>NC_138110.1:62662500-67462500 GCF_964146895.1 Miniopterus schreibersii
TAGAGACTCTCAGTGACTGCAGTCCATAGGAGAGCCAAGTGGCAGGCACCTCCCCATGGCCGCTGCATGTTTTTCTACACTTTATTTATTTAATACACACACCTCTGGGCTATGTGCCAGGTACTGATCTATACACTTTACAAATATTACCTTAGTTAACCCTCACACTTGCTTTTGAGGCATACAGTATTGTTAGCTCCATTTGACAGGAAATAACTGAGTCCAGAGAGGTTAAGTAACTTGTCCAAAGCTTCACAGCTAGTAGGTGGTGAGCCACAGGTCCAACCCAATTTGCTCCAGAAGCTGTGCTTTGACATCTCCACCATGCTGCCTCTCCTCCAGCTGCAGAGGCTCTGGTGGAGATTTCTGGAAACTTTTCCATTTTCATTCTTCATGGGCCCAGGAGCTCAGAGCCTCAACATACTTCAGGAAGGGGCAAACTGGGGCTGTTGGGGGCATGGCAGGGTCCCAGACCCTCCTAAGGCTTCTACCCAGAGCACATTTCCCTCCCCTCTTTGCCTAGTTAACCCCTCCTTCCATTGCTCCTTTGCTTGACCCCTGGATTTAGCCCAAAACAGAGATGATATGTGGTAGGAAGAACCACTTTTCAAAGCCCAAGATTATAATAATGCTAGATGACATTTATTGAGCACTTGTTATATGCCAGGAGCCAAATCCAACTCTTCATGTGGATTAGCTCATTTAACCATCACAACAAGCTATGTGGGGCCTACCACTATCCCCATTTCACAGATGCAGAAACCAAGGCTCAGAGAGGCAAGGTGACTTACCCAAAGGGACTCAACTGGGCAGGATTCAAACCGGGCTATATGGCTGCAAAGCCTTGATTTTAAACCAGAGTCCCTTTCTCTAAAAGACTGCGGCAGGTAGGAGAGGGCCCTTCAAAAGGGGTCACCCTCTGCATCTTCCTCAAGTGGGAGCCCAGATTCTCTCCGTCCACTGCCACACCCCATCACCTACACAGTGTTGAGCAAGTGATAAGTGCTCAATAAACACATCTCTTGGATGAATGAATGAACCAATGAGTGAAAAACCTCCTTGGGACCCTCATTCACCTTGGTCCTTTTAAAAATATATATATATGTTTTTATTCAGAAAGAGAAAGGGAAAGGGAGAGAAACATTAATGATGAGAGGCATTGATTGGCTGCCTCCTGCATGCCCCCTACTGGGGATCGAGCCCAAAACCCTGGGCATATGCCCTGACCGGGATTGAACTATGACCTCCTGGTTCATAGGTTGAAACTCAACCACTGAGCCATGTAGGCTGGGCACCTTTGTCCCTTTTGGCCTGAGCTCAGGTTGATTTGTCAGCCCTCAAGATTTCTCTTTGCTTTGGGGGATAATTGAGTCCCTCTCCTGATTATCACAGATCTTGACATTCCCCCCCATTAGTGTCTTTCCTTCAGAGTTGGAGTTATTCCTGAAAATGCTAACCACTGCAAGGCCACACCTTAAGCAGCTCCCTGGAACCTCTAGAAAGGACTGGTTGAAAGAATCTGATCATCAGGCTCCCTGCTGGGTCAGGGGACTTGGCGACTGGTCACCAGTGGGTTGGGGGTTGGGGTAGGGTGGCTAAAAGGCCCTTACACAAGAGCCCTGCATTCAATCAAGTGTCAAGAGTTTGGGCCTGGGTCACCCTGAGCCAAGTTTTAATCCCAGCTCTGCCTTTTCAAGCTGTGTCACTTTGGGCAAGTCAGTTTCCTCTCTGTGCCTCTGTTTCACCTCTGTGAACTGAGGCCAACAATAGCACCTACTAAATAGGGCTGTAAGGGGCCTGGAGAATAGTTAGCCCTTGATAAACAGGAGCTCTACGTGAACAGCTTTTGGGATATCAGCATCATTCCTTTCCCACTCCCATTTGACAGTTGGGGAAACTGAGGCACGGGACAGGGAGGTGCCTTCTCTGGGACTTTCAAGCTCCTGCCTGCCAGATCAAGGCTGGCTTCCTCACCCTACGCGGCCTCTCCTGCCTCCCTCTCTTCCCCACCAGCCGAGCCCAGTACCATCCCTAGCAGATGCTGAGGCGGCTGTCAGAGCTGCAGAGTTGGCATTTCTGGGCTCCCAGGGCTCCTGGAACAGAGGAATCAACCCTCCCCAGCACCCCGGGCTCTGCCTCCTGTTCCTTGCCTCTGCTCATACACCAGCTGGGACCCATCAGCTTCTGGAGAAAGCCAGGAGGTGGCCCAGGTGTATGGAGGCAGGGGGCTGTCAATATTGACCTGTGCCTGACCCCAGGCTCAGTGGGTGGATAGACTCCTAAGGAGTCCGAACACCCACATGCCCCCAGTGCACACCTTCCCAGCCTCCCCTCCAGCCCCTAGCTGCAGAAGGGCAGGGGAGCAGAGAGGTCAAAAGCGTGGGAGGCCGGGGTTCATACCTCTCCTTTGCTACTTACTAGCATCCTTTTTGTGCCTCAGTTTCTTTGCCTGTCCAGTGGAGATGTTGATACTAACGGTACCCACCTCACAGAGCAGGTGGGAAATGAGTGAGCTGTTTAGGATTGCACACAGCTGGTGCTCAGTAATACCAGCCGTTGTTAACCTTGAGCCCACCCTCTTCCAGTTGACCTCTTGGACCTTTTGGTCCCAAGGAACGTCTCCTCACTGACTCCTGTGGCTCTAATGGTCAAGGCCCTCCAGTGAAATCCTGCTGGCCACTGGTGCCCAGTAGGGCTCGTTAAAAGGTTTGCTTGGTTGTGATGCCGCATGAACTTACAGAATCCTCACAGCCATTTTGGAGGTAGACAGTATGATTATACCCATTTTATAAAGAGGACACTAGGCACACAGAGGTTAAGAAATTGCCCAAGGGCTCCCAACCAGTAAGTCCACAGAGATTTACCGAGCACCTAGTATGTAGCAGGCACTGTGCTAAGGGGATACAGCAATGAACAAGACAATGGCCTGTTCGCATGCAGCTCACATCCTACTGTGCTGACAGATAATACACTAGTAGGTAGATATGCCAGCTTCCTATCTACAAAGCACTTGGGAGGTACATGACATGGGACAAAGTAGGATGGGTGGGGACTGTTTTAGATGGGGTGGTCAAGAAACACCTCTCTGAGATGACTTTTGTGTAGAGTCCAGAACACATCAGGTGCTTGTTGGGACACGGGGATTCATTCTAGCATTGCTGTGGTAGGTCCATCTGAAATCCGAGAGGTCCCAGGACTGGTGGCACCTAGGGCTCAGTTGCCTAGGTCAATGGGTAATGATTCCACATACCCTAGCTGGCTCACCTGTGTGGAGCAGTTAAAAGAACAGGGCAAATGTCTTAACAGTCCCTGAGCCTCACTTTTCTCATCTGTAAAATGGGCATTGATAAGCACAGCACACACTCTAGACAGCTGCAGTGATTAACAGAGACAGTCCATGGAAAGTGCTGAGCACAGAGCCGGACCCACCAGAAGCACCTGATCCGTGGTGATTGGAGTGGACAGGTGACCTTCCTTTCAGCTGCCCAGCACCTTCAAACACCCTCGCCTTAAGAGTCCCCTCCTCCCGCTGGTGGGGTCCATACTGGCCTTCCCTGCTTCCTCTGCAGCCAGGGGTGGGCGTGTGGTCCTGGCTAGCTCTGTGACATTTTGGCTAGAGTGTGGCAGCCTGTCCGCTGAATGTCTAAAAGCAGCAAAGATCCAGGAGTCAGTGTCCAGCATCAGTGTTGGCAGCATGAGCTCTGGACTTGGGGCCTCATGGTGTGAGCAGTAAAGTCTCCCCCAGGCCAGGGCTTTGACCCAATTTGGGGCTTTTTTTTCTTTCTTTTCTGGATATGAGGCCTCCATTCCAGGTTTCTGGCTCTCTTAGAGATTCTTCAAGATGTTTGCTGCTGCTGTGGATCCTGAGTGATTCAGCTACCCATGCCACTGTCTGTATACTCCAGTAGTAATATTTTTCTCAGGTTGAATAGAATTCCACAGATTCCATCCTTCTGCCCAGGATGGCCCTGTGGGGATGATAGGCCGACACCCAGTTCTTTCCACTGTCCTCACCCCAGGGACAGGGACCTGGGCTTGTTCACATTTGTGTTCCCAGCTCCTAGCACAATGTGGCTCAGAGGAAAGTCTCAATACATGTTCATGATATGAACAAATAAATGACACAGGGTATGGTTTTCACACATCTGCCATCCTGGGTGATCCCTTGAACCATGCTCCAGTTTTTCTGAAAGTGTATGACCCAGAACTGAACACAGAAATCCCAGAAATATATGAGCAGAGCTGAGCGGAAAAAGACTCTCTCACTCTAGGTACTGGACTTCTAATAACATGACCAGACATTTCAAAAGCATGCTGGTGACTGTTTACCCTGATGACTGACATACATTAAGCAACGACTGAGTGCTCTGTTTTTAGGTGCCCTCCCATATTGTTGCTGAACCTCCTTTTACCACCCTTCTCCCACAGTGTCATTCTCAGTATGGCATTCCCCACACCCCCAACTCCCTAGAAATGGCAAATTGATTACAGCTTAAGAGCCCACTATGATTGGTTGGTCTCAGTTGCCTGGAGCATGGTGTTGAGATGGATTCTGGGGCCGAGTGTGGGCTCGGTGGGAAAGACTGCTGTAATTGACTAATGATGCCTGCCAGGCTGCAGGAAGGGAATGCTAGCATGTTCTCGATGTACTTGTCACTCCTTGTCACAGGTGCTCCTATCCTGGGGTCATAGAAGGAATTCAGAAGGCCCAACATTAACCTGAATAATAAAAGTATTGTCTTTAGTTTCAGTAGCCTCTCTCTGAAATTTAACATTCCTTCAATGATGAATGCAGGCAACAGAGCACAGTGGTATTAGCAGGACCTGTGACTTTGCCATCAATAGCAGTCACAGACATTTTCTTATCATATTACAGATATTCCAGATATCTTAAGATACCATTTGCGCTCATGATGACTTAGAATGACAATAGTTATTTGCTAAACCTTGTGTTAGACTATATAATAAAGAAGCACATTTATTACTGTGATGTAAATTTGTTTTTAATATTTTGATAACTGTTTCAATATAATTGGTTTCCTTTGTAATACTATGTATTTTATTTTATTAATTTAAAAACATTATTCTGAGAAATGGTCCTTAGGCTTCACCAGATATCAAAGGGTTCCATGAACTCTGGCCTATGAGGCTTGAGGAGCTCCCTCCCCACCACTTTTCCATTTTCCCTCCCTTATGGTGGATCAGGGAGGGGAGCAGGAGAATGAGACAAAGTCTCCCAGACCGAGAGAAGCCGACCACGAAGCCAGCTCCTGCGCCAGATGCCCTGAGGTGATGTGGGAGGTGATGGGCCAGCAGAAGCATTTAAGTTGATGGAGAAGAGGTTGTGCAGGCTACTGCTTGGCCAAGGCTGGACTATCTCATGACAGAGTTGAGAAGTTGGTGTTTCCAAAGGTGACACAAGGGAAGGAGGCTGAGCCTGACCTCCCAGAGGTCTGAGGGAAGTTTTAGCCCCAGGGAGGCCTCAGATCATCCACCTTCTGAGCTCAGAGGCCCTGCACTGCAGGAGCCTATTGCATGGGAAGGAAGAGGCCCATGGGAAAAGGTCTTAAACGCCTTTGTCCTACGTATGCAGCTTAACAATCATCACCTCATTCATTCCCTTGTTCATTCATTCACCCACATTTACTTAGTGCCTAGTAAATGGCCTACGCTGTTTCAGGGCCATTTAAGCGATGTGTCAGGCCTGGGCTGGGCACTAGGCAAAGGGAGATGTATAAGACTCGGTTGTTCCTTCAGAAGTCCCAAGCAAAAACACAGTGACAACATAAAGCCTTTATGCCTTGATGAGAGAGAGCACATAAGGTTCCTAACCCAGCCCAGAGCGATCAGGGAGGGCTCCCCAGACCTCTCAAATGAGTAGGAATTAACCAGGCTCTTGGGTGCTCAGGAAGGGTGTTCAGGAACAGGAGTGGTAGCACGTGCAAAGAAGCTGGGGAAGAAAGAAGACATAGGGATTTGCAAAACATTCAGCCGGGGTGGAGGCGGTGAGAGCTGGCCGGAGGCGTCACTCAGGAAGCCCGGAAGCTATGCTTGGACTGTTCCCTGGCTGTGGTAAGGAAGGGGTGCGGGGCCCATGCTGCCCCATCTGTCAGTGGCAGTGACTTCAGTGGCCTGGGGAAGTTCAAGGTCACTGTCTGGGGTGGGGGAGGTGGAGACCATCTCATCAGGGCTGGCAAAGGCCAACTGGGAAGCTGGGACCCACTCCTGCCTCTCACGATAGTGCCACGGAAGTCCTTCTGCTGCGAGGGCTTGAGTGGGCCCTGATCCTTTATTTATGGGCTGTGTGAGCAATTTGCTCCTTGCCGGCCGGCTGGCTGGGTGTGTGATGCGGAGATTACTCACGCCCCAGTTGTGGTCCGGCCTCTGCAGGCTGCGGCGTAATGAGTGAGGTAATTAAGTGTAAAAGACAGGAGCAGGCAGGGGAGGGCTGAGGGGGGCGAGCAGTCACTGGTTCTTTTCAGGAGCAGGGGAGTGAGATAATGTGGGATAATAGCCCAGCCAGGCCCTGCCTAGCCAGCCCGGCCTGTGCCGAGAGGTGCCCCCCAAACGGCCGAGACAATTCAGCCTTTTCAGGGAAAATGGGGGGGCTCGGGCAGGGCCCTGCTCCTGGAGACAGCTGTATGGAAATGACAGCTCCTCTTCTTGGTCTTGTCCTGTGTTGGCTGAGGGTGGGGAGCAGGCGCCTTTGGCTGGGGGTGAGACTGAGAAGTGGATAGGACCATGAAAGTGTGATAGGCAAGATGAGGGGTCCATGAGGGGCTGGGAGGCTGAGCTGTGTGTGGGGAGAGAAGAAATGTGTTGAGATCAGTAGGTGAGGTTGTTAGTGGCCCAGAGTGGGAACTGTGGCGTGGTCATTGGCTAGCTGTATGACATCAGCCTGGTTTTGCTTCCTCTCTGGGCTCTCATCGTTAAAGGGACACTGTCAAAACAGTCCCTACGTCACAGAGGAGTTTGGAGGATTGTCACGAAGATGCATAGCCCCTAGCACACAATGAGCGCTATGTACATGCTCGAGGCAGTCAAGTTCAGAATCAGAGAGCATTGGTCGTTCATTCATTATTGAACACATTTTATTGAGTGCCTACCATATCCTAATGGTTTCTGGTCCTGGAGAAATAGGGAATAGATCTTACATGCATACATGCATACATACACACGTATGTATGGAGGAAGAGAGCCTTTCTGACAGTAGAATGTCTAATAACAAAGCTAGAAGGAAGGATGGAAATATGGTAATAATTGATTCTGGCAAAAATCTTCACTGGATGCTAAACAAAAGCCATTGTGTAAAAATTTGTTGGGGGACAGGATATTTACATAGTCTTAAAGTATCTCGCACAAATAGCGTATTAATTACAAAGGGAAGGGGAGTAACTTTATAGTGGAGAAACAGGGCAGATACTACCTTTCTCAAGTGACCCAAGGTAACATCACCTGTTCCGGGACAAGCTGGCACGTGCCTCCTGGTCGGCTGCACAAAAAGAGCACAGCCACTTCTGTGATGTCCCTGTTGAAGATGCAAAACCTAAATTTAATCATAAGGCCCCATCAGATAAACTCCAGTGGAGGAACCTTCTACAGGATAACTGGCCTGTAATCTTGGTAAGTGTCAAGATAATGAAAGGCAAGAGGAAAACTGAGGGACTGTTCCAGATGAAAGGAGACGAAAGAGATAAGACAGCTAAATACAAAGAGTATTTCTGGATGGATCTTTTGGCTTATTACAAAAGACATTATTATTGGGACAATTGACAATATTTGACTGGCATCTGAAGATTAGGTGATAGGAATGTATCAGTGTCAGTGTCCTGATTTGGATGATTTTATTGTGGTTATTATGCGGGAGAATTTCCTTGTTTGTAGAAAATACAGACTAAAGTATTGCGGGGGTCATGGGAATTGGATCAGCAACTTACAGATGGTTCAGAAAAAAAATCTCTCTACACAAAGAGGGAATGGTAAAGCACATGTGTTTAAATGTCAACATTTGGGGATTCTTGGTGAAGGATATATGGGAATTCTTCATACAATGTTTGCAACTCTTCTGTAAGTTTAAAATTATTTCAAAATAAAATTAAAAAGTTATTTCATATAATAGAACTGTATTTCTGTCATATAATGTCAGAGAGTGATAAGTGATATATAGAAAAAGTAAGTGGGCAGGGGGACAGCAAATGAAGGGGTGGTGCTGTTCCTGATGGTGCCTTAAGCAGGCCTCTCTCTGGGAAGGGACATGTGAGCAGAGACCTGGGTGAAGGGAGGGAGCGAGCCCTGTGGGTATCTGGGGAGAGAGCCTTCCAGGCCGAGGGACCCATCAGGGAAAAGGCCCCGAGTGGAGCCAGTTTAGCACATGTATTAGTTTCTATTACCACGTAATAAATTACCACACACTTAGTGGCTCACAACAACACCCATTTAGCTACAGTTCTGCAAGTCACAGGTGTGGCGCAGTAACCTGTGCTATGTAGCATAATCTAATCTCAGGAGTAAACGCCGTCATGTTCACGTTCAGGGGAGTAGGCTGGACAGGTACACCTGGGGGGGCTGGAAATCTTGGGGGCCGTCTTAGAGTTCTGCCTGCCACAGTGGGGGGTTTGAAGAACGTGGATGCCAGTGTGCCTGAAGAGGAATGAACGAGGGGGTGAGGGTAGGAGAGCAGAGTAGCTTAGGTGGAGATATTAGCCTAATGGGAGACTGAGGTGAAGAAAGCAACCTTGTGCATTTTGGCTCCTGAGTAAGGGGAGGAGCCAGGCCAATTTCCCATGGACTCACTTGAATTAAAGAGCAGCCCCAGGGTAGACCCCTATAGATGATTTAACTCAGTGGAATGCCTACCTATGAGTGGCCCTTGGGGAATATGGGGGTCGCTGGGCATGGGTGATGCCATGCATCTGGCCCGCAGGCACAGTGCAGGAAGCCACAGGTTCTTCAAGGGTCTGCTGAAAAGTCTGAAACCGAAAAAGTTGGCTGGAAAAAACACACACGATATGATTTAATTGTTTACAAAGTAGCATTAGGCCAACTGGTGACCAATAACTAATTCAACTCCCATAGTAGTTGTATCTGTGTTATATCTAATGGGACTGCATTTTGTTTCCATTTTTTAATGACTATTTTTCCACAGTACCACATGCAGTGTACAAAATAAAAAGGTACAAAAGGGGCTGCAGTGAAAAGTCTCTCTCCCACCTCTGCCCCCGCCACCCTCCTCCCTCCCCTGAGGTGAGTTTCTGGTGCTCAGAAGTATTTTATGCACAGCTGAGTGAATAGGTATATATGCACTTAGCTGCTCCCCTCCCTTCTCACAGTGTAGTGGCTCTGCTGCTTTCCCCCCTTGGCAATGCATCTTGGGGATGTTCCGGATTCGCCCCTATGGAGCTGCCAATCTATTTCCCTGCAGCAGAGCAGTCTGCTGTTTGGATAAACTGTCATTTATGAACTAGCCCTACCTGCAGCCCTGCCACCTCTCCTCCTAATGCCCTGAGCACCCTTGACCTCTCCCTGACCCCCAGGAAGTCACTGAAGCTCTAGCTCGTCCTGCTACTTCCACTCAAATGATGAGCGTGGGACCTGGTTGCCCCGTGGCTGCCGAGCAGGGCTGGGTCGCACCACCCAGAGTACGGGACAGTTAAAGTTACAGCCCTGGGGACAACACTGTCCGATGAAAGTCAGAGGACACAGTGGCAGGAAGGCAAGTTTATCTGGTGCCCAAGGGCAGGGGGTTGCGGGAAGGGCTCAGTCCTGCCAGTATGAACGTTATTGCCCACATCTCCTGTGCTCACGTACAAGTTTCTCTAGAAGGTCTCCAGGAAGGGGCTGCTGGGTTGTAGAGCAAGTGCAAAATAATGCCAAGTTGTCCAAAGTGGTTGTCCAAAGTGACTCCTCATCACCAGTGCCCCAGAGTCCTTCTTGTTCCATATAAGTGATTATATTTGAATTTGTTCAGCTTTTAAGTTTTGCCAATCTAGTGGCCATGAAATGAGCTTTTAATTAAGACTTCCCTAATTACTGAGAGGTTGAGCAGCTATTCATATGTTTATCAGCTGTTCGTGTTTTCTACTCTTTATGTCTGTTCAAATCTTCAGACTCTTCTTTTTCATTGTTTGTCTTTGTTTTATTGATTTGTAGGAGCTCTTTATGTATTTTGGATATTAACCCTTGTCAGTCAGATTGTTACAAACGTTTCCCAGCTTGTGGCTTATCTTTTTATTGTTTCATGGTGAACTTTGAGCAGAGTCATAATTCTAAAGTAGATTAAGTTATTCATATTTGCCTTTATGGTTTGGACTTTTTGTTTCTTGTTTAAGAAATTCTGTGCAACCCAAATCCATCCCAATCTTTCATATATATGTGTATATAATGATATTATGCATTCTATTTTATAGCTACTTTTCTACTTAACAATATAACATGAGCTTTTTCCCATGTCATAATATTCTACTGCATTGTTGGTAAATGGGTACATAGGTTTCCACTGTATGGAATATACTGTTTACTGAATCTCCTATTGATGGTTCACATTCATGATGATTTTTATATAAAGTCTTAGGAGAGAAATTGCTCATCCAATGAAAGGTTACTGATACATTTTTCCAAATTCGCAGGGCTCTCACTTTTGATACCTTTCCTGGAAACAATATGCCATTGTGTTGAATTTTCCTTCCTAAGAGTCTGGAATCAGCAAAGTCGACGGATGGCATTGGGTAGGGGTCCAGGAGCCTGCGTTTTGAGCAGGAGCATGTAGCAGGCATGTGTGATTGCACGTGTGTGTGGGATGGTCACTCTGATGGATAAAGACCTTCCCCACTCTCTTCCTTCCCACACCCCTTTATTAGGTGGTGTTGAGAGGAAAGAACCAAGAAATGCCCAGTGAGGGCGGAATGGGTGATGATTGTTGGCTAATTAGTTGTATTTTGAACGGCCTACGTTTCTGCCTCAACTAGGCCCTCTGTGTTGAGGGCTGGAAATGGGGTCACTTACAGCTGCTGCCACCTGGGCTGGGCGCATAAGGTTCTCATGAAATGTTTGTGCAGTGAAGGAAGGAATTTTTAAAAGTTCCCCAGAGAACTCTCAGGCTGAGAACTTGAAAACCTTGCCGGGGTTATCAGGCTTTTAACACTGAGGTATTTATTTTAGGGAATATCAACGTATGTCCTTTTTATAGTAACTGATAGTACTTTTAATTTACGGCAATGTTGTAAAGTTTCCCATTAGCAAGAATTGACTTTATTTTTTAAAATGAGACAATTTAAAGAAAATATTAATCATAATGAAATACAGACAGAATGCAAATGGAGTGGGAGAGGGAGGTGTTATGATTATGTCGAAACTTCGAGAAACCTTGCCCCAATGGAAACCTCCTCCTTGGAAGAAGCCTAAGTCAAGGCTGGGTGGAGTCAGGGGAAAGCAGGGCCTTGGGATTCTTGGTGGAGGGGTCTGGGAGGCTCTGAAGGATGTACATGTCACATTTGGGGGGCCAGGCAATCGGGAGAGGCATGCACAGTTCTTTGTAGTATTGAAATCATATTTAGGGACTAAAAAGTGTGTTTTCCTCTTTATGTCACTTGGCACTCATAGCAACTTTGTGAAGTTTTAGGCAATGAGGAGCCACCCCATCACTTTACCGAGGGAAACTGAGGCACAGAGAGAAGCAGCAATTTGCCGTGCGGTCATGGAGTGAGTAAAGCAGGGAGGAGGACTTGGCCCCAGCGTTGGGTTTGGAATTTGTGGAGGAGTGTGTCCAGACTGGGACTCCTGGCACCAGGACACCAGCCCTTTCATGATGACAGTAACAGCAAAATCCATTAGCATTTATTGAGCGCTTACTGTGTGCTGGCTCTCGGCTAAGCAAATTCGGCTCTCTCGATGAAGGCTTTACACTAACCCTATGGCAGGGCATCCGTCATTATCTCCCCGAGAGTGTCGAGGGAAGAGTTATTGATTCATGGTGCCTGCCCTTGTAGAAACCTGAATTCCAATAAGGGAGAGGGGAGACAGAAAATAACCACAGGAAGACATAAATAAATGAGATAATTTCACATAACGATAAATGCCATGAAGAAAGCCAACAGGGCAGTCTGATATGGTCTCTGGCAGTAGGGAAGGGACTGCTCCATGTGAGATGTCAGGGGAGGCTTCTCTGAGGAGGTGCCATCAGTGCTGGAGCCAAGAATGTATTGGATTTGAACCTGGGCCATCCCAGAGCTCTGCTCGCGACCCCAAACCTAGCCCACCTCTGTCTTGTGTGGATCACAGAATGCTTCTCAGAGATGCCTTGCTCCCTTGTTAAGAATCCTGGAGTCATGACAAGGGTGGGACTATCTGGGGCTGAGGAATGGGAAGATGGTGAGATATATGAGCCAGAAGAGGTCTTACCCTGGGGGCTGCCCTGCCCAACTCCAGGGCCCTGTGTCCTTGGCCTAAGCAGATGAGTTGTACAACACTGGGAGGTCTCTCTAGGTGATTCCCCTGGCTTGAGGAGAAACCAAGTCCTGAAGAGGAGACGAGCCCTGCCAAGAGCTGTGGCGTATAGTTGTGCAAGTTGTTATAGCCGGGCTCGGGGGTGCCCAGCTGGGGGCTAAGAGGGGCTGCTGAGGGTCTGCCTTGCACCAGGAAGAAAGGGTGCCTATTTCTAACCCAAACAAAGGACTTCTCCGTTCTGGTGGCAGCCTGGAGCCCGGGGGAGGAGGAGGATGGTAGAGATTAGCCCCCAGGTCTAAAGGTCACCTGCCCTTTCTCGAGCCTGCTTCCTGCTTTGTCCCTGCCAGCCCAGGAGGGCAGGAGGGTGGAGCATCGTCACTGTGCGGATTGCTGCCCTCCACAAGTGCAGCAAGGGGATCTTTGCAGGCCCATCACAGGCCTTATGGGGCAGCAAAGAGGAAGGGCTGGGACTCCCTGGGGTCTTTGTGGAGCTGACAGGCTGAAGAGTGGCAGGGCCAAGAGTGGGGGTAGCTCAGAAATGCGTTATCTCCTCCCGGCCAGTGTCGGCTCAGGTCCCCAGCCTGCAGCACAGGCTGGAGCTGCCAGCCTGAGACTGGGGACTGCAGCGAATTTGCATTTATATTGGAGACTTCTGTTTCTAGGGCCTGTGGGAGAAGGGTGGCCACCGTGGTCAGCTGAGCAAGATGCAGGAGAGGAGGGGCCTACAGCCTTGTCCTGCCAGGGGCACGGGAAGTGGCCGGTGGGCTGGGCCTGCCTGGCCTAGGAACAGTGGCACAGAAGGTTCTCTGGGCACAAGGCCGGCCCCGACAGCCTGCCTGTCCACCCTCTCAGCCGCTTGCCAACATCAGCTGAGAGTTGGCTCTGCCCCACGGGCCTAGGAGAAAGGTCAGAGGCCTGTGCCAGCAAGGGACCAGGCAAGGCAGGAGCACCCCTGTGACTGCGAGCAACTGTATGTTGTCCCTCTTACGCTCCTCTCAACCCGAAAAGTTGTTTCAGCCAAGAAAACCAGGGCTCAGAGGGGCTTAGCAATTAGTCCAAGGTGATGGGTTCGTAATCCAGTTCCGCATGGAGCTGCCTCCCAGCGACACTGAGGAGATGCGTGTGCTCTGGGAGACACTTCTCACTTTGGGGCACAGAGGAGTTGACACCCCTCTTATGCCTGAGAGTCAAAGGAACTCATCACAGACTCATGACGTTGTTAGGACTGGTTTTATGATGGCTTAGAAACCATGTTTCATTTTATGAAGTCCATGGTCATGACCAGGTTTCTCCTGCCCTTGGGGAATGCAGTTTCTCCCTGTGAGACTTCATAATGGGGAAGGAATGGAAGGAAGGAGGGAAGGAAGGGGAAGGGAGTGGTAAAGACTGGAAGAAAAGGGCAGAGGGTGCCAGGGAGAATGGTCCCAGCTGCACGTGTGCTGGTTGCCCTGTGGACCTGGTGCTGCCGGGAGTGCCCTCTGTTACCTGGATTGGTGCTCCCCTCTCCTTTTGCTCCTCCCGCTACAGCTGAGGCCTCCAGATCACCAGTAAAAGGCTGAGCCGTGCTCCAGGTGAAGGAGCACTGACGACCTGTAGAGGCTCCGAGAAGCAGAGATCAGGGTCCCTCTGTGATGCTGGAGCTCCTTTCAAGGTGACTGGTGACCAGGCTTTATCTCCATCCCTCAGCGCTTAGCTGCCTCTGGAGGGGGGCTCTGCTTTGCTCTCTGGGTTCTCTTCACTCTCTCCCTCCCCCATCCCACCCGACGGGAAGGCTTGGCCCCATTCCCCCAGCCTACGACTGTGGGCTTGCAGCTGACACACCTCCTGGTCCTGGCTCTCTGTCCTGCCGTCCTGTCCTGCCGTCCAAGCCCTCCCTGTCTGTCACCAAACAGTCAGGGTGTCCTGTTCCACCTGGCAGGCTGGCTGTTGCCCAGCTTAATCTGAGGAAGTGAAGACCAGCTCTGAAGCCTACTGCCTACGCTCTAGTGCTGGCTGTGCCCCCCTAGCTGTGTGGCCTAGGGCAAGAGCTTATGCCTCTCTGAGCCTCTTGCTTTTCATCAAGAAATAGGCATCGTGAAAGGACCTGCCTCTTGGGTTACTGTGTGGATTATATAAGATCATGCACAGAGTGCTTGGCTCGGTGCCTGGCATCTAGTAAGTACTCAAGACATATTAGTTCATATTATCTAAGTTCTATCTTTCAGTGCCTCTTCTAGAGTAGTGGCGATGTCAGGGTCCAGGGACCCGCCCCTGTGCCTCCTCCGTTAACCCCTTTATGCCCAGTGTCATCTGATATGACTGTTTCAACACATATAGGATTGAACCCTGTTGCTATTATACTATTGCTGTTTCTCCCAGCTAACATTTAATGAGTGTTTATGATGAGCCAGGCATTGTTCAAGGCGTTTTAAAGTATGGCTCCAAATTCCTTGACACTTCTCCTGCCCAGAGGTGGGGTTTATGTCCCCTCCTGTGATTGCTTCCAGGAATAAAATGGGGCAGAAGCGACATTGTGTGACTTTTGAGAATAGGTTAGAAGTGGCCAAGCCACTTCGGCTTGGGTCTCAGGGGCCGCTCACTCTTGGAATCCTGCCTCGATGCTGTGTGGAAGCCCCAGACCCGCGGAGAGGCCACACATAGGTGTTCTGGCCTCCAGCCTCAGCCGGACTAGTCTTGACTGCCAGACGTACAAGGGAAGACATCTCTAGATGATTCCAACCCCCAGCCTTCAAGTCTTGTCAGCTGAGGTCCCAGGCATTGTAGAAGAGAAGGAAGCCATTGCCAGTGTGCTCTGTCTGAATTCCTGACCCGTAAGAATCTGTGAGCGT
Organism: Miniopterus schreibersii; assembly: GCF_964146895.1. Lineage (NCBI taxonomy): Eukaryota > Metazoa > Chordata > Mammalia > Chiroptera > Miniopteridae > Miniopterus > Miniopterus schreibersii. The sequence continues at coordinate 62,677,770 of NC_138110.1, forward strand.
GAGTGTGTTTAGAAGCACTGTGTTTTGGGGCGGTTTGTTATGCAGCAGTGAAGAACTGGAATCTCCATGCTGACTCATTGAAGCTTCATGACAATGGGAAGTAGTTGTTACAATCATCTCCATTTCACAGATGAGGAAATGAAGACCCAAAATGATTTACCAAGTTGCCGGAAGTCACAGAGCTCATAAGAGCTGGAATGTGTGCTCACGGGTGTGCTCGAAGCTGGGCGCTGAAGAATCAGCCCCATCCTACAGGACCTGGAAGAAGTCCTCACAGCTTCTGTGCCCCTTTTGCAAATAAGAGAATGGAGGCTCAGAGAGGGACAAGGTGCTGGCTACATCCTGATTGGAACTCAGGTTTGCCTCCTGGCAGCTGCCCCATTTGCCTCCCATGGGGAATGAGTGTGGATGGGCCACTCCTGGGGCTTCCATGGTCCTGGTGAATGTGGCAGGGATTCCAAAGTCTAGCTTTCAGATGAGGAAACAAGTTCCTTCCCCCAAAGGGAACTTACCCAGGGTCCTACACACCATCAGAGACGCTGCTGGGAAGGGACCCTGGTCTTCTGACTCCCAGTGCAGAGATCTTGCACACTTGGCTCATTTATGCAACAAATATTTATTGAGCACCTACTGTGCGCCAGGCCCTGTGCTAGCCTCTGGGACCAGTGTGGTAAATGTGGAGCCATTGTTCTAGGCCTGGGTAGAGGAGGGGGAAACAGACACTAACCAAATAAATCATCAGCAGCTGCTGTCTTCCCTCTTCATTTCTTTCCTTCAACAAATATTTATTGAGAACTATATTTCTATAAGACAGACACAGTCCTGGCTCTAGCTGATGGAGAGCCACATAAATGAGGAGACACATAAACAAACAAGATTAATACAGATTGTAATAATGACTGGGAAGAAAACAAGGTTAAGTGTTAGGGAGTGTGGGGGGAGGGGAAGGAAAGGTAGTTAACTTTAGATGGGGTGGTCAGGGAGGGCCTCTTGGAGGAATTGGCTCTTGAGTTGAGACCTGAAGGGTGTGAAGGGGCCAAGCAGGGTGTTCCAGGTGGAGGGAATGGGCAGTGCAAAGGTGCAGAGGCAGGACTGAGCTTGGGATGCAGAAGGAACTGAGAGAAGGGCCAGGGTGGTTGGAGCAGAGTGAGAGGGGCCAGTTCAGAGGGGAAGGCTGACAGAAGGGAAGGGGCTTGGGAAAGACCAGGGTGCCGTTGAGGGGCACTGAATAGAGAAGGGATGACTAGCCCCGCCCCCCATGGGCATCCCTCAGGGAGGCCAGGCATCCCTGCATCTGGGGGTTTCCCAGCCAGACCCCCGAGGGGCGGGGGCCCAGCACCTGCTGGCCTGGCACTGCCTGTCTCAGCAGAGATAAAGGCCCCCAGCCCCCTGCAGTGGAGCCCCCTCAGCAGTGCCTCCACCTGCACAGCCGGGCAGGGCATTGTGTGCTGGCCCTGACCCGCACACCTGGTGTTCTCACTAGCCTGCTGGCTGTCCTGATTTAGGGGGTCATTCTGGCTGGTTCCGGAGCCTGTTTCCTGAAGTCCACCAGCTGCGACTAGGCTGGCTGCGGAGGAAGCAGGCTCCCGTGGTGGCCAGGGAAGAAGGCACCCCTCACCCTGGCAAGCCCATTGGACTGAGAGAGGTGTCCTGAGCATCTTTGAAAACCCAGGTCTCCCTTTTTTGGCCACCCTTCCCCGGTGGCAAAGAGCATGGGATTCAGGTAGAAATCAAAGTTTAAGTGCCAGTTTAGTTGCTGCGCTTAGAATTTCTCTCTCCCTCTCTGGGTCTCAGTCTCCTTATCTGTATAATGGGTGGTTGACCTAGCTGAACTCGTGGTATGGCCTCTCGAGCCAGACCATCTGAATCTTCACTTTACCATGTAGTGAAGCTAAGTTACTTTCAGTGCCCCAGTTTACCCATTTATAAACCAGGAGGTATAATGGCATCTATTTCAAGGATTGTGTGAAGAGTGAGTTATGTGTATCTGGTGCATAGAACAGTGCCTGCCCCATGGTGAGTGCTATATTCTAACTCCGATTTTTATTATTATCTAAGTCTTTAGAGAACTGTACTGGAAAGACAATAGGGATAACTGGGTCCATTTGTTTGCAAACTTTTGGTCTTTGTTTTTAACAGAGAAGCTCTGCATTGCTCAAGAGAAATTTTACTCAGAGCCCCAGCTGTTAGGAGAGGGTGGAAGGGGGGCGCCTACCCCACCTGCTCCCCCATCTCTATGTCAGTAGCCCCCAAAGGGGCTACTGGAGCATAATATGAAAACTCATGCTCAGTTTGTCTCCTTTGGCTCACAGGGAAACTGAGACTCAGAGAGGGGCAGAGACCAGGCCCCTCAGGGAGTGAGTAGCTCAGCCTATCCCAGAACCCAGATCTTCTGGTTTCCTCAATGCAAGACAATGAGGAGGGCTGGGAGAAAAGCAAGGACCAGAAGCCGCTTGGGGGACTGGGTGCATTGTGGTGTCAAGTCATTAGCATGCAAATGACATGCAAACGAATGCAAAACAGCATGTTTTATGCTAATTTGCAGAGTCGAGAGCGACGACATTTTTGGTAATAGGGCAGCAGTCCTGGTCCCTGGGCATTGCCGAACACGCGTCCCTTTTTTCTTTCTTTCTTTCATTATTATGATTGGGCCCATAAATCTTGGTTTGGCTGTGATCCCACCCCTTCTCGCAAGCCTGGCTCTTGTCACCCTCAAGGGCTCCCTCTCCAGTTCCCTGGACTTGTCTGGGCCCAGGGACAGGCCTGGGCAGTGGGTCAGAGAACCAGGACTCAGGAGCCACCAGTCAGTGCAAGGGGGTGAGCCTGTCCTGGAAGCTGCTTCTTGGGAGGGGGCCTTGGTGGGAGTCCGGTGGGACTGGGGACCAGGGCAGGTGCTATTCTGTGTCAACTGGCCCGTGAACATCTGGGACATGACTGCCAGCCCTCCCAAAAGCTGTCCTTACCCCGTGTTTGGCACTTCCTCTGAGCTCCCAGGGCCATTGTGGCTTCAGTGCCATTGTCCTTTTAGGGCTGGCCTACCTCTCAGCAGGATGAGCTGCTCAGGGAGGACAGGGCCTGTTCCTTTTCTTGTCAGGACACCCAGGTTTGGAACACGTTTGGTGTTGGAGAACCGAGTCAATACACGGAGATCTGGCAGTGCACCTGGGGGTGAGTGTGCAGTTTCCAAAACCATGCAGCTTGAATTCAAATCCTGACACCACTACTTTCTGAGAAAAAAACGAATTCTCGTAGCTAAGATGAACTGAGCACCTACCATGTTCCCCGTGCTTGCTTTGTGCTTGCTGTTTACGCTCTCACTGATAATAGTATCCTATAAGGTATTATTATTGCTTCCATTTTATGGAGGAGAGGTTAAATGACTTGCCCAAGGTGCCTCCTGGGGGAATGCCTGAGGGGCACTTAGATTTACCCAGGATGGGCTCCGCCCGAGGCAGTGACTCTAAGCCTCTCGGTAAAGCTGCTGTTCCAGGGTGCTGGGGCCTCTCTACCTGTGCCATCAGCTAACCTTTTGACAACGCTGAACTGGATCTGAGCCCCGGGCTCCTGGAAAAATAGTGATGGTTAAGAAATCCCCCAACCTTTTGTTCTCTGAAATGCCTCTACCATTTCGTGTTCAGGGAAATGGCCAACGGCAACGAACCACCTCCCCGAGCGACTGAGACCTGAGACTATCTTTCTCTCGACTCTAAAGTAAAGCTCAGGGATGACTCCGTTGTTTGCCTGTGACCTTTCCCCTTTTGCCTGCACCTGCTGATAAGGCCAGACAGACCCTCCCACTTCCTATTCTTTGTCACACGGTTGGTTGGCTGAGATGAGAACTGTTTGTCCCGTCGGAAGCTAGACGCTGCGATAAACATTTCCTGTCCCGCCGGCCGAGGAGACTCCCCGACAGTCCCCACTCCAAACCCCCACCTGTAACCCGCCCGCACCTCCCTGGGAGAGCCTGGGCAGACCTGCCCGCCCGGGCGCTCCCCTTATTGCAAGAGCTGGAATGAAACCGTCTTCCCCGTTGTCCGACGTATGCTTTGTCCTTGACATTTCTCCGTGCCATTTCCCGCCTGCGGCCCCGGGGCTGTGGGAGGCCCCGCGTGTGACCCGAGCCCTTCCCGAGCGCCCGTTCCCGGGTCCCTGCTCGGCGAGGCGGGACGCGCCCGGGCCCGCCGCCGGCTGCGCGCGGAGGAGACGGCGCCAGAAGCCGCTCGGCGCGGAGCCCGCGCGGGGCGAGCCTCCAGAAGGGCCACCATTGTGCGCGCGGCGGAGCGGCGGGGAAACGGGGCGCGAGGGAGTTGGGGGTGGACGTACGTCCAGGGACCTCCGCTCCCTCTGGCGCGGGGGTGCTCCGTGTCCCCGCACCTCCCCCCACCCTGGATCGCGCGCCGGGGCGGGGGCACCCCCCGCTCTCCCCTCCCCGCCGTCCGCCTTTGATTGTGGGAGCAGCGAGTCGCGGAGCAAATTAACTTTTTGCACTTCATTATGCACCGCCCCGCGTCCCCCGGGGCCGCGGCCCCGCCCCCGCGCCGCGCGGCCGCCTTGATTGGGCAATTAATCTTCGCGCCCCCCCGCGCGCCGCCCCCGGCTTTGTGCGCCCGAGCGCCGGCCGCGGGCGCCCGCCCGGCCGAGCGGTCTGCTGGCGCTGATAAGGCGCCCCGGCCCCGCGCCCCGGCCCCCGCCTTTGTCAGGGCGCCGCGAGGCCCGGCCGCCGCGCTGCCGTCTCGCACCCCGTCGGCGCACCCCGCCCCTCCGGCTCGGCCCATCTGTTTGGGCTCCCAATCCTCCGGCGGCCGGGCTGGGGGAGGGGGCTCGCTCTTGGGCAGGAAGCCAGCACCCCCTCCTCGGGCGCGCGGGGTGCGAGGGGAGATACCCCTGCTCCGGCGCGGGGTGCGAGGGGAGACACCCCTGCTCGGGGGCGCAGGGGGCGAGGGGAGGCCCCCCTCCTCGGGCGCGCGGTGTGCGAGGGGAGACACCCCTGCTCGGGGGCGCGGGGTGCGAGGGGAGGCACCCCTGCTCGGGGGCGCGGGGTGCGAGGGGAGACACCCCTGCTCGGGCGCGCGGGGGGCGAGGGGAGACACCCCTGCTCGGGGGCGCGGGGGGCGAGGGGAGACACCCCTGCTCGGGGGCGCGGGGGGCGAGGGGAGACACCCCTGCTCCGGCGCGGGGGGCGAGGGGAGACACCCCTGCTCGGGGACGCGGGGGGCGAGGGGAGACACCCCTGCTCGGGGACGCGGGGGACGAGGGGAGGCCCCCCCCTCGGGCACGCGAGCGCGCGACTTGCCCAATTAAGCAGCGCGGTAGTAATCAAGGGGGAGGGCGAAGCACTGCAGCCGCAGTCTGAGGAATGGGGCGGGGGGCTCCCCAGCAGTGTCCCAAAAAGACGGGACCGGGCCACCCATCCTGTACCCCCAGGTGTGTAATGCCTGGTTCCTGGCTTGGGGGTCTACAGGCTCTAAGGACTGCGGTGGCGGTGATGGGGAGGCGGCAGGGAGGAGGGAGGGAGAGTCCCTGGGAATTTGCCTGATAATTCATCCCTCTTTGTGCATTTTTTCTGGGGTTTTGCCAGCAGTCAACCCAGCCTCAAAAAGGCAGCCAGTGATTCCAGTAAGGTTGAGAACCTGAGTCCTAAATGGAGGGTCAGTCTGGGCTATTGCAGAGGCCAATATAGCAGGTTGTTTAGAAAGAGGTTCAGAAAGTGCCCCCCCCACCCCCCCCACTGTGTGAGGTTGTGTGACAGGCAAGAGCTCTGTGCCTGGGGTGGTGGAAGTGATGGGCTGAGACTACCCTGGTCAGCGCTGGGAGTATAGCATGTGCTCATTAGGGTTGGTTCTTGGTATTTTCCCTGTTTTTCCCGAGGAAGGGCCAGGGCTGAAAACTGATGGATGAAAGGTGGTGCTGGGAAGGGCCTTTGAGTGTCATGTTGCTCCTGAGCTGGCGGGGTAGAGTGGTGCCTGGGTGTGGGCTGAAAACCTGTGGTCTGTGCAGAGCTTGGGGCTGGGGTGTGTGTGTGTGTGTTCCTTAGGACACTTCCTGAGGGATGTGAGGGGTGTGAATTTTGGGTAGAGAACTGACAGCCTTCACTAGGTCACATCAGAGGGGTGTGGCCAGAATCTTTGTGTACAGGGTAGGACAAGCCGCTTCGTCTGTACAGTTCACCAGCAACACTGATTGAACACTCACTGTAGGTGGAGTCTTCACAGTAGCACCACTGGGTGCTTGGGACCGCAGGAGCAAAGGACAAACTGTTGGTTGTCCTCACAGACTCACAATCTAGTTTGGGAGATGGATAAGAAGATCAACACATAAGACATGAGGTTCAGTGGGTGATAAGAGATGTAAATAAAAACAAAGCAGGACAGCTGATCGCGTGTGTGTGCTCCACTTGCTGGACACCCCCACCCCCACCAGGATGCCCCATTGCCAGAGCAGTGAAGGCTACAGTCCTGGGCCTAGAGATGTAAGGCCACCCTGATAAGGGGCTGCCTATCTCCACACTCCCTAGGACCCAGCCTCCCTTCCAGTTTTGTGGCCATGGGGTCCCTAGGGTGATGGGCAGGCCTCAGGCTGCTGTGGCTTCTCCCCCTTATTCCTGTGGAGGTAGTGGTGGTTCCTTCTGATAATGACAACCTCCAGTCTTGCATGACGGGAAAGGCCTTATGGGCCCACAGTCCAGAAGGGGCCCTGTCAGCAGGAGCTGAATTAAAATGGAGAAATACAGCCTCCCTTCCCCCCTCCCCCTTTCCTCACTCCCCTCATTCCCACAGCCCCTGAGGCCATGGGTGAATAGTTTCTCAGTCCCTTTGCCTTGCTGAGCTCAGTTAGCTGGGTGTAAACCTCCCTATGGCTACTATAGTTAGGGGACACCCAGAACCAGCAGTTAGAATAAAAAAAGTACTGTTTGACCCTGAACTCCCCTTACTCCCCAGTACCCTCCAGGTTGAGATCCCTTATCAACTCTAGCCCCTGATTCTAATGTTCTGGCTTTAAACATCCCAGAATTCTAACATTTTGTCTTCTGACTTTCTAGAATATTAACCTCTTATGCATCTTACACAAACATTCTAGATTTCTGTGATTTCTGCCCTTATGTTCTAGAATTTTGAGTCTCTTATATTGATTTTGTTGGGGTCTGTGCCTTGAAATGACAACAGAGAAAGACTACATGCAGAGTCACATAATACAAGTCATAATAACAGCAATGAACTGTCTTTCAATCATGTTTTTAGGTATTTTTTTGAGAATTTTCTAACTATCAGACACTGTTCTAGGCATTATACAAATACATAAAGTAAAGAAATATTTTGTTAGAAGGTGGTGTGTACAGGACAGAGGGGTAGGGAGTGAGGTATGTGAGTAAAATTGATGGTCAAGGTAGGATGCACTAAAAGGTGACATTTGATTTTCTAGTTTTTCAATTACTGATATTCGAAATCTCAATCTGTAATTGTGGATTTATTTCTCCTTGCAGATCTATCAGTTTTTGCTTCATGTATTTTGAATATCTGCCATTAGGGGAATAAACATTTAAAATTGTTATACGCTCTTGCTTAATTGACCTCTTAATCATTATGAAATGACCATATCTATTTCTGGTAAGAGTCTTTGCTCTGAAATGAACTTTGTCTGATATTAAACTAGCCACTCTTTTGATTAGTGTTAGTGTGGTTTGTCTTTTTCTATCCTTGTACTTTTAACTTGTGTCTTTATACTTAAAGTATGCTTTTTTGTAGGTGGCACGTGTTTGAGTCTTTAAAAAAATTGAATCTGAAAATCTCTGCTTTTTAATTGGGGGTGTTTAGATCATTTACATTTAATGTGATTGTTGATGCTTAGATTTAATCTACATCTTGCTATTTGTTTTCTCTCTATCCCATCTGCTCTTTGTTTCCTTTTTTATCTTTTTCTGCCTCATTTTTGATTAATTGAGCATTTTTTATGATTCCATTTTACCTCCTTTGTTGGTTTATTAGTTATAATTTTTCATTTTGTTATTTTGTGGTTGCATTAGGATTTATGGTATGTATCTCTAACGTATCACAGTCTATTGCCAAGTGATATTATATCACTTTATGTGTAGAGTAAGAATCTTACAATAGTATACTTCTATTTCTCTCCTCCTGACTGTCATGCTATTATTGTCATACTTATGTAAATGTTAAACTCCACAAAATATTATTATTATTTGTGTTTAAACAGTAAATTATCTTTTAAAGACATTTAAATAAGAAAAAAAAAACTTGTATATTTACTTAGGTAGTTAACATTTTCAGTGCTCTTTATTCCTGTGTGGAGATTCAGATTTCCATCTGGTATCATTTTCCTTCTGTCTGAAGGATTTCATTTATCATTTCTTGTAGTGCACATCTATTGGTGAATAATTCTTTCAGCTTTTGTATGTCTAAATACATCTTTATTTCACCTTCATTTTTTTAAAGATATTTTAACTGGGTATAGAATTCTATGTTGATACATTTTTTTTTCTTTCAGTAAGTTAAAAGATGTTGTCAACTATTTTATTCTTTGTATCATGCCCAAAAAGAAATCTATTATCCTTATCCTTGTTCCTCTGTACATAACGAGCCTTTTTTATGACTGTTTTAAAAAATATTTTCCTCTTTGTCACCAGTTTTGAGCAATTTGATTATGATGGGTAATTTTCTTCCTGTCTCTTGTGCTTGAGGTTTGTTAAGCTTCTTGGATCTCTGAGTTTATAGTTTCCATCAGATTTGGAACCTTTTCAGCTTTCCCCCCACAAATATTTCCTTTCCTTTGGGGACTTTAATTACATGTATATTAGGCTGCTTGAAATTGGTCCACAGCTCCTGATACTTTTCTTGTGTGTGTGTTTAAATTATTTTTTTCCTCTAGGTGTTCCATTTTGGATAGTTTCTACTTGCTGGCTTCAGATTCACTTATCTTTTTTTCCTGCTACATTTAGTCAGACATTAATCCCAGTATATTTTTCCTTTCAGACATTGTAGCTTTCATTTCTAGACATTCATTTGCATCTTTTTAATATCTTCCATGTGTCTCTTTAACTTTTGAACATGTGGAATACAGTTTTAATATATTTTTTTTATTATTCTTGTCCACTACTTCTGTGTCAGTTCTGGGTCAATTTCAGTTGACTCACCATTTTCTTTATTATGGGCCACATTTCCTTGCTTCTTTGTGTAGCTGGTAATCTTTATTTGGATGCCAGACATTGTGAATTTTACCTTTGTTGGATGCTGTATATTTTTATATTTCTATAAATCTTCTTGAGTTTTGCTCTGATATTCAATTAGGTTACTTGGAAACTGTCTGATCCTTTCAAGTCTTGCTTTTATGATTTGTTGGGTGGGTCCAGAGCAGTGTTCTGTTGAGAGCTAAATCTTTACCAATAGTGAGAAAAGACCTTCCTGAGTACAGTAGTTCACTCTTATCCACAGGTTCACTTTCCACAGTTTCCATTACCAGTGATCAACCATGGTCTTAAATATTAAATGGGAAATTCCAGAAGTAAACAGTTCGTAAGTTTTAAATTGTGTGCTGTTCTGAGTAGCGTGATGAAATCTCAAGCTGTCTTGCTCTGTTCTTCCTGGGACATGATTCATCCCTTTGTCTGGTGTGCCTGTGTCTATGCTGTATGTGTTCCTCCCTCAGTTAAGTCACTTAGTAGCTCTCTGGGTTATCAGATAGACTATTAGAATTGCAGTACTTGTGTTCATATAACCCTTATTTTACTTAATAATGTCCCCAAAGTGGGAGAACAGTGATGATGTCAATTCAGATATGCCAAAGAGAAGCCATGAAGTGCTTTCTTAAGTGAAAAGGCATGTATGTATAGAAAAAAACATAGTATATGTAGTAAAACTACTATTTGCAGTTTCAGGCATCCATTGGGGGTCTTGGAAGGGATCCTTCATGGATAAGGGGGACTACTGTACTCTAACCAGTGTGCCATGAATTAATGAATTTTTTTCTATTTGGCACTGTGTTGGTCCTGTGTGAGTGCTAGGCACTGTTTTCTAATCTTTCCCCGTGGTTTTTCCTAGCCCAGAATAATTTTGTCACACAAAAGTGCCAATTGGTGCTTAGCCTAACACTCCAGGGAGACTTTCTGCAGATCTCTGGAATTCTCTCTGTGTGCAGCTCTTTCCTCTTGGATACTCTGTCCTGCAACCTCTGCTCTCCTTGGTCTCCCTGGACTCTCAGCTCAGGGAGTCTGCTGGACTCCACCTGGGTTCCCCTTATGGCACTAGGATCTGGAAACTCTTTCCAGGTTGTAAAACTAGGGCAATCATAGGGCTCGCCTCAGGGATCACTATCCTCATTGCCTGTTGCTCAGTGTCTTGAAAACTGTTATTTCATATATTTTGCCTGTTTTATTTTTTTGTTGGTTGTTTGAAGTGGGTGAGGAAATCCAGTCCCCTTTGCTGTTCCATCTCGAGGGGGAACAGATGTCAGAAGGAGGCATTTGAACACAGACTTGAAGGAGGTGATGGAGTGAACCATGAGGATATGGGGGTGAGGAGAGAAAGAGGATTCCAGGTGACAGGAACGGCCCTGTGCAAATGTGCCTATGTGTGTTTGAGGAACTGAAGGAAGCCAGTGTGTCTGGAGCAGGGGGTGCTGGGGGGAAAGCAAAGGGAGAGAGGCGAGGAGGTGCCAGCTTGTATAGGACTTTGCAAGCCATGGTAAGAACTTTGGCTTTTATATCAAATGAAATGGGAGCTATGGGAGGGTTTTGGGCAGAGGAGGGACATCTTTTACTTACCTTTTATAGGATTTCTGAATTGACTAAATTAACTGAAAGGAGCAAGAGCAGAAGCTTGAGATGGCTGGGAACCAATGTACTAAGCCAGGCGAGAGATGATGGTGACTCAGGCACACAGAGGACATACTGTTAAGGGGGTTATTAATTACAAGGGGGTTTGAGGGAGGCTGGGGAGCTGTCAGTGATCTGTGTCTTGATCTGAGTGGAGATCACATCATGTGCTCACTGTGTGAAGATTCATTGAGCTGGATTTACACATCCAGTTGTGTTCTCATCTACATGAATGTAATGCTTCAATTTAAAAAATAAAATCCAGAGCTGAGGATGACTTGGGCCAGGCTGTTATCCCTGGAGGTGTGGAGAAGTGGGTAAGATTACAGATCTCTTTTATAGGTAGATTCAACAAGGTTTGAGGATAAACCTAATGTTAGATGTGAGGGAAAGAAAAAGGTTCAGGATAATGACATGGGAGAGTTTGAGAATCTTTTTTTGCCTTCAGGAGTATAGTTTGTGTGATGGATTCTGGAGCTACTGGTGGCACCTTTCCCTCCATGAGGTTATAGAGCTGCCTTGAGAGTCAAATCAGTGATGAAGAAATCAAAGCCAAGATGTAGAGAGAGACAGGGTCCTCACAATAACATGTCAGCACCTGGATCCAGCCATACCTGAAGTCAATACCCTGGGCTTCTCAGTTATATAAAACAATAATTCCTTTTTTTCTCCTTTCTTTCACTGTAAATGAAAAGTCCCCATTGATACAACTTCCTCACATGCTTTCCTCTGTCTTCATCATCCCAGGGACCCTCTATAGGAGCCATATCCTCTCCTTATCATTTTCAGCACCTGCCCTGAACATTTTTTCCTCTGAACGTTTGCTCCTGTGGGTCCCTCTTTCCAGAATACCCTTCTTTCCCTTGCCTTCTGCCCTCACAGCAAATCTGCCCTCCTGTTCAAATCCATTCTGACTCCACCAGTTGAAAGTTAGTGCTGGCAGGGCCCTTAGACACCAACCCTCCACCCCCGCTCCCATTTTACAGATGGGAATACTGAGGTCAGTCTGAGACAGGGACAGATTTGTGGCAAGGACTCCAGTGTACTGACTCCCTCAGGGGCCTTTCATATTCAGCTTTCTCTGTCCCTACCCTCACTCAGGGCTGAACAGAATTCTTCACAACAATTTACATTCTCTCTCACGCTCCCGGCCTTTGCGCATGCTGTATCCTCAGTCTGGGGTGCCCTACTCCACCCTGTCCTTCTGGAGAAGTTCCCACTTGAACTTAAAGCCTTGGCTCAAGGAACAGACTTCCAGAGCAGTCCCTTATTCCCAGGATGGGCAGTGTCTTCCAGGTGCTCCCACAGCTGCCTCAGATACCTCCATGAACCTGTTCTTCCTTCTGTATTGCAGGTGTCTGCTTCCTGTCTGCTTTGCCTTTTAGGCAGGGACACTGTGGCGGTTGTTCTGGCAAAGAAGGTTCCCAGTCAGTGTTAATCATGGAGTGAGAAAGATCACTGTTGGGGCAGGGAACCAGCACAGGCCTCGGAGGCAGGAGATCCCAGCTGTGTGGCCATTACCACGGTCACCCCCCCATCTCCAGCTGTGTGACCTTTGGTAAGTCATGTCCTCTCTTTGAGCCTCAGGTTTTTCAGCTATAAAAAGCACAGCCCATTATAGTGCTTATAGCCTCGGGCAGCCTGAATTTGAATCCTGGCTGTGTGCCCTCAGGCAGATTACTTAAGCTCTCTGTGCCTCAGTTTCCTCATTTGCAAAGTGGGGATAATAAATGCATCTGCCTTATATTTGTGAGCATTAAATGGGTTAATATTTATAAAGCCTTTAGGACCATATTGGCACATCATTTAAACACCCCAAAATGATAACCACCAAACAAAAGAAACCTTGCCTTCCTGAGTGGAGGGCTCGGCCAGTGGTCAAGTGCTGTATGAATGAACTAGGATCACTCTCATAGTAAGCTGCCTGGGAACAGCTGACTCTGACACTAACCAGTTGTGTGTCTTTGAAGAAATCATGTTGCCTTTCTGGGCCTCAACTGTATAACTGGAGGGGTTGGTCTAGGCCAGTTAGGATTAAGGTACTTAGCCTCTCGGAGTCTTGTGCCCTTATCTGTGGAGTGGGGCTGAAACCTGCATGTCTGTCCTGGGGTCCTGGTGAGGATGACACGGGACAGTGTCTGCAGAGCATGTATCAGCCATGCCTGTCACAGAGTGTGTGCTCGATACATGTGCCTATCATTACTGCCCTTATTCTGGCCTGACATTCCAGGGTTCCCTAAGGTGGTCCTGGACGGGATGAGCCGGGCACCCATGCAGGAAGGTGCCAACGTATCACCCTACTGCCAGTTTAGAAAAGCAAAGGCAGCTTTGTGACCCCTGGCTAGTGTCCGCCTGTCTCTGAGCTTTATCTAATAGGCTGAGGCGTCAGCATGAAGGCCAAGGGTCATGCCCACTGGAGAAAGATGAACATGGCACCATGGTGGGCTGTGACTGCTTTAGTGAATCCTCGACTGCCTCAGACCTTCCAGGGCCAACTGTGTTCCTGCCTCATGTCACCACCTCAAAATTGTCACTTGGGGCCTGGGATTGTGTGGCTGAAGTGGGAAGAGAGAGCAAGGTCCAAATCCTGGCTGCTCCCCTCTCTTGCTGTGTGACCTCTCTGCACCTCTCTGTCCCCGGTTTTCTCACTTGTCACTGATGAGGCTTTGAGCACCTTAGAGGGAGAGTATGCTTCTGGTGAGAAGGAGCCACTGTTGCCCAAGGCTGGGACAGGGAGCCTGCGGCATGAACCAGTCTCCTGGACCTTTCCCCGGAGTAAGTGAGAAGCATAGAGGCCTCTCTCTGGGTCCTGAAGGTGGAGCACAGACTGGTTGGTGAGGCGGGGGCTCATCTTGGGATGGAGACAGATTGGCAGACAAAGGGGAGGCAGGTGGGTGTGGCCAGGGTGCCCCTGGGGAGGGAGGGAGGTGGAGGGGCGAGGAGTGGGCGGGAAGAAGGCAGGGCTGTGTGCAGCCTCACAAATCCAGGCCTGCAAAGTCTCCAGCTAGAGGTTGGGAGTGGATCCTTCCCCTGAGTGGGGTGGGCAGGGTGGCTTGTTGGGTCACCCTGCTGTATACTTGGAATAAATGAAGAAGTGACTTAGGGGTAGGGAATTGCTGAGACTGTGATAAAACATTCCCTCCTTCCCACAAAACACATTCCTGGCCACACTGCTACTATGATAGCTTCCTTGTATGATAGCAGTTCTAAAAGTTGAGTGCAATGGCTGGGCTCCAGTCCCAGGTCTGGGGTGGGGCCTGAAAATGTGCATGTCTTACAGGTTCCCAGGTGAGGCTGATGCTGCTGGTTCTGGGGACCCACTTTGAGAACCACTGGTCTGTTGAGTGCTCAGTCCCCCTTGGTGCAGGCCTGAGATGGGGCCAGGAGAGTAAGAGGCATGATGCTCGCCTGTGAAAGACGAGGGGCCAGAGCAGAATTGGGCAGGGAGAGATTCAGACCGCAGCGCAGGTCTGGCACCGTCACCCCAGCGGGGAGCCCTGGAGAAGAGTTCGCCCATCATAGGAGCCCCACGTTAGGCAGAATGGCCCTGGCTCCCCTGCCGGCCCGGTCATTCGCTGGGATTGCCTGGGAAGGGCATGGCCTCCGCTCAGAGGCTGAGGTGGGTCCTGAAGGTGCCACAGCTGGAGGCTGTCAGCTCACCGCTCTCCTTGCACCTGAAAGACAAGTTTTTTTGTTTTTTTTTAAATTTTTAATTTTAATTTTTGTTTAAAATATTACAGATGTGCCTTTTTCCAAGTTCTTTCTTGAAGGGACATGGAGCTCCCCCTCACACAGCTGCCACAGTTGGCTCTGGGTGCCGGGCTCTGGGTGGAGCATTTACCGGATGAATGCAGTTTCAGACACAGAGCAACCTGACAGCTCAAACTCAGTTGTCCCCATTTAATAGAAGGGAAAACTGAAGTGCTGAGGGATTTAGTCATCTGCCCAGTGGTGGAACCAGGATTTGAACCCGTCTTGTGCCATAGCGCTCACTCCTCTCAGCTTCCCTGGGAGGTGAGGAGCATTAGTCCCTTTTATGGCTGAGGTAACAGAGGTGTGGAGAGGCCAATGACTTTGTAAATGAAGTAAGGGGAGGCTCTGGGATTTGAACCCTTCTCTGACCCATCTCTTCTTTTTTTTAATTGATTTTTTTAGAGAAAGAAGAAGGGAGAGGGAGAAAGAGAGAAACATTGATTGATTGCCTTCCATACACGCCCCCAACCTGGGATAGACTGGGGATCAAACCCGAAACCTGGGTATGTGCCCTGATTGGGAACTGAACCCACAACCCTTTGGTGCATGTTCAATGCTCCAACCACCTGAGCCACACTGGCCAGGGCCCATCTCTTCTAATTTCCAGGTGTTGTCTCTTGAATACTTCTGGGGAGTATAATAGCAGAATCTTGGGACTGGAAGAGGCCTCCCTGGAATTTGACCAGTGGGGGCACTGAGGCCCAGGGAGGTTCTCAGCCATGCCTCAGTGCCTCTCTGTGTTCTAAAGGGGCTCCTGTTGTGTGTGGGGTGTTTCCCATCCATCATTGATGCATTTGGCAAATAGCGATGGGCTCGTGTGGGTCAGCCCTCCAACCCAGGACACTTAGGGTGCATTGGGGAGGCAGACACGGGTACAGGCTGACTTGCAGCTGACGAGTAGGCAATTTAAGGGGAAGAGGGCGAGAGCCCATTTGGTTGTGCCCAGGCCGACATCTCCAGCGAGCTCTGCCTGCCGCTGAAGCTGATACTTGGCTGAGGGCTCCGCCTCTTCCAGGACAAAGGCGGGAGGGTGTGGAGGCCGAGAGAAGCCTCCGAGCAGGACGATGAACTCGAGCCCTGCCCAGCTTACCAGCCCTGTGACCTGGGGGGCTTCCTTCGCCTTTCTGACCTGAGCTTCTTCAACCTGGAGTTGGAGAAAAGTCCCCCCTGGGGGTGGCAGTGGCGTAGAAACCAGCCTGCAGGCCGGGACCCAGCAGGGGCTCCTGCCCGGAAGGCCCTCCTGGTCTTTGGTCTTGACCTCATCTCTCTGGCTCTGGGCAGCTGCTGGCCCACAGCCCCTCCCAGGGAAGCCACTGTTTCCAGAGGGCCAACCTCTCCTGGTGTGACATCAGGGCTGTCCCAGGGGCCTGGTGTGAGACAGGAACAGCAGTGCGGGTGGGGAAGGGGGAGGGGACAGGACAGAGGGCAGCTTTCTCCCCCAGACTCCCTGCAGGATGGGCCTCCTTCCCTCCTGCATGTTCCCTTGTCCTTCAGCGTGTCCATGGCTCTCATCTTCCTCCTCCCTCCTCTCTTCCACCTCCCCGCTCCCATCCTTTCCTTTTTCTTTCTCCCCTTTCTCTCCCCCTTTCTTCTGTCTGGCCTTTCGTCTTCTGCCCGTTCCTTCCCCACCTCTTCATCTTCATAATGATTAAGAACATGGACTCTGGCTGCCTTGGGTTCAAATCCCAGCTCTATCACATACTGGCTCTGTGACCTTGGGCAGGTTACTTAATCTCTCTGTGCTTTGGTTTCCTAAACTGTAAAATGGAATACTGACAGTGTCTCTCTTGAAGGTCGTTAGGAGTAACTTAGACCAGGGCCCAACCCCAGTGAGTGGCTGGGGGAGTCTCAGTTGCTCACCATTAATGTCCTTCCCTTCATTCCTCTTCTCACTGTCTGTGTGGTCTCCCTCCCTTCCTCCCTCCCTCTCAAGGCCCAGTGCTCCTGCTCTTACCTCTTCTCTGCCAGGGATCTCTGGCCTGTCTGTGCCCCTGCCATACCCACTGCCCCCTCCTTTCACTGCACACAGAGCAGGGGAGCCCAGGCTTGAGGCCAGGCTGCCCCATGAGCAGTTGCAGAGCCAGGTGGTTGGAGCTCTTCCCTGGGCTCCACCCACAACGAGCGCCTTTGTGCCACCGGGTGACAGCCTCTCTTGGCGCCTCCTTTGGCTGAACTGTGCATCTGGCCCGGGTACAGCTGAAATGCTCTGCCTGGGAGGCAGTGGCCTCGGAAAGCAGGGTGCTCTGGGGTGTCCTTGTCATCCACCTGCATGATCTTGGATGAAGCATGTTCCCAGCCCCCAGTTGGACTGCCAGCCCCGCAAGGACCCAGTGCCCAGCATGGTGCCCAATGCACAGTGGGTGTTCGCTCAGTGGATGGTCATGGAGAGTAATATCAGCAAGGGCTTCCTGAGTCCGTGCTTTGTGCCAGTCACTGCTCTGTGCAAATTCTTTTCATCTTCACAGCAACTCTATGCTGTGGGGACTGTTCTTACCCCCATTTTATTTTATTTTATTAATTAATTAATTTTTTCATTTTTTTTCAGAGAGAGAGTGGAAAGGAGAGAGAGAGAGAGAAACACTGATGTGAGAGAAACACATCAACTGGTCTCTCGTACGCACCCTGGCCGGGGCCTGGATCGAGCCTGCAGCCGAGGTATGTACCCTTGGCTGGAATCAAACCCGGTACCCTTCAGTCTGCAGGCCGATGCTCCAACCACTGAGCCAATCTGGCTAGGGCTTACCCCCATTTTAGAGATGAGCAAACTGAGCCACAGAAAAGTGTAGGAAATTGCCCAAGGTAAAGGAGTGAGTGAAATGACAGGCTAAGGAGGAAACCAGGACGATTGGCCCATGGTCACACAGGTAGTGAGCAGAAAAAGATCAGGACTTGAACTGGGAAAAACACTGCCTCTCAGCTGTCTGTGACCATCATCAGGACAATGTGGCTGGCACTCAGACACATGTCCCTTGCCACGCTGGGCCTGGGCCAGGAAGCACAGCTGACCAGGGGCTGCACCACCTTGCTAAGGGTGGTTCAGCTGGTATCTTAGTCCTTTCCACAGTGCTTTGAGAGTGTTATTCCAGTTTTCCAGGGGAGGAACCTGAGGCCCAGAGGAGGCAAAACATGCCCAAGGTCACACAGCCAGTAGTATGACTCCAAAGCCCCACTTTCTTCCAGTTAAGGAAGCCTGGGGTGGGAGGGCAAAGAAAGAGGGGCATGCCCCTCCATTCCATTTCTGCTGTCAAAGCTAGATCTCGGTGCCCTTTGCCCACCATTTGCAGAAAGAACTGGCCACGGCCTCCTCACTTTTTCCTGGAAGCCAGGCTGGGCAGTGATCATTGTGCTCATATTTCTCCCCACCACTCCCTCTCTCCTTCCTTTCTCCTTTCCCTCCTTCTTATTTTCTTTCTACTTTTTCTTAATATATAAAACACACACAATAAAGTACCTAGAGTGCACACATCTAAAGTGTGCAATTCAATAAATTTTTACATACAATATCACTACCATTCAGATCAAGATATAATTTCCACTCCCTAGCAAGCTCCCTCTTGTCCACCAGGTAACCACTATTGTGATTTTTATCACCATAAATTTTGCTTGTTCTTGAAATTCATGGAAGTGCAATTACATTCACTGTGCCCACTTGACAGATGAAGAATGTATAGACCAGAGAGGCAAGGCTGGCTGGCTGGCAGCTCAGAGCCCAGCACTCATGTGCACAGCTTTGAGTAGAGAGACATGGGTGGTGAGCACCTCTGCTTTATTTGTCTCATAAGAGGAAATGCAATTCTAGCTCCCTGCTGATAGGATGGGCAGACACTGCCTGCTATAGCTCATCCAGAGGGTCTCAGAGGAGTCTGGGGTTTTTGCAATCCAGGGTCACCAGGGAGATGCTTGCTGTTTGTACTGAGTGGAATAACATCCCCCTGTCCACCGCCCCAAATTCATGTTCACCCAAAACCTGAGAATGTGACCTTATTTAGAAATAGGGTCTTTGCAGATGTAATCAAGTTAAGATGACTAGTGTCCTTATAAGAAGAGGCAAATTTGGATACAGACACAAGGGGGGAGAACACCCTGTGATGATGGAGGCAGAGGTTGGAGTGATGTGTCTAAAAGCCAAGGAACACCAAGGATTGGGGGCACCTCCCGAGGCTGGGAGAGAGGCATGGAAGATTCTCCCTCAGGGCCCCCAGAGAGAACAGGCGCTGCTGACACGTCTATTTCCGACTTCTAGCCTCCAGAACTGTGAGACGATACATTTCTGTTCTTTTAAGCCGTTCGATTTGCAGTACTTTGCAGCAGCCCCCGAAAACGAATACACGGTCCAAGCCTGAGGTTTTGGGAGCTGCCACCTTTGACCCCAGTTCTGTGCGGGGTCCATCCCAGGAAAGAAAACCGTAGACACACAAAGAAGTTGCCAAAGAGGCTGCCAAAGACGCTCCAGCAAGAACCCGGAGCTCAGGGCACGAATTTGGCTTATTGGGGTGGCAGAAAGAAAAATACTACTTCTTTCAGGTGCCAGCTCTAAAAGCAAGAACCAAAATGGTATCTCAGCAGCTGCCCCTGATGCATGACACGTGCACATTCGAGCTTTCGTGCAACCGCAAGACTAACAGTTTGCAGCTGCCACGCAGCTGACCCCCCTGCCGGACAGTCTGCTTTCATCTGTTACTCCGTTTTACAGGTGAAGAAATGGAGGCTCTGAGGCATTAAGTGACCAAGGCAGCAGGAGCGACAGCCCAGGCTTAGGGACCTTGCGACTTTGGGTTCCTTACTCCCCCGCCCTGAGTTCTGCTGCTGAACTGCAAGTAACAAGGTCTCCCACTGATGGAGCTGCCTTCCCACCCAGGATTGTACTCCCTCTCCACACAGTCCTGGGAGGCGGCTGCAACCACCCCCACTTACAGCCCAACACCCTGAGGCTGGAGGAGGGAAGGGACTCACAGAGGGACTCACGAAAACTGGAAAACTGTAAGTGCAAATCTCATCTTACAGTGTTGTGCAATTTGAGTTGAATAAGAGAGAAGAATGTGAATGGGCCTGGTACGGTACACAGTCGGTGCTTAATAGAGTCAGGTGCCTCAGGCAGGCTGATCCGACAGTGCTTTGATACGGCATTGAAAGGACACACAGACTTCCTTTTGTCTTGTTTCTAAGTTTTGGGTTTTTCCTTTTATCCCTACTCAAGGATATGCTTTTATTGATTTTTTTTAGAGAGAGGGCAAGGGAGGGGAGAGAGAGAAACAGCGATGTGAGAGAGAAACGTCGATTGGTTGCCTCTCGTACTCGCCCCTACAGGGCATTGAACCCACAACCTATATATGTGCCCTGATCCGGAATTGAACCTGCAACCTTTTGGTGCATAGGATGACTTGCCAACTGAGTCAGGACAAGTTTTGGATACTTTTAATCTTCACAGCTGCTGCTGCTGTTGTTGTTATTAGAGGCCTCGCAGCTGGTGAGTGGCAGAAGGGGAATTCACACCCAGATCTGTCCTACTCCAGAGCCCACCGTCTAAGCCTCTTCTCCGTGTGAAGCTGTGTGTAGACGGTGCCTGGCACACAGTGAACCTTCAAGAAACGTTAACTGGGTCAAAGTCTTTTCAGAAAGTTGAAAGCATGAATCTTGTACAAATAGATAGTGAGCACATGTCAAAGGTTTATTTAACTCATTGATGAGGGAACCAGCAGGATGGAAAAGCTGGTTCGATGGAAGATGGCACAGTTAGGTACCAAATGGGTTAGCGTCTCACAGGGCAGCAAACCCACAAGCCGTGGCATTTTTACGACAGGACAGAAATCATTTGCAACTGTGCATCTTTTATAAGTTAACGTGGAACTTCCCTGTGTTGGGACTCTGATCAGTAATAAATGGCAAAGTCAAACAAAGGTGCATTGGCTAGAGAGTCAGGTGACTCAGGCAGGCTGGTCAGACAGCGCCTTAGTGTGACATTGAAAGGACACACAGGCTTCCTTTTGTCTTATTTCCAAGTTTGGGATGTTTTTCTATTTACAGCTGTTGTTGTTGTTATTATTATTATTCCAATTCTCTGCTGAAAGGCAGCTCACAAACCTCATAGGTCCCCAGAAGCTCAGGAACACACAGACCCCACCCCGCCCCCACTCACACGGGACACAAGGGCAGAGCCTTTGCTCACAAACGATCGAAGTCAGGACACACGCGCAGGCCAGACAGCAGATCAGGGCTGACAGGAGGGGCCTGTGGCGATGCTGCTGTAAACACCGTGGGGCGAACCCATCTCTACCACATTACTTGTCAAAGAAAATAAAGCGACTCATAGATAATAGGTAGCGGTGATTCCACTGAGGCTAACGCGCGTGTGTGCAGGTACACTTATGAGTGTGCATGCAGAGAAAGCTCTTTGGAGAAATACCCCCAAACCGACAGTCGTGTGTGTGTGTGTGTGTGTGTGTGTGTGTGTGAGGATGAAAGGGGAGCAATCCTGTAAAAGCCACGGCATTGTTTAAATTGGGTACCTCCAACTTGTTTTCCTGTGTGACTCGTATCCTCTTAAAATATGTCCATATATGTACAGATATTTGATAGATGATTTCTGGAAGGTTTTCTCAGGGGACTGGGAATCGGGCGGTTTTTTCACCGTTTCCCTTCTGTACTCTTTGGCTTCTCGACATAGTTGTCATTTCTGTCATGAACGCACCTCCACCCGCCGTCCCTGGGGACAGACCCAGGCTTGCTCGCGGGGATCCGGGCCGCCTGCTCCCCGGGCCCCGGGGGCGGAGCGGAGCGAGAGGTGCGGGCTTGCAGGGCGCTCTGCGGGCCTTCGCGGGCTGGCGGGGTCCGCAGCTGACCGTGCGGGCGGGGAAGGGGAGCAGATGGACGAGGCGCCGGACGGCTCGGGGTCCCCTGGTCCCGTCCAGGTGGCTCGAGACGATTTCAGCTGCGGGGGCCGGGAGGGGCGGGCAGCCCGGATGGGGAGGGGACCCCGTTTTCCATGACAATGCCGAGGCGGTGCGTACAAAGGCGCCGCAATCAGCGTTTTATTGGTTCGAGTTAATTATCTGCGGCGGGGAGGGGGCGGGCGGGGCCGGGCGATTCCCTCGTGGGGCGGAGACCTTGGGCGGGGTGGGGCTGCGGAGGGCGGGGAGGGCTGGGGGACTGAGACCGAAGGGGCGAGGGAGGGACGGCGGGGGTGGGGGGCAGCTCGCCCGGGCCTCGCCGGTCCCAGTTTCCGTGGCAAAGCGCCGTCGCCCCCTGGTGGGCACCTCGTTCATGCACTCATTCATTCGTTCACTCATTCATTCGTTCACTCGTTGGTCCACTCATTCATTCGTCCACTCATTCATTCGTCCACTCATTCGTTCGTCCACTCGCGCATCCCCTCAGGATTGCAGGAGTCAGTGTAAGAGCTGAGGACGGGGCCTGGCAAGCGGGCCACATGTTTTAAATGCCACGTCCTGGGCTGGGCGCCTCGGTTCCCATCCTCACCAGCGAAAGGCTGTCAGCCTAGTGCCCGAGGCCGACTTACAAACGATCACAATTCAGCCTGGCAAATGCTAGAGTAAGGGCCGCAACAGGGCTTGGAGGGCCCAGAAGAGGACCCTCGGGAGAGGAGGGAGCCCAAGAGGGCTAACTGGAGGAGGCCCAGTCTGAGAGAAGACCTAGAGACGGGTGGAAATTAGCCAGGGGCATGGGAGAGTCAGACCTTTCCAGAGAGGGCTAAGTAGGTGCAGAGGGGTTGCGGTAAGAGCAAGTAAGGTGCCCTCTGGGAAGAGCAGCATCCCCTTCTTGGGGAGGGGCCTGGAACTTACTGTGCAGCGGAATGGAGGTGAGCAATGAGGTGAAGTGGGCTGGGGCCAGGTGAAAGTGTGGGCTGCGCGTGGGGTAGGATAGGAACACCCCTCAGATCATTTCCAGTTTAACATTCTCTTCGTTAGGTTTGGAGGGAATTTGGCTGCTCCCACCTCCACCTGAATTGCTCCCAAATGGGTTCAGGCCTTCTCATTTCCCCCTCTTGACCACTGTCCTGTTCTCTCCCTGTCTGCCTTTATTTTGCCCCTTAGTCTGCCTGCACTTTATCACCCCCCCCCCCCAATGACCTTCTATAAGCCAGGCTATGTGGCACTACTTTTCAAAATTATAAATGCACAGGATCTATAACCCAGTGGCTGCATGTGACAGAAAACACATAGTAGTAGTGGCTTAAGTAAAGTAGAGGCATTTCTCTCTCATGTAAATAAAGTCTGAAGGCGGGCAGGCTAGGACTGGCATGGTGCTCCATAGTTCAGGGAACTAGACTCCTATTTTATTATTGCACCACCCTCAGTATGTGTCTTCTACTTCACTGCCCAATATAACTGCTCAAACGCCAGCCATCACATCTACATCCCAGATGGAGAGCTTTTCAGTTATTAGAAAGGGAGGGAAGGAAGTCCCTTTAAAGACCCTTTCTGGAAGTCACATGTAATCCTATGCTTATATTCCATCGGCCAGAGCTTGATGACATCGCTACATTAAACTACAAGAAAGGCTGAGAAATATGGCGTGTGTTCTGGGCTTTGTGTGTCCAGATGAAAATTGGAGTTCTATTTCAAAGGAAGATTTTGGAGCCTGGATATTGGAGGACAGCCATCAGTCTCTGTCACACTCAGGAGTTCCACTTCTAGGAGTGTGTCCTACAGGTACACCCATCTGTGTGACATATCTACAGGATTATTCACTGCAGCATTGTGACATCAAAAGACTGGAAACAACTTCAATAAAGGACTGGTCAAATAAATGATGGGATATCTGTACAGTGGAGCACTACACAGCCATAAACACAAACGAGGAAGCTCACTGTACACTGCTATGAAATGGTATTTCAGATATTCTACTTTGGAAAACAGTTTGGCAGTTTCTTATAAAGTTAACCATATACCTACCCTATGACCCAACAACTTCACCCCTAGGATTTTGCCCCCCCAAAAAAGTCTCTATAAGGACTTTACACAAATGTTCACAACAGTTTAATAGACAACAACAGGAAACAGCTCAATGCCCACCAATAAGTGAATGGATACAAATGGGAGAGTCCATGTGATGGAATACTAACTACACTGCAGAATAAACGAGAGAACCAGTGATGCATGACGCACATGGAAGAATCTCAAAACATGCTGAGCAGAAACAAGCTGGACACAAAAACTGGCTTGCTGTAACGATGCCATTGATGAAACAGGTGAAACGGATCAATCTATGGTGCTGAAACCAGATCACTGGCTTCCTCTGGGATGGGGGATTGATTGGGAAGGGGCATGAAAGAACTTCATGGGGTGCTGCAGATCTTTTATTTTATGATTGGGTGTTGGTTACACAGATGCATTTCACTACATGCAAATTATACTTCAATCTTTTAAAAAGCAAGGTGCAGAACAGAGTGTAAATTATGCTATCCTTTATGTTTAAAAAGAAAGGAAAATTGCTGGTATCTGCATAGACTCTCTGGAAGAGACTGGTACAGTGGTTGTCTGCTGAATGGGTGGCTGGGGGCTGGAGGCTGGAGAAGAGGAAGACTTTTTGCCATATCCTTTTATACCTGTTGACTCTTAAAGACATAGGTGAATGTACTACCTAATAAAAACTAAAAATGACAGGATCAGTTACATGCAAATTCAAATCAACATACCCCTGCTTTAAATTTTTTAGTGGCTCCACATCAGACTCTGAGCTGTTCCTGCCTTATCTGGCCCCATCCAGGCAGCATCCTCTCTGGCTGCTTGTTATCTACTTGCAGACAGCTTAGTACCTAGGCTCTCTCAGGCCTTGTGCCTGTGCTGTTCCCTCAGCCACTCCTTTCCTGTAAGGCTTAGCTGCTTGGTGAAGCTCTCGCAGTGCCCAGTCTGGGTTGGCTCCTCTGGCTTTCGTGGTGCCCCTGCCCCGTGCTCTCTCCTCTTCCTCATCTGTCCAGGTGACCGTGTTTACTGATGCTCCTGTGAACTGGACTCCAGGGTCCCTGGAGATGGATGGGAGACATCTTTAGGGATGAACCTGCTTCCTTGTCTGTTCTTGGCCCTGCGGTCTTAGAATATACAGAAAAAACACAGTTCTGGGATTCTGTTATATGTTCAAGTCCCAGCCCATGGTACCTGTGAATGTGACCTGCTTTGGAAACAGGGTCTTTGCAGATGTAATCAGCTATGAGGTCACACTGGACTAGGGAAGGCCTAATCCAATGACTGATTATAAGAAGAGGGAAATTTGGACACAGTCACAGACACAATAGGGAAGAACACCGTGCGACGACAAAGCTGGGATTGGAGTGATGTGTCTGTAAGCCAAGGAGCACCAAGGATTGCAGGCAACCGCTAAAAGCTCCTTTCCTGGAGCCTCTAAAGAGAGCATGGCCTTGCTGACACCTTGATATTGGACTCTGAGCCTCCAGGCTGAGACAAATTTCTGCTGTCTGAAACCACCCAGTTTGTGCTAATTGGTTACTTCAGCCCTGGGAAGGTAATACAGGCACTAAACCAGTCAACACCTAAGACTATTCTAGGTGGTGACAAGTGCTTTGAAAAATAAAACAAAGCATGGAAAAGGCATGTGATAGAGAGTGACTGGGAACAGCTTCGCTTAAGCCAGGGTGGTCAGAGAAGGCCTCTTGGAGGAGGTGATGTTTCAGTGGGGCCTGCAGAATGAGGGGCCTGCCACGCCAGGATCAGGCAGACGCTGGCGCAGGAGGACCAGTGGGTTTGTCAGGTTCGAAAGCGACCGGATGCAGCTCTGACAATGGAGGACACCTTGCTGCATCTTTGTGGATGTCCCTGGGAGTGAACCGGGAAGGGACTGTTCTCTTTGCCTCCGTAAGGGCTCAGAACCTGCTGCGGGGCTGATGCCGATCGTCCCTCAGCCTGGGCCGGCTGGCAGCCGATGGCGGAGGCCAGCTTCGCAGCTGACACTCCGAGCTGTAATTGTGATTAACTGCCCGGTCCTCTTCCCGGCTCGGGCCTGAGGCCTCGGGTGTGACAGCTGCGGAGTGAAGCAATGAGGCCAGGAAGGGGTTAATGGGCTGCCCCTCCATCTGAGCCCTTCAGACAATGAGAGGAGGTGGGGAGGCCTCTGGTGGGGGGGTAGCATCAGCTGGGGTGAGTGAATGGAGGGGACAGAGGCCTGGTCCCCAGGGACTGGGCGTGAGTGCTCTACGGAGAGGGGTCAGAGCCCTCCCCCCACTATTATTGTCATCCGTCCCCATCAGCTCTCCCCTCCCCCCCCTGCCAGCGCATCCCAGGCAACTGCTCTGGGGGCTCCGAAGTGGCAGCATTCTCAGCCTGGCCGAATTCTGAAGCAGAGTCCACACGAGGAACTGCGGAATCGTGACAGGTCGCGGCTGGGGGAGCTCATCCGTTCCTGTCATTTTCAAACTTTTTTTCCCAATTATTAGCAGTGGAACCAGGAGCCCCACCCCCACCTTATTTCCTCCTCAAATAATAGATAGACCGTTGATTACACTGAGAACAGACTGAGTGACAGTCTGCCTCATTCATTCTAGTTCTGCCCCTTAAAACCAGGGTACTTTGGGGGACTCATGACAAATGTGTAAGCTATGTAATCACCACCACAATTGAGATGTAGAACATTTCCAACACCCCAAAAGTTCCTTGCTACCCCTTTGTAGTCAATATCTTTTCCGCTAACTTCTGGTGTAGTAGATCGATATCGAGTTCTAATCCCTGTATTTTGTAAATGTTATCGTATTTGGGAAAAGGATTTTGCAGCTGTGATTAAATTAAGGATCTTGAGATGGAGATTAGTGAACTATCCAGGCGCACCCTGAATGCCATCACAGTGTCCTTATGAGAGGGTCGGCCATGCAGAGGAGGAGGCAGTGTTGCCATGGAGGCAGAGACTGGAGCGATGTGGCCACAAGCCAGGGAACGCCTGCAGCCACCAGAAGCTGGAAGGGGCAAGCAATGGCTTCTCTCCTGGAGCCTTCAGAGGGAGTGCGGCCCTGCTGACACCTTTATTTCAGACTTCTGGCCTTGGAGCGGTAACAGAATAAATTTATGTTGTTTTAAGCCACCGACTTCTGTTACTTTGTTATGGTAGCTCTAGGAAATGAATACACCTGACAACCATGACCTGTTGTCTGTCTGTATAGTTTTGCTTTTGCAAGAATGTTAGATAAATGGAAGCCTACAGTATGTAGCCTGTTGAGTCTGGCTGCTTTCACTCAGTGTAACACGTTTAAGATTCATCCATGTCCTTCCGTTGATCAGAAGTCCATTCCTTTTGATTGCTGAGTAGTATTCCAGTGTATGGATACGCCATAGCTTATTTATCCATTTATCAGTCGAAAGGAATTTGGGTAATTTCCAGTTTTTGGTGATTATAAAGAATGCTGCTACAAACTTGTGCATATAGGTCTTTGTGTGGACATAGTTGTCATTTTTCTAGGGTAGATACCTAGGAGTATAATTATTGGGTCACACTGTAGGTGTTTTTATAGTTCTATAAGAAACTGGCAACCTGTTTTCCAGTGTGACTACCATTTTGCATTCCCACGAGCACTGAGTATTGTCAGGTGTTTGTTTTTTTAATTTAGTCTTTTTAAAAGTAAGTATGTAGTGATCATAGGGTCTTGGGGTTTTATTGGGAGGATTAAACAAGTGTGTCACTGAGAATAACACCTAGCACATGAGCATGTGTCCCTGCCTTGGGAGTGTTAGCCACCCCCTCCCCTTTTGTTATCACTGTGGGAGGCCAGGACATAGCCAGCAGTGGAAAACTCATGCCAGGTGGGCCAGGTGGGCTGGGCAGGCGCCTTTGGGAGCTGGCAAGCACATGTTCTTCTTGAAGGTCATGGTCCCTGGGAAATAGACCCTGAGATGGAGATTTGGGTACAGGTGCTTTTCTAGGGAATGCTCTTGAGATCTGGGGGGAGTGAGGACAGCACAGTCAGACAGTTGCAACAGAGGCCTTGTGCAGTCCCATCAGGTGCTCCGGAGCTGGGACAGCCTTCAGAGATGTCACAGTCTGAGATAGGCAGGTCAGGCCTCTGTGCTGCTCATTGGCTGGTCTTTGGAATGACTGCCTTGGGAGAGATGTAACCTTGGGTAAAGCAGCCCCTTACCTGCGCCATCAGCAGCCAGCACTGAAAGGTGTGGGTGTTGGTACGTTGATCCAGGTGATACCCTCCAGGTGGGAAAGCAGCCCAAGTGGTCAGAGCTTTCATTTCTTAAGAGTAGTTGTAAATCTTCATTTTGATGTCTGTCATTTTTTTTTTTTTAAATGCTGGAAACTCTTTAGGCTTTTAGAACATGTTGTAAGGAGCTGACATACCAGGCCCAAGGCCTAGGGCTGCCCGCTGATGTCCCTGATATAAAAGCTGCTCTGTCACCATCTGACATGTTAGCGTCTGTTTCTATGGAGTCAGCTCCACGGGCAAGGACCTTTGGGTTTTGCTCCCCTCGGCATCCCCAGAACATAGGGCGGGCTTGGCATGGACGGAGGGTGAGTGAAAGAAGGCAGCTAACAAAAACCAAACAACCCAATGAGCAAATGGGCAAAGGATTTGAAGAAATGTGTCTCCAAAGAAGACGTACAAATGGTCAGTAAGTACATGAAAAGATGCTCGGCCCTGCTGGTCATTAGGGAAATGAAATCAAAATCACAGTCAGTAGGGTTCCACTTCACACCCATTAGGGTGGTTAGTAAACAAACAAACTAACAAAATAACATGTTGGCGAGGATGTGGAGAAACTGGGAGCCTTGTGCATCGCTGGTGGGAATGTAAAATGGTCCAGCTGTTGTAGAAACAGTATAGTGGTCCCTCAAAAACTTAAACATAGAATTACCACATGACTCAGCAATTCCACTTCTGGGTACGTACCTAAGAGAACTAAAAGCACGCTCTCGAACAGACATTTTTACAGCAAAAAGAGGGAATCGACCCAAGTGCCCACCAACAGATGAGTGGATAATCACAACGTGGCCTATACATGCAATGACATGTTTCTCAGCCTTAAAAAAGGAAAGGATTTCTGAAACATGCTACAACATAGATGAACACTGAAGACATTATGCTGAGGGAAATAAATCACACAGAAGGACAAATATTGTGTGATTTTATTTATATGAGGTACCTACAGTAATCATGTTCAGAAAGTAGAATGGTGGTTTCGAGGGGCCCGGGGGAGGGGGAAATGGGGCCTTACTGTTTAATGGGGACAGAATTTCAGTTTTGCAAGATGAGAAAGTTCTGGAGATGGATGGTGGCCATGGCTCCACAACAGTGTGAATGTACTAATATCATAGGACTGTAGAGTTAAAAATAGTTAAAACTGTAACTTTTTTGTTATTTTTAAATCTTACCACAATTTAAAAAAAAGGAGAAGAATTTTCTTTAGGTGGCAGGACTCCAAGATGGCCCCAGTGGTCCGTGCCTCCTGCTATCCATACCCTGAATAAGACCCTCTGTCTCCGGATAGGGCTTCCTTGTGGAGCCAGCAAGATAGTGTAGAAATGAGACCATGTGTGGTCTGAGGCTGGGCCATAAAAGGCACTTCAGCTTCCATCTTGTCCAGTCTTGGGGGCAGGCAGCCACCAGGTCGTGACACTCAGTAGCCCACAGAGAGGAACTGAGGCTCTTCGATAGTGACTAGCACATGAGTGAGCCGTCCTGGAAATGAGTCCTCCAGCCCCATCCAGGCTGGATCTCACAAAAAACTGGAGCCCAAGCCACCCAGCTAAGCCACTTCTGAGTTCCTGACCCACAGAAATAGTTGGGGACATAAATGCTATTGTCCTCTTAAGCCACTGTTCCGAGTTCATTTGTTACGCAGCACTTGATAACTTATGATCTTATTACAGAATTATGTAATAATATGTGCTTCAGTATCTGCAGGGGATTGGTTCCAGGACCCACCCCCCCTCCAGCAGAAACCAAACTCTGCAGATGCTCAAGTCTCTCTTATATAGAATGACGTAGAACAGTGCACACAGTTGGCCCTCTGCATTTGTGGATTCCCAACCATGGACTGAAAAACTGCAGACACAGAGGGCCAACTGTATTTCTTGAAAAAATTCCATGTATAAGTGGACCCGCGCAGTTCAAACCTGTGTTGTTCTAGGGCCAACTGTACATTTTATTACATATAACAATTTCCCTCACACTCACACGTCAAATGCATCAAATTCTGTTAGCTTAGCTGGCTACTGGGGGATTGTGAGTGGGGAGGCCTCCCTTTCCCTTCCCCAGAGGAATGGCTCCTGAGGTGGCCAGACAGAAGGGGGTGTCAGGGCCAGGTGAGGATGTGCTTGTGGCCCTCTTCACTTCATAGCACCCAGGGGACCTCACTCTGTTCAGTTTAGAGCTGCCCTGGCTGAGCATGTGAGTATGAGAGTGGGTGTTCCATGCAAACAGGTATGTCTGTTCCCAACAGGCCCCTAGCAGGCTGATGAATGCGGTGGTTTAGAGCAGAGATGCTGGAGTTAAAATCCCAGCTCTTGCGCTCTGGTTGCTCTCTGGCTGTTTGGCCTTGGGCAAGTTGCCCAACCTCTGCAACATGAGACTAAAGTATTAATACCTACCTCATAGGACTGTTATGAGGATTTAATGAGCTAATATGTGCAGAGGGCCTGGGGACAATATTAGCACATGCCGGAGTTATGTAAGAGTTGGTTGTTGATATTATTATGAGCATAGATCAGATCCCAGCTCTGCCATGGTACAGGTCACTTTGCCTCTTTGGGCTCAGTTTTCTTACCTGTAAAATGGGATCTCATTGGCAGTATCCATTGGGCAGTATGAGGATTCAAAGAAATTGTGTATGGGAAGGACTTATTCTGGTTCAAGGTT
The DNA here is from genome assembly GCF_964146895.1 of Miniopterus schreibersii. NCBI lineage: Eukaryota > Metazoa > Chordata > Mammalia > Chiroptera > Miniopteridae > Miniopterus > Miniopterus schreibersii. Next base: position 62,708,168 of record NC_138110.1, read on the forward strand.
GGGCCTTGGTTATGCAGGTATGTGAGCCTCTGGGTGTGTCTGCAAACGTGGGTGTGGGAGGCACTGTGTGGCCTGGGTTCCTACCTTTCCTCTGAATGCCCCCCCACCTGCCTGCAGGATCCCAGCTGATCAACCCTTCAGGCACATCCCTTTCTTGGCTCCCTTTTCCTGCTTCTTGGGCTGCAGTGTCACCTATTGGCCCAAAGCTATATGGCACCCAGAGCCCACCGCCTGTACAACTAGGCTAGAGGCAAGGGGATATACACTTGAGAGCCTGCTGGATGCAGAATATAACACGTGTATGCCTCTATATGTATAGAGGCTGAGCCTCAGGGAGGTCACACAGCCAGCCGAGAGCTGGGATTTCAATCCACACTCCATTTCTCACCACTCCAAACACCCTTCTAGGGTGAGTTCAAGTTCTGGGTTGAACTTGCCCTTCCCTCTACTCAGAGGAGCGCCAGGAGCTGGGGTCAGGGGTCCTTGGGAGAATGTCAGCGTTGTCCCCCAGGGCCCAGATTGCAGCTGAAACAGCACTGGACTGGGAGTCCCCAGGCTGGGGTCTCCCTCTGGCTCACCCAACCCGAAAATGCTTATGGGTTTATTCTAACATTTATCATTTTGGGATATAGACACTGGAGGGAGAGCACTTAATGTGGGTGTTGGGCTCTAATGTGAGGAGAAAAATCATAAAAAGAAAAATTTTTTAAAAAAAACTCCCCAAGTCTTTTCAATCGCCCATAAAGTACAGTATGGGCAGTTTTCCTTTGCAGTAATAAATACACTAACATGAAGAGGAGCAGAATGTGGGAGCAATTACGTAGATTTGGAAACTATCATTTTGGGCTCCGCTTTGACTCAGGTGTGTGGGACTGTGCACACCGGGCCTGTGCCTCTCTGCTCCCGGCTTCTCGCTCACAGTTGGCTCGTGGCCAGGCAGTGCCCACTATATGCCCGCCCTGTGTATATCGCTCTCTCTTCTCTCTCTCTCTGGGCACATATGGTTGCATTTCTGAAATTACATAGTAAAACAGCTAATATTCCTTGAGCATTTATTATGCACCAGGCACTACTTTGAGCCCTCTGCTTGCTTTAATTTGTATCAACCTTCTAACAGTGCTATGAGGTAGGTACTGTTATTACAGATGAAGAAACTGAGGCACTGAGAGGTTAAGCAACAAATGCAAGGTCACACAGCCAGTGAATGATAGAGCCTGGGCTTGAAACCAGGGAGTCTGAGACCAGAACTCACACTCTTAGCCATGATGCTCTGAGACCAGAACATACACCTTTAACCATGATGCTCCCCACTTGAATGGAGGCCCCACGGGAGCCATGTGTATGTGCCTGTGTGCCTGTGTACCCATTGTCAGTCCACAAGCTCCATTAGGCAGGCCAGAACCTGGTCTGGGTCATCTCTGCATCCCAAACACTGGTCCTTTCCATCCAGGGCCCGTTCTGGGTGTGTGCTCAGTAATTGCGTGCTGAAACAATGCATGAGGCTTTCTGAGCCCCAGCTCCTTCATCTGAAAGACAGGAATAATAGCACTTAGATTGCCCCAGTGAGCTCTTTGGTGGGAAAGTTTCTGTTAAAGACCCTTGGTTCTCCCTTGCCCACCTCCTGTTCACCTTTCCTTGGGTTTTTAGCCTGCCCAATTTAGTGGCCTGCACCAGCTCAGGAGAGCTGGTTGTGTGCATCTTTTCTCAACTTTGCATTCAGTACCATCATATTTGTAGTTTGAAATCAGCAACAGTGAGAGTATTTACACCATGGAAATTGGCAATGGAAATAGGAGTTTTTTGTTTGTTTTTTTCCTTTATGGATATTAAACATTTACCACTGCCAAGAGAAAATAGATTCTCTAATGATCACCTTCAGGTAGCAGCACAATGGAGTGATCATGCCTATTGCCTCTGGAGCCAGACTTCCTGGGTTCAAGCTCCAGCCCTATCACTTACTGCCCATGTTACCTGGCTCAGTTACTTGACCTCTCTGAGCCTCATTAGTCTCATTCATAAGATGATTACCTATTTCATTATCAATATGATTCAATGTGATTATCCATACAAATGCTCTCTCAATACTTATTAATATTATATATCAAGCTAGGAGATGAGGGAACTTTCTTGCTTCCACATGCGAGGAAAGGGGGTGATGGGAACGGCACTTGCAATGTCAAAGAGGAACCTCAACAAGGACAGTGTGTAACCTAAGGTGAAGGCCCTAATGGAGGATGTTTTGAGCAGGCCATAGACTGTGCACATGATAGTTGGGGGAAAGGGGCCTCCTCCAGTTCCTTGGAAGGAAGGCTGCTGTTAGCTTTGGAGCCTGGGGGAGATTTTGGAGGAAGCGGGTGATCTAACCCACGATTCCTGCTGCCCTCCCCTCACTGCCCTTCTTGCTAGTGAGCACTCCTAGAGGAGTGCTGTGGGGTTTGTAACATGAGATGTAACATATACAACAAGAATGGTACCAGTAGAGAGAAGAAAGAATAGAGCTATATAGGAGGGACAGTTCTATATCTCACTGTAATTGTTAGTATAAAGCTGAAGTAGATTCTGATAAGTGAAGATGGATATGGTACGTGTAGAGCATTCATTTTGGAAAGTGAGAAAACTATTAAAAAATTAAAATGTTACACTAGAAAGTACTCATTTAATGTAAAAGAAATCTGTAAAGGAAAAATAGAAAAATAAAAAAGATACAAGATATACAGAAAACAAAGTTAAATGGCAGGTGTGAGTCCAACTCTATTAATAATAGCATTAAGTGTGGACGGAAGCAGTCGAAAGGCAGAGATTTGCCCTGGCCTGTGTGCTCAGCAGTTGGGGCGTAGTTGGGGCGCTGGCCAGCAGACCGAGGCGCCGCAGGCCCGGTTCCTGCTCGCGGTGCGCACCGTGGCTGCAGCCCGATCCCCGCCCCAGTAGGGGCATGTGCGGGAGGCAAGCAATCGATGTGTCCCTCTCACATCAATGTCTCTCCCCCACCCCCTTCCTTCTGTTCTCTCTAAAAATCAATGGAAACATATCCTCAGGTGAGGATTTAAAGAAAAAGGCAGAGATTTTCTGAATGGATAAAAAAAGAAGCTCCAACTGCTGTCCGCAAGAGACACTCTAGATTCAAAGATACAAATAAGTTGAGAGTTAAAGCATGGGAAAAATATATTATGCAAATAGCAATCATAAAAAAGCTGATTGGCCGTATTAATATCAGAAAAGATAAACTTTCCCTCCCCTTTTTATTGAATTTATTGGGATGACACTGGTTAACAAAATTATACAGGTTTCAGGTGCACAATTCTACAGCACATCATCTGTACAGTGTATTGGGTGTTCACCACCCCAAGTCAAGTCTCCTTCCATCACCATTTATCCCCCTGTACCCTCCTCCACCCCCCCACCAACCTCCCCTGGCATTCACCACACTTGTCTGTGTCCATGAGAAAAATAGACTTTAAAACAAAATATGTTACAAGAGATAAAGAAGGATATTTTCTAATGTTAAAAGGGTCAATCCCTCAGGATGATATAAAAGTTATAAACATATATGCACCTCACAACAGAGCCCCAAAGTATATGAAGCAAAAATGGATAGAACTGAAAGGGGAACTAGACGATTCAATAATAGGTGGACACATTACAATCCCGCTTTCAGTAATGGATAGAACAAGTAGGCAGAAGATCAAGAAGGAAACAGACTTGAACAGCACTGTCATCAATTAACCCGAAAGACATCTGTTGAACACTTCACCCAACAACAGCAGAATATGCGTTCTTCTCAAATGCACATGGAAAATCCTCCGGGGTAGACCATATGTTAGGCCACAAAATGAATCTTGATAAATTTTAAAAGATTGAAATCCTACAAGTATCTTCTCTAACCACCACTTCTAAGAAGTCTGTGGAAGGGTTCCCTAAGAAGATTTAGCCAGAGAATTTCATGCTGGTTGTCTGAAAGCTGGAAGCTTCTAGAAAACTTTCAGAACATCTGTCACCCTGTTGTGCGCATTAACTTAGTTAATGCAAGGGAAGCGCTTAGAAAGGTGCCTGGCATGTAGTAAGCACATGATAAATTTTATTTGTTATTATCCTCACAGTAATTTCATGAGACAAGCTTCTTTATTTTCCCTGTTTTACAGGTGAGGAGACAAGAGACTCAGAGGCTCAGTAAGTTGAGGTCGCACAGATTAAAACCCAAGTTTGTTAGACTTCAAATCTTTGTACAAATGCAGAAGGCAGGTCTGAGGACTTTCATTACTGTGTGTGTTTTTTTCAGTAGTTTAAAATTGGAAACAGTATATATTTCCATCAACAGGGACCATTCAGTAAAGCCCATTCAGAAAGTGCTTTGTGCTGGTTATAAGAAACAAGGTCACCCTGTACATGGGGACATGGAACCATCCCCAAGACATTTTGTTCAGTAAAAAGGACATCTGAAAAAAAAGCTCTATAACCCACAGGAAACAAAGCCAAATATTCCATAAGATCTAAGTGTGTGTGCGTGTGCATGTGTGTGTGTGTGTGTGTGTGTGTGTGTGAGACCTTTGGAGAATGGAAAAAAAAGGTGATTTAAACAATAGGATCTATTTATAGGACCCTTCCTTTCTTTAGACTATTTTATTGAGTTTCGAAATAACACACACTTGAAGAAAAAATCAGAGTACAGCAAAATATCAAGAAGAAGAAGAAGAAAAAAAACCCCCACAGAAATCCCTCTCCAGATTAACTAGGCTAACATTTTGATATATATCTTTCCAGGCCTCTTTCTGTGTGATTGTATGTGTGTGAGTGTATGTGTGCATCTATACATACATATAAACATACATTTAAAAATATGGGACTTCTGCTGTTATAACAATATCCCCCACATTATAGAAACTTAAACCACATAGAAGCTTTTTTCTCTGTCACATTAAATCTGGGTCCTAGTAGGAATTGTGGCTCCACAATCATGATTTCAGGTTCCTTTTATATTTTTCCTGTATTATTCTCAACCCCTGGCTTCCTCCTCATGGTCTAAGATAGTTGTTCCAGACCCAGCCACCACGTCTGCATTTCCACCACTATCAAGGGGTAAATGGAAGTGGAGGTCCTGTGTCTGCCTTTTAAGTACACAACCTAGAAGTCATACACATTATTCCGGGTAATGTTTGCCTGAATGGAAACACGTGGCCATTCTTAGCCACAAGGAAGCCTGGGGAATGTGTTCTTTACTCTGGGCTACCCCGTGCCCAGCTAAAAGCCAGGGGTTCTATGACTATGAAAGAAACAGGAGAGGACATTATAGCAACTAGCAGTGCTGTTCATTGCATTGTCTTCATTCTTTCAATAACACTTTTTCCTTACCAAGAGAGAAAGTTCTGTATCTTATCTTATTACACTCTAACTATTGACCTCTGTGAGAGGACACCCTCCTAGGCCAAACTGCAAGTTGTAATCGAGCAACTTTCTTAAGAAACACCTAGAAGCCAGCTGCTCAACCAGCAATTTCCAAATGAAAGGCAGAGTCCTGGCAACACCAGTATTTACCCTGATTTGACCTTTGATAAATATCATTGAATCAGAAAAGGCCACCCCATTGCAAAACCAGAATCGCAAGGCAGGGTGTATGACAAACCTGTGCTGAGTTTCAGCCCCGCTACGCGTCCTTCTTAAAGTGATTCCCTTAGCCCGTGTGTGGATCGCGTGCTGCCTACGAAAGCACCACCCCTCGTTCCTCTCCCCTGCAGAGGGATTTGTGTGTGCAGATGTGTGTGCATGGTGGAGTGGAGACCGTGGGACTCGACTGGAGTTTTCTATTTCTCTCTTTCTCTTTCTTTCTTTAAAGTTATTGATTTTAGAGAGAGGAAGGGGAGAGAGACAGAGATCGATTTGTTGTTCCACTTATTTATGGGTATATCGGTTGATTCTTGCCTGTGCCCTGACCAGGGACCAAACCTGCAACCTTGGCACATCAGGGTGACGATCCAGCCAGCTGAGCTACCCGCCAGGGTGAAGTTTTCTATTTCTATTTGCAATATTTCTATTTTAAACCAGAAGACAGTGAGCCAGGGGAGGCACTTTATCCCTATCTGAAGCTAAGGTTTTCTTGACTGGTTCACATGCTTCGAGACTCGTGTCTCTGACACAGAAATATCATGTAATACAGAGCCTAGGAGGCCTGGGCCCAAGTCCTGGTTCTGCCACTCACTGACCGTGTGACCTCAGCCAAGATACTTAACTTCTCTATGCCTCAGTTTTTTCATTTGCAAAATAGTACCATAATAATAAAGTATTTTTAGGGCTTCTGTGCAAATTAAATCAGTAAAGTCTCAGCAAGAACCCAGGGGGTCGGGAGACCCTCAGAAGATGACCACAGGAATAGCCCCGTGCCCTGGCATGTGGTCAGCCATGAAGGGTGGCAGTGGGAAGGCTCTTTAGAGCTATAAAGTTGATGGTGGCTGTGGTGGACATCAGTGAGGATGAACAGGGTAGAAGCTCCCTCTTTGGGCATTCCAGTGCTCACCAACTCCGAGGAAGCTTGTTGGTGTAATCCCTGCCAGTTTCCTTTCAGATGACTTTGTGGGCCTCTCCTTAAAATCCTGGCCTGATTTTACATTTCCAAGTTCCTGGGGCCACCTTCCTCTAGGACAAATGTGAATGTGGTACCTTGGTATTTGCACCAACGGTTCATTAGTAAGAACCCTGGATTCAGAGCTAGGTCTGTGCCCTGACTTTGCGGCCCATTTTCTGGGGGGCTCTGGCTGGGTCATTCCCCATCTGGACCACTGCTAGCACACTACCCCATTTACAGGGCCTGGGACACGGAGGCTCATGCCATATATCTGACACATTAGAAGGTAACTTAAAAATAAAAAGGTCTTACAAAGTGGGAGGGGGGTGCTTTCTCATCTGCCTTGCACGGGGGAGGAGACCGAGGAGCGGTGACTCACGCATACGAACTCAAAGATGTCAGTGTCATCGAGACTGCCCAGGATGGCCAGTGAAAGCAACCCCCAGAGAGGAGCCTCAGGCGAAGGTGTCTTTTCCAAATACAGTCACTCGCCCCCTCACCTCGTCCTTGGCAGCAGGTGTCAGTGTGAGCAGCTCCGCGCTGCACACGGGCCTCTCCGTCTGCGCTCCACGTGTGTAATTACCTTAGAGCACCTCCGTGTGAGCAGAGGTCTTCTCACTATCGACTCCAGCACGGCCTGAGAGGGAATGCCTGGAAACCGCCCCCTGCCCTTGTCAAGGCCAATACAAATAAAAACTTCTCCTGTGCCGAGAAGAGAGACACCTTTCTCCCTTTCCTTCGAGCCTTTGCTTTAGAAAACTTGTAGACTCCTCCTCTGCTCCTTTCAGATGTCTTTTTAGATGCTGAATAAGCTTCTTGCCATTTTACCACCCAGGAATGTTTCTCTCCAGGACCTGGGAGCCATCTCTTTGTAAATTTTAAGAAAACTAGCACCCCTACTGCCCAGTCTCTGTGGGAGGGTGGGCGCCCAACTTCAGTGCTAGGCTTCAAGTTGCAAAACAACCTCCTGTCCTAAAGATACAAGTTTCTTTTCCCTGTGGATAAGGACAGTTAGCTGACAGCCACCCCGATGACCAGGTGAACTCAGGATGAACGATGTGACAGACGGTGTCCGGCCCTCCTACATGACTAGCTAACCTCTGAGAACACAGATGTACTTGGCCGTATCTGCTCGGATGTGAAAGGGCGGGGTTCCTTTCTGCCTTCGCATCTTATTGGTGGGTTGTCTGTGCCACGCACCACAATCTGGTTTAATGCTTATTCAGCAATAAAGCTGTTTTCTACTTTTGTGGAGAGGCTTTCTGGGTTAGTGGGAGACTTTTAAAAAAAATTTTGTCAGTATCTTCCAACATCTTGCAGAAGGCTGGTTAAATGACCTTGGCATCTCCATAGTGGAGTACTACGCACTCATGACAAAGAACAAGAGTGCTCCCTTCATTCTCAGTGAACGTGCAAAGTCCACAACAGTTCATATTTTTTTCTGTAAATGGACTATATTTGTACTTTTTTACATCAACATAATCTCTGGAAGAGTAAATGAGGGACTAATAAAAAGTGCTCATGTGTTAAGAGGAACTGGGTAGATGGGGGAGAGAAGATGGAATTTGTTTTGCTGAACACCATTTTATATTTTCTGAGTTTTGAAACATGTGACTCTGTTATCTACTAAATATAAATTAAAAAGAAGGGGTGGTAGCAAGCCAACTAAACCACTAAAGAAAGAAATCCCAGGTCCAGACATTCTCTAAGCACTTGATTTTGTTTATTCCTGAGCTCAGTCTTGACCTTGAAGCCGACTGAAAACTAATTATATTGATACATTTTTGGGGTTCATGGTGGACTTTCTCTTGGAAGGTTGATCTTAGTGTCAAAGCAGGGAATGTCTTTATTTAAAAAACAACAAAAAGTAAAATAAAAAAAAATCAGGTAACTAATACACTCCTCCCCATACTCCTCCCTCTAGTCGGGAGAGCTGCTTCCCAGGGTCCTCGGTGTCGTTTTCAGCCTTGGTGAGTTGGGGGTGGGAGCACTGGCTTTCGGGGGGTTGGTGTAGCCCCTCCCCCATCACCTCTCTCCACCTCCCAGGAGGTCATGGGTCAGGAGGGGTGATGGTAGGAGTGTGTCCCTCCATACTGGGAATCGGGGAGTCAACATGCCTGAAATTCCACCATTAGCCGCCTGTCTTCTCGAAGCTCCTTTGTGAGGATAGAGGGACAAAAGGAGATGGGGCAGGGGCCATCTCTCAGGCCCTCTGGCCCCTTTAGGCTGTGTCGATTGTCAGTCGTGTCACTGTGGTTGGGCATCAGATCAGGAAGTGGCCCAGGTGGTTTCGCTATACACTGGGGGTGTCTCTCTTTTATCCGCATGCCAAGTCTGTGAGGTAGGTGCTATTTATAATCCCCATTTTATGGATGAGGAAACAGGCACCCCCAAAATCAAGTGATTTCCCCAAGGTCCCCCAGCTTGTAAGAGCCCCCTGCCCCTCCCTTCTGACACCCTGAGCCTCCTCCAGCTGGGTGCTCCAAGTCAGCTCCCTCTCAGGCGTGTTGAAGGAAGTTCTGGAAGAGTGGGATTGCGAGCACTGTGACCCGGGGTTGGGGCAGGGCTGTGCTTTGCATTTCCAGGGCCCCTGGGAGGCCAGTGGAATTAACCACCTTAAGGAAGGGAGTTTGTGTGGATGCCTCAAGTGCTCAGGCTCTGCCTCCGAGACCCCCAACACTTGCCCAGTGACACTGGGCCCCTGTTTTGTCCCTCTGGGTCCCCGTTTTCAGTTGGGCTAGGCAGCGCACTGCAGGCTGCAGAAGTCCGCCGATGAGAAGATGCTCCACACGTTGACCAGAGGGAACATGAGCAGAGCTCCGAGCAGCGAGCCCAGCTGCACTGTCGCGCCGCACCACAAGAGGGCGCTGCGGCTCCGGTCGCGCAGGATCACGCCAAGCATCACCTTGACATAGCTCAGGCAGCCGGTGAAAAGCACCCAGGAAGCCACCTGCGGGGATAGGGTGAGAGATGCAGTGTAGGGGGCTTTGGGGCGACCCCGAGGGGCGAAGGGTGTAGGATGACCTAACAGGGTTAAGGGGACCTCATCATTTGACCCCTCCCCAAGGGCAAAGGAGAGCCCAGTGGCTTTTCTGCCTCTCACCATCAAATCAAGGGCCTCTGGGAGAAGGCCACTGCTGACACAGACATGGTGGGAAGAGTGTGGTTTTCTGGCGAGGCCGGACCATCATCTTGGGCCAGACACCTCACCTTCCTAAAGCCTCTACTTCCAAATGAGAAGCACCCTCCCCTCGCCCCCCGCCCCCTGCCCCGGTGGGGCTTCCTGAGGGAGCAACCACCGAGACTTTGCTCAATAGAAAGGTCTATACCTTGGGCCTCCCCAGGCCTTGGCTAGGTGAGGGACACCTGTGGGAGCAGATACTTACGATGAAGACTTTTCCACTCCAGTGGCCCTGCATGAGGGGGCAGGGACTCATCACCGCCATGGCCATGTTGTAGGCCCCAAAGCCGGTCCCAAGTAATGTGAGGACCCCCAGGAATAGCAGAGACCTAGGGCAGAGCGGGGGAAAGGAATAGAGTAGGTAAGAAGCCTGACCTCTGCCTCCCCCACCCTGGAGCCACATGGAATGTGCAGCATCTCTAGGGTTAGACCCATGTGGAAACTTCCAGGCCACCAGGCTCAAGTGGGTCAGTGAGGCTCCTGAGGAACAAGGCTGGCCTAAGTCACCCTGGAGAAACAGAATAAATGACTGTGGTCCTACATGGACCTGGTTCTAATCTCAGTTCCACCATTTAAGCTGTGAGACTGGTCCCTGAGCTTCAGTTTCCTCACATGTGAAATGAGTCTTGGGGGGACCTGTGGGGACAGAATGTGCAGGGGCTGGCCCTGGCTGTGGGCCCTACCTGGTATTTCACCTGCTGCCATTTCCTCCTGCAACATGCAACACACCCAACCTCAGACAGGATGCTGGGCCGAAGAGGTGGCTCTGATCACGGCACTGGCACTGCAGGGTGTGGTGTGTAACCCCTGGCCTCAGCTACCCCTGTTTACAACTGAGGTTTGCAGGGTCTGGGGGCCCTGGGGGCCAGCTTGGATGCCTTCCATTCAGAATCCAGGTCTCTGTCCCCTGTCCTATCTTCAGAACACCAAGGCTGGCCTGTGTGCTGGTGAGCGCAGCGGGTCTGCCCCTGCCTCTAAGGACTCTTTCTAAGCCCCAGGGGAGACAATTGAGCTTTCTAGGCACATGGACATTTTCTGTCTAACTCTCCTGTACTCATTCTCTGCTTCCCGGGATGCGGGAGGTGGATGTGGCTGGTGGGGGGGGACAGGGCTGGGGAGGGTGGGTGTGTGCAGGTCGGAGAGGCCAGTGAGGGAGTGCAGGACGGGTAGATGGGAGGCAGTGGGACCTGAAGTTTCCAGACTCCAAGGTGGACTTTTCTCCCATGGGGGTCTGAAACTCTTGTGTCAGAACCATTTTAAGTTGCTTATTAAAATTTGAAATCCCAGGTCCAATCTAGGCTGGCTCCACCTGCATCCTATCAATTTGCCCAGCCATTCTTTAGAACTGCAGCTGCAAGGGAACCAGCCTGGGCTGGAGACAGGTGGGCAGGGCTGAAATCTTGGAAATCAGAGCAGGGCCAACCCTGTCTCTGAGCCTCAGGGTTTCCATTTGTAAATGGGAACCTCAGTTCCCGCTGGTTGCTGCTTCTCATGGCAGTGATGGTCGACACACTGGACCTGCCATGCCCCAGGCACTGCTCTGAAAGCTTTACAAAATTAGCTCATCTCATACTCCCAGTCATAGGAGGCAGAACAATTATTATCCCCATTTTTCAGATAAGTATCCCTGAGGCACAGAGAGGTAGAGTGACTTGTCCAATATCTCACAGCTAGTAAGTGGCAGAGCTGGGATTTGAACCCAGGTGGTCTAGCCCCAGAAACCATATGATTAACCGCTATACATACAGCCCGATGGTGGGGTTTGGAATTCTGGCTTTTGAAATGAAGCGCACCCCCAACCAGAGCTCCCCCGCGCCAGCTGGAGGTAGACCTTTTAGGCAGGAACATGGAGATGAAGCAGGCCAGAGGGTTGGCCATGGAGCTGAGGGTGGCGGACAGGTGGTAGGCGACAGGCCCGTAGGGCAGGCAGGAGTAGGTCTGCACCGAGGGCAGCACGCCGTTGGTGAGCGCGTTCACCAGGGCCACCAGGGCGTAGGTGAAGGGCAGAGGGGCTGGGCAGCGGGGCGCCGGCTTCTCCTCCAGGCGGCCCTGGCAGCGGGGCGCCGGCTTCTCCTCCAGGCGGCCCTGGCTCAGACTGCCCGGGTCCTCTCCCAGTGGCCGGATGGAGTGGAGGGTGACCTGGGAGGCGAGGAGGTCTTCCGTGGAGGTTTTCCAGCGCCTGGCCTGCCGCTGGAGGAGAAAGACGGCCAGGAGGGAGCAGGCCACCATGGAGGAGAGCAGCAGGAAGAAGACCGAGGGCGAGAAGTTGGCCGGGAGGTAGCGGCTTTCCAGGCGGCCCGTGGAGGGGGCTGTCCCAGGGAGGCCTGGCGCAGAAGTGCTGCCGTTTCCCTGGGGAAAGACGCAACGAGGCTCATGACCCCTGGGTGACACTGGGACCCAAGTACCAACGTTGATAATGATAACATACAACAACTACGATGCACCATCATCATCGCTAATCCTCCCCCGAAGATATTTTTTCCATTGATTTTCCAGAGAAAGTGGCAGGGAGGGGGAGAGACTGTGAGAGAGACACAGTGGTTGCTTCCCGCATGCCCCCGACTGGCGCTGGGAGGGAGCAGAAATAAAACCCGAGACCCTTCAGTCTCTGGGCTGGGGCTCTAACCACTGAGACAACTGGCCAGGGCGATGCACCATTGCTAACAAGTACATGATGAATAATATACACGTGTAACTACTGAGGCCATGATAAGAAATGCTCGTACTGGCCAGCTGCTCACTGGGCACCAGCACTTTGCACGCATCACCTCGCGTGCACCTCCTAACTCTTACAAAATTCCTCTCCTGGTTTGGATGTTTCTTAAATCGACAGCTGTTTTAACACTATGAGGTGCTGAAGCGCTGTCTAAGCATATGGTTCTTAGCCCCGGCTGAACACTAGCATCACCTGGGGAATTTTGAATAAATACAAGTTCACAATCTATATTTTGAAATTCTGAAATTCAAAAAGCTCAGAATTTATGATTCAGTTGGCAGCAGTTCGACAGGATGTGAGGCCGTTGACATGAGGCCATCGGCAGCCCTAATCTAGCAGTGGGCACGGATGCCTCCAGATGTGGACAGTGGTGTCACCGCGCCGGAATGCTGCAACACAGGCGGGGCAGGCGTGTTCTAAAAGCGGGAACTCCAGATTCCAAAACATATCTGACCTCAAGGATTTCCAGAAAGCCTCACACACAGAGTCTTATTTAATTGGTCTGGCTGTGGGGGGCCCACTGGTGTGTTTCAGTAGCTCTCCCAGGTAGTCTAAAGTGCCACCAGGTCAAGGCCATGGCTCCACCTAAAGCTTTGGAAACACGAGCCCTCCGCACTGTCCCGCTCTGGCGAGCACAGAGCACCGCGCCAGCTCCGGGCGATGCCGGGTACCTGTGGGATGTCGGCCTTCCTGGTGGTGGTAAGACTTGAGGTGCTGTTAGGCGTCTCAGTGACATTGACGCAGGTGGTGAGACCCGAGCCCTGGGCGAGAGCCACCAGCGCAGGTAGGAGGCCGCTGAGTCCTTCCCCCACAAAGTAGGTGGTGAGGTAGTGGGCGGACAGCCGGCTCATGAAGGGCAGGAAGGTGACGGAGGAGGTGCAGTCCACCAGGGCCAGGAAGAAGGTGAGGACCATGAAGATGATGCTGTGGGGGCTGCCCTGCACCCAGGTGACATTCCAGAAGAAGGCCAAGAGGGTGCAGGCCACGGTGCCCACGCCCAGCACGGCGAAGATGATGGGCACCTCGGAAAGGCAGCCGGGCCGGAAGTGGTGGAGCAGGGTGAAGATGAGGGGGCCCACGTTAGCCAGCTGGATGATCACTGTGAGGTAGGAGGGCAGGTACCAGCCCTCAGGCAGCTCCAGCACCAGTAGGGGCAGCTCTACCCAGAGCCCGTTGATGGCCACCCAGGAGCCCATCCCAAAGGTGCAGACCAGCAGGTGTGTCAGAAGGGCCATGGTGATGCCTGCCCTGGGCCAGAGGCTGCCACCTCCCAGACCAGCCTGCAGCAGAGAAAAATACCAGGTGAGCAACGTCAGGTTCACTGTCTAGCAAAAGACTGGGCTTTGGGGCCCAGAGTTTTCCCTTATTCCCTTCTTCATGAACAAGTGGGCTTTTAATTAGCAGGACACATGAACAAAGTCCTTTATAACTAACTTTTCAGTAGGAAAGACTTTCTAACCATGACTTTAAAGCCAGAGACCACCAAAGAAAAGTTTGCTACATTCAACTGCATAAATATCAAAACACAAAAGCACACAGAAAGCCAACCAGGGTCCTAGCTGTGTGGCTCAGTTGGCTGGAGCGCCATCCCCTACACCAAACGGTTGCAGGTTCGCTTCCCGGTCATATACCTAGGTTGCGGGTTCAAGCCCCAGGGGGGGAGCGTATGGGAGGCAACAGATCTCGATGTTTCTCTCTCAAATCAATGAAACATATCCTCAGGTGAGGATTAACAAAATAACAAAATACTCCGTAAAAAATGCCAACAGCAAGATCAAAAGACAGATGACAACCTGGGGGAATATTTGTAATTTAAATCACAGGCAAAAGGCTCATCTTCCTAATACATAATGAGTTTTCAGAAATTAAGAACAAAAAGACCCAGTAGAGAGCTGGGAAAAAGATGTAAAAAGTTCAGAGAAAAAGTACAAATAAGCCTTAAACATATGAAAAGATTATCACTTTCATTCATCATGGGAAATGTAAATAACGATGACTCCAAGGTGCTATTTCTCACCATGAGATTGTCCCAAAGGGTTACCTACCCTGGACAAAATCCACGTGGATGAGGTTGTTATTCCTTGTGGCCTTGTTGGTAATAGCAAAATATAGGCAATGACTCAAATGCCTGTCAATAAAGGAGGGGCTAAAAAGGGAATGTCTATGAGTTGGAATGAGGAACGTGGGAGAGCTCCCAGGCGGACAAGGGACAGGTCTCAAGGCTATTTGATAAGGGAACAACATCGAGGTAGGCAGACAGTGTGCTTGCTGCCTTTTGGACACAGGAAACAGGCTGCTTTGTGCTTGCAGTTGCACAAAGCAACCCTTGGAGAACACACCGGAACTGCTAGAGTGTTTGTGGCGCCTATACAAGAAGATCTGTAGCCCCAGCTGGGTGGCTCGTTTGGTTGGAGCTTCGTCCTGCACACCAAAAGGCTGCAGGTCCGATCGCCAGTCAGGGCACACACCTAAGTTGTGGGTTCTATCTCTGGCTGGGGTGCGTGGGGGAGGCAACTGATCAGTTTCTCTCTCCCATCGATGTTTCTCTCTCTCCCTTCCTCTCTCAAATCAGTAAACATATCCTCGGGTGAGAATTAAAAAAAAAAAAAAAAAAGATTTGTAGACCTCTTTATATAGTTTTGACTTGTGAACCATGTAAACATACTATTACAAAAATATGGTTACTTGACATCAAATTCCAATCTGGCATTTTTCTCCTGAAATTACAGAGCTCCCTAGCTGGACAGGCCCTGAGAGACTGCCTAACTCTAGCCCCCTGGAGCCATTCTGCCATCTGCTTCCACCTTCCCAGTGACCGGTCGTTACTCTCTTTGATCTCCCCTCAGTATAAGCAAAAATATCGGAGGCCAGATGCGAGGCTCTGGAGCAGCTGCCTGGGCCTGAACCCAGCTCTGCCATTTACTACAGTGATTTTGGGCAAGTGACTCTGCCTCTCACTACCTCACTTTCCTCATCTGTAAATAGGACATTGACGGTGTCAACGAAATGCAAACATGTTAAGGAGCTTCTGTTGTCTCAGACTACACCTGGCACACAGCGAGCGCTCACTGAGGGTTATCATTACCGTGAAATGCCAGATTTGGGGACATCGTTCTTTTTTTCTAATTCACGTGAAAATGGACACGTGATTATTCAAATTTAAAAAGGGGAGAAAATTCCCCATGAGGAGCCATGTGAAATCACTGGCGGTACCCATGTACTGTCTGGGGGGAGAGAAATGCCAAAGTCGATTGGACCAGCCCCTCCTTTTACAGATGGGAAGCAGGGTGGGGTCTGCAGGGGTGCAGGGACTCTCCTGAGACGGGGAGGTGGGATTTGGAGCCAGTCCCCTGCGGCACTTGGCTCCCCACTCCCCCTGCATGACCCTGCAGTGACCCCGGTCCCTTGGTTCTGTGAAGCTCACGCTGCAGTCTAACTCCTTGTCGCTGTTCTTCTAGAACGTGCAGGAGCGTCTCTTTCTTCTTCTTCTCTTTTAAAAATATATCTATATTGGTTTCAGAGAGAGGAAAGGAGAGGGAGAGAGAGAGACAGAAACATCAATGATGAGAGAGTCATTGATCGAGCCCACAACCCGGGCATGGGCCCTGACTGGGAATCGAACCCCAATCGCCTGGATCCCAGGTTGACGCTCAACCCCTGAGCCACGCCCGGCCGGGCCTTCTTCTTTTTTAAATTCTCACCCAAGGACGTTTTCATTAATTTTAGAGAGAAAGGGAGAGGGGGCGGGGGGGGGGAGAGAGAAACGTCGATTGGCTGCCTCCCATATGTGCCCTGACTGGGGGTTGAATCCACAACCCAGGTATGTGCCCTGACCCAAAATTGAACCTGAAACCTCTTGGTGCACAGGGCGATGCCCAATGAACTGAACCACCCGGGCAGGGCCTAGGAGTGTCTCTTGTGGCCCTGCGCCACCGAGGGAAGTCCCAACACCACAGCAAGGTTCCCACACCCAGAATTAGCTGTCCAGCGCCCCACTCCCTTCTTCCTCCGTCCTTGCAGCAGAAAGCAGCCTGCGTTCAGTCCCGATGGCCCGCCACCTCCTGTCCCCGCCTCAGCTAAGCCACTTAAACTGTCTCTCGCCTGTGAAGCTGGCCCAACAGCCCAGGACAGCCTGGATCCGGGGCACCGAGGGGTCCCACTGGAGAGGAGCAGCTCCGGGCAGTGGCCTCCTGCCTGGCTGCTCCCCCCTTTGCCTGTGCTCCGCTCCAAGCCTGAGCCCAGGTCCCCTTCATGTGAGGTTTTCGGGCGTGGACACGTACAGGCACATTTCTGGGGAGACTGAAGCTGTTAGAGGCTGCTTTGGAACATGGCATTCTGAAGGCAGAAGAGCTTTTCAAATGACAGAGCTCAGGGTTTGTAAATTGGTCACCCCTTGGCCTTAGCCAGGCAGCAGATGCGTTATTTCGGTTTTCTGTATGTTATAAACAATTAGTTGCTGAAAGTTGGGCGGTAGCATACAAAACTCAAGATTTCTGGTTTCTTGGAATCTTATGTCAAATCTCACAGTAAAAATCGGTATGGGGGGTGGGGTGTGTTTTGTAGGTCTTCAGTTTTAAAAATTTCCATTTCTCTAGTAATTCATTTTTACTATAAAAGTAAAAATGCAAGAGTTTGCAGCAGATTGGAAATAAAGACTGGAGCTTGCCCATGGGGAGAAAAGATTTCTGGTTTCTTGAGAATATTCTGAAAGACCACACTAGGCCTGCATACCCAGTGGCAACCATCACTGTTGGCCCTCTTTAACTTGGGGTTCCTGCCTGGACCCCACCTGGTCCTGTAGGCACAGCAACCCCTTATTTTTGAGGATGGCTTGCCCAGGGCCTCTTACTAGCTGGGGGCAACGTAGGGGCTGGATTCCAGTTTTGGGCCTCTCTCTCAGTCCTGGACTCCCGGCACTGCCTCCAGCGACCTTACTGCTCTCTCCTGCAGTAAAATCCCAGCTTCAACCCTCCCAAGCTGAGCACATGACTTAACCTCCTGTCCCTGACACCTCTTCTGCAAAATGGGGAGGCTCCCAGTACCAACATCAGAACTGTAATGACCATGAGCTTGCAAAATGCTAGAATAGTACCTGACACTGAGTAAGTGCTCGATAAACATTACCTGTTCTAATTACTATTTCATATTTCAGCAAATTATATAAACTGCACTTGAAAACATGCAATTACCCTGAACACACTTTTGGATACAACACAAGTAATTCCGGATGGCGAAATTTTGTTATTGCTTCCTCTTAAGCAATCAACAAGGGATAATTAAGCACCTACTTTGTGTCCACAGCTCTGAGGGATGAAAGCAAAAAAGCCACAGGGGCTGTCCCCAGAGAAAAGTATGAGGAAGTGGTGTGTGGGCTGCTGAACTCAAGTGCAACCACGGCCAAGGCAGAAGTGAGCTGGAGGTAGAGAGGAGGGGCTGCTGGGACTACAGAGGGGGGCAGAATTTCTCCCCCTACCTTGGCCAAGGCAGGTAACCTAATGGCTGCAAAATCAGTGCAGGTCTTCCTGGAGGATGAGTGGAGTGGAGGAGGGATAGGATCTCTTTCAAAGACCAGGAGCTCTGGCATGTGAGGGCAATCTGGCTGGGCCATCTGTCACCCCATTGATCTACAGGGTTGATTCAACTGATCTGGCTGTCTAGGTGGGTGTCACCTTCCTCTCTCACTACTCCCTGTGAGACTCTCCCAAAGCTGCACTCTCTCTCGAATAGGATGACCTTCCTTGATAGAGGAGAGGACTGTTCTTTGGACAAGTGTGTACGAGTAGCTGTGTTCTCCTGCTAGATCCTCCAAACAAGCTCTCAAAAACCAGGAGCTCTGGTGCCACTTCCCAGCTTCCCACTGTACTGTCCAAGAAGACCCAGAAGCAGGTGATGGCTGCCCACTCCACCTGAGACCAGAATCTGGTGTAACGCAGGCAGAATGCCACTGAAGAAAAGCTGCATGCCAACTCAGGCAGAGTGCTGGTTACAGTTGGTGAAACAGTATGGAAGGAAAAACAGAACATTGTTTGATATTCCAAGGCTGAGGCTTCTAGATGCTCCTCAATGGCCATTCTTTCCTTCTTCCTTAGTTGTTACAGAGACTAAATTTTTTGGTTGGGCAAACAGCCACCAAGCTAAAGGACTACATCTCCCAGCCTTCCCTGTAGCTAGGCACGGCCATGTGATCAAGCTGAGGACAGCAAGGTTATAAGGGACTTAAGAAATCTTAGTGATAAGGGAATGCACAGTTCTTTTCCTCTGTTCTGTTGTCTGGAACTCAGATGTGATGGCCAGAACTCCAGCAGCCACTTTGCACTATGGGGGATGGTGTGGGGCTGGGTGGAGACAAGACCTCCTCTGAACTCTGTGGTACAGAGCGGCCATCCCAGCCCTGTTCTGCCTGCCACTGAATTATTTTGTTTATTTAGTGTTGTTTAAATTGTAAATAAGCTATTTTGTTTGACACTCTTATTCTATATACAGCAAAACACTGCCTAAGTGTACAGGATGTATACTGACCAATTAGAGTAACCCAAAACTAATGAGTATATTTCTCTCCTTTACTGTTAATGCCCCAACTAAAAAACTCAGATCCTGCCCCAACCAGGATTTGATACAAAACCAAAATCAAACAAAATTAGTTATTGAGGGACATCTTAAAGAGATCCTGAAAGGTTAGGAGTAAACTTGGGGGCAAAGGTCTGTCCTAGGCCTTGCCACCAGAAGCTGGTGGATGTAGAGGAGGCGATCGATACATGATATGCCTAATAAATAGGGACAAGTAAATAATTAAAGACAGGAGGCGAGTGCGCAGAAGCAGGTTCCCTTTATCACCCGAAAAGCTATTAAACGAATGAGAAGTTGAGCAAGGAGGCCAGTTACACATTTACAAATATGCAGTTTTCTGCACAGAACCAGTCTAGAAATAGGACTTGCTATAGAGT
The DNA here is from genome assembly GCF_964146895.1 of Miniopterus schreibersii. NCBI lineage: Eukaryota > Metazoa > Chordata > Mammalia > Chiroptera > Miniopteridae > Miniopterus > Miniopterus schreibersii. Next base: position 62,727,562 of record NC_138110.1, read on the forward strand.
CATCATTTGGGAAAAGCAAATAAAGCTGGATCTCTTTCTTACTTCTTACCCCCCAACACCCACACCGCCAAAATCCATTCCAGATGGATCAAATGTTTAAATATTTTTTAAATTAAAAAACCAGTACAGTCATGCACCACATAATGTTTTGTCAACACTGGACCACATATGACAGTGGTCGCATTAGATAATGGAGCTGAAAAATTCCTATTGCCTAGTGACGTCCCAGCACAACATATTCCTCACGTGTTTGTGGTGCTGCTGGTGTAAACAAACCTCGTGCATTGCCAGTTCAATAAGAGTACAGCACACACAAGTATGTATAGTACATAATACTTGGTAATGATAATAAACGACCGTTACTGGTTTATGTATTTACTATACTGTACTTGTACGTCAGCAGCAGCCTTATCTCTTGATTGCATCATTCCTCTTGTGCGTGATTTAACATTGTGAGGTTTTGTACAGTAATAGGCTGCACATGCTGGTAGCCTGGGTGTGCACATTATACTATCTAGGTTTGTGTCACAATAAAAAAATCACCTAAAACCACTTCTCAGAGTGTCCCTGTCATTAAGTGGCACATGACTAATAAAAATTCCGGAAGAACATATAGGTAATAACAGATTTTGCAAAGGCCCTGGGACAGAAATGAGCCTGGGCCAGTATGGCTGGAGCAGTGAGTGGGCTTGATGGGAAGATAAGGGCAGGCAGGACAGGTGAGGAGCCTGGATTTCACTTACGGGCAATAGGTCCCCCACACTGAAAGCCTAAATCCCCACGCCCCATGGAGCTGAGCTCTGGATTCTCATCTAGGCCCCACCACAGCTGTGTGATTTGAGGGAAATGATTTGGCTCTTTGAAGCTCTGTTTACTTACCTGGAAAACAGTCATGGCCCAGCACGCCCCCTGCCTTGGCCCACTCTTGGCCAGCCACACCAAGTGCCAGGTGCTCCTGGACTGAGGGACACAGCCATCAATGGCAATGAGTGGGGGAATGTCCTGGGTGAGGGAGCTGCACGTGTAGAGGCCTGGTTGTTTTCAGAGAACTAAGGAGTAGCTCAGAATGACTAATAGAGTACATTGGGATATATATATATTTTAATGACTATCTCTGTTTTCTACTTTCTCTTGTTCATTCATTTAACCAATATTTGTCAGGTACTTCTGTGTGCTGGACAACAATTTCTGCTCTCAGGGAAGTGTGAGAAGCAGTCACTAAGCAAAATAACAGAAATGTCAAGCAAGTCAACCACTAATCAGGGCTATGAAGGAAAGTGAGGCTGGGAGGATTGGGCAGTCACGGAGGTTGGCTGGAATCACAAGTGGGGTTGTCCGAGGGAACATGAAGAAAGGGTAGGAGTGAGCCGTGTGAGGAGAAAGAGTAGTCCAGGGGGAGGGAACAAGTGCAAAGGCCCTGGGGTGGGGCCTCACCTCCATGTCCCAGAAACAGATGTTGGTGTTGGAAGAACAGCCAGGAGGCTGCAGCAGTGTAAGCGGAGATGGGCAGGTCACGTAGGGCCTTGTAGGCGAGAGTTGGGTGGGGTGTTTTCTCTGAGCCAAAATCCTCACTGCTAAGCAGAGGTGGGACCAGCTCTAATTTAGTTTTTAACAGAATCATGTGGGGCCAGGGTGGAAGTAGGAGTGAAACCTATTAACCTGTTAAGAAGCTGGTGTAGTAATTCAGGTAAAAAAGATAATACAGCTTTGCCAGGCCCTGTGCTAAGCACTTTACACACATTATGCATCAAATCCTCTCAACACTCCCGAGGTAGGCATTATGATTATTTCCATTTTATAGATGACAAAACAGGCTCAGAGAGGGAAAGTGATTTACCTGAGGCCACACAGCTAGTCACTTGGGAGCTGAGATTTGAGCCCAGGCCTCTTAACCAGCCTGAGTAAGGGCATTATGAAGAGGCTGCAGGGACCAAGCTGAGCAGGATTCTTTTTCACTAACCCCAGGCCTCCCTAGCACTTGGGCGGGGAAGGGGTACAGGCCCTAGAGAACCCGAGAGAAGCTTTAAGATATACCTGCTTCCTGGGGCCCCTTCTGCCATTGTGGGAGATCAGAAACCTAAGGCTTTGAATGAGACACTTAAGGCACTCCCATAACAGGTAGGCAAACAGAGAAGCCAGGAGAGCCCCAGGCAGGGGTGTCTTCTTTGCATTCTTGTATAAAAAGCTTAGAGTCCCACGCCCAAGGGATTCAGGGAGTGGAGGAGGAGTTCCCACCTGGGCCAGCACACTCTCAGTGTACGGCTGGACCATCTCCTCCCTAAGCAGGCAGGAAGGGGCCTGTCTGACCTTGACCATCAGAGCCCAAGCAGCCTCCACTCCTAGCATTCTGTTCTGCTCTCTACTTTATTCCTTCACAGGGTGATGGTGCAACAACTCGTTACTGGAGTATACCTGAGTCCATCTGTTGAGTGATGGTCTCTCCCACATGGAGTATCTGTCTCTGAGAGCAGGGCCCTGTCCTCTCTTCCAGTGCCCAGGTGGCTATCTGGTTTGCCAATGCCTGGGCCACCAACTGAGCCAGCCTTAGCCACATGAGCTGAGTTGGGCAGAGTGGCCCTGGGCAGTGCCAGAATCTGACAAGGACTGGACAAGCGTCTGAGTCAATGTTGTCCCAGGTTTCAGGCAGCTGGAGAACTTGGCCCAGAGTCTTTGGTGAGTCCTGCAGACTCCCTCCCCCTCCGAGGGCCTCCTCTTCCCCCCAGTAAGAGTGGAGGGGAGGCTGACTTTGCGTCAACAGAACAGGGACACTGAGAGCATCAAAACCCACAACCTAGACGGAGAGATGGAGAAAGACAGAGACTGAGACACACAGAGAGACAGGAAGAAAGCAAAAGCTAGAAGCAGAAATGGGCAGAAAGAAAGACAGGGACATAGGCTGGGCAAAAAGAGGAGCTGAGGTGAGGAGATGGAGGCCAAGGAGCAGCTGGGTGTGCTGGATGCCTGGCTGGTTCAGCCACGCAGCAGCTCACATCCACGAGCACCAAGAGGCCTTTTCCACCCCTCCATGCCTCCAAGTTCTGCCAGGGCCTCATCCAATTCAATGTTCTCATCTCACAGATGTGGGGAAACCAAGGCCCAGAGAGGAGGCAGTGCTTGCCCATACTCTATCCAGCCCCCAACCCTGTCTCCAGTCACCCAGGCCTGTGCTCATTGCTGGGTGTCCTCAGGCCAGATGGTCACCCTCTCCGGGCTGAAGTTTCACCAAAGGCTCTGAGGATGCCAAGGCTTGTTGGGCTTGAGTGTTAGGGAGGAAGTGGGGCGATAACAGGAGCCTAGGCCAGCCAGCTGGGACTGTGAGTTCCCTTCCTCTCTCTCCTCCCTCCCAGGGCCTGGAAGGGCTTCAGGTCTCCTACAGGACTGACCTTGGCTGGGTTCCCCTCCCCTCAGTGCCCATCCCAACTCCCAACCCCCAGTCTCAGTGCCCTGCTGGTGAGGCTCCAGCCCGGACCTGGCAGTTATATGGGCACTTAGACGTGAGCAGAGCAAGGACAATGGGCGAGGTACAGAAACTCACCAGGGCAGGGAGCCCCGATGCCTAGTGAGGGGCGGAGCTGGGAAAACAACCTTTTCCCAGCCTGCTGTACCCTCCGCCAGCACGCTGCTGGTCCCGCCCTTAGACCCCTGCAGGCTGCTGGCCATGGGCCCACGGAGGGGCGGTCCGAAGGCAATACCGGCGCGACCCCTGTTCGGACCGGGCAGGCCCATCCCAGCCGCTCCCGTCTAACTTCCCCTAACATTGCCGTCCAGAGGTCCCGGGAGCAGGGAGCGGCGGCCGGGCGCAGGTCCGGGGGGCGCGCCGCGGCCGGGGCGGGGAGGTCTGGAGGGCGCGCGGGGCTCCCGGTGTCCCAGCTCCCGCCCGAGCCCCACTGGTCAGCAGGGGGGCCCTTCGTCCCTCCGCGCCCCCCCCCCCCCCGCAGCCTGCAGCCCAGGGAAAGGCCACGGGCCGCCTTTCGCCCCGGGCGAGCGCCCCTCCCCCCCGCGCCGGGTGCTCCCTACCGGCGGCGCCCGCAGCCCGGGGGCGCTCCGCTCGCGGCTCCGCTGCGGGCCGGTTCCCCGGCGGTCTGGGCGGCAGGCAGGGCGGAGGCGCCGCGCGTATTAACCTGTCCCCTCCCCCGGGCGGGGGCGCGGGCTCGGGGGCGGGGCTCCCGGCGCGCAAGAGCCTACTGTGTGCGGGGAATCCGCGGGCGGCACCGCCGGGTGCCGAGTCCTGCCGCAGTGAAGGGCTGACAGTGTCCAGAGTTTACGGCCGTTCCCGTTTCCTGGGGCTGGTCTCCAAAAGGCAGAGGACCTGCCCTGGCCTTCGGCTCTGGCCCCACCCCCTGGCTACTGTATTTTCTTCCCCACAGAAACCTGCCTGCAGGGAGCAGAAACTTCGGGCGCTTAAGCGTCTCCTGGACAGTGGGAGTAACGGCAGCACCCGCCTCACAGGGCAGAAGTCGCCACAGCAGCCCCTGTGCCAGGACCGCTCCACGTGCGTTTGGGAGCGATACTAGAAATATCCCCATTTTAGAGATGGGCAAGCAGGGGCAGAGCTGGTCTCTGATGCCCACTGACAAATACTACTCGGAAAAACTGTAATTGTTCCTATCTGATTAAATCTCTCAATTATCCTAGGCAGCAGGTAGGTGCTACTTTACAGATGGGGATACTGAGGCTCAGAGCGGTTAAACGACTTGTTCAAGGTGCTATAGCAGGTAAGTGGTCAGGATTCGAACCCAGACTCAAAGGGGGACCCACGTGGTATAAAATGAGCTGCACAGGGCCTGGCACTTAGTAAATGCTCATTGAATGTTGACTTCTACCAATAATTCTGGCTTCCTTTTTGCATCGCTCTCCGAGACAGGCATTTACTTAACAAGGAGTCCTTCTCCAGGTGTGTGCTTGGGATGACAGGTGAGCAGACCCTGGACCCCTCTCTCAGCTGGCAGAGGCTCAGGAAGTATTGGCAGCAAGCACTCTGGGTCACAGGGGCACACCAGTTTGCTCCTGGGGAGCCTGCAATGTTTGGCTTCCACCAGCAGTGAGGCAGCTCCTGACCCCAATCCCCCCCCACTCCAACAGGAAGTTCTTCCTTAGGTGTGACCCACATCCCTGCCCATGTGGCCTCACTCTGACACTCTCAGAGGTACCTCTTTGCTATTTTTAATTTAAAAATGTATCTTTATTATCAACCTTCAATGACTCCTCTGTTGCTTACCAAATCAAGAAGAATGTCCTAGCCTCACATTTACGTCCTTCCTCAGCCGGGACCAATAAGCCCGGACGAGTTTATCACTTGTCTTTCTGGAGTGTAGCCTTTGCAACTTACAGCCAGAACTGCTTACCATTCTCGAAGTCTTTATAGTACACCTGCCCAACAAGATTTCCCCACCAAACCTCCCCTTAGAGTATCCTTTCTGCCCCATTTCTTTCTGGCACAAGCCTGTTGATATTTCAAAGCCAATCTCAAATGCCACTTCCTCCAAAGAAATCTTTCCTGATATCTTTATCTAATATAACCGGTATGTATCGGGAACTTAATACATTGTTTTTTGGATACATGAATGAATGAAACCCAACCAAAATGTTCTCCTCTTCCTTGTCATCTCCAGAAAATCTTATAGCCTTTGTTGTTGTTTAATTAATAGACTTTTAAACAAATAACGGTTTTAGGTTTACAGGAAGGCATCCTACCCACATTCTTTATACAGTGGGGTGCACCATTCAACATTGGTCTGAAGCTTGTCTTTTTTGGTTAATATCGCTTAGGGATCTTTCTATATCCTGTACATTGAGACCTTCATTCATTAACCAAACCTCTATTAAGAGTCAGCTGTGTGTCAAGGACTGTGAGCGGTGTGTGGGGTTTAAAATCGAACAAAGCCTTTGTCTTTGGAGAGCTGACATTCTAGGAGAGAGAGATGGGCAATAAACATAATAAGTAAGGAAATTACTTCGTGAGATAGAAGATGTGCCCTGTAGAGAAAAGAAAGAGGAGGGCGAGGGTGTAATAGTATAGTACGAAGCTAGGAAAATTCCAGGATGAGCGGAACAGGGAAACTGAGACTGATAGTTAAACAGCAGTTTGTGGCCATCTAGTAAATCCTATCTTCCCTAAACCAGGATGCTTGAGAGTAAGTGGTTTTCATTTTTCCTCCCCAGCCAGAGGGTACATAGCTCAAATCACCCTACTCAGGGAGACAGATGACAGAAATCCAATTAGTGTCATTTGCTAACCACACTCAAGGACAGAAAAATTAGAATAAATCTCATTTTGGTACATCAGCATAAAGCTGAATATTCTATTGTCCTCCCCTAAGACCTCCTCTAAACACCCAGCCTTTAAAAGCCCTGAAAATGAAGATTCCCAAATTGCTCTCCCCACCAGGGGATCGTGCCCGCTCCATTTCCTTCTCCCCTCCGAGGGGACCCCATGGGACTTGCAACCAGGGGAGCAATGGGCAGTGGCAGCTCGTCCCGGCCTTACCCCGTGAACCTGTTTCCAAGGTCCCTGAATCTGTCTCCAAGGCCCTCTTCTCTCTCTGTGACTTCCCAGTGAGCCGAAGCAGCCCAGCCAGGCTATCCTGTTACTTCTATGCCCTTCCTTGTTTCACTGTCATAAGTATATTTTTGCTGCTGCCAATAAATTCTTGCTTTCTTTTCTACACTTAGTCTCTTGATTGAAATCTTTCCCTCAAGAAGACAAGAACCGAGGTCCCCTCCTCGTCTGCCCGGCAACAGGGGGACCTGGAGTGGGGAGGACTGAGTGGGGCAGGTGAAGAGTTGGGAAAGCCAGTAGCGACACTGAGGGGGCCAGAGAGCCAGGCCCGGGAAGGGCTGGACCTAGACATATTCTGTTACCCTAATGCGCCTGAATGAACTTAGTGGCTTCATTGCTGGGCACATGTAATTTGCTGTCAAGAACGAAGCTGCAGCAAACACCCTGGCCACCTGTTCTTTTGCCCACGAGGTGCAGATAGGTTCAGGAGCAGGCAGTGTCCTGAGTGAATTGATGGGCGTGTGCAAGAAACGGTCAGACCTTTTTGTGAGTTTATTTGAGCCAGACTGCCCACATATTCCGGGGAGCCAAAACTTCAACGGATTGAGTTTTGCACCCTGCTTTAAAGATTACAATCAAAGGGGGAGACGCAAGTGGGTTACATGAAATCCACTGGTGATAGATTAGGGAGGTGAAAGAAAGCAAAGCGGGGAAACCTCTGGGATTGGATAAAGTAAAATGACAGACACACACTTCTTTTACATAGAAGACAGCCATAACAATGAGCGGATCCCTGGTCTCTGCACTGGTGTATGGAGGGCCTGGAAAAAGGGGAAATTACTTCGTTTTGCAAAGGCATGTGTTAATCAGGTGTGTTATCTCAGATGCAAAAGACTGCCTACCGGTTTAGCTAAGGTGAAAATTAACCTTTGTTAGGGAAAAATACAGGACAAGGCTACCAACCATACACTACTTATGTTTAAAAAGTTTTAATTTCAGACCATCCTTGGTGGTCACCTTAGGTCTCTGAGTTTGCAAGGCCGCCACGCAGGCCTGCCCTGAGCTTGTCAGGTTGAGCACGTGGCCCCTTTTCGTTCACAGGTGAGTGGATCAGGGGGCTGGAGGCAGAGAAACCACAGGCATCGCAGGAGCTCCAAACTCAGGAGATGAACCTTTCCCAGGGCATCTGGCGGCTTAGGACCTGCTCACAAGGGGTTGGTTGTGTGGGGCCTAAGTACCAAGGTGAGAGGAAGTGGCAGGTAGGAGGGAGGAGAGCAGGGGAAAAGGAGATTGGGGTACAGAGGGTTAGGGAGAGGGGCTTCCGAGGGTGCCTGCAGACCAGCCGGGGATGGGTTTACTTTCCATAAGGGCTCGCACATGATGCCGCTCCCCATCAAAGAGAATTTCATCTCATATCAATGAACTCAACTCGAGTCCAGAGCAGAGTGGAGACAGAGTCACGGGATAAGTATGTACAGTACGAGGCCACTTGTATAGAAAAATAATCCTCATAAGGAAATGCTACATATTTTTAGTGGGGTGTGTGCCCGTGTGCCACATATACATCCAAAGGAAAAAATCTGCAAGGCTGGATTTCAGGTTGACAACAGTGGCTACCTTTGTTCAGGGAGTCCGGAACGGGGAGTGATCAAAGGAGACTTAAGCTTTTTTTTTTTTTTTTTAAATAAAATATGTCTTTATTGATTTTAGAGAGAGAAAGGGATAGGGAGAGAGAGATAGAAATATCAATGATGAGAGAGTCGTTGATCAGCTGCCTGCTGCACATCCCCTACTGGGGATTGAGCCTGAAACCTGGGCATGTGCCGTGACTGGGAATTGAGCCTCAATCTCCTGGATCACAGATCAATGCTCAACTGCTGAGCAAGGACTTTAGCTTTCACTGAAATATTTCAGTTTTCTGGGAGTCTATAACTCTGATAGCTGTGTAATGTAAAATTAAAAATTACTTTAAAAAAAGAAACATGAAGAAAAAGAAATGAAACATCAAATGTTACCTTGTGTTGCATCAGTAGAGGTCTTACATGCAGCTCAAGGGAGGTGAAGGCCCCCTCTGCTCTGCTCAGAACACACCTGGGGCCTCCCCTCGTCTCCTTGGTTCTGTCCTGTGTAAAGAACAGTGACAGCCCGAGGAACACCAAGGGTTGAAGGCAGGAGGAATCATGGTGCCATTTGGATGGGGTGCTGATATAGGAGCATGCCTTTTACTGAAGCTGGAAGAACTGAGCTGGGAGAGGAGCAGATTCCAGCTGTGGGTGTGGAAAACGGATTATTGCAGATAAACCTCTGCTGGGTGCTCTGGGGCAGGATTCTAGGAGTGAAGGATGGTGGAGATTCCAGTCCACAGGAGTTAAAGATTTCCCATCCAGCTAGGTAGGGGTGATATGGGCTAATGGGTATTTTGGGACTGCCTAGACCTGGAATGTGTGCAGCTGCAGGCATATGAAGCTTCCTAGGAATGTAGAAGGCAGTGGATGGACTTTCAGCATCCAATTTGGAGGGTTTGGGGGTTTCCCTGAAAGGCCCATTCAGCTCCGGAAAACAATAGCTGGGAGGACAGAAGAGGCAGCCTCTGAAATGGAGATTGGAGCACAAGGCCAATGGGCCTCAGTATCTTCATCTGTCAAACGGTTAAGGGTGGAATGTGGTCTCTGATTTTATCCAGCTGGGGATCTTCCAGGGCCCTTTCTCCATCCTTATGGCCCTCAAGCGGGCGGGGTGTGTGTGTGTGTGTGTGTGTGTGTGTGTGTGTGTGTGTGTGTGTGCAGTAATTTCAATAATCAGCCACCAGAGGCCGCCTTCTGACAGGGTTGAAAAAGAAAGCCGGTTTGGTCTGAAGGGGGAACCTGAGACAGATTCTCTTTCTTCCTTTATTTGCCATCTCTTTCAGTAACTATTGATTGAGATACACTGTGTCCTGTGCACTGGGCCTACAGCAAGGAACGTGGCCTCTAAACTGGACTTACCTCCCCTCCCGACTCTTTTTTCTCCCGCACCTTACATGTGATCTTAGCAGATCCAGAACCGGGCCCCTCTGTACCCCTGCTCCGCCGCCCCACCCGGCCTCCTTCTTGTCCTGCATGGACTACTGCAGCCCCTTCTTCACTGGCCATTCTACTACCACCCTTTCTCCCCTTTCAAATGTTATCACCTCACTCGCGGCCAAAGGGAAGCTGTTGCAGATAAGTCAGAGCCCACTCTACTTCTGCTTAGAACCCTCCCGACCCTTCCTGGTTCCTCCTCACCAGACCCCCTTACACCTGACCATGTCTCCCTCCCTCCACCCCTCAGTCTCTGCTCCAGTCACACTGCCCCCCTGCTGCTCCCTCAGAGGCAAAAGCACTCCCTGCCTCAGGGCCTTTGCACTTGCCATTCCCTCTACCTAAGGCTCTCCCCACATAACCATGGTCTTTATTCAGGCCTTTGCTCAATCTCATCCCTCAGAAGTGACCCTTAGTAAAGTAGCCTCATTGCTGTCACTCTCTGCTCCCTCATGCCCCTCCAGTTTTCCTTAATGTGCCCTTGATGGTGTTAGATGTTCACTCACGTATCTTGTTTGGCGTTTCCCACCAAGGGCAGCTAACAAGGATGGGACTGTGTCTGTTTTGCTCATGGCTGAAGCCCTGGTGCTGAGTTTGTGCCTCAGAGAATGAGCAAAGGAAATATTTGTTGACTGACTGAATGGAAGGGGAGAGCTTGCGGATGGGCGAGTGACCAGATTTGGGGGTGAGGGAGAAGGAGCTGCAAGGACTTTGAGATTCCTGCTTGAGCAGCAGGTGGAGGGGGCACTGCCCCTGGAGCTGGGGAGACCCGGGCTGCACTGAGGGAGGGGGCATGACTAAGGAGGGGAGAGTCCTGTCCTGCTGGGGTTGAGCTCACAGTGCACCGATTCCCTCGCTCCAGAGATCTCAGGCTTCTGGGGTCCTGTTCCCTACCCTCTGCCTGTGACCCTGATTCCTGGGGGCCAGAGGCCTGCTTCTGACCCTTTCTGTGCCCTGGGCCTTCTCTTCACCTCTTCTTTCTTGGCAGTGTGTGTCCTTGGTCCTTAGGAAGGATATCAGCCCTGGAAACAGGGGACCTGGGTCAGGCCTGGGCTCAGTTTCCCTGCCTGTCCAGTGAGGTTAGACAGTGAGAGGACAGATACCTAGGCCCCAGCCCAGGAATGGGCTGATGTGAAGGGGCTCTGTCCTTCTGCCCCCTCCCACTCCAGGCACTGGCAGAGTGGCTCGGGGACAGTAAAGCTGTCTCCTGCTTGGCCCTAAACCTGAGAGCAGGTGTAACGAGGAAGGGGGGTGGTGAGAGGCAGGGCCCAGGAGCCACTCAGAGTGCCAGATGCCAGCACTGAGAAGGAGAATCAGGGTGTCCCAGGGGAGGGGCCTCAGACAGGGAAGGGATGCACAGGGCCCAGGAGCCTCTCAGATGCACGGCTGGATTTCCCTGCCCAGAAAGTTCTCCCTGCCTTGCCCAGACTTCCTCCATTCTTATTTCATGTTCACAATATTGGCCATTACCAGGGTCTTCTATATTGATTGTTTCTTAATGTATTTCTTTACACCGGCTGACTTAGATTGAATTAGATAATTTTAGATACACAGAAAAATAGAGAATAACATGATGAAGTCTATTTCCAACACCCAGATTTAACATTAGAATTTTTCATATTTGTATCATCTACTTCTTTCTCAGGTATTTTAACATGAATTATAGATATCACAAATTTTCACCCCCTCATTGCATTTCTACATGTATCTGTTGCCCACTTGTATATCTGTTTTGGAGAAATGTCTATTCAAGGATTGTTTCCTTTTTTGCTATTGAGTTGTATGAGTTTTTTATATATTTTGGATATTAATCCCTTATCATAGAACATGGTTTGCTCATATTTTCTCCCATTCCTTAGGTGGCCTTTTAATGTAGTTGATTGTCTCTTTTGCTGTTGCAGGAGCCTTTAGTTTGATGTAGTCCCACTTGCTGATTTTTGCTTTTGTTGCATTTGCTTCAGTGTCATCTGTAAAAAATCACTGCCAAGAGTTGTATGGTTTCAGGTCTCATGTTTGTTTACGTCTTTAATCCAGTTCTAGTTAATTTTTGTGAGTGGTATTAGGATAAGGGTCCAATTTCATTCTTTTGCATGTGGTTATCCAGTGGTCCCAACACCACTTATTTTATTTTATTAATTAAATGTATTGAGGTGACATTGGTACTGACATTACATAAATTTCAGGTGTACAACATTATAAGTTGAAATCTGTATATTCTATTGCACCAACACCATTAGTTAAAAAGACAGTCCTTTCCCCATGGAGTGTTTCTGGGCTCCCATGTCAAGTATTAGTTGACCACATATGTGTGGGTTTATTTCTAGGCTTTCGATTCTGCTCCATTGATCTATGTGTGTTTTTATGTCAGTACCATACTGTTTTTATTTCTATAGCTTTGGTTTTTTATTTTTGATAGCTTTGTAATACTGATTTATGTTTTAAAAGTTCTGCTTGAATCTTTTAAAAAAATATATTTTTATTGACTTTTTAGAGAGAGAGGAAGGAAGAGGGGGAGAGAGAGAGAAACATGGATGTACAAGTGAGACATGGATTGGCTGCCTCCTGCATGCCCCCTACTGGGGATCCAGCCCGAAATCCGGGCATGTGCCCTGCCCCGGAACCAAACCAGCAACCTTTGAGTGCAAGGAACAATGACCATCTGAGCCACACCGGCCAGGGTATGTGCTTGAATCTTGATACAGCAATGTGAGAGAGGCACAATTAGCCTCATATCACATATGAGGAAGTTGAGAATCAGAAAATAAAATTTCTAGTGGTAAAGAAAATAAAAGTTCTGCTTGAGCTGGGTGAAGGGTGGATGGGGGAGAGAGGGCAGGAGTGGCCCAAGGTCTGATGCAGCATCCAGGCAGAAATGGGTCAGGTGAGGCTGTTTCATGCCCCTGCCCTGGTGCAAGGGGTCTGAGAATCTGGGCCTGGGATGTGGGCCTGGGGCTTCGGTGTCATGAGTGTTTGGACCTGTGGGATGGACCCCAGCAAGAGAGAGAGGGAAGCCGAGGCCAAGCTCCACAGCAGCAAGGCTCATTTGCATCTGGTTTGCATGTGGAGTGGACAGGTCAAGTTGAAAGCTGGAAAGGCCTGCTCCAGCACCTTGGGTGGAGGGTCTTGGCTGCTAAGTTTTCACAAAGAATCTGTCTCTAGGCTGTGACCTTCCAGTTCAGGAGGGGCCCTACTCCCCACCCCCAACTGCCTCCGGCTTGGCCCTACCATCTGGGGTTGGGACATTAAGAGGACAAAGGCTCCTCACTCCCAGAACCCCCTTCCTCTGCAAAATCCCATCTGTCAGGCCCAGCCTCTGACCTTGGACAGCCTAGTCAGCGCAGGCCGCAGAGTGGGGGGCAGGGAGAGGCCCCCAACCCTAAGGGAGACCCAAGCCTCTCCTCTCAGCCTCGGCCATCTGTTCAGGGCTGCACGAGGCTTCTGTCGCCTGCTCCATCTGATCCAGGCCGGTCACCTCCCCTTTCGGGGCCTTGGTTTCCCATGTGTTACATGCAGAGGTGGGACTGGGTGGCTTTTCCAGTGGCTTCTGTTCTACTTATGTAATTGTTGCCATATCCATGGTCCACTTGTTCTATTAGTGACTTAGGGTTTTTTAAGTGAATGTACGTGCCTTAAACAGATTCAATTGAAAAGAAATTTCTCTAAGTAGAAATCCATTATCGTTTGCCGTAATTAGAAAAATATGGGGGAAATGATGGACTGGGAATAAAGCTATGCTATTAAATTCTAGTCTAGCTTCAAGTGAAAGAAGCAGGACACGTTTATATGATATTTTAGAAAAGGCAAAACTACAGGGAAAGAAAACAGATCAGTGGTGGCCAAAGTAAAGTGGAGGGAATTGTCTGTAAAAGGGCACGAAGGCAGTTTTCCCAGGCAATGGAAATCATTTCTTGATTGTGGTGGTGATTACAGACTATACACATTTTTCAAAGATCATTGAAGTGTATACTGAGTTGGTGAGATTTATTGTATTTAAATTTACCTCCACAGACAACAATTTAAAAAGGAACAAAATATCCAGTTTAGTCCTGATTCTGAGGCCCCCCCTCTTTGCTGAAATGAGCAAGTATAGGGAGCAGGTAACTAACAGGGCAACACCAAACAGACCCTTTTCTTTGAGATGAAAAAACAGTGGAAGAATTGAAGATGAAATGACTTTGACTCTAGCATTATACGGTTGAATACAATAGTCACTAGCCTTGTGCGGCTATTTTCATTTAAATTAATTAAAATTTGATAAAATTTGAAAGTCAGTTCTTCAGTTGTACTAGTCACATTTCAGTGTCTCAATAGCCACATGTAGCTAGTGGCTACTGTAGTGGATAAATACAGAACATTTCACCTTCACAGAAAGTTCTAGTGCACTGGAAGTGGAGAGCTGATGGGTCTCAGCTGGAGCCAAATCCAGCTTGATCCTTGGGCTTGTCCGCTCCCCCCCTGCTTCCCTCAGCTGCCTCAGTCTGTCCCTCACCCCCAGAAAACCCGGGGCAGAAGCATGTGCGCTCTCTGCCAGGATTTGAGATCTCTCAGGAGCCCCCAAGGTTGTACTGGATAATCTCTGATATGGTCATTAGCATAGAGCACTGTCATCAAGCCAGATTCTGGCCAGGTCCCGTGCTAAGGGTTTTGCTGGCATCATCCCAGGGACTCAAGGTAACACCTTACAAGGTAAGTGAAATCATTCTTTCCATCAAAGATAAGAGAACTGAAAGTCCAGAGTATAAGGAACTTACCCAAGCCAGGCAGTGGGGGCGTGGTAGAGCTGGAATTGGAACCTTGACAGGCTGATCCCAGAATTCCTGATCTTGACCTTAAACTTTTTATCTTTAAAATTTAAAGCCCTCCCTGTGGCCTACAGACTCTCAGCAATTTAATGCCAGTCTCTTCCTGTCTTTCTATTCCAGCCACTGGCCTTTTGGCTCAAATATATCAAGTTCATTCCTGCCTCAGGACCTTTGCCCATGCTGCTCCCGCTCTGCCATCCTCTACGCATTTGCATGGCTGCCTCTTTTTCACCCTTCATGTCTCAGCTCAGAGGACGGGCCTCCCTGGCCCTGCTATATTCAGCAGCCCCTTTTCCATCTTGCCTGTTTCTTTACTCTGCTTTATACTCAGTGATAACAGCCCCACTCTGAAAGCCCCATTTTTGATACATTCCAAGCCCTTTCTCAGATGGTTAGTCGGGGAGCACTCAGGAGGTTGGCTGGGAGCCAGGGAGCACTCAGGAGGTTGGCTGGGAGCCATCAATGCCTCCATTTACCTAATAAAAAACCTGCAGCCTGCTCAGGGGGTGGAACACCACGTGGCAGAACAGGGGGTATCCTAGGTTTCTGTCTCAGGAAAGGGTGCTGGCTTCACTCTTACCCCTTGCTGGGGCAGGAGGTTGGAAAAAAAAAAAAAAAAAGACAGAATCTGCCTTCAGTGCTCCCCAACAAAACAGAAAGGGGAGCAGGACTGATCTGGTCACAGGTAGGTCTATACTCTGATGGGGCATCCCAGGATTCAGAGCAGGTACTTTTAGGGGAACCAGGTGGGAATTTCACTCTGAGCTATCGTAACAGTGATTCTAATAGTAGCTGTGATAGTAATCATGCTGTTGGTCATTTAGCATGTGACAAGGCCCATGCTGAATGCTTGGTGTCTATTATCTTGTTTGATTCTCATAACATCCCTAGGAAGTGCTGTCACCATTCCCAGTTTGCAGGGGAAGAGCTATAGCTTAGAAAGGTGGAGCCACTTTCCCACGATCACACAGGCAGGAGGGTGTGGAACCAGCATTTGAATCAGGGTTGCCACCCTGTACCTCGTCACCCCCTGAAATCCCCTTGGGAGGAGAGAAACAGGGAGGACAGGGGATGTGTGGGAGGTGACCTTTGAGCACTTTCTCAGTTCGGTTCTCAAATGTCAATTGAGTGCCTGCTGTGTGCACTGGACTGGGCACTGGGGTGTGGGAGATGGAGCAGGCCAGGCCCTCCTACATCTAAAATACTCACTGTTGCTCAGCCGGCGTGGCTCAGCAGTTGAGCATTGACCAGTGATCCAGGAGATTGTGGTTCGATTCCCACTCAGGGCACATGCCCAGGTTTTGGGCTCAATCCCCAGTAGGGGTGCAGGAGACAGCAGATCAATTACTCTCATCATTGATGTTTCTCTCTCTCCCCCTCTCCTTTCCTCTCTCTGAAATCAATAAAAACATAGTTAAATAAAATGTTCACTGTTGCCCATATGGGGACAGCGGACCTGCAAATGGACACATGCAACACAATTCCGTATGACCAGAGACTGTGGGAGCATGGAGAAGGGTCCCTGGCTCAGCTGGGGAGGGGACAGGAAAGGCTCTGGGGCAGGGACTTCCATAGGACATGGTGGAATGGGCCAGGAGAAGGAGAAGGAAGGGCAGGAAGAGCATTGCAGGCAGTGGGCACTGAGGGGAGCAGTGGGTGGTGGCGTGGAGGGGCAGCTCCAAGCAGCTGGGTGTTGCTGGAGCGGCTACACAGGGCAGGGAGTTGGTCATGGAGGCTGTGAGGGTTGTTCATACATCCAGACCCAGAGAAAAATCTCCCTCCCTAAGCTGAGGGCAGGGAAAAACCAAAGAGAGAGGCTAGCCGCTTCAGTCTGGTAATTAATAGAGTTTATTAAGGGAAACTTACATACGAGACACGTCTTGAGCTGCAAGACAAATTGGACCCCTGTGTAAGGGGGGGGGAACAGTCACGGGTACTAGTCTGTGAATGCTGCCAGGTGTGGAAATTACTTTACACACTTGGCCAAGTCAGGCAACAACCTGCTCCGGAACCAGCACATAGCAGGAGTCAGGGGAGGGGTGTTGATTTGTATCAGAATGAACATCAACTGCAATCAGGCTGACTCTACGAGGGGTTTGCAGATGGCAATCTCCGTTCCAGCCTGGGTTCAAGCTTGCAGGACAGACAAGCGGTCACGTCATGGAACAGTCTCTCCTCCATGGGCTGGCTCTCAGGGGGCTCCTCTTGAGCGGAGCCCTCCCCTGCTGGGCCTCCTGGCTGCACGCTTTTCCTGGAAATCCATGCGCCCCATGAGGTGTTGGCACCTTGGGCCTTGAGGTTGCTCTGATCCTGCCTGGTTTAGGAAAAAAAAAACTTTCCAAGGACAGAAACCCAGAACCTCGATGGGGTTGTGTATTCTGGGCACCTTCCTAAGTCCATTGTACAGATGGAGAAATTGAAGCTCAGAGATAAGAAGGGCCCAGCCCAGGGCCACCCAGCCTGGCAAATGGGGGGAAGCAAACAGTGTGGCTGACCAGCAGGGTGTGTCCTCAGACCTGGAATATGACCATAGGAAGCTGGGCCTGAGTCTTTGGCAGGTGGAACCTGGCCCTCTGGAGGCACCAAGGTGGTTTGAGGGGCATGAACTGTGGGGAACTAGAGACTGAGGACAGCTCCTGTGTCTGGGCAGTCTGGTCCTAGGGTAGGCACCCTATACTTTAAAGGGGGCTCTAGCAGAGGAGGAAGTGTCCCTAGTCACATCCTAGAGACCCATCCTCGGGAGAAAGTATTTTCACTGTTTCTGTGGGCTGTTTATTAAGTGCTGTGAGGCATAGGGCTTCAGGGTTGAATATGTTTGGGAAATAGTAGAGTAAGCAAAGAGAAATGTTTCTGACCCAGTACTTCTCAGAGCCTTTACTGTGGTGATTGTGGGAAAAGTGGGCAAGAGAAGTGTGGACCCTGCCTTCTGGGAGCTCACAGTCACTGGAGGAGACAGACAAGACACAAGCACAGGGACCCACCAAGTGTCAGGAGGTTGGAGTGCTTTGAAGAGAAATGTGAATGATGAGGGGAGGCTGAGGGGTTTCCTGGGGAGGATGATGTTTGAGCAGAGACCTGAAGGAGGTAAGGGGGCAGCTGTGTGGGGAAGAAGGGCCTGGGCAGAAGGAACAGCATATGCAAAGGCCCTGAGGCTTGAGGGTGCTCGGTGTATTTGAGAAGTAACATGAGGGCGAGTGGTTGGATCAAGTTGGGCTGAGGGGGAAGGTGGTAGAAGATGAAGTTGGCAAGGGTCAGCTTCCAAAGGCTATGGTATTCAGAGCTTGTTGGGGAGTCCTTGGAGGGTTTGGGCAGGGGAGTGACACCTGGGGACATGCTGCCTCATGAGTTTATACTGTCAAGCAACCTCATAAGCAGCAGGAGCAATAGCCCTGGGGTGCTGAGAGTCAGTCAGGGTGCTGTGCCTTTCACAAGCCTGGGAGGTAGGCATGGTTAAATCCCATTTTTATAGGTGAGGAAACTGAAGCTCAGGAAGATGTGCTTGTATCTACATAGTAGGTCTTAAAAATATTTCTGGAACAAATAAATGAATTGGGAGATACATTATCAAAAAAAGCTTTCCCTGTCACTCAATATTCTTCAAAACCATCATTTTTTATGGCTGTATGGTATTCCATTCCAGTCTCATTCACCATTCCCATTGCCCTGTAGCCAGGAAATTAAGTTGTGGGTTTTTTGTGTGTTTTGTTTTTTTTTTTAAATTAATAGCAATGCTGTAGTAAATATATATATATTTTAAATATGTCTTTGTTGATTTCAGAGAGAGGAAGGGAGAGAGAGAGATAGAAACATCAGTGATGAGAGAGTCATTGATCTGCTGCCCAGACCACAACCCGGGCATGTGCCCTGACCGGGAATCAAACCCCGACCTCCTGGATCCTAGGTCGATGCTCAACTGCTGAGCCATGCCCGGCTGGGCTGAGTTGTCTTTTAATTCACTGCCTTATTTTATTCTCTCATAGAGTATCCTTAATGGTGTTACTTATTTTTAAAAAAATAGATAATATAGTTCTGGCCAGTTTGGCTCAGTGGTTAGAGTGTCGGCCCATGGACTGAAGGGTTCCGGGTTCAATTCTGGCCAAGGGCACGGACCTCGGCTGCAGGCTTGGTCCCCGGCCCCAGGCCAGAAGCAGCCAATCACTGTGTCTCTCTCACACCGGAGTTTCTCTCTCTCCCCCACTCTCTCTGAAAAGCAATGGAAAAAAAATATCTTCCGGTGAGGATTAAAAAAAAGATAAGACATTTATAAGGTACAAAATTCAAAAAGTATAAAAATTATTTTCTAAAATGCTTTTCTTCTTTCTCTAGTCCCCAGTCAGCCCAGTAGCTGGTGGGTCCTTCCAGAAGAGTTCAGATGTAAGCAAATATGTAGAGAGAGAACTCCCTTTCAATGAAAGGAAACAAAACAAAGTACAGCTATGGGGTGCACAGAAGATAGGGAACTAACATCTGAGGCTGATTTCATCTCGGTTTCGAGTGGAGTGAAGAAAACACAGCCAAGGTCAGGGTGCTGGAGGAGGCATGGAAACAGCTTCAGGCCTGTGCACAGGGCACTGTGTTATTGCTGCTCACGTGCTGGGTCAGGATAAGGTCATAATGATCCTCCCGCTCCCTCTGATCTGGGCACACTAATGACAGCTTGTCCACCTTATTTTCACGGGCTCTCCCTCCCCACCCCTACATGGTTAGGGAGGGGTAGGACTGGGGTGCTTTCAGTCTCTCTGAATTGGCACAAGTACTTAAGGAACCCTTGGAGATAGGGGTATCACCAATACGCTGTTGGCAGGTGGAGATGCTCAGAGTTCTAAACTCTGAATGTGCCCAAATGATCTCTCTCTTTGTGAGGCCTAGTTTGGAGTCCAGGGGAGATTCTTTCTGCCCTCTTTTTGCCTCACTTTTTTACTCTGGGAATGAGACTCAGCATTCTTTTAAAAATTGGTTTTAGAGAGGAAGGGGGGGGGGAGAGAGAGAGAGAGAGAGAAAGAGAGAGAGAGAGAGAGAGAGAGAAATGTGCCCTGACTGGAAATTGAACCCACGACCTTCCGGTGCACTGGTTTATGCTCCAACCAATTGAGCCACACCAGCCAGGGCAGAGGCTCAGCATTTTTATGTTGTTTTATTTATTTTAAGCTCCAGGGCATGCAGGGCAGAGGCAAGCTTTGAAGATGCTAGGGCCAGCAGGCTCTTTATCAAGGCATCTCAAATATCTCCCAAGCCCTGATTACAGGTGTAGACCTTAGAGAAGAATCTGAACACCACACCATTGTCGTCATTCCTGACCCTAAAATGGGGAAGCTGAGGTCTAGCAATGTGTTCACATGGTTACATGCTTTAGTAAAATCTGCCAAATCAAGGCATTTTAACCTCACTCTGTTAAAACCACCTTCTCTTTTCACTCTCACTTCCCCTGTGTTAGATGATGTAGGAGTGAGTGCTAGCATTTTGGGGATCTGGCTGAGAGGACTGTGACATTTCATTTGGATTTAGTGGTTTTATTTATGTTGTTTCCAGTCACTTTTGTGAATAAATTATTACCAACTGACATTCCAGGAATGCCTCTTCCTAGCACACTGAGCTGACTCAAGAGGTACTGTGACATGAAAACACGAGCCAGAGGTTATATCTCAGTACATACGAAGGTCTTACATGTTTGTGGAAAGTATTATGGGGGTTATTCATAAAAGTAATATTATTTTTCTGGATTTTGTAATGTTTGTGGAATTTGTCATTTGTCCTGATTTCTTTTATCTTTCTAACCTAATAATCTTCATTACTTAATTTTATATTTGTAATTTTGTAGTTCTTTTCTTAAGTAAGATTCTCTAAATTGTATAAGCCTCAGGAAGTACAAAGTCTGGATCTCCCCCTTCTCAGTTTTCTCTGTATTTTAGGATCACAGGACCCTCATTGCCTTTCCTCACTGCTACTGCCAAACAGGCCTTGCACATTTACACAGGGAAATAACAAAATAGTTAAGAGGACTTCTGCTGGATCCAGACAAACCTTTGTTTTCTCATTTATAAAATAGGAATAATAGAATCTATCTTCTCAGATAGTAATAAAGTCAAGTGAGACAAGGTGTGTGGGGCCTCAAGCACAATCTAGCAGAGGGCACAGTTAGTGCCAGGTTTGATATTTAGCTGGTCCTCACAGATAGAGCCAGATGCCCTGTTTCTGACAGTAGCTGTTCTGATTTGGTAGGTGCCCAGGCCAGAACACCCAGCTGTGAGCTATTGGTATATTATTAGCCCCCTCCCCTATCTACCCAAGGCATTTACTCAGTAAGTGCTTAATCATTGGCAATCCAATCCAAGAATTTGAAAGACACTAGCTGGAATAGAAAACCGAGGTTGGTTCTAAATTGAGCAATGCCCTAGACTCAGTGACTCACAGCTATGAAATTTCCTCATCTCTAAGAGCCTTTTGAGTTAACTTAATATAATCCTGTTAAAAAATTTTTTTTGACATGTTTAAATGTTGGAAATTTGGAAAATCCACAAAAGCACAAAGAAAAAATTAATTGCAGTTATTATGAGTATACATCTATACATGTGATACAATTATGTATTTAATGCATACTTATGTTGTGCATAGTGCTTTGAAACATACTTTTAAAAAACCCAACACTTTCTTAGCCTGTTCTTCATACTTTAAATATCTTTTAACTACACCATTTTTAATGACCGCATAATAGTCCCCATCAGTAAGTGGGGATAATTAAAGGTACCCATCTCAAAGGGTCATGCCATGAGCACTGACAAGAGTTATGTCATGTAAAAAGCTCAATAAACTTAGCTCTTCCGCAGAATGGATTTATATAACCAATCCCCTTTCGCCGAGCATTAAGGTTGTTTCCATTATTTTGCTATGATACATAACGCTGGGCTTCATAAGTCTTTGCTCCTATCTTTGGTCATTTCGGTAGTAAATTTCGAGACGGCTGGGTTTGCACATTTTAAAATGAACCCACTCGTTGCGCTGTTAAGGGTACAGAAAGGGAAAGGCGCTTGCGCGGGCTCATACGGCGAGTTAGCTGCAAAGTCAGGACCAGGAACCAGCCCCGGGACCCTAACCGGTGCCTCATGCAGCTGGGAAGCAGGAGAGAGTCCGGGCTGAGCGTCGAGGCAGCCGGGCTACGGCGGCCGCGGGCAGAACCCGAGGCCGGAGCGAAGGGGCGGGGCGGGGCGGGGCTGCCGAGTCGCCGGCTCCCGGCGCAGCCGAAGTTAAACGGTCGCCTAGCAACCCGGGCGGCGCGGCGTTCGAACGGAAGCGAGGAACCAATCAGGATGTCCGGAGCAAACCATTTCCGTGGCGGGGGTGGAGGGAGGAGGCACGCTCACTTCCCCTTCCTCTGCGCCCGGGACCTTCGTTCCGGTGGGCTCCTCGGGACGGCCACGTCCCCCCGCTCAACTCGGGTGCGGAGGACGGCTCCGAAGAGGTCGCGGCGGGTCGTCCCGCGGGCCTGGCCCCCCGGAGCGGCGTTGGGCGTGGCCATTCCCGGCCGGGGTGCGAGCTGTCAGCCTCTCCGCGACGCGAACTGGAAGAGCCGGGAGTCACCTAGGGTGGGCTCCAGGTGAGGGCGCGGGTGGTCGGGGGCGCGAGCTTGGTCTGGGGGCTCCGTTCACCGGGAGCCTGCAGTGTGTGTCCTCCCCGGTCATACCTGCGGGGAGGCGGTGGAACCCATTTCACAGATGAGAACGCTGAGACTCAGAGAGGCGCGGTCCGGCGGAGAATCCAGGTCAGGACTTTCTGCTCCACCTCGCCGTCTCTAGCCTGGGTAGATCTAGATCTGCTGTGAGAGGGGCAACTGGTGGTCACTTTTTCAGCCTCCTAGCAGCAGGGACACGGCCCATGGAGCCCTGGGTGGATCACCTCCCTCTTGACCCCACACCATCTTTGGGTGCCTTCTCTGGGTATCTGCCTTCTCCAGCACGCTAGGGCTTGGACTTGGGCTGTTCCTCTCTCAGAGGGCCGCTCCGGGAGTTTAGGGCGGGACTGACATTTCTGGGCTAGATGCCTCGTAGGCAACAAGTGCTCTGATCCTGGAGTCACTGTTGGACTCTTGGGAATCTGGCCCAGATTGGGGAAAAGGATCGAGGCAGCCCCTCAGAGGAAGCCACTAGTCACCAGAGCCGCTAGAGACTTTGGAGTTGGGGGTGGGGCTAGGACTCTTCCAGGTGCCCTTCTGACCTAGACTATGTCCTGCCTCCTGGAGACCCCCCACCCTCACCTCCACCCCCAGGTTGCTATTGTTGGTTTCCTTTTGCAGGTGGGGAAACTGAGGTTCTAAGAAGATAAGACCCTTGCCCAAAGTCACACAGTCAGACTTGGCACTGCTGCAGTTGGCTCCCAGTCTGTCTGGCTTCAGTCTTAGAATCCTAGACACTCAGAATCATAGCATCTGAGAGTCTTGGATTTTTTCATGGGGAGTTATCTTCTCTCCTCCAAACTTTCCTGGCTCTGGGCATAAGAGCTCTGGGAACTCAGAAGAAAAAAAGTCTTTCATTCATTCTTTCAACAAATATTTATTGACTTCATATGCCATATGGCCTGCCCTCCCCTTGTCTGTTTTGTAGCAGTTGCTCCATTTGCTATCCTCTATGTATCACTTTTTAGTGAGTTTATCATCTTCCCCACCTGGAATTTGATGCTAGGAGGGGGTTTAGGATGAGTTAAGCGAGGTACTCGCCTCCAGTGCAGAACTTAGGGGTGCCAGCAACCTCTGTAATCAAAGTAACTAAAGCTGACATTATTGACCATTTGTGGTGTGTTCTGCTGGCTGAAGATAACTCATAAGGTCTCTATGCAGCACAGCCCCCCATCTCTGTCACAATTACAAGTGCATCCCTCAGTCCAGCTGTTCCACTTCTAGGCAAAGTGATGTAGGTGCAGTTATGCTGCAGCGTGGCGTGGAATAGGGAGAGACTGGACCCAGGCTAAGTGGCAGCAGTAGGGGCCGATGGGCTCTTTAGGTACTGAGGTGGCACAACACATATTAGTCAACATATTAAGCGTATTAATAACATTATAATGAATATATTAACATATATGAAGAACAACATATTATTGAGTAAAAGGAGCAAGGTGAAAACAGTACACACAGTGTGTTGCCATATGTGTGTAAAAAAAAAAAAAAGAAAGAATATATGTCCATTATTGCTTATATCTGCCTAAAATCTCCCTGGAAGGACACACTATCTGGTTACAGTGATGTCTGCAGGGAGGGGAATTGGGTAGCTGGGAACAGGAGTGGGAGGGAGTTTATTTTTACTTCATTCCCTTTATAGCTCTTGAATTGAGCCATGTGTATATATCACCTGGTAAAAATTGTATATCTATATATCTGTATCTATATATCTGTCTATTAGATTATATATTTAATCAAAAGACCACTGCCCTGTCTGTGATCTGTGACTGACTTGCTGTGTTACTTTGGGCAAGTTTCTTCACATCTCTGGTCCAAGATAAGAAGCTATAATGGTGAGCTCAGGCCTGGACAGAGGGCAGTTCAGGCCAGGAAGTGGCCTTGGCTATGGGTCTGTCCCAATCCACACTTTCCCCATCCTTGTGCCAGGTCCTTCCCTAAGGCTTTGCACATGGTATCTTTCACACTCTCTTCACTGCAAGCGCCTTTGTCCCCATTTTGCTACCTCAGGTGCAAATGGAGACCCAGAGAATTGAGTTGATGGAGGCGGGCCTTCAGTGGGCCAAATAGAAGATTGCTGCCTTAGGTGACTGCCTCCGCATCCTTCCCAGGGCCTGCTCACCTCTGCCTTCCTGAGGTTTGTGCAAGGCCGCCTTGGGCAAGGCTGACTCTGGGCAAGGCTGACGCCAGGCAGGTCAGGGCACGAGTGTCTAGGGAGACTCCAGAAATAGCCTGGAGCCTGGGGTGGCCCTGGGGGATACCCAGCTAGTCAGGTGTTTCTGACCCTGACAGCTGGACTGAAATTGAGCTGAGGCTACCCTACTGGCCAGCCCCCTCCCTGCTGCTTGGAGCCTTCCTGATCCTCCTCAGAGGCTGGTGAGGGCCTCCCTGTCTCCACCCAAATCTCGGCTGGGTTTCTGCTGAAGAGAAGGAGAGAAGCAGGTGGAAGAAAGGGGTGGGGGTGGGATACAGAATGTCATGGAAATTATAAACATCAGAAACTATACCTCCTGCCCCCTCAGCAAAGAATGAAAATCACTAACACCTCTTGAGCACTCATTGTGTGCTAAGTACTTTATAAGTATGAGCTAATTTAATTCCCTCAATGCTATGATGTAAGGTAGTTACCACTGTTATTATTTCCACCTTACAAAGTGAAACTGAGCACTAGAGAGGTTTATTAACTTGCACAAAGTCACCTAGAGCTGGAATTCAAATCCATGAAGTCCAGCTCCAGACTCTGTACTCTTTCTTTTTGTAAAATGTATTAAGGTAAAATTGACCATTTAAACCATTTTTAAGTGTACAGTTCAGTGTCATTAAGGACCTTCACATGTTGTGCAACCACCACCACCATCCATCCCCAGAGCTTTTCATCTTTCCAAATGGAAATTCTATATTTATTAAACACTATGCCCCATTCTCTTCCCTTCTAGCCCCTGGCGCTCACTGTTCTAGTGTCTGTCTCTATGAACTTGACTACTCTAGGTACTCATATCATTGGAATCATACAATACTTGTCTTTTGTGTCTGCTTATTTCACTTAGCATGTCTTCAAGGTTTACCTATGTTATAGAATGTGTCAGAATTTCCTTCCTTTTTAAGGCTAAATAATGTTCCATTGTATGTATATGTAACATTTTGTAATCCATTAATAGTGACTTGGGTTGCTTTCACCTTTTGGCTGTTGTGACTAATGCTACTATGAACATGGGTGTACAGATATTTGTTCAATTTCCTGATTTCTATTCTTTTAGGTATATACCAAGAAGTAGAATTGCTGGATCCTATAGTAATTCTATTTTAAAATTTTCACCTAACTGCCATACTCTTTCCACAGTGACTGCACCGTTTATATTCCCAACAGTGCACAAAGGTTCTAGTTTCTCCACATCCTCATCAGTGTTTGTTATTTTCTGTTTGCTTGTTTTTTGGATTTTTTTTTTAATGGCCATCTTAATGGATGTGACGTGTATCTCATTGTGGTTTTGACTTACATTTTCCTAATGATTAGTGATGCTGAGCATCTTTTCATGTGTTTATTGTCTGTTTGTTCACCTTCTTTGGAGACATGCCTATTTAAGTGATTCTGCAATCTTGGATTTATAACCTGACAGGGGTGGGTTAACATCCTGGGCTGACAAAGGCACAACCCAGGAGCTAGGCACTAGGGCATCTGGTTGGTTGAATAGTTATCACTGCTCACACTTTGGTGACATTTGTCATGCACAGGCCTCATGCTGGGAGGGAGGCACTGTTAGGAGTCCTGTTTTACAGTTGAGGAAACGGAGACGTGGAGAAGTTGAATAACTGATCACCAGTGGAGCTGGTTCCGGAGTCCATGCTACAGAGTTGGCCAGGGAGATGGAGTGGAAAAGGGCACTGCAGGCAGCAGACCCAGTGTGTGCAGGGGTTTGGACGTAGTGTCTTGAAGTTTGGAGACAGAACAGGGCTCAGTTAGAAGTGGCCAGAGCCCACCTTGAATGGGGGTGACTTGAGGCTGGAGGAGGGGTAGGGGAAGGCCTGGGGCAGGGTTGGGGGTTGGAAGGAAGTTTGGTGCTGAGGAGCCTTGGCCTTTGAGGTAGCCTGGTTCCAGCCCTTTGAGGTAGCTTGGTCAGTGGTGTCCCCTTTTGTGTTTGGTCCCTGGAGGAAGACAGTATGAAAGAGTGGGATGGAGTTCCCAGCCCAGTGGGGGAGACAGGAAACAGGTGACAAAAAAGTGAACATCTGAAATGACAGGGAGTAATAAATGCTTGGAAGGGAACAGACCAGGTGAGAGAGTGGGTGGGCGCCTCAGAGTGGTCAGGGAGTTTTCTCTGAGGAGGTGACATTTGAAGCGAGACCTGAAGGAGAAGAGGTTCCAGGTAGAGAAAAGATGGTACAAAGGCCCTGAGGCAGGAAAGAGCTTGGTGTGTTCAGGAGCAGCTGGGAGGGCTGTGTGGCTGGAGCAGAAAAGGTTGACTATGAGGTGGGAAGGGAGAGCAGGGATTGGATCTGGGAGGGCCTGAGGGCCAAGTGGAGAATTTGGATTTTATTCTAAGGTGATGGGGAGCCACAGTAGTTTTAAGTAGAGTAGTGATGAGATCTAATTTCTGTTGGGAAGACACTGCTATTATTGCCCCTATTTTATAGCTGAGGAAACTGACACCCAGAACCACAGCCAGGGAGTGTTTCCTAAGGCAGCTTCTCCCTCTGGGGTCCAGAGAGGGAGGCTGTAGATTCCTTAGGAGTCCCTAGATGAGTGGCCAAAGCCCAATACTGGAAAACTGTTCTCTGCCTCTCCCCAACACCCACACTTGAGTTCAAATCCTGGCTCTGCCATTTACCAGCTTCATGATTTCAGGCAAGTGTTCCCACTTCTCTGTGCCTCAGTTTTCTCAACTGTAAAACAGGCGTAATAGTAGTACCTATCCCACAGGGTTAGCATATATAAAGAGCTTAGAAGACTGCCAAGTACAAAGAAAGCACACAGAAAAATTCTTGCCTATTTTATTCTGAAAATTGTTACTGCTTTGCTTTCACTACTATTTGTGTCCAACTGAACCATCTCCCACCCCATTGTTGCCTCAGTGGAGGGCCAGGCAGGGACCCAGCAGGCCACTGTGGGGAATGATGGTCTTGTTGCCTCCCCTCAACCCTCTAAAATCAGGACCCAGGGCTTGGAGGGGGCCTCAGGGTTGACTCACTCCCAGGGTAGAGAGCTGTTCCCTGAGTCACTTCCTGTCCCCTCAGGCCCTGCACCCCAATTCTGTCTTACTTGTCTCCAGGCACAGACATGGAACTGGGCCCTCTTCAGCCTCCCTGGGGTCTGAGGCTGGGGGCACTTCCTTCTCTGGGCCTCAGGATCGCTGTGGAAACTGGCCTAATCAAATGTGCACCTGAAGTGGCATAACAGGGCTTAGGCTGGTACTACTGTCTCCTCTGAAAATGGGGATTAAATAGTTCCCCGGGTGTGTGTGTTGTCCAGAGATTTAAATAAGTACAAGTGCCTGGCACTCAAAAATAATAGTTATTATTACTATTATTGCTGTTGTTACTAATGTTTACAGCTTGCTCAAAGCCTCTATAGGCACTCTCAGGCCCTAAGAACTCACCCTGACCTGGCCTGGAAGGTGGGACCCTCCTCACTTGACAGAGAGGTTGAGGATCAGAGAGGCTGAGCAGTCTGCTCAGGGACACACAGCTAGAAAGGGGTGGCATTAAGGTAAGGCTTGGTCTGGAGGGAAAGTGCCCAGGTTGGACTCCTCGGGGTGCCTTTGGGCAACTGATTCAGCCTGTCCCATCCTCAGAACTCCATTAGTCAAGTGTGGGTGATAGTAGAGCTCACCTCATAGGAGTTGTTGGGAGGGTTAAGAGGGTTAATTGACACCAGGAAAAGCACTCTCACGCCCGGCACAGTGAACACGCCCTGGCGGTCACTGTGGCTGTGGGGAGCAGGACTCGGTTTTTCTGTCTCCACGGGGGGCACGCTTGCGGAGCGGGCCGCGGGGGCTGCAGCGGATGGGCCAGCGCAGCTGTGGAGCGAGAGCGCCCTGGCTCACGGAGGAGCTTCCTGGGGTGGGCCCGGGGCCGGGTCCTGGCGCGTCTGGGCTCGGGTCCTGGCGGCTGCAAGCTTTCTGCTCACTCCTTTTCGGGTTAATACCTGGTCGACGGGTTCACCTGCTCGCGGCCGGCCGCCGGAAGTTGCGCAAAGCCTGTTACCCGAGCCCCGGGTGGGCCGGGCGGGAGGAGCGCGGCGCGGCGGCGCGGGCGCAGCCGGTACGTGCGGGCCGGGCCGGGCCGGGGGCGCGGGGTCGGGGCAGGGGCGGCGGGGCGCCCGTTCCTCCTGGGGAACGCGCGCACGAGGCGGGGGCTCACCTTCGGCGTGGATGGAGCCGGCAGACAGCGTGTCGTCAGCGCCCTCACTTAAGAGCAGGCCAACCCGGGCTCAGAGAGGGGTGACCAGCGGCCAGAGCCACACAGCGCGCCGGCTCGCGGCCTCCTCCGCCCGGGGGGTGCCCAGGATTGCTCCGAAGCAGGGCAGGGCAGAAGCCGGGCCGGGACCCGAGCCGCCCCCCCCCCTTCTGAGGCTGCTTTCAGGGAAGCCGGTGGGGAGGGGCAGGGTGGGGGTTCATGCCCTGGAGATGCCGACCGGGAGGGCCCGGGGCCCGCGCTTCTGAAGCCATTTGTGGGTAGCGTTTGAAATCCGTGGGTGAGGCGCTGGGTGACGAGAGGAGGCTCGGAGGCTCAGGACGAGCCCCACCTGGGGACCGCGACCCTGGCTTCCACTCGCAGGAGCCCCCGCACTTCCGTTTGCCCGCCTGTGAAATGGGGCTTGTGCGGATCGGCTGAGGGGTTGGCCTCTATCCAGCGCCTCCCGTGCGCTCCCAGCCTGAACAGACCCTTCCCGAGCGGGCTTAGGGACCCCTGCGAGGCGGGGAGGGCGGTCTGCGGAGTTGGGTCTGTCCAAGAAAAACTAGGAGCCGGGTTCGTGGAGAGCCAGATGCTGAAGAATGTGCTCGACCTGTTTATCTCGCCATCCTCCCGGTGACCTGGAGGTCTATTTTTAACGGCGTTTCACAGATAAGCAAAGCGAGCCTGTAAGAGGCGCGGCTGCTGGCACTCGGCGCGCGGCCGGTGGGTGGCCAGGCCCGGGCAGGTGGGCCTGCGGCGCCTCGCACCTGCCCGGGGGTAGGCCCGGGGCGACAGGTCGGGCTAGAGAGGGTGGGGGCCGGAGCGGGGCGCGCGGGGCTTCTGCCCAGGCCCTGCCCATCTGACCTCCTTCGCCCGTGTTTCCCAGGTAGTGGGACAGTGCCCGGGAACCGCCGCCGCCGACAAGTTGGACTGGTTTGGGAGGCGGCTGGTCGGGGGTGGGGCAGTGTAGCTACTTGGACAGGGCTCAGCGAGGCTGCCTTTCCTATCAGACCCTTCCCTCCTGAGGTCCCCCGGGGGTCAGCCCTGAGTGGGGCAGCCTTCCTTTCCCAACTACTCCATCCCGTCTACCTGGGGAGCCCTGGCTCTGGGCCAGCAGCCCCCAAGGTTCTGTTCTCAACTTGCTATTGCAGCAAAGCTCCCAGACTGGGGTGGGGGGCCAGATGGGAGGGTGGAGGTGCTGGCAGGTAGCTTCCAAACGTGTTTTGTTTGCCCCGAGCATGCAATGCTTTAAAAATTATTTTTATTGAATATTGCTAACATTTAAGAATCTAGAATTTTCCTGCACGTCTGGATTTCCAGCTTCCTAGAATATTCTACACTTACCACCTTGGCCCCATTGCCCACAGCAGACTGGGTGTGCCCCTCTTTAGTTTATCCCTGGACCGGCCATTCACATTTGGCCCCCTTGGGCATTTTAAGTCAATAAAACTATATTGAATATCTATTATGTATTGAGAGCAATATCTTAAAACTTACGTACTCTGAACAAAACAGATACCCCCTGCCCTCATGGAGCTGGTATTTTAGAGGAATGGGAACAACCGTAAACATAATAGACAAGTAACTTCAGCTTCATATGACGTGGGTCTTATTTACCTGCTCTGGGACCTAGGTTGGCCACTTCTCTGAGTCTCAGTTTCTCCATCTGTACAATGAGGTGACAGTGACCCATCTCACTGATTACAGGAGAGGACAGTGTCAAACGTTAGCACACAGTAGAGATCCCTGCCTCCCCACCCCAATCTAGACTTTTCCCTCCTGGAATTCTGGATGCCTAGGTGGGTCTGTCCAATACCTTCTGCTAAGGATGGGCATGTTCCAGTCTGTGCTGTCTATTGTACTGTGCTGCCATCACATATGGCTCTTGAGCACTTGAAGTGTGACTAGTGTGATTCAGGAACTGACTTGTAAATTTTTATTTAATTTAAATTTAAAGCTAAGGTTGTAGCTATAGTGGCTATTGAATTAGACAGCACCACTCTAGATGGTCTGAACTATACGTCTTCTTGGTTATCACCTTGACAAAGTCCGCCTCCCCCAATGAACAGGTGAGAAAGTTCAGGACTTGGTCTACAGGTTTTCTTCTGGCCCATCTGCAGGGAGGCTGTGGGGGCACTTTGTGGCCCCAGCCCTTACCTGGAAAAAGGGACAGGGATGGCCTGGTGCCTGGGATACAGGGCTCTGATGCCTAAGTGTCATGTGGGTACTTGTGCACCCAGGCGTGGGCACTCCTGCCTATGGGTGCCCATGCTATGGCTGCTGACAGATCAAGAGTCTGCTGGGTGGCCCGGCTGGGCACAGCTCAGCGGTTGAGCGTCGACCTCAGATCCAGGAGATCACGGTTTGATTCCCAGTCAGGGCACATGCACCGGTTGAGGGCTCGATCCCCAGTAGGGGACGTGTAGGAGGCAGCAGATCAATGACTCTCTCATCATTGATGTTTCTATCTCTCTCTCTCCCTCTCCTTTCCTCTCTCTGAAATCAATAAAGTCATGGTATTTTTTTTTTTTTTTAAAGTCTGCTGGATGCCCCCCAAGCAGGGCTGTGTGATCTTAGGCATTCCCAGCCACTCTTGGAGCAGCATAGTTTGGGACTGACGTTTCCCTGTGAGAGGTGTTCATGGAGCCCCACAGTGGAAGCTGATGGTGCCTGTGCGCCACTGCGGCGGGGGCGGCGACTTTCTACCCCTCCCCCACAAGCTCTGCGCTGTGCCTGGGGCCTGGCATGTCTGGGCGGGTGCATGGCACGGAGCAGCTTCCTGTTTGGGTAGGTGAGGTGTGGAAGTGGCACCAGGCTCCCTGTGGGCAGTCCAGATTGGGTTGGAGCCCTTTCTCTTGTTTGCCTGTGGCAGCACCGCCTGGCTCGGAGGCAAGGAGTAGAGCCACCAACTTGCTGGATTAGCTTAATCAAGTTCGTTGCCTCCCTGAGCTTCAGTTTCTCCATCTGCAAAATGGAGCTGCTAAGGGCACCTGCTGCGGTTGAGCCGGCCGGTGCCCCGCACGCAGCTCGGAGCCCGCGTTGCCTCCTGTGAAGCGTGCCTTGCCCTCTCTGTTCCGCTCGGGCTGCGCGCGTCTTTCTCTCGGCCTCAGCTGGGCCTTCCTCGCGGGAGGGCAGGGGTGTGGGCGGAGCCTCAACCTCAGCGGGTGCTTCCTGCCTCCTGATTGGCTTTCTGTGAATCAGAGGCGTGGCCTCGGCGTTTAAAGGGGAAGGCGTCTGCAGCCCCTTCAGTCTTTGCTGAGCCTTTGTCTGAGGTGCTCAGCCTCTTTCTTTCCTCCCCTGCAGCCGTTGCCGGCATCCAGCTGCCAACTTTCTGCCTGGATCGCTGTCGCCTCATCTCTCCAGGCTCCTCACACAGAAGCCTTGGGGTATGTAACAGCCATGCCCGTGGACATGCTGCCTCCTGGAGCCCGGGACACCCCTGCCCTACCTTTCCGCCTGCGGACCAAGGTCCCGGGCTACCTGCTGCGGCGCCCGGCTGACGGCGGAGCGCGGAAACCCAGCGCGGTGGAGCGGCTGGAGGCCGACAAGGCCAAGTATGTCAAGAGCCTGCAGGTGGCCAGCACCCGCCAGGAGCCTGTGCAGCCCCTGCTGTCCAAGCAGCCGCTCTTCAGCCCCGGGACTCGCCGCACGGTGCTCACCTCCAGCCGCCGGGTCCTGCCTGGCCCCTGCCGCCGGCCCCAGCTGGACCTGGATATCCTTAGCAGCCTTATCGACTTGTGCGATAGCCCCGTGTCCCCTGCCGAGGCCGGCCGTGCCCCCGGACGGGCAGAGGTGGCCCCCCAGGACCCCCCCGGCGCCTCCCCACGCCCGCCTCCCAGCACGGCCGCGGTCCGCCGCGTGGACGTCCGCCCCCTGCCGGCCTCACCTGCGCAGCCCAGCCCGGCCCCGGACACTGCCGCCTCCAGCCCGGCCCGGCCCCCGGGTGTGCAGCGCTCCAAGTCGGACCTGAGTGAGCGCTTCTCCCGGGCGGCGGCCGACCTGGAGCGATTTTTTAACTTCTGCGGCCTGGACCCAGAGGAGGCACGGGGGCTGGGTGTGGCTCACCTGGCACGGGCCAGCTCAGACATAGTGTCCCTGGCCGGGCCCAGCGCCGGGCCGGGCAGCTCCGAGGGGGGCTGCTCGCGCCGCAGCTCCGCCACCGTGGAGGAGCGGGCGCGGGAGCGCGTGCCCTACGGCGTGTCGGTGATCGAGCGCAACGCCCGCGTCATCAAGTGGCTGTACGGGCTGCGGCAAGCGCGGGAGGCTCCGGCGGCCGAGGGGTAGGCCTCTGCCGGGCAGGCGCTCGGCACAGGACAGCGCTTGGAGGGGATTGTCTCCGTGACCTCTCCTGCGCCCTTTCCCTGGCTTGCGGCAGACCAGAGAGTGCCGCCTTTTGTGAACTTGGTATGGGGGCAAAGGCTCAGAGGCCGGCCAGCACGCATCTGGCAAGGACTGACCCCTGAGAGAGGGGCCTCTTGACCTCGGACCACTCCCTGTTCCTCACATGGAGGGGCTTTGACAGAGTGTACCTCTGCTCGGTTCCTCTCAGGGTTTGGGGCACTTAGCCCTCCGCCCCGAGAGTGAGGGACCAAGGATCTCTACCAGGCCTGCCTACCCAGTGGCTCTGTTCCTTCCTTCCTTGGCCTCTGTCCTTTGCTGACTTTCTCTTCCTTACTCAGTGGGCCCTGGTTCCCTGGGAACTCACCCTAGGGTGGGGCAGGGAAGAGTGGTCTAGCCACTGTTATTCCAGGCCTTGGCAGCCTGGCCTAGGTGGGTAGACTACAGGAGGGACTGGTAGGAGTCTACACTGCCCTGGCTTCCCTCCCTTTGGTTAATAAACACAAATGCTTGCTTTTCAAAGATTGGGTCATCAGACTCTTCTGTGTTCGCAAGGGGAAGGGGTGGGAGAAGTCTTGGGGTGGGGCCTTCTAAACCTAGTAATAGTTTACCCCAGGACCCAGTGGCGCATGAGGTCAGTGGTTGGCCTGGTGTGAGGGATCCTCAGGGAGGCTGTTGCATTTTCTTCATAAAAGAAGAAACTGGGTCTGGGCACTGAGTGAGTCGGGATAGAGCTGGGACTGGGACTGGGCCTTTCCCCCAGACCAGGAAGGGGAACTGCAGGGGGAAGGCTGACATGGTCATGGACCCTCCCGACCATGAGTGTTCTGACTTCCCCACCTCCTTCCCAGTCCCCAAGGGGGCAGGAAACTCAGAGAGGGCAAACTCTGAACTTGAAGTCCCATAGGCCATAGACTTGGGGGTTGGAAGTGGGAGTTCTTGGAGGAAGAGGGACTTGGCTGGACAGCACAAAATGAGTGGACTTACCTCCAACTCTGGGTGACCCTGGACAAGTCAATCTCCCTCTGGGCCTCAGTGGAAGAGTTGGACAGCACAGTCTCCTTTGAGTTGGGGGAAGGGGCAGGAAGTGGCTGGCACTGGGCTTTGAGGTCTCAGTTCCTTTCTGTCTCTCTCCAGGTTAGTTACCTGTTAGGAGACCTCACCTTGGCTGGTGGAGTAGCCAGTGCTAGAGCTAGGGACACAAAGGATGAAAGCCTGGGTGGCTTCTGCCTGCCCTTGGGTGGGAGAGGGGAGGGGCTGGGTGGTGCTTCCTTTCACGCAGGCAGCCTTGGCTGCAGCACTCAGAAACAGGAAGCTCTAATGGGGGCCCTAGTGACAGGTTTGATGTAGGATTTATTTTAAGCATAAAGAGGAGATTTCCGTTGGGAAACATCCAGGTCAGTCCAGCTGTCTGTCTGTCTGTCTGATAGTCTAAACCAGCCCCTGGGGGATTGGGCTAGGCTCAGCAGTTCAGGGAAACAGGGGAAATTGGGTTATAAGAAGAGGATGCTGTTAGAGCCCATGAGAATGGAGTTAATCCCTTCATGATACAGATGAAGAGCCGAGACACAGGGAAGGTGATGAGCTGCCCACAGGTACCCAGCAGGTTTGATAATGTAGGAGCTGGGCCTCCTGGTCCCTATGTTAAAAGAGTGATGAGGGCAGGTGGATAATCTGGGCAGGCTCTGCAGAGATGGTATCCTTTGAGGTGTCAAAGACCAGCCCCTCTGGGCAACCTGGTCAGAATTTTGTGCTAAGTGTTGCCCTTGCTGTGACCTGCCAGCCCCCAGAAACACAAGAAGGTGGGTGTTTTGGCTCATTTTACATGTGAAGAAATTGAGGCTGGGAGGCCCCTTGTTCCTGGAGGAGGCTTAAGTGCTGGGCTCAGACCCTTTACACTCATCCTGTCACTAAATCCTCAAGATGACTTTTTGAGGGTCCCCTTCGAAGGTCATCTCGTCTTAGAGCAGGAGAGGTAGTAGCCTGTGGGCTGCCCCAGAGCAGCTCGGCCCTCTGGCCTGCGGATACCCCACATCAGTGGCACTCTGGCTCCGTGATTCTTTTGACACCTGCCTCACCTCTTCCCCATCCTGGCAGCTTTTCCTTCTGGTCACTTTATTGAGTACCTACTGGATGCCCAGCAGTGGGTAAGACACTGCTGGGCCCTGGTCTTGGGATGGGGAGGGGACAGGCAGCTAAACAGTAAGCACATAGTCGTATATTGTGGAGCAGGGATCTTTAGGGACTTCTGCCTGATGACCAGAGCTGTTCCCAGGAGCGGGGCCCGGGGTAGCTGAGTAGGGCATTGGGAGGGTCTGCTGGGAAGGAGCGGGGAGGGATTCTTAAAAGTGGGGAAGGGGCCAGCCTGAGCTTTGACTAATGCAACAGAGGCTCCCTAGTTCCGGAGGGCTTCCTCTGCCAGGAGTTTGGAGACTGCTACCCTTCCATGTGGGCATCTGTGGAGGCCGCAGCTGGGGCTTCGGCCATTTCCCCAGCCAGCCCTCCAGCCTTGCCAGCCTGGCCCGCCTCGGGGAGCTGTGGGGACAGCCCCTCTATTGTTCTGCCTCCAGTTGGAGTGTGAGGGGCAGTGAGCAGCAGCCGCCGCCGTTGAGCCCCTCGGAGGGCCTGCAGCTGCTGCCTCGTCCCCGGGGCTGCCTGGCCCCGTCGTAGCTCCCAGGCCAGACTGGCCCCAGCTGCCAGCCCCTAATTAGTCAGGGATGAGACCTGCCCCCTGATCTATTTCCCACCGCCTAATTATATACACGTGGGCTTGGGAGACTGGCAACCTGGCTGCTCACTTCTGTCGTGAAGGTGTAATGGGCCCCTGGGAAAGGCATCCAACCCCACCTGCCAGAAGACTTCACTTTACCCTCCTGGCAGAGGGTGGGGTGTAGCTAGAGGGCCTTGTTACTGTCCCTGGTGAAACGGTCCTGGTTCTGCTACTGAGGCATTCAAGGAGATCAGGGAAAGAAGACCCTCATCCTGCCTGACACTGGGGGGAGCATGGAGGGACTGAAGACTTAGGCTATAGGAACCCAGGGTAAGATGGGGACATGGGTGAGATCATGGTAACAGCTGTCCCTGCCAGATAGACATGCATACGGGAGGGCTTAGAGTTGTGTGGTCCATCCAGGCCCAAGACAGAATGCCCCAGTCAGGTTTTTAAAAGTTTAATATTATTTTTCAGATAACATTCATATATTTCCTCTAACACTTTATTGAGAAAAATTTCAAACTTAAAATTTGCAAGGATTATACAGTGAACACATGTGTCTACCTACTAGGTGCTCAATTCTTATTATTTGCTAGATTTGCTCTATCAGGCATCTATCCCTTACCCATCTATTAAGACAGCTTATCTTTTTGAAGCTTTTCAGAGTTGCAAACATTAGTATGCTTCCCCTTAAAGTCCCTTTAGTGTGTGTATCATTAATTATAGTTCAATAGTATTTGTTTAGTTCTTTTATCTTTTTCTGGGAGGTACAATTTACACACAGTGAAATGCACAGATCTTAAAGGTACCCTTTGCTGAGTTCAGACAAAAACATACTGTACCCCATCCCCCAATCAGGATACAGAGCAACACTATCAATGTGGACAGTTCCCTGGTGTTTCTTCCCTGCCAACTCCTGTCCCCACCTCATGGGTATACCTACATATTTATATAAGTTAAATAGTACTAATAAAAAAACATTCTCTTGCCCTGTCCTCCTCACTCCCAGCTCAGCTCCTCCAAGCAATCACATTCAATTCTTTTAACAATTTCTTCTGGTACTTTTCTTCATATTTCTAAGTAATGTGCTTTTCCTGCTGCTTTTGTTGTTGCTTTTTAATTTTAGGCAAATATTGACCTACTTTCTGATCTGATGTGTTTATATATGGCTTCTGCAGCCTGACTGCCTGGGTTGAATCCCCAGCCCTTCCCCTGACTGGCCATATGACTTTGGGCAAGTGACTTAACCTTCTAGTACCTCAGTTTCCTCACTTGTAAAATGAGAGTAATCCGAATGTATAAGATGCTGGATTGCTGTGAGGATTCACATAGAATGCCTAGAATAATGCACATTACCCAGTGAGTGGTCAAAATGGTTTCTTTTCATCATTATTACTGTCAAGGAAGATTTAACTGTTCTCACCTTCCTCTCCTTTCAACCTACATTTGTCAGAATTTTCCATTAAGTGATACTTAGTGTTATTTATATTATAATTATATAAGAATTGTTCCCTGCCAAGCCAAATCACATATTATGGTTACATTTCCTATCCTGTGAAACTTGTTTTTTTTTCTGGAGTTACTACCTGCTTAGCTTTTTATTCCCTTAGTGCCCTTTTAACTCATCCTTAATTCTCAGAAATCCTCGATTTCTTCATAGTTACACATGGAAGATAATTTATTGGTTCCAGTTTCTTTCCTGTAACCCTTCAAATGCTTTTTAACAACCTCCACTTTTTTTTTTTTTTTTTAAATCCTCACCAGATGATATTGTTTCCATTGCTTTTCAGAGCGAGTGGAAAGGGGAGGGAGAGAGAGAGAGAAACATCGATGTGAAAGAGACACATCAACTGGTTGCCTCCCACACTTGCCCGGCCGGGGCTGGGCATCAAGCCTGCAACAGAGGTACGTGCCCTTGGCTGGAATCGAACCTGGGACTCTTCAGTCCATATGTCGACGCTTTAACCACTGAGCCAAACTGGCCAGGGCAACAACCTCCACTTTTAATAAAAACAGTGGAACCAATTTTAAAAATAGAATCTCAAGCAGGAGGACAATTTGTAAGACAAGCATTTGTGAGCGCCACTGCATGCCCCTGCCCATGTGGGTCTCTCAGAGGGATGCAAACGGAAGCTGTGGCCCCTGCTGCCAGGCCTTGCCGGTTACCCATGGGAACCCCTCAGTACTGCCCCTCACTGGTGCCATCCTGTGGCCCATTCTCTACCCCTTGCTTTACTCATGCGTTCATTCGACCAAGTCTGCCTGGCCCTTCTCCATGCTTGGCGCTGTGCTGGCCAGTGCTGGGGACATGGAGCTTGGGCAATGTCGACTCGCCCATTTCCACGTTAGCTTTTTATTGCCATGTAAGCAGCCAGGAGAGTGATCCGAATAGAGATGTGTGGGGTTGGGTGATGGCTGGTGTGCGGATGTGACCTGTAAGGGCATGTGAGTCTTTGTGGGTGCTGACAGATTTTCAACGGAAGGCCATTTGTGTACGTTTATGTGCATATGCATATGTGTACAGGTCTTGTCTGCACAGTGTGTATTTGCAAGGTATGTGTTTCAGTTTGTCTTTGCTGCTTAACAAAACACCCTAAACCCAGTGGCCTAAGAGAACAATTTATTATTCTATGATTTGGCGTTCTGGGCTCAGCTGGGCAGTTCTTCTGGCCTTACCTAGGCTCACTCTTGTAGTTGCAGTCAGTGGACTACAACTGGAGTCTGAGTGGTCTTGGAGGGCCTCCCTCATGTGTCTGGCAGTTGGCAGGCTGTTTGCTGGGGTGCCTCAGTTCACCTCTATGAGGCTAGCTTGGGCTCATTCATGTGGTAATCTCAGAGTCCCATGTTCCGCAAGAGAGGACCAGCTCCAGTGCCTTGGTTGTAATTACAAATGTCCCAGACATGACATGGCCAAGTCAGATTCAAGGGATGGAGAAATAGTCTCCATCTCTTAGTCATATTGCAAAAGGGCAGGAGTCCAGGCATAGAGGGATCATTCCAGCTAGTTTCCAGTTGACAACAGCCTATGTGTGCCAGTAAAAGTATTAGGGAAAATTCCCAGCTTGGGAATCAGGAAAACCTGAATTTTCTAGTGTTGCCACTTACTTGCTGTCTGACCTTAGTCAAGTTGCCTCAGTGCTCTGGGCTTTGTAAACTGGATAAAATTGAATGAAATGAGATCTTTATAAAGTGTCTATGATATTCAATTGTTCATTAATGCAACTCATATTTATTAGGGCCTAGCATGTGCCAAGCACTAGCTGCACCCTGAGGATATGGTAGTGAAAAAATGAGCCAAAACACCTGCCCTCGGGAAGCTCAGTCTAGGTTTCAGACAGATAGTAATTGATCATCCCAATTATTTTGTGGTCACTAAGATTAGGTCCTGGGAGGAAGGAAGGGTTGCTGACCTAGTCAGGGAGGTCTGGAAGCCTGAGATATCTGAGCTAAGATGTGAAGGATAGGTAATAGGGGATAAGAGTGGGAAAAGATACCAGGTTGAAAAAAGAGCATGTGCAAAGTCCCTGTGGTGGGAGCAGTAGATTCAAGAACAGGGAGAAGATGGGTAGAGCCAGACCTGGAGCATAAGAGCCAGACTGTGTGGGGTTATGAGAATCTCTTAACAATTTGAATGTCCATCTTGCCAGGCAGCCTGAAATAAAACCCAAAGGTTTAACTGCTCTGTGAGGCCCTCATGACCCAGATTCCTGTTACTCCACCCACCTTCCCTTTACCTACACTGTACAGCCTTGCTGCCTCCTTGATGTTCCAGGAACACACCAGACACATTCCTATCTCAGGCCCTTTGCATTTGCTATTTTCATTGCCAGTATCCATCCTGCCCCACATATCTGCATGACTTGTTCTCTCACTTCATTCAGGTCTCTGCCCACATGTCACCTCCTTAGAGAGATCTTTTCTGGCCCACCCATTCACTGCCCTCCCCAGCTAAACCATCTGCATCCAACAGCCACTAGTTCCCTACCCTGGTTTATTCATTAATTTTTTGGCTAGAGAAATACACATCACCCCCTAACTTACTGTAAACAAAGGCCTCATTATCAGTTTCCTGTCTGTGTCTCTTACCAGCAATGTAGCTCCAGGAGGCAGGGACTTTCTTTACTTTAGGCTGTGTCCCCATTTCCTGGGAACTGTAGGTGTTCCATAACATTTGTTGGATGAAAGAATGCGTGAAAATGAATGAGTGAGTGAGCAAATGGCATGCCAGAAGGAACTGGATCCTGGAAATTAGAAGGTCTGGGTTTAAGCCCTTCTGTGACCTAGATAAATTGTTTTCCTTTCTGTTCCTTGGTTTCCCCAGCTGTGCTATGAGGCATCTGTGGTCTCTAGGTTGGTTCTGGGTTTGGAAAGGAAGTCTCTAAGTAGTGGGACAGGGCTTGGGGGAGGGGGGAAAGGGAGCTGGGGCCCTCTCCCTGGCCCTCCTGGGGATGAAAATAGCCTAACCCAGGCCCTAGGTTGGCCCCTTACTCTCACTGTGGCATCCAGCTGGAGCCAGGGGGCTCTGTCTGGAGCCTGCCAGCCTGGCGCTGGGCTGAGATCAAGGCTGCCTGACAGCTGGGCCCTGAAGTCCTGGGAGGTTCTTAAGGGCAAACTGGGCCTCTTGGGTGTCCCCAACCTCCCTCCCCACCTATCCCTTCTCCTTCAGTGTCCACTGGCTATATAAATCCCTTAATCCCCTACACGCCTGCAGCCTTTGCAGCTTGCAAAGCTCTTTCTCAGTCCGTGTCTAATTTCACTCTGCATGGTCGCTATTTTACCAGTAGGGACACTGAGGCTCAGAGACAGCTGCCTCATTGGAGGTTACACAGCTAGGAAGTAGTGCAGTTACTATTGGTACCTGGAGAAGGGCCCAGCCCTTCTCTGCCAGTGTGTATGTCTCTCTCTCTCTCTCTCTCTCTCTCTCTCTCTCTCTCTGTGTGTGTGCGTGTGTGTGTAGGGTGGCATGACCTCAGTTGAGCCTCACTACCAGTGCCCTCCCTTCACCACTGGCCCCCTGGATGCCTGGTCCCTGACAGGGTGTGGCGGTTAATAGCACCTCGAGCCAGGCTGCCTGGATTAAAATCCCACCTTTGCTACTTCCTGGATGTTGCAGGGCATGGCGAGGACACTGGCTTTTACTCTGAGAACCCGTGGGAGAGTTCTGAGCAGAGGTGGGACAGGATCAGACTTGTATTTTAATACCAACCCCCCCCAGCCCCAATCCCTGGCTGCCAAGTGGAGAGTGGTGTGCAGGGGGTCCCTGTCTCAGCAAACTGCCACCCTCTAGGAACATGGGCTCAGTGGGGCCAAAGTTCCAAGTTTTCATGAGAATCAAGGTCTCAAAAACGTGCCCTGGCCGGTGTGGCTCAGTTGGTTGAATGTCCTCCAGTGCACTGAGAGGTCAACAGTTTGATTCCTGACCAGGGCAAATGCCTGGATTTTGGGCTCGATCCCCAGTAGAGGGCATGCGGGACACAGCCAATTGATGCTCTCGCTCTCTCTCTCTCCCTCTCCTTTCCTCTCTCTCTGTAAAATCAATAAGAACATCTTAAAAAAAAAAGATCTCAAAAACATTTAGTAGCTTATTCTCTCGGTGCACTGGAAGGTAACTGTAGGAAGGTAACTGTTTAAGTGTCAAATACCCCATTCAAAGGGTATAATGTTATTTATTACACTATTGTTTGTATCAGCAAACAGCTGTAAATGTCCATCCATGAGAAGTGGTTAAATCAGCTGGGGCCCAGCCAAGCAATGGAATTCCGCGCAGCCTTGATGTGGAGTGGCGAGTGACCTGGTTCAGCAAACAAAGCAAGGTGTGGGATGGCATGCCTGGTGTGCTGTGTTTGCGGAAACCAGAATGTGTGTCCACACACTCTTGTGCTGGCGTAAGAGCTCTTTGGAGAGTTACACGGGGAACCTTACACCCTGGCTGCCTGTGGGGGAACCCACTGGATGTAGCCAGGGGTGGGAGAGGTCTCACTTCTTACTTTTTGTACCTTTTGAATTTTGAACCATGTGAATGTATTATCTATGCAGAAAAAGATGTAAAATGAAGTGAAATAAAGTAGACAACAAGAAATGTGAAACAGACAGACTGACACCAGGCAAGCCAGCTGGCCCAGTTGGCTCCCTCCTCTCCCCCCGCCCACCCTGGGGCAACCACGGACCACATTCTAGCCTCTGCCCAACTTGGTTTTGTGGCTCCACCCTCTACGGTAATATTTGGGTTTCCACATGCACAGCACCCACAGGAAACCCCAGCCAATGGGCATCAGGTTCCGGGCTGGGCCTCCTGCCAAGGTTGGTGGTAGGCATGAAACAGCCCCAGGAATGGTGTTGTCCAAATGCCTGGGTGATGACACAGCCCCAATGGAAGGCTGACACTTCCCACAGTCTCACAGGCCCTGCTGGTCTGGTGTTTGTCTTGCAACCTCCAGGTGGGCGTATGGACACTTCAAAGCAGCTATCCCATCAACTTACTCTGAACCTGCAGGGCCTGAATCCATCCATCCATCCATCCATCCATCCATCCATCCATCCATCCATCCATCCATCCATCCAACATTCATTAAGCACCTGCTATGTGCCGAATACTCTTCTAGGCACTGAAGGTGCAGCAGGTAATAAAACACGTAAAATCTCCTGCTCTCGTGGAGTTGACATTCAAATGGAGAGAGAGGCAAGACCTATCAGAGACCGGAAATGCTGTGGGGAGAAATGAAGCGGGGGAGGGAGGCAGGGGACACTAGGGTTTTCTCCCTTTTTATTGAGGTATAATTGATAAACAGTAAAACTGACCCATTTTAGATATGCAATTTAGTGAGGTTTGACAGTTGTGTACATCTGTGTGTCCACCACTTCAGATAAGTTAGATTATTTTTATCAACCTGTAAAGTTCCTTCAGGCCCCCTGGCAGCCAATCCCCACCTCCCACCCACTTCCCATCTGGAACCTAAGGGTCAGTTTTTCTTCACTGTCTATTGGGTCTGTCTCCTGAGGTTGATGCAAGTGGAGCCTGGCTTCTTTCTCTCAGCACAAAGCACTGACCATTCAGCCCTGTTGTGTGTTTGCTCATTGCTATTGCTGTGTAGTGTCCCATGGTATGGATGTCCCATTCTTATTTATTCATTGGCCTGCTGATGGACCCTGGGTTGTTCCCACTTTTTGGCTACTGCAAATAAAGCTACTATGAACATTCGTGTACAACTCCTGTGTGCACATATGTTTTCATTTCTCTTGGGTAAATGCCCAAGAGTGGGAAGGCTGGCCCTAGTGGTAAGTGTATGTTTAACTTAACTAGAAGTGGGGATTGTGCCTTTAAATAAGGCAGTCAGGGCAGCTTTCACCGACCAGGTGACATTTTGGCAGAGGCCGGAAGGAGGCGAGGGGGTCTCGTGGAGCTTGCATCTGCAGGGTGAACTGAGGGGAGGGGCTGTACCTGGTGTGTTTGAGGAGCAGTGTGGAGATCAGTGTGGCGGGAGTGGAGTGAGCAAGGGGGAGAGGGCCAGGAGGTGGGGTCAGAGCGTAACAGGGATGAACAGTGTAGGGCATGGTAAGGACATTGGCTTTTACTCTGAGAACCCATGGGAGGGCTCTGAGCAGAGGTGGGACAGGATCAGATTTGTATTTTAATACCACCACCCCCACCCCAATCCCAACTGCCAAGTGGAGAATGGGCTGCAGGGCAGCATGGGAGGAAGCAGGAAGGTCAGTGAGGAGGCTACTGCAACAGTCCTGGCAGGAGAGGAAAGAGCTGGGCTGGGGTGGAGGCGGTGGAGGGTGAGGAGTCAGCTTCTGGATCTACTCAGAAGGTGGAGCCTACAGGGAAGTATTGATGTGGGAGGTGAGGGAAGTAGGGACCTGAGGTGGCTTCTAGGAGTTTAGAGTGATTTCTAGCCAACTGCCAGCAAGGAAATGGGCCACTCAGATGGGCAACCACAAGGAACTGAACTTTGCTGACCACCCGCATGTCCCTGAGCCTCCACAGAGGAGCACAGCCCAGGCCACAGCTTGTTCTCAAGACCCTGAGCAGAGAACCCAGACTTCTGATCTAGAGAAACTGTAAGATTGTTGTCTTCAGTCACCAAGTTTGTGGTAACTTTTTACTCAGCAGTAGATGACTAATACAGGCACCCTAGAATCCTACAATGTCAGAGCTAGGGGGATCCTCAGCAACCATTGAGTGTAACCTCCTCATGTACAGTTGGGGAACTATAGCCCAAAGAGCAGGTGGGATTTGAACCCTGGTTCCTGCAGGGAGGTGGTGTCAGGCAGAAGCTGCCCCGGCCCTGGAGGCTCTGCCAGGCCCAGCCTCTCATCTCCTCAGAGGCTGTAGTACCAGTCATTCTGCTAATCCCTCCCCTGTGGGGGCACTGCCCCACCCCCCAGAGAGCCAGTTTCTGGCCACCCACTGAATACCCTCATCTCCGGGGGGGAGCAAGCTCAGGCAGGCTCCCGGCAGGCCCCCCTCCTGGCTCCCCAGGTGGCCAGGAGGTAGAGCCCTCGCCCCCACAGCAGAGCATGGCCCAAGGGTGCAGGAGCCAGACCTGGCAGAATCTGGGAGCTCAGGGGAGAGGAACAAAGGTCAGGAACTCAGGCTTAGGTCAGAGGGACGGACCCCAGCTGGCATCCCAGCCCCACCACTCATTAGCTGCAGGGCCCTGGCCTCGGGATCCCTCCTGCTGAGCTGCAGGGCCCACTCCTGTTAACAGGAGCAGGGGTGCTCTCCTTCAGGCGGCAGATGAGTAAGGTATGTGAAACTCCGGACAGGAGCTCTGCCAGGACGCAAATGCATGTCCCCAACCTTTCTTTTAATGGGCTTCCTTTTCCCCATCTGTTAAGCGATTTTCTACCCTAGATCTGTTTTGGGGACCCTAACAATTGACCATTTTAGGGTTCAAATTCTAGCTCCATTTCCTACTAGCTGTATGATCTCAGATAAATCACTTAAGCTCTCTGAGCCCCAGTTTTCTCACCTGCAAAATAGGGCTATTGATAATCCCTACCATTACACGAGAGATGCAGGTCAGATACCCAGCTGAGTGCCTCAGAAAACGCCAGCTAGCTTAATCACCATCATCACCATCACCGCAAGCGTGAGTTAGGTCGCGCCTGCTGGAAAGGGCAACAGGGCAGAGCCTCTCAGGGCGAAGGAAATTTGGTTTCCTCAGAGACAAATGTTTGTGGGCCGGGAACATTTCTATTCCCGCATGCATTTCTGGGAAAACAAAATTAGCTCTTTTCTCTCAA
Organism: Miniopterus schreibersii; assembly: GCF_964146895.1. Classification (NCBI taxonomy): domain Eukaryota; kingdom Metazoa; phylum Chordata; class Mammalia; order Chiroptera; family Miniopteridae; genus Miniopterus; species Miniopterus schreibersii. The sequence continues at coordinate 62,772,278 of NC_138110.1, forward strand.
CCCTCTGGCCCTGCATTCATCTGCACCCCTGCCCAAGCGGCACTGTGCTGTAAGAAGTAAAGCTGCAGGCAGGTTTTGGAAAACAAAAATACAAATTTGTTCCTCTCCCAGGTCTAGGAACTACCTCCTGGTTTTCTGTACAGGGATGGCAATTGCTTGTGCAAATGGCTGGAGGTGGGAATGTGTGTCAGACACACACAAGGTCCCCACTGGCCAGGTTTGATTTGTGCACACTGTCCTCTAACCATAGCTGGTTCCCTGGTGTTGACAGATACCTGACTGCCGGCTGCGCAGGCAAGAGTCTCTCCTGGGAGTCTGAAACTCGAATGGAGGGCACACAAGCAGAGAGTGGTTAGGATGCTTTGTCCAGGCCAGTCCTGGAGAGGACAACCGCAGGCTCTGCCACTGAGCCCCCAGAGACCCCCGAGGAGGACTCTTGCTGAGAGTTTGCTCTTCTCTCACCCAGGAACCACTTTCCATAAATCCACTGATGGGCTCCTTGGGTAGTAACTTTCTGGTGTCTGCCACCCAACTCCCCTTTGTCGATGTGATGATTGGGAGGGCAGAGCATTGTTTGGGGTTGAGGACAGACTGTGCGATGGAGCAGTGACCCATCTGGTCTGCGTAGGCACCTGTGGGGTGCTTCTGTGCAGAAAGAGCACTTGGACTCCAATCTGGTTCCCTATGACCTACCGCCTGTGTGACCTTGAGCAATTACTGAGCCTCTGCGTGAGCCAATCGGATGGAACCAAGGGCTCTTCAATGAGCAGATGGGGAAACTGAGGACCACTAACTTGTGAGGTAGTTTGTTATGTAGCAAAAGCTACCTGCTACCCAAACCACTTTCTTTTTGCAAGTCTGTTATTTGAGTTTTCTGTTACATGAAGTCAAACCTAATCCTAAATGGACAAAAATTTATCATTTTGTTTCAGATTTTAGTTGTTTGGGAATTATAAGTTTAAGGAGCCGAGACCTCATTTTATGAGTGTATACAAATAAGTAATTTTCTGTCCATGCCTTCCAGCCTAAGACCACCAGGAGCACACCTGGTTAAACAAGTCGGATTTATTACTCATGGCAGTGATGGAATGCACGCCCTAGGGAGCCATGGGTGCTCAGTTAGAGGGTGTGAGAAAGGGCTTTTTATAGGATTGGGGCTTGTGTTAGGTGATTTTGAGCTCACAGAAATGGGGTTTTCCTCTAGATTGGATGCTGTGAGGCAGTGGGAGTAATTACATGGTTGGGATCTTGATAAGTCTGCTCTATAGAGAAGGCAGAGCTAGGCTAAGCTGTTAAGTGGTAAAGCAGCAGCAGTCACTAGATGAGCCAGGAAGGGGGATGTTTGGTTATTTTTGTGGCTTGGAAATGTTCGTGTTTTATGTTCAGACATCATTACAGAGTGGGCTTGTTTTTGTCTTGATTCATGAGTCACAGAGTGCCTTGTCTGACTCGGGTGATCTGCAAAATTGTTTATGTTCAACAGGGATCAGCTCTTACCTGTGGCAGACAATTTGTAGCAACACCCTGGCTTAGCTGGTCACTATGCAGACCAGCTCCTGAGTGGCAGAGCTGCTTTTCTTTCCCTGAAGCTTAAGTCTTGCTACAGAAGGGGACATGGGTCCCAGAAAGGGTGAGTAGTTAGCTTCAGGTCACACAGATATGGAGTGGTTGTGCATTATGAACTCTGTCAGCTGTCTTTACAGCCTGTGGGCTGCTGTGGCTGCTGTGGCCTCGCTCTCTGTATTACGCACATGCAGGTGAATATCCTGAGGCGGGTGGCAGGCCCATGGGTGCGTGGATCTGTTTCTGGATCGGGGTATGTGTAGTGCATACTGTAGAAAAGGGACCACAAACCCTTGCTCTCTCTGGGCCTTCGTCTCACTTCTGGGATCACTTGGGCCCTGGGGTTGAAGGGCTGGGCTGGGGCAGGACCGAGGGGCCAGGCAGCCTCATTGGTAGCGCCTATGTCCAGTCGATGCTATGTCTGAGGAAATTTGGGCATGAGGAGAAAATAGTGACTTGTATCTTGTCTAATGTCTAATTTAATAACATTTTTTTTAGCAGCTTTATTGAAGTAAAACTGACACACGATAGATGACACATATTTAAGGTGAACCATTTGATAGGTTTTAACATATGTATATACCCCTGAAACCCACCTCAGTCAAGATAATGAACATAGCCCTGGCCGGTGTGGCTCAGTGGTTAGAGAGTCTGCCCACACACCAAAGGGTCTTGGGTTCAATTCCTGGTCAAGGGCAAGTCCCTGGGTTGCAGGTTCGATCCCAGTCCTATTGGGACGTGCGGGAGGCAGGCAATCAATGTGCCTTGCTCACATCAATGTTTCTCTCTCTCTCTGCCCCCTTTCTCCCTCCCTTCCACTCTCTCTAAGAAGCATGGGAAAAATATCCTCAGGTGGATTAACAAAAACCACACACAAACAAACAGGATGGTGAACGTATTCATCGCCCTTAAATGTTTCCACCTGTGTTATTTAGAAGACGGCATTGTCTCAGGACTGGGGCTCTGGGAGATCTAGTTCCTCTGTGATTTCCAGAAAAGATGAGATTAGTTGTCCAGTACACGTCACCGCACTGTGGCTCAGTTATTAAGCCCAAGAAAGACCTCAGCAGACACCTGTGCACCCCCTGCTAACTTCTAAAACCCCTCACAGCCACGCCCTTGTGCCATGTGTGCTTCTTTAAGCTGCAGGCGACAGAATCTCAACTCAAAGTTGCTTGAGCAAAGCAGAACTTTATTCAAGGACCTAAAAAGTTCACATTGAATCAGTCAAGTGCCCCTTCACTCAGGCCGCTTTCTTGTCCTCCCCATGGGCAGGCTCTCCTCTCCCCTGGAAAATAGGATGGAGCAGCCTGTGGGGTGAGGCTGGTCAGGCAGGGAGGGGTCAGGCCCCCGGGCTTTCCTCTTTCCTCTGGAGTCAGTGGCAGGAGCAGTTTGGGAAGGAACTGTAAGCATGAGAATGACCTGATTATATCTGGGTTCTGAGGAGACCACGCCAGCCATGCTGCAGAACCAGAAAGATAATTAAAAAAAAAAAGTCTTGCTTGAAAAACTCTTTCTTTTAAAAGAATCACAATAGAGTTGGCACCAGGCAGCATTATGGGCACCTTTTTAAGGATCTCATGTCTTCCCACAATTCCCTAAGAAAAATACATATCAGTTAAGATTTTAAGTCCCAAACAACAGCGGCTTAAGGAAGATAAAAGTTTGTTTCTCTATTGTGTAAGGTGGTCTGGGGCTGGCGGAGCTGCTCCACCATCAAAAGAAATCCGAGCTCCTATTGTCCTGCCCACCAGCCCAGTGTGTAGCTTCAGTCCTCAAGCTCACCTCTGGTCCAGGCTGCTGGTGCTCCAACCATCAGGACTGCGCCTCAGATAAGAGGAGAGGAGAGGGGAAGGCGAACGGGGGCCAGCGCCCGGTCGGCCAGCTTCCCCATTTTCCTGACCTGACATTTCTTCTAACATATCGTGGCCCACGACCTGGTCACATGCTGTACCTTAATATCAAGGGAGCCTGGGAAATGTGATCTTTATATGGTTGCATTGCTACCCAAAATGGGGTGTGTGTGTGTGTTTAAAAAGGCTGTGCATTCTTTGACACTCTTTCCATCAAGAGGTGAGGCCTATGACCACAAACCCCCGGGATCTGGGCTGGGATCTGTGACTACTTGGACTGTAGAATCGGATGGAAGTAGAGCGTCTATACTGCGATTTTCCATGCCAGGTCATAAAAGGCCACGCAGCTTCTCCCTGTTTGGCATGAAACCAGGGCCAGCTTCATGGGTGTGTGACCTATTTAAGTGCACATGACCCTGTGCCAGAGGGTTCTTCACTTATTTTAATGCTCTGCTGTGGTCTTGGAATTTTTTATGATTTTATCTTTAAATGTGTGTATTGTAAGAGAAGCCTGATGGGACAATGAAGATGTGCCTCTGCGGAAGATACGTGCGCACTAGTTCCTTGCCCCTCTATTATGTGCACTCCCGATGCCTGCTACACGGCTTCCATTAACACGCTTATCTTGCGCGTGGGGCCCCATGCTCAGAAGGGTTCTTCTTTTAATGCTCTGCTGTCACCATCTTGAAATTTTTAATTTAATCTTTGAACTTGTGTGTTGGAAGTGAAGTCCGATGGGGCAAAGGCTCATTCCTTTGGGCAGAAGGGATGCGCACGATATGGGTGTTCCCCACTCACATGCAGCGGTCACAATGCCCCATGGGCGTAGAATCGTGGTGAACCCACAATGCACGGACACTCAGGGAGACTCCAAGCGGGTACAAGGGAAGCCTGTGATGTCTATGGTTAAGTTGGGGCACAGTCCAAAGAGGCCGTGCTTTTTGGTTTGAACTAGAAGTTCCTTTGGTCACAGAGAAAAAGGCAGTGGCATTCTAAGAAACACAGACAACCAAGGAAGCTTTATCATATCCTCTCTTATGTTACTTTCCTGTGTTAGCCAACCACTTACACTAAAAGTGATGACATAGAAAGGGAAGCATAGGGCATCCCATTGTTCCCTTTCCTTTCAGTCTTCCTTACTCATCAGTAAGTAGGAAGTAGAGAGTGTTGATAGAACGTGTGCATATCAGGAAGTGAACTAAAAGCAATTCGGTTAGTTTGGTGCAGCATTTCCACTGTTCTGGTGAGAGTGAAATATACACACATGCATGACTATAAAATACCAGTGATTCTACGTAGAGTTAAATGCTCTTACATGTGCATTTAATACCATCATTGCACAATATAAAGATGAATGGTAAAACTCATGCACATAATTTGAATTTTAAATTTTTCTTACAACAATTTAGCAGTAAATAAAAAAACCCACCATGACAGGTTGAGAGAGAGAGAGAGTAGAAGAAGGGAAAAAGCTTTATATTTCAGTAACCACACTGGCACTTTTTTTCCTACTGTTTGAACAAGGGGCCCCACATTTTTATTTTGCACTGGGCCCTGCAAATTATGTTGCTGGCCCTGTTGGGAATGCTTGCAGTCAGGATGCTTCCTCTTGGAACCCAGTCTTCATGTTGTGAGGAAGCCGCATGGAGAGGGCATGTGTAGGCACTCCAGTCAACAGTCCTACCCAAGCCCAGCCTTTGAGTCATCCAGCTCAGGTAACAGAAATAAAGCCTCCAGATGATTCCATTCCCACTTCTCCCGGCCTTCCCCAACCCCATCCCAACTTCCAGACACCTCCATCCATCTGGGTCCTCCAGCGGAGGCCCAGCCCTCACGGAGTAGAGATAAGCCATCCTCTCAGTGCCCTGTCTGAGTCCCTGACCTACAGAATCTGTGAGCAAAATGAAATATATTGTTGTTTTTTGCCACTAAGATGGATATGCAGAAATAAATGTACCACAGTTTGTTCACTTGGGCCAATCCCCATCTTTTGTTAACACAAGTGAAGTTGCACTAAATGAAGTGCATGGTTATATATAGTGAAGGCAGAATTCTAGAAATGAGAATTACTGTGTCAAAGGGTAAATGTGTATGATTTTTTTTTTTTTTAGCTATTGCCAAATTCCTCTGTAAACTTAATTTTTCTCCAAATAGCTTTCTTTGTGTTTGCAGTATGTTTGTATTTGTATAATGCCCACTCTCCAATATGCCCCACGTACAGAGAAACATACGTAGAGAAAAATGCCCAGACAAAGGTACCACTTGATGAATTCTTCGAACAAACCTCGGGTGTGTAACCCTCACGTGTGTCAAGAAATAAACACTCCTAGCACCTCAAAAGCTGCCCTGGTCCCCCTTCCCAGGGAACACTCACTTCCATGGTATGAGTGGATCATTGTTTATCCACTTTCCTCTTGACGTTTCCAGGTCGGAGCTAATGTGTGCTGTACTCCGCGGCTGCTGTATGGTCTACAGAACCTGTTGCAAATTTAAAAAACAACGTGGTTTTGGCCAGCCTGCCCCTCCAGTCTGTTAAGCTCTACGAGTACAGAACTGGGGCGTGTCTCTTGTTCACTGCTCCATCCCCATCGCCCATCCAGGCCTTGACCCAGGTGGATCCTCAATGCGCAGCTGCTGTGTGAGTAAATGAGCGAGTGCACGAATGACTGCGCCAGGCCTGGATGTCCCCATCACATCGGCCTCGCCTCACTTCCCTGTGGCCTAGATCCCAGTCTCCTTACTGTGCAGACGTGGAAAGGGAGGCTCCGGGAGGGCTCACAGGAAGGGCGGGAGTGTGCTGGATACTAAAGGCCTTTGGACTTCCCTGCCCTCAGGCCACACGAGAACATCAGCTGTGTGTCCCCACATTAGTCTAACATAAGAAAGTAACATTTATGCTGGACATAGCCTGGACCAGACTCCATTCTCTGAAGGGCTGCGGCGTCAAACGATGCTGCTGGTGTTGCCAAGGCAACGCTGATAGCTTTCTGAAGCGTTTTTAAATGGGAGAGGTGATGGCTCACACAGACATTGAGAGGTGGAAAATCTGGAAAAAGGGGTCAAATCCCCCAGCCACCAAGACAGTCTGTCCTGATGCTGGCTGCTCCTCCGCTCCCTGCAAAGGGCCACCTTCCACCTCACCCATGGCTGTGGTCTCGGGTGTGCACAGTGAACTCTACCCCAGCGTGGAGATTACCTTTGCTAGGAACATGAGGAGATCTCAGGAACATTGTGCTCTGTCCGTCTGGCTCCATCAGCACCTACCAGCTGCCAGTGGGAAAGACAGACAGGTCTTGGAGAGCTTTCCAGAAAGTTCCTTCAGCACTTGATATTGGTGGAGGCGACACCGCTCCAGCATTTTTGTGGTCGGTGCCAAGATGCCTCCAGAGAGCTCTGGACAAGGGAGGCAGCTTATAGATACATGTGCACTGTAGGTGGTGATTGGCTGTGCCGCCTTAAATGAAACCCTTTCCCTCTCTGAGCTCTAACTTCTTTATCATTAAAATGGGGAGAACACTGGTCTGATGTAGGGAGAGGTCACAAGGATTCTGCATTGGAGCCTGCAGATGCAGGTGTCCCAGAAGCCAGTTCTTATGAGCTGTGGGCCCCAGGAGACCCAGCCAGGGCCAAGACCACAGCAGCCATGGCCCCCGCAAGGCCTTGTGCTGCCCGGAGTCCTTCAGCTGGTCTTGTTTGCAGCCATAATGAGTCAGCATCATTGTCAGGGTGCTCTAAGATGTCCACAGGCGTTCTCTCCTTATTGCGCAGATGGAAAATGGAGATCAGAGAGGGCCGGGGGCTGTTCCAGGGACAGAGCCAGTACAATGAAAGGGTCTGACATTTCCTGAGCAGGACACAGCTATGTCCTTGGTAGTCTGGGGCAACCTGGGAATGAGCTGGAGCCTGGGGCCAGGCCTTGGGGTCAGGGAGAATGGGAGAGGAGGCAGAGATGGAGAGAAAAGAGACGATGGAGAAAAAGTGATCACTGGTTCTTGCCTTCCCAGCATCGTTGCTTCTGGAAACAACATGTTTCCCCTGCTTGTTCCTGTGACTTGGGTGGGACTGACCCCACCCCCTGATTCCAGGCATGATCATGTGACCCCAGTCTGGGCAGTCAGAATCACAGTGATAAATGCAGGAATGAACACAGGACCCATCCTGGCTTGAGAGAATCATGCTTTTGCTGGGACAGGGGACCTCTCTGTCTTAGAGATGCTGAGCTGGCGGGACATGAGTCAAGGGCTGGTGGGGTCCTCTTGTCAGGACAGAACATGACTGGGAATGAAGTCAACATAGCAGATGGCAGAACCGAGAGATGAAAAGGGATATCATCTGAGCCCCTGGATCTAACCACACCTGAATCCACTTCTACACTTCTTGTTATGTGACCCAATCCACTCCTTGGGGAAGGTTTCTGTGCCTTGTACTGGAGAGTCCTGGCTTGGAGGAGGAAGGCAGGTGAGAGGGAAGGGTGGCTATTTAAGAACAGGTGTCTGAGGGTAACCCAAATCAGCTTCTTGGCCTTTTTGGAGAACTGGAGTGCAGACAGGAATTTGGGCCTTCACCCCTTCCAGAGGAATCTGTCCCTGGGGCCTACAGCTTTTCCCTCATCTCCTCTCCAGCACACAGCAGTATAAAAAAAATGCTGTGAACACAGCAATAAATGCTTATCTTACCTGGGTCTGGGAGAAGAGATGACATGCACTAGAGTTCGATTTCTCACCTCATTCACCTTTTGGGAAATAATATTTATTAGGCACCTGCTTCATGCCAGGCTTTGTTCAGAGGTTGATATACATGGTCTCATCTCTTTGCCACAGCCCAGAGGGGAGTGAGTGTCATCACCTCCATTTCACAGACAAGACAATTGAGGTCTTGAGAGGCTGAGCCACGGGCCTCAAGTCCAAAGAACTGGAGCAGGTCTGTCTGACTCCAAGTCCTGCCCGTGGTACCACAGTGTACACAGTAGGCCTCATTGGGACTGAAGAAGGTGACATATGATTGGGGTGGTGGCAGAGTGGCTGTGGTCCCTCTCTGACCTTGTTTTCTGAAAGAAGCTCATGAGGAGCCCCTGGTCTCCCAGGACCTCAGCTGTAACGTCATGTTGGATGGGGCAGGAGGAGAGGGCTAGGGGTTCTGGCTTAGACCTGGGAGGATCTGGACCCGGAGACTGATGTCCTGCCCAAGGCAGTGTGGACAGTTCCTGGCAGTGCCTGTACTTGAGCCAGGGTTAGATGGGCTTACAGGGAGTGCTGAGGGAAGCCCTAGGCAGAGAGCTGGCTTCCTGGGGCCAGAAGGAACCTTGGAGAACACTTGCTCAGAGCAGACGGGAAACTTAGTTCTAGACCCTTCTTCAGGGATGGTGTGTGTCTCTTTTAACCCAAAGTTCCTTTCCAGTTGTGGTTGGAGACTGTTTGAGACCTTCACTGTGGCTTTTGTAGCCAGAATGGATGAGTTGCTGGGGTTGCGGGATAGTGCCCTGGGGGTCCTCATGACACCGAGGACAAGCTTTCTCCAGGGGCATCCACAGCCCAGAGAGATGCTCTGGAATCTACAGGGCCCATTTTCAAATAAGTAAATTTGGAGAAAGCTGCCCACTGTAGCCCCTTCATGGGCAGTCACAAAGTACACGATCACATTAAAGGCTCTGGCAAGTCCTGCAGCTAAGAATGCCTGTTGACATTGATTTAACCTGGTGCTTCTTTTTCTCACTTGACCATTGGTACTTTGAGATGGGAGTCTGAGTTATTCTCTGTGGACATTCTGGGACATGCTGGGGGTAAAGAAAATCTCTCTTAGATCTCCTGGAGCCCCTGAGAGACCAGGGCTAAGCTCTAGATGCTGGGGCCTAGGAGTGGTGGACAGTGTGGGATGGAAATAATGATTCCTATTATGGGATAGATGCAGCCCCTTAAGACTTGAACAGAGAGTTCAAGGACATCTCAAGGCTGAGAAAGCTTGGAACAGGCGATGGCCTTCCCACCAACCCTGGGGACAGAATATGGGTCTCCATCTGAGCAGTTTCCTGCCTGCAAATACCTCCCCACCTGCCTGAAATGCTACCACTAGACAAGTATTCTTTTGAGGAGCCAAGTTGTCTGCTCTCAGCTCATTCAGGGTATTTTGACCCTCAAGCTGGCAGGGGCCCCTGCCAAAGACTGGAGGGAAGAGGAAAGAGGGGTTCTGCAGAGACAGGAAGCCCCAAATGCCCACCATGTCACAACTTGAGGGTGCCAGGGAGGCAGCTGACTCTTGGGAACTCCTGGGGCAAGGAGGGCTGGCTCAGGAGATCCAGGTGTCCAGGCGCAGGCCCTGGCGCTGTGTCCTGTGTTTGGGTCCAGCTTGTCCAGGGAATACTAAGTCCTGTCTCCTCTGTAGGTCCAGCCTCCATGCGTGGCTGCTGTTAGATGCCAAGGGGACGCATCATCATGCGAGTGGCACGCAGAGAGTAGGCGGGTCCCTGGAAGTAGTGCCAGCGGATGCCGTTGACCTTGCGCAGATGCTGGCCAGCTTGGTAGTAGATGCCGTTGAGGTTTGAGAGGCCGCAGGCATCAAACCACCACCCTGGTAGAGGGGAGGAAGAGGCTTTGAGGAGCTGGAGGCCCACCAGTGGTTTGAGTGCAGCCCCCTACCCCAAAGACTAATCAGGCTGTTGCCTCCTCCAGGAAGCCTGCTCACAGGAGACGGGGCTGGGTGGAAGTGGGTATGGAGGGTGGGAAGGAGACTCCCAGACCCTCTGCCCAGCCTGGAGCCTCTAGAGGGTGGCACTGGGCTCCAGCTGCCCCTCTTGGCCCCTCCACCCCTCCTTCTTTCCCCTCATCCCTCTAAGTCCCTGCCTCCCTCCCTCGCCGTCTCCCTCCCACTCCCTCACCAGCCTCCCTTTCTCTCTCTGTGGGTTTCTAATGCTCTCTGTCATTCTGAGTCTTTAACAGCCTGGGGTTGTCCCGTTTTTCTCTCTGATGGTCTCTGTGCTTGTCTGCCACTCTGTGGGTCTCTCTCAGATGTGCTCAGCTCTCTCTGATGGCTGCTGTCTCTGTCTTTCTGGGTCCGTCAGTCTCTCACGCACTGTGTTCCTCTCTGTCTTTCCCTGCCCCGCATTTCTCTCTCCTTCTCTCCCTTTGTGCTTCTGTCTCTGTGTAGCTCTCTGTCTCTGTGCCAGTTCTGGTATTTCTCTCTGTCTCCCTCTGTCCTTGCCTCTTTGTCTCAGGGCGTCTCTCCTGTCTCCCACCTGTGGGTGAACGGGGCTTCCCTGAACCCGCACCCACCTCCAGACAGCATCTGGGCGCACTTGCAGTGGCAGTTGTCATTGTCTGCGTCGCGGGTGCTGAAGTTGGTGCCCTGCAGGATCAGGCCACTCTGACGCCCCGCCGAGCCGCTGTACCCTCTCAGAGCAAGCCTGGAAGCCCGGGGGTGGTGGGAGAAGGGCCCAGAGTCAGGTTGGGGCTGGCTGGGGAAGGGGCTCAGGTCCGGTTGTTCAGAGGGGGAGCCCCTGCCTGGGGTCTGGGCCATCTCCCCTCCTGGGTGGCCCTCCCTGCCTGCTGCCTCTCAGGGACTGAGCACCCGCTGTAGGCCAGGCCTCCCTCGTCTCGCTGAACCTGTCTTACACCGGAGTGAGCATGATCGTGATAACAATAGTGAGGACAGTGGCTAACATTTCAAAAACCATCTACCATACCATGTGCCAGGCATTGTTCAAAACACTATGCATGGGTTAGCTCATCTCATTTAATCCTCATGACACCCAATTATTCCCATTTTACAGATGAGGAAACCAAGATCCCAAGAATCAAAGGGGCCTCAGAATGAATGAGGGTGAGAGCCAGATCCCAGCCCAGTGGGGCATGACTTGGGAGCTATGTGCATTTTCCTCCCAGCTGATCATTTGCAACCCCAGCCCCATCATACCTCCTCACATCCACCCACCTCCTCTAGGAAGCCTTCCCTGACCACACCAGCCCACCTGGATCTGTGCCCCAGGTGACCCCCTACCCCTGTGACTTCCACATCTGCAGCCAGCCTGGGAGGGTTTATATTTCTCTGCCAGGCTGAGTCTCAGCTCTGCCACTTGCCAGTTACATGCCCTTGGGCAGACTGTTCAGCTCTCAGCTTCAGTGTCTTCGTCTGTTAAAGTGGCAATGACAGTATGTTAACAGTGCCGACTTCAATCAGCCGTTGTGACCTGATGACTTCAGTGTGTGATGGAGCAGAGCAGTGCTGGCTCATGAGAATGCTCAGCACAGGTAATGCCGCTTGCTGTCTGTCCTGGTGCTCCCGGCCCTTGGCACACAGCCGGCCCCGGCTTCCACTTAGCCTGGGTGGAGAATGCTGGGTTCTTGGAGCAGGGAAGGGACTGGACTGGCCACTGAGATGAGAAGCCAGTTGGGGAGCAATTAGGAAGGTCCTACAGGTGAAGGCAAGTGGACAGCAGATGTGGCCAGGGCAGCTCAGGAAAGCTCTGGTTCTCCCTGGCCAGGGCCTGGGAGGTTTTCCCAGTGGGACCCCGAAGGAATGTGGGGCCTGGGTATATGGCCTGGCTAGGTCCCTGAGCTTCCTACCCATGGGCTCTGTCTGTGTTGAGGCAGGGGCATGGCCCTCAGGGTCCAGGTTGTTATGGCCAGCTGTGAAGCTCTCACTGTGCCTTAAACATGCCACCTGGGGCTCAATTAACTGGTGTTGCAAACACTCTGGCAGAGGCCTGTCTGGCCAGGGACTCCCAGGGAAGGGACAGGCAGGCTGATCCACCTGCTACTATGGTCCTGGCTTTTCCTTGCGGACACCGAGGGCTCCTCTTGAGGGCTCAGTGATGTCACTTCAAAGCCAGGCTCTGGGCACAGGCTAAGGTTTGGAGTCATACTCAGTCTGAGGCTGTGTGAAATCAGGGCTGGACAAAGCTGATTGTTCTCACGGTCACTCCAGCAGCACTGGCCTCTCTCCTGTACCCAAGTCCTCAGCTCAGGCTCTGTCTCTCTTCCTCTCCCCTTTGGGAGCCAGCATAGGGATCTGTGATCTCTGGGGGACCCCAAGTCATGGACCAGGAAACCCCACTTGACCTATTGTTCAGATGCACTTTGAATATGTTCATAGCTTAGTCCTGGGGAACCCGAGCAAACACACGAACCTCTGGGGATCCCCAAGTTGGACATATCAGGAGTGTCTTCCATGTGTCTGTGAATCTGTGCACGAGTCTATGTATCTGTAGTGTGAGCATTTGGATACCATCTTCCTGCCTGGTGTATATTTGTGTGTCTGTTTTGGGTCTGTGCTAGGATATCTACTGTGGTTCCAGGGTGTGCTCTGGAATCTGCCTTTGCGCCTGGGGTTGTATGTGTTTACCTGTGAGGGCTTCTGTGAGGGACATTTGCACGTGTGCCTGGGTGTGTGTCTGTGCTTGTTTTTGTAGCTATGTACTTGGGTGATATTGTGCTCTGCATGGACCCCAGGGGTGTGGTGAGCCCCTGCATGTGTGCTTGCTTGTCTATCTTGGACTTGTAATCAGGTCTGGGTGGGTGAGCGCCTCTGGGAGGCATGTGCCTGGTTCTGTGTATGTCTGGTGTCTTGTCTGTGCCTCCCTCCTTTCCCTCCCCATGGGCCATTTTCTCTTCGGGCTCATGCATGCACCCCAGCTGGGATCCAGAATCCCCCATTATTGTGACTAACAAATAAGGGCGCCCCTCCCACCCTTAATGCCCATTCCCCAGCTGCTGACTGCCAATGTATTGCTGCCTCTGGGCTTCCCTATGGGGGATTCTTCCAAACTCACCAGCTGGCTGATCCTGTATGGTGGTGGCACAGGGACCAGCGTCTGTTCTGTCACTTTCCTCTGGTCCTCCTTGGCCAGTTCCCAGCCCCACTGTGCTTTCCAGGATCTCTACCCCAGTCGCCTAAGCTTTTCCTGAACGAGCAGGGATTCTTGTGATGATCTCAGTGGCCTTTGAAAGAGCCTTGCTCAGGCTTCAGGCATCTGTGGCCAGCTGAATATCACTCTCTCTCTGTTTTTTTTCAGAACATTCCCACTGCCTGGGATGTCCTTCTTATTTTCTCTTTATCTGGAGAATGCCCACTCATTACAGGCATCCCCTCAGTGCCTCAGTTTCCACATCACTAAAATAGGTACAGCAATGCTTACCTCAGAGTGTTGTGGGAGGTTAAATAGGGTAATGTGCCTGGAACATGGTAGGTGCTCAATAAATGCTCATTCCTTTTCCCAGAGCCAAGAACGAGGGAGGGAGACCTTGATGATTTTATAATATGCTCACATTCAAGCTCACCTTGTTGTTAAAAAGCAGAGGTGCAGAGAAGCCCAAACCTTGACTCATCCAAGATCACAAGGTAAGCAGGAGCAGAGCCAGATTGAGCCCAGGTCCCCTGATTCCCAGCCCAGGGGTCTTCCCATCTCTCCCTGCAGCATAGGACAGGCTGGGGAAGTCACTTCTCCTCTCTGGGCCTCTGTAAAATGATTGCCTTAGAGTGACTGACCTTGGAAGGCCCTTCCTGCTCACGAGATGGCAGCATCAGCAACACTGTCTCCACCTCACTCAGTGGCTAGGATGTGCTGAGTGCTAACCAGCTGCCTCCAGATCCTGTGACGTGTGCCCAAATTGGGGACAGATGGTAGGAACAGGAAACGCCCAGGGACTGACCCTTGGTTTGAACTCTGTAGCCACTAGCCCAGGGTGCCCAGCCCACCCACCAGCCTGGGCCCCGAGCCCACCTGTACAACTGCCCCTCGCTGCCCAGCTGGAAAAGCTCATACTGGGCATGGGCCTCTTTGCCTTCCCAGTCTTGCAGCTCCACACGCAGAGAGTAGGCTCTCTTGCTGGTGAGCTGGTGCACCACCTCGTTGCCCAGCCAGTGCTCCCCAGCCGGGTTACCGAAGCCCTAGGAGGAGAGGATGGTGAGGGTGGGCTGTATGCCGAGGAGGGAGGCTATCCTCAGGCTGAGAGCTGGGCTGGGCCAGGTCTGGGGCCACTTATCCAAGACCGCTTTGGTTAATATCAAGTTCATGAAGTACAGTGTGGCAGACTTGGGCAGAGGGGAGCTCCCCAACTCCTAGAGCAAAAAGACTAGGACTTTGGCAAATGCAAAAGCCAGTTTAAAATGATTGAATTAGCTCGGCTGGTGCGGGTCAGCCTTTGAGCATTGACTTATGATCCAGGAGATCATGGTTCGATTTCCAGTCAGGTTGTGGGCTCGATCCCCAGTAGGGGGTGTGCAGGAGGCAGCCAATCAGTGACTCTCTCATCATTGATGTTTCTATCTCTCTCTCCCTCTCCCTCTCCCTTCCTCTCTCTGAAATCAATAAAAATGTATATTTTAAAAAATTAGAGATTTTAATCAACTGCACAAATGGTAGAGCAGACTTCATTCAGTGACCTGGAAGCCACTGTAAAATTTCAGCAACATAGAAACGTAAAGAAAAGGGAGTCACGGGTGTCCTAGGGTGACAAGAAACCAAGGTCCTTGGCCAGAACAACAATTCAGCACCACGGACAGGGCACGCCTAAGCCCCTCCCCATTTCAGTCTCGTGCCGCTGATTAGTTTAACGGTTAATATGCAACACACTTTCGTGTATTTCTGCATCTGAGCACCCTGTATCTCTTGGCTATTTTAAAGACTGTTTAAAACTCAATAGGTCCAAGAACACTCATAGCTTAATTTGGTATTTATTTTTAAGTATTTATCAAATGGACAGCAAACAGGCACGAAAGATAGTATTATTGCCTTTCCTTGTGGGTATCTTTGTTCATTTCTTTTGCTTTTGAAAACTTTAAGAGCTTTTCAATCAGCTTGCCCAAAACCCTTTATTCAAAATTTAATTTAAAAAATTGGAAGACAACTGAGCACTATTTCTCATCTTGTAAAATGCACATGGTCTCTGAGCCAGCAATTCCACATTACAGGACCTCTCCTGCAGATGCGGTCACATATGTGTAAAAGACAAGAAAATGCACTTAAGCAATGCAGCCAGGGGTGGGAGAGGGAGATTACTATTTTTCTGTTCCCTTTCTTTGTATTCTTTAAACTTTTTTTAAAGCAATGTATATACACCATCTTTTCTAAAAATTAAAACAAAAAGAAAGTTAAACTTTCATTATTAAGATATATGTTAGAACTTGCAAAAAGAAGGTTCGGCTTCAGTGCATGGAGTCCCTGAAAGTGAATGTGCACTGAGAAAACTGGTTTGAAGGTGGTTGGTTTTAGGGGGGCTGATTTTTTCTGGGAAGAGTTAAAGGCAAATCATTCCCCTGTTCAAAACCCGCCTTCCACCCCAGGTTTCAGGGCTGAAAAGCCCCTCCTCAGGGCAGCAATGTTACCTGTTTATAATCTTTCCAGTTCCGCTGAAAATTCACGCTGCCATTGAAACGGCGCTGGATGAGGGTCCATCCACCTCCGATGGCATCCAGGTCACAGAAAACCTGAGGGAATTGGTGAGGGGAGGGGGTTGGGAGCCCTTGAGGCAGCCAGAAGCCAGGTATGGGCCCACTCAAGTGTGACCTGGCTAACAAAACCTCACGTAACAACAGGTGAGCCTGGTGGTCAAGGGCATCAGAACAATCCAGGCTCAGATTCCCCACCCATTTTTCTAGAGGGCAAGTGACGCCCTCTCAGAGCCTTTCTTTCCTCATTTGTAAAATGGGATATTAATGCCTTAACCTCCTTGTGCCTCAGTTTTTCATCTGCAAACTGGGCTTGTTGTGAGAATTAAATGAGGTGAATCATCTAAAGAACAGAGCCTGACACATACTAGGAACTAAATAAATGCAGCTTTTCACTTGCTATTATTGCAGGGTTGCTGTAAGGATTAAACGCTGATAGGCTAAAGTGCTTGGCACACACTATAGACTCAAGAAATGCTGTTCCGTTCAGTGGACAAATGTTTTCTGAGCACTTCCTATGGGCCGGGCTCCATTCAAAGCACTGGATGCCAATATGGGTAAGACAACAAGAGTTCTTTCTCTCAAAAAGCTTACCATTGATGACAATCACATCTTTCAGTCTAACCTTTGTTCACATATTATTTTTTCCAATTCATTAAATATTTAATGGTCAGTGAGGACAAACTTGGTGCCTAGCCCTGGGTGAGAAGAGTCAGAGACAAATCAGATATAAATCGACCCTCGGCGTTGACTTGGTTTGGAGGAGGCTAGGATAGTGCAGGCAGACTACTGATGAAAAACATTGGGACAGCTACAAGGAGAGCCCTCAGAAAGGAGTCACTGGAAAACCTTGGAAGGCTTCCCAGAGGAGGTAGCATTGGAACAGAGCTTTGGCTAATAATGTGCCTGCCAGGTAGAGATGAGTCTGATATTTCCAGTGGAAGGAACAGCAAGAGTAGAGGCTCTGAGATGGTAAAGGCCTGCTCAGTGAGAGAAGACAGTGACATCTGTTGTGAGGGTAGCAGAGGGTGCAGGAAGGAAAACTGAGGCCCAGAGAGGGGAAGGGACTTGCTCAAGGCTAGTGAGTCTAAAGTAAAGCTGAGGTTTGAGTCCAGATCTCTTGCCTCCCAGGCCAGCTCTTCCTTCTCTATCAGTGTCCCCAAATTTCAGCCATTCACATCTTCCTAGATTCCACTAAACCTGAATTTATTTAATTTCATATAGAATATTTACTTTAAAAAATGGTATCTCCCCTTTTTTACTTATATAATTACTTAGGCTAAAAAGACATCATACTGTAAGTGGAAAACTGGTAACATAGCCTTTGTTCAGATAATTGTAAAAGAAATATAATAAAAAAAATAGTGTTATGAAATTCTAGCTAGAAATTGAGAGCCTGATCTCTTTTTGTTAAAAGGGGAGTCTGGCAGATGTGTTAAAGACAATCTGGAAACAAACTGAGCCATTCAGATATATTCAGAAGGGTTGAAGGGAAGTGGGAAAGGGAAGCATGAAGTGTGAAGACTGGTGAACTGTTCCCCATACTCTTCCCCTACTGGGCCTGGCCCCCAAGCCCTCCTTCCTGACCTCCACACTTTCCCTTGACTCCCCTCCCCATCTGATAATTGGACCTCAAAGCTCAGGGCAACCTTAGGAGCCACTCATTGAAGACAGTCCCTAATTTCCCACGTGGAACAGAGCCCCCACTCCTGCCTTTAACTGACTATATGTAAACTAGAAATAAACTTCTGTGTGTTAAGACCCTGGAATTTCAGGGTTTGTGTGTTACAGCAGCTAGCATTACCTTAACCAACACAGAACTGTTTCCTGCCAGTCCAACTTAAAAGCATCTCTGGAGAAGAGGCAGGAGAGGGATGCACTTCCAACTTTGGGAACTTCTGCTTCAACCCCATGATCTGACCCCTGGATGGGTAGGGGCTCCAGAAGGAAGGGCTGCCCCACCTGTTTTTGGAATCTAAGATGTTGGACAGGCCTGAAGTTGATGGGGGAGGGGGATTTGTCTGCGAGGCCCTTGGCTCAGTACCTCTGATAGCCTCAGCCCCCAGGGAGCCCCCTAACCTTCCTGGGCTCTGTCATATTGGCCACATGGATGGTGTAGACGCCACTGGCATTGGCCCCGGAGCGCTGGATCTCTGCACAGTCCCGGAACACCTGCTTAGCTGCCCTCATGGAGGCTGCAATGGGACAAAGCAAAACAACTGCAAGTGAGCTAAGAAGAGAGGGAAGAGGCCAGGTGGGTGCTCCTGCCTGCTCTGTGCCAGGTTCTGGGTTGGGAGGTGCTGGGGACAGGGAGATGAATCAGACCTGGGAAGGTTTCCTAGAGGAAGTGACAGTGAGCTGGGACCTGGGTAAGGAGCAGGAGTTGCCCAAGTGGCTAAGGAGAGGGTGTTTCAGGCAAAGGGAACAGCATATGCAAAGGCTCCAAGGTGGGAACAGTTCTGGTGTATGCAGGGAACAGGGTGCTGTGTGGGGAACTGAGTGAGGCCAGGAAGGGAAATGCTCACACCATGAGAACTGGTCTGAGGCCAGAGAACGCTCTGGTTGTTTATCAACCTGAGAGGAGTAAGGCAAGGCTGGCTCAGAGAGGGTCACCAAAGAAGGACACATGAGAAGAGATTTGTCCTTGGAGCTCCCTTGGGTGGGAGGTGCAGAGTCCCCTCCACAGTCCACCCCTCCAGCTGGATATCCTTGCAGGCCTGGAGATGGGCCCCTCATGATGCCCCCGCTGGCAGTTGACCATTGGTCTTAAGAGCCCATGTTTCTTCCCTCAGGAGAATATTAATGACTGAATCGCACTAGCACCCTGGAAGCCTCAGGCCTGATCTGAAAAAAGTGACTGTTGACAAGTAGACAGGGATTCAAATTCTTCTCTCGGCCTCCTTTCAGTGGGATCCAATTAGAGGTCTGAGCTAAGAGTCCACCAGAAGCCAATCTCTAGGTAGGTGGTTACCTAAGGATGGGGCAAAAATTCCAGATGGATAGGTATCCTCCCAATGAGGAACCAGGAGGCTACCAGGGGCAGGACTTCCTGTTTTGACCTCCTACTTGAACCTGGATCCCAGGTCCTGGAGCTGGGGCACCTGTTAGAAAGAGGTAGTTTTTCCTAGATCACAAATGAAATGACTAAGGCCCCAAATCCTCCATGCATAAACATTCCCCGGGCAGGGTCTCCATGGCCTCAGCTCTCGGCGCCCTAGTGCATGGGAAACTGCAGCCCAGCCAAGCCTGGGGAAGTGCCGGCCCAGAGGTGAGCAGGCCCAGGCCCAACTGTACCCAGCCAGGCGAGGGCAGAGCTGGGAGTTGGTCTCAGATTTCCAGCCAGCCTTCCCAAGGCTCTGTCTGCTATTGTCTTCCTCAATCAACGACGTGGTGATAACAACAGCAATAATAACAATGAAAGTGAAATATCCACTATGCATTGTGGTGTTTCTGAGCCAGGTGCTGCTAGGGGCAGTTTGGGGCCAGGAAAAATATTTTCGGGGGTATAACAGTAAAGATGGGCTGGTATTGATATGCTACATAGTTTGGCCCTGGCCTGGGTCCCTTTGAATCTCTAGGCCAGTAATTTGTACAGCTTTGTCCCATTTCGGTCCTAGGGACTGTGCTCAGCCCCTTCATGTGCATGAAGTTATCTGTTCTCTGTGCAAGATCTCTGTGAAATAGGTGCTATTATTCTCATTATATAGGTGAGGAAAATTGAGGCTGTAAGACATTAGATGACTTGGGCGCCGTCCCAGTGCTAGTAAGTGAAGAAGCCAGAGCTTGAACTCTGGTCCATCTGACTGCAAAGCCCCTGCCCTTCCTACTACCACCTCCCCTTGGGTCTCCACCACTGAGCCCACATAAGGCCCAGCAAACAGACCATGATGACGAATGCTGCTTCTGATTCTGTGCATGCATCAGGGGTTTTCCTACCTGTGTCTCTGTCCTAACTTGAATGCCCTGAGTTCTCCACCCATCGCCAGCCCTCCACCTCCCCAAGACAAAGCAATGAGGGGGTGGGGTGCGGGTGGGGGTGGAGTGGGCAGGCTTCCCGCTAAGCTTCAAGGATGCCTGGTTCCTGTGCCTGTCTCCGTCCAATCTTTCATTCACACCCGTGACTAATCCTCTCAGTTTCTCCATCTAGACATTAAGGAGAAACAGCTCTGCACTGCCCTTCCCGGTGACAGTGCAGCCGGAGGACAGGGCCTTCGGGCAAAGGGTGCCCAAGGTGAGGCGTCTGACACAACTTTTCTGTGGTGGCTTCCAGGCCCCAGAATGAATGGGAGGGTAAGCAGGGTCTGTGCCCACCCCCTCCTGCCCTCCTCCCACACCGGGCCTGCCCAGCTCACCCGGGCCCTGGGCCACCGCGTGCACCAGGCGCTGCACCGACTCCAGCAGCTGGCGCTGCTGGCTCTGCAGGAGGCTGGTGTTGCTCCTGGCCACCCGCAGGCTGCGCTCGAGGTTGGCGAGGGCGCTGTACTGGCCACTCAGCAGGCTCTGCAGCTGCTCCTTCTCCTGGCGGAGGCTGGCCAGCTCCTCCTGTTGCTGTGTCTCCAGGGCTTGTACCCGGGTCTCCAGTGCACTGCAGGGAGGGGTGCACAGGGGTGAGCCTGCCATCCCCACCAGGCAGCCACACTTGAACACTTTCCCTTGGTCCCCGGGTGACTCCGAAGTACAGACTGGCTCTGAGGCTCACAGAGGTAGTGTCCAGCCAGAGTTGCAAAGCCCAGAGGTCCGTGGCACAGAATGAGGAGTGGAGGAAAGAGAGACTCAGCCCTGGAGTAAGATGGATTTGGGCCCAGTTGAGAAAAGAGGTGGGGTGGGAGGAACATGCCAGCAACCAGTAGCCACGATTAAATCCCAAATCTGTTAGCCCTTGGATCCAGCAGTCCACTCTCGGGAAGTACCGTCTGGGGAGCAAGGGCAAGAATGTCCGCCGGGGGATTTGTCGTCACAGTGTAAAACGAAATAGCCTAAATGCCCAACAGCCAAGGCTGGCTGAGTCTGTTCTGCTTGGTGTTCCTGGGAATATTCTGGAGCCACGAAGAGGAAGACAGCAGAACCACTTGCACAGAATTGGAAAGATGCCCAGGATTTGGTGAGGAACGACCCTGGCACACCAATGCCTCTAGTCGAACCCCACAGGTGGGAGAATAAAAAAGAGAGAAAGAAAAAAAGTATTAATGCAAATGCAGAGGGTTGCAGGTGAACTTACAGGAAAAGGCAGGGGGAAACACGGAAGGACACAGCGGTGCCTGCGTTGTAGAAAAGGTGAAAGAAAATCCACTGAGCGCTGCTCCTTCTGCAGGGCAGGTTTGAGTGGGTGGAGGGGAGAAAGCGCCTGGGTGCCGGGGACCAGCTCTCCCTTCATTTTGTACAGGTCTCTGTTGCCTGGTGATCTAAGCATGAGGCATTTTTGTAATGAGTTGGAAAAAAATGTTTAAAAAGAAAGAGGCTTTTGACTCAGCCTTTCCACGTGGAGCATTTTATCCTACAGATTTGCTCACGAGTGTGCAATGAGACATGGAAAGCCATTCATCACATCGTTGGCTGCAAGTGCAAAAAACTGGAAACAACCTCAATACCCATTAATTGGGGATGTGGAAATAAATGCAGGGACAGCCATACAGCAAATAGGCAGTTGGAGAAGAGAACGAGCGAGGCTGTCATGCACGCATAGGACCATTTCCAGGAAAACTGGAAACAAAGAACCCCCAACACCAAGGTGCAGAAGAGTAGAACGCTACGTTCGGGTTTAAATAGGGCAGAAAGGAACTATTCATACATATTTATAAGAAACCTAGACTATCAGCTTCTAGAATGTCAGCTCTAGTAGGAGAGGGATTTTTGTCTATTTGTTCACTTCTCTAACCCCTGGGTCTAGAATAGTACCTGACACATGGTAAGAGCTCAAAAAAAGAAATTCCCCCCTCCCCAAATACTGGTTGAATGATGGAAGGGCACACAAGAACTAGGAACAGAAGCTACCTCTGCTGTGGGTGGGCAGGTGGCTGAGGGAAATGGATAGGAGGGAGAGATTTTCTTATACGTGAGGCTATGCTGACCCATTCTCCAGACTAAAACACTAAGTCCAGCCGGGGCAGAAGGAATTTCCCCTGGATCCCAAATTATGTTGCAGGAAGAGAGGGAATGTGGGCACACTCAGATTCTAGAACTTCAGCCACCTCCATGGGCCAAGAGCTTATTGATGACGTCCATCTTCACTCATTTCTAGGTACCTGGTGCCAAGTTGGAGTGATGGAAAGTGTCCCAGTTCTTGCCCCCCCCCCCTTGGAGTGGGAGAATAAGAAAAAGAAGGTGACAAACTATCATTACTGCACCCAGATCGGAGGGAGCTGGGTGATCCTTGTGGCCTTATCTTGACCCATCATGTGAGCAGCAATAACACCTCGCCCTGTCTGCAGGCCTGTGGCTGCCTCTGTGTGTGGGTTCTGCCTCCTCCAGCTCTCTGACTGTGGCTGTTTTTTCTTTATTCAGCTCGAAACTGAGATGAAATCAGCCTTGGGTGTCTGTCTTAGCTATACCCCATGACTCTTTTTTTCTTTGTAATTTAAAGGGTGTTTCTCTCATGTGTATTTGCTTATAAACACAGAGACTCTCCACCAGTGCAGACAAGAAATTGGTAACCATGGGTGCTTCTGGGAAGGGAAATTGGTGAATGACATCAGATTTATTTTTTTACAAGTAAGTAAATCAAATTAAAATTTACAGGGCAAATTGTATGGTATGTAAATTGTAGCTCAATAAAACTTAAAAATTTATAAAATAAATAAATGGAGAAAGGAAGAAAGTAAGAAGAAGGAAGGAAGGAAGGAAGGAAGGAAGGAAGGAAGGAAGGAAGGAAGGAAGGAAGGAAGGAAGGGAGGGAGGGAGGAATCAGGGTGTCCTGAACTCCAGGAAAATGCCTGTCCCCTGTCCCCAACCAGGGCTGGATAACCAGGCCCTGTACCTGTCTGGCCCCCAGCTCCAATCTCAGCCCAGCCCCAGTGTCCACCTTCAATCTAAGTTCAGTCTGGTTTCCAACCCTAATTTTTGTTCTTACCACTGCCCTGACCCAGTCCCAGCTCTAGCTCCAGCCCTAGTCCCCAAATGATCCCGCACTACAGTCTTAATCTAGGCCCCTAGCTCTGTC
The DNA here is from genome assembly GCF_964146895.1 of Miniopterus schreibersii. Taxonomy (NCBI): domain Eukaryota; kingdom Metazoa; phylum Chordata; class Mammalia; order Chiroptera; family Miniopteridae; genus Miniopterus; species Miniopterus schreibersii. Next base: position 62,795,228 of record NC_138110.1, read on the forward strand.
TCCAGCCTCTGTCCCAGGCACTAGCCCAAGTCTAGCTCAGCCCTGGCTCCCATGCTCACTCAGGTCCCAGCCCAGCCCTGGCCTTCAGCTGCGCCCTAGCCCCTCTCCTGGCCCGGTGTCAGCGCCCACCTGTTGTAGCCCTGCAGCCGGTGGAGCTCATGGCGCTGCAGCAGCAGCTGCTTCTCCAGCTTGTTGGTGGACAGTGAGGTCTCCTGCATCTGGATCTCCATTCTTGATGTCTGGTTCAGTACCTGCCTCCGCAAGAGGGGGGTGGGGAGCTATGTAAGCCCTGCAGGAGGCCTGCCCAGCAGCCGCCCACCTGCCCACGGGCTCTACCATTCCAGAAACTTGCTGATCTATTGTCACTCCCCCAATAGTTCCTGTGGTTGTTCACGCACTCACTCACTCACTCACTCACTCGCTCACTCACTCACTCACTCATAGGCCCTAACCGAGCTTATGATCCGCTTGCTAAATTTGCTCTTCCCATCACTGCACATGGCAGCTCCATTCCTTCTGCTGCTCAGGCCCTGGAGGAGTCACCCTTGACCCCCCCACATCTAACCCATCAGTGAGTACCACCAGCTCCATCTTCCAAATGGCTACGTGACCACTCCCCTCCCCGTCCATGGACCCTACTCTGGCCCTGACCTTCGTCATCTCTCACCCTGTGTCCTGTGCTGTCTTACTCATAGGGCTCCCTGTTCCTGCCCTTCCCCTACAATCCACTCTCTGCTCAGCAGCCTGAGGCAGCCTTTTAAAATGGGGCCCCTCTGCTCAAAATCTTCCTGTGGCTCCCACATCACTATGAAAAAGTCCAGTTCTCGCCATGGCCTGCAAGGGCCTGTGAAGCCATCTGCTCCTGACACCTCTCTGACCCCTTGCTCACCACTTGCCCCCTCACCACTCCAGCCACACTAGCCTTCTTGATGTTCCTGGAGCTTGGCAGCCTGGTTCCGTCTCTGGGCCTTTGCACATGCTGTTCGCCCTGTCTGGACTGCTCTCCCAGTAAGGGCTCCAATCCTACCTTCTCAGTGGCGCCTTCCTGGCCTCACTGTCTAAACCTGCGACTCATCCTCTGGCTACCCCACAACACACTCCCTACCACTCTCATTGATGCTATTGTCTCCTTAGCACTATCACCATCTGGACATATATGTTGTTTATCCTGTTCGTGTTCTTAGAAAGCAAGCTCCATGGGGGTAGGGGTGCAGGCCTGCTTTATTTAGTGCTATAAGCTAGAACCAGGCCCCTCCAGCAGTGTCTGACACATAGTAGGGGCTCAACAAGCACGTGCCCATTTGCCAGTCACCTTTTCACCCATTTACTTCCTCACCCCCCCCCCCACACACACAGCTGCCTCCCCTCAGCCAGTGGCCCCCGAGGTCTAGTGAATTGTTTATTGTCTGTCTCCCCTGGAGCACTGTGAGCCCTTGAGGGTGGGGAGTGTGCTGCCTGCTTCATCCCAGTGCCCTGCAGATCTGGGCATCGGAGTCACAGAGGCCAAGAAGCCAGACCTAGCATCGCTCGTGGGACCCATGGCCTGGTGGGAGACAGCTTTGTGACAGGGTCTTTGGGAGGGGCCCCAGGAGGACACAGGCCCAGAGGAGGCCCTGGCGTCACTCAGGAACAGAGGTCAAGGCAAGATGACCTGGGCTGTGAGCCAGCCTGGCCGGCCACAGGCCCCCCAGTGCTGCCCGCTCACCCGCTGGTACCTGAGCCTCCACGTCAGTCAGCTTGCGGGTGTGGGCGGTGGTCTGGTTCAAGAGGCTGGTGCCCAGCTCCAGCATGCTGGCCATCTGGCTCTGGACCGCGTGCTGCCGCGCCTGCGCCAGCTCCGACCTCAAGTTCATCTGGATGTACCTTTCTAGCTGCGGGGAGACCGTGGGCTGAGGTCATGGGCAGGGACTGGGGGAAGGCTCCTGTCCCTTCCATGTGTCTCCAGGAAGGACACAGAGCAACCAGGAGAGGCCGCCCTGCCGCGCCAGGCCGCCATCACCTCTCGCCTGGGCTACTCCAGCAGCTTTCTTCCTTGCCTTTCTGCCTCTGCGCTCGTCCCTCTCTGCCTAGTCCATCCTTCACTCAGCAGCCGGAGGGATCTTGTTAAACTAAGTCAAATCCCATTCTTCCTCTGCTTAAAACCCTCCCAGGGGCCCTATCTTACTCAGAGGACAAGCCAAAGTCTGCTTTGGCTGCAGCTTGCTGTGTGACGACGCGACCTCCCGCCACCACTCTGATTTTCTCTTACTCCTCGCTTCCTCACTCGCTCCAGAGGCACCGGCTCTGTGACATCCATCTAACACAGCAAGCCTGCCTCAGGGCCTTTGCACATGCTGTTCCCGCTGCCTGGAAACCCCTCCCCCCACATCCCCATCGCATGGCTCACCCTCTCACATCATTTTAGGCCTCTTACCCCTTATCAACCCCTGACTTTAGGTTACATATTGATCTGTCTATTGCCTGTTTTACCCTTGGAACGTCAATTCCATGAAGCTAGAAACTGGTCCTGTGTACCGCTTTATCTTTATGTCTAGCACAATGCTTAGCGTGTGCTGGGTGCTCCATAAATGCGTGTTCAATGGACTGATAGAAAAGGGGAAGCAGTAAGGGTCAGAGCATAGCCCCTAAAGCCCGTTATCCAGCTGCCTAGGGGAGAGCCAGCAGCAGAGCGTGGGGACACATCTTTCCTAGTATAAGAGTTTGCAGGTCCATCTGCCAAACTGGACTTTTTATTTCCTGGCCCGCTCCATCTGCCAGATAGGGCTGATCTGGCCAGTCTCCAAGGGTTCTCCCAGCTTGGAAGTTCTGGGATCCGACAAGGTATCGTTCATTTCTTTGACAGGGCTGCTTTTTCCCCAGGAGCACGAGAAGCTGGTCTGGCAAGTGACACCAGGATCACGTTGCAAAGATGAACAGCGTGTTCTCAGGGCTCAGTGCCCCTCCTGCCCTCCCTCTCCATTCTGCACGCATGCTGGCCTCCCCCCCCCCCCCAGCTTCTTTCCTCACTTTCTCCCTCAGTCTTCCAGGAGGTCCCACAGGGCAGCTTCCAGGGTTCCTGGGACGACTGGTCCCCCCCAGGGAGGCGTGGCAACCTAGGCTGGGGGCCAGGCTCTGGCCGCTTCCTCCTCCATCTCTTCTCCCCTCTTCCACCTCAACTGTCTGCCGCAGTCCCTTCCTCCCCAGAGTGCTTTTGAAGGAGCACATTCCACTGTAGTGCAAGGTCAAGTCCAGAAGGGGGTGCATGTGGGCACACCGGTGTTGATTAAAACAGTGGTTCTCAAAGCGTGGTCCTTGGAACAGCATCGCCCGGGAGCTTGTTAAAAATGCACATTTCTAGGTCTCACCCCAGACCTACTGAATCAGAAACTCTGGGGTGGCACCAGCCATCCAGGTGACTCTGATGCTCACTCAAGCATGGGACCCTGAGTGTAGAGGTCACAAAGTGGCTTGACGACCAGGGAGACAAACACTTCTGAGCTTCTCCAGCCTCTGTCCCCTTGACGCCCCCTTCTTTCCCTGCATTCTCAGCCTTCCACCCACCGTGCCCTGCAACACACAAACATGCTTCAATAGCTCCCATTTAAGAAGTAAAACAAAGCCCTGGCTGGTTGGGCGTCATCCTGTGCACCGAAAGGTCACTGGTTTGGTTAGATTTCGGACCCCATTGTGGGCTCTCCCTGGAAGGGTGTGCAGGAGGCAGTATCTCTCTCTCTCTCTCTCTCTCCCCCTTCCTCTCTCTCTAAAAGTCAATAAAAAGTAAAGAAAAAAATATCCCGGACCCCACATACCCCTTCAGCTGTGCCTCCAATTTCTCTGTTCCCCTCAACAATACAAATTTTCGAACAAATTGTCTCCATTTTCTCACCTCCATTCTCACCCTCACCTTAAAAAAAATTAACAACATTATGGTGTACTTCACACATGCAAAAAAAAAAAAAAAAAGCATAAAGAATAATATAATAAAGCCTGTGTATTTACCACACTCAAGAAAAAATATAACCCATTCTGTCGAGTCCTGTGCACCGCCGCCCCCCAGCATGCCTCCCCAGCCGGGAGCCCCTTCGCTCTGCCAAAGCAGGGTCAAGGGACACTTCTGGGTTCTCACCTTATTCTGTCTCAGCAGCAGTTAGCCCAGGTGACCACCCCCTGTTTTGGAAGCACTTTCCCCCAGTTTTCCTTCTGTCTCCCCCATCACCTCCTCTCTGACTCCTTGATGAGGCTCCTACATGTTGGGGTGGCCCATAGCCCAGTCCTGGGCCCTGGTCTCTCTGCATGTTCCCTCCCTAGCTCAAAGGTCCTTAATGGCAGGAGGGGGGCACAGGGTCTGTGAAGAGAACTCAGGGGGTCCATGAACATGGGTGAGAAAAGTTACATCTTTTGTTCACTAACCTGTAATTAAGACCTGGCATTCCCTTCAGTTATGAGCAAAGGCCGTAGACCACAGCACTACTAACTGATCCTGAGGCTTCATTACTACTAGAAATCACACATAATTTCATATCACAACACACGTGTTACCGTATCTTAAAATACTGTTTTGCTCATCATGACTCTGGAATATGGGCATTCTCAAACCCACCACTGGATAATGCTGTAGCTAGAGCACAGATTTAATTTTAATATTTTGATTGCAATTGCACCATCACTGGGAACACCATCACTGGTGTTCTTATGCTTTTAGTTTTTGCATTTAAAAGCATTATTCTGAAAAGGGATCTATAAGCTTCACCCAGGATCAGATGCCAAAGTATCCAAATGCATCAGGGCCCTGCAGCAGGTGCTCTGTCGGTCCTAGGACTCTCCCCCCCCCTCCCCCCCCCCGTCTCCATGCTGATGGTGCCCTGTCTCCCATGCAGACTTCTCCCTTGAATGTCCCACCCACTTGTCGGGTTTCCAACAGGCATCTCAAGCAAAAGCACCCAACGTGGAACCCTTGATTGCTCAGCTCCCACGGCCCATCCCTGTATCCCTACACCATTCTCTCTTCATCTTTCCCCTCTCAGCAAACAGCTCCACCCAGTTCATGAGCCCCAAACCCAGACCTCATCCTGGACTCTTTCTCACCTGCCACACTCAACCCACTAATAAATTCTGGCCACTATGATCCCAATGAGAGTTTTGAACTGGTTCACTTCCCTCTGCCCCAGGCCAGGCTGCCTTCATCAACACCAGTCAGACCCTCATCCCTTCCCCACTGCATCTCTGCCAGCTCCCTGGGATTCTAACGTATGGCTGGCCAGGGTGCACCAGGGTGGGTGGGGGTAGTAGAGCTTCACTGCGGCTGCTCTTGGACTTTCCCATGAGTCGTGAACACCCTGGGACCTGGTTTAAAATGCAGACTCCTAGGCCCTGAGCTTCTGCTCCATGCTGTCAAATAGCAAGTTCATTCCTGCCACGAGACCTTCTCAGGCATCTCTCCAAACCTCTCACTTGCAGATGGACAAACAGGCCCAGAAGGCTTGTCCAAGGTCACCGCTTGGTGGGCTAGGTTCCTTGCTCAGGGGCTTCCTCAGGTCTACAGAGTTGGCTGGGACCTCAGGGTAGCTTGGAGTCATCTTGAGTGATAGGAGCTCCCTCAGCACCCTCATTGGCGTCTCACTGGTCCTTTGGCTGCAAGTGGCTGGGTGGGGCAAAGGCCATGCGCAGCTGGGGCCCATCACCCAATTTGCCACACCCGCCCACCAGTACGAACTCTGGGATGGGTAATCTAGGCCAGATGGGCCCAGTATGGTCAATATGGCCAAGGTGGGGCTCTGGTGATTAATGTCAGCCTGTGTGGTGGGGGTGGGGTCTGTACCAGGGCTCAGGAGCCCGCTGAAACGCTGGGGGAAGGGCCCCAATGGAGGCGCCCACAGGGGATGGGATCTGGCATAGCACTGCCCCCCAACATTGGCCCTGCTCCTTCTGTCATCCTCATGCTGGCAAATTTTTAGGGCTGAGATGGGGAATGGGGGCCCAGACTCCCAGCAGCCCTCCATCTGCAAATAGGCTGATCTTTGGCCCTTGGGCTACCCCCCTTTCCCCTTGGCCCTGGGTTTGATTTCTGGCTCTACTGTGGGCCTCCTATAACTGAGGGCTATATTTCTCTGAGCTCACTTTACCAATCTGTGACACGGGGACTGTAAACCCTGCTCCTTGTTGAGGAAGGACATTTGAAATGGGCCTTGGAAGAAAGGAAGGAGTTTTGACAGGCAGGGGCTGAGGGAAGAAGAAAGGCATCTCAGAAAGACAACAGATGAGCGTGTGGGTGAGCAGTCTTGGCAGCCAAGGAGATCTTCTCCAGACTTCTTCACTCCTGCATTATTTAAATGAAAAAAACTTCAACTGGTGAACAGATAAACAACTTTGGTCGAATCATCCTGTGGACTCTACTCAGCAGTACAAAGGATCTCCTGCAGTAGCCTGAATGACTCCCCAGTGTATTATGCTGAGTGAAGAAAGCCAGACTCGCCCTAGCCGGCTTGCTCAGTGGTTAGAGCGTCGGCTGGTGGACAGCAGGTCCTTGGGTTCACTTCTGACCAAGGGCCCGTACCTCGGTTACAGGCTCGATCCCCGGCCTCGGCTCGGGCGTGTGCGGAAGGCAACCAATCGATGTGTCGCTCTCACATCGATGTTTCTCTCTTTCTGAAAAGCAAAGGAAAAAATATACTTTGGTGAGGATTAAAAAAAAAAAAAAAAAGCCAGACTCAAAAGGCTACATGCTGCTTGATTTATTTATATGACTTTGTGGAAAAGTCAGAATCTGTGGTTGCCAGGGGCTCGGGCCTGGGGGCAAGGACTGACTACAAAGAAACACAAGAACTTTTTGGCGTTCGGCCATGTCTATATCATGACTGTGGTGTTAGTTACATGACTGTACACATTTGTCAAAACTCATAGAACTATATTTAAAAGGGTGATTTCATTGTATGTGGAATAAAATACAATAAAAAAACAAACCCACCAACACAAGGTTCTTTCAAACATACCATATATATCATAATAATAAATATGTTTCCTCAAAGTATGCCCCCACCCTGAGTTTAATTCATATATTCCACCAGCAGTTATTTCTTGAGCACCTACTACATGCTAGGCACTTCCCTAGGCACTTTCCTAGGCACTAGGGAATCAGGAATGAGCACAATTGGCAAGTTACCTGATTCCAGTGCACTTCCACTAAATCCATTAGTTAATTCCAATAGTGACGAGTGCTATGAAGAAAATAAGAGGGGGTGATGATTGGGGTCGAGAGCAAGCTTAGCCAGAGTGGCAGAGAAACCCTCACGGGAAGGGGCTGTCTGAGCTGAGAGGATGAGCGGGGACCAGCTGTGGGAGTCGGGAGGATGGGAACTCCAGACGGAGGGAAAGACAGTGCGAAGGCCTGAGGTGGGAGAGTGTCTGGTGTATTTGAACGTGACTCGGACCTCACCCCCCTTGCCATGTGGCCTTGAGTAAGTCATGGCGCCTCTTGGTGCCTCAGTTTCCCTATCTGTTAATGGGCAAACAATCTTGCTTCATAGGCTTGCTGTGAAAACTAAATGCAATAATTCTCTCAAGGCACTTAGGATGAGTGTAGCACACATTAGGTACACACCGGTCATCTTTATCACAGGCTCGCTCTGAGAGGCAGGGGTTCTCTTCAGTCCCACTTTCTAGAGAACCAAATGAGGCAGGTGGCTGCCCCAGGACCCCACAGCTGGTCAGTAGTGCCACTGGGACATGGCCCCTTGATCTCAGCTCAGCCTGCCTCAGATCCCACAGAGGGTCCCCGGGGTCCAGTCCAGGCATTTCAGAGCGGGCTCTGTGGTTAAGCAAACGCTCAGAGGCCAGAGGTACAGGCTCAGGGGACAGACCTAGGGCCTGTTTTCTCACATTTCCTGCCCAAGGAGAGAAGAGGGAGAGGGTCTGTGTACATCCAGCCCACCGAGCTCTGGGGCCTGGAAGAAAAGAGCCAGAAACACATGCCCTGCCCCCATGGGATGCCTAGGGGGCCGGGTCAGGCCGCTTAAACAAATAAACCTGTTTCTCTGGGGAAGCTGGGCCAGGGGCCTCTGTGGCCGCTGCTCCCAGGCCATCCCTAGGCTGAATGCATCTGTGCCGGCCTTTCTAAGCTCCCTTCTTGGAAAAATAGCCTTATTCCTCCAAGAAACAGATGCTGTTTTCTCCACCCCATCCCCCAGCCCCAAACAGAAAGCAGCCAGGAGTAAGGTTAGGAAATCAAACCCCAAGAGATTTGGTTCGGCAACCGAGATTCATTTCATGTTTGGATAACCCAGGGCTGAAAATGCCAAGAATTTATGGGCAGCCTGGGGAGGCCAGGGTAGCTGGGAGTCCAGGCCAGAGAGGGAGGGTCTCCGGCTGCGCCAGGACCCCACGCTGCATTCCCTCTGGATTTGCTTTGACCCAGGTCCAGTCAGGCAAGGCCTGGTGACCGCCAGGCAGAGGGGCTGAGTTATTCTGAGGTTTGACGTCAGGAGCAGAGGCTGGGGCAGTGCCAGGTCGAAGGCTCCTGCCCAGCCCCCAAGCCCTCCCCCTTGGCTGTGGGTGCAGAAGCGGATGAGAAAGGAGCACAGCTACGCATCCTGGCGTCCTCTAGTGTGGACAGGGCATGTGGACACCCAGGGAGACAGGGGTGGGGAACAGATTGCCTAATGGTTAGAGCAGGACCTGAGAGGATGACAGGGAGACACTTAAGGAGACGCCAGCCAGACAAGAGACACAGTTAGAGAGTGACTGAGACACACACAGAAACCGTGGGGCATGTGAGAGCCCCAGGAGAGACCCACAAGAGGCAGAGAGACAGAGATGAAAAGAGAGGCAGAGTTGGACAGTGACATAGGCACAAAGGGCCAGCCGTTACCGATATAGGCGGGAAAGTGGAGGAACCCATAGTTTTGGGTTCAGAGTCTGCCTTGCCCCAGAGGCCCCAGAGACTCAGAGGAAGGAGGCTGCCCTCTGGTGCTGAGGGTGGGCCAGGAGCCACCTAGTTTTCCTCCCTCTCCTCATCTGCAGAATGAGCCCCTTGTGGGGGACATGGGAGAGGGCAGAGTGTGGCACTTCCTGGCTGGGAGAGCTGGGTAGCTGGGGGAAATGACAGGCGTACAAGTGTGCCTTTACTGGGAGCACTTTCTGGACAGATGCTTTCCCAGCTCTGCTCGGTGCAGATGAAGCACTGAGTGAAGTCCTGCACTGGGTCACAGAGCTAGTCTCTGGTGACCCCAGGAGGCCATGTGACTAACCACTGTACCACATGGCTCGGCTAGGGAAGCCTGCTCTCCAGCTACCTCTGTCCCCCCACCCCCTCAACATTCCTGGCTGCTGCCAGGAGCTGATGTGCAGCCCACCTATAGTCCGGACGTGAGTCATTTGGGCAGAGGCTTTCCAAAGGAGGAAGGAGGAGAGGAGAGAGGTGGAAGGAAGGCGAGAACAGTAGAAGGAAGGGAAGGGAGAGCGGTTCAGGGGGGTGGAGCGAGAAATGGGGAGAGGGAGCAAGGGCAGGGCACCCCCACTCTATGCGCAGCTGAGCACAGGGCAGAAGGACACCAACCCACTGCATGCTGGGAGGAGAGTAGGAAACTGGGGATTTGGGAATGCTGAGGCAGAAGGGAACACCCACTGTCTCTTAGATCTTGCCCTTCCCACCTCCTTGGCACCCTCCATTCAGGAGAAGAACCTGGAGTATGGAGTGAGAATCATGGTTGGTTTTCACTGCCGTGTGACCCTGAGAAGTCCCTTCCCTTCCTTGGCCTCAGTTTCCTTACCTGTACAGGGGAGGAGTTGGGGGCAAGGGCTGGGCAGATGTTGGCCATTGGGAGCTGGCAACGGCAGCCCTGCACCCACCCAGATGAACAGAATCTTGCTGGGTGCTGGGCCTGGGGAGGCAGGTTATTGCCAGTCACCCCTGGTCATCTTGATGGTCCTGGTGATGATGATGATGCTACTAGATAAGGCTCTTTTGAAACTCATTGTTTTCCTCTTCTGGGCTGTTACAGAAGAAGCCAAAACGTGACATTGGAGTTTCAAAGACCGGACAAAGAGAATGCATAAGAGGCGTGCAAGAGGGAGGTCAGGGCCACGGCCGCAGGAGGCAGCAAGCGTTCCTGACCGGGCCAGGGAGAGGAGGGCGAAGGGCGACGCCTGTTCAGATGTGCCTATCCCCGAGACAGGGGTCGTACGTCAAAACTGCGCGGGGGAGGGCCTATAAGACTCATGTTTCTATTTCCAGGGAGAGCACTTAATGGAAACAGTCAACATTTATTGAGAGTTTACTACATGCCTGGCACCGGGCCAAGGACTTCGTGTGCGTCATCTTGTTAAATTCTCAGAGAGGTAGGTGGTGTTGTCACTCCATTTTGTAGGAGAGGAAACCGAGGCTCAGAGAGGTGAAACAACTTGCCCCAGGTCACACAGGGAGGAAGAGGCAGATTGGGTCTCAAATCCCAACAGTTGGGCTCCAGAGTTGGGGCTCTCACCTTCTAGGCTCTGCTGCTACCCACAGAAGTGACAGGACCCAGGGGAAAGTGACTGCCAGCTGTGTTTAGGCCTATGGGTCTGATCTTGTGGTAGGCTCCACAGGCACAGTGACTTGGCAGTGACCTAAACACAAAGGGGCATAAGGGAAGCACTCAACCCAAGGGGCCCCTTACCTAGGAGATGACACGGCAAACACTTGCATGAACCCCATAAAGACCAAGCATGATTGGGGACCCCTCGAGAACACCAGCATGGACAAGTGACATTCCCAACCCTGAGGTTATCTGCCACCCTTGGACTGACTTGACCAAGACTGAGCCTCCCCACCCAGTGGTGCAGAGGTCAAACAAGAGACTGCGTTGAATTAAGCGAAAGCCTGTCAACCTACTGCATTTTGCCCAGGTGGGTTACTGATGCCTTCGCGAAGCAGAGACTGGAGCCCTGCAGCGGGCTGCGAGTGGTGCGTGAGTGATCTCACCGGTCTTCCCAGCCACCCCCTGACACACTGTTGTTTTTCCCATTTTGCGGATGGGGAAACAGACTTGCTTATCCAGAGCCATGTGGCAAGTAAGTGCCAGGGTCAGGATGGGAACTCAGGTCTGCCTGACTCCCACATCAGTGACCTTTGCCCCACGGCGCTCTATGGGGACCCCTGCCCAGGATTATCAGGCTAGGTGGATGGACGCCTGGAGAGAACATTCCAGTGCAAGCTGAAGGGATGAGCTGCGTGACCTGACCTGAGAGCCTTTGGTTTAAATCCATCCTTTGGTTTGGCCAGTGTTGCCCAAGCACCAGGTGCTCAGGGGCATCAAAGAGGATAAGAGGGTGAAACTTGGGGTAGAGAAGCCAGGTGGGAGTTGGTGATGCTTGAGCCAGGGCAGCAGCCAGGGCAGCGGCCAGGGAGACGGGAGGGTGGATGCTGCCGAGAGAAGCTGAGGTGGCAGGATGGATAGGACCTGCTGCCTGGGAGGGTGGGAAGGGGAGGTAAAGGACAGCCCCAGGGTGCAGAGGCCTGCTCTCTGGGTGGTAATACCTTAACAGAGAGAGGTGAGTAGGGGAGGGGAGAGCTGGGTGTCAGACAACGTCGAAGTTGAGACACTGTGGGCTCTCAGGGTTATGGATTTGGGGCACAGGAACCCATCAGATGCCCACTTGGTGTAATCGCGGAGCAGGTTGGAGACAGTGCTGCAAGAGTGGTGGGGGCAGCCCTGAGGGCAGTGCCACTGAGTGTGAGAGGAAACCAAGAGTTGAGATTAAGTCCTGGGAAACACCAACATTTTAGGATCGGGGGAGAAGCTAGAGCAATCTGAGAGACTGGAGGAACATCCATGCATTCAGGAGACATTTATTGAGCACCTATGTGCCAGGCACTATTCTAGGCCCTGGGGAACCCAGCAGTGAACAAAATAGACGTGTTCCCTGTCCTCTTGCAGCTCACAGACCAAAAGAAATGCTTTTAAGAACAGGTGGCAATAAGTGCTAAGAGAGAAAATCAAAGCCATGTGAAGGGATAGACGGCGGGTGGCTATTTTAAATAGGGTGGACGAAGAGCACCTTTCTGAGGAGGTGACATTTAAGCAAAGACCAAAGGGAGGTTGGGGTTGAGACCTGGGGGTGTCTGGGGAAGGGGTGTTCCAGGAGGTAAGGAGTTTTGCTCTAATCCTGGAGAGATGGGAACCCTGGGAAGGATCCAAGCAGAGGAGGGAAGGATCTGACTGAGGTTTGAACAGGACCCCTCTGCCTGCTGAGTGCAGAAAGGACTGTGGGGGCCGGGGTGGAAACGGAGCCCAGGATGGTGGCTGGCCAGGGTGGGGCCATGGAGGTAGGGAAAGTGGTGGGAACAGCATATCTTGTAGATTTGCATTTGCTGATAGAGACAGTTTCTGGAAGGATGGTGTTGGGCGGCAGTGCTAAATTTGTCAAGAGGTCAAGTATGGTGAAGACTGAGCCGTGGCCATTGGATGTGGGAAGTGGGACGTGGGATGTGGAAGGCGACCCTGGGGGAAGGAGGAAGTGGGAAGTGAGGAAGCAGAGGTAGGGCATGTAGACTCCTGAGAGCCAGGCCAGAAGTCAGAGCGGCTGTGGGGTGAAGAGGCTTGTTTCCTCTCTTCCTCCTCTGCTTTCTCTTCCTTTTGAAACGTGGAAGATGCTTGGATATGATTAAACATGAAGGGGAAGGACCAGCAGAGGAAGAAGTGGATGGAGACACAGGAGGGACGGTTGGTTTGAGGAGGTCTAGGGGCTGCAGAGGATGGGACTCCAGCCTAGGCTGGAAAGCGGCCTTGGCCCCTGGAGGAGCCCCTTCTCTCTGAGCCAGAGAAAGGCTCTGGGGACTGGGGGGTGCACAGGTGAATCTGCAGGTGTGGGGCAGACTGCTGAGGGGCATCCCTCTCCTAGGCCCTATTTCTTGTTATAGTAGGAAGTCCATGGTCTGGTGAGAGGATGGGGTGGGGTTCGGCATGAAGGCCTAAGGAGTCTGGGGTTTGGAATGACCCTTATGGGACTGGAAATAGGTGTCTGAAGAGACACGCACAAATTTCAGGGTGGCATTGAGACCCCCACTGGGTTGACTCCAGAGTGTGAGGAGGCCAAGAGCTCCCTGGAGGGGGGCCTGAGGGTGGGATGGTGAAGGCTCGAAGTGTTGCAGGGCAGGTGGTAGGAAGGCGGGTGGGCAGAGGACAATGCGAAGATGGTGAGTGAGGGCTGAGGAGACAGCTGGTCTGGGCAGGAAGGAAACAGGAGGTTAAGAGTGTGTGCGCATGAATGTGTATGTGAATGTGTGCATGAAGCAGGCTGGTTAGATCGGTGTAGTGCAGCCTCTCCACCTTGAAGATGGGTCAACCCGGGGTGTATACAAGGCAATCCTTTGGAAAACAGGAGGAAACTACTAGAACCTCAATTTCATATGTCATCTTTTTAAAAAAGATATTTTAGTTGATTTTTAGAGAGAGAGGAAGGGAGAGGGAGAGAGAAAGAAACATCGATGTGAGAGATGGACATCGATTGGCTGCCTCCTGCATGCTCCCACCAGGGAGGTTCCCCGACGGGGAGTTAAACCAGCAACCTTTCAGTGCACAGGACAACGCCCAACCAACTGGGCCACACTGGCCAGGGCCATATGTCATCTTTTTTTAAATATGTCTTTATTGATTTCAGAGAGAAGAAGGGAGAGGGAGAGAGAGAGAGATAGAAACATCAACAAGAAAGTCATTGACTGGCTGCCTCCTGCACACCTCTGTTGGGGATCTAGCCCACAACCTGGGCATGTGCCCTGACTGGGAATCCAACCATGATCTCCTGGATCCTAGGTCAATGCTCAACCACTGAGCCATGCCAGCCAGGCCCATATGTCATCTTTTTAATGTTCATTTTCATTTGTGTCATACTCTGTACATATTATCTTAAAATGGATATACATGTGCATAAATATTAAAAAAATATGCACATATTAGGGAGCAAACATTGCTGATTGGGCACATGATTTGAACAATTTGGAAACCATGGGGTAACAAAGGACCGCTCCTTGGAGAGGCTCCTTGGGGAACACTCTCATCTCCTTTGCTCTCCCCTTAGTCTATAAGCAGCTGTCTGCTGTTTAACACATTCAAAAGCTCCAAGAATCAGTTCAGCCCTCTCCTGCCATCCATCAGACTGTCTCCTGTGCCTGGGGCCTGGGTTCTGTTCTCTCCCTTGGTAGCTCCTACTTAGGGGCAGGCCAGGCCCATCTTGGATGCCAAAGAATGCCTTTCCTGCCCCCACACCTACCCAGGGGCCAGGCCTGCCTCGATCACCTCTGTACCTCAGTGTCTCACCTAGGGCCTGGCCCTCAGTAGGTGCTCAGAATGTTTGCTGAAAGAATGAGGACAGGAGATCCTAGAGTGGCCCTGGCCTTGGGCTTCAATGGCAGTGATGTCTTCAACTCCTTGTTTCTGCCACCCCATATCCAACTCATTAGCTTCCCCTTCAGAATATACCAGACTCTGATTGATGACACCAATGACACCAACATCCGCTTCCCAGCCCCATCGAGCCTCAGGCCTTCATCACCTCTTGCCTGGTGGCTGCAGCAGCCTCCTCCTTGGGCTCCAAACCTCCACCCTGTCCCCTATGGTCTGTTTTGTTCAAACCAATTCAGGTGTGTCTCTCCCTGCTCAAAATCCTGCAATGGCTTCCATCAAACTTGGAGCAAGAACAAAAGTCTCTCCAGAGGCCCCCAAGGCCCCACATGGTCTGCCCTCCCCTCACCTCTCCGGTCACATCCCTCACCCCTCTGTCTGCCTTCCTCTCTGCTCTGCTCCAAGCACACTGGCCATCCTGCTGTTCCCACCTCACAGCCTGCATTCCCACCTCACAGCCTTTACACTCCCCCCAGATACCTGCATGGGCTGCTCCTTCACTTCACTTGTCCTCAGTGTTCAAATGTCACCTTCTCTTGACTTATCTGACCTCAAATAGCTACCCTGGCCACCTCTTCCCTTTTTCCCTCTTTCCTTTTGCTTCACCATCTGACATAGTAGATTTTTATTGTTCATCTCTTTATGCCTCTGTCCCCACTAGTCCAGAAAGGGACATACTATTTATTTGCTGTTGTATCCCCAGCACCTAAGAAGGGCCTGGCCCAAGGTAGCTCTCAACCAATTTTTATTGGGTGAACGAATGAATGGCAGTTAGGGAGTCAGGTTGCCAGTTCTGACCCTGCCCAATGTTGCTGTGTGGCCTTTGGCTTATTCCTGCCCCTCTCTGAGCCTCATTATCTCAATCTATACACTTCAGAGACAAGCGTCCCATCAGCCTGGCCCCCTGCGCCTGGGGAGGCCTCTGGGGTGGATGCTCCAGCTGCCAATCGCTGCCCACCACACCCGCTGCGGGCCCAGCCGTACCTTTTGCAGCCGCTGCGTGTTGTTCTCCAGCACCTTCTCCAGGTGTCTCATCTGCTGGGCAGGCCAGGCGCCTAGGTTCAGTACGGTGGCTGACGAGTCCCTCTGGAGGCTGTTGGAGCCCCTGAAGCCCTCAGGCCCTCGAGGGCAGGACTCAGGCTCAGGCAGAATGAAGGTGTAGCTGCACTGGCCATTCTGGACTCGGTGTGTCAGGCGGCGGCCTCCCATCTCCTGCCCCCTCCGATAGGCCGCAGTCATGGTGGCCACAGTGAGGAGGAGGCCACCCAACAGCATGGCTGGCCAGGAGAACATCCAAAGATGTGGTGATGGTGAGGGGTGTCTGGTCAGAGCCCCCAGGGCCCCGCTCCGAGCCCAGGATGTGCCCACTGTGGCCAACAGTGGACAGGTCTGCCGGCAGAGCCGCTGCAGCTGCAAACCCCTGTTTGGCCAAGCTCCACCCAGACAGCTATTTATACTCCGAATGCCACAGGGCTGGCCCCTCCCACGCGCCTGCTCCCTCCCAGGCTCCCTCGCTCCTCATCGGCCCCCTTTCCCTTCCTTCCTCCTCACTTGCCCTCTTGCTACCCCGTCTGTGGACGGCCTGGCTCTGCCTCGGGCCCGGAGCCCCTTGATTATCCAGTGGGGGCCTGGCCTCCCTGTGAGAGCTCAGGAAAGAAGACAACACACAGACACGTGCGCACACACTCACAGACTCACACGCACAGGCTCACACGCAAACACCAAACCCCCAAGGCTGCCGGCTTCAGAAAATCAAACACAACTGAGCTTTCTCTTCGGGTCTCTTCCTTTCCAGCCTCCTCCCACGAGGGCTGGAATCTCAAATTTCAGCACCCATGCCTTCCCTTCGGCCCCCAGCCCGCCCAGCACGTCCCGCTCTAGTTCCATGTTAGCACTTGGAACACAAGGAACGACCTGGGAGAGAGCAAAGGGGGGGCAGAGGGGAGAGGCTGGGGAGGACCCAGTCAGTCCAACCTGCTTCAGGGGACAGAAAATCCTCGCAAGGCCAGGGAAGTGGAGCTGGCTCCCTCGGGGCCTCAAGGGGTGCTGTGCCCTGAGGTGGCCCTGGCTCAGTTCCTGTGACAGTACTGACAGGTTTGCTGTTCTGGGGCAGACTGCTCTGGGGCTGCCTTTGGCTGGAGGGGCAGGTAGGTGGTCAGGAGAAGAGCTTGGGAGGCAGCCCTGGAGTCAGAGCAGCTGGCGCTAAAGCCTGTTCCCCAGCTGCCGGCCCTGAGATCTGGGATGCGCAGCTTCACATCTCCGGGCTTCCGAATCCTGATCCAGCAGCTGAGAAAACCCATCTCCTGCACGAGGAATGCATGAGTCCTCAGCAGGGGACTGAGGGATTTTTGATAACTCGTTTACCTGTTTACTGCTTCAGATCCTGGCTCCCCGACTTACCAGCTGTTCGACTTTGGGCAAGTCACTTAACCTCTCTTTGCTTCTGTTTCCTCTTGGTAAACTAAGGAAAGTACCATCCATTTCACAGGGTGTGAAAATTAAGCGAGTTAAGGCAGTGCTGGGGCCGGGAGAGCACACATAATTATTTTAAATTGTTCTCCGTGTCATAGTTATATCTATCTCTCCTCCCCCAACCCACTGGAGTGTTAACCGGATGAGGGCAAGGATTCGGAGACGGGATTGCTGGGCAGGGCTGGGTTGGGGCTGTCCTGGGTGGGCTGCCTTCTGGCTCTCTCTGCTTTTTCCCGCCCCCCGGAGCGGGGGCAGATCCGGCTGCTGGGCATTGTTTTCTTCCCTTTGTTTTCCCAAATCCTGTTGGAGTTTTGAACAGGGCAGGCTGCTTGGGACAGTGGCGAACTGTGGGCTCATCCGGGGGCCTGAGAACATTCAACCAGGTGTGTGGGGCTTGGGCAGGAAAAGGAAAGGCAGCTGGTTATCGGGCATCAGCGTTCGCTGAGCTTCCTGTGTGCTGGGGCCCTGGTCTCACCTCCGCTTCAACTGTCAGGGGTCGGACCGCCTCTGACCTTGCAGGGAAGTGTGTTCATACAGGCTGAGGGTTTACCGCAGTGCCTGACGGAGCCTCTATGGGCTACACTAACAGGGCAAGCCTGGCTGACAAAGACCTTGGTGGCCTTGGACAGATTACTGACTGCTTTGGGCCACAGTTTCCTTCTTCTCCTCAACTGGAGAGAGTAAGCAGGCTCTATCCACTTCTCCTGGAGATCTCGCAGAGGCGAGCGAGCTCTAGAGAAAGTTCATAAACTGTCAAGTTTATGAGGACCTTTAAACACAGGCCTCCAGGTCAGTGTCCAAGGGGGTTTGGGCATAAGTCTGGCCTGGAGACAGAAGCTATACAGAATGACCTCACAGCTTTCAAGGAAATTGGAACCAGCCATTACCACCAGAAGCAGCATGTGTCAAGGTGGTAGCAGGTATGAGGAACTGGTGGCAGGACCCAGAGACAGAACTGGAAAGACACCAGCTGGGGTCAGTTGGCAAGCTCAGGGAGCCCATGTGCCAATGCCCCAAGGCAACATTCCACCTTGGACCTGGAAGGGCCTTTGGTAATCAGCATGGTCTGTGTGTGAACTAATGGTCCCGGCCCCATTTCTGAGCTCCAGACCCAGGGCCATCTCTGCCTTCTAGACATGACCCTCAAGGTCTCAAACACAGTTCCCCATTTCTTACTCCCCTACTCTGCCCCATCAAGCTATTCCTGGATTCTTCCAGCACTGGTCATTGCACAACCTTCACCAGGCACAAGGCAGAAACCTGGGAGCCAGAGTAGAGTCAGCCTCATGGGACCCAAAGGGACTGAGGGAAGGGTAGAGTGACCAGAAGGGAGATGGGTATTAGTGGGCATAAAACACCTGCTCACCTGCTCCCCCACCCTGGCCTCTCACCTAGTGAACTGGCTTCCCACTCTGATCCAGCGGAGCCTCGGCATAACCAGGGATGCCAGGGATCCTCACCTCACGCACTTAGCTCATGAGAAAACATACCCAGAGAGGGAGGCAACACACTGGAATCTGTTTTCCTGGAAGATCTGATCTTTCTGTTCCTGGGAACAAAGGCAGGGAAAACAAATCATTCCTGGAGGGCCACTTGCTGATTTGAGGCTCCTCAAGTATTTGGATCCAAAGAAGAGGGCCGCATCTCCAGAACCCAGTGCCCCCCTCCCTCCCTGCCTTTCAGCTCCCTGCATGTCAACACCCAGGGTAATAAATAAGGCTTGCAACCTGGCAGCTTAAAACACACCCAAAGCCTCTTGCACTGTACTGTTCACGCCCCTGAGGACATGACCTGGGCATCTCTTGGGGCCACTGATGGCAATGTGGTGAGGTCCTGGCAGGAAGCCCTGGGGCTACTTACATCCCTGGGGATGATCTGTCAGTGCCCCTAGAGGTTGAGGGGTGAGTCTGTGGAGCAAGAATCATTGTGTCCCCATGAAACCTTCCACCCAGACAACAGTCTGTCAACTGTTCCCCACCTCCATTTTCCACTGCCTCAAACCCAGAGTCACAACACAATTGATAGATCAGAAGGGATCCAAGGGTGAGTTTTGACCCAGGCCTAACGATTAAGAGCCCCACACTTCTGGCACTGAACCTGGATTCCACTCTAGTAGGTGAGACTCGGTTCCCTTATCTTTAAAATGGAGAGAACAGTTTCTCATTAGCAAGGCGTGGGGGAGGTTCTTTCAGTTACTAGAGCTGTTAACGAAGTACCCCAATACTTAGTGAATTAAAACACTGGCAACACCTATTTAACTCATAAATGCGCAATTCTGGCCAGGTTCAGTGGGAACAGCTTGACTCTGCTCCATTTGGCATCAGCTGGAGCAGCTTGAAGTCTTGAAGGCTGGAGCCCAGAACCATCCAAAAGCTTATCCATTCACATATCCAAGACCTGGGCTGGGGCTGTCAGCCACACCCAGCCTCTTCATGTGGCCAGGGCTTCCTCACAGCATGGTGGCTGCGTTCCAAGGGCAAACATCTCTAGAGAGTCAGGCAGAAGGCATGTGGCCTTTTACCTAACCTCACGAATCACGCAGGGTCAGCTCTTCTACATTCCGCCTGCAGAGGCAGTCAGAGAGTCCCACCCAAGTTCAGGGAGAGGGGGAATAGGCTAGCTGTTGGTGGAGACTGCTGAGGTTTCAGAATGGGAGATGGGAGGTGCTGTTGGAAAATATAATCGCCATAGGAGGGGAGGGTGAGAAAATGCTATTTAAGTATTTAGCTTGTAAGTAAGTGCTCAATAGTTGGTAGCCATTATATTATCTGTGTTATTGGAAAGAGCTAGCATCTGTTTGCATAAAAAATGTCCTTCAGGCCCTCTGATAGCTAAAGGTGAAGCAGAAAGTGGGGCTATTTCCATTGATGCTGCCAGAGAAATTGGCCCAGAGACACTCTGGGACTTGTCCAAAGTCACCCAGCGTATCAGCGCCAGTCCATTCTCAGGCAGACAGGCCTCGAACACAGCTGCCCTTGGTGTTGCCAACTCTCGTTGCTCTTTCCTGGGAGTACCCACCCTAGCCTCAGTTTCCCCTCTGAATAATGGGAGTGTCCCGGCTCTGTTGCCTTAGAAGCTGAGGGGACCTGGGTGGAGGGCATGTTCCCTCTGCTGTGCCACCAGCCGGGGCCCCCAGCCACACCAGTCCTATCCCAGGCCTGGCGAGCTCGGCCGCCTCTGAGCCGGTGTTGGCACTCATTCCAGGACGTGAAGCATGAGCCTGCCCGGTCAGAGCACAGATCTATTTTGGAACCTGGGACTCCGTGGAGGCTCAGAGGAGCCCGTGACCCAGAGAACCAAGAGGGTCCTCTGCATTTTGTTTGTTTTTATTAAACAAGCACAGCATGTCCCTCATAGAAACATCAGAAAAAATATATTAGCAAGAGGATAAAAATAGATGTTGCTTGAGCTCTCACCAGCGTGAGGCAAAAACCACAGCTAACCTTTTGGAGTGTTTTCCTCCTAATCACGTCCCTCTACGTAAAGATGCATATGTTTTTGGATGGCTTTTCTAGCAAAAACAAAACAAAACAAAATACAAAGGAACATTCTCTTATCTTTTAAAAATTTTACTTATTTTGGATTTACCTTTTGAAAAAAGGAATCAGAAAAGTGCACAGGATAATATAACCCCATGTACCCATCACTCCAGATGAATACATGTCAACATTTTGCATGTTAACATTTTGCAAATTTGTCCCAGATTTTTAAAGAAATGAAATATTATTACAGATAAAGTTGGCATCCCTCATAGCCTCCTTCCCAGCCTCATTTTCTCTTCCTCCTTGCCCATATGCCTGTAGATATGTATCCATAAATCATGTACACTAAGTATACACAAAACTTAAAATATAAGGTGTCCCAAAAATGTATACACACACTTTGAATAATTATAAAGGCAGTGTTTATTAAAATACAGTTCACTTTCAAAATTGAGCTATCAGCTGTTAAAGTGTGTGTACATTTTTGGGGGGCAGCCTGTATATGCTATTTAGCTATAAGCGATGTCCCGCTTGCACAGTGTTTTCCAGATCTACCCAAATCCCACATATAGATCTGGCGCCCAGGGCCATGCTCTTTTCGCTGTTGTGCAGTTATTGCTTCAATACTGCTCTTTATCCAGCCCGCAGAGTATGGGCATTTGAGTTGATTCAATTCTTCTGTTATTCCTAAGGAGGCGACTGCAGCTGCTCCTACCGGGCCCCATGCCTATGATCAGAGGTTCCTCTAGGGCACTTATAGAGAGCTCTCTTCCTGGGACCTGGGGCATATTCAGTGCCAGCCCCAGGACACTGCCAAGCTGTGCACAAGCGTTTCCCTCACTCCCTATTCCTGCCGTCCCTAAGTATTGTCAGGTTTTACTTTTGTGACAGTCCGATGGCTGGGAACCTGTGCATAAGAATGGCATATTTGATTGCCTGTCTTTCCTAATTAACACTATATCATGAACTCCTTTCCTCAGCGGTTGATTCTTCTATAAACACACGTTTAATGGCGGCATAAGCCTCTGCTGGGGCGCTGCTGAGATGTTCTTAACTGATTCGCTGTTGTTAGACATAGGGCTTTGTTTTGGTGGTAAATTGCAAAACTGAGCAGGCTCACCCAACCCCTGCAAACCAGAGCCTTTGCCACATGACTGCAGGCCCTCCCATTAAGAGGCGTAGTCTATGTCTCCACCCCTCCAGCCTGAGTTTGGCTATGTGACTTGCTTTGGCCAATGGGACCTTTTCAAATGTGAGGCTCCCAAGGCTTTCTAGGGCCTGTGCACTGGCTCTCGCTCACCTGGGATGTGGGAGCAGCCCTAGCTAGCCTGCTGGATTAGGAGAGACGCATGGCCAGGTCAGCCTGTTACCCCAGCTGACACTGAACCAATCCCCAGATCCATGAGTGAGGCCATCCTAGACCACTCAGCCCAGACCAGAAGAACCCTCCAGTTGACCCACAGAAGTTGGGGATAATAAATGTTTGTGGTATTAAGCCACCAAATTTGGGAATGGCTTTTTAAATACTAAGAACGAATACAGCTTCAGTCAGCTCTTTCCTTTGCTCAGTTAATTCCTGGCTGTGAACCTTGGGCAAGTTGCAGAGTCTCAGTTTCATACTCAGTAAAATGGGGGATAATATCTGTCTTTCAAAGTCCTGAAGATCTAAGGAGATGGTACATGTTAGTATCACACAGGAGCACTCCTCTTTCACATCCTGATGGTCTTTGACATGACCTTGCTCATTTCCCCTTGGGTTTCCCTACTACCCCCTTCCCCACTTTATCCAAAATTTACTCACCTTCCCAGGTTTGCTGGAAGGTATTAATAGTTAATTGTAATTGCAAACATGAAGATGTGAGTATTTAATGGCAGTGTGTGACCATCCCTAGCACCAGGTTTCCAGGTCTCCCCTCCTGCCAGGACACTCTCTCTTGAAGTTGGCCATGGCCACATGACTTGCTTTGACCACTGAATTTCACTGGACACTTTTAAGAACTGTTGTGTGATTCTCTGTACTTCCTTCCCTGACTGCAGAGGAGCAGGAGCCTTGTATTGAGGTATCTGCAGCATCGACCGCTCAAAATTCTTGGTCCCTGTGTGGTTTCAATGAGCTTACCTGATGCTCCCCACTGGGGACAAGAAGCATGAGAAAGAAAAAAACCTTTGTTGCGTTGGGCTATGTGGTTTGGCAGCATAACCTAACTATTTTGGGTTGAACTCTGTCCCCCCAAAATACATGTTGAAATCCTAACCCCCAGAATGTGACCTTATTTGGAAAAAGGGTTGTTGCTGATGTAACAACCAAGGAACCCCAAGGACGGCGGGCCACCACCCGAAGGCAGGAAGAGGCAAGGAAGGGTCCCGCCAGCGTCGCAGGGGGAACGTGGCCCAGCTAGCGCTGGATTTCTAGCCTCCGGAGCGTGCGGCTGAAGGCATCCCTGACTGCTGCACCTCCCTGTCAAGTCCGCGTAAAGTCCCTGGGAAGGCATCCCTTGGCTCTGATGGAGTCCCGTTCCCACTGCTGAACCGACCACGGTGGCCCCAGAGACGGGCTATGCCAACCGACCTCTCCAGCTGCCACGTTCGCCCCACAGGCTTGGAGTGGGCAGGGCTGGCTGCGCGTGGAGAAGGGGGCTGTCAGCAGAAGAGGGCAACGGTGGCTATGCTCCCTGCGCCCCAGGATCCGTGGAGACGAGACAACTTTTTCTTGGCCTAAGCTTTCTTCCATCACTCCCTGGAGCACGGAGATATTGGCTCATTTACCCCCCGGGCTTTTTATTGGGGAGGCGAAGAGGGGAGAGTTCAGTGGAACTGTCCAGAGAGGGGTAAAGGACAAGCCGTAAAGACCGCATTACATGCAGTGTGCGCGGTGTCCTTTCCACGCCTGACTTCATCCTGTTACATCTTGGTCCTTGCTACCCCGAAAGAAGAGCGCGACAAGCCTCTCCCTCCTCAGGCTCCCCGCTTTCCCTGGAAGGCCTCTGAGCCAGGTAGGTTTGAGTTCAAACCCGCCTCATCACCCTAGGGGCCGGTGGCCTCAGGCTGTTCCCTCGCCTCTGCACCTGCGTCTAACCCTGGGGACAGAAGGACCCTCCATGGGGGGGCGTGTGCGGGAGGCAACCAATCAATGTGTCTCTCACATCAATGCTTTTTTCTCTCTCCCTCCCTTCCACTCTCTCTGAAAAGCAATGGAAATATCCTCTGGTCAGGATTAAAAAACAACGAAAAGAGCCAGCAGGGACCCTACTGCTCAGTGCCGAGACCAGGCTCTCCTTGAGCCCTTCTTCCTTGACCACCAGACAGCAACTCATGACGTCAAGCCTGGACTCGGGGTAAGAGACTAATAATAATAATAATAATAATAATAATAATAATAGGAGCCACTGTCAATATTCAAGAGTACTTACCACTTGCCAGGCACTGGGCTGATTGCTTCATAGGCCTGATGTCATTTAATCCTCACGATGACCCAGCAAGAAGGCACTGCTGGTATCAGCCCCATTTTACAGATGAGAAAACAGAGGGTGTCTGAGGATACTTTCCAAAATGCAGAATCTTTAGATTAGCAGCATTTCCCTGAGATAAGCTTCCTTCCCAATGCCCAGCTTTTCCTTGGGGCTTGTGCCTTCATTTCATTATGTGCGGGGCAGTGAACAAAATAGATGGAAATCCTGGACCTCGTGGAGCTAATACTCTAGTCGGGGAAGACAGGCAATAAGTATATAAGCAAATCAACAAGAAGGGTTCAGATAATGAATTTCGAAGTCAGAGGAGACCTCCCTGACATTAAGCCAAGAGAAGGAGTGAGCCACATGAAGTTCCAAGGAAGGGTGACCCTAGCAGAGGAAACAGTACATCAAAGTGCAAGTGCAAAGGCCCTGAGGCTAGAATGAGCTCAGCATCTTCACGGAACAGAAAGGAGGGCACTGTGGAGTGGAGTAAGCAGGAGAGGGAGGGGCATTGAGGCTGCAGAGGGTGCAGGGATGGGACAAAGGACAAATCTGAGTGAGCAATGGTGGGAAGGGTAGACACTCCTGAAAGGACTCATCTAGGTGCCAGCTCTGGGGGTACAGACAGGGGGTTTCCAAAGGAGGAGAGAAGACAGGAGTCTCAGCCTAAATTTACCTCCCCTCTCAACCTGGCTCTCTCTCTCTCTCTCCACAAGTGGAGGCTGGATCCCTTGGGAGAATGGGGCCCAAGCTTGAGTCCATAGGCCCTCGGAATGACATGGGCACATTCCTGGATCCTGGAGAGTCTGGCAGAACAAAGAAAAGGGACAGACAGCCCTGAGAGTCAAGGCCCTCACAGCCCCTGCCCTGCCTTTAACTTGCTGTGCGACCTTATGCTCATTACTGCCCATCTCTGGGCCTCCCTTTTCTCGTCCATTTGAGGAGGGGTCTGGTCTGGCTGCACTCTTTTCCAGCTGTCTGTCCGTGGGCAAGCGGTTTCCATGGGGATGGCCCGGTCCCCAGGGTTATGATGAGAATTAAATGCACAGTAACTGCTAGGAATTACTGTTATTACCATTATTTCACCATTCTAATGCAGATCCTTTCTGAGGCCCCTTCCAGCTTCCAGATTGGCCTGGTTGTTGCCTATATCTCCGCCCTTCAGCCAGGGTTGAGGGGCTGTGTTCACCGATCTACCTGGTGCTCTGCTTGGACGGGGTGTGTGTGCGGAGAATCAGGCTTGACCTCCCCTTCGCGAGATGGACCCCACCCCTCCCTTCCTGCTCCAGCCTTGCAGCTCTCCTTGCCCGATACCCTCTGAAGGGACCCAAGCCTTACTCCCCTGAAAAAGATCATTTCTACCAGGAGGAAATGTCAGGACCAGAAATTGTCCCGGAGGCCTAAATGGCTACTCAGGATTTTTTTCCAGAGCCTGGAGTGGGCAGGAAGGAATGAGGGAGAAAGTGGAGTCCCAAGCATTTGCTGCCTCAAGGGGATGCTCTCCATCAGGTCCCAGGGGCAGGGTTTCCCCACATTCTTCATGCTTCCCTGCCCACCCTGGCTCCCGGCCCGTCCATGCAGCTTCCCTCCCCTTCCCCGATGGTGTGATCTCCCTCAGCCCTGCCCCAGCTCGGCTGGAGAGCAGCAATTTGGACTGCTCTCTTCTTGCCCTGCTTGATTAAAATGCAGAAGGCGCCTCTGTCCAAAAAAATGCGGCTAGGCTCTAATCGCTCCCAGCCTTCTTGGCTGAGTGGCTACGGCTGCTGGCTGCCCTCGTCACTGGAAGGGACTTAGGGAGGAGCGAGCAGAGGCCAGGGTGGATCACAAGCCAGGCTTCAGACTCCCGGTGCAGTGCTCAGGTTGGGCAGGGAGCGCTGTGAGTGGAGGGTGGGGGGGCAGCCCATCGCTCCCTCCCCAGGCTCCAGGCTGCACTGTGGGGATGATAACGGAAGGTTTCATGCTTGACTGGCGCCTGGCCCATTGTAAGCACTCGATAAATCCCCCGAAGACTTAGGCCTCAGACTCCCACTGTCCCCTCGTCTCGGCTTTCCTATCCCTCTCCTGCCACCTCCATGAAACTGCTCTCAATTAGGCACTTGCCACACTCTGGGGAAGGGCCGCCTGGCTGCCCCCTTCAGAGCTCTACCCTGGCACCAAGCAGTCACTGGGGGCTCAAAGCGCCTTCATCAGTTTCGGGTGAGCCCCCTCCATGTGCTGGACACAGTGCTGCATGCTGTTCGCTCTTTTCTTATTCTAGTAAAACAATGAGAGAAGATCTAGATGGATATAAAGCAAAGATTTAAAATTGTGTCTGGGTCCCCTCCACGCCCCTCCCCAGCTCTTTACGCACAGAAAGCTCTAGAGGGACGCGCCCTGCACACCCAGCCGTGCAGCTCCCTTTGTCCTCTGCACAATGGGGTCTGGCCGGCACGTCAGCTCCCGAGCCCTGCGTCAGGCTTTTTCATCACTGCATAGTTTGCCACCAAGTGGCGGGGCCACCCTGTCAGTGGAGTCAGAGCCCCTGATGGACCTCTGGGCTGTGGTTCCTTCTGTTTCTAAGAGGGCCGCAGGGAAAGCCCTCATTCACGCCTCCCGGTCCACATGGACACTGGTTCTCTAAGGCAGATCCCTGGACGTGAGGCTGATGGACAGCTCGTGCTCTTTCTGGTGGGAGGTACCTTCAAGCCCCACCTCCCCAGGCTGTTCTGGGCCTGCCGAGTGGCTGCCCCAGCCTGTGAATGAGGCCGCTGGCAGCCCCGCTCTTCCCTCCCGGCAGTCTCCTTGCCTCTGCTGTGTTCTTCCATTCAAGGTGGCTAGAGGGTTGAGCATTGATTCATGGCCATGCTGTTGGTGCTCGCCTCTCGGTCAAACAACACTGGTTGAGAGCAGTGTTCATCTCTGTCGCAGGGGACACTGTCACACGCACTTGCAGGAATCAGGGATCAGTGAGGAAGAGGTCTGGATCCACGAAGGCAGTGCAGGGAGAGCTTTGGAGTCGGGGTTCTGGAGCAAGGTGGAGGGGTTTGGATCCTGACTATGCCCTTGCTGGCTGTGTGACCTTGGACAAGTTACTCAACACTGCTGAGCCTCAGCTGGGTCATCAGAAAAGCCAGTCTACTGGGAGCATCTAGCTGTTGTGAAGTTTGAAAGAGTGAAGGCTTCAAACAGTGCTGGGCACTTTCCCTGTTGGCATTATTTGGGCATCTACAGTACAGTAATGAGAGTGGGAGGATATCAGGGCAGAGACGCTAACAGCTATTGTTCACGTTGAATGCTGACTGTGCTGGGTGCTTTGCATGAACTGGCTTATTTAATCCTTACAACTAGGGGAACCTGAAGCTCCGAGAGGTAAAGGGGCGTGCTGGCCCGGGTCTCAGGGCTGCTCCCCATCTATGTGCATTGTTCAGGTCCCAGTGGGGAAGGTGACTGGCGTGAGGGCTGGAGCCTGGTCCAGAGCATGAGTGTTGATGAGGAACAGATGTACATAGAGTTGGGGCTCCCACCCATCTCTCCTCCGCAGCCTGGGGTGGGGGCTGGCAATAGCTTCCAGATGCTCTCGTCTCTGAGCTGTACCTTAAGTGACTGTCTGGGTCCCCACAGGGTGGGACTGCAGGCCTCTTCCCTGGCTTTTAACCCCTCTGGCCCTGGTAGATACCTGACGGTACCTGGGTTTGGGCCAGGAGCCCTCAGGAATGCCGGCCTTTCTCAGAGCCTCAGTTGCTCCATCTGAGACAGGCATTCTCCATCAAGCTGGCCTGGCAGAGCTGCTGTGTGCCAGGAAACCTGAGGAACAAGAGAGAATCTCCCAAACTGTGGAGGACTGTGCACACTGGGCAGATTCTCCCTGACCAGGTGCCCTTGCAGAAGTAGAGTGTTTTTGTTTGGTTTTAATTTTCTCTTTGTATTTGTTTTCTGAATGTATACTACATATCCACAGCACAAAATCTCAAAGGTAAGAAAAGGTGCTTAGTGAAAGTGAGTATCTCTCCCACTTCTGGCCTCCGGTCACCCAGCACCCCTTCCCCCAGGCAGCCCCTGTCACCCATTTCTTGTGAATCTTCCCAGAGATATTTTATGAACATGCAAGGAAATCCACATAGGAGTGTTTTACCCATGATGGCCAACTTCACCCACTATTTTGCTCTGTCCTTTTGTTATTTAACGGCACACTGGATAGAGACCTCTCTCCATCACTCCATAAAGAGGCCTGGTCCTTTCTGAGGCCTGAATAAGATGACATTCAAAGCATCATGTAACTGTTCAGCATGGACACCGACCCGTCTGAATGGATCCCGGCAGCGCACAGCCCTCCGGCTGCTTGGTGCTGGTGGCCGGCGCCAGCTCTGCGTCTGCGCAGTGTTTTCATGGCAGGATGTGCCAACGTGACTGAACCGGTCTTCAAGTGGGGCCACAAAAGCTGTTGTCAATGTTCCTCTTTTTCAATCCAGGTTGCAACGATCATTTTGTACATTTGTGGGAGGACATAAGTAGGGTTATTTTCTAGGGTTCAATTTGCATTCTACATTAACGTAAAAAAAAAATTATTTCAACTTATACCTCGTACCACATACAAAGATTAACTTGAAATGGACCACAAATCTAAATGTCAAACCTAAACCTGTAAAACATCCAGACAAAAACATAGGAGAAAAATCTTTGTGATCTTGGGTCAGGCAAAGATTTTTTTTTAGACAAGGTACAAAAAGCATGAACCACAAAAAAAAAAAGAGTATTATGCTAAGTGAAATGAGCCCAGCAGACAAAGACAAGTATCACATGATCTCACTCATATGTGGAATCTAATGGACAAAATAAACTGAAGAACAAAATAGATCCAGAGACATAGAAGCATGGAGCAGACTGAGGGATCTCAGAGGGAAGGTGGGGTGGGGGTGGGGATGGGGAGAGATTAACCTAAGAACTTCTATGCTTATATGCAAAACCCATGGACACAGACAATAGTGCGGTGAAGGCCTGGGGAGTGTGGGTGCGGGGTGGAGGGGGTCATTGGGGGGGAAAAAGGGGGGGATACCTGTAATACTTTCAACAATAAAGATAAATTTTAAAAAAAGAAAAGAAGATGAATTTGACTTAATCAAAATTAAAAACTTCTCTTCTAATGTCACAGTTAAGAAAATGAAAACCACAGATTGGAAAAAATATTTGCAAAAGTAATATATGATTTTAAAAACTTGCATCCAGAATATATTTAAAGAGAAATATAATTCAATAATAAGAAAACAAATAATCCAATAAAAATGGGCGAAAGATTTAAAGACACTTCTCTACAATATAGATATTGATAGCAAATAAACACATGGAAAGCTACTCAACATTATCTGCAAATGCAAATTAAAGCCGCCATGAGATACCACTGCACTTACTAGAATGGCTGAAATTAAAAATAATGGATAATACCAAGTGCTGGTGAGAGGACATAGCAACCGGAACTGGAAAAAACAATTTGGCAATTTTTATAAAATTAAATATGTGATTACCATAGGACCTAGCAATCCTACTCCTAGGTATT
The DNA here is from genome assembly GCF_964146895.1 of Miniopterus schreibersii. Classification (NCBI taxonomy): domain Eukaryota; kingdom Metazoa; phylum Chordata; class Mammalia; order Chiroptera; family Miniopteridae; genus Miniopterus; species Miniopterus schreibersii. The sequence continues at coordinate 62,824,515 of NC_138110.1, forward strand.
TACCTAAGAGGAGTGAAAATTGTGATAAAACTGTACACAAATGTTTATAGCAGCTTTTCTCACAACCATCAAAAACAATCGCCCTCCAACAGGTGATTGGATAAACAATAAACTACTATTCAGCAATAAAAAGGCATGAACTATTGATTTATACACCCAAAAATGTAGAGGAATCTCAAAGGCATGATGTGGAGAAAAGAGACCAGACTCAAAAGGTACCTACGGTGTGATCCCATTGACACGACCTCTGGGAGAGGCAAAGCCACATGGCAGGCAGCAGTCCGGTTAGTGTTTGTCAGAGGTGGGGAGGGGCGGGGAGACGAGATTAACTACCAAGCAGCCTGTAAACTTCTGGGGCGTTGCAACCATTCCAGATCATGGCTGCGGTGGTAGTTATATGACTGTACATGTTTGTCAAAATGGAATGAACTTTACCCCTCAAAGGGATGGATTTTATTTACTGCAGTTAATATATTGCAATAAACCTGATATTTAAGAAAACCATACACATGTTGATAAATTTGATAACTATTTCCAAATGCCCGCAGAGATAGAGGCTGCATCGATTTATTTGTTCATGCTCATATTGCAAGAGTGAGGGCAGGGCTTCGAAGGGTGAGTAGGGAGTAGGGAGTGGAGGTTCAATGACCAGATTGGAGGCTGTTTGCTGGGGCCTTAGGGTGGAAGCTGGATGCTTACCCGCTGCAGCATGTGGATGTCACGAGCAGTGGCTGCTGCTTGACAGGTTAACACCAGATCTCACTCCTGCCCAGAGCCACTTTGGTGTCATTCATTCATTCATTCATTCATCCATGTAGCTATGTCCCACCCTTGTGCCAGATTGGGACTGGGCACTGGGATGCAGAGATGAGTAAGATCCAGGTCTTACCCTCATGGGGCTCCCAGTCTAGGGGCAAGACAGACCCAGATTCGGGACAACATAGGCATATCAGTGCAGAGCTAATGAGAGAGGCACCTGGGTTGTCAGGGAAGGCTTCCAGGAGGAAGCAGAGTTAGAGCTGAAACCTGTAAGATGATCGCGGTAACCACATCTCCTATAGACATTTAGGGTGTTTTCAGATGTTTGTGATCATGTGTAGGCTGCAGAGAACAGCTGTGTACAATGCACACCGGTCATTTTGCATGTGGGTGAGGCTAATTAGATGATAAATCCCGAGAATGGATTGCTGGGTTAGGGGACACGTGCAATCTTGATAGATGTTGTCAATTTACCTTCCATAGAGGTTGGACCCTGTCCGTTCCCCTAGGAAGGTAGGAGAGAGCACCAGCTCACCTACAGCGGGCCCAAGGCCCCGTGGTTTCAAATTTTGGTTCCTTGCCAATCAGATAGGTAAAAAAATGGTACTTCTGTGTGACTTTATTGTCATTTAATTTGAATGAGGCTGACAATATTTCCAGTGTGTGAGTCATTTGGAGTTTCTTTTCCAGATGCTGAGTTGAAGACAACAGCAGAGCTGTGGATGCCTTTCCTCCACGCCATGCGCATCTCCCTGGGCTGAGTGGGATGCGCCCCCTGGGAGCCTGTGCATGGAGCGCCCCCTGGTGGAGGGTAAGGTTTTGAGTTCTCACTTCACTACTTACTACTTTCTGAGCCTCAGATTCTTCACCTGTAAAAAGTAGGAATAATAATAAAATCCTCTTCAGAGGGCTCTGGGGAGGATGGATTTAAGTTTCCAATGTTAAGTGCCTGGCACAGTTCCTGGTCACACTTAGTGCTTAAGAAATGTTTGTTAAATGAATAAATGAAATATATGTAATAATAAAAACTTTTATTATTTAAACCTCACAGTGACACCATGAGGGACACTCTTACTTTCTCCTTTCACAGATGAGGAAACTGAGATTGTCCTTACAATCAGGATCCAAGTGCAGGACCTTACCTAAGAGCTCATAGCTGGTGAGTGGTGGAGATGGGGTTTGTGGCCTTGCTGTCTGGCTCTTACCTGCCCCAGTTCCCTGCCCCTCCACCCTAGGAGAGCAGTGCTGTTCTTAACCCCTATTAAACTCTGTTTCAGTTGTCTACGGCTGTGAAACAAACCTCTCCAACCTTAGAGGCATGAAACAACCACCATTTTATTATGCTCATGAGTTCTGGGGATCAGGAGTTCAGACAGGACAGAGTGGGGCCAGTGTCTCTCTGCTGGGGCCTTTGTCGAGAAGACTACACCTGGGGGCTGGAGCAGCTGGGACTGGAGGACCCCCTTCCGAGATGGCTCCTTCAGTCGCAGGTCTGGCTGGATGACCTATTGCACATTGTGGATGAATTTTGCGTGACACTAGCCTGAGCCTCACTGTCCTCTCCTGTGAGCTAGCTTGCAGGGTTTCTGTGCGGGTGGCACGAATAAGAATGTGAAAACACCTGCACAGTAAAGCAGGTCAGCCAGTGGGAGTTGTGATCATTATTGAGGAGAGGAAAGCAAAGGAAAGGAAATACTGCCCGAAAGCACTTCACATAGTAGGTGCTCAATACATATAAGGCATTGCTATTCTTAAACATTATCATGGTTACTATTTTTTTCAAGTATTTTAAATTGATTTTTAGAGAGAGTAAGGGAAAGGGAAGGAGAAACATCTATCGACTGCCTCCAGGGGCCGGGCCTGCAACCCGGGCATGTGCCCTGACCAGGAATTGAACCAGCAACCTTTGGCTACATGAGACGATGCTCAACCAACTGAGCCACACCGGCCAGGGCATCGTGATTACTATTATTTTTGTAATTATAAGAATGTATATTTCCTGAGTCAGAATGACCACATAGGATAGTTTGAAATTTTCCTCTAGTAGTAGAAAATGGAGAAATATCATGCTGTTCCCCATCCCTGGATGTCTTAGCCGGCGGTCAGGAACTGCCACAGTCATGGTTACTGGCTGTTGAGATGTCAGGCTTGGGTCCTCCTCTGAATGCCACTCAGCCTGGTCACCGCTGCCACTCTAGATGTTCAGCCTGAGGCGGGAGGCAGCCTGCCCGCCCCTTCCCTCCTCTTGCAAGGAGAGAAAAGCAACACATCCTCCCTATTTCAGCAAAATGTCTTTACAGTCAGGGCTGATGCCCTGTTTCTGGTTGGGCGGCGCCCTCTAGTGACAGGAGGTGGAACGAGAGGCAGGGCCGTGGCGCGGCGTCCGCGGGCGTGGGGACCGAGTGAGCGCGGCAGGTGCGGAGTCGGTGCGGAGAGGGCCCAGGTGCGGCCCGCTGGAGCCGGGCGATCCCTTTCTCCTAAGTTGAAATGTAAAAAATAACCTTGGCCCTTTGGGGACGGAAAACCAGTTCCCCTGAGGGGAAGAATATGGCCAGGGGGCTGCAGGAAGGGAAACTTCCACTCCTACCTTGGTCTCTTAAAATTGTGGATTTTAGAAATTCAGCATCTTAGCATTTGAATCTTATCAGAAAACTCTGTATTTAGACCCCAGCTCTCGGGGCTGGAGGTCACCTAAGAGCTGCCCTCCCCACTGAGCTTGTCCTGGAACACTCGTTCCAGAACTTGCTCTCGCTTCTGCCCCTAAACTCGTTCACATAGTGAGTCTGGGCGGGACCCTGAAATTGGTGGTTCTAAAAAGCACACAGAGGATGCCTTTGGGACACCTAGATTTGGGCACTGGATTAAATCCAGTCATACCTTTCCTTCATCTATCTCATGCTTGAAACAGGTCCAGAAAGAGGGAAATGATTTGGTCTTGAACCCATAGACTGCTGATGACAGGCTGGGACTTGAACCCATGTCTCCAGATGCTGAGGCCACCGTTATCAGAAGTGTAGGTGTTTTGGTGGCTCTGTGGGATTGTCACACCTCCTAGGTGTCCCTGACCCCTCAGGTCATACAGAGCACAGATGGGTTCCTGGGGCTACTTCTGTGACCATGGGGCTAAAAGGCACTGTGTGTGTGTGGGGGGGGGGGGCACAGTGTTGCTCTCTTCTGTCTCAGGCAAAGCCCCCTTCTTGGGAGGGGCCTGGAGGGTCTGAGGGCCAACGCCCAACCCCAGGCACTGACACACCCTGGCTCCCTCAGCCCTGAGCATTCCAGTGCAATCAACACAGATGGTTTCCATTCAGCTACTCCAAACTCATCAGCAGGAAGCCCAAGAAGCATTTGCAAGGTCCTTTTTTGTTTTCCCTTTATTAAAAAAAATGTTGGGATCTTGAAACAACAACAGAGCATTTTCAGAATAGAAGCTGGTTGTTTGGCCAGGTGAGGAGTGGAGGGCTCTAGCTGTCCTTAGGGAGGTGAGAGAGGGAAGTGAGAGCGAGGGTGGGCCTTGGGGGCCAGGGGTTCCCCTTGTGCCAAGTGGAGGGAGGCCTGAGGCTGGGCACTCTTGGGCTGGTGGAGTGATGATATTTCCTCACCTGCAGACTGCCCCAGCCTGCTGGCACTCCCTTTCCTGGGTGCCCCATCCCACCCCCAACTCCTGGGGTCTCAGATTCTTCTTCTAGCTGCTGAACCCTCTGAGTTCAGACCAGCCAGTAATGTGAATGCAAATCAGGAGTGCCCCTTCCTGGGGATTCAGGGAACAAAGGAGAAAGGACTACTATGGTGGTGGAGTGACAAGCAGTGAGAACAAACCTACTTCTAAGCTGGGTCTAGCCTGAGGCTCCTCCCACTGCGCTTCCTGCCCGGAGTAGGGGGTATCACAGTGAAACAAAATGCTCAGGGGTGGGGTGGGTGGTGGGGAGTCTTCTCTCGCTCTCACCCAACAATGTCTTTTATCGTCCCCACCGAAGGTCCCCTAAGTCCTCTCAGCTGTGGACGTGCTGAGCAGGGCAACCAACAGGTGGAAGGAAGGCACAGCACCTGGGTTCCCTGTGTGAGCTTAGGCAAGTCCCTGCCTTCTCAGGCCTCAGTTTCCCCATGGGTACAATGGGTAGAGGCTCCAGGGTGGGGAACAGAGTGGCCTGGATATGCTCCAAGTTCCTTTCAGCTTCGATGGCCTCCTGTGGGCCGAGCCGGTACCTCAGGCAGGGCGGCTCACCTGAGGCAGAGCTTGGATCCCTGAAGGACGTGGGACAGCAGCCCCGTGGGAAGAGGGAGGGCACTGAAGGAGCCCTGGTGGGGCGCAGCAGGCAGCTTCCAGGAGGGCGGGCTGTGTTGCCACAGCTGGGCACAGGGCTGGCTGTCCGGCCAGAGGCCCTATCCTGGCTCCTCCAGGCCAGCTGGGCGTTGGGAGGCCCCGAGCCTCTTCCGGAGGCTTCCAGGGGGAGCTGTGGCCCAAAAGGCCTCCAGGGACTGGCCAGAGCAGGAGGCGCAGGCAGCCCTGGGGCCTGGGGTCCCTGCTGGAGCAGAAGCAGGGCTCTCAGGACTCAAGGAGCCTGCCTGTGCTGTGGCCCTGGCCCCACCCTTGGAAACCCCTTCTCTGCAAAGGTGGGGTCAGGACAGGGTCAGGGAAAGGCCTAGAAGAGATTCACTTTCTTTAAGGAGCAGATAGAAAGAGTGGGGGGTGGGAGGGGCGCACAGGAGGGCACAGGCATTTGGTCTCTCAAAGTGGGGGGGGGGGAGGGAGAGAGGGAGAGGAGACAGTAAAGACAGAGAACTGGAAGGAAACCGGGAGGAAAGGAAGAGACGGCCGGCAGGGAAGGACCGGGAGGGAGGGAGGCCAGGAAGGAGGGCGGAGAGGGAGAGGTAGGAAGCAGAAAGGAAATGACGGCGAGAGGGGACCCAGGGCCGACTGACCGAGGGGAGGTGGGGCAGAAAGGAGAGAGGAGAAAGAATAAAAGTGGCGGCGGCTGGTGGGGACTCCGACGAGCTGGCTTGGAGGAGGCGGTGGCGGTCGCCGCGCCCTCAGGCCTGTGGCCGGCGGGGCCTCACGTCCAGCCTGCGGCCCATCTTCCTGTCCTTGCGCGGGCGCCGGTCTCTCCGGCCCTTCTTCTGGCCGGCGTTTCTCTCTGCAGCGGGAGCACAGGGCGTTGTTTCTGAGGCCAGCTGGGCCCTGGAAGGCCCCTCAATCCTGGGAGAGGAGGGTGCCCCCCTCACCTCCCAGCAGGGCCCCGAGTAACACTTGGGGGCTGGCCTGACAACCACTCCTTTTTGGAGTCTGGACGGTAGGATAACTTACCCCAAACTGAACACTTCTCTCAGTTCCTTAAGGAGCCCGGGGGGTGCTAACTTGCGGAGCTCCCCTGGCCTAGAGATTCACACGGCCCCCCCAGGACTAAAGGTGGCCTCATGGGGGCACCCGTGACCCTCCCACATACATTCACGTCATGGTTTGCAAGGATCTTTGCTGGGGACAACACATTTCACTCAGGTCCCGCAGCAGCTTCCCCACTCACCTCTGGGCCCCAGGTCTGCCCCTCGATATAACAACAACAGTCAAAACAGCGACAATACAGGAGCATTTAGCTAGCGGTCCCACATGGCAGCCACGTTCCAAATGTCTGTCTGTCAAACTCCTGAGAGCTGTGGGAGGCGGGCACTGTGGCAGGCATCGCGGGGTCTGTCCTCACTCTGTACTGCGGGAGGGGTGGGCTGCAGAGCAAACCCAGACCTAACTCAGAATCTTGACCCCACTGTGCCCTGACCGCGGAGCTGGAGTGAGTTTCCGATACAAACATCTGATTAGTCCCGTATCTCAGATGAGATGACTGAGACCCAGCGAGGGGCCTCGCTTGCTCATTGGCACAGCCTGGGCTGCAGTTCCTGGTGTCACTTTCAAATGGCTCCCAGCTCATGTGGAGCAAAAGACCACACCCCCTCCCTGGCCTGCCTGCCGGCCCCTCTCACCCTCCTCCTTGCTCACTTGGCCCCAGTCACTGGCCTCCACACATTTGCACCTGCTGTGCCCTCCACCTGAATGCTCTTCTTATTGGTTATTATATGACCATTATTATGATCAACAGGTAAGGAGACGGAGGGGCGTGGGTGGGAGAGCAAGGCCAGCCCTACATTCGTGGTTTACAAAGTGTCTACATCCAGACTATTTTCATATATTGTTTGGCTCATATACTATTCTCTGAAGGGAGCTGTGTGCCCACTTAAACATAAAGAAACTGGGGCTCAGGGAGTCACTTCCCATGGTCACACAGCAAGGAATGAAAGCGCTGGGAGAGGCAAGAGGAAGGCCATTTAATTTCTTGAGTGTCAACTGTGTGCCTGTCTCCCCAGGGGTTGGGGCTCCTCCCTTCTCAGGGCAGATTCAGGGTCATCACCTCAGACCAGGCTGCCAACTTCTGGGGCTCCCTATCCCCACTCCTGAGCCCTCAGGAGTCTGAAGATAGACACCCACACAGCTCCAGGGCCAACTGTGCCAGTCCGCAGGTGAGGGCAGCACCAGGGGGACAGGGTAAAGGGCTGCCTGAGTGGCCTTTGTCGCTTTGAAGGTGAGAGGATGGGGTGAGTGGCTTTGGGTCCCCCATCTCTTCCCTATGCCTGCCTGGTGCCTGCCCATCTACCCACCCACCTACCTACCCTCCCATTCACCCACCCATCCACTCATACAACAAAAAGTTAACTGAGCACCTACTGTGTGCCAGGGCCTGTCGTAGGCACTAGAGAAGCATCTGTGAACAAGGCAGACGAAGAGTCTGCTCTCACAGGAGATCACAGACAATGAACCTACACAAGAATGAGCGCCATCGCTGCAGGAAGGTAGAAGTGCTATGATGTGATGTCATGAAAAGGGACTCTTGGTAGGGGAAGCTCATGGAAGGCCTCTCTGAGAAAGACATTTGAGCTGAGACCTAGATGATGCAAGGAGCCCATAGTAGGGTTGTTGTGAGAATTAAAGGAGTCATATTTACAAAGCACTTAGCATAATACCCAGGACACGGTAAGTGCTTTATGAATGTTTGCAGCTGGGGTTGTTGTTATCATCATCATCACCACCACCACCACCACCACCACCACCACCACCATCACCATCACCATCACCATCATCTGGGGGAAGAGCTTTCTTCCTTTGAGCCCTCCAATCAGCCACCAGCACTCAGATGCCATGAGAGGTGTGATTACAGTAACAAGTGCTATGGACTGTCTGTGGTGCTTCTCTGGGCCGAGTCTCTTAGTTTCTCTGGTCTCAGTTGCCCACCATGACTCCTCAAGACCCCATTTCTGTTATCTACACTCCCAACCCAGACACCACAAGTTCTTCTGAAAACAGGGGTGTCCCTGGGTTCGAGTTCTGGCTCCACCATGTCCCAGCTGTGTGCCCAGGTAGCCTGGCTCCGGGTCCCTCATCTTTAAGCATGACTTTAAATTCCTCTTTGCACGTATGAATTCCAGGTCCACACTTCCCTAGCTGTGTGAGCCTTAGGCAAATGACTTAACCTCTCTGGGCCTTAACCTTCTCACCTGTAAAATGGGAATAATAGCAATACCTACCTCATAACACAATTGTGCAGATTAAATGACTTAATGAGTATAGAGAATTAGCATAGTGCCCGGCATATGAGTAGGTGCACAGTTAACATTAGCTAGCTAATTCCATGTTATTACTACTCACCATTCACATCTTATCTACCATACTCCGCAGCCCCTCTTTTTTACATCAGTGGTACTTAAGAGCCCCCAGGGGGTAATTTGGATATCTGTGGGTGATCTTGATTGTCACATAGAAGGGGGTCTCAGAGGCATTCAGTGGACAGGGATCAGAGATGCTGTGTACAACAGTCCCTCACAAAGAAGAGTTTTCCCCATCCCACCCAGCTCTCTCGCAGCTGAGAAATCTGCTTGCTCAGAGCCTAGCTCCATCTTGCATGTGAATGCCAAGGGTGTTTGAACATTTGCTCCACTCACTGACTAGTCTAAGGAGGCCAGTATGGTGTCAATCAAGAGGTAAGAGAGTTTTGTTGATTTTATTAAGAGCTGGTCACCATTAGGGAAATTGCATCTCTAATGGCAACACAAACGTGCACTTGAGCCCTGACCTCGGCTGTCACCTTTGCCATGATTCTGCTCCACTGAGCATTCTCGTGCTTTGGGCCCAAGCACAGCCATAATGACACTTTTTTTGTTTTTCTTTTATATTGCAATTTGGGCACTATGCTGTTGTTTTTTTTAATGACCTGTGCAAGTGGGTTACAGTATCCATGAATTTCATTTCAGAATAGTAAAAAGAGTGTTCCCAAACCCTGTGTTTTAAAGGGAGGTGGTCAGTCTGAAAGTGTTGAGAACCCTTGATGTAAAGGACAAGCTGGATCTTCCTAACGATCTGGGACTGACCCCCAGCAAGGAAGACCCTCCTTTGAAAGGACACCAGGAAGGCAATGCTTAACCCACATGAAGTCATGGCTAATGGTAGCCTTCCAGGAAGCCTTACATGTACTCACTGTGAGACCAGTGTCCCAAGGCCACTCAGCATAATCCATGGGCCCTTCCCATGGTAGCCCTGAGTGCCTGGCCTGGTGCTCACCTCCTGGGCAGGGCCTCTGGATAGGACATTTCCTCGACTCGGACAGCACCTGGCAGGTTGCTTCTTCCTCTTGCCCAAGACGCCCCGCCTCTCGTACCCGGGTCTCCAGGCCCCAAGATGAGCCGCAGGTCTTCCCGTGGTGTGTGCAGGGGCTCCAGCTGCCCCAGGGGCTCAGCTCACATTCCTCTGTGGGGTGGAGGGAAAGACAGACAGATAACCAGATGGAGTCAGCTGGCAGGGAGTGTCCTTCAGATCCAAGGTCAGGATCTGAGGGGTTCAGTTGCCTAAAGGCCCCATCTCTACATGCAAGGGACTCAGGCTGTACAAGGAGAAGAGGGGAGACATTTGAATTGCTACTTATGAGAGCCTGGGATGAGGCTGCTGTGGGCCAGCAGCCAGAGTGACCAACTGTCTGGCTTTAAAGGGGAAGGCTTCCCTGAGGAGGCGACACAGAGCTAAGGGGATAGAGAGTAGTTCATTGGGTGGAGATGGACGGGAGCACATTCCAAGCATGCATAGTCCTGGGGCCTGGAAAACCTTGTTTGAGGGACGGAGCAGCTAGAGTAGGGGAGGAGTGAGAGCCTGGGAGGAAAGGGGCAGGCGAAGGGACCAGAAGGTTGACTGAATGGCCCTCAGGGCCAGGACATGGGTTTTAAACTTGATCATGTGTCTTTGATAGCTATAGAAAGCAGAAGCTATGCAGTGCCGTTATGAGGAAAAATGAGGTCATGGGCATAAAAGTTCTCAGTAGGGAGTAATTTTAAAATATATATAAGGAGATATAGTCTTTCCCATTTGATGTTTTTATGAGTCCCTGAGAGGTAGAAGAGAATGGGAGAGCTATTAACATCCCATTTTGCAGATTAGGACACTGGGGCTTAGCGTAGGGAAGGAGCTGGCTAAGGGAACAGAGAAGGGGCTCGCACAACACAACGCAGCAGGTTTAAGATCCTGTTGGGTCCAGAACCCGTTCCCCAGACCTTAAAACAATGTCCTTCTGCTAGATGTATTCATTTGACAAGCAAAGTCTGAGCACCTACTGCATGCCAGGTGCTGTGCTGGGTACTGAGGTGCAGCAGGAACAAGGCGCACCTGGGTCTGCCTCTCGGGGTTCACTGTCTGGAGAAGTCAGGGTGCTCGCGCAGTACTGGGAGGAGCCCAGGCAGCTGTGGGAGCACAGAGGAGGCTCCAGCCCCAGCCTGGGGGACTGGGAAGGCTTCCTGGAGGAGGAGGTTCCTGACCTGAGTGGGGGTGGGGAGGTTAGCCAGGCTCAGGGAGGGGCAGGAAAAGGAAGCGCTCCAGGTGGAAGGAATACCCCCCCCCCCCGAAGTCTTCTGGAGGACTCAGGCTTGACGCTGGCCTACAGCTGGGGAGGCTGGAGTATAAGCTCCAATAGAGAGAAAAAGAATGGTAGGGCAGAGAGGCTGGCAGACGGGGGCCACACTGCACAGGGCCTGAGGGCTCTCCCTGGGGACAGTGGGAGCCACCGAGCAGAGGAGAGACCTGATCACGTTGTCATTTTGAAATAATGACTCTGGCTGCTCCCATGAGAGGCAGCAGCGGCCGGAGGGAGTGAGACCCGAGGCAGGTAGGCGGGCGGGAGGCTGTTGCAGTCAGTGATCCTGGTGATGGGCAGAGTGTGGGGAGAAAGAGATGTGTGGGGTGGAGTGGGGAGAAGGGGGGGAGGGTGTTGAGAGCTTTATTCTGCTTCATTTCCCCCCAAAGTCCTGTGTGCTTTTGCCACCTGACATCTGTATTTATTCTTGTGTGACTCTTCTGTCTCCCCAGCAAAATGTTACATTCGTAAGGGCAGAGGCTCTCCCTGTTTGGTTCACTAATGTGTCCCCAGCACCTCGGAAAGTGCCGGCACATAGCAGATGCCCTAGTAAACACTCCTTGGAGAATTAAAGAGCAGATTGGATTGGATGTAGGAGGAGAGAGGAGTGGCCAGTGATGTCCGTACCTCCAGCATGGCCAGCATGGGGCTGGCTATTGACAGAGGAGGCACCAGGTTGGGGATGGGGGGGGGGGGGGGAGACATCCAGAGGGCAGGTGCGGATGTGGTCCGATGCTCAGGGAGATGTGTGACCCAGGGCAGTGCGTTAGGAGCCACCAACTTTTGGAATGACTGTGAACACGAGCCTAGAGGGAATGTGTGATTCAGGTGAGAACACTGGGGAACAGCCAGCCTCACGTGAGGACAGATTACAGAAGAAGAGCTCACACAGGAGTCTGAAAAGGAGCAGTGGGGAAAAGAGAGCAGTGATAACAATGACATGTGTTGAGCACTTACTGTATACTAGTCACTGTATTAAGTACTTCAAATTTCATTAAATAATTTAATCCTTATAAACCGTCTCCCATGAAGTAGGCTCTATGTTCTGTGGTAATTTTTTTTAATGTTTGAAGAAATTGAAGGACAGAGGGCTTGGGTAGCTGGCTCGAGATCACAACTGGGTAAATTTTAGAGCTAGGATTTAAACCCAGACCTGCCTTATTCCAAAATCAGGGCTCTAGCTTCAGCTGATACTCAGCCACCTCCCTTGGTACTAATGATGTCGTCGTTGGTAGTAATAGTGATCATAATGACAGTTTTAGCACACTGAAGGATTCCTGTGTATACGTGACATGGTGGTGTTGGGCCTGCCATCCATGTGATATTCTACTATGATTTCTTCTAGGCCTCCTGACACCCTCAACAGCCCTGCCCCAGGGAGGAGGGGGAATGAGCAACATGAGGAGGCCCCCACTCACCCTGGCACTCCCGTGTGCTCTGCTGGGCCGCAGTGCCCAGTGGGCAGGTGGGCAGACACTTTCCCTTGTACAGGTAAAACCGCCTTTTGCACTGGATGCAGAAGTCCTGGCTGAAGCAGCTCTCGCATGTGGCCCCACATTCTGTAATAGAGCCAGGGCCACCCCTGGTGAGGCCGGCTGCCCAGGAAGAGGGCTTTCTGGGACTGCTTGAGGTGGGAGAACCTCTGAGCAGCGCCAGGCCCTGTAGCACTGGGGTCAGGATTCAGTGTCTCCTTTGAAGCCCAGACTTGTCTGAGGTCAAACTGGGTTGCATTCAAGGAGAACTCCCTTTCTCATTTGAACTGAGGCTCTGCAGGGACAGGTTACATGTCCAAGGTAACATGGTTATTTGTATTTAAAGCTCAAGGTTCCCTTTCTCATTTGAGCTGAGGTTCAGAAAGGGCAAGTGACTTGACTAAAGTCACACAACAAATCTGGGCTAGGAGTGAGGACTCCCTGCTCCATTTCCATTGAGGCTCAGAGATGGTCATGATTGTCCCAGGTCACAGCAAAAATAGAGTTAGGAGCTAGGACTCCTTTTCTCACTTGAGCTAGGCTCAGAAGGGCGAGTAACATGCCCAAGGCCACACAGCAAACCAGGGTAAAGGTGAAGGTTCCCTGCTTACACCAGAGAAAGCACTGACTTGCCTAGGGCTTTAGAGCCAGCCTGAAACCCCTGAAACCCAGCAAGTATCTGAGTCTGGGTTCAGGCATATACCCGCTTCCCCTGTGGCTGCGTTGAGGTCAGAGATGGGATGTGGGCCAGAGGTGCCCAGGAGCCCAACACTAGCACAGGACAAGGGAGGAGCCACGTACTTTTGCACCTGTTGACTTCCTGGCCGCGGACGCCGAAATAGCCGGGGGGACAGTCGTGCACACACTTGCCGTACTGGCGGATACCTTCGCGGCGGATGAACAGGAAGAGCCTCTGCTGGCAGGTGGAGCAGCCGTTCTCCTCCGAGCAGGTGACACAGCCTGTGCAGTTGCCCCCCAGACCAGTGCCCACTGCCAGCCAGGCCAGGGTTGGAGGGTGGGCGAAAGGGAGAGAGAGACGGTCAAACCATATGTGTGAGCAAGTCAGATGGTCTCATTGGGGTAGTAACTAAGCACCACCGCCATAAACCACATTATGAGCCAGCCGTGCTGAGCGACGGAGGCAGAGGTCCAGTTGTCTTCGTGGCTGCATCCCAAACACAGTGCTGAGAGCAAAAAAGCAAATTGCACAACGAATCATTCAGTAAGAAGCTATTTATGTCAAGTTCAAAAACCTGCAAAACAATATTTTGTAACATTTATTACACATCAGTTTGTTTTAAGAGTAAAAGACATGTAAGGGGCTGATAAACACTGAATTCAGGATCTAATAGCCCTGAGGAGAGAAGTGAGTAAAGAGATTGGGGAAGAAAACTGGGGACTTCACTTGTATCTGTGATATTTAATATCTTAAAATCTAAAGCAAATATGAAAATGGCAAGACAAATCTTCATTATATTGTTTTTTATTCTTGATTGTAAGTTGTAAATATTTTATCATTAAGTGTATATTTTTAAAAAGGGTTTAGCCTCTCTTGCGTCCTGGGAGTGGGGAAGGGGCAGAGAACAACGTTCTTTTTACTCCTTCTGCCTCCCTTCCCCAAGCACTGGCCCATCCTCAAGCTGAGATATAGAGCAGGGAGGTGACAGAAATTCTGAGAGCACTGGAGACCTGCACCTCTGAGCACTATGTCACCTGTCCCATGTCCATTCTCCGCCTCCTTCTCAGTGACGGAACCCTGATTTTTAGTGGAATTTATGTCTTCCAAGAATAAAGACTACATTTCCCTGGCTTCTTTGCAGATGTGTGTGGTCATGTGTCTAAGTTCTGCCCAGTGGGCTTTAAGTGTCCTGTGCCACAGCCAGGAAATGCCCTTCAAATGAGGACAGAGCTCTTCTTCCCTTCCTCCTTCCTCCTGCGAGACTGAGACCTAGGTAGCTGGAACCATGGCAGCTGCAGGTGACAGAGGGACCTGACAGAGAGACAGCTTGGCACAGCCATACCAACCAAGGACTATCTGCCTCAGGCTCTTTTAGAGGAGAGGGAGGAAAGTGTTGTCCCTCCAGTTTGGGCCATTGGCCTTTCTGACAGATCCTGAGGACCACATGGTGATGAGTGATGACGCTGGGTCGCCAGCCACACAGGTGGGCACAGAGCGATGTCCATGGAAACCAGGGTGCCTCTCCTCAGTGCCTCAGCGCTGTGCAAGCCCCCTGGACCTGAGATGCCACCCCACCAACAAAGGGCAAAGGGACCCTCAAACTGGCTTGAGGTTATCTCTGCCATTTGTCAGGAAAGGAGTTCAAATAGAAATTATGTTCAATTACAGAAAAACAAAATGGTATTTCCCGCAAACTGAGTGTGTGGACTGAGCTCGTACCACAACAGGGGTGTTGTTGCCCATTTTGCAGCTGAGAAAACAGGGACAAAGAAGTGCAACGACGTGCCAGGGTCCCGCAGAATCAGTTGGGGCAGGGACCATGTCAGCAGGCCCTACTCTGCCCTCTTGGAGCATTTGTTCAGGGCATCCCCTGCGTCAGGCAGAGCCTGGGGCCTCAGGGATGAACCGCACACACTTGGCCCTCCCATCGCAGGACCTCAGGGCAGAACTGAAGCCTGCAGGAGGGACTGGCAGCAACACCGATGGGGACAAAGCAAAACTCTGAATAACCACTGTCCCTCAGGAGAGGGTAGGGATCACTCAGCCCAACCTCTGCAGTTTCACTGAGGACCCTGAGGCCAGAGGGATGGAATCTTCCCCAAAGTCAGGCGGCCAGCAGCAAAGAAGCCCCAATTAGAGCTACAGCACTAATATTTGTAGACTGATTATTTTCTGAAGACAAAAGACCCTGACAAGGACACTCCCCTTGACCTCAGACAGTGTCAGGGTGTGTGTGTGTGTGAGTGCGTGTGTGTGTGTGAGTGTACGAGTGCATAGTGGATCTCAACTAGTACCTCTCAACCCCAGGCGTTTGAACAGAGGTGGCTCCGCCTTGGCCCTGGCAGTTGGCTCGGGTGCCCTCTAGTGCCTCTATATTGTAACGGCACCTCTGAGTTTGAATTCTTAGAGTCTCACTTTGGGTTTTCATCGCATCTCCATAGCTAAAAACAGCAGTGCTATTTTCCTCCATCTCTGAGGTCTCAGGTGTAGAGAGTTGAACACCAATTTTATGAATAATAAGTGATGACAACTAGAATTTGTATAATGCTGTTTCAGAAAGATCCAAATTTGATGGTTCTTAAATTTGTGCATAAGAATTCCCGGGGAGGCTTGTAAAGTGTTTGGTGTGGATCCAGGAATGTATATTTAACAAGTCCAAAATAAGTGTCATAGGCATCCCTGGCGGATGACTGAACTAGGGACAAACAGCTCGTGTAGGCTGGGCTGTATCTCTTGAGAATTTTGACTGTGGGTTGACAGACAATGGTCTGGGCTGGCATCTTAGCCTAAACATTTGCAGGAGGGCAGGGTGGCCCATTCTGGTGCACATGCGTGACAAGCTTTGGTGGGCATTAGCATCTGTGGCCCTTCTCTGTGCTAACAGAGGCCCCATCCCTCTGCACTCTGAGTCTGAGGTTCACATGGAAACATTGTCACCCCGATGCACTTAACCTGGGCTTTGCCAGTCAGAGCCTCAGGTCTCCTTGACCACACGGTGGGTTCAGACATAGGCAGAGGGGGGGAGGGCTCTTTTCTACTCTATCTGGATCTGGGAAGATGTAGATCAGAGCTGGCAGGCACCACATGAGGGCAGTGTCCCAAGAACAGAGGCCACACAGCAGCAGCAGAGCCATGAGATGGGCTGTGCACTTGGATTCACCCCTGGGGGTAAGGGTCATAAATTCTCTTCTTTTCTCAAGCCATTTTGATTCAGGTTTTCTGTCATTTTCAACCCAAATACTCCTGACCAATACAGAAGCAGAGAGAGAAATAAACAAATCAGATGCAGAGAGAGAACAGCCACCAGAAACTTCATGGGCTCTGAGTGTCTGACCATCTTCCATGCCCAGCTTCCAGTCCCCCTGAGGCTTGGTTCGCCCCATAGATTAAAAATGGTCACTTTTTCACTTGAGTTAGCTCTCTTCCTGTCAACTTACAATCAAAATGATGTAGCTTGCCAGATAGGAAACAGATATGACGGAGCAGCTGTGTTTCAGCAAGGACAGGGGCCTGGAGCACCACCAACATGGCATCCCAAGGGGCTCTGGGGTTCTAGGGAGCACACTTTGAAAACCCCTAGGTCCTTCTACACCTATTCTGGATCTGGCCTTCATCGCTGCCCTCTCCCAGCTCAGATGCAGGTTTCTAAATGAAGGCATTATAGTTCTAATTGCAAACTCCCCAAGTTTTCTTGGGCACTAGAAGGGATGGCACAGCTTGTGATTTCCCTTAACAACTGTCTTCCATAAGCAAGGCCATCCTTCCCCAGTCAAAATGTCAGCTGGACCAAAAAGTATGGCCCTGTGCTACTCTAGCAGCTGGGGAGGAGGGGGTGGGTGGCATGGTCTTGGAGTGACATCTGAGTCACTTTGCCTTTCTGGCTACCCAGGGGCTGCATTGAGATTTGGATATTCACTTTAGGGACAATGACAATGGAACTCATCATGTCAGACTTGGCAGTTTACAAAGGGATGCAGGCTTAAAATAACTCTGAATGCATGCATTAGCCCAGGATTGAGCCATCCATCCATCCATCCATCCATCCATCCATCCATCCATCCATCCAACAGTAGTTACTGAGCCCCTACTCTGTGTCAGGTCCAAGGGGTAGCTGTGTGATCATGGGCAAAATACTTTAACTTTTTGAGCCTCAGTTATTCTAGCTGTTAAAAAGGGGTAATAATGCTTATCTTGCAGGGTTGTTGTGATTGAAAGATGATGCATGGAAAACTTTCAGCATACAGCCCTGCACACAGCAGGCCCTTGATAAACTGGAGCTATTGCTATTTTATTAAAGCAGATGACATGTTTTCCTGCCCTCAGAAATCTAAAGATATGTGTTATGTGCAGGTGCCCAGATTCAAATCTAGGTTCCACCACTCACTGAGTGACCTTGGACAACTACCCTATTCTACCCTCATGGGCCTTGTTATAAACTGTGTGCAGACAAACCAGCAAATGCCTGGCACATAATTGGTGCTTCTCCGTAAATGTAAGTTCCTTTCCTGTTCCCACATTATCACAACACATGGTGGGATTGTAAACCCACATTTGGACCCTCCTCCCCTTTCATAGGAAAGCAAACAGAGGCCAGAGGCATTGGTGGACAGCAACTACCAGCTACCATCTGCAGGAAGATGGTCTTTCATCCTTGGGATAGTGAAGAGCTCAGGGCAGAGACATGAGGAGGTAGCTTTGGTCTTGGGTGAAAGGCAGTTTATTCTTTCTGCTGGGATCTAGGAATGATCTGTGCTTTTCAAATGAGGGTTCCCAACCTCAGGGGTACCCACGTCCTGAGTAAAGGAGTCAGTGGCTCAATGTTTGCAAGTGATTTCTATATTTTTTCCATTTAGAGATTTGGAGTGGATTCAGGATCATCTCTGCAGTACCATGCCTCCCACCCACCTTTATTGGAGAGCTTTCCTGGGAGGGGTGGGTGGATAGAATCAAAAGGCACAGGGTGACAGCCAAGACCTTGAAAAGTATAAGTTCTCCCAGACAGGTTCATCTCCTCAGCAGCTCACAGCGAGTCTGAAAAAAGCCTCAGTACCCAGTGAAGAACTGCAGCCCCACACTTCAAAACAAAACAAAACAAGAAACAACCCCCACCCAACAATTTGGATAAATTCCCAACACTTAAAAATCAAGTTTCATACAAAAAGCTGGAATTTGGGCTTCTCTGGAAAAAGTCAGAATATCTGCCAATGCTGGGCCTGCTTTCCTGCAAGGCAGTAGTTGGTTGGAGTTACGTAGATGGGGCGTATGCTCTCCAGTTTGCTGCAGTCCCCACCACTCCCTATTATCCCTGACACTGAGGGTGGAGGTCAGCTGCTATGTATTATCATCCCTGAGCTGCTGTTTCTCTTACATCCACTTCACTCCCTCACATTAGAAGACCAGGAAAGCAGGGGCTCTCACACTAGGGCATGCGTGAGACTCACCTGGAGGGCTTGTTAACACAGATGGCTGGGCCTCCCTGGAGAGCTGTTGATTCAGTAAGTCTGGGCTGGGTGTGAGAACGTCTACTGCTAACAGATTTCCAGGTGATGCTGCTGCTGCTGGTCCTGGGACCACACTTTAAGAGCGGAGTAGGGTTAAGAGCCAGACTTCTTGGGTTTAAACCTCAGTGCTGCCCCTCATCTTTGCCCATGTGACCTTGAACTAGTACCTTAACCTCTTGTGCTTCAGTTTTCCCATCTATAAAACAGGAACCCTACTGGCTGACCTATGTAGGGTTCCTGTTTTGGGGACCTGTGCAGGCCTGGCACTTACAAGGGTCTCAGTAGTATTACCATCTGCACCTGCCATGCCTCCATGAGTGTTTGCAGCCCTGGGCTTGCTTTGGCAGTCAGTGCAGAGCTTGTTATTTTGATGTCAACATTTTTGGGGATAGTTTCTTCATAATTGGGGTGTGCCCAGGGAAGTGTGTCTTGCATGAGAACATCATGTGTCATGGTGGACTGAGGATTTAACACAGCTGTCTCGAAGGACCCCCTGGGGGGTGAGAAGGATGGAGAAGGAGAGAGAGACCACTGTCCCCTGCCCCAAGGCCATGCAACCTGGGGAGGGACAGGCCCTGCTCTGGGTCCTGCTCTGTCCTTGGGAAGGATCCAGAACCATGTAGGGGGGCCATACGCAGGGAGTGCTGGGCAGTGCATCCTCTAATCCCTGCCTGGCACTGTGGGATGCTGTCATTGATGGACCAGAGGAAATAAACAACATCTGGGCTCCCTCCTGCCTACTCAGCTGCCACATATGGAAGGCAGTCACTGCCACTGGAGGATGGTGCTTTCCTGCCTGGGGGGCAGATTGCATCATCCCCAGCAAGGGATGGGTCCTGGAGATGACTCCTGGCTTTGGGACTCCCAGGGGATGTGGGGCTAGAGGTGTAGCCCACCAGACTCTTCTGAATACTTAGGAGGGAACCTAGAGGGTCTCATGTTCAGCAGAATGTTTAGGTGGTCTTGACTTTGGGGCCTGAAAAAACAGCACTTCCACGCTGCATGATCCAAGGCAAGTGCCTTCACTACTCTGAACCTCAGTCTTCTCTTCTGCAGAATGGGGATAATAGTAGCAGTCACCTCCCAGGCACTTGTGAAGATGATGTGGACTCATCCATGCAGAGAGACAGCTCATGGCAGATGAATAGCACTATTTTATTTTATTTCATTCGTGGGAGATAAATGGGAGGCTCCCCAAGGTGCTCCCTCGAGGGCTGGGGCCCAGCTTGGCTTGCTCTCCTTCAGGTATCCATAGCCTTGCACATTGTAGGTACCTACTATTTCTTAAATGAATGAATGAATGACGGCTTAATAAATGTTCTCAAAAACTGTTCTCAGGGAGCCTGCGGTGCAGTTGGGAGGGCCAAGATCATACAGTGCAAAGAAAGCTGATGATGTCTGCCCAGCGGAGCTCCGGGCCGAGTGAGGGAGCCAGGGCTGGGCTCAGAGACGGGAGCAGCAGGGATGGTTTTCTGGGGAGGCAGACGTGGAGACGGAAGCAGATTTGCTCGTGTAGGAGGAGGAAAGGTTTTTAAGAGAGGTGAGTACAAGACGGTATGTGCGTTGGTGGCAGGGAGGGCGTTTGGGCAAGAAGCAGATAGGAAATGCCCGCTAAGGTGACAGTACATGACCCCGAAGGGGTGAACGGGTAAGGCCTGGGAATATAATAGTAACAGGCGCACATCCAAGAGGCAGACCTTTCGTCCCTCGCCCTCCACACTTGTATGTCCTGCCTATCCCAGTCAACGGCGACTCTGCTCAGCCAAAAACCTTGGAGTCATCTCGCCTCTTCTCTTCCCCTCATATCCTACATGCAATCTGTCAGAAATCAGTCAGTTCCACCTCTGACATATGTCCAGGGTCTGACCAATTCTCTCCACTTCCGCTGCCGTCACCTCCCCCTGCCCATGCCACCATCACCTGCAAAGACCCGGAGGCCCGAGGCCCCCAGCCCTGCTCCTGCACTGACACGCTCTCCCCCTCCGTCCCAATCACTGCCCCGCTCCAGCCACGCTGGCCTTGCCCTTGCTGTTCCTCGAACACGCCAAGGCCGCGCTTAGCAAGGGCCTTTGCACTTGCTCTTCCCTCGGCTTGGAATGCCCTTCCCACATTCATCCCCAAGGCTCGTCCCCTCAGGCCTCTGCTGGAATGTCCCCATCGCTGTGAGACCTCCCTGACCACTGTACCTGAGGTAGCACCCTCCCAGCCCCCGATCCTTCCCTCAACCTGCTTTGTTCTCCATTTATCCCACCTGACGCGTGATGTGTGTGTTTGGGCTTTTGGTATCCCTTTCCCGCCACTGAATGGTGAAGTCTGGGAGGGATGACCCAAGCACCCTGCACCTGGTTTTGCTCCTTCAGCTGTCCGGGCAAACCCTGCCTACCGCTCTCGTTAATTCTTGTAGCTGCTTGCCATTCCATACAGAGGCGCGGCAAAATTTATGGCAATTGTCCTATAGTGAAGCTGTCATGAAACTGGCGTATGTGCACTTGCCATTCTTTTGAAAAAATATTGAGAGGACAGTTCCTTTTCTTTTCATGTTATAGGGATGTTTGCTGTGTGCGTGGCCTTGAAACACCTTGTGCCTCGGTTTCTTCTTCTGTACTGAGCTCATAGGGCTATTTTGAGGATCAAATGCATTATGCTCAAAACAGTCAGTGCCTGGCACATAGTGGGTGCTCAAGAGATCTCACTACCTTCCTCCCCTCCAAATGTAGTCTCCCTGAGGCAGGCCTCTTTCTGTTTGTCCATGGCTGTGGTCCCAGTCCCTGGCAGAGTAAGTGCCTGGTACACAGCAGGTGCTCAGTGAGGACTTGTGGGCTGGGGTGTGGACTAGGACAGGTTCTTGCTCCTTCCAGTCCTGGCTCTGTCCACAGTGGGATGGTCTGGCTCTGTGACCTTGGGCAGGTCTCTTGCTTGTCTTATCTTCTCTGAGCCTCCTTTGGTTGCTGTGAAATGCTCTGTGAGCTGTGTACAAGGTGCCTGGCAAGACTGGGGGGGCAATAAACGCTGGCTGCTCATCCTTTCCCTCCCCTGGGGAACTTAAAATTCTTCGTGAGGGGTTCATTGCCTCTCGTGGCCCCTCGGGAAGCTGTAAACTCTTCAGGTTTGGCAGCAGTTAGGGCCAGGGAAGGACACATCCAGCCAACCTGGAGACCCCTGCCCTCCTCTGCTTTTCTTTTCTTTGATTTATTAAATGAAGCTAAAAGACAAATCACAGAGCTACAGAAACATTTCAGAAAGATGAGCAAAATGATACTAGATTGTGAAGGTCAATTCCCCAGCCGTTTGCGCCATGCACAGTGCCAGGGTACACCGGGTGCTCTGCAGATGTTTGTTGACTGACTGAATGAACAGGACTTAAGTTACTGCTCCAAAACTTGTGACTAAGGGCGGAAACAGAGCCTGTGTTCTGCCTACCCCCAACCACCATGTTCTAAAGAGCTGACTCATGAGTATGGAACTGGGGCCAGACACCCCTGTAGGACTTAGTGAGTGGGGCCAACTGTCCTTGTGCCCTCCACCGTCTCCCCTTCCACTGCCTCCCCAGCCCATGTAAACAGATGTCTGAAGAAAATCCAAGAACACTGCCCTCAGCCGCAGGGGCTGAGGCAGAGCAGAGCACTTCCCTACCTCCCTAGACCCAGATGTGGTGGCAAGAGAGTCGCTCGTAGCTTGGAGGGAATGTGACGGCCACGGATGTGGGCATTTCATGCCCCGATTGGACACACGCTCGCTGATCCTCCCCATGTTTCCTGGGGAGAGGGGAGAATAGATGAGAGCTGCAGAGGGGCAGGGGCAGTCCTGGGAGCCCTGCACTGCCACCATTTGCCAATTCTGTCAGGGTCAAGAGGACACTGAAGGAGGCAGTTGAGTTTGAACCAAGCTGCAGACCCCCAACCCAAAAGAGTCTGGGGGGGGGCATAGGGAGGGAACCAGGGAGATCAGGAGAGGTCAAGCCCTTGCTCCTGCCACATCACACCCGTGCCTCAGTGAGGGCACCTGCCACGCGCGGAGGGCATGGAGGGAGGCAGAGGAACCTTGGACCTGCCCCTGCTGCTCGTGGTGGTGGGGCTTGGAGTTTTCTCTGTGTTCGAGTTGCGAGGTCACAGCAGAACCAGAGAAGTAAGAGACAGCTGTCCCTGTCCCATCCTTTCTTCATCTCCCGATAATAGGGGACGGAGGGAGGGAGCAGATAAATGGAGTCAGTGGTAGGGAAGGAGAAGGTTTGGAATTAGACACATGTTTTTAAAACATAGCACTTGACTGGGCTTTTTAGTACCAGAAAGCTCTGAGATCTACCCAAACTTATTAAGGATTGAGCTTTAGAGATATAATAGGGAATTAGAGAAAGAAGTACACATGTCATGCTTATAACCTTCTGTTATGTGTTCAATCTAATTATTAAGCCAGTAACACACAAACTAGGCCAAGGATTACCATCCTTAATATACAAAGAGCTCCTAGAAATCAATAAGAAAAATAGGAACAACCCAAGGTGGGGAAATGGGCAAAGATATTAATTCAAAGAAGTAATCCAAACAAAAAAAGGCAAATGGGCCAGTGACCACATGAAGAGCTGTCCCACCTCACTAATAATTTTCAAAATAATGACTAAAACAAGAATGAATTATTACTTGTGACCTTTACCAGAGAGGCAAACTGTAAAAGACTGACAGCATGCAGCACTCCCTTTTGAGAAAAGAATTTGGTCAGTGTCTACTAAAGTTTAAAATCTATAGTGATACCATTTTAGAGATGGTGCCCTGAGGCTCAGAGAGGGGCCAACATTTGTTTAGAGCCACACAGTGGGTCACTGCAGGGCAGGGCTGGAACCCTGGTCTTGAATGGGGCCTTTGGTCCTTCCTATCTGGCCTTGTGCACAGTCTAGCCCTTGGCCCCTGACTGGGGAAGCCTGGCCTGTGATACTTTTTCTGCATCTGCTTTGAGGCTGAGGATGGCTGGGACTGATTTAGGTGACATGTCTCCAATTGTCACCCAGTCCCCACCACAGATGAGGCTTCCAATCAACCCTGTTAAGCAGCAAGATGTAGAGTGTAGAGGTGTCATCTGCAAAATGGGAACCATATCCTTCTTGCCCAGTTAAAACCAAGACTGAGGGCTGGAACCAAGATGGGCTGCTGCAGCCAGACATGTGGGTCTCTGAGTTCTGGTAGATCCTCAAAGGGACCAGGGCTGCAAATGGACAGAACCAGGCTGATGTTGGCTGAGCATCTGCCACTTGCAGGACCCTGTGCTACTCGGGTCCTTGTGTGAAATCACTTCACATCCACCACAACCCCACAAAGCTGGGGCTACACTTACCCCAGTTTCATGGATGAGAAAACTGAGGCTCAGAGAGGTGAAGCGGTTGACCTAAGAACTCACAGCGAGGAGTCCGGTGGGAGGCAAACCAGAGCCCAAGCTCCTAACTGCTGGGGGCTGTGCCTTCCTTGTGGCCTGTCAGCTCCTCCCTACTGACTCCTGCCCAGTGTCTCTCCAAAAACAGAGAAATGACATGGAAAGCCATATGTCTCTCAGGGCCCAAGGCTCATCAGAGAGGGGGCCCAGAGCGGTTTGTGGGGACAGACAGAAGGAGAAGGAGTTACTCCAGACAGGAGGAGAGAGGAGGCTATGAGAACTCAGTCATTTTCCATCTGGAACAGTCTGCGCCCTGGGATGAGCCCTTAGCAACACTCCCCAGACCTTCAGTAAAGTCTGCTTGATGCGCAAGTGTCCTGAGAGCCTGCTTTCTTTTTCTTGGGGGTGGGGGGTGGGGAGGTGGAGGTGGGTTGTTCGGGCCAACAACACGATCCGCAAGTGAAGCCATTCAGCCAAAGCAGCCCTGGGACAATGTCTGCCCTTGGTGGGGGGTGCTCAGCTTCAGGGAGGGCGTCCAGCCAACCCCACCTGTCCCAGGGCAGGGGCTCCAGCTGACGTCTCTCCTGCTCTTACGCTAAGACTCGCTCTCCCACCAGCCTGCGCCCCCGAGGACAGGGTCCAGTGACAGCAAGTGTTCAACAGATGGGTGCTGACTGCAATGCAGCGACTCAGGACTCTCAGTAACGACAGTGAACCGAGAAGTGTCACCTGCACTTGAGACTTCCAGTAGCGCCCTTGGGAGGGCCAAGGGCTGCAGTGTCAGGACTAGCAGCACTTGTCAGGGAAGAATTGCTCATGGGAGGGTGGTGCCTGAAGGTGGGGTCAGGGGTCTGCTCCGGGTGGAGGACTGAGGGCTCACACCTTCTTACGAGACCTTCCAATAGGACGTTTTGTAAAATCAAAAGGCCAGAGCACAAGGCGAGAAGGACCCCCTTCTTCAAGAGCCTCGAGCACATAGCGCCAGCGGACTCACGTGGAGCTAACAGGGAAGCGTCGGGCTGAAGAGAGGAGCTCCCGTGTCCAAACCATCGGGGACATTCGCGTAGGGAGTACGAGGAAGTCTTACAAATGGACCAAAAAAATCCCGGAACCCCAATAAAAAAGTGGGAAAAATAAAGATACAAAGTAATAAAAACGCGAAAAACAAAACAAAAAGTAAAATAAAAAGTGTACAATAAGGGGAATACAATTGAATAAAATAATTTAAAGTCATTTAAAATTTTGAGATAAAATAGCATTTTAAAACTAAATTAAATGATAACATTAAAATAAAATGAAAAACTTAAAAAATAAAATGGAAGAATAAAATTAAAAATTGTAAATTTAAATAAAGTATATTAAAATAAAAAATTTAAAAGTGAACTAAAAATGTTTAGATAAAATTAAAAAAATTTGAAATGGAAATAAAATTTAAGAGTAAAACAGAAGAGCAGCAATTTGTAACAACTGAAAAAGAAAAAATACAAACAAGCAGAGTCTTGCATGACTGATGCTGACAATGTGCCACGAATGAAGGAGTCCGATGCCCTCAACTGCCGGCCAGCAGTGGGGTAAGAAGAGAGGAGGAAGGAACCATGTCTGCGAGGCACCGTCTGCCTGGGTTTTTCCAGCCTGCTGTGGGCAGGAGGTAGGCTGAAGGCCCCACCATGGCTTCATCCACAAATAGCCATCACATAATTTAAACATTTATAATGTGCCAGCACCACACACACACACACACACACACACACACACACACACTTCCATCCTTGCTGCTGTCCCCTGAGGTCCAATTTCATAAAGGAGTGAACAGAAACTCAGAGAGGGTGAGTCACTATGCCATAGACACATAGCACTGAGGACCACCCTATCCTCTGAATCTGGGCTCTTTGAAGTAACCTTCCTGCGATGAGCTAGGTCTGCTGAAGACTTTCAAATAGAGGCAGAAGCATGTCTGACATCAGGCTGGAACATTCTGAACACTAGAAAGAGCCACGCCGGGAATCATGACCGTTACCACCTCTTACTGAGCATCTACTGTTTCCCAGGTGGGTTACATGCACAACCTTCTTGATCTTTGAGACAACCGTATGATGTAGATGCTATTATTGTTTCCATTATATGGATAGAGACACTGAGACTCAGGAGGGAAATATTTTCACCCAAGCATAGCAGTAGCAGAGCTGGGAGTTGAGTCCAGGCCTGTATGCCCAAATCCCACCCTCCACGCCTGGCACTAGACACTCCTCCTAGTCACTAACTGAGCACTCCTTATGTGCAAGGAATGCATTTCATGCCCCATTTTCCAAATTAGCCAACGGAGGAACAGAGGAGAGAGATGACCTGCCCAAGGCCACTCAGGTAGTGAGTGGCAGAGCCCATGGCCTTTGTCACAGCCTGCCGGCCTCCGCTGCTCATCTGGGA
The DNA here is from genome assembly GCF_964146895.1 of Miniopterus schreibersii. Classification (NCBI taxonomy): domain Eukaryota; kingdom Metazoa; phylum Chordata; class Mammalia; order Chiroptera; family Miniopteridae; genus Miniopterus; species Miniopterus schreibersii. The sequence goes on from NC_138110.1 coordinate 62,850,646, forward strand.
CTTGCTAGAGACAGCTGTGCCCATTTGCCAAATCCAGAGCAGGCTCCGGAAGGGCAGTTGTGACATTCTTTCTCTGTGGGTCTCCACCCCTGCGGATGTGGGCACTGCTGTCAGGATTCAGGGAAAGTGGAGGCTTCTGGCTAAAGGGAGTGGTTTCTCCATGTGGTCTAGGTCCCCCAGGCTTGGGAATACCTTTCTTTTGAGCTGGTGAAACATAACCCCACACCCGCAGCGGCACAATGGAGCCCCCACCATGGGCCGCAAAGTGGGCCCTATGAATCATGTGGCATTACTATGAGAAATCATCCCATAGCAGGCCGCGGTGGCCCTGCCTGAGGCAGCAGTGCCTGAGAGGGGTTGGCTTCACCCATCCAAGGGAATCAGGCCATTCTCTGTGGGACCTGGAGGAGTCCCCAAGGGTGGAGCTGAGGGCCCGTGTATCCTAGAGTGGCGCTGACTGTTGCACAGGGCAGAGAATGGAGGCTCTGGCCATGGAGACCTGGGGGCACATCCCAACCTCTCCCCATCCTGGCTGTGTGCTCTTGACAAGTTGATTGCCCCCTCTGAGCTTGCAGGGCCTTCTCTGGAGAATAATAAGATCAAATGAACTCACGAGCTATTATGTGGATGAACTGGGAGAAGGCCTGGCAGAGTGGTTATGCACCCGAGCTTTGGAATCAATCACCTAGGTTTAAATTCTGGTTTTGCCACATGGACTTGCCAAGCTATTGGCCTCAACCATATGAAATTGCTAATATGTGGCTGTTTTCTACCAACAAGATGGCAATTTCATATACTTCAACTAACGCTCCTCTGTCTTAACGCAGCCTCCTCCTCTGTGAGATGTGGGTAACAGTCCTCCTACAAGTTGCTGTGAGGATTAAATAAGGCTGGGAGGCTACTGAGCTCAGTACTTAGAGCTTGGGGTCTGGGACAGGCAGGATTTGAACCTTGGCTGTGTGATGTTAGGCAGGTTACTTAACCTCTCTGTGCCTCCGTTTTGTCATCTGTAAAATAGGGATAACAGTACCCACCTCATAGGTTTATTAGGAGAACGTAATCAGTTCACATGTACGACGTTGTTGAATATAAACCATACACGTAACATCTGGCACAGCGTAAATGCTCAGCCGTAAAACCAAATCCAAAAGAGACTTTTCTAAACCTTTGATGCCACTGAAAATTAAGTATTTTAAAAGAAAAACTATGTTCTAAGGAACATATATGGGTGTAGATATACAGATGAGGAGCATGCTCCCGGGTGTCCAACAAGCCCAAGGTCATTCTGTGTCCTGACAATGTCCACGGCCTGAGGCCCTGAGGCCATGGTGGCTCTTGTCTGGCCCAGACCTCCACCAGGTCCCTTTCAAGCCACAGACTAGATGTGGCACTCAGGCAACTCTAGAGGCCCTTATGAGGCTCCTGACCTCAGACTGGCCTCTGCTTATTAAGAAACCTCTGCAGACAGCCCTCAAGCTGTGAATGGCCTCTTTCTTGGTTCCCTCCGCTCATCTGACATTTATCCTTAGACCAGGGAGAAAGGCAAAGCAGATGGGGCATGCCCAAGTCACACGGAGGGAAACTGAAGCTCTGAGAAGCTCTAAACCAGACTACCCAGCTCTGGGGCAAGCTGCTTTCCTCTACCTAACCAAAGCCACCCTCACCTCATCTCTCCTGAACCCTCACTTTCATCCCCAGCTTCGGGGCTTTGGCTGAGCAGCTTCCCCACTTGAGGCTTCATTTTTATAAGTGTTGGTCTCAAAGGTCTCAATTGGCCTTTTCAGTCCTAACATTCCGTTATTCACGGCCCTCCAGAGAGAAAATGAAGGTTGACTGCTCTGCTAACTGTGAAGTACTGTGCAAATGAGAGGGTGGTTAATGGCAGCATTAAATGGGTTTTCTGGAAAAGGCAGGGTTTGCTCCTGTGGTTCAGGAATCAGGAAGACCCAGGTGACACATGTGCCAGGTGACCTTGGACAAGCCAGCCCCCTCTCTGAGCCAGCCTTCCTCCTCCATAGGTTAGCATGAGGAGCAAGCAATGGCTGGTGCTCGCTGGTGGCTCAGGGTGTCTGATGCAGAAGGACGTTTAGGGCCCCGATGGATCATTCTACCTTCCACGGCTAAAATCCACACACTCTGGGAAGGACCATTGGAAACCAGGTTCAGGGCCATTAGAAACAAGCATGTGAACTAAGGACCTGCAAAACGTGTCAGGGGCAGTCATTGCTTATTAAGGCAATTCAGTGTCACAGCTGGAGCTCTGGAGCTGGACTCCCTGGGTTCACATGCTTATTGCATGTGACCCACTGGGCCTTCATCTCCCATCTGCAATACAGGGATCTTCCTAGATCCTGCTTCCTAGAGATGCCACGAGGCCCATGTTGACTCAGCTGACCCGTGCTTCTCAACAGTGGTGAAAATAATATTTTTATATCAGTTCACACAGTACATACACTCATTCACACATGCCCACACCCGTGTGCACACACATCCACACTTGCACACACATGTGCACACACACTCACCATTCACACACACATTCACATGTATATGAGAACTCTAATACATTCTCCACATAATAATTCATCTTAACACTTGCAATGCACTCTGATACCTTCTAAAATGGAAGCTGGCAAACTATGGCCCATGGGCCAAATCTGGTCTCCAGCCTGTTTTTTGGTACGGCCTGTGAGCTAAGAACGGTTTAATATTTTTAAAGTATTGTAAAAAAACAAACACAAACCAGTAACAACAAAGAAGAGAATATGGGAGATCACATGTGGCTGCAAAGCTGACAATATTAAGTATCTGGCCCTTTACAAACACATTTACCTACCCCACTCTGTTTTGTTCTGTTCTCCACCCATTTTATTAAAAATGCTGCCTGTGTTGCACTAAACGTATCTGCCTGATTTGCCGATGGGTTGCAAACCTCAGTTTGAAAACCTTTGAGTTAATGTGAACTTGAGCTTTTTCATTAGAAGGAAAGGTGAAAAGGTGGATGCATCAACAGTGGGCTGATCGACAAGACGAGGGAGGGGAACAAAATGAGTAAGGTTACCATGTGACAGCTAAGGCAAGCAATGTTCCATCTTGGGGCCTCAGATTCCTCAGCTGAGACCGGGACCACCTTGGACCTGTCTCTCAAGGCCGGGCTGAGGAGAGTGGGAGCCTGTCTATGCCACTCCTTCCGGTGGATCTGTGACGAGCATGCCAAGGAGATGCAGGGCCCTCTGGCAGCAGAGACAGTAGAGCGCATCTCTGCTGTCCTTGTCAACACCTAGTCCAGGGCCTGGCCCAGAGGAAGGGCTCAATAAATATTTCTCTGTGACTATGGTGACAGGCGAGTGGCATCTGAGGCCCTCCATGACTGACTCTGGCCCTGTCTGCAATCTGACTTTCACTTCCTCTGGTGACAGTTCCTTGGACCCTTCCCACCTAGACACAGCCGTCCCTATTCTTGCCAGAGTCCCCAGCCCCTAACCAGCTGCCACCCCACCTGACAAAATCCTAAACCCTACCCCTCTAACGAGGCTCCTCTCAGAGCCTCTGCCGTGTAGTCCTTGGCAAGTCACTAACAGGATTCACTTCTATTTCTAGGCACAGGCTTCGGAGCCTCCAAAACTCTGGGTCTGTATCCCAGCTCAGCTGTTGGAAGTTCCTAGACAGGTCACTGCCCCTTTCTGAGCCTCAGTTCCCTTGTCTGAGAGATGGGTGTAACACAAGGCAGAGCCATAATGAGGATTCACAGCCCATATACACAGCTCCTGCACGTAGCCAGCCCTCACTAAGTGGTCTCAAGGGTCTCCTCTGAAGGCTGGGTGGGGTTGGGTGGTTTCCATCCACTGGAGAGGGAAGTGGGTTCCCCTGGGAGGTGAGAGCCAAGTGAGATGAAAACAGTATCTCCTTTGAGCCACAAGTTTGGCTTCAGAACTGGCTTTAGAGGAAGAGGGTGGGTGAGCAAAGCTTAGTTTATTGAGCACCTACTATGTACCAAATATTCTTCCCTTTTCTCAACCAGCCCCTATTTTATAAAGTTTCTTTTCTCAACTAGCCCTATTTTATGAAGAAAACCATGTCCAGAGGGGCAGAAGGACTTGCTCAAGACAGCATTGTACTGACGCACAGCGCCATTCCCTGAGTGCTCCCCAGGCAGGTATCACCCCTCACTCTGCCCTTTAGGAGTCCTGTTTCCCCTCCCAGCACTGCCCCTGACCTGCATCTTCACCCGGCTTCACCCGGATGCCAGCGTTTAGGGTGCTGCCACTTGTTCTGTGCCTAGCCATGGCCGTGACCCGGAGACAAGAAATCTGGATCTTCCCCCATCACTGCCACTGCCTCGGGCACCTGCTTGCCAGGTCTCAGCTTCTCTGTGCTGCCTGCCTGGCTGCCCACACAGGGCTTTGCTGTTCACAGAGAATTATTATATTCAGTCCACTTAACAAGCCTTTGGAGTGGGCAATGGCACAGTCCTTATACAAGCAAAGGAATAGAGGCTCATAGAGGGAGGGGGCAAAGGGGAGAGTCAACCCATGGGAGCTTCCCCTCCTGCCAGTCCCGGGAATATTCCACTCTGCTGTAAAATGGGAGGAGGGAGTTGTTGAATTCTTATGAAGTACCTACTGCATCCCTTTGGGCACCTTCCCTCTGGCACAGTGGTGAATCTTCCCAGCCTTTGAAGAGGTAGGTACAATTGTTCCCATTTCACAGATGTGAAGCCCTGGATCAGAGAAGGGACGTGGCCTGCCTGAGATGTCACATTAGGGCAGAAGAAGGCTTAGGATTTAAACCCAGGGCTATACGAATTCTAGAGCTCCTCCCTCTGCCCCTTTCCACCTCAGGTCTAGAAGGGTCGAAAAATACCATAAGAATGTGGGAGACTCTCGCCTCCACCAAGCCCCTTCCCCAGCAGCCTTGGACGGCAGGGAAAGGCAGTCACAGCCTGTCTTCTCACTGACTAATGAATCTCTGTGTCGGGGTGGGAGTGCGGACCAGAGCTACCTCACTTTGTCCAAGTGTCCCATGGCCAGGATACCCCAGCATGTTTTAAGAGAACTGTTCCCATCTGGTTCTGATTCATTTATATTTAATTAATCAAAATGTTTTGTAATAGACACGAGATCCAAGAACCTTTCTCAAGCCTTTTCTTTCATTCTTTCTTGTCTTAGAAACAGAAAAATTAAGTTTCATCAAGAAACAGTGATGCCCGAGCCTGAGGAAGCACGGGTCTGCGGGAGCGAGGCCCCAAGGGTGAAGGCTCAGTCTGGGCAGCTGCTGGGCCCAGAGTCATCCCTCCTGATCTTGCAGAGAAGGCAAAGCCTGGGGCCATGGATTGGGCATGGAGGGGAGGCTGGGGCAGGCAGGGGAGGGGCATCCCTACACACTGGCAGTTCCCCAAGGGCAGGCCCCAGGTCTGTTCACCTTGGCACCCTCGAGGTTCCAAACACAGAGCCTGGCATAGAGGCTGCCCTGTAACATTTGCTGAATGAACACGCAAATGAGTGAGTGAATGAATGAATGAATGAATGAAGCACTGCTAATACCCAGGTGCCTTCAGGACACATTCTCCTACCAAAGTTAGACCAGAATGTCAAAGCTGGTAAGATCCTGAGGGATCTCACATGGAATTTCCAAGCAGCTGTCTTATGAATAAATGGTCTCTGAGGTGTAACTGGTTTGGGGAAAGCCCCACCCTCTGTCCTCACCTCTTCACCATGAACACTCTGGTAAGTCACACAGTCAAGAAATCTATCAAACCCAACATTTCCCAAACCTGTCAGGCCAGGGCTCCTACCACTACATTGCAGAATATGCCACAGGAAGAGTTTTTCTGTGCCCCCCCCACCCCAGTGCCAATGGGGAAAAAGAAACTGGGTGGGAAGAGAGGGAAATCCACTTGCCCAAAGTCACCCAGTACAAAGGTGTTGGGGGTGGGACTGAAATCCAAGGCGATCGCCATTGCACCTGGCTGATTAGTGAAGCCACAGCCTTTCTCTGAAGATGCTGGGCTGGGAATGTATGTGCCCCAGATGCAAGAAATCAACTACCATGGGGAGGGGTGCCGAGAGCCCCTCACCAAACCAGGGCAGTGTCAGGAGCAGCCATGCCAGACCTCACTGAGCAACTGGGAATGGGGGAGGGATTGGAATTTTTCTTCTTTCTTCTTTTGTGTGTGTGTGTGTCTTTTTAGAACTTAGAAACATCTTAAACATCTTCTAAGCCAGCCCCTCCTCAGATGGGGAAACTGAAGCTCTGAGCAGGGAAGACCAGCATAGCTCAGCAGATAACTGTCCTGTCAGATGGATGGGGCTTCCAGCTTGCTTTGCCACTCACATGCTGTGCAACCTTGGACAACCAGTTTCCCTCTCTGAGACTCCGTCTCCTGCAGATAATAAGCATCCCCCTTCCTCTGCTGGGCTGTTGTGAGCAGCCAAGAACACAACAGGAAATGAGAATGACTAACACAAGTGCCCACTGGGAGCGCGTGCACTCAGTCACTCACTTGACATAGCCATTAACTCATTCAGTCTTATTCTTACCTACGATTAGTATTCTTATTTTATAGCAGAGTCAATGAGGAGAACGTTTTAGTCTTTTCTGGAACTGATAAAGATTTTAGAGATCCTCTCAAAGATCCCCAGAAGGGTAAACCAAGGCTCAGAGAAGCAAACTGACTTCCCCAAGGTCACTCAGCTAGTAACTGGGGAAGACAGGGTTTGAACCCAGGCAGGCTGACTCCAGAGCCCATGCACTTAACCACTATATCAGGGCCATTCACAGAGGAGTGTCCCCAGGAGGTCCCTAACTCCCCCTACTCACTGGAAGCCCACCCACCTCTCTACTGCCTGGGTCCTTCTGTCAGGTCACACCAGGGGTTGGAGCCCTGGGCCAGTTTCCCTGCCCCACCCAATCCCACCTCCCAGTTCTCCCACAGCCCCTTCTGCTTCCTGCTCAACTGCAGCAGTGATTGGGTCCATGCGTAGTGCTGTTCACGCAAATGGACTAGCAGCCCCCAGAGGGCAGACTCCGGTTCTCATTCCCATGTAGCCTTGCTCAGACCTAAGACCACAGCTGGAAAGAAAGAAGCCACTGGTCTTCCATTCACCTGCTGGACAACTTAGCAAAGTTACTTAACCTGTCTGAAACTTGGCCTCAGCTATATCGTGAGGATGTAGTGGGGATTCCCTTACTGTGTGGAAAACCCTTGGCACAGTGGCAGGCATTCGACTGTTGATTCTCAGACTGGCACCCAGAGGTTGAAGGGCTGCCTGGCTCAGGAGGAACCTTGCTCGCCCCCTTCTGCCCATGGGCTCTGCCAACTCTAGTTCTGTAGGGACAGCCTCAAACCCACCTCCTGAGGATGTTCTGACTCCAGTAGCGAGGGGCAGTGGCATAGGACCTTGAGGTGAGGGTGCAAGGGGCCCCTGGTTTTGTGCACCAGGTATACGCTTATAGTCTGAACCTTGGTTCATCTTCCTAGAGGCCCTATGAGGTCAAGATGAAAAAATAGAGAGGCTCTTGGAGGGGCTGGACTTCTTCCAGGTCATTCTCAGAAAACACAGACTCAAACTCAGGTCTCCCTGAGGTTATGTAGCTCATGCTCTCGCCCCAAGGGAGGGCCCATCAAAGATCACTTACTTCTGGGAAGTGACACAGTGAGTCAGGGCGGGTGATGGGAGTGGGGCAGTCCACGGCTCTCTATGTCACCTCCTGGCTTATCGAGGGTGTTTAGGGTGACTTCTAAGCCACTGACTCCATCCCCTAGTCCCAGGGCCCTCCAGCCTGGCACTCGAGCCTTCCTGTCTGTGCAGAGCCACCCTCCTTGCTCCAAGCAATGATGCCACTATAGGGAGTGGGGGCAGTGAGAGAGCCCTGCCAGTCCCTTCCTCTCCTCCCAGAGCCTCCTTGGTCCGGCTTGCGAAAGGTGCCAGGGGGCCTCAGTCTCTTCATCCGTAAAGTGGGACTGACACCTACCTGGAGGAGTCAATAGCCCAGGGCACGGGGCACCTGGCAGATGCCTCCAGGGCCGTCCCCGCCTGCCTGCCTGCCTGCCTGGCCACCCTGCCCCTGCCCCGCTACCTTGCTTTCTCCTCCGGTTCAGGGGGAGCATGTCCGCGGCGTGGGCGACGAGCAGCAACAGGCAGAGTGGCGCCCGCATCTGGGCAGCCTGGTCCGGGCGGGCGCGCGGGCTCCGGGCACCCGGGCGGCGCCAGCGGCGGCTCGGGGGAGGCTGACACGGCGGCGGCGGGCGGGCGGGCGCGGGCTGCTCCGGGCTCTCCGACCCCCGCCAGGCGAGCAGGCGGCGAGCGGGACGGCGCCGCGGGGAGGAGCCGGGGGCGGCGCGTTCCCCGCTCTGGGCGGCGCCGTCGGAGGGGGCGAGGGGTCGCCCCGCGGCCAGGTGGCCGGGCTGTCCCGGCTCCGCTGTGGTTTCCACCCCCTACGGTGCCCTACGGACGCGTCTACTGTCAGCCAGACGCAGGCACACACACGGACACACACACACACTGACACAGACACACAGACACAGACAGACACACACACAGACACAGACAGACACACAGACACACACAGACACAGACACACAGACACACAGACACACACACAGACACACACAGACACAGACACAGACACAGACACACAGACACACACACAGACACACACAGACACACAGACACAGACACACAGACACACACAGACACACACAGACACATACACAGACACAGACACACAGACACACACAGACACACACAGACACACACACACAGACACACACACAGACACACACAGACACATACACAGACACAGACACACAGACACACACAGACACACACAGACACACACACACAGACACAGACACACACACACACAGACACACACAGACACACACAGACACAGACACACACAGACACACAGACACAGACACACACAGACACACACAGACACAGACACAGACACACACACACACAGACACACACACACAGACACACACACAGACACACACAGACACAGACACACACACAGACACACACACAGACACAGACACACACACAGACACACACACGGACACACACAGACACAGACACACACACGGACACACACAGACACAGACACACACACGGACACACACAGACACACACACACACAGACACACACAGACACACACACACAGACATAGACACACACACAGACACACACACAGACACACACACAGACATAGACACACACACAGACACACACACAGACACACACACACAGACACACACACAGACACACACACGGACACACACAGACACACACACACTCGCACGCACCCAGGCGCCCAGCGACGCCCATCCCTCTGTTCTCAGCCTCCTGCTGGCCCACTCCCAGCTCTGATTTTCTTGGTATTCTTTCTCCCGCGCCTCCCTCTGTTTTTCTGCCTGTGTTCGCCTCCTCTGCTGCCTCCTCCCTGGACACCCCGGTGGCCTTCCTAATGTCCCTCTGGCCAGTGCTCTCACGGGCTCAGGGTTGCTGGTCTCCCCCTGGCTGGCCCTCCAGCTCTGCCTTCGCTCCCTTCCTTGGTGCCCACCTCTCTGCTCTCCACCTGCGGGGTGGGGTGTGTGCCCTGAGCCCTGCTGCCTGGCTGTTTCTCTCTGCTCTGCCTTTTTCAAGAGTCCTAAGTCCTTTCTGACCACTGAACCTGAATGTTTCCTGCACAGCCTGGTGGAAGCCCCTAATCTTTAACTCAAAGTAACCAGCACCTCATAAATTCTATAGTGAAGGGGCTGGGGACCTGGACTGTGTTTTCTCCAACCTTATCTATGGGACTGGAAATAGCTGATCCGATTTTAACCTTTTCAGAGCCAAAACCCTTCTCCCACCCAACAAACAGCACACTCCTGCCCACTGTTGCCTTACCCACTAATAACAACAATAATAATGCTAACTATCACTTTTGAGTCCGTTGTGCTAAACACTTTACACATAATATAATCTTCAAAACAACCCAGTGAAGTATTCTGATTAGCCCCATTTTACAAGGGAGGACAGGGAAGTTCAGAGAGGCCCAGTGACTTGCCTAAAGCCACACAGCAGGTCCGCGGTCTGTCTGGGTACAGTGCCTGCCTTCTTAGCTACTACTTGGGACACAGAGGAACTTACCCTTGACATGCTCTTGCTAAACAATTGTCCTTCTTTTTTCTTATGTATGTGGTTTGATCTGAAAGGAAAGCAAGGTAAATGCTGATATCTCCTCTGCAGCCCCTTTTCCCCATCCTTAGGGAGTCTCTCAGTGCAATGAGGACATTTGAGGACATGCCAGGAGGAGGGAAACACACAGATAATAAGGCAGCTCTGGCCTGGCCATCCTTCTGTGGGACTCCACAAACACTGGCAGACAAAATTCTAAGGATCTTGGTGGACTGTCAAAGCCATCACACCCAAATGGCTCCATTTCACAGATGGGGCCACTAAGGCCTCTGGATGGGGGTGCCTAGCTCAGTCAGTCCAGTGATTCTAGAACAGAGCTGAGATGTGCAACCAGGTGTCCCAGCAGGGTCCCCTCCACCATGCCCTACAAGGCTCTCATGTTCTGACTTCTCTGATCTCACTTCTCCCCACTACCCCCACCCCTCACCCTTTAATTCCACAGAACTTAACTCTTGTTGTATTTTACAAACATCTCCAGGCCTCTCATACCTCTGAGCCTTTCATGTGTGGCTCTCCATGGAATGCTGGTCTGCATCCCATTCCCCTTCTCCACTGACTCATTCAGGACCCAGCCCTGGATATGCCCTCATCCAGGAAGCCTTCCCTGATTCTCATTTCAGGCTCAGTGCCTCTTTATCACGGCTTTGATCACACCAGGTGGTAACTAGGGGTGAGTCTGTCCTTTTCTCTAAATTCTCAACTCTCTGAGATCAGAGATGAGGTCTTATCTGGGTCCCTGGAGCCCAGCACACACCAGACACAGGTTCTTGGCATGTTTGTAGAATGAATGAATGAATGAATGAATTTTTCAGATGCAGGAGTCTCCCAGTTTATACATGAAATTCAGGAGAAATGAGGTGACCCTAGAAGGTCAAGTATTAGAAAGTTGGAAAGTCAGTTTCTACCCAACCACCCCCAATCCTGAAGTCTCCAAAGTCCAGAACAGGATAGCCCCCAGGTAAGCAGAGCTAGGGAGGAGCAATGTGCATCGGGAGTCACGCAGAAGCCAGGGCTGCTCGACAGCCCCAGCTCTACAGGCTGGAGCCTCTCACCCCTTAGCCTCCCATTTCCTCTGATTGAGCTACTCAGTCCTTCTGTTTCTCAAACTCTGTCTGCCACGTGTCCTTGGAAGGGCTTTTGCTGTTCCCTCTGCCTGGAAAAGTCTTCGTCAGATATCCTCGGGGCCTGTCTTCGCTCAAAGTCACCTTCTCAGAGGGCCCTCTCTGACCACCCAAATAAAGGAGAACATCCATCCAGTGTCCCCATACTGCTCCCTGGTACCAAGCATCACCTGGCCCGTTCGTGCTTGTAACCTGCTTGTTTATGAGCTCCGTGAGGGCAGAAATCTTCTATTTTATCCCTGTGTCGACACATAAAGTGCTTAATAAGCATTTGTGGAATGAATAAATGAATGGATGAATGAGCACTAGCTCATTCCTTGATTCTTTGTGGCACCTCAAGTACCTCCTGCTCTTGTGGACTCAGTTTCCCCATTTGTTCAATGGCTCAGCTGGAATTTTGTGTTCTCTGAGAGCCCTTACAGACCTTTCACAGTTTGATATTTCTAGGGTTTTATTACCCAGAACTCCAGACCCCACATCACCCTGAGATGCTCAGAGGGTCTTGGGTTCTCTGTAGCTTACAGGGGGCAGTCTGCGAATCCCAGTTTATTCCAATTCCCCTCCCTCAATATAGGCACCAAGGGAGGACACTGAGGCCAGTGGTGCTAATGACATCTCCAGGAGGTGTGCACACCAGGGGCGTCAGTTAAGGAACCCCTGGAAACTGTAATAAATAGATGAGAATGGGTATAATGGCTGAAACACATTTTGCTCACAGTGCACGTTCCTGATCAGCAAACCCTTCTCCTCTGCGGGACAGCGGGGACTTAGATCCCTTGCAGCTTGTATTCTGCATTCCTCAGTGCATCCCCGTGGATGAGGCAGGACACAGAGGACCACCTACGTATAGAAGGCGCAAAGCATGTTCCCCACATCCCATTGGTCAGAATGCAGTCACGTGGCCACACCTGTCTGAAAGGGTTGCTGAGGAATGTAGGCTAGCCCTGTGCTCCGGAGGAAAACCAGAGTTTGGTGAACATCTGGCCAGGCTGCCACATTGGGCCACTCTTCTTCTTGCCCCAGCGATGCAGTAGCTCCTGCCTGTGTTGGCTCTGACTCCTATAAGCTTTCTTTCTAAGTAGACAGAGGACCTACATTTTTTCTAGGTGAACCCCAAACTCCTCAGAGTTGCAAGTGTTGCAAGATGGCCCCTGCTAGAGAGACCAACAGTCCTGGTTTGTCAGGGATTGAAGAATTTTCTGGGATGCAATTTTTATCTCATGCATAACTTTGTGTAACCAACACCACATTAAAATAATTAACTGGACCATCACAAGACTCCTTTATGCTACCCCTTTATGATTTCACCTATACCTTCTCCACCCTAACCCCCGGCAAGCACTAATCTGTTCTCCATCTCTATAATTATGTTGTTACACAAATATTATGGAATGGAATCCTGTATTATGTATCCTTTTGAGATTCTCTTTCTTTACTCAACATAATTTCCTTGAGATTCATCCAGGTTGTTGCATATATTAATAGTTGCTTTCCACTGCTGAGTAGTAGTATATTCCATGGTATGAATGTGCAATAGTTTGTTTAGCGATTCATCCATTGAAAGACATTTGGATAACTTCTAGCTTTGAGCTATTAAGAATAAAGCTACTATGGACATTCATGTACAAATTTCTGTATATCCTGTTGGGAAAAGTGTCTGCACGTCTTTTGCACATTTTCAATTGGATACTTTTGTCTTACTGTTGCATTTTAAGAGTTCTTTATTTTATTCAGAAGTCTTTTATTGAATATGTTATTTTCTAATATTTTCTTCTAGTCCATAATTTATACTTTCACCCTCTTATCAGCAGCATTCACAGAGCAAATGGATTTAATTTTGTTGATTTCCACTTTATAAATTTTTCCCTTTATGAATCATGTTTTTGGTGTCAAGTCTAAGAACATTTGCCTAGACAGAAGTCTCTGATTTTCTCTTATTTTTTTTCTTTCTGGAAGTTATGTAGATTTATATTCAAGTTCATAATCCATCTTTGTATTAATTTTTGTATAAAGGCTCAGGTTTAGGTTAAGGTTCATTTTTTTTGCCTATGGATGTCCAATTGCTTCAGTATGATTTGTTGGAAGTCTATGGAATTGTTTTTGTTCTTCTGTCAAATATTAATTGATCATATTTGTGTGCATCTATTTCTGGGTTACCTATTCTGCTCCACAGACTATGTGTTAGGTTCTGACTGCCAATACCACATGGTCTTGATTACTGTAGCTTTATAATCAATCTTGAAAATGGGTAGACTTATCCTACTCACTTTATTTTTTTCAAAATTGTTTTAGCTATTCTAGTTTCTTTGCCTTTTAATACAAATTTTGTAATAAGTTTGTCTATATCTAAACAAACTGTGCTGGGAATTTGACTAGAATTACATTAAATGTGTATACAAATTTTGGGGAAATTAACATCTTAATTGTAGGGTGTCCCAAAAAGTGTATGCACACAATGAATAATTGTGAAGGCAGCGTTTATTAAAATACATTTCATTTTCAAAATCGAGCTATCAGCTGTTAAGATGTGTATGCATTTTTTGGGACACACTGTACATTGAGCCTTCCAATCCATGAACATGATATGCCTCTCCATTTATTTAGATCTTTTTTGATTTTTAAAAATCAGTGTTTTGTTATTTTTCAGCATACAAGTCCTTCATGTGTCTTATCAGATTTACACCAAAGTACTTTTTCTTAAGAAATTGTAAATGGTATTGTATTTTTAATTTTGCTGCCCATATGTTTATTCTTAGTATATAGGAATATAACTGATTTTTATGTGTTGACCTTATATCCTGCCACCTTGCTGAAATCACTTATTAGTTCAAGGAGTATTTTTATAGATTTCTAGTTTGTTTGTTTTTTAAACCTAGCCAATCATATTATCTCTGAAAATAGGGACAGTTTATTTCTTTCTTTCTGATTTATGTGTTTGATTTCCTTTTCCTGCCTTACTGCATTGGTTAGAACTTCCATCACTATGTTTGGTAAGAGTGCTGAGAGCAGATATCCTTACCTTGTTCTCAATCTTAGTGGGAAAGCATTCAGTCTTTTGTCATTAAGTAGAATATTAGGTGTAGGTGTTTTGCCCTTTATCAAGTAGAGGGAATTCCTCTCTAGTTTGATTTTTCTGAGTTTGTTTTTTTTTTTTTTAATCATGAATATTTTTTTTTTGCATCTATTGATACCATCATGTGATTTTTCTTCTTTAGCATGTTGATATAATGCATTCCATTGATTGATTTTCAAATATTGAACTAGAGTTCGCTCCATGCAATAAGCCCCATTGGGCCATGGTGTATATTTCTTTTTGTATATTGTGCACTTTACTTGCTAATATTTTGTTAAGTATTTTGCATCTACATTCATGAAATATATTGATATCTATATATATATTTTGTACTGCCTTTGTCTGGTTTAGGTATCAGGAGAAAAATAGCCCCAGTAGCACCAGAAGAACAAAGGAGACCAAAATAGCATTGCAGGGACTCTGGAAACTAAACTGTCATTGCAACTATGGCCACCCAAAGTAGGTGAGAACCTACATGCTACACTTAAACAGTAAAGACTACCTGCTAAAATACAAGATTTAAATAGAATCTGGAGTTTCCTAATGTAATAGCCCAAATGTAGAGGATATATAGAAAATTACCTGTCATACCAAGAACCAGAAAATTACCTGTCATACCAAAACTGGAGAGAAGAGTCAATCAACTGATGCTAATATCAAGATGATTCAAATGTTGAAATTATCTGACAAGGCTTTTAAAGCAGCCATCATAAAAACACTTTGAGAAGAAATCATAAATTCTCTTAAAACAAATGGAAATGTAGACAATCTCAGCAAAGAAATACAAGTTATAAAAACCCAAATAGAATTATAAAATGGAATAATACAATACTTAAGAGAATAACTCACTGATGGACTTAATAGTAGAGTGAAAATATCCAGTGATGGACAAATACCCCAACTCCCTCCTTCAAGCAGTGGGAGAGCCTGAGGTGTGTTCCGCTCTGTCTCCCAGAACTCCCAGCAGGGCCGAGCTTTAGCTGGCCCCCGTGGTGACTGTCCCAGTGACCCACCCTCTATGGGCTGCCTTCCCATCCTGCTTCACTCCATATTCTCAGCCCCATGTTTCCCAGGATCAACTCTAAAATAGCCTCCTTGAACTTAAACCTTTGTCTCAGGGTCTGCTTCTCGGCAACCTCAAACCAAGATAGTATTTTATCAGTGCTCATGACCCCCTACGAGGTTGTGCAGGTGAAAAACGATGCCTAATCCAGAGTAAATTCTCATGATAACATTCATCACCTGTGCTACAGTCTCATCACCGATAAAAGGGCGGCGCTGAACCCCCCTTCTCCTCTTCATTGTACTCTCCTCTTAAATCACAACCTCTGCCACCCTCTCTATTCTTTGCTTCTCCTGGTTTTTCCCAAGGGAAGGCAGCAGCCTTGTCCCTGGGGTGCTCAGGCAAACAAAGAAACTGCTTCAAGCCAGCCCCCCCCCCCCAATCAACCGCAGCGGAATCACAGCCTGCATGGTGGGTTGGGTTATTGTTTTTAATACCAGTGTGAAATAAATTGAAAAATTACCCATAAAATACAGGTTTTCAGCAGCTGGCCTGAAATTTCTTTCCATAAACAAGTTTAAAGAGATGCCTTAATGCCACCGCCAACTCCTCCCCCAGCCTTTTATGCCCATCCCCGGGTGGGAGTGGGGTTTGCTGAGAGACTCAGCCTCCTGGGCAAAGGCAGGCTGCTGGGCCCATTGCTGACTGGCACCTCTCACCCCGTTTGCTCTGCCCCATGAAGGATTCTCGAGACTCACCCCCCACCCCATCTCTACACTCAGCATAGACTTGGGAGCCAAACTGCCTGGATTTGAATCAGAGATTTCCTATGTATCGAGTGTGACTTTCAGCAAATTACTTAACCAATCTGTGCCTCAGTTTCCCCCTCTGGAAACAGGGATAATATTAGTACCTACTTCCTAAGGTTGTTCGGGGATTAAATTAAATTTACGTGAAGCTCTTAGAACAGTGCCTGGCATGGCCGTGCTGTGTAACTGTCAGCTACCATTAGCCTTACAGAGGGAGAGAAGCTAGGGTAGAAGATGGAGTAGGAGCTTGGGGACATGGGGACTTTTCCACAGCAAGCCTTCTTTGGGGTTTTCGTGGAGAGTTTATATAAACATGTGTCTAACACCCTGCAGTCTGCAAAGCTTGCTGACATGCTTTATTTCTCTCGCCTGACATTTAACCATGGAAGGATACAAGACAGGGGCCATCCCCAGCTCCCAGAAGAGGAAACTGAGGCCTAGTGGAGCAATGGACTCCCCCATGGTCTCAGGAAGTGGTAGACTTCTTTGTAGTCATTTGAAGATCCAGAGTGAATCCTGATCCTGGTAACAAAGTGAACCCTGCTCCCTCATCACACACTGGAACTTGACCCTGACCCTAGACCAAATCATAATCCTGGTCCCAGGTGGGGTCCCATCCTTTTTGTTTTTTAAAAAATATATCTTTATTGATTTCAGAGAGAGGAAGGGAGAAGGAGAGAGAGAGAGAAACATCAATGATGAGAGAGAGTCATTGATCGGCTGCCTCCTGCACGCCCCCGACTGGGGATCGAGCCCGCAACCCGGGCATATGCCCTGACCGGGAATCGAACTGCGATCTCCTGGATCCAAGGTTGATGCTCAACCGCTGAGCCACACCAGCTGGGCTAGAGTGGAGGAAGTGAGGGGGGCTGTGGGAAGGGGAGCAGAGCTGTAAAAGGGGTCGTGTTGGTGGGGCACACATGGCCTTGTCATGAGAGCTACCTTTTCTCTGCAACCTCCCTGTGGCCCTCTGCCCTGCTGGACGCCCTTCGTGATGTCCTGTGTGACACTTCACCACCTGTTGGAAATAAGGAACATGGGCTTTGCAGTCAGGCAGAACAGGAGCAAGGTTGCTTCACCTCTCTGAGCCTCAATGACTTCATCTGTAAAATGGGCATTAACTCATTAAACAAATTTTTATTTGCAGTCACAATATGTCAGACATTGAATTAAACCCATATAAATGCATTTGAAAGGCTGGTAATAAAGCCAATAATATTGCCAGCAAGCTTGCTGAGCTCTTCACACTTTCAGCTCAGAAACGCTGCCCCTTCCACTGCCCCCCGCACTCTTCTCCCTCTTGGAGGGCGCCTCTTGTTCTTTCTCCTTCTGTCCTGCAGTCTGTGCTGCGTCCTGAGTCAGGGTTCAGCTATCCCCCCCCCCCCCCCCCCGCAGCTCTCCAAACCGCTTCCCTGCTCATCTACCTGGCTGGACAGCTCCGCTTGACACCCAGCGGGCATCTCAAACTCGGGGTGTCTGGGACGGAACTCAGCCTCTTCCCCTCCCGGCTTCCGACCTTGGGAAGGACCCATCCACCTACTCCCTGGGGCTGCGGAGCCAGGCTGGCCCTCGGTACCCCTTCTCCATCCCCCGGCCCCAGCCAAGTCCAGCCTCAGGGTCTGCGGCAGCCACTTCCCTGGGCTTAGACCCTGACTTCTCTTCCTCCTGTCCATGTCCATCCTGCCCCCACAGCTGCTCAATTTCTCTTTCAAACACACTCCTTTGTTTGTATTACCCCCACTTACAGCACACATTGTCACTGTCCTGCCTATGTCACCTCAGCACTCATCTTTCCCCCCAAACACCTGCAACTCTCTGCTTGAGGCTGGAGAATTACGAAGTAAGCAACCCTTGGCCAATGACGTGGGCGTTGGTGGGTAATCTCAGCTCCCTGCCCTCAGCTGGGAGACCTCTGAGCTGTGCTCTTCACTGTCCCCTAGAAGTGGCCCGTTGAGATCCAGTTGGGCCTGAGCTCTGCTCTCCCACATCAGCAGCTTGCCTGATTACACGTCATTTTGACAGCCTTTCCGTCCAGGCTCACTTTCCCCTCATCATAGTGTTTCCTGGAACCACCTCCCAAATTAACCACTTGCTTGATTCCCCATCTCAGTGACTACTTTATGGGGAACCCAAACCAAGACACCCCCTCTTCTGTTTAAAATAAAACACAAATCTGCAGTGGTGTCAGAGCAGTGTCTTCATTGTCTCTCGGTCACAGAATTTTATGAAAGTCACAGCCTCTCTCCCAAGAGCTCATCTGTGAACCCCCTTTGCCTCTGTTTGAGAAGCCCTTGTTCCCAAGATGACATCCAAGCCCCTTACCTGACATTCAAGGCTCTTAGCATGCTGACTCCATCACCATGGATCTGCCCTTCCTCACTTTGGTCATGCTGTTCCCTCTGGTCTGGAATGATTGCCCTTTTGCTTAATGCTCATCTGAGTTGCACTTACCTCTCAAGATTCAGCTCAAGTTCATTTCCTCCAGGAAGCCTTCCAGACCACATTAATCCTTGTCTTGTTCCCACAGCCCTAAGAATCTGCGCCCCACTTGGGACACAGACAGTATCTTGAGTTTTACTTGGTTTATTCCTCTGGCACACAGGTTAGAATTTTCTCTGTGCCTGGCTCTGAGAGCTGGGAGAGCTAAGGCATGGAGGCGCATCAGCACAGACACTGCCCTGAGGTCTGAGCCCCTCAATGGGGAAGCTGCAGAGCAGATGGGGTCAGCATTCCAGGCAAGACCATCAACTCCATGAGTAAAGAGACCATATTTATACACTGCGAGAAATGCATGAATCATTTATTTTAGTGGCTTAAAACAGGGTTGGCAAACCAGAGACCAAATCAGGCCTGTCATTTGTTTTTATAAATAAAAGTTTTACTGGAACACAGCCACCTTTACTTACGTATTGTCTTTGACTGATCTGCATTACAATGCCAGAGCAGTTGTGACAGAGACCACATGACCTGCAAAGATGACAATGTTCACTATCTGAACTTTCACAGAAAAAGTTCACTGACCTCAGGCTAAAATCACAAATAATTATTTATTATTTCGTGCAGTTTCTGAGGGATTTGGGAATGACATAGCTGGGCGGTTCTGGCTTGGGGTCTCTCAGGACATTGCAGTGCAGATGTCAGGTGTCAGGGACTGTACACGCCCAAAGTTTTGGCTGGGACTGGAGGATATGCCTCCAAGGTGGCTCACTCACATGGCCAGCAAGTTGGTGCTGGCTGCTGGCTGGGGATCTCAGTTGTTTTCCACGTGGGCCTCTTCACTGGGCTCCTTGAGTCTCCTCACAACATGGCAGCTGGTTCCTAAGTGAGAGTACCATGCTAATCACTTTATATAGAGCTTCATGTAATCCTTACAACACCCTTAAGGGACATGAATGATTATTATTTACATTTCTCAGCTAAGGAAACCAGAGCTCAGAGTAAAGGAAGCAACTTGCCCAGTCAGGGACGAGCTAGGGCTCGACTTCAGGTCGATCTGGAAAAAGCCTAGGTCTATCTGATTCTAAATCCAGTGCTCTTCCTACTCTACCCATTGATCTGTCGGCCCATTGACTCATCAACACATGGACCCATCCTCCCATCCATTCACTGACCCCTCAACCCATCCTCCCACCCACCCATCTCCCATCCACCCACCCATCATCTTCCCATCCATCATCCTTTCATCCACCATCTACCCATCAACCCACTGACCCACTGACCACCATCCTTCCATCCACCAACCTATAATCACCCATCCTCCTGCACTCTAATCCACCCATTCTTTGATCCATCTATCCTCCCATCCACCTATCCACCCATCCACTCACCTACCCATTTTTTCAATAGTTCCAAGAGTCTACCATCTACCAATGACTATTCCAGGGGACTGAGATGTGACTTTGAGCTGGACAAAGTCCTGCCCTCATAGAGCTCATGTTCTGGTTGTGGAAGGCAGACAACAAATATATAAATACTTACATGAGGCATAAATGCTGCAAAGAAAAATAAAGCAGAGGAGCAATGCCAGAAGTAACTAAGGCAAGATGATAGGGAATTCCTCTTTGACAAGGCAACATTTGAGCAGAATTCTAAAGGAAGGAAGTAAACCCTGTGACAACATGGGAAAAGAGCATCCCAGGCAGAGAGCACAGCTGTGCAAAGGCCCTGAGGCGCAGCACGGAGGCTGGTGTGAATGAAGCAGAATGAGGGAAGGAACAATAGAAGATGAGGAGTCCGGTTAGGGACCGATGAGGTTTTATTTCAAGTGAGTTGGTCAACGGTCTCCTGAACAGTTGAGTTTTTTCTCATCTGCCAGGGAAGGAGCCACTGAGCTCTGGGCATTAGAACTTCCTGATCTCTCCTTTTTTCAGCTGCCCAGCCTAGTGGCTTTCACAACTGCAATTGAAGCTGGGGCCAGGGATGGGGGCTCAGGAGTCAGACCTGTGCATTGGCTTCCATGGGAGACAAGTCTGCCATTTGCTGGGCAAAGAAGGGGAGGAGACAACCACTACCAAGCACTATTTACATACCTTAGCACATGCCATCCATCTTCACCAGTTTCTAAAGCTGGCATCGTTAACTCCATTTTACAGAAGAGGAAGTCGAGGCTCAGAGGTAATGAGGTGGCGCAAGTTTCACCCATATTCTAGCTTTTCACTCTACTCAATTAAATCTTTCAAAAAAATGTTTGAGTTCCTACTGGGTGCTGGACTCAGAATGAGAGACACTTGTAGACTCATGGCACATTCTGGAGGGTATCTTTGGAATCACCACGCACAACCCAGCATTCTACTGGTGGGTGAACAGAGGCTCTGAGGTTAGTCTTCAGGCCACACAGTTTAGGATATTCAAACCCAGCTTATTTTACTCCAACTCTGCATGATAGGAAAGGGAAAGAGCCCATATTTTTCCTCACAGTTTTAGTGGCTTGACTTGGAGCTTGACAACAGATGTGTTCTCAGACTGCTGGCTGTAAAGCAAACCAACTTTCTCCACTGATTGTCATTGTGTTTTGGGGATGGAGCCTAGGACTTCACTGTGTCCAATTTGGGTCAATAACTGCCCCAAATAAGCATATCTGGTAAAAGTAAAAATTAATTAATTCATCAATAGGTTTCTTACTTAATTTGATCAATTGAATTCTATGTCAATACTGTATGAAGGGTTTGAGGCAGCTTAGGAAGGAAGTGAAGGGTGGAAACTGGTTCTCTTTGCTTCTTACATTCCACTCATTGGGAACATAAAGAAATGAAAAAAAAAGTACCCAGCTGCTACATAGCTGGGGAACAAATTCTCAGTATGGAAGTAATTCTTCTAAGGCTAGCCTCCTCAGAGTTCATTCCAAATGCTTTTCTTATTTTCAAATTTAATTAGGAGACATTTTTTGTGGTGTGAGTCATCATATAATAATGGGGGGGCATTTATTAGGGAATTGGTAGAGGGAATGGGACAGGACAGCTGGACAATTCCGATCTGAGTTCTGCAAGTCATTCACTGGCTGCGGGCTTTGGAGTGAGGCACTTTCCTTGTCTGTAAATTCACATTTACCTGACAGAGATTTGGGGAGACCTAAACTAGGTCGTATACATAAAAAACTAGCCATATTCACTGTCTTCTCCCATTTCTCTTTTCAGTTTCCTAAACAACCTTGGGGACCATGGGAGGAGTGCTGTTTGCTTTCTCCAGCGTGAACTATAGCCTTCCAAAAGCCATTCAGCCCCCTCTCTGAAACGGCATTTCAGGTCAAATCTGAGGCACCTTCCTACTCTGGCAGGTCTTTGTCTCTCCCCATTGAACTAAATACATAGTCATTGCTATAAGAAAATGTCTTTGGGTGGGGTGGGAAGTTCAGAAGAAGGAGACATCTCCTGGGTTAGGGTCTTCAAGGAAGGATCCCTAGAAAAGAAGCACTAGAATTTGGTTAGGTGATAAGAGGAGGCATTCAGGAGGTGGAAACAGCAAAAGCCAGTGTGTAAGGTCAGGGCCGACCTAAAAGATACTTGGTTGGAGGTGATGATGGTAGATCAGACCCCAAAGCCACAAGAGCTCAAGAGTGAGGGGGGGAGTGAATTTCCATTAAGGAAAGACCAAAGCCACTCATTGGCTGATTTGTTCTTGGGGTGAACATCTCTTTCCTCTCCTACTAGTTTCCCTGGGACAATTACCATTGGCCAGCCCAGAGTCTGTTTGCCCAGCACAATTCCTTTTCCCCTTCCTCTGGCTCTGGGGGACTCCACCCTGATTCCGGAGCCTGGATGGGGCTGTCAGTCAAGATGCCTGTCACTCTGGCTACAGGAGGAAGGCTTTCCAGGTGGGGCTCCTCTTTTCTTTCTTTTGGGGCTGTAGAGGAGGGTCTCCCTCTTCAGGCTATCAAGATGTAGTCCTGGGGCACTGGGGCCATATTTATGCCATATGGAATGAAGTCATCTAATGCAGGAAAGAATGATGCTACCAAGCAGAGAGACAGAGAGAAACAAAGCTGAGTATGGAGGGAGGCCTGTCAAAGGTGCCTCTGTGCCTGGATCCAGCCATACCTGCTGCCCATTAGATATGCCCTTTATGCAAATCTATAAATTTCCTTTGCTTGTTTAACAGGGTTTCTGTCACAGTCAACTGAAAGAACTATGATTAATATAGTCAGCAAGTCAGAGACAGGCTTCTTTAGGAACAGATAGGGCAGGGAAGGAGCACAGCAGACGTGAACAGGCTGCTTGCGAGTCTGGTCTTCTCTGCTGGTTCACACACTGCAGCCCTGGCTCAAGCTATCGCCTCTCTGTGGGCCTCGGTTTCATCCTCTGTGAAATGGGCTGCTAAGAGCAAGAAATAAGGTCATTTATGTTTGTTCACATTGTTGAAAAATGGTTTGAGGCAGCTCAGAGATGTTATAAAACCGGAGAAGAGGGAAAGAAGTGGATGATAAAATTGTGAAAAAGGGAAAGAAAGTGAACTCACGGATGAGGGTCAAGTTCCCGGATGCCCGCTGGGGTCCTGGGCCATTGCTAGAGGGGAAAGAAAAGTTTGTCCTGAGCTTCCTTGCAGCCAAAGCAAGAAGAGAGAATCGGTTACATGGCGTCACAGGGGGGGAAACCCCCAAACCAGTTTCTGAGCAGAAGCCCAAGTTCTCCTGGAATAAAAGTGTGAAATAAATTTCCTGTGGCCTCCATCTGGGACTTTGTGGGACACTATGAGCAAAGATAACAGACCAGTTTACAGGGCAGAGAAAATAGTTAAAGGGTTAAGTCAGAGGGTTAAAATCCGTGGACACAGACGGCGCGTGTGGCCCAACAAGCTGCCTCACCAAGCACACCCGGAGCCTCAGGAGGTGAGAGGAGAGGCTGCCGGCAGGTCGCAGGCGGCTTTTCACACCCCTCCCCGCAGAGCAGGCGGCGGGAGCCCTGGGACCTGTTTTACGGGGTTTCTTCGCTCTTCGGCCGAGTGTTTTATGGGAGCTGGGGGTTTGGCAGACGGTGCTCATTTTCCATGATAACGCAGCTTCCACGGTGTGAGTGCCCCTCGCCAAGCATCTGCAGGCTGACGCGCCGGCTGGTACGACCCGAGAGGAGACGCGAACCGGTGCAGCAGGGGCTGAGCTCAGGTCCGCGTGCTCCGGCACCGAAACAGGATCCGACGGCGTGGTGGCCAACCGGGAGCCAGGAAATGACGCAAACGCGCTGACCCAGCCCCGCGGGCTGCGCAGGGATGCGCTCCGCGGGGGCGCGCCGCGGGCGGAGAGGGGGGCGGGGCCGGGGGCGGGGCCGCGGGAGGCCGGGCGCTCCTCTCGGACAGGGTTCACCTGCGGTCGGTGGCGGGCGGATAAACCGCCCTCTCGTCTACCGCCTATGATTCTTTTTGTGCCTTTCCAACAGGGCTCCAGGACAGCAGCTATAAGGTCACAATAATTAAAAATATATATTTTTAAAGAATTCTTTCTTCCTGCCTCCTTTGCCTCCCCCCCCGCCCCTCCCTTCCGTCTGTCTTTCCTTCTGTCCTTCCTCCCCTTCTCACGCCCGCTCCTCTTCCTTTCTCCTTCCTTCCACTTGGAACAGCTAACAGCCGTGTGGGACGGGCGCCGACGGCACAAACCGTGCGCCGGGGACGCAGCGCCCGCTCGCACCGCGCCCGGCCCGCCCGCGGCCCCGGGAAGCAGCCGCGCGCCCGCCCGCCCGCCGGCGCCTCCACTCGGAGCCGCTCCCGCCCCGCCCGGCGCGTGCGCGGACGGCGGCCCTTCCGGTCTCCTTTGCGCGACGACGGCCCAGCACGCGGCGCCCGCCTTGGCTTCCGCCCCCAGCGTGGCCGCGGCTCTCCAGCGGGGTGGGGAGCCGCCCCTTCCTTTCTCTCAGCTGCGGAACCCCTGATTTAGGTGTGGCAGCACCTGCTTCATCGGGGATGCTGAGGTCGTCTCCTGCCTTCTGCTGTCCCCGCGAGGCTGCAACGCCCGTCCTTACGCAGATGTCGTTTTGCAACTACGCGCATGTGCAGAATAAGCTGCGGGACGTGGATCGGCGGGCAAGGGGACGTGCGTTTGAACCTGGTGGACGTCACCGCGTGGCCTGCCTCTCGGCGCGGTGCCGCAGAGGCCTGCTCCCCGGGGCCAGCCGCGCAGCCCTTCCCGTCCAATGCATCTGGACCCCAGGTGTTCGGCTGTTCCAGGAACGCCCCTTACAGAATTGCCCCAGCGCGGAATGCAGGCCAGGGTCACATTGCGTTAGGTGTTGTGTCTCTCTAGTCCCCTTTAACCTGGAACAGTTCCTGACCTTTCTTTGTCTTTCATGACATTGGTATTTTTTAAGAATATAAATACGTTGTTTTATAAAATGTCACGTCCTTCAGTTTGGGTTTGTGCTATGTTCCCTCATGATTAGGCTCCGGTTATGCCTTTTTGACAGAAATGCCTTAGAAGCGATGCTGTGGCCTCCCACTGGGTTGGGTCAGGAGGCGCACGATGTGACTTTGTCCCTTTGTTAGTATTAACTTTGATCGCTTGGTTAGAGTGGCGCCCAGTTTCTCCACTATAAAGTTATTACTTCCCTTTTTGTAATTAATGTTTAGGGATATGCTTGAGTATCTTCATTGTGTAAGTATCATCCTTGACAAACCCATTGTACATTTAAAATTTCTTACTTGGGAGCAATGCAAGTGTTTCTTGCCGTGTTTAAGAGCCATTGTTTCCTTTTTAATGAATTTTGATGATTTTCTTTTCTTAAGCAAATTTGGAAGTTTAGTTTTTTAAACAGCTGAATGGCTTAACCTTAGCCCTAATAGCTCTTGATCCATGGTGATAAAATGATTTTTAAGTCCATATTTCTCTAGCACCTCCAAGTAGGATTGCTTTCCAAAACCCCTTTGGGTCTCACGCCCAGGGATGGGCCTGGTCTGCCTTACCTGGTGGCAGCCAGAGGCCTCCCCCCACATTCTTTGCTGCAGGAGAAGGCAGAGAAATGCCTCCTGCTGCTCCCAGGGGACTGTAGCTGTTGTCATAGGCTGCAGGTGGGAAGTGGCCCAGGCCAAGATTGCAGCCTGCCTTGAGAGCCAGCCCTAATCCTACAGTTATCACTCCCTAACAATCCCCCCATCCTCAGGCCAGGGGAGCCCCCTCTGCCCGTTGCATCTGCTGGATGCTAAAGCTTGCTCCAGAACCAGGCACCACCTCACGAGTCATGCTGGCCTCAGGCTTCCAGTGCTGCCCCTACCACGCTCGACTGTCCCACCTCTTCTCCCAAGCACTAGGGCAACCTTGGCCCTGGCTGGAGGCAGGCAACTGGAGGGGAGTGGAGCTGAGTTGAAATGTTCCACTGGTACTTAATAGCCATGTGACCTTGGGCAGGGGACTCCTCCTCTCTGGGTGGGTCTCGGTTTCCTCCTCTCTGGGTGGGTCTCGGTTTCCTCCTCTATAAAATGAGAACAGTCACCCTTGCAGCCCTGCACCCACATAAAGCCGCTGCAAAGGTCAAATAAGTGGGAGTGAAAGGGCTTTCCGAAAGCTCTGCACACATGGCATGGCCATTCTTTTTAAGGGGAAAAGAAATTTTTATTAAGGGAAAAATAAAAACTGCAAGAAGGAACTGCCCAGCATGGTAAAAGAGGACCAGGGAAAGGACAGCATTCATGCCTGGGGTGACGTCTGCATTCGTCTTCTACCTCCCCGAGCAGGCAGTGCCTCCCCTAGAAGACCCAGCCGGACTTCACTGTCCCCCCTCAGCCTCCTCCAGCACAGCCTAATTTATGACTTTACTTCACAGGCTCTCCCACTGGCCTGGCGGTTACTCTGGGCAGGAATTGTGTCTGATCCACCTCAGAGTTGCCAGCACTTAGCACAGGGCCTGGCGCATCAGAGGCCCTCAGAAATGTTTATAGCAGAGTGACTGGCTCGAGTGCAGATAATGATGGAATGTCAGGGGCTAGAGACCAAGGCTGCGGGAAATTTAAAGTGGCAAGCTTCACACCCTTCCTAGCACCTTATCTGGATGACTCTCTCCATCCAGGTTCGAGACAAGGTCTAGTCTACCCCTGACTTCAGACCAAGTGAAAGCTCCATGAGGTAGGGCGACCGATGTGTCTGTTTGCTCAGGACTTTCTCAGATTTAGCTCTAAAATCCCATTTCCAGGGCGAACCAAGGCAATTGGTCATCCTACTTTGAGTGAAAAATCTGGGTTCTGTTTGCCACTCTCTGTAGCAGATATTGTGATTGCTCATCAATCAGACACTCTCCTCCTCCCCCTTCTCCCATGCTGGTAAAGCTTATCTTTCAAGACAGAGGCAGATGTTTCCCCAGCCTCCCTGCAGTAGGGGTGGTCGTGTGACCCAGTTTGGGCCAATGAGACAAAAGGACCAGTCAAGCTGGGAAGGTTTCTTCTATTTACACTTATCTCACTCACTCCCTTCTTCATACTTTTGGATATTGTCATGTGAGGATGTGACACCTGAAGCTATGGTGGCCATGTTGTGACCATGTGGGAACATCATCACCACACATTGAGGGTGACAGAGTGAAGGATCGAAGGAGCCTGAGACTTCAGGGATGATACTGACCCTCTGAACCAACCCTGGGACCACAGATTTCTTATTATGCAATAATAGTAAATCCCCTTGGACCTAATGAACTTTTGTAAAAGAAAACATAGGAAAATATTTTCATAATCTTGGTGATTGTGATCTATCTTACACAGAACAGGATCATGAAGGAAAAATTGATAAATCACATTAAAATGAAGAATTCTGTTTATCAAAAGACATCATTAAGAGAACAAAATGCAACCCACGTGCTGGGAGAAGATATTTGACATAGCCCTCCAACAAAGAACTCATATATAGAACATGTCAATGATAGATAAAATCCCAATTTTTAAAAGTTGGGTCAAAACTTGAATAGGAGCCCCAGAAATGATTAGTAATTTTTAAATTTCATCTTTTTAAAATTTCTACTTTTGTGTATATGATATAAGGTAATAATATGTTGACACAGTGATCTATGTTTTTACTTTATAAATATATAAAATATATTGAGGGTGAATGTTCACTGATAAGATTAAGAGACCAGACCTCTGAAGACCCACTGAGTCAACTGATCCCATGATCCCATTTAAACCTCACAATAACCCCAAGGGCCAGATGTATTGCCCTATGTTACAGATGAAGAAACTGAGTCCCAGAGAGGCTAGGGGTTCAAGGCCACACAGCCAAGTAAGCAGCAAAGCAGAGACTAAAACTCAAGACTGGTGGGCCCAGCACTCCTCTCTGTCAGCTGTCCCCCACCAGGGTCTCACTGTTTCCTTGATCAAATCCCTTCTCAGAGCTCCAGTCCCTTGTGTATAATTGAAAGGTGGACTAGATTCAACTCAGTTTAGGTGGACCCCAAAATACAGTGATGAAGATGTAATTGTCCTTCAGAAAACCCATGTGGGAGCCATTGGGAACCCAGTAGATATCCCCAACCCTGCGGGGGGGGGCTTGATGTGGGGTGGTCAGAGACATTCCTTCCAGCACACCCCTTCTGCACACAGTGGCACAAGCAGGAATCTGGCATCTTTAGCACCCTTGAGCGATGATGTGAAATTTTAAGTTTACCTCCCTTTTTGGGGATATAACCATTACCTCACCTGATCTAAAATGCACTTTAATATCTTTTAGCTGTGTCTTCTGGTTCTGAATTCCATATTTTTAGATCTTACAGCTATCTCTCAATGTATCCATTTTAGACATTATATGTTAACTGCTTGTTATAAAAGAGGAGGGATTTTAGCTCAATTAAACCCCTCTCTCCTCCTCCCAATATAATATCCATTTCTTGTTAATTTCTTATCAGTGTCTTTATTATTATGGCTATCAAATATTGTTTCTTGCTGAAAAAGTACTGTGATGTAATGACATTTGCTTTCTCTTAAACTTCCAGCACTTTCTCCTTGAATTAATAATTGCCTAATTTTAACTGGTTAGTTTTCTTTGAAAATTTGATCCCAAGCCTTCCCACACTCTGAAAACAGCTCTGTAAAACACTTATATGATTTCTGCGCAGACAAATCTCTTAAATAATGTGATGCTGCCATCTTTATTTCTGGGCTCTCCAACCTTTAGTGTCCACCTAAACTTGTCTTGTTCTGAGCCTGGGGTGCAGGTACCCAGGAGGAATTCCTTTGCCTCTCTTCACCATCTCCTGTATCTCATGATGTCTAGAGAATTTACCAAATACCAAAACATCCAATTTCCTCCTGTTCTGAGCCACTATCTAAGCCCCTCCCACCCTGATGGGCACAATCATATGACTTGCTTTGACCAACAGAATAACAGCAAACATGACACAAGCAAAGGATTGCAAAGTACTTGTGCATTTGGGGCTTTGCCTTCTGCAGCTCTGGGGAACCCTGCAAGCAGCACCAGCCGGTGGTGAACCTAGACTGGTTTGCTGGAGGTAAGAGACTGGCCAGATCATCTCCATCACTCCAGCTAATGTCAGCTGATATCAACCACGAGACACATGAGAGACCAGTGACCACCAGACACATGAGTGCAGACACATGAGGGGACCCAGCGTGTACTGCTGAACCATAGGTTCATGAGCAAATCAATGGTGGCTGTTTTAAACCACTAAGTTTTGAGGCAGTTTGTTACACAGGAAGAGCTACCTGATACATGTTTCCCTCTTCTTTGGTTTAGTCTCTTTTTTGAGAAAGCATGTACTCTAGTAGCATGGCAGTTGTAAAACATGTCCACAAATTCTTTGATATTTGTCCCATCAGGATATGGGGTTTGTGATATACACTCTCCCCCAACTTGAGTCTGAACTGGCCTTAGTAATGCCACCAAAGTGAAACTATATAATAACCTCTGAAGCTAGGTCAGAAAAGGCCATGCAGTCTCGACTTGGTTCTCTTGGGATGCTCACTCTGGGGGAAGCCAGCCACCAGAAGAGGTCTGACTATCTCAGATCGCCATGCTGGGAAGGCCACATGTAACCAGTCAACAGTGCCAGCTGAGCTCAGCCCTCCTCCAGACATCCCTGCCACAAGGACCAGATGTGAGTGCCACCACCTTGGACACCCCCAGCCTAGCCCATCCACCAGCTGAAAACCACTGAGTCACCTCTGTCAACACAAGGTGGAGCAGAATAATTACCCAGCCCAGCCCTCCCTGAGTTTCTAATCTACAAAATTAACCCACTAACTTTGAGGATAGTTTATTACACAGCAATAGTTAACCAGACTCCTCCTAAGGGGCAAAGGAGCAGGGGCTCTGGGATGGAAGGAACTTTGGCCATTTGTGCAATCTACCACATATATTTCTAATTCTACTTTCTTATTCTCTGTTCCTTTTTAGTGGCTTCCAGTTCATATTGTATGGATACAGTATCTTCATTTCTCAAAGGATATCACTTGTAAGATTTATTTTTAAGTTTTCTCCTGTTCTCTGCATTCTCTCTTTCTCTAAGTCTTTTTCCCTCCACTCCTATGGTTTCCTTCGGTCTCTCCTCCATGTTGGAAATCCCTTTAAATATATAGTGATCTTTGGCTTTCCGTATATTAGCAATCTGACTGGAAGCCAAGGGTGGGGCTGGTACCCTGGTGGGCTTCTGTGTAGGTTGGGTGATCAAGTAGCTGCTAGTCAGCCTATTCTGTGGAAATTTCTCCCTCTCCCCCAGATTGTCTTATCTGTAGGTCTTTGTCTTAGAAGTGGTTCTCTGGATAATTTTCTGCTCAGGGGTGAGGGAAGGGCATAAGCCCACCCAATGACATTCTGGAGCTAGACAGATGAATGGAGCTGAGGATCTCAGCTTCTTGCCCAGGGGTCCATGATTTTAGAGCTCTTTGGTTCCCTTTCTCCAGATAATAACCATGCTTTGTTGGCCTGGATGGGAGAGGGGCTATTTGTTGGCTGAGAAGGGTGGGGGTCAGGACCCAGGGGTTCAGTGCTCCTTGTACAGACTCACAAACCATCCCTCTGCTTTCAGTCCCTGCCTTACTAGCACTTTCTGTGATACTTGGCATCTCCAATGTTTGTGCCTTTCAGGCAAATCAGCTTGTTTCTCTTTGCAGCAACCCACTCACACAGGGGCCAGCCACCCCAGGCATTTGGGTTTGACTGTGTTCCTCTCTGCTAAGTCACTGGCCATTTCTTTACTCACGTCTCTTCCTTCCATATTATGGATCAGGGTTACAGTGTTTCCCACTTTCTCAAAGACAGAGTTTGTGTTTCTTGTTTTGCAGAGATTTTTTTTTAAAATAAGGGAAGGGGAGTAAAAATGCCTATACTCTGCCATCTTAAAATTACCATTTCATTAGAGTTTTCAATGGTAAAATCACCATTATATTTGAGCAGAAGTGTGTCAGCAATGTGGGTTTCATGAGTCTCACTGGACAGCATGCATTACAACCCAGATGGCTTTGTGTTCTGCTTTTACAAATGCATTTGACACAGTCAATAACATAGCAAATTACACATTAAGGAAAATCCAGATAAGTCATTGCTTGCCAGGCGGAGCAAAGAGAAGGGCAGTCCTGAAGCCATGGCAGGAGCCCAGAGGTGGAAAAGAAGGGAGGAGGGAGGAGGCCAGCCTGTCCTTGCTATGGCAGAATCGTCACTGTCCCCCCAGCTCGCCCCTCCCTCCCTGCAGGCCTCTGCTCAGATAGCGCCTCCGCAGACAGGACTCCTGCCCACCCACCACTTCCTACCTACTACCTCTGCTTTATTTGTCCTCCCTGACTGCCTGGCAATGGATCCGACATCAACTTATGCTTTTCAGTGTCTGTCTACCCACTAGAGTGTGACGAGAGGGAGTTTTTCTTTTTTGCTACTCTATGCCCAGTGCCTAGCACAGTGCCTGGTATATTAGCTGCTCAATAAAGAGGTGTTGAATGAACAAGTGAAGGAATGAATGATTGCAAGAACGCACAGGTTTCTCTGAGAAGGCAGGAGCTTTGAGGACATAGACAGAGGCCAAGGGGCAGTAAGAGTCTTGCTGGTCCAGGTCGTGGGTCTCGAGCTGCCTATTATGGCAGCCCCTTCTCTTGGGGAACCACAGCTGTTTCCCCTCTAATAACTACCTACTTGGAGGCCAGGGGGCTATGAGAAAGGAAGAGTACACAAAGCCCCTCTATTCGGGGAAGTGGATTCCATCTCAAGACAAATTGTTACCTTTGAGGCCACCAGCTACCCAATCACCATGGCCTCCCTCTAAAGGATGTGGGCACAGGCCTGGCTGAAGCTGAAAATGCCCTGGAAAAGTGGTCTCCCCTTTAATTAACAGGGAGAGCCACCAAG
The DNA here is from genome assembly GCF_964146895.1 of Miniopterus schreibersii. Taxonomy (NCBI): domain Eukaryota; kingdom Metazoa; phylum Chordata; class Mammalia; order Chiroptera; family Miniopteridae; genus Miniopterus; species Miniopterus schreibersii. The sequence goes on from NC_138110.1 coordinate 62,882,591, forward strand.
CCTGTTAACGGGGTGGGGTATGGAGTGGGGGTAGGGTCAAGTTCGTAAAGTCCCCAAACGATCAAGGCCTCCTTGTTTATTTCCCCGAAAATGTTCCCCTTTACTCAGAATAGGGTGGGGACCCAGCGGGCCGCAGGCAGGGAAAAAGCTTTAACCTCCAGCCTTCTCAGCTCAGCACGTCACAATTGGACTTGCATTTTTTTAAATAATTGCAAACTTAATGAAAAAATAACCTAACCCCAAGACACAGCAGGGACTCATGGCCAGCAGTTGGCGGGAGGCCCTGACAGCTATGAGGACAAGATGCAAAGGGTACAGAGGAGCCACTGGAAGACAGAGGATGCTCTTCATCGGGAGAGTCCTCTCCAGAGCCAGCCTTGGCTCCCTATTGCCTTCTGTATCATGCCTAAAGGTGTCAGCTTATGTCTTAGGGCTGATTTTCCTCAGGCCTTATGTGGTGGACACTGGGACCGAGAGGGGAAAGGAAGTTGTCAGGTTGTGTGCTGTGTGAGAATTGATGTGGGCAGTGAGGTTGGTTGGGATGAGTTCTGAGAGAGCGCTGGTGGGAAGTGAGAATATGTTCTGAGCTCCAGCTGGGTATGCCCAGCATGCCAGGCAGCTCATCCTGGGAAGCAGGCACTATGATTATACCTATTTTACATCCCAGGACTTGAGCCCAGGCCTGTCTGGCTTTTCACCCACACATTAAGTGCTCTAAAGGAGCTGGGGGTAGGAATAAAGTTACTCCAACAGCAGTGGCAGCAGCAGCTCCCGTGGACTGCAGACTTGCTGTGTGCCAGACGCTGTGCTGAACTCTACCATCACTCTCTCTAGTAATCGTCACAGTAACCCTATATGGTAGGTGGTGCTATTGGCCCATTTTACAAATGAGGCTCAGAGCATTGGTCTAAAGTCAGGAAATGGCCTGTGCTCTCCCCCTCTGAGCATATGCTCTACTGTGAGTGGGGCGTGAAATGAGTTTTGTGAGCTCCCAAGAGAAGAGATTTTGTCTGCCTGATTCACTTTTGTGTCCCTAGAGCCTAGGACAAGGCTTAGCATATAGTAGATGTTTAATAAGCATCTGTGGAGTAAATAAATGAATGAACAAAGATATAAGGACTTAGAAGTAGCTTCCAAAAGAACCATCCCAATTTCCCCTTCCCCATTCCAGATGAATTCAACTTACCTTGAAGTGGACAAGTCATAAAGACTTGAGAAATAGAGCTTAATTTTAAGGACAGAAGGGAGCCACAGGAAGTTCTTCAGAAAGGGAGTTCCAAGCTATGGGGGTAACTGTGTTCCTGTGTCTCTGTGGGTTCCAGGAGTTAGTGAACATCAATGACCTTTTGGCCAGAAGGTCAAGTTATCTCCAGGTGCATGTGTGTGTTGAGGACAGAGAAGTGCACTTTTCAGAGGTTGTGAGTCCCAAGCTTGTCATGCTCTTTAGGTTGGTAGCTGAGAGTGCCAGGCTCCTCAGCTTGCCCTGGTAAATTCCCATGATCCTGGGACAGAGACACCAAAACATATATGTCCAAGGCCAGCTTCCAGAATCAGTGCATCACTGAATCTTCAAACAATGGGTTCTTTGAAACTGTTAACCCTGGAGCCTTGGAGGCCTAGAAACACCCATCTCAGACTGAGGCTGTAGAAACTTTCCAATCTATAAGAAAGGCTGGAGCAAAACATCTATTGAGTGCTTACTATGGTCCAGACATTGTTTATAAATATTAACTCATATAGTCCTCACAACCATTCCATGAGGTGGTAACTCTGATGCTCCTTAATTTACAGAAATGGAAATCAAGGCACCAGAAGGTCATGTAATTTGCCCAAGGTCACCTAGTTAGTGGGGGCGGGGCTGGCAGTAGACGAACCAGGCTACCTGGCTTTGGGGCACACTGCACTGCCTCAGACCCTTAAAAATAACTGAGACTCAGAACTTCAGAATCATAGAAATCACTGATCTATCAAATTCTGAAGTCATAAAATCCAGGCATTTTACAATCTTGGAATTCTAGACTCTTGGGGGCATTCAAACTAGAGAAGTTTGGATTCTGGGATATTAGACCTGCAGAAAGGACCTTGGGTTGCAGACCCAAGTTTAGCCCTCTCGTATGGCAGACAGGGGAACTGAGGCCCACAGAGAGGCAGAGCCTGGCAGACGTGGTGTTAGTGTTGGAGAGAGGGATTCCAGTGGACAAAGAAAGGCCCTGGGCATGAGGGATCTCTTAGCGATTAGAGCGGCTTTAATGCTGCCGAGGAATGTGGCTGTGTTACGGTTACCCCTGCAGGTTGCTGCCTCCTCTCTTCCCCATCAGCCGCTCTCCTCCAAGCCTGCCCTTGCCAGGCTTGATACCCTGTTTATATTGCCCACAAATTGAATTTTCAGGAGTTGGCCTCCTGGCAGCTAGCTTAACACGCTGGAGGTTTTCTGTGCCTTCATGCTGTCTCTTGGTGAGGTGCCTGCTCTCCAGGATTCCAGGAAGGAAACTGAGACAAGGGGAAATTGGAAGAAGGGGGAATGGATTCTGGGGAGGTAAGCAACCAACATTTAGCGTAAAGAGCCTACTTTACGCTAGGTAGCTCTTGTTCACTTTGCTAATTTACAGATGAGGAAATGGCCTCAGAGAGGCAAAATCATGCCTTCAGTTTTGAAGTGGGAAAAGCAGTCTCCAGCATCCTGCTTTTCAGGCAACATCTGCTAGAACCCTGGCTTGCTGCCGCATAATTAGGATGAGGTTGGCATTCCCAGGAGGCTTTCCTGGACACCCTCTCAGACAGCCTGACAGCTGACACTTGGCAGCTTTGGCTTTAAGTAAAACCACACTCTGAGCAAACTTGCCTGGGACTCTCTGGAGAGACAGAAGAGCTGGGAGGCAGCAGCCATGGCCTGCATATCTGACCTCAGACTAGCCAGGCCTGGAGAAAGAAAAGGCTCCATACTCACAGGGCTTCCTGGGGTTATCCTGAATCATGGTAAGTAACATTTATTGAACACTATCTTCATGGCAGGCACAGTTCTAGGTCCTTTGCGTGTTTTAACTACTTCAATCTTTTCACCGACCCTGTGAGGTTGGAGCTGTTATTAATCCCCAATGTTGGGTTGTGGAAACTGGGCACCATGTGGCCTGAGCTCAGAGGAAGTGCTCTGAGTATATCCTGCTGTTTATCATCATTATCATCAGAGGATCTTTAAGCCTTGGATTCTGTGGTTCTCTTCAGGACTCAATTTCCCCATCCACAGCTCTTGCCATCTCTCAAAGATTCAATTTCTAACACATCATGAAACCAGCACATTCTGTTCCCTTTCTTCTCTTTTCCCATTACTCCACTCAAAGAAACAAAGGCGAGAGTTTGGGAAAGGGGCATCCTGTACTTAAACTCATGGGCTCACATTCCAGTTACCAAGAGAAAAGTTCACTTAGGTGCCAAGGGACAGCCACATTCTAGAAAGATTGTTGACTTTGGAGCCAGCTAGGCCTGAATCCCAATTCTGGTACTGCTACCATGGATTATGATGTGAAAGATGCCTCCAAGAATTGTGCAGTGTGCAATTTTCACGATCTTATGCAGCAAAATGTCTGTGTCTATAAAATGAGCATGGGGGCTGTCTCAAAGAGCTGCAGAAGAACAGAATGAGCCAACATTTATAAAGTGTTCAGCATTAGGTGTGCATATAGTAGGTGCTCAAAAATAAAGATAATTATATTATGGGCATGAAATCATCTAAGGTCACAAAGTTAATGAAGGCAGAGCTCAGATTCAAACTCAAATCTCACAGCAACATAATACTTTCAATTATTCCTTTTTATCGTATAACATAACAAAGGCGGAAGGGAATGAAATAAATGATTTATTCATCTCTATTTTAGTCTAAGGCACAAAATTGGTGCCAGATAGATCTTGGGTAATGCTGTAGAGGAAGGACAGATAGATGGGTGTGTGTGTGGGGGGGGATGAGTGTAAGGATGAATGAAGGGGTGAATGGGCAAGAGAGTGAAAGGATGGGACTAGGTGGATGGGTAGGTGGAAAGATGTATGGACAGGTGGAAGGCTGTTGAATGGATGGTGGATTATTGGTGGGGTGAAAGGGTAAATTGGTAGAGGTTAGGTAGAAGAATGGATGTGTGGGTAGGTGGGCAGATGCTTGAATGCTTGGGTGGGTAAGTGGAAGAGCAGACGGGAGGACAGACAAAATACTGTTGACAGGAGCACAGGCAAGTGTCTCTGGCCTCCTGGCTACCTCCTCCCAGCTGCCTTTTCCAGTGGAAAATTGAAAATCACGGGCCCTGGGAAGATATTTCCCTGTGTGGTCTGTTAATAGAGGCCCAGAAAGGCCAGCTGAGGCTGTCAGCTCACCCCCCACCAGGACCCTGTTATTAGCCATGCTCCCCCACCCCGCCCTTGGGTGGAAGTATGAGCTGGTGGCCACTGAGGAGCTGGGCCCACCCAGGCCCCTCATTAAGCCTTATTAAACCCACACAGGGGGAGAAAGAAAGGGAGGGGAACTTTCTCCCAAAGGTCAGCAGTTGGAAAAAAAAGGTACATACTCGGGGGTGGTCGTCTATTCTCGCCACGAGGCATGTGGAAGTGAAGTTCGTCTGGCCCAACCTGCTCCACCCGCATCCTGCAGACTGGGAAAGTGACGCCCATACAGGAGAGAACAGGGGGACACACAGAAGTCTGGGCAGAGTCAGACTCAAACCCAGGCCTCCCAACTCAGAGATCGCACCCTAGTCTGCAACCTCAAGATCTATACTGGAGAGAGAAATGAATTAGCACGAAGAGGGCTCCTACTATATGCCAAGCCATTAACCAAGCGTGTCTGTTCATGAAATCACTGGTCTTCTCTGTGTCCCCATGGTTAAACTGGAAATTATTTGTCCTTTCATTTATTCCACATGTATTTATTAAATATCTGCTATAGGCCAAACACTGATCTAGGTGCTAGGAATATGGCACTAACTAGTTAAGAAGTGACTAGGTTTCCACCTCCACAGAGCTTACCTTCTAGAAGGGCAAAGAGGCAATAAACAAGTGGACAAGTAAAATGTACTATGAACAGGAAAATGTAGATGAACAGGGATGGAAGGACCATTCTTTGGATAAGATGGTTGGGGGGGAGTCTATCTGAGACGGTGATCATGACCAAGGTATTTATTTGTCCATCAAACCCATGCTCCCCTTACACGTATGTGTTTGGAACTCACAAGTGTCTGCCTAAGCAGGGGTGACGTTTCCCAGCCCTCTCTGCATCCAGGTGTGGCCATGCAACCAGCTCTTACCAATGGGATGGGAACAGAAGTGATGAGTGTCACTTCTGAACTTAGGCTTTCAGAAGTGAGTGAGTGTCCTCCATGTTGTCTTTCCTTTTCCCCTGGCTGAATGCAAGTGACAGCAAGGTCCCAGGATGGAAGAGCCTGGATCCCTGCATCACTGCATGGAGGACAGCCACCCATTGCACTGGCACACCCATTGCATAATAGAGAAATAAACTAGTATGCTTGAGCCATCGCACATTCTAGGGTCTTTTTGTTACAGCACTTTAGCCTAACCTAAGGCTCAGCGTGATGTTTGAACTGAGATCTGAACAACATATGACAAACTGGGTTAATGCATTGCAGGCAGATGAAATGGCAAGTGCAAAAGTCTCAAGGTAGGACTGAGCTTGGCAATGGGAGGAATAGAAAGGATACCTGCGTGGCCAGAATTAATGACACAAGAGGTGAGACATACAGACAGTGGCCTCAGTCAGGAGTCCAGATTTTAGGGGAAGCCACTGTGAGCGGGGCCGTAAGGGAGAAATCCCATCTGGTTCACATTTTGAAATGACCCCTCTGGCTGCTGTGCAGAGATGAGATGGAGGGAGGCAAGAATGGACATGGGACCAGACAGAGCTGGTGTAGTTATCCTGGCAGGTAACCATGGTGGCCTGGATGAAGCTGGGGAGCAATAGAGAGGAAGTGAAATGAATTAATTCAGGGTAAATTTTGAAAGGCTTGCTGATGGATTGGTCGTAGGGGGTAAGGGAAACTAAATAATCCACAAACCATTAAACAAAATCTAATGCAGGAGCCAATTAATATTAGTAGATGGGTTGGGAGAGTCTCTTCAGGTCACGACCTCCCTTCCCTGAGAAGCTCCCACCCATGGCAACTGCTGAGCTCATAACCTGGTCCCTCCCCTGTGGCTGATTGGACCAGAGATGGGCCTCTGATTGGAATTCAGCCAATCAGATCATCCAGCTGTCAGAGGTGTGGCTGAGGCGGGGTAGGCCTCAGGGTTTTCTCCTTAACAGAGCTGGGGGAGGAGTCCAGGTGGGGAAGGGGGACGAGCCTAGAAGCTGAGAAGGAATGAGGGCCCCCAGGGGTATCCACCCACCCCTCCCAAAGGAAAAGAAGTAGGGCAGGAGTGGGTCTCTCGAGGCAAAGGATAGGAGAGGCGGCCAGACTTCTGGGCCCCAGGCTGGGAAGCATGACCACTGTGTCCTGTCCATGTGCAAACCTAGACAAGTCATTCCCCTGGGAGGGGGGCGGGCTCCATTTCCCCCATCTGTCAAGTGGCTGAGTGTGGCAGATGGTATTTTCCAAAAATGGCAGTAACAATATCTCCATTCCCACATGCTTTTCAAGAACACTGCCGCTCCTCCACCAAGATGGGGAGTCTGTTTCACCTCCCCTGGAACCTGCAGCAGAGGTGACACTGTGTGGCTTCCAAGGCTGGGTTAGAAAAGATAATACAGCTTCTCTCTGGCTCTGTGTTAGGACACACCCTGGGAACCCAGTTGCCACGTTGTGAGGAAGCCCAGGCCCCATGGAAAAGCCCGATGTAGATGTTCCGGCCAACAACGTCACTGAGTTAAGTGTGCAGGTCTCAGAGCCTGCCTGTGCTCAAACCCATGGCCCTCAGTGAGTCTCTCACCCTGGTTTCTTTATCTGTAAAACAAGGATGGCAGTAACAATACTGCCTTCCTCGTGTTGTCAGGATCACATGACTTCATCCATTTAAGCACTTAGAACAGCACGAAGCAAGTAAGTGATACGTCAACCTGAGCCGGTATTAAAGCAGGAGCAATAGCTAGAGGGTCCTTGACCGATGCACGGCTTGGCACGCAAGAGGTGCTCAGTGAACGGCAGGGAACCTTCTTCCCTTTCTCTTACGCGCATCACCACTTACCTGGTGTGGTATTTATTTGCTCATGTGATCATTGTCCCTGTCCTCCACCAGAACGTGAGCACCATGAAGGCAGGGATTACGTCTGTTTTATTCCCTGCTTTATCCCCAGAGCCCAGAACTGTGCCTTGCACATAGTAGGTGCTCATTCAATATTTGTTCAATGAATGCATTTCTATTCTAATTTTTAGTTCCATGCACACAGCAAGTGCCCAATCAATGTTGGTCCTCCTCATACCTTCCAGCCTCTTCTGCCAGCCCCATTTCCACCTGCTCTAGGAAGCCCTTCTGGGCCTCGCCACATCCACTGATGGCCCTGTGGCCCGAGGGTCTTAGCCATCCAAGGCCAAGTTCTCCACTGACCTCCTCAGCCCACCTCTCACCCTTCCTGTTGAGAAAATGCTCACCTTGTCACCTTGTTCCCCCAGCCCTCCTGCCTGGCGTGTGTGTCATGCCAGGACTGGGGGACTAGACCCAGCTTAGAGAGGAACCCCTGCTTCCTTGCCCACTCCCAGCTCCAGACCAGACACACTCTTGCCTCCAGACAGACCATGGAGATTTCCCACATTGCTGAGGGCCACACAGTCAGATGCCACCAGCTCCGCTCCTCCGCCTTCCCCCTGGCTGCCAGGGCTGGAGTCCCACCGGGACCAGAGCCATCCTCGTGCGTGATTTCAACATCTGTAATACTTTCCCTTCTCCTTGTAGCCCTCCTCTTCCAAATTCCTCCTGCTTCATTATTAGTATATATAAAAAATAAGAAAATTAAGCTGTCTTAATCATTTTCCATATTAGCTGACAGCCGGCTCCCATATGCCTGGGAGTGAGACCACTTCTCCTATGCCCCCCTCCACTTTTCCAACATAACTAACCCCAAACAAGGCCCAGTTGTCAAAAATCCCCAGTCTTGGAACCTCTACAGCCTTGTCTCCTCGGGGTCCCGTCTGGCTGGTGTGGCCTGAGTCATAAGCAAAGGATGGAGTTCTCTTATGTTCCCAATAAGCACAGGCATCAGGGTGGGGCCGATCAATTCCCGGCATTATCACTCACAAAAATGTCTCCATTTTTGCTTTGTCTGTTTTGTCCAGCCCAGAAAAAGAAAAGGGCACAAATTTTGGAGCAGACAGATCTGAGTTCAAACTCCAGCTCCACCATTTACCATCCGGGGAACCTGGAGCAAACCACTTTACCTCTCTGAACTGCAGTTTCCTCATCCGTGTAATGGCAGAGGCAATGGCACTGAGTTGTCAGGGTTGTGATAAGGAGTCAGGAAGACCATGATAACAGTTAACACCTGGTGAACCTTGCTGCTTGCCAGGCACTGAGCCAGGCCCCTGCCTACATACCCCCATTTAATCTACACAACACCTGCTTAACAGATGAGGAATGGGGAGGCCGAGAGACTGGGAATCTCCCCTGAGGACAAGCAGCAGGGAGGTGGAGCAGGCGGGATTCTAACCCAGGCATCCTGATCCCAGCCCTTATATGTTCAGGACCCATCCTGGTTTTGGCCCGTTGCAGGTGCTCCATTAGTGCTCACCCCCTCCCCACACAACTAGTCCTGGGTCTTTTTCTCTCTCTTCGCCTTGAACCTGGGCACCAGGGGTTGGCGGCTCTGCTGTGTCATGCCCCACCCACCAACCCATCCCCACAGCTAGGCTGTGGGCACCAGAGGTGTAGGTAAGGGCCAATGGTCCATGCAAGGGTGACGCAGGTGGGCCCAACTCCACTCTGGCTGTTAATCAGAATTGCCTGAGAGCCCTTAAAAGTGTAGACACCTGTGACCCATCCCTGGCATTGAAAAGATAGAAGTCCTGAGTTGAACTTGAGCTGAACATGTGAAGTCCCAAGCCAGAGGAGATAAACTATTTTTTCCAGACCTAAAACTTGGAGACCATTTTTGTCTTTCCCTATTTGTAAACCAAACTGATTTTTTTTTTAACACACACAAAAATATATGAGTCAGTTAACAATAGAAGCCCCCAATATATGGCCTAGAATTTAATCAAAATATCTCAAATAGAACTTGCCTAAAATAGCCACCCCTCCTTAGAATATTGATATTGATATTGACAGGTCAGAAAGACTTCTGATATTTCCTCTAAACCGTTGATCCAAACCTTGGCCATTTTAGTTTCTCTATATTAAGTATTATTTCTGAGCCAGGCACTTTGCATTTATAATTTCTCATCATTTCTATACCCCTTTGAGGGAGGTATCATTTATCTCCATTTTACAGATGAGGAAATTGAGCCTCAGGGTGTTTAAATGATTTGTAAGAACCAGCACTTGATTTGAACCCAAGTCCCAGCTGCAGAGCCATGTTTTGCTAATGCAGCCTCCTCATGATTCTCCAGGAGGCCCCTGCCCCACAGTGCTGACCTATAACCCACGAACTCTCCCCGCTTGGGTCAGACTGGCCTCTACCCTGAGAGGCAACATCATGTTCAGCTGCCTGGGCTCAAATCCCAGCTTGGCCATTCACTAGCCATGACCCTCAGACAAGTCCTTCACCTCCTCAGCTTCTGCTTCCTCCCATGTTCAGTAGAAATACCATCCCCCACATTTTAGGGCCATTCCATGGAAGGAAGCAGTCGTGTACCTAAGGTGCCAGCACAGAGTGACCCAGGGAAAAGCCCAAGACTGAAATTCTACCTCCATGAACCAAGAACAGAGAGAGACCCAAGCAAGAGGCAGGCCACTCCAGTCTGGCGACTAACATAGTTTCTTAAGGAAAACTTACATACGAGATATGTCAGGCTGCTGCAAGATGAATGGATTCCCGCATAAAGGGGGGAATAGTCACGGGTACTAGTCCACGAATGCTACCAGGTACGGGAATTACTTTAAATGCTTGACCAGGTGAGGGCAAAAACCTGTTCCAGGAATCAGCACATAGCAGGAGGCAGGGGAGGAGTGCCGCTTGATGTCAGAATTAACATCCATTAAGGTAGGTCTCTAAGGGGTTTTGCAGAAGGCAATCTCCATTCTGGCCCCGGGCCAGCTTGCGGGAAGGACAGCGGTCACGGAACAGTCTCTCCTCCACACAGAGGGGCTAGAATTCTTCTTGTACTTCTAAGTCCTTAAGTGGGGGGTATACAGTAGGTGCTCAAGAATGCCTCATTTGTGGTGAAAGAAAGATTCAGAACAACAAAAACGAGAGACTAGAAAGAAATGTTACAAAATGTTGGCAATGAGATTGCCACCCTCTGGGGATGAGATTCTTTAGTGACTTTGTGATTTTTTCGCCCAAATTCTCAGCTCGGAAGAATATTATGCCATGCTTCTCTAATTCTAGGACGCTCTGAACTATGAGATGCCCTGTCAACTGGACAGCATTGTTTCAGAGGAAAGAAGGAAATCCTACCACATGAAATTGTAACACTGCTCCAGATTTTAGAAAAGTTTGTCTATGCAGAAGGTGTCTTAGAATCAGGGAAATGCATTTGTAATCCAGTAATCAAGGTGGGGTCTGCAGGGGGTGGAGCAGGAGGAGGAATTTTATTTTTAAAAGGAAAACGGGGATACAATGGGAAATTCATAACTTTCAGCTTAATCCTGCCGGCACACACCTGATGGACCTGGGGTACTTGAAAATAAATACAATACCTGGGCCGCGCCATCTCTGTGCTGGGGCCTGGTGATCTGTATTTTAAGCTGACAGGGCAGATCCTTGGAACTGTGTTGGAATCAAACTCATTTTCTGTCTCATCTTACAGATAAGAAATCTGGGTCCACAGAGGGGGTCATTAGGACCCTCCTGCTTGAGTGGAAGAGCAGCCAATTGTTTCCTTCCCCCCCAAAGGGCCTCATCACCTGCCCCAGCCCTTCCCATCCTGCTCCGTCAGCCTGGAGCTGTTTCTTCCTTCTTTCCCTAAGGGACTGTCCCCTGTTCCTCATTAAGACGACTCTGTATTTTTGTCTATTTGAGTATTGAGTTCTATTGTCAGCAAATAACTTTAAATAGAAAAAATATGCCCAAGATTAAACTGGAAAACAGAAAAGAAGTAGGAAAGGGATGGTGGGTCGAGTGTCAGCCTGCTCTCACGGTGAGGAGGGTGGGCTCTGGGCTCCCTTTCCCACATCTCGGACATGGAGATCAGAGCAGCCACCTCCTGGTGCCTCGAGGGCCAGATGGGAAATGCAGGCAATGCACCGTGCGCGCAGCATCTAAGCTGTCATTGCAGTCCGGAGCTACTAGGCATACGCACTGCTTTGGATTTTGAGACATTCGTGTGGAAAAAGTGTCAAGGGACCCAAAGGACTCTGGTTGACATTTCCCAGCCAAGAGCCACTTTGAAACACGTGGTCAGATGTCATTTTTTTAATAGGTACAACTTTAAGAACATCCCTGCACCACTTTCTACCCTGATCCAACTGTTCACAGCTGAGAGTGATCTTCCGAAAGCCTCGCTCAGATCTCGTGATCCTCCAGCTCCAAAACTTTCCAAAGCTTCCATTGTCTACAAAACATAGCTCAACAGTCAGCTTCAGAGCCCTCCAGGATAGAAGCCACGAAGGTTTCAAACCTCCCGTTTCACCTTCCTTGACCTTCCTCCCACCCTCTGCCCTCCAGCCACACAGAGCTGTCCCTCGGTCCCCAAAAGGGATATCTACCTCCTGTTTCCTTCTAAGTGGAAGCCCGAGGCAGAGAGCCTCAGCTCCAGCCCCCTTTTGTTACTGGGCCGAATGAAACCCCTCCTTTGTTTTATTATCTGTCCCTTTCATGCTCCCTCCTCTCCACCTCAGGACCCCCTCGGACACGTGTGGTATATGCCTTTAAGTATACACGTCCTTGAGAACATGCACGTTGCTTTCAGTGTGTATGCTTTAATGTCATTGTTTCTTGCCCAACTCTGTGCTTTAAGATCGAGCCTCCCTGTGTGCGTGACCCTTGCTTCTAAGTCCTGACTAGTCTGCCACAGCGGGCATCCTATGCCCTTGGTGCTGGAGGGTTAGGTTACCTCTGACTCCCCACAATAAACCTCTGGGCCACTGGTTATGCAAGAGAACTTAACAAGTTTCTACTCATTGCATAAGCCAGCTGTCATTTAGTGACAAGTGGCAGACGCCTAACTCAAACATAAGGACAAAAACACAAGACAAAGTGAGGTTTAATTAGCCAGAAGAAAGCTTTGAGAGGAAGGGTGGCGTCTATGAACTCTTCTCACGGCCTGTCTCTTTTATTAGTATCTTTTAAAGTATCTTTCCCAGAACCCTCCCAGCAGCTTCCCTTACACCTCACTGGGCAGACGGGCCGCACGGCCACTCCAGTAGGCGAGGAAGGTGGGAATGCCAGCATGACACCTTTATCTTCAGCCTCCCGGTGAGAGTCAGCAAAGCAGCAGGTAAGACGGGCTCCTGGGTGGCCAAGCCGGTGCTACCTTTCTACCCCGCAGAATTTTGGCAAAAACTTGGGTTTGCTGGTAGAACTCCGAAGGCCTCAAGCGTTACGCAGCCGTCTTGATTGTCACTCATGACCTATTAAGAGAAAAAAATCCTGGAAGAGGGCAATAATACTTCGCATTTGTTAACAAGAGACTTTTCAAAGGCAGAGAGAAAAGGAAATACTGACCGAGCACAGCCCAGGTCCCCAGACCACACCTGAGCCTTACCTGCAAGTCCATCTCCGCCGGTGACTGCTTCAGTCCTGCTGAGACAGCCCCTGCCAAGCCACTCGGGATCGCCACGCTGCCAAATCCTGTGCTCCCTTTCCCGGTCTCATATTGAATTGAATCCCCCTTAGCATTCATGTTGTTTTATTTGACCAGCCGACCGCTTCCCCCTTGCTACCTGATCCTGCTTTGGCCTCCGAAGTTTTGCAGCCCTGGCTGCTCCTCCACCTGGTTTCTAAATGCAGACGGACCCGGGGCTCACAGCTGAGCTCCTCCCCACACCCCAACATGTACCCGAGCTTCTCGAGTCTCAGCATGTAGCAGCATCAGCTGGAGGACTTGCTCACACGTGGACGGCTGGGAGGTTCGCCCCTCTAGTGTCCGATTCCATAAATCCCCCAGTTCTGTTCTTCTCTGCACCGGCACTGCTAACACCTGGGGCAGGATACCATCAACCCTTCCCTGGGTGGTGTCTGCAGCACCCTCACCTCATCTATTCCCTCACCAAGGTCCTCTCCAGACAGCGGCCAGAGTGACCTCTGAACATCAGAAACTGAACCACGGCACACGCCTACGTGAAGTCCTATGAAACTTCTCCTCACCCTTGGCATAACATCTCAGCTCCTGCCCCTTTCCCAGCCTGATCTATTCCACTCTCTCCCGGTTTATGGGCTCCAGCCATATGTCCTCCTCCTGCCCCTTAAGCACATCCAGCTATTTCTTGCATTTGCTGTTCCACTCATCTGCTCTTCTGTTTCCCTGGGTCTCGGCTTGACCAGCACCGTCTCAGCTTTAGGTTGTTTTTGTGTTCTCTCTCCAGAAAGAGTAACCCTGACCCACCTGGCATTCTTTTATTGTTGTTATTAATCCTCACCTGAGGATATTTTTCCCCTTGATTTTTAGAGAGAGTTTAAGTGAGGGAGGGGGAGAGAAACACACATCGATTGGTTGCCTCCTGCATGAGCCCCCATGGAGCCAGGGATTGAACCTGCAACCCAGGTACCCTTGACCAGAAGTCGAACATGTGACCATTCAGTGCATGGGCCGAAGCTCTAACTGCTGAGCACATGGGCCAGGGCCCAGCTATTATTCTTTATCATCATAATCTATCCTTCTTAGCACCTATGAGCCTGCAGTTCTTCTATTTGTAAATTTACTGGTTCATGACTTTCCCATTAGACTCTCTGAGGGCAAGAACTGTGTCTGTCTTATACATAGCTGGAGGCTCTGCGCCTGGAACAGTGAATGAGACCGAGTGGTGCTCAAAAGATATTTGGGGAAGGAGAAAGGGGTGGGGGAAGAGCAGGGAGGAGAGAGAAAAATGGGAGGAAGGAGAAAGGAAGGTCTGGCAATATTCAGAGTCCATAAACCACCCGCCACACCCTCCGTGCTTCTGCCCAAGAAAGGGTTCAGATTAGAGGTCAGATCTCAAGTCTCCAGCTTCCACTAGAGACAGGAATATGCCAGCAGCAGAACCAAAGTGTGAAAATGCCTCAAGTTCTTTGAGAGCAGCGACCATGGCTTGTTTACTCTTTTAACTCCAGTGTGTGTAAAGGCCTGGCCCTGAGCAGGAGTTCAGTATGTTTCATGAATGCTTTGAAGGGCATTTACCTGAAGGAACTCTAGGATTGTCTTGTCAAGGTGTCCCTGTTAAATGCGACAACCAGTTCTGATATCCCTACCACAGAGCTGCCACCAGCCTAAGGAATCCACGCTGGAAGGAAGGACCGGCGGCGGCCTCCACGTGGTGGGGGTTGCTCAGCTGCCCTCATCATCACAGCAGCCCTAAACGTCCCAGGTGACCCGGTGGGCCGGCCTGTCCCAGCAGCGAAAGCATCTCCCTCGTTATGAGCACTCTGCAGGAGGATGTCTCACTGCCTTTGCTAGCACATAGTTAATCCCCCAGGGGGCTTCCTCTAATTAAACCCAAAACCACAATTATAGCTGTATCAAAGCACATGCACATGGTGCTGCTTACAAGGGACAGATTTACAAGGTGTTAACAACTCCAGAGGCAGTCCTGCCCCAGCACCAAGTGCTACAAATCACCAAAATTGGAACCAAATGAGTCACTGGGGCTCCAGATATAATATCCAATAAGGCCTGCTGGGTGGTTCTAAGAGACTTGTGAGGATTATTTGAAACATGCTAAATATGCTCCTGCCACAGGGCCTTTGCACTTATGATTTATACATAAATTGTCTCATCTTGGACCAGTAGTAACCTCTGCAAGTTGGCTCCTGAGTTCTTTTAACATGTCTCCATTAGTCTTTGTATTGAGTAAAACTGCTATGTATTATGACAAAACATTCCAGGCTTTTCTTCCAGGCCCTCATTTCCTGCTTCAGACCCAGAACAGCCATTTCTCCAAGGAGCCTTGGGTCCTTTTAAATGGTATTTCAAGACCACAATCTGAATGCTACAGGTACTCACTGCTACTGGTTGGGTCATTATTTCTAGTCCATGTCAGTGGACAGAGAGCTATACAATATATGTACATAAAATAACTCCTGAGTTCATACCAGTATTTTCAGTTCTGACTGAGAACTCAGGTTGTTTATTAAACTTCTTTTCAATATATTTGTATCTTTTTTTCTTACGCCCTGAGAATTCTAGTTCTTAATGGCACAGGGGATGATAACAATAGTCCATAATTAGTCATTTGCTTGATCCCATGCTACACATACAACAATCTTAAATAATACTAATACTATCACCATTAATTATAATTACTGAGTACAGATTAAAATGTTTTGGCATATGTTTTTAAGTCCCCATTTTTAATTTTAAACACTCAGATAATAAAGTCTTTAATGCTCTGTGCTCTTCCTTCTGACCATCACCTCGTCTAAGTTCTCTGAGGCAGTGTATATTAATGCTCACCACCAGCCTTTATTTTGACATCTCTCATTCCTTTTTGTTACCCGAAGCTCATTTCTAATAGATTCTTCAGGAAAGGCTCATGGAAACAATGTTCCCCCAATTCTTATAGGTTATTAACAGCTTGTGCCCTTTGTATTTGAAAGTCAGTTTTGATAGATACAAAATCCTTGGCTATCATTTTCTTTCCTTGAGCATCTTAAATATGTGGCTGCATTTTCTTCTACCTTGAGTGTTGTTTTCAAAAAAATCTGACGACAATCTAATGTTCTTTCTTTAAGTAAGGACTTTCTTGACTTAGTTACCCAATGCCTATTTATTTTTCTTTAAAGTATAGTAATTTTACTGGAATATGTCTTGGTGAATCAAAGTCAATATTGTCAGGTATGTAGTGTCCTCTTTCAATATATAATTTCAATTTTGTTTTTTGCTTCAAGAAAGTTTTCTTGAATTGTAGTTTTCAGTAGTTATTCTGTTTAGTTTTTTCCTTTGATTTTCCCTCTTAGGCACTCCTATTATCCCTATGATGTGTCTTCTTTGCCTACCAAAGAAGACTTTTTCTTGAATTTTTTATGTTTTTCTTTATTTCTTTTTGATTATTTAAGAACTCTCTCATTTTCACCTTCTTTTTCTCCTAAGGTATTATTTATTGTGTTGATTCACTGTGTTCCTTACAGTTTTGACTTTATTTTTTAATGGTGTTCCTTTTATCTCTAAATGTAATTTCTGAGTTTTCCCTAATGTATTTTCATTTGATTGGAAAGAGTACATTGCAGTTCTAGTCTACTTAGTGAATATGTGTCTCTGGAGTGCTTTCATTATCTGTAGGGACATTATTGTCTAGATTTTTTTAAAATAATTTTGTATGGGACTTGACCCTGATACTCTTCTGAGGCTCATTATGTTAAATTAGTTTACTGGGACATTTTAGGAGGGGACCATTTAGAATAACCCCACAATTCAGGTAAGCTTTTTGAAATTCTTAGAGCTCCTTTTTTTGTTTTTTTTGTATAATGTCTAAAAAAATATGATGGCTTGCTTTCTGAGATATTCTGGCTCTGTTCCCCTCCCCCACTTTAATCAGGGCCTTAGTTTCCCTTTATCTACTCATTTCTATCCTGCTCAGTTTTGAATTCTTGTTGGCATTGGGGTTTACTTTATTTTCAACATCTGTCAGACGCATGTTGCTTTCCTTGGCTTCTTCTGGCACAGATTTATCAGCTCACAGATTTTGAGACTGTTGATGGTCTCCCCACAGCGCACTTATACTTAGAGTTAAAGGAAACACTTCATTGCTTAGTTTTGCTGGAACTGTTGTCCATGGGTTTTGGTTTGTTATGTAGCTGTGATGACTGTTTTTATGTGGGGGTTAGGAAGATCCAAAAACTGTGCTTCTATCCTTGCTGCCATCTTCCCTGAATTTCCCCAATTTTTTTTTTTTAAGTTTAGATTGGATCAAATTCAAACCTGAGTCTTTCACTTAACACTATAAGGTAGACATCAAAAACAGGCGGTGGTGGTGGTAGTGGTAGTTACTGCTGCTGTTGTTGCTATTGTTTTCGAAAAGAGAATATTAAATATTTTCAAATAGTTGTCAACATTTAACAATAGCAAGATTGCAACTACAAGTTCAGATTTCTGACTCCTCTGGAAAAACTGGAAGTTCTGGATACGCTGAGCCTACACTTCAACATGGCAACAGTGGGCTGGACTATACAGTGGTGACCCCACCAGAGGGTATGTGTACACTCCAGTCACCACAACCCCGTTCCAACTGGCTTCACATAGTTATGATCTGCTTGACCCCATAGGCTTTTGAGTTTGCCACCCCTGAACTATGGGGACTCAGGGTGTGTTAATTTCCTACAACTGCTGTAAGAAAGTACCGCAAACTAGGTGGCTTGGAACAAGAAAAATTTATTGTCTCACGGTTCTGGAGACCAGAAGTCTGAAAGCAAGTTGTCAGTGGGACCATGCTCCCTTCAAAGGCACTAGGGAAGGCTCTGTTCCAGGCCTATCCTAGGTTCTGATAGTTCCTTGGCTTGTGGCAGCAAACTCCAGCCTTCATATGGTGTTCTACATGTGAACATGTCTGTGTCCAAATTGCCTCCTTTTTATAAAGGTAACAATTACTTATATTAGATTAGAGGCCCATCCTACTCTAGTATGACTTCATCTTAATGAATTACATCTGCAATGACCCTATTTCCAAGTAAGGTCACATTCTGAAGTACTTAGGGTTAGGACTTCAACACATGAATTTGGTGGGGGGTGGAGGGGTGCAATTTAACCTACAACACTGCATTTCTCCAGTTTATCTTTGGGAGAGAATCCATAGGTACCAATGCCCCTTGAGATCCCAGAAAAATCAAACCCAAGCCTACATCTCTCCAATCATTTGCAGAGGAAACGTGACACCATTGAGAGTGGTAACATATTATCTGTGTTTCTCCAAGGCAGTTTTGAGGGTCTCTGATCAGCCTGTTGCTAAACCAGATGGGGAGAAATCTCCATGTGAAACTAGTAAGGGAGATAGGGCAGACAAATATGAGCAGCTTTCTTTTCTAATAAAGTTGGAGCCCACACCAGCTCATGCTGCAAATTAATCTTACTTCACTTACTTTTCTTAGATACAGAGAATGGCCCATTGAGTCAAACCCAGAAAAGGCAAGGGGTCCAGCCAAGCTCACACAGAGAGATGGGGAGAGCTGGACCCTCCTGGTTCCAAATCACAGACCAGAGTCATCACATAATACGAATCAGCCTTGAAGTATGAATTCTAGAAGGGACTTTGGCAGGTCCATTTGAGGTAGACCCGTAACGTTGGTGATGTTTATTTGAAACAATCCTCACTCCCCTGAGTTCAGCACCCAGCTGAACTGCCCAGCTGTGCCCTCTGCCACAATCCTAAGGCATTATATCACCGTGGTATGGTTTTGCCAGATCCACCAACATCTGGTCTTTTATTGCCTCCACATTTTTCTTTTTGACTTTTTTTTTATGTAAATAAATATCTTAAAATGTATTAGGTTCTGTGACTTTAAGTGAAATGACATATAAAAAAACAATTTTACCATAAGCTAGTTGATACAAACAAGAGTTAAGTTCCTATGACATTTCATCAATTAGGTATAATGAAATGACATTGAATGAAATGTCATTATTCAAGGACCTGCTATATTTAAATAGATATATTTTTTAAATTTAGAAATTATATCACAACTCTAAAAAAAAGCAGTATCCCTGTTATGACTCGAAGGTATCTGTAAAAGTAAATACTCTGAAGACTAAATAATGTCATTAAATTTTTGCTAGATGTTCTTGCCTACCTGAAAAATTTGAACCTGAGACATGATCTCTCTTTGTTAAAAAAAAAAAAGTATTAACAAGTGCTGGAGAGATGTTGAAAACACATTAGCACCTTCTTCAAGTTATCAGCAGGACTAACGAAGAATTGGAGATGGACTAACCCCCCGCCCCCGTGTGATTCAGTGCTTTTCAGAGCTCCGTCTGAGTCCTGCACACGTCCCCTTGGGTACACTCATGGTACTCCATCCTCACTTGAGGAAACACTGACACAGTGGAAAGAGAACTGGAGGAAAAATCATTAGCGCCACTAAGTCACTTCCCTAAATCAATCAGAAGTTGATGAGTAACAACCACCCCAAAGCTCAGTAGCTTAAAACATTTATTATTGTAGCTCATGAAACTTTGGATCCCCCAGAGCTCCTTTGATCCTTGCTGGGCTTGATCATGTGACTGTGTATTGGGTGGGTCTTTGTATAATGCATTATATGCTTTTAAAATATTCAAGATTCTAGTATTTTTTTGTTATATGCTTCTAGGACTCAACAACTAGTCAATGTAACTACATTTCCAAAGAATCTGTGTTTATATTTCTATGATTCTCCAGATTTGTTTCCAAGATTTGAGGACTTGATGTGCCTGGCACATCTTACACTATTAACTGAAGGACGTTTCCCTCTACTTTTCACACCCTTTGTCCTATTTCCTCATGCAGGATAAAGTCTGTTTTAGTGAAAGTTCCGTGCACACTTGAAAAGAAGGTGCATTATGCTGTTGTGGGTAGAGTATTCTATGTATGTCAATTAGACAGTTGTTTGATGGTGGTGTTCAGTGCTATGTCCTTGCTGGATTTATGTCTACTGATTCTACTGATTACCGAGCAAGCAGTATCGCAGGCTTCAACAATAATTGTGGATTTGTCTATTTACCTTTCAGTTCTGCCCATTTTCTTTCTATTTTAAAGCTCTTTTGTTAGGTGTATACATACTTTAGGATTGTTTTGTCTTCTTAGAGAACAGACCCATTTATTATTATTTAATGTTTCTCTTTATCCATAGTAATTTTCTTGGCTCTGAAGTTCACTTTGATATTAACATAGTCACTGATAAATGTGGCTTTCTTATAATGAATGCTTGCACGGTATGCCATTTTTCATCCTTTCAATTTTAACTTGCCTGTTTCATCATTCTTCAAGTGAATTTCCTGTGGACAGCATACAGTTGGGTCATTTTAAAAAATCCATTTTGGCTATTTCTGACTTTTGATTGGCATGTTTAGACCATTTACATTTAATGTACATATTTATGTATTTGGAGTTATGTCTATCATTTTATTCTTTGTTTTCTATTTCTTCCCTCTATTTTTCATTCCACTGTTCTTTCTTTCCTTTTTTAGTTATTTGGAGTTGTTTTAGTGTTCCATCTTAATTTATCTATTGTGTTCTTACTATATCTCTTTGTATAGTTATGTTTATAGCTGCTCTATTGATTACAGTATAAATACTTAACCTGTTACAATCTACTTAGAGTCAAACACACTCCAGCCCAGACTCAGGGCCTTTGCACTTCCTATTCCCGCACCCAGATGAACCCCTCTTCTCTGGGTCTTCATGGGCCTCATTCCCTCACATCTTCTGAGTCTCTGCATGAAGGTTGCCTTGTGGGGCATGTCCTCTGACCACCCTGGGTAAAATAACACTCCTCCATCACTGCATACTTCTTCCCCACTGCTTGACTTTTCTTCAGAACACTTATACTACTTATGACATTCTATCATATATTTATTTGTTTTTCACCTGTCTCTTCCACTGGAATCCAAATTAAACTCCATAGTGGCAGATATTTTTATCTGACGTCAAGGTTGTACTCCTATCCCTTAAAAAAAGAAAATACCTTGATAAACATTTATTGAATGGATTAACTAATTAATCAAGTCTTGGCTATCTGTGTGAATGGAAGCTAATAAGTAAGTTTATATAAGGAAAAATAGTTACGTTTACTGGAATTTGTACCTGGCTCATCTATGTTTGGTGCTTAGATTAATTTTTAAGATTCTTGCTGAGTGTAAAATTCTACAATCTGCCCTGTATTGCTTTCAAAGTTTCTATAATACTGTGATTCTCTGTGTCTGTGTCAAGGATCATAGACATCCCAGCCTTGGTGGCTCTGGACAGCTCACCCTGAAATAGAAAGCTGGATCTTAATGACTCCAAGATGTACAGGATAAGCCGAGGGCACCCAGCTTGATTTCACACAGCAGTTCCAGCTTGCAGGGATAATTGGAAAGATTATCACCAGGAAATTATTTACAGGACAAGCAAGCTCCAGACACAGCCATCACCACCCCCAGCCTTGCCTGGTTTTTATTTCATATAAGTGGTTTTCTGAGCAGAGGAAAGGGTAGAACCCACTTAGTGTGGTGGACTTATGTAGCTCCAGGGACAAAAAGGGGGCACCCACAGAGGTCAGGGATGTCCAGGCCATCATGACGCATTGGGTGCCCATGAGGCTATAGGATGGTTCTGGCCCTTGGCCAGCACACCCACGTGCCCAAGGGGACCAGGCAGATGACGTAAACAAAGATGGACAGATGGGGGCCAAGGCAGACAGGATATCCATATCCCTTCTCAAGTGGGCAGCTGTGACCAATTTTTGCCAAACAGGGATGCCAGTGTGGCCAGATTTTCTGATTTCTCATTAAAAGCCAGAAATCCAAATTTGTATGTGAAATTTCCCAATTTTAAATGATGGCAACAGAACCAAAAATTTTTAAAGCACTATTTTCTCGTTAATATTTCCATGTAACAAACCACTCCAAATGTAGTGACGTAAAGCAACCATTTATTATGCCCATGGATTCTCTGTGTCAGAAGTCTGGACAGGGCACAGTGGGGACGGCTTGACTCTGCTCCACACAGTCTGGGGCTTCAGCTGGGTAGACTCAAATGGCCGGGGCTAGAATCATCTGGGGGCTTCTCTGCTCACATATCTGGTGCCTGGGCTGGGATGACTCAAAGGCTGGGCTCAGCTGGACTGTCCACTGGAGCGCCTACACATGGCTTCTCCATGTGGCCTGGGCTTTTCACACCAGGCGGCTGGGCTCCGAGACAGAGTACCCAGAGAGCCAGAACTGCGTATCCAGGGAGGGAGCACTCAAGGATGGCCGTTTATGATCTATCTTTCAGTCTCATTGTATCATTTCCACCTGCTCTACTGGTCGAAGCTGCCACAGACCTACTCAGATTTAAGGGAAGGGGTACACACACCCCACTTCTTGATGGGAGGAGTGTCAAAGAATTTACAGCCATTTATAATAACACCATGCACCGTGTGGCCATGCCAAATGGGTCTGCAGGCTGGATTTGGCCCGGATGTTGCTGGCAGCATCTCTGAAGGGCAGGAGTGGACAAAGACCCAGCTTACGCAGTGAAATGGAGACTAGCACTGGCCTCCCCAGAGCAGAGGTGTGGGTGTGGAGCCAAGAGCAGAGGGGTGTCTGCCCGGGAGGACTCCCCTTAGAACACACAGCCAAGGAGGACCTGGCCCAGGCCCAGTCCACACGCCATCACAGCAGCTGCTCCCTGCCTGCCCTTTCCCTGTCCACAGGCTCGGTCCGTCCCAAGCCTCAGCCTGACCCAGGACATACCCCAGGCATGGCTGAGGCACCCACTTCCTCACGGACCCAGGGCCCCAACCGTTTTCCTTCTTCCTCCCCAGGGGGAGTGAGCACAGGCCGCGTGAAGAATTTACCACAGATGTGAACAGGGCAGAACAGGGTAGAGAATCGTGTAAACCTGGGGCCTCTGGCACCCCTCTTTCCCGTCACACGGGGAATTCCTGCTGGAGAAAGAAGCTGACAGAACTGCTGGGCCGAGAGGTGGAGGGAGGGAGGCTGCCCCATGACACCCAAAGCTCCCAGGTCCAGCCGTGCCTTGCCTCTCAACTGTGAGGGCCATCCTGACTTCCTTTTCTGTCGCCTGCGCCCGGAGCAGCCCTGACACACATATTTAGGAGCTCGTTGTTGATGCACCTCAAGTTTTTGAACCACTGTTCTAAGCAGACCGTGTTGATTCCTTTTCCCTGGCCAACTCTTAGCTTAGAAAGACATCGGACAAAATTCTGGACAGAGATGTGAGGGGAAACTGCAGGGAGGGAGCTTTTGGGAAGTGTCTCCGTTCGCAACAGGAGACACAGGATGAAAGGTTGTGCCCATTAAGATGCTTTTGGTTTCAAGCAAAAGAAAATCCAGTTATTGGGGAGCTTAAGTAAATAGGGCTTGTATTCTCACTTTCAAAAATTCTAGAGGTAGGCAGTGGCTAGCGTTGCTTTGATGGCTCAACAATGTCTGTGACTCTCGGTCTTTCCCTCTCAACATGGGGTGGTTGTCACAGATCAGGCGTCATATTCCAGACAAGAGGGAGAAGCGGGGAAGCAACCTCTGCCCCTCCTGGCGGGGAAAGCGGAGGCTTCCACTTAGGCCTCGCTGGCCAGAGTTGGCACATGGGCACCTCTGGCAGCAAGGGAGACTGGGAAAGTGGGCATTTGGTTTTCCAGCCTTTATCGTGGAGGCGGCAAGGAAGGCTGGGGGGAAGGGGGTGAGCGGGCCCAGCGTCTTCTCGCTGAGTTGAGTTCTAGCTGCTCCGGCTGAAAAGCCTCCTGACAGGAGGCGTCACCGCTTCCTCCTCAGTAGTCGAGGGATTAAAAAAACGGTTCAGGAATCAGGCTCAGGGTCGGTGTGCAAATTAAACGAGGCTCCGCCACAGCTGGTGCAGATTTCTCCAGCACGTCTGTCCACTTCTCTTACTGTATGTTTTCCACAGAATCACTCTTCCTGGGATATCAAGGATGGGCCCTTAGAATTTACCACAGGTGTGAACAGGGCCGAGCAGTTCGGGTTCTGAAGCGCTCTGTCACTTTCATGCTGAGTGACCTTGGGCAAGCAGCTCCACTTCTCTGAGCCTCAGTTTTTTCACCTGTGAAATGGAGCTAATGAGAGCCTTTACCTCCCCCCAGAGACGTTACGAGGATGAACCATATAAAGCAATGAGCTCAGTGCCTACTATTAAGGTAGGTGCTCAGTGAACTGGTGCCTATTAATGTCATTATCAGCAATGGTTTTAGCACAAGCCTGCCGTTGCGGAGTTGAGGAGGTTGTTGTTCAGATGTCAGGGCATGAAAAACTAGGGGGCAGGCTTCATATTACACCTGCTTAACAAAATACGAAACTGAGTTCTCAGTAGCGCGTCAGCCATTCCCATGTCAGCGAGCCTCACCGTAGGCATGAATGTGGGACCCTGAGTGTAGGGGAGAAGCCTTCCCCTCAGCTCCTTTATCAGAAGCTCAAGCCTAGCGGAGGAGGAGAGGTCAGCGAGTGTCCCCCCGAGGACGGATGGAGGTGGCCACACTCCCAGCTGCCCTCCACGCTTCCTGACATTTGTGGTTTAATCAAGTCCCATTAATCCCTCCCAGTTTCAAAGCCCGACACAGGAACCACAGACTCCCACGGTCTCTGACGGGAATCGTGCGGCCAAAGCCAAGGGGAACTCTTTGAAAGGTAATTAGTGTCCTTTGAATCCAGGGCTCTTTGATTTTGCTTCCTGGCTTTAAACAGTCACAGGAGATTTTGTGGCAGGGGAAAACATAAAGCCTTGCTGGGCTTTCCGCTGCCTCTCAGGCTGCGGCCTAGGAGAATACTTGCGAATGTGTTCGAGGGTGGGTGAACTGTTGAGTGGCACAGGGGCCGCTCATTCATTCAGGCTCAACACAGCGCGCCAGGCACCGATGCGAAGCACTGGAAGTACAGTTTTCATTGATCATTCCTTCATTCATTCAGTCATCAATTCATCTCTGCGCCAGACATTGAACTGGGCCCCAGGGCTGTAAACTTATTGTTTAGTGGAAGAGGCAGACAATAAACAAGTAAATAAATAAAAATAATTGCTGTTGAGAATAAAGTACCAACAACGAATTAAACTGGGTGTTCATTCAAAGAAGAACAGGGGGGATGTCTTTAGAGCGGATGGCTAGGGAAGGCACTCTGAGGAGAGAGTGGTACCAGTGAACATCATGGTATGTACAAGCCAGTCAGTTAATACAGGGTCATAGGGGGTAATTTACAGGTTTGCACTGATTGCCATGGCAACCCACAGACCATCATCAGCTCTGAGCAAAGCTTAAGGAAGCTTTCTTTTTTCTTTTATTTTAAAAAGGAGTTAATACAGGCTACCTAATGCTGTTGTAACAACTCTGTCTTAAACCAAAGCTGGAATTTTGCTCAACACATCTAACATGGCTTGGCTGTGGCTCTGATCACACCATCATTCTCCCTCCAGGACTCGGTTACTGTGGCAGAGGGAAGACAGAATTCTGGAGAGCCTAACCTGCTGTTCAGTGCTCCGGCCTGAAAGAGACATGAGTTACTTGGACCCACAAGTCATTGACAAGGTCCTGTCACATAGCCCAACCCAACGACAAGGAGACCATCACAGGTTCATGCCTGGGAGAACCAGATGTGTTTGGTGAACGGTGTTAAGGACGACTTTAGTGGGTAACTGGACTAAGCCTTGCAGCAGAGAAACAGGACATGTGAATTATAGACAGAAGAGGCAGAATGTGCAAAAGCACAGAGGACTGAAACAGTCTGGAGTGGTCAGGAAGGTACAGTGCTAGCAGGAAAGAGAGCTGAAAAGGTAGTCACAAACCCCTGTGTAATAGGTACTATTATCATCTCCATTTAAAATATATATATACTTTTATTGATTTCAGAGAGAGGAAGGGAGAGGGAGAGAGACAGAAACAGTGATGAGAAAGAGTCATTGATTGGCTGCCTCCTGCATGGCCCTGGCCGGGGATCAAGCCCGGAACTGGGGCATGTGCTCTTACTAGGAATCGAACCATGATCTCCTGGATCAAAGGTCAACCGCTGAGCCACACCGGCCAGGCATCTCCATTTTTGAGATGAGAAAAGTGAGTTCACAACAGTATTTGAACCCATGTGGTCTGATCTCAGTGTCTACATTCTTCATCTCAGTGCCATATTGTCTTTAAGGCAGGGAAGGGCCAGATTACAAAAGATCTTCAATGCCAAACCAAGGAGGTTGGCCTCCTCAGGCCAGGTGGCACCATTTACAAGCTGTGGTGGTTGTAGTTGTTGAAAATATGTATACTTTATGTGCATATTAAATATACAGAAATCATCTTCTCCCCTTGGTTCTTCTTAAAATGGGAGGCCCTCTTAGTGTATCTTTGCTTTGCTTTCTTTTAATACAGATGAAGTTGCAGAGACATATTTCTCTTCAGTAAGGAAACAGCCCAAGCATAATTATTAATGATCACTAAAATTCCATTTCCCTGTCAGGGATCAACTAAAAATGGTAGGAAATGTGATGAACTAGAAAGAATCATGTCCCATGAAAAGAGGACAGCTGCTGTTCACCACTATTCTGTTGTAACATGTGGAAATGTGGGATCATTTAGATATTTTAGATGTTTTGTGAAATATCCCAGCTTAAAAATATTGACTTTAAGCATGGTGCAAGCCCAAGAAAATACATCTATAGATCAAAATGCTCACAGGAGCATGAGTTTGCATCCTCCGCATGGTAGCCAGCTTCTCAGATGGCCTCAATGATCCCATCTCCTGATATTTATTCTCTTGCATCACCTTTTCATGTGTGTGTGTGTGTGTGTGTGTGTGTGTGTGTGTGTGTACTACAAAATATATTTTATTTTTATCTTAACTTTTAAAGGGGCAGACACAGTGACTTTGGCAAACTGGATTAACAGCACAAAATAGCATTATCCAAATTGAGTAATTTATTGCTGGTGTGAGGCTTGCCTTGTTTTACACTTAGTAGAATTTACATTTTTTTCACAAACAGCAGATATCTATATTTAAAGGAATTAATAGTGACCTGTTCAATAAGGCAATCATCCTGCTGGCAAACTCTTATTGAAATCTTATGTAATTCAAACTTTATAAAAAACCAACATAACTGAAAAATGGGTTCTCCCCCTAAAGCCTTGATCTTGGACTTCCCAGGTTCTAGAACTGTGAGAAATGTGTTTGTTGTTTAAGCCTCCAGTCTATGATATTTTGTTACAGCAGCCCAAGGGGACTGAGACAGTGACAAAGCCCAGGCAAGATTCTAAGCCCTGCTGTCTGGCAACTATTTCCTCAGGGGCAAAGCCAAATGAGCCAGGCCCCCAGGGAACCAGTGGTTCTGAGGCCACCAGGTAAGGTTTCTAGGGTGGGGGCTGTGAGGTCTTTGTGCAAGGGCTTCAAGTATGGGCAGAATTTGTATGTGTGGAGGACAGGGGTATCCTCAAAGGGAGTTCTCCTTCCTGGCCCTCTCTCCTTTGAGAACCTAACAGTGTGGTGGGGGCATAAGACAGGTGGACAGGCAGTTGCCACAGAGTGTGACCAAGCTGTCATAAGGAAAGCGTTTAGATGTGGAGTGGGGCCCTTGCCCAGCTTGGAGAGATCAAGGTGGCTTCCTGGTGGCAGGGACGTTTGAGCTAAATTTTGAAAGATGAGCACCAGTTAACTGGGAAGAAAGAAAGGCCTTTCCAGTGATAGGAACATCATGCACAAAGGCAGAGAGGTACAGAGGCATGAAAGCTCATGATGTGGTTGCAGATCAGTAAATAGTTCCCTACGGCTAGATATTCCAGAGAGAGGTAGGCAACGAGGCTGGTGATGGCACAGCCTGGGTCTGAAGCTGACTGGAGCCCTAACTATTCCCCTCACTCTGGGGGAACAGGGAAGGGTGGATTATAAGATGGACAGTACCCACTTGTAAACAGGCAAGTGGCTTTGATCTCGGGAGGGCTAGAAGTGACACAGGTGAGTAAATCAGGACCCCTGGTTGTGGGGGCAGAAGCTGGCCACTCAAGCCACCTTGGCTCAAAGCACAGTTTGGGAAGAATCCTGGGATGACTTGGGCTATCATTCCAAGTTGTGTGAGACATCTGGGAGGAGGTGTCTGTGTAACTTGGTACTTTCTTTCTGGAAGACAGTTGGGCAATATGAGCTAACACCCAAAACATACAAAATCTTCAAACTTCAAATTGTACTTCTAGGAATTTATCCTAAGAAAATCAGTAATGATGAGGGCAAAGATTTAGCCTCAAGGGTGTTCATTGCAACACTATATGGGAACTAGCTGGAAACAATCTGAATGTCCAACAATAGGAGTCTTGTCTAATGGTTGGAGCTCTGATGATGGACTATTCTTGACTCATTTGATCTGCTGCTGTGGTAAAGATTGACAATTCCCAGATGTTTGTCCATGGGCGAAGGCTGCTCAGTGAAAAGTTTTTGCTAGTCTATGGCAAAATCAGAAAAATAGAGACAACAGTAAGATTTTCATAAAACTTTTTTTTTCTATAACATTATCTCTGTTTTACTTCTTTGGCTTGATGATGATAATAGATAACTTTTTACTTCTTTCCAAGCTGCACATAAAAATTATTAATGGTGGCATAAAAAAATAGGGGCTTATTTTTTCACATTAAAAGAAGTCTGGAGATAGTGACCACTGAGGAAGTTTCAGTGCTCACCAATGTTAGGCAGGTAGAAGTCTCTGATTCTTTTACCCTTTCCCTCATGGTCCCAAGAAGGTTGCCACTGCTCTTGGCATTATATTCATGTTCAAGGTAGGAAGAGGGGGGAATGAGATGGTACCAATGACATTGTTTTTTACAGGAAAGAAACAGCTTTCTCAGAAGTCTCCAGCAGACTTCCTCTATGTTTCATTATCCAAAGTAGGTCACAAGGCCACTCTTAGCTGCAAGGGAGTCTAGGAAATCAACAATCTGGCAAGAAGAAATAAGATTACCTTACCATGTTGGGTTTACTAATGATGATTAATTGCTTAGGAAAGAGTGTGTGGCCCCTCAAATAAAACCAAGAAAGAAAGGGGTAGAGTGGTAGGAAAGAGCTATTGAAAGGGAAGCTAGCCATGCCTGCCACACGTGATGAAAAGAAAGTTGGGAACTCTAGATCAGTAGCCCCTAATTTTTGGAAGGTAGAATTTACTGATCCATGAAATGGTAAAGCTAGGGGCCAGTGGAATAGATGACTGGTTTTCAAACCAGATTCCTGTGTTGCTCAGAGTTATCTAGAGGCTGCTGTTGGGTGAGAAGGTGGCAAGAAGAGATGGAGGTACTAGCCCTCGCTCTTTCTTCAATTTAAGCACTGACACATTAATCTGAATATTTATTGGGTATCCACATAAAATTTCACTTCATGTATATGTATATATGTGTATTTATCTGTGTACATGGGTGTCTATGTACACTTGTGTATATATACATATCTATACATGTACATATATTCGTATTTTTTATTTTTCAAATTATTATTTTAAATATAAATTTCAGAGAGAGGAAAGGAGAGGGAGAGAGATAGAAACATCAGTGATGAGAGAGTCATTAATCAGCTGCCTCCTGCATGCCCCCGACTGGAGATCGAGCCCAAATCCCGGACATGTGCACTGACCAGGAATCGAACCCCGATCGCCTGGATCCTAGGTCGATGCTCAACCACTGAGCCACGCCCGGCCGGGCTCTATTTGTATTTTAGTAGATAGATAGATACATACATACATGCATGCATACATAGAACTAGAAAGATACACAGCAGATGTTTCAAACTGGTGATCCTTGGAGCCCAAGTCATTATTTAAAATCTCTTTGACTTTAAAAATATATGTATCTTTATTGATTTCAGAGAGAGGAAGGGAGAGGGAGAGAGAGATAGAAACATCAATGATAGGAGAGTCATTGATCGGCTGTCTCCTGCACTCGCCCCACCGGGGAAGGAGCCCACAAACCCGGCATGTGCCCTGACCGGGAATCGAACTGAGATTTCCTGGATCCTAGGTCGATGCTCCACTGCTGAGCCACGCCAGCCAGCCTTTTGACTTTTAAATGTCTACACTGGCTAACTATTACTCCACAGATTCAAACATTTCTAATATTTTTAATATCACAATTCACATATTTCTATTAATTTTCATATAATTTTCCCTACTCACACACTTATATTGATTTTAATACCATCCACTTCACATTTACGTTTCCTGCCCGGCCCTGTGCATTTAGTTATGACTCCTGAACACATCAGGCATTAACGACGGCTCTCTCCGGGTCATGGCCGTTTTTAATTTTTTCTTGTCTGGCCTGTCTAATTTTGCTAAAATAAACAGACATGGCTTTTGTAATAAGGGAAAAAGACGCCATTTTAATTAAAAAGTAATAACAATGTGGCCTGTGATCCTGTGGGCCGTTTGGGCCACGCTCCATCTGCCCCCACTGAGCCTGGCTCTTCTGACTGCTGCCTCCCCACCCTGCCTCCAATGTGTCGCCAAGTGAGTAACGGGTCCCAGCCTTGCCCTGTGAGCGAGGCTCACCCCAGAGGTGTGAGTGGGAGATGGGGGCTGGACAACCTCCGAAGAATAGGCCTCTCCCGGAGGAATCGGTAAACCGGGCTGGAGCTGAGGCCCTTTTGAGCACCGAACTCAAGCACGGGGACTCGGTTCCTGCAAATGCCAGCTGCTTTGCTCTGATGACTGGGGCTGTTGATAGATATATTGCTTTCCGCTAGTGTGGTATTATCACACCACGGTTTCACTCTCAGCTACTGCAAGTCACCAGGACAACATCTGCTTTGAATCTTTTCTCATTAGGATTAAAAAAAAGAAAGGCTGAAACCTAAGCCACCCCTTAACACTCTGGATCTCTTCCTCCTTTCTCCCTTGCCCTTCCTTTCGCCCCTTCATTTTTTCACTCCACAGGCTTCACACCAGGTCCAAGAGTTTTGAAACGGCCCAAGTGCCCTTCTGCCAGTTCTGCAGATGACACTGAGGCCCAGGGAGGAGCAGTGATATCTCAGATCTTCTTACTGACCTGCTAACTGACCTGTGGCACGCAGCCCGAGTCCCTCAGTTTCCTTATCTACAGGGCAGGACAGTGCTGACAACCCTCCCACCCCATCTCCTCCAAGGACCCCCAGCAAGTAGAAGATAGGATAGAGGGCAGAAGAGCCTGGTGATCAGCAAGGCTATTGTCACTGTCACTCAAGGGCTCCTAGTTAATTGGTGGCAAAATTAGGCCTTTCTAGAACTCAAGAATCCCCTGATTTCTAATTGTGGCATCCTCTACAATTTATTTGGGAGGGAGGACGAGATGACAATAACAATAAGGTCTTCTGACCTAAGAGTGCTACCTTCAGTGCTTTACGAGAAGGGCAGCTTCACAGAAAAGAGCAACATTCTGCAGTCGAGCTGACCTGAAGCAAGCACATCTCTCTCTGTTTCCACGGGTGAAAAATGAGGGTGTTAATGGTGCCCTACTAATGAGCTTATTATGAGGATGGGATGAGAGTGTGTGTGCAGGAGTTTAGAATTTATCGTGGAGAGCAGATGTGCGCAAACAAGGCGCTTTCTCCAACTGTTCTCTTTGCCTCTCTGGATATTTGATCGCAGCCCACCTTGCAGTACAGTGTGGGATGTGTGTGCATGTTCTGCCTCATTGACTAGATTGTGACTCCAGCTCCAGGTGCAGTCCAAAGAATGCATTTGGAAATTTCTAGTGTGTGATGGGAGCCAGGTGATGCTGTGGTTAAAGAGCAGGTTCCAGAGGCCTTGGCAGGTTGCTCAATCCAAAGGGAGCAAGGCTGCAGCATTACAGCTGGTGGTGTCCTTAATTCCTCCAAATCCTGAAGAGCAGTCCAGGCCTATGAGGTGGCTCACTTCTGTTCCTTCCTCGGGCTCCCCACTGAGAAACCTGCCCAAGGTCTTACTATTTGTAAGTGATGGAGCCAGAATTTGAACCTAGGAAGTCTGACCTTGCATGCTTCAGTCTTCAAGACCTGGACTTCAACCCAAGTTTGTTCTTCTCCACTGTGTGACCCTGGCCAGGTTACTTAACCTCTCTGAGCTACTTAATCTTTCATGGACTAGCTAAGAAAACTGAATTAGATAATGAAAGCCAAGTGCCAGACACATGGTAAATCCTCAACAAACAAGCAGCTGCTTTTCAAGGCCTTATTATCTCAAATAATGAGCCACCACTTAGAGCCCCTGACTTGTGTCAGGGTCTATGGGAGGCACTTTAGTGGCATCATCTCCAGGAATTTTCCCAACCCCTGGGGAAATCCCATTAGAATCCCTATTTGACAATTGAAGCGATTGGACCTAAGTTGCTCAGAGGGTAAGCAAAGAGGCCGATATGTAAACCCAGGTTGGTTCACTCTAAGACCTAGACACTTTTCCCCTCTGTACATTCACTAATTGGGTTCTCTGAGGGCTGTCTCTCCTTGGAGTCAACAATGTCCAGAGCCCAAAGCAGGTATTTTCGTGCATGAAGACTGACTGCATTGAGGCCAGAGCTTGCTCTGGGCCCCCCGTCTAGAGCTCCCCTGAACCTGCTGGTAGTCAGGATAAAGGGGATATGCACCTCACTCTGCATGGCTGCCGCTGGTGGGCATTGGGTGGGCCGGAGCGCCCTCTTGTGGCTTCCCTTGTCGGCATGGACCCTCCGTGTGTCTCTGGTTGGAGGGCCTTCCATGCTTACGTCATTTCTCTGTACCCAGCCTGGACCCTTTCCTCTATTCCCAGCCTTTCTTGCCTCCAGCCCAGGCCCGAAAATCTCTCTCACCTTTTCCTGTGTAGACCTCAGAAATCAAAGCGTGGCACCTGCCAGCCCCGGTGCTGCCATCACGGCACAGCCGGGTGGCGCTGTAGCATATAGGCAGACCATCTGGTTCAAATTTTGACTGCATCACTTAGGAGCAATTGTGCAACCTGGCTGTGCCTTACATTTATTATTTTTAAAATGAGGGCCTTAATTTATTTTTGTTTCAAATCTTTAATGAAACATACTGCGAAGATGAAAGAGCAGGGGTTTTGTGCAAGCTGGTTATGGGTCTATTTCCTAAATTATTTGCTGATGAGCTATTATTCGCAATTTATATTACCTTTCTTCTGTCCTATCTTAAATCCTAGATCATAATGCATACTCAAAGTATGTTTCAAACATAGAATCTAATGTACATATTAAGCAGTTTTAACTTTGAAGAACTTAGTGAAAATAGTACACAAAATGGTTTTTTAAAATTAGCTTTTATTGGTACACACATCTATTTTAAAGAGTCAAATGGTTCTACGGAACTTCATAATAGTTTCTACCTGAAAGAGTTGTGAGAATTAAATGAGCTAATACTCACTGTCCAATTTGTCTGTTAAGACCCCAAACAGTCCCTATCTCCACCCACTCACACACACACCTTCTATGCCTCTCCCCTGTGTTGCAGGGGCCTGGAGCCTGACATTTTCCAGGATTCTGGGTTAAATTCAGCCAACAGGAGGCAGCAGAGGCACATTATTGCTTCTCCAACAGCAGTGGCAGAATCCAGTTTCAGGGTTCAGTTTTGCAGCCACGTCTGCAGGTTTTGAACTCTGCCCCTGGACAGGAGGGCAGCTGTGGTCCTTGCTGGTGCTTTCCTGAAGTCCCTGCAACTTCCAGACTCTCTGAAAGCTGCCTCCAGCCTAATCCTTACACCCCAACCCACCCAATGGTTCTGTAAGCACCAATTTTTTTCATATTAAATCCCTTCCTGCTGGTGTAGAGCAGCCAGGTCTCTCATTCATTGCTTATAGGAGTATACAATGGTACAACCACTTTGGAAATCCACTTGGCAATTTCTTATAAACACACACTACTCGCAGCCCCACTGTAAAAATTTATCCAACAAATGAAAACATACGTCCACACCAAGACCTGTACATGAATTACAGTAGCATTTATTCATAATCAGCCCAAACTGGAAATAACCCAGATATCAATCAAGAAGGGAATGGATAACTATGATACATTCATACAATGGAATATTACTCAGGAACAATAAGGAAGAAACTGCTACAAGAACATAGATGAACCTCAGACATAAAGACGAGTGACAAAAATGCAGGCGCAAAGTTGGCCGCAGAGGGATAACCACCTCTGTTCAAGAAACTGCCTCTCAGCAATATGGGGAGTGAGAGTCGCCAAGAGTCTCCAGCTGCAGCGCCTCTGGGATGATGCGGAGGAGGCCGGGCTCTTCACAGCAGCCCACCCAGCCCTGGGGCCGAGGGAGTGCAAGGGACACCTGGCCCCTCCTGCCCAACATGGGATCAATGGAGCCCTTGTTCCAGGCTCCACACTGGGCTGGCTGAGACTTTCACAGAACTTCACTGAAGCCCGAGACTCCTGCTGCCCAATTCTCACAGGTGTCAGGCCTGCATCACGGTGTGACAGTCCTTCCCACCTACTCCTGTTCTGCACACACGCCCCTTTAACAAGCCTTGTTTTCATTCTCTAGCACTACTAACTCCATTCTGACATCTGCTTCCCAGGGCCCCAAACCAACATATATAGTTTGTTTCTGAGGACTAAAGGGGCCAAATTAATGTACAGAGTTAGAGAGCAGATCGGTAGTTGTCTGCAGCAGAGGTCGGAGAGATTGGCTGCAGAGATGCAGGAGAAAATTTTTGGAGCGATGTCAGTATTCTGCATCTTGAGTGTCATGATGGTTACGCTGGTTTATCCATTTTCCAAATCTCACTGAAATGTACAATTAAGTGGGTGGGTTTACTGTATGTAAATTATACTTTGATAAAGATGATTTTTTAAAAATCTCTGCCTCCCGGAACTATCTACAGTGTCTGGTAGTTACAGGACTGTGTGCATTTGTCAAAATAGAATTGTACACACAAAAGGGGGATTTACACTATATATAAGTTATACTTTCATGAAAAAAAGAATGAATACAGGAAATAATTTTCATTGATTATTATTTTAAAGAATTTTGCCACATAAATGGGGGAATGATCCATTGGAGGACTCAGACTTCCTGATTTCAAAACTTACTGCAAAGCTACAATAATCAAAAGAATGTGGTGCTAGAATAAAGATGGGTATATAGACCAATGAAACAATAGAGAGCACCGAGGTAAACCCTTTCACTTATGGTCAAGCGATTCTTGACAAGGGTGCCAAGCCCATTCACCCTTGGGGAAAGGACAGTCTTTATAACAGGTGGTGCCAGGAAAGCTGGATATCCACATGCAGAAGAATGAAGATGAACCCCTATCACACACTACACACAAAACTCAAAATGGGTCAAAGTTCTAAATATAAAACCTAAAACTATAAAAATATTAAAGAAAGCATAGGGTAAAAGCTTCATGATGCTAGATTTGGCAATGATTTCCTGAATCCAAATCAAAAGCACAGGCAACAAGAGAAAAAATAAACACATTGAACTTCATGAAAATTATGAATTTTATACATCCAAGGACAGTATCAACAGAGTAAAAAGGCAACCCACAGAATGAGAAAATATATTTGCAAATCATATATCTGATAAGGGATTGCTATTCAGGATACATGAAGAACTCTTAAAATTCCACCAAAGAATTTCAAGATCTATATGAGGAACACTACAAAACCCTGATGAAAGAAATCAAAGAAGAATTAACTAAGAGGAGAAATATTCCACGTTCGTGAATAGTAAGACTCAATATTGTTAAGATGTCAGGTCTTCCAAACTTGATCTAGAGAGTCAATCTAATCCCAATCAAAATCTCAAAAAAATATTTTACGGAAATTGAAAAATTTATTCTAAAGTTTATGTGGAGAGGCAAAAGACCCAGAAGAGCAAACACTATATTGAAGGAGAAGAACAAAGTTGAAGGACTGACATTACCCAACTTTAAAATTTACTGTAGAGCTACAGTAATCAAGACAGTGTGGCACTGGTGATGGGTTGGACAAACAGATCAGTGGAACAGAATAGAGGCCTTAGAAATAGACCCAATAAATAGAGTCAACTGATCTTTCACAGAGGAGCAAGGCAATATAATGGGTAAATGATATTCTTTTCAACAAATGGTGCTGAAACGGGCATCCACATGAAAAAAAAGAAAAAATAATCTAGACATAGACTTTACATCCTTCACAAAAATTAACTTGAAAATGAATCATACAGGCCTAAACATAAAATTCAAAACTATAAAACTCCTAACAGATAACATAGGAGAAAATGTAGATGACCTAGGGTTTGGCAATGACTTTTCAGATACAACATCAAAGGCACAATTCATGAAAGAAAGAATCAGTAGACTTCATTAAGACTTTTAAAATTCTACTCTGCCAAAGACATTGTCAAGAAGATAAAATGACAAACCACGGTCCGGGAGAAAATATTTGCACAAGATATATCTGATATTAATCCAAAATATACAAAGAATTCTTAACAATAATAGTTGTTCAGCAATAAAGAAGACAAATAACCCAATTAAAAATTGGGCCAAAGACTAAAGAAGATATACAGATGGCAAACAAGCATATGAAAAGATGCTCCACATATACACAATCAGGGAAATGCAAATCAAGTCAGCAAGATACTGCTACACACTTATGAGAATGGCCAACATCCAGAACACTGACGACATGAAATGCTGGTGAGGACGTGGAGCACCAGGAACTCTCATTCCTTGTTGGGAGAAATGCAAAATGCCACAGCGGCTTTGGAAGAGAGTTTGGCAGTTTCTTACAAAACTAAACACACTCTTTCCATACAATCCAGCCACTGCACTCCTTGGTATTTACCCAAAGGAGTTGAAAACTTGTATCTACACAAAAACCTGAGCATGTATGTTTATAGCAGCTTTATTCATAATTGTCAAAACTTGGAACCAATCACAACGTCCTTTTGTAGATAAAAGGATAAGTAAACTGTGGTACATTCGGACAACAGAATGTAATTCAGCACTTAAAAAAAAAAAAAGCTGCCATGAAAACACAGGAAGAATCTAAAATACATATTACTATGTAAAAGAAGACAGTCTGAAAAGACTATCTGCTGTATGATTCCAACCATACGACATTTTTGAAAAAGACAAAACTATGGAGACAGTAAAAGATCAGTCACTGTTAGGAGAAGGGAGGGCGGATCAGGCAGAGCACAGAGGATTTGTAGGGCACTGAAATCACTCCGTATGAAACTATAACGGTGGAAATGTCATTATACACTTGTCCAAATCCATAGAATGTGCACCACCGAGAGTGAACCCCAATGTGAACCATGAACTGTGGTGATAGTGACATCAGCGTAGGTTCACCAGTTATAGCAAAAGTACCACCGTGTGGGGCCACGCTGATCAAAGGGAGAAGCTACTCGTGTGTGGAGACGGGGCATATGGGAAATCTCTATCTTCCACTCAGCTTTGCTGTGAATCTGCAACTGCTCTTAAAAATAATGTCTATTTAAAAAAACAACCTAATTCAAAAGTGAGCAAAGGACTTGAATAGAAATTTCTTCAAAGAAGACATACAAGTTGCCAAAGAGCACATGAACAGATGCTCGAAGTCACTGATCATTAGGGAAATGCACATCGAAGCCACGAGACACACCCATACCCATCAGGACGGCCACTATGAAAAGCACACGCCAGGAAACAGCAAGCGTGGGCAAGGGTGTGGGGGAAAGGGAGCGCTGTGCACTGCTGGGGGATGGACATGGCACCGCGGCCGAAGAAAGCAGTACTGTGAGGAGGTTCCTCAGAGTTAAAAATGGAATTACAAATGGTTCAGCTATTCTCCTTCTGGGTATATCCCCAAAAGAATTGAAATCAGGGTTCTGAACAGATATTTGTCCAGCCATGTTCATAGCAGCATTAGTCACTGTAGCCGAAAGGAGGAAGCAACCCAAAAGTCCATCAACAGATGAGTAGATACGAAAAATGTGATAGTTTTGGATATAAATAATCCATTGTGTATATATTGATGTAGATAATATAAATATAGGCAATAAATATTATTAAGGCTTAGAAAGGAAGAAATTCTGACACATGCTACAACAGAGATGAAACTTAAAAACATTAAGTGAAATAAGCCAGTCACAAAAAGACAAATCCAGTGTGATTCCACTTATATGAGGTACCTAAATACTGAACAGCATTAATCATGGAGAGCTTCCTGGAGGAGGAGAAGTGGTTGGACTGATGCTAGGCAAAAGGAACAGAAGAAGGACTCCAGTGGTGAATGATTCTACCTCAGTGCCCATCTGGGACCTGCCCCTTAGCTCACCTCTCTACAGTTTCCAGGGAGACAATTTACAGGGAACTCAGAATACTCACATTGCTGTCACTTGGCAACCAGGAACTGGTGGCTGCAGTCATCTGCCACGTTCTTCCATCATCCTGGGCCCATGGGCTCTGCGCTGCCCAGGCAGCGGGTGCCCAATCAGGGAGGCACCCTCCACCCGTTCCCCTTCTCAGCCACACACAGGCCTCACAGGAACAACTGAGGCTCTTGGTGATGCAGGTAAGTCCACAGAAAGTGCTGGATGGACTGGGGACAGACACAGACAACCTTTAACCCCACAGGACCCTCCTATTTGTTCCCATCCACAGAGACCCCTGGAGACCCTGGGGCCAGGGTAGACAAAACACAGTCCTGGCCCTCAGGACTCACAGCCAGTGCAATAGACAGAGCTAAACTTATTCCTTCAGTGGACAGATGCTAGTGCCTCCTCCGTGATGGCAGCTGGACCAGAGGCTGTCAAAGACACGGCTCACCCTTAATGAGGGGGCACAGCAGATGCCGCAGTGCCCCACTCACTCCTCAGCACTCACTGCTAAGCACCAAAGGCTGATTTCTCTAACCTCTTCAATTCTCCGCCTGAGGGCTTTTCATACCTCCAGAAGCAGCCCCCAACCTGTGGCAGACAGGGAGTGAGTGAAAGAACACCCCAGCTCCTCTGCTCTCAACTGAGACAGCGCATGTCCCACACTGCCGCCCAGAGTTACGGGCAGAACCAAGCTCCAGGTGCCCAGATGTAACACTTTGGCTTGATCACATAACACCTATGGCTGCCTTCCCTTCCCTGTCTCACTCCCCCACTCCCTTATCACTCCCAAACAAACCATTCATACCTTGTCTCACATTGGCTTCTGAGGGAACCCAAGCGGATAGGGATAGGGACGTTGCTGTGTAACAGGGAACCAAAGTTCTGTGGGATTTGAGCTATAACCAATTGTATGCAAAGCAGTGGATGAACCAAGAGGAGGTGGGGGAACTGTCTGCCCAAGTGCAGGCAACAGGGTGGGGGCATATTGTGAAATTTTTTCAAAGCAATAATAAAACTGACCAACAGCCAGTCTGCTTTTTATTATCACCATGAAGCAGGCATTCTAATCAACTTCAATGATAAAATTCTCCCCACAGAGGCTGCTAGCTCTCTCTGTCCCATGCCCAGTATTTGGCACCCCCGCTAGCCAATGGCACTAAGGAGAGAGTAATTAATTTCGGGCAGAGATGAAGGAAAGTCTCACTCGGGGCAGCATCGACCCTCTAATCACACAGTACTGGCTGCACTTCACACATCCAAGCCTTTGCATATGCTGTTCCCTATTTCTGGAACACCTTTTATTCCTCAGTTCTCTCCCTATCTTCCACTAAGGTTCAGTGCAGTTGGGCATCTATTCCTTCAAGAAGCCCTCCCTGACCCCTAGCCTGAATTAGTTGCCTCCTCTGGGCTTGCACAGACCTCCAGGTGTCCCTCTGTCATAACAGTTTTCACACTGGGTTACCTTTGTAATTTTTTTTTTTTTTTAACCACTAGCCAGTGAGCTCCATAGTGGCAGGAACTATGGCTTGTTAATCTGGGCCTGGATCACAGTAGGCACTTAGGGATCGGGCTGCTGCTGGGATGGGCATCTTTGTGCGTACACAGCCTGCACCACCATCCATGGCAACCCAGCCTATGGAGGTTTAGTGAATGGTTGAATTGGTGGAATTTTCCATAACTGGGAAAGGACATTGCAAGCAGAAGAAACAGAGCAGGCAAAATCAGGGATGCCTGAAAGTGCAGAGGTTCTTGGAAAAAGCCAATAGCTTTGTCACAGGCAGTATACCTCAGTAGTTCCACAGCCCCCAGCTATAGCATCACCCAGAGTGTGGTCAACACACCTGCTTTCCATCTCAGACCTGCTCATCTAGAATCTCTGCAGATGGGGTTTGAGAATCTGGATATCCCAGGGGAACCTCAGGAAAAAAAAATTGGAGATACTGGGCCAGCTAACAAAGTGAGTGATGGACTGCAAAGCAGTGAGTGAGACTAGCCCAACTGGGTTTAGGCTAAGCCAATAATTCATTCATTCATTCATGCAAGTATTAATTCAATAAATATATATTGAGCTGGAAGGTACTCAGGCATACCTGTACACAAAACATGGTCCCTGCTCCCTTTCACAGTCTAGTGGGAACACAGTCATTAAATAAACAAGCAAATAAATACCATCAGGTTATGATTAATGCTTTGCAGGAAAGAAAGCAGGGTAAGGGGTTAAAGGGTGGAGGAGGTTGTTTTGGATGGGTGTCAGGGATGCCCTCTGCTGAGGCTAGTAGGGGGTGAGGGAAGGAGTCACTTAAAAGGAAGGAATGAACCATGCAGATGTTTGGGGAAAGAGCACTCCAGGCAGTAACAGCAGTACATGCAAAGGCCTGGAGAACATAACATGTGAAGGAGAGAGTCTGGGTAGGAAGCTACTGCAACAGTCCAAGTATAAGATGCTAAAGGACCAGACCAGGGTGGATGGAGGCGGTCAGACTCAGGATATATTTTGAGGGTAAAGTTGACTAGCTTTGCTATTGAATCAGATGTGGGTGTGAGAGGAGATGGGAGTCAAGGTTACCGCAGCCAAGAATGTAGGTGATGAAGGGAGTTAGAGATGATGTCAGAGAGAGGTAAGGGGTGAGGGTGGGGCGGGGTGTGCAAACCATATGCAGGTTCCTGTAGACCATGAGGAGGACTATACTTTTCCTTTGAGTGTATAGGAGCCCTGGGAGTTTTGAGCAAAGGAGTGATGTGATCTGGAATGTGTTTTAACAGAATCTAAAGATGCAGAATGTAGAACAGACTTTAGGGAGGCAGAGATGGAACAGGGCAGTTCAGAGGCTGGTGTAGGCATGGAAATGAGAGATGACGATGACTTGCAGCAGAGTGCTGACTGGGGTGGGAAACTGGATTCCAAGAAAACTGTTGAACAAATAATAGGTGGTAAAAATCATGAAGCAGACCAGCAGATAAACTATTGAAATTTGGTAGTGGATCAGAAACTCCAGCTCTGCGGCGGGCAGCTATGTCTTCTCGGGCGAAAGGGCCTCAATTCTCTGAGCTGGTCTTGTCATCTGAAAAACAAGGGTGATAACGGAACATACTTCATAGAATTGTTGTTAGGGTGATGTAAAGATCTTGGCACAGGATCTAGCACAAATTAAACATTTAATAAATGCTATCCTAGGAGCCAGACAGCTAAGTTCCAATACCGTCTCTGCCACTCACTGTCTGGCTGTGTCATCTTGGTCAAATTCAACCCTCTGTGCTTCTGTTTACCCATCTGTAAAATGGGACTATCATTAATACCAACCTTATAAGGTCGGGTCATGAGGATTAAATAAATGAATACAAGTAGTAAGGCATTTCGAAGAATATAGCACGTAGCAAGAACTGGATGAGAGCCAATTATTCTTATAAATAAATTTTACCCATATTTTATAACCTCTCCCCATTCTGCGGGTGGGAGGTCTGTGGCTCAGAGTTAGGTGGCCTCTCGCAGAGGACGCCCCGCCCCGCTGCAGCCCAGCGGCGATCCGGGAAGACTTGGATCCCCGCTTAGACAGCAGAGCTCCTCCCCCTCCCCCCCGGGGCCCGCCCCGCCCCGCCCCGCCCGCGCTGCCCCGCGGAACCTTTAAGCGAGCGCTCAGGTTTCCGGCCCCGGCGCGCTCACGCCGCTGCGCAGCTATTTGGAGCTACTTCCGGCGACCGGCCCGCCCTGCCCCCCGCCCGGGGCGTCTCCATTTTAGCCGTGAGTAGAGAGGCCGCCGGGACGAGCGGTTTCTCGGTGCGGAGTCATCAGTAGTCAGAGGTCCGAGTCGGCTCACCGCACTTCCCCCCTTCCTCCCGCTGCCCGCAGAGGCCGGGGTCGCGCATGGCGGGCCTGGAGGTCCTGTTCGCGTCGGCAGCGCCCGCGATCACCTGTGCGCAGGACGCGCTGGTCTGCTTCCTGCACTGGGAGGTGGTGACGCACGGCTACTACGGCGTGGGCGCGGGCGACCAGGTACGCCGCGGCGCCGGCTGCGGGCGGGTGGGGGCTGAGGGGTCTTCTCCCCGCACCCGAGGCCCAAGCCTGACCAGGGCACCCAGCCCGCCCCTCTCCCCAGCCTGGGACCTGGAGCCCATGACACCGTCGGTGTAGTCCGCGGGTCGGGGAGGCGATCTCCCGCCACAGCTCAGCCCAGAGCCCCTCCCAACGCAGCCGGCACGTAATTAGAAACCCAAGGCCAGACGCTCGTTTGCTTTCAGCACAGCCTGGCCCTCTCCGAGGTGTCCACTGAGCCCCTTCCCACGCGGTGGGGGTGGGGAACTGTATTCGGTCTGCCCTCCTGCTGTCCCAGGTAACTGGACCCAAGCTCCGCTACAGGGCTGAGCTTTGGCCTACTCGGCCCCAGGTGAGGGCCCTTCCTTCACTCCTCAGCCTGGGCCGGGAGAACTCACACACCCCTCATCCTTTGCAGACCACACACCGCTGTCATCCCCAACTTAGGCTCTGGAAAACAAGCACCTCACGCAAGTACACACATGCACCTGGGTGTAAGGGCCAGGCAGGATTTCCTCCCCAAAGCCTCCCTACAGGACCA
This sequence comes from Miniopterus schreibersii, assembly GCF_964146895.1. Taxonomy (NCBI): domain Eukaryota; kingdom Metazoa; phylum Chordata; class Mammalia; order Chiroptera; family Miniopteridae; genus Miniopterus; species Miniopterus schreibersii. The sequence goes on from NC_138110.1 coordinate 62,925,312, forward strand.
GCCCCTCCTGCTCTCGCATCCACAGGCTGTGCCTCTGGGGGCCTTGTTATCCCCGCAGAGCCCCAGGGCCTCGGGACCCTGCCTACCTCACTGTTCCCTTGCTGCAGCATTCTCTCATCGTCCCTGCTCCTCCCCTGTGACTCATCCTACACATCAGCCTGGCCCCCTTACTGCCCCTTTATTTTCCTTCTACCCTACCAGAGAAAATATCTTCCCTGCCATGATTCCCAAATACACTCAGAACTCCAAGCCAGCTCCTCACTGTTACCCTCTTCTCACTCTCAGAACCTAAACCAGCTCTGGGGAGCAGGGCACCTCACCCCTGCATCTAACAGTGAGATTTTTAACCCTACTCTAATTTCTTTCTTTTTTTAAATATATGTCTATTGATTTCAGGGAGAGGAAGAGAGAGAGAGAAACATCAATGATGAGAGTCATTGATCAGCTGCCTCCTACACGCCCCCTGCTGGGGATTGAGCCCGAAACCTAGGCATGTGCCCTAACAGGGAATTGAACCGGGATCTCCTGGATCCTGGGTCAATGCTCAACTGCTGAGCCACGCCATTCGGGCCCTAATCTCATTTCTAACTACTTCAGTTCTCAAGCTTATTAATCCTTTTTTAGTTTCTCAGATATACATCCAGAGTCTTAAACTTTTCCTCATCTGCACAGAGCTCTGGGGATCCTTCCTCAAAGGTGGTGTATACATCCTGAGCACTTAGAGCCAGATCTGTCCCCATGTCCCTGGCTGCCCCATTCGTCTGTCTCTTAGCACTAGTGACCAAACCACCACGCTCCTCTCACACTTTACCCTCACCAATAGGAATGAGAAGCACAAGAACTGTCATGGGTTTCTGGGTCGCCCCCCCCCCCCAATCTCAAGTTTCTCACTGAGACCCCTGATACACACTTAGCATCCTTTATCCCCACCTCTAGGCTCACACATACGTCATCCCTCAGGTGGACTCTGGGACTGGAGATAAGGCTGGAAAAGAAGGACCAGTCTTATACACACGCACACGTGCGCACACACTCACACTGTGCAGGAATCATTTCTCTCTCCCAAATGCCTCTTGCTGGCCTGTCTTTTCACCCTGCATTTCAGACCTTGAGACAAGGTAGAGACAGTCCCCACTCACAGGTGTCAGGTTTCCCCTTTCATGGTATAGTGTGCCCTACAGAAGACTGCCCCATTCTAGCTTTCTAGTCTTTAACAGTTCTTTCACTTGCCCCAATCATTTCATTTCAGCCTTTCCAGGGAAGTTCTCCCAGGAAGCTGACATGTGGGATAGGAGAGGGAAATTAAGACTTGGGCCTGACCTTGGAGCTCCTCCATCGGCCCTCAGCTCCCCCCACCCCTTGTCTTTCAGATCTAACATGTCTGCTCTGCTCTCTGCCCCTCCTCATGTACCCCACTCTTCTTATTTACTTCCAGCTAGCTACTGCTACTCTGACACACTGTCAGAACCTCTCTTCCCAGAAACAGGTTTTTGTTACCAAGGGCCTGTGTGACTCCCTTCTTTTCTCCCCATGCCAAAGATACACACCAACACTGCAGATCTGCATCCACCACTCATCCCCTCACACACCCCGTCAGGAACTCTGATTCACTTTGGCAGCTTAGGGACATTCATTCGTATTTGTTATCCCCTCCTTCCTGCCAGCATCAGACCTTTTGCCATATACTCTGAACCCCAAAATGTTCAGGTGAAATGTGCAGAAAGAATACAATCTCATTTCAATAGTGGTTTATAAAAAAAAAAAAAAAAGATTCTAATTCCCAGAGGTCCATCTAGTTCCACTCTGTTCATGGTGCCATGTGCTGAGTTCATGCAGAAAATGGTGCTGACTCCACACATAGTGGAGGATGCCAGAGAGTGGGAATGAGGGTTTTCGGAAGGCATTGCCCACTGTTCATATAGCTACCCCAGTGCTAAATCATGCATGCCCTTTGAGGGGGTGGGTTTTTGTAATGCACATTAGAGTGTATTTTTGCTGCTCTTGGCCCTTTTTTTTAGGTATCATTGGAGCTCAGGTTGCACAGGTCCTCCTCTCACTTCTGCTGAGTCTACTTTCATTCAGAGTTGAGGCATCTTTCCTATTAATTTATTTAAGAGAGAATTTAATTTTCTGGCCTGAGACCAGAAGACTCAGCAGAGATCAGTAGTGTCTGCCAAGCTTAGAAGATATGTGTGTTGCCTCTCTAGTCATCTCCTGCTCCCCACCCTTCTGGGGGTGATAAGAGAGAGAGGAAGGTCCCAAAAGTGTGTATGTGCTTGATTATATAATATATTGGCAGTTAAATAAAAAGCTAATTTATCTCCTTTTCTATTTGGTTTGGTCTCCTTTGGTACTGGGGAATTGTGTACATAAAACTTGATTAGGAGAGCAGTGCATTCACTGGCTTCAATAAAAAGCCAATATTTGAATTTTGGTTTCTTTCTTGATGTCAGCACCACGCCTCATAAAAGCTTTACAGCCATGTCAAGTGGTTTAGGTGGCAGGAGGATAGAGATGGCCATAGACTTAGAGAATTTTGTTTTCTGTTGTAAGAATCTAAGGGTTGTGATGAAAGAGAGAAAATGTCCAGAATGATCTGTTTGAGTTTCTTTGGGTGCACTTTAGCCCAGAGGCACTGGGATGAACTCAAGACCAGTAAAGACTGTGTTCAGCCTAAGAGGACAACTATATTTACTTTCTTGGGGCCAATCTGGTGGTCCTCGCTGGGAAAAATCTCCAGCCATAGCCTGGGCAACCAGAATCTCTGACTGCCAAATCCAGCTCTGTGCCTGACTTACGATGACTTTGGGCAATTCTCAGGCCCTGTCAGCCCTTACTTAGATTTTTCATCCAAGGAAATTAAACTGTACAACTGCACTTGGGCTGCTTTCCAGTTGTAGCTTTCTGGGAGGCCTGATATTGATTTCAGGGCCTAGAGGGCAGTTGAATGCCATGTTTGGACTGATATCACTGGGGCCAGTCCCTTTCTGTCCCACCTGTTTTCCCCATATCAAGGCAGCCCTTGGGCTGGGAAGCATTGGTTCCACTGCAGTCAGGGGCATCAGCCTCATTTGGCCTCAGGATTCTCTCTTGTTCTGGAAGCCAGAGGTTATGGGATAGTGAGCAGACTGAGTTGTCTATATTCTGAGAAAAAATTCTGATAGGTTGTTGTCGATGGAGAACATAAATTCAAAGGCACTTAACAGAACAAAGACAGGTATATTATCAAATTCTTGGCTTCCAAAGTAAACCTTAAGTCCACAATGCTAAACACGTTACAGGAAATTTACCCATTTGGGATGAAGGGAGAGTTTCTCTTTCTCAGCAGAATGGTTTGGTTAGTTTCACTTTTGTTTTTTGGTCACTCATTTCTCTGCTTCAAGTGGGTGAGTTTCCTTGTCGTCCAACCAGGTTTTAAGCCATGCCAACTGCAGCATCTTGACTTATTTGGGACCTCTTTCCCCGCTGAATTCCTGAATACCAGGGGTAACAAAAAAGGAGAGCCCCCCAATTTTTCATTCTTGGTCTCTGGCTCTCCTTGGCATGTGTAAGGCCTGCGTTGCTTGACCTTTGTCTTTTGCCCTTGTTCATTTTCCAAGCATTTCTTTTTATTTGTAGCCATGGCAAGTATCTCATCCTAGCCTGTCGCTGCCTGTTAACTTTGTAGTGTCTGTTGTTGAAGAGAAGCTTTAAATTATGAATAGTCTAAAGACAGCACTTTTTTTCTTTTGTCAATCTTATTTAAGATATTTTCCCCACCTGGAAATCACTGTATTAGTTCTTATTATAGAAATAGTGTGAGAACTATTTTTCAGACATTAGTGTCCAAAAGGAAAGTCCTAGAATTGCTGAAAAAGAAAGGAAGACATCACAACTCAATGATGCATTTTTACGCCCACCAAGTTGGCAAAAACTTAAAAATTGGACAATAGCAGTGTTGCAGACCACACAGAACAACAGGAACTCTTATACATTGCCAGTGGGAGTGTAAATCAGTAATTCTTTGGAAAACAAGTACACTTTATCTTAAAAATTTAAAGTCCTCCCAGACATACTATATGGAAATTTATCCACATGTGTACTAGGAGATGTGTACAGGAATGTTCATAACAGTCTTTATAATACCTAAACAGATGTATCAAGTTTCACTCCAAAGTGAAAGTGTAGCTTGTGTCATCTTCATACAATGGTATACTCTATAGCTGTGAACCTTAGAGCAATGGAATGCTGTGTAGTGAATCAGCTAGAGTTAAATGCATTGACATGGATGAATCTCAAAAAACTAAGGAATGAAAAAGGCAAGTGATAAACTGGTGCGATTTACATACAATTCAAAAACACTTGATGCTATTTTTAGGGTTGTGGGCATAGTGATACAACTATGAGGAAAAGTAAAGAAATTTTTAGAAATCAGAGTAGTAATTACCTGTGATGGGGAGGGAGGGAGCTTCATTGTGGGTACTCGACTCAACACATTAGCAGTATCGGTGATATTCCATTTCCTTAGCAGGTGGGAGATACATAGGTGTCCATTTTATAATTCTTTTTTATCTTATACATATGCTACATTTCATATGTGTATGAAAATTGTTCATAATTTTTGTTAAACCACTACAGTAGTCTGGAGAGGGATGCATTAGAATCTGTATGTTTAGTCAACACTTTGGTGATCCTATTGTAGATGGCACAAGTTCCAAACTTGGAAAAACACTACCTTAGATTTCACACTACCTTGAGATGATTGGCCTTATTCTTGGCAGGGGGGTGGCAAGGAGATTATTATTGAAGCAAGGCTGCAGATTCTTGACCGGTTCCAGTGCTGTGTGACAAAGGCAGAGATGAGAGGAGCAGGAGTGGGAGTCCAGAGACCTGGGTCCCAGACCTCTAACTTGCTGTAGGGCCTTGGACATTTTATCTCACCTCTGTGCCCTTGTCTGTGGAGCGACGAGATCAGATTGCCTGTAAGGTCCTTCCTTCTGTGTTCTGAACTCATGACCTTCCTCCTCTCAACCCTGGTGTCTTCTCAGCCGGGTCCCAGTGATAAAAAATCAGAACTGCTGCCTGCTGAGTGGAACAACAATAAAGATCTGTATGTTCTCCGGTATGAGTCGAAGGATGGGTCCCGAAAGCTCCTTGTGAAGGCTGTCAGCGTGGAGAGGAGCATGATCATCAATGTGCTGGTGAGTCTCTCAGACATGGAGGGGTCTACTGATGGGAGAGGATGTTGGGAACACCTTTTTGAAACCCATTTAACTGTATGGATAAAGAGCCCTAAATGTTTGTGAAGTCTTTACCCAGTGAAACTATTTCTGGTACTTTATCCTGATGGAAGAACCCTAAATATAGAACAGCTTTATGCACAAAGATTTTCATCACCTGGTACTGTGGGGACGGGGGAGGAGGACACTTTCCATCACAGGGGGTTAAGCAAGTTAAGATAAATCCATTCAATGACATGGGAGGAAAAAAACCATAGCTCCTGGGGGATACTTTTAGTTCTTTCACTAAGCTTAGCTCTCTGCTGCCTTGGAGTCTTTACACTTCTTGTTTCCTGTGCTGGGACGCTCTTCCCTCCACTGCGGGTGCCTCGCATGCATGCACACCTTTCATCCTTTCTTTAGCCAGGCCTACTCCCTCTCATTTTTCAGTTCCCTAAGAAGCTCAGTCCTGACTACATACTCTCACCTGTCAGGCAAGTCTAAACTGTGCCTCTACTTTGTCATTTCATTTTCCTGCCTGGTACCACAGTGTGTGCTTGTGTACTTATTTACACTTTGAGTTAATGTTTGTGTTCTGTCACTGGTCAGTGAGCACCATTAGGGCAGTGATTTTCTCTTTGTTAAGTTTTGCCCTGGTTATCTGTGGATGTTCATAGAAAAGTACTGTATGGTCTGTATTGTACTGCACCTGGCTTTTCGTGCAGTGTGGTTTGGAGGTCTTTACTGTGCAGTGTTCCATAAGACTGTGATTTATGTACCCCTTTCCCTTTTGATGAACATTTAGGTCTTGTATGAGACAAGGTTCTTAATTACAAACAACAAAGTCCCCTTAGTTTAAGCAGATAGGGTTATTAAAGAGTTGGGATAACGCATTGAATTATTAGGAGGGCTAGAGAACAGGTTCAAGTCTGGGCTACAGGATAGCGTCCCAAACCATGCCATGGAGACCTCTGCTCCTGCTACCACACTGGGGTGTTAGGTGCTGGCCGATACTGCCAGCCCCTTGCTCCTTCTCATGAATCCCTGATGCTGTGACCCCTCCTTAGCAAGATGTCAGTCTCTTGCTCAGCCTGCCTCCCCTTGTTGCCCATCTCCAAGTTGAAGTTGTGCATCCATTTGGCACCTCAGTACATGCCTGTGCCCAAGCTGCAAAGGAGCCTAGGAAGTAGGTTTTCTGGGCCGTGCCTCAGAAAAACACTATTCCAAAATCAGAGAAGCCCCCAAGCATTGGAAGGGTATTTCCTGTATTTCAAACCGTCCTTGTCTGTGTCTCTTTGTACACATACATATTTCTTTAGCTCGGAACTATTCCCAGTGTCTCACTTTTTACTTTTATTTTTCTAGGAACATGGCTCACAGCAAGTGTCAGACTTGACCCTCAACTTGGATGATTACATCGATTCAGAACACCTGCTTGACTTCCACAGGTACTTCTTAGTGTAGCTTTCCCTGGGAAACAGAGAGAACGGTGGCCAGACAGAGGAATGGGGTTGGAGGAATCCAGAGAATTAAGGAAGATTAACAGAATGACCTTTCATTCCTGGGCACAGTCACTTCTCAGTTCTCTTATTTTTAATTTGCTTGAAGAGAAGACTCATATGGGAAATGCCCTGTGAAACAAAATCATGCACTCGAGCCCACAAGCGCTGTAGTGGTGAGGAGAAGAGCTGGGGCAGGGCCAGGGGGTGAGCCAGAGGCTCCTGGGAAAGTTCCTAGTCATTCTGCCCCCAACTTTTTTTGTAATCCTCACCCGAGGATACGCTTTTTCATTATTCGTGAGAGGGAGGGAGGAGGAGGGGGAGAGAGAAACACTGATGTAAGAGAAACATTGATAGGCTGCAGTCACCGTGAGCGGGGACTGAGTCCGAGGCCCAGCAGTGCATGGGACAGTGTTCTAACCACTGAGAACACTGCCAGGGCCCAACTCTTATTTAACAGGCTACTTTTAGAGCAGTTTCAGGTTCACAGCAAAATTGAGCAGCAAGTGCAGAGTTCCTATGTGCCTCCTGCCCCCCCAAACATACACACACGCACAGCCTCCTTCCCTGTCAGCATCCCTCACTAAAATGGTGCATTTTTTAAAATGGATGAACCCATACTGATGCATGTTATCACCCAAATTCCATAGTTCACTTTGGAGTTCACTCTTGGTGGTGTTGGAGTATGTTTAAGTTTGTAAGAAATGGCCAAATCGTCTTCCAAAGTGGCTGTACCATTTTGCATTCCACCAGCAATGAATGAGAGTGCCTATTGTTTCACATCGTGGTCAGCATTTGTTGGTATTAGTGGTTCAGATTTTGGCCATTTTAATAGATGTGTAGTGGTATCCTGTTGTTATTTTAATTTGCAGTTCCCTAATAACGTATGATGTTGAGCGTCTTTTCATATGCTTATTTGCCATCTGTATATCCTTTTTGGTGAGGCTGCTGTTGTAGTCTTCATTACTTAATTGTTTTCTTACTTAATTGTTTTCTTACTGGGTTTTAGGAGTTCTTTGTAACGATGACACATTAGTATCATTTAATACACAGTTCATGTTCAGATTTCTGCAGTCATCACAGCAGTGTCCCTTTTAGCTAGCTAGTCTTCTGGGTTTTGGTTTAAGGGGTTTTTTTCTTCTTAATCCAATCAGGATCACACATTGCATTTATTTTCATGTCTCTTTAATTACCTTTAACCTAGAGCAGTTTCTTAGACTTTTTTTGCGTGCGGCATCAGTATTTTTGAAGACTTGAGGTCAGTTGTATAGAGTGTTCAGATCGTTTTCCTTCAGATTGGATTTATCAATTGTTTCCTCATCATTTGATGTAGGTTGAACTTTTCAACAAGAGCACTACATAGGTGAGGCTGTGTTCTCAGTGTTTCATATCAGGCATGTGACGTCTGTCTCACAGTTGGTTTTGTTCAGTTGGATGGCTTGGTTATGACAGTATCTTCCAGCTTTCTCTGTAGTAAAGGCATCTGTTGTCCCTTGTGTTTAATAAGCGATCTGTGGGATTATACTAGCAGACCATGAATAATCTGCTTCGCAGTGGTCTTTCACCCAGTGGTTTAGCGTCTACTGATGACTCCTGCCTGAATCAGTTATCGTGATGTTTATAAAACAGTAATTTGTTTATTATTTCTACATTTATTAGCACTTTTTAAAAAAGGTTTTCTATTTTTCTTGTCCTCTTTATTTTTAATTTTTAAAATATCAGCGTAGACTTATGGATTCTTTCTTATTCGGAGTTGTAGTCCAATTCTGCCATTCTCTTAATGCTCAAGTTGTTCCGGAGTTGACCAGTAGGACCCTTCCAGCTGCTCCCTTTGCCCTCTTGACATGTCCTCACCCTTCCCTGAGCGTTTTCATACTTTCTGGCACAATAAGGTGTTCTAGTCTCATCTTGCACTTTCCTTGCCTCTGTTTTGAAATTAGCAGTTTTTCTAAGGAACCATGATTTCTGTTCATGGAGAATATTACTTAAAAACCAAAATCTGCACCTTGAGCATGTTTATTAAGACTAAGGATATCATTGCTTCCAGGCCTTGTCAGAGAACAGAGCTCGGAAGCTTTTCCTTAAAATTTGTTTTTCTTAAATTTCAAACTGATACTTTTAGTTTTTATCTACACATGCCCAGGTTGCGGGTTCAGTCCCAGTTGGGGCACATATGGGAGGCAACCAATCAACGTTTCTCTCTCACATCAGTGTTCCTCTCTCTCTCCCTCTCCCTTCCTCCCTCCCTCTCTAAAATCAGTAAAAGCATATCCTTGGGTAAGGATTAAAAAAGAATGACAGCAGCCAACACAATAGCCATTTGGTGTGGATCAATCACAATTACACCTATTTTTTAAAAATATGTTTTTATTGATTTCAGAGAAAGGAAGGGAGAGAGAGCGATATAAACATCAATGATGAGAGACAGTCATTGATCAGCTGCCTTCTACATACCTCCTACGGGGGACCAAGGTGGCAACCCAGGCATGTGCCTTGACCGGGAATCGAACTGCGATCGCCTGGTTCATGGGTCAACACTCAACCACTGAGACACATCAGCCAGGCTACACCTGTTTTCTTGTCAGTTCAGCAAAAAATATATTTTTGGTGTGCCGCAGAATTTTAGTAATTAGTTTATGTGTGCCATGAGACAAAAAGGGTTGAAAATCACTGTAGTGGACAAAGGAACCAAGAAGTAAAGTGAGGCCAGGCTTGGCCTTGGCAGAGCTGCCCACACCATGACCCCACCATACCCTTAAGAAGATAAGGGAAGGATATTTGGAGTGTGGTCTCTCTTGTCATCTTCATTCTGGAATTCCACTGGGAGAGAAATTGACAGAACTTGTGGAAGAACCCAGCCTGTATTAAGCTGTTCATGCACATTAGAGCATTTAGTTGCCTCAGCAATACTGAGAGAGAAACAGTGGATAATGTTTCTATTTATTTTTTTAAATACACTTGTTGCTAGGTTTTATGTGTGTGGGTGTTTTGTTTTGTTGATTACTGTGAAATGAGGGGCACAATAGTACTATTTCAGCTGTTGTTCTGAGAATGAAATAAGATGTCAGCACAGAGTGCTTAGTGCTGGGCCCAAGCTCTTAGTAAATAGCAAAGGGGGAAATCTGATCACTAGGAATCATCTCCATGGAAACTGAGGCTTTGAAAGCTAGGGTGTGGCCTCCTAATCATAAGGCCTCCCTCTGCCTTACTGCCAGCACCGGGGCTGCCTACTTCTAGGCCCCTTCCCCCATGGGGACCTCCCTTTCAGGTCATCATGGCATGTCTTGTCTGTTTTAATTAGTTATTTCATTTTGGCTGAGTTGTTACACTGTGTGGTTTTTGAAGAGCTGGTCTAAGTTGTTAAGTTGTCTCTTATTATCCTTTCATTGGCAACAGAGCTGTTGTAAAATCCCATTTCATTCTTTTTTTTTAATCTTCACCCGAGGATAGGTTTTTCCCCCCATTGCTTTCCAGTGAGAGTGGAAAGGAGAGAGAGAGAGCAACATCAGCATGAGAGAGACACGTTTGGTTGCCTCCCACATGCACCCCAACCAGGGCCAGAGATCTAGCCCGCAACCAAGGTACGAGCCCTTGACTAGAATCGAACCCGAGACTCTTCAGGCTAAGGGCCAACACTCTCACCACTGAGCCAAACTGGCTAGGCCCATTTCATTCTTGATACAGGTGATCTGTGTCTTCTCTTTTTATGTGTTCCAGTCTTGCTGTAAGTTTATCAATTTTATTCATTTTTTTTTGGAAGAACCAGCTTTTTAATTAATTTTTCTGTTATTTTCCTGTTTTATTGATTTCTCTTTTTTATTATTTTCTTCTGCTTGCTTTGGGTTTATTTGCTCTTCTTTTTCTAGTTTCTTAAGTCAGAATTTTGATTATGATTCCCCCCCCTCTTTTCCAGTATAAGCATTTAATGCCATGAAGTTTCCTCTCAACACTGCTTTAGCTATATCCCACATACTTTAATATACTTTAATATATTATATTTTAATTTTTATTCAGTGCTTTGTATTTTTCAAGACTTCCTCTTTGACTCATGGATTATCTAGACTTATGTTGCTTCATTTCCATGTATTTAAAGACTTCTTTCTGTGTTGATGTTTAATATGATTCCATGTGGTCTGAGAACATAATATGATTTCAGTTTTTACATTTGTGAGGTTTGCTTTTTGACCCAGGATATGGCTCATTTTAAAACACCTGATTTTTAGGAACTCTAGAGCCCTGCCTACTTCCTGTTACCTCAGTCTGCCTCAGTACCTCATCTGTAGCTCACATTGTTTCTCTCTCACAGGCAGAGAAAAGAGGCCCAGAGGAGCCTTCCAAGGGCCCCCAAGTTAGTGACAGAACTAGCCCTGAGCCCCCAGAGCCCTGCCTACCTGGACCAGGAACCTAGTTCATCCTCCCCACAGAGCCTTGGCCTTCCCTGACCCCTGTGACACATGATGAACACACAATTGAGGGTGGGGGGGATGGGGTGTGCACGGAGTAGCAGCCTGTCCAGACCCTATGCCCCTACACTCTCACCTCTTTCTAATGGGGTGGTAAATGAGGAGGGGCAACTCAGATGCCTAAGAAGCTTAGGCCCAAGTCTCGGAGACAACCTCGGGCTCTTGCCCCCCTCACTGAGGCCCGCTGGGCGGCCCATTCCCACCCTTACAAACAGTCTAAGCGGAACGTCAAGAGCCGTCGAAGCCGCGGTAGCCACCAAAATACTGTATGCAGGGTTGCCAGCCAGCGACAAGCAGTTGACACCTCATCTGCTTCCTGCAGGACCTTCAAGAACAGTGAGGAGCTTCGGTCTCGTATTGTGTCTGGAATCATCACACCTATCCATGAACAGTGGGACAAAGCTAGTGTAAGCAGTCCCCAACGGGAGTTTCCCCCTGCCACTGCCAGAGAGGTGGACCCGCTCCGGATTCACCCACAGCACCCACACACTAGCCAGCAGCCTCCTTGGTGAGTACAGAGCCCCCAGTGGGCAGCCCATGCTTCTGCAGGAGGGTTCCACTCATGACCATCCTCCCACTTGACCTCCTCACTGGCCCCTGTGTGTCTTTAACAGAACTGTCAGAGTCTTAGTGTATGGAGATAGAAGACATTAAACAGAGCAGTGGCTTCTTGTGCTGCTACCAATCACCCTAACCACCCAGCATCTACAGCTGCCCGCCCCTTCCTAGAGTCCAGGGGCCTCTGAGTCAGCCCACGGGTCAAAGCCCATGGGCTTGCGTGCAGTCTCCTGGGTGGCTGCCCGGGTGATACAGTTATTCATTCCAGAGCTCTGTGTACAGGGCCCTGGACAGGCTTTTTGAGGAAATGCAGAGATGCTGAAGTGCTTTCCTGGAGAGGTGGTAGTCCCGGTGTCTTGCCTGTTTCATTTTATTGTAGCCCCCTGACCTCTTCTGATACAGCTTCAGAACTTTTCCCCTTAGGGCGGAGACTTCTGCTCTAAGGGAAGAGAGAAGGACCAGGGAGACCGTGGTCCCTGACTGGGCCAGCGCTTTCCAGTTCGAAGCCCACAGGTGCTGGTAGCGGTGGGACTGGCAGGCAGGGAGGGTTCACTTTGGGGCCATAATATGCACAGTAAATGTTAATGCCATTGTTGTCTTACTCTGTTTGGCAGTTATTTACCTTTGGTTAGTTTTTTTAAAATAGGAAATTGATTTAATTATTACAATAAGTAATAATTTTCAGTCTCTGGCAATATTCAGAAATATCGGGTCCTGTGGGAGAGTAGAAATTAACAAAAAGTGGTTGAAAGGCTGGGACAGCTTGTCTGGCCTAACATTCTCATTTTACAGACAGGTATAGAGGTAAGATGACCCTCCCAAAGTCATGAGCCACTAAGAAAGAGCCAGGGCTGGGGTGCAGGTGTCCTCACACCTAGCACAGTGCTCTGGCTATGAAGTAACCAGAATATGGTGGCAAGATTTAAGAGTAAGGCCTGGACAGCTGTCAAACTGGAGAAGATTTTTAGACCTTAAGTAGATAGTAATTCTCAGTTCTCTCAGACTTAGTGCCCATTTCAAAGTAAATAGTCTGTGAAATCTCCTTTACTCCCTCAAAATAGAATTCATTGATACACTTACCGGATGTACAGTTTCAAAAGGAATTGGTATAAAGTCCTAACTATAATATAAATGAGAAATAAAAAGAGTAATTAATAATAAGATAATGTGTATTTTGTTGTGTAGATGCCTGAGCAAGATTTCACTGGAAAGCATAGTCAGATATTTATAATTGTATATTAAATTATCTTGAATTTGACAGCAACAAAAGCTGGTACACACAGATGAGTCTTATCAGCAACTTGAGAATATAAACTATGTTGCTATTACTAACGTGACTTTTCTGAAATGGTGAGTAGCCCTTAGAATGATAAACAAAATAGTGGATAGACAGTGTTTCTTAATTATATCAGTTATATTCCTGGAAAAAATTGTATTAGAATGGTATGAAAAATGCTTTTTGTTCATATATAAAATAGTCTTAGACTCAGATATTTATGTAGGCTTTACATCTCCATTAATTTCTAATAACACTTTCAAAAGCTGTGTGGGATGCAGGGCATTCTTTGTTATGTGGAATTCTACTGTGAATTGTAGAGCAGGCAGCACCTGGTCTCTGCCTGTTAATGCCACGAGGTCTCTTCAGGCACCGCGACAAGCAAAAACACCCCCAGAGCTTCCACAATGGCACCTGGAGGCTGTGCCATCCTAAGTTTGGAATCATAGACCTGGAGTCTAGAATTGTGAAGGTAAAAAAAATCCTGGCCTTGGAGGAAGTGAAAGAATTAGAAAATCACCGTGTTGTAAACTTCTAGGCACAAATTGTCAATGGTTGCCAAAACCATTAGGTTGATGGGGAACTTTATAATAGATGGATCAGACTGATAGCACTGGAAACCATAATCAGTCTTAACACTGAAAGTAGGACAGCCGGACGTTGCAACTTTTTTAAGTAAGTTCACAGCAACCTGAATTTCAGTCGAACTCCCAGTTTAAAAGAAGCATGAGGACTAGGAACAAGTTACAGACACGAGGACACGTGTTCCAGCCAAGCATGGAACACGAAAATTTTAACACAATAAATTGACCTTGTGATTTCATCAAATGAATGGCATGGGGAGAAAAGGGAGAGAAAAGGACTGTTACTAATAAAAGTCATATCAACAAAATACAGTGTTGGACTTGTTTGGATCTTGATTCATACTAATTCTAAATATCATTTTTGAAACATTCGGAGGAATTTGAACATGGACCAGGTATTAGGGGTTACTGCTAATTTTGTTAAGTGAAACAATTAAATTTTGGTTATACATATATAAAAAGAAGTCTTTGTTTTTTATATATATATATATAAATTATATATATATATAATTAAGTCTTTTTCTTTAAAGTAACTTTAACCCCCCAAAGAATCAGACATTAGGAAGCAAGTATAGGTGAAATAAGAATGGTAGAATATTGATAATTATTGAAACTGAGTGGAAGGATGCATGGGGGTTCATAAATTATACTGTTTGTACTGTTTTGGTCCACTTGAAAATTTCCTTAATACTGATTTTTTACTAATACCAATCCACAAATGCCTTCAAAAAAAATAGAAGAGGAAGGGAGACTTCCCAACTCATTTTTTGAGGCCAGTATTACCCTGATACCAAACCAATGACATCACAGTACTACAAACCAGTATCCCTTATGAATATAGATGCAAAAATCCTCAACAAAATACTAGCAAAACAAATCCAGCAACATATAAAAAGGATTATACACCATGATCCAGTGAAATTTATTCCAGAATTGGTTAGCTTGACAGCTGAAAATAAATCAATGTAATACACCATGTTAATAGTACAAAGGACAAAAGAAACCACACGTTCATCTCAAATAGAGAAAAAGCATTTGCGAAGTTCAACACCCTTTCATGGCAAAAGCAGTCAGCAATAGAAGGAAACTCTCAGCCTAGTGAAGAGCATCTGCAAAAAGCCCACAGCTAACATCCAGCTTAATGGAGAAAGACTGAACGCTTTCTCCTAAGATCAGGAACAAGCAAAGGTATCTGCTCTGGCTACTTTTATACAACATAGTACTTGTTGTATAACAAGTACCAGGGCGATCACTCAAGAAATCAAAGGTATCCAGATTAGAGAGTAAGTAAGCAATCTCTATTTGCCAATGACATGGGATCTTGTAAATAGAATATCCTAAGGAAATTTAAAAAAAACAAAAAAACCTTTTTAGAACTAATATACAAATTCAGCAGTGTGGCAGGATACAAGGTCAATAAACAAAAATCACTTGTATTTCTATACAGTAGCAGGGAACAATCCAGAAATGAAATTAAGGAAATGATCACATTTACCATAACCCCAAAAAGAATAAAATAATAAATATAACAAAAAAAGTGCAGAATTTGTATATTGAGAACTACAAAAGATTGGCGAAAGAAATTAGGGAAAATCTAAATAATGGAAAGATATCCCGTTCATGGATAAAAAGACAATATTGTCAGTACTCCCCAAATTGATCTACATATACAGTATAATTCCAGTCAGAATCCTGGAGTGTTTGTGTTTGTTGGTAGGGTTTTGTTTTGGTTTGTTTTTTTAAGAAATTGGCAACCTGATTCACAAATTCATATGGAAATGCAAGGAAACCAGAATAGCTAAAACAATCTTGGGGGTGGAAATTGGAATACTTACACTTCTCAATTTCAAAACTTACTACAAAGCTACAGTAATCAAGACTGTGGAACTGACATAAGGATAGACATATAAAGCAAGGGAATACAATTGAGGGTCCAGAAATAATCCATACATTCATGGGTAATTATTTTAAAATAAAAATTATATTAAAATTTAGATGCTAAGGAGCCACTTAGGTTCTTAAGTCTACGGTATTTATGGAGCTCACTATGTGTGGGACACTAGATCTAACCCTGGGTACTTCACTAAGGCCAGTGACACTATGTGGGCTTCTGTTGTCATCTCATCGGGGAACAGCAGGGTACTTGGGAACACATAGGAAGAGGAACCTGAACCACAGTTGGTATTCAGGGAAGGCTTCCCCAAGAAGGGACTGACCTCTAAACAGGAGATACTTAGCCAGGCAAAGAGATGGGCAGGAAGGGTGCTTCAGCCTGAAGGACTGACCTTTCCAGAGCCCTGGAAGGACAGGCCACAGTGTGGTTTTACAGCTGGTTGCAGGTGGAGTAGAGTGGTGGTGGTGGTGGTGGTGGTGGTGAGTCAGTCGCAGCGCCCAGGGCAGGCTTCCCCACTCAGGGAAGGGACAGGATACAATGCTCCCTATCAAGATGGTACGTTGTTCCATAATGAGGGAACAGTAGGCCAGATGCACCGGACTGTCCCTGAAGTTTGGCTATAGGGGAAGAATTCATGTCCGGAGTCCTAGGATATAACAGCTGTGGAGGATGGGGCTGGATTTTGGAAGGCCCTGATGTGAAGTGCATGAATCTTCCCATGGACAGTTGGAAACCACTGAAGGATTCTGATGATGGCAGTAGTGCCTTTGGCTAAAGAGCCTGGTGGGTTGGAGGGCATAAGGCAGAAGGCTGAGCCTCACCACACCTGCATACCACTCTTGCCACCCACCCAACTCCCATGTCAAGGAGAGAGTATTATATGGCAGTTAGGAACACAGCTTTGGAGGCTGACCTTGTAGCTTTACCTGCCAGCACATTAAGCCTTTCGGAGCCTTGGTTTTTTTATCTGCACTTTGGGATCATTATTTCTGTTTCAGAGGTTTCTTAGGATTGAATTTGGTGAATGTCACACATGGAGCTCATTGCTCAGAATATAATAAATACTCATTAAATACTCAGCGGGTTCCTTTCAGGTAGCAGCAGAGATTAGAACAAAACGGAAAGTGTAATGAATAGAGGGTGTCCCCAGAGAGAACCTTGTTTTGTTTTTAAAAACCTAGTGTCATCCCCCCGGAAAAGGATTTGATGCAGTGGAGCCACATTGCTGTGAGAGGATTGACTGAGCAGAGGGCGTGTTGGGAGACTGCGTTTAGACCCAGGCCTTTTATGGACATTGCTTCCTTATCAACATTGGCAGCCATTTATCGAGGATAGGCGTGACTATCATTTCTTGGCTTTCATTTGTGGTTGGTCATCTTCCAGGCAGCACTGCAAGATCAGTGGCAACGCTACTGCACCATGGAGGGAGACAGTGGCAGGGAGTAGTGTAACTTCCCAGAATTATCTAACTGGGGGGGTGAAGGCTGAGGTTTACCCCTGCGGGGGTCTGACTCAGCTTATGCTTTCCCCACTGCACCCTTCAATTTTAGTTCTCGTAATCAGTTTGTGTTCAAGCTCAGCATCGTGAACGTATAGAGAAAAATCCATCTCCTTCCTTTCAGCCCGTTAGGTTTTTTTCAAGAAGCCCGTCTCCCAGGACTCGGACACTGAACTGGGTGAGATGGCTGGAAGAGGCGGCTTTTATCAGCCACTAATGACTTGAGCCTGTCAGATCTTCCTTCTCCCTCCACCCCCACTCTTTGCCAGCCCCCTTTCTTTGTAGCACAGATGTCTGTAATGACATCAATTCCTTTATTATAGCCCCCCCACCATGTTGCTGGGCAACCAAGCACTCACACTTTCACCTTTCTGATTTTTCTTCAAATGCCTGATCTGGGGGTGGGATTTTAGGGCTGGAGAAGGGAAAGAGCAACTCAGCGGCAGGCCCATCTGGTACTGCAGGGTGTTAATTACCCCATCCCTGAAAAGCTTGGCATATGCTCCCAGAAGGAAACAGCAGCCTCTGTCTCTACCCACGGGGCACAGTCCTGTGTCTCACCCCTCACCTTCCACACCCTCATCTTGCGTATCTCACATGTCCAAATGCAAACTGAAGTTGGGATGTCTGCCATTGGGCTTAACGAGAATTGCTTCTCTGTGTGATGCGGTGTGCCCGGAGCTTGTTAAAGGAGACTGGATCTGCTGGTTTGGTGCTGGTATAGATGGAGAGGACATTCCATTGTGATGAAGAATTGAGGGTGAAAAGTAGATCTCTCCTACTCCTAAGATCTCTAGGAAAGAAATACTGAAAACAGTACATCTGTAAGGGAAGATTTTTTGGGTTTTGGTAGGGTTCTTGTTTTGTTTTTTCATATAAGCCTAACTTTTTTGTTGTTATTACTTACAGTTCTAACCCATTTCCCTTTGCTCCATCTGTCCTCAGACTCTGCCCCAAATCCTGTTCCCCATTTTGAAAAAACAATTTTTCCTATGCTTAACCAGCTTTGCTAAAAATAAATCCTTAGATATAAAGCTCTTGTCATTCAAAATTCATTTTTAATCCCAATCTGTATCTTACATGTTTTTTAATGTTCCCAATATTTTGTTTTCTACATTTTCTTTTTAGAATTTCATAATTCATCAACTAAAGTACTAAATATATGTTTTTTAGTATCTGATACTATATAATACAGCTATGTTGTCATATGCCTAACCTCTGGGGTATTTTAAACATATCATTTTTCACTTTAAATTACACACTATGAACATCTATATATAATTGTTTTTTAACTTCATTGAGCTATATTTCCTATGCTGGCAGATTTCAAACATTTTGGTCTGAGGAACCCTCTTACACTCTCAAAAAGTATTGAGGACCCCCAAGGAGCTCTTGTTTGAGTTATATCTTATCAGTGTTTACCATATTAGAAATTACAGCCAAAAATTTTAAAATACACATTTATTCATTAATTTAAAAATAACAATAATAAACCCATTATATGTTAACAGAAATAAGAAATTTTATGAAAATAACTATATTTTCCAAAACAGAAAAAAAATTAGTGAGAAGAATAACATTGTTTTACACTGTTGCAAATCGCTTTAATATCTGGCATATCAGACAACTGGATTCTCATTTCTGCTTCTGTTTAGTCTGTAAGTGGTAATATTGTTTTTGTTAAAGGTTTTTGGAAAAGAGAGGAATAGTGTAATAAGCTTTTCAAGTAATTGTGCATATTCTTTGCATTTCACCAGAACTTGACATGTGATCGTTTCTTTAAGGGTTAGTTGTAAGTGGAATCTGAATCCATATCAGTGAATTCTTTATACATTATTACATTGAAACCCACTGGCCTGCCATGCCTTTTGAATGGATCTTTTACACATGCATGATACTAGAAGAGCATGTATCAGTTGTTTGGAAAATATTGGTTCACTGATATGTGCAGATCTGCTAAATGACACAATTTATTACACAATATCAAAAAATCACTCTCATTAATATTACTGCTCTGTCAGCATCAGTATTGGGAAGCCATCAAGCTACTAGTATAAATACCTAATTGCTAATTTTCACTTGAAAGCTTGAATTTTATCATTGACAACATATACTGTCAGTTGTTTTTCTGAACTAACAAGTTCACATACTCAGAGGGCTGCTGCAAAGATGAAATAAGATAATGTACAAGGGAGCTAGGTAATTTATCTGTTTAAAAGGTAAGGAGATACATATTTGCTCATATAGGGAGAGTATTTTGGAAGGACATACAAGAAACTGAAGACCTGGTAGGCTGGTGGGGGGCGAAGGGTGAGAAGGAGTTTTTTTACTTTTACGAGTCCATAATCTTCTAACTATAATTCTGAAATCAGACCCGAAAACCAAGGTGTTTTGTTTGTGTGTTTGCTTGTTTGTTTTCCTTAAAAATAAGGTTGGTCCCAAACCTTGTTTGGTAGCAAAACCTGACCTAAAGGAGCCTGAAACTCCTTATATTTTCATTTATCCCACTTGTGACTACTCATTCATTCTGCAGAAATATTAGGGTATTGGGTGCAGGGTACTGCTTCGGAGTGTTACACAATACATATTAGATGTACTCGTCTGACCTTTATAAAACATGAAAAGCTCTGAATTCCAAAACACAGCCTGCCTAAGATTATGGATCCTTTTTTATTCTGGGATTTTGAAATTGGTGAATGCATTACCTATTCAGAAAATTAAATTTAAAAATTTAATCTTATAAAAACTAAATTTAACAATGCCTGACACAAAGCAAGCTCACAGTAAATAGTGGTGGCTGCTGTTAATCCGTCCTTCCAGGCCTTTCTGAACTGCCAACAAGTCTCTTCATGGCCATACTGTGTTTCACCATTGCAGCAGCCCCTGTGAGTGTTACCACTTAGGTTTACATCTTAAAAGACTGAGATGCAGAGGTTTGGTGACAGATCCCTGCCAACCAGCTAGATAATTTCCCACCCAGAGTCCAGAGCCCATCTCTTCAGTCCTGAGGCCTTTCCAGTTCACCAGAGCACCTCAGCTGTTAGAATAGCACCAACCAGAGTTGTGTGTCCAGGAGAGGAGTGTTGTTTTTATGTGAAAGGAGAGGGGAGCATAAAAGGAGGATGTGTGGCCAGGCTCACTTCAGATCTCTTAGAGGGGCCCCTTTTGGAGCTGGGACATACTGTGGGCCAGCCAAGAAGTTGGGCCCACAGGTTAATGGACAGCACAGTTTCCTTCAGTTGATTACCAGATGAAGTAGTAGGGGCTTGATTTCAGAGACCATGTGCAAAAATTACCATCTTGTTGTAAACCCTAGTGCCTCAGCACATCCAGAACAGAGACTATTTTAAAGTAAGTCCTGCACATGTACATCATGAGCTCTCTGAAGTGCGCGTGTGTTACAGCGAGGCTGGGTTGAGCGCAGGCACAAAGGATGTGTAGTAACAGCTTCAAGCACACACATTACTGGGGCTGGCCTTGCAGCCGCCTTTCTAGGCACCATTGTTCTCCACTTCTCCCTCCCCCGCTGTGCCCAGGAGAGGAAACAGAGATGGCTGCATGTTTCAGGCGCCATTAAGGCTCTGCTCTCCCAGGCAGTTTTATAGCCACTAGAAGCCCCTTCTGCTTGCTGCTCTGAAGGCAGTTTGTGAAGACAGGCAAAATGCTTGCTGCCCTCTGGCACCGCCTGGTCTGTCCAGTGAGGCAGGATGTTGGGAGGCACCAGAGACTGACTGCCCACTCCATGAGCCATAGCTTGGGAGCAGTAACCTTCCCTTGGAAACCTAGTCCACCTAGATCCACTGTCTTTTCCAGCCCATTAGGTAGGACTGACTGGAGAAGCACCTACTTTTGGATTTATCCCAGTTCTTTAATTAATGGTTTCTTACCTGTAAGCTTAGGGGCTCTTTCTGAGGCTTTCCTGAGGTCTGGCGAGAACCTGCCGTGCCCCACAACTGTCAGGTTCGGATTGCTGGCTGGGGCTCCACGCAGATTCCAAAGACCATTTTTTAAAATACCAAATCTTTTTTACTTTATTACATTCTTACCCATATCCTTTATAGAAAAAAATAGGAAATAGAAGAAACTCCCCACTGCTTATATTTTCAGTATGCTTCTTTCTAGTTTTATTTATCCACACACCCCCACACTTTTCACGGTTGATTTCCTAGGCTATTGATAATCCCCTTTCCTCCCACAGTTAACACTTGAGCATAAACATTTTTACACATCATTTTAAAACATTCTAGGAACATTGTTTCCTTGGCTGCATTTAGGGATATGCCATAATGTACCTAACTGGTCCCCATTTAGGCCAGCTGGTTCCCTTGATTAGTTTTTATGGTGATATTTTAATTTGAATTAAGTGTTCTTTCTTTAAGGTTGATACCTAGATATAAAATTGTTGGATCAAAGAATATAAAGATATATATATATATAAAGTTTTTGAAAGAGAGCTATTTTGTGAGTATATATATTATATAATACAATCTCCATCTATGCTCCTAGCTCATGCATTGTCCATGAGGGCAATGGGGGTGTGTGTGAAAAAATTTTAGTGGTTACAGGTTTGTGGCCCTCCAGTGGGCTTCAGCGCATAAACAGATACTTGGTACTCATGCTATGAAGATCTCACACAGGGACCGTAATGGAAAAAAGGTTGAGGAGCACTGTGCTCACTGAATGTGAGTGCCCATCTCACTCTACCCTTGGAAGCTTTTAAACCTGAGCTTTTGGTTTTAGAATAATTTTCTGGTCTAAAAGATCTTGGTTCTTTATCCAAAGCTTAGGAGTTTGAGAAAGGTGTGACTCGAATAAAACTTATGTGAAGGTTGCCACTGTTAGTAGTTTTCTGCGTATAGAATTGGGGTCCTCCGCGTCTTGTAGCTTCCTGTTCAGCCACTGTAATGTTGTCAGTGTTGGTCTGTGCCAAGAACCACTCTGCAATACCCCTTGTGCTAGGGTCTCATGCAGGGGTTTCCCTTGTCCCCAAGCCTGGGATTGCATTTGTGACCCCCCCACCCCCACCCCGGTGTCCAGTTCAGTCCTCTGGGAGCCCAGGTGCCTGGCTGCTCTGGGAATTACGGTAATTGTCCCTTGTTTGTTTCAGGTGTGATCCCCTGGGCCCATTTGCTGTCGGGGGAGAGGACCTAGACCCCTTTGGGTGAGTACCCCTGGGGAGGTGGCAGCACCACAACTTTCTCTCCTGGCTTTTCAGCCCTAGCTCATCTTCTAATTTTAGAGCTTTTCATCAGTCTTCCTTTGGGGTGAAGGAGACAGTTTGTTGCCGAGCAGCTAAGAAGTTATTGCTACTTGCTCAGCTCTGCCATGCCTGGAGCAGTGCAGGAGAGCTCTGAATGTTGAGGAGGGGCCAAGCAAGCTTAGTGGGCAGCTCCTGTGTCATTTCTGTCCCCTTTTGCCCTGTGGATGACAGCAGCCCTCCCTTGGATGGCAGGATCCCACGTGGGTTTATCAGGTCTGGACTGAAGAGTACACGGTGGGCTACAGACCTTAGGACATCTCAAGGCTATTCACATGTCACCTCACTTGATAAGAGGAGTCTCTAATCCCCATTAAGCTCTGAATGGTTCTTGTAACACACCTAGTAAAGTCATTACAGCCTGAGCTATGCACTGTCTTCCCTGAATGACTCACACTAGATTTTAACCTCTGCTGCAAAGTGACTCAGCTTGACCATCTGATTTTCAGATAGTGATGAAGTCACATAAGTACGAAGTTAAGCTTGAACAGTGACCTCAAAGTTTAGGGGAATGTCAGCTCATGTGTCCTAGTTTGAGCACATGAGGTGTCGAGTCCATGGAACTCTATGAGAGAGAGGCTGTCAGGAGCCAGACAGGAGACCGCAAGTGGACCATAGATTGCCCTGAGGTTCTTTAAGTGAACAGCAGAAAAGCTGGCAGCATGAAATGTCTCAATGCTATTGTTACGCCTTAGACCTAAAGTAGTGCCCTGCAGAACCTTGTGATGGTTCTGCATTGACCTTGGAAAGTTCTGGCACCTGTGCTTGACCAGATTGTCCCCCTTGGGCATAGGACATAGTGGGAATCTCAATTTTGTGGGCTCAGAGCCTGGAGAGCGAAAAGTCCAGACTGTGCTTGCCAGGGAAGGTGTGCTCTCTGTGTTCTGCCCACTTCCTGCTGGTGCTCAGGCAGCCATCCCCACGTGTCTGCTTGAGCCACCACCAGCCAGAAGGATTATCCCAGGCATTCTTAGTCTGTTCTCGCCTCCTTCACCTCTTCTCCAATAGTCCCCTGCCACACCTGTGGACCCATTTTTCCTTCTTGCCTCAGGTATCGGAGAGGTGGCATGATTGTGGATCCCCTGAGATCGGGCTTCCCAAGAGCACGTATTGACCCATCCTCAGGCCTCCCAAACCGGCTTCCTCCCGGCGCTGTGCCTCCAGGAGCGCGCTTTGACCCCTTTGGACCCATTGGGACCAGCCCAGCTGGGTAGGTATACACTCAGGTATGCTGAGAAGTAGGACCTGATGACAGCTCAGCTCAGCGCTGCGGGAAGGAGGTATCTGACGCAGCGCAGATGCCAGTAGCTCCATCTTCCACGGCCAAGAGAGTGGAGCCTCGTCCAGGCCCTGCTTGGTGCCCCTGAGCTTCCAGGAGCTCCCCGTTCCTCAGTGCTACCCTTCCCCCGGCTCCCCTCGGGGAGGACCCAGAGGAGGAGCTACTCACTCACTGGAAGTTTTTCAGGTGTAGGAGCTCACTGGATCCTTATCAACACTCATGGGTAGATATTACTGTCCACATTTTGTAGATACAGAAATCGATGCCTTGAATGATAAAGCAACTTACCCAAGGTAGAAGTCAGGACTCAGTCCCAGCTTGTCTGACTCTAGAGTGCACGCTCTTAAACTCCACGAAGCACCACATCATTCCGGAGTGCAGGCTCCCTCAGCTCAGGGCCTGTCCGCCTGTGTGCCCCTCACCCTCCATCGCTGCAACTCACCAGCCCCTCTTTCCATTCCAGACCTAACCCAGACCATCTCCCCCCACCGGGCTACGATGACATGTACCTGTGAAAGCCTCAAGAATGTGACATCCCAGCCTTCTCTCCACTCTCCTGGAGCTGCCAGCTCTGGCCCCGTCAGCAACCGAGTTCTTGCGGGCTGGAGGCAAGGGACACTGCCCACGTGTTTGCAGGCTGGCTGGGATCGCCTCCCTACCCCTTGTCAGAGCCAAGGCACCTGCTGCAGCTCTCTGCTTGGCTTCATATAGGTCCCAAAGAGAAATCAGTGTTTCTCTCCCCACCAGCTCTTCCCCACTTTCCAAGGGAGACTCTGGCAACATATACCCTCGACCCAATGCAGCGCTAAAAGAACAACGCATTTTGGATGTTATTATTAAGAACCAAATGTCAATACAAAAGTCATGTTGCCGTGTCCCACTTTTCTTTGCTGCACAGTTCCTTCCAATTATGAGACTTCTGAGTTTGAATCTTTGTGGGGCTAAATGACTCCTTTCTTGCCCAGGGCCCATCCTTACTTCTCAGGCACCTTCCCTTCATAAATTGCTGTTGGCTCCTGACATCACCAGGATGGGTCCCAGTGTGCCTGCATGGATGAAAATGAGTGACTGGAAATGCCATAGGCCACAAGGATGGTTTCGCACAGGCAGACACAGAAAGACTGCATGCTTCTATGGAGGGCAGAATCCTCCAGGTCGCCTATCTGACCCAGTCCTGAGTCCGTCTGTGCCTGGGCAAAGGCAGCCTATAAAAAGAACAGACCTGAGAGCTAATCTCTCTTACCACTAAATTACTAAGTGCCCTAAGTCCCTCCCCCTCTCTGGCCTTTGTGCCCACCTGTGGAATCAGGTGCCTTTCCTACTCTAAAATCTTCAGATGCCTGCTTCTGTGTGTGGTGACCCCTGGGAACTGGGGCAGAAGGAAAATGAAGGTCCAAGGCTTCGTGTGGTACCTACAGAGTCTGTAACTCTGTGCTTCTCACCCCCTGTGGGGGCAGATGAGCGCAGGAGCACGGGCTCCACCTGAGCATGGTGTTGAACCCTGGGAGGAGCAGGGAGGCCAGCCTGGAAGCCACTGGCTGAGGTGGATGGAAGAACTAGTCAAGCACGAAACAACCCAGAAAGGCATTTCACCCCCTGGGAGCCCTCCTCTGGAAGCCTCTGTCCAGGCCCGCCTGACTGGTGTTCTCCGGATCCTTTTCAGCCCGAGGCCTGACAGACGTCAGTGATGGACCACGTGCTGGTCCAACCTTGTGCTGGAGTGAAAAGAGCACCATAGAGTACCAGGCTCAGAGGCCAGAGGTCAAAGGACTAGACACTTTGGCTCTACAGCTAGCATTTCAACCATGTTGAGTCCTTTCACTTCTCAGCTCCTTGGGTTCCTTCCCCTTCCCCTAAATTAGGACATATTTGCCTATGGGCAGAGGGCTACCAGAGCCCTTCTGAGGACTCTGTGAATGTGCTATAGCCTGGAACTGCCTGTCTGCCCTGCCTGCAAGTGGGTTAGGGGCAAAACAAACCTGCACATAGGCTCAGGGTCAGCCTAAGATGGAGGCTGGGCCTGGGTGGGAGGCTAGCCTGAGTGGGCTCACTGGGCATTTCTGGCAGACCCCATCTCAAGCACTGATCTAGTAAAAGACCACCTGAGTCCTTTAGAACGTGCGCTCTGCAGAAGGACCCAGAGGTCAGGCAGAGGTACAAATGCAGTCACTCCAAGTTTTCCTCGAGGGTCAGCAAATGGGTGGAATGTTTCTGTTTTGAAATTGGGTTATATCTGCTACCCAAAGGACTTGGGGAAATTTGCTCATAAAAATATCCTTTACTGTAAAAGGAAGCATTTTTAAAGGAATATCAGACCAGAGAACATCTGACAAGCAGGGAAGGGGTAGATCACTCTTAGGACCCTGGTTCAAAGAGAAGACAAGGTTGAAACAATAAATTTGCCACCTAGATTTACTGGTAGCAGAAGTCGAAAGGATAGTCTGATACAGAATTCTGTTCTCTGAAAACAGAAACTTTAGTGATTCATCTGCAGAGTCAGCCATTTTTTGTATGTGGGTCTCCTTGCATCAAGGACATTGAGTAACACTGGTGAAGTCTTAATTCTGTGGGCGCTTTTAGGAACTTCAGATCAGTCGGGCCACATCCCTCCTTTCAGCCACGAGTAATCACCAAGTTGCAAATGGGAATGGTTCAGGTGTATGTTTTTTGGAACCCAAAAGGTTGGAGCCTTAATAAATGTTAGCACTTACTAACCTAGTTCTTTTTTCATAACTTTATTGATATATAATTCACATACTCATGAAGTTCACCCTTTTAAAGGTGTGCATTTAAGTGGTTTTTAGTGTATGCACAGTGTGCATCCATCACTGTACCTAGTTCCTGAGCACTTTCAGCACTCCAGAAAGAAACCGCGTATCCATTAACAGTCACTCTCCATTCCCAGCCCCAGGCAACCATGAGTCTATTTTCTGGCCTTAAAGATTTGCCTATTCTGGATAGTTCTCATAAGTGGAATCATAATATGTGGTCTTTTGCATCTGGCTTCTTTCGCTTAATGTTTTTACGGTGCATCCACGTTGTAGCATATATCAGTACATCATTCCTGTTCAGAGCTGAAGAATATTCCATTGTCTGTACCACTCTTTAACCGTTTATCAGCTGATGGGCATTTGGATTGCTTTCACTTTTGGGCTGTTATGAATACCGTTGCTATGAACATTTGTATACAAGTTTTTGTATGGAAATGTGGATATGTACCTAGGAATGGATTTGCTAGATCATATGGTAACTTGATGTTTAACTTTTTGAGGAGCTGCCAGACTGTTTTCCAAGGCGGCTGTGCCATTCTACATTCCCAGCAGCAGGATATGAGGGGTCCAGTTTCTCCTCAACCTGCCAATACTTGTTAGTCAGTGTATAGCCCGCCTAGTCGGTGTGAAGTGGTAGCTCATTGTGGTTTGGTCATCTTTTTAAAAATAATTTCGACCTTGGACAAACAAGGCAGAGACCAGAGCCAGTCCCCCTGGGGAACCAACTCTGGCTTTGGTAATAACCACTTTGGGATGGCCATGGCTGGTGAGCCACAGAGGAGTTGGGTTTGACTTTGGGACTAGAGGTGATAACAGGTGCTGTCTGCAGGAAAGTTCCCATGACCTTTCCAGGTCTAGTGACATTCATGGCATCACTTTTGCTTGGTTTGAAATTTCTTTGCTTATCTGGTGGCTTACAAGTAAAATAAAGGTCATATTTCAAATCCTGTCTTTTGGTGAAGTGTCATAGGCCACTTGTACAACCATCCATGGCAGCCCCACATCCCCACCTTCTCTTTGCCTTATCTCCCTCCCAGTTTTTGAGCTGGCTGTTTCTCATTGCATGTACCCAGTCATGAGCTGCTGTCAGCCTCCATTATGAAGTCATGAGTCTCCTGAGACCTCAACTCCAAGAATGTATTATGTTCAAAAAGGAGGCTTTATATTCCTGTGCTAGATGGTCAGTACCTGTTGACACGTAGCTTGAAAACGGGTAGCAAGTTCCACACAACCTCATTCTGGAACTCAGCTTCCTTCACGGATTCCCCTTTTGTCGTAATGACATTGTTACTGATCCATGCCTCTCCTCACAGAAGGAACATTAGAATGTGTGGGACAGTTAATATCCTCTGTCACCTTTGGTGCAGTTCCAGTAAGACAGGTCCCACCACCAAGGAGAGGAAAGATCCCCCACATGCATATCCTCAGCTTTCTGTCATAAAACGTGTGCTTGTGGGCCACTACCGACTTTGCACCATGGGAGAGATTCAAAGGCAGGCAGCCAAGTCCCCAACTCTTGTTTGTCCTTGGGGTACCACAAGGCACACCTGAGTCACCCCAACTGTGCTTGGCCCTGAATCTGACCTGGAAGGTGGGTCAAAAGGCAGGAGTAGCAGGCAGTGAGGATGGGGGTCGAGTCCCAGGTGACTTACAGACAGGCCCTAGGATGCAAAGAGCAGCAATGATAATGAGGCCTGAGTATTCCACGTGTGGCAGGGCTGGGTGGGAGGTACCACGTGGAAGGCCCAGTCTCCGCTGAGGCGATCTAAGGAGACTGGGGGACCGACCGCGTGAAAGGCCCTGTTCCATGCGAGCCGCATAAGGTAAGTATTGTGAGAGTGACAGTGTGATGGGGGTTCAGAGGGAGGAGAGTGGCGGGGGGTCCTGCTGAATTGTTAGTCCTGGGGTTCAGCTGCAGTAAACAGAAATGACTAGCATTTTTTTAAACAAAAATGTTTGGGTATAGAGATCAGGAGGTTACACCACCTCTCCATTCAGGAAGGTGCATTGGGACAGAGGTCTGGTGAGCTGGTCTGTGTCTGTGCACCACAGCCATGCTTCCCCAGCTCACCCGAGCCAAGCTGTCTCCTGCAGTGCTTGCTCAAAGTACACTACACCCTGGGCCAACCCAGACCAAGATCCAGGTCTCAGGGAAGGGCCTTTAAAGCCAGTTTTATGAGTTCCTCAGGTGGTTTACATTATCAGG
This sequence comes from Miniopterus schreibersii, assembly GCF_964146895.1. Classification (NCBI taxonomy): domain Eukaryota; kingdom Metazoa; phylum Chordata; class Mammalia; order Chiroptera; family Miniopteridae; genus Miniopterus; species Miniopterus schreibersii. The sequence goes on from NC_138110.1 coordinate 62,953,795, forward strand.
CAAGTGTGAGAACTGAGAAGGGAAGGGAATACTTTCTACATTCTTGCTACTCAAACCAGCAGCAGCACTTGGGAACTTGTTAGAAATACAGAATCTCAGGCTACACCCGAGGTTTATTAAATGAGAGAGTGCATTTTAACAAGCTCCCTGGGTGGCTCGTGTGTATATTAAAGTTTAAGATGCTCTAGTGTACAAACTACAACGTTTTCTTTCACCTGGATATCAGGTGCAAAGAATGAAGTCTTCTGGGTTCGTGGCACACCATGACTTTAGTGCATGCAAGGGCCCCCTCATTTTAAGTTACTCTGCTTCCCCCCCAACAGCTCTATTCCCTTGCCTCTGTGAGTCAAATGTGTTTCATGTTTTAAATATGCATAGACCCTTGAGCAATATCATACATTATATCTTCAAATAATAACCATAATGAGATACTATCCTCATTTTCTAGACCAGAAAAAGAGACTTTGGAAAGGTCCAGTAATTTGCTCAAAGCCAAGCAGATGTCTCAGAATCAGGCAGGCATGAGTGTGACTCCCAGCCCCTACCTTTGCTGGCGTGTGGCCTTATTTTCAAAGTGAGCATCACCTCTGCCTTCGGGATTGTTGCAGGGTCCAGCCAGATAATGTGTCTTATGAACAGTTGGAGCTCAGTGGCTACCAGCTATTATTACTGAGGCCACATGGGTAGATAAGGCTGGGGGCTCATGGGCGAGACGAAGGGGACCTTAAGCTGCCTCCAGTGCTGGAAAGAAGCATTTGTCTGGTACTCAGAGTGCTGCTTTTCCTAGTCTTGGGTAGTTTCTTAGCCACCCCTGACACAATGCTGAGCAGCATTGGTTGAGGCGCTGGACTTGCCCTCTAGGGATGGTAGAAGCGTGATGGGAACCTGGCTCGGCCTGTCTCTAAGCCAGTACTCTTTCTGTAAAACTGCTGTACCCTGTGCAGGTGAGGAGCATGGATCCCTGGGCAAAGCCCATTCCTGAAGCTGGAAAACAAGTCAGGACTTGTGTGAGACAGGAGCATAACTCCAGGATGGTCTAAGACTCCTAACTCAGTCCTGTTTGTAAAGTGTGTCTCATATATCTGAGGACTTCCACATACAGCCACAGTGCCCAGGGCACCCAGGTTAGGGCATCTACAACCACCCAGCACAGGACCCATTACACAGAGGAAAAAACAGGCCCACAAAGTCCCTCTGTTATGGTGAGCTCCTGAGCACCTTCCCTGGGCCCCAGAGATGGATTTGGGCTCTGTGCAGGGCTCTCACCTGGCACTGTCCCCAAATGATGCTCACCTCTGCCTCCCGAGTTTAGTAGGATGGGAGCTACTCTCCTCATCAAACAGATGAAAAAGGCCCACTGCAGTTACATGACCTCCCCAAGGCCATGCAGACCACAGAATTCCTAGCTCCAAGGCTTTCCCACTAAAAACTGCCCCAAACAGGTTGGTCCCCAAGTAATCAAAGTCGTCTTCCCTTCCACCTCCCTCTCTCCCTTCAGGTAGTCAGAGCGCTAAGAGGAAGGCCCCATACAGGTTCAGCACTCTGGTCAGCGCCCAGCCTCTTCGCAGCTGCCAGAGACAGCGCTAGGCCAGGTTAGGTCAGTGTCTCCTGCCTAACCCACTCCTGGGTCAGACAGGCATCCCCAAGAGAAGGGGGCCCTGGCCCTGGGTGTCCTCCCTCTCCTTCAGATTAGAACCACAAGAGCACAGTTTCATCCTGTAGACTTCTTGGTTCCCGGGATATAAATTCAAGCAAGAAGCCTATGAAGAAGAGAGGGATGCTCAGGGGCCCCGGGCCATGGTGACCTTGGGCAAGTCCTGTCCTCCCTTTGGTTTTCCATCTGTAAAATGGGATAAAGATCCTGCCCATCTGTGAGATTCCATGATTCTAAGTGGGCCATGGGCCTGGACAATTTCAGTACTGCTCCCCCGCCCCCCTGCCCTCCTCTCCCCCACAGAACTTTCCAGCTCATATTTAAACCACGGGCCTCAAAGGGGAAGCCCACAGCCCAGATCTGTCCACAAACATGCTCTGACTGGCCTGCATGTTATTAAATTTGATAAGATGCAGCATGGCATACTGTCAAATTTGAGTCTTGACTATTTACCAGCTCTCACCTTGTGATCTTGGGCAAGTCACTTGACCTGCCTGTTCCTCAGCTTCCTCATCTGTAAAATGGAAATGATGATAGCATCCACTCTCCAAGGTCACTTTGAGGTTTAAATAAGCTAGTAGATGCAAAGACTTAACAGTGCCTGGCACACAGAGGACACTGTATGTCCTTTAAAATTTTGATGATCTAATGTGTAGTGCATGACTGGTTCACTGAAATGTAGAATCATGAAGACTTTTTATCCAACCAACCTCTGTCAAATCCCCCTTTCTCATCTCAGCAGCGAGGGTCCAACCAGTAACTAACTGGTCAATTTGATTTCAAACTCAGTCCAATTTAAAACTTTCCTACTCAATCCAGTTCTAAGAGTTTCCTCTGACCTCTTGAACCCTTGCTCCACTACAGTGGGGGGGAAGACGATGGAAGAAAGATAAACCACCTCTTCACTGGCCATGATGAGGGGGATGGTGGGGGTGGGGTGCTCGTATTCTAACTCATACCTGGTTTGGTGTGTGTGGTGGGGGTTGATTGGTTGGTGGTTTTTTTTTAATGCTGGGGTCTCTAGTACACAACATGCATAATTTGGGGAATAGTTAGAGCTTCATCCTAGACTCTCAGAGAAGAGTCAGGGTAGGCAGGGTCTCTGTCCAGTACCCACAGTCCATCTGCTTCTAGAGGAAATATGCTGGGCTTCATAGCCACCTGGGCCACCCCCCAGCTCTAGTCTTCTTTCACTTCCCTTCATCAACACTTGGAGCCCAGGAACACTGGGGTCCTTCACCTACCTCCAAGGGCCTCAGAACACTGGGAGGGCATACAGGACTGACGTCCTTCCTCCCTGATCATCAACAGCACCATCCCTTCAAGCTAGCATGGGCTGTACCCATGGACCTCCCACATCAGAAAGTCTGCGGGTCACAAACAGACCTCATCTCCATGTTCACAATCGCCCCTAAGCTCCAGAAGACACCTTTCAAGAACTCTTGAGAATACCTTCCTTATGTCTTTCATCTGTTCGTTGCTATACCTCCAAAGCCAGAGTTGGCACTCGTCTTTGTTGACAGAATGAAGGATCTCAGATGAGCAGTGCTCAAGTGGCCTGCAGACCATGCAGCTCAGCAAGCCTCCAGCTGGGAGGCAGAGGCTAGTCCACTTCCTGAGGTCACCCCCATCTCTATGAGTGATTTAGTAAGCCCTGGGCAGGAGAGGGGAATGGATGTCTGGGCCCAGCAGGTAACATCTCATTGGACACTCCCTGGTCCTCAGTTTTGGCCTGTCACAATTCTCAGGCAGTGGGATAACCCTTTTCTCCATCCTTTTACCCACACAAAGGTCCAGATGTCCAGCTGCTTTAAAACAAAAATCAGGAGCTCTGGCAACCCTGAGCCCATCCATCATAGAGCAGCAGCCAGCCAGGCACCCCTTTAATCCTGCCACTGCTGTGCACAGCCACCTGCTTCATTCGTGAATGTCACCTACAGGCATTTGCTCTTGGGCCCGTGCTTTTGTTTTTTTGGGGGGAGACTCTCAGGATGTGAGTCAGATGGCTGTCAGCGAGTCAGCCCCTAGCAGTGGCTTCAGCAAAAGAAAATGTGGACACAGAGAGGAATTAAAAAGATAGGGAGAGATTGGAGGACGAGAAGAACTGGGAGAGGGAGAGGGCGGCCTTTTCTGAATGCCGTTGACCCTACCTCCGTATGGGCTCAGATGCCCCACCACGCTTGCTCCCCTGGGGCCAGCTTTCCTGCCAGAAGATCCTTCTACTCACCTTCCCCCAGGTCCAGGACAGCAGCAGCTGCCACCTCAACCTTGGCAGCTCAGTTGCTGAGAAGGGACAGGCTGTAGAGACAGAGTCCTGGAATTTGAGGTCAGTCCTCTGGCTGCAGCTGAAGACCACAGTCCCATGGACTGGCCTCTCTAGTGCCAGTGTCACCCCTTCAATACATTTGGCTTCAGAAGGTTCTTCCTGCCACACACAATGCAAGCGATCATAACGGCGGACAGTGAGCCTCAGCACGTACCAGGCCCTGCACTCTATGTTGTACCAGCATGAACTTGAGTCCTCATAACCACCCTATGAGTTGAGGACCAGTTGCCCCCACTCTATAGATGATGAAATGCAAACTCCCATGATGATGCCCCTCCTTTCAGCAAGCCTCATCTCGACACTCCAGCACAGAACCTGCCGCCTCCCTCCCCGCCTGCTTCTCCCCAGCACACTCCAGGCTGTTCCATGCCTCTGAGCCTCTGTGTATGCTGTTCCTCTGCCTGGAATACCTTTCCTGCTCCCCACTTCCCCACATTGGAGACTGCCTCACTGTTTTAAGATTCCTATTAAAATCATCCCTTCCACTAAAGCCTTTTCTGACCCGCAACTCAATCAGGTGATCCTGTACCTCCTCTGTACCCCCCAACTCACACACACAGCCTGCCGGGCACTGTCCTTTTTCCTTAGATGGTCTGTGACCAACTCAAGGGCAGGGGCCATTTGTCCCACAGTGTCTCACCCAGGGAAGAATGCAGATTAGGTGTGAATGAATGGAAGAATGAATGTAAATAGCTAAGATTATTGAGCGATTATGAAATGCCAGGCACTGTGCTAAGTGCTTTGCAGGCATCATCTCATTTCCTGCGCACCGTGCCTTACAAGGAAGGCATTGTTCTTAACATCCCCATTTCACAGATGAGGGAACAGGCCCAGGTGCACTCAGCATCCACCAGGCATCCAGGCAATCAGATCCCGGAGCCAGCGCCTTTGCGCTCTTATCCGATGGGTGATTCTCAGTGGACCCCCCGTAACGCGCCCTGCGCCAGGTCACTCAGATTTGAGTAGGGAGAAAGCTCAGAAGTGCCCGGCCTCCTGGGAGGAGGAAGGCGGTCATCCTGCCCTCTGTACCTCCCATCTGCTCATGGACGACCCGATCCTGGAAGAGGGTGTCTGGGCTAAAGACAAGAAGACACAGCATGCCCAGGGGTGCTACTGTCTCTAGCCAGGTTCTGGCCGTGGGGGCACTGGGTTTTCTCAGAGGAGGGGAGTTGGAAGCTAGGGAGCCTCTTAACTAAATCCTGCCCAACTCCACTGCACTGTATCCCTGAAGATACCCAACACTTGACCAGTAAATGCTAACATACCTCTACTGAGAAGGAGCTCCCTACCACTCCAACCCAGGCAAGATCTCAGCAAGCTTCTCTTTCCCTTAGCTGAAATTTACCTCCTTGGGGACATCAAGGGGAGCCCACTCTCTCCCAGAGAAACAACAGGCTCAGCTGGAGGTTGTCTCCTTGACTTTGTCAGTACCACTGACACCCCACTTTCCTCCCAGACAGAACCTATAGACAGAAATCCACCTCCTGTGGTTTCTTCATAATGCCTGCCTTCCTCCCCCTCTTCATGCCCCTCCAAAGCTCTCTAGACACAGGGTAACAAGCTCTTAACTTTGAAAAGCCCTCTGCTTGGGTTTCCTGGTCCCCTTAGTCCCCAGAGGAGGCAGAGTGGGAAGGTTTGCAACTATTTCAGAGGATCAGAGAGGTGCAATGATTTGCCCAAAGGCCCACAGGGAAGGGGTGGCCTGCAGGACCTCACTTACTGGGTTTTCAGCCCAGAGCCCCACAGAATTCCAGGAGGAAAATGCTCCCTGGGTATCTTTCCACTTCCACCCAAGTTGGGGAGCAGGAAGGATAATACCAGCTTAGCATGGAGAAGGGAAACTGTTGCTGTGAGGTTAGTGTCCTGGGAACTGCAAGGTCTGTGGTTTCTGGAGAGAGAGAAAACGTTATCAATAACCCAGAGGTTGGCCTGACCTGGAGCTGCTTCGAGTGTGTGTCCTTGGCTTCTGAGCTAGGTCAGGCAAGACAGAGCTGTGTGTGTGCGCGCGCGTGCGTGTTTGTGCACAAGGTTTGTGCATGTGTGTATGCATGCACAGGTGCGTGCTTCTGCATGTATGCATGTGTGTGCGTGTGTAGGTGTATACATGGAAGGAAGAGGACATTTTACAGAGAATCCCCGAGAAGGTAATGCTTATTCCCAGGGAAAGGAGCAATAGCAGATGCAATGATGGATACCGGGTCCCAAAGAGCCAGGCCTGGGCACTCCCGTGAGGTAGAATCAGGCTGGTGTACCTCACAGGCTCCTAAACACCCAGCAAATGTCCCCCAGGACTAGCTGGGACCTGGCTGTCTCCTGACAAGGCTGGGGAAGAGGGATCTTCTGCCATCAGGGAGACCCCTCTACCTCTCCCACATAAAGTGGCGCCAAGGCCCTGAAAGAGGAAGGAGGGGAGTGTAGCTGCCCTGGAATCAGCCAAAGACAAGGGGTGGGAAATAAGGTCAGGGAGGCCCAGAGGCCATATTGCTTAGGGTTTTATAGGCAACTGTGAAGGATGGACCCAGAAGTGGGGGGACCTGAAATTTATGCAATTTAGAAGGCCATCCTTTTTAAAAAAAATCAAAATTAGAAATAAGAATTTGACTCAGGGCCTTGGAGCCTATGCAAGTGAGAGGCCTGCACGGTAAACCCTCCTGTGGCCAGGGCAAGAACTTTTGCTTTTGTCTGCAATAAGAGGGAGCCATTGGAGGGTTTTGAGCAGAAGAGTAACCTGCCTCAATTAACCTTTTAACAGGATTCATCTGGTTGCAGAGTGGAGGCTGAACCAGGAACAGAGGGCAGGCAGTGGTCAGATTGCGAAGACAGGACCAAGACCCGCTGACAGGCAGGACGAGAGGTGTGAGAGAAGGCGGACAGTGGCCCTGAGGTGCTAGGCCCAATCCAGTTATCTCCAACTGAGGTGGGCAAGGAGAGCGGTGATTGTGGCGGACTTCATTCCATGCCGGTCTCTACATATCTCTTACCACCCCCCTGAACCCGAGCCTTCATTCCTCTCACTTCCCAAATGAAGAAAACCATATACTCAGAGGTGGAGTAACTCCCAGATCGGTATCTACTCTGAGACACTGGGAAAAGCAAGACTTGAGACCCTACCAGCATGTCTGGTGGGAGAGGCAGTTCCTGGAGGTGAGGCACGTTCCAGTGACCACAGGGTCCTGTGGGACCACTCCACACCTGCCCCCAAAATACCTGCAAAGAAAGTCCTCGGTACCCTACGCCATTCTCCTTCCCGACTCCTTCCTAGCCTGGCTCATCTACCGACTGGGAGATTTCAGCTGCAATCTTAGAGAAATGTTTTTGGCATCTCTCAGGTTTTCTTAATTCACTGACAAGGTAATGACTGCCTCAATCCATTACACACATTTTCTAAAGGAGTTTCTGCATTAGGATGCAAAGCAGGCTTCTTTGGCTTAGAGAAAACCTGAGATTCCTGGGATTTAATCTTCTAACTGATTTAGCCCCTAAATACAATTTATTGCATTTAAACTATAGGAATTGATGGTCCCAGATGCATCCACTCAACAGGTTTAGTCTCCAGATGAGTCGCCCACCATCACAGTAATCCATATGGCTTGGATTTGTATTTTTATTATCATTATGAATTTGAAGGGCCTTAGCTCACCATTTGGGATGTTCAATTCTACTGTGGTTCACCTAGATCGGCACATGCCACCTTCTGCATCCACTCCTTGCTTGGAGCCCAGGGGAAATGTACACAGCAGTGGAAACCCTGACTTGTGAATCTTTCACCATGAAGCCTGTGAAGCTTTGTTCTTTTCAAATCACATCCCTTTAACACCAGGAACAGCACCTGAAGGCCAAGCTGAACAGCCCTTGTCTCCTCCAGCCCTCTCCCAGCCCTCTGCTTCTGGCAAAACCTGCCAGCAGGAGCAGATATTTGATCTCCCATAGAAGCTGTGATGTTACACTGCCCAGATGTTCCACTCACCAGACTGAAGGCTCAGGTTACAGCTCTAATCAGGGCTGCTCTAGCCTACAGACCCCATGCCCACTCCACCTTCCCATCCCCAAGAAACAGTCAGGATCCATGGCCAGCGGAGATGGAGTAAGTAGGACCTGCATGGAGTCAGGGGGCTCGCTGAAATAACCCTTTTAGAGTCTTCTCACCAGTGGCCTAGAAGGCATGTCCTCTCAAAGCCTTCAAGGGCCATTCAGACTGGACAGTGCCTCCCCCAGTCCTCAAGCACCTGTATCTCCTTGCCCCCTGTATTTCCTTGTCAGTAGTTTAAAAAGAGTCCAGACAGAGCTTGAAAACACTCCACAAGAGAAACAGAACAAACCATGATGAACGTGGCTGGAGTTTCCAGGCCCCCCGAATGTGCCTGACTTCTCCCCAAATATTTTGGGATTGTACTAGCACTAAAAAAAAATTTTTCTATCAGACTAAAGTCAGGCCCAAGAGACATACTATGGAGGAGGGGGAGGTGATGCAGGCCAACATTGTGTCCACAGAAACACAACAAAGCCCTCACCCTTTCTTGTATAAAAGACCCCTCTTCTTTAGGAGTTGGTGAAAACTGTGCACTTGACTTTGTGAAATGTGTGCTAAGATCTAGTCACTGCAGGAAATTCAATCCCAAAACCAAAATCAGGCTGTAGCAAATTTTGGATTTAACCTGGCATCACTGGGATACTTGGGGAACTCTAGCAGGACCATGCGAGCTCCTGGAGTGTCCCAGAAAACGGCATGGAGAACGGTCAGCACCTGCGAACACCCTTCTCCCCTGAAGGAGTGGCCAGAGGCAGATACTGGGCACTCATTCCTAGGGCAGAGCTGGAGGGGCCCGAGGGATTGTCTAGTCTGACCCTCACTTTACAGTCAGGGGGACTGAGGACTGGAGGCGGGAGGGTCACCCCAGTGCCGACTTATCCCCTCATTGTGAAGCCACCTCCCACGTTACATGGTCAGGGCTGAAAGGAGTCCCTCCAAAGTCACCCAACACCCACACTTTGCTGATGAGGACTACAGAGATTCTGGAATTTCCCAAGGCATGAACGGGCAGCCTTTCAAACTGCTCTCAATTGTCAGAAATGCCAAGAAACCTCATCTTCCAAGGGCAGCAGTTTCCAAACTTCTGTATTTTTAGCAGCAGAAGCCATCCTCCAAACAAAACCTTATGCAAAACCTCAAGCTACAAAATAGATCAGGGGACCACCCTCCTCAGTGGAGCCTGAGACAGGCCCTAAGCTCCCCTTCCAGCACCCAAGACTCCTTTCCCAGGGCCCTGTGTGGAGCTCAGACTAAAACCCAAGACCTTGGGGGGGCTTGTAGCCCTGGAGCTGAAGCAGCCAGATCAGGCGGGCTCTTACTTAAGACCCCTGGAGGGTGTGGCTGGTCTCTGGGACATGGACAACTTCGTTTTCCACCAGGCTCTGGCCTCCATCCCCATTGAGCTGTCTCATGCGCAGGTTAATGGAGCCATACGTCTTCCTGGAGCCCCTTCCAGGGACGAAGGTTGGCCTCCGGTAGAGCTCGCCCTTGCACAGGGAGATCATGAGCAGCACTGACAAGAGCATGCCGCCCACTGTGAGCAGTCCCAGGCCCGCAATGATGCACTTGTCCAGGTGGGAGCCCAGGCGGGCGTAGTACATCTCTAGTCGCTCCATCTCCCGTGCTGTCACTGAGTCCGGGTTGACGCGTGCCTCACGGGGAATGGCGTATGCTGTCACCACCAGGAGGATCCCACTCACCAGGAAAACCAGAGCGGAAACAAAGCCATAATCCACCGGGCGGCTCACGGGCTCCAGGCCTGGCCCCTCTTCTGAATGCAGGGACAGATCATCCCGCTGGGATCGGGGCCTTGAGGGGACACCCCCGGGGGGGCTGGGGGAGCTGCCCAGTCTGATGTCCCCAGGGTTCTGGAAATGGGTCTCATGCTCCTCCGAGGAGAAGCAGGCATTCTCCACACCCGCCCTGGATGGGGCCACCAGGCCTAGAGGAGCTGGTCTCCTTGGGGTCTGGGGACCACTGCTCAGTGTCTTCAGTTCCAGACCAGGGGGAGATGCCATTGGGAAGGAGGGCCCAGCTCATCCCTTGGCCCCTTGGCAGCTGGAAGAGAAAACAGAAAGTCAGTCGAATTTAGCAAACCTCTACCAATATCCTGCTGGTGCTGGACAGCACACCGGGCCCCAAGCAACGTGCAGGTGAGCCAGGCAGTTCCCACCTGGGGGAGCCTGCCAGAGGGCGGGGCGGTGCGGAATGAGACGGACAGCAGTGCGACCCAGTCCATGCTAGGGTCCTTCACCACTGGCACGTGGCCCTGGGCAATTCACTTAGCCTCTCTGGGCCTCAGTTTCCCCATCTATTAAATGACAGCACTACTACCACTCCCTATTTAACGGGGCTGAGGTAGAGACTGAGATAATCCATACAAAGCTCAGCAATGAGTTATCAGGGACTCAGACACAGTGGGTACCAGGTTCAAATCCCAGCGTCACCACCTGAGCTGGGGCAAGCGATGTGACCTCTCCACACTCAATTTTGTTGTCTGTTAAATGGGAATAAGCAAAATGCCTCCCTCATAGGGTCAATTTGAGGATTTCATGACATAATGCATGTAAGGCCCCAGCCAGTTCAATTACCGGGCACCGTAGTGATGACGTGAGGATGACTGGGAGTGGGGGAGGGGCAGAGATGATACAGGTGGTGTAGGAACAAAGGGGAGAGAGTCAGGGGAGATTCTGGGAGTGGGTGGCACTGAGCCAGGTCTGAGAGGATGAGTGGGACCCCGGCAGTAGGAGCGGATGTGGGCATTCTGGACAGGGGGACGGGGTGCCTCAGAGGTCAGCTGGGAGTCAACTCTCAAAGGACTCTGAAAGCCAGGCCAAGGAGCCAGGGGGGTGAGGCGGCGGGGCCGGGAGTGCTGACATCTGCTCAGGTTCCAGAAAGCCCCCTCCAGCTGCTGTGTAGAGGCCGGGGGCCCAGGGGAGTCTGGTGTGGTCAGGGGCGGCACGAATGGGGGCTGGGAGGAAGGAGCACACCTGAGAGCCATGACGGAGGTCAAAGCCAAAGGCCCTTATGTAAGTAGAAGATGGGGGGCTGGGGAGGACTACAGAGGGGAGGGGAGCGGAAAAGGGGGCACTCTGCTCAAAGGGGGGACATCCCACCCAAACCTGACACACGCCTGCACACAGGCAGGCAGGCAGGCAGCACATGTGCACTCCTGACAGAGGATACCACTTTACAGCCCGTGGGCCACCTCTGGCTCACGGAAGATTTGTGGGGTTTTTTGGTTTCTATTCATTTGTTTTTGGTAAAGTATTTGCCAATATATAGAAAGCAAAATATTTTACACTTTAAGTTTTGGATTCCTGGCTTCTCTTATAAAATGGAGGAATCTCACCACCCTAGGCCCTCCTGCCCTCTCAACACCTCAGCTGGAGTTGATGATGGAGTCCTCCCATTGGCAGTCCCCGCGCTGTCCCCCACAGGTCCCACCGAAGCCCCCTTCCCCACCTGGCCTGCACAATTCCTGGTCCCACAGCAGAACTTCTCTGTTCCCCGTACACATCAATGTCCTGGGAGTACACACACCCAAGCCCCAGGCACAAAGAACCAAGTCCCCACCCTGTACAGAGACACCCCTCCCGTTGCAGAGTGGCTCACATGCTCTTGTGTGCCTACAAACACACATACACATGATTCTAGATGTTTCTCTGCACTGCCATGCCTGAGTTTATTTTCCAGTGCATTGTTCTGTGTGTGTGTGTGTGGGGGGGGGGGGTATGAGTAAATTAATGAGAAAAAAAGAAAAATGAATGGAATGAATGAATGAATGAAACTCAAAGAGCCTCAGTGCAGCAAGACACGTTTTTCGATCTTTCTGATCTTTTTTCCAACATGGACTTGGATTGGACACCTTGTAGCACACACAGGGCCTTTCATCTGAGTACAAAGCCATGGGTTTCCACTTACAACCCATTTCTATCACCACATGCCTCTTTCTTGAGTTCCAATTTAATAAATGTTTACTGAGCACCTACACTCCCTGTTGGGTCCTATAGTGGGCACTGCCCTCAGGAACCCTCACCCGCCCCGAGAACGGGAATTACTCTCTCTCTTTGACAACACGTGGCCGAGATCCTCTGGCTTGCACAGGTTCCCTAAGAATTGTTATCACCCACAAACTTGCAAACCCACACACTCCTGCACCGGTGGCATCGTTCCACCCTCCCTCCTTGGCTCTCCCAGCCCTCTCTCTAGACTCTCTACTTTATCCCACTGTTCAAGTCACTATGAGCAGCTTGAGTGCAGGGATATGTGTGAATTCCGCCCGGGTCCCCAGGCCCTGCACAGGGCTTAGAACACAGGCAGCCAGCCCCCAGGAATGGCTTGGCAACCTGCCCTGCGAGACAGTCTGTCCCACACAGGGGTGAGGGAGGCTGACTCAAGGCCAGGTTCTGCCCAGACTGCTCCCACTCCCAGGAAAATGAAAGAAGAGGTATACTGTTAGCTTTTTCTACTCTTTGCACCGAAAGCATTTTCCTGAGTGCCCAGACCGGTACAGGGACTGGCAATGACGGCTGCTGCCCAATGGGTGCCAGGTGTGCTCACCCCACCCCAAGTTTTCAGCACTCTCCGGAGAACTGAGCTCCTGGAGCGGCCCAGGAACCACCTTCCCTTCCCATCCACACTGATGCCTCCATTTGCCAGCGGAAATCCAGGGCACCCAAATCCTGGCAGCAGGGCGCTTTCACCAGCAGGAACCCAAAACTTTTTCCTTAGGATGCCAGAGTTAAGAAGGGGGAAGAGAAAAAGGAGACTCCCTCTCACACCCAGGTCCAGAGCTACCCACATGCCCAACCAATTACTCAAAACATGAGGAGAAACAAACTGACAAAGGCGCTGGGGTCCACTGCTCGCACCCCGCAACCGCACCGGCGACACTCCAGCTTCACCCCCGGTCCAGCCGCACCTGAAAGGCACAGCCCACTTCCACACCACGCAGCGCCCACAGGCACGGGAAGCCGCACCCGCGTGACCCACGGGAACCCACACCCCAAGGGATAAGGCCGTTCACACACGTGGGCGGGAGGGGGAGGGGGAGGGAGGACGGGGAGAGTTAGCCCCCGGGGCTGCCACTGCCAGGATCTAAGCCAGACTCACCACGACCCGCCTGGGCCCAGCACCCCACCCACGCGCGAGCACGAACGCGCGGAAAGACAGACGTGCAGCGGACGCGGGCGAAGCAGCACGAAACCCAGTCGACAGATACACGCGCGAGTTGTACACAAAGCCCTGGGGCGCGCACAGACGCGCGCGCAGGTCCACGCCGCTGCCCCCGAAGTTCCGCGCAGGAAGCGCCGACACCCGCGGCCCGCCCGCGGCGCACACCCCGGCTGCTGCCCTTGACCGCAGACGCGGCCGGGCCGGGCCCGACCGAACCGGGCCGGGAGGCGCCGGGGCAGGGTGGCCGGCGGCCCGCGAGGCCAGGCTCCGCGAGGCTCCGCGTGCGCCCGGGTCGCCCGCGCACGTCCTTCGGCGGCCGCGAGGTCAGCCGGCTCCCCGCCGCCGCCCCGCCCGCCTCGGCCCCAGCCTCCGCCTCCCCGCAGTCCTCTCGGCGCGTACCTGTGCCGGGCCTCCCGCCCCGTGCCTCCCGCGCGGGCGGCCCCGAGCCGGGGGGCGAGGGCGAGGCGGGGGCGAGGCGGGGGCGAGGCGGGGGCGAGGCGGGGGCGAGGCGGGGGCGAGGCGAGGGCGCGTCCTCCCCGCCGCCCGCCCGCCCGCCTCCCCGCCGGCGCCCGCCCGCCCGCCGGCGTCTCCGCTGCGGCGCAGCCCGAGAGGGCGCGGGCCCGGCCGCCAACGCCCGCCCCGGCTCCCGCCCCCTTCCCGGCCCCGCGCGGAGCCGCCGCCGAGGCGCACGTACCTGCTCGCGCCGCGCGGGGCTGCACGGCGGCGGCCGGGGCGCGGGAGAGGAGGGACGGGGAAGGGGCGGGAGCCGGGGATCGCGGGGCGCGGAGGATCGGCTCCGCCTGCGGCCGCGAGGGCGCCCGGAGAGTTAGCGTGGGGAGGGGAAGGGAGGCCGGCTACAGGCGCGGGGAAGGACGCGGGGACGTGGCGCCGACCTTCTCCCCCTTCCCCTGGGGCTCATTTGCAGGCTGGGGGAACCGAAGCGCCGAGCGCGAGCGGCCGGGCGCAGGGGCGGGGCGTGCGGGGCTGCGGAGGGAGACCCCTCCCCCGCGTAGCCGTCTCCGCGCGGGGAGCCCGACTGCGCCCCGCTGGGACGCGGCCTCCCCCCGGCCCTCGCCTCTTGCCCGGCGCACAACGCCCCAGGTAGGACCCGAGTCCGTTGGTCCGAACGGTCTTCACAGATTCGTGCAGCCCAGAGGCTCAAGGGCGCCGCCTGAAGACTGGAAGAAAGCCACTGACGACCCCCCCCCCCCCCCCCCGCTTTTTCAGTGGGGTGCACAGCCCAAGAGAGGTGCTCTGTGTTTCGTGTACTCACTACGGTAAACCTAGTTTTGCCCCACCCTGTATAATGTCATCTGCAAATAGTGAGTTTCACTTCTTTCCAGTTGGGATGCTTTTGGTTGCCTGGTGGCGCTGGCCAGGACTCCAGGACCACGTCGAGTAAGAGTGGGTGTCCTGGTCCTGGCCCTGGCCCTGGCCCTGGCCCTGGCCCTGGCCCTGGCCCTGGTCCTGGCGCTGGTCCTGGTCCTGGTCCTGGTCCTGGCCCTGGCCCTGGCCCTGGCCCTGGCCCTGGCCCTGGCCCTGGCGCTGGCGCTGGTCCTGGTCCTGGTCCTGGTCCTGGTCCTGGTGCTGGTCCTGGTCCTGGTCCTGGTCCTGGCCCTGGCCCTGGCCCTGGTCCTGGTCCTGGTCCTGGTCCTGGTCTCAGGAAATGCTTTTGGCTTTTCACCGCCGAGTGTGATGTTCGCTGTGGGCTGTCGTATATGGCTTTTATTATGTTGAGACACGTTCTCTCTATACCCACGTTGTTGAGATTTTTTTTTTTAATCATTAATAGATGTTGAATTTGGTAAAAAAAAATTTCTGCATCTATTGAGATGATCAGATGATTTTTATCATTCATTGGGTTAATGTGGTGGATCATGTTGACTGATTGTGGGTGTTGAACCATCCTTGCATCCCTGGAATAAATCCCATTTGATCATGGTGCATGATTCTTTTAATGTTGTGTTGAATTTGGTTTGCTAATTATTTTTTGAGGATTTTTTCATCTATGTTCATCAGGGGTATTGGCCTGTAATTTTCTTTTCTTGTGGACTACTTGTCTGATTTTGGTATCAGGGTAAGGCTGGTATCTAGATTAAAATGAGTTAGGAAGAGTTCCCACCTGTTCTATTAAATGGGAGAGTGTGAGAAGGATTGGTATTAATTCTTTGAATTATTAGTAGAATCACCAGTGGAGCCGTTGGGTCCTAGGTTTTAGTTTGTTGAGAGATTTTTGATTACTGATTTAATCTCCTTACTACTGATTAGTCTGTTCAGATCTGTTTCCTTGTGATTCTGTCTTGGTAGGTTGTATGTTTCTAGGAAGTTACCTATTTCTTCTAGGTCGTCTAATTTGTTGGCAGGTAGTTGTTCATAGTAGACTCTTATGATCCTTTGTATTTCTGTGGTATCAGTTGTATCTCCTCCCTCCTTTCTGATTTTATTTTTTTAGGTCCTCTCTCTTTTTTCTTTCTTGGTGAGTCTAGCTCTTAGTTTTATTGATCTCTCCTACCATCTTTTTAGTCTTTATTTCAATTATTCCTGCTCTCATCTTTGTTACTTCCTTCCTTCTGCTAACTTTGGCCTTTGTTCTTTTTCTAATTCCTGGAAGTGTAAAGTTAGGTTGTGGGTTTTTTTTCAGGTTTTTCTTGTTTTTGAGATGGGCATTATTGCTCCGAACTTCCCTCTTAGAACTGCTTTTGCTGCATTCTGTAAATTTTGGTGCATTATATTTCCATTTTTATTTATCTCCAGGTATTTTTTATTTTTCTTGCTTTCTTCTTTGGCTGTTCAGCAGCATGTTGTTTAATCTGCATATATTTGTGAATTTTCTGGTTTTCTTCGTGTAATTATTTTCTAGTTTCATACCACTGTGGTCAGAAAAGATGAGTGATATGATTTCAGTCCTCTTAAATTTATTAAGACTTGTTCTGTGGCCGTACCTATCATCTGTCTTAAAAGTGTGCGCTTGAGGAGAACATGTATTATGTCACTTTTGGACCAAATGTTCTGTAAATATCTGTTAAGTCCACCTAGTCTAAGGTGTCATGTAAGGCCAGTGTTTCCATATTGATTTTTCTGTCTGGATTCATTGATGTAAATGAGGCATTAAAGCCCCCTACTATATGCTATATTTCTCCCTTTAGGTCTGTTAATATTTACTTTATATATCTAGGGGCTTCTATGTTGCGTGCATAAACATTTACAAATGTTGTATCTTCTTATTGGATTGACCCCTTTGTCATTATGTAATGCCCTTCTTTATCTCTTATTACAGTCTTTGCTTTAAAATCTGTTTTATCTGATACAAGTATAGCTACTCCAGCTTTCTTTTGGTTTCCATGTGCATGAAATATCTTTTTCCATCCCTTCACTTTCAGCCTGTGTGTCCTTACGTCTAAAGTGAGTCCCTTATAGGCAGCATGTAGGTGAGCCTTATTTTTTTTTAATCCATCCAGCCACTTTTTCTTTTGATTGGAGGATGTAGTTCATTTACATTTAAAGTAATTACCGAGAGGCATGTTCCTACTGCCATTTTGTTCATTGTTTTCTGGCTGTTTGTAGTTCCCCGCTGCCCCTTCCTCTTGCTTTTGCTCCTCCTTTGTGGTTTAATGACTTCCTTTAGTGGCATGCTTTTATTCCTTCCTCTTTCTCTTTTGTTTATTTACTATAGGATTTGTTTTGTATTTACCATGAGGATTACATAATAACAACTTATATCTATAACAGTCTGTTTTAAGTTGATAACAACTTACGTTTGATCCCGTTGTAGAACTCAACGTTGTTACTCTCCCTCACACATTTTGGTTTTGATGTCACATTTTACATCTTTTTATCTTGCGTATCCCTTAAATAATTATGTGAATCATAGTTAATTTTACTCCTTTTGTCTTTTAACCTTCATACTAGCTTTATAAGTGATTCATTCACTACTTTTCCTATATATTTACCTTTCCAGTGAGATTTATTCTTTCACGTATGTTCTCGTTACTAACATGTGCCCTTTCATTTTATCATAAAGAAGTTCCTTTAACATTTCTTGTAAGGCCGTTTTAGCGGTGATGAACTCTTTTAGCTTTTGCCATTCTGGAAAATTCTCGATCTCTCCTTCACTTCTGAATAACTTTGGATAGAATAGTCTTAGTTGGAAGTTTCATTCTTTCAGCACTTTGAATATATCATGCCATCTCGTCTGGCCTGTGAAGTTTCTGCCGAAAGGTCTGCTTATAGTCTGATGGGGGTTCCCTTGTACAGAAGTTGTTTTTCTCTTGCTGCTTTTAATATTCTCTCCTTATCTTTAAATTTTGACATTTTAATTATAATGTGTCTTGGTGTGGGTCTCTTTGGGTTCCTCTTATTTGGAACTCTCTGGGATTCCTGCGTCTGGATGCGTTTCCTTCCCCAGGTTAGGGAAGTTTTCAGCCACTGTTTCCTCAAATAATATGTCTGCCCCTTTCTCTTTCTCTTTCCTTCTGGGAGCCCTGTGATTAGAATCTTAGGCTGTTTGACAGTGTCCTATAAGTCTCTTAAGCAACCTTCACTTTTTTTTTTTAATTCTTTTTTTTTTGCTGCTCTAATTGGGTGAGTTCCACTGCCTTGTCTTCAAGTTGACTGATCCTATCTTCTGCTTTCTGTAGGAGAGACTGGGAAACAATTCACCACAAACCCACCCCTGGTGAGGCAATTCACCATGAGTGGAACTCAAAACCCAGAGCTTCTTCCTTAGAAGCAAAGGGTTTGAACCTCACATTGGGCATTCCAACTTTTAAGACATACACTTGAAAGGTGAACCCCCCAAATATCTAACTTTGAAAACCAATGAGCCTTACTTCCTGAGACCCACAAGACTGAAACAGTTTGAGAAGTTGCTTTTAAAGGTCTCACATGCTCAGACTTGCTCATCCCAGGGCCCGGCTCAGAGGCAGTCGATCATGCCCAGAGTTAAAGCGAAGGAGGCTCACCTGTGTGAGCCTGAGGGACAGGCATGTAATTTAACACACATATCTGGCAGCCTTCTCTATGGAGAAGACTCTACATAGAGACTGGCAGGTGCCATCTTCACACTCTCCCTTTGCCATGCTCCAGAGCACCAGTATCTCCAAGAATGGAGCTTTTACATGTGTCTGATGTCTCGATTTTTGTGGCTACTGCCTAGGGGACACCTCTTTGTTGCTGGGCTCTGGAGGCCAGAGGAGCCATTGACTATAATATTTGGTGTCACCCAGAAAGAAGCTTATACCCTTCTCTGGCACCCCAATTTTTATGACTACTGCCAAGGGACACCTCTATCCTGCCTTGGCTCTGGTGGCCAGTGGGGCTTATGCTCCTGGGCCCCACAGGACTAAGCACTAGAGAAAGAGTTTTTAAACAGCTGCCCTAGCTCAGAGCAAGAGGCAACAGACCCGGGAGCTCAGTCTTTCTGTGAAGGACACTATTAGCTAATCATCATGACTGAAGCCTGAGGGACAGGCTTCTAATTAAGTCCACGTCTAGGGGCTGATTGTAATCCTTTCTAGAGAGCAGGAGGGCAGGTTCCACCTTTACACTCACCTTCTGACATGCTCAGGAGCACCAGTGTCACCTGACAGGAGCTTTAGGTGAGTCTGATACACTGGCTTTTGCAGCTGCTGCCCAGAGGAACCCCTTGATTGCTTGGATCTGGTGGCCAAGGGGGCTTGCATTCTGGGACCATGGCAATTGGAAAGACAGTTCTTGTCAAGCTGCTGCCCCCAGAGTATTGCACAAACAGTGGACTAAGGCAGAGCCCCCAGTCTTTCTCTGCGGAAGGTCTTTTTGCTTATCCTGGATCCTTGGTCTGAGGGGGCAGGCTTCAGGTCAGGCGCACATTTAGTGGCCTAGAGAGTTGCTCTCAAGGAATGTTTGCTGTGGATGCCATCTGGGCACT
Organism: Miniopterus schreibersii; assembly: GCF_964146895.1. Taxonomy (NCBI): domain Eukaryota; kingdom Metazoa; phylum Chordata; class Mammalia; order Chiroptera; family Miniopteridae; genus Miniopterus; species Miniopterus schreibersii. Next base: position 62,972,888 of record NC_138110.1, read on the forward strand.
CTCCCTCCGCCTTGCTACAGCTCATCAGTATCACCCAGAAAAGAGCTTATACAGTCTTCTGGAGCCCTGATTTTTGCCCAAGGATCTGGCTTCCAGTTGCCTATATCTAGGTGCTGAGGACCCCCACCCCCCCTTAGGCCACTGACAGGTCTTCGCACATCCTCAACTACTGGGAGCTATTAAGAATATAATCGGCTGCTCGGACAAGTACAGAGGTTTGAGAGATAACTAAGAGCTGAGGCAGGGCTGACTAACAAAGTTCATCTCTTACGCAGGGCGACCCCTTTAAGGCTGAGAGAGGTGATTGTTTCATCTACTGTATGGAAACCAACTCAGAGAATCAAGCAACAGGAAGAAACATAGGAATATGTTCCAAATGAAAGAACAAGATAAAAACCTCAGAAAAAAACTTCAATGAAATAGAGATAAGTACTTGACCTGACAGAGGCTTCAAAGTAATAGTCATAAAGATGCTCACTGACCTGGGGGAAGAATGGATGAACACAGCGAGAACTGGTTAACTAGGCAGACGTCATCCCTACCCGCAAGAAGCTTGTGTTCTAGTGGGAGGAGAGGGAAAGGAAATGTAGCGCTGCTACTGTAGTAAGTGCTACGGATCAAGGGTGCATGGGCTGTGTGAGCCTGGAAGGAAGTGCTGGCCTAGCCTGGGAGATGGGTGCCTCCCCAGCAGGAGGACTGAGCTGAGGTCGGAGAGATGAGTAGGAGGCAGCCAGGTAAAGGGGGCAAGGAAGGGAGGCCCAGCAGAGAGACTGGCGCGAGCAAACGCCCTAGGAGAGGAGGGAGTATGGTGAGTGTGAGGCTTGATGAGACTAAAGGGGTTGCCATGGAAGCTCAGAAAGGAATGTGGGAGGAGAAAAGGCTGGACTGCCAGCCCGCCAGGTCACTGCCCAGCCTTGTGGGGCAAAGTGTTAGTTCTTCATCCTTCAAGCAGTGAGTAGCCACTGATCAGTGAGAGTAAAGGGTTAAAACCTTTTCCTCTTTTGCATGAGAATTATACCTTTAGTTAACTGTCTAGCACCGTTTCCTTGGAAACAGATAAACATATGTCCACTATGTTACTAGGCAACATTGCTGTGATAAAAATGACCCCTGAGGAGGAGGCTGGAATGATCCATGTGGGAGTGGATTAGAAATGGAGATATCAGTATGAACTTGTGCTTGGTTTAATATAGATGCAGATGATTCCATATAAAAATATTTACAGATATGTATATTCACCCAGGTTAGAATACATGCATAGCTTTCATTTCTCTGTCAGCCAAAAGGTCCTAGAAGCAATGATACTGCATAACCATGAGCACACCTAGTGCCCAGATCTTGGTTTCTAATACCATTCGCCAATAAAAGGAACCAAGGAGAAATGGCTGATTCTAGGACCGGGACAGCAAATATGCAAGATGAGCCTGGAGCATCATATAGTTCCAGAAAGTAAGGAAGTGCTTAAATAAAAAGCAAAACACACACACACACATGCACACACAAAGGTTGGGGTATTTCAAAGGACATAGGGGCCAACTGGAATACCTCCCAATGGCAAAACCTGGAAAAATTGTATCAACAAAATTAATAAAGGAATATTGGATTATAACCTAAAGTGTGATAAATGAAACAATGGGGAGAAAAGATAAATCTCCCATGCAGAATTCCAAATATGTAGGTATTCCATCCTCAAGGAGAGGGAATATAACTCCTCAGTTTTTTAAGTGTGGGCTGAGCCTAGTGTCTTTCAGAGAGTCCAGTATGAAAGGGAGTTGAGGTAGAGCAGAATAACTTTACAGGGGAGAAACATCGGATTACCTCCGGCAGGTGATCAGGGTCAACATCAACACTCAAATCATGTTGACAGCGTATACCCTCGATATGATGTGATGAGAACGGCACTTTACCCCTGTGGTCTTCCTCCCCAAACCCATAACCCTAGTCTAACCATGAGCTAAACATGATAAATCCCAACTGAGGGACATTTTTCAAAATACCTCAACAGTTTTCCTTAAAACTATTAAGGTCATCAAAAACAAGGAAAGTCTGAGCAACTGTCAGCCAAGTGGAGCCTAAAGACATGATGACTAAATGTAGCATGTTATCCTCAGTGTGATCCTGGTGCACTGGAGGCACTGGTTTAACTGGATCTAAAACCATTCCCTTGGGAGAACGTGAGCCCAGGAAGAGAGGAGGCGGGGCCTTGATGGAGCACCTCCTGTGGTCGGGTCCCTTGCTGGGCTTGATGTGCATTATCTCACCTGGTCCCCCCACCAGACTCCGATAGCCGGCTGACTTGGAGTTCACCTGGGGAGGGAATTGTGACTCAAATCAATTGGGCAACTTGCCAAGGGACATTCTTCCCACCGTCCCGTTCAGCTTCACCAGTCTCCACCACCTCGTTAGGGTCAGAGGCTCTGCTTCCCTGACTTAGGACATAGGACTATGTACTGGATGCTTGGGCATGGGACAGGTGTATGTGGGACACATGTACACAGGGCATCTGTGTATGGAACAGAAGGGCTGGAATACCCGTGTACAGGACACTCATGTCCAGCACAGGTGTGCTCTTAAAGAGGTGCATCAGACTCGTGTGCACAGGGCACACGTGGATAGGATGCGTCATAGATTAAGTTGCCCCAGAATTAGATCTGAGACAAGAATTTGAGGGCAAGTGGTTTGTTTAGGAGGTGGTCCCAGGATGCACAGTAGAGGACTGGGGAAGTGAGACAGGAAGGGGAAGGTTCCCACGCACTGCAGGTGTGTTGATGAGCACGTGCCCGCAGGGGGCAGCTGGAGCTTAACCCTGCCAGACTGAGTATTGTCCTACCTAGGAGCTGAGGGAAGGGAGGCATTTATCCACCAACACCTGACTGTCGCTATTAGGGCTGTTCCCAGCATTTCCAGCCTGTCCTCTGCACAGTTCCATCACATTCCTTAAGCAGAGTCAGGTGTGCTTTGCAGTGGGAAGCCTTGGGCACATACAGAGAAGGTTGGTGTTGAGGGCTAAGGATGGGGCCCTGGCAGCATTTCTAGAGAGTGCAGGAGCACAGAGCATGTGCTCAGTAGCCATGAGTAAACTGGTACAGGACGGGCAGAAAACACATGGCTGGCCCCCGGCCTTGCTTGTCTAGGCTAAAGGGAGACCCGCTAGAAGGGGATAAACAGCCACAGAAGGACAGGCAGTGTGAGGAACCCCAAGCCAACTGCACTGCACCCCCACACTCCTCTGGCTGGCATGATGGCATGTGCTCATGTGGGGAGGAAGAGAGGGTGGGAAGGTTTGAGGGCCCTAACATGTAGAAGCTTCTCTCTGCTAAATGTCTACCTCATTGGCATTTTACTAAGTGGGAGAGAGGGCTGAGGTGCCTAGGATAGGAGAGGAGACAGCCCCAAGGGTGGGTAGGGCCCTAGACTGGGAGTCAGAAGTAGAGGCAGAGCTAAATACATCGCTGAGTCCACTTGCCCCATCCAGGAGATGGGAGACCTCTGCCCATGTGCCTCAGGGCAGGTCACCTACAACTCTCACATCTCTGGTTCCTGTCTTCCCTTGAGCATCACGGAAGGCTGCTTTCTGCTGTGAAGTTCACAGAGCTGTTGTGAGGAGCAGGTCAGGTCATGAACAAGAAAACACTGGGAAGAAAATAACATAGGTGGGAGGATTATAGAAAGAGTCTGAGTGGGGAAATCAAGGGACCTGACTTCTGCTGCTAGCTCTGCTGCTATATTTTTAGGACATTGGTTTGACTCTTGTATTGAAGGGAATGAAAAAAAATAGTGTTTTTAATAAAACAGAACTTAATTCTGTCTCATGTAAAAGTATACTTGGCAGTTAAGTCTGGCATGGTGGCTTTACCAGTCCCAAGAGACCTGGGTTTCTTCCATCTTGTTGCTCTGCCATCCTCCCCTTTGTGGTCCAGGATGGCTACGCCACTTCCAGCCCTTATGGCTGCATTCCAGTCAGCAGGAGGACAGGCGAGACTTTCCACACAGGGGGAAGAGGCAGGAACCCTCTCTCCTTTTAAGGTCACGATCCAGAAATTGCACAAATCACTCCTGTTCGTATCCCGTTGGCCAGGGTTTAATCACATGGCCACAGATACCTGCAAGGGATACAGGGAATGTAGTCTTTTGCCATGAGTGACTAAGAGAAGGGATATTGAGGGACGGCCTATTTTTGTCCCAGCTGCTGAATTGCTTGGGCAACTCATTTCTCCACCTGAGCCATAGTTTCTTCTCTTGCAAATTCATTCATTCTTTCATTCGTGTATTTGCTCTGCGTATATATGTGCCAGGCTTGTGGTATAGGGTACAATTTTTGAACCACTTGACTGCTAATGAATTCTCTTACTGGCTGGACCATGAGCCCCCTGAGGTCAGGGGTAAGGTCTTTCTTGCTCACCTCCGTACCCCCAGTGTCCAGGGCAGGGCCTGACACATGGGAGCCATATGTTAGCTGCCCATAGATGGCAAATGGATGGTGGTTCTGACTTTGTATTTGGTGAAGACATTTCCTTACTCAGAGTCTAAGTTCCTTCCTTTCCCAGGCCTCCTGGTTCCACTGTCCCTTATCCCCACATGCCACGCCCTTCTGAGCCTATGAAGTAAAGTGAGCCAGAATCCTAAGAGGGATTAAAAGTAAATGAAAGTGCATCAAAACAACCACGAGAAAAGGTTTTCCAGGGTAATTAGGTGTCAGCGCTGGAGGCCAAGGACAGAGCTCTAGACTCTAACTGCCATACACTCCTATCTGCCCACTACTATGTTGGGCAGAGAACCCACTAGACCTGCCCAGGTGGTCAGCAGATGGCCTGGCTTGAGCCCCTGCTTGGCTCTCCATCACTTTAAGACAACAGGCAAGACTTTCCACACAGGTCAGGGAGAACCAGTTCTAATTCCAGACCTGTTGCTTACCTGCAGGGGTGATCCTAGGAATATCCGTGCATCTTTGGGTGTCAGTTTCCTCATCTGTAAAAAAGGGCTAATAATAGGATCTATCTGTAATCGACTAAATGCAGATAACAATGGTAGCTCCCTCATAGCCAGAGGTTCCTAAACTTCCTCACTTCACACTACCCTTAGCATTTCAGTAATTTTTTCACAGTGTGCCAGCCCCAAAGAAATACCTAACAGTTATTTATTAAGCAATTAGTTTTATACAACTTAATAATGGTAGTTCGCACAGTACCCAACAGATGTTATTGTGTTTCCCTTGAAATTTTAAAATATTTTGCGGTGCCTCTGTGAGATTTCTGCCATGCCTCAGGGTCCCATGGCACATGGTTTGGGAATTGGAGCCTAAAGATTTTGAAGATGAAATGAAGTTATGTATGGCAGGGACTTAGCATGATTCCTGGTCTAGAGTAGATCCATAAATTTTGGTTGTCCTACATTATCTTTCAAGTCTCTAGCTCTTTCTTGGTCTCCTGCCACAGCCACCCAGCCATACCTCCTGTCTCCAGCTCCTGCCACCTGCTGATTTCTGCCTGCCCCTTCCCTTGGTCACCACCTGGAACTCAGTTCCTTTCGCACCGGTCACCCACAAGCGGAGGATCTCCTTCCCGTCCAGCCTGTCGGTGACTGCCTTGGGCACAGGCAGCCGCCTCTCATCCAGACAGTTCCGTAGTCCCAGGGCCATGCGACATGAAACCTGGTAGCCTGCTGAGAGGAAATCATTTCTGTCCCCTGTGTTCAGAAGCGGTGTGACTGTGGCAGGCAAGAGTTTCTCAGACCCTCTTTGGTTCTAGAGAGTGGCAGCTGGAGAAGGAGAAACCGATATGAAATGTTCTCTGCATCTCAGCTGTAGGCCCCAGCGTACAAGAAATGTGACATTTCTTGCAACTCAACTTAGTAACTGTTCTGAGCCTCATTAAGCCAAAGACAGAAAGGATAAGTCTAAGTTCACACAGGAAGCTTGGTAGAGCTGGTTTAGAAGCCAGGTGTCCTGGCTTCCTACCCGACACCCCTTTTCGTGCCCCGTCCATCTCACACTCGGAAGGAGGCCCAGGCCCCACCGCTGAGCAGAGCAGCCCCTTCCGCAGCCTCCCTGACCACCCGGGCTGGGCTTCCACACTCCGTGGACTGCCTACTGCTTGGAAGAATCCCAAGCAGCACTTTCCTCCTGCCGAGTCCCAGCCTGCCTCCCTATGTCCTGTACCCACTGCCCTAGCTCTGTATTCCAGAGCTGCACTAAATGTACTCTTTTTTTTCTCTTTAACTTACAAGCATTTGCTATAATTTTTACTTCTATAAATTCTATTTATTTCTTTTTCAAATCTGCCTCTTTATGGAGGTATAGTTGATATACAACACTATTAGTTTCAGGTGTACAACACAATGATTCGATATTTGTGTGTATTGCAAAATGATCAATAAGTCTAGTTAACATCCATCACCGTACATGTTACAGAATATTTTTTCCTTGTGAGGAGAACGTTTAAGGTTTACTCTCTTAGCAACTTCAGATATGCAATACAGTGTTGCTAACGAGTCACCGTGCAATGTAATGGACATCACATCCTGTGGCTTATTTATTTTATAACTGGAAGTTTGTACCTTTTGACTCCCTCCATTTTGCCCACCTCCTCATCACCCACCTCTGGCAACCACCTCTCTCAAATCTGCCTTTTTATTTTTTTTAATTAATTATTATTATTATTTTTGAAACATAACTTTATTGATTTCAGAGAGGAAAGGAGGAGGAGAGAGAGAGAGAGAAACATCAGTGATGGGAGAGTCATTGATCGGCTGCCTAGCCTGCAACCCGGGCATGTGCCCTGACCAGGAATCGAACCCCGATCGCCTGGATCCTAGGTCGATGCTCAACCCCTGAGCCACACCCGGCTGGGCTCAAATCTGCTTTTTTAAAGCCGTGTCTTTTTTCATACTTTTAAAAATCCTTCTTGTATGACTTTAATTCTTTTTGAAATACTTTTTTGTTGTCTTCGTCTGAAGTTCTTAAGGGCAGAGGGGTCTGATCCTGCTGTTGAAGGTGTCTGCTGACTATCACTTATGGTGCATTGTTTCCCTGTGTGTTTTGTAATTTTGGATTATGAGTCCATCTTCAGGGGAGTTTTATCTGTGGACAGCTTGTGTGTAGTCTGGGTTAAGGAAGGTCCCTCCAGAGTTGGTTGAGTTTGTTTGGGGAGTCACCTCAGCTCTTTAGCTGGCATCACTATGTTAATTCTTAGTCTGGGGTTCCTAGCTCATGTAGATAGAATAAAAATATGTTAAAAACCTACATGAGAATAGGCCCTATCATTTTCATCATAATATTAATTTAATATTGTTTCTTTTTATCCACTCTGATGTCAGCTCCAGGAAAGCAGGACCTCAGTCTCCCTAATTTTGAGCAATATCCCCAGTGTCTACAGTAGAACTTGGCACACAGTAGGCACTCAATAAGTGTTTGTTAAAAAAAAGAATTAGAGGATGTCCACTTCATAATGCACTGTGAAGAATAAATGGTGTGTCAGTTAGGACTATATTTGCCCAATTAAAAATGGGGTTCATTGTCTCACAAAAGAGGCAGATGCTGTTGCTGATTCTGTGATTCAGTGATTTCAAAGCCTATGCAGCCCTGGCCAGTGTGGCCCAGTGGTTAGAGAGTCAGTCTGCGTACAGAAGGGTCACAGGTTTGATTCCCAGCCCAAGTTGTGGCATGTGCAGAAGGCAACTGATCAATGTGTCTCTCTCACATCTCTCTCTCTCTCTCTCTCTCTCTCTCCCTTTTCCCCCTCCATCTTTCCCTTCTACTCTCTCTGAAAAGAAATGGAAAAAATATCCTCTGAGTGAGGGTTTCAATATATATATATATATATATACACACACACACACACCCTCAGGTGAGGATTAACAACAACAAAGAGCCTATGCCGTTATCTTGACCTTTGTCTTAGGGCTGTAAGATGGTTACTGTTGCTCTAGTCATCACACCCACATTCCAGGCAGAAAGATGGGAAGGATGAAGGAATAGAAGGGGAGCATCACTGACATCTTTTTTTATCAGCTAGGTAAAAGTTTTCCTAGAACTCTAACAGCTAATTTCTGTTTTGATCTCATTGGCTAGAAATGGGATGCCTGGGCATCCCAGAAGCAAGGGCACTTGGAGAGCGAGCATTTATTTCCCTTTATCTAGACTCTATGGATCGGTGAGGGAGGGAGGGGTATTTGCTCCAATGAGTGTGTGTGTGTATCTATATATACATATAAAATATTTATATATGTATCTATAAATATTACATATAATATATATAATATATAACAAATGAGGTTTTATATATAAATAATATAAATATATATTTTATAGAGAGAGGTTATAGATATACACGTCACTTAGAGCCCTCAGAAGAGGACATCTATTCTCATAATAATTATTGTTTTCATCATGTAAAGCTTTGCAGTCTCTGCGATCCTATGGGCATCAAGTCTTGGATTCTGGAACTCACAGGCACTGAAGCACCGTTATCCCAATGATCCCCCTCCCGCTCTCCCTCCTTTTTCTCTTCAAGCACTGAAGCCCTTTAAAAAAAAAAAAACGACCACATTTTCCAACGTGAGCCACTTCCTGGTCTCATTTACTTCATCCTCGGTGACTTGGCCAGACCCAGCTTCCAGCCCGAAGCAGGCAGGAGACTGTGTAAGTCAAAGGCCTGTCAGGCCCATCGCCAGGTCAGCGTCAAGGTCTGTCCCAAGGACACTGAGATGAAAACAGCAGAAGAGCCAACCCCGAATCTTGGGCAGACCCTGGAGTGGCTGAGGAAGGAGCTGGTAAGGCTTTGCATTTCTTTTTACCTGACGCCTCCACCCCACATATGCCAAGGCTTACTGGTCCCCCTCCCAGGTTGCCCACTGCTGGGACAGAGGCAGCAGGCTGGGGTGTAAGCCCCGCAGGCACCCCTCTGGGACCAGCCGCGCAGTGCACAATCGCCATCTCAGGTACAGGGATAAGTAGGTCATGGCCTACATAGGAGGCTCTGGGTGCACTGCGTGCCAGACTGGTTTTAGAAATTACAGAGTCCTGGGTATGTGCCCAGCTCTGCTGCTATGTGGCTTCTAGCAAGTGACTCTACCTCTTTGAGCCTCAGTTTCCTTATCAGAAGACAGGATAACAGTTGTACCCACACTGCAGGGGTTACTGTAAGAACTTGGTGAGGGGACGGTAGAAGCCACCCAGTGTCTGCGTGGTACATCTGCGTTGGCTATTACAATCCTGACACACTGTCTTAGCCTGGGTGAACTCTATGTCCACCTGGGTCAGGATCGTAATAAAGCAGAGGCTCACACAAAGATTGGGGTACTCACGATTTATTTGGAGGTGCAAGCCCAGAGCAGTGAGAGTGAAGAAAATGGGGAGTGGAGGCAAAGCCAATGCAATGCTGTGCAAGGCGAGGCAATGCATGGTGTTACCAAGCTGACTGCTACTTCAGAAGGAGTCTTAAGGAGGCCCAGTGGCTCTCTCAACACCTGGTTAATCTGGCTGCAGGATTTCTCTGCAGGGGTTGAAGGAGGGTCTGCATCCTGGGGGAGAAAGAAGGAAGAGAAAATGTATCTGCTCAGCTCACTCCTGTCTCCCATGGCCTGTGGGTTAAGGTCCACCCAGGGGACACTAACTCTCCTGAGCTGAACTAACTCTCCTGAGTTATGGTTCTTGGTCTCTCGGTGGCTGCTCAGGATGCTAGGCCTTATGCCTCCCCCTGTGGTATTTTCTCCAAGTTCAGAAATAGAGGGGTGCCCCAAAGTGTGTGAAGATATCAGCTAAGAGCAAGAAAGGGGTGGTTCAGGGAAACTCAGAAGGCACCCAAAGTTTATCCCAATAGGCCAGATTCTCCTTCTGGGGAAGGACAGATAGGATTGTCCCAAAATGACCTTTCGGGGTTGCTAGGCAACAGATTGGCTGGGATCCAACCCCATCCTCACCCCGGTGGGAGGGGCTGACCCAGTAGGGCTTCTCTTGGGACCAGGTGCTGGAGTTTGTTACAGTCCTCGGGCCCTCAGAGGCTGGCCAGCAGGCCTTCCCCAACCTCCCCTAAACACTGGGCGCCCATGCTGAGACTGGTGCCTGAACCCAAAGTGCCACTTTCCAGCTGATAAACTATCTCTCTTACCCCATAGGGACGGGGAACAAGGCAGGTGGGGGGAGGCTTTCTAGGGCACAGCCTCCCAGGCCCAGGCACCTCCCTGCACATGATGCCAAAAGATGGGAGCCTTCAGTCTCCTCTTGTTAATTCCTGACATGTGAATTCCCCAGTGGAGCCTGTGCTTTACCTCCATCACATGCAATCTACATAACTCCATAAGGTCCCTCCGGAGCCCAGCCAAGAAGCCCCAATGGCTGTCAGGGAAGGACCAGCACTGGACAGTCACTTCATGCAGCAGAAGGAAAAAATCAGTAACACCAATGACTACCATGGACCAAAGTCCAGTGCTTGCCCTCCTTCCCAGGGATCGTGTGAGCCCCCAAGTCCTGATGGGATGTAAACGAGGGGAGAGAGCAAACCAGCCGGATGACTAAGTGGCATGCATCAGCAGGACAGAGCTACACACTGCGAAGCTTGAGCAAACTGAGCCCAGAGCCGGCCTCGGCCCGGTGCCTCCCGCCTTGGGAGACAGGCCACTTCCCTAGGGGTGAAGCCAGTTTAGCCTGGGTTTCGGCCCCCGAGGCCAAAGGCATGGAGTCCACCACCTCCCTTAGCACTGCTTCCACGCCTCAGGGTGTCGTCACGACCACCACCCGGAGCTGGTGCTAAAGGCTGGATGAAAACAAATTAAAGCCGTGTGGGAGGAAAACCTTAAGACCGAAAACACAGACAAGGTTTCCCCAGGAATTAGGAAGGGATGGCTGCGTGTGCTTGGGGTGGTCACCTTCACGGTTCCCCTTCTAAGCCACCTGCTCTCTCGGTGGCGTCACTACTGCGGGGGCGGGGGAAACAGGCTTCACCCTTCTGGTTTGGGAGTCATTAGTTTGTCATGGAGAGAAAAATAGAGCCCTGGCCTGGTGGCTCAGTTGCTTGGAGCATCGCGCCACACACCAAAAAAGTTGCGGTTTTGATCCCCAGTTGAGGTGCCTATGGGGGCAGCCCATTGATGTCCCTCTCTCTCCCCCTCCCTCTAGAGTCAATAGAACATATCCTAGGGTAAGGATTAAAAAGTAATAATAATAAAAATACTATTTTTAATGGAGACATAATGTTAGTAATGATCTTTTTGAGAGATTGGAGACAGAGGGAGAAGGGGGCAGAGACAGAGAGACAGAAAGAGAGAGACCGGCTGAGAATGTATGTGCCTGGCCGGCTGTGCCCCAGGCAGCTTCGAAGGGAAACCTGTTCCCAGTGGCCGCCTCTGGGGGAGGAGACAGTTGTCACATAGAGTGGGATAAGGTGGGGGAGATTTTACACTCTATGCCCCTTTGGAGCTTTAAATTTTATATCATATGTAAGAATTATCTAGTCAGAAAAATAATTTTAACATCTTAAAAGAGAGAGCATAAGAGAAAAACTACATGAGGGAAAACATCCCTAGGGAAAAATAGGAGTAGAGATGTGTGAGTGATGGGGGTAGAGTCCTGAAGCAGCAGTTCTCCAAGTTTTGGTCTTAGAAACTCTTTGCATTCTTAAAAATGATTAAGGACACCAAAAAGCCCTTGCCTGTGTGAGTCAGAACTATCAATATCGATTGAATTAGACACCGAAACAGAAAATTTTAGCATTTATTTATTCATGCATTTAAAAATAACAATAGTAAACTCATTACATGTTAATAAAATATTTCACTTAAAATAACTACATTTTTTTTCTGCCTGGCCAGGCGTGGCTCAGCGGTTGAGCATCGACCTGGGATCCAGGCAATTGGGGTTCGATTCCTGGTCAGGGCACATGCTCGGGTTGCGGGCTCGATCAATGACTCTCTCATCATTGATGTTTCTATATCTCTCTCCCCCCCTCCTTTCCTCTCTCTGAAATCAATAAAGATATGTTAAAAAAAAACAAAAAAACACTACATTTTTTTCAAAGAAACTAATGAGAAGAGTGACACTGTTTTGCCGTGTTGCAAATCTCCTTAGTGTCTCCCTTATTAGAACAGCTGGATTCTACCTGCTTCTACATTCAATCTGATGCATATCACCCCCCACAGCTTCTGGAAAACTTCACCCCATGTTCATAAGCTAAAAGTGAAAGGGGCAATAATATCTTAGTATTGTAATGAAAGTAGCTTTGACCTCGCTAAGCCCCTGAAAGGGCTTTTGGGACCCAAGGATTCCCCAGACCTTATGCTGAGAGGCAGTGTTTGAAAGGGCTCCTGCCAGCCTGCAGGGTGTACTTCACTTTAATATGAAGTCACTGTCACCTTAATACCTATAAAATGAGATATGTTGCAGTGAGGGTTATAGCATATAAGCGGGGTTGTAAATAAGATTAATATTTAATATTAATGATGATGATGATAATGAAGATAATCACAGACCTTGGGTGTTCAGCATGTCATATTTTAGAATGGGAGCCAATTCATTCGATCATCATAATGTTACCGGACCAAAGTCTGTGTGCCCAATGCTTTGAAAGGCCAAAACTCAAAACATCGGGGTTTGGAGTAAGAAAAGGTTTACTGATTAAGAAGGTATCAACCGAGAAGATGGGAGGCCTACTGGTGCCTCAGATCCATCTTGCTTGCTGGACCAGGCAAGGGTTTTTAAGGGGCTATGGGGAAGTGCTTGTGCTGATGGGGCAGGTTTTAATTAGAGGACCTCAGAACCTGGCCATTTATGGTAAAGGGGCATCAACACCAGATCTTCTTGGATGACAGACCCTTGACTTCGGAAAGGTTTCCAGTGTTCCAGTTCCAGTTATTTCTTGGTCCTTTGGTTCTGTGGTGGGGGGAGCTGGGATTTGGGGGGCGTTGGTGGTGGTGGTGGTGGTAAGACTTTGGTTCTGGGTGCAGCTGGTGGCCAAAGTTCTCTCCTCTGTGCCATGCCCTGGCTGCATGATTGTGGTCTTCGTCTACTAGGTCTGAAAAGCAACTCAGTATTTCATTGAACAGTATAGGACCATTTTGAGCTGGTTACTTACAATAAGAACCTTGAAAGGTAAGAAATTTGCTTTCTACTTTGCAGATGAAGAAACTGAGGCTTTGGTGGAAACGGCTTCTTTGAGGCTGTGGGCTTGTCTCTGATGAGACAGTAATGGGAACAGGCTTTCTGGGGGGATGTCCAGTGCACTGACTGCCCCCTCACAGGCTTGTTCTCTCTCCTAGGCTGAGATGCAGATCCAAGACCAGAAGCTTCTGCTCACACTGAGGCATCTTCACAGTGTCATGGAGGAGCTGCGTTCTGAGAGTGCCCACTGGGAAGATGCCATGTCCAGCAGAGGGACATCACCTATCAGAGCTCGAGCAGGCTCTGAAGGCAGGGGTCACCAGCCCATGTCATCCAGGCGGCTGGTCCAGCTCCTTCAAGGGGTAGACATCAGACGAAGCTCCCTCCCTTAACTGGTTAGAGATGACCCTGGACTTGAAACTCCACCTCCCACTAGTCTAAGTTTTGTGATGTTGTTGAGTGGGGGACACAGGAATGGGAGTCATGAAGTGTCCAGGTTCACTACGTGTCCCTGGACCCATCACTCACCTTCTCTGTGTCACTGGTTCCTTTTCTGTCACTTATCAGCATTGTTGATGAGGCACAAATAAGGTATTGAATGTGAACATGCTTTGAAAACACAAATAAATTACATGGCTTCTGGAAAGCACCATGAAGTAACCCTGTCCTTGGGAATTTCTCAAAAAGTGATTGTTAAAACAAAGAGCTCAGTGTGCGAGGATGTTCATCTAGTCTTGCCTTGGTGAAAAACAGAACCCTGTGTAATGACTTGATGATTGTTGTCTGGCTTCCCAGCAGGACTTCTCATTCCCCTTTACCTGAAAGCAACATGCACGGTCACCACTCTGGTCATAGGGATGGACATATGATCAGGCCTGCCCAATTATAATGCATGGTCATTCTAACAACATGATCGACCTAGTGGGTTGGCGTGTGACTCAACACAGCCAATTACAGCCCTTCTCTGGGATTGCTAGCTGGATGCTTGTTCTATTGCAGGGCTGCCAGAGGCCATGTTCCCTGCCAGGCAAGGAAGACCTCTCTGTGCTAGGAAAGAAAGAGGCTAATCTTGAAAGAGAAGTAGAGAGAGGGCCACACAAGAGATAGGCTGAGAGGTAGAGTGGTTGCTCTTTTCAGTCCGTGGTTTCAGGTCCTAATTCAATGAGTTACTTCTGCATTCTTTCCAGTGACTGCAATCAGTAAATTTCACCACCACCACACACCAATTTGTTTTTGCTTAAGCTGAGTTGAGTAGGGTTCCCCTCATTTGCAACCAAAACAGTCCTGAGGAATACAATCCATATGTTCACAGAAGCAAGGGGGGGAAGTGATGAGGAAAGCAGCATTTTACTCACGCAGGGTTGGCAATAACAGCCTGTAACAGCAGGCGACAGGCTTGACGATTTGGCCGAACACTCAGCGGTGTGGGGTGCTGGAGTATAAGTTTGAAAAAAACGAAAGAGGTGAAAATAAAAAGTCCTGTTGTTCGGATGGCCTGATCATTGGTAGGCCTTTTGTTTTTGAAAATTGACTTGCATGTTAGAATATTGCTTTTATGGTTTTGAAAAAGCAAGCCCATTGCATGCAGAGATGAGGGGGAGGCATTATAGGTACAATGTTCATAGAGTAATCTGGGATTTTTTTAATATAATAGTTGATAATATAAAAATACTTATCTATTGACGGCTGAATGGGGAAAAATGTGATATATGTATAAAATGGAATTCCAATCCATAAAGACACAAAGTAGGGTGGTGGCTTCCAGGAGCTTGGAGAGTGGGGAGTGGGGAGTTGTTGTTTAATGGGTACAGAGTTTCAGTTTTGCAAGAAGAGAAACATTCTGGATGGATGGTGGTGATGGTGACATAACAATGGATGGGGCTAGAGGGACACCCGGAGGCTGCAGGAGAGAGAAAGAACTGGCTTCATCTTTGTTCTCTGTAGCACCACCCAGCCCTACTTCCTCACCCCACAGCAGCAGTTCCTCCCCATGGTGCCAGCCAGCACCCCTTCTCAAAGCTCTAGGTCTCAGACCCCATAGGCATCCACCAGACGCCACAGCAAGGAAGATACGTTTGGAGAGTCACACACTGGCCCTATGACACTTTCGATGGGAAGTGCTATATGTCCCTTCCTCCCACAGCCCAGTGAATAGAATAAGTCACGTGATCTGTCCCAGGAGGTGGCTGGGAAATGTGGGGAACAGAGGGAAAGTCTGATGAGTACCAGGGTGTCAGACACATGCTCTGTTCCCTCTGGACAGACCAGCTTCCTCATCCTGTCAGAGCACTGGGAGCATCTCTTGCTCTAACATTTGTCTTTGACCCTGACACGGGGCTCCTAAAACCCTTGTAAATTCCTGAGTTATATTGACTCTGCGTTGCCTCCTGGATGGCTCCTGGTCACTAGAAAGACCAAGCCATGGTTAGAAGCTTGGTATTTTCAGCCCCATCCCCCATCCTCCAGAGAGGAGAGAGGGGCTGGAAATGGAGGTGATAATTGTTCATGCCTGCGTGAGGAAGCCTCCATAAAATCCCACTAGTAGGGGACTCGGGGAGCTTCCAGTTTGGGAAACACATCCACACAGCAGGAGGGTGTAGATGCCCTCCTGCACTGGGGACCCTCCCAGACCTTGTCCTATGTATCTCTTTATCTGGCTGTTCATCTGTACCCTTTAATAAACTGGTGAAGGTAAGTAACTGCTTCCCTGAGTTCTGTGAGCCTTTCTAGCAAATTAATTGAACCGAGAAGGAGGTCATGGGAACCTCTGATTTGCAGCGAAGTTGGGTGGAAGTTGTAGGTAAGCTGGGGACCTACTACTTCCCATTGGCATCTGTAGTAGGGTGGGAGCCCTTAACCTGTGAGATCTCCAGATAGATAGTGTCAGAATAATGTTAAATTGTAGGACACCCTGCTGTTGTCATGGAGGATTGTTTGGTGTGGGGAAAAACACCCACACATTGGGTAACCAGAAATGTTCTGTGTAAAAATAAAGGAGCCCTAGCCGGTTTGGCTCAGTAGTTAGAGTGTTGGTCTTCAGATTGAAGGATCTTGGGTTCCAGTCAAGGGCACATACCTGTGTTGCAGGCTCACCCCAGCCCCCAATAAATGTGTCTCACATCTATGTTTCTCTCTCTCTGTCTCCCCCTCTCCCTTCCACTCTCTCTGAAAAGCAATGGAAAAAAATGTCCCATGGTGAGGATTGAAATAATAATAATAATAATAATAATAATAAATATATAAATATATAAATGAAAAGAAAGACACACCAGAGGTGGAGAACTGGGTTTTTCCCTACTCAGGAGGGAAAGACTAGGTTTTTCTATTCAGGCCTAAAAAACAATGGCCAAGAAAGCAAAAGCAGGACAGTTGAGACCAAATTTAACTGGCAGATCAAAGTTTGGTGTTTGACAAATGTTTTTATGTCCCTCAGCCAAGAGCCATCAGACTAGGGGAGCCACTCTGTGGATGGGCGCCACCTGCTGCCAATCACAGTAATTCTCGCCCTGGGTGGTAGGACTGGCTCCTTCACCACACGCTTTCTTATGGGACCTCTTGTTGGTAGTCCAGGAGGGTAAGGCTTTCTGTCTCTTGAGATCTGGGCTTGAATTTCAGCTCCACCTCTCTGTGCCCTGGAGCAAGTCACTTCTCCTCTTAGCCTCCATGTAAGCTTAACTCTAAAATGAAAATGACACCTCTTAGATCTGTGAAGGGGGTAGTGGGAAAATGCTTTGTAAACTGGAAATAACTGGAGGCATCGGAAAGAAGCATTGTCTGCAGTTGAACAGGCCTGGATGTATTTTTAAAGATACTTATTGTCCGCCAGCTGTATGCCAGCCACTATTCTGCAAGTGGGAATGCAGCAGTGAAAAAAGCGGACAAAATTCATGTTTTCACGCAGTCAGCATTCTAGCATCCCAGTTTCTGAGTCACTCATTCATTCATCTACAGATACTTTCCTGAGCAGCGGGTACAGAGGGATGCCAATCTGGCTAGTGCACGGGGAGCGAAAGGAATAGAGCTGGGCAAGGACAGGACCGGCTTTGTGGGGCTGGAAGCCTTTAAAGTTTAGGGTAGTCTTCTCTCAAAGAAAAAGAATACAAAGTCCTAAATACAGAATTCGGCTAGAAGACCTTTTTTAGAATGACAGAAGAAATCACAAAATTTTAAAAGCTGAAAAATATTGCAAACATTATACAATGTAGAGACAGCATCACTTTTTTGTTGATTGGCTGCATGAGAGCTCTTCAATAATTTTTCTCTACTTTTTTTTGCCGTATATCCTTTGATCATCTAGTCATCAGACAATGGTTTTGTTGTCTTTTTGTTGTTGTTAATCCTCACTGAGGATATCTTTTTCCGTTGATTTTTAGAGAGAGTGGGAGGGAGGGAGAGAGGGAGAGAGAGAAAAAACATCGAGGAAGTCAAACCCTCCCCCCTCCCCCCTCGCCCAGTGCTCTAACCACTGATCCACACCTGCCAGGGCTGATTTTGTTGTCTTTTTAGAAATACATAAAGAAGACAATTCAGTCTTTACAAGGTTGGTTAACCTTTTGTGGATAGTTCAAGTAATTTTCTTTAAGTTGCAAAGCTTTTGTAAAAATGTTTTATTGAATTTATTGGGCAAGTTATTAAGCTTGATGCCATGTTAATTTTTAGAGTTAACTATCAAATGTGGGAAAACCTCTAAGTTTCTTTCATATATAAGCTGTAAATCTTTGGGTATAGTGACGACTAATTTTAAGTACTCTTTGAGTTGGCAGCGCATTGACCAGTTTGTCAGTTCCTCCCAAAACAATTAAATCTTCATCCATGTCACATGTCAAAGAAATGAGAAGTTTAAATCTTTTCCCAAGGTATTTATATAATTTACTCCTTTTAATTAATTAGATCAGGGATTTTCAAATGTGTGCCACAATAATTTTTAAGATATTCAATACCTGACTAATTTAGTCAGGGGCACTAACCTCTTTTCCTTTAGATTGTCAAATTTTAAGAAATGACCACAGCCAAAACAACAACAGCCATCTGCTGTGAATGAATCAAAATTATATCTATTTTCTTTGTCAGATTGGCCAAAAATATATTTTTGTGTGTGCTGCAGAATTTTAGTAATTAGTTTATGGGTGCCGTGAGATGAGAAGGATTGAAAATCACTGAGTTAGATTATCAAACAGTCCAAGTTGTTTCAAAACTTTGATTTGAAATGCATCTGTTCCTCATAATGAATTACTACTCTTGTTCTGATCTTCAGGTCATTTCATCTGGGCCATGTCCTCACTGCAGAAGGGGCACTACCTGTGAGGTTGTCTGAAGAGTGAGACAACCTATCAGCAAGGAGCCTGAGACCTTATCAATAATCTATATATTGGATGCCATTGCTATTTCGATACTTATTAATATTTACTATGAAGCCAGCCTTGGATCTTCGTGCTCTAGTATGATTTTTCTTACGTTCTAACAGTTGGTGTTGGCTATTGAAAGCTGTGATATTCCAGGCGGAAAATGTTTTCTGTCCCCAAAGGGTGGATCAATGCGAATGACCTGTTTAATAACAGAAGTAATAGCTGATATTTATAGAGCATTTATTATCGCTAGGATCCTTACTTGCTTCGTCTCACTTATCTCTTACAATACCTCTGGCACAGATACTTTTATTGTTATCATTTCCATTTTTCAGATGAGAAAACCTGAGGTTCGAGGGACTGAATTACTTCTCCGGGCACCCCCTTCGCTGGTGTGTGGAAGAGGTGCCACTCCACTCCAGAGCTGTTCCGCGGCCAGGGCGAGGGGTCAGGCTCTACCACCTCGCACTGTTCTGAGGGGCCCGGCCCCGCCTGCCATCCCTGCACCCGTGAGGTTGGAGGGCAGAGGGTGCCAGGAGTGAAAGCACACTGCGGGCGACTCCCCGCTGGGGCCGGAATGCCAGGGCCCCGCCCCGCCCCCGTCTCTCCCCGCTCCTCGATTTGCCACCTGCCCGCCCCGCCCCTCACCCTGTCCTTTGCCCACTGCCCCGCCCCTCTCCCCGCCTTCGCCCCGCCCCTCACCCTGTCCTTTGCCCACTGCCCCGCCCCTCTCCCCGTCTTCGCCCCGCCCCGCCCCTGCCACTCCGCCCACTCGCCCCGCCCCTTGCCCTCGCCCCGCCCCCGCCCGCCCCTTGCCCTCGCCCCGCCCCCGCCCGCCCCTCTCCCCGTCTTCGCCCCGCCCAGCCCCTGCCACTCCGCCCACTCGCCCCGCCCCTTGCCCTCGCCCCGCCCCCGCCCGCCCCTCTCCCCGTCTTCGCCCCGCCCCGCCCCTGCCACTCCGCCCATTCGCCCCGCCCCTTGCCCTCGCCCCGCCCCCCGCCCGCCCCTCACTGGCTGACGCCCAGCCCCTCAGGGAGCCGGCGCCTCAGAACTGACGCGCGGACCCGCCAGTCCTCCTCTCACGCCCCGCTCGGGCGCGCCGCTCCTCACGCCCCGCGCCGAAAGTAGGGCTCCTCCTGAGGGGTCGGGCGGGACCTGGTGGCTGAAGGCGGGATCGGTGATGGGGCCCACAGCCGCCCGCCTCCCCGCACGCGCCCTGCCGGGCTCCTCACGGGCACGAGCCCGGAGGCCCCCGCCTGAGGGAGAAACTGCGGGGGCCGAAGGCGCGGCGCGGTTCTCCCTACATGGGGGGGGGGGCTCTTGAGGCGCCCCTGGGGCGCGGTTCCCCTCTGGGGGCACCCGGCCTTAAACGTGAGGAGTCGTCTGTGGGGGGCTCGGGCGTCCCTGCGCTGGGCGCTCGCCGTCTTCTCTCAGCCCCGGACGCCCCCTGCCCCGCGCCTCCCTGTCCCGCACCCCGCGCCCCTGCGCGCTGCCCTGGGGAAGCTCGCCCTCCCTGGCTCCCCCCGCGGGCACCCCGCCGGGTCCGTCCCCCCGCCCCGCGCCGCCCCGCCGTCCCGCGGCCCTTCTGGAACCGGCCCGGCCCCGCCCCGAGGGCCCCGCGCCCGCGGCGGCCGCGCTTTTCGTGGACAGAGCCAGCCTCGAAACGACGCCCAGGGCACGTGGGGGTCTCGGGGGGGGGCGGGAGGGATGTGTGCTCAGGAAAATAAATATCTCAGGAATATGAAATCAGCGGGCGGGGGCCTTTTTCTTAAAGGGCATTAATAACCCTACACCTGGGAGCAATTTAAAAAGATGAGCTGGACTCTATCCCCAGGTACCGAACGCGCAGGCTCTGAAGGAGACGGGAGGGGAGGGGAGGACAGGAGAGGGGAGGGGAGGGGAGGCGAGGAGTGGACAGGAGAGGGGAGGAGTGGACAGGAGAGGGGAGGGGAGGAGAGGCGAGGAGTGGACAGGAGAGGGGAGGAGAGGCGAGGAGTGGACAGGAGAGGGGAGGGGAGGAGTGGACAGGGGAGGGGAGGGGAGGGGAGGGGAGGAGAGGCGAGGAGTGGACAGGAGAGGGGAGGGGAGGAGTGGACAGGGGAGGGGAGGGGAGAGGAGGGGAGGAGAGGCGAGGAGTGGACAGGAGAGGGAAGGAGAGGGGAGGAGAGGCGAGGAGTGGACAGGAGAGGGGAGGGGAGGGGAGGAGTGGACAGGGGAGGGGAGGGGAGGGGAGGAAAGGGGAGGAGTGGACAGGGGAGGGGAGGAGAGGCGAGGAGTGGACAGGAGAGGGGAGGGGAGGGGAGGAGTGGACAGGGGAGGGGAGGGGAGGGGAGAGGAGGGGAGGAGAGGCGAGGAGTGGACAGGAGAGGGGAGGAGAGGGGAGGAGAGGCGAGGAGTGGACAGGAGAGGGGAGGGGAGGGGAGGAGTGGACAGGGGAGGGGAGGGGAGGGGAGGAAAGGGGAGGGGAGGAAAGGGGAGGCGAGGAGTGGACAGGAGAGGGGAGGGGAGGGGAGGAGTGGACAGGGGAGGGGAGGGGAGGGGAGGAAAGGGGAGGGGAGGAAAGGGGAGGAGAGGAGTGGACAGGAGAGGGGAGGGGAGGGGAGGAGTGGACAGGGGAGGGGAGGGGAGGGGAGAAAGGGGAGGCGAGGAGTGGACAGGAGAGGGGAGGGGAGGGGAGAAAGGGGAGGCGAGGAGTGGACAGGAGAGGGGAGGGGAGGGGAGGAAAGGGGAGGAGAGGAGTGGACAGCAGAGGGGAGGAGAGGGGAGGAGTGGACAGGGGAGGGGAGGGGAGGGGAGAAAGGGGAGGCGAGGAGTGGACAGGGGAGGGGAGGGGAGGGGAGGAAAGGGGAGGAGAGGAGTGGACAGCAGAGGGGAGGAGAGGGGCGGAGTGGACAGGGGAGGGGAGGAGAGGGGAGGAGAGGGGCGGAGGGCCAGGGCGGGCGCACCGCCTGTCTGTCTGAGGCGCTTGGTTCTGTCCGGGGCGTGGGCCTTGATCACGGTGCAGCCCAAGTTTTACTTCTGGGGCTGACGTTGTCTTTGTGTTCATTTTGATTCAGTTTGCTCTTTTCTCAGAACTTTAAGTAGGAAAGAAACAAACAAAAAGAATCTTTTATAGGGGCCGCTTAAAGTTACTTATGTGGGAGCAACGCTTTGCTTCTCCCCAGAAGGCGGCCGGGCGCCGCGGCGTCCCTTCCCCACCGGCGCCTTTCCGTGTGTGAGAGCAGAGCCGGCGCGGAGACACGCGCAAGTTCCGTCTGTTTTCAGTGGTTTACTTTTAACACTCTTATCTCAAAACATTTCAATTTTATTCTTGTTTCCTTTCTTGCCTTCTTACAGTTTCTTGTTTTCTTATTTTTTCCACTTTATTTCAACTTCAAAAATTAATATATTGTTGAATAAAGTGGAGCATCTTGAAAGGAACAAAGAAATTCAACTCCTGGATATAAGTCAATAATCCAGCACTTCTCAAATCCTTACATTTTAGAAAAAAAAAGGCGACCTGTGTTCTCTTCTCTTAGTTCGGCCCACCTTCTCCAGCTCATTGTGGGTTGTTGTTTTTCCCCTGTTTCCGTCTCTTATTCTTCTCAGGCTTTCTCTTCTATTTATTTGGCCATATTAATAAGAACTCAAACCCTTTACAGGATAAAATAAGTAAAATGTAAAAAGCGATCCGTAATCAGAACGTGCTTGAGCCAGGTGCGATTCATAATCCACTAGAGCTCTGTCATTAGTTTGTTATTTTGTATTTTAAATAAGAGTTCCTTCTTTACAACAAATAATCTGAATTGAATACTACCTTGGACTAGGAGGTAATCCAAGCGTTGCCTTACGAAATTAATGAAAAGTGTCTTTGCTTGCTGTAAATTAGCACCGAAAAGCTTTGGTGGTCCAATTTTAAACATCTTTGAATGCTCTCTCTAGCTGGCTAAGTAGGACTGAGGAGCACAGGCAGCATGTTCTACACACACGTGCTCATGAGCAAGCGAGGGCCGCTGGCCAAAATCTGGCTGGCAGCTCACTGGGAGAAGAAGCTCACAAAGGCCCACGTGTCGGAATGTAATCTGGAGACAATCATTGAGAAGATTATTTCCCCTAAGGTATGTTGTTGTGTAAATTATAGCATGCATTTGCCGTGACCTATGGAGAGGAAAGGAATTAAAAATACATTATATCACGAAACACGTTTTCAAGGACGTTTTACTTCTCAGACGGTCCTCTCGCCTTTGGTTCCTACAGCATTTATTGTCTGAACCTGTGCAGAGACTGGTTTCTGTCAGTAATTAACTGTTATTTGTTTATCATGAATAGGCTGGACCCTGAAGGGTAAAGGCCATGTTTTATACATATTTTGTAATCCGTCCTTTCTTATTCCCTACCAGGTGACTGTGTGCGTAGTAGTACCAAACAAGTGTTTCTTTTAAAAAATGAGTGAATAAATAAGGAGAGTAGGAAAAAAGGGGGATTGAGTATAAATGAAAATATATACAAAACCACTTCATAAATAATAAAGTATTATGTTCATTATAAAAACCATAACAAGGTATTAGAATTTACATTAGAATATTATTTTAATATTTTATAGGTTAAGTTTTCTCCTTGAAAGAAGGGTGAATTATAATAAACCAACCGTGTGCAAGGCAGTGGACTAGACTTTATGTTCATTAGTTTTTTCATCTTCACAACAATCCCATGTGATGGGCTTCCTTTTGCTTCAGTGAAGTGTGGTAGTTAAGAGTGTGAACTTTTGAGTTGGTCAAATTTAAATTTAATTCCTGCTCCATCACTTAATAGTTGTGCTACTTTGGGCATACTGCTTAACATATCTGAGTTTCACTTTTTCCTTCTGTAAATAAAGGTTGCTGTCAAAATTAATTATCAAAAGCCCGAAAGACAGTGCCTGGCATAGAACAAGTATATAATAAATTGTAGTTGTTATTAATAAATTGAAGTTCGGGAAGGTTAAATGACTCAGCCTCAGCAGTTGAACCAAGGCTTGAACCCAAGTCCGCCTGACTTCAGGTTTTGTATTCTTCCCCTAAAACCAACAATAGCATTTAATGGCACTTAAATGCCGCATTCAATTATCTTCACTGAAGAAGTTAACTATTTTACTGGGGGAGGTAAAAGTTAAGTGATTCCCTTTAAATAACAATGCAAAATGTCTGCTTTTTAAAGAGAAGAAATTCTTATGATTTTGTAATTGTCCAAGAACAGAGTTTATGAATCTAATTTTTAATATTCTAATACTTTAAAAATTATTGAAAGGTGAAAATTGCACTTCGAACTTCAGGACACCTTCTTTTGGGAGTTGTTCGAATCTATAATAGGAAGGCGAAGTATCTTTTGGCAGATTGCAGTGAAGCGTTGCTTAAAATGAAGATGACATTTCGCCCAGGTATATGATGTCTTGATTCCCTTTTGCATTTTTATTTTGGGTGGGCTCTTTTAGTTGGCAGCACTCTATAATTCCAGGGTGAGTGTAGTGAAAGTAATCTTTCTTTTGACTGAATCTAAGTTTCAATGGTTAAGAACAAATTATATTCTTTCCTTCATTCTTTTCCTGTTTGCAGGAAAAGGTTATGCTTTCAAAAACTCGTAATATTTCTGGGTGTTTACATAAGAAATATACCTAAAGCTACCACGCTTGCACAACAAACTGTGATAGTTTTAACATGTTACTTTGTTTGCCATAACTATTTTTGCCTTTTGTGATAAATTAGAAATAGTGTGATTGACAAAATCTAGATATCTATAATTGTCACTGTTTACAGAATTCTCAAGACTCCTTAAGTAGCATGCTATTAATAATATATAAAAAAAATCCCTAGACATCCCAAAGTGCTAGAGATTTACATATAAATAAATATAATGCCTTCAAATTTAGTTTCATTTTAATTTTAAGATGTAGTGTTCCATCTTGTATTATGGTCATTTAGGTATAGACTTTGCCTCACACTAGTCTGTAAGCTCCTTGAAGGCGATATCTTTGTTATTTATTTTCTGAATTTCTTACAGTACTTTTCTCAGTGCCTTGTACATACTATTCCCTCAAGTAATTTTTGTTGAATGAGGATTAACAAAGTTTTTTCTTTATTTAAAATATTTATATATTCTCTATGTAGATTTATAATGATTTCAAATATGGTTAATTTGTTCATTATTTCATTTATCTATTCCACAAATGTTTATTGACCCCATACATTATGTGAAACACTATGCTAGGCTCAAACAAGATAAATAGCTCCCTTTTGGTCTGGTGAGGAAATCAGATAATGAAAAAAGTTTTAAAAAAATTATTACAATAATTATAGATTGTGATTATGCTGTGGAGAAATATAAAAAGATTACTACAACAGAAAATAACAGCAAATTTTATTTTAGTTAGGCTAGTCAGGAAAAATCTTTCTGAGAGGGTAGAATTTAAGCTCAAACTTGAAGAATGAGAAATACTCAGTCATCTAAAAAGTCCCTGAGGGGAATAGCATTCTGGGCAGAGGAAACTGTAAGAGCAAAGGTCTTGAGGTGAAAAAGTGCTTAACTTGTTCAGGGAACAAAAAGGCCAGTATGGTTGGAGTATAGTGAGTGAGGGAAAGAGTGTCCTTAGATGATGCTGATAGGTTTGTAGGGCTGCAGAGGCCCTGATTAGAAATTAGGATTTTATTTAAATGCACTGGGAAAGTCACTGAATCATTTTAAGCATGAGAGTGATCTGATCTGATTTTGTATTTAAAACACCACTCTAGCTGCTTTGTAGAGAATGGATTGAAGAGAGGCAGGAGTGGATGCAAGGAAACCAGTTAGGAGACTAAGCAGTAGTGCAGGGAGGAAATGTCTTACTTAAATGAACAAGGTTTAGTTGGGAGTTTCTTATTTTACATAGCATTGTTGCTTATTGAATGTGGCTTTTCATCCTTTCAGGACTAGTTGACCTTCCAAAGGAGAACTTTGAAGCATCTTACAGTTCTATCACATTGCCAGAAGAATTCCATGATTTTGAAATCCAGAATGTGAAGTAAATTATTTTATTTATTTTCTTTCAATTTGACTTTCTTGATATTTTATCAAGATTTTCATCTTCAGATATCATGAATGCAAATGAAATGCAGTTAACGGAAGTAAACATGCAGTTGACAAAGACTTAAATTTAGTGTGAACCTTCAAAGTACACCAAAAATTCATCAATGATATGCTAAATGTAATTTGCAATATTGACGGTATATTCATCCATTCATTCAGTAAATATTTACTGAGTGCCTTCCATATGCCAGACACTGTTCTAGGCACTGTGGAGATAGCAATAAACAAAACAGCTCCTGGCGATATGAATCTTACATATTTTAGTTGGAGTAGACAGACAATAAACAAACAAGTAAATATACATTATGACAGGAGATGGCCATTATAAAGAGAAATAGAAAATAAAATAGGTAATAGAATGGTCAGGCAAGACTTTTCTAATAAGGTGAGAACGGAAACCTGAAGGAACAAATCATTCAATAACATGAGGAAGAATGTTTCAGGTAGAGTAAGTGGGAAGAAAGGCGCTAGGACAGAGCACACTGGGCATTTTCAAGGAACAGCAAGGAGGCAAGTGAGACTGGAGTGGAGTAAATGAGGGTCTGAATGGTAAGGAATGAAACCAGAGAGGTAGCTAGGAATGCAGATGTATGGTGTTGTAGGCTACAATAAGGACTTTTATTTTACTCAGGAAGGTTTTGAATAGGAGAGTCACTGGACTGGACTGGACTCTATTTCAATGTGCTTCCTTTGGCTACTTACTATAAGGGGAAAGGGAGGAAGCAGAGAGCCTGTGAAAAGATTATTGCAGTAAGAAGTCCAGGTGAGAGATGACAGTATATGTGATTGGTTCTCAGTCTTCACTTATATCAAGGTGGTATCAATGAAATTATGAATATATTTTGAAGTCAGAGCCAACACAATTTGCGGATTAGATATGGCTTTAAGAGAGAGAAGTGAAGGATGACTATATGATTTTTGGCATGGCAATGGAGTTACCGCTTAATGATATTAGGATAACTGTGGAATGGCAGGTTTAAGAGGGACAGTATGAAGGAAGTAAATTAGGTTTGGGACATAAGTTTTTTTTGTTTTGTTTTTAAATTTATCTTTATTGTTGAAAGTATTACAGGTGTCCCATTTTTCTCCCCATTGACCCCCTCCACCTTGCTCCCACCCCCTCCTCAGGTATTCACCACATTATTGTCTGTATCCATGGATTATGCATATATGCATATAACTTATTTGATTAATCTCTTCCCACCCCCCACCCCCTTCCCTCTGAGATATAACTGTCTGTTGCATGCTTCCATGTTTCTGGGTCTATTTTGTTTGTCAGATTATTTTGTTCATTAGCTTATTAGAGAAGACCCTTCAACATTTCATGTAATACTGGTTTGGTGGTAATGAATTCCTTTATGGACATAACTTTTGAGGTAACTGTTATATATCCAAGGGGAGTAGGTAGGTAGTTGAATATATGGGTCTGAGATTCAGGAAGGAGGTCTGGATGGGATATATGTATTTGGGAGTTGTGAGTATATACATGGAACTTCAGCCATGAGTCATAAGAGATCCCGAAGAGAGTAAGTATAGATTTAAAAGGGAGAGAGGAAGTAAGGGAGAAAATGAGATAAAGGTCTACAGACTGAGTGTTGGGTCATTCCTAATAGTTAATAGTCTGGGAGATGAACTAATAAAGGAGATGGAAAAGGAGCAGCCAGTGAGGTAGAAAAAAAATCAAGAGGGAGTGGTATCCCAGAGGCCAAAAGTAGAAAGTATTCCATAGGGAAGGAAGTTAACGTCTATTTCAAATGCTATTGGTTCGGGTAAATAAGATAGGACTGAAAGTTGACCATCGGATTTGGAAATCTGGAGATCATACGCATGTATAAGAAACTAGTGTTTACAAATAATACTATTGAGAAAATTTAAATCTCCTTTATTTTTATAATAAAACCTGATTTTTTGTTTTAGGGATTTTTTGTTGTTTTGCAATATACTACAAAACATGTTCTGTTCACATGTTTTCCTCAATCTTATATTTCTCCATAGCGCTATTGATGTTTTAGAAAAATTTACTCAGAACCAAAGCAGACCAGAAGAAATCACACTTAGAGAAGATTATCACAGTGATCTACTTTTCCAAGCTGGGAGCTTTGGTGAGAATATTTGGGAAATCTAAATTACATCATAATCAGTTATATAGTGTCCAAAAAAATGTATACACACACTTTGAATAATGATAAAGGCAGTGTTTATTAAAATAAATTTCATTTTCAAAATTGAGCTATCAGCTGTTTAAAGTGTGTGTACATTTTGGGGGGGACATCCTGTATTTGCGTTTTTGTATTGAAACAATGCCAATAGAAATAGCTATTTCTATTCTAGTAGAAATATCTTTAGATCTTTAGATATCTAGTAGAATGTTTTGATGTATAAGTATAAACCCCCAATAATTTTGTCCTTGCCTTTTTCTAGCGTATGTGGGAAGAACATGTTCCTAGTAGACTGGCAGACCTGGGCTTTCTCTATTGACTTGCTGTGTGATACTGGGAAAATTATCTAACTTCTTTGAGCTTTACTGGCCTATCCCTTACTACTTTACTTCCCTAAATTGGGATACTACTATCAACATCACAGGGTTATTTTCCTTATACCCTCCTTTAATCTTTTCCACCAATAAGTGGTATTTCTCTTCTTCAACACTAACTCAAACCTGATATCCTTCAAGAAATGTTGAATATTAATCCATCCTGTTCTAGATTACAATATAAGATTGAAGGTAATGATTATTTCCTTAATTGTTTTGTATAATCTCAGGTTCTTGTAATGCTCAGTGCTAGGAATATAGTGTCTTTTCATAAGTGTTATTTTATTGACCAAGGCTGATTGGGAGGGAAGGGAGCTATCAAGCTGCACCTGGAAAATATGAACATATTTTTAGTTCTTTTTGAAAAGTCAGTCTTTTCTTTTGTGCAAATCTTTAGTCCAGCACAATGAAGGTTGCCTTTTTAAACTCTTACTTTCTGGAAGATGTGTGCCTATAGAAGAATTTTCAATATGAGTGGTACTTCATGATTTTCTTTACTGACTAGCACTAACATGATTTATTAGACAGTGGACAGGAAAGACCAAACTCTGACCCTCTGGGATTTTAGACTCCTGGACATAGAGATTTAAACCCAAGGAAGGGAAAGAATATTCACTCTCAGCCAATCTGAAAGCAGGCCAGTTTGAAACAGGGAGTTTATTTTATCTGGTGCTGTAAGTGTCTTAGGAGTTTTCTGTCAAAAACTTCATTTGACAAAATATTTTACCAGTCAGAATTCTAACACTGATACTACCCTACCACTATCTCCGCTGGGTTCAGATCCTGGCTTTGTCATTTATTAGAGTGTGACTGTGTGCACATTATAATACCTTTCTGTGGATGTCTTTATTGTCTGTACAATGAGGATTATAATAGTATCTTCTATTGCATAATGTAATGCACATAATAAGCACTCAGTTAATGTTAGGTTAGCTGACCAATCTTTGTCTTTCTTACTGCTGTATCTCCAATCCCTGGCATAATACAAATATTTATTTTATTGAATGTTGTAAGCCCATTCTTTAATGCTTTACCCATCTTCCCATTCCTAAGAAGGCAAACATGTTTCTTACTTTCTATACTCCATTATGGATTAACAACACAAGCAATTATCCTTGAAATAATATGAAATAATACTTGGTCAAGCAGAACATGACCTACCTAAAGTAGAAGAATTATTAAACTGCACCACAACTAAAAACTCTATCCCTGTGTTTTGGCTTTTTTTTTCTTACTGTATTGGAAAAAAAGTTAGACTAGAATTCCAGTATCCACTGATTAACTGAGTGGCTTTAATTTAA
Source organism: Miniopterus schreibersii (assembly GCF_964146895.1). NCBI lineage: Eukaryota > Metazoa > Chordata > Mammalia > Chiroptera > Miniopteridae > Miniopterus > Miniopterus schreibersii. Next base: position 63,002,234 of record NC_138110.1, read on the forward strand.
TAATTCAAATAAGTGTTTTAGCTTTCATTTTCTTTATCTGTAAAATGAGGGGGAGGAGCTATAGAAGATGATATTAGAATTTCCTTCTAACCCTAAAATTCTGTGTTTTTCTGACTAACTTGGTATTAATGATATATATTTATTTAGGGGAGGAATCTGAAATTCTCAGAAGCTATAGCTTCTTTGATGACAACATCTTGCTGAATTCCAGTGGTCCTTTAGCTGAATATAGTTCTGGAAGCCTCAATGGAGAAAAATCTCTGTTCTATGACAGTGGAGATGGATTTGGTGATGAAGGGGCTGCAGGAGAAATGATTGGTATGCTCTCTGGTTCTATAGAAATTAGATATTTATTTCTATGAAATTACTAATATATTAGATTTATTAGATCAAAATAAAATTTTAGGTATGCTTCATATAAATCACATTTTTTACACAAGTTTTCAAAGTTTGTAATATATTTAAACATTTAGGCTAGATCTAAGTAAATAGCCATCTGTTTAAACATATTTTCTATATAGATTGTGAAATATTGCTTGTTTTTATTTTTAAAACTTTTTAATTTTTAGAAAGGAAAGAATGAGGTTAGTATAGTCCTCACAAAATATACTAGGTCATATACCTAAAAACATTGTTTTCTTGAACAGAAATTGTGGGAGGGCTATTCTAAAGGATCTGTCTGGCATTTTATATTATTATTTTATTTTTATATTGTATTATATGAAAGTAATCATAGAAATAGGGTAGACAAAGACTAGGAAATCCAAATGCACATATTTTAAACATATTGACTGTTATACATAAAATCTTTTTAAAATTCTCCCGCTTACATTAAAAGGCTGGTTATGGCAAACTTCTGGAATTTTGAAAATATGAAAAAATAGTGGCTGTACCTTAGATCTCTACCAAAGGAGTTTGAACACTTTTACTTCTTGATATGAAACTAAACATGGCTTTGTAACAAGGCTGCTATCTTAGTATTTTAGTATTTCCTGAAATCAAATATCTAATAATAGATTTTTTAATAAAGGAAAGAAAATTAAGGACATAAAATTCTGTCATCCTTCATGAAATGTAATAGTCCGTGCATCCAATCAAATCTACTTAAGTAGGGTTCATTCATTTTTTGTATCCTTTCATAATTTCTTGCATATGATAATGTCAGTCAAGGGTTAGTGAACAAATGATAGATTCAACTTTGTATGACAAAAGTATTTATTGTGTTTTTCAAGACAATCTATTACAAGATGATGAGAATATCCTGTTAGAAGATATGCATTTGAACAAAGAAATTTCCATGCCTCCTGATCCTCCTGATATGATAGTGGGTATGTTGAAATTTTCCTTTGTAGAGAAAGTGAACAGTTGCTAATGTTCACAGTAAGCTCAGAACTTCTGAGTTTAAGTAGCAGTATAATATATCGAAAGATGATTAAAAATGTCCCACAAACTCAAGGCAATGTAGAATAAGAAACTGGGTTCTGAGAAAGATACAGTAATGGTTATTTAACCAGGACTGGGTTTATTTGGTATGAGAGCACATTTAAATACCCTTCCAAATACCATGCTTTGAATCATTAAAATAACATATGTTACATGGTAAAAACATCATTAATGTTTGACATTAATATGGTTATTAATTATATTAGTGCCATATTAATATTAATATTAATATGGTTTGACAATCTACATACAATTTGAGAGAAATTACAATAGGGGGATATTTCCTACTTGAAATTTGTGTGAAGGCACCTCCAATAATTTGAGATCTTTTAGTCTAATTTTTGTTTTCTTAAAGAACAAGTTTATTGACAATAATTTCATAAATATTCTAAGTAATTTTTTTAATAATTAAAAAGATGATTAGCTTCATTTTGATTCTTTACTTTTTGATGTTACATTTGCTTTCTAAGACAATAGTAGAAATTTAAAATGTTAAAAGCGATAGTTAAAATTTAGTTATGGTTTTTTATGGGTCAACTAATGAATGATTTAACAGAATACAAATTTTTTAGCAGATATATAATCAAATTTAAGTCAGTCATTTATTATGATTAGTACCACTGTTTGACTTTCACTGAGACTATAGTCACAGTCACGTCTAAGTCCAGCCTTAGATGTCACATGTGCAAAAGAGGGTGATGATACTTGAGTCACCGAGTCACTATGTCCCAGATCATATAATAGCTGAGCCTCTTCAACTCTATTATATACCTGATTCTAAGAATTCAGATGTGGCTCCAGTTAGCAATATAAGTCTTCAATTAGTTTCTCTTTCACTTTAATTATCATGGAGTCCTCTAGCTATTATTTTTTAATAATTCCTTTTATGGTGATGTTGATTAATAGAACCAGTCAATCCAGAGTGTATACATCTACCAGAAAATGAAAAAATGAATGAAACCACATTATCAAATGAAGAGGAAGGATTTATCCTTGATCCAATTGATGCTTCAGGTCAGAGTCATTCATGTTTTTTTATTTTTATTTTTGACACCTACTATCTTATTTACTGTTAGATATTTGGATAGTCGATGAAATATTATAGGCTGTCAAGCTAGTAATAACATTTATAATACAATAGGGGAAGAGTTTGGGAAACTAGAAAATTTTAAACTGAGTTCAATTCCAGTAGTTATTGAGCTATTATTATGTATTGGGCACAAATGAAGAAGACATAGCTCCTGCTTTAAAAAAAACTTACAATTATATATATATATATATATAATTGGTGATATATAGTACGGTGATGGCAAGAGGGAAAGGAGGGTGTGGGGAGGTGAAAGAGGGCAAAGGGGAGATAAATGGGGACTGAAAGATACTTTACTTTGGATGATGGGTGCATAATGCAATGTACATATGATGTTTAGTTGAGTTGTACACTTGAAACCTGTATGGTTTTGTTAACCAATATCACCCCAATAAACTCAATAAAAAAGGAAACTTACAACCTCATGAGGAAATAAATAAACATGTAAATGAATGTCAAATAAGGCAGAATAAAAGAATCAGAAGAGAGGTACAATCTTTTCTAACATTTAATCTCAAGCGTGTTTTTAGGAATAACAATAAATATGAATCCAATATGTAACTAGACCTTTTAAGAAGGCACTAGTTTTAAGTAGTATAATTGATGTGGATTTCAGTTTATAAACTCATGTATGCCAGGAATAAAGCATTCAAATTTTTTTCTTTACCAAATTCAACTCTGAGCCTCTATCCCACTGGTCTGGCAAGAATTTCAGTTTGTATAGCTCCCTTATCTGCCCTAAGCCATGTAGTATCAAAATTTGGGGGAAATGTGTGGCAAGTAGAAGGGAACCTCTGGTCATCAACCACATCAGTTTGTGGTGCCCACTGTCCCAGCCTACATAGCCTCTGGAGTCACCACACAGCCAGCCCCTCTGGGATCTTATGTTCCCAGGATTTTACTGAGGCACATCAGTAAGCTGGTTCCTGTTCTTTCTGGCTCCATCTGATCCCAGATCTTCACCCATTCTTAGAAATCTAACCCTTCCTTCCCTTTTGCATCTTTACTAAGGAAAAATTTGACTTTTGCTTTCTACCTAGTAAAATTTCCTATGAGAACGAAATCCCATGGGCTACCCACTTAGACTTTGTGTATGAATTTTGGTGGGGAGGGGGAAATATACTGGACAAATAGAAATCAATGTTTCAAAAAGTTACTCTGTTATGTAGATATCTTCAGGAACCTAAGAATTGAGTGACTTCCTTATCAATATACCCTCTGCTCCACATTTTCTCAGTTGTCCACTAAGTTGGTCAACAGAGTCTTCCCTCAGAATCATTGAGAAGCAACTCAAAGTGTGTGAACTCTTGGCTGCTTAGACACTCTAGTTGTGCAAAAACTTTGTAAAGGATAATTTTCAGTAGAGAGAAGGGGATTTTCTTCTCTATGCAACTCTGTAGGTTGTATTGTGGTAGACATTTCTTAGATATGCAGTGCCTAGAATATCATTTTACAAAGCTGTACAACCATCACATTTGTGCCTATTTCTTATATTTAGACCTTGCTTGGAAAAGGAAAAGCAAAAAGAGGAAATTGCTCATAGATCCAGTCAAGGAGATCAGTAGCAAAATTATGCATAAACAGCTTACTTCCTTTGCTGACACACTCATGGTTTTGGAACTTGCACCTCCTACCCAAAGATTGATGATGTGGAAAAAGAGGGGAGGAGTGGATACACTTCTGTCAAATGCTACCCAGGATTTGATTCATACTGAACTGAAAATGGTAATAGTTTCCATCCTTTTACATGGGTGCAACATTTGGCTATAAATAAACAAACATATTTACACTCATGTATTCAAGAATTTAAACTTTAAAAAAATACCTTCTTATTTTGAATTAATTTGCTGGATGTGTGTGCATGAATTATAATTCTGACTTTATAGCATATGTGCTTGTATTTATTGAATTGCTTTACTTGTATAAAATCTAGAAACAAAAATGTATATTTTTACAGTTGTTTACAAAACGCTTTCTGTCCTCTGGCTTTAAACTTGGAAGAAAATTGATACAGAAGCAATCAATAAGGGAAGAAATGAGAGGCAGGAACATAGTGGGTAAGACATCCTAATTCTGTTGATATTGAAGGGAATGTTGTAGAAACAAAAATTTTCTTTTACATTTCAAAATGAAGATGAGATCCATCTTTATATTGCCAACTATAAATCTCATCTCTAGAAGAGTATTTGAATTTAAAAGAAATTATTACATCAGTATTGTATTTTTCTGCTTTGTGGATTAATTCATGTCCACAAATCTACATAAAAATATGAAATTTACATGCAATGTGTACTATTCTTAATCTCACGCTTTCCCACCTCCCCCACTCCCAAAGACATTATTCACAAACCTTCAACAAAGAAAATTTTTATATCTAGTAAGATAATGTTTCACTTTAAAACAACTAACATGAAAAGTCACCTTGTGATAAGAATAGCGTTTAAACAATATAGTTAACCTGCAACAGGTATTGCCAAACACCCAGAGGATACATGGAGTATTAATAATTGCTCATTATTATCGCGATTGTTATAAAGGAAAAATAAAACAAGCTTATGTCGTGAGTGAGCCTCTGCTATCCTGATCACCTTTCCTGAAATCAAAATCTGCTGAACAATATACCAAGGTGGGCTTGAACTATCCATGTCGTCTTGTGAGCAAACGTATGGGGCTGAGTGCCGAGGAGACGGTGGAGGATGGGGAGTGGAGGTGAAAAAGAGGCAGATGTGGGGAAAGGGAAGGTGAATATGTGACACTTGGGAGCCATAGAGAGTTTGTACACCCTTTGCTTAAGTGGATTCTCCAGTGTCAGTTTTCTTTTGTAACAATCATATTCTAATTTAAGTTGGAAAGATATTTTGGTGAAATCTTTACTTCCTTAATTATTCAGAGGCCTCCATGATGAAAGATCCAAATTCCCAACAAGAGTTAAGTCAACCCAAAACTTGGAAGGATGTGATTAACGTATCAAATGGTAGCTTTCATGAGGACACCAATAGAAATATTAGTTCTGAGGTAAGTTAATCAAAGAAAATCATTAAAATATTATTTTTTCTGACACAGATATATTGTAGGAACATTGAGACTCTGATTAGTATCTTCTTACATTTATAGTTTATATTTTTCATCTCATATTACCCTATAATTTTATTTAGTAAGTAGCAGTACTACAGGATAAAACATGATTTTCATTTGCAGAATAGTATTTTCTAGAACTTTAGGATAGTTAGTCACAAAACAAATAGTTTCATATTGAAATAATATTTTGCATGTTGCATTAAATAAGTGATTGTACTTGAATCTGGTTATATGTTGGGAATACTACTAGGCCCCACATTCAGTTTGTCATGGAATATTTTAGGACTCTAGACAATACACCTATGTTTTGATTTTGAGCATAATTCACGCTTCCCACCTTTAATAATAGAATGTTTTGAACCAACCAGTTACCTTAGCCTTGAGTCTGAAAGACTATCTAAAGATCCATGACCAAAATAAAATGAAAAATTTTTTTATTTGAAGATATAACTTTTATTTGAAAAACATAGTTATTTGAAAACATACTTGGAAACAATGTACTTTAAAATATTTTCTCAGTTGTCAATTTATTGGTTGTACAAATGTAAATATTATAGCCATACCAGATAAAAACAAACCAGTGCTTTTCTATTCTGTTCCATCATCACTGTACTTTGATAACCACTCTGGGAATTCAGAGTCAACCCACAGTGAAACTGAATGCCCTTGGAAGGAAAGACAATTTCATAATGCATTAAAAGAGAATGTGTTTTACTAAATATTTGATAACATGCTGGATATTGAGATACCGGTTTGCCAGTACTACTCTCTTCTTTATTTGGGCTCAGGCATTTCTTAGAGCACAACTACTGAAATTATGATTAAGCAAGCTTGTTTAGTTTATGACTTTTTAACATATTAACAAAATTGATTTTTCCAAGTGCTTGAAGTGAAGGAAAGAGATTGATACACTGGTTCTTTTGAACCTTTTACTCCTTTATCCTATGCTCATGCTTTAACTTCAATTCCATTCTTATTCTGCTTCCAAAAATGGTGAACAGATGTGAACTATAGTCAGGAATGGGAACACAATCGGTTTGAAGGGACAGGAAAATATTGATTCTGATTAATCATTTTCAAGTCTTCATAAAACAGAATTTTTATGTAAAGTAACTGAAAAATTGAGAGTATCTACAATGCAGAATATTCATAAAAATTAAAAGAAAATCATGTTTCCACAAATATGTATATTAAGGAATAAAATGCAACTCCTTATAGTCACTAAAATTTTTAAAAATTGAAGTGAAAAAATCAAGCAAGTGAACTGTTGTAGGAAGCTCCTAACTTAGTTAAGATCATAGATGACAGCTGGGGAGTGAAGCTTGGCAAGAGGTTGAAGATGAAAAAGGGGCCGACAGCTTCCATAGCAATGAAAAGGGGAGAGGATTGGGCATGGAGAACTCCTGGCTTTCTCTTTTTCCTTCTTCCTTTGTCTTTGCTCCCCTTCCAGATACAGTTTTTCCTCCCTTTTGCCACTGATACCTCCAGCATTGGCGGCAAGAATCCTGTCGTGGCCCTAGGTAGGGATATTAATAGCCCTTTCCTCATTCTCACCCCCTCTGTTTGCAGATCTTCTCCTTCTACCACCTGGTACTGGCATGAGAATAGAGGTAGGGGACTGGGGCTAGATAAAATGCTTCAAAGGAAAGTGGCCTGAGCCATACAGCAGCAGAGACTTTTGATATGGGATCTGCAGTGGCAAAAGAAATAGGAGTGACAAGGAAGCAAGGGGGGAAGGGCATGTAAGTTCTTCTTTTGTAGGAGGCATATGGAAAACAGGAATATTTAAGTCAGAGGTTGCCTACCTGGGGTATAGTATTTTAAATTAGCTTTATAAATGAGCATTCATATGATTAAAGCATTTAACAAAATAAGATTATTCCTGTCATGACTACTACTACTGTGATAACTTACCTATTTTTTTCTAATTTGCTTTAGCAGGATATTGTTTCTTTGGCTGCTGAGGAATCCCCTTTAATGAATGTTGTCTTGGCACAAGAAATTGAAAACTGCCCAGTTGAATTGGTAAATATATGTATAGTCTTGAAAATGTTCGTAAAAACTTTATTCCTAAATGTTTAACACCTTATTTACCTAAAAATTGGTTTTTAGAGCTGTCATGTTACTTTCTAAAATTATAATTTATATTAGTAATCTCAACAAAAATGTGTGTGAATGGTTTGATAATACATATTCAGAATTGCTTTGACTTTTTTATTTTGAAACTTCAAATAATTTTATAAAGAAGGTGTGAGATTTTTATGCTTATCAAAAGTAGTAACAGATTAAAAAGGTTGAGAATCACTGTTTTAGGTTACTCTTATAACATCTCTAGGGAAAGAGAGCTATATTAGGGGTATGGCCTAGGGCATTTGAAATTTTACTTTAGGGGACTTCTGGTAAAGAAGGCAGCGTGAGTAAATACGGTACTCACATCTTCCCACAACCACATCAAAATTACAACTAAACTACAGAACAACCATCATTCAGAACTGCCTGAAATCTGGCTGAATGGAAGTTCTACAACTGAGGAATTAAAGAAGAAGCCGCATCAAGGCTGGTAGGAGGGGTGGAGACATGGACGAGCTGATTCCACACCCATGTGTGGTGGATAAAAATCAGGAGGGATATCTTAGCTGCAAAAGTCACCCCTGAGGAGCAAGGGGTCCCAACCCCACCTCATGCCCCTCAGCCCAGGGTTCCAGTTCCAGAAAGAGAAGCACCCATAAGTTCTGGCTGTAAAACCAGTAGGATTGCCCTGGCCAGTGTTGCTCAATGGTTAGAGCATAGGCCCACGCACTGAAGGGTCGCAGGTTTGATCCCTGGTCAAAAGCATGTACCTGGGTTGCAGATTCGATCTCCTGGTGTGTGCCAGAGGCAGCCAATGGATGTGTCTCACATCCATGTTCATCTCTCTCTTTCTCCCTCTTTCCCTTCCACTCTCTAAATATCAACGGAAAAATTATCCTTGGTGAAGATGAACAACAACAACAAAGCAGGGATTGAGGCTGAGGGAGACGCAGGGCTGCTGGAGTCCAAGGCCGTTCCTCCCAAAGGGCTCCCACACTGACTGACTTGGACTCATTCGCTCTGAGCTCCAGCACTGGGATAACAGCTTGAAAGGCACCAGGGACATTTGGGGAGGAATTGAATTGTCTGACATCAGGGTGAGAGCTGGACAGATAAAGAGCTTTCCAGACAAGAAAAAGCTAATGGAGTTCATCACCATCAAATCAGTATTGTATGAAATGTTAAAGGGTCTAATTTAAAAAGAAGAAAAAGATTAAAATATGAACAATAAAATGGCAATAAATACATATCTATCAACAACTGAATGTAAAAAAACACACAAAATAAATGTACAAGCAGAACAGAAACAGACTCATAGATACAGAGAACATTTTGACAGTTGTCAGATGGGAGGGGACTGAGGGGATGGGTGAAAAAGGTTGAAGGGATTAAGAAGCACAAATTGGTAGTTACAGAATAGTCATGGGGACGTAAAGTACAGCATAGGGAATATAGTCAACAATATTCTAATAACTATGTATGGTGTCAGGTGGGTACAAGATTTATCAGGTTGATCACTTAGTAAGTATGTAGTGTCTAATCATTGGGTGTATACCTGGAACTAATATAATAATGTATGTCAACTATAATTGAAAAAAAATTTTTAATGATTTTTTAAAAATGTTTACTTTATCAAAAATATGTATGGGCATTTTTCCCAAAACATTATATGGCTCAAGGGCTATATCTATAGAAGACTTTTAGAGATCAGAAAAAAGAAGATAGCCTGCTCAAAGGGCCACAAGTCAGTAGCAAAGCTATTATAAATAATGCTGCAGTTAACATCCCAGTCTATATAGATCGGTCTGCACCTCTATGGTTACTTCATAATACGAAATTATTAGAGCAAAGGGTATGAGCATTTTTAGGACTCTTGATATATATTGACAAATTGGTTTTTGAATCTAAAAAACTTAATAAACTGATGAATAGAATAGATTCAGTGACATGGAAGCATGGATAAGACTAATGAATATTAGAGGGATGGAGGAGGGCGGGCGGGCAGGTGGAGGGGGAGAGATCAACCAAAGAATTTATATGCATATATGCACAACCCAAGGATGCGGACAATGGTAAGGAGAGGGACTGGAGATGGGCGTGGGATGGGGTGGAATGGGTCATTGGGGAGAAAAAGGGACATCTGTAATATTTTAAACAAAAATAAAAAAATAAAGGATTTTACAATTTACATATTCATCAGGGGTACATAAAAGGCTTGTTTTCCTGGAGATGTACCCTAGAGTTAACTATTTTTTTTAATCTTTACTAATTTGATAAATTAAAAAAATGAAATCAAAGAATCACACACAAAAATGCAAAGCTAGAAGTAACATCTGACCCGCCTAACTCAATATTTATTATTATCCTATTTCTCTAGTTTTTGTCCCAGAGTGCTGAAGGCATTTTTAAGATTGTAACGAATTTTAGCAGCAGTTTCTTAGTAAATAATATCAAAACGTTTAATGCCTGATATTTTAAATAAATTATTGTTATGATAAGTTCTAAGGCTATTAGATTTTTTTTAATTTTTATTTTTTGGTATGTGGACAACAGATTGAATTCTCTGGATAATCTAGAACAGAATAAATACCTGAACTTTTTACCTGAAACATTTAAACAGCTGAGCGAGAAGCAGGTTGATTCATGTTTGCCTTTCTTGTTGCCGCTATAGACACAGGTTATTTTCATACAGGGTCAAGCAAACCACAACACAGCACAAGTTCAGCTGTTTTAATAATCCACTGGGCTTTCCACACAATGGATTCAGCTGTAGGATGTCCAGATAGATCAAGCTGACAGGCTTCAGCAAAGCACACTGACTATTTCTTCTGAGTCTTTTCCTGGTTAGTGTAGTTGTGCAATATAGGTGAAGCTGCAGTCTCATGGACCTTTAACAAAGAGTTGGGCCATTGCTTTTTACATTTGAAAAATAGCATTTTCTGTATTTAACAATAAAAATCAACATTAGTAATTGGATGAGCTAATTTATCCAGAACAGATCAGAAAGGAATAAACATCAATTGTAGCTGGAGGAAAACTCTTCAGAATATAGTGACCATATTTTCAAATTGTCTCTTTGGAATGTAAGAAAGGATACAGCATAGACAGGACCAGGAAGCCATTATAGCTGGTGAGAATGGTGACTCAGCAGTCATTTTAGCCTCAAATAATTTAAAATGTCATACAGAATATTCTGGAGTTTTCTGAAATCATCTTGGAGTCCATGAAATTGAAAGCACTTTTAGGAAGTGTCTGGGCTCCAGAGATATACAGGAAAGTGGGACAGTGAACCTGTGAAAAGGGCGACACAGATGCTGTTAGATTGCATGGTCAGAGCTAGCCTAGGGAAAATTATAAAATAGGTCAGATTTGGGCCACTTTCCTTCTCCCAACCCTTTATAGGCCTGCTCTTTTATCAGACTCATCAGAACGTTTCTTATGCCCAGTTCTGTACTCAGCTCATAAGGTGTTAGTTGGTAAGGGCTTAGAGTGAGTTCCTGTGAAGGGATTTCAACTTTACAATTTTTCAGTAGTAAGGCCTTTCTGAAGGTTTAAGACCAGAAAAGAATGAATCTATTCAGATAATGACAGGCAATTGGTTGATCTCTTTTGGACAAGGCACTCTCAAAATCTGAAAGATTTCTAACCCAATTGTACACAAACTCCTAAACATCAATTATTGTTAGAGCTTCTGTATCACCAAGTAAGTTCAGATAAAGGCCTTTACAAGGCAGGTTTTGTATAGCTTTATGTTTACTTCTGTTAACTGAGTTCAGATTGATCAGAGCTGGAATAAGTCCTCACCAAAAGTGGTGGTCTTTGCTGACTACTTTTCAAAGTAAGGTCCCGATGCCCTGGGATGCATTACCAGTAAAGACTGTAGAATCTCCTAACTCTTGAGCCCCTTATCAGAAGATAGCATGGGGCAGATGACATGATCCTGTATATAGAGAACCCTAAAGATACCACCAGAAAAACTACTAGAACTGATACATGAATTCAGTAAAGTAGCAGGATACAAAATAAATATCCAGAAATTGGTTGCATTTATATATACCAATAATGAACTATCAGAAAGGGAAACTAAGAAAAAAATCCCATTTACAATTGTTTCAAAAAACCCACAAGAAACCTAGGAATAAATTTAACCAAGGATGTAAAAGACCTATACTCAGGAAATTATAAGACACTGAAGCAAGAAACTGAAGAAGATACAAACAAGTGGAAGCATATACCGTGTTCATGGACAGGAAGAATTAACATCATTAAAATGTCCATACTACCTAAAGCAATCTACAGATTCAGTGCAATTCCTATCAAGATACCAATGGCATATTCCACAGAACTAGATCAAATATTCCAAAAATTCATACAGAACCACAAAAGACCCCGAATAGCAACAGCAATCTTGAGGAAGAACAGAGCTGGAGGAATCACGCTACCTGATGTCAAACTATACTACAAGGCCACAGTAAGCAAAACAGCATGGTGCTGGCATAAAAACAGACATTTAGGTCAGTGGAACAGAATAGAGAGCCTAGAAATAAACCCACACCTTTGCAGTCAATTAATTTTGACAAAGGAGGTAAGAACATACAATGGGGTAAAGATAGTCTATTTCATAAATGGTTCTGGGAAAAACTGGATAGATACATGAAAAAAATGACACCAGACTACCTTCTTACACCATACGCAAGAATAAACTCAAAATGGATAAAAGACTTAAGTGTTAGACTCAATATCATAAAAATCCTAGAAGAAAACATAGGTAGTGTGTAAAATCTTGGACATTTATCATAGAAATATGTTTTCTAATATATCTCCTCAGGCAAGGGAAACAAAAGAAAAAATAAACAAATGGGGCTACATCAAACTAAAAAGTTTTTGCACAGCAAAGGAAACCATCAACAAAATGAAAAGACAGGCCACTGAATGGGAGAACATATTTGCCAATGATACATCTGATAAGGGGTTAATATCCAAAATTTATGAAGAACTTATAAAACTCAACACCAAAAAACAACAACAAATAATGCAATTAAAAATGAGCAAAGACCCCAAGTAGACATTTCTCCAAGGGGACATACAGGTGGCTATAGACTTATGAAAAGATGCTCAATGTCACTAATCATCAGAGCAATGCAAATTAAAATCACAATGAGATATCATCTCACACCTGTCAGTATGACTAACCATCAATAAATCAACAAACAACACGTTGGTAAGGGTGTGGAGAAAAGGGAACCCTAGTGCAATATTGGTGGGAATGCAGACTGGAGCGGCCACTGTGGAAAGCAGTACAGAGTTAATTCAAAAAATTAAAAATGGAATTGCCTTATGACCCAGTGATTCCACTTCTGGGAATATTATCAGAAGAAACCCAAAACACAAATTGAAAAGAATAAATGCACCCCTATGTTCATTGCAGCATTATTTATAATAGCCAAGATTTGGAAGCAGTCCAAGTGTGCATCAGTAGGTAAGTGGATAAAAAAGCTGTACATTTACCCAATGGAGTACTACTCAGCTGTAAAAATGAAGGAAATCTTACCTTTTGTGACAGCATGGAGGGAACTGGAGAGTATTATGCTAAGTGAAATAAACCAGTCAGAGAAAGACAAATACCATATGATTTCACTTACACATGGAATCTAATGAAAAAAATAAACTAACAGACAAAATAGGAACAGACTCATAGATACAGAGAACAAATAGACTGATAGCTGTCAGAGGGGTGGGGACTTAGGGGGCTGGGTGAAAAAGGTGAAGGGATTAAACAAACAAACAAAAAACCTTATAGACACAGACAATAGTATGGTGATTACCAGAGGGAAAGTGGGTGAGGGAGGTAGAAGAGGGTGAAGGGGGAATAAGTGATTATGGAAGGAGACTTGGGGCGGTGAACAGACAATACAGTACACAGAACATGTATTATAGAATTGTATACCTTATACCTATATAATTTGATTAACCAATGTCACCCCAATAAATTCAATAAAAATTTTAATAAAAAGATAACCTGGGGAGTATAGATGTAATCCTGCAAAGGCTGATCTATATTTGAAAGCTAGTCTTATTCTGTTATCAGACTATAAGCTCCTTATTTGGCAGGATCCAGTGTTATAATTGTGTTTCTTGTAGAGCTAACACTATGCCTGAAAAATAGTAAACATTCAGTAAAATTTGCTTAAGTGAAATATTTTATTAATCATTCAAACAGGAGTCATTGGGAAATGAACAAAATATTGAGGCAGAGAGATGGAATCGAAGAATACGTCAGATGTTAAATGATTTGAGGGTAAGATGATAGGGTTTATCAACCCAATTTTTATTTTAAAAAAATAAGTAAAATGTTGACTTCAGTTTTCTAGATATCAATAAAAATGAAACTGTTTTTCGTTATGTTTTTGTTGAGGCCAAATTCTACTTTAGTGAGATGATTTTGAGCAGTATACACACTGCTAAATATGGGAGTTTATTTTTGGTGCCTACATCAAACAGTTCTAATTCGAAGAAGCTCTAATCAACTTCTCACCCATACTCATGCCTCTAGACATCTATTTTATGTCCCATTCCTATTTTTAGCATATTATTAATAAATATTCAATGTGGAACTTAATTTATAACAGTTTAAGAGTGAACCATAATTTTTAAATTTAACTTATAATTAACAGTACTATGCTATAAGGTTGAAAAGGAAACACAGAAGTCCTTTGCCCTACCCCTTATTTCTAAGTCTTGCTCACCAAAAACAACTACATTAAGGTGTTTCTTTTAGTATTTATATCCATATTTCTAATGACTTGTTTTATGGCTCTTTCTTGATATTTTAGCTTTACATTTTATTTATTTCTAATCAAAATTTAGCTTAATTACATCTCACCCTTCCTCAATATATTTTAGCACAGTAACAGTGCTTAAAAAGTTACAATTGTAATAGTTATGAGGCAGGTTTGATTGTGATAGAGAGCCAAAATATCAGTGGCTTAAAAAGATAGAAGTATTTTTTCTCTTTGAGGTAAAAGCACCATCTGATATGGCAGCTATTCTCACAAACTTGTCTGAGACCCTCTTTCCCTTTATCTCATTTTCTTTGTTCTCATTATCCAAAATGGCTTTGCCGCATTCCAATCAGCAGCAAAGTCGCCTTAAGGGCACAACCCAGGTATCGTGGGTATCATTTTTCTCATTTCCTTGACCAGCGTTTAGTCACCTTTTCATGTCTAGCTGGGAAATGTAGTTCTTACCTGACAACCTTGGGCCCAGGTAGTCCTATTACTTATGGAAGAAGAGGAGAATGGATATCAAGGGACAACCAGCAGTTGCTGCCACAAAGACGATGTAAAAGTTAGTTCACATTGAAACTTCATAGTGTAATTACATTTATCTTCTTGTTAACTTTATGGGGGTTGGGGGTGGGGGGAAAGTTAATCACTACTTCATTTTTTTTCATTAGCCTAGTGTCTATATACCCATTCTTATTTTTCCAAACTTTCTGGCAACATAGTAATTCATCAGCTCCATTTTATTTTTCTTGACGATCCCTCCTAGAGCTCATCACCCTCTTATTCTACCTGGATTAGTTGCTCTGTAGGCCTGCTCTTGTCTTGGGACATCCCTTTACCATACATGGAATTCCTTTGTCTCTTTCCTATATTCGTACCTCTATTTCCTGGTACTCTGATCTTCCTTTTGGCTAACATCCTCTCCTAATTTCCTGAGAAAATGAGTGCATGGGAGATCCTACATACAAGATTGAAAATTTCTTTATTTTATCTTTAACTTGTTTGGTTGTCCCTGAACATAATTTAAAAACATTATCTCTCAGGTGTTAAAGGCTTTGTAACATTTCTAGGCTTCTTGGTTGTTACTGAAAAGCCAGATGCTGCTTGGTTGGTGATCCTTTGTAAGTGACCTTTATTTATCTCTGGAAGCTTTTAGATCTTTTCTCTATCCCTATTGCTCTGAAATTTCATGATGATGTGCTTTGGTATGGATTCTGATGGGCCAGATGTTGGGTCTCCTAAATGGCACCTTTAATTTTTTAAAAATCTTTTATCTCCTCTATTAATGTCCTTTGTTGTTGTGTTTTCTACGGTTTAGAATATTCAACTTTATCTTCAAGTCTATTGAATTTTATTTCCACTTACATCTTTTTTTTGGTTTGTTTTCCAGGAGTTTTTCCTTAGGTTTTAGGTGTTTGTTGTGTGTTTTATAGCATCCTAATCATTTAGTTAGTTTTATCAGCTTTATTGAGGTATGATTAATATACAAAAACCCATACCCATTTAAAGTATACAGTTAAATA
This sequence comes from Miniopterus schreibersii, assembly GCF_964146895.1. Taxonomy (NCBI): domain Eukaryota; kingdom Metazoa; phylum Chordata; class Mammalia; order Chiroptera; family Miniopteridae; genus Miniopterus; species Miniopterus schreibersii. Next base: position 63,018,220 of record NC_138110.1, read on the forward strand.
AGTTTTGACATATGTGTATACCTGTGAAACCATCACCACAATCAAGATAGTGAGCATCCCAAAAAGTTTCCTTGTGCCTCTTGATAATCCCTTGTCCCATCTCTCCCATCCCCAAGCAAACCACTGCTCTGCTTTTCTCATATCATTCTAATCATTTTTTACAGATGTAGTGTCTTTTCTTAACTTTTAAAGGTTATAGTTTTCTTCTGCTCCCTGCATTATTTCCGTTTCCTTAGCAATTCTCTTGAATTTTTTCTTTTTTGCTCTTGGTTGTTAGAAATCTTACTCAAATATCTGATAGACCTTGGATTATCTGTTTTTATTTAAGAATGAAATACCAAAAATCTAATTGGAAGTTATATAAGCATGGATGGTGCTTGTAGACTTGCGGTCTTCATCGTAATTGGGTGCCTCCCCCACACACATACACTGATATCATTATCTGTAGGTGTTTTTTTCCTCAAAATGGACAGTTTTCCCAGCTTAATCCTCACATCTACTGCCTAGGAGATATAAGCATGATGCCCATGGTCTGGGAACCAAAAGTGGTCAGGGAGAGTCTGGCTCTCTTATTGTTTAGAGTGTTGAATTTCACTTAACCCCTAGTTTGTGGTATGACGCTTCTCTACCATCCACAGTGCCTGGTGTCCCATGGCTAGGGTCTCATCACAGTGGTTGGTGTCTCCAGAAAAGCACCTTCCTGCCTTCTTCATTTTAGAGGGGTTTCTGGAGGAAACAGAATAAGCACATATGTTCAGGCTTGCACATTTGTCCCCTCAGGGTATTTTTCAAAAGGATTCTTGACATTAAAAAACTGTCCCTGCTCTCCCCCAGGGGAAATAGCCTGCTAGGGTATGGCAGGAGCCATGTCTCCATCCAGTGAAGTGGTGGAGTAGACCTGAAGGTCCAACTGCTCCCAAGTAGACTTTCAAGAAGTTCTCCTGTTTTCAGCTTCCCTCTGTATCTCCAGCTTATCATATACTGGTGCCTCTAATTCCTGAGGTTTCCAAAGGCTCTGTAGCTCAAATTGACTTGCTTTTTGTTGGTTTTCCTCCCTGTTGGCACTTAGGTTTCAGCCTTCTCCACTCTGCTAAGTCCATTAGTCTTCCATTTTCTTCGGCTTTATCTCCTTTCTTTGTCACCTTCTACTTATTTTCCTTCGTTTTTAGAGGGGTTTCTGGAGGGGAGAGAATAAGCACATGCATTTAATCTTGAATATTTGTCCACTCAGAGTGTTTTTCAAAAGGATTCTTGAAACTGAAAGGGCTGTCCCTGCTCCCTCCCAGGGGAGAAAGCCACTCAACCCACATCATATCTCCTCAAGAGCAAGAACAAATGAAGTCCTGTCACGCCACCTCTGAAAGGTTGCCAAGACTGGGCCACTCCTTTGGTTGAGATTAAGTTTTTAACTTATTAATTTGTTAACTGTTATGAACTGGCCAAAAAAAAAAAAAAGCCAATTTTGTATATGGTATTTCTAAAAATGCTTCACAACTACCCAAGGATTACAGTACTCACAGGGATACTGGCCAGTATTCACCACAATATTTCCAACTAAAAAACTGCCCTTCTCTTCTAGGAGTCTGATTCCAAGTACGAATCTTCATAAAAGGAGCTATCTTCACCCATAATTAAACAATTTATTTTACCTTAGTTTTTCCTAGTAGGTTCACAGGTACCCTATGGCAAAATCAACATCCTTTTAACCTGTGCAAAGAAACTGGGAGATGTTTATATAGTCATGTTGCCCTGTCACTGAGATGTACAAATAAAATTCTATATTTACTGCTAGAGTTTTATAGTTACCACCCTCCCCCAGTATCTTTAAGGAAGAGCGGCCTTAATAGGCTCATAATCTGCATTGCATTTGAAGCCTCCCAAAGTCTGGTGAATTTTTTCTCCCTGCAAGTCTAAACTAATTGCACTTTTCACAGGAGCCATTTACGTTAATATCATTTTTTTTAAAGATCTAACATTTGTATAACACATTAGAGTTCTTTTGCATGCATTTCTCAATGAACCAAGCTTGGGCTCTATGACCTATATGGTTTTTAAGTTTACTAATGAGTCATTTGCATTTCTCCATTTAAGGATTTCACAATCACTTATCAAAAATGTTAATTTTTGTTGTTCATTATGCATTCACAATCTGCTTTACTTCTAATGATCTTGTTTCCCTTTCCTGTCCTCTTTTCTAATTATTTTCCCAGGAATTCTACAAGACAGGAATGAAGCACTTTAGTCTGATGACTCTCTGCAGAAATAGTGACCGAAAACAAGCAGCCGCCAGATTTTATAGCTTTCTCGTCCTAAAAAAACAGCGGGCTATTGAGCTGAGCCAGAGAGCCCCCTATGCAGATATTATAGCTACAGTGGGACCAATGTTCCATAAAATATGAAGGAAATTCAGAACATGCAGATTTATGTCATCACTGGAATTTCTGTATAGATTGTTCGATTTAATGCAGCAGCTGCCTGGAAGCAGCTGAAGGTCTGATCCATTTCATACACAGGCCAACCTCCCATTTCTTCTTTGTAAGTTCAGAATAATCATAGCCAGAGCTGGAAACCTATATGCTTCAGAAATACTAAGTTATAGCTAAGTAATCTTTTTAACTTAGCTGACTCGAATGTATAGCATTTACCACTTTCCCTGACTTGAATGTTGCATTTAGAAAACATTTTTCAAATACTGTATGCCTCAATAAACATTCAAGGATTATTTATTTAAAATTTATGGGATTAATTAATAATTAACACTTTCTTATTTCCCCACAGACAATAAGTTATTTGGTTCAAATGCATATCATCCTTTATTTGACCTAGTGCCATGGTTTTCTAATACCTTAATTGAAGAGCTATAAAATTCATCTTTGTTTTAAATGATCTGAGTGGCTGTTAGTCTATTTATAGTTCATTTAACCTTTTTGTTCACTACTTAATGATTATTATAACCACCACTCATGTGCCAGCAAAATTAAGTATGTTGCTATGTTAAAAAAAATTAGCAGATATGTTGTCTGCAGCTGGAATTCAAGTAAAGGTCACTAAAATGGATGTTTTTTTACTTGGTGTTTACTAAGCATTTTGACGTTAAAACTATTTTTTTTTTCTTATTTGAAGTTTGTTAAGAAATTTTCATATAATGCTCTGTGAGCTCCATGGTATACTGTAAAACAAAGCCTATGATACTCTCTAAAATACTGTTGTGCTGCAAACTAAATTCTAAATGGCTTCTTTGAATGTATGAACTATAAGATTTAAATGTCAAATTGCCTTTTTAAAATTAACTCTTTTTTTTTAATGTACAGAAAAACTGACTTTTTCATTTTGGTGCACAGTTCTATCAGTTTTAACACATATGTAGATTCCTGTAACCACCACCACAAGCAGGATACCAACAGTACCATCACCAAAAAAACTGCCTTGTGCTATCACTTCATAGTCACACTCTTCTCCCATTCTAACTCCTGGCAACCACTCTTCTACATGACTATCATTTTGTTTTTTACTTTTTCCATTTTCACGTAAATGGAATCATATAGTATGTGATCTTTTGAGGACTGGTTTATTTCACTCAGTGTAATGTCTTTGAGATTAGTCCGAGTTATTACATGTATCAGTATTTCTATCCTGTTTATTGCTGAGTATTATTCTGTTGTATGGATATACCACGGTTTATTTATCCATTTATCCCCCGAAGGACATTTAAGTTGTTTCCAGTTTTTGACAATTATAAACAGAGTTACCATGTACATTTGTGCCAGTTTTTGTGTAAATATAAGCTTTTATTTCTCTGGGATAAATATCTAGGAGTGAGATTGCTGGACCATATGGTAGATTCATGTTCAACTTTATAAGAAATTACCAAATTGCCTCAGTAAGTGTAGCTTAGTTGGTCGGAGTGCCATCCCATGTACCAAAGGGTCATGGGTTTGATTCCTGGTCGGGGCACATACCAGGTTTTGGGTTCAGTCCCTAGTCGGCATTGTGTATGGGAGGCAACTGACCGATGTTTTTCTCTCACATTGATGTTTCTCTCTCTCCCTCCCCCCCCACCCCACCCCACCCCTTCCTCTATCTTAAAATCAATGAAAAGAAAACACATATCCTTGGGTGAGGATTTAAAAAAAATTACCAAATTATTTTCCAGAGTGCATGTACCTTTTTGAACTCACACTAGCAATGTATGAGAGTTCCATTTGACTTTTTGTTTACTCTTTATTTTGAGGTAATTGTAGCACATGTGCAGTTGTAAAAAATAATACTGAGCGATCCTATGTACTGTTCACCAAGTTTCCCCCAATGGTAACATCTTGCATAATTATAATATGGTAGCACAGGAAATTGACATTGATAAAATCCACTCACCTGATTCCCATGTCACCAGTTTTACATGCACTTATTTGTGTGCATTTAGTTCTATCCAATTTTATTACATTTGTAGCTCCATGTGACAACACAGTCAAGAAACAGAGCAAACAGTTCCATCACAAGGATCACTTGTGCTACCCTTTTGTAACCACAGCCACCTTTCTCTCCCCTCCTCCCTATCCCCTGACAACCACTAATCTGTTCCCCATCTCTCTAATTTTGTCATTAATACAACTGGCCTTTGTAGGTTAGGTTTGTATCCTGGGACCTTGCTAAACTCACAAATTTGTTCTAGAAATTTGTTTTTTTTTTTGTAGATTCCTTAGGATTTTCTGCCCAGTCATGTTGTCTGCAAATAGGGACAGTTTCATTTCTTGCTTTGTAATCTGTACCCAATGCAAGGAGGAAACCATTTACTCTTTCACCATGAAGTATGATGTTAGCTACAGCTGACTTTGTATGGGTGGGGTGTGTGCGTGTGTGCATGTGTGCATGTGTGCGTGTGTGTGTATTTTTATCAGGTTGGGGATATTCCTTTCTATTCCTGGTTTGTGGATTTATTTCTTTAATCATAAATGTATGTTGAATTTTAACTGCTTTTCTGAATTGATTGATTGGATCATAAGGGCTTTCTTCTTTAGACCGTTGATATGGTGGAATACAGCAACTGACTCTTGAATGTTTAAACAGCTTTGCATTTCCAGGATAAACCTCACTTCATCATGGTGCATTATTCCTTTATGTATCACTGGCTTCAATTTGCTAATATATTTTCACAGCTTTTTCGAACTATAATTTACATAGCATAAAATTCACACTTTTAAAAGTGTTAAATTCATGGTTTTTAGTATATTCACAGTGTTATTCAGCCATAACCATTATCTAATTTTAGAACATTTTCATCACCCAAAAAGAAGCCCCATACTCACTAGTAATCACTCCCCATTCCCTCCCTCCCTCCAACCCTGGCAACCACTAGTTCACTCTGTCTCTAGCCTTTTGTATTTGGCTTTTTTCACTTAGCATATGTGGTTAAGGTTTATCCACACTGAAGAATGTATCCATACCTCACTCCTTTTAATGGCCAAATTAATATTCCATTATATGAGTATATATTTTGTTTATCCACTCATCAGTTGGTAGACAGGTGAGTTGACAATTATGAATAATGTTGCTATGAACATGAGTGTATAAGTTTTTCTCTTTCTGGGTTATGTACCTAGGAGGGCAGTTGCTGAGTTATCATATAATACCATATCTCTATCCTAGATAACTCTGTTTAACTTCTCAAGGAACTGTAAAGTTGTTTCCTGAAGTAGCTGCGTCATTTTACATTTCCACCAGTAACATAGGAGAGTTCCGATTCTCTGTACCCTCGTCAACACTTGTGTTAATGTCCCTTTTTTTTATTATGCCAATCCTAGGGAGTGAGAAGTGGTGTCTTGTGGTTTCTACTTACATTTCCCTAGTAACTAATGATATTAAGCTTCTTTTCATATGGATTTGCTAATATTTTGTTTAGGATTTTTGCATCTGTGTTCATGAGGAATATTGGTCTGTATTTGTCTTTTCCTGTACTTTTTCTTGTTTTGGTATCAGGGTAATACTGGTGTCATAAAATAACTTGGAAAGTGTTTCTTTACGTTTTATTTGTCTGGAAGAGATGGTGTAGAATTGTTATTTCTTCTTTAAATGTTTTATAGAATTCACCCATGAAACCATCTGGAGCTGGAGATTTATATTTTGGAAGATTTTAAACTATCAATTCAATTTTTTAAATGGTTGTAGGGCTATTCCGTTACCTATTTCATTTGCTGTGAGTTTTGGTAGTTTGTGGCTTGCAAGGAATTATCCCGTTTCATCTAAATTGGTGGTTATGTGTGTAGAGTTGTTGGAGTATTTTTCTCTTATCCTTTCATTGTCTGTGGTATCCATAGTAATAACCTTTATTTCATCCCAGATACTATAAATGTATGTCTTCTCTTTTTTCTTTTCAGTAGTACTAGAGGTTTACTAATTTTATTCGTCTTTTCAAAGAACCAGCTTTCAGTTTCATTGATTTTTCTCTCTTGTTTTGTTTTGTGTGTTTTTTGTTTGTTTGTTTGTTTGTTTTGGGGTTTTTCTTTTGCATTTCATTAATTTCTGCTCTGATATTTCCTTCCTTTGGCTTGCTTTGGATTTATTTTGCTTTTATTTTTCTAGTTTTATTAAGGTGGAAGCTCAATTGACGTGAGACCTCCCTTTTCTAATGTAAGTGCTTAATGGTATATATTTAGCTTCAAAAACTACTTTAACTGCATTGCACAAATTTTGATATGTTGTATTTTCATTTTTGTTCAGTTCAAAATATTTTCTACTTTCCCTTGAAACTTCCTCTTTGACCTGTAGATAGATTTAGAAGTATGTTGTTTAATTTCCAGGCGAGATTTTTCCTGTTCCTTTTCTATAATTTATTTCTAGTCTATATCATTAAAGAACATATTAAATTATTTTGATTCTTTTAAATTTACTTAAGGTTTGTTTCATGACCTAGTATAGAATCTGGCTTGGTAGGTGGAGTGTTCTATAAATGTCAGTTGTACCTAGTTGTTGATAGTACTGCTCAGTTCTTCTGTATCTTTGCTTATTTTTTGTCTACTAGTTGTGTTTATCACTGAGAAAGGAGTGTCCATGTCTACAGCTATAATTGTGGATCTATTTCTCCTTTCAGCTCTGACAGTTTTTGCTTCATACATTTGAAGCTCCTTTATTAGATGCATTCATATTTACAATTATTATGTCTTCCTGGTGAAGTCACCCTTTTATTGCTATATAATGGTTCTCTTTATCCCTAGTAATTTTCTTTGCTCTGAAGTCTTCTTTTTATTTTTTTTAATTGAAATATAATTGGTATACAATATCCTATTAGTGTCAGGTGTACACCATAATGATTTGATATTTATATACATTAAAAAATGATCACCACAATAAGTTACCATCTGTCACCAAAGTTATTACAATATTATTGACTGTATTCCCTTCCCCATGCTGTGTATTACATTCCTATGACTTACTTATTTTATAACTGGAGTATGTACCTCTTAATCCCCTTCACCTATTTCACTTGCTCCCCATCCCTCCCTGCTCTGGTAACCACCATTTCCCCCCCCTCTATCTATGAATCTGTTTCTGTTTTGGTTTGTTTGTTTTTAAGATTACACATATAAATGAAATTATACAGCATTTGTCTTTCTCTGCCCGTGAAGCCTTTTTCTCATATTAAGTCATCCAGCTTTCCTTTGATTAGTATTTACATGGTGTATCTTTTCCATCTTTTACTTTTGGCCTACCTATGTCCTTATATTTAAGCTGAGTTTCTTGTAGATAGCATCTAATTCATTTTTTATCCATCCTGATAATCTCTGTTTTAATTGACATGTCTAAACCATTTGCATTTAATGTAGATATTGATACCCTTGGATTTAGATCTACCATTTTATTTTTTGTTTACTGTTTGTTCCCTCTATTTTAAATTCTTGTATTTCCCCATTTCCTGCCTTATTTTGGAAAACTTGAACATTTTTTAGAATTCCATTTTAATTTACCTGTTGATTTTTACTATATCTATTGTTATATTTTTTAACAGGTGCTCTAAAAATTACAAAACACATGCTTAACTTTTTACATTCTACTTAGAATCAATATTTTACCACTTCAAGTGGAGTGTAGAAACCTTGCACCAGTTAAGTTCCTTTATGCTCCCTCCTTATTGCAATTGTCTTATGTTTTACATCTACATACATTGAAACCCCATCAGACAGTGCTGTGATTTTTGCTTTCAACATCAAACATATTTTAAAGAATTCAAGAGGAGAAGAATAGGCTATTATATCTACCCAAATACTTACCATTTTGATTGTCCTTCTGTCCTTCCTTCCTGATGGTCCAAGTTTCCTTTTAATATAGTTTCCCTTCTAACTAAAGAATTTTCTTTAGCAGTTCTTTCAAAGCATGTTTTCTGGCAATGGATTCTCTTAGTTTTCCTTTCCCTGAGAATATCTTTATATCATCTTTATTTCTGAAGGATATTTTTGCTGGGTATACAATCCTGGTTGACTGCTCTTTTCTTTCATCAATTTAGAAAAATTTTCCCCATTTTACTGCTGCCCTCCATAGTTTCAGTTGAGAAATCCAGTTATTCAAATCATTATTCCTGTATAATTAACACATTATTTTTCTCTGATTGCTTTCAATGTTTTTCTTTGTTTTTAGTTTTCAGTAGTAACTAAACGTTATTCTTTTTCTACTGTATCATTATTATTATTTGGTTTACCCTCTTTGGGATTCACCAGAAAGCTGGAGCTTGGAGCTTTATTACTCTGCTCTGTTTTGCTGCCTTCTTCCCGCAGTTGAACCTGCATCTGGAGCCAAATGGTGGGAGGACAGAAAGAGACAAAAAACAGCTCATCTTCTCTCAGGACCACAGCTACTCTGATTGGAAAAGTTTCTCCTCCCTCAGAGTGTTAGGCACCTGTGGGTCCCTGTTGTCACGGCCACCACTGCAGGATTGCTTGGAGACTGGGTCATGAGACAATGGAGAAAAGACTAAACCAGAAAAGAAAAATTATTTACGCCACTCACCCTGAGCATTAGGAGGTCTCCTTTCCTGATCCTCAAGTCAGAACCAGGGAGGCTCTTTGAGAGTTCTCTCTGTTGATTCCCCAATTCCAGACTTAGGCTGCCTTGAAACCAGGCCAGGGGATACCGGAGGAAACAAAAATGGTAAATTCACTAGTTCAGTGGCCTCCTTCCCCAGTTTGCCTGCTAGTATTTTCAGAGACCTTAAGTAGTTGCTTTATGCATTTTGTTCAGGTTGTATTACAGCCATCAGAGGGAGGAGTGTGCTTAGCCAGACTGGAATCAAAATTGCTTTGAAACTAAACAAACTTAAGTATTTCCCAATTAGTACAAAACAAAACAAAACTAAACTATTGCTTTCTTTAGAATAATTTTGTTTTATGCTTCAAATCTTCATTTGTTGCACTTTACATTATAGCTAAACACTGGTTCTCTTTTCAATCACATGCTTTACAATGCTGAGGAGAGAATTCCTGACTAGCTAACACCATTCCAGGTGGGACTGTTGTGGGGGGAAGTACTTTCTAGATTTAGGGAAGTTCCTTGTGGAGATTTCTGGGAAATTTAGTCTTCTAAGTACCAAGCAAAAATACATGGGGGACGGACAAAAGAAAAGTATATTTTAAGTGAGGATCTCAGAAATTATCTCCTGATAAACAAACATGGCTTCCTTTGGTTTTACTTTAAGTGTAAAAAAGTCACTTAATATAGGTGGACCTTAGGGCAGATAAAACATTTCATCAATTAACTTGCTAATACAGCAATAGGTGTTTGGTTGTGTGTTTTTTTAGACGGCAGGCCATACTTCACATGGCTTTTTCAACTATAGTTGAACCAGATTTAGGCTACCTTGAAACCAGGCCAGGAGATACCAGAGGAAACAAAAATTGTAAATTCAATTTTAGCATTTTCCCTGTTCTGCTACAGTTGCTCTCCATGTTTTCCCACAAAGCATAATGTAATGGTGGTCATCTGATAGAAGAATTCAATTTAGTTGAATAGAGGAGAAAATATAACCAATACCAAAAAAATTTATAGGCTTTTGTTGCAAAATTATAGGCATTGTTATAGAGTGATTTACCACAAGTCAGAGTTACAGAAAAAGGTTTAACTTTGAGGAGGGCTCTCTCTGGAGCATGCCCAAACCTTTCTTCCCTCTCAGGTGTGCATCTTTACTTTTCTCTCCTAAACTCTAAGGGTCCCCATGAGACTTGCAACGAGGGGAGCAATAGGCAATGGCAGCTCATCCTGGGTTTACACCTGATTCTGTCTCCAAGGCCTCCTTTTCTCCGACTTTTCAGTGAGCTAACAGCAGCCCCACCATGCATGGCTCCCTTTCTATAGCATTTCTAGAGAGCCAAAGCAGAGCACCACCTAGGCTCTCTCCTGTTGCTTCTTCTACCTAAGCCCTTCCTTTGTTTCACTGTCCCCAGCTTTAATAAATGAACTCTCAAAATCACCTGGACTCGTATCTTTCCTGCGTGAAGTCAAGAATCCAACTCTACTGGCCAGATGAAGAAAGACCCACTCCAAGCCCAATTTCTTTCCTGTGACAAAACCACATTAAAGTACCACCCAACCACTTCTACAAGAGACACACTTAAGAGGCAGACTCAGTGGGCACCAAAGCCTTGCTGAAGTAAGTCCTGCTCCATGGGGAGGGCCCTTGCATGGCTGATCCTATTTTATTTATTATTTCATCATGTACATTAGAAATTAACCAGGCCAGTATTGCAGAGTCACGATATAAAAATCACTGAAGTCACTTTACAAATTCTTCTCCTGGAAAAGTCTGCTTAGGGTGGAGAGTAGAGGGTACCAAGTTCAGCCTGTCCACAAGTAGACAGAGATTTAGGGACCTAAGAGTCTGAAGAGACCGTATGTCATCTGACCTAGTGTTCTTACAGAAGGCTAGGGCCTGGGACAATGTGTGCTTGCTCCCTCATTCAGTCAATATTTATTGAGTACCTAATGCGTTAGGCACTATTCTAGGCACTGAGGATATAGTAGGGGACAAAGCAAAGTTCTTCCCCTCATAGAGTGTATATTCTAGTGGGGGTGATCATGACAGACTAACAAATAGTAAATATACAACACATCAGCTGGTGGCGAAATACAGCAAAACTATGGCAGAGGGAGAGGGGAAGAAGGGAGTTACTATTTTATAATAGAAGGGAGGGTCAAGGAAGGCCGCCCTGAAACAGTGACACTTGAGCAGAGATCTGGAAGAAGTGAGGGATGGTTTTGAGCAGAGGAATGACTGAGCAGATAGTTAGGGCCGGCTCAGAAGGAGGTAGCCCCCTCCCACTGCTCCCCACCTCTGACATGAACCACATAACCCTTGTGGAGATAGCCCTTGTTGCATAGCTAGAAGCCGAGGCGAGGCAGAGAATCCAGTTTCTGGACTTGGCCCCGTGTTTCCCCCGTGATACTGATGGAAGACAGTGGGAAAAGATGTTTCATGAACACTTCCTTTAGGCTGTGATTATCTTTCCACCTTTCCAATGATTCACATACTCAACTTCAAAGAAAAACATTTTCGTTTTCAGGTATCTAAGATGTACTGCTATCATTTTTCTTAGTAGTCCAAGTGCAGTTTGTATTAAATAACCCTGGTTCTCAGAGGTGCTTGGTTTGGGGAGTGAAATATGTCCCTAAAGGAACACGGGTGAAATGACCGCTTCACGTAAGCCAGCTGTGTGCCAGGAAGGGCGACTGGTATCCTCCTCCCACGTTACAGACCGGAAAGCTGAGGCCCAGAGAGGTTGAGGGGCTCGCCCAGGGTCACACAGCCTCTGCGTGAACCAACTCACCGTGCGCGGTGCTGCGGCGCCAGCTCTGAGTTCAGGCTGACGTGTGGGCGGGAGAGGGCGCCACGCTGCGCGCCCACGTCTCGGCTCCCACGCCCCGCGGCGCAAGGTGCCAACTATCTCTTTAAGGAGGAGAGTGAGGACCGCGGCTCACGCAGCCGCCGCGAGCCGCCGACTGGCTCGTCCCTTCCCTCCGCCCCCGCCCGCCGCCCGCCCGCCGCCCCGCCCGGCGAGCGCCCAGTTAGCCGCGTCCAGCGGGGACTCCGGAGGGCTGTTCGCTGGCCCCGGCGGGGCAGCCGAAGCCATGGACGCCTCCACAGGTGATGGCAGGGGCCCCGGGGACCCGCGAGCCCGCCGCCGGCTGCGCCCGCGGGGCCCGGAGCGCCGGGGCGGGGTGGGGGAGGGGAGGGGGCGGCGCGGACCCGCACCCGCACCCGCACCCGCACCCGCACCCGGACCCGGACCCGGACCCGGCAGCGGCAGCGGCGGGTAGCTGCCCTCCAAGCTCGGGCTGCGGCCGCCCCGCTGTCCGCGGCCGGCCGGGGCCCCCTGCCCGGGCCCCACCCGCGCTCACCGCACCTGCCCGTCTTCTTCCGCCGCAGGGCGCTGATCGGCGGGCGGCTGCGGCGGCGACTGCGGAGGCGCTGCGCCAAGGCGGCCGGGGCGCTGGGCCGCGCCGCGGGGGCGAGCGCGCTCAGGTGAGGCACCGAGCCCCGGGCGGGCGGCGGGCGGCGGGCGGCGGGCCGGGAGGGGTTAACCGCGATTCATTCCTACCCTCCCTTCGCTCCCCTACATCCCTCTAAATGCAACCCCCCCCCCCCCCCCCCCGTGCAGTTCCCAACTAGAGGATGCTGATTGCAGCAGGGAAGGTGCCCAGGGTGGGCGATTCGGAGGATTCTAGGGGCCACCCCAGCCTATTTGCCTTCCTCCTCCAGCGTTGGCAAACGTTTAACCCTTTCCTCTCGGAAGACGAGCAAGGCTCCCGGGGGGGCGGGAGAAAGAACCCCACACCCAGCCCAAGGTCAAGCGCCCGTGACTGCCTCCTTCCCGTATCCCCCTGAGAAGCATCAGGGCCCTGCAGCAGATCTGGGGAAATGCCCGTGACCTCTAAAGTGGGAGGTCAGCCTCAGTGTCCCTGGAGCTTCCACGGGGGGGATGCCTTCTCCCACTGCTCAGTAGGGAGCTGGCTGTTTCCAACACCTGCTAGCCTGGAAGCCCCACGTTCCCTGCCTCAGCCCTGCAGATGCTGGAGGCCTGGCTCCCCACTGCCTGTTTCCTCTGCCCTCTGCCCATCCAGTGGTGTGGGATGAGCTGCAGTTGCTTCCCAGAAAAAGGTGATCTCTGCAGGCAGGGTGGGGTAGGGAAAGTGCCAGAGATTGGGGTTCCAGTCCCTTAGCTTGCTAGTAGGCCACTAGTAGCCATTTTAAAATTCTTTAGGCGTGGGTGTCTGTCTGCTCATCTGTTAAATGCAGGAGTTGGATTAGATGGTCTGTACAATTTTAATATGTCTCTCAAGCAGCTTCAACATGTCAGGGGACCTCTCCCTTAAAGCAACCCAGAATTTAAACGTGAATCTATGAAATAATTGGGGTTTCCTCAGTTGATCTCTTTCAACCCTGGACTTCTCAAGTGAAACATTGATCTTGTGAGTCTCATGGAACTGGAGACATCAGACAGTCCTCTACTAGCATCCCTGTGCCATCACTAGGGTGACCTTTGTCAAGTTACTTTTCCTTCCCCAAGCTTCGGTTTCCTCATCTGTAAATCTGGAAGAAGTGTGCATGTCTCAAAGGGTTGATGTTGGGATTAAAGGAAACATTTAAAATCGAACCTGTGCCTGGCACATAGTAGGTTTTCAGAGACATGGGTCTTGGGAGATAGACTGGGGAAAGAGAAGAGGAGTAGCTGCTTGTAGTCCCCTCCCCTCCCCATCACCAGTCTCTTCTGCACCCTGTGGACAGTGACCCTGCTAGGAGATAATGGATGCTGGACGATCTTGGGCTGCTGGACTGAGGGCCTAGGAAGCAACCAGGAGATACAACATTCCCACTGCAAGGGCTTTGACATCATTTTAGCAAATGATGGTGCCAAGGAGGCATGTATAGTCCAACCCTGGGTTTGGGAAATCTTGGCATCTGAGGGCAGAGTTGCTAAGGAAATGAAGCATTGGAATCTTGTGTGCCAGCAGAGGGTAGGGACCAAGGCTTCCTGGTTTGGGGGGGGGGGGCACTGCTGCTCCCTTGCCCTCCCTGAGACGAGGCAGTCAAGTGTTTGGTGTCCATGTTGTCTTTTCTTTGTCTCCCTTCCTGCTGTCATTTTTAGGCTCGCATTTACCCTTTCTTGCTCGGCGTATTCCACAGGTACGTTCTGCCCCTTGGCGGCGTGATAAAGCAGCTCCCCACAGGGAGGGGCAGGGCATTTTGCTGCTGTACCCTTTGGGCCAAAAGAAGTTGTGGTGTCTCCACCTGCCCTCAGTCCTACCCCCTGTCATTTTCCTCTCTGCGTCTTCAACCTCTGTTCTGTGGCTAGGCACAAAGTAGGTCTTCAGGAAGTTTGAGGAAATTATATCCCTAAGCCAGTTAGGTTAGGGAGAAATTGCAAGAATGTGTTGAAGGTGTAGGTGAGATCGCTTTTAAGTACAGGGCATTGTGCGGGTCGTTGGTTGTCATTTCTGTTATTAATACTGTTGTTATCACTATTGCCAGTGGCCAACAGCAGTTTTATCTTCTCCTCAAGTCAGGTTTAAAGGGGCAAGATGTGCCTGGGAGAGGGGGGTGGTTGGCAAACAGATGGTGCTCAGGTGAATTTGAAGGGAAGAGGGTTGGGAAGAGAGTGATGCCAGCAGCTTGCTGTGTTTGGGGAGTAGAGGCAGGTAAGAAGCAGCAAGTGAGCCGAAATGTACACACGGTAGAAAAGCAGGAGACCCAGGGCCCAGGTGTCATTCCCCCACCTCATTGTGTGACCATGGGCCAGTCACGCCTCCTCTTAAGACCTCTGGTCTCCAGCTATAAAATGAGAGGACTGGACTACATGACCCGTACCTGACATTTTTAAAGTAGATTTTGGTTCTGACATTTTTAAGTTGATTTTGTCAAGTAAAAATGAGACTGTTATTACTCTCAGTATCATTGATGGAGTATCAGACTATTACCTATCTCAGGTAACCCTCATAACGAATTATATTTGAAGGACTATGAGACTGAGGCTTAGAGAGATTGACTTGCCTGAGATCGCACACCTAGAAGGGGCAGAACTGTTACCTGACACCAGGTTCAGCTAACTCTAAGGAGCATGCTCTTGCAAAAGTTTCACTACCTCCCAGTTAGACCTTGCTGTCATCGCCGTGAGTTGTGTATATACTGCACTTGCACATAGGGGTTTGGAAAGGGAAAGGCATTTCCCTAAAGTGATTACTGCAGAGGACTTGCTGGGTTGAAGAGTGTGTGAGTCTGTGCTGAAAAGCCTTCCTTTTGCTGTGAGCTCCGCTGTGCTGATTTGTGCTGGATGCCCCTTTACCAAGGAGAATGGCTAGGAATGAATGGCGGTCGTGACAGACACACTTTCTGAGAGCTTTCTACGTGCTGTGCTGTTTACGGGTTCACTTATTTACTCCTCAGACAATCCCATTATGGAGGCACTATAATTTTACCCATTTTCCAAGTGAGAAAGCCAGGGCAGACAGTCAAAGGGTCTTGCCAGAGTTACACAGCTAACTTGTTGTGAAACCTGAGAAAGTTGAGCTGGAAGTGCACTGTACTGGGAGTCAAAGAGTTGCTTTTAGTCTGAGCCCTCTCATTGCCTGAGTAGCTTTGAGTAAGCCAGTTTCCCTCTGAATGTCGGTATTCCCATCCCACAAAAGGACTGGATGAACCTACTGGCTCTAAAAGACCTAAATGCCACCTTGTCCCAGAATCGAAGTGGAGGGGATTCCTTGTGTAGCTCAATGTTAATCAGCATTTGTTTATGATTTATTAGCCACACCCTGGGATGAGTGCACGGGATACAGGAAAGAGTAAGAGTCAATCTTTAGTTTTCAGAAGCTCCCAGCTGACAGAGGAGATAAATGTCTAAGCATGTAGGTATGATAAACCGTCTAGGAACTGTGATGATATGATATGGTATGATGGGACAGGGGAAGGGGATGGGCTTTCCTACTCAGAGGTCAGCAAAGTGTCAGATACCATGGTCATCTCCTTATGTTCAGCATTGAGTTTACGGATGATGATGATGATAAATGTTCTACCCAGCTTAGGATATTTCCAGTTTTGAAGACTTAATGGCTCTTGAGCCCAGCAACCCCAAAAGTGGCCACAGATGTCTGAGGGACAACTCAAGCTCATTCTGTGGCATAGGTCCAGTGGAACTATCCATTTGCCCCAGGTGGGCCCAAACCTCTCCTGTCTGTAGGTGCTTATGGAGGCAGGCACAGACTTGGGGAATCTTCCTCGTGTCTATTCTCAGCATACCTCCTGTCTGGTGTACCTAACACCTGGGAAGGTAAAGGCATTTACCCAAGATTCCTCAGTCAGCCTGGGATCATAACTCTAGCCTAATGGGAATTCATTTCTCAGCTAGCTGTATGCAATCGCTCTACATCCAGGTCACCAGGGGCCTGAGGGGCCATTTCTTCATTTGATGGGCAGCTCACACTGAGTGAAGGTTTGATGCAGGTGAAATGAAGCTCAAGCTGAGGGCTATGGATAGGGAGAGACCTGCATTCCCTCGGCTGCTTTCCACCTCTTAATAGACAGATATTTACGAAGCGTTTGTCACATGCCCTCAGCACTGTCCTCTGAATTGCGGTGCTGAGTCAACCAAAAGGGAGTGTCTGGGAAGTGGCCTGGTGCAGTGGAAAGAGCCAGCACCTAGGAGTTGGGAGACTCAACTCGGCTCTGCCATCGACTCCCTGGGTGGTCTGAGGCGAGGCCCTTCGCTTTGCCACACCTGCAAAAGGAGAATCATATAGGTGGTCTCCAAGGGCTTTTCAAGCTCTGACTGGCTGACAATCCAGCAACTCTTTCTTCTGTTCTGTAACCACTTTAGGGGGTATAGGAGTGGACAGGGTACAGGTAACTGTAACTCAAGGAAGAGTGGGATAAATATAACACAACGCATGAACAAATGCTCTGTGGGCTTGCTGGAGGGAGAGGGCTTGGGAAAGACTCAGTTCCAAAGCCACCTCTTTAGAGGTAGGAAGAGATGCAGAGGTGGTTTGGGGTTTTTGAACCAGGAGTAGCAGCAGAAGCATGCTGACATTCTGGGAGAGGAAGGCTTCAGAGCAGAGCCGCAGTCCCCAGACTTAGATTTCAAATATCAGTGCATTGGGGAATCTGTCCTAGGTTAGCCAACGTTTTATTTTGCCACATGAGGACATTCAAGTGACATTTAGAGTTCTGTTTACTATCACTCTCATATAGTGAGAGAGCATTTTAACACCTCTATCACCCACAAAAAGAAGGCTATATGATATCGAGGGGAAAGGTAGTTCCTGAAATTGAATGCATTTTGCTTTATGAAACGCTCACTACATTGTTCATATTTTGTTCATTTTGCTGCAGACTGTTGTCCTTGTGTTTGACTCTGGAGTCTGGCTGCTTGGGTTTGAATCCTGGCCAAGTTACTCTTTCTCTCAGAGCCTCTGTTTCCTCATCTGTAAAATGGGGAAATGATGCTGTCTACCTCGTAAGGTCATTAGGAGGTCTGTATGCCATAATAAAGCATGTAAAGGAAAGGACCACCAGCCCAGTTGTCTGCAGAGGCAAAGCAGGTTGGGCTGTGTGGGGATTGCAGCAAATTGAAAAGCTCTTGCTTGAAAGAGGCAGCTGCTAGTTGGCTCCTGGGCCCAGTGTTGTCAGATTTTCTAATTCATAAAACAGAAATATGGATATTTGTTTGTGGCATCTCTTGATTTTTAAAATGTGACCAACTAGGCAGCATTTTTAAATGTACATATTAAAACGTGTCTGTGGCAGATTAGTCTGTGTCCTGTGATACAAAGTTCTAGATGCTGGACATGTGCTTAGTAGTTGTCAACTGAGCATGAAGTTGGAGAAGGGAAGCAAGGCTGGGAAGGTGGGCCGGCGCCAGGCCATGCCTTGTCTGCAAGGCTGGGTAACACATTACTTCAGCAGCTTGTGACCTTCTGCTTCTGGGCCTCCGGCTTCAAAGGCCCTGTTTGTGTCCTGTCCCTTTCGGCAGCACTGTTGGGATTGAGTCTCTAGGGACTGAGGCCTCCAGACACCTCTGTGACCCCTTGAAATTGGCACTGGCCAGGCTTCCTACCACAGGGCCTTTGGAAGCTTGGTCGGCAGCCTCAGAAGAGGGAACTTGGCTGATGGTCTGTGAGCCTGTCACAGAAGCTGCCCTGGAGAGGCGGGTGTGAAGAGAGGCTCTGGCAGCTCCTGGTGGGAGGGGTGGTTCCTGTCCTTTGGAAGCCATGCTGGCCTCGCAGCCGAGGTTGTGCTGCCTTCTGCTTGGTTTGTGGTGAGGCCTGGGCAGTAAGCAGTGTCTCCATACACAGCTCTGCCACACAGCCACCACGGAGGAAAAGCGGGGATCTGGCGTGGAGGAGGCACAGAGCATTCTCAGAGAAAGACCTCGGAGGAGTTCCGAATTAGCAGGAGGAACCAACTCACCTGGCCTCAGGACATCCTGGGATTCAGATTAAAGCCTCTAATGACAGCTTATATTTTGTGGTTCCAGTTAATCAAATATTCATCAAGCACCTACTGTGGTAAGGCTTGATCCTGGCCTCTGGGGGGGGATGCAAAGAAGTGTTTATATCCATTCATTCAACGAATATGCACAGTGTCTGCTCTGAGGCAGATGCCAAGATGCGGCCCCTACCCTCAGGGAGCTTTTCAGCCTGATAAAGGTACACAAATGCTGCCCAGAGCTTGGCTCATAGAAATAGTAATAGCATCTGCCATTTGATTGTGTGCCTTCTGAATATTAGGCATAGTACCTGTGTGAGAGGGTGGATATGGGGATCGGATGAAGTCCAGCACGGCGCCCGCCACACCGTGATGCGTTAGTGTTAACCTGGACACCTGGGCAGCTCCAGAAGAAAGGCCAAGACCAGGTGGGTCAGAGAGAAGCAGCGGCAAAGCAGTTCACGTCCACTTGGCACATGTTGTCCTCATTTCAGCCATGAGGACGCTAAGGCTCAGAGAGGGCATGCAGTTTGTTCAGAGCGACGCAGCTGCTGTGTAGCAGAGCCTGTGCTTAAATGCTGGTCTGTGTGGCATCGAAGCTGTTCTTTCTTCGAAACCATATTTCTCTAAATAAGTGATTAATGAACAAATAATAAAACTACCACCATGACTGGGGATGCACAACTCTACCTGGTAAGGCAGGGAGTTTTTATAATTAAGAAAACTGGGACTCTCAGAAAGAAGAAACTGGCCAGAGTTGTATAACCATGAAGTGGTGGGGTTGGGATGCCAACCCAGGTGTGTTAGATGTGGCTTCCCACACTGTCAGGACAGAATAGTCTTCAGGGGTTACAGATAATTGTCTGCAGATACTCAGAGTGCATGCATGTAAGTGTGTAGGTGTGAGAGAGACTCAGAGAGGGACTGGCTTCCCGAGAGACGCCTGCCTCTGAATTTAGCTTTTCCCCACTAACATCTAGAATCATGGAAAGCCAGCACCCACAGGCACTTAACGTTCACACGTCTCAACAGCTTCGTTTTGCAAACAGGGAGCCTGAGTCCCTGAGACCCTGTGGGGTGTAGCGTCAGAGTTCACACAGACCTCTGACCCCTGAGCAGGCCCAGGGCTGGTGCCTTGATTTCTTTTCTTCCTGTGACCCTAGGTGAGCCAGGTGACTTTTCTGAGCTCCTCTCACCTTGTCTGCAAGGTGGGCACAGCAATGCCTTTCTGTGGGTGAGAGGCCGGAGCAGACCCCTCTAGCCAACCATCCCAACTTCAGGCACCATCTGTTGCCATCAAAAGGCCCTGGAAGGCATAGGAGGGGGAGCCATGTATTCATTAAGGAAGGTTTGTCGAGCTCTGCACTGGCCAGGTCTGGGGATGTGCTGGCTGGAGCAGTGCTGGGGAAATTTTCTGCCTTGCTCTGGGCTTTGTAGAGCCTGGTTGAGGACATCTTCATCTCTTCTGCCACGGCCCTGCACAGCTCACCAGCAGCACAGCTGCTTAAGCCGTGTGTGTGATGCTTAGAAACCCTCAGAACATGGAAGCTCGTGGTCCCCAGATGGAGATGTGCGTAAACAGCCTGTGTCCCATTAGTGTGAGAATTGCTTCAAAAGGGACACAAGCAGGGGCCCCCCATGGAGGGAGCCATGAGCTCTGTCTCCTGTGGAGCTCTGCACGGGCGCCCATGCCTGAATTGGGCTTCGGAAGCTGAGTAGGTAGAGAAGCTCTGAAGCACTTTCTAGGCAGAGGGCACCATATAGGCCAAAGCACGGTGAGTCCACAAAGTGACTTGGTGACGGTGGTTGAGAAGGATATGTGATAGAGACAAAGCTGACAAGGCAGGCAGAGGTCAGGTCACCACAGCTCTGTGAGGTGGGGGGTGTTATCTCCATTTAATAAATGGGGACATAGGTACCAAGAGATCGAGAGTGTGTGCCCTTGGGCCTGTGAGTCAGTGGCAGAGCTGCTGCACTGTCTGCTGTGTCCCAGGGGAGGTGGACGGTGGAGCTCTCTCAGGGCCCCTTTTCCTGGCACCTGGGAAGACTCTGAGCCCCTAAAGGCATGGTGCCTACTGCTCTCTTGGCCCTCGCCAGTGAATCCACAACTAGCCAGATTCTTGAGCCCAGAGAATCCTTCTCAACCACCTTCACCTTGCTGCTTATAGTGCACAGGCCAGAACTGCCATGTCACTTGGGCACTAGTATGTTTTAGCTGACTATACTGCCACTGTGAACAAAAATAGGGTTCTGTGGTTAAGGGAGAGGGAGACTGAGTGATTAGTGTCCATCACTCCAGCCTACCGAGAGGCCTGGGCATCATCACACTCTTCCCTCTCCCACGTTCCCCACAGCCCGACTCTTTGGGGCCCTGGAGAGTCTGCCTCTTAAATTCCCTCGAATCCATCTTTGCTTCCCTCACTTCCTCTCCTCTACTCCCATGTTACCTTGCCTGGTGCCTCTCATCCCTTTCTGTTCCCTTCTCAGCAGGGCTGGTGCAGGGTTGTCTTCTATAATGTAGACCTGACCTTGTCGTTGGTCTGCGCAGAACTTCGTCCTGTGGGCTCCAGTGGCACTCCCAGCCTTCCTCCCTGCTCCCCTCTGCCCCACACTATGTGGTCCTCTGGCTCCTTCACACTGCTGCAGTGCTAACCCCGTCCCTGCCTTGAGTCTGGTGTGCTTCTCCACAGGCAGCTCTGCAGCCGTCCTTCAGAGCCCCACTCCAGGGCTCCTCCTGAGTTCTGCACGGAGGCTCACTCCCTCCCCTGCTCACCCCTTCCCACTCAGACCCACGCTTCAATTACTGGGGCTGTCAGAGGAGGACCCAGCCCAGTAGACACTTGGTAAATATTGACTGAAGTGGCCTGGCCAGAGCTGCCACACAGACAAGTGCTATAATTATGAGAGGGAAGCTGTGGGAGGAGTCGCTTTCAATCTTGGAGCTAGGCCACTTTTCAGCCAGGTCTCTCCAGGAGGCCTCAGTTTCTCCCTTAGCCACGAGGCCAAAGAGAGACAAAAATAGTCATCTTGGTAGTTTTGTGTTTGAGCTTGAACTCCTTGCCTTTTAGGAAGCAAGGCTCAGTGCCAGTGGTTTTGTCAAATGGAAAACACAGCTGATTTGCACGTGTTGTGGGGAAGGAGAGTTAACCGGCCACCCAGCCCTTTCGGAAAACTGTTTGGCAGCATCTTCACATTCTTTGATCCTATAAATCTCCTGGGGACCCATCCTTAGGAAATCGTTCTGAATACAGAACCGTAATTATGCACAGAAATATCTATTATAGAATTCTTTTTGATAGGGAGAAAGTCTAAATGTTCAACAGAGGGTGGATGTTAACTACAGTGGACCCATGAAATGAAATATTTTCCAGCCCATAAAATACCTTTCATAAAGCATATGCCATGTTATGGGCAATTCTTAAACCATGTTAAATTTTTTAAAGATACAAAGATGCATATCTAACATTGTTATAACTGTGTGAAACTAACACACACATACTCCAAAAAAAGAGAAAGTTTTTTCCTGAATCTAGAAAATAAGTAGAAGGGACAGCAATAAAATTAATCAGTGGTTTGTCTTTGAGTAGCAAAACTGGAGATTTTTTAAAAAGGTACGTGCTACTTTTAGACTATAATAACTACTTTCATAAATATACATATATTTAACACTTACGAAATACCCAGTCAGAGCACGTTTTCATTCATGACCTCCTTGGGGTGAATTGTTCACTTGTCTCTGGGCCTTGGTTTATAAACTAAGGGAAAGAAGCTAGGGTTCATCGGGTGGCGTGTGCCAGGCTCTTTGCATGAGTTATCTAATTAAATCTTCACCATCGAAACCCTGTTTTTCAGATGTGGAAGCTAAAGTTCATGGTCAGTCTCCTTAGAACTAGGTTTCCAGGGGGATCCTGCCCTAGAACAGAGCCCCTGCTCTGCGCGCCACCCTAGGGGCCCCTATGATTATGAAGATCTCCGCCTGCTCCGGGGAAAGGCAGGTGGGAGGGACACCTGAGAGCACTGTGTCAACAGAGCCCGTGCAGTTTATCTTACAGGGTGGGGATGTCCATGTTTGCCAGCAGGTGGGAGGAAGAGTGCTTCTTGCTGACCGCAGCCAGGGCTGGTGCTCTTTGATGCACCTCTTTAACCCAGAAGCCTTTTCCTGAACAGGATGACCCCCTCAGCCCAAGTCCCCTGTTCTGTGTTTCCCCACCTCCTTGTGCATCCCAGCACCCTGAATTCAGAGCTGCAAGCCTAGGGCTTGAGTCCCAGTTCTACCACTGATTGACCTGGTGCCACCCACCCTGACCTCAGACCCTCTCCCTATCAAATGGGATCTACTACGTAAGAGATCTCAAACTCCAATGCCAGGCAGCTACCCAGACAGCCTGGATATAAGAGCAAGAGCTCTGATAAAAGTGCTGGCAAAAAGGAGCCACTCCTCAGCCTCAACCCATCTTTGCTGTGCTGGAATGAGACACGGAACTGCAAGATCTTTGGGTTGTTTAAGACAAGCTAGAAATCTGGACTTATTAAAATATAAAATCTCTCAATTTATAAATGTTGACTAAAATTAAAATATATACACATGCAGGCCAAAGGAAAGTGGTCTACAGGCATGAGAGGGCCTATGGACTGCCAGGTTCAGCTGCCTGTGGGTCGCCTGACTCTGAGCCCTTCTGGCTTGGACCCTCTGGTTCCTGGATTCCTGGTCTACAAATTCTGCTGGACACGGCACTGGGCAGAGTGAGGCCCAGGCCTGCAAGAGCAGGAAGATCACCTGCTAAGGAGAAAGAGGCCCTAAGTTTGGCTTTCCTGGGCCCCCATACACACCCTCGGCAAATCCCTAGGCATTAAAAGGTCTTCCCTGCTTCTTGCCAGAAACGATATCCCAGCTGTGGCCTATGGGCTGCTGTGTGCTAGATGCTGTACATGGCAGCTTGACCTCACTTCGTGGTCACGACAATGATGAACCTCACACACATAAGGAAATTGGCCCTGAGTGTGACTGGCTTGAGGGCACATAACTCCCAGGTGAATCCAGGGGTATCTACCCCAAGCTCTTGTGTGATCTTCCTTCCGGCCCTCGGAGGAGGCTGCTGGTGCTGGTGCTGACGGCAGTGTTCGGTGCACAGAGCGGAGAGCGCGCAGATGTGTGATTATGTGTGCACACTTGTATGTAAGCGCAGCTAGACCTAATGTGTCTGAGGGACAGGTGTGCTTAGTGCCATCAAGTCTTATCGTTTGTAATAGTTATGGTCTATAATGCTGCTGCAAACCCTGAATTAGTGAGTATTGGACCAGCGCTCCTGAGGGAAAGTACAGGGCTAGGCTCCTGGGAGCCTCTGGTCACAACACTTTCACCAGCTGATCCATACGTAACCTTGTCTCGTGTGTTTCTGTTTAAAGACCCCTCAACAGATTGTTGATTCCCTCACATTGAGCCCATGCCAACAGCTCTGTAATTCCTACCTGGATGAAGCTTTTCCGACACACAGTTTCTCCATCAGGCACATCATGGGCTTCTTGTGCGTAGGAACACAGGACAGCACTTCAGCACTGCACTCGGGGGCCTTTTTAAATGGCAGAATCAACAAAAAGCATGTAAATGTTACAAACATGACATTAGACCACTAAAAGGAAGCTTGTTGAAGGATTGAGAAATGGAACAGGGGGGTTGCCTTGTTCCACCTCAGCCGAACACCTGGGTATCAGGCACCTCACGTTTTGAGAACGACTGCACAAGAACTAGGAGCATGGATTTGAGGGTTACAAATGAATGTTAGGGAGTAGGTGAATTCACAAATGCACAGCCCGCGAATCATGAGGATCACCTGTGTATCTTTCGTCTTTTTCCAGGGCTGCTGTCAGGAGTTGGGGTTGTTGGCGGAACTAACTGGGTTTTGAGTGCGGCTGTTACCTGGAGGGGCAGCTGGCATCAGTTCTGAGTTCCACTCTCAGCATTGCCACCTACTTGCCATGCGCTCTCATGCGGGTTCACTGGTCTCTGTCGCCTGAGCGTCCTCAGGGGTAAAATGGAGAGAACACACCATAGCCTGTGGGGGCGACAAAAGGGGGGAACTGAGAGAATAAATGTGGAGCACACAGACAGCCCCTGTCAGGACGCTGATTAAACAAATGGCAGCTCAAAAACCATGCTGCTTTCATGCTTTCCCTTAAGATGTGGTTATTAAAAGTGTAGCACTTAAGACCTGCTAGATGCTGAAGGTTCAGAGATGACCGAAACCTTTCCGGCTCCTAATCTAGTAGGAGAGACAAGCCACCTAAGTAGGATACTATATAAAAAAGACTATAATAACGTGAGCAAGTGCCACAGCTTTTTTTGCCCCTTTCTTGGTTTACTAAGAAGTTTTACTTGCTTAGGTGGTGATGTCAATGAGTGTAGATCTATGTGTTTTTTCAGCAAATATTTATAAAAGGCCTGTGGTGTACTAGACACTGGTCCGGGCGCTGGGAATTAAGTAAAGAACAAAATGGGCCAATATCCTTACCTTTCTGGAGCTTATATTCTAGAGACAGTAAGCAAAATAAATACATAAATATATAAGCTGTTGCTGAGGACTGTGGAGAAAACAGCATGAAAGAAAGAGAGGGAGTGCTAGGGGAGGGAAGGTTGTAATTTAAATAAAGTGGTCAAGGAAGGTTCACTGAGAAGGTGACATTGGAGCAAAGACCAGAAGGGAGAGAAAATACCCTGGGCAGGGGGAGCAGCGTGTGCAAAGGCCCTGAGCGGGAGTGTATACGGAGGCAGAGTGACTAGAGCAGCATGAATGAGGGGAGTGGTAGGCGAGGTCAGAGAGCGAAGGGCTTTTCATTAGCCACAGCGAGGACTTTGGCTTCCATTCCAATCCAAGAGCTTTCGCTTCCCTTAACCATGAGAACAAGATGGGACCACTGGGAAAGGTTTTGAGCAGAGGAATGGCATCATCTGATGACACAGGCCCAGAGAAGTGAAGTGGCATTCCTGCTGTCATTAAGATGGTGGGGGGTGGAGTTTGGAATTCAAATCCAGGCATATTTGAGCCCAAAGACATGATTTCTTTCTGTTAGGTTAGTCTGCCTCTCAGTGACAAAGGGATTTTTAAATAGGACATAGATGTTTACGGAATCTCCTTTCTAAAACATTTTTAAATGTTCACTTTAGCTAAATTAAGGTGTGGGGCAGCTTCTCCAGAGAGGGAAGGCTTCATGGGAGAGGGATTTATAATTACCCACCCTCTTCCAGGAAGCATGAGCCATGTTGGACCCTGTCGAAGGCCCTGGGTCTTAGCAAAGGCAAACGAATTCAGTTTGACGTGGGAAATGCCATTGGAAATCAGCTGGACAGGAATTGGCTGCTCAGTATGGCAGAGAAGCTGGCAGCTAGAGAAAGAAAGATGGTCTGGGAGGAGAGATGAAGGGCGCTGACGTGGGATCAGCATGGTTCCTGGGCTAAAACAGAAATGGTTGGATGAGCTGGGCCAGTATCTCTATGCAGAGCCCCCAGGAACTTCAAGGAGATAGATGAGACTTGGCTTCCAACAGGAGCAGCACACCCAGGGTGGTTGGTGCATGGAGTTAGCTGGCTTTCAGCTTGATGTCCCTGCTCCTGTAGCTCAGACTGTGGCCTTTGGCAAGTCCTCTGTTTTCTGCTTAGAAAACGTGGCAGTTGGACTAGATTGTCACGAAATGCCGGGTAAAGGGGAGGGAGAGAAAGGAGGAAATGAATATGAATGAGAGAGAAATTTGAATGACAGAGTATGAATGAGTTTATGTGGTTCCCTGTTTTGGATTCCCAGGAAGACAGAAGCTCTCTGATTTTAGGTTGAGTCAGGAACTATCTCCATGGAAAGGGGCAGTAGTCCCAGGCAGATCAGATACATTGCCACACTCCCTTAGCCCTTTGGTCCTTGTGCTCCGCAAGTCCTTCACCCTGATGTCAGCAAAGCACAGCACACACAGGGTTACCTGGATGAGCTCTGAGAGCATCGTCTCTCCTCTATTTTAGGACCCTCCTTGCCTTGCAAGTTCCCAATAGGCAGCCGTGTACCTCTACAGCACATCCCATGTAAAAATGTTTCTTTTAGCATTCATTTTAGGGAGGGCTTTATTTCTCCTAAAGAATCGGTCCACTTCCCACTCTCCCTTAACCATAAAAACAAGAAGACTGGGCATAATTTCTCTTTTTGCATCAGTGGCGAGGAAGCTCGGAGTCAAGTCTTAGCCTTATTATTGCTGCCTTGTTTGTGCTTGTGATCAGGCTGTGGTGTTCCCTTCTTCCTGGGCCCAGAATTCCATGTATCTTTTACTACATGTCATTTGTGAGCTGCCTTAAAGTTGGGGAGACTTCTCCTGTCTTACCTCTAGGCTTTCTTCCCATGACTTCTTTACTCATAAAGCCACCCTCTGTTCCTACTTTATTGAGCTTTTGCCTGGATTCAAATGTGAGTGAGGGTGGGGGCTGAGCTCGCTCACTAGAATCAGTAGTCAAGTTCCCAGCGCAGGCTCTGATCCCACTTGCTGTGCAACCCCAGAAAAACCACACGCTCTCTCTGGGTTTCAGTTTCTCTCATAGAATGATGGACTGTGAGAAAGCCTACCCAAGATCCTTTCCGTTCTAGAATTCTGAGAGTGTGTTAACTCTTGTTGGTAATTGGGATAAAAGCAGGGAGGACACCGACTGAAGGATCCTAAGAACCGGGACAGAGACATGGAAAAAAGGGAGAATCTGTAGAGCTGAAGGCCCTGTCTTTTCCCCTTCCTATGATGCTTTAGAGCTGAAACCTCAGGAGCAGAGGGCAGGTAGAGGAGCAGGCTGAGGCTTGACAGCTCTATCAGCCAGGAAGCCCAGGGAAGCATATGCTGCGGCCAAGGTCACTGAAGCGCCTCCATCTGCCAGGAGCCATTTGCCAGGCAGCTGCCAGGCTGGGGCTAGCCCCACGGTTGCTCCGTTCCCCACACCTCCCCATGCTGTCTGCAGAGGGGAGCCCTAGCACGCAGCTGGACGGTGAAGGGATGGAAACTTGTGTTCCACCTGCTACTTCTCCCCATATAAGAGGCCTGCCAGACACTGCCCTGGAGAGCCACCCATGGCAGTTGGCCTGGCAGAAGGTGCCAGGAATTTCAGAGTCACCCCCTGGGCCTGCTCTGACGTGCCCTGAGGGGGTAAAGCAAGGACTATCTCTGAAGAAGAGAAAAGAGAGGTGGTAGTAGTCATAGCAAGAAATGTTCAGTCTTCCAGTTGTCCAAGAACTTCCCCATCCCTCGATTCACTGCCTTGGCTGGACCCTGGAGAGACAGGCAAGGTCAGGAGGGTGATTCCCACTGAATTCACAAGGCAGCTGAAAGAAGTTAAGGCCCAAGGTCACCGAGAGGGACCATGTGATGTGGCCCAGGGGAGCTGAGAGTCTCTCAGTGCTGGGCTAGCCCAGTGCCTGGGCTAAAGACTGGGTTGCAGCAGCTACTGCAAGAATTGAGAACAGTGATCCTTACAGGGAGGGCTTCTCCTTTGCCCACATGTCTGATTCTTGGAGGAACAGGGAGAGACTTGCACTGGTTAGGAGAAGACATGAAGAATTCCTTTTTAACAGTCTTCCTTGTCCTGCTTACCTCCTGTTTCTGTGATGTCTGCCGTTATGGAAGCTCGAGGAAGCCAGGATAGGGACATAACCCTCTCATCTCACCATGGTCTGAGAGTCTTCTGGGCAAGTAGATTTTTCCTCTTTTGTGTGGCAAAATGATATGTGTCCCAGAACTCTTGTATCCCAGACCTTCATGCTGCTGTAGAAATGCAGGTGCTCATGACGTGGCAGTCCAAGGTATGACCTTGAGTGACCTTGTAGCCTCTGCAGCTTTGGGTTTCCCATGTGTCAGATGGAATAGTCTCTACCTGGCCTCCCTCCACAGGGAACGAACGTGTGAGGACCAGATGGGGTGTGTGGATTTGCAGAGCCTTCAAAAGGGGCAGTCCTAGCTGCCTGTCTGCTCCAGGCTGACTCAGTCAGGAGCAGCAGGGAAGCGCCTGAAACCAGGAAAATGAAGGAGGCCCGATTCTAGTTCCTGTCCTGTCGCAGCTTGCTGAGCCATCCTGGGCAGTTTCCTCCCCTTCCTGGACCATGCATGTCCTTTTACAACTGTTCATGTTAAATATATAGTATATAGATTTTTAAATTTGTGTTTTATTGAGATATAATTCATATAAAATTCACCCTTTTAAAAGTTATATTCAAGGGTTTTTAGTATATTCACAAAGTTGTGTGTCCATCACCACTATCTAATTTCAAAACATTTTTATCAATCCAAAAAGAAACTTCATACCAATTAAGTCATTTCCTATTTCTCCTTCCCCCACTAATCTGCCTTCTGTTTCTATGGGTTTTCCAATTCTGGACATTTCCTATGAGTGGAACCATACAGTGTGTGGTCTTTGCGTTCGGCCCCTTTCTGTTAGCATCATGTCTTGAAGTTGGTGCATGTGGCAGCAGGCGTCAGTGGTTCGTTACTGTTTGTGACTAAATGGTACTCCAGTTCATGTATCTACCTATCCTTCGTCCATCGATGGACGTTTGGGTTGTTTCCTCCTTTGGGCTGTTGCGACTCGTGTGCTGTGAACATTCCTGTACAAGTTTTTCTTTAAACACCATTGTCTATTCCTTGGGGTATGTGCCACTGGTGGGATTTATAGATCGTGTGGTAACTCTGTTTAACGTTTGAGGAGCCGCCAGACTGTCTCCCACAGCCGCTGCACCATTTCACACCCCACCGGCGATACAGGAAGGCCCCGTGTCCTCACATTCTCACCTGGGCTTGCCCACCTTTTCCATTATAGCCATCCTATCGGATGTGAAGTAGCCTCTCATCATGGGAAATACATATTACATAGATTTTTAATCTGCAAATCCTTTTTAAAAAGTAGTCTTACTTCAGATCGTCCATATGTAGAACACATACGAGAGGAGCCTCTTCAGGTGCAGTGGGGAAGGCAGCCGAGCTCACCCCTGAGCAGTCCCGGAGGCCAGTTCTCTGGGTGGTTTCCAGACCACTGGCGTCTGACTACCAGAGCCTTCCTGTGCAGCAGCCACCTCAGCCCTCAGTCCCATGCTGGTTGCCTTGGGAAGCCAGACAGCGTTTGGCCTGGCTGTGGGTCTGCCCTGCCATTGTGCTGGGGTTGCCACGGTGAGGAGGAGTCCAGGGGCTCCCATCCGTGGTTCCAGCTCTGATGGCAGCTTGGGCAGGAAACAGGAAGCAAGCTGGAGAAGTGCCACCATGCCTCCCTTCCCAAGTCCAGGAAGAAAGGTCCTTTGGCTGATAGGGCAGAGGAGCGTGGTGGCTCAGAAGTTGCCTTGTGAAGCGGGGAAAGGTTTACTGAACTCAGCCGTGAACAGTGCTCAGAGCACGAATTCTCTGAGCTCCCGAGTGCTCTGCTTGGAACACTCCCAGGCTGGTCTTTCATCTCCCACTTCTCTCGCCATTAGCATTCGAGGAGCGCCAGGCGCTCTGCTGTGCAATGGGTGGAACGTTCTGCATTCTGGTGTTGCCTTGGCAGGGAGAGGACCCCCCTCCCCAAGTTCTATTCTGTTGGTTGTGAAGCTCTGCTTTCCACAGCTGTCAGAGGCTTGAGTCATCAGACACAGATTGTTCTGTTCCCTTGGATGGATTTTAGGATAGCTTTCTTCTTTTATTGATGGCTAATTCTTTGAAAAGGGATAATTTATAGTATATACAGGGACTTTCACTTAGCTAAAATATTAGATTAACCCAAGTACCTGGTTTCTCCCCTGTGACTTGCTGATTGAGGAAAATGCCAGTGTCTCTTTGAAGGATGCAGCTGTGGAAACTGAAACTCAGGAGTCCTTGTAGTCAAAGGAGAAGAAAGCATCAATGGGAGAGGGTCCATCACTTCATTAACAGCCCTAGAATTATAGAATCAGAGAAGCATCTTAGAGACCATCTAATCCAGCCCCTTGGTTTATCAGATGTGCCTATTTAAACCATTGTGTTACTTACAGTTGTGTGTTGATTGTGTTTATTTTTATGGAACTCCCCAGAGGGGGGTGTTTCAACCCCAGGCATGGCATGCTAAGTGGTCAAGACAGTAAGTGACGGGAGAAGTCCCAGGGTGTGATGTATGCATGAGGACAGGGCAGGGAAGGTGCAGCAGGATGGACAGGCAGCCCATGCAGAGCTGTGGGTGCAAATAATAGGGCATTCCTGGGGGGTCAGCAAGCAACTTAGAGCAAGTTGGAAGGGTACAGATGAGATGGCCCTAGACTCCAGGATTAAGAATTTTGCCCTGATCTTTACTTAATCAGGGCCTCTGATGAATTTTGAGGAAGTGTCAGGCCCTCTTCTCCATTGCTCCCACTGCCACCCTGAGCTGTGCCCTTCTAATTTCTTACCTGGGAATTTTTGATAACCTCCTATCTCATTTCCCTGCCTCTATTCTGGTCCCCTCGCAGCCATACTCCACAAAGGTCCCCTACCCAGGGGCTTTCTAAAATGCAAGTCCGATTGTATTCCTTTGTCTTTTAAGGTCCTTCCATGACTCCTTGTTGACCACAGGACAAGATCCTGGCTTATGTAGGTCTGTGTGGTTGGGCCCTGCCTTCTTCTGCAGCCTCACCCCCACTGTGACTCTGCCCTCACCAGGTCCCCTATTTTTCCCAGCAGCTGTGCCGCCTTTGCCCAGGCTTCTTTCTTCCTACTCACTTTCTCTGCCTGGCGAGCTCCTGTTCATCTTCAAGACCCAGTGTAAATTTCTTTTTGGAGAAGCTTTCCCTGACTTTCCTGAGGCCATCATAATGCCTTGAATGCATTTGTGTTTTGAAGTTCACGTTACATTAGTTATGTACGTCTAAAATATTGGCAGTTCCGATTTTTGAGTGTTTGTTGTGTGATGGGCACTGGGCTAAGCCCCACGCATGCATTACCCCGCATTATTCTCACAGTGACCACGTGAGGCGCATTCTGTCAGAGCCCCACGTACAGATGAGGAAGCATGCAGCTGGAGGGTGACAGAGCTGGGATTTGAGCCAGATCCGTTTGACTTTATTTCTGCATCTTCCCTCCTCTGTCTCCTAGATCCTGCTGTATTCTCCTGGACCCCCATTGTGGGTCCTCGGGAAATGCTGGATGGGTGAGGGACTAATCAGAGGGGTGGGTACAGCAGGGCTGCCATGGTTTGGCAGGGTGGGGAACTGAAGGGAGGCTGGAACAAGAAGGGGCTGGGTTTACTCTGGGGTGACGAGAGACTATGCGTCCAGCTCCCCATGGCTAAGGGTTTCCTTTCTACCCTATATTCCAAGTGGCAGTCTTTGGCCACCTAGGGACAGGCCTGTGGGACCCCGGCGAAGCAGGCAGCATGGTGGCAAATGCCATGGCAACCTGCCTTCTCTCAGGGGCCTAGAGGGGAGGGAGGGACTGAGAGAGCACAGGCTCCACACTGAGACTTCTGAGCAGGATCCTAGAAAGGTGGCTCCCTGTGGGCCTGGGTGACTTCTACCCTCCCATGAGGGACCCCTGCCTGCAAGATCCTGTCCCAGCAGGGGAAATGCTACTTCCAACTCTGTCCTGGATGAATGGCTGGCTATGGCCTCCCAGGAGACTGGTGGCTCCATCCAGGTACAAACGCAGTCCCCTTCCCACCCCCAGACCAGAGAGGAAGGAAGAGGGAGCTCAAGCGGAGGCGGAGTGGGGTTGCCAAGCAAGGTAGGGGCAGGGACAGCTGGGACAAAGCCCTCATTGTACCAAGGCCACATGCAGCTCCAAGGCAAACTGGGCATCTTGCCTGCCTCCCAGGACCTAGGCCTAGAATCCCACCTGGCCTTTGCTGCCTAAGCTACTTAGCAGCACTCATCCAAGCTGGCTTGGAAGAGCAAGGCTCATCCTCAGTTCTGAGTCCTGCCTCTGCTAAGAAGTCCTCTGAAGGCACAGCCTCTTCTTTGTGTCCTCCTAAAAGCAGAGGGAGACAGGGAGGTTGGGATGATGCCAGTGAAGCCAGGCTGGCTGGAGCTAGAAACCAGGGTCTGTCAGACCTGCAGCCGCCTGACCTTGGCCAAAATGTGATCATAAATCCTGCTTGCCTTGAAGGGTTGATATTTGAAGAAATGGGCCGGGGCACTCAGCACGGTCACCTGGCCACAAAGGGTTCAGTCCATGACAGGTGATCCTTGAAGCCTTTGCCCACCCATGAGGAAGGACTATCCTCAGCCCTGCCCTAGCTGCTACTAGTTTAGCCCTCCTGTGCTCAGGAGGCAGGTGGCAGTCAGCCGTTGGTGGCCTTCCTGACAAGTGTGAGGGCACAGCTGTTGCCCCAGCACCATTGTTGCTGCCACGTGGCGACCCTAGAGTTCCAGGAGCCCTGCCTGAGTGATCGGGGCATGATGAGTAGGACAAGTCATCGAGCAAGGGCGAGCAGCTCAGGTGACAGGCATGGTGTTGGAGGCTCCTGCGCAGGCATCTGACACCTCCGCACAGACAATACTGGCTATGTCCAAGCCCTCAGGGGAACAGGCCGCATCTGTGTCACAGCCAGGAAACAGGCCACCTGAGTAGCGCCTTTGTCTGCTCAGGAGGCAGCCCCGCCGCTGGCCAGGATGACCAGGCTCCCCAGAGGCCCTGATGTGGGAAGGGGCGGTGCCCTGGTGCGGGGACTCCAGGGTTGGAGATCCAGCCCCTCGGCATCTGGTGTTGGCCTTGCCACACGCTGGGGTGTGACTTGGGGAAGTCCCTTCCCTATTGGCTTCCTCATCTGTAGAGGGGACTAATCACAGCACTTCCTCATAGGGCTATTGGGAGGAGTCCATGGCGTAATGTACGTAACTTGCTTGGCCTGGGGTCTGACTGGCCTGGGATCTGACGTCGAGCGGGGCTTGGTGAACGCTTGTTTCCCAGCATGGGGAAAGGTCTGGGGTACAGTGTCCTCAGCCAAGTCTCCTGTAACCCAGGCCTCTATCAGTCCCCACTCTGAACATGGAAGAAGGGAACAGGTCTCTGGAGCTGGCACAGGACTAGCATGTTGACTGCAAAGGGCCCAGGTTCCTCCACCTCCGACTCCAGGAGCTCTGGGCTGATCCCATGCAGCCATCTCCCCACAGCAGCTAACACCTAGCCTAGCATGGGGCCTCCCACTCCTTAAACCCCTGTAGGGCTGCCCTTGGAACCCAAACTTCTTCCCAGGAGAGGGGCCTAATGATTCCTAGGCTGGAGCCAGAGGTCCTGAGTCTCCCCACCCACTTGTCAAGTGGGCCAAGGATGGGTTTACAGGCATAGTCACTTTCTCCTGGGCGCAGCCCTTCAGACACCCCCATGGGAGGGCTTCTGCTCGCACCCACCCCCAGGCCTCAACTGCTTTGAGCCTGTGCCCTGAGTTCCTGGTGCATGCCAAAATGAGCATGCACTCTTGCATGATGGGTGGAGGCATGTGTGTGTGCAACACGTGCGCGGGAGGGCCCTGCTGCATGTCCTGCATCGTGCACAAGGCCCCTGAGCATGTTCACTTGGAATGCCAGGGACATGGTACCTTTTCATGACCGTGTGTATCCATATGTCTTTCTACACGTGTGCTGGTATGTTGGTCTGTCTTGTCTCCCCTTGTAGACGGGAAGCCCCGAGCCACACGCCAACAGGCACTCTGGGAAGGTGACGTCAAGACTAGCCCAGCATAACTTGGGGTTCCTGGCCCTGCTCCAGGAGTCCTTCAGCCTGCAGCCCCCACAGAGGAGGGAGGATTGACCAGCGCAGGGATGGGGGTCCAAGTGTCAGGGATCCAGGGGGCCTTGTTTGCAACGTAGAGGACTCAGTGCTGCGTGGGTGGTTAGGAGGCCCTGCCCCGATGCCTGTGTGACCTTGGGCAAGGCCTTTGCTCTCTGTGGGACACAGTCACTCATCTGGAGAACATAGGGTTGGACTGATGATTTCTGGCTGCCCTGAGACTCTGCCAGTCATTTTAAGTCTAGTGGCAGGAGCCAGCTGTGGCCAGAGCCTGGCAGGCCCTTGCTCAGTCCTGGGTGCCCTGCTGAAGGGTGAGAAGAGAAGCCATGCTGGGCAGCAGCCCCAGCGAGAGGATGACGTGGCCCGGCCCGGCCCTCCCCACGGCCCCCCCAATGCGCCCTCTCTCCTCAGCCCCAGGGACACCACCCATCCCACCCCTCACCCGGACCCGCAGCCTCATGGCCATGTCCCTGCAGGGCAGTAGACGGGCCTCTGCTGGATCCCGCAGGTGAGTTTCCCCCTTGCCCAGAGCCTTGGCCTCAGAGAATGGGAGGAGGGAGGGTCCCACTCTGCACCAACTTGCAAGTCATTTCCCCAGTTTCCCAATCTTTAAAATGGGCTTGCAAACACTCACCTCCTCCTGCAACTATTTAAGGGTTCAAATAACACGGTGGATATAAAATTCTCTGAAGACTTAAAACACTTGGTTCCAGCCCACGTCTGTATTGTTATTTGAGCTTCGCAATTACGGAGGGATGTCGTGCGGCCTTCCTCGCAGGCTTACTTGGCCTTCCTTGATTTTTAGCCCTGTGTGCTCCTCCTCCTGTCTCTACTCCTGCCTGCCCCATTCATCTCCACCTGTGACTCAGTCCATGCAGGGACCTTCTCCTCCGGGTGTGGGGACCCTGGAAGTTGAGGCCCCTTTAAGGGTAGATGGGGCCCCACCCTTGGCATGCAGCCCTGCCCAGCCTCCACTCTTGTTCTGGGGAGTCAGGAGGACGGGCCTCCTTCTGGTTTTCCATCTTGATTTGCACTGTCTGTTCTGTCGCCCCTGTCTGTGCGTCCCCATTTCCCCCTCTGCTTCTCTCCCGGCGGTGACCCCGAAGTGGGGGCCCTTTGGGTCGCAGCGGCCTGGCGGTGTTCGCCCAGTGTCCGCAGCTGCCCACCAGCCAGAATGAGCACCTGCCCCTTCTTCCTGCCTCCAGGCGCACCTCTCCACCCGTGAGCATGCGGGATGCCTACGGCACCTCTTCTCTCAGCAGCAGCAGCAACTCAGGCTCCTGCAAGGGCAGTGATGGCAGCCCCACGCCCAGGTAACCAGCCCCTCCCCTCCAGCCTGGCCTGGCTCAGCT
Source organism: Miniopterus schreibersii (assembly GCF_964146895.1). Lineage (NCBI taxonomy): Eukaryota > Metazoa > Chordata > Mammalia > Chiroptera > Miniopteridae > Miniopterus > Miniopterus schreibersii. Next base: position 63,053,734 of record NC_138110.1, read on the forward strand.
GACTGGGAGCCTGGGCGCCCTCGGGGAGGGGGAAAGTTGGTGTCCTAACCACCCCTACACTCACTGGCTGTGTGAATCTGGGTAGGTCACTTCCTCTCTCTGAGCCTCAATTCTTGTATCTGTGAGATGGGTGTGATGATATCCAACTGTACACATCCAAAGCCAGTGTCTTAGACAAACTAGGAGTGATGCTTTCAGAACAAGGAGCCAAAGGCAGGCAGCCCTCTGAGCATCAGAGGCCCCGACTCCTGCCTTCCTGCTCCTCCATCCTTGGTGTACAGCTCTTGTCCTTGTTGCTACAAGGTGGCTCCTATACCTCCAGGCATCAGGTTGATGTCCAGGAAAGGAAAAGCTAGAAAGCCCAAAGCCCCCTGAACGCCGGCCCCCAGGGGCTCATGTCTCCTGACAAGGGACACCTTCCCTGGAAATACTGTGTGCACCTTGCTGGCTGGAGCTGGGCGATGTGACTGACTGGCTGCAGGACCAGCAGCGAGGGGAGAGTTAGTGTTCTCCCTGGAACAGTGCTGGAGGGCAGCTCGCAGTCCTGCCATCTTTCTTTCCTCAGGGGGACACTGTAAGGGTGGCAGAGGTGAGTGGCTTTGGAAAGCAAAGTGTGTGACAAAGGCCAGGCTGTGCTCTCAGGAAAGATGAACGGAGACTTGAAAAGCAGGATTGGGTTGGGGAGCCAGCTGAAGGGGAGCTCGGGGTCCTCAAAGACCAGGAAGTTAGAGCTGTAACGACGGCACAATCCTATTTCCCCAGCAGTGAAATCCAAGTGAAGACAGAAGAAAGTGGGCTTGGGATTCAGTTACTTGCCATCTCCAAGTCTGCATCCCCTTATCTGTAACACTGAGCTAACAACCCAGAGGCTTCAATGGGTTGATGCCTGTAGGTGGCCTGTAGCTGGTAACTGCCAGCGTTAGGACTCTGGTTCTACATGAAAGTCATGGGCCAGAAGACTCGGGTCTGCCGCCCCCATGGCCAGAGCACCCCTGGGAAGGTTTGTCTTGCCCATTCCAATGGAGAGGGTGTCATTTGTGTGAAGCAATGTCCAGATCGTGCTGACGCAACAATTCTCAGAGTTTCCACCATGACATGAGCGATGGGTGACACAAGTGATGGGTGACATGTGTGATGGAAAACACATGTGCAGGATCCATGCCCCAGCTTCTGTTTGTGACCCCACTCCAGAAACTGGGGCACGAGAAGATGGATGCGTACACTTATTTAAAACATACATTGGCAACTTGAATACCTTTTCTTTCAGTAGCAGATGTTTGCAATGCATGTCATAGCTGCAGCCCCCAAGGCAGTCCCACCCCTGAGGCTGACAGCTGCTTCTGTGGAAGGGTCTCCTCTCCCGCCCTGAGAGCTGCTGCTGCGGGGTGAGCAGGGGCCGCAGCTGTGGCCTCACTGCAGGTAGCTAGGCATTCCAAGTCATCAGTAGCTGAAAGCCTTGAATTATACTATATTTCTCTTCCTATATATATAAAATTTTCCCATAAAGGTAGAGCTAGTGACTAAAAATGTATGAGTTTTAAATAGTATATTGAAAAAAACACTCATGAAAGCAAATGGAAAAGTTAAAATAGTTACTTCTTCTCTGAGCCTCACCACTTACTAACTTCTCCCCCACCCTGGACTAGGGAGAAGACCTCCTTTTACTCACCACAGAGCTGTGCCCCTCTAGTCAAAGTCCTTGTAGGGTCCCAGGATGTCTACAGGACCAGTGCGTGGGGCTTCAGGCCACCTGAGGTGCCCGGCTCTTGCTGGCTTCTCTTTTGGAAAGAGTTTTCTTAGAGCCCACCAGAGGAGTACCCCCTGAGCTCCCACCCCACACCATGCCTCTGTGCTTTGCCGCAGAAAACAGGAGCACATGTGACTTGGCTGGAGTTAAACGTAGGAACCACTAGTTGAGTACAGAGAAGGGAATCATTCCTTTTTCTCTACTTCTATTGCCACTTTCTCTTCAACAGTTTACAACTAACAAGTATGTTTTCCTCAGTAAACAATAGACAGCTTCTACGAAACTGTTAAAACTGCCTCCAACCTGGCTGCTGCAGCAAATGGCCCTCACCAGGGCCTCTCTTTCCAGGCCCTTAATATGTCATTGCCTCTCCCTGGACCTAGGGAGTTCTGTCCCCTAAAGGAGCAGAGTTGGGTGGCAGCAAGTCCCCTGCCAAGTTGGGTGAAAACATGCCCAGGTTTTTAAGCCAAGATCCAAGGGAGTTTCTTTATGAACAGGATAGCTGGCAGGCAGGAAGCTGGGATTGAGGAAGTGGGACCATGGTCTGTTGGTGAAGTTGGGGTGCCCTCCTTCCCTGGGTGAAAGCCTCGGCCCTCCCTCCTCCTCTGTGTTGGTAGGACCAGGGTGTGCTCACTGTACACACATCTGTGCCACCTTATGCTGGGGAGCATGTGGCCTCTGGAGCAGTGCATATCCAACCTGCTGCCACAGCAGTGTCCACATTTGTTCACATGTGCACAGAGTAAAGGAGTGCTTGCATTTGTATGAATGCATGCATGGGGTGATGTCCTCACACATGCAAGTGCCTGTGAGGGCAGCAGAGAGATTCTGGGGATGCTCGGGCATGGGTGTGTACTCACATATGTGGGCATGTACTCAGATGTACACTCCAAGTAAGCGTGTGTGCAAATGACAAAGAGGGAGAGGCCCTCCACCCCGGCCTCCAGCCCCAAACTCGTGCTCCGGTTTGGGAGACTGGACACCTGAGCTCTCTCTGGGGCTGGATTGATGGAGGTGTAAGTATGTTCTGTAGTATGCCTCCCCACCCCAACTAGAGGAGCCCGGGGCTCCCCACCCTGACACTGTGGTCTTCACTCAGGAGAGCTTTAATAAAACCCACCTTCCAGAAAAAGATGGGGTGTTATCAGGCCCACACGGGCCCTATCCAGGAGGCCTGGCCTGGAGCCCTCTGGTGGTGGGGGACCAGGGTGGTGAGGCTGGCGTCCTCTTGCTCCCTGGAGGCACAGGGCCTGTGCCTTGCTCCCCTCTTGTCCCTCCTGGCTGACGACAGCCCCCTTGCAGGCGCTCCATGAAGTACACGCTGTGCAGCGACAACCATGGCATCAAGCCACCTACCCCCGAGCAGTACCTGACCCCACTGCAGCAGAAGGAAGTGTGCATCCGGCACCTGAGGGCCAGGCTGAAGGACACGCAGGATCGGCTCCAGGACCGGTGAGCAGGCGACCAGGGGACCTGGGGCAGCCCTCGGCAGCCCTGGGGACACACTGCACACTCGGAGGAGCGAGGGCCCTGGGTATCTCTGGGAGGAAGGAGCGGCTGGGGGCTCCTTTCCCAGCAAAGCCCAGCTGGAGCCCATTTCCAGAGCACCGGCAAGCCCCTGCACTGCCCTCAGCTGTTCTCTTTGATGACTTCAGGTAGCTGCCAGCTGCCTGGCCCTGGGTCACCTGGCACTTGCCTCTTCTCTCGGGAGCAGCTGTGTGCCAGTTTTTTGCCTTCTTTGCCTTCTTGAGCGCCACCCTGTTTCACCCCTCTCTCATTCATCCACCTCTGCTCTCTCCGCTTGAGGGAAGACGTAGAATTTTCAGCCGCCCCCTCCCCACATTGAAGGTGGTCATTCCTCTCATAAAAACCAAAGCTGTCCACCACCCTCTCCCAGGGTCTCTGGCCAAATAGCCCTTCATTTAAAATTTCCCCAGCCAGCTTTAATAGGAGGCCACATCCTTTTCTATAGAGCAGATCGTAGGTTTCATTTAGTTGTTTTATGTTAAGACTTTTAAGGATGTATTAGGTTTCTATAGCACTAGCATTTTTAAATTGAGGCTCGCTATTGTCTAGCCTGTTCTGTAGGTAATGGATTTAAATATGGACAGTCTGTATTTTGGCCTGGTATTGGGGGGGGGGGGGGGAGGTGCTGTGCTGTCTCTCACCACCATTTCTCCTTCCCCCACCCAGGAGGAGGCTTCTCCTGTCTTCACCACTTGACCCCTGTCCCACCCCCCACTTCCCCTGGGGAGTAAAGAGAAAAAAGGGGTCACTGAGAAGTTCCTCCTGTTTTTAGCTCTGTGAGGCAGCAGCAGGCCCTCTGACCTTGGTGACAGCCCCCTCCTTGCCTGTCCCTCCCTGGTGGCAGTGCCAGGCCAGGTAATGAGCATGTGTGTGTCGTCTGCTCACAGGGACACGGAGATCGATGACCTGAAGACACAGCTCTCACGCATGCAGGAGGATTGGATCGAGGAGGAGTGCCACCGTGTGGAAGCCCAGCTGGCCTTGAAGGAGGCCCGCAAGGAGATCAAACAGCTTAAGCAGGTCATCGACACTGTCAAGAACAACCTGATTGACAAGGATAAGGGGCTGCAGAAGTACTTCATGGACATAAACATCCAGAACAAGAAGCTGGAGACACTGCTGCACAGCATGGAGGTGGCCCAGAATGGCATGGCCAAGGAGGACGGCGCTGGGGAGTCAGCAGGCGGTTCTCCCGCCCGCTCCCTCACCCGAAGCTCCACCTACACCAAGCTGAGTGACCCAGCCGTCTGTGGGGACCAGCCCCCTGGGGACCACCCTGGCTCCTCCACTGAGGATGGGGCTGACAGTGGCTTCGTGGCAAATGATGACACAGTGAGCCGGACGGATGCACTGGAGGCCAGCAGCCTGCTGTCATCGGGGGTGGACTGTGGCCCTGAGGAGGCCTCACTGCACAGCTCCTTTAGCCTGGGTCCCCGTTTCCCTGCCAGCAACACCTATGAGAAGCTGCTGTGTGGCATGGAGGCTGGCGTGCAGGCCAGCTGCATGCAGGAGCGTGCCATCCAGACAGACTTTGTGCAGTACCAGCCCGACCTAGACACCATTCTGGAGAAGGTGACCAAGGCCCAGGTCTGTGGGACAGGTCCCGAGTCAGGGGCCAGGTGCCCGGAGCCAGAACCCCACCCCCCAGGGCCCAGAGACCCCAACTCAGCAGTGGTGGTGACGGTGGGTGATGAGCTTGAGGCCCTGGAGCCCATCACCTGCGGGCCAACCTCACAACGGCCTGGTGCCAACCCCAACCCCAGCCTGTCGGTGAGCGTGGCGTGCCCCGTGGAAGACGAGGAGGAGGCAGACTCAGCCGAGAAGGAGCCCAAGAGCTACTGGAGCCGACACTACATTGTGGATCTGCTGGCCGTGGTGGTGCCAGCTGTACCCACAGTGGCCTGGCTCTGCCGCTCCCAGCGGCGCCAGGGCCAGCCCATTTACAACATCAGCTCCCTGCTGCGGGGCTGCTGCACGGTGGCCTTGCACTCCATCCGCAGGATCAGCTGCCGCTCACTGAGCCAGCAGGGCCCGAGCACGGCAGGCGGGGGCTCCCAGCTCTGAGGAGGCCTTTCCTGGCCAGTGGCTGGGGCGGCCTGACCGCTGATGTAGGGGTGCCGTCCTCCCTCTCATGTATTCCTGTGGGCATCATTTATTTAGTTTTGGGTTTGGAAGTGGATTTTCCAGGATGTTAACAGTGTCAGGGGCTGGGAGTTGGAGTTGGAGGAGGTCATCCCAACATCTTGAACAGGAGAGAAGGGAAGAGAGACCAAAGGCAGGAGGCACACTGTTGGACAAAGTGCAGAGAGGAAACGTGATGAAGTCCTCAACCCAGCCCCGTCTGCCTGGCCCTACACAAGGGCAGCCCCTGCTCAGGAAGTCTCTGGTGTATTGATCTGGAGAGGCTGGGCCTCAGTCGCCCACTTTAGTCTCCCATCCCCCACGCCTCCACATCCTGTTCAGTTCCCTGATCACTCCATGCCTCCCCTTGCCCTCAGGGCGGCTTCTGGACCAGTATTATCTCCTCAGATGGAGGCAGCTGCGACCCAAAGTACAGACACCTGACCCAGGACTCCGAGCAAGGTCTGGAACTGCTGGGCCTGGGCTGGAGCTCCAGCCTGCTCAGACTTTCCCCGCTTGGGTGGAAAGATGGTAATGGGCAAGAGGTGGCAGAGGGCAGGGTGGGTTCTGCATCTGTCTGTCTATCCCATACCTTCCCTACAGTCCATTTTCCTCCTGGCGCTTCTGGGCGTGTCAGCTAATTCTTCCTGTAAGAGCTGAGCCAGACAGGCTCAGTGCTGGGGTAGGAATGCTTCCTCCAGAGAGTGCCAGCACGAGGAGAGGAGGCAGGAGCTGGCAGCTCAGGGGCTCCTCCAGCCTGCAGAGATGAAGCCCTGTGGTCTAGGAGGCCACTTGGCTCAGCAGTCCTCAGCTGATATGAGAAGCCAGAGGCCATGATGGCCCCTGGAGCTCTCCCCAACTTTGGGGCCTCAGGCTCAACTTCTGCTTTGCACTGTGTTCACTTTGGGGCTTGGTTCTCATGCATCTCCGGACCTCCTGCGAGGGGGCTGCTTACTTTCTAGGGTGAGGGTCCTTCAATCTTACTTATCTGCCTCAGGGGGGATTACGGCAGGATGAATGGTGAGGTGGGGCCCTGAAGCCATGATGTTGTCCAGGCCAAAGCAGGTGCCCTGGGATGTTCCCTGGGTTGGGGTGGGGTGGGGCCGGTGGGAGCCCTGCAGCCTTCCTGCTCCCAACCTGAGCCCAGTAGGCCTGGGAAGGTACATTGTCCTCCCTCCTCTTCCGGGACCACATCTGGGCCCCCCCAGAAAAGCTGCTGATATTTTATTACCATTATTATTTTACAAAGTAAACCCAATCCTTTTTCCCTTCAGGGCTTATACCCACCCGGTGGTCCCCCTACTCTTCAGAGTTAAGCCCCACATTTAGGGGGGTTGGTGGGACTGTGTCCTACTCACCCCTCTGGCCTAGGGACCACTCTGGTTCTCTGCCAAGGTTGCTTGCCCACTTGCTGCTCTGGCAGTCGTTGCCTGACTCATGGGCTCTGCCCTTCCTCTCTGTGCCCTCTACTCGAGGGGGCGGCACCTGCATGCACTGGGAGTGGGCGGCCACCCAGCCATCGGGGCAACAGCCCCTCTGCCATGCGCTTGTGCCTCCAAAGCTCCCCCACCTCGGTCAGGGCCTTAGACCAGCCATCCTTTGTGGAGCAGCCCCTGCCCCAGCCGAACCAAACCTGAACTCCTGGGGCCTAGCCAAGGCTGCCCCAAAGACACTGGGGTCGTGGCATGGAGGGGCAGTGGATAAACCCAATCCAAAGCCAAGTTGGGACAGGGCACCAGCCCAGCCTCCTGTGCCGTGTACTTACAGAGCTGCATAGTGTCTCCTTAGAAATAGTCAAAGCTTTGCCGAGAAAATAAATGTATGACTGTTTGACAGCATAAAACCTATGTATTTTTCACCACTGGAATTTAGTGGAGCTGCGCAGCCCCTCTGCTCCTGTCCGTCTTGTTGTCTGTGGCCTTCCTATTGTGTCTTGTGTGTTGGTGGACGTGGTCAGGGCTGGGCCATAGTCCATGCTGTCTCTGCTACTGGAGAAGCCACTGGCAAAGGGCTGGCTGGGGCTCGAACCCAAGGCCTCTGGATAAGGTGTATCCAGCCGCCACCCTCTGTGCCTCCTCTGGCCTGAGACCTGCCTGTCTGGGTCACAGGGGCCCTTGCTCACAGCACTGAAGGTCCTCTCTCGGGAGGGAGGGGTCTGGTGGGGCCTTCGACAGGCTTTTTTTCTTTGTGTTAGTGGAGGAAGCGGCTTCCCGGCGGCCCTGGGAGTGACCCTGGGACGATGTGTGCGTGTGTGTGCTCAGTGTCCGCATCTATGCAAAAGGTGCAGCGCTGCCTGTGTGGCTCCAGGCGGTGGAGGCACAGCGGCCTGTCCCCCGACTCTGCAGGGCACAGAATGTGGGGCTGCGGGGCAAGGCCAGGGGCCGGGGCTGTTGAGTGCTCACTCTCCAGTTACCTGCTTAATACCTCCTGCTGTTGGGCTGTGACCTTTCCCTCCTGCCTTCTGCTTCTGGAGCAGAGATCTTTGGGGCCTCCCCTTCCCCAGCCTCTGCCAGAGCTGATTAGATCCTAAGGGACAGTGTTTCCAGGAGCCACTTTCTGGAACTGCTAGTCCTTTGGAGCCCAGTGGCCGGAAGTGTCGTCTTAGTTGTAGGGCCCAGGCCAGAGCGTCCCTGCTGCTCCTCTGGTCCAGGCTCAGGCAGGAATCAGAGTCGGGGCCAGGGCTCTGCACACACAGCTGGCCTCGAGTGGAGTTTACTGAATATTTCCCAACGGTATAACTTAGCTTTTCACTGAACACCCTTCCCAATCACCATCACACAGGTATCTGACAGCACCTTGGGGACGGATGGGCAAATGACAGGGTTCTGGGGCAAAGATCTACTGAGGGGCCTTTGCCCAGTGACCTCATGATCCCCTCTGACCTAGGGGCACAGTGCAAATGAGTCACAGTGCACTCTTATATTCAGCCATCCCCTTGACAGCATTCAGGGGGTCCGGGAAGGGGGGAGGTGGGGAGGGGCATCTACTGTGTCTCCTTTGTCCTTTTGTTCAGAGTTGTGCCTGCAGCAGACAGCTCTGAATTAAAGCATGAAAACACACAAGACCCTCGGCCTGTTTTCTTTATATCGTCTTTTTTCTGAGGAGGTGGGGGTGATAAGGGGGCTCAAACTGTCACTCCTGCATAGAGACAGAACACGTACCCTGGAAGGAGCCCAGTGGCAGAGATCTTTTCTATGTCAAGGGAAGGGGATATCTGCAGGCTAGTTCAGCTCTGCTGTGCAGCTGCTGTGGGCAGCCAGGGCCCACACCCTCGTGGGGGTCAGACAAAGGATCTAGAAGCACCTCCCTTGGTGCTCCTGAGGGTCAGACCCTGTAAGCGCATCGCATTCCTCCTCCCCAGCGCCCCTGAACAGCTCTCACGCCCATTCTGCACATGCAGATGTGGCCAATGAGCAGGGCTGCTCCAAAGCCGGTGCCCTCTTCCAGAGTCCCACACTGTCCCTCACTCTAGTCGTCATCCCTCCTCTCACCCTTCCTCGGACTGGCAGGCAGCATGTGACAGTAGCAGAGCCATTAACTGCTCTTGGAGGCAATGTGTAGAAAAGGCCTTGGTCTCATGATTGCTTAAAAGAAAGCCAGCCCTGGCATTTCATGGAACTGAAATTCTGCAATTTTCAGTTACTTCTGAGGAAGAAATTTAAAATCAAAGCTTTATTCAAAAGACAGGAGTTATGGCTATGTACAGTTAGTGACAGAGATCAAGTAAAGGGGGAAAAACTCTCACAAAGAATGTATTTCTGTTCTCTCAATAAGTAGGACTGTTTTTCTGATAGAGGCAAAATCTTGAAAGGGACTCAGCTGCAATGCAACTTCAAGAAGTGTTTAGCTGGCTGCCTACATGCCGGCATTTAAACTGGCACAAAGACCCGGCTGCCTGTGGGCCCTGGCCCTGCCTTAGTCTAGTCAAGAGTCAGGCTCCAAGGAGGCCTGTGTTATAAATGACAGGCAATGTGATCTGATGTCACCCCACTTGGAGCACACCCCCATCAAGACCCCCGTCCCGGCTCCCAGGCGGCAGGCCTCTGAAACTCATCCTTGAGGGGCTCTTCCTTTCCTGCAGGAGGGTGGGAGGGCTCAGCTGCCCTCCTGTGACGGCAGGCATCTGGGATGGCGTGGTCCATGGTGAGGTGGAGCACAGTCTGGGACAGCCTAGATGCAGCAACGACGACAGTGGCCAAACCCAGCAGTGCCTTCCCCTCCCCCGCAGCCTCTGCATCCCACTTGGGCCTTCACTTTTATTTCTAAGATTCCAAATCACTCGAAGCCACCAGCCACAGTGAAGGGAGGGTGGTGGGGGAGGGCAGGCTGGGCAGTGCACTGTGTGAGCCTTGAGGAAGCTGGGGCAGCGGAGAGGAGGGGAGGGGAGGGGGAGAAAGAAGGGGAACAGCCTTACTTTTTGACCATGTGCTCATAGATCACAGCTGGGATGATGGTCAGTGTGACAACGTTCCCGGCCATCTCCAGAATCTTCATGACCTCTTTGTCCTAGAGAGGAGGCAAACAAGCGGTCACCCTGGGGGCCAGGGGAAACTCTTCGGGCAACTCTGTGGAAGGGTCAATGTGGCCCCTGACACCTGACTTCAAGGGTAGGGCTGCCCCTCAGGTGAGAGTCCCAGGCAGACACCTAGGTGAGGCCTTGCTTAAGCAAGAACGTGGGGCTCCCCCTGAGGATCCCCTCGGTAAAATGAGTGTGCCACTCCCAACCCTCTAGGGCCAGTCCCATGGGCCTGACATAACAGGGCCTTACAAATGTCACTACTCTCCTTCTCTCCACAGAGGCCCTGGAATCTCACCATGCCACATCTTCTATCCCATCCCCCTGGTCCCAGTCATACTCGGGTTCTGGCCTAAAACCAGCAAGAAAATAGCCATCCAGTGGGGGGCAGGTGCACCCACCACCCACTGGGCCCCTGTTGGCCAGTCAGCCTGAGCTGAACCCACATGGGACTCCTTCCCCTTACACCTTAGTAAAGTGAGAAAGGCCTGCAGAAGCCATTGAGATCCTGGGGAGCACAAGAAACAAAAGTCTCTATGCAAAGTGTGCCCAACAGTCCAAAAGCTAAAATGGTGGCAACAGAAGAGCCTCTGGCCCTTACTCAGAGACCAGTGACCTTGACTTTACTCATATCTCTAACTTGATTTGTATTTTCTTAGTTTTTCTGGGATAAATGGGAGAAGACGTGCTAGACAAGACTAGTGATGGCCAGAGTGAAAGTAGATGAACTTTGAAAAGGTAATCTCAAGAAGCATAGCTATCTGGGGCCATTCAGAAAGGGGACAAGCCCAATCCTAAGAGCCTCACACACTGTGGTTGGCAGGATAACAAGTCTGTAATGAAGCCTTGAGCCGCCAAGGAGAGGATCAGCAGCACATGTAGAATGACTGCTCCTCACAGTAAGATCAATGACCTACAATGCTTTCAAAGGATGAATTCACCAATATCTGAGAGCCGGCTACTCAGAATTGGTATGTGTCCTCAGCTTTTTAGGTATAGTGGGTTCCCTTTGGATGATCACACCTGATCCCCAAGGGGAGAGATGCAGCAGGAGGGGTCTTGGACAGACATTATGAAGAACTTCCTGATCACAGTGAGCCAGCAGAACCAGCCTCCAGGGAAGGTGGGCGAGACTGTCAGGCACAGGGAAGCAGACATGTGACAGGAATGGCTTGGTGATGGCCCTTGTGAGGGGTGGAGAACTGGCCTAAAAGACTGCCAGCTGTGGAATGAATGCCACCATCCAGGCAACTTCTGCCCGGGGAACCCTACCACCTGAGCCCAAAGCCCAGGCCACAGGAGGGGAAGGGACCCTCACCTAAATTACATCTGGGATGAGAACCACTCTCATCAAGTCAGGAAAAAATTACTTTCATTCATTCAGGGACCAAAAGCCACATGACACATCACCCTCTGCAGTCCATTCCCTGAAGGCACCCACCCCTCAGTCCATGTCTGCAGCACTGACTCTAGACCACTGGCTCCCTCTTATTTTTCAAAGATGAAAGTTGCGACGCACCACCCCTCAAAAAATGAACAGAGGTCAGAAACAGATTTCTGAAGAACAACGTTCTAAAATATTCTTGTTACGTGATCCAGGATGCAAACAGAAGTACCCCACAAAGTAGGGAGGTAGTCATGCAGCCACCTGGGTACCTGTGGCCTTTCATACCTCCTCTTTCTGCCACACCTTTGACCTTCATGTGTTAGTATCAACAGCTAATATTTACTGAGCGCTTATTATGTGCCCAAAGTCCTATGTACTTATTGTCTTATTGACTCCTCAAAGCAACCTCAGGATGAAGAAACTGAAGCTCGGATGGAGGCAGTAGCCTGCCCACAGACATGGGCTCTCCCTCCCACCACCCAGCAGGCTCTCTGCTCCTTAAGTTCTGGGGCAGAGCCCAGCCCCGGGCCTACCTTCAGCCGGATGACATTCTGCCCATTCACTTCCCACACACAGTGGTTGGTGAGGAGCCCACTGCGGGCCATAGAACTCCCTTTGACTACAGAGGCCACCTTCCCCTTCTTAATGATGAAACCAACGTGGCCGGTGCTGTCCTTGTGCATGGTGACAGTCCGCTGGAATGGCCTGTGGGGAAGGGATAGTGAGCTGGGCCTGTGACGAGGCTGGAGGGGAACAGAGAGGCTCCTGCGACTGGCTACTCACCTGTCCCGAACAACCATGATGATCTCCACTGAGGCCCTCTTCACTGCCCGGTGTGCTTTGTCTGTGCTCCACCCAGCACTGTCACACCCATCAATCTGCAGGATCTGGTCCCCAAAACACAGCCCCACAAGGGATGCGGGAGTATTGACCTGGACCAACTGCACAAAGAGCCCCTGGGAGAGGCAAGGCCCCAGTCAGCTCCCCTCCCCCAGGGCCAGGTCTCTCCTCCTAGCTGTTATTTCCTCCTGATCCTCTGGGGGCCTACAGGGCACTAAGACTACAGCTCTGCCAACAGGTACATTGGTTACCTCATTTTCCTGGGGAGGAAACACTCCAGGCCACACAGCTAAGGAGCAGCTGAGGCAGAATTTCAACCCTGTCTGGAGGCTGCACCCCAACCACTGGACTGCACCGCCTCTCACAACAGCATCAAGGACATAAGGAGAGCCACCTGGCAGCCAGTGAATTGGGGGACATGGGGAAAGGAGGCTTTGAACAACAGGAGCCCCTGAGAGGCAGACGGAGGACACCTGCTGCAGTCCAGTCCCAGGCCTTGGGCCTTGGGACAGGGGGTAGAGAGGAACTGCTTGGGCTTGAGGGTTAGGTGGGCTTTGCTTCCAGCACTCTCTGCACCTTCCTCACTGTGGACGACTCACCCCCATGCCCACCCCCACCCCGCACTGCCCTCCGCGGTTGCTGGTCTGTGCAGCCAAAACCCAGGCGCAAGGAGCGGGGAGCTCAGGTGGCTCAGGCTGTTCACCGATGCTGTCCAGCGCGTCGCCCCCTGCCGCCCGACTCCCAGCCCCACCTTGTCGATGGCCCGCAGTCGCAGCCCCGTCTTGCCACGCTAGTCCTTGCATAGGTGGATCTCACGCACCCTTGGCTTGATCTCCGCACGCCACACACCCAGGCTGCTCCCGGACACCGGCGCCACCACCTGGCCTGGCAAGGGGCCCGAGACCACTGTCTGCAGACACCAGGGGAGGAGAGGGTCAGCCGGCCCCTGGGGCCTCAACAGGATGGGGAAAGGACTATGGAACGTCTCTGAGGCCCCTCCCACCCGCAGGTCACACTCTTCTCGGCTGCAGCTGAGACAGGACATGACTCCATGAGGCCACTAGGGGGCATAGAATCCATGGCCTTGAAAAGCAGTCAGGAAAATGAGGAAAGAAGGGGCTACACAGAAAAGAGGCCCTCATCTTCCAAGGCTAATTGATATCAGGAAAAGACCAATTTAAAATTCACTTAAAAATAAAATAGTTCAAAACAATAGTGAACAATGGGAAAAGGTGGGCTCGATTTGATTTTTGTCTGAAAAAATTTAATCTAGAAGTATAAAAATGAGTGCTTTCCCCCTAAGATCCAGAACAAGGCAACATGTCCAAGCTCTCCACTACTATTAAATATAATACTGAAAGAACTAGCCAGAGCAATAAGGTAAGAAAGGGAAATAAAAGACATACCGATCGGAAAAAAAGAAAGAAAATGGTCCCTATTTGCAGAGGACATTATGACCTACTAGAAAATCCCCAGAAATCTATGAATAAACTCCTAGTACTAATACATGAGTTCAGCAAGGTCACACAGTACAAGATCAACATACAAAAATCAAGTGGGCTTCAATGTACTATCAATGAACCTGTGGAAACTGAAGTTAAAAATACAATATCACTTACGATCACTCAAAAAAAGCTTATAAATTGAAAATCTAACAAAGCATGTATATAGGAACTGTATGCTGAAAATTACAAAACACTGATAAAAGATATCAAAGAAGATCTAAATAAATGGAGAAATATTCTGTATTCATGGACTGGAAGAACATAGTAAAACTGTGAAATGTCCCTAATAATACATATTTAATGCAATTTCTATCAAAATCCCTACAAGATGTATTCTAGATTTAAGCAAGACTAATCTGAACTTTATATGAAAAGACAAAGGAACTAGAATAGCTAAAACTATCCTGACAAAGGAACAAAGTGAGAAGACACTCTCAACCAAATTTCAAGACTTATCATATAGCTACAAGAATCAAGACAGTGTGGTACCGATGGAGGGATGGACACATATGAAACAATAGAGAATCCAGAAACAGCCTCACACAATTAGGGCCAACCGTGTTTTCACAGAGATGCAAGGGTAGTTCAATGGAGAAAGAACAGTCTTTTCCACAAGTGGTGCAGAAGCAATTGAACATCCATAGGCAAAAATATGAACCTTGACCTGCACCTCACACCTTATGCAAAAATTAACTCAAATTCAATCATAAATTTAAATGTAAAACATAAAACTATAATGGTTTTAGAAGAAAACACAGGAAAAAAAAATCTTCAGGACCTTAGTGAAACTTTCTTAGAACGGCAAAGCGTGACCCACAAAAGAAAAAAAATCGATAAATTGAACCCCATCAAAATTAAAAACTTTTGCTCTGCAAGAGACTCTTTTAATAGGATGAAAAGAGAAGCTACACCCTGGGAGAAAATATTTACAAGCCACATATCTAACGAAGGACTCTAGAATAAAGAATTCTCAAAGCTTGACTTAAAAAAGCAAACAACCCATTTAGAAAATAAGCAAAAGATATAAAGAAACGTTTTACTGAAAAAAATACACAGATAGTTAATAAAGATGTTCAACATCACAAGCCATTAGGGAAATGCAAATTCAGACCTTGAGATTTTGATACCCATCATAATGGCTAAAACTAAAAATAGTGATAAAACCAAATGCTGGCGAGGATGTGAAGACACTGGAGCTGTCATATGTTGCTGACAGGAAAATAAAATGGTCAAGCCACTCTAGAAACAGTTTAGCTGTTTCTTTGAAAATTTAAACATTCATTTATCATACAACCTAGCAATTGCTCTCCTGGGCATTTACCCCATGCACCGGGGCACCCGAGAAAGCCCCAACGGTCCCGAGGCTCTATTCTTCACCCCAGGCCGGGCTCCCATTCTGTCAGACTGCCCCAAAACTCCAAACGACTCGGACTCCAACCCATCCTCCCTTCCGAATCCCATCGGAAGCGACTTCGGGTTGCTATGGGTTACGGCGACTACGCAGAGGCCCCTCCAGGCCGCTAGGGCGCGCTGTGGCACCGAGGGCGCACGCGTTTTGCCCGCCCCGCGCCGAGCGACTCCCAGAATCCTTTGCGGTTTGCGAGGTGGAAAATGGGCGCTTCTTCGCCGAGGGGGTTATCGGTGTGGTGGGTCACGGGAATCCACTCGGCCTCTCGCTTTCTTCAGGCGCCGGTAGCTGGCGCTGGCATCCACACAATGAGATCAGGTAAAGTAGCAGGTTAAGAGACAGGGAGGCTCGGCCACGCTCCGCGTCCTCTCTTTCCCGGGCAGGAGGCTGCGCGCGTCAAATCGAGCTTTAACCCTTTGCGGTCATTTGTCTGCTCTCAGCCACCACAGCAAGGAACCCTACCAATCTTAACTGGTACACTTAGTACAAACAGAAAATATATACCAGCTGTGATAAAAAAAACAAAAAAAACCCAGCTGTAACAAAAAGTAATACTGTTGGTGCCTATCGATCAGGTGATATTATTAGCGTGGAAAGGTAATAGTCACCATACTAAGCAGTTACGATACCTCGGGCACGACAACTATAGAAAGAAGGGTGAAACAAGGTGGCACCATCAACATTAACAAACCGAATGTTATTATAAATTACAATATGAATATGGGAGGCGTCGACAAAGCTGACCAATTAGCAAGTTCATATTGTTTTATGAGAAAATCTTGCAAATGGTGGAGAAAGATTTTTTTCTGGGGATTAGCGATCTGTGCAATAAATAGTTACATCTTATATAAGATGTCAGCTAAAAAGAAAACAGGACGCCTATGTCACATTTTATGTTTGTTCGAAAATTGGTGGAACAACTTGTAGGTGATTTTCGTGAAGGAGCATCTTCAAAACCAGGAAGACCATCGGCCTCAGATAAAGATGAAAGGCTTAATGGGAAACTGCATATATTGCGGCACTGTGAAGGTGTGAAAAGTAAAGATTGCTCTGTATGTTCGAACAGAAAGATTAGGGGCGGAAGACGCCAAACTAATTATTTTTGCGGTACATGTAGTCGAAAACCAGGACTGCATATTGGGGACTGCTTTCAAAGATACCGCACAATGGAGAAATATAAAATATAATTTTTACATAAAAACATGTTACTGAAACACATTATTGTCTAAACATACATATAATGTTCAAAAGAGAATTAATCTTGTTTATCCTTCATAATCTTGCATGTTATGTATCACTGCTCTTTCAATGGAAATTAATTCCGACCAGTACAACACCCATTTCCAAATTTAATATGACTGCAAAGGGTTAAAGGGACTAGTGCCCCTTGGCCTCTGACCCCTGAGGGCCATTTATGGCCTCCGAGGAAAGAGGATGCAGTTGAGCTGCTCACACTGCTGGCAAGATTCTGTACCAAGGCTGCTGTGAGAGAGGCGGCAAAGTCGGCACTCCTGCGCTCTCCGCTGCCCACTGCTCAAACTGAAAAGGGGCCCTTTGCTCCCTGCGACTAGGAAGTGCCTTCAGCCGACTATTTCCTGTCCTTTGTGACGTCACTGTCCTCCCACTCTCACCGGTTTCTTGCCTGGCCCTGACTCCTGACCTGGTGCTGGGCAGCAAGTGCCCCGCTCCACTCCGCACAGATTGACCCTGCCGGCCCAGCCCGGTGACAGTGATTTGAACCCCCGCTGCTCAGAGTAGGGAACTTGTTCTGCTTGGCCAAGCAGATCACTTCCCACAGCAAAATTGGACCCACTGCATTTTATAAGGGATTCAGGCGGTTGTGTCTATGGGGTGCAGGACAAAAGGCTAGGGCAACGAGGCCTGCCTCTTGAAGGAAGGAAGGAGACCCTGAGAAGACAAGTATGGAGAGTGGGAGTGGAGTGGGCTATACCAGGGGTAAGGAGGCCTGAACCTAAGAGTCCAGCCGCCTTCCAGATCTTGACTACCTCCTGAACTTATTTTCCCCCAGCTTTGCTGCCCCTCTACAGCAGCCCCACCAAATCCAACCCAAGGTCTAAGCCAGAAGTCTGGGAGTTATCCTCAGCACCTGCTCTTGAAGTCATCCATACGCGGCTCTTGCCCTTATGGTAAACCTCAAACTTCAACTCTGTATTCAGATTTCCATGACCTGATTCCTGGTACACAGCTCCAGTCTCACCTCACTCTCCTACACTCATCTTGCGTTTCGTTCATTCCAGACTGATCCTAAAACTCATCCTGCTTGTTCATGCCTTTGTCCTTTTGCAGGTACTGCTCCCTTTGTCTTGAATGCCATTCATGCTTTCTCCCTCCCCTTTATTTACCTGGTGAACTCCAATTCTAAGTTTTTCCCCAAATGTCCACACCCAGAGCCTCCCTTCTCTGGACCACAGAATCTCATATTCACCTATTCATCATTCATTCAAGCAATGTTCAGTACCTACTGTGATCAAGGCCTTTGGCATTTCTGGGTGGGATTTCCACTGTTTTGTATTTGTTTGCCTGTCTCCGTCTCTGGTCAAGAATGTTGCTCCTTTCTGAATCCTCAGTGCTGATCCCAGGGCCTGGCTCCCAGCAGGTGTCATGCTACCATTTCTTAACCCTTTGCAGTCATATTAAATTTGGACATGGGTGTCGTACTGGTCGGAATTAATTTCCATTGAAAGAGCAGTGATACATAACATGCAAGATTATGAAGGATAAACAAGAGAAATTATGAACTGATACATGAATGAATAGAGTTAAGATTTGTACGGTTCCTTGCTGTGGTGGCTGAGAGCAGACATACGACTGGAACGGTAAAAAAGCTTTGGTGGCTGAGAGTAGACAAATGATCGCAAAGGGTTAAAGAAGTGGAAAAGCAGGCACAGAGGGAAGAGAGCCCAAAAAACTCCTTTGAACAAAAACCCTGGGCTTGGAAAGGGAGAAATATCAAAGTCACAGTGGCTCCGGTACTTTGGGGGGCTTTGCAGGCCGCATGCTATGTTTGAGGGGGTCAGCAACTGGTATGTCCTCTTCCGTGACACAGACGCATTGGTTGATTCTTATATGTGCCCTGCCCAGGAATTGAACCCGCAACCTTGTCCTAATCAGGAGGTCCCTCTAACCAACCACGCAACCCTGCCGGGTTCCCAATGACACGCAAACCCATCTGTCATGGCAGCCTTGTTAACATCTCCTCACGGTGGAAATGACATTTAAACCCTCTTGCCCTGCCAGCCATTGAGACGTCCTGAGGCTGAAATGACTTTTATTCAGTGGGCTTGATGTGGGCTCCGCTGTAGCACATCCTGCAGTTTCCCAGGTCTGTAGGAAAATCCTCTAGTTAAGAAGGTGAATAATCATTAAACAATGACCGTCCTATTCCTGTCAGGTGCCCTCCCCATTTCACAGTCACGGTTAACAGAGTAAGATCCACATCTCTGCCCCCAACAATATCATGCCAATGTGACGTCTTAGCCCACGTGATGTTTCGTGGCGCAGCCTGACGGATGTCACATCCCTGCTGCCCAGAGGCCGGACACCGAGGTTCCTGACAGAGCTGGCTGTGGACTGGCTGCCTTCATGGGCCTCAGCCTCTGTCTGTGAAGTGGGAATAGAGTCGGGGAGCCCATCGGCTGCCAGCATTCCCTGCTCATCTGCACCCGGGAGGCCCTGGTCAGATTCAGCTCCCGAGATCATGATTCTTGGGGAGCAGAGGGTGTAACACGTTTGTTATGCTCTCTCTGCACCCTGGCCACGGTCAGTTTAGAGGAGATTCCAAGCGTGTTTCTCTGCTGCCTTCTGGGCAGGTGTTCAGGAAAAGCTGCTGGGTAGAGTGCATCGCCTGAATGGTGAGTGCTGCCATCTCGTGGGCAGCTTGGGAATAACCCTGGCTCAGGTCTGCAGGAAAAGCTGTTGGGCAGAGTGCATTATCTGTGAACCTCGAACTCCACTTGCAGGTCACGTTATTGACGTTTTTTACGTCCTTACTGAGTTTTTAGTGGGAGTCTATTGGTTCTGAAAGAGGTAGGCTCTGCCCCTGAATGAGAGGTGTGTTAAATTTATTACAACTATAAATTTGTCTATTTTTCCTTTAAAGTCTTTTTAATATTCTTTGAGTTTGTTTTTGAGTTCATACCTTTTTACCCATTCAGAAATAACTAGCTTTACAACAACTCACTTTATTTTTCCCTTTAAAATACATTTCCATACCTATACCTTCTATTTTCCAAAGCATACAATTTCTTTCCAATTAATTAAAATTCTAAGCTCTTTAAAACCTTTGACTTTTAGTGACCCCTCTAAAGTGAGCAATTGCTACTCTTTAGATTGACTTTTATGAACACATTTCAAACATACTCTCAGTTTCCAAAAGCACACCTTCCACAAATTATAAGACATTACATCAACAGCTCGAAATTAAAAAGGAATAGTTGAAATAAGTTAAATTGATTTACATAGATGGCTAAGAGTTTTCTTTTTTTCCTTTCAAAAAAGTTTACCTCCCAGAAACTTGGATTTTATTTTAATATTTTAAAAGATGATCTGGATAAGAGGTTTTGAACAGGTATTTCAATTTCAAAGGTCCAAGGGCTGGATTTCATAAAGCCAATGATCTATGAGCATTCTCAGGAACTGGGGAGTTTGGGGATGTAAAAAGATTTGGTGGACTTGAATAATTTGGAGACACACCTGTGGTCCTACAAAGACTATTTGTAAAATAAGGACCGTCACTCAATACCTTAAGGTTAGGGAAATGTTGGCAAAAGACAGACAATTCACTCATCGATTCTTTGAAATGGGTTAGGTCTAGGGCTAGGGTTATGCTAGAGCTAGTGTTAGGGTTAGAGTTGGGGATAGGGCTAGAGTTAGGGCTGGGATTAGGGTGCGGATTAGGTTTAGGTTTAGGGCTGTGGTTAGAGCTAAGGTTAGTGCTAGGTTTAGGATTAGGGCTAGGGTTAGGTTTTGTGATAGTGTTCTAGCTAGGGTTAGGGCTGGGATTAGGGCATGGGTTAGGGTTAGGTTTACAGCTGTAGTTAGGGTTAGTCCTAGGTTTAAGGTTAGGGCTAAGGTTAGGGTTAGGGCTAGGGTTATGGTTAGTGTAAGGACTAGGGTTAGGTTTAGGGCTGGGGTTAGGGTTAGAGTTAGGGTTGGTGTTAGGGCTAGGGTTAGGTTTAGGCCTAGTTTTAGAACTAGTGTTAGGGTTTACTTTAGGGATACTGTTAGGGCTTGTGTTAAGGCTAGCATTAGGGCTAGGGTTAGGGTTTTTAGAGTTAGTGTTCAAGGTAGGAGTAGGACTAGGGTTAGGGCTAGTGATAGGGTTAGGCTTAGGGCTGTGATTAGAGTTAGGGTTACGTCTAGGGTTAGGGTTAGATCTAGGGTTAGTGCTGGGGTTAGGGCTAGGATTACTGCTAGAGTTATTGTTAGGGTTAAATTTAGGGATAGGGTTAAGGTTAGGACTAGAGTTAGGGATACTGTTAGGGCTGGTGTTAGGGCTAGGGTTACTGCTAGGGTTAGGGTTAGGCTTGAGGTTATAACTCGGGTTAGGGTTAGGGTTTTAGCTAGGGATAGGGTTAGCGTAAGGATTAGGTTTAAGGTTAGTGTTATTGTTAGACCAATGGTTAGGGTTTGGGTTAGGGTTAGGGCTAGGTTTAAGGCTAGGGCTAGTGTTAGGGTTAGTATTAAGGTTAGAATAAGGGCTAGGTTTGAGTTAAGGTTGGAGTTAGGTTTAGTGCTAGGATTATGGTTTGGGTTAGGGCTAGGTTTAGTGTTAGGGAAAAGGCTAGGGTTAGGGCTATTAGGCTTAGGGTTAGGTTTTGTGTTAGAACTGGGGTTAAGGTTAGGGCTAGAGTCAGGATTAGTGTAAGGGCCAATGTTAGGGCTAGGGTTAGGGCTGAGATTATGCTCGAGTTAGGGTGATGATTAGGTCTGGGGTTAGAGCAAGGGTTAGGGCTAGGTTTAGGGTTAGGGATAGAGCTAGGTTTAGAGTTAAGGTTTTAGCTAGGGCTAGAATTAGTGTTAGGGATATGGCTGGGGTTAATGCTAGTGTTCGGGCTAGGGTCAGGATTAGGTTTAGGATTAGACGTAGGGTTAAGGTTACGGTTAGGGTGAGGGTTAGTGTTAGGGTTGGGGTTAGGATTAGACCTAGGGTTAGGGTGAGGGTACGGATTAGCGTCAGGATAAAAGTTACTGTTACGGTTTGGGTTAGGATTAGACCAAAGGTTAGGGTGAGGGTTAGGATTACAGTTAGGGCTAGGGTTAAGGTTAATATTAGACCTAGGGTTAGGGTTAGGATTAGACCTAGGGTTAGGGTTAGGCTTAGAGTTAAAATTAGACCTAGGTTTAGGGTTAGTGTTACAGTTAGTGTTAAAATTAGACCTAGGGTTAGGGTTAGAGTTAGGATTAGGGTTAGGGTTAGGGTTAAGATTAGACACAAGATTAGGGTTAGGGTAAGTTGTAGGGTTAGGGTTAGGGTTACACTTATGTCTAGACATAGGGTTAAAATTAGACCTAGGCTTAGGGTTAGGGTGAGATTTAGGGTTAAAATTAGACCTAAGGTTAGTGTTAGGGCTAGGGTTACAACTAGCGATAGGGTTAGGGTTAGGATTAGACCTAGGGTTAGTATTAGGGTTAAAGTTAGTGTTAGAGTTAGGCTTAGGGTTACGGTTTGGGTTAGAATTACAACTAGGTGAAGGGTTAGGCTTAGGGTTACCGTTAGGGCTCTGGTTAGGGTTAGGATTATACCTAGTGTTAGAGTTCCGATATGGATTAGGGTTCAGGTTAGCGTTAGGGTTAAGGGTAGGATTAGAACTAGTGTTGTGGTAGTGACATGGTTAGCATTAGGTGTGAGGTTGTGGTTAGGATTAGTCCTAAGGTTATGGTTAGAGTAGGGTTTAGGACAATGGTTAAGTTTAGCATTACTTCGCGGATTACAGTTTGCGTTAGGATTAGCGACATGATTCGACCAAGTGTTAAGGCTAGGTTTACGATTAAAATTTGAGTTGGAATTAGGATGACAGCTAGGGTTAGGGTTAGAGCCATGGCTAGGGTTAGAGTTAGGATTAGACCTAAGATTAGGTATAGGGTAAGGGTTTGGGTTAGGGTTAGGGAGAAGAGTAGAGTAGGGATTAGACCTAGGGAAAGGATTAGGGTAAGGGAGAACGTTACGGTTAGCATTAGACCTAGGGTTACGGTTAGATTTAGGGTTAGGGTTGTGCATATGTTTAGGGTTAAGATTACACCTAGGGTTAGGTTTAGCGTTAGTGTTACGGATATGGTTGAGGTTAGGATTACACCTGGGGTTAGCGTTATGTTCAGGGCTAGGGTTAGGGAGATGGTTAAGGTGAGGATTAGACATAGGGTTACGGATATGTTGAGGGCGAGGGTTAGAGAGATGGTTAAGCTTACGATTGGAACTAGGGTTAGGGATATGTTGAGGGCTAGGGTTAGAGAGATGGTTAGGATTGGGATTAGACCTAGGGATAGGGTTATCTTCAGGAATAGGGTTAGAGACATGATTTGGGTTAGGATTAGACCTATGGTTAGGGTAATTATGACGCCTAGAGTTAGAGAGATGGTAAGGGTTAGGAATAGACCTAGGGTTAGGCTTAAGTTTAGGGCTAGGGTTAGACAGATGATTAGGGTTAGGATTAGACGTAGGGTTAGGGTTATGTTGAGGGCTAGGGTTAGAGAAATGATTACGGTTAGGTTTGGACCTAGGGTTAGGGTTATGTAGAGGGCCAGGGTTAGAGAGAAGGTTAGGGTTAGGATGGACCTAGGGTTAGGGTTATGTTGAGGGCTAGGGTTAGAGAGATGGTTAGGGTTGGGATTGGACCTAGGGTAACGGTTATGTTGAGGGCCAGGGTTAGAGAGATGATTAGGGTTGGGATTGGACCTAGGGTTAGGGTTAAGTTGAAGGCTAGGTTCAGAGAGACAGTTAGGGTTAGGATTGGACTGAGGGTTAGGGTTATGTTGAGGGCTAGGGTTAGACAGACGGTTAGGGTTCGGTTTGGGATTAGGGTTAGGGTTATGTGGAAAGCTAGGGATAGAGAGACGGTTACGGTTGGGATTGGACCTAGAGTTAGGGTTATGTTCAGGGCGGGGGTGAGAGAGACGGTTAGGGTTGGGATTGGATTTAGGGTTTGGGTTATGTTGAGGGCTGGGTTAGAGAGGCAATTAGAGTTGGGATTGGACCTAGGGTTAGGGTTATGTTGAAGGCTAGGGTTAGAGAGACGGTTAGGGTTGGGATTGGAACTAGGGTTAGGGTTAAGTTGAAAGCTAGGGTTAGAGAGACGGTTAGGGTTGGGATTGGATCTAGGGTTAGGGTTATGTTGAGGGCTAGGGTTAGGGAGACAGTTAGGGTTGCGATTGGACCTAGGGTTAGGGTTATATTGAGGGATAGGGTTAGAGAGACGGTTAGGGTTGGGATTGGACCTAGGTTTAGGGTTATGTTGAGGGCTAGGGTTAGAGAGACGGTTAGGGTTGGGATTGGAACTAGGGTTAGGGTTATGTTGAAGGCTAGGGTTAGAGAGACGGTAAGGGTTGGGATTGGATCTAGGGTTAGGTTTATGTTGAGGTCTAGGGTTAGAGAGACGGTTAGGGTTGGGATGGGACCTAGGGTTAGGGTTATGTTGAGGGCTAGGGTTAGGGAGACAGTTAGGGTTGCGATTGGAACTAGGGTTAGGGTCATATTGAGGGCTAGGGTTAGAGAGATGGTTAGGGTTGGGATTGGACCTAGGGTTAGGGTTATGTTGAGGGCTAGGGTAAGGGAGACGGTTAGGGTTGGGATTGGACCTAGGGTTAGCGTTATGTTGACGGCTAGGGTTAGTGATACGGTTCGGGTTGGGATTGGACCTAGGGTGAGGGTTATGTTGAGGGCTAGGGTTAGAGAGACGGTTTGGGTTGGGATTGGACCTAGGGTTAGGGTCATGTTGAGGGCTATGGTTAGAGAGACGGTTAGGGTTGGGATTGGATCTAGGGTTAGGGTTATGTTAGGGCTAGGGTTAGAGAGACGGTTAGGGTTGGGATTGGACCTAGGGTTAGGGTTATGTTGAGGGCTAGGGTTAGAGAGACGGTTAGGGTTGGGATTGGACCTAGGGTTAGGGTTATGTTGAGGGCTAGGGTTAAAGAGACGGTTAGGGTTGGGATTCGACCTAGGGTTAGGGTTATGTTGAGGGCTAGGGTTAGAGAGACGGTTTGGGTTGGGATTGGACCTAGGGTTATTGTTATGTTGCGGGTTAGGGTTATAGGGACTGTTAGGGTTGGGATTGGACTTAGGGTTAGGGTTATGTTGAGGGCTAGGGTTAGAGAGACGGTTACGGTTGGGATTGGACCTAGGGTTAGGGTTATGTTGAGGGCTAGGGTTAGAGAGACGGTTTGGGTTGGGATTGGACCTACGGTTAGTGTTATGTTGAGGGCTAGGGTTAGAGAGACGGTTAGGGTTGGGATTGGACCTAGGGTTAGGGTTATGTTGAAGGCTAGGGTTAGAGAGACGGTTAGGGTTGGGATTGGACCTAGGGTTAGGGTTATGTTGAGGGCTAGGGTTAGAGAGACGGTTAGGGTGGGGATTGGACCTAGGGTTAGGGTTATGTTGAGGGCTAGGGTTAGAGAGACGGTTAGGGTTGGGATTGGACCTAGGGTTAGGGTTATGTTGAGGGCTAGGGTTAGAGAGACGGTTTGGGTTGGGATTGGACCTAGGGTTAGGGTTATGTTGAGGGCTAGGGTTAGAGAGACGGTTAGGGTTGGGATTGGACCTAGGGTTAGGGTTATGTTGAGGGCTAGGGTTAGAGAGACGGTTAGGGTTGGGATTGGACCTAGGGTTAGGGTTATGTTGAGGGCTAGGGTTAGAGAGACGGTTAGGGTTGGGATTGGACCTAGGGTTAAGGTTATGTTTAGGGCAAGGGTTAGAGAGACGGTTCGGGTTGGGATTGGACCTAGGGTTAGGGTTATGTTGAGGGCTAGGGTTAGAGAGACGGTTTGGGTTGGGATTGGACCTAGGGTTAGGGTCATGTTGAGGGTTAGGGTTATAGGGACGGTTAGGGTTGGGATTGGACCTAGGGTTAGGGTTATGTTGAGGGCTAGGGTTAGAGAGACGGTTACGGTTGGGATTGGACCTAGGGTTAGGGTTATGTTGAGGGCTAGGGTTAGAGAGATGGTTAGGGTTGGGATTGGACCTAGGGTTAGGGTTATGTTGAGGGCTAGGGTTAGAGAGACGGTTAGGGTGGGGATTGGACCTACGGTTAGGGTTATGTTGAGGGCTAGGGTTAGAGAGACGGTTAGGGTTGGGATTGGACCTAGGGTTAGGGTTATGTTGAGGGCTAGGGTTAGAGAGACGGTTTGGGATGGGATTGGACCTAGGGTTAGGGTTATGTTGAGGGCTAGGGTTAGAGAGACGGTTAGGGTTGGGATTGGACCCAGGGTTAGGGTTATGTTGAGGGCTAGGGTTAGAGAGACGGTTAGGGTTGGGATTGGACCCAGGGTTAGGGTTATGTTGAGGGTAGGGTTAGAGAGACGGTTAGGTTTGGGATTGGACCTAGGGTTAGGGTTAAGTTGAGGGCTAGGGTTAGAGAGACGGTTAGGGTTGGGATTGGACCTAGGGTTAGGGTTATGTTGAGGGCTAGGGTTAGAGAGACGGTTAGGGTTGGGATTGGACCTAGGGTTAGGGTTATGTTGAGGGCTGGGGATAGAGAGACGGTTAGGGTTGGGATTGGACCTAGGGTTAGGGTTATGTTGAGGGCTAGGGTTAGAGAGACGGTTAGGGTTGGGATTGGACCTAGGGTTAGGGTTATGTTGAGGGCTAGGGTTAGAGAGACGGTTAGGGTTGGGATTGGACCTAGGGTTAGGGTTATGTTGAGGGCTAGGGTTAGAGAGACGGTTAGGGTTGGGATTGGACCTAGGGTTAGGGTTATGTTGAGGGCTCGGGTTAGAGAGACGGTTAGGGTTGGGATTGGACCTAGGGTTAGGGTTATGTTGAGGGGTAGGGTTAGAGAGACGGTTAGGGTGGGGATTGGACCTAGGGTTAGGGTTATGTTGAGGGCTAGGGTTAGAGAGACGGTTAGCGTTGGGATTGGACCTATTGTTAGGGTTATGTTGAGGGCTATGGTTAGAGAGACGGTTTGGGTTGGGATTGGACCTAGGGTTAGGGTTATGTTGAGGGTTAGGGTTATAGGGACGGTTAGGGTTGGGATTGGACCTAGGGTTAGGGTTATTTTGAGGGCTAGGGTTAGAGAGACGGTTACGGTTGGGATTGGACCTAGGGTTAGGGTTATGTTGAGGGCTAGGGTTAGAGAGACGGTTAGGGTTGGGATTGGACCTAGGGTTAGGGTTATGTTGAGGGCTAGGGTTAGAGAGACGGTTAGGGTGGGGATTGGACCTAGGGTTAGGGTTATGTTGAGGGCTAGGGTTAGAGAGACGGTTTGGGTTGGGATTGGACCTAGGGTTAGGGTTATGTTGAGGGCTAGGGTTAGAGAGACGGTTAGGGTTGGGATTGGACCTAGGGTTAGGGTTATGTTGAGGGCTAGGGTTAGAGAGACGGTTACGGTTGGGATTGGACCTAGGGTTAGGGTTATGTTGAGGGCTAGGGTTAGAGAGACGGTTAGGGTTGGGATTGGACCTAGGGTTAGGGTTATGTTGAGGGCTAGGGTTAGAGAGACGGTTAGGGTTGGGATTGGACCTAGGGTTAGGGTTATGTTGTGGGCTAGGGTTAGAGAGACGGTTAGGGTTGGGATTGGACCTAGGGTTAGGGTTATGTTGAGGGCTAGGGTTAGAGAGATGGTTACGGTTGGGATTGGACCTAGGGTTAGGGTTATGTTGAGGGCTAGGGTTAGAGAGACGGTTCGGGTTGGGATTGGACCTAGGGTTAGGGTTATGTTGAGGGCTAGGGTTAGAGAGACGGTTAGCGTTGGGATTGGACCTAGGGTTAGGGTTATGTTGAGGGCTAGGGTTAGAGAGACGGTTAGGGTTGGGATTGGACCTAGGGTTAGTGTTATGTTGAGGGCTAGGGTTAGAGAGACGGTTAGCGTTGGGATTGGACCTAGGGTTAGGGTTATGTTGAGGGCTAGGGTTAGAGAGACGGTTTGGGTTGGGATTGGACCTAGGGTTAGGGTTATGTTGAGGGTTAGGGTTATAGGGACGGTTAGGGTTGGGATTGGACCTAGGGTTAGGGTTATTTTGAGGGCTCGGGTTAGAGAGACGGTTAGGGTTGGGATTGGACCTAGGGTTAGGGTTATGTTGAGGGCTAGGGTTAGAGAGACGGTTAGGGTTGGGATTGGACCTAGGGTTAGGGTTATGTTGAGGGCTAGGGTTAGAGAGACGGTTAGCGTTGGGATTGGACCTAGGGTTAGGGTTATGTTGAGGGCTAGGGTTAGAGAGACCGTTAGGGTGGGGATTGGACCTTGGGTTAGGGTTATGTTGAGGGCTAGGGTTAGAGAGACGGTTTGGGTTGGGATTGGACCTAGGGTTAGGGTTATGTTGAGGGCTAGGGTTAGAGAGACGGTTACGGTTGGGATTGGACCTAGGGTTAGGGTTATGTTGAGGGCTAGGGTTAGAGAGACGGTTAGGGTTGGGATTGGACCTAGGGTTAGGGTTATGTTGAGGGCTAGGGTTAGAGAGACGGTTAGGGTGGGGATTGGACCTAGGGTTAGGGTTATGTTGAGGGCTAGGGTTAGAGAGACCGTTAGGGTGGGGATTGGACCTAGGGTTAGGGTTATGTTGAGGGCTAGGGTTAGAGAGACGGTTTGGGTTGGGATTGGACCTAGGGTTAGGGTTATGTTGAGGGCTAGGGTTAGAGAGACGGTTAGGGTTGGGATTGGACCTAGGGTTAGGGTTATGTTGAGGGCTAGGGTTAGAGAGACGGTTACGGTTGGGATTGGACCTAGGGTTAGGGTTATGTTGAGGGCTAGGGTTAGAGAGACGGTTAGGGTTGGGATTGGACGTAGGGTTAGGGTTATGTTGAGGGCTAGGGTTAGAGAGACGGTTAGGGTTGGGATTGGACCTAGGGTTAGGGTTATGTTGAGGGCTAGGGTTAGAGAGACGGTTAGGGTGGGGATTGGACCTAGGGTTAGGGTTATGTTGAGGGCTAGGGTTAGAGAGACGGTTTGGGTTGGGATTGGACCTAGGGTTAGGGTTATGTTGTGGGCTAGGGTTAGAGAGACGGTTAGGGTTGGGATTGGACCTAGGGTTAGGGTTATGTTGAGGGCTAGGGTTAGAGAGATGGTTACGGTTGGGATTGGACCTAGGGTTAGGGTTATGTTGAGGGCTAGGGTTAGAGAGACGGTTCGGGTTGGGATTGGACCTAGGGTTAGGGTTATGTTGAGGGCTAGGGTTAGAGAGACGGTTAGCGTTGGGATTGGACCTAGGGTTAGGGTTATGTTGAGGGCTAGGGTTAGAGAGACGGTTAGGGTTGGGATTGGACCTAGGGTTAGTGTTATGTTGAGGGCTAGGGTTAGAGAGACGGTTAGCGTTGGGATTGGACCTAGGGTTAGGGTTATGTTGAGGGCTAGGGTTAGAGAGACGGTTTGGGTTGGGATTGGACCTAGGGTTAGGGTTATGTTGAGGGTTAGGGTTATAGGGACGGTTAGGGTTGGGATTGGACCTAGGGTTAGGGTTATTTTGAGGGCTCGGGTTAGAGAGACGGTTAGGGTTGGGATTGGACCTAGGGTTAGGGTTATGTTGAGGGCTAGGGTTAGAGAGACGGTTAGGGTTGGGATTGGACCTAGGGTTAGGGTTATGTTGAGGGCTAGGGTTAGAGAGACGGTTAGCGTTGGGATTGGACCTAGGGTTAGGGTTATGTTGAGGGCTAGGGTTAGAGAGACCGTTAGGGTGGGGATTGGACCTTGGGTTAGGGTTATGTTTAGGGCTAGGGTTAGAGAGACGGTTTGGGTTGGGATTGGACCTAGGGTTAGGGTTATGTTGAGGGCTAGGGTTAGAGAGATGGTTACGGTTGGGATTGGACCTAGGGTTAGGGTTATGTTGAGGGCTAGGGTTAGAGAGACGGTTAGGGTTGGGATTGGACCTAGGGTTAGGGTTATGTTGAGGGCTAGGGTTAGAGAGACGGTTAGGGTGGGGATTGGACCTAGGGTTAGGGTTATGTTGAGGGCTAGGGTTAGAGAGACCGTTAGGGTGGGGATTGGACCTAGGGTTAGGGTTATGTTGAGGGCTAGGGTTAGAGAGACGGTTTGGGTTGGGATTGGACCTAGGGTTAGGGTTATGTTGAGGGCTAGGGTTAGAGAGACGGTTAGGGTTGGGATTGGACCTAGGGTTAGGGTTATGTTGAGGGCTAGGGTTAGAGAGACGGTTACGGTTGGGATTGGACCTAGGGTTAGGGTTATGTTGAGGGCTAGGGTTAGAGAGACGGTTAGGGTTGGGATTGGACGTAGGGTTAGGGTTATGTTGAGGGCTAGGGTTAGAGAGACGGTTAGGGTTGGGATTGGACCTAGGGTTAGGGTTATGTTGAGGGCTAGGGTTAGAGAGACGGTTAGGGTTGGGATTGGACCTAGGGTTAGGGATATGTTGAGGGCTAGGGTTAGAGAGATGGTTACGGTTGGGATTGGACCTAGGGTTAGGGTTATGTTGAGGGCTAGGGTTAGAGAGACGGTTCGGGTTGGGATTGGACCTAGGGTTAGTGTTATGTTGAGGGCTAGGGTTAGAGAGACGGTTAGCGTTGGGATTGGACCTAGGGTTAGGGTTATGTTGAGGGCTAGGGTTAGAGAGACGGTTTGGGTTGGGATTGGACCTAGGGTTAGGGTTATGTTGAGGGTTAGGGTTATAGGGACGGTTAGGGTTGGGATTGGACCTAGGGTTAGGGTTATTTTGAGGGCTCGGGTTAGAGAGACGGTTAGGGTTGGGATTGGACCTAGGGTTAGGGTTATGTTGAGGGCTAGGGTTAGAGAGACGGTTAGGGTTGGGATTGGACCTAGGGTTAGGGTTATGTTGTGGGCTAGGGTTAGAGAGACGGTTAGGGTTGGGATTGGACCTAGGGTTAGGGTTATGTTGAGGGCTAGGGTTAGAGAGATGGTTACGGTTGGGATTGGACCTAGGGTTAGGGTTATGTTGAGGGCTAGGGTTAGAGAGACGGTTCGGGTTGGGATTGGACCTAGGGTTAGGGTTATGTTGAGGGCTAGGGTTAGAGAGACGGTTAGCGTTGGGATTGGACCTAGGGTTAGGGTTATGTTGAGGGCTAGGGTTAGAGAGACGGTTAGGGTTGGGATTGGACCTAGGGTTAGTGTTATGTTGAGGGCTAGGGTTAGAGAGACGGTTAGCGTTGGGATTGGACCTAGGGTTAGGGTTATGTTGAGGGCTAGGGTTAGAGAGACGGTTTGGGTTGGGATTGGACCTAGGGTTAGGGTTATGTTGAGGGTTAGGGTTATAGGGACGGTTAGGGTTGGGATTGGACCTAGGGTTAGGGTTATTTTGAGGGCTCGGGTTAGAGAGACGGTTAGGGTTGGGATTGGACCTAGGGTTAGGGTTATGTTGAGGGCTAGGGTTAGAGAGACGGTTAGGGTTGGGATTGGACCTAGGGTTAGGGTTATGTTGAGGGCTAGGGTTAGAGAGACGGTTAGCGTTGGGATTGGACCTAGGGTTAGGGTTATGTTGAGGGCTAGGGTTAGAGAGACCGTTAGGGTGGGGATTGGACCTTGGGTTAGGGTTATGTTGAGGGCTAGGGTTAGAGAGACGGTTTGGGTTGGGATTGGACCTAGGGTTAGGGTTATGTTGAGGGCTAGGGTTAGAGAGACGGTTACGGTTGGGATTGGACCTAGGGTTAGGGTTATGTTGAGGGCTAGGGTTAGAGAGACGGTTAGGGTTGGGATTGGACCTAGGGTTAGGGTTATGTTGAGGGCTAGGGTTAGAGAGACGGTTAGGGTGGGGATTGGACCTAGGGTTAGGGTTATGTTGAGGGCTAGGGTTAGAGAGACCGTTAGGGTGGGGATTGGACCTAGGGTTAGGGTTATGTTGAGGGCTAGGGTTAGAGAGACGGTTTGGGTTGGGATTGGACCTAGGGTTAGGGTTATGTTGAGGGCTAGGGTTAGAGAGACGGTTAGGGTTGGGATTGGACCTAGGGTTAGGGTTATGTTGAGGGCTAGGGTTAGAGAGACGGTTACGGTTGGGATTGGACCTAGGGTTAGGGTTATGTTGAGGGCTAGGGTTAGAGAGACGGTTAGGGTTGGGATTGGACGTAGGGTTAGGGTTATGTTGAGGGCTAGGGTTAGAGAGACGGTTAGGGTTGGGATTGGACCTAGGGTTAGGGTTATGTTGAGGGCTAGGGTTAGAGAGACGGTTAGGGTGGGGATTGGACCTAGGGTTAGGGTTATGTTGAGGGCTAGGGTTAGAGAGACGGTTTGGGTTGGGATTGGACCTAGGGTTAGGGTTATGTTGAGGGCTAGGGTTAGAGAGACGGTTAGGTTGGGATTGGACCTAGGGTTAGGGTTATGTTGAGGGCTAGGGTTAGAGAGACGGTTACGGTTGGGATTGGACCTAGGGTTAGGGTTATGTTGAGGGCTAGGGTTAGAGAGACGGTTAGGGTTGGGATTGGACCTAGGGTTAGGGTTATGTTGAGGGCTAGGGTTAGAGAGACGGTTAGGGTTGGGATTGGACCTAGGGTTAGGGTTATGTTGTGGGCTAGGGTTAGAGAGACGGTTAGGGTTGGGATTGGACCTAGGGTTAGGGTTATGTTGAGGGCTAGGGTTAGAGAGATGGTTACGGTTGGGATTGGACCTAGGGTTAGGGTTATGTTGAGGGCTAGGGTTAGAGAGACGGTTCGGGTTGGGATTGGACCTAGGGTTAGGGTTATGTTGAGGGCTAGGGTTAGAGAGACGGTTAGCGTTGGGATTGGACCTAGGGTTAGGGTTATGTTGAGGGCTAGGGTTAGAGAGACGGTTAGGGTTGGGATTGGACCTAGGGTTAGTGTTATGTTGAGGGCTAGGGTTAGAGAGACGGTTAGCGTTGGGATTGGACCTAGGGTTAGGGTTATGTTGAGGGCTAGGGTTAGAGAGACGGTTTGGGTTGGGATTGGACCTAGGGTTAGGGTTATGTTGAGGGTTAGGGTTATAGGGACGGTTAGGGTTGGGATTGGACCTAGGGTTAGGGTTATTTTGAGGGCTCGGGTTAGAGAGACGGTTAGGGTTGGGATTGGACCTAGGGTTAGGGTTATGTTGAGGGCTAGGGTTAGAGAGACGGTTAGGGTTGGGATTGGACCTAGGGTTAGGGTTATGTTGAGGGCTAGGGTTAGAGAGACGGTTAGCGTTGGGATTGGACCTAGGGTTAGGGTTATGTTGAGGGCTAGGGTTAGAGAGACCGTTAGGGTGGGGATTGGACCTTGGGTTAGGGTTATGTTTAGGGCTAGGGTTAGAGAGACGGTTTGGGTTGGGATTGGACCTAGGGTTAGGGTTATGTTGAGGGCTAGGGTTAGAGAGACGGTTACGGTTGGGATTGGACCTAGGGTTAGGGTTATGTTGAGGGCTAGGGTTAGAGAGACGGTTAGGGTTGGGATTGGACCTAGGGTTAGGGTTATGTTGAGGGCTAGGGTTAGAGAGACGGTTAGGGTGGGGATTGGACCTAGGGTTAGGGTTATGTTGAGGGCTAGGGTTAGAGAGACCGTTAGGGTGGGGATTGGACCTAGGGTTAGGGTTATGTTGAGGGCTAGGGTTAGAGAGACGGTTTGGGTTGGGATTGGACCTAGGGTTAGGGTTATGTTGAGGGCTAGGGTTAGAGAGACGGTTAGGGTTGGGATTGGACCTAGGGTTAGGGTTATGTTGAGGGCTAGGGTTAGAGAGACGGTTACGGTTGGGATTGGACCTAGGGTTAGGGTTATGTTGAGGGCTAGGGTTAGAGAGACGGTTAGGGTTGGGATTGGACGTAGGGTTAGGGTTATGTTGAGGGCTAGGGTTAGAGAGACGGTTAGGGTTGGGATTGGACCTAGGGTTAGGGTTATGTTGAGGGCTAGGGTTAGAGAGACGGTTAGGGTTGGGATTGGACCTAGGGTTAGGGATATGTTGAGGGCTAGGGTTAGAGAGATGGTTACGGTTGGGATTGGACCTAGGGTTAGGGTTATGTTGAGGGCTAGGGTTAGAGAGACGGTTCGGGTTGGGATTGGACCTAGGGTTAGTGTTATGTTGAGGGCTAGGGTTAGAGAGACGGTTAGCGTTGGGATTGGACCTAGGGTTAGGGTTATGTTGAGGGCTAGGGTTAGAGAGACGGTTTGGGTTGGGATTGGACCTAGGGTTAGGGTTATGTTGAGGGTTAGGGTTATAGGGACGGTTAGGGTTGGGATTGGACCTAGGGTTAGGGTTATTTTGAGGGCTCGGGTTAGAGAGACGGTTAGGGTTGGGATTGGACCTAGGGTTAGGGTTATGTTGAGGGCTAGGGTTAGAGAGACGGTTAGGGTTGGGATTGGACCTAGGGTTAGGGTTATGTTGAGGGCTAGGGTTAGAGAGACGGTTAGCGTTGGGATTGGTCCTAGGGTTAGGGTTATGTTGAGGGCTAGGGTTAGAGAGACCGTTAGGGTGGGGATTGGACCTAGGGTTAGGGTTATGTTGAGGGCTAGGGTTAGAGAGACGGTTTGGGTTGGGATTGGACCTAGGGTTAGGGTTATGTTGAGGGCTAGGGTTAGAGAGACGGTTACGGTTGGGATTGGACCTAGGGTTAGGGTTATGTTGAGGGCTAGGGTTAGAGAGACGGTTAGGGTTGGGATTGGACCTAGGGTTAGGGTTATGTTGAGGGCTAGGGTTAGAGAGACGGTTAGGGTGGGGATTGGACCTAGGGTTAGGGTTATGTTGAGGGCTAGGGTTAGAGAGACCGTTAGGGTGGGGATTGGACCTAGGGTTAGGGTTATGTTGAGGGCTAGGGTTAGAGAGACGGTTTGGGTTGGGATTGGACCTAGGGTTAGGGTTATGTTGAGGGCTAGGGTTAGAGAGACGGTTAGGGTTGGGATTGGACGTAGGGTTAGGGTTATGTTGAGGGCTAGGGTTAGAGAGACGGTTAGGGTTGGGATTGGACCTAGGGTTAGGGTTATGTTGAGGGCTAGGGTTAGAGAGACGGTTAGGGTGGGGATTGGACCTAGGGTTAGGGTTATGTTGAGGGCTAGGGTTAGAGAGATGGTTACGGTTGGGATTGGACCTAGGGTTAGGGTTATGTTGAGGGCTAGGGTTAGAGAGACGGTTCGGGTTGGGATTGGACCTAGGGTTAGGGTTATGTTGAGGGCTAGGGTTAGAGAGACGGTTCGGGTTGGGATTGGACCTAGGGTTAGGGTTATGTTGAGGGCTAGGGTTAGAGAGACGGTTACGGTTGGGATTGGACCTAGGGTTAGGGTTATGTTGAGGGCTAGGGTTAGAGAGACGGTTAGGGTTGGGATTGGACCTAGGGTTAGGGTTATGTTGAGGGCTAGGGTTAGAGAGACGGTTAGGGTTGGGATTGGACCTAGGGTTAGGGTTATGTTGAGGGCTAGGGTTAGAGAGACGGTTAGGGTTGGGATTTTACCTAGGGTTAGGGTTATGTTGAGGGCTAGGGTTAGAGAGACGGTTAGGGTTGGGATTGGACCTAGGGTTAGGGTTATGTTGAGGGCTGGGGATAGAGAGACGGTTAGGGTTGGGATTGGACCTAGGGTTAGGGTTATGTTGAGGGCTAGGGTTAGAGAGACGGTTAGGGTTGGGATTGGACCTAGGGTTAGGGTTATGTTGAGGGCTAGGGTTAGAGAGACGGTTCGGTTTGGGATTGGACCTAGGGTTAGGGTTATGTTGAGGGCTAGGGTTAGAGAGACGGTTCGTGTTGGGATTGGACCTAGGGTTAGGGTTATGTTGAGGGCTAGGGTTAGAGAGATGGTTACGGTTCGGATTGGACTTAGGGTTAGGGTTATGTTGAGGGCTAGGGTTAGAGAGACGGTTAGGGTTGGGATTGGACCTAGGGTTAGGGTTATGTTGAGGGCTAGGGTTAGAGAGACGGTTAGGGTGGGGTTTGGACCTAGGGTTAGGGTTATGTTGAGGGCTAGGGTTAGAGAGACGGTTTGGGTTGGGATTGGACCTAGGGTTAGTGTTATGTTGAGGGCTAGGGTTAGAGAGACGGTTAGGGTTGGGATTGGACCTAGGGTTAGGGTTATGTTGAAGGCTAGGGTTAGAGAGACGGTTAGGGTTGGGATTGGACCTAGGGTTAGGGTTATGTTGAGGGCTAGGGTTAGAGAGACGGTTCGGGTTGGGATTGGTCCTAGGGTTAGGGTTATGTTGAGGGCTAGGGTTAGAGAGACGGTTAGGGTTGGGATTGGACCTAGGGCTAGGGTTATGTTGAGGGCTAGGGTTAGAGAGATGGTTACGGTTGGGATTGGACCTAGGGTTAGGATTATGTTGAGTGCTAGGGTTAGAGAGACGGTTAGGGTTGGGATTGGACCTAGGGTTAGGGTTATGTTGAAGGCTCCGTTAGGGATACGGTTACGGTTGCGATTAACCTAGGGTTAGGGTTATGTTGAGGGCTAGGGTTAGAGAGATGGTTACGGTTGGGATTGGACCTAGGGTTAGGGTTATGTTGAGTGCTAGGGTTAGAGAGACGGTTCGGGTTGGGATTGGACCTAGGGTTAGGGTTATGTTGAGGGCTAGGATTAGAGAGACGGTTAGGGTTGGGATTGGACCTAGGGTTAGGGTTATGTTGAGGGCTAGGGTTAGAGAGACGGATAGGGTTGGGATTGAACCTAGGGTTAGGGTTATGTTGAGGGCTAGGGTTAGAGAGACGGTTAGGGTTGGTATTGGACCTAGGGTTAGGGTTATGTTGAGAACTAGGTTTAGAGAGACGGTTAGGGTTGGGATTGGACCGAGGGTTAGGGTTATGTTGAGGACAAGGGTTAGAGAGACGGTTAGGGTTGGGATTGGACCTAGGGTTAGGGTTATGTTGAGGGCTAGGGTTAGAGAGACGGTTAGGGTTGGGATTGGACCTAGGGTTAGGGTTATGTTGAAGGCTCCGTTAGGGATACGGTTACGGTTGCGATTAACCTAGGGTTAGGGTTATGTTGAGGGCTAGGGTTACAGAGACGGTTAGGGTTTGGATTGGACCTAGGGTTAGGGTTATGTTGAGGGCTAGGGTTAGAGAGATGGTTACGGTTGGGATTGGACCTAGGGTTAGGATTATGTTGAGGGCTAGGGTTACAGAGACGGTTAGGGTTGGGATTGGACCTAGGGTTAGGGTTTTGTTGAGGGCTAGGGATAGAGAGACGTTTAGGGTTGGGATTGGACCTAGGGTTAGGGTTATGTTGAGGGCTAGGGTTAGAGAGACGGTTAGGGTTGGGATTGCACCTAGGGTTAGGGTTATGTTGAGGGCTAGGGTTAGAGAGACGGTTTGGGTTGGGATTGGACCTAGGGTTAGGGTTATGTTGAGGGTTAGGGTTATAGGGACGGTTAGGGTTGGGATTGGACCTAGGGTTAGGGTTATGTTGAGGGCCAGGGTTAGAGAGATGGTTAGGGTTGGGATTGGACCTAGGGTTAGGGTTATGTTGAGGGCTAGGGTTAGAGAGACGGTTAGGGTTGGGATTGGACCTAGGGTTAGGGTTATGTTGAGGGCTAGGGTTAGAGAGACGGTTAGGGTTGGGATTGGACCTAGGGTTAGGGTTATGTTGAGGGCTAGGGTTAGAGAGACGGTTTGGGTTGGGATTGGACTTAGGGTTAGGGTTATGTTGAGGGCTTGGGTTAGAGAGACGGTTAGGGTTGGGATTGGACCTAGGGTTAGGGTTATGTTGAGGGCTAGGGTTAGAGAGATGGTTACGGTTGGGATTGGACCTAGGGTTAGGGTTATGTTGAGGGCTAGGGTTAGAGAGACGGTTAGGGTTGGGATTGGACCTAGGGTTAGGGTTATGTTGAGGGCTAGGGTTAGAGAGACGATTAGGGTTGGGATTGGACCTAGGGTTAGGGTTATGTTGAGGGCTAGGGTTAGAGAGACGGTTTGGGTTGGGATTGGACCTAGGGTTAGGGTTATGTTGAGGGTTAGGGTTATAGGGACGGTTAGGGTTGGGATTGGACCTAGGGTTAGGGTTATTTTGAGGGCTAGGGTTAGAGAGACGGTTACGGTTGGGATTGGACCTAGGGTTAGGGTTATGTTGAGGGCTAGGGTTAGAGAGACGGTTAGGGTTGGGATTGGACCTAGGGTTAGGGTTATGTTGAGGGCTAGGGTTAGAGAGACGGTTAGGGTGGGGATTGGACCTAGGGTTAGGGTTATGTTGAGGGCTAGGGTTAGAGAGACGGTTAGGGTGGGGATTGGACCTAGGGTTAGGGTTATGTTGAGGGCTAGGGTTAGAGAGACGGTTTGGGTTGGGATTGGACCTAGGGTTAGGGTTATGTTGAGGGCTAGGGTTAGAGAGACGGTTAGGGTTGGGATTGGACCTAGGGTTAGGGTTATGTTGAGGGCTAGGGTTAGAGAGACGGTTACGGTTGGGATTGGACCTAGGGTTACGGTTATGTTGAGGGCTAGGGTTAGAGAGACGGTTAGGGTTGGGATTGGACGTAGGGTTAGGGTTATGTTGAGGGCTAGGGTTAGAGAGACGGTTAGGGTTGGGATTGGACCTAGG
The DNA here is from genome assembly GCF_964146895.1 of Miniopterus schreibersii. NCBI lineage: Eukaryota > Metazoa > Chordata > Mammalia > Chiroptera > Miniopteridae > Miniopterus > Miniopterus schreibersii. The sequence goes on from NC_138110.1 coordinate 63,091,337, forward strand.
GTTAGGGTTATGTTGAGGGCTAGGGTTAGAGAGACGGTTAGGGTTGGGATTGGACCTAGGGTTAGGGATATGTTGAGGGCTAGGGTTAGAGAGATGGTTACGGTTGGGATTGGACCTAGGGTTAGGGTTATGTTGAGGGCTAGGGTTAGAGAGACGGTTCGGGTTGGGATTGGACCTAGGGTTAGGGTTATGTTGAGGGCTAGGGTTAGAGAGACGGTTCGGGTTGGGATTGGACCTAGGGTTAGGGTTATGTTGAGGGCTAGGGTTAGAGAGACGGTTACGGTTGGGATTGGACCTAGGGTTAGGGTTATGTTGAGGGCTAGGGTTAGAGAGACGGTTAGGGTTGGTATTGGACCTAGGGTTAGGGTTATGTTGAGGGCTAGGGTTAGAGAGACGGTTAGGGTTGGGATTGGACATAGGGTTAGGGTTATGTTGAGGGCTAGGGTTAGAGAGACGGTTAGGGTTGGGATTTTACCTAGGGTTAGGGTTATGTTGAGGGCTAGGGTTAGAGAGACGGTTAGGGTTGGGATTGGACCTAGGGTTAGGGTTATGTTGAGGGCTGGGGATAGAGAGACGGTTAGGGTTGGGATTGGACCTAGGGTTAGGGTTATGTTGAGGGCTAGGGTTAGAGAGACGGTTAGGGTTGGGATTGGACCTAGGGTTAGGGTTATGTTGAGAGCTAGGGTTAGAGAGACGGTTCGGTTTGGGATTGGACCTAGGGTTAGGGTTATGTTGAGGGCTAGGGTTAGAGAGACGGTTCGGGTTGGGATTGGACCTAGGGTTAGGGTTATGTTTAGGGCTAGGGTTAGAGAGATGGTTACGGTTGGGATTGGACTTAGGGTTAGGGTTATGTTGTGGGCTAGGGTTAGAGAGACGGTTAGGGTTGGGATTGGACCTAGGGTTAGGGTTATGTTGAGGGCTAGGGTTAGAGAGACGGTTAGGGTGGGGATTGGACCTAGGGTTAGGGTTATGTTGAGGGCTAGGGTTAGAGAGACGGTTAGCGTTGGGATTGGACCTAGGGTTAGGGTTATGTTGAGGGCTAGGGTTAGAGAGACGGTTTGGGTTGGGATTGGACCTAGGGTTAGTGTTATGTTGAGGGCTAGGGTTAGAGAGACGGTTAGGGTTGGGATTGGACCTAGGGTTAGGGTTATGTTGAAGGCTAGGGTTAGAGAGACGGTTAGGGTTGGGATTGGACCTAGGGTTAGGGTTATGTTGAGGGCTAGGGTTAGAGAGACGGTTCGGGTTGGGATTGGTCCTAGGGTTAGGGTTATGTTGAGGGCTACGGTTAGAAAGACTGTTAGGGTTGGGATTGGACCTAGGGCTAGGGTTATGTTGAGGGCTAGGGTTAGAGAGACGGTTCGGGTTGGGATTGGACCTAGGGTTAGGGTTATGTTGAGGGCTAGGGTTAGAGAGACGGTTTGGGTTGGGATTGGACCTAGGGTTATTGTTATGTTGCGGGTTAGGGTTATAGGGACTGTTAGGGTTGGGATTGGACTTAGGGTTAGGGTTATGTTGAGGGCTAGGGTTAGAGAGACGGTTACGGTTGGGATTGGACCTAGGGTTAGGGTTATGTTGAGGGCTAGGGTTAGAGAGACGGTTAGGGTGTGGATTGGACCTAGGGTTAGGGTTATGTTGAGGGCTAGGGTTAGAGAGACGGTTAGCGTTGGGATTGGACCTAGGGTTAGGGTTATGTTGAGGGCTAGGGTTAGAGAGACGGTTTGGGTTGGGATTGGACCTACGGTTAGGGTTATGTTGAGGGCTAGGGTTAGAGAGACGGTTAGGGTTGGGATTGGACCTAGGGTTAGGGTTATGTTGAAGGCTAGGGTTAGAGAGACGGTTAGGGTTGGGATTGGACCTAGGGTTAGGGTTATGTTGAGGGCTAGGGTTAGAGAGACGGTTAGGGTGGGGATTGGACCTAGGGTTAGGGTTATGTTGAGGGCTAGGGTTAGAGAGACGGTTAGGGTTGGGATTGGACCTAGGGTTAGGGTTATGTTGAGGGCTAGGGTTAGAGAGACGGTTTGGGTTGGGATTGAACCTAGGGTTAGGGTTATGTTGAGGGCTAGGGTTAGAGAGACGGTTAGGGTTGGGATTGGACCTAGGGTTAGGGTTATGTTGAGGGCTAGGGTTAGAGAGACGGTTAGGGTTGGGATTGGACCTAGGGTTAGGGTTATGTTGAGGGCTAGGGTTAGAGAGACGGTTAGGGTTGGGATTGGACCTAGGGTTAAGGTTATGTTTAGGGCAAGGGTTAGAGAGACGGTTCGGGTTGGGATTGGACCTAGGGTTAGGGTTATGTTGAGGGCTAGGGTTAGAGAGACGGTTTGGGTTGGGATTGGACCTAGGGTTAGGGTCATGTTGAGGGTTAGGGTTATAGGGACGGTTAGGGTTGGGATTGGACCTAGGGTTAGGGTTATGTTGAGGGTTAGGGTTATAGGGACGGTTAGGGTTGGGATTGGACCTAGGGTTAGGGTTATGTTGAGGGCTAGGGTTAGAGAGACGGTTAGGGTTGGGATTGGACCTAGGGTTAGGGTTATGTTGAGGGCTAGGGTTAGAGAGACGGTTACGGTTGGGATTGGACCTAGGGTTACGGTTATGTTGAGGGCTAGGGTTAGAGAGACGGTTAGGGTTGGGATTGGACGTAGGGTTAGGGTTATGTTGAGGGCTAGGGTTAGAGAGACGGTTAGGGTTGGGATTGGACCTAGGGTTAGGGTTATGTTGAGGGCTAGGGTTAGAGAGACAGTTAGGGTTGGGATTGGACCTAGGGTTAGGGATATGTTGAGGGCTAGGGTTAGAGAGATGGTTACGGTTGGGATTGGACCTAGGGTTAGGGTTATGTTGAGGGCTAGGGTTAGAGAGACGGTTCGGGTTGGGATTGGACCTAGGGTTAGGGTTATGTTGAGGGCTAGGGTTAGAGAGACGGTTCGGGTTGGGATTGGACCTAGGGTTAGGGTTATGTTGAGGGCTAGGGTTAGAGAGACGGTTACGGTTGGGATTGGACCTAGGGTTAGGGTTATGTTGAGGGCTAGGGTTAGAGAGACGGTTAGGGTTGGTATTGGACCTAGGGTTAGGGTTATGTTGAGGGCTAGGGTTAGAGAGACGGTTAGGGTTGGGATTGGACCTAGGGTTAGGGTTATGTTGAGGGCTAGGGTTAGAGAGACGGTTAGGGTTGGGATTTTACCTAGGGTTAGGGTTATGTTGAGGGCTAGGGTTAGAGAGACGGTTAGGGTTGGGATTCGACCTAGGGTTAGGGTTATGTTGAGGGCTGGGGATAGAGAGAGGGTTAGGGTTGGGATTGGACCTAGGGTTAGGGTTATGTTGAGGGCTAGGGTTAGAGAGACGGTTAGGGTTGGGATTGGACCTAGGGTTAGGGTTATGTTGAGAGCTAGGGTTAGAGAGACGGTTCGGTTTGGGATTGGACCTAGGGTTAGGGTTATGTTGAGGGCTAGGGTTAGAGAGACGGTTCGGGTTGGGATTGGACCTAGGGTTAGGGTTATGTTGAGGGCTAGGGTTAGAGAGATGGTTACGGTTGGGATTGGACTTAGGGTTAGGGTTATGTTGTGGGCTAGGGTTAGAGAGACGGTTAGGGTTGGGATTGGACCTAGGGTTAGGGTTATGTTGAGGGCTAGGGTTAGAGAGACGGTTAGGGTGGGGATTGGACCTAGGGTTAGGGTTATGTTGAGGGCTAGGGTTAGAGAGACGGTTAGCGTTGGGATTGGACCTAGGGTTAGGGTTATGTTGAGGGCTAGGGTTAGAGAGACGGTTTGGGTTGGGATTGGACCTAGGGTTAGTGTTATGTTGAGGGCTAGGGTTAGAGAGACGGTTAGGGTTGGGATTGGACCTAGGGTTAGGGTTATGTTGAAGGCTAGGGTTAGAGAGACGGTTAGGGTTGGGATTGGACCTAGGGTTAGGGTTATGTTGAGGGCTAGGGTTAGAGAGACGGTTCGGGTTGGGATTGGTCCTAGGGTTAGGGTTATGTTGAGGGCTACGGTTAGAAAGACTGTTAGGGTTGGGATTGGACCTAGGGCTAGGGTTATGTTGAGGGCTAGGGTTAGAGAGACGGTTCGGGTTGGGATTGGACCTAGGGTTAGGGTTATGTTGAGGGCTAGGGTTAGAGAGACGGTTTGGGTTGGGATTGGACCTAGGGTTATTGTTATGTTGCGGGTTAGGGTTATAGGGACTGTTAGGGTTGGGATTGGACTTAGGGTTAGGGTTATGTTGAGGGCTAGGGTTAGAGAGACGGTTACGGTTGGGATTGGACCTAGGGTTAGGGTTATGTTGAGGGCTAGGGTTAGAGAGACGGTTAGGGTGGGGATTGGACCTAGGGTTAGGGTTATGTTGAGGGCTAGGGTTAGAGAGACGGTTAGCGTTGGGATTGGACCTAGGGTTAGGGTTATGTTGAGGGCTAGGGTTAGAGAGACGGTTTGGGTTGGGATTGGACCTACGGTTAGGGTTATGTTGAGGGCTAGGGTTAGAGAGACGGTTAGGGTTGGGATTGGACCTAGGGTTAGGGTTATGTTGAAGGCTAGGGTTAGAGAGACGGTTAGGGTTGGGATTGGACCTAGGGTTAGGGTTATGTTGAGGGCTAGGGTTAGAGAGACGGTTAGGGTGGGGATTGGACCTAGGGTTAGGGTTATGTTGAGGGCTAGGGTTAGAGAGACGGTTAGGGTTGGGATTGGACCTAGGGTTAGGGTTATGTTGAGGGCTAGGGTTAGAGAAACGGTTTGGGTTGGGATTGGACCTAGGGTTAGGGTTATGTTGAGGGCTAGGGTTAGAGAGACGGTTAGGGTTGGGATTGGACCTAGGGTTAGGGTTATGTTGAGGGCTAGGGTTAGAGAGACGGTTAGGGTTGGGATTGGACCTAGGGTTAGGGTTATGTTGAGGGCTAGGGTTAGAGAGACGGTTAGGGTTGGGATTGGACCTAGGGTTAAGGTTATGTTTAGGGCAAGGGTTAGAGAGACGGTTCGGGTTGGGATTGGACCTAGGGTTAGGGTTATGTTGAGGGCTAGGGTTAGAGAGACGGTTTGCGTTGGGATTGGACCTAGGGTTAGGGTCATGTTGAGGGTTAGGGTTATAGGGACGGTTAGGGTTGGGATTGGACCTAGGGTTAGGGTTATGTTGAGGGCTAGTGTTAGAGAGACGGTTACGGTTGGGATTGGACCTAGGGTTAGGGTTATGTTGAGGGCTAGGGTTAGAGAGATGGTTAGGGTTGGGATTGGACCTAGGGTTAGGGTTATGTTGAGGGCTAGGGTTAGAGAGACGGTTAGGGTGGGGATTGGACCTACGGTTAGGGTTATGTTGAGGGCTAGGGTTAGAGAGACGGTTAGGGTTGGGATTGGACCTAGGGTTAGGGTTATGTTGAGGGCTAGGGTTAGAGAGACGGTTTGGGTTGGGATTGGACCTAGGGTTAGGGTTATGTTGAGAGCTTGGGTTAGAGAGACGGTTAGGGTTGGGATTGGACCCAGGGTTAGGGTTATGTTGAGGGCTAGGGTTAGAGAGACGGTTAGGGTTGGGATTGGACCCAGGGTTAGGGTTATGTTGAGGGTAGGGTTAGAGAGATGGTTAGGTTTGGGATTGGACCTAGGGTTAGGGTTATGTTGAGGGCTAGGGTTAGAGAGACGGTTAGGGTTGGGATTGGACCTAGGGTTAGGGTTATGTTGAGGGCTAGGGTTAGAGAGACGGTTAGGGTGGGGATTGGACCTAGGGTTAGGGTTATGTTGAGGGCTAGGGTTAGAGAGACGGTTTGGGTTGGGATTGGACCTAGGGTTAGGGTTATGTTGAGGGCTAGGGTTAGAGAGACGGTTAGGGTTGGGATTGGACCTAGGGTTAGGGTTATGTTGAGGGCTAGGGTTAGAGAGACGGTTACGGTTGGGATTGGACCTAGGGTTAGGGTTATGTTGAGGGTTAGGGTTAGAGAGACGGTTAGGGTTGGGATTGGACCTAGGGTTAGGGTTATGTTGAGGGCTAGGGTTAGAGAGACGGTTAGGGTTGGGATTGGACCTAGGGTTAGGGTTATGTTGAGGGCTAGGGTTAGAGAGACGGTTAGGGTTGGGATTGGACCTAGGGTTAGGGTTATGTTGAGGGCTAGGGTTAGAGAGATGGTTACGGTTGGGATTGGACCTAGGGTTAGGGTTATGTTGAGGGCTAGGGTTAGAGAGACGGTTCGGGTTGGGATTGGACCTAGGGTTAGGGTTATGTTGAGGGCTAGGGTTAGAGAGACGGTTACGGTTGGGATTGGACCTAGGGTTAGGGTTATGTTGAGGGCTAGGTTTAGAGAGACGGTTAGGGTTGGGATTGGACCTAGGGTTAGGGTTATGTTGAGGGCTAGGGTTAGAGAGACGGTTAGGGTTGGGATTGGACCTAGGGTTAGGGTTATGTTGAGGGCTAGGGTTAGAGAGACGGTTAGGGTTGGGATTTTACCTAGGGTTAGGGTTATGTTGAGGGCTAGGGTTAGAGAGACGGTTAGGGTTGGGATTGGACCTAGGGTTAGGGTTATGTTGAGGGCTGGGGATAGAGAGACGGTTAGGGTTGGGATTGGACCTAGGGTTAGGGTTATGTTGAGGGCTAGGGTTAGAGAGACGGTTAGGGTTGGGAATGGACCTAGGGTTAGGGTTATGTTGAGGGCTAGGGTTAGAGAGACGGTTCGGTTTGGGATTGGACCTAGGGTTAGGGTTATGTTGAGGGCTAGGGTTAGAGAGACGGTTCGGGTTGGGATTGGACCTAGGGTTAGGGTTATGTTGAGGGCTAGGGTTAGAGAGATGGTTACGGTTCGGATTGGACTTAGGGTTAGGGTTATGTTGAGGGCTAGGGTTAGAGAGACGGTTAGGGTTGGGATTGGACCTAGGGTTAGGGTTATGTTGAGGGCTAGGGTTAGAGAGACGGTTAGGGTGGGGATTGGACCTAGGGTTAGGGTTATGTTGAGGGCTAGGGTTAGAGAGACGGTTTGGGTTGGGATTGGACCTAGGGTTAGTGTTATGTTGAGGGCTAGGGTTAGAGAGACGGTTAGGGTTGGGATTGGACCTAGGGTTAGGGTTATGTTGAAGGCTAGGGTTAGAGAGACGGTTAGGGTTGGGATTGGACCTAGGGTTAGGGTTATGTTGAGGGCTAGGGTTAGAGAGACGGTTCGGGTTGGGATTGGTCCTAGGGTTAGGGTTATGTTGAGGGCTAGGGTTAGAGAGACGGTTAGGGTTGGGATTGGACCTAGGGCTAGGGTTATGTTGAGGGCTAGGGTTAGAGAGAAGGTTAGGATTGGGATTGGACCTAGGGTTAGGATTATGTTGAGTGCTAGGGTTAGAGAGACGGTTAGGGTTGGGATTGGACCTAGGGTTAGGGTTATGTTGAAGGCTCCGTTAGGGATACGGTTACGGTTGCGATTAACCTAGGGTTACGGTTATGTTGAGGGCTAGGGTTAGAGAGATGGTTACGGTTGGGATTGGACCTAGGGTTAGGGTTATGTTGAGTGCTAGGGTTAGAGAGACGGTTCGGGTTGGGATTGGACCTAGGGTTAGGGTTATGTTGAGGGCTAGGATTAGAGAGACGGTTAGGGTTGGGATTGGACCTAGGGTTAGGGTTATGTTGAGGGCTAGGGTTAGGGAGACGGATAGGGTTGGGATTGAACCTAGGGTTAGGGTTATGTTGAGGGCTAGGGTTAGAGAGACGGTTAGGGTTGGTATTGGACCTAGGGTTAGGGTTATGTTGAGAACTAGGTTTAGAGAGACGGTTAGGGTTGGGATTGGACCGAGGGTTAGGGTTATGTTGAGGACAAGGGTTAGAGAGACGGTTAGGGTTGGGATTGGACCTAGGGTTAGGGTTATGTTGAGGGCTAGGGTTAGAGAGACGGTTAGGGTTGGGATTGGACCTAGGGTTAGGGTTATGTTGAAGGCTCCGTTAGGGATACGGTTACGGTTGCGATTAACCTAGGGTTAGGGTTATGTTGAGGGCTAGGGTTACAGAGACGGTTAGGGTTTGGATTGGACCTAGGGTTAGGGTTATGTTGAGGGCTAGGGTTAGAGAGATGGTTACGGTTGGGATTGGACCTAGGGTTAGGATTATGTTGAGGGCTAGGGTTAGAGAGACGGTTAGGGTTGGGATTGGACCTAGGATTAGGGTTTTGTTGAGGGATAGGGATAGAGAGACGTTTAGGGTTGGGATTGGACCTAGGGTTAGGGTTATGTTGAGGGCTAGGGTTAGAGAGACGGTTAGGGTTGGGATTGGAACTAGGGTTAGGGTTATGTTGAGGGCTAGGGTTAGAGAGACGGTTAGGGTTGGGATTTGACCTAGGGTTAGGGTTATGTTGAGGGCTAGGGTTAGAGAGACGGTTAGGGTTGGGATTGCACCTAGGGTTAGGGTTATGTTGAGGGCTAGGGTTAGAGAGACGGTTTGGGTTGGGATTGGACCTAGGGTTAGGGTTATGTTAAGGGTTAGGGTTATAGGGACGGTTAGGGTTGGGATTGGACCTAGGGTTAGGGTTATGTTGAGGGCCAGGGTTAGAGAGACGGTTAGGGTTGGGATTGGACCTAGGGTTAGGGTTATGTTGAGGGCTAGGGTTAGAGAGACGGTTAGGGTTGGGATTGGACCTAGGGTTAGGGTTATGTTGAGGGCTAGGGTTAGAGAGACGGTTAGGGTTGGGATTGGACCTAGGGTTAGGGTTATGTTGAGGGCTAGGGTTAGAGAGACGGTTTGGGTTGGGATTGGACTTAGGGTTAGGGTTATGTTGAGGGCTTGGGTTAGAGAGACGGTTAGGGTTGGGATTGGACCTAGGGTTAGGGTTATGTTGAGGGCTAGGGTTAGAGAGATGGTTACGGTTGGGATTGGACCTAGGGTTAGGGTTATGTTGAGGGCTAGGGTTAGAGAGACGGTTAGGGTTGGGATTGGACCTAGGGTTAGGGTTATGTTGAGGGCTAGGGTTAGAGAGACGATTAGGGTTGGGATTGGAACTAGGGTTAGGGTTATGTTGAGGGCTAGGGTTAGAGAGACGGTTAGGGTTGGTATTGGACCTAGGGTTAGGGTTATGTTGAGGGCTAGGGTTAGAGAGACGGTTAGGGTTGGTATTGGACCTAGGGTTAGGGTTATGTTGAGGGCTAGGGTTAGAGAGACGGTTAGGGTTGGTATTGGACCTAGGGTTAGGGTTATATTGAGGGCTAGGGTTAGAGAGACGGTTAGGGTTGGTATTGGACCTAGGGTTAGGGTTATGTTGAGGGCTAGGGTTAGAGAGACGGTTAGGGTTGGTATTGGACCTAGGGTTAGGGTTATGTTGAGAACTAGGTTTAGAGAGACGGTTAGGGTTGGGATTGGACCTAGGGTTAGGGTTATGTTGAGGACAAGGGTTAGAGATACGGTTAGGGTTGGGATTGGACCTAGGGTTAGGGTTATGTTGAATTCTACGTTAGGGATACGGTTAGGATTGCGATTGACCTAGGGTTAGGGTTATGTTGAGGGCTAGGGTTAGAGAGATGGTTACGGTTGGGATTGGACCTAGGGTTAGGGTTATGTTGAGGGCTAGGGTTAGAGAGACGGTTAGGGTTGGGATTGGACCTAGGGTTAAGGTTATGTTGATTGCTAGGGATAGAGAGTCGGTTAGGGTTGGGATTGGACCTAGGGTTAGGGTTATGTTGAGGGCTAGGGTTAGAGAGACGGTTAGGGTTGGGATTGGACCTAGGGTTAGGGTTATGTAGAGGGCTAGGGTTATAGAGACGGTTAGGGTTGGGATTGGACCTAGGGTTAGGGTTATGTTGAGGGCTAGGGTTAGAGAGACGGTTTGGGTTGGGATTGGACCTAGGGTTAGGGTTATGTTGAGGGTTAGGGTTATAGGGACGGTTAGGGTTGGGATTGGACCTAGGGTTAGGGTTATGTTGAGGGCTAGGGTTAGAGAGACGGTTACGGTTGGGATTGGACCTAGGGTTAGGGTTATGTTGAGGGCTAGGGTTAGAGAGACGGTTAGGGTTGGGATTGGACCTAGGGTTAGGGTTATGTTGAGGGCTAGGGTTAGAGAGACGGTTAGGGTTGGGATTGGACCTAGGGTTAGGGTTATGTTGAGGGCTAGGGTTAGAGAGACGGTTAGGGTTGGGATTGGACCTAGGGTTAGGGTTATGTTGAGGGCTAGGGTTAGAGAGACGGTTAGGGTTGGGATTGGACCTAGGGTTAAGGTTATGTTGATTGCTAGGGATAGAGAGTCGGTTAGGGTTGGGATTGGACCTAGGGTTAGGGTTATGTTGAGGGCTAGGGTTAGAGAGACGGTTAGGGTTGGGATTGGACCTAGGGTTAGGGTTATGTAGAGGGCTAGGGTTATAGAGACGGTTAGGGTTGGGATTGGACCTAGGGTTAGGGTTATGTTGAGGGCTAGGGTTAGAGAGACGGTTTGGGTTGGGATTGGACCTAGGGTTAGGGTTATGTTGAGGGTTAGGGTTATAGGGACGGTTAGGGTTGGGATTGGACCTAGGGTTAGGGTTATGTTGAGGGCTAGGGTTAGAGAGACGGTTACGGTTGGGATTGGACCTAGGGTTAGGGTTATGTTGAGGGCTAGGGTTAGAGAGACGGTTAGGGTTGGGATTGGACCTAGGGTTAGGGTTATGTTGAGGGCTAGGGTTAGAGAGACGGTTAGGGTTGGGATTGGACCTAGGGTTAGGGTTATGTTGAGGGCTAGGGTTAGAGAGACGGTTAGGGTTGGGATTGGACCTAGGGTTAGGGTTATGTTGAGGGCTAGGGTTAGAGAGACGGTTAGGGTTGGGATTGGACCTAGGGTTAGGGTTATATTGAGGGCTAGGGATAGAGAGACGGTTAGGGTTGGGATTGGACCTAGGGTTAGGGTTATGTTGAGGACTAGGGTTAGAGAGACGGTTAGGGTTGGGATTGGACCTAGGGTTAGGGTTATGTTGAGGGCTAGGGTTAGAGAGACGGTTAGGGTTGGGATTGGACCTAGGGTTAGGGTTATGTTGAGGGCTAGGGTTAGAGAGACGGTTAGGGTGGGGATTGGACCTAGGGTTAGGGTTATGTTGAGGGCTAGGGTTAGAGAGACGGTTAGGGTTGGGATTGGACCTAGGGTTAGGGTTATGTTGAGGGTTAGGGTTAGAGAGACGGTGTGGGTTGGGAATGGAACTAGGGTTAGGGTTATGTTGAGGGCTAGGGTTAGAGAGACGGTTTGGGTTGGGATTGGACCTAGAGTTAGGGTTATGTTGAGGGCTAGGGTTAGAGAGATGGTTACGGTTGGGATTGGACCTAGGGTTAGGGTTATGTTGAGGGCTAGGGTTAGAGAGATGGTTACGGTTGGGATTGGACCTAGGGTTAGGGTTATGTTGAGGGCTACGGTTAGAGAGACGGTTAGGGTTGGGATTGGACCTAGGATTAGGGTTATGTTGAGGGCTAGGGTTAAAGAGACGGTTAGGGTTGGGATTGGACCTAGGGTTAGGGTTATGTTGAGGGCTAGGGTTAGAGAGACGGTTTGGGTTGGGATTGGACCTAGGGTTAGGGTTATGTTGAGGGTTAGGGTTATAGGGACGGTTAGGGTTGGGATTGGATCTAGGGTTAGGGTTATGTTGAGGGCTAGGGTTAGAGACACGGTTACGGTTGGGATTGGACCTAGGGTTAGGGTTATGTTGAGGGCTAGGGTTAGAGAGACGGTTAGGGTTGGGTTTGGACCTAGGGTTAGGGTTATGTTGAGGGCTAGGGTTAGAGAGACGGTTAGGGTGGGGATTGGACCTAGGGTTAGGGTTATGTTGAGGGCTAGGGTTAGAGAGACGGTTAGGGTGGGGATTGGACCTAGGGTTAGGGTTATGTTGAGGGCTAGGGTTAGAGAGACGGTTTGGGTTGGGATTGGACCTAAGGTTGGGTTATGTTGAGGGCTAGGGTTAGAGAGACTGTTAGTGTTGGGATTGGACCTAGGGTTAGGGTTATGTTGAGGGCTAGGGTTAGAGAGATGGTTACGGTTGGGATTGGACCTAGGGTTAGGGTTATGTTGAGGGCTAGGGTTAGAGAGACGGTTAGGGTTGGGATTGGACCTAGGTTTAGGGTTATGTTGAGGGCTAGGGTTAGAGAGACGGTTAGGGTTGGGATTGGACCTAGGGTTAGGGTTATGTTGAGGGCTAGGGTTAGAGAGACGGTTAGGGTTGGGATTGGACCTAGGGTTAGGGTTATGTTGAGGGCTAGGGATAAAGAGACGGTTAGGGTTGGGATTGGACCTAGGGTTAGGGTTATGTTGAGGGCTAGGGTTAGAGAGACGGTTAGGGTTGGGATTGGACCTAGGGTTAGGGTTATGTTGAGGGCTAGGGTTAGAGAGACGGTTAGGGTTGGGATTGGACCTAGGGTTAGGGTTATGTTGAGGGCTAGGGTTAGAGAGACGGTTTGGGTTGGGATTGGACCTAGGGTTAGAGTTATGTTGAGGGTTAGGGTTAGAGAGACGGTTAGGGTTGGGATTGGACCTAGGGTTAGGGTTATGTTGAGGGCTAGGGTTAGAGAGACGGTTAGGGTTGGGATTGGACCTAGGGTTAGGGTTATGTTGAGGGCTAGGGTTAGAGAGATGGTTACGGTTGGGATTGGACCTAGGGTTAGGGTTATGTTGAGGGCTAGGATTAGAGAGACGGTTACGGTTGGCATTGGACCTAGGGTTAGGGTTATGTTGAGGGCTAGGGTTAGAGAGACGGTTAGGGTTGGGATTGGACCTAGGGTTAGGGTTATGTTGAGGGCTAGGGTTAGAGAGACGGTTAGGGTGGGGATTGGACCTAGGGTTATGGTTATGTTGAGGGCTAGGGTTAGAGAGACGGTTAGGGTTGGGATTGGACCTAGGGTTAGGGTTATGTTGAGGGTTAGGGTTAGAGAGACGGTGTGGGTTGGGATTGGAACTAGGGTTAGGGTTATGTTGAGGGCTAGGGTTAGAGAGACGGTTAGGGTTGGGATTGGACCTAGAGTTAGGGTTATGTTGAGGGCTAGGGTTAGAGAGATGGTTACGGTTGGGATTGGACCTAGGGTTAGGGTTATGTTGAGGGCTAGGGTTACAGAGACGGTTAGGGTTGGGATTGGACCTAGGGTTAGGGTTATGTTGAGGGCTAGGGTTAGAGAGACGGTTAGGGTTGGGATTGGACCTAGGGTTAGGGTTATGTTGAGGGCTAGGGTTAGAGAGATGGTTACGGTTGGGATTGGACCTAGGGTTAGGGTTATGTTGAGGGCTAGGGTTAGAGAGACGGTTCGGATTGGGATTGGACCTAGGGTTAGGATTATGTTGAGGGCTAGTGTTAGAGAGACGGTTAGGGTTGGGATTGGACCTAGGGTTAGGGTTATGTTGAGGGCTAGGGTTAGAGAGACGGTTTGGGTTGGGATTGGACCTAGGGTTAGGGTTATGTTGAGGGCTAGGGTTAGAGAGACGGTTAGGGTTGGGATTGGGCCTAGGGTTAGGGTTATGTTGAGGGCTAGGGTTAGAGAGACGGCTACGGTTGGGATTGGACCTAGGGTTAGGGTTATGTTGAGTGCTAGGGTTAGAGAGACGGTTAGGGTTGGGATTGGACCTAGGGTTAGGGTTATGTTGAGGGCTAGGGTTAGAGAGACGGTTAGGGTGGGGATTGGACCTAGGGTTAGGGTTATGTTGAGGGCTAGGGTTAGAGAGACGGTTAGGGTTGGGATTGGACCTAGGGTTAGGGTTATGTTGAGGGCTAGGGTTAGAGAGACGGTTTCAGTTGGGATTGGACCTAGGGTTTGGGTTATATTGAGGGATAGGGTTAGAGAGACGGTTAGGGTTGGGATTGGACCTAGGGTTAGGGTTATGTTGAGGGCTAAGGTTAGAGAGACGGTTACGGTTGGGATTGGACCTAGGGTTAGGGTTATGTTGAGGCCTAGGGTTAGAGAGACGGTTAGGGTTGGGATTGGACCTAGGGTTAGGGTTATGTTGAGGGCTAGGGTTAGAGAGACGGTTAGGGTTGGGATTGGACCTAGGGTTAGTGTTATGTTGAGGGCTAGGGTTAGAGAGATGGTTACGGTTGGGATTGGACCTAGGGTTAGGGTTATGTTGAGGCCTAGGGTTAGAGAGACGGTTCGGGTTGGGATTTGACCTAGGGTTAGGGTTATGTTGAGGGCTAGGGTTAGAGAGACGGTTCGGGTTGGGATTCGACCTAGGGTTAGGGTTATGTTGAGGGCTAGGGTTACAGAGACGGTTAGGGTTGGGATTGGACCTAGGGTTAGGGTTATGTTGAGGGCTAGGGTTAGAGAGACGGTTAGGGTTGGGATTGGACCTAGGGTTAGGGTTATGTTGAGGGCTAGGGTTAGAGAGATGGTTACGGTTGGGATTGGACCTAGGGTTAGGGTTATGTTGAGGGCTAGGGTTAGAGAGACGGTTCGGATTGGGATTGGACCTAGGGTTAGGGTTATGTTGAGGGCTAGAGTTAGAGAGACGGTTAGGGTTGGGATTGGACCTAGGGTTAGGGTTATGTTGAGGGCTAGGGTTAGAGAGACGGTTTGGGTTGGGATTGGACCTAGGGTTAGGGTTATGTTGAGCGTTAGGGTTATAGGGACGGTTAGGTTTGGGATTGGACCTAGGGTTAGTGTTATGTTGAGGGTAGGGTTAGAGAGACGGTTACGGTTGGGATTGGACCTTGGGTTAGGGTTATGTTGAGTGCTAGGGTTAGAGAGACGGTTAGGGTTGGGATTGGACCTAGGGTTAGGGTTATGTTGAGGGCTAGGGTTAGAGAGACGGTTAGGGTGGGGATTGGACCTAGGGTTAGGGTTATGTTGAGGGCTAGGGTTAGAGAGACGGTTACGGTTGGGATTGGACCTAGGGTTAGGGTTATGTTGAGGGCTAGGGTTAGAGAGACGGTTTGGGTTGGGATTGGACCTAGGGTTAGGGTTATGTTGAGGGCTAGGGTTAGAGAGACGGTTAGGGTTGGGATTGGACCTAGGGTTAGGGTTATGTTGAGGGCTAGGGTTAGAGAGACGGTTACGGTTGGGATTGGACCTAGGGTTAGGGTTATGTTGAGGCCTAGGGTTAGAGAGACGGTTAGGGTTGGGATTGGACCTAGGGTTAGGGTTATGTTGAGGGCTAGGGTTAGAGAGACGGTTAGGGTTGGGATTGGACCTAGGGTTAGGGTTATATTGAGGGCTAGGGTTAGAGAGATGGTTACGGTTGGGATTGGACCTAGGGTTAGGGTTATGTTGAGGGCTAGGGTTAGAGAGACGGTTAGGGTTGGGATTGGACCTAGGGTTAGGGTTATGTTGAGGGCTAGGGTTAGAGAGACGGTTAGGGTGGGGATTGGACCTAGGGTTAGGGTTATGTTGAGGGCTAGGGTTAGAGAGACGGTTAGGGTTGGGATTGGACCTAGGGTTAGGGTTATGTTGAGGGATAGGGTTAGAGAGACGGTGTGGGTTGGGATTGGAAATAGGGTTAGGGTTATGTTGAGGGCTAGGGTTAGAGAGACGGTTAGGGTTGGGATTGGACCTAGAGTTAGGGTTATGTTGAGATCTAGGGTTAGAGAGATGGTTACGGTTGGGATTGGACCTAGGGTTAGGGTTATGTTGAGGGCTAGGGTTACAGAGACGGTTAGGGTTGGGATTGGACCTAGGGTTAGGGTTATGTTGAGGGCTAGGGTTAGAGAGACGGTTAGGGTTGGGATTGGACCTAGGGTTAGGGTTATGTTGAGGGCTAGGGTTAGAGAGATGGTTACGGTTGGGATTGGACCTAGGGTTAGCGTTATGTTGAGGGCTAGGGTTAGAGAGACGGTTCGGATTGGGATTGGACCTAGGGTTAGGGTTATGTTGAGGGCTAGGGTTAGAGAGACGGTTAGGGTTGGGATTGGACCTAGGGTTAGGGTTATGTTGAGGGCTAGGGTTAGAGAGACGGTTTGGGTTGGGATTGGACCTAGGGTTAGGGTTATGTTGAGGGTTAGGGTTAGAGAGACGGTTAGGGTTGGGATTGGACCTAGGGTTAGGGTTATGTTGAGGGCTAGGGTTAGAGAGACGGTTGGGGTTGGGATTGGACCTAGGGTTAGGGTTATGTTGAGGGCTAGGGTTAGAGAGACGGTTTGGGTTGGGATTGGCCCTAGGGTTAGGGTTATGTTGAGGGTTAGGGTTATAGGGACGGTTAGGGTTGGGATTGGACCTAGGGTTAGGGTTTTGTTGAGGGCTAGGGTTAGAGAGACGGTTACGGTTGGGATTGGACCTAGGGTTAGGGTTATGTTGAGGGCTAAGGTTAGAGAGACGGTTTGGGTTGGGATTGGACCTAGGGTTAGGGTTATGTTGAGGGCTAGGGTTAGAGAGACGGTTAGGGTTGGGATTGGACCTAGGGTTAGGGTTATGTTGAGGGCTAGGGTTAGAGAGATTGTTATGGTTGGGATTGGACCTAGGGTTAGGGTTATGTTGAGGGCTAGGGTTAGAGAGACGGTTAGGGTTGGGATTGGACCTAGGGTTAGGGATATGTTGAGGGCTAGGGATAGAGTGACGGTTAGGGTTGGGATTGGACCTAGGGTTAGGGATATGTTGAGGGCTAGGGATAGAGTGACGGTTAGGGTTGGGATTGGACCTAGGGTTAGGGTTATGTTGAGGGCTAGGGTTAGAGAGACGGTTAGGGTTGGGATTGGACCTAGGGTTAGGGTTATGTTGAGGGCTAGGGTTAGAGAGACGGTTAGGGTTGGGATTGGACCAAGGGTTAGGGATATGTTGAGGGCTAGGGATAGAGTGACGGTTAGGGTTGGGATTGGACCTAGGGTTAGGGTTATGTTGAGGGCTAGGGTTAGAGAGACGGTTAGGGTTGGGATTGGACCTAGGGTTAGGGTTATGTTGAGGGCTAGGGTTAGAGAGACGGTTAGGGTTGGGATTGGACCTAGGGTTAGGGTTATGTTGAGGGCTAGGGTTAGAGAGATGGTTACGGTTGGGATTGGACCTAGGGTTAGCGTTATGTTGAGGGCTAGGGTTAGAGAGACGGTTCGGATTGGGATTGGACCTAGGGTTAGGGTTATGTTGAGGGCTAGGGTTAGAGAGACGGTTAGGGTTGGGATTGGACCTAGGGTTAGGGTTATGTTGAGGGCTAGGGTTAGAGAGACGGTTTGGGTTGGGATTGGACCTAGGGTTAGGGTTATGTTGAGGGCTAGGGTTAGAGAGACGGTTAGGGTTGGGATTGGACCTAGGGTTAGGGTTATGTTGAGGGCTAGGGTTAGAGAGACGGTTAGGGTTGGGATTGGACCTAGGGTTAGGGTTATGTTGAGGGCTAGGGTTAGAGAGACGGTTAGGGTTGGGATTGGACCTAGGGTTAGGGTTATGTTGAGGGCTAGGGTTAGAGAGACGGTTAGGGTTGGGATTGGACCTAGGGTTAGGGTTATGTTGAGGGTTAGGGTTATAGGGACGGTTAGGGTTGGGATTGGACCTAGGGTTAGGGTTATGTTGAGGGCTAGGGTTAGAGAGACCGTTAGGGTTGGGATTGGACCTAGGGTTAGGGTTATGTTGAGGGCTAGGGTTAGAGAGATCGTTACGTTTGGGATTGGACATAGGGTTAGGGTTATGTTGAGGGCTAGGGTTAGAGAGACGGTTACGGTTGGGATTGGACCTAGG
The DNA here is from genome assembly GCF_964146895.1 of Miniopterus schreibersii. Taxonomy (NCBI): domain Eukaryota; kingdom Metazoa; phylum Chordata; class Mammalia; order Chiroptera; family Miniopteridae; genus Miniopterus; species Miniopterus schreibersii. The sequence goes on from NC_138110.1 coordinate 63,108,848, forward strand.
GTTAGGGTTATGTTGAGGGCTAGGGTTAGAGAGACGGTTAGGGTTGGGATTGGACCTAGGGTTAGGGTTATGTTGAGGGCTAGGGTTAGAGAGACGGTTAGGGTGGGGATTGGACCTAGGGTTAGGGTTATGTTGAGGGCTAGGGTTAGAGAGACGGTTAGGGTTGGGATTGGACCTAGGGTTAGGGTTATGTTGAGGGCTAGGGTTAGAGAGACGGTTTGGGTTGGGATTGGAACTAGGGTTAGTGTTATGTTGAGGGCTAGGGTTAGAGAGACGGTTAGGGTTGGGATTGGACCTAGGGTTAGGGTTATGTTGAGGGCTAGGGTTAGAGAGACGGTCAGGGTTGGGATTGGACCTAGAGTTAGGGTTATGTTGAGGGCTAGGGTTAGAGAGATGGTTACGGTTGGGATTGGATCTAGGGTTAGGGTTATGTTGAGGGCTAGGGTTAGAGAGACGGTTCGGGTTGGGATTGGACCTAGGGTTAGGGATATGTTGAGGGCTAGGGTTAGAGAGACGGTTCGGGTTGGGATTGGACCTAGGGTTAGGGTTATGTTGAGGGCTAGGTTTAGAGAGACGGTTAGGGTTGGGATTGGACCTAGGGTTAGGGTTATGTTGAGGGCTAGGGTTAGAGAGACGGTTAGGGTTGGGATTGGACCTAGGGTTAGGGTTATGTTGAGGGCTAGGGATAGAGAGACGGTTAGGGTTGGGATTGGACCTAGGGTTAGGGTTATGTTGAGGGCTAGGGTTAGAGAGACGGTTAGGGTGGGGATTGGACCTAGGGTTAGGGTTATGTTGAGGGCTAGGGTTAGAGAGACGGTTAGGGTTGGGATTGGACCTAGGGTTAGGGTTATGTTGAGGGCTAGGGTTAGAGAGACGGTTTGGGTTGGGATTGGACCTAGGGTTAGGTTTATGTTGAGGGCTAGGGTTAGAGAGACGGTTAGGGTTGGGATTGGACCTAGGGTTAGGGTTATGTTGAGGGCTAGGGTTAGAGAGATGGTTACCGTTGGGATTGGACCTAGGGTTAGGGTTATGTTGAGGGCTAGGGTTAGAGAGACGGTTAGGGTTGGGATTGGACCTAGGGTTAGGGTTATGTTGAGGGCTAGGGTTAGAGAGACGGTTTGGGTTGGGATTGGACCTAGGGTTAGGGTTATGTTGAGGGCTAGGGTTAGAGAGACGGTTAGGGTTGGGATTGGACCTAGGGTTAGGGTTATGTTGAGGGCTAGGGTTAGAGAGACGGTTAGGGTTGGGATTGGACCTAGGGTTAGGGTTATGTTGAGGGCTAGGGTTAGAGAGACGGTTAGGGTTGGGATTGGACCTAGGGTTAGGGTTATGTTGAGGGCTAGGGTTAGAGAGACGGTTAGGGTTGGGATTGGACCTAGGGTTAGGGTTATGTTGAGGGTTAGGGTTATAGGGACGGTTAGGGTTGGGATTGGACCTAGGGTTAGGGTTATGTTGAGGGCTAGGGTTAGAGAGACCGTTAGGGTTGGGATTGGACCTAGGGTTAGGGTTATGTTGAGGGCTAGGGTTAGAGAGATCGTTACGTTTGGGATTGGACATAGGGTTAGGGTTATGTTGAGGGCTAGGGTTAGAGAGACGGTTACGGTTGGGATTGGACCTAGGGTTAGGGTTATGTTGAGGGCTAGGGTTAGAGAGACGGTTAGGGTTGGGATTGGACCTAGGGTTAGGGTTATGTTGAGGGCTAGGGTTAGAGAGACGGTTAGGGTGGGGATTGGACCTAGGGTTAGGGTTATGTTGAGGGCTAGGGTTAGAGAGACGGTTAGGGTTGGGATTGGACCTAGGGTTAGGGTTATGTTGAGGGCTAGGGTTAGAGAGACGGTCAGGGTTGGGATTGGACCTAGAGTTAGGGTTATGTTGAGGGCTAGGGTTAGAGAGATGGTTACGGTTGGGATTGGATCTAGGGTTAGGGTTATGTTGAGGGCTAGGGTTAGAGAGACGGTTCGGGTTGGGATTGGACCTAGGGTTAGGGATATGTTGAGGGCTAGGGTTAGAGAGACGGTTCGGGTTGGGATTGGACCTAGGGTTAGGGTTATGTTGAGGGCTAGGTTTAGAGAGACGGTTAGGGTTGGGATTGGACCTAGGGTTAGGGTTATGTTGAGGGCTAGGGTTAGAGAGACGGTTAGGGTTGGGATTGGACCTAGGGTTAGGGTTATGTTGAGGGCTAGGGATAGAGAGACGGTTAGGGTTGGGATTGGACCTAGGGTTAGGGTTATGTTGAGGGCTAGGGTTAGAGAGACGGTTAGGGTGGGGATTGGACCTAGGGTTAGGGTTATGTTGAGGGCTAGGGTTAGAGAGACGGTTAGGGTTGGGATTGGACCTAGGGTTAGGGTTATGTTGAGGGCTAGGGTTAGAGAGACGGTTTGGGTTGGGATTGGACCTAGGGTTAGGTTTATGTTGAGGGCTAGGGTTAGAGAGACGGTTAGGGTTGGGATTGGACCTAGGGTTAGGGTTATGTTGAGGGCTAGGGTTAGAGAGATGGTTACCGTTGGGATTGGACCTAGGGTTAGGGTTATGTTGAGGGCTAGGGTTAGAGAGACGGTTAGGGTGGGGATTGGACCTATGGTTAGGGTTATGTTGAGGGCTAGGGTTAGAGAGACGGTTAGGGTTGGGATTGGACCTAGGTTTAGGGTTATGTTGAGGGCTAGGGTTAGAGAGACGGTTTGGGTTGGGATTGGACCTAGGGTTAGGGTTATGTTGAGGGCTAGGGTTAGAGAGACGGTTAGGGTTGGAATTGGACCTAGGGTTAGGGTTATGTTGAGGGCTAGGGTTAGAGAGATGGTTACCGTTGGGATTGGACCTAGGGTTAGGGTTATGTTGAGGGCTAGGGTTAGAGAGACGGTTAGGGTTGGGATTGGATCTATAGTTAGGGTTATGTTGAGGGCTAGGGTTAGAGAGACGGTTTGGGTTGGGATTGGACCTAGGGTTAGGGTTATGTTGAGGGCTAGGGTTAGAGAGACGGTTAGGGTTGGGATTGGACCTAGGGTTAGGGTTATGTTGAGGGCTAGGGTTAGAGAGATGGTTACGGTTGGGATTGGACCTAGGATTAGGGTTATGTTGAGGGCTAGGGTTAGAGAGACGGTTAGGGTTGGGATTGGACCTAGGTTTAGGGTTACGTTGAGGGCTAGGGTTAGAGAGACGGTTAGGGTTGGGATTGGACCTAGGGTTAGGGTTATGTTGAGGGCTAGGGTTAGAGAGATGGTTACGGTTGGGATTGGACCTAGGGTTAGGGTTATGTTGAGGGCTAGGGTTAGAGAGACGGTTCGGGTTGGGATTGGACCTAGGGTTAGGGTTATGTTGAGGGCTAGGGTTAGAGAGACGGTTCGGGTTGGGATTGGACCTAGGGTTAGGGTTATGTTGAGGGCTAGGGTTAGAGAGATGGTTACGGTTGGGATTGGACCTAGGGTTAGGGTTATGTTGAGGGCTAGGGTTAGAGAGACGGTTAGGGTTGGGATTGGACCTAGGGTTAGGGTTATGTGAGGGCTAGGGTTAGAGTGATGGTTACGGTTGGGATTGGACCTAGGGTTAGGGTTATGTTGAGGGCTACGGTTAGAGAGACGGTTAGGGTGGGGATTGGACCTAGGGTTAGGGTTATGTTGAGGGCTAGGGTTATAGAGACGGTTAGGGTTGGGATTGGACCTAGGGTTAGGGTTATGTTGAGGGCTAGGGTTAGAGAGACGGTTAGGGTTGGGATTGGACCTAGGGTTAGGGTTATGTTGAGGGCTAGGGTTAGAGAGATGGTTACGGTTGGGATTGGACCTAGGGTTAGGGTTATGTTGAGGGCTAGGGTTAGAGAGACGGTTAGGGTTGGGATTGGACCTAGGGTAAGGGTTATGTTGAGGGCTAGGTTTAGAGAGATGGTTACGGTTGGGATTGGACCTAGGGTTAGGGTTATGTTGAGGGCTAGGGTTAGAGAGACGGTTCGGATTGGGATTGGACCTAGGGTTAGGGTTATGTTGAGGGCTAGGGTTAGAGAGACGGTTAGGGTTGGGATTGGACCTAGGGTTAGGGTTATGTTGAGGGCTAGGGTTAGAGAGACGGTTTAGGTTGGGATTGGACCTAGGGTTAGGGTTATGTTGAGGGTTAGGGTTATAGGGACGGTTAGGGTTGGGATTGGACCTAGGGTTAGGGTTATGTTGAGGGTAGGGTTAGAGAGACGGTTACGGTTGGGATTGGACCTAGGGTTAGGGTTATGTTGAGTGCTAGGGTTAGAGAGACGGTTAGGGTTGGGATTGGACCTAGGGTTAGGGTTATGTTGAGGGCTAGGGTTAGAGAGACGGTTAGGGTGGGGATTGGACCTAGGGTAAGGGTTATGTTGAGGGCTAGGTTTAGAGAGATGGTTACGGTTGGGATTGGACCTAGGGTTAGGGTTATGTTGAGGGCTAGGGTTAGAGAGACGGTTCGGATTGGGATTGGACCTAGGGTTAGGGTTATGTTGAGGGCTAGGGTTAGAGAGACGGTTAGGGTTGGGATTGGACCTAGGGTTAGGGTTATGTTGAGGGCTAGGGTTAGAGAGACGGTTTAGGTTGGGATTGGACCTAGGGTTAGGGTTATGTTGAGGGTTAGGGTTATAGGGACGGTTAGGGTTGGGATTGGACCTAGGGTTAGGGGTATGTTGAGGGTAGGGTTAGAGAGACGGTTACGGTTGGGATTGGACCTAGGGTTAGGGTTATGTTGAGTGCTAGGGTTAGAGAGACGGTTAGGGTTGGGATTGGACCTAGGGTTAGGGTTATGTTGAGGGCTAGGGTTAGAGAGACGGTTAGGGTGGGGATTGGACCTAGGGTTAGGGTTATGTTGAGGGCTAGGGTTAGAGAGATGGTTACGGTTGGGATTGGACCTAGGGTTAGGGTTATGTTGAGGGCTAGGGTTAGAGAGACGGTTAGGGTTGGGATTGGACCTAGGGTAAGGGTTATGTTGAGGGCTAGGTTTAGAGAGATGGTTACGGTTGGGATTGGACCTAGGGTTAGGGTTATGTTGAGGGCTAGGGTTAGAGAGACGGTTCGGATTGGGATTGGACCTAGGGTTAGGGTTATGTTGAGGGCTAGGGTTAGAGAGACGGTTAGGGTTGGGATTGGACCTAGGGTTAGGGTTATGTTGAGGGCTAGGGTTAGAGAGACGGTTTAGGTTGGGATTGGACCTAGGGTTAGGGTTATGTTGAGGGTTAGGGTTATAGGGACGGTTAGGGTTGGGATTGGACCTAGGGTTAGGGTTATGTTGAGGGTAGGGTTAGAGAGACGGTTACGGTTGGGATTGGACCTAGGGTTAGGGTTATGTTGAGTGCTAGGGTTAGAGAGACGGTTAGGGTTGGGATTGGACCTAGGGTTAGGGTTATGTTGAGGGCTAGGGTTAGAGAGACGGTTAGGGTGGGGATTGGACCTAGGGTTAGGGTTATGTTGAGGGCTAGGGTTATAGAGACGGTTAGGGTTGGGATTGGACCTAGGGTTAGGGTTATGTTGAGGGCTAGGGTTAGAGAGACGGTTAGGGTTGGGATTGGACCTAGGGTTAGGGTTATGTTGAGGGCTAGGGTTAGAGAGATGGTTACGGTTGGGATTGGACCTAGGGTTAGGGTTATGTTGAGGGCTAGGGTTAGAGAGACGGTTAGGGTTGGGATTGGACCTAGGGTAAGGGTTATGTTGAGGGCTAGGTTTAGAGAGATGGTTACGGTTGGGATTGGACCTAGGGTTAGGGTTATGTTGAGGGCTAGGGTTAGAGAGACGGTTCGGATTGGGATTGGACCTAGGGTTAGGGTTATGTTGAGGGCTAGGGTTAGAGAGACGGTTAGGGTTGGGATTGGACCTAGGGTTAGGGTTATGTTGAGGGCTAGGGTTAGAGAGACGGTTTAGGTTGGGATTGGACCTAGGGTTAGGGTTATGTTGAGGGTTAGGGTTATAGGGACGGTTAGGGTTGGGATTGGACCTAGGGTTAGGGTTATGTTGAGGGTTAGGGTTATAGGGACGGTTAGGGTTGGGATTGGACCTAGGGTTAGGGTTATGTTGAGGGTAGGGTTAGAGAGACGGTTACGGTTGGGATTGGACCTAGGGTTAGGGTTATGTTGAGTGCTAGGGTTAGAGAGACGGTTAGGGTTGGGATTGGACCTAGGGTTAGGGTTATGTTGAGGGCTAGGGTTAGAGAGACGGTTAGGGTGGGGATTGGACCTAGGGTTAGGGTTATGTTGAGGGCTAGGGTTAGAGAGACGGTTAGGGTTGGGATTGGACCTAGGGTTAGGGTTATGTTGAGGGCTAGGGTTATAGAGACGGTTTGGGTTGGGATTTGACCTAGGGTTAGGGTTATGTTGAGGGCTAGGGTTAGAGAGACGGTTAGGGTTGGGATTGGACCTAGGGTTAGGGTTATGTTGAGGGCTAGGGTTAGAGAGATGGTTACGGTTGGGATTGGACCTAGGGTTAGGGTTATGTTGAGGGCTAGGGTTAGAGAGACGGTTAGGGTTGGGATTGGACCTAGGGTAAGGGTTATGTTGAGGGCTAGGTTTAGAGAGATGGTTACGGTTGGGATTGGACCTAGGGTTAGGGTTATGTTGAGGGCTAGGGTTAGAGAGACGGTTCGGATTGGGATTGGACCTAGGGTTAGGGTTATGTTGAGGGCTAGGGTTAGAGAGACGGTTAGGGTTGGGATTGGACCTAGGGTTAGGGTTATGTTGAGGGCTAGGGTTAGAGAGACGGTTTAGGTTGGGATTGGACCTAGGGTTAGGGTTATGTTGAGGGTTAGGGTTATAGGGACGGTTAGGGTTGGGATTGGACCTAGGGTTAGGGTTATGTTGAGGGTAGGGTTAGAGAGACGGTTACGGTTGGGATTGGACCTAGGGTTAGGGTTATGTTGAGTGCTAGGGTTAGAGAGACGGTTAGGGTTGGGATTGGACCTAGGGTTAGGGTTATGTTGAGGGCTAGGGTTAGAGAGACGGTTAGGGTGGGGATTGGACCTAGGGTTAGGGTTATGTTGAGGGCTAGGGTTAGAGAGACGGTTAGGGTTGGGATTGGACCTAGGGTTAGGGTTATGTTGAGGGCTAGGGTTATAGAGACGGTTTGGGTTGGGATTTGACCTAGGGTTAGGGTTATGTTGAGGGCTAGGGTTAGAGAGATGGTTAGGGTTGGGATTGGACCTAGGGTTAGGGTTATGTTGAGGCCTAGGGTTAGAGAGACGGTTCGGGTTGGGATTTGACCTAGGGTTAGGGTTATGTTGAGGGCTAGGGTTAGAGAGACGGTTCGGGTTGGGATTCGACCTAGGGTTAGGGTTATGTTGAGGGCTAGGGTTACAGAGACGGTTAGGGTTGGGATTGGACCTAGGGTTAGGGTTATGTTGAGGGCTAGGGTTAGAGAGACGGTTAGGGTTGGGATTGGACCTAGGGTTAGGGTTATGTTGAGGGCTAGGGTTAGAGAGATGGTTACGGTTGGGATTGGACCTAGGGTTAGGGTTATGTTGAGGGCTAGGGTTAGAGAGACGGTTCGGATTGGGATTGGACCTAGGGTTAGGGTTATGTTGAGGGCTAGAGTTAGAGAGACGGTTAGGGTTGGGATTGGACCTAGGGTTAGGGTTATGTTGAGGGCTAGGGTTAGAGAGACGGTTTGGGTTGGGATTGGACCTAGGGTTAGGGTTATGTTGAGCGTTAGGGTTATAGGGACGGTTAGGTTTGGGATTGGACCTAGGGTTAGTGTTATGTTGAGGGTAGGGTTAGAGAGACGGTTACGGTTGGGATTGGACCTTGGGTTAGGGTTATGTTGAGTGCTAGGGTTAGAGAGACGGTTAGGGTTGGGATTGGACCTAGGGTTAGGGTTATGTTGAGGGCTAGGGTTAGAGAGACGGTTAGGGTGGGGATTGGACCTAGGGTTAGGGTTATGTTGAGGGCTAGGGTTAGAGAGACGGTTACGGTTGGGATTGGACCTAGGGTTAGGGTTATGTTGAGGGCTAGGGTTAGAGAGACGGTTTGGGTTGGGATTGGACCTAGGGTTAGGGTTATGTTGAGGGCTAGGGTTAGAGAGACGGTTAGGGTTGGGATTGGACCTAGGGTTAGGGTTATGTTGAGGGCTAGGGTTAGAGAGACGGTTACGGTTGGGATTGGACCTAGGGTTAGGGTTATGTTGAGGTCTAGGGTTAGAGAGACGGTTAGGGTTGGGATTGGACCTAGGGTTAGGGTTATGTTGAGGGCTAGGGTTAGAGAGACGGTTAGGGTTGGGATTGGACCTAGGGTTAGGGTTATATTGAGGGCTAGGGTTAGAGAGATGGTTACGGTTGGGATTGGACCTAGGGTTAGGGTTATGTTGAGGGCTAGGGTTAGAGAGACGGTTAGGGTTGGGATTGGACCTAGGGTTAGGGTTATGTTGAGGGCTAGGGTTAGAGAGACGGTTAGGGTGGGGATTGGACCTAGGGTTAGGGTTATGTTGAGGGCTAGGGTTAGAGAGACGGTTAGGGTTGGGATTGGACCTAGGGTTAGGGTTATGTTGAGGGATAGGGTTAGAGAGACGGTGTGGGTTGGGATTGGAAATAGGGTTAGGGTTATGTTGAGGGCTAGGGTTAGAGAGACGGTTAGGGTTGGGATTGGACCTAGAGTTAGGGTTATGTTGAGATCTAGGGTTAGAGAGATGGTTACGGTTGGGATTGGACCTAGGGTTAGGGTTATGTTGAGGGCTAGGGTTACAGAGACGGTTAGGGTTGGGATTGGACCTAGGGTTAGGGTTATGTTGAGGGCTAGGGTTAGAGAGACGGTTAGGGTTGGGATTGGACCTAGGGTTAGGGTTATGTTGAGGGCTAGGGTTAGAGAGACGGTTAGGGTTGGGATTGGACCTAGGGTTAGGGTTATGTTGAGGGCTAGGGTTAGAGAGACGGTTTGGGTTGGGATTGGCCCTAGGGTTAGGGTTATGTTGAGGGTTAGGGTTATAGGGACGGTTAGGGTTGGGATTGGACCTAGGGTTAGGGTTTTGTTGAGGGCTAGGGTTAGAGAGACGGTTACGGTTGGGATTGGACCTAGGGTTAGGGTTATGTTGAGGGCTAAGGTTAGAGAGACGGTTTGGGTTGGGATTGGACCTAGGGTTAGGGTTATGTTGAGGGCTAGGGTTAGAGAGACGGTTAGGGTTGGGATTGGACCTAGGGTTAGGGTTATGTTGAGGGCTAGGGTTAGAGAGATTGTTATGGTTGGGATTGGACCTAGGGTTAGGGTTATGTTGAGGGCTAGGGTTAGAGAGACGGTTAGGGTTGGGATTGGACCTAGGGTTAGGGATATGTTGAGGGCTAGGGATAGAGTGACGGTTAGGGTTGGGATTGGACCTAGGGTTAGGGATATGTTGAGGGCTAGGGATAGAGTGACGGTTAGGGTTGGGATTGGACCTAGGGTTAGGGTTATGTTGAGGGCTAGGGTTAGAGAGACGGTTAGGGTTGGGATTGGACCTAGGGTTAGGGTTATGTTGAGGGCTAGGGTTAGAGAGACGGTTAGGGTTGGGATTGGACCAAGGGTTAGGGATATGTTGAGGGCTAGGGATAGAGTGACGGTTAGGGTTGGGATTGGACCTAGGGTTAGGGTTATGTTGAGGGCTAGGGTTAGAGAGACGGTTAGGGTTGGGATTGGACCTAGGGTTAGGGTTATGTTGAGGGCTAGGGTTAGAGAGACGGTTAGGGTTGGGATTGGACCTAGGGTTAGGGTTATGTTGAGGGCTAGGGTTAGAGAGATGGTTACGGTTGGGATTGGACCTAGGGTTAGCGTTATGTTGAGGGCTAGGGTTAGAGAGACGGTTCGGATTGGGATTGGACCTAGGGTTAGGGTTATGTTGAGGGCTAGGGTTAGAGAGACGGTTAGGGTTGGGATTGGACCTAGGGTTAGGGTTATGTTGAGGGCTAGGGTTAGAGAGACGGTTTGGGTTGGGATTGGACCTAGGGTTAGGGTTATGTTGAGGGCTAGGGTTAGAGAGACGGTTAGGGTTGGGATTTTACCTAGGGTTAGGGTTATGTTGAGGGCTAGGGTTAGAGAGACGGTTAGGGTTGGGATTGGACCTAGGGTTAGGGTTATGTTGAGGGCTAGGGTTAGAGAGACGGTTAGGGTTGGGATTGGACCTAGGGTTAGGGTTATGTTGAGGGCTAGGGTTAGAGAGACGGTTAGGGTTGGGATTGGACCTAGGGTTAGGGTTATGTTGAGGGTTAGGGTTATAGGGACGGTTAGGGTTGGGATTGGACCTAGGGTTAGGGTTATGTTGAGGGCTAGGGTTAGAGAGACCGTTAGGGTTGGGATTGGACCTAGGGTTAGGGTTATGTTGAGGGCTAGGGTTAGAGAGATCGTTACGTTTGGGATTGGACATAGGGTTAGGGTTATGTTGAGGGCTAGGGTTAGAGAGACGGTTACGGTTGGGATTGGACCTAGGGTTAGGGTTATGTTGAGGGCTAGGGTTAGAGAGATGGTTAGGGTTGGGATTGGACCTAGGGTTAGGGTTATGTTGAGGGCTAGGGTTAGAGAGACGGTTAGGGTGGGGATTGGACCTAGGGTTAGGGTTATGTTGAGGGCTAGGGTTAGAGAGACGGTTAGGGTTGGGATTGGACCTAGGGTTAGGGTTATGTTGAGGGCTAGGGTTAGAGAGACGGTTTGGGTTGGGATTGGAACTAGGGTTAGTGTTATGTTGAGGGCTAGGGTTAGAGAGACGGTTAGGGTTGGGATTGGACCTAGGGTTAGGGTTATGTTGAGGGCTAGGGTTAGAGAGACGGTCAGGGTTGGGATTGGACCTAGAGTTAGGGTTATGTTGAGGGCTAGGGTTAGAGAGATGGTTACGGTTGGGATTGGATCTAGGGTTAGGGTTATGTTGAGGGCTAGGGTTAGAGAGACGGTTCGGGTTGGGATTGGACCTAGGGTTAGGGATATGTTGAGGGCTAGGGTTAGAGAGACGGTTCGGGTTGGGATTGGACCTAGGGTTAGGGTTATGTTGAGGGCTAGGTTTAGAGAGACGGTTAGGGTTGGGATTGGACCTAGGGTTAGGGTTATGTTGAGGGCTAGGGTTAGAGAGACGGTTAGGGTTGGGATTGGACCTAGGGTTAGGGTTATGTTGAGGGCTAGGGTAGAGAGACGGTTAGGGTTGGGATTGGACCTAGGGTTAGGGTTATGTTGAGGGCTAGGGTTAGAGAGACGGTTAGGGTAGGGATTGGACCTAGGGTTAGGGTTATGTTGAGGGCTAGGGTTAGAGAGACGGTTAGGGTTGGGATTGGACCTAGGGTTAGGGTTATGTTGAGGGCTAGGGTTAGAGAGACGGTTTGGGTTGGGATTGGACCTAGGGTTAGGTTTATGTTGAGGGCTAGGGTTAGAGAGACGGTTAGGGTTGGGATTGGACCTAGGGTTAGGGTTATGTTGAGGGCTAGGGTTAGAGAGATGGTTACCGTTGGGATTGGACCTAGGGTTAGGGTTATGTTGAGGGCTAGGGTTAGAGAGACGGTTAGGGTGGGGATTGGACCTATGGTTAGGGTTATGTTGAGGGCTAGGGTTAGAGAGACGGTTAGGGTTGGGATTGGACCTAGGTTTAGGGTTATGTTGAGGGCTAGGGTTAGAGAGACGGTTTGGGTTGGGATTGGACCTAGGGTTAGGGTTATGTTGAGGGCTAGGGTTAGAGAGACGGTTAGGGTTGGAATTGGACCTAGGGTTAGGGTTATGTTGAGGGCTAGGGTTAGAGAGATGGTTACCGTTGGGATTGGACCTAGGGTTAGGGTTATGTTGAGGGCTAGGGTTAGAGAGACGGTTAGGGTTGGGATTGGATCTATAGTTAGGGTTATGTTGAGGGCTAGGGTTAGAGAGACGGTTTGGGTTGGGATTGGACCTAGGGTTAGGGTTATGTTGAGGGCTAGGGTTAGAGAGACGGTTAGGGTTGGGATTGGACCTAGGGTTAGGGTTATGTTGAGGGCTAGGGTTAGAGAGATGGTTACGGTTGGGATTGGACCTAGGATTAGGGTTATGTTGAGGGCTAGGGTTAGAGAGACGGTTAGGGTTGGGATTGGACCTAGGTTTAGGGTTACGTTGAGGGCTAGGGTTAGAGAGACGGTTAGGGTTGGGATTGGACCTAGGGTTAGGGTTATGTTGAGGGCTAGGGTTAGAGAGATGGTTACGGTTGGGATTGGACCTAGGGTTAGGGTTATGTTGAGGGCTAGGGTTAGAGAGACGGTTCGGGTTGGGATTGGACCTAGGGTTAGGGTTATGTTGAGGGCTAGGGTTAGAGAGACGGTTCGGGTTGGGATTGGACCTAGGGTTAGGGTTATGTTGAGGGCTAGGGTTAGAGAGATGGTTACGGTTGGGATTGGACCTAGGGTTAGGGTTATGTTGAGGGCTAGGGTTAGAGAGACGGTTAGGGTTGGGATTGGACCTAGGGTTAGGGTTATGTGAGGGCTAGGGTTAGAGTGATGGTTACGGTTGGGATTGGACCTAGGGTTAGGGTTATGTTGAGGGCTACGGTTAGAGAGACGGTTAGGGTGGGGATTGGACCTAGGGTTAGGGTTATGTTGAGGGCTAGGGTTATAGAGACGGTTAGGGTTGGGATTGGACCTAGGGTTAGGGTTATGTTGAGGGCTAGGGTTATAGAGACGGTTTGGGTTGGGATTGGACCTAGGGTTAGGGTTATGTTGAGGGCTAGGGTTAGAGAGACGGTTAGGGTTGGGATTGGACCTAGGGTTAGGGTTATGTTGAGGGCTAGGGTTAGAGAGATGGTTACGGTTGGGATTGGACCTAGGGTTAGGGTTATGTTGAGGGCTAGGGTTAGAGAGACGGTTAGGGTTGGGATTGGACCTAGGGTAAGGGTTATGTTGAGGGCTAGGTTTAGAGAGATGGTTACGGTTGGGATTGGACCTAGGGTTAGGGTTATGTTGAGGGCTAGGGTTAGAGAGACGGTTCGGATTGGGATTGGACCTAGGGTTAGGGTTATGTTGAGGGCTAGGGTTAGAGAGACGGTTAGGGTTGGGATTGGACCTAGGGTTAGGGTTATGTTGAGGGCTAGGGTTAGAGAGACGGTTTAGGTTGGGATTGGACCTAGGGTTAGGGTTATGTTGAGGGTTAGGGTTATAGGGACGGTTAGGGTTGGGATTGGACCTAGGGTTAGGGTTATGTTGAGGGTAGGGTTAGAGAGACGGTTACGGTTGGGATTGGACCTAGGGTTAGGGTTATGTTGAGTGCTAGGGTTAGAGAGACGGTTAGGGTTGGGATTGGACCTAGGGTTAGGGTTATGTTGAGGGCTAGGGTTAGAGAGACGGTTAGGGTGGGGATTGGACCTAGGGTTAGGGTTATGTTGAGGGCTAGGGTTAGAGAGACGGTTAGGGTTGGGATTTGACCTAGGGTTAGGGTTATGTTGAGGGCTAGGGTTATAGAGACGGTTTGGGTTGGGATTGGACCTAGGGTTAGGGTTATGTTGAGGGCTAGGGTTAGAGAGACGGTTAGGGTTGGGATTGGACCTAGGGTTAGGGTTATGTTGAGGGCTAGGGTTAGAGAGATGGTTACGGTTGGGATTGGACCTAGGGTTAGGGTTATGTTGAGGGCTAGGGTTAGAGAGACGGTTAAGGTTGGGATTGGACCTAGGGTTAGGGTTATGTTGAGGGCTAGGGTTAGAGAGACGGTTAGGGTTGGGATTGGACCTAGGGTTAGGGTTATGTTGAGGGCTAGGGTTAGAGAGATGGTTACGGTTGGGATTGGACCTAGGGTTAGGGTTATGTTGAGGGCTAGGGTTAGAGAGACGGTTAGGGTTGGGATTGGACCTAGGTTTAGGGTTATGTTGAGGGCTAGGGTTAGAGAGACGTTTAGGGTTGGGATTGGACCTAGGGTTAGGGTTATGTTGAGGGCTAGGGTTAGAGAGATGGTTACGGTTGGGATTGGACCTAGGGTTAGGGTTATGTTGAAAGCTAGGGTTAGAGGGAAGGTTCGGGTTGGGATTGGACCTAGTGTTAGGGTTATGTTGAGGGCTAGGGTTAGAGAGACGGTTCGGGTTGGGATTGAACCTAGGGTTAGGGTTATGTTGAGGGCTAGGGGTAGAGAGATGGTTATGGTTGGGATTGGACCTAGGGTTAGGATTATGTTGAGGGCTAGGGTTAGAGAGACGGTTAGGGTTGGGATTGGACCTAGGGTTAGGGTTATGTTGAGGGCTAGGGTTAGAGAGACGGTTAGGGTTGGGATTGGACCTAGGGTTAGGGTTATGTTGAGGGCGAGGGTTAGAGAGACGGTCAGGGTTGGGATTGGACCTAGAGTTAGGGTTATGTTGAGGGCTAGGGTTAGAGAGATGGTTACGGTTGGGATTGGATCTAGGGTTAGGGTTATGTTGAGGGCTAGGGTTAGAGAGACGGTTCGGGTTGGGATTGGACCTAGGGTTAGGGATATGTTGAGGGCTAGGGTTAGAGAGACGGTTCGGGTTGGGATTGGACCTAGGGTTAGGGTTATGTTGAGGGCTAGGGTTAGAGAGACGGTTAGGGTTGGGATTGGACCTAGGGTTAGGGTTATGTTGAGGGCTAGGGTTAGAGAGACGGTTAGGGTTGGGATTGGACCTAGGGTTAGGGTTATGTTGAGGGCTAGGGATAGAGAGACGGTTAGGGTGGGGATTGGACCTAGGGTTAGGGTTATGTTGAGGGCTAGGGTTAGAGAGACGGTTAGGGTGGGGATTGGACCTAGGGTTAGGGTTATGTTGAGGGCTAGGGTTAGAGAGACGGTTAGGGTTGGGATTGGACCTAGGGTTAGGGTTATGTTGAGGGCTAGGGTTAGAGAGACGGTTTGGGTTGGGATTGGACCTAGGGTTAGGTTTATGTTGAGGGCTAGGGTTAGAGAGACGGTTAGGGTTGGGATTGGACCTAGGGTTAGGGTTATGTTGAGGGCTAGGGTTAGAGAGATGGTTACCGTTGGGATTGGACCTAGGGTTAGGGTTATGTTGAGGGCTAGGGTTAGAGAGACGGTTAGGGTGGGGATTGGACCTAGGGTTAGGGTTATGTTGAGGGCTAGGGTTAGAGAGACGGTTAGGGTTGGGATTGGACCTAGGTTTAGGGTTATGTTGAGGGCTAGGGTTAGAGAGACGGTTTGGGTTGGGATTGGACCTAGGGTTAGGGTTATGTTGAGGGCTAGGGTTAGAGAGACGGTTAGGGTTGGAATTGGACCTAGGGTTAGGGTTATGTTGAGGGCTAGGGTTAGAGAGATGGTTACCGTTGGGATTGGACCTAGGGTTAGGGTTATGTTGAGGGCTAGGGTTAGAGAGACGGTTAGGGTTGGGATTGGATCTATAGTTAGGGTTATGTTGAGGGCTAGGGTTAGAGAGACGGTTTGGGTTGGGATTGGACCTAGGGTTAGGGTTATGTTGAGGGCTAGGGTTAGAGAGACGGTTAGGGTTGGGATTGGACCTAGGGTTAGGGTTATGTTGAGGGCTAGGGTTAGAGAGATGGTTACGGTTGGGATTGGACCTAGGATTAGGGTTATGTTGAGGGCTAGGGTTAGAGAGACGGTTAGGGTTGGGATTGGACCTAGGTTTAGGGTTACGTTGAGGGCTAGGGTTAGAGAGACGGTTAGGGTTGGGATTGGACCTAGGGTTAGGGTTATGTTGAGGGCTAGGGTTAGAGAGATGGTTACGGTTGGGATTGGACCTAGGGTTAGGGTTATGTTGAGGGCTAGGGTTAGAGAGACGGTTCGGGTTGGGATTGGACCTAGGGTTAGGGTTATGTTGAGGGCTAGGGTTAGAGAGACGGTTCGGGTTGGGATTGGACCTAGGGTTAGGGTTATGTTGAGGGCTAGGGTTAGAGAGATGGTTACGGTTGGGATTGGACCTAGGGTTAGGGTTATGTTGAGGGCTAGGGTTAGAGAGACGGTTAGGGTTGGGATTGGACCTAGGGTTAGGGTTATGTGAGGGCTAGGGTTAGAGTGATGGTTACGGTTGGGATTGGACCTAGGGTTAGGGTTATGTTGAGGGCTAGGGTTAGAGAGACGGTTCGGATTGGGATTGGACCTAGGGTTAGGGTTATGTTGAGGGCTAGGGTTAGAGAGACGGTTAGGGTTGGGATTGGACCTAGGGTTAGGGTTATGTTGAGGGCTAGGGTTAGAGAGACGGTTTAGGTTGGGATTGGACCTAGGGTTAGGGTTATGTTGAGGTTTAGGGTTATAGGGACGGTTAGGGTTGGGATTGGACCTAGGGTTAGGGTTATGTTGAGGGTAGGGTTAGAGAGACGGTTACGGTTGGGATTGGACCTAGGGTTAGGGTTATGTTGAGTGCTAGGGTTAGAGAGACGGTTAGGGTTGGGATTGGACCTAGGGTTAGGGTTATGTTGAGGGCTAGGGTTAGAGAGATGGTTACGGTTGGGATTGGACCTAGGGTTAGGGTTATGTTGAGGGCTAGGGTTAGAGAGACGGTTAGGGTTGGGATTGGACCTAGGGTAAGGGTTATGTTGAGGGCTAGGTTTAGAGAGATGGTTACGGTTGGGATTGGACCTAGGGTTAGGGTTATGTTGAGGGCTAGGGTTAGAGAGACGGTTCGGATTGGGATTGGACCTAGGGTTAGGGTTATGTTGAGGGCTAGGGTTAGAGAGACGGTTAGGGTTGGGATTGGACCTAGGGTTAGGGTTATGTTGAGGGCTAGGGTTAGAGAGACGGTTTAGGTTGGGATTGGACCTAGGGTTAGGGTTATGTTGAGGGTTAGGGTTATAGGGACGGTTAGGGTTGGGATTGGACCTAGGGTTAGGGTTATGTTGAGGGTAGGGTTAGAGAGACGGTTACGGTTGGGATTGGACCTAGGGTTAGGGTTATGTTGAGTGCTAGGGTTAGAGAGACGGTTAGGGTTGGGATTGGACCTAGGGTTAGGGTTATGTTGAGGGCTAGGGTTAGAGAGACGGTTAGGGTGGGGATTGGACCTAGGGTTAGGGTTATGTTGAGGGCTAGGGTTAGAGAGACGGTTAGGGTTGGGATTGGACCTAGGGTTAGGGTTATGTTGAGGGCCAGGGTTATAGAGACGGTTTGGGTTGGGATTGGACCTAGGGTTAGGGTTATGTTGAGGGCTAGGGTTAGAGAGACGGTTAGGGTTGGGATTGGACCTAGGGTTAGGGTTATGTTGAGGGCTAGGGTTAGAGAGATGGTTACGGTTGGGATTGGACCTAGGGTTAGGGTTATGTTGAGGGCTAGGGTTAGAGAGACGGTTAAGGTTGGGATTGGACCTAGGGTTAGGGTTATGTTGAGGGCTAGGGTTAGAGAGACGGTTAGGGTTGGGATTGGACCTAGGGTTAGGGTTATGTTGAGGGCTAGGGTTAGAGAGATGGTTACGGTTGGGATTGGACCTAGGGTTAGGGTTATGTTAAGGGCTAGGGTTAGAGAGACGGTTAGGGTTGGGATTGGACCTAGGTTTAGGGTTATGTTGAGGGCTAGGGTTAGAGAGACGTTTAGGGTTGGGATTGGACCTAGGGTTAGGGTTATGTTGAGGGCTAGGGTTAGAGAGATGGTTACGGTTGGGATTGGACCTAGGGTTAGGGTTATGTTGAAAGCTAGGGTTAGAGGGAAGGTTCGGGTTGGGATTGGACCTAGTGTTAGGGTTATGTTGAGGGCTAGGGTTAGAGAGACGGTTCGGGTTGGGATTGAACCTAGGGTTAGGGTTATGTTGAGGGCTAGGGGTAGAGAGATGGTTATGGTTGGGATTGGACCTAGGGTTAGGATTATGTTGAGGGCTAGGGTTAGAGAGACGGTTAGGGTTGGGATTGGACCTAGGGTTAGGGTTATGTTGAGGGCTAGGGTTAGAGAGACGGTTAGGGTTGGGATTGGACCTAGGGTTAGGGTTATGTTGAGCTAGGGTTAGAGAGATGGTTATCGTTGGGATTGGACCTAGGGTTAGGGTTATGTTGAGGGCTAGGGTTAGAGAGACGGTTAGCGTTGGGATTGGACCTAGGGTTAGGGTTATGTTGAGGGCTAGGGTTAGAGAGACGGTTTGGGTTGGGATTGGACCTAGGGTTAGGGTTATGTTGAGGGCTAGGGTTAAGGAGACAGTTAGGGTTGGGATTGGACCTAGGGTTAGGGTTATGTTGAGGGCTAGGGTTAGAGAGATGGTTACGGTTGGGATTGGACCTAGGATTAGGGTTATGTTGAGGGCTAGGGTTAGAGAGACGGTTAGGGTTGGGATTGGACCTAGGTTTAGGGTTACGTTGAGGGCTAGGGTTAGAGAGACGGTTAGGGTTGGGATTGGACCTAGGGTTAGGGTTATGTTGAGGGCTAGGGTTAGAGAGATGGTTACGGTTGGGATTGGACCTAGGGTTAGGGTTATGTTGAGGGCTAGGGTTAGAGAGACGGTTAGGGTGGGGATTGGACCTAGGGTTAGGGTTATGTTGAGGGCTAGGGTTAGAGAGACGGTTAGGGTTGGGATTGGACCTAGGGTTAGGGTTATGTTGAGGGCTAGGGTTAGAGAGACGGTTTGGGTTGGGATTGGACCTAGGGTTAGGGTTATGTTGAGGGCTAGGGTTAGAGAGACGGTTAGGGTTGGGATTGGACCTAGAGTTAGGGTTATGTTCAGGGCTAGGGTTAGAGAGACGGTTAGGGTTGGGATTGGACCTAGGGTTAGGGTTATGTTGAGGGCTAGGGTTAGAGAGACGGTTAGGGTTGGGATTGGACCTAGGGTTAGGGTTATGTTGAGGGCTAGGGTTAGAGAGACGGATAGGGTTGGGATTGGACCTAGGGTTAGGGTTATGTTGAGGGCTAGGGTTAGAGAGACGGTTAGGGTTGGGATTGGACCTAGGGTTAGGGTTATGTTGAGGGCTAGGGTTAGAGAGACGGTTACGGTTGGGATTGGACCTAGGGTTAGGGTTATGTTGAGGGCTAGGGTTAGAGAGACGGTTAGGGTTGGGATTGGACCTAGGTTTAGGGTTATGTTGAGGGCTAGGGTTAGAGAGACGGTTAGGGTTGGGATTGGACCTAGGGTTAGGGTTATGTTGAGGGCTAGGGTTAGAGAGATGGTTACGGTTGGGATTGGACCTAGGGTTAGGGTTATGTTGAGGGCTAGGGTTGGAGAGAAGGTTCGGGTTGGGATTGGACCTAGTGTTAGGGTTATGTTGAGGGCTAGGGTTAGAGAGACGGTTCGGGTTGGGATTGAACCTAGGCTTAGGGTTATTTTGAGGGCTAGGGGTAGAGAGATGGTTACGGTTGGGATTGGACCTAGAGTTAGGATTATGTTGAGGGCTAGGGTTAGAGAGACGGTTAGGGTTGGGATTGGACCTAGGGTTAGGGTTATGTTGAGGACTAGGGTTACAGAGATGGTTACGGTTGGGATTGGACCTAGGGTTAGGGTTATGTTGAGGGCTAGGGTTAGAGAGACGGTTAGGGTGGGGATTGGACCTAGGGTTAGGGTTACGTTGAGGCCTAGGGTTAGAGAGACGGTTAGGGTTGGGATTGGACCTAGGGTTAGGGTTATGTTGAGGGCTAGGGTTAGAGAGACGGTTTGGGTTGGGATTGGACCTAGGGTTAGGGTTATGTTGAGGGCTAGGGTTAGAGAGACGGTTAGGGTTGGGATTGGACCTAGAGTTAGGGTTATGTTGAGGGCTAGGGTTAGAGAGACGGTTACGGTTGGGATTGGACCTAGGGTTAGGGTTATGTTGAGGGCTAGGGTTAGAGAGACGGTTACGGTTGGGATTGGACCTAGGGTTAGGGTTATGTTGAGGGCTAGGGTTAGAGAGACGGTTAGGATTGGGATTGGACCTAGGGTTAGGGTTATGTTGAGGGCTAGGGTTAGAGAGACGGTTAGGGTGGGGATTGGACCTAGGGTTAGGGTTATGTTGAGGGCTAGGGTTAGAGAGACGGTTAGGGTTGGGATTGGACCTAGGGTTAGGGTTATGTTGAGGGCTAGGGTTAGAGAGACGGTTTGGGTTGGGATTGGACCTAGGGTTAGGGTTATGTTGAGGGCTAGGGTTAGAGAGACGGTTAGGGTTGGGATTGGACCTAGGGTTAGGGTTATGTTGAGGGCTAGGGTTAGAGAGACGGTTAGGGTTGGGATTGGACCTAGGGTTAGGGTTATGTTGAGGGCTAGGGTTAGAGAGACGGTTAGGGTTGGGATTGGACCTAGGGTTAGGGTTATGTTGAGGGCTAGGGTTAGAGAGACGGTTAGGGTTGGGATTGGACCTAGGGTTAGGGTTATGTTGAGGGCTAGGGTTAGAGAGATGGTTACGGTTGGGATTGGACCTAGGGTTAGGGTTATGTTGAGGGCTAGGGTTAGAGAGACGGTTAGGGTTGGGATTGGACCTAGGTTTATGGTTATGTTGAGGGCTAGGGTTAGAGAGACGGTTAGGGTTGGGATTGGACCTAGGGTTAGGGTTATGTTGAGGGCTAGGGTTAGAGAGATGGTTACGGTTGGGATTGGACCTAGGGTTAGGGTTATGTTGAGGGCTAGGGTCGGAGAGAAGGTTCGGGTTGGGATTGGACCTAGTGTTAGGGTTATGTTGAGGGCTAGGGTTAGAGAGACGGTTCGGGTTGGGATTGAACCTAGGGTTAGGGTTATGTTGAGGGCTAGGGGTAGAGAGATGGTTACGGTTGGGATTGGACATAGGGTTAGGATTATGTTGAGGGCTAGGGTTAGAGAGACGGTTAGGGTTGGGATTGGACCTAGGGTTAGGGTTATGTTGAGGACTAGGGTTACAGAGATGGTTACGGTTGGGATTGGACCTAGGTTTAGGGTTATGTTGAGGGCTAGGGTTAGAGAGACGGTTAGGGTGGGGATTGGACCTAGGGTTAGGGTTATGTTGAGGGCTAGGGTTAGAGAGACGGTTAGGGTTGGGATTGGACCTAGGGTTAGGGTTATGTTGAGGGCTAGGGTTAGAGAGACGGTTTGGGTTGGGATTGGACCTAGGGTTAGGGTTATGTTGAGGGCTAGGGTTAGAGAGACGGTTAGGGTTGGGATTGGACCTAGAGTTAGGGTTATGTTGAGGGCTAGGGTTAGAGAGACGGTTACGGTTGGGATTGGACCTAGGGTTAGGGTTATGTTGAGGGCTAGGGTTAGAGAGACGGTTAGGGTTGGGATTGGACCTAGGGTTAGGGTTATGTTGAGGGCTAGGGTTAGAGAGATGGTTAGGGTTGGGATTGGACCTAGGGTTAGGGTTATTTTGAGGGCTAGGGTTAGAGAGACGGTTACGGTTGGGATTGGACCTAGGGTTAGGGTTATGTTGAGGGCTAGGGTTAGAGAGACGGTTACAGTTGGGATTGGACCTAGGGTTAGGGTTATGTTGAGGGCTAGGGTTAGAGAGACGGTTAGGGTTGGGATTGGACCTAGGGTTAGGGTTATGTTGAGGGCTAGGGTTAGAGAGACGGTTAGGGTTGGGATTGGACCTAGGGTTAGGGTTATGTTGAGGGCTAGGGTTAGAGAGACGGTTAGGGTTGGGATTGGACCTAGGGTTAGGGTTATGTTGAGGGCTAGGGTTAGAGAGACGGTTTGGGTTGGGATTGGACCTAGGGATAGGTTTATGTTGAGGGCTAGGGTTAGAGAGACGGTTAGGGTTGGGATTGGACCTAGGGTTAGGGTTATGTTGAGGGCTAGGGTTAGAGAGATGGTTACGGTTGGGGTTGGACCTAGGGTTAGGGTTATGTTGAGGGCTAGGGTTAGAGAGACGGTTCGGGTTGGGATTGGACCTAGGGTTAGGGTTATGTTGAGGGCTAGGGTTAGAGAGACGGTTCGGGTTGGGATTCGACCTAGGGTTAGGGTTATGTTGAGGGCTAGGGTTAGAGAGATGGTTACGGTTGGGATTGGACCTAGGGTTAGGGTTTTGTTGAGGGCTAGGGTTATAGAGACGGTTCGGGTTGGGATTGGACCTAGGGTTAGGGTTATGTTGAGGGCTAGGGTTAGAGAGACGGTTACGGTTGGGATTGGACCTAGGGTTAGGGTTATGTTGAGGGCTAGGGTGAGAGAGACGGTTAGGGTTGGGATTGGACCTAGGGTTAGGGTTATGTTGAGGGCTAGGGTTAGAGAGACGGTTAGGGTTGGGATTGGACCTAGGGTTAGGGTTATGTTGAGGGCTAGGGTTAGAGAGACGGTTAGGGTTGGGATTGGACCTAGGGTTAGGGTTATGTTGAGGGCTAGGGATAGAGAGACGGTTAGGGTTGGGATTGGACCTAGGGTTAGGGTTATGTTGAGGGCTAGGGTTAGAGAGACGGTTAGGGTTGGGATTGCACCTAGGGTTAGGGTTATGTTGAGGGCTAGGGTTAAAGAGACGGTTAGGGTTGGGATTGTACCTAGGGTTAGCGTTATGTTGAGGGCTAGGGTTAGAGAGACGGTTTGGGTTGGGATTGGACCTAGGGTTAGGGTTATGTTGAGGGCTAGGGTTAGAGAGATGGTTACGGTTGGGATTGGACCTAGGTTAGGGTTATGTTGAGGGCTAGGGTTAGAGAGACGGTTAGGGTTGGGATTGGACCTAGGGTTAGGGTTATGTTGAGGGCTAGGGTTAGAGAGATGGTTATTGTTGGGATTGGACCTAGGGTTAGGGTTATGTTGAGGGCTAAGGTTAGAGAGACGGTTAGGGTTGGGATTGGACCTAGGGTTAGGGATATGTTGAGGGCTAGGGATAGAGTGACGGTTAGGTTTGGGATTGGACCTAGGGTTAGGGTTATGTTGAGGGCCAGGGTTAGAGAGACGGTTCGGGTTGGGATTGGACCTAGGGTTAGGGTTATGTTTAGGGCTAGGGTTAGAGAGACGGTTCGGGTTGGGATTCGACCTAGGGTTAGGGTTATGTTGAGGGCTAGGGTTAGAGAGATGGTTACGGTTGGGATTGGACCTAGGGTTAGGGTTTTGTTGAGGGCTAGGGTTATAGAGACGGTTCGGGTTGGGATTGGACCTAGGGTTAGGGTTATGTTGAGGGCTAGGGTTAGAGAGACGGTTACGGTTGGGATTGGACCTAGGGTTAGGGTTATGTTGAGGGCTAGGGTGAGAGAGACGGTTAGGGTTGGGATTGGACCTAGGGTTAGGGTTATGTTGAGGGCTAGGGTTAGAGAGACGGTTAGGGTTGGGATTGGACCTAGGGTTAGGGTTATGTTGAGGGCTAGGGATAGAGAGACGGTTAGGGTTGGGATTGGACCTAGGGTTAGGGTTATGTTGAGGGCTAGGGTTAGAGAGACGGTTAGGGTTGGGATTGCACCTAGGGTTAGGGTTATGTTGAGGGCTAGGGTTAAAGAGACGGTTAGGGTTGGGATTGGACCTAGGGTTAGCATTATGTTGAGGGCTAGGGTTAGAGAGACGGTTTGGGTTGGGATTGGACCTAGGGTTAGGGTTATGTTGAGGGTTAGGGTTATAGGGACGGTTAGGGTTGGGATTGGACCTAGGGTTAGGGTTATGTTGAGGGCTAGGGTTAGAGAGACCGTTACGGTTGGGATTGGACCTAGGGTTAGGGTTATGTTGAGGGCTAGGGTTAGAGAGACGGTTAGGGTTGGGATTGGACCTAGGGTTAGGGTTATGTTGAGGGCTAGGGTTAGAGAGACGGTTAGGGTGGGGATTGGACCTAGGGTTAGGGTTATGTTGAGGGCTAGGGTTAGAGAGACGGTTAGGGTTGGGATTCGACCTAGGGTTAGGGTTATGTTGAGGGCTAGGTTTAGAGAGACGGTTTGGGTTGGGATTGGACCTAGGGTTAGGGTTATGTTGAGGGCTAGGGTTAGAGAGACGGTTAGGGTTGGGATTGGTCCTAGGGTTAGGGTTATGTTGAGGGCTAGGGTTAGAGAGATGGTTACGGTTGGGATTGGACCTAGGTTAGGGTTATGTTGAGGGCTAGGGTTAGAGAGACGGTTAGGGTTGGGATTGGACCTAGGGTTAGGGTTATGTTGAGGGCTAGGGTTAGAGAGACGGTTATTGTTGGGATTGGACCTAGGGTTAGGGTTATGTTGAGGGCTAAGGTTAGAGAGACGGTTAGGGTTGGGATTGGACCTAGGGTTAGGGATATGTTGAGGGCTAGGGATAGAGTGACGGTTAGGTTTGGGATTGGACCTAGGGTTAGGGTTATGTTGAGGGCTAGGGTTAGAGAGACGGTTAGGGTTGGGATTGGACCTAGGGTTAGGGTTATGTTGAGGGCTAAGGTTAGAGAGACGGTTAGGGTTGGGATTGGACCTAGGGTTAGGGATATGTTGAGGGCTAGGGATAGAGTGACGGTTAGGTTTGGGATTGGACCTAGGGTTAGGGTTATGTTGAGGGCTAGGGTTAGAGAGACGGTTAGGGTTGGGATTGGACCTAGGGTTAGGGTTATGTTGAGGGCTAGGGTTAGAGAGACGGTTACGGTTGGGATTGGACCTAGGGTTAGGGTTATGTTGAGGGCTAGGGTTAGAGAGACGGTTAGGGTTGGGATTGAACCTAGGGTTAGGGTTATGTTGAGGGCTAGGGTTAGAGAGACGGTTAGGGTTGGGATTGGACCTAGGGTTAGGGTAATGTTGAGGGCTAGGGTTACAGAGATGGTTACGGTTGGGATTGGACCTAGGGTTAGGGTTATGTTGAGGGCCAGGGTTAGAGAGACGGTTCGGGTTGGGATTGGACCTAGGGTTAGGGTTATGTTGAGGGCTAGGGTTAGAGAGACGGTTCGGGTTGGGATTCGACCTAGGGTTAGGGTTATGTTGAGGGCTAGGGTTAGAGAGATGGTTACGGTTGGGATTGGACCTAGGGTTAGGGTTTTGTTGAGGGCTAGGGTTATAGAGACGGTTCGGGTTGGGATTGGACCTAGGGTTAGGGTTATGTTGAGGGCTAGGGTTAGAGAGACGGTTACGGTTGGGATTGGACCTAGGGTTAGGGTTATGTTGAGGGCTAGGGTGAGAGAGACGGTTAGGGTTGGGATTGGACCTAGGGTTAGGGTTATGTTGAGGGCTAGGGTTAGAGAGACGGTTAGGGTTGGGATTGGACCTAGGGTTAGGGTTATGTTGAGGGCTAGGGTTAGAGAGACGGTTAGGGTTGGGATTGGACCTAGGGTTAGGGTTATGTTGAGGGCTAGGGATAGAGAGACGGTTAGGGTTGGGATTGGACCTAGGGTTAGGGTTATGTTGAGGGCTAGGGTTAGAGAGACGGTTAGGGTTGGGATTGCACCTAGGGTTAGGGTTATGTTGAGGGCTAGGGTTAAAGAGACGGTTAGGGTTGGGATTGTACCTAGGGTTAGCGTTATGTTGAGGGCTAGGGTTAGAGAGACGGTTTGGGTTGGGATTGGACCTAGGGTTAGGGTTATGTTGAGGGTTAGGGTTATAGGGACGGTTAGGGTTGGGATTGGACCTAGGGTTAGGGTTATGTTGAGGGCTAGGGTTAGAGAGACGGTTACGGTTGGGATTGGACCTAGGGTTAGGGTTATGTTGAGGGCTAGGGTTAGAGAGACGGTTAGGGTTCGGATTGGACCTAGGGTTAGGGTTATGTTGAGGGCTAGGGTTAGAGAGACGGTTAGGGTGGGGATTGGACCTAGGGTTAGGGTTATGTTGAGGGCTAGGGTTAGAGAGACGGTTAGGGTTGGGATTCGACCTAGGGTTAGGGTTATGTTGAGGGCTAGGTTTAGAGAGACGGTTTGGGTTGGGATTGGACCTAGGGTTAGGGTTATGTTGAGGGCTAGGGTTAGAGAGACGGTTAGGGTTGGGATTGGTCCTAGGGTTAGGGTAATGTTGAGGGCTAGGGTTACAGAGATGGTTACGGTTGGGATTGGACCTAGGGTTAGGGTTATGTTGAGGGCGAGGGTTAGAGAGACGGTTCGGGTTGGGATTGGACCTAGGGTTAGGGTTATGTTGAGGGCTAGGGTTAGAGAGACGGTTCGGGTTGGGATTCGACCTAGGGTTAGGGTTATGTTGAGGGCTAGGGTTAGAGAGATGGTTACGGTTGGGATTGGACCTAGGGTTAGGGTTTTGTTGAGGGCTAGGGTTATAGAGACGGTTCGGGTTGGGATTGGACCTAGGGTTAGGGTTATGTTGAGGGCTAGGGTTAGAGAGACGGTTACGGTTGGGATTGGACCTAGGGTTAGGGTTATGTTGAGGGCTAGGGTGAGAGAGACGGTTAGGGTTGGGATTGGACCTAGGGTTAGGGTTATGTTGAGGGCTAGGGTTAGAGAGACGGTTAGGGTTGGGATTGGACCTAGGGTTAGGGTTATGTTGAGGGCTAGGGATAGAGAGACGGTTAGGGTTGGGATTGGACCTAGGGTTAGGGTTATGTTGAGGGCTAGGGTTAGAGAGACGGTTAGGGTTGGGATTGCACCTAGGGTTAGGGTTATGTTGAGGGCTAGGGTTAAAGAGACGGTTAGGGTTGGGATTGGACCTAGGGTTAGCGTTATGTTGAGGGCTAGGGTTAGAGAGACGGTTAGGGTTGGGATTGGACCTAGGGTTAGGGTTATGTTGAGGGCTAGGGTTAGAGAGATGGTTACGGTTGGGATTGGACCTAGGGTTAGGGTTATGTTGAGGGCTAGGGTTAGAGAGACGGTTAGGGTTGGGATTGGACCTAGGGTTAGGGTTATGTTGAGGGCTAGGGTTAGGGAGACGGTTAGGGTTGGGATTGGACCTAGGGTTAGGGTTATGTTGAGGGCTAGGGATAGAGAGACGGTTAGGGTTGGGATTGGACCTAGGGTTAGGGTTATGTTGAGGGCTAGGGTTAGAGAGACGGTTAGGGTTGGGATTGGACCTAGGGTTAGGGTTATGTTGAGGGCTAGGGTTAGAGAGACGGTTAGGGTTGGGATTGGACCTAGGGTTAGGGTTATGTTGAGGGCTAGGGTTAGAGAGACGGTTAGGGTTGGGATTGGACCTAGGGTTAGGGTTATGTTGAGGGCTAGGGTTAGAGAGACGGTTAGGGTGGGGATTGGACCTAGGGTTAGGGTTATGTTGAGGGCTAGGGTTAGAGAGACGTTTAGGGTTGGGATTGGACCTAGGGTTAGGGTTATGTTCAGGGCTAGGGTTAGAGAGACGGTTAGGGTTGGGATTGGACCTAGGGTTAGGGTTATGTTGAGGGCTAGGGTTAGAGAGACGGTTACGGTTGGGATTGGACCTAGGGTTAGGGTTATGTTGAGGGCTAGGGTTAGAGAGACGGTTAGGGTTGGGATTGGACCTAGGGTTAGGGTTATGTTGAGGGCTAGGGTTAGAGAGACGGTTAGGGTGGGGATTGGACCTAGGGTTAGGGATATGTTGAGGGCTAGGGATAGAGTGACGGTTAGGTTTGGGATTGGACCTAGGGTTAGGGTTATGTTGAGGGCTAGGGTTAGAGAGACGGTTAGGGTTGGGATTGGACCTAGGGTTAGGGTTATGTTGAGGGCTAAGGTTAGAGAGACGGTTAGGGTTGGGATTGGACCTAGGGTTAGGGATATGTTGAGGGCTAGGGATAGAGTGACGGTTAGGTTTGGGATTGGACCTAGGGTTAGGGTTATGTTGAGGGCTAGGGTTAGAGAGACGGTTAGGGTTGGGATTGGACCTAGGGTTAGGGTTATGTTGAGGGCTAGGGTTAGAGAGACGGTTACGGTTGGGATTGGACCTAGGGTTAGGGTTATGTTGAGGGCTAGGGTTAGAGAGACGGTTAGGGTTGGGATTGAACCTAGGGTTAGGGTTATGTTGAGGGCTAGGGTTAGAGAGACGGTTAGGGTTGGGATTGGACCTAGGGTTAGGGTAATGTTGAGGGCTAGGGTTACAGAGATGGTTACGGTTGGGATTGGACCTAGGGTTAGGGTTATGTTGAGGGCCAGGGTTAGAGAGACGGTTCGGGTTGGGATTGGACCTAGGGTTAGGGTTATGTTGAGGGCTAGGGTTAGAGAGACGGTTCGGGTTGGGATTCGACCTAGGGTTAGGGTTATGTTGAGGGCTAGGGTTAGAGAGATGGTTACGGTTGGGATTGGACCTAGGGTTAGGGTTTTGTTGAGGGCTAGGGTTATAGAGACGGTTCGGGTTGGGATTGGACCTAGGGTTAGGGTTATGTTGAGGGCTAGGGTTAGAGAGACGGTTACGGTTGGGATTGGACCTAGGGTTAGGGTTATGTTGAGGGCTAGGGTGAGAGAGACGGTTAGGGTTGGGATTGGACCTAGGGTTAGGGTTATGTTGAGGGCTAGGGTTAGAGAGACGGTTAGGGTTGGGATTGGACCTAGGGTTAGGGTTATGTTGAGGGCTAGGGTTAGAGAGACGGTTAGGGTTGGGATTGGACCTAGGGTTAGGGTTATGTTGAGGGCTAGGGATAGAGAGACGGTTAGGGTTGGGATTGGACCTAGGGTTAGGGTTATGTTGAGGGCTAGGGTTAGAGAGACGGTTAGGGTTGGGATTGCACCTAGGGTTAGGGTTATGTTGAGGGCTAGGGTTAAAGAGACGGTTAGGGTTGGGATTGTACCTAGGGTTAGCGTTATGTTGAGGGCTAGGGTTAGAGAGACGGTTTGGGTTGGGATTGGACCTAGGGTTAGGGTTATGTTGAGGGTTAGGGTTATAGGGACGGTTAGGGTTGGGATTGGACCTAGGGTTAGGGTTATGTTGAGGGCTAGGGTTAGAGAGACGGTTACGGTTGGGATTGGACCTAGGGTTAGGGTTATGTTGAGGCCTAGGGTTAGAGAGACGGTTAGGGTTCGGATTGGACCTAGGGTTAGGGTTATGTTGAGGGCTAGGGTTAGAGAGACGGTTAGGGTGGGGATTGGACCTAGGGTTAGGGTTATGTTGAGGGCTAGGGTTAGAGAGACGGTTAGGGTTGGGATTCGACCTAGGGTTAGGGTTATGTTGAGGGCTAGGTTTAGAGAGACGGTTTGGGTTGGGATTGGACCTAGGGTTAGGGTTATGTTGAGGGCTAGGGTTAGAGAGACGGTTAGGGTTGGGATTGGTCCTAGGGTTAGGGTAATGTTGAGGGCTAGGGTTACAGAGATGGTTACGGTTGGGATTGGACCTAGGGTTAGGGTTATGTTGAGGGCGAGGGTTAGAGAGACGGTTCGGGTTGGGATTGGACCTAGGGTTAGGGTTATGTTGAGGGCTAGGGTTAGAGAGACGGTTCGGGTTGGGATTCGACCTAGGGTTAGGGTTATGTTGAGGGCTAGGGTTAGAGAGATGGTTACGGTTGGGATTGGACCTAGGGTTAGGGTTTTGTTGAGGGCTAGGGTTATAGAGACGGTTCGGGTTGGGATTGGACCTAGGGTTAGGGTTATGTTGAGGGCTAGGGTTAGAGAGACGGTTACGGTTGGGATTGGACCTAGGGTTAGGGTTATGTTGAGGGCTAGGGTGAGAGAGACGGTTAGGGTTGGGATTGGACCTAGGGTTAGGGTTATGTTGAGGGCTAGGGTTAGAGAGACGGTTAGGGTTGGGATTGGACCTAGGGTTAGGGTTATGTTGAGGGCTAGGGATAGAGAGACGGTTAGGGTTGGGATTGGACCTAGGGTTAGGGTTATGTTGAGGGCTAGGGTTAGAGAGACGGTTAGGGTTGGGATTGCACCTAGGGTTAGGGTTATGTTGAGGGCTAGGGTTAAAGAGACGGTTAGGGTTGGGATTGGACCTAGGGTTAGCGTTATGTTGAGGGCTAGGGTTAGAGAGACGGTTAGGGTTGGGATTGGACCTAGGGTTAGGGTTATGTTGAGGGCTAGGGTTAGAGAGATGGTTACGGTTGGGATTGGACCTAGGGTTAGGGTTATGTTGAGGGCTAGGGTTAGAGAGACGGTTAGGGTTGGGATTGGACCTAGGGTTAGGGTTATGTTGAGGGCTAGGGTTAGGGAGACGGTTAGGGTTGGGATTGGACCTAGGGTTAGGGTTATGTTGAGGGCTAGGGATAGAGAGACGGTTAGGGTTGGGATTGGACCTAGGGTTAGGGTTATGTTGAGGGCTAGGGTTAGAGAGACGGTTAGGGTTGGGATTGGACCTAGGGTTAGGGTTATGTTGAGGGCTAGGGTTAGAGAGACGGTTAGGGTTGGGATTGGACCTAGGGTTAGGGTTATGTTGAGGGCTAGGGTTAGAGAGACGGTTAGGGTTGGGATTGGACCTAGGGTTAGGGTTATGTTGAGGGCTAGGGTTAGAGAGACGGTTAGGGTGGGGATTGGACCTAGGGTTAGGGTTATGTTGAGGGCTAGGGTTAGAGAGACGTTTAGGGTTGGGATTGGACCTAGGGTTAGGGTTATGTTCAGGGCTAGGGTTAGAGAGACGGTTAGGGTTGGGATTGGACCTAGGGTTAGGGTTATGTTGAGGGCTAGGGTTAGAGAGACGGTTACGGTTGGGATTGGACCTAGGGTTAGGGTTATGTTGAGGGCTAGGGTTAGAGAGACGGTTAGGGTTGGGATTGGACCTAGGGTTAGGGTTATGTTGAGGGCTAGGGTTAGAGAGATGGTTACGGTTGGGATTGGACCTAGGGTTAGGGTTATGTTGAGGGCTAGGGTTAGAGAGACGGTTAGGGTTGGGATTGGACCTAGGGTTAGGGTTATGTTGAGGGCTAGGGTTAGAGAGATGGTTACGGTTGGGATTGGACCTAGGGTTAGGGTTATGTTGAGGGCTAGGGTTAGAGAGACGGTTAGGGTTGGGATTGGACCTAGGGTTAGGGTTATGTTGAGGGCTAGGGTTAGGGAGACGGTTAGGGTTGGGATTGGACCTAGGGTTAGGGTTATGTTGAGGGCTAGGGATAGAGAGACGGTTAGGGTTGGGATTGGACCTAGGGTTAGGGTTATGTTGAGGGCTAGGGTTAGAGAGACGGTTAGGGTTGGGATTGGACCTAGGGTTAGGGTTATGTTGAGGGCTAGGGTTAGAGAGACGGTTAGGGTTGGGATTGGACCTAGGGTTAGGGTTATGTTGAGGGCTAGGGTTAGAGAGATGGTTACGGTTGGGATTGGACCTAGGGTTAGGGTTATGTTGAGGGCTAGGGTTAGAGAGACGGTTAGGGTTGGGATTGGACCTAGGGTTAGGGTTATGTTGAGGGCTAGGGTTAGGGAGACGGTTAGGGTTGGGATTGGACCTAGGGTTAGGGTTATGTTGAGGGCTAGGGTTAGAGAGACGGTTAGGGTTGGGATTGGACCTAGGGTTAGGGTTATGTTGAGGGCTAGGGTTAGAGAGATGGTTACGGTTGGGATTGGACCTAGCCTTAGGGTTATGTTGAGGGCTAGGGTTAGAGAGACGGTTAGGGTTGGGATTGGACCTAGGGTTAGGGTTATGTTGAGGGCTAGGGTTAGAGAGACTGTTAGGGTTGGGATTGGACCTAGGGTTAGGGTTATGTTGAGGGCTAGGGTTAGAGAGACGGTTAGGGTGGGGATTGGACCTAGGGTTAGGGTTATGTTGAGGGCTAGGGTTAGAGAGACGGTTAGGGTTGGGATTGGACCTAGGGTTAGGGTTATGTTGAGGGCTAGGTTTAGAGAGACGGTTAGGGTTGGGATTGGACCTGGGGTTAGGGTTATGTTGAGGGCTAGGGTTAGAGAGATGGTTACGGTTGGGATTGGACCCAGGGTTAGGGTTATGTTGAGGGCTAAGGTTAGAGAGATGATTACGGTTGGGATTGGACCTAGGGTTAGGGTTATGTTGAGGGCTAGGGTTAGAGAGACGGTTAGGGTTGGGATTGGACCTAGGGTTAGGGTTATGTTGAGGGCTAGGGTTAGAGAGACGGTTAGGGTTGGGATTGGACCTAGGGTTAGGGTTATGTTGAGGGCTAGGGTTAGAGAGACGGTTAGGGTGGGGATTGGACCTAGGGTTAGGGTTATGTTGAGGGCTAGGGTTAGAGAGACGTTTAGGGTTGGGATTGGACCTAGGGTTAGGGTTATGTTGAGGGCTAGGGTTAGAGAGACGGTTAGGGTTGGGATTGGACCTAGGGTTAGGGTTATGTTGAGGGCTAGGGTTAGAGAGACGGTTACGGTTGGGATTGGACCTAGGGTTAGGGTTATGTTGAGGGCTAGGGTTAGAGAGACGGTTAGGGTTGGGATTGGACCTAGGGTTAGGGTTATGTTGAGGGCTAGGGTTAGAGAGACGGTTAGGGTTGGGATTGGACCTAGGGTTAGGGTTATGTTGAGGGCTAGGGTTAGAGAGACGGTTACGGTTGGGATTGGACCTAGGGTTAGGGTTATGTTGAGGGCTAGGGTTAGAGAGACGGTTAGGGTTGGGATTGGACCTAGGGTTAGGGTTATGTTGAGGGCTAGGGTTAGAGAGATGGTTACGGTTGGGATTGGACCTAGGGTTAGGGTTATCTTGAGGGCTAGGGTTAGAGAGACGGTTAGGGTTGGGATTGGACCTAGGGTTAGGGTTATGTTGAGGGCTAGGGTTAGAGAGATGGTTACGGTTGGGATTGGACCTAGGGTTAGGGTTATGTTGAGGGCTAGGGTTAGAGAGACGGTTAGGGTTGGGATTGGACCTAGGGTTAGGGTTATGTTGAGGGCTAGGGTTAGGGAGACGGTTAGGGTTGGGATTGGACCTAGGGTTAGGGTTATGTTGAGGGCTAGGGATAGAGAGACGGTTAGGGTTGGGATTGGACCTAGGGTTAGGGTTATGTTGAGGGCTAGGGTTAGAGAGACGGTTAGGGTTGGGATTGGACCTAGGGTTAGGGTTATGTTGAGGGCTAGGGTTAGAGAGACGGTTAGGGTTGGGATTGGACCTAGGGTTAGGGTTATGTTGAGGGCTAGGGTTAGAGAGATGGTTACGGTTGGGATTGGACCTAGGGTTAGGGTTATGTTGAGGGCTAGGGTTAGAGAGACGGTTAGGGTTGGGATTGGACCTAGGGTTAGGGTTATGTTGAGGGCTAGGGTTAGGGAGACGGTTAGGGTTGGGATTGGACCTAGGGTTAGGGTTATGTTGAGGGCTAGGGTTAGAGAGACGGTTAGGGTTGGGATTGGACCTAGGGTTAGGGTTATGTTGAGGGCTAGGGTTAGAGAGATGGTTACGGTTGGGATTGGACCTAGGCTTAGGGTTATGTTGAGGGCTAGGGTTAGAGAGACGGTTAGGGTTGGGATTGGACCTAGGGTTAGGGTTATGTTGAGGGCTAGGGTTAGAGAGACTGTTAGGGTTGGGATTGGACCTAGGGTTAGGGTTATGTTGAGGGCTAGGGTTAGAGAGACGGTTAGGGTGGGGATTGGACCTAGGGTTAGGGTTATGTTGAGGGCTAGGGTTAGAGAGACGGTTAGGGTTGGGATTGGACCTAGGGTTAGGGTTATGTTGAGGGCTAGGTTTAGAGAGACGGTTAGGGTTGGGATTGGACCTGGGGTTAGGGTTATGTTGAGGGCTAGGGTTAGAGAGATGGTTACGGTTGGGATTGGACCCAGGGTTAGGGTTATGTTGAGGGCTAGGGTTAGAGAGATGATTACGGTTGGGATTGGACCTAGGGTTAGGGTTATGTTGAGGGCTAGGGTTAGAGAGACGGTTAGGGTTGGGATTGGACCTAGGGTTAGGGTTATGTTGAGGGCTAGGGTTAGAGAGACGGTTAGGGTTGGGATTGGACCTAGGGTTAGGGTTATGTTGAGGGCTAGGGTTAGAGAGACGGTTAGGGTGGGGATTGGACCTAGGGTTAGGGTTATGTTGAGGGCTAGGGTTAGAGAGACGTTTAGGGTTGGGATTGGACCTAGGGTTAGGGTTATGTTGAGGGCTAGGGTTAGAGAGACGGTTAGGGTTGGGATTGGACCTAGGGTTAGGGTTATGTTGAGGGCTAGGGTTAGAGAGACGGTTACGGTTGGGATTGGACCTAGGGTTAGGGTTATGTTGAGGGCTAGGGTTAGAGAGACGGTTAGGGTTGGGATTGGACCTAGGGTTAGGGTTATGTTGAGGGCTAGGGTTAGGGAGACGGTTAGGGTTGGGATTGGACCTAGGGTTAGGGTTATGTTGAGGGCTAGGGTTAGAGAGACGGTTAGGGTTGGGATTGGACCTAGGGTTAGGGTTATGTTGAGGGCTAGGGTTAGAGAGATGGTTACGGTTGGGATTGGACCTAGGCTTTGGGTTATGTTGAGGGCTAGGGTTAGAGAGACGGTTAGGGTTGGGATTGGACCTAGGGTTAGGGTTATGTTGAGGGCTAGGGTTAGAGAGACTGTTAGGGTTGGGATTGGACCTAGGGTTAGGGTTATGTTGAGGGCTACGGTTAGAGAGACGGTTAGGGTGGGGATTGGACCTAGGGTTAGGGTTATGTTGAGGGCTAGGGTTAGAGAGACGGTTAGGGTTGGGATTGGACCTAGGGTTAGGGTTATGTTGAGGGCTAGGGTTAGAGAGACGGTTAGGGTTGGGATTGGACCTGGGGTTAGGGTTATGTTGAGGGCTAGGGTTAGAGAGATGGTTACGGTTGGGATTGGACCTAGGGTTAGGGTTATGTTGAGGGCTAGGGTTAGAGAGACGGTTCGGGTTGGGATTGGACCTAGGGTTAGGGTTATGTTGAGGGCTAGGGTTAGAGAGAAGGTTCGGGTTGGGATTGGACCTAGGGTTAGGGTTATGTTGAGGGCTAGGGTTAGAGAGATGGTTACGGTTGGGATTGGACCTAGGGTTAGGGTTATGTTGAGGGCTAGGGTTAGAGAGACGGTTAGGGTTGGGATTGGACCTAGGGTTAGGGTTATGTTGAGGGCTAGGGTTAGAGAGATGGTTACGGTTGGGATTGGACCTAGGGTTAGGGTTATGTTGAGGGCTAGGGTTAGAGAGACGGTTACGGTTGGGATTGGACCTAGGGTTAGGGTTATGTTGAGGGCTAGGGTTAGAGAGATGGTTACGGTTGGGATTGGACCTAGGGTTAGGGTTATGTTGAGGGCTAGGGTTAGAGAGACGGTTAGGGTGGGGATTGGACCTAGGGTTAGGGTTATGTTGAGGGCTAGAGTTAGAGAGACGGTTAGGGTTGGGATTGGACCTAGGGTTAGGGTTATGTTGAGGGCTAGGGTTAGAGAGACGGTTAGGGTTGGGATTGGACCTAGGGATAGGGTTATGTTGAGGGCTAGGTTTAGAGAGACGGTTAGGGTTGGGATTGGACCTGGGGTTAGGGTTATGTTGAGGGCTAGGGTTAGAGAGATGGTTACGGTTGGGATTGGACCCAGGGTTAGGGTTATGTTGAGGGCTAGGGTTAGAGAGATGATTACGGTTGGGATTGGACCTAGGGTTAGGGTTATGTTGAGGGCTAGGGTTAGAGAGACGGTTAGGGTTGGGATTGGACCTAGGGTTAGGGTTATGTTGAGGGCTAGGGTTAGAGAGACGGTTAGGGTGGGGATTGGACCTAGGGTTAGGGTTATGTTGAGGGCTAGGGTTAGAGAGACGTTTAGGGTTGGGATTGGACCTAGGGTTAGGGTTATGTTGAGGGCTAGGGTTAGAGAGACGGTTAGGGTTGGGATTGGACCTAGGGTTAGGGTTATGTTGAGGGCTAGGGTTAGAGAGACGGTTACGGTTGGGATTGGACCTAGGGTTAGGGTTATGTTGAGGGCTAGGGTTAGAGAGACGGTTAGGGTTGGGATTGGACCTAGGGTTAGGGTTATGTTGAGGGCTAGGGTTAGGGAGACGGTTAGGGTTGGGATTGGACCTAGGGTTAGGGTTATGTTGAGGGCTAGGGTTAGAGAGACGGTTAGGGTTGGGATTGGACCTAGGGTTAGGGTTATGTTGAGGGCTAGGGTTAGAGAGATGGTTACGGTTGGGATTGGACCTAGGCTTTGGGTTATGTTGAGGGCTAGGGTTAGAGAGACGGTTAGGGTTGGGATTGGACCTAGGGTTAGGGTTATGTTGAGGGCTAGGGTTAGAGAGACTGTTAGGGTTGGGATTGGACCTAGGGTTAGGGTTATGTTGAGGGCTACGGTTAGAGAGACGGTTAGGGTGGGGATTGGACCTAGGGTTAGGGTTATGTTGAGGGCTAGGGTTAGAGAGACGGTTAGGGTTGGGATTGGACCTAGGGTTAGGGTTATGTTGAGGGCTAGGGTTAGAGAGACGGTTAGGGTTGGGATTGGACCTGGGGTTAGGGTTATGTTGAGGGCTAGGGTTAGAGAGATGGTTACGGTTGGGATTGGACCTAGGGTTAGGGTTATGTTGAGGGCTAGGGTTAGAGAGACGGTTCGGGTTGGGATTGGACCTAGGGTTAGGGTTATGTTGAGGGCTAGGGTTAGAGAGAAGGTTCGGGTTGGGATTGGACCTAGGGTTAGGGTTATGTTGAGGGCTAGGGTTAGAGAGATGGTTACGGTTGGGATTGGACCTAGGGTTAGGGTTATGTTGAGGGCTAGGGTTAGAGAGACGGTTAGGGTTGGGATTGGACCTAGGGTTAGGGTTATGTTGAGGGCTAGGGTTAGAGAGATGGTTACGGTTGGGATTGGACCTAGGGTTAGGGTTATGTTGAGGGCTAGGGTTAGAGAGACGGTTACGGTTGGGATTGGACCTAGGGTTAGGGTTATGTTGAGGGCTAGGGTTAGAGAGATGGTTACGGTTGGGATTGGACCTAGGGTTAGGGTTATGTTGAGGGCTAGGGTTAGAGAGACGGTTAGGGTGGGGATTGGACCTAGGGTTAGGGTTATGTTGAGGGCTAGAGTTAGAGAGACGGTTAGGGTTGGGATTGGACCTAGGGTTAGGGTTATGTTGAGGGCTAGGGTTAGAGAGACGGTTAGGGTTGGGATTGGACCTAGGGTTAGGGTTATGTTGAGGGTTAGGGTTAGGGAGACGGTTAGGGTTGGGATTGGACCTAGGGTTAGGGTTATGTTGAGGGCTAGGGTTAGAGAGACGGTTAGGGTTGGGATTGGACCTAGGGTTAGGGTTATGTTGAGGGCTAGGGTTAGAGAGATGGTTACGGTTGGGATTGGACCTAGGGTTAGGGTTATGTTGAGGGCTAGGGTTAGAGAGACGGTTAGGGTGGGGATTGGACCTAGGGTTAGGGTTATGTTGAGGGCTAGAGTTAGAGAGACGGTTAGGGT
Organism: Miniopterus schreibersii; assembly: GCF_964146895.1. Taxonomy (NCBI): domain Eukaryota; kingdom Metazoa; phylum Chordata; class Mammalia; order Chiroptera; family Miniopteridae; genus Miniopterus; species Miniopterus schreibersii. The sequence goes on from NC_138110.1 coordinate 63,145,535, forward strand.
TGGGATTGGACCTAGGGTTAGGGTTATGTTGAGGGCTAGGGTTAGAGAGACGGTTAGGGTTGGGATTGGACCTAGGGTTAGGGTTATGTTGAGGGTTAGGGTTAGGGAGACGGTTAGGGTTGGGATTGGACCTAGGGTTAGGGTTATGTTGAGGGCTAGGGTTAGAGAGACGGTTAGGGTTGGGATTGGACCTAGGGTTAGGGTTATGTTGAGGGCTAGGGTTAGAGAGATGGTTACGGTTGGGATTGGACCTAGGGTTAGGGTTATGTTGAGGGCTAGGGTTAGAGAGAAGGTTCGGGTTGGGATTGGACCTAGGGTTAGGGTTATGTTGAGGGCTAGGGTTAGAGAGACGGTTAGGGTTGGGATTGGACCTAGGGTTAGGGTTATGTTGAGGGCTAGGGTTAGAAAGACGGTTAGGGTTGTGATTGGACCTAGGGTTAGGGTTATGTTGAGGGCTAGGGATAGAGATACGGTTAGGGTTGGGATTGGACCTAGGGATAGGGTTATGTTGAGGGCTAGGGTTAGAGAGACGGTTAGGGTTGGGATTGGACCTAGGGTTAGGGTTATGTTGAGGGCTAGGGTTAGAGAGACGGTTAGGGTTGGGATTGGACCTAGGGTTAGGGTTATGTTGAGGGCTAGGATTAGAGAGACGGTTAGGGTTGGGATTGGACCTAGGGTTAGGGTTATGTTGAGGGCTAGGGTTAGAGAGACGGTTACGGTTGGGATTGGACCTAGGGTTAGGGTTATGTTGAGGGCTAGGGTTAGAGAGACGGTTACGGTTGGGATTGGACCTAGGGTTAGGGTTATGTTGAGGGCTAGGGTTAGAGAGATGGTTACGGTTGGGATTGGACCTAGGGTTAGGGTTATGTTGAGGGCTAGGGTTAGAGAGACGGTTAGGGTGGGGATTGGACCTAGGGTTAGGGTTATGTTGAGGGCTAGAGTTAGAGAGACGGTTAGGGTTGGGATTGGACCTAGGGTTAGGGTTATGTTGAGGGCTAGGGTTAGAGAGACGGTTAGGGTTGGGATTGGACCTAGGGATAGGGTTATGTTGAGGGCTAGGTTTAGAGAGACGGTTAGGGTTGGGATTGGACCTGGGGTTAGGGTTATGTTGAGGGCTAGGGTTAGAGAGATGGTTACGGTTGGGATTGGACCCAGGGTTAGGGTTATGTTGAGGGCTAGGGTTAGAGAGATGATTACGGTTGGGATTGGACCTAGGGTTAGGGTTATGTTGAGGGCTAGGGTTAGAGAGACGGTTAGGGTTGGGATTGGACCTAGGGTTAGGGTTATGTTGAGGGCTAGGGTTAGAGAGACGGTTAGGGTGGGGATTGGACCTAGGGTTAGGGTTATGTTGAGGGCTAGGGTTAGAGAGACGTTTAGGGTTGGGATTGGACCTAGGGTTAGGGTTATGTTGAGGGCTAGGGTTAGAGAGACGGTTAGGGTTGGGATTGGACCTAGGGTTAGGGTTATGTTGAGGGCTAGGGTTAGAGAGACGGTTACGGTTGGGATTGGACCTAGGGTTAGGGTTATGTTGAGGGCTAGGGTTAGAGAGACGGTTAGGGTTGGGATTGGACCTAGGGTTAGGGTTATGTTGAGGGCTAGGGTTAGGGAGACGGTTAGGGTTGGGATTGGACCTAGGGTTAGGGTTATGTTGAGGGCTAGGGTTAGAGAGACGGTTAGGGTTGGGATTGGACCTAGGGTTAGGGTTATGTTGAGGGCTAGGGTTAGAGAGATGGTTACGGTTGGGATTGGACCTAGGCTTTGGGTTATGTTGAGGGCTAGGGTTAGAGAGACGGTTAGGGTTGGGATTGGACCTAGGGTTAGGGTTATGTTGAGGGCTAGGGTTAGAGAGACTGTTAGGGTTGGGATTGGACCTAGGGTAAGGGTTATGTTGAGGGCTACGGTTAGAGAGACGGTTAGGGTGGGGATTGGACCTAGGGTTAGGGTTATGTTGAGGGCTAGGGTTAGAGAGACGGTTAGGGTTGGGATTGGACCTAGGGTTAGGGTTATGTTGAGGGCTAGGGTTAGAGAGACGGTTAGGGTTGGGATTGGACCTGGGGTTAGGGTTATGTTGAGGGCTAGGGTTAGAGAGATGGTTACGGTTGGGATTGGACCTAGGGTTAGGGTTATGTTGAGGGCTAGGGTTAGAGAGACGGTTCGGGTTGGGATTGGACCTAGGGTTAGGGTTATGTTGAGGGCTAGGGTTAGAGAGAAGGTTCGGGTTGGGATTGGACCTAGGGTTAGGGTTATGTTGAGGGCTAGGGTTAGAGAGATGGTTACGGTTGGGATTGGACCTAGGGTTAGGGTTATGTTGAGGGCTAGGGTTAGAGAGACGGTTAGGGTTGGGATTGGACCTAGGGTTAGGGTTATGTTGAGGGCTAGGGTTAGAGAGATGGTTACGGTTGGGATTGGACCTAGGGTTAGGGTTATGTTGAGGGCTAGGGTTAGAGAGACGGTTACGGTTGGGATTGGACCTAGGGTTAGGGTTATGTTGAGGGCTAGGGTTAGAGAGATGGTTACGGTTGGGATTGGACCTAGGGTTAGGGTTATGTTGAGGGCTAGGGTTAGAGAGACGGTTAGGGTGGGGATTGGACCTAGGGTTAGGGTTATGTTGAGGGCTAGAGTTAGAGAGACGGTTAGGGTTGGGATTGGACCTAGGGTTAGGGTTATGTTGAGGGCTAGGGTTAGAGAGACGGTTAGGGTTGGGATTGGACCTAGGGTTAGGGTTATGTTGAGGGTTAGGGTTAGGGAGACGGTTAGGGTTGGGATTGGACCTAGGGTTAGGGTTATGTTGAGGGCTAGGGTTAGAGAGACGGTTAGGGTTGGGATTGGACCTAGGGTTAGGGTTATGTTGAGGGCTAGGGTTAGAGAGATGGTTACGGTTGGGATTGGACCTAGGGTTAGGGTTATGTTGAGGGCTAGGGTTAGAGAGACGGTTAGGGTTGGGATTGGACCTAGGGTTAGGGTTATGTTGAGGGCTAGGGTTAGAGAGACGGTTAGGGTTGGGATTGGACCTAGGGTTAGGGTTATGTTGAGGGCTAGGGTTAGAAAGACGGTTAGGGTTGTGATTGGACCTAGGGTTAGGGTTATGTTGAGGGCTAGGGATAGAGATACGGTTAGGGTTGGGATTGGACCTAGGGATAGGGTTATGTTGAGGGCTAGGGTTAGAGAGACGGTTAGGGTTGGGATTGGACCTAGGGTTAGGGTTATGTTGAGGGCTAGGGTTAGAGAGACGGTTAGGGTTGGGATTGGACCTAGGGTTAGGGTTATGTTGAGGGCTAGGATTAGAGAGACGGTTAGGGTTGGGATTGGACCTAGGGTTAGGGTTATGTTGAGGGCTAGGGTTAGAGAGACGGTTACGGTTGGGATTGGACCTAGGGTTAGGGTTATGTTGAGGGCTAGGATTAGAGAGACGGTTAGGGTTGGGATTGGACCTAGGGTTAGGGTTATGTTGAGGGCTAGGGTTAGAGAGATGGTTACGGTTGGGATTGGACCTAGGGTTAGGGTTATGTTGAGGGCTAGGGTTAGAGAGACGGTTAGGGTTGGGATTGGACCTAGGGTTAGGGTTATGTTGAGGGCTAGGGTTAGAGAGACGGTTAGGGTTGGGATTGGACCTAGGGTTAGGGTTATGTTGAGGGCTAGGGATAGAGAGACGGTTAGGGTTGGGATTGGACCTAGGGTTAGGGTTATGTTGAGGGCTAGGGTTAGAGAGACGGTTAGGGTTGGGATTGGACCTAGGGTTAGGGTTATGTTGAGGGCTAGGGTTAGAGAGATGGTTACGGTTGGGATTGGACCTAGGGTTAGGGTTATGTTGAGGGCTAGGGTTAGAGAGACGGTTAGGGTTGGGATTGGACCTAGGGTTAGGGTTATGTTGAGGGCTAGGGTTAGGGAGACGGTTAGGGTTGGGATTGGACCTAGGGTTAGGGTTATGTTGAGGGCTACGGTTAGAGAGACGGTTAGGGTTGGGATTGGACCTAGGGTTAGGGTTATGTTGAGGGCTAGGGTTAGAGAGATGGTTACGGTTGGGATTGGACCTAGGCTTAGGGTTATGTTGAGGGCTAGGGTTAGAGAGACGGTTAGGGTTGGGATTGGACCTAGGGTTAGGGTTATGTTGAGGGCTAGGGTTAGAGAGACTGTTAGGGTTGGGATTGGACCTAGGGTTAGGGTTATGTTGAGGGCTAGGGTTAGACAGACGGTTAGGGTGGGGATTGGACCTAGGGTTAGGGTTATGTTGAGGGCTAGGGTTAGAGAGACGGTTAGGGTTGGGATTGGACCTAGGGTTAGGGTTATGTTGAGGGCTAGGGTTAGAGAGACGGTTAGGGTTGGGATTGGACCTGGGGTTAGGGTTATGTTGAGGGCTAGGGTTAGAGAGATGGTTACGGTTGGCATTGGACCCAGGGTTAGGGTTATGTTGAGGGCTAGGGTTAGAGAGATGATTACGGTTGGGATTGGACCTAGGGTTAGGGTTATGTTGAGGGCTAGGGTTAGAGAGACGGTTAGGGTTGGGATTGGACCTAGGGTTAGGTTTATGTTGAGGGCTAGGGTTAGAGAGACGGTTAGGGTTGGGATTGGACCTAGGGTTAGGGTTATGTTGAGGGCTAGGGTTAGAGAGACGGTTAGGGTGGGGATTGGACCTAGGGTTAGGGTTATGTTGAGGGCTAGGGTTAGAGAGACGGTTAGGGTTGGGATTGGACCTAGGGTTAGGGTTATGTTGAGGGCTAGGGTTAGAGAGACGGTTAGGGTTGGGATTGGACCTAGGGTTAGGGTTATGTTGAGGGCTAGGGTTAGAGAGACGGTTACGGTTGGGATTGGACCTAGGGTTAGGGTTATGTTGAGGGCTAGGGTTAGAGAGACGGTTAGGGTTGGGATTGGACCTAGGGTTAGGGTTATGTTGAGGGCTAGGGTTAGGGAGACGGTTAGGGTTGGGATTGGACCTAGGGTTAGGGTTATGTTGAGGGCTAGGGTTAGAGAGACGGTTAGGGTTGGGATTGGACCTAGGGTTAGGGTTATGTTGAGGGCTAGGGTTAGAGAGATGGTTACGGTTGGGATTGGACCTAGGCTTTGGGTTATGTTGAGGGCTAGGGTTAGAGAGACGGTTAGGGTTGGGATTGGACCTAGGGTTAGGGTTATGTTGAGGGCTAGGGTTAGAGAGACTGTTAGGGTTGGGATTGGACCTAGGGTTAGGGTTATGTTGAGGGCTAGGGTTAGAGAGACGGTTAGGGTGGGGATTGGAGCTAGGGTTAGGGTTATGTTGAGGGCTAGGGTTAGAGAGACGGTTAGGGTTGGGATTGGACCTAGGGTTAGGGTTATGTTGAGGGCTAGGGTTAGAGAGACGGTTAGGGTTGGGATTGGACCTGGGGTTAGGGTTATGTTGAGGGCTAGGGTTAGAGAGATGGTTACGGTTGGGATTGGACCTAGGGTTAGGGTTATGTTGAGGGCTAGGGTTAGAGAGACGGTTCGGGTTGGGATTGGACCTAGGGTTAGGGTTATGTTGAGGGCTAGGGTTAGAGAGAAGGTTCGGGTTGGGATTGGACCTAGGGTTAGGGTTATGTTGAGGGCTAGGGTTAGAGAGATGGTTACGGTTGGGATTGGACCTAGGGTTAGGGTTATGTTGAGGGCTAGGGTTAGAGAGACGGTTAGGGTTGGGATTGGACCTAGGGTTAGGGTTATGTTGAGGGCTAGGGTTAGAGAGATGGTTACGGTTGGGATTGGACCTAGGGTTAGGGTTATGTTGAGGGCTAGGGTTAGAGAGACGGTTACGGTTGGGATTGGACCTAGGGTTAGGGTTATGTTGAGGGCTAGGGTTAGAGAGATGGTTACGGTTGGGATTGGACCTAGGGTTAGGGTTATGTTGAGGGCTAGGGTTAGAGAGACGGTTCGGGTTGGGATTGGACCTAGGTTTAGGGTTATGTTGAGGGCTAGGGTTAGAGAGACGGTTCGGGTTGGGATTGGACCTAGGGTTAGGGTTATGTTGAGGGCTAGGGTTAGATAGACGGTTAGCTTTGGGATTGGACCTAGGGTTAGGGTTATGTTGAGGGCTAGGGTTAGAGAGATGGTTACGGTTGGGATTGGACCTAGGGTTAGGGTTATGTTGAGGGCTAGGGTTAGAGAGACGGTTAGGGTTGGGATTGGACCTAGGGTTAGGGTTATGTTGAGGGCTAGGGTTAGAGAGACGGTTAGGGTTGGGATTGGACCTAGGGTTAGGGTTATGTTGAGGGCTAGGGTTAGAGAGACGGTTAGGGTTGGGATTGGACCTAGGGTTAGGGTTATGTTGAGGGCTAGGGTTAGAGAGATGGTTACGGTTGGGATTGGACCTAGGGTTAGGGTTATGTTGAGGGCTAGGGTTAGAGAGACGGTTAGGGTTGGGATTGGACCTAGGGTTAGGGTTATGTTGAGGGCTAGGGTTAGAGAGACGGTTAGGGTTGGGATTGAACCTAGGGTTAGGGTTATGTTGAGGGCTAGGGATAGAGAGACGGTTAGGGTTGGGATTGAACCTAGGGTTAGGGTTATGTTGAGGGCTAGGGTTAGAGAGACGGTTAGGGTTGGGATTGGACCTAGGGTTAGGGTTATGTTGAGGGCTAGGGTTAGAGAGATGGTTACGGTTGGGATTGGACCTAGGGTTAGGGTTATGTTGAGGGCTGGGGTTAGAGAGACGGTTAGGGTTGGGATTGGACCTAGGGTTAGGGTTATGTTGAGGGCTAGGGTAGGGAGACGGTTAGGGTTGGGATTGGACTTAGGGTTAGGGTTATGTTGAGGGCTAGGGTTAGAGAGACGGTTAGGGTTGGGATTGGACCTAGGGTTAGGGTTATGTTGAGGGCTAGGGTTAGAGAGATGGTTACGGTTGGGATTGGACCTAGGCTTAGGGTTATGTTGAGGGCTAGGGTTAGAGAGACGGTTAGGGTTGGGATTGGACCTAGGGTTAGGGTTATGTTGAGGGCTAGGGTTAGAGAGACTGTTAGAGTTGGGATTGGACCTAGGGTTAGGGTTATGTTGAGGGCTAGGGTTAGAGAGACGGTTAGGGTGGGGATTGGACCTAGGGTTAGGGTTATGTTGAGGGCTAGGGTTAGAGAGACGGTTAGGGTTGGGATTGGACCTAGGGTTAGGGTTATGTTGAGGGCTAGGGTTAGAGAGACGGTTAGGGTTGCGATTGGACCTGGGGTTAGGGTTATGTTGAGGGCTAGGGTTAGAGAGATGGTTACGGTTGGGATTGGACCTAGGGTTAGGGTTATGTTGAGGGCTAGGGTTAGAGAGATGATTACGGTTGGGATTGGACCTAGGGTTAGGGTTATGTTGAGGGCTAGGGTTAGAGAGACGGTTAGGGTTGGGATTGGACCTAGGGTTAGGGTTATGTTGAGGGCTAGGGTTAGAGAGACGGTTAGGGTTGGGATTGGACCTAGGGTTAGGGTTATGTTGAGGGCTAGGGTTAGAGAGACGGTTAGGGTGGGGATTGGACCTAGGGTTAGGGTTATGTTGAGGGCTAGGGTTAGAGAGACGGTTAGGGTTGGGATTGGACCTAGGGTTAGGGTTATGTTGAGGGCTAGGGTTAGAGAGACGGTTAGGGTTGGGATTGGACCTAGGGTTAGGGTTATGTTGAGGGCTAGGGTTAGAGAGACGGTTACGGTTGGGATTGGACCTAGGGTTAGGGTTATGTTGAGGGCTAGGGTTAGAAAGACGGTTAGGGTTGGGATTGGACCTAGGGTTAGGGTTATGTTGAGGGCTAGGGTTAGGGAGACGGTTAGGGTTGGGATTGGACCTAGGGTTAGGGTTATGTTGAGGGCTAGGGTTAGAGAGATGGTTAGGGTTGGGATTGGACCTAGGGTTAGGGTTATGTTGAGGGCTAGGGTTAGAGAGATGGTTACGGTTGGGATTGGACCTAGGCTTAGGGTTATGTTGAGGGCTAGGGTTAGAGAGACGGTTAGGGTTGGGATTGGACCTAGGGTTAGGGTTATGTTGAGGGCTAGGGTTAGAGAGACTGTTAGGTTTGGGATTGGACCTAGGGTTAGGGTTATGTTGAGGGCTAGGGTTAGAGAGACGGTTAGGGTGGGAATTGGACCTAGGGTTAGGGTTATGTTGAGGGCTAGGGTTAGAGAGACGGTTAGGGTTGGGATTGGACCTAGGGTTAGGGTTATGTTGAGGGCTAGGGTTAGAGAGACGGTTAGGGTTGGGATTGGACCTGGGGTTAGGGTTATGTTGAGGGCTAGGGTTAGAGAGATGGTTACGGTTGGGATTGGACCTAGGGTTAGGGTTATGTTGAGGGCTAGGGTTAGAGAGACGGTTCGGGTTGGGATTGGACCTAGGGTTAGGGTTATGTTGAGGGCTAGGGTTAGAGAGAAGGTTCGGGTTGGGATTGGACCTAGGGTTAGGGTTATGTTGAGGGCTAGGGTTAGAGAGATGGTTACGGTTGGGATTGGACCTAGGGTTAGGGTTATGTTGAGAGCTAGGGTTGGAGAGACGGTTAGGGTTGGGATTGGACCTAGGGTTAGGGTTATGTTGAGGGCTAGGGTTAGAGAGATGGTTACGGTTGGGATTGGACCTAGGGTTAGGGTTATGTTGAGGGCTAGGGTTAGAGAGACGGTTACGGTTGGGATTGGACCTAGGGTTAGGGTTATGTTGAGGGCTAGGGTTAGAGAGATGGTTACGGTTGGGATTGGACCTAGGGTTAGGGTTATGTTGAGGGCTAGGGTTAGAGAGACGGTTCGGGTTGGGATTGGACCTAGGGTTAGGGTTATGTTGAGGGCTAGGGTTAGAGAGACGGCTCGGGTTGGGATTGGACCTAGGGTTAGGGTTATGCTGAGGGCTAGGGTTAGATAGACGGTTAGCTTTGGGATTGGACCTAGGGTTAGGGTTATGTTGAGGGCTAGGGTTAGAGAGATGGTTACGGTTGGGATTGGACCTAGGGTTAGGGTTATGTTGAGGGCTAGGGTTAGAGAGACGGTTCGGGTTGGGATTGGACCTAGGGTTAGGGTTATGTTGAGGGCTAGGGTTAGAGAGATGGTTACGGTTGGGATTGGACCTAGGGTTAGGGTTATGTTGAGGGCTAGGGTTAGAGAGACGGTTAGGGTTGGGATTGGACCTAGGGTTAGGGTTATGTTGAGGGCTAGGGTTAGAGAGACGGTTAGGGTTGGGATTGGACCTAGGGTTAGGGTTATGTTGAGGGCTAGGGTTAGAGAGATGGTTAGGGAGGGGATTGGACCTAGGGTTAGGGTTATGTTGAGGGCTAGGGTTAGAGAGACGGTTAGGGTTGGTATTGGACCTAGGGTTAGGGTTATGTTGAGGGCTAGGGTTAGAGAGACGGGTAGGGTTGTGATTGGACCTAGGGTTAGGGTTATGTTGAGGGCTAGGGTTAGAGAGACGGTTAGGGTTGGGATTGGACCTAGGGTTAGGGTTATGTTGAGGGCTAGGTTTAGAGAGATGGTTACGGTTGGGATTGGACCTAGGGTTAGGGTTATGTTGAGGGCTAGGGTTAGAGAGACGGTTAGGGTTGGGATTGGACCTAGGGTTAGGGTTATGTTGAGGGCTAGGGTTAGAGACACGGTTAGGGTGGGGATTGGACCTAGGGTTAGGGTTATGTTGAGGGCTAGGGTTAGAGAGACGGTTAGGGTTGGGATTGGACCTAGGGTTAGGGTTATGTTCAGGGCTAGGGTTAGAGAGACGGTTTGGGTTGGGATTGGACCTAGGGTTAGGGTTATGTTGAAGGCTAGGGTTAGAGAGACGGTTAGGGTTGGGATTGGACCTAGGTTTAGGGTTATGTTGAGGGCTAGGGTTAGAGAGACGGATAGGGTGGGATTGGACCTAGGGTTAGGGTTATGTTGAGGGCTAGGGTTAGAGAGACGGTTAGGGTTGGTATTGGACCTAGGGTTAGGGTTATGTTGAGAACTAGGTTTAGAGAGACGGTTAGGGTTGGGATTGGACCTAGGGTTAGGGTTATGTTGAGGTCAAGGGTTAGAGAGACGGTTAGGGTTGGGATTGGACCTAGGGTTAGGGTTATGTTGAGGGCTAGGGTTAGAGAGACGGTTAGGGTTGGGATTGGACCTAGGGTTAGGGTTATGTTGAAGGCTACGTTAGGGATACGGTTAGGGTTGCGATTGACCTAGGGTTAGGGTTATGTTGAGGGCTAGGGTTACAGAGACGGTTAGGGTTTGGATTGGACCTAGGGTTAGGGTTATGTTGAGGGCTAGGGTTAGAGAGATGGTTACGGTTGGGATTGGACCTAGGGTTAGGGTTATGTTGAGGGCTAGGGTTAGAGAGACGGTTAGGGTTGGGATTGGACCTAGGGTTAGGGTTATGTTGAGGGCTAGGGTTAGAGAGACGGTTAGGGTTGGGATTGGACCTAGGGTTAGGGTTATGTTGAGGGCTAGGGTTAGAGAGACGGATAGGGTTGGCATTGGACCTAGGGTTAGGGTTATGTTGAGGGCTAGGGTTAGAGAGACGGTTAGGGTTGGTATTGGACCTAGGGTTAGGGTTATGTTGAGAACTAGGTTTAGAGAGACGGTTAGGGTTGGGATTGGACCTAGGTTTAGGGTTATGTTGAGGACAAGGGTTAGAGAGACGGTTAGGGTTGGGATTGGACCTAGGGTTAGGCTTATGTTGAGGGCTAGGGTTAGAGAGACGGTTAGGGTTGGGATTGGACCTAGGGTTAGGGTTATGTTGAAGGCTACGTTAGGGATACGGTTAGGGTTGCGATTGACCTAGGGTTAAGGTTATGTTTAGGGCTAGGGTTACAGAGACGGTTAGGGTTTGGATTGGACCTAGGGTTAGGGTTATGTTGAGGGCTAGGGTTAGAGAGATGGTTACGGTTGGGATTACACCTAGGGTTAGGGTTATGTTGAGGGCTAGGGTTAGAGAGACGGTTAGGGTTGGGATTGGACCTAGGGTTAGGGTTATGTTGAGGGCTAGGGTTAGAGAGACGGTTAGGGTGGGGACTGGACCTAGGGTTAGGGTTATGTTGAGGGCTAGGGTTAGAGAGACGATTAGGGTTGGGACTGGACCCAGGGTTAGTGTTATGTTGAGGGCTAGGTTTAGAGAGACGGTTAGGGTTGGGATTGGACCTAGGGTTAGGGTTATGTTGAGGGCTAGGGTTAGAGAGACGGTTACGGTTGGGATTGGACCTAGTGTTAGGGTTATGTTGAGGGCTAGGGTTAGAGAGACGGTTAGGGTTGGGATTGGACCTAGGGTTAGGGTTATGTTGAGGGCTAGGGTTAGAGAGACGGTTAGGTTTGGGATTGGACCTAGGGTTAGGGGTATGTTGAGGGCTAGGGTTAGAGAGACGGTTAGGGTTGGGATTGGACCTAGGGTTAGGGTTATGTTGAGGGCTAGGTTTAGAGAGAAGGTTAGGGTGGGATTGGACCTAGGGTTAGGGTTATGTTGAGGGCTAGGTTTAGAGAGACGGTTAGGGTTGGGATTTGACCTAGGGTTAGGGTTATGTTGAGGGCTAGGGTTAGAGAGACGGTTAGGGTTGGGATTGGATCTAGGGTTAGGGTTATGTTGAGGGCTAGGGTTAGAGAGACGGTTAGGGTTGGGATTGGACCTAGGGTTAGGGTTATGTTGAGGGCTAGGGTTAGAGAGACGGTTCGGGTTGGGATTGGACCTAGGGTTAGTGTTATGTTGAGGGCTAGGGTTAGAGAGACGGTTTGGGTTGGGATTGGACCTAGGGTTATTGTTATGTTGAGGGTTAGGGTTATAGGGACGGTTAGGGTTGGGATTGGACCTAGGGTTAGGGTTATGTTGAGGGCTAGGGTTAGAGAGAAGGTTACGGTTGGGATTGGACCTAGGGTTAGGGTTATGTTGAGGGCTAGGGTTAGAGAGACGGTTAGGGTTGGGATTGGATCTAGGGTTAGGGTTATGTTGAGGGCTAGGGTTAGAGAGACGGTTAGGGTGGGGATTGGACCTAGGGTTAGGGTTATGTTGAGGGCTAGGGTTAGAGAGACGGTTAGGGTTGGGATTGGACCTAGGGTTAGGGTTATGTTGAGGGCTAGGGTTAGAGAGACGGTTTGGGTTGGGATTGGACCTAGGGTTAGGGTTATGTTGAGGGCTAGGGTTAGAGAGACGGTTAGGGTTGGGATTGGACCTAGGGTTAGGGTTATGTTGAGGGCTAGGGTTAGAGAGACGGTTAGGGTTGGGATTGGACCTAGGGTTAGGGTTATGTTGAGGGCTAGGGTTAGAGAGACGGTTAGGGTTGGGATTGGACCTAGGGTTAAGGTTATGTTTAGGGCTAGGGTTAGAGAGACGGTTCGGGTTGGGATTGGACCTAGGGTTAGGGTTATGTTGAGGGCTAGGGTTAGAGAGACGGTTTGGGTTGGGATTGGACCTAGGGTTAGGGTCATGTTGAGGGTTAGGGTTATAGGGACGGTTAGGGTTGGGATTGGACCTAGGGTTAGGGTTATGTTGAGGGCTAGGGTTAGAGAGACGGTTAGGGTTGGGATTGGACCTAGGGTTAGGGTTATGTTGAGGGCTAGGGTTAGAGAGACGGTTAGGGTTGGGATTGGACCTAGGGTTAGGGTTATGTTGAGGGCTAGGGTTAGAGAGACGGTTAGGGTGGGGAGTGGACCTACGGTTAGGGTTATGTTGAGGGCTAGGGTTAGAGAGACGGTTAGGGTTGGGATTGGACCTAGGGTTAGGGTTATGTTGAGGGCTAGGGTTAGAGAGACGGTTTGGGTTGGGATTGGACCTAGGGTTAGGGTTATGTTGAGGGCTAGGGTTAGAGAGACGGTTAGGGTTGGGATTGGACCTAGGGTTAGGGTTATGTTGAGGGCTAGGGTTAGAGAGACGGTTAGGGTTGGGATTGGACCTAGGGTTAGGGTTATGTTGAGGGCTAGGGTTAGAGAGACGGTTAGGGTTGGGATTGGACCTAGGGTTAGGGTTATGTTGAGGGCTAGGGTTAGAGAGACGGTTAGGGTTGGGATTGGACCTAGGGTTAGGGTTATGTTGAGGGCTAGGGTTAGAGAGACGGTTAGGGTTGGGATTGGACCTAGGGTTAGGGTTATGTTGAGGGCTGGGGATAGAGAGACGGTTAGGGTTGGGATTCGACCTAGGGTTAGTGTTATGTTGAGGGCTAGGGTTAGAGAGACGGTTAGGGTTGGGATTGGACCTAGGGTTAGGGTTATGTTGAGGGCTAGGGTTAGAGAGACGGTTAGGGTTGGGATTGGACCTAGGGTTAGGGTTATGTTGAGGGCTAGGGTTAGAGAGACGGTTAGGGTTGGGATTGGACCTAGCGTTAGGGTTATGTTCAGGGCTCGGGTTAGAGAGACGGTTAGGGTTGGGATTGGACCTAGGGTTAGGGTTATGTTGAGGGCTAGGGTTAGAGAGACGGTTAGGGTTGGGATTGGACATAGGGTTAGTGTTATGTTGAGGGCTAGGGTTAGAGAGACGGTTAGCGTTGGGATTGGACCTAGGGTTAGGGTTATGTTGAGGGCTAGGGTTAGAGAGACGGTTTGGGTTGGGATTGGACCTAGGGTTAGGGTTATGTTGAGGGTTAGGGTTATAGGGACGGTTAGGGTTGGGATTGGACCTAGGGTTAGGGTTATTTTGAGGGCTAGGGTTAGAGAGACGGTTACGGTTGGGATTGGACCTAGGGTTAGGGTTATGTTGAGGGCTAGGGTTAGAGAGACGGTTAGGGTTGGGATTGGACCTAGGGTTAGGGTTATGTTGAGGGCTAGGGTTAGAGAGACGCTTAGGGTGGGGATTGGACCTAGGGTTAGGGTTATGTTGAGGGCTAGGGTTAGAGAGACCGTTAGGGTGGGGATTGGACCTAGGGTTAGGGTTATGTTGAGGGCTAGGGTTAGAGAGACGGTTTGGGTTGGGATTGGACCTAGGGTTAGGGTTATGTTGAGGGCTAGGGTTAGAGAGACGGTTAGGGTTGGGATTGGACCTAGGGTTAGGGTTATGTTGAGGGCTAGGGTTAGAGAGACGGTTACGGTTGGGATTGGACCTAGGGTTAGGGTTATGTTGAGGGCTAGGGTTAGAGAGACGGTTAGGGTTGGGATTGGACGTAGGGTTAGGGTTATGTTGAGGGCTAGGGTTAGAGAGACGGTTAGGGTTGGGATTGGACCTAGGGTTAGGGTTATGTTGAGGGCTAGGGTTAGAGAGACGGTTAGGGTTGGGATTGGATCTAGGGTTAGGGATATGTTGAGGGCTAGGGTTAGAGAGATGGTTACGGTTGGGATTGGACCTAGGGTTAGGGTTATGTTGAGGGCTAGGGTTAGAGAGACGGTTCGGGTTGGGATTGGACCTAGGGTTAGGGTTATGTTGAGGGCTAGGGTTAGAGAGACGGTTCGGGTTGGGATTGGACCTAGGGTTAGGGTTATGTTGAGGGCTAGGGTTAGAGAGACGGTTACGGTTGGGATTGGACCTAGGGTTAGGGTTATGTTGAGCGCTAGGGTTAGAGAGACGGTTAGGGTTGGGATTGGACCTAGGGTTAGGGTTATGTTGAGGGCTAGGGTTAGAGAGACGGTTAGGGTTGGGATTGGACCTAGGGTTAGGGTTATGTTGAGGGCTAGGGTTAGAGAGACGGTTAGGGTTCGGATTTTACCTAGGGTTAGGGTTATGTTGAGGGCTAGGGTTAGAGAGACGGTTAGGGTTGGGATTGGACCTAGGGTTAGGGTTATGTTGAGGGCTGGGGATAGAGAGACGGTTAGGGTTGGGATTGGACCTAGGGTTAGGGTTATGTTGAGGGCTAGGGTTAGAGAGACGGTTAGGGTTGGGATTGGACCTAGGGTTAGGGTTATGTTGAGAGCTAGGGTTAGAGAGACGGTTCGGTTTGGGATTGGACCTAGGGTTAGGGTTATGTTGAGGGCTAGGGTTAGAGAGACGGTTCGGGTTGGGATTGGACCTAGGGTTAGGGTTATGTTGAGGGCTAGGGTTAGAGAGATGGTTACGGTTGGGATTGGACTTAGGGTTAGGGTTATGTTGTGGGCTAGGGTTAGAGAGACGGTTAGGGTTGGGATTGGACCTAGGGTTAGGGTTATGTTGAGGGCTAGGGTTAGAGAGACGCTTAGGGTGGGGATTGGACCTAGGGTTAGGGTTATGTTGAGGGCTAGGGTTAGAGAGACGGTTAGCGTTGGGATTGGACCTAGGGTTAGGGTTATGTTGAGGGCTAGGGTTAGAGAGACGGTTTGGGTTGGGATTGGACCTAGGGTTAGTGTTATGTTGCGGGTTAGGGTTATAGGGACTGTTAGGGTTGGGATTGGACTTAGGGTTAGGGTTATGTTGAGGGCTAGGGTTAGAGAGACGGTTACGGTTGGGATTGGACCTAGGGTTAGGGTTATGTTGAGGGCTAGGGTTAGAGAGACGGTTTGGGTTGGGATTGGACCTACGGTTAGTGTTATGTTGAGGGCTAGGGTTAGAGAGACGGTTAGGGTTGGGATTGGACCCAGGGTTAGGGTTATGTTGAGGGTAGGGTTAGAGAGACGGTTAGGTTTGGGATTGGACCTAGGGTTAGGGTTATGTTGAGGGCTAGGGTTAGAGAGACGGTTAGGGTTGGGATTGGACCTAGGGTTAGGGTTATGTTGAGGGCTAGGGTTAGAGAGACGGTTAGGGTTGGGATTGGACCTAGGGTTAGGGTTATGTTGAGGGCTGGGGATAGAGAGACGGTTAGGGTTGGGATTGGACCTAGGGTTAGGGTTATGTTGAGGGCTAGGGTTAGAGAGACGGTTAGGGTTGGGATTGGACCTAGGGTTAGGGTTATGTTGAGGGCTAGGGTTAGAGAGACGGTTAGGGTTGGGATTGGACCTAGGGTTAGGGTTATGTTGAGGGCTAGGGTTAGAGAGACGGTTAGGGTTGGGATTGGACCTAGGGTTAGGGTTATGTTGAGGGCTCGGGTTAGAGAGACGGTTAGGGTTGGGATTGGACCTAGGGTTAGGGTTATGTTGAGGGGTAGGGTTAGAGAGACGGTTAGGGTGGGGATTGGACCTAGGGTTAGGGTTATGTTGAGGGGTAGGGTTAGAGAGACGGTTAGGGTGGGGATTGGACCTAGGGTTAGGGTTATGTTGAGGGCTAGGGTTAGAGAGACGGTTAGGGTTGGGATTGGACCTAGGGTTAGGGTTATGTTGAGGGCTCGGGTTAGAGAGACGGTTAGGGTTGGGATTGGACCTAGGGTTAGGGTTATGTTGAGGGGTAGGGTTAGAGAGACGGTTAGGGTGGGGATTGGACCTAGGGTTAGGGTTATGTTGAGGGCTAGGGTTAGAGAGACGGTTACGGTTGGGATTGGACCTAGGGTTAGGGTTATGTTGAGGGCTAGGGTTAGACAGACGGTTAGGGTTGGGATTGGACCTAGGGTTAGGGTTATGTTGAGGGCTAGGGTTAGAGAGACGGTTAGGTTTGGGATTGGACCTAGGGTTAGGGGTATGTTGAGGGCTAGGGTTAGAGAGACGGTTAGGGTTGGGATTGGACCTAGGGTTAGGGTTATGTTGAGGGCTAGGTTTAGAGAGAAGGTTAGGGTGGGATTGGACCTAGGGTTAGGGTTATGTTGAGGGCTAGGTTTAGAGAGACGGTTAGGGTTGGGATTTGACCTAGGGTTAGGGTTATGTTGAGGGCTAGGGTTAGAGAGACGGTTAGGGTTGGGATTGGATCTAGGGTTAGGGTTATGTTGAGGGCTAGGGTTAGAGAGACGGTTAGGGTTGGGATTGGACCTAGGGTTAGGGTTATGTTGAGGGCTAGGGTTAGAGAGACGGTTCGGGTTGGGATTGGACCTAGGGTTAGGGTTATGTTGAGGGCTAGGGTTAGAGAGACGGTTTGGGTTGGGATTGGACCTAGGGTTATTGTTATGTTGAGGGTTAGGGTTATAGGGACGGTTAGGGTTGGGATTGGACCTAGGGTTAGGGTTATGTTGAGGGCTAGGGTTAGAGAGAAGGTTACGGTTGGGATTGGACCTAGGGTTAGGGTTATGTTGAGGGCTAGGGTTAGAGAGACGGTTAGGGTTGGGATTGGATCTAGGGTTAGGGTTATGTTGAGGGCTAGGGTTAGAGAGACGGTTAGGGTGGGGATTGGACCTAGGGTTAGGGTTATGTTGAGGGCTAGGGTTAGAGAGACGGTTAGGGTTGGGATTGGACCTAGGGTTAGGGTTATGTTGAGGGCTAGGGTTAGAGAGACGGTTTGGGTTGGGATTGGACCTAGGGTTAGGGTTATGTTGAGGGCTAGGGTTAGAGAGACGGTTAGGGTTGGGATTGGACCTAGGGTTAGGGTTATGTTGAGGGCTAGGGTTAGAGAGACAGTTAGGGTTGGGATTGGACCTAGGGTTAGGGTTATGTTGAGGGCTAGGGTTAGAGAGACGGTTAGGGTTGGGATTGGACCTAGGGTTAAGGTTATGTTTAGGGCTAGGGTTAGAGAGACGGTTCGGGTTGGGATTGGACCTAGGGTTAGGGTTATGTTGAGGGCTAGGGTTAGAGAGACGGTTTGGGTTGGGATTGGACCTAGGGTTAGGGTCATGTTGAGGGTTAGGGTTATAGGGACGGTTAGGGTTGGGATTGGACCTAGGGTTAGGGTTATGTTGAGGGCTAGGGTTAGAGAGACGGTTAGGGTTGGGATTGGACCTAGGGTTAGGGTTATGTTGAGGGCTAGGGTTAGAGAGACGGTTAGGGTTGGGATTGGACCTAGGGTTAGGGTTATGTTGAGGGCTAGGGTTAGAGAGACGGTTAGGGTGGGGAGTGGACCTACGGTTAGGGTTATGTTGAGGGCTAGGGTTAGAGAGACGGTTAGGGTTGGGATTGGACCTAGGGTTAGGGTTATGATGAGGGCTAGGGTTAGAGAGACGGTTTGGGTTGGGATTGGACCTAGGGTTAGGGTTATGTTGAGGGCTAGGGTTAGAGAGACGGTTAGGGTTGGGATTGGACCTAGGGTTAGGGTTATGTTGAGGGCTAGGGTTAGAGAGATGGTTAGGGTTGGGATTGGATCTAGGGTTAGGGATATGTTGAGGGCTAGGGTTAGAGAGATGGTTACGGTTGGGATTGGACCTAGGGTTAGGGTTATGTTGAGGGCTAGGGTTAGAGAGACGGTTCGGGTTGGGATTGGACCTAGGGTTAGGGTTATGTTGAGGGCTAGGGTTAGAGAGACGGTTCGGGTTGGGATTGGACCTAGGGTTAGGGTTATGTTGAGGGCTAGGGTTAGAGAGACGGTTACGGTTGGGATTGGACCTAGGGTTAGGGTTATGTTGAGGGCTAGGGTTAGAGAGACGGTTAGGGTTGGGATTGGACCTAGGGTTAGGGTTATGTTGAGGGCTAGGGTTAGAGAGACGGTTAGGGTTGGGATTGGACCTAGGGTTAGGGTTATGTTGAGGGCTAGGGTTAGAGAGACGGTTAGGGTTGGGATTTTACCTAGGGTTAGGGTTATGTTGAGGGCTAGGGTTAGAGAGACGGTTAGGGTTGGGATTGGACCTAGGGTTAGGGTTATGTTGAGGGCTGGGGATAGAGAGACGGTTAGGGTTGGGATTGGACCTAGGGTTAGGGTTATGTTGAGGGCTAGGGTTAGAGAGACGGTTAGGGTTGGGATTGGACCTAGGGTTAGGGTTATGTTGAGAGCTAGGGTTAGAGAGACGGTTCGGTTTGGGATTGGACCTAGGGTTAGGGTTATGTTGAGGGCTAGGGTTAGAGAGACGGTTCGGGTTGGGATTGGACCTAGGGTTAGGGTTATGTTGAGGGCTAGGGTTAGAGAGATGGTTACGGTTGGGATTGGACTTAGGGTTAGGGTTATGTTGTGGGCTAGGGTTAGAGAGACGGTTAGGGTTGGGATTGGACCTAGGGTTAGGGTTATGTTGAGGGCTAGGGTTAGAGAGACGGTTAGGGTGGGGATTGGACCTAGGGTTAGGGTTATGTTGAGGGCTAGGGTTAGAGAGACGGTTAGCGTTGGGATTGGACCTAGGGTTAGGGTTCTGTTGAGGGCTAGGGTTAGAGAGACGGTTTGGGTTGGGATTTTACCTAGGGTTAGTGTTATGTTGCGGGTTAGGGTTATAGGGACTGTTAGGGTTGGGATTGGACTTAGGGTTAGGGTTATGTTGAGGGCTAGGGTTAGAGAGACGGTTACGGTTGGGATTGGACCTAGGGTTAGGGTTATGTTGAGGGCTAGGGTTAGAGAGACGGTTTGGGTTGGGATTGGACCTACGGTTAGTGTTATGTTGAGGGCTAGGGTTAGAGAGACGGTTAGGCTTGGGATTGGACCTAGGGTTAGGGTTATGTTGAAGGCTAGGGTTAGAGAGACGGTTAGGGTTGGGATTGGACCTAGGGTTAGGGTTATGTTGAGGGCTAGGGTTAGAGAGACGGTTAGGGTGGGGATTGGACCTAGGGTTAGGGTTATGTTGAGGGCTAGGGTTAGAGAGACGGTTAGGGTTGGGATTGGACCTAGGGTTAGGGTTATGTTGAGGGCTAGGGTTAGAGAGACGGTTTGGGTTGGGATTGGACCTAGGGTTAGGGTTATGTTGAGGGCTAGGGTTAGAGAGACGGTTAGGGTTGGGATTGGACCTAGGGTTAGGGTTATGTTGAGGGCTAGGGTTAGAGAGACGGTTAGGGTTGGGATTGGACCTAGGGTTAGGGTTATGTTGAGGGCAAGGGTTAGAGAGACGGTTAGGGTTGGGATTGGACCTAGGGTTAAGGTTATGTTTAGGGCAAGGGTTAGAGAGACGGTTCGGGTTGGGATTGGACCTAGGGTTAGGGTTATGTTGAGGGCTAGGGTTAGAGAGACGGTTTGGGTTGGGATTGGACCTAGGGTTAGGGTCATGTTGAGGGTTAGGGTTATAGGGACGGTTAGGGTTGGGATTGGACCTAGGGTTAGGGTTATGTTGAGGGCTAGGGTTAGAGAGACGGTTACGGTTGGGATTGGACCTAGGGTTAGGGTTATGTTGAGGGCTAGGGTTAGAGAGATGGTTAGGGTTGGGATTGGACCTAGGGTTAGGGTTATGTTGAGGGCTAGGGTTAGAGAGACGGTTAGGGTGGGGATTGGACCTACGGTTAGGGTTATGTTGAGGGCTAGGGTTAGAGAGACGGTTAGGGTTGGGATTGGACCTAGGGTTAGGGTTATGTTGAGGGCTAGGGTTAGAGAGACGGTTTGGGTTGGGATTGGACCTAGGGTTAGGGTTATGTTGAGGGCTAGGGTTAGAGAGACGGTTAGGGTTGGGATTGGACCCAGGGTTAGGGTTATGTTGAGGGCTAGGGTTAGAGAGACGGTTAGGGTTGGGATTGGACCCAGGGTTAGGGTTATGTTGAGGGTAGGGTTAGAGAGACGGTTAGGTTTGGGATTGGACCTAGGGTTAGGGTTATGTTGAGGGCTAGGGTTAGAGAGACGGTTAGGGTTGGGATTGGACCTAGGGTTAGGGTTATGTTGAGGGCTAGGGTTAGAGAGACGGTTAGGGTTGGGATTGGACCTAGGGTTAGGGTTATGTTGAGGGCTGGGGATAGAGAGACGGTTAGGGTTGGGATTGGACCTAGGGTTAGGGTTATGTTGAGGGCTAGGGTTAGAGAGACGGTTAGGGTTGGGATTGGACCTAGGGTTAGGGTTATGTTGAGGGCTAGGGTTAGAGAGACGGTTAGGGTTGGGATTGGACCTAGGGTTAGGGTTATGTTGAGGGCTAGGGTTAGAGAGACGATTAGGGTTGGGATTGGACCTAGGGTTAGGGTTATGTTGAGGGCTCGGGTTAGAGAGACGGTTAGGGTTGGGATTGGACCTAGGGTTAGGGTTATGTTGAGGGGTAGGGTTAGAGAGACGGTTAGGGTGGGGATTGGACCTAGGGTTAGGGTTATGTTGAGGGGTAGGGTTAGAGAGACGGTTAGGGTGGGGATTGGACCTAGGGTTAGGGTTATGTTGAGGGCTAGGGTTAGAGAGACGGTTAGGGTTGGGATTGGACCTAGGGTTAGGGTTATGTTGAGGGCTCGGGTTAGAGAGACGGTTAGGGTTGGGATTGGACCTAGGGTTAGGGTTATGTTGAGGGGTAGGGTTAGAGAGACGGTTAGGGTGGGGATTGGACCTAGGGTTAGGGTTATGTTGAGGGCTAGGGTTAGAGAGACGGTTACGGTTGGGATTGGACCTAGGGTTAGGGTTATGTTGAGGGCTAGGGTTAGAGAGACGGTTAGGGTTGGGATTGGACCTAGGGTTAGGGTTATGTTGAGGGCTAGGGTTAGAGAGACGGTTAGGTTTGGGATTGGACCTAGGGTTAGGGGTATGTTGAGGGCTAGGGTTAGAGAGACGGTTAGGGTTGGGATTGGACCTAGGGTTAGGGTTATGTTGAGGGCTAGGTTTAGAGAGAAGGTTAGGGTGGGATTGGACCTAGGGTTAGGGTTATGTTGAGGGCTAGGTTTAGAGAGACGGTTAGGGTTGGGATTTGACCTAGGGTTAGGGTTATGTTGAGGGCTAGGGTTAGAGAGACGGTTAGGGTTGGGATTGGATCTAGGGTTAGGGTTATGTTGAGGGCTAGGGTTAGAGAGACGGTTAGGGTTGGGATTGGACCTAGGGTTAGGGTTATGTTGAGGGCTAGGGTTAGAGAGACGGTTCGGGTTGGGATTGGACCTAGGGTTAGGGTTATGTTGAGGGCTAGGGTTAGAGAGACGGTTTGGGTTGGGATTGGACCTAGGGTTATTGTTATGTTGAGGGTTAGGGTTATAGGGACGGTTAGGGTTGGGATTGGACCTAGGGTTAGGGTTATGTTGAGGGCTAGGGTTAGAGAGAAGGTTACGGTTGGGATTGGACCTAGGGTTAGGGTTATGTTGAGGGCTAGGGTTAGAGAGACGGTTAGGGTTGGGATTGGATCTAGGGTTAGGGTTATGTTGAGGGCTAGGGTTAGAGAGACGGTTAGGGTGGGGATTGGACCTAGGGTTAGGGTTATGTTGAGGGCTAGGGTTAGAGAGACGGTTAGGGTTGGGATTGGACCTAGGGTTAGGGTTATGTTGAGGGCTAGGGTTAGAGAGACGGTTTGGGTTGGGATTGGACCTAGGGTTAGGGTTATGTTGAGGGCTAGGGTTAGAGAGACGGTTAGGGTTGGGATTGGACCTAGGGTTAGGGTTATGTTGAGGGCTAGGGTTAGAGAGACGGTTAGGGTTGGGATTGGACCTAGGGTTAGGGTTATGTTGAGGGCTAGGGTTAGAGAGACGGTTAGGGTTGGGATTGGACCTAGGGTTAAGGTTATGTTTAGGGCTAGGGTTAGAGAGACGGTTCGGGTTGGGATTGGACCTAGGGTTAGGGTTATGTTGAGGGCTAGGGTTAGAGAGACGGTTTGGGTTGGGATTGGACCTAGGGTTAGGGTCATGTTGAGGGTTAGGGTTATAGGGACGGTTAGGGTTGGGATTGGACCTAGGGTTAGGGTTATGTTGAGGGCTAGGGTTAGAGAGACGGTTAGGGTTGGGATTGGACCTAGGGTTAGGGTTATGTTGAGGGCTAGGGTTAGAGAGACGGTTAGGGTTGGGATTGGACCTAGGGTTAGGGTTATGTTGAGGGCTAGGGTTAGAGAGACGGTTAGGGTGGGGAGTGGACCTACGGTTAGGGTTATGTTGAGGGCTAGGGTTAGAGAGACGGTTAGGGTTGGGATTGGACCTAGGGTTAGGGTTATGTTGAGGGCTAGGGTTAGAGAGACGGTTTGGGTTCGGATTGGACCTAGGGTTAGGGTTATGTTGAGGGCTAGGGTTAGAGACACGGTTAGGGTTGGGATTGGACCTAGGGTTAGGGTTATGTTGAGGGCTAGGGTTAGAGAGACGGTTAGGGTTGGGATTGGACCTAGGGTTAGGGTTATGTTGAGGGCTAGGGTTAGAGAGACGGTTAGGGTTGGGATTGGACCTAGGGTTAGGGTTATGTTGAGGGCTAGGGTTAGAGAGACGGTTAGGGTTGGGATTGGACCTAGGGTTAGGGTTATGTTGAGGGCTAGGGTTAGAGAGACGGTTAGGGTTGGGATTGGACCTAGGGTTAGGGTTATGTTGAGGGCTGGGGATAGAGAGACGGTTAGGGTTGGGATTGGACCTAGGGTTAGTGTTATGTTGAGGGCTAGGGTTAGAGAGACGGTTAGGGTTGGGATTGGACCTAGGGTTAGGGTTATGTTGAGGGCTAGGGTTAGAGAGACGGTTAGGGTTGGGATTGGACCTAGGGTTAGGGTTATGTTGAGGGCTAGGGTTAGAGAGACGGTTAGGGTTGGGATTGGACCTAGCGTTAGGGTTATGTTGAGGGCTCGGGTTAGAGAGACGGTTAGGGTTGGGATTGGACCTAGGGTTAGGGTTATGTTGAGGGCTAGGGTTAGAGAGACGGTTAGGGTTGGGATTGGACCTAGGGTTAGGGTTATGTTGAGGGCTAGGGTTAGAGAGACGGTTAGCGTTGGGATTGGACCTAGGGTTAGGGTTATGTTGAGGGCTAGGGTTAGAGAGACGGTTTGGGTTGGGATTGGACCTAGGGTTAGGGTTATGTTGAGGGTTAGGGTTATAGGGACGGTTAGGGTTGGGATTGGACCTAGGGTTAGGGTTATTTTGAGGGCTAGGGTTAGAGAGACGGTTACGGTTGGGATTGGACCTAGGGTTAGGGTTATGTTGAGGGCTAGGGTTAGAGAGACGGTTAGGGTTGGGATTGGACCTAGGGTTAGGGTTATGTTGAGGGCTAGGGTTAGAGAGACGGTTAGGGTGGGGATTGGACCTAGGGTTAGGGTTATGTTGAGGGCTAGGGTTAGAGAGACCGTTAGGGTGGGGATTGGACCTAGGGTTAGGGTTATGTTGAGGGCTAGGGTTAGAGAGACGGTTTGGGTTGGGATTGGACCTAGGGTTAGGGTTATGTTGAGGGCTAGGGTTAGAGAGACGGTTAGGGTTGGGATTGGACCTAGGGTTAGGGTTATGTTGAGGGCTAGGGTTAGAGAGACGGTTACGGTTGGGATTGGACCTAGGGTTAGGGTTATGTTGAGGGCTAGGGTTAGAGAGACGGTTAGGGTTGGGATTGGACGTAGGGTTAGGGTTATGTTGAGGGCTAGGGTTAGAGAGACGGTTAGGGTTGGGATTGGACCTAGGGTTAGGGTTATGTTGAGGGCTAGGGTTAGAGAGACGGTTAGGGTTGGGATTGGATCTAGGGTTAGGGATATGTTGAGGGCTAGGGTTAGAGAGATGGTTACGGTTGGGATTGGACCTAGGGTTAGGGTTATGTTGAGGGCTAGGGTTAGAGAGACGGTTCGGGTTGGGATTGGACCTAGGGTTAGGGTTATGTTGAGGGCTAGGGTTAGAGAGACGGTTCGGGTTGGGATTGGTCCTAGGGTTAGGGTTATGTTGAGGGCTACGGTTAGAAAGACTGTTAGGGTTGGGATTGGACCTAGGGCTAGGGTTATGTTGAGGGCTAGGGTTAGAGAGACGGTTCGGGTTGGGATTGGACCTAGGGTTAGGGTTATGTTGAGGGCTAGGGTTAGAGAGACGGTTTGGGTTGGGATTGGACCTAGGGTTATTGTTATGTTGCGGGTTAGGGTTATAGGGACTGTTAGGGTTGGGATTGGAATTAGGGTTAGGGTTATGTTGAGGGCTAGGGTTAGAGAGACGGTTACGGTTGGGATTGGACCTAGGGTTAGGGTTATGTTGAGGGCTAGGGTTAGAGAGACGGTTAGGGTGGGGATTGGACCTAGGGTTAGGGTTATGTTGAGGGCTAGGGTTAGAGAGACGGTTAGCGTTGGGATTGGACCTAGGGTTAGGGTTATGTTGAGGGCTAGGGTTAGAGAGACGGTTTGGGTTGGGATTGGACCTACGGTTAGGGTTATGTTGAGGGCTAGGGTTAGAGAGACGGTTAGGGTTGGGCTTGGACCTAGGGTTAGGGTTATGTTGAAGGCTAGGGTTAGAGAGACGGTTAGGGTTGGGATTGGACCTAGGGTTAGGGTTATGTTGAGGGCTAGGGTTAGAGAGACGGTTAGGGTGGGGATTGGACCTAGGGTTAGGGTTATGTTGAGGGCTAGGGTTAGAGAGACGGTTAGGGTTGGGATTGGACCTAGGGTTAGGGTTATGTTGAGGGCTAGGGTTAGAGAGACGGTATGGGTTGGGATTGGACCTAGGGTTAGGGTTATGTTGAGGGCTAGGGTTAGAGAGACGGTTAGGGTTGGGATTGGACCTAGGGTTAGGGTTATGTTGAGGGCTAGGGTTAGAGAGACGGTTAGGGTTGGGATTGGACCTAGGGTTAGGGTTATGTTGAGGGCTAGGGTTAGAGAGACGGTTAGGGTTGGGATTGGACCTAGGGTTAAGGTTATGTTTAGGGCAAGGGTTAGAGAGACGGTTCGGGTTGGGATTGGACCTAGGGTTAGGGTTATGTTGAGGGCTAGGGTTAGAGAGACGGTTTGGGTTGGGATTGGACCTAGGGTTAGGGTCATGTTGAGGGTTAGGGTTATAGGGACGGTTAGGGTTGGGATTGGACCTAGGGTTAGGGTTATGTTGAGGGCTAGTGTTAGAGAGACGGTTACGGTTGGGATTGGACCTAGGGTTAGGGTTATGTTGAGGGCTAGGGTTAGAGAGATGGTTAGGGTTGGGATTGGACCTAGGGTTAGGGTTATGTTGAGGGCTAGGGTTAGAGAGACGGTTAGGGTGGGGATTGGACCTACGGTTAGGGTTATGTTGAGGGCTAGGGTTAGAGAGACGGTTAGGGTTGGGATTGGACCTAGGGTTAGGGTTATGTTGAGGGCTAGGGTTAGAGAGACGGTTTGGGTTGGGATTGGACCTAGGGTTAGGGTTATGTTGAGAGCTAGGGTTAGAGAGACGGTTAGGGTTGGGATTGGACCCAGGGTTAGGGTTATGTTGAGGGCTAGGGTTAGAGAGACGGTTAGGGTTGGGATTGGACCCAGGGTTAGGGTTATGTTGAGGGTAGGGTTAGAGAGACGGTTAGGTTTGGGATTGGACCTAGGGTTAGGGTTATGTTGAGGGCTAGGGTTAGAGATACGGTTAGGGTTGGGATTGGACCTAGGGTTAGGGTTATGTTGAGGGCTAGGGTTAGAGAGACGGTTAGGGTTGGGATTGGACCTAGGGTTAGGGTTATGTTGAGGGCTGGGGATAGAGAGACGGTTAGGGTTGGGATTGGACCTAGGGTTAGGGCTATGTTGAGGGCTAGGGTTAGAGAGACGGTTAGGGTTGGGATTGGACCTAGGGTTAGGGTTATGTTGAGGGCTAGGGTTAGAGAGACGGTTAGGGTTGGGATTGGACCTAGGGTTAGGGTTATGTTGAGGGCTAGGGTTAGAGAGACGGTTAGGGTGGGGATTGGACCTAGGGTTAGGGTTATGTTGAGGGCTAGGGTTAGAGAGACGGTTTGGGTTGGGATTGGACCTAGGGTTAGGGTTATGTTGAGGGCTAGGTTTAGAGAGACGGTTAGGGTTGGGATTGGACCTAGGGTTAGGGTTATGTTGAGGGCTAGGGTTAGAGAGACGGTTACGGTTGGGATTGGACCTAGGGTTAGGGTTATGTTGAGGGCTAGGGTTAGAGAGACGGTTAGGGTTGGGATTGGACCTAGGGTTAGGGTTATGTTGAGGGCTAGGGTTAGAGAGACGGTTAGGGTTGGGATTGGACCTAGGGTTAGGGTTATGTTGAGGGCTAGGGTTAGAGAGACGGTTAGGGTTGGGATTGGACCTAGGGTTAGGGTTATGTTGAGGGCTAGGTTTAGAGAGATGGTTACGGTTGGGATTGGACCTAGGGTTAGGGTTATGTTGAGGGCTAGGGTTAGAGAGACGGTTCGGGTTGGGATTGGACCTAGGGTTAGGGTTATGTTGAGGGCTAGGGTTAGAGAGACGGTTCGGGTTGGGATTGGACCTAGGGTTAGGGTTATGTTGAGGGCTAGGGTTAGAGAGACGGTTACGGTTGGGATTGGACCTAGGGTTAGGGTTATGTTGAGGGCTAGGGTTAGAGAGACGGTTAGGGTTGGGATTGGACCTAGGGTTAGGGTTATGTTGAGGGCTAGGGTTAGAGAGACGGTTAGGGTTGGGATTGGACCTAGGGATAGGGTTATGTTGAGGGCTAGGGTTAGAGAGACGGTTAGGGTTGGGATTTTACCTAGGGTTAGGGTTATGTTGAGGGCTAGGGTTAGAGAGACGGTTAGGGTTGGGATTGGACCTAGGGTTAGGGTTATGTTGAGGGCTGGGGATAGAGAGACGGTTAGGGTTGGGATTGGACCTAGGGTTAGGGTTATGTTGAGGGCTAGGGTTAGAGAGACGGTTAGGGTTGGGATTGGACCTAGGGTTAGGGTTATGTTGAGGGCTAGGGTTAGAGAGACGGTTCGGTTTGGGATTGGACCTAGGGTTAGGGTTATGTTGAGGGCTAGGGTTAGAGAGACGGTTCGGGTTGGGATTGGACCTAGGGTTAGGGTTATGTTGAGGGCTAGGGTTAGAGAGATGGTTACGGTTCGGATTGGACTTAGGGTTAGGGTTATGTTGAGGGCTAGGGTTAGAGAGACGGTTAGGGTTGGGATTGGACCTAGGGTTAGGGTTATGTTGAGGGCTAGGGTTAGAGAGACGGTTAGGGTGGGGATTGGACCTAGGGTTAGGGTTATGTTGAGGGCTAGGGTTAGAGAGACGGTTTGGGTTGGGATTGGACCTAGGGTTAGTGTTATGTTGAGGGGTAGGGTTAGAGAGACGGTTAGGGTTGGGATTGGACCTAGGGTTAGGGTTATGTTGAAGGCTAGGGTTAGAGAGACGGTTAGAGTTGGGATTGGACCTAGGGTTAGGGTTATGTTGAGGGCTAGGGTTAGAGAGACGGTTCGGGTTGGGATTGGTCCTAGGGTTAGGGTTATGTTGAGGGCTAGGGTTAGAGAGACGGTTAGGGTTGGGATTGGACCTAGGGCTAGGGTTATGTTGAGGGCTAGGGTTAGAGAGATGGTTACGGTTGGGATTGGACCTAGGGTTAGGATTATGTTGAGTGCTAGGGTTAGAGAGACGGTTAGGGTTGGGATTGGACCTAGGGTTAGGGTTATGTTGAAGGCTCCGTTAGGGATACGGTTACGGTTGCGATTAACCTAGGGTTACGGTTATGTTGAGGGCTAGGGTTAGAGAGATGGTTACGGTTGGGATTGGACCTAGGGTTAGGGTTATGTTGAGTGCTAGGGTTAGAGAGACGGTTCGGGTTGGGATTGGACCTAGGGTTAGGGTTATGTTGAGGGCTAGGATTAGAGAGACGGTTAGGGTTGGGATTGGACCTAGGGTTAGGGTTATGTTGAGGGCTAGGGTTAGAGAGACGGATAGGGTTGGGATTGAACCTAGGGTTAGGGTTATGTTGAGGGCTAGGGTTAGAGAGACGGTTAGGGTTGGTATTGGACCTAGGGTTAGGGTTATGTTGAGAACTAGGTTTAGAGAGACGGTTAGGGTTGGGATTGGACCTAGGGTTAGGGTTATGTTGAGGACAAGGGTTAGAGAGACGGTTAGGGTTGGGATTGGACCTAGGGTTAGGGTTATGTTGAGGGCTAGGGTTAGAGAGACGTTTAGGGTTGGGATTGGACCTAGGGTTAGGGTTATGTTGAAGGCTCCGTTAGGGATACGGTTACGGTTGCGATTAACCTAGGGTTAGGGTTATGTTGAGGGCTAGGGTTACAGAGACGGTTAGGGTTTGGATTGGACCTAGGGTTAGGGTTATGTTGAGGGCTAGGGTTAGAGAGATGGTTACGGTTGGGATTGGACCTAGGGTTAGGATTATGTTGAGGGCTAGGGTTAGAGAGACGGTTAGGGTTGGGATTGGACCTAGGGTTAGGGTTTTGTTGAGGGCTAGGGATAGAGAGACGTTTAGGGTTGGGATTGGACCTAGGGTTAGGGTTATGTTGAGGGCTAGGGTTAGAGAGACGGTTAGGGTTGGGATTGGTACTAGGGTTAGGGTTATGTTGAGGGCTAGGGTTAGAGAGACGGTTAGGGTTGGGATTTGACCTAGGGTTAGGGTTATGTTGAGGGCTAGGGTTAGAGAGACGGTTAGGGTTGGGTTTGCACCTAGGGTTAGGGTTATGTTGAGGGCTAGGGTTAGAGAGACGGTTACGGTTGGGATTGGACCTAGGGTTAGGGTTATGTTGAGGGCTAGGGTTAGAGAGACGGTTAGGGTTGGGATTGGACCTAGGGTTAGGGTTATGTTGAGGGCTAGGGTTAGAGAGACGGTTAGGGTTGGGATTGGACCTAGGGTTAGGGTTATGTTGAGGGCTAGGGTTAGAGAGACGGTTAGGGTTGGGATTTTACCTAGGGTTAGGGTTATGTTGAGGGCTAGGGTTAGAGAGACGGTTAGGGTTGGGATTGGACCTAGGGTTAGGGTTATGTTGAGGGGTGGGGATAGAGAGACGGTTAGGGTTTGGATTGGACCTAGGGTTAGGGTTATTTTGAGGGCTAGGGTTAGAGAGACGGTTAGGGTTGGGATTGGACCTAGGGTTAGGGTTATGTTGAGGGCTAGGGTTAGAGAGACGGTTCGGTTTGGGATTGGACCTAGGGTTAGGGTTATGTTGAGGGCTAGGGTTAGAGAGACGGTTCGGGTTGGGATTGGACCTAGGGTTAGGGTTATGTTGAGGGCTAGGGTTAGAGAGATGGTTACGGTTCGGATTGGACTTAGGGTTAGGGTTATGTTGAGGGCTAGGGTTAGAGAGACGGTTAGGGTTGGGATTGGACCTAGGGTTAGGGTTATGTTGAGGGCTAGGGTTAGAGAGACGGTTAGGGTGGGGATTGGACCTAGGGTTAGGGTTATGTTGAGGGCTAGGGTTAGAGACGGTTAGCGTTGGGATTGGACCTAGGGTTAGGGTTATGTTGAGGGCTAGGGTTAGAGAGACGGTTTGGGTTGGGATTGGACCTAGGGTTAGTGTTATGTTGAGGGCTAGGGTTAGAGAGACGGTTAGGGTTGGGATTGGACCTAGGGTTAGGGTTATGTTGAAGGCTAGGGTTAGAGAGACGGTTAGAGTTGGGATTGGACCTAGGGTTAGGGTTATGTTGAGGGCTAGGGTTAGAGAGACGGTTCGGGTTGGGATTGGTCCTAGGGTTAGGGTTATGTTGAGGGCTAGGGTTAGAGAGACGGTTAGGGTTGGGATTGGACCTAGGGCTAGGGTTATGTAGAGGGCTAGGGTTAGAGAGATGGTTACGGTTGGGATTGGACCTAGGGTTAGGATTATGTTGAGTGCTAGGGTTAGAGAGACGGTTAGGGTTGGGATTGGACCTAGGGTTAGGGTTATGTTGAAGGCTCCGTTAGGGATACGGTTACGGTTGCGATTAACCTAGGGTTAGGGTTATGTTGAGGGCTAGGGTTAGAGAGATGGTTACGGTTGGGATTGGACCTAGGGTTAGGGTTATGTTGAGTGCTAGGGTTAGAGAGACGGTTAGGGATGGGATTGGACCTAGGGTTAGGGTTATGTTGAGGGCTAGGATTAGAGAGACGGTTAGGGTTGGGATTGGACCTAGGGTTAGGGTTATGTTGAGGGCTAGGGTTAGAGAGACGGATAGGGTTGGGATTGAACCTAGGGTTAGGGTTATGTTGAGGGCTAGGGTTAGAGAGACGGTTAGGGTTGGTATTGGACCTAGGGTTAGGGTTATGTTGAGAACTAGGTTTAGAGAGACGGTTAGGGTTGGGATTGGACCGAGGGTTAGGGTTATGTTGAGGACAAGGGTTAGAGAGACGGTTAGGGTTGGGATTGGACCTAGGGTTAGGGTTATGTTGAGGGCTAGGGTTAGAGAGACGGTTAGGGTTGGGATTGGACCTAGGGTTAGGGTTATGTTGAAGGCTCCGTTAGGGATACGGTTACGGTTGCGATTAACCTAGGGTTAGGGTTATGTTGAGGGCTAGGGTTACAGAGACGGTTAGGGTTTGGATTGGACCTAGGGTTAGGGTTATGTTGAGGGCTAGGGTTAGAGAGATGGTTACGGTTGGGATTGGACCTAGGGTTAGGATTATGTTGAGGGCTAGGGTTAGAGAGACGGTTAGGGTTGGGATTGGACCTAGGATTAGGGTTTTGTTGAGGGATAGGGATAGAGAGACGTTTAGGGTTGGGATTGGACCTAGGGTTAGGGTTATGTTGAGGGCTAGGGTTAGAGAGACGGTTAGGGTTGGGATTGGAACTAGGGTTAGGGTTATGTTGAGGGCTAGGGTTAGAGAGACGGTTAGGGTTGGGATTTGACCTAGGGTTAGGGTTATGTTGAGGGCTAGGGTTAGAGAGACGGTTAGGGTTGGGATTGCACCTAGGGTTAGGGTTATGTTGAGAGCTAGGGTTAGAGAGACGGTTTGGGTTGGGATTGGACCTAGGGTTAGGGTTATGTTGAGGGTTAGGGTTATAGGGACGGTTAGGGTTGGGATTGGACCTAGGGTTAGGGTTATGTTGAGGGCCAGGGTTAGAGAGATGGTTAGGGTTGGGATTGGACCTAGGGTTAGGGTTATGTTGAGGGCTAGGGTTAGAGAGACGGTTAGGGTTGGGATTGGACCTAGGGTTAGGGTTATGTTGAGGGCTAGGGTTAGAGAGACGGTTAGGGTTGGGATTGGACCTAGGGTTAGGGTTATGTTGAGGGCTAGGGTTAGAGAGACGGTTTGGGTTGGGATTGGACTTAGGGTTAGGGTTATGTTGAGGGCTTGGGTTAGAGAGACGGTTAGGGTTGGGATTGGACCTAGGGTTAGGGTTATGTTGAGGGCTAGGGTTAGAGAGATGGTTACGGTTGGGATTGGACCTAGGGTTAGGGTTATGTTGAGGGCTAGGGTTAGAGAGACGGTTAGGGTTGGGATTGGACCTAGGGTTAGGGTTATGTTGAGGGCTAGGGTTAGAGAGACGATTAGGGTTGGGATTGGACCTAGGGTTAGGGTTATGTTGAGGGCTAGGGTTAGAGAGACGGTTAGGGTTGGTATTGGACCTAGGGTTAGGGTTATGTTGAGGGCTAGGGTTAGAGAGACGGTTAGGGTTGGTATTGGACCTAGGGTTAGGGTTATGTTGAGGGCTAGGGTTAGAGAGACGGTTTGGGTTGGGATTGGACCTAGAGTTAGGGTTATGTTGAGGGCTAGGGTTAGAGAGATGGTTACGGTTGGGATTGGACCTAGGGTTAGGGTTATGTTGAGGGCTAGGGTTAGAGAGATGGTTACGGTTGGGATTGGACCTAGGGTTAGGGTTATGTTGAGGGCTACGGTTAGAGAGACGGTTAGGGTTGGGATTGGACCTAGGATTAGGGTTATGTTGAGGGCTAGGGTTAAAGAGACGGTTAGGGTTGGGATTGGACCTAGGGTTAGGGTTATGTTGAGGGTTAGGGTTATAGGGACGGTTAGGGTTGGGATTGGATCTAGGGTTAGGGTTATGTTGAGGGCTAGGGTTAGAGACACGGTTACGGTTGGGATTGGACCTAGGGTTAGGGTTATGTTGAGGGTTAGGGTTATAGGGACGGTTAGGGTTGGGATTGGATCTAGGGTTAGGGTTATGTTGAGGGCTAGGGTTAGAGACACGGTTACGGTTGGGATTGGACCTAGGGTTAGGGTTATGTTGAGGGCTAGGGTTAGAGAGACGGTTAGGGTTGGGTTTGGACCTAGGGTTAGGGTTATGTTGAGGGCTAGGGTTAGAGAGACGGTTAGGGTGGGGATTGGACCTAGGGTTAGGGTTATGTTGAGGGCTAGGGTTAGAGAGACGGTTAGGGTTGGGATTGGACCTAGGGTTAGGGTTATGTTGAGGGCTAGGGTTAGAGAGACGGTTTGGGTTGGGATTGGACCTAAGGTTGGGTTATGTTGAGGGCTAGGGTTAGAGAGACTGTTAGTGTTGGGATTGGACCTAGGGTTAGGGTTATGTTGAGGGTAGGGTTAGAGAGATGGTTACGGTTGGGATTGGACCTAGGGTTAGGGTTATGTTGAGGGCTAGGGTTAGAGAGACGGTTAGGGTTGGGATTGGACCTAGGTTTAGGGTTATGTTGAGGGCTAGGGTTAGAGAGACGGTTAGGGTTGGGATTGGACCTAGGGTTAGGGTTATGTTGAGGGCTAGGGTTAGAGAGACGGTTAGGGTTGGGATTGGTCCTAGGGTTAGGGTTATGTTGAGGGCTAGGGATAAAGAGACGGTTAGGGTTGGGATTGGACCTAGGGTTAGGGTTATGTTGAGGGCTAGGGTTAGAGAGACGGTTAGGGTTGGGATTGGACCTAAGGTTAGGGTTATGTTGAGGGCTAGGGTTAGAGAGACGGTTAGGGTTGGGATTGGACCTAGGGTTAGGGTTATGTTGAGGGCTAGGGTTAGAGAGACGGTTTGGGTTGGGATTGGACCTAGGGTTAGAGCTATGTTGAGGGTTAGGGTTAGAGAGACGGTTAGGGTTGGGATTGGACCTAGGGTTAGGGTTATGTTGAGGGCTAGGGTTAGAGAGATGGTTACGGTTGGGATTGGACCTAGGGTTAGGGTTATGTTGAGGGCTAGGGTTAGAGAGACGGTTACGGTTGGCATTGGACCTAGGGTTAGGGTTATGTTGAGGGCTAGGGTTAGAGAGACGGTTAGGGTTGGGATTGGACCTAGGGTTAGGGTTATGTTGAGGGCTAGGGTTACAGAGACGGTTAGGGTTGGGATTGGACCTAGGGTTAGGGTTATGTTGAGGGCTAGGGTTAGAGAGACGGTTAGGGTTGGGATTGGACCTAGGGTTAGGGTTATGTTGAGGGCTAGGGTTAGAGAGATGGTTACGGTTGGGATTGGACCTAGGGTTAGGGTTATGTTGAGGGCTAGGGTTAGAGAGACGGTTCGGATTGGGATTGGACCTAGGGTTAGGATTATGTTGAGGGCTAGTGTTAGAGAGACGGTTAGGGTTGGGATTGGACCTAGGGTTAGGGTTATGTTGAGGGCTAGGGTTAGAGAGACGGTTTGGGTTGGGATTGGACCTAGGGTTAGGGTTATGTTGAGGGCTAGGGTTAGAGAGACGGTTAGGGTTGGGATTGGGCCTAGGGTTAGGGTTATGTTGAGGGCTAGGGTTAGAGAGACGGCTACGGTTGGGATTGGACCTAGGGTTAGGGTTATGTTGAGTGCTAGGGTTAGAGAGACGGTTAGGGTTGGGATTGGACCTAGGGTTAGGGTTATGTTGAGGGCTAGGGTTAGAGAGACGGTTAGGGTGGGGATTGGACCTAGGGTTAGGGTTATGTTGAGGGCTAGGGTTAGAGAGACGGTTAGGGTTGGGATTGGACCTAGGGTTAGGGTTATGTTGAGGGCTAGGGTTAGAGAGACGGTTTCAGTTGGGATTGGACCTAGGGTTAGGGTTATGTTGAGGGATAGGGTTAGAGAGACGGTTAGGGTTGGGATTGGACCTAGGGTTAGGGTTATGTTGAGGGCTAAGGTTAGAGAGACGGTTACGGTTGGGATTGGACCTAGGGTTAGGGTTATGTTGAGGCCTAGGGTTAGAGAGACGGTTAGGGTTGGGATTGGACCTAGGGTTAGGGTTATGTTGAGGGCTAGGGTTAGAGAGACGGTTAGGGTTGGGATTGGACCTAGGGTTAGTGTTATGTTGAGGGCTAGGGTTAGAGAGATGGTTACGGTTGGGATTGGACCTAGGGTTAGGGTTATGTTGAGGCCTAGGGTTAGAGAGACGGTTCGGGTTGGGATTTGACCTAGGGTTAGGGTTATGTTGAGGGCTAGGGTTAGAGAGACGGTTCGGGTTGGGATTCGACCTAGGGTTAGGGTTATGTTGAGGGCTAGGGTTAGAGAGATGGTTACGGTTGGGATTGGACCTAGGGTTAGGGTTATGTTGAGGGCTAGGGTTAGAGAGACGGTTCGGGTTGGGATTGGACCTAGGGTTAGGGTTATGTTGAGGGCTAGGGTTAGAGAGATGGTTACGGTTGGGATTGGACCTAAGGTTAGGGTTATGTTGAGGGCTAGGGTTAGAGAGACGGTTAGGGTTGGGATTGGACCTAGGGTTAGGGTTATGTTGAGGACTAGGGTTAGAGAGACGGTTAGGGTTGGCATTGGACCTAGGGTTAGGGTTATGTTGAGGGCTAGGGATAGAGAGACGGTTAGGGTTGGGATTGGACCTAGGGTTAGGGTTATGTTGAGGGCTAGGTTTAGAGAGACGGTTAGGGTTGGGATTGGACCTAGGGTTAGGGTTATGTTGAGGGCTAGGGTTAGAGAGACAGTTAGGGTTGGGATTGGACCTAGGGTTAGGGTTATGTTGAGGGCTAGGGTTAGAGAGATGGTTACGGTTGGGATTGGACCTAGGGTTAGGGTTATATTGAGGGCTAGGGTTAGAGAGACGGTTACGGTTGGCATTGGACCTAGGGTTAGGGTTATGTTGAGGGCTAGGGTTAGAGACACGGTTAGGGTTGGGATTGGACCTAGGGTTAGGGTTATGTTGAGGGCTAGGGTTAGAGAGACGGTTAGGGTTGGGATTGGACCTAGTGTTAGGGTTATGTTGAGGGTTAGGGTTAGAGAGACGGTGTGAGTTGGGATTGGAACTAGGGTTAGGGTTATGTTGAGGGCTAGGGTTAGAGAGACGGTTAGGGTTGGGATTGGACCTAGAGTTAGGGTTATGTTGAGATCTAGGGTTAGAGAGATGGTTACGGTTGGGATTGGACCTAGGGTTAGGGTTATGTTGAGGGCTAGGGTTACAGAGACGGTTAGGGTTCGGATTGGACCTAGGGTTAGGGTTATGTTGAGGGCTAGGGTTAGAGAGACGGTTAGGGTTGGGATTGGACCTAGGGTTAGGGTTATGTTGAGGGCTAGGGTTAGAGAGATGGTTACGGTTGGGATTGGACCTAGGGTTAGGGTTATGTTGAGGGCTAGGGTTAGAGAGACGGTTCGGATTGGGATTGGACCTAGGGTTAGGGTTATGTTGAGGGCTAGGGTTAGAGAGACGGTTTGGGTTGGGATTGGACCTAGGGTTAGGGTTATGTTGAGGGCTAGGGTTAGAGAGACGGTTAGGGTTGGGATTGGACCTAGGGTTAGGGTTATGTTGAGGGCTAGGGTTAGAGAGACGGTTACGGTTGGGATTGGACCTAGGGTTAGGGTTATGTTGAGGCCTAGGGTTAGAGAGACGGTTAGGGTTGGGATTGGACCTAGGGTTAGGGTTATGTTGAGGGCTAGGGTTAGAGAGACGGTTAGGGTTGGGATTGGACCTAGGGTTAGGGTTATATTGAGGGCTAGGGTTAGAGAGATGGTTACGGTTGGGATTGGACCTAGGGTTAGGGTTATGTTGAGGGCTAGGGTTAGAGAGACTGTTAGGGTTGGGATTGGACCTAGGGTTAGGGTTATGTTGAGGGCTAGGGTTAGAGAGACGGTTAGGGTGGGGATTGGACCTAGGGTTAGGGTTATGTTGAGGGCTAGGGTTAGAGAGACGGTTAGGGTTGGGATTGGACCTAGGGTTAGGGTTATGTTGAGGGCTAGGGTTAGAGAGACGGTTTGGGTTGGGATTGGCCCTAGGGTTAGGGTTATGTTGAGGGTTAGGGTTATAGGGACGGTTAGGGTTGGGATTGGACCTAGGGTTAGGGTTTTGTTGAGGGCTAGGGTTAGAGAGACGGTTACGGTTGGGATTGGACCTAGGGTTAGGGTTATGTTGAGGGCTAAGGTTAGAGAGACGGTTTGGGTTGGGATTGGACCTAGGGTTAGGGTTATGTTGAGGGCTAGGGTTAGAGAGACGGTTAGGGTTGGGATTGGACCTAGGGTTAGGGTTATGTTGAGGGCTAGGGTTAGAGAGACGGTTAGGGTTGGGATTGGACCTAGGGTTAGGGTTATGTTGAGGGCTAGGGTTAGAGAGACGGTTAGGGTTGGGATTGGACCTAGGGTTAGGGTTATGTTGAGGGCTAGGGATAGAGAGACGGTTAGGGTTGGGATTGGACCTAGGGTTAGGGTTATGTTGAGGGCTAGGGTTAGAGAGACGGTTAGGGTGGGGATTGGACCTAGGGTTAGGGTTATGTTGAGGGCTAGGGTTAGAGAGACGGTTAGGGTTGGGATTGGACCTAGGGTTAGGGTTATGTTGAGGGCTAGGGTTAGAGAGACGGTTTGGGTTGGGATTGGACCTAGGGTTAGGTTTATGTTGAGGGCTAGGGTTAGAGAGACGGTTAGGGTTGGGATTGGACCTAGGGTTAGGGTTATGTTGAGGGCTAGGGTTAGAGAGATGGTTACCGTTGGGATTGGACCTAGGGTTAGGGTTATGTTGAGGGCTAGGGTTAGAGAGACGGTTAGGGTGGGGATTGGACCTAGGGTTAGGGTTATGTTGAGGGCTAGGGTTAGAGAGACGGTTAGGGTTGGGATTGGACCTAGGTTTAGGGTTATGTTGAGGGCTAGGGTTAGAGAGACGGTTTGGGTTGGGATTGGACCTAGGGTTAGGGTTATGTTGAGGGCTAGGGTTAGAGAGACGGTTAGGGTTGGGATTGGACCTAGGGTTAGGGTTATGTTGAGGGCTAGGGTTAGAGAGATGGTTACCGTTGGGATTGGACCTAGGGTTAGGGTTATGTTGAGGGCTAGGGTTAGAGAGACGGTTAGGGTTGGGATTGGATCTATAGTTAGGGTTATGTTGAGGGCTAGGGTTAGAGAGACGGTTTGGGTTGGGATTGGACCTAGGGTTAGGGTTATGTTGAGGGCTAGGGTTAGAGAGACGGTTCGGGTTGGGATTGGACCTAGGGTTAGGGTTATGTTAAGGGCTAGGGTTAGAGAGATGGTTACGGTTGGGATTGGACCTAGGATTAGGGTTATGTTGAGGGCTAGGGTTAGAGAGACGGTTAGGGTTGGGATTGGACCTAGGTTTAGGGTTACGTTGAGGGCTAGGGTTAGAGAGACGGTTAGGGTTGGGATTGGACCTAGGGTTAGGGTTATGTTGAGGGCTAGGGTTAGAGAGATGGTTACGGTTGGGATTGGACCTAGGGTTAGGGTTATGTTGAGGGCTAGGGTTAGAGAGACGGTTCGGGTTGGGATTGGACCTAGGGTTAGGGTTATGTTGAGGGCTAGGGTTAGAGAGACGGTTCGGGTTGGGATTGGACCTAGGGTTAGGGTTATGTTGAGGGCTAGGGTTAGAGAGATGGTTACGGTTGGGATTGGACCTAGGGTTAGGGTTATGTTGAGGGCTAGGGTTAGAGAGACGGTTAGGGTTGGGATTGGACCTAGGGTTAGGGTTATGTTGAGGGCTAGGGTTAGAGTGATGGTTACGGTTGGGATTGGACCTAGGGTTAGGGTTATGTTGAGGGCTACGGTTAGAGAGACGTTTAGGGTGGGGATTGGACCTAGGGTTAGGGTTATGTTGAGGGCTAGGGTTAGAGAGACGGTTAGGGTTGGGATTGGACCTAGGGTTAGGGTTATGTTGAGGGCTAGGGTTATAGAGACGGTTTGGGTTGGGATTGGACCTAGGGTAGGGTTATGTTGAGGGCTAGGGTTAGAGAGACGGTTAGGGTTGGGATTGGACCTAGGGTTAGGGTTATGTTGAGGGCTAGGGTTAGAGAGATGGTTACGGTTGGGATTGGACCTAGGGTTAGGGTTATGTTGAGGGCTAGGGTTAGAGAGACGGTTAGGGTTGGGATTGGACCTAGGGTAAGGGTTATGTTGACGGCTAGGTTTAGAGAGATGGTTACGGTTGGGATTGGACCTAGGGTTAGGGTTATGTTGAGGGCTAGGGTTAGAGAGACGGTTCGGATTGGGATTGGACCTAGGGTTAGGGTTATGTTGAGGGCTAGGGTTAGAGAGACGGTTAGGGTTGGGATTGGACCTAGGGTTAGGGTTATGTTGAGGGCTAGGGTTAGAGAGACGGTTTGGGTTGGGATTGGACCTAGGGTTAGGGTTATGTTGAGGGTTAGGGTTATAGGGACGGTTAGGGTTGGGATTGGACCTAGGGTTAGGGTTATGTTGAGGGTAGGGTTAGAGAGACGGTTACGGTTGGGATTGGACCTAGGGTTAGGGTTATGTTGAGTGCTAGGGTTAGAGAGACGGTTAGGGTTGGGATTGGACCTAGGGTTAGGGTTATGTTGAGGTCTAGGGTTAGAGAGACGGTTAGGGTGGGGATTGGACCTAGGGTTAGGGTTATGTTGAGGGCTAGGGTTAGAGAGACGGTTAGGGTTGGGATTGGACCTAGGGTTAGGGTTATGTTGAGGGCTAGGGTTATAGAGTCGGTTTGGGTTGGGATTGGACCTAGGGTTAGGGTTATGTTGAGGGCTAGGGTTAGAGAGACGGTTAGGGTTGGGATTGGACCTAGGGTTAGGGTTATGTTGAGGGCTAGGGTTAGAGAGATGGTTACGGTTGGGATTGGACCTAGGGTTAGGGTTATGTTGAGGGCTAGGGTTAGAGAGACGGTTAAGGTTGGGATTGGACCTAGGGTTAGGGTTATGTTGAGGGCTAGGGTTAGAGAGACGGTTAGGGTTGGGATTGGACCTAGGGTTAGGGTTATGTTGAGGGCTAGGGTTAGAGAGATGGTTACGGTTGGGATTGGACCTAGGGTTAGGGTTATGTTGAGGGCTAGGGTTAGAGAGACGGTTAGGGTTGGGATTGGACCTAGGTTTAGGGTTATGTTGAGGGCTAGGGTTAGAGAGACGTTTAGGGTTGGGATTGGACCTAGGGTTAGGGTTATGTTGAGGGCTAGGGTTAGAGAGATGGTTACGGTTGGGATTGGACCTAGGGTTAGGGTTATGTTGAAAGCTAGGGTTAGAGGGAAGGTTCGGGTTGGGATTGGACCTAGTGTTAGGGTTATGTTGAGGGCTAGGGTTAGAGAGACGGTTCGGGTTGGGATTGAACCTAGGGTTAGGGTTATGTTGAGGGCTAGGGGTAGAGAGATGGTTATGGTTGGGATTGGACCTAGGGTTAGGATTATGTTGAGGGCTAGGGTTAGAGAGACGGTTAGGGTTGGGATTGGACCTAGGGTTAGGGTTATGTTGAGGGCTAGGGTTAGAGAGACGGTTAGGGTTGGGATTGGACCTAGGGTTAGGGTTATGTTGAGCTAGGGTTAGAGAGATGGTTACCGTTGGGATTGGACCTAGGGTTAGGGTTATGTTGAGGGCTAGGGTTAGAGAGACGGTTAGCGTTGGGATTGGACCTAGGGTTAGGGTTATGTTGAGGGCTAGGGTTAGAGAGACGGTTTGGGTAGGGATTGGACCTAGGGTTAGGGTTATGTTGAGGGCTAGGGTTAGAGAGACAGTTAGGGTTGGGATTGGACCTAGGGTTAGGGTTATGTTGAGGGCTAGGGTTAGAGAGATGGTTACGGTTGGGATTGGACCTAGGATTAGGGTTATGTTGAGGGCTAGGGTTAGAGAGACGGTTAGGGTTGGGATTGGACCTAGGTTTAGGGTTACGTTGAGGGCTAGGGTTAGAGAGACGGTTAGGGTTGGGATTGGACCTAGGGTTAGGGTTATGTTGAGGGCTAGGGTTAGAGAGATGGTTACGGTTGGGATTGGACCTAGGGTTAGGGTTATGTTGAGGGCTAGGGTTAGAGAGACGGTTAGGGTGGGGATTGGACCTAGGGTTAGGGTTATGTTGAGGGCTAGGGTTAGAGAGACGGTTAGGGTTGGGATTGGACCTAGGGTTAGGGTTATGTTGAGGGCTAGGGTTAGAGAGACGGTTTGGGTTGGGATTGGACCTAGGGTTAGGGTTATGTTGAGGGCTAGGGTTAGAGAGACGGTTAGGGTTGGGATTGGACCTAGAGTTAGGGTTATGTTCAGGGCTAGGGTTAGAGAGACGGTTAGGGTTGGGATTGGACCTAGGGTTAGGGTTATGTTGAGGGCTAGGGTTAGAGAGACGGTTAGGGTTGGGATTGGACCTAGGGTTAGGGTTATGTTGAGGGCTAGGGTTAGAGAGACGGTTAGGGTTGGGATTGGACCTAGGGTTAGGGTTATGTTGAGGGCTAGGGTTAGAGAGACGGTTACGGTTTGGATTGGACCTAGGGTTAGGGTTATGTTGAGGGCTAGGGTTAGAGAGACGGTTAGGGTTGGGATTGGACCTAGGGTTAGGGTTATGTTGAGGGCTAGGGTTAGAGAGACGGTTAGGGTTGGGATTGGACCTAGGGTTAGGGTTATTTTGAGGGCTAGGGTTAGAGAGACGGTTACGGTTGGGATTGGACCTAGGGTTGGGGTTATGTTGAGGGCTAGGGTTAGAGAGACGGTTACAGTTGGGATTGGACCTAGGGTTAGGGTTATGTTGAGGGCTAGGGTTAGAGAGACGGTTCGGGTTGGGATTGGACCTAGGGTTAGGGTTATGTTGAGGGCTAGGGTTAGAGAGACGGTTAGGGTTGGGATTGGACCTAGGGTTAGGGTTATGTTGAGGGCTAGGGTTAGAGAGACGGTTAGGGTTGGGATTGGACCGAGGGTTAGGGTTATGTTGAGGGCTAGGGTTAGAGAGACGGTTTGGGTTGGGATTGGACCTAGGGATAGGTTTATGTTGAGGGCTAGGGTTAGAGAGACGGTTAGGGTTGGGATTGGACCTAGGGTTAGGGTTATGTTGAGGGCTAGGGTTAGAGAGATGGTTACGGTTGGGGTTGGACCTAGGGTTAGGGTTATGTTGAGGGCTAGGGTTAGAGAGACGGTTAGGGTTGGGATTGGACCTAGGGTTAGTGTTATGTTGAGGGCTAGGGTTAGAGAGACGGTTACGGTTGGGATTGGACCTAGGGTTAGGGTTATGTTGAGGGCTAGGGTTAGAGAGACGGTTAGGGTTGGGATTGGACCTAGGGTTAGGGTTATGTTGAGGGCTAGGGTTAGAGAGACGGTTAGGGTGGGGATTGGACCTAGGGTTAGGGTTATGTTGAGGGCTAGGGTTAGAGAGACGGTTAGGGTTGGGATTGGACCTAGGATTAGGGTTATGTTGAGGGCTAGGGTTAGAGAGACGGTTTGGGTTGGGATTGGACCTAGGGTTAGGGTTATGTTGAGGGCTAGGGTTAGAGAGACGGTTAGGGTTGGGATTGGACCTAGGGTTAGGGTTATGTTGAGGGCTAGGGTTAGAGAGACGGTTAGGGTTGGGATTGGACCTAGGGTTAGGGTTATGTTGAGGGCTAGGGTTAGAGAGACGGTTAGGGTTGGGATTGGACCTACGGTTAGGGTTATGTTGAGGGCTAGGGTTAGAGAGACGGTTAGGGTTGGGATTGGACCTAGGGTTAGGGTTATGTTGAGGGCTAGGGTTAGAGAGATGGTTACGGTTGGGATTGGACCTAGGGTTAGGGTTATGTTGAGGGCTAGGGTTAGAGAGACGGTTAGGGTTGGGATTGGACCTAGGTTTATGGTTATGTTGAGGGCTAGGGTTAGAGAGACGGTTAGGGTTGGGATTGGACCTAGGGTTAGGGTTATGTTGAGGGCTAGGGTTAGAGAGATGGTTACGGTTGGGATTGGACCTAGGGTTAGGGTTATGTTGAGGGCTAGGGTTGGAGAGAAGGTTCGGGTTGGGATTGGACCTAGTGTTAGGGTTATGTTGAGGGCTAGGGTTAGAGAGACGGTTCGGGTTGGGATTGAACCTAGGGTTAGGGTTATGTTGAGGGCTAGGGGTAGAGAGATGGTTACGGTTGGGATTGGACATAGGGTTAGGATTATGTTGAGGGCTAGGGTTAGAGAGACGGTTAGGGTTGGGATTGGACCTAGGGTTAGGGTTATGTTGAGGACTAGGGTTACAGAGATGGTTACGGTTGGGATTGGACCTAGGTTTAGGGTTATGTTGAGGGCTAGGGTTAGAGAGACGGTTAGGGTGGGGATTGGACCTAGGGTTAGGGTTATGTTGAGGGCTAGG
Organism: Miniopterus schreibersii; assembly: GCF_964146895.1. Lineage (NCBI taxonomy): Eukaryota > Metazoa > Chordata > Mammalia > Chiroptera > Miniopteridae > Miniopterus > Miniopterus schreibersii. Next base: position 63,188,027 of record NC_138110.1, read on the forward strand.
GTTAGAGAGACGGTTAGGGTTGGGATTGGACCTAGGGTTAGGGTTATGTTGAGGGCTAGGGTTAGAGAGACGGTTTGGGTTGGGATTGGACCTAGGGTTAGGGTTATGTTGAGGGCTAGGGTTAGAGAGACGGTTAGGGTTGGGATTGGACCTAGGGTTAGGGTTATGTTGAGGGCTAGGGTTAGAGAGACGGTTAGGGTTGGGATTGGACCTAGGGTTAGGGTTATGTTGAGGGCTAGGGTTAGAGAGACGGTTACGGTTTGGATTGGACCTAGGGTTAGGGTTATGTTGAGGGCTAGGGTTAGAGAGACGGTTAGGGTTGGGATTGGACCTAGGGTTAGGGTTATGTTGAGGGCTAGGGTTAGAGAGACGGTTAGGGTTGGGATTGGACCTAGGGTTAGGGTTATTTTGAGGGCTAGGGTTAGAGAGACGGTTACGGTTGGGATTGGACCTAGGGTTGGGGTTATGTTGAGGGCTAGGGTTAGAGAGACGGTTACAGTTGGGATTGGACCTAGGGTTAGGGTTATGTTGAGGGCTAGGGTTAGAGAGACGGTTCGGGTTGGGATTGGACCTAGGGTTAGGGTTATGTTGAGGGCTAGGGTTAGAGAGACGGTTAGGGTTGGGATTGGACCTAGGGTTAGGGTTATGTTGAGGGCTAGGGTTAGAGAGACGGTTAGGGTTGGGATTGGACCGAGGGTTAGGGTTATGTTGAGGGCTAGGGTTAGAGAGACGGTTTGGGTTGGGATTGGACCTAGGGATAGGTTTATGTTGAGGGCTAGGGTTAGAGAGACGGTTAGGGTTGGGATTGGACCTAGGGTTAGGGTTATGTTGAGGGCTAGGGTTAGAGAGATGGTTACGGTTGGGGTTGGACCTAGGGTTAGGGTTATGTTGAGGGCTAGGGTTAGAGAGACGGTTAGGGTTGGGATTGGACCTAGGGTTAGTGTTATGTTGAGGGCTAGGGTTAGAGAGACGGTTACGGTTGGGATTGGACCTAGGGTTAGGGTTATGTTGAGGGCTAGGGTTAGAGAGACGGTTAGGGTTGGGATTGGACCTAGGGTTAGGGTTATGTTGAGGGCTAGGGTTAGAGAGACGGTTAGGGTGGGGATTGGACCTAGGGTTAGGGTTATGTTGAGGGCTAGGGTTAGAGAGACGGTTAGGGTTGGGATTGGACCTAGGATTAGGGTTATGTTGAGGGCTAGGGTTAGAGAGACGGTTTGGGTTGGGATTGGACCTAGGGTTAGGGTTATGTTGAGGGCTAGGGTTAGAGAGACGGTTAGGGTTGGGATTGGACCTAGGGTTAGGGTTATGTTGAGGGCTAGGGTTAGAGAGACGGTTAGGGTTGGGATTGGACCTAGGGTTAGGGTTATGTTGAGGGCTAGGGTTAGAGAGACGGTTAGGGTTGGGATTGGACCTACGGTTAGGGTTATGTTGAGGGCTAGGGTTAGAGAGACGGTTAGGGTTGGGATTGGACCTAGGGTTAGGGTTATGTTGAGGGCTAGGGTTAGAGAGATGGTTACGGTTGGGATTGGACCTAGGGTTAGGGTTATGTTGAGGGCTAGGGTTAGAGAGACGGTTAGGGTTGGGATTGGACCTAGGTTTATGGTTATGTTGAGGGCTAGGGTTAGAGAGACGGTTAGGGTTGGGATTGGACCTAGGGTTAGGGTTATGTTGAGGGCTAGGGTTAGAGAGATGGTTACGGTTGGGATTGGACCTAGGGTTAGGGTTATGTTGAGGGCTAGGGTTGGAGAGAAGGTTCGGGTTGGGATTGGACCTAGTGTTAGGGTTATGTTGAGGGCTAGGGTTAGAGAGACGGTTCGGGTTGGGATTGAACCTAGGGTTAGGGTTATGTTGAGGGCTAGGGGTAGAGAGATGGTTACGGTTGGGATTGGACATAGGGTTAGGATTATGTTGAGGGCTAGGGTTAGAGAGACGGTTAGGGTTGGGATTGGACCTAGGGTTAGGGTTATGTTGAGGACTAGGGTTACAGAGATGGTTACGGTTGGGATTGGACCTAGGTTTAGGGTTATGTTGAGGGCTAGGGTTAGAGAGACGGTTAGGGTGGGGATTGGACCTAGGGTTAGGGTTATGTTGAGGGCTAGGGTTAGAGAGACGGTTAGGGTTGGGATTGGACCTAGGGTTAGGGTTATGTTGAGGGCTAGGGTTAGAGAGACGGTTTGGGTTGGGATTGGACCTAGGGTTAGGGTTATGTTGAGGGCTAGGGTTAGAGAGACGGTTAGGGTTGGGATTGGACCTAGGGTTAGGGTTATGTTGAGGGCTAGGGTTAGAGAGATGGTTAGGGTTGGGATTGGACCTAGGGTTAGGGTTATTTTGAGGGCTAGGGTTAGAGAGACGGTTACGGTTGGGATTGGACCTAGGGTTAGGGTTATGTTGAGGGCTAGGGTTAGAGAGACGGTTACAGTTGGGATTGGACCTAGGGTTAGGGTTATGTTGAGGGCTAGGGTTAGAGAGACGGTTAGGGTTGGGATTGGACCTAAGGTTAGGGTTATGTTGAGGGCTAGGGTTAGAGAGACGGTTAGGGTTGGGATTGGACCTAGGGTTAGGGTTATGTTGAGGGCTAGGGTTAGAGAGACGGTTAGGGTTGGGATTGGACCTAGGGTTAGGGTTATGTTGAGGGCTAGGGTTAGAGAGACGGTTTGGGTTGGGATTGGACCTAGGGATAGGTTTATGTTGAGGGCTAGGGTTAGAGAGACGGTTAGGGTTGGGATTGGACCTAGGGTTAGGGTTATGTTGAGGGCTAGGGTTAGAGAGATGGTTACGGTTGGGGTTGGACCTAGGGTTAGGGTTATGTTGAGGGCTAGGGTTAGAGAGACGGTTAGGGTTGGGATTGGACCTAGGGTTAGTGTTATGTTGAGGGCTAGGGTTAGAGAGACGGTTACGGTTGGGATTGGACCTAGGGTTAGGGTTATGTTGAGGGCTAGGGTTAGAGAGACGGTTAGGGTTGGGATTGGACCTAGGGTTAGGGTTATGTTGAGGGCTAGGGTTAGAGAGACGGTTAGGGTGGGGATTGGAGCTAGGGTTAGGGTTATGTTGAGGGCTAGGGTTAGAGAGACGGTTAGGGTTGGGATTGGACCTAGGGTTAGGGTTATGTTGAGGGCTAGGGTTAGAGAGACGGTTTGGGTTGGGATTGGACCTAGGGTTAGGGTTATGTTGAGGGCTAGGGTTAGAGAGACGGTTAGGGTTGGGATTGGACCTAGGGTTAGGGTTATGTTGAGGGCTAGGGTTAGAGAGACGGTTACGGTTGGGATTGGACCTAGGGTTAGGGTTATGTTGAGGGCTAGGGTTAGAGAGACGGTTAGGGTTGGGATTGGACCTAGGGTTAGGGTTATGTTGAGGGCTAGGGTTAGAGAGACGGTTAGGGTTGGGATTGGACCTAGGGTTAGGGTAATGTTGAGGGCTAGGGTTACAGAGATGGTTACGGTTGGGATTGGACCTAGGGTTAGGGTTATGTTGAGGGCCAGGGTTAGAGAGACGGTTCGGGTTGGGATTGGACCTAGGGTTAGGGTTATGTTGAGGGCTAGGGTTAGAGAGACGGTTCGGGTTGGGATTCGACCTAGGGTTAGGGTTATGTTGAGGGCTAGGGTTAGAGAGATGGTTACGGTTGGGATTGGACCTAGGGTTAGGGTTTTGTTGAGGGCTAGGGTTATAGAGACGGTTCGGGTTGGGATTGGACCTAGGGTTAGGGTTATGTTGAGGGCTAGGGTTAGAGAGACGGTTACGGTTGGGATTGGACCTAGGGTTAGGGTTATGTTGAGGGCTAGGGTGAGAGAGAAGGTTAGGGTTGGGATTGGACCTAGGGTTAGGGTTATGTTGAGGGCTAGGGTTAGAGAGACGGTTAGGGTTGGGATTGCACCTAGGGTTAGGGTTATGTTGAGGGCTAGGGTTAAAGAGACGGTTAGGGTTGGGATTGGACCTAGGGTTAGCGTTATGTTGAGGGCTAGGGTTAGAGAGACGGTTTGGGTTGGGATTGGACCTAGGGTTAGGGTTATGTTGAGGGTTAGGGTTATAGGGACGGTTAGGGTTGGGATTGGACCTAGGGTTAGGGTTATGTTGAGGGCTAGGGTTAGAGAGACGGTTACGGTTGGGATTGGACCTAGGGTTAGGGTTATGTTGAGGGCTAGGGTTAGAGAGACGGTTAGGGTTGGGATTGGACCTAGGGTTAGGGTTATGTTGAGGGCTAGGGTTAGAGAGACGGTTAGGGTGGGGATTGGACCTAGGGTTAGGGTTATGTTGAGGGCTAGGGTTAGAGAGACGGTTAGGGTTGGGATTCGACCTAGGGTTAGGGTTATGTTGAGGGCTAGGTTTAGAGAGACGGTTTGGGTTGGGATTGGACCTAGGGTTAGGGTTATGTTGAGGGCTAGGGTTAGAGAGACGGTTAGGGTTGGGATTGGTCCTAGGGTTAGGGTAATGTTGAGGGCTAGGGTTACAGAGATGGTTACGGTTGGGATTGGACCTAGGGTTAGGGTTATGTTGAGGGCCAGGGTTAGAGAGACGGTTCGGGTTGGGATTGGACCTAGGGTTAGGGTTATGTTGAGGGCTAGGGTTAGAGAGACGGTTCGGGTTGGGATTCGACCTAGGGTTAGGGTTATGTTGAGGGCTAGGGTTAGAGAGATGGTTACGGTTGGGATTGGACCTAGGGTTAGGGTTTTGTTGAGGGCTAGGGTTATAGAGACGGTTCGGGTTGGGATTGGACCTAGGGTTAGGGTTATGTTGAGGGCTAGGGTTAGAGAGACGCTACGGTTGGGATTGGACCTAGGGTTAGGGTTATGTTGAGGGCTAGGGTGAGAGAGACGGTTAGGGTTGGGATTGGACCTAGGGTTAGGGTTATGTTGAGGGCTAGGGTTAGAGAGACGGTTAGGGTTGGGATTGGACCTAGGGTTAGGGTTATGTTGAGGGCTAGGGATAGAGAGACGGTTAGGGTTGGGATTGGACCTAGGGTTAGGGTTATGTTGAGGGCTAGGGTTAGAGAGACGGTTAGGGTTGGGATTGCACCTAGGGTTAGGGTTATGTTGAGGGCTAGGGTTAAAGAGACGGTTAGGGTTGGGATTGGACCTAGGGTTAGCGTTATGTTGAGGGCTAGGGTTAGAGAGACGGTTTGGGTTGGGATTGGACCTAGGGTTAGGGTTATGTTGAGGGTTAGGGTTATAGGGACGGTTAGGGTTGGGATTGGACCTAGGGTTAGGGTTATGTTGAGGGCTAGGGTTAGAGAGACGGTTACGGTTGGGATTGGACCTAGGGTTAGGGTTATGTTGAGGGCTAGGGTTAGAGAGACGGTTAGGGTTGGGATTGGACCTAGGGTTAGGGTTATGTTGAGGGCTAGGGTTAGAGAGACGGTTAGGGTGGGGATTGTACCTAGGGTTAGGGTTATGTTGAGGGCTAGGGTTAGAGAGAGGGTTAGGGTTGGGATTCGACCTAGGGTTAGGGTTATGTTGAGGGCTAGGTTTAGAGAGACGGTTTGGGTTGGGATTGGACCTAGGGTTAGGGTTATGTTGAGGGCTAGGGTTAGAGAGACGGTTAGGGTTGGGATTGGTCCTAGGGTTAGGGTTATGTTGAGGGCTAGGGTTAGAGAGATGGTTACGGTTGGGATTGGACCTAGGTTAGGGTTATGTTGAGGGCTAGGGTTAGAGAGACGGTTAGGGTTGGGATTGGACCTAGGGTTAGGGTTATGTTGAGGGCTAGGGTTAGAGAGATGGTTATTGTTGGGATTGGACCTAGGGTTAGGGTTATGTTGAGGGCTAAGGTTAGAGAGACGGTTAGGGTTGGGATTGGACCTAGGGTTAGGGATATGTTGAGGGCTAGGGATAGAGTGACGGTTAGGTTTGGGATTGGACCTAGGGTTAGGGTTATGTTGAGGGCTAGGGTTAGAGAGACGGTTAGGGTTCGGATTGGACCTAGGGTTAGGGTTATGTTGAGGGCTAGGGTTAGAGAGATGGTTATGGTTGGGATTGGACCTAGGGTTAGGGTTATGTTGAGGGCTAGGGTTAGAGAGATGGTTACGGTTGGGATTGGACCTAGGGTTAGGGTTACGTTGAGGGCTAGGGTTACAGAGACGGTTCGGGTTGGGATTGGACCTAGGGTTAGGGTTATGTTGAGGGCTAGGGTTAGAGAGACGGTTCGGGTTGGGATTGAACCTAGGGTTAGGGTTATGTTGAGGGCTAGGGTTAGAGAGATGGTTACGGTTGGGATTGGACCTAGGGTTAGGGTTATGTTGAGGGCTAGGGTTAGAGAGACGGTTCGGGTTGGGATTGGACCTAGGGTTAGGGTTATGTTGAGGGCTAGGGTTAGAGAGACGGTTCGGGTTGGGATTGGACCTAGGGTTAGGGTTATGTTGAGGGCTAGGGTTAGAGAGATGGTTACGGTTGGGATTGGACCTAGGGTTAGGGTTATGTTGAGGGCTAGGGTTAGAGAGACGGTTCGGGTTGGGATTGGACCTAGGGTTAGGGTTATGTTGAGGGCTAGGGTTAGAGAGACGGTTAGGGTGGGGATTGGACCTAGGGTTAGGGTTATGTTGAGGGCTAGGGTTAGAGAGACGGTTAGGGTTGGGATTGGACCTAGGGTTAGGGTTATGTTGAGGGCTAGGGTTAGAGAGACGGTTTCGGTTGGGATTGGACCTAGGGTTAGGGTTATGTTGAGGGCTAGGGTTAGAGAGACGGTTAGGGTTGGGATTGGACCTAGGGTTAGGATTATGTTGAGGGCTAGGGTTAGAGAGATGGTTACGGTTGGGATTGGACCTAGGGTTAGGGTTGTGTTGAGGGCTAGGGTTAGAGAGACGGTTAGGGTTGGGATTGGACCTAGGTTTAGGGTTATGTTGAGGGCTAGGGTTAGAGAGACGGTTAGGGTTGGGATTGGACCTAGGGTTAGGGTTATGTTGAGGGCTAGGGTTAGAGAGATGGTTACGGTTGGGATTGGACCTAGGGTTAGGGTTATGTTGAGGGCTAGGGTTAGAGAGACGGTTCGGGTTGGGATTGGACCTAGGGTTAGGGTTATGTTGAGGGCTAGGGTTAGAGAGACGGTTCGGGTTGGGATTGGACCTAGGGTTAGGGTTATGTTGAGGGCTAGGGTTAGAGAGATGGTTACGGTTGGGATTGGACCTAGGGTTAGGGTTATGTTGAGGGCTAGGGTTAGAGAGACGGTTAGGGTTGGGATTGGACCTAGGGTTAGGGTTATGTTGAGGGCTAGGGTTAGAGAGACGGTTAGGGTTGGGATTGGACCTAGGGTTACGGTTATGTTGAGGGCTAGCGTTAGAGAGACGGTTAGGGTGGGGATTGGACCTAGGGTTAGGGTTATGTTGAGGGCTAGGGTTAGAGAGACGGTTAGGGTTGGGATTGGACCTAGGGTTAGGGTTATGTTGAGGGCTAGGGTTAGAGAGACGGTTTGGGTTGGGATTGGACCTAGGGTTAGGGTTATGTTGAGGGCTAGGGTTAGAGAGACGGTTAGGGTTGGGATTGGACCTAGGGTTAGGGTTATGTTGAAAGCTAGGGTTAGAGAGATGGTTACGGTTCTGATTGGACCTAGGGTTAGGGTTATGTTGAGGGCTAGGGTTAGAGAGACGGTTAGGGTTGGGATTGGACCTAGGGTTAGGGTTATGTTGAGGGCTAGGGTTAGAGAGACGGTTAGGGTTGGGATTGGACCTAGGGTTAGGGTTATGTTGAGGGCTAGGGTTAGAGAGACGGTTCGGGTTGGGATTGGACCTAGGGTTAGGGTTATGTTGAGGGCTAGGGTTAGAGAGATGGTTACGGTTGGGATTGGACCTAGGGTTAGGGTTATGTTGAGGGCTAGGGTTAGAGAGACGGTTAGGGTTGGGATTGGACCTAGGGTTAGGGTTATGTTGAGGGCTAGGGTTAGAGAGACGGTTAGGGTTGGGATTGGACCTAGGGTTAGGGTTATGTTGAGGGCTAGGGTTAGAGAGACCGTTAGGGTTGGGATTGGACCTAGGGTGAGGGTTATGTTGAGGGCTAGGGTTAGAGAGACGGTTAGGGTTGGGATTGGACCTAGGGTTAGGGTTATGTTGAGGGCTAGGGTTAGAGAGACGGTTAGGGTTGGGATTGGACCTAGGGTGAGGGTTATGTTGAGGGCTAGGGTTAGAGAGATGGTTACGGTTGGGATTGGACCTAGGGTTAGGGTTATGTTGAGGGCTAGGGTTAGAGAGACGGTTAGGGTTGGGATTGGACCTAGGGTTAGGGTTATGTTGAGGGCTAGGGTTAGAGAGACGGTTAGGGTTGGGATTGGACCTAGGGTGAGGGTTATGTTGAGGGCTAGGGTTAGAGAGATGGTTACGGTTGGGATTGGATCTAGGGTTAGGGTTATGTTGAGGTCTAGGGTTAGAGAGACGGTTACGGTTGGGATTGGACCTAGGGTTAGGGTTATGTTGAGGGCTAGGGTTAGAGAGAGAGTTAGGATTGGGATTGGACCTAGGGTTAGGGTTATGTTGAGGGCTAGGGTTAGAGAGACGGTTAGGGTAAGGATTGGACCTAGGGTTTGGGTTATGTTGAGGGCTAGGGTTAGAGAGACGGTTAGGGTTGGGATTGGACCTAGGGTTAGGGTTATGTTGAGGGCTAGGGTTAGAGAGATGGTTACGGTTGGGATTGGACCTAGGGTTAGGGTTATGTTGAGGGCTAGGGTTAGAGAGACGGTTAGGGTGGGGATTGGACCTAGGGTTAGGGTTATGTTGAGGGCTAGGGTTAGAGAGACGGTTAGGGTTGGGATTGGACCTAGGGTTAGGGTTATGTTGAGGGCTAGGGTTAGAGAGACGGTTTGGGTTGGGATTGGACCTAGGGTAAGGGTTATGTTGAGGGCTAGGGTTAGAGAGACGGTTAGGGTTGGGATTGGACCTAGAGTTAGGGTTATGTTGAGGGCTAGGGTTAGAGAGACGGTTAGGGTTGGGATTGGACCTAGGGTTAGGGTTATGTTGAGGGCTAGGGTTAGAGAGACGGTTAGGGTTGGTATTGGACCTAGGGTTAGGGTTATGTTGAGGGCTAGTGTTAGAGAGATGGTTACGGTTGGGATTGGACCTAGGGTTAGGGTTATGTTGAGGGCTAGGGTTAGAGAGAGAGTTAGGGTTGGGATTGGACCTAGGTTTAGGGTTATGTTGAGGGCTAGGGTTAGAGAGACGGTTAGGGTTGGGATTGGACCTAGGGTTAGGGTTATGTTGAGGGCTAGGGTTAGAGAGATGGTTACGGTTGGGATTGGACCTAGGGTTAGGGTTATGTTGAGGGCTAGGGCTGGAGAGAAGGTTCGGGTTGGGATTGGACCTAGTGTTAGGGTTATGTTGAGGGCTAGGGTGAGAGAGACGGTTCGGGTTGGGATTGAACCTAGGGTTAGGGTTATGTTGAGGGCTAGGGGTAGAGAGATGGTTACGGTTGGGATTGGACCTAGGGTTAGGATTATGTTGAGGGCTAGGGTTAGAGAGACGGTTAGGGTTGGGATTGGACCTAGGGTTAGGGTTATGTTGAGGACTAGGGTTACAGAGATGGTTACGGTTGGGATTGGACCTAGGGTTAGGGTTATGTTGAGGGCTAGGGTTAGAGAGACGGTTAGGGTGGGGATTGGACCTAGGGATAGGGTTATGTTGAGGGCTAGGGTTAGAGAGACGGTTAGGGTTGGGATTGGACCTAGGGTTAGGGTTATGTTGAGGGCTAGAGTTAGAGAGACGGTTAGGGTTGGGATTGGACCTAGGGTTAGGGTTATGTTGAGGGCTAGGGTTAGAGAGACGGTTAGGGTTGGGATTGGACCTAGAGTTAGGGTTATGTTGAGGGCTAGGGTTAGAGAGACGGTTACGGTTGGGATTGGACCTAGGGTTAGGGTTATGTTGAGGGCTAGGGTTAGAGAGACGGTTAGGGTTGGGATTGGACCTAGGGTTAGGGTTATGTTGAGGGCTAGGGTTAGAGAGACGGTTAGGGTTGGGATTGGACCTAGGGTTAGGGTTATTTTGAGGGCTAGGGTTAGAGAGACGGTTACGGTTGGGATTGGACCTAGGGTTAGGGTTATGTTGAGGGCTAGGGTTAGAGAGACGGTTACAGTTGGGATTGGACCTAGGGTTAGGGTTATGTTGAGGGCTAGGGTTAGAGAGACGGTTAGGGTTGGGATTGGACCTAGGGTTAGGGTTATGTTGAGGGCTAGGGTTAGAGAGACGGTTAGGGTTGGGATTGGACCTAGGGTTAGGGTTATGTTGAGGGCTAGGGTTAGAGAGACGGTTAGGGTTGGGATTGGACCTAGGGTTAGGGTTATGTTGAGGGCTAGGGTTAGAGAGACGGTTCGGGTTGGGATTCGACCTAGGGTTAGGGTTATGTTGAGGGCTAGGGTTAGAGAGATGGTTAGGGTTGGGATTGGACCTAGGGTTAGGGTTATGTTGAGGGCTAGGGTTAGAGAGACGGTTAGGGTTGGGATTGGACCTAGGGTTAGGGTTATGTTGAGGGCTAGGGTTAGAGAGACGGTTAGGGTTGGGATTGGACCTAGGGTTAGGGTAATGTTGAGGGCTAGGGTTCCAGAGATGGTTACGGTTGGGATTGGACCTAGGGTTAGGGTTATGTTGAGGGCCAGGGTTAGAGAGACGGTTCGGGTTGGGATTGGACCTAGGGTTAGGGTTATGTTGAGGGCTAGGGTTAGAGAGACGGTTCGGGTTGGGATTCGACCTAGGGTTAGGGTTATGTTGAGGGCTAGGGTTAGAGAGATGGTTACGGTTGGGATTGGACCTAGGGTTAGGGTTATGTTGAGGGCTAGGGTTATAGAGACGGTTCGGGTTGGGATTGGACCTAGGGTTAGGGTTATGTTGAGGGCTAGGGTTAGAGAGACGGTTACGGTTGGGATTGGACCTAGGGTTAGGGTTATGTTGAGGGCTAGGGTGAGAGAGACGGTTAGGGTTGGGATTGGACCTAGGGTTAGGGTTATGTTGAGGGCTAGGGTTAGAGAGACGGTTAGGGTTGGGATTGGACCTAGGGTTAGGGTTATGTTGAGGGCTAGGGATAGAGAGACGGTTAGGGTTGGGATTGGACCTAGGGTTAGCGTTATGTTGAGGGCTAGGGTTAGAGAGACGGTTAGGGTTGGGATTGGACCTAGGGTTTGGGTTATGTTGAGGGCTAGGGTTAAAGAGACGGTTAGGGTTGGGATTGGACCTAGGGTTAGCGTTATGTTGAGGGCTAGGGTTAGAGAGACGGTTTGGGTTGGGATTGGACCTAGGGTTAGGGTTATGTTGAGGGTTAGGGTTATAGGGACGGTTAGGGTTGGGATTGGACCTAGGGTTAGGGTTATGTTGAGGGCTAGGGTTAGAGAGACGGTTACGGTTGGGATTGGACCTAGGGTTAGGGTTATGTTGAGGGCTAGGGTTAGAGAGACGGTTAGGGTGGGGATTGGACCTAGGGTTAGGGTTATGTTGAGTTCTAGGGTTAGAGAGACGGTTAGGGTGGGGATTGGACCTAGGGTTAGGGTTATGTTGAGGGCTAGGGTTAGAGAGACGGTTAGGGTTGGGATTGGACCTAGGGTTAGGGTTATGTTGAGGGCTAGGTTTAGAGAGACATTTTGGGTTGGGATTGGACCTAGGGTTAGGGTTATGTTGAGGGCTAGGGTTAGAGAGACGGTTAGGGTTGGGATTGGTCCTAGGGTTAGGGTTATGTTGAGGGCTAGGGTTAGAGAGATGGTTACGGTTGGGATGGACCTAGGGTTAGGGTTATGTTGAGGGCTAGGGTTAGAGAGACGTTTAGGGTTGGGATTGGACCTAGGGTTAGGGTTATGTTGAGGGCTAGGGTTAGAGAGATGGTTAGTGTTGGGATTGGACCTAGGGTTAGGGTTATGTTGAGGGCTAAGGTTAGAGAGACGGTTAGGGTTGGGATTGGACCTAGGGTTAGGGATATGTTGAGGGCTAGGGATAGAGTGACGGTTAGGTTTGGGATTGGACCTAGTGTTAGGGTTATGTTGAGGGCTAGGGTTAGAGAGACGGTTAGGGTTGGAATTGGACCTAGGGTTAGGGTTATGTTGAGGGCTAGGGTTAGAGAGATGGTTATGGTTGGGATTGGACCTAGGGTTAGGGTTATGTTGAGGGCTAGGGTTAGAGAGACGGTTAGGGTTGGGATTGGACCTAGGGTTAGGGTTATGTTGAGGGCTAGGGATAGAGTGACGGTTAGGGTTGGGATTGGACCTAGGGTTAGGGTTATGTTGAGGGCTAGGGTTAGAGAGACGGTTAGGGTTGGGATTGGACCTAGGGTTAGGGTTATGTTGAGGGCTAGGGTTAGAGAGATGGTTAGTGTTGGGATTGGACCTAGGGTTAGGGTTATGTTGAGGGCTAAGGTTAGAGAGACGGTTAGGGTTGGGATTGGACCTAGGGTTAGGGATATGTTGAGGGCTAGGGATAGAGTGACGGTTAGGTTTGGGATTGGACCTAGGGTTAGGGTTATGTTGAGGGCTAGGGTTAGAGAGACGGTTAGGGTTGGGATTGGACCTAGGGTTAGGGTTATGTTGAGGGCTAGGGTTAGAGAGATGGTTATGGTTGGGATTGGACCTAGGGTTAGGGTTATGTTGAGGGCTAGGGTTAGAGAGACGGTTACGGTTGGGATTGGACCTAGGGTTAGGGTTATGTTGAGGGCTAGGGTTAGAGAGACGGTTAGGGTTGGGATTGGACCTAGGGTTAGGGTTATGTTGAGGGCTAGGGTTAGAGAGACGGTTAGGGTTGGGATTGGACCTAGGGTTAGGGTTATTTTGAGGGCTAGGGTTAGAGAGACGGTTACGGTTGGGATTGGACCTAGGGTTAGGGTTATGTTGAGGGCTAGGGTTAGAGAGACGGTTACAGTTGGGATTGGACCTAGGGTTAGGGTTATGTTGAGGGCTAGGGTTAGAGAGACGGTTAGGGTTGGGATTGGACCTAGGGTTAGGGTTATGTTGAGGGCTAGGGTTAGAGAGACGGTTACGGTTGGGATTGGACCTAGGGTTAGGGTTATGTTGAGGGCTAGGGTTAGAGAGACGGTTAGGGTTGGGATTGGACCTAGGGTTAGGGTTATGTTGAGGGCTAGGGTTAGAGAGACGGTTAGGGTTGGGATTGGACCTAGGGTTAGGGTTATTTTGAGGGCTAGGGTTAGAGAGACGGTTACGGTTGGGATTGGACATAGGGTTAGGGTTATGTTGAGGGCTAGGGTTAGAGAGACGGTTACAGTTGGGATTGGACCTAGGGTTAGGGTTATGTTGAGGGCTAGGGTTAGAGAGACGGTTAGGGTTGGGATTGGACCTAGGGTTAGGGTTATGTTGAGGGCTAGGGTTAGAGAGACGGTTAGGGTTGGGATTGGACCTAGGGTTAGGGTTATGTTGAGGGCTAGGGTTAGAGAGACGGTTAGGGTTGGGATTGGACCTAGGGTTAGGGTTATGTTGAGGGCTAGGGTTAGAGAGACGGTTTGGGTTGGGATTGGACCTAGGGATAGGTTCATGTTGAGGGCTAGGGTTAGAGAGACGGTTAGGGTTGGGATTGGACCTAGGGTTAGGGTTATGTTGAGGGCTAGGGTTAGAGAGATGGTTACGGTTGGGGTTGGACCTAGGGTTAGGGTTATGTTGAGGGCTAGGGTTAGAGATACGGTTAGGGTTGGGATTGGACCTAGGGTTAGTGTTATGTTGAGGGCTAGGGTTAGAGAGACGGTTACGGTTGGGATTGGACCTAGGGTTAGGGTTATGTTGAGGGCTAGGGTTAGAGAGACGGTTAGGGTTGGGATTGGACCTAGGGTTAGGCTTATGTTGAGGGCTAGGGTTAGAGAGACGGTTAGGGTGGGGATTGGACCTAGGGTTAGGGTTATGTTGAGGGCTAGGGTTAGAGAGACGGTTAGGGTTGGGATTGGACCTAGGGTTAGGGTTATGTTGAGGGCTAGGGTTAGAGAGCCGGTTTGGGTTGGGATTGGACCTAGGCTTAGGGTTATGTTGAGGGCTAGGGTTAGAGAGACGGTTAGGGTTGGGATTGGACCTAGGGTTAGGGTTATGTTGAGGGCTAGGGTTAGAGAGACGGTTAGGGTTGGGATTGGACCTAGGGTTAGGGTTATGTTGAGGGCTAGGGTTAGAGAGACGGTTAGGGTTGGGATTGGACCTAGGGTTAGGGTTATGTTGAGGGCTAGGGTTAGAGAGACGGTTAGGGTTGGGATTGGACCTAGGGTTAGGGTAATGTTGAGGGCTAGGGTTCCAGAGATGGTTACGGTTGGGATTGGACCTAGGGTTAGGGTTATGTTGAGGGCCAGGGTTAGAGAGACGGTTCGGGTTGGGATTGGACCTAGGGTTAGGGTTATGTTGAGGGCTAGGGTTAGAGAGACGGTTCGGGTTGGGATTCGACCTAGGGTTAGGGTTATGTTGAGGGCTAGGGTTAGAGAGATGGTTACGGTTGGGATTGGACCTAGGGTTAGGGTTATGTTGAGGGCTAGGGTTATAGAGACGGTTCGGGTTGGGATTGGACCTAGGGTTAGGGTTATGTTGAGGGCTAGGGTTAGAGAGACGGTTACGGTTGGGATTGGACCTAGGGTTAGGGTTATGTTGAGGGCTAGGGTGAGAGAGACGGTTAGGGTTGGGATTGGACCTAGGGTTAGGGTTATGTTGAGGGCTAGGGTTAGAGAGACGGTTAGGGTTGGGATTGGACCTAGGGTTAGGGTTATGTTGAGGGCTAGGGTTAGAGAGACGGTTAGGGTTGGGATTGGACCTAGGGTTAGGGTTATGTTGAGGGCTAGGGATAGAGAGACGGTTAGGGTTGGGATTGGACCTAGGGTTAGGGTTATGTTGAGGGCTAGGGTTAGAGAGACGGTTAGGGTTGGGATTGGACCTAGGGTTTGGGTTATGTTGAGGGCTAGGGTTAAAGAGACGGTTAGGGTTGGGATTGGACCTAGGGTTAGCGTTATGTTGAGGGCTAGGGTTAGAGAGACGGTTTGGGTTGGGATTGGACCTAGGGTTAGGGTTATGTTGAGGGTTAGGGTTATAGGGACGGTTAGGGTTGGGATTGGACCTAGGGTTAGGGTTATGTTGAGGGCTAGGGTTAGAGAGACGGTTACGGTTGGGATTGGACCTAGGGTTAGGGTTATGTTGAGGGCTAGGGTTAGAGAGACGGTTAGGGTGGGGATTGGACCTAGGGTTAGGGTTATGTTGAGGGCTAGGGTTAGAGAGACGGTTAGGGTGGGGATTGGACCTAGGGTTAGGGTTATGTTGAGGGCTAGGGTTAGAGAGACGGTTAGGGTTGGGATTGGACCTAGGGTTAGGGTTATGTTGAGGGCTAGGTTTAGAGAGACATTTTGGGTTGGGATTGGACCTAGGGTTAGGGTTATGTTGAGGGCTAGGGTTAGAGAGACGGTTAGGGTTGGGATTGGTCCTAGGGTTAGGGTTATGTTGAGGGCTAGGGTTAGAGAGATGGTTACGGTTGGGATTGGACCTAGGGTTAGGGTTATGTTGAGGGCTAGGGTTAGAGAGACGTTTAGGGTTGGGATTGGACCTAGGGTTAGGGTTATGTTGAGGGCTAGGGTTAGAGAGATGGTTAGTGTTGGGATTGGACCTAGGGTTAGGGTTATGTTGAGGGCTAAGGTTAGAGAGACGGTTAGGGTTGGGATTGGACCTAGGGTTAGGGATATGTTGAGGGCTAGGGATAGAGTGACGGTTAGGTTTGGGATTGGACCTAGTGTTAGGGTTATGTTGAGGGCTAGGGTTAGAGAGACGGTTAGGGTTGGAATTGGACCTAGGGTTAGGGTTATGTTGAGGGCTAGGGTTAGAGAGATGGTTATGGTTGGGATTGGACCTAGGGTTAGGGTTATGTTGAGGGCTAGGGTTAGAGAGACGGTTAGGGTTGGGATTGGACCTAGGGTTAGGGTTATGTTGAGGGCTAGGGTTAGAGAGATGGTTAGTGTTGGGATTGGACCTAGGGTTAGGGTTATGTTGAGGGCTAAGGTTAGAGAGACGGTTAGGGTTGGGATTGGACCTAGGGTTAGGGATATGTTGAGGGCTAGGGATAGAGTGACGGTTAGGTTTGGGATTGGACCTAGGGTTAGGGTTATGTTGAGGGCTAGGGTTAGAGAGACGGTTAGGGTTGGGATTGGACCTAGGGTTAGGGTTATGTTGAGGGCTAGGGTTAGAGAGATGGTTATGGTTGGGATTGGACCTAGGGTTAGGGTTATGTTGAGGGCTAGGGTTAGAGAGACGGTTACGGTTGGGATTGGACCTAGGGTTAGGGTTATGTTGAGGGCTAGGGTTAGAGAGATGGTTACGGTTGGGATTGGACCTAGGGTTAGGGTTATGTTGAGGGCTAGGGTTAGAGAGACGGTTAGGGTTGGGATTGGACCTAGGGTTAGGGTTATGTTGAGGGCTAGGGTTAGAGAGATGGTTACGGTTGGGATTGGACCTAGGGTTAGGGTTATGTTGAGGGCTAGGGTTAGAGAGACGGTTAGGGTGGGGATTGGACCTAGGGTTAGGGTTATGTTGAGGTCTAGGGTTAGAGAGACGGTTAGGGTTGGGATTGGACCTAGGGTTAGGGTTATGTTGAGGGCTAGGGTTATAGAGACGGTTTGGGTTGGGATTGGACCTAGGGTTAGGGTTATGTTGAGGGCTAGGGTTAGAGAGACGGTTAGGTTCGGGATTGGACCTAGGGTTAGGGTTATGTTGAGGGCTATGTTTACAGAGACGGTTAGGGTTGGGATTGGACCTAGGGTTATGGTTATGTTGAGGGCTAGGGTTAGAGAGACGGTTTGGGTTGGGATTGGACCTAGGGTTAGGGTTATGTTGAGGGCTAGGGTTAGAGAGACGGTTAGGGTTGGGATTGGACCTAGGGTTAGGGTTATGTTGAGGGCTAGGGTTAGAGAGACGGTTACGGTTGGGATTGGACATAGGGTTAGGTTTATGTTGAGGGCTAGGGTTAGAGAGACGGTTAGGGTTGGGATTGGACCTAGGGTTAGGGTTATGTTGAGGGCTAGGGTTAGAGAGACGGTTAGGGTTGGGATTGGACCTAGGGTTAGGGTTATGTTGAGGGCTAGGGTTAGAGAGATGGTTACGGTTGGGATTGGACCTAGGGTTAGGGTTATGTTGAGGGCTAGGGTTAGAGAGACGGTTCGGGTTGGGATTGGACGTAGGGTTAGGGTTATGTTGAGGGCTAGGGTTAGAGAGACGGTTCGGGTTGGGATTCGACCTAGGGTTAGGGTTTTGTTGAGGGCTAGGTTTAGAGAGATGGTTACGGTTGGGATTGGACCTAGGGTTAGGGTTATGTTGAGGGCTAGGGTTAGAGAGACGGTTCGGGTTGGGATTGGACCTAGGGTTAGGGTTATGTTGAGGGCTAGGGTTAGAGAGATGGTTACGGTTGGGATTGGACCTAGGGTTAGGGTTATGTTGAGGGCTAGGGTTAGAGAGACGGTTAGGGTTGGGATTGGACCTAGGGTTAGGGTTATGTTGAGGGCTAGGGTTAGAGAGACGGTTAGGGTTGGGATTGGACCTAGGGTTAGGGTTATGTTGAGGGCTAGGGTTAGAGAGACTGTTTGGGTTGGGACTGGACCTAGGGTTAGGGTTATGTTGAGGGCTAGGGTTAGAGAGACGGTTAGGGTTGGGATTGGACCTAGGGTTAGGATTATGTTGAGGGCTAGGGTTAGAGAGATGGTTACGGTTGGGATTGGACCTAGGGTTAGGGTTGTGTTGAGGGCTAGGGTTAGAGAGACGGTTAGGGTTGGGATTGGACCTAGGTTTAGGGTTATGTTGAGGGCTAGGGTTAGAGAGACGGTTAGGGTTGGGATTGGACCTAGGGTTAGGGTTATGTTGAGGGCTCGGGTTAGAGAGATGGTTACGGTTGGGATTGGACCTAGGGTTAGGGTTATGTTGAGGGCTAGGGTTAGAGAGACGGTTCGAGTTGGGATTGGAACTAGGGTTAGGGTTATGTTGAGGGCTAGGTTTAGAGAGACGGTTAGGGTTGGGATTGGACCTAGGGTTAGGGTTATGTTGAGGGCTAGGGATAGAGAGACGGTTAGGGTTGGGATTGGACCTAGGGTTAGGGTTATGTTGAGGGCTAGGGTTAGAGAGACGGTTAGGGTTGGGATTGGACCTAGGGTTAGGGTTATGTTGAGGGTTAGGGTTAGAGAGACGGTTAGGTTTGGGATTGGACCTAGGGTTAGGGTTATGTTGAGGGCTAGGGTTAGAGAGAGAGTTAGGATTGGGATTGGACCTAGGGTTAGGGTTATGTTGAGGGCTAGGGTTAGAGAGACGGTTAGGGTGGGGATTGGACCTAGGGTTAGGGTTATGTTGAGGGCTAGGGATAGAGAGACGGTTAGGGTTGGGATTGGACCTAGGGTTAGGGTTATGTTGAGGGCTAGGGTTAGAGAGACGGTTTGGGTTGGGATTGGACCTAGGGTTAGGGTTATGTTGAGGGCTAGGGTTAGAGAGACGGTTAGGGTTGGGATTGGACCTAGGGTTAGGGTTATGTTGAGGGCTAGGGTTAGAGAGACGGTTAGGGTTGGGATTGGACCTAGGGTTAGGGTTATGTTGAGGGCTAGGTTTAGAGAGACGGTTAGGGTTGGGATTGGACCTAGGGTTAGGGTCATGTTGAGGGCTAGGGATAGAGAGACGGTTAGGGTTGGGATTGGACCTAGGGTTAGGGTTATGTTGAGGGCTAGGGTTAGAGAGACGGTTAGGGTTGGGATTGGACCTAGGGTTAGGGTTATGTTGAGGGCTAGGGTTAGAGAGACGGTTAGGTTTGGGATTGGACCTAGGGTCAGGGTTATGTTGAGGGCTATGTTTACAGAGACGGTTAGGGTTGGGATTGGACCTAGGGTTATGGTTATGTTGAGGGCTAGGGTTAGAGAGACGGTTTGGGTTGGGATTGGACCTAGGGTTAGGGTTATGTTGAGGGCTAGGGTTAGAGAGACGGTTAGGGTTGGGATTGGACCTAGGGTTAGGGTTATGTTGAGGGCTAGGGTTAGAGAGACGGTTACGGTTGGGATTGGACCTAGGGTTAGGGTTATGTTGAGGGCTAGGGTTAGAGAGACGGTTAGGGTTGGGATTGGACCTAGGGTTAGGGTTATGTTGAGGGCTAGGGTTAGAGAGACGGTTAGGGTTGGGATTGGACCTAGGGTTAGGGTTATGTTGAGGGCTAGGGTTAGAGAGATGGTTACGGTTGGGATTGGACCTAGGGTTAGGGTTATGTTGAGGGCTAGGGTTAGAGAGACGGTTCGGGTTGGGATTGGACCTAGGGTTAGGGTTATGTTGAGGGCTAGGGTTAGAGAGACGGTTCGGGTTGGGATTCGACCTAGGGTTAGGGTTATGTTGAGGGCTAGGGTTAGAGAGATGGTTACGGTTGGGATTGGACCTAGGGTTAGGGTTATGTTGAGGGCTAGGGTTAGAGAGACGGTTCGGGTTGGGATTGGACCTAGGGTTAGGGTTATGTTGAGGGCTAGGGTTAGAGAGATGGTTACGGTTGGGATTGGACCTAGGGTTAGGGTTATGTTGAGGGCTAGGGTTAGAGAGACGGTTAGGGTTGGGATTGGACCTAGGGTTAGGGTTATGTTGAGGGCTAGGGATAGAGAGACGGTTAGGGTTGGGATTGGACCTAGGGTTAGGGTTATGTTGAGGGCTAGGGTTAGAGAGACGGTTAGGGTTGGGATTGGACCTAGGGTTAGGGTTATGTTGAGGGCTAGGGTTAAAGAGACGGTTAGGGTTGGGATTCGACCTAGGGTTAGGGTTATGTTGAGGGTTAGGGTTATAGGGACGGTTAGGGTTGGGTTTGGACCTAGGGTAAGGGTTATGTTGAGGGCTAGGGTTAGAAAGACGGTTACGGTTGGGATTGGACCTAGGGTTAGGGTTATGTTGAGGGCTAGGGTTAGAGAGACGGTTAGGGTTGGGATTGGGCCTAGGGTTAGGGTTATGTTGAGGGCTAGGGTTAGAGAGACGGTTAGGGTGGGGATTGCACCTAGGGTTAGGGTTATGTTGAGGGCTAGGGTTAGAGAGACGTTTAGGGTTGGGATTGGACCTAGGGTTAGGGTTATGTTGAGGGCTAGGGTTAGAGAGACGGTTTGGGTTGGGATTGGACCTAGGGTTAGGGTTATGTTGAGGGCTAGGGTTAGAGAGACGGTTAGGGTTGGGATTGGACCTAGGGTTAGGGTTATGTTGAGGGCTAGGGTTAGAGAGACGGTTAGGGTTGGGATTGGACCTAGGGTTAGGGTTATGTTGAGGGCTAGGGTTAGAGAGACGGTTAGGGTTGGGATTGGACCTAGGGTTAGGGTTATGTTGAGGGCTAGGGATAGAGAGACGGTTAGGGTTGGGATTGGACCTAGGGTTAGGGTTATGTTGAGGGCTAGGGTTAGAGAGACGGTTAGGGTGGGGATTGGACCTAGGGTTAGGGTTATGTTGAGGGCTAGGGTTAGAGAGACGTTTAGGGTTGGGATTGGACCTAGGGTTAGGGTTGTGTTGAGGGCTAGGGTTAGAGAGACGGTTAGGGTTGGGATTGGACCTAGGTTTAGGGTTATGTTGAGGGCTAGGGTTAGAGAGACGGTTAGGGTTGGGATTGGACCTAGGGTTAGGGTTATGTTGAGGGCTCGGGTTAGAGAGATGGTTACGGTTGGGATTGGACCTAGGGTTAGGGTTATGTTGAGGGCTAGGGTTAGAGAGACGGTTAGGGTTGGGATTGGACCTAGGTTTAGGGTTATGTTGAGGGCTAGGGTTAGAGAGACGGTTAGGGTTGGGATTGGACCTAGGGTTAGGATTATGTTGAGGGCTAGGGTTAGAGAGATGGTTACGGTTGGGATTGGACCTAGGGTTAGGGTTGTGTTGAGGGCTAGGGTTAGAGAGACGGTTAGGGTTGGGATTGGACCTAGGTTTAGGGTTATGTTGAGGGCTAGGGTTAGAGAGACGGTTAGGGTTGGGATTGGACCTAGGGTTAGGGTTATGTTGAGGGCTCGGGTTAGAGAGATGGTTACGGTTGGGATTGGACCTAGGGTTAGGGTTATGTTGAGGGCTAGGGTTAGAGAGACGGTTCGGGTTGGGATTGGACCTAGGGTTAGGGTTATGTTGAGGGCTAGGGTTAGAGAGACGGTTCGAGTTGGGATTGGACCTAGGGTTAGGGTTATGTTGAAGGCTAGGTTTAGAGAGACGGTTAGGGTTGGGATTGGACCTAGGGTTAGGGTTATGTTGAGGGCTAGGGATAGAGAGACGGTTAGGGTTGGGATTGGACCTAGGGTTAGGGTTATGTTGAGGGCTAGGGTTAGAGAGACGGTTAGGGTTGGGATTGGACCTAGGGTTAGGGTTATGTTGAGGGCTAGGGTTAGAGAGACGGTTAGGTTTGGGATTGGACCTAGGGTTAGGGTTATGTTGAGGGCTAGGGTTAGAGAGAGAGTTAGGATTGGGATTGGACCTAGGGTTAGGGTTATGTTGAGGGCTAGGGTTAGAGAGACGGTTAGGGTGGGGATTGGACCTAGGGTTAGGGTTATGTTGAGGGCTAGGGATAGAGAGACGGTTAGGGTTGGGATTGGACCTAGGGTTAGGGTTATGTTGAGGGCTAGGGTTAGAGAGACGGTTTGGGTTGGGATTGGACCTAGGGTTAGGGTTATGTTGAGGGCTAGGGTTAGAGAGACGGTTAGGGTTGGGATTGGACCTAGGGTTAGGGTTATGTTGAGGGCTAGGGTTAGAGAGACGGTTAGGGTTGGGATTGGACCTAGGGTTAGGGTTATGTTGAGGGCTAGGTTTAGAGAGACGGTTAGGGTTGGGATTGGACCTAGGGTTAGGGTCATGTTGAGGGCTAGGGATAGAGAGACGGTTAGGGTTGGGATTGGACCTAGGGTTAGGGTTATGTTGAGGGCTAGGGTTAGAGAGACGGTTAGGGTTGGGATTGGACCTAGGGTTAGGGTTATGTTGAGGGCTAGGGTTAGAGAGACGGTTAGGTTTGGGATTGGACCTAGGGTTAGGGTTATGTTGAGGGCTATCTTTACAGAGACGGTTAGGGTTGGGATTGTGCCTAGGGTTATGGTTATGTTGAGGGCTAGGGTTAGAGAGACGGTTTGGGTTGGGATTGGACCTAGGGTTAGGGTTATGTTGAGGGCTAGGGTTAGAGAGACGGTTAGGGTTGGGATTGGACATAGGGTTAGGGTTATGTTGAGGGCTAGGGTTAGAGAGACGGTTAGGGTTGGGATTGGACCTAGGGTTAGGGTTATGTTGAGGGCTAGGGTTAGAGAGACGGTTAGGGTTGGGATTGGACCTAGGGTTAGGGTTATGTTGAGGGCTAGGGTTAGAGAGACGGTTAGGGTTGGGATTGGACCGAGGGTTAGGGTTATGTTGCGGGCTAGGGTTAGAGAGACGGTTTGGGTTGGGATTGGACCTAGGGATAGGTTTATGTTGAGGGCTAGGGTTAGAGAGACGGTTAGGGTTGGGATTGAACCTAGGGTTAGGGTTATGTTGAGGGCTAGGGTTAGAGAGATGGTTACGGTTGGGGTTGGACCTAGGGTTAGGGTTATGTTGAGGGCTAGGGTTAGAGAGACGGTTAGGGTTGGGATTGGACCTAGGGTTAGTGTTATGTTGAGGGCTAGGGTTAGAGAGACGGTTACGGTTGGGATTGGACCTAGGGTTAGGGTTATGTTGAGGGCTAGGGTTAGAGAGACGGTTAGGGTTGGGATTGGACCTAGGGTTAGGGTTATGTTGAGGGCTAGGGTTAGAGAGACGGTTAGGGTGGGGATTGGACCTAGGGTTAGGGTTATGTTGAGGGCTAGGGTTAGAGAGACGGTTAGGGTTGGGATTGGACCTAGGGTTAGGGTTATGTTGAGGGCTAGGGTTAGAGAGACGGTTTGGGTTGGGATTGGACCTAGGGTTAGGGTTATGTTGAGGGCTAGGGTTAGAGAGACGGTTAGGGTTGGGATTGGACCTAGGGTTAGGGTTATGTTGAGGGCTAGGGTTAGAGAGACGGTTAGGGTGGGGATTGGACCTAGGGTTAGGGTTATGTTGAGGGCTAGGGTTAGAGAGACGGTTAGGGTTGGGATTGGACCTAGGGTTAGGGTTATGTTGAGGGCTAGGTTTAGAGAGACGGCTTGGGTTGGGATTGGACCTAGGGTTAGGTTTATGTTGAGGGCTAGGGTTAGAGAGACGGTTAGGGTTGGGATTGGACCTAGGGTTAGGGTTATGTTGAGGGCTAGGGTTAGAGAGACGGTTAGGGTTGGGATTGGACCTAGGGTTAGGGTTATGTTGAGGGCTATGGTTAGAGAGACGGTTAGGGTTGGGATTGGACCTAGGGTTAGGGTTATGTTGAGGGCTAGGGTTAGAGAGATGGTTACGGTTGGGATTGGACCTAGCGTTAGGGTTATGTTGAGGGCTAGGGTTAGAGAGACGGTTAGGGTTGGGATTGGACCTAGGTTTATGGTTATGTTGAGGGCTAGGGTTAGAGAGACGGTTAGGTTTGGGATTGGACCTAGGGTTAGGGTTATGTTGAGGGCTAGGGTTAGAGAGAGAGTTAGGATTGGGATTGGACCTAGGGTTAGGGTTATGTTGAGGGCTAGGGTTAGAGAGACGGTTAGGGTGGGGATTGGACCTAGGGTTAGGGTTATGTTGAGGGCTAGGGATAGAGAGACGGTTAGGGTTGGGATTGGACCTAGGGTTAGGGTTATGTTGAGGGCTAGGGTTAGAGAGACGGTTTGGGTTGGGATTGGACCTAGGGTTAGGGTTATGTTGAGGGCTAGGGTTAGAGAGACGGTTAGGGTTGGGATTGGACCTAGGGTTAGGGTTATGTTGAGGGCTAGGGTTAGAGAGACGGTTAGGGTTGGGATTGGACCTAGGGTTAGGGTTATGTTGAGGGCTAGGTTTAGAGAGACGGTTAGGGTTGGGATTGGACCTAGGGTTAGGGTCATGTTGAGGGCTAGGGATAGAGAGACGGTTAGGGTTGGGATTGGACCTAGGGTTAGGGTTATGTTGAGGGCTAGGGTTAGAGAGACGGTTAGGGTTGGGATTGGACCTAGGGTTAGGGTTATGTTGAGGGCTAGGGTTAGAGAGACGGTTAGGTTTGGGATTGGACCTAGGGTTAGGGTTATGTTGAGGGCTATCTTTACAGAGACGGTTAGGGTTGGGATTGTGCCTAGGGTTATGGTTATGTTGAGGGCTAGGGTTAGAGAGACGGTTTGGGTTGGGATTGGACCTAGGGTTAGGGTTATGTTGAGGGCTAGGGTTAGAGAGACGGTTAGGGTTGGGATTGGACATAGGGTTAGGGTTATGTTGAGGGCTAGGGTTAGAGAGACGGTTAGGGTTGGGATTGGACCTAGGGTTAGGGTTATGTTGAGGGCTAGGGTTAGAGAGACGGTTAGGGTTGGGATTGGACCTAGGGTTAGGGTTATGTTGAGGGCTAGGGTTAGAGAGACGGTTAGGGTTGGGATTGGACCGAGGGTTAGGGTTATGTTGCGGGCTAGGGTTAGAGAGACGGTTTGGGTTGGGATTGGACCTAGGGATAGGTTTATGTTGAGGGCTAGGGTTAGAGAGACGGTTAGGGTTGGGATTGAACCTAGGGTTAGGGTTATGTTGAGGGCTAGGGTTAGAGAGATGGTTACGGTTGGGGTTGGACCTAGGGTTAGGGTTATGTTGAGGGCTAGGGTTAGAGAGACGGTTAGGGTTGGGATTGGACCTAGGGTTAGTGTTATGTTGAGGGCTAGGGTTAGAGAGACGGTTACGGTTGGGATTGGACCTAGGGTTAGGGTTATGTTGAGGGCTAGGGTTAGAGAGACGGTTAGGGTTGGGATTGGACCTAGGGTTAGGGTTATGTTGAGGGCTAGGGTTAGAGAGACGGTTAGGGTGGGGATTGGACCTAGGGTTAGGGTTATGTTGAGGGCTAGGGTTAGAGAGACGGTTAGGGTTGGGATTGGACCTAGGGTTAGGGTTATGTTGAGGGCTAGGGTTAGAGAGACGGTTTGGGTTGGGATTGGACCTAGGGTTAGGGTTATGTTGAGGGCTAGGGTTAGAGAGACGGTTAGGGTTGGGATTGGACCTAGGGTTAGGGTTATGTTGAGGGCTAGGGTTAGAGAGACGGTTAGGGTGGGGATTGGACCTAGGGTTAGGGTTATGTTGAGGGCTAGGGTTAGAGAGACGGTTAGGGTTGGGATTGGACCTAGGGTTAGGGTTATGTTGAGGGCTAGGTTTAGAGAGACGGTTTGGGTTGGGATTGGACCTAGGGTTAGGTTTATGTTGAGGGCTAGGGTTAGAGAGACGGTTAGGGTTGGGATTGGACCTAGGGTTAGGGTTATGTTGAGGGCTAGGGTTAGAGAGACGGTTAGGGTTGGGATTGGACCTAGGGTTAGGGTTATGTTGAGGGCTATGGTTAGAGAGACGGTTAGGGTTGGGATTGGACCTAGGGTTAGGGTTATGTTGAGGGCTAGGGTTAGAGAGATGGTTACGGTTGGGATTGGACCTAGCGTTAGGGTTATGTTGAGGGCTAGGGTTAGAGAGACGGTTAGGGTTGGGATTGGACCTAGGTTTATGGTTATGTTGAGGGCTAGGGTTAGAGAGACGGTTAGGGTTGGGATTGGACCTAGGGTTAGGGTTATGTTGAGGGCTAGGGTTAGAGAGATGGTTACGGTTGGGATTGGACCTAGGGTTAGGGTTATGTTGAGGGCTAGGGTTGGAGAGAAGGTTCGGGTTGGGATTGGACCTAGTGTTAGGGTTATGTTGAGGGCTAGGGTTAGAGAGACGGTTCGGGTTGGGATTGAACCTAGGGTTAGGGTTATGTTGAGGGCTAGGGGTAGAGAGATGGTTACGGTTGGGATTGGACATAGGGTTAGGATTATGTTGAGGGCTAGGGTTAGAGAGACGGTTAGGGTTGGGATTGGACCTAGGGTTAGGGTTATGTTGAGGACTAGGGTTACAGAGATGGTTACGGTTGGGATTGGACCTAGGTTTAGGGTTATGTTGAGGGCTAGGGTTAGAGAGACGGTTAGGGTGGGGATTGGACCTAGGGTTAGGGTTATGTTGAGGGCTAGGGTTAGAGAGACGGTTAGGGTTGGGATTGGACCTAGGGTTAGGGTTATGTTGAGGGCTAGGGTTAGAGAGACGGTTTGGGTTGGGATTGGACCTAGGGTTAGGGTTATGTTGAGGGCTAGGGTTAGAGAGACGGTTAGGGTTGGGATTGGACCTAGAGTTAGGGTTATGTTGAGGGCTAGGGTTAGAGAGACGGTTACGGTTGGGATTGGACCTAGGGTTAGGGTTATGTTGAGGGCTAGGGTTAGAGAGACGGTTAGGGTTGGGATTGGACCTAGGGTTAGGGTTATGTTGATGGCTAGGGTTAGAGAGATGGTTAGGGTTGGGATTGGACCTAGGGTTAGGGATATTTTGAGGGCTAGGGTTAGAGAGACGGTTACGGTTGGGATTGGACCTAGGGTTAGGGTTATGTTGAGGGCTAGGGTTAGAGAGACGGTTACAGTTGGGATTGGACCTAGGGTTAGGGTTATGTTGAGGGCTAGGGTTAGAGAGACGGTTAGGGTTGGGATTGGACCTAGGGTTAGGGTTATGTTGAGGGCTAGGGTTAGAGAGACGGTTAGGGTTGGGATTGGACCTAGGGTTAGGGTTATGTTGAGGGCTAGGGTTAGAGAGACGGTTAGGGTTGGGATTGGACCTAGGGTTACGGTTATGTTGAGGGCTAGGGTTAGAGAGACGGTTAGGGTGGGGATTGGACCTAGGGTTAGGGTTATGTTGAGGGCTAGGGTTAGAGAGACGGTTAGGGTTGGGATTGGACCTAGGGTTAGGGTTATGTTGAGGGCTAGGGTTAGAGAGACGGTTTGGGTTGGGATTGGACCTAGGGTTAGGGTTATGTTGAGGGCTAGGGTTAGAGAGACGGTTAGGGTTGGGATTGGACCTAGGGTTAGGGTTATGTTGAAAGCTAGGGTTAGAGAGATGGTTACGGTTCTGATTGGACCTAGGGTTAGGGTTATGTTGAGGGCTAGGGTTAGAGAGACGGTTAGGGTTGGGATTGGACCTAGGGTTAGGGTTATGTTGAGGGCTAGGGTTAGAGAGACGGTTAGGGTTGGAATTGGACCTAGGGTTAGGGTTATGTTGAGGGCTAGGGTTAGAGAGACGGTTCGGGTTGGGATTGGACCTAGGGTTAGGGTTATGTTGAGGGCTAGGGTTAGAGAGATGGTTACGGTTGGGATTGGACCTAGGGTTAGGGTTATGTTGAGGGCTAGGGTTAGAGAGACGGTTAGGGTTGGGATTGGACCTAGGGTTAGGGTTATGTTGAGGGCTAGGGTTAGAGAGACGGTTAGGGTTGGGATTGGACCGAGGGTTAGGGTTTTGTTGAGGGCTAGGGTTAGAGAGACCGTTAGGGTTGGGATTGGACCTAGGGTGAGGGTTATGTTGAGGGCTAGGGTTAGAGAGACGGTTAGGGTTGGGATTGGACCTAGGGTTAGGGTTATGTTGAGGGCTAGGGTTAGAGAGACGGTTAGGGTTGGGATTGGACCTAGGGTGAGGGTTATGTTGAGGGCTAGGGTTAGAGAGATGGTTACGGTTGGGATTGGACCTAGGGTTAGGGTTATGTTGAGGGCTAGGGTTAGAGAGACGGTTAGGGTTGGGATTGGACCTAGGGTTAGGGTTATGTTGAGGGCTAGGGTTAGAGAGACGGTTAGGGTTGGGATTGGACCTAGGGTGAGGGTTATGTTGAGGGCTAGGGTTAGAGAGATGGTTACGGTTGGGATTGGATCTAGGGTTAGGGTTATGTTGAGGTCTAGGGTTAGAGAGACGGTTACGGTTGGGATTGGACCTAGGGTTAGGGTTATGTTGAGGGCTAGGGTTAGAGAGAGAGTTAGGATTGGGATTGGACCTAGGGTTAGGGTTATGTTGAGGGCTAGGGTTAGAGAGACGGTTAGGGTAAGGATTGGACCTAGGGTTTGGGTTATGTTGAGGGCTAGGGTTAGAGAGACGGTTAGGGTTGGGATTGGACCTAGGGTTAGGGTTATGTTGAGGGCTAGGGTTAGAGAGATGGTTACGGTTGGGATTGGACATAGGGTTTGGTGTTATGTTGAGGGCTAGGGTTAGAGAGACGGTTAGGGTGGGGATTGGACCTAGGGTTAGGGTTATGTTGAGGGCTAGGGTTAGAGAGACGGTTAGGGTTGGGATTGGACCTAGGGTTAGGGTTATGTTGAGGGCTAGGGTTAGAGAGACGGTTTGGGTTGGGATTGGACCTAGGGTAAGGGTTATGTTGAGGGCTAGGGTTAGAGAGACAGTTAGGGTTGGGATTGGACCTAGAGTTAGGGTTATGTTGAGGGCTAGGGTTAGAGAGACGGTTAGGGTTGGGATTGGACCTAGGGTTAGGGTTATGTTGAGGGCTAGGGTTAGAGAGACGGTTAGGGTTGGGATTGGACCTAGGGTTAGGGTTATGTTGAGGGCTAGGGTTAGAGAGATGGTTACGGTTGGGATTGGACCTAGGGTTAGGGTTATGTTGAGGGCTAGGGTTAGAGAGAGAGTTAGGGTTGGGATTGGACCTAGGTTTAGGGTTATGTTGAGGGCTAGGGTTAGAGAGACGGTTAGGGTTGGGATTGGACCTAGGGTTAGGGTTATGTTGAGGGCTAGGGTTAGAGAGATGGTTACGGTTGGGATTGGACCTAGGGTTAGGGTTATGTTGAGAGCTAGGGCTGGAGAGAAGGTTCGGGTTGGGATTGGACCTAGTGTTAGGGTTATGTTGAGGGCTAGGGTTAGAGAGACGGTTCGGGTTGGGATTGAACCTAGGGTTAGGATTATGTTGAGGGCTAGGGTTAGAGAGACGGTTAGGGTTGGGATTGGACCTAGGGTTAGGGTTATGTTGAGGACTAGGGTTACAGAGATGGTTACGGTTGGGATTGGACCTAGGGTTAGGGTTATGTTGAGGGCTAGGGTTAGAGAGACGGTTAGGGTGGGGATTGGACCTAGGGATAGGGTTATGTTGAGGGCTAGGGTTAGAGAGACGGTTAGGGTTGGGATTGGACCTAGGGTTAGGGTTATGTTGAGGGCTAGGGTTAGAGAGACGGTTAGGGTTGGGATTGGACCTAGGGTTAGGGTTATGTTGAGGGCTAGGGTTAGAGAGACGGTTAGGGTTGGGATTGGACCTAGAGTTAGGGTTATGTTGAGGGCTAGGGTTAGAGAGACGGTTAGGGTTGGGATTGGACCTAGGGTTAGGGTTATGTTGAGGGCTAGGGTTAGAGAGACGGTTAGGGTTGGGATTGGACCTAGGGTTAGGGTTATGTTGAGGGCTAGGGTTAGAGAGACGGTTAGGGTTGGGATTGGACCTAGGGTTAGGGTTATTTTGAGGGCTAGGGTTAGAGAGACGGTTACGGTTGGGATTGGACCTAGGGTTAGGGTTATGTTGAGGGCTAGGGTTAGAGAGACGGTTACAGTTGGGATTGGACCTAGGGTTAGGGTTATGTTGAGGGCTAGGGTTAGAGAGACGGTTAGGGTTGGGATTGGACCTAGGGTTAGGGTTATGTTGAGGGCTAGGGTTAGAGAGACGGTTAGGGTTGGGATTGGACCTAGGGTTAGGGTTATGTTGAGGGCTAGGGTTAGAGAGACGGTTAGGGTTGGGATTGGACCTAGGGTTAGGGTTATGTTGAGGGCTAGGGTTAGAGAGACGGTTTGGGTTGGGATTGGACCCAGGGATAGGTTCATGTTGAGGGCTAGGGTTAGAGAGACGGTTAGGGTTGGGATTGGACCTAGGGTTAGGGTTATGTTGAGGGCTAGGGTTAGAGAGATGGTTACGGTTGGGGTTGGACCTAGGGTTAGGGTTATGTTGAGGGCTAGGGTTAGAGATACGGTTAGGGTTGGGATTGGACCTAGGGTTAGTGTTATGTTGAGGGCTAGGGTTAGAGAGACGGTTACGGTTGGGATTGGACCTAGGGTTAGGGTTATGTTGAGGGCTAGGGTTAGAGAGACGGTTAGGGTTGGGATTGGACCTAGGGTTAGGGTTATGTTGAGGGCTAGGGTTAGAGAGACGGTTAGGGTGGGGATTGGACCTAGGGTTAGGGTTATGTTGAGGGCTAGGGTTAGAGAGACGGTTAGGGTTGGGATTGGACCTAGGGTTAGGGTTATGTTGAGGGCTAGGGTTAGAGAGACGGTTTGGGTGAGGATTGGACCTAGGGTTAGGGTTATGTTGAGGGCTAGGGTTAGAGAGACGGTTAGGGTTGGGATTGGACCTAGGGTTAGGGTTATGTTGAGGGCTAGGGTTAGAGAGACGGTTAGGGTTGGGATTGGACCTAGGGTTAGGGTTATGTTGAGGGCTAGGGTTAGAGAGACGGTTAGGGTTGGGATTGGACCTAGGGTTAGGGTAATGTTGAGGGCTAGGGTTACAGAGATGGTTACGGTTGGGATTGGACCTAGGGTTAGGGTTATGTTGAGGGCCAGGGTTAGAGAGACGGTTCGGGTTGGGATTGGACCTAGGGTTAGGGTTATGTTGAGGGCTAGGGTTAGAGAGACGGTTCGGGTTGGGATTCGACCTAGGGTTAGGGTTATGTTGAGGGCTAGGGTTAGAGAGATGGTTACGGTTGGGATTGGACCTAGGGTTAGGGTTATGTTGAGGGCTAGGGTTATAGAGACGGTTCGGGTTGGGATTGGACCTAGGGTTAGGGTTATGTTGAGGGCTAGGGTTAGAGAGACGGTTACGGTTGGGATTGGACCTAGGGTTAGGGTTATGTTGAGGGCTAGGGTGAGAGAGACGGTTAGGGTTGGGATTGGACCTAGGGTTAGGGTTATGTTGAGGGCTAGGGTTAGAGAGACGGTTAGGGTTGGGATTGGACCTAGGGTTAGGGTTATGTTGAGGGCTAGGGTTAGAGAGACGGTTAGGGTGGGGATTGGACCTAGGGTTAGGGTTATGTTGAGGGCTAGGGTTAGAGAGACGGTTAGGGTGGGGATTGGACCTAGGGTTAGGGTTATGTTGAGGGCTAGGGTTAGAGAGACACTTAGGGTTGGGATTGGACCTAGGGTTAGGGTTATGTTGAGGGCTAGGTTTAGAGAGACATTTTGGGTTGGGATTGGACCTAGGGTTAGGGTTATGTTGAGGGCTAGGGTTAGAGAGACGGTTAGGGTTGGGATTGGTCCTAGGGTTAGGGTTATGTTGAGGGCTAGGGTTAGAGAGATGGTTCCGGTTGGGATTGGACCTAGGGTTAGGGTTATGTTGAGGGCTAGGGTTAGAGAGACGGTTAGGGTTGGGATTGGACCTAGGGTTAGGGTTATGTTGAGGGCTAGGGTTAGAGAGATGGTTAGTGTTGGGATTGGACCTAGGGTTAGGGTTATGTTGAGGGCTAAGGTTAGAGAGACGGTTAGGGTTGGGATTGGACCTAGGGTTAGGGATATGTTGAGGGCTAGGGATAGAGTGACGGTTAGGTTTGGGATTGGACCTAGTGTTAGGGTTATGTTGAGGGCTAGGGTTAGAGAGACGGTTAGGGTTGGGATTGGACCTAGGGTTAGGGTTATGTTGAGGGCTAGGGTTAGAGAGATGGTTATGGTTGGGATTGGACCTAGGGTTAGGGTTATGTTGAGGGCTAGGGTTAGAGAGACGGTTAGGGTTGGGATTGGACCTAGGGTTAGGGTTATGTTGAGGGCTAGGGATAGAGTGACGGTTAGGGTTGGGATTGGACCTAGGGTTAGGGTTATGTTGAGGGCTAGGGTTAGAGAGACGGTTAGGGTTGGGATTGGACCTAGGGTTAGGGTTATGTTGAGGGCTAGGGTTAGAGAGATGGTTAGTGTTGGGATTGGACCTAGGGTTAGGGTTATGTTGAGGGCTAAGGTTAGAGAGACGGTTAGGGTTGGGATTGGACCTAGGGTTAGGGATATGTTGAGGGCTAGGGATAGAGTGACGGTTAGGTTTGGGATTGGACCTAGGGTTCGGGTTATGTTGAGGGCTAGGGTTAGAGAGACGGTTAGGGTTGGGATTGGACCTAGGGTTAGGGCTATGTTGAGGGCTAGGGTTAGAGAGATGGTTATGGTTGGGATTGGACCTAGGGTTAGGGTTATGTTGAGGGCTAGGGTTAGAGAGACGGTTACGGTTGGGATTGGACCTAGGGTTAGGGTTATGTTGAGGGCTAGGGATAGAGTGACGGTTAGGGTTGGGATTGGACCTAGGGTTAGGGTTATGTTGAGGGCTAGGGTTAGAGGGACGGTTAGGGTTGGGATTGGACCTAGGGTTAGGGTTATGTTGAGGCCTAGGGTTAGAGAGATGGTTACGGTTGGGATTGGACCTAGGGTTAGGGTTACGTTGAGGGCTAGGGTTAGAGAGACGGTTCGGGTTGGGATTGGACCTAGGGTTAGGGTTATGTTGAGGGCTAGGGTTAGAGAGACGGTTCGGGTTGGGATTGAACCTAGGGTTAGGGTTATGTTGAGGGCTAGTGTTAGAGAGATGGTTACGGTTGGGATTGGACCTAGGGTTAGGGTTAAGTTGAGGGCTAGGGTTAGAGAGACGGTTAGGGTTGGGATTGGACCTAGGGTTAGGGTTATGTTGAGGGCTAGGGTTAGAGAGATGGTTACGGTTGGGATTGGACCTAGGGTTAGGGTTATGTTGAGGGCTAGGGTTAGAGAGACGGTTAGGGTGGGGATTGGACCTAGGGTTAGGGTTATGTTGAGGTCTAGGGTTAGAGAGACGGTTAGGGTTGGGATTGGACCTAGGGTTAGGGTTATGTTGAGGGCTAGGGTTATAGAGACGGTTTGGGTTGGGATTGGACCTAGGGTTAGGGTTATGTTGAGGGCTAGGGTTAGAGAGACGGTTAGGGTTGGGATTGGACCTAGGGTTAGGGTTATGTTGAGGGCTAGGGTTAGAGAGATGGTTACGGTTGGGATTGGACCTAGGGTTAGGGTTATGTTGAGGGCTAGGGTTATAGAGACGGTTAGGGTTGGGATTGGACCTAGGGTTAGGGTTATGTTGAGGGCTAGGGTTAGAGAGATGGTTAGTGTTGGGATTGGACCTAGGGTTAGGGTTATGTTGAGGGCTAAGGTTAGAGAGACGGTTAGGGTTGGGATTGGACCTAGGGTTAGGGATATGTTGAGGGCTAGGGATAGAGTGACGGTTAGTTTTGGGATTGGACCTAGGGTTAGGGTTATGTTGAGGGCTAGGGTTAGAGAGACGGTTAGGGTTGGGATTGGACCTAGGGTTAGGGTTATGTTGAGGGCTAGGGTTAGAGAGATGGTTATGGTTGGGATTGGACCTAGGGTTAGGGTTATGTTGAAGGCTAGGGTTAGAGAGACGGTTACGGTTGGGATTGGACCTAGGGTTAGGGTTATGTTGAGGGCTAGGGATAGAGTGACGGTTAGGGTTGGGATTGGACCTAGGGTTAGGGTTATGTTGAGGGCTAGGGTTAGAGAGACGGTTAGGGTTGGGATTGGACCTAGGGTTAGGGTTATGTTGAGGGCTAGGGTTAGAGAGATGGTTAGTGTTGGGATTGGACCTAGGGTTAGGGTTATGTTGAGGGCTAAGGTTAGAGAGACGGTTAGGGTTGGGATTGGACCTAGGGTTAGGGATATGTTGAGGGCTAGGGATAGAGTGACGGTTAGGGTTGGGATTGGACCTAGGGTTAGGGTTATGTTGAGGGCTAGGGTTAGAGAGACGGTTAGGGTTGGGATTGGACCTAGGGTTAGGGTTATGTTGAGGGCTAGGGTTAGAGAGATGGTTATGGTTGGGATTGGACCTAGGGTTAGGGTTATGTTGAGGGCTAGGGTTAGAGAGACGGTTACGGTTGGGATTGGACCTAGGGTTAGGGTTATGTTGAGGGCTAGGGATAGAGTGACGGTTAGGGTTGGGATTGGACCTAGGGTTAGGGTTATGTTGAAGGCTAGGGTTAGAGAGATGGTTACGGTTGGGATTGGACCTAGGGTTAGGGTTATGTTGAGGGCTAGGGTTAGAGAGACGGTTAGGGTTGGGATTGGACCTAGGGTTAGGGTTATGTTGAGGGCTAGGGTTAGAGAGATGGTTAGTGTTGGGATTGGACCTAGGGTTAGGGTTATGTTGAGGGCTAAGGTTAGAGAGACGGTTAGGGTTGGGATTGGACCTAGGGTTAGGGATATGTTGAGGGCTAGGGATAGAGTGACGGTTAGGTTTGGGATTGGACCTAGGGTTAGGGTTATGTTGAGGGCTAGGGTTAGAGAGACGGTTAGGGTTGGGATTGGACCTAGGGTTAGGGTTATGTTGAGGGCTAGGGTTAGAGAGATGGTTTGGGTTGGGATTGGACCTAGGGTTAGGGTTATGTTGAGGGTTAGGGTTATAGGGACGGTTAGGGTTGGGATTGGACCTAGGGTTAGGGTTATGTTGAGGGCTAGGGTTAGAGAGACGGTTACGGTTGGGATTGGACCTAGGGTTAGGGTTACGTTGAGGGCTAGGGTTAGAGAGACGGTTAGGGTTGGGATTGGACCTAGGGTTAGGGTAATGTTGAGGGCTAGGGTTAGAGAGACGGTTAGGGTGGGGATTGGACCTAGGGTTAGGGTTATGTTGAGGGCTAGGGTTAGAGAGACGGTTAGGGTTGGGATTGGACCTAGGGTTAGGGTTATGTTGAGGGCTAGGTTTAGAGAGACATTTTGGGTTGGGATTGGACCTAGGGTTAGGGTTATGTTGAGGGCTAGGGTTAGAGAGACGGTTAGGGTTGGGATTGGTCCTAGGGTTAGGGTTATGTTGAGGGCTAGGGTTAGAGAGATGGTTACGGTTGGGATTGGACCTAGGGTTAGGGTTATGTTGAGGGCTAGGGTTAGAGAGACGGTTAGGGTTGGGATTGGACCTAGGGTTAGGGTTATGTTGAGGGCTACGGTTAGAGAGATGGTTAGTGTTGGGATTGGACCTAGGGTTAGGGTTATGTTGAGGGCTAAGGTTAGAGAGACGGTTAGGGTTGGGATTGGACCTAGGGTTAGGGATATGTTGAGGGCTAGGGATAGAGTGACGGTTAGGTTTGGGATTGGACCTAGGGTTAGGGTTATGTTGAGGGCTAGGGTTAGAGAGACGGTTAGGGTTGGGATTGGACCTAGGGTTAGGGTTATGTTGAGGGCTAGGGTTAGAGAGATGGTTATGGTTGGGATTGGACCTAGGGTTAGGGTTATGTTGAGGGCTAGGGTTAGAGAGACGGTTACGGTTGGGATTGGACCTAGGGTTAGGGTTATGTTGAGGGCTAGGGATAGAATGACGGTTAGGGTTGGGATTGGACCTAGGGTTAGGGTTATGTTGAGGGCTAGGGATAGAGAGACGGTTAGGGTTGGGATTGGACCTAGGGTTAGGGTTATGTTGAGGGCTAGGGTTAGAGAGGTGGTTAGTGTTGGGATTGGACCTAGGGTTAGGGTTATGTTGAGGGCTAAGGTTAGAGAGACGGTTAGGGTTGGGATTGGACCTAGGGTTAGGGATATGTTGAGGGCTAGGGATAGAGTGACGGTTAGGTTTGGGATTGGACCTAGGGTTAGGGTTATGTTGAGGGCTAGGGTTAGAGAGACGGTTAGGGTTGGGATTGGACCTAGGGTTAGGGTTATGTTGAGGGCTAGGGTTAGAGAGATGGTTATGGTTGGGATTGGACCTAGGGTTAGGGTTATGTTGAGGGCTAGGGTTAGAGAGACGGTTACGGTTGGGATTGGACCTAGGGTTAGGGTTATGTTGAGGGCTAGGGATAGAGTGACGGTTAGGGTTGGGATTGGACCTAGGGTTAGGGTTATGTTGAAGGCTAGGGTTAGAGGGACGGTTAGGGTTGGGATTGGACCTAGGGTTAGGGTTATGTTGAGGGCTAGGGTTAGAGAGATGGTTACGGTTGGGATTGGACCTAGGGTTAGGGTTACGTTGAGGGCTAGGGTTAGAGAGACGGTTCGGGTTGGGATTGGACCTAGGGTTAGGGTTATGTTGAGGGCTAGGGTTAGAGAGACGGTTCAGGTTGGGATTGAACCTAGGGTTAGGGTTATGTTGAGGGCTAGGGTTAGAGAGATGGTTACGGTTGGGATTGGACCTAGGGTTAGGGTTATGTTGAGGGCTAGGGTTAGAGAGACGGTTAGGGTTGGGATTGGACCTAGGGTTAGGGTTATGTTGAGGGCTAGGGTTAGAGAGATGGTTACGGTTGGGATTGGACCTAGGGTTAGGGTTATGTTGAGGGCTAGGGTTAGAGAGACGGTTAGGGTGGGGATTGGACCTAGGGTTAGGGTTATGTTGAGGTCTAGGGTTAGAGAGACGGTTAGGGTTGGGATTGGACCTAGGGTTAGGGTTATGTTGAGGGCTAGGGTTATAGAGACGGTTTGGGTTGGGATTGGACCTAGGGTTAGGGTTATGTTGAGGGCTAGGGTTAGAGAGACGGTTAGGTTCGGGATTGGACCTTGGGTTAGGGTTATGTTGAGGGCTATGTTTACAGAGACGGTTAGGGTTGGGATTGGACCTAGGGTTATGGTTATGTTGAGGGCTAGGGTTAGAGAGACGGTTTGGGTTGGGATTGGACCTAGGGTTAGGGTTATGTTGAGGGCTAGGGTTAGAGAGACGGTTAGGGTTGGGATTGGACCTAGGGTTAGGGTTATGTTGAGGGCTAGGGTTAGAGAGACGGTTACGGTTGGGATTGGACATAGGGTTAGGTTTATGTTGAGGGCTAGGGTTAGAGAGACGGTTAGGGTTGGGATTGGACCTAGGGTTAGGGTTATGTTGAGGGCTAGGGTTAGAGAGACGGTTAGGGTTGGGATTGGA
This sequence comes from Miniopterus schreibersii, assembly GCF_964146895.1. Classification (NCBI taxonomy): domain Eukaryota; kingdom Metazoa; phylum Chordata; class Mammalia; order Chiroptera; family Miniopteridae; genus Miniopterus; species Miniopterus schreibersii. The sequence continues at coordinate 63,224,595 of NC_138110.1, forward strand.
CCTAGGGTTAGGGTTATGTTGAGGGCTAGGGTTAGAGAGATGGTTACGGTTGGGATTGGACCTAGGGTTAGGGTTATGTTGAGGGCTAGGGTTAGAGAGACGGTTCGGGTTGGGATTGGACGTAGGGTTAGGGTTATGTTGAGGGCTAGGGTTAGAGACACGGTTCGGGTTGGGATTCGACCTAGGGTTAGGGTTTTGTTGAGGGCTAGGTTTAGAGAGATGGTTACGGTTGGGATTGGACCTAGGGTTAGGGTTATGTTGAGGGCTAGGGTTAGAGAGACGGTTCGGGTTGGGATTGGACCTAGGGTTAGGGTTATGTTGAGGGCTAGGGTTAGAGAGATGGTTACGGTTGGGATTGGACCTAGGGTTAGGGTTATGTTGAGGGCTAGGGTTAGAGAGACGGTTAGGGTTGGGATTGGACCTAGGGTTAGGGTTATGTTGAGGGCTAGGGTTAGAGAGACGGTTAGGGTTGGGATTGGACCTAGGGTTAGGGTTATGTTGAGGGCTAGGTTTAGAGAGACTGTTTGGGTTGGGACTGGACCTAGGGTTAGGGTTATGTTGAGGGCTAGGGTTAGAGAGACGGTTAGGGTTGGGATTGGACCTAGGGTTAGGATTATGTTGAGGGCTAGGGTTAGAGAGATGGTTACGGTTGGGATTGGACCTAGGGTTAGGGTTGTGTTGAGGGCTAGGGTTAGAGAGACGGTTAGGGTTGGGATTGGACCTAGGTTTAGGGTTATGTTGAGGGCTAGGGTTAGAGAGACGGTTAGGGTTGGGATTGGACCTAGGGTTAGGGTTATGTTGAGGGCTCGGGTTAGAGAGATGGTTACGGTTGGGATTGGACCTAGGGTTAGGGTTATGTTGAGGGCTAGGGTTAGAGAGACGGTTCGGGTTGGGATTGGACCTAGGGTTAGGGTTATGTTGAGGGCTAGGGTTAGAGAGACGGTTCGAGTTGGGATTGGACCTAGGGTTAGGGTTATGTTGAGGGCTAGGTTTAGAGAGACGGTTAGGGTTGGGATTGGACCTAGGGTTAGGGTTATGTTGAGGGCTAGGGATAGAGAGACGGTTAGGGTTGGGATTGGACCTAGGGTTAGGGTTATGTTGAGGGCTAGGGTTAGAGAGACGGTTAGGGTTGGGATTGGACCTAGGGTTAGGGTTATGTTGAGGGTTAGGGTTAGAGAGACGGTTAGGTTTGGGATTGGACCTAGGGTTAGGGTTATGTTGAGGGCTAGGGTTAGAGAGAGAGTTAGGATTGGGATTGGACCTAGGGTTAGGGTTATGTTGAGGGCTAGGGTTAGAGAGACGGTTAGGGTGGGGATTGGACCTAGGGTTAGGGTTATGTTGAGGGCTAGGGATAGAGAGACGGTTAGGGTTGGGATTGGACCTAGGGTTAGGGTTATGTTGAGGGCTAGGGTTAGAGAGACGGTTTGGGTTGGGATTGGACCTAGGGTTAGGGTTATGTTGAGGGCTAGGGTTAGAGAGACGGTTAGGGTTGGGATTGGACCTAGGGTTAGGGTTATGTTGAGGGCTAGGGTTAGAGAGACGGTTAGGGTTGGGATTGGACCTAGGGTTAGGGTTATGTTGAGGGCTAGGTTTAGAGAGACGGTTAGGGTTGGGATTGGACCTAGGGTTAGGGTCATGTTGAGGGCTAGGGATAGAGAGACGGTTAGGGTTGGGATTGGACCTAGGGTTAGGGTTATGTTGAGGGCTAGGGTTAGAGAGACGGTTAGGGTTGGGATTGGACCTAGGGTTAGGGTAATGTTGAGGGCTAGGGTTAGAGAGACGGTTAGGTTTGGGATTGGACCTAGGGTTAGGGTTATGTTGAGGGCTATGTTTACAGAGACGGTTAGGGTTGGGATTGGACCTAGGGTTATGGTTATGTTGAGGGCTAGGGTTAGAGAGACGGTTTGGGTTGGGATTGGACCTAGGGTAAGGGTTATGTTGAGGGCTAGGGTTAGAGAGACGGTTAGGGTTGGGATTGGACCTAGGGTTAGGGTTATGTTGAGGGCTAGGGTTAGAGAGACGGTTACGGTTGGGATTGGACCTAGGGTTAGGGTTATGTTGAGGGCTAGGGTTAGAGAGACGGTTAGGGTTGGGATTGGACCTAGGGTTAGGGTTATGTTGAGGGCTAGGGTTAGAGAGACGGTTAGGGTTGGGATTGGACCTAGGGTTAGGGTTATGTTGAGGGCTAGGGTTAGAGAGATGGTTACGGTTGGGATTGGACCTAGGGTTAGGGTTATGTTGAGGGCTAGGGTTAGAGAGACGGTTCGGGTTGGGATTGGACCTAGGGTTAGGGTTATGTTGAGGGCTAGGGTTAGAGAGACGGTTCGGGTTGGGATTCGACCTAGGGTTAGGGTTATGTTGAGGGCTAGGGTTAGAGAGATGGTTACGGTTGCGATTGGACCTAGGGTTAGGGTTATGTTGAGGGCTAGGGTTAGAGAGACGGTTCGGGTTGGGATTGGACCTAGGGTTAGGGTTATGTTGAGGGCTAGGGTTAGAGAGATGGTTACGGTTGGGATTGGACCTAGGGTTAGGGTTATGTTGAGGGCTAGGGTTAGAGAGACGGTTAGGGTTGGAATTGGACCTAGGGTTAGGGTTATGTTGAGGGCTAGGGATAGAGAGACGGTTAGGGTTGGGATTGGACCTAGGGTTAGGGTTATGTTGAGGGCTAGGGTTAGAGAGACGGTTAGGGTTGGGATTGGACCTAGGGTTAGGGTTATGTTGAGGGCTAGGGTTAAAGAGACGGTTTGGGTTGGGATTCGACCTAGGGTTAGGGTTATGTTGAGGGTTAGGGTTATAGGGACGGTTAGGGTTGGGTTTGGACCTAGGGTAAGGGTTATGTTGAGGGCTAGGGTTAGAGAGACGGTTACGGTTGGGATTGGACCTAGGGTTAGGGTTATGTTGAGGGCTAGGGTTAGAGAGACGGTTAGGGTTGGGATTGGGCCTAGGGTTAGGGTTATGTTGAGGGCTAGGGTTAGAGAGACGGTTAGGGTGGGGATTGCACCTAGGGTTAGGGTTATGTTGAGGGCTAGGGTTAGAGAGACGTTTAGGGTTGGGATTGGACCTAGGGTTAGGGTTATGTTGAGGGCTAGGGTTAGAGAGACGGTTTGGGTTGGGATTGGACCTAGGGTTAGGGTTATGTTGAGGGCTAGGGTTAGAGAGACAGTTAGGGTTGGGATTGGACCTAGGGTTAGGGTTATGTTGAGGGCTAGGGTTAGAGAGACGGTTAGGGTTGGGATTGGACCTAGGGTTAGGGTTATGTTGAGGGCTAGGGTTAGAGAGACGGTTAGGGTTGGGATTGGACCTAGGGTTAGGGTTATGTTGAGGGCTAGGGATAGAGAGACGGTTAGGGTTGGGATTGGACCTAGGGTTAGGGTTATGTTGAGGGCTAGGGTTAGAGAGACGGTTAGGGTGGGGATTGGACCTAGGGTTAGGGTTATGTTGAGGGCTAGGGTTAGAGAGACGTTTAGGGTTGGGATTGGACCTAGGGTTAGGGTTGTGTTGAGGGCTAGGGTTAGAGAGACGGTTAGGGTTGGGATTGGACCTAGGTTTAGGGTTATGTTGAGGGCTAGGGTTAGAGAGACGGTTAGGGTTGGGATTGGACCTAGGGTTAGGGTTATGTTGAGGGCTCGGGTTAGAGAGATGGTTACGGTTGGGATTGGACCTAGGGTTAGGGTTATGTTGAGGGCTAGGGTTAGAGAGACGGTTAGGGTTGGGATTGGACCTAGGTTTAGGGTTATGTTGAGGGCTAGGGTTAGAGAGACGGTTAGGGTTGGGATTGGACCTAGGGTTAGGATTATGTTGAGGGCTAGGGTTAGAGAGATGGTTACGGTTGGGATTGGACCTAGGGTTAGGGTTGTGTTGAGGGCTAGGGTTAGAGAGACGGTTAGGGTTGGGATTGGACCTAGGTTTAGGGTTATGTTGAGGGCTAGGGTTAGAGAGACGGTTAGGGTTGGGATTGGACCTAGGGTTAGGGTTATGTTGAGGGCTCGGGTTAGAGAGATGGTTACGGTTGGGATTGGACCTAGGGTTAGGGTTATGTTGAGGGCTAGGGTTAGAGAGACGGTTCGGGTTGGGATTGGACCTAGGGTTAGGGTTATGTTGAGGGCTAGGGTTAGAGAGACGGTTCGAGTTGGGATTGGACCTAGGGTTAGGGTTATGTTGAGGGCTAGGTTTAGAGAGACGGTTAGGGTTGGGATTGGACCTAGGGTTAGGGTTATGTTGAGGGCTAGGGATAGAGAGACGGTTAGGGTTGGGATTGGACCTAGGGTTAGGGTTATGTTGAGGGCTAGGGTTAGAGAGACGGTTAGGGTTGGGATTGGACCTAGGGTTAGGGTTATGTTGAGGGCTAGGGTTAGAGAGACGGTTAGGTTTGGGATTGGACCTAGGGTTAGGGTTATGTTGAGGGCTAGGGTTAGAGAGAGAGTTAGGATTGGGATTGGACCTAGGGTTAGGGTTATGTTGAGGGCTAGGGTTAGAGAGACGGTTAGGGTGGGGATTGGACCTAGGGTTAGGGTTATGTTGAGGGCTAGGGATAGAGAGACGGTTATGGTTGGGATTGGACCTAGGGTTAGGGTTATGTTGAGGGCTAGGGTTAGAGAGACGGTTTGGGTTGGGATTGGACCTAGGGTTAGGGTTATGTTGAGGGCTAGGGTTAGAGAGACGGTTAGGGTTGGGATTGGACCTAGGGTTAGGGTTATGTTGAGGGCTAGGGTTAGAGAGACGGTTAGGGTTGGGATTGGACCTAGGGTTAGGGTTATGTTGAGGGCTCGGGTTAGAGAGATGGTTACGGTTGGGATTGGACCTAGGGTTAGGGTTATGTTGAGGGCTAGGGTTAGAGAGACGGTTAGGGTTGGGATTGGACCTAGGTTTAGGGTTATGTTGAGGGCTAGGGTTAGAGAGACGGTTAGGGTTGGGATTGGACCTAGGGTTAGGATTATGTTGAGGGCTAGGGTTAGAGAGATGGTTACGGTTGGGATTGGACCTAGGGTTAGGGTTGTGTTGAGGGCTAGGGTTAGAGAGACGGTTAGGGTTGGGATTGGACCTAGGTTTAGGGTTATGTTGAGGGCTAGGGTTAGAGAGACGGTTAGGGTTGGGATTGGACCTAGGGTTAGGGTTATGTTGAGGGCTCGGGTTAGAGAGATGGTTACGGTTGGGATTGGACCTAGGGTTAGGGTTATGTTGAGGGCTAGGGTTAGAGAGACGGTTCGGGTTGGGATTGGACCTAGGGTTAGGGTTATGTTGAGGGCTAGGGTTAGAGAGACGGTTCGAGTTGGGATTGGACCTAGGGTTAGGGTTATGTTGAGGGCTAGGTTTAGAGAGACGGTTAGGGTTGGGATTGGACCTAGGGTTAGGGTTATGTTGAGGGCTAGGGATAGAGAGACGGTTAGGGTTGGGATTGGACCTAGGGTTAGGGTTATGTTGAGGGCTAGGGTTAGAGAGACGGTTAGGGTTGGGATTGGACCTAGGGTTAGGGTTATGTTGAGGGCTAGGGTTAGAGAGACGGTTACGGTTGGGATTGGACCTAGGGTTAGCGTTATGTTGAGGGCTAGGGTTAGAGAGACGGTTAGGGTTGAGATTGGACCTAGGGTTAGGGTTATGTTGAGGGCTAGGGTTAGAGAGAGAGTTAGGATTGGGATTGGACCTAGGGTTAGGGTTATGTTGAGGGCTAGGGTTAGAGAGACGGTTAGGGTGGGGATTGGACCTAGGGTTAGGGTTATGTTGAGGGCTAGGGATAGAGAGACGGTTAGGGTTGGGATTGGACCTAGGGTTAGGGTTATGTTGAGGGCTAGGGTTAGAGAGACGGTTTGGGTTGGGATTGGATCTAGGGTTAGGGTTGTGTTGAGGGCTAGGGTTAGAGAGACGGTTAGGGTTGGGATTGGACCTAGGGTTAGGGTTATGTTGAGGGCTAGGGTTAGAGAGACGGTTAGGGTTGGGATTGGACCTAGGGTTAGGGTTATGTTGAGGGCTAGGTTTAGAGAGACGGTTAGGGTTGGGATTGGACCTAGGGTTAGGGTCATGTTGAGGGCTAGGGATAGAGAGACGGTTAGGGTTGGGATTGGACCTAGGGTTAGGGTTATGTTGAGGGCTAGGGTTAGAGAGACGGTTAGGGTTGGGATTGGACCTAGGGTTAGGGTTATGTTGAGGGCTAGGGTTAGAGAGACGGTTAGGTTTGGGATTGGACCTAGGGTTAGGGTTATGTTGAGGGCTATGTTTACAGAGACGGTTAGGGTTGGGATTGTGCCTAGGGTTATGGTTATGTTGAGGGCTAGGGTTAGAGAGACGGTTTGGGTTGGGATTGGACCTAGGGTTAGGGTTATGTTGAGGGCTAGGGTTAGAGAGACGGTTAGGGTTGGGATTGGACCTAGGGTTAGGGTTATGTTGAGGGCTAGGGTTAGAGAGACGGTTACGGTTGGGATTGGACCTAGGGTTAGGGTTATGTTGAGGGCTAGGGTTAGAGAGACGGTTAGGGTTGGGATTGGACCTAGGGTTAGGGTTATGTTGAGGGCTAGGGTTAGAGAGACGGTTAGGGTTGGGATTGGACCTAGGGTTAGGGTTATGTTGAGGGCTAGGGTTAGAGAGATGGTTACGGTTGGGATTGGACCTAGGGTTAGGGTTATGTTGAGGGCTAGGGTTAGAGAGACGGTTCGGGTTGGGATTGGACCTACGGTTAGGGTTATGTTGAGGGCTAGGGTTAGAGAGACGGTTAGGGTGGGGATTGCACCTAGGGTTAGGGTTATGTTGAGGGCTAGGGTTAGAGAGACGTTTAGGGTTGGGATTGGACCTAGGGTTAGGGTTATGTTGAGGGCTAGGGTTAGAGAGACGGTTTGGGTTGGGATTGGACCTAGGGTTAGGGTTATGTTGAGGGCTAGGGTTAGAGAGACGGTTAGGGTTGGGATTGGACCTAGGGTTAGGGTTATGTTGAGGGCTAGGGTTAGAGAGACGGTTAGGGTTGGGATTGGACCTAGGGTTAGGGTTATGTTGAGGGCTAGGGTTAGAGAGACGGTTAGGGTTGGGATTGGACCTAGGGTTAGGGTTATGTTGAGGGCTAGGGATAGAGAGACGGTTAGGGTTGGGATTGGACCTAGGGTTAGGGTTATGTTGAGGGCTAGGGTTAGAGAGACGGTTACGGTTGGGATTAGACCTAGGGTTAGGGTTATGTTGAGGGCTAGGGTTAGAGAGACGGTTAGGGTTGAGATTGGACCTAGGGTTAGGGTTATGTTGAGGGCTAGGTTTAGAGAGACGGTTAGGGTTGGGATTGGACCTAGGGTTAGGGTTATGTTGAGGGCTAGGGATAGAGAGACGGTTAGGGTTGGGATTGGACCTGGGGTTAGGGTTATGTTGAGGGCTAGGGTTAGAGAGACGGTTAGGGTTGGGATTGGACCTAGGGTTAGGGTTATGTTGAGGGCTAGGGTTAGAGAGACGGTTAGGTTTGGGATTGGACCTAGGGTTAGGGTTATGTTGAGGGATAGGGTTAGAGAGACGGTTAGGGTTGGGATTGGACCTAGGGTTAGGGTTATGTTGAGGGCTAGGGTTAGAGAGACGGTTAGGGTGGGGATTGGACCTAGGGTTAGGGTTATGTTGAGGGCTAGGGATAGAGAGACGGTTAGGGTTGGGATTGGACCTAGGGATAGGGTTATGTTGAGGGCTAGGGTTAGAGAGACGGTTAGGGTGGGGATTGGACCTAGGGTTAGGGTTAGGTTGAGGGCTAGGGTTAGAGAGACGGTTAGGGTTGGGATTGGACCTAGGGTTAGGGTTATGTTGAGGGCTAGGGTTAGAGAGACGGTTTGGGTTGGGATTGGACCTAGGGTTAGGGTTATGTTGAGGGCTAGGGTTAGAGAGACGGTTAGGGTTGGGATTGGACCTAGGGTTAGGGTTATGTTGAGGGCTAGGGTTAGAGAGATGGTTACGGTTGGGATTGGACCTAGGGTTAGGGTTATGTTGAGGGCTAGGGTTAGAGAGTCGGTTAGGGTTGGGATTGGACCTAGGGTTAGGGTTATTTTGAGGGCTAGGGTTAGAGAGACGGTTAGGGTTGGGATTGGACCTAGGGTTAGGGTTATGTTGAGGGCTAGGGTTAGAGAGACGGTTAGTGTGGGGATTGGACCTAGGGTTAGGGTTATGTTGAGGGCTAGGGTTAGAGAGACGGTTAGTGTGGGGATTGGACCTAGGGTTAGGGTTATGTTGAGGGCTAGGGTTAGAGAGACGGTTAGGGTTGGGATTGGACCTAGGGTTAGGGTTATGTTGAGGGCTAGGGTTAGAGAGACGGTTAGTGTGGGGATTGGACCTAGGGTTAGGGTTATGTTGAGGGCTAGGGTTAGAGAGACGGTTAGGGTTGGGATTGGACCTAGGGTTAGGGTTATGTTGAGGGCTAGGGTTAGAGAGACGGTTAGGGTTGGGATTGGACCTAGGGTTAGGGTTATGTTGAGGGCTAGGGTTAGAGAGACGGTTAGGGTTGGGATTGGACCTAGGGTTAGGGTTATGTTGAGGGCTAGGGTTAGAGAGATGGTTACGGTTGGGATTGGACCTAGGGTTAGGGTTATGTTGAGGGCTAGGGATAGAGAGACGGTTAGCGTTGGGATTGGACCTAGGTTTAGGGTTATGTTGAGGGCTAGGGTTAGAGAGACGGTTAGGGTTGGGATTGGACCTAGGGTTAGGGTTATGTTGAGGGCTAGGGTTAGAGAGATGGTTACGGTTGGGTTTGGACCTAGGGTTATGGTTATGTTGAGGGCTAGGGTTAGAGAGACGGTTCGGGTTGGGATTGGACCTAGGGTTAGGGTTATGTTGAGGGCTAGGGTTAGAGAGACGGTTCGGGTTGGGATTGGACCTAGGGTTAGGGTTATGTTGAGGGCTAGGGTTAGAGAGATGGTTACGGTTGGGATTGGACCTAGGGTTAGGGTTATGTTGAGGGCTAGGGTTAGAGAGACGGTTAGGGTTGGGATTGGACCTAGGGTTAGGGTTATGTTGAGGGCTAGGGTTAGAGAGACGGTTAGGGTTGGGATTGGACCTAGGGTTAGGGTTATGTTGAGGGCTAGGGTTAGAGAGACGGTTAGGGTGGGGATTGGACCTAGGGTTAGGGTTATGTTGAGGGCTAGGGTTAGAGAGACGGTTAGGGTTGGGATTGGACCTAGGGTTAGGGTTATGTTGAGGGCTAGGGTTAGAGAGACGGTTTGGGTTGGGATTGGACCTAGGGTTAGGGTTATGTTGAGGGCTAGGGTTAGAGAGACGGTTACGGTTGGGATTGGACCTAGGGTTAGGGTTATGTTGAAAGCTAGGGTTAGAGAGATGGTTACGGTTGGGATTGGACCTAGGGTTAGGGTTATGTTGAGGGCTAGGGTTAGAGAGACGGTTAGGGTTGGGATTGGACCTAGGGTTAGGTTTATGTTGAGGGCTAGGGTTAGAGAGACGGTTAGGGTTGGGATTGGACCTAGGGTTAGGGTTATGTTGAGGGCTAGGATTAGAGAGACGGTTTGGGTTGGGATTGGACCTGGGGTTAGGGTTATGTTGAGGGCTAGGGTTAGAGAGATGGTTACGGTTGGGATTGGACCTAGGGTTAGGGTTATGTTGAGGGCTAGGGTTAGAGAGACGGTTAGGGTTGGGATTGGACCTAGGGTTAGGGTTATGTTTAGGGCTAGGGTTAGAGAGACGGTTAGGGTTGGGATTGGACCTAGGGTTAGGGTTATGTTGAGGGCTAGGGTTAGAGAGACGGTTAGGGTGGGGATTGGACCTAGGGTTAGGGTTATGTTAAGAGCTAGGGTTAGAGAGACGGTTAGGGTTGGGATTGGACCTAGGGTTAGGGTTATGTTGAGGGCTAGGGTTAGAGAGACGGTTTGGGTTGGGATTGGACCTAGGGTTATGGTTATGTTGAGGGCTAGGGTTAGAGAGACGGTTAGGGTTGGGATTGGACCTAGGGTTAGGGTTATGTTGAGGGCTAGGGTTAGAGAGATGGTTACGGTTGGGATTGGACCTAGGGTTAGGGTTATGTTGAGGGCTAGGGTTAGAGAGACGGTTAGGGTTGGGATTGGACCTAGGGTTAGGGTTATGTTGAGGGCTAGGGTTAGAGAGACGGTTAGGGTTGGGATTGGACCTAGGGTGAGGGTTATGTTGAGGGCTAGGGTTAGAGAGACGGTTCGGGTTGGGATTGGACCTAGGGTTAGGGTTACGTTGAGGGCTAGGGTTAGAGAGATGGTTACGGTTGGGATTGGACCTAGGGTTAGGGTTATGTTGAGGGCTAGGGTTAGAGAGACGGTTAGGGTTGGGATTGGACCTAGGGTTAGGGTTATGTTGAGGGCTAGGTTTAGAGAGACGGTTAGGGTTGGGATTGGACCTAGGGTTAGGGTTATGTTGAGGGCTAGGGTTAAAGAGACGGTTAGGGTTGGGATTCGACCTAGGGTTAGGGTTATGTTGAGGGTTAGGGTTATAGGGACGGTTAGGGTTGGGTTTGGACCTAGGGTAAGGGTTATGTTGAGGGCTAGGGTTAGAGAGACGGTTACGGTTGGGATTGGACCTAGGGTTAGGGTTATGTTGAGGGCTAGGGTTAGAGAGACGGTTAGGGTTGGGATTGGGCCTAGGGTTAGGGTTATGTTGAGGGCTAGGGTTAGAGAGACGGTTAGGGTTGGGATTGGACCTAGGGTTAGGGTTATGTTGAGGGCTAGGGTTAGAGAGACGTTTAGGGTTGGGATTGGACCTAGGGTTAGGGTTATGTTGAGGGCTAGGGTTAGAGAGACGGTTTGGGTTGGGATTGGACCTAGGGTTAGGGTTATGTTGAGGGCTAGGGTTAGAGAGACGGTTAGGGTTGGGATTGGACCTAGGGTTAGGGTTATGTTGAGGGCTAGGGTTAGAGAGACGGTTAGGGTTGGGATTGGACCTAGGGTTAGGGTTATGTTGAGGGCTAGGGTTAGAGAGATGGTTACGGTTGGGATTGGACCTAGGGTTAGGGTTATGTTGAGGGCTAGGGATAGAGAGACGGTTAGCGTTGGGATTGGACCTAGGTTTAGGGTTATGTTGAGGGCTAGGGTTAGAGAGACGGTTAGGGTTGGGATTGGACCTAGGGTTAGGGTTATGTTGAGGGCTAGGGTTAGAGAGACGGTTTGGGTTGGGATTGGACCTAGGGTTAGGGTTATGTTGAGGGCTAGGGTTAGAGAGACGGTTAGGGTTGGGATTGGACCTAGGGTTAGGGTTATGTTGAGGGCTAGGATTAGAGAGACGGTTAGGGTTGGGATTGGACCTAGGGTTAGGGTTATGTTGAGGGCTAGGGTTAGAGAGACGGTTACGGTTGGGATTGGACCTAGGGTTAGGGTTATGTTGAGGGCTAGGGTTAGAGAGACGGTTAGGGTTGAGATTGGACCTAGGGTTAGGGTTATGTTGAGGGCTAGGGTTAGAGAGAGAGTTAGGATTGGGATTGGACCTAGGGTTAAGGTTATGTTGAGGGCTAGGGTTAGAGAGACGGTTAGGGTGGGGATTGGACCTAGGGTTAGGGTTATGTTGAGGGCTAGGGATAGAGAGACGGTTAGGGTTGGGATTGGACCTAGGGTTAGGGTTATGTTGAGGGCTAGGGTTAGAGAGACGGTTTGGGTTGGGATTGGACCTAGGGTTAGGGTTATGTTGAGGGCTAGGGTTAGAGAGACGGTTAGGGTTGGGATTGGACCTAGGGTTAGGGTTATGTTGAGGGCTAGGGTTAGAGAGACGGTTACGGTTGGGATTGGACCTAGGGTTAGGGTTATGTTGAGGGCTAGGGTTAGAGAGACGGTTAGGGTTGGGATTGGACCTAGGGTTAGGGTTATGTTGAGGGATAGGGTTAGAGAGACGGTTAGGGTTGGGATTGGACTTGGGTTAGGGTTATGTTGAGGGCTAGGGTTAGGGAGACGGTTAGGGTTCGGATTGGACCTAGGGTTAGGGTTATGTTGAGGGCTAGGGATAGAGAGACGGTTAGGGTTGGGATTGGACCTAGGGTTAGGGTTATGTTGAGGGCTAGGGTTAGAGAGACGGTTACGGTTGGGATTGGACCTAGGGTTAGGGTTATGTTGAGGGCTATGGTTAGAGAGACGGTTAGGGTTGGGATTGGGCCTAGGGTTAGGGTTATGTTGAGGGCTAGGGTTATAGGGACGGTTAGGGTTGGGTTTGGACCTAGGGTAAGGGTTATGTTGAGGGCTAGGGTTAGAGAGACGGTTACGGTTGGGATTGGACCTAGGGTTAGGGTTATGTTGAGGGCTATGGTTAGAGAGACGGTTAGGGTTGGGATTGGGCCTAGGGTTAGGGTTATGTTGAGGGCTAGGGTTAGAGAGACAGTTAGGGTGGGGATTGCACCTAGGGTTAGGGTTATGTTGAGGGCTAGGGTTAGAGAGACGTTTAGGGTTGGGATTGGACCTAGGGTTAGGGTTATGTTGAGGGCTAGGGTTAGAGAGACGGTTTGGGTTGGGATTGGACCTAGGGTTAGGGTTATGTTGAGGGCTAGGGTTAGAGAGACGGTTAGGGTTGGGATTGGACCTAGGGTTAGGGTTATGTTGAGGGCTAGGGTTAGAGAGACGGTTAGGGTTGGGATTGGACCTAGGGTTAGGGTTATGTTGAGGGCTAGGGTTAGAGAGACGGTTAGGGTTGGGATTGGACCTAGGGTTAGGGTTATGTTGAGGGCTAGGGATAGAGAGATGGTTAGGGTTGGGATTGGACCTAGGGTTAGGGTTATGTTGAGGGCTAGGGTTAGAGAGACGGTTAGGGTGGGGATTGGACCTAGGGTTAGGGTTATGTTGAGGGCTAGGGTTAGAGAGACGTTTAGGGTTGGGATTGGACCTAGGGTTAGGGTTATGTTGAGGGCTAGGGTTAGAGAGACGGTTTGGGTTGGGATTGGACCTAGGGTTAGGGTTATGTTGAGGGCTAGGGTTAGAGAGACGGTTAGGGTTGGGATTGGACCTAGGGTTAGGGTTATGTTGAGGGCTAGGATTAGAGAGACGGTTAGGGTTGGGATTGGACCTAGGGTTAGGGATATGTTGAGGGCTAGGGTTAGAGAGACGGTTACGGTTGGGATTGGACCTAGGGTTAGGGTTATGTTGAGGGCTAGGGTTAGAGAGACGGTTAGGGTTGAGATTGGACCTAGGGTTAGGGTTATGTTGAGGGCTAGGGTTAGAGAGAGAGTTAGGATTGGGATTGGACCTACGGTTAGGGTTATGTTGAGGGCTAGGGTTAGAGAGACGGTTAGGGTGGGGATTGGACCTAGGGTTAAGGTTATGTTGAGGGCTAGGGATAGAGAGACGGTTAGGGTTGGGATTGGACCTAGGGTTAGGGTTATGTTGAGGGCTAGGGTTAGAGAGACGGTTTGGGTTGGGATTGGACCTAGGGTTAGGGTTATGTTGAGGGCTAGGGTTAGAGAGACGGTTAGGGTTGGGATTGGACCTAGGGTTAGGGTTATGTTGAGGGCTAGGGTTAGAGAGACGGTTAGGGTTGGGATTGGACCTAGGGTTAGGGTTATGTTGAGGGCTAGGTTTAGAGAGACGGTTAGGGTTGGGATTGGACCTAGGGTTAGGGTCATGTTGAGGGCTAGGGATAGAGAGACGGTTAGGGTTGGGATTGGACCTAGGGTTAGGGTTATGTTGAGGGCTAGGGTTAGAGAGACGGTTAGGGTTGGGATTGGACCTAGGGTTAGGGTTATGTTGAGGGCTAGGGTTAGAGAGACGGTTAGGTTTGGGATTGGACCTAGGGTTAGGGTTATGTTGAGGGCTATGTTTACAGAGACGGTTAGGGTTGGGATTGTGCCTAGGGTTATGGTTATGTTGAGGGCTAGGGTTAGAGAGACGGTTTGGGTTGGGATTGGACCTAGGGTTAGGGTTATGTTGAGGGCTAGGGTTAGAGAGACGGTTAGGGTTGGGATTGGACCTAGGGTTAGGGTTATGTTGAGGGCTAGGGTTAGAGAGACGGTTACGGTTGGGATTGGACCTAGGGTTAGGGTCATGTTGAGGGCTAGGGATAGAGAGACGGTTAGGTTGGGGATTGGACCTAGGGTTAGGGTTATGTTGAGGGCTAGGGATAGAGAGACGGTTAGGGTTGGGATTGGACCTAGGGTTAGGGTTATGTTGAGGGCTAGGGTTAGAGAGACGGTTTGGGTTGGGATTGGACCTAGGGTTAGGGTTATGTTGAGGGCTAGGGTTAGAGAGACGGTTAGGGTTGGGATTGGACCTAGGGTTAGGGTTATGTTGAGGGCTAGGGTTAGAGAGACGGTTAGGGTTGGGATTGGACCTAGGGTTAGGGTTATGTTGAGGGCTAGGTTTAGAGAGACGGTTAGGGTTGGGATTGGACCTAGGGTTAGGGTCATGTTGAGGGCTAGGGATAGAGAGACGGTTAGGGTTGGGCTTGGACCTAGGGTTAGGGTTATGTTGAGGGCTAGGGTTAGAGAGACGGTTAGGGTTGGGATTGGACCTAGGGTTAGGGTTATGTTGAGGGCTAGGGTTAGAGAGACGGTTAGGGTTGGGATTGTGCCTAGGGTTATGGTTATGTTGAGGGCTAGGGTTAGAGAGACGGTTTGGGTTGGGATTGGACCTAGGGTTAGGGTTATGTTGAGGGCTAGGGTTAGAGAGACGGTTAGGGTTGGGATTGGACCTAGGGTTAGGGTTATGTTGAGGGCTAGGGTTAGAGAGACGGTTACGGTTGGGATTGGACCTAGGGTTAGGGTTATGCTGAGGGCTAGGGTTAGAGAGACGGTTAGGGTTGGGATTGGACCTAGGGTTAGGGTTATGTTGAGGGCTAGGGTTAGAGAGACGGTTAGGGTTGGGATTGGACCTAGGGTTAGGGTTATGTTGAGGGCTAGGGTTAGAGAGATGGTTACGGTTGGGATTGGACCTAGGGTTAGGGTTATGTTGAGGGCTAGGGTTAGAGAGACGGTTCGGGTTGGGATTGGACCTAGGGTTAGGGTTATGTTGAGGGCTAGGGTTAGAGAGACGGTTCGGGTTGGGATTCGACCTAGGGTTAGGGTTATGTTGAGGGCTAGGGTTAGAAAGATGGTTACGGTTGGGATTGGACCTAGGGTTAGGGATATGTTGAGGGCTAGGGTTAGAGAGACGGTTCGGGTTGGGATTGGACCTAGGGTTAGGGTTATGTTGAGGGCTAGGGTTAGAGAGATGGTTACGGTTGGGATTGGACCTAGGGTTAGGGTTATGTTGAGGGCTAGGGTTAGAGAGACGGTTAGGGTTGGGATTGGACCTAGGGTTAGGGTTATGTTGAGGGCTAGGGATAGAGAGACGGTTAGGGTTGGGATTGGAACTAGGGTTAGGGTTATGTTGAGGGCTAGGGTTAGAGAGACGGTTAGGGTTGGGATTGGACCTAGGGTTAGGGTTATGTTGAGGGCTAGGGTTAAAGAGACGGTTAGGGTTGGGATTCGACCTAGGGTTAGGGTTATGTTGAGGGTTAGGGTTATAGGGACGGTTAGGGTTGGGTTTGGACCTAGGGTAAGGGTTATGTTGAGGGCTAGGGTTAGAGAGACGGTTACGGTTGGGATTGGACCTAGGGTTAGGGTTATGTTGAGGGCTAGGGTTAGAGAGACGGTTAGGGTTGGGATTGGGCCTAGGGTTAGGGTTATGTTGAGGGCTAGGGTTAGAGAGACAGTTAGGGTGGGGATTGCACCTAGGGTTAGGGTTATGTTGAGGGCTAGGGTTAGAGAGACGTTTAGGGTTGGGATTGGACCTAGGGTTAGGGTTATGTTGAGGGCTAGGGTTAGAGAGACGGTTTGGGTTGGGATTGGACCTAGGGTTAGGGTTATGTTGAGGGCTAGGGTTAGAGAGACGGTTAGGGTTGGGATTGGACCTAGGGTTAGGGTTATGTTGAGGGCTAGGGTTAGAGAGACGGTTCGGGTTGGGATTGGACCTAGGGTTAGGGTTATGTTGAGGGCTAGGGTTAGAGAGACGGTTACGGTTGGGATTGGACCTAGGGTTAGGGTTATGTTGAGGGCTAGGGTTAGAGAGACGGTTAGGGTTGGGATTGGACCTAGGGTTAGGGTTATGTTGAGGGCTAGGGTTAGAGAGACGGTTAGGGTTGGGATTGGACCTAGGGTTAGGGTTATGTTGAGGGCTAGGGTTAGAGAGACGGTTAGGGTTGGGATTTTACCTAGGGTTAGGGTTATGTTGAGGGCTAGGGTTAGAGAGACGGTTAGGGTTGGGATTGGACCTAGGGTTAGGGTTATGTTGAGGGCTGGGGATAGAGAGACGGTTAGGGTTGGGATTGGACCTAGGGTTAGGGTTATGTTGAGGGCTAGGGTTAGAGAGACGGTTAGGGTTGGGATTGGACCTAGGGTTAGGGTTATGTTGAGAGCTAGGGTTAGAGAGACGGTTCGGTTTGGGATTGGACCTAGGGTTAGGGTTATGTTGAGGGCTAGGGTTAGAGAGACGGTTCGGGTTGGGATTGGACCTAGGGTTAGGGTTATGTTGAGGGCTAGGGTTAGAGAGATGGTTACGGTTGGGATTGGACTTAGGGTTAGGGTTATGTTGTGGGCTAGGGTTAGAGAGACGGTTAGGGTTGGGATTGGACCTAGGGTTAGGGTTATGTTGAGGGCTAGGGTTAGAGAGACGGTTAGGGTGGGGATTGGACCTAGGGTTAGGGTTATGTTGAGGGCTAGGGTTAGAGAGACGGTTAGCGTTGGGATTGGACCTAGGGTTAGGGTTATGTTGAGGGCTAGGGTTAGAGAGACGGTTTGGGTTGGGATTGGACCTAGGGTTAGTGTTATGTTGAGGGCTAGGGTTAGAGAGACGGTTAGGGTTGGGATTGGACCTAGGGTTAGGGTTATGTTGAAGGCTAGGGTTAGAGAGACGGTTAGGGTTGGGATTGGACCTAGGGTTAGGGTTATGTTGAGGGCTAGGGTTAGAGAGACGGTTCGGGTTGGGATTGGACCTAGGGTTAGGGTTATGTTGAGGGCTAGGGTTAGAGAGACGGTTTGGGTTGGGATTGGACCTAGGGTTATTGTTATGTTGCGGGTTAGGGTTATAGGGACTGTTAGGGTTGGGATTGGACTTAGGGTTAGGGTTATGTTGAGGGCTAGGGTTAGAGAGACGGTTACGGTTGGGATTGGACCTAGGGTTAGGGTTATGTTGAGGGCTAGGGTTAGAGAGACGGTTTGGGTTGGGATTGGACCTACGGTTAGTGTTATGTTGAGGGCTAGGGTTAGAGAGACGGTTAGGGTTGGGATTGGACCTAGGGTTAGGGTTATGTTGAAGGCTAGGGTTAGAGAGACGGTTAGGGTTGGGATTGGACCTAGGGTTAGGGTTATGTTGAGGGCTAGGGTTAGAGAGACGGTTAGGGTTGGGATTGGACCTAGGGTTAGGGTTATGTTGAGGGCTAGGGTTAGAGAGACGGTTTGGGTTGGGATTGGACCTAGGGATAGGTTCATGTTGAGGGCTAGGGTTAGAGAGACGGTTAGGGTTGGGATTGGACCTAGGGTTAGGGTTATGTTGAGGGCTAGGGTTAGAGAGATGGTTACGGTTGGGGTTGGACCTAGGGTTAGGGTTATGTTGAGGGCTAGGGTTAGAGATACGGTTAGGGTTGGGCTTGGACCTAGGGTTAGTGTTATGTTGAGGGCTAGGGTTAGAGAGACGGTTACGGTTGGGATTGGACCTAGGGTTAGGGTTATGTTGAGGGCTAGGGTTAGAGAGACGGTTAGGGTTGGGATTGGACCTAGGGTTAGGGTTATGTTGAGGGCTAGGGTTAGAGAGACGGTTAGGGTGGGGATTGGACCTAGGGTTAGGGTTATGTTGAGGGCTAGGGTTAGAGAGACGGTTAGGGTTGGGATTGGACCTAGGGTTAGGGTTATGTTGAGGGCTAGGGTTAGAGAGACGGTTTGGGTTGGGATTGGACCTAGGGTTAGGGTTATGTTGAGGGCTACGGTTAGAGAGACGGTTAGGGTTGGGATTGGACCTAGGGTTAGGGTTATGTTGAGGGCTAGGGTTAGAGAGACGGTTAGGGTTGGGATTGGACCTACGGTTAGGGTTATGTTGAGGGCTAGGGTTAGAGAGACGGTTAGGGTTGGGATTGGACCTAGGGTTAGGGTTATGTTGAGGGCTAGGGTTAGAGAGACGGTTAGGGTTGGGATTGGACCTAGGGTTAGGGTAATGTTGAGGGCTAGGGTTACAGAGATGGTTACGGTTGGGATTGGACCTAGGGTTAGGGTTATGTTGAGGGCCAGGGTTAGAGAGACGGTTCGGGTTGGGATTGGACCTAGGGTTAGGGTTATGTTGAGGGCTAGGGTTAGAGAGACGGTTCGGGTTGGGATTCGACCTAGGGTTAGGGTTATGTTGAGGGCTAGGGTTAGAGAGATGGTTACGGTTGGGATTGGACCTAGGGTTAGGGTTATGTTGAGGGCTAGGGTTATAGAGACGGTTCGGGTTGGGATTGGACCTAGGGTTAGGGTTATGTTGAGGGCTAGGGTTAGAGAGACGGTTACGGTTGGGATTGGACCTAGGGTTAGGGTTATGTTGAGGGCTAGGGTGAGAGAGACGGTTAGGGTTGGGATTGGACCTAGGGTTAGGGTTATGTTGAGGGCTAGGGTTAGAGAGACGGTTAGGGTTGGGATTGGACCTAGGGTTAGGGTTATGTTGAGGGCTAGGGTTAGAGAGACGGTTAGGGTTGGGATTGGACCTAGGGTTAGGGTTATGTTGAGGGCTAGGGATAGAGAGACGGTTAGGGTTGGGATTGGACCTAGGGTTAGGGTTATGTTGAGGGCTAGGGTTAGAGAGACGGTTAGGGTTGGGATTGGACCTAGGGTTTGGGTTATGTTGAGGGCTAGGGTTAAAGAGACGGTTAGGGTTGGGATTGGACCTAGGGTTAGCGTTATGTTGAGGGCTAGGGTTAGAGAGACGGTTTGGGTTGGGATTGGACCTAGGGTTAGGGTTATGTTGAGGGTTAGGGTTATAGGGACGGTTAGGGTTGGGATTGGACCTAGGGTTAGGGTTATGTTGAGGGCTAGGGTTAGAGAGACGGTTACGGTTGGGATTGGACCTAGGGTTAGGGTTATGTTGAGGGCTAGGGTTAGAGAGACGGTTAGGGTGGGGATTGGACCTAGGGTTAGGGTTATGTTGAGGGCTAGGGTTAGAGAGACGGTTAGGGTGGGGATTGGACCTAGGGTTAGGGTTATGTTGAGGGCTAGGGTTAGAGAGACGGTTAGGGTTGGGATTGGACCTAGGGTTAGGGTTATGTTGAGGGCTAGGTTTAGAGAGACATTTTGGGTTGGGATTGGACCTAGGGTTAGGGTTATGTTGAGGGCTAGGGTTAGAGAGACGGTTAGGGTTGGGATTGGTCCTAGGGTTAGGGTTATGTTGAGGGCTAGGGTTAGAGAGATGGTTCCGGTTGGGATTGGACCTAGGGTTAGGGTTATGTTGAGGGCTAGGGTTAGAGAGACGGTTAGGGTTGGGATTGGACCTAGGGTTAGGGTTATGTTGAGGTCTAGGGTTAGAGAGATGGTTAGTGTTGGGATTGGACCTAGGGTTAGGGTTATGTTGAGGGCTAAGGTTAGAGAGACGGTTAGGGTTGGGATTGGACCTAGGGTTAGGGATATGTTGAGGGCTAGGGATAGAGTGACGGTTAGGTTTGGGATTGGACCTAGTGTTAGGGTTATGTTGAGGGCTAGGGTTAGAGAGACGGTTAGGGTTGGGATTGGACCTAGGGTTAGGGTTATGTTGAGGGCTAGGGTTAGAGAGATGGTTATGGTTGGGATTGGATCTAGGGTTAGGGTTATGTTGAGGGCTAGGGTTAGAGAGACGGTTAGGGTTGGGATTGGACCTAGGGTTAGGGTTATGTTGAGGGCTAGGGATAGAGTGACGGTTAGGGTTGGGATTGGACCTAGGGTTAGGGTTATGTTGAGGGCTAGGGTTAGAGAGACGGTTAGGGTTGGGATTGGACCTAGGGTTAGGGTTATGTTGAGGGCTAGGGTTAGAGAGATGGTTAGTGTTGGGATTGGACCTAGGGTTAGGGTTATGTTGAGGGCTAAGGTTAGAGAGACGGTTAGGGTTGGGATTGGACCTAGGGTTAGGGATATGTTGAGGGCTAGGGATAGAGTGACGGTTAGGTTTGGGATTGGACCTAGGGTTCGGGTTATGTTGAGGGCTAGGGTTAGAGAGACGGTTAGGGTTGGGATTGGACCTAGGGTTAGGGTTATGTTGAGGGCTAGGGTTAGAGAGATGGTTATGGTTGGGATTGGACCTAGGGTTAGGGTTATGTTGAGGGCTAGGGTTAGAGAGACGGTTACGGTTGGGATTGGACCTAGGGTTAGGGTTATGTTGAGGGCTAGGGATAGAGTGACGGTTAGGGTTGGGATTGGACCTAGGGTTAGGGTTATGTTGAGGGCTAGGGTTAGAGGGACGGTTAGGGTTGGGATTGGACCTAGGGTTAGGGTTATGTTGAGGCCTAGGGTTAGAGAGATGGTTACGGTTGGGATTGGACCTAGGGTTAGGGTTACGTTGAGGGCTAGGGTTAGAGAGACGGTTCGGGTTGGGATTGGACCTAGGGTTAGGGTTATGTTGAGGGCTAGGGTTAGAGAGACGGTTCGGGTTGGGATTGAACCTAGGGTTAGGGTTATGTTGAGGGCTAGTGTTAGAGAGATGGTTACGGTTGGGATTGGACCTAGGGTTAGGGTTATGTTGAGGGCTAGGGTTAGAGAGACGGTTAGGGTTGGGATTGGACCTAGGGTTAGGGTTATGTTGAGGGCTAGGGTTAGAGAGATGGTTACGGTTGGGATTGGACCTAGGGTTAGGGTTATGTTGAGGGCTAGGGTTAGAGAGACGGTTAGGGTGGGGATTGGACCTAGGGT
Source organism: Miniopterus schreibersii (assembly GCF_964146895.1). Taxonomy (NCBI): domain Eukaryota; kingdom Metazoa; phylum Chordata; class Mammalia; order Chiroptera; family Miniopteridae; genus Miniopterus; species Miniopterus schreibersii. The sequence continues at coordinate 63,245,362 of NC_138110.1, forward strand.
TAGGGTTATGTTGAGGTCTAGGGTTAGAGAGACGGTTAGGGTTGGGATTGGACCTAGGGTTAGGGTTATGTTGAGGGCTAGGGTTATAGAGACGGTTTGGGTTGGGATTGGACCTAGGGTTAGGGTTATGTTGAGGGCTAGGGTTAGAGAGACGGTTAGGGTTGGGATTGGACCTAGGGTTAGGGTTATGTTGAGGGCTAGGGTTAGAGAGATGGTTACGGTTGGGATTGGACCTAGGGTTAGGGTTATGTTGAGGGCTAGGGTTATAGAGACGGTTAGGGTTGGGATTGGACCTAGGGTTAGGGTTATGTTGAGGGCTAGGGTTAGAGAGATGGTTAGTGTTGGGATTGGACCTAGGGTTAGGGTTATGTTGAGGGCTAAGGTTAGAGAGACGGTTAGGGTTGGGATTGGACCTAGGGTTAGGGATATGTTGAGGGCTAGGGATAGAGTGACGGTTAGGTTTGGGATTGGACCTAGGGTTAGGGTTATGTTGAGGGCTAGGGTTAGAGAGACGGTTAGGGTTGGGATTGGACCTAGGGTTAGGGTTATGTTGAGGGCTAGGGTTAGAGAGATGGTTATGGTTGGGATTGGACCTAGGGTTAGGGTTATGTTGAAGGCTAGGGTTAGAGAGACGGTTACGGTTGGGATTGGACCTAGGGTTAGGGTTATGTTGAGGGCTAGGGATAGAGTGACGGTTAGGGTTGGGATTGGACCTAGGGTTAGGGTTATGTTGAGGGCTAGGGTTAGAGAGACGGTTAGGGTTGGGATTGGACCTAGGGTTAGGGTTATGTTGAGGGCTAGGGTTAGAGAGATGGTTAGTGTTGGGATTGGACCTAGGGTTAGGGTTATGTTGAGGGCTAAGGTTAGAGAGACGGTTAGGGTTGGGATTGGACCTAGGGTTAGGGATATGTTGAGGGCTAGGGATAGAGTGACGGTTAGGGTTGGGATTGGACCTAGGGTTAGGGTTATGTTGAGGGCTAGGGTTAGAGAGACATTTTGGGTTGGGATTGGACCTAGGGTTAGGGTTATGTTGAGGGCTAGGGTTAGAGAGATGGTTATGGTTGGGATTGGACCTAGGGTTAGGGTTATGTTGAGGGCTAGGGTTAGAGAGACGGTTACGGTTGGGATTGGACCTAGGGTTAGGGTTATGTTGAGGGCTAGGGATAGAGTGACGGTTAGGGTTGGGATTGGACCTAGGGTTAGGGTTATGTTGAAGGCTAGGGTTAGAGAGATGGTTACGGTTGGGATTGGACCTAGGGTTAGGGTTATGTTGAGGGCTAGGGTTAGAGAGACGGTTAGGGTTGGGATTGGACCTAGGGTTAGGGTTATGTTGAGGGCTAGGGTTAGAGAGATGGTTAGTGTTGGGATTGGACCTAGGGTTAGGGTTATGTTGAGGGCTAAGGTTAGAGAGACGGTTAGGGTTGGGATTGGACCTAGGGTTAGGGATATGTTGAGGGCTAGGGATAGAGTGACGGTTAGGTTTGGGATTGGACCTAGGGTTAGGGTTATGTTGAGGGCTAGGGTTAGAGAGACGGTTAGGGTTGGGATTGGACCTAGGGTTAGGGTTATGTTGAGGGCTAGGGTTAGAGAGATGGTTTGGGTTGGGATTGGACCTAGGGTTAGGGTTATGTTGAGGGTTAGGGTTATAGGGACGGTTAGGGTTGGGATTGGACCTAGGGTTAGGGTTATGTTGAGGGCTAGGGTTAGAGAGACAGTTACGGTTGGGATTGGACCTAGGGTTAGGGTTATGTTGAGGGCTAGGGTTAGAGAGACGGTTAGGGTTGGGATTGGACCTAGGGTTAGGGTTATGTTGAGGGCTAGGGTTAGAGAGACGGTTAGGGTGGGGATTGGACCTAGGGTTAGGGTTATGTTGAGGGCTAGGGTTAGAGAGACGGTTAGGGTTGGGATTGGACCTAGGGTTAGGGTTATGTTGAGGGCTAGGTTTAGAGAGACATTTTGGGTTGGGATTGGACCTAGGGTTAGGGTTATGTTGAGGGCTAGGGTTAGAGAGACGGTTAGGGTTGGGATTGGTCCTAGGGTTAGGGTTATGTTGAGGGCTAGGGTTAGAGAGATGGTTACGGTTGGGATTGGACCTAGGGTTAGGGTTATGTTGAGGGCTAGGGTTAGAGAGACGGTTAGGGTTGGGATTGGACCTAGGGTTAGGGTTATGTTGAGGGCTACGGTTAGAGAGATGGTTAGTGTTGGGATTGGACCTAGGGTTAGGGTTATGTTGAGGGCTAAGGTTAGAGAGACGGTTAGGGTTGGGATTGGACCTAGGGTTAGGGATATGTTGAGGGCTAGGGATAGAGTGACGGTTAGGTTTGGGATTGGACCTAGGGTTAGGGTTATGTTGAGGGCTAGGGTTAGAGAGACGGTTAGGGTTGGGATTGGACCTAGGGTTAGGGTTATGTTGAGGGCTAGGGTTAGAGAGATGGTTATGGTTGGGATTGGACCTAGGGTTAGGGTTATGTTGAGGGCTAGGGTTAGAGAGACGGTTACGGTTGGGATTGGACCTAGGGTTAGGGTTATGTTGAGGGCTAGGGATAGAATGACGGTTAGGGTTGGGATTGGACCTAGGGTTAGGGTTATGTTGAGGGCTAGGGATAGAGAGACGGTTAGGGTTGGGATTGGACCTAGGGTTAGGGTTATGTTGAGGGCTAGGGTTAGAGAGGTGGTTAGTGTTGGGATTTGACCTAGGGTTAGGGTTATGTTGAGGGCTAAGGTTAGAGAGACGGTTAGGGTTGGGATTGGACCTAGGGTTAGGGATATGTTGAGGGCTAGGGATAGAGTGACGGTTAGGTTTGGGATTGGACCTAGGGTTAGGGTTATGTTGAGGGCTAGGGTTAGAGAGACGGTTAGGGTTGGGATTGGACCTAGGGTTAGGGTTATGTTGAGGGCTAGGGTTAGAGAGATGGTTATGGTTGGGATTGGACCTAGGGTTAGGGTTATGTTGAGGGCTAGGGTTAGAGAGACGGTTACGGTTGGGATTGGACCTAGGGTTAGGGTTATGTTGAGGGCTAGGGATAGAGTGACGGTTAGGGTTGGGATTGGACCTAGGGTTAGGGTTATGTTGAGGGCTAGGGTTAGAGGGACGGTTAGGGTTGGGATTGGACCTAGGGTTAGGGTTATGTTGAGGGCTAGGGTTAGAGAGATGGTTACGGTTGGGATTGGACCTAGGGTTAGGGTTACGTTGAGGGCTAGGGTTAGAGAGACGGTTCGGGTTGGGATTGGACCTAGGGTTAGGGTTATGTTGAGGGCTAGGGTTAGAGAGACGGTTCGGGTTGGGATTGAACCTAGGGTTAGGGTTATGTTGAGGGCTAGGGTTAGAGAGATGGTTACGGTTGGGATTGGACCTAGGGTTAGGGTTATGTTGAGGGCTAGGGTTAGAGAGACGGTTAGGGTTGGGATTGGACCTAGGGTTAGGGTTATGTTGAGGGCTAGGGTTAGAGAGATGGTTACGGTTGGGATTGGACCTAGGGTTAGGGTTATGTTGAGGGCTAGGGTTAGAGAGACGGTTAGGGTGGGGATTGGACCTAGGGTTAGGGTTATGTTGAGGTCTAGGGTTAGAGAGACGGTTAGGGTTGGGATTGGACCTAGGGTTAGGGTTATGTTGAGGGCTAGGGTTATAGAGACGGTTTGGGTTGGGATTGGACCTAGGGTTAGGGTTATGTTGAGGGCTAGGGTTAGAGAGACGGTTAGGTTCGGGATTGGACCTAGGGTTAGGGTTATGTTGAGGGCTATGTTTACAGAGACGGTTAGGGTTGGGATTGGACCTAGGGTTATGGTTATGTTGAGGGCTAGGGTTAGAGAGACGGTTTGGGTTGGGATTGGACCTAGGGTTAGGGTTATGTTGAGGGCTAGGGTTAGAGAGACGGTTAGGGTTGGGATTGGACCTAGGGTTAGGGTTATGTTGAGGGCTAGGGTTAGAGAGACGGTTACGGTTGGGATTGGACATAGGGTTAGGTTTATGTTGAGGGCTAGGGTTAGAGAGACGGTTAGGGTTGGGATTGGACCTAGGGTTAGGGTTATGTTGAGGGCTAGGGTTAGAGAGACGGTTAGGGTTGGGATTGGACCTAGGGTTAGGGTTATGTTGAGGGCTAGGGTTAGAGAGATGGTTACGGTTGGGATTGGACCTAGGGTTAGGGTTATGTTGAGGGCTAGGGTTAGAGAGACGGTTCGGGTTGGGATTGGACGTAGGGTTAGGGTTATGTTGAGGGCTAGGGTTAGAGACACGGTTCGGGTTGGGATTCGACCTAGGGTTAGGGTTTTGTTGAGGGCTAGGTTTAGAGAGATGGTTACGGTTGGGATTGGACCTAGGGTTAGGGTTATGTTGAGGGCTAGGGTTAGAGAGACGGTTCGGGTTGGGATTGGACCTAGGGTTAGGGTTATGTTGAGGGCTAGGGTTAGAGAGATGGTTACGGTAGGGATTGGACCTAGGGTTAGGGTTATGTTGAGGGCTAGGGTTAGAGAGACGGTTAGGGTTGGGATTGGACCTAGGGTTAGGGTTATGTTGAGGGCTAGGGTTAGAGAGACGGTTAGGGTTGGGATTGGACCTAGGGTTAGGGTTATGTTGAGGGCTAGGGTTAGAGAGACTGTTTGGGTTGGGACTGGACCTAGGGTTAGGGTTATGTTGAGGGCTAGGGTTAGAGAGACGGTTAGGGTTGGGATTGGACCTAGGGTTAGGATTATGTTGAGGGCTAGGGTTAGAGAGATGGTTACGGTTGGGATTGGACCTAGGGTTAGGGTTGTGTTGAGGGCTAGGGTTAGAGAGACGGTTAGGGTTGGGATTGGACCTAGGTTTAGGGTTATGTTGAGGGCTAGGGTTAGAGAGACGGTTAGGGTTGGGATTGGACCTAGGGTTAGGGTTATGTTGAGGGCTCGGGTTAGAGAGATGGTTACGGTTGGGATTGGACCTAGGGTTAGGGTTATGTTGAGGGCTAGGGTTAGAGAGACGGTTCGGGTTGGGATTGGACCTAGGGTTAGGGTTATGTTGAGGGCTAGGGTTAGAGAGACGGTTCGAGTTGGGATTGGACCTAGGGTTAGGGTTATGTTGAGGGCTAGGTTTAGAGAGACGGTTAGGGTTGGGATTGGACCTAGGGTTAGGGTTATGTTGAGGGCTAGGGATAGAGAGACGGTTAGGGTAGGGATTGGACCTAGGGTTAGGGTTATGTTGAGGGCTAGGGTTAGAGAGACGGTTAGGGTTGGGATTGGACCTAGGGTTAGGGTTATGTTGAGGGTTAGGGTTAGAGAGACGGTTAGGTTTGGGATTGGACCTAGGGTTAGGGTTATGTTGAGGGCTAGGGTTAGAGAGAGAGTTAGGATTGGGATTGGACCTAGGGTTAGGGTTATGTTGAGGGCTAGGGTTAGAGAGACGGTTAGGGTGGGGATTGGACCTAGGGTTAGGGTTATGTTGAGGGCTAGGGATAGAGAGACGGTTAGGGTTGGGATTGGACCTAGGGTTAGGGTTATGTTGAGGGCTAGGGTTAGAGAGACGGTTTGGGTTGGGATTGGACCTAGGGTTAGGGTTATGTTGAGGGCTAGGGTTAGAGAGACGGTTAGGGTTGGGATTGGACCTAGGGTTAGGGTTATGTTGAGGGCTAGGGTTAGAGAGACGGTTAGGGTTGGGATTGGACCTAGGGTTAGGGTTATGTTGAGGGCTAGGTTTAGAGAGACGGTTAGGGTTGGGATTGGACCTAGGGTTAGGGTCATGTTGAGGGCTAGGGATAGAGAGACGGTTAGGGTTGGGATTGGACCTAGGGTTAGGGTTATGTTGAGGGCTAGGGTTAGAGAGACGGTTAGGGTTGGGATTGGACCTAGGGTTAGGGTTATGTTGAGGGCTAGGGTTAGAGAGACGGTTAGGTTTGGGATTGGACCTAGGGTTAGGGTTATGTTGAGGGCTATGTTTACAGAGACGGTTAGGGTTGGGATTGGACCTAGGGTTATGGTTATGTTGAGGGCTAGGGTTAGAGAGACGGTTTGGGTTGGGATTGGACCTAGGGTAAGGGTTATGTTGAGGGCTAGGGTTAGAGAGACAGTTAGGGTTGGGATTGGACCTAGGGTTAGGGTTATGTTGAGGGCTAGGGTTAGAGAGACGGTTACGGTTGGGATTGGACCTAGGGTTAGGGTTATGTTGAGGGCTAGGGTTAGAGAGACGGTTAGGGTTGGGATTGGACCTAGGGTTAGGGTTATGTTGAGGGCTAGGGTTAGAGAGACGGTTAGGGTTGGGATTGGACCTAGGGTTAGGGTTATGTTGAGGGCTAGGGTTAGAGAGATGGTTACGGTTGGGATTGGACCTAGGGTTAGGGTTATGTTGAGGGCTAGGGTTAGAGAGACGGTTCGGGTTGGGATTGGACCTAGGGTTAGGGTTATGTTGAGGGCTAGGGTTAGAGAGACGGTTCGGGTTGGGATTCGACCTAGGGTTAGGGTTATGTTGAGGGCTAGGGTTAGAGAGATGGTTACGGTTGGGATTGGACCTAGGGTTAGGGTTATGTTGAGGGCTAGGGTTAGAGAGACGGTTCGGGTTGGGATTGGACCTAGGGTTAGGGTTATGCTGAGGGCTAGGGTTAGAGAGATGGTTACGGTTGGGATTGGACCTAGGGTTAGGGTTATGTTGAGGGCTAGGGTTAGAGAGACGGTTAGGGTTGGGATTGGACCTAGGGTTAGGGTTATGTTGAGGGCTAGGGATAGAGAGACGGTTAGGGTTGGGATTGGACCTAGGGTTAGGGTTATGTTGAGGGCTAGGGTTAGAGAGACGGTTAGGGTTGGGATTGGACCTAGGGTTAGGGTTATGTTGAGGGCTAGGCTTAAAGAGACGGTTAGGGTTGGGATTCGACCTAGGGTTAGGGTTATCTTGAGGGTTAGGGTTATAGGGACGGTTAGGGTTGGGTTTGGACCTAGGGTAAGGGTTATGTTGAGGGCTAGGGTTAGAGAGACGGTTACGGTTGGGATTGGACCTAGGGTTAGGGTTATGTTGAGGGCTAGGGTTAGAGAGACGGTTAGGGTTGGGATTGGGCCTAGGGTTAGGGTTATGTTGAGGGCTAGGGTTAGAGAGACGGTTAGGGTGGGGATTGCACCTAGGGTTAGGGTTATGTTGAGGGCTAGGGTTAGAGAGACGTTTAGGGTTGGGATTGGACCTAGGGTTAGGGTTATGTTGAGGGCTAGGGTTAGAGAGACGGTTTGGGTTGGGATTGGACCTAGGGTTAGGGTTATGTTGAGGGCTAGGGTTAGAGAGACAGTTAGGGTTGGGATTGGACCTAGGGTTAGGGTTATGTTGAGGGCTAGGGTTAGAGAGACGGTTAGGGTTGGGATTCGACCTAGGGTTAGGGTTATGTTGAGGGTTAGGTTTATAGGGACGGTTAGGGTTGGGTTTGGACCTAGGGTAAGGGTTATGTTGAGGGCTAGGGTTAGAGAGACGGTTACGGTTGGGATTGGACCTAGGGTTAGGGTTATGTTGAGGGCTAGGGTTAGAGAGACGGTTAGGGTTGGGATTGGGCCTAGGGTTAGGGTTATGTTGAGGGCTAGGGTTAGAGAGACGGTTAGGGTGGGGATTGCACCTAGGGTTAGGGTTATGTTGAGGGCTAGGGTTAGAGAGACGTTTAGGGTTGGGATTGGACCTAGGGTTAGGGTTATGTTGAGGGCTAGGGTTAGAGAGACGGTTTGGGTTGGGATTGGACCTAGGGTTAGGGTTATGTTGAGGGCTAGGGTTAGAGAGACAGTTAGGGTTGGGATTGGACCTAGGGTTAGGGTTATGTTGAGGGCTAGGGTTAGAGAGACGGTTTGGGTTGGGATTGGACCTAGGGTTAGGGTTATGTTGAGGGCTAGGGTTAGAGAGACGGTTAGGGTTGGGATTGGACCTAGGGTTAGGGTTATGTTGAGGGCTAGGGTTAGAGAGACGGTTAGGGTTGGGATTGGACCTAGGGTTAGGGTTATGTTGAGGGCTAGGTTTAGAGAGACGGTTAGGGTTGGGATTGGACCTAGGGTTAGGGTCATGTTGAGGGCTAGGGATAGAGAGACGGTTAGGGTTGGGATTGGACCTAGGGTTAGGGTTATGTTGAGGGCTAGGGTTAGAGAGACGGTTAGGGTTGGGATTGGACCTAGGGTTAGGGTTATGTTGAGGGCTAGGGTTAGAGAGACGGTTAGGTTTGGGATTGGACCTAGGGTTAGGGTTATGTTGAGGGCTATGTTTACAGAGACGGTTAGGGTTGGGATTGGACCTAGGGTTATGGTTATGTTGAGGGCTAGGGTTAGAGAGACGGTTTGGGTTGGGATTGGACCTAGGGTAAGGGTTATGTTGAGGGCTAGGGTTAGAGAGACAGTTAGGGTTGGGATTGGACCTAGGGTTAGGGTTATGTTGAGGGCTAGGGTTAGAGAGACGGTTACGGTTGGGATTGGACCTAGGGTTAGGGTTATGTTGAGGGCTAGGGTTAGAGAGACGGTTAGGGTTGGGATTGGACCTAGGGTTAGGGTTATGTTGAGGGCTAGGGTTAGAGAGACGGTTAGGGTTGGGATTGGACCTAGGGTTAGGGTTATGTTGAGGGCTAGGGTTAGAGAGATGGTTACGGTTGGGATTGGACCTAGGGTTAGGGTTATGTTGAGGGCTAGGGTTAGAGAGACGGTTCGGGTTGGGATTGGACCTAGGGTTAGGGTTATGTTGAGGGCTAGGGTTAGAGAGACGGTTCGGGTTGGGATTCGACCTAGGGTTAGGGTTATGTTGAGGGCTAGGGTTAGAGAGATGGTTACGGTTGGGATTGGACCTAGGGTTAGGGTTATGTTGAGGGCTAGGGTTAGAGAGACGGTTCGGGTTGGGATTGGACCTAGGGTTAGGGTTATGTTGAGGGCTAGGGTTAGAGAGATGGTTACGGTTGGGATTGGACCTAGGGTTAGGGTTATGTTGAGGGCTAGGGTTACAGAGACGGTTAGGGTTGGGATTGGACCTAGGGTTAGGGTTATGTTGAGGGCTAGGGATAGAGAGACGGTTAGGGTTGGGATTGGACCTAGGGTTAGGGTTATGTTGAGGGCTAGGGTTAGAGAGACGGTTAGGGTTGGGATTGGACCTAGGGTTAGGGTTATGTTGAGGGCTAGGGTTAAAGAGACGGTTAGGGTTGGGATTCGACCTAGGGTTAGGGTTATGTTGAGGGTTAGGGTTATAGGGACGGTTAGGGTTGGGTTTGGACCTAGGGTAAGGGTTATGTTGAGGGCTAGGGTTAGAGAGACGGTTACGGTTGGGATTGGACCTAGGGTTAGGGTTATGTTGAGGGCTAGGGTTAGAGAGACGGTTAGGGTTGGGATTGGGCCTAGGGTTAGGGTTATGTTGAGGGCTAGGGTTAGAGAGACGGTTAGGGTGGGGATTGCACCTAGGGTTAGGGTTATGTTGAGGGCTAGGGTTAGAGAGACGTTTAGGGTTGGGATTGGACCTAGGGTTAGGGTTATGTTGAGGGCTAGGGTTAGAGAGACGGTTTGGGTTGGGATTGGACCTAGGGTTAGGGTTATGTTGAGGGCTAGGGTTAGAGAGACAGTTAGGGTTGGGATTGGACCTAGGGTTAGGGTTATGGTGAGGGCTAGGGTTAGAGAGACGGTTAGGGTGGGGATTGGACCTAGGGTTAGGGTTATGTTGAGGGCTAGGGTTAGAGAGACGTTTAGGGTTGGGATTGGACCTAGGGTTAGGGTTGTGTTGAGGGCTAGGGATAGAGAGACGGTTAGGGTTGGGATTGGACCTAGGGTTAGGGTTATGTTGAGGGCTAGGGTTAGAGAGACGGTTAGGGTTGGGATTGGACCTAGGGTTAGGGTTATGTTGAGGGCTAGGGTTAAAGAGACGGTTAGGGTTGGGATTCGACCTAGGGTTAGGGTTATGTTGAGGGTTAGGGTTATAGGGACGGTTAGGGTTGGGTTTGGACCTAGGGTAAGGGTTATGTTGAGGGCTAGGGTTAGAGAGACGGTTAGGGTTGGGATTGGACCTAGGGTTAGGGTTATGTTGAGGGCTAGGGTTAGAGAGACGGTTAGGGTTGGGATTGGACCTAGGGTTAGGGTTATGTTGAGGGCTAGGGTTAGAGAGATGGTTACGGTTGGGATTGGACCTAGGGTTAGGGTTATGTTGAGAGCTAGGGTTAGAGAGACGGTTCGGGTTGGGATTGGACCTAGGGTTAGGGTTATGTTGAGGGCTAGGGTTAGAGAGACGGTTCGGGTTGGGATTCGACCTAGGGTTAGGGTTATGTTGAGGGCTAGGGTTAGAGAGATGGTTACGGTTGGGATTGGACCTAGGGTTAGGGTTATGTTGAGGGCTAGGGTTAGAGAGACGGTTCGGGTTGGGATTGGACCTAGGGTTAGGGTTATGTTGAGGGCTAGGGTTAGAGAGATGGTTACGGTTGGGATTGGACCTAGGGTTAGGGTTATGTTGAGGGCTAGGGTTAGAGAGACGGTTAGGGTTGGGATTGGACCTAGGGTTAGGGTTATGTTGAGGGCTAGGGATAGAGAGACGGTTAGGGTTGGGATTGGACCTAGGGTTAGGGTTATGTTGAGGGCTAGGGTTAGAGAGACGGTTAGGGTTGGGATTGGACCTAGGGTTAGGGTTATGTTGAGGGCTAGGGTTAAAGAGACGGTTAGGGTTGGGATTCGACCTAGGGTTAGGGTTATGTTGAGGGTTAGGGTTATAGGGACGGTTAGGGTTGGGTTTGGACCTAGGGTAAGGGTTATGTTGAGGGCTAGGGTTAGAGAGACGGTTACGGTTGGGATTGGACCTAGGGTTAGGGTTATGTTGAGGGCTAGGGTTAGAGAGACGGTTAGGGTTGGGATTGGGCCTAGGGTTAGGGTTATGTTGAGGGCTAGGGTTAGAGAGACGGTTAGGGTGGGGATTGCACCTAGGGTTAGGGTTATGTTGAGGGCTAGGGTTAGAGAGACGTTTAGGGTTGGGATTGGACCTAGGGTTAGGGTTATGTTGAGGGCTAGGGTTAGAGAGACGGTTTGGGTTGGGATTGGACCTAGGGTTAGGGTTATGTTGAGGGCTAGGGTTAGAGAGACAGTTAGGGTTGGGATTGGACCTAGGGTTAGGGTTATGGTGAGGGCTAGGGTTAGAGAGACGGTTAGGGTGGGGATTGGACCTAGGGTTAGGGTTATGTTGAGGGCTAGGGTTAGAGAGACGTTTAGGGTTGGGATTGGACCTAGGGTTAGGGTTGTGTTGAGGGCTAGGGTTAGAGAGACGGTTAGGGTTGGGATTGGACCTAGGTTTAGGGTTATGTTGAGGGCTAGGGTTAGAGAGACGGTTAGGGTTGGGATTGGACCTAGGGTTAGGGTTATGTTGAGGGCTCGGGTTAGAGAGATGGTTACGGTTGGGATTGGACCTAGGGTTAGGGTTATGTTGAGGGCTAGGGTTAGAGAGACGGTTAGGGTTGGGATTGGACCTAGGTTTAGGGTTATGTTGAGGGCTAGGGTTAGAGAGACGGTTAGGGTTGGGATTGGACCTAGGGTTAGGATTATGTTGAGGGCTAGGGTTAGAGAGATGGTTACGGTTGGGATTGGACCTAGGGTTAGGGTTGTGTTGAGGGCTAGGGTTAGAGAGACGGTTAGGGTTGGGATTGGACCTAGGTTTAGGGTTATGTTGAGGGCTAGGGTTAGAGAGACGGTTAGGGTTGGGATTGGACCTAGGGTTAGGGTTATGTTGAGGGCTCGGGTTAGAGAGATGGTTACGGTTGGGATTGGACCTAGGGTTAGGGTTATGTTGAGGGCTAGGGTTAGAGAGACGGTTCGGGTTGGGATTGGACCTAGGGTTAGGGTTATGTTGAGGGCTAGGGTTAGAGAGACGGTTCGAGTTGGGATTGGACCTAGGGTTAGGGTTATGTTGAGGGCTAGGTTTAGAGAGACGGTTAGGGTTGGGATTGGACCTAGGGTTAGGGTTATGTTGAGGGCTAGGGATAGAGAGACGGTTAGGGTTGGGATTGGACCTAGGGTTACGGTTATGTTGAGGGCTAGGGTTAGAGAGACGGTTAGGGTTGGGATTGGACCTAGGGTTAGGGTTATGTTGAGGGCTAGGGTTAGAGAGACGGTTAGGTTTGGGATTGGACCTAGGGTTAGGGTTATGTTGAGGGCTAGGGTTAGAGAGAGAGTTAGGATTGGGATTGGACCTAGGGTTAGGGTTATGTTGAGGGCTAGGGTTAGAGAGACGGTTAGGGTGGGGATTGGACCTAGGGTTAGGGTTATGTTGAGGGCTAGGGATAGAGAGACGGTTAGGGTTGGGATTGGACCTAGGGTTAGGGTTATGTTGAGGGCTAGGGTTAGAGAGACGGTTTGGGTTGGGATTGGACCTAGGGTTAGGGTTATGTTGAGGGCTAGGGTTAGAGAGACGGTTAGGGTTGGGATTGGACCTAGGGTTAGGGTTATGTTGAGGGCTAGGGTTAGAGAGACGGTTAGGGTTGGGATTGGACCTAGGGTTAGGGTTATGTTGAGGGCTCGGGTTAGAGAGATGGTTACGGTTGGGATTGGACCTAGGGTTAGGGTTATGTTGAGGGCTAGGGTTAGAGAGACGGTTAGGGTTGGGATTGGACCTAGGTTTAGGGTTATGTTGAGGGCTAGGGTTAGAGAGACGGTTAGGGTTGGGATTGGACCTAGGGTTAGGATTATGTTGAGGGCTAGGGTTAGAGAGATGGTTACGGTTGGGATTGGACCTAGGGTTAGGGTTGTGTTGAGGGCTAGGGTTAGAGAGACGGTTAGGGTTGGGATTGGACCTAGGTTTAGGGTTATGTTGAGGGCTAGGGTTAGAGAGACGGTTAGGGTTGGGATTGGACCTAGGGTTAGGGTTATGTTGAGGGCTCGGGTTAGAGAGATGGTTACGGTTGGGATTGGACCTAGGGTTAGGGTTATGTTGAGGGCTAGGGTTAGAGAGACGGTTCGGGTTGGGATTCGACCTAGGGTTAGGGTTATGTTGAGGGCTAGGGTTAGAGAGACGGTTCGAGTTGGGATTGGACCTAGGGTTAGGGTTATGTTGAGGGCTAGGTTTAGAGAGACGGTTAGGGTTGGGATTGGACCTAGGGTTAGGGTTATCTTGAGGGCTAGGGATAGAGAGACGGTTAGGGTTGGGATTGGACCTAGGGTTAGGGTTATGTTGAGGGCTAGGGTTAGAGAGACGGTTAGGGTTGGGATTGGACCTAGGGTTAGGGTTATGTTGAGGGCTAGGGTTAGAGAGACGGTTAGGTTTGGGATTGGACCTAGGGTTAGGGTTATGTTGAGGGCTAGGGTTAGAGAGAGAGTTAGGATTGGGATTGGACCTAGGGTTAGGGTTATGTTGAGGGCTAGGGTTAGAGAGACGGTTAGGGTGGGGATTGGACCTAGTGTTAGGGTTATGTTGAGGGCTAGGGATAGAGAGACGGTTAGGGTTGGGATTGGACCTAGGGTTAGGGTTATGTTGAGGGCTAGGGTTAGAGAGACGGTTAGGGTTGGGATTGGACCTAGGGTTAGGGTTATGTTGAGGGCTAGGGTTAGAGAGACGGTTAGGGTTGGGATTGGACCTAGGGTTAGGGTTATGTTGAGGGCTAGGGTTAGAGAGACGGTTAGGTTTGGGATTGGACCTAGGGTTAGGGTTATGTTGAGGGCTATGTTTACAGAGACGGTTAGGGTTGGGATTGTGCCTAGGGTTATGGTTATGTTGAGGGCTAGGGTTAGAGAGACGGTTTGGGTTGGGATTGGACCTAGGGTTAGGGTTATGTTGAGGGCTAGGGTTAGACAGACGGTTAGGGTTGGGATTGGACCTAGGGTTAGGGTTATGTTGAGGGCTAGGGTTAGAGAGACGGTTACGGTTGGGATTGGACCTAGGGTTAGGGTTATGCTGAGGGCTAGGGTTAGAGAGACGGTTAGGGTTGAGATTGGACCTAGGGTTAGGGTTATGTTGAGGGCTAGGGTTAGAGAGACGGTTAGGGTTGGGATTGGACCTAGGGTTAGGGTTATGTTGAGGGCTAGGGTTAGAGAGATGGTTACGGTTGGGATTGGACCTAGGGTTAGGGTTATGTTGAGGGCTAGGGTTAGAGAGACGGTTCGGGTTGGGATTGGACCTAGGGTTAGGGTTATGTTGAGGGCTAGGGTTAGAGAGACGGTTCGGGTTGGGATTCGACCTAGGGTTAGGGTTATGTTGAGGGCTAGGGTTAGAAAGATGGTTACGGTTGGGATTGGACCTAGGGTTAGGGTTATGTTGAGGGCTAGGGTTAGAGAGACGGTTCGGGTTGGGATTGGACCTAGGGTTAGGGTTATGTTGAGGGCTAGGGTTAGAGAGATGGTTACGGTTGGGATTGGACCTAGGGTTAGGGTTATGTTGAGGGCTAGGGTTAGAGAGACGGTTAGGGTTGGCATTGGACCTAGGGTTAGGGTTATGTTGAGGGCTAGGGATAGAGAGACGGTTAGGGTTGGGATTGGACCTAGGGTTAGGGTTATGTTGAGGGCTAGGGTTAGAGAGACGGTTAGGGTTGGGATTGGACCTAGGGTTAGGGTTATGTTGAGGGCTAGGGTTAAAGAGACGGTTAGGGTTGGGATTCGACCTAGGGTTAGGGTTATGTTGAGGGTTAGGGTTATAGGGACGGTTAGGGTTGGGTTTGGACCTAGGGTAAGGGTTATGTTGAGGGCTAGGGTTAGAGAGACGGTTACGGTTGGGATTGGACCTAGGGTTAGGGTTATGTTGAGGGCTAGGGTTAGAGAGACGGTTAGGGTTGGGATTGGGCCTAGGGTTAGGGTTATGTTGAGGGCTAGGGTTAGAGAGACGGTTAGGGTGGGGATTGCACCTAGGGTTAGGGTTATGTTGAGGGCTAGGGTTAGAGAGACGTTTAGGGTTGGGATTAGACCTAGGGTTAGGGTTATGTTGAGGGCTAGGGTTAGAGAGACGGTTTGGGTTGGGATTGGACCTAGGGTTAGGGTTATGTTGAGGGCTAGGGTTAGAGAGACGGTTAGGGTTGGGATTGGACCTAGGGTTAGGGTTATGTTGAGGGCTAGGGTTAGAGAGACGGTTAGGGTTGGGATTGGACCTAGGGTTAGGGTTATGTTGAGGGCTAGGGTTAGAGAGACGGTTAGGGTTGGGATTGGACCTAGGGTTAGGGTTATGTTGAGGGCTAGGGATAGAGAGACGGTTAGGGTTGGGATTGGACCTAGGGTTAGGGTTATGTTGAGGGCTAGGGTTAGAGAGACGGTTAGGGTGGGGATTGGACCTAGGGTTAGGGTTATGTTGAGGGCTAGGGTTAGAGAGACGTTTAGGGTTGGGATTGGACCTAGGGTTAGGGTTATGTTGAGGGCTAGGGTTAGAGAGACGGTTTGGGTTGGGATTGGACCTAGGGTTAGGGTTATGTTGAGGGCTAGGGTTAGAGAGACGGTTAGGGTTGGGATTGGACCTAGGGTTAGGGTTATGTTGAGGGCTAGGATTAGAGAGACGGTTAGGGTTGGGATTGGACCTAGGGTTAGGGTTATGTTGAGGGCTAGGGTTAGAGAGACGGTTACGGTTGGGATTGGACCTAGGGTTAGGGTTATGTTGAGGGCTAGGGTTAGAGAGACGGTTAGGGTTGAGATTGGACCTAGGGTTAGGGTTATGTTGAGGGCTAGGGTTAGAGAGAGAGTTAGGATTGGGATTGGACCTAGGGTTAGGGTTATGTTGAGGGCTAGGGTTAGAGAGACGGTTAGGGTGGGGATTGGACCTAGGGTTAGGGTTATGTTGAGGGCTAGGGATAGAGAGACGGTTAGGGTTGGGATTGGACCTAGGGTTAGGGTTATGTTGAGGGCTAGGGTTAGAGAGACGGTTTGGGTTGGGATTGGACCTAGGGTTAGGGTTATGTTGAGGGCTAGGTTTAGAGAGACGGTTAGGGTTGGGATTGGACCTAGGGTTAGGGTTATGTTGAGGGCTAGGGTTAGAGAGACGGTTAGGGTTGGGATTGGACCTAGGGTTAGGGTTATGTTGAGGGTAGGTTTAGAGAGACGGTTAGGGTTGGGATTGGACCTAGGGTTAGGGTCATGTTGAGGGCTAGGGATAGAGAGACGGTTAGGGTTGGGATTGGACCTAGGGTTAGGGTTATGTTGAGGGCTAGGGTTAGAGAGACGGTTAGGGTTGGGATTGGACCTAGGGTTAGGGTTATGTTGAGGGCTAGGGTTAGAGAGACGGTTAGGTTTGGGATTGGACCTAGGGTTAGGGTTATGTTGAGGGCTATGTTTACAGAGACGGTTAGGGTTGGGATTGTGCCTAGGGTTATGGTTATGTTGAGGGCTAGGGTTAGAGAGACGGTTTGGGTTGGGATTGGACCTAGGGTTAGGGTTATGTTGAGGGCTAGGGTTAGAGAGACGGTTAGGGTTGGGATTGGACCTAGGGTTAGGGTTATGTTGAGGGCTAGGGTTAGAGAGACGGTTACGGTTGGGATTGGACCTAGGGTTAGGGTTATGTTGAGGGCTAGGGTTAGAGAGACGGTTAGGGTTGGGATTGGACCTAGGGTTAGGGTTATGTTGAGGGCTAGGGTTAGAGAGACGGTTAGGGTTGGGATTGGACCTAGGGTTAGGGTTATGTTGAGGGCTAGGGTTAGAGAGATGGTTACGGTTGGGATTGGACCTAGGGTTAGGGTTATGTTGAGGGCTAGGGTTAGAGAGACGGTTCGGGTTGGGATTGGACCTACGGTTAGGGTTATGTTGAGGGCTAGGGTTAGAGAGACGGTTCGGGTTGGGATTCGACCTAGGGTTAGGGTTATGTTGAGGGCTAGGGTTAGAGAGATGGTTACGGTGGGGATTGGACCTAGGGTTAGGGTTATGTTGAGGGCTAGGGTTAGAGAGACGGTTCGGGTTGGGATTGGACCTAGGGTTAGGGTTATGTTGAGGGCTAGGGTTAGAGAGATGGTTACGGTTGGGATTGGACCTAGGGTTAGGGTTATGTTGAGGGCTAGGGTTAGAGAGACGGTTAGGGTTGGGATTGGACCTAGGGTTAGGGTTATGTTGAGGGCTAGGGATAGAGAGACGGTTAGGGTTGGGATTGGAACTAGGGTTAGGGTTATGTTGAGGGCTAGGGTTAGAGAGACGGTTAGGGTTGGGATTGGACCTAGGGTTAGGGTTATGTTGAGGGCTAGGTTTAAAGAGACGGTTAGGGTTGGGATTAGACCTAGGGTTAGGGTTATGTTGAGGGTTAGGGTTATAGGGACGGTTAGGGTTGGGTTTGGACCTAGGGTAAGGGTTATGTTGAGGGCTAGGGTTAGAGAGACGGTTACGGTTGGGATTGGACCTAGGGTTAGGGTTATGTTGAGGGCTAGGGTTAGAGAGACGGTTAGGGTTGGGATTGGACCTAGGGTTAGGGTTATGTTGAGGGCTAGGGTTAGAGAGACGGTTAGGGTGGGGATTGGACCTAGGGTTAGGGTTATGTTGAGGGCTAGGGTTAGAGAGACGTTTAGGGTTGGGATTGGACCTAGGGTTAGGGTTATGTTGAGGGCTAGGGTTAGAGAGACGGTTAGGGTTGGGATTGGACCTAGGGTTAGGGTTATGTTGAGGGCTAGGTTTAGAGAGACGGTTAGGGTTGGGATTGGACCTAGGGTTAGGGTCATGTTGAGGGCTAGGGATAGAGAGACGGTTAGGGTTGGGATTGGACCTAGGGTTAGGGTTATGTTGAGGGCTAGGGTTAGAGAGACGGTTAGGGTTGGGATTGGACCTAGGGTTAGGGTTATGTTGAGGGCTAGGGTTAGAGAGACGGTTAGGTTTGGGATTGGACCTAGGGTTAGGGTTATGTTGAGGGCTATGTTTACAGAGACGGTTAGGGTTGGGATTGTGCCTAGGGTTATGGTTATGTTGAGGGCTAGGGTTAGAGAGACGGTTTGGGTTGGGATTGGACCTAGGGTTAGGGTTATGTTGAGGGCTAGGGTTAGAGAGACGGTTAGGGTTGGGATTGGACCTAGGGTTAGGGTTATGTTGAGGGCTAGGGTTAGAGAGACGGTTACGGTTGGGATTGGACCTAGGGTTAGGGTTATGTTGAGGGCTAGGGTTAGAGAGTCGGTTAGGGTTGGGATTGGACCTAGGGTTAGGGTTATGTTGAGGGCTAGGGTTAGAGAGATGGTTATGGTTGGGATTGGACCTAGGGTTAGGGTTATGTTGAGGGCTAGGGTTAGAGAGACGGTTCGGGTTGGGATTGGACCTACGGTTAGGGTTATGTTGAGGGCTAGGGTTAGAGAGACGGTTCGGGTTGGGATTCGACCTAGGGTTAGGGTTATGTTGAGGGCTAGGGTTAGAGAGATGGTTACGGTTGGGATTGGACCTAGGGTTAGGGTTATGTTGAGGGCTAGGGTTAGAGAGACGGTTCGGGTTGGGATTGGACCTAGGGTTAGGGTTATGTTGAGGGCTAGGGTTAGAGAGATGGTTACGGTTGGGATTGGACCTAGGGTTAGGGTTATGTTGAGGGCTAGGGTTAGAGAGACGGTTAGGGATGGGATTGGACCTAGGGTTAGGGTTATGTTGAGGGCTAGGGATAGAGAGACGGTTAGGGTTGGGATTGGACCTAGGGTTAGGGTTATGTTGAGGGCTAGGGTTAGAGAGACGGTTAGGGTTGGGATTGGACCTAGGGTTAGGGTTATGTTGAGGGCTAGGTTTAAAGAGACGGTTAGGGTTGGGATTCGACCTAGGGTTAGGGTTATGTTGAGGGTTAGGGTTATAGGGACGGTTAGGGTTGGGTTTGGACCTAGGGTAAGGGTTATGTTGAGGGCTAGGGTTAGAGAGACGGTTACGGTTGGGATTGGACCTAGGGTTAGGGTTATGTTGAGGGCTAGGGTTAGAGAGACGGTTAGGGTTGGGATTGGACCTAGGGTTAGGGTTATGTTGAGGGCTAGGGTTAGAGAGACGGTTAGGGTGGGGATTGGACCTAGGGTTAGGGTTATGTTGAGGGCTAGGGTTAGAGAGACGTTTAGGGTTGGGATTGGACCTAGGGTTAGGGTTATGTTGAGGGCTAGGGTTAGAGAGACGGTTTGGGTTGGGATTGGACCTAGGGTTAGGGTTATGTTGAGGGCTAGGGTTAGAGAGACGGTTAGGGTTGGGATTGGACCTAGGGTTAGGGTTATGTTGAGGGCTAGGATTAGAGAGACGGTTAGGGTTGGGATTGGACCTAGGGTTAGGGTTATGTTGAGGGCTAGGGTTAGAGAGACGGTTACGGTTGGGATTGGACCTAGGGTTAGGGTTATGTTGAGGGCTAGGGTTAGAGAGACGGTTAGGGTTGAGATTGGACCTAGGGTTAGGGTTATGTTGAGGGCTAGGGTTAGAGAGAGAGTTAGGATTGGGATTGGACCTAGGGTTAGGGTTATGTTGAGGGCTAGGGTTAGAGAGACGGTTAGGGTGGGGATTGGACCTAGGGTTAGGGTTATGTTGAGGGCTAGGGATAGAGAGACGGTTAGGGTTGGGATTGGACCTAGGGTTAGGGTTATGTTGAGGGCTAGGGTTAGAGAGACGGTTTGGGTTGGGATTGGACCTAGGGTTAGGGTTATGTTGAGGGCTAGGGTTAGAGAGACGGTTAGGGTTGGGATTGGACCTAGGGTTAGGGTTATGTTGAGGGCTAGGGTTAGAGAGACGGTTAGGGTTGGGATTGGACCTAGGGTTAGGGTTATGTTGAGGGCTAGGTTTAGAGAGACGGTTAGGGTTGGGATTGGACCTAGGGTTAGGGTCATGTTGAGGGCTAGGGATAGAGAGACGGTTAGGGTTGGGATTGGACCTAGGGTTAGGGTTATGTTGAGGGCTAGGGTTAGAGAGACGGTTAGGGTTGGGATTGGACCTAGGGTTAGGGTTATGTTGAGGGCTAGGGTTAGAGAGACGGTTAGGTTTGGGATTGGACCTAGGGTTAGGGTTATGTTGAGGGCTATGTTTACAGAGACGGTTAGGGTTGGGATTGTGCCTAGGGTTAGGGTTATGTTGAGGGCTAGGGTTAGAGAGACGGTTTGGGTTGGGATTGGACCTAGGGTTAGGGTTATGTTGAGGGCTAGGGTTAGAGAGACGGTTAGGGTTGGGATTGGACCTAGGGTTAGGGTTATGTTGAGGGCTAGGGTTAGAGAGACGGTTACGGTTGGGATTGGACCTAGGGTTAGGGTTATGTTGAGGGCTAGGGTTAGAGAGACGGTTAGGGTTGGGATTGGACCTAGGGTTAGGGTTATGTTGAGGGCTAGGGTTAGAGAGACGGTTAGGGTTGGGATTGGACCTAGGGTTAGGGTTATGTTGAGGGCTAGGGTTAGAGAGATGGTTACGGTTGGGATTGGACCTAGGGTTAGGGTTATGTTGAGGGCTAGGGTTAGAGAGACGGTTCGGGTTGGGATTGGACCTACGGTTAGGGTTATGTTGAGGGCTAGGGTTAGAGAGACGGTTCGGGTTGGGATTCGACCTAGGGTTAGGGTTATGTTGAGGGCTAGGGTTAGAGAGATGGTTACGGTTGGGATTGGACCTAGGGTTAGGGTTATGTTGAGGGCTAGGGTTAGAGAGACGGTTCGGGTTGGGATTGGACCTAGGGTTAGGGTTATGTTGAGGGCTAGGGTTAGAGAGATGGTTACGGTTGGGATTGGACCTAGGGTTAGGGTTATGTTGAGGGCTAGGGTTAGAGAGACGGTTAGGGTTGGGATTGGACCTAGGGTTAGGGTTATGTTGAGGGCTAGGGATAGAGAGACGGTTAGGGTTGGGATTGGACCTAGGGTTAGGGTTATGTTGAGGGCTAGGGTTAGAGAGACGGTTAGGGTTGGGATTGGACCTAGGGTTAGGGTTATGTTGAGGGCTAGGGTTAAAGAGACGGTTAGGGTTGGGATTCGACCTAGGGTTAGGGTTATGTTGAGGGTTAGGGTTATAGGGACGGTTAGGGTTGGGTTTGGACCTAGGGTAAGGGTTATGTTGAGGGCTAGGGTTAGAGAGACGGTTACGGTTGGGATTGGACCTAGGGTTAGGGTTATGTTGAGGGCTAGGGTTAGAGAGACGGTTAGGGTTGGGATTGGGCCTAGGGTTAGGGTTATGTTGAGGGCTAGGGTTAGAGAGACGGTTAGGGTGGGGATTGCACCTAGGGTTAGGGTTATGTTGAGGGCTAGGGTTAGAGAGACGTTTAGGGTTGGGATTGGACCTAGGGTTAGGGTTATGTTGAGGGCTAGGGTTAGAGAGACGGTTTGGGTTGGGATTGGACCTAGGGTTAGGGTTATGTTGAGGGCTAGGGTTAGAGAGACGGTTAGGGTTGGGATTGGACCTAGGGTTAGGGTTATGTTGAGGGCTAGGGTTAGAGAGACGGTTAGGGTTGGGATTGGACCTAGGGTTAGGGTTATGTTGAGGGCTAGGGTTAGAGAGACGGTTAGGGTTGGGATTGGACCTAGGGTTAGGGTTATGTTGAGGGCTAGGGATAGAGAGACGGTTAGGGTTGGGATTGGACCTAGGGTTAGGGTTATGTTGAGGGCTAGGGTTAGAGAGACGGTTAGGGTGGGGATTGGACCTAGGGTTAGGGTTATGTTGAGGGCTAGGGTTAGAGAGACGTTTAGGGTTGGGATTGGACCTAGGGTTAGGGTTATGTTGAGGGCTAGGGTTAGAGAGACGGTTTGGGTTGGGATTGGACCTAGGGTTAGGGTTATGTTGAGGGCTAGGGTTAGAGAGACGGTTAGGGTTGGGATTGGACCTAGGGTTAGGGTTATGTTGAGGGCTAGGATTAGAGAGACGGTTAGGGTTGGGATTGGACCTAGGGTTAGGGTTATGTTGAGGGCTAGGGTTAGAGAGACGGTTACGGTTGGGATTAGACCTAGGGTTAGGGTTATGTTGAGGGCTAGGGTTAGAGAGACGGTTAGGGTTGAGATTGGACCTAGGGTTAGGGTTATGTTGAGGGCTAGGTTTAGAGAGACGGTTAGGGTTGGGATTGGACCTAGGGTTAGGGTTATGTTGAGGGCTAGGGATAGAGAGACGGTTAGGGTTGGGATTGGACCTGGGGTTAGGGTTATGTTGAGGGCTAGGGTTAGAGAGACGGTTAGGGTTGGGATTGGACCTAGGGTTAGGGTTATGTTGAGGGCTAGGGTTAGAGAGACGGTTAGGTTTGGGATTGGACCTAGGGTTAGGGTTATGTTGAGGGATAGGGTTAGAGAGACGGTTAGGGTTGGGATTGGACCTAGGGTTAGGGTTATGTTGAGGGCTAGGGTTAGAGAGACGGTTAGGGTGGGGATTGGACCTAGGGTTAGGGTTATGTTGAGGGCTAGGGATAGAGAGACGGTTAGGGTTGGTATTGGACCTAGGGTTAGGGTTATGTTGAGGGCTAGGGTTAGAGAGACGGTTAGGGTGGGGATTGGACCTAGGGTTAGGGTTAGGTTGAGGGCTAGGGTTAGAGAGACGGTTAGGGTTGGGATTGGACCTAGGGTTAGGGTTATGTTGAGGGCTAGGGTTAGAGAGACGGTTTGGGTTGGGATTGGACCTAGGGTTAGGGTTATGTTGAGGGCTAGGGTTAGAGAGACGGTTAGGGTTGGGATTGGACCTAGGGTTAGGGTTATGTTGAGGGCTAGGGTTAGAGAGATGGTTACGGTTGGGATTGGACCTAGGGTTAGGGTTATGTTGAGGGCTAGGGTTAGAGAGTCGGTTAGGGTTGGGATTGGACCTAGGGTTAGGGTTATTTTGAGGGCTAGGGTTAGAGAGACGGTTAGGGTTGGGATTGGACCTAGGGTTAGGGTTATGTTGAGGGCTAGGGTTAGAGAGACGGTTAGTGTGGGGATTGGACCTAGGGTTAGGGTTATGTTGAGGGCTAGGGTTAGAGAGACGGTTAGTGTGGGGATTGGACCTAGGGTTAGGGTTATGTTGAGGGCTAGGGTTAGAGAGACGGTTAGGGTTGGGATTGGACCTAGGGTTAGGGTTATGTTGAGGGCTAGGGTTAGAGAGACGGTTAGTGTGGGGATTGGACCTAGGGTTAGGGTTATGTTGAGGGCTAGGGTTAGAGAGACGGTTAGGGTTGGGATTGGACCTAGGGTTAGGGTTATGTTGAGGGCTAGGATTAGAGAGACGGTTAGGGTTGGGATTGGACCTAGGGTTAGGGTTATGTTGAGGGCTAGGGTTAGAGAGACGGTTACGGTTGGGATTGGACCTAGGGTTAGGGTTATGTTGAGGGCTAGGATTAGAGAGACGGTTAGGGTTGGGATTGGACCTAGGGTTAGGGTTATGTTGAGGGCTAGGGTTAGAGAGATGGTTACGGTTGGGATTGGACCTAGCGTTAGGGTTATGTTGAGGGCTAGGGTTAGAGAGACGGTTCGGGTTGGGATTGGACCTAGGGTTAGGGTTATGTTGAGGGCTAGGGTTAGAGAGACGGTTAGGGTTGGGATTGGACCTAGGGTTAGGGTTATGTTGAGGGCTAAGGATAGAGAGACGGTTAGGGTTGGGATTGGACCTAGGGTTAGGGTTATGTTGAGGGCTAGGGTTAGAGAGACGGTTAGGGTTGGGATTGGACCTAGGGTTAGGGTTATGTTGAGGGCTAGGGTTAGAGAGATGGTTACGGTTGGGATTGGACCTAGGGTTAGGGTTATGTTGAGGGCTAGGGTTAGAGAGACGGTTAGGGTTGGGATTGGACCTAGGGTTAGGGTTATGTTGAGGGCTAGGGTTAGGGAGACGGTTAGGGTTGGGATTGGACCTAGGGTTAGGGTTATGTTGAGGGCTAGGGTTAGAGAGACGGTTAGGGTTGGGATTGGACCTAGGGTTAGGGTTATGTTGAGGGCTAGGGTTAGAGAGATGGTTACGGTTGGGATTGGACCTAGGCTTAGGGTTATGTTGAGGGCTAGGGTTAGAGAGACGGTTAGGGTTGGGATTGGACCTAGGGTTAGGGTTATGTTGAGGGCTAGGGTTAGAGAGACTGTTAGGGTTGGGATTGGACCTAGGGTTAGGGTTATGTTGAGGGCTAGGGTTAGAGAGACGGTTAGGGTGGGGATTGGACCTAGGGTTAGGGTTATGTTGAGTGCTAGGGTTAGAGAGACGGTTAGGGTTGGGATTGGACCTAGGGTTAGGGTTATGTTGAGGGCTAAGGTTAGAGAGACGGTTAGGGTTGGGATTGGACCGGGGGTTAGGGTTATGTTGAGGGCTAGGGTTAGAGAGATGGTTACGGTTGGGATTGGACCTAGGGTTAGGGTTATGTTGAGGGCTAGGGTTAGAGAGATGATTACGGTTGGGATTGGACCTAGGGTTAGGGTTATGTTGAGGGCTAGGGTTAGAGAGACGGTTAGGGTTGGGATTGGACCTAGGGTTAGGGTTATGTTGAGGGCTAGGGTTAGAGGGACGGTTAGGGTTGGGATTGGACCTAGGGTTAGGGTTATGTTGAGGGCTAGGGTTAGAGAGACGGTTAGGGTGGGGATTGGACCTAGGGTTAGGGTTATGTTGAGGGCTAGGGTTAGAGAGACGGTTAGGGTTGGGATTGGACCTAGGGTTAGGGTTATGTTGAGGGCTAGGGTTAGAGAGACGGTTAGGGTTGGGATTGGACCTAGGGTTAGGGTTATGTTGAGGGCTAGGGTTAGGGAGACGGTTAGGGTTGGGATTGGACCTAGGGTTAGGGTTATGTTGAGGGCTAGGGTTAGAGAGACGGTTAGGGTTGGGATTGGACCTAGGGTTAGGGTTATGTTGAGGGCTAGGGTTAGAGAGATGGTTACGGTTGGGATTGGACCTAGGGTTAGGGTTATGTTGAGGGCTAGGGTTAGAGAGACGGTTAGGGTTGGGATTGGACCTAGGGTTAGGGTTATGTTGAGGGCTAGGGTTAGAGAGACGGTTAGGGTTGGGATTGGACCTAGGGTTAGGGTTATGTTGAGGGCTAGGGTTAGAAAGACGGTTAGGGTTGGGATTGGACCTAGGGTTAGGGTTATGTTGAGGGCTAGGGATAGAGATACGGTTAGGGTTGGGATTGGACCTAGGGATAGGGTTATGTTGAGGGCTAGGGTTAGAGAGACGGTTAGGGTTGGGATTGGACCTAGGGTTAGGGTTATGTTGAGGGCTAGGGTTAGAGAGACGGTTAGGGTGGGGATTGGACCTAGAGTTAGGGTTATGTTGAGGGCTAGGGTTAGAGAGACGGTTAGGGTTGGGATTGGACCTAGGGTTAGGGTTATGTTGAGGGCTAGGGTTAGAGAGACGGTTTGGGTTGTGATTGGACCTAGGGTTAGGGTTATGTTGAGGGCTAGGGTTAGAGAGACGGTTAGGGTTGGGATTGGACCTAGGGTTAGGGTTATGTTGAGGGCTAGGATTAGAGAGACGGTTAGGGTTGGGATTGGACCTAGGGTTAGGGTTATGTTGAGGGCTAGGGTTAGAGAGACGGTTACGGTTGGGATTGGACCTAGGGTTAGGGTTATGTTGAGGGCTAGGTTTAGAGAGACGGTTAGGGTTGGGATTGGACCTAGGGTTAGGGTTATGTTGAGGGCTAGGGTTAGAGAGATGGTTACGGTTGGGATTGGACCTAGGGTTAGGGTTATGTTGAGGGCTAGGGTTAGAGAGACGGTTAGGGTTGGGATTGGACCTAGGGTTAGGGTTATGTTGAGGGCTAGGGTTAGAGAGACGGTTAGGGTTGGGATTGGACCTAGGGTTAGGGTTATGTTGAGGGCTAGGGATAGAGAGACGGTTAGGGTTGGGATTGGACCTAGGGTTAGGGTTATGTTGAGGGCTAGGGTTAGAGAGACGGTTAGGGTTGGGATTGGACCTAGGGTTAGGGTTATGTTGAGGGCTAGGGTTAGAGAGATGGTTACGGTTGGGATTGGACCTAGGGTTAGGGTTATGTTGAGGGCTAGGGTTAGAGAGACGGTTAGGGTTGGGATTGGACCTAGGGTTAGGGTTATGTTGAGGGCTAGGGTTAGGGAGACGGTTAGGGTTGGGATTGGACCTAGGGTTAGGGTTATGTTGAGGGCTAGGGTTAGAGAGACGGTTAGGGTTGGGATTGGACCTAGGGTTAGGGTTATGTTGAGGGCTAGGGTTAGAGAGATGGTTACGGTTGGGATTGGACCTAGGCTTAGGGTTATGTTGAGGGCTAGGGTTAGAGAGACGGTTAGGGTTGGGATTGGACCTAGGGTTAGGGTTATGTTGAGGGCTAGGGTTAGAGAGACTGTTAGGGTTGGGATTGGACCTAGGGTTAGGGTTATGTTGAGGGCTAGGGTTAGAGAGACGGTTAGGGTGGGGATTGGACCTAGGGTTAGGGTTATGTTGAGGGCTAGGGTTAGAGAGACGGTTAGGGTTGGGATTGGACCTAGGGTTAGGGTTATGTTGAGGGCTAGGTTTAGAGAGACGGTTAGGGTTGGGATTGGACCTGGGGTTAGGGTTATGTTGAGGACTAGGGTTAGAGAGATGGTTACGGTTGGGATTGGACCCAGGGTTAGGGTTATGTTGAGGGCTAGGGTTAGAGAGATGATTACGGTTGGGATTGGACCTAGGGTTAGGGTTATGTTGAGGGCTAGGGTTAGAGAGACGGTTAGGGTTGGGATTGGACCTAGGGTTAGGGTTATGTTGAGGGCTAGGGTTAGAGAGACGGTTAGGGTTGGGATTGGACCTAGGGTTAGGGTTATGTTGAGGGCTAGGGTTAGAGAGACGGTTAGGGTGGGGATTGGACCTAGGGTTAGGGTTATGTTGAGGGCTAGGGTTAGAGAGACGTTTAGGGTTGGGATTGGACCTAGGGTTAGGGTTATGTTGAGGGCTAGGGTTAGAGAGACGGTTAGGGTTGGGATTGGACCTAGGGTTAGGGTTATGTTGAGGGCTAGGGTTAGAGAGACGGTTACGGTTGGGATTGGACCTAGGGTTAGGGTTATGTTGAGGGCTAGGGTTAGAGAGACGGTTAGGGTTGGGATTGGACCTAGGGTTAGGGTTATGTTGAGGGCTAGGGTTAGGGAGACGGTTAGGGTTGGGATTGGACCTAGGGTTAGGGTTATGTTGAGGGCTAGGGTTAGAGAGACGGTTAGGGTGGGGATTGGACCTAGGGTTAGGGTTATGTTGAGGGCTAGGGTTAGAGAGACGTTTAGGGTTGGGATTGGACCTAGGGTTAGGGTTATGTTGAGGGCTAGGGTTAGAGAGACGGTTAGGGTTGGGATTGGACCTAGGGTTAGGGTTATGTTGAGGGCTAGGGTTAGAGAGACGGTTACGGTTGGGATTGGACCTAGGGTTAGGGTTATGTTGAGGGCTAGGGTTAGAGAGACGGTTAGGGTTGGGATTGGACCTAGGGTTAGGGTTATGTTGAGGGCTAGGGTTAGGGAGACGGTTAGGGTTGGGATTGGACCTAGGGTTAGGGTTATGTTGAGGGCTAGGGTTAGAGAGACGGTTAGGGTTGGGATTGGACCTAGGGTTAGGGTTATGTTGAGGGCTAGGGTTAGAGAGATGGTTACGGTTGGGATTGGACCTAGGCTTTGGGTTATGTTGAGGGCTAGGGTTAGAGAGACGGTTAGGGTTGGGATTGGACCTAGGGTTAGGGTTATGTTGAGGGCTAGGGTTAGAGAGACTGTTAGGGTTGGGATTGGACCTAGGGTTAGGGTTATGTTGAGGGCTACGGTTAGAGAGACGGTTAGGGTGGGGATTGGACCTAGGGTTAGGGTTATGTTGAGGGCTAGGGTTAGAGAGACGGTTAGGGTTGGGATTGGACCTAGGGTTAGGGTTATGTTGAGGGCTAGGGTTAGAGAGACGGTTAGGGTTGGGATTGGACCTGGGGTTAGGGTTATGTTGAGGGCTAGGGTTAGAGAGAAGGTTCGGGTTGGGATTGGACCTAGGGTTAGGGTTATGTTGAGGGCTAGGGTTAGAGAGAAGGTTCGGGTTGGGATTGGACCTAGGGTTAGGGTTATGTTGAGGGCTAGGGTTAGAGAGATGGTTACGGTTGGGATTGGACCTAGGGTTAGGGTTATGTTGAGGGCTAGGGTTAGAGAGACGGTTAGGGTTGGGATTGGACATAGGGTTAGGGTTATGTTGAGGGCTAGGGTTAGAGAGATGGTTACGGTTTGGATTGGACCTAGGGTTAGGGTTATGTTGAGGGCTAGGGTTAGAGAGACGGTTACGGTTGGGATTGGACCTAGGGTTAGGGTTATGTTGAGGGCTAGGGTTAGAGAGATGGTTACGGTTGGGATTGGACCTAGGGTTAGGGTTATGTTGAGGGCTAGGGTTAGAGAGACGGTTAGGGTGGGGATTGGACCTAGGGTTAGGGTTATGTTGAGGGCTAGAGTTAGAGAGACGGTTAGGGTTGGGATTGGACCTAGGGTTAGGGTTATGTTGAGGGCTAGGGTTAGAGAGACGGTTAGGGTTGGGATTGGACCTAGGGTTAGGGTTATGTTGAGGGTTAGGGTTAGGGAGACGGTTAGGGTTGGGATTGGACCTAGGGTTAGGGTTATGTTGAGGACTAGGGTTAGAGAGACGGTTAGGGTTGGGATTGGACCTAGGGTTAGGGTTATGTTGAGGGCTAGGGTTAGAGAGATGGTTACGGTTGGGATTGGACCTAGGGTTAGGGTTATGTTGAGGGCTAGGGTTAGAGAGACGGTTAGGGTTGGGATTGGACCTAGGGTTAGGGTTATGTTGAGGGCTAGGGTTAGAGAGACGGTTAGGGTTGGGATTGGACCTAGGGTTAGGGTTATGTTGAGGGCTAGGGTTAGAAAGACGGTTAGGGTTGGGATTGGACCTAGGGTTAGGGTTATGTTGAGGGCTAGGGATAGAGATACGGTTAGGGTTGGGATTGGACCTAGGGATAGGGTTATGTTGAGGGCTAGGGTTAGAGAGACGGTTAGGGTTGGGATTGGACCTAGGGTTAGGGTTATGTTGAGGGCTAGGGTTAGAGAGACGGTTAGGGTTGGGATTGGACCTAGGGTTAGGGTTATGTTGAGGGCTAGGATTAGAGAGACGGTTAGGGTTGGGATTGGACCTAGGGTTAGGGTTATGTTGAGGGCTAGGGTTAGAGAGACGGTTACGGTTGGGATTGGACCTAGGGTTAGGGTTATGTTGAGGGCTAGGATTAGAGAGACGGTTAGGGTTGGGATTGGACCTAGGGTTAGGGTTATGTTGAGGGCTAGGGTTAGAGAGATGGTTACGGTTGGGATTGGACCTAGGGTTAGGGTTATGTTGAGGGCTAGGGTTAGAGAGACGGTTAGGGTTGGGATTGGACCTAGGGTTAGGGTTATGTTGAGGGCTAGGGTTAGAGAGACGGTTAGGGTTGGGATTGGACCTAGGGTTAGGGTTATGTTGAGGGCTAGGGATAGAGAGACGGTTAGGGTTGGGATTGGACCTAGGGTTAGGGTTATGTTGAGGGCTAGGGTTAGAGAGACGGTTAGGGTTGGGATTGGACCTAGGGTTAGGGTTATGTTGAGGGCTAGGGTTAGAGAGATGGTTACGGTTGGGATTGGACCTAGGGTTAGGGTTATGTTGAGGGCTAGGGTTAGAGAGACGGTTAGGGTTGGGATTGGACCTAGGGTTAGGGTTATGTTGAGGGCTAGGGTTAGGGAGACGGTTAGGGTTGGGATTGGACCTAGGGTTAGGGTTATGTTGAGGGCTAGGGTTAGAGAGACGGTTAGGGTTGGGATTGGACCTAGGGTTAGGGTTATGTTGAGGGCTAGGGTTAGAGAGATGGTTACGGTTGGGATTGGACCTAGGCTTAGGGTTATGTTGAGGGCTAGGGTTAGAGAGACGGTTAGGGTTGGGATTGGACCTAGGGTTAGGGTTATGTTGAGGGCTAGGGTTAGAGAGACTGTTAGGGTTGGGATTGGACCTAGGGTTAGGGTTATGTTGAGGGCTAGGGTTAGACAGACGGTTAGGGTGGGGATTGGACCTAGGGTTAGGGTTATGTTGAGGGCTAGGGTTAGAGAGACGGTTAGGGTTGGGATTGGACCTAGGGTTAGGGTTATGTTGAGGGCTAGGGTTAGAGAGACGGTTAGGGTTGGGATTGGACCTGGGGTTAGGGTTATGTTGAGGGCTAGGGTTAGAGAGATGGTTACGGTTGGGATTGGACCCAGGGTTAGGGTTATGTTGAGGGCTAGGGTTAGAGAGATGATTACGGTTGGGATTGGACTTAGGGTTAGGGTTATGTTGAGGGCTAGGGTTAGAGAGACGGTTAGGGTTGGGATTGGACCTAGGGTTAGGGTTATGTTGAGGGCTAGGGTTAGAGAGACGGTTAGGGTTGGGATTGGACCTAGGGTTAGGGTTATGTTGAGGGCTAGGGTTAGAGAGACGGTTAGGGTGGGGATTGGACCTAGGGTTAGGGTTATGTTGAGGGCTAGGGTTAGAGAGACGGTTAGGGTTGGGATTGGACCTAGGGTTAGGGTTATGTTGAGGGCTAGGGTTAGAGAGACGGTTAGGGTTGGGATTGGACCTAGGGTTAGGGTTATGTTGAGGGCTAGGATTAGAGAGACGGTTAGGGTTGGGATTGGACCTAGGGTTAGGGTTATGTTGAGGGCTAGGGTTAGAGAGACGGTTACGGTTGGGATTGGACCTAGGGTTAGGGTTATGTTGAGGGCTAGGATTAGAGAGACGGTTAGGGTTGGGATTGGACCTAGGGTTAGGGTTATGTTGAGGGCTAGGGTTAGAGAGATGGTTACGGTTGGGATTGGACCTAGGGTTAGGGTTATGTTGAGGGCTAGGGTTAGAGAGACGGTTAGGGTTGGGATAGGACCTAGGGTTAGGGTTATGTTGAGGGCTAGGGTTAGAGAGACGGTTAGGGTTGGGATTGGACCTAGGGTTAGGGTTATGTTGAGGGCTAGGGATAGAGAGACGGTTAGGGTTGGGATTGGACCTAGGGTTAGGGTTATGTTGAGGGCTAGGGTTAGAGAGACGGTTAGGGTTGGGATTGGACCTAGGGTTAGGGTTATGTTGAGGGCTAGGGTTAGAGAGATGGTTACGGTTGGGATTGGACCTAGGGTTAGGGTTATGTTGAGGGCTAGGGTTAGAGAGACGGTTAGGGTTGGGATTGGACCTAGGGTTAGGGTTATGTTGAGGGCTAGGGTTAGGGAGACGGTTAGGGTTGGGATTGGACCTAGGGTTAGGGTTATGTTGAGGGCTAGGTTTAGAGAGACGGTTAGGGTTGGGATTGGACCTAGGGTTAGGGTTATGTTGAGGGCTAGGGTTAGAGAGATGGTTACGGTTGGGATTGGACCTAGGCTTAGGGTTATGTTGAGGGCTAGGGTTAGAGAGACGGTTAGGGTTGGGATTGGACCTAGGGTTAGGGTTATGTTGAGGGCTAGGGTTAGAGAGACTGTTAGGGTTGGGATTGGACCTAGGGTTAGGGTTATGTTGAGGGCTAGGGTTAGACAGACGGTTAGGGTGGGGATTGGACCTAGGGTTAGGGTTATGTTGAGGGCTAGGGTTAGAGAGACGGTTAGGGTTGGGATTGGACCTAGGGTTAGGGTTATGTTGAGGGCTAGGGTTAGAGAGACGGTTAGGGTTGGGATTGGACCTAGGGTTAGGGTTATGTTGAGGGCTAGGGTTAGAGAGACGGTTACGGTTGGGATTGGACCTAGGGTTAGGGTTATGTTGAGGGCTAGGGTTAGAGAGACGGTTAGGGTTGGGATTGGACCTAGGGTTAGGGTTATGTTGAGGGCTAGGGTTAGGGAGACGGTTAGGGTTGGGATTGGACCTAGGGTTAGGGTTATGTTGAGGGCTAGGGTTAGAGAGACGGTTAGGGTTGGGATTGGACCTAGGGTTAGGGTTATGTTGAGGGCTAGGGTTAGAGAGATGGTTACGGTTGGGATTGGACCTAGGCTTTGGGTTATGTTGAGGGCTAGGGTTAGAGAGACGGTTAGGGTGGGGATTGGACCTAGGGTTAGGGTTATGTTGAGGGCTAGGGTTAGAGAGACGGTTAGGGTTGGGATTGGACCTAGGGTTAGGGTTATGTTGAGGGCTAGGGTTAGAGAGACGGTTAGGGTTGGGATTGGACCTAGGGTTAGGGTTATGTTGAGGGCTAGGGTTAGAGAGACGGTTACGGTTGGGATTGGACCTAGGGTTAGGGTTATGTTGAGGGCTAGGGTTAGAGAGACGGTTAGGGTTGGGATTGGACCTAGGGTTAGGGTTATGTTGAGGGCTAGGGTTAGGGAGACGGTTAGGGTTGGGATTGGACCTAGGGTTAGGGTTATGTTGAGGGCTAGGGTTAGAGAGACGGTTAGGGTTGGGATTGGACCTAGGGTTAGGGTTATGTTGAGGGCTAGGGTTAGAGAGATGGTTACGGTTGGGATTGGACCTAGGCTTTGGGTTATGTTGAGGGCTAGGGTTAGAGAGACGGTTAGGGTTGGGATTGGACCTAGGGTTAGGGTTATGTTGAGGGCTAGGGTTAGAGAGACTGTTAGGGTTGGGATTGGACCTAGGGTTAGGGTTATGTTGAGGGCTAGGGTTAGAGAGACGGTTAGGGTGGGGATTGGAGCTAGGGTTAGGGTTATGTTGAGGGCTAGGGTTAGAGAGACGGTTAGGGTTGGGATTGGACCTAGGGTTAGGGTTATGTTGAGGGCTAGGGTTAGAGAGACGGTTAGGGTTGGGATTGGACCTGGGGTTAGGGTTATGTTGAGGGCTAGGGTTAGAGAGATGGTTACGGTTGGGATTGGACCTAGGGTTAGGGTTATGTTGAGGGCTAGGGTTAGAGAGACGGTTCGGGTTGGGATTGGACCTAGGGTTAGGGTTATGTTGAGGGCTAGGGTTAGAGAGAAGGTTCGGGTTGGGATTGGACCTAGGGTTAGGGTTATGTTGAGGGCTAGGGTTAGAGAGATGGTTACGGTTGGGATTGGACCTAGGGTTAGGGTTATGTTGAGGGCTAGGGTTAGAGAGACGGTTAGGGTTGGGATTGGACCTAGGGTTAGGGTTATGTTGAGGGCTAGGGTTAGAGAGATGGTTACGGTTGGGATTGGACCTAGGGTTAGGGTTATGTTGAGGGCTAGGGTTAGAGAGACGGTTACGGTTGGGATTGGACCTAGGGTTAGGGTTATGTTGAGGGCTAGGGTTAGAGAGATGGTTACGGTTGGGATTGGACCTAGGGTTAGGGTTATGTTGAGGGCTAGGGTTAGAGAGACGGTTCG
This sequence comes from Miniopterus schreibersii, assembly GCF_964146895.1. Classification (NCBI taxonomy): domain Eukaryota; kingdom Metazoa; phylum Chordata; class Mammalia; order Chiroptera; family Miniopteridae; genus Miniopterus; species Miniopterus schreibersii. Next base: position 63,278,280 of record NC_138110.1, read on the forward strand.
GGTTGGGATTGGACCTAGGGTTAGGGTTATGTTGAGGGCTAGGGTTAGAGAGACGGTTCGGGTTGGGATTGGACCTAGGGTTAGGGTTATGTTGAGGGCTAGGGTTAGATAGACGGTTAGCTTTGGGATTGGACCTAGGGTTAGGGTTATGTTGAGGGCTAGGGTTAGAGAGATGGTTACGGTTGGGATTGGACCTAGGGTTAGGGTTATGTTGAGGGCTAGGGTTAGAGAGACGGTTAGGGTTGGGATTGGACCTAGGGTTAGGGTTATGTTGAGGGCTAGGGTTAGAGAGACGGTTAGGGTTGGGATTGGACCTAGGGTTAGGGTTATGTTGAGGGCTAGGGTTAGAGAGACGGTTAGGGTTGGGATTGGACCTAGGGTTAGGGTTATGTTGAGGGCTAGGGTTAGAGAGACTGTTAGGGTTGGGATTGGACCTAGGGTTAGGGTTATGTTGAGGGCTAGGGTTAGAGAGACGGTTAGGGTGGGGATTGGACCTAGGGTTAGGGTTATGTTGAGGGCTAGGGTTAGAGAGACGGTTAGGGTTGGGATTGGACCTAGGGTTAGGGTTATGTTGAGGGCTAGGGTTAGAGAGACGGTTAGGGTTGGGATTGGACCTGGGGTTAGGGTTATGTTGAGGGCTAGGGTTAGAGAGATGGTTACGGTTGGGATTGGACCTAGGGTTAGGGTTATGTTGAGGGCTAGGGTTAGAGAGATGATTACGGTTGGGATTGGACCTAGGGTTAGGGTTATGTTGAGGGCTAGGGTTAGAGAGACGGTTAGGGTTGGGATTGGACCTAGGGTTAGGGTTATGTTGAGGGCTAGGGTTAGAGAGACGGTTAGGGTTGGGATTGGACCTAGGGTTAGGGTTATGTTGAGGGCTAGGGTTAGAGAGACGGTTAGGGTGGGGATTGGACCTAGGGTTAGGGTTATGTTGAGGGCTAGGGTTAGAGAGACGGTTAGGGTTGGGATTGGACCTAGGGTTAGGGTTATGTTGAGGGCTAGGGTTAGAGAGACGGTTAGGGTTGGGATTGGACCTAGGGTTAGGGTTATGTTGAGGGCTAGGGTTAGAGGGACGGTTACGGTTGGGATTGGACCTAGGGTTAGGGTTATGTTGAGGGCTAGGGTTAGAAAGACGGTTAGGGTTGGGATTGGACCTAGGGTTAGGGTTATGTTGAGGGCTAGGGTTAGGGAGACGGTTAGGGTTGGGATTGGACCTAGGGTTAGGGTTATGTTGAGGGCTAGGGTTAGAGAGATGGTTAGGGTTGGGATTGGACCTAGGGTTAGGGTTATGTTGAGGGCTAGGGTTAGAGAGATGGTTACGGTTGGGATTGGACCTAGGTTTAGGGTTATGTTGAGGGCTAGGGTTAGAGAGACGGTTAGGGTTGGGATTGGACCTAGGGTTAGGGTTATGTTGAGGGCTAGGGTTAGAGAGACTGTTAGGGTTGGGATTGGACCTAGGGTTAGGGTTATGTTGAGGGCTAGGGTTAGAGAGACGGTTAGGGTTGGGATTGGACCTAGGGTTAGGGTTATGTTGAGGGCTAGGGTTAGAGAGACGGTTAGGGTTGGGATTGGACCTAGGGTTAGGGTTATGTTGAGGGCTAGGGTTAGAGAGACGGTTCGGGTTGGGATTGGACCTAGGGTTAGGGTTATGTTGAGGGCTAGGGTTAGAGAGACGGTTAGGGTTGGGATTGGACCTAGGGTTAGGTTTATGTTGAGGGCTAGGGTTAGAGAGATGGTTACGGTTGGGATTGGACCTAGGGTTAGGGTTATGTTGAGGGCTAGGGTTAGAGAGACGGTTACGGTTGGGATTGGACCTAGGGTTAGGGTTATGTTGAGGGCTAGGGTTAGAGAGATGGTTACGGTTGGGATTGGACCTAGGGTTAGGGTTATGTTGAGGGCTAGGGTTAGAGAGACGGTTCGGGTTGGGATTGGACCTAGGGTTAGGGTTATGTTGAGGGCTAGGGTTAGAGAGACGGTTCGGGTTGGGATTGGACCTAGGGTTAGGGTTATGCTGAGGGCTAGGGTTAGATAGACGGTTAGCTTTGGGATTGGACCTAGGGTTAGGGTTATGTTGAGGGCTAGGGTTAGAGAGATGGTTACGGTTGGGATTGGACCTAGGGTTAGTGTTATGTTGAGGGCTAGGGTTAGAGAGACGGTTAGGGTTGGGATTGGACCTAGGGTTAGGGTTATGTTGAGGGCTAGGGTTAGAGAGACGGTTAGGGTTGGGATTGGACCTAGGGTTAGGGTTATGTTGAGGGCTAGGGTTAGAGAGACGGTTAGGGTTGGGATTGGACCTAGGGTTAGGGTTATGTTGAGGGCTAGGGTTAGAGAGACGGTTCGGGTTGGGATTGGACCTAGGGTTAGGGTTATGTTGAGGGCTAGGGTAGAGAGACGGTTCGGGTTGGGATTGGACCTAGGGTTAGGGTTATGTTGAGGGCTAGGGTTAGAGAGATGGTTACGGTTGGGATTGGACCTAGGGTTAGGGTTATGTTGAGGGCTAGGGTTAGAGAGACGGTTAGGGTTGGGATTGGACCTAGGGTTAGGGTTATGTTGAGGGCTAGGGTTAGAGAGACGGTTAGGGTTGGGATTGGACCTAGGGTTAGGGTTATGTTGAGGGCTAGGGTTAGAGAGATGGTTAGGGAGGGGATTGGACCTAGGGTTAGGGTTATGTTGAGGGCTAGGGTTAGAGAGACGGTTAGGGTTGGTATTGGACCTAGGGTTAGGGTTATGTTGAGGGCTAGGGTTAGAGAGACGGGTAGGGTTGTGATTGGACCTAGGGTTAGGGTTATGTTGAGGGCTAGTGTTAGAGAGACGGTTAGGGTTGGGATTGGACCTAGGGTTAGGGTTATGTTGAGGGCTAGGTTTAGAGAGATGGTTACGGTTGGGATTGGACCTAGGGTTAGGGTTATGTTGAGGGCTAGGGTTAGAGAGACGGTTAGGGTTGGGATTGGACCTAGGGTTAGGGTTATGTTGAGGGCTAGGGTTAGAGACACGGTTAGGGTGGGGATTGGACCTAGGGTTAGGGTTATGTTGAGGGCTAGGGTTAGAGAGACGGTTAGGGTTGGGATTGGACCTAGGGTTAGGGTTATGTTCAGGGCTAGGGTTAGAGAGACGGTTTGGGTTGGGATTGGACCTAGGGTTAGGGTTATGTTGAAGGCTAGGGTTAGAGAGACGGTTAGGGTTGGGATTGGACCTAGGTTTAGGGTTATGTTGAGGGCTAGGGTTAGAGAGACGGATAGGGTGGGATTGGACCTAGGGTTAGGGTTATGTTGAGGGCTAGGGTTAGAGAGACGGTTAGGGTTGGTATTGGACCTAGGGTTAGGGTTATGTTGAGAACTAGGTTTAGAGAGACGGTTAGGGTTGGGATTGGACCTAGGGTTAGGGTTATGTTGAGGTCAAGGGTTAGAGAGACGGTTAGGGTTGGGATTGGACCTAGGGTTAGGGTTATGTTGAGGGCTAGGGTTAGAGAGACGGTTAGGGTTGGGATTGGACCTAGGGATAGGGTTATGTTGAAGGCTACGTTAGGGATACGGTTAGGGTTGCGATTGACCTAGGGTTAGGGTTATGTTGAGGGCTAGGGTTACAGAGACGGTTAGGGTTTGGATTGGACCTAGGGTTAGGGTTATGTTGAGGGCTAGGGTTAGAGAGATGGTTACGGTTGGGATTGGACCTAGGGTTAGGGTTATGTTGAGGGCTAGGGTTAGAGAGACGGTTAGGGTTGGGATTGGACCTAGGGTTAGGGTTATGTTGAGGGCTAGGGTTAGAGAGACGGTTAGGGTTGGGATTGGACCTAGGGTTAGGGTTATGTTGAGGGCTAGGGTTAGAGAGACGGATAGGGTTGGCATTGGACCTAGGGTTAGGGTTATGTTGAGGGCTAGGGTTAGAGAGACGGTTAGGGTTGGTATTGGACCTAGGGTTAGGGTTATGTTGAGAACTAGGTTTAGAGAGACGGTTAGGGTTGGGATTGGACCTAGGTTTAGGGTTATGTTGAGGACAAGGGTTAGAGAGACGGTTAGGGTTGGGATTGGACCTAGGGTTAGGCTTATGTTGAGGGCTAGGGTTAGAGAGACGGTTAGGGTTGGGATTGGACCTAGGGTTAGGGTTATGTTGAAGGCTACGTTAGGGATACGGTTAGGGTTGCGATTGACCTAGGGTTAAGGTTATGTTTAGGGCTAGGGTTACAGAGACGGTTAGGGTTTGGATTGGACCTAGGGTTAGGGTTATGTTGAGGGCTAGGGTTAGAGAGATGGTTACGGTTGGGATTAGACCTAGGGTTAGGGTTATGTTGAGGGCTAGGGTTAGAGAGACGGTTAGGGTTGGGATTGGACCTAGGGTTAGGGTTATGTTGAGGGCTAGGGTTAGAGAGACGGTTAGGGTGGGGACTGGACCTAGGGTTAGGGTTATGTTGAGGGCTAGGGTTAGAGAGACGATTAGGGTTGGGACTGGACCCAGGGTTAGTGTTATGTTGAGGGCTAGGTTTAGAGAGACGGTTAGGGTTGGGATTGGACCTAGGGTTAGGGTTATGTTGAGGGCTAGGGTTAGAGAGACGGTTACGGTTGGGATTGGACCTAGTGTTAGGGTTATGTTGAGGGCTAGGGTTAGAGAGACGGTTAGGGTTGGGATTGGACCTAGGGTTAGGGTTATGTTGAGGGCTAGGGTTAGAGAGACGGTTAGGTTTGGGATTGGACCTAGGGTTAGGGGTATGTTGAGGGCTAGGGTTAGAGAGACGGTTAGGGTTGGGATTGGACCTAGGGTTAGGGTTATGTTGAGGGCTAGGTTTAGAGAGAAGGTTAGGGTGGGATTGGACCTAGGGTTAGGGTTATGTTGAGGGCTAGGTTTAGAGAGACGGTTAGGGTTGGGATTTGACCTAGGGTTAGGGTTATGTTGAGGGCTAGGGTTAGAGAGACGGTTAGGGTTGGGATTGGATCTAGGGTTAGGGTTATGTTGAGGGCTAGGGTTAGAGAGACGGTTAGGGTTGGGATTGGACCTAGGGTTAGGGTTATGTTGAGGGCTAGGGTTAGAGAGACGGTTCGGGTTGGGATTGGACCTAGGGTTAGGGTTATGTTGAGGGCTAGGGTTAGAGAGACGGTTTGGGTTGGGATTGGACCTAGGGTTATTGTTATGTTGAGGGTTAGGGTTATAGGGACGGTTAGGGTTGGGATTGGACCTAGGGTTAGGGTTATGTTGAGGGCTAGGGTTAGAGAGAAGGTTACGGTTGGGATTGGACCTAGGGTTAGGGTTATGTTGAGGGCTAGGGTTAGAGAGACGGTTAGGGTTGGGATTGGATCTAGGGTTAGGGTTATGTTGAGGGCTAGGGTTAGAGAGACGGTTAGGGTGGGGATTGGACCTAGGGTTAGGGTTATGTTGAGGGCTAGGGTTAGAGAGACGGTTAGGGTTGGGATTGGACCTAGGGTTAGGGTTATGTTGAGGGCTAGGGTTAGAGAGACGGTTTGGGTTGGGATTGGACCTAGGGTTAGGGTTATGTTGAGGGCTAGGGTTAGAGAGACGGTTAGGGTTGGGATTGGACCTAGGGTTAGGATTATGTTGAGGGCTAGGGTTAGAGAGACGGTTAGGGTTGGGATTGGACCTAGGGTTAGGGTTATGTTGAGGGCTAGGGTTAGAGAGACGGTTAGGGTTGGGATTGGACCTAGGGTTAAGGTTATGTTTAGGGCTAGAGTTAGAGAGACGGTTCGGGTTGGGATTGGACCTAGGGTTAGGGTTATGTTGAGGGCTAGGGTTAGAGAGACGGTTTGGGTTGGGATTGGACCTAGGGTTAGGGTCATGTTGAGGGTTAGGGTTATAGGGACGGTTAGGGTTGGGATTGGACCTAGGGTTAGGGTTATGTTGAGGGCTAGGGTTAGAGAGACGGTTAGGGTTGGGATTGGACCTAGGGTTAGGGTTATGTTGAGGGCTAGGGTTAGAGAGACGGTTAGGGTTGGGATTGGACCTAGGGTTAGGGTTATGTTGAGGGCTAGGGTTAGAGAGACGGTTAGGGTGGGGAGTGGACCTACGGTTAGGGTTATGTTGAGGGCTAGGGTTAGAGAGACGGTTAGGGTTGGGATTGGACCTAGGGTTAGGGTTATGTTGAGGGCTAGGGTTAGAGAGACGGTTTGGGTTGGGATTGGACCTAGGGTTAGGGTTATGTTGAGGGCTAGGGTTAGAGAGACGGTTAGGGTTGGGATTGGACCTAGGGTTAGGGTTATGTTGAGGGCTAGGGTTAGAGAGACGGTTAGGGTTGGGATTGGACCTAGGGTTAGGGTTATGTTGAGGGCTAGGGTTAGAGAGACGGTTAGGGTTGGGATTGGACCTAGGGTTAGGGTTATGTTGAGGGCTAGGGTTAGAGAGACGGTTAGGGTTGGGATTGGACCTAGGGTTAGGGTTATGTTGAGGGCTAGGGTTAGAGAGACGGTTAGGGTTGGGATTGGACCTAGGGTTAGGGTTATGTTGAGGGCTGGGGATAGAGAGACGGTTAGGGTTGGGATTGGACCTAGGGTTAGTGTTATGTTGAGGGCTAGGGTTAGAGAGACGGTTAGGGTTGGGATTGGACCTAGGGTTAGGGTTATGTTGAGGGCTAGGGTTAGAGAGACGGTTAGGGTTGGGATTGGACCTAGGGTTAGGGTTATGTTGAGGGCTAGGGTTAGAGAGACGGTTAGGGTTGGGATTGGACCTAGCGTTAGGGTTATGTTGAGGGCTCGGGTTAGAGAGACGGTTAGGGTTGGGATTGGACCTAGGGTTAGGGTTATGTTGAGGGCTAGGGTTAGAGAGACGGTTAGGGTTGGGATTGGACCTAGGGTTAGGGTTATGTTGAGGGCTAGGGTTAGAGAGACGGTTAGCGTTGGGATTGGACCTAGGGTTAGGGTTATGTTGAGGGCTAGGGTTAGAGAGACGGTTTGGGTTGGGATTGGACCTAGGGTTAGGGTTATGTTGAGGGTTAGGGTTATAGGGACGGTTAGGGTTGGGATTGGACCTAGGGTTAGGGTTATTTTGAGGGCTAGGGTTAGAGAGACGGTTACGGTTGGGATTGGACCTAGGGTTAGGGTTATGTTGAGGGCTAGGGTTAGAGAGACGGTTAGGGTTGGGATTGGACCTAGGGTTAGGGTTATGTTGAGGGCTAGGGTTAGAGAGACGGTTAGGGTGGGGATTGGACCTAGGGTTAGGGTTATGTTGAGGGCTAGGGTTAGAGAGACCGTTAGGGTGGGGATTGGACCTAGGGTTAGGGTTATGTTGAGGGCTAGGGTTAGAGAGACGGTTTGGGTTGGGATTGGACCTAGGGTTAGGGTTATGTTGAGGGCTAGGGTTAGAGAGACGGTTAGGGTTGGGATTGGACCAAGGGTTAGGGTTATGTTGAGGGCTAGGGTTAGAGACACGGTGAGGGTTGGGATTGGACCTAGGGTTAGGGTTATGTTGAGGGTTAGGGTTAGAGAGACGGTTAGGGTTGGGATTGGACCTAGGGTTACGGTTATGTTGAGGGCTAGGGTTAGAGAGACGGTTAGGATTGGGATTGGACCTAGGGTTAGGGTTATGTTGAGGGCTAGGGTTAGAGAGACGGTTAGGGTTGGGATTGGACCTAGGGTTAGGGTTATGTTGAGGGCTAGGGTTAGAGAGACGGTTAGGGTTGGGATTGGACCTAGGGTTAGGGTTATGTTGAGGGCTAGGATTAGAGAGACGGTTAGGGTTGGGATTGGACCTAGGGTTAGGGTTATGTTGAGGGCTAGGGTTAGAGAGACGGTTAGGGTTGGGATTGGACCTAGGGTTAGGGTTATGTTGAGGGCTAGGGTTAGAGAGACGATTAGGTTTGGGATTGAACCTAGGGTTAGGGTTATGTTGAGGGCTAGGGTTAGAGTGACGGTTAGGGTTGGGAATGGACCTAGGGTTAGGGTTATGTTGAGGGCTAGGGTTAGAGAGACGGTTAGGGTTGGGATTGGACCTAGGGTTAGGGTTATGTTGAGGGCTAGGGTTAGAGAGACGGTTAGGGCTGGGATTGGACCTAGGGTAAGGGTTATGTTGAGGGCTAGGGTTAGAGAGACGGTTAGGGTTGGGATTGGACCTAGGGTTAGGTTTATGTTGAGGGCTAGGGTTAGAGAGACGGTTTGGGTTGGGATTGGACCTGGGGTTAGGGTTATGTTGAGGGTTAGGGTTAGAGGGACGGTTAGGGTTGGGATTGGACCTAGGGTTAGGGTTATGTTGAAGGCTAGGGTTAGAGAGACGGTTAGGGTTGGGATTGGACCTAGGGTTAGGGTTATGTTGAGGGCTAGGGTTAGAGACACGGTTAGGGTTGGGATTGGACCTAGGGTTAGGGTTATGTTGAGGGCTAGGGTTAGAGACACGGTTAGGGTTGGGATTGGACCTAGGGTTAGGGTTATGTTGAGGGCTAGGGTTAGAGACACGGTTAGGGTTGGGATTGGACCTAGGGTTGGGGTTATGTTGAGGGCTAGGGTTAGAGAGACGGTTAGGGTTTGGATTGGACCTAGGGTTAGGGTTATGTTGAGGGCTAGGGTTAGAGAGACGGTTAGGGTTGGGATTGGACCAAGGGTTAGGGTTATGTTGAGGGCTAGGGTTAGAGACACGGTGAGGGTTGGGATTGGACCTAGGGTTAGGGTTATGTTGAGGGTTAGGGTTAGAGAGACGGTTAGGGTTGGGATTGGACCTAGGGTTACGGTTATGTTGAGGGCTAGGGTTAGAGAGACGGTTAGGATTGGGATTGGACCTAGGGTTAGGGTTATGTTGAGGGCTAGGGTTAGAGAGACGGTTAGGGTTGGGATTGGACCTAGGGTTAGGGTTATGTTGAGGGCTAGGGTTAGAGAGACGGTTAGGGTTGGGATTGGACCTAGGGTTAGGGTTATGTTGAGGGCTAGGATTAGAGAGACGGTTAGGGTTGGGATTGGACCTAGGGTTAGGGTTATGTTGAGGGCTAGGGTTAGAGAGACGGTTAGGGTTGGGATTGGACCTAGGGTTAGGGTTATGTTGAGGGCTAGGGTTAGAGAGACGATTAGGTTTGGGATTGAACCTAGGGTTAGGGTTATGTTGAGGGCTAGGGTTAGAGTGACGGTTAGGGTTGGGAATGGACCTAGGGTTAGGGTTATGTTGAGGGCTAGGGTTAGAGAGACGGTTAGGGTTGGGATTGGCCCTAGGGTTAGGGTTATGTTGAGGGCTAGGGTTAGAGAGACGGTTAGGGCTGGGATTGGACCTAGGGTAAGGGTTATGTTGAGGGCTAGGGTTAGAGAGACGGTTAGGGTTGGGATTGGACCTAGGGTTAGGTTTATGTTGAGGGCTAGGGTTAGAGAGACGGTTTGGGTTGGGATTGGACCTGGGGTTAGGGTTATGTTGAGGGTTAGGGTTAGAGGGACGGTTAGGGTTGGGATTGGACCTAGGGTTAGGGTTATGTTGAAGGCTAGGGTTAGAGAGACGGTTAGGGTTGGGATTGGACCTAGGGTTAGGGTTATGTTGAGGGCTAGGGTTAGAGAGACGGTTCGGGTTGGGATTGGACCTAGGGTTAGGGTTATGTTGAGGGCTAGGGTAGAGAGACGGTTCGGGTTGGGATTGGACCTAGGGTTAGGGTTATGTTGAGGGCTAGGGTTAGAGAGATGGTTACGGTTGGGATTGGACCTAGGGTTAGGGTTATGTTGAGGGCTAGGGTTAGAGAGACGGTTAGGGTTGGGATTGGACCTAGGGTTAGGGTTATGTTGAGGGCTAGGGTTAGAGAGACGGTTAGGGTTGGGATTGGACCTAGGGTTAGGGTTATGTTGAGGGCTAGGGTTAGAGAGATGGTTAGGGAGGGGATTGGACCTAGGGTTAGGGTTATGTTGAGGGCTAGGGTTAGAGAGACGGTTAGGGTTGGTATTGGACCTAGGGTTAGGGTTATGTTGGGGGCTAGGGTTAGAGAGACGGGTAGGGTTGTGATTGGACCTAGGGTTAGGGTTATGTTGAGGGCTAGTGTTAGAGAGACGGTTAGGGTTGGGATTGGACCTAGGGTTAGGGTTATGTTGAGGGCTAGGTTTAGAGAGATGGTTACGGTTGGGATTGGACCTAGGGTTAGGGTTATGTTGAGGGCTAGGGTTAGAGAGACGGTTAGGGTTGGGATTGGACCTAGGGTTAGGGTTATGTTGAGGGCTAGGGTTAGAGACACGGTTAGGGTGGGGATTGGACCTAGGGTTAGGGTTATGTTGAGGGCTAGGGTTAGAGAGACGGTTAGGGTTGGGATTGGACCTAGGGTTAGGGTTATGTTCAGGGCTAGGGTTAGAGAGACGGTTTGGGTTGGGATTGGACCTAGGGTTAGGGTTATGTTGAAGGCTAGGGTTAGAGAGACGGTTAGGGTTGGGATTGGACCTAGGTTTAGGGTTATGTTGAGGGCTAGGGTTAGAGAGACGGATAGGGTGGGATTGGACCTAGGGTTAGGGTTATGTTGAGGGCTAGGGTTAGAGAGACGGTTAGGGTTGGTATTGGACCTAGGGTTAGGGTTATGTTGAGAACTAGGTTTAGAGAGACGGTTAGGGTTGGGATTGGACCTAGGGTTAGGGTTATGTTGAGGTCAAGGGTTAGAGAGACGGTTAGGGTTGGGATTGGACCTAGGGTTAGGGTTATGTTGAGGGCTAGGGTTAGAGAGACGGTTAGGGTTGGGATTGGACCTAGGGATAGGGTTATGTTGAAGGCTACGTTAGGGATACGGTTAGGGTTGCGATTGACCTAGGGTTAGGGTTATGTTGAGGGCTAGGGTTACAGAGACGGTTAGGGTTTGGATTGGACCTAGGGTTAGGGTTATGTTGAGGGCTAGGGTTAGAGAGATGGTTACGGTTGGGATTGGACCTAGGGTTAGGGTTATGTTGAGGGCTAGGGTTAGAGAGACGGTTAGGGTTGGGATTGGACCTAGGGTTAGGGTTATGTTGAGGGCTAGGGTTAGAGAGACGGTTAGGGTTGGGATTGGACCTAGGGTTAGGGTTATGTTGAGGGCTAGGGTTAGAGAGACGGATAGGGTTGGCATTGGACCTAGGGTTAGGGTTATGTTGAGGGCTAGGGTTAGAGAGACGGTTAGGGTTGGTATTGGACCTAGGGTTAGGGTTATGTTGAGAACTAGGTTTAGAGAGACGGTTAGGGTTGGGATTGGACCTAGGTTTAGGGTTATGTTGAGGACAAGGGTTAGAGAGACGGTTAGGGTTGGGATTGGACCTAGGGTTAGGCTTATGTTGAGGGCTAGGGTTAGAGAGACGGTTAGGGTTGGGATTGGACCTAGGGTTAGGGTTATGTTGAAGGCTACGTTAGGGATACGGTTAGGGTTGCGATTGACCTAGGGTTAAGGTTATGTTTAGGGCTAGGGTTACAGAGACGGTTAGGGTTTGGATTGGACCTAGGGTTAGGGTTATGTTGAGGGCTAGGGTTAGAGAGATGGTTACGGTTGGGATTAGACCTAGGGTTAGGGTTATGTTGAGGGCTAGGGTTAGAGAGACGGTTAGGGTTGGGATTGGACCTAGGGTTAGGGTTATGTTGAGGGCTAGGGTTAGAGAGACGGTTAGGGTGGGGACTGGACCTAGGGTTAGGGTTATGTTGAGGGCTAGGGTTAGAGAGACGATTAGGGTTGGGACTGGACCCAGGGTTAGTGTTATGTTGAGGGCTAGGTTTAGAGAGACGGTTAGGGTTGGGATTGGACCTAGGGTTAGGGTTATGTTGAGGGCTAGGGTTAGAGAGACGGTTACGGTTGGGATTGGACCTAGTGTTAGGGTTATGTTGAGGGCTAGGGTTAGAGAGACGGTTAGGGTTGGGATTGGACCTAGGGTTAGGGTTATGTTGAGGGCTAGGGTTAGAGAGACGGTTAGGTTTGGGATTGGACCTAGGGTTAGGGGTATGTTGAGGGCTAGGGTTAGAGAGACGGTTAGGGTTGGGATTGGACCTAGGGTTAGGGTTATGTTGAGGGCTAGGTTTAGAGAGAAGGTTAGGGTGGGATTGGACCTAGGGTTAGGGTTATGTTGAGGGCTAGGTTTAGAGAGACGGTTAGGGTTGGGATTTGACCTAGGGTTAGGGTTATGTTGAGGGCTAGGGTTAGAGAGACGGTTAGGGTTGGGATTGGATCTAGGGTTAGGGTTATGTTGAGGGCTAGGGTTAGAGAGACGGTTAGGGTTGGGATTGGACCTAGGGTTAGGGTTATGTTGAGGGCTAGGGTTAGAGAGACGGTTCGGGTTGGGATTGGACCTAGGGTTAGGGTTATGTTGAGGGCTAGGGTTAGAGAGACGGTTTGGGTTGGGATTGGACCTAGGGTTATTGTTATGTTGAGGGTTAGGGTTATAGGGACGGTTAGGGTTGGGATTGGACCTAGGGTTAGGGTTATGTTGAGGGCTAGGGTTAGAGAGAAGGTTACGGTTGGGATTGGACCTAGGGTTAGGGTTATGTTGAGGGCTAGGGTTAGAGAGACGGTTAGGGTTGGGATTGGATCTAGGGTTAGGGTTATGTTGAGGGCTAGGGTTAGAGAGACGGTTAGGGTGGGGATTGGACCTAGGGTTAGGGTTATGTTGAGGGCTAGGGTTAGAGAGACGGTTAGGGTTGGGATTGGACCTAGGGTTAGGGTTATGTTGAGGGCTAGGGTTAGAGAGACGGTTTGGGTTGGGATTGGACCTAGGGTTAGGGTTATGTTGAGGGCTAGGGTTAGAGAGACGGTTAGGGTTGGGATTGGACCTAGGGTTAGGATTATGTTGAGGGCTAGGGTTAGAGAGACGGTTAGGGTTGGGATTGGACCTAGGGTTAGGGTTATGTTGAGGGCTAGGGTTAGAGAGACGGTTAGGGTTGGGATTGGACCTAGGGTTAAGGTTATGTTTAGGGCTAGAGTTAGAGAGACGGTTCGGGTTGGGATTGGACCTAGGGTTAGGGTTATGTTGAGGGCTAGGGTTAGAGAGACGGTTTGGGTTGGGATTGGACCTAGGGTTAGGGTCATGTTGAGGGTTAGGGTTATAGGGACGGTTAGGGTTGGGATTGGACCTAGGGTTAGGGTTATGTTGAGGGCTAGGGTTAGAGAGACGGTTAGGGTTGGGATTGGACCTAGGGTTAGGGTTATGTTGAGGGCTAGGGTTAGAGAGACGGTTAGGGTTGGGATTGGACCTAGGGTTAGGGTTATGTTGAGGGCTAGGGTTAGAGAGACGGTTAGGGTGGGGAGTGGACCTACGGTTAGGGTTATGTTGAGGGCTAGGGTTAGAGAGACGGTTAGGGTTGGGATTGGACCTAGGGTTAGGGTTATGTTGAGGGCTAGGGTTAGAGAGACGGTTTGGGTTGGGATTGGACCTAGGGTTAGGGTTATGTTGAGGGCTAGGGTTAGAGAGACGGTTAGGGTTGGGATTGGACCTAGGGTTAGGGTTATGTTGAGGGCTAGGGTTAGAGAGACGGTTAGGGTTGGGATTGGACCTAGGGTTAGGGTTATGTTGAGGGCTAGGGTTAGAGAGACGGTTAGGGTTGGGATTGGACCTAGGGTTAGGGTTATGTTGAGGGCTAGGGTTAGAGAGACGGTTAGGGTTGGGATTGGACCTAGGGTTAGGGTTATGTTGAGGGCTAGGGTTAGAGAGACGGTTAGGGTTGGGATTGGACCTAGGGTTAGGGTTATGTTGAGGGCTGGGGATAGAGAGACGGTTAGGGTTGGGATTGGACCTAGGGTTAGTGTTATGTTGAGGGCTAGGGTTAGAGAGACGGTTAGGGTTGGGATTGGACCTAGGGTTAGGGTTATGTTGAGGGCTAGGGTTAGAGAGACGGTTAGGGTTGGGATTGGACCTAGGGTTAGGGTTATGTTGAGGGCTAGGGTTAGAGAGACGGTTAGGGTTGGGATTGGACCTAGCGTTAGGGTTATGTTGAGGGCTCGGGTTAGAGAGACGGTTAGGGTTGGGATTGGACCTAGGGTTAGGGTTATGTTGAGGGCTAGGGTTAGAGAGACGGTTAGGGTTGGGATTGGACCTAGGGTTAGGGTTATGTTGAGGGCTAGGGTTAGAGAGACGGTTAGCGTTGGGATTGGACCTAGGGTTAGGGTTATGTTGAGGGCTAGGGTTAGAGAGACGGTTTGGGTTGGGATTGGACCTAGGGTTAGGGTTATGTTGAGGGTTAGGGTTATAGGGACGGTTAGGGTTGGGATTGGACCTAGGGTTAGGGTTATTTTGAGGGCTAGGGTTAGAGAGACGGTTACGGTTGGGATTGGACCTAGGGTTAGGGTTATGTTGAGGGCTAGGGTTAGAGAGACGGTTAGGGTTGGGATTGGACCTAGGGTTAGGGTTATGTTGAGGGCTAGGGTTAGAGAGACGGTTAGGGTGGGGATTGGACCTAGGGTTAGGGTTATGTTGAGGGCTAGGGTTAGAGAGACCGTTAGGGTGGGGATTGGACCTAGGGTTAGGGTTATGTTGAGGGCTAGGGTTAGAGAGACGGTTTGGGTTGGGATTGGACCTAGGGTTAGGGTTATGTTGAGGGCTAGGGTTAGAGAGACGGTTAGGGTTGGGATTGGACCAAGGGTTAGGGTTATGTTGAGGGCTAGGGTTAGAGACACGGTGAGGGTTGGGATTGGACCTAGGGTTAGGGTTATGTTGAGGGTTAGGGTTAGAGAGACGGTTAGGGTTGGGATTGGACCTAGGGTTACGGTTATGTTGAGGGCTAGGGTTAGAGAGACGGTTAGGATTGGGATTGGACCTAGGGTTAGGGTTATGTTGAGGGCTAGGGTTAGAGAGACGGTTAGGGTTGGGATTGGACCTAGGGTTAGGGTTATGTTGAGGGCTAGGGTTAGAGAGACGGTTAGGGTTGGGATTGGACCTAGGGTTAGGGTTATGTTGAGGGCTAGGATTAGAGAGACGGTTAGGGTTGGGATTGGACCTAGGGTTAGGGTTATGTTGAGGGCTAGGGTTAGAGAGACGGTTAGGGTTGGGATTGGACCTAGGGTTAGGGTTATGTTGAGGGCTAGGGTTAGAGAGACGATTAGGTTTGGGATTGAACCTAGGGTTAGGGTTATGTTGAGGGCTAGGGTTAGAGTGACGGTTAGGGTTGGGAATGGACCTAGGGTTAGGGTTATGTTGAGGGCTAGGGTTAGAGAGACGGTTAGGGTTGGGATTGGACCTAGGGTTAGGGTTATGTTGAGGGCTAGGGTTAGAGAGACGGTTAGGGCTGGGATTGGACCTAGGGTAAGGGTTATGTTGAGGGCTAGGGTTAGAGAGACGGTTAGGGTTGGGATTGGACCTAGGGTTAGGTTTATGTTGAGGGCTAGGGTTAGAGAGACGGTTTGGGTTGGGATTGGACCTGGGGTTAGGGTTATGTTGAGGGTTAGGGTTAGAGGGACGGTTAGGGTTGGGATTGGACCTAGGGTTAGGGTTATGTTGAAGGCTAGGGTTAGAGAGACGGTTAGGGTTGGGATTGGACCTAGGGTTAGGGTTATGTTGAGGGCTAGGGTTAGAGACACGGTTAGGGTTGGGATTGGACCTAGGGTTAGGGTTATGTTGAGGGCTAGGGTTAGAGACACGGTTAGGGTTGGGATTGGACCTAGGGTTAGGGTTATGTTGAGGGCTAGGGTTAGAGACACGGTTAGGGTTGGGATTGGACCTAGGGTTGGGGTTATGTTGAGGGCTAGGGTTAGAGAGACGGTTAGGGTTTGGATTGGACCTAGGGTTAGGGTTATGTTGAGGGCTAGGGTTAGAGAGACGGTTAGGGTTGGGATTGGACCAAGGGTTAGGGTTATGTTGAGGGCTAGGGTTAGAGACACGGTGAGGGTTGGGATTGGACCTAGGGTTAGGGTTATGTTGAGGGTTAGGGTTAGAGAGACGGTTAGGGTTGGGATTGGACCTAGGGTTACGGTTATGTTGAGGGCTAGGGTTAGAGAGACGGTTAGGATTGGGATTGGACCTAGGGTTAGGGTTATGTTGAGGGCTAGGGTTAGAGAGACGGTTAGGGTTGGGATTGGACCTAGGGTTAGGGTTATGTTGAGGGCTAGGGTTAGAGAGACGGTTAGGGTTGGGATTGGACCTAGGGTTAGGGTTATGTTGAGGGCTAGGATTAGAGAGACGGTTAGGGTTGGGATTGGACCTAGGGTTAGGGTTATGTTGAGGGCTAGGGTTAGAGAGACGGTTAGGGTTGGGATTGGACCTAGGGTTAGGGTTATGTTGAGGGCTAGGGTTAGAGAGACGATTAGGTTTGGGATTGAACCTAGGGTTAGGGTTATGTTGAGGGCTAGGGTTAGAGTGACGGTTAGGGTTGGGAATGGACCTAGGGTTAGGGTTATGTTGAGGGCTAGGGTTAGAGAGACGGTTAGGGTTGGGATTGGCCCTAGGGTTAGGGTTATGTTGAGGGCTAGGGTTAGAGAGACGGTTAGGGCTGGGATTGGACCTAGGGTAAGGGTTATGTTGAGGGCTAGGGTTAGAGAGACGGTTAGGGTTGGGATTGGACCTAGGGTTAGGTTTATGTTGAGGGCTAGGGTTAGAGAGACGGTTTGGGTTGGGATTGGACCTGGGGTTAGGGTTATGTTGAGGGTTAGGGTTAGAGGGACGGTTAGGGTTGGGATTGGACCTAGGGTTAGGGTTATGTTGAAGGCTAGGGTTAGAGAGACGGTTAGGGTTGGGATTGGACCTAGGGTTAGGGTATGTTGAGGGCTAGGGTTGGGGAGATGGTTAGGGTTGGGATTTGACCTAGGGTTAGGGTTATGTTGAAGGCTAGGGTTAGAGAGACGGTTAGGGTTGGGATTGGACCTAGGGTTAGGGTTATGTTGAGGGCTAGGGTTAGAGACACGGTTAGGGTTGGGATTGGACCTAGGGTTAGGGTTATGTTGAGGGCTAGGGTTAGAGACACGGTTATTGTTGGGATTGGACCTAGGGTTAGGGTTATGTTGAGGGCTAGGGTTAGAGAGACGGTTAGGGTTTGGATTGGACCTAGGGTTAGGGTTATGTTGAGGGCTAGGGTTAGAGAGACGGTTAGGGTTGGGATTGGACCTAGGGTTAGGGTTATGTTGAGGGCTAGGGTTAGAGACACGGTTAGGGTTGGGATTGGAACTAGGGTTAGGGTTATGTTGAGGGCTAGGGTTAGAGAGACGGTTAGGGTGGGGATTGGACCTAGGGTAAGGGTTATGTTGAGGGCTAGGGTTAGAGAGACGGTTAGGGTTGGGAATGGACCTAGGGTTAGGGTTATGTTGAGGGCTAGGGTTAGAGAGACGGTTAGGGTTGGGATTGGACCTAGGGTTAGGGTTATGTTGAGGGCTAGGGTTAGAGAGACGGTTAGGGTTTGGATTGGACCTAGGGTTAGGGTTATGTTGAGGGCTAGGGTTAGAGAGACGGTTAGGGTTGGGATTGGACCAAGGGTTAGGGTTATGTTGAGGGCTAGGGTTAGAGACACGGTGAGGGTTGGGATTGGACCTAGGGTTAGGGTTATGTTGAGGGTTAGGGTTAGAGAGACGGTTAGGGTTGGGATTGGACCTAGGGTTACGGTTATGTTGAGGGCTAGGGTTAGAGAGACGGTTAGGATTGGGATTGGACCTAGGGTTAGGGTTATGTTGAGGGCTAGGGTTAGAGAGACGGTTAGGGTTGGGATTGGACCTAGGGTTAGGGTTATGTTGAGGGCTAGGGTTAGAGAGACGGTTAGGGTTGGGATTGGACCTAGGGTTAGGGTTATGTTGAGGGCTAGGATTAGAGAGACGGTTAGGGTTGGGATTGGACCTAGGGTTAGGGTTATGTTGAGGGCTAGGGTTAGAGAGACGGTTAGGGTTGGGATTGGACCTAGGGTTAGGGTTATGTTGAGGGCTAGGGTTAGAGAGACGATTAGGTTTGGGATTGAACCTAGGGTTAGGGTTATGTTGAGGGCTAGGGTTAGAGTGACGGTTAGGGTTTGGAATGGACCTAGGGTTAGGGTTATGTTGAGGGCTAGGGTTAGAGAGACGGTTAGGGTTGGGATTGGACCTAGGGTTAGGGTTATGTTGAGGGCTAGGGTTAGAGAGACGGTTAGGGCTGGGATTGGACCTAGGGTAAGGGTTATGTTGAGGGCTAGGGTTAGAGAGACGGTTAGGGTTGGGATTGGACCTAGGGTTAGGTTTATGTTGAGGGCTAGGGTTAGAGAGACGGTTTGGGTTGGGATTGGACCTGGGGTTAGGGTTATGTTGAGGGTTAGGGTTAGAGGGACGGTTAGGGTTGGGATTGGACCTAGGGTTAGGGTTATGTTGAAGGCTAGGGTTAGAGAGACGGTTAGGGTTGGGATTGGACCTAGGGTTAGGGTATGTTGAGGGCTAGGGTTGGGGAGACGGTTAGGGTTGGGATTTGACCTAGGGTTAGGGTTATGTTCAAGGCTAGGGTTAGAGAGACGGTTAGGGTTGGGATTGGACCTAGGGTTAGGGTTATGTTGAGGGCTAGGGTTAGAGACACGGTTAGGGTTGGGATTGGACCTAGGGTTAGGGTTATGTTGAGGGCTAGGGTTAGAGACACGGTTATTGTTGGGATTGGACCTAGGGTTAGGGTTATGTTGAGGGCTAGGGTTAGAGACACGGTTAGGGTTGGGATTGGACCTAGGGTTAGGGTTATGTTGAGGGCTAGGGTTAGAGAGACGGTTAGGGTTTGGATTGGACCTAGGGTTAGGGTTATGTTGAGGGCTAGGGTTAGAGAGACGGTTAGGGTTGGGATTGGACCTAGGGTTAGGGTTATGTTGAGGGGTAGGGTTAGAGACACGGTGAGGGTTGGGATTGGACCTAGGGTTAGGGTTATGTTGAGGGTTAGGGTTAGAGAGACGGTTAGGGTTGGGATTGGACCTAGGGTTACGGTTATGTTGAGGGCTAGGGTTAGAGAGACGGTTAGGATTGGGATTGGACCTAGGGTTAGGGTTATGTTGAGGGCTAGGGTTAGAGAGACGGTTAGGGTTGGGATTGGACCTAGGGTTAGGGTTATGTTTAGGGCTAGGGTTAGAGAGACGGTTAGGGTTGGGATTGGACCTAGGGTTAGGGTTATGTTGAGGGCTAGGATTAGAGAGACGGTTAGGGTTGGGATTGGACCTAGGGTTAGGGTTATATTGAGGGCTAGGGTTAGAGAGACGGTTAGGGTTGGAATTGGACCTAGGGTTAGGGTTATGTTGAGGGCTAGGGTTAGAGAGACGATTAGGTTTGGGATTGAACCTAGGGTTAGGGTTATGTTGAGGGCTAGGGTTAGAGAGACGGTTAGGGTTGGGAATGGACCTAGGGTTAGGGTTATGTTGAGGGCTAGGGTTAGAGAGACGGTTAGGGTTGGGATTGGACCTAGGGTTAGGGTTATGTTGAGGACTAGGGTTAGAGAGACGGTTAGGGTGGGGATTGGACCTAGGGTAAGGGTTATGTTGAGGGCTAGGGTTAGAGAGACGGTTAGGGTTGGGATTGGACCTAGGGTTAGGTTTATGTTGAGGGCTAGGGTTAGAGAGACGGTTTGGGTTGGGATTGGACCTGGGGTTAGGGTTATGTTGAGGGTTAGGGTTAGAGGGACGGTTAGGGTTGGGATTGGACCTAGGGTTAGGGTTATGTTGAAGGCTAGGGTTAGAGAGACGGTTAGGGTTGGGATTCGACCTAGGGTTAGGGTTATGTTGAGGGCTAGGGTTGGGGAGACGGTTAGGGTTGGGATTTGACCTAGGGTTAGGGTTATGTTGAAGGCTAGGGTTAGAGAGACGGTTAGGGTTGGGATTGGACCTAGGGTTAGGGTTATGTTGAGGGCTAGGGTTAGAGACACGGTTAGGGTTGGGATTGGACCTAGGGTTAGGGTTATGTTGAGGGCTAGGGTTAGAGACACAGTTAGGGTTGGGATTGGACCTAGGGTTAGGGTTATGTTGAGGGCTAGGGTTAGAGAGACGGTTAGGGTTCGGATTGGACCTAGGGTTAGGGTTATGTTGAGGGCTAGGGTTAGAGACACGGTTAGGGTTGGGATTGGACCTAGGCTTAGGGTTATGTTGAGGGCTAGGGTTAGAGAGACGGTTAGGGTTGGGATTGGACCTAGGGTTAAGGTTATGTTGAGGGCTAGGGTTAGAGAGACGGTTAGGGTTGGGATTGGACCTAGGGTTAGGGTTATGTTGAGGGCTAGGGTTAGAGACACGGTTAGGGTTGGGATTGGACCTAGGGTTAGGGTTATGTTGAGGGCTAGGGTTAGAGACACGG
The DNA here is from genome assembly GCF_964146895.1 of Miniopterus schreibersii. NCBI lineage: Eukaryota > Metazoa > Chordata > Mammalia > Chiroptera > Miniopteridae > Miniopterus > Miniopterus schreibersii. The sequence goes on from NC_138110.1 coordinate 63,298,360, forward strand.
TTAGGGTTGGGATTGGACCTAGGGTTAGGGTTATGTTGAGGGCTAGGGTTAGAGAGACGGTTAGGGTTGGGATTGGACCTAGGGTTAGGGTTATGTTGAGGGCTAGGGTTAGAGAGACGGTTAGGGTTGGGATTGGACCTAGGGTTAGGGTTATGTTGAGGGCTAGGGTTAGAGAGACGGTTAGGGTTGGGATTGGACCTAGGGTTAGGGTTATGTTGAGGGCTAGGGTTAGAGAGACGGTTAGGGTTGGGATTGGACCTAGGGTTAGGGTTATGTTGAGGGCTAGGGTTAGAGAGAAGGTTAGGATTGGGATTGGACCTCGGGTTAGGGTTATGTTGAGGGCTAGGGTTAGAGATACGGTTAGGGTTGGGATTGGACCTAGGGTTAGGGTTATGTTGAGGGCTAGGGTTAGAGAGACGGTTAGGGTTGGGATTGGACCTAGTGTTAGGGTTATGTTGAGGGCTAGGGTTGGGGAGACGGTTAGGGTTGGGATTTGACCTAGGGTTAGGGTTATGTTGAGCGCTAGGGTTAGAGAGACGGTTAGGGTTGGGATTGGACCTAGGGTTAGGGTTATGTTGAGGGCTAGGGTTAGAGACACGGTTAGGGTTGGGATTGGACCTAGGGTTAGGGTTATGTTGAGGGCTAGGGTTAGAGACACGGTTAGGGTTGGGATTGGACCTAGGGTTAGGGTTATGTTGAGGGCTAGGGTTAGAGTGACGGTTAGGGTTGGGATTGGACCTAGGGTTAGGGTTATGTTGAGGGTTAGGGTTAGAGACACGGTGAGGGTTGGGATTGGACCTAGGGTTAGGGTTATGTTGAGGGCTAGGGTTAGAGACACGGTTAGGGTTGGGATTGGACCTAGGGTTAGGGTTATGTTGAGGGCTAGGGTTAGAGACACGGTTAGGGTTGGGATTGGACCTAGGGTTAGGGTTATGTTGAGGGCTAGGGTTAGAGACACGGTTAGGGTTGGGATTGGACCTAGGGTTAGGGTTATGTTGAGGGCTAGGGTTAGAGAGACGGTTAGGGTTGGGATTGGACCTAGGGTTAGGGTTATGTTGAGGGCTAGGGTTAGAGACACGGTTAGGGTTGGGATTGGACCTAGGGTTAGGGTTATGTTGAGGGCTAGGGTTAGAGAGACGGTTAGGGTTGGGATTGGACCTAGGGTTAGGGTTATGTTGAGGGCTAGGGTTAGAGAGACGGTTAGGGTTGGGATTGGACCTAGGGTTAGGGTTATGTTGAGGGCTAGGGTTAGAGAGACGATTAGGTTTGGGATCGAACCTAGGGTTAGGGTTATGTTGACGGCTAGGGTTAGAGAGACGGTTAGGGTTGGGAATGGACCTAGGGTTAGGGTTATGTTGAGGCCTAGGGTTAGAGAGACGGTTAGGGTTGGGATTGGACCTAGGGTTAGGGTTATGTTGAGGGCTAGGGTTAGAGAGACGGTTAGGGTGGGGATTGGACCTAGGGTAAGGGTTATGATGCGGGCTAGGGTTACAGAGACGGTTAGGGTTGGGATTGGACCTAGGGTTAAGTTTATGTTGAGGGCTAGGGTTAGAGAGACGGTTTGGGTTGGGATTGGACCTGGGGTTAGGGTTATGTTGAGGGTTAGGGTTAGAGGGACGGTTAGGGTTGGGATTGGACCTAGGGTTAGGGTTATGTTGAGGGCTAGGGTTAGAGAGACGGTTAGGGTTGGGATTGGACCTAGGGTTAGGGTTATGTTGAGGGCTAGGGTTGGGGAGACGGTTAGGGTTGGGATTTGACCTAGGGTTAGGGTTATGTTGAGGGCTAGGGTTAGAGAGACGGTTAGGGTTGGGATTGGACCTAGGGTTAGGGTTATGTTGAGGGCTAGGGTTAGAGACACGGTTAGGGTTGGGATTGGACCTAGGGTTAGGGTTATGTTGAGGGCTAGGGTTAGAGACACGGTTAGGGTTGGGATTGGACCTAGGGTTAGGGTTATGTTGAGGGCTAGGGTTAGAGAGACGGTTAGGGTTGGGATTGGACCTAGGGTTAGGGTTATGTTGAGGGCTAGGGTTAGAGACACGGTTAGGGTTGGGATTGGACCTAGGGTTAGGGTTATGTTGAGGGCTAGGGTTAGAGACACGGTTAGGGTTGGGATTGGACCTAGGGTTAGGGTTATGTTGAGGGCTAGGGTTAGAGACACGTTTAGGGTTGGGATTGGACCTAGGGTTAGGGTTATGTTGAGGGCTAGGGTTAGAGACACGGTTAGGGTTGGGATTGGACCTAGGGTTAGGGTTATGTTGAAGGCTAGGGTTAGAGAGACGGTTAGGTTTGGGATTGGACCTAGGGTTAGGGTTATGTTGAGGGCTAGGGTTAGAGAGACGGTTAGGGTTGGGTTTGGACCTAGGGTTAGGGTTATGTTGAGGGCTAGGGTTAGAGACACGGTTAGGGTTGGGATTGGACCTAGGGTTAGGGTTATGTTGAGGGCTAGGGTTAGAGACACGGTTAGGGTTGGGATTGGACCTAGGGTTAGGGTTATGTTGAGGGCTAGGGTTAGAGAGACGGTTAGGGTTGGGATTGGACCTAGGGTTAGGGTTATGTTGAGGGCTAGGGTTAGAGAGACGGTTAGGGTTGGGATTGGACCTAGGGTTAGGGTTATGTTGAGGGCTAGGGTTAGAGAGACGGTTAGGGTTGTGATTGGACCTAGGGTTAGGGTTATGTTGAGGGCTAGGGTTAGAGAGACGGTTAGGGTTGGGATTGGACCTAGGGTTAGGGTTATGTTGAGGGCTAGGGTTAGAGAGAAGGTTAGGATTGGGATTGGACCTAGGGTTAGGGTTATGTTGAGGGCTAGGGTTAGAGAGACGGTTAGGGTTGGGATTGGACCTAGGGTTAGGGTTATGTTGAGGGCTAGGGTTAGAGAGACGGTTAGGGTTGGGAATGGACCTAGGGTTAGGGTTATGTTGAGGGCTAGAGTTAGAGAGACGGTTAGGGTTGGGATTGGAACTAGGGTTAGGGTTATGTTGAGGGCTAGGGTTAGAGAGACGGTTAGGGTGGGGATTGGACCTAGGGTAAGGGTTATGTTGAGGGCTAGGGTTAGAGAGACGGTTAGGGTTGGGATTGGACCTAGGGTTAGGTTTATGTTGAGGGCTAGGGTTAGAGAGACGGTTAGGGTTGGGATTGGACCTAGGGTTAGGGTTATGTTGAGGGTTAGGGTTAGAGGGACGGTTAGGGTTGGGATTGGACCTAGGGTTAGGGTTATGTTAAGGGCTAGGGTTAGAGAGACGGTTAGGGTTGGGATTGGACCTAGGGTTAGGGTTATGTTGAGGGCTAGGGTTGGGGAGACGGTTAGGGTTGGGATTGGACCTAGGGTTAGGGTTATGTTGAGGGCTAGGGTTAGAGAGACGGTTAGGGTTGGGATTGGACCTAGGGTTAGGGTTATGTTGAGGGCTAGGGTTAGAGAGACGGTTAGGGTTGGGATTGGACCTAGGGTTAGGGTTATGTTGAGGGCTAGGGTTAGAGAGACGGTTAGGGTTGGGATTGGACCTAGGGTTAGGGTTATGTTGAGGGCTAGGGTTAGAGAGACGGTTAGGGTTGGGATTGGACCTAGGGTTAGGGTTATGTTGAGGGCTAGGGTTAGAGAGAAGGTTAGGATTGGGATTGGACCTCGGGTTAGGGTTATGTTGAGGGCTAGGGTTAGAGATACGGTTAGGGTTGGGATTGGACCTAGGGTTAGGGTTATGTTGAGGGCTAGGGTTAGAGAGACGGTTAGGGTTGGGATTGGACCTAGTGTTAGGGTTATGTTGAGGGCTAGGGTTGGGGAGACGGTTAGGGTTGGGATTTGACCTAGGGTTAGGGTTATGTTGAGCGCTAGGGTTAGAGAGACGGTTAGGGTTGGGATTGGACCTAGGGTTAGGGTTATGTTGAGGGCTAGGGTTAGAGACACGGTTAGGGTTGGGATTGGACCTAGGGTTAGGGTTATGTTGAGGGCTAGGGTTAGAGACACGGTTAGGGTTGGGATTGGACCTAGGGTTAGGGTTATGTTGAGGGCTAGGGTTAGAGAGACGGTTAGGGTTGGGATTGGACCTAGGGTTAGGGTTATGTTGAGGGTTAGGGTTAGAGACACGGTGAGGGTTGGGATTGGACCTAGGGTTAGGGTTATGTTGAGGGCTAGGGTTAGAGACACGGTTAGGGTTGGGATTGGACCTAGGGTTAGGGTTATGTTGAGGGCTAGGGTTAGAGACACGGTTAGGGTTTTGATTGGACCTAGGGTTAGGGTTATGTTGAGGGCTAGGGTTAGAGACACGGTTAGGGTTGGGATTGGACCTAGGGTTAGGGTTATGTTGAGGGCTAGGGTTAGAGAGACGGTTAGGGTTGGGATTGGACCTAGGGTTAGGGTTATGTTGAGGGCTAGGGTTAGAGACACGGTTAGGGTTGGGATTGGACCTAGGGTTAGGGTTATGTTGAGGGCTAGGGTTAGAGAGACGGTTAGGGTTGGGATTGGACCTAGGGTTAGGGTTATGTTGAGGGCTAGGGTTAGAGAGACGGTTAGGGTTGGGATTGGACCTAGGGTTAGGGTTATGTTGAGGGCTAGGGTTAGAGAGACGATTAGGTTTGGGATCGAACCTAGGGTTAGGGTTATGTTGACGGCTAGGGTTAGAGAGACGGTTAGGGTTGGGAATGGACCTAGGGTTAGGGTTATGTTGAGGCCTAGGGTTAGAGAGACGGTTAGGGTTGGGATTGGACCTAGGGTTAGGGTTATGTTGAGGGCTAGGGTTAGAGAGACGGTTAGGGTGGGGATTGGACCTAGGGTAAGGGTTATGATGCGGGCTAGGGTTACAGAGACGGTTAGGGTTGGGATTGGACCTAGGGTTAAGTTTATGTTGAGGGCTAGGGTTAGAGAGACGGTTTGGGTTGGGATTGGACCTGGGGTTAGGGTTATGTTGAGGGTTAGGGTTAGAGGGACGGTTAGGGTTGGGATTGGACCTAGGGTTAGGGTTATGTTGAGGGCTAGGGTTAGAGAGACGGTTAGGGTTGGGATTGGACCTAGGGTTAGGGTTATGTTGAGGGCTAGGTTTGGGGAGACGGTTAGGGTTGGGATTTGACCTAGGGTTAGGGTTATGTTGAGGGCTAGGGTTAGAGAGACGGTTAGGGTTGGGATTGGACCTAGGGTTAGGGTTATGTTGAGGGCTAGGGTTAGAGACACGGTTAGGGTTGGGATTGGACCTAGGGTTAGGGTTATGTTGAGGGCTAGGGTTAGAGACACGGTTAGGGTTGGGATTGGACCTAGGGTTAGGGTTATGTTGAGGGCTAGGGTTAGAGAGACGGTTAGGGTTGGGATTGGACCTAGGGTTAGGGTTATGTTGAGGGCTAGGGTTAGAGACACGGTTAGGGTTGGGATTGGACCTAGGGTTAGGGTTATGTTGAGGGCTAGGGTTAGAGACACGGTTAGGGTTGGGATTGGACCTAGGGTTAGGGTTATGTTGAGGGCTAGGGTTAGAGACACGTTTAGGGTTGGGATTGGACCTAGGGTTAGGGTTATGTTGAGGGCTAGGGTTAGAGACACGGTTAGGGTTGGGATTGGACCTAGGGTTAGGGTTATGTTGAAGGCTAGGGTTAGAGAGACGGTTAGGTTTGGGATTGGACCTAGGGTTAGGGTTATGTTGAGGGCTAGGGTTAGAGAGACGGTTAGGGTTGGGTTTGGACCTAGGGTTAGGGTTATGTTGAGGGCTAGGGTTAGAGACACGGTTAGGGTTGGGATTGGACCTAGGGTTAGGGTTATGTTGAGGGCTAGGGTTAGAGACACGGTTAGGGTTGGGATTGGACCTAGGGTTAGGGTTATGTTGAGGGCTAGGGTTAGAGAGACGGTTAGGGTTGGGATTGGACCTAGGGTTAGGGTTATGTTGAGGGCTAGGGTTAGAGAGACGGTTAGGGTTGGGATTGGACCTAGGGTTAGGGTTATGTTGAGGGCTAGGGTTAGAGAGACGGTTAGGGTTGTGATTGGACCTAGGGTTAGGGTTATGTTGAGGGCTAGGGTTAGAGAGACGGTTAGGGTTGGGATTGGACCTAGGGTTAGGGTTATGTTGAGGGCTAGGGTTAGAGAGAAGGTTAGGATTGGGATTGGACCTAGGGTTAGGGTTATGTTGAGGGCTAGGGTTAGAGAGACGGTTAGGGTTGGGATTGGACCTAGGGTTAGGGTTATGTTGAGGGCTAGGGTTAGAGAGACGGTTAGGGTTGGGAATGGACCTAGGGTTAGGGTTATGTTGAGGGCTAGAGTTAGAGAGACGGTTAGGGTTGGGATTGGAACTAGGGTTAGGGTTATGTTGAGGGCTAGGGTTAGAGAGACGGTTAGGGTGGGGATTGGACCTAGGGTAAGGGTTATGTTGAGGGCTAGGGTTAGAGAGACGGTTAGGGTTGGGATTGGACCTAGGGTTAGGTTTATGTTGAGGGCTAGGGTTAGAGAGACGGTTAGGGTTGGGATTGGACCTAGGGTTAGGGTTATGTTGAGGGTTAGGGTTAGAGGGACGGTTAGGGTTGGGATTGGACCTAGGGTTAGGGTTATGTTAAGGGCTAGGGTTAGAGAGACGGTTAGGGTTGGGATTGGACCTAGGGTTAGGGTTATGTTGAGGGCTAGGGTTGGGGAGACGGTTAGGGTTGGGATTGGACCTAGGGTTAGGGTTATGTTGAGGGCTAGGGTTAGAGAGACGGTTAGGGTGGGGATTGGACCTGGGTTAGGGTTATGTTGAGGGCTAGGGTTAGAGACACGGTTAGGGTTGGGATAGGACCTAGGGTTAGGGTTATGTTGAGGGCGAGGGTTAGAGACACGGTTAGGGTTGGGATTGGACCTAGGGTTAGGGTTATGTTGAGGGCTAGGGTTAGAGAGACGGTTAGGGTTGGGATTGGACCTAGGGTTAGGGTTATGTTGAGGGCTAGGGTTAGAGAGACGGTTAGGGTTGGGATTGGACCTAGGGTTAGGGTTATGTTGAGGGCTAGGGTTAGAGAGACGGTTAGGGTTGGGATTGGACCTAGGGTTAGGGTTATGTTGAGGGCTAGGGTTAGAGAGACGGTTAGGGTTGGGATTGGACCTAGGGTTAGGGTTATGTTGAGGGCTAGGGTTAGAGAGAAGGTTAGGATTGGGATTGGACCTCGGGTTAGGGTTATGTTGAGGGCTAGGGTTAGAGATACGGTTAGGGTTGGGATTGGACCTAGGGTTAGGGTTATGTTGAGGGCTAGGGTTAGAGAGACGGTTAGGGTTGGGATTGGACCTAGTGTTAGGGTTATGTTGAGGGCTAGGGTTGGGGAGACGGTTAGGGTTGGGATTTGACCTAGGGTTAGGGTTATGTTGAGCGCTAGGGTTAGAGAGACGGTTAGGGTTGGGATTGGACCTAGGGTTAGGGTTATGTTGAGGGCTAGGGTTAGAGACACGGTTAGGGTTGGGATTGGACCTAGGGTTAGGGTTATGTTGAGGGCTAGGGTTAGAGACACGGTTAGGGTTGGGATTGGACCTAGGGTTAGGGTTATGTTGAGGGCTAGGGTTAGAGAGACGGTTAGGGTTGGGATTGGACCTAGGGTTAGGGTTATGTTGAGGGTTAGGGTTAGAGACACGGTGAGGGTTGGGATTGGACCTAGGGTTAGGGTTATGTTGAGGGCTAGGATTAGAGACACGGTTAGGGTTGGGATTGGACCTAGGGTTAGGGTTATGTTGAGGGCTAGGGTTAGAGAGACGGTTAGGGTTGGGATTGGACCTAGGGTTAGGGTTATGTTGAGGGCTAGGGTTAGAGACACGGTTAGGGTTGGGATTGGACCTAGGGTTAGGGTTATGTTGAGGGCTAGGGTTAGAGAGACGGTTAGGGTTGGGATTGGACCTAGGGTTAGGGTTATGTTGAGGGCTAGGGTTAGAGAGACGGTTAGGGTTGGGATTGGACCTAGGGTTAGGGTTATGTTGAGGGCTAGGGTTAGAGAGACGATTAGGTTTGGGATCGAACCTAGGGTTAGGGTTATGTTGACGGCTAGGGTTAGAGAGACGGTTAGGGTTGGGAATGGACCTAGGGTTAGGGTTATGTTGAGGCCTAGGGTTAGAGAGACGGTTAGGGTTGGGATTGGACCTAGGGTTAGGGTTATGTTGAGGGCTAGGGTTAGAGAGACGGTTAGGGTGGGGATTGGACCTAGGGTAAGGGTTATGATGCGGGCTAGGGTTACAGAGACGGTTAGGGTTGGGATTGGACCTAGGGTTAAGTTTATGTTGAGGGCTAGGGTTAGAGAGACGGTTTGGGTTGGGATTGGACCTGGGGTTAGGGTTATGTTGAGGGTTAGGGTTAGAGGGACGGTTAGGGTTGGGATTGGACCTAGGGTTAGGGTTATGTTGAGGGCTAGGGTTAGAGAGACGGTTAGGGTTGGGATTGGACCTAGGGTTAGGGTTATGTTGAGGGCTAGGGTTGGGGAGACGGTTAGGGTTGGGATTTGACCTAGGGTTAGGGTTATGTTGAGGGCTAGGGTTAGAGAGACGGTTAGGGTTGGGATTGGACCTAGGGTTAGGGTTATGTTGAGGGCTAGGGTTAGAGACACGGTTAGGGTTGGGATTGGACCTAGGGTTAGGGTTATGTTGAGGGCTAGGGTTAGAGACACGGTTAGGGTTGGGATTGGACCTAGGGTTAGGGTTATGTTGAGGGCTAGGGTTAGAGAGACGGTTAGGGTTGGGATTGGACCTAGGGTTAGGGTTATGTTGAGGGCTAGGGTTAGAGACACGGTTAGGGTTGGGATTGGACCTAGGGTTAGGGTTATGTTGAGGGCTAGGGTTAGAGACACGGTTAGGGTTGGGATTGGACCTAGGGTTAGGGTTATGTTGAGGGCTAGGGTTAGAGACACGTTTAGGGTTGGGATTGGACCTAGGGTTAGGGTTATGTTGAGGGCTAGGGTTAGAGACACGGTTAGGGTTGGGATTGGACCTAGGGTTAGGGTTATGTTGAAGGCTAGGGTTAGAGAGACGGTTAGGTTTGGGATTGGACCTAGGGTTAGGGTTATGTTGAGGGCTAGGGTTAGAGAGACGGTTAGGGTTGGGTTTGGACCTAGGGTTAGGGTTATGTTGAGGGCTAGGGTTAGAGACACGGTTAGGGTTGGGATTGGACCTAAGGTTAGGGTTATGTTGAGGGCTAGGGTTAGAGACACGGTTAGGGTTGGGATTGGACCTAGGGTTAGGGTTATGTTGAGGGCTAGGGTTAGAGAGACGGTTAGGGTTGGGATTGGACCTAGGGTTAGGGTTATGTTGAGGGCTAGGGTTAGAGAGACGGTTAGGGTTGGGATTGGACCTAGGGTTAGGGTTATGTTGAGGGCTAGGGTTAGAGAGACGGTTAGGGTTGTGATTGGACCTAGGGTTAGGGTTATGTTGAGGGCTAGGGTTAGAGAGACGGTTAGGGTTGGGATTGGACCTAGGGTTAGGGTTATGTTGAGGGCTAGGGTTAGAGAGAAGGTTAGGATTGGGATTGGACCTAGGGTTAGGGTTATGTTGAGGGCTAGGGTTAGAGAGACGGTTAGGGTTGGGATTGGACCTAGGGTTAGGGTTATGTTGAGGGCTAGGGTTAGAGAGACGGTTAGGGTTGGGAATGGACCTAGGGTTAGGGTTATGTTGAGGGCTAGAGTTAGAGAGACGGTTAGGGTTGGGATTGGAACTAGGGTTAGGGTTATGTTGAGGGCTAGGGTTAGAGAGACGGTTAGGGTGGGGATTGGACCTAGGGTAAGGGTTATGTTGAGGGCTAGGGTTAGAGAGACGGTTAGGGTTGGGATTGGACCTAGGGTTAGGTTTATGTTGAGGGCTAGGGTTAGAGAGACGGTTAGGGTTGGGATTGGACCTAGGGTTAGGGTTATGTTGAGGGTTAGGGTTAGAGGGACGGTTAGGGTTGGGATTGGACCTAGGGTTAGGGTTATGTTAAGGGCTAGGGTTAGAGAGACGGTTAGGGTTGGGATTGGACCTAGGGTTAGGGTTATGTTGAGGGCTAGGGTTGGGGAGACGGTTAGGGTTGGGATTGGACCTAGGGTTAGGGTTATGTTGAGGGCTAGGGTTAGAGAGACGGTTAGGGTGGGGATTGGACCTGGGTTAGGGTTATGTTGAGGGCTAGGGTTAGAGACACGGTTAGGGTTGGGATAGGACCTAGGGTTAGGGTTATGTTGAGGGCGAGGGTTAGAGACACGGTTAGGGTTGGGATTGGACCTAGGGTTAGGGTTATGTTGAGGGCTAGGGTTAGAGAGACGGTTAGGGTTGGGATTGGACCTAGGGTTAGGGTTATGTTGAGGGCTAGGGTTAGAGAGACGGTTAGGGTTGGGATTGGACCTAGGGTTAGGGTTATGTTGAGGGCTAGGGTTAGAGAGACGGTTAGGGTTTGGATTGGACCTAGGGTTAGGGTTATGTTGAGGGATAGGGTTAGAGAGACGGTTAGGGTTGGGATTGGACCTAGGGTTAGGGTTATGTTGAGGGCTAGGGTTAGAGACACGGTGAGGGTTGGGATTGGACCTAGGGTTAGGGTTATGTTGAGGGCTAGGGTTAGAGAGACGGTTAGGGTTGGGATTCGACCTAGGGTTACGGTTATGTTGAGGGCTAGGGTTAGAGAGACGGTTAGGATTGCGATTGGACCTAGGGTTAGGGTTATGTTGAGGGCTAGGGTTAGAGAGACGGTTAGGGTTGGGATTGGACCTAGGGTTAGGGTTATGTTGAGGGCTAGGGTTAGAGAGACGGTTAGGGTTGGGATTGGACCTAGGGTTAGGGTTATGTTGAGGGCTAGGATTAGAGAGACGGTTAGGGTTGGGATTGGACCTAGGGTTAGGGTTATGTTGAGGGCTAGGGTTAGAGAGACGGTTAGGGTTGGCATTGGACCTAGGGTTAGGGTTATGTTGAGGGCTAGGGTTAGAGAGACGGTTAGGGTTGGGATTGGACCTAGGGTTAGGGTTATGTTGAGGGCTAGGGTTAGAGAGACGGTTAGGGTTGGGATTGGACCTAGCGTTAGGGTTATGTTGAGGGCTAGAGTTAGAGAGAAGGTTAGGATTGGGATTGGACCTAGGGTTAGGGTTATGTTGAGGGCTAGGGTTAGAGAGACGGTTAGGGTTGGGATTGGACCTAGGGTTAGGGTTATGTTGAGGGCTAGGGTTAGAGAGACGGTTAGGGTTGGGATTGGACCTAGGGTTAGGGTTATGTTGAGGGCTAGGGTTAGAGAGACGATTAGGTTTGGGATTCAACCTAGTGTTAGGGTTATGTTGAGGGCTAGTGTTAGAGAGACGGTTAGGGTTGGGAATGGACCTAGGGTTAGGGTTATGTTGAGGGCTAGAGTTAGAGAGACGGTTAGGGTTGGGATTGGAACTAGGGTTAGGGTTATGTTGAGGGCTAGGGTTAGAGAGACGGTTAGGGTTTGGATTGGACCTAGGGTTAGGGTTATGTTGAGGGATAGGGTTAGAGAGACGGTTAGGGTTGGGATTGGACCTAGGGTTAGGGTTATGTTGAGGGCTAGGGTTAGAGACACGGTGAGGGTTGGGATTGGACCTAGGGTTAGGGTTATGTTGAGGGCTAGGGTTAGAGAGACGGTTAGGGTTGGGATTCGACCTAGGGTTACGGTTATGTTGAGGGCTAGGGTTAGAGAGACGGTTAGGATTGCGATTGGACCTAGGGTTAGGGTTATGTTGAGGGCTAGGGTTAGAGAGACGGTTAGGGTTGGGATTGGACCTAGGGTTAGGGTTATGTTGAGGGCTAGGGTTAGAGAGACGGTTAGGGTTGGGATTGGACCTAGGGTTAGGGTTATGTTGAGGGCTAGGATTAGAGAGACGGTTAGGGTTGGGATTGGACCTAGGGTTAGGGTTATGTTGAGGGCTAGGGTTAGAGATACGGTTAGGGTTGGGATTGGACCTAGGGTTAGGGTTATGTTGAGGGCTAGGGTTAGAGAGACGGTTAGGGTTGGGATTGGACCTAGGGTTAGGGTTATGTTGAGGGCTAGGGTTAGAGAGACGATTAGGTTTGGGATTGAACCTAGGGTTAGGGTTATGTTGAGGGCTAGGGTTAGAGAGACGGTTAGGGTTGGGAATGGACCTAGGGTTAGGGTTAGGTTGAGGGCTAGGGTTAGAGAGACGGTTAGGGTTGGGATTGGACCTAGGGTTAGGGTTATGTTGAGGGCTAGGTTAGAGAGACGGTTAGGGTTGGGATTGGACCTAGGGTTAGGGTTATGTTGAGGGCTAGGGTTGGGGAGACGGTTAGGGTTGGGATTTGACCTAGGGTTAGGGTTATGTTGAGGGCTAGGGTTAGAGAGACGGTTAGGGTTGGGATTGGACCTAGGGTTAGGGTTATGTTGAGGGCTAGGGTTAGAGACACGGTTAGGGTTGGGATTGGACCTAGGGTTAGGGTTATGTTGAGGGCTAGGGTTAGAGACACGGTTAGGGTTGGGATTGGACCTAGGGTTAGGGTTATGTTGAGGGCTAGGGTTAGAGAGACGGTTAGGGTTGGGATTGGACCTAGGGTTAGGGTTATGTTGAGGGCTAGGGTTAGAGAGACGGTTAGGGTTGGCATTGGACCTAGGGTTAGGGTTATGTTGAGGGCTAGGGTTAGAGAGACGGTTAGGGTTGGGATTGGACCTAGGGTTAGGGTTATGTTGAGGGCTAGGGTTAGCGAGACGGTTAGGGTTGGGATTGGACCTAGGGTTAGGGTTATGTTGAGGGCTAGGGTTAGAGAGAAGGTTAGGATTGGGATTGGACCTAGGGTTAGGGTTATGTTGAGGGCTAGGGTTAGAGAGACGGTTAGGGTTGGGATTGGACCTAGGGTTAGGGTTATGTTGAGGGCTAGGGTTAGAGAGACGGTTAGGGTTGGGATTGGACCTAGGGTTAGGGTTATGTTGAGGGCTAGGGTTAGAGAGACGATTAGGTTTGGGATTCAACCTAGTGTTAGGGTTATGTTGAGGGCTAGGGTTACAGAGACGGTTAGGGTTGGGAATGGACCTAGGGTTAGGGTTATGTTGAGGGCTAGAGTTAGAGAGACGGTTAGGGTTGGGATTGGAACTAGGGTTAGGGTTATGTTGAGGGCTAGGGTTAGAGAGACGGTTAGGGTGGGGATTGGACCTAGGGTAAGGGTTATGTTGAGGGCTAGGGTTAGAGACACGGTTAGGGTTGGGATAGGACCTAGGGTTAGGGTTATGTTGAGGGCGAGGGTTAGAGACACGGTTAGGGTTGGGATTGGACCTAGGGTTAGGGTTATGTTGAGGGCTAGGGTTAGAGAGACGGTTAGGGTTTGGATTGGACCTAGGGTTAGGGTTATGTTGAGGGCTAGGGTTAGAGAGACGGTTAGGGTTGGGATTGGACCTAGGGTTAGGGTTATGTTGAGGGCTAGGGTTAGAGAGACGGTTAGGGTTGGGATTGGACCTAGGGTTAGGGTTATGTTGAGGGCTAGGGTTAGAGAGACGGTTAGGGTTGGGATTGGACCTAGGGTTAGGGTTATGTTGAGGGTTAGGGTTATAGGGACGGTTAGGGTTGGGATTGGACCTAGGGTTAGGGTTATGTTGAGGGCTAGGGTTAGAGTGACGGTTACGGTTGGGATTGGCCCTAGGGTTAGGGTTATGTTGAGGGCTAGGGTTAGAGAGACGGTTACGGTTGGGATTGGACCTAGGGTTAGGGTTATGTTGAGGGCTAGGGTTAGAGAGACGGTTACGGTTGGGATTGGACCTAGGGTTAGGGTTATGTTGAGGGCTAGGGTTGGAGAGACGGTTACGGTTGGGATTGGACCTAGGGTTAGGGTTATGTTGAGGGCTAGGGTTGGAGAGACGGTTAGGGTTGGGATTGGACCTAGGGTTAGAGTTATGTTGAGGGCTAGGGTTAGAGAGACGGTTAGGGTTGGGATTGGACCTAGGGTTAGGGTTATGTTGAGGGCTAGGGTTAGAGACACGGTTAGGGTTGGGATTGGACCTAGGGTTAGTGTTATGTTGAGGGCTAGGGTTAGAGATACGGTTAGGTTTGGGAATGGACCTAGGGTTAGGGTTATGTTGAGGGCTAGGGTTAGAGAGACGGTTAGGGTTGGGATTGGACCTAGGGTTAGGGTTATGTTGAGGGCTAGGGTTAGAGAGACGGTTAGGGTTGGGATTGCACCTAGGGATAGGGTTATGTTGAGGGCTAGGTTTAGAGAGACGGTTCGCGTTGGGATTGGACATAGGGTTAGGGTTATGTTGAGGGCTAGGATTAGAGAGACGCTTAGGGTTGGGATTGGACCTAGGGTTAGGGTTATGTTGAGGGCTAGGGTTAGAGAGATGGTTACGGTTGGGATTGGACCTAGGGTTAGGGTTATGTTGAGGGCTAGGGTTAGAGAGACGGTTACGGTTGGGATTGGACCTAGGGTTAGGGTTATGTTGAGGGCTAGGGTTAGAGAGACGGTTAGGGTTGGGATTGGACCTAGGGTTAGGGTTATGTTGAGGGCTAGGGTTAGAGAGATGGTTACGGTTGGGATTGGACCTAGGGTTAGGGTTATGTTGAGGGCTAGGATTAGAGAGACGGTTCGGGTTGGGATTGGACCTAGGGTTAGGGTTATGTTGAGGGCTAGGGTTAGAGAGACGGTTCGGGTTGGGATTGGACCTAGGGTTAGGGTTATGTTGAGGGCTAGGGTTAGAGAGATAGTTACGGTTGGGATTGGACCTAGGGTTAGGGTTATGTTGAGGGCTAGGGTTAGAGAGACGGTTCGGGTTGCGATTGGACCTAAGGTTACGGTTATGTTGAGGGCTAGGGTAAGAGAGACGGTTCGGGTTGGGATTGGACCTAGGGTTAGGGTTATGTTAGGGCTAGGGTTAGAGAGATGGTTACGGTTGGGATTGGACCTAGGGTTAGGGTTATGTTGAGGGCTAAGGTTAGAGAGACGGTTAGGGTTGGGATTGGACCTAGGGTTAGGGTTATGTTGAGGGCTAGGGTTAGAGAGACGGTTAGGGTTGGGATTGGACCTAGGATTAGGGTTATGTTGAGGGCTAGGGTTAGAGAGACGGTTAGGGTTGGGATTGGACCTAGGGTTAGGGTTATGTTGAGGGCTAGGGTTAGAGAGACGGTTTGGGTTGGGATTGTACCTAGGGTTAGGGTTATGTTGAGGGTTAGGGTTATAGGGACGGTTAGGGTTGGGATTGGACCTAGGGTTAGGTTTATGTTGAGGGCTAGGGTTAGAGAGACGGTTACGGTTGGGATTGGACCTAGGGTTAGGTTATGTTGAGGGCTAGGGTTAGAGAGACGGTTAGGGTTGGGATTGGACCGAGGGTTAGGGTTATGTTGAGGGCTAGGGTTAGAGAGACGGTTAGGGTTGGGATTGGGCCTAGGGTTAGGGTTATGTTGAGGGCTAGGGATAGAGAGACGGTTAGGGTTGGGATTGGACCTAGGGTTAGGGTTATGTTGAAGGCTAGGGTTAGAGAGACGGTTAGGGTTGGGATTGGACCTAGGGTTAGGGTTATGTTGAGGGCTAGGGTTAGAGAGACGGTTAGGGTTGGGATTGGACCTAGGGTTAGGGTTATGTTGAGGGCTAGGGTTAGAGAGACGGTTAGGGTTGGGATTGGACCTAGGGTTAGGGTTATGTTGAGGGCTAGGGTAGAGAGACGGTTTGGGTTGGGATTGGACCTAGGGTTAGGTTTATGTTCAGGGTTAGGGTTATAGGGACGGTTAGGGTTGGGATTGGACCTAGGGTTAGGGTTATGTTGAGGGCTAGGGTTAGAGAGACGGTTACGGTTGGGATTGGACCTAGGGTTAGGGTTATGTTGAGGGCTAGGGTTAGAGAGACGGTTACGGTTGGGATTGGACCTAGGGTTAGGGTTATGTTGAGGGCTAGGGTTAGAGAGACGGTTACGGTTGGGATTGGACCTAGGGTTAGGGTTATGTTGAGGGCTAGGGTTAGAGAGACGGTTAGGGTTGGGATTGGACCTAGGGTTAGGGTTATGTTGAAACTAGGGTTAGAGAGACGGTTAGGGTTGGGATTGGACCTAGGGTTAGGGTTATGTTGAGGGCTAGGGTTTGAGAGACGGTTAGCTTTGGGATTGGACCTAGGGTTAGGGTTAAGTTGAGGGCTAGGGATAGAGAGACGGTTAGGGTTGGGATTGGACCTAGGGTTAGGGTTATGTTGAGGGCTAGGGTTAGAGAGACGGTTAGCGTGGGATTGGACCTAGGGTTAGGGTTATATTGAGGGCTAGGGTTAGAGAGACGGTTAGGGTTGGGATTGGACCTAGGGTTAGGGTTATGTTGAGGGCTAGGGTTAGAGAGATAGTTACGGTTGGGATTGGACCTAGGGTTAGGGTTATGTTGAGGGCTAGGGTTAGAGAGACGGTTCGGGTTGCGATTGGACCTAGGGTTACGGTTATGTTGAGGGCTAGGGTAAGAGAGACGGTTCGGGTTGGGATTGGACCTAGGGTTAGGGTTATGTTAGGGCTAGGGTTAGAGAGATGGTTACGGTTGGGATTGGACCTAGGGTTAGGGTTATGTTGAGGGCTAAGGTTAGAGAGACGGTTAGGGTTGGGATTGGACCTAGGGTTAGGGTTATGTTGAGGGCTAGGGTTAGAGAGACGGTTAGGGTTGGGATTGGACCTAGGGTTAGGGTTATGTTGAGGGCTAGGGTTAGAGAGACGGTTAGGGTTGGCATTGGACCTAGGGTTAGGGTTATGTTGAGGGCTAGGGTTAGAGAGACGGTTAGGGTGGGGATTGGACCTAGGGTTAGGGTTATGTTGAGGGCTAGGGTTAGAGAGACGGTTACGGTTGGGATTGGACCTAGGGTTAGGGTTATGTTGAGGGCTAGGGTTAGAGAGACGGTTACGGTTGGGATTGGACCTAGGGTTAGGGTTATGTTGAGGGCTAGGGTTAGAGAGACGGTTAGGGTGGGGATTGGACCTAGGGTTAGGGTTATGTTGAGGGCTAGGGTTAGAGAGACGGTTAGGGTGGGGATTGGACCTAGGGTTAGGGTATGTTGAGGGCTAGGGTTAGAGAGACGGTTAGGGTTGGGATTGGACCTAGGGTTAGGGTTATGTTGAGGGCTAGGGTTAGAGAGACGGTTTGGGTTGGGATTGGACCTAGGGTTAGGGTTATATTGAGGGCTACGGTTAGAGAGACGGTTAGGGTTGGGATTGGACCTAGGGTTAGGGTTATGTTGAGGGCTAGGGTTAGAAAGATGGTTACGGTTGGGATTGGACCTAGGGTTAGGGTTATGTTGAGGGCTAGGGTTTGAGAGACGGTTAGGGTTGGGATTGGACCTAGGGTTAGGGTTATGTTGAGGGCTAGGGTTAGAGAGATGGTTAGGGTTGGGATTGGACCTAGGGTTAGGGTTATGTTGAGGGCTAGGGTTTGAGAGATGGTTACGGTTGGGATTGGACCTAGGGTTAGGGTTATGTTGAGGGCTAGGGTTAGAGAGACGGTTCGGGTTGGGATTGGACCTAGCATTAGGGTTATGTTGAGGGCTAGGGTTAGAGAGACGGTTAGGGTTGGGATTGGACCTAGGGTTAGGGTTATGTTGAGGGCTAGGGTTAGAGAGACGGTTAGGGTTGGGATTGGACCTAGGGTTAGGGTTATGTTGAGGGCTAGGGTTAGAGAGACGGTTAGGTTTGGGATTGGACCTAGGGTTAGGGTTATGTTGAGGGCTAGGGATAGAGAGACTGTTAGGGTTGGGTTTGGACCTAGGGTTAGGGTTATGTTGAGGGCTAGGGTTAGAGAGACGGTTAGGGTTGGGATTGGACCTAGGGTTAGGGTTATGTTGAGGGCTAGGGTTGTAGAGACGGTTAGGGTTGGGATTGGACCTAGGGTTTGGGTTATGTTGAGGGCTAGGTTTAGAGAGACGGTTAGGGTTGGGATTGGACCTAGGGTTAGGGTTATGTTGAGGGCTAGGGTTAGAGAGACGGTTTGGGTTGTTATTGGACCTAGGGTTAGGGTTATGTTGAGGGTTAGGGTTATAGGGACGGTTAGGGTTGGGATTGGACCTAGGGTTAGGGTTATGTTGAGGGCTAGGTTTAGAGAGACGGTTAGGGTTGGGATTGGACCTAGGGTTAGGGTTATGTTGAGGGCTAGGGTTAGAGAGACGGTTACGGTTGGGATTGGACCTAGGGTTAGGGTTATGTTGAGGGTTAGGGTTAGAGAGACGGTTACGGTTGGGATTGGACCTAGGGTTAGGGTTATGTTGAGGGCTAGGGTTAGAAAGACGGTTAGGGTTGGGATTGGACCTAGGGTTAGGGTTATGTTGAGGGCTAGGGTTAGAGAGACGGTTAGGGTGGGGATTGGACCTAGGGTTAGGGTTATGTTGAGGGCTAGGGTTAGAGAGACGGTTAGGGTTGGGATTGGACCTAGGGTTAGGGTTATGTTGAGGGCTAGGGTTAGAGGGACGGTTAGGGTTGGGATTGGACCTAGGGTTAGGGTTATGTTGAGGGCTAGGGTTAGAGAGACGGTTAGGGTTGGGATTGGACCTACGGTTAGGGTTATGTTGAGGGCTAGGGTTAGAGAGACGGTTAGGGTTGGGATTGGACCTACGGTTAGGGTTATGTTGAGGGCTAAGTTTACAGAAATGGTTAGGGTTGGGATTTGACCTAGGGTTAGGGTTATGTTGAGGGCTAGGGTTAGAGAGACGGTTAGGGTTGGGATTGGACCTAGAGTTAGGGTTATGTTGAGGGCTAGGGTTAGATAGACGGTTAGGGTTGGGATTGGACCTAGGGTTAGGGTTATGTTGAGGGCTAAGGTTAGAGAGACGGTTAGGGTTGGGATTGGACCTAGGGTTAGGGTTATGTTGAGGGCTAGGGTTAGAGAGACGGTTAGGGTTGGGATTGGACCTAGGGTTAGGGTTATGTTGAGGGCTAGGGTTAGAGAGACGGTTAGGGTTGGGATTGGACCTAGGGTTAGGGTTATGTTGAGGGCTAGGGTTAGAGAGACGGTTTGGGTTGGGATTGTACCTAGGGTTAGGGTTATGTTGAGGGTTAGGGTTATAGGGACGGTTAGGGTTGGGATTGGACCTAGGGTTAGGTTTATGTTGAGGGCTAGGGTTAGAGAGACGGTTACGGTTGGGATTGGACCTAGGGTTAGGGTTATGTTGAGGGCTAGGGTTAGAGAGACGGTTAGGGTTGGGATTGGACCTAGGGTTAGGGTTATGTTGAGGGCTAGGGTTAGAGAGACGGTTAGGGTTGGGATTGGACCTAGGGTTAGGGTTATGTTGAGGGCTAGGGTTAGAGAGACGGTTAGGGTTGGGATTGGGCCTAGGGTTAGGGTTATGTTGAGGGCTAGGGTTAGAGAGACGGTTAGGGTTGGGATTGGACCTAGGGTTAGGGTTATGTTGAGGGCTAGGGTTAGAGAGACGGTTTGGGTTGGGATTGGACCTAGGGTTAGGTTTATGTTCAGGGTTAGGGTTATAGGGACGGTTAGGGTTGGGATTGGACCTAGGGTTAGGGTTATGTTGAGGGCTAGGGTTAGAGAGAAGGTTACGGTTGGGATTGGACCTAGGGTTAGGGTTATGTTGAGGGCTAGGGTTAGAGAGACGGTTAGGGTTGGGATTGGATCTAGGGTTAGGGTTATGTTGAGGGCTAGGGTTAGAGAGACGGTTAGGGTGGGGATTGGACCTAGGGTTAGGGTTATGTTGAGGGCTAGGGTTAGAGAGACGGTTAGGGTTGGGATTGGACCTAGGGTTAGGGTTATGTTGAGGGCTAGGGTTAGAGAGACGGTTTGGGTTGGGATTGGACCTAGGGTTAGGGTTATGTTGAGGGCTAGGGTTAGAGAGACGGTTAGGGTTGGGATTGGACCTAGGGTTAGGATTATGTTGAGGGCTAGGGTTAGAGAGACGGTTAGGGTTGGGATTGGACCTAGGGTTAGGGTTATGTTGAGGGCTAGGGTTAGAGAGACGGTTAGGGTTGGGATTGGACCTAGGGTTAAGGTTATGTTTAGGGCTAGAGTTAGAGAGACGGTTCGGGTTGGGATTGGACCTAGGGTTAGGGTTATGTTGAGGGCTAGGGTTAGAGAGACGGTTTGGGTTGGGATTGGACCTAGGGTTAGGGTCATGTTGAGGGTTAGGGTTATAGGGACGGTTAGGGTTGGGATTGGACCTAGGGTTAGGGTTATGTTGAGGGCTAGGGTTAGAGAGACGGTTAGGGTTGGGATTGGACCTAGGGTTAGGGTTATGTTGAGGGCTAGGGTTAGAGAGACGGTTAGGGTTGGGATTGGACCTAGGGTTAGGGTTATGTTGAGGGCTAGGGTTAGAGAGACGGTTAGGGTGGGGAGTGGACCTACGGTTAGGGTTATTTTGAGGGCTAGGGTTAGAGAGACGGTTAGGGTTGGGATTGGACCTAGGGTTAGGGTTATGTTGAGGGCTAGGGTTAGAGAGACGGTTTGGGTTGGGATTGGACCTAGGGTTAGGGTTATGTTGAGGGCTAGGGTTAGAGAGACGGTTAGGGTTGGGATTGGACCTAGGGTTAGGGTTATGTTGAGGGCTAGGGTTAGAGAGACGGTTAGGGTTGGGATTGGACCTAGGGTTAGGGTTATGTTGAGGGCTAGGGTTAGAGAGACGGTTAGGGTTGGGATTGGACCTAGGGTTAGGGTTATGTTGAGGGCTAGGGTTAGAGAGACGGTTAGGGTTGGGATTGGACCTAGGGTTAGGGTTATGTTGAGGGCTAGGGTTAGAGAGACGGTTAGGGTTGGGATTGGACCTAGGGTTAGGGTTATGTTGAGGGCTGGGGATAGAGAGACGGTTAGGGTTGGGATTGGACCTAGGGTTAGTGTTATGTTGAGGGCTAGGGTTAGAGAGACGGTTAGGGTTGGGATTGGACCTAGGGTTAGGGTTATGTTGAGGGCTAGGGTTAGAGAGACGGTTAGGGTTGGGATTGGACCTAGGGTTAGGGTTATGTTGAGGGCTAGGGTTAGAGAGACGGTTAGGGTTGGGATTGGACCTAGCGTTAGGGTTATGTTGAGGGCTCGGGTTAGAGAGACGGTTAGGGTTGGGATTGGACCTAGGGTTAGGGTTATGTTGAGGGCTAGGGTTAGAGAGACGGTTAGGGTTGGGATTGGACCTAGGGTTAGGGTTATGTTGAGGGCTAGGGTTAGAGAGACGGTTAGCGTTGGGATTGGACCTAGGGTTAGGGTTATGTTGAGGGCTAGGGTTAGAGAGACGGTTTGGGTTGGGATTGGACCTAGGGTTAGGGTTATGTTGAGGGTTAGGGTTATAGGGACGGTTAGGGTTGGGATTGGACCTAGGGTTAGGGTTATTTTGAGGGCTAGGGTTAGAGAGACGGTTACGGTTGGGATTGGACCTAGGGTTAGGGTTATGTTGAGGGCTAGGGTTAGAGAGACGGTTAGGGTTGGGATTGGACCTAGGGTTAGGGTTATGTTGAGGGCTAGGGTTAGAGAGACGGTTAGGGTGGGGATTGGACCTAGGGTTAGGGTTATGTTGAGGGCTAGGGTTAGAGAGACCGTTAGGGTGGGGATTGGACCTAGGGTTAGGGTTATGTTGAGGGCTAGGGTTAGAGAGACGGTTTGGGTTGGGATTGGACCTAGGGTTAGGGTTATGTTGAGGGCTAGGGTTAGAGAGACGGTTAGGGTTGGGATTGGACCAAGGGTTAGGGTTATGTTGAGGGCTAGGGTTAGAGACACGGTGAGGGTTGGGATTGGACCTAGGGTTAGGGTTATGTTGAGGGTTAGGGTTAGAGAGACGGTTAGGGTTGGGATTGGACCTAGGGTTACGGTTATGTTGAGGGCTAGGGTTAGAGAGACGGTTAGGATTGGGATTGGACCTAGGGTTAGGGTTATGTTGAGGGCTAGGGTTAGAGAGACGGTTAGGGTTGGGATTGGACCTAGGGTTAGGGTTATGTTGAGGGCTAGGGTTAGAGAGACGGTTAGGGTTGGGATTGGACCTAGGGTTAGGGTTATGTTGAGGGCTAGGATTAGAGAGACGGTTAGGGTTGGGATTGGACCTAGGGTTAGGGTTATGTTGAGGGCTAGGGTTAGAGAGACGGTTAGGGTTGGGATTGGACCTAGGGTTAGGGTTATGTTGAGGGCTAGGGTTAGAGAGACGATTAGGTTTGGGATTGAACCTAGGGTTAGGGTTATGTTGAGGGCTAGGGTTAGAGTGACGGTTAGGGTTGGGAATGGACCTAGGGTTAGGGTTATGTTGAGGGCTAGGGTTAGAGAGACGGTTAGGGTTGGGATTGGACCTAGGGTTAGGGTTATGTTGAGGGCTAGGGTTAGAGAGACGGTTAGGGCTGGGATTGGACCTAGGGTAAGGGTTATGTTGAGGGCTAGGGTTAGAGAGACGGTTAGGGTTGGGATTGGACCTAGGGTTAGGTTTATGTTGAGGGCTAGGGTTAGAGAGACGGTTTGGGTTGGGATTGGACCTGGGGTTAGGGTTATGTTGAGGGTTAGGGTTAGAGGGACGGTTAGGGTTGGGATTGGACCTAGGGTTAGGGTTATGTTGAAGGCTAGGGTTAGAGAGACGGTTAGGGTTGGGATTGGACCTAGGGTTAGGGTTATGTTGAGGGCTAGGGTTAGAGACACGGTTAGGGTTGGGATTGGACCTAGGGTTAGGGTTATGTTGAGGGCTAGGGTTAGAGACACGGTTAGGGTTGGGATTGGACCTAGGGTTAGGGTTATGTTGAGGGCTAGGGTTAGAGACACGGTTAGGGTTGGGATTGGACCTAGGGTTGGGGTTATGTTGAGGGCTAGGGTTAGAGAGACGGTTAGGGTTTGGATTGGACCTAGGGTTAGGGTTATGTTGAGGGCTAGGGTTAGAGAGACGGTTAGGGTTGGGATTGGACCAAGGGTTAGGGTTATGTTGAGGGCTAGGGTTAGAGACACGGTGAGGGTTGGGATTGGACCTAGGGTTAGGGTTATGTTGAGGGTTAGGGTTAGAGAGACGGTTAGGGTTGGGATTGGACCTAGGGTTACGGTTATGTTGAGGGCTAGGGTTAGAGAGACGGTTAGGATTGGGATTGGACCTAGGGTTAGGGTTATGTTGAGGGCTAGGGTTAGAGAGACGGTTAGGGTTGGGATTGGACCTAGGGTTAGGGTTATGTTGAGGGCTAGGGTTAGAGAGACGGTTAGGGTTGGGATTGGACCTAGGGTTAGGGTTATGTTGAGGGCTAGGATTAGAGAGACGGTTAGGGTTGGGATTGGACCTAGGGTTAGGGTTATGTTGAGGGCTAGGGTTAGAGAGACGGTTAGGGTTGGGATTGGACCTAGGGTTAGGGTTATGTTGAGGGCTAGGGTTAGAGAGACGATTAGGTTTGGGATTGAACCTAGGGTTAGGGTTATGTTGAGGGCTAGGGTTAGAGTGACGGTTAGGGTTGGGAATGGACCTAGGGTTAGGGTTATGTTGAGGGCTAGGGTTAGAGAGACGGTTAGGGTTGGGATTGGACCTAGGGTTAGGGTTATGTTGAGGGCTAGGGTTAGAGAGACGGTTAGGGCTGGGATTGGACCTAGGGTAAGGGTTATGTTGAGGGCTAGGGTTAGAGAGACGGTTAGGGTTGGGATTGGACCTAGGGTTAGGTTTATGTTGAGGGCTAGGGTTAGAGAGACGGTTTGGGTTGGGATTGGACCTGGGGTTAGGGTTATGTTGAGGGTTAGGGTTAGAGGGACGGTTAGGGTTGGGATTGGACCTAGGGTTAGGGTTATGTTGAAGGCTAGGGTTAGAGAGACGGTTAGGGTTGGGATTGGACCTAGGGTTAGGGTATGTTGAGGGCTAGGGTTGGGGAGATGGTTAGGGTTGGGATTTGACCTAGGGTTAGGGTTATGTTGAAGGCTAGGGTTAGAGAGACGGTTAGGGTTGGGATTGGACCTAGGGTTAGGGTTATGTTGAGGGCTAGGGTTAGAGACACGGTTAGGGTTGGGATTGGACCTAGGGTTAGGGTTATGTTGAGGGCTAGGGTTAGAGACACGGTTATTGTTGGGATTGGACCTAGGGTTAGGGTTATGTTGAGGGCTAGGGTTAGAGAGACGGTTAGGGTTTGGATTGGACCTAGGGTTAGGGTTATGTTGAGGGCTAGGGTTAGAGAGACGGTTAGGGTTGGGATTGGACCTAGGGTTAGGGTTATGTTGAGGGCTAGGGTTAGAGACACGGTTAGGGTTGGGATTGGAACTAGGGTTAGGGTTATGTTGAGGGCTAGGGTTAGAGAGACGGTTAGGGTGGGGATTGGACCTAGGGTAAGGGTTATGTTGAGGGCTAGGGTTAGAGAGACGGTTAGGGTTGGGAATGGACCTAGGGTTAGGGTTATGTTGAGGGCTAGGGTTAGAGAGACGGTTAGGGTTGGGATTGGACCTAGGGTTAGGGTTATGTTGAGGGCTAGGGTTAGAGAGACGGTTAGGGTTTGGATTGGACCTAGGGTTAGGGTTATGTTGAGGGCTAGGGTTAGAGAGACGGTTAGGGTTGGGATTGGACCAAGGGTTAGGGTTATGTTGAGGGCTAGGGTTAGAGACACGGTGAGGGTTGGGATTGGACCTAGGGTTAGGGTTATGTTGAGGGTTAGGGTTAGAGAGACGGTTAGGGTTGGGATTGGACCTAGGGTTACGGTTATGTTGAGGGCTAGGGTTAGAGAGACGGTTAGGATTGGGATTGGACCTAGGGTTAGGGTTATGTTGAGGGCTAGGGTTAGAGAGACGGTTAGGGTTGGGATTGGACCTAGGGTTAGGGTTATGTTGAGGGCTAGGGTTAGAGAGACGGTTAGGGTTGGGATTGGACCTAGGGTTAGGGTTATGTTGAGGGCTAGGATTAGAGAGACGGTTAGGGTTGGGATTGGACCTAGGGTTAGGGTTATGTTGAGGGCTAGGGTTAGAGAGACGGTTAGGGTTGGGATTGGACCTAGGGTTAGGGTTATGTTGAGGGCTAGGGTTAGAGAGACGATTAGGTTTGGGATTGAACCTAGGGTTAGGGTTATGTTGAGGGCTAGGGTTAGAGTGACGGTTAGGGTTTGGAATGGACCTAGGGTTAGGGTTATGTTGAGGGCTAGGGTTAGAGAGACGGTTAGGGTTGGGATTGGACCTAGGGTTAGGGTTATGTTGAGGGCTAGGGTTAGAGAGACGGTTAGGGCTGGGATTGGACCTGGGTAAGGGTTATGTTGAGGGCTAGGGTTAGAGAGACGGTTAGGGTTGGGATTGGACCTAGGGTTAGGTTTATGTTGAGGGCTAGGGTTAGAGAGACGGTTTGGGTTGGGATTGGACCTGGGGTTAGGGTTATGTTGAGGGTTAGGGTTAGAGGGACGGTTAGGGTTGGGATTGGACCTAGGGTTAGGGTTATGTTGAAGGCTAGGGTTAGAGAGACGGTTAGGGTTGGGATTGGACCTAGGGTTAGGGTATGTTGAGGGCTAGGGTTGGGGAGACGGTTAGGGTTGGGATTTGACCTAGGGTTAGGGTTATGTTGAAGGCTAGGGTTAGAGAGACGGTTAGGGTTGGGATTGGACCTAGGGTTAGGGTTATGTTGAGGGCTAGGGTTAGAGACACGGTTAGGGTTGGGATTGGACCTAGGGTTAGGGTTATGTTGAGGGCTAGGGTTAGAGACACGGTTATTGTTGGGATTGGACCTAGGGTTAGGGTTATGTTGAGGGCTAGGGTTAGAGACACGGTTAGGGTTGGGATTGGACCTAGGGTTAGGGTTATGTTGAGGGCTAGGGTTAGAGAGACGGTTAGGGTTTGGATTGGACCTAGGGTTAGGGTTATGTTGAGGGCTAGGGTTAGAGAGACGGTTAGGGTTGGGATTGGACCTAGGGTTAGGGTTATGTTGAGGGGTAGGGTTAGAGACACGGTGAGGGTTGGGATTGGACCTAGGGTTAGGGTTATGTTGAGGGTTAGGGTTAGAGAGACGGTTAGGGTTGGGATTGGACCTAGGGTTACGGTTATGTTGAGGGCTAGGGTTAGAGAGACGGTTAGGATTGGGATTGGACCTAGGGTTAGGGTTATGTTGAGGGCTAGGGTTAGAGAGACGGTTAGGGTTGGGATTGGACCTAGGGTTAGGGTTATGTTTAGGGCTAGGGTTAGAGAGACGGTTAGGGTTGGGATTGGACCTAGGGTTAGGGTTATGTTGAGGGCTAGGATTAGAGAGACGGTTAGGGTTGGGATTGGACCTAGGGTTAGGGTTATATTGAGGGCTAGGGTTAGAGAGACGGTTAGGGTTGGAATTGGACCTAGGGTTAGGGTTATGTTGAGGGCTAGGGTTAGAGAGACGATTAGGTTTGGGATTGAACCTAGGGTTAGGGTTATGTTGAGGGCTAGGGTTAGAGAGACGGTTAGGGTTGGGAATGGACCTAGGGTTAGGGTTATGTTGAGGGCTAGGGTTAGAGAGACGGTTAGGGTTGGGATTGGACCTAGGGTTAGGGTTATGTTGAGGACTAGGGTTAGAGAGACGGTTAGGGTGGGGATTGGACCTAGGGTAAGGGTTATGTTGAGGGCTAGGGTTAGAGAGACGGTTAGGGTTGGGATTGGACCTAGGGTTAGGTTTATGTTGAGGGCTAGGGTTAGAGAGACGGTTTGGGTTGGGATTGGACCTGGGGTTAGGGTTATGTTGAGGGTTAGGGTTAGAGGGACGGTTAGGGTTGGGATTGGACCTAGGGTTAGGGTTATGTTGAAGGCTAGGGTTAGAGAGACGGTTAGGGTTGGGATTCGACCTAGGGTTAGGGTTATGTTGAGGGCTAGGGTTGGGGAGACGGTTAGGGTTGGGATTTGACCTAGGGTTAGGGTTATGTTGAAGGCTAGGGTTAGAGAGACGGTTAGGGTTGGGATTGGACCTAGGGTTAGGGTTATGTTGAGGGCTAGGGTTAGAGACACGGTTAGGGTTGGGATTGGACCTAGGGTTAGGGTTATGTTGAGGGCTAGGGTTAGAGACACAGTTAGGGTTGGGATTGGACCTAGGGTTAGGGTTATGTTGAGGGCTAGGGTTAGAGAGACGGTTAGGGTTCGGATTGGACCTAGGGTTAGGGTTATGTTGAGGGCTAGGGTTAGAGACACGGTTAGGGTTGGGATTGGACCTAGGCTTAGGGTTATGTTGAGGGCTAGGGTTAGAGAGACGGTTAGGGTTGGGATTGGACCTAGGGTTAAGGTTATGTTGAGGGCTAGGGTTAGAGAGACGGTTAGGGTTGGGATTGGACCTAGGGTTAGGGTTATGTTGAGGGCTAGGGTTAGAGACACGGTTAGGGTTGGGATTGGACCTAGGGTTAGGGTTATGTTGAGGGCTAGGGTTAGAGACACGGTTAGGGTTGGGATTGGACCTAGGGTTAGGGTTATGTTGAGGGCTAGGGTTAGAGAGACGGTTAGGGTTGGGATTGGACCTAGGGTTAGGGTTATGTTGAGGGCTAGGGTTAGAGAGACGGTTAGGGTTGGGATTGGACCTAGGGTTAGGGTTATGTTGAGGGCTAGGGTTAGAGAGACGGTTAGGGTTGGGATTGGACCTAGGGTTAGGGTTATGTTGAGGGCTAGGGTTAGAGAGACGGTTAGGGTTGGGATTGGACCTAGGGTTAGGGTTATGTTGAGGGCTAGGGTTAGAGAGAAGGTTAGGATTGGGATTGGACCTCGGGTTAGGGTTATGTTGAGGGCTAGGGTTAGAGATACGGTTAGGGTTGGGATTGGACCTAGGGTTAGGGTTATGTTGAGGGCTAGGGTTAGAGAGACGGTTAGGGTTGGGATTGGACCTAGTGTTAGGGTTATGTTGAGGGCTAGGGTTGGGGAGACGGTTAGGGTTGGGATTTGACCTAGGGTTAGGGTTATGTTGAGCGCTAGGGTTAGAGAGACGGTTAGGGTTGGGATTGGACCTAGGGTTAGGGTTATGTTGAGGGCTAGGGTTAGAGACACGGTTAGGGTTGGGATTGGACCTAGGGTTAGGGTTATGTTGAGGGCTAGGGTTAGAGACACGGTTAGGGTTGGGATTGGACCTAGGGTCAGGGTTATGTTGAGGGCTAGGGTTAGAGTGACGGTTAGGGTTGGGATTGGACCTAGGGTTAGGGTTATGTTGAGGGTTAGGGTTAGAGACACGGTGAGGGTTGGGATTGGACCTAGGGTTAGGGTTATGTTGAGGGCTAGGGTTAGAGACACGGTTAGGGTTGGGATTGGACCTAGGGTTAGGGTTATGTTGAGGGCTAGGGTTAGAGACACGGTTAGGGTTGGGATTGGACCTAGGGTTAGGGTTATGTTGAGGGCTAGGGTTAGAGACACGGTGAGGGTTGGGATTGGACCTAGGGTTAGGGTTATGTTGAGGGCTAGGGTTAGAGAGACGGTTAGGGTTGGGATTGGACCTAGGGTTAGGGTTATGTTGAGGGCTAGGGTTAGAGACACGGTTAGGGTTGGGATTGGACCTAGGGTTAGGGTTATGTTGAGGGCTAGGGTTAGAGAGACGGTTAGGGTTGGGATTGGACCTAGGGTTAGGGTTATGTTGAGGGCTAGGGTTAGAGAGACGGTTAGGGTTGGGATTGGACCTAGGGTTAGGGTTATGTTGAGGGCTAGGGTTAGAGAGACGATTAGGTTTGGGATCGAACCTAGGGTTAGGGTTATGTTGACGGCTAGGGTTAGAGAGACGGTTAGGGTTGGGAATGGACCTAGGGTTAGGGTTATGTTGAGGCCTAGGGTTAGAGAGACGGTTAGGGTTGGGATTGGACCTAGGGTTAGGGTTATGTTGAGGGCTAGGGTTAGAGAGACGGTTAGGGTGGGGATTGGACCTAGGGTAAGGGTTATGATGCGGGCTAGGGTTACAGAGACGGTTAGGGTTGGGATTGGACCTAGGGTTAAGTTTATGTTGAGGGCTAGGGTTAGAGAGACGGTTTGGGTTGGGATTGGACCTGGGGTTAGGGTTATGTTGAGGGTTAGGGTTAGAGGGACGGTTAGGGTTGGGATTGGACCTAGGGTTAGGGTTATGTTGAGGGCTAGGGTTAGAGAGACGGTTAGGGTTGGGATTGGACCTAGGGTTAGGGTTATGTTGAGGGCTAGGGTTGGGGAGACGGTTAGGGTTGGGATTTGACCTAGGGTTAGGGTTATGTTGAGGGCTAGGGTTAGAGAGACGGTTAGGGTTGGGATTGGACCTAGGGTTAGGGTTATGTTGAGGGCTAGGGTTAGAGACACGGTTAGGGTTGGGATTGGACCTAGAGTTAGGGTTATGTTGAGGGCTAGGGTTAGAGACACGGTTAGGGTTGGGATTGGACCTAGGGTTAGGGTTATGTTGAGGGCTAGGGTTAGAGAGACGGTTAGGGTTGGGATTGGACCTAGGGTTAGGGTTATGTTGAGGGCTAGGGTTAGAGACACGGTTAGGGTTGGGATTGGACCTAGGGTTAGGGTTATGTTGAGGGCTAGGGTTAGAGACACGGTTAGGGTTGGGATTGGACCTAGGGTTAGGGTTATGTTGAGGGCTAGGGTTAGAGACACGTTTAGGGTTGGGATTGGACCTAGGGTTAGGGTTATGTTGAGGGCTAGGGTTAGAGACACGGTTAGGGTTGGGATTGGACCTAGGGTTAGGGTTATGTTGAAGGCTAGGGTTAGAGAGACGGTTAGGTTTGGGATTGGACCTAGGGTTAGGGTTATGTTGAGGGCTAGGGTTAGAGAGACGGTTAGGGTTGGGTTTGGACCTAGGGTTAGGGTTATGTTGAGGGCTAGGGTTAGAGACACGGTTAGGGTTGGGATTGGACCTAGGGTTAGGGTTATGTTGAGGGCTAGGGTTAGAGACACGGTTAGGGTTGGGATTGGACCTAGGGTTAGGGTTATGTTGAGGGCTAGGGTTAGAGAGACGGTTAGGGTTGGGATTGGACCTAGGGTTAGGGTTATGTTGAGGGCTAGGGTTAGAGAGACGGTTAGGGTTGGGATTGGACCTAGGGTTAGGGTTATGTTGAGGGCTAGGGTTAGAGAGACGGTTAGGGTTGTGATTGGACCTAGGGTTAGGGTTATGTTGAGGGCTAGGGTTAGAGAGACGGTTAGGGTTGGGATTGGACCTAGGGTTAGGGTTATGTTGAGGGCTAGGGTTAGAGAGAAGGTTAGGATTGGGATTGGACCTAGGGTTAGGGTTATGTTGAGGGCTAGGGTTAGAGAGACGGTTAGGGTTGGGATTGGACCTAGGGTTAGGGTTATGTTGAGGGCTAGGGTTAGAGAGACGGTTAGGGTTGGGAATGGACCTAGGGTTAGGGTTATGTTGAGGGCTAGAGTTAGAGAGACGGTTAGGGTTGGGATTGGAACTAGGGTTAGGGTTATGTTGAGGGCTAGGGTTAGAGAGACGGTTAGGGTGGGGATTGGACCTAGGGTAAGGGTTATGTTGAGGGCTAGGGTTAGAGAGACGGTTAGGGTTGGGATTGGACCTAGGGTTAGGTTTATGTTGAGGGCTAGGGTTAGAGAGACGGTTAGGGTTGGGATTGGACCTAGGGTTAGGGTTATGTTGAGGGTTAGGGTTAGAGGGACGGTTAGGGTTGGGATTGGACCTAGGGTTAGGGTTATGTTAAGGGCTAGGGTTAGAGAGACGGTTAGGGTTGGGATTGGACCTAGGGTTAGGGTTATGTTGAGGGCTAGGGTTGGGGAGACGGTTAGGGTTGGGATTGGACCTAGGGTTAGGGTTATGTTGAGGGCTAGGGTTAGAGAGACGGTTAGGGTTGGGATTGGACCTAGGGTTAGGGTTATGTTGAGGGCTAGGGTTAGAGAGACGGTTAGGGTTGGGATTGGACCTAGGGTTAGGGTTATGTTGAGGGCTAGGGTTAGAGAGACGGTTAGGGTTGGGATTGGACCTAGGGTTAGGGTTATGTTGAGGGCTAGGGTTAGAGAGACGGTTAGGGTTGGGATTGGACCTAGGGTTAGGGTTATGTTGAGGGCTAGGGTTAGAGAGAAGGTTAGGATTGGGATTGGACCTCGGGTTAGGGTTATGTTGAGGGCTAGGGTTAGAGATACGGTTAGGGTTGGGATTGGACCTAGGGTTAGGGTTATGTTGAGGGCTAGGGTTAGAGAGACGGTTAGGGTTGGGATTGGACCTAGTGTTAGGGTTATGTTGAGGGCTAGGGTTGGGGAGACGGTTAGGGTTGGGATTTGACCTAGGGTTAGGGTTATGTTGAGCGCTAGGGTTAGAGAGACGGTTAGGGTTGGGATTGGACCTAGGGTTAGGGTTATGTTGAGGGCTAGGGTTAGAGACACGGTTAGGGTTGGGATTGGACCTAGGGTTAGGGTTATGTTGAGGGCTAGGGTTAGAGACACGGTTAGGGTTGGGATTGGACCTAGGGTTAGGGTTATGTTGAGGGCTAGGGTTAGAGAGACGGTTAGGGTTGGGATTGGACCTAGGGTTAGGGTTATGTTGAGGGTTAGGGTTAGAGACACGGTGAGGGTTGGGATTGGACCTAGGGTTAGGGTTATGTTGAGGGCTAGGGTTAGAGACACGGTTAGGGTTGGGATTGGACCTAGGGTTAGGGTTATGTTGAGGGCTAGGGTTAGAGACACGGTTAGGGTTTTGATTGGACCTAGGGTTAGGGTTATGTTGAGGGCTAGGGTTAGAGACACGGTTAGGGTTGGGATTGGACCTAGGGTTAGGGTTATGTTGAGGGCTAGGGTTAGAGAGACGGTTAGGGTTGGGATTGGACCTAGGGTTAGGGTTATGTTGAGGGCTAGGGTTAGAGACACGGTTAGGGTTGGGATTGGACCTAGGGTTAGGGTTATGTTGAGGGCTAGGGTTAGAGAGACGGTTAGGGTTGGGATTGGACCTAGGGTTAGGGTTATGTTGAGGGCTAGGGTTAGAGAGACGGTTAGGGTTGGGATTGGACCTAGGGTTAGGGTTATGTTGAGGGCTAGGGTTAGAGAGACGATTAGGTTTGGGATCGAACCTAGGGTTAGGGTTATGTTGACGGCTAGGGTTAGAGAGACGGTTAGGGTTGGGAATGGACCTAGGGTTAGGGTTATGTTGAGGCCTAGGGTTAGAGAGACGGTTAGGGTTGGGATTGGACCTAGGGTTAGGGTTATGTTGAGGGCTAGGGTTAGAGAGACGGTTAGGGTGGGGATTGGACCTAGGGTAAGGGTTATGATGCGGGCTAGGGTTACAGAGACGGTTAGGGTTGGGATTGGACCTAGGGTTAAGTTTATGTTGAGGGCTAGGGTTAGAGAGACGGTTTGGGTTGGGATTGGACCTGGGGTTAGGGTTATGTTGAGGGTTAGGGTTAGAGGGACGGTTAGGGTTGGGATTGGACCTAGGGTTAGGGTTATGTTGAGGGCTAGGGTTAGAGAGACGGTTAGGGTTGGGATTGGACCTAGGGTTAGGGTTATGTTGAGGGCTAGGGTTGGGGAGACGGTTAGGGTTGGGATTTGACCTAGGGTTAGGGTTATGTTGAGGGCTAGGGTTAGAGAGACGGTTAGGGTTGGGATTGGACCTAGGGTTAGGGTTATGTTGAGGGCTAGGGTTAGAGACACGGTTAGGGTTGGGATTGGACCTAGGGTTAGGGTTATGTTGAGGGCTAGGGTTAGAGACACGGTTAGGGTTGGGATTGGACCTAGGGTTAGGGTTATGTTGAGGGCTAGGGTTAGAGAGACGGTTAGGGTTGGGATTGGACCTAGGGTTAGGGTTATGTTGAGGGCTAGGGTTAGAGACACGGTTAGGGTTGGGATTGGACCTAGGGTTAGGGTTATGTTGAGGGCTAGGGTTAGAGACACGGTTAGGGTTGGGATTGGACCTAGGGTTAGGGTTATGTTGAGGGCTAGGGTTAGAGACACGTTTAGGGTTGGGATTGGACCTAGGGTTAGGGTTATGTTGAGGGCTAGGGTTAGAGACACGGTTAGGGTTGGGATTGGACCTAGGGTTAGGGTTATGTTGAAGGCTAGGGTTAGAGAGACGGTTAGGTTTGGGATTGGACCTAGGGTT
Organism: Miniopterus schreibersii; assembly: GCF_964146895.1. Lineage (NCBI taxonomy): Eukaryota > Metazoa > Chordata > Mammalia > Chiroptera > Miniopteridae > Miniopterus > Miniopterus schreibersii. Next base: position 63,331,073 of record NC_138110.1, read on the forward strand.
AGGGTTATGTTGAGGGCTAGGGTTAGAGAGACGGTTAGGGTTGGGTTTGGACCTAGGGTTAGGGTTATGTTGAGGGCTAGGGTTAGAGACACGGTTAGGGTTGGGATTGGACCTAGGGTTAGGGTTATGTTGAGGGCTAGGGTTAGAGACACGGTTAGGGTTGGGATTGGACCTAGGGTTAGGGTTATGTTGAGGGCTAGGGTTAGAGAGACGGTTAGGGTTGGGATTGGACCTAGGGTTAGGGTTATGTTGAGGGCTAGGGTTAGAGAGACGGTTAGGGTTGGGATTGGACCTAGGGTTAGGGTTATGTTGAGGGCTAGGGTTAGAGAGACGGTTAGGGTTGTGATTGGACCTAGGGTTAGGGTTATGTTGAGGGCTAGGGTTAGAGAGACGGTTAGGGTTGGGATTGGACCTAGGGTTAGGGTTATGTTGAGGGCTAGGGTTAGAGAGAAGGTTAGGATTGGGATTGGACCTAGGGTTAGGGTTATGTTGAGGGCTAGGGTTAGAGAGACGGTTAGGGTTGGGATTGGACCTAGGGTTAGGGTTATGTTGAGGGCTAGGGTTAGAGAGACGGTTAGGGTTGGGAATGGACCTAGGGTTAGGGTTATGTTGAGGGCTAGAGTTAGAGAGACGGTTAGGGTTGGGATTGGAACTAGGGTTAGGGTTATGTTGAGGGCTAGGGTTAGAGAGACGGTTAGGGTGGGGATTGGACCTAGGGTAAGGGTTATGTTGAGGGCTAGGGTTAGAGAGACGGTTAGGGTTGGGATTGGACCTAGGGTTAGGTTTATGTTGAGGGCTAGGGTTAGAGAGACGGTTAGGGTTGGGATTGGACCTAGGGTTAGGGTTATGTTGAGGGTTAGGGTTAGAGGGACGGTTAGGGTTGGGATTGGACCTAGGGTTAGGGTTATGTTAAGGGCTAGGGTTAGAGAGACGGTTAGGGTTGGGATTGGACCTAGGGTTAGGGTTATGTTGAGGGCTAGGGTTGGGGAGACGGTTAGGGTTGGGATTGGACCTAGGGTTAGGGTTATGTTGAGGGCTAGGGTTAGAGAGACGGTTAGGGTGGGGATTGGACCTGGGTTAGGGTTATGTTGAGGGCTAGGGTTAGAGACACGGTTAGGGTTGGGATAGGACCTAGGGTTAGGGTTATGTTGAGGGCGAGGGTTAGAGACACGGTTAGGGTTGGGATTGGACCTAGGGTTAGGGTTATGTTGAGGGCTAGGGTTAGAGAGACGGTTAGGGTTGGGATTGGACCTAGGGTTAGGGTTATGTTGAGGGCTAGGGTTAGAGAGACGGTTAGGGTTGGGATTGGACCTAGGGTTAGGGTTATGTTGAGGGCTAGGGTTAGAGAGACGGTTAGGGTTTGGATTGGACCTAGGGTTAGGGTTATGTTGAGGGATAGGGTTAGAGAGACGGTTAGGGTTGGGATTGGACCTAGGGTTAGGGTTATGTTGAGGGCTAGGGTTAGAGACACGGTGAGGGTTGGGATTGGACCTAGGGTTAGGGTTATGTTGAGGGCTAGGGTTAGAGAGACGGTTAGGGTTGGGATTCGACCTAGGGTTACGGTTATGTTGAGGGCTAGGGTTAGAGAGACGGTTAGGATTGCGATTGGACCTAGGGTTAGGGTTATGTTGAGGGCTAGGGTTAGAGAGACGGTTAGGGTTGGGATTGGACCTAGGGTTAGGGTTATGTTGAGGGCTAGGGTTAGAGAGACGGTTAGGGTTGGGATTGGACCTAGGGTTAGGGTTATGTTGAGGGCTAGGATTAGAGAGACGGTTAGGGTTGGGATTGGACCTAGGGTTAGGGTTATGTTGAGGGCTAGGGTTAGAGATACGGTTAGGGTTGGGATTGGACCTAGGGTTAGGGTTATGTTGAGGGCTAGGGTTAGAGAGACGGTTAGGGTTGGGATTGGACCTAGGGTTAGGGTTATGTTGAGGGCTAGGGTTAGAGAGACGATTAGGTTTGGGATTGAACCTAGGGTTAGGGTTATGTTGAGGGCTAGGGTTAGAGAGACGGTTAGGGTTGGGAATGGACCTAGGGTTAGGGTTATGTTGAGGGCTAGGGTTAGAGAGACGGTTAGGGTTGGGATTGGACCTAGGGTTAGGGTTATGTTGAGGGCTAGGTTAGAGAGACGGTTAGGGTTGGGATTGGACCTAGGGTTAGGGTTATGTTGAGGGCTAGGGTTGGGGAGACGGTTAGGGTTGAGATTTGACCTAGGGTTAGGGTTATGTTGAGGGCTAGGGTTAGAGAGACGGTTAGGGTTGGGATTGGACCTAGGGTTAGGGTTATGTTGAGGGCTAGGGTTAGAGACACGGTTAGGGTTGGGATTGGACCTAGGGTTAGGGTTATGTTGAGGGCTAGGGTTAGAGACACGGTTAGGGTTGGGATTGGACCTAGGGTTAGGGTTATGTTGAGGGCTAGGGTTAGAGAGACGGTTAGGGTTGGGATTGGACCTAGGGTTAGGGTTATGTTGAGGGCTAGGGTTAGAGAGACGGTTAGGGTTGGCATTGGACCTAGGGTTAGGGTTATGTTGAGGGCTAGGGTTAGAGAGACGGTTAGGGTTGGGATTGGACCTAGGGTTAGGGTTATGTTGAGGGCTAGGGTTAGAGAGACGGTTAGGGTTGGGATTGGACCTAGGGTTAGGGTTATGTTGAGGGCTAGAGTTAGAGAGAAGGTTAGGATTGGGATTGGACCTAGGGTTAGGGTTATGTTGAGGGCTAGGGTTAGAGAGACGGTTAGGGTTGGGATTGGACCTAGGGTTAGGGTTATGTTGAGGGCTAGGGTTAGAGAGACGGTTAGGGTTGGGATTGGACCTAGGGTTAGGGTTATGTTGAGGGCTAGGGTTAGAGAGACGATTAGGTTTGGGATTCAACCTAGTGTTAGGGTTATGTTGAGGGCTAGGGTTAGAGAGACGGTTAGGGTTGGGAATGGACCTAGGGTTAGGGTTATGTTGAGGGCTAGAGTTAGAGAGACGGTTAGGGTTGGGATTGGAACTAGGGTTAGGGTTATGTTGAGGGCTAGGGTTAGAGAGACGGTTAGGGTTTGGATTGGACCTAGGGTTAGGGTTATGTTGAGGGATAGGGTTAGAGAGACGGTTAGGGTTGGGATTGGACCTAGGGTTAGGGTTATGTTGAGGGCTAGGGTTAGAGACACGGTGAGGGTTGGGATTGGACCTAGGGTTAGGGTTATGTTGAGGGCTAGGGTTAGAGAGACGGTTAGGGTTGGGATTCGACCTAGGGTTACGGTTATGTTGAGGGCTAGGGTTAGAGAGACGGTTAGGATTGCGATTGGACCTAGGGTTAGGGTTATGTTGAGGGCTAGGGTTAGAGAGACGGTTAGGGTTGGGATTGGACCTAGGGTTAGGGTTATGTTGAGGGCTAGGGTTAGAGAGACGGTTAGGGTTGGGATTGGACCTAGGGTTAGGGTTATGTTGAGGGCTAGGATTAGAGAGACGGTTAGGGTTGGGATTGGACCTAGGGTTAGGGTTATGTTGAGGGCTAGGGTTAGAGATACGGTTAGGGTTGGGATTGGACCTAGGGTTAGGGTTATGTTGAGGGCTAGGGTTAGAGAGACGGTTAGGGTTGGGATTGGACCTAGGGTTAGGGTTATGTTGAGGGCTAGGGTTAGAGAGACGATTAGGTTTGGGATTGAACCTAGGGTTAGGGTTATGTTGAGGGCTAGGGTTAGAGAGACGGTTAGGGTTGGGAATGGACCTAGGGTTAGGGTTAGGTTGAGGGCTAGGGTTAGAGAGACGGTTAGGGTTGGGATTGGACCTAGGGTTAGGGTTATGTTGAGGGCTAGGTTAGAGAGACGGTTAGGGTTGGGATTGGACCTAGGGTTAGGGTTATGTTGAGGGCTAGGGTTGGGGAGACGGTTAGGGTTGGGATTTGACCTAGGGTTAGGGTTATGTTGAGGGCTAGGGTTAGAGAGACGGTTAGGGTTGGGATTGGACCTAGGGTTAGGGTTATGTTGAGGGCTAGGGTTAGAGACACGGTTAGGGTTGGGATTGGACCTAGGGTTAGGGTTATGTTGAGGGCTAGGGTTAGAGACACGGTTAGGGTTGGGATTGGACCTAGGGTTAGGGTTATGTTGAGGGCTAGGGTTAGAGAGACGGTTAGGGTTGGGATTGGACCTAGGGTTAGGGTTATGTTGAGGGCTAGGGTTAGAGAGACGGTTAGGGTTGGCATTGGACCTAGGGTTAGGGTTATGTTGAGGGCTAGGGTTAGAGAGACGGTTAGGGTTGGGATTGGACCTAGGGTTAGGGTTATGTTGAGGGCTAGGGTTAGCGAGACGGTTAGGGTTGGGATTGGACCTAGGGTTAGGGTTATGTTGAGGGCTAGGGTTAGAGAGAAGGTTAGGATTGGGATTGGACCTAGGGTTAGGGTTATGTTGAGGGCTAGGGTTAGAGAGACGGTTAGGGTTGGGATTGGACCTAGGGTTAGGGTTATGTTGAGGGCTAGGGTTAGAGAGACGGTTAGGGTTGGGATTGGACCTAGGGTTAGGGTTATGTTGAGGGCTAGGGTTAGAGAGACGATTAGGTTTGGGATTCAACCTAGTGTTAGGGTTATGTTGAGGGCTAGGGTTACAGAGACGGTTAGGGTTGGGAATGGACCTAGGGTTAGGGTTATGTTGAGGGCTAGAGTTAGAGAGACGGTTAGGGTTGGGATTGGAACTAGGGTTAGGGTTATGTTGAGGGCTAGGGTTAGAGAGACGGTTAGGGTGGGGATTGGACCTAGGGTAAGGGTTATGTTGAGGGCTAGGGTTAGAGACACGGTTAGGGTTGGGATAGGACCTAGGGTTAGGGTTATGTTGAGGGCGAGGGTTAGAGACACGGTTAGGGTTGGGATTGGACCTAGGGTTAGGGTTATGTTGAGGGCTAGGGTTAGAGAGACGGTTAGGGTTTGGATTGGACCTAGGGTTAGGGTTATGTTGAGGGCTAGGGTTAGAGAGACGGTTAGGGTTGGGATTGGACCTAGGGTTAGGGTTATGTTGAGGGCTAGGGTTAGAGAGACGGTTAGGGTTGGGATTGGACCTAGGGTTAGGGTTATGTTGAGGGCTAGGGTTAGAGAGACGGTTAGGGTTGGGATTGGACCTAGGGTTAGGGTTATGTTGAGGGTTAGGGTTATAGGGACGGTTAGGGTTGGGATTGGACCTAGGGTTAGGGTTATGTTGAGGGCTAGGGTTAGAGTGACGGTTACGGTTGGGATTGGCCCTAGGGTTAGGGTTATGTTGAGGGCTAGGGTTAGAGAGACGGTTACGGTTGGGATTGGACCTAGGGTTAGGGTTATGTTGAGGGCTAGGGTTAGAGAGACGGTTACGGTTGGGATTGGACCTAGGGTTAGGGTTATGTTGAGGGCTAGGGTTGGAGAGACGGTTACGGTTGGGATTGGACCTAGGGTTAGGGTTATGTTGAGGGCTAGGGTTGGAGAGACGGTTAGGGTTGGGATTGGACCTAGGGTTAGAGTTATGTTGAGGGCTAGGGTTAGAGAGACGGTTAGGGTTGGGATTGGACCTAGGGTTAGGGTTATGTTGAGGGCTAGGGTTAGAGACACGGTTAGGGTTGGGATTGGACCTAGGGTTAGTGTTATGTTGAGGGCTAGGGTTAGAGATACGGTTAGGTTTGGGAATGGACCTAGGGTTAGGGTTATGTTGAGGGCTAGGGTTAGAGAGACGGTTAGGGTTGGGATTGGACCTAGGGTTAGGGTTATGTTGAGGGCTAGGGTTAGAGAGACGGTTAGGGTTGGGATTGCACCTAGGGATAGGGTTATGTTGAGGGCTAGGTTTAGAGAGACGGTTCGCGTTGGGATTGGACATAGGGTTAGGGTTATGTTGAGGGCTAGGATTAGAGAGACGCTTAGGGTTGGGATTGGACCTAGGGTTAGGGTTATGTTGAGGGCTAGGGTTAGAGAGATGGTTACGGTTGGGATTGGACCTAGGGTTAGGGTTATGTTGAGGGCTAGGGTTAGAGAGACGGTTCGGGTTGGGATTGGACCTAGGGTTAGGGTTATGTTGAGGGCTAGGGTTAGAGAGACGGTTAGGGTTGGGATTGGACCTAGGGTTAGGGTTATGTTGAGGGCTAGGGTTAGAGAGATGGTTACGGTTGGGATTGGACCTAGGGTTAGGGTTATGTTGAGGGCTAGGATTAGAGAGACGGTTCGGGTTGGGATTGGACCTAGGGTTAGGGTTATGTTGAGGGCTAGGGTTAGAGAGACGGTTCGGGTTGGGATTGGACCTAGGGTTAGGGTTATGTTGAGGGCTAGGGTTAGAGAGATAGTTACGGTTGGGATTGGACCTAGGGTTAGGGTTATGTTGAGGGCTAGGGTTAGAGAGACGGTTCGGGTTGCGATTGGACCTAAGGTTACGGTTATGTTGAGGGCTAGGGTAAGAGAGACGGTTCGGGTTGGGATTGGACCTAGGGTTAGGGTTATGTTAGGGCTAGGGTTAGAGAGATGGTTACGGTTGGGATTGGACCTAGGGTTAGGGTTATGTTGAGGGCTAAGGTTAGAGAGACGGTTAGGGTTGGGATTGGACCTAGGGTTAGGGTTATGTTGAGGGCTAGGGTTAGAGAGACGGTTAGGGTTGGGATTGGACCTAGGATTAGGGTTATGTTGAGGGCTAGGGTTAGAGAGACGGTTAGGGTTGGGATTGGACCTAGGGTTAGGGTTATGTTGAGGGCTAGGGTTAGAGAGACGGTTTGGGTTGGGATTGTACCTAGGGTTAGGGTTATGTTGAGGGTTAGGGTTATAGGGACGGTTAGGGTTGGGATTGGACCTAGGGTTAGGTTTATGTTGAGGGCTAGGGTTAGAGAGACGGTTACGGTTGGGATTGGACCTAGGGTTAGGTTATGTTGAGGGCTAGGGTTAGAGAGACGGTTAGGGTTGGGATTGGACCGAGGGTTAGGGTTATGTTGAGGGCTAGGGTTAGAGAGACGGTTAGGGTTGGGATTGGGCCTAGGGTTAGGGTTATGTTGAGGGCTAGGGATAGAGAGACGGTTAGGGTTGGGATTGGACCTAGGGTTAGGGTTATGTTGAAGGCTAGGGTTAGAGAGACGGTTAGGGTTGGGATTGGACCTAGGGTTAGGGTTATGTTGAGGGCTAGGGTTAGAGAGACGGTTAGGGTTGGGATTGGACCTAGGGTTAGGGTTATGTTGAGGGCTAGGGTTAGAGAGACGCTTAGGGTTGGGATTGGACCTAGGATTAGGGTTATGTTGAGGGCTAGGGTAGAGAGACGGTTTGGGTTGGGATTGGACCTAGGGTTAGGTTTATGTTCAGGGTTAGGGTTATAGGGACGGTTAGGGTTGGGATTGGACCTAGGGTTAGGGTTATGTTGAGGGCTAGGGTTAGAGAGACGGTTACGGTTGGGATTGGACCTAGGGTTAGGGTTATGTTGAGGTCTAGGGTTAGAGAGACGGTTACGGTTGGGATTGGACCTAGGGTTAGGGTTATGTTGAGGGCTAGGGTTAGAGAGACGGTTTGGGTTGGGATTGGACCTAGGGTTAGGGTTATATTGAGGGCTACGGTTAGAGAGACGGTTAGGGTTGGGATTGGACCTAGGGTTAGGGTTATGTTGAGGGCTAGGGTTAGAAAGATGGTTACGGTTGGGATTGGACCTAGGGTTAGGGTTATGTTGAGGGCTAGGGTTTGAGAGACGGTTAGGGTTGGGATTGGACCTAGGGTTAGGGTTATGTTGAGGGCTAGGGTTAGAGAGATGGTTAGGGTTGGGATTGGACCTAGGGTTAGGGTTATGTTGAGGGCTAGGGTTTGAGAGATGGTTACGGTTGGGATTGGACCTAGGGTTAGGGTTATGTTGAGGGCTAGGGTTAGAGAGACGGTTCGGGTTGGGATTGGACCTAGCATTAGGGTTATGTTGAGGGCTAGGGTTAGAGAGACGGTTAGGGTTGGGATTGGACCTAGGGTTAGGGTTATGTTGAGGGCTAGGGTTAGAGAGACGGTTAGGGTTGGGATTGGACCTAGGGTTAGGGTTATGTTGAGGGCTAGGGTTAGAGAGACGGTTAGGTTTGGGATTGGACCTAGGGTTAGGGTTATGTTGAGGGCTAGGGATAGAGAGACTGTTAGGGTTGGGTTTGGACCTAGGGTTAGGGTTATGTTGAGGGCTAGGGTTAGAGAGACGGTTGGGGTTGGGATTGGACCTAGGGTTAGGGTTATGTTGAGGGCTAGGGTTGTAGAGACGGTTAGGGTTGGGATTGGACCTAGGGTTTGGGTTATGTTGAGGGCTAGGTTTAGAGAGACGGTTAGGGTTGGGATTGGACCTAGGGTTAGGGTTATGTTGAGGGCTAGGGTTAGAGAGACGGTTTGGGTTGTTATTGGACCTAGGGTTAGGGTTATGTTGAGGGTTAGGGTTATAGGGACGGTTAGGGTTGGGATTGGACCTAGGGTTAGGGTTATGTTGAGGGCTAGGGTTAGAGAGACGGTTAGGGTTGGGATTGGACCTAGGGTTAGGGTTATGTTGAGGGCTAGGGTTAGAGAGACGGTTACGGTTGGGATTGGACCTAGGGTTAGGGTTATGTTGAGGGTTAGGGTTAGAGAGACGGTTACGGTTGGGATTGGACCTAGGGTTAGGGTTATGTTGAGGGCTAGGGTTAGAAAGACGGTTAGGGTTGGGATTGGACCTAGGGTTAGGGTTATGTTGAGGGCTAGGGTTAGAGAGACGGTTAGGGTGGGGATTGGACCTAGGGTTAGGGTTATGTTGAGGGCTAGGGTTAGAGAGACGGTTAGGGTTGGGATTGGACCTAGGGTTAGGGTTATGTTGAGGGCTAGGGTTAGAGGGACGGTTAGGGTTGGGATTGGACCTAGGGTTAGGGTTATGTTGAGGGCTAGGGTTAGAGAGACGGTTAGGGTTGGGATTGGACCTACGGTTAGGGTTATGTTGAGGGCTAGGGTTAGAGAGACGGTTAGGGTTGGGATTGGACCTACGGTTAGGGTTATGTTGAGGGCTAAGTTTACAGAAATGGTTAGGGTTGGGATTTGACCTAGGGTTAGGGTTATGTTGAGGGCTAGGGTTAGAGAGACGGTTAGGGTTGGGATTGGACCTAGAGTTAGGGTTATGTTGAGGGCTAGGGTTAGATAGACGGTTAGGGTTGGGATTGGACCTAGGGTTAGGGTTATGTTGAGGGCTAAGGTTAGAGAGACGGTTAGGGTTGGGATTGGACCTAGGGTTAGGGTTATGTTGAGGGCTAGGGTTAGAGAGACGGTTAGGGTTGGGATTGGACCTAGGGTTAGGGTTATGTTGAGGGCTAGGGTTAGAGAGACGGTTAGGATTGGGATTGGACCTAGGGTTAGGGTTATGTTGAGGGCTAGGGTTAGAGAGACGGTTTGGGTTGGGATTGTACCTAGGGTTAGGGTTATGTTGAGGGTTAGGGTTATAGGGACGGTTAGGGTTGGGATTGGACCTAGGGTTAGGTTTATGTTGAGGGCTAGGGTTAGAGAGACGGTTACGGTTGGGATTGGACCTAGGGTTAGGGTTATGTTGAGGGCTAGGGTTAGAGAGACGGTTAGGGTTGGGATTGGACCTAGGGTTAGGGTTATGTTGAGGGCTAGGGTTAGAGAGACGGTTAGGGTTGGGATTGGACCTAGGGTTAGGGTTATGTTGAGGGCTAGGGTTAGAGAGACGGTTAGGGTTGGGATTGGGCCTAGGGTTAGGGTTATGTTGAGGGCTAGGGTTAGAGAGACGGTTAGGGTTGGGATTGGACCTAGGGTTAGGGTTATGTTGAGGGCTAGGGTTAGAGAGACGGTTTGGGTTGGGATTGGACCTAGGGTTAGGTTTATGTTCAGGGTTAGGGTTATAGGGACGGTTAGGGTTGGGATTGGACCTAGGGTTAGGGTTATGTTGAGGGCTAGGGTTAGAGAGACGGTTACGGTTGGGATTGGACCTAGGGTTAGGGTTATGTTGAGGGCTAGGGTTAGAGAGACGGTTACGGTTGGGATTGGACCTAGGGTTAGGGTTATGTTGAGGGCTAGGGTTAGAGAGACGGTTACGGTTGGGATTGGACCTAGGGTTAGGGTTATGTTGAGGGCTAGGGTTAGAGAGACGGTTAGGGTTGGGATTGGACCTAGGGTTAGGGTTATGTTGAAACTAGGGTTAGAGAGACGGTTAGGGTTGGGATTGGACCTAGGGTTAGGGTTATGTTGAGGGCTAGGGTTAGAGAGACGGTTAGGTTTGGGATTGGACCTAGGGTTAGGGTTATGTTGAGGGCTAGGGTTAGAGAGACGGTTAGGGTGGGGATTGGACCTAGGGTTAGGGTATGTTGAGGGCTAGGGTTAGAGAGACGGTTAGGGTTGGGATTGGACCTAGGGTTAGGGTTATGTTGAGGGCTAGGGTTAGAGAGACGGTTTGGGTTGGGATTGGACCTAGGGTTAGGGTTATATTGAGGGCTACGGTTAGAGAGACGGTTAGGGTTGGGATTGGACCTAGGGTTAGGGTTATGTTGAGGGCTAGGGTTAGAAAGATGGTTACGGTTGGGATTGGACCGAGGGTTAGGGTTATGTTGAGGGCTAGGGTTTGAGAGACGGTTAGGGTTGGGATTGGACCTAGGGTTAGGGTTATGTTGAGGGCTAGGGTTAGAGAGATGGTTAGGGTTGGGATTGGACCTAGGGTTAGGGTTATGTTGAGGGCTAGGGTTTGAGAGATGGTTACGGTTGGGATTGGACCTAGGGTTAGGGTTATGTTGAGGGCTAGGGTTAGAGAGACGGTTCGGGTTGGGATTGGACCTAGCATTAGGGTTATGTTGAGGGCTAGGGTTAGAGAGACGGTTAGGGTTGGGATTGGACCTAGGGTTAGGGTTATGTTGAGGGCTAGGGTTAGAGAGACGGTTAGGGTTGGGATTGGACCTAGGGTTAGGGTTATGTTGAGGGCTAGGGTTAGAGAGACGGTTAGGTTTGGGATTGGACCTAGGGTTAGGGTTATGTTGAGGGCTAGGGATAGAGAGACTGTTAGGGTTGGGTTTGGACCTAGGGTTAGGGTTATGTTGAGGGCTAGGGTTAGAGAGACGGTTAGGGTTGGGATTGGACCTAGGGTTAGGGTTATGTTGAGGGCTAGGGTTATAGAGACGGTTAGGGTTGGGATTGGACCTAGGGTTTGGGTTATGTTGAGGGCTAGGTTTAGAGAGACGGTTAGGGTTGGGATTGGACCTAGGGTTAGGGTTATGTTGAGGGCTAGGGTTAGAGAGACGGTTTGGGTTGTTATTGGACCTAGGGTTAGGGTTATGTTGAGGGTTAGGGTTATAGGGACGGTTAGGGTTGGGATTGGACCTAGGGTTAGGGTTATGTTGAGGGCTAGGGTTAGAGAGACGGTTAGGGTTGGGATTGGACCTAGGGTTAGGGTTATGTTGAGGGCTAGGGTTAGAGAGACGGTTACGGTTGGGATTGGACCTAGGGTTAGGGTTATGTTGAGGGTTAGGGTTAGAGAGACGGTTACGGTTGGGATTGGACCTAGGGTTAGGGTTATGTTGAGGGCTAGGGTTAGAAAGACGGTTAGGGTTGGGATTGGACCTAGGGTTAGGGTTATGTTGAGGGCTAGGGTTAGAGAGACGGTTAGGGTGGGGATTGGACCTAGGGTTAGGGTTATGTTGAGGGCTAGGGTTAGAGAGACGGTTAGGGTTGGGATTGGACCTAGGGTTAGGGTTATGTTGAGGGCTAGGGTTAGAGGGACGGTTAGGGTTGGGATTGGACCTAGGGTTAGGGTTATGTTGAGGGCTAGGGTTAGAGAGACGGTTAGGGTTGGGATTGGACCTACGGTTAGGGTTATGTTGAGGGCTAAGTTTACAGAAATGGTTAGGGTTGGGATTTGACCTAGGGTTAGGGTTATGTTGAGGGCTAGGGTTAGAGAGACGGTTAGGGTTGGGATTGGACCTAGAGTTAGGGTTATGTTGAGGGCTAGGGTTAGATAGACGGTTAGGGTTGGGATTGGACCTAGGGTTAGGGTTATGTTGAGGGCTAAGGTTAGAGAGACGGTTAGGGTTGGGATTGGACCTAGGGTTAGGGTTATGTTGAGGGCTAGGGTTAGAGAGACGGTTAGGGTTGGGATTGGACCTAGGGTTAGGGTTATGTTGAGGGCTAGATTTGAGAGACGGTTAGGGTTGGGATTGGACCTAGGGTTAGGGTTATGTTGAGGGCTAGGGTTAGAGAGACGGTTTGGGTTGGGATTGTACCTAGGGTTAGGGTTATGTTGAGGGTTAGGGTTATAGGGACGGTTAGGGTTGGGATTGGACCTAGGGTTAGGTTTTTGTTGAGGGCTAGGGTTAGAGAGACGGTTACGGTTGGGATTGGACCTAGGGTTAGGGTTATGTTGAGGGCTAGGGTTAGAGAGACGGTTAGGGTTGGGATTGGACCTAGGGTTAGGGTTATGTTGAGGGCTAGGGTTAGAGAGACGGTTAGGGTTGGGATTGGACCTAGGGTTAGGGTTATGTTGAGGGCTAGGGTTAGAGAGACGGTTAGGGTTGGGATTGGGCCTAGGGTTAGGGTTATGTTGAGGGCTAGGGTTAGAGAGACGGTTAGGGTTGGGATTGGACCTAGGGTTAGGGTTATGTTGAGGGCTAGGGTTAGAGAGACGGTTTGGGTTGGGATTGGACCTAGGGTTAGGTTTATGTTCAGGGTTAGGGTTATAGGGACGGTTAGGGTTGGGATTGGACCTAGGGTTAGGGTTATGTTGAGGGCTAGGGTTAGAGAGACGGTTACGGTTGGGATTGGACCTAGGGTTAGGGTTATGTTGAGGGCTAGGGTTAGAGAGACGGTTACGGTTGGGATTGGACCTAGGGTTAGGGTTATGTTGAGGGCTAGGGTTAGAGAGACGGTTACGGTTGGGATTGGACCTAGGGTTAGGGTTATGTTGAGGGCTAGGGTTAGAGAGACGGTTAGGGTTGGGATTGGACCTAGGGTTAGGGTTATGTTGAAACTAGGGTTAGAGAGACGGTTAGGGTTGGGATTGGACCTAGGGTTAGGGTTATGTTGAGGGCTAGGGTTAGAGAGACGGTTAGGTTTGGGATTGGACCTAGGGTTAGGGTTAAGTTGAGGGCTAGGGATAGAGAGACGGTTAGGGTTGGGATTGGACCTAGGGTTAGGGTTATGTTGAGGGCTAGGGTTAGAGAGACGGTTAGCGTGGGATTGGACCTAGGGTTAGGGTTATATTGAGGGCTAGGGTTAGAGAGACGGTTAGGGTTGGGATTGGACCTAGGGTTAGGGTTATGTTGAGGGCTAGGGTTAGAGAGACGGTTTGGGTTGGGATTGGACCTAGGGTTAGTGTTATGTTGAGGGTTAGGGTTATAGGGACGGTTAGGGTTGGGATTGGACCAAGGGTTAGGGTTATGTTGAGGGCTAGGGTTAGAGAGACGGTTAGGGTTGGCATTGGACCTAGGGTTAGGGTTATGTTGAGGGCTAGGGTTAGAGAGACGGTTAGGGTGGGGATTGGACCTAGGGTTAGGGTTATGTTGAGGGCTAGGGTTAGAGAGACGGTTACGGTTGGGATTGGACCTAGGGTTAGGGTTATGTTGAGGGCTAGGGTTAGAGAGACGGTTACGGTTGGGATTGGACCTAGGGTTAGGGTTATGTTGAGGGCTAGGGTTAGAGAGACGGTTAGGGTGGGGATTGGACCTAGGGTTAGGGTTATGTTGAGGGCTAGGGTTAGAGAGACGGTTAGGGTGGGGATTGGACCTAGGGTTAGGGTATGTTGAGGGCTAGGGTTAGAGAGACGGTTAGGGTTGGGATTGGACCTAGGGTTAGGGTTATGTTGAGGGCTAGGGTTAGAGAGACGGTTTGGGTTGGGATTGGACCTAGGGTTAGGGTTATATTGAGGGCTACGGTTAGAGAGACGGTTAGGGTTGGGATTGGACCTAGGGTTAGGGTTATGTTGAGGGCTAGGGTTAGAAAGATGGTTACGGTTGGGATTGGACCTAGGGTTAGGGTTATGTTGAGGGCTAGGGTTTGAGAGACGGTTAGGGTTGGGATTGGACCTAGGGTTAGGGTTATGTTGAGGGCTAGGGTTAGAGAGATGGTTAGGGTTGGGATTGGACCTAGGGTTAGGGTTATGTTGAGGGCTAGGGTTTGAGAGATGGTTACGGTTGGGATTGGACCTAGGGTTAGGGTTATGTTGAGGGTTAGGGTTAGAGAGACGGTTCGGGTTGGGATTGGACCTAGCATTAGGGTTATGTTGAGGGCTAGGGTTAGAGAGACGGTTAGGGTTGTGATTGGACCTAGGGTTAGGGTTATGTTGAGGGCTAGGGTTAGAGAGACGGTTAGGGTTGGGATTGGACCTAGGGTTAGGGTTATGTTGAGGGCTAGGGTTAGAGAGACGGTTAGGTTTGGGATTGGACCTAGGGTTAGGGTTATGTTGAGGGCTAGGGATAGAGAGACTGTTAGGGTTGGGTTTGGACCTAGGGTTAGGGTTATGTTGAGGGCTAGGGTTAGAGAGACGGTTAGGGTTGGGATTGGACCTAGGGTTAGGGTTATGTTGAGGGCTAGGGTTATAGAGACGGTTAGGGTTGGGATTGGACCTAGGGTTTGGGTTATGTTGAGGGCTAGGTTTAGAGAGACGGTTAGGGTTGGGATTGGACCTAGGGTTAGGGTTATGTTGAGGGCTAGGGTTAGAGAGACGGTTTGGGTTGTTATTGGACCTAGGGTTAGGGTTATGTTGAGGGTTAGGGTTATAGGGACGGTTAGGGTTGGGATTGGACCTAGGGTTAGGGTTATGTTGAGGGCTAGGGTTAGAGAGACGGTTAGGGTTGGGATTGGACCTAGGGTTAGGGTTATGTTGAGGGCTAGGGTTAGAGAGACGGTTACGGTTGGGATTGGAACTAGGGTTAGGGTTATGTTGAGGGTTAGGGTTAGAGAGACGGTTACGGTTGGGATTGGACCTAGGGTTAGGGTTATGTTGAGGGCTAGGGTTAGAAAGACGGTTAGGGTTGGGATTGGACCTAGGGTTAGGGTTATGTTGAGGGCTAGGGTTAGAGAGACGGTTAGGGTGGGGATTGGACCTAGGGTTAGGGTTATGTTGAGGGCTAGGGTTAGAGAGACGGTTAGGGTTGGGATTGGACCTAGGGTTAGGGTTATGTTGAGGGCTAGGGTTAGAGGGACGGTTAGGGTTGGGATTGGACCTAGGGTTAGGGTTATGTTGAGGGCTAGGGTTAGAGAGACGGTTAGGGTTGGGATTGGACCTACGGTTAGGGTTATGTTGAGGGCTAGGGTTAGAGAGACGGTTAGGGTTGGGATTGGACCTACGGTTAGGGTTATGTTGAGGGCTAAGTTTACAGAAATGGTTAGGGTTGGGATTTGACCTAGGGTTAGGGTTATGTTGAGGGCTAGGGTTAGAGAGACGGTTAGGGTTGGGATTGGACCTAGAGTTAGGGTTATGTTGAGGGCTAGGGTTAGATAGACGGTTAGGGTTGGGATTGGACTTAGGGTTAGGGTTATGTTGAGGGCTAGGGTTAGAGAGACGGTTAGGGTGGGGATTGGACCTAGGGTTAGGGTTATGTTGAGGGCTAGGGTTAGAGAGACGGTTAGGGTTGGGATTGGACCTAGGGTTAGGGTTATGTTGAGGGCTAGGGTTAGATAGACGGTTAGGGTTGGGATTGGACCTAGGGTTAGGGTTATGTTGAGGGCTAGGGTTAGAGAGACGGTTAGGGTGGGGATTGGACCTAGGGTTAGGGTTATGTTGAGGGCTAGGGTTAGAGAGACGGTTAGGGTTGGGATTGGACCTAGGGTTAGGGTTATGTTGAGGGCTAGGGTTAGAGAGACGGTTTGGGTTGGGATTGTACCTAGGGTTAGGGTTATGTTGAGGGTAAGGGTTATAGGGACGGTTAGGGTTGGGATTGGACCTAGGGTTAGGTTTATGTTGAGGGCTAGGGTTAGAGAGACGGTTACGGTTGGGATTGGACCTAGGGTTAGGGTTATGTTGAGGGCTAGGGTTAGAGAGACGGTTAGGGTTGGGATTGGACCTAGGGTTAGGGTTATGTTGAGGGCTAGGGTTAGAGAGACGGTTAGGGTTGGGATTGGACCTAGGGTTAGGGTTATGTTGAGGGCTAGGGTTAGAGAGACGGTTAGGGTTGGGATTGGGCCTAGGGTTAGGGTTATGTTGAGGGCTAGGGTTAGAGAGACGGTTAGGGTTGGGATTGGACCTAGGGTTAGGGTTATGTTGAGGGCTAGGGTTAGAGAGACGGTTTGGGTTGGGATTGGACCTAGGGTTAGGTTTATGTTCAGGGTTAGGGTTATAGGGACGGTTAGGGTTGGGATTGGACCTAGGGTTAGGGTTATGTTGAGGGCTAGGGTTAGAGAGACGGTTACGGTTGGGATTGGACCTAGGGTTAGGGTTATGTTGAGGGCTAGGGTTAGAGAGACGGTTAGGGTTGGGATTGGACCTAGGGTTAGGGTTATGTTGAGGGCTAGGGTTAGAGAGACGGTTAGGGTTGGGATTGGACCTAGGGTTAGGGTTATGTTGAGGGCTAGGGTTAGAGAGACGGTTAGGTTTGGGATTGGACCTAGGGTTAGGGTTATGTTGAGGGCTAGGGATAGAGAGACTGTTAGGGTTGGGTTTGGACCTAGGGTTAGGGTTATGTTGAGGGCTAGGGTTAGAGAGACGGTTAGGGTTGGGATTGGACCTAGGGTTAGGGTTATGTTGAGGGCTAGGGTTATAGAGACGGTTAGGGTTGGGATTGGACCTAGGGTTTGGGTTATGTTGAGGGCTAGGTTTAGAGAGACGGTTAGGGTTGGGATTGGACCTAGGGTTAGGGTTATGTTGAGGGCTAGGGTTAGAGAGACGGTTTGGGTTGTTATTGGACCTAGGGTTAGGGTTATGTTGAGGGTTAGGGTTATAGGGACGGTTAGGGTTGGGATTGGACCTAGGGTTAGGGTTATGTTGAGGGCTAGGGTTAGAGAGACGGTTAGGGTTGGGATTGGACCTAGGGTTAGGGTTATGTTGAGGGCTAGGGTTAGAGAGACGGTTACGGTTGGGATTGGACCTAGGGTTAGGGTTATGTTGAGGGTTAGGGTTAGAGAGACGGTTACGGTTGGGATTGGACCTAGGGTTAGGGTTATGTTGAGGGCTAGGGTTAGAAAGACGGTTAGGGTTGGGATTGGACCTAGGGTTAGGGTTATGTTGAGGGCTAGGGTTAGAGAGACGGTTAGGGTGGGGATTGGACCTAGGGTTAGGGTTATGTTGAGGGCTAGGGTTAGAGAGACGGTTAGGGTTGGGATTGGACCTAGGGTTAGGGTTATGTTGAGGGCTAGGGTTAGAGGGACGGTTAGGGTTGGGATTGGACCTAGGGTTAGGGTTATGTTGAGGGCTAGGGTTAGAGAGACGGTTAGGGTTGGGATTGGACCTACGGTTAGGGTTATGTTGAGGGCTAGGGTTAGAGAGACGGTTAGGGTTGGGATTGGACCTACGGTTAGGGTTTTGTTGAGGGCTAAGTTTACAGAAATGGTTAGGGTTGGGATTTGACCTAGGGTTAGGGTTATGTTGAGGGCTACTGTTAGAGAGACGGTTAGGGTTGGGATTGGACCTAGGGTTAGGGTTATGTTGAGGGCTAGGGTTAGATAGACGGTTAGGGTTGGGATTGGACCTAGGGTTAGGGTTATGTTGAGGGCTAGGGTTAGAGAGACGGTTCGGGTTGGGATTGGACCTAGGGTTAGGGTTATGTTGAGGGCTAGGGTTAGAGAGACGGTTAGGGTTGGGATTGGACCTAGGGTTAGGGTTATGTTGAGGGCTAGGGTTAGAGAGACGGTTCGGGTTGGGATTGGACCTAGGGTTAGGGTTATGTTGAGGGCTAGTGTTAGAGAGACGGTTAGGGTTGGGATTTGACCTAGGGTTAGGGTTATGTTGAGGGCTACGGTTAGAGAGATGGTTACGGTTGGGATTGGACCTAGGGTTAGGGTTATGTTGAGGGCTAGGGTTAGAGAGACGGTTAGGGTTGGGATTGGACCTAGGGTTAGGGTTATGTTGAGGGCTAGGGTTAGAGAGACGATTAGGGTTGGGATTGGACCTAGGGTTAGGGTTATGTTGAAGGTTAGGGTTAGAGAGACGGTTAGGGTTGGGATTGGACCTAGGGTTAAGGCTATGTTGAGGGCTAGGGATAGAGAGACGGTTAGGGTTGGGATTGGACCTAGGGTTAGGGTTATGTTGAGGGCTAGGGTTAGAGAGACGGTTAGGGTTGGGATTGGACCTAGGGTTAGGGTTATGTTGAGGGCTAGGGTTAGAGAGACGGTTAGCGTTGGGATTGGACCTAGGGTTAGGGTTATGTTGAGGGCTAGGGTTAGAGAGACGGTTAGGGTTGGGATTGGACCTAGGGTTAGGGTTATGTTGAGGGCTAGGGTTAGAGAGACGGTTAGGGTTGGGATTGGACCTAGGGTTAGGGTTATGTTGAGGGTTAGGGTTATAGGGACGGTTAGGGTTGGGATTGGACCTAGGGTTAGGGTTATGTTGAGGGCTAGGGTTAGAGAGACGGTTAGGGTTGGGATTGGACCTAGGGTTAGGGTTATGTTGAGGGCTAGGGTTAGAGAGACGGTTAAGGTTGGGATTGGACCTAGGGTTAGGGTTATGTTGAGGGCTAGGGTTAGAGAGACGGTTACGGTTGGGATTGGACCTAGGGTTAGGGTTATGTTGAGGGCTAGGGTTAGAGAGACGGTTAGGGTTGGGATTGGACCTAGGGTTAGGGTTATGTTGAGGGCTAGGGTTAGAGAGATGGTTAGGGTGGGGATTGGACCAGGGTTAGGGTTATGTTGAGGGCCTGGGTTAGAGAGACGGTTAGAGTTGGAATTGGACCTAGGGTTAGGGTTATGTTGAGGGCTAGGGTTAGAGAACGGTTTGGGTTGGGATTGGACCTAGAGTTAGGGTTATGTTGAGGGCTAGGGTTAGAGAGACGGTTAGGGGTGGGATTGGACCTAGGGTTAGGGTTATGTTGAGGGCTAGGGTTTGAGAGATGGTTACGGTTGGGATTGGGCCTAGGGTTAGGGTTATGTTGAGGGCTAGGGTTAGAGAGACGGTTACGGTTGGGATTGGACCTAGGGTTAGGGTTATGTTGAGGGCTAGGGTTACAGAGACGGTTCGGGTTGGGATTGGACCTAGGGTTAGGGTTATGTTGAGGGCTAGGGTTAGAGAGATGGTTACGGTTGGGATTGGACCTAGGGTTAGGGTTATGTTGAGGGCTAGGGTTAGAGAGACGGTTAGGGTTGGGATTGGACCTAGGGTTAGGGTTATGTTGAGGGCTAGGGTTAGAGAGACGGTTAGGGTTGGGATTGGACCTAGGGTTAGGGTTATGTTGAGGGCTAGGGTTAGAGAGACGGTTAGGGTTGGGATTGGACCTAGGGTTAGGGTTATGTTGAGGGCTAGGGATAGAGAGACGGTTAGGGTTGGGATTGGACCTAGGGTTAGGGTTATGTTGAGGGCTAGGGTTAGAGAGACGGTTAGGGTTGGGATTGGACCTAGGGTTAGGGTTATGTTGAGGGCTAGGGTTAGAGAGACGGTTAGGGTTGGGATTGGACCTAGGGTTAGGGTTTTGTTGAGGGCTAGGGTTAGAGAGACGGTTTGGGTTGGGATTGGACCTAGGGTTAGGGTTATGTTGAGGGTTAGGGTTATAGGGACGGTTAGGGTTGGGATTGGACCTAGGGTTAGGGTTATGTTGAGGGCTAGGGTTAGAGAGACGGTTAGGGTTGGGATTGGACCTAGGGTTAGGGTTACGTTGAGGGCTAGGGTTAGAGAGACGGTTACGGTTGGGATTGGACCTAGGGTTAGGGTTATGTTGAGGGCTAGGGTTAGAGAGACGGTTAGGGTTGGGATTGGACCTAGGGTTAGGGTTATGTTGAGGGCTAGGGTTAGAGAGACGGTTAGGGTTGGGATTGGACCTAGGGTTAGGGTTATGTTGAGGGCTAGGGTTAGAGAGACGGTTAGGGTGGTGATTGGACCTAGGGTTAGGGTTATGTTGAGGGCTAGGGTTAGAGAGACGGTTAGGGTTGGGATTGGACCTAGGGTTAGGGTTATGTTGAGGGCTAGGGTTAGAAGGACGGTTTGGGTTGGGATTGGACCTAGGGTTAGGGTTATGTTGAGGGCTAGGGTTAGAGAGACGGTTAGGGTTGGGATTGGACCTGGGGTTAGGGTTATGTTGAGGGCTAGGTTTAGAGAGAAGGTTACGGTTGGGATTGGACCTAGGGTTAGGGTTATGTTGAGGGCTAGGGTTAGAGAGAAGGTTAGGGTTGGGATTGGACCTAGGGTTAGGGTTATGTTGAGCGCTAGGGTTAGAGAGACGGTTAAGGTTGGGATTTGACCTAGGGTTAGGGTTATGTTGAGGGCTACGGTTAGAGAGATGGTTACGGTTGGGATTGGACCTAGGGTTAGGGTTATGTTGAGGGCTAGGGTTAGAGAGACGGTTAGGGTTGGGACTGGACCTAGGGTTGGGTTATGTTGAGGGCTAGGGTTAGAGAGACGGTTAGGGTTGGGATTGGACCTAGGGTTAGGGTTATGTTGAGGGCTAGGGTTAGAGAGACGGTTAGGGTTGGGATTGGACCTAGGGTTAGGGTTAAGTTGAGGGCTAGGGATAGAGAGACGGTTAGGGTTGGGATTGGACCTAGGGTTAGGGTTATGTTGAGGGCTAGGGTTAGAGAGACGGTTAGGGTTGGAATTGGACCTAGGGTTAGGGTTATGTTGAGGGCTAGGGTTAGAGAGACGGTTTGGGTTGGGATTGGACCTAGGGTTAGGGTTATGTTGAGGGCTAGGGTTAGAGAGACGGTTAGGGGTGGGATTGGACCTAGGGTTAGGGTTATGTTGAGGGCTAGGGTTTGAGAGATGGTTACGGTTGGGATTGGACATAGGGTTAGGGTTATGTTGAGGGCTAGGGTTAGAGAGACGGTTAGCGTTGGGATTGGACCTAGGGTTAGGGTTATGTTGAGGGCTAGGATTAGAGAGACGGTTAGGGTTGGGATTGGACCTAGGGTTAGGGTTATGTTGAGGGCTAGGGTTAGAGAGACGGTTAGGGTTGGGATTGGACCTAGGGTTAGGGTTATGTTGAGGGCTAGGGTTAGAGAGACGGTTTGGGTTGGGATTGGACCTAGGGTTAGGGTTATGTTGAGGGTTAGGGTTATAGGGACGGTTAGGGTTGGGATTGGACCTAGGGTTAGGGTTATGTTGAGGGCTAGGGTTAGAGAGACGGTTAGGGTTGGGATTGGACCTAGGGTTAGGGTTATGTTGAGGGCTAGGGTTAGAGAGACGGTTACGGTTGGGATTGGACCTAGGGTTAGGGTTATGTTGAGGGCTAGGGTTAGAGAGACGGTTAGGGTTGGGATTGGACCTAGGGTTAGGGTTATGTTGAGGGCTAGGGTTAGAGAGACGGTTAGGGTTGGGATTGGACCTAGGGTTAGGGTTATGTTGAGGGCTAGGGTTAGAGAGACGGTTAGGGTGGGGATTGGACCTAGGGTTAGGGTTATGTTATGGGCTAGGGTTAGAGAGACGGTTAGGGTTGGGATTGGACCTAGGGTTAGGGTTATGTTGAGGGCTAGGGTTAGAGAGACGGTTTGGGTTGGGATTGGACCTAGGGTTAGGGTTATGTTGAGGGCTAGGGTTAGAGGGAAGGTTAGGGTTGGGATTGGACCTAGGGTTAGGGTTATGTTGAGGGCTAGGGTTAGAGAGAAGGTTACGGTTGGGATTGGACCTAGGGTTAGGGTTATGTTGAGGGCTAGGGTTAGAGAGACGGTTAGGGTTGGGATTGGACCTAGGGTTAGGGTTATGTTGAGGGCTAGGGTTAGAGAGACGGTTAGGGTTGGGATTTGACCTAGGGTTAGGGTTATGTTGAGGGCTACGCTTAGAGAGATGGTTACGGTTGGGATTGGACCTAGGGTTAGGGTTATGTTGAGGGCTAGGGTTAGAGAGACGGTTAGGGTTGGGATTGGACCTAGGGTTGGGTTATGTTGAGGGCTAGGGTTAGAGAGACGGTAGGGTTGGGATTGGACCTAGGGTTAGGGTTATATTGAGGGCTAGGGTTAGAGAGACGGTTAGGGTTGGGATTGGACCTAGGGTTAGGGTTAAGTTGAGGGCTAGGGATAGAGAGACGGTTAGGGTTGGGATTGGACCTAGGGTTAGGGTTATGTTGAGGGCTAGGGTTAGAGAGACGGTTAGGGTTGGGATTGGACATAGGGTTAGGGTTATGTTGAGGGCTAGGGTTAGAGAGACGGTTAGCGTTGGGATTGGACCTAGGGTTAGGGTTATGTTGAGGGCTAGGGTTAGAGAGACGGTTAGCGTTGGGATTGGAGCTAGGGTTAGGGTTATGTTGAGGGCTAGGGTTAGAGAGACGGTTTGGGTTGGGATTGGACCTAGGGTTAGGGTTATGTTGAGGGTTAGGGTTATAGGGACGGTTAGGGTTGGGATTGGACCTAGGGTTAGGGTTATGTTGAGGGCTAGGGTTAGAGAGACGGTTAGGGTTGGGATTGGACCTAGGGTTAGGGTTATGTTGAGGGCTAGGGTTATAGAGACGGTTTGGGTTGGGATTGGACCTAGGGTTAGGTTTATGTTCAGGGTTAGGGTTATAGGGACGGTTAGGGTTGGGATTGGACCTAGGGTTAGGGTTATGTTGAGGGCTAGGGTTAGAGAGACGGTTACGGTTGGGATTGGACCTAGGGTTAGGGTTATGTTGAGGGCTAGGGTTAGAGAGACGGTTAGGGTTGGGATTGGACCTAGGGTTAGGGTTATGTTGAGGGCTAGGGTTAGAGAGACGGTTAGGGTTGGGATTGGACCTAGGGTTAGGGTTATGTTGAGGGCTAGGGTTAGAGAGACGGTTAGGTTTGGGATTGGACCTAGGGTTAGGGTTATGTTGAGGGCTAGGGATAGAGAGACTGTTAGGGTTGGGTTTGGACCTAGGGTTAGGGTTATGTTGAGGGCTAGGGTTAGAGAGACGGTTAGGGTTGGGATTGGACCTAGGGTTAGGGTTATGTTGAGGGCTAGGGTTATAGAGACGGTTAGGGTTGGGATTGGACCTAGGGTTTGGGTTATGTTGAGGGCTAGGTTTAGAGAGACGGTTAGGGTTGGGATTGGACCTAGGGTTAGGGTTATGTTGAGGGCTAGGGTTAGAGAGACGGTTTGGGTTGTTATTGGACCTAGGGTTAGGGTTATGTTGAGGGTTAGGGTTATAGGGACGGTTAGGGTTGGGATTGGACCTAGGGTTAGGGTTATGTTGAGGGCTAGGGTTAGAGAGACGGTTAGGGTTGGGATTGGACCTAGGGTTAGGGTTATGTTGAGGGCTAGGGTTAGAGAGACGGTTACGGTTGGGATTGGACCTAGGGTTACGGTTATGTTGAGGGTTAGGGTTAGAGAGACGGTTACGGTTGGGATTGGACCTAGGGTTAGGGTTATGTTGAGGGCTAGGGTTAGAAAGACGGTTAGGGTTGGGATTGGACCTAGGGTTAGGGTTATGTTGAGGGCTAGGGTTAGAGAGACGGTTAGGGTGGGGATTGGACCTAGGGTTAGGGTTATGTTGAGGGCTAGGGTTAGAGAGACGGTTAGGGTTGGGATTGGACCTAGGGTTAGGGTTATGTTGAGGGCTAGGGTTAGAGGGACGGTTAGGGTTGGGATTGGACCTAGGGTTAGGGTTATGTTGAGGGCTAGGGTTAGAGAGACGATTAGGGTTGGGATTGGACCTACGGTTAGGGTTATGTTGAGGGCTAGGGTTAGAGAGACGGTTAGGGTTGGGATTGGACCTACGGTTAGGGTTATGTTGAGGGCTAAGTTTACAGAAATGGTTAGGGTTGGGATTTGACCTAGGGTTAGGGTTATGTTGAGGGCTACTGTTAGAGAGACGGTTAGGGTTGGGATTGGACCTAGGGTTAGGGTTATGTTGAGGGCTAGGGTTAGATAGACGGTTAGGGTTGGGATTGGACCTAGGGTTAGGGTTATGTTGAGGGCTAGGGTTAGAGAGACGGTTCGGGTTGGGATTGGACCTAGGGTTAGGGTTATGTTGAGGGCTAGGGTTAGAGAGACGGTTAGGGTTGGGATTGGACCTAGGGTTAGGGTTATGTTGAGGGCTAGGGTTAGAGAGACGGTTCGGGTTGGGATTGGACCTAGGGTTAGGGTTATGTTGAGGGCTAGTGTTAGAGAGACGGTTAGGGTTGGGATTTGACCTAGGGTTAGGGTTATGTTGAGGGCTACGGTTAGAGAGATGGTTACGGTTGGGATTGGACCTAGGGTTAGGGTTATGTTGAGGGCTAGGGTTAGAGAGACGGTTAGGGTTGGGATTGGACCTAGGGTTAGGGTTATGTTGAGGGCTAGGGTTAGAGAGACGATTAGGGTTGGGATTGGACCTAGGGTTAGGGTTATGTTGAGGGTTAGGGTTAGAGAGACGGTTAGGGTTGGGATTGGACCTAGGGTTAAGGCTATGTTGAGGGCTAGGGATAGAGAGACGGTTAGGGTTGGGATTGGACCTAGGGTTAGGGTTATGTTGAGGGCTAGGGTTAGAGAGACGGTTAGGGTTGGGATTGGACCTAGGGTTAGGGTTATGTTGAGGGCTAGGGTTAGAGAGACGGTTAGCGTTGGGATTGGACCTAGGGTTAGGGTTATGTTGAGGGCTAGGGTTAGAGAGACGGTTAGGGTTGGGATTGGACCTAGGGTTAGGGTTATGTTGAGGGCTAGGGTTAGAGAGACGGTTAGGGTTGGGATTGGACCTAGGGTTAGGGTTATGTTGAGGGCTAGGGTTAGAGAGACGGTTAGGGTTGGGATTGGACCTGGGGTTAGGGTTATGTTGAGGGCTAGGGTTAGAGAGAACGTTACGGTTGGGATTGGACCTAGGGTTAGGGTTATGTTGAGGGCTAGGGTTAGAGAGACGGTTAGCGTTGGGATTGGACCTAGGGTTAGGGTTATGTTGAGGGCTAGGGTTAGTGAGACGGTTAGGGTTGGGATTGGACCTAGGGTTAGGGTTATGTTGAGGGCTAGGGTTAGAGAGACGGTTAGGGTTGGGATTGGACCTAGGGTTAGGTTTATGTTGAGGGCTAGGGTTAGAGAGACGGTTAGGGTTGGGATTGGACCTGGGGTTAGGGTTATGTTGAGGGCTAGGGTTAGAGAGAAGGTTACGGTTGGGATTGGACCTAGGGTTAGGGTTATGTTGAGGGCTAGGGTTAGAGAGAAGGTTAGGGTTGGGATTGGACCTAGGGTTAGGGTTATGTTGAGCGCTAGGGTTAGAGAGACGGTTAAGGTTGGGATTTGACCTAGGGTTAGGGTTATGTTGAGGGCTACGGTTAGAGAGATGGTTACGGTTGGGATTGGACCTAGGGTTAGGGTTATGTTGTGGGCTAGGGTTAGAGAGACGGTTAGGGTTGGGACTGGACCTAGGGTTGGGTTATGTTGAGGGCTAGGGTTAGAGAGACGGTTAGGGTTGGGATTGGACCTAGGGTTAGGGTTATGTTGAGGTCTAGGGTTAGAGAGACGGTTAGGGTTGGGATTGGACCTAGGGTTAGGGTTAAGTTGAGGGCTAGGGATAGAGAGACGGTTAGGGTTGGGATTGGACCTAGGGTTAGGGTTATGTTGAGGGCTAGGGTTAGAGAGACGGTTAGGGTTGGAATTGGACCTAGGGTTAGGGTTATGTTGAGGGCTAGGGTTAGAGAGACGGTTTGGGTTGGGATTGGACCTAGGGTTAGGGTTATGTTGAGGGCTAGGGTTAGAGAGACGGTTAGGGGTGGGATTGGACCTAGGGTTAGGGTTATGCTGAGGGCTAGGGTTTGAGAGATGGTTACGGTTGGGATTGGACATAGGGTTAGGGTTATGTTGAGGGCTAGGGTTAGAGAGACGGTTAGCGTTGGGATTGGACCTAGGGTTAGGGTTATGTTGAGGGCTAGGATTAGAGAGACGGTTAGGGTTGGGATTGGACCTAGGGTTAGGGTTATGTTGAGGGCTAGGGTTAGAGAGACGGTTAGGGTTGGGATTGGACCTAGGGTTAGGGTTATGTTGAGGGCTAGGGTTAGAGAGACGGTTTGGGTTGGGATTGGACCTAGGGTTAGGGTTATGTTGAGGGTTAGGGTTATAGGGACGGTTAGGGTTGGGATTGGACCTAGGGTTAGGGTTATGTTGAGGGCTAGGGTTAGAGAGACGGTTAGGGTTGGGATTGGACCTAGGGTTAGGGTTATGTTGAGGGCTAGGGTTAGAGAGACGGTTACGGTTGGGATTGGACCTAGGGTTAGGGTTATGTTGAGGGCTAGGGTTAGAGAGACGGTTAGGGTTGGGATTGGACCTAGGGTTAGGGTTATGTTGAGGGCTAGGGTTAGAGAGACGGTTAGGGTTGGGATTGGACCTAGGGTTAGGGTTATGTTGAGGGCTAGGGTTAGAGAGACGGTTAGGGTGGGGATTGGACCTAGGGTTAGGGTTATGTTATGGGCTAGGGTTAGAGAGACGGTTAGGGTTGGGATTGGACCTAGGGTTAGGGTTATGTTGAGGGCTAGGGTTAGAGAGACGGTTTGGGTTGGGATTGGACCTAGGGTTAGGGTTATGTTGAGGGCTAGGGTTAGAGGGAAGGTTAGGGTTGGGATTGGACCTAGGGTTAGGGTTATGTTGAGGGCTAGGGTTAGAGAGAAGGTTACGGTTGGGATTGGACCTAGGGTTAGGGTTATGTTGAGGGCTAGGGTTAGAGAGACGGTTAGGGTTGGGATTGGACCTAGGGTTAGGGTTATGTTGAGGGCTAGGGTTAGAGAGACGGTTAGGGTTGGGATTTGACCTAGGGTTAGGGTTATGTTGAGGGCTACGGTTAGAGAGATGGTTACGGTTGGGATTGGACCTAGGGTTAGGGTTATGTTGAGGGCTAGGGTTAGAGAGACGGTTAGGGTTGGGATTGGACCTAGGGTTGGGTTATGTTGAGGGCTAGGGTTAGAGAGACGGTAGGGTTGGGATTGGACCTAGGGTTAGGGTTATATTGAGGGCTAGGGTTAGAGAGACGGTTAGGGTTGGGATTGGACCTAGGGTTAGGGTTAAGTTGAGGGCTAGGGATAGAGAGACGGTTAGGGTTGGGATTGGACCTAGGGTTAGGGTTATGTTGAGGGCTAGGGTTAGACAGACGGTTAGGGTTGGGATTGGACATAGGGTTAGGGTTATGTTGAGGGCTAGGGTTAGAGAGACGGTTAGCGTTGGGATTGGACCTAGGGTTAGGGTTATGTTGAGGGCTAGGGTTAGAGAGACGGTTAGCGTTGGGATTGGAGCTAGGGTTAGGGTTATGTTGAGGGCTAGGGTTAGAGAGACGGTTTGGGTTGGGATTGGACCTAGGGTTAGGGTTATGTTGAGGGTTAGGGTTATAGGGACGGTTAGGGTTGGGATTGGACCTAGGGTTAGGGTTATGTTGAGGGCTAGGGTTAGAGAGACGGTTAGGGTTGGGATTGGACCTAGGGTTAGGGTTATGTTGAGGGCTAGGGTTAGAGAGACGGTTTGGGTTGGGATTGGACCTAGGGTTAGGTTTATGTTCAGGGTTAGGGTTATAGGGACGGTTAGGGTTGGGATTGGACCTAGGGTTAGGGTTATGTTGAGGGCTAGGGTTAGAGAGACGGTTACGGTTGGGATTGGACCTAGGGTTAGGGTTATGTTGAGGGCTAGGGTTAGAGAGACGGTTAGGGTTGGGATTGGACCTAGGGTTAGGGTTATGTTGAGGGCTAGGGTTAGAGAGACGGTTAGGGTTGGGATTGGACCTAGGGTTAGGGTTATGTTGAGGGCTAGGGTTAGAGAGACGGTTAGGTTTGGGATTGGACCTAGGGTTAGGGTTATGTTGAGGGCTAGGGATAGAGAGACTGTTAGGGTTGGGTTTGGACCTAGGGTTAGGGTTATGTTGAGGGCTAGGGTTAGAGAGACGGTTAGGGTTGGGATTGGACCTAGGGTTAGGGTTATGTTGAGGGCTAGGGTTATAGAGACGGTTAGGGTTGGGATTGGACCTAGGGTTTGGGTTATGTTGAGGGCTAGGTTTAGAGAGACGGTTAGGGTTGGGATTGGACCTAGGGTTAGGGTTATGTTGAGGGCTAGGGTTAGAGAGACGGTTTGGGTTGTTATTGGACCTAGGGTTAGGGTTATGTTGAGGGTTAGGGTTATAGGGACGGTTAGGGTTGGGATTGGACCTAGGGTTAGGGTTATGTTGAGGGCTAGGGTTAGAGAGACGGTTAGGGTTGGGATTGGACCTAGGGTTAGGGTTATGTTGAGGGCTAGGGTTAGAGAGACGGTTACGGTTGGGATTGGACCTAGGGTTAGGGTTATGTTGAGGGTTAGGGTTAGAGAGACGGTTACGGTTGGGATTGGACCTAGGGTTAGGGTTATGTTGAGGGCTAGGGTTAGAAAGACGGTTAGGGTTGGGATTGGACCTAGGGTTAGGGTTATGTTGAGGGCTAGGGTTAGAGAGACGGTTAGGGTGGGGATTGGACCTAGGGTTAGGGTTATGTTGAGGGCTAGGGTTAGAGAGACGGTTAGGGTTGGGATTGGACCTAGGGTTAGGGTTATGTTGAGGGCTAGGGTTAGAGAGACGGTTAGGGTTGGGATTGGACCTACGGTTAGGGTTATGTTGAGGGCTAGGGTTAGAGAGACGGTTAGGGTTGGGATTGGACCTACGGTTAGGGTTATGTTGAGGGCTAAGTTTACAGAAATGGTTAGGGTTGGGATTTGACCTAGGGTTAGGGTTATGTTGAGGGCTACTGTTAGAGAGACGGTTAGGGTTGGGATTGGACCTAGGGTTAGGGTTATGTTGAGGGCTAGGGTTAGATAGACGGTTAGGGTTGGGATTGGACCTAGGGTTAGGGTTATGTTGAGGGCTAGGGTTAGAGAGACGGTTCCGGTTGGGATTGGACCTAGGGTTAGGGTTATGTTGAGGGCTAGGGTTAGAGAGACGGTTAGGGTTGGGATTGGACCTAGGGTTAGGGTTATGTTGAGGGCTAGGGTTAGAGAGACGGTTCGGGTTGGGATTGGACCTAGGGTTAGGGTTATGTTGAGGGCTAGTGTTAGAGAGACGGTTAGGGTTGGGATTTGACCTAGGGTTAGGGTTATGTTGAGGGCTACGGTTAGAGAGATGGTTACGGTTGGGATTGGACCTAGGGTTAGGGTTATGTTGAGGGCTAGGGTTAGAGAGACGGTTAGGGTTGGGATTGGACCTAGGGTTAGGGTTATGTTGAGGGCTAGGGTTAGAGAGACGATTAGGGTTGGGATTGGACCTAGGGTTAGGGTTATGTTGAGGGTTAGGGTTAGAGAGACGGTTAGGTTTGGGATTGGACCTAGGGTTAGGGTTATGTTGAGGGCTAGGGTTAGAGAGACGGTTAGGGTTGGGATTGGACCTAGGGTTAGGGTTATGTTGAGGGCTAGGGTTAGAGAGACGGTTAGCGTTGGGATTGGACCTAGGGTTAGGGTTATGTTGAGGGCTAGGGTTAGAGAGACGGTTAGGGTTGGGATTGGACCTAGGGTTAGGGTTATGTTGAGGGCTAGGGTTAGAGAGACGGTTAGGGTTGGGATTGGACCTAGGGTTAGGGTTATGTTGAGGGTTAGGGTTATAGGGACGGTTAGGGTTGGGATTGGACCTAGGGTTAGGGTTATGTTGAGGGCTAGGGTTAGAGAGACGGTTAGGGTTGGGATTGGACCTAGGGTTAGGGTTATGTTGAGGGCTAGGGTTAGAGAGACGGTTACGGTTGGGATTGGACCTAGGGTTAGGGTTATGTTGAGGGCTAGGGTTAGAGAGACGGTTACGGTTGGGATTGGACCTAGGGTTAGGGTTATGTTGAGGGCTAGGGTTAGAGAGACGGTTAGGGTTGGGAATGGACCTAGGGTTAGGGTTATGTTGAGGGCTAGGGTTAGAGAGATGGTTAGGGTGGGGATTGGACCAGGGTTAGGGTTATGTTGAGGGCCTGGGTTAGAGAGACGGTTAGAGTTGGAATTGGACCTAGGGTTAGGGTTATGTTGAGGGCTAGGGTTAGAGAACGGTTTGGGTTGGGATTGGACCTAGAGTTAGGGTTATGTTGAGGGCTAGGGTTAGAGAGACGGTTAGGGGTGGGATTGGACCTAGGGTTAGGGTTATGTTGAGGGCTAGGGTTTGAGAGATGGTTACGGTTGGGATTGGGCCTAGGGTTAGGGTTATGTTGAGGGCTAGGGTTAGAGAGACGGTTACGGTTGGGATTGGACCTAGGGTTAGGGTTATG
This sequence comes from Miniopterus schreibersii, assembly GCF_964146895.1. Taxonomy (NCBI): domain Eukaryota; kingdom Metazoa; phylum Chordata; class Mammalia; order Chiroptera; family Miniopteridae; genus Miniopterus; species Miniopterus schreibersii. The sequence continues at coordinate 63,361,180 of NC_138110.1, forward strand.
TTGAGGGCTAGGGTTACAGAGACGGTTCGGGTTGGGATTGGACCTAGGGTTAGGGTTATGTTGAGGGCTAGGGTTAGAGAGATGGTTACGGTTGGGATTGGACCTAGGGTTAGGGTTATGTTGAGGGCTAGGGTTAGAGAGACGGTTAGGGTTGGGATTGGACCTAGGGTTAGGGTTATGTTGAGGGCTAGGGTTAGAGAGACGGTTAGGGTTGGGATTGGACCTAGGGTTAGGGTTATGTTGAGGGCTAGGGTTAGAGAGACGGTTAGGGTTGGGATTGGACCTAGGGTTAGGGTTATGTTGAGGGCTAGGGATAGAGAGACGGTTAGGGTTGGGATTGGACCTAGGGTTAGGGTTATGTTGAGGGCTAGGGTTAGAGAGACGGTTAGGGTTGGGATTGGACCTAGGGTTAGGGTTATGTTGAGGGCTAGGGTTAGAGAGACGGTTAGGGTTGGGATTGGACCTAGGGTTAGGGTTATGTTGAGGGCTAGGGTTAGAGAGACGGTTTGGGTTGGGATTGGACCTAGGGTTAGGGTTATGTTGAGGGTTAGGGTTATAGGGACGGTTAGGGTTGGGATTGGACCTAGGGTTAGGGTTATGTTGAGGGCTAGGGTTAGAGAGACGGTTAGGGTTGGGATTGGACCTAGGGTTAGGGTTACGTTGAGGGCTAGGGTTAGAGAGACGGTTACGGTTGGGATTGGACCTAGGGTTAGGGTTATGTTGAGGGCTAGGGTTAGAGAGACGGTTAGGGTTGGGATTGGACCTAGGGTTAGGGTTATGTTGAGGGCTAGGGTTAGAGAGACGGTTAGGGTTGGGATTGGACCTAGGGTTAGGGTTATGTTGAGGGCTAGGGTTAGAGAGACGGTTAGGGTGGTGATTGGACCTAGGGTTAGGGTTATGTTGAGGGCTAGGGTTAGAGAGACGGTTAGGGTTGGGATTGTTCCTAGGGTTAGGGTTATGTTGAGGGCTAGGGTTAGAGAGACGGTTTGGGTTGGGATTGGACCTAGGGTTAGGGTTATGTTGAGGGCTAGGGTTAGAGAGACGGTTAGGGTTGGGATTGGACCTGGGGTTAGGGTTATGTTGAGGGCTAGGGTTAGAGAGAAGGTTACGGTTGGGATTGGACCTCGGGTTAGGGTTATGTTGAGGGCTAGGGTTAGAGAGAAGGTTAGGGTTGGGATTGGACCTAGGGTTAGGGTTATGTTGAGCGCTAGGGTTAGAGAGACGGTTAAGGTTGGGATTTGACCTAGGGTTAGGGTTATGTTGAGGGCTAGGTTTAGAGAGACGGTTAGGGTTGGGATTGGACCTAGGGTTAGGGTTAAGTTGAGGGCTAGGGATAGAGAGACGGTTAGGGTTGGGATTGGACCTAGGGTTGGGTTATGTTGAGGGCTAGGGTTAGAGAGACGGTTAGGGTTGGGATTGGACCTAGGGTTAGGGTTATGTTGAGGGTTAGGGTTATAGGGACGGTTAGGGTTGGGATTGGACCTAGGGTTAGGGTTATGTTGAGGGCTAGGGTTAGAGAGACGGTTAGGGTTGGGATTGGACCTAGGGTTAGGGTTATGTTGAGGGCTAGGGTTAGAGAGACGGTTACGGTTGGGATTGGACCTAGGGTTAGGGTTATGTTGAGGGCTAGGGTTAGAGAGACGGTTAGGGTTGGGATTGGACCTAGGGTTAGGGTTATGTTGAGGGCTAGGGTTAGAGAGACGGTTAGGGTTGGGATTGGACCTAGGGTTAGGGTTATGTTGAGGGCTAGGGTTAGAGAGACGGTTAGGGTGGGGATTGGACCTAGGGTTAGGGTTATGTTATGGGCTAGGGTTAGAGAGACGGTTAGGGTTGGGATTGGACCTAGGGTTAGGGTTATGTTGAGGGCTAGGGTTAGAGAGACGGTTTGGGTTGGGATTGGACCTAGGGTTAGGGTTATGTTGAGGGCTAGGGTTAGAGGGAAGGTTAGGGTTGGGATTGGACCTAGGGTTAGGGTTATGTTGAGGGCTAGGGTTAGAGAGAAGGTTACGGTTGGGATTGGACCTAGGGTTAGGGTTATGTTGAGGGCTAGGGTTAGAGAGACGGTTAGGGTTGGGATTGGACCTAGGGTTAGGGTTATGTTGAGGGCTAGGGTTAGAGAGACGGTTAGGGTTGGGATTTGACCTAGGGTTAGGGTTATGTTGAGGGCTACGGTTAGAGAGATGGTTACGGTTGGGATTGGACCTAGGGTTAGGGTTATGTTGAGGGCTAGGGTTAGAGAGACGGTTAGGGTTGGGATTGGACCTAGGGTTGGGTTATGTTGAGGGCTAGGGTTAGAGAGACGGTAGGGTTGGGATTGGACCTAGGGTTAGGGTTATATTGAGGGCTAGGGTTAGAGAGACGGTTAGCGTTGGGATTGGACCTAGGGTTAGGGTTATGTTGAGGGCTAGGGTTAGAGAGACGGTTAGCGTTGGGATTGGAGCTAGGGTTAGGGTTATGTTGAGGGCTAGGGTTAGAGAGACGGTTTGGGTTGGGATTGGACCTAGGGTTAGGGTTATGTTGAGGGTTAGGGTTATAGGGACGGTTAGGGTTGGGATTGGACCTAGGGTTAGGGTTATGTTGAGGGCTAGGGTTAGAGAGACGGTTAGGGTTTTGATTGGACCTAGGGTTAGGGTTATGTTGAGGGCTAGGGTTAGAGAGATGGTTAGGGTTGGGATTGGACCTAGGGTTAGGGTTATGTTGAGGGCTAGGGTTAGAGAGACGGTTACGGTTGGGATTGGACCTAGGGTTAGGGTTATGTTGAGGGCTAGGGTTAGAGAGACGGTTACGGTTGGGATTGGACCTAGGGTTAGGGTTATGTTGAGGGCTAGGGTTAGAGAGACGGTTAGGGTTGGGATTGGACCTAGGGTTAGGGTTATGTTGAGGGCTAGGGTTAGAGAGACGGTTAGGGTTGGGATTGGACCTAGGGTTAGGGTTATGTTGAGGGCTAGGGTTAGAGAGACAGTTGGGGTTGGGATTGGACCTAGGGTTAGGGTTATGTTGAGGGCTAGGGTTAGAGAGACGGTTTGGGTTGGGATTGGACCTAGGGTTAGGGTTATGTTGAGGGCTAGTGTTAGAGAGACGGTTAGGGTGGGGATTGGACCTAGGGTTAGGGTTATGTTGAGGGCTAGGTTTAGAGAGACGGTTAGGGTTGGGATTGGACCTAGGGTTAGGGTTATGTTGAGGGCTAGGGTTAGAGAGACGGTTAGGGTTGGGATTGGACCTAGGGTTAGGGTTATGTTGAGGGCTAGGGTTAGAGAGATGGTTACGGTTGGGATTGGACCTAGGGTTAGGGTTATGTTGAGGGCTAGGGTTAGAGAGACGGTTAGGGTTGGGATTGGACCTAGGGTTAGGGTTATGTTGAGGGCTAGGGTTAGAGAGACGGTTAGGGTTGGGATTTCACCTAGGGTTAGAGTTATGTTGAGGGCTACGGTTAGAGAGATGGTTACGGTTGGGATTGGACCTAGGCTTAGGGTTATGTTGAGGGCTAGGGTTAGAGAGACGGTTAGGGTTGGGATTGGACCTAGGGTTAGGGTTATGTTGAGGGCTAGGGTTAGAGAGACGGTTAGGGTTGGGATTGGACCTAGGGTTAGGGTTATGTTGAGGGCTAGGGTTAGAGAGACGGTTAGGGTTGGGATTGGACCTAGTGTTAGGGTTATGTTGAGGGCTAGGGATAGAGAGACGTTTAGGGTTGGGATTGGACCTAGGGTTAGGGTTTTGTTGAGGGCTAGGGTTAGAGAGACGGTTAGGGTTGGGATTGGACCTAGGGTTAGGGTTATGTTGAGGGCTAGGGTTAGAGAGACGGTTACGGTTGGGATTGGACCTAGGGTTAGGGTTATGTTGAGGGCTAGGGTTAGAGAGACGGTTAGGGTTGGGATTGGACCTAGGGTTAGGGTTATGTTGAGGGCTAGGGTTAGAGAGACGGTTAGGGTTGGGATTGGACCTAGGGTTAGGGTTATGTTGACGGCTAGGGATAGAGAGACGGTTAGGGTTGGGATTGGACCTAGGGTTAGGGTTATGTTGAGGGCTAGGGTTAGAGAGACGGTTAGGGTTGGGATTGGACCTAGGGTTAGGGTTATGTTGAGAGCTAGGGTAAGAGAGACGGTTAGGGTTGGGATTGGACCTAGGGTTAGGGTTATGTTGAGGGCTAGGGTTAGAGAGACGGTTAGGGTTTGGATTGGACCTAGGGTTAGGGTTATGTTGAGGGCTAGGGTTAGAGAGATGGTTACGGTTGGGATTGGACCTAGGGTTAGGGTTATTTTGAGGGCTAGGGTTAGAGAGACGGTTAGGGTTGGGATTGGACCTAGGGTTAGGGTTATGTTGCCGGCTAGGCTTAGACAGACGGTTAGGGTTGGGATTGGACCTAGGGTTAGGGTTATGTTGAGGGCTAGGGTTGGGGAGACGGTTAGGGTTGGCAATTGACCTAGGGTTAGGGTTATGTTGAAGGCTAGGGTTAGAGAGACGGTTAGGGTTGGGATTGGACCTAGGGTTATGGTTATGTTGAGGGCTAGGGTTAGAGACACGGTTAGGGTTGGGATTGGACCTAGGGTTAGGGTTATGTTGAGGGCTAGGGTTAGAGACACGGTTAGGGTTGGGATTGGACCTAGGGTTAGGGTTATGTTGAGGGCTAGGGTTAGAGACACGGTTAGGGTTGGGATTGGACCTAGGGTTAGGGTTATGTTGAGGGCTAGGGTTAGAGACACGGTTAGGGTTGGGATTGGACCTAGGGTTAGGGTTATGTTGAGGGCTAGGGTTAGAGAGACGGTTAGGGTTGGGATTGGACCTAGGGTTAGGGTTATGTTGAGGGCTAGGGTTAGAGAGACGGTTAGGGTTGGGATTGGACCTAGGGTTAGGGTTATGTTGAGGGCTAGGGTTAGAGACACGGTGAGGGTTGGGATTGGACCTAGGGTTAGGGTTATGTTGAGGGTTAGGGTTAGAGAGACGGTTAGGGTTGGGATTGGACCTAGGGTTACGGTTATGTTGAGGGCTAGGGTTAGAGAGACGGTTAGGATTGGGATTGGACCTAGGGTTAGGGTTATGTTGAGGGCTAGGGTTAGAGAGACGGTTAGGGTTGGGATTGGACCTAGGGTTAGGGTTATGTTGAGGGCTAGGGTTAGAGAGACGGTTAGGGTTGGGATTGGACCTAGGGTTAGGGTTATGTTGAGGGCTAGGGTTAGAGAGACGGTTAGGGTTGGGATTGGACCTAGGGTTAGGGTTATGTTGAGGGCTAGGGTTAGAGAGACGGTTAGGGTTGGGATTGGACCTAGGGTTAGGGTTATGTTGAGGGCTAGGGTTAGAGAGACGATTAGGTTTGGGATTGAACCTAGGGTTAGGGTTATGTTGAGGGCTAGGGTTAGAGAGACGGTTAGGGTTGGGATTGGACCTAGGGTTAGGGTTATGTTGAGGGCTAGGGTTAGAGAGACGGTTAGGGTTGGGATTGGACCTAGGGTTAGGGTTATGTTGAGGGCTAGGATTAGAGAGACGGTTAGGGTTGGGATTGGACCTAGGGTTAGGGTTATGTTGAGATCTAGGGTTAGAGAGACGGTTAGGGTTGGGATTGGACCTAGGGTTAGGGTTATGTTGAGGGCTAGGGTTAGAGAGACGATTAGGTTTGTGATTGAACCTAGGGTTAGGGTTATGTTGAGGGCTAGGGTTAGAGAGACGGTTAGGGTTGGGAATGGACCTAGGGTTAGGGTTATGTTGAGGGCTAGGGTTAGAGAGACGGTTAGGGTTGGGATTGGACCTAGGGTTAGGGTTATGTTGAGGGCTAGGGTTAGAGAGACGGTTAGGGTGGGGATTGGACCTAGGGTAAGGGTTATGTTGAGGGCTAGGGTTAGAGAGACGGTTAGGGTTGGGATTGGACCTAGGGTTAGGTTTATGTTGAGGGCTAGGGTTAGAGAGACGGTTTGGGTTGGGATTGGACCTGGGGTTAGGGTTATGTTGAGGGTTAGGGTTAGAGGGACGGTTAGGGTTGGGATTGGACCTAGGGTTAGGGTTATGTTGAAGGCTAGGGTTAGAGAGACGGTTAGGGTTGGGATTGGACCTAGGGTTAGGGTTATGTTGAGGGCTAGGGTTGGGGAGACGGTTAGGGTTGGGATTTGACCTAGGGTTAGGGTTATGTGGAAGGCTAGGGTTAGAGAGACGGTTAGGGTTGGGATTGGACCTAGGGTTAGGGTTATGTTGAGGGGTAGGGTTAGAGACACGGTTAGGGTTGGGATTGGACCTAGGGTTAGGGTTATGTTGAGGGCTAGGGTTAGAGACACGGTTAGGGTTGGGATTGGACCTAGGGTTAGGGTTATGTTGAGGGCTAGGGTTAGAGACACGGTTAGGTTTGGGATTGGACCTAGGGTTAGGGTTATGTTGAGGGCTAGGGTTAGAGACACGGTTAGGGTTGGGATTGGACCTAGGCTTAGGGTTATGTTGAGGGCTAGGGTTAGAGAGACGGTTAGGGTTGGGATTGGACCTAGGGTTAGGGTTATGTTGAGGGCTAGGGTTAGAGAGACGGTTAGGGTTGGGATTGGACCTAGGGTTAGGGTTATTTTGAGGGCTAGGGTTAGAGACACGGTTAGGGTTGGGATTGGACCTAGGGTTAGGGTTATGTTGAGGGCTAGGGTTAGAGACACGGTTAGGGTTGGGATTGGACCTAGGGTTAGGGTTATGTGAGGGCTAGGGTTAGAGAGACGGTTAGGGTTGGGATTGGACCTAGGGTTAGGGTTATGTTGAGGGCTAGGGTTAGAGAGACGGTTAGGGTTGGGATTGGACCTAGGGTTAGGGTTATGTTGAGGGCTAGGGTTAGAGAGACGGTTAGGGTTGGGATTGGACCTAGGGTTAGGGTTATGTTGAGGGCTAGGGTTAGAGAGACGGTTAGGGTTGGGATTGGACCTAGGGTTAGGGTTATGTTGAGGGCTAGGGTTAGAGAGAAGGTTAGGATTGGGATTGGACCTAGGGTTAGGGTTATGTTGAGGGCTAGGGTTAGAGAGACGGTTAGGGTTGGGATTGGACCTAGGGTTAGGGTTATGTTGAGGGCTAGGGTTAGAGAGACGGTTAGGGTTGGGATTGGACCTAGGGTTAGGGTTATGTTGAGGGCTAGGGTTGGGGAGACGGTTAGGGTTGGGATTTGACCTAGGGTTAGGGTTATGTTGAAGGCTAGGGTTAGAGAGACGGTTAGGGTTGGGATTGGACCTAGGGTTAGGGTTATGTTGAGGGCTAAGGTTAGAGAGACGGTTAGGGTTGGGATTGGACCTAGGGTTAGGGTTATGTTGAGGGCTAGGGTTAGAGAGAAGGTTAGGATTGGGATTGGACCTAGGGTTAGGGTTATGTTGAGGGCTAGGGTTAGAGATACGGTTAGGGTTGGGATTGGACCTAGGGTTAGGGTTATGTTGAGGGCTAGGGTTAGAGAGACGGTTAGGGTTGGGATTGGACGTAGGGTTAGGGTTATGTTGAGGGCTAGGGTTGGGGAGACGGTTAGGGTTGGGATTTGACCTAGGGTTAGGGTTATGTTGAAGGCTAGGGTTAGAGAGACGGTTAGGGTTGGGATTGGACCTAGGGTTAGGGTTATGTTGAGGGCTAGGGTTAGAGACACGGTTAGGGTTGGGATTGGACCTAGGGTTAGGGTTATGTTGAGGGCTAGGGTTAGAGACACGGTTAGGGTTGGGATTGGACCTAGGGTTAGGGTTATGTTGAGGGCTAGGGTTAGAGACACTGTTAGGGTTGGGATTGGACCTAGGGTTAGGGTTATGTTGAGGGCTAGGGTTAGAGACACGGTTAGGGTTGGGATTGGACCTAGGGTTAGGGTTATGTTGAGGGCTAGGGTTAGAGAGACGGTTAGGGTTTGGATTGGACCTAGGGTTAGGGTTATGTTGAGGGCTAGGGTTAGAGAGACGGTTAGGGTTGGGATTGGACCTAGGGTTAGGGTTATGTTGAGGGCTAGGGTTAGAGACACGGTGAGGGTTGGGATTGGACCTAGGGTTAGGGTTATGTTGAGGGTTAGGGTTAGAGAGACGGTTAGGGTTGGGATTGGACCTAGGGTTACGGTTATGTTGAGGGCTAGGGTTAGAGAGACGGTTAGGATTGGGATTGGACCTAGGGTTAGGGTTATGTTGAGGGCTAGGGTTAGAGAGACGGTTAGGGTTGGGATTGGACCTAGGGTTAGGGTTATGTTGAGGGCTAGGGTTAGAGAGACGGTTAGGGTTGGCATTGGACCTAGGGTTAGGGTTATGTTGAGGGCTAGGGTTAGAGAGACGGTTAGGGTTGGGATTGGACCTAGGGTTAGGGTTATGTTGAGGGCTAGGGTTAGAGAGACGGTTAGGGTTGGGATTGGACCTAGGGTTAGGGTTATGTTGAGGGCTAGGGTTAGAGAGACGATTAGGTTTGGGATTGAACCTAGGGTTAGGGTTATGTTGAGGGCTAGGGTTAGAGAGATGGTTAGGGTTGGGATTGGACCTAGGGTTAGGGTTATGTTGAGGGCTAGGGTTAGAGAGACGGTTAGGGTTGGGATTGGACCTAGGGTTAGGGTTATGTTGAGGGCTAGGATTAGGGAGACGGTTAGGGTTGGGATTGGACCTAGGGTTAGGGTTATGTTGAGGGCTAGGGTTAGAGAGACGGTTAGGGTTGGGATTGGACCTAGGGTTAGGGTTATGTTGAGGGCTAGGGTTAGAGAGACGATTAGGTGTGGGATTGAACCTAGGGTTAGGGTTATGTTGAGGGCTAGGGTTAGAGAGACGGTTAGGGTTGGGAATGGACCTAGGGTTAGGGTTATGTTGAGGGCTAGGGTTAGAGAGACGGTTAGGGTTGGGATTGGACCTAGGGTTAGGGTTATGTTGAGGGCTAGGGTTAGAGAGACGGTTAGGGTGGGGATTGGACCTAGGGTAAGGGTTATGTTGAGGGCTAGGGTTAGAGAGACGGTTAGGGTTGGGATTGGACCTAGGGTTAGGTTTATGTTGAAGGCTAGGGTTAGAGAGACGGTTTGGGTTGGGATTGGACCTGGGGTTACGGTTATGTTGAGGGTTAGGGTTAGAGGGACGGTTAGGGTTGGGATTGGACCTAGGGTTAGGGTTATGTTGAAGGCTAGGGTTAGAGAGACGGTTAGGGTTGGGATTGGACCTAGGGTTAGGGTTATGTTGAGGGCTAGGGTTGGGGAGACGGTTAGGGTTGGGATTTGACCTAGGGTTAGGGTTATGTTGAAGGCTAGGGTTAGAGAGACGGTTAGGGTTGGGATTGGACCTAGGGTTAGGGTTATGTTGAGGGCTAGGGTTAGAGACACGGTTAGGGTTCGGATTGGACCTAGGGTTAGGGTTATGTTGAGGGCTAGGGTTAGAGACACGGTTAGGGTTGGGATTGGACCTAGGGTTAGGGTTATGTTGAGGGCTAGGGTTAGAGACACGGTTAGGGTTGGGATTGGACCTAGGGTTAGGGTTATGTTGAGGGCTAGGGTTAGAGACACGGTTAGGGTTGGGATTGGACCTAGGCTTAGGGTTATGTTGAGGGCTAGGGTTAGAGAGACGGTTAGGGTTTGGATTGGACCTAGGGTTAGGGTTATGTTGAGGGCTAGGGTTAGAGAGACGGTTAGGGTTGGGATTGGACCTAGGGTTAGGGTTATGTTGAGGGCTAGGGTTAGAGACACGGTGAGGGTTGGGATTGGACCTAGGGTTAGGGTTATGTTGAGGGCTAGGGTTAGAGACACGGTTAGGGTTGGGATTGGACCTAGGGTTAGGGTTATGTTGAGGGCTAGGGTTAGAGACACGGTTAGGGTTGGGATTGGACCTAGGGTTAGGGTTATGTTGAGGGCTAGGGTTAGAGAGACGGTTAGGGTTGGGATTGGACCTAGGGTTAGGGTTATGTTGAGGGCTAGGGTTAGAGAGACGGTTAGGGTTGGGATTGGACCTAGGGTTAGGGTTATGTTGAGGGCTAGGGTTAGAGAGACCGTTAGGGTTGGGATTGGACCTAGGGTTAGGGTTATGTTGAGGGCTAGGGTTAGAGAGACCGTTAGGGTTGGGATTGGACCTAGGGTTAGGGTTATGTTGAGGGCTAGGGTTAGAGAGACGGTTAGGGTTGGGATTGGACCTAGGGTTAGGGTTATGTTGAGGGCTAGGGTTAGAGAGACGGTTAGGGTTTGGATTGGACCTAGGGTTAGGGTTATGTTGAGGGCTAGGGTTAGAGAGACGGTTAGGGTTGGGATTGGACCTAGGGTTTGGGTTATGTTGAGGGCTAGGGTTAGAGACACGGTGAGGGTTGGGATTGGACCTAGGGTTAGGGTTATGTTGAGGGTTAGGGTTAGAGAGACGGTTAGGGTTGGGATTGGACCTAGGGTTACGGTTATGTTGAGGGCTAGGGTTAGAGAGACGGTTAGGATTGGGATTGGACCTAGGGTTAGGGTTATGTTGAGGGCTAGGGTTAGAGAGACGGTTAGGGTTGGGATTGGACCTAGGGTTAGGGTTATGTTGAGGGCTAGGGTTAGAGAGACGGTTAGGGTTGGCATTGGACCTAGGGTTAGGGTTATGTTGAGGGCTAGGGTTAGAGAGACGGTTAGGGTTGGGATTGGACCTAGGGTTAGGGTTATGTTGAGGGCTAGGGTTAGAGAGACGGTTAGGGTTGGGATTGGACCTAGGGTTAGGGTTATGTTGAGGGCTAGGGTTAGAGAGACCGTTAGGGTTGGGATTGGACCTAGGGTTAGGGTTATGTTGAGGGCTAGGGTTAGAGAGACCGTTAGGGTTGGGATTGGACCTAGGGTTAGGGTTATGTTGAGGGCTAGGGTTAGAGAGACGGTTAGGGTTGGGATTGGACATAGGGTTAGGGTTATGTTGAGGGCTAGGGTTAGAGAGACGGTTAGGGTTTGGATTGGACCTAGGGTTAGGGTTATGTTGAGGGCTAGGGTTAGAGAGACGGTTAGGGTTGGCATTGGACCTAGGGTTAGGGTTATGTTGAGGGCTAGGGTTAGAGAGACGGTTAGGGTTGGCATTGGACCTAGGGTTAGGGTTATGTTGAGGGCTAGGGTTAGAGAGACGGTTAGGGTTGGGATTGGACCTAGGGTTAGGGTTATGTTGAGGGCTAGGGTTAGAGAGACGGTTAGGGTTGGGATTGGACCTAGGGTTAGGGTTATGTTGAGGGCTAGGGTTAGAGAGACGATTAGGTTTGGGATTGAACCTAGGGTTAGGGTTATGTTGAGGGCTAGGGTTAGAGAGACGGTTAGGGTTGGGATTGGACCTAGGGTTAGGGTTATGTTGAGGGCTAGGGTTAGAGAGACGGTTAGGGTTGGGATTGGACCTAGGGTTAGGGTTATGTTGAGGGCTAGGATTAGAGAGACGGTTAGGGTTGGGATTGGACCTAGGGTTAGGGTTATGTTGAGGGCTAGGGTTAGAGAGACGGTTAGGGTTGGGATTGGACCTAGGGTTAGGGTTATGTTGAGGGCTAGGGTTAGAGAGACGATTAGGTGTGGGATTGAACCTAGGGTTAGGGTTATGTTGAGGGCTAGGGTTAGAGAGACGGTTAGGGTTGGGAATGGACCTAGGGTTAGGGTTACGTTGAGGGCTAGGGTTAGAGAGACGGTTAGGGTTGGGATTGGACCTAGGGTTAGGGTTATGTTGAGGGCTAGGGTTAGAGAGACGGTTAGGGTGGGGATTGGACCTAGGGTAAGGGTTATGTTGAGGGCTAGGGTTAGAGAGACGGTTAGGGTTGGGATTGGACCTAGGGTTAGGTTTATGTTGAAGGCTAGGGTTAGAGAGACGGTTTGGGTTGGGATTGGACCTGGGGTTAGGGTTATGTTGAGGGTTAGGGTTAGAGGGACGGTTAGGGTTGGGATTGGACCTAGGGTTAGGGTTATGTTGAAGGCTAGGGTTAGAGAGACGGTTAGGGTTGGGATTGGACCTAGGGTTAGGGTTATGTTGAGGGCTAGGGTTGGGGAGACGGTTAGGGTTGGGATTTGACCTAGGGTTAGGGTTATGTTGAAGGCTAGGGTTAGAGAGACGGTTAGGGTTGGGATTGGACCTAGGGTTAGGGTTATGTTGAGGGCTAGGGTTAGAGACACGGTTAGGGTTCGGATTGGACCTAGGGTTAGGGTTATGTTGAGGGCTAGGGTTAGAGACACGGTTAGGGTTGGGATTGGACCTAGGGTTAGGGTTATGTTGAGGGCTAGGGTTAGAGACACGGTTAGGGTTGGGATTGGACCTAGGGTTAGGGTTATGTTGAGGGCTAGGGTTAGAGACACGGTTAGGGTTGGGATTGGACCTAGGCTTAGGGTTATGTTGAGGGCTAGGGTTAGAGAGACGGTTAGGGTTGGGATTGGACCTAGGGTTAGGGTTATGTTGAGGGCTAGGGTTAGAGAGACGGTTAGGGTTGGGATTGGACCTAGGGTTAGGGTTATGTTGAGGGCTAGGGTTAGAGACACGGTTAGGGTTGGGATTGGACCTAGGGTTAGGGTTATGTTGAGGGCTAGGGTTAGAGACACGGTTAGGGTTGGGATTGGACCTAGGGTTAGGGTTATGTTGAGGGCTAGGGTTAGAGAGACGGTTAGGGTTGGGATTGGACCTAGGGTTAGGGTTATGTTGAGGGCTAGGGTTAGAGAGACGGTTAGGGTTGGGATTGGACCTAGGGTTAGGGTTATGTTGAGGGCTAGGGTTAGAGAGACGGTTAGAGTTGGGATTGGACCTAGGGTTAGGGTTATGTTGAGGGCTAGGGTTAGAGAGACGGTTAGGGTTGGGATTGGACCTAGGGTTAGGGTTATGTTGAGGGCTAGGGTTAGAGAGAAGTTTAGGATTGGGATTGGACCTAGGGTTAGGGTTATGTTGAGGGCTAGGGTTAGAGATACGGTTAGGGTTGGGATTGGACCTAGGGTTAGGGTTATGTTGAGGGCTAGGGTTAGAGAGACGGTTAGGGTTGGGATGGGACCTAGGGTTAGGGTTATGTTGAGGGCTAGGGTTGGGGAGACGGTTAGGGTTGGGATTTGACCTAGGGTTAGGGTTATGTTGAAGGCTAGGGTTAGAGAGACGGTTAGGGTTGGGATTGGACCTAGGGTTAGGGTTATGTTGAGGGCTAGGGTTAGAGACACGGTTAGGGTTGGGATTGGACCTAGGGTTAGGGTTATGTTGAGGGCTAGGGTTAGAGACACGGTTAGGGTTGGGATTGGACCTAGGGTTAGGGTTATGTTGAGGGCTAGGGTTAGAGACACGGTTAGGGTTGGGATTGGACCTAGGGTTAGGGTTATGTTGAGGGCTAGGGTTAGAGACACGGTTAGGGTTGGGATTGGACCTAGGGTTAGGGTTATGTTGAGGGCTAGGGTTAGAGACACGGTTAGGGTTGGGATTGGACCTAGGGTTAGGGTTATGTTGAGGGCTAGGGTTAGAGAGACGGTTAGGGTTGGGATTGGACCTAGGGTTAGGGTTATGTTGAGGGCTAGGGTTAGAGAGACGGTTAGGGTTGGGATTGGACCTAGGGTTAGGGTTATGTTGAGGGCTAGGGTTAGAGAGACGGTTAGGGTTGGGATTGGACCTAGGGTTAGGGTTATGTTGAGGGCTAGGGTTAGAGAGTCGGTTAGGGTTGGGATTGGACCTAGGGTTAGGGTTATGTTGAGGGCTAGGGTTAGAGAGAAGGTTAGGATTGGGATTGGACCTAGGGTTAGGGTTATGTTGAGGGCTAGGGTTAGAGATACGGTTAGGGTTGGGATTGGACCTAGGGTTAGGGTTATGTTGAGGGCTAGGGTTAGAGAGACGGTTAGGGTTGGGATTGGACCTAGGGTTAGGGTTATGTTGAGGGCTAGGGTTGGGGCGACGGTTAGGGTTGGGATTTGACCTAGGGTTAGGGTTATGTTGAAGGCTAGGGTTAGAGAGACGGTTAGGGTTGGGATTGGACCTAGGGTTAGGGTTATGTTGAGGGCTAGGGTTAGAGACACGGTTAGGGTTGGGATTGGACCTAGGGTTAGGGTTATGTTGAGGGCTAGGGTTAGAGACACGGTTAGGGTTGGGATTGGACCTAGGGTTAGGGTTATGTTGAGGGCTAGGGTTAGAGACACGGTTAGGGTTGGGATTGGACCTAGGGTTAGGGTTATGTTGAGGGCTAGGGTTAGAGACACGGTTAGGGTTTGGATTGGACCTAGGGTTAGGGTTATGTTGAGGGCTAGGGTTAGAGAGACGGTTAGGGTTTGGATTGGACCTAGGGTTAGGGTTATGTTGAGGGCTAGGGTTAGAGAGACGGTTAGGGTTGGGATTGGACCTCGGGTTAGGGTTATGTTGAGGGCTAGGGTTAGAGACACGGTGAGGGTTGGGATTGGACCTAGGGTTAGGGTTATGTTGAGGGCTAGGGTTAGAGACACGGTTAGGGTTGGGATTGGACCTAGGGTTAGGGTTATGTTGAGGGCTAGGGTTAGAGACACGGTTAGGGTTGGGATTGGACCTAGGGTTAGGGTTATGTTGAGGGCTAGGGTTAGAGAGACGGTTAGGGTTGGGATTGGACCTAGGGTTAGGGTTATGTTGAGGGCTAGGGTTAGAGAGACGGTTAGGGTTGGGATTGGACCTAGGGTTAGGGTTATGTTGAGGGCTAGGGTTAGAGAGACCGTTAGGGTTGGGATTGGACCTAGGGTTAGGGTTATGTTGAGGGCTAGGGTTAGAGAGACGGTTAGGGTTGGGATTGGACCTAGGGTTAGGGTTATGTTGAGGGCTAGGATTAGAGACACGGTTAGGGTTGGGATTGGACCTAGGGTTAGGGTTATGTTGAGGGCTAGGGTTAGAGACACGGTTAGGGTTGGGATTGGACCTAGGGTTAGGGTTATGTTGAGGGCTAGGGTTAGAGAGACGGTTAGGGTTGGGATTGGACCTAGGGTTAGGGTTATGTTGAGGGCTAGGGTTAGAGAGACGGTTAGGGTTGGGATTGGACCTAGGGTTAGGGTTATGTTGAGGGCTAGGGTTAGAGAGACGGTTAGGGTTGGGATTGGACCTAGGGTTAGGGTTATGTTGAGGGCTAGGGTTAGAGAGACGGTTAGGGTTGGGATTGGACCTAGGGTTAGGGTTATGTTGAGGGCTAGGGTTAGAGAGAAGGTTAGGATTGGGATTGGACCTAGGGTTAGGGTTATGTTGAGGGCTAGGGTTAGAGATACGGTTAGGGTTGGGATTGGACCTAGGGTTAGGGTTATGCTGAGGGCTAGGGTTAGAGAGACGGTTAGGGTTGGGATTGGACCTAGGGTTAGGGTTATGTTGAGGGCTAGGGTTGGGGCGACGGTTAGGGTTGGGATTTGACCTAGGGTTAGGGTTATGTTGAAGGCTAGGGTTAGAGAGACGGTTAGGGTTGGGATTGGACCTAGGGTTAGGGTTATGTTGAGGGCTAGGGTTAGAGACACGGTTAGGGTTGGGATTGGACCTAGGGTTAGGGTTATGTTGAGGGCTAGGGTTAGAGACACGGTTAGGGTTGGGATTGGACCTAGGGTTAGGGTTATGTTGAGGGCTAGGGTTAGAGACACGGTTAGGGTTGGGATTGGACCTAGGGTTAGGGTTATGTTGAGGGCTAGGGTTAGAGACACGGTTAGGGTTTGGATTGGACCTAGGGTTAGGGTTATGTTGAGGGCTAGGGTTAGAGAGACGGTTAGGGTTTGGATTGGACCTAGGGTTAGGGTTATGTTGAGGGCTAGGGTTAGAGAGACGGTTAGGGTTGGGATTGGACCTCGGGTTAGGGTTATGTTGAGGGCTAGGGTTAGAGACACGGTGAGGGTTGGGATTGGACCTAGGGTTAGGGTTATGTTGAGGGCTAGGGTTAGAGACACGGTTAGGGTTGGGATTGGACCTAGGGTTAGGGTTATGTTGAGGGCTAGGGTTAGAGACACGGTTAGGGTTGGGATTGGACCTAGGGTTAGGGTTATGTTGAGGGCTAGGGTTAGAGAGACGGTTAGGGTTGGGATTGGACCTAGGGTTAGGGTTATGTTGAGGGCTAGGG
The DNA here is from genome assembly GCF_964146895.1 of Miniopterus schreibersii. NCBI lineage: Eukaryota > Metazoa > Chordata > Mammalia > Chiroptera > Miniopteridae > Miniopterus > Miniopterus schreibersii. The sequence continues at coordinate 63,377,089 of NC_138110.1, forward strand.
TTAGAGAGACGGTTAGGGTTGGGATTGGACCTAGGGTTAGGGTTATGTTGAGGGCTAGGGTTAGAGAGACCGTTAGGGTTGGGATTGGACCTAGGGTTAGGGTTATGTTGAGGGCTAGGGTTAGAGAGACGGTTAGGGTTGGGATTGGACCTAGGGTTAGGGTTATGTTGAGGGCTAGGGTTAGAGAGACGGTTAGGGTTGGGATTGGACCTAGGGTTAGGGTTATGTTGAGGGCTAGGATTAGAGAGACGGTTAGGGTTGGGATTGGACCTAGGGTTAGGGTTATGTTGAGGGCTAGGGTTAGAGAGACGGTTAGGGTTGGGATTGGACCTAGGGTTAGGGTTATGTTGAGGGCTAGGGTTAGAGAGACGATTAGGTTTGGGATTGAACCTAGGGTTAGGGTTATGTTGAGGGCTAGGGTTAGAGAGACGGTTAGGGTTGGGAATGGACCTAGGGTTAGGGTTATGTTGAGGGCTAGGGTTAGAGAGACGGTTAGGGTTGGGATTGGACCTAGGGTTAGGGTTATGTTGAGGGCTAGGGTTAGAGAGACGGTTTGGGTTGGGATTGGACCTGGGGTTAGGGTTATGTTGAGGGTTAGGGTTAGAGGGACGGTTAGGGTTGGGATTGGACCTAGGGTTAGGGTTATGTTGAAGGCTAGGGTTAGAGAGACGGTTATGGTTGGGATTGGACCTAGGGTTAGGGTTATGTTGAGGGCTAGGGTTGGGGAGACGGTTAGGGTTGGGATTTGACCTAGGGTTAGGGTTATGTTGAAGGCTAGGGTTAGAGAGACGGTTAGGGTTGGGATTGGACCTAGGGTTAGGGTTATGTTGAGGGCTAGGGTTAGAGACACGGTTAGGGTTCGGATTGGACCTAGGGTTAGGGTTATGTTGAGGGCTAGGGTTAGAGACACGGTTAGGGTTGGTATTGGACCTAGGGTTAGGGTTATGTTGAGGGCTAGGGTTAGAGACACGGTTAGGGTTGGGATTGGACCTAGGGTTAGGGTTATGTTGAGGGCTAGGGTTAGAGACACGGTTAGGGTTGGGATTGGACCTAGGCTTAGGGTTATGTTGAGGGCTAGGGTTAGAGAGACGGTTAGGGTTGGGATTGGACCTAGGGTTAGGGTTATGTTGAGGGCTAGGGTTAGAGAGACGGTTAGGGTTGGGATTGGACCTAGGGTTAGGGTTATGTTGAGGGCTAGGGTTAGAGACACGGTTAGGGTTGGGATTGGACCTAGGGTTAGGGTTATGTTGAGGGCTAGGGTTAGAGACACGGTTAGGGTTGGGATTGGACCTAGGGTTAGGGTTATGTTGAGGGCTAGGGTTAGAGAGACGGTTAGGGTTGGGATTGGACCTAGGGTTAGGGTTATGTTGAGGGCTAGGGTTAGAGAGACCGTTAGGGTTGGGATTGGACCTAGGGTTAGGGTTATGTTGAGGGCTAGGGTTAGAGAGACGGTTAGAGTTGGGATTGGACCTAGGGTTAGGGTTATGTTGAGGGCTAGGGTTAGAGAGACGGTTAGGGTTGGGATTGGACCTAGGGTTAGGGTTATGTTGAGGGCTAGGGTTAGAGAGAAGTTTAGGATTGGGATTGGACCTAGGGTTAGGGTTATGTTGAGGGCTAGGGTTAGAGAGACGGTTAGGGTTGGGATTGGACCTAGGGTTAGGGTTATGTTGAGGGCTAGGGTTAGAGAGACGGTTAGGGTTGGGATGGGACCTAGGGTTAGGGTTATGTTGAGGGCTAGGGTTGGGGAGACGGTTAGGGTTGGGATTTGACCTAGGGTTAGGGTTATGTTGAAGGCTAGGGTTAGAGAGACGGTTAGGGTTGGGATTGGACCTAGGGTTAGGGTTATGTTGAGGGCTAGGGTTAGAGACACGGTTAGGGTTGGGATTGGACCTAGGGTTAGGGTTATGTTGAGGGCTAGGGTTAGAGACACGGTTAGGGTTGGGATTGGACCTAGGGTTAGGGTTATGTTGAGGGCTAGGGTTAGAGACACGGTTAGGGTTGGGATTGGACCTAGGGTTAGGGTTATGTTGAGGGCTAGGGTTAGAGACACGGTTAGGGTTGGGATTGGACCTAGGGTTAGGGTTATGTTGAGGGCTAGGGTTAGAGAGACGGTTAGGGTTTGGATTGGACCTAGGATTAGGGTTATGTTGAGGGCTAGGGTTAGAGAGACGGTTAGGGTTGGGATTGGACCTAGGGTTAGGGTTATGTTGAGGGCTAGGGTTAGAGACACGGTGAGGGTTGGGATTGGACCTAGGGTTAGGGTTATGTTGAGGGTTAGGGTTAGAGAGACGGTTAGGGTTGGGATTGGACCTAGGGTTACGGTTATGTTGAGGGCTAGGGTTAGAGAGACGGTTAGGATTGGGATTGGACCTAGGGTTAGGGTTATGTTGAGGGCTAGGGTTAGAGAGACGGTTAGGGTTGGGATTGGACCTAGGGTTAGGGTTATGTTGAGGGCTAGGGTTAGAGAGACGGTTAGGGTTGGGATTGGACCTAGGGTTAGGGTTATGTTGAGGGCTAGGATTAGAGAGACGGTTAGGGTTGGGATTGGACCTAGGGTTAGGGTTATGTTGAGGGCTAGGGTTAGAGAGACGGTTAGGGTTGGGATTGGACCTAGGGTTAGGGTTATGTTGAGGGCTAGGGTTAGAGAGACGATTAGGGTTGGGATTGGACCTAGGGTTAGGGTTATGTTGAGGGCTAGGGTTAGAGAGACGGTTAGGGTTGGGATTGGACCTAGGGTTAGGGTTATGTTGAGGGCTAGGATTAGAGACACGGTTAGGGTTGGGATTGGACCTAGGGTTAGGGTTATGTTGAGGGCTAGGGTTAGAGACACGGTTAGGGTTGGGATTGGACCTAGGGTTAGGGTTATGTTGAGGGCTAGGGTTAGAGAGACGGTTAGGGTTGGGATTGGACCTAGGGTTAGGGTTATGTTGAGGGCTAGGGTTAGAGAGACGGTTAGGGTTGGGATTGGACCTACGGTTAGGGTTATGTTGAGGGCTAGGGTTAGAGAGACGGTTAGGGTTGGGATTGGACCTAGGGTTAGGGTTATGTTGAGGGCTAGGGTTAGAGAGACGGTTAGGGTTGGGATTGGACCTAGGGTTAGGGTTATGTTGAGGGCTAGGGTTAGAGAGAAGGTTAGGATTGGGATTGGACCTAGGGTTAGGGTTATGTTGAGGGCTAGGGTTAGAGATACGGTTAGGGTTGGGATTGGACCTAGGGTTAGGGTTATGTTGAGGGCTAGGGTTAGAGAGACGGTTAGGGTTGGGATTGGACCTAGGGTTAGGGTTATGTTGAGGGCTAGGGTTGCGGAGACGGTTAGGGTTGGGATTTGACCTAGGGTTAGGGTTATGTTGAAGGCTAGGGTTAGAGAGACGGTTAGGGTTGGGATTGGACCTAGGGTTAGGGTTATGTTGAGGGCTAGGGTTAGAGACACGGTTAGGGTTGGGATTGGACCTAGGGTTAGGGTTATGTTGAGGGCTAGGGTTAGAGACACGGTTAGGGTTGGGATTGGACCTAGGGTTAGGGTTATGTTGAGGGCTAGGGTTAGAGACACGGTTAGGGTTGGGATTGGACCTAGGGTTAGGGTTATGTTGAGGGCTAGGGTTAGAGACACGGTTAGGGTTTGGATTGGACCTAGGGTTAGGGTTATGTTGAGGGCTAGGGTTAGAGAGACGGTTAGGGTTTGGATTGGACCTAGGGTTAGGGTTATGTTGAGGGCTAGGGTTAGAGAGACGGTTAGGGTTGGGATTGGACCTAGGGTTAGGGTTATGTTGAGGGCTAGGGTTAGAGACACGGTGAGGGTTGGGATTGGACCTAGGGTTAGGGTTATGTTGAGGGTTAGGGTTAGAGAGACGGTTAGGGTTGGGATTGGACCTAGGGTTACGGTTATGTTGAGGGCTAGGGTTAGAGAGACGGTTAGGATTGGGATTGGACCTAGGGTTAGGGTTATGTTGAGGGCTAGGGTTAGAGAGACGGTTAGGGTTGGGATTGGACCTAGGGTTAGGGTTATGTTGAGGGCTAGGGTTAGAGAGACGGTTAGGGTTGGGATTGGACCTAGGGTTAGGGTTATGTTGAGGGCTAGGGTTAGAGAGACGGTTAGGGTTGGGATTGGACCTAGGGTTAGGGTTATGTTGAGGGCTAGGGTTAGAGAGACGGTTAGGGTTGGGATTGGACCTAGGGTTAGGGTTATGTTGAGGGCTAGGGTTAGAGAGACGATTAGGTTTGGGATTGAACCTAGGGTTAGGGTTATGTTGAGGGCTAGGGTTAGAGAGACGGTTAGGGTTGGGATTGGACCTAGGGTTAGGGTTATGTTGAGGGCTAGGGTTAGAGAGACGGTTAGGGTTGGGATTGGACCTAGGGTTAGGGTTATGTTGAGGGCTAGGATTAGAGAGACGGTTAGGGTTGGGATTGGACCTAGGGTTAGGGTTATGTTGAGGGCTAGGGTTAGAGAGACGGTTAGGGTTGGGATTGGACCTAGGGTTAGGGTTATGTTGAGGGCTAGGGTTAGAGAGACGATTAGGTTTGGGATTGAACCTAGGGTTAGGGTTATGTTGAGGGCTAGGGTTAGAGAGACGGTTAGGGTTGGGAATGGACCTAGGGTTAGGGTTATGTTGAGGGCTAGGGTTAGAGAGACGGTTAGGGTTGGGATTGGACCTAGGGTTAGGGTTATGTTGAGGGCTAGGGTTAGAGAGACGGTTAGGGTGGGGATTGGACCTAGGGTAAGGGTTATGTTGAGGGCTAGGGTTAGAGAGACGGTTAGGGTTGGGATTGGACCTAGGGTTAGGTTTATGTTGAGGGCTAGGGTTAGAGAGACGGTTTGGGTTGGGATTGGACCTGGGGTTAGGGTTATGTTGAGGGTTAGGGTTATAGGGACGGTTAGGGTTGGGATTGGACCTAGGGTTAGGGTTATGTTGAAGGCTAGGGTTAGAGAGACGGTTAGGGTTGGGATTGGACCTAGGGTTAGGGTTATGTTGAGGGCTAGGGTTGGGGAGACGGTTAGGGTTGGGAATGGACCTAGGGTTAGGGTTATGTTGAGGGCTAGGGTTAGAGAGACGGTTAGGGTTGGGATTGGACCTAGGGTTAGGGTTATGTTGAGGGCTAGGGTTAGAGACACGGTTAGGGTTGGGATTGGACCTAGGGTTAGGGTTATGTTGAGGGCTAGGGTTAGAGACACGGTTAGGGTTGGGATTGGACCTAGGGTTAGGGTTATGTTGAGGGCTAGGGTTAGAGACACGGTTAGGGTTGGGATTGGACCTAGGGTTAGGGTTATGTTGAGGGCTAGGGTTAGAGACACGGTTAGGGTTGGGATTGGACCTAGGCTTAGGGTTATGTTGAGGGCTAGGGTTAGAGAGACGGTTAGGGTTGGGATTGGACCTAGGGTTAGGGTTATGTTGAGGGCTAGGGTTAGAGAGACGGTTAGGGTTGGGATTGGACCTAGGGTTAGGGTTATGTTGAGGGCTAGGGTTAGAGACACGGTTAGGGTTGGGATTGGACCTAGGGTTAGGGTTATGTTGAGGGCTAGGGTTAGAGACACGGTTAGGGTTGGGATTGGACCTAGGGTTAGGGTTATGTTGAGGGCTAGGGTTAGAGAGACGGTTAGGGTTGGGATTGGACCTAGGGTTAGGGTTATGTTGAGGGCTAGGGTTAGAGAGACGGTTAGGGTTGGGATTGGACCTAGGGTTAGGGTTATGTTGAGGGCTAGGGTTAGAGAGACGGTTAGGGTTGGGATTGGACCTAGGGTTAGGGTTATGTTGAGGGCTAGGGTTAGAGAGACGGTTAGGGTTGGGATTGGACCTAGGGTTAGGGTTATGTTGAGGGCTAGGGTTAGAGAGAAGGTTAGGATTGGGATTGGACCTAGGGTTAGGGTTATGTTGAGGGCTAGGGTTAGAGATACGCTTAGGGTTGGGATTGGACCTAGGGTTAGGGTTATGTTGAGGGCTAGGGTTAGAGAGACGGTTAGGGTTGGGATTGGACCTAGGGTTAGGGTTATGTTGAGGGCTAGGGTTGGGGAGACGGTTAGGGTTGGGATTTGACCTAGGGTTAGGGTTATGTTGAAGGCTAGGATTAGAGAGACGGTTAGGGTTGGGATTGGACCTAGGGTTAGGGTTATGTTGAGGGCTAGGGTTAGAGACACGGTTAGGGTTGGATTGGACCTAGGGTTAGCGTTATGTTGAGGGCTAGGGTTAGAGACACGGTTAGGGTTGGGATTGGACCTAGGGTTAGGGTTATGTTGAGGGCTAGGGTTAGAGACACGGTTAGGGTTGGGATTGGACCTAGGGTTAGGGTTATGTTGAGGGCTAGGGTTAGAGACACGGTTAGGGTTGGGATTGGACCTAGGGTTAGGGTTATGTTGAGGGCTAGGGTTAGAGAGACGGTTAGGGTTTGGATTGGACCTAGGGTTAGGGTTATGTTGAGGGCTAGGGTTAGAGAGACGGTTAGGGTTGGGATTGGACCTAGGGTTAGGGTTATGTTGAGGGCTAGGGTTAGAGACACGGTGAGGGTTGGGATTGGACCTAGGGTTAGGGTTATGTTGAGGGTTAGGGTTAGAGAGACGGTTAGGGTTGGGATTGGACCTAGGGTTACGGTTATGTTGAGGGCTAGGGTTAGAGAGACGGTTAGGATTGGGATTGGACCTAGGGTTAGGGTTATGTTGAGGGCTAGGGTTAGAGAGACGGTTAGGTTTGGGATTGAACCTAGGGTTAGGGTTATGTTGAGGGCTAGGGTTAGAGAGACGGTTAGGTTTGGGAATGGACCTAGGGTTAGGGTTATGTTTAGGGCTAGGGTTAGAGAGACGGTTAGGGTTGGGATTGGACCTAGGGTTAGGGTTATGTTGAGGGCTAGGGTTAGAGAGACGGTTAGGGTGGGGATTGGACCTAGGGTAAGGGTTATGTTGAGGGCTAGGGTTAGAGAGACGGTTAGGGTTGGGATTGGACCTAGGGTTAGGTTTATGTTGAGGGCTAGGGTTAGAGAGACGGTTTGGGTTGGGATTGGACCTGGGGTTAGGGTTATGTTGAGGGTTAGGGTTAGAGGGACGGTTAGGGTTGGGATTGGACCTAGGGTTAGGGTTATGTTGAAGGCTAGGGTTAGAGAGACGGTTAGGGTTGGGATTGGACCTAGGGTTAGGGTTATGTTGAGGGCTAGGGTTGGGGAGACGGTTAGGGTTGGGATTTGACCTAGGGTTAGGGTTATGTTGAAGGCTATGGTTAGAGAGACGGTTAGGGTTGGGATTGGACCTAGGGTTAGGGTTATGTTGAGGGCTAGGGTTAGAGACACGGTTAGGGTTGGGATTGGACCTAGGGTTAGGGTTATGTTGAGGGCTAGGGTTAGAGATAAGGTTAGGATTGGGATTGGACCTAGGGTTAGGGTTATGTTGAGGGCTAGGGTTAGAGATACGGTTAGGGTTGGGATTGGACCTAGGGTTAGGGTTATGTTGAGGGCTAGGGTTAGAGAGACGGTTAGGGTTGGGATTGGACCTAGGGTTAGGGTTATGTTGAGGGCTAGGGTTGGGGAGACGGTTAGGGTTGGGATTGGACCTAGGGTTAGGGTTATGTTGAAGGCTAGGGTTAGAGAGACGGTTAGGGTTGGGATTGGACCTAGGGTTAGGGTTATGTTGAGGGCTAGGGTTAGAGACACGGTTAGGGTTGGGATTGGACCTAGGGTTAGGGTTATGTTGAGGGCTAGGGTTAGAGACACGGTTAGGGTTGGGATTGGACCTAGGGTTAGGGTTATGTTGAGGGCTAGGGTTAGAGACACGGTTAGGGTTGGGATTGGACCTAGGGTTAGGGTTATGTTGAGGGCTAGGGTTAGAGACACGGTTAGGGTTGGGATTGGACCTAGGGTTAGGGTTATGTTGAGGGCTAGGGTTAGAGAGACGGTTAGGGTTTGGATTGGACCTAGGGTTAGGGTTATGTTGAGGGCTAGGGTTAGAGAGACGGTTAGGGTTGGGATTGGACCTAGGGTTAGGGTTATGTTGAGGGCTAGGGTTAGAGACACGGTGAGGGTTGGGATTGGACCTAGGGTTAGGGTTATGTTGAGGGTTAGGGTTAGAGAGACGGTTAGGGTTGGGATTGGACCTAGGGTTACGGTTATGTTGAGGGCTAGGGTTAGAGAGACGGTTAGGATTGGGATTGGACCTAGGGTTAGGGTTATGTTGAGGGCTAGGGTTAGAGAGACGGTTAGGGTTCGGATTGGACCTAGGTTTAGGGTTATGTTGAGGGCTAGGGTTAGAGAGACGGTTAGGGTTGGGATTGGACCTAGGGTTAGGGTTATGTTGAGGGCTAGGATTAGAGAGACGGTTAGGGTTGGGATTGGACCTAGGGTTAGGGTTATGTTGAGGGCTAGGGTTAGAGAGATGGTTAGGGTTGGGATTGGACCTAGGGTTAGGGTTATGTTGAGGGCTAGGGTTAGAGAGACGGTTAGGGTTGGGATTGGACCTAGGGTTAGGGTTATGTTGAGGGCTAGGGTTAGAGAGACGATTAGGTTTGGGATTGAACCTAGGGTTAGGGTTATGTTGAGGGCTAGGGTTAGAGAGACGGTTAGGGTTGGGAATGGACCTAGGGTTAGGGTTATGTTGAGGGCTAGGGTTAGAGAGACGGTTAGGGTTGGGATTGGACCTAGGGTTAGGGTTATGTTGAGGGCTAGGGTTAGAGAGACGGTTAGGGTGGGGATTGGACCTAGGGTAAGGGTTATGTTGAGGGCTAGGGTTAGAGAGACGGTTTGGGTTGGGATTGGACCTGGGGTTAGGGTTATGTTGAGGGTTAGGGTTAGAGGGACGGTTAGGGTTGGGATTGGACCTAGGGTTAGGGTTATGTTGAAGGCTAGGGTTAGAGAGACGGTTAGGGTTGGGATTGGACCTAGGGTTAGGGTTATGTTGAGGGCTAGGGTTGGGGAGACGGTTAGGGTTGGGATTTGACCTAGGGTTAGGGTTATGTTGAAGGCTAGGGTTAGAGAGACGGTTAGGGTTGGGATTGGACCTAGGGTTAGGGTTATGTTGAGGGCTAGGGTTAGAGACACGGTTAGGGTTGGGATTGGAACTAGGGTTAGGGTTATGTTGAGGGCTAGGGTTAGAGAGACGGTTAGGGTTTGGATTGGACCTAGGGTTAGGGTTATGTTGAGGGCTAGGGTTAGAGACACGGTGAGGGTTCGGATTGGACCTAGGGTTAGGGTTATGTTGAGGGCTAGGGTTAGAGAGACGGTTAGGGTTGGGATTGGACCTAGGGTTAGGGTTATGTTGAGGGCTAGGGTTAGAGAGACGGTTAGGGTTGGGATTGGACCTAGGGTTAGGGTTATGTTGAGGGCTAGGGTTAGAGAGACGGTTAGGGTTGGGATTGGACCTAGGGTTAGGGTTATGTTGAGGGCTAGGGTTAGAGAGAAGGTTAGGATTGGGATTGGACCTAGGGTTAGGGTTATGTTGAGGGCTAGGGTTAGAGATACGGTTAGGGTTGGGATTGGACCTAGGGTTAGGGTTATGTTGAGGGCTAGGGTTAGAGAGACGGTTAGGGTTGGGATTGGACCTAGGGTTAGGGTTATGTTGAGGGCTAGGGTTCGAGAGACGATTAGGTTTGGGATTGAACCTAGGGTTAGGGTTATGTTGAGGGCTAGGGTTAGGGAGACGGTTAGGGTTGGGAATGGACCTAGGGTTAGGGTTATGTTGAGGGCTAGGGTTAGAGAGACGGTTAGGGTTGGGATTGGACCTAGGGTTAGGGTTATGTTGAGGGCTAGGGTTAGAGAGACGGTTAGGGTGGGGATTGGACCTAGGGTAAGGGTTATGTTGAGGGCTAGGGTTAGAGAGACGGTTAGGGTTGGGATTGGACCTAGGGTTAGGTTTATGTTGAGGGCTAGGGTTAGAGAGACGGTTTGGGTTGGGATTGGACCTGGGGTTAGGGTTATGTTGAGGGTTAGGGTTAGAGGGACGGTTAGGGTTGGGATTGGACCTAGGGTTAGGGTTATGTTGAGGGCTAGGGTTAGAGAGACGGTTAGGGTTGGGATTGGACCTAGGGTTAGGGTTATGTTGAGGGCTAGGGTTGGGGAGACGGTTAGGGTTGGGATTTGACCTAGGGTTAGGGTTATGTTGAGGGCTAGGGTTAGAGAGACGGTTAGGGTTGGGATTGGACCTCGGTTAGGGTTATGTTGAGGGCTAGGGTTAGAGACACGGTTAGGGTTGGGATAGGACCTAGGGTTAGGGTTATGTTGAGGGCGAGGGTTAGAGACACGGTTAGGGTTGGGATTGGACCTAGGGTTAGGGTTATGTTGAGGGCTAGGGTCAGAGAGACGGTTAGGGTTGGGATTGGACCTAGGGTTAGGGTTATGTTGAGGGCTAGGGTTAGAGAGACGGTTAGGGTTGGGATTGGACCTAGGGTTAGGGTTATGTTGAGGGCTAGGGTTAGAGAGACGGTTAGGGTTTGGATTGGACCTAGGGTTAGGGTTATGTTGAGGGCTAGGGTTAGAGAGACGGTTAGGGTTGGGATTGGACCTAGGGTTAGGGTTATGTTGAGGGCTAGGGTTAGAGACACGGTGAGGGTTGGGATTGGACCTAGGGTTAGGGTTATGTTGAGGGCTAGGGTTAGAGAGACGGTTAGGGTTGGGATTGGACCTAGGGTTACGGTTATGTTGAGGGCTAGGGTTAGAGAGACGGTTAGGATTGGGATTGGACCTAGGGTTAGGGTTATGTTGAGGGCTAGGGTTAGAGAGACGGTTAGGGTTGGGATTGGACCTAGGGTTAGGGTTTTGTTGAGGGCTAGGGTTAGAGAGACGGTTAGGGTTGGGATTGGACCTAGGGTTAGGGTTATGTTGAGGGCTAGGATTAGAGAGACGGTTAGGGTTGGGATTGGACCTAGGGTTAGGGTTATGTTGAGGGCTAGGGTTAGAGAGACGGTTAGGGTTGGGATTGGACCTAGGGTTAGGGTTATGTTGAGGGCTAGGGTTAGAGAGACGGTTAGGGTTGGGATTGGACCTAGGGTTAGGGTTATGTTGAGGGCTAGGGTTAGAGAGACGATTAGGTTTGGGATTGAACCTAGGGTTAGGGTTATGTTGAGGGCTAGGGTTAGAGAGACGGTTAGGGTTGGGAATGGACCTAGGGTTAGGGTTATGTTGAGGGCTAGGGTTAGAGAGACGGTTAGGGTTGGGATTGGACCTAGGGTTAGGGTTATGTTGAGGGCTAGGGTTAGAGAGACGGTTAGGGTGGGGATTGGACCTAGGGTAAGGGTTATGTTGAGGGCTAGGGTTAGAGAGACGGTTAGGGTTGGGAATGGACCTAGGGTTAGGGTTATGTTGAGGGCTAGGGTTAGAGAGACGGTTAGGGTTGGGATTGGACCTAGGGTTAGGGTTATGTTGAAGGCTAGGGTTAGAGAGACGGTTAGGGTGGGGATTGGACCTAGGGTAAGGGTTATGTTGAGGGCTAGGGTTAGAAAGACGGTTAGGGTTGGGATTGGACCTAGGGTTAGGTTTATGTTGAGGGCTAGGGTTAGAGAGACGGTTTGGGTTGGGATTGGACCTGGGGTTAGGGTTATGTTGAGGGTTAGGTTTAGAGGGACGGTTAGGGTTGGGATTGGACCTAGGGTTAGGGTTATGTTGAGGGCTAGGGTTAGAGAGACGGTTAGGGTTGGGATTGGACCTAGGGTTAGGGTTATGTTGAGGGCTAGGGTTGGGGAGACGGTTAGGGTTGGGATTTGACCTAGGGTTAGGGTTATGTTGAGGGCTAGGGTTAGAGAGACGGTTAGGGTTGGGATTGGACCTAGGGTTAGGGTTATGTTGAGGGCTAGGGTTACAGACACGGTTAGGGTTGGGATTGGACCTAGGGTTAGGGTTATGTTGAGGGCTAGGGTTAGAGACACGGTTAGGGTTGGGATTGGACCTAGGGTTAGGGTTATGTTGAGGGCTAGGGTTAGAGAGACGGTTAGGGTTGGGATTGGACCTAGGGTTAGGGTTATGTTGAGGGCTAGGCTTAGAGAGACGGTTAGGGTTGGGATTGGACCTAGGGTTAGGGTTATGTTGAGGGCTAGGGTTAGAGACACGGTTAGGGTTGGGATTGGACATAGGGTTAGGGTTATGTTGAGGGCTAGGGTTAGAGACACGGTTAGGGTTGGGATTGGACCTAGGGTTAGGGTTATGTTGAGGGCTAGGGTTAGAGACACGGTTAGGGTTGGGATTGGACCTAGGGTTAGGGTTATGTCGAGGGCTAGAGTTAGAGAGACGGTTAGGGTTGGGTTTGGACCTAGGGTTAGGGTTATGTTGAGGGCTAGGGTTAGAGAGACGGTTAGGGTTGGGATTGGACCTAGGGTTAGGGTTATGTTGAGGGCTAGGGTTAGAGACACGGTTAGGGTTGGGATTGGACCTAGGGTTAGCGTTATGTTGAGGGCTAGGGTTAGAGACACGGTTAGGGTTGGGATTGGACCTAGGGTTAGGGTTATGTTGAGGGCTAGGGTTAGAGAGACGGTTAGGGTTGGGATTGGACCTAGGGTTAGGGTTATGTTGAGGGCTAGGGTTAGAGACACGGTGAGGGTTGGGATTGGACCTAGGGTTAGGGTTATGTTGAGGGCTAGGGTTAGAAACACGGTTAGGGTTGGGATTGGACCTAGGGTTACGGTTATGTTGAGGGCTAGGGTTAGAGAGACGGTTAGGATTGGGATTGGACCTAGGGTTAGGGTTATGTTGAGGGCTAGGGTTAGAGAGACGGTTAGGGTTGGGATCGGACCTAGGGTTAGGGTTATGTTGAGGGCTAGGGTTAGAGAGACGGTTAGGGTTGTGATTGGACCTAGGGTTAGGGTTATGTTGAGGGCTAGGATTAGAGAGACGGTTAGGGTTGGGATTGGACCTAGGGTTAGGGTTATGTTGAGGGCTAGGGTTAGAGATACGGTTAGGGTTGGGATTGGACCTAGGGTTAGGGTTATGTTGAGGGCTAGGGTTAGAGAGACGGTTAGGGTTGGGATTGGACCTAGGGTAAGGGTTATGTTGAGGGCTAGGGTTAGAGAGACGATTAGGTTTGGGATTGAACCTAGGGTTAGGGTTATGTTGAGGGCTAGGGTTAGAGAGACGGTTAGGGTTGGGAATGGACCTAGGGTTAGGGTTATGTTGAGGGCTAGGGTTAGAGAGACGGTTAGGGTTGGGATTGGACCTAGGGTTAGGGTTATGTTGAGGGCTAGGGTTAGAGAGACGGTTAGGGTGGGGATTGGACCTAGGGTAAGGGTTATGTTGAGGGCTAGGGTTAGAGAGACGGTTAGGGTTGGGATTGGACCTAGGGTTAGGGTTATGTTGAGGGCTAGGGTTAGAGAGACGGTTTGGGTTGGGATTGGACCTGGGGTTAGGGTTATGTTGAGGGTTAGGGTTAGAGGGACGGTTAGGGTTGGGATTGGACCTAGGGTTAGGGTTATGTTGAGGGCTAGGGTTAGAGAGACGGTTAGGGTTGGGATTGGACCTAGGGTTAGGGTTATGTTGAAGGCTAGGGTTAGAGAGACGATTAGGTTTGGGATTGAACCTAGGGTTAGGGTTATGTTGAGGGCTAGGGTTAGAGAGACGGTTAGGGTTGGGAATGGACCTAGGGTTAGGGTTATGTTGAGGGCTAGGGTTAGAGAGATGGTTAGGGTTGGGATTGGACCTAGGGTTAGGGTTATGTTGAGGGCTAGGGTTAGAGAGACTGTTAGGGTGGGGATTGGACCTAGGGTAAGGGTTATGTTGAGGGCTAGGGTTAGAGAGACGGTTAGGGTTGGGATTTGACCTAGGGTTAGGTTTATGTTGAGGGCTAGGGTTAGAGAGACGGTTTGGGTTGGGATTGGACCTGGGGTTAGGGTTATGTTGAGGGTTAGGGTTAGAGGGACGGTTAGGGTTGGGATTGGACCTAGGGTTAGGGTTATGTTGAGGACTAGGGTTAGAGAGACGGTTAGGGTTGGGATTGGACCTAGGGTTAGGGTTATGTTGAGGGCTAGGGTTGGGGAGACGGTTAGGGTTGGGATTTGACCTAGGGTTAGGGTTATGTTGAGGGCTAGGGTTAGAGAGACGGTTAGGGTTGGGATTGGACCTAGGGTTAGGGTTATGTTGAGGGCTAGGGTTAGAGAGACGATTAGGTTTGGGATTGAACCTAGGGTTAGGGTTATGTTGAGGGCTAGGGTTAGAGAGACGGTTAGGGTTGGGAATGGACCTAGGGTTAGGGTTATGTTGAGGGCTAGGGTTAGAGAGACGGTTAGGGTTGGGATTGGACCTAGGGTTAGGGTTATGTTGAGGGCTAGGGTTAGAGAGACGGTTAGGGTGGGGATTGGACCTAGGGTAAGGGTTACGTTGAGGGCTAGGGTTAGAGAGACGGTTAGGGTTGGGATTGGACCTAGGGTTAGGTTTATGTTGAGGGCTAGGGTTAGAGAGACGGTTTGGGTTGGGATTGGACCTGGGGTTAGGGTTATGTTGAGGGTTAGGGTTAGAGGGACGGTTAGGGTTGGGATTGGACCTAGGGTTAGGGTTATGTTGAGGGCTAGGGTTAGAGAGACGGTTAGGGTTGGGATTGGACCTAGGGTTAGGGTTATGTTGAGGGCTAGGGTTGGGGAGACGGTTAGGGTTGGGATTTGACCTAGGGTAAGGGTTATGTTGAGGGCTAGGGTTAGAGAGACGGTTAGGGTTGGGATTGGACCTAGGGTTAGGGTTATGTTGAGGGCTAGGGTTAGAGACACGGTGAGGGTTGGGATTGGCCTAGGGTTAGGGTTATGTTGAGGGCTAGGGTTAGAGAGACGGTTAGGGTTGGGATTGGACCTAGGGTTACGGTTATGTTGAGGGCTAGGGTTAGAGAGACGGTTAGGATTGGGATTGGACCTAGGGTTAGGGTTATGTTGAGGGCTAGGGTTAGAGAGACGGTTAGGGTTGGGATTGGACGTAGGGTTAGGGTTATGTTGAGCGCTAGGGTTAGAGAGACGGTTAGGGTTGGGATTGGACCTAGGGTTAGGGTTATGTTGAGGGCTAGGATTAGAGAGACGGTTAGGGTTGGGATTGGACCTAGGGTTAGGGTTATGTTGAGGGCTAGGGTTAGAGATACGGTTAGGGTTGGGATTGGACCTAGGGTTAGTGTTATGTTGAGGGCTAGGGTTAGAGAGACGGTTAGGGTTATAATTAGACCTAGGGTTAGGGTTATGTTGAGGGCTAGGGTTAGACAGACGATTAGGTTTGGGATTGAACCTAGGGTTAGGGTTATGTTGAGGGCTAGGGTTAGAGAGACGGTTAGGGTTGGGAATGGACCTAGGGTTAGGGTTATGTTGAGGGCTAGGGTTAGAGAGACGGTTAGGGTTGGGATTGGACCTAGGGTTAGGGTTATGTTGAGGGCTAGGGTTAGAGAGACGGTTAGGGTTGGGATTGGACCTAGGGTTAGGGTTATGTTGAGGGCTAGGGTTAGAGAGACGGTTAGGGTTGGGATT
Source organism: Miniopterus schreibersii (assembly GCF_964146895.1). NCBI lineage: Eukaryota > Metazoa > Chordata > Mammalia > Chiroptera > Miniopteridae > Miniopterus > Miniopterus schreibersii. The sequence continues at coordinate 63,392,472 of NC_138110.1, forward strand.
GGACCTAGGGTTAGGGTTATGTTGAGGGCTAGGGTTAGAGAGACGGTTAGGGTGGGGATTGGACCTAGGGTAAGGGTTACGTTGAGGGCTAGGGTTAGAGAGACGGTTAGGGTTGGGATTGGACCTAGGGTTAGGTTTATGTTGAGGGCTAGGGTTAGAGAGACGGTTTGGGTTGGGATTGGACCTGGGGTTAGGGTTATGTTGAGGGTTAGGGTTAGAGGGACGGTTAGGGTTGGGATTGGACCTAGGGTTAGGGTTATGTTGAGGGCTAGGGTTAGAGAGACGGTTAGGGTTGGGATTGGACCTAGGGTTAGGGTTATGTTGAGGGCTAGGGTTGGGGAGACGGTTAGGGTTGGGATTTGACCTAGGGTAAGGGTTATGTTGAGGGCTAGGGTTAGAGAGACGGTTAGGGTTGGGATTGGACCTAGGGTTAGGGTTATGTTGAGGGCTAGGGTTAGAGACACGGTGAGGGTTGGGATTGGCCTAGGGTTAGGGTTATGTTGAGGGCTAGGGTTAGAGAGCCGGTTAGGGTTGGGATTGGACCTAGGGTTACGGTTATGTTGAGGGCTAGGGTTAGAGAGACGGTTAGGATTGGGATTGGACCTAGGGTTAGGGTTATGTTGAGGGCTAGGGTTAGAGAGACGGTTAGGGTTGGGATTGGACGTAGGGTTAGGGTTATGTTGAGGGCTAGGGTTAGAGAGACGGTTAGGGTTGGGATTGGACCTAGGGTTAGGGTTATGTTGAGGGCTAGGATTAGAGAGACGGTTAGGGTTGGGATTGGACCTAGGGTTAGGGTTATGTTGAGGGCTAGGGTTAGAGATACGGTTAGGGTTGGGATTGGACCTAGGGTTAGTGTTATGTTGAGGGCTAGGGTTAGAGAGACGGTTAGGGTTGGGATTGGACCTAGGGTTAGGGTTATGTTGAGGGCTAGGGTTAGACAGACGATTAGGTTTGGGATTGAACCTAGGGTTAGGGTTATGTTGAGGGCTAGGGTTAGAGAGACGGTTAGGGTTGGGAATGGACCTAGGGTTAGGGTTATGTTGAGGGCTAGGGTTAGAGAGACGGTTAGGGTTGGGATTGGACCTAGGGTTAGGGTTATGTTGAGGGCTAGGGTTAGAGAGACGGTTAGGGTGGGGATTGGACCTAGGGTAAGGGTTATGTTGAAGGCTAGGGTTAGAGAGACGGTTAGGGTTGGGATTGGACCTAGGGTTAGGTTTATGTTGAGGGCTAGGGTTAGAGAGACGGTTTGGGTTGGGATTGGACCTAGGGTTAGGGTTATGTTGAGGGTTAGGGTTAGAGGGACGGTTAGGGTTGGGATTGGACCTAGGGTTAGGGTTATGTTGAGGGCTAGGGTTAGAGAGACGGTTAGGGTTGGGATTGGCCCTAGGGTTAGGGTTATGTTGAGGGCTAGGGTTGGGGAGACGGTTAGGGTTGGGATTTGACCTAGGGTTAGGGTTATGTTGAGGGCTAGGGTTAGAGAGACGGTTAGGGTTGGGATTGGACCTAGGGTTAGGGTTATGTTGAGGGCTAGGGTTAGAGACACGGTTAGGGTTGGGATTGGACCTAGGGTTAGGGTTATGTTGAGGGCTAGGGTTAGAGACACGGTTAGGGTTGGGATTGGACCTAGGGTTAGGGTTATGTTGAGGGCTAGCATTAGAGACACGGTTAGGGTTGGGATTGGACCTAGGGTTAGGGTTATGTTGAGGGCTAGGGTTAGAGAGACGGTTAGGGTTGGGATTGGACCTAGGGTTAGGGTTATGTTGAGGGCTAGGGTTAGAGAGACGGTTAGGGTTGGGATTGGACCTAGGGTTAGGGTTATGTTGAGGGCTAGGGTTAGAGAGACGGTTAGGGTTGGGATTGGACCTAGGGTTAGGGTTATGTTGAGGGCTAGGGTTAGAGACACGGTTAGGGTTGGGATTGGACCTAGGGTTAGGGTTATGTTGAGGGCTAGGGTTAGAGACACGGTTAGGGTTGGGATTGGACCTAGGGTTAGGGTTATGTTGAGGGCTAGGGTTAGAGACACGGTTAGGGTTGGGATTGGACCTAGGGTTAGGGTTATGTTGAGGGCTAGGGTTAGAGAGACGGTTAGGGTTGGGATTGGACCTAGGGTTAGGGTTATGTTGAGGGCTAGGGTTAGAGAGACGGTTAGGGTTGGGATTGGACCTAGGGTTAGGGTTATGTTGAGGGCTAGGGTTAGAGAGACGGTTAGGGTTGGGATTGGACCTAGGGTTAGGGTTATGTTGAGGGCTAGGGTTAGAGAGAAGGTTAGGATTGGGATTGGACCTAGGGTTAGGGTTATGTTGAGGGCTAGGGTTAGAGATACGGTTAGGGTTGGGATTGGACCTAGGGTTAGGGTTATGTTGAGGGCTAGGGTTAGAGAGACGGTTAGGGTTGGGATTGGACCTAGGGTTAGGGTTATGTTGAGGGCTAGGGTTAGAGAGACGATTAGGTTTGGGATTGAACCTAGGGTTAGGGTTATGTTGAGGGCTAGGGTTAGAGAGACGGTTAGGGTTGGGAATGGACCTAGGGTTAGGGTTATGTTGAGGGCTAGGGTTAGAGAGACGGTTAGGGTTGGGATTGGACCTAGGGTTAGGGTTATGTTGAGGGCTAGGGTTAGAGAGACGGTTAGGGTGGGAATTGGACCTAGGGTAAGGGTTATGTTGAGGGCTAGGGTTAGAGAGACGGTTAGGGTTGGGATTGGACCTAGGGTTAGGTTTATGTTGAGGGCTAGGGTTAGAGAGACGGTTTGGGTTAGGATTGGACCTGGGGTTAGGGTTATGTTGAGCGTTAGGGTTAGAGGGACGGTTAGGGTTGGGATTGGACCTAGGGTTAGGGTTATGTTGAGGGCTAGGGTTAGAGAGACGGTTAGGGTTGGGATTGGACCTAGGGTTAGGGTTATGTTGAGGGCTAGGGTTGGGGAGACGGTTAGGGTTGGGATTTGACCTAGGGTTAGGGTTATGTTGAGGGCTAGGGTTAGAGAGACGGTTAGGGTTGGGATTGGACCTAGGGTTAGGGTTATGTTGAGGGCTAGGGTTAGAGACACGGTTAGGGTTGGGATTGGACCTAGGGTTAGGGTTATGTTGAGGGCTAGGGTTAGAGACACGGATAGGTTTGGGATTGGACCTAGGGTTAGGGTTATGTTGAGGGCTAGGGTTAGAGAGACGGTTAGGGTTGGGATTGGACCTAGGGTTAGGGTTATGTTGAGGGCTAGGGTTAGAGACACGGTTAGGGTTGGGATTGGACCTAGGGTTAGGGTTATGTTGAGGGCTAGGGTTAGAGACACGGTTAGGGTTGGGATTGGACCTAGGGTTAAGGTTATGTTGAGGGCTAGGGTTAGAGACACGGTTAGGGTTGGGATTGGACCTAGGGTTACGGTTATGTTGAGGGCTAGGGTTAGAGACACGGTTAGGGTTGGGATTGGACCTAGGGTTAGGGTTATGTTGAGGGCTAGGGTTAGAGAGACGGTTAGGGTTGGGATTGGACCTAGGGTTAGGGTTATGTTGAGGGCTAGGGTTAGAGAGACGGTTAGGGTTGGGATTGGACCTAGGGTTAGGGTTATGTTGAGGGCTAGGGTTAGAGACACGGTTAGGGTTGGGATTGGACCTAGGGTTAGGGTTATGTTGAGGGCTAGGGTTAGAGACACGTTTAGGGTTGGGATTGGACCTAGGGTTAGGGTTATGTTGAGGGCTAGGGTTAGAGAGACGGTTAGGGTTGGGATTGGACCTAGGGTTAGGGTTATGTTGAGGGCTAGGGTTAGAGAGACGGTTAGGGTTGGGATTGGACCTAGGGTTAGGGTTATGTTGAGGGCTAGGGTTAGAGAGACGGTTAGGGTTGGGATTGGACCTAGGGTTAGGGTTATGTTGAGGGCTAGGTTTAGAGATACGGTTAGGGTTGGGATTGGACCTAGGGTTAGGGTTATGTTGAGGGCTAGGGTTAGAGAGACGGTTAGGGTTGGGATTGGACCTAGGGTTAGGGTTATGTTGAGGGCTAGGGTTAGAGAGACGATTAGGTTTGGGATTGAACCTAGGGTTAGGGTTATGTTGAGGGCTAGGGTTAGAGAGACGGTTAGGGTTGGGAATGGACCTAGGGTTAGGGTTATGTTGAGGGCTAGGGTTAGAGAGACGGTTAGGGTTGGGATTGGACCTAGGGTTAGGGTTATGTTGAGGGCTAGGGTTAGAGAGACGGTTAGGGTGGGGATTGGACCTAGGGTTAGGGTTATGTTGAGGGCTAGGGTTAGAGAGACGGTTAGGGTTGGGATTGGACCTAGGGTTAGGTTTATGTTGAGGGCTAGGGTTAGAGAGACGGTTTGGGTTGGGATTGGACCTGGGGTTAGGGTTATGTTGAGGGTTAGGGTTAGAGGGACAGTTAGGGTTGGGATTGGACCTAGGGTTAGGGTTATGTTGAGGGCTAGGGTTAGAGAGACGGTTAGGGTTGGGATTGGACCTAGGGTTATGGTTATGTTGAGGGCTAGGGTTGGGGAGACGGTTAGGGTTGGGATTTGACCTAGGGTTAGGGTTATGTTGAGGGCTAGGGTTAGAGAGACGGTTAGGGTTGGGATTGGACCTAGGGTTAGGGTTATGTTGAGGGCTAGGGTTAGAGACACGGTTAGGGTTGGGATTGGACCTAGGGTAAGGGTTATGTTGAGGGCTAGGGTTAGAGAGACGGTTAGGGTTGGGATTGGACCTAGGGTTAGGGTTATGTTGAGGGCTAGGGTTAGAGACACGGTTAGGGTTGGGATTGGACCTAGGGTTAGGGTTATGTTGAGGGCTAGGGTTAGAGACACGGTTAGGGTTGGGATTGGACCTAGGGTTAGGGTTATGTTGAGGGCTAGGGTTAGAGAGACGGTTAGGGTTGGGATTGGACCTAGGGTTAGGGTTATGTTGAGGGCTAGGGTTAGAGAGACGGTTAGGGTTGGGATTGGACCTAGGGTTAGGGTTATGTTGAGGGCTAGGGTTAGAGAGACGGTTAGGGTTGGGATTGGACCTAGGGTTAGGGTTATGTTGAGGGCTAGGGTTAGAGAGACGGTTAGGGTTGGGATTGGACCTAGGGTTAGGGTTATGTTGAGGGCTAGGGTTAGAGAGAAGGTTAGGATTGGGATTGGACCTAGGGTTAGGGTTATGTTGAGGGCTAGGGTTAGAGAGACGGTTAGGGTTGGGATTGGACCTAGGGTTAGGGTTATGTTGAGGGCTAGGGTTAGAGAGACGGTTAGGGTTGGGATTGGACCTAGGGTTAGGGTTATGTTGAGGGCTAGGGTTAGAGAGACGGTTAGGGTTGGGATTGGACCTAGGGTTAGGGTTATGTTGAGGGCTAGGGTTAGAGAGACGGTTACGGTTGGGATTGGACCTAGGGTTAGGGTTATGTTGAGGGCTAGGGTTAGAGATACGGTTAGGGTTGGGATTGGACCTAGGGTTAGGGTTATGTTGAGGGCTAGGGTTAGAGAGACGGTTAGGGTTGGGATTGGACCTAGGGTTAGGGTTATGTTGAGGGCTAGGGTTAGAGAGACGATTAGGTTTGGGATTGAACCTAGGGTTAGGGTTATGTTGAGGGCTAGGGTTAGAGAGACGGTTAGGGTTGGGAATGGACCTAGGGTTAGGGTTATGTTGAGGGCTAGGGTTAGAGAGACGGTTAGGGTTGGGATTGGACCTAGGGTTAGGGTTATGTTGAGGGCTAGGGTTAGAGAGACGGTTAGGGTGAGGATTGGACCTAGGGTTAGGGTTATGTTGAGGGCTAGGGTTAGAGAGACGGTTAGGGTTGGGATTGGACCTAGGGTTGGGTTTATGTTGAGGGCTAGGGTTAGAGAGACGGTTTGGGTTGGGATTGGACCTGGGGTTAGGGTTATGTTGAGGGTTAGGGTTAGAGGGACAGTTAGGGTTGGGATTGGACCTAGGGTTAGGGTTATGTTGAGGGCTAGGGTTAGAGAGACGGTTAGGGTTGGGATTGGACCTAGGGTTAGGGTTATGTTGAGGGCTAGGGTTGGGGAGACGGTTAGGGTTGGGATTTGACCTAGGGTTAGGGTTATGTTGAGGGCTAGGGTTAGAGAGACGGTTAGGGTTGGGATTGGACCTAGGGTTAGGGTTATGTTGAGGGCTAGGGTTAGAGACACAGTTAGGGTTGGGATTGGACCTAGGGTAAGGGTTATGTTGAGGGCTAGGGTTAGAGAGACGGTTAGGGTTGGGATTGGACCTAGGGTTAGGGTTATGTTGAGGGCTAGGGTTAGAGACACGGTTAGGGTTGGGATTCGACCTAGGGTTAGGGTTATGTTGAGGGCTAGGGTTAGAGACACGGTTAGGGTTGGGATTGGACCTAGGGTTAGGGTTATGTTGAGGGCTAGGGTTAGAGAGACGGTTAGGGTTGGGATTGGACCTAGGGTTAGGGTTATGTTGAGGGCTAGGGTTAGAGAGACGGTTAGGGTTGGGATTGGACCTAGGGTTAGGGTTATGTTGAGGGCTAGGGTTAGAGAGACGGTTAGGGTTGGGATTGGACCTAGGGTTAGGGTTATGTTGAGGGCTAGGGTTAGAGAGACGGTTAGGGTTGGGATTGGACCTAGGGTTAGGGTTATGTTGAGGGCTAGGGTTAGAGAAAAGGTTAGGATTGGGATTGGACCTAGGGTTAGGGTTATGTTGAGGGCTAGGGTTAGAGAGACGGTTAGGGTTGGGATTGGACCTAGGGTTAGGGTTATGTTGAGGGCTAGGGTTAGAGAGACGGTTAGGGTTGGGATTGGACCTAGGGTTAGGGTTATGTTGAGGGCTAGGGTTAGAGAGACGGTTAGGGTTGGGATTGGACCTAGGGTTAGGTTTATGTTGAGGGCTAGGGTTAGAGAGACGATTAGGTTTGGGATTCAACCTAGGGTTAGGGTTATGTTGAGGGCTAGGGTTAGAGAGACGGTTAGGGTTGGGAATGGACCTAGCGTTAGGGTTATGTTGAGGGCTAGAGTTAGAGAGACGGTTAGGGTTGGGATTGGAACTAGGGTTAGGGTTATGTTGAGGGCTAGGGTTAGAGAGACGGTTAGGGTGGGGATTGGACCTAGGGTAAGGGTTATGTTGAGGGCTAGGGTTAGAGAGACGGTTAGGGTTGGGATTGGACCTAGGGTTAGGTTTATGTTGAGGGCTAGGGTTAGAGAGACGGTTAGGGTTGGGATTGGACCTAGGGTTAGGGTTATGTTGAGGGCTAGGGTTAGAGAGACGGTTAGGGTTGGGATTGGACCTAGGGTTAGGGTTATGTTGAGGGCTAGGGTTAGAGAGACGGTTAGGGTTGGGATTGGACCTAGGGTTAGGGTTATGTTGAGGGCTAGGGTTAGAGAGACGGTTAGGGTTGGGATTGGACCTAGGGTTAGGGTTATGTTGAGGGCTAGGGTTAGAGAGAAGGTTAGGATTGGGATTGGACCTAGGGTTAGGGTTATGTTGAGGGCTAGGGTTAGAGAGACGGTTAGGGTTGGGATTGGACCTAGGGTTAGGGTTATGTTGAGGGCTAGGGTTAGAGAGACGGTTAGGGTTGGGATTGGACCTAGGGTTAGGGTTATGTTGAGGGCTAGGGTTAGAGAGACGGTTAGGGTTGGGATTGGACCTAGGGTTAGGTTTATGTTGAGGGCTAGGGTTAGAGAGACGATTAGGTTTGGGATTCAACCTAGGGTTAGGGTTATGTTGAGGGCTAGGGTTAGAGAGACGGTTAGGGTTGGGAATGGACCTAGGGTTAGGGTTATGTTGAGGGCTAGAGTTAGAGAGACGGTTAGGGTTGGGATTGGAACTAGGGTTAGGGTTATGTTGAGGGCTAGGGTTAGAGAGACGGTTAGGGTGGGGATTGGACCTAGGGTAAGGGTTATGTTGAGGGCTAGGGTTAGAGAGACGGTTAGGGTTGGGATTGGACCTAGGGTTAGGTTTATGTTGAGGGCTAGGGTTAGAGAGACGGTTAGGTTTGGGATTGGACCTAGGGTTAGGGTTATTTTGAGGGTTAGGGTAGAGGGACGGTTAGGGTTGGGATTGGACCTAGGGTTAGGGTTATGTTGAGGGCTAGGGTTAGAGAGACGGTTAGGGTTGGGATTGGACCTAGGGTTAGGGTTATGTTGAGGGCTAGGGTTGGGGAGACGGTTAGGGTTGGGATTGGACCTAGGGTTAGGGTTATGTTGAGGGCTAGGGTTAGAGAGACGGTTAGGGTTGGGATTAGACCTGGGTTAGGGTTATGTTGAGGGCTAGGGTTAGAGACACGGTTAGGGTTGGGATAGGACCTAGGGTTAGGGTTATGTTGAGGGCGAGGGTTAGAGACACGGTTAGGGTTGGGATTGGACCTAGGGTTAGGGTTATGTTGAGGGCTAGGGTTAGAGAGACGGTTAGGGTTGGGATTGGACCTAGGGTTAGGGTTATGTTGAGGGCTAGGGTTAGAGAGACGGTTAGGGTTGGGATTGGACCTAGGGTTAGGGTTATGTTGAGGGCTAGGGTTAGAGATACGGTTAGGGTTGGGATTGGACCTAGGGTTAGGGTTATGTTGAGGGCTAGGGTTAGAGAGACGGTTAGGGTTGGGATTGGACCTAGGGTTAGGGTTATGTTGAGGGCTAGGGTTAGAGAGACGATTAGGTTTGGGATTGAACCTAGGGTTAGGGTTATGTTGAGGGCTAGGGTTAGAGAGACGGTTAGGGTTGGGAATGGACCTAGGGTTAGGGTTATGTTGAGGGCTAGGGTTAGAGAGACGGTTAGGGTTGGGATTGGACCTAGGGTTAGGGTTATGTTGAGGGCTAGGGTTAGAGAGACGGTTAGGGTGGGGATTGGACCTAGGGTTAGGGTTATGTTGAGGGCTAGGGTTAGAGAGACTGTTAGGGTTCGGATTGGACCTAGGGTTAGGTTTATGTTGAGGGCTAGGGTTAGAGAGACGGTTTGGGTTGGGATTGGACCTGGGGTTAGGGTTATGTTGAGGGTTAGGGTTAGAGGGACAGTTAGGGTTGGGATTGGACCTAGGGTTAGGGTTATGTTGAGGGCTAGGGTTAGAGAGACGGTTAGGGTTGGGATTGGACCTAGGGTTAGGGTTATGTTGAGGGCTAGGGTTGGGGAGACGGTTAGGGTTGGGATTTGACCTAGGGTTAGGGTTATGTTGAGGGCTAGGGTTAGAGAGACGGTTAGGGTTGGGATTGGACCTAGGGTTAGGGTTATGTTGAGGGCTAGGGTTAGAGACACGGTTAGGGTTGGGATTGGACCTAGGGTAAGGGTTATGTTGAGGGCTAGGGTTAGAGAGACGGTTAGGGTTGGGATTGGACCTAGGGTTAGGGTTATGTTGAGGGCTAGGGTTACAGACACGGTTAGGGTTGGGATTGGACCTAGGGTTAGGGTTATGTTGAGGGCTAGGGTTAGAGAGACGGTTAGGGTTGGGATTGGACCTAGGGTTAGGTTTATGTTGAGGGCTAGGGTTAGAGAGACGGTTAGGGTTGGGATTGGACCTAGGGTTAGGGTTATGTTGAGGGCTAGGGTTAGAGAGACGGTTAGGGTTGGGATTGGACCTAGGGTTAGGGTTATGTTGAGGGCTAGGGTTAGAGAGACGGTTAGGGTTGGGATTGGACCTAGGGTTAGGGTTATGTTGAGGGCTAGGGTTAGAGAGACGGTTAGGGTTGGGATTGGACCTAGGGTTAGGGTTATGTTGAGGGCTAGGGTTAGAGAGAAGGTTAGGATTGGGATTGGACCTAGGGTTAGGGTTATGTTGAGGGCTAGGGTTAGAGAGACGGTTAGGGTTGGGATTGGACCTAGGGTTAGGGTTATGTTGAGGGCTAGGGTTAGAGAGACGGTTAGGGTTGGGATTGGACCTAGGGTTAGGGTTATGTTGAGGGCTAGGGTTAGAGAGACGGTTAGGGTTGGGATTGGACCTAGGGTTAGGTTTATGTTGAGGGCTAGGGTTAGAGAGACGATTAGGTTTGGGATTCAACCTAGGGTTAGGGTTATGTTGAGGGCTAGGGTTAGAGAGACGGTTAGGGTTGGGAATGGACCTAGGGTTTGGGTTATGTTGAGGGCTAGAGTTAGAGAGACGGTTAGGGTTGGGATTGAAACTAGGGTTAGGGTTATGTTGAGGGCTAGGGTTAGAGAGACGGTTAGGGTGGGGATTGGACCTAGGGTAAGTGTTATGTTGAGGGCTAGGGTTAGAGAGACGGTTAGGGTTGGGATTGGACCTAGGGTTAGGTTTATGTTGAGGGCTAGGGTTAGAGAGACGGTTAGGGTTGGGATTGGACCTAGGGTTAGGGTTATTTTGAGGGTTAGGGTAGAGGGACGGTTAGGGTTGGGATTGGACCTAGGGTTAGGGTTATGTTGAGGGCTAGGGTTAGAGAGACGGTTAGGGTTGGGATTGGACCTAGGGTTAGGGTTATGTTGAGGGCTAGGGTTGGGGAGACGGTTAGGGTTGGGATTGGACCTAGGGTTAGGGTTATGTTGAGGGCTAGGGTTAGAGAGACGGTTAGGGTTGGGATTGGACCTGGGTTAGGGTTATGTTGAGGGCTAGGGTTAGAGACACGGTTAGGGTTGGGATAGGACCTAGGGTTAGGGTTATGTTGAGGGCGAGGGTTAGAGACACGGTTAGGGTTGGGATTGGACCTAGGGTTAGGGTTATGATGAGGGCTAGGGTTAGAGAGACGGTTAGGGTTGGGATTGGACCTAGGGTTAGGGTTATGTTGAGGGCTAGGGTTAGACAGACGGTTAGGGTTTGGATTGGACCTAGGGTTAGGGTTATGTTGAGGGCTAGGGTTAGAGAGACGGTTAGGGTTGGGATTGGACCTAGGGTTAGGGTTGAGGGCTAGGGTTAGAGACACGGTGAGGGTTGGGATTGGACCTAGGGTTAGGGTTATGTTGAGGGCTAGGGTTAGAGAGACGGTTAGGGTTGGGATTGGACCTAGGGTTACGGTTATGTTGAGGGCTAGGGTTAGAGAGACGGTTAGGATTGGGATTGGACCTAGGGTTAGGGTTATGTTGAGGGCTAGGGTTAGAGACACGGTTAGGGTTGGGATTGGACCTAGGGTTAGGTTTATGTTGAGGGCTAGGGTTAGAGAGACGATTAGGTTTGGGATTCAACCTAGGGTTAGGGTTATGTTGAGGGCTAGGGTTAGAGAGACGGTTAGGGTTGGGAATGGACCTAGGGTTTGGGTTATGTTGAGGGCTAGAGTTAGAGAGACGGTTAGGGTTGGGATTGGAACTAGGGTTAGGGTTATGTTGAGGGCTAGGGTTAGAGAGACGGTTAGGGTGGGGATTGGACCTAGGGTAAGTGTTATGTTGAGGGCTAGGGTTAGAGAGACGGTTAGGGTTGGGATTGGACCTAGGGTTAGGTTTATGTTGAGGGCTAGGGTTAGAGAGACGGTTAGGGTTGGGATTGGACCTAGGGTTAGGGTTATTTTGAGGGTTAGGGTAGAGGGACGGTTAGGGTTGGGATTGGACCTAGGGTTAGGGTTATGTTGAGGGCTAGGGTTAGAGAGACGGTTAGGGTTGGGATTGGACCTAGGGTTAGGGTTATGTTGAGGGCTAGGGTTGGGGAGACGGTTAGGGTTGGGATTGGACCTAGGGTTAGGGTTATGTTGAGGGCTAGGGTTAGAGAGACGGTTAGGGTTGGGATTGGACCTGGGTTAGGGTTATGTTGAGGGCTAGGGTTAGAGACACGGTTAGGGTTGGGATAGGACCTAGGGTTAGGGTTATGTTGAGGGCGAGGGTTAGAGACACGGTTAGGGTTGGGATTGGACCTAGGGTTAGGGTTATGATGAGGGCTAGGGTTAGAGAGACGGTTAGGGTTGGGATTGGACCTAGGGTTAGGGTTATGTTGAGGGCTAGGGTTAGAGAGACGGTTAGGGTTTGGATTGGACCTAGGGTTAGGGTTATGTTGAGGGCTAGGGTTAGAGAGACGGTTAGGGTTGGGATTGGACCTAGGGTTAGGGTTGAGGGCTAGGGTTAGAGACACGGTGAGGGTTGGGATTGGACCTAGGGTTAGGGTTATGTTGAGGGCTAGGGTTAGAGAGACGGTTAGGGTTGGGATTGGACCTAGGGTTACGGTTATGTTGAGGGCTAGGGTTAGAGAGACGGTTAGGATTGGGATTGGACCTAGGGTTAGGGTTATGTTGAGGGCTAGGGTTAGAGACACGGTTAGGGTTGGGATTGGACCTAGGGTTAGGGTTATGTTGAGGGCTAGGGTTAGAGACACGGTTAGGGTTGGGATTGGACCTAGGGTTAGGGTTATGTTGAGGGCTAGGGTTAGAGAGACGGTTAGGGTTGGGATTGGACCTAGGGTTAGGGTTATGTTGAGGGCTAGGGTTAGAGAGACGGTTAGGGTTGGGATTGGACCTAGGGTTAGGGTTATGTTGAGGGCTAGGGTTAGAGAGACGGTTAGGGTTGGGATTGGACCTAGGGTTAGGGTTATGTTGAGGGCTAGGGTTAGAGAGACGGTTAGGGTTGGGATTGGACCTAGGGTTAGGGTTATGTTCAGGGCTAGGGTTAGAGAAAAGGTTAGGATTGGGATTGGACCTAGGGTTAGGGTTATGTTGAGGGCTAGGGTTAGAGAGACGGTTAGGGTTGGGATTGGACCTAGGGTTAGGGTTATGTTGAGGGGTAGGGTTAGAGAGACGGTTAGGGTTGGGATTGGACCTAGGGTTAGGGTTATGTTGAGGGCTAGGGTTAGAGAGACGGTTAGGGTTGGGATTGGACCTAGGGTTAGGTTTATGTTGAGGGCTAGGGTTAGAGAGACGATTAGGTTTGGGATTCGACCTAGGGTTGGGGTTATGTTGAGGGCTAGGGTTAGAGAGACGGTTAGGGTTGGGAATGGACCTAGGGTTAGGGTTATGTTGAGGGCTAGAGTTAGAGAGACGGTTAGGGTTGGGATTGGAACTAGGGTTAGGGTTATGTTGAGGGCTAGGGTTAAAGAGACGGTTAGGGTGGGGATTGGACCTAGGGTAAGGGTTATGTTGAGGGCTAGGGTTAGAGAGACGGTTAGGGTTGGGATTGGACCTAGGGTTAGGTTTATGTTGAGGGCTAGGGTTAGAGAGACGGTTAGGGTTGGGATTGGACCTAGGGTTAGGGTTATGTTGAGGGCTAGGGTTAGAGAGACGGTTAGGGTTGGGATTGGACCTAGGGTTAGGGTTATGTTGAGGGCTAGGGTTAGAGAGACGGTTAGGGTTGGGATTGGACCTAGGGTTAGGGTTATGTTGAGGGCTAGGGTTAGAGAGACGGTTAGGGATGGGATTGGACCTAGGGTTAGGGTTATGTTGAGGGCTAGGGTTAGAGAGAAGGTTAGGATTGGGATTGGACCTAGGGTTAGGGTTATGTTGAGGGCTAGGGTTAGAGAGACGGTTAGGGTTGGGATTGGACCTAGGGTTAGGGTTATGTTGAGGGCTAGGGTTAGAGAGACGGTTAGGGTTGGGATTGGACCTAGGGTTAGGGTTATGTTGAGGGCTAGGGTTAGAGAGACGGTTAGGGTTGGGATTGGACCTAGGGTTAGGTTTATGTTGAGGGCTAGGGTTAGAGAGACGATTAGGTTTGGGATTCAACCTAGGGTTAGGGTTATGTTGAGGGCTAGGGTTAGAGAGACGGTTAGGGTTGGGAATGGACCTAGGGTTAGGGTTATGTTGAGGGCTAGAGTTAGAGAGACGGTTAGGGTTGGGATTGGAACTAGGGTTAGGGTTATGTTGAGGGCTAGGGTTAGAGAGACGGTTAGGGTGGGGATTGGACCTAGGGTAAGTGTTATGTTGAGGGCTAGGGTTAGAGAGACGGTTAGGGTTGGGATTGGACCTAGGGTTAGGTTTATGTTGAGGGCTAGGGTTAGAGAGACGGTTAGGGTTGGGATTGGACCTAGGGTTAGGGTTATTTTGAGGGTTAGGGTAGAGGGACGGTTAGGGTTGGGATTGGACCTAGGGTTAGGGTTATGTTGAGGGCTAGGGTTAGAGAGACGGTTAGGGTTGGGATTGGACCTAGGGTTAGGGTTATGTTGAGGGCTAGGGTTGGGGAGACGGTTAGGGTTGGGATTGGACCTAGGGTTAGGGTTATGTTGAGGGCTAGGGTTAGAGAGACGGTTAGGGTTGGGATTGGACCTAGGGTTAGGGTTATGTTGAGGGCTAGGGTTAGAGAGACGGTTAGGGTGGGGATTGGACCTAGGGTTAGGGTTATGTTGAGGGCGAGGGTTAGAGACACGGTTAGGGTTGGGATTGGACCTAGGGTTAGGGTTATGATGAGGGCTAGGGTTAGAGAGACGGTTAGGGTTGGGATTGGACCTAGGGTTAGGGTTATGTTGAGGGCTAGGGTTAGAGAGACGGTTAGGGTTGGGATTGGACCTAGGGTTAGGGTTATGTTGAGGGCTAGGGTTAGAGAGACGGTTAGGGTTTGGATTGGACCTAGGGTTAGGGTTATGTTGAGGGCTAGGGTTAGAGAGACGGTTAGGGTTGGGATTGGACCTAGGGTTAGGGTTATGTTGAGGGCTAGGGTTAGAGACACGGTGAGGGTTGGGATTGGACCTAGGGTTAGGGTTATGTTGAGGGCTAGGGTTAGAGAGACGGTTAGGGTTGGGATTGGACCTAGGGTTACGGTTATGTTGAGGGCTAGGGTTAGAGAGACGGTTAGGATTGGGATTGGACCTAGGGTTAGGGTTATGTTGAGGGCTAGGGTTAGAGAGACGGTTAGGGTTGGGATTGGACCTAGGGTTAGGGTTATGTTGAGGGCTAGGGTTAGAGAGACGGTTAGGGTTGGGATTGGACCTAGGGTTAGGGTTATGTTGAGGGCTAGGATTAGAGAGACGGTTAGGGTTGGGATTGGACCTAGGGTTAGGGTTATGTTGAGGGCTAGGGTTAGAGATACGGTTAGGGTTGGGATTGGACCTAGGGTTAGGGTTATGTTGAGGGCTAGGGTTAGAGAGACGGTTAGGGTTGGGATTGGACCTAGGGTTAGGGTTATGTTGAGGGCTAGGGTTAGAGAGACGATTAGGTTTGGGATTGAACCTAGGGTTAGGGTTATGTTGATGGCTAGGGTTAGAGAGACGGTTAGGGTTGGGAATGGACCTAGGGTTAGGGTTATGTTGAGGGCTAGGGTTAGAGAGACGGTTAGGGTTGGGATTGGACCTAGGGTTAGGGTTATGTTGAGGGCTAGGGTTAGAGAGACGGTTAGGGTGGGGATTGGACCTAGGGTAAGGGTTATGTTGAGGGCTAGGGTTAGAGAGACGGTTAGGGTAGGGATTGGACCTAGGGTTAGGTTTATGTTGAGGGCTAGGGTTAGAGAGACGGTTTGGGTTGGGATTGGACCTGGGGTTAGGGTTATGTTGAGGGTTAGGGTTAGAGGGACGGTTAGGGTTGGGATTGGACCTAGGGTTAGGGTTATGTTGAGGGCTAGGGTTAGAGAGACGGTTAGGGTTGGGATTGGACCTAGGGTTAGGGTTATGTTGAGGGCTAGGGTTGGGGAGACGGTTAGGGTTGGGATTTGACCTAGGGTTAGGGTTATGTTGAAGGCTAGGGTTAGAGAGACGGTTAGGGTTGGGATTGGACCTAGGGTTAGGGTTATGTTGACGGCTAGGGTTAGAGACACGGTTAGGGTTGGGATTGGACCTAGGGTTAGGGTTATGTTGAGGGCTAGGGTTAGAGACACGGTTAGGGTTGGGATTGGACCTAGGGTTAGGGTTATGTTGAGGGCTAGGGTTAGAGACACGGTTAGGGTTGGGATTGGACCTAGGGTTAGGGTTATGTTGAGGGCTAGGGTTAGAGACACGGTTAGGGTTGGGATTGGACCTAGGGTTAGGGTTATGTTGAGGGCTAGGGTTAGAGAGACGGTTAGGGTTTGGATTGGACCTAGGGTTAGGGTTATGTTGAGGGCTAGGATTAGAGAGACGGTTAGGGTTGGGATTGGACCAAGGGTTAGGGTTATGTTGAGGGCTAGGGTTAGAGACACGGTGAGGGTTGGGATTGGACCTAGGGTTAGGGTTATGTTGAGGGCTAGGGTTAGAGAGACGGTTAGGGTTGGGATTGGACCTAGGGTTAGGGTTATGTTGAGGGCTAGGGTTAGAGAGATGGTTAGGGTTGGGATTGGACCTAGGGTTAGGGTTATGTTGAGGGCTAGGGTTAGAGAGACGATTAGGTTTGGGATTGAACCTAGGGTTAGGGTTATGTTGAGGGCTAGGGTTAGAGTGACGGTTAGGGTTGGGAATGGACCTAGGGTTAGGGTTATGTTGAGGGCTAGGGTTAGAGAGACGGTTAGGGTTGGGATTGGACCTAGGGTTAGGGTTATGTTGAGGGCTAGGGTTAGAGAGACGGTTAGGGTGGGGATTGGACCTAGGGTTAGGGTTATGTTGAGGGCTAGGGTTAGAGAGACGGTTAGGGTTGGGATTGGACCTAGGGTTAGGTTTATGTTGAGGGCTAGGGTTAGAGAGACGGTTTGGGTTGGGATTGGACCTGGGGTTAGGGTTATGTTGAGGGTTAGGGTTAGAGGGACAGTTAGGGTTGGGATTGGACCTAGGGTTAGGGTTATGTTGAGGGCTAGGGTTAGAGAGACGGTTAGGGTTGGGATTGGACCTAGGGTTAGGGTTATGTTGAGGGCTAGGGTTGGGGAGACGGTTAGGGTTGGGATTTGACCTAGGGTTAGGGTTATGTTGAGGGCTAGGGTTAGAGAGACGGTTAGGGTTGGGATTGGACCTAGGGTTAGGGTTATGTTGAGGGCTAGGGTTAGAGAGACGGTTAGGGTTGGGATTGGACCTAGGGTTAGGGTTATGTTGAGGGCTAGGGTTAGAGAGACGGTTAGGGTTGGGATTGGACCTAGGGTTAGGGTTATGTTGAGGGCTAGGGTTAGAGAGACGGTTAGGGTTGGGATTGGACCTAGGGTTAGGGTTATGTTGAGGGCTAGGGTTAGAGAAAAGGTTAGGATTGGGATTGGACCTAGGGTTAGGGTTATGTTGAGGGCTAGGGTTAGAGAGACGGTTAGGGTTGGGATTGGACCTAGGGTTAGGGTTATGTTGAGGGCTAGGGTTAGAGAGACGGTTAGGGTTGGGATTGGACCTAGGGTTAGGGTTATGTTGAGGGCTAGGGTTAGAGAGACGGTTAGGGTTGGGATTGGACCTAGGGTTAGGTTTATGTTGAGGGCTAGGGTTAGAGAGACGATTAGGTTTGGGATTCAACCTAGGGTTAGGGTTATGTTGAGGGCTAGGGTTAGAGAGACGGTTAGGGTTGGGAATGGACCTAGGGTTAGGGTTATGTTGAGGGCTAGAGTTAGAGAGACGGTTAGGGTTGGGATTGGAACTAGGGTTAGGGTTATGTTGAGGGCTAGGGTTAGAGAGACGGTTAGGGTGGGGATTGGACCTAGGGTAAGGGTTATGTTGAGGGCTAGGGTTAGAGAGACGGTTAGGGTTGGGATTGGACCTAGGGTTAGGTTTATGTTGAGGGCTAGGGTTAGAGAGACGGTTAGGGTTGGGATTGGACCTAGGGTTAGGGTTATGTTGAGGGCTAGGGTTAGAGAGACGGTTAGGGTTGGGATTGGACCTAGGGTTAGGGTTATGTTGAGGGCTAGGGTTAGAGAGACGGTTACGGTTGGGATTGGACCTCGGTTTAGGGTTATGTTGAAGGCTAGGGTTAGAGAGACGGTTAGGGTTGGGATTGGACCTAGGGTTAGGGTTATGTTGAGGGCTAGGGTTAGAGAGAAGGTTAGGATTGGGATTGGACCTAGGGTTAGGGTTATGTTGAGGGCTAGGGTTAGAGAGACGGTTAGGGTTGGAATTGGACCTAGGGTTAGGGTTATGTTGAGGGCTAGGGTTAGAGAGACGGTTAGGCTTGGGATTGGACCTAGGGTTAGGGTTATGTTGAGGGCTAGGGTTAGAGAGACGGTTAGGGTTGGGATTGGACCTAGGGTTAGGTTTATGTTGAGGGCTAGGGTTAGAGAGACGATTAGGTTTGGGATTCAACCTAGGGTTAGGGTTATGTTGAGGGCTAGGGTTAGAGAGACGGTTAGGGTTGGGAATGGACCTAGGGTTAGGGTTATGTTGAGGGCTAGAGTTAGAGAGACGGTTAGAGTTGGGATTGGAACTAGGGTTAGGGTTATGTTGAGGGCTAGGGTTAGAGAGACGGTTAGGGTGGGGATTGGACCTAGGGTAAGGGTTATGTTGAGGGCTAGGGTTAGAGAGACGGTTAGGGTTGGGATTGGACCTAGGGTTAGGTTTATGTTGAGGGCTAGGGTTAGAGAGACGGTTAGGTTTGGGATTGGACCTAGGGTTAGGGTTATTTTGAGGGTTAGGGTAGAGGGACGGTTAGGGTTGGGATTGGACCTAGGGTTAGGGTTATGTTGAGGGCTAGGGTTAGAGAGACGGTTAGGGTTGGGATTGGACCTAGGGTTAGGGTTATGTTGAGGGCTAGGGTTGGGGAGACGGCTAGGGTTGGGATTGGACCTAGGGTTAGGGTTATGTTGAGGGCTAGGGTTAGAGAGACGGTTAGGGTTGGGATTGGACCTGGGTTAGGGTTATGTTGAGGGCTAGGGTTAGAGACACGGTTAGGGTTGGGATAGGACCTACGGTTAGGGTTATGTTGAGGGCGAGGGTTAGAGACACGGTTAGGGTTGGGATTGGACCTAGGGTTAGGGTTATGTTGAGGGCTAGGGTTAGAGAGACGGTTAGGGTTGGGATTGGACCTAGGGTTAGGGTTATGTTGAGGGCTAGGGTTAGAGAGACGGTTAGGGTTGGGATTGGACCTAGGGTTAGGGTTATGTTGAGGGCTAGGGTTAGAGATACGGTTAGGGTTGGGATTGGACCTAGGGTTAGGGTTATGTTGAGGGCTAGGGTTAGAGAGACGGTTAGGGTTGGGATTGGACCTAGGGTTAGGGTTATGTTGAGGGCTAGGGTTAGAGAGACGATTAGGTTTGGGATTGAACCTAGGGTTAGGGTTATGTTGAGGGCTAGGGTTAGAGAGACGGTTAGGGTTGGGAATGGACCTAGGGTTAGGGTTATGTTGAGGGCTAGGGTTAGAGAGACGGTTAGGGTTGGGATTGGACCTAGGGTTAGGGTTATGTTGAGGGCTAGGGTTAGAGAGACGGTTAGGGTGGGGATTGGACCTAGGGTTAGGGTTATGTTGAGGGCTAGGGTTAGAGAGACGGTTAGGGTTCAGATTGGACCTAGGGTTAGGTTTATGTTGAGGGCTAGGGTTAGAGAGACGGTTTGGGTTGGGATTGGACCTGGGGTTAGGGTTATGTTGAGGGTTAGGGTTAGAGGGACAGTTAGGGTTGGGATTGGACCTAGGGTTAGGGTTATGTTGAGGGCTAGGGTTAGAGAGACGGTTAGGGTTGGGATTGGACCTAGGGTTAGGGTTATGTTGAGGGCTAGGGTTGGGGAGACGGTTAGGGTTGGGATTTGACCTAGGGTTAGGGTTATGTTGAGGGCTAGGGTTAGAGAGACGGTTAGGGTTGGGATTGGACCTAGGGTTAGGGTTATGTTGAGGGCTAGGGTTAGAGACACGGTTAGGGTTGGGATTGGACCTAGGGTAAGGGTTATGTTGAGGGCTAGGGTTAGAGAGACGGTTAGGGTTGGGATTGGACCTAGGGTTAGGGTTATGTTGAGGGCTAGGGTTAGAGACACGGTTAGGGTTGGGATTGGACCTAGGGTTAGGGTTATGTTGAGGGCTAGGGTTAGAGACACGGTTAGGGTTGGGATTGGACCTAGGGTTAGGGTTATGTTGAGGGCTAGGGTTAGAGAGACGGTTAGGGTTGGGATTGGACCTAGGGTTAGGGTTATGTTGAGGGCTAGGGTTAGAGAGACGGTTAGGGTTGGGATTGGACCTAGGGTTAGGGTTATGTTGAGGGCTAGGGTTAGAGAGACGGTTAGGGTTGGGATTGGACCTAGGGTTAGGGTTATGTTGAGGGCTAGGGTTAGAGAGACGGTTAGGGTTGGGATTGGACCTAGGGTTAGGGTTATGTTGAGGGCTAGGGTTAGAGAAAAGGTTAGGATTGGGATTGGACCTAGGGTTAGGGTTATGTTGAGGGCTAGGGTTAGAGAGACGGTTAGGGTTGGGATTGGACCTAGGGTTAGGGTTTAGTTGAGGGGTAGGGTTAGAGAGACGGTTAGGGTTGGGATTGGACCTAGGGTTAGGGTTATGTTGACGGCTAGGGTTAGAGAGACGGTTAGGGTTGGGATTGGACCTAGGGTTAGGTTTATGTTGAGGGCTAGGGTTAGAGAGACGATTAGGTTTGGGATTCAACCTAGGGTTAGGGTTATGTTGAGGGCTAGGGTTAGAGAGACGGTTAGGGTTGGGAATGGACCTAGGGTTAGGGTTATGTTGAGGGCTAGAGTTAGAGAGACGGTTAGGGTTGGGATTGGAACTAGGGTTAGGGTTATGTTGAGGGCTAGGGTTAGAGAGACGGTTAGGGTGGGGATTGGACCTAGGGTAAGGGTTATGTTGAGGGCTAGGGTTAGAGAGACGGTTAGGGTTGGGATTGGACCTAGGGTTAGGTTTATGTTGAGGGCTAGGGTTAGAGAGACGGTTAGGGTTGGGATTGGACCTAGGGTTAGGGTTATGTTGAGGGCTAGGGTTAGAGAGACGTTTAGGGTTGGGATTGGACCTAGGGTTAGGGTTATGTTGAGGGCTAGGGTTAGAGAGACGGTTAGGGTTGGGATTGGACCTAGGGTTAGGGTTATGTTGAGGGCTAGGGTTAGAGAGACGGTTAGGGTTGGGATTGGACCTAGGGTTAGGGTTATGTTGAGGGCTAGGGTTAGAGAGAAGGTTAGGATTGGGATTGGACCTAGGGTTAGGGTTATGTTGAGGGCTAGGGTTAGAGAGACGGTTAGGGTTGGGATTGGACCTAGGGTTAGGGTTATGTTGAGGGCTAGGGTTAGAGAGACGGTTAGGGTTGGGATTGGACCTAGGGTTAGGGTTATGTTGAGGGCTAGGGTTAGAGAGACGGTTAGGGTTGGGATTGGACCTAGGGTTAGGTTTATGTTGAGGGCTAGGGTTAGAGAGACGATTAGGTTTGGGATTCAACCTAGGGTTAGGGTTATGTTGAGGGCTAGGGTTAGAGAGACGGTTAGGGTTGGGAATGGACCTAGGGTTAGGGTTATGTTGAGGGCTAGAGTTAGAGAGACGGTTAGGGTTGGGATTGGAACTAGGGTTAGGGTTATGTTGAGGGCTAGGGTTAGAGAGACGGTTAGGGTGGGGATTGGACCTAGGGTAAGGGTTATGTTGAGGGCTAGGGTTAGAGACACGGTTAGGGTTGGGATTGGACCTAGGGTTAGGTTTATGTTGAGGGCTAGGGTTAGAGAGACGGTTAGGGTTGGGATTGGACCTAGGGTTAGGGTTATTTTGAGGGTTAGGGTAGAGGGACGGTTAGGGTTGGGATTGGACCTAGGGTTAGGGTTATGTTGAGGGCTAGGGTTGGGGAGACGGTTAGGGTTGGGATTGGACCTAGGGTTAGGGTTATGTTGAGGGCTAGGGTTAGAGAGACGGTTAGGGTTGGGATTGGACCTAGGGTTAGGGTTATGTTGAGGGCTAGGGTTAGAGAGACGGTTAGGGTTGGGATTGGACCTAGGGTTAGGGTTATGTTGAGGGCTAGGGTTAGAGACACGGTGAGGGTTGGGATTGGACCTAGGGTTAGGGTTATGTTGAGGGCTAGGGTTAGAGAGACGGTTAGGGTTGGGATTGGACCTAGGGTTACGGTTATGTTGAGGGCTAGGGTTAGAGAGACGGTTAGGATTGGGATTGGACCTAGGGTTAGGGTTATGTTGAGGGCTAGGGTTAGAGAGACGGTTAGGGTTGGGATTGGACCTAGGGTTAGGGTTATGTTGAGGGCTAGGGTTAGAGAGACGGTTAGGGTTGGGATTGGACCTAGGGTTAGGGTTATGTTGAGGGCTAGGATTAGAGAGACGGTTAGGGTTGGGATTGGACCTAGGGTTAGGGTTATGTTGAGGGCTAGGGTTAGAGATACGGTTAGGGTTGGGATTGGACCTAGGGTTAGGGTTATGTTGAGGGCTAGGGTTAGAGAGACGGTTAGGGTTGGGATTGGACCTAGGGTTAGGGTTATGTTGAGGGCTAGGGTTAGAGAGACGATTAGGTTTGGGATTGAACCTAGGGTTAGGGTTATGTTGATGGCTAGGGTTAGAGAGACGGTTAGGGTTGGGAATGGACCTAGGGTTAGGGTTATGTTGAGGGCTAGGGTTAGAGAGACGGTTAGGGTTGGGATTGGACCTAGGGTTAGGGTTATGTTGAGGGCTAGGGTTAGAGAGACGGTTAGGGTGGGGATTGGACCTAGGGTTAGGGTTATGTTGAGGGCTAGGGTTGGGGAGACGGTTAGGGTTGGGATTTGACCTAGGGTTAGGGTTATGTTGAAGGCTAGGGTTAGAGAGACGGTTAGGGTTGGGATTGGACCTAGGGTTAGGGTTATGTTGAGGGCTAGGGTTGGGGAGACGGTTAGGGTTGGGATTTGACCTAGGGTTAGGGTTATGTTGAAGGCTAGGGTTAGAGAGACGGTTAGGGTTGGGATTGGACCTAGGGTTAGGGTTATGTTGACGGCTAGGGTTAGAGACACGGTTAGGGTTGGGATTGGACCTAGGGTTAGGGTTATGTTGAGGGCTAGGGTTAGAGACACGGTTAGGGTTGGGATTGGACCTAGGGTTAGGGTTATGTTGAGGGCTAGGGTTAGAGACACGGTTAGGGTTGGGATTGGACCTAGGGTTAGGGTTATGTTGAGGGCTAGGGTTAGAGACACGGTTAGGGTTGGGATTGGACCTAGGGTTAGGGTTATGTTGAGGGCTAGGGTTAGAGAGACGGTTAGGGTTTGGATTGGACCTAGGGTTAGGGTTATGTTGAGGGCTAGGGTTAGAGAGACGGTTAGGGTTGGGATTGGACCAAGGGTTAGGGTTATGTTGAGGGCTAGGGTTAGAGACACGGTGAGGGTTGGGATTGGACCTAGGGTTAGGGTTATGTTGAGGGCTAGGGTTAGAGAGACGGTTAGGGTTGGGATTGGACCTAGGGTTAGGGTTATGTTGAGGGCTAGGGTTAGAGAGACGGTTAGGGTTGGGATTGGACCTAGGGTTAGGGTTATGTTGAGGGCTAGGGTTAGAGAGACGATTAGGTTTGGGATTGAACCTAGGGTTAGGGTTATGTTGAGGGCTAGGGTTAGAGTGACGGTTAGGGTTGGGAATGGACCTAGGGTTAGGGTTATGTTGAGGGCTAGGGTTAGAGAGACGGTTAGGGTTGGGATTGGACCTAGGGTTAGGGTTATGTTGAGGGCTAGGGTTAGAGAGACGGTTAGGGCTGGGATTGGACCTAGGGTAAGGGTTATGTTGAGGGCTAGGGTTAGAGACACGGTTAGGGTTGGGATTGGACCTAGGGTTAGGTTTATGTTGAGGGCTAGGGTTAGAGAGACGGTTTGGGTTGGGATTGGACCTGGGGTTAGGGTTATGTTGAGGGTTAGGGTTAGAGGGACGGTTAGGGTTGGGATTGGACCTAGGGTTAGGGTTATGTTGAAGGCTAGGGTTAGAGAGACGGTTAGGGTTGGGATTGGACCTAGGGTTAGGGTTATGTTGAGGGCTAGGGTTGGGGAGACGGTTAGGGTTGGGATTTGACCTAGGGTTAGGGTTATGTTGAAGGCTAGGGTTAGAGAGACGGTTAGGGTTGGGATTGGACCTAGGGTTAGGGTTATGTTGAGGGCTAGGGTTAGAGACACGGTTAGGGTTGGGATTGGACCTAGGGTTAGGGTTATGTTGAGGGCTAGGGTTAGAGACACGGTTAGGGTTGGGATTGGACCTAGGGTTAGGGTTATGTTGAGGGCTAGGGTTAGAGACACGGTTAGGGTTGGGATTGGACCTAGGGTTAGGGTTATGTTGAGGGCTAGGGTTAGAGAGACGGTTAGGGTTTGGATTGGACCTAGGGTTAGGGTTATGTTGAGGGCTAGGGTTAGAGAGACGGTTAGGGTTGGGATTGGACCTAGGGTTAGGGTTATGTTGAGGGCTAGGGTTAGAGACACGGTGAGGGTTGGGATTGGACCTAGGGTTAGGGTTATGTTGAGGGTTAGGGTTAGAGAGACGGTTAGGGTTGGGATTGGACCTAGGGTTACGGTTATGTTGAGGGCTAGGGTTAGAGAGACGGTTAGGATTGGGATTGGACCTAGGGTTAGGGTTATGTTGAGGGCTAGGGTTAGAGAGACGGTTAGGGTTGGGATTGGACCTAGGGTTAGGGTTATGTTGAGGGCTAGGGTTAGAGAGACGGTTAGGGTTGGGATTGGACCTAGGGTTAGGGTTATGTTGAGGGCTAGGATTAGAGAGACGGTTAGGGTTGGGATTGGACCTAGGGTTAGGGTTATGTTGAGGGCTAGGGTTAGAGAGACGGTTAGGGTTGGAATTGGACCTAGGGTTAGGGTTATGTTGAGGGCTAGGGTTAGAGAGACGATTAGGTTTGGGATTGAACCTAGGGTTAGGGTTATGTTGAGGGCTAGGGTTAGAGAGACGGTTAGGGTTGGGAATGGACCTAGGGTTAGGGTTATGTTGAGGGCTAGGGTTAGAGAGACGGTTAGGGTTGGGATTGGACCTAGGGTTAGGGTTATGTTGAGGACTAGGGTTAGAGAGACGGTTAGGGTGGGGATTGGACCTAGGGTAAGGGTTATGTTGAGGGCTAGGGTTAGAGAGACGGTTAGGGTTGGGATTGGACCTAGGGTTAGGTTTATGTTGAGGGCTAGGGTTAGAGAGACGGTTTGGGTTGGGATTGGACCTGGGGTTAGGGTTATGTTGAGGGTTAGGGTTAGAGGGACGGTTAGGGTTGGGATTGGACCTAGGGTTAGGGTTATGTTGAAGGCTAGGGTTAGAGAGACGGTTAGGGTTGGGATTCGACCTAGGGTTAGGGTTATGTTGAGGGCTAGGGTTGGGGAGACGGTTAGGGTTGGGATTTGACCTAGGGTTAGGGTTATGTTGAGGGCTAGGGTTAGAGACACGGTTAGGGTTGGGATTGGACCTAGGCTTAGGGTTATGTTGAGGGCTAGGGTTAGAGAGACGGTTAGGGTTGGGATTGGACCTAGGGTTAGGGTTATGTTGAAGGCTAGGGTTAGAGAGACGGTTAGGGTTGGGATTGGACCTAGGGTTAGGGTTATGTTGAGGGCTAGGGTTAGAGACACGGTTAGGGTTGGGATTGGACCTAGGGTTAGGGTTATGTTGAGGGCTAGGGTTAGAGACACGGTTAGGGTTGGGATTGGACCTAGGGTTAGGGTTATGTTGAGGGCTAGGGTTAGAGAGACGGTTAGGGTTGGGAATGGACCTAGGGTTAGGGTTATGTTGAGGGCTAGGGTTAGAGAGACGGTTAGGGTTGGGATTGGACCTAGGGTTAGGGTTATGTTGAGGACTAGGGTTAGAGAGACGGTTAGGGTGGGGATTGGACCTAGGGTAAGGGTTATGTTGAGGGCTAGGGTTAGAGACACGGTTAGGGTTGGGATTGGACCTAGGGTTAGGTTTATGTTGAGGGCTAGGGTTAGAGAGACGGTTTGGGTTGGGATTGGACCTGGGGTTAGGGTTATGTTGAGGGTTAGGGTTAGAGGGACGGTTAGGGTTGGGATTGGACCTAGGGTTAGGGTTATGTTGAAGGCTAGGGTTAGAGAGACGGTTAGGGTTGGGATTCGACCTAGGGTTAGGGTTATGTTGAGGGCTAGGGTTGGGGAGACGGTGAGGGTTGGGATTTGACCTAGGGTTAGGGTTATGTTGAAGGCTAGGGTTAGAGAGACGGTTAGGGTTGGGATTGGACCTAGGGTTAGGGTTATGTTGAGGGCTAGGGTTAGAGACACGGTTAGGGTTGGGATTGGACCTAGGGTTAGGGTTATGTTGAGGGCTAGGGCTAGAGACACGGTTAGGGTTGGGATTGGACCTAGGGTTAGGGTTATGTTGAGGGCTAGGGTTAGAGAGACGGTTAGGGTTGGGATTGGACCTAGGGTTAGGGTTATGTTGAGGGCTAGGGTTAGAGACACGGTTAGGGTTGGGATTGGACCTAGGCTTAGGGTTATGTTGAGGGCTAGGGTTAGAGAGACGGTTACGGTTGGGATTGGACCTAGGGTTAGGGTTATGTTGAGGGCTAGGGTTAGAGAGACGGTTAGGGTTGGGATTGGACCTAGGGTTAGGGTTATGTTGAGGGCTAGGGTTAGAGACACGGTTAGGGTTGGGATTGGACCTAGGGTTAGGGTTATGTTGAGGGCTAGGGTTAGAGACACGGTTAGGGTTGGGATTGGACCTAGGGTTAGGGTTATGTTGAGGGCTAGGGTTAGAGAGACGGTTAGGGTTGGGATTGGACCTAGGGTGAGGGTTATGTTGAGGGCTAGGGTTAGAGAGACGGTTAGGGTTGGGATTGGACCTAGGGTTAGGGTTATGTTGAGGGCTAGGGTTAGAGAGACGGTTAGGGTTGGGATTGGACCTAGGGTTAGGGTTATGTTGAGGGCTAGGGTTAGAGAGAAGGTTAGGATTGGGATTGGACCTAGGGTTAGGGTTATGTTGAGGGCTAGGGTTAGAGATACGGTTAGGGTTGGGATTGGACCTAGGGTTAGGGTTATGTTGAGGGCTAGGGTTAGAGAGACGGTTAGGGTTGGGATTGGACCTAGGGTTAGGGTTATGTTGAGGGCTAGGGTTGGGGAGACGGTTAGGGTTGGGATTTGACCTAGGGTTAGGGTTATGTTGAAGGCTAGGGTTAGAGAGACGGTTAGGGTTGGGATTGGACCTAGGGTTAGGTTTATGTTGAGGGCTAGGGTTAGAGAGACGGTTTGGGTTGGGATTGGACCTAGGGTTAGGGTTATGTTGAGGGTTAGGGTTAGAGGGACGGTTAGGGTTGGGATTGGACCTAGGGTTAGGGTTATGTTGAGGGCTAGGGTTAGAGAGACGGTTAGGGTTGGGATTGGACCTAGGGTTAGGGTTATGTTGAGGGCTAGGGTTGGGGAGACGGTTAGGGTTGGGATTTGACCTAGGGTTAGGGTTATGTTGAGGGCTAGGGTTAGAGAGACGGTTAGGGTTGGGATTGGACCTAGGGTTAGGGTTATGTTGAGGGCTAGGGTTAGAGACACGGTTAGGGTTGGGATTGGACCTAGGGTTAGGGTTATGTTGAGGGCTAGGGTTAGAGACACGGTTAGGGATGGGATTGGACCTAGGGTTAGGGTTATGTTGAGGGCTAGGGTTAGAGACACGGTTAGGGTTGGGATTGGACCTAGGGTTAGGGTTATGTTGAGGGCTAGGGTTAGAGAGACGGTTAGGGTTGGGATTGGACCTAGGGTTAGGGTTATGTTGAGGGCTAGGGTTAGAGAGACGGTTAGGGTTGGGATTGGACCTAGGGTTAGGGTTATGTTGAGGGCTAGGGTTAGAGAGACGGTTAGGGTTGGGATTGGACCTAGGGTTAGGGTTATGTTGAGGGCTAGGGTTAGAGACACGGTTAGGGTTGGGATTGGACCTAGGGTTAGGGTTATGTTGAGGGCTAGGGTTAGAGACACGGTTAGGGTTGGGATTGGACCTAGGGTTAGGGTTATGTTGAGGGCTAGGGTTAGAGACACGGTTAGGGTTGGGATTGGACCTAGGGTTAGGGTTATGTTGAGGGCTAGGGTTAGAGAGACGGTTAGGGTTGGGATTGGACCTAGGGTTAGGGTTATGTTGAGGGCTAGGGTTAGAGAGACGGTTAGGGTTGGGATTGGACCTAGGGTTAGGGTTATGTTGAGGGCTAGGGTTAGAGAGACGGTTAGGGTTGGGATTGGACCTAGGGTTAGGGTTATGTTGAGGGCTAGGGTTAGAGAGAAGGTTAGGATTGGGATTGGACCTAGGGTTAGGGTTATGTTGAGGGCTAGGGTTAGAGATACGGTTAGGGTTGGGATTGGACTTAGGGTTAGGGTTATGTTGAGGGCTAGGGTTAGAGAGACGGTTAGGGTTGGGATTGGACCTAGGGTTAGGGTTATGTTGAGGGCTAGGGTTAGAGAGACGATTAGGTTTGGGATTGAACCTAGGGTTAGGGTTATGTTGAGGGCTAGGGTTAGAGAGACGGTTAGGGTTGGGAATGGACCTAGGGTTAGGGTTATGTTGAGGGCTAGGTTTAGAGAGACGGTTAGGGTTGGGATTGGACCTAGGGTTAGGGTTATGTTGAGGGCTAGGGTTAGAGAGACGGTTAGGGTGGGGATTGGACCTAGGGTAAGGGTTATGTTGAGGGCTAGGGTTAGAGAGACGGTTAGGGTTGGGATTGGACCTAGGGTTAGGTTTATGTTGAGGGCTAGGGTTAGAGAGACGGTTTGGGTTAGGATTGGACCTGGGGTTAGGGTTATGTTGAGCGTTAGGGTTAGAGGGACGGTTAGGGTTGGGATTGGACCTAGGGTTAGGGTTATGTTGAGGGCTAGGGTTAGAGAGACGGTTAGGGTTGGGATTGGACCTAGGGTTAGGGTTATGTTGAGGGCTAGGGTTGGGGAGACGGTTAGGGTTGGGATTTGACCTAGGGTTAGGGTTATGTTGAGGGCTAGGGTTAGAGAGACGGTTAGGGTTGGGATTGGACCTAGGGTTAGGGTTATGTTGAGGGCTAGGGTTAGAGACACGGTTAGGGTTGGGATTGGTCCTAGGGTTAGGGTTATGTTGAGGGCTAGGGTTAGAGACACGGATAGGGTTGGGATTGGACCTAGGGTTAGGGTTATGTTGAGGGCTAGGGTTAGAGAGACGGTTAGGGTTGGGATTGGACCTAGGGTTAGGGTTATGTTGAGGGCTAGGGTTAGAGACACGGTTAGGGTTGGGATTGGACCTAGGGTTAGGGTTATGTTGAGGGCTAGGGTTAGAGACACGGTTAGGGTTGGGATTGGACCTAGGGTTACGGTTATGTTGAGGGCTAGGGTTAGAGACACGGTTAGGGTTGGGATTGGACCTAGGGTTAGGGTTATGTTGAGGGCTAGGGTTAGAGAGACGGTTAGGGTTGGGATTGGACCTAGGGTTAGGGTTATGTTGAGGGCTAGGGTTAGAGAGACGGTTAGGGTTGGGATTGGACCTAGGGTTAGGGTTATGTTGAGGGCTAGGTTTAGAGACACGGTTAGGGTTGGGATTGGACCTAGGGTTAGGGTTATGTTGAGGGCTAGGGTTAGAGACACGGTTAGGGTTGGGATTGGACCTAGGGTTAGGGTTATGTTGAGGGCTAGGGTTAGAGAGACGGTTAGGGTTGGGATTGGACCTAGGGTTAGGGTTATGTTGAGGGCTAGGGTTAGAGAGACGGTTAGGGTTGGGATTGGACCTAGGGTTAGGGTTATGTTGAGGGCTAGGGTTAGAGAGACGGTTAGGGTTGGGATTGGACCTAGGGTTAGGGTTATGTTGAGGGCTAGGGTTAGAGAGACGGTTAGGGTTGGGATTGGACCTAGGGTTAGGGTTATGTTGAGGGCTAGGGTTAGAGATACGGTTAGGGTTGGGATTGGACCTAGGGTTAGGGTTATGTTGAGGGCTAGGGTTAGAGAGACGGTTAGGGTTGGGATTGGACCTAGGGTTAGGGTTATGTTGAGGGCTAGGGTTAGAGAGACGATTAGGTTTGGGATTGAACCTAGGGTTAGGGTTATGTTGAGGGCTAGGGTTAGAGAGACGGTTAGGGTTGGGAATGGACCTAGGGTTAGGGTTATGTTGAGGGCTAGGGTTAGAGAGACGGTTAGGGTTGGGATTGGACCTAGGGTTAGGGTTATGTTGAGGGCTAGGGTTAGAGAGACGGTTAGGGTGGGGATTGGACCTAGGGTTAGGGTTATGTTGAGGGCTAGGGTTAGAGAGACGGTTAGGGTTGGGATTGGACCTAGGGTTAGGTTTATGTTGAGGGCTAGGGTTAGAGAGACGGTTTGGGTTGGGATTGGACCTGGGGTTAGGGTTATGTTGAGGGTTAGGGTTAGAGGGACAGTTAGGGTTGGGATTGGACCTAGGGTTAGGGTTATGTTGAGGGCTAGGGTTAGAGAGACGGTTAGGGTTGGGATTGGACCTAGGGTTAGGGTTATGTTGAGGGCTAGGGTTGGGGAGACGGTTAGGGTTGGGATTTGACCTAGGGTTAGGGTTATGTTGAGGGCTAGGGTTAGAGAGACGGTTAGGGTTGGGATTGGACCTAGGGTTAGGGTTATGTTGAGGGCTAGGGTTAGAGACACGGTTAGGGTTGGGATTGGACCTAGGGTAAGGGTTATGTTGAGGGCTAGGGTTAGAGAGACGGTTAGGGTTGGGATTGGACCTAGGGTTAGGGTTATGTTGAGGGCTAGGGTTAGAGACACGGTTAGGGTTGGGATTGGACCTAGGGTTAGGGTTATGTTGAGGGCTAGGGTTAGAGACACGGTTAGGGTTGGGATTGGACCTAGGGTTAGGGTTATGTTGAGGGCTAGGGTTAGAGAGACGGTTAGGGTTGGGATTGGACCTAGGGTTAGGGTTATGTTGAGGGCTAGGGTTAGAGAGACGGTTAGGGTTGGGATTGGACCTAGGGTTAGGGTTATGTTGAGGGCTAGGGTTAGAGAGACGGTTAGGGTTGGGATTGGACCTAGGGTTAGGGTTATGTTGAGGGCTAGGGTTAGAGACACGGTTAGGGTTGGGATTGGACCTAGGGTTAGGGTTATGTTGAGGGCTAGGGTTAGAGACACGGTTAGGGTTGGGATTGGACCTAGGGTTAGGGTTATGTTGAGGGCTAGGGTTAGAGAGACGGTTAGGGTTGGGATTGGACCTAGGGTTAGGGTTATGTTGAGGGCTAGGTCTATTGAGACGGTTAGGGTTGGGATTGGACCTAGGGTTAGGGTTATGTTGAGGGCTAGGATAGAGACACGGTTAGGGTTGGGATTGGACCTAGGGTAAGGGTTATGTTGAGGGCTAGGGTTAGAGAGACGGTTAGGGTTGGGATTGGACCTAGGGTTAGGGTTATGTTGAGGGCTAGGGTTAGAGACACGGTTAGGGTTGGGATTGGACCTAGGGTTAGGGTTATGTTGAGGGCTAGGGTTAGAGACACGGTTAGGGTTGGGATTGGACCTAGGGTTAGGGTTATGTTGAGGGCTAGGGTTAGAGAGACGGTTAGGGTTGGGATTGGACCTAGGGTTAGGGTTATGTTGAGGGCTAGGGTTAGAGAGACGGTTAGGGTTGGGATTGGACCTAGGGTTAGGGTTATGTTGAGGGCTAGGGTTAGAGAGACGGTTAGGGTTGGGATTGGACCTAGGGTTAGGGTTATGTTGAGGGCTAGGGTTAGAGACACGGTTAGGGTTGGGATTGGACCTAGGGTTAGGGTTATGTTGAGGGCTAGGGTTAGAGACACGGTTAGGGTTGGGATTGGACCTAGGGTTAGGGTTATGTTGAGGGCTAGGGTTAGAGAGACGGTTAGGGTTGGGATTGGACCTAGGGTTAGGGTTATGTTGAGGGCTAGGGTTAGAGAGACGGTTAGGGTTGGGATTGGACCTAGGGTTAGGGTTATGTTGAGGGCTAGGGTTAGAGAGACGGTTAGGGTTGGGATTGGACCTAGGGTTAGGGTTATGTTGAGGGCTAGGGTTAGAGAAAAGGTTAGGATTGGGATTGGACCTAGGGTTAGGGTTATGTTGAGGGCTAGGGTTAGAGAGACGGTTAGGGTTGGGATTGGACCTAGGGTTAGGGTTATGTTGAGGGCTAGGGTTAGAGAGACGGTTAGGGTTGGGATTGGACCTAGGGTTAGGGTTATGTTGAGGGCTAGGGTTAGAGAGACGGTTAGGGTTGGGATTGGACCTAGGGTTAGGTTTATGTTGAGGGCTAGGGTTAGAGAGACGATTAGGTTTGGGATTCAACCTAGGGTTAGGGTTATGTTGAGGGCTAGGGTTAGAGAGACGGTTAGGGTTGGGAATGGACCTAGGGTTAGGGTTATGTTGAGGGCTAGCGTTAGAGAGACGGTTAGGGTTGGGATTGGAACTAGGGTTAGGGTTATGTTGAGGGCTAGGGTTAGAGAGACGGTTACGGTGGGGATTGGACCTAGGGTAAGGGTTATGTTGAGGGCTAGGGTTAGAGAGACGGTTAGGGTTGGGATTGGACCTAGGGTTAGGTTTATGTTGAGGGCTAGGGTTAGAGAGACGGTTAGGGTTGGGATTGGACCTAGGGTTAGGGTTATGTTGAGGGCTATTGTTAGAGAGACGGTTAGGGTTGGGATTGGAACTAGGGTTAGGGTTATGTTGAGGGCTAGGGTTAGAGAGACGGTTAGGGTTGGGATTGGACATAGGGTTAGGGTTATGTTGAGGGCTAGGGTTAGAGAGACGGTTAGGGTTGGGATTGGACCTAGGGTTAGGGTTATGTTGAGGGCTAGGGTTAGAGAGAAGGTTAGGATTGGGATTGGACCTAGGGTTAGGGTTATGTTGAGGGCTAGGGTTAGAGAGACGGTTAGGGTTGGGATTGGACCTAGGGTTAGGGTTATGTTGAGGGCTAGGGTTAGAGAGACGGTTAGGGTTGGGATTGGACCTAGGGTTAGGGTTATGTTGAGGGCTAGGGTTAGAGAGACGGTTAGGGTTGGGATTGGACCTAGGGTTAGGTTTATGTTGAGGGCTAGGGTTAGAGAGACGATTAGGTTTGGGATTCAACCTAGGGTTAGGGTTATGTTGAGGGCTAGGGTTAGAGAGACGGTTAGGGTTGGGAATGGACCTAGGGTTAGGGTTATGTTGAGGGCTAGAGTTAGAGAGACGGTTAGGGTTGGGATTGGAACTAGGGTTAGGGTTATGTTGAGGGCTAGGGTTAGAGAGACGGTTAGGGTGGGGATTGGACCTAGGGTAAGGGTTATGTTGAGGGCTAGGGTTAGAGAGACGGTTAGGGTTGGGATTGGACCTAGGGTTAGGTTTATGTTGAGGGCTAGGGTTAGAGAGACGGTTAGGGTTGGGATTGGACCTAGGGTTAGGGTTATTTTGAGGGTTAGGGTAGAGGGACGGTTAGGGTTGGGATTGGACCTAGGGTTAGGGTTATGTTGAGGGCTAGGGTTAGAGAGACGGTTAGGGTTGGGATTGGACCTAGGGTTAGGGTTATGTTGAGGGCTAGGGTTGGGGAGACGGTTAGGGTTGGGATTTGACCTAGGGTTAGGGTTATGTTGAGGGCTAGGGTTAGAGACACGGTTAGGGTTGGGATTGGACCTAGGGTTAGGGTTATGTTGAGGGCTAGGGTTAGAGACACGGTTAGGGTTGGGATTGGACCTAGGGTAAGGGTTATGTTGAGGGCTAGGGTTAGAGAGACGGTTAGGGTTGGGATTGGACCTAGGGTTAGGGTTATGTTGAGGGCTAGGGTTAGAGACACGGTTAGGGTTGGGATTGGACCTAGGGTTAGGGTTATGTTGAGGGCTAGGGTTAGAGACACGGTTAGGGTTGGGATTGGACCTAGGGTTAGGGTTATGTTGAGGGCTAGGGTTAGAGAGACGGTTAGGGTTGGGATTGGACCTAGGGTTAGGGTTATGTTGAGGGCTAGGGTTAGAGAGACGGTTAGGGTTGGGATTGGACCTAGGGTTAGGGTTATGTTGAGGGCTAGGGTTAGAGAGACGGTTAGGGTTGGGATTGGACCTAGGGTTAGGGTTATGTTGAGGGCTAGGGTTAGAGACACGGTTAGGGTTGGGATTGGACCTAGGGTTAGGGTTATGTTGAGGGCTAGGGTTAGAGACACGGTTAGGGTTGGGATTGGACCTAGGGTTAGGGTTATGTTGAGGGCTAGGGTTAGAGACACGGTTAGGGTTGGGATTGGACCTAGGGTTAGGGTTATGTTGAGGGCTAGGGTTAGAGACACGGTTAGGGTTGGGATTGGACCTAGGGTTAGGGTTATGTTGAGGGCTAGGGTTAGAGAGACGGTTAGGGTTGGGATTGGACCTAGGGTTAGGGTTATGTTGAGGGCTAGGGTTAGAGACACGGTTAGGGTTGGGATTGGACCTAGGGTAAGGGTTATGTTGAGGGCTAGGGTTAGAGAGACGGTTAGGGTTGGGATTGGACCTAGGGTTAGGGTTATGTTGAGGGCTAGGGTTAGAGAGACGGTTAGGGTTGGGATTGGACCTAGGGTTAGGTTTATGTTGAGGGCTAGGGTAAGAGAGACGATTAGGTTTGGGATTCAACCTAGGGTTAGGGTTATGTTGAGGGCTAGGGTTAGAGAGACGGTTAGGGTTGGGAATGGACCTAGGGTTAGGGTTATGTTGAGGGCTAGAGTTAGAGAGACGGTTAGGGTTGGGATTGGAACTAGGGTTAGGGTTATGTTGAGGGCCAGGGTTAGAGAGACGGTTAGGGTGGGGATTGGACCTAGGGTAAGGGTTATGTTGAGGGCTAGGGTTAGAGAGACGGTTAGGGTTGGGATTGGACCTAGGGTTAGGTTTATGTTGAGGGCTAGGGTTAGAGAGACGGTTAGGGTTGGGATTGGACCTAGGGTTAGGGTTATTTTGAGGGTTAGGGTAGAGGGACGGTTAGGGTTGGGATTGGACCTAGGGTTAGGGTTATGTTGAGGGCTAGGGTTAGAGAGACGGTTAGGGTTGGGATTGGACCTAGGGTTAGGGTTATGTTGAGGGCTAGGGTTGGGGAGACGGTTAGGGTTGGGATTTGACCTAGGGTTAGGGTTATGTTGAGGGCTAGGGTTAGAGACACGGTTAGGGTTGGGATTGGACCTAGGGTTAGGGTTATGTTGAGGGCTAGGGTTAGAGACACGGTTAGGGTTGGGATTGGACCTAGGGTTAGGGTTATGTTGAGGGCTAGGGTTAGAGAGACGGTTAGGGTTGGGATTGGACCTAGGGTTAGGGTTATGTTGAGGGCTAGGGTTAGAGAGACGGTTAGGGTTGGGATTGGACCTAGGGTTAGGGTTATGTTGAGGGCTAGGGTTAGAGAGACGGTTAGGGTTGGGATTGGACCTAGGGTTAGGTTTATGTTCAGGGCTAGGGTTAGAGAGACGATTAGGTTTGGGATTCAACCTAGGGTTAGGGTTATGTTGAGGGCTAGGGTTAGAGAGACGGTTAGGGTTGGGAATGGACCTAGGGTTAGGGTTATGTTGAGGGCTAGAGTTAGAGAGACGGTTAGGGTTGGGATTGGAACTAGGGTAAGGGTTATGTTGAGGGCTAGGGTTAGAGAGACGGTTAGGGTTGGGATTGGACCTAGGGTTAGGGTTATGTTGAGGGCAAGGGTTGGGGAGACGGTTAGGGTTGGGATTGGACCTAGGGTTAGGGTTATGTTGAGGGCTAGGGTTAGAGAGACGGTTAGGGTTGGGATTGGACCTGGGTTAGGGTTATGTTGAGGGCTAGGGTTAGAGACACGGTTAGGGTTGGGATAGGACCTAGGGTTAGGGTTATGTTGAGGGCGAGGGTTAGAGACACGGTTAGGGTTGGGATTGGACCTAGGGTTAGGGTTATGTTGAGGGCTAGGGTTAGAGAGACGGTTAGGGTTGGGATTGGACCTAGGGTTAGGGTTATGTTGAGGGCTAGGGTTAGAGAGACGGTTAGGGTTGGGATTGGACCTAGGGTTAGGGTTATGTTGAGGGCTAGGGTTAGAGAGACGGTTAGGGTTTGGATTGGACCTAGGGTTAGGGTTATGTTCAGGGCTAGGGTTAGAGAGACGGTTAGGGTTGGGATTGGACCTAGGGTTAGGGTTATGTTGAGGGCTAGGGTTAGGGACACGGTGAGGGTTGGGATTGGACCTAGGGTTAGGGTTATGTTGAGGGCTAGGGTTAGAGAGACGGTTAGGGTTGGGATTGGACCTAGGGTTAGGGTTATGTTGAGGGCTAGGGTTAGAGAGACGGTTAGGGTTGGGATTGGACCTAGGGTTAGGGTTATGTTGAGGGCTAGGGTTAGAGAGACGGTTAGGGTTGGGATTGGACCTAGGGTTAGGGTTATGTTGAGGGCTAGGATTAGAGAGACGGTTAGGGTTGGGATTGGACCTAGGGTTAGGGTTATGTTGAGGGCTAGGGTTAGAGATACGGTTAGGGTTGGGATTGGACCTAGGGTTAGGGTTATGTTGAGGGCTAGGGTTAGAGAGACGGTTAGGGTTGGGATTGGACCTAGGGTTAGGGTTATGTTGAGGGCTAGGGTTAGAGAGACGGTTAGGGTTGGGAATGGACCTAGGGTTAGGGTTATGTTGAGGGCTAGGGTTAGAGAGACGGTTAGGGTTGGGATTGGACCTAGGGTTAGGGTTATGTTGAGGGCTAGGGTTAGAGAGACGGTTAGGGTGGGGATTGGACCTAGGGTAAGTGTTATGTTGAGGGCTAGGGTTAGAGAGACGGTTAGGGTTGGGATTGGACCTAGGGTTAGGGTTATGTTGAGGGCTAGGGTTAGAGAGACGGTTAGGGTTGGGATTGGACCTAGGGTTAGGGTTATGTTGAGGGCTAGGGTTAGAGAGACGGTTAGGGTGGGGATTGGACCTAGGGTAAGTGTTATGTTGAGGGCTAGGGTTAGAGAGACGGTTAGGGTTGGGATTGGACCTAGGGTTAGGTTTATGTTGAGGGCTAGGGTTAGAGAGACGGTTTGGGTTGGGATTGGACCTGGGGTTAGGGTTATGTTGAGGGTTAGGGTTAGAGGGACGGTTAGGGTTGGGATTGGACCTAGGGTTAGGGTTATGTTGAGGGCTAGGGTTAGAGAGACGGTTAGGGTTGGGATTGGACCTAGGGTTAGGGTTATGTTGAGGGCTAGGGTTGGGGAGACGGTTAGGGTTGGGATTTGACCTAGGGTTAGGGTTATGTTGAAGGCTAGGGTTAGAGAGACGGTTAGGGTTGGGATTGGACATAGGGTTAGGGTTATGTTGACGGCTAGGGTTAGAGACACGGTTAGGGTTGGGATTGGACCTAGGGTTAGGGTTATGTTGAGGGCTAGGGTTAGAGACACGGTTAGGGTTGGGATTGGACCTAGGGTTAGGGTTATGTTGAGGGCTAGGGTTAGAGACACGGTTAGGGTTGGGATTGGACCTAGGGTTAGGGTTATGTTGAGGGCTAGGGTTAGAGACACGGTTAGGGTTGGGATTGGACCTAGGGTTAGGGTTATGTTGAGGGCTAGGGTTAGAGAGACGGTTAGGGTTTGGATTGGACCTAGGGTTAGGGTTATGTTGAGGGCTAGGGTTAGAGAGACGGTTAGGGTTGGGATTGGACCAAGGGTTAGGGTTATGTTGAGGGCTAGGGTTAGAGACACGGTGAGGGTTGGGATTGGACCTAGGGTTAGGGTTATGTTGAGGGTTAGGGTTAGAGAGACGGTTAGGGTTGGGATTGGACCTAGGGTTACGGTTATGTTGAGGGCTAGGGTTAGAGAGACGGTTAGGGTTGGGATTGGACCTAGGGTTAGGGTTATGTTGAGGGCTAGGGTTA
This sequence comes from Miniopterus schreibersii, assembly GCF_964146895.1. Taxonomy (NCBI): domain Eukaryota; kingdom Metazoa; phylum Chordata; class Mammalia; order Chiroptera; family Miniopteridae; genus Miniopterus; species Miniopterus schreibersii. The sequence goes on from NC_138110.1 coordinate 63,429,624, forward strand.
GAGAGACAGTTAGGGTTGGGATTGGACCTAGGGTTAGGGTTATGTTGAGGGCTAGGGTTAGAGAGACGGTTAGGGTTGGGATTGGACCTAGGGTTAGGTTTATGTTCAGGGCTAGGGTTAGAGAGACGATTAGGTTTGGGATTCAACCTAGGGTTAGGGTTATGTTGAGGGCTAGGGTTAGAGAGACGGTTAGGGTTGGGAATGGACCTAGGGTTAGGGTTATGTTGAGGGCTAGAGTTAGAGAGACGGTTAGGGTTGGGATTGGAACTAGGGTAAGGGTTATGTTGAGGGCTAGGGTTAGAGAGACGGTTAGGGTTGGGATTGGACCTAGGGTTAGGGTTATGTTGAGGGCAAGGGTTGGGGAGACGGTTAGGGTTGGGATTGGACCTAGGGTTAGGGTTATGTTGAGGGCTAGGGTTAGAGAGACGGTTAGGGTTGGGATTGGACCTGGGTTAGGGTTATGTTGAGGGCTAGGGTTAGAGACACGGTTAGGGTTGGGATAGGACCTAGGGTTAGGGTTATGTTGAGGGCGAGGGTTAGAGACACGGTTAGGGTTGGGATTGGACCTAGGGTTAGGGTTATGTTGAGGGCTAGGGTTAGAGAGACGGTTAGGGTTGGGATTGGACCTAGGGTTAGGGTTATGTTGAGGGCTAGGGTTAGAGAGACGGTTAGGGTTGGGATTGGACCTAGGGTTAGGGTTATGTTGAGGGCTAGGGTTAGAGAGACGGTTAGGGTTTGGATTGGACCTAGGGTTAGGGTTATGTTCAGGGCTAGGGTTAGAGAGACGGTTAGGGTTGGGATTGGACCTAGGGTTAGGGTTATGTTGAGGGCTAGGGTTAGAGACACGGTGAGGGTTGGGATTGGACCTAGGGTTAGGGTTATGTTGAGGGCTAGGGTTAGAGAGACGGTTAGGGTTGGGATTGGACCTAGGGTTAGGGTTATGTTGAGGGCTAGGGTTAGAGAGACGGTTAGGGTTGGGATTGGACCTAGGGTTAGGGTTATGTTGAGGGCTAGGGTTAGAGAGACGGTTAGGGTTGGGATTGGACCTAGGGTTAGGGTTATGTTGAGGGCTAGGATTAGAGAGACGGTTAGGGTTGGGATTGGACCTAGGGTTAGGGTTATGTTGAGGGCTAGGGTTAGAGATACGGTTAGGGTTGGGATTGGACCTAGGGTTAGGGTTATGTTGAGGGCTAGGGTTAGAGAGACGGTTAGGGTTGGGATTGGACCTAGGGTTAGGGTTATGTTGAGGGCTAGGGTTAGAGAGACGGTTAGGGTTGGGAATGGACCTAGGGTTAGGGTTATGTTGAGGGCTAGGGTTAGAGAGACGGTTAGGGTTGGGATTGGACCTAGGGTTAGGGTTATGTTGAGGGCTAGGGTTAGAGAGACGGTTAGGGTGGGGATTGGACCTAGGGTAAGTGTTATGTTGAGGGCTAGGGTTAGAGAGACGGTTAGGGTTGGGATTGGACCTAGGGTTAGGGTTATGTTGAGGGCTAGGGTTAGAGAGACGGTTAGGGTTGGGATTGGACCTAGGGTTAGGGTTATGTTGAGGGCTAGGGTTAGAGAGACGGTTAGGGTGGGGATTGGACCTAGGGTAAGTGTTATGTTGAGGGCTAGGGTTAGAGAGACGGTTAGGGTTGGGATTGGACCTAGGGTTAGGTTTATGTTGAGGGCTAGGGTTAGAGAGACGGTTTGGGTTGGGATTGGACCTGGGGTTAGGGTTATGTTGAGGGTTAGGGTTAGAGGGACGGTTAGGGTTGGGATTGGACCTAGGGTTAGGGTTATGTTGAGGGCTAGGGTTAGAGAGACGGTTAGGGTTGGGATTGGACCTAGGGTTAGGGTTATGTTGAGGGCTAGGGTTGGGGAGACGGTTAGGGTTGGGATTTGACCTAGGGTTAGGGTTATGTTGAAGGCTAGGGTTAGAGAGACGGTTAGGGTTGGGATTGGACATAGGGTTAGGGTTATGTTGACGGCTAGGGTTAGAGACACGGTTAGGGTTGGGATTGGACCTAGGGTTAGGGTTATGTTGAGGGCTAGGGTTAGAGACACGGTTAGGGTTGGGATTGGACCTAGGGTTAGGGTTATGTTGAGGGCTAGGGTTATAGACACGGTTAGGGTTGGGATTGGACCTAGGGTTAGGGTTATGTTGAGGGCTAGGGTTAGAGACACGGTTAGGGTTGGGATTGGACCTAGGGTTAGGGTTATGTTGAGGGCTAGGGTTAGAGAGACGGTTAGGGTTTGGATTGGACCTAGGGTTAGGGTTATGTTGAGGGCTAGGGTTAGAGAGACGGTTAGGGTTGGGATTGGACCAAGGGTTAGGGTTATGTTGAGGGCTAGGGTTAGAGACACGGTGAGGGTTGGGATTGGACCTAGGGTTAGGGTTATGTTGAGGGTTAGGGTTAGAGAGACGGTTAGGGTTGGGATTGGACCTAGGGTTACGGTTATGTTGAGGGCTAGGGTTAGAGAGACGGTTAGGATTGGGATTGGACCTAGGGTTAGGGTTATGTTGAGGGCTAGGGTTAGAGAGACGGTTAGGGTTGGGATTGGACCTAGGGTTAGGGTTATGTTGAGGGCTAGGGTTAGAGAGACGGTTAGGGTTGGGATTGGACCTAGGGTTCGGGTTATGTTGAGGGCTAGGATTAGAGAGACGGTTAGGGTTGGGATTGGACCTAGGGTTAGGGTTATGTTGAGGGCTAGGGTTAGAGAGACGGTTAGGGTTGGGATTGGACCTAGGGTTAGGGTTATGTTGAGGGCTAGGGTTAGAGAGACGATTAGGTTTGGGATTGAACCTAGGGTTAGGGTTATGTTGAGGGCTAGGGTTAGAGTGACGGTTAGGGTTGGGAATGGTCCTAGGGTTAGGGTTATGTTGAGGGCTAGGGTTAGAGAGACGGTTAGGGTTGGGATTGGACCTAGGGTTAGGGTTATGTTGAGGGCTAGGGTTAGAGAGACGGTTAGGGCTGGGATTGGACCTAGGGTAAGGGTTATGTTGAGGGCTAGGGTTAGAGAGACGGTTAGGGTTGGGATTGGACCTAGGGTTAGGTTTATGTTGAGGGCTAGGGTTAGAGAGACGGTTTGGGTTGGGATTGGACCTGGGGTTAGGGTTATGTTGAGGGTTAGGGTTAGAGGGACGGTTAGGGTTGGGATTGGACCTAGGGTTAGGGTTATGTTGAAGGCTAGGGTTAGAGAGACGGTTAGGGTTTGGATTGGACCTAGGGTTAGGGTTATGTTGAGGGCTAGGGTTAGAGAGACGGTTAGGGTTGGGATTGGACCTAGGGTTAGGGTTATGTTGAGGGCTAGGGTTAGAGAGACGGTTAGGGCTGGGATTGGACCTAGGGTAAGGGTTATGTTGAGGGCTAGGGTTAGAGAGACGGTTAGGGTTGGGATTGGACCTAGGGTTAGGTTTATGTTGAGGGCTAGGGTTAGAGAGACGGTTTGGGTTGGGATTGGACCTGGGGTTAGGGTTATGTTGAGGGTTAGGGTTAGAGGGACGGTTAGGGTTGGGATTGGACCTAGGGTTAGGGTTATGTTGAAGGCTAGGGTTAGAGAGACGGTTAGGGTTGGGATTGGACCTAGGGTTAGGGTTATGTTGAGGGCTAGGGTTGGGGAGACGGTTAGGGTTGGGATTTGACCTAGGGTTAGGGTTATGTTGAGGACTAGGGTTAGAGAGACGGTTAGGGTGGGGATTGGACCTAGGGTAAGGGTTATGTTGAGGGCTAGGGTTAGAGAGACGGTTAGGGTTGGGATTGGACCTAGGGTTAGGTTTATGTTGAGGGCTAGGGTTAGAGAGACGGTTTGGGTTGGGATTGGACCTGGGGTTAGGGTTATGTTGAGGGTTAGGGTTAGAGGGACGGTTAGGGTTGGGATTGGACCTAGGGTTAGGGTTATGTTGAAGGCTAGGGTTAGAGAGACGGTTAGGGTTGGGATTCGACCTGGGGTTAGGGTTATGTTGAGGGCTAGGGTTGGGGAGACGGTTAGGGTTGGGATTTGACCTAGGGTTAGGGTTATGTTGAAGGCTAGGGTTAGAGAGACGGTTAGGGTTGGGATTGGACCTAGGGTTAGGGTTATGTTGAGGGCTAGGGTTAGAGACACGGTTAGGGTTGGGATTGGACCTAGGGTTAGGGTTATGTTGAGGGCTAGGGTTAGAGACACGGTTAGGGTTGGGATTGGACCTAGGGTTAGGGTTATGTTGAGGGCTAGGGTTAGAGAGAGGGTTAGAGTTGGGATTGGACCTAGGGTTAGGGTTATGTTGAGGGCTAGGGTTAGAGACATGGTTAGGGTTGGGATTGGAACTAGGCTTAGGGTTATGTTGAGGGCTAGGGTTAGAGAGACGGTTAGGGTTGGGATTGGACCTAGGGTTAGGGTTATGTTGAGGGCTAGGGTTAGAGAGACGGTTAGGGTTGGGATTGGACCTAGGGTTAGGGTTATGTTGAGGGCAAGGGTAGAGACACGGTTAGGGTTGGGATTGGACCTAGGGTTAGGGTTATGTTGAGGGCTAGGGTTAGAGACACGGTTAGGGTTGGGATTGGACCTAGGGTTAGGGTTATGTTGAGGGCTAGGGTTAGAGAGACGGTTAGGGTTGGGATTGGACCTAGGGTGAGGGTTATGTTGAGGGCTAGGGTTAGAGAGACGGTTAGGGTTGGGATTGGACCTAGGGTTAGGGTTATGTTGAGGGCTAGGGTTAGAGAGACGGTTAGGGTTGGGATTGGACCTAGGGTTAGGGTTATGTTGAGGGCTAGGGTTAGAGAGACGGTTAGGGTTGGGATTGGACCTAGGGTTAGGGTTATGTTGAGGGCTAGGGTTAGAGAGAAGGTTAGGATTGGGATTGGACCTAGGGTTAGGGTTATGTTGAGGGCTAGGGTTAGAGATACGGTTAGGGTTGGGATTGGACCTAGGGTTAGGGTTATGTTGAGGGCTACGGTTAGAGAGACGGTTAGGGTTGGGATTGGACCTAGGGTTAGGGTTATGTTGAGGGCTAGGGTTGGGGAGACGGTTAGGGTTGGGATTTGACCTAGGGTTAGGGTTATGTTGAAGGCTAGGGTTAGAGAGACGGTTAGGGTTGGGCTTGGACCTAGGGTTAGGGTTATGTTGAGGGCTAGGGTTAGAGACACGGTTAGGGTTGGGATTGGACCTAGGGTTAGGGTTATGTTGAGGGCTAGGGTTAGAGACACGGTTAGGGTTTGGATTGGACCTAGGGTTATGGTTATGTTGAGGGCTAGGGTTAGAGACACGGTTAGGGTTGGGATTGGACCTAGGGTTAGGGTTATGTTGAGGGCTAGGGTTAGAGACACGGTTAGGGTTGGGATTGGACCTAGGGTTAGGGTTATGTTGAGGGCTAGGGTTAGAGAGACGGTTAGGGTTTGGATTGGACCTAGGGTTAGGGTTATGTTGAGGGCTAGGGTTAGAGAGACGGTTAGGGTTGGGATTGGACCTAGGGTTAGGGTTATGTTGAGGGCTAGGGTTAGAGACACGGTGAGGGTTGGGATTGGACCTAGGGTTAGGGTTATGTTGAGGGTTAGGGTTAGAGAGACGGTTAGGGTTGGGATTGGACCTAGGGTTACGGTTATGTTGAGGGCTAGGGTTAGAGAGACGGTTAGGATTGGGATTGGACCTAGGGTTAGGGTTATGTTGAGGGCTAGGGTTAGAGAGACGGTTAGGGTTGGGATTGGACCTAGGGTTAGGGTTATGTTGAGGGCTAGGGTTAGAGAGACGGTTAGGGTTGGGATTGGACCTAGGGTTAGGGTTATGTTGAGGGCTAGGATTAGAGATACGGTTAGGGTTGGGATTGGACCTAGGGTTAGGGTTATGTTGAGGGCTAGGGTTAGAGAGACGGTTAGGGTTGGCATTGGACCTAGGGTTAGGGTTATGTTGAGGGCTAGGGTTAGAGAGACGATTAGGGTTGGGATTGGACCTAGGGTTAGGGTTATGTTGAGGGCTAGGGTTAGAGAGACGGTTAGGGTTGGGATTGGACCTAGGGTTAGGGTTATGTTGAGGGCTAGGGTTAGAGACACGGTTAGGGTTGGGATTGGACCTAGGGTTAGGGTTATGTTGAGGGCTAGGGTTAGAGACACGGTTAGGGTTGGGATTGGACCTAGGGTTAGGGTTATGTTGAGGGCTAGGGTTAGAGAGACGGTTAGGGTTGGGATTGGACCTAGGGTTAGGGTTATGTTGAGGGCTAGGGTTAGAGAGACGGTTAGGGTTGGGATTGCACCTAGGGTTAGGGTTATGTTGAGGGCTAGGGTTAGAGAGACGGTTAGGGTTGGGATTGGACCTAGGGTTAGGGTTATGTTGAGGGCTAGGGTTAGAGAGACGGTTAGGGTTGGGATTGGACCTAGGGTTAGGGTTATGTTGAGGGCTAGGGTTAGAGAGAAGTTTAGGATTGGGATTGGACCTAGGGTTAGGGTTATGTTGAGGGCTAGGGTTAGAGATACGGTTAGGGTTGGGATTGGACCTAGGGTTAGGGTTATGTAGAGGGCTAGGGTTTGAGAGACGGTTAGGGTTGGGATTGGACCTAGGGTTAGGGTTATGTTGAGGGCTAGGGTTGGGGAGACGGTTAGGGTTGGGATTTGACCTAGGGTTAGGGTTATGTTGAAGGCTAGGGTTAGAGAGACGCTTAGGGTTGGGATTGGACCTAGGGTTAGGGTTATGTTGAGGGCTAGGGTTAGAGAGACGGTTAGGGTTGGGATTGGACCTAGGGTTAGGGTTATGTTGAGGGCTAGGGTTAGAGAGACGGTTAGGGTTCGGATTGGACCTAGGGTTAGGGTTATGTTGAGGGCTAGGGTTAGAGAGACGGTTAGGGTTGGGATTGGACCTAGGGTTAGGGTTATGTTGAGGACTAGGTTAGAGAGACGGTTAGGGTTGGGATTGGACCTAGGGTTAGGGTTATGTTGAGGGCTAGGGTTAGAGCGACGGTTAAGGTTGGGATTGGACCTAGGGTTAGGGTTATGTTGAGGGCTAGGGTTAGAGAGACGGTTAGGGTTGGGATTGGACCTAGGGTTAGGGTTATGTTGAGGGCTAGGGTTAGAGAGACGGTTAGGGTTGGGATTGGACCTAGGGTTAGGGTTATGTTGAGGACTAGGGTTAGAGAGACTGTTAGGGTTGGGATTGGACCTAGGGTTAGGGTTATGTTGAGGACTAGGGTTAGAGAGATGGTTAGGGTTGGGATTGGGCCTAGGGTTAGGGTTATGTTGAGGGTTAGGGTTAGAGAGACGGTTAGGGTTGGGATTGGACCTAGGGTTAGGGTTATGTTGAGGGCTAGGGTTAGAGAGACGGTTAGGGTTGGGATTGGACCTAGGGTTAGGGTTATGTTGAGGGCTAGGGTTAGAGACACGGTTAGGGTTGGGATTGGACCTAGGGTTAGGGTTATGTTGAGGGCTAGGGTTAGAGAGCCGGTTAGGGTTGGGATTGGACCTAGGGTTAGGGTTATGTTGAGGGCTAGGGTCAGAGAGACAGTTAGGGTACTGATTGGACCTAGGGTTAGGGTTATGTTGAGGGCTAGAGTTAGAGAGACGGTTAGGGTTGGGATTCGACCTAGGGTTAGGGTTATGTTGAGGGCTAGGGTTAGGGAGACGGTTAGGGTTGCGATTGGACCTAGGGTTAGGGTTATGTTGAGGGCTAGGGTTAGAGAGACGGTTAGGGTTGGGATTGGACCTAGGGTTAGCGTTATGTTGAGGGCTAGGGTTAGAGAGACGGTTAGGGTTGGGATTGGACCTAGGGTTAGGGTTATGTTGACGGTTGGGGTTAGAGAGACGGTAAGGGTTGGGATTGGACCTAGGGTTAGGGTTATGTTGAGGGCTATGGTACGAGAGACGTTTAGGGATACGATTGGACTTAGGGTTTCGGTTATGTTGAGGGCTAGGGTTAGACATACGGTTAGGGTTAGGATTGGACCTAGGGTTAGTGTTATGTTGAGGGCTAGGGTTAGAGAGACGGTTAGGCTTGGGATTGGACCTAGGGTTAGGGTTATGTTGAGGGCTAGTGTTAGAGAGACGGTTAGGGTTGGGATTGGACCTAGGGTTAGGGTTATGTTGAGGGCTAGGGTTAGAGAGACGGTTAGGGTTGGGATTGGACCTAGGGTTAGGGTTATGTTGAGGGCTAGGGTTAGAGAGACGGTTAGGGTTCGGATTGGACCTAGGGTTAGGGTTATGTTGAGGGCTAGGGTTAGAGAGACGGTTAGGGTTGGGATTGGACCTAGGGTTAGGGTTATGTTGAGGGCTAGGGTCAGAGAGACAGTTAGGGTAAGGATTGGACCTAGGGTTAGGGTTATGTTGAGGGCTAGAGTTAGAGAGACGGTTAGGGTTGGGATTCGACCTAGGGTTAGGGTTATGTTGAGGGCTAGGGTTAGGGAGACGGTTAGGGTTGGGATTGGACCCAGGGTTAGGGTTATGTTGAGGGCTAGGGTTAGAGAGACGGTTAGGGTTCGGATTGGACCTAGGGTTAGGGTTATGTTGAGGGCTAGGGTTAGAGAGACGGTTAGGGTTGGGATTGGACCTAGGGTTAGGGTTATGTTGAGGGCTAGGGTCAGAGAGACAGTTAGGGTAAGGATTGGACCTAGGGTTAGGGTTATGTTGAGGGCTAGAGTTAGAGAGACGGTTAGGGTTGGGATTCGACCTAGGGTTAGAGTTATGTTGAGGGCTAGGGTTAGGGAGACGGTTAGGGTTGCGATTGGACCTAGGGTTGGGGTTATGTTGAGGGCTAGGGTAAGAAAGACGGTTAGGGATAGGATTGGACTTAGGGTTTCGGTTATGTTGAGGGCTAGGGTTAGAGAGACGGTTAGGGTTGGGATTGGACCTAGGGTTAGGGTTATGTTGAGGGCTAGGGTTAGAGAGACGGTTAGGGTTGGGATTGGACCTAGGGTTAGGGTTATGTTGAGGGCTAGGGTTAGAGAGACGGTTAGGGTTGGGATTGGACCTAGGGTTAGGGTTATGTTGAGGACTAGGATTAGAGAGACGGTTAGGGTTGGGATTGGACCTAGGGTTAGGGTTATGTTGAGGGCTAGGTTTAGAGAGACGGTTAGGGTTGGGATTGGACCTAGGGTTAGGGTTATGTTGAGGACTAGGATTAGAGACACGGTTAGGGTTGGGATTGGAACTAGGGTTAGGGTTATGTTGAGGGCTAGGGTTAGAGAGACGGTTAGGGTTGGGATTGGACCTAGGGTTAGGGTTATGTTGAGGACTAGGGTTAGAGAGACGGTTAGGGTTGAGATTGGACCTAGGGTTAGGGTTATGTTGAGGGCTAGGGTTAGAGAGACGCTTAGTGTTGGGATTGGACCTAGGGTTAGGGTTATGTTGAGGGCTAGGGTTAGAGAGACGGTTAGGGTTGGGATTGGACCTAGGGTTAGGGTTATGTTGAGGGCTAGGGTTAGAGAGACGGTTAGGGTTGGGATTGGACCTAGGGTTAGGGTTATGTTGAGGGCTAGGGTTAGAGAGACGGTTAGGGTTGGGATTGGACCTAGGGTTAGGGTTATGTTGAGGGCTAGGGTTAGAGAGATGGTTAGGGTTGGGATTGGACCTAGGGTTAGGGATATGTTGAGGGCTAGGGTTAGAGAGACGGTTAGGGTTGGGATTGGACCTAGGGTTAGGGTTATGTTGAGGGCTAGGCTTAGAGAGACGGTTAGGGTTGAGATTGGACCTAGGGTTAGGGTTATGTTGAGGGCTAGGGTTAGAGAGACGGTAGGGTTGGGATTGGACATAGGGTTAGGGTTATGTTGAGGGCTAGGGTTAGAGAGACAGTTAGGGTTGGGATTGCACATAGGGTTAGGGTTACGTTGAGGGCTAGGGTTAGAGATACGGTTAGGGTTGGGATTGGACCTAGGGTTAGGGTTATGTTGAGGGCTAGGGTTAGAGAGACGGTTAGGGTTGGGATTGGACCTAGGGTTAGGGTTATGTTGAGGGCTAGGGTTAGAGAGACGGTTAGGGTTGGGATTGGACCTAGGGTTAGGGTTATGTTGAGGGCTAGGGTTAGAGGGACGGTTAGGGTTGGGATTGGACCTAGGGTTAGGGTTATGTTGAGGGCTAGGTTTAGAGAGACGGTTAGGGTTGGGATTGGACCTAGGGTTAGGGTTATGTTGAGGGCCAGGGTTAGAGAGACGGTTAGGGTTGGGATTGGACCTAGGGTTAGGGTTATGTTGAGGGCCAGGGTTAGAGAGACGGTTAGGGTTGGGATTGGACCTAGGGTTAGGGTTATGTTGAGGGCTAGGGTTAGAGAGACGGTTAGGGTTGGGATTGGACCTAGGGTTAGGGTTATGTTGAGGGCTAGGGTTAGAGGAACGGTTTGGGTAGGAATTGGACGTAGGGTTAGGGTTATGTTGAGGGTTAGGGTTACAGGGACGGTTAGGGTTGGGATTGGACCTAGGGTTATGGTTATGTTGTGGGCTAGGTTTAGAGAGACGGTTAGGTTTGGGATTGGAACTAGGGTTAGGGTAATGTTGAGGGCTAGGGTTAGAGAGACGGTTCGGGTTGGGATTGGACCTAGGGTTAGGGTTATGTTGAGGGCTAGGGTTAGAGAGACGGTTAGGGTTGGGATTAGACCTAGGGTTAGGGTTATGTTGAGGGCTAGGGTTAGAGAGACGGTTAGGGTTGGGATTGGACCCAGGGTTAGGGTTATGTTGAGGGCTACGGTTAGAGAGACGGTTAGGGTTGGGATTGGACCTAGGGTTAGGGTTATGTTGAGGGCTAGGGTTAGAGAGACGGTTAGGGTTGGGATTGGACCTAAGGTTAGGGTTATGTTGAGGGCTAGGGTTAGAGAGACGGTTTGGGTTGGGATTGGACCTAGGGTTAGGGTTATGTTGAGGGCTAGGGTTAGAGAGACGGTTACGGTTGGGATTGGACCTAGGGTTAGGGTTATGTTGAGGGCTAGGGTTAGAGAGACGGTTAGGGTTGGGATTGGACCTAGGGTTAGGGTTATGTTGAGGGCTAGGGTTAGAGAGACGGTTAGGGTTGGGATTGGACCTAGGGTTAGGGTTATGTTGAGGGCTAGGGTTAGAGAGACGGTTAGGGTTGGGATTGGACCTAGGGTTAGGGTTATGTTGAGCGCTAGGGTTAGAGAGACGGTTAGGGTTGCGATTGGACCTAGGGTTAGGGTTATGTTGAGGGCTAGGGTTAGAGAGACGGTTAGGGTTGGGATTGGACCTAGGGTTAGGGTTATGTTGAGGGCTAGGTTTAGAGGGACGGTTAGGGTTGGGATTGGACCTAGGGTTAGGGTTATGTTGAGGGCTAGGGTTAGAGAGACGGTTAGGGTTGGGATTGGACCTAGGGTTAGGGTTATGTTGAGGGCTAGGGTTACAGAGACGGTTAGGGTTGGGATTGGAACTAGGGTTAGGGTTATGTTGAGGGCTAGGGTTAGAGAGATGGTTAGGGTTGGGATTGGACCTAGGGTTAGGGTTATGTTGAGGGCAAGGTTAGAGAGACGGTTAGGGTTGGGATTGGACCTAGGGTTAGGGTTATGTTGAGGGCTAGGGTTAGAGAGACCGTTTGGGTTGGGATTGGACCTAGGGTTAGGGTTATCTTGAGGGTTAGGGTTAGAGGGACGGTTAGCGTTGGGATTGGACCTAGGGTTAGGGTTATGTTGAGGGTTAGGGTTAGAGAGACGGTTAGGGTTGGGATTGGACCTAGCGTAAGGGTTATTTTGAGGGCTATGGTTAGAGAGACGCTTAGGGTTGGGATTGGACCTAGGGTTAGGGTTATGTTGAGGGCTAGGGTTAGAGAGACGGTTCGGGTTGGGATTGGACCTAGGTTTAGGGTTATGTTGAGGGTAGGGTTAGAGAGACGGTTCGGGTTGGGATTGGACCTACGGTTAGGGTTATGTTGAGGGCTAGGGTTAGAGAGACGGTTCGGGTTGGTATTGGACCTAGGGTTAGGGTTATGTTGAGGGCTAGGGTTACAGAGACTGTTCGGGTTGGGATTGGACCTAGGGTTAGGGTTATGTTGAGGGCTAGGGTTAGAGAGACGGTTAGGGTTGGGATTGGACCTAGGGTTAGGGTTATGTTGAGGGCTAGGGTTAGAGAGACGGTTAGGGTTGGGATTGGACCTAGGGTTAGGGTTATTTTGAGGGCTAGGGTTAGGGAGACGTTAGGGTTGGGATTGGACCTACGGTTAGGGTTATGTTGATGGCTAGGGTTAGATAGACGGTTAGGGTTGGGATTGGACCTAGGGTTAGGGTTATGTTGAGGACAAGGGTTAGGGAGACGGTTAGGGTTGGGATTGGACCTAGGGTTAGTGTTATGTTGAGGGCTAGGGTTAGAGAGACGGTTACGGTTGGGTTTGGACCTAGGGTTAGGCTTATGTTGACGGCTAGGGTTAGGGAGACGGTTAGGGTTGGGATTGGACCTAGGGTTAGGGTTATGTTGAGGGCTAGGGTTAGGGAGACGGTTAGGGTTGGGATTGGACCTAGGGTTAGGGTTATGTTGAGGCCTAGGGTTAGAGAGACGATTAGGGTTGGGATTGGAGCTAGGGTTAGGGTTATGTTGAGGACAAGGGATAGGGAGACGGTTAGGGTTGGGATTGGACCTAGGGTTAGGGTTATGTTGAGGGCTAGGCTAAGAGAGACGGTTAGGGTTGGAATTGGACCTAGGGTTAGGGTTGTGTTGAGGGCTAGGGTTAGGGAGACGTTTAGGGTTGGGATTCTACCAAGGGTTAGGGTTATGTTGAGGGCTAGGGTTAGGGAGACGGTTAGGGTTGGGATCGGACCTAGGGTTAGGGTTATGTTGAGGGCTAGGGATAGGGAGACGGTTAGGGTTGGGATTGGACCTAGGGTTAGGGTTATGTTGAGGGCTAGGGTTAGGGAGACGGTTAGGGTTGGGATTGGACCTAGGGTTAGGGTTATGTTGAGGGCTAGGGTTAGAGAGACGTTTACGGTTGGGATTGGACCTAGGTTTAGGGTTATGTTGAGGGCTAGGGTTAGGGAGACGGTTACGGTTGGGTTTGGACCTAGGGTTAGGGTTATGTTGAGGGCTAGGGTTAGAGAGACGGTTACGGTTGGGACCTAGGGTTAGGGTTATGTTGAGGGCTAGGGTTAGAGAGACGGTTACGGTTGGGTTTGGACCTAGGGTTTGGGTTATGTTGAGGGCTAGGGTTAGAGAGAAGGTTAGGGTTGGGATTGGACCTAGGGTTAGGGTAATGTTGAGGGCTAGGGTTAGAGAGACGGTTAGGGTTGGGAATGACCCAGGGTTAGGGTTATGTTGAGGGCTAGGGTTAGAGAGACGGTTAGGGTTGGGATTGGACCTAGGGTTAGGGTTATGTTGAGGACAAGGGTTAGGGAGACGGTTAGGGTTGGGATTGGACCTAGGGTTAGGGTTATGTTGAGGGCTAGGGTTAGAGAGACGTTTACGGTTGGGATTGGACCTAGGTTTAGGGTTATGTTGAGGGCTAGGGTTAGGGAGACGGTTACGGTTGGGTTTGGACCTAGGGTTAGGGTTATGTTGAGGGCTAGGGTTAGAGAGACGGTTACGGTTGGGACCTAGGGTTAGGGTTATGTTGAGGGCTAGGGTTAGAGAGACGGTTACGGTTGGGTTTGGACCTAGGGTTTGGGTTATGTTGAGGGCTAGGGTTAGAGAGAAGGTTAGGGTTGGGATTGGACCTAGGGTTAGGGTAATGTTGAGGGCTAGGGTTAGAGAGACGGTTAGGGTTGTGATTGGACCTAGGGTTAGGGTTATGTTGAGGGCTACGGTTAGAGAGACGGTTAGGGTTGGGATTGGACCTAGGGTTAGGGTTATGATGAGGGCTAGGGTTAGTTAGACGGTTACCGTTGGGTTTGGACCTAGAGTTATGGTTATGTTGAAGGCTAGGGTTAGAGAGACGGTTACGGTTGGGTTTGGACCTAGGTTTAGGTTTATGTTGAGGGCTAGTGTTAGAGAGACGGTTAGGGTTATGATTGGTCCAAGGGTTAGGGTTATGTTCAGGGCTAGGGTTAGGGAGACGGTTTTGGGTTGCGATTGGACCTAGGGTTAGGGTTATGTTGAGGGCTAGGGTTAGAGAGACGGTTAGGGTTGGGATTGGACCTAGGTTTAGGGTTATGTTGAGGGCTAGGGTTAGGGAGACGGTTACGGTTGGGTTTGGACCTAGGGTTAGGGTTATGTTGAGGGCTAGGGTTAGAGAGACGGTTACGGTTGGGACCTAGGGTTAGGGTTATGTTGAGGGCTAGGGTTAGAGAGACGGTTACGGTTGGGTTTGGACCTAGGGTTTGGGTTATGTTGAGGGCTAGGGTTAGAGAGACGGTTAGGGTTGGGATTGGACCTAGGGTTAGGGTTATGTTGAGGGCTAGGGTTAGAGAGACGGTTAGGGTTGGGAATGACCCAGGGTTAGGGTTATGTTGAGGGCTAGGGTTAGAGAGACGGTTAGGGTTGGGATTGGACCTAGGGTTAGGGTTATGTTGAGGACAAGGGTTAGGGAGATGGTTAGGGTTGGGATTGGACCTAGGGTTAGAGTTATGTTGAGGGCTAGGGTTAGAGAGACGGTTAGGGTTGTGATTGGACCTAGGGTTAGGGTTATGTTGAGGGCTACGGTTAGAGAGACGGTTAGGGTTGGGATTGGACCTAGGGTTAGGGTTATGTTGAGGGCTAGGTAGAATGACGGTTAGGGTTGGGATTAGACCTAGGGTTAGGGTTATGATGAGGGCTAGGGTTAGTTAGACGGTTACCGTTGGGTTTGGACCTAGAGTTATGGTTATGTTGAAGGCTAGGGTTAGAGAGACGGTTACGGTTGGGTTTGGACCTAGGTTTAGGTTTATGTTGAGGGCTAGTGTTAGAGAGACGGTTAGGGTTATGATTGGTCCAAGGGTTAGGGTTATGTTCAGGGCTAGGGTTAGGGAGACGGTTTTGGGTTGCGATTGGACCTAGGGTTAGGGTTATGTTGAGGGATAGGGTTAGAGAGACGGTTAGGGTTGGGATTGGACCTAGGGTTAGGATTATGTTGAGGGCTAGGGTTAGAGAGACTGTTAGGCTTGGGATTGGACCTAGGGTTAGGGTTATGTTCAGGACAAGGGTTAGGGAGACGGTTAGGGTTGGGATTGGACCTAGGGTTAGGCTTATGTTGAGGGCTAGGGTTAGAGAGACAGTTAGTGTTCGGATTGGACCTAGGTTTAGGGTTATGTTGAGGGCTAGGTTTATAGAGACGGTTAGGGTAGGGATTGGTCCTATGGTTAGTGTTATGTTGAGGGCTAGGGTTAGAGAGACGGTTAGGGTTGGGATTGGACCGAGGGTTAGGGTTATGTTGAGGGCTAGGGTTAGACAGAGGGTTAGGTTTGGGATTGGACCTAGGGTTAGGGTTATGTTGAGGGCTAGGGTTAGAGAGACGGTTTGGGTTGGGATTGGACCTAGGGTTAGTGTTATGTTGAGGGCTAGGGTTAGAGAGACGCTTACGGTTGGGATTGGACCTAGGGTTAGGGTTATGTTGAGGGCTAGGGTTAGAGAGACGGTTAGGGTTGGGATTGGACCTAGGGTTCGGGTAATGTTGAGGGCTAGGATTAGAGAGACGGTTAGGGTTGGGATTGGACCTAGGGTTAGGGTTATGTTGAGGGCTAGGGTTAGAGAGACGGTTAGGGTTGGGATTGGACCTAGGGTTAGGGTTATGTTGAGGGCTAGGGTTAGAGAGACGATTAGGTTTGGGATTGAACCTAGGGTTAGGGTTATGTTGAGGGCTAGGGTTAGAGTGACGGTTAGGGTTGGGAATGGTCCTAGGGTTAGGGTTATGTTGAGGGCTAGGGTTAGAGAGACGGTTAGGGTTGGGATTGGACCTAGGGTTAGGGTTATGTTGAGGGCTAGGGTTAGAGAGACGGTTAGGGCTGGGATTGGACCTAGGGTAAGGGTTATGTTGAGGGCTAGGGTTAGAGAGACGGTTAGGGTTGGGATTGGACCTAGGGTTAGGTTTATGTTGAGGGCTAGGGTTAGAGAGACGGTTTGGGTTGGGATTGGACCTGGGGTTAGGGTTATGTTGAGGGTTAGGGTTAGAGGGACGGTTAGGGTTGGGATTGGACCTAGTGTTAGGGTTATGTTGAAGGCTAGGGTTAGAGAGACGGTTAGGGTTGGGATTGGACCTAGGGTTAGGGTTATGTTGAGGGCTAGGGTTGGGGAGACGGTTAGGGTTGGGATTTGACCTAGGGTTAGGGTTATGTTGAGGACTAGGGTTAGAGAGACGGTTAGGGTGGGGATTGGACCTAGGGTAAGGGTTATGTTGAGGGCTAGGGTTAGAGAGACGGTTAGGGTTGGGATTGGACCTAGGGTTAGGTTTATGTTGAGGGCTAGGGTTAGAGAGACGGTTTGGGTTGGGATTGGACCTGGGGTTAGGGTTATGTTGAGGGTTAGGGTTAGAGGGACGGTTAGGGTTGGGATTGGACCTAGGGTTAGGGTTATGTTGAAGGCTAGGGTTAGAGAGACGGTTAGGGTTGGGATTCGACCTGGGGTTAGGGTTATGTTGAGGGCTAGGGTTGGGGAGACGGTTAGGGTTGGGATTTGACCTAGGGTTAGGGTTATGTTGAAGGCTAGGGTTAGAGAGACGGTTAGGGTTGGGATTGGACCTAGGGTTAGGGTTATGTTGAGGGCTAGGGTTAGAGACACGGTTAGGGTTGGGATTGGACCTAGGGTTAGGGTTATGTTGAGGGCTAGGGTTAGAGACACGGTTAGGGTTGGGATTGGACCTAGGGTTAGGGTTATGTTGAGGGCTAGGGTTAGAGAGAGGGTTAGGGTTGGGATTGGACCTAGGGTTAGGGTTATGTTGAGGGCTAGGGTTAGAGACATGGTTAGGGTTGGGATTGGACCTAGGCTTAGGGTTATGTTGAGGGCTAGGGTTAGAGAGACGGTTAGGGTTGGGATTGGACCTAGGGTTAGGGTTATGTTGAGGGCTAGGGTTAGAGAGACGGTTAGGGTTGGGATTGGACCTAGGGTTAGGGTTATGTTGAGGGCAAGGGTAGAGACACGGTTAGGGTTGGGATTGGACCTAGGGTTAGGGTTATGTTGAGGGCTAGGGTTAGAGACACGGTTAGGGTTGGGATTGGACCTAGGGTTAGGGTTATGTTGAGGGCTAGGGTTAGAGAGACGGTTAGGGTTGGGATTGGACCTAGGGTGAGGGTTATGTTGAGGGCTAGGGTTAGAGAGACGGTTAGGGTTGGGATTGGACCTAGGGTTAGGGTTATGTTGAGGGCTAGGGTTAGAGAGACGGTTAGGGTTGGGATTGGACCTAGGGTTAGGGTTATGTTGAGGGCTAGGGTTAGAGAGACGGTTAGGGTTGGGATTGGACCTAGGGTTAGGGTTATGTTGAGGGCTAGGGTTAGAGAGAAGGTTAGGATTGGGATTGGACCTAGGGTTAGGGTTATGTTGAGGGCTAGGGTTAGAGATACGGTTAGGGTTGGGATTGGACCTAGGGTTAGGGTTATGTTGAGGGCTAGGGTTAGAGAGACGGTTAGGGTTGGGATTGGACCTAGGGTTAGGGTTATGTTGAGGGCTAGGGTTGGGGAGACGGTTAGGGTTGGGATTTGACCTAGGGTTAGGGTTATGTTGAAGGCTAGGGTTAGAGAGACGGTTAGGGTTGGGCTTGGACCTAGGGTTAGGGTTATGTTGAGGGCTAGGGTTAGAGACACGGTTAGGGTTGGGATTGGACCTAGGGTTAGGGTTATGTTGAGGGCTAGGGTTAGAGACACGGTTAGGGTTGGGATTGGACCTAGGGTTATGGTTATGTTCAGGGCTAGGGTTAGAGACACGGTTAGGGTTGGGATTGGACCTAGGGTTAGGGTTATGTTGAGGGCTAGGGTTAGAGACACGGTTAGGGTTGGGATTGGACCTAGGGTTAGGGTTATGTTGAGGGCTAGGGTTAGAGAGACGGTTAGGGTTTGGATTGGACCTAGGGTTAGGGTTATGTTGAGGGCTAGGGTTAGAGAGACGGTTAGGGTTGGGATTGGACCTAGGGTTAGGGTTATGTTGAGGGCTAGGGTTAGAGACACGGTGAGGGTTGGGATTGGACCTAGGGTTAGGGTTATGTTGAGGGTTAGGGTTAGAGAGACGGTTAGGTTTGGGATTGGACCTAGGGTTACGGTTATGTTGAGGGCTAGGGTTAGAGAGACGGTTAGGATTGGGATTGGACCTAGGGTTAGGGTTATGTTGAGGGCTAGGGTTAGAGAGACGGTTAGGGTTGGGATTGTACCTAGGGTTAGGGTTATGTTGAGGGCTAGGGTTAGAGAGACGGTTAGGGTTGGGATTGGACCTAGGGTTAGGGTTATGTTGAGGGCTAGGATTAGAGATACGGTTAGGGTTGGGATTGGACCTAGGGTTAGGGTTATGTTGAGGGCTAGGGTTAGAGAGACGGTTAGGGTTGGCATTGGACCTAGGGTTAGGGTTATGTTGAGGGCTAGGGTTAGAGAGACGATTAGGGTTGGGATTGGACCTAGGGTTAGGGTTATGTTGAGGGCTAGGGTTAGAGAGACGGTTAGGGTTGGGATTGGACCTAGGGTTAGGGTTATGTTGAGGGCTAGGGTTAGAGACACGGTTAGGGTTGGGATTGGACCTAGGGTTAGGGTTATGTTGAGGGCTAGGGTTAGAGACACGGTTAGGGTTGGGATTGGACCTAGGGTTAGGGTTATGTTGAGGGCTAGGGTTAGAGAGACGGTTAGGGTTGGGATTGGACCTAGGGTTAGGGTTATGTTGAGGGCTAGGGTTAGAGAGACGGTTAGGGTTGGGATTGCACCTAGGGTTAGGGTTATGTTGAGGGCTAGGGTTAGAGAGACGGTTAGGGTTGGGATTGGACCTAGGGTTAGGGTTATGTTGAGGGCTAGGGTTAGAGAGACGGTTAGGGTTGGGATTGGACCTAGGGTTAGGGTTATGTTGAGGGCTAGGGTTAGAGAGAAGGTTAGGATTGGGATTGGACCTAGGGTTAGGGTTATGTTGAGGGCTAGGGTTAGAGATACGGTTAGGGTTGGGATTTGACCTAGGGTTAGGGTTATGTAGAGGGCTAGGGTTAGAGAGACGGTTAGGGTTGGGATTGGACCTAGGGTTAGGGTTATGTTGAGGGCTAGGGTTGGGGAGACGGTTAGGGTTGGGATTTGACCTAGGGTTAGGGTTATGTTGAAGGCTAGGGTTAGAGAGACGCTTAGGGTTGGGATTGGACCTAGGGTTAGGGTTATGTTGAGGGCTAGGGTTAGAGAGACGGTTAGGGTTGGGATTGGACCTAGGGTTAGGGTTATGTTGAGGGCTAGGGTTAGAGAGACGGTTAGGGTTCGGATTGGACCTACGGTTAGGGTTATGTTGAGGGCTAGGGTTAGAGAGACGGTTAGGGTTGGGATTGGACCTAGGGTTAGGGTTATGTTGAGGACTAGGTTAGAGAGACGGTTAGGGTTGGGATTGGACCTAGGGTTAGGGTTATGTTGAGGGCTAGGGTTAGAGCGACGGTTAAGGTTGGGATTGGACCTAGGGTTAGGGTTATGTTGAGGGCTAGGGTTAGAGAGACGGTTAGGGTTGGGATTGGACCTAGGGTTAGGGTTATGTTGAGGGCTAGGGTTAGAGAGACGGTTAGGGTTGGGATTGGACCTAGGGTTAGGGTTATGTTGAGGACTAGGGTTAGAGAGACGGTTAGGGTTGGGATTGGACCTAGGGTTAGGGTTATGTTCAGGACTAGGGTTAGAGAGATGGTTAGGGTTGGGATTGGGCCTAGGGTTAGGGTTATGTTGAGGGTTAGGGTTAGAGAGACGGTTAGGGTTGGGATTGGACCTAGGGTTAGGGTTATGTTGAGGGCTAGGGTTAGAGAGACGGTTAGGGTTGGGATTGGACCTAGGGTTAGGGTTATGTTGAGGGCTAGGGTTAGAGACACGGTTAGGGTTGGGATTGGACCTAGGGTTAGGGTTATGTTGAGGGCTAGGGTTAGGGAGCCGGTTAGGGTTGGGATTGGACCTAGGGTTAGGGTTATGTTGAGGGCTAGGGTCAGAGAGACAGTTAGGGTAAGGATTGGACCTAGGGTTAGGGTTATGTTGAGGGCTAGAGTTAGAGAGACGGTTAGGGTTGGGATTCGACCTAGGGTTAGGGTTATGTTGAGGGCTAGGGTTAGGGAGACGGTTAGGGTTGCGATTGGACCTAGGGTTAGGGTTATGTTGAGGGCTAGGGTTAGAGAGACGGTTAGGGTTGGG
Source organism: Miniopterus schreibersii (assembly GCF_964146895.1). Taxonomy (NCBI): domain Eukaryota; kingdom Metazoa; phylum Chordata; class Mammalia; order Chiroptera; family Miniopteridae; genus Miniopterus; species Miniopterus schreibersii. Next base: position 63,449,718 of record NC_138110.1, read on the forward strand.
ATTGGACCTAGGGTTAGCGTTATGTTGAGGGCTAGGGTTAGAGAGACGGTTAGGGTTGGGATTGGACCTAGGGTTAGGGTTATGTTGACGGTTGGGGTTAGAGAGACGGTAAGGGTTGGGATTGGACCTAGGGTTAGGGTTATGTTGAGGGCTATGGTACGAGAGACGTTTAGGGATACGATTGGACTTAGGGTTTCGGTTATGTTGAGGGCTAGGGTTAGACATACGGTTAGGGTTAGGATTGGACCTAGGGTTAGTGTTATGTTGAGGGCTAGGGTTAGAGAGACGGTTAGGCTTGGGATTGGACCTAGGGTTAGGGTTATGTTGAGGGCTAGGGTTAGAGAGACGGTTAGGGTTGGGATTGGACCTAGGGTTAGGGTTATGTTGAGGGCTAGGGTTAGAGAGACGGTTAGGCTTGGGATTGGACCTAGGGTTAGGGTTATGTTGAGGGCTAGGGTTAGAGAGACGGTTAGGGTTCGGATTGGACCTAGGGTTAGGGTTATGTTGAGGGCTAGGGTTAGAGAGACGGTTAGGGTTGGGATTGGACCTAGGGTTAGGGTTATGTTGAGGGCTAGAGTTAGAGAGACGGTTAGGGTTGGGATTCGACCTAGGGTTAGGGTTGAGGGCTAGGGTTAGAGACACGGTGAGGGTTGGGATTGGACCTAGGGTTAGGGTTATGTTGAGGACTAGGATTAGAGAGACGGTTAGGGTTGGGATTGGACCTAGGGTTGGGGTTATGTTGAGGGCTAGGGTAAGAGAGACGGTTAGGGATAGGATTGGACTTAGGGTTTCGGTTATGTTGAGGGCTAGGGTTAGAGAGACGGTTAGGGTTGGGATTGGACCTAGGGTTAGGGTTATGTTGAGGGCTAGGGTTAGAGAGACGGTTAGGGTTGGGATTGGACCTAGGGTTAGGGTTATGTTGAGGGCTAGGGTTAGAGAGACGGTTAGGGTTGGGATTGGACCTAGGGTTAGGGTTATGTTGAGGACTAGGATTAGAGAGACGGTTAGGGTTGGGATTGGACCTAGGGTTAGGGTTATGTTGAGGGCTAGGTTTAGAGAGACGGTTAGGGTTGGGATTGGACCTAGGGTTAGGGTTATGTTGAGGACTAGGATTAGAGACACGGTTAGGGTTGGGATTGGACCTAGGGTTAGGGTTATGTTGAGGGCTAGGGTTAGAGAGACGGTTAGGGTTGGGATTGGACCTAGGGTTAGGGTTATGTTGAGGACTAGGGTTAGAGAGACGGTTAGGGTTGAGATTGGACCTAGGGTTAGGGTTATGTTGAGGGCTAGGGTTAGAGAGACGCTTAGTGTTGGGATTGGACCTAGGGTTAGGGTTATGTTGAGGGCTAGGGTTAGAGAGACGGTTAGGGTTGGGATTGGACCTAGGGTTAGGGTTATGTTGAGGGCTAGGGTTAGAGAGACGGTTAGGGTTGGGATTGGACCTAGGGTTAGGGTTATGTTGAGGGCTAGGGTTAGAGAGACGGTTAGGGTTGGGATTGGACCTAGGGTTAGGGTTATGTTGAGGGCTAGGGTTAGAGAGATGGTTAGGGTTGGGATTGGACCTAGGGTTAGGGATATGTTGAGGGCTAGGGTTAGAGAGACGGTTAGGGTTGGGATTGGACCTAGGGTTAGGGTTATGTTGAGGGCTAGGATTAGAGAGACGGTTAGGGTTGAGATTGGACCTAGGGTTAGGGTTATGTTGAGGGCTAGGGTTAGAGAGACGGTAGGGTTGGGATTGGACATAGGGTTAGGGTTATGTTGAGGGCTAGGGTTAGAGAGACAGTTAGGGTTGGGATTGCACATAGGGTTAGGGTTACGTTGAGGGCTAGGGTTAGAGATACGGTTAGGGTTGGGATTGGACCTAGGGTTAGGGTTATGTTGAGGGCTAGGGTTAGAGAGACGGTTAGGGTTGGGATTGGACCTAGGGTTAGGGTTATGTTGAGGGCTAGGGTTAGAGAGACGGTTAGGGTTGGGATTGGACCTAGGGTTAGGGTTATGTTGAGGGCTAGGGTTAGAGGGACGGTTAGGGTTGGGATTGGACCTAGGGTTAGGGTTATGTTGAGGGCTAGGTTTAGAGAGACGGTTAGGGTTGGGATTGGCCCTAGGGTTAGGGTTATGTTGAGGGCCAGGGTTAGAGAGACGGTTAGGGTTGGGATTGGACCTAGGGTTAGGGTTATGTTGAGCGCTAGGGTTAGAGAGACGGTTAGGGTTGGGATTGGACCTAGGGTTAGGGTTATGTTGAGGGCTAGGGTTAGAGAGACGGTTAGGGTTGGGATTGGACCTAGGGTTAGGGTTATGTTGAGGGCTAGGGTTAGAGGAACGGTTTGGGTAGGAATTGGACGTAGGGTTAGGGTTATGTTGAGGGTTAGGGTTACAGGGACGGTTAGGGTTGGGATTGGACCTAGGGTTATGGTTATGTTGTGGGCTAGGTTTAGAGAGACGGTTAGGTTTGGGATTGGAACTAGGGTTAGGGTTATGTTGAGGGCTAGAGTTAGAGAGACGGTTAGGGTTGGGATTCGACCTAGGGTTAGGGTTATGTTGAGGGCTAGGGTTAGGGAGACGGTTAGGGTTGCGATTGGACCTAGGGTTGGGGTTATGTTGAGGGCTAGGGTCAGAGAGACAGTTAGGGTAAGGATTGGACCTAGGGTTAGGGTTATGTTGAGGGCTAGAGTTAGAGAGACGGTTAGGGTTGGGATTCGACCTAGGGTTAGGGTTATGTTGAGGGCTAGGGTTAGGGAGACGGTTAGGGTTGCGATTGGACCTAGGGTTGGGGTTATGTTGAGGGCTAGGGTAAGAAAGACGGTTAGGGATAGGATTGGACTTAGGGTTTCGGTTATGTTGAGGGCTAGGGTTAGAGAGACGGTTAGGGTTGGGATTGGACCTAGGGTTAGGGTTATGTTGAGGGCTAGGGTTAGAGAGACGGTTAGGGTTGGGATTGGACCTAGGGTTAGGGTTATGTTGAGGGCTAGGGTTAGAGAGACGGTTAGGGTTGGGATTGGACCTAGGGTTAGGGTTATGTTGAGGACTAGGATTAGAGAGACGGTTAGGGTTGGGATTGGACCTAGGGTTAGGGTTATGTTGAGGGCTAGGTTTAGAGAGACGGTTAGGGTTGGGATTGGACCTAGGGTTAGGGTTATGTTGAGGACTAGGATTAGAGACACGGTTAGGGTTGGGATTGGAACTAGGGTTAGGGTTATGTTGAGGGCTAGGGTTAGAGAGACGGTTAGGGTTGGGATTGGACCTAGGGTTAGGGTTATGTTGAGGACTAGGGTTAGAGAGACGGTTAGGGTTGAGATTGGACCTAGGGTTAGGGTTATGTTGAGGGCTAGGGTTAGAGAGACGCTTAGTGTTGGGATTGGACCTAGGGTTAGGGTTATGTTGAGGGCTAGGGTTAGAGAGACGGTTAGGGTTGGGATTGGACCTAGGGTTAGGGTTATGTTGAGGGCTAGGGTTAGAGAGACGGTTAGGGTTGGGATTGGACCTAGGGTTAGGGTTATGTTGAGGGCTAGGGTTAGAGAGACGGTTAGGGTTGGGATTGGACCTAGGGTTAGGGTTATGTTGAGGGCTAGGGTTAGAGAGATGGTTAGGGTTGGGATTGGACCTAGGGTTAGGGATATGTTGAGGGCTAGGGTTAGAGAGACGGTTAGGGTTGGGATTGGACCTAGGGTTAGGGTTATGTTGAGGGCTAGGCTTAGAGAGACGGTTAGGGTTGAGATTGGACCTAGGGTTAGGGTTATGTTGAGGGCTAGGGTTAGAGAGACGGTAGGGTTGGGATTGGACATAGGGTTAGGGTTATGTTGAGGGCTAGGGTTAGAGAGACAGTTAGGGTTGGGATTGCACATAGGGTTAGGGTTACGTTGAGGGCTAGGGTTAGAGATACGGTTAGGGTTGGGATTGGACCTAGGGTTAGGGTTATGTTGAGGGCTAGGGTTAGAGAGACGGTTAGGGTTGGGATTGGACCTAGGGTTAGGGTTATGTTGAGGGCTAGGGTTAGAGAGACGGTTAGGGTTGGGATTGGACCTAGGGTTAGGGTTATGTTGAGGGCTAGGGTTAGAGGGACGGTTAGGGTTGGGATTGGACCTAGGGTTAGGGTTATGTTGAGGGCTAGGTTTAGAGAGACGGTTAGGGTTGGGATTGGACCTAGGGTTAGGGTTATGTTGAGGGCCAGGGTTAGAGAGACGGTTAGGGTTGGGATTGGACCTAGGGTTAGGGTTATGTTGAGGGCCAGGGTTAGAGAGACGGTTAGGGTTGGGATTGGACCTAGGGTTAGGGTTATGTTGAGGGCTAGGGTTAGAGAGACGGTTAGGGTTGGGATTGGACCTAGGGTTAGGGTTATGTTGAGGGCTAGGGTTAGAGGAACGGTTTGGGTAGGAATTGGACGTAGGGTTAGGGTTATGTTGAGGGTTAGGGTTACAGGGACGGTTAGGGTTGGGATTGGACCTAGGGTTATGGTTATGTTGTGGGCTAGGTTTAGAGAGACGGTTAGGTTTGGGATTGGAACTAGGGTTAGGGTTATGTTGAGGGCTAGGGTTAGAGAGACGGTTCGGGTTGGGATTGGACCTAGGGTTAGGGTTATGTTGAGGGCTAGGGTTAGAGAGACGGTTAGGGTTGGGATTAGACCTAGGGTTAGGGTTATGTTGAGGGCTAGGGTTAGAGAGACGGTTAGGGTTGGGATTGGACCCAGGGTTAGGGTTATGTTGAGGGCTACGGTTAGAGAGACGGTTAGGGTTGGGATTGGACCTAGGGTTAGGGTTATGTTGAGGGCTAGGGTTAGAGAGACGGTTAGGGTTGGGATTGTACCTAAGGTTAGGGTTATGTTGAGGGCTAGGGTTAGAGAGACGGTTTGGGTTGGGATTGGACCTAGGGTTAGGGTTATGTTGAGGGCTAGGGTTAGAGAGACGGTTACGGTTGGGATTGGACCTAGGGTTAGGGTTATGTTGAGGGCTAGGGTTAGAGAGACGGTTAGGGTTGGGATTGGACCTAGGGTTAGGGTTATGTTGAGGGCTAGGGTTAGAGAGACGGTTAGGGTTGGGATTGGACCTAGGGTTAGGGTTATGTTGAGGGCTAGGGTTAGAGAGACGGTTAGGGTTGGGATTGGACCTAGGGTTAGGGTTATGTTGAGCGCTAGGGTTAGAGAGACGGTTAGGGTTGCGATTGGACCTAGGGTTAGGGTTATGTTGAGGGCTAGGGTTAGAGAGACGGTTAGGGTTGGGATTGGACCTAGGGTTAGGGTTATGTTGAGGGCTAGGTTTAGAGGGACGGTTAGGGTTGGGATTGGACCTAGGGTTAGGGTTATGTTGAGGGCTAGGGTTAGAGAGACGGTTAGGGTTGGGATTGGACCTAGGGTTAGGGTTATGTTGAGGGCTAGGGTTACAGAGACGGTTAGGGTTGGGATTGGAACTAGGGTTAGGGTTATGTTGAGGGCTAGGGTTAGAGAGATGGTTAGGGTTGGGATTGGACCTAGGGTTAGGGTTATGTTGAGGGCAAGGTTAGAGAGACGGTTAGGGTTGGGATTGGACCTAGGGTTAGGGTTATGTTGAGGGCTAGGGTTAGAGAGACCGTTTGGGTTGGGATTGGACCTAGGGTTAGGGTTATCTTGAGGGTTAGGGTTAGAGGGACGGTTAGCGTTGGGATTGGACCTAGGGTTAGGGTTATGTTGAGGGTTAGGGTTAGAGAGACGGTTAGGGTTGGGATTGGACCTAGCGTAAGGGTTATTTTGAGGGCTATGGTTAGAGAGACGCTTAGGGTTGGGATTGGACCTAGGGTTAGGGTTATGTTGAGGGCTAGGGTTAGAGAGACGGTTCGGGTTGGGATTGGACCTAGGTTTAGGGTTATGTTGAGGGTAGGGTTAGAGAGACGCTTCGGGTTGGGATTGGACCTAATGTTAGGGTTATGTTGAGGGCTAGGGTTAGAGAGACGGTTCGGGTTGGTATTGGACCTAGGGTTAGGGTTATGTTGAGGGCTAGGGTTACAGAGACTGTTCGGGTTGGGATTGGACCTAGGGTTAGGGTTATGTTGAGGGCTAGGGTTAGAGAGACGGTTAGGGTTGGGATTGGACCTAGGGTTAGGGTTATGTTGAGGGCTAGGGTTAGAGAGACGGTTAGGGTTGGGATTGGACCTAGGGTTAGGGTTATTTTGAGGGCTAGGGTTAGGGAGACGTTAGGGTTGGGATTGGACCTACGGTTAGGGTTATGTTGATGGCTAGGGTTAGATAGACGGTTAGGGTTGGGATTGGACCTAGGGTTAGGGTTATGTTGAGGGCTAGGGTTAGAGAGAAGGTTAGGATTGGGATTGGACCTAGGGTTAGGGTTATGTTGAGGGCTAGGGTTAGAGATACGGTTAGGGTTGGGATTGGACCTAGGGTTAGGGTTATGTTGAGGGCTAGGGTTAGAGAGACGGTTAGGGTTGGGATTGGACCTAGGGTTAGGGTTATGTTGAGGGCTAGGGTTGGGGAGACGGTTAGGGTTGGGATTTGACCTAGGGTTAGGGTTATGTTGAAGGCTAGGGTTAGAGAGACGGTTAGGGTTGGGCTTGGACCTAGGGTTAGGGTTATGTTGAGGGCTAGGGTTAGAGACACGGTTAGGGTTGGGATTGGACCTAGGGTTAGGGTTATGTTGAGGGCTAGGGTTAGAGACACGGTTAGGGTTGGGATTGGACCTAGGGTTATGGTTATGTTGAGGGCTAGGGTTAGAGACACGGTTAGGGTTGGGATTGGACCTAGGGTTAGGGTTATGTTGAGGGCTAGGGTTAGAGACACGGTTAGGGTTGGGATTGGACCTAGGGTTAGGGTTATGTTGAGGGCTAGGGTTAGAGAGACGGTTAGGGTTTGGATTGGACCTAGGGTTAGGGTTATGTTGAGGGCTAGGGTTAGAGAGACGGTTAGGGTTGGGATTGGACCTAGGGTTAGGGTTATGTTGAGGGCTAGGGTTAGAGACACGGTGAGGGTTGGGATTGGACCTAGGGTTAGGGTTATGTTGAGGGTTAGGGTTAGAGAGACGGTTAGGTTTGGGATTGGACCTAGGGTTACGGTTATGTTGAGGGCTAGGGTTAGAGAGACGGTTAGGATTGGGATTGGACCTAGGGTTAGGGTTATGTTGAGGGCTAGGGTTAGAGAGACGGTTAGGGTTGGGATTGTACCTAGGGTTAGGGTTATGTTGAGGGCTAGGGTTAGAGAGACGGTTAGGGTTGGGATTGGACCTAGGGTTAGGGTTATGTTGAGGGCTAGGATTAGAGATACGGTTAGGGTTGGGATTGGACCTAGGGTTAGGGTTATGTTGAGGGCTAGGGTTAGAGAGACGGTTCGGGTTGGGATTGGACCTAGGTTTAGGGTTATGTTGAGGGTAGGGTTAGAGAGACGCTTCGGGTTGGGATTGGACCTAATGTTAGGGTTATGTTGAGGGCTAGGGTTAGAGAGACGGTTCGGGTTGGTATTGGACCTAGGGTTAGGGTTATGTTGAGGGCTAGGGTTACAGAGACTGTTCGGGTTGGGATTGGACCTAGGGTTAGGGTTATGTTGAGGGCTAGGGTTAGAGAGACGGTTAGGGTTGGGATTGGACCTAGGGTTAGGGTTATGTTGAGGGCTAGGGTTAGAGAGACGGTTAGGGTTGGGATTGGACCTAGGGTTAGGGTTATTTTGAGGGCTAGGGTTAGGGAGACGTTAGGGTTGGGATTGGACCTACGGTTAGGGTTATGTTGATGGCTAGGGTTAGATAGACGGTTAGGGTTGGGATTGGACCTAGGGTTAGGGTTATGTTGAGGGCTAGGGTTAGAGAGAAGGTTAGGATTGGGATTGGACCTAGGGTTAGGGTTATGTTGAGGGCTAGGGTTAGAGATACGGTTAGGGTTGGGATTGGACCTAGGGTTAGGGTTATGTTGAGGGCTAGGGTTAGAGAGACGGTTAGGGTTGGGATTGGACCTAGGGTTAGGGTTATGTTGAGGGCTAGGGTTGGGGAGACGGTTAGGGTTGGGATTTGACCTAGGGTTAGGGTTATGTTGAAGGCTAGGGTTAGAGAGACGGTTAGGGTTGGGCTTGGACCTAGGGTTAGGGTTATGTTGAGGGCTAGGGTTAGAGACACGGTTAGGGTTGGGATTGGACCTAGGGTTAGGGTTATGTTGAGGGCTAGGGTTAGAGACACGGTTAGGGTTGGGATTGGACCTAGGGTTATGGTTATGTTGAGGGCTAGGGTTAGAGACACGGTTAGGGTTGGGATTGGACCTAGGGTTAGGGTTATGTTGAGGGCTAGGGTTAGAGACACGGTTAGGGTTGGGATTGGACCTAGGGTTAGGGTTATGTTGAGGGCTAGGGTTAGAGAGACGGTTAGGGTTTGGATTGGACCTAGGGTTAGGGTTATGTTGAGGGCTAGGGTTAGAGAGACGGTTAGGGTTGGGATTGGACCTAGGGTTAGGGTTATGTTGAGGGCTAGGGTTAGAGACACGGTGAGGGTTGGGATTGGACCTAGGGTTAGGGTTATGTTGAGGGTTAGGGTTAGAGAGACGGTTAGGTTTGGGATTGGACCTAGGGTTACGGTTATGTTGAGGGCTAGGGTTAGAGAGACGGTTAGGATTGGGATTGGACCTAGGGTTAGGGTTATGTTGAGGGCTAGGGTTAGAGAGACGGTTAGGGTTGGGATTGTACCTAGGGTTAGGGTTATGTTGAGGGCTAGGGTTAGAGAGACGGTTAGGGTTGGGATTGGACCTAGGGTTAGGGTTATGTTGAGGGCTAGGATTAGAGATACGGTTAGGGTTGGGATTGGACCTAGGGTTAGGGTTATGTTGAGGGCTAGGGTTAGAGAGACGGTTAGGGTTGGCATTGGACCTAGGGTTAGGGTTATGTTGAGGGCTAGGGTTAGAGAGACGATTAGGGTTGGGATTGGACCTAGGGTTAGGGTTATGTTGAGGGCTAGGGTTAGAGAGACGGTTAGGGTTGGGATTGGACCTAGGGTTAGGGTTATGTTGAGGGCTAGGGTTAGAGACACGGTTAGGGTTGGGATTGGACCTAGGGTTAGGGTTATGTTGAGGGCTAGGGTTAGAGACACGGTTAGGGTTGGGATTGGACCTAGGGTTAGGGTTATGTTGAGGGCTAGGGTTAGAGAGACGGTTAGGGTTGGGATTGGACCTAGGGTTAGGGTTATGTTGAGGGCTAGGGTTAGAGAGACGGTTAGGGTTGGGATTGCACCTAGGGTTAGGGTTATGTTGAGGGCTAGGGTTAGAGAGACGGTTAGGGTTGGGATTGGACCTAGGGTTAGGGTTATGTTGAGGGCTAGGGTTAGAGAGACGGTTAGGGTTGGGATTGGACCTAGGGTTAGGGTTATGTTGAGGGCTAGGGTTAGAGAGAAGGTTAGGATTGGGATTGGACCTAGGGTTAGGGTTATGTTGAGGGCTAGGGTTAGAGATACGGTTAGGGTTGGGATTTGACCTAGGGTTAGGGTTATGTAGAGGGCTAGGGTTAGAGAGACGGTTAGGGTTGGGATTGGACCTAGGGTTAGGGTTATGTTGAGGGCTAGGGTTGGGGAGACGGTTAGGGTTGGGATTTGACCTAGGGTTAGGGTTATGTTGAAGGCTAGGGTTAGAGAGACGCTTAGGGTTGGGATTGGACCTAGGGTTAGGGTTATGTTGAGGGCTAGGGTTAGAGAGACGGTTAGGGTTGGGATTGGACCTAGGGTTAGGGTTATGTTGAGGGCTAGGGTTAGAGAGACGGTTAGGGTTCGGATTGGACCTACGGTTAGGGTTATGTTGAGGGCTAGGGTTAGAGAGACGGTTAGGGTTGGGATTGGACCTAGGGTTAGGGTTATGTTGAGGACTAGGTTAGAGAGACGGTTAGGGTTGGGATTGGACCTAGGGTTAGGGTTATGTTGAGGGCTAGGGTTAGAGCGACGGTTAAGGTTGGGATTGGACCTAGGGTTAGGGTTATGTTGAGGGCTAGGGTTAGAGAGACGGTTAGGGTTGGGATTGGACCTAGGGTTAGGGTTATGTTGAGGGCTAGGGTTAGAGAGACGGTTAGGGTTGGGATTGGACCTAGGGTTAGGGTTATGTTGAGGACTAGGGTTAGAGAGACGGTTAGGGTTGGGATTGGACCTAGGGTTAGGGTTATGTTCAGGACTAGGGTTAGAGAGATGGTTAGGGTTGGGATTGGGCCTAGGGTTAGGGTTATGTTGAGGGTTAGGGTTAGAGAGACGGTTAGGGTTGGGATTGGACCTAGGGTTAGGGTTATGTTGAGGGCTAGGGTTAGAGAGACGGTTAGGGTTGGGATTGGACCTAGGGTTAGGGTTATGTTGAGGGCTAGGGTTAGAGACACGGTTAGGGTTGGGATTGGACCTAGGGTTAGGGTTATGTTGAGGGCTAGGGTTAGGGAGCCGGTTAGGGTTGGGATTGGACCTAGGGTTAGGGTTATGTTGAGGGCTAGTGTCAGAGAGACAGTTAGGGTAAGGATTGGACCTAGGGTTAGGGTTATGTTGAGGGCTAGAGTTAGAGAGACGGTTAGGGTTGGGATTCGACCTAGGGTTAGGGTTATGTTGAGGGCTAGGGTTAGGGAGACGGTTAGGGTTGCGATTGGACCTAGGGTTAGGGTTATGTTGAGGGCTAGGGTTAGAGAGACGGTTAGGGTTGGGATTGGACCTAGGGTTAGCGTTATGTTGAGGGCTAGGGTTAGAGAGACGGTTAGGGTTGGGATTGGACCTAGGGTTAGGGTTATGTTGACGGTTGGGGTTAGAGAGACGGTAAGGGTTGGGATTGGACCTAGGGTTAGGGTTATGTTGAGGGCTATGGTACGAGAGACGTTTAGGGATACGATTGGACTTAGGGTTTCGGTTATGTTGAGGGCTAGGGTTAGACATACGGTTAGGGTTAGGATTGGACCTAGGGTTAGTGTTATGTTGAGGGCTAGGGTTAGAGAGACGGTTAGGCTTGGGATTGGACCTAGGGTTAGGGTTATGTTGAGGGCTAGGGTTAGAGAGACGGTTAGGGTTGGGATTGGACCTAGGGTTAGGGTTATGTTGAGGGCTAGGGTTAGAGAGACGGTTAGGCTTGGGATTGGACCTAGGGTTAGGGTTATGTTGAGGGCTAGGGTTAGAGAGACGGTTAGGGTTCGGATTGGACCTAGGGTTAGGGTTATGTTGAGGGCTAGGGTTAGAGAGACGGTTAGGGTTGGGATTGGACCTAGGGTTAGGGTTATGTTGAGGGCTAGAGTTAGAGAGACGGTTAGGGTTGGGATTCGACCTAGGGTTAGGGTTGAGGGCTAGGGTTAGAGACACGGTGAGGGTTGGGATTGGACCTAGGGTTAGGGTTATGTTGAGGACTAGGATTAGAGAGACGGTTAGGGTTGGGATTGGACCTAGGGTTGGGGTTATGTTGAGGGCTAGGGTAAGAGAGACGGTTAGGGATAGGATTGGACTTAGGGTTTCGGTTATGTTGAGGGCTAGGGTTAGAGAGACGGTTAGGGTTGGGATTGGACCTAGGGTTAGGGTTATGTTGAGGGCTAGGGTTAGAGAGACGGTTAGGGTTGGGATTGGACCTAGGGTTAGGGTTATGTTGAGGGCTAGGGTTAGAGAGACGGTTAGGGTTGGGATTGGACCTAGGGTTAGGGTTATGTTGAGGACTAGGATTAGAGAGACGGTTAGGGTTGGGATTGGACCTAGGGTTAGGGTTATGTTGAGGGCTAGGTTTAGAGAGACGGTTAGGGTTGGGATTGGACCTAGGGTTAGGGTTATGTTGAGGGCTAGGTTTAGAGAGACGGTTAGGGTTGGGATTGCACATAGGGTTAGGGTTACGTTGAGGGCTAGGGTTAGAGATACGGTTAGGGTTGGGATTGGACCTAGGGTTAGGGTTATGTTGAGGGCTAGGGTTAGAGAGACGGTTAGGGTTGGGATTGGACCTAGGGTTAGGGTTATGTTGAGGGCTAGGGTTAGAGAGACGGTTAGGGTTGGGATTGGACCTAGGGTTAGGGTTATGTTGAGGGCTAGGGTTAGAGGGACGGTTAGGGTTGGGATTGGACCTAGGGTTAGGGTTATGTTGAGGGCTAGGTTTAGAGAGACGGTTAGGGTTGGGATTGGCCCTAGGGTTAGGGTTATGTTGAGGGCCAGGGTTAGAGAGACGGTTAGGGTTGGGATTGGACCTAGGGTTAGGGTTATGTTGAGCGCTAGGGTTAGAGAGACGGTTAGGGTTGGGATTGGACCTAGGGTTAGGGTTATGTTGAGGGCTAGGGTTAGAGAGACGGTTAGGGTTGGGATTGGACCTAGGGTTAGGGTTATGTTGAGGGCTAGGGTTAGAGGAACGGTTTGGGTAGGAATTGGACGTAGGGTTAGGGTTATGTTGAGGGTTAGGGTTACAGGGACGGTTAGGGTTGGGATTGGACCTAGGGTTATGGTTATGTTGTGGGCTAGGTTTAGAGAGACGGTTAGGTTTGGGATTGGAACTAGGGTTAGGGTTATGTTGAGGGCTAGAGTTAGAGAGACGGTTAGGGTTGGGATTCGACCTAGGGTTAGGGTTATGTTGAGGGCTAGGGTTAGGGAGACGGTTAGGGTTGCGATTGGACCTAGGGTTGGGGTTATGTTGAGGGCTAGGGTCAGAGAGACAGTTAGGGTAAGGATTGGACCTAGGGTTAGGGTTATGTTGAGGGCTAGAGTTAGAGAGACGGTTAGGGTTGGGATTCGACCTAGGGTTAGGGTTATGTTGAGGGCTAGGGTTAGGGAGACGGTTAGGGTTGCGATTGGACCTAGGGTTGGGGTTATGTTGAGGGCTAGGGTAAGAAAGACGGTTAGGGATAGGATTGGACTTAGGGTTTCGGTTATGTTGAGGGCTAGGGTTAGAGAGACGGTTAGGGTTGGGATTGGACCTAGGGTTAGGGTTATGTTGAGGGCTAGGGTTAGAGAGACGGTTAGGGTTGGGATTGGACCTAGGGTTAGGGTTATGTTGAGGGCTAGGGTTAGAGAGACGGTTAGGGTTGGGATTGGACCTAGGGTTAGGGTTATGTTGAGGACTAGGATTAGAGAGACGGTTAGGGTTGGGATTGGACCTAGGGTTAGGGTTATGTTGAGGGCTAGGTTTAGAGAGACGGTTAGGGTTGGGATTGGACCTAGGGTTAGGGTTATGTTGAGGACTAGGATTAGAGACACGGTTAGGGTTGGGATTGGAACTAGGGTTAGGGTTATGTTGAGGGCTAGGGTTAGAGAGACGGTTAGGGTTGGGATTGGACCTAGGGTTAGGGTTATGTTGAGGACTAGGGTTAGAGAGACGGTTAGGGTTGAGATTGGACCTAGGGTTAGGGTTATGTTGAGGGCTAGGGTTAGAGAGACGCTTAGTGTTGGGATTGGACCTAGGGTTAGGGTTATGTTGAGGGCTAGGGTTAGAGAGACGGTTAGGGTTGGGATTGGACCTAGGGTTAGGGTTATGTTGAGGGCTAGGGTTAGAGAGACGGTTAGGGTTGGGATTGGACCTAGGGTTAGGGTTATGTTGAGGGCTAGGGTTAGAGAGACGGTTAGGGTTGGGATTGGACCTAGGGTTAGGGTTATGTTGAGGGCTAGGGTTAGAGAGATGGTTAGGGTTGGGATTGGACCTAGGGTTAGGGATATGTTGAGGGCTAGGGTTAGAGAGACGGTTAGGGTTGGGATTGGACCTAGGGTTAGGGTTATGTTGAGGGCTAGGCTTAGAGAGACGGTTAGGGTTGAGATTGGACCTAGGGTTAGGGTTATGTTGAGGGCTAGGGTTAGAGAGACGGTAGGGTTGGGATTGGACATAGGGTTAGGGTTATGTTGAGGGCTAGGGTTAGAGAGACAGTTAGGGTTGGGATTGCACATAGGGTTAGGGTTACGTTGAGGGCTAGGGTTAGAGATACGGTTAGGGTTGGGATTGGACCTAGGGTTAGGGTTATGTTGAGGGCTAGGGTTAGAGAGACGGTTAGGGTTGGGATTGGACCTAGGGTTAGGGTTATGTTGAGGGCTAGGGTTAGAGAGACGGTTAGGGTTGGGATTGGACCTAGGGTTAGGGTTATGTTGAGGGCTAGGGTTAGAGGGACGGTTAGGGTTGGGATTGGACCTAGGGTTAGGGTTATGTTGAGGGCTAGGTTTAGAGAGACGGTTAGGGTTGGGATTGGACCTAGGGTTAGGGTTATGTTGAGGGCCAGGGTTAGAGAGACGGTTAGGGTTGGGATTGGACCTAGGGTTAGGGTTATGTTGAGGGCCAGGGTTAGAGAGACGGTTAGGGTTGGGATTGGACCTAGGGTTAGGGTTATGTTGAGGGCTAGGGTTAGAGAGACGGTTAGGGTTGGGATTGGACCTAGGGTTAGGGTTATGTTGAGGGCTAGGGTTAGAGGAACGGTTTGGGTAGGAATTGGACGTAGGGTTAGGGTTATGTTGAGGGTTAGGGTTACAGGGACGGTTAGGGTTGGGATTGGACCTAGGGTTATGGTTATGTTGTGGGCTAGGTTTAGAGAGACGGTTAGGTTTGGGATTGGAACTAGGGTTAGGGTTATGTTGAGGGCTAGGGTTAGAGAGACGGTTCGGGTTGGGATTGGACCTAGGGTTAGGGTTATGTTGAGGGCTAGGGTTAGAGAGACGGTTAGGGTTGGGATTAGACCTAGGGTTAGGGTTATGTTGAGGGCTAGGGTTAGAGAGACGGTTAGGGTTGGGATTGGACCCAGGGTTAGGGTTATGTTGAGGGCTACGGTTAGAGAGACGGTTAGGGTTGGGATTGGACCTAGGGTTAGGGTTATGTTGAGGGCTAGGGTTAGAGAGACGGTTAGGGTTGGGATTGGACCTAAGGTTAGGGTTATGTTGAGGGCTAGGGTTAGAGAGACGGTTTGGGTTGGGATTGGACCTAGGGTTAGGGTTATGTTGAGGGCTAGGGTTAGAGAGACGGTTACGGTTGGGATTGGACCTAGGGTTAGGGTTATGTTGAGGGCTAGGGTTAGAGAGACGGTTAGGGTTGGGATTGGACCTAGGGTTAGGGTTATGTTGAGGGCTAGGGTTAGAGAGACGGTTAGGGTTGGGATTGGACCTAGGGTTAGGGTTATGTTGAGGGCTAGGGTTAGAGAGACGGTTAGGGTTGGGATTGGACCTAGGGTTAGGGTTATGTTGAGCGCTAGGGTTAGAGAGACGGTTAGGGTTGCGATTGGACCTAGGGTTAGGGTTATGTTGAGGGCTAGGGTTAGAGAGACGGTTAGGGTTGGGATTGGACCTAGGGTTAGGGTTATGTTGAGGGCTAGGTTTAGAGGGACGGTTAGGGTTGGGATTGGACCTAGGGTTAGGGTTATGTTGAGGGCTAGGGTTAGAGAGACGGTTAGGGTTGGGATTGGACCTAGGGTTAGGGTTATGTTGAGGGCTAGGGTTACAGAGACGGTTAGGGTTGGGATTGGAACTAGGGTTAGGGTTATGTTGAGGGCTAGGGTTAGAGAGATGGTTAGGGTTGGGATTGGACCTAGGGTTAGGGTTATGTTGAGGGCAAGGTTAGAGAGACGGTTAGGGTTGGGATTGGACCTAGGGTTAGGGTTATGTTGAGGGCTAGGGTTAGAGAGACCGTTTGGGTTGGGATTGGACCTAGGGTTAGGGTTATCTTGAGGGTTAGGGTTAGAGGGACGGTTAGCGTTGGGATTGGACCTAGGGTTAGGGTTATGTTGAGGGTTAGGGTTAGAGAGACGGTTAGGGTTGGGATTGGACCTAGCGTAAGGGTTATTTTGAGGGCTATGGTTAGAGAGACGCTTAGGGTTGGGATTGGACCTAGGGTTAGGGTTATGTTGAGGGCTAGGGTTAGAGAGACGGTTCGGGTTGGGATTGGACCTAGGTTTAGGGTTATGTTGAGGGTAGGGTTAGAGAGACGCTTCGGGTTGGGATTGGACCTAATGTTAGGGTTATGTTGAGGGCTAGGGTTAGAGAGACGGTTCGGGTTGGTATTGGACCTAGGGTTAGGGTTATGTTGAGGGCTAGGGTTACAGAGACTGTTCGGGTTGGGATTGGACCTAGGGTTAGGGTTATGTTGAGGGCTAGGGTTAGAGAGACGGTTAGGGTTGGGATTGGACCTAGGGTTAGGGTTATGTTGAGGGCTAGGGTTAGAGAGACGGTTAGGGTTGGGATTGGACCTAGGGTTAGGGTTATTTTGAGGGCTAGGGTTAGGGAGACGTTAGGGTTGGGATTGGACCTACGGTTAGGGTTATGTTGATGGCTAGGGTTAGATAGACGGTTAGGGTTGGGATTGGACCTAGGGTTAGGGTTATGTTGAGGACAAGGGTTAGGGAGACGGTTAGGGTTGGGATTGGACCTAGGGTTAGTGTTATGTTGAGGGCTAGGGTTAGAGAGACGGTTACGGTTGGGTTTGGACCTAGGGTTAGGCTTATGTTGACGGCTAGGGTTAGGGAGACGGTTAGGGTTGGGATTGGACCTAGGGTTAGGGTTATGTTGAGGGCTAGGGTTAGGGAGACGGTTAGGGTTGGGATTGGACCTAGGGTTAGGGTTATGTTGAGGCCTAGGGTTAGAGAGACGATTAGGGTTGGGATTGGAGCTAGGGTTAGGGTTATGTTGAGGACAAGGGATAGGGAGACGGTTAGGGTTGGGATTGGACCTAGGGTTAGGGTTATGTTGAGGGCTAGGCTAAGAGAGACGGTTAGGGTTGGAATTGGACCTAGGGTTAGGGTTGTGTTGAGGGCTAGGGTTAGGGAGACGTTTAGGGTTGGGATTGGACCAAGGGTTAGGGTTATGTTGAGGGCTAGGGTTAGGGAGACGGTTAGGGTTGGGATCGGACCTAGGGTTAGGGTTATGTTGAGGGCTAGGGATAGGGAGACGGTTAGGGTTGGGATTGGACCTAGGGTTAGGGTTATGTTGAGGGCTAGGGTTAGGGAGACGGTTAGGGTTGGGATTGGACCTAGGGTTAGGGTTATGTTGAGGGCTAGGGTTAGAGAGACGTTTACGGTTGGGATTGGACCTAGGTTTAGGGTTATGTTGAGGGCTAGGGTTAGGGAGACGGTTACGGTTGGGTTTGGACCTAGGGTTAGGGTTATGTTGAGGGCTAGGGTTAGAGAGACGGTTACGGTTGGGACCTAGGGTTAGGGTTATGTTGAGGGCTAGGGTTAGAGAGACGGTTACGGTTGGGTTTGGACCTAGGGTTTGGGTTATGTTGAGGGCTAGGGTTAGAGAGAAGGTTAGGGTTGGGATTGGACCTAGGGTTAGGGTAATGTTGAGGGCTAGGGTTAGAGAGACGGTTAGGGTTGGGAATGACCCAGGGTTAGGGTTATGTTGAGGGCTAGGGTTAGAGAGACGGTTAGGGTTGGGATTGGACCTAGGGTTAGGGTTATGTTGAGGACAAGGGTTAGGGAGACGGTTAGGGTTGGGATTGGACCTAGGGTTAGGGTTATGTTGAGGGCTAGGGTTAGAGAGACGTTTACGGTTGGGATTGGACCTAGGTTTAGGGTTATGTTGAGGGCTAGGGTTAGGGAGACGGTTACGGTTGGGTTTGGACCTAGGGTTAGGGTTATGTTGAGGGCTAGGGTTAGAGAGACGGTTACGGTTGGGACCTAGGGTTAGGGTTATGTTGAGGGCTAGGGTTAGAGAGACGGTTACGGTTGGGTTTGGACCTAGGGTTTGGGTTATGTTGAGGGCTAGGGTTAGAGAGAAGGTTAGGGTTGGGATTGGACCTAGGGTTAGGGTAATGTTGAGGGCTAGGGTTAGAGAGACGGTTAGGGTTGGGAATGACCCAGGGTTAGGGTTATGTTGAGGGCTAGGGTTAGAGAGACGGTTAGGGTTGGGATTGGACCTAGGGTTAGGGTTATGTTGAGGACAAGGGTTAGGGAGACGGTTAGGGTTGGGATTGGACCTAGGGTTAGGGTTATGTTGAGGACAAGGGTTAGGGAGACGGTTAGGGTTGGGATTGGACCTAGGGTTAGGGTTATGTTGAGGGCTAGGGTTAGAGAGACGTTTACGGTTGGGATTGGACCTAGGTTTAGGGTTATGTTGAGGGCTAGGGTTAGGGAGACGGTTACGGTTGGGTTTGGACCTAGGGTTAGGGTTATGTTGAGGGCTAGGGTTAGAGAGACGGTTACGGTTGGGACCTAGGGTTAGGGTTATGTTGAGGGCTAGGGTTAGAGAGACGGTTACGGTTGGGTTTGGACCTAGGGTTTGGGTTATGTTGAGGGCTAGGGTTAGAGAGAAGGTTAGGGTTGGGATTGGACCTAGGGTTAGGGTAATGTTGAAGGCTAGGGTTAGAGAGACGGTTAGGGTTGGGAATGACCCAGGGTTAGGGTTATGTTGAGGGCTAGGGTTAGAGAGACGGTTAGGGTTGGGATTGGACCTAGGGTTAGGGTTATGTTGAGGACAAGGGTTAGGGAGACGGTTAGGGTTGGGATTGGACCTAGGGTTAGGGTTATGTTGAGGGCTAGGGTTAGAGAGACGGTTAGGGTTGTGATTGGACCTAGGGTTAGGGTTATGTTGAGGGCTACGGTTAGAGAGACGGTTAGGGTTGGGATTGGACCTAGGGTTAGGGTTATGTTGAGGGCTAGGTTTAGAATGACGGTTAGGGTTGGGATTAGACCTAGGGTTAGGGTTATGATGAGGGCTAGGGTTAGTTAGACGGTTACCGTTGGGTTTGGACCTAGAGTTATGGTTATGTTGAAGGCTAGGGTTAGAGAGACGGTTACGGTTGGGTTTGGACCTAGGTTTAGGTTTATGTTGAGGGCTAGTGTTAGAGAGACGGTTAGGGTTATGATTGGTCCAAGGGTTAGGGTTATGTTCAGGGCTAGGGTTAGGGAGACGGTTTTGGGTTGCGATTGGACCTAGGGTTAGGGTTATGTTGAGGGCTAGGGTTAGAGAGACGGTTAGGGTTGGGATTGGACCTAGGTTTAGGGTTATGTTGAGGGCTAGGGTTAGGGAGACGGTTACGGTTGGGTTTGGACCTAGGGTTAGGGTTATGTTGAGGGCTAGGGTTAGAGAGACGGTTACGGTTGGGACCTAGGGTTAGGGTTATGTTGAGGGCTAGGGTTAGAGAGACGGTTACGGTTGGGTTTGGACCTAGGGTTTGGGTTATGTTGAGGGCTAGGGTTAGAGAGACGGTTAGGGTTGGGATTGGACCTAGGGTTAGGGTTATGTTGAGGGCTAGGGTTAGAGAGACGGTTAGGGTTGGGAATGACCCAGGGTTAGGGTTATGTTGAGGGCTAGGGTTAGAGAGACGGTTAGGGTTGGGATTGGACCTAGGGTTAGGGTTATGTTGAGGACAAGGGTTAGGGAGATGGTTAGGGTTGGGATTGGACCTAGGGTTAGAGTTATGTTGAGGGCTAGGGTTAGAGAGACGGTTAGGGTTGTGATTGGACCTAGGGTTAGGGTTATGTTGAGGGCTACGGTTAGAGAGACGGTTAGGGTTGGGATTGGACCTAGGGTTAGGGTTATGTTGAGGGCTAGGTAGAATGACGGTTAGGGTTGGGATTAGACCTAGGGTTAGGGTTATGATGAGGGCTAGGGTTAGTTAGACGGTTACCGTTGGGTTTGGACCTAGAGTTATGGTTATGTTGAAGGCTAGGGTTAGAGAGACGGTTACGGTTGGGTTTGGACCTAGGTTTAGGTTTATGTTGAGGGCTAGTGTTAGAGAGACGGTTAGGGTTATGATTGGTCCAAGGGTTAGGGTTATGTTCAGGGCTAGGGTTAGGGAGACGGTTTTGGGTTGCGATTGGACCTAGGGTTAGGGTTATGTTGAGGGATAGGGTTAGAGAGACGGTTAGGGTTGGGATTGGACCTAGGGTTAGGATTATGTTGAGGGCTAGGGTTAGAGAGACTGTTAGGCTTGGGATTGGACCTAGGGTTAGGGTTATGTTCAGGACAAGGGTTAGGGAGACGGTTAGGGTTGGGATTGGACCTAGGGTTAGGCTTATGTTGAGGGCTAGGGTTAGAGAGACAGTTAGTGTTCGGATTGGACCTAGGTTTAGGGTTATGTTGAGGGCTAGGTTTATAGAGACGGTTAGGGTAGGGATTGGTCCTATGGTTAGTGTTATGTTGAGGGCTAGGGTTAGAGAGACGGTTAGGGTTGGGATTGGACCGAGGGTTAGGGTTATGTTGAGGGCTAGGGTTAGACAGAGGGTTAGGTTTGGGATTGGACCTAGGGTTAGGGTTATGTTGAGGGCTAGGGTTAGAGAGACGGTTTGGGTTGGGATTGGACCTAGGGTTAGTGTTATGTTGAGGGCTAGGGTTAGAGAGACGCTTACGGTTGGGATTGGACCTAGGGTTAGGGTTATGTTGAGGGCTAGGGTTAGAGAGACGGTTAGGGTTGGGATTGGACCTAGGGTTCGGGTAATGTTGAGGGCTAGGATTAGAGAGACGGTTAGGGTTGGGATTGGACCTAGGGTTAGGGTTATGTTGAGGGCTAGGGTTAGAGAGACGGTTAGGGTTGGGATTGGACCTAGGGTTAGGGTTATGTTGAGGGCTAGGGTTAGAGAGACGATTAGGTTTGGGATTGAACCTAGGGTTAGGGTTATGTTGAGGGCTAGGGTTAGAGTGACGGTTAGGGTTGGGAATGGTCCTAGGGTTAGGGTTATGTTGAGGGCTAGGGTTAGAGAGACGGTTAGGGTTGGGATTGGACCTAGGGTTAGGGTTATGTTGAGGGCTAGGGTTAGAGAGACGGTTAGGGCTGGGATTGGACCTAGGGTAAGGGTTATGTTGAGGGCTAGGGTTAGAGAGACGGTTAGGGTTGGGATTGGACCTAGGGTTAGGTTTATGTTGAGGGCTAGGGTTAGAGAGACGGTTTGGGTTGGGATTGGACCTGGGGTTAGGGTTATGTTGAGGGTTAGGGTTAGAGGGACGGTTAGGGTTGGGATTGGACCTAGGGTTAGGGTTATGTTGAAGGCTAGGGTTAGAGAGACGGTTAGGGTTGGGATTGGACCTAGGGTTAGGGTTATGTTGAGGGCTAGGGTTGGGGAGACGGTTAGGGTTGGGATTTGACCTAGGGTTAGGGTTATGTTGAGGACTAGGGTTAGAGAGACGGTTAGGGTGGGGATTGGACCTAGGGTAAGGGTTATGTTGAGGGCTAGGGTTAGAGAGACGGTTAGGGTTGGGATTGGACCTAGGGTTAGGTTTATGTTGAGGGCTAGGGTTAGAGAGACGGTTTGGGTTGGGATTGGACCTGGGGTTAGGGTTATGTTGAGGGTTAGGGTTAGAGGGACGGTTAGGGTTGGGATTGGACCTAGGGTTAGGGTTATGTTGAAGGCTAGGGTTAGAGAGACGGTTAGGGTTGGGATTCGACCTGGGGTTAGGGTTATGTTGAGGGCTAGGGTTGGGGAGACGGTTAGGGTTGGGATTTGACCTAGGGTTAGGGTTATGTTGAAGGCTAGGGTTAGAGAGACGGTTAGGGTTGGGATTGGACCTAGGGTTAGGGTTATGTTGAGGGCTAGGGTTAGAGACACGGTTAGGGTTGGGATTGGACCTAGGGTTAGGGTTATGTTGAGGGCTAGGGTTAGAGACACGGTTAGGGTTGGGATTGGACCTAGGGTTAGGGTTATGTTGAGGGCTAGGGTTAGAGAGAGGGTTAGGGTTGGGATTGGACCTAGGGTTAGGGTTATGTTGAGGGCTAGGGTTAGAGACATGGTTAGGGTTGGGATTGGACCTAGGCTTAGGGTTATGTTGAGGGCTAGGGTTAGAGAGACGGTTAGGGTTGGGATTGGACCTAGGGTTAGGGTTATGTTGAGGGCTAGGGTTAGAGAGACGGTTAGGGTTGGGATTGGACCTAGGGTTAGGGTTATGTTGAGGGCAAGGGTAGAGACACGGTTAGGGTTGGGATTGGACCTAGGGTTAGGGTTATGTTGAGGGCTAGGGTTAGAGACACGGTTAGGGTTGGGATTGGACCTAGGGTTAGGGTTATGTTGAGGGCTAGGGTTAGAGAGACGGTTAGGGTTGGGATTGGACCTAGGGTGAGGGTTATGTTGAGGGCTAGGGTTAGAGAGACGGTTAGGGTTGGGATTGGACCTAGGGTTAGGGTTATGTTGAGGGCTAGGGTTAGAGAGACGGTTAGGGTTGGGATTGGACCTAGGGTTAGGGTTATGTTGAGGGCTAGGGTTAGAGAGACGGTTAGGGTTGGGATTGGACCTAGGGTTAGGGTTATGTTGAGGGCTAGGGTTAGAGAGAAGGTTAGGATTGGGATTGGACCTAGGGTTAGGGTTATGTTGAGGGCTAGGGTTAGAGATACGGTTAGGGTTGGGATTGGACCTAGGGTTAGGGTTATGTTGAGGGCTAGGGTTAGAGAGACGGTTAGGGTTGGGATTGGACCTAGGGTTAGGGTTATGTTGAGGGCTAGGGTTGGGGAGACGGTTAGGGTTGGGATTTGACCTAGGGTTAGGGTTATGTTGAAGGCTAGGGTTAGAGAGACGGTTAGGGTTGGGCTTGGACCTAGGGTTAGGGTTATGTTGAGGGCTAGGGTTAGAGACACGGTTAGGGTTGGGATTGGACCTAGGGTTAGGGTTATGTTGAGGGCTAGGGTTAGAGACACGGTTAGGGTTGGGATTGGACCTAGGGTTATGGTTATGTTGAGGGCTAGGGTTAGAGACACGGTTAGGGTTGGGATTGGACCTAGGGTTAGGGTTATGTTGAGGGCTAGGGTTAGAGACACGGTTAGGGTTGGGATTGGACCTAGGGTTAGGGTTATGTTGAGGGCTAGGGTTAGAGAGACGGTTAGGGTTTGGATTGGACCTAGGGTTAGGGTTATGTTGAGGGCTAGGGTTAGAGAGACGGTTAGGGTTGGGATTGGACCTAGGGTTAGGGTTATGTTGAGGGCTAGGGTTAGAGACACGGTGAGGGTTGGGATTGGACCTAGGGTTAGGGTTATGTTGAGGGTTAGGGTTAGAGAGACGGTTAGGGTTGGGATTGGACCTAGGGTTACGGTTATGTTGAGGGCTAGGGTTAGAGAGACGGTTAGGATTGGGATTGGACCTAGGGTTAGGGTTATGTTGAGGGCTAGGGTTAGAGAGACGGTTAGGGTTGGGATTGGACCTAGGGTTAGGGTTATGTTGAGGGCTAGGGTTAGAGAGACGGTTAGGGTTGGGATTGGACCTAGGGTTAGGGTTATGTTGAGGGCTAGGATTAGAGATACGGTTAGGGTTGGGATTGGACCTAGGGTTAGGGTTATGTTGAGGGCTAGGGTTAGAGAGACGGTTAGGGTTGGCATTGGACCTAGGGTTAGGGTTATGTTGAGGGCTAGGGTTAGAGAGACGATTAGGGTTGGGATTGGACCTAGGGTTAGGGTTATGTTGAGGGCTAGGGTTAGAGAGACGGTTAGGGTTGGGATTGGACCTAGGGTTAGGGTTATGTTGAGGGCTAGGGTTAGAGACACGGTTAGGGTTGGGATTGGACCTAGGGTTAGGGTTATGTTGAGGGCTAGGGTTAGAGACACGGTTAGGGTTGGGATTGGACCTAGGGTTAGGGTTATGTTGAGGGCTAGGGTTAGGGAGCCGGTTAGGGTTGGGATTGGACCTAGGGTTAGGGTTATGTTGAGGGCTAGGGTCAGAGAGACAGTTAGGGTAAGGATTGGACCTAGGGTTAGGGTTATGTTGAGGGCTAGAGTTAGAGAGACGGTTAGGGTTGGGATTCGACCTAGGGTTAGGGTTATGTTGAGGGCTAGGGTTAGGGAGACGGTTAGGGTTGCGATTGGACCTAGGGTTAGGGTTATGTTGAGGGCTAGGGTTAGAGAGACGGTTAGGGTTGGGATTGGACCTAGGGTTAGCGTTATGTTGAGGGCTAGGGTTAGAGAGACGGTTAGGGTTGGGATTGGACCTAGGGTTAGGGTTATGTTGACGGTTGGGGTTAGAGAGACGGTAAGGGTTGGGATTGGACCTAGGGTTAGGGTTATGTTGAGGGCTATGGTACGAGAGACGTTTAGGGATACGATTGGACTTAGGGTTTCGGTTATGTTGAGGGCTAGGGTTAGACATACGGTTAGGGTTAGGATTGGACCTAGGGTTAGTGTTATGTTGATGGCTAGGGTTAGAGAGACGGTTAGGCTTGGGATTGGACCTAGGGTTAGGGTTATGTTGAGGGCTAGGGTTAGAGAGACGGTTAGGGTTGGGATTGGACCTAGGGTTAGGGTTATGTTGAGGGCTAGGGTTAGAGAGACGGTTAGGGTTGGGATTGGACCTAGGGTTAGGGTTATGTTGAGGGCTAGGGTTAGAGAGACGGTTAGGGTTCGGATTGGACCTAGGGTTAGGGTTATGTTGAGGGCTAGGGTTAGAGAGACGGTTAGGGTTGGGATTGGACCTAGGGTTAGGGTTATGTTGAGGGCTAGAGTTAGAGAGACGGTTAGGGTTGGGATTCGACCTAGGGTTAGGGTTGAGGGCTAGGGTTAGAGACACGGTGAGGGTTGGGATTGGACCTAGGGTTAGGGTTATGTTGAGGACTAGGATTAGAGAGACGGTTAGGGTTGGGATTGGACCTAGGGTTGGGGTTATGTTGAGGGCTAGGGTAAGAGAGACGGTTAGGGATAGGATTGGACTTAGGGTTTCGGTTATGTTGAGGGCTAGGGTTAGAGAGACGGTTAGGGTTGGGATTGGACCTAGGGTTAGGGTTATGTTGAGGGCTAGGGTTAGAGAGACGGTTAGGGTTGGGATTGGACCTAGGGTTAGGGTTATGTTGAGGGCTAGGGTTAGAGAGACGGTTAGGGTTGGGATTGGACCTAGGGTTAGGGTTATGTTGAGGACTAGGATTAGAGAGACGGTTAGGGTTGGGATTGGACCTAGGGTTAGGGTTATGTTGAGGGCTAGGTTTAGAGAGACGGTTAGGGTTGGGATTGGACCTAGGGTTAGGGTTATGTTGAGGACTAGGATTAGAGACACGGTTAGGGTTGGGATTGGACCTAGGGTTAGGGTTATGTTGAGGGCTAGGGTTAGAGAGACGGTTAGGGTTGGGATTGGACCTAGGGTTAGGGTTATGTTGAGGACTAGGGTTAGAGAGACGGTTAGGGTTGAGATTGGACCTAGGGTTAGGGTTATGTTGAGGGCTAGGGTTAGAGAGACGCTTAGTGTTGGGATTGGACCTAGGGTTAGGGTTATGTTGAGGGCTAGGGTTAGAGAGACGGTTAGGGTTGGGATTGGACCTAGGGTTAGGGTTATGTTGAGGGCTAGGGTTAGAGAGACGGTTAGGGTTGGGATTGGACCTAGGGTTAGGGTTATGTTGAGGGCTAGGGTTAGAGAGACGGTTAGGGTTGGGATTGGACCTAGGGTTAGGGTTATGTTGAGGGCTAGGGTTAGGGAGACGGTTAGGGTTGCGATTGGACCTAGGGTTAGGGTTATGTTGAGGGCTAGGGTTAGAGAGACGGTTAGGGTTGGGATTGGACCTAGGGTTAGCGTTATGTTGAGGGCTAGGGTTAGAGAGACGGTTAGGGTTGGGATTGGACCTAGGGTTAGGGTTATGTTGACGGTTGGGGTTAGAGAGACGGTAAGGGTTGGGATTGGACCTAGGGTTAGGGTTATGTTGAGGGCTATGGTACGAGAGACGTTTAGGGATACGATTGGACTTAGGGTTTCGGTTATGTTGAGGGCTAGGGTTAGACATACGGTTAGGGTTAGGATTGGACCTAGGGTTAGTGTTATGTTGATGGCTAGGGTTAGAGAGACGGTTAGGCTTGGGATTGGACCTAGGGTTAGGGTTATGTTGAGGGCTAGGGTTAGAGAGACGGTTAGGGTTGGGATTGGACCTAGGGTTAGGGTTATGTTGAGGGCTAGGGTTAGAGAGACGGTTAGGGTTGGGATTGGACCTAGGGTTAGGGTTATGTTGAGGGCTAGGGTTAGAGAGACGGTTAGGGTTCGGATTGGACCTAGGGTTAGGGTTATGTTGAGGGCTAGGGTTAGAGAGACGGTTAGGGTTGGGATTGGACCTAGGGTTAGGGTTATGTTGAGGGCTAGAGTTAGAGAGACGGTTAGGGTTGGGATTCGACCTAGGGTTAGGGTTGAGGGCTAGGGTTAGAGACACGGTGAGGGTTGGGATTGGACCTAGGGTTAGGGTTATGTTGAGGACTAGGATTAGAGAGACGGTTAGGGTTGGGATTGGACCTAGGGTTGGGGTTATGTTGAGGGCTAGGGTAAGAGAGACGGTTAGGGATAGGATTGGACTTAGGGTTTCGGTTATGTTGAGGGCTAGGGTTAGAGAGACGGTTAGGGTTGGGATTGGACCTAGGGTTAGGGTTATGTTGAGGGCTAGGGTTAGAGAGACGGTTAGGGTTGGGATTGGACCTAGGGTTAGGGTTATGTTGAGGGCTAGGGTTAGAGAGACGGTTAGGGTTGGGATTGGACCTAGGGTTAGGGTTATGTTGAGGACTAGGATTAGAGAGACGGTTAGGGTTGGGATTGGACCTAGGGTTAGGGTTATGTTGAGGGCTAGGTTTAGAGAGACGGTTAGGGTTGGGATTGGACCTAGGGTTAGGGTTATGTTGAGGACTAGGATTAGAGACACGGTTAGGGTTGGGATTGGACCTAGGGTTAGGGTTATGTTGAGGGCTAGGGTTAGAGAGACGGTTAGGGTTGGGATTGGACCTAGGGTTAGGGTTATGTTGAGGACTAGGGTTAGAGAGACGGTTAGGGTTGAGATTGGACCTAGGGTTAGGGTTATGTTGAGGGCTAGGGTTAGAGAGACGCTTAGTGTTGGGATTGGACCTAGGGTTAGGGTTATGTTGAGGGCTAGGGTTAGAGAGACGGTTAGGGTTGGGATTGGACCTAGGGTTAGGGTTATGTTGAGGGCTAGGGTTAGAGAGACGGTTAGGGTTGGGATTGGACCTAGGGTTAGGGTTATGTTGAGGGCTAGGGTTAGAGAGACGGTTAGGGTTGGGATTGGACCTAGGGTTAGGGTTATGTTGAGGGCTAGGGTTAGAGAGATGGTTAGGGTTGGGATTGGACCTAGGGTTAGGGATATGTTGAGGGCTAGGGTTAGAGAGACGGTTAGGGTTGGGATTGGACCTAGGGTTAGGGTTATGTTGAGGGCTAGGATTAGAGAGACGGTTAGGGTTGAGATTGGACCTAGGGTTAGGGTTATGTTGAGGGCTAGGGTTAGAGAGACGGTAGGGTTGGGATTGGACATAGGGTTAGGGTTATGTTGAGGGCTAGGGTTAGAGAGACAGTTAGGGTTGGGATTGCACATAGGGTTAGGGTTACGTTGAGGGCTAGGGTTAGAGATACGGTTAGGGTTGGGATTGGACCTAGGGTTAGGGTTATGTTGAGGGCTAGGGTTAGAGAGACGGTTAGGGTTGGGATTGGACCTAGGGTTAGGGTTATGTTGAGGGCTAGGGTTAGAGAGACGGTTAGGGTTGGGATTGGACCTAGGGTTAGGGTTATGTTGAGGGCTAGGGTTAGAGGGACGGTTAGGGTTGGGATTGGACCTAGGGTTAGGGTTATGTTGAGGGCTAGGTTTAGAGAGACGGTTAGGGTTGGGATTGGACCTAGGGTTAGGGTTATGTTGAGGGCCAGGGTTAGAGAGACGGTTAGGGTTGGGATTGGACCTAGGGTTAGGGTTATGTTGAGCGCTAGGGTTAGAGAGACGGTTAGGGTTGGGATTGGACCTAGGGTTAGGGTTATGTTGAGGGCTAGGGTTAGAGAGACGGTTAGGGTTGGGATTGGACCTAGGGTTAGGGTTATGTTGAGGGCTAGGGTTAGAGGAACGGTTTGGGTAGGAATTGGACGTAGGGTTAGGGTTATGTTGAGGGTTAGGGTTACAGGGACGGTTAGGGTTGGGATTGGACCTAGGGTTATGGTTATGTTGTGGGCTAGGTTTAGAGAGACGGTTAGGTTTGGGATTGGAACTAGGGTTAGGGTTATGTTGAGGGCTAGGGTTAGAGAGACGGTTCGGGTTGGGATTGGACCTAGGGTTAGGGTTATGTTGAGGGCTAGGGTTAGAGAGACGGTTAGGGTTGGGATTAGACCTAGGGTTAGGGTTATGTTGAGGGCTAGGGTTAGAGAGACGGTTAGGGTTGGGATTGGACCCAGGGTTAGGGTTATGTTGAGGGCTACGGTTAGAGAGACGGTTAGGGTTGGGATTGGACCTAGGGTTAGGGTTATGTTGAGGGCTAGGGTTAGAGAGACGGTTAGGGTTGGGATTGGACCTAAGGTTAGGGTTATGTTGAGGGCTAGGGTTAGAGAGACGGTTTGGGTTGGGATTGGACCTAGGGTTAGGGTTATGTTGAGGGCTAGGGTTAGAGAGACGGTTACGGTTGGGATTGGACCTAGGGTTAGGGTTATGTTGAGGGCTAGGGTTAGAGAGACGGTTAGGGTTGGGATTGGACCTAGGGTTAGGGTTATGTTGAGGGCTAGGGTTAGAGAGACGGTTAGGGTTGGGATTGGACCTAGGGTTAGGGTTATGTTGAGGGCTAGGGTTAGAGAGACGGTTAGGGTTGGGATTGGACCTAGGGTTAGGGTTATGTTGAGCGCTAGGGTTAGAGAGACGGTTAGGGTTGCGATTGGACCTAGGGTTAGGGTTATGTTGAGGGCTAGGGTTAGAGAGACGGTTAGGGTTGGGATTGGACCTAGGGTTAGGGTTATGTTGAGGGCTAGGTTTAGAGGGACGGTTAGGGTTGGGATTGGACCTAGGGTTAGGGTTATGTTGAGGGCTAGGGTTAGAGAGACGGTTAGGGTTGGGATTGGACCTAGGGTTAGGGTTATGTTGAGGGCTAGGGTTACAGAGACGGTTAGGGTTGGGATTGGAACTAGGGTTAGGGTTATGTTGAGGGCTAGGGTTAGAGAGATGGTTAGGGTTGGGATTGGACCTAGGGTTAGGGTTATGTTGAGGGCAAGGTTAGAGAGACGGTTAGGGTTGGGATTGGACCTAGGGTTAGGGTTATGTTGAGGGCTAGGGTTAGAGAGACCGTTTGGGTTGGGATTGGACCTAGGGTTAGGGTTATCTTGAGGGTTAGGGTTAGAGGGACGGTTAGCGTTGGGATTGGACCTAGGGTTAGGGTTATGTTGAGGGTTAGGGTTAGAGAGACGGTTAGGGTTGGGATTGGACCTAGCGTAAGGGTTATTTTGAGGGCTATGGTTAGAGAGACGCTTAGGGTTGGGATTGGACCTAGGGTTAGGGTTATGTTGAGGGCTAGGGTTAGAGAGACGGTTCGGGTTGGGATTGGACCTAGGTTTAGGGTTATGTTGAGGGTAGGGTTAGAGAGACGGTTCGGGTTGGGATTGGACCTACGGTTAGGGTTATGTTGAGGGCTAGGGTTAGAGAGACGGTTCGGGTTGGTATTGGACCTAGGGTTAGGGTTATGTTGAGGGCTAGGGTTACAGAGACTGTTCGGGTTGGGATTGGACCTAGGGTTAGGGTTATGTTGAGGGCTAGGGTTAGAGAGACGGTTAGGGTTGGGATTGGACCTAGGGTTAGGGTTATGTTGAGGGCTAGGGTTAGAGAGACGGTTAGGGTTGGGATTGGACCTAGGGTTAGGGTTATTTTGAGGGCTAGGGTTAGGGAGACGTTAGGGTTGGGATTGGACCTACGGTTAGGGTTATGTTGATGGCTAGGGTTAGATAGACGGTTAGGGTTGGGATTGGACCTAGGGTTAGGGTTATGTTGAGGACAAGGGTTAGGGAGACGGTTAGGGTTGGGATTGGACCTAGGGTTAGTGTTATGTTGAGGGCTAGGGTTAGAGAGACGGTTACGGTTGGGTTTGGACCTAGGGTTAGGCTTATGTTGACGGCTAGGGTTAGGGAGACGGTTAGGGTTGGGATTGGACCTAGGGTTAGGGTTATGTTGAGGGCTAGGGTTAGGGAGACGGTTAGGGTTGGGATTGGACCTAGGGTTAGGGTTATGTTGAGGCCTAGGGTTAGAGAGACGATTAGGGTTGGGATTGGAGCTAGGGTTAGGGTTATGTTGAGGACAAGGGATAGGGAGACGGTTAGGGTTGGGATTGGACCTAGGGTTAGGGTTATGTTGAGGGCTAGGCTAAGAGAGACGGTTAGGGTTGGAATTGGACCTAGGGTTAGGGTTGTGTTGAGGGCTAGGGTTAGGGAGACGTTTAGGGTTGGGATTGGACCAAGGGTTAGGGTTATGTTGAGGGCTAGGGTTAGGGAGACGGTTAGGGTTGGGATCGGACCTAGGGTTAGGGTTATGTTGAGGGCTAGGGATAGGGAGACGGTTAGGGTTGGGATTGGACCTAGGGTTAGGGTTATGTTGAGGGCTAGGGTTAGGGAGACGGTTAGGGTTGGGATTGGACCTAGGGTTAGGGTTATGTTGAGGGCTAGGGTTAGAGAGACGTTTACGGTTGGGATTGGACCTAGGTTTAGGGTTATGTTGAGGGCTAGGGTTAGGGAGACGGTTACGGTTGGGTTTCGACCTAGGGTTAGGGTTATGTTGAGGGCTAGGGTTAGAGAGACGGTTACGGTTGGGACCTAGGGTTAGGGTTATGTTGAGGGCTAGGGTTAGAGAGACGGTTACGGTTGGGTTTGGACCTAGGGTTTGGGTTATGTTGAGGGCTAGGGTTAGAGAGAAGGTTAGGGTTGGGATTGGACCTAGGGTTAGGGTAATGTTGAGGGCTAGGGTTAGAGAGACGGTTAGGGTTGGGAATGACCCAGGGTTAGGGTTATGTTGAGGGCTAGGGTTAGAGAGACGGTTAGGGTTGGGATTGGACCTAGGGTTAGGGTTATGTTGAGGACAAGGGTTAGGGAGACGGTTAGGGTTGGGATTGGACCTAGGGTTAGGGTTATGTTGAGGGCTAGGGTTAGAGAGACGTTTACGGTTGGGATTGGACCTAGGTTTAGGGTTATGTTGAGGGCTAGGGTTAGGGAGACGGTTACGGTTGGGTTTGGACCTAGGGTTAGGGTTATGTTGAGGGCTAGGGTTAGAGAGACGGTTACGGTTGGGACCTAGGGTTAGGGTTATGTTGAGGGCTAGGGTTAGAGAGACGGTTACGGTTGGGTTTGGACCTAGGGTTTGGGTTATGTTGAGGGCTAGGGTTAGAGAGAAGGTTAGGGTTGGGATTGGACCTAGGGTTAGGGTAATGTTGAGGGCTAGGGTTAGAGAGACGGTTAGGGTTGGGAATGACCCAGGGTTAGGGTTATGTTGAGGGCTAGGGTTAGAGAGACGGTTAGGGTTGGGATTGGACCTAGGGTTAGGGTTATGTTGAGGACAAGGGTTAGGGAGACAGTTAGGGTTGGGATTGGACCTAGGGTTAGGGTTATGTTGAGGACAAGGGTTAGGGAGACGGTTAGGGTTGGGATTGGACCTAGGGTTAGGGTTATGTTGAGGGCTAGGGTTAGAGAGACGTTTACGGTTGGGATTGGACCTAGGTTTAGGGTTATGTTGAGGGCTAGGGTTAGGGAGACGGTTACAGTTGGGTTTGGACCTAGGGTTAGGGTTATGTTGAGGGCTAGGGTTAGAGAGACGGTTACGGTTGGGACCTAGGGTTAGGGTTATGTTGAGGGCTAGGGTTAGAGAGACGGTTACGGTTGGGTTTGGACCTAGGGTTTGGGTTATGTTGAGGGCTAGGGTTAGAGAGAAGGTTAGGGTTGGGTATGGACCTAGGGTTAGGGTAATGTTGAGGGCTAGGGTTAGAGAGACGGTTAGGGTTGGGAATGACCCAGGGTTAGGGTTATGTTGAGGGCTAGGGTTAGAGAGACGGTTAGGGTTGGGATTGGACCTAGGGTTAGGGTTATGTTGAGGACAAGGGTTAGGGAGACGGTTAGGGTTGGGATTGGACCTAGGGTTAGGGTTATGTTGAGGGCTAGGGTTAGAGAGACGGTTAGGGTTGTGATTGGACCTAGGGTTAGGGTTATGTTGAGGGCTACGGTTAGAGAGACGGTTAGGGTTGGGATTGGACCTAGGGTTAGGGTTATGTTGAGGGCTAGGTTTAGAATGACGGTTAGGGTTGGGATTAGACCTAGGGTTAGGGTTATGATGAGGGCTAGGGTTAGTTAGACGGTTACCGTTGGGTTTGGACCTAGAGTTATGGTTATGTTGAAGGCTAGGGTTAGAGAGACGGTTACGGTTGGGTTTGGACCTAGGTTTAGGTTTATGTTGAGGGCTAGTGTTAGAGAGACGGTTAGGGTTATGATTGGTCCAAGGGTTAGGGTTATGTTCAGGGCTAGGGTTAGGGAGACGGTTTTGGGTTGCGATTGGACCTAGGGTTAGGGTTATGTTGAGGGCTAGGGTTAGAGAGACGGTTAGGGTTGGGATTGGACCTAGGTTTAGGGTTATGTTGAGGGCTAGGGTTAGGGAGACGGTTACGGTTGGGTTTGGACCTAGGGTTAGGGTTATGTTGAGGGCTAGGGTTAGAGAGACGGTTACGGTTGGGACCTAGGGTTAGGGTTATGTTGAGGGCTAGGGTTAGAGAGACGGTTACGGTTGGGTTTGGACCTAGGGTTTGGGTTATGTTGAGGGCTAGGGTTAGAGAGACGGTTAGGGTTGGGATTGGACCTAGGGTTAGGGTTATGTTGAGGGCTAGGGTTAGAGAGACGGTTAGGGTTGGGAATGACCCAGGGTTAGGGTTATGTTGAGGGCTAGGGTTAGAGAGACGGTTAGGGTTGGGATTGGACCTAGGGTTAGGGTTATGTTGAGGACAAGGGTTAGGGAGACGGTTAGGGTTGGGATTGGACCTAGGGTTAGAGTTATGTTGAGGGCTAGGGTTAGAGAGACGGTTAGGGTTGTGATTGGACCTAGGGTTAGGGTTATGTTGAGGGCTACGGTTAGAGAGACGGTTAGGGTTGGGATTGGACCTAGGGTTAGGGTTATGTTGAGGGCTAGGTAGAATGACGGTTAGGGTTGGGATTAGACCTAGGGTTAGGGTTATGATGAGGGCTAGGGTTAGTTAGACGGTTACCGTTGGGTTTGGACCTAGAGTTATGGTTATGTTGAAGGCTAGGGTTAGAGAGACGGTTACGCTTGGGTTTGGACCTAGGTTTAGGTTTATGTTGAGGGCTAGTGTTAGAGAGACGGTTAGGGTTATGATTGGTCCAAGGGTTAGGGTTATGTTCAGGGCTAGGGTTAGGGAGACGGTTTTGGGTTGCGATTGGACCTAGGGTTAGGGTTATGTTGAGGGATAGGGTTAGAGAGACGGTTAGGGTTGGGATTGGACCTAGGGTTAGGATTATGTTGAGGGCTAGGGTTAGAGAGACTGTTAGGCTTGGGATTGGACCTAGGGTTAGGGTTATGTTCAGGACAAGGGTTAGGGAGACGGTTAGGGTTGGGATTGGACCTAGGGTTAGGCTTATGTTGAGGGCTAGGGTTAGAGAGACAGTTAGTGTTCGGATTGGACCTAGGTTTAGGGTTATGTTGAGGGCTAGGTTTATAGAGACGGTTAGGGTAGGGATTGGTCCTATGGTTAGTGTTATGTTGAGGGCTAGGGTTAGAGAGACGGTTAGGGTTGGGATTGGACCGAGGGTTAGGGTTATGTTGAGGGCTAGGGTTAGACAGAGGGTTAGGTTTGGGATTGGACCTAGGGTTAGGGTTATGTTGAGGGCTAGGGTTAGAGAGACGGTTTGGGTTGGGATTGGACCTAGGGTTAGTGTTATGTTGAGGGCTAGGGTTAGAGAGACGCTTACGGTTGGGATTGGACCTAGGGTTAGGGTTATGTTGAGGGCTAGGGTTAGAGAGACGGTTAGGGTTGGGATTGGACCTAGGGTTAGGGTTATGTTGAGGGCTAGGGTTAGAGAGACGGTTAGGGTTGGGATTGGACCTAGGGTTAGGGTTATGTTGAACGCTAGGGTTAGAGAGACGGTTAGGGTTGCGATTGGACCTAGGGTTAGGGTTATGTTGAGGGCTAGGGTTAGAGAGAC
Source organism: Miniopterus schreibersii (assembly GCF_964146895.1). Lineage (NCBI taxonomy): Eukaryota > Metazoa > Chordata > Mammalia > Chiroptera > Miniopteridae > Miniopterus > Miniopterus schreibersii. The sequence continues at coordinate 63,483,400 of NC_138110.1, forward strand.
GATTAGGGTTGGGATTGGACCTAGGGTTAGGGTTATGTTGAGGGCTAGGGTTAGAGGGACGGTTAGGGTTGGGATTGGACCTAGGGTTAGGGTTATGTTGAGGGCTAGGGTTAGAGAGACGGTTAGGGTTGGGATTGGACCTAGGGTTAGGGTTATGTTGAGGGCTAGGGTTAGAGAGACGGTTAGGGTTGGGATTGGACCTAGTGTTAGGGTTATGTTGAGGGCTAGGGTTAGAGAGACGGTTAGGGTTGGGATTGGACCTAGGGTTAGGGTTATGTTGAGGGCTAGGGTTAGAGAGACGGTTAGGGTTGGGATTGGACCTAGGGTTAGTGTTATGTTGAGGGCTAGGGTCAGAGAGACGGTTTGTGTTGGGATTGGACCTAGGGTTAGGGTTATCTTGAGGGTTAGGGTTAGAGGGACGGTTAGCGTTGGGATTGGACCTAGGGTTAGGGTTATGTTGAGGGTTAGGGTTAGAGAGACGGTTAGGGTTGGGATTGGACCTAGCGTTAGGGTTATTTTGAGGGCTATGGTTAGAGAGACCTTTAGGGTTGGGATTGGACCTAGGGTTAGGGTTATGTTGAGGGCTAGGGTTAGAGAGACGGTTAGGGTTGGGATTGGACCTAGGGTTAGGGTTATGTTGAGGGCTAGGGTTAGAGAGACGGTTAGGGTTGGGATTGGACCTAGGGTTAGGGTTATGTTGACGGCTAAGGTTAGAGAGACGGTTAGGGTTGGGATTGGACCTAGGGTTAGGGTTATGTTGAGGGCTAGGGTTAGAGAGACGGTTTGGGTTGTGATTGGACCTAGGGTTAGGGTTATCTTGAGGGTTAGGGTTAGAGGGACGGTTAGCGTTGGGATTGGACCTAGGGTTAGGGTTATGTTGAGGGTTAGGGTTAGAGAGACGGTTAGGGTTGGGATTGGACCTAGCGTTAGGGTTATTTTGAGGGCTATGGTTAGAGAGACGGTTAGGGTTGGGATTGGACCTAGGGTTAGGGTTATGTTGAGGGCTAGGGTTAGAGAGACGGTTAGGGTTGGGATTGGACCTAGGGTTAGGGTTATGTTGAGGGTTAGGGTTAGAGAGACGGTTCGGGTTGGGATTGGACCTACGGTTAGGGTTATGTTGAGGGCTAGGATTAGAGAGACGGTTCGGGTTGGTATTGGACCTAGGGTTAGGGTTATGTTGAGGGCTAGGGTTAGAGAGACTGTTCGGGTTGGGATTGGACCTAGGGTTAGGGTTATGTTGAGGGCTAGGGTTAGAGAGACGGTTAGGGTTGGGATTGGACCTAGGGTTAGGGTTATGTTGATGGCTAGGGTTAGAGAGACGGTTAGGTTTGGGATTGGACCTAGGGTTAGGGTTATGTTGAGGGCTAGGGTTAGAGAGACGGTTAGGGTTGGGATTGGACGTAGGGTTAGGGTTATTTTGAGGGCTAGGGTTAGGGAGCCGTTAGGGTTGGGATTGGACCTACGGTTAGGGTTATGTTGAGGGCTAGGGTTAGATAGACGGTTAGGGTTGGGATTGGACCTAGGGTTAGGGTTATGTTGAGGACAAGGGTTAGGGAGACGGTTAGGGTTGGGATTGGACCTAGGGTTAGTGTTATGTTGAGGGCTAGGGTTAGAGAGACGGTTACGGTTGGGTTTGGACCTAGGGTTAGGCTTATGTTGACGGCTAGGGTTAGGAAGACGGTTAGGGTTGGGATTGGACCTAGGGTTAGGGTTATGTCGAGGGCTAGGGTTAGGGAGACGGTTAGGGTTGGGATTGGACCTAGGGTTAGGGTTATGTTGAGGGCTAGGGTTAGAGAGACAATTAGGGTTGGGATTGGAGCTAGGGTTAGGGTTATGTTGAGGACAAGGGTTAGGGAGACGGTTAGTGTTGGGATTGGACCTAGGGTTACGGTTATGTTGAGGGCTAGGCTAAGAGAGACGGTTAGGGTTGGAATTGGACCTAGGGTTAGGGTTGTGTTGAGGGCTAGGGTTAGGGAGACGTTTAGGGTTGGGATTGGACCTAGGGTTAGGGTTATGTTGAGGGCTAGGGTTAGGGAGACGGTTAGGGTTGGGATCGGACCTAGGGTTAGGGTTATGTTGAGGGCTAGGGTTAGGGAGACGGTTAGGGTTGGGATTGGACCTAGGGTTAGGGTTATGTTGAGGGCTAGGGTTAGGGAGACGGTTAGGGTTGGGATTGGACCTATGGTTAGGGTTATGTTGAGGGCTAGGGTTAGAGAGACGTTTAGGGTTGGGATTGGACCTAGGGTTAGGGTTATGTTGAGGGCTAGTGTTAGAGAGACGGTTAGGGTTGGGATTGGACCTAGGTTTAGGGTTATGTTGAGGGCTAGGGTTAGGGAGACGGTTACGGTTGGGTTTGGACCTAGGGTTAGGGTTATGTTGAGGGCTAGGGTTAGAGAGACTGTTACGGTTGGGACCTAGGGTTAGGGTTATGTTGAGGGCTAGGGTTAGAGAGACGGTTACGGTTGGGTTTGGACCTAGGGTTTGGGTTATGTTGAGGGCTAGGGTTAGAGAGACGGTTAGGGTTGGGATTGACCCAGGGTTAGGGTTATGTTGAGGGCTAGGGTTAGAGAGACGGTTAGGGTTGGGATTGGACCTAGGGTTAGGGTTATGTTGAGGACAAGGGTTAGGGAGACGGTTAGGGTTGGGATTGGACCTAGGGTTAGGGTTATGTTGAGGGCTACGGTTAGAGAGACGGTTAGGGTTGGGATTGGACCTAGGGTTAGGGTTATGTTGAGGGCTAGGTTTAGAATGACGGTTAGTGTTGGGATTAGACCTAGGGTTAGGGTTATGATGAGGGCTAGGGTTAGTTAGACCGTTACCGTTGGGTTTGGACCTAGAGTTATGGTTATGTTGAAGGCTAGGGTTAGAGAGACGGTTACGGTTGGGTTTGGACCTAGGTTTAGGTTTATGTTGAGGGCTAGGGTTAGAGAGACGGTTAGGGTTATGATTGGTCCAAGGGTTAGGGTTATGTTCAGGGCTAGGGTTAGGGAGACGGTTTTGGGTTGCGATTGGACCTAGGGTTAGGGTTATGTTGAGGGATAGGGTTAGAGAGACGGTTAGGGTTGGGATTGGACCTAGGGTTAGGATTATGTTGAGGGCTAGGGTTAGAGAGACTGTTAGGCTTGGGATTGGACCTAGGGTTAGGGTTATGTTGAGGACAAGGGTTAGGGAGACGGTTAGGGTTGGGATTGGACCTAGGGTTAGGCTTATGTTGAGGGCTAGGGTTAGAGAGACGGTTAGGGTTCGGATTGGACCTAGGTTTAGGGTTATGTTGAGGGCTAGGTTTATAGAGACGGTTAGGGTTGGGATTGGACCTACGGTTAGTGTTATGTTGAGGGCTAGGGTTAGAGAGACGGTTAGGGTTGGGATTGGACCGAGGGTTAGGGTTATGTTGAGGGCTAGGGTTAGACAGAGGGTTAGGTTTGGGATTGGACCTAGGGTTAGGGTTATGTTGAGGGCTAGGGTTAGAGAGACGGTTTGGGTTGGGATTGGACCTAGGGTTAGGGTTATGTTGAGGGCTAGGGTTAGAGAGACGGTTACGGTTGGGATTGGACCTAGGGTTAGGGTTATGTTGAGGGCTAGGGTTAGAGAGACGGTTAGGGTTGGGATTGGACCTAGGGTTAGGGTTATGTTGAGGGCTAGGGTTAGAGAGACGGTTAGGGTTGGGATTGGACCTAGGGTTAGGGTTATGTTGAGGGCTAGGGTTAGAGAGACGGTTAGGGTTGGAATTGGACCTAGGGTTAGGGTTATGTTGAGCGCTAGGGTTAGAGAGACGGTTAGGGTTGCGATTGGACCTAGGGTTAGGGTTATGTTGAGGGCTAGGGTTAGAGAGACGGTTAGGGTTGGGATTGGACCTAGGGTTAGGGTTATGTTGAGGGCTAGGGTTAGAGGGACGGTTAGGGTTGGGATTGGACCTAGGGTTAGGGTTATGGTGAGGGCTAGGGTTAGAGAGACGGTTTGGGTTGGGATTGGACCTAGGGTTAGGGTTATCTTGAGGGTTAGGGTTAGAGGGACAGTTAGCGTTGGGATTGGACCTAGGGTTAGGGTTATGTTGAGGGTTAGCGTTAGAGAGACGGTTAGGGTTGGGATTGGACCTAGCGTTAGGGTTATTTTGAGGGCTATGGTTAGAGAGACGGTTAGGGTTGGGATTGGACCTAGGGTTAGGGTTATGTTGAGGGCTAGGGTTAGAGAGACGGTTTGGGTTGGGATTGGACCTAGGGTTAGGGTTATCTTGAGGGTTAGGGTTAGAGGGACAGTTAGCGTTGGGATTGGACCTAGGGTTAGGGTTATGTTGAGGGTTAGCGTTAGAGAGACGGTTAGGGTTGGGATTGGACCTAGCGTTAGGGTTATTTTGAGGGCTATGGTTAGAGAGACGGTTAGGGTTGGGATTGGACCTAGGGTTAGGGTTATGTTGAGGGCTAGGGTTAGAGAGACGGTTAGGGTTGGGATTGGACCTAGGGTTAGGGTTATGTTGAGGGTTAGGGTTAGAAGGACGGTTCGGGTTGGGATTGGACCTATGGTTAGGGTTATGTTGAGGGCTAGGGTTAGAGAGACGGTTCGGGTTGGTATTGGACCTAGGGTTAGGGTTATGTTGAGGGCTAGGGTTAGAGAGACTGTTCGGGTTGTGATTGGACCTAGGGTTAGGGTTATGTTGAGGGCTAGGGTAAGAGAGACGGTTAGGGTTGGGATTGGACCTAGGGTTAGGGTTATGTTGAGGGCTAGGGTTAGAGAGACGGTTAGGGTTGGGATTGGACCTAGGGTTAGGGTTATGTTGAGGGCTAGGGTTAGAGAGACGGTTAGGGTTGGGATTGGACCTAGGGTTAGGGTTATGTTGAGGGCTAGGGTTAGGGAGACGTTAGGGTTGGGATTGGACCTACGGTTAGGGTTATGTTGAGGGCTAGGGTTAGATAGACGGTTAGGGTTGGGATTGGACCTAGGGTTAGGGTTATGTAGAGGACAAGGGTTAGGGAGACGGTTAGGCTTGGGATTGGACCTAGGGTTAGTGTTATGTTGAGGGCTAGGTTTAGAGAGATGGTTACGGTTGGGTTTGGACCTAGGGTTAGGCTTATGTTGACGGCTAGGGTTAGGGAGACGGTTAGGGTTGGGATTGGACCTAGGGTTAGGGTTATGTTGAGGGCTAGGGGTAGGGAGACGGTTAGGGTTGGGATTGGACCTAGGGTTAGGGTTATGTTGAGGCCTAGGGTTAGAGAGACGATTAGGGTTGGGATTGGAGCTAGGGTTAGGGTTATGTTGAGCACAAGGGTTAGGGAGACGGTTAGGGTTGGGATTGGACCTAGGGTTAGAGTTATGTTGAGGGCTAGGCTAAGAGAGACGGTTAGGGTTGGAATTGGACCTAGGGTTAGGGTTGTGTTGAGGGCTAGGGTTAGGGAGACGTTTAGGGTTGGGATTGGACCTAGGGTTAGGGTTATGTTGAGGGCTAGGGTTAGGGAGATGGTTAGGGTTGGGATCGGACCTAGGGTTAGGGTTATGTTGAGGGCTAGGGTTAGGGAGACGGTTAGGGTTGGGATTGGACCTAGGGTTAGGGTTATGTTGAGGGCTAGGGTTAGGGAGACTGTTAGGGTTGGGATTGGACCTAGGGTTAGGGTTATGTTGAAGGCTAGGGTTAGAGAGACGTTTAGGGTTGGGATTGGACCTAGGGTTAGGGTTTTGTTGAGGACTAGGGTTAGAGAGACGGTTAGGGTTGGGATTGGACCTAGGTTTAGGGTTATGTTGAGGGCTAGGGTTAGGAAGACGGTTACGGTTGGGACCTAGGGTTAGGGTTATGTTGAGGGCTAGGGTTAGAGAGACGGTTACGGTTGGGACCTAGGGTTAGGGTTATGTTGAGGACTAGGGTTAGACAGACGGTTACGGTTGGGTTTGGACCTAGGGTTTGGGTTATGTTGAGGGCTAGCGTTAGAGAGACGGTTAGGGTTGGGATTGGACCTAGGGTTAGGGTTATGTTGAGGGCTAGGGTTAGAGAGACGGTTAGGGTTGGGATTGACCCAGGGTTATGGTTATGTTGAGGGCTAGGGTTAGAGAGGCGGTTAGGGTTGGGATTGGACCTAGGGTTAGGGTTATGTTGAGGACAAGGGTTAGGGAGACGGTTACGGTTGGGATTGGACCTAGGGTTAGGGTTATGTTGAGGGCTAGGGTTAGAGAGACGGTTAGGGTTGCGATTGGACCTAGGGTTAGGGTTATGTTGAGGGCTACGGTTAGAGAGACGGTTAGGGTTGGGATTGGACCTAGGGTTAGGGTTATGTTGAGGGCTAGGTTTAGAATGACGGTTAGGGTTGGGATTAGACCTAGGGTTAGGGTTATGATGAGGGCTAGGGTTAGTTAGACCGTTACCGTTGGGTTTGGACCTAGAGTTATGGTTATGTTGAAGGCTAGGGTTAGAGAGACGGTTACGGTTGGGTTTGGACCTAGGTTTAGGTTTATGTTGAGGGCTAGGGTTAGAGAGACGGTTAGGGTTATGATTGGTCCAAGGGTTAGGGTTATGTTCAGGGCTAGGGTTAGGGAGACGGTTTTGGGTTGCGATTGGACCTAGGGTTAGGGTTATGTTGAGGGATAGGGTTAGAGAGACGGTTAGGGTTGGGATTGGACCTAGGGTTAGGATTATGTTGAGGGCTAGGGTTAGAGAGACTGTTAGGCTTGGGATTGGACCTAAGGTTAGGGTTATGTTGAGATCAAGGGTTAGGGAGACGGTTAGGGTTGGGATTGGACCTAGGGTTAGTGTTATGTTGAGGGCTAGGGTTAGAGAGACGGTTAGGGTTGGGATTGGACCGAGGGTTAGGGTTATGTTGAGGGCTAGGGTTAGACAGAGGGTTAGGTTTGGGATTGTACCTAGGGTTAGGGTTATGTAGAGAGCTAGGGTTAGAGAGACGGTTAGGTTTGGGATTGGACCTAGGGTTAGGGTTATGTTGAGGGCTAGGGTTAGAGAGACTGTTAGGGTTGGGATTGGACCTAGGGTTGGGGTTCTGTTGAGGGCTAGGGTTAGACAGACGGTTAGGTTTGGGATTGGACCTAGGGTTAGGGTTATGTTGAGGGCTAGGGTTAAAGAGACGGTTAGGGTTGGGATTGGACCTAGGGTTAGGGTTATGTTGAGGGTTAGGGTTAGAGAGACGGTTCGGGTTGGGATTGGACCTATGGTTAGGGTTATGTTGAGGGCTAGGGTTAGAGAGACGGTTCGGGTTGGTATTGGACCTAGGGTTAGGGTTATGTTGAGGGCTAGGGTAAGAGAGACGGTTAGGGTTGGGATTGGACCTAGGGTTAGGGTTATGTTGAGGGCTAGGGTTAGAGAGACGGTTAGGGTTGGGATTGGACCTAGGGTTAGGGTTATGTTGAGGGCTAGGGTTAGAGAGACGGTTAGGGTTGGGATTGGACCTAGGGTTAGGGTTATGTTGAGGGCTAGGGTTAGGGAGACGTTAGGGTTGGGATTGGACCTACGGTTAGGGTTATGTTGAGGGCTAGGGTTAGATAGACGGTTAGGGTTGGGATTGGACCTAGGGTTAGGGTTATGTTGAGGACAAGGGTTAGGGAGACGGTTAGGGTTGGGATTGGACCTAGGGTTAGTGTTATGTTGAGGGCTAGGGTTAGAGAGACGGTTACGGTTGGGTTTGGACCTAGGGTTAGGCTTATGTTGACGGCTAGGGTTAGGGAGACGGTTAGGGTTGGGATTGGACCTAGGGTTAGGGTTATGTTGAGGGCTAGGGTTAGGGAGACGGTTAGGGTTGGGATTGGACCTAGGGTTAGGGTTATGTTGTGGCCTAGGGTTAGAGAGACGATTAGGTTTGGGATTGGAGCTAGGGTTAGGGTTATGTTGAGGACAAGGGTTAGGGAGACGGTTAGGGTTGGGATTGGACCTAGGGTTAGAGTTATGTTGAGGGCTAGGCTAAGAGAGACGGTTAGGGTTGGAATTGGACCTAGGGTTAGGGTTGTGTTGAGGGCTAGGGTTAGGGAGACGTTTAGGGTTGGGATTGGACCTAGGGTTAGGGTTATGTTGAGGGCTAGGGTTAGGGAGATGGTTAGGGTTGGGATCGGACCTAGGGTTAGGGTTATGTTGAGGGCTAGGGTTAGGGAGACGGTTAGGGTTGGGATTGGACCTAGGGTTAGGGTTATGTTGAGGGCTAGGGTTAGGGAGACCGTTAGGGTTGGGATTGGACCTAGGGTTAGGGTTATGTTGAGGGCTAGGGTTAGGGAGACGGTTACGGTTGGGTTTGGACCTAGGGTTAGGGTTATGTTGAGGGCTAGGGTTAGAGAGACGGTTACGGTTGGGTTTGGACCTAGGGTTTGGGTTATGTTGAGGGCTAGGGTTAGAGAGACGGTTAGGGTTGGGATTGGACCTAGGGTTAGGGTTATGTTGAGGGCTAGGGTTAGAGAGACGGTTAGGGTTGGGATTGACCCAGGGTTAGGGTTATGTTGAGGGCTAGGGTTAGAGAGACGGTTAGGGTTGGGATTGGACCTAGGGTTAGGGTTATGTTGAGGACAAGGGTTAGGGAGACGGTTACGGTTGGGATTGGACCTAGGGTTAGGGTTATGTTGAGGGCTAGGGTTAGAGAGACGGTTAGGGTTGCGATTGGACCTAGGGTTAGGGTTATGTTGAGGGCTACGGTTAGAGAGACGGTTAGGGTTGGGATTGGACCTAGGGTTAGGGTTATGTTGAGGGCTAGGTTTAGAATGACGGTTAGGGTTGGGATTAGACCTAGGGTTAGGGTTATGATGAGGGCTAGGGTTAGTTAGACCGTTACCGTTGGGTTTGGACCTAGAGTTATGGTTATGTTGAAGGCTAGGGTTAGAGAGACGGTTACGGTTGGGTTTGGACCTAGGTTTAGGTTTATGTTGAGGGCTAGGGTTAGAGAGACGGTTAGGGTTATGATTGGTCCAAGGGTTAGGGTTATGTTCAGGGCTAGGGTTAGGGAGACGGTTTTGGGTTGCGATTGGACCTAGGGTTAGGGTTATGTTGAGGGATAGGGTTAGAGAGACGGTTAGGGTTGGGATTGGACCTAGGGTTAGGATTATGTTGAGGGCTAGGGTTAGAGAGACTGTTAGGCTTGGGATTGGACCTAAGGTTAGGGTTATGTTGAGGACAAGGGTTAGGGAGCCGGTTAGGGTTGGGATTGGACCTAGGGTTAGTGTTATGTTGAGGGCTAGGGTTAGAGAGACGGTTAGGGTTGGGATTGGACCGAGGGTTAGGGTTATGTTGAGGGCTAGGGTTAGACAGAGGGTTAGGTTTGGGATTGGACCTAGGGTTAGGGTTATGTAGAGAGCTAGGGTTAGAGAGACGGTTAGGGTTGGGATTGGACCTAGGGTTAGGGTTATGTTGAGGGCTAGGGTTAGAGAGACTGTTAGGGTTGGGATTGGACCTAGGGTTGGGGTTCTGTTGAGGGCTAGGGTTAGACAGACGGTTAGGTTTGGGATTGGACCTAGGGTTAGGGTTATGTAGAGAGCTAGGGTTAGAGAGACGGTTAGTTTTGGGATTGGACCTAGGGTTAGGGTTATGTTGAGGCCTAGGGTTAGAGAGACGGTTACGGTTGGGTTGGACCTAGGGTTAGGGTTATGTTGAGGGCTAGGGTTAGAGAGAGGGTTACGGTTGGGATTGGACCTAGGGTTAGGGCTATGTTGAGGGCTAGGGTTAGAGAGACGGTTAGTGTTGGGATTGGACCTAGGGTTAGGGTTATATTGAGGGCTAGGGTTAGAGAGACAGTTATGGTTGGGATTGGACCTAGGGTTAGGGTTATGTTGAGGGCTAGGGTTAGAGAGACGGTTAGCGTTGATATTGGACCTAGGGTTAGGGTTATGTTGAGGGCAAGGTTTACAGAGACGGTTAGGGTTGGGATTGGATCTAGGGTTAGGGTTACGTTGATGGCTACGGTTAGAGTACGGTTACGGTTGGGATCGGACCTAGGGTTAGTGTCATGTTGAGGGCTAGGGTTAGAGAGACGGTTAGGGTTGGGATTGGACCTAGGGTTAGGGTTATGTTGAGGGCTAGGGTTAGAGAGATGGTTATGTTTGGGATTGGACTTAGGGTTAGGGTTATGTTGAGGGCTACAATTGGGGTTATCCTTAGGGATACAGTTAGGTCTAGTGTTAAGCCTAGGGTAATTGTTACGGCTAGTGTTAAGGTTACATTTATTGTTAGTGTTCGAGCGAGGGTTACTACTATGGTTAGGGCTCGTCCTAGGGTTAGGGTTAGTGTTAGGCCTAGGGTGAGGGTTAGGGTTAGGGTTAAGACTAGGGTTAAGGATAGCGTTTAGGTTAGGTTTGGGTCTAGGGTTTGGTTTAGGGTTAGGGTTAGGTTTAGAGTTAGGTTTAGGGTTCGAGTTAGGGTTAGGGTTAGAGTTAGGGTTAGGGTATTTGCTAGGTTTAGTTTTAGTTTTAGGGTTAAGGTTAGGGTTATGGCTAAGGTTAGGTTTATTACTTGGTTTTTGACTAGGGTTACGTTTATCTTTTGGGTTAAGTTTATGTTTATTGCTAAGGTTAGTATTCGGGTTAGGGCTATGGTTAGTGGCAGGTTTATGGCTAAGCATAAGTTTAAGTTTAGGGCTAGTATTGACCCTAGGGTTAGGGTTACTCTTAGGGTGATAATTTGGGTTAGCTTTTGTGTTTGGGGTCTGTGTCGGAGTTAGTTAGCAGCTGATCCTTTTGTAGTCACTGCCTGTTTTGGTTTGTTTCCATTCATTAGGTTAGCCTGCTCAGACAAGCTGTTCTTTTGGAGGTTCTCTAGTGAAATCCAATGCCAGACACTATTTTTTAGTGGCCCTGAGTACCCTGTTTCGAGCTATCAAGAACCCCCAGCTTGAGGTCCCCTCTGCTGGGGCTGAGTGTGTTTGGACAGGACCAAGATGCACACCAATGTCTGCTTTTGCAGGGCCTGGGGCCAAATCAGACCAGGCAGAGACTCAAAGCACTCTGAGGTCTGCCTCTGCCTGCAGGCTGATTAATCTGATTCTCTTAATGAGCCTCGGGCTGTAGAAATTCCACAGGATGGAGCAGCTGATTGACATTCATCTCTAATAGGCCTCAGTCTGTAGACTCTCTAGGGGCTTAGGGCAAGAGGTTTTCTTGCAGGTCAGGCAATTGCTTCCTCCTCAGGCAAAAGCTGCTTGGAAGGTAAATGTCTTCCTCTGCAGTCTGGGTGAATGACTCAGCCCAGGAATCCAGAGGGGTGCCCTCTGAGCTCTATGTCCAGAGCCGGCAGCCATAGATTCTCCTCACACAGCTCCCGTCCACTCTGCCCTCCCTCTGCTGGAGCCCAAGGTGAGTGGCTGCACTCGAAACTGCCCTGGCTCTTTAAGAGGGCGCCTGCTTTTCCAGCCGTCTCTCCCTGGCAGACAGAACCCCGGCTGCTTTCACAGCCAGATGTTCTGTGGGGCCATCTCAGGTCTGGTGCTCTGGGCTGGGGAGCCCCGCCAGGGGTTTAGGCCCGAGTCCTCTGTGGGAACCCCCCACAGCTGAGATCTCCCTCGGGACCTTCAGCTGCTGCCTGTGGGAGCCCGGCCAGCCCTCTCGTGCCTCTGCACTTCCTTCCCCTCTCTATGCGGTCTCCCCTTTTCCTCCTTGGTTATGGGGTGCTGTCCAGCTAGTCTTCAGTTGCAGTTGGTTCTTCAGGATGGTTTTTCTATAGTTTAGTTGTCATTCCAGTTTGGTCCCGGGAGAGTGGCAGGAAGCTTCCACTCATTCCGCCACCATCTTTAATCCACCCAGGTTATCATTCTCATGTGTTTTATTTGTCAAAATAAAATATGCACATGAAACAAAACAGGACAGTGAGGAAAGAGCAGGAAATGAAAGGAAGCTGCTGCCAGCCCCGCACTCCCCACTGCAGTGCCCCTGAAGACCTGCGAGCACCTGCCCCTGCAGCAGAGGGTGGATTTTCTGAGACCTGCCTCTCTCCACTCTCACCCCACAGTAGAAATATCATTATCTTGGTTTATTTCTTAGTGATCATTGTCATTATAAATCCCTTTAAAGAATGTTCACTTTGATAGCTATATCTATATTTTGTCCTGCAGTACAATAGCATCCTGGGACCTCCTGTCTCCTAAGGAAGGTGCCTGGGCTATGAATTCAGCCCGTCCCCCACATTTCTGAATCTTCTGTGGTTACAGACATGTTCTCTTGGATTTTCTAATTGTCTTCCTTTTGTTCTTCCATCATCTGCTTTGTTTTCACATCCTTAAGTCTTTCTAGTGTTTGAAGTGTCCCCCCTGAAGACTTGCTGCTTGCAGCCCTCCTCCCTGTCCCCATTCCAGGGATATGTCCCGAGCCAGGGGTGTGGCCATCCTCCCCAGAGCCCTGCAGTTGCTTCCCTGGGTCTGCCCTGAGTTACAAGTCTCACCCTCTCTCTCTGCTGTCACCTCTCTTATGTTCGAGACTGTCTTCAGTTTACAGTAAAGGGTGAGTGAAAAATACATTTCCTGATAAATTTTTCTCAGGTTGTCTTTAATATGCCCTCACATTTGACTAACGATTTGACAGGGACAGAATTCAGAGTTTAAAATACTTTTCCCACTAGAAACCTGAAGGCCTCGTATCACTGCGGCAGCCAGTGTCCTTGATAAGTCACAAGTCGCTCGGACATTTACCTCTCTGCAGGTCACTTGCAATTCCTTTATTGGAGATTTTTAAACGATTAAAGTTACGGAGGTAACTTTGGTTCCTAATATCAGGTAATTGCCAGGTAGTTTTCATCATAATTTGGTATCTGTATACTCAATTGTGTGCTTAACCTTCTTTGACTGTATATTTATATTTTTTTAATATGTTTTTATTGATTAGAGAGAGAGGGAGGGAGAGGGAGGGAGGGAGGGAAACATCAATGATGAGAGAGAGTCATTGATGGGCTGCCTCCTGCACACCTCCTACTGGGGATCAAGCCCAAATCCCAGGCATGTGCCCTTACTGGACATCAAACCATGACCTCCTGGTTCCTAGGCTGACGCTCAACCCCTGAGCCATGCTGCCTGGCCTGTCACTGTATATTTTGAGCCCTTTACCCAATTCTTTCTCCCCCACCCCCGTTTCCCCGTAACCACCATTCTGGCATCTGGATCTATGAGTTGGATTGTTTTTGTCAGTTCATTGGTTACTCTTTTTGTTTTACATTCCATCCACTGTGAATGGCTAAAGCTGAAAAGGAGGGTTTTGTTTTGATTTTTAAGTCCTAGGTAAGAGACCTTTTAATTCACCTTGGTGCTGAGCCTTTGAGTTAAAGTAAGACATCAAGGTCTCCTTTAAGCTCTGGGCATTTTTTGGTCATCTTACTCCATAGTCTCTTTGATAACTTCTTCCCTCCATGTTCTCAGGTCTCTCTCTTGAGCACAGATGTTATGTGGATGTTGGAAATCCTGGACCAATCTTCCAAAATGGTTACCTTGTTTCTTAGGTCTTCTTTCCTTTGTTATTTTACATGCTTTTGAGGGCGTTTCTTAAACTCTGTCTTCCAATATTTTATTTAGACAGTTATATATTTTAAGAGAATTCCAAGCTCTGCCTTGGTTGTGCTGCATGTGAGCCAGGCCCCATCCCCCCACATTGGGCTGTGGTCTTTCCTTCTGTGCAGGATTCGTGGACCCACCCAGCAGCAACCGCTAGAGCACATACTGGGAGGAGGGTCCGGGCACTGGTGTTTGCCAAGGAGGCAGACAGGTGGGCAGCTTCCTGGTGACACTGCCCCCACCGCAGGCTCTGGAATTTGTCCCCCGTCAGACGTAAGGCAGCAAAACCTTGTGGCTCAGACGACACTATCCACAGGCTATGTGGAGAGTCTCACCTGGTTTACAGACGCCCACCAAGACGGTGCCCATAAAGCCTCTCGGGCAATGGAAGAATTTGCTCAGTTGAGTGCTGATGGACTGACACAATTAATTAGCCCCTCAGAAAGGATAAGACCCCATCTCTCCCACAGGAATTTTCTTCTCCCACTGTACTTTCCAGAATTTATACCCCCGAGCTTTAGTAGTTTTGATATAAGCAATAGCAACTCCCAAAACAAATCAGCAATCAGGTCCTCAGAGTTCAGCCCCATCTTTGGACTTGGAGTGAGAACACTCCTCTGGAACACTTTGTTCCAAAGAGCTGAAACTAGGGGACTCCCACTTGTTCTGTGGATAACTCATCCATCCTTCAGAAGACAGTGTGCAGCAGGGAAGCGTGGGTTAGAGTGTCAGAGGAATAGCTCCTGGAAGGCCAAATTAGCCCAGGGATATGGTGAGTCGGAAAGGAAGAGGCTGTTGCTAGGCCACCAGCACAGACCACCCCCCTCCTCTTCTCAGGGTATACTGCCTGCTAGAGAAAAGCTGAGGACTTCTTCAGGGAATGCTATGCTCCCCAAAGCAGGCCCAGGAGTGGCAAGTTAAGAGCAAGGACCTTAAGCACTTAGCATAGTGTCTAGCACATAAAGGGCACACAGTAATCACTGGCTGTTGTTCATTCAGTACATTCACTGAGCACCTACATCCCAGTACTATTCTAGGTGCCAGTAATAAGGCAGTGAACAAGAGAAGTCTGCCCTCGAGGAGCGTTAACTTTCTAGCTGGGGATAAGTATGTATGCTGTGTTAGACAGTGGGAAGTAACTGGGAGAAAGATACATCAGGGTAGAAAGTAGAGAATGTCAGGAGGTCCAGAAGAGCCTCGATGCTTGGGGGAAGAACATTCAGGCTGAGGACAGGGCCACTGCAGCGGCCCTGTGGTAGGACTGCCTACTGTGTTTAGGGAACATCCAAACGGTGAGAATGAAGTTAGTGGTTCAGAGGAGCAGCAGCAGGAGAGGAGGCTGGGGAAGTAGTGAGAGGGGCCAGATCCTGCAGGGCTTATGCATATGGCAAGGACTTGGCATTTACCCTAGTGATATGGGGCCCCTGGAGAATTTTGAGCAGCAGAGTGACATGGTCCAACTTTCATTTTAATAGGCCCCCTCTGGCTGGAAAAATTAGACTGGAGGGGCAAGGGTGGACACAGGGAGCCCAGGTGAGAAGTGATGATGGTATAAGAATTATTAGTTTGGGCCACTGTGCGTAGGGCAGCCAATGCAGCGTGTGCCCAGTGCGTCAGCCTCATTTTCAGCACGATTTCATGTCATTTCTGCAGCTCTGCTCTGTGGAGGACACATACTGACCCCTCATGTCCATTATCTCACTTAGTTCTCCTGACTTCGTGGGGATATTTTCAGTCTCCAAATGAGGAAACCAGTTGTTAGAGAGGTCAAGCTGCTGGCCCAAGATGTTCCTTGCCGTGGTAGGGAGGTTGTTGATAAAACAGCTTCAGGCGGAGAAGTAACAGAAATAAGCCTGCACTCTTGATTTCTCGTGGAAATCAGCTTTGGCCTGGGGCCTTCCGAGGGCCCACTTCAAGGAGCAAAGTGTGGGTCCCATCTCCTTGAGCACCCTAATAGGCAGTCAAAAGGAGGCTGAGGCCCTTGTCTGGATAAAGATCTCTTGGCCGGCAAACCTGACCCAGGGCTGGGATCAGAAGAGGAAACCCCAGTTCACATTTCTCTCCCAGGGTGAAGCACCTTGAAAGGAAACTGCCAGGGAAGTCCCAGAAGGTTCAGGACAGAGTGAGGACAAATCTCGCTTATCTCAGTTCCAGTCTATAGGAGGAGCTGGGGGGACAGATCTTACCTGCAGGCCTGGAGCTGCTGCACATCCTGCTCCAGCCACTGCTGAGGGAGTCTGTTTCCCTCCCTGGAAGGTGGTGGCCCTTCCATTTGCCTTCCAGATCCTGGAAGGGTGGTGCCCGCCCCCTGGTCAGCTGACTTTGACTGGGACAGGCCCAGGTAATCTCTGTGGCAGGGTAAACAAAGATCAGCAGGTCCAGAGGAGGGCTTTGGCCTTAGTCTAGATGTGGAGGCAGGGTTAGGGGCACACACAGCTGCTACTTATTGAGAGGGGTTTGAACCAAGACTTCTTGGCCTTGAAGAATCAGATTTGGATTAGACACCAGTCCTGCTGAACATGAGGGCAGTTCAGTGGGTATCTGGGGTCTTAAAAAATTGTGACCCAGCATTTCCTCTTCTAGGAATTTGTTACCAAAGACAAAACCAACAAGTAGGCATTGAGGTCCCAGGGCCCATCACCATGTTGCTTATAATAGGGAAATCTAGAAATCCCAAATGCCCATCATTGGGGTCTGGTTAAATAAGTCAGTATCTATGAAAGATCACATAGCTATCGAAGTCGTTTAGGTAAGAAGTCATGAGAAAATGTTCCTGAGACACTGGCAAGATACTGAAAATCAATATTATGATACTCTTCTTGTGACTTTTTATTTTTTGAAAAGTGAATATGCCCTGAAGGCGGTCTGGGAGGACATATACTAAAATGCTAAAACTCTGGATGGTGGGTGGGGTTTTGGTTTGTACTTTTGTGTATATTGTAAGTTGGTGAGGTTTTGTTTTGTTTTGAAGTTAGTTTTTGTTTTGAATGCTTATGATTTTTTTGCAAGGAGGAAGCAAATTAAATTAGTTTAAAAAGGAATTTAGATTGGTTGTCTCCAGGAAGGGGAACTAAGGGGCTGTGTGCTGGGGAAGGTGGGGATTTTTTTTAGAGCACATTTTTTGGTGCCTTTTAAGTTTTGAAACATTTGAATGCATTACATATCCCAAAGAAATAATCATATAAAATTAAACAGAAAAGGGGGACGAATTTTGTTTAGTTCCTGGTGGATTCAGTTGTACAGAGGTGCCTGTCACACTTGGTGCCTGGGAAGGGACTGGGGACCTGTGTGCAGGGCAGTCCCCTGTGAATGATGCAGGACACCCACACAGGGTGGGGTGAGTATCAGGGCTGCTCATCAAGCCAGGCAGGTCCAAGTCACAGTCCCCGTGACAAGCCTGGGTGGAGCTGCACTAGCTTTAGGTGTCAGATCCTGGGCAGGGGCCCAGCTGGTGTTTGGCCGCATGGAGGAGATAACTGCTCCCCTCTGAGGAGCTCACAGCCAAGAGTCCCACATAGGAAACATAACAGAACAATAGCAAGAAAAGCAGTTGTTAACTGAATACTGTGGACGAAAAAGAGGCCATATACTATAAACCTGACAAGCTGAGGAGCCTGCATGGGCGCCTTACAAAGTCAGAGACTAAAAGTAACCACATACGATGGTTTGAACATTAAAATTCCTAACTAGCCTGGCTGGCATGGCTCAGTGGTTGAGCATTGACCTATGAACCAGGAGGACACGATTCAACTCCTGGTCAGGGCACATACCCAAGGCTGCGTGCTCAGTTCCCAGTAAGGGGGTGTACAGAAGGCAACCGATCAATGACTCTATCATTGATATTTCTGTCTCTCTCCCTCTCCCGTCCTCTCTCTGAAATCAATTAAAAATATATATATTTTTAAATTCCTAACTAAAAGTGGATCATGGGGGGGTAGTCACATCCTAGGCCTGTAGCTTCATTGACAAAGGTGGATCTTTACCTTAAATGTCTGTTGTCTTTTCGCACTAAGATAACACACCTTTGAAATGTCAGAGTGGTTCTTTTCCAGACCCGCTGAGGCACAGCTGCCTGCCCCAGAGCAGATCACAGAACCCCTCATTGTTATGTTGTTCCCCAGATACCACCTCTAGGTGCTATAAATGTTAGTTAACCAGCCTGTACCACCAGTGTAAAAGAAGTATGTGTTTCTCTATTTTGCCTCTTTATCCAGTCCCAGAGATTTCCCTACTTTGCTTTGTCCTGCCTACTTAACCTACCACTAGTGGATTTTGTTTAACCCTGCTTATGTCTTCTTTTATTCCAATGTATAAAATAAGCTGCCATTTTTCAGGGCATTAGAAAATCCATTGATATTTTGCTTCTCAGCAGTTGTCATCAGTTTGGCTCAAATAAACTCTCAGATTCTCTACTGGTTTGACATTCCTTGTGTCCTGCCTCCGGGACAAAAGATACTGCCCCAGGTGCCTGAAAGGCTCCTTTCATCCCTGTAAGCAGGTGTGAGAGGCACAGCCTCTTTCCAAGTCACACAGCTGGAAAGTGGCTCCAAGGTTATGTTTTCTCTTCTGTGAGACAAATGCCACTTGAAGCTGAAGTGTTAGACACATCCCAGGCATGCACCATGTGGTCCTGAAGCATGAAGTAAACCATGGGTGATGGGCCCACCTTAGCCAGTTCTTTAAGGCCAAAGAAAAATAGGAAATAGAGATCTTGACTAAACCAAATGACACCTTCACCTGCCCCCCTCTTTAATTCATTTAGTCATGGTCTGAAAGGATCTTTAAGAGAAGATAGAGGAAAACCAGCCCAGAAGGGTAAGAGACTTGCCTGTGGTCACACAGCACCTTGGCATAGATCTAGGAGTAGGACCAGGTCCCCTAACCCCCAATTACACGCTTGGGCTTTCTTTTCATTCCATGGTGTTCTAGCCACCTCCCATCTCTAACTTATCTCTATTCCAGCCACCAAGAAGTATCTTTCATTGGGCATGACCTTGTTCAAAGTCTTTAGTGGCCCCCTACTGAAGGGTCAAATGAGGCTAGGTTAGGATCAGCACTAAGTTCCGGGACCTGACATTGAGGCCACATGGTCCACCCCCACCCTCATTTATTACCTTTCAACCTTGTTCCCCCAACACCTCTACCCAGCCAGGCTGGAATCCTCTCCACTCCCATCCCCACTTCAGACCTCCATATCTTTGCCTGTGCTACTGCTTCTGGAATGCCTTCCCCCTGCCCGCACTCCACCCAGCCAAATCCTCCGAGCTCCTCTTCCAGGAAGCTTTCTTGATCATTCCCATCATGTGGCCGGTCCCACCCCTGAGGACTGGATCAGACCTTCCAGTTCGTTCTTTGCTAGTAATCATCCTGTGCATGTATACTGTAGGCTACCAACTAGGCCCTAAGTTCCTTGAAGGCAGGGCCTAGTTATTAGATTTATAGTGGCTATTTTCAAAATAAAAATTGTAACTTGTGCTCTACCAGGATATATTTCTGCTTTCTTAAACACTTTTATGAACAACCTTCAGAAGTCTAAACCGGGTGTCTAATATGCAGCATGCACTCAAACTCCCTAACAGCGAGCGCCCTTGGCAGACCTGAGTAATCAGCCACTATACTCCCTGCTGAGCCCAGAGGTGGCTCAGAATCCTCTCACAATAATGTCACAGGAAGCTGCTGCCACCTGGATTTGGCCCCTGAGGTGAAACCTCTGTGCCATCTGGTGGGTGCTCCATGAAGATAGAGGCTTGTCTGTGAGATCTTATCCCTAGGACCTAGCACCCTGCCAGGTACACAGTGGGCACTGAGTAAATATTTATTGAATGAATAAATACCCCTCCTAGAAAAGTCAATCACAGTAATAAACATAATGGCTCACTTTTTAAAAAGATGGGCTGGGCAGGGCTGCAGCATCAAATCTGAGCCCCAGATCTATGACGCTGCACAAGTTACTAAACCTCTCAGAGCTACAGTTTCCACATCTACAGGTGGGAATATTGGGACCTGCTTTACAGGCTTATCTTGAGGATTAAATGTATTAGTCATATACAGTGCCTAGGACACAACTGGCATTCGATAAATGTTGGTTTCCGACTTCCTCATGGAATCAGTCCAGCTATAAGCTACAGAAATACAAGTTATCTGGTTCAAGTGAAAATGCTCTTACCTGAAGCAGGATTCTGGGCAGAGAGAAGCACCAGCTGTGCACTCCTGCCCTCTGCGTAGAATCTTGATGGTTATGTCACCATGGCTACATCCTTACCATGGAATGATAACAGGAAGAGGTCTGTTTGTTAGGCTCCTCCTGCATGTTGGGTGCTCCGCTGGGCCTGGGGCATAACCCAGTTTCCTCTATTGCTTACAGCAGCCCCAGTTTCAGAGAGTGAAGCACCTTGTCCAAGGCCACACAGCCTGAGTGGAAAGGCCAGGCCTTGACTGTGAACCACATGGAGTTGCCTGAGCTCCAGGAGTCTCCTATCTCTGCACAGCTGGGTCACAGATGTCCCAGGTGGTAGCTGGAGGTCCTAGAGGGTCAGAAGACCAGTGGGCTAATGTCCTACAGTCCCTTACACTTGTACCCCACTTAGTACCCCACCCAGCACCTCAGCCCCTTGCCTGGAAGCACAGGCACTGGCTAGAGACCCTGACCTATAATGCCCTCACAGTACCCCAACGTGATATCCGGAAGGGCGCACAGCTTAGGCTCCAATCCCTACTGTTAGGCCACGTGACCTTGGGAAAATGACCTCTCTGGGGCTCAGTTTCCTCATCTGTGAGAGGAGGAAAATGATTTCACTTTGTATTTATTAGCACAAATAAAGCACTCGCTTAATGCCTGCCTCAGAGGAAGTGCTAACTAAATTTGAACTATAATATTTCCATCCACGTAACTGGATGATTGCATTGTCCAAGTGAGAAAATTAGCCATTACTGTTCCAAATGGGATAGAAGGTCAGATATACAGAAATTACCTGCACCCTTTCTGGACCATAAGTTTAGACTGGACTCTCTCTGAGATGGTTACTCTAGAAGTTTCCAGCGAGAGAGAAGCCAACATCCTGAGAGGCCCGTGTTGAGGTGGGCTGGCCATCTGGGCCTCACCATTTTTCCCCTTGGATCCTGTATTTCTCTAAGTGCAGTGGCCCAGCCACTGCAGCGGAGACCACGTGGCCTTGAGTGGCATGCATGCCTCCTGTCTCTAGGACCTGAGAGTGTAAAAAACTTTGTTTTCCTGAGCCTCTCCTTTATGGCTGCACCTGACTGGCCATCTTATAAAAGAATACAAAACAGGTCTCCAGACACAGAAGGTCCTCCATGCCATCCCTCAGCTCCCACCTTGGTTTTGCCTCCTGGTGATTTGGACTAGTCAAGGTAGGCTGGGTCATGCTGCAGAACCACCAAAAATATTAGTGGCTCCTAACATGAATTTATTTGTTACACATACCACATATCTATGGGGGGCTGGCAGGGCTCTTCATGGCTCCTCTCTCTGGGACCCAGTGTGCTGTAGCAGCCACCATCTATCAGTAGCCTCTGCCTAGCAATAACATGCTCCAGGCTGAAGGGGCAAATGTCACTTCTCATATTTCCTTGGCCAGGACTAGTCACATGACCCCAACTCAATCAAGGGCACAAGGAAATGCCATCCCACCACAGGCCTGAGGGAAGAGCTTGGGAAATAATATGGAGAATGACATTGATGACGACCTCAGGCCTCTGATCAGGGTGTCTGCCAGCCAGCTGTGATCACCTGTGCAGGAGCAGGGGGAGCAGCTGTCTCCTGTGGTGGGGGTGGAGCTGCATGGAGCCTGTTAGGACTTACCTGGGGCATGAGAGTGCTGAAGAAAAGAAAGGACAGCTGACGTTCCAGAGCCTGGGGCTGTGATGCCCAGCAGTCCTACCTTCCAATCTGGCCAGAAGCCTAGGTTCCACTGCTATAAAATTGGGACCATATTTCCTGACCTGCAGAATTTTAGTGAAGATTAATTGAAATAGATAAGTAATATGGGGAAACGTGCCTTTATACTCCAAGCAGCCTTCCGTAGAAGGCAATACTTTTCAGTGGAAAAGCCTTTATCCTACTGAGCCCATTGATGATTTTGGATGGACAAATTTGAAAGCAGGAGCTTAATGAAGAGGGGCTTGGAGGACACAGGCTGACAGGCTAGAGGGGTCTTATTCCAAGATGGTGTGTGCTTATAGAGGCACAACACAGTCCTAAGATGTCTTTGGGGGTGACTTTATTTAGGATGGCTCTGAGAAAGTTGGAGACTATGGGAGCATCTAAGTCCCCCACACCTTTCCCTATCAAAACTGGAAGCAGATTAATTGTTCTGTGTAACAGAAGATATGGGGGCTCCTGCGGCAGTCCGTAAGACTGGGGTGCAAAAAAGAGGGAAACGGGAAGGCAGGCAGCATGGTGGAGAAAGGCCGAAAGGTAGGGTAACCTCTAGGGAAAGTCTCTTTGGAGGTGCTCTGAGAACAGCGTTAGCTTTGAAGCTGTGATGTGAGGTATAAGCCCCAGTTCCTTCTCCTGAAATCTTGAGTGAATTCCCTGTTGACAGGAGGTTCGCTCCTGAACCATGGACACTTGACATGTTGCCCTGTGTCGTCCATGTCATATCAAAGCCGGCCTGTGGACACAGAAGCCCTCTCTGCTTCCTGGGATTGGTGTGGGGAGAAACGCCTGGTCCTGGTCGTGCCCAGCACAGGAAGATATGCTGCTACAGCTCAGTTCTACTCTCCGGAAGCCTCAAATAGCCTGGCCCAGTTGGGTGGCACAGTTCCTCTTCTGAACAGAGAAATGGGGGAGAGGGTGACAGAAAGACCAAAGAAACATCCGGAGATCAGGAGTAATCTCATTAATCTACTTGGGCATCCTATTTTTCAGATAAAACAGACTGAACCCTGGAGGGGTCAGCTTTCCCATAGTAGCCCAACCAGCCAGTGGTACAGCCAGCGGGAGGAGCCACACCTGCCTTCCCCAGCCAGTGGAGGAAGGAAACTGGGGCACAGAGGGGGAAGGCCTTGCACAAGGTCACACAGCAATTCAGTAGCAGAGCCAGGATGCAAGGACTCCAGATCCTGTCTCTCCTGGCTGCCAGCCTGGGAAAGCTGCCCAACCCTTTCACCCGCTTTTTGCCTGGTGCTTGGGGAAGGGGAATTGCAGGGCGAGGCAGCATGATCTTCTGAGAAATCCATTCAGCCCAGGCAGCAGGGGCTGACCCAGTGCCCCTGGCACTCCAGCTGGGAGCCGCATTCTGAAAGCTGACCTGAGGGAAACAATGCCTCTGTGGACAGAGGTGCTCATGGTGGGAAGCCAGGCTGGCGCTCAGCCTCCTGCACGTGCGGTCTCCTTGAACCCTGTGTGGCCCTGTGAAGTGGGCATCTCCTCTGTTTTTCCAGAGAGGAAACTGAGGCCCCAGGACTGACTCAGGCCAGGGCCCACACTCCCCAGGCGGGGCTGGAGGCGGGGGAGGGGGGCACTCAGGCCGGATGCTGTCCCCGCCCCGGCCGGCGCAGCGGGGCAGGAAGGCAGGGACAATGGGCGGCGGCGGGGGGTGCTGGGTTCCGGAGCAGGGTGGAGCCGGCTGCAGGGGGCTGTGGGAGAGGGCCCCGCACAGGACACTGACGAGATTAACCCCTAATATTGTTTGAGCACTTACAGGGTGCTAAGGACACTGTTGTAACTAAGCCGGCTACTAATTAACAGAGAAGGCGCCAAGGGAAGGCATGCCCAGGGCGGTCTGCAGGAGGCAGGAAAGGCCGGGCTCCCGCCGGTCACACCTGGCAGCAGGTCACCCGCAGAGGGGGCGTGGCCACTGTAGGGCGTGAAACCTGAGACGACAGCTCCAGAGCGGGGAGCTGCCCCTCCCGGCCCCCTGCCCCGCTCTCGCCGCTCGCGCCCCGCTCCTGGCCCGCGGGCTCCGGCTCGGCGCTCGCCCCCGCGGCCCACGGTCACGTGGAGCCCACGCAGTGGACTGAAGGGCTGTGAGCAGCCTGACGCTCTGCCCGACTTTAACCACCTCGGAAGGGAAACTGGGCACTGGCTTTGCTTTTAGCTCTGCTGCATCCCCAGCTGCACCTTTTTCAGGACTGGTTTCAGGGAAATGGGACTTTTGAAATGGAGGGATATAACTCCGAGTGAATAAAAATCATTCCTTTTCCCACGCGAGTCTTAGAAAATTCTTTTCCTCAAGATAGTTTAAGAACCAGACCCCCAGCACCCAGTGGGGAAAGAGACCCCCCACTTCCACCCATGAATACCCCACTTACACTGATAACACCAGGACCCGAGTTAAACACATTAGATGGATTATCTCATGAAATCCTCACCTTACGCCTATTTTAGCCCTATTTACAGATGAAGAAATTGAGGCATAGGGAGTTTAAGTAAAATGTCCAAGATACGTAAGAGGTGAAAGCAAGATGTGAATCTAAGTAACCTGGCTCCAGATCCTATGCTCTTAACCACTGTAAATTTCACACACACACACACACACACACACACACACTCATGCTATATATACTTTCTCATGGTTTCCTTTTTCACTTGTATCACTGACAGCTTTCTATGTCATAAATATTGTCCTCTATTAGCATCCTTGTTTAAAGTCCTACCAGGCTGGGAAGATCTTGTCCATGTGCAACCAGAAGGGGACAGGGCCAGGAGCAGATCTGCCTAGGGCAGGCCAGTAGTGTGTGGGTTCCTGACTTTGTGCGGGGAAGGTTTCACAACAGGAGTCCAGGTGATTTTGAGAGTACATTTATTAAAGCTGGGGACACTGAAACAAAGGAAGGGCTTAGGGTAGAAGCAGCAACCTTGTTGCGCTTCAGGCAATGCTTGGCAAAGTTAGCCTGTGGCAAGTCACACAGAACAAGTCCTCCCCATTAGGGAAGGAGCTTCCAGTCCCAATGACTTGCTCAGTCTGTGTGCCAGGAGGTCCCTTGTACTGTACTCCACATTCTGATTTCCTGCCACAGTGGGTTTGAAGCAGCCTTTGCACTCGGGGAAGTACTCTCACAAGGTGCATTTTTGCACAGGATCTTGCTGTCCTTGGCCACAAAGGTCTCATTGGCCAACGGGTGACGGCATCGGGCACAGTGGAGGCAGGTGTGTCAGTGGTGGTTCTTACTTAGACAGGGAACGTTCCACACAGATGTTGGCCCACAACCTGTCAAAGCACTTCAGGCAGGAGTGGTGGCCATCCTCACACACGCCTTCCTCTGCAGGGGGTCCCTGCAGCAGAGGCAGTCAAACTTCTCAGCCATGGGGCCCACCTTGTATCTGGAGAGCCCTCACACAGTGTACGCAGAATGGGGTGTATTCTGCAAGGGCTGGATATAGTTGTCAACAGTGCTGCCTGGAGGTGCCGGGTAGTGCAGCTGTCCCTGTGGCAGCTGAGCTCCCTAGGCCCAGAGCCATCCTCCTCTAATTTAAATTGGTGATGACAAGGATAGCACCAAGGGGTGAGCTGGTGGGTGCTTAACCCCTCCGAATCTCCATCAAAAG
This sequence comes from Miniopterus schreibersii, assembly GCF_964146895.1. Classification (NCBI taxonomy): domain Eukaryota; kingdom Metazoa; phylum Chordata; class Mammalia; order Chiroptera; family Miniopteridae; genus Miniopterus; species Miniopterus schreibersii. Next base: position 63,508,348 of record NC_138110.1, read on the forward strand.
CCCTTCCATCACCCAAAAAAAGACGAACCATCTAAATAAGGTGCTTATTATGTTAACGAAGCATTAAGATAAGCCCCTTCCGCCGCCAATCTGATTGCTGCACCCAAGCCCCTCCCACAGAAAACTTCCAGAGATAGCCCAGCTGGTGGTTCTTGCTCGCTTGGTTCCATCGGACCTGGGAGGGTTGGGGTGGGAGTTGCTGGCAGCCTTGGGAATGGGGCTGTTGGAGAGACACTGAGCTGAGCTAGGGGCGGAGAGATCAGGACCTGCTGAGGTAGCCCTATCCCCCTATCCAGCTGTTTCTGAAGCCAACTGCCTACCCTCAGGCTTTTCAGGTTCAGGAGCCAATGAAAGGCCTTTTTCACTTAAGCCAGTTTGAAGTCCATTTTCTGTGGCTCACAACCAGGAGAATCTTGACTGTTTTGCTGGATTTACTTGATTCTATGGCATCATCAATTATAAGATGATTTTTAGAAGGAAAATATTATATCTATTTAATAACAACTTTTGGATGAAAAAAGCAGCATATCAGGGCTGCCCTTTTTAAAAACTGACACTGGCATGTTTTTATTTATAAAGTTGTACATCACAGTCTCCTTTGGTGATTTGATCAAAATTCTTTACATTCAGTCTAAACTTCCTTTGGCTGAATTTGGCAATTTCACTTCTAATTGCATTGCCTGGCCAGTGATAGCCTTCTGTACAGTCAATAACCTTTTATTTTCACGTGGCGTCATTTTAAGTGAAACTTGGGATCTGGTAAAATTCCGTCAGCCTTGATCACAGCTATCCAGGCAATGGGACAGCAGACGATGACTAAGTCACCCTCCGCCTGCTGGCTGGCCTGTCCCTTCCAAACCAATCATGGGGCACATCCTCATTCCAGAAACGTGAAGATGTGTGTGGGGCCAGTGTCAGAACTAGTTATGATCATAGTCCCCTCTTCCTGTGAGCCAAGCATTGAGCTAAGCAGAAGGAGGCATGGCATGGGGCAAGTGACATCATCACTCTGGGTCTCAACTGTCACATCTATAAATGACAATAATAGCTTCAAAGAGTTGCTGGGAAGATTTAATGAGAACTTTTAGAATAGTGTTGGCATATAAGAATTATCCAATAAATATCAGGTATTTAGTATTTTAATTCTCACAACTGCCCTTGGAGGTCAATATGACGACCCTACTTTGTGGTTTAGGATACTGAGATTAAGGACAATAAGTGGCATGTCCAAGGTCACTCATTTGGGAAGGAGGTGGTGGATCTAGGACTCCAAGCCAGGTTTATGTTTTTAACCATAAGCCATCTGGACTTCCAGCCAGTGGCTGGGCTTCTTACCTGAGGTGCAGGGTGGGGTGAGTCAGGGAACTTGGGGGTCCAGTTCTTAGACATGGGGCCAGCTCATTGCCAAGACCATTTATCTGGGGAATCTTACGCCTTTGAAAACTCCAGAGAGGGAAGTCCATGGCCATATAGCCGGGAAGTGACAGAGCTCAAGCTGGAACCCCCTTCCCTCACTTCTCACACGGTCCTCATGCTTCACTCCCCCCCGGGGACATCCCTCCCAGCTCCTGGAGAGGAGCAAGGATTGGAAAAAGATCGTCCTCACTTGTCCTCTCCCCAGTCCTCTGATGCAAGGAGCAGGCTTCCCTTGGACTTTGTGCCTGGTGGTCGTTTGGGGTCGTGGCTTTCTCTAGTGCTCAGGCTGGGACGTAGGAGGAAGTGATGCTCCTGAAGGCTCCCAGCTGGGTCACCCCCTGAGAACCAAGTTGCCTCGCCAGTCTAGCTTCTTTTCTCCACTATCAGAGTATCCTGGCAGCTGCTTCATGCAGTTTATCAAATGTTTAGTTGTAACAAATAGAAGGAACAGGGAGAAACCCACTTATCCCATCTTGTCTGAGAACAGAATCCCCATATACATGTATTTTAAGAAATTAACTTTTTAAGGCACAATTCATGCAATAAAATGTGTCCATTTACATGGTACATTTTCATGAGGTTTGACAAATATATGCACCCATGAAACCACAGCCAAGGTAAAGAACATTTCCGTCACCCCAAAGGGCTGCCTTGTGCTCTTTCCCAACTTCTATCACAGGCTTCAGATAAGCACTGATCTGATTTCTGTCACTATGGTTAGACTTGTCTTTTCTAGTTTCAGATAAAGAAAATCACACAGAATGTGCTCTTTGGTAAAAGTCTGCCTTTTTTTTACTCCGAGTATCTGTGAGATTCCTCGATCACTGGGTGTACTGGCAGTTTGTCCCTTTACACTGCTGAACAGTATTCATTACATTTCTGTCTGTGCTTTCATTTGGATTGTCACTATCCTCTGCTCTTGCCTGACAGACACCAAGCGCCAATGGACCACAGCTGCTCCTGCCATGACCCTTACTATGGTTCCGCTCTAAAATTTCCTGCATTTTGATCTAAGGGAGGAAAATTTTGCTGCATTACTTAGTACTTATTTTAAGTCATGGGTAGAAAAATATTTCAGAGTGAAAGGATGGTTTCTTCTGGATTCCTGGATCGACATGCTCCAACACATACTAATCGCCTGCTCAGACAGAAGGACATAAAAATCATTCTCTTGCCAGAAAATGTTAGGGGTTTGTAACCTAGGTCTTATATTGCTGTGTTCTATGAGTTGGTAACCGGAATATTGACACTTTTTCATCACATGCAACTACCACCATCCTTCCATGTTGAACACCTGGCGGCTCGTGACGAGCTGAGCACCTCCCTGAACAGTCTTATCCACATTCCCGGGGTCTCTATTTGTCTTCTGTCAAACCCCTGATGGAAGAAGGTTGTTACTCTGGGCAGCTTTATAATGGCAACCGTCACTTTATGATGGCAACTGTCAGACCAGCGAGGGGGTTATCTGACCTTGTAGATTCTCTCTTGGCTAGTTATATTTACCTAGTGGATACGTGATTTCTCTGACAGCTCTCTTCACAAAATTATACGTTCAGACTTCCAAATGAAGTGCTAAGCGGTGTTTATACAGGGAGACAAAGTCAGCTTTATTTTCTACCAATACAAGGTTGGATATGTCCTTTTCAAAAAGATGACTGAATATTTCCTATTTAGCCAAGTCCTAAGATAAATAGGTGGTTGCCAGGTTTCTAGTTATATTGGTTTCTGTACTATCTGTTCAGACACAAGCTCCTTTTTAAATGTGCCTAGTTGGAATTTCTTCATATACTTCAACCAAAACAACACATTGCAACAGATGGTATGCAGAAGTAGATGTGAGAATTGTCCAAGCATTAAAGAGATTTGCAAAAATGTAAAATAACACCATTCTTCTCCTATATTTTGTGAGAAAATATGGTTGTGGAAAATATAGCTATTAAATAAATAAGAAAAACTTCCAAACTGAAGGACACATTTCCAGATTAAAATGACTTTCCAAATGCCCAGAATGAGAAACAGGAAAAAAAAGACCCACACAAGGCCATATTATGAAATGTCATCAAACCATAGATAAGCAGGTCCTGACAGACTTCAGAGAGGAATACAGGAGATCTCATATAAAGGAACAGAAATAAAAATGGCATCACACTTCCCAACACTGGAAACTACAAAACAATGTAGCAATGACTTCATTCTTAGGGAAAATAATAACCAATCAAGAATAATAATCCCAGCCAAACTATCAATCATTTGTGAGGGTAGAAGACCGTTTTAGACATTGTGTGCTTGTTATAATGCCCCTCAATGCATCACTCCTCCCTGTGGCCATACCACCTTGCAGTGTAAGTTTGTTGGGCCTCCCAGTGAGAGAGCTTATTTCTCCACTCCCTTGAATCTGGGCTGGCCTTATGATTTGTTTTGACCAATAGAGAGTGGCAGAAGCAACACTGTGAATTCTGCAGCCAAGGCTTTAAAGAGGCCTTGGAGCATCTCCTCTCACCTTCATGGAGGTGAGACCACCATGCTGTGAAGAAGTCAAACATCGCTCCTGGAGGATGAGAGGCCACATGGGAAGATGTTGAAAAGTGATACATCAAGATGCAGAAACATAATGTAAAATTTTTAGAGCAGCTTAATGCTATTTTCCATTAAATCATCTTTTGATTTAGGATTGTATATCTATTTAGGATATAAGGATTTTGTTATATTTTGCAAATGTTTTTTCTCCATTATGGCTCATCTTTTAACTTTATGGTATCTTTTATGATAGGGTGGTGTTGTTTTTTGTTTCACTTTTCAGTGGCCACATCTATGAATAATTTTCTTTACGTCTTTGAAGTTTTGTTTTTTTGGTTTTTTTAATCCTCACCTGAGTATATTTTTCCATCGCTTTTCAGAGAGAGTGGAAGGGGGGGGTGAGAGGGGGAAACATCCATGTGGGAGACACATCAAGTGGTTGACTCCTGCACGCACCCTGACCAGGGACAGCTATTGAACCTGCAACTGACGTACAAGCCCTTGGCAGGAATCAAACCCCGGGTCCTTTAGTCTGCAGGCTGATGCTCCAACCACTGAGCCAAACCTGCTAGGGCTGAGGTTTTGTTTCTTAAGATAAAGGCTTTTTCCACACAAAAGCTTACTTTAATCTTATTTTGTTTCTTAAAAAACAATACACAACAGTAACAGAAAATAACCAGTATAAGCAATTGGTGCTATATGGTGGTGACTGTAAGAGAGAGCTAAGAGTTTAAGTCGTTCTCTCTACAGAGTGGCCAGGCGAGGAACTGCTGCTTTTCTACTATGACTCTTTCCCTCAGTCCAGCCTGAAAGTTACATTAATAAAGTGTGTCCTGGATCTGCCCACTCGCTACCCTCACTTCTACGAGTTTGGTCAAAGCCTCCATCACTTCTTGCCTAAAGACCCCAATGGCCGGTTCACTGGTGTCCTGCTTCCTCCCCTGCCTCAGTTTAACCATTGCTATGAAATAAACCACTTCGAAACCAATTTATTAACTCTCATAATTCTGTGGTTTTCTTGAACTGCGGTTATCTATTTGTGTAATGTTGCTGGGGCTGTGGACATCTGTGTGAAATATCCAGGTGGCTCACTCAACCTGGCTGGTAGTTGGTGCTGGCAGTTGGCTGGGTCCTCAGCTGGGGCTGTGGGCTATGGGTCTCAATTCTCCTCTGTGTAGCTTAGATCAAGAGCTAGGGTTCCAAGAGGAAGGAAGTGGAAGCTGGCAGTCCTCTTAAGATCTGGGCTTGAAAATCCGAGGACATCCCTTCCACTGCCTGCTAATGGTCAAAGCAGTCATGAGGCTAGCCAAGGCTCAAGGGGAGTAGAGGAATCACTGGGGGGCATCTCTGGAGACTAGCTATCATGATCCCCTTCAGACAATTTTCAAGTCTCCAGAGACATCTTTTAAAAACAAATAGGCTTCACTCCCCTGCTGAAATCCACCAATAGCATCATTATGCTCACTATATCTGTAATGTAATGCCTGGCCTTACCTGGCCCCTGCCCAAGTCTGTTCTTCACACCTACCTATGCTCTCCCCACTTCTGCTCTTGGTGTTTTCCCAGCTGCTCCATAGCCTAAAACAATTTTCTCCCAAGCTTTCACTTGGCTACTTCACTCTCCTCACTGCTTTCATACTCTGGATAGCTGACATTATTTATTTCTTCATTTTGGGTTTCCACTAGAATGTAAGGTCGTTGTGTTATCAGAGAAATGTGTGGAGGTCTTTCTCCATTGCTAGTGAGAGTGGGGTTCTTAGGGTATAGCCGGGATAAGCATTTCCAAGGGCCCCAGGGGAGTATGAGTGGTAGAAAGCTTTATTTTCGTGTAATCACATCCCTCAGTTCCAAAGTCCCATCTCCCTTAATCCAGTCCTGGAAGATGTGCAGCTGGGGATTCAGTAGAGCTAGAAGCAAAGCCAGAGTCCAAAGTTTCGGTTCCATGGTGGAATCAGGTCCCATACAGCATCAGGATAGCAGCAGTCCATTAGTTCATTGTGTGTGGGGTCCACACGGCCGTGGGTCATGTGGGTGGATGCAGGAGCATGACAGGCTGAGAAACCAGGAGCACTAGAGGGCAAGAGAACCAGGATGGAGGACTCCTTTGTACAGGAGATTAAATATCTCAAACTTCGTGCCCTTGCTGTGGCCACACCTATCGTGGCCAATAACCTGCTCCCAGGTGTGACTGACAGGCAAGTACCTTCCTTATTTCACCCAGACTTCACTGGGCATGCATCTATTCCTCCCGTCCAGTCCCTTCCCTCAGCAACCTGCGGGGAACATACCTGCGGAGTGTTAAACTGCAGCTTCCTGGCAAAGCCTATACTATTTGGCCTTCCCTTTGCTCCTTTCCAGTTACTCATAACTAGGTTAAATTAAAACAGTATCACTTGCAGGCAGCGCCTTTCTCTGTCCTACCCTAGATTCACTCCTAGCACCTCGGACAGCACTGATCGCAGGGGTGGCATACCATAAATATATTCTACGGCTAACTGAATTTATTTCCCTAAATCTTAGGCATGTACTGCTTTGAGAAATATATGAATATCAAAACAGGAAAAACGACATTGATAATTAGCAGACAGATCCAATAATATACCAGTCCTACATTCCCGCTGGCAAATATTTCTACCTTCCTAATAAAAGCTGACAGCTGTTTTCCTGCGTGCCCTACGGGGGCAGCTGCTGCAGCAGGCCCAGCCTCTGACGGTCCGTAACCAATCTGCCCTGTGCATGCATGGAACTCGGGGAACTTGGAGTAACTCACGAGACACGCACTGAGCAGAAGCCAGGGGAGTGCTGCCCTTGACATTTTAATTTTAATCCATTTTCTGTGTCAGCTGTCCCTCATTAACTCACTGAACTTAATTAGAGGGCCAACGAGAATCCCTAAACTATGCTTTCTCAGTGGTACCTAAGGAGCCAGTGCAGTCCAAGGTTGTCAACCAAAGTGAACGCAAACCCACATTTATCCAGGAAGCAGGTGCATGTTAAGGGCGGAATTCTTAAGACACACATCCCACGTGTCAAGGATAAATCCAAGCCCAAGACAAAATTAATAAAGCCTCCTCATAAACTGCAGCAAGAAAACCCTTCTGTCGACACCTTTGTTTCATCAGGAGTTCAAAGGTGTCAGGGAGTATGTTTTACTATGAAGAATGGAAACACACTGCCTCAGTGGGAAAAGTCCTATCAGGGTAGGATTTGTGGACTCGGAGAGCCCAGCTGGTATTCAAGGACATTTGGCCATCGCAGTTAGCTGCAAGGGGCAAGCAGGCAGTTTGGGACATATCAACAGAGGAAGGGGTGGTGGGTCTTCTGTGGCAGCCATTTCCTGGAACAACAGGGGGGTCGATGGGATGCCTTTCTGTCGTCAAATTGTTGTCATGGTTATAAGGGGGAGGGCGTGTATGGCTGTCATGGCAGGAAGTTTCTCATGCCTTCGCCAAACTTAAAAATAGTTACAATTTTTGAGTTGGGAGTTATCTTAAGTTCATCTGGTCACTCTGACTCACCATCCACCCTTCAGCCCCCACCCCGAGTCCATTCAACAAATGGGAAAACTCAGAAACAGGACTTTGGTGTCTAAGCCTCAGAAGTCGTCAGAAGCAGAACTGGAAAGTTTTCCTGGATCCTAGGACTGACTATAACCATCGTACCTCTCAGAAATAAAAAAAGGAAAAGAGTCAGTAGTAACAGCAGCCAGTTCTAGCCGGGCCCACTGATGCCCACGCTTCATTAACAAGTCTCATTTGGGGGCCCAGGGCTTCGGGGAGCCTGAGTCCTTCCCCATCGCCAGTGTATGTGGGGGCCCTTAGTTGGTCGAGACGGAGTCAGCTCTTCAGATTTAACTGTGGCCAATGAAAGTGAGGAAAACGTGGGTGTCAGGAAACACTGTGAGACTGAAATAAATTCTGCCCCCACCCGATTACTGGGTCTTCCATCTGGTCCATCCTTGTGTCTCCACCTTTCGCTCTCTTTAAGTTACTTTAAAATAATGTAAACAGAGGGAAACTGTTAATACAGGTAATTCCTGTCCACAGAAATGTGTCCAGTGGAATGTTAGCAATTCATGCTCTGTGGGTAACGATAAAAAGGCCAGTCCCAGCCAGGACCACCGTCTGTGTGGAGTGTGCACACTCTCCCCATGTCTGCGTGTTTTTTCAGACTCCAATTTTCTTTCACATCCCACAGATGTGCACGTTAGGTGAACTGGTGTCTAAACTGTCCCAGTCTGAGTGTGGGAGTGTGTGTGAGCGTGCCCTCCATTGAAGAGTGTCCTGTCCCGGGTGAGTGTCCACTTTGTGCCCTGAGCTGCGAAGAGAGGCTCTGGCCACCCTTGACCCTGAAATGGAGTAAGTGGGTTATGAAATAATTACCTTCTTTTACTTAACCTTTCTTAAATATAGTATACCTCACATTTATTTCAATATTTAATATTAGAAGTGTTTTTGGTCTTTATTAGAAGTTTGGTGATATTTTTGTGACCAGAAATTTGCCGTAGAAATTTAACTCGTTTATGTCAATTAGGCTGGTTTCGTTATAAGTGGTTTTGCTTCAAGTCAGTTTCCCAGAATCAATGGATGACATGAAGTGAGGACTTACTATGTATTTGCTCTTTAGATTCTCCTTTGAACTAAATAAAACATCTTGCTGCTTCTCTCATTCACGAGTTAAATAAGATCTTCAGCATGTTCATTTTGTATTTGAATCATTTTACTTTCTAAAAAAATGTTATCCTTTAACATTTGTTGGTTAAATAAACTTAGTACATTTATTTGATTTTTATTACGGTCCTCTCATAATAGTTATGAAGACCATAAAGCAACATGGACATATACTCTTGATAAATCATTAAGTGAGAAAAAAAAGCAGAATACAGTATTTGTACAAGGCTGTGATTAAAACTAAAAACTTCAAGTGTCTAAGGCAAGAATTGGCAGGGAAGGAGGAAAAAAACTGAAGTCTGATTTATTATGTGGTAGGATCCTGGAGAATTTTTTAAAATTCTTAATTGTTATTACTCTGTTACATATTAAAACTAAAAGGAACAAAGGCTCTATATTAGTTTCCTATTGTTACTGTAACAAATTACCAGAAACTTAGTGGCTTAAAACAACACATATTTATCATCTTATAATTCTGAAGGTCAGAAATCCAAAATGAGTCTCACTGGGCTAAAACCAAAGTGTGGGTAGGGCTGGTTTCTTCTGGAGGCTGTAGAATTCATTTCCTTGCCTTTACTAGCTTCTAGGGGCCATCAGTATTCCCTGGCCCGTAGTCCCTTCCTCCACCTTCAAAGCCAGCAGCATGGCATCTTCAGATGTCTTTCTGTACTTATATATTTCTGATTCATTTAATGAATCCACCCACATAATCCATGATAATCTGGCCGCCCCAGGGTCCTTAACATAATCACGTCTACAAATTCCCTTTTGCCATATAAGGTAACATTCACAGGTCATAAAAATTAGGATGTGGGCATCTTTGAGGGCCATGGTTTTGCCCATCACAGACCCTGTTCCTGATCCAGAGGGTTTCTCTGAACTTTAAATTCAATGAGAACTAACAACTTCTCTGTGTCTAAGCGAAGGTACCACACTGAGTGCAGAGTGTAAGAAGGCAGAGTGTAGGATCTCATTTAAATTAAATTTTTTAACAGGCAACGCTATGGTAGGAAAAAAATTAAAACAATTGTTGCCTCTGGGGGTGGGTGGGTACTGACTGGGAAAGGGCATAAGGAAACTTTGAGATGGTGATATTCTATCTTTGTAGGGTTTTAGGGTACAAAATTATAAACAAATACTGAATCCTAAAGATATATATTTAGGGGGAACTGTACTGACGTCTGCCATTTATCCTGAAATGTGATATAAAAAGATGGATTGATAGAGGGATGGATAAATATATGATAGATACAATGTTTATAGTAAAAGCTATGTGGCAGGTGTATTTTTGTTCACTGTAAAAATCATGTTGTTTGACAATTTTTATAAAAGAATTTTGGGGAAAGTAAGATATGACCCTGAAATATCACTCTGGTGACTTAGGTTAATAAAGGAATGGATTTGGAAAATCATTAAGCAAGTCCTTGAACAAACCTATTTAAAATCAAAGCTCTTCACTAGAGCAATTTTAGAAAATGCCTATACAGATGTGGGAGCATTTCTGGTGGTCTTGGTAATGAGGGAGGAGGGGAGTACATACAGGGTAGGGGCCAGAAAAGTACTGCAACCACCCAGCTTGTCCATGACAAAACCTCTGCACCAAATATCACTGAGGAACAAACACCAATTTAAAACCCAATCTTGCCTTTGTAGTTCTTCATCAATTTGCTGGTAGAGCATCTCCAACTTCTTGGTAACCCCAGATAACCTAGCATAGTGCTCTACCCAGACCGTGCATTTAATAAACATCTGATGATGGGTGAAGGGGTTCTCCCTGATCACCCCAGCCTGACCTCCAGGTAGTTCCCTTCACTAGTGACGAGGCAAACTTACCCCATCCCCCATTCCCCCACTCACCCCATCACCCGGAGAGACCAATGGGGAAGGATGTCCCTGCTGCAGTTCTGCCAGGACACAACCTCCCATACTACATACCCTCTGTAACACCTCTAACCCCATCCCACTGCACCAAATGGCAGGGGGAGGCACCTGAAAGTAACCAACATCACACCAAGCTGAGAAAAGCCAGCATAAAGCACTTTTATTGCAATAATAAAACTTGAAACTCATATGTAGTGCAGGGGGAGGAGGGTGGGGGGTAGGCAGCAATTTTTCTCACCAAATCACTACACAGGACAGCAAAGGAGTGAGAGGAGGGAAGGAAAAGCCAGGAAACTTTGAGCTCAGCAGGGGGAGGTGAGCATCAAAAGACAGGAGATGCTGAAGCTGTGATGACCAGCATCATTTTCTTAAGACAACACTCAAGGATTTGTCATGATGGCTGGGCTTTCATTGGGTTTTAAGTGTCTACAAACAGCACCTTCAATTTAAACTTTCAATTAAAGTTCTTAAAATTTAGGGAGTGGAGTCCTGGATAGCTATGACATTATAAAAGTCCTGAATATCTATTAGAAAAAAAACCCACAGGATGGGAGGGGGAAGCCAGGCCACGAAGAAGGCTTCAGAGGTCCCTGCTGGCCTGGGGACAGATACCTGTAGTGTCCAACATCGCAGTGAAAACTATTTGCTTTTAAAAGGCAGAGGGTTTAAGGGGAGAGTGGGATGGGGCAGTGGAGGCAAGGGCTCTCCCCCTCCCCACTTCAGTTTTGGGTAGGGCTCTTAATTCAACCCAAAGACATCTCTCAACTTGGAGATAATTCGGCCCTCAACAGCGCCTCAAATCTGCTATGGCTTTGCAGCGCAGCAGCAAGAATGTTTAATATATAATAGATAAAAATTTCATCCAAAAAATAAAATAAAATAAAGATTCTTGCATTCCCCCCCCCACACCAATTCCTAGTCTAAAGTTAACCCATTACTTGTGCTGTTAATACTTGACTAATACTTAAATGGAAACCTAGATCCAAAAGACTGAAACTGAATCTTCACCCCAAAACAAAAACAAAATAAAAAGAATAACTTGAGGTTTATGGCATGTAATTTAGGTCAACACACATACGAGGAGAAAGGGGAAGAGCAAAGCTGGGTGACAGAACACATTCAGTCGGGGCAGATGTTTACACAAAGTGTAGTGGAACATCAGGAAAAGCTCCATACGGTTTCGCGTGTGCACGCTGGGGGCGCCAGATCCCTCCATGGCACATCTGTTGGGGACAGAAAATATGTGAGTTCCAGCCACTCAGTGTTCTTCGTGTGCAGTGGGGACAACTACAGGGCTGGCTCCCATACCAAATCCCTTCCCCAACAGCTGTGAAGTCTTACTAGGACCAAGCCACTTCTGCTCGAGCTGGGGAGAGCCAGCTGGGCTCAGGCTGGATTTCCAGATGAACATCTTCCTTCCTGCTTAAATAGGTTGTGCTTTTTATTTTTTTAAAACCTAAGGTTAAGTTTACTTGCTGAGGACAGTAGGAGGGGCAGTCCGCCAAGGCCACTAGTACAGGTCCCTATCACCACTGGCTGCAGACAGGAACTTCCTGGGGAGCTTAAAAACATCTTTGATGCCTGGATCTCATTCCCAGTGACTGGAGCCATCTGGGGCCTGGGCATCAGAAGTCTTAAAAGCCTCCCAGGGACCTTTAATGTGCAAAACCTTAAGCTGATATTCCCCATGTTGAACATACTTAGAAAATGTCTGCAGTCTTCATTCATTCCAACCTTTAACTTTCTGGGTTTGCTCTTGGGCATTCACCCTTGCAAGAAAATCTGAGATGCTCTTTGGCAGTGCATGGGGAGGCTTAGACCAGGGTAACTCTTAGCCATGCATCTCCCTCTCCTTTCCTTCTCCACCCACCATCCTATCAGATTTACAGAAATCCTGTTCCCAGATCAGAATAACTCCAAGGCTCCCTCAACTACATTTATGTTCAAAGGACTTAGCCCTTAAAGAACAGGAAAGAGGGCTGGACTAAGTGAAGACCTTTGGGCAGAGGCGGGTCTCTAAAGTATCAGGAGTTCCCCTGGTAGGAACGACCAACAGAGAAGCCAGAGTCATCAAACCTGGCCAGAACTGTATGACCCAGGTGTGTAAGGCTCAAACCACTAAGAGAGAAAATAGCTATTAATAAAAAAAGCCCCTCTACTTAATGATGTCCACAATAGAACAAGGTTACACCATAACAGACAGCTGGCAGCCACTTATTATAGCTTTCAAACAAAAGCATTCTTCCCAGCCACTGGCTGTGGTCCTCTGGATCCAGAGGCAGGAGGGGAACAAACATAGAGGTCTGGGGCCAGCTGAAAAGAAGATGACAACATTCATGTGTTTTGTGATTCTAATACCCATGTGAGAAATTATGTGTCATTAGGATATGGAGTTTGGTTTCCTAGAAATGAAGGTAATGGGAAGAAAAAAAGTCCAGGATAGGAAATCATGAAAGGAGTTCTGGTCCTAGTTTGTCAGTGACTAAATGCGACCTTGTAAGGCCTTTTTCTCTGGGCCTCAGTTTCCTCACCTGTTGCGTAGGGAGGCTGACTCCCTAAGATTCCTTCCTAGGACTGTCTGAGAACACCCTTTATACTTCAATAACATCCTCTGGCCTCAACTGTCCTGGGATTGCTCCCCAAGGCAGGTAGCCACAAACGAAGACTGAGAGAAGTGTACAAACCAGGCAGGATAAGCAAAGTCACCAACAACCTTCCTTCTAAAGAACTAAAATATTGGCACTAAAAATAGGCCTATATTTCCAGTTCCCAACTGAGGTTCAGTTTATAAGCTACATATAAAAATACTTTTAACATTTAAAACAGCTACCATCAGCTGCCCGATCCCCATGAGTATTCAAGAACATATGCCATCCCTTTCCACAGGGTGACCAACCTTTACATTCAAGGTGTACACTGATAACTAAAACTGAAAGGATACCCGAGAAAGGAAGAATGCACAGGGGGAAAAGCCCTTGGCATTTTTGGTTCTCTCTACTACCTATCAAATACTGAACATAACACAGGAGGAGCAAAGGTAGTTAAAGGTCCTTCAGTATTAAGTTCCTTTCTTACCCAAGCACAGGGAGCTCAGGGAGTAGGCCATTCCTGTCATTCCAGTTTTAGAAGTTCCACGTCAAAGACAAGAGTGGCATTTGCTGGGATGATGCCTGGGTGCCCAGTGGCACCATAGGCATAGTCTGGGGAAATAGTCAGCTTGGCTCTCTGACCCACACTCATCTGTGAAAAGAACAAGGGAAAAAGAATCAGCTGGACGCACCCCTCAACTGTCTCCAGAAGAAGCTTGGGTGTCCTGTGCCCAGGACAGTATGAGGACATTCCAGTGACTGAGCAGCTGCCTGGGCACCATGCATCTCCCATGCAGGACATGGAGGTTGGCAGTCAGGTGGGATGATCCTTGCATCTGGCTCCAGGGGCCCAATGGCAGATAAAAACCTCTGATTCCCAAAATGGTGAGGCCTTCAACCTTTCTGCCCAGGTATTACTGATCTGACTGACTCTAGGCAGCCAACACTCTGGAAGTGTCAACACCTAGTCCTTCAGTGGTCTGTCAGCGGCCTGTTAAGTGGTATCTATGCTCTTGAAAAAGGAGTACTTTGATCAAAACTTTGCTTTAAAAAACACACACAGAGAAAGTAATATCTGGGGGTTAGTCTACTTTTCTGTACTTCCTATACTTAGACTCATACTTCAGAAATATAGAAAAAAAGTTTTAAAAACACAGTGATTTTCTGGAGTACAAAGTAGCATGGTACAATATCTACCACTGTGTGAAAAAGAGAAAAATATTTATGTATCTGTACGTGCCTATATAAACCAGCACTTTCCTATGGGGATAACAGAGTATAGTGACCAAGGCAGGATGCAACTGATTGATGAGACACATCGATGTTTGTCTCTCTCTATAAAAAAAGACAAAAAACAAAAAACAATGGAAAAAATATCCTGGTGTGAGGATTAACAAAAAAAGAAAAAGAAAATAAAATGTTCACTTTAAAAAATATATTTGTATTGTGCTGGTTGGCATGGCTCAGTTGGGTGGAGCTTTGTACCATGCACCAGAAGGTTGGGGGTTCGATTCCCAGTAGTCAGGGCATATATTTAGGTTGTGGGTTTGATCCCACGGCAACCAATAGATGCATCTCTCTCACATATGTTTCTCTCTCTCTCTCCCTCCCTCTCTAAAATCAAGAAAAAAATTTATATGCAATTCTACTTCCAGAATCTTCTGCTAACAACCCAAATGCCCATTACAAGGGGAGTCATATCAAAAACACATCTATACCATGAATTAGCCACTAGAAAGAATATAGTGGCTTTAAATGTACTAACATGGAAAGATGCCCAAGATATATGGTTAAATGGAAAAAGCAAGCTGCCAAAATAGTACTTGTGGTAGGATTGCGTACCTATGAATACTTAAAACCAAAATATCAAAAGAAGGGGAAAGGGGTACAAAACAATCCCCCAGCTTTCTGTGCTTTTAACTCACTTGCTAAAGAAGTATCTGTGAAGGAGTTTTAAAAAAGATGCCCTGCAGAAGTCTCAGAGCACTCAGACTTCTCACAAGTGAGAGCTGTGATTGACCCCAAAGCACACTGGGTCCAGGAGGAGACTGGGCATCTCCCCAACGCCGCATCATGCCTTGCCAAGCCTGGAATGTGAAACAGGCTGATAACACTATCTCGGTGGCAGTTACAGCTCTTGGAACACATAACACAATTATTGTTCCAGTGCTGGAATAGCCACAGAAGATGAGCTGTGGTGTGGACAATGGTTGGCATGGGAGGTGGGGGAGGGGGAAGAGCTGGCCAGACATGGAGGATGTGGGACAGGATGAGACAGAAAGGTACAGCTGGAGAGGTTTCCAAGGGGAAGTAAACGACAAAGATCCTTCCCTTCTTATACTGCCAACACTCTGCTCTACTGGAACAGAAATCCAGACACCGAGGAGTGGGATGGTTTAAAGTTCCTGAAAGTTAAGCAATTTATTTGGAGATAAATCAGTGATATTTTATAGAGGAAGTGGAGGAATGTCTATTCTAGAAAAGAGAAAGAGTGCAATCTCTCTCCACTTTGGTTAAATCTCCAGTTCTCTTTGGTGAGAAGGAAACAGACTGATTATCATCACATAGGGCCTAATTATAAAGCCCACTGGGTCTGAGGCCACTGTAAACACCCCTTACCTGGTAGGGCCAAGAAAAAAAATTCCCAGACTCCATGGAAGGATAGAAACCAACTGAAATCTGGCAACCCTGGGTCCCCTATTGTCTACTGGGAATTTTGTAGTGTTGGCAGGAAAAAGCTGTTTACACAATGGGGAGGGGAGAGGTGAAGAAACAGACTCGGGACAAACAAAACGACTTTACCCACGGAGTATGACCTTTTGGAGTGGTTCTGACACAGCATGGTCCATAATAAGACACACACAAATTAAAACTACCCCAAGATAATATTTGTCACTCAATATATTGCCTGGGAGCCAAAAGTCTAACAACACACTGTTGGCGGGGCTAAGAGGAGATAGGCAGCTTTAGAGGCCGCTGGTGGCAGTTCGCAGTGTGATCCCCACAGATGGCAGCTTGGCAGTATGTCAAAGGCAGTGCACACAGCCATGAGCCACTCACCCCACTACTGAGAATTTGCCTATGGCAACAATTAACAAATGTAAAATAAAGCCCATACAAGATTAGTCACTGCAGCACCGTTTACAATAGTAAAACACTGGAAACAACCCAAATGGCCATCAATAAGGTATTGGTCAAATAAATTAGAGTGCACTCACCTAAGGAAACACTATGTAGCTGTAAGAAAGCTTGTTGTTGGTTTTTTGTTCCGGTATATAAAGTGTTTTAAAGATTGATTAACAAGAGTTACTTGGGGGGGACTGGAAAGATAGGGTGGGAGTAAAATTTTTCACTTGTACCCATTTAATTTTTGAACCATATGAATGTCCTATCCATAAATATAGTAGACACTCAGAAACAAAACAAAACAAATGAGAGCATACCTGGGCAACCCCTTCTTCCCAGCCTCGGATCACCTCCTGCTTGCCTAGCATAAACTTAAAGGGCTTGTTTCTGTCCCGAGAGGAATCAAATTTCTTTCCATCTTCAAGCATCCCTGTGAAAAAGGGCAGTTGTAACATGAGCAACAAGGAGTAATGACATGAGGCAAGTCAGAAGCCATCAGCAGAGTGCAAATCCCAGGTGCCAGCAACTGAAGGGCCTGGCAGGGTGTCTAGGCCTGAGAAGGGTCTGCAGTGTCCAGGAAGGATTTCCTGTGTCCTCAGTGGGTTTCTAAGGAGTTGGGATAGTCCTTCTATCCCAGACTTGTGAATGCTCTTCCTGGACTCAAAGTAGTAAGTTAATCACCAGAGGCAGGCAGCAGTCTACCTTGGTCTGGAGAACAGGGAAGTGTACATACTCCTTAAATGAATTTCCAGTACCCTGTGTATTTCCTCCCAGACTAACTGTGGGCCCTTTAGACACATGCAGTGTAAGAAGCAATACTCCTTCCTTAATTCACCTGTCATCTTTTACAGAAATGTAGGTAGTGTCAGAACTGAGCTGAGTTGTAGGATACCAGCTTGTGTCAGAGAATCAGAGGAGTGGTGTTGGAAAAGACACAGAAAACCTCTCACTAGTCAACTGCTAATGACTCCAGCTGAATTGTGGGCCGTGCTTCCACCCCAACCAGGGACTGAGCTAGGCACTTTCCACATAAATCCGTACTCAATCCCCCCCACGGCACTGTCTCTACTTCCCACTTGAAGGGACTGAGGCAGAGAGAAGTGAAGTAACTTGCTGAAGTAGTAAAGCTAGACTATAAATCCAAAAACCATGTTCATTTTACTATTCCAGTTTCCCAGAAGCCAGACAAACCACAATGGCACCTTCCACTAAAAGGGGGAATTCCACAGCTGGAGACGCCAAGGGCGAGTGCCCTGAGAAAAGAGGAACAGACGTCTGCAATTCCTTCTTCAAAAAAGACTGTCAGCCAATTCTGATAACTGTCACCAAGATCCTGAAAACTCTTGTACCAGGATCCCAGACTGGAAGGGGTCAGCCAGCTGTTGTCACATAATTAACACAAAGCTAATTACATTGGAGGCTGAGGGTAGGGACCCACCATGGTTCTAAGTATCACTCAGAAGACCCAGTAAAATACAGAATTTTATTGTTTTTATTTTTGAGAAGGAGAGGGAAATCCCAACAAAATCCCAACCTAAAAATGTCAACACTTGTAAGTGGGATAGGGAAGCAGAGATCAAGTGAGAGCTTTATCATAGACACCAGACTATCTGTAGTCTGACAAAATAGGAAATGGGGAGGAAGGGGGACAGGAACTGCTGTCCTTATAGAGCAGGAGGGGAAATAGATGTCCTGGGGGCAGAGTGCATGCTGAGACTGCCTGAAGCCTGGAGCTGGAAGCTAAAGACTGAGAGGAGGCAGGAAGACAAGGATCCACCCCTGCCAAGTCAGTGCAGAGCCAGGAACTGGCACCCCAGAACTAGCAAGTTGGGTTGTATGTGCAGCTCATCTCTTTGCTAGAACACAATCACTATCCAGTAAAAGAAATGACAAATGGCAGGACTTAAACAGTTTTCTATAAATGAGAAGCTAGGAGAACAGGTCTCCACTCTCCGCAATACTCACTATAGACATACACCCCCTTTCTACACTTTGGGCTCTGCTTCATACACTGAACCGAACCCAACTTAACTCAGCATTAAGGGTGAGAGTAGGCAATGAACAGCTAGGATTCTCAGATACTCTCTCTGGCCAGGCAGGGAGCCTTTCCATTTACCCTCCTGAGACTGCTTATAACAGAAATAAGGGAACCCCAACTCCCAGGCTCAGTAACCTGCTCATGGTCAGAGCCAGTGAGCAGTGGGGTCTGGCTCAAGACCAGAAATAACCTCTTCCTCGCCTGCATGTTACAGAGCAGAACTTGGGTAGAGCCCTGGGGCTTCCTAAGCAGCCACAGGGGATAAGTCACTAGGTGAGGAAGCCCTCTGTGAAAAAGCCACGATGGAAGGAAGGGTGATTCCTGACCCTTGTCTGCAATGGCTAGCTGGACAAAACCTAAAGAGAAACACCTGCCCAGAGAGGCACCTAGAACCCAGGCTGTGGCACATTCCAGACTTTGAAAAATCCAGACTCAGAACTCCTCCCCTCCTTTTTAACGGAATATCAACTTTCCAGGAGCAGAAACAGCCTGGTCCAGTAGATTAACTGGAATCAATCTAAGCCTTTCTCTTATACCAGGGTGGGGGTGGGGGGGCATATGGGTCAGTTTGGGCAATCAGACCAACTGTGAAGTCTGGAATCTTCCAGGAAAAGACCTATCTCACTGGTAAAAAAAGAAAAAAAAAAAGAAAAACACACTCAGGAAGGAAGTTCCTGCCCTCCCTTCCTGTTGAATGCTATTGTATGAGGATGTGATGTCTGGAACCATGGCAGCCACCTTGTAACCATGAAAAGGTCAGGAGCATACAGAGTACCCATCCCATTGATCTGAACCAGACCCAAACACCTCCCTCAAGACTTGTGTTCTAAGGCGTTTAAAAGTCTTAAGTCAGGTTTTTAGTTACTTGCAGCTGAAAGTAACCTAATTAACATGAGGTACATCTTTACTTGACATTTACTTAGCACACCCCACTATAGTGCTGCCAAGAGAGGAGTTAACAGAGAAATGGAACTCAACAACCCACAGCACAAAGAGCTATCACTGACTGTGACATTATTTAAATGTATTAGTTACTGCACGGGACACACTTATTATTAAAGAGAATGTTGATTGTGACCCCTAAATTTATTTCACGATACACGAATGGGTCACAACTCATAATTTAAAAAATGCAGTACACCTATGAAAGAATTATCCTATTTCCTGTCAAATATGAAAATGTCCCGAACCACGACAAGATTGCATTTAATTACAGTGAAAAAAATCACAGGGTCCTGAATCAGACTCCCCATACTTTCCATTATTCCTGATTAAATGCATTGCCAAACATTCTCCAGATGTTACCCGCATCCATCCCATTTTGCCTAAAAGTGAGATGCTTCAATGACTGACTGATACCAAGTTGGGAGCACAAGGTGGGACCCAGCCTCTACTTGCTACTGAGCCAGCCTGGAAAACCAGATGCTCTTCAGCAAAGAGACTACAGGTCTGGGAGAATGTCTTGTCTAACCCTAGCTTTCTAAAACTCTTCGGGGACATTGAGGGGCAAAGCCTCTTCCTATTATTTTAAGAAACCATAAATGCCAAGAAGTAGGACTTCCGAGTAGAGGGGCTTTAAGCAGGAGCTTTGCCTATGATCTTATCCTCCTACCCTATTTCAGATGAGCTCTTGTCCCTGGGAAGAGGACATGAGCCTTGTTCCAGAACTTCAGACCACAGTCACCAACTGTCAATCTCACTTCCTTTCTTGGAGGAGAAATCTCCACAGGGAAGGGCTGAGCGATGGTGTTGGTAAATGGTGGGGGTGTCCCTTTGGCTAAAGGAGGGCATTTCCTAAAATCAAAGTCTAAAAGATAAACAATATCCCCAGAGCTGAAAAGGATGTCACACAATTAGCAGAGGCTATAGGGAAGGGGCAAGGAGGTGCTATAAGGAAGGCTTCCCCACAACAGGGAGGAACCACCACTTTATATATGGCTGTAAGTTGTCAGACGGAGGAGAAGCTGGTGCAGGAGAGGAAGCAGTGTCCATTAAGCAGCAGGAATGGATGTGCATACAGTATTTTCTGAAGTGGAAATTAGGCTGGTCAGTGCTGAATGAAGAACGTTAAGAGAAGCTATGACATCAAAACAGGTCACAGTCTTGGCCAAGATGGGAGGAACAGGGATCAGATTTACCCTCCTATCTAAACCAAAAACAGAACAAAAACAAAAAACCCAACAAATAAAAAAACAAACCCCCCCCCCCACACACACATACACAAAAGGACCTTAAACAATGTTTTTTGAATCCTCACCTGAGGATATTTTTTTCCATTGCTTTTTCAGAGACTGTGGAAGGGAGAGAGACACATTGATTGGTTGCCTCCTGCACGCGCCCCGACCTGGGGCCAGGGCTTGAGCCTGCAACCGAGGTTTGTGCCCTTGGCTGGAATCAAACCTGGGACCCTTAAGTCTAAGGGCCAATGCTCTAACCACTGAGACAATCTGGCTAGGGCTTAAACAATGTTTTTCAAAACACTGAACATCACAATGAAGAACAGGGATTCCTGAGGGATGGGAAACTAACAAGGTGAGCCCTATGACTGGCCCAGCTTACATCCCTGGGAGTTTCCAGGGAGAGAGAACTAGGATGGAGCTCAAAGCAGCTCAAGTCCACAGGACACATACCAGGGAGGCAAGAACTATAGAGAGATCCCCAGGGATTTGAAGAGGGTCCCCCTTAAGTATTCAGAGAGTACTAATCAATGCATGTGTTTGAGGAAACTACTCAAGGCCAGGAAAAGAACTATCCAAAACGTTTAGAAGGATCAGTGCGTGCTCCCACTAGCTAGACAGGAGAAAGTCACAGTTCTTGAGGCACTGGGTAGGATACACAGATCTGAGGCAAGATCTTGGAAATTGTTTACAAGTAACTTAAGTGCTTCCCAGTACAAAGCTCAGGATGATTTACAGGAATGAAAATAGCCAGTACCCAAAAAGGTAAAATTCATAATGTCTATTACCCAAAATTACCAAGCATGCAAAGAGGCAGAAAAACATGACCCACAATGTGAAGATTAGTCAATGAATTGAAACCAACCCAGAACTAACATACGTTAGAATTAGTAAAGAATGAGAGTAAGATTCAGATCAAACTTGCATTGATGAAAACTACAATGCCTGAGATGAAAAATATACTGGGCTAAAACAATGGGACACCCACAGGCAAAAAGTAAAAATCTCAATCTGCACTTCACATCATAATTGATATCAACTCAAAATGGGTAACAGACCTAAATATAAATAAGAAACCTATAAAACTTCTAAAAGAAAATAGGGAAATAATCATTGTGATTGTGGCTTAGGCAAATATTTCTTAGATATAAAGCCAAAAAGCATAATTCATAAAAGAAATGAACTTCATTAAAATTAAAAACTTCTGCACTTTAAAAGATCCTTTTAAGAGAATGCAAAGGAAAGTCACAGACTGGGAGAAAAATCTTTGCAAAGCATACAGCATATATCTCCTAAAGGACTGTCCAGAATACATAAAGAATTCTCAAAACTCAACCATAAAACAATTAAAAAAAGAGCAAAAAATTTGAACAGATATACTGAAAAAGACACACAGATGGTAAATGTATGAAAAGATGCTCGATATTATTAGTCATTACAAAAATGCAAATTAATACCACTAGGAGGCATGACTGCTGATTAAAATTAGTACAACTAAAAAGACGATCATATCAGGTATTGGTAAAGATGTGGAGGAAGTAGAATTCTCTTTCACTGATAGTGGGTATAGATAATGGAATAACCACTGAGGAAAAGAACTTGGTAGTTTAAGTAAAACATACACCTTGCATATGACCCAGCCATTCTACCTACTCCTGGATATTTATAGAGGAGAAATGACAGCTTATATCCACACAAAAAGACTTATATACAAACATTCATAGCAGACTTACTTGTAATAGCCCAAAACTGGAACAACCCAATTATATGCCAACTGGTGAATGGATAAGCAAGTATATCCATACAATAAAAAACTATTCAGTAATAAAAAGGAATGAACTATTATTAATACATGGAATAACACAATAATCTCAAAATAATTGTGCCAAATGAAAGAAGACAGACAAAAAGAGTTCATATTGACACCTGAGACTAATATTGAATGTCAACTGTAATTAAAAAATTCAAGGGTACATACAGTATGATTCCATTTATATAAAGCTTTAGAAAAAGCAAACTAATCTATGGTGACAGAAAAGTGTGTGCTTGCTGGAGACGGGAAGGGTGAGGTTCCAAAGGGTAACAAAAAAACACATCAAAACTTGTGAAATTGCACACGTTAAATATGATCAGTTTATTGGATGTCAAGTATGCCTCTATAAAACTTTTTTTTTTAAAAAAAGGAAAAAGAAAAGTGAGATTTATTAAAATCCTACATATGTTTACCTACTACACCCAACCTGGCAGTAGACAGTAAGGTGCTTCCTCTGTTTGGGGAAGGAGCAGGTAAAGCAGGCAGCAAGTCAAGTCTCAGCAGCTGCTCCCATTTTAACTCTGGTCTGGATATCTCCGTGCCAGGACCTGGAGCCCTTCAACAGTGAAACCACCTGCCAAGTTAGTGCCATAATTTCCTAGACAAAACACTCTCTGCTGCGCAAAGGCAACCGAAGTTACATTTCAGACATGACAGCTGACATTCTTTAAGCCCCAAAGGTCACTCTTAGCAAAATCATCACCAGCATGACCAATTTTATTTCTGACCACACACAAACCTATATACCTCATGACCCAGAATCTGCCTGGGATAGCTCCATATTCTTGATTTGAATAACTGTCGAGGTCACAGACCTGGACTCAGAGTTCTATGTCCTTGTGGCACTCAGCTCAACCCCTGGCACTCACAACACTGGCGCTCATAAGCACTTTCGGATTTGCTTCACTTGCATGATTTTTAAGAAGTAGCAAGACAAGCATGAGGCCTCTATATTTAGACTTCTTCCCTACATGGTAGAAAGAAATCTGAGGGGTAATCCCAGAATGGCAGATTTAAGTTACTGATCAGTGAGAAAAATGTGAAAATGTGGAGGTCTCCAGTTAAATCATAAGACCATGAAAGGAGTGAAAGCTATGGCTGCATGAGGGACAGTTAATGCAGCCTCTGGCTGCAAAGCAGCTGATGTCACCTTCATCTGGGTCTCTTCCCAAACTGTTTTGCTGTTCTTTTGAGGAAGAACCAGACTCCAAATCCTTGGAGAGGGAGCAGGCAGGCTTTAACAAGAACAAAGGGCGTGGGGAGGAGTCTTGAGTTCACCTCCCTCTCAGCAGGCTGCTCTTTTCTGCTGCTCATGTGTCCGAGACTGTTCTTGCTCAGAAGGAACCAACAGAGGCAGACTTGGCCAGCAGCTCCTGAGCAAAGTGCCCCAGGGCTGTGTTCCTGGTGCTTGGCCCAAGTCACGAAGCAATGGTTAAGACTCAAGGCCAGGATTTGGACATTCAAAAGGACCACTGGGTTATTATTTTGCTAATAATCCAACAGAAATGGAGGAACTTCCAGTGTATTCTGCTTTGTGGAAGGCAGTCACCATATACCTTCAACTGGATAAGCGAAGAGACTGAAGAAGGCATCTGTAGAGTTATGGCTTTAGCATTTGTCATTACAGCTCATGATTTACAATGTTGTTTTCAGTTGTTGATGAATCTTTTCATAGGCAGCATTTTACAGGGGCCAAAATACAGAAAGTTTTAAGATTTAAAAACAAAAAACTCAAACCTAAATCAAACAATGGCAACAACAAAAGAGAACATCCCAAACATTAAACTTTCAAAACAAAATAAAGTTCTCATCATTTACAGCTGGGAAAGTGAAAAAGGTTTTCTATTTTCAACTCAACAGGTAGTTCTTAAGTACAAAAAGTACAATGGTTGAACAGCGGTGGAACCAAATTCAAACTTGCCAATTTTTCTGCAGATATGAATTTGAAGCCACCTGGAACATTTCTCATATAAATGGCTGCACTGACCCCGGTACAAATGGGTATACCAACTTAGACTTAGCTGTTTCTCTTCCTTATTATATACAGACGCTCTCTCAAACACCTTTTACTTAACTGACTCTTGTAGGAACCACAGCCTGCACAGCCCAAGTCTGATGGAAGCTCCTTTCTGCCCGTCTCCAGCTCATCCTCGCTCCTTCTTTCCCATGTGAGTTCTACGCTTACCAAGTGTTCGTTAGCTATGTTTATTCCCAAATCCATTTATGGCAGTTTTACTTACTGAGTATTAATAAAATAATAGTATGTAGATAAATGACATATGAGTATGAATAGTAAAAGAGTGGCCTAGGTCACTGTTTGGAAGACTCAATAAACACAAGCTACTAAAAAAATATTGCTGGTACCCTGGCTAAGTGGTTCAGTTGGAGTGTCGTCCTATGCACCAAAAGGTTGTGGCTTCGATTCCCAGACAGGGTGTATAAGGGAGGAAACCAGTCAATGTTTCTCTCTCACACTGATGTCTCTCTCTCTCTCCCCCTTCCACTCTCTAAACACATCCTCAGGTGAAGATTAAAAAAATATATATATGGCCTGGCCAGACGTGGCTCAGTGGTTGAGCGTCGACCTAGGATCCAGGAGATTGCGGTTTGATTCCCAGTCAGGGCACATGCAGGAGGCAGGTGATCAATGACTCTCATCATTGATGTTTCTCTCTTCTCCTCTCCCTTCCTCTCTCTGAAATCAATAAAAATATATTAAAAAAATATATGTGTATGTGTGTGTGTGTGTGTTGCCTGGCCAGTGTTGCTCAGTGGTTGAGCGTCAACCTATAAACCAGGAGGTAAGGGTTCGATTCCCGAACAGGGCACATGCCCAGATTGCAGGCTGATTCCCAAAAGGGGGCATGCAGGAGGCAGCCAATCAATGACTCTCTCATCATTGATGTTTCTATCGCTCTCCCTTCCTCTCTGAAATCAATAAAAATATATTTAAATATGTATATTTTGCTGGTGAATAATTGTGTGTGGGTGAAACTAACGTATGTTTTGAGAAAGAAATCTTAAAAATCTAGAAAAGTTTGGCATTTAAGTGATACAACAGTCCTTGTTCTACTTTAAATGAAGCGAGAATTAGATTTTGCAAGAACCTGGATTGTAAACTCCACCAGAAGAGCCATCCTAAAAGAAAGACATGACCATTTAGCCAATGATTTTATATTTGGATTTAAAATGTTTACAGAAGCCATGTCACTTTTGTGATTAATGTATCAACTATCCACTTGTCCCAACCCTGATTGGTAGACAGAGATTCTACACACTGAGGGAGCTAAGAGGTACTAATTCAAAATTCATGTCTTTGTCCTGTTTTTAGGTCTCCTCCTTCACAGGTCAACCCTCTTGAATTAAAGTTCTCAGAACCCACTTGTGGTATGGTCAGTGGTCGAATGCCTACCCCAAGACAGAACCCGCTTTGTTCTCTCCATCACACAAACTGAGTGCAAGAATATTTCCCATCTGGAAATGCTTCTAACCTTTGGCTAAATTCCTCTAGACTCTCTAACTGAAAGTGTATTTTCAAAGAAGGGCCCATGAGGGGAAGAACACAAACCAGAATGCATGTCCTTGTGGGCATGCCTTTCTATTTTCTACTTCATCACAAAATAAATAAGAAGACTGCCACATTATGTCTCATGGGGGAACGGAAAGAAATACACTGGAAATGGCAGAAATAGGCATGACCTTTAGCTTTCTTTTCTGTTTTCAGTTTTCCAGAAAACACAGAGGCAGACATATGAAAAAATGCTCAACGTTACTAATCATCAGAAAAATGCAAATTTAAACCACGGTGAGGTATCACCTCACACTTGTCAGAATGGCTACCATCAACAAATCAACAAACAAGTGCTGGTGAGGATATGGAGAGAAGGGAACCCTAGTGCAATGTTGGTGGGAATGTAGATTGGTGCAGCCATTATGGAAAACAGTATGGAGTTGGTTCCTCAAAAAATTAAAAATGGAACTGCCTTTTGACCCAGAGATCCCACTTCTGGGGAATATATCCTAAGAATCCCAAAACACCAATTTGAAAGAATATATACACCCTCATGTTCATAGCAGCATTATTTACAATAACCAAGATCTGGAAACAGCCCAAGTGCCCATTAGTAGATGAGTGGATGCAAAAGCTGTGGTACATTTACACAATGGAATACTATGTGGCTATAAAAAAAAGAAGAAAATCTTATCTTTTGCAACTGCATGGATGGATCTGGAGATTATAATGCTAAATGAAATAAGCCAGTCAGAGAAAGACAAATACCATATGATCTTACTTATATGTGCAATCTAATGAACAAAATAAACTGACAAACTAAATAGAAAAAGAGGCATGGATACATGGAAGAGACTGACAGCTGTTAGAGGGGAGGGGGGCGAGAGGGACTGGATGAAAGAAAGTGAAGGGATCAGCCAAAGAACATATATGCATAACCCATAGACACAACAGTGTGGTGATGGCCAGAGGGAAAGGGGCAGGGGGCAAGGGCTGGGTAGATGGGGGCAAAGGGAGGGAAAATGGGGACATCTGTAATGTCAACAGTAAAATTACTATTTTTAATCCTCACCTGAACATATGTTCACTGATTTCTAGAGGAGGAGGAGAGGGAGAGGGGAGAGAGAGAGAAACATTGATGTGAGACCAAAACATTGATTGGTTGCCTCCTGTAAGCACCCTGATGGGGCCTGGGGATCGAACCCACAACCTAGGTATGTGCCCTGACCAGGAATCAAACTTGTGACCTTTTGGTGCACAGGACGATGTTCCAACCAACTGAGCTACACCAGCCAGGGCAACAATAAAATTATTTTTAATTAAAAAAAAGATGCCCAGCCAGGCGTGGCTCAGAGGTTGAGCATCGACCTGGATCCAGGAGATTATGGTTTGATTCCCGGTCAGGGCACATACCTGGGTTGTGGGCTTGATCCCTAGTCGAGGGCATGCAGGAGGCAGCCGATCAATGCCTCTCTCATCATTGATGTTTCTATCTCTCGCCCTCCCTTCTCCCTTCCTCTCTGAAATCAATAAAGACATATTAAAAAAAAAAAAAAAAAAAGAAACCACTCAGACATTTCAACTTCCAATGTATAGAAAATCAAGGTGGTGAAAGGAATTAGACAACAACAGGAGAAAATAATGAGATAGGTGTGAGATACTCAATAAGATAATGAACCTGCTTGCTGTCTTTGAAACACCAGGACAAAATCAATGTGAGAACTCTTCTAGATTCACACTACAGATATAATATCCAACTGCAATGAGTAAACCTCAACTGAATTTTATTTTTTTTAAACCTTTTAAAAACACTTTGAAGACAACTGGGGCAGTTTCAACATGAATTTGGTTTTAGATAATACTGAATCATTTTCATTTTTCTTAGATGTGACCAGTAGGAGGATATGGAGATTATTCTCATCCTTAGAGCATGCTCAAGTATTTACAGGTAAAGTATCATGTCTGCAACTTTAATGGCTCAGCAAAACAAAACGAAACCCATAGACTGTATCTATATCTATATGTGTATATATATTCTGTAAATGTGTGTATATATATTCTATAAATAGACAGAAATGGCCAATGTGACAAAATGTCAACCACTGTGGAACCTAGGTGGTGAGCACATGGTTATTTACTGTTCTATTTTGATTTTTCTCTATGTCTGAAAACTTCACAAATAAGAGCTGCACACGTACACAAGAAGGCTGTGGGGCCTTTCGTTCACTTAAGACAAGCAAGCCTTCTGCTCTCATCTGTGGAGGAAAAGAACAGCATCTGCAGGATCCTATATTTTGGTGATCACAATCCCAATGTAAAGAAAATAATGTGTCTGTAGCAAGGTCTGTTTTCAAAAGGTTAAAATCTCATGATGTTAAGGAAACTTGAGAAAAAGGACTGGCATCTTAACTTGCCCACACAGCCAAGCTGGTATAGCCCAACCTTGTCCCTCTCATACCCACAAAAAACAAAAGCAAACACTAAAAACCTCCCTTGGTCCTCAAATTTAAGAAAACTGCTGCAGCTTTCTTAGCCATTATATTCTGCAGCCAACATGGAGACCTGTTTTAAGATGAACCCTAGCTCAAATTCATCTCTTTTTTATAAGTACCTATTTCCCCATCTGTAAAACAAAAGGA
The DNA here is from genome assembly GCF_964146895.1 of Miniopterus schreibersii. Lineage (NCBI taxonomy): Eukaryota > Metazoa > Chordata > Mammalia > Chiroptera > Miniopteridae > Miniopterus > Miniopterus schreibersii. Next base: position 63,536,724 of record NC_138110.1, read on the forward strand.
GAAGTGAGGTCTCAGTCCATTCATCTCCACTGACCCTAAACTGCATGTACATTTGGGCCACCCCAGGAGCTACAGTGCTAGGACCAGGGCTCTTCCCTTCTCCCACTATAGACGTCACAGGTCATGCTAACTGGATGAAAGGTGCAGGGTGGGGGCAGATACATTGCCTAGTGCCTGGAACACAGGGAGCCTTAATGACAGTATGTGCAATAACACCATCACTGTTTCCACTGCCCCTCCTAGAATGTACTTGCCCCAGCAACTGTCACAGCAGGTGTTGTCACTCCCATTTTACAGATGGCACATGGAAGCTGAAAAAGGTGGGACAATTTTCCCAAACATTCATAATATGTGTCACACACAGCAGAGACAGTATATGAACCCAACAAAGGACCCACATCCTCAAGGGGATCACGTCCACTTGGCATCACCTCTGCTTATCTGCCCTGGCTGGCACACTCTACTCACCCAGGATACAACCAGGGCCCTGTTTCAGCCCTTGCCCCCATCAATTCAGTGTCCACATAGTAACCAGAAGGGAGTGGACCTATTAAAACCCAAATCAGCTCATGACCCTCCAATGACCCCACCTTACTCAGAGAGAAAGCCAATGTTCCTATAACAATCTACCAGGCTTCACTATCACCTCACCTACCACTTTCCCCCTTACACAATGCATTCCAGCCACACCAGTCTCCTTGCAGTTCCCCTAATATAAACCAAGCATACTCCAGCCTCAGGGCCTCTGTACAAGCTCTTCCCTCTGCCTGGAATACTCTTCCCCTAAGCAGACACGCCACTCACTCCCCAACTTCCTTTGGGTAAATATTAAAATATCATTTTGTCAGAGGCCTTTTCTGACCATCCTCACAAAAAGCAGCAAGTCCCCTCCCTATGCCCTCACCCTGCTTTAATCTCTCCACAGTGCTTCTGGGTACCTCATGTTATATCTTCACCCAAGTAACCCCCACCAGATCAGGTCTTTGTCCATTTAGTTCACTGGCCACATTCCTATTGCCTGGCTTATTGCTGCTGCTCGCTAAACATCTGCTGTAGGAAAGAAGGGTCCTGTTGCAGCCCAGCCCAAATAGTTAGAGCCTGTCTACCTGAGGGAGTACAGGGGAAGCCATCTGAGGAGTTTCTGCTGGGGGTATGCCTTCCTCCAGATGTCAGATCATCAGCCAAGGAACACCCAGCAGGAAGTGGACAGAATAAAACAGGAGAGGGGAGACAGAGGCTGAAGAAAAGCAAGGGGCTGGAGAGGGGGCTGCAGGCAAGTGGCCACACCTGCCATGGGAGCTCAGCTGACCTCCTGAGGAGATAGGGCTGAGGGTCCCTTGGTTTTTCTCGGTCAGAAGTCAGGCTACTGACAAACCCGATCCCAAGGACAAGATGTCAACTACTATTTAAGAGGATAAAAAAAAGACTGCCTTCAATCCACTTGAGGTTGCTCTGACAATGGAAGGCACGTGGTCCGCTGACGTGAGTAAACGCCGTAAGCCTAGCTCTGTGTCAGGACAAACTCAACAATCAAGATGACAAAGCTACTTGAGGCAAGGAGGGAGCCATGAGAATCCACTTGATCCTCAAGGCACATATGTGACGGTTATCTTTCACCTCCTCCCTCCCACCTCAGTACCTGTCAGGCTATTAGGAGGTGCTTGGCTGGTGACAGTCAAGTTTTCATTTTCCCTTCTGGCACCACAAAAAGGTGGCAAAGGCCTTTTTTTGAAGCCATGCTGATGCTGTGCTCTGCTAGAGGCCACACAGAAGGCACCAGAGGGAGCCTTGAAAGTGATATCAAGGCTACTACTGACAGCCACCAGAAGTATTTAAAACAGCCCTGTGGTAAAAGTCAGTCTGTGCTATGCATATCTCTAGTGGCCGAGGGGAGATTTTGGAAGTACCTTACTCCCACTGCTACTTCTCTGGACCTGCCCCAAATCAGCAGTAGTGAACACCTGGCCAGAGTAGACTGGATCAAGAATATGCACCTGACCTGAACCTAGGTCAGTCAGATTCCCCCTCCTAGAATTGTAATCATTAGAGTCACACAGCCAAGCAATCTGAGGTAGAAACTCAAAAGAAGACTCAAAAACTGCGTGTAAGATTGGAGTGCAGTGGGGGGCAGGGAGGCAGCACACAGGGGACTTCTACCATCCACCATCTGGGAGCAGAAAAACAGAAATCTGTAACAGGAAACTACTCAGGCAGCTAGGCAGAGAAAAGCAGAGATGAAAACTAGGGCTATCATGAGACATACTTCTCCCTTCTTAAGGCCCAGTGGGCTTCCTGCCTTTGAAGACCCTCAGATTTTTATGATAATCTCACTGCCCCACTCCCCTCCAATCATGTTCCCTGAAGATGGATTCTGTTCCCAGTGGCTTAAAAGCCTTAACTACTACAGATGAAATCTCAAAGCACCTATCCATTCCTCTCACACCCCCACAAATCTTAAACAGGTTCTTCTTGGGAGGCTGGTAGCAAAGACCCACAGAACAAAGCCACATGCCTGAGAACAATCTATTCTGTGAGCATGAGGCAGAGCTGACTTCTCACTAAGGTGTTTTTGTAGGGCTTATCAGAAATGAAATAAAAAAGAAAGCTTTTGTCCTAATGCATGCCAGGGTCCTGCTGCTGTTCTGGGAACGTGTGGGTGGGTGCCACCCTCAAGGCAAAACACAGACTTGGAGAAGAGGCACTGGGAACCCTGATGGTGTTTTGGGTCCCACGACCATCTGTTCTCTTAGAGAAAGGCTACAGCCATGCTGTGTGGAGACAATTCATTAAGAGGCACAGTGAAATGTGGTTCTGCCTACATGCTGGTGTCCAGTCCTGCCATCAGCCCCAGCAGACAGGTAAGCCAGGAACAATGGGCACAAACCTGGAAGTGGGACTGATGTAGTAGCCAATTATCTGACTGTGGCTACTTATAAACTGGGGGGTTAAGGGGGGACACAGAAGTCACCTCATCACCTGAGTTCCAGTCTCTGTGCAGTTGGCTGTGGGAACTGAATGAACTTTTGTCCTAATGTGTGCCAGGGTCCTGCTCACCCCAGCACTGTAAAAGCACTGATCTCACTGATTGAAAATCACCGAATTGACAAACTTTCCTCCACTAGACCCCTCCCTAGGTTCAGGTGCTGACTGCGGCTTACAAAAACAGTCATTTAAAATATCAAAACCACTTTCCAGTTTCACTCACAGGCATGAGACTGTTCCCTACAAAGATGGGTTTCAATACCTTGTCCTTCCGTAGCCTTTTAAAAGGCTCTAGTCCTTAAGTCCCCCCACCCCCTACCTCCATTTCCACCCATAGAGAAGGGCCAGAGAAATAAAATGGCACTGGAGGGGGATGTTAGTTGCCTTTTTTTCCTTCCTAATGAAAGTCATTTCCCTCAACAGAGGGCTCCCCCCATGGTCTGGGAGAGAAAGGTAAAGCTTAGAAGGGGAGACCTGAGCAGCTCAATCAGAACCGCCTACAGTGCACTACCCAGGAGAAAGAAGAAAAGGGAGAGAAAAAACAGGAAGGAGGAGCAACAGAGGAAAGGGTGGGAAGGAAGAAAGGGGAAGGAGGAAGGGGGAGGAAAATTAATCATATCAGCAACTGTAGCTACACCAATCCCACCCCCACCCCCAGCCGGAGCCTCGGCCTGCTCAGTCTCCCGCCGCCCTCCTCAGTACAGCCCAGGAGGACCTGGTAAGGGCACGGAGTAAAAGACGGTTTCAAGGTACCGGGCTCTGGTGTGTGAATTCTGGCTGAGGGTCTACAATTTCCTTTGGCTTACATTACTGTTTGTTACCCTAACTGGACCTGTTTCCTGATCTTTAAAATGGAGATAAGTCTACTCCTAGAAGGGCTGGGGAACTAAATGACATGTTCTGTCACTCTGGGCCGTCACTGCCACTGAAGCTTGGATGTTTAAGTGTCTCAAAGGCAAAAAGAGGTGAAAGAATGTGCAGATTTAGTTTCTCCATGGCCAGGCTGGGCTAAAGAAACGACTTACAAACTCTACCGGCGGCGGAGGGACTGAAGCACGATTTCCCCGGTGAAGAGGCAGCCCCGAAGATTGGGAAGTACCCCGCCCTTCTTATCTCAGAGGAAGAGGGGGCCGGAACCGGGCGGGGGATGGGGCCGGGGGTGGAGGTGGCGGGGGGATGGGACGGGGGGTGGAGGTGGGGAGTAGAGTGTCAACCAGGACACAGAAATGGTACAAATCCTACAGAAATGGTACAAATCCTTTCAGACGGTCCCTGGCCGGGGCTCTGCCAATTCCTGACCGTGACCTTGGGAAAGGGACTTCCCCTCCCCAAGCCTCAGTTTCCTCATCTGTGCAGTGGGCATAAGGGCAGCATCTGAGGCACAAAACTGCTTGTAAAGGTAATACCCGGTCCAAGGTCGGCGCTCACACGCGCCGGCTCAACGGTCGCGGGTTCCGCAGGCCCGAGGCTGCCCCCACCGGGGCGCTGCCACCGCCCAGGCCGCAGCCTTGGGCCACGCGGACCTCTCCGCCGCCGCGCCCCGGGCCTTTGCTCCCGGGCGGGGTTCCCCACCCCGCGGGCCCCACTCACCGGTGTAGTGCACCACGCAGGTCTGGCCGCGCTTCGGGAAGGTGCGCCCTGAGGAGACAGACAGACGGGCGCGGTGAGCGGATGCGCACAGCAGCGGGGCCCCAGGGCCGTCGGGTGAGCCTACTCACCGTCTCCGGGGGAGATGGTCTCCACCTGCACTCCCATGGCGGCGGCGGCGGCGGCGGCGGCGGGCGCGGGGCGGACGCTGGGCGGGCGGGAGGCGCGATGGACGGCGTGGACCACTACCGGACCAGGCGGCTGCGCGGCTGAGCCTCGTCCCTCCGCGCGGAGCCTGCGCACGCGCGCGCCCCCGCACGCCCCGCCCTGCGTGCGCGCCCCACCGCGCGCACGTCCCGGAGCCCGGGCCTCGGGCCCGGAACCGGAAGTCCGGGAGCCCCGAGGGCCGCGGCAGCTGCGGTTTGGGTGGCGGACCTGTCCCCTTCCCGCTGCCCGCTTCCTCTCTCTTAGCTTCCAGCAAGGCCAGCATCTCTGTCACCCAGTTTCCGCACCTGAGAAATGGGAGGACTGTTTGGGGGTCCGCCGGTGACTGAGTGGGCGCCTTTCAGCGCTTCTGAGTACACACCCTTCCTGTAAAAAGGGCGGTTGCGAAGGTCAGCGCGGACGTGCGCTCACGTTAGCGGTCAGTAAGCGGTTCCAGAGAACGAGCCTGCTTCTCTGCTGGAGGAGGAGGCACCCATTCATGGCTCCGACATAGTCTACTGAGCATCTGCCGTATGCCATGCATGGCGCCAGGTGCTGGGGAAGCGGCAGTGAAGGAGGCGGACTCAGCTTCCATTCCGGCGAGAGAGACAACCTGTACCCACATCGATGAGCGCGAAGGTCAAGTCTGTGAGCGCTGAGAGAGCGGTCCCTGCCGTTATGCTCTGGGACGTGGGGCCGGACCTCACGCAGCCTGCAGAGCACGAGGTGCCCCCCTGCGGCCCGGAGGAGCTGACCCGCTGTGCGTGGGGCTGGGAGAGGCAGAAGGGACGCTCGAGGCGCTGTGGCAGGACGGAGCTGTGGCGCAGGCTAGGGCCTGAGGAGGCAAACGTGAACTAACCCTCCTCTGGGTCTCCCTGCATGCGCTCCTCAGCTGTTTTAACCATGACTTCCCCTCCCCTGCGTTCCCTTCCCTAGACTCTCAGGGACCTTGTGACTGAAGCTGCCGGCTCTCCTAACAGTCCAAAGGCAGGCAGGGCAGCTTGGCTTCACAGGCTCTCCAGAGACTCGTGTTGCTTCTCCTTGCGCCCCTCCGCCCTCAGGATCCTACTCTCCTCTGCATGGGCCAAGCTGGCTCCAGCCTACTTGCGTTCCAAGCAGTGGAAAGGGGCAACATGAAAGCGTCTCCTCGTCCCTCTAAGTGCATGACCTGCAAGTTGCATCCATCCCCTCTTCATGCCTCATTGGATACAACCCATTTGTATGGCCAAATTCAGCTGCTTGGGAGGCTGGGAAATAGGACCTTCATTCAGGGTGGCCATGTGCCCAATGAAAAATAGGAGTTCTGTGCCTATAGAAGAACTGAAGAACAAATTAAGAGCCAAAAAGGGGGGGGGCAGTGGGGGAGAGCCCAGCAGTTGCCAGGACACGGCCCCCACCCCCACCCCATACACATACACCCCTGCCACCACCAACTAGAGAAAGTCACACGGCGGAGGGTTCCTGGGTCCAGTCTTCGCTGAAGCCCAGCATCATTTGCTCCCCTCACTTTCACTCTCTGACCTGGTGGCTCCTTGGTGGCTCTCCAGCACAATCCACAGATACAAGACTCTGGTTCCTTTTTCCCACGGGGATTCGCCAAGAAGCCCATGTTTGCACTACAGTTTCTTCACTGCTTTGAGGGAAGAAAACGTGACTATCATTTCAGCTACCAGTGATGACGTAGCACAGGCCTAAGATGAACTGGACCCGGTACTGATGTGTGCTGTGCAATACAAGGGACACTCATTAGACACTTTTTAGATTTTTAAAGTAACTGAGAGAGTTCCTTTCCAAGTTGGTTTTGATTCTGTGTTCCTATACGGCTTAGTTAATAATGTTTAAAAAAATGATGATTTATTTTCTTATCAGATTTAATTGATTTTAAGCCTAGATATTAATTAATTAAAATGTTAAGTGTTCAAATCTTTTAAAATTACCATTTAGAAGCCAAAAGAACTTAAAACAAAAATAGTGAGTGACCCTAAGAGGTGTGACTGAGAGAAAAGGCAGGAGATTAGACTTTTCACGTAATATTCTGAACTGACTTAAATTATTTTTACTCTCTCTGTGTATTACTTTTATGGTTTATAAAGGAGACAGACAGTATTTGTGTCTCAATGTGTAAACATTCCTGATGACAGGGGAAGTGATTCTTTCCTTGCAGCTCTGAAATTTCAAAAATGGAACTTAGATTTCAAACAGGTTTTATACTGTTTGTGGTTCATTCAGCTACCTGAACATATAGGTTTATAACTTTCACCAAATGCGGAAAGTATTCACCCATTACTTCTTCATAGATTTTTTTTCTGTGTTACTCTATTTCTCCTCTTCTTCTCCTCAGATTCTGATGACACAAACGTTAGCTCAGGGAGTTCTGGTCATTACTCCCCATTTTTTTCTCTCTGTTGTTCAGATTTGGTAATTTCTATTTTTCTCTCTTCAAGATAACTAACTTGTTTCTCTGCCATCTCCAGACTTTGCACTTATCCAAAGAGTTTTTAAATTTTTTGTTACTTTATTTTTCAGTTCTAAGAGTTCCATTTTGTTCTTTATATATTCTATTAATTTGCTTAAGCTTTCTATCTTCCCATTTGTTTCTGGATAGTTTTCCCCTTACTTGCTGGACCATTTTATAGCAGTTGCTTTAAAGACTGTCAGATAATTCCAACAGCTGTGTACTCTCAGCATCTATTGATTGTCTTTTCCTTTGTGAGTTGAGATTTTCATGTTTCTTCACATGTCAAGTAATATTGGAATATATCCTGAACATTTTGAATGTCATGATACAATACTGAGTCTTTTTAAAATCCTATGGAGAATGGTGATTTTTTTTTTTTAGTAGGCAATTGAGCAGATTGGGCTTAGGCTACATGTGGTAGTCTGAAAATGCTCCTTGGTCCAGGCTTCTGAATAACTGAGGATCCCAGTGGCTGGATCCTGAGGAGGGGTGGTGGAACAACCCAAGATGAGGTATACTTGACAGATGCTCCTGAGAGGGGACAATCATGCTGACATGAAAGTAATATTGTCAGGCTAACAGATTCGAAGTATCAGAAGCTGCTTGGTTAGAGTGCCATTCTGTCATAGATTTAGCAGGTGGGAACACATCAAGCCCAAATGGATTGAGATGGTTTATTATTTACATAGATAGCAAAAACAAGATCAGCGATGGTGTTAGTGTCCCTTGTCCACAAGATGACACTGAAACAAAAGGGGCTAGGTGACATGAGAGGGAAGTGATGGGGTCCCAGTTCCATGCTGCAGTTAAGCTGTTTGACAGCCTAAAGCTGGAAGGAGGGCAAGGTGGGATGGGGATGGAAGTCCCACGTCATCAGAACCAGGGAGGCAGATGAGAAACAGCCTATGGCTGCAGCCTCACTGGAGACAGAAATGGCCTTGTGGCAGCTCCTCTCACGATGACCTGACTTCTCATGTTCGAGAAGGATCCTAGGCTTTTCCACCAAGGCGTAGGTCAGCTGTGGTTAAGCCTTGCCTTCATGGCCTAGGTGGACACGTGCAGGGTCGTCAGGGCACCAGCAGGGACCAGTTCCCCTACAGAGAGATGAGCCATTTACAGAGAAGAAGGAATCTAAGGGACCCTATGAAAGTTTCCAGTATCATACAGTAGGAAGAGCTGTGGCAGGGAGTCAGGACTCTGCAGTGTACTGCATTGTCCTAGGCTCTGGGATGGCACAATGATCGAAGAAAACATGATTCCTACCTCCATGGAGCTTCTTGAAAGAGAATGAAAAGAAACACACACACACACACACACACACATTAAGTGATAAGTCTAGGAAGAAAATAAGGCAGGGTAAAGGAGAGTGAGGAGTGAAGGGTATTAATTCAGCTGAGGTGGTCAAGGAAGGTCTCTTTGAGGAGATGACATTTGAGCAGCCACTTGAGTGAAGTCAAGGGAGGCTGTCATGCAGTCGTCTTGTGGAAAACCATTTGTGGCAGAGGGAACAGCAGATGCAAATGCCCTGAGGTTGAGCTTGCTGGGTTAGTCCCTGGGGCATCTGGAAGACCAATGTGGCTGGAGAGTGTGTGCAGGGGAGGGAGAGGTGGTTGGGGTACTGCAGTGAGGCCTTGATTTTATTTATTTTTTACTCAAAAATTTTTAAAATTGCTGTTTATATCCAATATTATTTTTATGAGTTTCAGGTATGCAGCATAGTGGTTAGCCAAACATATACTCTACAACGTGTTCCCCCTGATATTTCCTGTACCCCCCGGCACCATGCATAGTTATTACAATATTATTGACTATGTTCCCTATGCTGTATTTCCCTGTGACTACTGTGTTAACTGCCAATCTGTACTTCTCAGTCCCTTCTCCTTTTTCACCCAGTCCTCCGACTCCCCTCCCCTCTGGCAGCCATCAGTCTGTTCTCTATATCTATGAGTCTGTTTCTATTTTGTTTCTTCATTTATATTGTTTAGATTTCACATGTAAGAGAAATAGAGAAAGACAAATATCACGAGGCTTTGGCTTTAGTTCAAATGTGATGGGAACTACAGGAGGCTTTTAAGCCAGAGAGCACCGAGATTTTATTTTTCTTCCTAAAGCTTCCTGGGAGTTTCTCACAATTTAGCAGAGCTTATAGTCCATCCAGCTTATTAACAACATGGGTTCTCTGAGGAACAGGAATGATTGCTTCCATTCCCAGGGAAGGAAGTTAAAGCACAAAGGGGCAGTGGTTTCCCCAGTGGGATCAGCTTAGCCTGAACTGGGTCTCCAGGTGGCAATAATCAGCAGTGACAGGCAGGCGTCCCCACAGCTGAGGACCCTGAATCCACACTTGTAGTGCTCCCAGTGTCCTGGAGCCTGAAGTGTTTGAACACAGAGGGCTGGAAGGGGCAGGAGTGGGGGCTCTGAGCAGAAAATCTTGTCAGGGCCAGGACATGATGTTGGGTTCAAGGATGTCCCCTCTGGACTGGTTCTTCACTCTCAGACCTGGGCCTTCTTCCACTTCCATTCCCCACTGAGCTTGAACTCCTGAGCCTGCTCTCCTTACCAGGCTGTGAGCTTCCTGGGGTGCTGGCGAGTGGTGCTGAGCATTGTGGCAGCCAGTGGGGATGTAGGGAAAGAACACAGGATTTGTGCAGGACTTCCCACTGCCATGTGCTCCCGTGTGACACTGGGCAGGTGATCGTATACTGTAGAACGAGAACAGGCACTCATACATCCTTTGAGGGAATACATTTTAGAATGGCCTTTCAAAAAAGCAGTTTGGCAACACAAATCCATAGTGTTAAAAATGTGCTTACTGGACTTCTGGTTGGACAAGATGACATAGACCCATTTCTCCTGCTCCTCCCTCGTTAGGCACAACAATAAACCAAGAGGCAACCTAAGGAGCCCTGACAGTTAGTAAAGGAAAGTGAACTGGTTTGGAAGCTCAGGATTAGAAAAGCAACCCACAGGCAGGGCCTGTTATATCTTCCCACCCCACAGAAAAAGGAACCTGGACCTGGTACTTCCTTACTGCAACCTAGCAACAGAAGGCAGCCCAGGTAGGCAGCCCTGGGTTGAATGCGAGCCCCTCTGCCAGTGTCAGGTGCACCCAACACTGCTGGCAAGGGGGATTGATGGGGAGCCTCGCTAACAATAAGCATGTGGGGGAAGCACTCTCCCTCTCACAGGGAGACGGGGGTGGGATTGGCAGGAGGGCACCCTGCCACAACAAGCAACCACAGCCAGCAGCTCTGACACTCCCCTTCCCACCAAGAGATACCCAGTGGCCAGGCCTGGGGAAACCCCTTCCATTCTCTTGGCAGCGTAAGCAGAGGCCAGTGGAAGACCCAGTGACACCAGATAAACCAAGCAGACCAAAATAATACTAAACCTCTAAAAACTAAACTGTCATGGGAACCACAGCCCACAAAAGAGGTCCAGGACCTGTGTGCTGAACCTAGAGTGATTGCCTGCTAAAGTGAAGGATTTAAATAGAACCCAGAGTGCCCGGCCGGGTGTGGCTCAGCGGTTGAGCATCGACCTAGGATCCAGGCGATCGGGGTTCGATTCCTGGTCAGGGCACATGCCCGGGTTGCGGGCTCGATCAATGACTCTCTCCTCATTGATGTTTCTACCTCTCTCTCTCCCTCGCCTTTCCTCTCTCTGAAATCAATAAAGATATATTAAAAAACAAACAAACCGAGAGTGAAAATCACCCACTGAAATAAGAACCAAGAAAATGAGAAAACAACTGACTCCAACATTGAGATGAATTAGATGTTAAGATCCGGCCTGGTAGCTCAGTTGGTTGGAGCATCATCCCGATGCGCCAGGGCTGTGGTTTGATCCCCGGTCAGGGCACATACAAGAATCAACCAATGAATGCATGAATAAGTGGAACAACAAATCAATGTCTCTCTCAATTAAAAAATAAAAACAGAATTATATGACAAGGCTTTGAAAACAGCCATCATAAAAATGCTTCAACAAATCAATTACAAATTTCTTGAAACAAGGAAAAAATAGAAAATCTCAGCAATTAAATACACATTATAAAAAAGAGCCTCTGGTAAGAACTTGTTAATTGAATATAGATACAAATGTTTACATATAGAAATATTTATGGATATGTGTATATTATGAGTTAGTATACAGGCATGTACTTCTTTGCTGTTAGCTAAGATGGCCTAAAAGAAAGACACCCAAAGATGAGCTTGCCTAGTGCCCAGATCTTGGTTTCTCATACAATTCTCCAATAAAAGAACCCAGGGCACCTCGGAAAAATGGCTGATTCTAGGACTGGGGTAGGAAACACACAAGATGAGCCTGGAGCATCTTGTGATAGAAAGTACCAAGTGCTCAAAACAAACAAACAAAAAAGCCCCAACCAAACAGACAAAACCGAGGATTTGACAAAGGAAGCTGGGAGGGGGCAGGTGAATGAGCCTGGAGTGTCCCAGAAGATGATGGAGGAGATTGTGGAGATGGTGGTGGTGGCCATGGAGGTGGAGGTCCTGGTCATTGTGGGGATGGCGGTAAAGGTGATGGTGGCAGAGAGGAAGTGGTAGGAGATGGTAGCGATGGTGCAGGAGCAGGTAGTTTTGCACGCAGTCAGGTGCATTTCATCTTGTGACCATTTGGAAATAAACACATTGTTATGGGATCCCGTCTCTAAGAAAAGGGCATAGGGACATATTTGAGGTTTTGTAGTGAGACTATATTGAGCTTCTTTGTGAACCATTTATTTCCTTGTGTCCACCCCCTTGACTGTGGTACAGACAGGCCCCAATGGCCCTCACTGAAACCACCTGACAGGTTACTATAACTTGGCCTTTGACCTAACTCTTCCTAAAGCCAAGGGCTCAGGCAGTCGGGGATTCAAATGTTGGTGCTGCCTTTTACTTGGTGTGTGACTTCAGTTAAGTCCCTTCACCACACTAAGCCTGCGTCTTCCTCCATAAAATGAGCTAACCATGGTACCTTTGGGTTGTTGTCAAACTTCACGAGGCAAGGTACATACAGGGCCTAGCACAAAGTTGTGCTCAAATATGGCAGCTGCTGTTATCACTGGTAGTAGCTGAAGACCTGGTCCTGGCATCAAGGGTCTCAGGTGCTCAAGATGGACGGTGATTGGCCTTTAGTAAACTTCTGAGTCCAGTCCTGGGAGGGTGGGAAAGTGCTGGGGGCATCCCCTGCTTCCCCTCCCCCCACCACCTGCTTTTAGCTCCACCTCCTCTTAGTGTCTTGCCCTTTAGAGCAATGCCTCCCTGTGGCTGAATGAGAACCTGCTTTGGGAGGAAGGGAGAAACTGCAGTTACCTAAGCACCCCCTTTAGATAGGCAGGTCTTATCTCCATGTCACAGGTTCATCCAACCAGTCATTTGTTGAGGACCTACTATGTGTCAGGCACTGAGCCAAGTGTGCAGAGTACAACAGTGAAGAATACACACACACACACCCCCTCTGCCTTCATGGAGCTTATAACCCAGGGGATGGTGGTAAAGGTGATGGCGGTGGAGAGCAAGTGGTAGGACAGAGGAAACAAAGACATAGAGAGTATATAATGCATCAGATGGAGATAGAGTAAGAAGGAAAAAAAGCAGGACAAATGGATGGCCAGTGGTGGGCAGGGGCCAGGTCTTGCAGGGTTCTTTAGGGACCAACTAGGTCACTGCGGTTGATGTGAGAAGACAGAGGCTGGGCCTGGGAGACTGCAGGGGAGGGATGACGAGTGGCTGGATTTGGGATGCATTTGCAGCAGAACCTGGAGAACTTGCTGATGGAGTGGACAGGGGGTAAGAAGAGACGTAGTCACACAGCACAGGAGCTTGCTCAGCCTGGGCCAGATTAGACACTAGAAGTCAACAGTGTGCTTCCTTGCCCTGGCCTGAGTGGACCTAGAAGAGTGTGGGAGGGGGGGCGGGGGGGGGAAAGGGAGGCCATAGCTACAGCCCATGACACAGGAGCAAACCCATTTTAAAGAAAAAAGACCTTTTATTTGGCCCTGGTAGGGAGAAGTCGTGACAGCAGTTCCTCTGAAAATCCTAGTGGTTGGGCTACAGAGAGCAGGGAACCCACACTTCTGTACCAGTTCCTTCCATGGAGTGAGCTCAGTCAGCTTGAAGTTCCTGGTGGGGACTGGCACATTTTGTACCACTGGTGGGCACCCAAAAAGGCGCTGCTGCTTTGGAGGGCACTCTGGTAATGCCATCCAAAGCCACGGAGACATGCTCTGCTCACTGCACATGCCTGCTTCCCATTGGCCATCTTCTGAGGAGGCAACCAGATGTGCCCCGAACTGTACCTACAGGGTTTGGCACAGTGTGGTCTACAAGACCAAACAGAAACACCACATATTCCCTACAGTAGAGACTAGTTTAAGCTGAACTTGTTAGGAAGGGCATCATCAGGACAACTAATTTGCCCTTTTCGCTGTGCATTTTGGATGTCATTCCATTAGGACATGTTCCATGCACTGCAATATATTCTTGGCTTGGCCCATTTAACTCCAGGAGGTTCTCTTACTTGCCAACCAATTTTTGGGATGATCCAAAATGCCCCTACTGATTAACAAAATGCCTCAGTTGAGAATGAATGCCCTGAATTCAAAAGCCCCAGAACCAGTGGCTGTCGAGTACCCTGTTTTTTAAAAACCTGTGAAAGCCTGTCTGGGTGGATGAACCTTTCCCTCTGGACCACCCAGAGAGGACCAGGGTTGAAAACGTCCTTAGCCAGCCTGGATCCAGACCAGTGTGATCCCTTGCTCTGTGGCTGGCAAGCCCTCTGACCTTGGGCTGGTGTGAACTGTGGTGGCTGTGTTAGATAACATCCCAGGGCTGGGTAGGAATCCCAACAGGCCTTTGTGCTTTTCTAGATGATGCAGGTCGTAAGTGGTGTTTTTGTGGTCTCTTCTAGTGTGTACTAATGAACATAAGCAGAAACTCTGATAAAAAAAATCTTTAAAAAAAAGCAGCAAGCTCTGGCTGGTATGGCTCAGTTGGGCATCTGCCAGTGCACTGAAAGGTGGCCAGTTTGATTCCCAATCAGGGCACATGCCCAAGTTACAGGCTTTATCCCCAGTAGAGGGTATGCCAGAGGCAGCTGACTGATGTTTTGCTCTCACAGTGATGTTTCTCTCTCCCTCTTTCTCCCTTCCCCTCTAAAAAAATCAATAAAAAATCTTTGGGGAAAAATCACAAAAAACTCTGAAGCAGGGTGGGAGGGAGTCAACTGTATGTGTATAGGGCCAGGGTTGGAGACGGAGTGTATGTACATGGGGTATGGAGATTAAGAGCATGACCTTTGGAAGCAAGCAAACCTTACCACTTACCAGCTGGGCTTTAGGTTTTGCACTGTAAAATGGAACCGTTGTGGCACTGAAGTACTTACAATGGCTGCTGTTACTACACTTCTTCAAAGCAACCCATTAGAAAGTATCAAACTCCAATGTCCTCATTCTGGTGTTTAATGGTCAAGGTGACAATAATTTACAAAGCTTTTCCAGACCTGCAGTTTTCACAGTTGCCGCCACCTGCTGGAGGACACACTGTGGCTGATGCTGCAGCCCTGGCAGGCCCCTGACAGTTTGGGATCAGAAGCACCAAGCTGTGTCCCTTTCTCAGGATGGGTCCTGGCTGAAATCCAAGCTGTTCCCCAGCTCTGGGTGTAAGTAGTGTTGGTTCTTGGCTTGTTGCAAGGTGTGAAGCAGGACTGGTGGTGACTGCTTGGAAAGAGGACTGAGGCACATTATGATTCAAAACCAGGAGATTCTGAGTCAGTGTTGATTCTAAGTCTGTGATTCACTCAAGTGGGAGGCAGAAAGGCTTCTAAAACCCCACTGGCCCTCTTTTCCAAAACTCAAAGAAAAAAAGCACTTATTTATGGGGGAGGTCTTTACCAGACTGCCTAAGTTGCTGTAAGTCTGAAGTCAGCAGGGCAGAGAACTCTGAGGAGGAACCTGCACACCAAAGCCACTGATGTTACTCTTACTCTCAAAATCTACTCAGCACAGGCCTCCTGCAAATGCCAACACAGTAAAAGGTGCTGGTAAGCAGGGACTCCCTCCCCCTTCATCATTTGACTTGCCACGCACATCATTATTGAATAGCTCACTGGTATTTTGGTCGTTTCTCACCAAGATACCCTGACTCTGAACTCAGGTTGGCATGAGCTGTTTCCCAATGAAGAGATACCCTATCTACTCCCTAGATACACATTTCTGCACATGGAGTAAAGCAATGACAGAGTAGCTGAGAATCACCAGGGTGACAGTGGCCAGATGATGAGGGAGGAGAGGGCTGGGGCAGGCAGATGTAACTGGAATCTCAACTGGCTTGACTTTCCCAGGGTTTGAGCAAAGAGAGCACAAGGAAGTATTTATTTTCATCTGAAGGAGCCGTGTGCACCTAGATCTGACCTCACACTTCAGGGGACTCTTGCTGCTACTTTGTTTCATCTAGGTAAGAGATGTGTTCTGGTGGGAACAGGTAGCTGCAAAGCCTCTTTCTACAAGTCCCCTATTTCCTTCCTTATAAAGGGGGAAATCCTCCACCACTCATCGTGGGGGTGGCAGGTGGACACACAAGTAGATGGGTATTGTGTGCCACAAGCAATTTTTATGCAGGAAGGAAGGTTCTTTTCACATGCCCTGGAGAGAAATGACTATAAAGCAATCAAAGCCTACTTCAGTGGGAGAGGTTCCGTATAACATGCTGGTGATATTCCTTCAATTTTTTTGGTTGTTTTTATTTTTTTCTTTAAAGTCCATTGATCGTCACAAAAACCCAGGAAATGCAACTAAGGAGAAAACAAATGTCCAACCAAGGTCTAAGAACCCAGAGCTACGGAGGAGACGTGGCACTGGACTGCTGGGTGTTCAGGAGGGGGCAGGAGGGGCGGTCCTCACAGGCAGCTGGCCATGGGAAACACAGGAGGAAGGTGAGGCCGCCGGCAGGGCGGGATGGTTATGTTAACCGCTGCACAATGACGGCGTTGAGCAGGTTGGCTTCCTTAAGGGTCTGGTTCTCATCAGCCAGCTCTTTGTTCGGGAAGGTGGTCATGAGGACAAAGCTGGTGGCAGCCATGGCTGGCCGGGCATCCACGATGAAGAGTCGGATGTCACTGATCCTGGTGGAGGAGGGGTGAGTGAGGAGGTGGGTGAGCAGTGCCCTTCTCTGCAGCCCACAAACCCCACCCTGCAGAAGGCTGCACCACATCCCCCCAGTCCCCATCCTTCTCCAGAGTGGCCAAGGCTCTCCTTTGGAAGCCCATCGGATCAGGTCACTCCCTTGCCTAAAACCCTTCAGCGTTGCTCCCATTTTCTTTGGGAGAAACACCTACCTCCTTACTGTGGTCCCAAGGCCTGACCAATTTACACCACCCTCCTTCCCCTTGCTCTCCTTTCACTTCTTCATCACACCACGCTCCCTGCCTACATTTGGGTCCCTCTTTCTCGAGGCTCCTCTGCCTGATCCTTTTCCTGTAACCCTAATCAAGCCTCAAGCCCCAGCTCAAATGCTGCCTCCTTAGGGCAGCTGTCCCTCCAAGCCCCACCCCCTGATCTTGCTTTCATGGTACTGATCAAGTTTATAATCAAACAATTTTGGGATATGCTTAAGGTCTGTCTCTTCCTGTAGGCCATGAATTCCACAAGGGCAGCAAGTATTATGTCTTTTTTGTAAACCACTAAAAGTATTAGTGAGAAGAATTATAGAAGGTCAGCAACGCTTGAGTACCAGGAATCCCTACTCTAGACACTGCTTGTCCTGAACCTGGTGACCCGGAGAATGGAGTCACCTGAAACAGCTAGCCTTCTCCCCTAGAGCACTTAAACAGAAATTTCTTTCTACCTTCAACACTTAAAACGTATGCAATTCACAATTTGGCACATTCGAGGGCCTGGACACCCGTGACACAGTCTGAGACTTTCAGCAAACAGAGTCCTTTCACCCACCAGCTGGTAAGCACTTGGGATGGGCTGTCGACCTTGGGAAATGAGCAACACTCATACCGAAAGGCTGGAGTTACTGAATGAAATGAAACTGAGGCAAAGAACTCAGATCAGTGACATGAATTAATTCCCTTGAACGCAAAGCACCTGACAGTGCAGTGAACAGTTCCTACTGAACAAGAAATGTTTGAACAAAGATTCCAGGTGCTCCTGGGGCCTGTTTCACAACTTACCCGACATGTGAACCTTGTCAACACTCAAGGATTGTCAAGCCATTCATTGTGTCCCACATGTGGGTTTTGGTTCATCTGGCCTATGATTTATGAAATTTAGATACTGCTATTCTAGAAAAAGGAGCTGCCAAATATCTTTACTCAATCCTCCGCTGCTAATCAATCCATCACTCTGTTCCTCAGTTTCCCTATCTTTAAAAGGAGAGAGGCACATTTTGCTTTGACCCAGGCCTGATGGTCTGAGATAGTAGAGTAGGTATTTTAGAATGCTCAAATGCCAGATCTGGAAGAGGCCTTAACAGCCTCGTTGTTTTCAGAGGCCCCTTGTGAGAGAGAGGAGGAAGCTATGGGTGGGATGCTGGTACTGTGTGTCTCCTCTCCCCTCTATCAAACACAGCTGTTCAAATTTTATCTGTTCTATACTTGGGTTTTAGCATGAGATTTCCTTTGAACTAACAGTTTGATGGCTCAAAAATCCCTAAGGAATCCAATCCCTAATTTTAGAGGTGAGGAATGAGACCCACAGTAGGGAAGTGAGCAGTCAGTGGCCACATTTAATGGAAGTAGGGACCAAAGGCTTCAGACTTGAAAGCCTTCCCATCCCATTGCCTCCTTTGCGAAAAGCATGGCGTGCCTGCTGAGGTTAGAAGAAACAACAGCTCCCTGCTTCCTCCCATTTGTGGGAATCTCTGGGACCCTCCTAGAATAAGGCAGGCCAGACAACGTAAGGTACCTGTGGCTGTGATTAAATTTCTGCACCAGTCTCCCACCGTCGGCAAGCCGTATTTGGATGTTTGTGGTAGGCTGTGACTCGTCGATTGAGATGGAAGAGCTGGCTTTGGCTTCGTTTTCTGCTTGCTGGGCTGGAGAGCTGGTACTCAATACCTGAGGTGCAGTGCTGAGGAGAGAGGATCATGTCAGGACACTAACAGAAACACGGCCCCTAGCAGGAGGGAAATCTTGTCTCGGATTTTTACTATGCATTTGCTGCACCTGGCATTGTTTGGTGTTGCTGAAACCGGAGTAACTAAGACAGAATGCCTGCCCTCATGGAACTTACAGGTCCAGCAGAATTTGCCTCAAAATCAGAGTTGCTGCTAGCTCCCCTTCACTCCGAGTAATCTTGGGCAAGTTATTCAATGCCCTCTTCTTTGGTGTACTCATCTGAACAAGGGCTTAAAGGGAGAAAAGCTGCATACATGACAGCCTGGGGTGGGAGTGACCGGGACCTGAAGCTGGAGGGCCCAATAGACCAGGATGAGTTTTAGCCTCAATGAGAGAGGCTGAGGGGGAGGGGGCACTCCAAGTTTGCAGTGGAGGCAGGCTTGACACAGTCTGGCAGTGGCTGATGAGTCTAGATTCTTTGTGATGAAATTTTTCAGGCCTGCATTCCCTACTGCAACCTTACTCATGTGTGTATTTCATACTCGTGTGTCAACTATGAGAAAAGGGGGATGAGGTGGGATTTCCCGCAGGCCAACTAAGTGCCCGGCACCACAGGGATTGATTATACATTATGAACAAGACATGGTGTCTACTGCAGTGTTTAGAGCTTATAGATGGACTGAGGCTGGAATTCACCCACTAGCTCTGTGGTGTTGAGCAAGTTACTTAAGCTCCCTTAGTTCCAACAAGGGTAGTAACAAGCATCTTTAACAAAGGTTAAGGCTACCAGTCTTGCTCAGTTTTTGTGGGGATTTAAGGGGAGAATCAAATAAAGCACTCAGGGAGTTATATGTCCACAAAATGTACATATAACTCCCAATTCTCCACAACCATTTAGAAACTTTGTCTCTCTCCTGTAAACCACCATATACCTCATTCTCAGCCTTTCTCTCAGCAGATGCCCTGGCCTAGGCCTTTGCAGAGGAGGGGCATACCAAGATTTAATTAGAGATGCTCGCTGTAATGTTGTTCATAACACTGGCAGCTGCCTAAATGTTTAACAGCAGGGACTGGTTCAATTATAGCATATACACAGGACAGAAAATTATATTAGCATTAGAAGTAATATTATAGAAATACATCTACTGATATGGAACAACAGCTATACCATATGGATTAGGCAAAACAGGTTTACACACACGCTATACATATAAAACTAGAAGGATAACTCCAAGATACTAACTGGATATACCTGGGAGTTAGGGTTAGGAACAGTTTTTATTCTTTATCTGCATTTTCTATTTTTTTTTTAAAGGTAAACATTTTATTTTAGTGTTCTACAAAGCTCACCATAGCTGACAGGGAAGCTACAGATAGACCACCCTGAGAACAGCTGTCCTGGACTAACACAGGGACCCTAAGGTGGTAGGTGAAACGATGAGAACTATGTGGGTTCTGGTAAATTACAATCTGTTGGTGTCTAATGTCTTGAGCTATTACCCTTGCCCCTGATGAGGCATGATGGCCGACAAGGGAGGTAGGGAATTTTAGGAGAGGGCCAGTTGGCAGCTCAAAGAGCATAGCTGCTGACAGACCACACTCTGATCCCTACTGAAGAGGGTGAGATGAGCAAGGGCAGTGGAAGAGCTGCCAGATCTAGGTTACAGAAGGGATCTTGTTATGCAGAAGGAGTGTGGGAAGGAATGCCAATCAGAAGGCCTGGGTTCCAGTCCCGGCTCCAACATATACCAGTCATGTACCCAAAGGTAACCCTTAAAGTCCAAGAGCCGCAGCTTTCCTTTTGTAAAATAAGGACTATACTATGCTCTGAGTGACTCCCATGTGCACTCAGTTCCCGCTGAAGAATATTGGTCATGTGACCTCATGATCATGGTCAAAAGTGAGTGGGCCCCTGAGAGAAGGCAGTCTGCCTACAGGCTGGTCAAGGGTCTGGTGGGGAAACTGCCTATCAGAGGCAACAGTGACTACCAATTAACCAGATCCCATCAGGGGTCTGAATGCAAGATGGAGGCCATGGCAGAGGACACAAAGCAGAAAAAGTCACAGGAAGGGACAGAGTTTGAGTAACAAGAAGGACCACAGAAGAGATAAGAGCTACCATAATGGTGGATCAGCAACCTGCACTGGGCAACAGTATCTTTGAGCTTCTTTGGATCCTGAACAATGCTGCTGCAGGGCTTGCTGGGAGGAGAGTCCAGGATTCCTTATTCTCTCTGAATTCCCATTTCTGGTGACCTGAATAGGTGTGTCTGTTTTAGCTTGAAGCTATCAAGGTTGGCCCTGCCCTGAACACCTTAAATTACTGTGTCAAAGCAGCAATGTGTTACCCTTACCTCTCACACTGACTGCTCACTGTGAGGCTGTGCTCTATGTACTCCTTGTAACAATAATCAAGGAGGTAAGGCCTCTCATTAGTCCCATTTTATAACTGGGCAAACTGGACATACAGTCCAAGGTCATGTGGCTAGAAAGGGAAGATTTAAACCGAGGTCTATCAACATTAAAGCCCACGTTCTCCATAATCCTTCTCCCATAAAAATAAAGTGTGAAGTACTTTGTAAAGAGTAAATATTTATACAAAGTGAGCAATACACAGGGTTTGCTGAGCCTGACAGGCAGTTCCACTCCCACCTGTGCAGCTCCTTACCTGCCCAGTTTCTGACCCTCGCCAGTGAAGGCTTTGAAGGCTCCTTTGGGCTTCACAAAGTCCTCATCTCGATGGTCCTCCATGTCCAAATTCACCTGCCCACCATGAGCTAACCTCCGTAGCTCTGCTGGCACCTCCCTGTGGGAGAAAAGGCAATGCTGGGGCCCACACAGAGCAGGATGGGAATGACAGTGATGGGTAAATGAATAAACTTTTCAGTTCCAACTGTGAGAATTGCTGGGTCTCCACGGAAAGCTGGCTACTCTAGTGGCTACCTGTTTGCCTCCCCTTCTCTCTTGTCTGCTCAAAGGCACAGGAGGGACCTGTATTTATTTGGTCACTTGGCTTTGCTCAAGATCCAAAGGGAAAAAACAGACACAGAAGGTTTTTGGTACAGATCTGTGAATCTGTACCTCAACTGTGCTAAATCTGCTTATAAATGTTTATTTCTTAAATAGTAAACATTTGGATCAGCCTCTTCTTTCCCATCTACCATCTTACTCACTAACAAGGAACCTAGAGGAGGGTTTTTCTGCTCACCCTCTACGGATGGACTCCAGAAACTGGGCATTAGATGGGTCTTGGTAGCTTCTGAGTTCGCCATTGTCCAGGCTGAATCCACTCTTCCAGAGCTTCAACACTATATGAACCTGTGAAAACAGGAGGTAAGCAGTCCACCCACTGTTAGGAACCTCACAAGCACATCATTGTAAACCTGCAAGTTAGCAGCTTTTACTATTTTACTGTGCCATTATTAAAACACAGACAAATACAAACACATGCATGAGGAAATCGACCAATCGACCAAGTAAGTATTAAACTAAAATAAGATAGTATGGGACAGGTTAAGAGATTGGGCGTTGATTTAAGCAGACCTGGGTCTGTGCCTTACTTTTGCCAATCGCTAGCTCAGTGGCTCTGAGCAGGTAACTCAGAAGCTGTGGCTTTCCTCATCAGTAGGGATGCCAGTGTGCGTGGCATGTAGCTTGTGCTCTACTAAATTACCTACGGACTGTTTTGCAGTCATTAACAATATCTACGACTCCATGTACGTATTCACAGAAAAGGGTCTAGAAGGCTAAAAACCAACACGTTAGTAGCTGCTGCCTCAGGTGGATAGGGATTTCTATTTTCTTCTTCCTTAGCTTTTATTTTGGGATAAATCCCAAAATGATTAAAAAACAAATACATTATGGAAACTAATGGTGACAAGGCTATATGAAAAAGTTTATGGCATTAGTATTAAATTAAAACCACCTCAAAATTGTTTATATAGTATGATTACTCTTACTGGAGGGGGGACCCTTACATATAGGGACTGGATAATTAATAGTAAGGAAATTTTCATAAAAAGTTGCATTTCGCCCAGCAGGGCGTGGCTCAGCGGTTGAGCATCGACCTAGGATCCAGGCGATCAGGGTTCGATTCCCAGTCAGGGCACATGCCCAGAGTGCGGGCCTGATCCCTAGTCGGGGGCGTGCAGGAGGCAGCCGATCAATGACTCTCTCATCATTGATGTTTCTATCTCTCCCTCTCTCCCTCTCCTTTCCTCTCTCTGAAATCAATAAAGATATATTAAAAAAAAAGAAAAAAAAAGTTGCATTTCAGGTCTCTTTGGGTGGTCTGGAGAACAAATTATTTAGCTGTGCTTATCCCACCAGACAACTCTGGATATACTGCCCCTTTGCCTGAGATCCATGGAGTGCTAGTAAACTCCTTTATTTGTCCATCCCCTCTGCCTACCCCTTCTTATGAGCCCCCTTCCCAGCTAGATGAGAGCTACCTTTGATTCTCAGGTAAGCCTCTCTGTTCATGGGCCACAGCAAGGGCACTGGCTCTTCCCTTTCAGAGGCTGCTGGTTCATGCATACCATGTGACCAATCCCTTCCGAAAAATGGCAGAACAGTTCACAAGCTTCCTAAAGAAGGAAGATGAACACTCACATCTTGACCCGAATGCCGCCTCCTTTCTCCTGCCACATAGGCAGACTCTTCTTCTGGTGCTGCCCCAAGGCGGTAGCCACCCCCAGCAAATGGCTATAAAAGACAAAATCACACACACTTGAGGAGTGGGTCAGTGGGGGTGGGGTTACTCAGGTACAATGATTATTAAAAGCTCCTTAAGTACTAGATTCACTCTCTCTGGGTATCAACCTCAGAATTAAAGGCCCAGGCAGAGTTGCAGGGCCATCTACCTGCATGGCCATTAAGTGGCCAGGAATAGGGTGAGAACTGGAAGAAGGGAATGTTGCTTGGCTAAAGGGAACAGTTGCTCCTACTTCTAATCATGGCCACCCAGAAATTTGTGAAAAGGACAACACTGAAGAATTTTTTATTTCCCCGAAGAGACGGAAACCCTGACTTTATATAAAACAGGTGGCTATTAATTCAATTAAAACAAAATAAAGCAAAACACTGAGTAAGTCAAACTGAATAGGCCACATAAAATGTGTTGAAACCCAACCCGGATCACAGGTCACAGGCTTGAAAACACTGCTGCAAGTCTTGATTTCATGTTAAAGGGTGGAGAAGCTGTGCTGCTCTTCTGCGTATGAGAGTAAGTGAGCAAATGAAAAACCTAACAAAAATTCAGTCACCATTGGGGTGAGGAGAGCCTCCTTCTCCTGCTATGGGACCTGAGTTCTTTGGACAGAGACAACAACCTTCTATGCTCACTCTTTGTTTACTGGTCTCTCCAGGGCTCTTGGTCACTCGCTCCACAGCTACAGCTCCATGTTCCTTGGCACCTTTAAATAGATCATCCACCAGCTCGTTGGGACTTTTCTTCCTGGGAGGGCCAACAATCTGTTGTCCACTTCTCTCTGAGCCTCCAGCATAAAACCTGTGCAGAAAATACACATCTAACACCAAACACACTTAGAAAACACAAATAGAGCATGTGCCAGGCTCTGGGATAGGTGCTGGGCACACTGAAGCAAAGGGTACTATGTCCATCTTTAAGGAACTTACTGTCTAACTGGGGACATGTGTAAGGAGGCAGGCAGGCATAATGCAGTGTGAGCAGCAACAGAGGTCAGTATAAGGGGTGCTCTGGGAACACTGAGCTGGGAAGGACAGTCAAGGCTTCCTAAGAAGGACGTCTTCTAGCTGAGTCTTGAGGATGAGGGTGAGTTGATCAGGTGAAGAAATCAGGGAAGGGCATTCCAGGCATGCATGGCAGCACGTCGGCTCCAGAGTCCCAACTGGCAATTATCATCTGGTGGCCAGCACCTCTCCAGAGCATAGCAACTATGGTCATGGTCAGAAGCAGCTACCACTAGCAGCTCTGGGTTAATGGTGACAATGGCATGGTTAGTACAGGCAGCGAGGCTCCAGTGTTGGCTCTGCTGCTGAGTAACCCTGGGTAAGCCAGCACACTGCTGTGTATCTTACTTTCTTTGTCTCTGAAATGGGAGGGAAGAACCACATGCCCTACCTACCTGCTCCTTAAGTCAGGGCCATGAGGTTCAAATCAGCAGATGTATGCAAAAGAACAAGCACAGAGTAATGCACACATGTAAGGTGGTGTGATATAGCACCAAGAGCTCACCCAAGCCTTACCTCATCCTGCTATTCTTGTGACCTATACCGGGGGCACTGAGGCGAGGGTACTGGAAAAGGCCAGGGATGCTCAAAAACAAGCCTCAAGACACCCACGTTGAGTTTTGCAATGGGGCCAAGCATGGCTTGAGATTAAGTTAGCACTTTTTTACCTGGGTCTGAAAACCAGGAGTCAGGTAGTTTGCCTAGCTGCCTCCTTATTATTTCTATTCACAGCTAAGTCAATAGCATGTCCATGGGTAGGGGGAATTAAGAACCTATGAAAATTAGTCTCAGCCTTTCATTTCCTGATGTTCCCTAGGGAATGCAAGGCAAAGCCATAGGCTTTCGAAAGAATACTACCACCAGTGTCATCAGGTCTGAAATGTTGAGGGGCAGAGGAAGTAATCAGGATGTCAAATAAAGAAAAGTCAATGCCTGGCAGATGTGACAGGATGGGAGGAGGAGTAGAAGGAGGTCATTTAGGAGCTGGACATTCACATACTTGATGACACTGCCTGTCACTCAAGGAGTGTAAAACCCTGAAATTAACATTTATTTCTGAACCTTGAGTATATTTAAGAAGGCTCAGAGGCAATGTAAAGTGTATACAGATGAAATCAGAAAATAGAACACATGTGATTTCTCAGCCCACTTCCCAAAGAGTGACCATGATGAGTTAATTGTATTTCCATAATGGTTATTACACAGTGTTCCTTAGGAATGTCTGACAGACCAAGGCAGAGTCCACAAAGAAGCAAAACCCATGAAACGAGGCTGCAGCCAGTACATTCTTGCTCATTCCAGGTAGATGAATTTCTGCTCAATGGACTATCAGGTCTTTTTTAAGGCATCTCCAAGCCTTGCCTTATTTGCTAGGGCCTGTGATCAAGTGCCTTAAAAACATTAATGTCCATGACCTGGTATTTTTATTTCTAGACATGATTCTAAGAAAATAATATGAAACATAGTCAAAGATTAACAGACAGATATGTTCACAGCACTGATATTTACAGTGGTAAAAAATGAAACAATCTAAATGTCAGACATCCCGTATGATGGATTATTATAGTCATTGAAAACACATATGAAGAATTTTAATGACATGAAGAAGTGTTTAAGATGTAGCAGTAACCCAACAAAAGCAAAAAACAAAATTATCTGACTGTTACAGTGTAAATTACAATATAAAACAAAGTATATTTATACACAGAACCAAAACTAAGTGGAAATACACCAAAATACTAATGTAGTTACCAAATGGTAGATGAGTGTTATATATTTTTCATTACACTATTCTGTATTTTCTACAACGTATACTAATTTCATTATAACATTCCTAAAAGTTAAAAACAAACAGTATGTATGTGTGTATAGTGGGGGAACATACATTCAGAAGCCTTTTATTCTGTTTATTATGTGATATATTGCCTTTTTAAAAATAATTTTTATTGATTTTTTAGAGGGAGAGGGAAGGAAAGGGAGAGAGACAAACATCGATGTGAGAATGGAACATTAATCAGCTGCCTCCTGCACATCCCCTACCAGGGATGGAGCCTGCTACCTGGGCATGTACCCTGAAGGGGAACTGAACCAGCAATCTTTGGTGCATGGAACGATGCCCAACTGAGTCACACCAGCCAGGGTTGTGTTGTATTGCTTTTTTAATTAAAAAGAAAACGCTGGAAATACACCAAAAATATTGATACCTGGTTATCTCTGGGTTGTGATATAAAGGACTTTTTTTCTTTTTTATTGATGTTTCCCTTCCCATAACCTTCTTCAATAAATACATACTATTTTAACAATTAAAAACAAAAATAAACCCAGAATACACCAAAATAAAAGCAGTAGTAACAAGGGACAGGGATTACTTCAAAGCTATCTCTCGGAGGAGGGGGGGAAGCTATTTCTACTATGTGTGTGACTAGTCGCCAGTAGTAATAGCTAATGATAACCAAACACGTTTATCCTTCTAGATGATTTACACATTACCATGATTTACACATTATCAAGGACTTTCCTGTGGACTGTGCTCCCCCATGAAGACTCACCTCTGGCCCTCCTCCTCCTCCTCCTCTTCATCTTGGTCATGAATGAGGTCTTTGAAGGATGTTACCCTGTTATCGCTGGAGATGCAGAAAAGAGCAAAGTGATCTCAGGGGAGTTCAAGAAAGGTATCCCCCATCACCAGCTGCTAAGGAGTTGAGGACACTGGGGTTAGATTTTTTTGGTGGGGCAGGAAGAGGATCTTTGTGGAAGAGGGTTAACCTCTCTAAGTTTGTAAGTAAAATAATGTGGCATTTATTTCTTCAAGGTCACACAGGGCTGAGAATAAGTTAGAAAGGGGGGGAATGAGATGGGGCCTGTACTATTTTAAAAACTTACTAATGAATTGCTATTTTCATCATTTACTTTTTTTTTTTAAAATATATATTTTTATTGATTTCAGAGAGAGGAAAGGAGAGGGAGAGAGAGAGAGATAGAAACATCAATGATGACAGAGTCATTGATCGGCTGCAGCCCGCAACCTGGGCATGTGCCCTGACCGGGAATCGAACCCTGATCCCCTGGATCCTAGGTCGACGCTTAACCACTGAGCCACGCCCGGCCAGGCATCATTTACTTTTTAAATACTGAGGGAATGCCTGTGCTAGGCACTCAACTAGGTGGTAGATCTATAAAAATGAACACACACAGTTCTTACCCTTGAGTTGCTTACAGCCTAGTGGCACTTTGGCCAGGAAACCATCATTAAATATTACGTAACAGGGGCTATGACAGAGGAAAACACATGGGACATGTGAGCGCAGAACCATGTTCTGAGGGGGGATGGGGGACATCAGGAAAGGTTTCCCAGAAAAATGCAACATTTGGACTGAGTGCTGAAGAACTGATGGACTGTCAGTCAGTTGGATAAAGGGTGGTGGGGCTGGCGGGGCAAAGGAACCAGCAGGGCACTAAAGGAAAAAAGTATATGCACAGACATGAGCAAGAGTAACACATTAGAGGAAGGAAAAGCTGTCAAGATGTAGAAATGACATGAAGAGGCAAGGAGGCCTCTGCCTGCTTCTCATGTAGGTTAGTCAAGAAGTATTTGTTAGTGTTTAGGAAAAAAAAGAGTTGTCTGGGGTGTGGTAGAGAGGCACACTAAAAATGGGTGTGAGAAGGGTTAACTCCCTCCTCTGACATTGTCTTACACTGCCACTTTTTTTCTGGTTTAGATTTGTCATTAAGGGACAGTCTTAGTTTTACAAGGATCGTAAGACACACATCTTATAAAAACATTTTCTGTATTTCTAAGGAGAAAATAGTAGCGTTCCTATGATATGGGGACAAGAGGATAATACAGACTTAGTGAGGCTGGACAGAGAAGGAACAGTTGTTTTCTAGGAAGAAAGCTCCAGTTTGGTCTTAAAGATTTATTTCAAGGATACGAGTAGGGTACAGAACAGGCTTTGAGGTTCCATCAACTAGAAGTGGGAGGACAAAGACCACTTGATGAGGCAAATACATTCCCTGTCTGAGTTAGCTGAAGGCAACCTCCTGGGCATTCCTTGATGCTCTATGACATGGTTAAAAAGAAATAAATACGAATAAAAAATCCTGTCTCTCTGTTGTTAAACACCTTCAAATACACAGGTGTACACTTGCTTTAGCAAACCACTTGCTCCGGCTATGGGTTTGATTTTCCCCCCAAAAGTTCTTATACCTAGACTCTGACAGTACCTAACACAGACTCTGGTGTCCACATACCTGGGCCTGATCCCAGCTCAGTCTCCTACCGTAGGATCTTGGGCATACTAATAAAGTTTCTAAGCCTTCATTTTCTCATGTGAAAATTGAGACAATCACAGTACCAACCTCATAGGCTTTCTGTGAACAGCCGGGGTACTGATGCATAATGTAGCACATTTCAAGTACTAGTCTTGAGCAGTGGTTCTCAAAGTGTTGGTCCTTGGACTGGAGTATCCGCATTACCTGTGAAACTGTGAGAAACGCAAATCCTCAGGCCCCACCTCAGACCTCTTCAAACAGAAACTATGGAGGAGTGTCTAGCAATCTGCTTTTAAGAAGCCCTCCAAGTAATTCACATGCATGCTCAAGTTTGAGAACCACTGCTCTGAGTTACCTTATTGGTATGGATGTCTTGGGGACACTGCCAATTTCAGAATATTTTGTCTATGTCTTCCACAAAGTGGCAAAATGTCTCAGAAATCTCAATTTTTCAGCACCAAAACTATCTCCCAGGCTGCCGGGGCACCCTGAAGTGGCACAAAAGTCCTCTGTCAGATCACATTTTCTGCCAATATGGAAACCACTAGTCACACGTGGCTACTGAACATGTGAAATGTAGTTAAGTACAAATATTTAATAATTTAAACAGCCACAGGAGGCTAGTGGCTACCATATTGGACAGTATAGTTTTAGATCAGACAACAGTAGTCCCTGAAATTCTCAAAAAGTACAGTTTTGTTAGAAGAAGAAAAAAAAAAAGGAACTAACTGCTACCTGTTGGCTGACCCTGTGCTATAGGTACAGGGCTGGGAGGTGCTGAACACAGAAGTAGAAGTAGCTCTGGATTTAGACAGACTTGGGCTTGACTCTGGCATAACAGCAAATGTGAGTTACTCAACCTTTCTAAGACTCAGCATCTTGACCTGTGAAATGGTGAGCACCCTAACTACTTCCACAGCTATTCAGATAAGAAGAGAGCATAGGTGAGACTATCTGGTAGAGTTAGACAGATGTGGGCGCTCCTGAAATACTAACCCGACCACTTCTTAGAACTTATAATTTACTTAGTGAGAAAAAATTAAGTTAAATATGAGGAGAAGAGTTCATGACAACACAGTAGAGATGTCACCAAGAGAACAAGGAGGATATGGGTCAAAGAAGTGACTGAATTAGAGTTGTGACTGGAGTTCTGAGGAATAGAACTATGGCATGCTGCCTATGGGTTGGGGATAACATGCTCAACAGGGAAGGTGGGGATGGAGCTAACCCAGAGGAAGCGTGAGATCTGGACAGGAAGAAAGCAAGAGCAGGCATGCCCAGGCCAGTGAGAGGCTCAAACAAAGGCAGAACAAAAATAAGGCAAAACTGAGACCCAAAGAAATCAGTCTGGTAAATGAGAAAAAGGGGTTAAGGTTAGGATGGCAGGTTCATGGCAAACTCTGGAGAAGCCTCCATGTCAACAAGGAGAGGCAGTACATCATTCTGGCTGAAAGCTGAATGCTGTAATCAGAAACAGATCTGCATTTAAATCCTTGTTTTATTAGCTGTGTGGTCTTGGGAGGGTGCCCTGCTTCAGTGTAATTCCCATTTGACAAGTGAGAAAAACAGAGGGACTGAGATGTTAAGTAACCTGCCCAAGGTCACAAATCTCCAGCGACAGAGCTGAGATCTGAACTTAAGCAGTGTCTAAAGTGGGAACAACAAAGTACCCACCTCAGAGGGCTGCAGTGAGGACTAAAGAAAGATATATGTAAAGATTTAACCCAGTGCCCGACACTTAGCAAGTGCTCAATAAACGACAACTGTTACTATGGAGGGATTTAGACTTTCTCCTATAGCAATGACTAACTTTTTTATGCCCTGCAGACCTCTGAGAAACTGACAAATGCTACGGATTTCCTCGAGAGAAAAGATAAAACATACAAACAAATTTTTGCCTACAATTTCAGGTCATTCATGAACCATCTCGCATTCATTCCATAGATTTATCCGAAGGATTCAGAGCCTCCCCACTAAGAACGCTTCTTCTAGAGTCAAAGAAGTAACTTACTAATTGTTCATGAAACATGCAGTGACAACATGAAAGGTATCTGAGAAGATGATAGTGGGGCATGGGCAAAGCCCAGAGGAAGGCTAAGTGTCCTACAACAGTCAGGCAAACAGGACTGGGGATGGGGAGAAGCAGGCTCCACACAGAATTCCTTTGAGGTGCCAGCATAAACTTGGCTTCCGAGGATGTAGTCAGCATTTTCCTTCTGGACAAGAACAATGCAACAAACTGTGCCCTCCCTCTCCCTCAGTGACAAGTCTGAGGCTTAACCAAAGCAACAAAGCAAGGCCTTTAGATCTGCATGTGTCAGTCTTTTACTCTCCTAAATCCTCGATTCTTTTACTTTTATGTCTATGTTTAAAATATGTGTACTTGTTGTGAAATGACAGGGAACACACACAAAAAAATGGGGAACATGAGAATGGATGCTAATGATAATAAAATGGCAATAATAGCAGCTAACATTTATTGTGTTCAAAATGCTTTGTAAGTATTAACTAATTTAATCTCCTGTTTGGTAGGCACTACTACCATTCCCATTTGACAAGTGAGAAAAACAGAGGGACTGAGATGTTAAGTAACCTGCCCAAGGTCACAAATCTCCAGGGACAGAGCTGGGATTTGGACCTAAGCAGTCAGACTCTTGACCTATGCTCTATTAAACCACCCTCTTAATAGGACTTTGGGACTACTAGAGAAGACAGATGTGAATATGTGGCTGACATTATAGGCTAACTTTCAACTTTTCCCACTCTGTATTACTGACACGCCAACCCCCACCAGTAACCTGAAAGAGTCACACCCCAGGAAATCAGCTGTCTCTACCAGCAGCTGTAAGAAGAGCCCTCATCCTAATAACCCGGTAGTAACATCCAGATGTGCCATTAAGGACATCTCACAGGTTAGTCCCTATGAATAATTAAAGATCAGTTGCCTACAACCTTTTTCCTCTGGAAATGGGAGGTAGGGAAAGAAGTTAAGGAAGCAATGAGATTTGGGGTTAGTGTTCCTTTAAACGGAGGAAATGTGCCCTGGCCGGTGTGGCTCAGTGGTTAGTGCCGGCCCACACACTGATGAGATGTGGGTCTGATACCCAGTCTGGGCACGTACCTGGGTTGGTTACAGGTTCAGCCCTGGCCCTGGTCGGGGTGCATGTGGGAGGCAACCAATGGATGTCTCCCCCCCCCCCCCCCCAACAGATCAATGGAAAAAAAATCCTTAGGTGAGGATCAGCAAAATATAACTAACTAACTAACTAACTAAATAGGGGAGGAAATGTGATTAAAGGCTCAGAAACACAATTAGCAACTTCACTGGCAAAGAAACATTGTATCTATACTCTGGGATTGAAGTCAAACCCAAGTAAGTTTTTCTGGTAAACACACGCCAGAGAATAGAGGCAAATCAAGCTAGAGCAGAGAGAGAAGCTGCAGGTCAGACACTTCTGTAGGAAGAAGTCTCGCCTGTCTCCTAGAAGATCAGCACTGTCTCACTGCAGATCACAGCAGAGATCTGCCCTAGGAACCTTGGAGTCAAGGTGGCTGGGGCAGGGGATGCAAACAGGATTATAAAGATTAATAACAGTTCACCTAATAAGATAAGGTCTCTGTAATCTACTTGGGAAAGGATGGGTTATGCAGGTTTATTTTCTCTAAGACTTCTTAATAGGGTAATGGGCACCCTAAAATGTCAAAAAACAAACCCTCCCCCCCAAAAAAACCACAAAACAACAAAACCCCTTCTAACGTCTGATCTTTTATATCTACAGCACTCCTGGAAGGAAGTCCTTCAGTTTCTACTGAAAACCTCCAGAGATGGAGAGGCCACTCCTCAGTTTTCATAAATAAAAGACCTTCAAACTCTTAAAAGTAGGTTCTGTGGTTTCTCCCAGGATTAGACCATAAACCACACTCACGTAAGATTCCCCACCTGAGAGCCTTATACATATCTCTACAGGAAAGGAAGTCAGATCAAACAGGTTGGACTGGGGGAAGGCAGGCTCCACAAGAAATTACCTTAAGGTGCTAGCATAAACTTGGCTTCTAATAATGCCACCAGAGTTTTCCTCTGGACAAAGAACTATGACCCACCAGTCAGTCTAACTTTCTCACTCAAACCCACTGGTCTGTATCCCCAGGCCTGAACCCTCTGTCAAGTTAGGAAACAGCTCCTCATCACTGCTGGAAGCACACCCATATAGCAATAATTGAAATTGACCCTTACCTGGGGGCTGTGCCTCTGGACACTGAACTGGGGGTTGCCTGTGAAATGGTCACAATGTCTTCGTCCCCTCCATCCTCATAAAAGCTTGCTAAGGCGATCTGAAACAGAGATAGTAACCTGGGATCCTTAAACAGGCTTTCATCTAACACGTATCTCCTTTGAGTAAAAAGGAGCAAAGACACAAAGACATGGCCCACACTTACAAATAGGTCTGTATCTGGAGGCCTAGAAAATTAAACCAACTATTAGTCTTCACATTACCTCAAACAAATTCCACCTACTGTGGGGGGGGAATAAAAGCCCAGAAGGAAGGCTGGGATGGAGAAACTCCTCATTCTCATCTTACTAAAAAATATCATTTAGCAAAAGCAGTGTACATTTATTGAACATTTATTTATGTGCCATATTGAGAGTAACTGTACATGTGTTAACTCATTTCATTCTCAATGAACCCTGTGTAATTATAACTATTATCCTCTCATTTTACAGTTGATATAGAAGTACTGAGAAATTAAGAAAACTGCCTACAGTTGCCTGAGTTCCATCCCGGGCAGTGTGCTCAGGCCCTTATTCTCAGCTCTTATGTGATAACCAGGAGTCAGGAACTGTGAGGCCAGTCCAGATTACTACTTCTACTTTCTCTCTAAGGCCCAGTTTCCTAATCTGTGCAATGGGGACACCTGTCCCACCAAACCTGCACAATGGATGAGAAGATCCTTTAATATTTATGCATAGTCATGTCTTAACTTTATATTCAAGGAATATGGAAGTCTTCTGGCCATTCATGATTGTTTCTCTCATCCGCTCAATGGGCAGGCATTTACTAATCACTTACTTGCACAAAGAAATAAAAGCACCGAGATCTACAGAGATGAAAAAGACGTGGCTCCTGTTCTCAGTGTCACCAGCCTTATAAGAGGCAGTGAGCTGTTCTGGGACATATCAGCCTATTAGGAATACTGTGCTTTCATGGGATATAACATAACCTGCCTGCTGCAGGCAGTATGCCTTTGCAGGTAGTATGCCAGGAGAAAGTGTGCTGCCAGGGGATTTGCATTAGGTTGGCACTGAGGGGTGGCTATATTCAAGTCCTGGCCTGGCAGGGCAAGTCATGCCACAAGCATGAGCCTGTTTCCCCACCTATAGCGGGAGGAGACTGGGATTGATGACGTGCCAGTTGTATCACTGTGAGCCTCTAAGTCTTTCAGGCAGAAGCTGCATTCTGTGTTTCTGCCCTGCTCAATGGCTTCATTCACACTGTGTGTCTGCAGAAGTGTGATGCTTTATCTCTGGAAGCAATTTAAATGGTGGAGTCAGCAGATCCAATTCAAATCTCAACTTCACTACTTACTGGCTGTGTAGCCTTGGGCATGTCACATACCCTCTGACCTTCCAATTCCTCATCGATACAACGACGCTGGTCTCCTTTACCTCAGTGTTGCCAGAATTAAACAAATCATCATATGTAAAGTGCCAGGTATATGGTGGTTAAGAGTTTGGGCTTTGTAATCAGACATCACTGAGTTCTAATGTTCTCTCTTCCACCTGGTAGTTAGCGAGGCCTTGAACAAGTAAGTAACTTAACCTCCCTACACCTTAGCTGCAAAATGCAAAATTTAAATGACTTAAGACAAGTAAAGCAGTTAAAACAGCATCTGGCTCATGGTAGGTGCTCAATAAACACTAATCCTCCTCTACCTAAGATGTATGCTGGCCAGGAACATTTACACAATTCTTTCTACAATTTCTGAATACCTATTACGTGCCCGGCGTTGTTCCAGGCACGGGTGATTATACAGCTTACAAAAGTCCCTGCCTCGCGTGGCTCGTCTTAATGTCTTAATAAGTATTTATGACTATTTAATACGTGCCAGTGAACTAGACAATCTCCACGAGACTCCCATTTTAGAGACAAGGTAACTAATAAAGATAAACACACTCCAACCTTGCGCCACCTCCCCAGATGTAGTTTCTCCCAGCAGTGAGGTAGGAGGGGGCGTGGACCAAATCCTTGGCCCGGCTTCTCCCTCCACCTGCGGTCGGGCTAAGGAAATGGAAGTAAACGACCACCTCGTCCCCGGGGCGGGTCGTTCGGGCCGGGCCCCGTTCGAGGCTCGGCGCGGCCGCCACGCCCCCAGGCTCCCCGTCCCCACGAGGGTTGCTGCAGTGCCCAAAGCTCGCCGGCCCAGCGAACCCGAGAGGCAGGAGGGGAAACGGAGGCCGGGCAGAGCACGGCGGGGCTGGGGCTGGCCCGCGTTTTCCCACGACCGAGGCGAGCTGGCAACGCTTGGCGAGCGGCCACAGGCCCCTGAGGCCTGCGTCGGGCCGCGGCCCGGCGGGATGACGGTGCGCTTCGGCCACCGCCGGCCTGACGTGCGAGGCGCCCGCGCCCCGCCGCCCCCGGCCTGCCCGACGCAGCATGCCTCGCGGCGCTACCTGCAGATCCCAGCCGGCCGACTCCAGGAAGAAGCGAGCCCGGTCCTCCTCGGTACCCGTCACCGCCACGAACTCCCTCAGCGACTCCTGCCTGTCCGCCATCTTCGCCCAGTGTGCCGCCCAAACCGCTCCGGCCGTCGCTGCACGGCCTCAGCCTCGCCGCTGCGTTCCGCCCGGGGGTGGACCCTGCCCGGCCGAGCGGCACCCGCCCGCAGGCCCCGCCCCACGCGGTGCTTCACGCAAAGCCCTCCGTGCGGGAAACGCCGCAGCTCTGCGCCCTCTGGCGGCCGCAGCGCAGGGCCGCAGCCGAACGGCGGGAGTTGGAGAGGCGCCGGGATGAGAGGCAGGGCGGGACTTCAAACCCAAGGGCAGGCCGAATGCGGGTTGCTGAAGTCAGAATCCCAGCTATTAGTGGACTCGTCTCGTCCTTTCGTTAGTTTATTCACTCGTTCATTCGCTCGTTTAAATATTTACTGAGTGTTATCAAGGTCCCGGTGCTCTTCCAGGGCTGGGGATCAGCAGCGAGCAAAGCAGAGCCCCTGCCCTCTGGTTGCTCATCCTCTAGGGAGCTAAAGCAGACCTTGAACGACGGGTCACTCCTTTCTTCCAACCCTTGCTTGGCTCCCCATGTTACTCCGCATGAGTCTCGGGGCCTGCAAGACTCAGGTGACATGCGCCAGCCCCTCTACCTGCCCTCGTGGGTTTCTCACCGGCTTCCTCTGCTGCAGGCCCTTCTGGATGACCCTCAGCGTGCCAGCCATGCGTTCGCATGAGTCTTTGCATCTGCTGCTCTTGTGGGGAACACCTTCCCCTCGCTCGTGGGCAAGGTGCTCCCTCACTTTCTTCAGGCTTCTGCTCCAAGGGCGCCTTCTCAGACACAACCCTGTCTTCTAGGTCCTGAGCTGCTTTGCCCTCTTGCCACCTGCCTGGATGCGCTTCTCTTTCTCTTCCCTTTGCCAGGTCCAGCTCATCCTTCTGATCTCAGTTTAGGTATCCCCACCTCAAGGTAACAGTCACAGATTCCAGGAATTAGGGAGTGGAGTATCTTTGGGGGTGGGGTGGGGGGGTGAGACATCATTCAGCCCACCGTATCTGCTTTCTGATGTCTGCTAATTCAGTGATTCTTAGATTAAATTAATATCCCCATTGTCTTAGGCTTGTTCAACCTGTTTTTCTGTTGTTATAAGATGAAAAACATCTAGACTAATCCACTTCCCACACAGTAGGTGCTAATAAATGTTTGCATGGAAAGTGGGAAGGGGGTTCACATGTCCCGAGTGTACACAGTGCGCACAGCACACAGTAAGTCCTCAGCAAATGCTGAATTAAATTGGCTCTTCTACAATGCAGACAAATCCAGGTTATTCCCCCACGGTTCCAAGAGGTGAAGTGACTGATTAGTCACTAAAGGTGCACAGGGAGGGTGGGAGGGCTTCAGGATTAGAAGTCCCCTGTGTCTGACTCCAGGAAATGCATGCTTTCCCTTACATCAGGGCTTTACAACCTGGACACTGCTGATATTGTGGGCCAGACAACTCTTTGTTGCGGGGGCTGCCCTGTGCATTATAGGTTACACAGCAGCATCTCTGACCTCTAACCACTAGATGGTGATAGCACCCCCCAACTCATGACAACCAAAAATGTCTTTAGACATTGCCAAATGCCCCTGGGTGGCAAAATCTCCTCGTCTTGAGAATGACTGTCTTCCATTATGCTGTCCTACTGCGGGTAGTGACCAAAGAGGGGCTGTTTCAGCTGGGAATTGAACTCAGGTGTCGCACAGGGCAAGGGAGAGGCTGAGTCCATGCCCTCGAAGTATTGAGGTGGAAATTACTCTTACAGTATCTATTGATATTTACCCTCTGTTTTTCTAGTGAAAATTTTCAGCTGGGGTTATTGCTTCCAGAATAAAGACTACATTTCCCAGTCTTCCTTGCAGCTAGCCATGACCACATGAAACATTCTAGCCAATTAGAGATGATGTGGGCAAATTCCTAGCTGTGTCCTAAAAGGGGAGTGTCACACTCCCCTTCATTGCCTTTTCCCTGGTCTTGCTGCCTGGGATGTCGACCTGGTAGCAACGCAATCAAGGAATCCTTGGTCTCAATATCAGGGAGCAGCTGTTTTGCCTGGTCTGCTTATGCTCAGATGTTACTAGAGAAACGAATTTTGTTCTGGTTTAAATCACTGTTATTTATGAGTTTTGTTAAACTTGCCAAACTTGTATTCCAACTTTTACAGACACCCAAGCTAGCCACAGTGTGGAAGGAAAAAAGGCAGGAAAGGGGAGAGGAGGCTATACATGGAGGCGGTGTGGCTGGGTGAGCTCAGAAATGCTCTGGGATACCTTCTGGGAAGTCTCTGAGTTAGATTTTGAAGATTGTGAAAATGTGGAGCGAGGGGGGGGAGGGGGAGGGCACTTCAGAAGGGACTGCAGCAGAAGCAAGAGCCTTGAGGAGAAACTTCGGCAAGGCCTTGAAGGACAAGGAGGGTCTCAATAGGCTGAGAAGAGAGAGGAAGATTCGTCAGAGGGGAACCCAGTGTCAGGTGGGGTATTTCACCAGGTGAACTGAAACCAGGTGCAGGGATCCTGGAGTTTGTAATGAGCCCTGGGGGACATCTGGAGGCTGGGATTGGAGACAGAGAAATAGTTGGGGAGCCCTGGCCCCTCTCTGACTCAGGGTACCTCTCTGGAGTTGACCCCTCACCCATGCCCCATGCTGCATGCTAAAATGAGCACAGCTTTGCTGGGCCTGGGGTTTTGATGTTTTCTTGCCCAGCTCTTCTCCAGCGGGCAGCCAGGGCCACCAGGAGTGCAGCCAAGGTCACTGCCTTCAGTCCCAGGACCACAATCGTGAGCACAGACAGGAGGCCTGGGGGATACAAAGGAGAGTTCAGGAAGGACCTCAGGTGAGCCCTTAACAGCCCACACTTAGTGCTCCCTGTGGGCGAGGTTGGGCTCAGCTGCCCATAACCTCTGGGGCCACATTCTTTCTATACTGGCAGAGGAGATCCAAGTCCTCCCCTCCCTTTGTCCCAGGCCTGAAAAGGCCTTGCTCAATATCTTACCTGTACCTTTAATCATCCTGATGACCTCCCTGACCTCTGACAATACAGTAAGTTTTCATTTAACATAATCGATTGGTTCTGTGACTAAGTAAAACATATGTGTAATGAAACCAACTTTAGCATAAGCTAGTTCATATAAACAAGAGTGAACTTTCCTACGGCATCTTATTAACATTATAACGAAATGATGGAAATGGCGTCATCCAAGGACCTGCTATAATAGAAAACTACTTTCATTTATTGGCTGCTTGGCTTCTCTGCCTCAGGTCCCAAGCTAAGCACTTCCTAATTGCCTAATATAATCCTCAAACTAATCTTGCAAGGCAGGAGAGCAATGCGATTTGTATAGATGAGGAAGCAGACGCAGAGTGGGGAAGTGATTTGCTCAAGGCTACACGTGTTGAAGAAGTGATGGGCTCCCAAGAATGGGAGGAACAGGGTTGAGCATCAGGGAGGGCAACCTGGCAACCTCTATTCCCAGTTCTCCCAGTCATCAAGTGCCCCTGAGTGCTAACAGGTGCTGTGACAGACACAGTTCTGGGCACTCAGCACATGTGACTCATTGGATCCACACACAACCCTGTGAGGTAGGCTCTCTGATTTCCCGAAGCCCTCAGTTCAGAGAGCAGGACATCAGAGATTCAAGGAGTGAGGCACCCTGCCCACAATCTCACAGAGAGATAGGGGCTCAATCCAGGAAGCCTAGCTATAGAGCCATGTGCTATTTAGCACTGTTATGTACAGTTTTACGGTGTAATCTTACAAGGAATCATGGGCAGTCCACTACCTCTCAAACAAGACTGCCCATTGAACATTTAGAACTGGCTGTGTCTCTGATTGAGCTTTAGCAAGGTTCTCTGGGTTCCCGGTTCTGCAGTTGAGATGGAGTTCTAGGAACTTTCTTGGTGGCAGATGGGCCCTAGAAGGGACCGGTCCCTTCCCATGGCTAAGCCATCTTTGCCCCACCTTTGCCTGTGGGGTATTGGTTAACTCCTTTGGAGGTAAGAACACTCACCTGACAGAAATCTCCTGGCTACATGTTGATTGATGACTTCTCTCTCTTGGGGAGAAGAGGAATTTGCTGCAAGGGAGAGAGGTGGTCTTAAATTCCACTTTTCTTTCTGTCCCACCACTTTCTGAGCCCTGTGCTTGGAGCTGGGGTCACCAAAATGAGTCTGCCAGTGTCTATCTGGGATGAGGGCTAGAAGTCATACCTAGTAGCAGGGACTGGTTAGTCCTGTTGAGCATCTCTGGGGTTGAAACAACGTCTAATTCATTGCAGTATCCATAGCACCGAGTACAGTGAAGAACAGTCAACAGGCATGCACTAGATGTTTGTTGAATTGTTAACTATACATAGTTCCATGGGACCCAGAAAGGGGAGAAATTAACTCTGCCTGGTAAAAGGAGAAGGCTTCACAGAGGAGGGGCTATTTATGCTGAGCTTTGAGGGATGAGCAGGAGTTTGACATAGAAAATGAGAAAACATTCCAGGCAGAGGCAACAGCTTATGTAAAGGCATGGAGGCTGAGAAAAGCTGGCTTGTTTGGGACATGGTGAAGAGTTCCTGCGGATAACCTCCCCTTTCCCCTAACATCTCCTAGACCACCTGTCTTACCTTGCACTCTCAGCCTGGTGCCCTGTCCAGACAGGTATTGCCTGTTAATTTTCCTGTGAAACTTTACACAGTAGTAGGTGCCTGTGTACTCAGTAGAGACACCTTGCAAAAGAATGCTGAAATCACTGCTGGAGGCGTGGACTGCAGTCACGTTGGGCTGGGAGATGCCTTCGAAGTTGTAAATGGCTTCCCGGCTCAAACCAGCCCCCCGAAACCACCTCACGGGTCCAGGAGGACCATATCCAAGTACTGTGCAGTTCAGCAAGACAGTGTCTCCAGTGGTTGCCAACACCAACTCCTGGGGCTGGATGATCCAGAGGTGTGGCTGTAGGCTCTCAGCTCCTGAATTCAAAGAGAGGTCCTTGTTTCATTCTTTCTTTTTCCATCGTCCACTCATCTCTTCCCTCCCTCCTCTTCCTTGCTTTCTTCAATCAGCCACTCCCTCCTGTGTCCCC
Organism: Miniopterus schreibersii; assembly: GCF_964146895.1. Lineage (NCBI taxonomy): Eukaryota > Metazoa > Chordata > Mammalia > Chiroptera > Miniopteridae > Miniopterus > Miniopterus schreibersii. The sequence continues at coordinate 63,576,818 of NC_138110.1, forward strand.
TCATTACTCAGCAGTTGACGAGAGGAGAGGGAGAGAGAGAGAGAGAAATCCATGTGAGAGTGAAACATTGATCAGTTGCCTCCCACATAAGCCCTGACTGGGGATGGAGCTGGTAACCTTTCAGTGTCTGGGATGGTGTTCCAACTACCTGAGCCACTCTGGCCAGGGCAATACAGAAGTCCTCAGTACTGACTTTGTGCTGATGCTAAGACTGGGGAAAATAAAGCTCAGAAAGACACACAAACGTCCTGCCCTGAAAAAGTTCTCAGTCTGGTGGTGGAGATGGTCCAGAAAATCCCTCTGAGTTTGGATATCCAGACGACTGCAGGACCAAGAGCAGGCACCAGCCACAGCTTGGAAGGAGTCAGAGAAGTCTTCCTGAAATGCTTGCATCAAGCTAAAATGAATCTCTCCCCACCCCCCACCTCCACCACACCCACAGATACTCTCCATGTCAGCAGTTTACAGAGTGGTTTCACAAACATCGGTTCTTCTGTTTCATTACCCAAATGACTCTTGAAGCAGGAATTGTGTTGCCTATTTTTCAAGTTAGGCACTTGAAGTACACAGATCTGAAGTGACTGATTTAAGAACACACTTCTATTGAATGACACATCCAGGATTTGGGTGTCCAGGCCATCACTGGTGAACTTACAGATAACATGACTGATTCCTTGGGGAGTGAGGTAAATTAAATGATCAGCCCCAGTTCTTGACTCCCCTGTGGTACATCCATATTCCTGCCATGGCCTCACGACGGCAGGTACACTTTCTTGTCTATTGAGTTTGAGCTGAGTCATGTGAGTTGCTCTAACCAACGGGCTGTTAGCAGACATTGTGCCAGTAGAAGCTTGAAATGTACTGGGAGTGCTGGGACTTGTCCCTTGTTCTGCTGCGCTCTCCATGAGAAAACGCACCCTGCCAGTCTGGGCCCTGGGATGAGACGTGTGGAACAGAAGCACCCCAGCTGCCTGTAATGTGTGAGTGAGATATACTAATTGCTACGTGCCATTGAGATTTTGTGTGTATAGCATGATTGTGGGTAAAAGTGACTGATGTAGAGAAACAGAGCGGAGCAGAATGTTATAACCCGCAGGGCCTAATACTCACCCTTCACAAGCACCGAGGTGCCCTCATCCAGCTGCATTTCCGAGTGTCCACTCAAGCCGTCAAACCTCACGCAGTGGTAGGTTCCTTCCTGCTCCCTGGTGACATTATGGATATAGATAGAATGGTCGCAATCAAGTGGCTCCAATGTCTGCTGGATCAAGGGTGTCACCCCAGGGAAGAAGCCGTGTCTGAAGTTGTAAATTTCCTGCTGGCCCCGATTGCTCACCTTGACCCATTTTATCATGGCATCAATGCAGGAGCCCATCACTGTACACCTCAGTAGGAGTGTCTCACCTTCTGCCACCAGCATGGGACCATCGGGTTGCAGCACCTGCCACTCATTCCCGTTGCTCTGCTCAGAGGCTCCTACAATAGAGGAAGAAAGACCTTGAGCTGGACAGGAAAGTCTTGGAGACCTAAGAGGCAAGCTTAACAGAAATTAGTCATTAGCTGACCAAGAACAATTGTTCAGTACACTCCAGGGGTGTTGTTGGAGATGGAAGTAAAAGAGGAGATGAGGCAACTGGCTGGAGAGAACAGAGCCACTGAATGGAGAACTTACAAATAATGGATGGCACTTGAGTGCTCACCATGTGCCAGGAACTGCTTGTATTTGTCCCTTCCAACGCTCCCATGAGGTGGGCAGCATCATTCCCATTTTATTTTTATTTTATTTTTTAATATATTTTATTGATTTTAGTGAGAGGAAGGGAGAGGGGGATAGAAACATCAATGATGAGAGTCATTGATCGGCTGCCTCCTGCACGCCCCTCATTGGGGATGGAGCCTGCAACCCGGGCATGTGCCCTGACTGGGAATCGAACTTCGATCTCCTGGCTCCTATGTGGATGCTCAACTGCTGAGCCACGCCCGGAGGAGCCATCATCCCCATTTTAGAACAGAAGACAATGAGTGCCCAGAAAGATTAGGTAATTTTCCCAGGGTCACCTTTTATGGGCTGAATGGTGCCCCCTACCCCCACAATTCATATGTTGAAGTCCTCACCCATGTACCTCAGAATGTGACTGCATTTAGAGATAGTCTATAAATAGGTAATTAAGTTAAAATAAGGTCACATGGGAGGGTCTTAGTCCAATATGACGGCTGTCCTTATAAGGCAGATTAGGACACACACACACACACACACACACAGACACGGAAGACCACATGAAGACATGGAGAGAAGACAGCCATCTACAAGCCATGGAGACAGGCCTCAGGAGAAATCAACCCTGTAGACACCTTCATCTTAGATTTCTAGTCTGTAGAATTGTGAAAAAATAAATTTTTGTTGTTTAAGACAGCAGCCTGTGGTACTTTGTTACCACATCCCTAGCAGACTAATTCATCCCCCGACCCCCAAATCTGACAGAGCCTCAATCCAAACACTTAAAGCCTGTTTCTGGAGCCCCTGGTCTTAATCCTCAAATATAGCAGAGAGAGTTTATGTGCTGTGGTGCTCATTGTAAGTGCTCTCCCGACTCCTGTGACTCCTTCAACAATGCTTGTTGATGTGCTGTGAAGCGGGTCTATTTGGGGGATAGGTCGAACTTTGAATTTGGCCTCAGACTAAGCTCAGAAAAAGAGGGTGGAAGCCACCTCTGGAAGTTCTTCTACACCCAGGTTATGAACATCATAAGCACCAGGACTCTATGAGGAGGGTCTATTTTACTGTCTCTATTTATGAGATGAGAAAACGAATGCTCAGAGAGATTTGAAGAAACTGGAGGTGAACCGTACACTCAGAACAGTCATGGCCAGGATTTGAATGCAGATCAGGTGACTTAGGAGTTTGCTCAACACAAGGTCATCAGCTTTTTGTTCTGAATTTCCCTTGGTTTGTGTTCCCATCAGGCCCTGGGAATAACTCGGTTTCACTCTAAGACATAAGCTTGCGGTACAGTATATCATGGTGTTTCTCAGTTGCGAGTGAGATGAGGTAGGGAAGTGAAACAAACATTCTCTTCTCTTCTAAGAGGATATGGGGAAGGGTTGTGAAACTCTAAATTCTTTTTCTGCTTATCTGCAGCTAGACGTGTACTATTAGCCTCTAAGAACTACCTCACAGTAGTGACCAAGTGACACACCATATTTAATCCTAGGGATGCCTTTTGTCCTCGGTGTCTTTAGTTCCAAGAAGTTCAGCAACACCCACCCCCAAAACCATTATCTGAATGAGTCAGATCTGTTCTCTCTAATCCTTTCTGGTGGGTCTTGCCCTGGCCTCAGGTAGTTTCCTCAAGTGTATGCACAAAACAGTGTCCAACCCTCAGCACAGGGTTGAGAATAGTGCCTGTGCCCACCAGCCAGACTGGAAGACCTCATGATCGACAGGGCAATGGGTAGACAACACAAGACAGGGTACTCTACCCAGAGAGATGGGCTCTGGTCTCACTGAACAAATCTGAAAAGCAAGGCCCCAAAATTATAAAAAGTAATAACATTCTATTGTGAGGTTTATAGAACTTGTATAAATAAAGTTAAGACAATAATAGAGTAAAGGCAGAGATGGGGGAAATGTTAGTATACTATCGCAAGGTTCTAATATTACAGTCATGCATCACATAATGATGTTTTGGTCAACAATGAACCTCATGTACTACAGTGGTCCCACAAAATTATAGAGGAGCAGAAAAGTTCCTATTGCCTAATGATATTGTAGCCATGGTAAGGTTATAGAGCAACATATTCCTCATGTGTTCATGGTGACGCCGTTGTAAACAAACCTGCACTGCCAGCTATATGAAAGTATAGTATATATCAGTATGTACAACTCATAATACTTGATGATGATAATAAATGACTGTGTTTCTGGTTTATATACTTACTATACTATACTTTTTATTATTACTTTATTTTTAATTAATTTTATTTTTTAGAATATATAATATTTTATATCTTTATTGATTTCAGAGAGAGGAACGGAGAGGAAGAGAGAGAGAAACATCAATGATGAGAGTCATTGATCGGCTGCCTCCTGCACACCCCCTACTGGGGATCGAGCCCACAACTGGTAATCGAACCATGACCTCCTGGATCATACATAGGTCGATACTCAACTGCTGAGCCACGCTGGCCAGGCTTTTTTATCATTATTTCTGAGTGTACTTTTTCTACTTATAAAATAGAAGTTTGCTCTGAAACAGTATGCCATGTTATGCCGGCAGCAGCCTCACGCATCTCATCTTTATTGCGTCTCTTGATGGCATCATTTTCTATTGTGTGTGATTTAATCTCATGTTGCTTTGTTCATCATGACCCCTAAATGTTCATACGACGACAAATTCACCTAATGATGTGTTTCTCAGTCCCTTTCCTGAATGATGCATGACTGTATATGTGAAATGGTATGATCAAAGGTAGATGGTGATAAATTAAAGATGTATAATTAAGTCCTAAAGCAACCACTAAACTACAAAATCAAGAGTTATAGCTAACAGCCAATAAAAGAGATAAAATAGCATTATAAAAATATTTAATTACCAAAAATAGACAGAAGGAAAAGGGAACAAAGAACAGAGAGGAGAGTAATAGATTTAAATCTGGTCATATAAATAGCACTTTAAATGTAAATGGTCTAAATATCTTAAGTACAAGTTAGAGATTGTCATATTAGATAAAAAAGTAAGACCCAACTATCTGTTGCTGATAAGAAATGCACTTTAAATATTAAAGGTGCAAATAGGTTAAAAAGAAAATGACAGAAAAACATATAGCATACTAGTACTAATCAAAAGAAGGCTGGAGTGGCTATTTTAGTATCAGATAAAGTAGACTTCAGAGCAAAAATTATCTCCAGGAATAATGAATGTCATTTCATAATGATAAAGGAGTAATCAAGAAGAAATACAAATCACAAACATTTATGCACCTAATAACAGAACTTCAAAGTATATAAAGCAAACCCAATAGAACTGCAGGGAGAAATAGACAAATGCACAGTTATACTCTGAGATTTCAATATCCCTCTTTCAATAGTTGATGGAGGACTCAGCACAATGTAAATGCTAAATATATTAGCTATCATTATTCAAGAAAACCAGCTTGGAGAAGTGAAGAGGTGCCTCAAGTTATAGCCATTGAACAAGGGACTATCTAGGTTTGGCCCCACAGCTGGGTCCCAACAAGGTCCCTTCTGGGGGTGACCATCCTGGAGGACCCAAGGTGTGATGAACAGAATCTAGATCTCAATAGGGCATGGGGCAAAGGGCCAGATGGGCAAGAGATGGAATGAGCCTGCTGAGAGCCAAGCATCTTGTGTGGTGGACCACAGTGTTCTGGACCCAGAGGCTGAGCAATACCCAGGAGCTCCAAGACTTTAGAGCTAAATGAGACTGATCTTAGAGGAGATATGCATATGCTAATAAGAGCCAACAGTTATTAAATCTTTACATTGTGCCAGGTATAGTTGACCCTCAAAGAACAAGGGTTTGAACTGTGTGGGTCCACTTATACGTAGATTTTTTTCAGCAAATACATACAGCACTATAAATGTATTTTCTTTTCTTTATGATTTTCTTAATAACATTTTCTTTTCTTTAGCTTACTTTATTGTAAGTATACAGTATATAGTACATATAACACAAACTATGTGTTAGTGGACTGTTTATAAGGAAGGCTTCTGGTCAACAGCAGACTATTACTAGTTAAGTTTTTAGAGAATCGAAAGTTATACATGGATTTTAATTGCATGGGGAGTCAGAACCCCTAACTCCTGCATTGTTCAAGGGTCAATTGTACTTATAGGTATTATGTCGTTGAAACCTCCTAACAAAGTCATGAAGTACCTCCTATGATTAGCCCTATTTTACAGAGAGGGAAACCTGAGGCTCAGAGAGAAGTTACTTAAAACAATTGGTGGTGCGATTTGAGCCTAGGTTTCCCTCGGGCTGGGCCAGTGCTGGCTCCTGGCTGCTCCACATGAATAGTTACATGGGCCCCATGCTTGAGCTGTTGCTGCCTTAAAATTTTTTTTTTTTTTTTTAAATATCTTTATTGATTTCAGAGAGAGAAAGGGAGATCGGCTGCTTACTGTATGCTCCCTACTGGGGACTGAGCCCGTAGCCTGGGCATGTGCCCTGACCCGGAATCAAACCGTGAGTTCCTTAACCACAGGTCGATGAATAATTGAACAAAGGACTTGCGTTTTCTTTTTGCACTGGGCCCTGCAAATTACATCAATGGCCCTGGGCTGTGCCTCACCATTTTTATGTTTAATTCTTCCAACATTTCTAGAGAAAGGTCCCATTAGCTGTCCTGCTTTGTAGAAGAGCCGTGGCATCTGACGTGGGCACACGAGTGTCCGAGCCAGAACCCACCTGGCATGAGCCCAGAGCCTGGAAGCTTAACTTCACTATGCTTTCCAAGAAGCTCTGCTTCTTCGGATACTAGGCCTGTGCTCTGCTGGGGTCAGGAAAGTTCTCAGCGCCTTCTTCCTACTCCACCTTGGTGGGTTCGAGCCCCATCAAGCACGCCAGAGCAGCTGGTGCCCCTCTCTGGGACCAGCCAGGGGTAAATTCTGTTCTGTCCCAGATCCCACTCACCTGACAGGACAAGGAGCAGCACCAGCAGCTGAGAGGGAGGTGAGTGGGCCAGGTGGGGAGGGGTGGGCATCACGGGGCACACCGTGCCTCCAGTGGAACCTGAGACTGGCGGTCTCTTTGCTTTCTGATGAGTGTCCGAGTCTGAAGTGGGGCCCGTGGGCAAGGCTGTGTCTGCTTCTTGAGGAGAAGGCTTCTTAGGGAAGTGTTTTGAACACGGCAAAATAAGACTGCTGATGCAAGAGGAAGGAGCCTGGTGGAAGGGGCTTCCTGCTTTTGTGTCTGGGCAGTGGTTCCTGTAATTACTCTGTCAAAACTTTAATGATTCTTTGCTACAGCCTCTGACCTCAGCACTTTGGGAGGGAGATGACAATGGCTGCCATAGTGTGTGCTCAAGTCAGCCAGACTTTGGATCAAGTATTGGGTTTGCCTCTTCCTGGCTGTGTGACCCTTCACACTCATTTGCCATCTCTGAGCCTTTGTTTCTGAGCCAAGAGTGGAAATGCCAGGTTATTGGGTATGTGAATGTTCAATGCAAAATTTTCCAAAGTAATGGTGCCAATTTATATGCCCACCAGTAGTGTAGGAAAGAGCCATTGTTTCTTTATTATTATTATTATTATTTACGTCTTTATTGATTTCAGAGAGAGGAAGAGAGAGGGAGAGAGAGAGATAGAAGCATCAATGATGAGAGAGTCATTGATGAGCTGCCTCCTGCACGCCCCTGACTGGGGATTGAGCTGCAGCCCCGGCATGTGCCTTGACTGGGAATCTAACCTTGATCTTCTGGATGCTAGATCGATGCTCAACTGCTGAGCCACACCTGGCTGGGCCAGACATAGAATTTTAGATTGGAAATAATTTTCCTTTAGAATGTGCAGGCATTATTCCTTGTCTTCTACTGTCCAATGTTGCCCTTAGACATCTCATGCTGATCTCATTACAATGCTACACATACAACTTGCCTTTTATTTTCAGTTATTAAAAATCATACGGCAGTCTCTTTGTCCCCAAAGCCTGCCTACCATTCTCTTGGTTTATTCATGGCCTTGTGGTAATAAAATTTTAAAGATCAAGAATTCTGTTGATGTATGTTCCTATGGTTCTGTCAAAGTAAATTATCATGCTCCTTTTTTACAGAGAAAACATTATAATCATTAATTCATCAATACAAACAGGCCTGAATTAACTACTGTTTCCCATGTCCCACTTGAAATAGTTGAGGAATTCTCAACTTATTTGAAATTACTGTTCCTCAGCTACATAATATCCTTAAAGAACAACCAAAAAAATTTTTTAAAAGGAATATACATTATTGAACCAATGCCAAAATTAATGTGTCTAGCTCACTGTATCAAACTGTACAACTTGGTCATAGTGTTGCTTTCTCTTTGATTGGTAAAGGTCTAATTGCACTTAACATCACTGTCCCTTCTATGCCGTCTACTCCCAGCAGCCCATTTTTCCCCTCCTATCATATTTATGTCATGAATATTGGATAACAGAGAAGCTGATAATTTGGGTTTCTGTGTCTGTTTCTAAGTGACCCATGTCTGGGGGCATCAAGAACTGTAAGAAGGAGCAGCAGGAACCTGTGGGCAGCAGGAAATGAGCTCCCAGCCTCCCAGACCACCATAGGCCCAGAGGGAGACAGCCCTTCCTACAGCATCTCCAGCACAGCCAGGGTGGTGCTGGCCCAGGGGGATGTTCGCTCCCAGGTCATCTGCCAGGTGGAACACGTCACCCTTCAGGCAGGCCCTCCTCTTCGTGGGACTGTCAACTTGTCTGAGACTATCCGAGGTAGATGCCCCTCACACCTGGCCCAAGCCCACACCTGGTCACTAACCTCCAAGCCTGCTCCTCCCCCTGCTCTCTGCTCCAGGCCTGGAATTGCCTGGAATCTAATTCCTGACAGTCCTTCCCATTGCCAGGCACATGGACTTGCCCATCACTCACCAGTGTTTAATGGCAGCTGCCAGGTAGATTCTACAACATGCCAAGCATGTTAGTTTCATCTACTTTACCTATAGCAACTCCACTTACTGAGCACCTGCTAAAAGCCAAGCTCTTATGTACTTGAGGACTTTCCATGTAGATATTCAGTTGTTCCAACTATTCATTATTATTATTATTTAAAAAAAAAATTTTTTTTTAAATATATCTTTATTGATTTCAGAGAGAGGAAAGGAGAGGGAGAGAGAGAGAGAGAAACATCAATGATGAAAGAGTCATTGATCAAGCCCACAACCCAGGCATGTGCCCTGACCGGGAATCGAACCCTGATCGCCTGGATCCTAGGTCGACACTTAACCTCTGAGCCACGCCTGGCCGGGCCAACTATTTATTATTTTTAAGCATCCAATTTTAAAATATAATAAAAACGACAATTTCTTTAAGGTGAAAAATTAGAGAACGAATGGACCATGGAACCAATACAGACATGCTGCTTGCGATTTTTACATTTTGAAAACATAGAAATAGTATTCTGAGGGGTTGTAACAATCTGTATTTTGTCAGGAAAACATACAGGCAGTTATTTGAGAGGCAGGACCTTGAGCAGTGAATTTTATGGAAGGCTGGGAAACTGCCTCCTGCAGCAGAGGTGGATGGAGAAGCCAAATATCATGGACGTGTCTGAGAACTTCTGGCTACTTTCAATGTTACAGAACGATTGAGTGGGTTTGCAAAGTCTTTATCTGGTCACCGGTCCTCCTGAAAATGACATTTCTGCTTCCGTTTTGCCCTTTGAATTCAAAACGGGCTCTTCTCTTTGGCAACATTTCAGCGAACATCATACAGAATTTAAAAGCAAAAATATTGGCCACAGCGAACTAGGACAAGAGATAATGAGACTAGTGATAGAAAGATGGAAAGCACCGGGAGACACTGAGGGAAAATGCGTGTGAGGAGCAAAGGCCTTAGGAATAGCCCACCTACCCTGGGGCATAGATGTGCGTGGGTAAAGACATAACCTAGCTCCTCTTACTCTGCACAGGTGAAGGTGGGACTGTGGAGGACGGCATGGCTGAGCACTGGTCGCCGTCGCGGCTCAGAGCCAACCTGCAAACACTGGGAGAGGAACTTATCTCCTTTTCCGCTTCCCTCCCTCTCTTGGCTCCAGGCACTTAGCGAAATCTCTGTGAATCCACAATGTGACTACCAAGCTGATGGAAGAGAGACTGCACCGGCCACGCGTGACAATAAAGACTGTCTTTACAAAAGTGACTTGAAAAAGCGCTACACAAATCCCAACCCACGACAAGCAGCAACAACAAACCTGAGCGAAGGAGGAGATTCTGATTTCTAGGTTTCCACGTTACATTATTTAAAACACCAGTTTTCAACAAGAGTTAGAAGGAATGGAAAACACAGAAAAGCATGGCTAAGTTCACAAGGAAAAGGAAATTAAGAGACTGTTTTGAGGGTGTCTGGACATGGGATTTCAAGCGGAAATAAAAAAATGTAACAAGAGAATGTAAAGAAAGCACTTGTAAAATTAAGTGTATAGTCAAACTCAGCAAAACACTGTAATGTGGTTTGTTAGTCCAGGTTCCCAGACCCCAGGGCTGGCGTTCAGCTGGCTTCTCTGCCAAGCAGGCGAGTCCACCGCTTCCCAGTAGCAGTTTTGAATACATTTGTTTCCAGCCTGTTAAAGATATTTTAGCTTTCAACGTATGTGGCCCGCAGAACTCTACACTTTAAACTGTTTGAAACATCAGCTTAAAACGGGCAGGAAGGAGCCCTGCCTCACAGCGCGCAGAAGAAACTGAACAGGTTCAGAAATCAGAAAAGACAAACGCAGAGCCGGGGGGCGGGAGCCCGGGCCCAGACACGGCGCCCCGCGGCGCTGAACCTGGCCACCCCCCGGGCGCCCCGCCGCACCCGCCCGGCTCAGAGCTGCCCCGAGGCTCAGGGCTCCCACGGCCTTCTGCACCCCGCGCGGCGGCCTCGGCGATCGGTCGGACCCCGCCCCCGGGGCCCCGCCCCCGGCCCGCGCCCGCCCCGGAGCCCCGCCCCCGGCCCCGCCCCTCCGCCGCAGCGCTCCGCCCAAGACCCCCCCCGCGCAGGCGCAGTTCCTACCAGACCCGGAAGCGGCTGGCGCAGGGGGAAGGTCACTCTGGCGCCTGCGGCTTCGGTCTTTCTCCGTGAAATCTAAGCATCTGTGCCCCCAGTCCTACACCTACGGAGCCTGGGGGGCGCGACGGACCTTGAAAGCCCCAAGCGCGTGTCTCCAACGGCGGTAAGTCTCCCGTCCTGAACCCTGAGGGCTTCTCTTCCGGGTCGAGAGCCCGCTGTAGTTTTGGTTCAAGTCTGGTCGGCCGTGCCTGTGGTCCTTCTGTCTCCCGACCGTGGAGCACAGCCGGCGCGTAGCTTTCCTGCCGGAAGCCTTGCACTGGCCGGCCACCCCTCCCCAGGCCATTCAGGTCCTGGGAGATGGATTCCAACTCCTTGCGCCCTTCCCCCAGCCTCGCAGTTCTCGCCGGGAGAGGCCCGGATCCCCCCAGGCCTGGGGTTCTGCAGACCCCCCACTTCCCTCTGCAGACACCCCCTCCCCCACCCTCCACTTAATAAGTAAGAGGCCGGATGCCAAAAAAGTGCATTTTTCAGTGCGGTGGGATTCAGGACAGAACACGGGGTGTCCCGAGAAGAGGTCACCTCCCCCCACGTGGGGAGTGGCTTTGTGAAAGCCGTGCTGGCGAAGGGGAGGCCAGGAAAGGGGCGCAGCGCTGGGCCTAGGGGGGATCGCGAGAAAGATGAGAAGGAAATAGAGGAGTGAGAGGGCGGAAAGGTCAGTGAGGGGCCCGTAAGAGGGCAGACAATGTGGGAGGACCTTGTAAAGCGCCGGGAAGGAAGAAAGGGTGGCTCGCGCGTAGCAGATGGAGAAAGGAGAGAGAGCCGTGGAGGGTGGGAGGGGCCGGGAGACGGGAAGGGGAGCAGGAGGGGAGAGGAGCGCCGGGCTAGCAGAGGGGAGGCCGCGAGGGGCGAGGCGCTTCCGACGCGGGGAGTGCAGGAGCGGGAGCGGTAGGATGACGGCGCTCAGAAGCAGCGCTGTGAGCTTAGCCGGTGGCGGTGCCGGGGAGTCTGGCAGAGGGGGTGTAACCTGAAAGGCAAGGTAGCTGGCAGGGAGGGGACACAGGGATGTGGAGAGAGAGTCGCGTTCTGGAGGTGGGGAGCAATCAGAGAGTATGGAGAAAGTGGTACTGAGGTATAGCGAAAGGAATAGAGAAAAGGGTGAGAAAAAGGGGGGGGGCGGTGAGGGGGACAGAGGGGACGCAGGAAGGGACAACAGTGGAAAGAAACGGGAGAGACCTAAACAGATTGATAAACAAATACATTGTAGTGGAGGAAGAAGGGGAACCCAGATCTGGATGAGTGGAGAATTGATGGGATGTGGATGATTAAGTTGTGGTGTTGACATGTGGCTTTATAACCTGTTTAATTTAAAATTTGCATAATTATTTCAGTTATGGAGATGAGCATGAGAATTGCAAAACTCCAGTTTATAAGGCTTGTGCATTTTATAATTATTTGCATCACTGAATACTTCCATTTGCAACCCTTATTCAGCCAGAGGGGAGAGACTTGCCTTGGGTCTCTTGTCATTTCCTGGGATGGGATTAGGTAGGTGAAATGGGACAAGAAATGACCAAGTCTGTCACTCCGTGGTGCTTTTTCAAGGAATATTGAAAGTGTTGGTCTTTTACTTTTTTGAAATGAATTTACATTTTTCTTTCTACCTCTCTTACATTTACTTCATTATGTTTTTAAAAGCATATTGAAACACATCTTTGTTTATTGAATTTCTGTTTTTTTTCTAAATGGTCATTAACTTCTGAAATAAGTATTGATGACATCACATAACCAGCTTTTATCATTCTTTTTTAAATATGAGGTAGCTTAAATTAAAAACACACACCTAGAAATCATTATATATTTTTAAAATACCAAATTTTTTTTGCTTTTAAATATATTGTGTTTAGTTTAGATGATGAGCCCTGCATTCTTTCTACTCTATATCATATGTGGAAACATCCATTGCAACACAGTAAATAAGATTAGGCCATTTCATTGTACACTTGGTAAGGATGTCTGTGTTCTGAACAGTCAGAACCTAGCTTTAGTGAGTTAGTCTAATATTCAGCAGCTCTTTTATTCCTTTTATATGATTTGTTAAGTTAGTGAGCTGTGATCTACAGCAGTGTTTCCTCAAGTCCCTTTCCTCCATTTTCTGAGAATGTTGAAGGACGGACTGTGTGGTCTTGATGCTCTGTTCCAACAGAACTCATCTATTCATGGTGAAGTAATTTGACCAACATATGTCCGTAGCTAACATTTTTTTCAAAGTATTTAGTGCCAAAATCTGTTCATCAATTATATCCCTCTGTGCTTATCAGGAACCCACTGGGGCTTCCTACCCCCACCCCCTTCAATCCACCTGCCTCCTGCCCTCACTCCCATTCCCAGATTCTTTCTTCCATCACAGGTGTCCCATGTTGCTGCTGCTCTGGGCAGGAAGTCCCAACACCCTTGCCTGGTGTTTGAGGCCTTGGTTTTCGTGTGGCATTTTTCAAAGCGTCACCCACACCCATCCCAGTCTTACTCAAGTTATTGGAAAACCCTGAGTATTTTCGCTCTTGGAGGGCTTTGCAAAGAGTCCCCTTTCACCCTCCATGCTCCATGAGACCACTCTCCTGGCTTGTAGACTGTTGCATCTAAATATCGTTATTGGGACCTTTTGCACCCACAGGTCCCCACTGAGCTCACTGTCTTCCCCTAATTTTCCTCCTTACTCAGGTTCCCTGCTGTCTACTCAGTCATTGGACAAGACCCAAGGTTCTCTGTGCCAACACATGCCCCTATCCCCAAGCTTCCCAGTCTCCCATCCTCTCTACTGTTTCCTGACCTTTGAATCTACCCATCCTGTCCTCTCCATCCCCATGGTCTCCGCTGGCTCAGCTTCTGTCCTCAGTCCTTGGGCCCTCATTGAGCCTCCACTTTGGCCTCCAGTCTCTCTTTTCCAGTCTGTCCCCCCCTTATGGCCCCAGAGGGGTCATCTTGTATCCAGAGCTGACCCACCCCTCCCCTGCATACAGTCCTCTAATGCCACCTATTTGCTCAACAAATTCCACGGCCCTTAGTTTTATGAAGACCTCATCAAGATGAGTCAGTGCTTCACAAGCCACAGGCCCGGCAAATCCTAGGGACTAGAGGTAAGGGACATTGTGTAAGGCAGGGTTGGGTGCCTGTGGCTCCTTCACCTCCTCCTTCCCCCTGCAGGTACCAGCAGCAGAGAGGCCTGAGGGGTTGTAAGAGCTGTTTTCCCCAGACCTTGAGATTCTTTGGGGGTTGTAGGGTGAAGGAGTTTGAGGGGAGAGAGGAGGGTGTTGATTAGAAAGTAGTACTGGGACAGGGAAGGAAAGAAAGACCTGTCTGGTCCTGGTTGTGATCTTGGGAGTGCTGCTGGCCCTCATCTGTAAAATGGGAACAATATTATATCTACCTGGTAATATTGTGATAATAATTAAATTAATGAATATGCAGGAAGAGCTTGGAACAGTGTCTGGCACATTGGAAGTGTGCATTTTATTTTGTAATTGGACAGATTTGTTTCTGTTGCTTTTCTATCAAATTGCTTATTTCTCTTTTTTCTCTAATAGTCTATGAGATCCATATGGGTGACAGGACCCTTATCTGATTCATTGCGAGAACCTACTACTTCGTGCTCATTAAGTAATATATAATAGTTTAATTTAAATAAATGAAATATTCTAGTGAATGACTGGATAGATAATAAAACAATAAAACGTAGTCTGTGAAGCTAAGATGGCCCATGGGGCCCCACAACTCACCCATTTGCTCCTTCCATTTAGTTGCCTATTCACCCACTCCCTGGATCAGCTGCAGGCATAGGGGCCTCCTCACTGTTCCTGAAACACATATGCGAGTTTCTGCCTTAGGCCTTTGTAGTGGCTGTTCCCTTGTTCCCAACTTTCAGCATTTTTTTTCCCAGCCGACCACTTCAGGCTGTAATTCCGTTATGCTGTTTTAACAGGTCTGCATCGGGCTTCTCTGGACTCAGATAGTTTTCTGTTTATTTATTTGTTTACATGTGTATTGTCTTTCTTCTGATTAGGGTGTCGGCCCCACATGTGCACAGCCTTGGTCTTGTTCTGTTTTGTGTCTTTAATACCAGGCACCAAGGAGATAGTAAAACTTGCATGAGTAAATGAGTAGTCATAAATATAAGTCCAAATGACAAACGAAGCTAAAGATGAATGATATAATGCTAGGAAATGTGGGGAGAAATTGAGAAACATATACCTAGAGTGAGAGTTTTTAAAAATTTTCCTCTCAGAACTTGACATATGTTTAGACAAATACAACAAGGACCAAAAGATTCTGAATAACACCATGTTGTAAGGTTGAGAGTGTATATACATACGAATTCAACTGTGATCCTACCAAAAAAAAAATAACCTATTCTTTTCCTAAGACCGTATCTGCAGTTTAAAGCATAAATCTCTCCCTGAAGATTCAGGGCTGATTTAAGGTTTTATTATAGTGAATCTGCTGTGTTTCAGGAATTTGTTTTCTGTTTCATAATAATTATGTTTGTTAGACTCTGTCAAGTTTGGGGGCTTATCTGTATGCATTCAATCATATTTCCTTTAATAACATGACTATTAAATTTATACATTTTAAACTTACGTTTCATAGTAAGTAATTTTAGTGTATAAACCCTGTGTAAATCCAGGTTGAGATTTCCCACAATACAGTGAAACTCACAGGAACAAAGATTAGTGTTGCCAGAGGTCGAGGAGACTGGAAATGGGAGTTGCTATTCAGAGATACAAATTTTGATTTATTGAAGATTAATTTGTTTCAGAGATCCACTGTACAACATTGTGCCTGTTGTTAACACTATTGTATTGTGCAGTTAAAATTTTAATGAAAGGGTAGATCTCATGTGAAGTGTTCTTACTGTAGTAAAACAGTAGCAAGAACGACAAGAAAATATATTTGGGGGTCAGTTGGAGAAGGTGAAGATGGATGGGGTATGAACAATCACATCTCTTGACAGGCTTCTAGGGTATGCTTCTTGGGTTCATTTTCAAATAAAGCTGTGATGTAAACACTTTTCTGTTCCTTGTTTCTTAAGGATTGAGGCTCCACTTACCTTTGGACAGAGAATCAGGCAGTGGATTGTCCTGCTGTACCATAGGCCCATGGGAGGTGAAGGGGTGAAGACCTGGGGACTCAAGGTAGTTTGGGAAGGAATCAGGGCAGGCCTCTCACACAACTCTGATGCCACCACGTGATTTCCCCCTTCCCCCCTTGCACCTACACAGTACCTAAGGACCTGGCCACACCCATTCCAGGACCACCTCACCTTTGGGAATTCACCCTGGGAGCCTGCCCTTCTAGAAGTTCCTACCCCAACCCCTCACGCTACACTCAGGTCTCAGGTGTTTTGAGTCTAGTATCTGTAGCCCATTGCTACTGAAAGCAGGTCAGCTCCACCAGGGAACTTGGTAAAGATGCTATTCCATGGGCCTCACTGCAGACCTGCAGAATAATAACTTTGCAGATCGGGACCCTGGTTCCCAAGGGTTCTGCATGCACATTAAAGCTTCAGGAGAAATGCTTAGCTAAAAGGTCCTCTTCCATTACATCATTTGATGAGTTGTAAGAAATAACATTACCTGTGCCGACCTCCCCAGAGTTGGACAGCTGGTGTGGGTGGAACATCATTGTTTTACTGTGGCGCTCCAGGCGACTCAGAAGCGAGGCCAGCATTTAGCAGAAGGCCCCTCTGCCCCCGTGCGTTTGCGGGAGCTGAGGTGGCCTTGGTGCAGGGGAGGTAACGGTGCTCTGCTTAGAGCCCAGGACAAAAGTAGAGGAAAAACTCACAGTTCAGTCTCAGGTAGGATCTCATTGTTTCTGAATCTCTCCTGTGACAAAGGACAGGGCAGTGTGACGTTTTTCAGCGTTTCAAGATCCTTCTGCCTGTGAGTGTGGTGGAAACAGAGGATGACGCTGTGCTTAGGCCTTTGAGAGCATGTCCTCAAGATGCAGATGTGATTCCTCTACGTAAAGTCGCCTGAGAAGAACCCGGGGCAGGAGGAGGAGGACAGGATGGCTGCGTCTCAGGTAATTGCTCATCGCAGGTCAGTTCCGTGTTTGCATCTCTTTCGAAAGTTCATGGATTTAGAAGCTGCAAACCTTTACTTCTTTACTTTGATGATCCTTCCTAATGAGGTTTTTTAACTACTTACTTTTTTTTTTTTTACTTTTTTTTTTCTTATGGTAGTCCAAATTAGGCTTATGCTTGAGCATAAGGGAGACAGCACAGGAGAAAGGAAGGTCCTCGGAACTGACCCTGGGGCTGGCTCTGCTTGGCTGCTTTAATAAGCTTGGGAAAAAATGGGCCTTTTGAAAAAGGTCTGCTGGTGGAAATTTTCATTTCGGGGTGGGGTGACTTCCTTTTCCAACTGGGTTACCTGGTTATTAGCGCCTGTGCTGTGGGGAAAAGGTTTTGATGTAGTTCACTAGAGCCACCCCAGGAGGGTCATACAGCAGACAAACCTGGATCAACTACTCATGTGAGTTAGTAGTTTCAGCATCTGCAAGGAAGCAGGCATGTAGGAGGGAGGTAACAGGGTGCTCTGTAACTACCTCTGGGTTTTTGAGTAGGGAGTTGAGGGGTGGTGACATCCCTGTACTGTCTCTAGAATACCTTTTCCTTTTGTCCCAGTCTTCTGGCCATTGTCTCCATCCATGTTCCCTGTAAGGCATGATGAAGTCTTGCCATAAATTAATTACCTTTGTGGAAGAGGAAGATACTTTCTTCTACCTTCAAGATTCTTTCAGCTGGTCTAATCAGATAGACATGAGACAGATTAGCAAGGGAAAATATCCAAATTTAACACATACAGTATGTTTGGGGGCTCCACATACATGAGAGAGTTAGAGACCCCACCTGCGTGAGACGTTCAAGACTGAAAGGGAAAATTGGTAGGTGAGACGTTCTGAGCCTGAGCCTGGGATGAGGTAATGCAACTGGGGACTTCACAAGATCGTTACTGGGAGATCACATGTTCAGGAATTATTAGTTTATCTACCATCTAGATAGGTAAAAAGTCATTTTTGGTTTTAACACTTATCACGGGCCAGACTCCTAATTTAAATTCTCCTAGATAGTTAAAGGGGAGAGCAGAAGTTTCTCCTGAGCCCACAGGATCTTGGTGCTTTTAGCTCAAAATAATCTGCATACCATTGAAGCACATTTTAGGGTACCTTGTTCTAAATCTCTACACCTTCAATTTTTGAAATTATTTTCTTTGTGACAGATCAACATGGGAAGGCATTGATATCCAGGAAATTTAGGTTTTAGACTTCGTATGCCTGCAGCATCAGCTCTGTAGGACAGGATTGAGAAAATGCACATTTAACCAGGATAGTCATAATGGCTCAGAGTAGATCAGAAAGTTGTGAAAAAGAAAAATAATTAGAAGGTACTTGCTTACTACATTGGCAAGAAAGACTTGTTTTTAAATGCACTATTAAATTTATAGAATATGGAAGGTATGTGTGGATTGAAATTTTTGTAAAACTGATGTTAGTGATGATGTGTCCTTCCATGCTTTAGTCACATGATATCACTTCCTTTACACCTGATTTTCACTTGGTGCAGATATTCTCTGCCAGGTTCCTGAACTATAGAGTTAATATTTTTTCTTTATCCTTAATAAGGGCCTCACAGAAATATTTTGAAAGATGTTTATAAACAATCACATTTCATCTGGAAACACTTTTTTCTTTTTTAGTCTCTCTTTGCTTGTAAGTGCTTTGCAAAATAAATGCTCTCATTTTTGTTTACTGGTGATAGAAGCTTCGTAATTGGAGACTTTTATCAGCCAGGCCTCGTACTGTAAACTTTTATTGTATTCCGTAGACATCACAGACACACACTAGATAAAGTCTGGAGTAATACCCAGCCTCTGCCATTTGCTGGATGTTTTACAAAATAGTCTCATAAAAAAGGAAGAATAGTAATATCATTGTTCTCTGATTACTTATAAGTTTTATTAATTAATATATAGAAAACTGTTAGAACAATATCTAATACATAGTAAACTTTAAAGAAGGACTGTGGTTGGTTGGCTTACTAATTTATGAGACCTGTTAATTTCATAAAACTCTTCAGTCAAAATCCTGTACACAAATTTTTTTCCTGTGTTTTCTTACTCAGTACGATTCATGGATCAGACACATCGGCGGCCGTATTTCAAAAATGAGCTAGTTAAACATATGGGAACTCAGGCCTCACCCAGAACTCCTGAATCAGAATCACTATTTTTTCAATCTCCAGTTTATTGTTGTCCATATTAAAATTTTGGAAGTACTGTACAGTTTTCACTCAGAATGAGTTCATCTAAGAAATATATATACTTGGTCCTCTAAGGTTCAAATATAGCACTCAAAAGTGGATATGCCTGTGTTGATGCATTTATTTTTAAAATTTATCTTCCAGAAAAGTAGAGCTTCTACAGTGGTTTTGTGGATCATGTGTCATCTTCCTTTCTCAAAATACTTTAGAGAATATTAGTCTCAAAATGATCTTACTGGATAATTCAGGATACTCTATTAGGTTAAAACCAGTTCCATTAACTCTGTTTTCATATTGGGTCACATGATGAGCTCTCCCCATGGTCACTTGAGTAACTCCCCCCCCCCCATTTCAGGGACTGTTGACATTCAGTGATGTGGCCATAGAATTCTCTCAGGAGGAGTGGGCATGCCTGGACCCAGCTCAGAGGAAACTGTACATGGATGTGATGTTGCAGAACTACAGGAACCTGGTATTCCTGGGTGAGGACCACTTCCTTTCAGCATTTTTACTTTACCCACAGGGTTTTGTTTTCTTCATTAGTACAGTGTGTCCTAGGGGCTTCTGCTTTGTTTGGTAGGGTTTCAGATCTGCGTTCTTAAGGAAAGTAATAGGGTGTGTGCTGGTCCGAAAAGGAAAGCTTTACGATGTACGGATGGTGGAACCCAGGATCTGGAAACTTTAGATGTTATGTCTAGTGTAGTAAAGGTGCTATCAGAAAAGAATATTTTGGGAAGTAATTTTCTAGAATATTCTACTATTCTACAATGTCCTATCTTCTCGAGCACAGGGACCAGATTGGAAATTGGAGAATCTGTATTAAGTCTCATACTCATTTTTTCTAATAAACAGGTCTTGCTGTGTCTAAGCCAGACCTTACTTTTTTGGAGCAAATTGTGGAGCCCTGGGAGTTGCAGAGAGAAAAGACAATATTCATCAACCCAGGTAGGTGAGAATGAAGGAAGCAGCTGACCCAGGTGGGAGGCCAAAGGTCACAGAGGAAGCCAGACCTTAAAATATGGTTTGGAAAGATATGTTTTAATAGAAATGATTTTTTTAGAGGATGAGGTTTATTTCTGTTTTTGTCTCAGAGGGACAGATCCTCCAATATCATCTAAGAATTCTCCTGCTCCTTTATCTTCCATCACATTTGCAGTGAGAGCCAAAGTCCTCTTCTAACAGTGCAAGGGTGGTACTACCTGGTTATTTTTGTGTTTCTTTGGGGTACCTGGGAGAGTCTGCGCATGTTGCTGTGAATTCTATGTGAAACCAATTTTTAAGTCTGTTTCCTGCCTCATAGACGTAGTTTGTGAGGGGAGTGGGGGAGGCGTCCAGGCCATCTTGTTCTTCCTTCCTGATCAAGTCCGTTGCCGATGTTTCTATCACATATTTAAACTCAGGTACTGTGTTCTTCAGCCCCCAATATCTGTTTGGTTCTCTCTTTTTTTTAAATCCTCACCTGAGGATATTTTTCCATTGCTTTCCAGAGAGAGTGGAAGGGGGGGAGAGAGAGAGAGAGAGAGAGAGAAACATTGATGTGAGAGAGACACACCGATTGGTTGCCTCCTGCAGGGGGCCGAGCCTGTATCTGAGGTATTTGCCCTTAGCTGGAATCAAACATGGGACCCTTCAGTCTGCAGGCTGACACTCTAACCACTGAGCCAAACTGGCTAGAGCTGTTTGGTTCTCTTTTATATTTTTGGCCTCTGCGTTTTTAATTTTGTCATACAGTTTTCATGGTAATATTTACTTTTCTATGTTTTTTCTCTATTTTCCAATTGAGCCCTTTTAAGATGGTTATTTTGAATTCCTTGTCAGGTAAGTAATAGATCTTCATTAACATAGGGCCAAGTTATGGAGATTTATTTTGTTCCTCTGGTTGGACTATGTTTTTCTGTTTCTTTGTATGCCTTGTGATCTTTTGTTGCTATTTAAGGTCATGAGAAGCAGATGCCATCTCTTTCCTTATAAACTTGCTTTGTACAGGAGAACACAAATAACAATGAGTTTTGGTAGATTTTTAATGGCCTGTCAAACCTATTCTGGAAAGTGTAATCAGTGTGTGTATGTGCTTAAATCGTTTTTTTTTTCAATTACAGGTGACATACAATATTATATAAGTTTTAGCTATACACCCCAGTGATTAGACATTATATAACTGTGATGATGTCATACCCATCTGATGACACACAGTTAATAGAATTTATTGACTATATTCACTGTGCTGCACCTTTTTGTTGTTGTTAATCCTTTCCCAGGACATTTCTCCACTGATTTTTTTAGAAAAAAGTATATTTTTATTGATTTCTGAGAGAGACAAAGGGAGAGGGAGAGAGAGATAGAAGCATCAATGATCAGAGAGTCATGGATCAGCTGCCTCCTGCATGCTCCCTGCTAGGGATCGAGCCTGCAACCTGGGCATGTGCCCTGACTGAGAATCAAATTGCAATCTCCTGGATCATAGGTCAATGCTCAACTGCTGAGCCACACCACCTGAGCTCTCCATTGATTTTTTTTTTTTTTTTTTTAGAAAGAGTGGAAGGAAGGGGGAGAGAGAGAGGGAGAAGCATTGATATGAGAGAGAATCATTGATGTGAGAGAGACACATCGATTGGTTGCCTCCCACATGCACCCTGACCAGGGCCGTGGGTTGAGCCTACAACCGAGGTATGTGCCCTTGACCCTTTAGTCCTCCGGCCAACGCTCTAACCACTGAGTCAAACCAGCTAGGGCTCCCTGTGCTGCATTTTATATCCTTATGTCTATTATATTACCAGTTTGTACTTCTTCCATCATTTTTGTCATCCAACCCCCAAACCAACTCCCCTACTTACAACCATCAAAATGTTCTCTGTGTATATGGATCTTTTTCTGTTCTGCTTGCTTGTTTATTTTGGTGTCCACATGACATGAATGTTGGTATGCTTGAAGTTGTCCCAGAGGTTCCTTACAATATTGTAATTTTTTTGGGTGATTTTTTGTTTATGCTGTTTTGATTGGGTGTTTTGTGCTTCCTTATATTCCAAATTGCTGTTTTGATTATTGGCTTCATCTACTGTACTGCTAATTTCCTTGTAAATTATTATTCATTTCAATTAATGTATCCTTCATTTCTGACTGGTTCTTTTTTCTGGTTTCTATGTTCTTTTGTAAGCTTTGGAAGTTCTCTCTGTGTTCATTTACTCTTTCCCTAAGTTCACTGAGCATCCTTATAACCAGTGTTTTGAACTCTGCATCGAGTAGATTGCTTGTTTCTGTTTTGTTTTTTTCCTTCAGTTTTGTTCTGTTCTTTCATTTCAGACATGTTTGTCTCTTTATTTTGGAAAGATCTCTGTTTGTTTCCATGTATTAGGTAGAGCTACTACATCTCCTGGGCTTGGAAGAGTGGCCTAATGTAGTAGATGTCTTGCAGCATCCAGTGGCACAGCCTCCCCATTCACCTGAGCTGAGCACTCCAGGTGCACACCACTGTATGGGCTATGTATAACCTCCTTTTGTAGTTGTGCCTTGCTTGCTGTTGAAATTTCAGTGGGAGGGATTTACACCAAGGCTCATCAGCTGGAAAATCTGTGACCCTTGTGGAGGATTGGCTGTGCAGGACTCACCTTATGGAACAGGACTTATTTCAGCGTGGTTCTGGTGCCTGCTGAGTCTGCCCCTTGAGTTTGTTGCTTATGGAGGTGGTTTGGATGGTGCTTCAGTGTGGTCTGAAGGCGTCCACTGGATGTGCTGACCTGGGGCCTCCATGAAAGTGCAGACAAGGTCAGTCACTGCTGTGTTCTTCCTGGGATCACCTGGCATGATTTACAAAGGGATCTCCATATGGCTGCTACTTGTGCTGAGGTTGGAGGTTCTGAGGAGAGGCCAAGCTGTGAACCAAGGCCAGCTGCCACTAATGCTGGGCCTGGGGACACTTAGTGAGAGGTATGGCACACACTGAAGCTACGTGCTGCTTGTTTGAGACACTGTAGTAAAGTCTGAAGCATGAGCTATGACAATCTGTTTATATCAAAGAGCCACTGAAAATAGCTGGGGTGGGCCCACAAGTTGATGGTGCAGAGTCTCAGGAAATCTCCAGGTTGGGTAAGTAGTGTGAACCAGGCAGATGGAGTTTTAGATATGGTGCCTGCCTGCCTGCTGTGTGGGGTAAGGGCTCAGAAAGGAACAGTGGCTTCTACCAAAATTTCTGTCTGGAAGAAATCTCCTCCAGCTCTCATCTTAATGCCAGATACTTTAGTTCCTCCCTATATGTCCTTGGTGGCTTTCGAGCTGCTGCCCCAGCACTGGAACTCAGAGTGAGTCTGAGTATATCTATTCGTGGGCCCTGTAGGAGGATCTGCCTGGTACTCCAGCAGCTCTCCATCACACTCGGCCACAATCCCCATTGGTTTTTACAGCCAGAAGTAATGGGGACATCTATTCTGGACACTGGAACCCTGGGTTGGTTGGCCTAGTGTGTGACTGGGACCCCTCACTCCTCAGAATTGACCTGTATAGCTGAAAGGTCCCTCATGATTTTTATCCACCACCTGGGACCAGTCCATTCCACATCTTTGCACTCCCTACATGTCTGAATGAAGCTTTTTCTCTACAATCTTAGTTGTAGAATTTCTGTTCAACTAGATTTCAGGCGGTTCTGAATGATGATTTTTCTGAAGTTTGGTTGTATTTTTGATGTGGTTGTGGGAGAATACCAGTACTGCATTTATTTGCACCCGCTATCTTGACCTGAAGGTTGCATGTGTGTTTTGTGTAGTTTCCCATTTTAAAATGTGTGTGTGCGTGCGTGTGCATGTGCGTGTGCGTGTGTGTATACATATTTTAGAGCTCATGATACCTTCTCATTCCTGATGTATGTTGTCAGCACTGCAGTCTCTCAGGTGCTTGAACAATTACTTTTTTTCTTCACAGCTACCACAATGCATACACAGCATATTGCCATTTCCTTAGCAAGCTGTATCATTCAAAACAGAAACAAGTCCCTCAGGCACCTGCAGGAAATCAAGACCATCAGACACACAATACACTCATTTTTCTTCTGAGAAGAAACTGAGAATGGGGAGTTATCCCAAAGTCATTTTGTAGTGTGCCAGGGAGGGTGAGCAGCTATTTTGAGCAAATGTAAGCCACTTTTTCCCCCCCTTTGATATGACTTTTTTATTTTGTGCTTTCTGGGGGCTGTGGTGGTCTTTGAGCTGGCTTCTAAAGTATTCTAGAAGGTAATTGTTTCAGTAATTATTGGTAAGTTAACATTTCCAAGGAGGAAGAGTGTTTTGGTGCTTCCTATTCTGCCATCTGAAGTCTTTTTACAGGTATTAATTTTGTACATTGGAATTTAAAAAATACTCACCTGAGTGTAGTGTTTGATAATCAATTTGGTATATTTCAGCTATATCTTCTCAAGTTACCCAGGGCTTGTTGCCAAAGTCAGGCGAAGATGACTCATTCTACAAGATGTTACAGGTAAGATACTGAATTGTGGCATTGAGAATATACACTTAATGAAAGTTTTGTAATGTGCGGGGGGATATGAAGAGGAAATAGGGTGTTGTGAGGGATATTAGCAAACTGGGGCAACTAGCCATATAAAAATCTTGTTGGTAAAAGAGGTTAAGGACATAAAACATGTTGAAAATTTCTACTGTAAGTTACATTGGCAGAACAATGTGTTTCTGAACATAAAGTCCAAAGAAATTTAAAAAACAAACAGTTTTCTGAAATAAAATTTGTTTTATCAGAGAAGTCACCTAGTCCATTGTGTAAATAATTCTTTGAATGATTTAACGTAGAATTTGATTAAGTCAAATATTTCTTAAAAATCAGATATTAAAAAATGAAGATAAAAATTATAACTGTGAATTTGTAAATCCCTTAACCAAATGCACATTATTCCTTCACAGAGAAATACTCTTTCTTGCTCCAGAATCTATAATTTTCATAAACACATAGAGTTTTTTATTCATCATGGTTCAGGAGGTATCAGAGTAGGTAATTAGGAACAACTGTACATGTGCAGTGGTATTAGAGCCCTCACTAAAGGCCTTTCTTTCTTCAATGATTACCAGAGTGCACATAATGAAGAGGGAAGTCACCAGTGCAGTGAATCCTGGAAAAACATTAAACAAGAGTCAACGTCTGATAACCATCAGAGAACTCAGCTTCCAGAGAGAAATTATAAGTGTCTGGAAGTCCTTGATAAAAGCTCCAACACTACTGTACCTCAGAATACTCCCAGTGTAGAGAAGACAGAAGAATGTAGTGAATATGCCAGACCTTTAAGCCAGTCATTAAATCTCACTGAACTTAAAAATGCTCACACTGGGGAGGAGCCTTTCAGGTGCAATCAGTGTGTGAGAGTCTTGAGTCAGTTATCCAATGTATATACACGTAAGAAAATCCACAGTGAGGAGAAGCCTTACAAATGTAAAGAATGTGATAAAGTTTTTAAGTTACATACCCATGTTATTCTACACGAGACACTTCATACTGGAGAGAAACTTTATAAATGTAGAGATTGTGGCATAACCTTTAACAAGTGCTTAAGACTTACTGAATATCAGAGACTTCATCCTGGAGAGAAGCCCTATAAATGTAGAGAATGTGGAAAAGCCTATAAGTGGTATTCAAGCCTTACCAGTCATCAGAGAATTCACACTGGAGAGAAACCTTCTAAGTGTAGAGTATGTGGCAGAGCCTTTAAGCTGCTTTCAAGCCTGATTCGACATCAGAGAATTCATACTGGAGAGAAGCCTTATATGTGTAGAGAATGTGGCAAAGCCTTTAACTGGTATTCAAGTCTTACTCGACATCAGAAAATTCATACTGGAGAGAAGCCTTATAAATGTAGAGAATGTGACAAAGCCTTTAACCGGTGTTCAGACCTCACTACTCATCAGAGAATTCATACTGGAGAGAAGCCTTATAAATGTAGCGAATGTGACAAAGCCTTTATCCGGAGTTCAAGCCTTATTCTTCATCAGAGAATTCATACTGGCGAGAAGCCTTATAAATGTAGAGAATGTGGAAAAGCCTTTACCCAGAGCTCCAAACTTACTGAACATCAGAGAATTCATTCTGTAGGGAAGCCTTATAAGTGTAGAGAATGTGGCAAAACCTTTAATGAGTGTTCAGGCCTTATGAAACATGAGAGAAACCACACTAGAGAGAAGCCTTATAAATGTAGAGAATGTGGCAAATCCTTTAACTGGTATTCAAGCCTGACTCGACACCAGAGACTTCATACTGGAGAGAAGCCTTATAAATGTAGAGAATGTGGCAAAGCCTTTTACCGTTGTTCAGACCTAACCAGTCATCAGAGAATTCATACTGGAGAGAAGCCTTATAAATGTGGAGATTGTGGCAAAGCTTTTAACTGGTATTCAAGCTTTACTCATCATCAGAGAATTCATCTGGAGAGGAGTTTTATAAATGTAGAAAATATGGCAAAGCCTTTGCCCAGTGCTCAGAACTTACTGAACTTCGAAGAATTCAAACTGGAAAAAGACCTTATAAATGTAGAGAATGTGACAAAACCTTTGACCGCTGTTCAGATCTTACCAGATATCAGAGGACTATTAGAGAGAAACCTTATAAATGTTGAGAATGTGGCAAATCCTTTACCCACTGCTTTAACCTTACCAAACACATGAGAGCACACACCTGAGAGGAGCTTTACAAGTGTAAAGACTTTAACCTCTGCTATAGCTTTACTCAGTATTGGGGAATTCATACTGGATAGAAGCAATACAAATGTAAATAGTATGGGAAAACCTCTAGCTATTACCCAAACCCCACTAAATATCAGAGAATCCATACAAGAAGGAAGCCTTACAAGTGTAGAGAATCGAAAAGCCTTTCACCCAGTGTTGGAACCTTAGTTCATATCACATAATTCACGCTGGACTGAAACAATACTAATATAAAGAGTGTGACAAAACTTTTAACCACTCAGCGAATCTCACTGAACTTTAGTGATTTCATACTGGAGTGAAACCATGCAAATGTAAAATATGCGGTAAAGCCTATATTCAGCATTTACATCTTAACTGATACATGAGAATTTATACTGGAGAGAAACCTTAAAACTTTAAAGAATATGGTAAACCCTTTAGCGGGACCTACAGCTTTTCCCAATATCAGAACGTATACCAGGAAGAAATTCTACACTTGTAATAAATGAAGAAAGACCTTTGTCCAAAATAGACACTTCAGAAAATCCCACAGAATTTACGCTTGAAAGTGACTAAAGATGTAGAAAACGTGGGAAAGTAGCTAATCAAAATTAAATCTAAAATATTAGGAAATTCATAATAGAAAGTATAAGTTAGTAACACTTTTCAAATAGGACTATATCAGAATACTTATTTTAGAGAATCCAATAAAGAAAGTTACATGACCTTTTAGTATGATACAAAATACAAAGCGGGTGGATGACTGGATAAATGTGATTACCTCCATGGTATCCTCTTTTATTATGACAACATTTGTGATTTTTTGAAACAAAATATTAATGTGATTTAAATCTTAATTCATTTCATGATTCTATGAATGCTTGTAATGTGTATTTTGACCAGTGATACAGTGGGTTTGTAATGCTTTGTGTGGACTTAATATATTCTCACTGATAAAAATGAATGCATATAAGTGTATTAACAGTGATGCCTAGTGAATGCTGTGTTAACATGCTATGAATGTTAATGCTTCTCACCTTATTCATGGTAACAATTGAACCCACTGTGTGGGAGAACATATTCTTCAATGGCACATCTGATAAGGGGTTAATTTCCAAAGTATATAAAGAACTTACACAACTGAACACCAGGAAGACAGTCCAAATAAAAATTGAGCAATGGTCCTGAATAGACACTTCTTCAAAGAGGACACACAGATGGCCAGTGGACATATGGAAAAATGGTCAACGTCAGTAATCATCAGAGAGATGTAAATTAAAATGACAATGAGGTATCACCTCACACCTGTCAGAATGGCTGCCATCAACAAATCAACAACCAACCAATGCTGGTGAGGATGTGGCGAAAGGGGAACTCCCGTGCACTGCTGGTGGGAATGCAGACTGGTGCAGCCACTGTGGAAAACAGTGTGGAGTTTCACCAAAAAATTAAAAATGGAACTGCGTTATGTCCCAGCCATCGCACTTCTGGGAATATATCCTAAGATTCCCAAAACACCATCAGCCCTTTGTTCATAGCAGCGTTATTTACAATAGCTAAGATCTGGAAACAGACCAAGTGCCCATCAGTAGATGAGTGGGTAAAAACCCTGTGGTACATTTACACCATGGAATACTATGTGGCTGTAAAAAAGACAGATCTCGTACCCTTTGCAACAGCATGGATGGAGCTGGAGATTATTATGCTAAGCGAAATAAGCCATCAGAGAAAGACAAATATCACATGATCTCACATATATGTGTAATCTGTTGAACAAAATAAACTGATGAACAAAATAAGTCCAGAGGTGTGGATACATGGGGTAGACTGATGGATGGCATATGGGAAGGGGGTGGAGGGATGAGATTAACTAAAGAACATATATGCATAACCCATAGACACAGAAAATAATGTGTTCAAGGCCTGGGCTTGGATGGGGGTTGGGTTGAGAGGAGCAAAGGGGGAAAATGGGGAATACCCGAAATGCTGGCAACAATAAAAAAATACATGAAGAACATTAATAATTGAGCATCTACTGTGTGCTCATAGGCATGTGAGGCTGCTTTGTCAAGGACAGTAATCTGAAAATTGCCATGGCAGAGCAGTTCTTAGCCTGAGAGTCATTTTTGAAGGGAGCTGAACTAAAAATTCTTCTGTTCAGCTTTGCTAACCTCATTAGGCAGAGGAACCATAATCTGGATTAAAATTCTGAGGACAATGAGCTCTGAACCCACCATGTTAGGGTTGAAGTATAAAATCAGATTCAGGGGACATCACAGGGAGCACTCCAGGAAAGGAACTGATGGGTGCCTCGTGTATTTGTATTATGCATGGTGATTCTGGGTGGCCAGTCCCTGGTCCTCTGTCTGTTGGGTTGTGTGCATTGTTGGAAGTGCTGGACTTGGTCCTTGAGAGGTTCTTCCTATGAGCGTGTGCGAAGGTTCTGGCGAAAGGAAAAGGTATAAATGGCTGAGGATATTAAACAGCCTGGAAATCACGGTGTTGGTAAGAGGGCGGGCTGACCCATGCTGCATATGCTGCGTATCCTGCTCCCAGCTCTCCTGAACTCCGACCTTCGGTGCATGCGCTTGCTTGAGGTGAGAGTCAGAGCTGGTGAAGGGAGGAGCATGTGACAGCAGGATTTGGATTTGGCCCTGGGCGCGGACATTGTGCATCAGAAGTGCTCATGTCCAGCCTTGGTAGGGATCCCTAATTGCAGGCACTGTGGTGGGTTACGAGAAAGAGTGAAGTCTGGCTATGCTGGTGTATTGTGGTTGTGGACGAATGAAGGGATAAACGAGGAGTGAAGTCTCTGAGTTCTTAGGCCGCTCTGTCCTTGGAAACACCAAGGCGACAGATGAGAAAAGTACCCTAAAATTAAATGTGGGGATGTGGGGAACATGATGGAATTTTAGGCTTTAAATGCACTTGCAAGAACCATTTTGTAGTTACCTACCCATAGTAAGATGGGTGGCACACAACCTCATATCCTAGAAGCACCCAGGTAACCACGTGTGACAGATAATCCACATTCCATGATGTGTGTGATAGCAGGAGACACACCTTCAACTCTGTCAGTGTATAAACAGGCAGTGTTTCAATAGGGCGTTTTATTCATAATCACCATCAAAGCTGTTGATATGCATGCAGTACATCTGTTTCTAGTGGTATGAAAACAACCTTTATTGCCATTCATTAAGAAGGCAATTTCATTGATAGTAAGTCTGATACGATGATACTTGTGAGACTATTGAACCAAGTACAGACTATTTTTTAAAAGATTTTTCATTGATTTTTAGAGAGAAAGAAACATTGATGTGAGCAAAACATTGGCTGCCTCCTGCACACCCTTGACAGGATTCAAGCCCAGAACTCAGGCATGTGCCCTGACCAGGAATTGAACCTGCAACCTTTCAGTGCAGGGCACAATGCCCAGCCAACTGACACCAGCCATGGCAAGTACAGACACTTTTAAGGTATATATATATCTTTATTGGTTTCAGAGAGAGGAAGGGAGAGGGAGAGAGACATAGAAACATCAATGATGAGAGAGTCATTGATCAGCTGCCTCCTGCACTCCCCCTACTGGGGATGGAGCCTGAACCCAGTTAGTCATGTGCCCTGATGGGGACTCAAACCGTGATCTGGATCCTAGGTTGATGCTCAACAGCTGAGCCACACCCGGCCGGGCAAGTAGAGACAATTTTAATGTTTGTGTCAGGAAAAGAAAATTCTCTACTGCTCTCGGATCTCTGGCTTTGCCTAAGAACTAAATGGACTTGAGACAGATTAACAGGAGAAAAGAATACACATTTTGTTAAATTTTTACCTCTACATAGACATCTTACCAAGAGAATGAAGGTCCGAGGAAGTGACCATAACAGGTACATTTTATACTGTTTGACAAACAGTACATCTGTGAAGCACTGACAGGATAACAGAGCTTGGGGTAGGGGTAGCTGGGTCTCCCCTGAGATCACGTTAGTTCAACAGGTTTGTTTGCAGCTTCCTTTGTTGCCCTGTCTAGCGCCAGAAGAATCTGTCCTCACAAGGAGATTTTATTTTCTGCCTTCAGGCAGAAAAGAGGAATTTTTCCTGTCTTTACTGCTTCTTAATTGCCTTCAGCTCAAAACAGTTTTGATGTTAAGGAGTCATATTTTGTGATGATATATTCTGAATTTCTTTATGAGTGTGTGTGTTTATATAAAACAAAATTTCAATAGCAATATTAAGTACACTCTGAAATTGCATAAGAAGGAATATATACCTCGAGCTGATGAAAGTTTTTATTTCTGGAGATTAAACTCTTACTGATGGTACTATAATTAAGCAATCTTTTGTGTTACTTTATTTTTTTAATATTTTATACTTTCATATTTTATAATTTTTTGTATCATCAAACTTTTTTCTCTGTATAGCTGTTTTCTATCACTGCCATAAAATAACATTTAACAGCTTAAAATGAAATTCTTCAGTTTATCAGTCAGAAGTCCAGTAGGCTTTGTGGGATCTCTAAATTTTTAGTGTCTCACAAGGTCAAAATCAAGGTTGCAGCACACATGGGCTCTTATCCTCAGCCTGTAGGTAAAAATTCACTTCCAGGACCGTTCAGGTTATTGGTAGAATTTATTTTCTCACTAGTTTCCTGTAACCCACCATGGTCACACTTTGGAACTGATATCCTCCTAGAAGTGACAACATTGATAGCTCACTGTTCACTAAATTTTACCTGGTCTCTGTATGTCTAAATGAAGGGCCTGCAAGGGGTAATTTATATAAGGTTATTGTCTGATGGGCTGATATTAAAAACTCACCATTCAAGTGCAAATCAAATGCAAATCAGAACTAATAAATGGAAAAACCAATTTGTAACCTTCAATCTCCCTTTCTCAGTCTCCATTTCCCCACCACCATCTCCACCCCTCATCTCTATCCCCCACTGTGACCCGTCTCTGTACCCCAGTGAGCTTTGTCCATCCACTAGACCTCGCCCTTGCCCCCAAAGGTGGTTTAGACGTCTGTTCCTCTCCTGTGCCCATCCTGTGCACCTCAGACCTCCATTCTTCTGAAGCCCCAGGCCCCCTGATGTCAGAGCTCTCACCCAACCCATCTTACCTCCCTCACCCCCACACCCTTCATTATCCACACCCTCCTTTTTTCTTGACTTTTCCCCCCCTTCACTCCAGAGACTTCAGTCTCTTTCTTGCGTCTTTTATGTGCAGCTACCCTCAAATGCACTCCTTAGGGCGTCAGTTGTCCACAGCTTCCCCGTATCTGAAGCCCTTACCCAGTGCCTGCAGTCTCTGCCTTTTTCTCCTGGGCTGTTAGGCCAGGTGCTCACTGCCCTCCCAAGCTCCCTCCATCGTTCTCCACACGCTTCGTCGCTGTGCCCATTGTGACCCACTCGTCGCCTCTGGAACAGCAAGTGCCCAGGCCTCCACTTACAACCTGGTATCCCCTCCAACCTCTGGTTCTCCAAACCTTCATAGGCATTACGTTTTCTGAATGTTTTACCCAAACTTGCCATGTGTTCTCTTTTTTCCATACACCCTAAGCTCCATTAATTCTCTTATTTCTGTGACTTCTTCAGTCCTCACCCCCCCCCCCACGGGGTAATTCCCTCGTAGTGCTCATTTCCTTGTGCACTTCTTTGCGCACTTATACCCTGCGGAGTACTTTCAGCCCTGACTTGAATGGTCTTGTGCCTTGCAGTCCTTTTGAAAGTTGAATTGTGTGACTCGGAGGCACAGGTTCAAAGCCTAACGTTCGCTACCTGCACGCGTCGTGTTATTTGGAAATAGGGCTCTTTGCAGATGTCATGAGGCTAAAATGAGGTCAGACTGGACTAGAATGGGCCTGACACAATGACTGGGTTTCCTCCAAGGAAAGGGAGACGTCACACAGAGAACACCTTTGATGATGAGGGCAGGCGGAGTGTGAATGTACAGCTGCAGAAAGCCGAGGGTGCTGGCACCCATGGGGAATGACGGAGGAGCAAGACGGAGCCCTGGAGACCTGTAGATAAGACAGAGCACGACCCTGCCTGCAACGTGACTTTAGACCTTTTCAAGGACTGTCAAAAACCGTATTTCCGCTTTAACACACTCAGTTTGTGGCACCCTTTCCAGCAGCCCTGGGAAGTTGCCACGGCTCCTTGCCCTCTCTCTGTTCCTGCCTTCGTAGCCCTGGGACCCAGACTCTGCAGCTCCAGTTTATCCGTAGGCCCTTTTCCCATATCCCCTTTCACTGTGCCGCATCGCTCAGCCACCCACTGGCACTGCTCCGCACACAGCAGGGTGCCCACCACGTTCTCCGACCTAAAGTGGCAATGCTCTCTCCCCCTTTTAAGTTCCGAGCGTTGGAAATGATTTCCAAGTGCCTTGTTGCAGTGCGGGAGGGATGATGAATGACTAAGGGCTCACCACTACGTGTCCTTACCTGAACGTGTTACCGAGATACGCTCACTCGTGAGGCCTGTTGGCGTGTCATTTTCATAAACCTGAGGAGACCTATGTGAGCTTAGGTCATGGTGTGTTTCTTTATGAGTGTGTGTGAGTGTGAGCATTAGTATGTGTATGTGTTTGCGCAGGAGTGTGTGTGACTGACAGTATGATTGCGTGTATGCATTTATGCATTTGAGTGTGTGTCCACACGTGGGTGTTTGCATCTTTGTACAAGTGTGTGGATGTGTATTTGTTTATGTACAGAGTGTGAGCTGTCTAAGACATTTGCTTCATGTAATCTTTCTTACTGATAAAAAGTCTTTCCAAACCTCAGGCTTGGATACCGTTTGGAACTTTTGCTTTGTCAGGTAGAAAGCTGCACAGTCGAATACTCCATATTCTTTAGATTGTTGCAGAACATACTTTCTTATGTCACAAAGACTGAGCTTCTCTAAGTATTAAGAAAATTTAAGGTATATAAATATTTGCATAATAAATTCATAACATTTAATTCACAGTCATTGTAACATTTTTTTTATTACTGGGGCAAAAGTTTATTCTTTCTTGGCCTTGCCACTGAGCTATGATGTGACTGCTTTAAAATAGTGCTTAGGTTTCCGAGGGTTAGGTGAATAAAGTACTGGATGTTGTGAAAATATACAGTTTACATTTTTCTGATAATTGCAGGGGGTTTTGTATCTTTAGCTTTGCAAACCAGGACCGGACAAGGCCCAGCAGCTGGGAAACAGCCTGTGATTACGATAGAGGTGTTCCTTAGTCACAACCTGGGATTACTGAAAACGACCAAGCCAACGTGAAAGAGGAGAGAGGGCGTAAGAATACACAGGGCAAGGATGCTGGGGGTAGCTCCTGTCTCAGGGAGGGTCTGTGGGAAGAATTAACCTGATGAGTGTGTTGGACCCGCTTCTTGTGCCTGAACCACGTGAAAATCATGAAGCTGCTGGCCCAGAGCATGGGCCCGAAAAAGAAAATCTCAGGGAATCATTGAAATGCTGTAAAAGGTGAGATTGTGATTTTGTCCAGAAAGGCAGCAGGGCAGAACCCAAAGTCTTTTTGTGATGTGTTTGCTATTGCATTCGCCAGTTCCATGAAGAGGAGAACATCAGTTTATTACAGTGCATATAGCAAATGCAGTACCGCACATTGGGAAGCTGATGTGCCTGGGAGGGTTTACTCTAATCTCTGCCCACCTGGAATACCTGCGGCTGACTGTGATCAACTGCAAAGTGCTCAAGAGTCGGGTGGTGTCCCTGGACACGCCCTTTCCCACACTGTGCACACGGAGAACAGATTTGCACACACTGTCACTGAGGAAATGTGTCCACACAAAACCTGCCATGGCATTGGTGACTTTTGTCAAGAGAATAGCCAAGGACTTGGCTCAGGTCAGGTGTTTGGAGAGTGAAAGCTGTGGACCTGAACTTGCATCCCGTGAAGTACAGGAAGGTCAAATGGTAGAGGAGAGAGAAGGTCCCCAGGAGTCCAGCTTTAGTCCCTAATGAGAAGCTCATTCCTATCGCCACATTCCTGGAGGCCCTTCTGCCTGTCTCAAGGGACTGTCGCCCGTCTTCATGGCCAGAGGGTCCTACGTGGGAGCGTGAGGCATGCGCTACACGTGTC
The DNA here is from genome assembly GCF_964146895.1 of Miniopterus schreibersii. Taxonomy (NCBI): domain Eukaryota; kingdom Metazoa; phylum Chordata; class Mammalia; order Chiroptera; family Miniopteridae; genus Miniopterus; species Miniopterus schreibersii. The sequence continues at coordinate 63,611,613 of NC_138110.1, forward strand.
GTGTCAACTGTAATTCAATATTCTACCTTTACTACTACTTCCTATTGTTGGTTCACATACAATGTTGTTGTTTTATGTGGACAGTGGAAACCTAGTTTAACCATGTAGTTTAATTTTCAACAGGTTCTTTCCCCTTATTTTTCTATTAAATTAGTGGACTGTGAACTTGAACCGTACCAGCCTCCAGCACACTCTGTGTTCCCCTCAAGTTCCCTTTGTCCTTCAAATGTTGAATGTTGGGCTGGATGAATGTGGAACTTTGCTCCAACTGAGCCGTCTGCTCTTGATGTTCAGACTGCGCAGAGCCGTTTCTATAGCTCACCATCTCTCGTTTCCCAGGCCAGTGATGAAGTCTCCTCAGCGTTATATTTGTGAGTTTAATGCGAATTTCTAAGAAAAAAGGAATTACATTTTTAAAATCATTGCGATGAAAACCATGACGATACATCTCTTTTGGTCAGGCGTACAGAAGATCATCTGAAACATTTTGGGGAAGGAGTGGACAGGAAAACGCTGCTGCCCCGTCCAGGCTCTGCCCTTCCCCCTGGCCTTGCCCACTCGCCCTCTTGCCCACTCGCCCAGTACACACAGCCACAGGCAGCGATGAGAGGGGGGTCGAGCACTTTACAGCTGCGACTGAAAGCATCTCTCCAATCAGGAGAGGATACTTGGCTCTAGAAAGGGAGGCCAGAAAAGGCAGGGTTGGCAGTTTGAGGATCGAGGCTCCAGGAATGGGAAAGAGAATCACTGGACACTCAGAGACTGGAGAAAGGAAAACACTGGCCGCCGTGACCTGGTTTCCTCGTGGCCAGCAGTACTGGAGAGGACAGGCAGAGGCGTACTTCAAGGGCAAGGTCGGCCTGGCCCGCATGTCCCATGGCTGCCTCGTAGTGGGAGACTCCCTAGGGTGGAAGGACATTCTGAAGAGCGGAGGAAACCCACTGGAGTCCCCTCCTAGGTGCTGTGTGGGGCACCCTCGGTACAGCGAAGAGCGGAGGACGACTTTCCCACGCGCTGAGCCCTTTCCCGTGTGTCTCGTTGGGCACAGAAAGTGTGCGTGGTTCTTTGAAGCCCTAAAACAGGCGCCCTCTTAACTCTCAGGAACTGTCAGGAGTGATCCTACCTGAGAGAGAGGAAAGAGTCCTGTATGGGGAAGAGGGAGGAACCGGTGGGCGGGCTGGCGATTCCCAGTTAAGTCATGTTCTTCGTTTGTTTCTCCCTTTTTTTTACCTCTGTACATTTTTATCAGTTTAATGAAATAAAGGGCAGGCTTCTTTTTCTTCCTTAAAAGAGTTTACGTTACAAAGAAGTATAAATGGCTTGACATGTTTAAAGAACTCATCCAAATCAATTTTAGAAGAAGACGGTTTCATTTGTTGGCTTTTTGGACCTGCCTGTGCCTTCGGTCCCAGGCTGACACCGCTTGGCTTGGCCTCGTGTCCCTGGAGCTCTGTGAGGAGGCCTGCTGTTATGTCTTGAAAGGAAAAAAACCAAATGATTGGGGTCTAGTTTCAGCATTAGAGCCTGGCTTCAATTACTTTAGGGTTCGTTCCAGTTTCCCCTGATGCTAGCAAGCATGTCCCAACTTCAAAGCGAATGTTGATCTTGCTGTCTTTAGGGAGACTCTTGGATCCAGGCACCAGCCTGCAAGTGGGGACATTTTCCCCAGAAAAGTTTGACAACATCTTCAGGCAGCCAGGCCACTGGAAAAACTTTCAACGTCATTACTTCACAGTGCTGGCGAAACACAGATGGTATAAGTTCTTCAATAAGCCAAGGAAGAAAAGGGACCATATCATACACAACCTTGTTCCAGACCCTGTGTGCTTCATACACCGCTCTCTCCTCAAAGCCCCCACAATTTTTTGAGGTAGCTGGATTCCCATTTTACAGATGAAGTTGGCTCAGAGAGGGTTAGCGAGTTGCCCAAGGTCACAGAGGTGGCATGTGTTTTCCAGTATCTGAACCCAGGTCTCTCTGCCTAAAAGACCTCAGAGGGGGACTTTTCTGCTTTGATTTCTCTACAGAACTTTGAAACATCCCTACTCAGGGCCTGATGGATCACAGGATTGTGTGGTCTTTAATGGATCAGCTGGTCCAGAGGTTCTCCACTTAGTCACTGTAGGTTAACAAATGTCATTTTATGCAAGAAATGACATTTTAATACCAGGAAAATACAAAGAAAATAATTCATTTCTTCATTCATTTAAGACATATTAATTGATTATGTTTAAAAAGCACTTAAAATCTCTAGAAATAATCCTAAAAGTATACATTAAGGGAAAAACACATATTTAAGAAAATCTAATAAAACTAGGCAAGAAATGTGTGAGTCTGTGGTGTCTGAATCAAGATCCTTTTGCCTCACCCCCTTCCAGCCCATTTTCCCTCCTGTCACGTGTATGGATAACAGAGCAGCTGTAATTCGGGATTCTGTGTGTGTTTCCGAGGAGCTTGTGTGCAGACCCAGCTCCGGGGGCATCAAGAGCTGTGAGGAGGAGCAGCAGGAGGAGCTGTGGGCCGCAGGTCTGGCTGGGGGAGGCATTTGAAGCAGAGTCTGTGAAAGCTTCCAGTCTGTTTCCTTAGACTGAGTCCCTCGGGGAAGGAAGGAGAGCGCAGAGGTTGAGGGTGGCATGTAGCAAGAGAGGAGGAATGAGCTGTGGGAAATGTGTCCACATTTAGCTCCCTGCTCCTCATCAGGAAATGTTTACGGCATGTCCCCTATGTCCTGGACTGTCCTCCTGCCATTCCTCTCAGGAGAGGACAGGTAGCCCCTGGCACAGGACTCTGCCACCTCAGCATTTCTCCCCAGTCCTGGTGCTCTTTCCCCATCCCTTCCGCTCTGCCACACGGAGGATCAGAGCACGGACAGCCCTCAGAGCAGCGGATTCAGGATCTCTCATCAGTACTCTAAAATGTGGATTCTCTTTGTGGCAAGGAGCGTCAGCAATCAAATAATCGAGTCATGGTCTCCAAGGCAACTAGCCACTCAGCTGCCCTTCATTCAGTTCCCTCTGCCCGCTTCCTCCCCAGAAACCCTAAAACATTGCGGACACCCTTTGAAACCCTTGATACGGCCCCTTTTACAGGACCCCACGCACTTCCTAGGAAGTAGGAATCTCTCGGGGGGATCCTTAAAACTCCTGAGGTTATCGATGGAGGTGTGTCACCCTCTTCTAACTCCACTTGGACCCTGACCCTGTGGACTGACCGCTCCTCTTGACCTTGTCCCTTCTGGGACAGACTTTGCCTTGCCCTCCCTGGCCCACAACTTACAGTCAGGCCGTCCGCTTCCTGTGGACGTAGATGGCAGAGGCACCAACCGCCAGCAGCACCTTGAAGCTTAGGAGGACAGCTGCGAGGAGTTGAGTAGACTGTACCTGGCCTGCAAATCAAGGGGCAGGAGGGGCCATTAGAGGAGACCCTTCCCAGGGTCCTCCGCCTTATCTGATGGTGCCTGCACCCATCAATGCTCTGAAATAGCATTTGAATACTGAACTGGTCTCAGGCTCAAGGCAGAAATCAGAGTAAAGAGGTTCGTCCTCAATCAGTGTCTGCTTGGCTTGCCAGGGTTGTCTTCCTTGGGGGAAGGGGTGCAGAGAATGGCTACTCAAGAACAGGAAAGTGCGGCACCTGATTGACTGATTTGGTCTCACACCCTGTGGGGCAGGCAGCATTACCATTACTCTGATGAGAAAACTGAGGCTCAGAGTTTATGGCGAGTCACAGATTAATGGGATTCGAGCCTGGAAAATCACATCACTGTTGACTCAAATGATGACCCTAAGACCTTGTCTTTTGAATGAAGACAAGTCCAACCTCTCAGTATTACAGGAACAAATGTCAACAGGGCATTTGAGGGGAGTGAGGACAGATCACAGTGAGAGTTCCAGGGCTGCTCTGTGTGGCACCATGGACAGGGCTGGGTGACCCCAAGTTCTCAGGAGCTGAGGGAGAGCTCATAGGCCTGACTTCATGAAACCTGGAAAACACCCTGTGATTCAAGGAAATGGGGTCACATGCTTGGGAGGAGCTCAAACACCATTCAGCCCACTTTAACCCCAGTGTCAGCTGAATCTTTCTATTGGACACAGAAAGGTGGACCTGGGAAAGCACACTTTTAGATTCTTGGCAGATTTACAATGAGCAGTTTTTGTTTAAATAAAAATAAAGATATTAAATGATTTATTATAACGAAAATAATCCTTAAGGTAGGACTGAAGATCTCACCATTTTTCTTCTGTGATGTTGGACAATGGCAATTCTCACCTGAGAGGCTTATGGGGACCTTGCCTCAGTCGAAGAGAGCTTAACTGCAAAGTTTGCACCCGGTTCTGGAGGGCACCCAGATCAGAAGACTGTCTGGACTGGGAGTACAAAGGCACGGCCTACTTCCCTCCATTTAAACAGCTCTCAGAAGCTGTTATCGGTCCAGCTTCTCCGTAGAGCAGCCAAGTCTGGTGCCTGCATTGCAGTTCAGCAAACAGCTCCCTCTGCAGGTCCTGCTCCTTCACTCCCTCAGGCATGTGGATCCTGACAGCTCCCCACAATAAGCTTCCCACATTCTTAGAGCCATTTAGAGTCAGCTTCCCAGGGAAACTGACCTAAGGAGTTCAACTGGGAGTCCTCTGAAGAGCAAACTGTAAAATGCAATTTAGAAATTAGATCACTCATCAGCTGGCTGGTCAAGAAGTCCCAGCACTGGCTGGAGGTGGAGCAGAAATCGGCCCTGCTGGCCCTATTGGTGCAATTGTTAAAATTGTCACTGGTGGTGCACTGGGATGCTGTGACCAAAGAAAGGGAATTCCTAGGCATCAGGCATTTGGAAAAGAGTTGGGAAATGGTAACTATATGGACTATGGGATTGGATGGCTGTTACTGGGGCATCAATCTTTTGGAGAAAGACAATGAAAAGCTAAGACTGATTAACTACAAGTAAATATTAAGTGTGAGCCAGAAGATATTTTGATAGCAAGAAAGCTGAGATTTGGGCCAAGGACATAATTCTAGAGTAACAGAGCCTCAGAGGAGGTTGAATTCTCCACTTCAATGGGCCTGCTCAGCCAGAATAGGGCCCTGATGGAGAAATAGGGGACCCTGAGGTAGGGGCCTATGGGCCAAAGCACTCAACAGTCTTCAGCCCCCTTCTGGGCTGCTGAGGACAGTAGCAGCAGCACAGCAACTTGCCTCTAAATATGGCCTCTCCAAATCAGAGAAAAAACATAAAAGAGAAAATAAACCCTGCACACAACTGGCTCTCAGTGTTACTTGAAGAGAAAATGAGAAAAAGTCAAAATAGCTGAGAATCAAAGCAGAAAAATCACCAAATCCTAGTGCACAATCTGCCAGGAGGCTGCTGTCCCACAGCCACAAGGAGAGGGGCAGCTGGCAAGGGGCCCGAGAGCTGTTTGGGAATTCCACCACCACCAATAGTAAACCCACCGCCACCTGGCGAAATGAAAAGTGTCCACAGATCAGAGCACAGATCACAGGGAGAGGTTTAAATTACGCCTGTTCGAAAGGTCGGCACAGAATCCCCATAGTCTGTGACTATGTTACCTTACCTGGCAAAAGGAACTAGTCGTAACTAAGTTAAGAATTCAAACGAGAACTTTATCTTGGATCTTCCTAGTGGAGCCAAGCTACTCACAAAGATCCCACTCAGTGAAAGAGGGAGGCGGGAGAGGCAGAGAAGGAGATGTGATGACAGAAGCAGAGCTGAGAGCGATGTGGGGCCCTTAGCCAAGGGGTGTGGGCAGCCTCTAGGGGCTGGAAAAGCAAGGGCAGGGATTCTCCCCTAAAGCCTCCAGGGGAAACCCAGTCCTGCCGACCCAGACCTCTGACCTCTACAGCTGCAAGATAATAAACTGTGTTGTTTTAAGGCACTAACTCTGTGGTCACTTGTTTCAGGACCTTAGGAAAGTAACACAAGGAGGCAGGAACATTTTAAAAGGACAGGTGAGATCAAAGGGACAGGCACAATTTCAAGTGCACAGCTTCTGTGGGGAAAGGGGAAAAAGAAAAGGTGCTGTTTGGCAACTGAGTGCTAATGGGAAAAGGAAATCATGTGGAGGTGGGAGATTTAAAGCTCTGAAAGACAAAAAGAATGAAAAATTTGAGGACTCAGAATTTCTTTCTCACTATTGAAACCAGCCATTCAGCATAAATCTGCATCAACATGAGTGGATTGGATTATGCTACACTGACAGAGGTGAGGTTCATTCACCTATAAACACTGTAAAACACCCCAATACCATAAATGTGACCAAAAAGATGTTCATTCTTATGCCACACCGATTGGACCAGGTCTGCAGAGGCCTGAACCCTCAGACCCTGGGGTTGGCTGTGGCTTCCCGGTGCAGAGGGTCACACAGGCATCTTGCACTTGGCTTCTCCCAGACAACCCGAAAACCCTTCCCAGCCTTGGGACTGCAGGCGTGCTGGTCAGGCACGCTGAGAGCACCAGCGAGCAACACCTGGTCTGAGCCCCGTGGGACATGGGGACTCAAAAGAAACCCAAGGTGGTCCAGGCAAGGTGGCAGAGACTCTTCCTTGTTCGGTACAACTCTGACCCCTAGGATAACACCAGGCACAAGCATAGGAGGACTCTGAGGTGGAAGGAAAGGCACATGAGCTCGGACTTGGGGACTGGAGGGGAAACACCACATCCAGGCACGGCTTGCACTGTCCTGACTCCCTAGGCACAGAATGCAACCCAGATGTGGCATTTAAAAAGTCTAATATCAATAATCTATGTTCCCACGTCAGGAAACAAGAAAAGGGGGAGCAAAATCAGCCCAAAACAAGCAGGAGGAAGGAAATAATAAAGGAAAGGGGAGAAAAATTAATGAAATTGAAAACAGAGAAACTCACTGAAACGAAAAGTGGGTTCTTTGAAAAGAGCAATAACATTGAAAACCTTCCATCAAGGCCAATGAAGGAAAAAGGAACATTTCCAATACAATGGGGCACCGCTTCCGACCCGCAGGCATCAGCAGCAGCAGGCGATATTACAGACAACCCTAAGGCAGGCGGTTGTGATTGTTGCTGGTCCATAGTCACAAATTTGCGGGGGGAGGAAAGCCTGTGTTGTGACCACTCATGAGCACTGGGGTGCCCTGTTTAGACTCAAAGTCCGTGTCCTCAGGGCTCCCCTTCTGAAATGTCACAGAGCAGGAGGTCCAGGCATTTGCTGGAGTGACCTTACTGATGCAGATGGAAAAGTCCAGAATGGAACAGAGGCCAGGAGGAGGTTAGAAAGAGCCAGGAGGAGGCAGGGGCGGCAGGGATGGTGGACACATGACTGTTAGGTGAAGAAAGCAAGCGCAGGACACAGAGCAGGGTGGCCTCCTCCCTCCCTGTCAAAATACCTATAAAGATACGTGCCAAACTCTGAGCAGTGGTGACTATAGAGTGTGGGCTTTGGGGGAGGGGAGCTCACTTCAAAATTCTACTTTTTATCAATAGATTTCTAGATTATTCTATAATGAGAATTACCATTTATAACATTAAAAGTAAAGATAAAATCTAAATGGCGTTGGATTAGGTGGAGTGAAGGCCTCTCCCTGGGTTTTACCTTTGTCCCTGTTGTCCTGGTGAGCAGAGGCCCCCAGGGTGAGGCTTTTGGTGACCGCAGGCTGCCCATCGTGCTCCGCCCGGCAGGTGAGCGCCACAGCATTTTTGTGGACAGATAAATTCATGAGGAGCCAGCTTGTCAAGTTATAGGTCCCATCCTGGTTCTCTATGAGGGTCGAGGCCGTTTCTGTTTGGGACACGTTTCCATTCTCCAACCAGGTCAGCTGTAGGCGCTGGGGGTAGAAGTTCTTCACCTGGCAGGTGACGTTCACCTGGTTCTTTGACACTGTGTGTTGTTGGGTAACCTCCACGGTGGGCGGCACTGAAACAGCACAGGGCAGAAGCTCTGACCTCATGGAACAGACAGATCACAGGGGAGCGCTCCCTAACTTAGCTCCCCCACCTGCAAGGGTATCAGAGGACAGGTGCTCAGACACCGACGGTACTCTTTCACATGAACGAAATCACTAAGCACTGTAACCAGCACACAGTAGGTGCTCAAGAACTGGTAGCTGCTATTAGGGTGATATGATTTAAATCAACCACCACAGCCACTGGCATGCAGCTAGAACATAATAACTTTAGCCAAACAAATGAGATCCCCAAGCACATAAGAGCTTGGCTTATAGCAGGTGCTCAGTATGTGGAGTTGCTATTGGTAAAGTAGATGAAACTATCGAGCACACTGCTTGGCATGTGGTAGATTCCACCTGCCAGCTGCCATTAAACAGTGGCCAGTGATGGGCAAATCCATGTGCCTGGTGATGGGAAGGACTGTCAGGAATTAGATTCCAGGCAATTCCAGGCCTGGAGCAAAGAGCAGGGGGAGGAGCAGGCCTGGAGGGCAGGGGCCAGGTGTGGGCTGGCGCTGGGTGTGAGGGGCATCTACCTCGGATGATCTCAGACAAGTTGGCAGTCCCACGAAGAGGAGTGTCTCCCTTTAGGGTGTCGTGGGCCACCTGGCAGATGACCTGGGAGCGAACATCCCCCGGGGCCAGCACCACCGTGGCTGTGCTGGAGATGCTGTAGGAAGGGCTGTCTCCCTCTGGGTCCACGGTGGTCTGGGAGGCTCGGAGCTCATTCCCATCTTTGAACCATTTCAGGATGATGTTTCTGGGGGAGAAGCCGTGGGACTTGCAGGTGAAGTTCATCGTCTGCCCAGGTGTGGACCTCCCCGCGGGGCCCAATACCTCAGGGGGAGAGGGTTTGGCTGTAACAGGAGCATAATAAACAATGAACATGGTTGTGATTATCACCACTAATGACAAGCATGTGACACTGTCAAGGACCTTCTCATATATTGTTTTTCATGCTTCCAATAATGCGGGGAGGGCGTGTCATCGTCCTCATCTTACAGAGGGGGACACTCATGTCCCCAGAAGTGAACTCTGAGCGGGGAGCAGGTCTGACAAGCAATTGCAGGCCTGAGTTCAAAGTCCACCTTCTTTCCTTGCCTGGTGATTTCCCACCAGTCTGCGCACAGGAACAGAATTACTGATGAGTCTCATTTTTGTACTAACTGTTCATAGCTGGCCTCCAGTCCTTAAAGACCCCTGAATGGGAGCCATGATGATCACACTTCATCAAGCGGGAGAACTGAGGACTTGGGGGAAACAGACTTGCCTAAGAGCACACAGCTGTGGGTTATAATACCATGGCCAGTGAGGGGCTCTTCTCTCACCAGGCTCACCTGAAAGTATCCTGTAAATGTTGATTTTATTATATTATCAATATCTGATTAATCAAGAATTTGATTAATGTTATATTATTAACCTATTATACAAACTTTTTGCAGGTGAGGAGCTGAGTCCCAGCAAAGTTTACTGGGTCTTGACATTAACATAACACCTTGATTTGGGGGTGCTACTCTGCTGGGTGATTCAGACAGAGCACCTCCAGTCCTTTCCACTCTCCTAAAAGAAGTCCATGATTATCACCATTTTATAGATGAGAAAACAGGCTGAGAGAAATGAAGGGCCTGTCCCCTTGCTCACTACTGTGTCCCTGAGGTATTTCCTATGGCCTCCCAAATATTCATGTCCATCAACAGAGCAAATGCCCACCTTCAGGATCCTGACACTGACTGCCACCCTTTCCAGGGAGGAGTGGCCTCAAGTGCCTAGGTCTGGGGACCCTGTAGCAATAAATGGAAGAATGGACTCCTGACAAGTGAGTCTAGAATATGAACTTTTGCTCACTTAGCGCCCCAGTGCCCTGCAGGAAATGCCCCACCCCTCCTCATCCTCAGTCTGCAGAGACAGGAATGGTGCAGTGTCCCTCTCTGCTCTCTCCAGGCTCTGCGCCCAGGCTGCTCCTGCAGGCTTCTCAGTGAAGGGGAAACAGCACAGCAAAGGGAAAAGCCTCTTGAATGCTTCTATACGCAGTCATGTCATTTAGGAATAGTTTCAGGACATATCATAGGACATTTGAGTATCTATCTCATCTCTGTTGTAAAGCTAGATCTGCCTCCTTCACAGGACCTTTTAAAAAATGTTTCATGCTTGAGAACATAAAATGACATGATTTTAAGAAATGGGTTGGAGCTTTCTTTACACTTTGACAAGCACAGTGAGGTGTTGCAGAGAGTAGGGGCTGTGAGTTATGCTGCTTGGGGTTCAAATCTCAGTTCCCCTTCCTGCTCAGTTCAGGTCCCCTCTCTGAACATCAATGCCCTCATCTAGCAAAGGGGCAACAGGTGACCCCTCCCTCACAGCACTGGTTATAAGAGTAAATGCCAAGAGGAAGACCTGGCCCTTGACCTCTCCTACCTCCCTGCTTTCTCAGCCAGGGCATCAGCTGGGCAAATAGCTTAGGGAAGGGCAACGAGCACTCTACCAGGAGGCAGCAGATCTGAGTGGTGATGGAGCCACTTACTCCCTGTGATTGCCTAGGCAAGGGGCACACCACCCGGGAACTTTTGTAATATCCTCCAAATCCAAATAAAGCTACCTTCCCTGCCTGTGTGCAGGGGCTATCATTTCTAGAAGGAAAATTTGGCAATATTTACACAAATTAAAATGCACACACCCTGTGACCTAGTCATGCCACTTCCAGTGGGCACAACCCTTTTGATTAAGGTGGCACATGGAGAAGGGTATCCTGTGCATCACTGTTTTAATAGCCCAAGGTTGGGAACAACTCTTACCCATCAACAGAAGTCAGTCAATGAATGGTGCTCTCTCCACACGCTGGGGGGTGAGGCAGCTGTGGCACAAGGGGCAGCCCTAGGCGCTGACATGGATGCTTGATTTGGGGCGATGTGGCTGAAGGTGGAAGAAGTTCCCAACCACCTTGGGCTTCAGGGTCTGAATGGGAGGGGCTTCTGAAGCTTCGGGGTACCAGTGAAAATAAGAAATGCTAGCTCTCTGTTCAGTGGTGCGCTTTAATGAGCTTTAATTCAGTGCTTACATGCACCAGATTCTTTGACGGAAAGAGTGTCTATCTCTGGGAAAGGAAAAAGCTTGGCACACATCAGATTGGGTTCTGGAACAATCTCCCCACTCATTGGACATGTGACCTTGGGCAAAACCCTTGTCACCTGTTGATCTCAGGCTCCCATCTGTACATGAGGGGTTGGGCTGGGTGGTCTAAAGGTCCTTGTGTGCTCATATTACAGGATTCAGAATCCTGGGCCTCTGGCAGGTAACAGCAAATGAAAACTGTGTTGCCTCAAAGGGGTGACCCTTAAGTCACCCACATGGGGATCCTCTTTCTTGGGTGAGGGACATTCTGAGATGACCCAACTCTGCTCGGAGCCTCAGTGACAGTGTGACTAGATTTCTGAAATAAAGGGTTTTTTTCAGACAGGCCCACAGTGACTGCCCACTTCTGGGCACCTCCTCCCACCAGGCTCTCAGAGGAAACAGTGAGTCTGCGCCTCTCAGGATTTCCTTCTCGTGTGATGTTTCCAGAGATGAAATAAAGAAGCATGTTCTCCCCCGTCCCATCCTGGATGGATCTGTCCCTGTTGGAGGGGAAAGAATGAAGCTTCGTGGGAGAAGAGCCTTTTCCTGCTTTGTTCTGCAGCCGCCACAGCACCCAGAGCAGAGCCTGGCTCACAGCAGGTGCTCAGGCAGGTCACTAGGGAGGAGCCTCGGCCACTTGAGGGGAGCACTCCCTGGAGGCAGGGGTGAGGCCTGGCCTTGTGATGGGCAAGTCACTCAGACCTTCAGTTCCCTCATCCCTGGACGGGATTGAAAGGCCAGAGCTGGGGGTTCCAGACTTTCCCCACCATTGATCAGCCATGGGGCCTGAGCAAACAGCATATCTCCAGGCCTCAACTTCCCTGATCTGCAGAAGGGGTGACGTCTGCCCATGAATCAGATCAAGACTACAAGCACCCACCACCGCACTGATTCCTAGCTGCTGCTCACAGAACTGAGGGCATCTTTATTGACTGTCGTAACATGCCAGGGACACGGAATCCCACACTGTACTCACCACTCACGGTGAGCTGGGTGCCGCCTCCAGACTTGAGTTCCGTGTCATTATTGGCTCCTCTCCGGAACCTCACACAGTAGTAGGTCCCCGCATCTGCTGGGGTGATGTTACTGATGCGGATGGAAAAGTCCACGTTGTCTCTCTTCCTGGCATCTGCAACACTTGTTATTCGGGGGAAGCGGCTGCTCTCTCTGAAATTGTAGATTAACTCCCGGCCTGGCCCTGTCCCCCTGAACCACTGGAAAGGCCCCACGGGGTGTATGGAGGTCGTGGTGCAGCTCAGAGTGGCCGTCTCTCCGGCTGCGACGGACACTGGCTCCTGAGGCTGAATCACCTGCACCTCCTCCTCACCTGCCCCTCCTGGAGGGAAGCACAGAGCAGTTAATGATGCATCGCATGTGATCCCGTGGGCTCTGCCAAGTGTTTATCAACAACCGCTTTCATCGGCGAGTGCGCACCCTGAGCGGGCCTGAGCTCAGCACATTGCATGTGTCATACATGTAACCCTCACAACGAGCCTGTAATGTGACTATTACAAATGAGGAAACCGAGGCACAGAGAGGTTAAGTGAAGTGGCAGAGAGGGGGGTTGAGACCAGAGCCCTCTCTGGAAGTGCCACGGTTTCCCAAATATTTCCGCTGTCCACTCTTTGGCCTCATGGAGTGTCCCACTTCTCAACCACTGCTGGGTGGAATGATGAAACTTCTTTAGAGCACAGAGTTGTGAGCAGAGGTGACAAGTGTATTTTGTGGGATATGCATTTAACTGCAAGAACCTTTGTCATCAAGTTCCTTCCACAGAGATCCACAGTCATGATGGAGTCTGCTCCATCAGCCCGAGTCCTAGAGTGACAGTGACACTCAGAGATCCCAACACACAATGAACATGTCATTTACATAAGAAGTAAAACAATATTTCAAGTTCCTGAGATATTTTCCCATAGCATGATCATGTTATATTTGTTTCCTCAGACTGCCTTAAGAAAATATCAGAATCTTAGTGACTTAAAAAAATAGATATTTATCCTGCAGAGGAAATCAACAAAACCAAAAGTGGCTCCTCAAAAACGTCAACATAGTGAACAAAACCTCTAGTTATACTAAGAAAACAGTAGTGAAGATGCAAATAGTAAAATCAGAACGGAAAGAACCTTCCTAAAAACTTTACAGAAATGGAACTCAGTTCCGTTTCCTTACCGTGTGATGAGCAATCCAAAAACGCAGCAAACAGTTCTATTTTAAGAAGCAACTGCTGTAAAATACTTAGGAGTCTATTTAGCCACGGAAATGAAAGACTTGTACACTGAAAAGAGCAAAACAGTGCTGAAAGAAATTTATACAGACTTAAATGGAAAAACATCTGCGCTCATGGACTGGAAGACTTAATGCTGTTAAGGTGCTTAAAGTACCTAAAGCAATCTACAGATTCAATACAATTCCCACCGAAATCCCAGTGGTATTTTTTGAAGAAATACAAAGCCTATTCTGAAGTTCACGTAAAATCTCAAGGGACCCCAAATAATGAAATAATCTTGAAAAAGAAACATAATTGAAAGACTCACAGTTCCTGATTTAAAACTTAGTACAAAACTATAGTAATCAAACTAGCGTTGTTCTGTCATTAGAATAGAGAGGTAGACCAATGGAATATGATAGAAAACCTAGAAGTAAACCCTCACCTATATGGTCAAATGACTTTCCACAAGGATGCCAAAACCATTTAATGAAGAAAGGACAGTGTATCAACACACGGTGCTGGGAAACGATATCCACAATCAAAAGAATGAGGCTGGACCCTTATCTTACATCATAAACAAAAATAAACTCAACATAAATAAAAAATCTAAATATAGGAGCTAAAACTTTAAAATTCTTAGAAAAAAGTCATAGATGAAACTCTTCATGACTTTATATGTGATAATAATTTCTTGGCTATGACACCAAAAGCACAGGCTACAAAGAAAACACAATGTCACTCAGAAGAGGAGGCAGCTGTGGCACCACACCGAGGTCCAGGGTTCTTTTCCATTTCTTAGCTTCTCCTCAGGGGGAAAATCTGTGGGTCGCTTTTGCAGAGTGTGAGCTGGTGAGGCCCACCCACTGAGCACATGCCTCTGAGGAGGCCACATGATGTCATAGGGCAGGTCCTTTGGTGCCAGGAACATCAGGGGTTTGGTTTTTTAAGTCCGGAGAAGAAGACTAGGGTGGGGAAGCTAAACAGCTGAGGTGAAAATGGGAAACTAGAAATGAGTCTTGGAGGGAGAAGTTTAGGGAATAGAGGAAGGAAGAGAAAAGAGGGATCAGAGTGTGGAGAGGAACAGGGAACAGCAAAAACTCTGCCATCTGTGCATCTGTAATTCTCATGTTTACATCTGTGACCACGGCCTTTCCTCTGAACTCTGGGCTTGTATGTCCAACTGCCCACTCACATTTTTCTTTAGATGGAAAGAAACATGTCACAGTTAACATGTCCAAAGTGAACTCCTGAGTCCCCCACAGCTCTCTCTGTCTCACCTGAGGCACCTTTATTCTTCAGTGCTCAGGTCCCAAACGTGTGGGGTCTTTCTCTCCTACCCTGAATCTAATGCCTCAGAAATCCTGCAGCTCCCCTTCAGCATGCACCCAGTTTCTCCATCTTTCCCGTCTCCACTGGCTGCTGTCCTGGTACAAGTCACTTCTTCCTGACTGCACGAATGCTCTTCTCTCTGCGTCCAGTTGTAGTCTGTCCTCAAGAAAATATTATGATAACGGAAAACTTATATCAGATTATGTCACTTCTTTCTTCAAAACCTTACAATGGTAACCTTTCTCTCAGAGCAGAAGCTCAAGTACCTGAACACAGCAGGAAGATTCCACTCTCAGGGCCTTTGCACATGCTGTTCCCATAGGAAAGCTCATCCCCCAGATGACCACATGGCTCGCCCACAGCCTGCTGTTAACCTTGGCTCAGGCTCCTCCTTCTCCGTGATGCCCACCCAGACTACACTGTTTAAAACACATCCCACCTTACAGATTCCCTCAACTCTCTTGTCCAGCAACATTTAATTTTTGCTTTAGCACTTATCACTTTCTAATATTCTATATTATTTACTTATTTATTATGCCCCTTGTTTACTGTCATTTCCCCACTGGGATATAAGCCCCATGAAAACAGCTACTTTATCTTTTTTATTCACCACCACAGCCCAAGTTCCCATAATGGTTCCTGCACATAGTAGGTATCCAAAAAACATGTGTATTATATGTGTGAATTGCCCAGTCAGACTGCTCCCTGAAAAACTGAAGCCTTATTTCCAGTGGACAAATTTGTGGAAATTATGTCAGAAACTGAGTTTTCCAACCGGATGACTTGGAAAAAACAAAACAAAAACAACAAAAAACCCCAGGAGCATCTTGTGCATAAGCAAGAAGCAGACAACCACAAACCCTCCCCACCGCACCCACCCTTCCCCACACCCCTGGTCACTAGTGGCAGAAATCTCATGGGCAGGACACGGGAAGAAGGTGAAACCAGTGAGCTCCAGCGTCAGGCTGTTTGAGTTCCAGTAATGGCTCTACCATTTACCCCTGAGCGCCTTGGAACTCTGTGCTCTGCTCTCTCTCCTGCAGGAAGGGTGACAAGAGGACCTTCCTTGGAAATGATGGCGACATGAGATAACGACGCAAGAATTTCCAACGGTGTCCCCAGTGGGGAGCGGTCAAGGAACTGAAAAGTCACCGCTCATTATACTTCCTGGGGCCTCGATGCCTCAACAGACATCAGGGGATGTAGAGAAGGAAATGGATATAGACACAGATGCAGGTGCAGGTGCAGGTGCAGGTGCAGGTGCAGGTGTCCGTGTCGGTGTAGTTATAGAAACAGACATGGATATAGATGTTGACATGGATATAATTACAGAGATAGGTCACAGGGGCAGGAGTCTCTGTATCTTTTATCCCATTTTTCCTCCTCACTGCATCCATCACGGAAGAGGGATGCCATGATTATAAGGCACAAAATTCTACTCACTTTACCAAGAGAGAAGCTTGCTTGTCTTGACGGTTTGGGGAGGGTAAGTGGTAAGTTTAGAAAAGGAGAGAGGAGGGAGAGTGCCTGAGAGGCAGAGGGAACTAACGCTCTGTTCCCGTGCATTTCATGTGGACTGGAAAGGATTTGAAGAGAACAGAAGGAAAAGCTTTTCACAAGTCCCGTGCGCATGTGTGTGAGTGTGTGTGTGCACTCCCTCACACCCACTCACACACACACACAAACACGCACAGATACATGCATCACAAATATATAGAGAGAGTGGCCTTGCCTGCTGGAACACAGGGTGCTTTCAGGGTTAAGTAAAATTATAATACACATTAAAAGCTCAGTAACACACTTGGCACACAGGAACCTGTAGCACATTAACAAACGTTCCTGAGCAAACAGCAGAATCTGAACTTCGGGTCTCGGAGCGGCCCGATGGGTGATGAGGATTCTTCGGTTTATTTCTCTGTGTTTTCTGGCTTTTCCACAATCAGCCTCCACTGCGAAGCTGCGTAACATGGTTAAAAGAATGAGCTCTGGGGCTGCTCGGCCTGGGCTTGAATCCCTGCTGAACCACTGCCTCACAAAGGTGACACTGGACAAGTCAATCTCTCTGCCTCAGGTTCCCCATCTGCAAATAGGGGGTAGTAGTCATAGTCCTCACACAGGGACGTTGTGAAGATTAGAGTTTAATACACACAAAGTTGTCACTGTTGTGGTCTGAAGCATCATCTGTTTTGACCAGGTGCAGGCTCTGGACCCACAGAGAAAATGCTCAGATCCCTGATTTCATGCTCTCAGGTATGGCTCTGTCTTTGGCCTTCTGTGCAGCCCTGGATCATACACCCTGTTTTCCTGGAGACTCTAAAATTTCAGGAGCAGAAAGAGGTCGAGGGGGAGTGAGAGGGGCGTGTACCCTAAGGGGTGCTCACCTGTGAGGCCCAGCAGTAGAGTCAGCAGCAGGCAAGGAGGAGGGTGGGGCCAGGAGGCAGGGACAGGCATCCTGGAGGCCTGGGGAGCCTGCTGTGTCCAAATGTGTGCTGGGAGAACCCGGACTCCCTGCTCTGTGAGAGGAATGAAGCCCCACCTCCTGTGATATAAGAGGAAGCGCCTAGGATGGGGTGATAAGGCTTTGGCACAGCAGCTGCTTCTAGATTCTAAACAGTTCCTGCTTCTAGGTTGTGAAATAAAGTCAGGCAGAGTAGGCAAATACAGGGTGAGAATTACTCATCTTAGTTTTCAGAGAGACTTGGGCAGGCCTACAGGAAATCGTGCTTCCCCCTGCCTGGGGCCTCTGCTCTCCACTGGGCCCCTCAGCGCATCTGAGGTCTTCATGGTGATGCCCCATTGGGAGCCCAGGACGAGAAGGGTCTTTGGTTGTGGGCTGTGTCCCAAACCCCAACCCCAGGATCCTAGCATGGAGCTGGCTCGTGGCCTCATGCACACCAGCCTCAGCAAGAGCTAGTCAGCAGGAGGAAGGAAGAGGGCTCACCTGAGCCTGGTCCACACTGGGATGGAACCAGGCCTGCTCCTGAATGACTCTGTATCTCAGCCCTTTATTGGTGTAAATTAGCCCGAATGTAAGTGTAAGGTGGACCTCATAACTGGTATGTGCCTCCATCCAACAAAAGGAATAGTATCCCAGAGAAAGCAGACAATTACTACAGGAAGTTCACTGTGGTAGCCTGGGAACTCCTTGAAGATGGGTCATGAGCCCAGGGTCTGTAAAAAAGGAGGGTTTTGACATTGGTTTACAAATGCATGCATAAGTAAGTGCATGGTGAAGGGAGTGTGAATGCATGAGTGAATGCATGCTCGGATGGATGGATGGATGGATGGATGGATGGATGGATGGATGGATGGATGGATGGATGGATGGATTAATGGATGGGATTTTTAATGGGTTGAAAATGATTCTAACTTTTCTTATCCACTTTGACCATTCTGTCACATGCCACATCATGGATGAAACTTGAAAACACTGTGTTAAGTGAAATAAGGTAGACACAAAAGGGCAAATACTGTATTGTTCTACTTATATGAGGTGTCGAGAATAGTCATACTCATGAAGACAGAAAGCAGTCTTGTGGTTTCCAGTGGATAGAGGGAGGAGGAAACAGAAGCTGTTTAATGGCTACTGAGTTTCAGTTTTGCAAGAGGTAAAAGTTCTGAGGATCTATTTCACAATAATGTGAATATAGTCAACAGTACTGAACTGTACACTTACATGTGGTTAGGATGTAAAAAGAAAAAAGAAACACTGGGATGGGACAGACAAATTCAAAGTTATTGAGGTCACTGAACTGGCTCTGATTTTATATCTGATTGCCAGTGTTGGTGTGTGTGACAGGATTTAGACTGACTCTCACTGGAATATAGGACTTGGTGGTAAAGCTGTCGGGGAGAAATCTAGAGCGTTTTCTATCTCAACTATTGGAGGCTGCTAATATTTATCTAAAAGCACCTATGTCGTGCATGGCCACACTGGCCCAGGTCAGTTGGAAACAATAGTGTGAATTCTCCATTTTTATTTTACAACTTAAAATTTTATTAATTACAGACTAAAAAGAAACAGCTATCCTGTAGTTTATTATTTCACAACAGAATAAAAAGCTTTGATACCAAAAACATATAAAGAACAATCCTTTAAATAAAATAAGCTTAGCTATCTTGCCCAGTTTTATTGAGAGATAATTGGCATATAACATCGCATATACCGCATCATGAATCGATATGCTTATCTTGCAAAACGATTGCCGCTCTACATTTTGTTAACATCCATCATCCCACATAGTCATTTTTTTCTTGTGAGAAGAATTTTTAAGATTTTCTCATTTAGCCACTTTCAAATATACAGCACAGTATTGTCACTGCAGCCACCATGTTGTACACAACGTCCTCAAAACTTGTTTATCTTACAACTGGAAGTTTGTTCATTTGGCCACCTTCACCTATCCGCCCACCCGTGTTCCCTGCCCCTCACAACCACCCGTCTTCACTATGTGTCTGGGAGGTTCTTTCCTCCCCAGATTCCACATATAAGTGAAATCACACAGTATCTGTCTTTCTCTGCCTGACTGATCACATTAGAATAATGCCCTTAACTTCCCTTTATATGGTTGCAAACGGCAGTATTTTCTTCTTTCTTAGGATGAATAACGTTCCATTACATGTGTATATACCACACTTTCTTTATGCATTCACCCACCGATGGATGCTTACAATACTTCCTTGACTTGTACATTGTAAGTAATGCTGCAAAGAAAATGGGGTTGCAGGTGCCTCTTCAAGATAAGGATTTCATTTTCTTTGGATCTGGACCCAGAGGTGGAATTGCTGGTCATATGGTAGTTCTGTTAATTTTTTGAGGACCCTCAGTACTGTTTTCTGTAGTGGCTGCACCAAACCTCTGGTTGCATGAATTTCACACCCTCTTTTTGAGCTCCTGGATCCTTACTTCTTCATCTAGTCTGATGTTGACCCCTCCTATTGAATTTTTCAGTTCAGTGAGTGTATCCTTCACCTCTGTGATTTCTATTTGGTTCTTTCTCATATTTTCTATCTCTGAGTTGAAATTCTCACATTGTGCAGTGTTGTTCTCCTGGGCAGGTGAGCATCACTATGGGCATTTATAAAACCCTATCAGGTAAATCATTATCTCCATTCCACTAAGGTGCATTTCCGGAGTTTTATTTTATTCTTTTGTTTGGTATATATTCCTCCATTTCTTCGTTTTTCTTGACTCTTTGTGTTGGTTTCTGTGCATTAGATAAAAGAAGCACCTCTTCCAATTTTGGAGTGGTCTGTTGTAGATGATGAATCCTGTAATTCAGCTCTGTTCTATCCCTTGTTTGTCTCTCAAAACTTGGTGATTGTTCAAGCTGCCTTTGTTCTTTGTGGCTCCCAACTGTTGAGGTGACATTTCAGTGTCCCAAGGGGAGGATCTCAGTCTGCACCTACTTGCAGGCTGATTGGAAGCTGGATCCTCAGGCAGCAGCTTTTAAAGTATGAATTCAGACCTCAGTCAAGGAAAGGCTGGCAGATGGGTGTTTCTGAGTACAATCTCTGAGCTAAGCCTTTCAGAAATAGCCAGTTAAGAACTGTTTTTTTGTTTTCTACAATCCTAAGGGACCCATTAACACAAGCCCCAGTGGCCACCAGAGCCAGGGGATCAATGCTTGGATTCCCTGAGCAGCAGTCACAAGAGTCAAAGTTCTAACCCTAGCCCATTTGGCTCAGTGGTTAGAGGGTCAGCACGTGGACTGAAGGGTTCCAGGTTTGATTCTGGCCAAGGCCACATACTTCAGTTGTAGGCTTGATCCCTGCCCTGGTTGGTGTGCGTGCAGGAGGCAACCAATTGATGTGTCTCTTTCACATTGATGTTTCTCTCTATCTCTTATCTATCATCTATCTATCATGATCTATCTATCTATCTATCTATCTATCTATCTATCTATCTATCTATCTATCATCTATCTATCTATATCTATCATCATCTATCTATCTATCTATCTATCATCTATCTATCTATCATCTATCTATCTATCTATCATCTATCTATCTATCATCTATCAATTATCTATCTCTTTCTCTCACTCTCTCTCTTTCCCCCTTCCACTCTCTCTGAAAAGCAATGGGAAAATATATCCTCGCGTGAGAATTAAAAAAAAAAAGAAGAGTCAAGGCTCTGGAGATTAAACAAGGCGGCGGACTGAGTGGAAGCTACACTGACATTCTCCCTGGACCAAACTGGAATTACAATTAAAATATAGAAAACCATCCTGAATAATCAACTGCAACTGAAGACGAGCTGGAGAGCACCCTCATAACCAAGGAGGAAAAGGGGAGACCGCATAGAGGCTGGTAGGAAGTGCGGAGGCACGAGAGGACTGGGTGGGCTCCCACAGGCAGCAGCTGAAGGTCCGGAGGGAGATCTCAGCTGTGGGGGTTCCCACTGAGGACTCTGTGGCCTAAACCCCTGGCAGGGCTCCCTAGCCCAGAGCACCAGAACTGAGAAAGGTGCCCACAGAACATCTGGCTGTGAAAAGCAGACAGGTTTCTGATTGCCAGGGAGAGATGGCTAGAAATGAAGGCACCCTTTTAAAGAGCCAACACACAAAGTTTCATGTGTAGCCACTCACCTTGGGCTCCAGCAGAGGGAGGGCAGAGTGGACTGGAGTTGTGTGAGGAGAATCTAGTAGGTTGTGGGCTCTGGAAATAGAGCTCAAAGGGCACCTCTCTGTATTCCTGTGCCGACTAATTCCCCCATACTGCAGAGGGCATCTTTCACAGGCAGACATTTACCTTCCAAGCAGCTTTTGCTTGAGGAGGAAGCAATTGCCCCACCCTGCTGGAAAACCTCTCCTTGTGGAGTTTCTACAGCCTGAGGCTCATTAAGAGGCTGATAACAATCAGTGGCCCCACCCTGTGGAGCTTCTACAGCCTGAGGCTCATTAAGAGAATCAGATTAATCAGCCTGCAGGCAGAGGCAGACCTCAGAGTGCTTTGAGTTTCTGCCTCATTTGCTTCTGGACCTGGGCCTTGGAAAAGCAGACTTTGGTGTGCATCTTGGTCCTGTCCAAATGCACCCAGTCCCAACAGAGGGGACCTGAAGCTGTGGGTTGTTGATAGCTCCACACAGGGTACTCAAGGCCAGTCACTAACAGCATCTGACATTGGCCTCCTCCAGAGACCTTCCAAAAAGACTGAGGGTCCTAGCAGGCCTACCTAATACATAGAAGTAAACCCAAATAGGCAGCCAAAATGGGGAGACAAAAAACAAACCCCAAATGAAAGAACAAGTGAAGTCTCCATAAAAAGAGCTAAATGAAATGGAGATAAGCAATCTCTCAGATATAGAGTTCAGAATACTGACTGTAAGGATGCTCAACAGCATGAAAAAAGATATGGAAAGTATGAAAAATGACCACTCAGAAATGAAGAAAGACATAGCAGAAATAAAGAACACACTGGAAGGAAAAAACAGCAGATTAGAGGAAGCTGAGGATTGGATCAGCAAATTAGAAGACAGAGTAGGAAAAAAAAATCACTCAATCAGAGAAAGAACAATTAAAAAACAGGACAGTCTATAGAAGCTGTGGGACAACATGAAATGTAACAATATTTGCATCATAGGAGTTCCAGAAGAGGTCAAAAATAAGCAAGGGCTAGAGATACTGGATTTGGAGGCTCATCTCTCATGGGGAAGTTTAATATTTGGGGTGCTCGATGTTGGGTCCAAATCCCACTCCTCGGGGGGAAGCTGGGAGTTGTGAGTCTCTCCCGATTGTGTGTCACTATGCTGGGTTTGGAGTTTATGTGGAGATTGTGTCAGGTAATAGCCTGAGATTGTGTCTCATCTTTTTTATTTGATTAGATGTGTTGTTGTTTTCTTGTGTGTCCAATGTCTGGGAGTCATTCAGCTAGTTTCTGGATTTCTTTCTCAGGGAATTGTTCTGTTAGCAGCTGTAGTTTCAGCAAGTCTTTGGGCAAAGGTGAGTTCAGGTACCTCCTAAGTCACTGTCTTGAACCAAACTGGTCTAAAGGAATTTGAAGAAAAACACCTTCTTTTTCTCAAGTCATTATGTAGCCAACAAAGTCACTAAGTTTGATACCCAAGGCTCACAGAGAAGCCAAAGTCTGATGCAACAGGGTTTCACAGAGAAAAGATTTACTCGTCCAGCTGCCCAACCAGGAGACCAGAGACAGGGCTCAGATCTGTCTCTCCCACACCCTGGAATAAAGACTTAGAGCAAATTTAATGGAAAGGAGAAACTATATATATTTATTAATTCTAATTGGGAGTCTTGATTGGACAATCTTGAAACTAAGTCATCGAAGGTAAGGAATGGGAAAGGTGAGAGAAGGTATAAAGGCATTCTAAGTGGGTAGGGTCTGGTTGGGTGGGATCTAGGTGCCTGGCCAAACGCAAATTCCTGGGCCCCATCGCTTCTGAATACTGCCTGAGAGGACTGGATCTGCACACGGTTTCTGGCTAAGGGCAGATTTTGGTTGCAGCCATCTGTTGGGGTTAGTGGGAGTTCATTAATTGGCTGTAAGCCTCTGGGACCAGTCTGACTGGGTGGTCCATAGGCACTGTGAGGAGGCTTGCTGTTATCGCCTGAAAGGAAAAGAAACAAAATATTAGCTCTAGTTTCAGTGATAGAGCTGGCTTTCAGTTGCATTAGGATTTGTTCCAGTTTCCCCTCATGCTAGGAAGTGTGTGCCCAACTTTGAAGCGAATGTTGATCTTGCCGTCCTCAAAGAGATTCTTGCATCCAGGTGCCAGCCTACAAGTGGGGAAATTTTCCCCAGAAAAGTGTGACCACATCTTCAGGCAGCCAGGCCTGAATTCCAAATTACCAGTGTTTAGGATTATTTACAGAGATTTTAAGTAGTTTTTCATAATAGATACTCAATTAATATATCTTGATATATTTGGAAAAGCTTTCAACGTCATTACTTCATAGTGCTGGCAAAACACAGATGGTATAAGTTCCTCAATAAGCCAAGAAAGAAAAGGGACCATATCATACACAACCTTGCTCCAGACCCTGTGTGCTTCATACATTGCTTTCTCCTTGAAGCCCCCACAAGTTTTTGAGGTAGCTGGATTCCCATTTTAGAGATGAGGAAGTTGGCTCAGAGAGTGTTAGTGGGTTGCCCAAGGTCACAGAGCTGGTATGTGTTTTCCAGTATCTGAACCCAGCTGTCTCTGCCTACAGGACTCGAGAGGGCAACATCTCCACTGAGATTCATCTAAAGGACTTTGTACACATCTGGTTCAGTCTCTGATGGATCACAGCACTGTGTGATCTTTAATGGATCATCTGGTCCAGAGATTCTACACTTAGTAGGTAAACAAAATTTTTGAAAAACAATTATATACCATATTTTTTCAAGAAAAATAATTTTCAAATCACCTACCAGCTAATGTAAATACCACTGCACAGAAGTAAGAGTATTTTAATACCAGGAAAACCAGAGAGAAAATAATTCATTTTTTAAATCAATCAAGATATATTGAGTATCTATTATGAAAAATTACTTAAAATCTCTCTAAATAATCCTAAACATTGGTAATTTGGAATTCTGTGTGTGTGTGTGTTCCTGGAAGGAAACTTACTAAGAAAATCTACTAAAGTAGACATGAGAAGTGACAGTGTGTGGTATTTGAGTGAAGATCCTCTTGCCTCTTCCCCCTTGAGCTCGACCAGAAAAACCTCAGAGTGGTACAGCCAGAACACAGGGCTGCCTCATGCCCCAGCTCCCAGCTGAACTATTTTAGGAATTCTCAACTTATGTGGAAGTACTGTACCTGAGCTACATAGCATCCTTAAAGAGCAGCCAAAAAGATTTTTAAAAAAGGCACATCCGTGATTAAACCAATGGCAAGGTTAACGTGGCTAAGATACTGTATCAAACTGTGGAACGTGGTCCTAGTATTGCTTTCTCTCCTCCAACTACTAGGTCAATGGGGACTGGTAAAGGCCCGATTGCACTTAACGTCACGGTCTCTCCAATGCCCTCCGTTCCCAGCACCCATTTCCCCCTCCTATCACCTTTACATCATGTGTCCGGGATGATGGCACAGCTGATAATTTGGGATTCTGTGTGTGTTTCTGAGAGGAGCTTGTATGAAGACCCAGCCCTGGGCGTCAAGGACTGTGAGGGGGAGCAGAAGCCTGTGGGCAGCAGGTCTGGGTCGGGGGAGGCATTTGTAGCAGAGTCTGTAGAAGCTTCTAGTCAACTTTTTTCTTTGTCTGGGTCACTCATGGAAAGAAGGAGGGAGCAGAAACTGAGAGGGACATGTAACAGGGGAGAAAAGAAGGAGCTGTGGGAAACGTGTCCACGTTTAATTATCTGCTCATCCTTCAAGAAAAGTTCCCTGCATGTCTCCTATGTCCTGGGCTGTCTCCCCCCAGGAATGCCCGTCATGAGAGGGCATGCAGCCCCTGGCCTAGGCCTCTGCCCCTTTAGTCCTACCCCCAGGTCCCGATCCTCCCCCATCCTTTCCACTCTGTTACGCAGAGGGTTAGGCTGGGAGTAGCCATCAGAGCAGCTGACCTGGGACTTCTCAACATTACTGTAAATGTGGATTCCTTTTTCCCAAGGAGCCCCCATAATCACATAATCTAGAGATGGTCTCCAAGGAAACCACCCACTCAGCTGCCTCATTCAGCTCCCTCTGCAGACTTCTTCCACAGAAGCCCTAGGACTCTGTTGATACCCTTCAAAAACCACTGGGTCAGCCGCCCCAAACAGGACCCCAAAAATTTCCTGGGAGTATTCATAGAGGTGCGTCACCTTGTCTAAATTCCACCGGGGCCCTGACCCTGTGGACTGACCGCTCCTCTTGACCTTGTCCCTTCTGGGATAGACTTTGCCTTGCCCTCCCTGCCCCACAACTTACAGTCAGGCCGTCCGCTTCCTGTGGACGTAGATGGCAGAGGCACCAACCGCCAGCAGCACCTTGAAGCTTAGGAGGACAGCTGCGAGGAGTTGAATGGATAGTACCGGGCCTGCAAATCAAGGGGCAGGAGGAGCCATTAGAGGAGACCCTTCCCAGGGTCCTTCGCTCACTCCATCCGAGGCTACCTGCACCCACGAACCCTCTGAAGCTCCGAAGCTTCCTGTGGGCTCGCGCTTGGGGCAGAAACCAGGGTAAAGAGGTTCTTCATCCGCATTCACCCCGCCAGCAGGCTGCCAGAGTTGTCGTCTTTGAGGGAGGGGGTGGACAGAGTGTGCAGTCAGGGACCCGTAAGTGTGGCACCTGGCTTACTGACTCGGTCCTCACACCCCTGTGGGGCAGGTAGTATTGTCTTCATTCTGATGAGGAAACTGAGGCTCAGAGAGTTAGGAGGGGTACAGATTAACAGAATTCAAACCTAAAGAAATACATTTTCTTCCATAGAATGACACTGAGACTTTTCTTTATTGATAAGGACAAGTCCAACCCCACAGAGTCATAGCAATGAAAGTGAACAGGGCATTGGAGAGGAGCAGAGACAAGCTTCACAGTGAGAGAGTCGCAGGGCAGACCTGGTTGGAGCCACAGACAAGGCTGGGTGACCTCATGTTCTCAGGAGCTGAGGGAGAACTCACAGTGGCCTGACCTCAGCAGACCTGCTGGCTCAAAAACTCCCTGGTAAGTCAAGGAAATGGGGTCACAAGCTTGGGAGACTCAAACACCACCATCCAGCCCATCCTGAACCCAGTCCTGATGTCAGCTGAAATCTTTCTCTTAGACACAGAAATACAGATTTGCAGATTTACAACAAGCAGTTTTTGTTTTTAAAATAAAAAAATAATGATATTACAACAGTTTCTCAAAAATAAATAATCCTTAAAGTAGAACTGGACGCCACACCATATTTCCTGTAGGGTGTTGAAGGATGGCAGTTGTCAGCTGAGAGGCTCTTTGGGACACTCTGTCAATTGAAGAGAGTTTCATTGCCAAGTTTGCATTTCCTCCTAACGGGCAGCCCCCATCAAATTACTGGCTAGACTTGGAGTATAAAGGCTCAGCACCCTCCCCTCCATTTATACAGCTCTCAAAGACGGTTCTGTCCATTTCTCTGTTGGCCAAGTCTGGTGCCTGCATTGTGGGTCAGCAGCTCCCTCTGCCAGTCCTGCTCTCTCACGCCCTCAGACATGTGGACCCTGACAGCTCCCCCCAGTAAGCTCCCTACATTCTTATAGACATTTAGAGTCTGCTTCCCAGGAAACTGACCTATGGGAGTTCAACTGGGTGTGATCTGGAAAGCAAACTGGACCACTCTCTTACACCATCTACAAAAATAAACTCAAAATGGGTAAAGTACTTAAATATAAGCCCTGAAACCATGAATCTCTTAGAAGAAAACATAGGAAGTGAACTAGCTGACATCAGTCTGAGTGATATCTTTTTGGACACCTTCCTCGAACAAGGGAAACAAAAGAAAAAATTGACAAATGGGACTACATCAAACTAAAAAGCTTCTGCACAGGAAAGAAAATCTTCAACAAAACAAAAAGGCAACCTACTGACTGAGACAACATATGCACAAATGACATATCTGACAAGGGATTGATATCCAAAATATATAAGAAACCCATACAACTCAATAACAAAAGAATTAAAAATCTGATCCAAAAATGGGCAGAAGACACAAAAACACATTTATCCAAACAGGACATACAGATGGCCAACAGCCATATGAAAAGAGGTTCAATATCACTAATCATCAGGGAAATACAAATAAAAACCACAATGAGATTCCAACTCACCCAAGTCAGAATGGCTATTACCAAAAAGTAAGCAAATAACATACGTTGGAGAGGATGTGGGTGAAAGGGGATCCTTGTACTTGTTGGGACTACAAACTGGTGCAGCCCCCATGGAAAACAACATGGAGAGTCCTCAAAAAACTAAAAATAGATATACCATATGAACCAGCAATTCCACTTCTAGGTATTTATCCCCCCCAAACCTCCCAAGAGCACTAATTTGAAAGCATATATGCATCACTATGTTCACTGCAGCATTTTATTTACAATAGCCAAGATATGGAAGCTACGTAGGTGTTGGTGGATAAATTAATGGATTAAGAAGATGTGCCATATATATAGAATAGAATATTACACAGCAATAAAAAGGAATGAAATCTTGCCATTTTCTACAGCTTGGATGGATCTAGAGGATATTATGCTAAGTGAAATAAGTCACACAGAGGAAGATAAATGCCATATGATTTCACTTATATATGTATTCAAAAAACAAAACAAAAACAGACTCATAGAAACAGAGACCAAAGGGAAGGTTACCAGAAAGGAGTGGGTGGAGGGAATGGGTGAAAAAGGTGAAGGGAAATATAGTACATAATATTGTGATAAGTTTGCATGGTGACAGATAATTACTAGAGTTAGTAGGGTAATCACATTGTAAAGTAGAAAAATGTTGGATCACTATATCAATGCACCTGAAATTAATGTAACCTATATAATACTGTATATCAGCTATACTTAATTTAAAAAATATATAAATCTATTAGGTAAAAGGGAAAAAATAGTTTTAGAGAAGGCTTTGGTAAAATTGGTGAATCCATAAATATTTTTACAAAGATGGTGCTCTTTATAACATGCAAAATTAAAATATGAAAAGAAAAATATCATATTACACCATCAAACAATTTTGTCAGGAAAAAAATGATTCCATAAAACATCCTGACTATTCCTTATTGATTCTTAGAATTCATATCCTTGTATATCCATTGTTAACTATAACATTTTCACAATTAAAAAAAACCCCTCTGAAATGCAATTTAGAGACAGGATCACTCATGAGCACTGGTGGGAGGTAGAGCAGGGCTCAGCCCCACTTAGCCTAGTGGTGCAATTGTTAAAATTTTCACTGGGATGGTATAAACAGAGGAAGGGAATGCTTGGGCATTAAGAATTTAAAAAAGAGTTGGCAATGGTAATTATAAGAACTATAAGATTGGATGGCTGTTGCTGGGACATCATAAATTTGGAGAAAAACAAAAAAAAGCTAAGAGTGATTAATTACAAGGTAAAGGTTAAGTGTGAGCCACAGACTTCTTGATAGCATTACAGATTGTATTCTTCTAGAGCCAGAGAACATACAAAGTTGAGATTTAGGCCAAGGACATAATTCTAGAGTAACAGAGCCTCAGAGGAGGTTGAATTCTCCACTTCAATGGGCCTGCTCAGCCAGAATAGGGCCCTGATGGGGAAATAGGGGACCCTGAGGTAGGGGCCTATGGGCCAAAGCACTCAACAGTCTTCAGCCCCCTTCTGGGCTGCTGAGACAATGGCAGCCACACAGATGCTTATCTCCAAATATGGCTTCTCAAAACCAAAGAAAAAACACAAAAGAGAAAATAAACCCTGCACACAACTGGCTCTCAGTGTTACTTGAAGAGAAAATGAGAAAAAGTCAAAATAGCTGAGAATCAAAGCAGAAAAATCACCAAATCCTAGTGCACAATCTGCCAGGAGGCTGTCATCCTTCAGCCACAAGGAGAGGGGCAGCTGGCAAGGGGCCCGAGAGCTGTTTGGGAATTCCACCACCACCAATAGTAAACCCACCGCCACCTGGCGAAATGAAAAGTGTCCACAGATCAGAGCACAGATCACAGGGAGAGGTTTAAATTACGCCTGTTCGAAAGGTTGGCACAGAATCCCCATAGTCTGTGACTGTGTTACCTTACCTGGCAAAAGGAACTAGTCGTGACTAAGTTAAGAATTCAAACGAGAACTTTATCTTGGATCTTCCTAGTGGAGCCAAGCTACTCACAAAGATCCCACTCAGTGAAAGAGGGAGGCGGGAGAGGCAGAGAAGGAGATGTGATGACAGAAGCAGAGCTGAGAGCGATGTGGGGCCCTTAGCCAAGGGGTGTGGGCAGCCTCTAGGGGCTGGAAAAGCAAGGGCAGGGATTCTCCCCTAAAGCCTCCAGGGGAAACCCAGTCCTGCCAACCCACTGTAGACCTCTGACCTCTAGAGCTGCAAGATAATAAACTGTGTTGTTTTAAGGCACTAACTGTGTGGTCATTTGTTTCAGGGCCTTAGGAAAGTAACACAAGGAGGCAGGAACATTTTAAAAGGACAGGTGAGATCAAAGGGACAGGCACAATTTCAAATACACAGCTTCTGTGGGGAAAGGGGAAAAGGAGGAAAAGTGCTGTTTGGCAACTGAGTGCTAATGGGAAAAGGAAATGGCAGAGAGGTCTCTGAAAGACAAAAGAGAATGAAAAATTTGAGGACTCAGAACATTTCTCCCACTATTGAAACCAGCCATTCAGCATAAATCTGCAGTAACACATGTGGATTTTGCTACACTGACAGAGGAGAGGTTCATTCATCTCTAATTATTGTAAAACAGCCCAGTACCATAAACATGACCAAAATGTTTTACATCCTCAAACCAAGCCCATTGGAACAGGCCTGGTCTGCAGAGGCCTGAACCCTCAGATGCTAGGATTGGCTGTGGCGTCCAAGTGCTGAGGGTCACACAGGCATCTTGCCCTTTGCTCCAGCTTGTCAGCCTAGACAACCTGAAAACCATTCCCAGCCTTCGGACTCAGCAGGTGTGCCGGGTCAGACACACCAAAAGCAACAGGTAATAACACCCCTGGTCGGAGCCTCAAAAGGAGACAGAAGCTAAAATGCAGACCCAAGGTGGTCCAGACAAGATGACCAAGACTCACCTGTCCTGCTCTGCCTGTTCACAACTCTGACTCCTAGGATAACACCAGGAACAAGCATAGGAGGACTCTGAGGTGGAAGAGAAAGGCACCCTGGCTCGGGCCAGAGGACTGGAGGGTGAACATGGGGATCAGGCATTGCAGGTTGCACTCTCCTAACTCCCAGACACAGAAGGCAACTCAAGTGTGGCTTAGAAAATCAAAAAGTCTGAAATCAGTAATCTGATTTTCTACCTCAGAAAACCAGAGAGGGAGGAACAAAATCAGCACAAAGCAAGTAGAATTAAAAAAAATCACACAGAACAGAGAAGTAAAATCTATGAAATTGAAGATAGAGAACCAATGGAGAAAAATCAATATAAGAAAAAGTGAGTTCTTGGAAAAGATTGATGAAATGAGAAACTTGTAGCAAGCCTGACAAAGGATAAGAGGGCATGACACATCTCCAGTATCAGGAATGAAACGGCACCGCTGCACATCGCACAGACATCAAACGGCTAATGGGGGAATGTCAGGGCCAGCTTTTCACGCAGACATTTGACAACTTATGAAAAATGGATCACATTCCTCAAAAAGCACAACCTACCACAATTCACCCAATAGGAAACGAATAGCCCTAAACTACTAAGGAGGTTGAATTACAATAAATTCCCAAAAAGAATTTTCGAGGCTCAGATGGTTACACAGGAAACTTTTACCAAGCATTTATATTTGAATTGAAACCAATTTAGGAGCACAAAAGAGCAGCTATAAAAGAAATTTGGAAAGTTTCAATACATGCTGTACTTTAGATAATATTAGGGAATTAACGATTAATTTAATTGTGTGCAAGGCATTGGTTTTGTAGAAAAACCAATGTCTTTGACCATATGACCACAAGATTACGGACTTTACTTGCAGCCGAATGTGCAAACACAACTAAGTTATTAATGGACACATTTATGCAACTTCTATATATCTCTTTCATTAGGGAAATTGTCCTTTCCTTTCTGTGTTTACTCTTGTAGCAGGCAGGGACGTGGGCACTTGGTGACCCAGCAGATGAGGACACCATAGGACTTGCTGGGAGGAACATGGCCCTTTGAAAGCTCTTCTGGAGTAAAGACTTCTAGAAACCTGACCTAATCCCCTCCTGATGTTACATGAGAGAGAAATAAGACATATTCTGTTCATAGACAAGGGGACTCTGTAGATCTTTGGGACAATGCCCAACTGATGGGGAATATGTTTCTAATTAGCACATATTAGTACACAAGGTCCCTGTACACAAGGATTCAGATTACTTGATTAGTTTAGCCCAGTCACCTGGTATTATGACAAGAAGTCTTCCCAACACCCTTCCTTTGCTCCCTGAGTCCCTTCTGTAAAACTCCAAACTCAACAATGTGGTTGACAAGAAAAAAGACCTTAAAGGAACTGAAATTTGCATGTAGGAAATGTTCAATGAACAACTGTGACTACTGCTGGTTCACTGTCGTAAACAGAGAGCAAAGAGGGTCCATGCTGTGACCACTCACAGTCACCTGGGTGCCAGGTCCAGATAAAGAAAGTCTACGATGGAATAGAGACCAGACCAGAAGGAGACTAGAAAGAGCCAGGAGGAGGGAGGGGCTGGCAGGGATGGTGAACACAGTGACTGTTCGGAGAAGCAAGCAAGAGGCAGGACACTGTGAGCAGGATGATCTCTCTCCCTCGCTCTTTCTTTGTTTAATGTATATTGGTGTCAAATATCTATAAAGATATGTACCAACCTCTTACCAGTGGTGACTATGGAGTGTGTGTGGGGTTTGGGGGAGGGGATCTCACTTTAAAATTCTACTTTCTACCTATAAACTTCTAGATTATTCTATAATAAGCATGAGTCACTACTTATAACAGCAAAAGTAAAGATACAATTTAAATGGAGCCGGGTCAGTTGGAGTGGAGGCCTCACCAGAGGATCCCTCTGTGCTCTGGTTCTTCTCAGGAGCAGAGGCCTTCAGGGTGACGTTTTTGGTGACTGCCGGCTGCCCATCGTGCTCCACCAGACAGGTGAGCGTCACGTCCTCCCTGCGGGCAGATAAGTTCACCGGGATCCAGCTCCTCCAGTTGAAGGTCCCATCCTTGTTCGCTATGCGGGTCAAGGCCATTTCTGTTCGGGACGTGTTTCCATTCTCCAACCAGGTCAGCTGTAGGCGCTGGGGGTAGAAGTTCTTCACCTGGCAGGTGACGTTCACCTGGTTCTTTGACACTGTGTGTTGTTGGGTAACCTCCACGGTGGGCGGCACTGAAACAGCACAGGGCAGAAGCTCTGACCTCATGGAACAGACAGATCACAGGGGAGCGCTCCCTAACTTAGCTCCCCCACCTGCAAGGGTATCAGAGGACAGGTGCTCAGACACCGACGGTACTCTTTCACATGAACGAAATCACTAAACACAGTGCCCTGCACACAGTAGGTGTTCAAGGACTGGTAGCTGCTATTAGGATAACATAAGTGAAGTGAATAAGCACAGCCCTGGTATGCAGTTGGAGCATAGTAACTGTAGAAAAATAAATGAAATCACCAAGCACATAAGAGCTTGGCTGATAGCAGGTGCTCAGTTATTGGAATTGCTACTGGTAAAGTAGGTGAAACTACCAAGTACAGTGGTAGGTGTTCACTTGGCAGCTACCATTAAACAGTGTGAGTGACAGGTACTTCCAGGTGCCTGGTGAGGGGAAGGACTGTCAGGAATTAGAATCCAGGAAAATCAAACTCTGGAGCAAAGAGCAGGGGGAGGAGCAGGCCAGGAGGGCAGGGGCCAGGTGTGGGCTGGCGCTGGGTGTGAGGGGCATCTACCTCGGATGATCTCAGACAAGTTGGCAGTCCCACGAAGAGGAGTGTCTCCCTTTAGGGTGTCGTGGGCCACCTGGCAGATGACCTGGGAGCGAACATCCCCCGGGGCCAGCACCACCGTGGCTGTGCTGGAGATGCTGTAGGAAGGGCTGTCTCCCTCTGGGTCCACGGTGGTCTGGGAGGCTCGGAGCTCATTCCCATCTTTGAACCATTTCAGGATGATGTTTCTGGGGGAGAAGCCGTGGGACTTGCAGGTGAAGTTCACTGTCTGCCCAGGTGTGGACCTCCCCGTGGGGCCTGATACCTCGGGGGGAGAGGGTTTGGCTTTAAAGGAACATAATAAACAAAGAACATGACTGTGGTTATTGCCACTAATGACAAGCATGTGACACTGTCAAAACCTTCCCATCTATTGTTTTTTATCCTTCCAATAATGCGGGGAGGGCGTGTCATCGTCCTCATCTTACAGAGGGGGACACTCATGTCCCCAGAGGTGAACTCTGAGCGGGGGGCAGGGCTGACAAGCAATTGCAGGCCTGAGTTCAAAGTCCACCTTCTTTCCTTGCCCGGTGATTTCCCACCAGCCTGGGCACAGGAACAAAATTACTGATGAGTTTCACTCTTCTTATTAACTCTCCTAGCTGGTCTTTCCTGGAAGCCTTCCCAACCTCAGAGAAAGTGTTTACAGAAGGAAAGGCAGGGAAGCAGTGGGGTAAAGGGACCCCTATGACAGCTGGACCCAGGTTGGCCAGATGAGGAGAGGTGTGGCGGGGCACATCCCAGTTCCATCTGTGAAATGGGACAACGGGCATTTCTCCTTCCCGGACTGCAGTGAGGGTTAAATCAGGCTGTTATCATAAGACCTGGTCTCACTAGTTCTGAAACTATCTGTTTTTTAGGCAGTAAGAAGGCAAACTCAAAACAGAGTGGAAACACCAAGAAACGCCTCAAATCTTGCTCCCCACAGCTGCCGTGCAAAACCCAGATGAAGAAGGCTGACAAAGGACCCAAGAATATACAGTGTGGATAGGACAATCTCTTCAATAAATGTTACTGGGAAAACCAAAAGACACATGCCAATGAATGAAACCTGACCACTATTTTGGCATACAAGAATCAACACAAAATTGATTAAAGACTTGACTGTAAAACCTGAACCATAAAACTCTTAGAAGAAAACACTGGCAGTACGCTCATTGACCTTGGTCTGGTGATGATTATTTGAACTGACACCAAAAGCACAGGTAGAAAAAGCAAAAATAAATAAGTGGGACTATACCGAACTAAAAAGCTTCTAAACAGCAAAGAAAATTGTCAACAGGATGAAAGGGCACACATGAAATGGGAGAAAATATTTGCAAATCACATATCTGATAACAGGTTAATATCCAAAATATATAAAGAAGTTATACAACTAAATAGCAAAAAAAAGAAAAACCCAAATGATCTAATAAAAAGCGGGCAGAAGATACGAATAGACATTTTTCCTAAGATGACATACCGCTGGCCAACAGGTACATGAAAAGATGCTCAATATCACTGATCATCAGGAAAATGTAAGTGAAAGCGCAATGAGCTGGGACCTCCAGGAGCGCTGAAACCTCGCACTGTTAGGTTGGCTGTTACCCAAGGACAAGAAACAGCAGGAGTTCAAAGAGGGTGCCCAGAAAAGGCGCTACTGTTGGGGGGAATGTAAGTTGGTACAGCCCTAGGGAAACCGCATGAAGGTTTCTCAAAAAATTAAACATAGAACTATCATATGATGGAGCAATTCCACTTCTGGGTATTTTCTAACAAAAACAGG
Organism: Miniopterus schreibersii; assembly: GCF_964146895.1. Classification (NCBI taxonomy): domain Eukaryota; kingdom Metazoa; phylum Chordata; class Mammalia; order Chiroptera; family Miniopteridae; genus Miniopterus; species Miniopterus schreibersii. Next base: position 63,646,469 of record NC_138110.1, read on the forward strand.
AACGGAACTCAAAAAGATGCACACGTCCCTATGCTCACTGCAGCATTATTTACAACAGCCACGATATGAAAACAACCTAAATGCCTACCGATGGATGAATGCATAAAGAAAATGCGTTGTACACATATGCAATGGGATATTATTCAGCATGAAAATATGAAATCTTGCTGTTTTCAACAGCACGGGTGGACCTTGAGGTCACTGTGCTACGTGAAATAAGTCAGAGAAAGAGGCAAATACCTTATAATTTCACTTATATGTATAATACAAAAAATACACATTCAAACTGATAGATACAGGGAATGGATCATTAGTGGTTGCCAGAAGGAGGTGTGGGGTGGGGTGAAATTAGTAAAGAGGTTCAAAAGTACAAACTTCCAGTTATAATACAAAGAACTCATGGGGATGTAATGTAAAGTGTGGCAACTACAGTTACTAATACTATAGAACCTATTTGAAAGGTGCTAAGAGAGTAGATCTTAAAAGTGCTCATCACAGAAGAAAGATGTTTATAACTATTTATGGTAACGACTATTAACTATACTTATGTGGTGATCATTTCACATAATATATAATATCAAATCATTATGTTGTACGTGTGAAACTAATATTATGTTATATGTCAGTTATACCTTAATTTTAACTTGATGTTTATTGTTGACACTTATTACAGATGTCCCCATACCCCCCCCCCATTTGCTCACCTCCACCCAGCCTCTGACCCCCCCCCTTCCCTCTGGCCATCACCATGCTGTTGTGTGTGTCTATGGGTTATGCATATATGTATGTTCTTTGGCTAATCCCTTCATCTTCTCCCCTCCCCCGTCCCCTCTGACAGCTGTCAGTCTCCTCCATGTATCCGTATCTCTGTTTCTATCTTGTTCCTCAGTTTATTTTGTACATTAGGGTCCACATATAAGTAAGATCATATAGTATTTGTCTTTCTCTGCCTGGCTTATTTCACTTAGCATAATACTCTCCAGGTCCATCCAGCTGTCCCAAAGGGTAAGAGAGCCTTGTTTTCTACAGCTGCACAGTATTCCATGGTGTGAATGTGCCACATTTTCTTATCCACTCATCTACTGATGGGCACTTGGGTTGTTTCCAGATCGTGGCTGTTATAAGGAACGCTGCTAGGAACATAGGGGCGCATATATTCTTTCTGGCTGGTGTTTCGGAATTCTCAGGATGTAGTCCCAGAAGTGAGATCACTAGGTCGAATGGCAGTTCCATTTTTAATTTTTTGAGGAAACTCCATACTGTTTTCCACAGTAGCTATACCAGCCTGCATTTCCACCAACATTGCATTAGGGTTCCCCTTTCTCCACACCCTCGCCAGCACTAGTTTGTTGATTTGTTGATGGTGCCATTCTGACAGGTGTGAAGTCATATCTCACTGCGGTTTTAATTTGCATTTCTCTGATGATTAGTGACGTTGAGCATTTTTTCATATGCCTATTGGCCATCAATTTTTTAAAAAGTGCTTGAAACTACCAATTGATAGTCATCTCCCTCTTTTTTTAAATGATCCCCTCAGGAAATAAATTAGGCCAACAGGTTTTCCAAACACACACACAAGATCTCAGGCGTTTTGTAGCATATTAGCTCATTACAGAAGATGGAAGCATTTTGAATAAAAGGAGTGCAGATTTTATTAGTGATATTTTGGTGTTTTGGGGCAGGAAAGGCTCTGGGGCTGAGCAGTGAGTATTGTGGAAATTCTAGCACCTGTTTAGACACACACATGTTTAGAGATGGGAAGGAGTCCCCAGCAATGGAGCTCGGATCTGAACAGGGTGTCTGGGCTGCCCCTCCTCGGGGCGGAGAGGGCAGGGGGCCACTCTCAGCCCAGGCCTGCTCGTGGGAGGGTGTCCCTGCCACTCCCCCAGGGCTCACTCTCTTGGGCCTCTGATGAGCTGTCACTGGCACATGCTATTCTGAAGCACTTGTGCCCCTAAAGGTGCTGTTCTCTCAGCCCCAGCAGCAGGGGGAGCCACCGTTGTCAGGGGGGAAATTACAAGGTTTCCTCTGTGACCTTGGAGAACATCTAGCTCAGGGCTCTCTGCCTGGCTCTGCATTAGCATCTTCTGGGTAGTTAAAAAAATTCAGCTGCCAGGTCCACATTGAGCTGTTAAATCAGAATTCCCAGGGTGGAGACAGGGCCTGGGGGCCTTTTCAACAGAAGAGCCAGGAGGTGGCCGAGCTGGGCCATGCAGGGCGCTGGCCTATGTCTAACCACTGGGCACTGACGCTCAGTAACACCCTGAACCACCACATCTCGGGCTTCCTAGACATCCTCTCCTATCCTCACAACCCCATCCCCACTTCACAGATGGGGAAACTGAGGAATCCAAGGAAACAGGTGGCCAAGATCTGGGAAGACAGCACCATGGTCACTGAGGGTCTGCTCTCCCAGCAGGGTCACTGTATCCTCATACCCTCCTGCGAAGGTTGATGGGATAACGCACTTCCTGCAGGTGGTGAAGCTGAGGCCCAGCAAAGTGAACCGGGTTACAATCTTAATATAATACATTGATTTGGGGGTTCTCCTCTACGCTGGGTGATTCAGACAGAGAACCTCAAATACTTTCAACTGTCTTAAAAGTTCATGATTTTCACAATTTTATAGATGACAAGGCTGAGGCTGAGAGAAATGAAAGGGCTGTCTTCTTCCTTCCCACTGTGTCCCAGGGTATTTCCTGTGGTCCCCAAACTTTCATGTCCATCAGTAGAGCATGGGCCCACCTTCAAAGACCTTACACTGACCACTGCCTTCCCCCTTTCTGTCTACATCCTTGACTTCAATGTAGGGAGGAGTCACCCCTGAGTGCCCAGGCCTGGGGAACCTCTAGCAATAAATGAAAGAATGGCTCCTGACAAGTGAGTCTAGAATATAAACTCTTGCTCACTTGGGGCCCGAGTGCCCTCTAGGAAATGCACCCCCATCCTCAGTCTGCAGAGACAGGAATAATGCCCATGTTATTGCTTGGGGTGCTTCTGTGTCCATTACACGTTCTCAGGTTCTTGACTTTCTGGTTCTTCATTTTGGTTGGCAATTTGGATTCTTCTGTGGTCTCTTCATTTGTTTAACAAGTAGTCATGTGCATCCCATGGGCCACACCATCCTAAGATTCTGAGAATGAAACGGAGATGAGGCTTCCTTGTCTCATGGACCTTCCATTTTAGTGGGTTTGCTGTAAAAATCTCAGATTTGCCAAAACTTTAAAATTTATTTTCTATTGTAAGGGAGATGCATCTTTAACCTAGAAGGTTTCCAGTGTTTAAACACTCTTGCCCGCAACACTCCCTCCCCCCAACACGCAGGGCCAGACACACCTTGGGCATTCGGCTGGCCATAGAGCCGGTCTGGAATCGGTGTGCAGCTGCTTTTGCATCAGTGTTTTCCTAATCCAGTCCCTTCTGAGAAAAGATAGCTTATTCCAAGAATGTATCATTCAGTCATAGCCAGGAGCCGCCCCTGCTGTCTCAACAGGGGTCTCACCCAAGCTCTCAGCAGGGGGCTCCTGCAGACCTTGGCGCATTTGTGTGGCTGCTGTCTACCCCTGGCCACGTGCACGTAGGCCTCAGCGGGATGTGCTTCAGCATCTGTGGCGCCTGTCTGGTTTTGTTCTTACCTTTGGCAAAAAATAGGGTTCAAGAAAACAGGCAGAATAGAAAGTCAGCTCTTCTTCCATCAGCGCTCCTGAGACGGGCTCCCTCGTCTCCGCCTCTCTTCCAGCCCTGTCCCCTGGCTGCCTCTTCATGTTGTGGTGCGGATGCTTCACAGGTATGGGTGGCCATAACCAAGCAGAATTCTGTGCCAGACACATGCAGGACACAGTGCCCAGCATGGGAGTCCAGGGGTGACATGGGTTCCTGTCCCAACACTCCCTTGGTGGGTGTAAGCAGGTGGCTCCACAATAGGGCTCACTTTGCCCTGGAAAGTGAGTCTGGGGACATATTGCTTGCAGGCAACCAGGAACTTGGGGCAGTTCCAGGGATGTCGGGCGGATGCAGATGGTCCCAAGAAGGCTGGAGTGCATGGTGCCGCCAGCCTCCCTTGAGGTTTCGTTGTATCACAAGGCTCCCAAACCCGCCCTGCAGCCCCCCAGCCCTGAGCCTGCCTACCTCTGGTTGTTTGCCCTTAGCATGGTCTCTCCATCCACCCTGCCTTCTGTTCTGCTCCCTGCAGACACGGTTCCAGAGGTCCTTGCTTCCCCCAGAAACAGATGGCACTGAGGTGCCTGGGCTCCCCTGCTAGCAAGGTGACCTTGAGCAAGTCACTTCCTTCTGAGCTTTCACTTCCTGTGTGTGACGTGCAGGTGATGGGGCGGTCAGTGAACGATGCTCTCTCCACACGCTGGGGGTGAGGCAGCTGTGGCACGGGGGGCAGCCCTAGGCGCTGACATGGATGCTTGATTTGGGGCGATGTGGCTGAAGGTGGAAGAAGTTCCCACCCACCTTGGGTCTCAGGATCTGAATGCGAGAAGCATCTGAATTTTAGGGAAGCCAATGAAAAGGAGAAATGCTCACTCCCTGTTCAATGGATCAGTGTAATGAGCTTTTATTCTGAGCCTACAATGCACCAGGATTTTCCATGGAAAGCGGTTCCTATTACAGGGCAGGACGGAGCTGACCTGGAGTCAGATCAGGTTCTGGAACGATCCCCTCAGTCACTGGCCATGTGACCATGGGCAAGAACCCTGTCAGTTCTCAGCCTCAGGCTTCCACCTGTCCAATGGGGGGGTTGGGCGAAATGAACTAGGTCCCTGTGTGATGATATTCCAGGGTTCGGGATCCTGAGCATCTTGCAGAAAACTCTAAATGAGCACTTTTGCTATCTCAAGATGCTCAGGATCCTGAATCCTGGAATGTCGCCCACTTGGCAACCTCTGCCCAGGGTGAGGGACATTCTGAGGCCACCCAGCCATGCTCAGACGCTTCAGCGACTGTGTGAGTTGGGCCCTGGATCATAGGAGGAATTTCTGGACAGACCCACAGGGACTTTTCAACCTCTGGGCATCTTCTCCCACCAGGGCTGCCAGAGTAAAGAGTGAGTCTGTGCCTCTTAAGAATTCTTCCCATGTGATGTTTCTGAGGACAAAATAACCACGTCCTCCCTCTCTGTGCCCTGGATGGATTTCTTCCCGTTGGAGGGGTGAGAATGGAGTTTCCCTGATCTGCAGAAGAGGTGACGTCTGCCCATGAATCAGATCAAGGCTACAAGCACCCACCACCGCACTGATTCCTAGCTGCTGCTCACAGAACTGAGGGCATCTTTACTGACTGTTGTCACATGCCAGGGACACGGAATCCCACACTGTACTCACCACTCACGGTGAGCTGGGTGCCGCCTCCAGACTTGAGTTCCGTGTCATTATTGGCTCCTCTCCGGAACTTCACACAGTAGTAGGTCCCCGCATCTGCTGGGGTGATGTTACTGATGCGGATGGAAAAGTCCAGGTTGTCTCTCTTCGTGGCATCTGCAACACTTGTTACTCGGGGGAAGCGGCTGCTCTCTCTGAAATTGTAGATTAACTCCCGGCCTGGCCCTGTCCCCCTGAACCACTGGAAAGGCCCCACGGGGTATATGGAGGTCATGGTACAGCTCAGAGTGGCCGTCTCTCCGGCTGCGACGGACACTGGCTCCTGAGGCTGAATCACCTGCACCTCCTCCTCACCTGCCCCTCCTGGAGGGAAGCACAGAGCAGTTAATGATGCATCGCATGTGATCCCGTGGGCTCTGCCAACTGTTTATCAACAACCGCTTTCATCGGCGAGTGCGCACCCTGAGCGGGCCTGAGCTCAGCACATTGCATGTGTCATACATGTAACCCTCACAACGAGCCTGTAATGTGACTATTACAAATGAGGAAACTGAGGCACAGAGAGGTAACATAATGTGGCAGAGAGGGGGTTTAAGTTCTTCCCCACCAAGCAGTTCTGCTGGTGCCAGCAATGGAAGGCGCACTCTGGGCCAGTTCGTCTTCTTTGCCCGGGACACTAAGGCAGCCATGGCTGATTGTCTGAGAACAAGGAAGTCAGCTGCAGAGAAACTGATTATCCCTTTAATATTTGTTTGTAAGGAACTGCAAAAGGAAAACCACTTCTTGCAAAAGACTCATTGAATCCTTACCCAATTTCAACATTAACTTCTCTCATTAAAGGGACTGTGCAGTACTTGCTGCTGAACCTGAGCTACAGGTTGGAATTGAAATAGAGTGGAACCTCAGTTCTCAAACTTAATTTGCTCTGAAGGCTGTTAGAGAAGTGATTTCTTTCGAAACCGAATGATTTTTTTCACACTAGAAATAGTGTAAATTGAATGAATCAGTTCCAGACTCCAAATGATTCCCTGTTTTAACCTTTCTTCTCTGTAATACATGTCTAATGTACTGTTTAATCTATAAATACTTTAACAACAAAAAGGACATGAAATGTAAATGAAAATTTAACAAAAAGGAAATGTACAGCAAAAAATGAAAATTTGTATACACACTAGAACTTACCTTTAATGTTGAGAGCTAAGGATGACTGACTATGGAGAGGAGGGATGGAGGATGGAGGATGGAGGATGGAGGATGGAGGATGGAGCGATGGAGGGATGGAGGATGGAGGATGGAGGATGGAGGATGGAGGATGGAGGGATGGAGGATGGAGGGATGGAGGGATGGAGGATGGAGGATGGAGGATGGAGGATGGAGGGATGGAGGGATGGAGGGATGGAGGATGGAGGATGGAGGATGGAGGGATGGAGGATGGAGGATGGAGGATGGAGGGATGGAGGATGGAGGATGGAGGATGGAGGATGGAGGATGGAGGGATGGAGGGATGGAGGATGGAGGATGGAGGATGGAGGGATGGAGGATGGAGGATGGAGGATGGAGGATGGAGGATGGAGGATGGAGGGATGGAGGGATGGAGGGATGGAGGATGGAGGATGGAGGGATGGAGGATGGAGGATGGAGGATGGAGGGATGGAGGATGGAGGATGGAGGATGGAGGATGGAGGATGGAGGGATGGAGGGATGGAGGGATGGAGGATGGAGGGATGGAGGGATGGAGGATGGAGGATGGAGGATGGAGGATGGAGGGATGGAGGGATGGAGGATGGAGGATGGAGGATGGAGGGATGGAGGATGGAGGATGGAGGGATGGAGGGATGGAGGATGGAGGATGGAGGATGGAGGGATGGAGGATGGAGGATGGAGGATGGAGGGATGGAGGATGGAGGATGGAGGGATAGAGGGATGGAGGGATGGAGGATGGAGGGATAGAGGGATGGAGGGATGGGGGATGGGGATGGGGGGTGGAGGATGGGGGATGGAGGATGGAGGGATGGAGGATGGAGGGATGGAGGGATGGAGGATGGGGGATGGGGATGGGGGATGGAAGGATGGAGGATGGAGGATGGAAGATGGGGGATGGGGGATGGAGAGATGGAGGGATCGAGGATGGGGGATAGGGGATGGAGAGATGGAGGGATGGAGGGATGGGAGATGGAGGATGGAAGATGGAGGGATGGAGGATGGGGGATGGAGGATGGGGGATGGAGGATGGAGGATGAGGGATGGGGGATGGAGGGATGGAGGGATGGAGGGATGGGGGATGGAGGATGGAGGATGGAAGATGGAGGGATGGAGGGTGGAAGATGGAGGGATGGAAGATGGGGGATGGAGGGATGGAGGATGGAGGGATGGAGGGATGGAGGATGGAGGGATGGAGGGATGGGGGGTGGAGGGATGGAGGATGGAGGGACGGAGGGATGGAAGGACGTTATTGTTCGGTAGGGGATTCCCTTCCATAAAAACCTGAGGCAGCTGTCCTCCTGAGCTCTTTGTCCCTTTTGTCTCTGCTCCACTTGAACTTGCTTCAGGCTCACCAGGCCTGTCTCACTAAAACCTATCCAATGATGTTTGTTTTTTGCCTGTGTTTTAACACTTGCCTGAAGTGAAACACTGCATTGTCACTGAACAAGTTTATCCCTTTTTGGTCAAGGTGCTATCTTCTCAATAAAACTTTGCATTTCTCCCCTTTTCCCAAGCATTTCCTGGAATAGAGAAGTAGGAACATGCTCCCTTCCCTCCTCCGCTGAAGCCCCTTAGCTGCCGTCTGCTGCTGCTCCCTCTGAAGGTCTTGGAGTTCCTCGGTGGTCAGCTCGGTGTTGTGGTCCCCCACCAACTCCTCCACACCGTCACCATCCGCCTGCACGCCCAGGGACTTGCCCGGGGACACAGTATCCTCCACAAAACACACAGGCGATTAGCCCTCCATGTCACAGTCAACTTGTTTTCATGACATTGTTTTTCTTGAAAACTTGCGGATTTTCAGAATGTTAGATGAGTAGAGGCTTCAACTTAAAGTCCCCACTTGCATTCCCAAGGAACAATTAAGTCAACTGCCCTCCATTGGCTTGTGTCCTGGCAATGACTTCTCCTGTGTGATGTAGGTCCTCTTCGGCATTTTCTTCCAGAAGAGGCCTATCTGATCACAACTGAACGCTAGTTGGGGAACAAATCCTTTGGCCTTTATGTATTGTTCAAATTCTGTCAACAAAATGATCAGCAGCTGCTTTGTTAGAACTGGCAGCTTCCCCGGGCCTCACTACACTATGAATGCCACTTCTTTTCTTAAATTTATCGAACCCCAGCCCCTACGAACCTTTAACGAATCACTTTCAGCACTCATTCCAGGGGTGTCTTTCAGGAGGTCAGCATGCAGCATCTTTACTTTTTCACATATCGTTGCCTCTGAAATGCTATCACCGGCTAACTTCTTTTCATTTATCCAAGTCAACAACAATTTTCTACTTCTTCAATAGCCTGTGATCATTTTTTCATGAGCACTGTCACAACCTTAGCAACATCGGCACTCCTGATGGCCTCTTTATATTTTAAAATTGGGCTAATCATCGATTTCTCCATGCGATGCTCGGTAACCAGATCAGACACTCAAACACCTCTATCATACTTTGCAGTTATTTCTTTTTTAAGCTCTATTGTTGTTCTCACAACTTTGCTTTTCCTTTTGCTGCTATCACTAACTTTCTTAGGACCCATGGTGACATACTATACATATTTAATAATAATAAGCATCAACAAAAGCCAAAAAAACACGAAAATATTCACAGCACAATTTCCTGAGATGTTAACAACGCAAGGTTTAGCATGACTCGTACTTGTGCATTCTCTCCTTTGTTTGTTTCCTGAGAGACATGTGACTAATCATGCAGGTATCAGCATAAAAGGGTTGTCAGGTCCAAAACCGAAGTTTTGTTGGACAACCGAGACGTTTTTACTTTGAACAGCTCAGTAGAGAACTGCGTTGTTCAAGAAGGGAGACATACGAGAACTGAGATTTGACTGTAATAAAATCAGTTTTCCAGGTTGTGGTTCAATTTCAGAATGCTTTCCTATTATGAAAAGAAAGGTTACCAACAAAGAATGGGAAACAATCAGAAGCTTTAAGGATGAATGGACTCGGCTGCATATGTGTTATAGGAATTGGGCCCTGAAAGAAAGCTTCATAGAAGCCATAGGTGTTGGCCTAGGGTTTGAATTGCAAAGGCTTGAATTTGCCATATCCTCGTTAAACCTGGAGACAGGCCATTTTTATAAAGAAACACATTTGTCTCTGGATGGAAAAGACGAAAAAGAATGGGTGCTTGAGGAAAGCAAAATAGATGAGCCCGATCTCGTTGCAGTAGCTCTTAGGAAACAGATGGGTCCAGACATCAGGATGCTTCATCTCAAGATGATTCTAAACCACCCAGGAGCAATTCACTATTAACTGTGGTGACTTAGTATCATCTGCTGTTCCCATGAGCCCTGAAGACCCTTCATTTTGGGACTGTTTTTACTTCACAGAGGAAATTCTGATAGGAAATAGTACAAAATCATGATATGATAACTAAGGAAGGGAAATGAAAACTGTAATATTCTGTATTCACTAAAAAAATAAATCCCTGGTCTTATCCAATTTCATCTCACAAAACACTTTGGAAAAGAAAAATACAACTTTTCTTCTTAAAAGAGCATACTCCCAGTTCAAGATAGCTTAGGAAAACACATGCTTACACTTCATTCCTCCCCAGGATCACACTGAACTGACAGAGAAACGGAAAAGGGTGGCAGAATCTTGAGTGATACGCGCAGACCTCATTTTATTGTGCTTCACTTTATTGTGTGTCACAGTGGCTGCGTATTTGACATGTGGAAAGTAAGGAGACTCTCCACCAGCAAAAAGATTATGACTCATTTTATTACAGAGATCTGGGACCGATCCCTCAATATCTCTGAGGCATACTGAACATGCTTGTAGAAAAAAACAGAAAATGCAAATATGCAATAAGGAAACATTTAAATTTCTGTCTTTCAGACACAACTATATCAGAGATAACTATTTCTAAAAACTTTTTCTTGGCAAATAAATTCATATTAGTATACTTGTTTTTAATAAAATTTGGAACATACTATTTTGTAATTTTTTTCCTCTTGCACATCCAGTGTTAATAAATGATTTTGTAGCATGAATTTCAATGGCTCTAAAGTATTCTGTTGCATGGCTAATATCAATTAGGATGCTTTGGACCACAGATAAATGTCCAAACATAACTGACTTAAGCAACCAAGGGCATTAATTATCTCACATAACACACAGCTCAGAGGTGTCATTAAAGAAACTTTTTTGCCTCAGCCTCAGTTTATTTTGCCTTAGGCTTGTCTCATGGTCACGAGAACTGCTGCTGTAGCTTCCAGCTTTACTTCTTCATAAAATGGCACCTAAAAGTCACGAAAGGCTATTTCTCCTCTCACATCTCAGTTTTGTCAGTGAGGAACAGAGAATAGCAAAAACTCTGCCATCTGTGCATCTGTAATTCTCATGTTTACATCTGTGACCACGGCCTTTCCTCTGAACTCTGGGCTTGTATGTCCAACTGCCCACTCACATTTTTCTTTAGATGGAAAGAAACATGTCACAGTTAACATGTCCAAAGTGAACTCCTGAGTCCCCCACAGCTCTCTCTGTCTCACCTGAGGCACCTTTATTCTTCAGTGCTCAGGTCCCAAACGTGTGGGGTCTTTCTCTCCTACCCAGAATCTAATGCCTCAGAAATCCTGCAGCTCCCCTTCAGCATGCACCCAGTTTCTCCATCTTTCCCCTGTCTCCACTGGCTGCTGTCCTGGTACAAGTCACTTCTTCCTGACTGCACGAATGCTCTTCTCTCTGCGTCCAGTTGTAGTCTGTCCTCAAGAAAATATTATAACGGAAAACTTGTATCAGATTATGTCACTTCTTTCTTCAAAACCTTACAATGGTAACCTTTGTCTCAGAGCAGAAGCTCAAGTAGCTGAACACAGCAGGAAGACTCCACTCTCAGGGCCTTTGCACATGCTGTTCCCATAGGAAAGCTCATCCCCCAGATGACCACATGGCTCGCCCACAGCCTGCTGTTAACCTTGGCTCAGGCTCCTCCTTCTCCGTGATGCCCACCCAGACTACACTGTTTAAAACACATCCCACCTTACAGATTCCCTCAACTCTCTTGTCCAGCAACATTTAATTTTTGCTTTAGCACTTATCACTTTCTAATATTCTATATTATTTACTTATTTATTATGCCCCTTGTTTACTGTCATTTCCCCACTGGGATATAAGCCCCATGAAAACAGCTACTTTATCTTTTTTATTCACCACCACAGCCCAAGTTCCCATAATGGTTCCTGCACATAGTAGGTATCCAAAAAACATGTGTATTAAATGTGTGAATTGCCCAGTCAGACTGCTCCCCGGAAAACTGAAGCCTATTTCCAGTGGGCAAATTTGTGGAAATTATGTCAGAAACTGAGTTTTCCAACCGGATGACTTGGAAAAAACAAAACAAAAACAACAAAAAACCCCAGGAGCATCTTGTGCATAAGCAAGAAGCAGACAACCACAAACCCTCCCCACCGCACCCACCCTTCCCCACACCCCTGGTCACTAGTGGCAGAAATCTCATGGGCAGGACACGGGAAGAAGGTGAAACCAGTGAGCTCCAGCGTCAGGCTGTTTGAGTTCCAGTAATGGCTCTACCATTTACCCCTGAGCGCCTTGGAACTCTGTGCTCTGCTCTCTCTCCTGCAGGCAGGGTGACAAGAGGACCTTCCTTGGAAATGATGGCGACATGAGATAACGACGCAAGAATTTCCAACGGTGTCCCCAGTGGGGAGCGGTCAAGGAACTGAAAAGTCACCGCTCATTATACTTCCTGGGGCCTCGATGCCTCAACAGACATCAGGGGATGTAGAGAAGGAAATGGATATAGACACAGATGCAGGTGCAGGTGCAGGTGCAGGTGCAGGTGTCCGTGTCGGTGTAGTTATAGAAACAGACATGGATATAGATGTTGACATGGATATAATTACAGAGATAGGTCACAGGGGCAGGAGTCTCTGTATCTTTTATCCCATTTTTCCTCCTCACTGCATCCATCACGGAAGAGGGATGCCATGATTATAAGGCACAAAATTCTACTCACTTTACCAAGAGAGAAGCTTGCTTGTCTTGACGGTTTGGGGAGGGTAAGTGGTAAGTTTAGAAAAGGAGAGAGGAGGGAGAGTGCCTGAGAGGCAGAGGGAACTAACGCTCTGTTCCCGTGCATTTCATGTGGACTGGAAAGGATTTGAAGAGAACAGAAGGAAAAGCTTTTCACAAGTCCCGTGCGCATGTGTGTGAGTGTGTGTGTGCACTCCCTCACACCCACTCACACACACACACAAACACGCACAGATACATGCATCACAAATATATAGAGAGAGTGGCCTTGCCTGCTGGAACACAGGGTGCTTTCAGGGTTAAGTAAAATTATAATACACATTAAAAGCTCAGTAACACACTTGGCACACAGGAACCTGTAGCACATTAACAAACGTTCCTGAGCAAACAGCAGAATCTGAACTGCGGGTCTCTGAGCGGCCCGATGGGTGATGACAATTCTATGGTTTACTTCTCTGTGTTTTCGGGTTTTTCCACAATCAGCCTCCACTGCGAAGCTGCGTAACATGGTTAAAAGAATGAGCTCTGGGGCTGCTCGGCCTGGGCTTGAATCCCTGCTGAACCACTGCCTCACAAAGGTGACACTGGACAAGTCAATCTCTCTGCCTCAGGTTCCCCATCTGCAAATAGGGGGTAGTAGTCATAGTCCTCACACAGGGACGTTGTGAAGATTAGAGAGTTTAATACACACAAAGTTGTCACTGTTGTGGTCTGAAGCATCATCTGTTTTGACCAGGTGCAGGCTCTGGACCCACAGAGAAAATGCTCAGATCCCTGATTTCATGCTCTCAGGTATGGCTCTGTCTTTGGCCTTCTGTGCAGCCCTGGATCATACACCCTGTTTTCCTGGAGACTCTAAAATTTCAGGAGCAGAAAGAGGTCGAGGGGGAGTGAGAGGGGCGTGTACCCCAAGGGGTGCTCACCTGTGAGGCCCAGCAGTAGAGTCAGCAGCAAGCAAGGAGGAGGGTGGGGCCAGGAGGCAGGGACAGGCATCCTGGAGGCCTGGGGAGCCTGCTGTGTCCAAATGTGTGCTGGGAGAACCCGGACTCCCTGCTCTGTGAGAGGAATGAAGCCCCACCTCCTGTGATATAAGAGGAAGCGCCTAGGATGGGGTGATAAGGCTTTGGCACAGCAGCTGCTTCTAGATTCTAAACAGTTCCTGCTTCTAGGTTGTGAAATAAAGTCAGGCAGAGTAGGCAAATACAGGGTGAGAATTACTCATCTTAGTTTTCAGAGAGACTTGGGCAGGCCTACAGGAAATCGTGCTTCCCCCTGCCTGGGGCCTCTGCTCTCCACTGGGCCCCTCAGCGCATCTGAGGTCTTCATGGTGCTGCCCCATTGGGAGCCCAGGACGAGAAGGGTCTTTGGTTGTGGGCTGTGTCCCAAACCCCAACCCCAGGATCCTAGCATGGAGCTGGCTCGTGGCCTCATGCACACCAGCCTCAGCAAGAGCTAGTCAGCAGGAGGAAGGAAGAGGGCTCACCTGAGCCTGGTCCACACTGGGATGGAACCAGGCCTGCTCCTGAATGACTCTGTATCTCAGCCCTTTATTGGTGTAAATTAGCCCGAATGTAAGTGTAAGGTGGACCTCATAACTGGTATGTGCCTCCATCCAACAAAAGGAATAGTATCCGGACTTCTTCAGGGAAGGAAGTAGGTCATATGACCCAGCAATTACACAGCATTTATCTCAGAGACATGAAATCTTATGTCCACACAAAAATATGTGCATGATGTTTATAGTAGCTTTCTCTATAATAACAAAAAACTGGAAAATGTCCAATAATAGGTGAATAGTTAAACAAACTGGTGCACCTATACAAGGAAGTACTACTCAGCAATGAAAAGGAATGAATTATTTACATGTGCAACAATCTGTAAGTTTCTCAAACACATTATGTTGGGTGAACAAAATCAATCTCAAAGTGTCACAGACTGTATGATTCCACTTATATCACATTCTGGAAATTATAAAATGAAGAGCAGATTGGCATTTGAGAGTGGTACAGCGAGGATGGGGTCACTATAAAGGCCTAGCCCAGGGAGACCTCTGTGGTCTGCATCCTGCCATGGTGGTGTGTACACAAATGTACACGTGAGGGATCAACATAGCAAAGAAGGGAATGTTACTAGATTCAGCTGTAAATGCCAATTTCATGGTCATTATAATGTAGACACTGATTATTCAGTTATTCAGAATTATAACAATGATAGTAGGGTGGTGGGATAGACTGTGTGCATGTGGGGCACGAGGTCAGGAGTGACAGAACCTTATGTCCCATCTTCCTTAGTGGGTGGGCCATAAATCATGCCGAAGGGTGAGAAATCAAAATGAGAAATAGAAGCATGCTGTATGAGATGTGGCAGCAAAAGCTAAAATAATTAGTTAAAAGAGCTGAAAATGGTTGCCTCTGAGAGGCAAAAAATTGTGGGAGGTTAGGGAGACCCGGTTTTCACAAGCAGAACTTGTAGAACCAGTTGACTCTTCAACCCTGTGCATATGTAACTTTGATAAAGGTAGAAACCAACTCTAGGTAACTAGATTAACGTTGTAAGAGTTACACAAAAAAAGAATGCCCAGACTATTATTAACACTAGTAAGAGTTTTATAAGCTGCTGGTTGTAAGACTGCTGGTCAAAATCAATTAACATCCTAAAGAGTAGCCAAAACCCACTGAGAACAGTAATTGTGATTTTAAAAGATCCTATAAACTAGAAAGTGTCAAAGATAACTCTAATTAGAGATGCACAAGAACATTAATTTATGTGAATTGTGAATTGAAAGTCTTTTAAAAACCTAAGTAAATAGAGGTATATTATATCCATGGATGGGAAAACTCAGTATTAATATATAAATTCGACACAATTATATAATAATTCTAAGAGGATTTTTCGTGAAACCCGACAAAGTCATTCTAAACTGCATTTGAGTCAAGACTAGCTCAAGAAGATTTTCCCAAAAGAAGTTCAAAATTATTATAAAGCTATCCTCGTTAAGACAGGGTTGTTCTGACAGAGAGATGGACAAGTAGCTCAATGCAACAGAAAGCTCATAAAGAAAATCGTATATGTACGGAAACTTGATATATGGCAAAGGTGGCAGTGTGGGTCACCGAGTGCTGGATAATTAGAATTAATCTTTGTGGAAGAAAAAGAACAACTGGTGGTTGCCAAATGGGAGGGGCCCGGGGGGCTGGGTGAAAAGGGTGAAGGGATTAAGAAGCACAAATTGGTAGTTACAAAATGGTTGTGGGGATGTAAAGTGCAGCTTAGGGAATATAATACAGTCAATAATATTGTAATTACTCTGAATGGTGCCAGGTGGGTATTAGAATTACTGGGGGGATCACTGTGTAAATTATGTAAGTGTCTAACCACTATGATGAACACCTGAAACTAATATAAAATAATATTGAATGTCAACTGTAATCGAAAAAGAAAAGATCCCTACCACCTATAATACACACAGACACAGGTACCAGAAAAACATGTCTAGGTCAGAGGCATAAATCAAACAGCAAAACTTGATAAAAAATTTAAAGCTTATCTTTGTATAACAAAAGCTCCCAAATGATACCAACACTGTTGCTTATGGCCCAAACAAGAGGAACAAGAGGGACTCTCCCCAAAATGCGTGACAGCTCAGAGCTCTTAGAGTTCATGGCTTGGCCAAGGAAACAAAAATAGAATGTGTGTTGCCAAGGTGCACTAGCAGGACATTAAATAAAGTTTCAGTTCCATCTAGAGAAGCATCGATAGATTGTAGCATATCTTACAATAAAAAACTGTAGAGCAGTAGGAAATTAATAAAATATAGCTATATATATCAACATTATTAAAACACACAAAACAGTGTTAAGCATAAAAATTAAGTTCCAGAATGTTGTATACAGTATAATAGCATTTATATAAAATTTAAAACATGTAAAGTTTCTTCTCTCCAATTGAGCCTTTTGGGGAAGGCAGGATGCAATGGATCACAGGGCAGGCAGGAGCTGTAGGAAAAATCATTCATTATTCATTTCACAAATATTTATTGAGCATCTGCTAAGTGACAGGCATTCTGCTTGGCCTGGGTTCATGGTGCAGATCAGAAATGAAGCCCCTAAAAACTACACTTCAGTGCTTCTTTCTGAGTTCTGAACTCTCTTCCACAGCCACATTCATCTTCACGGCTAGTCAGCTCCTGAAAGTCGCTTACATAAGATTTATTAGTTGATTTTGCCAATACTTCCTAATTCATCCCAAACATATATCATATAAAAACTAAAATAAATAGTAATTTATGGAGGGACTCTTTGGAGTTTGGGTCTCAAAGGTTTGACCTTCATCCCACTTGTACACCTTGGATCTCCCCTCCTCTGAGGTCCCAAGGAATGTAATTTGAAAACCTTCGAACTCCAGGGCACTGAAAAATGCATGCGAGCTCAGAGCTCTTAGAATTCCAGGAGACATCTGAAGAAAATAAGTGTTCACAAATGTTTCTGGAGGCTGGATCGCCACTGTGGGGACCATGTGACTTTGTGGGAGTGCCCTGGACTCCACTTGCCAGCCCCTGACAACGGCCCTGACATCCCTCCCTAAGGACTAAGGCCTGCCCTCAATTTACCTGTCGCAGGTCCCACCACCTGTGGACGTAGACGACTGTGAAACTGATCACCAGCAGCACCTTGAGGCCCAGGAGAAAAGCCACAAAGATAAGGGCAGTCATCTCTGTACCTAAATACCAGCGGGCAGAAGGAGACATCAGCTGGGGCTCTGTGAGTTTACATACCTCCTCCAATGTCATGCTGCCAGGAAGTTTCAGAACCACTATTTGCATCCATTTCTACCTGATTCTAAGCCCATGTTCATTCCTCTACACTCAGCTTCTTCTTGGAAATAAGAGATGACCTTGATCTTTTAGCTTCACCTTGAAAGTGACTCAACAAATATTGATTTTGAGCACCTGTCACACACCAGCCAGTGTGCCAGCGTCTAGAGATACAAACCTCTAGAGGTATAAAGCTCGGCATCCTCAAAGCCGTGTAGTCATTTAAATTAACCTTTTATACAATCTTAGGAGGTTGGTATCATTAGCACCATTTATAGATTAATAAACTGAGGCTCTGAGAGGATAATTGACTTGGTTCCCTGAGTTTACAAAGCTATAATTACTGTAAATTAAACTTTAAAATAATTTTGTTGGAATTCAAATAATAATAGTAGCTGACATTTACTGCAGACATATATGTAGAGTTTATATATATTAATTCACTTAATCCTCATAAGGACTCTATTAGTTAGGAACCTTCATTTGACCCATCTACACTGCATTAGACTCTTCTCCAGATGAGTAAGCTGAAGCACAGAGAGGTTAAGTACCTGTACAAGAATTAAATGAAAAAGCCTGCTGTCATTAGAGCAGACATCATGGGGTTCACAGGGTAAGGCTGATAGACAAGTCTCTTCATATATAACCCAAAGACACTATTTTACCAAGAAATCGTTGCTAAAGGCCATCTCAGAATAACTAGTAAATGAGCATCCCAAGCTGAGCTCTCGGGAATTTCCAAGGAGGTTGAGCTGGGAGATTGTCTCTCCTCAGAAATGAAAGAACCTTTCAGGATGGCCACATCTAAGGGAAGACACAGGCCAGAAGCCATTCTGGTTATTCAAAGACTCACAGACTCTTAAGTTGGGCAAGACTAACAATTACCCCCCCTCCCAATGCCTTCTGGAATCCGCTCAGGAGAGGGAGATGACCCCGCTGCCCACAAGAGAAGAGGTCGGCTTACCTGGGCTTTCAATGGGCTTGTACGTGGCGTGGGCTGCTGGGAACAGTATGAGGTGGGCCCGGACGGGAGTCCGTGCCTCATGCTGCACCATACAGGTGAGCACCCTCTCAGACCCCTGCACGGACGCGTTCACCCATCGCAAGCTTTCCAGGGTGTAGGTCCCATCGCTATTCTGCCTGGATGTGGACTGCTCAGCTCCCTTGAATGCATCGCAGTTCTCCAGCCAGGTAAGATTCACACTTTGTGGATAGAATCTCTGCACGTGGCAAGTAATGGCCGCCAAGTCCGAGACGGGTGAAGCCTGGGAAACTGTCACTGTAGGGGAAACTGACAGCCCAGAGAAAGCGGACAATTACTCTAGGAAGTCTACTGTGGGAGCCTGGGAGCTCCTCGAGGATGGGGTCATCTTCCAAGGGCCTGTCACAGAGGAGGATTTATGTGACAGATGCATGCGTAAGTCCATGCGTGATGAATGAGAGTGTGAATGCATGAGCGAATGCGTGCTTGGATGGATGCATGGATGGATGGATGCATGCATGCATGGATGGATGGGTGGTGGATAGGTGGATAAATGGGAAAGATGAAAGCCATCCTAATCGTTCCTCTCTTTTCCATTTTGGTCATTAAAGATGAAACGATGAAGTACGAATTCCATTTAAGAATCTATGAACCAGTTGACTAATCTATGATTTGGTAATGCTAAGATTTGAAGATTCATACACTCCAAATCTTTATGACTCAGATACTAAGGTTTTACATAAGAGGGAACATGGGTTAGGAGAGGTTAAGTAGCACGCCTGTCACAACTTGCACAAGGTCACAAGTGGTTGGGATTATGTCAGAGACAGTATGTTTTACTATTATGTTATTCTGACACCCAAACTTTAAGGCTGTGGAATTTAAGATTCCTGGCTTCTGAAATTTTGATCTAATGACTTCCAGACTTTTTTCAACCAGACTTTCAGTTGTGCAAGAGAATGTATTCATAATGAGAAAAATTTGGAGGATTTTTAAATACTATACAACATGAAATGTTTCAGTACAATTCACAGGAGTACATAGCATGGTGTAGTTCTAACAGTACACCAAGGGATGGGAGATACAGATTCTGGTCCCTGCACTGACACCGCAGCCAACTGCCAGACCTTGCATAAGTCACTTCCTTCCCCTCTTAAATTATGAAGTTGTCTGAGGTGAGATCAGCTCTCACGGGGCTAGTGAAGACAGACTTCAGCTCTGGGTCTAGAGTAGAGAGAGTAATTCCTTGTGTTGTGCAGTTTGAAGGAACTAAGGGTATCTGACCCCAAAATATCCTGTCTCCATACTCAGCCCACTATTAAATTCCATCAATGATGATGCTAATGAGTGGGACAGCCACAGCAAGACATCATCCCCAAAGGTCACGATCTATCCTCAGTCTTTCCCCTTCAGCACATAAGCAGAAATTCATACCAAGCAAAGAGCAGGACCCCGAGAAGGAGAAAGCCAGGGCGAAGGCCTGGTGACTGGGGTGGTGCCGAGCGTCATGGGCTCTAGATGGTGGAAAGGACCAAGAAAAGGGTGGAGATGCTCAGACGGCGCACTGTAGCCACCAGCGAGTTCCCCTGGCCATCCGGTGCCCGCGGCAGTGTGAGAAGGTAGAGACTGGGCACATCTGATGGTAACTGCTTCCATCACTGCATGGCAGTGTTCGGGGTAGTGAGCATGCGTTACCTCATCCTATCAATCTCCACAAAACCAAAGGAGATAAACACAGAAAGCTACTTGGTATCAGAAAACAAAACAAAAAGCCCCATAGAAGGAACCTATGCAAAATCGGAGCTCAATTTCATAGAAATTGCCAAAAAGGAATTGGTTGAAACTTCACCTTGGAAAATATTTCAATAATAAAAAAAATAATTTTATTAACTTGTGTTAACACAACTCTTAGAAGGAGCAAGGGTTGGGAGTGTGAGGAAGTTGGCATAATTTTTTTTGCAAAATCATATAGTACAGCATCAACAATCCTTCACTTTAAACTTCACACCCACAGCACAATCATTAACAGGAAATCTTGAACAATTACTCGAGTGCTCTGTCAGTTTTCACAGGGCCCCTTTTTAATCAATGTTCTCTCTGAGGTGCCCCCAGGACCATTGGAACCACAGATCTGTTTTGATTTTTCCACCTTTAAGCACTCCATGGCCTTGCCTGTGATCTCAGAAGTTCCCTAACATCGTTTGCATCAACTTTCTGAAATAACCTTTGCCAGGTCTCTGACTTCACTTAGCAGCGGCTGTGGATTCTGTGTGTGCAGTGTGGTCTGATGTTTGCCACAAGTCAATCAAGGCAAGACCCGCCTCCTGGAGCAGAGGGTTTCTGGGGCTCCACAAGCCTCCCCCCACCAGTCACCTCCCTCTGCCAGCTACTGTCTTAGCGCTTGGCAGTGGTGCTGGGTGGCGCCACTCCCCATCTCCAATGCCTGAAACGCCTCCCTGACTCTCTGCTCCAGGTTCCTTCATAACCATGAAGCACCACCCAGCTCACCCAGGCCCATCCCAGCCTCCCCTCCTTTGTGGGGACAACCCTGAGAAATACTCTCCACAGTTCCTTAGAGAGTCCCCAGTGGTGCTGAGCCTCAGTCATCCATAGGGACACCCAGTTCACTACCTCCCCTTTTCTTGGGTGTCCGGCCCTCCCTGTCTCACTCTCCCCATCCCCCATTCCGCCTGCACCCAAGTCCTGGTTGCAGGCTCTGCTTTCAGGGGAACCCAAATAAAGACACCCACGAAGGCATTTATGGGACAGGAAACCCAACCTGAGATGCACAGTGTTGAGCAAGGAAGGGTCTTGAGTGGGGGCTCATTTTATAAGTAATCAGTTCATTTGTGAATACTTGCATTTTCTATGATTTCTGCTTCTCTACCCAACTGTCCTAACTTCAGGGAATTGTATGATAAAAACTTAGTTCAGGAGGACACCCGAATGATCATTTTCCTATTTTACAGGCAAAGATACTGAGGCTGAGGGAATTCAAGCAACTAGCAGGAGATCCCACAGCTTGTAAGCAGCAGTGTTAGAAGCCAGAGTTCAGGTCAAATGCCCCTCCCCCAGCTTTATACACTCAGAAAGCTGCCCCTGCTTTGAACTTCAGCTTCCTTCTGTAAGCCACAAACCGGACAAACAGTACCAGGCAGTAAATAAGTAAATAAGTAAATAAGTAAATAAGTAAATAAGTCACCCCCACGAATGTGTTTTCTGACCACGTGCTGTGCTCATTTGAGGCGTCAGTATCAATAGTTTAATCCATGTAAAATGACGTGTTTACTTTCATGATGAGAGCGCACAAAGTAAAGAGAAAAATATTTTGTACACTTTAAAGTCCTATATACGTGTAAGGAATTAATTTTACTGCTGTGCAACCTTGGACCACTCACTTGCCTTCTCTGGGCTTTACAGTTGTCATTAAGAATGGGATGATCACGAAGACATAACATCCTTCCAGGCATGATATGTTATGACCTCACTAAATTTACATACCTGTCAAGAATTGGTTCAGGCCAGAAAAATCGACTAAAAATACCAGATGAAAAATTAGGCCCTTATCCAGGTATGAGTAATGAGCAGAAGACATCATAGTCCCTTAAATTTAGAAGTTTAAAAGCCCTTTATTTCTTCTTCATATAAAATAATAATAAAATTAAATTTATGATTTATTCCTGAAAGGTATTTTGTCTCCATTATACAGATGAGATAACTGAGTTCTGAGGGGTGATGTGAATAGTAATAATAATAATAAATAACAACAAACAGTTGCTACTTCTGCATGGTTAATATGAGGAAGGCATGTCTTCAGCAGGTATCTTTGGATTGAATCTTTGCTATAAACACGTGAGGGATGTGCCAATTTTCAGGTGAGGAAACTGAGGCTCAGAGACATCCACAACCCAACTAGCCCTGCTGAACAAAGAGAAACTCCTTACCACGGAGGTACTGGCTCAGGTTGACGGCTTTCTGGTGAATCAGTTTCGACTCGACATAGACGAGGCAGAAGACCTGGGAGAGCACATCATCAGCCTGCAGGGGGATGCGCACACTGCTGGTCACATTGTAGGCGTCTCCACTGAGGTGGACACTGGTCTGGGGATTCAGCAGCATGTGGTTGTTTTTCACCCAGGTCACCGTGACCTGCTGTGTGGACAATCCGGTGGACAGGTACATCAGCTGGATGCTTGTGCCCGGCTCAGATCGCTGAAGGGGGCCTTGCAAGATGTAAAAGAAGGGCCTCCTACCTGCGAGAAGACACGTTCCTGTGAGAGGGCGCAAAGGTGCCCAAATCCCAGTGAGAACAAATCCTCAGCATCTCTACCAAGAAGCCTCGTTGGCTCCTTATCATTGGGTTTAAAGAGTACATTCTAAAACGGTGGGGAATGTCCGGCCCACAGGGCATACACAGCCTGCAAAATCATTTGGTCTGACCCTGCCAAGACCTCACCAAAGAGAAGCAGTTCCAGCCATCACATCAGGGGTGAGTTAATTAAATATTTGACCAAATATAGTAGGCTAACTTTTAAGTTGATAATTTTGTATGGCCCGCAAATGATGTTATAAATACCCTTGGCAGAAAAAAGGTTCCCCAGCCCTGTTCTAAAAGGAGTTCATTTCTGAAGCTGATATCAGAAGCCAGCGGATGAAACTACAGGGGACCCCAGCAGTGAATGCTCTGCGGGCATCAGCCCAACACGAACGGAGGCACAGAGCTGGCAGTGCCTTAGGGTGGGGTGCTGAAGAATGGTTTTCTGGGCCAGGTTGGGGAGGTGTAGCTGCAAAGGTATGCTAACACCAAATGCCAGGAAAAGAAGTTGCCCTTCCCCGCCCAGACCACAGGGCACTGGGAGCAGCTGCACGGGCAGGTCGGGTCGAGCGACCGTCTGGGGGCTAACCTTGCAGCGGCGGCGAGGACACACCCGGGGAGGGCTCCGAGCGAGGCCCTGCAGGGGCGAGTCAGTGAAGACACAGCGTAACTCGCTCTGATCCGAAAGGGCCAGTGCGGAGTTTTCACTCAAATCTGAATATCCCTCTGGGTGAACATTTTTCATATTTCCGTTTGACAAGAAACTAGGGCCTTAGAAATCGAATGGCGATGGAGGCCATTGCCCCTTCCAGCGGGCAGAGGAGGCGCACTCTGGCCGGAGCGCTGGGCGCAGGTCGGAGCCCCAGCGGGGAGGCCGCGCGGCACCGCCAGGCCCGCACCCGGCCCGCGCGCCCTCCCCGCGCCGGCCCGCAACCCGCGCTCACGGGCGCAGGGGAGCCGTCCTTCCCCGCCCGCTCCGGCGGTTCGCGCGAGCTGCCGCCCACGCGGGGCTGGCGGGCTGGCGGGGCGGCCGACCGCAGCCTCCCCGGCTCCGCTCCCTCCGCCGCCCGGCCCCGCCCCGCCGCGCCCCGCCCCCCGCCCGTGCCCGGCTCTCGCGCGCGGAGCGGGGACCGCCGCCCTCCGCGCTCGGTCTGAGCCGCTGGCGACAGCGCACCCTAGTGGACAGAGCCGTCGGAGGACGCAAAGGGTGCAGTGGGCGAGACCGAGGGGGACCGGGAGGCGGAGGGAGAAAGTGGGGCGGGGGGAAGAGTGGGGCGGGGGCAGAGCAAGGAGGAAGAGGAGGCGGACTGGGCAGGAGAGTGAGAACCTGGCACCTGCAGCCGCCCTGTCTGCCTCCAGAAACTCCCAGCGGAGCCAGCCTTGATCTAAAGCCTTCCTAGAAGGGGCGTCGGCGCCTGCAGCGGAGTGTTAAAGCGGGCACCTGCCACGTGAAGAGAGCGTGGGATTGGGCAGGGGAAGCCCCGCGCCTCTCCCTGGCCAGGGTGTGGGGGGGAGGGAGGAATGGGCTTCAGTGGTGAGTTTTTTCACCAGCCCAGGTGCCTTCCTTCATGTTCACCCAGCACTGCCCTGAGTCCCTGACCGACCACTGTCTGCACCCCAGGCAGGTGGCCCGCGTTTTCAACCCTCACCCTCTCAGCCACGCTGCCCAGGGGGGCTGGGCGGCAGGCTACACCCACCTTTGCCCCCGTGGCGTGCCCGAACCCGCAGGGTGATGTTGGCCTGGACTGGGGGCTGATCATCCTGGACCACCCAGCAGGCAAACTCGGTCGCTGTCACCGTGGCCTCCGCCTGCAACGTGTGCTCCAGAGAGTAGGTCCCATCTGAGTTTCTCGTGGCCTGGGGGGACAACACGGTCTGGATGGTATGCCTGTTCTTCATCCAGGTGAGATGCAGGTGGGAGGGATAGAAGTAGCTGGCGTGGCAAGTGAGATTCACTCTCTGATGGGCGGTGGATGCCTCAGAGGGCTTGGCAGTAATCTTCACGGTGGGGGCAACTAGACAGAGGAACAGAAAGAAACATCTGTTGACATCACACCTGCCCACATGTTTTTCTCTCCTAGGAACCAACCACAAGAAGTTCTCTCACTCTTTCATCGGTTATTTTTTTTAAAGAAATATTTTTTTTTTCCTGTATGCTCAGTGTAAGGCAAATGGAGTCAGGTGTTAATAGTCATTAAATATGGGTAAGGCACATGGGTGTCTGGGATATTATTTTCTGTACGTTTGAAATACCTCATATCATGAAGTATAATTTTAAGAATTACTAAAATAGCCCTGTCTGGTGTGACTCAGTGGCTGGAGTGCACCAAGGGGTCTTGGGTTTGATTCCTGGTCAAGAGCACATACCTCAGCTGCAGGTTCAGTCCTCAGCCCTGGTCCAGGCCTGTGCAGCTAGCAGCCAATCCATGTCTCTCTCTCACATTGATGTTTCTCTCTCTCTCTCCTTCCCCCTCCACCCCTCCCTTCTACCCTCTCTAAAAAGCAATGGAAAAAATATTCTCCAGTGAGGATTTTAATAATAATAATTACTAAAATATAGTGCCCATGAGTATAGAGACTTAACTGTATCCATTGTTGTATTCTCGGCACCTAGAAGAGTGCCTGGCCCATAGTCGATATTCATTTGTTGAATGAATTATAAATATTTAAAATTAATAAATAATAACAATGATATTAATTGAACAAATATGTTTGCAATAGAAAGTTGGGCCAGATAATAATAATAAACATTCATAAACAACTTACTGTGTGCCAGGCACTATTCTAGGTGCTTTAGAAGGAATAAGTCATTTAATCCTCATGTGAAACTTGTGAGGTAGGTCTTCATTTTATTTCCATTCAAAGAAGAAATTGACACACACAGAGCGTAAGTAGCTTCCTCAACATCACACAAGCTGTGAAGTGGTGCAGGGGTTAGACCCAGAAGGTCAGCCTCTGGAACCTGTGCCTTTACTGGCTATACTAGGTGACCAGCCGTGGCAATGAGGAACTTTGGTTGCCCATTAGTGAAATGGGGCTTCGGGTGGCAGATTTTGGAAACCAATACTGCTGGGAAAAACAATTCCCCCTACCCTACTGCCCACTCACCTCGGAGCACTTGGGAGAGGTTCATGGTCTTATGCAGGGGCTCTGCCAGGTCCTTGTGGGTGACTTCACAGGTGATCTTTGATGAGACATCTTGGTGCACCAGTGTCACCCACACCTTACTGGTAACGGAGTAATTGCCTTTGTCGTCAGTCACCAGGTGCTGAGCTGAGGCTGGACGCTCATCCCTGTCCTTCATCCAGGTGACATTGAAATCCTGGGAGCTGAAGGCCCCAGCGGTGCAGTTGAAAGGCACTGAATTTCCAGGGGCTGCCCTCTGAGCCGGGCCTATCAGTGTGATGAAGGGCTGCCCAGCTACGAAAAAGAGCATTTATCTGCACACCGACAGCAGGACACATCCAGCTCTCAACAGTCTGTCAGAGGCGCCTCTGCTGTCAGGCCCTGTGGACCTACTGTGCACCGTGTGTGGTTCTAGCCCCGGGGATCATACAGACAGATGATAACAAGTAAACAAGCAAATATATAATTGCAAATGGGGCTCAATGAATTAAGGGGAACCCAAAGAGTACAGAGAGAGAAAGTGCTGTGAGGAATAATTCTAGAAGGGTAGGAGGAAGATTGCCAAGGGAGGTGACATTTTGAGCTGAAACTGAGGAATGGATAGGAGCCAGCATGAGAAGGGTCAGGAAAATAACATTCTAGAAAGTGGGGAGCATAGGTGAGGATACCTAGGGCAGGGAGAGCTTGAAAAACTGAGAGGTCTGGAGGATTTCAGCATTGTGGGCAGAGGTACACATGGAGAAGATGCTTGTGGGACGTGGTGATGGTGACGTTCTTGATCCTGTTCTGATGGGAAGCCATGGGAAATCTTAAGCAGAGGGGCAAGGTGGTCTTGTTATGTTTTAGAAGAAAACTGGGGTTGCTGTGTGGAGAATGGGCAGGAGGGTGGCATTTGGGAGCAGGGAGGCCAACAAGGAGGCTGTGGCAGACATCAGGTGAGGCGATGGTGCTTGGACTGGGATCCTGAGAAATGGAGGGACCCAAGATACATTTGGGAGATAGAGCCAACAGGAATTGGTGATAGGCTGGGTAAGAGATGAGAAACACATGAATTATAGATAAGTGACTCCCAGGTTTTTCTCTTGAGCATCTGTGTGGATGGTGGTGCTAGTTTTCGAGAGGGAGAAAACTGGACCAAGTTGGAATGGGAGAGGCGTGGTGTGGAATCAGGATTTCCATTTTGGACATAAGTGTGAAGTCAAGGATCACCAGAGGCAAGGATAGCCGGCCCTTCTCTTCCTCCAGGTGTCTCCTGAGGCCTCGATGGACATCCATCCTCGCTTGCTCACCTCCAGGGATGGGGAGCTCTCTCCACCTGAGGCAGCTTCCTCCATCCTCACAAAGCCAGGACTGTGACAAAGTATTTCTGCTTCTAACCTAGGATCTGTCTCCTAGAGTCATCCCAGGAACTAGACTCTTCCCTCTCCCCTCAGGACAATCTGCAGAGAGCTGAGAGCCAAGACCTCTCCAAGTCTTCACTGCATTCCTTGAGCCCCTGCTCTGAGCCAGTATGTCAGTTGGGTGCTGGAGATACAGAGGTGGGTCAGACAGGACCCCTGCTCCCAGGAGCATCTGCTCAGGTATGTGTGGAAGGAGGCAAGTAAACCAGTAATGATAACACAAGGGTGACTGGTGATGGAAGGAAGCTCCGGGGCCATAGGAGCATGTCCTCTTAGCACTGAGCTCTGGGACCTTCTGCATAGTGCTCTCTTCTGAGTAAACCCTAATGATAATTATCACTCCATCCGTGCAGTGCACCCTGTGGTTTATAAAACACTATCAGGTGTGCGAGCTCATCTGTAGCCATATCCCAACTGAGGAATGCTGGTGTCATCCCCACTCTCCAGAAGAAGAAACAGAGGCTCAGAGAGTTTTAGTGACTGGCTCAAGATCACACAGCCTATTGGTGGCTAAGGAGGGGTACTAAGCCGGTCTATCGGACTATGGGTCCAGCACTCTTCCCACAACGCCAGAGGCTCTATCACTCAGGGGTTCGTCTCTCCCTCTGTCTTTCCCACCCTCACACCCTCTCTAACTTAGACCTGGTGGCCACCCAGACCAGAGCTGACATAGAAGAAACTGGGTGGGAGGTGGGGTCCTCTTTACTCTCTGATCACTACCCCTAGCCCCTCATCCTCGTGTCACAACTTCCTCCTCCTGACCCCCAGACTCCCATCATCTCTGTTTCCCACAGGGTCCATACTGAGGAAAAGATGCAAAACAGCACCCTGGGAGGCAGGTGCATGGCTCAGCCTGGTCCTCAGTCCCCCTTGCCTCCCCTAACAACACGAGGTGGCTACATCTGGTATCTTCGAAGCCTCCCTGCCTGATCTGAGGATTCCTGCTGGCAGCACTCAGAACTCACCTGTGAGTCCCAGCAGAAGAGTGGGCAGGAGGGAGCCCAGGGCCTGCCCAAGTGTGGCAGTCATGGCAGGAGGCTCACAGCGTCGCTGGTCTGTGCTGGGCACCAACCTCCAGAAGTGTGGCTCTCTACATGAGCCCAGAAACCACTGTCTGCTCTCCTGGGTAGGGCCTGGGTAGGGCCTGCACCTCCCAAGCACCCACCCATCGCCAGCCTGGAGCAGCAGTGGGAGCCACAATGAGAGAAGTGGTTGCTGTGGCCCAGGCTTCCTTCCAAACCCCAAACCCTCAGGTCTGAGGTCTCCAGCTGGGGAGGCACCTGCTGCCTTGGGCCTGGGTGCTGACTCTTTCATGCCAGGCCAGCCAGAGCAGGAAGGCCCTGGCTCCCCTCACCTCCTGCCCTGGCTCCCTTTGTCTCCTGCTGCAGAGTTCCCGCTGAGGTAGTGATTGAAGGCCTGCTGGAGATGTGATTGAGGGCCTGCTCTGGCCAGGCCCAGGGATGTCTCTTGGGACTGCAGAATGGACAGGATGTGGCCTGGGAGGGACTGGTGAAGTGAGCCTGGACATATATAACCAAATAAAACAAATACACCACATAGATGGTGAAACTGAAACCCTGCCCTATCACCTCCCTCCCTAAGCTCACACAGTGTTGGCCAGGACTTGTCCTGTTGCCCAGAATTGTCTACTAGGCTCCAAGTTGTGGGAAGGAGAATGTTAATCATTTCCTGGCTTCACCCCTTGGTTGTTCCTGACCCCCCCCCCACTCTATCTGGCTTCCCAATGGCTAGCCCCGAGGTACCTACTTTTGGTTTTTATCTGTTTTCCAATGAAAATGATTAGCCATGAGGATTGCTGTCTTTCAAACACTCCAGTAATCAGTAACCAGCACCCAGCACTGTGCTGGACACATAGTAGATGCTCAAGAATAATGAATGAACCTTTGGGACCGGGTATGTGCTCAGGACTGGTTAAGAAGCAGCAAAGCCCCACCTGTGCACTCCCCCACCCACCCAGCCACAGCCACCCCACCTCCCCCACGCTGTGCACTCGCCTAAGGGGGTAGAGGGTGAGAGTGGTCAGCCTCGGGGAGGCTGCGATAGAATTTCTCCCCTCACAAGGCCACCGTCGCCTCAGTCAAGCAAGGCACCCCAAGAAGATAACTCCTGGAGATGGGGGGGTGCTGCGGGACGAGGAGGTGGTTTCTCCTCCAAGTGTGTCCTGAGGCACACAGTGGACTTGCTGCCCTGAGCAGGAGAAAAAGGAACTGAAAGAAAAGGCAGGCAGAGAGGCAGGTGGCAGGGGAGCAGCCTGAACTTCCCCCAGGCAGAATTGCAGGGGGCTGAGGTTCTCAAAGAGCCCCCCACGCCCCAGGGAGGAGTGTGGCAAAACTTAGGGCATCCTGCGGGCAGCCCACTCAAGTGGCCCCTAAAGCAGCAGACTGCTGCGTGGACTGCAGGGGCCAGAGCTGCGGAGCTGGGTCAGCTCGTGCAGGAGAGAGCTGCACCAAGGGCACTCCTGCACACACAGGGACACAGGGCCCCCCAAAAGATCCACACCCGGGACCCAATTCCCAGGTAGGAGGAGGAACAAAAGGCCACTTGTCTCCACCCCTTCAGGACCCCTCTGCAGGAGAAATGTGACAGAGCTGAGCTGAAAATGCTTTCAGAGAAAAATACAACCAGTTCAGGTTGGCCTCCTGCAAAGTACAGACAGTTCAATGAAGCAGTCACACCAGCCACGCGACCTTGGTCAGACCTGGACCTCAGGTTCCTCCTCTGTAGCAAGGGGCGAGGGACATCTACCTGTGACTGTTTGAGTGTTATGCATATAAGATCTAAAGTCCTAAGCATAAAAGTGGAGCTAAACGAATGTGTTTTCCTCCTAAGAAGTGCAACTCCCCCATCCATACCCTTTCCGCTCCTCCCACCTGTTAACTCCCCTGGAGGACTTTCTGCTCTTGTCAAGCTGTCTCTAGAAATACAGAGGGAGCCACGCAGAGGGTTCTAGATTTCCTAGTACCCAAACTAAAAGAGTAAAAAGAAACAGGTGACATTAATTTTAACTAATATATTTTATTTAACCCAATGTCTGAAATTGTATCATTTCGACCTGTAAACAATATAAATATACCGTGACAGCCTTCATTCTTTTTCTTTTTGGCCTTGGACATTTTCAACAGCTAAAGTGAAATGTAATCCCACAGTTGTGTTTAACGACAAGACCCACGTATATTTTTTATACTGCTTGAGTTTTAAATTTTAGATTTCAAGTAATTAAAATTAATAAAATCTAAGATTCAGTTCCACTTGGCACTGGCTGCGTTTCAAGTGTTCCGTGGCCACAGGAAGCTAGCGGCTGCCAGGCTAGACAGCATGGTCTTGGGTGAAGTGTTTCTTTCCCACCCTGACGCATAGCAGGGCCACAGCTGTAATGTAATTTTAATTGGCAGTTAGTGCATAATTTTCCTTATAGACAGTAAGCTCTGTGAGGGCAGGGGCCGTGCTCTTGCTCGTTTCTATGAGTAAGTGAAGGAGCATTGTATGTGCTCAATGAATGCTTGTGGGTTGGATGGATGGGTGTTTGGAAAAATAAACAAGAATTATGGGGTGCTCTGAGGGTAGGGAAAAGAGGAAGCCCCACCAATGAGAAAGCCTTCTCTAAGGCTTCCTGGAGGCAGCGACTTCGCCTTTGGGCCCCTGAAACTTCAGCCACACCATTTACATAGAAGGGAGGGACTGGCGACTGCAGGGTGGGGCTGAAGGGGGGTAGGTGGCTGTGGGTCACCTGCTGGGTGAGGCTAGAAAGCTCAAAGAGAAGTAGGGAGATTGGAATCCTCTGGGAGGTGGTATGAATGCCAAGGTACCCACAGGGCTCACCCAGGCTGGGCCACATGCCCACTGGGTGAGGCTTGGTTTCCTCTGAGTGGAACCCAGCCGGCCTTCTTCCTGATTCCAGTGCCAGCAGGAAGTGGATCTCCGCAGCCTGTAAGCTGAACCTCTTATGTGTCTGGGGTCCCAGGAGCCCTCGTCATAAATGTGAGTCCCAGCCCTGACCTAACGGCTGAGAGGAGCAAAGAGGGATAGGCTTTTCAGAAAAGGGACATCAATGTAAAACCAGTTCAGGCTGACAGCCCTGCAAAGTGTACGCAGTTCAGTGAAGTGGTTGCACTAGCCACAGGCCCTTGGTCAAAGCTGGGCCTCAGTTTCCTCATCTGCAGCAAGAGGCGAGTGATATCTACCTGTGACTATTTCAGTCTTATGCATATAAGGTCTTAAGTCCTAAGAATTAAAATGGAGCTAAATAAATGTGAGTTTTGATCCTAAGAAATGCAACCCCCACTTCATACTTCTTCCACCTGTTAACGCCTCCCATATGACTTTCTAGAGATGGGGCTGTTAAGACCCCAAATGGCAAATTGACATCTAAAATCCAACTTGCTGCAAGAACCCATTATCTTTCACCCTCACCCCATCTTCTTAGATAGGGCTCAGACTCAGCTTGGACAAGCCACCCCTGTCACCCTGCTGCTCCTCCAAAGCTCTGTGTCTCCCTAAAACAGTGGCCCAACTCCTTGCAGGTAGGGACCGTTGCTTGTCCACTTGCTCCAGTCTGAGTCCTCAGTTCCCAGCATAGCACCTGACACAGAAAAGCCTCTGAACACATTTGCTAAACAAATTCATTTCATTATCAGCTTCCTCATTAAGAGAGAGTGCCAGTGTGTGCCTGGCACCATTCAAGGCACTGAGCCATCGCTCAGTGAGCAAGACAGGTCTTCACCTCCAGCGAAGCTACATGAGCTACTTTCTAGAGGGGAGGCCAGAAAATAAAGAAACAAATATGCCATATAGTTTCGGGGAGGGTTAACTGGTACAAAGGCAAATCAAGAAGGCAGGGGAGAGAGAGCGATGGGGCAAGTCTGACACAGGTGCTCAGGAAGACCTGCCAGGGGAGGGGCAGGGGGCAGAGCCCTGAATGGAGGGGGGAGGGATGGGAGATCTGGGGAGCGCTCCAGAGAAGGGATGCAGCAGGCAGGGCGGGTGTGAGCTGGGTAGGCTGAGCAACAGTAAGGTCACTGTGAGGGCGGCACAGGGAGAGGGGGCGGCGGGTCGCGGGAGAAGCCACAGGGCCTGATCTTAGGCCTGGCGGGGAGCGGAGGAAGAGATTAGATTGCGTTTTGTGTGCAGTGCATGAGTGGGCTGAGGACAGAGGTGTGACA
This sequence comes from Miniopterus schreibersii, assembly GCF_964146895.1. Classification (NCBI taxonomy): domain Eukaryota; kingdom Metazoa; phylum Chordata; class Mammalia; order Chiroptera; family Miniopteridae; genus Miniopterus; species Miniopterus schreibersii. The sequence goes on from NC_138110.1 coordinate 63,678,822, forward strand.
GGATCCAATTTGCAAATGAAAAACTCACACTCTGGTGGTTGAGGGGTGGCTTTGGAGGAGGGTCCGGGAGGAGGTAGGGGGAGGAGAGGACGCAAGAGGCCCCTGCAGCCTAGATAGCTGGACACAGGGGTCTGGAGGTTAGGAGACAGGGAAGGTGGGGAGAGAGACAGACATTTGCAAGTCATCAGCATGTGAAAGGTTCCCAAAGCTCTGCATAGGGTGAGACCAATTCAGGAAAGAATGGCAGGAAAGAGAGGGAGGGTCCCAGGGGATTCTGGCACCAATTTGCAGGGTGACTTTGGGCCATCTTTCTGGGCCTCAGATTCCACAACTGAACATGAAGGAGTTTAGGCCAGGTGATCCCTGAGGACTCTCTTCTTGGAATATTCACTGGCCTGGGTTCATATCCTGCGCTGGGGGCCCCAGCCTGGGCCTAGGCCTCACTCACTCACCTCTGCTGAGCCTGCTTCCTGCAGAGTGCCAGGGTGGGCATCATGGGTGTATGGCCCCCGCAGTTGCAAAGAGCCCACTCAGAGGGACTCAAGCTTAATTTACCGCTCTGCTGTTCCTGTTGGAAACACTTAATTGTTTTGAACAAGGGGCCGTGCATTCTCAGTTTGCACAGGGCACTGTTCATTGTGTGGTCTGTGCTGTCACCTGCCTTTGTCCTTCCAAGGTGAGGGAGACAAACTCCTGCCGAGGTAGCAGTCACGACTTGACAGCCTGGTGGGGAGGTGGGCAGGAGGCCCCTCAGGTTGCTGCGTGCCAGGACGGAAGACCCTCGCGGGACCCCTCTGTGGCATCTGGGTCCCTGATATCACTAGTACCACCCTCCCACCACCCTTCCTCACTCTTCGATATCCAACCAATCCCAACAAACTTTGCTGTTGCAGGAGTTGAAGACTTCAGCCACTGAGGATGGATTGTCTCCAGTGACCCTCACCCCCGTGAAAGCAAACAAGTGCAATACTAGGAGGTGATAGGAGAAAATCGAGGCCCAAAGAGTGGCTCTAGACACTTAGGCGGACACATGTGTGGGAGCAGGGGGAAGAAAGCGACGCGCAGTGAGGTAAAGTAAGCTTGATAACATGCAGCCAGAGAAACAGCAAGCCAGAGGGGACCGATGGGGAAGTCACCAGAAAGAAGGGCTTTCTGACAATTAATGCCATCCAGTAATGAAACCTCTTAGCTCCTGAGGGGGGAACTTTCCTTCCCAGGGTGTGCAAGTATAGGACTCCTGTCAGGGAGGGTGGAGAGAGATTCTGACTTGAGCAGTTGGATTAGAGAAGCGTTTTTCAAACCATAGGACACAACACAATCATGCGTCATGATATCAATATAATGAAACTAAACCAGCATTTTTTAAAAAATGGAAAAGATAAGAGAGAAGTAAGAGAAGACAGGAGAAAAGGTCTGGGTTTATCCCACATAGTAAGAGAAAATGCCCTTTTTTTAAACTTTCAGTGTGTGCGTGCGCACGAGCACGTGTGCACACGCATGAGCACGTGCGCACACACACTGCATGACAATATAAAGTGTATTACTAACTGTGGGTGGTTGTCAAAAAGATTGAAAGCCTTGGGAGGTTGATCTCTAAGATCCTTCCAACTTCGCAGTTATGTGAAGCAACGTTCTTAGATTTTATATATGAAACTATGAGAGTAGGAGTCTAAGATTCATTTACATATTTTTTATCATTTTACTTCACATTTATATAATACTTGTTCTAAGCCATACTAGGTGCTAAGGCAAAGATATAGGTCAGAATCAGTTCCTGCCCTCCAGTCGAGTGATGGAGGCAGATGTTTAAACAGGTAATTATAATACAGTGTGGTAAGCGCTCCGGTAAGCACTTGGCTAAGACTGGTGCGTATTTCATCCAACCCTATGAGGGAGGTACTTCCTTAGCATCATTTTGCAGATGACAAAAGAATCGTGGCTCAGATGGTGACACAAAGGGTTCATCAAGGTCCCCCAGCAGAGTCATCACTGAACCCAAGGCCCCCTGAGGGCAGGGTGGAGTCGCCAGAAGGAAGGGACTGACTGGGGCAGCTGGGTTGGGGTGAGAGAGGACAGGGAAAGCATCACAGCAGAAGGAACCCTTGAACTATATCTTGAAGGAAGAGTAGGAGTCTGATGGTTTGACAAGGGGGCTAAAACATTCCTTTCCTCAAGGGACAGCCCAGAAGCCATGCTGAAAATGAGAAAGTGTGGAATTTAGAGCAAGCAGACCTGACTTGAACTTTAGCTTCAGCTTTTACTAGCGGTGTAACCCTGGGAAATTCACCTAACCTGTCTGGGCCTCTGTTTCTTCATGTGTTAAATGGGAATTCTCATGAGACTAGAGATCATGTAGGTAATGCGTTTAGCATTAGCATAGCACCTGGCAAATTACAACCCATCGATGAAGCTCCCTGAGTTTGACCAGCTCTGACACATAGCATCTGGTTAACCTTGGGCAAGTTGCTAACCTCTCTATGCCTCGGTTTACTCATCTTTAAAATGGAAATAATAATAGTACCTATCACATAAAGTTATGAAAATAGAACAAATCACTATAAATGAAGTGCTTAGAAGAGTATCAGGCACAAATTAGGCGCATGATAGAGATTGGCAACCATTAATACTTTTGTGTGATCCATGCTACGATATAAGCTTTATAATTTTTTTCACTGATTAACAAATGATTGTTGAGGGTTTGCCATGTTCTAGACAATGTCCAAGGTGCACCAAGGAATCTCAATTAGTTTGAGACTTGGCTGGAACCCGAGTGTGATGTCAAGTTTGTCCCCTAGAGGGGAGTGGGGGGCAGGATTTGGTGGGAAGTGGGATAGGTGGTGAAAGTGAGGCTGGAGAGGTGGAATGGGACAGATAATGAAAAATGTTTAACATCATGTCAGCCTGGAAGAAGTGGAGAGTCCATGGAGATTTTCAATCTGGGGAATTTTTATTCTTAGAATTTATGACTTCTCAGTTGCAAAACTCTGAGTTTATGTGCTAAAGTCTTTATGATTCCAAGATTATAGCTCAATGATTTTGTGACCCTTAATATTTCTTGCTTGCTGTGGTATATTGATATAAAAATGGTCACAATAGGGACTTCTGGTTTCAACTCCAACATGTAAAGAGCTTGAAAGCCATTACTCCTGTTTTTACAAGAAAAAGTTGGTCAAGCTGAAAATCAATGACTTTCCTTGAATCCATCAGAGGACTGAGGTTGCAAGGCAAACTGCCACCCAAAAATTAGGGGAGCCAGGTGCATCCAAAGAGGTATGACACCAAGATTGGCTTCCCTGTAGCAATGCCATAAATTGGTGGGAACACTTAAGTGGTAATTCTGATGAATTGCTGAAGGCTGAGTGGGAACTAGCATAAGAGTCAGGAGCTCCTTGGGTCCCCAATCATGGAGGAGTGGGGAAGACCTCATACTTTTGCAGATTTTTCCTCCAGGAACCTCACTGAGTTCCAATGTGAGGATCTAACAGAGACCCCATGTAACTCAAGCAGAGAGAGGCAAAGCAAGGCCATGGTGAAGCCTTCTCAGACCCATCTCCCTAAACTCCAGCAGCTAGGACTTTTCCAGAGGGCAATGCAGAGACTTTCTGGCAGCTAAGGCAAAAGGAACTGGAACCTCCCCAGACTTCCTGTTTCACCCAAGAGGGGAAAAAATATAAAAACCATAGACAATAGAGGAAATAGGCTAGGATGTTGTAGCCGGGGAAGGCACAGCTCTACCCGGGGAAGAGGAACAGAAACTCTTCCAAAGGGCCACACTCCTGAGATGATAGGCAAACCCACTAAAAACCCGAACCTTAATTAGAAGGTTAGAGGACCCTCTCCCTCCACCCCACTCAAACACCACACTAGTAAAGCTCCAGCGTAATAACAGTGATTACAGCTGAAAGAGGTGCAGGACACGGGCTGGCAGGACCAATGCAAAGGGACACTCCAGAGCTAAGAAGGGAGGGGAAAACAAGAATGCAAAGGCATTCAAAGCCCAGGGCACCTAGAGCCACAGCAAGCACTACATGCAGCCCAACTCCCAGCAAGATTAGCATCAATCCTCACGTTAAAGGCCTGTTTCCCTCGGAATTTATTATCCTATACAAAATGTCCAGCTTTCAAGAAAAATTTAGAAGGCATGTTGTACTAGTTTCCAGAGGCTATTGTGACAAATTACTGCAAAGGTTGGTGGCTTAAAACAACAGTAATTTATTCTCTTACTGTTCTGGAGTTTAGAAATCCAAAATCAGTCAATATCACTAGGCTGAAATCAAAGTGTCTGCTAGGCTGCACTCCTCTGAAGGGATTCTGAGGACAAATCCCTTCCTGGCCTCGTCTGAGAGCTGCCAGCATTCCTTGGCTATGGTTGAATTACTCCAATCACTTTCTCCATGTTACCTTCTTGTCTGTGTGTCAAATCTCCCTCTGCCTCCCTCTTATAAAGACACATGTGGTTGCATTTAGAATCCACCTGGATAATCCAGGATAATTTTCCTATCTTGATCCCCTATCTAGCCTTCTACACATGCCAAAAGGCAAGAACAAATATAGACTTAAGAGAAAAAACAATCATCAGAAGCAGACACAGATATAACACTGATGTTGTAATTATTAGATAAGGAACTTAAACCAATATGTTAAAGATTCTAATGGAAAAACATTCTCCAGGATATCATATAGTAGGCCACAAAACAAGTCTTAGTAAATTTTAAAAGATTGAAGTTATATGGAGAAAAGATAACATTTTAATAACTAGTGCTAGAACAATTTGATGTCCATATGCAAAAAAGAAGAAAAAGATCTTCTACCTTATACCTTATATGAAAAGTAGACCTTATACCTTATATGAAAAGTAACTAAAGTGAACTCCAAATAGCTCATAGACCTAAATGTAAAGCACAAAACGATAAAACTCTAGAAGATTGGAGAAAATCTGCTTGAGTTTGGGTTTGGTGATAAGTTTTAGATACAATACCAAAAATTGATTTTCAGCCCATGAAAGAAAAAATTGATGATGGACTTTATTAAACTTTTGTTTTAGAAAAACAATGTTAAGAGAATGAAAAGACTGACCTCAAAATGGGAGTAAATATTTGCAAATAACATATCTGGTAAAAGATTATAGCTGGGGCATACACAGAACTTTTAAAACTCAACAAAAGGAAAACAAACAACCCAATTTAAAAATGGACAAAAGATATGAAAAGACACCTCTACAAAGAAGATATACAGATGACAAATAAACATGTGAAAAAAATCTCATCATTTGTCATTAGGGAAATGTAAATTAAAACAACTACTACATACCAATTAAAATGGACAATTTTTTAAAAAAAGTGACAATACCAAGTGCTGCTGAAGATGCAAAGAAAAAAGAACTCTTATTCATTGCTAGTGGGAACGAAAAATGGTAGTTACTTTATAAAACAGTTTGGCAGTTTCTTATAAAACTAATAAGAGATTTGCCATACAACCCAGCCATTGTGCTCCTAGGTATTTACCAAACCGATTAGAAATATTATGTCCACACAAAAGCCGGAACACAAATACTTAGAGCAACTTTTATATTCCTAATAAGGCTGGTAGCCATTAAGATGTCCTTTAATAAGTGAATGAATAAACAATGTTACATCCACACTATAGAATACTATTTAGCGATCAAAAGGAACAAACCATTAATCCACAGAACAGTGTGGATGACTCTTAAATGCATATGGCTAAGTGAAAGAAGCCAGTTCCAAAGGGCTTCATATTGCTTGATTCCATTTATATGATTAAGGAAAAGGTACAACTATAGAAAAGAAAAACAGATCAGTGGGGGCCCGGGGTTTGAAGAGAAAGATGAAAGAACTGGAAACAATAAGACTGAAGACAAAAGAACCAATAGCACTGTACTCTATTGGTATAGTGACATCTTGCAGGAATTGGGTGGACAATTCTGAAAGTCCTGTACATGTGCACTGGTATTCAACAATGACGTAAGTGGATGGCCAATGGTGGAAGTCGGGTTCTCACTGGTGAAGTGGGAGGTTATCGATAAGCAGCGGGAGAAACAGAAAATAAACTGTGTGAATGGACTTGAGTCAAAGGCATTGGCATGAGCTCATGTTTAGCTTTATATGTGTGTGTATATATATCCATATATATATCTATCCATATATATATGTCTGTCTATATCTATATATAGAAATAAAGATAGTAATGTGTACATGCAGGCTAGTATACATATGCATAATTCCTAGTTCTGTCCCCTGAGACTGGACCCCAGTGGCAATGAGCATACCCAGCACCCAGATCTTGGTTTCTGATACCATTCTCCAAAGAAAGGAATGAGAGAGAAATGTCTGATTCTAGGACTGGGGCAGAAAATATACTAGATGAGCTTGGAGCATCTGATAAGTGCCAGAAAGCAAGGAATTGATGAAGATACAGGAGCCAGCATTTGTCCCAATAGTCAAAACTGGGACAATTTGGGCAACAAAATAGATTACATAGTATTTAGATTATGATGCAAAATATAAAATATAAAACAAATATCCATGAGTCCACATTGATATAATAAATGATAGAATAAACAAAACCCAGAGGAATTCCAAATAACTTATGCAGCTCCTGCCTCCTCAGGGAGGTGGCGTCCAGCTCTCCGTCTCCAGCGTGGGCTCTGCACAAGGAACAAGATGGGAAGGGGGGGGACATCATGCCACTGGAGGAACCCGGCAAGCACCACCTTAGCTAGGTGGTTGAGGTTAACATCAGTAATGATAAGTGGTGTTGATGGCATGTTCTCTCGATATGATGTGTTGACAATGACACTTTACCTCTGTGGTCTTCCTCAAAACTCATAACTCCGGACTCATCATGAGAAAAACACTGGACAAACCCAAATTGATGGGCCTTCTACAGAAAACCTGATTATTTGAGGAGTGCAGGTCATCTGTCAGCGTTGTCAAAAAAACAAGGGAATTAAGAAACTGTCACAGCAGCCTAAGGAGCTATGGTGATTAAATGTAATATATTATATTCTGGATGGGATCCTGATGATTAAATGCAATGTGGTATTCCGGACGGGATCCTGGAACAGAGAAAAGGCATTAAGGAAAAACGAATGAATAAACTATGGAGTTTAGCTAACAGTAAGGTATCACTGTTGGTTCTTTAGTTGTGTCAAATGTATCTCAGTAATATAAAATAGCAATGAGGGAAACTGGGTGCTAGGCTATATAGGACCTCTGTACAGTCCTTTCTATAAATCTATTAGAAAATAAAAACATTGTTTAAACATATTTTTTAATGACCACAATAGTTCATGTTCCCTGCATCATGCCCTTTGCAGTATGTCTTTGCCAGTCCTTTGGAGAGGGGTTTTTCCATGTCCCCCTGTCTTGAATCTTGGCTAGCTCATTCCTCGCTTGGGCCATCAGAATGTGATGAAACTTGATGCCAGTCATGGAATTTCAAGAGGCCTTGCATTTTGTGAGATGATGAGAGACATGGACCAGGCACCTTCTTACCCCAGCCAATAGCCAGCCAACTCCCAGACACATGATCAACTCCCTCTTCCTTGACAAGCCAGCCCCCAGCTGCCCTGCCCTCTGATCCAGGCACAAGGAGCCAGGGCGAAAAGAGCCCAGCCTGGCCCAGGTCGGCAGGGTCACCAGCGGGTCACGTGAGCAATAACAAAAGCTTTTTGTTCAAAGCCTTTTGTTCACTATACAACAATAGCTAAGTGAATCACTCCTACCTGGGCATAAGAGTGGATGTACAAGGTTATTTGTTGTTAACATTATGATTACAAAAGATGTGGAACCACCTAAAAGCTCATCGATAGAAGGCCGACCAAATAATTATGAGGTTCATCTAATAGAATATTATGCAGCTGTTCAAAAGAATGAGTCAGCTCGATGTGAATCAACATGGAACAAATTTCACGATACATTTGTAAGTGAAGCAGCGGCATGCACAAGAGTTCATAGAGGGAACTACCGATCCTGTAAAACATTTTTATTTGCCTAAACCTTCTGCTGGAGGGGGTACAGGAAACGGAGGACAATGGCTGCCTCTGCCTAGGAAGGGGAGCTGGGTGGCTGGGGAACGAGGTTGGAAGGGAGACTTCCTTTTCACTCTACCATCTTTTTAATCTTTTGAATCGTGTAAAGTGTTATCTATTCAGAAATAAATAAAAGCAGAATGAAAAAACTGCTGCGCCTTTCAAATTCAGCCTATTATTCTCCATTCCCATGAGCCCCACGATCCACCTGCTCCGCAGCGCGGGGGCGGGGCGGGGACTAGCGCCCCCAGGCGCCCCGCCCCGTCGGAGCTCGGCTCCCGCGGGTCCCCCGCTCGCAGCTGCTCGGCGCACAGCCTGGCCGCTGGGGGGCAGCGCGAGCCTTCCTCCCGGCCGAGGACTGCGGGAGTGCCTGGCTCCCGCCGCAGGGACCTGGGCTTTCTGTATTTAACATTGCTGAAATTAAGGTTAAAATAAAAAAATAATAAGGGGTTTCAGCTTGGGAGAAAAGCTTATCCCAGAACCCCGTTCCGGGCCCTGGAGCGGCCAGCCATTACCCTTTCGGTCCCCAGGAAAACTTGGGCCCCTTCTGGGGCTTGGGGTGGGGGGAGCGCGGGGGAAAGGGGAGAGGTGAGTATTAGCTCCTTGCCCCTCACCCCTCCTGGGCTCTGCAAAACTATTTGGGGAATTCACCCTTCAGGCTGCTGAAGACTAGCGGTGCTTATACTCAGGAGGCTGGAGGGTTTGCCATCGACCCTCTGCGGTCTCGAGAAAGCCCCTCCCGCCTCGAGCCTGTTTCGCGCCTGTGAACTGGCGTGGTGGCTGCAAGCACAAACGGAGCACTTCATCTGCGACACTGACGAAGCCCAGCACCTTATGGGCTGTTCTCATCCCCATTTTGCAGATGTGGAAGCTGAGGCCTCAAGGGGCAGTCGCTTGGTTGTGGCTACGCAGCTGGCAGGCGGCGGAGCAGGATTTGAATCCAGGCTTTCCTGGCTCCTGAGCCCCCTCTCTTACCACTATCCCGCCTCCAGTGGTTGCTGGGAGGGGTTCCAAAAGGGGGCCGGCTGGGGAAAAGCGCTGGAAAGGGGCAGCGAAGCCCACATTCACGACCCCTGCTCCGTGCCAGGCACGCACCCGTCAGAGAAGCTGTTTTCCAGGGGAGACGCGCCTGGTGACAGTCATGCGCCCCCATCGGACAGGTGCGGGGATAGGGGTCCTCGCTGCGGAGGAGGGCGGGCTGGGCCGAGGCCGGAGCCGCCACGGCCCGGCCGGTGGCGCGGCTGCAGCCCGGCGCCCGGCGTCCCGGGGCCCGCGCCCAGGCCTCCGCGGGCAGTGCGACGAGTCGGCAGAGCGCGCCCAGAGAGCCGTCTCCGCCCGCCCGGGAGGGGGCGGTGTGCGGGCCGCGCGGGGCCGCGTCCCCCGCCCCGCTGCCCCGCTGCCCCCCGGCCGGGAGGGGCGCACAGCTGCGGGGCGCGCCCCGAGGGGGCCTTCCTGCGAGCGGAGTTCCTGTTTTCATGCAAATGCCTTTGTTCGCGCACCCGGGCTGCGGGGCGACGCCGCAGCTGCCGCGGGCTGCGGGCGCTTCGCCGCCTCCGCTTCTGCCGCGGCGCAGAAAGACAAAGCGCGGAGCAAAAACGCCCGGCGCCCCGCAGTCGGCCTCGGAGCGCCGCCGCGGGCCGCCGGTGGGAGCAGCGGCGGGGCCCTGCCCGGGGCCGCGCGGTTCACGCAGCACCCCCCCCCCCTCCGCCTGCCTCCGTTTCCCCGTCTGCACGGGGCTATGTGTATGAGGACTCAGCCCAGTGCCAGCTCCTCGCTGGAATTCGTTTCTCCGGGCACCGTGGGAGGCTTGGGGAGCAGGGCAGACAAAGAGGCTGCTGTGGGGAGTTTGCCTTTCAGAGACAGAAAGGGCACAACAAACAAGAAGCGAAATAAGCAGACAAGATAATTTCAAATTACGAGTGTTAATATAACGGCAAACAAATGTACCGCCTGTGCCGGGCTCTGTTCCAAATGCTTGAAATATGTGCGTTGGATCTTTTAATCTCACAATAAACCTAAGAGATAATTATCACCCCCTTTCTCAGATGGAAAAATGGAGGCTGAATCATCTATTCAAGGGAGGTGAGAAGTTGAATAATCTGCAGCCGGCCCTACTTACATCTGGTGGGTTGCCTTAGGATGGTGCGAAAGTGATACACAATCATTAGGAACCACACTTTGAATTTTGAATTTGATGTTTTTCCCAGGCCAGGGATGATACTCTCTGCTCCGGGTTAGCACCCGATCATGAGGGTAAACAACAGATACTCTGCCGTCCACCGTGTGCCAGCGTGTTTTGTATATTGTGTTTTGTTTTCACATCCCATCAAGTCTACAAAATGCCCATCTGTGTCTCCTGCTTCTGGTGAGATGAAGGCAATTAGATGAAACTCAACATAATTGCCCAACTCTAGGCTAACCTAAGCGTTCTGAGCATGTTCAAGGTAGCCGAGGCTAAGCTGTGGTGCTCTGTAGTTCAGGTATGTTAAATGCATTTTCGACTTCCAATACTTACCAGGATGTAAGCTCGTTGTAAGTCCAGGAGTATCTGTGTTCATGGGAAGACGGGTTGTACAAGTTACTCGAGTGTCCGGCCAATGGAGGAGACCAAATTTGGACTCAGACAATTGGGCTCCAACTGAGGCCTCCTAATTACTCCAACTCTACCACTTCTGTCTGTGCTAAGAAAGACATAAAATGGTGACATTATGAAGAGAGCGCTGGGCCTAGAGGAGAGTTATTCTCAAGGGAGTGTCTGTGACCTTCTCTATGCCATAGGGTCATTTAAGCTGAGGCTTGAATGAGGAGAGGATCCAGCCATGCAAAGAGTTGGGTGCTCCAGGCAAAGGGAACAGCAAGAGCAAGGCCTTGAGGTGGGTGGCATGCACGGACTCCGAGTATTTCATAAACACAAGGAGGGTCAAGGGGGCAGGAGCTCAGTGAGCAACGGCTAGAGTGATGGGCGAGGAGAGTGGAGATGATCAGAGGCTGGTGGGGCAGGCTTGGCGTGGAGCTTTGAATTCCGGGCGCAATGGGAAGTCATGTTGTTGTTGTGACAGCTGAAGGTGTTGTGTGGCTGAATGGGTTGGACTAGATAGCGGAGGCCCTTTCAGCTGTGCCAGGCTTGGGTTGGAGGAGGAAGTTTGTGACTCAGGTCTTAAATATGCCCCCTCCCATCTGATCTCTTGGCATCTAGGAAATTTATTTGCAGTCCCAGCCTTTGGTCTCCAACACAGACTTGGAGATGTCCGCCAGCTAAGCCCTTATCTTACGGACGGGAGTCAGACTGAGGTCCAGCCTGAAGGAGTGAGTCCCTTCTATTGAGGAAGCAGGGATGGTGTCTACTTTATTCAGTGATGTACCCGCCCACCCCAGCACAGGCCTGCTTAGGCCCACCCTTAGATCCAGGCAAGGGGGACCCTGCCCTGGTCCTGGTCCCATGCTTCAAAGGGCCTCTCTCTGGCCCTCCTCCAGCTGCATACCTTCTGCACAAGGCCAGGAGGCCATACCCCCCATCTTTGCACCCTGTCTAGGCATACTTCAGGTGCCCAGGATCCCTGCATTCCTTGCCCAAAGGTCCCGAGCCTGCTTCCAGGGCCTATTCTCTGGAGGCAAAACACTGGGCCCAGGATGCAGCCAAAGGGCAGTGGGGAGCCTGGGATGAAAGGAAGTTGGACAGGCAGCCTGAGGTGTCTACACACCTGCATGTGGGATCCATACAGTGTGGGCAGAGCCGAGGATAAGGGAAGGGAGCAGGCTGGGGGTGGGGGTGGGGGTGGATGAGGGCAGCTCTCCCCACCACCACTCTCCATGTCAGCAAAGCTGTCTGAAGAGTCTTAGGTTTCAAAATTGAGCCTGGCCTTCCAGGTCATTCTGAAGTTACATGCACTGAAGAGAACGACAGGACATTTTAAAAACAATGTATTAGCTTTAAAATATTTAGATCTGGGGTATGAGTGGCCCCGGGGTCCCACAAATATCAGGAGCAGGTCTGGACAAGCACATGAGAGATATTTATCTTTTAGATGAATTAATCTCATTTAATTTAATCCTCGTGCAGACTCTACAAGGGAAATAGCGTCGTCCGTGTTTTATTGATGAGGAAACTAAGGCTTGGAGAGATTTAGTGACTGACCCAATTTGTCACATTAGAAAGTAACAGAGATGAGCCTTGAGCCCTAATGTATCTGATTCCAAAATCCTTTACAATTGTCTCATGACAGTTCACAACCATTATGAACACATTAAATATATTATAACAGCTTGAGCATGTCATTCGGTCTCTTTGGATATAAGTACTCTTTATATTACACAAGAAAGGCCTTCTCTTTTTAATTCTTACTCTGTCCTCTCAGACACTTTGGGAGGTAATAGGGCAGGAGCTAATGTTCCACTTAACAATTGTGAGGAAACTGAGGCCCTAAGCAGTAGCCCAAGGTATCATCAAGGCCCAAACAAATAGGGTCTGCTTTTCTCATATAACAAGAAATCTAGAAGTGCCAGATCAGAGCTGGTATGATTGTTGCAACATCCTCAGCAAACAGCTTCTTCCTTATGGTCAGTTCTGGTTATTTATTGCTACATAACAAACCACCCCAAAACAACCACCATTTTATTATTTTCTACAATTTTGTGGATCAGAAATTTGGACAGGTCTAAGCTGGGGATCCTTCCGATTGATCACAGGCATTGAGTCACCTGATTGTATTCAGACTGGGCTCCTCTGGAGGATCAAGGTGGCTATCCTGGGGCACTCTGCGCTGTGGTGGGGATGACTGCAGTGCTGAGCTCAAACAGGTTCCTCTCCCTCTCCATGTAGTCTCAGGGCCTCTCCAGGTGGTCTCTCCAGCAGAGTGGTTTCACCTTTTCCACAGCAGCTCATGGATCCAAGAGGCCATGGCAGAAGCTGCCAGTCCTCTTAAGGGCTAGGCCCAGAATTGGCAGAGCATTATTTTTACTATACTCTGTTGGTCCAAGAAGTCACAGGCCAGTCCAACTTCAACTGGAGGGGAAACAGACTCTTTCAAATAGACTCTTCCTCTCAAAGGAAGGAGAGTCAGAGAATCAGCACCCATCTTAAATTTACCCCATGGTCCAAGATGGCTGCTTGAGATCCAGTCATCACATCTCAGTTCCAGCCAGCAAGGAGAAAGAGAGAAGTAAAGTGTATACCCCCCTCCCCTTTAGGCATTTTCTAGAAGTCATACAAAATATTTCTTGTTGGCAAGAACTCACATGGCCATACCTAAGATGTAGGAGGGAACAGCTTCCTTACAGGCTGCCATGCACCCAGCTGAAATTTAGGGGTTCTATTGACTAAGAAAGAAGAGGAGAGTGGATATTAAGGAACAACTAGAAATCTGTTCCACGGTTGAATTATTTGCTACCAACAGCGAAACATATTCCTAATGGACATGTTTTATTTCCAATTGTGTCCCTTCTCATGCATCCTCCACACTGTCACCAAAATAATCTTTCCTTCTAATTATTTTTTATGTTCCTAAAAGGTGATTATTTTAGTCATTCCCATGCCAACAGCAAGTGTGTGAAGTTTTTTGTATGGGGCCATGGGATTTTAATGCCTAAAATAACAATAGTAGCATTTGCCATATGCCAGGCTCTGCAACAAGCACTATGTGAACATATCTTACTCCACCTTCACAGTAACTCCATGAAAGAGGATCACCCATGAGGAAACGGAAGCCCAGAGAGGTTAAGTGACTTGCCCCAAGCCACACAGTGAGTAGGTGCAAGGTGGAGATTCAAATCTTTATCTGTCAGATTCCAGGGATGTGCTGAGGCACCCACATGTGAAGCCCAGGGACTGTTACTAGTTGTTGCCCTGGAGCACGGGCAAGGCCCTGCACGGTGTGTATTAGAAGAGGCAAGTGTGAGCCAAGAGCCCGCAGATGCTCTGTGCTCCCTGTGCTCCTTCAGTCGGGAACCCTGCGTAAGCCCCAGGGTCCGACAGGCATGTTTCATGAAATTAAACCAACACCCGGAATTCATGTCACTTCATTTCCTGTAAACCATGAAGGAAGCTCGGGCCATGAGTAGGAGACTTTGCAAAACTGCCTACATTACTAAGCAGTGGTCAGAGTGAGGCCCAGTGACTCCTGGCCTTAAATGAGGTGCCTTCTAGATCTGAGGTTCTCTGTTCTGACCCCAGATTCTTCTGGCCTTTACTTCACTCTGTTTGAGTACCTTTAGGGGCTCCTAGATTCCCTGGGGTTCAATTTTGCCTCACAAAGGGATGGGGTTAGAGTTGGGGAAAGGGACAGATACTTGGATTCAAATCCTGGTTCTATCTTTTCATTGAGTCTCAGTTTCTGCATCTGTCAAATGGGAGGAATAAGCCGTACTCTGCCAACTTATCCACAGAGGACAAGGGAGGAACTGCCTTTGTAGACCAGAGCTGGTGAGGCACAGTCCCGCTCCAGCAGGCTGTATTTAGGGAACTAGGCAGTACCCCTTTGTTAGATAGGGAGAGCCAGGGAGAAGGGCAGGGAGAGTGCTGCACCTTCTGGGGGGTCCTGCCCACAGTCTCACAGGGGAAGTGGCCCAAGGTGCACATTTACACATAGGTGCCCTGTCAAGGCCATAGTGATTCAGAACAATGGTTCTGGAGCCAGACAAACCTATGTCTGAATCCCAACTCTGTCTCTTACTAGCTGACGGTTCTTGGACAAGCAAGGTAACCTCTGTACATTCATTTCCACATCTGTATGATGGGTCAGAAAACCTATGTCATCGGCCTTTTGTGAAGAACTGAATGAGAATGTGCCTTAAAAGTCCCTCATTAGTGAGATGAACTGTCCAACTGATAGCACAATAAGAGTTAACATTTTGTGAGCTCTAATTAAATATTGTGCTATAAATGTGTCACTGATTGGCTTCTAGACCCGTTATCACAACACTAAGATGCGGTTAATGATTGTTCTCCACTTAGAGACGGAGAGGTGGAGGCCCAGTTAGGTTGAGTAAGCTGCCCAAGGTCACAGTCAGTGGCGGAGGCTGGGTTTGAACCTGAGCCCAGGCTGTCTGATTCACAGCCACCTTAATCAATATGCCACGCTGTCTTTATTACTGCTGCCCACCACTATGATGGACCTTATCGTCCCTACCCAATAGCACCTCCACAACTGCAGCAATAGCTGATGGGAGTAGAAGTCACCTGACCCAAGGGCTGCAAAGATATAGGCTGGCCAGCAGCCAGTGAGCTTGCCTGGTGCAAAAGCTCCACCCAGCAGTGCTGAGTGCAATTAGCTAAACTAATCATCACCGATCAGGGCTGCCAGTCTGAATTTGGATCACAGAGAGTTGGGACATGAAATGCATCAAAGCTGAAAGACCTAACAAGACCAGATAACGCAAAGACAATGTGGAGGCGCAGGGGCAATGAGTGAGCCAAAACCTCAGGGGGCAGAGAGAATGAGCAGCTAGAGGAGGTGAATGAATACCCTTGCGCTGAGCCGGCCTGATCTAACAGTCCCTGGAGCATCAGCCCTGAATGATTTCTCAGTGGTTAAACTGCACTCTGTAGGGTGTGGTCAAAATTCTTGCCTTCTGATCCCGCCTGTAGCTTTACTACAATCCCTATGGCTCAAGTTAGCCTGAGAGTTTCTGCTCTTTTCAATTAAAATGAGGCTAGCTCAGCTCTCAGCTTTCACCTTGGGGTAAATGCTGAGAATTGAAAGTGGTAAATGAAGGGGGGGAATAGCACTGGGACCCTCCAAGCAAGCCCCAGGCCTGACCACTGGCTGGAGGAGGCCAGGAGAAACAGCCTGGCTCCATTCCTCCTACACCAGGACCCCAGGTCAGTCCTCGATCCACTTCTCCATCTATGATCACACCCTTAGTGATTTCATGACCACCTGGGATGGCTCTAGGCCAGGCCTCTGTCCTGCCCTCCAGACTCTTCTGCCCAGTGGATGACTTGACATTTGCATTTTGTGTTGCCCACGCATCTCAAAACAGAATTCCCAACCATCCCTCCAAAACCCACCCCTCCTGCAGGATTTCCATTCCAGGAAATGCCAGCCCACATGCTAACTGCTGAGATCAAACCTCTTGGTGTCATTCCTGACCTCTCTCCCCCTCTCATGCTCCAACATTCTTCCAGCCACCAAATCCTGTTGGCTCTACCTTCCTAACATGTCCATTAATGACCACGTCTGACCATGCATGACCGCCCTGGTCTGAGCTGCCATCCTGTCACCTGGGATGACTGCAGCAGCTTTCTCCTGCTTCTGTCTTCACCTCCTACCATTGTTCTGCACTCAACAAGCAGCCAGAGGGGTTCTGTTAAAACATAAACCAGTTCTTTCAATCTTCTAGCCCAGTGGTGTGCTGCAAGAATTTTTAAAACGTGCAACACCTGACTACTTAGTCAGGGGCACGGACCTCTTTTCCCTTAGATTGTCAAATAAAATAAAAAATAATAACGGTCAACACAACAGTAGCTATCTGGTATGAATGAACAAAAATTATACCTATTTTTTTGTCAGATTGGCAAAAAATAATATATTTTTTGGTGTGCTGCAGAATTTCAGTAATTGGTTTATATGTGCCATGAGACGAAAAGGGTTGGAAGTCGCTGCTCTAGCTCAGAACCCACCAATCGCTCCCCTTCTCAGAGGAAAAACAAAGGTCTTCACGAAGGGCTTCAAGGTCTTACCCTCTGGTCTCACCAGTTTTCCTCACAGACCCTCCTCCCTGACCTCACCTGCCAGCTCTGGCCCCCACCGCCCCTCTGCTCCAGCCACACAAAGCGCTTGCTGCTGCTGGAAGGAGCTCTCACCCCCAGGCCTTTGCATTTGCTGTCCCCTCGGCTTGGAGCGCTCCTCCCGCAGGCCTCTCCCTCTCCTGGGTTGGGTCACCTCAGCAGAGAGGCCTGTCTTGAGCGCCTTATTATTAACTGGCACCCCCCCCCCCCTCCCCAGTCTCCTCTGCTTTATTTTTCTCTGTAGAGCTTAACGTTATCTGACACACTATAGATCTCACTTCCTCTTTAGTGTCCATCTCGGGCACTAGAGTGTAAGCTGCGAGGGGGGGAGCATTTTCAGCCACTGGGTTTACACAGTGTCCCCATGCCTAGAACACAATGCCAGGCACATGGTAGGTGCACAGGAAAGCTCTGTCAGATGACAAAAGAGGTGCATAGAGGACTTGACTTCCTGGAGACACACCAGCCCAGCCGCCACCCCTGGGTGTTCCCTTTTAGGGGTAAGCCCAAGGCCCTGTCCTGACACATGAGAACGAAGGAGACTAGGCAAGGAGGCATTGGTCCCAATAGGTGGGGATTTCTTTTTAAATATAACTTTTTTCCCCTTAATACAAAAGTCCTTGTGTCCCAGCTGTTGGCTCTCCTGTCAAAGCTTGTCCTACCCTGAGAGCTTGGCACTGGCTCTCTGTGTTCCCGCCAAGGATCCAATGTCACCGAGTCACCACTGAGCAGTGTGGGCTTCACAGGAGGTTTCCAGGGACACTGGGGCACCTCACCTCCCTGTGGCCCACACCTTAACCCCTCCCCCCCCCATGGGAAGGACTCCATGCTGGTAACTGATGAGGTTGGTACAGGGTAAGAGGGTCATTGTACTGTTCTCACCACTTCTCTGTATTTTGAAATTTTCCTTTATAAAAAAAAAGTGTTTTCTCTGAAGTTCCTTCTCCCCCACACATCCCCAAAGGACTTCCTATTGCCCCCCCCTCACCACGCATCCCACAGCTTCTCTTTTCCCCTCTGGTTCTGGTTTGACCAGAGAGCAGTTTAGTTTAGCAGCTTAGCCCCCCTCACGAGCTGCTTGTTGGCATACTGGAGCCATGTGGGCATACTTAAAAACCTGTGGTGCCCAGTTGTCCCCCCAAGATTTGGAGCCAAATGGTCTCATGTAGGGGTGTGGATGCTGAGTGTTGGTAAATGTTTCCCAGGTGATTCTGGCACTTTCCAGAGTTGAGTCAACCTGGACTCATCCCTGACTTTGCTGGACTCAGGGGCCTCCTATTTACAGGGTCTGGCTTCCTCGGGAGGTAGTTTAGGAACATTTTTTACCTGAGCCCACCTCCTGAGGTCTCATTGCACCTCCTACGTGACTTGAGGAGTTATTTCTTCCAAACCCAGAGACTGTTCCATTCACACCACGTGCCTGGTGGATGAGGTTCCTTCCATCACCCTACGCAACATGGGTCATGTAACCATTTGGAAAATGCAGAGAAGCACACAGCAGTTGACCACAGCCAGCTTCAGGCCCAGGAACAGAAAGGACCCATTGTCACTGAGTCACTTTAAAGGAACAGCTAGAAAACACATTAAAAGGGCCCTGATGAGAATGAGTATGCTAATGTGATTTCCAGGGGGTGCCTGTGCCACCTCCAAAAACTGTCTGATGTTCCTCCTGGATTCAAAGCTTCCATTGAAGTCCGCAGGGGATTTGGGTTAAAATAACATCAAAGTTTTCATTTAAATGGACAAAACTAGGGAGTTGTGAATTAAGGGTAAGTTTCACATTGACCCTGATACTGTTGACCTTGAGGGGGAAACACAGGCCCTAGTTGGTTGCTCAGCTTCTAACTGTTTGGGTGACAGAGCCAGCAAGTGTTAAATGGGGGTCCCCGGAAGCTTGGGTTCAAATCCCAGCTCTTTGCTCACTAGACAGATGACCTTGGGCAATGCAAATCGGTTCTCTGAGCCTCAATTTCCCCCTTGGTAAAATGCCCAGTTGCTTCCAAGATTAAAGAAGTATGTATGTGGGAGGAGTCAGGAAAGTAGAAAAACATCTTGGAGCTCCCCAGCCTCCCACCCAACTGGAGGCACAGCCAGGGTGTGGAGAGCCCCAGCCTCTGGTCCCCAGCCCTTCCTGCCCTCACTCAGTATATATTTATGAAGTGTTTCATGGGTGCTGGGCACTGTTTGGTGCTGAGGAGTCAGCTATGTGCAAAACAGATGAACTCTGCCCTCAGTGGAGCTGCCATTCTGGTGGGGGAGGCAGACACCAAACACAAGCACAGATGAGTCACAAATAAGTGGTGAAACACGTGTGGAAAAGGAAAAGATGCCCTTAATGCACGGGACAGAGCTCTAGAGTCCCACCTGAAGCCAAATCCCAGATCATCCTTGGCTGGCTGTATAACTCTTGGAAAAGTGATTTTATCTCCCTGACACTCTTCTCATATTTTCAATGAGATCCATTGATCATTCAGCCACCCATTGAACAAATATTTACAGAGTTCTGTCTTGAGTCAAGCATTCCTCCGAGTGCTGGGGAGGCTGCAATGAATAAATCAGACAAAAATCCTTGCCCCTGGGAGCTTGAACTCTGGAGGAAAGAAAGGGACAGTGAATATACACATATTGGGTGACGAAGAAAGGTAAAAGGGGTAAAGAATGATGGAGAAGAGAGTTTTTTTGTGTAGGGCAGTCAGGGAAGGCCTCTCTGAAGAGGTGACACAATCCGAGGCCTGATGGACTTGGGGGCTTAGCCCTGTGGTCATCTGGAGGAAGAACATTTCCAGCCAGAGGAGAAAGCAAGGCAAAGGCCCTGAGGCAGGACCTGGCGTAGCTGTTGGGAGGATTAGAGAAGCAGAGACAAGGTATGGGAAGCACCTGGCACAGCGCCTGGCTCTGCAGGTAGCAGTTATTATCTGCGCCCCTTTCATGAAAAATGGGGGTGAAGTCATTTTCCACCATCATCAAAGTTCTTGAGGGCTCTGTGGGTTGGTGACTTTGCCATTCACTTACTTTTCTCTTGTTTTCTGAGTGGGAACCAGCAAGTCAAACTCCCCAGCCCACCTGCCAGCCCGCCCTTCTATCTCCAGGCCAAGCCAACAGGAGTGCGTGACATGTGGTAGTGGCACTTAGGGGGAGGAGGGTGCTTAATAAATGATGGTCATTAAATAATAACGGCAGCATCTTGAATTTCTTTCCTCTCTGCAGCCTCACAAATTAGACACCCTGGAAATGCTGTGCCTGCCGCCAAGATGCACCTCCATCTGGGGTGGAAGGCAACATCTGCTAAACAGCTGCATCTTGTTTAAGAGCTGGTACTTAATTAAATTACTCAGTTCTGCTTGGGACAAGTGGAGCTGAGCAGGAAGGGGCAGGCCCCGTCACAAGCGTGTATTCCACCTCTCCCCAAGTTGACCCAAACTCCCCTCTGCAGTGTCCCTCCACACACCTGTAGATCCCACCAACCTGGACATCTTCACACTTCCGGGGTACACCGTGCTCACTCATGCTCACCCCTTGCCCTTGCTCAAGCTGTGCCCCTGCCAGGAACATGATTCTCCTGCCTGACCAACTCCTCCATGTCTCAGAAGGCCCAACTCAAACATCAACATCTCTTCCATGAGGCCTTTTCTAGCTTCCCAGGCTCAGTGAGTTTCCTCCCATGAACTCACATAGTACTTTATGCATCCCTTGACTGGAGCATTCATATGATTACATTGCAGTGTCGTGAACTGTGCCATTTCATGAGCTCCTTATGGTTGGGAACCATATTTAATTCGTCCTTGCAATCCCAGCATTGTGCCAGACTCCCATAGATGATGGATGGATGGATGGATGGATGGATGGATGGATGGATGGATGGATGGATGGATGGATGGATAATGGATTGATGGATGGATGGATGGATGGGTGGATGAAGAATGGAGAAATGAAGGGAAGGAAGGGAGGGAAGAAAGAAGGAATAGATAAACAGATGGATCCACTGCCACCATCTAAATCCAAGCCACCATCATTTCTCACTGAGACAAATGCCACAGTCTCTTACTGTCTTGTATCTTTTATTCTTGCCCTCAATAGTCCATTCTATTTAGAGCGCTCAGGAATCTTTTAAATATGGAATTGCATTATGTCACTCCTCTATTTAAAACCTTCCAGTAGCTTCCACAGTCCTAACCCTAGCTTACAAACCCCTATTGGACTGAGACCCTTCCTGCCCTTCTGATCTTATCTCCTAATTTTCCTATGATCCAACTGTTTTGGGAACCAGCCAAGCTCTCTCTGATCTCAGGACCTTTGAATGGCCTGGGACTCACTTCCCTTGGCTTTCTGTGAACCTAACGTCCCCTTAGTATTTAGGTCCAGCTCTAATGTCATCTTCTCAGAGGTCTTTCTTTACCTTCCTAGTTAAAATATCTACCATCTTGATCTTCAAAGGCAAAGGGGGCTTGATCCAGCCAACCAGGGGTTTGGCTGTTAAATTCCAAAGGGTTCCCCACAGCATCTCATTAGTCTCAATTGGGCTGGTGGTAAGGACCTCCCTCCAGGGCTAGCTACAAGCCACCCTCCCCCCAGGGCTCACTCCCCCTCTCCATCAATTGAAGATTCTTCATGAATGAGCTTGTTTGGAACTGCTGCAATTAAACCATCAGAGCAACATTGGACCATTTGTTTACTATGGCACTCAGAGTGGGAATGGCTTGTTGTTTTGATGGTTTCTATTTTCAGCTCAGTTTCCTAGGGGTATCGGGAAGAGGGTAGGCAATGAATCCTGGCCTATTCAAGCAAAAAGATGCTTCAGTGAATCCTAGAATTTCAGAGTCACACAATTCTAGATTCATTGTCGTGGAATGTTAGAGCAGTAAAAATCTGTAATTTTTGTTACAGGTTCCCAGATTCATGGGATTCTAGAATCTTATGCAACAGAAAATAGAACCTTAGGGTCAAACCAGGTTAGACTCAGAGTCTTAGTGTGATGGCATCTTGATGGTATCTCACTTGGTTGAGTTCTTTGCTCCCATACCACCTTCTCAGAAGACCTTCTCTGGTGACCTTATCTACAATGTGCCCCCCACCTCACCCACACTCTGTCACTCTCCATTGTTTTACTCTGGCACTGATCACCACCCGACATCTGATGCATTTCTCTGCTTACTTGCTGATTGCCTGCCTCCCCCACACATTGGATTGAGGTCAGGAACTCTGTTTTGCTCACTGTTTAGAAAGTGCTTAGAACAATGCCTGACATGTAGTAAGGATTAAAAAAAAAGGAGAAGAAATTCATGCATCCAACAAATATTTGAATATCCCCCTGGAGATGATCTTGTCCAGGATGGGAGGTCGGCCTCATTCTGCACCCCTAATCCAATTATAGTAAACACCCAGAGCATTGTGTTGAAAGGCTTCTCAAGGCTCATCCAAGCTCCCTGGGGAAGGGTGATCAATTAGCAATGTCTGGCATGGACCCAGCATCTCTGCTCTGGCCTCTAATCTTACACTTAACAAAACTGAGGTCATAAGGGGATGGAAGGGCACCGAGTCAGCCAGCGTGGGGGCGCTGCCGCCAAGATGAGAACCCCTGCCGTTCTGTTTGTGCTCCCCAGCCTGAGCCTCTCTCGGGCACAGGGTTAGTACCCTTCCCCTCCACCCAGCCCTTCAGCTTTCCCTTCTGCCAGCCTTCCCGGGACTAAGGGGTGCTGGAGTCCCTCGCCCTGAACCTCATCCTGGGAACCCAATTCTGGAACACTGCCTGCATGCACAAGCCAGTTATTTTTAAAAATCCAAAAAGAAAAGGAGGAAAGAGAAAACTCACTGCCTCGGTCTCTGCACCAGCTCCAGCCGAGAGAATAGAGACTTGAAAGGAACAAAGGGTTTCCTCAAACACGGCAGATCAAGGCTTGGCTTATGTGGTAACCGGTATCCAACTACAGCGCTTTGTGACAGATCCTTTAGAAGGCGACAGGCCTCTGTTCCTGTTGCAGGTTTTTTTGGGAGGTGGGAAAGGGACAGGGGACACCCTCCCCACCCCTACCCCAGGCCGGGCTGCTTACAAACATACACTTTCAGAACCCCTAAATGTTAGAGTCTCAAGGTCCTATTGAGCTTGGAGTGTGATGCCCTTTTGGTCAGACAGGCAAACAGAAGCCCTGGAGGACTCAAGGTCACTCAGGGAGCCACAGGCCGGTGCATTACCTTCCTTATCAGGTCCCCTTCAGGGAGTAAGAGGCCAGTAATGTGCACCCAACCCCTCCCCCCCTTCCTCTTGCACCCACCTTTCCCTGCTGTCCGGGAAAGCCTTCTCAGGAACTCTTCCAGACACAAAGTCTTCCTGTTCTCCTGACCCCTTCCTCCAGTAGATTTCCCCTTTTGAGATGCCTATGGGGTAGAGCTTTTCCCTCCAGGTCTGCAAGGTCAGCACTGGTCAGTTCTAAGATCACAGGATTGGAGTTGAGCAGAGACTCCAGGATGGGCAACATCAACTGACTCATGTGAGGTGAAGGGCATACTATCACTAGGCGCTGTGCCAAGCCCCTTCCTTCCAGGTGGGCCTCATGGAGGTGGCACAGCCCCATGATGTAGGGATCATTATCCCCATTTTTCAGATGAGAAAACCAAGGCTCCTAACGAGCCTAGGGTAACACAGCAGTGACTGGCAGAGCTGATGCTTGAACATGGGTCCTCATGTCCTCTAAGCCTAGCTCCTGTCAACCTCTCCCCTCTGCCCCTACCCCTCCTTTATATATCAGGGGTGAACAGTGCTGGACCTGAGTCATGCACTGAGGCAGGTGCCAGAGGAGCCAGGAATGAGTAAGTTCCCTGCATCAGATGCCATCCACACATGAGTCACATATTCATCCCCAGCACAAGCTGGCCTCCAGCCTGAGAGCGCACGGGCCCTTTCGGTCTCCTTGTCATCTCTTCCACTCCCCTGCTGTGTGTCACTGTCTGCTGTGTCTCTCCCCATGGCTCTTTTCTACCCCACCTGTCAATCTGTGTCGTCTCCATTCCGTGGGCCTCTCTCTCTGCATCATTTTCTGCCTCTGGCTCCCTGTCGCCTCCCCTAACCCTCCCACTTTCTCTGTTCCCATGTCTTCTCTTTCTCTGTGTGTCTGCGAGCTCCTGTCCCTCTCCATATCCTCTGTCTCCTTTAATCCCCGGGCTCTGTGTCTCTGCACACTTGCCCCAGCCCATCTATCTCTGGGTTTTATGTCTCTGTCTTTCTCCCCAGAGCTATTTCTCTCACTCTCACTGCCTCCCTTCTATCCCTCCCTGCGTTCTCTCTCTGCCACTTTCTTTTTCTCCTACTTCTCTGCCTCTCTGCCTCCTGCTCTCTGCAGCCCTCCTCACCTTCCCTCTCCCACCCTTCCTGACTCTGCCCCTTCTCTCCCCCACATGAACATGCTATATTCCAGCAAATCCCAGCTTAGTTGTAGGGGGCAAGGAGGGATTGGCCAGAGATGCTCCAAAAGGTGGATTTGGATGGGTGTCGTGTGAAAGGGAACCGAGCCAGTCTCCTTTTCTTCCTCAGAAATGACTGGTTACTTTCCTGGGAGGCAGACAAGAAAGTCCCTGAATAGGGATTTAAAGCACTAAGCTCTGATCCTTTCTTTTTAATATTTATAAAGAGAGAAAGGGGATAATTTCAGGAAGATCATTTCAAGGCGAAAACCCACATATTTTCAATAGAATTATTCCAAAAGCCCCTTTCCGGCTCATTGGAGTGTATAATTTTATAAGTTAAAGACACGAGGCTTGGTTTCCAAGTTCCCTAGAATGACGCAACTAAGTGAAGGCCAGAAAGGAAGTGTAAGATGAAAACGGGGCGGGGGGGGGGGGGGCGCGGACAACAGAAGAAAGGGCCAGGCTGGGGTGCGCTTGGGCCAAGGGGACAGCAGCAGCCAGCATCTCTTGGGGGGCCTCCTCTCCTCTGCCTGTGTTCCTGCAACAAACCAGCCAAGCTCAAGGCAGAAACACTGTCAAATACCCGTCCCCAACTTGAGACCTCTAAGTCCTGCCGAGCCAACCGCCCATGCAGAGGGGACTGGCTTGCTCATGGCTCCTCAAGCAAGGCGTGCCTAGAGCTGCCGCCACCATCTACTTCCCCAAGTCTCGTCCATCCTTGGCATTCCTCTCAATTGTCCAGTTACCCAAGCTGTCCATCTGGGAGTTGGCCTTGGGTCTTCCCTCACCCCAGCCACTTCCAGCTATATATCACTCCTTGTTGACTCTACTACCTTATCTGGAACCTCCTGCCATCCACACTCTCATTGCCCAAGTTAGGCCTCAGCATCCCTGCCTAGACCACTGTGATGGCCCGGGGAGGAGTTGGAGCCTCTGGCCTGTGCAGGGGCTCAAGGAGAGTGATCTTCCTGAAGCCCAGCTCTCTGTATAGTCCTCCCTTCCTCAGAAACAGTCACAGCTCCTCATCTGTTCCAGGGTATTGACCAAATGCCCCTACCTCAGCATCCATGATCTAGCCACAGTCTAACAACTTACTCTCCCATCATAAACTCCACCGTAGCCAAAATAAACCACTCTCTTTTCTGTGTACCCAAAAGGAACATGAAACGTTTTTCTACCTCCAAACCTTGGCGAAGGCTCCTTCCTTCTCCCAGAATGCAACTGTGCAATTTAGCATGCATAACTCTAACCTAACCACAAGGTCCAGCTCAAATGCCAACTGTCTACGAGGCATGGATGTAATCACTCTTAGTCCTTCCTCCTGCAGGTTCTCTTTTCTCCTCTTTGACCCATGACATTTCATTTTGAACATGAAAAGGGTTGCAGGGCCCGAGAGCAGGCAAACTCTGTGGCTAAGACAGAGGGAACAAGAAGAAAGGATCACTCCCTCTGACATTCTCCCAAACCAGGCTAAGCTAGATTCTGTGGTTCAGCTGGGTGCCTGAAATTATTGGAGCGCTCCCCTGCTAACAATTACAGTTATCACAGTAATAGGCAATGTCACTGCAAAGATCAATTCCTGAGCACTAGCTACACTTACTATGAGCTGGGTACCTGCTAAGTGCTTTGTACACATTAGCTCATATGATTCACGACAACCCGATGTTGTGGGGACTGGTATCCCTTCAGTGGTACAGATGGGGAAACTGAGGTTCAAAGAGGGGCAGCAGCTTGCACAACATCACACTGTGAGTCTCAGGGTCAGGACTCTGGCCAGGCCAGACTCTGGCCGACTCTAGAATCCTTGTTTTTAACCTCAGACACACTGAGAATGCTGACACCTCAGTATCAGCAGGAACTGAGTAATGCAGTCTCTGACTCACCACCACTGAAGGAGGGCCACTTACTGTGAGGCCACAACCACGTCCTCTCCCTTGGACCCCAGCTTCTCCATCTCCTCAGTGGTCTAGTTCCTGTTCAGATAACATGGATCTTTCAGATGCTGGTTCTGCAGACCTCAGGGTCACAGCTTGTCTTCTTTTCCTTGGAGAAAGGCACAGGTGGGTGAGGCGGAGCAGAGAACTTCAAAAGGAGTCCACGGGGTAAAAGAAGCCCCCCCTCTCCTGTCCTGGCACCAGACTCAGTTTGACTTGGCCAGGGGTATTCCCTAGCCCATCTCTGAAAGCCCTCAGGGATGCTGCCGGGCTGTTCCCATAAAACTCTCAGCCTTACTGTGACTTCTGCCAAGGGCTAGCCCCTAATTCCCAAACTCTGGCTTTATCTCTCACCAGGGTGTCTATACCAGCCTCCTCACTGGTTCCCCTGCTTCCACTCTAGGCCTTATCTCCCCACCCACCTTAAACAAAAAGGTCTCTTTGGTTCTTAAAACCCTTCATGGGTTCTCATCACAGTTAGAGTAAAGCCCAACTGCACATCCTGTCCCACAGGCCCTATCTGCTTTGGCTCCCAGGCCTTCCTGGGCTTTAGGCATATCAACCTGCCAACAGGGCCCAGGACAAACCAGGTTCTTTTCCACCTCAGGGCCTTCGTCTTTGTTCTTTCTCTTTCCTCAGTTTCTTTCCTGACTTTTTCCTTTCCCTCCTTCAGTTCAAAAATCATTCTTTCTCCAAGGCCTTTCCTGATTCCAAAGATCTGTAGTAGCTTCTGCCTGAATACATTCACACGAGCAGTGCTGTTCATTTTCCTGTACTGTGTAGTTAGATATCTGAGCTTTTCTAATGTTTTGCCTATTTAAGACAGCAAAATGGCAGGCTAGGAAGCTCCAAGCTCTCATTGCTCTCACAGAAGCATCAAAAACAGAAACAAAACCCCAGAAATTGGGCTGAACTAATATGGGAGCTCTGGAGAATAGTCAAAAGTTTACAACAACCAAGTGAACATCCATTCGAGAAAAGGCCACCTCCAGAACAACAGGAAATATTTTGTGGTGGATTTACTAGATCTTATCCCATTCTCTTCTTG
Organism: Miniopterus schreibersii; assembly: GCF_964146895.1. Taxonomy (NCBI): domain Eukaryota; kingdom Metazoa; phylum Chordata; class Mammalia; order Chiroptera; family Miniopteridae; genus Miniopterus; species Miniopterus schreibersii. The sequence continues at coordinate 63,705,977 of NC_138110.1, forward strand.
GCACAGTAATGGTCTTGGTTTGGAGGAGGCAGGATCCCAGTCCCCAGTTCCCTCCCTCAAATCAGAGGTTGCAAAGTAAACTTTATTTGCAACATTCTAACCTGATGAGGTCTCCCTGAAGGACTGGTCCCTGATTTATCTAGCTTGGATCTCGGGACGGGGGGGGGGGGGGGGGGGGGGGGAAGCAGCAGGCACTGCTCATGAAAGCTGCACCCCTGCTTTCATAGGTGCACACATACCTGGGTCCATAGATGGTATTGTCTGGTGTCCACCCATAATTTTTCCCCCAGGCATCTTGTTTGTATGCTCACTTGGTTTGCTGTAAACTGTTGACGGTTTCCCAGTGCCCCTGCATTAGTTCAGTGCAATTTCATGTTTTTGATTTTGTTGCTTTTGATGCTTCCATAAGAAGGATGAAAGATTGGAACTTCCTAGTCTGCCATTTTGTTGCCTGTGATGGGCAATATATTTAAGCAAGCTGAAGAAAGAACCAGTGAACTTGAATGTAGGACAATTGAAATTATTGAATCTGAAGAGCAGAAAGAAAAAAATAAAGAAAAGTGAACAGAGACCAAGGGGTTTTGGAGATAGCATCAAAGGACCAATATACGTATTAAGGGAGTCCCAAAGAGGAGGAAGGAAAAGGGCAGAGAGATTATTTGAAGAAATAATGGATAAAACTTCCCAAATTTGATGAAATATGTGTATCTACAAATCTAAGAAGTTGAATGAACTCCAAGTAGGATATGCTGTAACTGACCCACACTGAGCTGCATTATAATCAAATTGTAAAAAGTTAAAGCCTAAGAGAAAATCTTGAAAGCAGCAAGAGATAAGTGACTCACATACAGGGGATCCTCAATATGGTTATCAGCCTATTTCTCAGCAGAAACCTTGAAGGCTAGAAGGCAGTGAGAGGATATATTTAAAGCGTTGAAAGGGAGAGAAAAACCTTTCAACTAAGAATTCTATATCCAGCAAAACTATTCTCCAAAAATTAGGGAGAAATTAAGACATTTCAAGAAAAAAAAATGCTTAGGGAGTCTGTTGGCACTAGCCCTGCCTTACAAGAACTGTTAAAGGGAGTCCTTCAGAATGAAATACAAAGATACGAAACAGTAACTCAAAGCTGTATAAAGATCTCTGGTAAAGGTAAATACTTGGGCAAATATAAAAACAAATCACTGTAATTTTAGTTTGTACCTCTACTTTAGTTTTCTATAAGATTTAAAGGACAAATGAATAAAAATAATTATAAATCTATATTGGTATAGGTACACAATGTATAAAGATGTAATCTGTGACATCAATAACTTAAAGTGGGAGAAAGGGCAGAACTGTATAGAAGTAGAATTTGTAGTAATTGAAATTAAGTTGGTATCAATTCAAATTAGATTGTTATAGCTTTAGGCTGTTATATATAATCCCCATAATAACCATTTAAAATTTAAATTTTATAGGTATTTCTAATTATCTATAGAATATATTTCTATAGATGTTTTAAATATCTATAGAATATACACAAAGGGAAATGAGAAGGGAATAAAAAATATCACTACAAAAATCAACTAAATACTAAAGAAGGCAATAATGGAGTAACTGATGGGCAAAAAAGCTATAAGACACAGAAAAAAAAAATGGCAAAAGTAAGTTCTTCCTTATCTGTTATTACTTTACATGAAAATGAATTAAACTCTCCAATCAAAAAGCACAAATTGACAAAATGGATTTAAAAATACATTCAACTATATTTGTCTACAAAAGATTCTCTTAAGATCCAAAGACACAAATAGGTTGAAAGTGAAAAGGTAGAAAAAGATATTTCATGCAAATAGTAACTAAAAGGGTGGCTATATGAATATCAGACAAAATGAACTGTAAGCCAAACATTATTACAAAAGACAAAGAAGGACATTATATATTGATAAAAGTATCAATTCAACAAGAAAATATAACAATAATAAAAATATATGTACCAAACAACAGAGCTCTGATGTATTGTCCATCCCACTCCTTGACTGCTAGTCCTATGACAACAAAAACTGGATCTATATTGCTCACTGCTTTGCTTCAATGCCAGGTACTGTGGCTAGCACACATTTGCTCAATTCCCACTGTTCCCAGTAGATGACCACAGGGAAAGCAGACAAGTAGGATATGGGACTTGTCACCAAGCCTCAGGCCACTGACTGTCCTCAGCTCTTTCAGTTGCCCTCCATAGGAGTTTAAGATCCTTCCTTTGCCATCTTTGGGCAAATCATGAAAATGACAATGAAGGTGATTAGAAAGTGTGAGCAACTCAAGTCTCCCCTTCCAAGCCCATCCAGGATCCAAGGGCTTGTGGCTGTACAAAAGGGAATCTGAAGACCCAAGTTTGGGTGCATCATTGAAGGTCATCCAATCTGACTGACTCATGTTACCTGTGGGATGCTGAGGCCCAGAGAGGGCACGAGATCAGCTGAAGGGGACCTAGAAAGCTCATGGCAGAGCTGGCATTAGACTCAAATCTGCTGACTGCTCATTTACATACTATTTCAGTAAGTTGCCTTGGGGACTGCCCCAGGGACTGCGTATACATGCATTTCCTCTATGTTATTACTTCTCCCTCCACTTTCCTTTTTACCCCTCCGTTTCTTCTCCATTTCATCAGGATACTCTTTGCTCTCCATCCCCAAACCACATAAGGCATCTTATGGCCTTTTCTGGATTTAAAAGTTTAACCATCTTATTTGACTCTCACAATGGTCTGTAAAAAAAGTGTCTTTCTTTTTCAATTACAGTTGACATTCAATATTATTTTATATTAGTTTCAGGTGTACAGCATAAAGTTAGACATTTTTATAATTTATTAAGTGGTCCCCCTGATAATTCTAGTACCCACCTGGCACCATACATAGTTATTACTGTATTGTTATTTTCCTTATGCAGTACTTTACATCCCCATGACTATTTTGTAACTAACAATTTGAAGAAGTACCTTTTAAAGCCCATTTTTACAGATAACTGAAATCCTAAGAGAAAAAGAGTTCAGCCAGTGAAGAATGTGAGGCTAGAACCTTGGCCAGCCTCTTAACTTCAAGTATCAAGGCCTTGTCTGCCTTATCAAATGCTCTTGCAGGTAACAAGAGACTTATTTCAGCAAAAACCATTCTGCTCACTGCCAGCTTCCTAGCAAAGCCTTTTTCCAAACTGAAGACTCCTGGCTCACTTTCTCCTATGGATTTCCCCTTTCATCTCAGGGTGACCATGGGGTATGGATGTCTTTCTCCAAACTGGAGCATGCAGGGATGTTGGGGCTCAGACCCTAGGCTAGAGGCATGGGCAAGGGCATGGGGTGTGCCCAGATCTGGACAACCCTAATCTCAATAAGCTCGATGCTCTTGCGACTCGACAGGTGCTGAGCAAAACACTTTGCAGATGTTAATTCAAGTTCCTGCCCACCATGCCCAATAAGGTCAAAACCCTCACCCCATTTTGCAGTTGAGGACACATGGTCAGAAGGGGAAGTGGCTTTCACAAGCACACTCATGGTCATTATCTGATCTGCTGGACATGCTCTTAACCCCTTCACTGTCTTAGATCATAGACCACTGGAGTCTATGGCTGGGGGTGCATGAAAACTCTGGAAATGGACAGAACAGAGTATGTATAAGGAGTGGAAAGGGTTGGGGTTGAGGAGCCCCAGGATATTTTTGCTCAAACCACTTTTTCAAAGTTTACTTCTGAAAGGGCCTAAGCCACAAGGGGAATGGGGCAGAACTTTTAGGTGACTGGGATCTGGCTAAGGTGGTGGCAGGGGTGGGGGTGTTCAGAACTCAGCAGTTCCTCATCCCAGTCAATGGTGGGGGGTCCCAGAATTGTGGTCAGCCATGGAGTATGGAGAGGGCTGGAGGATGTGGGGAATGGGGTGTGTTCCTGGGAAGTGGGGGAGGCAGGAGACCCTGGTTCATCCTTGGGGAAGGGCTCATTGTGCCTTCAGGGAGGCAATGAGCAGTTGGCTTGAGGTCCCAGTTCTGGCTGCCTGGAGTTTCTCTCACCCTGGCCACTTGATCCTCTTACTTTTCCTGTCAGTGAGGAAGCTGTTTACTCCCAGAAAGTCATTCATTCCCTGATAAGATCAACCTCATTGTTAACAAGAATTCTCACTTCCTGCCCAGGAGCAGGCAAAGGGGGAGATTCCGGCACTCAGAGCTCTGTATACAGTCAGTGTGACAGAGACTCTAGAGAGAACACACTGTCCAACAGCCCTTGTCTTAAAAATGGGGAAACTGAGGACCCAAGAGGGGAAGAGTTGGGAAGTCAGTGCCAGAGCTGAACCCCAATCCAGTCCTTCTAAGATTCCAAGGCCAGGCATCATTCTGCACCCCACCAAAGCATCCCCAAATCCCATGAACTGGCTTTTGATTTTAAGATTCAACATGCCATGCTAAGGAAACATGCTAACAAAACATTCTGACACAATATTTTAATATAACTCTAATATGCTTTATAACATAACCTTGAAATACATTCTGAGACAACTTCATATTCTAATTCAACATTTTAGCACAGTCCTAACCCACATTCTAATCTAACACTCTAAAGCAACATGCTATCCTAGCACATAACATTGCCTAACGTCCTGCTACAGTATTATAAGACGTCGTAGCACAACATTCGTATCTAAGCTGCTAAAACGATATGACATTTCTGTGTTATTTGAACACAGTTCTAATGCAACACTCTAAAATAACTTCCTAAGTTATTGCTCTAATACTGAGGACTCTGAGGGTCTGAGCCTCTGAATTCCACTGCACAAGATGACACCGCCATTCTCACTGGTGTTTGTGGCCTAGTTACAGATCAGGCCGCTGCCCCACCTGCTTCTGATTTGTGAGGCCAGAGCAGCCCCTGGATCTGGTGGCCCCCCAGGACCCAGGTGAGATGGACCCAGTGGCCCCGGCTCATAGAGGACATACCTTCACCAAGGTTTGGGGTCCGGCATGGGGTCAGGTTCCTTGACCTCTGATGGACACTTCTCCCTTTCCCTCTCCTTTAAGCTTCCTGCTTCTATGGGCTGGCCTGGGGTGGGGGTGGTGAGGGAGAGGGAGAAGCTGCTTCTGATCGTATTTTGAGCACACTGGGACAGGGGAGGACGATCCCAATATTTGGATCAGGCTTTTCTTGCCACCTTCCTCTTGGGTTACTAGAGCCGGGGGTAAGAGGATATGCCAGGAAGTTATATCCAGGAAAGAAGAGAGTCAGGCCCTCAAACCAGCATTAACCCCTTCAGGCCTGAGGGAACTGGGCTGCTAGAGCTTAAGGGTCAGTGAAAGCAATAGTTTCAAAAGTTTTCTTGACCAAGATTCTATCTGTTCATCTAGAATCTTACCCTGGCTGCTCCCCTCATCCCCTGCCCCAGGCTTCCCGTGATTCATTCTCTCACTTTCTTTGGGTCCATCCTGCTCCAGTGTCACCTCCCTGAGCAGCCCTCCCTAACCAAGCTGCCTTAAGCAGTAGCCCCATCTTGGTTGGGTGCTCTTCCCTGCTAAGCTCTCCATCACAGTGCTACCACTGCCTGATATGCATTTTGTTCATTTGTCTCCTGCCCCAAACCCGTGGTTCTTCAACCACCCCTGCACACTGGAGTCACACCGGAGCTGTTCAAAATTCCCATCCCCCTCTGCAGACCGGCTGAATCAGGATCACTGGGGTGGGGTCAAGGATCAGTGATTTTTCTTTCTTTCTTTCTTTCTTTTTATATTTTTAAAATATATCTTTATATATATATATATATATATATATATATATATCTCTTTATTGATTTCAGAGAGAGGAAAGGAGAGGGAGAGAGAGATAGAAAAATCAATGATGAGAGAGTCATTGATCAGCTGCCTCCTGCATGCCCCTGACTGGGGCTCAAGCCCGCAACCAGGGCATGTGCCCCGACCGGGAATCGAACCCCGATTGCCTGGATCCTAGGTCGACGCTCAACCACTAAGCCACACCCGGCCGGGCTAAAATATATCTTAATTGATTTCAGAGAGAGGAAGGGAGAAGGAGAGATAGAAACATCAATGATGAGAGAGTCATTGATCAGCTGCCTCCTGCACACCCCTTACTGGGGATGGAGCCTGAAACCCAGGCATGTGCCCTGACTGGGAATGGAACCTCAGTCTCCTGGATCCAAGGTCGATGCTCAACCAATGAGCCACGCCGGGTAGGCAAGGATGAGTGATTTTTAAAGCTCCCCAAGTGATTTCCATGTGTGTCCACTGCTGAGAGCCCCTGAGCTAGAGCACCAGCCCCTAGAGGCCAGGATCTCTTCCGGCTTGTTTAGCAATGTCTGATGAATAGCAGGTGATCAGTGAGTGTCTGTTAAATGAATAAACACATTTAACAAAACATTTCCATTACAATTTTTTCATACTGCAAAAATTTAAAACAGTATAAAAGGTTCCCAATGAAAAGTGAATTTTCTCCTTTTCTAGGCTAAGGTGAGTCTTAAAAGGCAAGGCAGCATTAACCTGGCAAAAAAGGAAAAAAGAGAAAAGGCATTTCCTTCAGTGGGCATAGCATGTGCAAAGGCCTTGAGGCATGACCCAGCAGTGGTCTCTGCTTCCCTTAATATTTCTGCCTTGAAGATTCTTTTACCATCTCAGGGTCTGTCAGACTGTGCCACTCATAACCTTGCTGGTGTCTCCTCTCCCCAGGAGTTCGAATTCTCCAAATTTCCTTCAAGCCTCAGTTTCTTCTTTAGTCAATGGGGTGATTATCCTGCCTCCTGGGCAGGTGGTATTCTGAGCATATAATGAGATAATAGATGAAAAGTGATATAGAAACTGTAAAGTGCAAGGAATCTTAATGACTGAGTACCCTCCCTGTGCCAGGCAGCTGCCTTGTTCTTTAGATGCCATGTCATTGAATCTCCATAACAGCTGGAGGTGAACTATTGTTGTGTCATTTTTGCAGATGAGGAAACAGAGGCTCAGAGCGGTGGGACGACTTATCCAAGGTCATCCAACTCAGAACCAAACCCAGGGAATCTGTTCATCTCCAAAGGCAGTGGAAACCTCAAGGCCTCTCAACCCTACAAGTCCTCGATGTGTAGAGTTTGAGCATTCCCGACTCCGTGAGTACCAGGTGGCCAGGACAGGGCAGCCGGTCTGGTTTCATGATTTATTTCACTCCCACCCCATTGTTTGTTAAAGGGAGGAGTGGTGGTGGCTGGTGGCTAGGAGCCTGGGCTGCCCAGTCACGGGGTGGACTTGTCTGACCGCCAGCCAATCCAGGCTGCGGGAGCTGGCGTTGGAAAGGCCCTGGCCCCATCTTGCCGGGACACTCTATCTTTGTCCCTGGACACAAAAGGGGCCTTGTCTTCACCCGGCAGCGCTTATTCCACATGCTCCGGACTGCCCCAGCCCCTCTGCCTTGAGAAAGGCCCACTTTGTCGAGTCAAAAGACTAACTTGTTTCTTTTTCATCAAAACGTGTTGACTGACCTGGTTGATTTATCTTGGGAAAGTGGTGAGCGAGGGAGGGGAGGGAGGTGACCGAGACCAGCACCGTCCGGAAGGCTATGTAGTGTAGCCTGGCCTGAGGGCGGGCTCCCAGCCCTCACCTGAGACCCAGGGACAGCTGCACACAGCGTGTGATCTCAGGGAGCCAGGGCAGTCTCCAGTCTCACCAGTGGCAGAGATTCCACCATTAGCTACTCATTTTTTAAGCTTTGAAGGCAGCTAAAAGTAAAAATTTTGAATGGGAGTGTTCTGTTATTGCCCCTGAGTGTGAATTAGTCAGTTAGTTTGTTTTTTGAGGATAGGGGTGAGTTAGTACCAAGAGAGAGCAAGCAACAGAAAGGCGGTCACTGGGAAGAAGGGGCAGAGGAGAGAGGAGTAGGGAACAACTCACAGATTAAATGTAAATGAGTGAGGAAATATAAGGAAACTTTTTTTTGGGTAATTTTTCCCCAAGATCCGTCCTACTCCCTTCATATCCACCAACTCCATTATTCAGTCTTTTCATCCATCCATCCATCCATCCATCCATCCATCCATCCAATCAAAATATATTTGTTGAGCACCTACCCTGTGCCAGACTCTTTAGATTCTGGGTTGGAAGTGGAATGTAAGACCCTGCCTTCAGGAAGCATCTGCTCTTCTGGGGGCTGCGGTGGATCAACAAGCAAGCGAATGAACTAACGTGGTGATTGCAACGCAGCCACATGCTGTGAGAAAATAAGGCAGGGTGCTGGGCTAGAGAGCGGCTGGAGGTGTGGGGGTGGCCCCCTGAGGAGCCAGGTTTGCCCTGGGATGGGGAGGATGGAAGGAATGCTGGGACAGGCGTTTCAGTCAGAGGGAACAGCACGCAAGAAGGCTCTGAGGCAGGGCGACGTGGAATCCACACTGAGGGGGGCAACGTGGTTGGAGCTAAGGGCCTGAGGGGAGAAAGGTAGGAGCAAGGACTCAGAGGCCAGGCCCAGGTCTGTGGGACTTGCTGGCTCCTTACTCCGCACTTGGAGTTTAATTCTGAATGAGACCGGGAAGTGCAGGAATGTGCAAGGGGATAGCACAGTCTAACCTTTATTTTTTAAAAAGCCCCCTGTCTGCCGTGTAAAAATGATTGGACAGAGGCTGCTGTCCGGGTGAAAGCTATCAGTGGCTGGGCCCACAGGGGTGGCAGTGGGTGGAGGGAGAGTGGACAGAATTGAGATATATTTTGTAGAGCTCGGACATAGGACATGAATGAGAGAATGAGTGAAGGAATGGGTCAATGAATAATTGACAAGTGAACAAACCCTTGAGGAGCTAGAAACTGTAGCTTCTAGTCCCTATTTTGTCACTGAGTTTCAGTGTAACCATGGGAAAATTCCTTTCCCTCTATGGCCTCAGTTTCCCCATCTATGAAGTAAGGCCCAAGGAGGCTGGAGCAGCTGACACCGAGCTCCCCTGCAGCAGGGACAGCCAGCCTCGAGTTCCTGAGCCTCTGACACTCTCAGAGGCGGGGACTGTGATCCAGTTACTAATCCAGTCTGGCCTGGCTGGTCCAAGGGCAGCTGTGGAAATCTGGTGTTGATGCAGTGACTCATGCTTGGTCCCTCGGCTGTTGGCAGAAACTGGGACAGCCAAGGGCCTGAGACTCGCCCGCAGGCTTGGAAGGCTGGCAGGATGCCACCACACAGCTGGGGAACGGCAGCAGGCTGCCAGCACTGGGCTTCCTGAGCCCCTCTGGGAACTGGTGGTCCCGCCACCGCAGTCCTGTGCCTTCCCACTCAGCCAACCTCGGCACCAGGGCTGTGCCCCACCTCGGTGGCCAATAGGAGACACTGGCAGGACGACTGGGCCCACTGCGTGCCTACCCAATCCTCCCTCTGCCAGGCACTTGATGAAGCTGACATTACTACCCCCACTTTATTGATGAGGAAACTGAGGCCCAAAATGTTGTGGGTGGCAGAGCCAGGAGCCCTACTAGACTTGACTAATTCCTTGCATTGCGCTCCTCTGCCTCCTAAGTATGGAGAGAATGGGAATGAATGAGAAAGAAAGAGGAATTAAATATATTTTAATAAATATAAAAACTCAAACTCACATCCTCATGTTTAACGGGCTGAGGGCTTTCAAGCAAAAGCCGCTTCCTTTTACAGCCTGAGCACAGCCTTCTTGCGATGTGGATAGGCCACTGGGTCACTGTTCGCAGCTCTTCAGCTGCTCATTTCTTCATTTGCACTTTCAGCAAATATTTATTGAGAGCCTTCCGTGTGCCAGGGACTCTGTGAGGCTCTGGGGAGCGGGATACAATGACTAACACAAAGTGATGTTAGTATCTGTACTCACTGGCTTATACAGCAGAGAGGGTGAGACAGATATGAACACAAATTTCTGGAGACTCCACAGTTATTTCCTAATTATGGCTTTGAGTAAGTTATCTAATTATGGCTTCCTTCTCGAGCTTCAGTTTCCTTATTATAAAACGGGATGATTGGGGTTCTCCCCTCACGAGACTGCAGTGAGGATTAGTTGAGATAGCACCTGGCCCACAGTATGTGCTCATTAAATATTAGTTTTTGCCTTTATCATCTGCTGTGAGTAACGTTCCTCCAACAGCCTTCTGGTTGATAACCGGGAGTGTGGTCCACTGAGAAATAGGTGTCAAGACTGGGTGAGACGAATAAGAGATTTTCAGAGAGGGAGAAGACAGGGAGAGGCTTCAGACTTGTAATAATGTGGGTCTGACACTTGGGGCTGGAGAGGAGGGAGAAGGCAGGTTGGATAGGAAGAGTCCTGGGCTGGTTCAGCTGTGCCCCTGGGGAGTCCTTGAGCCAAAGCCGTTACGGGAGGACTTCTGCCTCTCTATGATGGGCTCGCTTCAGTATCCCCGTCCTGCTTAGTCACTGGCTGGCGGCAGCCTGCAGGAAGCAGGGGTTCAGCCTGAACTAGGTGGTGTGTCCCAAAGGGCTGCAGCTGGGGCTGTCAGTCAAACACGCTCCCTGCAGCAGATCTGAGTGGTGCGCTTATATGGCTGCCACAAGGAACAGACTTGGCCCTGGAGCCAGACTCCCCACATCCCGCACAGCCCGTCGAAATGGGTTCATGCAGTGTGCTGAGCCCTCGGCGTGATAAGCTCACTGGTTAGGGGAACTATGGCAAGGGTGCTTGGCCATTGTCAAGAGACACATCCTGGACAAGTCTGAGGTTGTGCAAGATGGGAAATATGACGGGAACCAGACCAAATGAGGGCCCACTTGGACCAAATACTGCTGACTTTGGGAAGGGGAAGCTGGAAATACTCTTGTAACAGTAAGGCCGATTCAAAAATATACCAGGAGACAGATGCTGAGAGCCCTTGCAGTTCAAGGGACATGAACTCTGGTGAGGGGTACCATCGCCATGGAGAAAGGTTGGTGGGGTACCTGGATCCCACCCAACCAAAGGGCCTGGAGTGTCCAGGGAAACTTCCCTGCTCAGTGTAGAAAGGGGCTTTTCACTTATTTGGTCCAACTTTCTGATTACAAAGATGGAGAAACTGAGACCCGAATGCGGACAAGTGTCACACAATGTCCCCTAAGAGTTACAAGCTGCTGAACTGAGCCTGGAGCCAGCATTGCAGACTCCCAGAGCATGGCTGAGTCCTCTAGAGCCAACCCCGCCAACATTTACCAAGGCTGTGCTATGGGGAAATGGGAGGGAGGGAAAAAGGGAGCAGACACCCAGAGGGGAGATGGACGGGGCTCAGAGAGGAGACAAGATGACAACCAGAAAAGGGTGTGGAGACTCAGGAAGGGGGCTGAGGTTCAGGGAGGGGTGTGAGAGCTTGAAAGGGGGACGAGTCAGAGTGGGGCAGGGCTCAGCAGGTGGGAGTCCTAAGAGAAGGACAGGGGCTTGGGCATGCATCTCCAATGGCTGGGTTCAGGCTCTGGGGACTCACTCATCCTGGCAGCTCCTGAAGGCAGCAGCCACCTCCCCCCAAAGCTGTTCTTCACCTCACCCCGGTTCTCTGGGGCACTGTGCTGTCACCCAGAGTGGGAGGGACTGACACTCGGGCATTTAGTCAGCACCTGGTAGTTAAAAAAAGAAGCCCCAGGGGCATTGGTGAAGAACGTCTCTCCCATTTTGGGGTGCCAAGGGGCTGCTGCCTTCCCCTGCACCCAGCAGTTGGGCTCCACCACTGGTGGGGGGCGGGGAAGTTGGGCACAGAGGAGGAACAAGGATAGGGCAGGGACCCCACTCCCGAGAGGCCTTCCTCCCACCATGAAACCTTGACATGATAATAATGACAAGAATGCCATTAGCAGTGTTGTTTGTGACTGTCATTACTCCTGCCACTGGCCCAGCTATGTGAGGAGGGCTCTGATCCCCACCTTGCCCAGGGGCCATTCACAACAAGATGCTCCATCCTGGGCCATGGAAAGGGCACAGCGAGTGTGTGCCTCGCCAGAAGAGTGGCCTACGTGCAGGCGCAAGCTGCAAAGGACATAGGAGGTCGCCCACCTCCACCCCCTTCTCTCACTGCACAGGCGGGACAGCTGAGGCTCTCGGAGGGCAGTGGTAGTCCAATGTCACACAGCAAGGTGCCCTGGTCTCCTGTCCCCAGGCCAGGGATAGTTCCAGCAAATCTACTGGTGCTTGAAGAACCGGCTCCAACAAGAGTGAGGAATGAAGGCTGCCATTCATTCGAGCTGACTCTGGGCCAGGCCCACGTTAAGCTCCACGCAATCCTCAGCAGTTCTATGGGGCAGGTATTACTGTGAATCCCATCTTCTACAGGAGGGAGTTGAAATGAGGCGCCAAAGGCTGCAGAGCTGGAATGGGCAGAACCAGGAGCTGAGCCCAGGCAGGCTCCAGGGCCCAGGCACTTAACCACCAGGCACCCTGCCTCTTGTTAAGCTTCTTGTGAAGCTACCATTCACTGTCACTTATAATGGCAGGTGCTGTGCTAAGAGCGCCATGTAAATGCATTCATTCACGTAATGACCATGTAAATTAGTCATCCAATAGCATTGAACATCTACTGTATGTCAGACACTGGGCATACAGCCATCAAAAAGAGAGTTGGATGCCTGCCTTCCTGATGTTCTAATCCTCACATGAGGTAGGTATTTTTATCCCCCTTTTTAGATGAGGCACAGAGAAGTGGTGTCACTTGCCCAAGGTCACACAGCAAAGGAGTGCCTAAGCCCATACTTGAGTCTGGGCCTGGCTAAGGCTCATCCTCTGCTTTCAGGGAACTTTAAAAAAAAAAAAAATCTTCACCCAAAGACATGCCAATTGATTTTAGAAAGAGGGAGGGAGGGAGAGAGAAGCATCGATGTGAGAGAAACATCAATCAGTTTCCTCTTGTATGTGCCCCAACTGGGGACTGAACCCACAGCCTAAGCATGTGCCCTGACCAGGAACTGAACCTGCAAACTTTCAGTGGGAAGGGACAACGCTCCATCCTACTGATCCACACTGGCCAACGCTAGGGATCCTATTAAAGCAATATCTTTAGAAGGGCCTGGACCTAAGATGGCTGCAGTGGTATCTTTCCAGGACTCAGACCCTTTCAGAGCCTCCAAACAAGCCATCCCGCCCAGCCTCAGCTGGGGTTCCCAACTGGCAAAGGGGTTAATGGCCTTGCCCTCTTCAAGCAATTGTAAGGATTTCTTCTTTCCTCCCTCCCTCTACCTCCAAAGACTAATTTTGATGCCTCCTGACATTGTACAGACATCATAGTTTATGAAACCCCTCCTTTTCTTCTGGAGGTTATTTTTGCTCCATTCTGCAGAAGAGAAAACCCAGGGGCTCAAAGAGATTAAATGACTCAGCCAAGGCAGTGACATGATCAGAATTCGAGCCCAGACATGCGTGCCTCAAAGTGGTCCCAGTCAGGTTCCCCGCAGGTGCCCATGGCACCATCCAGCTGGGTCATTGATTGAGTTTAATAAAGGGATTTTTTACAAGGGAGTGGACAGGGTTTAGGAACCCAAGAAGGATAAGGCCATACCCCAGGGCTGGTGTAAGTGGAGCTATTACCCGTGAAAGGGGTGAGAAGATAGAGAAGCTGCTGTCATCAGGAGACAGAGAGTCCCCAAGAGCAGCCGTGGCTTTCCGCTGAGGGACACAGCTGGTTTGAGATGATCCTGCACGGAAGGAGTTGGAAATAAATACCCTAACCTCACCCTCCTCCCTCCCATGTGCCAGATCCACCTGGAGGCCAGAGGACGAGGGAGGTCATTGACATGACCCCTGACGGCCAACCTCCCAGGACAGAGAGTAGGGAGAAAGGGAGAGAAAGGACGATCTCCAACCAAAGCCAAATGCTCTTTCCCTATTTACTGCCCCCTTGCAGGTGGGGCAGGCTCTGCTGTCTGTACCAGCAGGGTCACTAATAATGTGCAAGAGTCAGTATGGCTAGACCATGATGCAGAAACAAACAAGCCCAATTCTCTAGACTTCAAACGGGCTAGTAGGCTTATGGCCTATAAGCTTGCCACTTGTTTTTGTCACATTTCATTGGAGCACAGCCACAAGCACTCATTTATGCACTGTCCAGGGCTGCTTCTCTGCTACAATGGCAGAGTTGAGTGGCTACACAGCCTAAAATATTCATTATGTGGCCAAGAAAGTTTGCCAACCCCTGGCTTAAAAAAACAAAGGTTTGTTTTTCGCTCATGTTACATGTCCATCTCCAGCTGGCAGGGCCCCTGCTCCATATCATCCTCAGTCAGCCACCCAAGCTGGCGAGCCCACCCGTCTCCCTGGCAGGGGGTGGAGAGAGCCAGTGCCCACCAGCTCCTCCAACAAGAAGGCATGCCTCACTTGTGTGCACAGATTCTTTGGCTAAGTCAGGTCCCATGGCCAGCCTAACTTCAAGGGGGCAGGAGAGTACAATCCTTCCATGTGCCCTGTACGATGAGAACCAGTAGACGCTGGGCAGGTGAGTGCTGCAAACGGTGGTGAAACAAAGGAGTGAGGCTGCCATGTTTTGCAGCAAACCTCTCCAGACTTCCTCCTGGGCACAGGCTAAGCCAGGCAGGATGGAGTCCAGGTGGAGAAACTGGAGAGAGCAGGCATGGCACCCCAGCCTTGCCCCCCTTTATCATGGTGTCTATGGAAACAGAGGAGGAAAGGTCTTGAGACCAGAGGGTCTCTGGGTCCTTTCTTTAGGACTGAGTCTTGAATTGTGTGTGTGTGTGTGTGTGCAGGGGTTGGGGTGATGATAACCTCTCAGGAGCTTCCCTCTCTCCCTATCAGGGACCAGAAGCTGGCCAAGCACCTAAGAGAACTTGGCTAGATCGCTGGCTTTATGACCAGTCACCTTCCAGCTGTGTGGACTGGTTTCTTTGTCTCTCTGAGCCTCCATTTTCTGGGCTACAGCATCTCCTCGCCATGTGAGTCTCAGGATGAGGTCCTGGGGCCAGCAGCATCAGCATCCCCGGGGAACTGATGGGAAATGCAAATTCCCAGGGCCCCGAGCACATCCAATGATGGAAACTCTGGCCTGAGGTCCAGCAGTGCTGGTGTTAACGAGTCTCCCAGGTGAGTCCGCTGCTCCCTCAAGTGTGAGAAGCGCTGAGATAAAGTGAAGCTTAAACAAACAGACGTGCAAAGCCTGAGCACACACCTGCTTTTCCCGCAGCCTCTCCGCCTCCTTAAACCACAACTCCGTTCTCGCTCATCAGGCCCAAAAGCCTGGAGTCATCCTGGGCCAGGGCTGTCTACCCTGATTCTGCATTTTAAAATGTACCTCTTCCTCCATCCCCTCCACCCCCTCCACCCCCAGGCCCAGCCTCCATCTTCCGACAGACGCTTCCATCCGCAGTAGCTTCCCAGTCCGGCTCCCTGCCCTTGCTCCCTCCAGCACCTCCTCACCCCAGCAGCCAAGAGGATTCTCTTAAAAACAAAATGAGACTATTCCGCTCCTCTGCGCAGAGCCTCCAGTGAGTCCCATCTCACTCGGAAGAAAGCCCTACAGGGCCCTGCTGGGCCTGACTCCCACTGACCCTCCACCCCCTCCTGCCAACGCCCTCCCCTCGCTCCCTCTGCTCCAGCCTCTCCGACCTGCCCTCTGTTCTACCCATGTGCTAGACATGTGCCCAGCTGGGGGGGGGGGGGGCTGGGCTCCAGCTGTTTCCTCTGCCCCAAACCCCTCTCAGGACAGCCCCATGGCTCCTGCCCTCACCTCTGGTAGATCATCATGCAAATGTGTCCCCTCTTCCTGCTCTTCCTGCTTTGTTTTCCTCTGTAGCACTTTCCACCACCTGACATACATCTTTATTGTTTCTCTGTTTATTGTCTGCCTCTCCCCACTCCCTAAGGTCCTCGACTGCCTGTTTTGTTCACTGCTGTATCCCCAGTGCCTGGAAGATTGCCTGGCACTTGGTAGGACCTCAGTGAATCTTTGTTGAAGGATTAAATAAATAAATAATTAAAAAACAACAACACCAACAGGTAAATGGCTCCCCTCCCTGCTCCTCCTATCAATGACTTTGCTCCATGCAGGGCCCTAGTTACAGCCAGCACAAGGCCACCCCTTGGGCACTCCAAAGAGTTATACTACAGAAAGACCCCAGGATTTAGGACTTGGGCTCCAGGGTGCAGCTCTGGGATCAGCAGATCTGCATTCAGGTCTCTGCTTTCCCACTGTTCAGCTCTGTGACCCTGGGCAAATTGCATCACCTCTCTGATCTCAATTTTTTCATCTCTAAAATGGAGGTGATGATAATGATATGTACCTTATACCTTATAAGGCTGCTGCAAGGACAGGTAAGGTGACGTGAAGGGCACAGCACTAACATCTGGTACCTACTAAGCACTAGATTCACAGGAATTACTATTATGACTATTGCTATTGTTTTGCTCCTTTCTGCCCAAATACCCAATGGCCTGGGGGGTATTTGGGCAGCAGGCAGGATTATTAAGAGTATAACAGGCTTCAAGGAAAGGAGACCTGGATTTGAATCCTAGCAGCTGCCATCTTGCTATGTGACTTTCACTAGCCCTCTCGGGGCCTCCACTTCTCCACCTGAGCAATGGGAGGAGGGGGTGTTGAAGGAGGTAGTCTCCATGGTCCTTGCAGCTTGTCTCCCAAGTCCTTCCAGAAGACGATGTCCATGCTCCCCAAACCCTCTGCGCAGCCCACACCATGGAGGTCCGAGGGCTGAGGGGGCAGCTCAGCTGCATGCTGCCTTTTCCCACCATTTTCAGTGGCTTTGCAGGCAGGGTCAAGAGGAGCCCTGATGGGGTGAAAGACGGTACTAGGTTGTGTCTGAGAGCACGGAACCCAGATCTAAACTGGAGTTCTTTCTCTACAAGCTGTGACGTGAAGCAAGTCATTTAATCTCTTGTGCCTTGGTGTCCTTATCTGTAAAATGGGAATACTTATAACTTGTGAGGATGAAACCTATGAGCAAAGCATTTAGACAAATGCTTGGCACAGAATAACCGCTATTATTATTATTAGCTGTTGTTGTTACTAACAGTCAGAGCCTCGTTATTATTACTGACCTGGAATTGTCACAGTCTTTGGACCAGGCACCATGCTAAGTATTTTCTAACTTTGATTTAATTCTCACAAAGTCCTATGACATTTTGTCTCCATTTTAGAGATGAACAGGTTTGGCTCAGAGACTGAAGCCACTTGCCTAAGGTCACACAGCTTGCAGCTCTCTCAAGCCTGGTTCAGTCCACTCACTGCACTGTTTACCCTCAGCTCTTTGTTTCACTGATGGGGAAACTGAGGCTCAGAGAGCTTGAGCCTAGGCTCAAGTCATGATGGGACTTCCAGCAGGGTCTTCCTGAATCCAGGCAACTTGGTACCTGGAGGCAGTGCTATGGACCTTTACCCCCATTCACAGAGAAGGAAACTGAGGCTCAGGACACAAAGGAGCTCTCCCAGGGCACTCAACGTGGGACAGAAACAGGACCTAGGCCTGGTTGCCCACCAGGTGGATGGTGAGGTGTCTGCAGGAAGAGGCCCCAGCACCACCCCGGCCCTGGGCAGGGGCCCCCACCTCGGCACTGAAACCCTGTTCCTCCTCCCATCTCTCTGCTTTATGACCTGTTTTATGAGTACGGCCTGGCGGCTTCCGTGTTGCCATGGGAACCGGCCAGTGCGGACTCCTGGCAGCTTGATCTAGGATTGGCAATTTTAAGTCAGGAGCCAATCCCAGGGGGCAGTGGGGGTCCAAGGGTTGGGATCTATGAGGCCCTGGGGATGCACGGTGCCTGACTGCCCCTGTGCTCTGCTCCAGCTCCCAGATGCCAAGGAGCTCAGAGACCTCGCAGCTGATAGATCACAGAGCTACCGGAGCCATGGGGATGCTGGGGTTGACTGGGAAATGAAATGGGCCACCCAATGGGGGCACAAAAAGCCAACAGAGCTGGAGGGGTGGACTCACACACTCAGGGACCCGCAGAGACACAAGAACAGCCAACATGAAAGGTCTCACAATGATACACATAGACACAGACTCACACACACAGAACAGAGATATGCACATAATACCTTAGGGAAAAATACACATAGGCACCCAGAAATCCAGAGGGATGCTTGAGGGCCAGGAGTCACACAGCCAGCCAGAGACACACACAGAGGACACCAAGAGACTCAGGCAGACATGCAAAGGGACATGCAGACATACACTCTTCAGCTGTGTGACCCAGGCACAGTGTCCAACCTCTCTGAGACCCAAGCATATCATCTGTCACATGGGCATCACAATTTCCAGCTTGTGAGAACAGGAAGGGGTAACAGGGAAAATGCCTACAAGTGCTTAGAAGGCCTCATTCATCCACTCGGCCAATATGTATTGTGAATCTCCTATGTGCCAGGTATTGCCTCTGAGCTGCAAGAAGTGAGCTAGCAGGGACCTTCTCTCAGGAAGCTCACAGTCCAGTCAGGAGATAATAAACACACAAACAAAACAAGTTTGAATTGTGAGACTTGCCATGGAGCCTGGAAAACAAAATGAGAGTGACTTACAGAGAACCAGTAGTCAAGGAAGGCTTCTCTGAGGAGGCACTATTATTAGCCTGAGATGGGTGTGATGAAGCTGGCCATGGAAGGTGCAGAGAAAAGCATTTCTCCAGGAAAGGAGAGCGAGTGCAAAGACCCCGAGGCAGGGTCATGGCCAGTGTCTGAGGAAAGCAAAGAGGTCCGTGTGGCCGTGGTGAAGTAGGATGTGGAAGCAGATAGCGTAGGGAAGGGAAGGAGGGAGGAGAAAGGAAGGAGCACATGGTGAGGAGAGATCAGGGGCCTGGGCCAGGCAGGAGGGAGGGAAGCCAGAGGGGGCGCGAGAGCTCCAGGCCAGGCCTGGACCAGTCTCCTTTTCCCCACGGGGCCCTGATCCAAAGAAAATAGAATCTCTTCCTTTTATCATCTAAACCTTCATCAGTCATAAGGTGAAAAAAATAGGAGAGAGAGGACAAATGTCCCCAGGAATGGAAGGCTGCTGAGATTGTGCCCTGACCTGGCCCAGTTCCGAAGGGCCTTGTCCGGTGGCTCTGTCAGAGCTCCCTTCACCGTCAGGGTGGAGGGGGAGGTCACAGGGGAGGTGGTGGCAGCCAGAGCTTCAGGATGCCTGCGTGGAGCCTCCAGCTCTTTTTCCTAGTGTGCCTTGGGCAGGTCACCCTGGGGCCCATTTGGTGGTGGCCTGGCCATACCCTCCTCCCTGAGATACCAGGATGGGGTGGGAGCGCGTACATAAAGGCCCTGACCCACAGCTCAGTGAGTGCCTGTGGCCCTCTTTCATTTTCCCAAGGGATATCTCAACGTGGACTGGTCCCATGGGGCCTTCAAAGGCACAGAATGGGTGCACAGCCTGAGGTGGCTGCTTGGGGGCTCCTAATCCTGCCCAGAGACACCCCAGCCTTAATGTAGACAGCAGGTGGTCCCCAGGGGTAAACCCCTAAGCTGCCAGTGAGCAGAATGGATTTCCTGGGTGGCAGGTGGTTAATGAGGGCGCTGCCTCCTATCGCTCTCCAGGTCCCAGGATGCCCTGGGTTGGATTTCAGGCTCGTTAGTAGCATCTTGGCACAACTAGGCACAGCCTCCCTGGCTGTGAGCTCTCCAGCTGCCCAAACCTGCCTTGTGGGAGCAGAAAACAGGAGGGGGCTCAGCGCTGTGGTCCACACACTCCTGACCCCCCTCCTTCCTTCATAAGCCCAAGGCAGGCCCTGGGTTCCAGGCAGCTGGCTGAGATGCCCTCCCTCTCAGCCTTATTCCCGTCTGTCCAAAGAGGACATACACCTTGTCGCTCCTGACTCCCAGAGCCAGGATGAAGGGAATTAAACGGTGGAGGCTAAGGTGCCCTAATCATTAAAGAGACAGGTGGGCCACAGTGTAAGTGAAGCCAAGTGCCATGTGGGCACCTGCCTGCCGGTCTCCTGCTTCTGCCCTTCCCTGGGGACCCTCTACCCCAGCAGCCCTGGGATAGGTCAGAGAACAACCGTAGGATCCAGCAGTTCTGGGTATAAATCCAAAAGAACTGGAAGCAGGATCTCGAACAGAAATGTGGCACTGTGTTCACGGCAGCACTAGTCACAACAGCCAAGGGGTGGAGGCAACTCAGTACTCATCGCTGGATGAATAGGTAAGAAAATGTGATATGTACATATCATGGGATATTATTCAGCTTAAAAAAGAAAGGATGTTCTGACACAGGCTACAACACAGATGAACCTTGAGGACATTATGCTAAGTGAAACAAGCCAGTCACAAAAAGACAAATACTGTATGATTCCACTCACATGAGGTATTTAGAGTAGTCAGATCCATAGCGACAGAAAGTATAATGGTGGTTGCCAGGGGCTGGGGAGTTATTGTTTAATGGGTACAGAATTTCAGGTTTTCAAGATAAAAAGAGTTCTGGAAATGGATGTTGGTGGGGGTTGCACAGCAATGTGCATGTATTTAATGCTACTGACCTTGCACTTAAAACTGGTTAAAATGATAAATTTAATGTTATGTATATTTTACCACAATAAAAAATTGCGCACACACACACACATACACACACTCCACACTAGATCAAGCAACATCTTCCGGTGGCTCACTGCAGCCCCCACAGTCCTACGTGCTCTGCACCCCACATCCTCTCTGACCAGCCACCCTGCCCCCGGCTCATCCTGCTCCCATCCCACTTGGCTTCCTCGCTCTTTTTCCAACCCACTAATTTCATTACAGCCTTAGGGCCTTCGCACCCGCTGTCCCTTCTGCTAGGAAGGCTTTGCCCCAGATTTCTACAGGGCTCGTTCCTCCTCACCCTCCAACTCTTGGTTCAGATATCACCTCCTTAGAGGTGCCCTTGAGCACCTGGAGGAACAGCCCCCAGCCTCACTCCTGTCATTCTTCAGCTCCTTACCTGAATTTATGTCTCTTCATAGCACCTATCATCACCTGAAATAATACTTATATTTACCTGCTGTCTACTTTATTAGAATGTCAACTCCAGAGGGAAGAATCTCACTTTGATATGCCCTAGAACAATAGCTGGGACATAGTAGGTGCTCAATAAACAGTTGTCGACTGAATGGAGGGTGATCCCATTGATATACGATATTTGTTTATGATATGCACATTTTGTTCTATGTGCATATGTAAACACACAGGAAAGGCCTGGAAAGATGCCCACCAGGCATACAGCAGTGAACCAAGAGGCAGAGGGGGCAGAAGGGGCTGAGGCCAGTGGCTGGCAAAGGAACTGTCGTGGTTTGCTCGATACATCCAGGTATTGTGTGACTTATGGTGGAGAACACAGTCATGTGTTACCTGCAGAATTAAAAAAAAGAAAAAAGAGCTCTGAGGCAGTGATGCTACGTCTCATGTAGTAAGTGTCCACGCGTGAGGCTCCCACCTAACCTTCCCAGCAGCCCTTCCGGAGGTGTCTTGTGACCACCACCCAAGCCTTGCAGTGAATCCCACCCTCCATTCCCCAGAGAGGACCCGAGTTCCTGCTGCGTGCCAGCTACTGTTCCCGGCTCAGAAGCACCAGAGTGAAGCAAGTACCTTGTCCTCATGGAACTTGCAGCACCTTAGGGGGACTGACACACAGGTAAAGGAAACTTGTCTGTAGAGAATGATGCTGGGGGTCGTCACAAGAGTGACGGGACTGGAGCAAGTAGAGCAGGGGAAGCGAGCAGAGGGGGGCTTGCAGCTGAAGTACAGAGGCAAGGAAAACTCTAACTGGGAAGGTGGCACTTCAGCAAAGCTCTGAAGGAGGCGAGGGAGAAAGGGAGCCCGTGAACCCATTCAGGCAACGCAAAGGCCTTGAGGCCTACGGAGCACCAGCCAGGAGACCCCTGAAGCTAGGGGCATCCTCTAAGGGGAGGGACACAGAAAGGTGAAAGCACTGGCTTCAGAAGTAGGGCAGCCAAGAGCAACATCCACGGGCTGCCTGATTGCTGCCAGGCTCTTTACCACACAGGGCCTGACACTGTTCTTGGGAGGGAAGCCTAGGGGTTAAGCATGTGTTAGGTGCCAGGTACTGTAACAGGCACGTTGGGGAATCACGTGAGTGATGCCCCCACCCTCCCGGGACTGCTGCTCCAAAGGAGAGAGGGGAGGAGGCTGGCAGAGGCCGCTGAGAGCGAGGCCAATTTCTACAGGAATTCCTGTGATTGCAGTTTTCCATTCCTGTGTGTGTTGATGGGGTGGGGGTGGGGAGCCAGGCACATGTGCTCACAGCCTGTGTGCTCCTAACCCTGAGGTGTCGCGTGTGCGCCTGTGCTCCTAGGTGGCTGTGTGGCGTCTCTGGATAAACAGTGGTTCACTTTGCCCTCCACCTCTGGGTGAGTGTGTGCACCCTGGCCTTGTCCTTGTGAAAGTTCCTGAGTCCTGGAAAGGCTCCATGCCAAAAAGGGGCACGTGTCTAAAAATGAGAGCATGTCATCATATGTGTACATCATGGGCGTGCGTGATTGCTAAGAGTTCTGCCTCTGCAGTGTGACTCCTTGGGTTGGAATCTAGGTTCTGCCTCTTACTTGGTAGGACCTTGGGCAAACGACCTAACCTCTTTCTGCCCCACTTTCCCCATCAATAAAATGGGGATATTAATGAGACCTACCTCATAAGGTTGTTGTGAGAAGCAAATAAATTAGTGTATGTGAAAGGCTGGAGTGATGCTTGGCACATTCTAAGCTGTGTGAGCTGTTACTATGTTAAGGCTCTGTTTGCACATGAGTGTGTGTGTGTGAGCGTGCTCACTCTCACTGATCTGCCTAATAACATGCAAGTAGGCCCGATAGAGTGTGTGCCCTGCCTGTGTCTCTGCCTGTGGGTGCAGACTCAGTCTCAGTCCTGCGTTTGCAGTGTCAGTCTCCTCCCTGGCTGATGAGAGTGAACATGCTGACCGGGGGGAGGTGGCAGGGGGATGGGGGTGGGCTGGCAGGAAGAAGCTCCCACCGTGGCCTGGCCAGCTGGACTTTTCACAGCCCACTGACTCTGTCCCTCTGAGCAGCCAAGCGGCTAGACAGGCAGGCAAAGGAGTGGCCCCGGTAGCCCAGCGGGAGGCTCTGTTCTGGAGCCATCTCTTGTTCTGACCAGAAGGATTGGGTTTACATGGCTGATGCCCCTGGAGATTAGGGGATCCCAGAAGGCAGAGTGGGTCTGAGCCACCTGTGTCCCCACATCACAGCATTCACCCTTAGTGACCACTGATACACACTGAGGGCTGGCTGAGTGTCAGGCCCTGGTTGATACGTATGGTCTCACTCACAGAGTCCTCACGTCGGTTTTCTGAGATAGGCCTCCCATTATCCCCACTTTACAGATGGAGAAACTGAGACACAAGTTGATGAATTGCTTATTTAAATCACACAGCTGGTAAGTGGAGAGACCAGAATTCAAATCTGGTTGTGAGGCTCCAGAAGCTGCAATCTTAAATCATGATGCCTTCATTGAGTTAAATTTACTAAATAAGTATATGTTAAGTGAGTGAATCAACGAACAAGAGACAGAAGAATGAGCTTTGAGATAGAAGGGGGAGGCTGAGAAAAAAGTGACAAGTGATTCTGGCAGTGGAGGGGACCAGCTTGGCACCCTGTTGGGAAACCCTGGGGATGGGAGGGGAAGGTGGATGGGGCCAGATGGTGGGGGTCTGGAAGGCCAAGTAGAGGGGCTTGAATTGGAGCTGGCTCCACTCTTCAGAGACCTGGCCACACTGAGGTGCCATGGGGACAGGCCACCTGGATTCTTCTTTGTGGATAAATTGGTGAGCTGAGTCCAGGTGCCTGGGAGAGCTCGTGGCTGAAGGTGGATTAACACAATTGGTTAGAACAAAAGCTCCGCAGCCAGTCTGGGGTTGGAACCACAGTGCCCTTGCTTTCTGGCCAGGGGACTTTGGGGCAAGTCTCGCCATGCTATTGAGCCTCAAGTTCCTCAACTGAATCAGCTTATTGGAGAGATAAAAGTCATCAGCCCAATGCCTGAACATAGTACTCAATAAATGATCACCAGCTCTCAAACAAGAAATTTAAAATAACTAAAATAAATCAATTAAAGGGTCTAGTGGGAAAAGTGCACAACATGCATTAAATGGATGGGAAGTTTAGGAAGAGAGAAGGAAACTATTTTTTAAAAACTGGCTGGAAATGCTAGAACTGCCCTAGAAAAGAAAAATATGATATCAGAGGGAAGGAATTCTTTTGATGAGATTTTGAGCAGACTGGACACGAGAAGAAAGTGAACTTGGTGGTGAACTTTTCCAAACTGAAAAGAGAAAATGAGAATAAAAATTCGTAGTATGGGCTTCCTAGATTTGTTAAGATGGTTGAAGCCCAGGGCCAGACACCTGATGCTCAATGGTACCATTCGTGCCTTTACTCATTTACCAAATATGTATTGAGCTCCTACTAAGCACCAGTGTTCTCGAGACTGGAATCTCACCAGCAATCAAAACAAGAAAGGTCCCTGCCCTGGTGGAGCACATGCCTAGGGGAAGACTCAGACTAATAAATAGGTAAAACATATAGTATGTTAGGTGGTGATGTGTCCTTTGGGAAAAAACACAGGAGAGGGTCAAGAAAAGTAGCAGTGACAGATGCGATTTTATTTTGTTTTATCTTTTTGTTAAACCTCACCTGAGGATATTTTTTCCATTGATTTTTAGGGAGGGAGGAGGGGGAGAGAGAGAGAGAGAGCGAAGGAGAGAGAGAAACATTGATGTGAGAGAGACATCAATTCATTGCCTCCCACGCACGCCCCCCAACTGGGCCAAGAATCCAAACTGCAATCCAGGTATATGCCCTTGACTGGGAATCAAACCCATGACCCTCTGGTGTGAAGGCCAGCGCTCTAACCACTGAGCAACACAGGCTAGGGTGACAGATGTGATTTTAGATAGGTGGTCAGGAAGGCCTCAATCAGGAGGTGATATTTGAGCAAAAACCTAAAGGAGGTAATGGAGGGAACCATGTGATTATCTAGAAAAGCATTCCAGGCAAAATGAACAGCTAGTGCAAAGGTTCTGGGGCATGAGTGCTCACAGCCAGTTAGTGGATAATCCGGAAGGCCAGGTCTGGAGAGAAGGCATCTGCCCAAAGCTATCCCAAAGGACAAGCAGCACCATCCAGGGCCAGAACTGAATTATCTCCAGCTCCCCTGCGCAGCTGAGGCTCTCTGGGCTACATTGAGCTCCCAGAAATTGACTTTGTGCCAAATTCTAATTATCGTTTGTGTCCCACTTCTTTGACATTGGGCCTCCTCCAGAGGAAACTCACAGACCATTCGGGGAAAAATTTGGGGAACTGAAACATTTACCATCTCTTGACTTTCCTCCCTGCTCTGTCCACATTAACATATCTATCTCAGGTTAAAAGCCAAGGTTTATAGGGTAAGAGTTAGGCTTGACAGTATTTCCCAATGATATCCCCTGTCCCACGATTCTGGGGATAATATGTTCTGGAAATAAAGCTTCACATTACATATCAGCATATAAAAGAATCCACTCAAGAAAAAAAATTGTCAAACTTTGCTTAATCTGGTTCTTCAGACTTATTTAACCACACAATCTTTTTTTCAAAGTTCCTGTTTGCATCTCTACCAGTTACAGTTCTTTTAGCTGCATCAGAAACCTCAATCAAGCTAGTTTATATAACAAGGAGCATATGTTAACTTTGGTGAGTGAAAGTCTAGTAGACATGAGGGCCTCAGATATAGTTAGATCAAGACTTTGGCTCTATTTCTTGGGAATTCCCCTGGAATTTCTATTTCTTCCTCTATGTATTTGTCAGTTTCATTCTCATTCTGACTTCTCTCATGGCAGCAATTTAGCTGCAACAGTTCTGGTCATCACATCTGAGTGCCCACTGCACAGAGAAAGAAAAACCTTCTCTCCTCTCCGCTGGGGACTGGATGTCCTGGCCTTATTTAGATCATGTGTTCATCCCTAAGCCAAACACTGAGCAAGAGATATGAGAGCCCACCCTGGGCATGAAAACTATAGCATCTTTCACAAAGACTATGGCAATATCTTTTTCCTAGTAACAGTCATTCCACCTACCCCCATCCCATTTTTCTCTGCTGAAAAAACTTTGATTTGTTCCCATGGCACTGGTCATACACTGATCTCAAGGAGGGTAGGCCCTACCTGAGTCCTGGGGGGTGAATCTTGATTGGTCCAATGCCATTACTCCTTTTCACTAACAAGTGATTCAAGAATGGCTGTATGGTTGTGGCTAATGAGATGCAAGCAAAAATCTGCTGGGTGGGGCTTCTAGGAAATCTTTTGCCTTCCTGATATAAAAAACAAACCTAGTTGGCATGAACCTTTGCCCAGTTATCATTCTTTGCATATTCAAACTTAGGATGAAGATTTGATATCTGGAGGTGTGGCAGCCATCTTGGGGCCATGAGGCAACAACTGTGAAAAATAAATGCCATTATGCCAGAGAGGGCAGAACAGAAAGATGAAGCCTGAGGTCCAGAGAGCATAGTTGGGCAGCTGAGCATACCCTGGACTACTATCTCGGGTCAATATTTAGAAATTAATACATTTTTAAGTCAAAGGCATTCCTAACAAACATAAAACCAACAAATGCAACATTTTTTGTAAACTAGGAACATAAAGACACA
Source organism: Miniopterus schreibersii (assembly GCF_964146895.1). NCBI lineage: Eukaryota > Metazoa > Chordata > Mammalia > Chiroptera > Miniopteridae > Miniopterus > Miniopterus schreibersii. The sequence continues at coordinate 63,732,505 of NC_138110.1, forward strand.
GCCTTACAGACACAGCTCAAGTCTGATTGAATTCCATCTTCTTTCTTAAACACATTTTGCCCCAGGATATGTTCATGAGAAAGCAGAGCATCCAAGCCTTTGCATCCAGTCCAGCAGAGGGTCGAGTGTTCCCTGTGTTGAGTGAGGCACGGGTTGAGTGAGAAGTCACTGCCTCACCTACCCTATTGCCGGGTGCCCCTGGGTTGCTTTGGGCTGATTTCAGAGGCTTTCAGTGACACCAACACAAAAGCACATTCTTGAATCCAGATACTGATTGGAGTTCAGCAAAATCTATCTAGAACCTTAAATTTATTTCTTCCTTTTATTATTATTATTTTTATTATTATTGTTATTTAAATATGTATTGGTTTCAGAGAGAGGAAGGGAGAGGGAGAGAGAGAGAAACATCAGTCATAAGAGCGTCATTGATCAGCTGCCTCCTGCATGCCCCCTACTGGGGGCCGAGCCTGCAACCCAGTGATGAGCCCTGACCGGGAATCGAACCTCAATCTCCTGGATCATTGGTCGATGCTCAACTGCTGAGCTACGCCAGCTGGGCTTATTTCCCCCTTTTATCCCAGCCATCTCACTTCTAGGATCCCTCCTGACAAATAATCCCCCCTCGCCCCTCCAAAAAAACTGGACAAATCTGAATGTCCTCCATTGGGGGAAAGATTAAGAAACTATTTGATGAAATATTACATGGACATGAAAAATGATGTTTACAAAGTTAATAATAGCAAAGGGAAACATTCAGGATAGTTGTTAATGAGAAAGCCAGCTGCAACACTTTATATATATGGTGTGATCTCAATTATATAAAAATCGCATGGGAAAAAATAAACCAGGAAAGAAATACACTGAAATGTTACCAGCGATTACGCCTGCTTGGGGTCATTATGGGTACTTTTATGGGGAAGTTTCCCCTGCTGTTCTGTATTTTTCCATTTTGCCTATATGTTCTGCTTTTGTAAGCAGAAAGAGCAAAATTGGCTTTTCTTTTTAAAGCTTTCAGGACCCTCCACTGTGTGAGACCATCGCTGTCCTCTCCCCTCCACTAAAGCAGATAATCAACGGCTCCCTAGAGCGAGTGACCCCCTTCAGCATGGGCCCAAAGGAAAAGCAGCTTCCAAACCTGGCACATTTGATTAATAGCTTGAAATTCTTTCAACAGTCAAAGGGAGTTGGCGGGGAAAGGGGAAGATCAACACCCTATTTTTAAATAGTGACGCGAACTCCCAGGAATTAAGGGCAAAAAGAGGTACATACCATTCCAGGCCTTATGCAAATCTATGTAAATAAATCACACTCGGTGGGTTAGCGAGAATTCTGGGTGTGAGCTCCCACCTGGCTTCCTACCTGGATTCCTGCGTCTCACAGAGCTGGGGGGAGGCGAGGGAGGAAGGATAGTGATCGTTCACTGAGTACTTACTAGATGTCCAGCTTGCAAAGCAGTTGCACAGCCTGGAGCTCTTCCGACCATCACCACACCCTGAGGTGTAGGTAAGATCATCCCACTTTGCATGTGGGTTAAATGGAGCTCAGAGAAGGAAGTGACCTTCTTAAGGTTGCAGGGGGATCTGCCAGCTCCCAGTCTGGTGCGTGGGACCAGACTAGACTGCCCTGGAGTACAGGGAAATGTGCCTCTGGTGGGCCAGTTCTCAGTGAGGAGAGGAGAGAAAAGAGACGCAGGCCGCTGGGACCCACAAAGTGCAAAGAAAGGCCCAGAACACCTGAATGCCAAGCCATTCGGCGCCCAGGTGGGATGCATGCTCAGACCTTGATCCTCACCTGGCCTTCGCCCTCGCTGTGCCCTCCGCCTAGCACGACCTCCCTGTAGACACCTATCACTCGCTCTAAGTCCCCAGTCAGCTTTCTGCTCCAAAGTCACCTTACCAGAGGGGCGTCAGCTGACTACCTAAAAGAGCGTGATACCTCCCAGCCCCAACATCTCTGCCCCGCCATGCTTGCTTTCTTCTCACAGCACTTATCACCTCTTTGACTTACCATGCAGTAAGTCCTACTTAGTGTTGTCCATGGGTTCTTGCAAACTGTGACTTTAAGCAAAATGACATATAACAGAACCAATTTTCCCCTACACTAATTGATGTAAACAAGAGTTACGTTCCTACAGCATATTTCTGGTCACAAAAACATCACCAAACTTCTAAATAAAGACCCCAAACACTTGTAATATTAAACACTGAAATAAGTGCGAGCTATATAATTTAAGAAGGGTTAATAAAAACAAGTCAGATGATGATTTTCCAACCCACTTTTATTGCAGTTCGGAATCGCCAGAGGCCAGGGCCTGTCCCAGCAACTCAGGGTTGAAGGTGGGAACCCACCCTGCACAGGACGCCTTCGCCTCACTGGGCCACTCACACCCACACTCACTCACACGGGCTCATCAATTAGGTGCATCACCTCCCCTGCGCCCTTTTGGGATGTGGGAGGAAACCCGGGTACGTGGAGAAAACCCACACAGAATGGGGAGAACATGCAAACTCCACACAGACAGTGGCTCCGGCTGGGAATCAATTTTTCTTTCTCGTCAACGTTATAACAAAACAACTTCAAACGAAGCAACGTTATTCCAGGACCTGTTGTATGTATTTGCTTATGGCAAGAACGTGTGCTCTGTGAGAGTAAGGAGTTTAGCTTTTGAGTTCACCTCTGTGTTTTTAACGCCAGGCACAAACTTGATGTTCAAGACATAGGTAGCGAATGGATTAATGAATAAATAATGAACGAATTAATGAACCTCAACTCCCTCAGGGCCTAGTTACACAACCTTGGACAGTGACCCAACAATAGTAACATAATCATTAATGGTACATTATTTTATTACAACTCACATTTCTGAGCACGTATTTTGTATTCCTTTCCTCATTTCATCCCCACACCAACCATCCAAGGCAGGTAACATAATTAATGCCATTAGATAGCTGCAGAGACTGAGGCTCTGAAAACTCAGGTAAAGTCCCCAGAATCAGAGTGTAACCAGCAGAGCTGGGTCTTGAATCAAGCATGTGCGATTCTAGAACATACATCCCTACCCACTACATGGTGCTCTAGGTGGATTCCACCCAGAGAGAGGGCAGGTGCTACATCTGCATTATTTACGCCTGTGTTCCCCATGCCTGGCACAGAGTAACTTGCACTGGATGGGAATTAATGAAATAAACCAGGGGTTCTCAAAGTGTGGTCCCTGGACCAGCAGCAACAGCACCATTAGGAATTTGTCAGAAATGTTAATTTTGGGGTCCCACTGCAGACCTATTGAATCACACCAGCGTGTGCCTAGAGTGTGTGAACCACGGGGATAAATGAACAGGCATCCCCAGCCTGTGGCCCCAGCCGTAAAGCAGGGTGATGTCCCAGGGGAGTCATGGTGGCAGGAATGCGAAACTCTCACCCAGCACCGGGCCAGCAGGGGTCCAAGTCTCCTCCACAAGCGATTGGAGGAAAAGTTTCAGCTCTAATTTCAGGCCTTTGATTTGAGTCTCATCTGGCCAAGAAGATGGCAGCTTGTCAGAGGGAGCAGGGAGCAGGGAGTGATGGAGCTGGAGCAGGAGGATCTATTATTAATTAGCATGTAACATTGATTAAGAACGCATAGGGCACAGCAGCTGTGAGGAGCTTGGGAGAGCCTCCACTCTTGCCTGGAGGGGAGAGTGATTAGCAACATTATGAAAGGAAATATTCATCCTGTAGCAGCCCTGAGCAAACACCTCCAAGGGTGGGGAAATGCTCTCTCCCAGGGATCCCTCTTCCTGGAGCAGGCCAGCTGCCTCCACAGCCTGGGGCAGGCTTCTCAGGGCAGGAGGGGGGACCAGCCGACTTCTGACCTGTCTGCAGGCCTGGGGTGGGTTGATAACCAGAGAGTACATGCCCCTCCACCCAGTTGTAGGGATCAGAGATGCCCCAGCTTGGCCTTTTGAGATAGGTTCGAAGTACCTGGATCTTCCTGATTTTTTGAGAGATAGAGGCAAACTGGATTTAATGTGTCAAATCTCCTAATTTTTAAATATGCTCAGGACATTCTGGGTTGGCGACTTTTTTAGCTACTCAGATGCCATTGCCACATTTAATCCTTTTAACAGCCCGTCTCCATCTTCTAGATGAAGAAACAGAGGTTCAGAATGGTCACTCACACAGCAGTTGGCGGAGTAGCTGGGATTCAAGCTTCCTGAGTTCTTGCTTTCTTCACTGGGCAAGTCAGGTTTCCTGCCTGAAACCACCTAAAATATGTCAGAAAGTCTACGACTATTGTCCCATCCAGGCTACCCCCCTCTAAACCGTGTCTTACACCCAGATGTAGCCTAAAAGCACCTCGTCAGATAACACATCAGGGTGTTTGGGTTTAAACACCTGGCCATCCCACCTATGCCATGTTTCTAAAGGTAGCTCCCTGCTCCTCCCAGAACCCAGTACCCATGAGCCAGAGTCCCCCTCCCACTGGGCCTGCTTCTGACCTTTGACCTCATATTTCCAAAAGCATGAAGTGGGACTGACCAACCCTCTCTCACCCTGCACCACAGAACACTAGTCCTTCCTGCCACTGACTAGCCTCGAGCTCTAAGTAAGAACCTGGCTACCCTTCTTTGGGACTCAGTTTCTTCTCTACCCCAAAGAGAACTGTTTGGACCCAAGTATCAAATTCCTGACCTCATTAGTTCTATAATCAAACCACTGACCAAGTCATTTTTAAACTCCGGAGCGAGAAGATAGACTTCATAGGAGATGATGATGATGATGATGATGATGATGCGCTGAGTACTAGCTGACATTGTTTTATGTTTCTACACACAGGTACTGAATGTGGATTATGTTGTTCAGTCCTCACACAGACCCTAGGAGGAAGGTGGTGTTGTTCGTAAAAGATGCGATTAAGCTCATCTTGGAAGTGATCCCAGAGCGCACACCCTCTCTGCCACCACTCTGATGTCCACCCCACCTCTTCTCCCATGGCCCCCAAACATGGGGCTCGTTGGCACCTTCTAAATTTCTCCATCTGTAAGCCAGACCACACCAGGTCCCTGCGGGCTGAGCAAGCTGCTGTGTTTCCCAGGAAACCATCCTGAGCCCTACAGCCTTATTAAGGAGTCCACAAACTTAGGGAGGAGTTTTCAAAGCGGTACAGCTGACCACAGACCCCCAGAGAGGCGGTCAGCTCCCCATCCCTGCAGGTGTGTAAGCACATGCCAGACAATGAATTTGGGGGGATGCTGTGACACGGATTCCAACACCAGATGGGTAGGCAGAGAGGATGAGCTCAATCGGTGGCTTTCTGGGAGAAAACAGCAGTAACGAGCCAGACTGCCTGGGTTCGAATCCCACTTTCTTTGCTGTGTAACCTTGGGCGAGTTACTAACCTTTCCTTTGCTCACTGTCCTTGCCTTTATAACAGAACTAGTAATGGGACCCACTTCATGGCATTGCTGTAAAGTTACACAAGCTAATATGTGGAAGCGTTTAGCAGGGTGCCTGGCACATGATGTCTCCATAAAGCCTTAGCTGTTACTGTACTTTCAAACATTCACTTTTAACTTTGGGAGTCCTATCCTCCAATCAAAACTTCAGTGGATGCCAATACAAAAGCAGATCAAAGAGAAGCTGCCACCTGAGCAGGTGGGGGCTGGGGGCACACTCTGCCAGGTCTGCCCCCTCCCACAGTAGTCTCACCACCACGTCCAGGGTCTGTGGGCCGCTGGCCTCCACCTTGGAGGCTCAGGATTGCTCCTTTCCTTCAAAATCCAATCTGCTCAGGCCTCTCAAAATCATGGCATCCAGCTGCCACATTTCACAGGTGGGGAAACTGAGGACTGGAGAGCAGTGGGGGCTTGCTGAGATCCCCAGCCAGTGGAGGGACAAGTTCTTCGGGAGAGCAGAGGGGCTTCTCAGTCCCCTTCCCAGAAAAAAACGAACACCAGGTCACAAAGGGACCCAGGTAGCCCCCATGGCCCCCTCCTCCCGCTGCAGGAAGTTGGCTTCAGAGCTCAGCTGTTGCTGCTGGAAAGGCAGCGAGAGGAAGTAACATTTAGAGAAGGAAAGAAGAGTGGCAGGAGCCAAGCCCGAGTGTGGCAAGAGGTGCGAAGGTCGAGGCTGGAGGAGGGGTGGGCAGCTCAGGCTTCCCAGAGACAGAGAGAGGCTCTGCCCAGCACCACCAAGCCTGGAGGGGGGACCTGGAATCAGCAAACCTAGAAGAGCCCCCAAATTTGCCTAACGTTCCCCGTCCAGGCCCTGCTGCCCTCTGTAATGAGGCCCACTGGCCGGGAAGGTACGATCACGAGCTATCTGAGGTGTGACGTCAGACAGGATTCTGTCTGAGTTTCATCAGCAGAGGACTGTAGAGACCGTCGGGTTCTAGGCCCTCACCACACAGAGGGGACACCTCCCAGAGAGGCGCAGCAGCTTATCCAAAGTTACACAGCAGGTGGGGGCAGGGCTGGGACCACCCCTAGGACACTTGAGACCTCATTGTTTTCACAGCCTTATCCCAGTAACGATAGTCATAACATTAATGACAACAACGGTAATGTCAGAGCTCCATTTTTTTGAAAGCTTACTAGAGGGCAGCCACAATTCTAAGTCCTCATAAAACAGCACCATGGGGAGGAATCATAATCCCCATTTTACAGATGAGGAAAGTGAGGCCCAGAACCCTCCTGAGATCACACAGTTGGTCCTTGGTGGATCGGGATTACCCCCCCCCCCCCCATCATGACTGCAACTCTGTCAGAGGGGACAGGACCTCCTTTCAGGAAGTTCAAGCGTTGGTGAGCATGGAGGGACTCAGGGTTTGGGGAAGCATTACAGAGCTGTTGAAACCATGTGTGGGCAGCTGCCTTCTGTATGGCCAATGGGTCCTGTCATACTAGCTCCAAAAAAAACAACAACCCAAAAACTCATTTTCTCCGTTTCCTTTTGGACTAGGCATAGAATGTGACACTGATCTGGCCACTAAGACTCAGGTAGATATCCCTGAAATAGCATTCCTTCACAATTAAAAAGCCCTTTGCACTTATCCCTTTCCCTTCTCCCTACAAGAAACAAGAATGCAGTGCCTAAGAACTGGCAGTCATTTTGAAACCATGAGGCATCAGAAATGACGACAAAGGGCTACTTGCTAAAAATGGAAAAGATATTGGCAAACAGAACCTGGTCCCCAATGACATCAGTGAGACCTGGTGGCCTACCCTGGATTTCTTGCCACATAGGACAGTAAGCACCATCCAGGTTATGCCTCAGGAGTAAGGTTTCTGTTCTTTGTAGCTGAGTGCATTTCTTCCTTTCTAATGGTGGGAACAAGATGAGACCCAAGGACTGCCTGCTCCCTCTGTGGAATCACACACACCGTGTCCAGGGGCCACTCTCTCCCCCCAAATGCACCAGCATCCGATCCCTGCCTGGATCAGGGCTCCAGAAAAGGCTACTGAGCAATTGCCCCTCAGGCCACATTGTCACTGGCCCTCAGACCACCCCATGTGAACTGTAAGGAATTTGAGAATTGTGAGGAATGAGTAGAGGTCTTACCCTGACCCCCCCCCCCATGAAAATTCCAGGGTTCCAAGCATCCAACAAATCAAATGCCCAGGCACCACATCTGATGTGACCCACAATTACCAGATGCACCCATCATTCATTTGACTATTAAACGAACATTTATTGAGGGCATGCCAAGTTCCAGGTGCTCACAGGCAAACCCGGCCAGTACCTGCGGTCGGAGCTCACATCCCAGCGAGGGAGACAAGCAAGAAGCACGCCAGTGGGTGATTGATTCCTCCGAACACCACCCCTCGCTTTTACAGGGCACTTTACAATTCACATCATCTGACTTCATCTGCCCAATGACCCTGCAAAGTAGGGGCCATTTCCTCATTTCATAAAAAAATGGGAACTAAGAAGAAACTTCCCCAGGACCACAAGCCATGTCTGGGAGGCAACAAGGCTTTGAGCCCAGGCTGGCCTGGCTGCCATTGCCCTCCCCAAGGCCTGCCCTCTGTCCGCTAGAACAACTGAATCAGGCCCCTTTGCCATAGGGATCTGTTGCTCCGGGCAACACTGATACAGCTGTCAGAAACAACAGCCTCAACCCAAAAACAGAGTCAGGCTGGGATGCAGTTTTGCCAGCTACACAACAACTCCCTCGTCTAACTGTTGGCACCTGATGACTCTTTAATTATTCATCCCCACTGAACACACAGGCCTAGGGCTTCAGCCATGCTTTTTGGATCTCACCCATGAAGGAGCCTGGGTAATGAGTCCAGACCTGTCAAGAAGTTTGGAATCTGTCTGCCCACAAAATGTTCCCTGGTCCTCCCACACCGGCCCTGTCACGCACAGCGGCAGGTGACAATGAGCCAGGATGCTTCAGAGACACCAGGGCCCAGGCTGGGTTTGCAGTTTTGATGGCTAAAACTTCTTGGCCTGATCTCCATTCTCTCAGCCCAAGGTCTTTCAGGCTTTGAGCTAAGCAGAGTGTTAGGCAAGTTGTGAGGGTTGGGGACAGTAAGAGATCGGGGAGCCATTTCTTTGGGATGGAAGCAGTGACTCGAAGAAGCCATCAGACAGGAAGATCTCTTTTCTCAACACGGACAGAGCCCATTGGGCCTGGCTTACATCTTGGCTTTGTCGTTTGCTGGCTATGTGTCCTTGGACAAGTCACTCACCCTTTCTGATCAGGCACCTTGAATATAAAACGAAGGTTCATTTATCCCATACACGTGTATTGGGCCCCTAACATGCACCAGAAATTGGGAACACAGGGTGGAAATAATGGACAAGTCCCTGCTCTCACAGTGGGACTTTTGTAAATATTGGAGTTAATATATCCAAAGCACCGTGTCCTTTATTAATAGGGACTCGATACATAGTTGTTACTATTACCTTTGTTATTGTAAGAGAGTTTAGGCTTTATATATGCAATTATCTTCTATCATCCACCCTGTACAATCATTTTTACCACAATAGAAGAGAATCCCTGCCCCCCCCCCCCCCCCATACACACAGGCCAGCCATTTGGAGCGAGTTTATTTCCTCCTTCAAAGTTGCCTTTGACATTCATTTTTCCTAGCCTGTGAGTGTTTTGTCTCATTCATTTCCCTGGAGTCCTAACCTATCCTAACTTGTCTTAACCTAGCCTGGCAGTTAACAGGATTCAATAAATGTTTTCTTCATCTGCTCGCTCACTCACTCATTCATTCACTACACAAACATTTATTAAGTCCTACAGTGTGCCAGAAACCCCTGCAACCAAGACAGATGAAGTCCCTGCCCTCACGGAGTTTTCACCCTGGAAGGAAAGGCAGACGGACAGTTCACTGTACCCCCAGGTGTTATGGGTGCTAGAAGAGAGCGAGGCGGGAAGGCCATTTCGGGCTGGCTTTGATGAGGAGGTGAATTTGAGCAGAGACCTGGATGGGTGAGGGGAAAGAGAGTTCCAGGCAGAGGGAACAGTAGATGCAAAGCTCTGAGGCAGGAAGTAGATTGGCAAAGAAAGGTAGCCCAGGGACAGCCTGCTCTGGGTTCCCAACCTGCCACAGGGGAAGTCAGGCAGAAGCGTAAAAATAGGTACCAGTGATGTCTGGTAACTCCCTTATGCTCACATAGCCTCCTAGAACAGGGGCCTGAGGGGTCTTCCCAGATTCTCACCCCTCCCTGAAGAATTGGGAGAACAGGGACCAGAGAGGGAAGCAGGTTTCCCAAGGTCACACAGCCAACAATGGCTGCAATGGATCCAGATCCCACATCTCCTAACTCCAACCAGTGCTGTCTCCATGAAACTACTCATTGCTTCTCTGGGTGTCAGATAAAGGAGTTCAGGAAGATCCTAGGAGACCCAGAGGGCCACAAAGATTCAGAGACAGACTAGAGAGAGAAAATCTCAAAGCCCCCCTCTTCCCGCAGCTGTGCTTGTCCTCGTGCTGAGAGAACCACCCCACCAAACAGAGAGAGCAGCTCCCAGCCTGGCTTTGCATTTGGGAACCATGGTTACGGCTGCCTTTTGATTGGCAGGGGGTCCAGAATGCCTTGAAGCCCCTGGTTCCTAGAGGTTGTGTCAGAAGCAGGGGACAAAACTAGAGTCACCAGCAGCCCTGGGGTACCACTCATTTCACCTTCTCCTCCCCAGCTGATCATCCGGGCACCTCGCACCACCACGAAATCCTTTTTAGAGCTCTGAATTAAAAATAAATTTGCAAGCACATAACCAGATGTTACATGGAGAAAAGATAAATAACTCAGCCTGTCAAGGAACTGCCTCATCTCAGTCAACCCTCTCTCTTTCACAAGGTTTTAATTTTTAATTTCACAGCGGTAACTATAGCAACCTGCAAAAATAATATATTCCAAAGCAAAACAACTTTCTTGGCTCTGGCTCGGCATCTCCATGTTCCTTCCTTGCCACCTCTCTTCCAACTTCCCGCAGGTCTGTGCCCAGAGTTGACGAACATTCCCAGCTTTGAGCTCCCTCATTCATTAAGCAATTCATTCATTCATACGCAAGTATCTCTTGCCACCAAATCCATGCCACTCCTAAGCTCAGGGTGTAGGATGTTGGACCATGGGTCCAGAAGCACGAGAGGCTCCGTGTTATCCTCACTAATTTGGTACCTAAGTTTTGAGTAGATAGGAGCAAGTTTGGCTAGCAAGGGACAGCCATATTCATTAGAATCAGGGACAGTGCTGGGCATGGGGTGAGAGCTGAGAAGGACTGAGCCACTTTCTAGGAGTCCACAGTCCTGTGGGGGAGACGTATAAATAGATCATTATAATGAGGTAACGCAAGTCTTTTATAAAAGGGGTAAATAATGTACAAATGGGGCACAAAAGAAGGAGGGATTGTCAAAGCTGGAGTGGTCTAGGAAGGCTTCAGAGAGGAGGTGACATCTGAAGTGGATCTTGCTGAATGAGTATAAGTTTTTTGAGTGATCAGCATAGGAAAGGGCATGCCAGGCAAGGGGGACAGCAAGTGCAAAGGCAGAACACAAGGGACAGGTTAGCAGGGCCCAGCACAGGGCGAGGGTTGTGCCTCAGCGGGATGCTGCAGAGAGGTCAGCGGAGTAGAAACGCACAGAGCCCAGAATCTACACTGAGGACCCTGCTTGATGGCAGGGGGACACCAGCCAGGTCATGGGCGTGGACAAAACATATCTTAAAAAGGTGACTCTGGGGACAACTGTGAGGAATGGATTGGAGGGGAGAGAGTGGAGACAGAGCCTGTGGGGAAAACGGGTGGGGGAGGCCTGAAGTGGGTGATGGCAGCAGGGAAGTCTTAGTTTGGGTTCCCTAAGAATCAGATCCTGAACCAAGGATTCAAGCTTATGTAGGAGGCGATCCGGAGAAGCACTGATGGGGGCGGGGAAGTGAGACAGGGAAGGGAAGGACTCCAATGAGTGTTTATTATCAAGCAACTGAAGCTGAGCTCTGCTGGGCAGCTCTGGGGGCCAGTGCCTCAGAGTTGTGCCCCCTGACGGCAAGGGAGCTGGATATTAAAATGCCAATTGCTTTAGTAATTGGCTGAGGGCTGCTCCCAGGAGGCCTCCCTTCCCTGGCACTTCTGACCTATCCTGCAGGTTTGGGAGAGCAGGCTACAATGGCCAGAGGAGGTCTCCACACAGACTCGGGTGCTGGCAGCTGGATGGGGCCAGTGTGTCCTGAAATAGGAAAGAAAGGCCAAAGGGATGTGAGTGGGGGTTCAACAGCATCTGCCCTGTGAAATTCCAGAAGGTAGTGAGTGGGCATAACAGAAGGCCCTGGCATCTGGGAGGACGGGCAGACTCACTGGCACATGCAGCCTGGTACCGGGGAGAGGGCAACATGACCCAAAGGATGGATCTGGGCTGGCTAAAGCTGGTCCAGTGGGGACAGCCCAAATGCTGGTGGGCCCCAGCGCAGCCCTCAGGGCCCCACCAGGGGTGGGCTAGACCTTCTTCCCGACTGGGGAGTCCTGTCTCAGGGAAGCAGAGTCGTCCCCTCAGACCCCGATTTAAAGCAGAATATGGCAAGAAAGCATGTCAAGTGGGAAAATGTGTGCACAAGGGCGTGTTCATGCTGAGATGCAGCACGGAGGGGGGACCTTGGGCGAGTGGTGTCCCCTCTCCCAGCCTCAGTTTCCTCATCCATAATGAGATGTGGTCCTAGAAGTCCTCCTGCGTAGATTTGTGTGAGGATGTAATTAGATGGTGCACTATGAAGCCTACAAGTCATCTAATAAGTATTTTACCTGTTATTACTGGTATTTTCGACAGTATTTTCTGAGTGTGGCACGCGTGCTGGGCCCCAGGGACACAGTGGTCATCAGACACGCTTCCTGATCTGCCCTTGTGCCGCCCGCAGCCTGTGGACATGCTGACATGCTCTCTATGGAACATTAAAGAGAGCAGAATAGGAAATTGTGCATAAAGCATGTTTCTAATTTTGTTTAAACACACACACTCACAAAGGCCCGAGGGATATATACCAACACGTAATGATAGTTAACACTCGATGGTAGAATTAAAGGTGGCTTGTGTTTTAACAATTCTTTTTTGGTTTTTGTTTTTGATTTTTCTTTTAAAATTTCACAGTAGATTGTATTATTTGAAGGGTTATTTTCCAAAAACAAAGGGAAACAAACATACTTCTTTCTTGGGCTCCCTGCTCCTCACAAATCTCATCTGCTCTCCCAGGAAGCAGGAGCTCCCCCCATGAGGGGACGTGCATTGGTACTGCCCGGGGTCCCAGGGCATCGCCGTTGGGAAGGGGCTGGGAGGGCTGACTGATCTGTGAGTAGGAGGAGAGACGAGCTCCCTGTGGCCTGCCTCTGAAGCTGTGCTCTGCCCCTGGGGCCTGAGGCCAGTGGTCTGTGCTTGTCCACAGACCTGTGCTGAGCGAGGCGAGCCTGTCCAGTCCTGAGGGCCAGAGCTAGCAGCGGCATCTGCCTGCATTTTCCACATGGCTTTGTCTCTAAGCCGACGTCTGTTCTTTATCTCTTGACTCAGATCTCCTACTGTTTCTGAACTTGAGTGGGGGAGAAAGAAATTATGCTGACACCATAAAATCACTCGGTCCATACCTCCATCCCAGAAATTGGCTATTAATACAGATATTAACCACCGATTTTTCTCAAGTTTCCTACCCCGTTTGACATCTAGAGCAATGTGATAAGGCCCAATGCTCTTGGAGAATTCTAGTAAGGTAACCTATAGTGGACTTGATGGCATCTGAGTCCCTTCTTGTGAAATGGCCCCTCCCCCACAGCAGGAGGGCTTCACGGGGTTTCCACCCAGACCACCGGAACAAGAGCCAAAGCGATTTTCTGGCATTGGTATAAGGACATGCATATGGATCTGTGACTCGTAGGAGAAACAAGCCCTCTCTCCTGCCCGGCTTGCTGGTCTTGGGGCACTTGAATCTGCGCCTGCGTGTTGGTGATTGTCTTCTCTACCATGGGTTGAGAGCCTAACAGCACGAAGCCAAGCGAAAAAGATGACTTTGTTGAGTCCCTCTGTCCCACCATTCCTGGACCTGCCTCCCCTGACCCGAACCAGCACATACCCTTCATTTCTTAAGTAAGTTTGGCTTGGGTTTTTTTTCCACTGAAGCCAAAAGAATCCTGACTAGCACACTGGAGCGGACCTCCGTTGGTCAGAAGTATGTGGACGCCCAAATCCACACCTCCTTCCTAAGTACCCTCAGTGTTTGGGAAAACTGTCTCTCCCCATTGAAAATATCTGGAGGAATTTCTGGGTGCTGACACCACTCCCTCCTTCACTCCTGCATCATTACCTGGATCCCCAAACACACCACGTGAGCTGGCCACAAGCCCCTTCCAAGCCCATGAAACCTCCCACGCGGTCCTCCGTGCCTCACCCCTTCCTCTCCTCTGCTGGGGGGTGCACAGGATCCAGAAAATACCTCAGGATGTCAGAGCCACTGGGTGGAAGGGCCTGGATCTCTGAATGACTGCGAGGAGTTGACCCATGCAGGACCATGACTCACTGACAAATAAACAGATTGTGCTAAGCCTCTGCGATTTGGGGAATGTTTGTTTCAGCAGTAGTCTCACCTTGCACAATAAGGTGGCACTTTGGAGAGCTCCCCAAGAGCTATGATCCTGCAGGAATCCCAGAGCTTTGCATTTAAGCACAAATATAGATCGAGCCCCTACTCTGTGCTTGCAGAGCCCCATTGCATTTCTCTTTATCCTGCTCTGCCCATGATTGCCTCTCTTCTCATCTGTCTGTCTTCTCCACCTAGACCATAAGGTCCCCAAAAGCCGAGTCTTTATCTGTCTTCTATGTGGTGTCCCTGGTGTCTAGTTTAATGCCAGGCACATAATAAGTGCTCAGTAAATATTCATTCACTGCCTTTGCAAACTGAATAGTTACACAAAATTGTTGTGAGGCTTAAGTGAGGTTCTGATTGTGATGCTACATGGCACACAGTAGGTCCTCAGCAAATCCCCATAGAGTAAAAAGGAGCTGAATAAAGACACCTGAGGGCTAGGAAAGGCTTTTAGAGGGAGGGCAGATTTTTAGCCAGGACTGGTCCTACCCCAAAGCCAACAGAGTCTGTTCTCTCTGGTCCCTGGCTTGAGCCAGACTCCATCCAGGAGGCGGAGCCCATGCATAGCAGGATCCAGGATCCAGGATTGGGGAGGGGACCTAGGTTTCTCAGAGGGAGGCCCTGCCCCAGAGGCTTTGAGCTTTGGTGGGGATGAGGTGGCAGCACTTCAGGAGATCACGTTCCGAAGGCTTTTGCTGTGGAAGCAGACTTCTCACCCTGGCCTCGTGGACGGGAGTGTGGGATGCTGATATGCTTCTGGGGTAGAGCTTCTCTCTCACAGTTTGAAATAGCATCTCAGGAAACTTAACTCCTTGCATCCAGTCCTGTTTGCTGGAGACCGGCTTCAGGGATTCAGCCTAAAATTCCCAGGACAATTTCCAAACTGCGCTCCTGCACTTGGGGCGGGGGTGGGGTGTCCAAGCCCCATATGTAGTGTGTAGTAGTTAGTTGCTTGAGCTCTGGAGCCAGAATGCCTGAGTTCAAACCCTGGCTCTGGATAATTAGCTATGAGACCTTGGGCACATACTTAGCTTGTCTGAGCCTCAGTTTTCTCATCTATAAGGTGGAATGATAGTAGCAACCACACTAGAGGGCTATTGGGAAGATTGAGTTCATACCAGTCAGATGCATGGTGCCCTTGTGACCACTGGGCTTCTCTCCAGTTGGTTGTGGGCAGTGTCAGTTTTTCGTCTTTACTCTTGTGCCATGCAGACCAATTGAAAGCTCTGATGTTTAATAACCCTGTGGTGACACGATGCTGCATTTTGCATGACTGGATCTTTGGGATTCCCCTTGCTATGTCCCAGCAGCTGGCAGTCGGTTCTTCCTTCCTGCAGGGAAGCTGGGCACCTACCATGCCCCCCTACTTGCTGTGTGATCTTGGGTAAGCGCCTGTCCTTCTCTGAGCCTCAATTTTCTCATCAGCAAAATGGAGAAAATGACTTGCAGCGGGATGACAGTGATGATGAAATGAGATCATTGCTGGCGTTTGTATTCATTCAACAATTGCTTTTATTGAGCACCTACTATGTGCTGGAACTGTGCCAGGCTCTGGCGATACAGCAATGAATACAAACAAGATCCCAGTCCTGAGGGAGCCGACATCACAGGGGCAGCCATACACTAAACAGACAAAATACATAGTGTCTTGGATGGTGATAAGTGCTGTGAAAAGCAGTAAGTTAATCAAGGAGAGGGCTAGGGAGCAAGGGGTACCGTTTAAAATAGGCTAGTCAGGGCCCTGGCCAGTGTGGCTCTGCGGTTGAAGCGTCAGCCTGTGCACCAAAGGGTCTTGGGTTCAATTCCCCGTCAAGGGCATGTACCTGGGTTGCAGGTTCGATCCCCAGTCCCCCAGGCACATGTGGAAGCAACCAATAGATCTCTCTCTCTCTCTCTCTCTCTCTCTCTCTCTCTCCTTTCCCCTCCTTCCCTTCCACTCTCTCTAAAAGTCAATGGAAAAAATATCCTCGGGTGAGGATTTAAAAATAAAAAAGGATAGTCAGGGAAAGGCTTCTCTGAAAAAGAATTTGGCAAGGTGAGGGGGCCACAGAGCTGCCTCAGAGGAGAGCTTTGCAGGCGTGAGTGCCCAGCGTGCTCCAGAACACGCGGCTGGAGCCACGCGCGCAGGGAAAGCAGCTGGGGGTAGGTCAGAGGGGCAGCCGGGGGCAGCTGGGCAGAGCTTCGCAGGCCACTGTAAGGACTTTGGCTTTTCTCTGCAAGCAACAGGGAGCCACAGGAGCATTCTGAGCAGAGGAGGGCACGACCTCACTTTCATTTTCCTGACAGAGCTCAACCCCGTGACAAGATGAGATCGCAGCCTCCTTTCCTCTGCAGGAGGACGCTTGGAGGAGCTCGTGGCCCTGCCACCTTGGCAGCCGCCTTCCAGCTGGCACTCCAGGCCGGGGCTCGCATCCCCGTTGCCCCCTCCCAGTTCTCTGTCTTGACTCCTGCCTGTCTCCTGGTCTAGTCTATACCCCACCTCCTCGGGGAAGCCAGCCCAGAGCCTTAAACCAGCCCTTATCCCTTCCTCCCTGGGGAACCAAGGAGGAGGATCAGTGGACAGGTCTTGGCACCCAAGTACCACTTTCAAACCCTCCCTGCTTCAGAACCCTGTGCCTCAATGTTCTTCATCTATAAAATGGGGGTAATGATAACAGACTCACCCTCGCCTAGTAAGTGGGCTCCCAGAGGCCCAGTCGTGTAAAATGCAGCACAGTGCCAGCACAGGGCTAACGCGCATCCGAGCGTCAGCTGGTCTGCAAGGTCACAAGAGCCAAGGCAGGAAACCCCACCACCACAGAGAAAGGCTCAGGGTCACAGGCTTGTTTCCTAACCTCTCCACTCCACTTCCCATTCAACTCAAGACCACCCACGATCCAGAACAGGTGCTGGCCCGAGGTTAGCTGCTCTTCACCGCCCGCCTGTGGACAGGGCAACGCGTCTGTACAGGAAACATCCTTGGGAGTGCACCTGGCGTGCTGGGTGAGTGCCAGCTGCCGCCACAGCGCCCATCACAGGGGGAGGCCTCCTCTTCCTCTGCTTGCCCCCAGCAGGTAGTGACCATGCTCACGTGTGTCACCAATGCCTGGTATACAGCAAGGGCTCAAGAAATGCTTGTTGGAGGCAACAGAACACAAATAGAGGTAGGTGCATATCCTGCGTTTGCCATTTTCTGGTGTGTGACCCGGGGTGAGTTACTCCACTTCTCTGAGCCTCTGTTTCCTCAATCTGTAAAATGGGAGGACTCGTTCCTCCTGGCAGGTGGATGGGGTGTCCCTGGGCTCCCATGCCTCAGCTGGGTCCTCACCCAGACATCTAGAGAATACCTGCAGGGGCCCTGCGGACACAGCAGTGCCCGTGGAGCCATGGCAGCATGTGGGCAGAGCTGACCTGGGTGTGAGCGCTGGTGAGTGACAGGTTGAGGGCTCCCAGTAAGACCTTGTGAGACTCTCGGGACCAGGGTCTGTAGCAGCGGGGGGAAGGGGGACATGAGTGGAGCCATTGTTTCTGCTCCATCAGTTATTCTGTGCTTCGCCCAGCCGGCATGGCTCAGCGGTTGAGCATCAAGCTATGATCCAGATCGAAGTTTGATTCCCAGTCAGGGCACATGCCCGGGTTTCGGGCTCGATCCCCAGGAGGGGGCATGCAGGAGGCAGCCAATCAATGACTCTCTCATCATTGATGTTTCTATCTGTCTCTCTCTTTCTCCATTCCTCTCTGAAATCAATAAAGACATATTTTTAAAAAATGATTCTGTGTTTGGTTGGTTTGCCCTGGACTCAGAGAAGGGCAGGAGCCTCTTCCCCTCTCTTGTCCCAGTTCAGGGCAAAGAGAGCCCTAAGAAACCTACCATTCATGAGGACCTCTACGTGACCCCTGGGCTTCTAGGTGCTTCCTGACAGCTGTTACTGAGCACTTAGCACCAGCTATTTTTTGTGCGCTTCTCATGTTCCATCTCGGATGAGGTCCCTCAAAAACCATTTGAGATAGGTCTTATTAGTCTCCAATTTACAGGTGGAGAAACTAAGGCACAGAAAAGCTAAGTAGCTTGCCAAGAGTCACACAGAAAGGAAGTGATAGAGCCAAGATTGGGCGAAGGTCTGTCTGCCTGGTCAGGGAGTGAAAGCAGACAGGCCACCAGCTGGCAGCTCCCTGCCACCTGGGCCTCCAGGACCCCAGATAGAGCCCAGACTCTAGCCTGGATTGTCGATGAGCTCTGCTGCCCCTTGGAGCTGAAGCCTGGCTCTCCTGATTTCTCCTCTGTCCATAGTAGCTTTCCATTTAACAGGCAGCCTAGCCTGCGGGTTAGAGCCATGACTTTTTCCAAAGCCAGGCACCGGGGCTCAAAGCCTGGCTCCGCTCCTTTCTCTCCATGCCTCAGTTTCTCATCCAGAAGATGGGAGCAGTAGGACCCACCTCATTGGGCTATAATGAGAACCAACTGAGAAGCTGTGTTTGGAGCGACAGGCAGTCATAGCCAGTAAAGCTCATCTGGTCCTACCAGGTTGCTCCTTCTCTGAGTCCTGTGGACTTTCCCCATGTGTCTCTTTCTGCCTTGTTTCTCTCTCTTCCTCCCTGCCTTCTCTTCTAAGACATATCTGTTTTGCTTTGAAAAAGCTTCTCTTTGTCACTTTCCCCTCTTTCTTGCTCCCTTCTGGGTCCTAAATCCTGGCTCTGCGTGTATGTGCTGCATAAACTAAGCAGAGTGCAGAGCAGCCATCCTGACAGTGCATGGTCTTAAACTTTGCTCTCTAGAAAACTCTCCTGGGGAATTCACCAAATGCAGATTCCTGGCCCCACTCCAGAGATCCTGATTCTGTAGGTCCAGGGTAGAGTCAGGGAAGCCACCTTTTAAGGCGAGCTGGCTCTTGCACTAAACTTTGAGAAGCACTGCATTGCCCTCAGTTTCCTCATCTGTAAAATGGGAGCAAACAGAACCCATTTCCAAGGTTGTAAAGATGAAATGAAATGATTTGTCTGGGAAACAGTGCCTGTGTCTTCATTTTTCCCCCCATCTTGGCTTTTATTTAATTTCTTTTGTCTCTGTCTTCCTCCTACTCTGTTTCTGGTGTTTTCTTATTTCTTTTTCTCACCTCTCTGAAAGTGAATCCAATCCCAGAGCCAAAGGAAAAATTGAAAAAGAGTGGCCCTTTCATAAGGGCTGGAGGCCCCAAGACCGTCCAAGTGGCCTCCTGATCTCGCACCCTAGCTCCTCCTTGCCTCGAACCCCAGCTGTCCCCTAAGCCAGAGGATCTCCCGCACCTGCAGCCCCACAGTAGCAAGCCCAGTGATGATGGGGATCCGTTGTGCAGAAATGGCCCTGCTGCTATGGAAACCAGCGCTTAGGAACCGCTCAGAGCTGATCCATTCCGGGGAGCAGCCTGGCCTTGGGGGAGGGGGAGAGGCCAAACTCTGCGCCTTAAACTTTGCCCTCCTATTACTGGCCCTGTGACGCTGGGCAAGTCACTTAACCTCTCTGAGCCCTCTCTCCCTCACCAGCCTGGGAGCAGCAGCCCCCATTAGCAGTGGGTAATAACGGCCGCCAATGACTGAGCGCCGCGCTGAGGCTTTCAAGCCTGAAGACACGGCAAATTGCCATTTGCTTTCATTACTGCGAGCTCGAAATATTCTAGTGCCAGCTTGCTGTGCGACCCTGTGCCACCTGAGGGCCACCAAACGATTTCCATGATAGAATTCCCTCTTGAAGAGGTGTGGGGTCCACTCTGAGTCACCCTCAGACACACACACACACACACACACAGACACACACCAGCCACTGAGCTAAGCTGCCCAAACAACCCCTGACCCCACTGAGACACCCAGACACTGCGGTTCCTCTGAGGAAGGGAAGGAGAAGTGAGCAGGAGGGCTGACTGATTATTCCATCTGCAGCTGTTGCTGCAGCACCAGCAGCCAGGGGACTTCTCTGAGCTCTTCAGGTCTTCAGGCCTAAGTCTGAACTCATCAGCCTGACCTTCCAGGCCCCCAGCATGGACCTGAAAGGCTCCCCCAGGAGGCCTGCCCCTGCTCCATGGCATCACCCCCCTCAACTTGATCCCCATGGGGGAGGTGAAAACTGCCTGCCACCCAGCCCCTAAGGACCGCCAGGCAAGGCCTTCACCCTCTCTGTGCCTTAGCTTCCTCATTTGCTGAGACACACACTGCACTGTATACACTCCCAAATACACACTCACCCAGCCCAGACACACAGCACCCTCGCACTGGCAGTGAAGGAGGAGCCCTGGTTCCCTTGGACCTCCGGCCTCTGGCCATGCACTTTCATGCCTCCTGCCTTTGCTCATGCAGTTTCCTCTCCCTGGAACCTGCTCCCTCATGTTCTCCCAGCACTCTCTGGGATCCCCTGAGCCCCACCCCTCCTCACTAATCATAATCTAATCTCCCAGAGGACACTGTGACTTGCCCAAGATCACACAAAAAGTGTGTGGCTGCAGAACCCGTGTTAGAACCCTGGCCTCGGGGGGACACTGAGTCCAGCTGCTCCAAAGAGCATCCATGCATTCATTCAGCCAGCCAGGCGTCTGCTTGTTTGTTTTCCCAGCAAACACTTATTACACCCCAGGCAGGCTGCTCGGTGCTGGGGACCCAGCCATGAACAAGGCCAGACGAGAATGAGAGCGCACGGCCCAGAAAAGCAGACAGATGCTAAACAAGTAATTATAAGCATGATGGATGCCACAGAGGAAAAGCAGAGAGAGCCCTGGGAGGGGACAGGAGGGGGCCGCCAATTTCTCCCATTTGTGCAAGGTTTTATAGCAGCCTTGCCCCAGGGAGGCTCCTCCAGCTCCTTGCATCCGAACCCCCTGGGGAAGCCGGTTCAGCCCTCAGGCCTGCAGACTAGCAGGGCAGGCTTCCTCCTGAACATGGGCTCGGGGAAGGCTGCTCTGGGGTGTGAGGACCAAATTTAGAGGCCGGGAGGGGGTGGGGTAAATGTTTTCTAATCACCAACCGTGTCCTGAGCTCTTGCCAGGCCTCTGAGGTAAAATTAGCCCCAGTTTATAGGTAAGCAAGCCAAGGCCCAGGAAAGCCCAGTGACTAGTGAGTGCAGAGCAGGGGTAGGAACCCCGGCCGGCCAGACTCCAGATCCAAGAAGGTTCTCAGAGATGGCTCAGATCCTGGTGCCCAGCGCACAGCCCCCCTGAGTGTGAAAGGGGAAACAAATAACCAGCACCCAGTGAGCCCATTATAAGGTGCCGCCTTACTTCATAACAGAGCATCACAGTAACACAGCGATGAAAGGCTCTGGCATCACAATGAGTGGGTATCTGCCCAGGTGCCTCTGCTTAGCAGCTGTGTAGCCTCAGGCAAGCTGTCTAACCTCTCTGAGCTCAGTTCCCATCTATAAGATGGGGATGGGTGTGGAACCACCTCCAGGGTGGCTGTGAGGAGTTTTATCCCTCTGGCCTTGTTGCTTTTCCTCTCTCTCTCCATCCCTCCATGCCAACCTCACTGGCCTCCAGGCTCTTCTCAAACATGCCAGGTCCTCTCCCTGCTCAGCAGCTTTGCACATGCTGTTCCCTCTGCCTGAACACTTTTCCTCCCGATATCCACATGTCTCTCACTTCACTGCACTCTTTGGGTCTCTGCTCGAATATCACCTTTTCAGAGACAGTATCATCCTGGCAAAACCAGCCCTGAGCCGTCACCTTGTATCCTCTCTTGCTGCTTTATTTTGTTTCCTTGTACTATCTCCACCTATTACTCCCATCTCCCTGAATAAGAACAGGGGCTGCAGGAGGGCAGAGGCTTGTTTCCCCAGCCAAGGCACTTGACTAGGCCACTCGAGCACACAGGCCTTCTGTATCCCTGTGCTGTGCAGTCCCCCAGCAGCCAGCGGAGGTGTCTGTGGGGGCCTGGCTCTAAGCATTCTACCCTTCGCCTGGCAGGCAGCAAGGCCTAGGCGGAGCGTGGACACTGCTCCGCAAACCTGCTCAGGCTTCCTCCTCGAGCACAGCTAAGACTCTGGAGAGAGGGGCAGTGAATACCCCAGCCCCTCCCCGAGTTCCCTGGAACTGGCAGGCAGTGGGAAACCAGACCCAGGCTTGGCAAGGGCTTGGCAGGGGCTCGGTGCCAAGGGGCAAGGCCCTGCCAACCTCCCTCCCCCAAACAGCAACCAATTGTCTCAGCAGCTCCCAAGTCCCCGAAGAGACCTCCCAGTGGCCAGCCACTGTCTCACAGGGACGCCTGCTGTCAAAGGGGCCAGCAGTCTGGCTGCTTCCGGCTACGACAGGGCATGGTGGTCCCAGCCCCACAGGAGGCCCTGGGACTTCCGGGCCTGTTGGAAACTCACAGCCTGGAGCTTGGCGGAGAGCAGGCGAGGACAGATCCCGGGGGCCCCTGTCCTCTTGGCATTTGTATGCAGGTGCAGGCCCTGAACATGAGCTGGAATCCATCACCAGAAAATAAAACTCTCAGAGAGAGCAGGCCACAGAAGACAAACGGCTGCAGGCTGAGGGTAACAGCCACCCTTGCTTGCCGAGTGTTTCACTATGTCTCACTCTGAGGGGGTGGGGGCATCTCCAAGTGGGAACTCATGCAAACTTCACAACAGGGAACTTATGGGATCTCCACACCTCAGAGAGAAAATGGGCCAGAGAAGGGAAAACAAGTGTCCAGAAGAAGGAAGTCAGTGTTAGAATGAAGGCCTCCTGGCTCCAGAGGCAGGGCCTGGGCTGCTCTGCCATGTCCTGAACCTTCCTTGCTGGGGCATAGGATGGGAGTGAAGAGGGGCTGACCACTGGATTCATGTTTCCATGGCAAAGGCCTTCTTTATGACCCTCCAGAGCAGTGGGCATGAGTCTGGCCTCGCGCCACCTGCATCCAAATGGGATACAGGGAGCTTGTGGGAAAGCTCGTTCCCAGGCCCACCCTGGACTGCTGGGGCTGGCTAATCTGCCTTTTTGCAAGATCCTAGTTGATTCTGATACTCAACCTGAGCTTCAGAACCACTGGCTTAGGGAGAATTCTGACCTAAACAGAAGTAGCTTTTGATTTGTTAGGTGAATAGAACTGGAGCCGAGTGCCTAAGTTGGGCCTGGAGGGAATAATGAAGAATACTCTTTACTGAGCGTTTTCTATGTGCTAGAACCTCTTCCAAGTGCCGCATACTCATTTCATCCTTAAAACAATCCCACAGGGGATGTTATGTGATTATTTGCCCATTTCACAAATGAGAAAGCTGAGGCCTACAGAGTTCAGTATAAGGTTGCACAGTTAGAAAGGGGAAGAGCCAGGATTTGAACCTAGGTCCACTCAGGTGAAGGTCCCAAAGCCTGCCCCGCTTACTGCTAAGCTAAAATCAGGCCTTATCTCTACCTACCCAGGCCTCCCGCCCCACTCCCATCCTGGAACTCAAAGTCTAGCGGAAAAAGAAGAAGAATACACAGGTCATGGACTTCTTGGGGATGTTCACCAAGGGAGGGGCACGCCTGGGCTGGAGATGCACAGGAAAAAGACCCCTAACCCAGAAGGGAGAGTTTGTTGGAAAAGCCTCCTTAGAAGAGGCCCTTGAGAGTTGGGCTCTGACAGATGAAAAAGAGTTTGCCAGGCAGACCCTGGGAGGCACATTCAGAGAATTGTCATGTGACAGCCACATGGGGCTGGGGGAACACTTGATGACTTTGAAGTCCTGGTATAAGAGTCAGACTGCAGGATGGCCTAGGTGCCACTGAAGGATGGAGGGCACCGTCTTTGCATTTGGAAAGCCCAACCTGTGGTCTGAGAAGGCTGGGTTGGAGGCAGAGAGACTGGAGGCAGGAAGATCCATGGTTCAGGGGGCAGGTGGAGCTGAGCTAGGCAGCAACAGTGAGAATGGGGGCAGGCAGGACTGATGGGAGAAACATTTGTGAGAGACCTGAGGGGACCGAGGCCAGGTGGCTATGGCGATGAACGGAGAGGGAGGCAGGCAAAGGATGCGTGAAAATTCTGGAAATTGGTGGGACAAAAGCATCCAGGAGGAGGAGAGCAGGTGGGGGTGACAGCGAGTTTCTTTACAGGTATT
This sequence comes from Miniopterus schreibersii, assembly GCF_964146895.1. Classification (NCBI taxonomy): domain Eukaryota; kingdom Metazoa; phylum Chordata; class Mammalia; order Chiroptera; family Miniopteridae; genus Miniopterus; species Miniopterus schreibersii. The sequence continues at coordinate 63,756,575 of NC_138110.1, forward strand.
TTGGTTCTGGGGGCCCGTGGAGCATCCAGGAGGGGTGTCCAGGGAGAAGTCAGAGAGACTTGAGTAGGAGTCATCAGAGTGGGGCAGAGCTTCAAGTCTAAGGATGGGTGGGGTCACCTGCTGAGAGGTGAAGTGACAGGGGAAGGGCCCTCAAGTTGTAGCCTCCCAGCCTTCGCCAGCCCAGCTTTTGCCAGCACAAGGTGCTCCGCCTTGACCAGACCCCTCTCCTGTCTCCTGTCACACCCATTCTCTCCTCCCCATGTCCTCAGCTTGGGAGGGGGAGGTGCCTCTTGTCCTGCTGTCCTCTGAGGCTCACACAGTCACTTAGAGGAAGTCCATCTTCTCTCTGAGAGACCTCAGCGCCTTTTAGGAGCCCTGTACATGCCTGAGATACTAACTGTGACCTAGGCTAGGTGTGTCTGGCAGTGTGGGGTCACAGGATAAAGGCTTTCAAGGGGGCGAGCTTTGGGAGCTCTCCCCCGCACCTCACACTCACACACCCACCCTCCTTGGCTCCCTGGAAAGGGCAGAGTCCCACTTACACCAGTGTGGCTGTGAGCAAATCGCCACCCTCCTTTCTCATCTTCATCTGTAAATAGAGATGCTAATATGTGACACAGACTTCCATCTCCAAGTCTGCACCATAGGGGTCAAAAATGAATGCAATCATGTGAAAATTAAATATGCAAAAGGCTTGCACATAGTGGGCCTTGCTGTAAGGTGACTGGAACGAGGATGGGTGCCTTCCTGGGCCCAAGCACTGCAGGGACTGGTGGTTGGCTAGGGCTGTTGGGAGGTGGGGACAGGAGGGTGCCCTGGCCTGGTCCAGACTGGAGCCTGGAGCAGGAGGCAGCTGGGTCTCAGAGAGATCTGAGCTGTGGGCTGGTGCTGGCAGTAAAAGGTATTTGCATCAGAAAATGGGTAAAGTGAATTGTTATTTCACTAACTTGTGTAGCAACAGACTACCACAGAGAGAAGGGAGATTTGGAGACCCACAGGGTGGTGGGGGTTGAGCCAGACCAACAACCAGACTGAGGGCTTCCAGGGACACAGCAGCCTGGACAGGAGCTGGACAGGGGGTGCCTTTGGGTGGAGGGGTGAAGGTGAAACTGAGCATCACCCTAGATTCTTTGTGGGCAGCCTACAAAGGATCACCACCCTCCTTTCTCATCTTCAGCCCCCAGCCTCAAGGCAGGAGACCCACCTAGAAACAAAATCAAGCCCATCGCTGGCACCACCACACTGGCAGTCACAGGAAGTTCTCAGAAGAGGAAACAGCAAGCACAGGGACCCCAGGCAGGACTGACTAGAGCATGAAGGACAGGAAGGAGGACGGTGGCTGCAGCAGAGTGGGCAGTGAGGATGGTATGGCCTCAGGATGGAGAGCGCCAGGGGGACTGGGCAGACAGAGCAGTGTCGGCTGTACCATGGCAGCCCCCAGAGGTTCAAAAGCAGGGAAGGGGACATGAATGGGTTTAGATTGCTCAAAGGCCTCCTGGGTGCTGGCTGGGGAGGGCTTGCAGGGGCCAGGGTGGGAGCGGGAGAGCCGAGAGGAGGCTGTGCAGCATCTGGATGCAGACGGTGGTCAGCGAGGGTCGTGGGGGGGGAGGTGGAAAGGGGCAGATGCGCAGGAACTAACTGGGTTTTAAAGGTGCTGTTGACAGGACTTGAGAATGGATATGGGGGCGAGGGAAAAAGAGAGGACAGGGAGGGCCAGGGTTACGTGGCATTACACATGTGGGCAGAGGCTCCACCTGGCATGGCACCGTGCGCATGCTCAATAATACTGCCCGTGAGGGCAGAGCATTCTGCACCAAGGCCAGCCTTGCACCAGGACCAGCCCTGCAGGCCATGCAGGGTGGTGTTTCTGGTCTCAGTTTCTTGGGTTGGCCCAGATGACCACTGTTCAATGTGGGCAGTGACAGCATGAGCACCGGGCAGGGACTTGCCCAGTGTCACTGGGCTTATTAGGAGCAGAGCAGGAAACCAAGTCTCCGGATGCTGTAAAATCCCCTTTGGGATCTGAGAAGTCCGGTGTCCCGGGCGGGAATTCCAGCAGCACCTTCCTCCTGCATCCGCTGAGAAACAGGCTCTGAAGGCTGTTTCCTTTAGCTGTATGACATCCACCCTCGTAGCCTCTGCTCTTGTTGTTCTCTCTTCCTGGGCTTCCCACGGCTGCTCCTCACGCTCTTGGCCCAGCAGTCCTGCCGAGGTCGGCCTGCAGAGCTGACCCAGGCCTCGCCGGGCCGCAGGATTTCCCAGCACTGGGCAGCAGCCTGGGCAATGCCGAGGGCCAGGTTATTGCCGTTGCCTCATCTCCTTCCACAGTTAACTTGGAAGGACTCCAGCCCTGTGGCTGCCAGCACCCACTCTGTGGCAGCTCAGGTTCCCACGTGGACTGGCCCTGGCTCCTGGGGGCCGAGCCATACAGGATAGATCCACCTTTCCTGCTGGGACACAGCCCAGGCGGAATCCCCCTTTCTTCCCTCTTGCCCAGCTTGGATGTGAGTCAGGGAAGGTCCCAATGACATTTTCCTCTCTCCTCCCCGCCCACAAAGGCATAATAAGCAGGCACAGCCTCACGTGGTAGGAGTGGGGGTGCGGGGTGGTGGAACCAGCTGGAGCCAATGCCCAACCTGCCTTGATGGTAAGGCCACCCAGGAGCCTCAAGCCAGTAGGTATTCCTTCCTCCTTCCCTGAGGCTCCTTCTACTGGCCCCAGAATCAGGATACAGGCTTTTTATACTTAACCCCAGTGTGGTCCCTGCCTCACTCACAGCCAAGTTCAGACAAGAGGCAATCAGGGGCTTAAGTGGCTGCCAGAAAAGGCTAGCTGCCTGGTTATTAAATATTAAGAGGCAAGAGCCTGGGAACGTATAATTGCAAATGAGACTTTGAAACAGATGTTGCCAACAGCTTGGACCAGCGTTCACAGTTGGGACCAACATGGGATTTCAAGTCCCTAAGCCAGACTGCTCGCAACAGCCCTACATTTACTGGGCACCTGCTGGGTGCCAGTCTCTGAACTGGATGCTGCAGGTACAAAGATTGACCAGACATGGTCTCAGCTCAAGGGGTTCCCAGTCTGGTAAAGAGGACAGAGGAACCAAGCAAAGACCCATGGCCTAGGTCGTCCTAAGGGTGGTGCGGGCCCCAGGGAAACACATGTAAGGGAATGGGGGAGTAAAGGCTTCAGAGGGGAAATTTGGAATCAGTTCAAAATTCAACAAACATCTATTGAGTACCTACTGTGTGCCAAACATTATTGTAGATTCTGGCAAATAAAGCATTAACTAAATCAAGCACTTTCTCCCATGGCACTTAATTGAGAGGGAGCTTGCTTTCCACTAATGGACAAGAGTTTGCACCATAAAGAAAAGGCAGGGAGGAAAAGCCCATGCAGAGATTTGGAGGCATGAAAAAGTAAGATATATTGAAGGTAAGCGGGGAGTTCAGTGTGGCTGAACATGTGTGGGAGGGAGAGGTGGGATGGCTAGTAGTCAAGGCCTGAAAAGCTGCCACACTGATGAATTTGGGTGAGTCCTGGTGGAGGTCAAAGTGCAGTGGAGTGACCTCCCTCAGGGACAATCCATGGCTCCCAAGATCCCTAACATAGGACTAATCTGGCCTTTTAAGTCACCATCCTGAGAAGCCTTGAGAGTCAGAAAACACTCCAGTGGACATCCTGGGGGAGGTGGCTGCCTGGTTAACCACCCACCCCACCCCAGGCTGAGTTACTAAACCTCTGTGAGGGCCTCAGAGGAGTCCCGCCCCTTGGCTCTCCTCACACCTGCAGTCTGTTATGCCAGCTCCTGAATGGCGGAAAATATATCCCAGAACACAGGCACCTTTGTCTCAGTCTGCAGAAAGTAACAGGGGTAATATGAGAGCCCAGACCACTCATGAGACAAGTCCTTGCCAACGGGCAATTCCAGGTCAACATCCCCAAGAATGTCCCAGCTGACTGGGCTGCCCTCTCCACTGCCCTGCCCGAGCCGGGGGTGGATGGGATGAACTTTCAAGGTCATTCCCGGGCCATGATTCTATACAAAGAAAGGCAAGGGAAGGGGGAGGAAGAGAGCAATATTTGAAGATGCTAGGTTACAGGAGGATTCGAGTCCTGGGATATGGTTCTAAGAGCCTAGAGTTGCATGTGGCTAAGATTCTAGAATTCTCTAGGTCTAGAATTATAGGATGCTAGAATTCTGTGATTCTAAGACCAGCTTGATAGGGGAGGGCAAACATCGCAGCCATCACATTCTCTTAATAAAATTCATGCCTCTGGAGAGAGCCCCACACCCTAACTCCAAAGCCAAGCAGGCTTGCTTTCCCCTTTCTGCCTCTAAATTGTCTTCTCTCTTCTCGGTGTCTGCTCATCTACACACCCCTCGCAATCCCTCCTCCAAGCCTGGCAGCCACACATTTGCCATCTGCATATAACCCAGTGATTAGCACAGCTGAGCGGGAGAGGAGGGGTGTGGAGCCCTTGCTGCCTGCCAGTCAGACGGCCTTAAGTCGACCAGGCTGCAAGGAGTCACCCCCAGCTCCCTGAAAGGGCTGAGCGGGGAGACACACTCATGCAGACACACACACATGATTGCGCGCGCACGCACACAGACACACACACACACACACACACACACACACACACACAGAAAGATTCCAGGCACACAGACATACAAAGACACCCAGAGAGAGAGACATGCACACCACACATGGACATCTGCAGACAGCATGCACTCACACACAGGCAAACAAACCAAACAGATACAGGCAGACACACGACCCGCAGTGACACCCCCCTGAACACACAGATATGCAAAGACGCAGAGAAAGACATGTATAGCATGCATGGGTATTAGTAGTGCGGGTGCACACACACACACACACATCCATAAAGACAAAGCCACACAGAGAAATACACAGTGGCATACATACATACACATAGGTACAAACACATGTAAACAAATCTAAATAAATAGATGCAAATTACAGAGGACAACGCACTCCCAGGGTTACAGGGCGCTGAGTTAATGCACCCTCCAAATAAGAATTGTGGGGAAAGTAACGCTTTTCATTCCCCTCTCATCCCTCTGCCGCCTCCACTCCACTCATTTATGGGACGTTATTGAAGGCCTACTATGCACACAGCCTGGCTTTGGGTCCTTGAGACACCTCAGAGCTATGACACAGTGGAGTGGGAGGGAGCACTTCAGTTAGGCCACGGCAACACAGAAGCAGCTGTGATACATGGAGTCAGTGAGTTCAGAAAACCCTGCCCGGAGTTGTACAAAATGGGTTGTCCAGAAAGGTAGCGAGCTGCCCATTGCTAGAGGCAATTTAGTGTAACAAAGAAGTTTGCACGTCAGGTGGGAACTAAAAGCCTTTAAAATTCCTTCCAGCTCTAATGTTCTTCTCCTATGAATTCTATTGGGCTTCAGAATTTGAAAATCACATTCCCTATTCGTAAAAGCATTTCAAACATGCGCCCCCAGTGATGTTTACTTGCTTACTCATAAATGCATTATATCCTTTTCAGACTAATATATACTTCATAGAAAAGAAACAAAAATAGAAAAACTTGAAATAATGAGATGAAAATACATAGATGGTTACCTTAAAGGACAGGGATTAGTGGAGGGAGAGTGATGCAGCATTTACTGAGTGCCTTCTATGTGCCAGACTTCTGATGAATATTATTTCTCATATCTTCAAAATAGCCCTGAAAAGAATTGTTATTCTTTTTTTCCTTTTTACAGATGAGAAACTGAACACAGAAAGGCGAAGTCTCTTTCTCAAAGCCACACAGCATGTAGCTGGCAGGGCTGGTATCTGGACCCAACCAGGCTGGCTCTAGGCCCCAGTGCTCCACCCTGAGGCTTTGGGTCTTGCAGGGAAGGAGTGGGGCGTGCAAGAGGGTGGGGAAGACCCATTCTATCGTAGGCAACAGTTGCAAGGCTAAGGTCCCAGCCCTCAGTTGAATGGGAGGGACTGAAAAATTTGTCAAGAGCCTCAAATGGCATCTCAAAGGATTTGGGCTTGAAACTGAGCAGCAGGTAGGATTCTCCGGCCCCAGGCACAGTTGGCCAAGACACACAACTTGCTGCTCGAAGTGTGGGGCAGCAGCTTGGGCTTCACCTGGGAGTTTGTTGGAAAAGCAGAATCTCAGGCCCCACCTGGACCTACTGAGTCAGAATTCACATTTCATAGCACTAAATTTTGATTATGTTAAATTCATCTGGTCTGTGACGATGATCATGCTGGGGCTCCCTTTTCTCCAGAGTTTGCTCAGTTTCAGAATCTTAGAGAGTCCAGGAAACCTGAGGTGGCTTCCAAAAATCTGTCTACACCATTTTCCCTGTAGCTCTGGGGCCGTCTTGCTCCAGGTAAAAGCCAAAGGCCTCACCTTTGCCTGTGAGGCTGAGAGGACTGTGCCTGCATAGTATAGTGTGTTTCATAACTCAGGCGTTTATTTTTCCATTTGTCTCACTAGAATGTGAATGCTTCCAGCACCCAGAACAGCCCCACCCCGCAGTAGGTGCTCAGAAATACCTGTCTACTGAATGAAGGCCAAGCCGATTCTCTGACCTGGGCAGGGGGGTGGGCCGTGGGGCCTGTGGTGAGACAGAGGCTTTGGAACCCGGTCTGGCTTCCTGGGGCCACCATGAGGCCTGCCCTGAGGTTGTGCCCCCACACCCCAGTTCCACTGAGGGAGGGGCAGCACCCCCACCAGCCTGGGACCCCGCCGTTTCTCCAACAGGTCCTGCCTCTCCCCTAGCCTCTCCCAAGTCTGTCTGGTAAGTCCTCTGCTCTTAGACTTTACCAAAAGCCAAGGGGCCTTACTATGGGCATCCATCTGCCAAAATCCCCGCAGCACCTATGTGCGAAGCCCAGTTATTTGCTTGAAGCTGGGGAGAAGAAACACTAGGGGGACAAGCACAGGCTAACATGTTCTAACTTGGCCCATCACACTTCCAGGCGGGGAGACTGGGGCCACCCCATTTCCCACTCTATGCCTCAGTCTTCTCACCCTTAGGAAGGATAAGGGGTCAGTTACTGCTTTCTTGACTGGACAGGTAACAAGACTCAGTGAGAGAGCAAACTCCAAAGGTGGGATCGCAGGTATGAACCACCCCGTGACCCTTGCATTTGGGGGGCTTGATGAGGATATGGAGGAAAATAAGGGATCTGGCATCAAAAGATCTGGGCTCATCCCCCTTGCTGGCGGCTGGCCTGGTATGTTGCCCAGGTAGTCGGTCTCTGCCTATCACGGAGCTTCTGTTTGCTCATCTGTACCAATGTGGGGAAGTGAAGGGCACAAAGTCCAGCCAGGCGAGGCCAGCATCCAGGCCCAGCCCTCACACAGCGGGCTGAGGCTGCACTGAGGTTATGGGCCAAAGAGCTCTGGAAATGAGCTCTGGGGGTCCTCCTACCCCACCTTCCTCCTTGCTCCTGTGGCAACTGCTCTGAGAAGGCCACATGGCCACCTGCTCCCTGCTCCCCTGAGGCCACAGTGCCAGCTCCTCAGAAGTGGGGAGCAGAGAAAGTGGGAGCTGCTTCGGCTTTCCCTAGGAGCATGGCCGGCTGCACCCAGGGACAGATACTTCCTCTCAGGAACAGGAATGAGGCCAGCTGGAGTCCTGGCCTCCCTGCCTGGGAAGGAAACTCGAGTTCAACGAGGACATCTATCCCTCCAGGAAACCCAGGCCAAGCCGGGCCATCAGGGCAGAGGAGCCTGCATGTTCGGTGGAGCTGCCAGGGTCTCGTGGACAGAGCGGCTCGCTCTGGGCTCCTTCCGCTCGCTTTCTGAGGCCCTGCTCTGTGTAGGTACCACTCCAGGCGCTGGAGGCTGGAGACCCTGCATGGAGCTCACATTTGAGTGGGGGAAGCCGCTGCAATCAAGAAGTATATCCTGTTTATGTGCTATCAAGAAAAGTACAGTGGGGTGAGGGGGTAAGAAATAACGGGGATACTTTTAGATAGAGTGGTCGGGACAGGCTTCTCCAAGGAAGGGACTTCTGAGCAAAGATCCAAAGGAAGGGACAGAGCATGTCAGGCAGCCAGCTGGGAAGAGAGGACTTTGGGAGCAGCAAGTGCAAAGGCCCCAGGGAGGGTGCTTGCTGGTCACGTTCAAGGGGCGGAGTGAGCCAGAGAAAGAGGGGGGAATCAAGGTCAGAGAGGGGGTAGTGGGTGGGATCACAGGGGGCTTTGTGGCCCACATTGAGAACTTGGGGTTCTATTCCAAGAGATGAGAGGCAAGGTTATCGGGAGGTTTAGGCTGAAGGAAGAACAAGATGGGGAGTCCAGTGAGGAAGCCAGAAGCCGGAAGCCAGAAGCCAGTGAGGAGATAACTGCACTAATCTGGGTGAGAGGTGGAGGAGGGTGGGACCAGAGGGGATAAGGGTGGAAAGGAGTGGTCAGACTCTGAGTTTATTTTGAAGGCAAAGCCAAGATGATCGGCTGGCAGCACTGTGAGTAGAGAGGATGAGAAAGAGAGGGCTCATGGAAGACACCAAGGAATTTTGCCTGAGCAACTGCATAAATGGAACTGAGATGGAGAATATGGGACAGAGGCAGGTGCCAACCATGGTTCTCAGCTGCCGTCTGCTGATTCCATCTGTCTCTCTCCCCCCACCTCCATCTCCCTCGACACTTTTTATCCATTAATCCTGCCCTCAACCTGTTTTCAGATGAGGAATGGAGGCTGAGACCCACCCAAGATCGCACAGCTAGTGAGGGGCACAGCCTGGAGCTCTCAGCCACTGAGCTCAGGTGTCCCATCACAGCTGAGAGAGTTAGATTCATCTGTTCATTCCTTATTTCATTCGTCAGATCCTCCATGCCTACAGCGCCTCAGCCGGGCTGGAAATCATCAAGCCAAAGGGCCCGGAAATCATCAGCCAGCCTCCGGCTGGTGAGGGGGACCCAGAGAGGGCACTATGGGGCCACCCAGGCTCATAGCAAAGTAGACATCAGAATGCACAGAGGTTGAGAGCAGGGTCTGGGGAATGAGAACGCCTGAATTCAAAGCCTAACTCTGCAACTCACAAGATGTGTGCTATTGCACAAGTTCCTTAACCTCTCTGTGCCTCAGTTTTCTCATCTGTTAAATGGGGATAAGACTTATGTCCACATAAGAGAGGGAGTGAAAAGCATGGGAGAATGCACTAAAACCCTTCAGGCTTGGGGTTTAATAAGCACTCCTACATTTTGGCTATGATTAGTGTTACCTTTGGGCAGAGTCAGCACTTGCACTCAGGTCTCCCAGTGTACGCTGAACAATCAGCTTTCTGTCCTGATGACAGCCCTTGCATCACCACCCTGCAGGGGACCCCTACCCAGGGGTATGGTGGGAAGCTCAGCTCTGCACAGCTGGGCTCAGCTCCTGGCAGAACCAGATCCCCAGAACAGTGTTTAGGGCCTGACAGCGTGGTCCCACCCCTGACGAGCTCCGAAAGCTGCCTGCTTGCTGCTGAGTCGAGTCGCTTAGTCGCTTAGTCGCTGACTTCCCCAGGAAAGTCTTAATTACAGCATGGTTCCCCTCGGCCCTGGCACTGTGATCTGTCATAGCCCCTCAGCTTCAGGGCACTGCTCCTGTCTTTGAGCCAATGCTCTCACCCTTTTGCTTCGCCTGGAAGGGGGAGGACAGAAGGCAGAGGGATAGAGAGACCAACCAACAGGAAAACTGGGGCTGGGTCCATGATCCATTCCGCCAATTATTCAGTGGTTCTCAGAGTGTGAGCTCCAGACCAGCAGCAGCATCTCCTGGGAACCTGATAGAAAAGCAGATTTCCAGACCTTCCCTGCGACCTGCTGACTCAGCAATTCTGGGGGCGGGACCCTAGGATGCGTGCTTAACAAATCCCTCCAGGTGACACTGATGCCTGCTCACTTGGAGAACCACAGCTCTGAGTCATGTACAACTGTGGTGGTGGAGGAGGTGATTATAGAGTGAGATGCATTGAAGCACAGACTCAGAGAAACCCACTCATCTTTAAATCCAGGCTTTGCTGAAGTCTTACCATGTGATCTTGGGCAGGTTGCTTTTTAAATTAATACATATTTATCGAAACCTACTCTTTACTGTTGAAGGCCCTGAGGCTATATTGCTGGGAGTAAATAATGGCAATAGCCAACATCTTTTCCTGTATTCACTCATTTAACCCTTACAAGAAAACTTTAGGCACAGTCCTGTCATTACCCGAATCTGGGCAGGTGAGGCACCAATGTCAAAGTAACCTGTCCCACCACTAGTCTGAGGCAGTGCTGGGGTTTGAGCAATGGATGTGTTTCTAGAACCAGGCTCTGGGCCATGGGGGCTGCACTGAGCTGTGGCTAGTTAAGGAGATGGACAAGATGCAATAAAGACACACAACACAGGCAGGACCTGATGTGTGCTTTGAAGGCAAAATAACACAGGGAAGGGGATAGAAGTGCATTGGGGTAGGGTGGGGTGGGGGTGACTATGTTAACTAGGTGGTCTGGAAAGGCCTCTCTGAGGAGGTCACCTATAAGCACAGACCTCTCTCTAAGGCAGCTTTCTTATCTGTAAAGTGAATTATTAGCACCCTCCCAGGTGCCGTGTGAATATGCCACAAGAACATGCCTGTGCAGCATAGTAGATGCTTAACAAAGAGAAACTGTTGTTATTTGAAGAACTGTTTCAACTCCAAGGGGCTCTGCCCCTCACTAGCTCTGTGTCCCCAGCAAGTCGCTCTATCACTCTGAACTTTGGTTTCTGCAGCTACAAAATGGGTGGCGGAAGCCTTGGAGATAACCCACATAAATGTCAGAGAACAGAGCAGGGGCCCAGTAAGGGCCCTGCCCTCTCCTGTCCCACCCTGCTCACTCACCAGGCTGTCAGCGGCTCCTCTCTAGGGCTGTTGGTTCCCTGGTCCAGGCTGCCCAGGAGTCCTTGCTGTTTTTATTTTTATTATTCTGGCTCCAAAGCTGAGGCCTCTCGCTCCAAATGGTTCCTCTTGCCCAGAAAAATAGGTCGTTGGCAGCTCCAGCCTCCTGACAGGACCCACACAAAGGCAGCCTGGCTGGCCTGCCTGCTGACGCCAGCCCAGGGTTCCAGGAAGTGAGGAGCCAAGCCCCGGCAGGGCTGGTGCCAGGCAGAACTGGGTCCCTGCAGGTTCCAGCATGCCTTGGCAGAGTGACCCTGGTCGAGTCACTTTCTGCCTCTGGCCTTGCTTCCTCACCTCTGGGAACACGCTGGAGTTGCTATGACTTCATGAGGCGATGCATATAGAAGCATAGAAGGGCCTGGCACACACAGGGGTGGCATCACCCCACCTGCAGAGGCAAACTCCATATATGCTCCCGCTATGGTTGCTCTCACACCTGTGCCAGTACTGCCCCTGGGATCAGGGAGACCAGCTTATTCCTGTTTCACAGAGGAAGAGACTGAGGCTCATAAAAAAGTTTTCCCCAAGTCTCATCAGTCAGATCGGCAGTCTTGGCTTCAGAGCCCCGGGTGCTCCCCTCCTCTTGCTCATTCCAGTGTTCTTTCCAGCAGGGAAGGGACATGATCTGACTTCTATAAAAAGATCCCTCTGGCTGCTGAGCGGAGACTAGATGGAGGAAGAGGGGGCAAAACTGGAAGGAGGGTGCCCAGGTGGGAGATGCTGGAGGCTTAGACCAGGGCGGTAGCAGCTGGGAAGGCGCTGAGAAGTGGTTTGCTTCTGGGTGTGAAGGGACTGCCCAGCCGGAGGGATGTGCTGCTGGCAGATGGCGCACCAGAAGTGACAGAGAAGAGTCGAAGCGAAGCAGGATGAAAGCGGCCCTGGCTTCCCATCTCAAGTCTTTCAGGAACTCACTTAAAGATCCCCTCCTTTGAGGCTTTCACTCACTGACCCCCTTCCCTCTCATTGGCCCTCCAGGGCCTCTTCTCTGCTTTACTTCCCCAAATAGCTTTATCCCCATCTGACAGACTAAATAGTTTACATACTGACTTGTTTGTTGGCCCCTACTAGAAGAACATCAGTTCCTTGGGGCAGGAGTTTCTGTCTGTTTTTCCCCCCACCTGCTGCATCCTCAGTGCCTAGCACAGAGCCTGGCACAGAGTAGATACGTAATCAATACTGTTGAGTGCATGAATGAATTGTATATGTATGAAGGCAATTCCATTTTAACCCAGGGCAGCCCTGGATTAATCTACAAGGCCTCCTACGGAGGTGGCTGACTCACCTCAATTATCTGCCATAATCTCACTGCGTGACCTCAAACAAATTGTCCCCCAACCTCAGGATGCCCAGCTGCCCATGGTCTCAGTGACCTCTCAGCCCTGACGGTTGGCCAAAGATGGTTTCTCTATGGATGACAGATCAAGAGAACAAGGCCTAGACCCCCTCCTGGGGCAGGCAAAACTGCCCCAGTGTTGGGAAGCCCTGCTGGATGCCTTGGCAGGAGGTGCTGTATATAAATAGCAGGTGGTTCAATTATTATCCTGCCCTAATCCGCAGTTTCCTAATCCTGGGCAGGTTCGTGTGTGTGTGTGTGTGTGTGTGTGTGTGTGTGTGTGGTCTTGAGGAATGGGGAATGGCAGAACCTTCTGGAAGCTCAGGCCAGGAGTCTGCCTTATCTCTGACCTTCATCAGAAGCCCCTACCCCTATTCCCACCCCAGATGGATTCCAATGATAGATTTTCCCAGGAGTCTCAGCTGGTCACCTTCATGGTCACCACCAGGTGTGTCCTGAAAAGTCAGAGACTCCTTACCTCCCACTTCAGATCCTAGGAGGACCCTAGAACAACCTCCTCACTGGTCCCCTGATTCCATGTTCCCTTCCCTGCAGCCCACTCTACACTCACAGCCAGACTGGTCTTTTAAGCACATGGATTAGACCATGGTGCTCTCCTGCTTAAACCCTCCAAGGATTTCCTATCTGCAAAATAAATGCATGTTTTACCAAGGCCTGCAAGGCCACCTAGCTGGACCACTCATCCTTCACTCATTCTCTTCTAGTCAAACTGGCCCCAGGGCCTTTATCTGTGCTGTTCCCTCTTCCTGGAACAGCAAATCCCCAAATCCTCACCCTGCTGCCCCTTCTTGTGATTCAGCTCCCAGCTTCTCAGAGAGGCCTTACCCTTATCTAAATGAGCACACCCTTCTCACTCTCTGAGCTCAATCTTCTGTTGTTCATTAATTATTTCTACTTGTCTACTTATCTGTCTCTCCACTAGAATATAAATGCCTCATGGACAGGAACATACAGTGGGTCCCTGCTGTATCTTCCATACCCACAGAAAAAAAATCCCCTTGCACTTCAAACACTACCCAGAACCCTGTGGGCTCTCAAGGACTGTTGTCAAACACTTTGCTTATTTATCAAATGCTGTGTAGCACTTGGGACATGCTAGGCACTCTTTAAAGTGTTGTACAAATATTAATTCACGGAATCCGCACACCAGCCTTTTTAGGTTGATACTCAAGTTGGCCTCATTTCAGATGAGGAAGGCGAAGCACAGACAGGATAAGGTATTATCCAAATCTACACAGCTCATAAGAGGTAGCTGGCAGGATTTGAACCCAGGGAGTCTGGTTCATGCTCTCAACAGTGGTATCCTGCCTGCCTCCCTCTTAGCACAGGACCAGGACCAGGCCTCTGATTGGGAGGCTGGGATGGGAGTGAGGGCATCACTTTACAAAGGTCTTCCTTTAGCCTGGGAATCAGGAATTCAAACCTTGTTTCTACCCCGGCCTTGTTGTGTGGCCTTAGGCAAGTCCATTTCCTCTCCGGACCAGGACTCCCTTTTGTTGCTTCATTCATACTCTTTACTTAGGAACCCTGCCAAGCAAAATTAGTTAGCTCTTATTTCCAAGCCCCAAACCCTCCAATTAACAGAGAGCGTTGGGCTGCGTTCCGCCCACGGGCTGGAGCCGCCTTTGCCAGGTGACCGGCACTCCCAATGCCCGTGCCGACCTGGCTGCTGCTGGGAACGCGGTTTCGCTTGAAGGAAACGGGGGGCGAGAGAAAGAAGGAAAGGGGGCGACAGAAAGAGGCAGGGACCTGTCGAGGCTCTGCTCTCCCGCTCCAAGCCTCTTGCCCCTGTTCCCCTTCTTTGCTGTCGTCCTGCTCACTCCCGGTCATTTTCCCGGCGCCCGGGGCTTCACGTCCCCTTTCCCCCCGACCCCGTCCGCCGCCCCGCCCGAGAGGCCCGGGCCGGGAGCGCGCCCCTCCCGGGGAGGCGGGCGCTGCCCCTCCCGCCCGGGCCGCAGCCCCGCCGGCCCCGCGCCCCCGCCGCGGGCGGCACGGGGTCCTCCCCACGCGCGCGGTTTCTGCGCCCTCGCTCGCTCCTTCCCTCCCTGCCCCCCACTCACTTCCTGCTTCCCCACCGAGGCGGGCGCGGGGAGTCGGGCGCCTCTGGCCCGAGCCTGCCCCCGGCCGGGGCCTTCCTCGCGGGCGCGGGGGCAGGCCGCTCGGGGAGGGGCGAGGACGGGCACCCGCGCGCCCTCCCCGCCACTCCCGCGTCGCCCCCGGCCGCCCCGCGCGGGGAAGCGGAGGCCGAGCGCGGCCGGAGCGGGGAGGCGGGCGCAACTCGCCGGGTCCACCTTAAGGGGACGATGCCGCCCGCGCGCCGCGCCGACCTTAGGAAAACAAGTTTGCGCTGAGCGCGCGGGGGACCGGGACCCGGCGGCCCGGCGGCGCCGCCACAGCCTTCCACCCCCGCCGGCCACGCAGGTCCGAGCCCGCGCGCGGTGGGGGCGGGGAGGGGGCGGCTCGGGGCCGCTGACCGCCGCGCGGGCTTCTGAACTGGCACATTGTTGGCGCCGGAGGCCGGTCTGGTCCCGAGCCCGAGCGGGGTGCGCCGGCGGCGGGGGCTGGCGGGCCGCCTCCCGGGGCTGCTGCCGGGCTCGGGCGGCGCTGGCCTCCGAGCCGGGCGCGCTGCTGGCGGGCGCCCGCCCGGAGGTGCCGGCGCGGCCGGAGCCCGCAGCCCCCGCGGGCGGGCGGGCGGGCGGGGGAGGGGGTCGTGGCGGGGGAGGGGGCCGCGGCCGGGACTGCGGCCCGGAGCGAGCGGAGCCGCGGGCGCGGCGAGAAGTGCGGGCGGGGCGGGGGCGGCGCGGGGGCGGCCGCGGAGCCGCGGGGACCCGGGCTCGCGGGGCTCCCGCCGGCGCCGTCCGGGGCTGCGCGCCGCCTCGCGCGCTCGGCTCGCCGCCCCTCCTCTCGCTTCCCCCCCTCGCCGCCCGAGTCTCGGGCTCTCCGCCCGGCTACCCCGGTCTGCGTCCCTCTCCGCCGCCTCTCTGGCCGCCCCGGGCGTGCTTTCTCGCGCGCCGGGGGTCCGTCAGCCTCTCGGTCTCCCCGGCGGGGGGCGGGGGGCTCCTAAGCCGCTCAGGCGCCCGTTCCGGGAGGGGGAGCCCGGCCGGGCGGGGAAGACGGGGGGGGAGGGGGTTAGTCATCCCCCGCGCCCGCCGCCCGAGCGCGCACTCACGCCGTCTCCCTCCTCGCTCCGCAGCCGCGGCCCATGGAGCCCGCCGGCCCGGCCCCCGGCCGCCTCGGGCCGCTGCTCTGCCTGCTGATCGCGTCCTGCACCTGGGCAGGTAAGCGCCCCCACCCCACCGCGGCTGTCCCCGGACTGCGGGCTCCGGCCTCGCAGACCGCCGCTGGAAGCCCCTGGGCTGTCAGCAGGAATAGGGGTAGAGATGCCTGTAACCAGGGTTACAGATTCGAAAACTGAGGCCAAGAGAGAGCCAGCGACTTGCCCAAGGTCACACAGCCAAGGATGGGACCCAGTCTCCCCCGCCTCCGACTGTGCGCCCCTGCGCCGGGCACTGGGACGTACCCAGACGAGTTGCTTCCCTGGCCCCTGCGCAGCCCGGAGGGGGAGGCAGGCTGTCAGCAGCTTTCCGAACAGGCACCCCTGGCTTCTCTAGAAGCTCTCTGTCTGGACTGATGCTTTCCACAGGTTTGATTTCGGGGTCTGAGAGAAGGAGGTGGGGGGCAGAGGTGTTCCAGGTACTGCCTGGGATGGAACAGAAACAAGCTGCTGCCATTAGGGAAGAGAGCATTCCTTCTGGTGCGCAGAGTAAAACAGTGGGGGGGGGGGGAGAAGGGTGAGCTGCTGCGATCAACAGATCCTAATATGAAAACACGGTGGATGTCCCTGTGGTTGCCAAAGCCTCCGGCTAGATGGCTGTTCTCCTTGCTGCTCCCCCCCCCCCCATTCCTCCTGCCTTCCCCTGGCTGCCCGGCAGCTCCCTGCAGCTGAGGGGCTCTGTGGGGCTATTACCTGTGGCTCTGAGCAGGTCTTTTTGTTGGCCTACATCAAACACCTGGCTGTCTCCAGCAGGCGGGCTCTGAAAGCTGGCATGTGTTCGCCAAGGGGTGAGGTCACCATTCAGGAGTCCTGCTTCTTAAAGGGGTTTTGCAAAACCATGGGTCTCCTGGGAGGGCATGGGGGACAGAGAAATGGCATTAAAGAGAGGGTTGGGGAGAAGAAATGAGAATCTTAATTTTTGGCTTCTTGAAGCTGTGTTGTTGGCAGAGGGGCCTCTGCACCTCCCTCCCTTGAGGAAAGAGGCAAAGATGAGCTCAGTATCCACCTCCCCCCTTTTGCATTTGCCTAGAGACTGGTAACCATCTGAAAGCAGTGAAAAAGGAAGAACTAGCAAAGAGTGGGTGGAGGGAGAAGTGGGGGTAAACAGCCTCTTCTCTCTGCCCTGCAATTTCCTCTGAACCCGGGGATCCACGCAGGCAGCCCCCCCCCCCCATTCTCGGGTCTTTCTGTTACAGTTGGGTACTTGCTGGGCAGAAGGAAGCACTGGAATATTTCATGTCTCTCTGGTGAGTGGCATCTCCGATCTGCTCCTTCCTGCCTGAGCCAGCCATGTATACCCTGCAAAGTCCCAGTCCCTGCCCTGCCATCCTTCCTGGCCTGGAAATGCATGAGCATCTCTCACAAGTGCTTAATTTTCCTAAAGCAGGGAATTGGACCCAAGTTAATTTCTAAGTATCTGTTTCAGACCCTTCTCCAACCAGGACCCTGTGGTTCAGTTTCTGGCAAATGAGCGGTAACGCTGGTTAACAAGTGTTCAGATGGACAGCCTGCCTTTCCCAGGGCCCTGGTTGGGAATACCACCACCCTTCTTGTGAGAGAATCTCTCCCTTTTGTCTATAAAAACAATCTATAAAATGGTAAAGATTAGGCCATAAAACTTCCGTTCCAATCCATTCAGCATCAATAGCCTGAAAAAGTGGGAGCAGCAGAGGGGCCAAGATTAACTTTGAAATAAATAAATCTTAGGAGGTGAGAATAAATTCCTTGTCTGAGGGTGGTGGGGAAGGGATGGAGGTGTCACTGTCATAGCTGAAGCCTCCCAGCATCCTTCACTCTATGTTCTACAGGGTCCTGGTCAGATTCTGGGCCCTGGCCTGGAATTCATCTGGTTTGACTGAAGGATGGGCCTTCAGGCACCTCCCTCAGTTGATCTAAGCATGGAATACGACAAAGCAGAGCAGAGGCAGGACAGAAGGGCAGGGAAGTACAAGGAGGCAGTCGTGCAATTTTCTAAGAAAATGGATTTGTTTGAGTGAGAAACTCAAATGTCAGGCTTAGGAAGGCGGCTCTGGATTGAATGACTCCTAGTGTCTCAGGCAGAACTGTCAGCCTGGGAGGTGTCACATGATTCCGTGGCTTCACATGATCACTGTTTAGAGGGGGCTCGTCATGGGAATTATCTTGTTTTGGGGGAGGCAGGGGAAGAAGTTTCTAAAGATTGCTTTCAGCACAAATGCTGCCAAAGGGAAATTCTATAAAGATGCCAGTGAAGTCACCAACCTGTGATCTTAGAGCCAACGTGAGGCTTGTTTCTTAAAACAACTTCCCAAGGGAGATTCTGAGTCTGGAAGAAGGGCAGGTGACAGGGGCTTGGGGACACCTGGGCAGCTTGATTTTATAGCAGCAGTAGCAGCAGCACATGACACTGAACCTTCTGGCTCCTGTCTTGGCCCCACCTAGGTATTGGGACGTCCCCTACTAGGCTGACCTCAAATGAGCTGGCATTCACTCCCGGCACTGGCTTGGAGAAGGCAAGGCCAAGTTGGGGTTCAGGCTTTGGGGGACAGCTGGGCCCTCTGGTGAAGCTCTGACCTTTTGGTAGAGGGAGGCATGCTGATGGCTCCTCTGTACTTCCCTAAGTGGTGAAATTAATCTCACTTCCTCTTTCACAAGAAGAGAAGGGCGGGGGGCTTTAGCCCTGTTGAGCTCAGGCTATTGGAAGGTCCTTAAAGTCGAGTGTTCTTTGAGTAACTTCTGCCCATTAGTTATTCCTTTACAAACCCCATGAGATTCAGGGTGTGATTCATTCCTTGATCTGCAGTCACTCAGCATGTATGACGTCCTAATGTGAACCATGTGTTGAGAGAAGCAAGGAGACCCAGTCTTCTTTGAATGTTAACTGTATTCCAGGCTGTGTGCCTACTACCTATCTGCGTAATCTCATCAGTCAGCAAAGACTGATTTAGCTGTTATTCCCATTTTGCAGATAAGGAAAATAGAGTCCCAAACTGGAAAAGTTCACTACTTTAATCAGGATTACTTAGTCCAAGCTGGAGGGAGCGAGAGAAGCCCCCTCCCAGCTTCGATGGAAGTTGGTAGAAAGGTTCGTTCTGGGGCAGAAGTTTTTAACTGAGTCACAGCCGTTTCTCTGAAAATACACTGAGGATGGAAACACTGGCAGCCCCTTGGCCCTCACAAATGACAACTCATCAGAGAGATGTGACTCCTGTCAGAGCCCCCCATCTGGGCTGCTGAGCTCTGGAGCCCCCAGAGCTGGAATATTTCTTCTTCCATCTATCTTCCTGGTGCCCTTTGCAGCAGATGGAGAGGGGGTGTGTGAGAGGAAGGCAGTCTAAAAGTGTTGTGCGGATCCCACACTCGCTCGCTGCTTCCAATGGCTCCGTGTGACAGGTTATTTTTTTATTTGTAGTCTTGGACTGACGGAAGGTCCCCCCACCCCCCTCTTTTTAAATGTGCTCAGATTTCTGGCCTGTCAACACAACTCAGATCATGCCACTCCCCTGCTCTAAACTGTTGAGTGAGTCCAAATTTTCTTTAAAAGAAAAAAAAAAAATTGCACCAGGGCCTCCGTCCCATGACAGGCCTTATTTCTCAGCCACATGTTTTCCAAAGAGCTGACCTGCTGAGATGCTACAAGGTAACCAGGCTTCCTCTCTGCGGGCCTAAGCTTTCCTGGCTACTCAATACCTTAGCACCCAAAAGACCTGAGATGTCCCACACCTGGAGAATCCCCATTCAGACCCTATTTACTTTGCTGTTCCCCAAACATATGAACAAGAGGCATTTGGTTTGTATAACGCTCACTAACTAGGCCTAACCCATTTTGGTGAGTGCTCTTGTACAAATCCATGCCCTTAGCTCAACTCTCTCAAATGTTCCTTTGCTTATACTGTTCCTGCCATCAGAGATGCCCTTCCCTGCATCTCCTTATCTCCATATGTCCAATCCCTACCCCTCTTTCACAGTTCACTTGTGCTGCCTCGTGCTCTAAGGGATCTCTTCCTCCTCTGGACCCTCTCCCAGCATTTTATCAACACCGCCTGAGGCTCTGCATTGCCTTCTCCTTGTTTCGTCTCCCTGTGCGTGCATGTTTAGCTCCAGCACCTGGTTGGCGTGGCAGTCCTGCAGTTGTGATCATTTAGCCTCTCCATGCAGAGACACAGCTAGCCTAGTGCTGAGTCACAGGCTCGGAGCCAGACCCCTGGGGTGAATCCAGCAAAACCATCTGCTTGGACAACTTACTGAACTCTGCGTCTTGGTTTCCTCATCTGTAAAACAGAAATGCCATCAACAGCTCTGTTTCCAGGACTAAGTCAATTGCTGCATGTGCAGTGCTGAAGCCATGCCTGACACGTAGTGAAGTGCTCAGCACATACTAGCCAGTGTTGTAATCATCAGTTTTGTTGTGCTTGGGTTTCCTCATGCACGAAAGCAGGGCATACTCTTGTGAAGCACCTAGCACGGCTCCTCGCACAGAGTGGGTACTCGCAGAACAACAGAGCTGATAGGGGAGGGAACGTCTTCAGCCTGAGGTTTTTAGCTTTTATGCCTGTGGGGGATGGACAAGTTGAGCAGAAACCCAAGCTGTGTGATTTAATTGTCTGGTGGTAGGACTGAGCGCTGTGGGCACAGCTTGCCTCTAGGTGTCTCTGCCCCTATCCACAGGTCTGGAATTGTGGGTTCCCAGACGCAGAAAACCGGAGGGGGCCCAAGAGAGCTGTCAGTCCTCTGATCCAGCACCTCGCAGTGCAGCCTAGAACACTGCAGCAGAGAGAGGAAGGGACTGGAGGCTCACCCAGCAGATCCATGGCAGGGCATGGGTGGGACGCCAAGCCAAGCCCCCTGTCATTCAGGCCAAGGCTTTTTAGAGCTTGGATGTGCTGGAACTTTCCATCCTTAAAGCTAGAAATCTGACAAGATCCTGAATTCCATGGAAAAATACTAAAGTAAAAATAATGGTAGTCATCTTTTCTGACCACTTACTGGGCTCAGCACTTGCTGGGTATGATCCCAGTGGTACAGCACCCTGGGTAGTATGCGCAGTGACCATCAGATCTATTTGAACAATGAGGAAATGACGCTGAGAGAGGTGGAGTGACTTTACCAAGGCCACAACAGTAAGTCGCAGAGTCGGGATGGTGACCCAGATCAAGCCCATGTGGTTAACTGGACAGCGCTTAACCCTGCTTGGCCAGTAGAGGAACTGAGGCCCAGGCCTGCCAGCATCTTGCTTTCTTGGCACTCCTTTCATGTCAATCAGTGTATCCTCCCGGAGGCGGCAGGTGTTCCCAAGATGTGTTTCCGCCCCATACTGGAGAAGGAAGCATCTATTTTCACAGCCGAAACTGCTTTCCTGTTAACTTGGGCGTTCCTGGGCAGGTCTTCTGTTGGAGCCCTCCGCAAGATGAGTTTTCCCTGCCAGGTGTCCTGCCAGGCCTTCAGTCGGGAGAGATGCAAAACAGCTAAAGTGAAGTTGGAAATTACAGAGAATTGGATCTTTGTGTCTGTAAGATTTCCTGGCACATCCATTTGGGGGCGCAGGGCGTTAGATGGCTGCAGATTAGCTCTAGGAGCTGAAGGCAATCAGGTGGCCGATCAGGATCAGGAGGGAGATTGGAAGGGGCGAGTGAGCAATGAGCTTCCAGCCGGTGGGACGGCTGGAGAGGGTAGGTGCCTGTGCCAGCGCCTCTGTGGCCCCACTCTTCAAGGGAAGCTCATGGTAACATGAGCTGAGCCTTGAATCCGTGTTTTCTCTTCCTCCTCTTTTTATTTTGAAATTTTCAAATATGAACAAAATGAGAAGGAATGGTGCAGGGAACCCCAGCTTCAAAACTGCTCTGCCATTGTTTTACCTGCTCTCACCTTGCAGGGGGTGGGGTGGGCGAATATTATAAAGCAAAGGCTAGAGATTGGGGATCATTTCATCCATGAATACTTTGATGTGCACCATTGTCTGATCCTCAAAATGAGCCCAGAAGCATGGAGTTCTTCATCCCCATTTTACAAATAAGGGTACTGAGGCTCCCCAAAGCCAAGCTGGGCTCTTCCTAAGGCCACATAGCCAGTGAGAGTTAGAGCCGGCTCCAGGTTTACTCTTAACCACTTTGCTGTCCTTATGGTTATTATAAATATTTATTCAAAAAATTTTCTGAGCATCTACTATGTTCCAGGGGTGGCTGTAGGTGCTGGGGATGCAACTGTGGACCAGACAGACAAAAGCACCTGCTCTCATGGAGCTGACATTCCAATGAGGAAATAAAAATAGACCCAAATTAACATTACATCAGGAGAGACTAGTGCCATGAAGATAGCTAAAGCAGGACAAGGCAATGGAAGGTTGAGTGGGGACAGAGGCAGGGCCTCTCTGAGGAACAGAGGCCTGAATTAAACAGCGGGAGCAGCCGTGGGGATATCAGGAGAGGAGCACTCCACACTGAAGGAATAGCAAGTGCAAAGGTCCTGAGGCTGGAATGAGCTTGCTATGTTCCAGGAATGGAAAGGAGGCCAGGAAGGCTGGAGTGAAGGGAGATGGGGTGGAGGAGTTAGGAGAGGTCAGGGCCAGACCAAGTGGTTCATTGAGTACCTGACATTGAACATGTCAGACCATGTGAAAGGATAATTACTCTGTAGATTATCTCACTTAGTTCTCACCACAGTTTTGTGAGGTGGGAACTATTATACCCACTGGACAGATGAAAATGAGACTCAGAGAGGTGAAGTGACTTGCCCAAGGTAATACAGCTTGCAAATGCAGAGCTAGGATTTGAGCCCAGGCCCCTAAATACTGCAGCGTCCTCATCGTTGCTTTCCTGCTTCCACTCTGGCCCCTTCAGTGAATCAGATCCTCTTTGTTCCTGCTCCAAACTTTTCAGTGGTTCCCACTGCCCTTAGAATAAAATCAAACTCCTTACTCATGAGGCAGGGCATTTCCTGGACCCCATCTATCTATCCAGCCTCATCTCATACGAGACTCTCCTTCTTTCATGGGTCGTAGCCACAGCAGCCTTCTTTCTGGTCTTCATATGCACCAACTTCTTTCCTACCTCAGGGACTTTGCACTTGCTGTTCTCACCTCCTGTAATACCTTCCCTGGCCTTTGCTTCCTTTGGGTTCCAGGTGCAGTCTCATCTCCTCAGAGATGCCACCCCAATCTAAAAAAGGTTCCCCCTTATTCACTGTCATGGCACCCAAGTTTGTTTCCTAGCACTCCTTGCTGTTTCTGTCTTGTTTCATTACTTCAGTCCTGCCTCCCCCAGTAGGATATAAGCTGCGTGAGAGTAGGGACTGTGTCTGTCTTGTTCGCAGTTAAGTCTCCGGGAACTTAGCACAGGGCTTGGCAACAATGGGTGGGTTAATACACATTGGTTGAATGAGGGAAATAAGTGGGTACTAAGATCCTCATTTTAAGGAGGAAGCTTGGAGCCATAGGTCACATAGGCAGTTACCCTGGTCCAAAGGCAGAGTGGTGCCCTACCTACTACATAGTCCCTCTGTGGCCAGGGCCAGGAGCACACCGCAGATCCCTGCCCATTGTGCTGACATCGCGCAGGATCCCTAAAATATCAGGGAGTACAAAAATATCAGTGTCAGCTGGGGTGGGAAGTGTTGGCCGAGAAACCCCAGAATTTGTACTTAAGATGCTGGCTACGCAAAACGCTTGCCCCAGTGCGGACACCATGACAGAATGAGCAGGCAAACCGTGAAGCATGATCGTCAGCGCCGCACTCAGCCAGGGTTTGCTTTGTTGGGCCCACTCGGGCTCCCTTCTCCCAAAGGGTCCTTCATTGCATGAGACCATCTGGTGCTGCGGGTGAAGACACAGGTAGAGTCAGATCGTGACCTTGGCCAAGTGGCTGTGCCTACCTGAGCCTCGGTCTTGTCCTCTGTGAAATGAGGGTAGTGACAGCCCTGTCTCGCTGGGTCCCATGGAGGTTTGGTGAGGCCTGTCGTGCTCCTGGCAATGTCGGTGTTTGGTGCTTGTTACCCATTATTACTATTACTGTTATTGTTGTGTGATCATCATTTCAAGGTTTGGGGCTTGAAAGAACAGGTGGAGACCCCACTCTACCGCTTACCAGCCAGGAGACCTGAAACATGCTGCCCCTCTGGGGCTCAGTTTCCCCTTCTGTGCAGCTGAGGCTCAGCTTGGCTGTTCGGCAAGTCCCTTCCAGCCCTGATGCTCCAGCCTGAGTACCCATCTGTCCTTGATCTTGGTGACACCCAGAGCCCTTCCCTAACAGGGCAGGCGGTGAAACGGGCATACGCTTTGGGTCACACACTGGAATATGGATCCAGCATGTGCTACCTCCTGGCTCTGTGCTCTGGGGCAAGCATGTTGCCCGCTCCGAGCCTCAGTTCTCCATCTGTGAAATGGAAGCACTACCACTGTCTCCTCTCACATAGGGAATATTGAGGGTTAAGGGACTTAAGAGCTGTGGAAAGTGCTTTCGTGAGCTGCAGAAAGCGCTATAAAAGGCATCAGTGAATAGTGTCAGCTTGGGGAAAAAACCTCATCCGGAGACTGTCTGCTGCAGGCAGCAGAGTGCTGAAACCTTGGCGAATGCCGTTTAATAAATGCGTGCCGCTTTTAAGGGGGCCTTTATCTCGGTTGGAAGATGTGTGCACGTCCTTGGCAGCCTGAGATTCCAAGAGCCTGAGCTAGAGGGGACCCGGTCTCCAGGAGAAGTGATTGTACACAAGCTTCGATGGCAGACAATGGCTGTGTTTGATTGAGCCCTGTCTCTGCCCCTTCCCTGCCTCTCAGGGTCTCAGCTTCCTCACCTGTAGGAAGGGGACGTCGACAATAGCACTCGCCTCACTAGGCTGTCGTGACAGTTAAATGAGGGCTTCCCATTATCTGGCCTCATCCAAATGTGCCCGTGAGAGCGTGGCTGGCAGCACTGGAGCCTGTCCTGGAGGAGCAGCTGGGCCTGGAGGTTGGAAGGACACCACCTGGGTTCTCAGCTTCTCCAGGCCTCAGTTTCTCCCTCTGCAAAAGGGAAGTGGGAAGAAGGTGCTTAGGTTGTCGAGGCACTAAGTGCAGTGAATAGTGGGTGCTGATGTCCTGCAGGCTGTCCCAGCCTCATCTCGTTCCCAGGCCTGGTAAACACAAAGGGCATTTACAGCACACACATACTGATAGCTGTTCCTTCCTGCTTTGCAAACAGGGCCACGCTGCAAGCATTTCTTATCACCTCCAGGTCTAGTCTAAACCCAGCGAACACTCACCAGGGCCTCTGGCCCTCCCTGCCTCCTGGCCCCCTTGCCAACAGCCTGCTCTCAAGTCTTGCTCTCAGGGGTCTTGTGTATATACTGGGGCAGAACTGGTGTTGCCTCAGAGTGAATCCTGCTTCTAACACTTAAGGCTGTGACCATGTGCCATCCCCTTCATCCTGAAATATCTGAGGCATGGGAGCAGCTGCCCGGCATTGAGGGCTTCCTCTGCCAGGCACAGCGCTGAGATATTTACCTTCGTTTCATCCTAAAACAGCCCTGGTGTTGCTACTAATATTATTATTATCAACATCAGTACCCTCATCCCAGTCTGCAGATGAGAAACCAGAGGTCCAGCAGGGTTAAGACACTTCCTAAAGTCTTAAATGGCAGAGTTGGAATCCAAACCAAAACTTGCATTCAACCAATGCCAGGCTCTGGTGTAAAGCTGGAGGGTACTGCAGGGAACAAAACTAAATCCTTACTCTCAAAGGGCTTATCAGTAAGCCTAGGGGAGGGAGATGGACACTAAAGAAATTAAATACATAATAAGTTGGGTGGTGGGTGATAATGAGAAAAATAAAGCAGAGCAGAATCGTTGAGGGGAGTAATATTTTATACAGGGTGGCCAGGGATAACCTCTCAGGCCTGAAGGAAGTGAGGGAGCCAGCATGTACATACATAGGGGATGAGAGTGCCAGGCAGAGGCGATGGCAAGTGCGAAGGCCCTGAGGCGAGTGGAGAATTTGGCATGACTGAGAGCAAGGCTGTAGGGTCCTGGGTGCCACCAGAAGGATTCTGGGTCTCACTCTGAGTGCAATGGGGCCTGCAGGAGGGTTTTGAGCAAAGGAAGGATGTTACCTGGCTTAGGTTTCGGAGGCTTCTCTGACTGCTGGAGGAGTGTGTGTTGGAGAGAGGTGTAGAGGCGGGGAGGCCAGTTTAGAAACAGAAACAAAGATCCACATGTGGAATGGTAGTGCAAGAGAGGTGGTAAGAAGAGACCAGAGTCTGACCAAATCTTGGAAGTTGAGCTGGCAGGATCTGCTAACATGTGGGACGTGCAGGAGAGAGGGGAGGGGAGAAATGTCCAGGTCTCAGTCCTGCTCTCCTCCTGATCACTGACCATCTAACCTTAGGGGGAGAGGTGGTGGTGTTCCCTTGTTCACATGTGAGAAAGTGGAGACTCAGAGAAAAGTGACCCCACTAGAGATGAGACTTACTGGTCTCTGGCCCCAGAGCCTGAGCTTTAGACTGTGTTGGCACCTTAAGAGTTTACCTGCTACATGGAGGGCTGATCAGGGTCTACTCTTTCCCTGCAAGGATATGGCACAATGCCCAGTTCCCCAAGTTGCCTGCAGTAGGGGTAGAGGAGAGAGTACGCTGGGCCTGCCCCCACCTTATTTACAAGGCCACATGTGTCCCCATTTTTGCTGGCTCCAATGCAGGCGGATGCTTCTACAACACCTGGAGTGTCTCTGCACAATGGGTTTATTGTAGCAGTTGTAGCAATGGACTGCTCCCAGTGGTGGCCTGTTGTTCAGATGGCAACTGAAGCCACCTTTCAGGGTGTCAGGTTAGCCCAGTGCCAGGCTGGCCCTGTCCCAGATTGCTCAACAGCCAACAAGCATGTCCCAAGGACTCTGCCTGGTCCCTGGATGTCCGAGCCTTTTTCTCCCCTCTGTATCTTTGCTCGTGGTTCCTCTCTCCTGGAATGCCTTCTCTTCTCCCTAGCTTCTGTCAGTCTTCAGGGACCACCACCTCTAGGAAGTCATCCCAGATACCACCTCTTTTCCAAGACCCCATCCCCAGGCCTCTTCTTGCTCATTGATCATCCTGCACGTGGTTATTGACCATCTCCAGGGCTCTGCCCCACAAGGGCAGGGACCTGTCTTACCCAGCTGTGTCCTGTGGCATCTAGGACAGGGACTGGCAGCAGAGTGAGCTTTGAGAGGGCATGAATGAATCAGTCTGAGTCCAGAGAAAAATCAATGCCTAGCTACAGCTGTCGGAGCCCTGGTAAACCTGCTTTGGATCCTGAGCTCCCTTGGGAACTGCAGAGTCCACACGGCCATCTCCCCCCTATAACCCCCCTCCGTGAACCAGCCCAGAGACTATCTGCTCCCTGCCCAGAGTCATGGGTTCCAGCAGGGCAGTTCCAGGCTGGCCTCTTCACAGCTGTGCCTTGTGGCCACACATAATAGTAGGTGTCAGTAAAGGTTTAAGCCTCCTCTTACGGGCAGGACCTGTGCCAGGTGCTGCGCAGGGCCTTGCCCACCAGATAAACTTGAGGAAAGCGTCTCTCCCACCCTCCTTCTCTCTGTACTTGTGCGTGGAAACTCACCATGCCAGGCACTTCCACAGCTGGGCACGTGGACACACAGGGTATACAGACAGTGGGCCCCACGCATGCTGTCGTCCTTGCTCCCAGCACTGTGTCAGCACACACCTCTCACACCACACTCACGTGTACACCACTCCTGTTGCACACGTACTCTCCCTGCACACCCCCCCCATGCACATCCCACTCACATGCTGTCTCCTGTACTCCCCTTCCCACAGGCCATTCACGTGCACTGCCAGCGCACACCCCTCCCAGACAGCTGCTCACACCCTCAGGCTCAGGCACACCCTCTGGCCACACTCGCTCACACACCCAGGCCAGCCAGGATTCAGATGCTCCTGCACACAGCGCACACCCCGCGTGCCCTGTTCTCTGGCCCCCATTCAGACACGCTCGCAGCTGCGCTGTCTCACATTCCTGCACGTGTGCATCATCTCTGTACACGCTTACCTGTGTACACCCTCCCGCCCCCCGGTCCACCCGGGGGTATGAATGCTTGCACTCGGCACCCTCAGGCACATGTGTGCACACCCACATCTGCTCCCTTTCCTTCTTATGTGCGTACTATGTGCGTACTCTCATCTGCACTCCACCATGCACTCTCACGTAGCCATCAGACCATAATCCAGAAGGCACCGAAGGTGGCCCCTGAGGAGGTGCTACTGGGCTCGTGGGCTAATAAACCAGCAGCCCCCCTCCTGGGGTGCCGGAGTGGCCAGTAATGATCATGATTGTAGTCAGGGAAGAGGGTGCCAAGCTACGCCTGCTGTGCAGGCTAGGGCAGGGCTGGTGGGTATCATTGAGTCACCTTGGGATGCTGAGCTCCAGGCACAACCAGAGCTCCAGCTGTAGCTTCCCAGACCCTGGGCTCCTTAAGTTTGTGGAAATTTGGTGGATGGCCTCCATCCGGTCCCCTAGGCCCCTGCACCAGTGGCAGTGAGCACCTGTCTGGGAAAGGCTGGCTCTGGGGAAATGTATGTCTCACCTTTGTTCTCTGTGCCTCGATGAGACAGACTTCTGCAGGAATCACACCCGGGGATGAATGTGGCCCTGTTTTCTTTCCAGCAAGTTTTGGTTCTAAGTTGATTTTTTTTCCCATTAGAAAAGCATCCATGCTTTTTCACTTCTAATGAAAATCATTTTCATTTTTTCTTAATCTCAAAACCAGGCATAAACAGAGGAAAATAAATTTACATATAATATGTATCTATATCTATCTACATACGTATACACACACACACACACACACACATATATATGTCTCCAAGCCTGATGGTCAGCTTTCAGCCCCATCTTAGTTCATCTCTCACACTCTCCTTGGCCTGTTTGTGGAAGACAAAGGAGACTGGGGTGGTGGGAGCAGCAGGTCGCTGGATGGGGTCAGAGATGCCAGCAGGAGTCACTTGTCTAAGAGGCTGTGGTTCATTCCAAATGTAATGACTTGATTTATTTCTTTAAAATCTATCTTCTCTGCTTGTGAGCAAGCTCCACGAGGCCAAGGACAGAGCCGTCCACAGCCCTTAGCTCAGGGCCTGGCTCACAGTAGATTCCAGTAAATCATCTCTGACTGCCCCTGTGCTGTGGACTCCCGCATCCTGTGGACGTTGAGTTCCTCCTACAAGTGCACAGAGCAGGCACCACTCACCATGCGGACTTCTTCCATTAGAAAACTTGCTCACAGGTTTTTACTTCATTAATTTCTCCCCAAAACAATAAATGTTCACTGCAAAAAAAAAAAAAAACCCCAAAAAAACCGGGGGCTTCAATATATATTGTTTACTATAGAGTAAAAAGAAAATGTGCCCACCCCAGTCCTATTTTCCAGATGCAACACACCTCAACATTATGGTGTTTATCATTCCAGACCTCTTCCTCTGGACATTCGATAGGTCAGTCAGTCTGCAAATGTTTGTTGAGCATCTACTCTATGCCAAGCACATATGTATCAGGTGTAGTGAACAAAACAGACAAACTTCTTGGAAGGGAGGTTCATTCAAGCAATAAACACATATGTAACATACATATTACATATATAGGTTTTGCTTATTACAAAGTGGGATACTGTAAATATTCTTTAATATTCATCCAGTTTAGAGAATCTGAAAAATCTCCAAAATAGAAGGAAAAAGAAAAGGAGAAACCCATCAGCTTTAGATTCATGATCCAAAGAGAGGAGTGTTTTATAGCTTTGTGTAATACCTTGCAGCTGTTTATTTATCTACAGTTTTATTTTATTTTACGAAGTCATGAGCACACCGAAAGCATACTTTTTCCTTCTTTTTTATTGCACAAGTAATGCAAACAGAAAACATAAAAACAAAATCCCTTGTAAATCTACTACTCACAATTAATCACTGCTAATCTTTAATATCATATATCATTTTTTTCAAAACTAGAAGTTTGGGATCAAGCTGAAAATGTCACTCAGTAACTGACTGTGAATTTCTAATATATCTCTGTGCTAGTAATTGAAATTCTACAGTCATTTTTGTGGCTGTAGACTTCGTCGTCAGGTGGGTTCAGCATCATGGGATCAACCAGTCTCCCTTTCTTGGACATCAGGATAGTTCCAATTTTATATTTTTATCAGGCCGAAAGAATGAAGCTACATGTTTGCACATAGCCTTAGTTACCTGAGCCTGGCTCTACATTGTTTCCATTCACTCATATTTCAGCTACATCAAAATGTTGATCTCAGTTGTCTTTGGTGATACTCTATGATCATTATTATATTTTCATACTTTTTTGTTTTCCCTAAATGCTTTGCAATGAACGGGTTTTATTTACATAATCACAACATCATTTCAAATTATGCCATGCAGAAATTTCCAGATTACCACAGCCTTCATTATGATCGCTTTTTATGGCTACTTGCAATTCCGTCTAGGGGATGGGCCACAATTCACCAAACCATCACCTATCATTGACCATATGGGGGTTTTCCCAACTTTTCCAAGCTCATTATGCAGGAACCCCACTCCAAACAGCTTTCGCACCTCTGGTACATCCTGCCAAACTGCTTTCCCAAAGGGATGCTCCAATTTGCACCCCCACCAGCAGCGTGTGAGAATGCCTGCCCCGCCGCCCTCCTCCCCGGAGACGGACGGTTCAGGCCCCTGGACAGCCTCTCCGCCAGGAGGGCAGGAGAGAGCAGGAAATGGTTTTGCCAGCGATGCCGGGATGACGACCCCAGGCCCAGAGCCGCAGGAGTGAGTTTTAACAAGGCCGGTTCCCAGAACAGAACCTGCAGAGAAGAGCAAGCAGGAAAAAACTCTGCTGGAAAACACACACGTGCACAGATTAAAATAATATTTGGCACTTACGTCGCACTTTCAAAATTCTTCAAACGCTTTATAAACACTAGCTAATTAATTAAGCCGCCTAAATCTGACTGCAGTTGGTGGAGAGAACTTAAAAGGGAGTGGGGGGGCCGTCCTACACAGCTCCAGGTCTTATTGTCGCCTGCCCGGCTGTGCCTGCGGGCCTCCGACAGCACCACGAGAATAGACCTGCTCCAGCACGCCGCACGCCTGGTTCTGCAGCCTCTTCTCGCACCACTCCCCTCACAGCCGCCGACTCACAGCCCTGAGTGGTGTGATTGATTAAGATAATAATAACTGCCATGTATTACAGGCATCTGTGGGCCAGGCACAGCCCTGGGCTCCGGGCTTGCCTGTTGCCTGGATATGCCTGTTGCAGCTCCATTAACGTAAGGAAAGAGGCTCAGAGAGGCGAGAAAAGCCCCTCCTTTGTTTAGTCACGCATGCATTCAACATGTATTTTATTGAGGGCTTGGCGTGTGCCGGACCCTGTTGTAGACGGGGTTGGAAAGAGTCCCTGTGGATCTTACATCTTGCTTGGGGGGACATGACAAGAGAGAAAATCAAGTATGTAAGTAATATATCTGTGGTCATAATGGGAACACAAACTAAAATTTAACCAGCATCTGTGCAGTGGGCACCTATTTCCAGCCGTGTCATAGCCCTCCTAATTGTCGTGGGGTGGGTGGCGGTCCACCACTTTATGGAAGGAGTGGAGGGCCAGGGAGGGCAGTGCTGAGCTGGCTCGGGGGCTGCCCCGGCACTCCCAGGCCTGCTGGCCCCAGCCTGTGCTGCCTCCCTGGGCATTTCTGGTTCATCAGTACCCATGCTGGAAGGCAGACCCCCTGGGAAAGTACCTGGCTGGTGCTGTTGGCAGCTGCTGGTGCTGCATCAGGTGTCTCTGGGTCACTGCTGGCCTCTCCCCTCCTCTGTGTGCCTCTCACACAGAGGGCCACCAGCTGCACGTCGAGCCCCTGCCCTCTGTGGACTCGCGTTTCTTCCCTGCTGCCCTGAGTGTCTGGCTGCCCTCAGGCTGCCAGTCTAAGTCATCACTCACCTGCCATGGGAACAGGGCTGGAAGAACAGGCAGGGGAATGAGGAGCCTGTCCTGAAGCCCTGGGCTTGCCCGCGGGGAGGGCAGATGGAATCCATGGCCCTCTTTCCTCAGACGCCCTGCCCCTGCCAGAGGGGTGGTGCCAGGCTGCTGGCTGGTGGGCCCAGCCAGAGCCAGAGGGGGCTGCTCGGGGATCACTGAAACCCTGTCTGCTGTACAAGGCAGTGGTGGCCTAGGTCAGGACAGGACAGGGTCACATTGTGGTGAATGGAGTACCAGGGGAGACCAGATGGCCCGTCGCATCCATAACAGGCTGCCACCAGTCCGTCTCTCTTATCTGCGCCCCCCTTCCCCCCGCCTGTCTCTGTGCCTCTGTAGTGTTAAGTCAATCTGTGTGTGTGTGTGTTCAAGGTCTTTATGATCTGTCCTCCCCACCCCCCACCTTCTTCAGAATCAGGGCCCGGGCTGTGACTTGCTCTGAGCACCTGTGGCCCTTCTCACAGCATCTTCACCTGCCTGTGGTCTCCCCTCCCCCCAACTCCTCTACCCCTAGTGCCTCGTCCTCTCCAATTTGGGGCTCAGGTCCCTCCCACCCTTGACCTCTAGGACTCTTTCCAGCTGCTGAGCCTAGAAACCCCTGAAGCCTGACCAGGGCCATCTCTTGTGTGTCCCCAGCACAGCCTGGTCTGCAGGACCATCAGCGTCAGCAACAGACCCTCCCTCCTTCATTCACTCTACAATGACAGCAGCTTACCCAGTGCTCAGCTTGGTGCTAAGTGACTTAAAACAGAGGGTAAGGAGGTGTCTACCCATCTTGTAGATAAGGAAACAGGCTCAAAACCGATGGATAAACTAGGTGACATAAATAAAAGGTGAGCCAGACTTCGGGCCAGGTCAGGTGGCTTCAAAGACCAGAGGCTCCTTTTTCACACTGTCCTGGCCCAGGCTTGTTGGTTGGTCCTCCCAGAGACCCATCAAAATGGGGTCATATAACTGGTTGGCGGGTTAGGGCACTAAGGCTCAGAGGACAGTAGGGGCCTGCCCAACGAAAGGCAGCACTCACACCTACGCAGTGTTTGGCACTATCAAGTGCACTCACAAGAGTCCTGATTGGATCTTCTCGGTGGCCCAAGTGATGGCCAAGGTCACACAGTTGTGAGCCCTGAGCCAAATCCAAGCCTGCACGAGCCCCAGCTGCTGAGTCTGGCTTCACTGCCAGGGTCTGCTGCTGGGACAGACTCCAAACGAGTCTAGACTCCTAGAGGGGCCCCACACACACCATGCTGCCACCTGCCTCTGAGCCTTTGCCCATGCTGTTCCTTCTCTTAGGAACACTGTGCCCCTTCCTGGTAAATTCAGATTTGAATTCAGAGCCCAGCTCAGACATGGCACTTACAGAGAGGGCTCTGGTCTCAACCCCCCTCTCTGCCACATCACATAACCTCTCTGTGCCTCAGTTTCCTCATTTGTAATAGTCACATTACAGGCTCGTTGTGAGGGTTACATGTATGACACATGCAATGTGCTGAGCTCAGGCCCGCTCAGGGTGCACACTCGCCGATGAAAGCGGTTGTTGATAAACACTTGGCAGAGCCCACAGGATCACATGCGATGCATCATTAACTGCTCTGTGCTTCCCTCCAGGAGGGGCAGGTGAGGAGGAGGTGCAGGTGATTCAGCCTCAGGAGCCAGTGTCCGTCGCAGCCGGAGAGACGGCCACTCTGAGCTGCACCACGACCTCCATATACCCCGTGGGGCCTTTCCAGTGGTTCAGAGGGACAGGGCCAGGCCGGGAGTTAATCTACAATTTCAGAGAGAGCAGCCGCTTCCCCCGAGTAACAAGTGTTGCAGATGCCACGAAGAGAGACAACGTGGACTTTTCCATCCGCATCAGTAACATCACCCCAGCAGATGCGGGGACCTACTACTGTGTGAAGTTCCGGAGAGGAGCCAATAATGACACGGAACTCAAGTCTGGAGGCGGCACCCAGCTCACCGTGAGTGGTGAGTACAGTGTGGGATTCCGTGTCCCTGGCATGTGACAACAGTCAGTAAAGATGCCCTCAGTTCTGTGAGCAGCAGCTAGGAATCATGCGGTGGTGGGTGCTTGTAGCCTTGATCTGATTCATGGGCAGACTTCACCCCTTCTGCAGATCAGGGAAGTTGAGGCCTGGAGATATGCTGTTTGCTCAGGCCCCATGGCTGGTCAATGGTGGGAAAGTCTGGAACCCCCACCTCTGGCCTTTCAATCCCGTCCAGGGATGAGGGAACTGAAGGTCTGAGTGACTTGCCCATCACAAGGCCAGGCCTCACCCCTGCCTCCAGGGAGTGCTCCCCTCAAGTGGCCGAGGCTCCTCCCTAGTGACCTGCCTGAGCACCTGCTGTGAGCCAGGCTCTGCTCTGGGTGCTGTGGCGGCTGCAGAACAAAGCAGGAAAAGGCTCTTCTCCCACGAAGCTTCATTCTTTCCCCTCCAACAGGGACAGATCCATCCAGGATGGGACGGGGGAGAACATGCTTCTTTATTTCATCTCTGGAAACATCACATGAGAAGGAAATCCTGAGAGGCGCAGACTCACTGTTTACTCTGAGAGCCTGGTGGGAGGAGGTGCCCAGCGGTTGGGCAGTCACTGTGGGTCTGCCCAATAAACTCCCTTTATTTCAGGGACCCAGTCACACTATCACTGAAGCTCCGAGCAGTTTTCTCAGATTGTCCCTCACCCAGGGAGGAGGTTCCCCATGTGGGTGACTTATGAGTCATCCCATTGAGGCAGCAGAGAAGGAATGGTGCTCAGTTTGGGTTTTCTGCCAGAGGCCCAGGATCCTAAATCCTAGACATGTTTAGACCATCCCACCCAACCCACCCATGTACAGATGGGGGCCTGAGGCTAAGAGGTGACAGGGGACTTGCCCACAGTCACATGGCCAGTGAGTGAGGGGATGGTTCCAGAACCCAGTGTGATTCCAGGCGGGTTCCTTCCTGCCCTGTGGTAGTACCTTCCTTCCATGGAAGACCTGGCACATAGTGCTGAATAAAAGCTAATTACACCAAACCATTGAACAAGGAACAAGAATACTCCTTCCATCATTTTCTTAAAGGTTCCTGTGCCCCTTGCATTCAGACCCGGGGACCCAAGGTCACTGGGAACTTCTTCCACCTTCAGCCACATCGCCCCAAATCAAGCATCCATGTCAGCGCCTAGAGCTGCCCCTTGTGCAACAGTTGCCTCCCCCTCCAGTGTGTGGAGAGAGCATCGTCCATTGACTGTCTTCTGTTGATGGGTATGAGTTGTTCCCAACTTTGGGCTATTAAAACAGCGATGCAAGGGATGCCCTTGTCCATGTGTCACTCCACTCACGATGCCCACTGGAAGCAGCATTGCTAGGTCACAGGGTATGTGCATTTTAATTTGTGTAAATATTGCCAAATTTCCCTCCTAGACATGGTAGCAATGAAATCTCCCCACAACTCACAGGCAGGGAAGGTGGCTTTATCCTGAATTTTCAGATATAACAGAAGTTCCCAGTGGTGTGTCCCTTGCCGAGGCAATCAGAGCTAGTAAGAGGCTCCATCTCAGGTCTGCTGCCCCCTGGTAGAGCACTTGTCCCCATCTACCTGCTCAATGATGTCCTGGCTGAGAAAGCAGGGAGGTGGGAGGGGTCAGGAGCCCTGTTTTCATCATGGCATTTACTCTTATAACCAGCGCTATGGCAGGGGCTATCTGCTGGCCCCTTTGAGAGATGAGAACATGGGCTCAGAGAGGGGACCTGACTTGTGAGCAGGTAGGGAAGCTAAGACTGAACCCCAAGCAGCCTGACTCAGAGCCCCTGCTTTTCGCCCCACCCCACTGTGCTTGTGGAGAAAGCTCCAAGCCGCTCTTGTAAAGACTTTGAATTGCTCTGTTCTTCAGCAATAAGCATCTCTAAGAAGGTCCTGCAGGTCAGCTTTGCAGCCCACATCAGACAGGTACACAGCCGTCTCAGGATGTGCTGGGCCTGTGCCTGTGGCAAGGCTCAGCACATAGACGCATTGAGGGGGCTCTCCCCTTTGCTGTGCTGTTTCCCCTTCAATGAGCAGCCTGCAGGAGCAGCCTGGGTGCAGTGGCCTGGAGAGAGGAGACAGGGGCCACTGCACCCCCACCCACACCATGTGCACCATTCCTTCTCTGCAGATTGAGGATGGGGGCGCATTTCCTACAGGACACTGGGGCCCCAAATGAGCAAAGTTCATATTCTAGACCCAGTGTCAGGAGTCCGTGTCTTCCATTTGTTGCGACAGGGTCCCCAGGCCTGGGCACTCAGAGGTGACTCCTCCCTATAATTCCTTGAAGTCAGGAATCTGAGGGAAAAGAGGATGGCAGTCAATACCAGGGTTTGTGAGGTAGTACGCTTGCTCTGTTGATGGACATGAAGCTTGGGGACCACAGGAAATACCCTGGGACATAGCGCTGGGTAAGGAGAGAGTCGCTTCACTTCCTCAGCCTCACTTTGCTCATCAGTAAAATAGTGATGATCATAGACTCCTTTTAAGAGAGTTGAAGGATTTGAGGTGCTCTGTCTGAATCACCCAGCACAAAGTAGCACCCCCAAATCAGATGATATTTCATGGTGTGGTCCAATTTCTTTTGCTGAGCCTCAGTTTCCTCACCTGTAGACAGTGGATGATCTCACCAACCTCTGCAGGAAGATATGAGGATGCAGTGAGCCTGGTGGGAAAATAGATCCTCAGTGAGCAGTGGTCTCATCCCGCAGCTGGGTGCTCTTGGGCAGGTCTCTGTTTCCCCGGAGTCCTCAGTTTCTCCATCTGTGAAGTGGTGATAATCACAGCTCCCATTCAAGGGATCTGTGAAGGTAGGAGAGGATGTCTAGGAAGCCAGGTGGTGATCCAGGATGTTACTGAGCGTCAGTGCTCAGCGGGTGAAAGCATGGACCAGCCCCCTGCCGCCTGGGTTCACATCCCAGCTCTGCCACTTCCCAGCTCTGACCTCTGACCCATCACTGTCCACACTGTGCCTCAGTGTCCTCATCTGTCAGTGATAGCGCTGACCTCACAGCGCAGCTGCAAGGACTGAGTGAGTGAATGCATGTGCGGTGCATAGAGCAGGTCGTGGCACGTAGTAAATGTTCAATGAGTGTGAGCTAGGATGTGCCGAACTCATAGGACCTTGGACAGGTTGCTTTCCTCTCCAGGCCTCAATATAATGGCTTCTCATAAGAATCACCTGGGAAACTTTGTAAAGGTCCCCAGGCCCTGTCTCCACCCTGGGAATTCTGATTTAACAGCTCAATGTGGACCTGGCAACTGAATTTTTAACTACCCAGAGGATGCTAATGCAGAGCCAGGCAGAGAGCCCTGAGTTGGATACTCTCTGAAGCCATAGAGGAAACCTTGTCGTTTTTCCCCCGACAACAGTGGCTCCCCCTGCTGCTGGGGCTGAGAGAACAGCACCTTTAGGGGCACAGGTGCTTCAGAATAGCATGTGCCAGTGACAGCTCATCAGAGGCCCAAGAAAGTGAGCCCTGGAGAAGTGACAGGGACACCCTCCCACGAGCAGGCCTGGGCTGAGAGTGGCCCCCTGCCCTCTCCGCCCCGAGGAGGGGCAGCCCAGACACCCTGTTCAGATCCCAGCTCCCTTGCTGGGGACTCCTTCCCATCTCTAAACACGTGTGTGTCTAAACAGGCTTCGGAATCCCCACAATACTCACTGCTCAGCCCCAGAGCCCTTCCTGCCCCCAAACACCAAAACGTCACTGTTAAAATCTCCCCTCCCTTTCTGCACAATGCTTCCAGCTTCTGTAAAGAGCTAACCGGTAGGGAAATGCCTGTGATCTCATGTGTGTTTTGAAAGTCAATTCGCCAAACTTGTTTCCTGAGGGGATCATTAAAAAAAAGAGAGAACCATCATTTGGTGGTTTCTCTCCTTTTCGCGTCGCAGCTGTGGGGAGCAGGATTTGAGGCGTTTCTCGGTGTTTCCGCTCTGCTTTTCTGTTGCCTTCTTACTGCCTAACGAACAAACAGGTAGTTTCAGAACTAGTGAGACCAGGTCCTACGATAACAGCCACAGGTGTTATGTATTAAGCACCTGCCCCTGCCAGGCTCTGTTTCACTAAGTCCTCACTCCTCCTAGCAGGGTGGCATTTTGATACACTTTGTACAGAGACAGACACTAAGGCTCAAGGATAAAGAGCAGAGAAGCTAAACTCAGCCAGTCCCGTGGGTGGTGAGATGAGCCCTGCCTTTGCTCCCCGTGTGCCCTTGACCAGCCGGGTTCCTCTCTCAGCCTCATCCCGTAAGTGGGACCACACGGGGCCTGCTTCAGGGGGGCAGGAATGAGCCGAGGGGCACAGAGGAGTCACCGTGATCGGGGTACCAAGAGGCTCTCGATGAGGGGTAGCTGGTCCCGGCCTCTCTAGGGACATCCGGGCTGCAGGAGTTTTTGTGACTTGATTTATGCAAGTGACACCCTCTTACTCTGTCCCCAAAATATTTGAGGTTTAGGAGGCAAGTTAAATATTTACGAATGCAAATACTCGTTAATATTTGCTATCTGCCCCACTGTTAGAGAAGGCGTTGGGGAACAGTGAACAGTTTCGAGACCCTGCAGAACCTTTCTACAGGGAGAAACTGCTCGCGCTTGTCTTTCAGTGATGTGTGGATGCTGTCAGGACACAGGAGCCCTGCCTGCCCCTAGGCCTGTGTCCGTGTCCTTCTAATTTAATACCGATTAAGAAATTAACCACCTTTGGTTTTCCCAGCACTCAGTGATCTTTGTGTTCAACCCAAAACTGACCCAAGAGAACGCAAGTTTAGAAAACATCCCATTGCCTCTCCCTTTCAAATTCAGGGATTGACAAAGATTAAATTGACCCTATTGGAATATTTGTGAAATGAACAAAAACTATCTAGAAAATTCATAAATACCTGAAGGGAGAGCTCTGGATAAATTAAGTCTGAGTTCAGGCTGAATCTGGGTTTAT
The DNA here is from genome assembly GCF_964146895.1 of Miniopterus schreibersii. Classification (NCBI taxonomy): domain Eukaryota; kingdom Metazoa; phylum Chordata; class Mammalia; order Chiroptera; family Miniopteridae; genus Miniopterus; species Miniopterus schreibersii. Next base: position 63,794,998 of record NC_138110.1, read on the forward strand.
TTATTTTTGTGAAGCACCTTTTATTTTGCTCAAAGCAAAAATGCTTCCATTGCCTCATTTAACCCTTTTCTGAAGTTTGGGGAAGGAGAAATGCCCGTTGTCCCATTTCACAGATGGAACTGGGATGTGCCCCGCCACACCTCTCCTCATCTGGCCAACCTGGGTCCAGCTGTCATAGGGGTCCCTTTACCCCACTGCTTCCCTGCCTTTCCTTCTGTAAACACTTTCTCTGAGGTTGGGAAGGCTTCCAGGAAAGACCAGCTAGGAGAGTTAATAAGAAGAGTGAAACTCATCAGTAATTTTGTTCCTGTGCCCAGGCTGGTGGGAAATCACCGGGCAAGGAAAGAAGGTGGACTTTGAACACAGGCCTGCAATTGCTTGTCAGCCCTGCCCCCCGCTCAGAGTTCACCTCTGGGGACATGAGTGTCCCCCTCTGTAAGATGAGGATGATAACACGCCCTCCCCGCATTATTGGAAGGATAAAAAACAATAGATGGGAAGGTTTTGACAGTGTCACATGCTTGTCATTAGTGGCAATAACAACAATCATGTTCTTTGTTTATTATGTTCCTTTAAAGCCAAACCCTCTCCCCCCGAGGTATCGGGCCCCACGGGGAGGTCCACACCTGGGCAGACGGTGAACTTCACCTGCAAGTCCCACGGCTTCTCCCCCAGAAACATCATCCTGAAATGGTTCAAAGATGGGAATGAGCTCCGAGCCTCCCAGACCACCGTGGACCCAGAGGGAGACAGCCCTTCCTACAGCATCTCCAGCACAGCCACGGTGGTGCTGGCCCCGGGGGATGTTCGCTCCCAGGTCATCTGCCAGGTGGCCCACGACACCCTAAAGGGAGACACTCCTCTTCGTGGGACTGCCAACTTGTCTGAGATCATCCGAGGTAGATGCCCCTCACACCCAGCGCCAGCCCACACCTGGCCCCTGCCCTCCTGGCCTGCTCCTCCCCCTGCTCTTTGCTCCAGAGTTTGATTTTCCTGGATTCTAATTCCTGACAGTCCTTCCCCTCACCAGGCACCTGGAAGTACCTGTCACTCACACTGTTTAATGGTAGCTGCCAAGTGAACACCTACCACTGTACTTGGTAGTTTCACCTACTTTACCAGTAGCAATTCCAATAACTGAGCACCTGCTATCAGCCAAGCTCTTATGTGCTTGGTGATTTCATTTATTTTTCTACAGTTACTATGCTCCAACTGCATACCAGGGCTGTGCTTATTCACTTCACTTATGTTATCCTAATAGCAGCTACCAGTCCTTGAACACCTACTGTGTGCAGGGCACTGTGTTTAGTGATTTCATTCATGTGAAAGAGTACCGTCGGTGTCTGAGCACCTGTCCTCTGATACCCTTGCAGGTGGGGGAGCTAAGTTAGGGAGCGCTCCCCTGTGATCTGTCTGTTCCATGAGGTCAGAGCTTCTGCCCTGTGCTGTTTCAGTTCCGCCCACCGTGGAGGTTACCCAACAACACACAGTGTCAAAGAACCAGGTGAACGTCACCTGCCAGGTGAAGAACTTCTACCCCCAGCGCCTACAGCTGACCTGGTTGGAGAATGGAAACACGTCCCGAACAGAAATGGCCTTGACCCGCATAGCAAACAAGGATGGGACCTTCAACTGGAGGAGCTGGATCCCGGTGAACTTATCTGCCCGCAGGGAGGACGTGACGCTCACCTGTCTGGTGGAGCACGATGGGCAGCCGGCAGTCACCAAAAACGTCACCCTGAAGGCCTCTGCTCCTGAGAAGAACCAGAGCACAGAGGGATCCTCTGGTGAGGCCTCCACTCCAACTGACCCAGCTCCATTTAAATTGTATCTTTACTTTTGCTGTTATAAGTAGTGATTCATGCTTATTATAGAATAATCTAGAAGTTTATAGATAGAAAGTAGAATTTTAAAGTGAGATCCCCTCCCCCAAACCCCACACACACTCCATAGTCACCACTGGTAAGACTTTGGTACTTACTCTTACAGATATTTGACACGAATATACATTAAAGAAAGAGAGAGAGAGGAAAGGGGACCATCCAGCTCACGGTGTCCTGCTGCTTGCTTGCTTCTCCTAACAGTCACTGCGTTCACTGTCCCTGCCAGCCCCTCCCTCCTTCTGGTTCTTTCTAACCTCTGCATGTCCAGGCCGCCATGCAAGCTGCCCCCCAGGAAACGGGGCGGGGCGCCCGGGTGTCTGTGGCTTATGTCTAATATAATCACTGCTGCAGTAAATGTCCTTGTACCTGTTCTGTTACATGTGCAGCTACTTCTGTGGGACGATTTCCCAAAGAGCATTTCTGGGCCAAAGTGCAAGCTCACTGAAGGTGGCGGTGATGCTGCCACTCTCCTGGGAGGGCCAGAGGTGTCAGGGTGCTATTTTCTCAGCACCCTTCCAACGTGTGGTCATGTATCTCTCTTCTTCAGAATGGCAGCACCTAGTTGGCGTTCGGTGCCACTGAGGAATGTTCCATCACTGTCGTTAGCGTGGCTGTGCCTTGTACATGGCAGACCCTTTGAATGGATTAGAACAGGCCATTTCTTTACTTTGTGCATCCTTCAAGATTCAGGGGGCTCCAAAGAGGTCCTGGTGCCCTGTCAAGGGATCCCTTTGATGCCACCGATGCCTGGTTTTCATAGGATGAGACCTGCACTTGGAGACAGGATGTGCAGGTCAATCTCTGGCTCTGTCATAGACTTGATGGGTGACCTTGGACGAGTCAGTGCCTCTTTCTGGGCCTCTCTGCTTATTCATGGCAGTGATGAAGGAGAGGAGCTTTGTGACCCTAGCTTGGAGTCTCAGCTGCTAGGAACCCCAGCATCGCAGCTTCAGGCCCTGGCATACAGCCCAGCACATAGTAGGCATTCAAGAAATACTTTTAGCAAGGATGAAAGAATGAATTAGTTGGTTGTTTGGTTATCTACTGAATTAATCCTCAGACCTACCCAATGTGGTAGAGATAATTCTTGGCCTCAGTAACGCAGGAGGAAACCAGTGTGTGGAGGTTTAAATGACTGGCTCAAGGTCGCACAACTAGGGGCATTGATTTGAACCCAGGTTTCTGCAGCTCAGCCGTGCTCCCAACTGCCCACTGCACTCTAGTGTAGGTTCCCTCCATGTGCCCTAGGGCCAGCCAAGTCCTTAACTTCATTTCCAGTGTCCTGGGTTCAGAGCCCCTGTGCCGGGGTCGTAGGCACTAATCAGCGGACAGTCTCTGAGAGGTTCACTGAGTCCATTAGTCACCTGCATCTCAACCATTCCTCACTCTCCCCATTGTGATTCAGAGTTTGCATGGACCTGTGCTACCACAGTGGCCACTGGTTGTAGCCCAGTTTCCACCATGGCTATCAGCACCAAACAGTTTCCCTCCTGGCACCTCAGCATGGTTTTTGTGCTACCCATGGTTGACCCACGTGGGGACATGTGTGTGGAACCATGAACGTGCCCATGTGGCTGGAAACGTCCAAGGAGATGCAGCCAGATGTTCTTAGTTAATGATGCCCGTCTAGTGGAGAAAGGAGGCGGTGGGTGGTAATTTTCTTTGTTTGCATTTGTGTTCCTGAAGCCTCTATTCTGTCTTGTCTCTAGGCGATACTAAGAACTTCAATATCTTTATTGTGGTGGGCGTGGTGTGTGCCTTGCTGGTGACCCTGCTGATGGCGGCCCTCTATCTCCTTCGAATCCGGCAGAAGAAAGGTGTGTGGATTCCCTGCTTTCTCCCCAAAAGTTTGCCCCTAGGCTGTCCTTTACAAAGGGAGAGGACACAAGACTGCTTTGGGCTCTGCATAGTTTAAGCCATTAGGATGTCCAGTTACTTCCTGTAATAAGATCAAAGTCCAGAGGTAGCACTGCCATAGCTGGCGTGACACCTCCACCAGGCTGGCATCTGGGTGGGGCCCTCCCATGGCCTTCCTCTCATGGCTGCAGGATGGCCCTCTCTGCACATCACTTCCATCCCAATGAGATGCCCCCCTCTCCCTCATTGGTCCCTGGAAGGGTCCACCCATCCTCAACCTCAATACAGTGAAATATCTTCATTTCAATTCTACCAGTTACCATCTATGTGACTGTAAAGAGTCACCCGATCTCTTTGGTGTAAAATGGGGTGATCAATCATTGGACTTCCTGAGACATCTCATGTCCCAGCACTTTGCAACCCATCAGCCTCCATTAAGATGTTAGATGCTGAGCTGCAACCTTCCCACTGGTACCCACTCACCTAAAAACCCAATACCTGCCCAGGCACCGAGAATTAACCTAGCAGTGAGAATTTTTGCATTGTGACAGCCTCCAGCCTGTTAACACGAGGTGCAGAGCGCATTTGAGTGTGCATGTTGCTTTTTAATTACAATTTTGTGGTGAAATTCAAGTCAAATGGTGGCTGAACCCTAGCAGCTTCTCTGTGGGATGCCCCATAGCACAGGTTTAAAAATCTCTGAACCAGATGGACTCTTTCTTTCTTCTTTTTGGGAAAGTGGTGACATTAAAATAAATGAATGTCCAGCCCAGTCCTGTGAGTCAGCTGAAATCCAAGCTCAGAGGGGGAAATGACCCATCTAGGGTCACACAGCGAGTGAGTTGGTGGCAGAAGTGGGATTCACACCTGCTCCCCAGCTCACAGCCCTGCTAGAATCTGTTCTCCAGCAGTGAAAGGCCATGACTGGGATCCAGACTTAATGAAGGGTCTCAGGTGAGAAGGTGGTGAGGCCCAGACCAGGGATAGGACAGGTGGCCCCTCCCAGGCTGAAGTCTGCTTGGGGATCTGACCTTTGGCAATTCCCAGAGGTGAGAAAGGCCCAGCTCCTGGTCTTCCTCAGTGGGAGATAATGGACCACCCCAGTGGGGTGAGCATGGGTTTCCTATAGTTGGGAGGATATGATTTCAACAATTTCTCCCAATGTTACTGGAGGCAAAACTTTGCCCACTACCTGCCCTCCTAAAGTTACATGAGAAAAGTATGTTTGTAGGTTAAATAACTGGCTTTTATTTCTTTTCTCTTTCAGCCAAGGGCTCCACTTCTTCTACAAGGTATGTGCATTGCTGGCCTCGAATGCTTTTGCAATTGTTATTTAGTTGTTTGACAGCCTCCAAACTGAAAAGCATAATCCACACCCACTGGCCCTCACACTTGCGCTGGTCAACCTTTCTATGCCTTTCCTTTGTAAGTTCCTCATGCCAGGCCCAGTTTTAATTATTGTCTCAAATGAGGGGATTTGAGGGGATTTCTGCACACAGAGGCACTGAGTTCTTGCCTGCTGTGCACAGACAGCAAGACTCTTATGAAATCCTGTTTGGACTGTGGCAGAAGCCTCCTGTACATGCCCCCCCAGATCCAAGTTGTATACTTTGCTTTTTCCTTCGTTCATTAAATATTTATTGAGTACCTTGGCATGGATGGCCTTGGAAAGCATCTGTGCCGCCCTGAAGCCTGTGTTCTGGTCAGAGGCGAAGGTGATGACATTACATCACAGATGGTGCCTTAGTTTGTTGATTCATATTTTCAGTGATTCTTACTGAGTCCCTACTATGTGCCAGCTCACTTCTGGGTACTGGAGATACAGCAGTGAACAAAAATCAGTCTGGACCTGCCCTGGCCAGTGTGGCTCAGTAGTTAGAGTGTCAGCCCACATACTGAAGGGTCATGGGTTCCATTCCTGGTCAAGGGCACATATCTGGGTTGCAGGTTCGATCCCCAGCCCTGGTCAGGCACGTGCAGGAGGCGGCCAATCGACCATGTCCCTCTCTCTCCCTCTCTCTCCCTCCCCCTCCCTCCCCCCCCACCCCCTCCCTCCCACTCTCTCTAAAAATCAATGGGGAAAAATATATCCTTGAGTGGATTAACAACAACAACAAAAACAGTCCAGACCTAAATGGGGTTCAGACACTGGTAAGAGAAGCAGGCAGTGAGCATAGAGGTAAAATATGTAACGTCATGTCAGGTGGTGACAAATCAAAGGAATGGAGATTTATGGCAGGACTATCTTAGGCAGGGAGAGGGGCCTCCTCTAAAGATGTGAGCAGGGTTCTGAGCAGGGAGCTAGGAAGCAGAGGTGAGTGCGGGTGAGAGAGCACGTGTGGCTAAGGCCCAATATGAGATGTTCCAGGCGGCAGAGGAGGCCTGTGCAGCTGGGGCAGAGGAACAAGAGAAGGACAGGAGATGAGCTCAGGGAGATGCAGATCCTCGGGCTCTTAGCCGAAACCCATGCAGCCGGCTGTGTTACTCATTCAGGCTTTTCAGCTCCAGGGAGGCCCCCGATGTTCACCCCAACAGAATAGAAGCAGCACCCCATAATCTTCGTGAATGTACCTGCTTGGAAATATCTGAACATCTGTTCTAAGCAATAAATAAAAACTACAAATAGCTTCATGTTGATTTAGGTCAGGTTTTGCCACCAAATGGGTTTTGCAAATCTTTTGATTTTTTTAGAGCTTTGTGGATTTCAGAATTACAGAGCAGGAACTGAAGATCTGGAGAGGGGGCCAGTGGTCTAGGGCCTGTGGCCGCTAGGACCTGGGGTTTTATTCCCAATGGGATAAGGTGCCATAGGAAGGAGATGATCTGACTTTTAAAAGTATCATCCTGAGTGTTGTATGGGGACACGGCTGTAGGAGGTGAGAGTGGAGGCAGAGAGACTAGGGAGGCAGCTTCTGCAATGGTCCAAGCAGATGATGGTGCCCTCAATCAAGGTGGTGGGATGGGCTGAGAAATAGTCAGATTCTGAATATGTTTTGGAAGTATGGCCAAGGGGACTTGCTGCTGCATTGGATGTAAAGTCAAGGACATTCACAAGGTTTGGGGCAGCGGGGTGCTGTGTGTGTGCACACCAAGTATGCACTTTTGCCAGGGCTTCCATCTCTTGCCTGTAAACCTTCACTGGCTTTGGTGGCCCTCAAGATATTCCAGATGCCCTACTGAGGTCCTCAAGCCCCTCGTGGTCTGGCCCCTGCTGACATGGACAGTTTCACTTCTGGCCACTCCCCAGTGTTCGCATTCTGTGGCTCAGCCACGCTGCACTCCCTTCGCTTCCTCCCTGAGGCCTCGCTGTCCTCCTAGCCCAGGCGCTGGCCTCTCTCCCAGAGATGTGCTCCCGCACCCCTGCTCACTCACCACCCAGGGCGTTGTGTGACATGGGAGCTAGAGTGGGCACTTCCTCTCTTCCTCCGGGCTCAGAGAGCAGTATCTCCCCCAGGATTGGAGCCCCTCATGGGAACTCTCCTGGTGCCCCTGCATTGACATCCTGGCCTGTTCAAGCTGTATCTGCACTTGTCCCCAGATTATAACCCATCCCTCTTGAGGGCAGGATCATTCCCCTAGTGTTCACGGCTAATAGCTGCTGCACATGGCACCGGGCCTGGAATGGAATAGGTGCTCAGTAAAGGTTTGTTAAATGAACAAGTGAACGCACGAACGAACGAATGAATGAGTGAATGAATGAATGCCATCCCAAACCACTGCAGTGGTCTTCATTTCCTCCTTCTCTGAATCCTAAAACTCTCCCTCTCAGTGTCTTCACGACCCCAAATATGAAAGCATCTCTCTTTTTCGTTTTGTTTTTATTGTTGTCATTAATTTTTATTTGTCTTATCTTCCCAATTAGACAATAAGTTCTGGAAGAAAAGGGCAGTGTCAATAATAATAATGACAGCAGCAGCAGCTGACATTTATTGAGCACTCACCGGGTTCCAGGAACTGATCTATGCCTTTGCCTATATTAGCCCAAAGGTGATGTTAATTATCACAAAAACCCTATGATTTACTATTATCCCAACTTAATTGAGTGGTGGTTCTCAGACTTGAGTGTGTAGCGGGATCCCCTGGAGGACTTGTTAAAAACACAGCTTTCTGGGCCCTACCCCCAGACTTTCTGATGTAGAATTTGCATTTCTGACAAGTTCCCAGGTGGTGCTGATGCTGCTGTGCCCAAGCCAGACTTTGAGAAGCCTGTTCTAGAAGGTTATTATTGGCCCTTTGTGTGGTTGAGGCAACTGAGGCTCAGAGAAGTCCTGTGACCTTCCCAGGGTCCCTCAGCTAGTGAGCGCTGGCACTGTGGCTCCCTCCCGCTGTCCTGACACTGAAGCTCATGCTCTTTATCTGCGCCCAGGCCTCTCACAGCCTATTTCTTCTTCCTCGGAGAAGTCAGCTGTTTTCTGCCTGTTTTTTATTTTTCCATCATGAGCCTACCCAGGAAGCCAGGAGATGGCTTGCTTCCTTTCATCTCTCTAAACCAAAGCGATAGGAGCGAGTGGTAATGGTGGTTTCCCATGTAGCAGCTGCTTCTGCTGGGCTGGCTGGGATCAGACGCTTTCCAGAGGATGTTGGCATGAGCATCACTGAGCGCTGCGGGGAGGGCGCCAATGGGGATGCCTCCGCTTTGAGCTCAAAGGGCCCCTCTGGCTGCAGAGCCGGCGGAGGGACTGGCTATGTCCAACTGCCTGGGTTAGGAACGTACAGGCAGATCACTGTCTGTAATCTTCCCCAGCTCAGACAGCGGCAAAATGTGTCTACTCTCTTAATTGGGCACTGGGGTTCATTCGGTTGGCCATTTGTTCACTCGTCAGACATTCACTGCGTTTATCCTTGGAATATTTAGGGCTTTCCTGATCCTTTCATTTATTCAGCTGATTGAGCCCAGCTCAGTGCCAGGACTTAAACTGGGGACTGCAAAGGGGAGCAAAAAAGACACTAGCCCCAGTGTCATGGCACTTGTGATCTGATGGGACAGATGTTCATTAATTCATTCATTCATTCCTCAAATATTTACAGCATGCTAACAGTGCGCCAGCCCATTACTAGGTGTCAGGGCTCCAGCGGTGAAACAGATGGGCCTAGTCCCTGCCCGTGTGGAGACCATGGTCCACTGGGAGGCAGGCGACCAAACAAGCCAGGAGGTTAATACACAGCATGATGCAAGTGCTGACTAAATAAAATAAAGCTGGGCACAGAGCAGAGCAGGAGGTGGGATGTGGCAGGTGATCAGGGAAGGCTTCTCTGAGGAGGTGACATTTAGAAGATAGCTGAAGGATGAGAAGGCACCAGACATGGGGCTGTCTGGGGTCCTAGTGGACCCGTGGACCAGGCAGAGGAAACAGCCAGTGCCAAGACCCCAAGGCAGGAGCAGTTGGAGATGACTGTGACCGTGGAGGAGGCCAGGGCAGCTGGAGTGGAGTGAGTCGGGGGGAGAGAGGTGGGAGACTAGGGGCAGGTCATGCGGGCCTCACCGGTCAGGATACAGAGATGGACTTCACTGTGTTGGGGGAGGGGTTGAGGGGCTTGAGCAGAAAAATGATACGACATCATTTGTGCATTTTACACATGGAGAATGGTATGTAGGGTGCAGGAATAGAAGCAGGAACACAGGGAGGAGGCACCTCAGGAATCTAAGGAGCTGGGATGATAGAGGTGATGGAGCAGTTGGGTTTGCTATGTATTTGGGGGGCAGAGTAAACAAGCCTTGTAGTAGATCAGACATGGGTTGTAAAGGAGGAGAGAGGAGACTTGGGGATGGCTCCCACTTCTTTAGCCCGAGCACAGGGATGAGTAATAGCAGTACCACTCCCTGAGAAAGGAGAGACCAGAGAAGAGACAGACACATAAAAAACAGATAATTTCTTCCTATCTGAAATATTGCTCTGAAAGAAAGGAGGCCAGTGTTCTGAGAAAGGAGTTGGGGGATCCAATGAAGGTTTCCCGGAGAAAGGACTATTTGAAACAGGGTCTGAGGGAAGAGGAGAGAACTAGATGAAGAGGCAAGGAAGGCTGAGTGTGCAAAGGCCCTGGGGCAGTCTGACTAGCATTCATTCCAAGTCACTTTTGAGCACTTTTTGATCACCCATATGGTAAGGAAGCCTGACAGACAGACAGACACATAAACCAGATGGGAAAATATATAAGGAGGCTTGAAATTGTCATGCAGGTTCAGCTCAGCCAGGTTATCACTCTCAGAGAAGCCTCCCCAAGGACATGATGCCACAGTTGAGTCTTGAATGATACATAAGTTAACCAAGAGAAAAAGTGGTCCAGAGGGTCTGTTGCTGCTGACACAGACACTGTGTCGTATCAAGTAGTCCTCTAGAAATATTTGGTGGGTGGATAAGTGGGGAAAACAGAGACAGGGGAATGAATGAGTCTGGGGGATGTGGTCAGTAGGGGCCAACATGGGGCTTACAAGCAGGGTGAAGAGTTGGACTTGAACCAGAGGCATTGGGAACTCCAAAGGGTTGGAAGCAGGTGGGATGTGGCTAGATCTGCATGATCTTCCTTACCAGACTGTGTCCCTGCCCCCAGAGGGTCGTTTTTGTGGCCACTTTGGGCCCATCATGCCCCACAACTGCTTTCTGAGCCAAGCACCCATGCCAAATCCATTAATAACCCTGCTGCCAAGCCCCATTGCTCACTTCTGACATTATCCAGGCTAACGTTGCAGAGTTGTGGCTTGAGAATTTATACAACTCCTGCAGAACCAGTGGCTCTGGTTCGCTCACCACCTTGCTGTGACCCTGCAGCGAGCCAAGCCATGGCCTCCAATTATAGAATCAAGTGCATGAATGGCTGCTTTGATTAACCCGGACATTTGATCCTTCCCTCTTCTTTTCTTTTTTTCTTCTTTTTTTTAAACCCTCACCAAGGATATTTTTTTCCATTGCTTTTCAGAGAGAGTGGAAGGGAGGGAGAGAGAAAGAGAGAGAGATCGATGTGAAAGAGACACATCGATGGGTTGCCTCCTGCAAGTGCCCCAACCAGGGCTGGGGATCGAGCCTGTGTCCCAGGTCCCTGCCCTTGGCCGAAATCGAACCTGAGACCCTTCAGTCCGTGGGCCAACACTCTAACCACTGAGCCAAACTGGCTAGGGCCCCTCTTGTTTTCTTAATGATAACACCTAGATGTGTATGATATAGAACAGTTGGAGAATATGGGAAACTAAAAGGAAGAAAAAATACCACCCAAAGACCACTGCTATTAGCATTTTACTGTTTCCTTCCAGTGTTATCCACACATTTTTCATAATCGAGATCATTCCACTGAGAATTTTGTTTTTTTCACTTATCTTTTAATGTAATCATTTGTAATAAAAAAAGAAACCTCTTCATAAACCTTTTAAGTCTTTATCTACGATTCTATACTAATTTCCTTAACCAGTCCCCACTGGCAGAGCTGTTAGATGCAGACCGCCCTCCCCCACCCTTCCTTGAGCCAGTGCCTCTGTGCATAAAGCTTTTTCTGTATTTTGATTCCCCCACAAATGCAATTATGAGTCAAAAGATGAGGACACCTCCCAAGTTCTTAAGCTCTTGATTTGGCTAACAAAGCTGCTTCCCAAAAGGGTTGCACTGGGTTGCCCCCCCACCCGCAATATATGAAGATGCCAGTTTCACCATATCTTCCCCAGCACCGAGTATTCTAATTTTCAAAGATCCTTGCCGATAGAGTAGCTTAAAAAAATTGCTTGAAATTCCTTTTCTGTGAGACTGACCCATTTGTCCAAACATTTGATAAGCAGTTGTATTTCTGTTGTGAACCGCGCATCCATGTCCTCCACCCACATAGGAAGTAGAACCTCAATGTTATTCTTATCAATTTACATGAGCGCTTGAGATAGGGAGGATATTTTTATCTGTGTGTCTCTTTCCTTTTTAGGCTGCATGAGCCCGAGAAGAATGCCAGAGAAGTAACCCAGGTACAGTCCTTGGTGAGGTGCCCTTCCTGGGAAACTCGATGGTGTGATTTTCTTACACCAGCTGGAGCTGCAGATTCTGCTCTAAATTAAGACTCCTTTCCCAGGCTGGAAGGGCTCGGGGGGCGGGGGTGGAGGTTCTTTACATTCTCGTTTCCCCCGGTTCTCTGCACATTCTCTCCCTCTGCTCCAGCCAGATGCTTGTCTCCACCTCCTTGGCTCAGTGCCGCCCATTGCACAACTCCAGGGGGCGCCCTTCACAATGTGCGCAGCCTTCCTTCAGGTGGACGGTGCCATCCTGCCTGCGTGCATTTGTCCAGGCCAGTCCGTCCAGCGGGAACACCCTGCCCAGCTCACTCTTAGCTCCGCCTTGTGCCTCTCCCACAGAGGAACATGGCGCTGCCAGCATCTGTCTTTCTGATGGAAAGACCTTGTGTCATTAATTCCTCCAGCTGGCAGCGCCGCCTCCTCATCGCCGAGGGGATGGCACAAGCAGCATGGTTGGCCTGTTTCCGAGAAGCCCAGCCTTGCTCCTGACCCGCTGCTGCTGTCAGACCTCGGAGGCAGAGGGCTCCCCTGTGTCTTGTAACAAGACAGGCCCTGCCCTGAACCTGGAACAAGAGAACGCCAGCTGTCCTTGACATTTCCTGGCTGTTGTCATCGCTTTAGATGTAATCTGTTGAAGAGACTCAGGGCTGGTAACAGACATGATGTTTGTAGGCCACAATGTTGTGTCCTGCTCTCCTGACCCAGTGCGGCCCCCCATGGCCCCGGGCATGAGCTCAGGTGGTGATTAGAAAAACATGACAATTTCCAATTGTGGGAGATGGGACATTCTCCCCAGTCATTTTACCTGTGGACTTCTTTCTGGAACCTTCCAGGGAAAGAATGATGGTGAAAGAACTGATCACTGAAACCTATACCAAATTCAGTTAGCAAAGGCTTGCCGAGCACCTACTATGTGCCAGCCCAGCTCTTGTGGCACTTGCAGCCTGGTGTCTGGGATTCTTGGTACCAGGTGCCAGCCCTTGCCAGGGAGGGCATTTCATGCTGTTGGTGTGGGTTTCCTAGAGAGAAGTGTGACCGTGCAGAGTTGGGACAGAGGAGCTGTGGTCAGACCACAGCTTTAGGATTCAACAGACTTTAGATCTTCTTCAGCTGTGTGACTTTGACCAAATTATTTAACCTCCCTGGGTCTTAGTAAACCTGTAAACTGGGGTACATCATTCCAACCAAGCAGGGTTGTGACAGGGCCTGAATAAGGTGATCCAGGTGACAGCATGGTGCTGATAGCCGTCAGGGACTGAGACCTGGGGTTGTCATGCAGCAACCAGGAGTTACCCATGCGGGCAGCTCCTCTCCGCTTCTGCAGCATAGGTGCCAGACACAGAAGAAGCAAAGTTCATCGTTCCTGGTGGGTAATTTTAGGGCACAGTTGGTGGTGAGATTAGCACGTGGGAGAGAGATATTCAGGTTTGCGGGATGGCTGATAATTTCAACTATTATTGAACATACGTGCTCATTCAGTGCATGCCAGGCTCCATTCTAAGAGTGTTACCTGAAGGATCTCACCTGGTCCTCACAGTGACCCTGGCGATAGATACGATTATTATACCCACTTTACAGATGGGGAAGCTGAGGCCCAGAAAGATGCCATGAATTGCCCAAAGCCTCTCAGCTAGAGAGAACAGAACCAGGATTAAACTTCAGGCTTCTGACTGCAGAACCTTTACCACCCTTCTAACAGGCCTCATTCGCTCATGCCCTTGTTCTGTCTCCCAGTGCCCACCTTCACCCTGAGTGAGGCTGAAGTTGTTGCCATTCATTCATTTGGCCAACACCAGTCAGGCTTCTTCTGTATCAGCCTTGGTTTCTGCATCATAACAAATGCCTAGTGAATATTTGTTGAATAAACGAGTCAGTGAATGAATGTCCCCACCCACTAGGGAATCGGCGTTTACTCAGACCCCCAGATAGACGCAGTCCTATGTGGCGTGTGCTGTAATGGAGAAACGGGCTGAGGGAGCACAGAGAAGGAGCCCTGGACCCAGCCCATTGGGTCTCAGGATGGAGCAACGCTTGTTCTTGAATGTACAGGGTGGATTAAACTCATCACCAGGAGAAGGAGGGGGAAGGATGCTAGGCAGAGGGAGGAGTAGGACAAGGCAGGACACAACTGTGGGAGGAAGTGACACTGAGTGAGGGCTGGGAGGTGACCACAGTGGCTTTCAAAAAGATCCTCAGGCTGTGTGAGGAGGGAGGTGGATTGGAAGGGTAAGGCTGGAGGCAGGAAACCTTGGCCAGAGAAGAGCTGGGTGTGAACTATGGCTGAGTCACTGGGGACCAAGAGGAAACAGAGGCATCCAGATTTGGTACTGATGAGTGGGTGAGAGGCTGGGAGCTCCAGAATGACCTTCTCTCCATCTCCTTTAGATCCAGGACAACAATGACATCACATATGCAGACCTGAACCTGCCCAAGAGGAAGAAGTCGGCCCCCCGGGCCCCTGAGTCCAACAACCACACGGAGTACGCCAGCATTGAGGCCGTCCGGCCGACTGCTCCTGAGGACACCCTCACCTATGCCGACCTGGACATGGTCCACCTCAACCGGGCCCCCAAGCAGCCAGCCCCCAAGCCTGAGCCATCTCACTCGGAGTATGCCAGCGTCCAGGTCCAGAGGAAGTGAACTGGGCCTGGGTCGTCTGTGCCCATGATCCTTCCTGTCCCACGTGGGGCAGCCAGCCCAGTTCCTAAAGGGCCGGGATGGCACAGGTCTTGGGACCCAAAGATGAGGCTGGATCTTGTCTCTGCAGCCCGCTTGGCTCTCCAGCATTTCCAGGGTGGTCACAGCCCCCTACATTGCCACACATGGAGGCCAATGCTGCCAGACCAGCCGGGGAGCCCACCTGGCCAGAGCCACCAGGAGTCCAAGAACTCTGATGCCTCTCTTCATCAACCATGGTCTTGGCCATGGTCTTGGCAATTCTTGACAGCCTCCTTGATGTTCTGCAACCTGATCTTCCGAGGTGAGGAGTGAAAGAACCCCCACCTGCCCCTCCCACCACCACCACCATGCAACTGGGGCTCCAAGAAAAGTTCTGCTTAAATTAAATTGCCCCATCCATGGAGAAGCTAGGAAAAAAAAAAAAAAAAAACCCTCTGGGACCACATCCTGAGACTCAGTGAGGTTGCTGTCAATAGTCCTGGCCTCCTGCATCCCTGGACTGACAAGTCACAAGCCCTGGGAGGGGAGGACACTCCAGGGAATCCTCCACTACCAAGGACTGAGTAACAAGACCCTCCTCCTCCTGCCCTCTGAGACTTCTTGAGGACCCAGCATCCTGACCTTGACACTCCATGTGGACCTGCCTCGCCTTTTAGACCTGAGCTTGCTTCCTCCAGCTAGCACTAACTCAGCAACATCTCGCTGTGGACGCCTGTAAATTATTGATAAATGTGAAACGTGCAATCTTGAAACTGAGGTGTAAGAAAATTTGATCTGTGGTGTTTTGTTTTGTTTTTTTCTTAAAACAACGGCAGCATTATCTTGGCTCTTTGTCATGTGTTGAAGTACATGGTTGGGTCTTGTGCTGTCCAAGATTTAGCAGTTGGTTTCCTGGAGGGAATATCCTGCAGTAGAAAGTGAGTCCCTCCATGTCCCAGAGCCCTGAGGATGAGAAGAAGGTTCCAGTTTGGCTGCTCCACGGAGATGCTTACCCTTCTCTCCAGGACTAAATTGGCCACGTTCTCAGCCAAGCCACGAGGCTGGTACTATTGCCTTCCTGCCCCCAGCGTGGTAAGTCTGAACCTGCCAGTGTTTCTCCAGGCTACGGTCTTGTTAAGACTAATGCCTCAATCTGCTCACCTGGAAAGGGGAGAGGAAAGATGCCTTCCTCCCCACCATTCCTCATAAGCACTTTAGGGCCATGCAGGGTAGGAAGCAGTGCCTGGGTTTTTCCCCCACCCCTTTAGCGACCTTCCCCCATTCCTGCTCTCTGAGCTGATCTCTGCAGCAGAAATCTTCCATCTCTGCTCTCAAACCCCATTGGGATCAAACTGGAATAAATCCAAGACAGACAGGTGGTCTGGGCAGCTATGAAGACAGGACTGACCCACCTTTCTATCCCTCTGTCCCAGGAGGTTGGGCAGAAGCTGTGACCCATTGTCCTCTGACCCCCACCCTTCCAATTCAGTGCAGGAGCCTGGCTGAGCCCAGGGCAAACAGAATTTGCACGCTGTGTCTTCACGTGTAACCACTCAGCTCTTAGAACTGAGACACTAAGCTTCGCCGCCCCCCACCCCTGCCCCCGCCTGGGTCCAGAGACTTGGTGCCTAAGGGATTGTTGCTCAGGCCACCCGGAGCGAAAGGGAAGCTGCCCCATTCTGCCTGTAAGCACAGCCTACAGGTGGAACCCCGGGAGCGCAGCACAGACCGGCTGCTGGGGGACAGGGATTTGGTGTTTTACATGACGGCATCCAGGGACGAGCTGAGCCAACAGGCCATGTGGGCAGCTTTGGCCCAACGAGCTAGAGTTTCTCTGTGGCATCTGGGAGCACAGTGTCCCAGCCACCTGCCTCGGACTATTTCCAAATTCCAAAAGGTTGGCTTTTAAACCATTGTCTCCCTGTCTTCTGCCCAGAGAGAGCACACATACACACATACACACTCACACAGAATCTTGAAAGAATGTTTTCTTGGTGCCATTTTAATTTAACTTTATTTTGAATTTTGGAAGGGGGGTGAGGGAATGAGGCCAAGGAAGCCGTGTAGTTTTAGCTCAGACTGGCAGCCTGGAGATTCTCATACCTTGTGTATCGAACCCCAGGGAAAGGAAGAGGTTGGATGACAGTGCGGAAGGAGCGTGGTTTCGAGAGTTTATTTTAAGACTGCTGGGAAGGAAACAGGCCCCGTTTTGTATATAGTTGCAACTTAAACTTTTTGGCTTGCAAAATATTTTTGTAATAAAGATTTCTGGGTAACAATGACCCCTTTGGATGTTGAGTGTCCTTGTGTCTCTGAGTGTGTCCCCCGTCCCCAGGAGCCTGGGAGAGGATCACATGCGGGCCTAGGGCTTAGCAATGATCGTGGCGTTCAGTCTTCTTTCTTGGGTTTCAAATAGGCACAGAGACTTTGTTTCCCTGGCTCAGAGGGAGTCGGGGTAGGGTTGTGTCCAAGCAGAATTCCGACAGAGCTGAGTTTGAATGCGGCTCTGCCACTTCATAGCTGCAGGAATTCAAACCAGTCACCTCTCTGAGACTCAGGCCCATCCTCAGCACCGTGGGGACAATAATACCCCCAGCCAGGGTTACTGTGGGGATTAAAGGGGGTCATGGGGCGCCAAGCCCTATGCTTGGGACATGCAGTCCTTCACTAAGCACTGGGCCCTTTCTCCCCTCAGCACCTGTGGGGTCTTGGGCAAGCAGAACCTCACTTTCCTTCTCTACCGAGTGCAGAAACCTAATGCTCGTCCTAAAATATCCTTGCCAGATGGTTCATGTCCAGTGCTATATATAGTAGGTGCTCAATACATGTTAGCTCCCTTACCTCCCCTCCATTAGTATATTAATAATATTAATGGCAGTTATATAATATTTAGTGCTTACTGTGTGTTGGCGCTTTTCATTGATTAGCTCTTCTAAACCTTATAACTCGAGGCAGGTAATATTACTGACCTCATTTTAAAAATAAAACACAGAGAGGTAATGTAACTTATACAGGGTCACACAGCTAATGAGTGATATAGCTGGGACTCACACTCCAGCTTTCTGACTTCAGTGCCCAACTTCTAACTCCTGAGCTAATATCAGTACATCACGTGTTGTTACTGACTGTGTAGTATGGTAAGTAAAATGCCAAGTGCTTTACAGTTACCAACTCATTTAATCCCCCACCACCAGGTAAGGTAGGAACTCTTGTTACCCACATTTTACAGATGAATAAAACGAGGCACAGAGAAGTTAGGTCGTTTCCCCAATGTCCCACAGCAGAGCTGGGACCATCCCAGAGCCTTTGGCCTGGCCCATGTGAGCAGGGACCCGAGGCAAAGAGCCTCCTGCGGGGCTCAAAGGTCACTTGCCTCAAAGCCAGGACCTTGGTTGTGATGGAGAGCTCAGCTCTGTGAAATCTGTGAGCTGCCTGCAGGGATGAGGTGTTAGGCCTGACTCCAGGCCGAGTGGGTGGGGAAATGCCTCCTGTTTCCTGGGAAGGTGGGGATGAAGAACTGTGTCCAGGCGCGGAGACTTGGGGAGTATTTCATGGAGCACCCAGGCCCGGCTTCTCCCCAGTGTGAATCCCCAGGGCTGCAGGCTGGCAGGTGAGATGAAAGGTGATAGGAGCCAAGTGACCCTCTCCCTATTCGCCAGGAAATCAGTCAGGAACTTGGCATTTATCAGGCACCTCCTTCGGGTTCTCCATTGCGCAAAGAATGATAAGAATCCCCCACTCCGTGAGGACCCAGAGGCTCTGCCCACTTCACGTGATAATCCTAAAAATCTCTGCCCCTCCTCAAGATTCTAACGCCTGACTGTAAAAGCCCCTGTGCCTTCTGGCATACTCCCACCAGTTAAATTTGGATCGTTTGTTTATTTTTTACATAAGCACTTATGTACCAACAGTCTCTTAAATTCTGTACAAATATTAACTTATTTACTATCAATTCACTCTATCCTCTTAACAAACCTATAAGGCAGATACTATGATTATCCCGTTTAATAGAGAAATTAAAGCCCAGAGATATTACATACCTTGTTCAAGGGCCACCATCCAGGAAGTGGTGCAGCTGTGGGTGTGGGTGGGCACAGGATGGGCAGATAGGGGTGTAGGGGTTGCTGGAGAGACAGCAGGGCCCTCAGATAGTGCTGGGGTGCACGGAACTCTACAAGGAATCAGAAAACACATGGCCTCACCCCCAAAGATAAGAGCATCAGGGCTGTCCTGGTCACCTGCCTGACCACCAGCCAGCACATGTACCCTTGAGCCCCCCCAGCGCTTAGCTTGCCACCACTAGGGTCCCCATTGTACCCATCACTTAACCATGGCACTGTGCTTGACCAGGGTGCGGATTTGTTTTCTGAATGCACAATTATGAGATTATAAATCCTTTCGAAAATCACGTGCCCCAGATGCTCAAAAACAGGCAAAACCTTGGTGACAGATGTCAGAGGGGGGCTATCCTTGGCGGGAGCAGCAATGGAAGGAGCCGGAGGGGCCCCCTGGGCGATGGGATGTTCCATGTCTCCATCTGAGTGATGGTTATGTGGGGGCCTTGCAGATGAAAAAGCACATTGATGCAGCCTTAACGTGTCTGCATTTCCCTGCGTGTAAGTTGTACCTCAAAGTTTCAAAAAGATTGGTGCCCTGTCCCCCTGGGGGTTCAGGCCCAAACTTTGATGCCTGCCCCAGCATGACAGTTTCTTAAAGATGGTGTCAACGCTTTATCTTGGTCCCTAAGCCAGCTCAGGGAGTGCTGCTGAGTTCATTTGAAAAATAGCATCCCAGTGACCAAAATAGCACATGAAACCATGAAAGAAAAAGTGCCAAACTGGGCACGAAGACCAAGGCTGGCAAGGATAAACCGTTTCTCTGTCATCTCTTCATCTGCTGAGACCCCCTTAATTACTCCGCCCACTCATCCTCCCCCTGGGACCCCCGCTTTACCCAGGGTCTTAGAGGCAGCTGCACACACAGTCCTCACCCTGTGACCTTGGGCAAACAGCTTCACCTCTGAGCCTTGGTGTGGTCGCCTGAGAAAGGGGACAGTAGATGGCTGCACCTCAAGGGCGTCTCACGAAGGTTAAACAGAGTCTAGACGGAAGACCCTTTGCAATCGAGTGGGGCAGGCAACGGTCAGCTCACACACATCTCCACACACTGACTCACATGCACGCACATCCACTCACACGCACTCACCCCCATACTTGCATACATTCACACACAATCATACACGTAATCACATTCACACCCACACATTTGCACAATCACACTCACACATTCACACCTGCATACTCACACACATTCATGTGCACACACACACACACACGCACCCTCAAGGCCTGGCTTGCAGAGGAGCTGAACAATGGTGGGGCTCCTCTCCTGGCTGAAATAACTGTATCAAGTCCCCCCTCCTTCACTAGCCTGGGCTCCCTCTTACCAACTTTGGAGAACACAACACTCCAGCCTGGTTTTCAGGGCCCTCTTCCTTCACCCCACTTGACCTTTTTAAAGACTCTTCCTGCTCCTCTGCAGCCGAGACTGGACTCTGGCGAGGCTAGTCTTTCTGTCCCATCAAACACCAGCTGGACCCACCTGTGACTGCCCTGGCCACACAGTGAGTCACCCCTCAGTGACTCAGTGCCCCCCTCCCAACTGGACCATGACCTCCCAACACCAGAACTTCACTTCTTACCTTTAGGATCTGCCCTGGGGAAGGGAGACTGAAGATCACCACGTGCCAGGCAGGATCCAGGCACTTGACTTCTTTATTTCACTGAACCTCTACATCCTTTGGATATTTGATGGGTGCTATGGTGTCCATTTCACAGATAAGAAAATCAGGGCTCAGAACAGTAAAGAGATAAGCTCAGGATCACTCACTGAGCCAATAATTATTTCTCAAGCTTCTACTGTGAACTTGGCCCTGTGCAAAAATTCTGAGGCTCCAGTGTTGACAAAAGATGGACCACACCCTCGTGAGCTCATGGGCTGTGAGGGAGCCAAAGCATCTGGTAATCCCAACCCGTGCACGAGTACTGCTAGGACAAGGGGTGTCAGCGTGTGATTTTCAGTAAGCTATAAAACACGATACATACAACTACAGAATGAACACATTAATGAGTGAGCCAGCAGGAGGGGGCAGCTGATTCCAAGAGTAAATGGGTATTTACAGACTTTCGAAAAAGGAATATAGAATAACATTTTTAGGCTACATATAAAGCTGGTTAATATTCTACAAGACAATAAAAATCATATCTTTGGTGTATCTTTTCTAAAGACAGAAGTCAGTTGCACCTCTCCCTGGACAAAAATGTACAGATTAGCATGTAGCTTTACGAAATCTGGGCCCTAATCAAATAGCAAAGTCAAACTTGAGTGTATTCCCATAACATTAACTAACCTTTTAGTGGGCCTTTTTATACAATGCCCCAGTATGGCAATAAAAGGAAATAATACCTTCTTTTGTCTTATTTCTAGATTTCAGATACTTCTTCTTATTAGGAGAAAGTCCACAGGCCTCACTCAGCCTGCATAGGGCAGGAAAGGCTTCCTGAAAAGGAAATCCTTGAGCTGAGACCTAAAGGATGTGTAGAGATGAGTCAGATAAAGAGGGTATGAAGGAGGCAGGGCCGGGCAGGAGCAGCCTTCCCGTGTGGGCTGGCCCTGCCAAGCCCCGCAGCCCCGCACGGTACTGCTCCCCTCATCCCTCCCTGCAACAGCAGTGTCCTGACAGTTCCTGAAATGAACCGCAGGGCCTTTGCATATGCTGCTTCCTCTGCCTGGAACACTTGCTGGGTCTTTCTTGCTTGTCCTCCAATCCAACCACGTTCCTTTGCTCAACACCATCATAACAACCCTGCCCAGAACTTCTCCTTCGTAACCTTTGTCACCGGTTGCAGTTATACATTGACCCTGCGAGTACGTAACATCCCTCACCACCACGCCTGGGAGCTGCCTTAGGGCAAGGTAGGTATTGCCTTTGGCATCAATGTGACTCCTGTGCCCAGCCCATAGAAGGCGTCCAACAAATATTTGTTGGCTGGATGGGAGGAGGAAGGGAGGGATGGGAGGATGGAGGATGAGAGGGTGAGTGAGTGGGGAGAGGGAGACAGATGGCTGGGAGAGGGGAGAGAGGGTGAGGGCTGGATGGATAGATGCGTGGGAGAAGGGGGATTTGGGTGGGGAGGGAGGGGGCAGGGAGGGAGGGAGAAGAAAAGGGGAAGGGAAGGAAGGGGGGAAGGAGGGAAGGAAGGGGGAAGGAAGGAAGGGGGAAAGAGGGAGGGAAGAGGGAAGGAAGGGGAGAAGGGGGGAGGAGGGAGAGAAGGAAGGGGGAGGAGGGAGGGAAGAGGAAAGGAAGGGGAGAAGGGGGAAAGAAGGAGGGAGGGAGGGAGGGAGGGAGGGAGGGAGGGAAGGAAGGAAGGAAGGAAGGAAGGAAGGAAGGAAGGAAGGAAGGAAGGAAGGAAGGAAGGAAGGAAGGAAGGAAGGAGGGAGGGAGGGAGGGAGGGAGGGAGGGAGGGAAGGAAGGAAGGAAGGAAAGAAGGGGGGAAGGAGAGAAGGGGGAAGGGGGAAAAGAAGGAGGAAAGGAAGGGGGGAGGGGGAAAGAAGAACATGAGGAAAATGTAAAAAAGCCTAGAAGCTGGAGAGATTGTGGCATCTCAGGAGAACTGAAAGTGCCCCAGCTGGCAGCTTTGGAACAGGATTGACACCCAGACCAGCTGACTTTTCCCACGGAGTCAGTCTGCCTTTCATTGTGATCCTGGGTTCAGAGCAGTCACTTTGTAAAAAATCGACACATGCCCCCCAACAGGCAAGGCGCCAGTGACCCTTGTCTGTGACTTTGATGCCTCATCTGGGGAAACTGGGACCACACTTAGAAAACAGAGATTTCAAAGCTCCTTCCCTCCCCTGGAATTGCACAAGCCTGGCGCCGCTGGTTGGATGTCCCGACTGCCAGGGCTGGTGGGGCTTGGCTGCTCCCGGAGCCGTCCTCCTTGGCCTGGCGTCAAGGACAACGGGCCAGGCCTCACGGTGGAAGGTGCTGTTCCCAGCTCCTGGGCCCTGGGCCCCCGCAGGCCGCTCTGGGCAGGGTCAGCTGGTGCAGCAGCCGGCCGCATGGATCTGGGCCACGGACCTGTCTCCAGAATGAGGCCGGGCGAGGGTTGAATGGCGAGAAGGCTGCGGCCCGAGGCGCCTGTGGGCTCGGTTCGCCCGCGCCCCGGGTGCCAGGAGGTAGACCCTGTGCACGTGCAGATGACACATCACCGCCAGCATTCTGTGCGGGTTGCAAAGGCGCTGGGGCGTCCAGGCCGGGAGTTGCCATTACCGCAGGACCTTTCGCTGAAAAATATTTCTTGGAGCAATTAAATCTTCAGCTGTCTCCTTGCAGGGAGTGCCAGCTTGCATTTTAATTATCTTTAAAAGAGGGAAATAGGGGAAAGGACACAGGCAAAGAATTTAAAAAATAACAGTCTGCTTTACAAACACAGCCATCATCTCAGGCTGTGCATCTATTCGGAAAGTTTCCCCCATCAACTCCACCAGGCCGGCCCTGTGGGCCCCAGGCTCCCTGGAAGGGGCCGCCCGGGGGCGGGGGGGGGGGGGGGGGGGGGACTTGCTTGCCTGTGGGTGGCGGTCGGCTACGGGGGAGTCACCGAGCCGGCAGCGTTACTCAAGCTCCAGCTCCTTCGTCACTACTTTCTACCAGGTGGAAATTATTAGCCTAATTTTACAGTTGAGGAAACTGAAACCGAGAAAATGGTTGCTAACAACATGAGCTGCAGCCATAACAAGGAGCAAGCGACCCGTTCGCACCGCAGCGTGGAGGGCTCCCCGAAGCACGTCAGGCCCAGCCAAGGCGCCCGGGCCCTGTTTCCCTCCCTTCCTACAAGGTCCAGAACCAGCAAAACAGTCTATCAGGACGGAAAGCAGAGGAGTGGGGGTGGGGGGAAAGGAGGGGGCGTCCACTGAAGAGCAGAGGGAACTTTGGGGGAGATTAAAATGTCCTTTATCTTGATGGAGGGGGTACTTAGATGGGTGTATAGATCTATCAAAACTCATAGAACAGTATTCTTAAAAGGAGTACATTTTATTGTTTGTAAGTTATACCTTAATAAAGTTGATTTAATCATAATGCAAAATACATGTCAGTTAACATTTATCTAGACCTTACTCTTTCCCAGTCCTTATTGTGAGTGCCTTCCGTGTGTTAAGCCATTCATTTATCGTTCACCCCAATCTGTGAGGTAGGCACTGTGAAAGCCCCATTTTCCAGATGAGGAAACTGAGGTGCAAAGGAGTTTTAAAAACTTTCCCAAGGTGATAAGGATAGTAGGAGGCAGAGCCTGGGTTCAAATTCAGGCAGGCTGACTCTGGAGCTTTATAGCTTTGAAAGCAAAGGTCAAAGTAACTTAGCTAATTAATCCTGGAGGCAGAATGAAATCCCAGGGCCTTTCCAACATGACAAAACTGGCAGAAGGGGAAAATTCATTCAAGAACTCTTTCCCCAGCTTCCACCATAGGTCACACTGTGAACACATGGGGAGCAAGAGAAAAGTCCCAGGTCCTTGGCTGGGCGGGAGGGGGACAGGCGAGGCAGGGATTGCCAAATAATCACAAAAATGAATGTGAACTTGCAGCCAGTGGTGATTCTCAGAATCAGAGGTCACCAAGAACCCAAACACACAATCCACCCTGGGCGTTTGCCCAAGACCACACCCTCCGGTGCAAACAGAGCTGCATGGGCAGGCACCAGATTCCTGAGCCACTTGTTCCTAACTCAATTTCCCTTCCAAGCTGCCAGTGCTGCTGATGTAGGACAATTTTTACAATCTTGTCTTTCAGGAGATTCGGGCAGAGGCCCTTTGAAATCATGCCTGCTCTGCTCTTAGCACCTTGAGCTTAGCGCTCAGCTATTTCAAGAATGCCCCTGTGCATTCCCCTGGCCGGGCCACCCAGGGAGTCGCATTCCAGCACAGTGGGAGCAACCTGCTGGGTGACAGCTGGGAGTGCCTGGGCCCCTGAGGAAAGACCCTTGCTTTGAGCCAAGCACCCAGGCCCTGTGGGACTCCATGTGGTCTTGGCTCCAGGAAAGGGAACAGGATGTTTTGGCAGCGAAGGTTAAGCCTGTTCCCAAATGCTCACAACCTTTGCTGATAGGTACCTAGTGTTGAGAGCCTGAGCTGGGCACTTTGGGTACATTAGCCAATGGATTCCTCTCAGTAAGCTCTGGACCACCCTGGGTTCCCAGGTGAGCACAGAGAAGGGAGGTGACTTGCCCGAGGCCACACTGCAAGAATGGAATTGGGATCTGGCTCCCCCCCCCCCCCCCCCCCCCCCCGCCCCGACATCCAGGCCTCCTGAATCTCACCTCAGCCTCAGCGTCACCTCCACTGAGGTAAACACTCTTCACCCCTTAGTGAGTAAATTTTTGGAAGTCAGACTCTCTGGATTCATCTTCTGGCTCCCCTACTTTCCAGCTGGCTTTGGGCAACTTTCTTAACCTCTCTGTCCGTTTCCTCCTCTGTAGTATGGTGCCCATAACTTGTACCTCCCCCAAACGGTTGCTGTGAAGATCGGAGGAGATGAGACAATAAATGTAAAAGGCCCAGGCGATAACGAGCCCACAAAAAGTGGTAGCTATTCTTATTGTATAAGCTTTGTTTTTGCATAAACGGGCTCATATCCAACTGCTCCATGTTTGGGGCACCTTTCCAAATAACACATAGGGTCTACCTCATCCTTTTAAACAGCTTCATGGAATTCTTATATTCATGTGTTCATTCACCCACTCATTTGCCAAACATGTGTGTAGTGGCAGCTTCTATATACCAAGCAAGGACCCACCACATATTAAGTCCTTGCTCTCAGTTCTAGTAGAGAGACAATTAACAAGCGCCCAAATAAGTAATCGAAATCATTTCACCTGCTGAGTGCTATGAAGAAAATAAGGTGTAAAGAGAGAGAGACTGGGTGGCGAGCGAGAAAGCAATTTAGAGGCAGTGCTCTAATTCCCTGAGGAGGTGGCATTCATACTGCCAGCAGAAGGGGGAAGGCCAGGGAACAGCCGGGGCCAGAGCATCCCAGGCGGAGAGAGGAGCAAGGGCAAAGGCCCTGAGGCTGGACCGGCTGCGCTGCGTGTGGTTTGACTGGAGGTAGAGAATGAGCGTTTCTGCAACGATGGAGAG
Source organism: Miniopterus schreibersii (assembly GCF_964146895.1). Lineage (NCBI taxonomy): Eukaryota > Metazoa > Chordata > Mammalia > Chiroptera > Miniopteridae > Miniopterus > Miniopterus schreibersii. The sequence continues at coordinate 63,820,572 of NC_138110.1, forward strand.
GCCAGCTGGGGCCCGGCGAGGTAGGGCCATGGTGGGAGTTGGCTGTTATCCTGAAAGAAATAGGAAGCCACTGGGGCAGGGGAGACGCCTGCTCTAATATGAATTTTCACAAACCACTCTGGCTGCAGGGTAGGAATGGATTGGAGGGGCCCTGATGGAAGAGTGAGAGAGGCATGAATTCCCCATTGATGAAGGCTTGGGCTGTTTCTATTTTCTCCCGCCTTGCAAACAGTTCTGCAATAAACGTCAGTGCACAGAAATTCCTGGGAGTGGGATGGTCGGATTTAACACACGAGCATTTTTTTTTCATGTCCAGATTGCCACGCTGCCTTCCACTTCCCTCCGGTGGCGCAGGCAGGAGAGCAGGTCTCCGGGCTGAACTTTCTCCACCTGCTTGGCTGCTGGGAACACTTCTCCCAGCCTCGCCAGCGCTGGCCCACACCCCTGTGTTGAATGCATTCGTATTTCTTGTTGCAATCTGGAATTACCAGTTGTTAAAAAGAAAATCTCAGAATCGGGCTAAAAAACTGCCCAGGGGCCGCCTGTTCCAGTGGGAGTCAGAGAGAGGCCTCCAGCACCCCAAAGAGGGCCAATTTACCCCTATTCTTCCAGCCACGGTGAAGTTGCTGCTTTTTTTTTTTTTTTTTCTGTTCAGCCTAGAAAACAAGGCACGGCACTGAGATGGCAGCGAGAGCAGGCCCTGAGTTTACCAACGATCAAGGACTAGGGCTGGAGAAAGCTGCTATCTCTGAGCCCTCTGCCTCCCACCCCTCCGGGGCCACACCAGGCCCTGTGAGTGCCCCCTGGTGGCCACCACCCGCAGGGCAGCCTCCTGGCTTCCATTCCATGCCCACTCGGCTGCCAGACTACCCTTTTCATGAGTGGTCTTTTCAAAGGAAGCATTTTCTTTTAATCAGCAGCCACAGCATCTGCAGTAGTGTCGAAGCATAATTTTACTATTTTCTCATCACTTAGGGCTTATTTGTGCTGTTTATTTGGGGGAAGGGGAAGGGTTGCTGAGATTTATAACTAGCATGTGTGCGGTGTCTGATTTTAATCTTGGCATTTGGAGATGCTTTGAAGAAGGTTTATGTCATCTTTCCCAGACTGACCTGGTGAGTTATTTAATTGGGAGAGGATTTTGCAACATACTGTTTCTTAATATTTTATCTTTTAAGACAAGTGACTTTTTTTTTTCATAGCAAAATAGATGGGTAGCAAACTTTTGGAAATAAGTAGTCATTATTATTCATTAACTGCTGATGAGGTGGTAGCTGTCAGATTGGACTCATTGTCTCATTTTATCTTCTCAGCAACTCTATAAGGGAGGTATAAGTTTTGTAAAAAGTTTACAAAAGAGGAACCGAGGCATCGAGAAGTTAACTTACCCAAGGTTACAGAACTAGTCAAGGGCCAGATTGAGATGCAAACACAGAACTCCCTTCCTTTGTAATCATGTCTTGCGCTGGCCACAGGGCCTTGAACTGTCCCAAGATAGCCAAGCTGCAGTTGTGTGTCCCAGAATTCCCATTTCGTGTGGTTCTGGTTGACATTGGCCATGTGCAGCATTTTCCTCAAGGTTTCCAAAGCACAAATTAAGAAGCCACCATCATTTTATGCTGGGAAGGTTGGTGCATGGCACCACGCAGAGAGGCCACTCACGCATGTTGTTGCTGACCTGCTGTCCCCCTCGTTGGCGTGGGGGCAACACCCAGATTCATAGCTCCCACCAGATCTTCCTCAGCTTCTGCAAGCCCTGGGCCAGGTGCACGTGCAGCTCCCAGGGAAGGGCACCTGGTTCGCCTGCATTGAGGTCGGTGACAGACAGGTGCAATTTCCAGTTTGTCCTTGCTCTCGCCCACAGCAGCTCTTCTTTCCGACTGTTGGTCCAGCTGACAGTAGAAACTTCCAGTTCCCACTAAATGCGGGGGTGGCAGCCCACACAGACAGTTCCACCAGCTCCCACACTGCATGAGGCCACAGTCCTAGGATTCATCACGCCTTCTAGATCACTCTGCTTCTCTGATGGGACTCAACTGATGCACAGAGATTTGAATTTTATTGAGAAAGTGGCCAGCTCCCTTCCACCTAAATCTGACAGATTTAGCAAATAAAAATACAGGATATTTGATGAAAGTTGAATTTCACACAAAAAATGAACACCTTTTTAGTGTAAATATATCTCATTCAATATTTGGGACATACTTATACTAAAAACTTATTTGTTATTTATCTGAAATTCAAGTTTAACTGAGAAAAGGCATCCTGTATTTTACCTGGCCACCCTATCTTTAGCTCCCGATAGATGTCCTTCCAAGGAGAACCACAAAACTGAGCCTCTTCCATTTGCCAGGCATGACAAGAACATTCGAGTAAGCACTCAGTCAGCAGGTGGGAGCCTTGGAGGATGGAGTAGGACAGGCTGAGGTTGGTCCTTGCAGGACATCAGTTTTCCCACCATGAACTACGTTGCGAAGCTGGGAGTCCCCAAGGAACCCCGAGTCCACACACTGATCATCACCACCTCAGGATAAAGTCCCAGTTCTTTCTTTCTTTTTAAATATTTATTTTAAATGTTTTATTTATTGATTTTTAGGGAGAGGGAGGGAGGGAGGGAGGGAGGGAGGGAGGGAGGGAGGGAGGGAGGGAGGGAGGGAGGGAGGGAGGGATCTGTTGTCCCACTTATTTATACATTCATTGGTTGATTCTTGTATGTGCCCTGACCCTGGGAATTGAACCCACAACCTTGGCATATCTGGACGATGCTGTAGCCCATGGAGCTACCTGGCCAGGGCCACAGTCCCAGTTCTTAAGTGAGGCATTTAAGGGCCCTGCCTGCCATCCCACCTCACCTCTTGCCCAGCTCATAAAACCACCCACCTAGAAAGACTTGATATTGCCCCAAAGACAATCTTCTCACCTGTAGGGCTTTACCTTCATTTTTCTCTCCTTGCCTGGGATGCTTCTCCCTTCTTTGAATGCCCTTTAAACTCCTAATCACCCCTAACACCTTTAATACCATCTCTTCCCAGACGCCTTCCGTGACCACAACAGTCAAAGAGGTAGCATTAGATACATTCCAACATAACATACCTGGGGCTCAGTCCCCCAGGGCCTCTCATGCCTAAACTGATAAGTCTAGGCTTTGAAGATAAATGTGCTTTGGTTTTTTTGAAGTAGCAGTACAGCGGTCGAGAATGAGGGATTTGGCAGGCCAGATTTGTCTAAGTTCAGATTCCAGCTCTGCACTTACTAGTTGTATAAACTTGAGCAAGTTGCTAACACCTCAGTGCCCCAGGCTCTTCATCTGTGAAATGGGTATAAGATGAGTATCTTCTTCATAAGGTTTCTGAGGTGATAAAATAAGTTTCCAACCTGTAAAGTGCTTAAAGCAGCACCTCACACCCACTAACATTACACCAGGCCCGAGAGCTGCAGGGAAGGAAAAGCAGCTGGGCCAGTACTGCAGAAAAATCGGCCTGTGCCAGACTCACCAGGAGACGGGGCGCGTGGGTCTCTAACCTGGAGTCTCCGAGGACGTGTAACTCCAAGTTTTAACATCCTTGGTTTTTAATTTCCAAGCTGACTCCGTTGAATAGCACCCTCAGAAGAATGAAACCAGCAGACAGTCCTGGGCTAAAGTCCCCTTCTGCCACTTCCAGTTGTGCGACCTTGAGCGAGCCACTTCAGCCGTGCCCATCTCACCTGTCAGATGGAGACAATGATGCCCACTCGCAGGGCTGTGAGGGGTTAACCCCTGGGCTGGCATTCAAGAGCTGCTGCTCTTACTGTCACTATTCATAGAGCTGTTAGCACACTGTGCTGCACTTTCGGTTCACATGCGGTTCTCCCACAGCCTAGAAACCCTTGAGGGTGGGCATTAGTTTCAAGCAGTCCAGGTTTCAAGGTCAAGTCTGTGCTCAGAATGGAGGAGGCATCCACATATGTGGAAGGAAGGAGGAAGGGAGGGAGGGAGGGAGGGAGGGAGGGAGGGAGGGAGGGAGGGAGGGAGGGAGGGAGGATGGAAGGAAGGAAGGAAGGAAGGAAGGAAGGAAGGAAGGAAGGAAGGAAGGAAGGAAGGAAGGAAGGAAGGAAGGAAGGAAGGAAGGGAGGAAGGAAGGGAGGAAGGAAGGAGGGAAGGGAGGAAGGAAGGAAGGAAGGAAGGAAGGAAGGAAGGAAGGAAGGAAGGAAGGAAGGAAGGAAGGAAGGAAGGAAGGAAGGACCATACCCTTTCTCCTTTGGCCCCCAGCTTGTCTAACAAGGGTCTGACCAGAGAAATGGTTCAACAGCCCCTGTTCACTCTCATATCTTTTTCTAGAATCACAAGTTAGGTTTCTAGCTGTCTAATTTATTATTATATGGTGCAGTGCAGGGTAATTATACACTGTGGTATAATTTGTTATAACTTGGGCTGAGGCCTGTAACTGTATAATTTATTATTATACAGTACAGTGCTGAATAATACGAGGAGTATATAATTTCTTCCAGGCTCACGAGCCTAACCTGTAATCCAAATGCAGCACGTAGACTATGTGGATGAGTTAATGTTTCTACGGAAACCTCGGCTTAGAGATTTCTTCATTACTAACCCCTTTCCTCGGGCCTCGAAAAACTGCTGGCTGCCAGTCGCCAAGTTCCTGGTGCTCCCTGTTTCGTGCGCAGCTGAAATCGCAGGCAGCCCTGGCCCCAGCTGAGCAGGACTGACACCAGGGCATAGAAAAGGAGGGCCCAGAGCTGTTACCCTGCCCAGGGGACATCAGGAGGTCACGGCTTGCCTGGGAGAATGCTGGCAACAGGTGCAGAGCCACGACCGAAACCCAGTTTCCTGGGTCCCCAGCAGGGCACCGGCTGGCAGGGTCTCCCCACATGTCTTTGATAACTCTTTTGTTCAGTTCTCAGCCCTGGGGACACATCGTTGAACCAGAAAAGGTCCCCTTGGAGCTCGAATTCTGGGCGTCCAGAGCTTATACCTCTCAGGTCCCTTGTTTCTCCAAGTGTGGTCCCTGGGCTGCTTCCCCTGGGAGCTGGTTGGAAACCCAGAATCGCAGCCCCCTACCTGCTGAATCAGCCTGTGTTTTCACAGAACCCCTGGTGATTCATACACACTCACACTGCTTGAGCATCTACATGACTTAGGAAAACCATTTCCCCCTGTAGGTCCCCACCCGCAAAGGTGTCCTGCTCGCTGAACATCATTGAGGGGCTCCTTCTCCCTGGGGACTTTCTTCTCTCTCTCTCTCTCTCTCTCTCTCTCTTAAAATCCGCCCCCTCACTGTGTAACTTTTGGAAATGGAAATGACCAAAAAAACTCACAAAGAAGAAAATTAAAACACCCAGAATTCTACCATCCAGAGATGATGCTGTTTCTATTGTAGTATCTAATTGACCGGACATTTTTTCTACATACACACATATTTTCTAAACAAAACTTCAAGAAAAAGTGGAATAGTGTGGAGCGGTGCTCTCCAAACCCAGTGTGCATCCGTCTGAAAGGCCTGCTCAGACCCAGGTGGCTGGCCCCCACCCAGAGCTTCTGACCTGAGGGCCCATATAAATGGGGATTACCATTTATATGGAGCTGCTGGTCCAGGGACCACATTTTGGGAATTGCCAGTGTGGCTCTTAAGGTCCTGGACTCTGAGATTTAGCGTCAGAGAATCTTGACTGACCACCTGCTCCCTGCCTGCAGGGAAGTCTCTCTGTGCTCCAGCTCCTACAAGGACGATACCTGCCTCATAAAATCATTGTAGGACTAAATGAGTTAAATAAGTAAAGCACATAGGAAGTATTGATTAAGATTAAATGCATATAATTTTATAACTGAGTTTTCTTAAACAATTGTTTATAAACATTTTTCAAGTCAGCCTACATATTTGTTTTTAAAGTTTGCAGGGCTGTCTTTCAAACTGATGCATTATCAAGTCCTTCATTTTCGACGAATATAAACAGCGCTGCAGTGAGCGTTCCCATGGATAAATCATGGTGTACCTGTCCGATCATCTCCTTAGGATAGAATGTTCTAGGTGAGAAATTGCTGAGTCCGACGATATGACCATATTTAGGGGTCTTGATAAGCTTTGCTAAATGGCCTTCCAGAAAAATTATACTGATTTATAATACTGTCAGCAGCATATGAGAGCATCCTTTCCTTATATTTTCATCAATACCTGTTTTTCTGTTGTTTTTGAAACTATGCCAATATTTTGTTTGTTAATTTGAATTTTTTTTTGACCACTACGAAAGTTGAATAAGCCTACCCAATACCTTAAGATTAAAAAAAAAATTAATCTGAAAAATGTAAAGCTTGTGTTTCTGAGAAAACCAACCAGCCCTTTTCCCCTCTAAAAACGGCCTGTAACTTGGCATCGCTCCCCACTCCCCACCCCTGTGGAGCAGAGGCTTCATCTCGCAGGTAACTGCTGCCTGGTTTAAATCCCACCTGTGCTGCTGGGATCACGCCTCCCACTTACCAGGCAGGTGTGGACTAGAGGGGGCAGGAGACATTAAGAGGCAAGCAGATGGAGAGAAGTCATTTGTTCAACAGAAATTCCCAATCATCTCCCACGGCAGGCCCTCCGCTAAACGCGGAGGGGTGGAGGTAAAGGGCCAGCAGGTCTCAGAGGCCGGGGAGAAGCAGACGGTAAATACTCACAAAACCAGGTGAAACGTGACGGTGCAGATGAGGAGGACACAGGGGTAGGAATTCACGTGGGAAATGGCACCGGCTTTGAGGTCAGAGAGGACCTGCGTTCAAATCCTGTCTCTTCCAGCTCCTGACTTTGGGCAGGTTGCCTAACCTTTCTAAGTCTTAATTTCTGCATTTGTAAAATGCAAAGACTATCCATTCTGAGGTTTAAACAAGTTAAAATGACAAGTAAAAAAAATCTGGAAACATGTAGGGTGTAAGTCTCAAAATGGCAAGCCAAGCACCAGAAATAGACTATAGAGGGCCTTGTTTGATCCATCCAGTGTTTTGGAAAAAAATGTAAAAGAGGAATTAGGATGGTTCAACCAATAGTTCTCCTTAATTGCTCAATAGAAACACCGGGAGATATATTGGCTCCTTGAGAAGAGATCTAGGCTCATTCATTGACTTTCCTTCTGGCCAAGATGGAGTAGCAGGGAATGAGTTTATCTATCCCCTCACCTGAAACAAAAGCCTGGACAAAATACATGAAACAACAGTTTTCAAGACTTGGACATCAGACAACAAAGGCATTGATCCCTGAGAGATAGAAGACCAAAGCAGGGAGCCCTGTGATTGACCCAGACCACGGGCAGGAGGGGGAACGTGGGGGGAGCCCAGTGGTCTCCCTGAGCTGCAGCTTCGAGATGCAGCTGGGAGGTCAAGGTGGCCGAGTTCACTGGGCAGAGTCACTGAGGAGCAAGCTGCCCAGAAAGAGGGAAAAAAGGAGAGAGAGGGATTGAGAGAGAAAAGAGAGAGAGGACAGGAAAGCTCAGGAGACCTGTAGAGCACCCCTGGGCCTTCTTCTGAGTGCTGGTGAGCACGTCTCCATCAGTCAGGATTCTCCAGGGGAGCAGAGCCGAAAGGGAGAAGACATCTATGCAATAATCCCCCCTTACCTGCGGTTTCACTTTCCACGGTGTCAGTTACCGGCGGTCAACCATGGGCCAAAGATATTAAATGGAAATTCCAGAAAGAATCAATCCATGAGTTTACATTCGTGCTGTTCTGAGCAGCAAGATGAAACCCCGTACTGTCCCGCTCCCGCCCGCCAGGGACACAAATCACCCCTCCATCCAGCGGCGCACACCACCCGCCCACTGGCCGCCTAGTAGCTGTCTCGGTTATCAGACTGACCGCCGTGGTATTGTGGTTCTTGTGTTCAAGTCACCCTTATTTTGCTTAATAGTGGCCCTGAAATGCAAGAGTAGTGATGCTGGCAATTTGGATGTGTCAAAGAGAAGCTGTAGAGTGTCTGTATGTATAGAAAAAAACAGTATATATGGGGTTTGGTACTCTCTGTGGTCTGAGGCATCCCCTGGGGGTCTTGGAATGTATCCCCTGCGGTTAACAGGGAGCTACTCATGCAGTTATGGAGGCCAAGAAGTCCTAAGATCTGCTACCTGCAAGCTGAAGAACCAGGAAAGCTGGGTGGTGATTCCATCTGAGTCTGAAGGCTTGAGAACCAGGGAAACCAACAGTGTGAGTCCAAGTCCAAGTCCAGAAACCTGAGAACCAGGAGCGCTGATGTCTGATGTCCAAGGACAAGGGAAGATGGGATGCCTGAGCTCAAGCAAAGAGCAAGTTCACTCTTCCTCCACCTTTCCATCCTTGTCAGGCCCTCAAGGGAGTGGATGAGGCCCACCTACATTGGGGAGGGTGATCTTTACTCAGTCTAGTGCTAATCTCTTCCAAAACCACTCTCACAGACACACTCAGAAATAACGTTTTACCACGTCTCTGGGCATCCCTTAGCCAAGTAAAGTAGATATATAAAATTAACCATCGCAATATGTGTGAAAAGTACCTGAGGTCCATAACCATCATAAGTCTACCCCTTGCCAATTTGGTACACATATATATCTCCTTTAAACCATATTTAACCACCAAATAAAGACAATAAAAGGTCATAATACCATCTAACATGATAGAATTACCTTGGATACAACCAAAATATACTAATCCCTTCCCCAGAAGAGAAGATAAAGTCCTCCAGTAATGTTTACTCTTCTCCTGATGTCCCAGAACTTAAACACTGCTGTAAAATTAACAACACTTAAATACAGATATAAACTCAGTGCATCTCTTGTAACAAGATAAGGTAATAAGAGGAGAAAGAAAACAAAGACTTTTACTTAATATATGTATATGTACACATAAACGTAACCATCGTAAAACAAGGAGGAAATATTCATGACAGTGACAGCCCTTGTTTCTGTAACTGGATTTGCTGGCTCAGGTGGCCCAAGTGGCCGAGCAGCTAGCACAGCCGCCTAGGCCTGCTGCACACCTTCTCTTCTGAGCCCCACTCAACGATGGCAGCTTTCAGATCACTCAGCAAATGGGCTGGAGTAACACACCTAAATGAGGAATACGTTGCCTCCAAAATCCAAAGAGGCAAACTAGGCACTGAGCCTCTTTCCTGGTTGTGGCAGGGGCCAGATGCAACCACTAAGCCTTCACCTTAGAAGGGATATCTCGACATGTTCCACATCACTGGACGCCTAGAAATGTCACCGAGGTAGAAGGCTCCTAAATTTTTACTGTATTTATTTCCCATACTCTGACATTCACGTTTTGCCAGTACACCTGGAGTGGTTACTACTTGCTGCTCACTAGGTCCAGTCAGGATCACGTCATCAGCGCAGGGGATCAGTGCGATGGCTTGTGGAAGGGAAAGGAGATCCAGATCCCTGCGAACCGCATTATGACATAGGCTGGAGAGCTGATATGCCTCAGAGGTAGGACAATGGAAGTGTATTGCTGGCCCTTCCAGTTCAAAGCAAACTGCTTCTGGCGGGCCACATAGGCATGTAGGAATAAAAAGGCATTTGCCAGGTCAGTAGCTGTAAACCGGGTACCAGGGGTGTGTTAATTTGCTCACGGAATGAAACCGTATCTGGCACAGAAGCTGCGATTAGAGTCACCTCCTTGGTTAAGCCTAGGGCCACCCACTGTCATTCTTCAAGATTCATCCGCCTTTTGCACAGGTCAAATAGAACTGAAACACTGGGGATGCCCTGGGAATCACCGCTCCTGCCTTTCAAGTCCTTGGCGGTGGCTCTAGTCTATGCAGTCCTTCCAGGGACGTGGTATTGCTTTTGATTTACTATTTTCCTGAGTAGTTTTGATTTACTACTTTCCTAATGGCTTCGACTTAGCCCTTCCCACCATGATACCCCTCACTTGAGAGGTCAGGGAACCAATGTGGGGATCAGCAAGCTGCCATGTAGTCGATTCCAATTACACGTTCTAGAACTGGAGAAATAACCACGGGGTGGTTCTAGGGACCCACGGCGAGATGGAGCTGATCTAAAACTCCATTGATCACCTGAGCTTCATAAGCCCCTACTCTGACTGGTGGGCCACAGTGACATGTGTGTCTCCTGGAATTAATGTCAGTTCAGAGCCAATGTCCAGTTGTAATTGGCAGTTAGACATGAACCGAACAAGGACAATGGGCCAGGTATAGACAGTCACCAGGGCAGAAAGCCACCAGAAAGCCACCAAAAAGCCCTGGTGACCTAGCAAGGGACAAAACTGGAAAAACAAGGACCTCACCTCCAGGATGGCCTTTCATCCCCAACATATCACTAGTCATGCAGTTTGGACTCCTGACCTTTCATATCGATGGTCATGCGGTTTAAATCCTGTGACATTTCTTCCTTCAAGAGACCATCTAGGCCTCAGTTGTGTTTCAGCTCCAGGCCTAAAAAAACAGCAAAACCAGGTAAGTGTTGCCATGGCTGCCTCAGGACCACCTGCATTGAATAATGACCCCTGCCCTGGTGCTGACCATCAGTGGAGACCAGGACCCTGAAAGAGCACACCTGGAAAGCAGATGAATATTCTATTGATACCCTCCCCTGAGACCTCCCCTAAGATTCCTGCCTGCAAGAGAGATACAAATTCCCCCAGGGTGAAGGACCCAGCGCCTGCTCTTCCTCTGGGTGTTGACAGTTTGGCTCAAATAAACTCACAAAAATCTTCACAGGTTTGAATGTTTCTTACTCTGACAGGTGGATGGAGGCCTGGATAAATGGAGCGTGGACTGATGGAGAAGTAGATGAAGGAATCAGTGGAAGAAAGGATGGATGGATGGGTGGGTGGGTGGGTGGAGAGATGTACATATAGCTGAGTGCATGGATTATTGAAGAGATGAATAAATGAGTGAATGATTGATGGAGTAAGAGAAAGAACAAATAATAAGCAAATAAATAAATAGTCATAAGTGCATGAGTTGATGAGTGAATAAATGAGGAAATAGGTGACTGGAAGAAGGAATGAATAAGTAATTAAATAAATTCCTAGTGAATAAAATTGAGAATAGACAGGTGACTGAGGGGACACCATGGGCAGTCCGGGCCACCCAAGCAATCACAGCCCGTGTTTGTCTGGTGCTCAATAAACAGCTGTTGGATAAACAACCAAATAAATGTTGGTAGACCAGTTGACTCAATGCCTGGCAAACATCAGAACTGACACTAAGAGATTTGGATTTCAATCCCAGTCCTTCACTCTGCAATGATGTCACTTTGGGTTTACCCTTTTTTTCTTCTGAGCCTCTGTTTCCTCATCTATAAAGTGGGGTGACTGTCCTTATTTGTCAAGGCTCTTATAAAGATACAATAATAAGAGCCATGTGGCTATAACAGGGGCTTGACAAATGTTAGTTCACTCTAGTTCCCCCACTCTTTTTGTACTACTTAAAATACCTTCTGGATATGTATTTTTTAATATTACAAAGCCCCTACTATGTCTCCCCTCTCCCAGACGCACATTTTGTCATTTATACCCCTAAGCAGCTGAATTTAAGCCACAGAACCACCCAGGGATTCTGGTCTATATGCATGAAATGCTCTTCCACAAGGCATTTCAATCTTAGCTGAGAGCCCTCAGCATTTATAGTTTATTATTGTTGCTTTTATCATCAGTATTATTATTTAAAATTTCTCCCAGAGCTTCTAGCAAGGCTAGGTGGCAAAATAAGTTGGGCCTGTTTTCATCTTTATTTTAGATTTTGAGTGCAGAAAAGATGGAATGGGTGGGGAAAGAAAAGTGCTTTGTTTTCGAGTGAGGCTTAACTGTCTGAAAGCCAGTTGCCCAAGCTCCCTCTCCACCGGTGCAGAGAGGAGCTACAGCAAGCCTTATTTCCTTTTCTTTGTGGTGGGGAAATTGCTTAATCATTTGCAGCCAAAGAAAAAGACAGCACTGAAGAACAGCCTGTTTTCATAGGAAGTACCGAGAAGGCTTCTCATCGTAATGCTAACGACGTCCCATTTATATACTAAATAGGTGCCTGAGCCCCTGCCTTCAATCTTCATTTTCTGTTTGTCTCCTAGAGTTTGAACCCCAAGACCACCTGGATGGTGGAAAAACTCCCCTCAACACTACTGCTCGTCTCACCACGAGGGGGCGCTCCCAGATCAGACACAGGTAACTGCCAGCCACTTGCCTCGCGGCTGCCACCTCCCGAGGATGCAGCATCTTTGCAGACCTACCCAGGAGCCTTGGCCCAGGGGGCTCCTGCCCTCTTAGGATCTCCATGAAGACCAGGTGCAGCCCTGAAGGCTGGAGCAAGGTCACTACAGAGGAACAGGGTGTTTTGGGAGACTTCTCTGGATCACTACAGAAGAGATGGGCCTGTGGGGAGGCAATGGGAACTAGCTTGAGGGCCTACTATGTGCCAGGACTCTACATAACTCAAGTCCTTCATGCCACAAACACTGAGGGCCTTTGGCGATGGCTTCCAAGTATGGGGAGGAAGCTGAGGTGCAAGTAGGAAACTTGACCCTCAGATGAGTTTCACTGGTGGCCAACAGTGCTTTAGGTATGTTGCTAAGCAAGAAAGTGGTCTCAGCTGTGAACTAGCTTCAGCCTGATCCCAGGTGAGCTCTGAAACGTGAATGGCACCTACATGAGGTGAGGGACTGGTATGTTGCACCTCGGGCCTGGGGTAAGGGAGGGTAGACTCACTGGGAAGAGGGCAGTTTTCTGGGGAAGAGAGCAGTGGTGATGAGCACCTAGATTCGGAGCAGCAGGGGAGGGGTGCAGCAGCCAGGACTAGATATCTGGGTGAGGCTCCACAGCACTGGCTGCAAAAATCAGTGATGATTGTTTCAGATTATTGTTATTATGTCCAGGACTTGTCCCTTCCTAGGGTGCAGAGATGTCTCAGGGAGAAGCCCCCTTTTCCAGAACTTCTCTGAGGGCCTCCATGTCAGCCCTGACTCTTTCATGAGTGTCTCCCATGGAAAGTCTTTCCTCTCTCCAAAGGAAAGTCTGCAGTGTGCAAACTTGGGAGGTTGAGATGATGGGATGTGGCAAGTGGAGATCTTCCCAGCGGCTCTTGCAGCTGCGCAGGCTCTCTGAGCACACACACCTGTGCCCAGCCTGCAGCCAGTTCATTCCTGACGCCTTTTCTCTTGCCCCAGCCCATCCAGTCAGGTGCCATGTCCTGCCAATTTCCACCCTGGCCCTGGCTGGCATCACTGTGTGGCCAGGGCACAAGCAGAGACTTTAGGTATGTTGAGATCATACCTAAAAAATCATAACTCTTAAGTGAGCTTGGGAATGTCCGTGTCAGGGAGCTATTTTGTATACAGAAAAAATTCATTCTGTGTTTTTATTTAATTAATATTCAATGTATTACAGTTGCTTTTTAAAAATAACCTAGTCGTTCTTAAGTTCAATTTACAAACCATCCTTCCATCTATACTGTCACTTGGCAGGGCCTTTTGAGTAATGGTCAATCCACTCGCACACAGTTAAACGATCTGTCCATTTGCAAATTTGGTTAATTAAATTATCTTCAACATTTTACACAGGACTTACTAATTTAACATATTCAATTTCCTGACAAGCAAAACTTTCCAAAGTACTTAAAGTGCTTTGGAAAACCTAATTTAAAAACTTGCACATACTGTGAGTCTCAAGATTTTTTATACATTCTGCTATCATTTATAAGTTTAGTATAAGAAGTTTCGAATGCTCTTGACAGAAGAATTGCAAGTCTAAAATCAATTATACATTTTAAATTGGAGTCACAAGGCTAATTTGTTCATACTCTAATATGCCAAAAAAAGTCTCTTCAATGTTATAAATACTTTAAATACCTAACACACAATGATTTGGGTTTGACTTTTAAACCTTTTCAGAGTTACAGGCATTTGCCTAATGAGGGGACATTTCTACATCCTTAGTGGAATGGGGTGACTTCCTTCAGTACATTGTACCCTCTCAGGGAGTGACAGAAACTGCTGGGTCCCAATACCCATGCTCCCCTTCCTCCTTAGAACTAGGACCTCAGATTCTGAATGAGCATTTGGCCATCTGGAATAAAAACAGTTTTTCCCAGCCTCCCTTGCATGGCCCTGTGACTAATCTGTCCAGTGAGACCTAAGTAGAAATGTTTCGTGGCAACATCCAGAAACCTGTCTGGATGTGCCCTTCCCCCAACCCCCCTTTTTTGTCTGTTCCTTCATCTTGCCACAGGGACCATGGGTGTCACGATCGGCATCTAGCTACTCTCCTCGGCCATGAGGAAGGTCCCCACTCTAGAGATGGTGGACTGGTGAGCTGGCAGGATCCTGGGATTCTGATGATTTCATGAAGCAAAGCATCTATTTCAGCCTGTGACAGGTTGTTTGGAAAGATCCCTTCCAGTCCAGTGCCTCTTGGCAATGTGACTCTGCCCTCTTCCCAGCAAGGGATGGAGTCTCTTTCCCTGCCCTGAATCTGGACCAGCTCTGTGACTTGCTTTAGTCAGTCATATGCAAAAGACTCCAGTATTGGTGACTTCTGAGGCTAGGCCATCAGGGGCCACACAGCATCCACGTCTGTCCTTTGCAGTACTGAGCCGAGACCCCACTTGAGGAAGTCAGCGTAGCACAGGAGGAGGGTCCCAGCCAGGAGCACCAGCTGCCAGGCATGAGAATGAGGCCGAGGGGGACCCCCCGGGCCGGCAACCCTCCGGCTGACTGCAGCTGCTTGGGGGAGGCCAGGGGAAACCCACAGACCAGGAGAAATAAACTGTCACCGTTTTCAGCCACTAACTTTTTGGGCAGTGTGTTTATGCAGCAAAGGCTAAATAAGACACAGCTCTAGGCCCGCCACCTCTGACGTTTTCATGAGAATGAAACTGATGTGGTTTAAACCATCATCATTGCGGGTCTTGGGCGAACCGAATCCTGATGCACCTGTGGACCAGAGATTCTTGCTGGGAGGCGATAACTCAGTGGCCAGGGTGATTCTCTCTTGTGCTGATGACCATCTGAGCCCTTTTAAAATTGGTTGCCATGACAACAAGGGACTCCATTTCCTCTAAAGAGGTTGGTCTCATAGCAATTAGATTCTGGCCATACCCATTACCTAATTCTTCTGTCTGATCTAAAACTATAACCCCCACCGCACACACCCCCAGCCTTGCCTGCCTGCCGCCCTGAGGTCAAAGCCGACTTCCTTTGCTAATCTCCTTACAGCATAATTGAATTCTA
This sequence comes from Miniopterus schreibersii, assembly GCF_964146895.1. Taxonomy (NCBI): domain Eukaryota; kingdom Metazoa; phylum Chordata; class Mammalia; order Chiroptera; family Miniopteridae; genus Miniopterus; species Miniopterus schreibersii. The sequence continues at coordinate 63,835,752 of NC_138110.1, forward strand.
GAGCTATTTCTTACGCTTGCTTTCCGCCCAGGCTGCAACTCAGAGAGATATTCCAAGGCTTCCTTTTGGATTCTCTTTCCATGCTCGCTCCACACTACAACATCCCCAAAGTTGAGTTAGACAGAGACTGTGAGCTTTCTCCTGCTCCAAGTCTGTTTTCTGACCTGCAGGTGGAGACTATATCTTGACCTCATGGGGTTGCTGGGAGATCCCTGAAATGTCTGCAACACCTTGTGGCTCTCAGCCCCTTAACTACCTGCTTTAAGGCCTCAACTGACTCCCCAGAGCACTGGCAATAAAGTCTCAGGTGCTCACTGTGGCCTGAGGCTGCCTCGCTCTCCACCTCCCCCACCCCACCCCAGCCGCACTGGCCTCCTGTGCCTGCGTGTCCCCACCTCAGGGCCTCTGCCCTGCGGGTCCCTCTGCTGGCGGTGCCCTCCCTCAGCTCTCCCGTGGCTCCTGCTCCACTCTTCAGGTCCTCTTTTAAACATCATCTTCCCTGAGCTTGTTGTCAAAAGAACCGGACTTTCTCATCTTACCCCTACCCATCAAAAGTAACAAAAAAAACTTTAAGAATGAAACTATAACTTTAATGTAAAGTAAAGCCCTTAGTGGGAAATTCACACCCACACAGACCTGCACACAGATGTTCGTACCAGCTTTATTCATAATTGCCAAAACTTGGAAGCCACCGAGGTGTCCTCCAGTAGGCGATGGGGAAATAAATATGGTCCATCCAGACAATAGAATATTCTTTAGTGTAGGAAGAAAGGAGCCATCAAGCCATGAAAAGACATGGAGGAAGCTTAAGTGCATATTACCAAGTGAAAGAAGCCAGGTTGAAAAGATCACAGACTGTATGATTCCAATTCTATAACATCCTGGAAATGACTGAACTATGGAGACAGTAGGTCAGTGGGTGCCAAAGGTCAGGGGAGGGACTTTGAAGCGAGCGAAGCTGTTATCCTGTATGATACAGTAATCATGAACACATGCCATTGTACATTTGTAAAAGCCCATAGAATATACAGCACAAGAGCGAACCAGCATCGGTACTGGCTCACATTATAACAAAGGCATCATACTAATGCAAGATGTTAAATAACAGGGAAGCTGGAAGAACTGCAGAAGGTGATGGGGTACATGGAACTCTATTTTTCTTCAGTTTTTCTATAAACTTAAAATTAAATAATAGCCTATTAATTTTTTTAAATTAAAGCTCTTACAGCATTTAATTTGTATAAAGGTAACATGGGGTTTTATCCATCACTGTTTTGTACTCTAGATCATGAACTCCAGGAGAGCAGGGAGCTAGCCCGTGAGCCCCAAAATGAACGAATGAGTGACTTAGTGAGTCACTTGGCAGCTCGGGGCTCGGCACGGAGCGGCATTCACGACATGAAAATGGGGTATAACCACACCACTCTCGTGCTTAAAGCCGGGGAGGGAATTCCAGACTCATTACCGCGCACAAGGCCCCGATCTGAAGCTCCTTCGGCCCTCAGCGACGGGCTGGGCTCAGCCTTGGCACCAGGAACCCCGGACAGAGAAATGCTCTTTGCAGGCTGATCGTGTTGAAGAGAGAAGCTCCCTCTGAGGCTGGAGCCTTCGCGTCCCCATCGTGCTTCAACACTTTCTTTTCTCCCGCGTGGAGCAGGACTCAGCCAGAGCTGCTCCCTCGCATCGCTGCTCCTTCCTTCGCTGCTCCTTCCTTCGCTGCTCCTTCCTTCGCTGCTCCTTCCTTCGCTGCTCCTTCCTTCGCTGCTCCTTCCTTCGCTGTTCCCAGGATACAATGCTGCCTCTCCACTCGTGGTGGGAGCAAAGTTCCCTCCGTCAATCGACTCATTCTCAGAAGTTTTCAAGAAGTTTTTTCAAAGTAAGTTGTATTTAAAATAATGTCAGGACAGGATAGTGTCAGCAGTGTGGGGCTGTGGCAGATGGCATGCGGAAGCGTGAAGTGTGACAGGCACAAGGTGAGTTCTAAGGGTCCTTTTAGCAAGGACGGTTGTGACTATATGATTCATTTAAGCCGATTGACTGAAACAGATTCATCACAGGGTTCCTTACGGCAGCGCTAACAAGGGTATTTGCAATAATGTCAGCAACTGAAATGTCTATCTGGTAAGAAGGGTGGCTTGATAATTTTTCATCCAGGGCTCTTTTAAAAGTGAAAGAAGTGCTATTAATCATGACATCAGAGCTAAGGCCCAGTCTTGGAATATTCCAGGCAAGTGGGGATGCTCTGTCTCTACCCTTCAGGAAATGCTTGAGTAAATTTGGGTATATCCAGTTTGTGAGCTATGGTGATTATATAGATTTATAAATGACACATAGAATGTGTAAATGAGCTTAAGACATGTAACGTTAAGTGAGAAAAGCACATAAGCCAGTGTTCAGAGACAAGCAAGTGAACTACCCTGGGAGGAGCTACGCTGAAATATTCATCACAGCTATCTCTTAAGAGATGGAATCAAATATTTGTTTTCTTTGTGGACTTTGTGTATAAATATTTATGCCTCACCCTGTTCAGCACACCTGATCATATCACTTCTTTGCTTGAAATCCTCCACTTGCTTCCCTTGTTCTTGAAATAAAGCCCCCCCCCCCAGCAACCTCTGTCACAATACTGCCTACAGGTCTTGCGTGAACCAGCTTCCTCTCCACGTCCCCCCTCAGCCACCTTGGCTTTCCCCTAGGCTCTTATGCTCACAGTGTCCCTTTCACCTCTGGGCCTCTGCCCATGCTGGTCCTTCCACTGAAAACCCTCCCCGCACTCGCCCGCGCTCATGTCCCGCTAACTCCCGCTCCTCCTTCAGATCTCAGCTTCTAGGTCACATCTGGAAGCCTTCTCAGCACCTCCAAATGGCCAGGCCCCTGTTCCCCACACCCACAGCTCCCTTTGCTACACGCTCCTCCCCAGGGAAGCTCGTTTATTTTGCACAGTGATTTGCTCTCTGAGGTCGTCCCTGCTGAACTGGAAAGTCCTTGAGGGCAAAGGTTATGCATGTTGTGACCCCCACTGTGCCTTGGCCCAGAGTAAGGGCTCGGTGGACATATGATGTCTGAACCTGGACTGTTGGTTCATTTCACATGAGCCTGCTTGATGCTTTTCTGAGTTTTCAAATTTTCCTTAATGGGCAAGAGACACTGTTGCAATCCATACAATCAATAAGGTAATTGAACAGCAATATTCCCTAGTGCATTAAATACAATTTGATTTGCAAAAATTTCATTTATATACTTTGCAATGACTCGTCTTTTATGTAAAGCAAGTCCCAATTCAGGGACTTTTCTCCCCAAAAGCTCAAGGCTCAAATCACAAGGCTACATTTTCAAGGCTTGGATGGGGCGGGGGCAGGAGTGAGAGGTGCTACCGATTGGGTTCCGCAGACTGATTTCTTAGGTGCAATCCACCACCACCACTGCCACAGCGGTGTCCTGAGAGCTGGCCTCTGCCTGCTTGTGGCCTGAAGCCCATTGCCGCCTGTTAGGAGAGAACATTGTGCCTGGGGCATTGTCCCATGTCATTCCTGGTACCCTGCATCTTTGGAGGGTGCCATTTGCCGACAGGACCACAGAATGGTCCCTCATGCTCCCTGCAGCCTGCTCTCCACACAGCAGGCAGCCTGATCCATTTAAATCCACGTCAGACAATGTCCTTCCTGCACTTAACACCTTCCAGTGCTCCCTTCTCACCCAGAGCAAAAGCCAAGGTCCTTTCCATGGTCCATCAATTGGGCAACAATATGACATATTGTCCAAACCAGGGCACTTTGAGAGTGAAGGGGGCTCTACTCCTCCCACAGGGTAACCGCGGGGACCAGGACAGTGCTGAGTCCCAGGAGGGTCTATGCGACCTGGTCCCCTCAGCTTCCACAGCCTGTTCCCTACCCTCTGCCCTCGCTCATCCCTTCAGCGTCCTTCCTCTTCTTGACACAGCTGTGAGCCCTCCTCTGGGCCCTTGCCCTGCCTGGAATGCTGTCTTAGACACCTACAATGCCCCCACCTCCTACCCATCTCTGTTCAAATGTCCCCCCTTCAGAGAGGCTTCCGGGACCTCTGGGAATAGCACCCCCACCTGCCATCACTCATCCCCCCCTTTTATTTTCCTTCCCGGCCCTCGCAGCCACATTGATAGACAGTTGATCTCCCCCTCCCGAAAGAGAGGCCTGTGAAATGGGGACTCTGCTAGTCACCCATTGCTGAATGCCCTGTCCCGCCCCCAGTGCAGGGTACAGAGCAGGTGCTCAATAAACGTTCCTCAGGCGATCGCATGAATTTGGGTGGGGAGGGCATTAGCACTGACTGAGCAACAGCTTTGGGCCAGACACTGTCCCTATGTCTTCTAATGTGACCCCCACTACCCACCAGGGCAGAACTCATCAGCCCCACTTCCAGGAGGAAACGGAAGGTCACTTGAGTCATCTTTTTTTTTCTTTAATTTTTATTTACTTATTTTTAACCCTCGCCCAAGGACGTGCTTAGAGAAAGGGAGAGAGGGAGGAAGGGGGAGAAACATCCTTGGTTGCCCTCCGCACCCCCCCAACGGGGGATCTAACGGAAACCCTGGCGGTGCCCGCCTGGGAGCCGAATTGCTACCGTTTGTGGCCACAGGGCGATGCGCGGCCAACGCAGCCACTGGGCGGGCACTTGCTCCTCACTTAGTGACCAGCACCCGACGCAGGGCAGGCATTGCCTGCCAGCTCCCAAAGGACCAAGGCCCTCGCGAGACTGTCCACGTCATTTTACAGAGAACTGTCCCCAAGAATTCCAAGGCCACCTCCCACGCCAGTTAGCGGAGACAGGGCCGCACTCAGGTCCCCAGGTCCCCAGACTCTCTGTCCAGGTCCTTCTCCAAGTCTGAACGTCGCAGGGATCTCACCTAAGACGGGAAAGCACCCCCGACTTTGCCCAGCACCAGGGCAGGCCCTTTAGGGGCCATGCTGGTGTGATGGGGTTAAGGGTGAGACAGGTGGGCATTTTCAGATGGCAAACTAATGTCACAGGAGATTAAGGATGAGGAGAGCCTTGGGGACAAGAGTAATGGGGCCTGGCCTGAGGTAGACAGAGATATGCCCAAGAGGGTGGGAGTGCAACTTATGTGCACATTACACAGAAGAGCAATTACAAACCTTTGTTATAAATCTCCACAGCTACCGAGAGAGGAGACATGAATCAAGAATGCTGAAATGACATCTATTAGGGTCCCATTGTTCCTGACTGTCGTGGGGATTTTCGTTGTCTTCGATTTGGGGCCTTTAATTAACAGACAAGCCCCATCGCTGGGCATGTTTGTGCAAAGGGCTTGGAGTTGGGGGTGGGAGAGGGGAGATCCGAATCCGAGGGAATCATTATGATTGTCATGATCATTATGACAAGACTTTCCTCGCTGGCAGTGGTGTGCGGTGTTGTCGTGGAAACTGCGTGCTTATTAGCAACACGCTTTTTTTAGGTTACCAGGACGTTGGCATTCCTTAACCAATGCTGCTTTATGATCGCCGCACAGCGGCCTTGGTGACATGGACAAAGAAGCAAGGCAGCTGATGTTTTTATTCCAATTCTTCCTCCGGCTCACTCTCCATCTCCACAAATAGCTCATAAAAAAAAATAATCGCCCCTCTGGGGTGCAGAAAATGTTCTATATTGTGACTGAGTAGTGGTCACAGGGGCGTAGACATATATCAGAATCCATTGAGCCATGCACGTAAGATTAAGTACACTTTACAGCACATAAGTTATAGTCAATAAGAAACGGTTAATTTCATCTTTTTCTTATCACCTGGAGAAATCTGTCCTTTAAACCTCGGTCAGGTGACATCTGGAATACCATCAACAGAGGCACCGCCCTTTAAGAGGGGGCAGCAATGTGTGTCATGCCCCTCTTGAGTGTCAATATATTACTGAATCTTCACGACTGTCCAGAGAACTCAGTGTTTTTCTCCCCATTTGACAGGTCGAAACTGAGGCTCAGTGAAGTGCAGTGGCTTGCCCAGTCCCGCAGGGAAGAGGGACCTGAGCCCAGGTCTCTGTGACCCCTAGGCATGCTCTTTCTGCCTTGTTTGGGCATGCCCCCTTGACCAAGTGAAATGTGTCCAGAAAAGGAATTCCAGAACAAGAGCATTCTGGAATCCATACCATATGGGGAAAATAAAAAACAAAAAGGAGTGTTTCTCATTTAAAAGAGAGGTCACAAAAGAGTGGTGAGAGAGTGATATGTCTCATCCCAAACATGTTGTTTGTCCTGCTCAATACTTAGAAAAAAAGAAAATTACTTGCCTACATTGAAAACAATGCAAAGCCAGATTTCTGCATTCTCTTAAAAATCAGACCTGGCTACTCTGGGCCCATATTCCCATGGTATACACTCTCCAGTTTGCTCCACTCCACCCAGCCACCTTCATTCACTAGGGGGGTGACCATTTACTGTCTGGTGGTCTGGTATTCATTCGTTCTCCTGCTGGGAACCATGCTCCAATCTTCCTCTTGAGAACCACCCCCTTTCCCACTCCTAGGCCAGCTACTTTGAATTGGGTTGAGTACATCCCTGGCTCCAATTATCCATGCGGTTCAGTCCTGACAAATCATAGCATCACGTTCATCTTTCCACGATGATTGGCGTTAGCTCAGGGTTGGACATATGACCCCTCCAGGGCCAATGAAGGTGCAATGAAACTGGGATTTGCTGTGAAAATAGCATGCTGGACTTGAACTTGCATGGTGTAGCCTGGATCTGCTGTCAGACATGTTACAACCATGTGGAGTCTTAGAATGAATCCAACACAAAGGAGAAAAGAGCCTAGTAATGGAGAGGTCCTGGTGTCTTTATTGAACCCCTTGATCAAGCTCTACCTGAAGCTGATGCCCGTATTCTTCATTTATGTGAACCAATACATTATTGGGGGTTTTGCTTATTTATTTTTTTGCTTCTTTAAACTATTGGAGATAGTTAGAAGCCATTTGTTTCCAAGTAACAGGAAAGTCTTCCCTAGAGAAGCTCCTGAGCTAGCAGACAGCAAGAACAAGATCCAATGAGTAAAAGTGACAGAATTCTAAATTTCCACCCAACACAAAGATGAAACTTTCCAATACTGAATCATTAAGAAGTAGTGGTATGTTGTGAAATCCAAGTCAATGAAAGCATTCAAGCAGATTAAAATTTATCATCAATGCGCCAATTCTGGCATGGGATAGGTGGATGGAAAAGTTAACCCCAACCTTAGGTTTCTTTCCAGCTGATGATCCTATGACTATCAAGAGTGGAATGTTACTCAAGAAGGACTTCCTGAACACCCAAGGAAGAGTCCTCCCCTACCTCTGTTATCCATCATTACTAAATCCCAATGGTTTCCTTCACAGTAATTACCACCATGTTAAGTTTCATTTTCAATTTACTTAGTTTTATTCTTAATTTTAGATTTATAATTTTGTTTACGTGTTCATTCCTGTCTTCCCCAACAGACTGCAAGTTCCAGAAGAGCGGAGACCTTGTCCATTTTAATTTCCTGGACCTCCATCACCTAGCAAAAGGCCTACCACACAGTAGGCCTTCAATTACCACTTTGTTGAATGAATGAGAGCATGAACAAGACCTCCCTGACCGTGTGTTTTCCATGAAATCACCCAGTAAGCTAGTGTCCAAATGGAACTCACGAAATCTATGGCCACTGTGTCTCTTTCACACCAGCCCTATTTAAAAACATCTTATCTATACCATTTAATGAAGAATGTCATTTCACTAAAGGACATCCTGCCACCCATTCTCCAGGGTGTTCTTCACCGTTGTCCAGGAACATTTTTCTCTCTTGCCCTGGTCATCTAGCATAGGTGACAGCCCCTGGGAGTTCTGTAGGCTTCGGGCTCCCTCTGCAGCACCTCCCACCCCTCTCCCCACTGTGTTGCTGCGTGCTTTAGCTTTGCCACTGTCCTGTAAGACAATGTAGGGAAGGAGGCTCTCACTTACTGAGTACCTACTATGTTCCAGGAGCTTTGCATATGATTGCTTCTAAACCTTTCAGCCACCTTGCAAAGTTGGCACCCTCAGTCTTTATTAGTCTTTATTTTACTGAACTAAGCCTTAGAGAGGCCAACTGACTTACACAGGGTCACACAAACCTCAAATTTAGGATTATGGTGCTCTAAAATTTGTGCTCTTTCTATTATCTTACATTTAGTTTTCTAACATTAAAATGTGTGTGTGCGTGCTCACACATGTGTGCCTGTGCATTTTTCATTTCCCAGCACTCTTCTCTGCAAATGGTGTTTTCACTCTCTGGGGACTGAGGCATACATATACACAGAACCCCAAGTCATCAGCAATTTTATTTATTTACTGTACTGAGGGAGTGGGGAATAACACAGGCCTACTAAAGATTAAGCAAATTCCACATAAATTGCATAAGTGGGATTTTTAAAAAGCACACAAAATAACCCTAAAACAATCAATACATTTCAGAACATCATGAGAGAGCTGGGAGTTATGCATGAAGAGGTGTGCTCAATAGACTCTTATGTAAATTAACCAAACTCATGTCCAGTTCCTCTCCTATCCAGTCCAGCCTCCTGCACCCACAAACCAAACCACAGTGCCTGGGGACAGGTGAGCAGGAGAGACAGAGACAGAGAGAGGGGGAACTTTGGTTGAAATCAAGGCATCAGGAGATCTCTGCCTCTGATTCTGGGATATTTGAATCAAGGGAACTCATTTGGCATCAAGCACTTAATCATTTCATTCTTCTTTCTGGTTTTATTTTGACACTAAGAGGAGAGAATCATTATGGGGGGCGAGGGGGGCCTTTCTCGCTTTCGCGCTGTAGCTCCTGGATTCCCTCGCTCAATGCCCCTTGCATATGTTTGGCCAGATGGCTTGGACTCTTGGCGCCAGATTCAGCTGCTCAAGAACAAGCCTGTGTTTAACCTCATCAACTCGACTCAGCTTCAGTTCATCCTGGGGTAGGAGTGTGCTACCCATCAGTTTAATTAGTTTAACGAGGGCTGAGGGAACTGGTCCACATTCTGAATCTGTTGCACAGAACAAATTGGTTTGCCTGGCTCCCTCCTTGATCATTTCAGTATTCACAGGGAGGACTGCTCTCCGCAACCATTTAGGGAAGGGGTTGTCGCTCCCTTCCCCCGTGAGAAGTTGGGCGCTGTCCGGTACCCGCATGGACTGAAGGCCAGGAACTCAGTTCTTCAAGATGTGTGTTTCTAAACGAGAGCTGAGCACACCGACTGAGCCTTTAACCGGCTGGAAGGCTGAACCCTCTAGTGCAGAAACTCCTGCTCCAATAAAAAGCAGTGTCTGAGTATTTTGCCTAAAGCATGGTCTTCAAAGCGGGGTGCACAGGAGGTCCTTTGAGGTTTGGGAATGAAATATTAGGGCATCTATCTGTTTATTTCTCGTTTTACATTTCCGCCTCATCTGTGTTTTATGATAAATGAGTATATCTGCATGGGGGGGAGGCCATTTTTCTTCTGAGAGGGGCATGTAATCAGCAAGGCCTGGAAACAATAGATCTAGAGAGAGGAGGGCGTCAGCCTGGGTTTCTGGAACCGGGGAGTCACATGAACGGGGTGGACGGGTTGATATGAAAAGCAGTGGTTTTGGAGGCCTGGGGTCTGAGCCAAGCACACGTGTACTGAAGAGGGGACCCTCCCTCCTCCCCTCACTGACCCAGACACTGCCGTCCAGGCAGAAGGCAGGCGGCTGGGTTTGGGTGCTCTGCAGGCAACGCTGAGCCGAGCGTGGGGACAGGAAACATAAGGAGGAAAAATGAGCGCACTGGCCCTGGGGGAGGCTCCTGACGCACCGCCACGACGGGAGGGGTTTAAGCATCCAAAAGCTCCCTGGAGTAGGCACTGGGGTCCTCCTCAGACCGAGTTACCACCTTGAACTGGCGCCGGAGAAACCCGCCATAGCGCTTCTGGTTGTCCCACTTAAGCTTGGGACGGATGCGCCGCAAGAAGCCCCCGTAGCGTTTGTACAGGTCCTCATGACCCACCCTGTCCCCATCCCCATCCCTGTCCCCTGCCCCCGCCACCTCTGAGCTCCTCTTGGGATATTTGCGCAAGAAGCCCCCATAGCGTTTGACCTGCTCCTTGGGGTCCTCGTCAGAACCCAGGACTCCAGCTTCCATGGCGCCATCATTCAGCTGGGTGTCCCCCAGCAGCTCCGACTCTGATGCCTCCTCCAACCTGCCAGAGAGGCCCCCGAGCTTCTCTGCCAGGCTCCTGCTCAGCGCATTCCCCTCCGCGGGGGCGCTGAGGACGAGTCTGCTTCTCTCCAGCTCTTTCAGGAAGGGCGCCCCGGGCTTGGTCAGCTCAGCGAAGGCCTCTTCCAAAGCTGCCTTGCTCTCCGAGTCTCCCACACCGTTGAGCCCGAGCGGGAAGGGAGTGAAAAAAGACAGAAGGCCCTGGCACCTCTCCCACTCCTCAGTGGGCAGCAGGGCAGCCTGGCATTCCAGGGAACAAATCTGCAAAAGACCACAGTAGTATTGTCACCCCCATTAAACTGTCAAAGCACATGTACTGCCCACCCCAGAGTCCTCTGTCCAGTGCAAAAAATCAAAATAAGCTGTGATCACTAAGCCCTGCCCACTTTAATGCTTCCAGTGGTGCATAAAGGGAGGTGACTTTGTGCCCACGTGGAAGATGAGGAAACAGACGTGGGCAAACGAAACAGCTTTCCCAGGGCACATGGCTGCAGGTGGCAATGCCAAAATCGGAAGTAAGGTCTTCCCAGTGCTCTACTGAGCTCACCCGTCTCCTCCACGTCTGACTCCAGAGAGTAGTTGCTCCTCCCAACCTTTCCTAGGTGTGTAGGATGCTGCAGACACATTACAGGGCAGGACAGAAGCAGTCCAGAATGGGGGAACCCATGAGGGGACACGTAAGTGTTCATCAAATCTGGGGGACAATGGTATGTACTTCATAGGAGTGTTGGGAGGACTCAAACATCATGAGATCATGATGACAATGATGGCGACAATACTGGACAACTCTGGAACTTAGACCCAAGCAGTCTAATGTCAGGAGTCTTCATGCTTAACCACTGGTCTCTGCTGGGATCGTGTATGAGCAGCACCTGGCTAGCTGTGCTCGTCTCAATGAAAAGTGGGTAGAATTGTAAATTTAATACTTTGCACCATCATTTCATGGAATCACCCTCATTTTGCAGATGAGGAAACTAAGGCTCAGAGAGAAGGTTCCAAGGTCATGGAACTAGAAAGTAGCAGAACCAAGCCTGCGTTCTGTCCACCACACCCTTGGAACCTCTACTCCACACTGCGGTCACAGGAGAGGAACGTGGGGAAGCTTGATTCAAAGCAAAGCCCATAAGGCTGGGCCAAAAGATGCTAAGACCCAGATCCTGGTATTTAGGGGCAGTAGAAAGAGCTCCTTCCTTGGGAGTGACTAGATTTGCAGGTGCCCATCAGCCTGGCGGTAAGAAGCCCTGAAAAGTTACTTGAAGGATGCCGACTCCTGAGGTCAGCACACCTCATGAATGACACTCCTTGTTGCCAGGCATCAGGCTCCCTGGAAACCTGAGCCTCTGTCTCAGGCCTGAGTCAGCCCATGCTGCTGACGTCTGGAAAGGGAATGGGAGCTAGAAAATAGCAGTCCCTGGCTCCCAAGCTGACCACAGAGCAGGACACGCCCTGCACCAGGGGACAGGTCTATAGGACAGGCACTCCGCTGTCCTATAGATGGTCCCTTCCACTGCCCCCAGAGCCTGGGCATCCAGGAGCCTTGCCTGGAACCTACCAGGGGGTTGACGGGTTTGGGCCCATCCTGGGTCTTTGCAGCACACAAGGAGCAGCGGGACAGGCAGTCCGCTGAGGCAGAGGGGAGCACGAGGAAGCAAGCAGCCAGCACCAGCCCCTGCCACGCCATCCTGTCTTGGTTCTTCCTGCTGGGAGGGGAGAGGGAGAAGACAATGAGATCTGTGATCGCCTATCCTGTGGGGTGTGTACTGAGCCTGCAGTCACCTCATCAGCTCCTGCTGCAGATGACAAAACGGAGGCCCAGAGAGGCACAGTGGGTGCCCAAGGCCAAGGGTCAAGGAAAGGAACTAACATGCACTGAGTGCCTCTGCTGTGTGCTAGGAGCTTCCCTACACAGTTCACTTTTAATCTGCACAGCAGTCTATTAAAAGTTGTCCCTTTCATAGTTGACTCCATATAATCCAAATATCAAGACCAAAAGCCATTCGAATGGGGGCACAAGATAGTTCTCCAAACTCGAAGTGGGGAGTTCCCCCAAGACACCCGACCAGGGCAGGGCTCCATGCCCCTCCCAGCCTGGTCCCTGTGGCCTGGCTCCTCTAATGCCGCTGTCAGGAATGGCTGCCCTCCCTCCTCCAAGTGCCCCAATCCTGCAAGCCGCCCTGTTTGCTCATGTGCTTAGGGATTTATAAGATTCCACAGCATGACCCCAGAGCCCCACACTGCAGCCCAGAGCAGGTCTCCCTCCTCAGAACCCCCAGTCGGTTCCCCCATCAAAGCCAGCCTGACAGTGGTCCCAGCCACCATGTATGAAGCCCCTGCTGTGCTTCAGGCTTGAGCTAAGCCCTTAAATCCATTGTCTCATTTATTCCTCCCCGGTGAAATGCGCACTTCCAGTTTGATGACTTGCCCATTCCTCCAGTGAGTGGAAGCTGGGACGCAAAGCCGTCCTGCTTGTCTCTCCACGCGTGTGCCCTTAATGATCACAACTTCTAGAACACTGACTCATTAACAGCTGACCCTCCATGAGACCCAGAGGGCCCCATGCGCAGATCTTTGACTTGTATACTGTTCTCAATCCACCCACTAACTCTGAGAGATGGGCACCATTATCCCCACTTTATAAATGACAAAACTGGTGCTCAGAGAGGCGTGGTAAATCCCCCGAGGTTGCAGAACTCACGTCCGTCGGCCTGTCTTTGGCTGGGCAAGGTCTGCTCCCCTAAGCCGGGAGGCTCAGACAAGAGAACAGAAGTTCATCCCATGTCTCTCTCCTGCCCTCGAGTTTCTCACTCTATCAGGGGCTGAGCGGATTTGGGTTCCAGGTGAGCGAGCTGTGCCTCCTGCGTGCGGATACAAAGCAGGCAGCTCATGTTTTCTCTGATACCAGCGATGGCTGGGCTGGCCTGTTACAAGATTAGCAGTGAATTAACCAGCAGGGGAGGGAAGCCTCCACCACCCTCTCGCTCCTGGCCGGAGGCTCCCCGCACAGGGTGGCTGCTGCAGCAGGCGGCCTGATTTGAGATCTTGTCGTCCCCAGGCAAAAATAGTGTCAGCATCCTTTCCTTTCATCCGTTCACTTTATACTTAATAATAATAATTCTAGCTGGTCTAATGGTTGTTAAGCCCTTAAGATGTTCCGAGCAATTCTCCGGATGAACTCATTTATGCGCCCACAGCCGCCGCATGCTGTGAGCGCCGCTATCAGGCTGCTTCGCAGATGAGGAAACTGAGTTAAGGTTCTAAAGCTAGCAGGTGGCCACGCTGGGATCTGTACCCAGGCCGTCTGGCTCCAGAGCTCACCTTGGCAACCAGGGTGTACTGTCCCAGCCCCTTAAATCCACGCCTCCCCAGCCTCCTGCTTCTCCCTCTCGGGGTCCATCTCAGCCTCCTCTTGGCTCCAGAGCGGCCTCCCGATGCCTCCAAGACACCCTCCCCACAGCAGCCACGGGACGATTCTGAAACGCCTGACTGCCGCCCTGCCTTGCATCCTGGCTCTCCGTTGCCCTTGAGAGGAAGCCTGCCCTGTAGCGGGGGCTCAAGGGCTTTCCTCCTGAGAAGGGCTGACATTGACCAGGGCACACTGGGTCCCATAGCATCTTAATGTAAGGGGTCTTTATAACAGCCCCGTAAGGCTGGGACTAATATTCTTCCCATTCTGCAGATGAGGAAATGGAGGCACAGAGAGATTATGCCATCTGTCTAAGGTACCCCAGCAAATGCACAGCACCCGGACAGGGTGAGAGCTCTGTCTGACCCGGGCCTTACCACTCACCGCCAGTTTGGGAAAATTAGCTCCTTCTGCCGTGCTTCACTTTTCTCTACTATAAAAGGTGGCTAATCATAATGCTTCAAAGGGTTGGTGCAGGAATTAAATAAGCGATCGTGTAAAGTGTCTAACACATAGTAGGTGATTTAAAGAGTAAAGAATGAAGGCTCTATTCCAATATTACTTGGTCTACAGGTCATGAGGAAAAAGGAGGGCAAAAAGGAGTGATAATATAGGGCCTGGAACACGGGAAAAAACAAACAAAAAAGTTATTGAATGAATTTACTGCCGTATGTGGAAGACTCACTGTGTGCCAGGCAGGGCTGAGTACTCCTTATTCAGAGTCGCACCAATCCAAAAACAGCCACCACTTCTCAAGAGCCTACTAGGTGCCAGGCTGTGTGCTACCACTTTACACACATTATTCTAATCCTCCAACAATCCACAGGTGAGTGTCATAAATATTCAGAGGATAAGACTGAGGCTGGAAGAGAAGTTCACTCGGCTTGGAAATGGGAGAGTTGGGCTTTCTGACCAGATGTCTCTGGGTTAAAAGGTGACTCTAATAGACATGTATCGGCCCTGAGATTTTCCTAAGAAATCCCGTTTCCTTCCTTTTGTGGAATAAGTAAATTACTGAGCAATGTCAGATGGGTCCCAGGGGAGTATTTTCTCCTCTGCTCTGGGGATTTGCTCGAAATCCATATGTCAGAGGTAGCCCTGCCTGCCTGTCACCTGATTTGGGATGAGCTGAGGAGAAAAGGGACTTGGCCATTCATGGGTATGAGGCAGAAATCAAACCCCTCGGTGTGCTCGAGGGGTGGCAATGGGCACACAGACCCCACTGGAGGGCTCGTGCGGCCCAAGGCGAAGAAGGAGCCTCTCGCGTGGACCTGGCAGGCCAGGGGGCCTCCTAACAGCCTCCCAGAGAAAAGGCTCCACACTTCCCAGTTTCAGAAGGATTTCCTTAGCACTGCCTCCCGGCGCTTTGCGACAGCCCAGTGAGGGCAGTGTGGGCTGGTGGAGGAGGGTGACTTCTCCATTGAGAAAGGAAATTTTGGACTCACCAGCCTACTCAATCACATGATGCAATTCCTTACAATAAATCTCCTTCTCGTCCTCTCATTTCTATGTCCCGTTCTGTTTCTTGCTGTTTTGTCCACGGCTGACTTCATGCTCAAAAGCATAGCTGCGTAATGGAACTGTAAGACCCAGGATGCCAAAAATACTTACTTTCTGGCCCTTTACAGGAAAAGTTTGCTGACCCCTGCCTTGATTCATTTTATAACCATTTTATAATTTTAGTTATTCGAATAGTTTTAAAGCTGATTTTCCTGGAAAAATCAGAGGTGAATCACTTCTCTCCAAGCCTCAGTATTCTTATCTGTAAATGGGGTCTCACCTTCCTGCCATGTGTCCATAAGGACCTACTAAGACAGCACCATTTATATGGCCAGCACATAGAAGACCCTTTTTTTGTTTTGTTTTTTTAGAAACAGTGACTTTTTAAAAATTGATTTGTGGTCCTTGTTGATCCTCACCCAAGGATATTTTCCCTTTTTTGTTTGTTTGTTTGTTTTTTTAGCCTGCAACCCAGGTACGTGACCTTGACTGGGAATCGAACCTGAGACCCTTCAGTGAGCAGGCTGACCCTCTAACCACTGAGCAACCCCAGCCAGGGCTTAATTGATGTTTTTGAGAGACAGAAACATCCCTGTGAGAGAGAAACACTGATCAGCTGCTAGGCGCCGCGACGGGATGGAACACAACCCGTGTTCCTGACAGCATCAGAACCAGGACCCTCCGGTGCACAGGCTGGCCCTCCAACCAACTGAGCCACACCAGCCAGGGAAGGCCCTTTTCACACTCAGGGCCCCAGAGTTCCTTGAAAGGGAAAAAACTGCTTGACCTATTATCTCCTCTTGATGATATTTCTGTATTGTATTCAGAGGGCTTGGAGGAACTGCAAGCGTTTTTGTTTAAAAAGCCAGCATGGAATAATAATGGCTTGATTTAACGTCGCAATTATCTCTCCAAGCACTTTATCGCATATGATTATCCCTATTTGATAGAAGAGGAAATGGGAAAAGGTAGAAATGAAATCACTTGTTTAAGGTCACATCATGAGTCAGGAGGGAAATGGAGACACAGCTGGGGCCTCCCACACCAGGCGTGACTCGAAGGGAGGAGATGGCGTCCTTTCAGTGACCCTCAACAACACACGTCACAATAGCCGACAGGCACTGCGTGGCTTCTCTGTGCTGGCTGGGCTTCTCATGGAGCCCACAGGGCAGGGGCTATAATTACAGGTTCAGGTTCCAGGTAGGAAGAGTGAGAACCGAGTGCCAAAGCGTCACCACAGTCCCGAGCACAGGCATGGCAGAGCTCAAGTTCTCTGAGTCTATAGCATCCACTGTTTAAGGCACAGCTATGGGGCCAAGCTCACTGCTATCCCTTTTATTTCAGTTATTGCATTTTAAGCCTCAGGAGAACCTAGTAACCTGGGCGCTATGAGCCCCATTTTCTAGGTGGGGAAGCAGAGACTCAGAAAAGCACCATGACTGGGCCAAGGCCAACAGGCAAGGACAGAGCAGAATCTGCCTTACAGCCTGCGACTCCACTCCACAAACCATCCCAGGTGCAGGTACACATTAATGTCCATCAAATTCCCCCACCAAGCTATCCTTTCATGAAGGCGAGACCGTTTCAGGAGTTTTACTTCACTGGAAAATATATAAAGTTCTGTATTGTGGGTCTCTAGTGGGCTGGCAAAGGGACATCCAAAAAACCAGAGCACAGTGCTTTTGTTAGGCCTTTAGCATCATTAACAAAGAATAGATGATCAATTTAGGGAGACGGGGGTCTGGGGTCTGAAAGGAAAGTGAAGCTGCCATTTAGTCCCACAAGAATAAAAACAGAACATAGGCTGAGGGTCCACGCCAAGGGTCCCCCAACTCTCTCAGGCCACTTATTGTCCAGAAACCAGAGTGAAAGACAGACAGCCCTGCCATTGATGGTCAAGGTGGGATTGTTAACTACACTTTTAAAAGAATGTATTTCAAAAGCAGGATTCACATGGAACACCCACCCTTTGCTACTTGAGGCAATTAAGAAATGGAGAGAAAGGAAGAAAGAGGGTGGGCCAGAGAGAGATGGCAGTGAAGAGACACACAGAGCGGGGGAGAGAGATCAGAAGGAGCAGCAGAGATGCGACTCGCATGCACGGGGAGAAATGACACATAGAAAATCAGAGAGTGAGATGGAACAGACTGACAGATCTCAGAGGGGAGGGGGTGGGGAAAAGGAAGAGATTAACCAAAGAACTTATATGCATATATGCATAGCCCATGAACACAGACAATAGTGTGGGGAAGGCCTGAGGAGGGGGGCAAAGGGGGGAATGGGGGACACCTGTAATACTGTGAACAATAATATATATATAAAGAAAATCAAACAGTGAGATGATAAACAATGTGGGGAAAGGAAATAAAGATGACAGAGATGGAGAGCGAATTAATGGGAATGAGAGGAGGAAGGTATAAGAAAAGAAGAGGGGGAGCAAAGGGGGGAAGAAGAGGGAAGGAACATGAGAGAGAGAAGGAAGGAAGGGAAGTGGACTTTGATTAGCAGGTTGACCTACTATGTGAATCACAAATACCAGTTCTCTCATCCTGCCAGTGGACCAAAGACCCAACCACATAATAACTGCTCCACAAACCTTTGTCAGGTTAAATTGAACTGTCCAGGAACAGGTCAAGGAGCCAAGGAATGGTGGGCAAAATGCCCCCTGGTGAATATGCCTGCAGCCGACCACTCTGACCAGCAGGAGGGCTGGATGGCCTCAGAGGGAAGCCGCCAAGCCAAGGGATGTGTCTTACGGGCCTGGACCATTTACCCTCCTCCTGCCAGGAGCATCATCTGGGCCCAGAGTGGGAGGAACTAAGGAGGTCCAACTTCAAAGGACCCAGAGACACCTCTCCCTCTCCAAGGCCTGATCCTGGGCTAACCTGGGTGTCTCCAGTAAGGTTTACTACCCACCACAATGGCCAGCTCTGTCTTAGTGAAATTGTTTTAGACCTTTGTCAAACCCAGTGAGATTAACCAACATTTATGGGCTGAGATGAGCGAAAATGATGAGAGAAATCAGTTAGCTGGACACACTTCCTCAGACACGTGTTAAAATCAAACCACCAACTATTGATCCTGCTCAGATTGATGGAAGACATCTAATAAATACAACAATTGTGTGAGAATGACCCGAGGAGGTTGGCAGTGGGCCGGGGAGTCAGGGAGGATCGATCAAATGAAGAAATAAAGTCTTCTGTTGTGTGGAGAGAATGGGGTGGGGAGGGGAGAGCCGTGCCTTCCCCACAAACAGGAAAAAATAGACGTTCGATCCTATTTTCCAGATATTGCACACAACATAATAGAGTGAGACGATCAAGGACTACAACAGATTGAGGGGAGGGAAAGGGTCCAACTCTGCCACTTGGAACAGTGGAAACCTGAGCAGCTGTACTAGCATTTGAGGCATATACAGTATCCTGTAGGAGTCTCACAATAACCCCAGCAGATACGGGTGAAGAAATTAACACTCAGAAAGAGACAGCTACTGTCCCCAAATCACACAGCAAATTGGTGGGATCTGAACCCAGCACTGTCTCAGGTGTTGTGAGATAGGCATTTAGATGCTTCATGGAGTTACCTCGAGACCCTAATTTCTTTCCATGTGTTTTAAGGGAAATGCAAATTTCTCAAACAGCCCCAGGGCTGGTCTCTTTGCCTGCTCCTCTAAAATGTGCTGGGTTCCTCAGGAACCACTGTGACATCCCTCTCCCAGCTGCCAGTGGATCACAGGATTTACCTGCCACCCATCACAACTCTAGCTCACCTGGGGCAAAGCAGTGGGCTCCAGATCCCTCCAGCAAACGCAAACCTCCCCCAGGCAATGTAACTTACCCGCTTGGGCTGCTGCAACAGCTCCCCACACAGATCTCAACGCCTGGAGATAAATGACCTGCAAAAATAGAACAAAAGGCAAGAAGAGGTGGGGTTGGGGTGGCAGGTTCGATGGTAAGAGGAGGAGCAGTGGGGAGAAGAGGAAGATAAAAGGATTCACATTCAGAAACGTTCCGCGCTGGATCTTGGCTGGAATGCCTGTCAAATTAGAAAGACAAGCCTCGTCTGTTTTACCAACCCTTGTAAGAAAGACGGTAATGAAGACTTCGATCTGTGGGAGGGGAATTGAAATCAGATCCAATAACTAGAAAGAGCTTGTTTCCCCCTTAGAAGCTTGGAGGCTTAATTAAGGAGTGTTTGTAAAGATTCTACATAAAAGATACCCAGGAAAAAGTAGCAGGTCTCAGAATTTACTATTCAGCTTCAGAGTTGTGGGCAGGTTTTTTTTGCCCCCCTGAAACTCAGCAGCTTTTTCGCTAGAGTCAAACTTTGAGATTCTATAACACTCTCGAGTGCGGATATCTTTACCAGCGAGCAAATGGCTTTCACTTGAGAGCTTCTTTCCTGCCTGACTAGGCTCCTGCGGCTGCAATTTACATGAAAGCAACAAGTCCTTTCAAGTAAAATTGACAAGTAAAACCCGCTAAGGCTGGTTCTCCAGGCCAGGTGTCACTCTCTTTCCCGTTCCTTCCCAACAAGACAGCCCCAAACTTCATTTCTGTGTGGAATTACGTCAAAGGGAGCCACTCAAGCCAGTACTCTGTCAGCAATTAAACGCGATCCAAAAAGAATGAAGAGGCTGAACTTGGCTGTGCACTGATGTACATGGTTCACGGTAAATGCCAGAGCCCCGAAGCTCATTAACGTCCCCAAGCCCTTGTTCTCTAAGTCCAGTGAGAATCACTGACCTTTAAAAATCACTCCGATTAGCTAAAACTCTCACTTCTTCCACCCAGGGCGCAGTCCCATTCTGTCCCATTCTCTCAAGGGAAATGCTATGAGGTGGATTGTAGGACCAAGAAGACCCTGGAGCTAAAACGGAGCAGTGGTTCTCTTGGGAGAGGACAACCCACCTGTTTTAAGCCAGGACTGTGGGAAGAAGGAAATTCCAAAGAGCAGTCTGTCTCCCACTGCTCTGTCTTTTGTAAACTAGCCTTCTAACTGTAACTATGTCTTCCAGATAATTAGACCCAAACCCAAAATCCCCCAGCCCAAGCTCCCACCATCTCCAGGTCCAGAGGACCAGGCAAAACAAAACCAAGAGAGATTCCAGTGCCCCTCTGGATATTACCTGTGATCTTCTTTGTCGCTGGGTAGCTTCTGCCTGAGCAGGTCGGAGGGTGGTAGCAGGTGGCCGGTCCAAGACTCAAGGGCCACCCTGACTCCGGCTTGAAAGGAGATGCCAAAGAGCCGACTGTGAGAGCCACCAAAGCCCCTTCGAATGGCAGTTCTGGTGCCTCACCCCCTTTTATGGATGAGAGCCTTCCCCTGTCGCTCAGCCCTTGCTGAGCACAAGCTGCTCAGAGCCAATGGGGAGGTAGCTCTGAGCAGTCAGAGGCGCAGACCCCAGGGTCCTTCAACTTGAACTCCCTGGGCCCGACACAATAGGCTTCGTGACGGGGGATGTGGAGGTGGAAGCAGCCGCGCTGGGAGGGGGCGGATTCTGGGTGTAGTGCTGTTTGTCACTTGAAATCCGGCCACTTCAGTCTGATGCATTTGCAGGAGAGTTTCACAGAAGAAAAAAAGAGAGAGAGGTAAGGGAGGACAGAGACAAAAAGAGTTAGAGAAAGACAGAGACAGCAAACGAGAGTCAGAGAGGGACAGACACATAGAGATCTAGAGACAGATGGAGATGGGGGGGGAGTCGGATATAGAGACAGATGGAGACAGAGTCAGACAAACAGAGAGCAAAACAGAAAGATTCAGAGAGAATCAGAAACAGAGAGACAAAAAGTGTCCAGGGTGTCAGAGAGACAGGGAGAAACTGAGTCCAAGGAAGAGAGAGAAGGAAACCGAGAAAGAAGACAGTCAGACTTGAGCCACATGGAGAGCCAAGCAGACACTGAGACAGAGGCAGGCAGAGTCCGGGAATACGGGAGCCACGAGGAGGGGAGCAGCTGAGCGAGCCAGCGGGGCGCGCATCACCCGGTGCTGTGCTGTGGCAACTCTGTGTGCCTGGTGCACGTGTGTGCTGGAATGTTTTTGTGCATACATTTGTCTGCAACCCACAGCTGATGCTGGAAGAAGCCTGGGCCGGTGCCAGGCACAAGCAGCCCTGGCAGGAGTACAGCCCTTCCCCAGCAGCCAGGAGCTGCAGTTGACTTCTCTCTGGCAGCCACACAAAGCGAGTATCATGAAATCCCCCTCAAAATACATGGGCTGTGATGTGTCTCTGCATGCACACGGCCGGGGGGCGGGGCACACCCACCTCACGTGCACCCTCGGCCTGAGCCAGCAGCAGCTTGAAGGCTGCACGCTCCATGGCTGCGAGGCCCTTCCAGATCGCAGGGGGTCTCCGTGTTTGGAAGAGAACACGGGATCTCTCCTCAGTCAGCAGCAGACAGGCACTTTATGGTGGGAGGCATGACTGTTTCAGGAGTCTGCCAGGGGCTGCCCATTTTGTGGGCGCTTATCTGCACCAAGCTGTTAGTCAAAGCTGACGGGTATAATCCTCCAACCCGGCCAGGTAGTGAATATTATCCCCACCTTGAAGATGAGGCTTGAGAGCTGAGAAACTTGCCCAAAGAAATGCAGAAAGTAAGCCCTCAAGCTAGGATCCAAACCCAGGTTTATCTGACCCAGAGTCCGTGCCCACTCCCTCGCCCCCCCTTGGGCACGCAGCCTTGAACCTGCCCACCAAGGTGGGGGCGGGGCGCTTCCTTCCCTGGGACAGTCTCTCCACCTGCACAGAGTGGGAGAGGGCTGCGCCTGGTAATGTTTAAGATGCACTTTGATTCCCAGCTCTGCCACTCACCAGTGGAGAGACCTTAGAGAAGTTCCCAGCTTCAGCCTCCGTTTGCTCATCTGTGAAATGGGGATAACAGTATCCAATGCATCGGGCTCTCGCGGGGGTGCCACAGGAGGATGTGCGCAGCGGCACTTTCTGAGGCTCCACCGCCACCTGGCCCGGGGGAGTCACGTCATCGCTCTGATGTGTCCGGTTCCCCAGGGCCTCTTGCTCTTCCCGCACCGCTTCATTCCAGGGAGGACGAGGGAAGGGGCCGCCTGCTGAGCACCTACTACGTTTGAGACATTTTGCGTATTTCACTGGGTCCTCGCAACAGGCGAGCGTGTGGCATGGGTATCACAACGCATCCTCAGAACGATAAGGCAGCTGAAGGTCAGGGAGGTCCCAGCACACAGGGAGGGCGGAGGAGTTGAACCCAGTCCCGTGAGCCCCAAGGCTCAGCCCTGCACCCCCCAGCCCTGAGATGCGGTCTCCCGCGCCCTCCCCAGGGAGGACTCCGCGGGACCCTGCCTCCCTCCCCTCCATAGTCCCAGGCAGCACCTTGGGTCTGGCAGGCAGATACAAGAGGTTTCCGGGTGCCCTCTGGGGAAGCCCCAGCCCCAGCCCCGACGGCCATGGCCACAGGTTAGCACCGCAGGCTGGCTTCCCACCCGGCAACCCGAGGACTTGGGTGGAGTCTGCTTACTGAGACCCCGGGAATATGAGCGCCCTGGGGTGAGCGTGTCCCCTGCCCAAGTCCAAATCCGCATGGCAGTTGCCCTCTATCCATTATTCTCCCCGCCCCAGCTCTGCCTCTGTAAGCTCTTAGTAATCACCTTCAAACAAACAAAGACTCCAAGAGATGGGCCAAATGGCTCCCATTCCTGGAAGTCAGCAGGCACCAGAATAGAGGAGCAGGGGCCTCTCCTCGCCACTGTTCATCATAAAGAGAAGTAAAGACAGCGATGGTAGCTGCGGATAATCCTGCTTTAAGCGACTAATGCGGAACATCCTTCACCCCCAGAGTCTGATGTCTGCCTCACAGTAAATGGTTCATTCATGTGCTTTTCCTTTCCTTCTACAATGTTCTTTACACACACACCACAGGACAAGGCCAGGAACAGCTGACTCCCTCGTCCCAGGGCAGCCTGTCATAAAGCTCACCCCTCTCCCGGGCTCGGTGACGTTGGGTCACATCGCAGCCCATGGCCAGCAGCGTCAGGGAAACCATGGGGTCAGCACAGGCTCGCTCGGCTCGAATCCTGACGCTCCTGCTTACTCACTATGTGGCAACTCGTGGACACCTGGCCTCTCGGAGCTCCTGAGTCACCTGAACATAGGAGGATCATACGCTTCAGGCAGGGGTCAGGGCCAACTCCAGAGCTCCAGCGTGCTCCCTGCCCCGCATGTCTGCGGTGCACGCAGGTCTCCCACTCACCAGACTAAAGAGAAGGCCGTCGTTGAAACAACCAGCCCTCAAAACATTCTGTTGGTAGGAATAGAAAAAGTAAAAAAACCCATAAAGCCAGCATTTCTTAAAGGCCCTGTTGTAATCCATTTATAAACTTGATTTTCCCAACAACCCTGAAATTAGATATGATTCCTACCCCCACTTTACAGATAAGGAACGGAGGCTGGGAGAAGGGAAGTCACTGGCATCAAGTCATGTGCTAGGAAATGGCAGAGAACAGCTTGAAACCAGGCTTGTGCCCAGCCGCGGGTTGTATTGCTTCCCAGCTTCTCTCCGCCCTGGTTCTGCCTCGCCCACGAAGCTCTGTGTATTTTCTCTGTTCACTTGTTACACCGGGAAGGTAGCAGCAGGTGACATGATCACTGGGGAGGATTTCAGCGGAGTTCAGTCCCCACTCTCCCATCAGCTCTTCACGCTGCATCGTTCTTTCTGCTGCAACGCGCCCAGCGAATCTCGGAGGACCCGCGCCGGCTCCTGGTTGCCGGAGCCATGTCAGTGTGTGGCTGCCACGGGAACAGAAATAGGGAGTCAGAAGCTGTACTTAAGGTGTAGTGGTGCTCAGTCTCTCTCTTTCGCCCCGTCATGCTTTCATATTGAAATGTCACAATATGCCATTCTGTGCTTGGCCCTGGGAATGAACCGTGCCACACACAGTGAGGACCATGAGCCCTCCTTGTGTTCATGGTCCAGGTTGGGGGCTAGTTGTATGAACAGACAACGCCCAGCAGTATAACAAGTGCTGGGCTAGGAGGAGGCCTGAATACTGCAGGGACACAGAAGAGGGGCTCCCAACCCAGCCTGGCGGGCACGGGGGAGGGGAGCCAGGGAAGGCTTCCTAGAGAAAGTGAGAGCTAAGTAGGAGCTGATGCACAAGCAGGCTTTCCCCAAGCAAAGGGAAGGAAGGGGCCTTCCAGGCAGAGGGAAGGGTCTCCCAATGCACCTCAAAGAACCAAAGTCAAGGACATGGGGAAATAGGAATCCTCATGCATTGTAGTAGGAATATAAAATGGTGCAACCACTGTGGGGGGAAAAATGTGGTGGTTCCTCAAAATGTTAAAATAGAATTACCATACAACTCAGTGGTTTCATGCCTAGGGATATACCCAAAGAACTGAAAATAGGGACTCAAACAGATTCGTGCATCAGTGTTCACAGCAGCACCATTCACAACAACCGAAAGGTGAAAGCAAACCAGTGCCTGTCAATAGATAAACGGAAACAAACTATAGAATATATACCAACGAATCTGCTTCAGCCATAAAAAGGAATGAAGTTCTGATACATGTACAACATGGGCAAACCTTGAATGATTATGCTAAGTGAAAAGAGCCGGACGTAAAAGGACAAATGCTGTGTGATTCCACTCCTCTGAGCTACCTAGAACTGGCAAGTTCATAGAAAGTAAATAGAGGTTACCAGGAGCTGGGGATGGGGGAGAGTTGCTGCTTAGATGGTACAGAGTTTCTGTTTGGGATGATGAAGAAGTCCTGGAAACAGCCGAGCTGGTTGCACAACAGTGTGAATGTCCTTAATGCCACTGACTTACACACTTAAAACTGGTTAAAATGGAGGAGGGCAGGCAAGACCTTGGGAGGAAGGCACCAGTTTTCCTAGCTGCAGAGAGCTCTCTGGTAGCAAAAGCAGCTGCATTCTCCTCCCAGCCAAGAGGTGCAGACAGAAGCCAACAGCCAGCCAGCTGATGAACTGGCCTGGGAGAGCACTTCCCGTCCCCAGTGGGCACAACTTCCCCTCGCTGCTATTTTGCCTCAGCTGGCAACCGAACTTCATTACTCCGGATAATAGTCATCACCCATCAACTTGACGCCAGCGCTGCTGAGTCGTCTCCAAGTGTTACCTCATTTGTTCTCAAGCAAAGCCCTGAGGGAGGTTGTCTTCCTCTGTCAGAGGAAGAAACTGAGCTCAGAGAGGCAGTGACTCGGCTAAGGTCACACAGCTCATAAATGGGGTAGAGCCCAAGTTGACCTGCCTCCAAAGCCCAGGCTGTGGACCACTTCCTCACAGAGGAGACTGCTGCCCGGAGCAGGAGATGCATATGTCTTACTAATCACTGAGAGGCGACCCTGTGCCAGCCACAGTGCCAGGAACAGGGATGCCAATCTGCAGTAAGCAATCAGTGGCCCTGGGAGGGAGGCATTGTAGAGCCACTTTGAAGATGAAGAAACTGAAGCCCAGAGAAATGAGATGACTTCCCAAGTAAGTGGTGGAGCCAAGACTTGCATCAAGATCTGTCTCACTGGGAAGACCGAGCCCTTTCTGCTATGTCATGTCTGCCCATGACGCTCCTCCCGCACTCCCAGCCATCCGGGAACAAGTCCTGGACAAGATCCAAAGAGCACTTGGCAAAAAGGGACACCTGTTCACCCAGCACCTACTGCGTTCTGGGTCCTGAACTACAGGTTTCACATTCTTGACCTCTGCCACCAGGCATAAAAGAGGCCAGTGGTGGGCTGTAATTTTGCCCAGATGAAGAAGAGAAAAACTTCAACCTCGAATTACTGAAATCTCATCAGAGCTAGCATGTGTTGCGTCCCTGAGGGGTGCTAGGTACTTCTCCTAAACCACCTCATTTGTCCCTCACAACAACCTTATGATGGAGATATTATTAACTCCAGTCCGCAGATGAGGACACTGAGCTCAGAGCAATGCCGTCACTTGCCTGAGGTCACACAGCCAATAAGCTAGATCCAGAGGGTCTGCCTCAAAACCCAGGGCTCTTTTCACTTATGCTGCTTAAATTCCTCAGGATCAGCCTGAGGGCATCAGGAGGGGGGCAGATCCATGGAGGGATCCCAAATATTTGATCTGAAATGAGATGCTTGATCTGAGAGCAGCCCCTCATCATCCCAGGGGCTCCCTGAGGTACATCGCTCCTAATAATAGCTCTTAATAAGAAGTTTCTTTTTGCCAAAGGGGGAGATTAAATTGCTTTTTTCTCAGTCCATGAATCTTACAATTTCTCCTAAATCCTATTGAACTGACAAGTTGCTACCTTTTCTGCATTCATTCCACAAAATGTTCCCAGAGTACCCGCCATTGGTCAGGTTCTCCGCTAAACGCTCAGATGCATGGCTTTGAAGACCCTGGCCCTGCCCTCTGGAATCACAGTCTGGTGGGATGATAAAAGTAAACAGTTAATTTCAGCACCATGTGGAAAAGTCTGAGATAAGGGCAACTGTGGAATCACAAAGGAGAGATGCCCACGCCAGCCTGGCTGATAAGGGAAGTCACCTGGAGCTGGAGACTATGGTGGGTTTTGAAGGATGCGTAAGAGTACATCATAGTGATCAGTCATGGTTCAGTATAGAAGAAAGAAACCACCTAGGCTTTTAAAAGCAAAAGAGTTTAATGTAGGGAAGTAGGAAATTAATAAAGGTGTGGGGGGGAGGGCTCAGGAAGAGTAGGCAGGTGCACCAGTAACTGTAATTCTGTGCTTCTTCTATTCTGAGCATTTTGCTTTGCCCTCCCCAAGGCACATGGTCTGATCTCTGTATATTTATCCAACCTTTTCTCATGTCCTTTTGATAAGTCTGCTCCACTCACACTGGTCTCTTTGCTGTTCCTCGGACATACCGTCTTGTTGACACCTGAAGACTTTTGTTCCTGTTGTTCCCTCTGCCTGGAACACAGCCCTTCCCCAATATTTACGTGTCTTAATTTTTTCAACTAATTGGCACCTGCGCTCAAAGGTCACCTCCTCAAAGAGGACTCCCATGATTATCTTATCTAAAAGGACATTCCCTATCATTATCTATCCTCTTGCCTAGAATTATACGACACATTCATTTGTATATTTGTTTATTGTTTGTTTCTCTCACTGGAATGTAAGTTCCAGGAGGCAAGAGACATTGTCTCTCTTATACTTGACTGTATCTGGAGATCCTATAACAGTGCCAGGCAGTGGTAGGCACTCAATAAATATTTATAGAATGAATAAATGGACAAATATGATCACATGAAATACTGGTTAAAATGAATCACCCTGCCAGTTGTAACACTCACCCAGCTCCAGACTGTTGATCTCATGCCCTACCTCTCTGCTTTTTTAGCCAGTTCTGACTCAGAGCTGCCTGCATTCTTGGGTGACAGACATGGGTGAAATCAGCAGGGGGTGGGGAGGGGGAGGAATCTATGATTGTTTCCTTTTCCTTGCTTAGAAAGACGTTTAAAAAGGGTCCACCAATTTTCAAGAACAATTTCAAATAGGGCTATGGGCTCCCATTGCAGAGATTGTGAACCTGTGCGGTCATTAAGAACACCTAGCTGCCCAGAGTTTCCAGCCAGCAAAAAAAAAAAAAAAAAAAAAAAAGCCAAGTGGGGACAGCTGGGAAAAGAGGCATCAGCTTTAGATTCCAAGATAGGGCGATGAAGATGTGGCTAACAGCGAGTGAGAAGCTGGCCCCCCGCCCCCGGGCTCCATTCGCCGCCGCGGCACCTGCGCCGCCTCAAGCCGAGCGCAGGGATCTGCTTTCAGCACCACGGACAGCGGCCGGCGGCCCGCCGGGGAGCCCGAGGGAGCCAGAGCCCGGCGCCCGCGCGCCCAGCAAGTGCTTACTGAGGACATCCCGGGGCCGGCACAGTGAATACAAAGATTTATGTGGTCTGGGCCTTCAAACAACTTAATCTCTTCAAGTCATCTACACTCCTAGGCTTCTACAGCTGGGGCAAAACCCCAAGCCTCCCCACACTCGGAAAGTGGGGGGGGATCACAGGGAAAGTGGCTTCCTTCTAACAATTGTCGAGTTTCTGCTCTGTGTCTGTGTGTCTTCTAATTTTCTCACTAGACTGCCACCCTCCAAGAGGACAGGCACTGCAATGTCCTGTGCCTTGTTAAATTCCAAGTACCCAGCACCCGGCCTGGCACACGGTAGATTGTCGTTTTTGAACCAGTGTGTGGTGAAGGGATGTTTACAAACCCCTATTTTACTTTTTTCTCTTTACCCCCTATTTTACAGATGAGTAATCTGAGGCTCAGAGAGCTACCTTCTCATGACAACTATGAAGTGGAAGAGCTTGGATTCACATCCAGGACCTCCTGATTTCATGCTGTGCCGCACGAGCCACTTTATGTGCTGGGCACTCCTGGGTCCCAGAAAAGAAAAAAAAAGCCAGCCACAGAGAGCAGTTCTGAAGTTAACCTAGACTTAGTAAACCATGACCTTGAATAAATCCTATTTTTCTTTTTGGCCTCAGTTTCCCCACTTGTAAAATGAGGAAAAGAGGTTTGTATGGCTAAGGTCTCCCTTCCCCTTACACATGGCTTGTAAGGATCCACCCCCAACCCCCCAGACGCACACCCACAATCTGGATCATGCATCTGCTGCAGTTGGAAAGGGGACCAGCAGGGGGCGCTGAAATGGACTTAAAACACCTTCCCCTGCCTCTGCAGGGCGTCAAATGAGAGAAGTATATTAATATCCCAGCAGACCTCGGGCTCCTTTTTCATCTTCCTGCTATAGCCAGAGCGGGTGCGCAAGCAGTGCAGACTCTCTTCTCTTTAGAGTGCAACAAATGAACTTCAACCCCTCACAAGAAGTGAGTAAAGAGGCAGCCCCAGGACACAGAGACAGTGAAATGAGGTTGTGGTGACTTATCGTTCAGGAACCCACTGGTTGAGTAACTTTGGACAAAGCCCCAAGCAAAGCTAACTGTTTAAATGGTTGCGGCAGCAGAAAAATCAGTTTGGTTGATTGATGTCCTGGGTTTCTAGTTAGTGGGTGGCTTCCAGCCATGGCTCTGCCTTAGCTCCCAGAATTACTCCAATAAATGATCTGCTCATCCTTAACTCTTCCCGGGAGGCAGGAGGGGGGGCTGAATCAGCTCTCTCCAAGCCTGATTGGGATTTAATGGGGGCCCGTGGGTATTTGCACTCGGGGGGCAGACGAAGGAGAGGCGGAGCAGATCTGTCAGGCTTGGCAGAAGTGTCTGGCTCCTGCCTGGAGGTGTGGAAGGGAAAATAAAATCAGGAAAGAACTGATCGCAGAGTGGATACCTTTCAATTATTTGAAAAGATTGTGACTCAAATATTTCATAAAGGCTGTTTCTCTAACTAAATCGGCCATTAAAATCTCGATTGGCCGAGGAGGGTGTCCAGATTGAAACAGTAATAGGGGTGGTACTTGGGAGGTTTTGTCAAGGAGCTTAACTCAGCAGGTGGCGCCTAAGAGAACAAGCTCTTTTATTACCCACACCTTGGTTCAGATCTTGGCTCTGCTTAATCTTTCTGAAACTCAGCTTCTCCATCTGTAAAGTGGGATAATAATACTTCTTCCAGCTATCTGCTTCTGCATAATATCTATTCCATATTAATACTTTGTGGCATAACAAAACCACCATTTTATGACGCTCACAGATCCTTAGGTCAGGAATTCAGAAGGACATAACAGGTTTGGCTTGTCTCTGCTGCATGAAATCTGGGGCCTCAAATGGGAAAACCCAAATGGCTGGAGGTTGGAATAACCTGGAAGTTTCTTCATTCACACAGTCCCCATCTGGGGTGACTCAAAGGCTGGGTTCATCTGTAACAATGACTAGAGCACTTGCCTATGGGCACTCTATCATCGAAGAGCTAGTTTTCTAGTGAACAGGCTCAAGTTTCGTGACCTTTTATGAAACATGGAAGTCACATAGAGTCGTTTCCTTTGTACTCGATTGGTCAAAGCCATCACAAACCCACCCAGATTAAGGGGCGGGGAATAGAGCCTACCTCTAAGTGAGAGGAGTGTTCATTTGCAGCCAAGTTTTAAACCACTACACCTACCATGCATGGATATTATGACAAACACATACCAAGTACTTGACACCAGCTACTCCTGTTTGCTCAGAGGATTGAACAGTTCACCGTGAGAGCTTTCCATTATTCTTAGATAGAAATCTACAAGTCTACAGGACCTGCATGATCTGGATCTGATTTCTTCTCCAGCCCCATTTTGCCCATCTCTCCCCTCAAATGCCTTGCCGGTTGCCTTCCTTCGGGAACTAAAGGCATAACGCCCCCTCACACCTTCCAAACCCCTTTGCTCCACTGCTTCCTCTGCCTGGAACACTCTTTGCTCACTTCATTGCCTGGCAAAATACATGTATACCTTACGTCACTGCTTCAGGGAAACACTCTCTGATTCTTGACGCCTACATCAGGTCCCCTTATTATATTCTGTTAGAGCACCCAATGCTTTCCTTCGTAGCACTAATCAAAATCACCAGGTAATTATGTAATTTATAGCCATCCCTTTCCCCATGCTCAACCTGACCACCTTCATGTTAACCAATGGACAGGGGCCCTGTTGGTCTTGTGCCCTCAGCATCTAGCACAGGGACTGGCATGGAATAGGTGCCAACAGTATTTGCTGAACAAATGAGTGAATGGATGATTAGACCTTCAAGGCCCTGGATTTAGGCTTAAATCACATTTACTAATGGTTTTTAGCTCATGCTCACCAGAAAATCTGATTGGCTTTGATGTCATCAAGGGGCTTACTGGGGTTCCAGGAGAAATTTCTGGCATTGAAAATGTTCACTCCTGGGGAAGATCTTTGAGGGTTTGTATCTTAGCGAGGGCCTGTGCTCAGCTGGACTCTGTAAGGTGTAATAAGAATGTTGTAACATGAACTTACCCGAGCTCAGCTTATTTTCAGCCAAGTGGTGCTAACAACACCATAAGCATTAAACGAAAACTAAACCAGAGAATTGTATACACGTAACACACACTGTGTGCCAGGCACTGTGCCAGGCAATAAGAAGACAGTGATAAAGAGGGCAGGCATGGTTCTTATCCTCATGGACCTTAAAGCAAAACAGGGGAGAAATATTCCAAAACAGGTAACTAGAGAACAGTAAGAGTTCTGTAATTGAGGAACACCAACATGCTGTGGGAGAATAGGGGTGGCACCAGTCCTGCCAGTGGTGGGGAGTTAGGGAAGGATTTCTTGAGAAGGTGCTATCCAAACAAAGAACTCACAGGTATTATTGAAAGGAAGAGGGAGGTGACGCAAAACAGTTCCAAGAAAAGAGAAAAACAGCAGAGCTTCTTCAAGGAGGTAGAAGACATGAGCGTGAGAAAGGGAGACACAAGGTGAAGCTAAATAGCCCCAGGATTAAGGCCACACTCCAGGCCATGTTAGGGAGCCTGTGCTTTTTCCTGAGGGCAATGGCAAGTCACTGAAGGGTGTTGAGCAGGAGTCAATAAGGCTTCCCTGTGGAGATCAGGTGATATGGGAAGACACTGGGAGCAGAAAACCAATTGGGAGACTGACCATTGTCCAGATGAGAGGTAATGGTGGCCTCTACTTGGGTGTGATGGTGGAATAAGGAGAAGTTGACAAGTTCTAAGGATCCCTGGGAAGACGGCGGTGATCATAAGAAATAGGGAGTGGGGGACAGAGAAGAGGCAAGGAGACCTGGAGGGTCTTACCTTGAGCACACGGGTATAAGGGGAGTCTCAATAGTAAAAGTAGGTTTTAGTAGAGCAAGGTAATGAGTTCAGCTTTTGGCATGTTGGGTTTGAGGTGCTTATACACATGCACATGGAAGTGCTATGCTGGTCCTGGAATATCCAGTCCCGGAATTCCCTAAGGATTTGGCTTTATTTAGGGAGCGGGCAGAGTTACAGCAGAGGGTTCCACTCGGCCAAGGGCTTCCTTAAAGCTCAAAGTCTGACTTAATCTTCTGAGTTCCCAAAATCCAACTAGCTTCCCCAGGGATCAATTCAAGATTCATACAATCTCCTGGCACGTGTCTGCTTTGTGGAGTAAAGAAAACATAGTGTAAGAAGTCAGAAACCCGGGGTTCTCATTAGACCTGGGAAGTAATGGGTTCTTCCCCAGCACTTGTACTGAAGCACAGGCTTCAGAGAGATGTTGTATAAGAGACGCAAGTATCGGATAAGTAACTGAGTCAGGAGACCTTTAAGGACCCTTGGACCCCTGATCTTTACTTATTGTCATCTTGTATCTGCTATTAAAAAAACCCAACTAGCTCATTGCCTCAATTTTTATTTTTATTTTTTTGTCTGTGGAAGAGAGTATAGAGTGATAATTCAAGAATCCTTCTAGCTTGGTAACTACAACTGCTGATAGATCCAAAGGGCCCTTCTCAGTTCTTACCTGGCTGATCCTCGATTGGTATTTTACACCGGTAATTATTCTCTATTTCTCGACTCACCCTCTTTTAAGGCTTCCAAGACAAAGATCTCGCCTCTGTCTCTGAGCGCTCCTCTCACCCTCCCTCACGGGCTCCTTTTCCGCTGCTTGTCCCTCACGTGGGGCGCCCTCTTTTCTCCTCTCTTGACGCACTCATTCCACACGCTCATGCACCACCATGGCTTCTATACCCACTAGAAAGGTATAGAAAGCTTGGTCCAACATAATTTAGGAAATATAAAACCTATTGGCTCACATGATTGAAAAGTCTAGAGACTAAGCACAGATTGATCAGGGGCTCAAACAGTATCCCCTGGACCCACTTATTCCTGGTATCCCTTTGCTTCCTCTCTTGCTGACATATTTTCAGATGGCTTGTCCTTCAGGGAAGACAGATGACAGCAGCAGCTTCAGATCTTACTTCCTATCCAATTAGCTCCAATTAGAAACAAAGTGTGTCTCCCCAGGACCATGGGACAGAAGGATTAGACATCATTGTCACTGGCCAAATTTGGTTACAAGTCTAACCCTGAACCAAAGCCTGTGGCCAGGAGAAATGAGATAGGATAATTAGTTGAGTCCACTCAAGGCCCACTTCTTGAGTTGACAGTGGGTTAGTCCCTCTCACGAGGCCAACAGTTGGGATGGTTTACCAGAGGCAAACAAATGTTGAGTGTAAAAAACAACAGATGCTGACTGCAGCTAATACCTTCCAAATCTATCCGTAAGCCCAGGATCCTTCATTTTGCCTCAGGCCCATGTGATAGATTGCCTTCTGACATCTCCACCTGAATGCTCGACGGGTATCCCAAACTCCACATGTTCCAAACAAAACTCATTTCCCCCAGATGTGTTCCCCAATTTATAGTCACCCTGATAGTGAATGACATCACTTTATACCCAATTACCTGATCCAAGAATTTCAGAGTCATACTTAACTTTTTTCTTTTTTCCACCCCTACACTGAGTTAATCACTACATTTCTATGATCCTAGTAAACTGTTAAAAGTCCTGTATATATACTGTAAGCCTTAGAGCAACCACTAAAAACTATTATATCTCTTTACAAAGAGATATATTAGGGGGGAAAAAGATATAGTAAAATAAAACTGGAAAAGTTTAAATGGAATACTAAAAAAATATTCAAAAAATACAAAGAAATCAGGAAAGGGACAACAGAGGGGAAAAAAAACACCCAGAAGTAAAAAAAGAATATGTCCCTGGACAGGTGGCTCAGTTGGTTGCAGATTCAATTTCCAATTAGGGCTCAGACCTAGGTTGTGGGTTCAATCCCAGGTCGGGGCACGAATAGGAGAAAACCAATCAATGTTTCTCTCTCACATCAATGTTTCTCTCTCTCCCTTCCTGTCTCTCTAGAATCAATAAAAACCTATCCTCAGTGAGGATTATTTTTTAAAAAAAGGAATAAAAGACTTCTGGTCAAGATGAAGGCATAGGTAAACACGAACTCGCCTCCTTCCACAACCAGATCAAAATTACAACTAAACTACAGAAGAACCATCAACCATAACTGCCTGTAATCTAGCTGAATGGAAGTTCCTACAACTAAGGATTGAAGGAAGCCACACTGAGACTGGTAAGAGGGGCGGAGAAGCAGAATAGGCTGGTGCCATTCCCATGTGTGGCAGATAAAAATGGGGAGGGATGTCTCGGCTATGGAGATAACCCCTGAGGAGCGAGGGGTCCCAGCCCACATCAGGCCCCCCAGCCCAGGGTTCCAGTGCCGAGAGGAGACATCCCCATAACTTCTGGCTGTAAAAACCAGCAGGGATTGAGGCCGAGGGAGATGGAGGCTGCAGGAGTCCCAGGCAGCTCCTCTTAACGGGCGCACACAGACTTACTCAGACGCACTCCCTCTGAGCTCCAGGGCCTGGGCAGCAGCTAGAAAGGCACAAAGGACATATGTGCAGGAACTGAATTGCCTGGCATCAGGGCGAGAGCTGGGGAGGGCAGCTTTCTGCCAGACAAAAGTGCTGGCAGAAGCCATTGTTCATTTTCTGAGACCCCCCCCCAGAGCCAGCTGGCAGGTGCCATATCTGAGTCTCCATGGACCTGGCTCACACTGTTCACCCCGCCTCTTGATTCCCTGAGGCCCCACCCCACCCAACTTGCTGGCCCACCCAAGCTGCTTCCATACTAATGGCCTATCTTGGCTCATGCTTCAGACTTTCCTAAAATCTCTCAAACAAGCAGCATCTGGCCTTGGCGTGCCCCGTACATTTGCTAAGTGGCCCCAGGCCCGGCACTACGAGCAGCTGGCCTTGGTTCACAGCTTGGCCTCTCCTGTGTACCTCTAAGCCCAGCACAAGTTTCAGCCATCTACAGATTGCTTTGTAGCTCATGCCAGGTGGACTCAGGCAGAACACAGGTGGTGACTGACCTTGGCCTGCACCTCCCCAGAGGCCCCAAAGCCAGTACACCCAGTGGACAGCTTCAGACCACATTGAAGCACCACCCAACCACCTCCATAAGCCACACACTCAAGGGGCAGACTCAGTGGGCACCAGAGGCCTGCTGAATTAAGCCCTGCTCTGTGGGGTCAGCCCCTGCACAGCTGATCCTCCATGGTGGTTGTAGCTAGTCCTCCGCTGATTTGCCTGAAGATAATAAATCCCTCTCATTGATTTGCTAATAACTACAACAGAAAGGCGTTCACAGCCCACACGGCGGGGGGAGGGGGGGGGGTGCACCTGAAGGGAGTGCCTAGCTTGAGTGACAAGGGAATCTGTGCCACTGAGCCCTACAGGACACTATATAAGGCCACTCTAACAAGCCCAGTAGACATAACAGCTCCACCTAATACATAGAAACCAACACAGGGAGGCCGCCAAAATGAGGAGACAAAGAAACATGTACCAAATGAAAAAACAGAACAAAACTATAGAAAAAAAACTTTAAAAAATGGAGACAAGCAATTTATCAAATGCAGAGTTCAAAACACTGGTTATAAGGATCCTCAACTATCTCAGAGAGAAAGTCAACAAAGAGATTAGGAAACATGAAAAGAGAACCAGAAAACATAAAAAAGAACCAGTCAGAAATAAAGAATACACTAACTGAAATAAAGAATTAATTACAGGGAATCAACAGTGGAGTAGGTAAAGCAGAGGGTCAAATCAGCGATTTGGAATAAAAAGAAGCCTAAAACACTCAATCAGAACGCAAAAAAGAAAAAAGAATCCAAAAAATGAGGATAGTGTAAGGAGCCTCTGGGACAACTTCAAGCATTTCAATGTTTGTGTCATGGGGTTGCCAGACGAAGAGAGAGCAAGAAATTAAAAAAATAATGACAGAAAACTTCCCTAACCTGGTGAAGGAAATAGACTTACAAGTCCAGAAAGTCAGAATCCCAAACAAGATGAACCCAAGAGGCCCATACCAAGCACATCATAGTGAAAATGCAAAAGGTTAAAGACAAAGAGAGAATCTTAAAAGCAGCAAGAGAAAAGCAATTAGCTGCCTACAAGGGAGCTCCCATAGGACTGTCAGCTGATTTCTCAACAGAAACTCTGCAGGCCAGAAGGGAGAGGCAAGAAATATTCAAAGTGATGAAAAACATGGACCTACAACCAAGATTGCTCTACCCAGCAAAGCTATCATTTAGAATCTAGGGACATATAGAGACCTTCCCAGACAAGAAAAAGCTAATGGAGTTCATCTCCACCAAACCAGTATTACATGAAATGTTAAGGGTATTTTTTAAGAAGAAGAAGAAAAAAGATTAAAAATATGAACAATAAAATGGCAGTAAAAACATATCTATCACAAGTGAATTTAAAAAATAAAATAAACAAAGTAGAACAGAAACAGACTCATAGATACAGAGAACATTTTGATGGTTGCCAGATGGGAGGGGTTTGGGGAGATGGGTGAAAAAGGTGAGGGGATTAAGAAGCACAAAGTGGTTGTCACAGAATAGTCATGGGATGTAAAGTGCAGCATGGGGAGTAGAGTCAGTAATATTCTAATAAGTATGCACGGTGTCAGGTGGGTATGAGATACATCGGGATGTTCACTTAATAAGTTATGTAATGTCTAATCATTGGGGTATACACTTGAAACTAATATAATATTGTATGTCAACTATAATTGAAAAATAAAAAATGATTTAAAAGAGAAAGAAAATACTAATCAAATTGTTGACCTAAATTCAAACTTACCAATAATTACATTAAATGAAAATACTCTAAATAAACCAATTAAAAGATAAGGATTGTCAAATTTAAATTTTTAAAAAGACTCAACTATAAGCTCTTGACAAGAATCTCATTTTAAATGAATGACATAGGTAGGTTAGCAGGATGAAAATAATACTCCGTGCAAGTATCAACAAAAAGAAAACTGGGGCAGCTCTATTAATATCAGGCAAAGTACACTTCAGAGAAAAGAAAATTACTGGACATTAAAAGGGCATTTGCCATTGTACTGTAAGTCCTAGTCACTGCAAAAAGGCAACTAAAAGAAATAAAAGGCATACATATTGGAAAGGAATAAATAAAACTGTCCCTATCATAGACAATCTGATTGTCTATATAGGAAATTCCAAGGAATATACGAAGAGAAAGAGCTACTAGAACTGATTGGTGAGTTTGGCGAGGTTACAAGATATAAGGTCAACATGTAAAAATTAATCCTATTTCTATGTACTATTAATAAACAATTAGAAACTGAAGTTTTAAAAATAGTACCTTTCATAATAAGTCCTAAACAGGTAAAAATATTTGGGTATAAGTCTAACAGAACATGTGTGGGATCTGAAACTCCAAATCTCGGATAAAAGACCTAAATAAAATGGAAAGTCATAGCACACTTGCTGATCGAAAGACAGCGTAGTTACAAAATCAGGTATCCCCAAACTAATGCAGTTCTGACAGAGATCACAGCAGGGCCTTTTCTGCAGATATAGGCAAGGTGATTCTAAAATGTATATGAATAAGCGAAAGAGCTAGAATGGCCAAAACCATTTTGATAAAGAAAACAATGTTGGTGGGCTCACACTAGCCAAGTTTAACATGTGCTATAAAGCCGCAGTAATAAAGACAGCGAGGTGCTAACACCAGGACAGGCGTGGGGATCCCTGGCCCAGCGCTAGAGGCTAGGCCAACGGCCTCTCAGCACGGGTGCAAAAGCAATTCAATGGGGAAACGAGGGGTTTCAGCAAACGGTGTTGGTACATTGGGGTATCCACATACAAAAACAAAACACCTCAACTTATACCTTACTCCTTATACAAAAATTAACTCAAAATGATCACAGGTAGAATATAAACCAAAACTTTTCAAAGAAAATGTAGGAGAAATCTTCGCGACCTTTAGTTAGGCAGAGAGTTCATAGACATGGCACCAAAAGCATGATCCATTAAAAATTACCCGCAAATCGGACTTCATCAGAATTTAAAATGTGTGCTCTGCTGGACGAATGGAGAAAAACCAAACTCCATATGGGGAGAAAATAATTGCAAATTACACATTTTGCAAAGCACTTGTAATCAGAATACATAAAGACCACCCAAAATGCAACATTAAGACATAAAATAGGCCAAAAATTGGAACCTCCCCTATAGAGTTCCATGCTCAGTAAGCTCTCATACATCGCTGGTGGGAAGGAAAATGGTTGAGCCACCCTGGCCCTCAATAATTGATAAGCAAATTGTGGATCATCAATATAATACTAGTGAGTAATAAAAAGAATGAACCGTGTGTACACACAACAATATGGATGCATTTCAGAGGCATTATGCTGAGCGAAAGAAATCAGTAACAAAAGGCTACGTAATGTATAATTTGTTCTATTTGTATGATATCTATAAGGCAAAATTATAGGGACAAAGAATAAATAGATCAGTGGTTGCCAGGGTTTAATGGTCAGGGGAAAGTTTATCTATAAAGGGGCAGGATGGGGAAATTTTGAGGAATGATGGGCCGGTTTTTATTCTGATTCTGATTGTGGTTATGTGAATGTTATATGTATTAAACTTCATAAAACAATCTACCAAAAATTTAACTCCACTGTATGTAAAAAAAAAAGTTTAACCCTTCAGGACAGAAAATAGTAGAGCAATGTCTACAGAGTTCTTTCTGAACAGACAGAACTGATACCCAGCCAAGCTTTCATTTGTATAATGTGATGGCGACACACTGACATTTTCAAGTGTTCATGAGCTCAGACAACACAGCAGCAATGAGGCATTCATGGGAAGAGTACTTATATATGAAATTCAGCCAATAAAGAGATAAATCAAAATAAAGAATTCGGGAAACAAAAGGAGTAGTGGTGAGCACTGAATTATTTCAATACATAATTAAGTTTCAACAGCTCCAGTAATAATTACGGTTGCCAAAAAAAAGTCAGTGTTTTAAATCTTGACAATATGAAAATAATTAACAAAAATTGGCAAGTTGGGAAAGAGAAAATGAAAATAATTTTAAGGGTGCTAATGCCATCATGTTTCATAACAGGGAGTGATCTCATACTCTCTAGAATAAAAACGTAATTAAAAACTACTCTATTCTCTTGTATTTTATAAATTTCTTAATCTTAAAGTAATTTTAAAGAACATTTTGAGTTATTTTTAGAATTACAAAAAAGTTAAAAAAAATAATACAGAGAATTTGGTATGCTACTCACATTTTACTGTTAATGTTAACATTTTACGTGGCCATGGTACAATCACCAAACAAAGAAATCGGCATCGACAGAACACTATTAACAAAACTACAGGCCGCATTAAAATATTGTCGGTTTCCCCACTGCTGTCCTTTTTCCAGTCCAGAATCCTATCCAGGATCTCACACTGCATTTAGTTGTCGTATCTCCTTAATAATTCCCTCAGAGTGACCTGTTAAGAAACAATATCCCACGGGTGAAGAAAAATTCTTTGAAAATCAGCAATTGCTTTAATTTCACTTCACTTGTTTTTTCCTTTAAGTTCAGGTAAACTAAAATTTAATACTTTTATTTAAAATATTACTGCAATATTCATCAGAAAAAAAACGCCACCACCTCATCAAGGTGCTGAGATGCTCTCTGAAACCTCCATTTAGCCAGAAAATAACACAATGCCCAGGAACTGTTGTAGGTGAAGGGAAACCTTTAGAAAAATTTCCAGCCCAGCCGGGCGTGGCTCAGCGCTTGAACATCTACTGGGATCCAGGAGATCGCAGCTGGATTTCCGGTCAGGACACAGGCCCGGGTTGCGGGCTCCATCCCCAGTCCAGGGTGTGCAGGGGGCAGCCGATCAATGACTCTCTCTCGTCATTGATGTTTCAACTCCCTCTCTCCCTCCCTCTGAAATCAATAAAGATATAGTAAAAAAATTTTTTCAACCAGGAGTGATCAGGTCTGTATATTTCAAAACATACTTTGGGCAGCTATGCAGAGGATGAATTAGGAGGCTAAACCTGGGGGAGGCAAGTTGGAAGGCTGTTATAACCATAAGACAGGTAGACCATTCAGCTCTAAGTAACAGAAAATTCAAATAATCAGCTTTTTCACCAAGGACCCGTTTTTTTTGTTTGGTTTTTTTGGTCTTTCTGTTCCATCGTATTTGCTTTCATCTTTATGGTTGTCACTCCACGGTTCCCAGATGGCTGCCACAGCTCCAGACATCACAACCACATTCAAAGAAAGAAAAATTTAGAACAGGTAGAAGGCTCTACATTTATTCCTTTTACTTCCAAAAGGCTTTTGCTTCCATCTCCTTGGTCGTAACTGTCACTACTGAGTGCAAAAGAGGCTGGGAAAGTTCGCATTCACCTGAGAGTGTGCGCAGCACAGGCACCAACAAAGTCGTGATGCGTTTAGTACGGAAGACGGGGGGAATGTGTATTTTGGGTCAACAATTATCAATGTCAAGTACGAAACCAAGAGCCCCGAACTGTGTTAGTGAATGAGGACTGGAGCTGGGCAGACACATCTGAGGCTCCTCGGAGAAGCAAGGGCAGAGCTGGGAGCGAAGGGCGCCCCGTTCCTGCGCTGGGAGGACAGGCGAATGGGGGCGCTGCGACTGAAGCGGAAAATGCTGCCTGCTGTTTCCTGGGAGCTCCCA
The DNA here is from genome assembly GCF_964146895.1 of Miniopterus schreibersii. Taxonomy (NCBI): domain Eukaryota; kingdom Metazoa; phylum Chordata; class Mammalia; order Chiroptera; family Miniopteridae; genus Miniopterus; species Miniopterus schreibersii. The sequence goes on from NC_138110.1 coordinate 63,876,341, forward strand.
GTACACTGAGCAGCAGTAGGTGAGTGTTCCTTGATTAATATTTAACATAATTATCAAAACAGCACCATCTAATAAGCATATGCAATGGACTAACCATGGTACCAAATGTTTTATATGTATTATTTTATGTAATCCTACAACAACTCAGTGAGTTTAGTCTGTTTGGGTCATTGGAATACCATCAGTGTCCAGAAGAGCACCTGATACATAGTAGGTGTTCTATCAATATTAAACAAAGGAAGAAAGAAAAGCAGGATTGTCACTATTTGATGGGTGAAAAATCTGAGTCAGGGAAGTTAAAGAGCCTACCTGCCTAAGGTCACATATCTGTAGTGTGGTAGAGCCAAGAGTTCAGCCGAGCTCTGCGCTGTCCTGCCATGGTTTGCCATCTTTCTGCTAAACAAAGCTATGAAACTCCCATTTCTTTCCATGGAACTTCTTCAAATGGAAAATGGAGCCACAGCAAAATCAGACACCAAATCCTTCCATTGCTTTCAAAGCCCTGGGTGATCTGGCCTCCCAAAGCCTCCAGATCCAGTCTCCTATCACTCTCTCCTCCTTCCCTCGCTCAAGCCACCTGCCCCTTGCTCTGTGAGAAGACACAAAGGCTTTCTCAACCTCAAAGCTGTCCTCAGGTTCCTCTCTCTGCTTATAAAGATCTGCTCAGCTCCCAAATGGATGGATGGCCCTTTCTCGTTATGAACTCTCAGAAGCTTCCCTGACTCCAAGACTAGCTCAAGCTCTCCAGGTACAGAATCTCTTAATACCACCTGCCTCGTTTCTATAACACTCCTTGGAGCCTGTAACTAAAAAGTTATTGGCATGGTTATCTGTTGATTGTCTGGATTCATGCTAGAATGTAAGCACCACGAAGGCAAAATACCTGACTTGTTCACTATATCCTCAGTGTTCAGTACAGTGTCTGGCACCAAGTAAACGCTCAGTACATATTTTGTGCCTGAAGGGATAGATAAATGAATGTAAAAGATGGGTGTATATAATCGGTGGGTAGATGTAACTAATGGTTGAATGAAAAACAGATGGAAAAATGGATGGATGGATGGATGGATGGATGGATGGATGGATGGATGGATGGATGGATGGATGGATAAAAGACTTTCTCTAGACCACGTTTCCCAACGGATTCTCCACCTCACACCCCCCGTTTCCTGACAGGGTGCCTCCTGCTGCAGCTTCGATTGCTCCTCTCTTTGCTGACAAGGGCCTGGGTGGCTCTCACCTGGGCCTACACTGCTGGGAAAGCAGCCAGGAGACTCCAGATCTGACATGGGTGCGCAGCAGCGAGAGACTGTGGGCCCAGGTGGAAATGCTCTCCCGGAGAGAAGGCGGGCCCATGGCAGTGATGCAGCAGAGAGGGCCCTGGCAGTCAGTCTGTCCTGTAGGAACAGGTAGAGTTCAATCTGACCTGAGCCGCGAGCCACACCGTCGCCTCCCCTCCACCCGCATCCCTGAGCGGCACCTCTGTGCACGCTGCCACCGGAGCAGGTGCAAACATATGTACTTATATAGACGGGAGCGCCAGCCTTCTGAGTCACTGCAGCCTTGGGGAGAAAGGCGTTTTCTCACCATCCCTCCTCTTGTGTTCAGTAAAAGCCGGTTCAAGGAAGTAGAGGGGAGGCGGCTGAGGGGCTGGAAGTGCCAGGAGTGGGAGGAGAGGTCAAGGAATCTTCCAGCAAACAATTTCAGGATGGGATGCCCGCTCTGCTCCAGCGCTGGGGGGTGGGGTGGGGGTGGGGGTGGAGGGTATGGAAATTAGTAAGAATGCTTTCTGCCCCCATGTTCTTCCAGTCTGGGAGGGCTGCTGACTGACAGGAGGAAGGGTGGGGGTGGATAAAGATTCAGACTTCGAAACCAAATAAATGGAGATTCAAATTCCAGGTTCACCATGTACTTGCTGCGTGACCTGGGCAAGTTATTTAAAGTCTCTGAGCCCAAGCTCTCACCTCAGTGGAGATTTTGTGTGTGTGTGTGTGTGTGTGTATTGCCTTCTGGAGTTAGTGTGAGTCTGGAATAAGACGATGAATGGAAAGCCCGGTACAGGGTAAACACTCAAAGACCACCATCCTCACCATCAAGGTAATACTTTTTCAGTGTTTAGTATGTGCCCGGATCAAAAAGCACTTATAAGTTCTAACTCACTCAGTCCTCACAATGGCCCTAGGAGAAAGATACTGTTATTCCCTCCACCCCCAATTTTTGGACGAAAACAAGTGAGACACAAAGAGGTTAAGTGACTTGCCCAAGGCCACACCCCTACCAATTGGTGGAACCAGGCCTTGAACTCAGAATATAAACCCAGATCTAGAGGGTCACAAATCCACCCCAGGATTTTTTTTAGCTCCCTTCTTGCACCCTTAATTGTGATGATCCCTTTAGTCAGCCTTGATGACCAGGGGAAATTGTTGCTTTGATCATTGATTACTGTCAAGTGCCAGGTATTTTACAAGTAGGAGAAGCAGTATTGTGTAGTGTTTATGGTTCGAAGTCCATACTCTTTTTCATGTTAAAGAAGAGATTCATAACAATATTAGCTAATCAGGTGAATGATCTAACTTGGATGGTATCACACAGGGAGAGGCTTTGACTCAAATCAGGTCCTGCTGTCACTTACCTGCTATACAACTTTGAGCAAGTCAGTTCCCCTCCAACGCTCTTTCAGCTATTCCCAGGTCACTAAGGTCACTCCAGACTGAATAGGAGAGGACATAGACCCCATCTTTTGCTGGCAGAGGGGTCAAAGAATTTGTGGACATGTTTTCAAACTACCACAATGTTCTACAAAAAAAAAAAAAAAAGACAATAAACAACAACACAGCCTTCTCACCAAGAGAAAATCACAATCAATATCTTGGTGTCTACATTTATGGACATTTTGTTACTAATATTTATAAAAATGGGTTTTAGTCAAGACTTTAATGTAAACGATAAAATAAATGTATTATTGCCTAGAGTTGAAAATTCAGGAGCAGGTGGACCCAGGGGCTCGGGGAATGTCATCAGAATCTGTTGAGCTGCACCTGTTGGTTCTACTTTCCCGTTTGGTTTGATCTCTGGCGAGCACATGATGGCAAAAGGGACACTATGGCTCTTGGCATGCATGGTCCTCAGTCCTTATGCCTGTCGAAAGAGAGTTGCTTCTTTCCTGAGAGGTCTGTCATCATCCTGGCAATGACCCTCATTAGTCCAGCTTGAGTCATGAGCCCGGGGTGTCCTTTAATGTCCTGGTCTAGCCAAGAAGACCCTGGGGAGATGAAAAGCTCATGTCCACTACTGAAACCATAGCACACATGCAGTGTGTTCCCTGCTTCTTTCTGATTATCTTTTTAACTGTGTCAATGGATATGCTTCCAACATCATTTAGAATGACTGCTTTGTAGCCCTAGGAATGGAGGCTCCATTTGTTTATTTAATTAAGTCCCAGTTGTTGAATATTTAGCTATTTCCAATTTTTCACTGCAATAATCAGCACAGTATGCCCTCTAACTGAATCTTTGCAAGCATCTACTATATGTTATTTCTAGACGTGGAATTGCTAAGTCAAAGGACATGCATGTTTTTCATGCTCTTAGTGCTTTCTGGTGAAATTGTCTTCAGGAAAAGTTGTAACAACTTGTACTCCCACCTACATGATTTAGGATTGCTGATTTCCCCTCGCTCATATCCATACCAGGTCCTAACACTTGAAAAACCAAATCTTCTTCAAATAGACAAAATGCTGTTTTGTGGTTTTAATTTGCATTTTTTTTTATTGCTAGTGAGGCTCAGTAAATTTCAACTCCTGTACTAACTGCATTTCCTAGTTGAGAAGCAAAATGCCTGTAATAGCAGACTGGTTAGGCCCACAGCCCCCACTCCCTGAGAGGCAGGGGAAAGTACCAGGAGCACTAATTGTAGTGGCAATTTAAATAATAGTAGCTACTGTTACAAAGCCTTTACTATAATCATGTTGTGCCCAAGACTCCCCATTCACTATCGTTTTAAACCTCCTCAGACGTCATACATCGTGGTCCCTCCGTTAGGCCCCCCTCTTACAGATCTAGAGCTTTCTTTGCTCAGACTCCCATTTCATGGCTATAAAGTCCTCCCTTCTGATTTCTGCAAAGGGCCTTTCTTAGCTGTGCCCTCTGTTTTATCCCCTGTCTACTCAGCCTCTTCACTTTTTTGTCCAAGAACTCGACTCACACAGAGCATTTTGTGTTATCAACTTGACCAAAGACTTGGGAGCCGCAGGAAGCAGGCAAGAGGCTTCCTGCAAAGTCTGTCTAGCAGTGTCATCGTTTCTTGTTTTTTTCTCTCCCTCTCAGGAGCAAAATGCATTCCTTTCCCTGTCTGTACAGCACCACAGAAATTGCCTTTGGTGGTTTAAACATAACATGGGCTTATTGAAGTATTTATTTCTATACAAATAAAAGGGAGAAAATGGAAAATAAAATGTTCTCTCGGGCTTTTAACATCTATAAGGTAGGGGGCTTAATGGGCTGCTCCATTTTATACATGAGAAAACCTAGGATAAAAGAAATAAAATAATTTGTCTGAGATCCTACACTTACACAGCCTAAGAAACTATCAGGAATGCTGCCTTGGCAACAAGAACTAGCTACTTGACCCTGAGCTTGCAGCACATCTTCTTGCCCCAGGCCTCCCCTCCCGCTCCTTCCTGTGCTTCTCCCATTATCTGAATATCTGTGGGACAAACAGACCCGACCCCTGTCCTTCAACCTGCGCAACAGCTCAGCCTGTCAAAGCTGGGGAGGGGTCACAGGCGCACGCCCACGGCAGCAGGGAGGCCAGGGCAGCAGTGACCTCTGACCTCGCCCTCCAGCACCCTCAGCCCTCAGCCCTGAGAGCAAGGCCTGGAGCAGCTCCCGAGTGGGCGCAGCTCCCGGGCCTGGACGGAGACCGCGGGTCCCAGGCTGACGGCTGACTCACTCCCCGGGGCCCTTCCCGCTCCCTCCGCTCAGGCTGAGCTGAGACCTCGCCTCCGCCTCGCGTGCGCTGCTCTGCGGGGGGGCTCGGGCAGGTTTCTGAAAAGCAATTATGCTTATTACTGGTTAGGATTTCAGAAAGCTCCTGTGTTTGCTGCGCTTCATTCTCAGCCCTTTCCATCACTCATTCTTCCTGACAGCCCCATTTCGCCGGTGGCAACCTGTGCGGATGGGGAGCAAGGGAGAGAGGCTGCAGCGAAAGCCGAAGATGGAAAGAGAGGTCCCACAGCCGGTGTCCAGGGGGTCCCGAGACCTGGCCCCGGCCGGCTCAGCTCCGTGAGCCAAGAAATTCCCTCCTGTACTTGGGCCCCCCGGAGGTGATTTTCTCTCACTTGCAGTCAGACGGCTTCTATTATGCCTCTTATATGTGGTGACTTTAAAAAGATACATTCTAAGTATGTGTGTGTGCGTGTAGTACATATATATACACTAAAACAAACTAAATATTCATATATAATATGTGAGAATATATATTAACATTTAGTTTGTTTCTCTTTTTTTCTTTTTTTCTTTTTTCGGCCCAGCTCTATCCAGCCCCCCACCCCCGCCTTCACCACACTATTGTCTGTGTCTGTGGGTTATGCATATAAGTTCTTTGGCTAATCCCTTCCCCTAGTTATATATATTATAATACAATAATATATAGTAACATTTAGTTTGTTTTTCAAAATAAGAGCTCATTTTTTAAAAATTGAAACCATAAAAAAACTATATAAGGTACAGATTTGGGGTTAACAGTGACCGATGGAGCACATGGGCTTACCTCTGCACCCTTCCAAGTTCCCACTTTCATCAAGTAAAGAGATGAAAGAAGTGATCCCCAGTGTGGAGAGGACAAGAGAGAAGACAACGCCCTAAAACATGGAAGCAACGCAGCAATGGACAAATGGTGACTGACTCCAGACTCAGAAAGCTAAACCTATGCTCGGCAGTGGAGACACAGAAAAACCATCCAATTTACGCTGTCAACTCCCCCAAAGGCTCAGGAATTGAAGGTGTTATGTGCCTCTTAAAATAGGGCCCACACAGAGCAGGAAATGGCAGGTTTGTTAAAAGTCTATAAAAGAAGCAGTTATAATAGCTTCTGGGAGAGGACTCCCCCTCCCCCAGGCATAATATTAGAGGGTGTCTTTCTGGATTGAAACAAGAGACTCTGGCCTTGGGGGTTTCCATCTGGAAATCAGGAGGGAGCTGAGTTAAGTGAGAGGTAGAATCTGAAGGCCGAGACCTCATTCTCTCTGCTCTGAGTCAGGCTTTTCCTGCAGCAGGCAGACAACTGGAAGAGTCCACTCTGGAAAAATGAGCAGCCTGAGAGCAAAGGCCCACAGGTACTCACGGCTGGGGCTTCCTGCAAAAAACCAGCCAGCCGGCAGTCCTTTCCCAACCAGCACCTTTCTCATGTGCATTTATTTGCATGGATAATCACTTACAAAGGAAGGAAGGTTGTAATTACCAGCACTGCTCTGCCACTAGCTTTTTAAATTTAATAACGTGCCGTGGACACACCCCATGTCTGTACATAAAGCCTATATGTGCAGGGGACTTACATGGATAAAGAACAGGGTAGTCACGCAGTCTCTGAGTATCACCCCATGAGTTACTTAGTTACAGAGGGAGGAGGGTCCCTTTCCAGTGACAAATCTGGTGAACACTGTTTTAAGCAAAGGACCAAATTTGGAGTCGCCGATGAGGGACGCACTGATATCACATGCCTTCTTATGTGATGCACTAACAAGGACACAGCATTACTACTAAGGCCCTCCCGCCCAAAACGCACGCCCTGAATCTAACGAGGACATTCTGAGGATAACTGGAGAAATGTGACAATAGAATGTAAACTTGAACGTAGAATATATTAATGTTGAAGATCCCGAGTGCGGCACGAATATGGCAAAATGTTAACGATTGATGGAATACGTACAGGATACATGGGTGTTGCTGTACTACTCTTGCAAGTCTCCAGTTGGCTTGAAATTTTTCAAAATGAAAAGCTGGGGGATGAGGGAGTTGGCCTCTGGAGTCTGAGCTGCACGATCCATTTGGAAGGTGACTCAACTTCTCCAAGTGCCTTCTCCCTAAAGGGTGATAATAATGGAACCTGTTGAATTAAAGGAGATAGTGCCTGCCAGGTGTGTATCAGAGCCTGACACAGTAAATGTCAACTGTCATTATCATCTGCCTCGCTCCCCTAATGGATGCATAATTCCATTGTCTCGAGTTTCTCTTGATTTGGCAGGAAGTCATCACCCAGCTAATGAGCTCTGCTATTTTCTTGTAAGTGCAAGATAAGGTGGTCACAGTTTGGATGTGCAGAAAGAGGTCTTGCTCTGACTGTTGAGTTTGGATGCCTGACTGGTGGACACCTGTGATTTAGAGCCCCTTTCCCTACCTCCTCCAGGTGATAGAGTCCCCTTTTCAGAGGGGGAAGCCATTCAATGTGGTTTGAGTTAATTCTGCTTCCTCTACTGCCACTGGGATAGCCACCCACCCAGGCCTGGATAAAGCTCTTTCCTCCAGGCCAGAGAGGTTGCTTTACGGATCAGCATTATCGCAGGGAGGGTCCTCCCTAAGTTCTCTCTCCCACCGGGATGTGGAATACCTAAAACGAACCAGAAATACACAGTGGATAAAGCCCAGCCCCGGCCCCAGGCAGTCCTTGAGTCTAGACCGGAGACAGGCAAAATATAGATCCAACTCCCTATTATCCCAAATCCCAAATAGATGGATAGTTTTCTGTCATTTCTTCAAATGAGGCACCAAAATTGAACTTCTCAAAAACCTCTTTATCTACAAGGTAGAGATTTAAAGTTGCCTCTAAAAGACCTGCAAGGAGCAATTTCCTCCCAATTACGCACTAGTTTCTCATCAACATCATTCCCTTGGGAAGTATTAATAGAGGGGAGATGGTACTGGATGATAGTGTCAGGGAACCTGCACTATTTAATAACTTCTGAAAATCCCCAAAGTTTAATGACAATGCTTTTCCTTTGAACTCTTAACTTTTTTTTAAAGCCCTCTCCTGCTCTTTCATTGTACTGTGTTCAGACCATCCTTTGACGCAAGTGGGACAAATATGACTATATGACAAATATGACTATATTTGTCCCTCTGATAGCAGAGGGAGTGGCACAGTGTCACAGAGAAGCTCACAGGCTCTGGCGTCAGACTGGCTGCATGCACTCTTGACTCTGTCAATTAGCAGCTTCGCAATCTTGGGCCAGTGACTGCTTTTTTGAGCGTCAGTCCCCTCATTTGTAAAATGGGTGTTTAAAACTACCTACTTCATGGCATTGTGGTAAACCTCAAATGAAATAATGAATTCAGTGGCAAAACCTGGCTCGTAGTAAGTGTTCAGTAAATATTAGCCATAATAATTATTATTATTACTGCAGACAGTCCAGGGGCGACAAGGATAGAAAAGCAATCATGGAGAGCTGCCAGGCAGAAGCGTAGTATTAGACACTGAGGCAGATACAAAGGGCCAAGAAAATTGTCCTTGCTCTAAAGGATCTCACAACTAGGTTGGGGAAAAGGGACAGAATGGGGGGGGGGGATAATGCAAACCATTAAAAGGAGTTTCCTATGAAAGATGTTTCATGGTGGCACCAATGCTCAGACACGCAGTATGAGGACATCTGTTACAGGCAGATGTGGTATGAGAAGTTTCTTGCCAAATTCTCAGAGTGAAGCAATATTAGGGGTCATGAAGTCAGCCTGGTCTAGAATTCAGGTCTGTTCGATGCCAAAGCTCCTGATCTTTCTGACACCTCACTGCCTTCACTGATTTCTCTCTACATCTCCACAAGTGCTGAGGCACAGGAGATGCTTGTTTCCTGTTGGTGGAGAGGATGGAAGGGTGGGTAGATTACGCACAGTGGGTGGAGTGTGGAAAGATGGATGGATGGTGCATAACGAATGGCTGGGTGGTGGCTACATTCATATATAGTGGATGGATGGGTGGGTGGTGGCTGGGAGAATGGTAGGTGGATGGATAGTTGGATAGTTGAAAGATGAATGGATGGGTGGTGGATAGATGGACAGGGGCACAGAATTGCTTTATACCTAAAAACTCACAAGGTATAACCATTAGATTAAGCACTAGCCAGGGATGACGTGAGATGAAGAAGGAAGTGAGTGTAGTCAGGTACTTAAGTGCAAGTTGCTCCCTGATAATTATCAACTACTTAATGGTAGTTAATAGCACTTACCATGCACGAGAGCCTGTGCTCAACCCTCTGCAGAGACCATCTCCCAGAGGTCCTGAGGTCACTGATACTACACCCATAAAGAACCTGGAGCACAGAGAGGCCCGTCTCCAAGTTGCACAGCAAGTAGTTGGCAGAATCAGGACTCAGACTCAGGCTGCTGAAAACTCCAAACTCCTGTTCTTCACCCCTGTGGTCAAGTTCTGTGATTGACCTTTATCTTCACATAAAAAACTCATAATACCAACTAGAAGTCCAAAAATATTTCCCAGGCAAGGAGCTACCTACGCTGAGTCTTAAAGGCCAGGAGAAGAAAGGGCTGTCCAGGCAGAAAGAGCAGAGAGCCCAGCACCAAGGAGATATAACAAGTCCTTCCTAATTGTGAGAGCAAAGCAGGAAAAAAGACAAGACTGGAGAGGTGGGCTGGGACTGAATCACAGCGGGGCGGGGGGGAGCCTTGAATGCCATAGATAGAATAATTAATAGTAATATTAATAGCAATGCATATTATGAGTCAAGCAAACTGCTAAGCAGTTTCACTTGTATTGTCTCATCTAATCTCAAATATGTGAGATTAATTGCTACTTGATAGCCCAATTTGCAGCTGAGCATGTGAAAGATCCAGTAACTTACTAAATGTCACCAGCTAATAAGTGGCAAGGCCAAGACTTGGACCCGTGTCTCTCTGACTCCACGGTCCCTGCTCTGAGCCATCACGCTCTACTGCCCGGGGAGCTTGAACTTGACCCATTCCACAAGGAGTGCGACTTCATCCTGTCCCATGAGAAGCCATTGAAAGCTTTAAACAGGCAATAAACAACCTGCTAAAATGTGAGTACTAGAAATACCCTCCTGATGACTATGCAGGTTGGACAGAGGAAGACAAAACAGGTCTGGTCTGTGCGCCCACCTTTGGCCTCTTCTGCGGGCCTGCCTTTGCCTAGACAACCTGCATCTCCCCTCCCAGATTCCTGAGCCCATTCATTGGATGGCAAGTCAGGGAAACTGATTCGCTGTGGGACCTTAAGCAGCACCTGACCCCCACTGGGCCTTAGATTCCTCATGGGACACAAAGGAGCTGGCTCTCAGATCCTTGAGGTCCCAGCTCTGACTTTATACTTCCCTCTGAATTTCTCTGGGACTGTGTGGCTAAATGTGCCACTTATAGTCACTTATAACAGCCTCAGGAAAGTTGACATCTGCATTTTTTCCTCAACTACCATGAAGTTTCATTGGCTCTTCCTCTCAATATAAAAGAGTTATTTTTGGCCGCTGTTCAATATAAGGCTTTGTCCTCCCAGCCAGGCCCTTGGGTGTCATCGCCAGCTTGTCTCTACAGGATCCTCTTCAAGACACCTTTACCTTCCGAGTCACTAACTCCAAGGGGAAGCTATTTATAAGCCTCTGACAGGGCATAATTGCTGATTGCATCTAGCTGAGGAGCTGTCAACAAGTAGCTTTATGCCGGAGATTGGCTCACAAAATGCCAGCAAAGGTGTCATCTGTCACTTGCTTGAGGACTGGGCAAGGTCTGCATTCTATTTAAATGCAGCCCAGGATCTAAACTGGGGGAGGGAGGGAGTTGTAAGCCAAATGGTTAACGTGGCCCCTGGTCCCTGCCCTGTGTATTTAGGTGGGACTAGTCCCTCAGTCTTGGTGAAAGGGCAGGTACTGATGACAGGTGGGCACTATAGTGTGGCGCTCATAGGTGTGGGCTTTAGAGCCAGGCTACCTGGGTTCAAAGCCCAGCTCCAGTTCTTATGGCTGATACAACCTTGAGCAAGTTACGTAACCTCTCTGTGCCTCAGTTTCCCCATGTGGAAAATGGGAATATTGTGGGTTTGAGTCATTTTATGTGAAGTCATAAGAGGAGTATCAAGCACGTGGTAACTGCTCAACAAAAGGTTGGATGTTATTATTAGGATTCCAGGGGCACAGAGGCCCCACTGGCCTGAAGAAATAACACAGCATAAGGCAGTGGTCTTCCAAGTGTGCTCCCCAGCTTTACCAGGGAACTTGTCAAAATGCAAATTTTCAGACCCCACCCAGACCCACTGAATCAGGGGTGGGGGAGTCATCAATCTGGGTTTTAACAAGCCTTCTGGGTGATGCTGACGCACGACGAGCCGGAGGCCCACTGCCACAGGCATCCCTCACTCTTCCTAGAACACTCCCAGTGGGTCCCTTCCCTCAGATGGGCAAAAATGGCTGCAACAGCTGTGGGACTAAAGACAGCCTTTCCTTTACCCGAGCCTCACTTCTCTCCACTGTGAAATGGATTGTGAGCAGCCAAGGAATGAGGGCTCTGCAAGCCTGAAGGGCCCATCCTGCCTCTCTTTTGTCTTCCTAGAAAACCTGAGGAAGATGTCCTGGGACAAAAGACAGGGCCCAGTTCTCTGGCTTTGGAAACATACAGAATTTTACAGTGGAGAGAAAACCAACAGAGAGATGAGTCCCTGGGCAGTTGTCAGCAGTTGGCTCCCTCCTCTGGGCTCCAGTTCCTCCCAGCACTTGCAGTCATGGGAGCAAAGAGCCTTCAGACCAGATGACGGGGAAGGACAGCTTCAGAGTGCCCACGACTCAAATCTTGGCTCTAGCTGAGCGACATGGGCAATTTACTGCACTTCTCTGGGCCTTTCTGTAAAATGAAAGTAATCATCCTTCCATTCAGGGTTGTTGAGACAAGTAAATGAGACCTCTCGCCCAAGTGATCTTTATTAAGCACCTACTATGTGCAGTCTCTGTTCTGGCCCTTCAGCTACAGCAGTGAACAAGAGAGATGTGCATGCTCGCTGTCCCAGCACATATACTAAAATTGGAACAATACAGAGAAGATTGGCATAGCCGCTCTCAGTTGTTCTGTCTGTCATTTCTATGAGCCATATGTATACATAGACAACCTTCAAATATCTATAATTTCTGCCATTTAGAGCATGCTATGGCCTCGTAGTTTCATAAGGAGAAGTTAGCTGAGTGGGCAGAGGTCACTGGGGACCCAGTAGAACAGAAACTCGAAGGACAGCAAGGCAGGCTGGAATCAAGATGCACCTAAGATGTGATCAGGGTCCTGAGTGATGGCTGCAGAGGAACAACTAGCCCCCACCCAAGAAGAAAAACAGTGTGAGAGTGACAAGTGATCCTGGCAGGTCTGCTGTGAGCGGCCATGACCTTTCCCTGTGCCTGTTTATATTTCCCTTCTCATCTGAGCCTTTGAGCCTCAGAAGAGAACCATGAATCACGGACTAAATCTCTAATTATTTCTTTGGATGGCATTACCCTGCTCTCCGATCTTGGGCACAAAGCGCATCCTAGGCAGTGAGACCTGGAATGGGAGTCATAAGACCTGAATCATCACCCCAGTTCTAACTCTGTGACTTTGGGTGACTTCCTTTCACTCCCTGGGCTTTGGCTTCTATATTTGAAAAACAAGCTGGTTGATTTCATCCAGCTTTAAAAATAATTTCGTTTTACTGAAAAGCTTTTTATTTTACCCATCTCAATTCCCAAATGTATGTTTTTAAAGTTCACTGAAAGGAACAGAAGATAAAACAAACTGACTAGGAAATTCGGATGAAGAAGCCAGGGGTGAGAATACAGGCCTGTGCTTGCTAGAGACAGACTTTATGCTTGACCTTGGAGGCTGAATTTATCTCCAAGGTTTCCAACAGCCAAAGCAAAGAGGCAATCCAGATTCATTAGATCAGAACTGTTCAATCGATATTTCTGTGATGATGGAAATGTTCTATATCTGTACCGTTCACATGTGGCTATCGAGCACTTGAAATGTGGCTGGTGTGACTGAAGACTAGAATTTACATTTTTACTCAATTTTTTAAAATTTATTGATTTGAGAGAGAGAGAGAGATTTGTTGTTCCACTTATTTATGCATTCACTGATTGACTCTTACATGTGTCCTGACAGGGGACTGAATCTGCAACTTTGGCATATCGGGACAATGCCTAAACCAACTGAGCTACCCGGCCAGCGACACAATTTTACTTCATTTTAATTATTACAAATTGGAATAGCCACATGTGACAAGTGGCTATTGTATTAGATGGTGCAGCATTAGATAACCCACAGTGTTTTCCCAGTGTGCCAATTACAAATTTACTGCCTCTCATTTCCAAATTCACCTCTCATTGCCTGCTCTGCAGTAATGAAGTTGGGCCTTGTGATAATTTCCCCTTTGCCAGCTGGCATGCTGTTAAGTTTATCTCCATGTCCAGTCCACTCCTCCGTGTCAGCTTCTACAGCTCTGCCTGCTTTATGCATCACCAGGCTCTGGCAGTGCATTCGGCTTCTGCAGGTCCCAGTTCCAGCAGCACACATGGTTTCTCCAGCACCTGGCTCCATGAGCAGCTTCTCCAACACTCAGCTCCTGAAGAGCAGGCCCTAGCTCCTGCCCTGTGCGGCAGCCAGCAGTGCCCAGAGGCAAGCAGCTTTCCCCAGGACATCTTCAGGTGACTTCAGAGTGAAATGCTGCAAATGAAGCACCTCCCTGTGAACAGCCTTCCTTAGCACCATCTTGGGCAGTTGTACTGCAAGCTCCAAGGCATGGCATCTCCATGTGGATGGCTCCCCCACTGAAACCCCAGAGGGCAGTACCTCAGAGGCTCATCCACTAGCCAATGAGCCATAACCACGGCCTCTCCAGAACCCTGGTCTGGATCACACCCTGGTGCCTGGGCCCTTCCTCAGGCACTCCATGTCAGTCCTAAGGGTAAGACTACCCTCGGACCTTATATCCACTGTTCCGCTTTTCTTTACAGTTCTTTACTTTTTACTTGCCAATCCCATGTTGCTCCAATCCTTTCTTATAGCTAATAATTTTTATCTTTAACTTTTCTGTTCAAATTACTGTGTATGTTTTTATCTTCTGACTAGACTCTGTCTGATATAGGAGTAGTCTCAGGAGACAGACCTATAAATATGGGATTTGAGCATTGGCTTGGCCATTCCCAGGGGCTTGAGTGCAGTGACGAGCTCTTTACCTATGGGAACTGAAATGCTAGTGATCCACCGCATGCAATGCCCATTATATACCCTATCATCTGCAGTTGATTGTGATGAAGAGCCAACTGAAATGAGTGCCTAGGGAGCCCAATTAGATGTTTCACTTGACTGTTATGGCCGTAATAATGACTATAATGATTGTGGTTTGGGATATATTCTTCTGAGTGGACTTGAATGCTTACGGAGAGAAAATGCCAAGCTCAGTTCAAATCATGATCTGAGAAGCTACAAGGATAGAATTTAAAAGAATATTTTATTTCTTAAAGACACAGGGATGATACTGCTGAAAATATAACATAAAATTTAATTGTTGAAATTGCTGAGTTATAATATCAATTGAATTCACACCTCATCAAGTTGTTCATATGAAACTTGAATGGGAAAAAATGGGGTCATAAAACTTGAAATGAGGATATTGCATTGGACCCAGATGAAACTGACAACCTTGAACTTCCAAGTCATTTTGAGCTTCCCTTATCAGTGGCAAGTTCATGGGTCTATGAATAAAGTTGCCTTGGTGGCAGTAATGGAGGCTATGCATGGGATCAACGACATGGTCAACAACCTTAATGTCCACCTGGCTACAGCTATTATTGAGTGCCTCATGGGTCAAAAGAAGAAATCAACCCTGATTCCCTGGGGGGACTAGCTAACCCACCTGGTAGCAGATTGCCTACATGGGTCTCTTCCATCGCGGAGGAGGCAGAGATCCATCTTCACTGTAAAAGACACATTTCTGGATGTGGATTTGTCTTCTCTGCCCATAATGCAACTACAGAACCATCACCATGGATACAAAGAATGCCTTGTCTATCATCATGGTATTCCCTGTAGTATGAATTCTGATCAAGGAACTCATTTCACAACAAAGAAAGCGCAGAAAGAGAATCATGTCCATGGAATTAATTGTTCTTGCCACACACCCCATCATCTGGAAGTGGCTGGACTAGTTGAAAGATGGACTAGCTTGCTGAAGACTCAGTTATTACACCAGTTGTGAGACAACATCCTGAAAGGACAGGGTTCCGTCTTACAGGACACAGTATGTGCTTCAAATCAGAAACCACTGATTCTAGTTATGAGGAACCATAGGCAGACTAAGTCCATGAGTCCAAGAATAAAGGCGTAGAAAGGAAAGTGTCTCCTCTCTCCTTATACCCAGTGACCCACTCACAGAATTTTTGCTTCCCATCTCAGGAGCCTTAGCCTCTGCTGGTTTGGGGGTCTTAGTCTTCAAGGTGGGAGTACTTCAACCAGAGGCCACAAGAATGGCTCCATTACTTGGAAGGTGAGACTGTCACCTGGCCATAGGGTATCCATGCCCAATAGTAAATGTTAAGGTAAAACTATAACAAATAAACTGAGGTAAGTAGGGTGGAAGCAAATTAACAAGCAATCAATCAGGTTCCCCTTTTTAATGTGGCCTTTCTTCATTCCAGAAACAGATCTCTTCTCATTCCCCATCCCCTACAAAGGCGTGGGAATGGGCAGGGGGCAGGAGACTCTAAATAACCGATTTAAAGTCTGCCTGTCCAAAATGGGAATATATATACGATGGAGACTAGAAGGAAATGTGCCCACCCGGCCGGGCGTGGCTCAGCGGTTGAGCATCGACCTAGGATCCAGGAGATCGGGGTTCAATTCCTGGTCAGGGCACATGCCTGGGTTGCGAGCTAGGCAGCCGATCAATGACTCTCTCATCATTGATGTTTCTATCTCTCTCTCTCTCCCCCTCCTTTCCTCTCTCTGAAATCAATAAAGATATGTTTAAAAAAAAAAAAAGAAAAGAAAGAAATGTGCCCAAGCTATGCTAACAGTGGCTGCCCCTGAAGGATGGGAATATAGGTGATATTTTCCTACTACTTCTTTATAACTTTTTCTTTAATGTCCGCACATCTTATCGGTTTATGTGTGACTTTTATAATAAAGACACACGTATAAAAGGAATAAGTATATGATAACGCTGCCCCCCCCAGGCACACACGCTCCCACACGTTTGTCTCTCTGTACAGCAGGCTTTCTACAGGTGATGCTGTCGGAGCGTGGCCCAGGCGATTCTTCCTGAGCGACGGCAAGCACGCATTACGGGACAGTTAGCACCCCTGCCCCTCGCCCACTTAAGTACCAGTAGCGCTCCCAGTGTCAACCAGGAATGCCCCACATTATGCAGAAAAAAGTGTTCCTATTTTTCAGAGATGTGTTTGGGTGAATGTCAGGATGTTTGCAATTTACTTTAAACTGCTTCAGAAAAAACTAGATGAAACAATTACTCTCAAAGGAAAAAGCATAGCAACTGAGAGATCTAGGTGGTGGATATATGTGTTCAATTATTCTTTTCACTTTTCTGTTGGAAAAATTTCATAATAAACAGTAGGGGGAAATGCCCCGTTATTTCTAAATGCCCCCATTAGACTGTTACCACCCCTCCTTGAAAAACTATATCCTCATTTTGTATCAGCTTTATTTTCATGAATGTTGTGTCTGATTATCAATGTAAAACCCCTACGGGGACTGCTTTTTTTTTTAATGTTTTCTCCTTGGCCATTCCCAGGGGCTTGAGTGGGAAATGTTCTCCTGGCAATGGGAAGAGGTGGCCTTCCTACTGTCCTTTGGGTCCTTGTTGGTTTCACAAGGTGTCCCTTGCCTGGTCAGTGGCGTCCTAATGGCATGAGTTGCTAATGTCCACAGCTGCTGAAACTCATGATCTGTTCTCACTGACACTGACTCAATGCCACCAGCTCTCTCCTGGGACCCTGAGCCCCTGAGTCTCAGCTGCCCCCTCCATCGAGCCCCGCCCAGGCGGCCACCCTTCTGCTCCTCAGGCTTGCTGGCTCGCATGCCTCTCAGCAGTCTCCCCCATTCCTTGCTGTGTGCACATAAGGACTTCTGGATCTTTCCAATCCTGAGATGACAAAACTGGGGTGGGATAAGATGCAGCCATTGGAGGAGCCCGAGCATCCACCCAAACCTTACATGTATATGACACTTTAGAGATTTCAGACACACTCTCCTCTCAATAACAAGCCTTTCTGAGTGCCTCCTCTGAGCCAGGCACCGTGCTCAGGGTCCGGGCCCCCCACCCACTACACACACCAAGTGGCTGCTGAAATGTGAGAGGGCAAACAAGTCATGACACAAGGGGCTATCAAGCAGATGCTAAAAAGAATAAAATGAATTTATAAGGAAAGATATTCAAAAGATATTAAATGAAAAGGCAAGTTTCAATAGGTGAGTTAGGGTATGATCCCTTTTCTATGAAAAAAAAAAAAGGTATAATAATGAGAATTGAAAGCCACAGCCTTCTGTTTGCATTAAATAATACGAGCACCAGGTAATAATCTAGCTGCTCGCTCTGGGAAATGCAGGCTCTTAAGGTGGAACCAACTAAACACTTTACTTATCAAAACAGAGAACTTGCTCATCTAGACTCACTTCAAGGCCCTTGCCCTTCTGGACCCACCAATCCAAAGCTCTTATGTCATAAATTCTGCCCAATCCCAACCAGTTACCTGCCTTATATGACCCACCTTAGAACCACCCAGTACAGCCTTTAAAACCCCTCTATCCCTTCTTTAAAAAAAGAAAAAAAAAAAAAAATATATATATATATATATATATATATAGTGTTTTTATTGATTTCAGAGAAATGAATGGAGAGGGAGAGAGAGAGAGAAACATCAATGAGAGTCATTGATCAGCTGCCTCCACGCCCCCTACTGGGGAGCCTGTGAGCCAATCAGTGCTCAACCACTGAGCCATGCCAGCTGGGCCCTGCAGCCTTTCTTAACGAAGTGTCTTCACTTGGAGATACTCCTAAGACTTTTCCAGGTGCTATTCTCCCTTTCTGCAGTAAGCTTAGCCTTGTTCAATCAGTAAGTTTTCCTGGTGGCCTTTCAGGGAATCAACAATCAATAATAATAATAACTTAATGCATGCTGGGCACTGAGCTGATTGATTTATACCCTGATCCTACTCTCTGAGAGTTTTAATATCATTATTCCCATTTTACAGATGAAGACACTGAGGATTAGAATTTGAACAACTTGCCAAATATTACACAGGGAATAAGAGGCGGAGACCACATTCAAACCCAAGAAGTCTGACTCCAGAGCCTGAGAGTTTAACCCCCTAATTCTGCCTCTGTTCTAGCTATTATGGCTATATAACAAGTTATTCAAAATCCTAGTGGCTTTAATAAAATAAAATAAAATAAAATAAAATAATAAAATAAAATAAAATAAAATAAAATAAAATAATAAAATAAAATAAAATAAAATAAAAAAATAAATAAAATAAAATAAAATAAAATAAAATAAAAAAATAAAATAAAATAAAATAAAATAAAATAAAATAAAGAACATTTATTTTGCTCATGAAGCTTCCTTTCGGGTGGGGCTTGGTGGGGATAACTGCCTCTGCTCCATGCAGCATCAGCGGAGGTCACTCAGATGCTGGAAACTAGAATCATCTGGAAGCTCATTCTTTCACTCATCTGGCAGTTAATGCTGTCAGCTGGGACCTCAGCTGGGCAGTCAGCCAGCACATTTGCACGTGGCCTCTTCATGGGACCTGGGCCTCCTCATAACGTGTTCACTGGGTTCCCAGGGTGAGCATCCCAAGAAAGAGCAATTTCTGGGCAAAGCAATATAGCCTTTATGACCTAGTTTTGAAGTCGTGCAGCATCACTTTCCCACATTCTCATCAAAGCAATCACAAAGCCCTCCCCAGGCTCTCAAGGGGAGGAAAAAGAGACTCACCTTGTGATGAGACGTGGCAATGTCAGGAAGGCCACAGAAGGCCAGAAATTCTGCTGTGGTCATTTTTGGAAATGCAGTCTTCCACAGACCCACATATTCAGTGTGCATGTATAGCAAATCTGAAATATTTTAGAACAGATAGTTAGCTATGGTTATTGCTGGGGCTAAAAGGGGGTATTCTATTTTCTATGATGTTTGGGTTTTTGTAACAAATGTTTAAAGCACTATGGCAACATTATTTTTAAAGACAGCCTCCAATCTGTAGAAGCTTATGCGAAAGGTGAGCATGCTGACTGTTACCTATTTCTTCTCTCTAATTCATCTTCTGCCTCCTGCTGCTCTGCTCTGTCCGCCAGGGGCCAACCTCTACAAGCTGCATCACCTGGACTCCTCTGCCCTCTGTCTGCTGGCTGGGTTGACCCAACGGGAGCTGAAGGAGGTCAGAGAGTGAGAGGAGAGAGGACGGCGTAGTTCTCCTCCCCCTCGCCTGCCCACGATTCCCAGGAGGCTCTGCTCCCTGACAGCTCGTGGCATCTGCTGGGCAGCCCCTCTGGCGACGGTTCTCCCTGGGCTCCAGCTGCACCCCCCCGTCTCTAGCCTTCAGACTCAAGAGTGGAGATCGTGGCCTCCCTGGTTACTCCCTGGGGGACTTTGTCATCCCGTGGGCCCCCTCCATCCTGTCTATTCCTCTGTTGTTGTCTCTTCCTTCACTTTCTTTAATTAAGCCCTCTGAGCGTATCCTCTGTTCCCTGCCAAGTCCCTGACTGGCCCGGTAAGGCTCTGATGGAGACCAGCACGCAGTCAACGGCATCGCAGCGTGCGGACCGCTCTGAGAGGTATGCGGAGGAAAAGAACAGCTAGGGGTTGTTTTGGTTGTTTTGAAAGAGTCAGGGAAGCCTTCCCAAAGAAAGTGAAACTTAAACTGAGACATGAAAGATGAGTCAGCATTCACCAGTTTGTGAAAAAGAGAACACCTTTCCAACCCTGTGAGGTTTCCATGGATAAGGAAATAGGCCCAGAGAGGTTAGGTGACTTACCCATGGCCACACAGGGAGTAGCATAGATTCAAGCCTTCTGCTTAATCCATCACACTACAAGGAAAGTTTGTCAGTTCAGGCGTTTTTGGCTGCAAGTAACCAGGAAAAAAAATGGTATAAGCAGAAAGGAAAATGTATTAAATAATTGTATGTAATGTTGTAATATAATATCAAGAAGACCAAGGTCAGGCAACTCCAGGGTTGATTAAATTATATCAGATGTTCAACAAAGTCATCAAGAAGAAGATCTAAATAAATGGAGAAATGTACCATGAATTGGAAGACTCCATATTGTTGTCAATCCTCAAACTGACTTACAGATTTAATGCAATTGCAATCAAATTCTTACAAGGTTTATGTGTGGAAATTATCTAGCTAATTTTAAAATTTACATGGAAATACAAAAAACCTAGAGCAGCTTAGATAATCTTAAAGAGGAGCACACACTACCAGATGTCAATGTTTAATATAAAGCTATAATAATTAAAACACGGTGGTAGTGATACAAGGCTAGACAAAGACCAAAGGAACAGAACTGACAGTCCAGAAATGGACGCAAACATGTATGTTCATTTGATTTACAACAAGGGTGCTACTGCATTTCTTTTGTGCTGGAGAATTGGATTTCCATACAGAAGATAATCTGTATGGGGGGAAATGAATTTTTACCTCACACCACACATAAAAGTTAATGTAGTATGGATTATAGGTCTAAAGCAAAAGTTAAAAAGAATCAGTCTTCTAAAAAAACATAGAAAAATATCTTCATGATCTTGGGGGTAAGCAGATATCCCAAATTGAGTGCAAAAAACACTATCATGAAAGGACTGATCACTTGGATTTTCTAAAATATAAAAACGTAGGCTCCTCAAAAGACATTACTAAGCACGTGAAGAAGCACTCTACAGACTGGGAGAAGATATTTGCATTTCATATATCCGACAAAGGACTTATATCCAGAACATGAAGGAACTCCTACAAATCAATAAGTAAAAGACAAAGCAGTCCACTTTCAAAAAGGGGAAAAGACTTGAACAGGCACCGCTCAGAAGAGGAAATAACCAAAATGCACTTGAAAAGGTTATCAGAGAAAAGCAAACTAAAACTACAATAAAATACCACTACTTCTGGGACTCTATCCAAAGAAGCCCAAAACACTAATTTGAAAGAATATATGCACCCCTATGTTTGTTGCAGTGCTATTTACAATAGCCAATTTTTGGAAGTAGCCCAAGTATCCATTAGTAGATGAGCGGGTGAGAAAGCTGTTGCACATTTGCACAATGGATGCCTACCGCCCAGCTGGAAACGAGAAGGGAACCTTACCTTCTGTGACAGCTGGATGGGCCTGGAAAGTATTATGCTAAGTGAAATAAGCCAGGCAGAGAAAGACAAATAACATATGATTTCACTTACATGTGGAATCTAGTGAACAAAATAAACTAACAAACAAAATAGAAACAGACTCAAAGATACAGAGAACAGGCTGTCAGCCGTCAGAGGGGAGGGGGTTGGGGGGCTGGGTGAAAATGTAAAGGGATTAAGAAAAACGACAACAACTCATAGACACAAGTAACAGCATGGCGACTACCAGGGGGAAGAGGGGTAGAAGAGAGTTAAGGGGGATAAATGGTGACGGAAGGAGACTTGACAACACAGTGTACAGATGATGTATTATGGAATTGTGCACCTGAGACCTATATAATTTTATTAACCAGTGTCACCCCAATAAATTCAATTTCATAAAAAAGACACCACTATTCACCCACCAGAATGGATAAAATTAAAAAGATTGACAATATCAGGTGTTAGCAACAATGTAGAATAATTACAAATCTCACACAATTCTGGTGGGAGTATAAATTGGCTCAACCACTTTGGAAAACTATTAGGCTGAACCTACTAAAGCTAAAATAGCTCTTTATCCTATAGCCCAGCAATTTCACTCATATATATTATGTTATTACTTCTCTCATATATACATATGTAAGAAGTAATAAGATAATATCCACTCAAAGACAGGTATGTAGAGTTTTTATAGTACCTTTTTGATCATAATAGCCAAAAACTAAAAATAACTCACATATCCATCAACAGGAAATGAAAAAATAAATTGTGGTACCAATGGAACACTGATCAATGATTTTTTTAAAGATAAACATAAAGGTATGAATGAATCTCAAAGAAAACATGTTGAGCAAAAGAGGCCAAACACAGAAGAGCCTGCACTATATGCGTCATGTACATGAAGTTCAAGAACAGGTAAAGCAATTATGAGATTAGAATTAGGATATTGGAAGCGGGTATTGGGTATTGACTGGAAGGGGGCAGGAGAAAGCCCTCTGCAGTAACAGAAATGTTCTACATCTAGATCGGGGAGGTTACGTGAGTGTGTACATACATAAAAATTCTCAAAGCTGTGCACTTAATATTTGTGTGCTTTGTTGTATGTAAATTATACTTCAGGTTTAAAAACGTGCTACCAAGGATTTTCACTCTGCTGTCCTCAGTTTGTCCCCGTATAATAAGATGGCAGCTGTTATGTTCAAGCATCACTTATAGTCAAGAATATGGCTGGGGAAGGAGACCCTCTTTTCCCCTGTCCCTTTGCAAAGTAAAGAAACATTCCCAGAAACACACACCACCCCCCCAGCTGATGCCTCCGCACATCTTATTGGTCACAACTGCATCATGTCCTGGCTTAACCCAGTCGCTGGCAAGGGAGATGGGACCGCAGAGATCAGTTTACCCGTCCCCTAGTCAGGTGGCAAAGAGAGGAACACTTGCTGGGTCAGTGATAAAGCCTACGCTCACAGCAGAGTTCCTGAGCAAGGCAACGCCCCGCAGAGGTCATCCCCCAAGGATAAAGCAGCGTTTCACCCCTTGCAACCTTTTTTCTTTTTAAAAAAATCCTGTTTTCTAAAATGCATGTCTTCATTGTTTTTCTGATCATGTGATTAATGTTTATTGTAAAAGTTCAACTAAGTGCAAATCAACTGTACTTAATCCTCCTGACCCCACACCTTGATAATCACTATTAAAAGTTTGATCTATGGTCTTCCAGAACCTTTTCTTGGCATGTATGTCATTTTATATGTTTATATAATTTTTTAACCTAAAGAAATAGGAGCACACCATATAAGTCAAACATTATCATTTGTCTACACAACAAACCTTTCCATCATTTTTTCTGCTAACAACCCTAATATTATGATTAGTGTAAAAGAGTGGTTTTGACCCTTCGGGAATTAAAAATAGGTACAAATCCCCAGGTCCCACCCCCAGAAACACTGTGCCACAGACTGATGGTTTGTTGTGGGCTCAGGCATCAAGGCTCTGCAGGAATTGCTAACAAGTAGCTCCCGCGGAGATCTGTTCTACCTCTTGGTAATGCCCCCTTCCCCGTGCCACTGATTGGCTTGAGGATGGGTCGCATGACCCAGCTCTTGCCGTGAGCAAGGAGGGGAACTCTGATGAGATTCTGGGGCAGTTTCCCACAGTCTCAGAGAGGGACGTGCTTAAGGCCTTTCCTGCCTCTGTACATGGCAGCAGCATCGTGGTTACAACGTGCTTTTCAACTTAGTTGTATTCTCTTATTTTGGTTTCTTTCTTTCTTTTTACTTCTATTGCAGTTGTACATTATTGCTCCTTGCGCCCAGCCCTGCACATGGTTGCTGAGGGAGATCATCCGTGGTGGGGAGGACTCGGAACTGATGAGGCAGCTGAGGGGCTCCAACTGGGAACCTAAAAAGTAGCTGCTTTCCACAGATTGGGGGTGCTGGGGAGCAGAAGGAGGAGATACTAGAAGAGGGAAGGCCCAGCTCAGTGGAGGAAGGAGGGGTCCAGGGGCTGTGCCAGATATGGGGCGGGGGGGCTGCAAGGATCAGCAGGTGGGGGAGGGAAAGGGTGAAACTGAACCTGGAGACCAGTGGAGATAGGGACTGGCCCTAGGGCAGTAGGATCCCCTCCACTACCTGGCATATTCCAGTTAATATCACTAATTGGGTCCTAAAATTTTCATTAAGATGGTCTTAATGAAAATGCCAAAAGGAAACCTATTTCCATTATATTAAATAGGAAAAATTATATACACATTAGCTCCAAACTCTAAACCAATTTCTTGAAATTTTACTAAAACTTGGTAAGATGTGTGCGTGTGTGTGTGTGTTTAAAAACTGTCATGTTACAATGTAAGATGCTTAGCATTACTTCCCCATCATCAACAATTAAATTCGTTGGTAAATATTTGCTTAGTGTACGTAAAACAGCATCTCTTATTGCTAGCAAATCAAGCTGCACAACCCTTTATCACTCAGTTGATTTTTTATTGGATCTTTCTATTTGAATCATCCAGTTGTACTTATTAGTACATGGCATATTTTTATCATTTGCCTTTAAGAAGGGAAAATGGAAACCACAGCTGTATCAGGATTGCGTTTGGAAGCATATGCCAGAAGATATGAGAAAAGAGACATAAACAATATAAGGCCTGTATGTCTCACATAACAAGAAGTCCTGGGCATGCCTCCGCTTTCCTTCTTCCCTCTCTGCCAACGACTTTTATCTTCGGGTTTTATAGCCTCATAGTTGCGTGACGTTTGCTGCACCTCTAGGCAACACATCAATACTCCAGGCAGGAAGGGGCAAAAAAGTCCAAAGAGGCCAGAAAATGGGGTCTGTTCCTTCTATAAAAGCTTTCCTGGAAGTGTCACACTGTGACTCCCATGGCATTCATCAGCCAAACTGATGGGTACTAGACAGTCTGGATCACTTGACTGATTTGTCCACACTTCTACATGTAATCCTGATCTACCAATTTTATTTGGGATATAATGTGAAACTTTGTTCCCCAAGTAATATTGTTTAAACTGTTCAATTGAGTTTTAGCTGTATAGATATAATTTAATATAAGCATTTGCCCCCAAAGCATTGCTATTGAGAAACACATATACACTATCAAGTTTGGGTTTTATAAACTAACAGTCACTCTACTGGGAAAAGGTTAACCAGGGAAACATTCTACTGACTATGCCTGAATACTGTGGAGCTTTTGCCTTACATTCAGCCCTACCTCATCTTTGGCAACAGTTACACAGTAAATATGCCCTTTTGTGTGTCATAATTAATGTAAACTGTCCTCTATTGTTGGGCAGTTAGAATGTTCCCAGTTTTTCACAATTATAAACAAAGCTGCATTGAACATCTCTGTACAAACATCCTTACCCACTTGTCCAATTACTTCTTTGAGATGAATTAAATCCATGAAATGAAATTGTGGGGCTAACGGTTCTGCAAATTTAAAATGTTGATACCTATTGCCAAGTTGCCCTCCAGAAAGGTTGTACCAGCTCCACTACTTCTCCATTGCTGGAGCAATGAACATGCATCACCGAGGCATGCTGGCCCACCTAGATGGAGGAGAGGATGGATGGCTCTGTTAATGCAGCCTTTGGAAGCAGAGCGCTTCGTAATTCAGGTGCCAATTACATTTGGAAATGAGATTAGCACATGGAATCTTCCCATTCATCTCTCTCAGAGTTCCAAGGTTCCTGGGCAGATGAAACAATAAAACAAAACCAGTGAAATGAAGTCAATGTGGACTCAGGACATTTACCCTGATAAATGTGTCCATTTAGAACAGACTTTCTGGGCAGCTTGCTTAGCTCTGACTAGAATGAACATCAACACCACACTCAGCCTCCAGTTTTTCCTCATCAGTGACCCTCCCTAAAACATGCTGATTCCACCAGCCTCTTCATAAAAGCACGTCATGGCGCCCAACCCCAAGCAAGTCCTTGAGAATGATGCCCAATGTCCTAATAGAACAATCGCTGCTGTTCAGCATCAACACTAATATTAAAGTTATCATTTACATAATGGGGATTTATTGTTTCATGGGTACAGAGTTTCAGTTTGGGGTGACGAGAAAATTCTGAAGCTGGATGGTGGTGATGGTCACACAACAATGTGAATGTACTTAATGCGTCTGAATTGAACACTCAGGACTGATTAAAATGCTAAAATGTATGTTACATATATTTTACCACAATGAAAAGTATGTTAAAAAAATCACTGACTGCTGTTCTAGTTCAACCTGGAAGATGTTGCTCTGTCCTAGCAAGTAAGAAGCTGAGTAAACTGAAAAATCAACTCTTCTTAGATTTGTAAGAGTGAGGTCACAGGGCGAACTGCTGCTGCCACAATTAGAGAGACTGACAGGCGGACACAGAGAATCACAGCTTACTGGGGCAGAAACCATCACGGGAACCAGTGCCAGGGTAGGAAAGTGTGAATTATAACTGATGAATTCCTGGAGGTTCAGTGTAAATAAGACTGAGAGATAAAAACTCCAGGGGAACCAGGACACGAGGAACCCCCACACTTTTGTGAGTTTTACCTCCAGGAGCTTGACCGGGTTCTCACAGTAAATACTGGAATTTCAGTGAATAGGGGAGAAAAATCTTTTCATGCTTCTGGTAGGGGAACAGGAAATACACCATATATTGAAGTACACCAAAGCACTCTGCTCTTAACAAGGCCTGCCCTCAGGAGAAATTATTTTACCTACTGGGGCTTTATCAGAGCCAAACTGACCTGGGGGAAAGGAAGTACATACCTAACTCCAGCCCTTGACAGCTACCCTGTCCCTCTAAGGGAGGGAAAAACTGAGAAGCGCTTGTGAAGTTCACAGCCCAGAGACACAGGATCACTAGAAGACTGAGACTTAATCAAAGGACAGAATGCCTCCCCTCCCCCTACACCTCACCACTGCACCACTAAAGGCCTATTCACCAGAGTTCCTTTTATAGAGTATGGCTTTCTACAAAAAATTACAAGGCATTCTAAAAGACAAAAACACAGTTTAAAGAAACAGAAAAAAGATCAGAACCAGACACTGATATAGCAGGGATGCTGAATTATCAGAATGGAAATTTAAAATGACTATGATTAACATGCTAAGGAGGGCTCTGATGGGAAAAGTAGACAGTATACAAAACAGATGGGTAATGGAAGCAGAGAGATGGAAATCCTAAGAATGAAAAAATAAATGTTGGAGCTTAAAACCCTTTAACAGAAATATAGTGGTCTTTGCCTCCCATGAAGACTCATAAAATGTGGAATTCTCCAAAGATAGCAAAGGGGTTCAAATGCAGGGTGGCCCCCAAATAATAATGTCTATTCCACTTAGCATGTAGATTAGGGCTGAACTGACGTACACACCTCACACCCTTCTGAGAGATGCCGGTGCTGAATCAGAGAGTCAGGGTATTGCCTTGACCTCAAATTCCCTTCACCAAGTTCACAGTATTCAGAAGAGCCTCAATCAGTAAGCTGAACCCTACTGGATAACCTAAAAACAGCCAAAAAGAATTTTAAAAATTGTCCTGTCTTCCACTTTTTTTTTTTTTTTTAGCTCACTCTGTCTTCTGCTGAGCTTTGAAGTATAATTCAAAGGCCTAAGCTGATTTACTCCCAACTACCTACCAGTCCAGCTCTCAGTCCCATTAACAAGCACTTTATCCTGAGACTGGGCAAGCAGGTGCTACCAGAAAATTATCACTCAGCTCTCCAGCCAGGCTGTTGGGAGAAGAGGGGCTTTTGCACACAGAGGCAGCAGACACATCCCTCTAAAGGAGATGAGGAAGGTGTACACAGATCTGGGAGGTACCAAGGGACACCCAAGTGGAAGTTGAAGGTCAGAGTTTTTCTGAAAAACCCAATATTTCAGATGAGCCTGGAAAGATTAGGAATGAACTCTACCAAAAAGGAAAAGGTGCTCCAGTCAAAGTAGCAGCATGAGCAGAGTCCCAGAGGTGTGAGAAAGCAGGACACATGCAGGAAACAAACCCAGGGAGAGAGCTCAGAAATCTAGTCAATACGAGGCTCCTGACATCGTGCATCTCAGGCTCCCCTGGAGAACCTGACTTGAGCCCAGATGCACACGCACACAGAAACTGGCACCCACCGGCAGGGATGCAGGCATCCAGGTTAAGAATCCTTTACAGTACAGCTGGTGTGGCTCAGTGGTTGGGTTCTGACCCATGAAACAAGAGGTCACTGGTTCGATTCCCCATCGGGGCTCATGCCCAGGTTGCAGGCTCAGTCCCCAGTACGGGGTGTGCAGGAGGCAGCCGACCAAAGAGGTTTCTCTCTCATCTATGTTTCAATCTCTCTATCCCTCTCCCTTCCTCTCTAAAAAAATAAACATATAAGAAAAAAAAGAATCCTTTACATAGCCAACCCCTCATTCACAGATGCCCAAACAGGCCAGAAAAGGCCAGAGTGCAGTTGCGGCAAAGCGTTGCCTCTGCAGTATTTTCTTTGGTTTCTGCTCCAGACTGGAAACTTACCTCGAGCGACTAATCATCTTTGTTTCAAAGTGAGGCACGTACGAGCTGACTGTAAGCCTTGCCAGCATGGACTGGGGCTGACTGATGTGTTTCACTGTAGGGCAACTGACTTCCTGAGAAGCCCCAAATGTCATGGTTGCAGGTCTTTTCTCTGGGGCTGGTGGGTTTCTTCATAAAAGGAGGCTCCAGTCCACTGGGGGTGGGGACAATGTTGCTTAATGAGACATGTAAATATTCTGGAGTTCAATTAGGAATGGGCTGGGGTGTCATCATTTGGGGTGCAGCTTTTTAGGCCACCCGTGTCTAGTTCAGCCCCCCCAAACTTTTCCTCTATGCTGGGATGTGATCACTAAATCTGGACTCTCTCTGGTTCAGATTCTCCAGAGACTAACCCCTTGGTGTCCTCTGAAAAGTGCCTGACTACATGGGGTTGAAGTTCCCCATGACAAAGACCTCAGTCAATCCCCCCATTTTAGCACCTTGTTTTACCTCCACCTGCTGAAATATCTGTTCTGCCCATTCCTGAGCCTTCTGGGATCCTGGGGTGAATTGGCTGTTCCTCAATATATGCCCCTCCTTAGGCAGGACCGTGGGCCCTCCTCCACTCTGCCAAATCATTTGTCATTCCCCAACCCAGTTCCCGTCTTCATTTATTGTTTCAGGGTTAGAGAGCTCTCCTGGTTTCATCAAAGATGGAGAGGATGCTGCATGGTCTCCTTACTGTCTGGAGTGGATTTTCTGAGAATAGGATGGAAATAAAACTCAGCCATCCTGGAGTATACTTACCACTACCGAACAGTACACTGAAAAGTGGTTAAGCTGGTAAATTTCACGGCATGTGTTTTTTACTGCAATTAAAAACAAAACAAAATTCAGCCATCTTAAAACCAGAAGTCACCCCATTGGAGTTTTCTGTGAATTTTGAAAAACAAACACAACAAGCTATTTCCTTGAAAATCTATTACATGTGGAAAGTGAGTATTTTGACTTCTATACAATCTATTGAGACAGTTATTGAAAATATCTAGAGCAATGGTTCTCAAAGTGTGGTCTGCAGATCAGTAGCATCAGCATCACCTGGAAATTTGTTAGAAATACAAATTCTTGGGTTTTATCTTAGATGTACTAAACCAAAATTCTGCAATCTGTGTTTTAAGAAGCCCTCCACAACTAAATATTATCTGCTTTGCGGATGGTTGATACATAAAGTTTGAGAGCCACTCATCTAGAGCAATGTGGGGGGAAAGAATGAAATTAAATAAAAGTTGAACACCAAAGGATGGGTTTAAATTCATACATGGAGAAAAGATCGAGGAAATCGTGAAAGGGGAAGAGAAGGTAATTCATTGAGTGCCTACCATGTGTCAGGTACCACGCTTGCCAATTTACATAGTTATCTCATTTAATCCTCAGTTTCCTTGAAAAGAAAAAATTATTTCTCTCATTTTACAGATAGAAAACAGAGGCTTAGAAAAGGTAAGTAACTAAGCTATTCAAGAAGAATTTCAACCAAGGCCTCCCTGACCCCTAGGTCCTCTTTATCTTCCATACTTCCCTCTTTAGAATTAACCCCATTACTGGGAATATCACTGACTGTGGAAGATGGAGAAAAGAAAAGGAGATTTCTCTCCTGCTTGGTAAGATCCTACTCATCTTGCAGAGCGGAACTCAGATGGCATCTTCTCTGGGAAGTTTTCTAGAACTTCTTGCTCAGAGTTAACCTTCCCATGGTGCTACGCACACACCCGTCTTGGAGTACCTCATATACCTCATTGCAGAAGTTTTCAAATCTTTGGTCCCAGGATCCCTTAGAAATTATTGACATTCATAGGCAAATGAACCTCGACCTAAACTTCACAAATTATACAAAAAATTAACTCAAAATGGATTAAGGATTAGATGTAAAAAATGTAACACTATAAAAATTTTAGGGGAAAGAAAAACATAGGAAAAAATCTTCAGGTCCTGGGGCTGGGCAAAGAGACTTAGACTTGATACCAAAAGCATAATCCATAAAAGAAAAAACTGAGCCCAGCTAGGGTGGCTCAGTGGTTGAGTGTCAACCTATGAATCAGGAGGTCACAGTTCGATTCCCAGTCAGGACACATGCCTGGGTTGCTTGATCCCCAGTTGGGGGTCTGCAGGAGGCAGCCGACCAATGACTCTCATCATTGATGTTTCTCTCTCTCCCTTCCTCTCTCTGAAATCAATAAAGACATATTTTTTAAAATGATAACTTGAATCATTCAAAATGAAAACCTTTTGCTCTGAAAAAGGCCTATGAAGAGGAAAAAAACACTGGGAGAAAATACTTGCAACCCACCTAGCTAACAAAGGACTGGTATCTAGAACACACGAAACAACTCTCAAAACTCAAGAGTGAAAACAAACAGTCCAATTAGAAAGTGGGCCAAAGACATGAACAGACATTGCACTAAAAAGGATAGACAGATGGCAAATAAGCATATGAAAATATTTCAATATCATTAGCCATCAGAAAATGCAAATTAAAATCACAACGAGATATCACTACAATTATTAGAATGTCTAAAAATAAAAAATCGTAACACCAAATGCTGGTGAGGATACACAGATACCAGGCTACTCATCAGTCACTGGTAGGAAAGTAAAAAGGTACAGCCACTCAGGGAAAAGGTATGGAGACTCCTTATAAAATTAAAACCGTGCTTACCGCCCTAGTGGGTTTGGCTCAGTGGTTAAAGCATTGTCCTACGGATTGAAGGGTCTTGGGTTCGATTCTGGCGAGGGCATGTACCTCGGTTTCAGGTTGATCCCCAGCCCCGGTGGAGTGTGTGCAGGAGGCAGCCAATCGATGTGTCTCTCTCACATCGATGTTCCTCTCTCTCTCTCTCTCTCTGAAAAGCAATAGAAAAAAAATCCTCAGGTGAGGATAAAAAAAAAAAAGCGCTTACCATACTACCAGCAATTGGACTTTGGAACATTTGAGGCACAGAAGTGAAAATGTACGCCCACACAGAAACCTGTACATAAATGTTCACAGCAACTTTATTCATAATAGCCAGAAATCAGAACCAGTCCAAATGCCCTTCCACGGGAGAAAGATTAAGCAAAATGTGAGGCATCTATACCCTGGAACTCTCTTCAGCCACAGCAAGGAAAGCAGGATTTTCATGCGCACCCACTTGGATGGCTCTCAAGGGAATTATACTGAGTGAAAAAAGCCAATCTCAAAAGGTTACATAATGTACTATTCCATTTATATAACATTCTCAAAGTGACAAAATTCTAGAGAGGGAGAACAGGGGTTAGGGAGGCGAGAGGGGAGGCAGCTGCGGCCACAGAAGGCTGCATGAGGTCCCTGTGATGAAACTGCTCTGTCATGACCTTGGTGGTAGTCACACAAATCTACACGAGTGATAAAATTTCACAGAATTGCACACACATGTGCACATGTGCAAACACACACACGTGCATGTAAAACTGGTGAAATCTGGATGAGATGCGTGAACCGTATCACTGCCAATTCCCTGGCTGTGATATTGTACTAGTTATGCAAGATATTACCACCGGGGAAAGCTGGGTGAAGGGTGTACAGGATTTCTCTGTATTATTTCTTACAACTGCCTGTGAACCTACGATGATCTCAAAATGAAAAGTTTAATAAAACTGTTGAGGACAGCAAAGAGATTCTTGTTTGTGTTTAATATCAATCAGTATTTACTATATTAGAAATTAAAATGGAGACATTTTAAAAGTATTAACTTATCTTTAAAATCATAACCCATTATGTTAATATAAACAAAATATTTTATGAAAAATAAGTACATTTTCAAAAAAATAGTGAGTAGAGAGACTGTTTTACAAATTTAAAAATCTCTTTGTCTGGTTTCATAGACAACTGGATCTCAAATCTGCTGTACATTATAGTATGTCGTGCTATCACACAGCATGCTGCCTCTGGAAAATTCTACTGTACACACATGAAAACTGAGAGTGAAAGAGGCAAGTAATGTCTTAGTATTATTATGAAAATAACATGGATCCCCTCAAAGGGTCTCAGAGGCCCCCAGGCGTCCTGGGACCACGCTTTGGAAACTCCTGCGTTGTCACGATCATTTGTCCACACTTCTGCTCCCACACTTGGCGAGTGAGAGAGGACAGAACCTTTTTATCTGTGTGTTCCAAGAGCATGCACAGTGCCTGCCAGAAAGCTGATGCCCGCTAAATGTTTGATGAACCAGTGGGATATAAAGGCTTGTTAGCTGAGGGGGGTGGGGGGAGATTGCCAATCTGGTTGGCAGCGTATTGCTTTAGACTTTCAGTTCTGCACCAGAATAAAGGTCAGCGTGTTCTGGTATAGCTTGGTCCTATGGAACAAACATTGTTCTGAGAATCCGGGAGGCTCCTGGGCATGAAACATGAATCTGCGATGACTGAGTGGCCTTTTGAGAAAGGTCTCGCCATGTCACAATTCCTCACAAGTTTTGACCTTGAGGCCTCTCCAAGCCATCCAGACGAAGCCTGGGGAGAAAGGGGCTCAGTGGGCTGGGCAGTGACATACTAAATTCTCCTCTCCTGATTTATTATCCCTGTGCTCCTAGCTCCCTAGGTCATCCCCAAAGCACCCATTAGTGGTCAGTCTCAGCCCACTGGGTCCATAGCAGCTCTGGGAAGGGGAAAAACAGTTTCTTGCCACCATTCCAGATTACAAATTGGTTCTCGGTCCTCATCTGAGGTATTCATCAAAGCACAATTTAGCAGGGAGCACAGAAAAATGCACGGGCTCACCTCAAATTGCCATTGAAAAATGTTAGTATCAACTCTGTGTCAGACACTGAGCCAGGCCGCGGAGCATTCTCAGGAGCTCCCACGCGAAGTGGGGAAGCGATTCCACGCTGGCCGCAGCGAGGACTCTGAAGTGAAAGGAGCCCCTGGGGAGAGAAATCGCCCTCCTTGGATCAGGGGGAGGGGGTGCATTTGGCTTTGTCCTTAGGAGGAAGAAGAAGGCCATGCCAGGCAGGTGGAGGGGCAGCACACCAGGGGTTATTGTTAGGAACAAGTATAAAATGGAAGCTTATGTCTTTCTATTATCTCAGATTTGGGCACATGTCGCCATCATCCGAGTGTTTATTGAACCCCAATTACTGAGCCCCACCTCCAGAGTATCTGACTCTGTAGGTCTGCAGAGGGGCCCAAAAATGTGCACTGCCAACCCGTTCTCAGGTGATCCTGGAGCCTCAGAAAGTTTTAAAGAAAGAGTGAGATGACAAAGCCTGGGCTTCAGAAAGCAGATTCTGTTCAGATAGGGAACAAGTTGTCCTGAAGCTCCCCAGTGCACTGGGGCCTCCCAACTTCTTGACCCTTAATGTTCCTGAGAAATTTCAGTCAAGGAAAACAGGATGGCAAAGCCTGCAAGGCAGGACAGAGGTTACAGGACTCCAGTGCCCAGGGGTCACCACCCACTGCCTGGCACGGCTGATGGGGTCAGTGTCAACCTGGACCCACTAGCTCTTTGCTTCACGTGCAGAAGCCTGGTTGTGGTGGGTAAGTCCCCTTCCTCCCTGCGCCTGAGTTCCTCCATCAATAATAATAATGGGGACCATTTGTCCCTCGGGGAGCCAAGGACTTTCAGATGGCACAGATCAAAAAGTTGGACTCATGACTCACCTACATCATGGGTTGGAGAGAAAATTGGCACAACCCCTGGAAGGCAATCTGACAATCAAACGAGAAATGAAAATGCCCATACCCTTTGACCCAATGGTTCCATATCCAGGAACTGAGCCCACAGATACATTCATGTTTCTGTGCAATAGGCAGGTTATTCAACGCCTATTGTTTTTACTGGCAAGAAATGGGAAACCACCAGTTTAGAAATATCACCCACAGAGGGCTGGTTGCATCCCAGAAATAGAATAATGGGCAGTCCGTAAAAATAACAAGTTAGATCTATATGAGCCAGTTTAGAATAATGATAGATGGACAGACAGAATGTAAGACAGATACAGATCGATAAATGTATGTCTCTCTCTCATATATATATATATGAGGGATAGAAATGCTGTTACTAATACATATACATGTGCTTATCTGTGCAGAGCCCATCTCTGGGGCGCTTCAGAGAAGCAGGCTGCCTTTAGGAACTGGAATGGGGTCCAGGTTGAGAAGGAAACTTCCGTTTTGCTGTAACCTTGTTTGTTTGATTGACTTTTGGACCCTGCATGTGCATTACCTTATTTAAACAAATAAACATGGAAGCAGTGCCATGTGCTTTACATGCTTCATTTCACTAAATCTGCAGAATAACCTAGAAGGGAAGTACTCGGATTATTCACAAGGCCCAGGGAAGGAGGCTAAGTCATTTGGGGGGAGGCCAGAGGGGGAATGGAAGGAGTCTTGATTTGCTGGAATTGGGTTTACCAATTTCCAATGTTCCAATATTCCCACCGTGGCTAGTTTCACGCTGTGGAAGTGATGTCACTGAGCAGAGCTGGGAAGAGAAGCACACAATGAGCTCTCCTGAGCCTGGAGGAAGCACTGCAGCACCCCCTGGACGGGACCTCAGTCTCCCAAGGAGGGCGCCTGACTCTTTCCACTCCAGGTGAAAGGCTTTCCAAGAGTAAAGCAAATGTAAGCAGAAACACCACTAAGGATCTAAGAGTAGCTCCCGGGGATCTTTATAGACAGATACCAGGCATCTACTTATGGTTGGAAACAACCTGCCTGTTTCACAATGGATTTGAAATGAAAACCCAGAAATTAAAATTAAGCATCTGGGTTTTATATTTGCAAATTGCTCTGCCATTCTCTTTATGAAATATTGCATGTGGTTATACACTCATAAGGCAATAGAAGACTAAATTAGTGTCAGCATTCTGTCAGCCTGGCCCTAAGTGCTTACCAGGGCCAGCAATCTCAATTAGGAGGGCAGTTTAGAAACTTCTCCAGGGCTTGAATGGGAGAGGTGGGGGTGAGAGAGTCAGAGAGACTTGGATTCAAGTTGTATTTCAGATCAGTCACCTGCTAGACACCTTGAGCAAGTCACTTCTCATCTGAGACTCGACTTACTCGTGCGTTGAGGACAGTGCTCACCACACAGATGTGTACAGGCAAGTCTGCCATGTTTAACAGATGAGTTTAACATGTGGTCTATGCCTAGATATAAGGCAGGGTGTTTTTCCCCAAAGAGTAGCCCTCAGAAGAAAAAAGGGGTTGCCTTATCTTTAAGTTCCTAGGAAAGCTCACAGAATCTTTCATATTCCCTAGACTCTCTCAATTACTTTATTTTAAGCAACAAAGTACTGTTTGTGGAAGACCAATTAATAGAAGTCACCTGAAGGAAATGGTTAAAAAAAAAGCAAACAATTTTTGACATAGATGTGGTCAAAATACTGGAGGTTTGACCTCATACCCTTATAAAGGGGCCTTTTAAAAGCAATACATTAAAATGTTAAGACGCTGTGATCACAAATATAAATCAATAGGACACAAAGAAAAACAATACTGTCCTAAGAATGAGTGAACTGGGACTTTGAGGATAAAACATTTCAGAGGCAGCATTGTATAAAGGCTCAAAAAGTGATGGATCACAAACAAGTTAGATAGAAGTGAAATTTATGTGATCTAGGAGGTGAGGGGTGATTCAGAAACCATCCCCAGCGATAATAAAAATACTGAGATCAAAGGTACACAACAAGAAGACATAGAATAAAACTGCTCTGCTAAATGCAAGCGTGGGGGGGAAAAAAACAGTGTTTCTAAAGTAATATATTACTTATTAATACATAATATATTTTTAAATATATTATTTAAATAACAATAATCTTGAAAGTATGTGTACACCTAAAATAATAAATTAAATATTCTACATAGACATTTGATTATCTCATCCACAGCCTTAAGAATGTATATATTCAAGTTGGCCCCCCAAACATTTTCTTTTTGGCAATCTTCTCACTGTGAAAAACCAGAGGGTCACTTTATCTTTGGGGACCACCTAATACTGAGACAACTCTGTGCAAGCACTTAAGACTCACAAAGCTCTGTGCGATTGTGAGAGGTACTGTTACGGTTGTTGATACTATTTTTATTATGATTGTTCTACCACAAGCTGGTCTCTTCAGCCATGCTCCTCCAAGCACTTACCTGGATTGAAATTCCCTGATCTTCTACCTACTAGCTGTGTGATCTTGGGCAAGCTGCCTAACCTCCCTGTGCCCCAGTTTCCTCATCTGTAAAAGAGAGAGAATAATAGTATATCACAAGGTTAAGAATTCGATAAATTAGTATATCTAAGATGTATGAACCAGTGCCTGGTAAGTGCTTTTAAATTTAGTTATTATTTTTTCACCAATGGGAAACTGACACTATTTATAAACATGACAAGTTTTCCTCATAATACCAGATTTTGCCAGCAGGGAATTTGTCTCAGTCATCCCAGAATCCCCAACTTACACATCGGGCCTATTGCCCAGTAAATGTTGGTTGAAGCAATAAATTTTATAGAGAAAGAAAGGCTGTGTATAATATGCAGGGCCCAGCACAGCACCTGGTTCCCATTAGTTGAGAGAGGCAACACTTGGACTATTGACATCTATGGTGCAGCCCCATTTTTCACTGGTTGACCAAAATCTAAAGTAAAATCACAGTGCAATAGGGCCAGAAAAGACTGTGGACTGGATATTTCTTTCTTTGTGTCCTCACTAGACAATGAGTTCCTCCATCGCACACACTAAGTTTTATTCATCTAAGTCCCCAAGCTGGCAAACAGTAGGAGCTTAATCAGTGCTCATTGAGCAAATAAGCGTTGGGATGCAGTCTGCATCATTGCATGTTATTTTCTTAACTGAATTTTATTCTTTTTTTTCATACCTGCAAAAATGTATTTTAACTTAACACCAAAATACATACATAAAAAGGTCAAATCATACAAAAATGTTGATAGCGAAAGAATCATCTAAAGAGTGTTTCTTGTCATCTAGAGTATTATTTATCCAAATGTCTCCTTTATGTGTGCATAAACACACATAAGTACATAAGTACAGCGGCTGTATCATGTGATGGTTTATGATCACAAGCTTTGGAATCAGATATGCCTGGGTTTGAATCCAAGCTCCACCTTCCAAGCAGCATGGCCGTGATAAAGTCACATAACCTGTCTGTGCCTCAACTTCTCCAAAAAATGGAGATGATCATAAAACCTACCCTATAGATTATTGGAATAATAAATTTAGTCTACATAGAGCACTTAGGACAGCTTCAAATACAGATACACAACTCAAATAAGGTTAGTGATTATGTATACATATTTAAACAAAACATGAGGTCACACTATAAATCCTATTTACATTTGCTTTTTATGTACAAATACACAGTGAATATTTGTTCTGAGGGAGTACATACAGAGCTAATTCCTTCTTTCTACCTCATATTCAAATGTGTGGTGGCACGTAACTAATCCCCTGCCTCTGGTACTTGAGTATTCCCAATATTTTACTATTACAAATGACCGCCAAAATCCTTGCTGCACATATGTTGTTTCACATGGGTAAGTATTCTATAGGATAAATCCCAGGAATGAAATTGCTGGACCAAAGTATATTAACTTTAAAACACATTAATAAATAATGAATGATCAATTTGCCTTCCTAAAAGGCTGTTATTGCTTTACACTTTGATCAATGAGTGTAATTTGTGGCCTTACAGTTGTGTACATTTCAACCAGATGCCCCGATCATTTATTCTGAATGTCCCAGTAGTTACAGAATTAAAGACTTTGCCCCACCAGTTCTGCATAAACAACTGCTAAGAACTTAGCAACCAATTTTCTGCTGCAAATGTAGCCTGACAAAGAATTTCCATGCAGTTCCCAGATAAGAGAGGAAGAAATGGTGGGATTTCTGAGCCTTTTCAGTGGCTGATGGAAGAACCTTTGAAATTTGAAACAGGGAGGCTGTATTTGCTTCCATCACTGTGTTCTGAGACTCAGACCATACAAGAGGCCCTCTTGGCTGTCTTACTGGGGGCAGTGTCTCTAGTGCAGTGTCCCTAGGGTGGGATTTGGGCACTGACTACTTGTAACCCTCCAGATGCTTTTAGGTCATGCAGGACAACAGGTGAACCTCATGGCCAGAGGCTGAACAGCGCCACCAAGCTGACAGGCTGCTTCAGTGGTGGCTACAGCCCACGCCCACTTTTACCTTTACTTTTAATTTTAACCCTAGTAATAAATATACAGAAGTTTAAGATTAGTTACTCTTCAAGTTAAATACTACTACAAGGCTTATAACAAAAATCCTTTGTCCCACCCCCAAGTCCCATCCTATGAAGCAATACTTAGGTATTCTGTGGTTACCTCTTCAATCCGG
Organism: Miniopterus schreibersii; assembly: GCF_964146895.1. Taxonomy (NCBI): domain Eukaryota; kingdom Metazoa; phylum Chordata; class Mammalia; order Chiroptera; family Miniopteridae; genus Miniopterus; species Miniopterus schreibersii. Next base: position 63,915,063 of record NC_138110.1, read on the forward strand.
ATTACTGTTTTACCTTCAAGATATTCTACTTTTAGACCTTTTCTATTAACTTACAGCTATGGAAGAATTTAGTTTTCCTCTCTTTATTCTCTACACACACACACACACACACACACACACACCCTCTCCAATTTTCCCCAAATAATTATATCATAATTTTTGGTTAAATCAATGTGTTGTTTTTACATTATAATGACAATGTAATATTATTTCCAGCTGAGCCTTGTAGTTTACGATGATTACTATGTTTTTCTTATAAATTATTTTTGTTGTCTTGCCTTTAATCATCACCTCATGTCTTATTTGCTTAGTTTCCTATGTAATAGTTCCACTTTCACCCTAAATTCTCTGCCAGCTCTGAGAAATAGTCGCCTCAGCTCTGCGCTCACTCTAGGGGCAGTTGTAGTGTAGTGTATAGTAATATTGTCAGAGTGTGGTCCCTGAGCCAGCAATATCAGCATCAGCATCATCTGGGACCTTGTTAGAAATGTGCCTGATCAAGCCCTACCCAAGCCTTACTGATTAGCCTCTGGGGGTGGGGCCCAGCGATCTGGGCTTTAACCAGCCCTCCAGGTGATGCTGATACGCACTCAAGCTTGAAAACATCTATAAAATGGTTACGAGCTTGGATTCGAAAACCTAAGGCTGCCAGGGTTCAAATCCCAGCCATTCCACCAGTTTGTGACGTAAGTTTCCGAGGCTCAATCTTGCCATTCATAAAACGGGGACAATCCATCTCTCCCACATAGTTGCTGTGAGCTGCATGGTGCTAGGCAGCATGACAAGCTCCATTTTTTCTTGGAGATGGCCCTCAAGGCAGCCATCTCAAGCTTCTGTCCTTCAGTACCTCCATGGCCCTCTGAAGTCCCCCTCCTGGACCCGTCAGCTTCTCTTCCCTTAACCCCTCCCCCTCCCCCCCAACTGCCATTTCGCAGGGTTCCCTGCCCCAGCCCATGCCACCCCCAGCCCCCAGAGCCCAGCCCTGCCCCATTTCCAGCTATCCTTTCACTCTGCCCAGAGCAGTCTCAGCCCCTCCCCAGTTTCCATCCTCCCGCAGGCCTCCCTGCCACCCAACTTTCCCTTCCCAGGCCAGAGCCTCCCGCTTTCCCATGAACCACCCCCGAGGCTGCTTCTCACCCCCTCAAGTACAGAGGGGAAGGGAGCGTCACCATTCTGCCTTCTCACTGGGCGACAGTCCTTAGCATAACATCCTACCTGAGTGTCAACTCTCTCCAACTACACCGCTGCCCATGGTGCTTGAAATACTGCAAATGCTTGACAGATCCCAAGTCCTCACCATGGCCCACAAGTCCCTGCCTCATGACAGCCCCCCACCCCCACCCCACCTCTCTCCCCTCATCTCCCACAGTTCCTCCCCATTCCCTTCGCTGCAGCACACGGGCCTCCTCCCAGCTCTCCTCTCAGGGCTGCTGCACCCTTTCCTCTGCCGTGGAAAACTCCTCTAGTAAACCTGCATCTGGCTGATTCTTTCACTTCAGGCAGGTCTCTGCTCAAAGGTCACCTCCTTGGGGAGGTTTCTAAAACAGCACCTACTGGGTCCCGTGCTATCCCTCTACCTGCTTTATTGTCCTCCTTGGAACTACTGTGATTTGGAATCACATAATTCCATTATGTCTTATTTTCTGTCAGTCCCTCGAAGGCAGGGTCCTACTGAAAGGGCTAAAGGCTCACTGCTGCCCACCCATTTCTTCTGTCACTAAATATTGAGCTGCAGCCATGTGTCCGGCACATCTGAGGCTCCAGGGATATGGAGGTAGGTGTGCTTGTTGAAAATGCTTGTCTTGGGGAGAGCTGAGCAGGGTCAGGTGGCGTGAAAAGCCTGGGGTCTCAGCTCAAACCCCAGCTGTGTTACCTCCTCCCTCAGTCTCTTCACCTGTAACATGGAGCTAATGATAGTAATTACATCACAGGATTGACATAAGAATTCTCTGCTCATTTCTGCGCCTGACAGATAAAAACTTTAGTAAAAGGTGGCTATTAGCCATAAGAGTAAGAATAGGTTACTGCTGAAACTTAAGGAAAAACAACAAAAGGTCAAACCAGCAACAATTTTGCAAGTAGCCTGGTCCTTCTCATAGCATACAAAAGGATTTACAAGCCTTGTGGTTCTCTTAGAATGTCAGACCCCATCTCTCTGAAAATTCAGGTCAAGTAACTAACCAGAAGAAAGATTCCACTGGCTTTGCTCAACCTACAGGGCCAGTGACTGCAGGAACCGGCCAGCCCTGCCTAAGCACTATGCAGCCTTTGGTCCTTCGAAGCTCTAAGTAAAGATACAGTTGACCCCGGCAGCAAGGTTGTTTTTTCACCTTTTAAATCAACATTATTGCAGTATAATATGCGTACAACAAAATGCCATCACCCAGAAAATTCCCTTGTGTCCCTTAGTGGTCAGTTCTCACCCCAAAGATAATCACTGGTGTAATTTCTGCCAGCATGGATCAGTTTTGTATATATTCTTTTCCCCTCATTTTTTTATAGCTTTATTGAGGTGAAGCTGTAAAATTAATGGACATAAATTGCACCTATCTAAAGTATACAATTTGAAGTGTTTTAGCATATGCTCCCCCTTGAAACTATGAGCACAAGATAATTTCAAGATAATGAACATATCCATCACCCTGAAGTTTCCTCCTGTACCTTCCTACCCCAACTACTGATGTGCTTTATCTCATTACAAACTAGTCTGCATTTTCAAGAATTGTTTATTAGAATCATCCAGTATGTTCACTTTTGTGCCTGGCTTCTTTCCCTCAGCGTAATTATTTTGAGGCATCCACGTTGTTGTATCAATACTTCATTCCTTTTCTACCCCTAAGCAGCATTTCATGGTATAGAAATACCACAGCCTGGTTATCCTTTCATTTCTTGATAAACATTGGAGTGTATCCAGTTTGGGACTCTTTCGGGAAAAGTGCTATACACGTTCTTATGCAAATGTATTTGCAAACGTAAGTTTTCATTTCATTTGAGCATGGAATTGCTGGGCCATAGGGTAGATGTACAAAAACTGCCAAATTCTTTTCCCAAAAGTGATTGTACAATTTGAAGGTCTCACCAATTGGCTGAAGTTTAACATCCATCCTGTTCCTGTCTTGTGGCTTCTGCACTAGTTTGCTCTTCCTTAAATGCCTTTCCACTAGTTTTAGCATGGCTGGCTTCAGGTCTCACAGGTCATATTCCAAAGAGACTGCTATAGACTGAATTGTGTCTCCCCCCAACCTCACCCCTACCCAAATTTGCATGTTGAATTCACATCCCCCCAGGACCTTAGCAGGTAACATATTTGAAGATAAGGTCAGTAAAGAGATTAAATTAAACTGAGCCCATTAGGGTGAGGCCCTAATCCAATATAACGTGTCCTTCTAGAGCAGGGGTGGGGAACCTTTTTTCTGCCAAGGGCCATTTGGATATTTATAATATCGTTCGAGGGCCATACAAAATTATCAACTTAAAAATCAGCTATGACAAAAGCTCCTAGATTTATTGAATTTCGAGTCCCACCTGCAGTTGCCTTGGCAGGGCTGGACCAAATGATTTCTCGGGCCATATATGGCTCTCGGGCTGGACTTCCCACTTGTTCTAGAGGAAAAGATATCCCAGGAAAGGTCTTGTGAAGACACAGTCAGAAGGCACGCAATCTGTAAGCCAAGGAGAGAAGTCTCAGGAGAAACCCAACCTACCAACACTTTGATCTTGAACTTCTACCGCCCCAGAACTGTGAGAAAACAAATTTCTGTTAAGCCACCAGTCTGTAGTATTTTGTTGTGGGCAGACCTGGCAGACTAATACAGAGGTCTTTCAATCACCATTTTGCAACAACAATAATGATAGATTCAGATAAGAATCATCAGTGAATGCTAAAATCAATGGGTAAAAGTCCAGTGAAGAACAGGATAGTCTCAGAATATCTTCCATTAAGATGCCCAAAAGTTACAAAGGGAAAAATAGTTAACTCTTCTGTGGAGTACCTTGACAGGCACCACCTTAATCAAATGATCAAAGTTAATATCACCAATATTGGGACAAACCAATGTCATGTGCCTCCCACTGTAATACACTGAGAGCACAACTTTCTGTGGTACTCCTGATAAAATGCGTAACCTGAATCTAATCATGAGAAAATACCAGCCAAATCCAAATTCAGGGACATCTACAAAATAACTCTCCAGTACTCTTCAAATATGTCACGGTCATGAAAGACAAAGAAGGGCCAAGTAACTAACTGCTTTTCCAGATTAAAGGAAACTAAAGAGACATGACAACTAAATGCAACAAGCGATCCTTAATTAGATCAATCCTTGGGAATACCTTAATGGACATTATTGGGGCAATTAGCAAATTTAAATGTAGAAAGTGTATGAAATAAAAGAATCACATCATTATTAAAATCCCTGATTTTGATAATTGTACTGAGATTATGCAAGAGAATGTCCTTGTTCCCAGGAAGTGTACACAGAGTGATAATGGGACATGATGTCTGAAACTTACTCTAAAATGATTTAGGAATAAACAAAATTCATGTTTTATACACATACACACAAGAGAGAACATGATAATAAAAATGCAGCAAAATATAACAATTTTTCTGGTTGAAATGTATATGAGAATTCTTCACTATTCTTGCAATTTATACATACCTTTGAAATTTTACATGTAAAAAAAATTACAGTCTTTAAGTGACCACACTATCAGAAGTGGCCTGTCCCCAACCCCCAGGCACTCTTTAGCTCATTCTTCTCCATCACACTTATTGTCAAAAGCTATCCTGTGTCTTTAATACCTATTTATTGTGTGCAAGGCCCTGTCCAGTTCTAAGGGCTTTAAGTGTATAACCTCAGTGAACCTTGCAACTACGGTTCTTCCCATCTTACAGATGACCAATGGACACACGCGATTGACTTGCCCAAGGCGACCCACATGACTTGTCTCACATGGCACAGAACCTCAAGGTAGAAACCTGAGGTTCTACCTTGTTCGCTGCTCTTTCCCCAGCGACTTAGAAAGATGCCTAGCAATTAGAGGAATTTAATAAATATCTGTACACTCAGGTAACAAATATTGGGCACTTACTAGGCACTGGGGTACAGAGCAGTGACCAAAATATTCAAAACTCCATGCAACCCTGGGAGGTAAGGCTCAGTCTACCTATTTTGCAGATGAGGAAAATGAGGCTCGGATCTCAGGAATGATTTACCCAAGACTAAAGGGCTCACTGGAGGCGGGGGGTGGATTCCAACCTCGTCCCGGCGGTTCCCAGGAAGAAGCTATTATAAGTCAATCAAACCGACTAATCCCGTCGAGCAAGCTGCTTATTAAGCGCCGACTGAGCGCAGGCGGTCCTCCCGCGGCGGGGCGAGCGGAGGCTGCGGGCGGAGGCGGGGCGGGGGCCGGGGCCGGCGGGCGCGGCGGGGCGCGGGAGTTTGGCGCCTACTTTTGTAGGCCGGGTGTTCTCGCCTGTGATTGGCCCCGTCTGCGGCTGCTCCGTGGACCGCGGCAGGACCCGGGCGGGCGGCGCTCGGCGGGCCTCCGGGGAATGGGCCACCAGGAGCCCCCGCTGGCCCGAGCGCGGGCGGAAGGCGCGGCTTATATAAAAAGGTTATGTAAAGGGATCAGCTGGCGCGAGCACGTGGAGAGCCGCGGGAGCCTGGGCGCCGGGCCCTCGCCCGCGCGCGCCGCCGCTACCTCCTGGGCAGCGCCAGGTCCCGGCGCAAGCCCGGCGCAGGCCATCGCCTCTCGCGTGGCTCGGTACCGAAGGCAGCCCCGGCCGGGAGCGGACCATCCCCAGCCGGACACTCCAGGGGGGAACCCCGCCGCCCGGAAGTGGAGGGGCTCGGGCCAGGTAAGGGCGCGGCGTGCGGAGTGAACGTTAGCGCCAAAGCTGGAGCTGCCCCCACCGCCGCGCGCCCGCGGGAAGGGCAGCCGGGCCCCGGATTTGGCGCGCTCTGGGACGCCGGGGTTTAAGCCAACCCTCTCCACCCGCTGCCCTCGGAGACGTGGATCGGTCCGCTCGGGTCCGCTCCGGCTTAATTCAATGGACGGTTTACACGCTGGAGAACGCCAGGCGGGCCGCCGGGAGGGGGAGTCCCACAGCGGGGCAGGCAGGAAAAAAAGATTTCCACAGTCCCAATTGCTTCTTAAGGCGATTTTATTAAGTCGTGAAGTCTGTTAGAACTTGTTTTCCCAACTCCTGCAGGACAAATTAACCGAGAAGGTGGAGGGAGGTTGCTTTTCCTTCCGGTTCCCCTCTGAGCCCCGGCCAGTGGTTTCGTCTTTCCCACTTTCCCCTCCCCTCCCAGGTTCTATCAGCCGCGGTGGCTTCCGTCTTAAAGGGGCCGCGGCGGCCGGAGGTGGAGGAGGAGGGGCAGGGGCGCTCTGTGGCCTGGGCTCCTGGCCTCCCCGCCTCGGCCTGGTCGTTTAACCGATTCTTGCACCCGCAGGTCACAATCCAAGCTCCCGTTCCTCCGCGTCCAGGGGCCGGACGGAGGGATGAGGGAGGGGGGGCCCGGGCAGGGCCGTTGCTGCTACCCCCGCCGCCCGCAGCCATGGAAACGGGGAAGGAGGACGGCGCCCGCAGAGGTACACAAAGCCCCGAGCGGAAAAGGCGAAGCCCAGTGCCGCGGGCGCCCAGCGCGAAGCTGAGGCCGGTGGCGGCGGCCCAGGCCATGGATCCGGTGGCGGCCGAAGCCCCCGGCGAGGCCTGCCTGGCGCGGCGGCGGCCGGAGGGCGGCGGGGCCGCGCAGCCGCGCTACAGCCTGCTGGCGGAGATCGGGCGCGGCAGTTACGGCGTGGTTTACGAGGCAGTGGCCGGGCGCAGCGGGGCCCGGGTGGCGGTCAAGAAGATCCGCTGCGATGCCCCGGAAAACGTGGAGCTGGCGCTGGCGGAGTTCTGGGCTCTGACCAGTCTCAAGCGGCGCCACCAGAACGTGGTGCAGTTTGAAGAGTGCGTCCTGCAGCGCAACGGCCTGGCCCAGCGCATGAGCCACGGCAACAAGAGCTCGCAGCTTTACCTGCGCCTGGTTGAGACCTCGCTCAAAGGTAGGAGCGCTGCGGCCCACCCCGCCCCCGCGGGGCCTGGGCCCGCTGCTGTGGACCGCTTGGCCCGAAGTGGCCTGGGGACCCCTAGGCCCCGGTCCTGTCACCCTGGGCCCAGACACACCCTCCTCTTCGGGGCCCAGGCGTTGGGCCCCACCGCTCGGCTCAGGACCTCGGGTAGTCCCTGGCGCAAGCGTTAGCTGGTATTTTCATAACAAGCGCTCGCTAAGTTCTAATCATTGTCTTAATAAGTACTCAATACGTGCGAGCCATTATTATGAAACGTCTAGTACTTTTAAGAGTGGTCGGGCAGTGGAGGGGGTTGGGTTCGGAGTTGGTGAAAGAACTGCATAAGCTCCGTCACTCCCCAGGGCCTCTTCTTTTCCCCTCAAACAAAAAAGAAGAAACTTGACTGGACCTACCCGCACCCCTTCTCTGTCTGGTTCCAAATATCCTCACAGCCCCCTCCCCCAGCTCCACCCCCAAACTCTTGCTTCCTTTCCCTCTGAGCCTGCCAGCCCCTCATCCCAGGGCAGTCGTGCAAACTGTCGGTTTTCTGGCCGAGTCCTCTGGGGCCTGCAGAATAATAACCCTCCAGGTGGGCCCGGAGCTGTCACATAACAATATCTAACATATTTTTTCGTCCATTTTACATCCCTAAATCTATTTCTTAATAGATTGGCTTGGAAGTGATTTTATTTGTAGGAAAGAGGGCTCAGGGAAGCAGAGGGGCTTTGCCTTCCTCGGGAAGGCTAATCCTAGTTTGAGGCTTCATTGCAGTTAGTGAGTTCATCCTGAGCTCTCAGTACTCACATCTTGTTCTTGCTAAATGAAGCCAAGGATTTGTTCAGAGAGGAGAGGGCCAGTGGGCTAGAAGGGTCTGAGGAGACTTCTTCAGGGAAGAGGTCACTAATCTGAGTCCCAGCTATGTCCTAGATGTCTTCCAGAAGCAACTTACAGATAATAATTCTAAAAGTCCTCCCCTCTTTCTGTAAACGGAGAAATTAGAATTAAACATGAACAATGATGAAGGTTAATCAGCTTGTAAGGGAAGTCACATTTTACTACTGGTTTCTTTACAAACTTTTGTATAGATCCAGTGATGTGAGTCCAGATTTGTCTTGATTTAAGGCCTAGACCCTTTCAAATGGGTAATGGTCCCCTCCGTACCCCAGGATGAACTAGAGCTCACCTTTAAGAATGGGTAGGATTTGGGGTGGGTTTGGATAGGGCATTTTGTTTGGAGCTTTTGCCTGACTTTAAGATCCTACAAACATCCCAAGAGAACTCCCTGTCCTATTTCAAGTCAGTGTTTGACAGTGGGTTGAGGGACATGGTGAATATCGCCTGGAGTCCTTTTTCAAAACAGGCTTCCTATTAGTCTATCCGGGCCTCATCCATCCTGAAAAGCCCACCCCACCCCCAGTGTGAATATATTTGTTTTGAAAAGACTTTCCAATAGATTCTTTTAGCTCACCTGTATTTTATAAGCTCTTCAACTCATTCTCAGACTGTCTTCTCCAAAATGAGTGGTCTGAACTTCAGTATTACCCAGCTACCTTGGGGTGTGGGAATTTGCTTTGCCAAATGATCCCCTTCTACTCTTGGTTCATTGATGTCAGTCTTGAAACTTCAACCTGGGTTTGAAGTCTTTTTTTTTCCTATAAGTAGATACAGTTGACCTTGAACAACGCAGGGGTTAGGGGCACCCACCTCAGGCCCCCCCACACACACACACATACACAGCCAAAAATCTGTGTATAACTTTTGATTCTCCCAAACTTAACTACTAATTAGCCTGCTGTTGACCGGAAGCCTTACCGATGTATTATATATGATATGCTTACAATAAAGTAAGCTAGAAAAAAAGAAAATGTTAAGAAAATCATAAGGAAGAAAAATATATTTGTAGTATTTATTGAAAAAAATCTCAGCATATAAGTGGACCTGTGCATTCAAGCCCTTGTTCAAGAGTCAACTGTACTGTTAAAACTTTCCCCACCTGTAGAATTTGTCACAACTCCACAGTCAACAGTGGTTGATACCATGGGCTTTGGAGTTAGACTCACTTTTAGTTATAGCTTGTCTGAACTGACTGCATGAGACTTGGGACAAGTTGTTTCAAACCTGTGGGGAGCATTCCTTTATCCCTAAGATAAGGGTACCCATGACATAGGGTTGCTATACAGCCTGGGAGTGTCAGTAAGTGCTTCAGATAAGGAGGAATTCACTGCCTCAAGTTCAGGCTGTATTTTGAATCTTCTACCATCATCCATCCCTTTTGAGATTCACAGTGTTCTTGTTCAAGTTTCCCAAACTTGTTTGACATGGAACACATCCTATTTCCTGTGTTGTCAGGAACACCAAGTTGACAGAAACGCTGGTATTTTCTTCCTTCCTTTGTGAACTAAAACACCTATAGTAATGAAGTATGTTGCTTTAGGTCACATAATATGTCCCTTTCAGTAGTTTGGAGTGTTAAATGTATGAGCCTCTGTTACGGGTCAGCTAATGTTCTGGGCTGGAGCTAGAGCACAGAAGAGTAAAGCCATTGCCTCTGCTTATGAAACTAACATTGAAATTTACATGTCAAGTGTTAATTTAGGAAGCAGTAAATAGGCATTCAGGGTTTTTTGGTTGGTTGGTTTTGTTTGTGCTACAAATATTAAAGTGGTGAACAAAGACCCAGATTACTCCATTTTCCTGGCTTCGGCTTCCAAAGTTTAGCTGGGGTGCTGACTTATACAATATACTGATATCATTCAGAAATGTTAGAACTGGAAGGAATCTTAAAGATAATCTGGTTCAGGTGTCATTAAATAGAAACTCCTTTGCAGCCACCTTGTCCCAGTCTTTGGCAATTTAGGATAATTTTGAAACAGACCAAAAAATGTCAGTTTGCCCAGCTAGTGTGGCTCAGTGGTTGAACATCAACCCATGAACCCAGAGATTCCCCATCTGGGCACACGACCTGATTTAGGGCTCCATCCCCAGTAGGAGACATGCAGGAGGCAGTCGGTCAATGACTCTCATCATTTATGTTTCTCTCTCCTCTATCTTCCTCTCTCTGAAATCAATAAAAAAAATTTTTTAAGTGTTAATCTCCCTTAAGGTCTCAATTGAACCAAATTCCACGTACAGGCATACCTCCTTCAAGAGGTATAGCTCCATACCACCACAATAAAGCCAGTCATCTTTTTGCTGCTGGAGGGTCTTCAGTTGGTCAAAACAAAACAAAACAAAACAATAAATGAGGTATGCCTGTATACTCTGTTCTTTTACTGGAATCCTTATAGTGTTATTTAGCTCACCTGTATTATACAAGCTCTTCATTCTGGGGCTGTCTCCTCCACTATGGTTAGTGAATGGTCTGGACTTGCCCCAAAGGAACTTAATTTGCAAAGTCTGTAGAAGACTTAAGTGCTAATCAAGGTCACAGGAGGAAAAAGCAGGCTTATTAACAAGGGCTTCCTACAGAATGTTGTAAATTAACAGGAATGAGAATCAGAAGTTGGCAGAGAAGGTGGGCTTCTAAAAAGGGAGCCTAGGACCATGTGGATAGGTAGAGAAGAGGTGGAATAATTTATTTCACAATTGGGCCAAATAGAGAATAGTGTTTTCCCCCCATTCATATCAGCTCTCTAGTGAATACTTAGAGGCATTTCAATAGTCTTAACAAATTATTTGACATATAAATAATCCAATATCCGTAAGAAAAGGGAAACTTTAATGCAGTTCTTGGTCTTCTCCAACTTTGTTTAATAGACTTTTGTCCTTTGTTTTTCTCTGAACATATGCGGACAAGTCCTACCCACAGCATTATGTAGACAACAGAAGCTGCAGTCAAAAGCAGTCTTAGGTGTCGATCTGGCCTTCTCTGTTTCGCAGGGAAGGAAACCGAAGCCCATGAAAGGCACAGGACTTGCCCCAAAGGAGTTAGTGGTAGCATTCAAACCAGCCTCCAGGCTTTTAAACACCAGAATAGCAATCCTGTAAATTATTTGGTTAATGAGTTGGTGTCTTTATTTAACTTTTAAGTACTTCTCACCAAAAGAAGTTAAGGCATCAACAGTTCATTTTATCTCCTTGTTTCCATTGCTAAGGGACCCTGTCCTGAAAGCACCTAGGACTAAGTTCAAGATTACTGCCACTTAGAAGACAGCAGGCAAAAAAAGCGAGAGAGAAAAGACAGCAGGCAAGCCTAAGGTTAGCATCAAACTCAAATTCTGGTGCTTTCTCTTAAAGCACACACTGATCCTAAGGACAAAAAAAAAAAAACAGGACAAATTCTCAAGGCTCATAAAACCAAATTAGAAAGCTGGGAACCTAGCTTATCCAAACTTGGTAAACAGTAGCTCTGCTTTACCAATTATTAGATGTTTGCTGTTCTCAAGATAACTTTTAGGTGGCTTGAAATGGGTGGGGATCTCACCCCTTGGGAGATAGTCTTTTTGGTGCACTGATGCCCGGTGATGACTGAGCTAGGCACTGGATTTACAGGAGGCTACACAAAAGTTTTCCTCATTTGGACAGAAGACATATGCCCAAATGATAGCAGTGCAGGCTCATGAGTGATGGGTATCCTAGAAAACAGTAAGAGGTTCCCTCTGGGAGTATAGACGCCAGGGGAAACAGGGAAGGAAGTAGATTTGGGTAAGCTGAGGGGGAGAGTAGAAGGAAGGCAGATCAGGGTCTTAGCAGTGGATTGGTTGTCAGCTTGCAAAGTCCCACCAGCCTGTTGCGTGCCTAGGGAAACCTTAGGCTCAGCACTGGCCACCACTGCCCAGGCCTCTAGAAAGCAACTCTGAATTGTCTGCTGTGCTTGGAGTCTCAGAGTTTAGAGATTCCCCAGTGAAAGTAGAGAGCTGAATAGTGATCTTCAGCTGTTGTGACAGTAACAGATAAAAGGCTGCATTAAAGGCCTCGGAAATTAATGAGATAAAGTAGAACACTTGGAGTCGGGAAGCATTAGTCCCAGTTTTACCCTGTTAATAAGAGAAAAACTTACTGATTGCAATGTGCCGGGTCTATTCTAAAGGTTTTAACCTATTAACTGATTCAGTCCTCAAAACCACCTTTGGAAGTCAGTACTATAATTACACCTATTTTACAGGTGAGACAACTGAGGCACTGAGGTCAATGAAATTGCCAGGGTGAAAAAGCTAACCAGGCCCGGATCCAAGCCCAGGCGTTCCAGATTGAGTCTGAGTTCCTTAATAGCCGTGCTATGCTCTTGGGACAGGTGGCTTAAGTTCTGAGTGGTTCTTTTCTTCTGGGTCATTAAATGAGCATAATTGTATTTTGCACAGGAACTAATGGCTACTGTTTATTTTTAATTATATATTAGTCAGTATTTGTGGCACTGCTGGTTACTGTCAGTGCCTTCTCTAAATGTCTCAGCTGCCAGGGACCCTTTACCTCCTTTCCGTTCTACTCTTGAATGTCTTGGGACAACCACGCAGACTTCTGCTACCGACCAACTGCCTGCCTTCTGTGTGCACTGGGGATTTTAAATACCAGTCGCAGGAGGTAGAAACAACCCTTACTTAGTTGAGAGCTTTGGTTAATTGGGGTTGTGTTGGATAGGGCTTTTTATAGTGTGTAAACTCTCAAGGAGAACTTAGCCTCCTAATAGAACATCAGTTTATTTTCACCTCCAATATGGCCTCTGGGATCCTTATGGCCAGAAGCCCTGCTTAGTGACTGTCAAATTTTGGATGTCTTTAATTTACATATTCTGCATGCCCTATTCTAGAATTTTGCCTGTTCTTTTTCTTTGTTTAAGTCTCTCCAGCTCACAATTCTTACCTTGATTCATTCCACCCAATTATTGAGTGCTGTGTGTGAGGTACACTGGGGAGCCCAGAGATTTGCTTTCATTCCACTCGACGCCCAGTCTACTGAAGGACGTGGGCACAGCATATGAGATGTTACTTCCCTGCGGCCTGAGAGGTGTTCTGAGGGGAACAGCTGCAAGGAATGTGGACTAAGTTTAGGGGAGGGAAGGATGACGTTTAAGAAGGTAAATCAGAAGCTATTCTGGTGATAGGTGAGGCCCGTTGCTTATGGAGAGAGAAATGAGCCAGGACTGCCTGGGTTACTCCCCACTCTGCCTGGCTGGTGCAGGCTGCATTTTAACAAGTTCCCTGGAATGTTCAAGCATTGGTAGCTAAGCTTTCATAGTATCTTCACCTTCATTTGTTAGTCTTCCCCACTTTCAGTTAATGTTTTTGTAACCTAGGATCACACGTGGGAAAATAGCGATCCATCAGGATCAAGTAACTTGTTCAGTATCACACCAGCGCAGGGTCAGGCTCTAGGTTTACATCCAGATGGGCTTTCTGGTTCCCTTGTTCCTGACATGCTCTCTTACGACCATAATGGACAGCTGCCAGGGGTGTCCGGGCACAGTGCTATAATGAACACAGTAGTGGTCTGCTGTGGTATTCAGGTACTGGGCTAGATGCTTCGTATGTCACAATTAAGCCTTACAACAACCCAGTGAGGTAAGTGTCTTCCCAGTTTACGGAAAATGAAGAATATTCTTAGCATCTTAAGACATTTGCGCAGGGTCACATAGCCAGGGAGGTGGAAGAGTGGGGATAGTGTTGACTGCAGACCTGCTGTCTCCTTGCCCTTCCTGCTATGCCTGTGGTTCAGCATTGGCCTCTTGGCTTCTCTGGAACTCTGTATGTTGCCCTGGCGGCCACCCTAAGGGTTCCATTCTGTAGTGCACAATGACATTTGACTAGTTTTAGGAAGTACTTTGAACACACCCTGCTGTGTTGATGCTGGACCTCCAACCCCCAGCCTCTTATAGTGACAGCCCAAGGTCATTGAGACTGGGACCAGAGCTTTATCTATATGCTCATCTCTTCCTTGGGAAGACGTGCTGAGATGGGTCCTTGTCTTCAGCAGCTTCTCAGGACTGATCTTCATCCGAGCCACTTCTTTAAAATATATTAATGTACGACCCATAAGTGGTCAAGAATGGGTGGTTGGCGTCAACAAATTCAAACTTCATTTTTCTAGTTTCCTTTCTAATCCTTTTTCTTCAACATTTTATATTCTTCGTTTTGTTTTTTTACTTGGCATTAAACTCGCTTATGGTATGGTTAACTTCTCTTGGATAGTTGCTTCCAGCTCTTCGCTTTACTGTGCTGTATGGATACCAGTTCTGGTGGGTTTGGAGCTTGGTGTACCTTTTTTGTTGCTGTTGGTGGTGGGAAATTTTTTTTTGTGTTTTGTCTTTTGGATACTCTTCACTTAGAATAAATTGAGTAGGATTTTTATGTCAACTGGATTGAGCGTTTTTAAGATTTGTGATACATATTGCCGAATTAGCATCTCAGCATATTTAAGTCAAAATCTTAATTAGTCCTCTACTGGAAAATGAACCTGAATCTCGTGTGGTTGGACCATCACTACTAGGGACTGGGTGAACATTAAAACTCTTTGAGGGTATCCTGTACATAAGAGTGTACTTAATAAGGAGCTTGAGTCGAAGTGGAAATAAAGCATCTAGGTGTTAAATTCTGCTGCTGGCACTAAGAGACAGTAGTGGAGCATCACAGTTAGAATCCAGGCTACCTGGCTGTGAGGCCATAGGCAAGTTATTTAATCTTTTGAGGCTCAATTTCCTCACTTGTGAAAGGGGATATAATTATCATCTAAGTAGATAGGGGTTTGGAATAAGAAGAGAGGATTGGCTGGAGTGCTCTCTGAATTCTTCCTGTCCATCACACATAACATGTGATAAGTTACTAATTTCTATTAATTCTAAACCTCCAAGACCTCTTTCTCCCATCCCCTTCTTACTCCCTCCCTTGCCAGCCTCTCTTCTTTGGCTTTCAAAACCTGATAAGTCTTCCATCTCCAACTCCTCATGCTTCCAGAGGGAACTGTTTGATCAATTCTCAGACATGCTCTTTCACATGTTAACATCTCTTAAGTCAGAACTCAGTCAATGGCATACCACCTTGTTGTCAGCAGCCCGTAGATCTTATTTAAATGAGATGTCTTAAAACCAATGACTTCTTAGATTCAATAATCAGTATATCTTTCTAAAATAGATCAGGAGCTTTTAGTTACTCCCATTTTTTCGAGTTGAACTTAAAGTCCTTTTGTCTGCCAGATACCATTTCCCATGACCTAACTCCAGCTTCATCTCCAACCTCATTTGTGCCTGTCTCCTACCAGCTCTCCTGTGATCGCCCCAGATTACTTGGGCCCCTTTGCTGCAAGCGCACATCCCGCTGTGCTCTGCTCACTCTTCATCCTGGGAGACAGCTCAAGGACCATGCTCGCAGCGATTCTCATCCTCCCCGCCGTCCCCTGCTCCTTGGGCAGGACAGCACCTATTCCTTGTTCTCGGGTTTTCCACCTCTAAAGCAGTGCCCAGTGAGATGAGTGAGCCTTTGAAATAGTGCCTGTAATCCAGTGGGCTCTCAAAGGTTAATTTGCCTCGAATCCTTGCCACCTCCAGATAACACTCACTGTTTTCTCCCCCTCTGGGAAGCAAAATTTTTAACTCATTAATCTTATAGGACTGTCCGATTATGTCAAACAAGGGAATTATAAAACTTTTAAAGTGTAATTTTTTCTATCGGTTCAAAAAACTGTAAATTTCATTTGGGGATTCCACTGCTTGCTGCACGTGTCTATTCCAGTTACACATCCTGAAACTGGGGAAATTACCACACATTGGTGTGGGGACCCACTGGGACCACTGTGTGATGGATCTGTGCTAAAACTCCGTGCATCACCTGACCTCCGTAAGTCCCTACTCCAACTGGCGAACCCCAGTGACATTTTAGGTCTCTAGGAATTAGTGTAATCTCAGAAGCAGTGTTTGGTAATTCTGTAAAAGTTTGACCAGTTTCCCTTCTCCAGTTCAGTCACCTTGGTAAATATAAGACTAGGGCCTTGGCTGCTTGGAAGAGGGAAGTTACCTGAGAGATCAGGCAAATGTTAGTAGGTTGGCATTCAAGCTGGTCCCCGAGGTGCACATTCATATTTGGAGAGGGGGGTGCTTTTTAGATGGAGATTGCTCAAAAAAAAAAAAGTGGCCTGGTCTGGCTAGAACATGAGTTTTGGCTGTAACGGCCTGCAAAATGTGGTATGTAATCATCCACTTTCATTTTCTGATCCGTTTCATCTTTTGCCTAACACATGGCCTGAAGCACTGGGATTGTTGAAATTGGTGACTTCCTAGGACTAGGCTGAGGTCCGGTAGGAATGATGACGTTAGTGATAGTCAGGATGTTTGTGATGCCCGTCCTTAACTCACAGTAATATGTGCGGTAGGTGTTCTCATTTGGTAGATTATACGACTGAGGCCCAGAGTGGTTCAGGGACTTGCCCAGAGTTCTAGCCATCAGGTCTCAGTTTCCCCATGTTTTCCTTTGAACTAAGACACCACTCATTAAACCCATGGGACTCTTTGCCTTCTGGTCCGTGCCCTTCCTGTTACTTCAGCTTGGCCTGCTTCCTGAGAGAAAGGCATCAGTGCCACATCCCTTCCCCTCCATCTTGCTGGGAGGTAACTGAGAGGCCCAGGTAGGCCGTCTGCCTGAAAGAAATGACTGGAATTCTGACCAGCCTCTTCTGTTTTTTAGTGGGCAGCTGAGGATTCTGTATGAAAACGTGCTGGGGCTTCTCATGAAATAAGCCTGTGCAAAGAAGTACTTTTTTGTCTGTGAGACAAGTAACTGTGTTCCCCAGTTTTCCATTCTGTCATGCTCACGGATGCTGTGTCTGATTCTGAGAATGCTTCTTCCTGTCCAGTGCTTTCCTCTCAATAAACAGCCCCCTCCTGTAGCTTCTGAGCTGAGCTCACTTCCCAGAGCAAGCCCTTCTGTCCTGGGTCCCATCTGCCCCACCCACTCACTTAGGGCACTTTTCTCTTTCCCTGGGTTCTCATAACCTGGACTTACATTGTAGTCTGTTTTGCAGACTTGTTTTCTTTTTACTTCAGTTGCCATGGTTCCCAACTTTGTATATCAGATAATCATAACTCCGCACCCTCTTTTTCCCCACTGTTTCAGTGAGAAAGCTGCACTCTTTTCTTATGGGGCCTCCGCAGTAGGGATTTGGTCGCTTTTTAATCATTTCCTTTCCGGCAGGCGTTTCTTGCCCTCCTGTTTATGAGTGTGTATTCTGGAGTCTGGATTGATTCAGGATTCAGATCACCACTTCATTTATAGTGTTTTTAGATAAAGAACCGCAGCCCATTAGAGCTGATGACCTAGAAAGAGGATTATGAGATGGGAAACAACTGATTTTTAAAAAAAAACCATCTGCCCTAAACTGGTTCTACCTGTATTACTTTGATTGTTAGTGATATAAACAAACAAATTATATAATTACAGGGGAAATGAGGCCTGTCAGATCATGGTCAGAAACCTAAGGGTTTTTTGCCTTGTGCATCTTACTGCCTTAACCCAGAAATCCCAAACTCCTGGCTTTGGTAGACTGTGTGCTGTGGTAATTTTGAGGCCATTTGGGTTGCCAGGGGGGTATCCTGGATCACTAGTTCTCTTTATAATAGGGTAAATAACTGGTAAAAAGGAACTCTCTGGGAGAGGCTGTGTGAGGAGGAGTAGCCCTCATTTTTGGTAGTATGGAGACACCATGCTGGGGATCACAGGACTTATGGTTAGGCCCTGGCTTAGTCATGAACGATCCATGTGACCACCTTGGGCAGCCCAGCCTTAGCTAGGAAGACTTCCGACTACTTAGGCGTAGCTTCTGGGGCACCAGCACTCATCAGATAACCTCACCTAAGGGCTCAGTGTACTGTGAACTGCCATAAAGAATATTGGGTGTGGTGATTGTGGAGGGGTGGTGGTGGGTGGAGATGGAAGAGGGCATAAATGGTGATGGAAAAAAATAAAAAATAATTTTACAAAAAAGAATAGTCGGGTTTGTGTGGAGATGCCAGTCACCAGCTTTCCTGGAGCTTCTGTGGTTCAAAAGGAAAGATGGAAAGATGGAGCTGGAGTTTCAAGCCAACACAATGTGATTCCACCTATGCATCTACTTTGGACCCCACTGATCCTACCAGACTTCCTGTTTCCACCTCTAGTCAGTTATTCCGTTCATCTATTCCAGCTCTCGGCCTAGAATTCCCTTCTCCCTCCTCATTTCTTTAGATCTGGCAACTCCTACCCACCTTTCACTGTTTATAAAATGACCTTGATGCATATGCACAGCTTATGATGATTGCTAGTTTAGATACTAGTTATTTGCTTTAAATCAAGCTTCGTTAGAGACGGGGGTGTTTTGTATTCACTTTGCCAGCCATATGGTGGGCTAGCAGAAACACTGATGAATTGGAGTGTGCCCCTGGAATAAGCTAGTGCAGTTCTAGGTGCATTGGCAAGAATCAGTATACAAGTCAGTCAAGAAGGGAGGGGAGGTCATTTGCTTGGCATGGAGTAGCAGACACTTGACAATCTTCTCGCATGCTTTGCCTGTCTCAGCAGCAGCCCTGGGAGGTGTGGGTGGTGTGCTGCTGCTGATCTGGAGACAGTGTCATGGAATGCAGTGGTTTCACAGTCAAACAGATTTGAGTCTTTCGACTCTTAAGCCTCTGCGCCGCAGGTTCTTCATTTTATAAGATGGCGCTATTTCCCCCTGCCCCCTTAGGTAATGGTAAATATTAAGTTGAATGTCAAGTGCCAGTGCAGGCACTCTGTAAGTGGTTACACATGGCCATTTGCAGGTGAAGAAGCGGAAGTAGAAACTTGGGAAGGTGAACTAAGTTGCCTCCTGGCTGTTCACCCAATCAGCAGTAAACCAGAGTTAAACCCAGGCACCCTTAACCCCAAACCCAGCTTGATGCCAGTCCCTGCAGCCTGTGTCATACCATGTCTTGTCCCTTGACTCATTCTATGTGAGTGGAGATGGGCTGGCTTTTATAGAGTTGGCTCATACCAATTGTACTGGTCCTCTTGGATTGGAGCAATTGTCACCACTGTCACTCTTAACTTTTAATACACTGCATTCCTGTAGCCTAAAGGTGGTGTGAATGTGCCCATCTCACTCAAGCTCTTTCCGGTCTTCCTTTGATTTAGGAGAAAGGATCCTGGGTTATGCTGAGGAGCCCTGTTATCTCTGGTTTGTCATGGAGTTCTGTGAAGGTGGAGACCTGAATCAGTACGTCCTGTCCCGGAGGCCGGACCCAGCCACCAACAAAAGCTTCATGCTACAGCTCACAAGCGCCATTGCCTTCCTGCACAAAAACCACATCGTGCACAGGGACCTAAAGCCAGACAACATCCTTATCACAGAGAGGTCTGGCACCCCCATCCTCAAGGTGGCAGACTTTGGACTAAGCAAGGTCTGTGCGGGGCTGGCCCCCCGAGGCAAAGAGGGCAATCAGAACAACAAAAATGTGAACGTGAATAAATACTGGCTGTCCTCAGCCTGTGGCTCAGACTTCTACATGGCCCCTGAAGTCTGGGAGGGACACTACACAGCCAAGGCTGACATCTTTGCCCTGGGCATTATCATCTGGGCAATGATAGAAAGAATCACTTTCATTGACTCTGAGACCAAGAAGGAGCTCCTGGGGACCTATATCAAACAGGGGACTGAGATCGTCCCTGTTGGTGAGGCGCTGCTAGAAAACCCAAAGATGGAGTTGCACATCCCCCAGAAACGCAGGACTTCCATGTCTGAGGGGATCAAGCAGCTCTTGAAAGATATGTTAGCTGCTAACCCACAGGACCGGCCTGATGCCTTTGAACTTGAAACCAGAATGGACCAGGTCACATGTGCTGCTTAAAATTCAGGGCAAAGCATCTTGGGTGTTTTTAAACTAGGTGAGTGTACTCTTTTTGTTGTGCATGCAGTCTTCCTGGACTGGATTTTTCGCCCTGGGCCCTGGGGTGGGCCCTATGGAGTTGGGAAAGGCAGGATTGAAGGGAACTCAGTGCTTTTTATCAGAGATCCCCCAGGTCTTGATGAGATATGTGGGATTATTTGAGTATGAGTTGGAATGTCCAGAGAAGTTTTCTGAGTGGAGTTGCATTTGAGCTGAGTCTCTTTTAAATTTCCTAGAAACATGTTTTCTCATTAATTAATAAAGGCTTACTGTAGAAAATGTGCAGAAAAGGTATGGGCAGTTTTTTTCAGAGGATAAGCGCCGTCCCTAAATTGTATCCCTTCTCCTCGCACATCCAGTTCTACATAGTTTAGATGAAGCTGTGGTTAGGTAGTTATGTTTCCTGCTCTTTCACTCAACGCTAATCTGTGCATTTCCCCATGTCATGCTTTTGAAAGTATGGCTTTCAATAATTGACATTTCATTGTATGTACAATAATGTAGCCATTCTCCTACTCTAGATATCAGATGGTTTCTCCATATTTAGACACTATAAACTCTGTGAGTGAGTATTATCTGGAAAGCTTTGCTTATGTAGATTATTGCCCAGATTTATTGTGGGCTTTCACTTTTCAAGTATTGTGCTAGGTTCTGGGGTAACAATGGTAAGCATCATCAGAAACTTGCCCCACCCTCATGAGTTTTGCAGCTTAGTCGGGGAGAGAAACATTACTCAATATTTACCATAGTTGCTTTGCAACAAAGGAGAAGAGATATTAAGGAAAACTGACCTTTCAGGGGATTGTGCCCAGAAGCAAGACTAGGGAATTGGGGACAAGGAGGAGCACTTCAGGTAGAAGATCCTAGCCTCTGCAAAGGACCTGAAGCCAGAGGGACCTTAGCACATTTGAGAGACTCCACCAGCTTGAGTAAGTGAAGAATGCAGACACGTGGTAAGGGGTAACAGTGACCTGCCAGAGTGTGGGCAAAGCTGAGGTGGAACATCCCAAAGTGTGTACCAGGAACAGCAAGTTCAGTTGGACCAGAACCTGCGGTGTGAGCAGGGGAAATAAGATCAGAAATTAGGTGAAACCTGGCGCCCTGGAATTTGACCTTGACTTAGCAGGCTTGGGAGCCATCTGTGGACCAGAGTGGAACAATGCAGCATTAAGAACTTAGTATGTGCAAGTTGAATTGAACAGAAGACTAGAGACTTGGAGACTGGTTGGGTCAATTGTTTTATTCCCACTAGTATGGGACATTGTTGAACCTGAAATTGGGTAGCACTGAGGATAGAGGAGTACCTTGATCTTCCGAGCAGAGAATTGGCAAGATCATGGGCCAGATGTGCAAGTAGAAGAAAGTAGATGTGGGAGATTAATGGAAGTATGCAAATGCTGGCTAGTGTTCTGGTCAGATGTGAATTCTTTTTCTTAACAGAAAGCCCCAGCCTTGTTTTGTGGGAAGGAAAAAAATACAAAAAACATTGACTACCATCTTTGCTTGGTATTTTCACATGTACCATTTTGTTTCTCCTTTGCAACCCTATAATGGGTTGAGTCACTACCCAAAATCCTACTAAATTAAAGGCAGGTGTATCTTACTCGTGACCCTCCCTTCTTTCCCCTTTTTTCTTAATATCAGTATGGCAAGCTGGAAGTAAGCTACCCTTACATTTTGCTGAAGCCTTGAGATGAGGTGATGGGGCTGGGGCTGATCCCAGTGGTTGGTCACAAGGAAGGGGCCTTAGCACATGAGCCTTGTGTCAGAAGTTTCAAATCAGTTATGATATAAGTGAGCTCTATGTGCCTGGTTAAAATTGGGAAGAGCTCTTGAGTCCAAACACCTTTTTCTCCCATCATCTGGGTGGATTCTTAGTCCCCTCCTTTCCTTCCATCACCCTCAGATTTCTGGTTGGACTTGGTTAATTTTTGTTTTGTTTTGTTTTTAAATTTTATTATTGTATGGACTTGGTTAATATTGATTTGAGCTGGTTACATCTGTGTTCTCAGTGAATTGTATTTCACGCTGTCCCTTCCCATTTCCATCTCATCTTTTCCACTTTTAAAAAACCCCTTAGAATTCAAGTTTGCCCTGGAGTAGAAAGGTAGTCATTGGAAGAGGGACCAGAATTTTGGTTAGGATTATGGGGTGTCACAACTAATTGAGATCACTACTTTCATTTGGACATCTACACTTGGGATCTGTGCTGATTTGCAGGCCAAGTTTTAACTAAATAGGAGTGATTCCTGCAAGTAGGAGAAATAGAGGAGAGGAGAAAAAAATTAGGTACAGAGTGTCCCAGGCTCTGACAGGTAACAAAGACAGTACAGTACTTGGTCTTTTGGTTTCTATTTGAGTGTAGCCTATCCTGCCCTGTCCTAGCCGGGCACTTAGAATTATGGGCCTAGGCCCAGGCCTGTGTGACCAGAAGCTGAGCCTTGTGTCAGAAGTTTCAAATCAGTTATGATATAAGTGAGCTCTATGTGCCTGGTTAAAATTGGGAAGAGCTATTGAGTCCAAACACCCTTTTCTCCCACTAGGCTTTATAGATGGAGAAACTGATTTCATATATCGATTTATTGGGAAACTATTTGGCAGGGATGATTTTAAGCATAGGAGATACATTAGTGAACAAAACAGACAAAAATTCTTGCAGTTGTGGAGACATTCTAGTAGGGAGACAGACACATATAAGTGATATGTTAGAAAGTGCTAAGTGCTGGGGGGCAGTGTAGAGCAGGGTAAGGGAGATCAAAATACTAGGTCTGGGGTGGAGGTGTGTTTTGAAATAGAAGAGATCAGGGTGGGTCTCCTTAAGACAGTGACATTTGAGTAGCAAAAGTTAGGAGTTGAGGGAGTGAGTCATGAGGATTTCTGGCAAAAGAGCATTCCAGACAGAGGAAACAGCCAGCAGAAGGGCTTGAAGGCTATATAGTGAGCAGAGAAAAGAGTGCATGAAGAAAGCCTAGAGAGGTAACTAGGAGTCAACTAGAATAGGCCTTATTGGCTTTTGTAAGGTTTTTGGCTTTTATTCTTGAGTAAGATGGAAAGACATTGGTATGTATTAAGTTATTTGATACCTAATCTTTTAGGGTCATGTGACTTCTGTGCTAACAGTAAGCTATAGGGGAGCAAGTGAGGAGATAAGATGGGAGGCTATTGTAGTAACCCAGGTGAGAGGTAAATGGTGGCTTTGAGCAGTGGAACAGGAGAGGTGATGATTGGATTTGGGGTGAATTTTGACGTCCCAATAGGATTTCCTGTTGGATTGAATGTAAGGAAGGAATTAAGGATGACTTCAAGGCTTTGGCCTTGGAAGCCATTAGAAGGATAAAGTTGCCATCAAATGAGGTTGGAAGCCATTAGGAGAAACATGTTTGGCTGGAGAAAGTTAGGTTTTAGTCATCTGAAAGTTTGGAATGCCTACTTAGAATCCAAGGATAGAAGTAAAGCAGGCAGGTGGATGAGTCTGGAATTCAGGAAAGAGAGCTGGTCTAGAAAGACTTAATTTAGAGATGGCCAAGGTACTACAGTGAGTATAGAGATGATTCCAAAGAATGACTGAGCTCTGGGCCATCCAGCATTGAGGTTGGGGAGGAGAAATGAAGTCAGAGGTTAGAGACTTGGATATGGTCTCCTGAAAGGCAGGTGAAGAAAAGGCCTCAGGAGGAAGGAGTAATCAGCCATGGCATACATGCCAGCAGGTTGAGATGAGGACTGCGGGTGGACCGTTGGATTTAACAACTGGGAAGACCTTAGTGTTCATGAACAATTTTGGTGGCACACAGTGGGGAAAACCATTAACTAGAGTAGGTTTGAGAGGGAATAAAAGAATAATTGGAGGCAGAGAATAGACCAATGATTCTTAGTTTTAGTCTGAAGACCCTGTTACACTCTTGAAACCAAGGACTCCAGGGAGCTTTTGTTTTAGGTTTTATCTTGATATTTGTGATATTAGAAATTAAAACTGAGAAATGTTTTAAATGGCCCTTTCAAGTGAATATAAATAATAATAGGTTGACTATATGTTAACATAAGTATCATAATTTATGAAAAATAACTTTTCAAAAACATTTTTTGAGTAGAATGGTACTGTTTTGTAGTTTTGCAGATCTCTTTAGTTTCTGCCTTAATAGTCAGCTAGATTCTCATATCTGCTTCTGCATTATAACCTGGTGCCATGTCCCTCATCGTGGAACTTCTGGAAAACTCCACTGTGCACTTAGGAGAGAATGAAAGTGACAAAGAGAACTAATGTCCGAGTGTTATGAAAAGGTTTAGCTTCCTGGACTCCCAAACTGCACACCACACTTTGAGAACCAATGGTAGTATTGATGACTGTTCCCAAGGAATTTTACTGGGAAGGGGAGCTGAGAAGTTGGGGGCAGCTGGAGACCAATGAAGGGACAGAGTTTGTGTGTCCTGATTCCTAGCCAGCTATTCTATTAGACCTGTTGTTGTGGCTCCAACTCCAGCTGCATATAGAAAACACACTTATCCCTAGTACCTGTACCATGAAGAAACTTCAGTAATCTAGGCTTGTAGATTTCAGAGGGATGTGTAAATCAGGGTTACATGGTTTTAGTGTTTTGCAACACATGGGATTCCTCTGAAAGGAATGTTGCCTAGTGAATTATCTAGGATTGAGTCCCACTTCTGGTTTACTGGCAATGTGACCTCAGGCAAGTTATTTTACCCCTCCGAGTTTTATTGTTCATAAAATAGAGTGGATCATATTTATGCTATGGGGGTTGTTGGGAATCACAAGAGGTTGTGAAAGTGTCCTATAACAACTGTCTAAATGAAATGTTAAATGGTAGAATTTTAGGCACGCTTTGACTTGAGGTAGAAGCATTGTCTTCTGTTTTCTTCTGAAGGCAGTGAGTGGTCTTTAATAGTGGCCTTACTTCTGATGATTACCAAATAGCGTTTTTCCCCCAAACAAAGTTGCACTCAAGGCAACTGTTCGATTACTTGTTTCAGAAAAATTCTGTTTATAAAGATTGCTCAATGATGGATTCTATCTTTCTCTTGTCATTTTTTGAAGATGCTTAATAATTCCTAATGGTTCCTACCAGCCACCCACAAGCCTTACCCAAAGTGAGAAGCCAGCCAAACTCATGTTCCAGGTGCCACCACCCACATGTTACCAGGGAGGGTGTTATGGGATGAGAGAATCAGCATTCATGGCCAAGTTTGCTGTCTAATATACAAACTTGGTTACTAGGGCCTTTTTGAAGCCAGGGCCTTTGAATGCCGTTCATTTGGAGCAGGCAGCTTGAGCCTGCTGAAGGGAATCAGATGTTGATGTGACCTAAGGGGTCATAGAAAATATTCTTTGCTCCATGTGATTTTTGGTGGCTGCTTAACATCAGAGAAAGAAATCAGGCCTAAATTCTTGAAGTGATCAGTGATCTATTTATCCTTGGTCTGGGGCCAGAAGATGTGGTTCTGGGCTAACAAGCTGAGTGACCTGGATTGGCCCCTTGACCTGGGCTTCAGATTTTGCTTCTGTATTACCAGAGTTGAGGTGTTTTTAACATGGGGTCCCCAAACCTCTAGTTGGGCCCCTAATGGTCTTCTGGAGATTCACAAACTTTTCCACTCATCTCACAGGCAAAGAGTGTTTGCTCACGTTGAAGCTGTGGAAGCCAGTCAGATCACCTGTTTCCTTTTGGCTGGAATTATACCCCAAACTGTGTCACGTTGTAGGTATCAAGTTAATGAGAAGTGACACTAAAAACTAAAAATGGAAAAGAAATGCTTAACTGATGTGGTTTGTTGTATTTATTTTTTATTTTTTTAAAGGCTTCCAGTCATTCTTATTTTTCAATTACAGTTGACATCCAATACTGTATTAGTTTCGTGGTTGCACCCCAGTGATTAGACATTACATAACCTACTAAGTGGTCATCCCGATAAATCCCGCACCCACCTGACACCACACATAGTTATTAGAATATTACTGACTCTTCTCCCCATGCTGCACTTTACATCCCATGGCTATTCTGTGGCAACTGGTGTTTTGTATTAAACGGCAAAGTCTTCAACAGTCACTGGGGGATAAATTAAAAAGCAGGTTTTAGGTGAGAAAGTGGGAACCCAGGACAGATAGGTCTCCAGGTCCCTTCTCTGTTGACTGTGACATCCTGTCCCAGCCTTCAGGACAGCCATGAACTAACCCAGGAGCACCTAAGACATGCCCCCCCCCTCACAGGCCTGCCCTCCGTGGGGGAGGTGGTGGATGAGACTTAGCCTCATGAGTGTGGAGGGCTAAGGGGTTAGGCTCTGAAGGAAGGCGACAGTGCTGAAGATGACCAGAGATGATGATAATTACTGGTCACCCCTGGGCTAAGTGCTTTATGATCATTATTTCATTAACTTCTTAAGTAACTTCCCGAAGGTCACAGAGCTAATAAGGAGTAAAGCCATGGGTGGCTTTACCCAGTATGGTATATTACCTCACTGAATCATCTTTAGTACTCCAGTGTTTTTATAACTGACTCCAACAACTGAGCACCAAGTAGACTGAATCTCCTGCCCTCCTAGTACCACTCATTCTGAGATAGTCAAGTGGGTGGGAGGCACCTGGCACTGAGTAGGTTTCCAGTTGGGAGGTCACCTCTCCTCTGAAAAAGCACAGAGTGTGCCGGTGAACAACTAGGTGGGAAGTCCCAAAGGATAGTGTAAGCAAAAGGCTTCACGGAAAAGGTGAAACTGCCAAAGGCACCAGAGTTAGAGGTTTGATCCTTACAGTCCAGAGGCTCGTACCACTTAAGTCTCTGGTGGCGTCTGAACAACGGGAGGGTGGGAGGGAAACGCCACCCTTACCCTGGAGTGGATGATTAGATCCTTAAACAGTGGGGTTTTAGTTAACGTGGGGAGAGCATGGCGGGACGGTATTTAGCCAGTGATTGTAGACGCTCATCCAAGCAGACCTGGAGCCTCTGAGCCCCTGTCTGTGAAGTGGAAGTCCCAGCCTTGCCTTACCTTCCTCACTAGACTTCATGGAGCTGCGCGTGAGTGGAGGGCTTGTGAGTGAAGATCCAGAGGGTTTGAAAGCTCGGCCTTCACTGGAGATCTGGCTGCCCTAGGAACTAGCATACAGAACGTCTTCTGGGGCCTGGCCCGCCTACTGGTGTTTTCTGAACATCCCCCCAGGTGGGGAAGGCTGGTGCTGGCAAGGTCAGCCAGCTCCCCCGAGCAGCTTTTGTCCCTGCTGTTGCCATCCCCTGCCTGCTCCCGGTAGCAAGAGGAGGAAGCCGAGCTGTAGGTTATGTAGTGTGGCTGGTGGCCTCCAGGGATAATCTGTCCCTTGAACTCAGCAGGACATCAAAGCATCTCAGGGGACAGGCCTGCCCCACGCGTTGCTGCTCACTTCCTCCTCCTCCCTGGCATCCGTGGCCCCTCCTCCCGAGACAGCGTCCCTCTGGGCAAATGGGAACGGCTCCCGTAACCACCAGTCTGTGAGCAAAGCTCCCTGACCAGAGGGGTCCTTCCAACTCCCATTTCCTCTTACCCAGGGACATTCAGACTCCCACCAACACTAACAGCTCCTGGTTATAAAAACCTGCGTGGAGGAGCCACTTGACTTGTTCAGGGGGAAGCCCTGCCCTTTTATCTCCAACCCTGAATCAAGTCCTTTCCATCGTATTATCGTACAGCGTCTGCGTGGCATCTGCATAAGCGCTCTGTTATCTTGCCATCATTCTGCTGGTGGGCAAGCTGAGGATCACTTTCCTGAGGTTTTGAGAGTCAGGATTTGAAACAAGGTACCTGACTGGAAATTCCACTGTTCATTCTGCCTCTTACAGCCTCTTTAAAAGTAGCTTTTGATGGGTTTATATTTTGAGGCAGACTGCGATTTCCCCTCCAAATAGCATCACACAGGTGGCCCTTTAGATGTTAGTGGGCAGGCTGCCCGTGGTGTCCTTCAGAGTCTGACAACTATGTGAGCACACTGCAACAGCGCCACCACCCACTCCTTCAGGTGAGATCACCTATGTGTGGATTCCTCATGTCACACTGATACAGCCTCAGACATGGGCAGGTGAGGCATGGCTGGGATAACCAAGGGTCGGGCAACAGTAGGCAAAAGCCACATTAGCAGGCAGACATCAAACTTACCAAGAGATTGGGAAGTGGTAGGCCCAAAGCGCGCCCCACATGCTGGCAGCCAGGAGAGCACTGGCACTGGGGCGTGCTGACAGGACAGTATGGCATTTGTACAAGGGCCCCTTGTCTCTGTTCCCAGTACCGTATCCGAAGTCCTTTCCAAGTGAACTTAGCCTGACCATTTGAGGTTGATGGGGACTCCACAAAAAGGCAGGATTGCTAGGTTTCTCCTGACACACACATCTAGCTCATTGAGTCTTAACTAAAGCAAGGGATTTCATCATTTGTGCCTGTCATTGGTGTTGCTGCCTGCAGCTCTGTGTTGAAGGATTCTGGCCAATGCAGGTTCAGTTAGCAAGAGCCCTCCTGGCTATGGCAGGCACTTGCCCAGTGGAGAGGCTGACAGTATAGACACCAGTGTTGCCCTCTCAGAGCTCAGTTTAGCAGTGCGGATAAGACATGGACACTTTGTTGTAGTGGGCGTGACTTGGGAGATACACAGGAAGCCTGGAGAGAGTGGAGGGGAAGCTGGAGGAGGTGGCGCCCTGGGCTGGTTCTAGAAGGTAGGTTTAGGGGTACCTTGTTGGCCAGATAAATGAAGAGGTCACATCTCAGGGTTTGTCAGAAACTCTCCTTGGCATACTGAGGCTTTGCTGGGTACAGAACTCAGCTGACGGAGAGGGGTACTGTTCTCAACCAGAGCAAAAAGCCCAACCAGAGGTGCATTCTAGGCCCAGAACCTGGGGAGTCTCCCCAAAGTTCTGTCTTGATAAACAAGGGCAGCAGTAGATAAGCTCCCAGCCCCTTGTTTCGTTTCCACTAGTGAGTCCTCGGTGGTATTACAAAATCAGAGGAAGTGGAGACCTCCTGCAGCATTTCTAGGACTCAGAGGCATGGCAGGCCTTAAAACTGCCAGCCAAGTTTAAAATAAATCAATACCATAAAGTACTGCAATGAATTTCCCAACGTAAAGGGATTTCACTTTCTGTTAGAGGTGCCAGGGGAAAGCTATAACTCAGCCTGCATCGCACACAGGTCAGAATTCTGTATTTTGTTTCTTTGTAAAAGAAAGTGCTGTCTAGGGACTTGGGGAATGGATTAGAGCCATTTAGACACACCGTAGGGCACAGTGAGGAAGGTGAAAATGCTTCTCTGTCCCCTGGCTGCACAAAGGAGCCGAGTGTGGGCCTGGGCCGGTAATCTTGTGAATGGTGACCTCGATTTTTCAGTTCTGAGGCATGGACTGTAGCAAGAATGGAAGGCAGGTTGGGTTGGGTGTAGTGTGTTGGGTTTTAGTATTGACCATCCGTTCCAATGGGAAAGTCACATGATGTGAGCCAGTTGACTCATTCTGCTTTTACGTCCATCCCTTTAGAAAAAGGGGCCCTGAAATATCATGTATAACACCCTTTTGCTTTGTCCTTTCTGCTCTTTTAGACATGTCTAAGACATGTCCTCCCAGAAAGCTCTAGTCTAGGGCAAATCTAAGGCCTGGACTGGAAGTAGTGCTGTCAGATCTTGGCAGAATGAATGGGCCTCTCGAGCACCGCCCAGCCTTGTACCAGACATGGGAGAGCTGGAAGTCACAGTAAAAACTCATTTGTTGTTAGTAACCAGATTGTCTGCTTGGGTTTGATGAATGTGTTTGGAAGGAACTCTTGGTTTGCATAGGGCAGCAGAAGTGGGTGTAAGTATACCACACCCCGGACAAACAACAGGGTGACTTTTACCTTTAAAAAAAATTACTTGGGAGTTTAGGCCAGTTGCCTAAACTGAAATCCAGATGTCACTGTGGACACTATCCAGAGATCCTCCTCCCTGGCCTGCCCTGAGCATCTCAGGGCATGGGCACCAGCCAGGTGTAGCACAGAGAGCCTTCGGAGAGCAGCCACTCCAGCCCAGTGTTTTGGAAGTTCTGTGGCAGGGGCATGGCTGTCCCAAGAACTCATTTCCCACCTACTCTTAGGATTTTATTGAGTTGGGCATAACATAGTGATGCCATAGGCAGACCCAGATGTGGGTCTTGAGGATCTGCAGCCTAATTACATGGGCTTAATTATGGTTAGAAAGGCTGCTTCCCTTTTCTCAGTGGAAGGGTAAGAAGTGTTCTACTCAACAGATCCAGGTTCTCTCCTGTGAACTTGAAAATACCGACAAGGGATTGCCACACTCCTCCCTGCTCCTCACTACTCCCACCCCTCAACACACAGTGCCAGTAACAAACCTTAGCACAGTGGTTCTCAGAGTGGGGTCCCCAGATTGAGCATGCCCTGGGAACTTGATAGAAAGGCGTATTTCTGGCCCCCCTCAGACCTACAGACTTGTACACTGGGGAGTGGTGCTTAACAAGCCTCCAGTGATGCTGCTGCATGCTATGGTCTGAAACGGGCAGAGGGTAAGGCACCATCGACTCTATCATCTATTAGACAGCCGGCCGCCTGCCTCTTACCCCTTTGTCCTCAGAGAGCTTGGATCGAGGCCTGAGTTGGGCAGGCCTGCCGTGTTCGAAGCCTGCCTGTCTTCTATAATTACCTTGCACTGGGACTTTGGGAAAGTCATTCCTCTAGGCCGTGGTTTCCTCATCCAGAAAAACTACCCAACGGACCACTGTGGGCCCCTCTTCCCTACTCCCTTAGCCCTGGTGCATTCCCAGTTCCCCAGCAGATGTGGTCCTAGGCCCAGGGACTCCTGGCTCTCACCCAGTTTCTCCCTTGGTGAGGATGAGGTGAGGCCCTGTGGCCACCAGCACCTGAAAGCAGGAGGAGGAAAACCATCCAGCTTCTCATGGGCTTCCTGGCCCTGGGGCAGTGGACTCCTGAGCCATAGGAACAGTGAGCATCTTGGATGCTCTCGGGCGAGTACCACCGAGAGTAATGGGCCCCTGTGAGGTCTTCATGGTAGGACAGGTGACCACCCTTAGAGGAGGGAAATTTGCAAGGGAGGAGGCGTAGGGAAGGGGAGGCAACAGGACGCACAGAGAGGGCTTAGGTCTCCACATGGAGGCTTAGACATGGCTTTGAACCAAATGAGAACTTCACTTGTTCATTCCACAGGCTTGTATTGAGTACCCGCTATGTGCCTGGCATGGGCCGTGAGATGCAGTAACCCCTGGCCTCACTCCATTTAAACCTTAGGCATCTCCCTGAGCCTTGGAATCCTCCTTTTTCAAATAGGTTGCTAACACTTGCCGATAGGATTTTCGTGAAGAGTCAGTGGAGAATGTATGTAAAGCTAGCCTGGGTATGCAGTCAGCACTCCCCAGGTGTTGAGCCCTGCTGTCCTTTCATTCCAGTTCTTGGCCATGCTATTAACAGCTAGAAGTAGTAACCAGGATGGGTGCAGGCTCATGTGCTTTCCACCCCATCCCTCACTGATAAAAAGAAAGCACACACCCCAGAAGGGCCTATAATTTTTTATTGATCGACTGTGTATGTCTTAGGCACTATGGTAGACGCTAGCGGTACGTTGGTAAAACACCAGACACGGTCCCTATCCTTGAGGCTCACTTATACCTCAGTTTACAGCCTTCATTTGATGGCTGAACCTTGTTTTGTTCTTCCCATTGTAACCAGCTTCTCATTAGGTGACTGTGTGTCTAGCTCTTCTGCGTCTTCATTTGCATATGCTATAATTATGTCTCAAGAACATAGCATTTTGTTGTTTTGGTGTTTACTCTTGCTTTTTAGAACTGAAAGTCTGCAGTGTCCTGTCACGTGGACAGGCTGGTGGTTATGCCAGAGAGCAGCTTTCTAGAGCCAGCATCTCTTTGGTTTTTTCAATAGTTATATAACATTAGGACCATAATTGCTGGTTATAAAATTGATTTTGAGGGCCACTTTAATTTGTAAATTGGGAAATACCTTCTATTTTGGATTAAGGAAAGGAGGTGGGAGCAGACCTCTGGTTTCAGTTGCCCTCAGATTTCTAAGTTCAAGCACCAGGGATGGCCCTACCGCCTTAGCTTCACCTCCAGCTAATGGAGAAGGAGCTTCAAAGTCAGTCCTTCACCTATCCTTTCACCTTGGTTTGAATTATATACTAGGGCATAACATGGAGGCTGGCCCCACCTGCCTGTTCGCCACATCTCCTTCCCCAGAACCCAGGAGAGTAGAGGCCTGTTTTGCACTGGTTGAGCACATGCTTACTGAGAGTGTCTGCTGCTTGCTGCTAGTCTTGTGTACACTCTGTTTCAGGACAGGAATAAGCCTGTGCGGTCTGGAGTCTTTATCGTCGGAAGGCATGTGGAGCAGGAGGGACAGACACCTCTCTCTGTCACCTGAAGTTACTGAGCTCATGCTGTTTGCCAGACTTCATACTCTCCCCTGTTTATTATCTTGTGAAATCCTCACATGTGTCCCGGGTATGGTGTCCTCCCCACTCCCACTCCAGAGAGGAAATGTTTTGCCCCACTGGCGCCATGGAGCTCTCTGGCACCGTGGTCTTTTTCACGAGCTTCTGAGGATAGGTCATATTAGCAAGTGTAGTGGCACAGGACTGTCTCAGCACTCCTGGGAGCTCAGTGGAGGGAGTGCAGGCTTTTTGTTGATGAAGTAAGTAGTGGCAGCGTGTAGTACGTGTTGTTTTAGATGGCCCTGAAGAAAGGAGGGCAGATGAGGAGAGTAAGCAGGGGACACAGCGTGAGCAAAGGCAGACATTGGGAATTTGTGGAAAGAGCGGATCTTTGGGTTGGTTCCTGCTGAGGCTAAAGCAGGAGAGCAAAATAGCAAAGTTGCTAAGAGCCTTGAATGACAGCCTAAGGGGGGTGAACTTCATCCTGTAAAAAAAGGGCCGATGGGTGGGGTGGTATAAAGCTGTATTTTTGGCAAATGAGTCAGTCACAGTGAGGCTAGAGTTGTCAGTCCCTGGAGGGGGGGGCGGGGATGAGATGCTACACCTGACCATACCAGTCTTCAGTAGGCGTGAGACTGCACAGCCCCCTTCCCAGCATGTGAAGGGAGGGAGAAAGGGCAACAGTTCACAGGGCAGTGAGAAACCCTGTGCTTCCGAATTGGTGCTTTTGAACCTGTATGCTAATAACCTAGGTTTAAACCACAGCTCTGCCACTTACTAGCTGGGTGACTTTGGACAAGTCACCTACCTACTGGGCTTCCATTTCCTTGTCCATGAACGATACTCATTTAATGCTGATGCGTGCTGTATGCTGTTGTAAAGATAAAATGCAAGAAGTGGAAAGGCTCCACCACAGTTCCTCGCATGCAGCAAGAGCTCAGTAACGGGGAGGCTCTGTGTGTTGCCCTCTCCTGTTTGTTTTTGCCAAATCCTCATAGGCTAATCATCTGTTTGCACTTGGGTTCTTGTGAACAATTTGCTGTGCCCGCCCTTACGAGAGCTCCAAACCCCTTAGCAAGTGTCCCCAGTGAGTTCCTGTTGGCTCAGGGGGCTTTGGGCTGCTTGCTGTAACCAGAAGTCCCTATGGTCTCCTTTGCCCAGGCCACTCTGGGCATGACCTTGTTTGAGTCTTTCCTTTTATAACCGCCAATTGTCCTGTCCCCATATGGAAGAATGACCTCTCCCTTTTAGCCATTACTGCACCTGAGACATTTTCCTCCTGGCAAAGGGCTCACAAGGAGAACTCAAATCAGGAGCCCAGCCTCTCTCCCTTGAGCCCTTTCTCTGCTAACCACAGCAGCCGCAGCTGAACCTGTCTCGTTGGGGGCCCGTTGAGGCAGTTTGCGGCTTTCATTTCATCCCCACGCAGAATAAGTTGAGGAAGGGAATTAGTTAAGGTATCCCTGTAGCCTACTGCTAATTACCAAGGCTGTTTGGGAGACAAAAAGTTCCCCCTTAGTTTGTTTTGAGTGAGTTCCACCCAGTACCTGTTTACCAGCCTGGGTGCTTGGGGAAATCACCAACCCCAGTGCCCTAAGGGCTTCCATATGTGACTTCCCAGGTTTAAAGGGTCTTTAATAGGTGTGAGGCCTCTGGTGCCTCCTGCTGATTGTTGGTCACCAGAGAGGCCTGCAGATCTCAGTGTCTTAGGTCTTGCCCAGTGATTCTTATTTTTGTGCATTTGGCAAACTTTGAAATACTAGCATTTTGGCAGCACACTCCAAGGAATTGAAAACTTGAAAACAATATTAAGCAAGTCAGCAATGGTGACAACATGATCACTGTCATAATATGACCAAGTCTCCATGTCTGAGCTTCACGGCAGCTGCTTGCTACAGTTCGTATAGAACCATTCACTGCCCTCACCCAACTTTCCAGCATACTTGAGATAAAGCTGACATCTGTTTGCATGGCGTTAAGTGCATTGCCTTTCCCTCAGTAAGCCAGTCACTGCTGTCCATTGGGCCTGCCAGTGTTTCTACAAGAGTGTTTGTCCTCATTTTGGTAAATGGATCAGGCTCAGCTGACCCGGCATAGAGCCCATCTCCTCTCGGTGGCATTTGTCTGCCTTAAGGGAATCTCAGGGAGACGGATGTCACCCTCCCACTGTTAGGAAATGCGCTGTGCAGGGAGCTGAAGTCAGCCCTCCCACAGCACTCCCCTTACACCCTGACCCTGCCACACAGGTGGCGCTACCACCTTTGTCAAGGGAAGCCCCGTGTTGCCCCCTATGCTGTTTCTGGTTGGAGTTTTTGCCTTAATAGATGAGCCAACAAAGATCCTTAGTTCTCAGCATTCCTTGTGTTATGGACCCTTCTCAGAATATGAATGTTGGGGATATTCTCTCAGAAAAATGCACGTGACTTACGCTCTGGTACTTCATGCGCCTTCGGGGGGGGCGGGGTGCAGACCTGCGCATCCTTGGAATTAGAAGGACCTCAGGTTGAGAACCCCTGCCCTGGTCCTAAGCCTCTCATTGGCACATGAAGAAATTATGTCCCCAGAGTAGAGAGCTAGATGAGACTGGAAGCCAGGTCTCCCACCCCTACTGTCACCGCCAGGCAAGATTCTTTATCATTTTCCTGCATTTTGCTTCAGTGTCTCCTAGTAGGTTGCCACATGGGAGAATATTTCTACCCTTGTATTTGTGCTGTCACAGCCTGGGCAACAGTCCACCTTTCTGAAAATTCGGGGGGCTGCTTCCTCTGGACACACCTAAGTAGATGAAGAAGGTGTGGAAGATGGGAGGGGTGGCTTCTTAGGCAAAGGGTGGACTGCTGGCTGCCAAGGGCTGGAGCTTGGTTCTTCTTAGGGCTGCCCTGCCCCCACCACCTATCTCAGCAGTCCCTGTATTTTTTAATGTAGAGTAGGGGAGTCCACCATACCTCACAGTACCCCAGCCAGGTCTCCACCCCACCTCTTGAGCCACTTGTTAGCTAAGGAGAGTTGTTGGGCATTTTACCATTTTATAGGTGGTTGAGCCTGGCAGGAGGCCACCACGGTGGGTCTTTAAGATCTGGGCAAGTCCACAGAGTTGAGGCCAGACCCATGTCTTCCAGTGCTAACTGCCCTTCTCTTGAACCTCTTACTCTGACTGACAGACTCAGAGGCATTCTCTGAAGCTAGGGCAGCTCCAACTAGCCACACCAGTATTTCAAGCTCCCCCTCCAGATCAGGCAGACAGCTTTCCCCTTTGAGGGCGGGCCTCCTGATGGACAGCAAGGGAAAGAGTAGCAGAGAGAGCTGGTTCTCTAACTAGCTGCCTGTGTCACACCTGTGTGCTTCATCCCACCCAGCTCTAAAGGTGTCGGAGGGGAGCAGCACTATGTGGCACAGGAGAATAGCAAAACCCCAGTTCCTCCCCTCCCAGCTGCTGGAGCCTGGAGAAACAGCCCAGCCCTCGCTGCCTCTGGCTGATTGGGATGTTCAGTGGGAACTCAAGCAAAAGCAGGGATTGTTATCACCATATTTTTATATTAAAGTCCTGTCATGGTGAATAAGTGATTCTGTGTAGTTCGTAAATTAACTTTTTATTGCCATGTACCTAGCACCCAGTTTCTATCAGTCACCCAGTGTTTGAACTCTTGCCTTGGCAACCTGAAGCGTTGAGAGAAGCAGGAGACTCTCCCTGTCCTTAAGGAAGCTTGTAGATAGGAGTGGTAAGAGTAGCACCCACAGCATGGTTAGTTGTGGGATAGAGGGGTCTGTGGTCATTCTGTGTCAGCTCACTGGAGACTGGCTCCTCTGGGACTGCTTCCTGGGAGGTATGTGAGGGCATCTCGAAGGGTGAGTGCCACCTGAGTGGACATGAAGGGATAGGTTTGGGGATGGGGATGGGTGGGGTGCACAACAGACCAGCAGCTGTTGAGGCCCAAAGCAGAAAGACTGTCACCTCAAGAGAAGACTGACTATGGCTGGGTTGTCTTGTCTGGAATTTTTGCCTGAGCCAGTGATGATTGTGAGATTTTGTTTTGTTTTTGTTTTGTTTTTTGGGTGTGATTTAAAACTGCCATCGTAACTATTAAGCACCTCCTACATGCCTATTACAAATGCTGTCACTGGACTTCACACCCTGCAAGGTAGACATTTCCATACTTGAAGTTGAGAACATAGGCTTGGAGTTGGTAGAGGTCAAAGCTAGAGATTGGTAGAGCTGGGATATGAATTTTAGGTCTTTCTACTCCAAAGCTCATGTGCTTGACAAAGCACCAGTCTTGGCCATTCTGTAACACACGCTCTCTGGGAGATGCTCTCCCGCGCCCTTAATTTGGGACCTGCTCTTAGATTTCCACTTGGTTTTGGTCTCTTTGTCAGGGCTCTGAGATCATGAAGTTCCTGGTGTGTATGCTCTGATAATCTCTAGGCTTCTGTTCCCTATTCCCTTCTCTGGACCTGAAGACAGAAAACACTGTTACCCTATTTGTCATCTCTATCCCAATTTTTTTTTACCCTGACAACAGGACCCCCATATACTGTGCTGGGGACTGCTCAGGGCATAGTAGTACGTTTTTGCCTGACTCCTAGCACCACTGTTGCTAGCCAAGCCTCAGAGGAATGATGCATCAGAAAGCTTGGCTTTATTCCCTCTGACAGATTAGAATTGACAGTAGTGCTGGGGCCACTGAACCCCCCAGGGGCTGTCTTGTTGATAACAGTATGAAAAGCCAGCTGCTTTGTTTGGTGTATTAAACAAGTGAAGAATGACTCATTTTGAAGCTAATCCTATTTGGAAGGAGAGGCCTGCCCTCTGTGACCTGGAGATTACCTTGCCTCTCTGCCTCCACAGCATGATATGCTGAAAATTAACACGAGCCTCTGTTTGCTCATCTGTAAAATGGGAGGATTCCTGCATGGTCCTTTGGACAAGAGGCATTACATATTAATCTTGCAGATCAAATATGTCATTAGCTACAGGGAGAACATCACCACACAGGAGTGCAGGGAGAATTTAGGTCAGGGTGAGTTCTTGTCCACCCACCCATTAGTACCGCTATTTGAGATACTACTCAAATTGTGCTGTGGTCTGTGAGCACACCAGCCAGATGGCTTTCTTTACGGTGTGTGAGCCCATTCAGTTCCCATCCCCATCATCACTTGCTCTCCCCAGCTTCTGTCCTCCACACTACTGGTGGCCTTGGGAACAGTTCGGTTCCCCAGTGTCCTCGCACATACCAGACAAGTGCTTGGCTGGCAGAGGCACTTGCTGGAACGCTCCTCACTGCCTGGTTGGCACCACATGCCCCCGTTTGTGCTCTAGACACCAGACTTGTCCAGAACTACCTAAGCCAAGCCTTCCAGGAGCCTCTTTCTGTGTGAATATGTTTATAAATGAAAGGCTTAAATGGGTTTGAAACTCCACTAAGCTCTCTAGTCTCTGTAGGGAGTGGATTTTACATTACAAAGTTATATGCTAACAGCAGGAGCAGATCTCTCTGAGCTTCCCTTTCCTCATCTCTAAACCTGGAGTGACCTCAGGGCTATTGAGTGGAGTGAGGCAGTAGGTATAACACACTTGGTCCATTTTGGGACACAGTGAGTAGAAAGCAGCATAGGAGGGTTGACAGTTGCCTGACTGAGTTGTCACACACAGTGTTCTATCCACAGAACATGCCTGGCACATATGAAATGCTTGACAAGTGATTGCTGTGATAATAACAGAAATAAGGAGGTTGGGTGTGCTGAGGGAACTTGTTGCAAGAGCTGAAATAAGGGCAGAATTGCCAACACACCTGCTCGATTACTGACACCTTTCCCCCTGGAGACGATCTCGAATTGCAGGCTGTTAGGACCACTGGCTGAGCCGGCTTTGGAAGCATCAAGTGAAGACTGTCTTAGGGAAAGATAGCAGTGAAGGGTCTGCAAAAGTTTTGGCTGAGTGCTGGTTCTCCTGCTCAGCAACTCTGTGATGTGAGCCAACTTGCTCCAACTCTCTGGGCCCACTCCCTTCTTTAAATGGGCAAACCCATCCTCACAAGATGCAGTGATTGGGAGCGTGAAAGATGGAGTGTGCTAGAGGTGTCATCTATAGGTTTGTCACACCACCATTTTGCTCAGTGGGTGTGGCTTTGCCCTCAGGAGGGCTCTGGTCAGAGATAGGGGTTCCATGAAAGGGACAAGGGAAGCCCAGCCTGGGTAGGCAGGAGCTGAGGCATGGCCTCTGGGATGAAATGCCAGGACCCACCAGGGCTCGGGCCTACACGTTGACTGTTCCATTAAGTGCCTGGGAGGGTCTGCTGCTGCTGCAACCCAGAACTGTGGCTGGCACTTCAGCCCGAGCCTTCCTGTTCGTGGCCGTAAAAGGCCGCCCCCACTGTTTTCCAGTGAGGTTTCTGCCATTTGCTCCCTGGAAAGCTGTACCTTCTCTAGCAGGAAATGCGAGAGAGACTCAAAGTCCAGGTCCTCGCCACAGAAGAGAGGACCCTCTCATTTTCCTGTCCCTGCCCACAGGGTGAAGCCAACAGACCTACCATGAGCGCTGGAGCCAGTGCCAAAGCTGGAGGGGGGTGGAGGAGCCTGTGGGAAATGTCAGCCTCAATTCCTGGCACAGGACCCAGTGATTTCAGCAGTCATTACAGGCTGGTGTCTCGGGAGCTCTTGCAGAGCCCCTTGCTATTGGTTTGACCTCCTGCGGTCACACTCCGTTCCCCCAGCTCGTTATGTGGAAAGGGACTCCGGCTCCTGTACCTCTGCCTCCTTGACCACTGCTTTCCAGCTTCTGTGGGCCACCTTCCTGCTGATGATCTTCCTTATGAGGAAGTTGTCTTAGCTCGGGTCCTACCAGGGCAGGGAGGAAAGCAGTGTTGAAAGGTCAGAACTGGTCCCAGAGATCATCTTAGCAGATCACATATGACCGGCCAGTTTCCCGGGCAGGCTTTTCTTGTCCTGTTTCCTGAGGACGTAGAGTGTCTTGCATGGTGAGGTCCTCCCCAAGCTCGCCCTTTCTCCTGCCTCCTGATGGCTCTGCTTAAGGCAGTGGGCATGCTGACCAAAGCTGGGTATGTGGTGGCTGCTGGATCATCATAGGCCATGCATATGATGGTTTTATTTTTACAAATCAAAAACTGAGATGCAAGGCCCACCATTGGATTTCTGTTGAAAGGACTTGACAGGCAGGGAAACAAGCAGCAGAGGAAAAGGTTGGGCCTGAGAAACCCAGTATTTTCTTTCAGGTCCAAGAGCTTTCCAGTGCAGTTATCATCCATCCCTACTTTACCCCACACACGGGTGCTGGGTCACCTCACCTGTGCAGCAGGGGAGGGACTCACCATCTCACCTCAGAGGTTCGAGGTGTGGGAAATTCCCCACGTCCACTGTATGTGGAAGAGTCCAGAAAAGCCCTGGGTCTGGTTTCTTGGACTGCTCGCTTCTCCGTGGACCTGTGTGTCAGAGCTGCCAGCTTTTCTTGTTGATTAGAGTACGCTCTTTTCCATTACAGAATGGAGTGTGCTGTGTACTCAGTGCTAAAAATACAGAGGAAAAGTGAGGGGAGAAGACAGACACACTTACACACACTCATGACAAGTACAACATTGTGGTGTATTTTTTGCCAATTGTCCTGTACTCGGAGGTTTTGTGTGGTCATACTCAAGCCGCAGAACCGTGTAGCCTACTTTCCCCGCCTAACCCAGGGAATGTTCTGCCATAATGTTCAAAATGCTGCGCAGCCTCCTCATTTCCTCTGTAAATATCATTGGTGGGTGGATCATTTGCTTAAGTCTCTTATTTTGTGGATTGTTGCCTGGTAATTTAAATATACTTCAGTGGACATCTTTATTCATAAAGTCCTTCTCATGTTGAGGATTATCAGTAAGATACATTTCCAGCAGTGGAACTACAGGCCTAAACATGTCGAAAGCTCAGAAACACATTGCCAGGTTGCTCTCCAAAAGGCTTGCTTCCCCTCCTCCCATGGGCATGTGTCCTTTTTGTGGCACCCTCGCCCAGCTACAAGCAGGGCTGGTGGTTAAATGGCTGAGGACCACGGGTGTTTAAATCTCAAACATTCATCATTTCTGGTGGGGACAGATGGCTGGGAGAGGGTGGGCTCATCGAGTATGTCAGTTCCTGCTGTTGGCCAGTACTTTTTAGTTATTCCCCTCAGACCTCAAAATAGAGCCCTCCCCATTTCTCAGAGGAGGAAACTGAGGCTGACAGGAAGTGAACTGTTCCATATCACTGTACTCCACTGCCTCTCGTGAGGACTGCCAGGCATCTCCCCAGGACCTGAGGACGACGGGCCAGTGTTGTCAGACTGCACAGGTGGCAAGTAATGGTGGGAAGGCCTGGGCTGGGAGGGCACACTTCTCACGCTGTGAAGAGCTTAGAGTATTGAAGCCAACGGGGGGATTTCAAGCACACAGTGAAAGACCTGTCTGCTTCAGTGGTTCAGGGTGAGCGCGGGCACTTTGAAAATCTTAGATGAAGGGTTGCTGCCCTGGATGCCACCCTGCCTAGGGTGGGGCTGCACTTAGCCCCGGTCAGGCTGAGCTGGGAGAGCTGGAGTGGTGGGTTAGAGCTGGCCCAAGGCTGACCTCTGTCTGTAGGTGCTTGTATTCTAGGCCTCCACTAGAACAGGTCCCCGAAGGGCAGATAGCTTGTCTTGTTCCTGAGATCTAGCACCAAGGTGATTGATTCTCAAATAATAGCTAATAATATTAGAGCTAGGC
Source organism: Miniopterus schreibersii (assembly GCF_964146895.1). Lineage (NCBI taxonomy): Eukaryota > Metazoa > Chordata > Mammalia > Chiroptera > Miniopteridae > Miniopterus > Miniopterus schreibersii. The sequence continues at coordinate 63,956,082 of NC_138110.1, forward strand.
ACTGTCCTCATAGTAACCTGTGATTTAGGTACAGGTGATGAGACCAAGGAACAGAGTTCTTAAATTTGCCCACAATCAAGTGCCAGAGCCTGTTGACTCAGCCACAGGTTCTGGCTCCAGAACTTCGTCCCTGACCCCTACAGCGAAGGACCCAGCACATGGCTCGGCCCCACACTGCCCTGGCTGTGGGATTCTGGCCTCTCCTAAGATGGAAGAACCTTGGCTACCTAGTAGTATCAGTTGTCAGAGGCCTGGACCTCACTTTTCTTTTTTCCTAAAATGGGATAAGTAAACTCAAGAGAGTTGCCTTGAAGCTTCAGGGCAGCATGATTAGAGAGGATGGGGAAGGAAGTATGAGGGGGAACCAGAACTGCCAAGACCTGCGGGGACAGGTTGCTAGGGTCTGGTGGCATTTTATTTTTGTATCTTTATTGATTTCAGAGAGAGGAAGGGAGAGGGAGTGAGACAGAAACATCAATGATGAGAGAGTCCTTGATCGGCTGCCTCCTGCACACCCCTGACTGGGGATCGAGCCCGCAACCTGGACATGTGCCCTGACCGGGAATCAAACCGCAATCTCCTGGATCCTAGGTCAATGCTCAGCCTCTGAGCCATGCCTGCCGGGCCAGTGGCAATTTTTCCAACAGTGAAGGAAGCCATTAGAGAGGCACAGGATTCCTGATGGGATTTGTGTGCCCAGGTTCCCAGCCAGGGTCTGCCCCTCAGTCCATGTGGCCTTGGGCATGTCACTTAACCTGCCCCTCAGTTTTGTTATCTGAATAGTAAGAATGTGTGTCTGTGGCAGGGTGGTAATAGTGAAGCTAAATCTACTTCAGATGAAGTATTTAGAGACCTTCTCTCCTGGACCCCAGCACATCACAGCTTCTGAATTCATCGGGTTAGATGCTGGCACTGAGGGGGAGGGATCTGGAGCTTGGAGGCACCCCGAGCCCACTGACCAGTGTTCACTTGTGCCCTGCCTTCTGTCTTCCAGGTTGATCCTCGGGACCCACAGTCTCATCAAGTCTCACAGAGGACGGCAGAGGGTACAGGTGGCTCGGCCGGCTGGCGATCTCCCAGCAGCTGGAGCGCCAGCAATGTGAAGCTTTGTTTGGGTTTTCCCCCTTCTTCAGTTTCGCTTAATTTTTTTTTATTTTATTTTTTGTCTTTCTCTTTTTTCTTTTTCTTTTTTATTTAAACGATTTAAGATGTCAAAAGAGCAGGAGCTCTGCTGTGGACAGGCACCAGTTTCTTTAAAGAAATTTAATATGGACAAATATATGTATAAATTTCATTTTTCATTTTTATAAGGGGTTAGGGAGCTATTTCATTTTTGTCCTTTATTTTCCCTGTCTTTCTTTTACCTGTTTCTCAGTTCTGCCTCTTAACACCTCACTTCTCCCAGAGAGGGCCTGCCTGTCCATAGAGATTGTGGGCATTTCTCCTGGAACGGGGCATGGAGACAGGAGGCCTCTGGCCACCTCTCTACCACGTGCAGGAACTGCCAGACACGGGAGCTGCTCCTTGCCAGCCCTTTGCCTTGAATAAAGATCCACCTGGAAGAAGACCAGCTTTTGCCCAGGAGAACTCAAGAAAGAAGCTCTAAACTGTGGGTGTGTTCTCTCTAAGCTGTGGAAGCCCAGGCCACACAGGACTAACCGCGGTGGGAGTCATTCCCTCTACTGCCCTTTATAACCGGGATCTCTGAGGGGGGGGGTGGTGGGTAACGGGACGGAAGTGACCATCTCCCACTTCCTGGCAGTTTGAGTGGTCATCTCACCCCAACTCTGCAGGCCTACGTTTCTGTTAGTGATCTTCCCAGAAGACGATCCCCAGGAAAAAACTGTCGTGCCAAATCTCTTCCCATGTGGTCACAGAGACTGCCTGAATCCCTGCAATCCAGTTGTGAGCATTGCCATAAGAACAGGGTGCCCTGGACTGGCTGTCACTGCAGTGAAGGGTGTGCCCTATGCACCGGGTCCCCTGGTACCACTTATGGTAACAGTGTCAAGCACCATCTCCCTCACCCAGGGATGTGCTGTTAGGTGCCCACTTTCGTGGAAATGTGTCTGACGGAAAGGATGGAGCTGCCGAGAGTCGGGAGGTGGCCCCCGCAGCCTTTGGTGCCTGGTTGTGGGTTTGCCACCTTAGAGCTTCCCCAGCCGTGGACCCCACCAGCAGTGTCTGTCAGTGTAGCTGATCTGCACTCCAACAACTCTCTTGGAGCCCCCTTTTCACAGGCTTCTGAACCTGGCATTCCCCCCCCCCCGCCCCCATGCAAGGACAGGGAAACCCCTCCTGTGCTGTCCCTCTTGTGTCACCTGGATGCTGCTTTAGCTACTCCAGAGGCTTTTCATCCTGTGACAACCAAGCAGGAAAGGGTCTTTGGGGAGGAGAAGGAATTCTTTTGTGTTCATTTTTGGGTTTTGTTTTCTCTACAGCAGCATAGGATCAATACGGGGGACAGCTGGAGGGCATTTAAGTGCTGTGTGACCAAGGGGCGCTTTCCCTGCAGCAGCAGTCCGGGCTCTGGGAGTCTGGGAGAGGCTAGCACAGCCCCAGCTGAAACTTGACAGTGTGTTTGCTCACATTCTCTCAGCCTTTTCTCAAGCCCCTCAGATCCCAAGGCTTCTTCCTCCTGGGCAGGCAGTTGGCTGTGGCTAGTGGGATCCGATGGGACTGCAGGTGGGAACCAGGCTCTTCCATTCCTTGGCTGAAATCCTTTGTGATCGCCTGTCTCTTGTCTCTTCTTCTGATTTCTTGGGTGACCTCCTGTGTGTGCTCTGAGCTGCAGCTGGGAGGTGGGAGTGCAGCATCCCCTAATTGCAGTGCACACTCCTCTGCCCCACCACCCTGCCTTCCCTTGGACCAGCTGTCTCTGTACATGAGCATATGGGAAAAACAGTCCCCAAACTCAGCACCCCCAACTCTCCCTGTGCGGCTCATGCCCTGAAGTCCCTAGTGAGGGCTTGGGCCTAACCAAGTGTTTTACCTTTCGCTTCTCTTTTTCTTCTGCCCTCCCCGGTCTCTGAGCTCTGAGTAAGGTCTGGGAACTGCAGTGCTCCCCCTGTTATTTTTCCTGGTGCCAGAGTGTCCCCTGTAGGCGACAGGATGTCCATACCTTGTGGGTGAGGTGGGCACCTGGGTAGCCAGCTTCCATGCGCCCTTCCCTTGTAGGACTCCCAGTCCTCCTGGCTTGGTGGTGGGACCTCCTTCCCTAGCTCTGAGGGCCGCCTCCTTAACCCAAGTGCCTGCCTGGCCCTCTCCTCCCTCCCCTGCTCGCTCCTCTTTGTCCACCTGAGGCCCCCAGGCAGCTAGGTAGGAGTCCCTCCTAAGGAAGTGCTGCCTCTGTCCTGGCGTAGACTAACCTGGGCAGAGGCCCAGGTGGCTCCTGTCCTTTCTCAGCCACTTGCCACCTGTTCCGCCATGGTCGGCTTCCTTGCCACTTCCTGCCTTTTCACCCTCTCCACCTGGTCTCAGGCCTGGCAGTAGCTCTTCGGTGCATCATCTCAGCGCCATCAAGTTTGTTAAGCTTGTTCAAGTTCTGGAAGTTTCCAAACCTTAAAATAGCAGTCCGTTAATTCTCTTCTTCAATCTGTGAAAGGGAGAGCCTATTGGAGGGAGGGCTTGGGCTCAGCCCTGTGGGTCTGAGCTTGGTTTCCCCTAAGCGAGAGGAATCAGCAAGACAGATCATAGTGCCTTATTCCATTGCCTTCCCCTGACCAGACCCCCGGCTCCCCTAGCGTATGTTTCTCCTTCCTCCTTGTTTGTGTCCATCTGTCTCAAGCTCTCACTCCCATTCACAGGTAGCCACACAGGGAGGGTTACCCCCTCCCCCATCCTTACCTGAGGGCTGCAGCCAGGTACACATCTCCCCTCCCCACCACGTGCGCTCTAGCAGCTTTAGCGAAGGATGGGAAGATTGCTTCAGGCAGGTGCACGCTGCCCCTTACACCCAGCACGTCCCTGCCTCTTACCTCTAGCCAGGAGGCTGCCACGGCCTGTTCAAGACTGGCTCCATCTGACCCCCTTCTGGGCACTGGGGACTAGGGTCGCAGGCCTCAGCCTCATCTCATCCCAGAGGCACTGGGACAGGAGGATGGGAACTCTCCTCCCTCCCAGATGTGGGTTGCCCCTCATGGCTGCCTTTCTGAGGGAGTGTATATGTTTACTTGAGAAATACCCTGTTTACAGCCAGAGGAGAATGGTGCCCGACTAGGTGGACAGTGACTCGGGACAGGGCCTGGCCTTTGTGGCACTGCCAGCGGTGGCCCCAGAGTGAACACAAAGGCAGAGGTGCCAGGGGCGGGCGCACTCCCTCTGCCCTCAACCCTGCGGTGCTAAGACCACTCGCCACCTTCCTCACAGCCACCTGGCCCCTGGACATTTCCCACCTCGCATTCCTTCTCCCCCCCCCCCCCCCATTCTTGGCTCTTTAACATATCAGTTGCCTCCTAGAGAACCAGTGTTTGGAGCAATAAGGTTTTTTTTTTTTTGCTTGAGTCTTTTTGTAAGAAAAGGAAAAGATTTGACATTGAGGGATTCTCCTCTTTATGCTGTTGGCTGTTTACCTCCTTAGAAGACGGATGGACTTGTGGGTTTCAGCTTTGGGGTATCTTTTGGAAGCTTGGAGAAGCAGGAGTCAGGCTTTCACCCCCTAAGAAGGGGATCCTAACTCTGCCCTCACCATGCTCCATGTCACCTGGACTTTCAGCCCCTTCTTCCAAGTGCACCTCCCACCCTTGATCCTGCTGGTGCCCCCTCCACACACACATCTGGGGCACTGGTGCCTCTGACTCTAATGGGGCTCTTGGACTATTGCCCTCCATGACTCCTTTCCCCTTCCTAGGTCTGTCTGGCCCCCAGACAGACAGCTGCTGGAGTCTTCTAGGAACTGGCGACCTGACAACAGCCAAGCTTGAACTATTAAGTTCTTCAGGTGGCAGGGCTTGGGGTTGAGGCCCAGAGGCACTGCCTCGACCATCCTCCCACACTGGGCTGAAGCACAGCCTTCAGGACAACACAGGCCCATCTCTAATCCTGTCCACTTGAGCCTGGAGAGGTGCCCTCAAGGGGGGAACCAGGAGATGTTACCGGAGGGTTGACTAAAGTAGGCATCCGCAGCCATCATCAGGAGATGAACCCAATGTCATCAGCTGCCCGAACGCCCCTAAGGTTACAGGGGAAAGGAGTTTATTTAGGGATGTTTTAAAGACATCATTTGTGCCCAGGGGCCTCTTTCCATCAGAGCAGGGGAGTATGTTCCAATGATTTAACAGTTGTGTGGGGCCATTTCAGTGAGGAAAGTTTTAACCCAGGCTCAAAGTTCATTTCAAATACTAGTTAATAAACCTATTTTCCTTTATTTTCTTTTTTTGCACAGAAGCTGGTAATCTAGGACCTACGTGTGAACAACTTTATATGAGTATTTTTTGTATTTGGTTTACTTGGGTTGGTATGATACATTCTATTTAAGTTCCTTGAACACTGTGGAGCCCCCTAATGTGTATGAATGACTGAGGCTTTGTAAATTAAGGGACGTTTGTGTGAATAAAGTTATTTGATGGGGTCGAAGCCATATGTGATTTGAAAACGTGTTCGTGGTTTTGTCGTCATCTATTTGGGGGGAGGAGCAGCCAGCCCTTGTGACAGCTCCCCAGTCCCCTCCTCCCTGTCCCTGGTCCCCGTGGGTGAACATGAGAGGAAAGGACGCTCGGCCGCTTGACGAGAAAACTGCCTGCTGTCCCTCAACTGCTCCTACCACCCCACCCCTTTCCCAGGCGTTCAGAGGCGAGGAACCTGCCCTTGGAGCAGGAATCCACCCCGCGCCTAGTCTGCCCTTCGCAGGGGCCCAGGACCCCAGCCCGCGTGGGCCCTCAGACACCTCAGGCCCTCTCAGCCCCAGCACCGCGCCTCTGCATGGTCCACCCTTGGGTGTTTAATGTAGAGATGATCAGGGTCTCCAAACCATAGCAGCAGGGGAAGGGGGGTGGGCTCTCAGAGGAGCAGGGCCAGGGCAGAGCCCCTGTGGGCCGAGCAGTGGCACCCAGGCCTAGAGAGCAGAGGGCTCCAAGTGAGGCCATTGCCGTGGGCCTGGGGTAGGTGAAAGTACATCTAGCCCACCTCCCTCTGATATCTCCGTGACCTGCCTGGTAGGTGTGGGAGCCCCTCTGCCCTTGAGAAAACTAAATCCCAGAGAAACCCAGACCGCTTGGAGAACGAATGCTTGGTGCTCGGGGCAGACCAGGGGCTCTGCCCCCTGCTGCTGGGCAGGTGGTGCGGTCTTACTGCACGTCCCCTCCAGCAAATGGAAGTGAGAGCCACCTTCAGAGCAGCAGAAGGTTAAATAGGAACCTGGTGTTGGGCCCAGCACTTAGTAGGCTCCCAACAAATGATTTTAGTTTCCTTTCCCAAACGGACAGGTTTGGGATCCGCCCAATCTGCTGAATGCTGAGCCCTGATTCCTGGTGTCCCACGGCCTTGGAAAGAAGCTCATCGATCTATTGAGGGTTGGTGTTTGACGTGGGACCCACCTCTTCACCTTTTCTCAGGAGACCCGGTAAACGCAGAAATCAAAACTACAGGAGGACCGAGTCAGCACTTTGGGATGTGTGTTAGAGGAAAAGATAGACAGGCTTCCTGCTCAATCTGAGAATAAATGAGCTGCATTCCAGGCCCAGGCTTTGGTGTCCAAAGACTGCTGGGGATGGAGCAAAGGGTACTTCCCTGCTCGGCCTAGAGAGCAGCCTGGAGCTTAGAAAAGGACCGCCCACTATTTTGGGTTTTTTAACAACTTTGCTGAGATAGTTCACCCCTTGAAGTGCTCATGCTGGTGGTTTCTAGTTTATTCAGAGTTGTGCAACCATCACACCGAATTCTAAAACGTGTTTATCACCTTAAAAAGAAACTTGCTCCCATTAGCAGTCACTTATCCCTTGCCAAGTGTGTGCTCCCAGCCCCTGGCAACCACGACTCTACCTGTCTATGGACTTGCCCATGCTGGACAGTCCATGTAAATGGCATCATACAGTGTGTGGCCTGTCTGGCTGCTTTCACTGCAGTGTTGTCAAGGCTCATCCATGTCGTAGCATTAGTGCATCATTCCTTTTTATTGCCAAATAGTATTCCATTATATGGAAATACCACATTATTTATCCATTCACCAGTTGATGGACATCGGGTATTCCCCCCCACCCCCCGTTTTTTGGCTCTTATGAATAATGCTGCTGTAAACATTATTGTACAAGCCTTTGCATAGACCTCTGGTTTTTTTCTGATTTTTTTTTCCAATTACAGTTTATATTTAATAATATTTTGCATTAGTTTCAGGTTAGACCTGTATTTAATACCCTTGGGCACATATATCTAGCAGTAGAATTGCTAGGTCATATGGTAACCAATTTTTTGAGGAACTGCCCAGTTGTTTTCCCTAGTGGCTGCACCAGTCTGCAATCCCACCAGCAGTGTACAAGGACTCCCTTTTCTCCACACCCTTGCCCACACTTGTCATTTGTGGATTTATTGATGATAGCCATTCTGACAAGTGTGTGATAACTCATTTTAATTTGCATCTCTCTGACAATTAGTGACGTTGAGCATCTTTTCATATGTCTATTGGGCATCTGTATGGCCTCTTTGGAGATAATGTCTATTCAGGTTCTCTGCCCATTTTTTAATTGGATTTTGGGGGGGGGTTCTTTTTGGTGTTGAGTTCTTTATAAATTTTGGATATTAATCCCTTATCAGATGTATCATTGGCAAATGTAACATGCCTTATTTTTCTTTATAGTACTTACCACTAGCAGAAAGGTTTTTTTAGAATATGTTTTTATTGATCTCAGAGAGAGGAAGGGAGAGGGAGAGAGAAATAGAAACATTGATTCGGCTGCCTCCTGCATGCCCCCTACTGGGGATGGAGCCTGAAACCTGGGCATGTGCCCTGATCGGTAATCAAACTGGCAACCTCCTGGTGCCTGCAATGATGCTCATCCACCTGAGCCACACCGCCTGGGCAGCAGAAAGTTGTCTATATTACATACATATATAATACACACATAAGTGTGTATGTATACAGATGCTCCTTGACTTACAATGGGGTTATATCCTGATTAACCCACCATAAGTTTAAAATATCTTAACTTGAAAATGCATTGAGTACACCTAACCTGCCAAACATCATAGCTTACCTAGCCTACCTTAAATGTGCTCAGAACACTTACGTTAGCCTACAGTTCAGTGAAATCATCTAATACAAAGCCTATTTTATAATAGAGTGTTGAATGTCTCGTGTAATTGAACACTGTACTGAAAGTAAAAAACAATGGTCTGATGGGTATCGCTTTGCACCATGGTAAAGTCGAAAAATCCAAAGCTGAGCCATCAATAGGGAACTATCTGTGTTTAAATAATCTCTGTCCATGCACAGTGCCTGATATAGCTCACAGCGGGCATTCAGTACATATTTATTAAGTAGATGGGTGAGAGCACATTGTATCAGGACACGGCCCAGTGGAAGGAACTTGCTCAGGAGCCTACCGCCGTAGGGGTAGCCTAAGACGGGAACCCAGGGCTCCTGGGCCCCGGCCCACCCTCGTGGCTTGGCCTGCCACTTCTCTCCGTTCCTGAGGCTTAGTCACAGTCCATTTCATTCCGGCCAACCCCTGAGAGGCAGCAATGAAACCAGCTACTTGGGAAGGGAAGGGATCACCAGATGTGCGTGAAGATACTAGAGCTTTGATTTCTTTCACCTGGAACAAGGATCAGCAAACTTTCTGTCAAGAGCAAGAAAGTAAATACTGCAGGCATTGCAGGCCATGGGCCCTTCACCTCTGCCATTAAAACACACAAACAGCCACAGGCAATATGTAAACAAATGAGCGTGGCTGCGTGGATTTCATACAATTTTCACCAAAGTGTCATAAAATACTGTTTTTCTTGACCATTTAAAAACAAAAACCACACATCCAGAGCAGTCTAGGGCTTGATCCTGTGAGCTGGGCCTGTGGTGGACAGAATGGCCCATAGCTGATGGGTGCAGTTCAGGGGTGTGTCCCTGTGTCACATGTCAGGCCCATAAAGGTGAATGAGAGGTCATAGGATGGTGCTGACAAGGCAAGAGCCAGGCCCAGAAGTTCCGCTTCCCCTGCAGCTGCTCTCGGTCACACTCTGGGCGTGGGAGGGAACTGCAGTGTAGGGAGATGGACATCACCCACCAACTGACACATTCATGAATCTAGAAGCAGCAAAGGATGAAAAGATGAAAAAATGGAAACAGGAGTCTAGGGACTTGAGTCCGGGTCCAGCGTGGATGGCTGCCTGCCCACTGCGAGGGATGTGGCACATTCCTCTAGGCCAAAGAGGATGGAATCAGAAGGGTTTGGATTGCTGCTTTGCCACTCACAGTCTTGTGACCTTAGCATGTTACTCTCTGAGCCTCAGTTTTCTTACCTATAAAATGATAGCAATACCGCCCACTTCATAGATTTTCCTGAGAACTAATGAGAGAGGCATTTGTAATCCATAGCATGGCGCCTGGCATGCAGTGAGTTGTCCATAAATGGTATCTATTGATAATACTTTTTAAAGGGGAAAACATCCTCCTTTAAAAAAAGGGCTCAAGATGTAAATACTGTTAAGGAATACTGTATATTTCATTCCCCTCCGGGAGGGTCCCAACGCGTGAAAGCTCTGAGAAGCCCGGGGCAAGTCCTGAGTCTCAGGCCGCTTGGATGGCCGATGCTTCTGCACTGAACACCTGCTCCCACCTCTGATGAACTGGTGGTCTGCGGAAAATGCGTCGGAGCCCACGTGGGCAGATGCTGCGTGAGATCATCCTTGCAGCTCTCAGATCCTAATTCCCTGTCTGGGGACTTCAGCCACCCCATCCTGTTTCACGTGGGGCTGGCACCGCTTTCCCCTGCAAAAGCCTCCAATAATTGCCTCTGCTTGGTCGACTGGTTCCTTGAGGGCAGATCGGAATATGAGGAATTTAATAACCGCGGCCTGGCCCAGACAGCTCCAGCGCGGTGAGAACACGGAGAGCAGCTGCCCCCGCCAGCAGGCCAAGGCCACTGCCAAACCCCCGCGCTCCTCGTTCCCACGCTGGCAGAGCCCAGCCACCCTGCAGCTAGTGTTTCCGCCGTGCGATGGGCCACTAGGGCTGCGCTGGGAGCACCTGCAGTGGTTCCGCCCACAGCCCGCTGCACGACCGCCTGGGCTCGAATCGGCTTTGTCATATGTAAAATGGAGATAACTGCACCTGTGTCTGCGACAGGTGTGGCTGCCTAAACGGGAGATCCCAGACAACAGCAGCTGAAACGACAGAGAAGTCGTTTCTCTCGTGCATGAAAGTGTGAGGGGCAATCCAGGGCTTTTGTGCTGGTCACATGAGGTCCTCAGGGCTCCCATCTCCTACTGTCTTCTGGCTCCAACATATTCAGCAAGAAGCTCCCATCTTCAAGGTCACCTCCCAGTCCAGGATGGCCGCTGGGGCTTCAGGCGTGTTCTCCCCATCCCAGGCAACAGCACAAAAAGGGGAGGAAAAAAGAGCTTGCTTCCCTCCTTTTCTGGGACCTTCTCTGAAGTCCCACCCTACCCTTCCACTTACATCTCCTTGGCCAGAACTTAGCACATGGCCATACCTGATGCCAAGACTGGGAAACAAGGCGGGCAGTGGTCCTGCTTCTAAAGTTGAGGGGAGACGTGGTGTTGGGTAAGGCAAGTAGCCACTCTGCCCCACAAGTGTGCCTCTGGCTCATTCTAATAAAGGTTGAGTATTAGTAGTAGTAGTAATAGTTCTACGTGCCTGGGTTTTTTAAAAAAAGAAAGCAAATTAGCCAGAGAGGATCCAGGGCACCTTACTCAGAGCTGGGACAATGGCCACCTATGTACAACCAGCAGAGCTACCTGACACTGGGGGAATTGTAGACTTGGGTTCTTGTCTGTTCGCATGTCACTTGTTCAATAAATACGTACTGAGTGCCATCTATGTGTTGCACTCTTCTGGGGCTGGAGATGCAGACAAGATAGGTGAAGAGATACAGTGTGGTGACAGTGGGGTCTGAAATACAGTGCCTGGGTTACAGTCCCAGTTCTGCCTCTTGCTGTGTGATCCTGGGCAGTTTACTTAACTTCTCTGTGTTTCGTTGTCTTCATCCCTAAGATAGAGAAGATGATAAACACCATCAAAGGATTATTCTGAGAGTTCAATGAATTAATACAAATAAAGTGCGTTGAACACTGAAAAAAATAGCCCTGATCTCTTCGGTGGAACTGTGGAGCTCCTTGATACCTATTCTGCTTTCTTCCTGCCCATCTTGAGCATTCACTGAGCACCTACTATGCTGGGCACTGAGATTCAAAGATGAAATACATCTAGACACGATTCCCTCATCATAGGGATATTTTCTGAGCCCCTACTGTGTGCTAAGCTCCGTGTCACGAGCTGACAGTCCTGAAGGACACTAGGCTGAGGTGTGGAGCCAGAAGTGGACCACACAGAGGACATGTCCTGAGAACTTAGGCTCAGGCTAAGGGGCTAAGAGATATGGGGTCTGGTCCCAGTTCTGTGGGTTGGGTGCAGCCTGTGGGCACCTGTGACATAATTCTAGACAGGCAGGCAGGCTAGCCCTGTGGACGGGGCCCTGGAAGAAGAGGCCACCCAATTCCAGCACAGAAAAATAGCCCTTTAATTCCTGTGTCATCAGGTGAACAGTAATCTGGTAACAAAGGACAATTAGCCATGGATGCCTGTGGAGCGGATCCAGCTGCTCTCCCCCTCACCCCAGAGCCCAGCCAGTTCTCTGCTCTCAGGGGCCCAAACTCGCTTCCCAGGACTGATCCTTTGACCCCCTTCCCCAGCCCTACCCTATGTTGAATATGGTGATGGTTTCATACATCAAAAAATTATTAAATCATACACTTCAAATATGTGCAATTTATTCCATATTAACTATGCCTCAATAAAATTGTTATGTAAAAAAGGGTGGGGGGACATAAGAGCCAGTTTGAATGGACAATAAGGCCAAGCTTGGAACAATCTGAACATCAAAAATAACTGACAATGCTGACAATGGAATATTACACATCGCATAGTAATAACAGTAAAATAATCCATGGAGGGGTGGAAAACTTCTCTACAGAAGAACGTAGAAGGTTAAATAGATTTACCAGTGAAATAATTTGGAAAGTGTATGGATAGCTGCTGAAGTCACTGGGTGAAAACTGGTGAGGGAATTCACACAGGACAGTCACACGGTCTCAAACATGCAGTTCATCGCACAGACGGGCCGTCGTTCACAAAGGGAAAGACTCACTTTACGGTGGAGAGATCTGGCGGAACCACCTTCAGCAAGTGTGACGTTAGCGCCAGTAACAACAGGCCAAGCTGGTGCGACGCCCTCCTTACATAAGGCCACCCCACCTTGGTGGTGGGACTGCCCAAAGTGTTCCACCCGAATCTACCTGCGAGGAATCAGCCAGACACGCCCAAACGGAGGGACATTCACCCAGACAACTGGGCCATCTCCAAAACCCGCAGTGTCATGAACGGGAGAAAAAGGCCGCGTGGGTGGGGTGGTGGCATTGTTCATTCTAGATCAGACACGAAAGGAAGGCACCCACCAAGTGAAGTAGCTAGTCCCTGAGGGAATCTAGGGTCGAAAAAAGAGTTAAAATAAGACAACTATAAAGGGGCATTACCATGCATTTGGGGAACCGAGAATCTGGGCTCTGTGATCATAAACTGCATGTTGATAGTATTATAACAATGTTAAACATTTTGGTTATTTTGGAGTTTAGTGTTTTGTTGTATAGAAGAATGTCCTTATAAATGGGGGTGGGGGGAAAATGTTTTGCCTTGGCTGGTGTGGCTCAGTGGTTAGAGGGTCACCTGCGCACTAAAGGGGTCTCGGGTTCGATTCCCGGTCAAGGGCATGTACCTCAGTTGCAGGTTTGCTCCCCGACCCCAGTCTGGGCGCGTGCAGGAGGCAACCAGTCGATGTGTGATGTGAGGGAGACACATCGATGTTTCTCTCTCTCTCCACCCCTTCCTACCCCCCTCTCTGAAAAAGCAATAGAAAAAATACCCTCAAGTGAGGATTAACAAAAAAAAATTTTTTAATTAAAAATAAAAAATAAAAATGCTGTCAATGAGACTAAAATAAAAAGAAAGAAAGAGAAGACCGCCCTTGCTTGGGGGCGATACAGGGGTACGGGCTAAGTGTCTAGGGGTGAGGGCCTCATAGCTAACCTCTGCCTCTGTTCCCTCCCTGGAGAGAGGCTGGAGAGAGGAAGGGAGCGCATAGGTGAAGGGTATGTGGGGTGTTCCTTGCAAGATGCCTGTCATTTTTCTGTTGGTATAAAAATACTCCAGTTAAAAGCTAGAGATCAGGCCTGGGTAGCTGGCCCAGACGGGTCTTTCCTGCTTGGAGAGTCAGCTTAAGGCTCAGACCTTTGACCACCAGGCCGCACCTGGGCCTCTCCTGACCTGCCGCCTGCCCAGCAGCTGCTTTCTCCTCTCAGCAGCATAGTCCTGTCTGGCCTGGACAAGGGTGGCAGGGAGGTTGTCCCCTCCTGCCGGGGTCCTCCTGCATCTTCCCTCACAGAGCCCCTTGGAGCTCATAAAAAAGCAGGGTCCAGTTGCCGGGGGAGGGAGCAAATATGGAGAAGCAGAGCAGTGGCGGGCTGCAGATGTCCTCTACACTCCTGCCATGGCCTCGAGAGGCACGGGGCCAGCAGCTCCGTGTGCAGATGAGTGACATGGCGTATGCTCACAGGGCAGGTTCGCCCTGCAGTGGCTTCCCTCACCCTGAGCATAACTGAAGTCCCACCATGGCATGCAGGCCCTTAGTCTGCCACTGTCCCCTCCCTGACTCCTCGCCTCGCCTCACTCACACTGTTCCAGCCCCACCAGTGGCTGTGTTTTGGGGAGACACCCATCACGGCAGGAGTGCCTCAGGGCTTTTACACTCATTCGCTCTCCTGAATTGCATCTCCCCCTTCACTTCCTTCTGATATCTACCCAGTTCCCTCCTCTCCTTTTGTCTTCCTTGCTGGTTTTATTTTTCATTTTCTCCTGAGCATACATCACCATCTCCTGTAGCATCTATTTGTCCTATTTATTGTTCATAACGCCCACTAGAATGCCAGTTTCCTAAGGGCAGCCATGCTTGTCCATCCTGCTCACCTCGAAGAGTGCCTGGCACATAGTAGGTGCTCAATAAAGATATCTTGAGTGACTGACTCCAAAGCCAAGCTTCTGCTTTCCTGTGGACAGTGGTGTGTGTACGTGTGTGTGTGCGTGTTGTGCAGGCTGGGGCACGGGGTGGTGAGCAGCTGGGCCATCCTCCTGAGACTCATTTCCTGGAGTGGAGGCAAAGTCCTCAGAGTTGGGTGGGTGCCACTCGCAGCATCAACACATTGCATAATCTGGCACCGGGCAGGGGTGAGAGGGTCTGGCAGGACCTTTATTCTGTGTTTACCCAGAGAAGCGTCACCAGGCCACATCCCTAGCTGCCAGCCCTTCAGCTTTGAGCTCCCTAATCACCTCGACAGGACCCACTGCCCATTCACTCTGCCCACTGGCTCTGAAAGAAGCTGCAGGCACAGGCACTCGGGGCTGGGAGGAGCTCAGACACTGGTGTGTCCTGGACGCTGGCTGTTGCCTGGGTCACCTAGGCATTGCTGATCCCAGGAGGCTACGTTCACCCACCCACCTGCCCACACATGCCTGGGGCTCCAGGTGCTTACTTGGGCATCTGCCTCTCTGTCACTGACCTTCCTGTGTTGGGACTCACAGCCTGAGCTGCCTGGAGGGACACCACCTGGTGCCTCAGACCTCCTCTTACCCACAGAGTGACCCACGGCCGGTTACAGGCTCTGCCAGCCTGGGGTCCTCCCTTGTCTACCAGGGAGTCATACTGGTTACTGACCTCACGCAGTTAGGAGATGTAACACATGTCAGAGGCCTGGCTCCCTCCCAGAGGTCAGCAAGTGAGGGCGGTGGTTATGGTCCAGGTCACGGAGGGGCCACTCGGAGGCAGGCCCAGACCAGCTGCTGGGGATCTGGAGTCATCCATGCATGACACCCCTGCTTTCCCGGCCCTTCGAGCTCAGTGCAGGGAGACAGGTAGAAATAAACAACTGAAGTAGGCAGCAGGCAGTGCGTGCTCTGAAGGAGAGACATCAGGACAATGGGATCAAGAGGGTGAGAGTGACAGGCGGGCTTCCCTGCAAAGGTGACATTTGAGCAGGGGCCTGACTGGAGAGGGGTGAGCCAGGTGGATGCCTGGGGGGGGGGGTGCAGCACGTGCAAAGGCCCTGAGTGGAGGGTCTCACTGGGTTGGAGGCAGGTGGCCTCAGCAGTGAGAGAGCGGAGGGGAGGGGAGGCACCAGACCACGCAGGGCCTGTAGGCCACGACAAGGCCCTTGGAGCGTGTGAGCTGAGTGACAGGATCCGGCTTCCATTTTCAAAGGGTCCCTTGCCTTCCACCTTGGGAATAGATTTGGGGTGGGGGGCAGCTGGAGAAGAGGAAGGTGGCCAGCACATACTGTGGAAGAGGTGGCCACGGCGGGCGGCCTGGCAGAGGGGAGGTGCGAGAAGCGGCAGAGCCTGGGCAGATTCTGCAGAGAGAGCCCCCAGGAGGGCTGACAGACGGGTCAGAGCGGAGGAGGGTACTGTCAGGACAGATGCAACAGTGACAGCCATGGATGCTAACACCTCCGCTGGTGACCGCTGATGACCACAGCACCCTGAAGGCTGCCCGATACTGTCCTCATTTTAAAGACAGGGAGAGTGGCTTGAACCAGGAGCTGTCCGCTCAGCCTAGGTATGGACACAGAGGACTGTCTCTGCCTTTCAGTGACTCTCTTTACAGGGAGGTCGTGGCTCGTGCCAGGTCTCACCCACCGCCCTCCTCTCACGCTCTTCCTCCGATGCACACAGCACTTTCCTGAGAGATCGCTGTCGGACACCGGTTCCCCGTCACAGTAAGGGGCCAGTGTCATCTCCATGCCTCCCAGCCATCCGTGCCACAGCCACCTGCCCGGGACTTCACCCCTGCATCCAGTGCGCCCATATCTGCACTCACCCACCCAAGGGCACCTCAGAGTCAACAGGCTGAAGGTAGGTAGAGCTGACCTCCCCTCCACGTGGGCCCAGCCTCCTTCATACTCGCCCTCCCATGTCTGGGGGTGAGGACACTACTTGCCTCCCCCAGGCCTCCGTGGGTTCTGCTCTGCGTGGCAGGCACTGTGGATAGCCCCTTGTACAGATGAGAAAACCAAGGCACAAAGATGTGAAGTGACTTGTGTAAGTCAGCCAGCTGGCGAGTGGCGGGGCTGGGATTTGAATTCAGCCAGTCCTACTCCAGAGCCCGACCCTCCCCCTCTGCCCCTTGGCTGCCCACCAGTCAGGACTGTGGGGAGGCTGAGGCCCGAAGAACCCAGAAAGTACTCGACAAACATCCACTCCCTCATCTCTACCCCTGTACATGGTGCTGCCACCTGGAATTTCGCTGTTGTACCCGACTCTGTGATGTCCTGTTCTTGTGTCCATTTCACAGATGAGAAAACCAAGGTCAAGAGCTCTTGCATCATGAGCCAGATTCACACAATTAGAAAGTGGCAGAAGGGGGTTGAACTTGAGTCTGACACCAGAGCTCATGCCAACCTAGAGGAAGGCAGACAATTTCTTCGGTGCCCTTTCTATGTGACCACGAAGTATATGTGGGAGGGGAAGAGGCGCCACGAAACCGCGTGGATGGCGGACCAGGCAGGAGGAGAAACTGAATCCAAGGCCTATGTTATGCTTTGGGATTTTCTTCTGGATGGAAAAGCAGTTCATTATTGAGATGGCACCATGTTCCGCCTGAAACGGCAATAGCCAAGGTAATTGGGGCCTCTGTTTGGCCGCTCAGGCCCTGACAAGAATTTCCAGGTAGATTTCGGCCAGGAGCACTGAATTCTACTTAAAATGTAAACTGCATGTGCGAAGTGTTTTCTCTGAAGTGGGAACAGGTAATTGATTTTTTTAAAGAAGGCGACCTTTCCGGGCTCTGGAAATGCTTTCAGGTCCCTTTCTTATTTTTCTGTGCATAAAGGCAATTAGCCCGGGTCAGCACTGCACACAGGAAATGGGCCTCGCTAATTCCGCACAACAAATGTTTCACTGTAGCTTTTTCTGGTTGCAAGGAGGATTATTGTATCAGCTTGATTCACATCGGAGAGAGAAACGGGGCCCTGCCTTCAGCAGCAGACTGAGGTCGAGACTCCAGAAGATTTGCAAAGTCCCCTCTCCGCCTCTACCCACAGTGTGCTGCTGGAAGTCACCTTCCCTCTCCATGCCTTAGTTTCCTGTCTGGACAATAGTGATCATCCCAGCCCCAACCTTGAAAAATTCCCGCCAGTGGTAAATGGTGAAAACAGTATCCCCTCCCTCCATCCATGCCCTTTGGTGGTCCCCCCTCGCCCTACTCCGGGCATGGCCATGTGACTTGCTTTGGCCAACAGTGCAATAGCAATGGGACACACGCAGAGGCTTGCAAAGCACTGGCTGCTCTTTGGGACTCTGAGAACACCATGTGAATGACCCTGAGCTAGCCCGCTGGAGCCTGGGAGGCCACATGCCAGACCAACCAACCTGTTCCCTGCCAGACAGGTGTGTGAGGCCATCTTAGACCATCTAGCCCTGATGAGCTGGTCCAGACCGGAGGAACTTCCCAGTAGACTCACAGGACTGTGAGAAATAATTGCTTGTTATTTTAATCCAATACTTGGGAGGGGGGTATTTTGTTCCACAGCAGCAGCTGACTGAGGCATTCTCTCTTCACCTTGTATCCATGAGGTTCTCTGGTGTTTGATTAAAAGGAGAATTTATTGGGAGGTTACTGGGGACCACAGAATTGAGGCAAAAGCTGGAGAGCCAGGAAACAGGCAGGAACCAGAATAGCTACCAGACTGTCAGGGCCCTGCCTGTGGAATGAGCAGCTCCGCCCATACTTCCGTCCTTGTATCATCCCACTCAAGGGCGAAAGTCCCATCTGGATGCGCAAGGTCAGTGTCCTGCCTCAGTTGTGTCAGCATGCTAAGAAGCAAGGCCTGAGGAAAAGACACCCGCAGGGCAGTGAGAAAGCACGACGCCCCCGGAGCTGGCCCAGCTCAGCTCAGACCCCAGCCCGCTGCAGCCCAGCGAGCTAACCTTCGAGCTCCCTTTGCCCCTGCAGCCGGGCTGGGCGCTGCGTCGCGGGCTGGGTTTCCCATGAATGAAGTGATATGTGTGAAGCACTAACAGTACCTGGCCTTCAGAAAACGCTCAATAGATATTAGTTGTTGTTTTATTATTATTATTGTTATTATTGTTTTTATTATTATTTTATTCTGCAGTGGGAGGCGAGAACTACAGAAATTATCTTGAGGGACTTGTCAGATTACTAAATTGCATGTGGGAAAGGCAATTCTCCAAAAGGCAATCGGGGTGCTGTTAGGAAGGGGAAGATGGATACTCCATGACCAAAAATGATAATGTCCCCCTAAGGGCTTTGTCATGCCTGTCACTGAGCCGAGGCTCGTGCAGGGAGCCAGGTAACTGCTAAGATGGACCCAGTGCCTGCTCCCAGGGCTGGCTCGAGCAGGGGGGCGGTTGGCACCGAGTGAGCGAGCCCGGGAACAGCGCTCGGGCTCCTGACAGCAGTGCCCCCGAAGACGGATGGAGAGGAAAGGGGCAGGGCACCGCTTAGGAGCGCAGTGGGGTGAACGTGCCGGTGTAATACAAGTCATTTAGCGCCTTAGTAGTTGCTGCTTGAAGTACGAGAAGGCCCTCTGCACCCCATCCGTGTCATTTCCCCTCCCCTCTCCTGGGGAAGCTCCCGGGTGGGGATCCGCAGCTGGCTCCCAGTCCTTGCTGTGATCCCTGGATGAGCCCCTTCATCTCTGTGAGCCTCAGTTTCCACATTGATGCTGTGAAGGTGCTGAATGGGCCAGCAATTTTTCAAAGAGATTTTAGCCTTCCTTTGTTCCTTGTGAGACCCAAGTAAAATGGATGAAATTGAGGAGGAGTATCAGAGTTTCCCTTGTGAGCTCGGCTTCTCCGTCACCTCCCCTCTGAGGCCCCTGAGATACTTCTGCGGATGCCTGAGGCCCTAAGGAGTCCCATCTGCAAGTCACAAGCATAAATGATGTCTCAGAATAGACAGATATGGCTGGAATCCTCGCTTTGCCTCTTGCTTGCTGTATGATCTTGGCTCAGTCGCTTGACCTCTCTCACCTGTCTGCATCATCCCTCCGGTGAGGACAGGAATGGGGAGTAGACCTGGGTGCTAGAGCCCTTGCTCCACCACTGCTTTGCTCTGTCTTGGCAAGTCCCTTTACTAGGCCCCAAACCTGATGACACACAGGTCGGGATTCCTCATTCCAGCCTCTCCTGGGTCTGCCTTTTGAGAGGCATGGCAACTCATGGAGTCCCCAACACACAGCCTGCCCTCCTCCCTCCCAGACTCTATGGAAGAGAGAAATCTAGGAGGCCACTGGCAGCCCCCACAGCCCAGAAATAGCAGTCCAGCTGGTAGGTGGCTGACATCAGGGGCTCAGGCCCGAGCTGAGGTCTGTTGCCTAGCAACAGGCACCATCACACACCGTGGGTGGCCAAGGGTGCAGGTGGTGCCCACATCACCAGCCCAGAGCAGATCTGCTTGGGTGCTGAAGAGGGTGGGCAGAGTGTCCTATTCCCAGGGGCATTTGCATGTGGCCCTCCCCACCTCCAGCCTTCTAGCACCTCCCAGAAGTGCCCGGGTCCTCTTGGTATTATCTTTAATCCTGGTAGGAACTCACCCAATAGGGCCCTTCATCCTTATGCCCCTGTACAGGTAAGGAAACTGGAACTCAGGGTGGCCCCGTGTCTTGCTCAGGATTGGGTGGTGGGTCAGCAGACAGCTCTTCAGCCGTGGCCTGAAGAGAGCAAGGGCAGAGGGGCCAGTGGTCCTAGGTAGGTTTTGGAGTGGGTTTGGTGGGAGAAGGGGAGATAAGAAGGTGAAGAGAGATGGCTGATACCTTCCAAGTCCTGGTGACATAAGGTCCAGGTTACAACTGCCATGGAGGTGGCAGTCCCAGAGGTGAAGTGATCAAGGCCCTGAGCTACTTGGGGCAGAACAAGCCTGCATGGCACCTGGGCCATGGCTCCTGGAGGCAGTCCCTCCGTGGACACACGTAGGATCGTGGTCCTAGAAGCCCTGAGCCTCTGGATGCTGACCCAGATCTTCAGACCCCCTCATTGCTTCCTTGGCCAACCCAGCGTGGCTCTTTAGGGAGTGCTTCAGGCTATGGGGACAAAGGCCCCTGGACTAGGCCTTGCACAAAGCAGGGTCCAGCCTCCAGGCCTCTGTTTGCCATCTGAGTGATCCTTCACAAATGAGTCCACCCTTTGGCTGTTATGAGGCTTTCTCCAGAGGATTCCTCATAATGAGTATCAGTATCCTTACTCCACAGCTGAAGACACTGAGACTCAGAGAGGTTAAGCGACTTACTCAAGCTCACACAGCTGGTAAGGGCAGGGCTGGGATTCAAGGTTATTTGTTCCAGTTAACTATTAGTGCATAACAAACTACCCCACAACATAATGACTTCAAACAGCGACGCTTATTGTGTGAGTGAATGTGCAATTTGGGCAGGGCTCGGCAGAGACAGCTCATCTCTGCTCCTGCTGGCATTAGCGGGGAAGGGGGGTTAGCCCGCAGGCTGGGGCTGGAACCTTTTGAAGTCTTCTTTCCTTGTGTGCTGGGTGGCTGGCACTGGCTGGCTGCTGAGACTCTAGCTGCTGAGTGGCTGGCTGTCCATGGGACCTATGCTTCCTCACAACCTGAGCCCGAGTCCTGAGAGCCTGTCTCCAAGGCCTGTGTCCCCCAGGAAGGACTGAATGAGGGGAAGGTAAAGCTTTGCTGTGAGGGAGCTGCCTGCAGATGGCAGGTCCCCGGGCAGGATCCAAGCAGAATGCTCTGTCCTTGAACCCCGGGCTAGCCTGGAGGGTAGGGCTGAAGCAGCTGCTCCAGAACCTCTCTCCCATGAGAAGGAGGGAGGCAGGACAGGCCCTCAGGGGTCTGAGCTGGGCAGACAGGCCAGGGAGCTGAGACAGAGGGGCCCCAGGGCAGAAACTGGTCTTTAAAATGCAAACCCGCCCCTGACACAGCTGCTTCCACTTGGAAGCCCAGCTCCTTTCAGGCCAAGAACCCAGGAGGGCCCTTGCTCCCTCCTCTGGCCCCAGGTCAGTGCCAGCTCCACGGGGCGCGAGTCTGTGCCTTCCCCTCAGCCCTTCCCCTCAGCTTCGCACCCGCAGCTGGGGCCCCCGCCACCGGAGCTCTTGCCTGGACAACTGCAGTAGCCTCCTCCCTGTCCTCTCTGCCCGATTCCAAGCCATTTCCCACTCAGCAGCCAGAGAGGTTTTAAAACTGTGAGTCAAACGTCGCAACACCCCTGAGCTTAAAGTCTCAGGACTCCCTGTCCTTAGACTAAGATTAAATTTTCAAACTCCAACAGGCACACGGTCAGCCCTTGGCCCTCTTCGACCTCTGCAGGGAATGGCCCCCTGCGATGCCACTCTCGGTGTTGGCATGCTTTTTTCCTGGCCTCCCTCTACCCAGCTCTGGTCTCCTGAGAGTAGGGACCACATGCATCAGGCTCACTACTGTGTCCTAAGCCTCTAGACCAGGGTTTGGTGCAGAGAAGACGCTTGATAAACATTTGCAAATGAGCGAGAGTAGAAAGAATAACTGCACCTGCAGGGACACACGGTCTACTCCGAGCACTCCATCACACGCTCCAACCCTCTCTTCCCACACTTGCAAACACACGCCCGCATCCACACATGGCTCACACCCCGGACACTCCGGCCTCGTCGGCAGGGAAGCTCCCAGACGCTCGGGGCCCCGAACCAGGGATGCTGCCGCCCCCTCCTGGACAAGTGGGGGAAGTGAAGTCGGTCCGAGCCTGGGCCTGAGGCTGGTTCTAGCTCCCCTTCCTCGCAGACACCAGGGCAATTCCCGTCTTCTGTCTCTTCCCCCTGGGGGCTCGGGATCGGCTCTGAGCCTCCCCTCCCTACCCTGGTATTTGGGTGGCCTGACCCTCAGAATTCTCTAACTGGGTGTGCAGAGGAAGGTGGAAGGAGGGGAAGTGGGAAGTCAGCTCACATTCTCACCTCTTCAAGCCAAACTGCAGGGTCGTTGTCACACACCTGGCACGGTAGCTATGCCACCAACGTTTACAATCCTATAGATTTGGAATGAGACTTGAGAGGCTTTGAATGCCAGGATGAAGCCCTGGGTTTATCCTGTAGGTTATAGGGAGCCTCTGTGAGTTTTTGAGCAAGAGAGGAGCAGGACCAGAACTAACTGTGCTTCAGGAAGATAAACTAGCCCATGTGCATTCACTTGTCCATTCATTCATTCATTCATTCATTCATCCATTCATTCATTTGTTCAACAGGCTCTGGGAAGCCAGCGCTGACCACACAGAGCTGGCCTTCATGGAGCACAGTCTGGGGTAATGTGTACGGGGGTGGAGATGTGGACACAGGGGGCCATCATCCCAGGTCCAGGCAGGGAGAGCCCTGGGGTGAGGGGCGACTCACACGAGAGCCTCCGCTCCTGCCCAGGTCAGCCCTGGGGCACTCAGCTCCCTCTCCAGCCCACCTGACTCAAGAGCTGCATCACTTGATTTTTCCCCCCTGTCCAGTTGAATAAATGAAAATAGCATGCAAATATATACAAGAGGTTCTAACTCAGGGCATGTTCAATAAGTGCATTATGGTCTGCCTGCTGCAATTATAGTCAAACTGGGAAGCATTTAGGATGTGACCAACATGAAATACTGAGCTGATTTCAGTATCGGATAGCTCAGTCACTTCAGAGACAAGACAAGGCAGAGGCCCATGGAGCCAGACATGCCATATGGGAGATGCTCACATGGGCAGGTGTTTGTAGAAGATTCAGTGCACTCAGGAGGTGAGAAAAGAGGAGGGGACGAATTTCATTCTCAGCCAGCCCTGGAGCTTCAGTCCTCCTTCGAAGGAAGGAAGGAGTTAGACGTCCTGGGTACTGATCCCAGCCTGGGCCACTTGTGGCTCTGTAAATTCCAAGTACTCACTTCCCCAATTTGTTTTCTCATCTCTACAATGGGTACCCTGACAGGGAAGCATGAAAGAGACCACAGAAGGTGCCTTAGATTAGGGTTCCCAGTAGTTGACCCTGAAACAAGGATTCTTATGAAAGTAAAGAAAGCATATCATCATATCATATCATATCATATCATATCATATCATATCATATCATATCATCATCTATTATAATAAGCCTACTGTGAAGCATTCCAGGACAGCATTCCAGGTAGAATATGGGAAATCAGGACAGGTAATGGACAGAGGCCAAGCAAGGCTGTGGCATCTCAAAGCCCCACGTTGGATGAAGCCTGCAGCAGTGCCCTGGAGATAGTATAGGTCACACCTCAGAGTTGTCCCCTTGGGGGGGCACGGGAGCTGGGGTATTTATACTCCTGTACTCAGCAGTGGTTGGAGGAAGTAAATCCCCCTCTGGAGGACATCCATTCCCAGGCCACGAGCGGTCCTCTGAAAGACAGGCGCTGGCTGCGGGCAGTGGAAGCACCCTGGGAGCTGGCATCCGAGGGACCAGCTACCACCACAGGGAGCGCTCTGGAAACTGTGAAGGGGCCACCAGGCTAGGGGAGGGTCCCACGCGGTCTCCTCTCTGAGCTCACCGATGGCCCTCAGACAAGTCATCTCACCTCTCTGGGTCTGTTTCTTCCTGGGCAAATGACAGCAGCAATGCACAGGAATTGCCATGAGGGTAGGAGGAGTTGAGAAAGGTAACTATTCTGTGGTGAGACTTCGGGAAGCAGGTACCTCACACGCAGCTGTGGGGGGTTAAATTGGGATAACTGCTCTGGAGGGCCACGTGGCAGCATCTATCAAAATTACAGATACACAAACCCTTCAACCCAGCAATTTTATTTCTAGGATGTTGCCCTACATACATACTCACACACACAAAACAACATCTGCAAGTTTATCCATGGCAGCACTGTAATAGCAAAGAAATTCAAATAACCTAATTGTTAAATAAATTCTATACCCTCATATAATGGAATATTCTGCAACCAAAAGGAAGGGCTCTCTGTACTGTTATTGGATATCCTCAAGTCCTATAAGTTGTTATAAAAAAGCAAGATAAATACATAAAAATAAATTAATTAAAAATCCTGATTAAAAACAGTGTGTATGATATTTATTTAGCAAACTCTTATATAGCCAAGTATTGTTTTAGATGCTCTATAAATATGAATTTTCTTAGTCCTCCTGACAATCCTATGAAATAGGTGTTATTATTATATCCATTTTGTGGATGAGAAAACTGAGGCACAGAGAGGTCAAGTAACTTAACCAAGGTCATGAAATGAGTAAATGGCAGAGCCTGGATTTGAAGGGATCGTAGAATCTGTGCTCTTTCTGTCAGTATGCTATAGTTCCTCTCTGCAGTGGAGAATACTCTGAACCAATCATAATAACTCGATATTCCTGGCCAGTGATTGGTTTGAGAAAGGCACATGACCCCCCTTCTGGCCAATGAGATGTGAGGGGGTGACTGCTGGGGGAGCTCTAGGAAGGGTTTTCTCTTTGATAAAAAGAGTTGTCCTGGAAAACACAGTCTCCTCTCTTCCTGATGTTTTCATGGTGAAGCGATCACCAGGAGACAGCCAAGGGCCAAACCTGAAGACAGAGGTCCCTGCAAGGAGGCTGGAGGCTGGAAAGACAGGGTCCTGATGAAGCCATCGAGCCACTGAAATAACCAGCCCTGGAGCCTCCTGTTTTGTGAGATTAACATCTTTATTGCTCAGGCACCGGTTCTCAAACTGGAGCGCATTGACAGCACCTGTTAAAACACAGCTGTCTGGAGCCCACCCCTAGAGTTTCTGATTCAGCAGGCAAAGCCAAGAATTTGCAATTTTAACAAGTTCCCAGGTGATGGTGATGCTGGCTGGTCTGGGGACCACACTTTGAGAACCATTATTTAGAGAATTGGGGGGTTAAGGTTTTTGTTCCTTGAAGCTGAAAGCATCTTGAGGCATCCTGTGACCTGGAGCTGTGTGCCTCTCAAATCCTCTGGGGTAGGGGAGGCCAGGGGTCAAGGGTCAAGAAGGCAACACCACAAGGTGGCATAAGCTGCAGAACAGGAATCAGGAGCCCCAGAGGCTCCATTCCTCCCTGGTGACCTGGAGCAATTAGTTTCGTCCCTGCAGAGTCTGTTTCTCCATCCATAAAATGGGAAAGAGGTTGCATGAGGTTGCGGCTAAGTTTCCGTCTGGCTTCGGCATTTTTCAGTCTAGACTCACCAAACGGAACGGACTGACCCTGGGGACTCGTGGTGTGGAGCCAGGCCCCTCCTTCGTGCCATCAGCTTTCTCTTCCTCTCAGGCCCCCGCAGGCGTCAGTTCCTGCAGCATCAGGTGCTGGGAGGCAGAGGCAGGCTGCACAGTCATTTTTAACATATTAAAGTTCCGGGCAGAAAGCTCATTTGGAACTTGTGTTTGAGCTGGAAGCAAAGAGGCTGGAAACTCCCCACAGGGGTTTTGTCTCCCCCAGCTTAAGCTGGGAGGTGTCACAAGCCAGCATCTGAAGGGCACGATGCCCGGATCTGCAGGAGCCACTCCCAGGGGTTCTGAATTAAAGGTGTTGGGTAAACACAGACTTTGGCATAATTTCTCCCCCGTATTCACTCAGTTACCAATTACTGGCTTCCACCCCCTAAATGTAATTCAAATCAGCCAGAATCTCCCTGTCTCTCCGCCCTGTATTCTTGGAACCAGCTCTAACTGGGTTTTCTGCTTCCAACCTTGCCCCCTGTGCCCCCCTCTCTTGCAGTTAACATGCACTATGGCCTCTGGATAAAGTCTAAATTCCTAGCATGGAACACCCACATGGCCTTGTACAGCTGGCCCCTGCCACAATCCCTGGCATTTCTGTGCCTTCTACACTCCAGCTGGACCAAACTACTCCGGTTTCCAGAATGTCCCAGGCTCTCTCCCGCCTCTGAGCCTTTGCACATGTTGTGTCCGCGGTCTGGAACACAGTACTTTGCATCCCCCCTCCCTCCATGCAGCCTCTCCAGTCTCAGCGTGGATCCCCGTGCAAAACGAAACTGTGGGGCCCTTGTGTGAAATGTATTGAGATTTCAAGATGGCAACAGCAAAGCAATAAACCAAGTTTGAGGCTAATGCTGGCTGCACAAGCTCTTTCCTGGGAATATAAATTTAGAACCAAGAGTTTAGTTTGGGCTGATCTCTTGGATAGAGGAACTACAAAAACCTATGGTTCTCGGTGACCAGGGCAGAATAGGAAGGCATAGCAGAGATGCAGTGAGTGACAGGGAGAGAAAGTCTCTGAAGGCCTGCTGGGTCCCAAATCTGTGCTATACCTTTGTCCTTGGAGCTCCAGGAAAAACATCTGTATTCTGAAATTCTTCCCTTAAACTACCTTGGGCAGAAGGCAGTGACTCTTTTATTTACAAACAGGAATCCTAACTATTGTAATGGGATTCTCTAAAACTGAGAGCAGGAACTCAAAGCCCTCCTCCTCAAACCCTCACCATCTTTCTTAATTCACCTGATCGGAATGAAGTGGAATGAGGACCATGGCAGAGAGAGGACTATTTATTGAGGCCCTGCTGTGTGCTCGGTGCTTTTCCATCTGGTTTTTTTTTTTTGGTTAATTGTACCATCAGAGTTCAAGGTGAAAAACAGATCCACCGGAGATGAACAAGAGCTTTATTACAGGAATTTGACCTTATGCAGCTGTGGGAGTTAGGTAAGTTTATCTGTCCGGGGTTGATGTTCTGATGCTGGCTGATCTGGAGACCAGACCAGGGTTGAGCCTGGCAGAGAAGTGAGGGAGGCAGGCAGCTGGGAAGGAGAGGTGACTGTGAAGCGGGTGAGAGCAAGGAAAACTGAACCCACAGGATGCACTGGCACCCGTTTCAGTCTCTCTCCAGTCCCAGGCCTCCAACTGGGATGAGGCAGGTGACTTGTGGGAAGGACTTTGCCAGGGGGCTGCACATGAACCTGGCCCAGGGTCCAGAGGAGCTGCAGGAGGAGCTCCAGCCGTGGCCGCCACCAGCAGGGTGAGCCAGCCAAGGCACAGCGGAGTGTGGGCGCCGCATGGAGGCTGAGCTTGTGCCCACCTCTGCAACGTAGACATGGCCTCTGCTTCTCCCCAACCTTCCAACTCTTGCATGCACTCCTCTGATGGCCAGCCTTGACCTAGGACCAAGAAGGGAGTGGGTTTGACAGAGTACAAGGCCACTGTTAGGTTTGGGCAAAACCTTAATGTTCCTGAGGGCTCTCCCCTGCCCAGCCAAGAAGGCAGCTTTTAGATGAGTTCACTTGCCAGCCACAGTCTGTTCCTTACGCAGCTTTCACTCCCTGCGTGAGAGAGTATCTCAAGCAGCAACCTGCTCCTTACATTCAGTAGTTTCTACTCCCGCTCAGAAGTTCCCTCCCTACCCCCTGTAAAGAGACTGGCTCCCCCACTCAGCCTGATGCTTGCAGCCCAGCCCATCTGCACACAGAAGCTTTAGCCGTCTGGGCTCAGATGCCCTAATCAACTTGCCTGGGCTCAGATGCCCTAATCAACTTGCCTGGGCTCAGATGCCCTAATCAACTTGCCTGCACCTTCTCGTCTGGCCTCGTGCACTCCCCTTGGCAAGCCGAGCGGCCACCACGTGAGTCTACACCACACAGCCTGACCTCGATGGATTTCTTTTCTGTTTAATGGAGAGGAAACTGAGGTTCAGGGTGAAATGACAAAGGTCATACGATGAGAAGAAACTGAGTTGGGAATCCGGTCACCTGTCGCAAAGCATGAGTAACTGAGGTGCTGCCCTATAGAGAATACCTGGAGTCAGGCAGGTATGCATTCTCGGAGCCCCTTCTCACACCCGCCTCTTGGGATCACTGGGAAATCCTGCGAGAGGACGAACATGGAGCCCCATGTGTGAGTCAAGTTTCATACATACGCACATATATATTACAAATAAGCGTGCTGATTTATGCATGCTCATTGACTATAAGCAAAGAGTGGGTGAAAACCCTCTGCAGTCTCACCCTGAGTATATAGAGAGATAAAGGTGGTCATGTCAAAGGGGAGGCATGGCAAGTCTTCATGACTGGCTGAGTTTTGCCCCAAATATCAGTGAAGAGAACCTAGTGAGTGATGTGGACCATGGTGATCCACTCTTTTCTCAGGGTAGTCAGAATGAAATAGCTTCAAACCAGCTTATTCTGGTCTGCCCCACCCCCATCAAATGCCCAGAGTGAAGAATTGAGACTTCTACCCCTCCACAACGAAAGCTGGGCATATAACAAAGGAAAATTGTATTAGTATTTGTCATCAGAATTTATCTCTGACTGAGAATAGGCATGGGGAACTCTCCTTGTCTGGAAAAACACCTTGATCTATCACTGAAGGTAGAAGAGGAAGGCTCAGTGTTGGTAGGGCCAGGGCACCAGAGAGAAAGGCCAAACTGCTCTGCTTGAGATGTTTATTTTGTTGAGAACTGTGTTTTTCTCCAGGGAAGGAATAGGAAAAGAGAGGAAAGAGCAGAAGCGGGAAGGGACTTACTGCAGAGATTGTGGTCTGGGCCAGGTGGGGCAAAGGCCCTGGAGGAAACCCTGGTGCTGGAGACGCGATGGGTTTTGAGAGCGGGTTTGGGTGATGCAATTTGATGTCGCTTGCAGAATGGTGTTCAGTGCGACTCCTCCCCACGGGGGGCTCCCGCGCTTCATCAGAGGCTGCCGTTTTCACAAGTGCTCTGTGTGAATTGGTTTTGTTTTCTCCGGCAGGGGATGGTGTTGATGGTGGAGAGGACGGAGCTGTATGGGGACATCTAAAGGGATCCAGAGTGGAACTGAGGAAACAGGAGCCCAAAGCTGGAATTGACATTGAGGGCATCAGCTGCACTCCTACCCCACCCTGGACATTCACAGATGCCTCAGGGAAACCTTTCACAGGGCTTGGAGCCAAGGGTTCTAGCCAATCTCGTTTAGATCTCAGGATGCAGCAAGGCCCCAGCTCGCATAGGGGCTGGAAAATAACAGAAAAGATTGCAACTCCAAGCACCATCCCTCAAAGGTTGAGGTAGACATGCCCAGGAAGACCATGCGCCCAGGCCCATGGCCCGGATCGCAGTTGGTCTGAGCCAACCTCAACAGTAATGTTGCCCACTTTCTAGCCAAAGGTGGCCTCAAGATCCAGTTCTGGCAAATGAGACCCAAACAGAAGTCTGCCAAGGTGGGTGTAGGGTGGACCTAGGAGTTCTGAAAGCTTTTGTTTTCTCCTTCTGCCTTGAACACAGACATGAGGGTTGGTGTGGAGACAGCCATCTTGTCATCGCGTCAAGGGAGGCATATGTCCTGATACAGTTGAGCTGCTGAACCAAAACTAACAGCCACCTACTTCTGCTCTTGTCATATTAGAAAAACAAACCTCTATTGGTTTATTGCCACTTGAGTCAGGTTTTCTGTTTCTTGCACAAAACACATTTCTACCTGGCACAGAGGTAGATGAAGGAAACTGTTCCCCAAATGACTTGGTTTTACTCATGTTTGAGAATTAAAGACAAATTCAGAGGACAATTTAATCAGATGCCTGGAACCAACAGGCTCAGCTCCAGCCCCAGCAGAGAATAGAAAAGAACTGCCAAATCTCATTACCAAAGGCACAGAACAACCCTCCAGTGAAGCATCAAAGTTAATAGTGTGTCTCAATCCCATCCACGGGCAAAGCCAAGGCAGCAAAGTGAAGCCAGTGATGAATGCTGGCACATCAGCTGTTAGCTTGCTACGGTTTTAGTCCCTTAATCACCAGCAGCTTCGGATCCCACTGCAGAAACGGACGATGGAACGAGAGAGCAGGGAAAAGGGCACACTGCCCGCGGCCCACAGGGGCGGGCGGGCGTTCACGGGCAGGAAAACCAGCCCAACGATGCGCACCAGGGCCCCTGTTTCACATGTGAGAAAGCAGACAGGATGAGAGTTTTAAGAGCTTTCTTTATATTTTTAAATTAACTGATTCACTCATCAAACACTTATTATGTACCTACTGTGTACCGGGTCCCATGCTGGGTGTCGGTAAAACACTCTGGTTGTAGCAGGAATAATAAACCATGGCTACAAATAACTACAATATAAACCGAAGGGATCTTGGGAGTGTTGCTAGGGGAACAAAATGAGTCTTGAGGAGTGAGATAACTTTGACTTTGTATTTCCAGTGAACAAAGGAAGCAATTCAATTCAGCTGCACAATTACTGTTGGGGCACATATGACATGAATATATAAAAATATAAAGAAAGGAGGGAAAGTAATGGACTTATCCATGAGGCAGGGACCTGCTCCTGACTGGTCCCCAGCAGCTAGAATGTGTTAAATGAACACATTCATTAATCACGGTGTTCGACAGACCTGATGAGCACCTTTGGTATGTCACTGGAGGGTTGACTGCCATGTTTCAGAGGAGAACTGAGGCTCAGAAAGGGGAAGCATTGCCCAAGGAAGGCCGCACAGCCAGTGAATGCTAAGTCAGGATTTGAGCCCAAGTATTCTGGAATCCAGCTTCAGGCTCAATCCAATACTACAGGGACTCCTTCCACCAGTCAGGACACCTTCAGAAAACCCAACCGAAACTGACTTAAACAGAGAAGGGGATTTTCAGGACCATGTAACCAAATAGTCTAGATTTAGATTCAGGTAAGTGTTGATCCAGCAGCTCAAATGATGTCACCAAAGGTTTGCTTTCCTTTGATCTCAGCGCTATGTTGCTTAGCTGCTTCTTCTGACTCCGTATTTGCCCCATCGCAAAATAGGTCTAGGGTCTCCCATGTTCGCAGTGGTCCCATTGCTCTAGACCACATATCATTCTACTGCTGACTAAGGGAAGGGAGAAGTGTGCTGCGGTAGCCCGTGTAGAAAGGAGAGAAGAGCTTCACCTTTCCAGGAATCCTGGTGAACAGTTTCTCACATTTCATTGGCTCTGCTGGGTCATGGCCTATCCCTGAAGCATCAGAGTGTGTCCCCTGAGGATAACTTTTATACTCAGAAAAGACTATTTTTGGTTACTTTAAAATTTAAATTTAACATTAAATATGTGAAAGTCAGAAATTAAAAACGTAGTTCTTTAAACTTTTAAGTTCAACTAATAAATCTTTATTCTACCTCTAGATCTAACAAACGATAACAACCAAGTTTCAGGGAGCCTTTGCAATTAACTTAAACATTTTAAACTGCATTATTAAATTTAATACAGTTGATTTTATTTTTAGTGCTTTACTTGCCTGTCTAATAAATGAAAACTTTTAAATACTTGAGTGATGTTTGCAATATGCTGACTCTTAAGGCTTCTTACATGTTCCAAATCAGTTTACAAACATAATAAAACCACTTACACTTTTTAATGTAAAATCATAAACCTAAGTCAATTACTCAGTTCCAATTTTTAATTGGAATCATAAGCTAATCTCTTAGCTATTTCAATATGCCAAATAATCTTTACTATTACAATTACTTTATAAAAATACTAAATATACACAAATTATTCCTAAACCAAACATACACAAAAATATTCAAATTGTGGGTATAATTTACTTCATTGTTTCTATTACTAATGCTAAAACTTATTGAGGTTAAACGAGTCTTCTCTACTTAGGAAACACTGCCTTCTAAACAAGGCAGGGCCCTGTGTCAGAGCAAAGAGTACAGGTGAACTCATAAAAGATTGGGCTGGGGCCAAACACAGTTCAGGCCTGGCCTGCTCATGGGACACTCCACGCAGTAAAGGGGGGAGGTGGGATTTCAACCATGCAGAATATTGTGGACCATTGTAAGGACTTCAGCTCTGAGTAAGAAGGGAGACCTTAGAAGGTTTTGAGTAGCTAAGTGCTGTTCTCTTCAAGTGCCAATGAGCTGTGTGAGAGGAAGTCTGCCTGAGGGCTCCTGGGAAAGTTGTTATTGATTGTAAAAAGAAACAAGAGGAGGAAATTCACACACACACACACACACACCCCTTACACACACTTCTTTTTATTTTCTTCTAGATGTTGTCCCATGAAGAGCTGCCAGACTCTTGCAAAGTGACTACACATCTTAGATCTCTACCCCAATGTACAAAGGCGGCAGTCTCACCACATCCTTGCCGATACTTATTACTGTTTGTTTTTTATTACGGCCGTTCTAGTGGTGGGAGTGGCAGCTCATGGTTCGCACTGCGTTTTCCTAATGGCGAGTGATTCTGAGCATCTTTTCATGTGTTAGTGGCCATTTGTATATCTTCTTTGGAAAACCGTCCATTCATTCATATCCTTTGCACATTTTTAAACTGGGTTGTCTTACTATTAAGTGGTAAGAGTTCTTTATATATTCTGGCTACTAGTCGTTTATCACATATATGACTTGTAGATGTCTCCAATCCCCTGGATTGCCTTTTGCACCTTCTTGATGATGTTCTTTGTAGCACAAA
The DNA here is from genome assembly GCF_964146895.1 of Miniopterus schreibersii. Lineage (NCBI taxonomy): Eukaryota > Metazoa > Chordata > Mammalia > Chiroptera > Miniopteridae > Miniopterus > Miniopterus schreibersii. The sequence continues at coordinate 63,988,640 of NC_138110.1, forward strand.
ATGAACTTTTTCCTTTAAAGAATAGTTTATTGATTTTTTTTTTTTTTTTTTGAGAGAGAGAGAGAGAAACATCGATGTGAGAGTGTAACATCGATCGGCTGCCTCCTACATGCCGCCTACCAGGGATGGAGCCCAAAACCCAGGCATGTGCCTTGACTGGGAATGGAAATGGCAAACTTTCGGTTCATGGGACAATGCCCACCAACTGAGCCACACCAGCCAGGGCACAAAAGGTAACTTTAATAAAGTCCAATTCATCTAAATTTTCCTTCGTCACTTATATTTTTGGTATATAAGAAAGCTTTGCCTAAGTTTATGTCATAAAGATTTACCCCTATATTTTTTTCCTGAGTTTTATACTTCTTTTAAAAATCCCCACCTGAGGAAATGTTTATTGATTTTAGAAAGAGAGGAAGAGAGTGAGAGAAACATCGACGTGAAAGAGAAACATCGATAGGTTTCCTCCTGTGCTCGCCCTGCCCAGGGATCAAACCCGAAACCTGGGTGCCCTGGCCCGGAATCGAACAGCAACCTCCTGGTGCACAGGATGTCGCTCCAACCATTCGGCCGCCCAGCCAGGGCTGAGTTTTATACCTTCTAGTTCTTACACTTAGGTCTGTGATCCAGTTTGAGTTAATTTTGGTGGATAGTGTGAGGTAGAAGTCCAAATTCATTCTCTTATGTGAGGAGAGCCAATTTTCTCAGCACTGTTTGTTGAAAAGACTATTCTTCCCCCTACTGAATTGCCTTGAGATCAATGCGGAAAATCCATCGATGATAAATGCAAGGGTTTATTTCTGAACTTTCCATTTTATTCCATTGATTTGTCTGTTTCCCCGTATGCCAAACTACAATGTCTTGATTACTGTAGCTTTGTAGTCCGTTTTGAAATCAGGAAATGCAAGTCCTCCAGCTTTGTTCTTCTTTTTCAGGCTATTTGGCCTCCCTTGAGATTCCATATGAATTTTAGGATCACCTAGTCAATCTCTGCAAGGCAGATAACTCGGATTTGATAGAAAATGTATTGAATCTGTAGATCAATTTGAGGATTGCTGCCTTCTTAACAATTCATCACCATCAGGAGTCATTCCATTTATATAGGATTTTAGAAAACAGGTCTTGTATTTATTTTGTTAAACTTATTTCTAAGATTTTTTTCCCTTTATGATGCTGCTGTAAACAGAATTGTTTTATTAAAATTCACTTTCATGTTGTTCACTGCTGGTATACCACATATCCTACAACCTTGCTGTAATCATTCATTCATTGTAATGGATTTAGTGATTTCCTTAAGATTTTCTACATACAAAATTGTGTCGTATGCAAATATTTTCCTTCCTAATCTGAATGCTTTTAACCATTTTTCTTGCCTAATTGCTCTAGTTATAACCTCTAAAATAGAAGTGGGGCATACAAGTGTTGAGGAGAAACATTCTTCTATTGTTCTTATCCTTAGGGAGAAAATACTCAGCCTTTCACTGTTGTGTGTGATGTCAGGCTTGGATTTTTCATAGATGCTCTTTATCAGGTTGAAGAAATCCCCTTCTATCTAGTTCGCTGATTTTTAAAAAAATCACAAAATGGTGTTGGAATTTGTTACACATCTTCTGCCTCTGTCGAGATGATCATGTTATTTTCTTTCTTTATTCTATTAATATTTTGTATGAGTCAGTTTCTCCAGAAAAACAGAACCGATAGATATGGGTATAGATATGCAAAAGGAGATTTATTATGAGGAATTTGCTCACACAATTATGGAGACTGAGACATCCCACAGTCTGCCATCTGTAGGCTGGAGACCCAGGAAAGCCAGTAGTGTAATTCAGTCTGAGTCCAAAGGCCCGGGAACCACAGAAGCTCATAGTGTGAATCTAAAATGAGAGCAGGAGAAGATGCCAATCAGATGCCAATATATTAAGTTGTCTCTCTTGGTATCACACCTGGTTGTCAGCCTCTGTTAACTGATGAATGATTGCGCCATTGTCTTTGACAGTGCCCTGGAACATAAATTGCACCACAATCTGCTCCAGTGAAATTTGGATGGACCCCTTTGCAAGAATAATCTTGAAGGCCAGTCTCTAAGGCTTGTTCTCATCCCGAGAGGGCTATTCTTACCTGTCTCTTTTTATGATTCTCTCTATTAAACTCCTAGATGGTCTAAGGTTTAGCTCTTGCTTTAAGGGGCTACCAACCTCCTTGTAATTGCTTACACCAAAATCTGTGTTGTTTTTGAGAGTACGCTTAGGTTTGAACTTCTCCTCATTTTGTTCTCAATAAAGTCAGTTATTTGGGGGAAAGCTTCAGAGTTTTCTGCTCTTTGGGCTTCCGTTTCCCAGAGGGGCAAAATCTCTGTACTACTCCCCCAGCAGCCTGTTCCTCTTGCAGTGATATCCTTGCTATGGAAGTGCAGCGCTGGGTGGGGTCAGAGTTTCTGGCCTTCTTGATTTGCTTCTCCTGGTGTGGAACCTCTGCCTCATGATTGAGCTAGAGTGGGGCATCCAGGACCTCAGGATTCTCAGCCTGCCATGCTTGAAGTAGAGCTTCCATCCTACTTGTGGGGGTTTGGTTGAGGAAAGTAAATCCCAGAATTCTCAGCCACTCTTGCCTAGAATTAGCTTCTGCATCTTGGTTCTAGGTGGGATGAGAATTCCTGGTGCCCTACAATACTCTAGGCCTCAGCAGGGGTCTGGGGGAAGAGGGAGTCCTGTGTTCCTATCTGCACCCACCTGGGGCAGAGCTTCATCATGCTGAACTGGAAGAGTGGGGAGGAACAAACCATGGCTCAAATGACACAGATTTTGCAATTCTTGCTTATCATGAAATGTTTCTTCATTTGCTTTATGTCCATAAGACACTTTCTAGAGACTTTAAGTATCTTTTTTAGAAAATAATTTTTACCAGTTAAGGTTGTTTCACTGGGAAGATGGTCTGCAGAGCTCTTCATGCCACCATTCTGGAAGTTGTTTCAAAGATGGAACATGGATCTTTGATTTAGCCAACCCTGGAGATTCCTGCCTACTAACTTCTTTGACTTCTTGTTATTGAGGTTAAAAAAATTCTTTTTGTTGTATGTTTCTGTTACTTGTAGCCAATAGCATCTTGACTGATCCTACACTTAATGAAGCCTGAGCCAAGGCTAGCAGAGCTTGTTCCTTGTATAAAAGTAACATCAGCTAAGACCTACCTTAAAAGGCATTCAAACACAACACCTACAACGCTTTTGTGTTGTTTTCTGTTTACTGGTATATCTCTTCCTCTAGACTGTTATCTCTTTAAGATAGGATCCATGATCTAATTTATTTCAACATTCTAGCATTGGGCTTGGAATTTAATATGTATAAAATCAGCAATGAATGAATGACTACTGTCCAGGTAGCTAATTATTTAGGATTATTCACTCTTTTGTCTGTCCCCCAAATTTTCCAGATCCATTTTGGAATTTTGCACCAAGAACTGACCTACATAGCTAGTACTGCTTATCTTGGCTGCTGAGATATTTGATAATGTAGGAGTTAGACAGGATTTGAATTTTGTATCTTCCTCTTTGCGTAACAACCGTGGACACATACTTTAACTTCCCAGTACTGTGGCTTTTCATCTGTTCCATGGAGATAGCAATACCCATTAACATTACACTTTACAATAATAATAATAATAACACATTATTGAATGCACACTGTGAGTCAGATACTGTTCTAAACTTTTTTACATGTTTTAAATAATTTAATTCTCACAGCAACCATATGGGGTACGTATTACTGTTATCATCTTACACATAAGAAAACTGAGGCAGAGAGATTCATTTCCCTAAGGATACGTAGGTAATAAGTGATAACCTAGGCATTCCAGGTTCAGAGTTCTTACCCACCATATATATGGGTACGTGAAACCCAGAGCTTATTCTTGTATTATTTATTTATTCTTGTATTATTTTTCCATACAAACCACTGTAAACCTACTTTTGCCCCACCCTGTATACACAATTTTGAGTTCAATACATGTATTCAAAATGGCTTGCCAGAGAGAGAGCTTTTTTAAAACAAAAATCTGACCATGCTACCCACCTACCCACCACTACCCTGCTTGAAAATGCATGAATGACTCTATGTCACTCTTAGGATTAAGGCAGAATCCCTTATTATGACCGCTAAGCCCCCCTGTCCCCATCCCAGGCTCCCTCAGGTCACCCTCCCTATTACTCTCTCAGTTCCAGCCGCTCTGGCCTCCGTCTTCTCCCTCACACCCACCAGGCTTCTCTCCTGCCACAGGACCTTAGTCCATGCTGCTCCCACTGTCTGGAATGTTCTTCCCCATCATCCTTTCTCCTCTTCAACACTTAACTTCCACTCATTCTTCACTTGCCCAGGAAAGCAAGGGAGCTCTCCCCAGTAACCCAGACGAGCTCAGGTTCTTCTACTAGAGGACTGAGGGACACCTCAAAAATATATGTTTTGTTCATGTGATTATTTTGTAACATTTAGACGGCAAGTTCCAGGATATTAAGGGCACTGCTTTTTTTCTAATCCCTATATTGCTAATAGTATCTACTTTAAAGTCTTGTGCTAGTAGGGCTCTCCAGTGCCCCACTTCAAGGCTGACTCCAGCTGGAGCCCCAGCAATGGTGCCGAATGGTCTGATGTGAAGCTGGAACGGTGACCATCATTGTAGTTTTATCGTTGGAAACGGGGGCTCAGAGGGATGAAGTGGCCTGTCCATGCTTGCCCAGCCAGACACTGGCACAGCCCACACCCGAACCTGGATGTGGAAGTCGTGTTTCCAATGATCCACCCTGGAGGAGGGTCTGGGGAGGGGCCTGGCCCCGGGAACACCAAGAGTGGGAATGAGGTGGTTCACTGGAGGTTGAGATGGTTCAGCCAAAGGCCTGACTTTCAGTCCAGGCTCTGGCTCCTGGCTAATTCATGTGACCTCTGCACCTCTGGTTTCCCATCTGTAAAATGGGAAGAAGGGGGTTATTGGTGCTTAACAGGGTCGTTGGGTTTAGATTAGGACTTAATTTTCAAAGCACTTGGCCCACAGCAGGGACTAGTAAATGTCAGTGTCGCCCTTGTCCCCCCACCCCAAAATACTGAGGGTAGGCTGGCACTGTGCCTCCCCCTCTTCTACTCTTGCCCTCTCCACCTCCCCCAGGTCTGGGAGGTGGGAGGAACACATTCTCCGCAGGGCACTGAAGACTGACATGAATCAAAGAGGGCAAAACAGCTTCTTTGTTCCCTAGATTTGGCAAGAAAGAGACGCATTAAGTTTTCAGCTGCAGTCTCCCTGGCACACCCTGCCTGGCTTCCTGAAGAAAGGACAAAGCTGATTGCTACTTCACAGAGAGGAGGAGGGAGGGAAATCGGATGCACGCTTTGTCAAGGGGCAGGCTTTTTCAAATGCCAGGGACTTAGCCTTAGGGAGCTCCGAGCTGGAGGGCCTACTGGGATTCTGCTTCTGGGAGCTCCGTGCCTTCATTCTGCTCGTTTCAATTCAGCATCTCAGCCCACTCTGCCTCTATTGATCTGCTTCAGGCTGACATTCCTAATCTGAGTAGCTCTAATTGGCTCAGAAGGATGGCTGCAAGGTAGACTCTCCCCAGGGATGGCACACTTTGGGGATTGTTTACAGTGACACTGGATGGCACAGCTTGGGAGACAGATAGGCATGGATCATTCTCTGCATCACTCTGGGCAATGCTGGGCCACTCTGAGCCTCAGTTTCCCTATCTATAAAATGGACAGTATGTTTGTGACCTTCCTAAGGTCATTGCAAGGATAAAAAAGATCAGATGTGGTATTACAAGGAGGCAGACAATTTTGAAAATAAGGCATTGCATTCTTGCAAAAAAAATTTGTTATGCCAAGGAAAACGTATAAGCACTGAAATGCCAGGTGGCACCCGTGGCTGTGTGAGCAGCATGGTGCTGGTGACATCTATTGTCAAATTCCCGTTATTCACTGTTCCCTCCAGGTCATTACAAATCCAGCCCTTGTTCCTGCGGTCTGCAGCCTAAATTGGGAAAATAACATATGAACACGATGTCTGGAAAATGACTTTGTATTTCAGCGCTTAGATTAGAAGGCAGGTTCAATTCTCCAGCTTTCATTGTTGGTGTTTCTATCAGTTATAACAAATAAACATGCGGAGGCCAAGCTGGTCAACCGTTTCATTGAGTTTAAAGCATGAGGAGACGAATGGTTTTCCTAAGTCAGCGTGTCACTGCATTTAATTTGATGATGTTGTTTAGAAATTCTGTACTGTTTTCCAGGCCAAAACATATCAACCATTTATGAGAAGAAAACCAAAAGATAAACGACCAATTCCCCCTAAAGATGGAAATTATTGTGGTGGTTGATTATAAACTTAGGCTCCATTCCCAGAGGAGGGGAGGAGGGGCTCTTGATTCGAAATCAGTAAGGAGAAAAAGCCTGTTGTACTGGGGTGCTGAGCATGGAGTCAGAAACCCTGGAGTGGAGACCTGCTTCTGCTGCCCAGGTTGTATGATCTTGAGCAGGTCATTCCCCCACCTGGGCACATCTCCTCCTCAAACGAACAAGTCATCCCTGGGCCATGAGGGTCCACTGAGAGAGCGGGGCCTGCCAGAACTGGCACCTGAGACCTCAGATCTCATTTAATCTTGACCAAACCTGGTGAGGTTTGGGACTTGCCCAAGGTCACAAAGCTAAGAAGAGAAGCTAGGATTCGAACTCTAATGCTGTCACTATGATCTGTAAAGAAGCAAAACAGGAGTTATTATAAATATACTGTCAGGACCACCATGAGAAAAAATAAAACATATTCACTCACTAACGAATATTTATTGTATAGGATGAGCAGGACATTGTTCTGGGCGTCAGATTGTGGTGGCATATGAGCACAGTGGGGGAGATGCATGGTAAGCAAGTAAATAAAGTCATTTTAGATAGTGGTCATTGCTATGAAGAAAGCAGAACGTGGATTTTCAATGATGGGAGTGGGGGTAGTGAGTTTATATGGAGGTGGGGGGAAGTCATCTCTGAGGAAGCGCTTCAGAGTCAAGACTACAAGGGTGGCCACGGAGGGCTATGAGGGAAGTCAAGGTGCAGGGTCAGTAAGAGCAAACGCCCAAGAAAGGGCTGTGCTTGGCTTGCCAGGGTTCAAGAGGAGGCAAAGAGGCTGGAACCTGGTGAGAAAGAGCAGAGATGGGCAGGGACCTGGCGTGAGGCTTTGTGGGGAAGTGAGACCAGATTTTCTAGTGAGACGGAGAGTGGGATGAGAGTTCAGGATTTAATTCACGTAAGCATTTTCATTTAATCAACTTATTGTTGGACACATACCGTGGTCTTCCCACTCAAAATTCAGGGGTACCAAAAGGTAAGCTGTCTCCCTCCCACCCCTCTCCCACTTGCCCAGATGCTTTCCCTGGAAGTCATTTATTTTTATTTATTTATATTTTCCCATGGAAGCCAATTACAGGCTAGTTTCTTGTGTTTGCTTATAGAGGTATTACATGAGATACAATCAAACACACACACTCTCTCTCCCCTCTCCTTTTTCTTTTACAAATGGTAGCATAATATTTACACTTTGCTCTTTTCATTTCATGTCCTAGAGATCATTTGTCTCATTACTGGTAGAATGTTCTCATGGTGTGTTTTTTTTGGTATGTCTGCATAATATTTCATTCCGCAGGCGTTATTTAACCAGTATTTATTTGACCATTTCCCTATTGATAGTCATTTCGGTTATTTCGCTTGAGGGCTTTAAGGGGAAGGGACATCCTGATTCATGTTTTAGAAAGAGCCCTCGGGCTGCTGCACAAGGGTGTCTCATCAGAGAGGAAGCAGCAGTCCAGCCCTGCCGGTGAGGAAGGGCTGCCACCGTCCGGGAAAGAGATGCTGGTTGGGACAGGGCGGTGGCAGTGAGGGCGTGAGAGATGCCTGGATGTGGAATGTTTAGAAGACAGAAGCCGCTAGTGTGTAGCTTAAGTGGGGAGGGAGGTAAATAAAATAGGATCAAGGACAACTTTTAACAGTTGGGGGTGGGGTGAGACCCCCCCGCCCCTTACTCTCTCAACAGCATCTCAATGACTTCTGCAAGCGGAGCAGGTGGGAACAGCAGGAGACTGGCAGCAAAAAATGGATCCTCTGCACGAGACTCTTCCTTATATGGTAAAACCCAAAAGGAAAAGAGGTCTTACACATGCGTTAATTGTAACATAACACTTGGGAATTTTCCACTCGTCAGAATGGCCTCAGTCCCAAGGAACTTCCTCTGAGCTCACTGGCTGCTCTTTCTCAGCCTCGCTCAGAGCTTCCTCCACCTGATGCCTGAGCCCTCTGCCTCCCTGCCCACAGCCTCTCCGTGGACCATGTCCTTCTGCCCTGAGGTTTTCAGAGCATCTATGCGCTGAGTCACGGCTCTCTGTCTCCAGTCCTGCCTCTTCCCTGAGTTCCCACTGGAGACTTGGATACCCAACTGTTAATAACATCTTACACTTAACATGTTCCAGACAAAACCTTAGACCCTCTCCTCACAGCCCTGTCTTCCCAGATGTGCCACAGATTAGTAAACGGCCACCCCATCCACCATCCACCCAGATGCACGCTGTACAACCCTAGGAGTCATATTTGATCTCCCCCCTTCTATTTAGCAAAGCCCGTTGGTTCTAACTAGAAGTATCATCCCAAGTCCATCTACCTCTCCACTCCCACCATCCACACCTCTCACCTCCATCATCTTTCATTGAATAATTCACCCCAGCAGCTGCTTCTCTACTCTCTCTGTCTCCACTCTTGTCTGCTGGGATCCATTCTCCACACATTAGCCCCATGGGGCCTTTCAAAGGTAAGTCAGCTCATGCCACTTCCCTGTGGAAAATGTCAATGTGTTCCCATCGTAGTTCAAGTAATATTTAAATAAAATCAAATTCTTTCCCATGGCTCCTGACTATGTCCCAACCGCACTGACGTCTCCCTCCCAGGCTCTTTGTGCTCCAGCCACGGTGGCACCCTTGTCTTTCCTGAACACCTGGGACCAAGACATTTGCACTCGCTGTCTCTCTGCCTGGAACACTCAGGTATCCTCCCTTGAACGTCCCCTCCTCGGCTTGATCTAAAGCCCCCCGCCCCCATCCCATGCACTCTATGTCTGTGGGAGTGGGACCACTTAACAGTTCACCACCTCTGAAGGAATCCGGTGTGAAATTCTCAAGAAGCTGGCACCATATTTCCCACTGTCCCCTTGGATTCCTGCTTTGAGCAGCTGCTCAGATAACCCACCCTTTGGTCTGGCTCATAGTACAATAAATGTCATGATAAATGTCAGCCAGTAGCATTGCACTGCCTTCGCCAACCCTACCGCAAAGGATTTCCGTAAACATTGCTCTATTGATTCATTAACTTTCCCTAGTTCAATCCCATTTTAATCATTTATGCACTTGGGCTTAAAAGTTCTGTGAATTTCATCTTGATAAACAAAATAATTTCTCCCAAATGCACCCAATCACTTTGGCAATGTGCAATCTTCATTTCTCCACTTGGTGACAGAGTTTAGCATTTAGCTTAAGTTGCTTCTTTATGGAAACTCCACCTCCAGCAGAAGTCGTTAGAAGCCTGAAAACCAATATTTTTTTGGTATTCTGAGAGGATAGTTATTAAATTCTTGTATTAGATTCAAATTTTAAAACACAGACTTGTGGAAGAACCAAGAATCTCACTAAATGACTTTAAATACCTATATTTCAAAGACTGCCACATGTCACACTGCTGAACGGTCACCCCAGACAGTTTCCCCTGAGCTCCTCTGGATCTCCGCTTTCTTCCAGAGCAGCCACTTTGAGCACTAAACCAGTGTCTCACAGAGGTCCGGGACTTCCAGAAAGCCAGTGGAAGCCTCTGAGAGATCATCCAAGTCCATCTTCCTCCTTTCTCAGCTAAGAAAACAAATACCTGGTCATGTTGGTGCCTCCTTTCTCAGAGCAGTCATGTTCTCTGAATCATACAGAGTAGATGTTTTATGTACCAAATGGTATTCTAATTCCATAAAAATACTGTTCTAATGAGCCACCATCCACTCCATTTGTAGCGCGCTCTGTCTGTATAATCAGAAAAACACTGGCGTTCTGATAAGAAGGATACACGGGAGGAAGCATGAGATGATCCATTGGGGTGGGAGAAGGGAATATTAGGATTTGTATTTATGGCTATAAGACAGAAATTAAGCTTATAGTAGTCCTCCCTTATCTACAAGGGATATGTTCCAAGACCCCCTAATGGATGCCTGAAACCTTGGATAGTATTGAACACTATGTTTTTTCCTATACAGATATACCTATGATAAGGTTTAATTTATAAATTAGGCACAGTAAGAGAGTAACAACAGCAATAATTAAATAGGGCAATTAAAACAATATACTATAATAAAAGTTATGTAAATGTGGTCTCTTTCTCACAATAGCTTACTGTACTGTACTCACCCTCTCCTTGTGATGATATGAGACTAAAATTCCTGCGTGATGAGATGCAGTGATGTGAATGACATGAGCATTGTGCATTAGGTTACTCTACGGATGACTTGAACACGAGCAGATACCATGACAGTTGATCTGATCACTGAGACTGCTACTAAGTGACTAACAGCAAGGAGAGTATTCATCGTGGATACTCTGGACCAAGGGGTGATTCACATCCCAGGCGAGACCAGATGGCACAGCTCAAGATTTCATCACACTACTCAGTCAGTGCACAATTTAAAATTATGAATTATTGCTGGAACTTTCTATTTAATATTTTTGGACTGTGGTTGACCATGGGTAATTTTTTTTAAAGATTTGTTAAAAATTTATTTTTAGAGAGAGAGGAAGAGAGAAACACCGATGTGAAAGTGAAACATCGATTGGCTGCCTCCTGCACACCTCCTACTGGGGATCGAGCCCAAAATCCAGGCAGTGTCCTGACTGGGAATCGAACAGGCAACCTTTTGGTGCACGGGGCGATGCCCAACCAACTGAGCCTCACTGGCCAGGGCCATGGGTAATGGAAAACACAAAAAGTGAAACCTCGAATAAGGGGAGATTACTGAATTAGTACTTACTCTGTGGTTTGACTCCGAAGACCACCCTCGGTCATGTGTCCCGAACAGCAGGCATGGCAGGACCAGTGTAGGGCGCTGTGTCTCTCTTAGTCATTACTGGTCGTCAGCATATAACCATGTTCTGCAGTTTCCCTGCTACAAAGAATCACCAACAAGGTTCACTTGACAGAACTCAGATCTTTAAATTGTAGAATTTTTGCAATACTTTAAAAGTTGGCTGCATATGCTTCCAGCTGTTTTCCCTAAGCATCTAACAAATGGTTCTATTAAAAAAACAAAAATAGGTTCATAATCTACATACATTTTTTCCCCATTTAACCATTTGGATATCTTTTCATGTCAGTATATAAAGCTCTACCTCATTTTTTCTTACCTTCTTTTCTTTTCTTTTTTTTTAATTTTTAAATTTTCTTTTTCTTTAAAATATTACAGATGTACCTTTTTCTTCCCAATGACCCGTCCCACCCCGTCCCCTCCCCCTCCCCAGTCCCTCGCCCCACCATTGTCCATGTCCTTGGGTTGTGCGTATATGCATATAAATTCTTTGGTTACTCTCTCCCCCTCCACCCACCTGCCCTCCTCCATCCCTCTGACATTCGTCAGTCTCATCTATGCTTCCATGTCATTGAATCTATTCTGTTCATCAGTTTATTAAGTTCTTTAGATTCCACGTATAAGTGAGATCATGTGATATTTGTCTTTCGCTGCCTGGCTTATTTCACTTAGCATATTTTCCAGGTCCATCCATACTGTCCCAAAGGGTACGAGATTCTTCTTTACAGCTGCGTAGTATTCCATGGTGTAAATGTCCCACAGCTTTTTTATCCACTCATCTACTGATGGGCACTTGGGCTGTTTCCAGATCTTAGCTATTGTAAACTGTGCTGCTATGAATATCGGGGTGCATATATTCTTTCTGATTAATGTTTCAGGATTCTTAGGATACATTCCTAGGAGTGGGATCCCTGGGCCAAAAGGCAGCTCCATTTTTAATTTTTTTGAGGAACCTCCATACTGTTTTCCATAGTGGCTGCACCAGTCTGCATTCCCACCAGCAGTGTACCAGGGTCCCCCTTTCTCCACACCCTTGCCAGCACATGTCGTTTGTTGATTTGTTGATGGCAGCCATTCTGACAGGTGTGAAGTGATACCTCATTGCGGTTTTAATTTGCATCTCTCTGATGATTAGCGACATCGAGCATTTTCTCATGTGTCTCTTGACCATCTGTATGTCCTCTTTGGAGAAGTGTCTATTTAAGTCCTTTGCCCATTTCTTAATTGGGTTGTCTTCCTCTTGCTGAGTAGTATGAGTTCTTTGTACACTTTGGAAATTAGCCCCTTATCAGATTCATCCTTGGCAAATACGTTTTCCCAGACCGTGGGGTTCCTTTGTATTTTGAGGCTGTTTTCTTTTGCTGTGCAGCTTTTCAGTTTGATGTAGTCCCATATGTTTATCTTTTCTTTTGTTTCTCTTGCCCTAGGAGATGTATCAGTGAAAAGTCCCCTATGTGGGATGTCTATGACTTTACCACCTATGTTTTCTTCCAGGATTTTTATGGTTTCATGACTTACATTTAAGTCTTTTATCCATTTTGAGTTTATTTTCAGGTATGGTGAAAGTTGGTGGTCTAGTTTCATTCTTTTGCATGTATCTGTCCAATTTTCCCAGCACCACTTATTGAAGAGACTGTCTTTACTCCATTGGATACTCTTGCCTCCTTTGTCAAATATCAACTGACCATAATGGTGTGGGTCTATTTCTGGGGTCTCTGTTCTGTTCCATTGATCTATATGTCTGTTGTTGTACCAATACCAGGACGTTTTGATTACAATGGCTTTGTAATACAGTTTGAAATCTGGTAATGTGATCCCTCCCACTGTTCTTTTTTCTCAAGATGGCTGCAGCTATTCGGGGTCTTTTTTGGTTCCATATAAATTTTCGAAATATTTGTTCTAGGTCTGTGAAATATGCTGTTGGTATTTTAATAGGAATTGCATTGAATTTATAAATTGCTTTGGGTAGTATGGACATTTTAATGATATTAATTCCTCCAATCCATGAGCATGGTATATTCTTCCACTTGTTTAAATCTTCCTCTATTTCTTTTTTCAGTGTCATGTAGTTTTCCAAGTACAGGTCTTTTACATCCTTGGTTAAGTTTATTCCTAGGTATCTTATTTTTTTTAGTTGCAGTGGTAAATGGTATTGTCTTTTTAGTTTCTCTCTCTAAAAGTTCATTGTTGGTGTATAAGAATGCCATTGATTTCCGGATGTTGATTTTGTATCCAGCTACCTTGACAAATTCGTTTATCAAATCTAGTAGTACTTTGATGGAGTCTTTAGGGTTTTCTATGTACAATATCATGTCATCTGCAAATAATGACAGTTTTACTTCCTCCTTTCCAATTTGGATACCTTTTATGTTTTCTTCCTGTCTGATGGCTATGGCAAGGACTTACTGTACTATGTTGAATAAGAGTGGTGAAAGTGACATCCCTGTCTTGTTCCTGTTTTTAATGGAAATGGTTTTAGTTTTTGCCCATTGAATATGATGGTGGCTGTAGGTCTGTCATATACAGCCTTTATTATGTTGAGGTATGACCCCTCTATTCCCACTTTGCTGAGAGTTTTTATCAGAAATGGGTGCTGGATTTTGTCGAATGCTTTTTCTGAGTCTATTGATATAATCATATGATTTTTGTCCTTCATTTTGTTTATGTGATGTATCACATTTATTGATTTGTGGATGTTGTACCAGCCTTGCATCCCCGGAATAAATCCCACTTGGTCATGATGTATGATCTTTTTAATGTGTTGCTGGATCCGGTTTGCTAGTATTTTAGTGAGGATTTTAGCATCTATGTTCATCAGGGATATTGGCCTGTAATTTTCTTTCTTTGTAGTATCTTTATCTGGTTTTGGGATTAGGATGATGCTGGCCTCATAACAAGAGTTTGGGAGTTTTCCCTCCTCTTGAACTTTCTGGAATAGTTTGAATAGAATAGGTGTTAATTCTTCTTTGAATGTTTGGTAAAACTCGCCTGTAAATCCATCTGGCCCAGGACTTTTGTTTGCTGGGAGTTTTTTGATTACTGCTTCAATTTCATTAGTTGTTATCAGCCTATTCAGGTTTTCTGCCTCTTCTTGATTCAGCTTTGGAAGGTTGTATGCTTCTAGGAATTTGTCCATTTCCTCCGTGTTGTCCAATTTGTTGGCATATAGTTGCTCATAATATTTTCTTACAATCCTTTGTATTTCTGTTGGGTCAGTTGTTATATCATCTCTTTCATTTCTGATTTTATTTATTTGGGTCCTCTCTCTTTGTTTCTTAGTGAGTCTGGCTAACGGTGCATCAATCTTATTTACCTTTTCAAAAAACCTGCTCTTGGTTTCATTGATTTTTTGTATTGTTTTTTTAGTCTCTATGTCATTAATTTCTGCTCTGATTTTTATTATTTCCTTCCTTCTACTTCCTTGGGGCTTTTCTTGCTGTTCTCGTTCTAGTTCTTTTAGTTGTTGTGTTAGATGGTTCATTAGATCTTTTTCTTGTTTCTTGAGATAGGCCTATAATGCTATGAATTTTCCTTTCAGGACTGCTTTTGCCGTGTCCCATAGATTTTGGATTGTTGTCTGTTCATTTTTGTCACTTTCTAGGAAGTGTCTGATTTCTTCCTTGATTTCAGTGGTAACCTATTCATTGTTTAATAACATGCTATTTAGCCTCCATGTGTTCGAATATTTTTGAGTTTTTTTATAGCGGTCGATTTCTAGTTTCATGGCATTGTGATCCAAGAAGATGCTTGATATGATTTCAATCTTCTTATATTTGTAGAGACTTGCCTTGTGCCCTAACATGTGGTCTATTTTTGAGAATGTTCCATGTGCACTTGAGAAGAATGTGTATTCTGCTGCTTTGGGGTGAAATGTTCTGTAAATGTCAATTAAATCCATTAGGTCTAGTGATTCATTTAAGGTCTGTGTTTCCCTGTTGATTTTTTTTTGTTTTGATGATCTGTCCGATGCTGACAGTGGGGTATTAAAGTCTCCCACTATGATTGTGTTGCTGTCAATCTCCCCCTTTAAGTCTCCCAAGAAATTTTTATATACTTAGGTGCTCTTATATTGGGTGCATAAATGTTTATAAGGGTTATTTCCTCCTGTTGGATTGATTTCTTTAGTATTATGTAGTGACCATTTTTGTCTCTTGTTATGGTCTTTATTTTGAAGTCTGTTTTGTCAGAAATAAGAATTGCTACTCCAGCTTTCTTTTCCTTTCCATTTGCATGGAATATTTTACTCCATCCCTTCACTTTTAGCCTGTGTGAGTCTTTTGCTCTCAGGTGGGTCTCTTGTAGACAGCATATATTTGGGTCCTGTTTTCTTATCCATTCAGCTACCCTATGTCTTTTGATTGGACCATTTATTCTGTTTACATTTAAGGTTACTATTGATATAAACTTACTTAATGCCATTTTCCCCCTTTATGCTGATGTACCTTTCTCTCACTATTCCTTCTTTTTCTTAAAGCAGTCCTTTTAGCATTTCTTGCAATGCTGATTTGGTGGTACTGAACTCCTTTAGCCTTTTTTTTTTGGTCTGGGAAGCTCTTTATTTCATGTTCAATTTTAAATGATAGCCTTGCTGGATAAGGCAATCTTGGTTGCATGTTCTTGCTTTTCATTACTTGGAGAACTTCATGCCACTCCTTTTTGGCCTGAAAAGTTTCTGTTGAGAAATCAGCTGTCAGCCTTATGGGGGTTCCCTTGTAGGTCACTGCTTGTCTCTCTCCTGCAGCCCTTAATATTTTCTCTTTGTCCATTTGCCATTTTAATTATGATGTGTCTTGGAGTGGGTCTCTTTGGGTCCCTCTTGTTTAGAACCCTCTGTGCTTCCTGAACTTGTGTGGCTTTCTCCTTCACCAGCTTAGGGAAGTTTTCTGTCATTATTTCCTCCACCAAGTTCTCTATCCCTTGCTCTCTTTCCTCCCCCTCTGGCACTCCTATAATACAAATGTCATTTTGCTTCATGTTGTCCCAAAGCTCCCTTAGACTGTCTTCATGCTTTTTAAGTGTTTTTTCTTTTTGCTGCTCTGATTGAGTGATTTTTTCTACCTTGTCTTCTAAGTCATTTATTCTATCCTCTGCTTCGTTGAGCCTGCTTTTAATTCCTTCCAGTGCATTTTTGATATCAGAGACAGCATTCTTTATCTCTGTCTGAGTTTTGCTTATGGTATGCCTCTTTTTTCATATTTTCACTAAGGTTCTCGATCTTATCATCTAGTGTCTTCTTAAGTTCCTTGAACATCTTCATAATCAACACTCTGAACTCCATTTCTGATAACTTGCTTAACTCCATCTTATCAAAGTCTTTTCCTGGTTATTTTTCCTTTTCTTTAATTTGGGGGTTGTTTCTTTGTCTCCCCATTTTGGTAGGTCTTAGTGTTTGTATCTATATATTAGATATATTTGCTGTCTCCCAGTCTTGTGGGATTGGATATTGTCTTGTGGGTCCAGTGGAGCCCAGAGGTGTGTTTTCCTTATACTTCTGAGCTCTTTGCTCTAGGCGTGTCCCTCTTGTGGGTGTCTCTTCTGTGGTTTCTTTATGTTCTCCTGTTGTGATTGGGTATAAATTGTCATTGATCAGTCCTTGGGAGGACCCTCCTCTCAGGTTGGCTAACTGTGTCTGAGCCCCAACCTCGTCATGTAAGCTGTTGCACGGGTGCTGGCAAGGCAGGACAATACACAACTAAACTTCCAGGAAACAAGAGGTATCTTACAAAATATCTTGACAGTCACAATGAAAACAACCCACATGAAAACAGAACTGGGAGAGTGAAAGGAGAACACACACACACACACATGCTTAAAAAAAAGAAAGAGAGAAAGAAAAGTAATGCTTAGAGAGAGAGATGTATATTGTTGTTAATAGTGGTGAAAATTTAGAAAATAATAATAATCTAAAATGTAAAAAATAGAGAAGCTACTGGGAAATAACAGAAGCAGAGAAAAGATTCTGAAAGAAGAACCAGCAAAAAATTAAGGGAGAGAATAGGAATAGGATAATAGTTGAAAATGAGAAAACAAAAATACAATAATGAGAATAAGAGAAACTAACAATCGAACAAAAAGACAGGAAGACAGAAGGGAGGATAACAAAAGAATGAAAGAAAAGTAGAAAAACAAAAAAGAAAAAGAAAAAAAGTTATGCCAATGGATCGAGAAGGGAGAGAGAGATAAAACCCAGGCAGGGAGGGAGCCCGGTAAAAGATTTCTGGAAACTATAGAGGAAAGCAGTAAACTTAGTTATAATGATAAAGTCCCAGTCGTTAAGCAGGGATATCAAGAAAGTCTTGATAGTAGAAGCAAGGATAAAACAAAACAAAGCAAATAAACAAAACTAAACTAAAAACAAGCTAAGCAAGACAAAATTCTTTTATAAAAAAGAAAAAAAATTTAGTTAAAAAATATTTTTAAAAAAATTTTTTTAAATTATTATAAAATTTAAAAAAGAAGAAAAAACAAATTTTCTCCCCTTTCTCTTCTTCCTAAGGAAAAAAGGGAAAAAACAAACACACAAACAAAAAACAAACAAACAAAAACAAAAACAAAAAACAAAAAAACAGAAGAAAAAAAGACAATCAGGTGAGTTTCTTCTGGGCAGCTTGTGTTGTCTGGGGCTCACTGTTTTGTGTGCTGATTTCAGTTCTCCTGGGAGAACATTGTGTATCAGCCACTGTGAGGAGCCGTCCAGGTTTGGCTCTGGTGTCCTTAGGTAGATGGTTGATCTGAGGCTCTCCGTGGACCACCTCTTCTTGTTAGCTATTTTTCCACCTTGTAGTTGCCTGGTCTTACTCCAGAGTCTTCTATAGAGTCTTTAGGGTGCAGGGTGGCTAGTGTAGCCCAGGGTGTCACTCCCCTTAGAGGTGTCACTGTCAGGCGCTCACTCTGCAGGAGTTAGTCTCTGCTCCACTGCCAGCTCCGCAGTCCCTCCCCTGTCCTCCAATTCTAGTTCCCTAGGCTCTGGCCTGCTGCAGCTTCAGATTGATTTCAGCCTGTTGCTTTTTCTGTCTGGGCCGTTTCGGCAGCCTGGGCTCAGTGGGTTCGATTAAAAACACATTCTGGTGAGTCCTTTGCCTGCCCAGCCCCCAGCAGGGGTTTTCAGCGTTTCCTCCAGCTCCCAAACAACAGTCCCTGAGAGTCTTATTCCTGTACAGTCCTCCTGTGAGCTGCTCTCCCTTCTTCCTCAGGACTGTGCCCTGAGGGAGTGTCTGGGGCTCAGTGATCGGGACCCGCCCCTTTCCTGTTGGGGGCAGGGCTCCCGGCTGCAGGAGAGGCCGGCGGGCTCCGCCCCTCCCTGCTCAGCTCTGGTTGGCTGGTCGCACCAGGCCCGCCCCTCAGACCATCTTCTGTGCAGACCCCACTCCCAGCCCCCGCTGGTCCATCCGCGCAGTGCACGCCGGGAGGTGGGAACCAGTTCCGTGATCAGGCTCACAAACGCACAAAGCAACACACAGGCAGAGAGTCC
This sequence comes from Miniopterus schreibersii, assembly GCF_964146895.1. NCBI lineage: Eukaryota > Metazoa > Chordata > Mammalia > Chiroptera > Miniopteridae > Miniopterus > Miniopterus schreibersii. The sequence goes on from NC_138110.1 coordinate 64,007,235, forward strand.
GCCCTGCAAGGTGGTCCTGCCGCCTGGGCGCCAAGGTGCCCAGTGGGAGGGGACCCAAAGTCAGCTCCACGCAGCTCCCGGCACCACTGGTGTCAGCAAAGCTGGGGGGCTTCACATGCCACCACGGCGCCCCCAGGGCTGGTCACAGATCCCAGCCTCTCCCCACGGGGAGCTCAGGGCGGGAGGGCTCCCCTCCCGGCCGCCCCCCCTCCCACGCCATGCAGATTCTGCGCTTTCTGGGTCTCAACACACTGCCCCACAGGGAGGCAGAGGGTCCCCGTGTGCGGCCGCTCAGCGCAGCCCTCTGGTCCCTTACCGTTTGGGTGCCACACACTTTGGGACAGCCTTCCCTATGGTTGGCACCCCGAGCATTAGATGCCGGTCGCAGCCGCCATTAGAGGCTCTGTTTCCTAGGAAGGCGCCGTCCGCCGTTAGAGGCTCTGCTTCCTAGGAAGGCGCCGGCCGCCATTAGAGGCTCTGTTCCCTAGGAAGGCGCCGTCCGCCGTTAGAGGCTCTGCTTCCTAGGAAGGCGCCGGCCGCCGTTAGAGGCTCTGTTTCCTAGGAAGGCGCCGGCCGCCATTAGAGGCTCTGTTCCCTAGGAAGGCGCCGTCCCCCTGGGACTCACTGCTCCCCTGGGCCCCCTGCCCTGTGCGGGGCGCTCCTTCCCCTCTCGTCGCTCCGGGTGTGGGATCCCCGCTTTTGGATGCCGTCCGCACTCCCAAAGGGAGGGAGCTCCGCAGCCTCCAAGCCTCAGGCTCCGAGCCCAGCACAGGCCTCAGGGGGGCTCCCCGTTCCTACGCCCCCTCTCTTACCGGACTCCGCGATGTTTCTTCAGTGCTCCCCACTCGCACTCCGTCCACTCAGGTATGTGTCTCTGGTTTTTCCAAGCTGGCTTCGTAGGATTTTAGGAGGAAATCGAGTCCGTGGCTGGGAGCGGGGGCCTCTGCTGCTTCTCACGGCGCCGCCATCTTCCCCTCCGCCCTGCCTTATTTTCTTAAATCTTTGCATGGAATAATCTTCCCCCTCATTACAAGGTTAATATGTTCCTTAAAAAATTCATAAAAAGATAATTACTCTGTAAACTGATGGTACACCGTTACTGAAAGAATTTATAAACAAAACATGTATATGATTCTCAAAGTTATGAAATTGGGGGGAGGGGAAATAGAATAATAGAAGCAGAGGCAACAATGCAAGTGATGCCTGGGACTATCACCTGCACCAACGGGGCCACCAAAATCTTGAATTTGCACGGGCATGTCTTGGGGTAAAACTCTTTTCCATAATGTAGATGCCCCATAATTTATCTCCCAATGCCCCTATTCTTTAGATGTTTGGGTTTGTATTAGCCTGCTAGGGCTGCCATAACAGAATACCAAAGACTGGGTGATTTAAACAGCAAATATTTATTTTCTCACAACTCTCAAGGCTAGAGTCCACGGCAGGGGTGTGGGCAGGTTTGGTTTCTCGCGAGGACTCTCTCCTTGGCTTGCTGATGACTGCCTTGTCACTATGTTCTCACATGGCCTTTCCTCTGCACTTCTGGTGTTTCTTCCTCTTATGAGGACACCAGTCACATGGGATTAGGGCCCACCCAGAGTCCCTCATTTAACCTTAATTACCTCCTTAAAGATCCTATCTCCAAATACAGTCACATTCTGAAGTACTTGGGAGTAGGACTTCAACAGATGAACTTGAGGGGGCACAATTCAGTTCATAACAGGGTCGTTCCTGTATTTTTCACTAGACATTTCCTCACCTCGCACGCTCCTCACTCCATGCCAGTCTCATTCCACCTCTGATCTGCACTAAATACTCCCCTCCTCTGAATACCACCAGTCCAATGACAATCGTCACTCTCTTGGACAGCTGCAGTAGTCTCCTTCTAACTGGTCTCATGGCATTTACTACCCACATCCCCATCCATTCTCCATACAGACATTATAAAGATGTATTTCTGATCACATCACTCTATACTCTTCCTAGGCTTGTTGCTTTTAGGTTAAAACATAAATTCCTTAGCATAATGGACAAGACCTTTCAGGACCAGGTGTCTGTCTCCAGCCTTCATCCCCCTACACCCTCCCCAGTCTATTTCATTCCAGCCACACTGGCCTGCTTTCCCACACTCAGAAGAGCCAAGCCTTTTCTCACCGAAGGTCATGCATTGTTACCTCTGCCAGAAACACCCTTCCAACTCATCCTTCAGATCTCAGATTAAAAATCACTGTTTCAAAGAAGCCTTCCTTGAACCCCATTGGCCAAGTTGCCAATGTCCCAGTCACCCACAGAACCTGGGGGTTTTCTTTGCAGTGGTCATCACACATGACAGTCATTGGTGTGATTGTTTAATATGCCTCTCTCCCACTGCACTGAGAGCTCCAGGAAGCCAGAGACCCCAGGGAACTTGGTCATCCCTGCATCCTCAATGCCCAGCTCAGTTTCTGGCATAAAGCAGGCACAAATAAATATTTGCTGAATTGATAAACGCCTTGTATTGGGCTGTTCCTGCCATGAGGCCAGCAAGCTCCTGGCTCTCTCTGATTGGACCGAGAATTCCTTCACAGCAGCGTCTGTGCTCCCTGTGCCCAGTAAGGACATGGTGGCTCAGGGTAAGCCTGCCAATCGGAACAGAACACCTTTTACTTTGCTAAAAGTAAAAAAGGTGTATTCAGGTCCTACACCATTGCCCTAATGATAATTCTTGAGGCAAGAAGCAGACAAAAATTCTCCATCTTCTGCCCACCTCATAATGACTATTACTGGTAGGAACAAATAATACAAAATAAAACTGAAATGGTTAAGATGGCACCTGCTAAAGTTGTTATTAAAGAAAAAACTCAGGAGACTCATATCCTGAGGGTAACATTGAAAACTGCAAAAGCTGGGAACAAGCAGATCTGGTTAAAATAATAAAAAATGTGTTCTTTATTAAACATTTATAGAGGACTGCCACTGATAAATTTTAGACCTGCAAAATTTTACCAAAGAAAATTGCACTTGCTAGTGTCAGTGCCCTTAGGCAGAGACAAACAGGAACACACGTGGAGTTGAACTAGTTGTTTATTACTTGTTCCAGGGAGGGAGAACGCACACCATGGGGGAGCTATGGGGTATCCCAGTAAAAGACTTAGAAAAAAACTATTATGGGATTTGAGATTTGGTTGGGTGATTTAGAGAGCGTCTATAACACTCTAGATTGGATACTTTCAGAAAGCAGGGGAAAGTCTATGATTGGGTTCCTCCCTAAATCTAATCTCTAGGGAAGACAGACTATAATGAGGCTAAAGCTAACCAGTAAAGAAGTAGCAGTCGCTTATTTTAGCTAAGAGAGGGGAAAGTTTGGTATTTTGTGGATGGGACAGTGGCCATGTTTTTGTCTTAGACAAAATTATGATGTAGACTTGCTCGGTGTCATCTTTTTATGCTCCCTGAGTAATCCTGTTTGAGGTTGGTGCTCTGTGATATTGTTTATGTCCACTAGGAGAGTAACACGGCCAAGTTGTGCCAGACCAGCTTCTGAACGTCAGGGGCTGTTCTTTTCTTTTTCAGTAAAAGATGTTGACGTAAGAAACCTCGCAATGATAGAAACTAAAGTAAAACCGATAAATTATTAAATAAATAAAATGTTTATAATAAAATTAACATGTAAAAGAATCCCTGAGAAGATAATTTCCATAAAATGAGATTGGATACTATTATATATTAAAAAAAAAAAAAAAAATCAAAGAAAAAAATTGGCCTAATGGCATTGGCTCTGGAAAATTCTTTTGTAGCACTTCATCACTGTGGATATAATGCTAATTAAAATGATTGGGCTCCAGTTTGGGGGAGGATGTAAATTCCTAGTGTCTTTGGAGAGCGCTTTGACCTTACCTATGAAAATTAAAATTGCATTTGGCTTTTGCCAGAGCAATTCTATTTTGGAAATTTATTTTACAGAGGAAATTGCACATGTACACGGAGGTATATACAAGGGTATTACTACAGCACTGTTTGTAATGATACAGATGGATAAAAAACCTAATGCTCCCCAGCAGGAGACTGGTTAAATACATCACGGCCCCTCGGAGCTCCGGGACCTAGGCCCCGAGGATCCAAGGTCCTGCAGCGCCAGGGCCTGTCCACCTCCGCGCACCCGCGCCCGGAGGTCACTGCCCAGGGAGCTCGTCCAGGGCCCGAGCAGCCTCCCACCCGACAGTCCCGCGGGCCTTGGCAGGCTCCTGGAGCAACTCTCGTCGCAGTTCACTGTCCACTGTCCACTTCCCACGGCCAGGGCGTGGGGGGAGGGGCGCTGACCCTGCGCCTCGAACCGGACCCTCCTCCGGGTACGCATCACCATGGCAACCGGGGACCACGGGCACCGACGGCAGGGAAACGAGGACCGGAGCCGAGGCCCAGAGCTGAGCGGCTCCGCCGGCCACCCCTGGGATTCAGACCAGGGCGGCCCCGACCCCTGCGCCGCCCCGCGGCTCCGGCCCTGAGCGAGGGCAGCAGGGAGGCTCCCCGACTCCTGGGAGCCCCAAGAGCCCCGACCCGGGTCGGGAAGGACCCACGCGGCCTCCTTTCTCACGCGCGCCTGCTGGGACCCCGACGCGCGGGCAGCCCCGGGACCCCGCCGCTTCCCTCGCGTCTTGGGGGGCCCGCGGCTGCGGTACCCGAGTGGGCTCCACGGGAGGGGACGGAGCGCTGCGGCCAACTAGAGGTGGGGAGCGGAAGGGGGTGCGGAAAGTGCGGGACTGTCGACGTCGGTTCCTTCGGGGGGGCGGGCCTCTGTGGCAGCCCGGCGCGGTGGGGGCGCGGCTGGGGGCCCGGAGGGCGGCGGCGCCCGGTCGGCCGCGGGCAGGGCGCCCCGGGGGAGCGGGCGGGGCTGCGCTCGGGCCTGCGGGCAGCAGGGGGCAGTAGCGGCTCGCGCTGCGGGACGCTCCGGGCGGCGTCTGGGCCCCGAGGGGAGGAAGACCCCCACCCCACCCGAGCCTGGCCGCCGGCCCTGGCCCCGAGGACGCCCGACAGGCCGCGCCCGAGCCAGCGGGTCTCTGCGGGGCGCCTCGCGCCCAGACCGCACCCGCTCTCCTGGCGCGGTGGCGGGGACCTCGCCCGGTCAAGAGCATAGGCTCAGCTCAGGCTGCCCGGACAAGTGACCCTTCGGAGCCCACGGGCTTCATCCCAAAGCAGAGATCATGACGGTGATGATCTCAACTTTGCTTTCAGTGTTAAACGAGGCAACGGAACTGGTATAGTTTCTGGACCCGGCTTCTGGCACCTCGCAAGTGCTCAATAAATGCTAGTGGCTATTAGACGACCTTGGGCAAGTTACCGAACCTCTCTGTACTTCACCCTCGCTCACTGAAAAATGGAGGTGGCACTAGTCTCCCCCTAACAAGGTTGTGAGGGTTATAAGAGTTGATATTTGTAGAGTCCCTAGAATGGCCCAGGCCCACAGTGAGTGCTGTATGAATGCTCTCGGTTACCATCACTGTTGCCATCTGTTTGAGAGGTTGCTTGTGAATTGGAGACGGCTGGTTTTGTGCTGCCACAAGGACTTTCAGCCTCTGGCTAGATTACAGCTATATTTGCCCACACCTCTCCTTTTCCCTCTCAAAGCTTTCAGCCTTTCACATGGTTAGAAGAGGCAGTAGGGTGCCCTCAAAAGTTCACCGGGCTGTGTGCCAGCTGGATTTTGGAGTCTGTTATGCTACTGGTTCTTTGCGTGACCTTGGGCAAGTCACAGTTTCCTCCTCTATGTTTAGGGCTCTTTCAAAAATGGGCGCCTGGTATTTACTTGTGTACGTTTGCCCTTTCCTGGTAATATATTGGGTAAAAGTTAATTAGCATCTCCTATGTCAGAGAGTCTCTAGAATAGTAAGATAGAGCGGCAAGTGCTGTGAGGAAGGTACAGATGAGATGCTGTGCGAACTCTGAGAACAGGGAGTAATAGTTTCTCAATTTATACTTTGTATTTCTAATAGGTAGAAATGCCAAGACATTTTGAGGTAAAGTGAGAATGTTTCCATCCCTCTATCCAATAAAAAATCTGAGAAGTTGAATCCATTCCCCTCCCCACTCCACCCCCACCTTCATTTCTAAGTTGGCCACTGTGCAGCTAAATGCATTCCTGCCTGCCAGTCTAGTCTGCCCCCAGTAGATGCCAAGGATTCCCAGACTGGGCTTGCAGGCTGACCTCAGCAGCTAGAGCAGGAACATCTGGTAATACAGCCATGTGTCGCTTAACCATGGGGTATGTTCTGAGAAATGCTAAAGGTGATTTTGCAGTGTGGACATCAGAGTGCACTTACACAAACCTAGGTGATATAGCCTACTACACACCGAGGCTGCATGGTATAGCCTATCGCTCCTGGGCTACAAACCTGTACAGCATGTTGCTGTATGCGATTGTAACACAATGGTATTTGTGTATCTAAACACAGGAAGGTACAGTACCTATTTTTCAGTTCCATTATAATCTTATGGGACCACCGTCATATGAGGGGTCCATCGCTGACCGAGACATTGGGCAGTGCATGACTCTAGTTGTTTTCTTCTGTTTTCTGAAACCCTCAACTCACCAGAAGGTGAGGCCCCTATTTAACCCCCTTAAGTGTTAATCCACAGGTTAAATGGTAAGCAGTACTTTGTGGAAGTTACCAGGAATTGGCTTTGAAAATCAGGGGATTTGAGCCCCCCTGTGCCCTTGTATAAATTTCCGAGCTTCAATTTCCTCATCGTTGAAACGAGGATCGTAATACCCAGGGCTGTTGTGATGATTATGTGAGATATTATACTTAAAGGGTCCAGCCATGCTTGGTGCAGAGCCAGTTCTCAACAACCATTAGCTGCTCCTTTCAACACCATCATCAATATTACATTGTTCGCTTAGAAAAGGCAGGGTAATCTTTTGTAGCCTTTTTCCTCTCTTTGTTGCCTAGCACACAGTAGGGGCCCAGAAAATGTTTATTAAGTGAACGAGCGAACCCACCCTGGACACTCTAGTGACAGTCAACTTCATATTGCCATTAACTAGCAGCAGCTAACAGTTATTGAACATTTGTTCCAAAATCTGCATTATGTCCCATCACCTCGGTTAACATTCAAGTTTGATGACCTTGCCTAGCCTTCTGATTGACTCCTGAAGCAGTGGTGTCAGTGATTCGCAGTCCAGAAGCTGACAGATTTCTATATTATTTTCACAACTTGGCCAACAGCAGCAGCCTTTGCTAGGCTAGGAGTCTGGTGTCATGCTGACGTCAGGTCCTGTGTTCTCTCCAAGGATGAGCTGGCTTCCTTGATGCTATTTCCTATCTTTTATTAGGGGATTGCTTGACATTACAAACTCCTGAGACAGCAGGGCTCAATGAGAGTGTATTGCTGCAGCCCCACAGCTTGCAAGAGCCGATTTATTGGGGAGATAATGACACACAGTTTCGGCTCCTCCTCCCTGTCTGGGGCCACTTTGAGAGCAGTGCAGCAGCCCTGGGGGAAGGACAGACCAGGGAAGGTCTCCTTTCTTCTTCTGATCCTTGAGCTGTGCCTGACGTTTTGGGTTAGAGAAGCCTTTAGGTAGGAATCATCTAGTCCAGTGCTTGTGATACTGTTCTATGGGTTTTTTTAGGATTCAAAAGGCCCCCTCCCTCCACCAAGAGTTGCTTTTTGGAGAGAAGAGCTACCTGACTGGCAGAGCCTGGGCCTCCTACCTCAGGTTCAATCAGAGTGAACTCTGTGCTCTGTGACATCTTTGGGGCATTGAGGAAGAAGTTTCTTTTTATTCTTGAACAGGAACTTTGACAGCAAGTCAGCACAATCATCACAGCAGGCTTTGAGCAGAATAGTTATGCATTTACCTATTCATTCGGCACGATCCCAGACACCATACTAGGGTGCTGGGGATGCAGCAACAGGAAGCTTATTAAGTAACTTATACTCTAGTAGGAGAAGACAGACAACAAAATGTGTTCTGTGAGGTGCCTCTCCAAAGAGATGACACTTGAACGGGGACCGGAAGGAAGTGAAGTTGAAAAATAGTGGAAAAACCAAGCAGAAGGAATGATTGTGCCAAGTCTCTGAGGTGGGAGGCCAGAGGAGCTAGAAAGCGGGGAATGATGAAGTCAGTGGAGGGAGAAGAGAGGTGTGGGGTCTAGATTACTAGGACCTCAGAGAGCACGGAAAGAACGTTAGAGTTGCATTCTAAGGGAGATGGCAAGACACTGGAGGAGTGAGAGAAGAGGTGTGACAGGGCCTGATTGGTAAGACGATTCTGACTACTGGGTAGAGAAGAGATTTTGGGGAGCAAGAAGCAGACACTAGTGAGGAAGCTCTTAAAAGAGTCCAGGTGTGAGGTGGCCAGAGCTTGGACTGGGGTGATAGAGTAAAAGAGGTGAGAGGCCCTTGGATTTGGAATGCATTTTAAAGGCAGAGTTTAAAAGTCCTGCTAATGAGTTCCATGTTGAGTGGGAGAGAGAGGGGAATCAAGAGTCAGGCTTGGGGCCTGAGCACCTGGATGAAAGGTCCCATTTACTGAGCTAGTGAAGGTCAGAGGAGCAACACGGGGCATTCACCACAGTTTGCTGATTCATAGTACTCTACGTGATGGAGGGGGGTTGCTGTATGGTGACGTTAGGAGGTCTGAGACCAGAAGAGTGTGTCAGCGGAGTTTTTTCCCATGATAGTGACTTGCCCAAGATTGTACACGCTAGATCTAGAAGCTAAATCAACTGATCCTCAGTGTGAAGGCCTCCTAGTGTCTATTAGTGTCAATACAGTTTCATTTCTGTTGGCCCCATTTCAAGTTCAGGCAGCTGTGACCAGAGGTGCCAGGCCACCCACAGGGCATTTTGATGCCTTGATGGTTCTGTGCTGGGAATAGCTCGTGTCACATGATCAGCAAGTGAGCCAGCCTATCTTCTCTCAGCAGCACACGGGGAGGACAAGTAGACAACCTGGAGTACATTCAGAAGAGGATATTCAGGATGGCCAGGACACTGAACCCCGCACCCTGAGTGGGGACAGCCCATGGCACCGGGGACAGCCCATGTTTACCTGGGGAAGAGTTGGTGGGACTTGAGTGTCCCCTCTGGTGACTGGAGGCCTCTGTGAGAGACCATGCTTCCTGCTACTGTGTGTCTGCTCATTCCAATTATATACATATTGTGGTTTTCATGTAATTAATGTATTATCCTTCAGCTCTTGGTGGATTCGACTACTCCTCCTTAGAGGGGAAGGCATGTGACTTGGTGTCAGCATTCCTGTCACCACTTTGGTCAGTGTCTAACTGGTGTGTGTTCCCAGATTGAAAATTGAAACAGCCTCAGGCATCTAACATTTAAACTCGGTCCTGTGGGCCTTGACCTCCAGGGAAATGAATTGTTCCCATATGGGCATGTGATAAGGTGGAGGCCTTGCAGGAGCTGGAGGGGAGTGGAGGGAGAAGAGAATGAGCTTGGCCTGGAAGACTGATGCCAGCTGTGTAGGCTACACGCTTGCTGGCTGAGGGCCACACGTCCGTCCTTGGTAACTTAACTATTCCATCAGTTAGGAACGTATACAAAAATACCACCTCAACTTTAAGTCCTAAAGTGTCCTCTAAAAAAGGAAGTGTTCTTTTTTTCCTGACAAGAGATCTGAATTGGGTAGCTGGCAGCTAAATGCTGCTGTCAGGGACTCACACCTTTGTACCCTCTCTCTCCCCTCACCCTTGGCAGACTGGCTTTTGTTTTCACTGCCGGCCACCAATCATCTGCCTTAGCTCCTGGCATTAAACCTTCATTCAAGGCAGGAAGAAGTGGAAAGGAAGGAAAGGGGCAGTGCCAACTGAGCTTCTCTCTCTCTCTTAAACAAGAAAGCAAAACCTTTCTCAGGACCCATCTTCATCCCCACCCCAGCACCTCCCACTTGGCCAGAACTGTGTCTCAGGACTCCCCCTGGCTGAAAGAGGCTGGAAAGTGAGTGTTTAGCTTTGCAGCCTTCCTTGTAAAGGCAGATAAGGGAGAAAGAGGTAGGGCAGTACTGTCTAATGGAACTACGATGAGAGCCGTATATGAATTTTAAGTGTTCTAGAATACTTAAAAAGAGGTGCAGCCCTGGCCAGTGTGGCTCAGCTGGCTGAGCATCGTTCCTTGCTCTGAAAGGTTGCGGGTTTGATCCCTGGTCAAGGTCCATGCGAGAGGTAGCTGATAGATGTTTCTCTAGCACATCGATGTCTCTCTCTCTCTCTCCCCCTTCCTCACTCTAACAACAACAACAAATCAATAAAAATATCCATATATTAGAAAACACCCATATATTTTAAAAAAAAAGTGTTGTAAAAAACCCCAGGTGAAATGAATGTTAAAATGTTTTATTCAGTGCAATATATCTAAAACCATTTCAGCATGCAATCAATATAAAAACTACTAATGAGCTATTTTGGATTCTCTTTTTGTGTGTGAAGTCTTTGAAATCTGATATATATGTTTGAACTTCAGCACACGTCAGTTTGAACCACTTGCATGACACTTGCTGTCTATGATGCTTCGAGTTTTGTTGATTGCACTGGCCCTTCTTTCTTCCTGATACTATAAGATTTCTTCTTTAACATTTCTGTCCTACTTGAAGAACTTCCTTCAGCCACATATGCGCTGGTGTTGAATTCTTTTCGCTCTCCCGTGTCTGAAAATAGCTTTATTTCCCCTTTATTCACAAAAGATAATTTTGCCAGGCCGAGAATTCACAGTTAACAGTTCTTTTTGCACTCAAAAACTGTGAGCCGCTCCCCGCCGGCCTCCATGCATTCAGATGAGAAGCCTGTCACTCACATCAGTGTCCCCTACAGGTAACGCGTCATTCCTCCCTGGATGATTTCGAAATCTGTCGTTTGTCTTTAGTTTTCAGAAGTTTTATTATCCTGTGTCTTGGTGTGAATTTCTTTAGATTTATTTCTCTTTGGGGTTCACTCAGCTTCTTGACTCGGTAGGTTTGTGTTTGTATATTTTGGAAAGTTTTCAGCTCTTATTTTCCTGAATATTCTTTTAGCCCCTCTCCTTCTTTTCTCCTCCTGGGACTCCAATGACGAAGGTTGGCATTTTGTTATTGTTCCACCAGCTCCCAGGCCCTGTCAGTCTATTTTCTCTTTATTAAATTCTATTGGTCTGTCCTCAGTAGATTCTATCCTGTCTTCTCCTTCCTAATATTGAGACCATCCAGTGAGATTTTCATTTTTGTTGTTGCATGTTTCAATTCTACCATTTTCACTGGTTCCTTTTTAGAATTTTTATTTCTTGCTGAGATTTTCTATGTTTTCATTTGTTTCAAGAGAATGTGTAATTGGTGGATGAAGCATTTTTATTATAATTGTTTTAAAATCCTTGTCAGATAATTCTGACAATGAATTCATCTTGATTGGCATCGGTAGATTGACTGTCCTTTCTCATTCAAATTGTGATTTCCTTGGTCTTTGGTATAATGGATACTTTTTTGTGTGTGTGTGTCTCCCAGACTTGTTGTCTATTATGTTAGTTAGGACACCTAGATGAGGTCCTATTTAAATTTTCTATCTCAGCAGGCATTCACTGTGTTTAGGTTTAGCACACAAGTCCTGCCTACTTTAGCCGGCTGTGGTTTCAACGACACTTTAATTTTCAGAGTCTGCAGTGCTATTGGGGTCTGTTTGGCTTATCTGGTACTGCTGGGGCTCTCACAGGCCCCTGCTGCTTAGGGGAAGAAGATTTTTCCCGGGCTGGGGCCATTGGGTGTCTCTTAGGGCAGGGAGTCTCAGGCCCACAGGACAAAGAGGCTTTTTAGGCCAAGCACTTGCCGTGGCATAATCACCTGGGTACCCTCCTCTTTGGGTGGGGGAATAGAGTTACAGGCCCATGGGGGCAACAAAGGTCCCTGGCCAGGCTGCTTGTGGTGTCAGAGTCCTTCCTGCCAGTGCCACCAGCACCCCAGTATCTCCTGGTAGTGGATGGAGGTCTCAAGCCCAGGGGAGAAGCAGAGCACTTCCCCTGGCTGCACTTGTTTTTCCAGCGTGGCTCCCACTCCATGCCCTTGTCAGTACTGCCAGGTTCACCTGGTGTTGTTGGAGGTTCTTGTTAGATCCAGGGGAAGAAGGAGCCTACCTGGGCTGACTCCTGTTGCTAGGTTGGGGGTCAGGAACGCTGAGCCTAGGTCCTCTCCCACTTGGTGGGGGAATGTCAAACAAGAGCTCTTCACTTACTCCTTGTAAGAGCACCCTGGCGGCCTGCCCCCCCCCCCCCCCCGTCCCTGCTTCCTGTGCCCCTCATGCAGTGATTGCTTGTTGAATGACCCTTATAGTTGACTCGATATTGTGCCTGTCTCCCATGTACCCTGAAATTGTACCTAGGACAATGACTTGGAGAGCCAAGCCTCACCAGCCTTTTTAGAACACATGGCTGAGGGTTGTGACGTGTTCATTCAAAAGCCTGTATTCGATGGCCAGGGAGGTCCCACTTAGCAGGTACGAAGAAAGCAGAAGGGAAACCAGGGAACTGAAAGCTCTCCCTCCTTGCTCCTTAGGTTCACAGAAACTCTGGGCTGCTCTCTGAGTGGAATTCCCTTTTCCTCCCGAGTGTAAATATTTCATAAGAGCCAGGAGGTCTAACACACTCTAAATTCTTATGGAAACAAATATATCAGACAAGATCTTGACAATTTCCTGACATCATTTTTGGCATGTTTTTATTTCAAGTAAAAGGTCTGTCTATTATCAACGCAGAGGCTCCTCTTTAAAATATGTACTTGTAAGGTAAGCTTTTGGCCTTAATTTTGTTAAAGAAAAAACTGACAAAATAGGCACCCTCTGCCCAGTGCGGCCTCCCTCATCTGTCTCCGCGAATCCTCTCTTCCTTCAGGCGCCTCGTTCTGTTTACCTTCCTGTGCAGTGTCCTCACCACCCCTACCCAGTGTCCTCACCCTCCTCTGAAGTCCTTGGTGTCATATCTAAGCCATGCAGTTACTTACTGGTTGGCTCTTTCTTCTGCAAGGGCATTTCACTATTGCTTGGTGTTTTATCTCATTCCATTCAGAGTAAGACCCAAAATCTTTTCATGCTCCATAAGGGCCTACATGATCCTGCTACTCTACAATCTCTTCCCTCTTCTCCCTCTCCCCCCTCCCTCCCTCCCTCCCTCCCTTCCCCCCTTTGCCTCAGCCACATCGCCCCTTCCTAATCCCTGAGATGTCAAATGCACAGCACCCTCCTGATCCCCAGTGCCTAAAACCCTGCCTGGCGCAAGAGGTGCTCAATGAGTAGCTGTCGAATGAATTAATAAATGGATTCAAATAAAGTTTGCTATCTTATCATCAAAAATGTTGTGTTTATTTTGAAACTTTAGAAAATATTTTTAAAAGTAGGGAAAACTTTATATAATTCCACATTTAGAGGCAAAACATAATTTTTAAAAATATTTCTCCCTAGACCTTTTAGTGCTTATGGTAGTTGGGGCGGTTTGTTTTAGATGATTACGGTCACAATGTATCTTGGGTAGAATCTGATATTTTTATGTGTGTATGCCTTGCTTTTCCGAACTGTTATGTGTATTTATACTGCTTCATATTCCAGAAAGGATTTGAAGCCCTTTGAGATATATAAAACAATATTTCTTCCTATTGCCCACAACACACAAGCCTGTTCCTTACTCCTTAACTGCTTGTGGAGTGAATGAGTGAGTCTGGGAAGCTTGCTTTCCAGGGGAGGTGAAAGGGTGAGTGTCTGTGACTCTGGGAAGCAGACAGTTCCTCCCAGCTGTGTGCTCATAGTGCCTTCGAAACTGAGTTCTGTTTCTGGTCATTTGTTCATACCTGCCTGTCTTTTTTCTCCTTTCTGAGGGGAACATGTTTGCAGGCCTGGTCACAAGGAGTGGCCTCCCTCCAGACCAGATCAGACTCATTCCATCCTGCCGATGTGTATTCCCAAAGTATTGCCAAAGGCGCTGTTTGCATGGCAAGAATGCAGGGCCCCAGCCCAGCCACTGGAACTCATCTACTCCTCCTTCCCTGCCAGCCTCTGGAGGCATATACTCCTGACTTGGCCCAAACTTCCAGAACCCTCCACACTACCAAGCTGCAGGATCCTCTGGCAGGGAAGTTGCCGAAAGGATGGCGTGCGTAGGATTCTCAGGAGCCAGGGTCCTAAAATAGTGCGCATAGTTACTGGCATAAGTGATTATGCCACACCCCCTCCTGCCACAGGGTCATTACACAAGTTGTTCTACACACACTTACCTGCTCCAGCCTACTCCCTGACCAGATCTCAGCTCTAATGTTACTTCCTTGGAAAGCCTTCCCCACACCCTGGTTTTCATTGTGTGGCCTATTAAATGGTCTCTAAGCAAACACTGTATGTCCTTCCTGTCTTGCACTCATCATAGTTTATAGTTACACACTTTTGTGTGTCTTTGTCCCCCGGTTGGACTGTAAGCTCGGTGAGGGTAGGGACCATGTCTTCTGTAGTTCACTGCATTTCCAGTGCTTAGAACAGTGCCTCGCATATGAGAGTGTTCGCTAAGTACACTTTGAGTAAGTAAATGAATGAATAATGGGCATTTGGGTTGAGGCCGTAAAGAGTACTGGTTAAGAGAGTGAGCTTTGGAACCAAATATCTAGTCAAACCCAGCTATGTGACCTCCAATTGTAACATAACCTCTCTGTGCCACCATTTCCCTGTCTGAAAATGGAACTGATCATACCACCTATCTCATGGGGTGGTTGTGAAGATCAAATCAGGGACTCTGTGTAAAGACTTCAAGCAAAGCCAGACTCATAGTAAGTTCTCAACTATATTAGCTACTATGACTATTTGGTACTGTTTGGACCAAGAGAAGTATTGCTGTAATGAATATTCTTTTACATATATCTTGATACATTTTTAATGAGTATTTCAATAGGTGAGATTCCTAGAAGTTGAATTATCACATCAGAAGGTTAATTTCTTTGGAATTAATTTTTGTGTATACAATAAAGAAGAGATCTGATTTTGCACTTTTCCAGATAGAGAGTTGTAGGAGGCCAACGCCCCTGTTAGTTTCCAAGGCAGCAGACATGGATCCAGGGAGGGCACGCATTTAGTTCACTCGGGTAAAGGATGCTTGATGGAAAGTTTTCACAACTCCCTGTCGCCCACTTTATGCCCCTGAGGCTCACCTAGGCTTGCAGAGATTAGGATTAGAGAAATCTTCTGTATCTCCTCTGCTCAAGCTTTTTCTCCCAGTACTGTGGGAAGTCATGTCATTAGTACAGTAGCTCCTAGCCCTACCCTACATTATTTATTCTGTAACTGCGAATCTAGACATGATGTTTAGGTGTCTTGATGTCTAAATTTTTGTTACCAGATTAGCTGTGTCTTAGACCTAAGACTTTTCTATTTAACATAAGGGCTTTCCATGTAATAGAGAAGCTTTCCAGCCAGGGCCTTCCCAGCAGCAGGCCACAGCCTCTTACTTTGGCCAGTTGTCCCAAAATTATTTACAAATGTCTTATAAATAGAAAGATCTACTTCTGGACTTTCTTCTGTCCCCCTAATTCTATAGAAAATATTCCTTCATTCCATACCCAATTTTCTTGTGTGCCCCCGCAAAAGAACCAAAAGACCCCCCACTTTGGCTATAATCTCATCTAAGAACACTTGAGATTCCGGTTGTCCAAACTGTGTCCCTAACCCCTGCAAAAGTACGTGTGTACACGCAGGTACGCACGCTTCTCACACACATGTGCTTCCACTGGAACTGTCATTGGAGTTGTATGGCACCTGTAGGATAATTTGGAGAGGATTGATTTGCTTTCCACACTGAGTCTTCTCATCTTGGAACTGAAATAGTATTCCTTTTATTCAGGTCTTTTATGTTCTTCAGTAACATTTTATAGCTCCTGTGTCTAGGTGTCACACATTGTGTATTCCCTGTTGCGATTGTCAATAGGGCTTTATTTATTTTTTTCAGTTGGTTATTACTGGGTATAGGAACAACACCCTTTACTTTTGCTACTGTTTAAGAGGTGAACTGAGGACATGCAAGGCAGATGGCTAAACTGATTCCAGTTGCCATGTTACAGGCAGTGCTAAATCAGACACTGTCGACAACTCCCAGGCAGGGATTAGAATAATCTAGGCGTTGTTTTCAGGGTGTGGGTACACAATTTGCCAATAGCATCTTTACTTTGGTTACACATTTAGCTTTTACCTCATAAATATTAATCCTGAGCAATCCCAATTGGCTAACAGAATAATTGAAAGTAGCCTAAGGAAGGTGATACTGAAGTGTATCTTTTTAGATGATCCACTTTTATCTGTTTTTGGAGGTTTGGTTTTTCTTAGAGTGCCTTCCTTACAGCACGTACTACCAGTTTTACACTATAATAAGGTTCGCCTAGAGGTTTACAGTTACTCAAACTATCTTTTCTTTCCGATCTTTAATCTTTATTATCAAGGTAAGATTCTGTACTAGTTACTTATTTATACATTTATAACATAACAATTTTATTAAGATATAATTGACATACCATACAATTAATTCAGTTAAAGCATACAATTCAATTCAATGGTTCTTTTTTTTTTTTTTTTTTTTAAGAGCATCCACAGAGTTAAGCAACCATCAGCACAATCAATTTTAGAGCATGCATCCTCCTAAAAAGAAATCCTATACCTATTAGCAGTCACTCCCATTTTCCTCCAACCCTCCTCAGCCCTAGGCAACCTGCAATCTACTTTCTGTCTTTATAGATTTGCTGATTCTGCACATTTCCTGTAAAAGGAATCATGCAATATGTGATCTTTTGTGACTGGCTTCTTTCACTTAGCATGTTTTCAAGGTTCATCCATGTTTTAGCATCTATTGCCAAATAGCATTTCGTTATATGGATATACCACATTGTATTTATCCATTCATCAGTTCATGAGCATGTAGGTTATTTCTGTTTCTTGGCTATGATGAATACTGCTACTCTGAATATTCATGTACAAGTTCTGTGTGGACATATGTTCTCAGTTCTCTTGGGTTTAGACCCCAGGAGTGGAATTGTTGGATCATATATAGGATAACTCCATGTTGAACCTTTTGAGGAACCGCCAAACTGTTTCCAAAGCAATTGCACCATTTCACATTCCACCAGCATTGGATGAGGGCTCCAAATTCTCCACCCTCACAAACACTTTTATCTGTCTTTTGATTATAGCTATCTTATAATGGTGGGTGTGAAGTCCTATCTCACTGTGGCTTTGATTTGCATTTCCCTGATGTCTAAACCTGTTCTGCTTCTTGCATTTGATATTTAAATCCCCTCTTTTGCTTCTCCTTGGAGCTACCCTAGCCTGATTTGGGATGGGGTTTCATACTCATTTTTTCCAAAACCCCACACAACTGGACAGTGTGCTGCACGACCATTGCTATTCTAGCAGAAGGAATGGGACTTGAATAGAACCTTGGGAAGAAAGAAGCATCTAGACAGCATGTGGTTCATGGCCAAGAAAGAAGAATGGTTATTCAGGTATCTCAATCAACCACATATCCTCGCTGTATGTATTACAAAACCCAGAACTAAATCAGAAAACAAACCTTTTCCTAGAAGCCCTCATTAATTATTAACATCTAGCGTCTCATATGATGAGAATTTTAAAGTATCCTATGGGGCATGAGAAATGCTGCCTGTAGTCTGGAAACTTCTCTGAGAAAGATGCTGAATGACTGGGATGGGAGTGCTAACAGTAGATGAGTGAGGAGGAAGAGCCACGGGCGTCCTTAAGAGAAGATTGCTAAACCTGGGAAAGGTTTACCTTTACCCACAGGACTCGGCTGTCTTAGAGGATAATCCATAAGGGAAAAGAAAACACAAGTCATGAGTTAATAGAAGGTGAAAGAGGAGTGGGAGGGAAAAAGTCAATACTTTTTTGTCAGTGTGGGGCCTTTCAAACTGGACTGTAAGGAGAACTGGAGAGATCCTGGGCTGTGGCAAGTAATAAAATAATAATAGCTGTCTTTAATGGCATGCTTGCTATGTGAATGGCACAAGGCTAAGTTAGGCCATGGATTGTCACTTGTGCTCCTCATAGCTCCTCCCTGTTTTACAGGTGAGGAAAATGAAGCCCAGAAAGAGTATGTAACCCAAAGTCCATAGGTGGCTTTTGGAATCAAGCCTTTCTGCGTGTTAACCACCCAGAGCACTGGTTGCTTCTGCAAGGTAATGGACTATAGAGGGAATATTCTAATTTGTATAGAAATAGGATTTGGGTGGAACTGAGAAGAAAATAGAGATTTTTTTTAGTGAACTGCCAAGAGGAAAACTCAGATAGGCAAGGTTAGACTCAGATAACTAAAGCAATGAATTCAGATTCTCTAAAATAAAAAAGGCTAAGCCAAAGACATAGATGATCTTTGTAATTGTGTAGAAAAATCAGTTACCTAATTATACATATATGTATGAAATTGTGTGTGAGCAGTACTCTTACTGTGCCCTTTGTAGCCCAATAAGCTCTCTCATCTGTAGCTGAGTAGGGTTGTTACTTTCAGGACTGGTGATGCTATGTTTTCCTGGGAGGAGTCAGTGTTCTGGAAAGATTAATAAGAAAAGGGCTATGTGGCCAACATTAAAGCCCCGAGACAGAGGTGAGTCCCTTGGGTGATGGGGAATTGACAGTGAAGGGCTTGCCAGGCTTCATTTTTCTACCCAGATCATGAGAGTATCTTATAAGGTGTGGCAGCAACAAAAACTATGACTTGTAGCACAAAAAGGCCATCACGCACCCCGTCTCCATTCCTCAGAGAAGCGTGGCTCAGTACTTTGGGATCTTGACAGTTTTCAGAGCAGAGGACCTATTGCTGGCCCTACCAGCTCCTCCCTGAGACACGCCTTTATGACTGAGACCCCTGGAGCCAGGGCCTGGCTGGGAGCAGGAGCAGATTCCTGAACTGAACAGCTTGGGGATAATAGGGACCAGAAGTCCGTGGTGCATCACTCTTGACTCATCACACATTAATTGGGGCTAGTTTGGATTCTGGCCGGGGGTGGAAGACTTACCCTGAACCTCCTTTTACAGGCTTTGTGACCATCGGCCTTTGTTCCCTCTGTTGGGATGTGTCTCAGGAGAATCCCGAACCATTCCAATACGGAGCAATCAGGGTCAGGGCTGTCAGAATGAATGGGCGCTCAGAGACCATGCGGTCATCACCACGCCTCTGCTAAAGCTCCCGTAGATGAGCGACTTGGCTGCAGGCATGCTACGGAGCCAGCAAGACGTGGTCGCAAGACAGGTGTAGCTGGAGGAGCGCGCCTAACCTTTTTTTCTGAGAAGCTGTAGGCTTTTTGTAAAACAAACATTTAATGTTATACCTTCATGTTACAGAGACCAGAGGATGGGGAGGAGTACAGAGAGGCCGTGCTGATTTAGATTTTTGAGTGTATCTCTCACCTCGCCTCCACCTGTGGGGAGACGGGTCAGGGGTCCCCATGACCACCCCAGGTTTGGTAATTTGCCGGAAGGACTCGCAGGACTCAGCATATAGACAGATGATGACTAAGATCTATTAGGAAAGAGTACAACGCAGGACCATGCAGGTGTGTCCGGAAGCAATGATTTAGGCAGAAACGCGAGTGTTCTGATTAGGAGGTGAAGGCAGGGGGTACCTATGAGGAGGGGGCATAGTTACACTGTTGAAAGGAAGGAATTTCCGTGGGTGTTAATAAGCTAAGGGAGGCATTTCTATAGATACGGGTAAGCAAAAATGGTGACCCTGATTCTAAAGAATGCCTTTACTTTTCAGTTTGGTAGTCATAACAAACAGTTGTTTGGAATACAGTGCTGCTTTCGGCCCAGTCCAAGGTTTTGTCCAGTTTTCACATTCCAAAGGTTTGAAGAGTAGGGCCTACAAGGCAGCTCCTCCGAAATGGCAGCTCCAACGAAAGCAGCTCCCTTCTATTATTTTGACAAAGGGAAAGGCACATGAGGTGGAGTCCAGGGAAACCAGGAGCAAGCCTCCAAGAATCCACTCCCAGGGGAGTCACACAGGATGTGCTTCACTTCTCCAGCAAGGAATTGTGGCGACACCTGTCAAACGCTGGCAGCCAGGGGAAACTCATTAGAGACTCAATGCTTAAGGTTTTTATTGGGCTGGTCACATAGACACCCTCTGCTTAGCACGCACCAAAATTCCAGACTTCCAGAAGAAAAACAGGTATTCACATTGTTTGCACAGTCTAGGCATAATGAGCACCTTCGTCATCTGGGAAAAGTTTCGTATCAGTGCCGGCCAAGTTCCAGAATTCAGCCAAGGGCCAGGCCCACTGGAGGGTTCCCAAGATACCTCAAACCCAGGATGTCCAAAACCGAAGTCATCATCCCCTGGTACTCTGTCTCTATTTCTCTATATGTTCTACTGGTGAGCAGCTCCTGTCCACCAAACTTCTCCTTAACTTCACCTGCTCTTCTACCCTCCACAATGAACCAGCTGCCAAATCCTATGGTTCCTACTGCTCACAGATCCCTCCAACACCTTCCTTAATCCCACGGCCACGCCCCTGGCTCAGGTTCCGTCGCCTTCCATCGGGGGTCGGGGCAGTCGTTTTCCGCTGGGTCTTCCTCCATACCCACTCCTGCTTTTCCCCACCCTCCACCCATCACGTAATGCTGCCAGTCCTTGTCAGTCTTTCTTTTCCTTAAGAACTGTTTTTCACTTTTTGTTTTGAAGCAGCTTAAGACTCACTAAACAACTTCTCTTTGAAAAAGTAATGTGGGCACACGGTAAAAATTCAAATAGTGCCGAAGAGTAGGTAACGAAAAATAAATTATCTCACTTCGTATTCCCAGTGCCCTTCCCCAGAGGTACAATAGCTTGTTGTGTACCCTTCCAGAAGTTTCCTCTGCCTGAAAAGCAGGAAAACACAGATTTTCTACACCTCCCGCAGAACCAGGAATAGTTCGTGCACACGGGTCCACACTTCGCTCTTTTCACCTACCATGTTACTTCAGGGAGCTTTGCTTATCTGTACGTGCCGAATTCTCCCATATTTTATCTTTCAACAGAGCATTCTATTATATGAGTGTAATTGATTTAACCAGTTCTCTCTTGATGAATATTTAAGTTATTTCTAGGATCTTGCTGTTCTGAAGAGCTATCTTTGCAGACACAGATCTGACAGTGCCCTCCCCTGGCTCAGGCATCGCTTCCATTGTTTCCAGCTGTGCCTCCAGCTGGGCGTGGGGGGTGCAAACAGGCCTGCCTGGGGGTCCATGGAGAAAAATGATCATTGAACTGGTGATTAAAAGGTTTCCTATTAAAACAACACACTTCTCTTATGGTATAAAATATGAAATTCTCATGAATATTACAGATGGTGGTGAAGGACTTCAAAAGAAATTCGTGGAGGCTTCTTCAAGCTGCACTCCCAGGCTCCCCTAAAGGCTCATGTTTTCCTTCCTTGCCTAACGGACATTAGTAGAAAGGTCTGAGGACTCCCCCAAGTCCACAGGATGCAACCAGAACTTTCTGGTATAGGTTTGAGAGTTCTTGTAATTTTAAACCCTTGTTGCAATCTACCTGTCCACCCTCACCTGCTGTTTCTCCCCCACGTACTCTGTGTTTCATACACACAGAACTAATTGCTGTTCCCTGTTCCCTTTGCCTGCAAGGTTTCTGTTCTTCGGTATACTGCTCATCTCTAGACAAGCAGCACAGCCTAGTGCTGAAAAAAGTGGACTCTGGAGCCAGGCCCCATGAGTTTAAATCCTGACTGCCACACTTCTAGCTGTGTGATCTTGGGCAAGTCAGTTAACCTCTCTGAGCTCACTGACCTCATTTGTAAATGCAGGTATTAAAGGTACCTGGTAAGATTGTTGTGAGATTTAAGTGGATTAATATAGGGTGTCCCCCAAAAATGTATGCACACACTTTGAATAATTATAAAGGCAGTGTTTATTAAAATATATTTCATTTTCAAAATTGAGCTATCAGCTGTTAAAGTGTGTATCCTTTTTATTTTTAAGATTTTTTTAATTGACTTTTTTAGAGAGAGGAAGGGAGAGGGAGAGAGAGAGAGAGAAACATCAGTCAGCTGCCTCCTGCACACCCCCTACCAGCGATTCAGCCCGCAACCCAGGCATGTGCCCTGACTGGCAATCAAACCAGCAACCTTTCTGTACACCAGATGATGTCCAACCAACTGAGCCACACTGGCCAGGGCAAGTGTGTATACATTTTTGGGGGATATTCTGTATATGTAAAGTGCTTAAAACAATACTTGACATGCTAAGCATTATATAAAGGTCTTGTTATTAATGTTATTATCATTTTTATTATTCAAGGCCCAGTTTCCGTTTTTCCCAGGTCCCTTCTTCCTAGGTACTTAGCACATTATTCCATACTTACTTTCTCTGCCCTTTAGGCAGTGCTGTCATGAAGAGAGGGGGCAGGCCCTGCCTTATTTATCTTTATTTCTCCTGCATTTAAGACGTAACAGAGAATCTGGTGATGTTGAGCAGTTGTTCACTGAATGAGAAGATAATTATAATAATAATGATCTGAATTCTTATTTCTTTCCTCACTTCCTTGCCCTGTCCATCTGCGCATGTGTTCTTGTTTAACCCTGTCCTCAATGGGGCTTGTAAGTGAAACTTCACTGTAGAAACCATTTACATGAAACCCATTTCTCAAGCTCTATTCATGCTTATAGGTAATTTTTCAAACACAGGTTCCATGCAGCAGAAAGTTGTAGAAGTTCTAGGTTACACAAAATTAACCAGATATCTTTACTTGTAGGACTTCTCAGAACCTTTATCAGGCTAATTAATACCCAGGACGGGATGGGTGAAATGAGGGGCAAAGGTAACAAATTTCTTAATCTTCTTTGACTAGAGAACCTTTTCTCAAAACGTAAACATCTGGTGGGACTAGTTCTATGGAAAGTAATTGATGAAAAACTGCACTATCTTCTCTCCTCAAGCTGACTAGCCTGGGACCTGGGGAAGCTCTATGGTGCCAGTTAATTGCCATCTGTGATCCCAGTCCCTCAGAATGTCTATACTTGTCACCTAAAACCCTTATCAAAGAATAACTGTGCCACCTCATTTACCCACTCAATAAAGATTTATTGAGTTTCTGCTACATGCACTGACCCTGGCCGTGGAGAAAACAGGATTCTAGGCATCAAGAAACTAACCGGGTCCAATGGAGAGAGTGAGGCCCTCTGCTGGCTGCACAGGGAGTCTGGAGCCTGAGACCAGTTTCTCTCGTCTAGACTTCCCCATGTATATAGATAAGTAGATGGGGACATTGAAGGCTAGGGAGTATTAATTTATTTAAAACCTTTTTTTACTTCAAACTTGTTGGAGGCAGACTGGAAGCAATATTTTCCCATTGCATGCCACTGCCTCTGAAGCTCAAGTGTGTGAATCAGAGAAACACAGACAAGTGCGACCTGGGAAGACTTTATTTCATGTAGCTGCCTGGGGGTTCTTAAACTTGTTCAGGGTCATTATAGGTTGGATATCTTTCCCACTTTTATTTCCCTGTCAATGACCTCTGATCATGTGTGTATTTGTGTATATATATACATATATACATTTTAAAATATATAAATATTAATTCTATATAAATAATATACAAATGTGTAATTTATATATAATATATAAATATGTATGTAATCTCTGTCTTCTTATTGTTTCCATCTTTGACAGTTCTTTTTTTTTTTTTTAATATCCTCACCTGAGGACCTGCTTAGGGAGAGAGAGAAATATTAATGTGAGTCGCCTTCCACATGTACCCTGATCGGGAATCTAACCTGGAGCCCTTTGGTGCACAGGACGATGCTCACCCAACTGGGCTGCTCCGGACCCATCTTTGGCCATGCTTGGTGAAGATGTCTGTGGCCTGAAAAGCACTGCCGTCAAGGCAGGGCACCCTTTAGAAGCCAGAGGGCTATAGTTGTGGTTTGTCAGCCCAGATTGCTGGTGGGAGGAAAGTGACATAGTGAGAGTCGTGCCTTCCTCGTGTGAGTGAGTTTGCGGTGCTGCGGTTCCTAAAGTTCCGTGTAAATACTAAGCAAACAGGAATGTAATGTATGCACTGCAGATTAGGATGAAATAGGCCACCCACACTAGCTCCAGGCTCCTCACCAGCGCCCCGCCTGCTCATCCGGGGCCAAGGCACACTCACCCGGGCACCAGTGCTTAGGGCCAAAGACCTAACACCAGCTCCTGGGGAACAGTGCTGCTCACTGCTCTCCCCCACCCCCTGCTGCTTTCTGAATGAAGTCCACAACATACCATGAGCCCCCCTCGTGCTCAGTCACCTGCTCCAGCCTGTCTTTTCTCTCTCTCTCTCTTTTCTTTAGAAATATGTTTTTATTGATTTTTAGATAGAGAGGAAGGGAGAGGGAGAGATAGAAACATCAATAGGTTGCCTCCTGCACGCCTCCTACTGGGGAGGAGCCCGAAACCCAAACACGCACCCTGACTGGGAATTGAACTGGTGACCTCTTGGCGCATGGGACAACACTCAATCCACTAAGCCACACCGGCCAGGCCAGCCTGTCTTTTCTAAACCTCTCTTTCGATCTCCCTCTGTCCTCACCCCTTCTTTGCCAAGAATATGCCCCACGTGTTCCTCATCCTGGCATGTTTGCTTACACCTTTCTTGCCCTCGGCCTCTATTGAAATTCTATAACTTTTCCAAGGCCTGTGAACCAGTTGGGCTTGGGCTCAGCTGCATAGAAGAAAAGTTCTGCTCCACTGGCTGAACCAAATAGGGATTAATTGATCTCATGAAACAAGAAGTTCAGGGCAGGCAGTCCAGGGCAGGTACAGCAGCTTAATCCTTCCAAGAACCAGGCTCCTTCCATCTTCCCTGCTCTACCTGCCTTAGGTATAGCTGCTGTTGTCCAAGCATTACCCAAGGTCCAGGCATGGAGAAAAGGTAGCAGAGGTAGAAGCTGCTCTAGAAGAAACCTGTTTGTGTCTCACTGAACAGAAAGCCGTCGCCTCGCCATCCCCAGATGCAGGGGAGTCGGGAAGGTTTTTCACTTTCTAGCCTCTCAGGCCAGCTAGAAGGGAGCTGGAATGGAGGTTGAGTGATTTAACCTGTTTTAAGTATTGCCCCCTCCCTGAAGCTTTTTCCCAGCAGCATCTTAGACTTCCTTTGCTTTAATTTAACACGTGTAAGCTGTTTTGAGAGCACCCGTAT
Source organism: Miniopterus schreibersii (assembly GCF_964146895.1). Taxonomy (NCBI): domain Eukaryota; kingdom Metazoa; phylum Chordata; class Mammalia; order Chiroptera; family Miniopteridae; genus Miniopterus; species Miniopterus schreibersii. Next base: position 64,032,386 of record NC_138110.1, read on the forward strand.
TTTGCCTTGTATGTTGTTATATACTTGTCTTATCTTCTCTTTAGGATTATAAACTTCCTAAGGATGACGAATGCATCCTTCACATCCTGTCTCCCTCGTAGTTTCTTTTGGGTCATTTCGTGATTTCTGCTTCTTCCTCACATGTCGTCCACCCTCCTCTCCCTTCCCTAGCATGCACGTAACAGGCATCCAATAAGCGGGTGTTGATTTAAGCTGAGTTGAATTCAAAGGAAGCATAGTGGTGTGGTTATTGGAAAGGTGTTGGATTTAGGTGTTGCGTTTGGGTGTTGGATTAAGAGGTCTGAATTTGATTCCCAGTTTCACTGTGTGGCTTTGTAGGAGACACATGACCTTCTTGCATCTCAGTTTCCTTACCTGCAAAATTAGGGCATTGATTTAGATGGTCTCAAAGTTTTCTTCCAGCTTTAAGAACTTGAGGACTGTTACGAATGGAATTGATGAGCTTCCTTAGGACACTGCTAGGTGGTAGGCCCAGTGATTGCTAATAAAACAGGGAGCAGAGCGGTCCAGCTCCTCTCAGTCATTGCACAGTGTCTGGGCATAGGCCAAGCCCAGAGGAGCAAGAAGGTAAAAGGCAGAAAGTAAGAGAAGACTGGGCCAGAGCAGTATGGCTCAGGACTCCCGGGATAAGAGGTTGTCCTATTGTAAGCAAGCAACAGCAATCTGAGGAGGTCATGTTTGAAAAGAGGCAAACTGCCAATCCCCAAATCTTAAAGCCCTTCTGGACCGTGATCACCTCTTTTATTTATTTATTTAGTTCTTTGTCTTTATTGATTTCAGAGAGAGGAAGGGAGAGGGAGAGAGGGATAGAAACATCAATGATGAGAGTCATTGATCGGCTGTCTCTTGCTCACCCCCTACTGGGGATCGAGCCCGCAACCTGGGCATGTGCCCTGACCAGGAATCGAACTGCAATCTCCTGGATTGACAAGAGAAGGGCTGTCATGAAGACCTCTTTACATTTGGGGAAGGGAGTGCCCCACACCTGGCATCATATGTCAACTGGAATGATTGTGTCAGTTGAATATTCCTATGTGGGATAGGAAAGCACAACTTATGGGTTGAAGACCCAGCTCTGCCCTTGTGTTTCTCTGAACAAGTTAACTGTCCTCTCTGGGTTTTAGAGACCTCTCTATAAAAGACAGACACAGCTATATATCATTAATTTTTAGATCTTTAGCTCTGGAACAAAAACAGATGAAAAGCTTGAATAAGTTTCTCAGGCAGCAAGCCATCCTGTTGGCAAGAAATACTATATGGTTTGTGGAGCCCCCAAAGCATTTCTGAAGACTCCTGTGGCCACAGGGAAATCACTGGACTAGGTGACCTTTGAGCTCCCTCTCTGCTCACTGACCCTCTGCTTTTTCCAGTTATGATCACAGCTTTTTTTACCCTCACATTTTCTGCCTACTGTAGTTTGACCCCAAGTATTAGCACCTTTTGAAAGAGATCACTGAGTTCAGAAGGTATTACCGTGACTCAAGCTGACGTGTTTCAAGCTGTGTTTCGCCTCTACCTACTTCTTTTCTGACCATCCCTCACCGTCTCCATTGAAGTTTTATTTGGCCTTCCCCACCCCAATAGTGTCTGTCCTTACCACAGACTCTCTTTCATGAGATGTGATGACGAATTCGACCATTCCTATTCCCAGTCTCCAGGTTTAATGAGTCACCGGTAGGCAGTGAAGCTGATGCTGAAAAGAAACTTCACACCTGCGTGAGGCTGTTGATCCTACTCGATGCCTCATCGGACGTGGAAGTTGCTGACTTTAATATTTTATTTTTGTGGTCTCTTGGGGGGAAAAAGACTTTTGAGGTTGGTTTCACAGGTGACCTGCTATGCCAGTTTCACTAAGGTTCTCCAAGCCAAAATTTGTGATGGTTCCTTCTCCTGTTTTGACTGGTTGGTAATAGTAACCATGACAATGATACTCATTTATAGAATGCCTATTGAGTGCCAAGCCTGGCCTAGATGCTCCACATGCATTATCTCTAATCCTTATAATTTTGGAAAGTAGATATTATTGTCCCCATTTTGCAGATGAGTAAACCTCATGGAAATTAAGTCCTTTGCTCAAAGTTGCGCAGCTACTAAGAAGCAGAACCTAGATTCAAACCCATGTCCATCTGATTCCAATATTCATGTTCTTTCCACCTTCCAGTAAAGAGACAGCATACCTTTTTGGGCGTTAAGGGTTTGTGACAGTTTTGATAAGTAAAAGTGAAAAGGAAGGGAGCCAGGGAAAAGCTATTGGTAATGTTAAAAGCATTACATTACTTTGAAATTGAGTAAGAACAAATTGGAAAGTCAAATCTTATTTCTGAGGAGAAACCACAGATCAACATAGGTACAAACACAGCCATATGACTTTGTGTAAGTCTTTAGAACTCTCTGGCCCTTAGGTTTTTGCCTACAAATGGAAATCAAAGCCCCTATAAGCAGTGGATCATCAGCTCATTTGGAAAATGCAGTCATCTTCTCAAATATTTTCTTAAATGGATATAAAGTTGAAGATGCATAATTATAATTAGATCTAATTATACTTTAGACCTATAAAGTGCTTTGCAGTTTACAAAATTCACTTATATCCATTATCTCATTTAAGCCTCCTGACAGCCCCCATGAGGTAGGTGTTGTCATAACTAGAACCTTTAGCTGACAACAGAATTATTGATTGAATAGCTATTATGTGCCAGGTTGTTCTTGGATCTGGATGGGATACAGAGATGACTAAAACAGGGATCACGTGCAATTTTTATTTTGTTTTATTTTTATTATTTTCCCACAATGAATTTATCATGAGAAAAGATTATCGTCTTCCCCAACCAAAGAAAAGCCAGACAAGATACAAAAAGTCAGACCAGGCCCCTTTAAGGAAACCAAAGTCTAGGGGAGGAAACAGGTGTGCACAGGGACAAATATACATAAATCATGGTAAGTTTTCCAAAGAAGTACCAACAGATGGGACAATTCATTTTGACGCTGGGAGCAGGAGGCCTTTAAGTGCTCTGTGAACTATGAACAGTAATAATCCTTGTCCAGGTGCCTCAGAGTGGCTGCAAAGTTCAACAGAACGAGCACAAGTCCTCAAATCCTGTCCATGTCCCTCCTCAGCAGATTATTGTCGTTCCTGCTCATGTTTCTGCGGTAGTGTCGGAGTGTTGGTCATTTCGTTCCCTGGGGCAGGCGTGCTGCGCCAGCGGTCGTCTAGGGACTGTCCTCTGAGCAGCTTTGTGAGCCCTTGAACCCATGCTGGGTGTGACAGTCCCAGAAGCCACCATGGTCAGACCTAGTGCTATACTGGTTCTTTTCCTTTCACTGTCCCTTTTCCACATTTTCTTGTATCCTGCTATCTTCTCCTTTCCTACAGATCTCTCCAGTCCTTCTTGTCCTTTTTCTATCCTGTGTTGGTGTCCCCAAGACCACCCCCAGGTTTACCGATTCGTTAGGGGCACTCAGCATACAGTTGTGCCCACAGCTATGATTTATTACAGTGAAAGGACCCATAGCAAGATCAGCAAAGGGAAAGGCGCGTGGGGCAAAGTTGGGACATGTCCACATGTCCTGTCCTCAACAGCCCAGCTCAACTCCCATAGATGCATGCTTGTGGCTCCTTTTATGGAGTCACTCCATCTCATTTCCTGCTGCCTTCCTCGTTTTCTGCTGCCTTCTATTTTTTTCCAGCATTATTGCCTTGTCCAAAGAACCCTGCCTTCTCATGATGTAACTGAAGTAGGACAGTTTCATTTTGTCATTTTTGCCTTCAGCGATGTTTCAGGCTTAACTTATATTACCCTTCTCCTAGCATGTACCAAAATTCCAGGTGTCCAGCATAAATCACAGCTTTACACAGCAAACCATTCACCATTTCAGGAATGGTAAGAACCCTCCCAAAATCCATGTTCCCAAATGCCAGCCAAGGGCCAAACTTGCCAGCAGGTCTTTCTAAAAATGGCAGCCTTGGGTCTGCTAGGTTCACTCTTTTCTGCTCAGTCCAGCCCGAGTCCCTGACCAAGACATCCTTACAGCAAAATTATCATTACCGGGAGCCCACGCAACAGGGCGAGACCACCTACAGTACTGGCCTCAGTCATGCCCTTTCGGAGTTGACTTAGCCAGTTGGAACAAAGCTCAGTAGCCATAGGTCTGTCCTAGACCCAGGTGGCTTTCTCCTTATGCTTTAGAGGGAGCATTTTTTCTGGCCCGAGTTGTCAGCTGAGGTCCAGCAGGGCTATGGGCAGTAATTGTAGCTGACCTGATGGCCTGCCTGGGCTGAGAAATGCAACCCAGAGGACACACGGAGTCCCCTCCTGGAAACAAAGAGCTGGAAGTCACTGGGGCCCGCCAAGCAGGACAGACATTAGTCAGGCAGTACAGGTTAACAGGGCCCTCCAAGTGCTCTGCCATCATGGGAACTCCCACCACAGGCTTCCAGTTCCTTCCAATTAATTCAGTTCAGTCCTTGGATTCAGAGGGACTGCCTGAGGCTGTCAGTTACAAATGGTTGGCTTGTCCATGACACCAGTTCAGTGCGGAGGCATCTGGGGGTGTTCTGCATGGGAGGCTCGGGAGCCCGGCCTCCCCCTGCTGTCCTGTAGTCAGAGCTGTCAGGTGTGATCACAGGCTCAGCGGTCAATTTCAGTTGAAAGCTTCCCAGCTGCTGGGAAAGGCAGCTCAGGGAGTTTTCCTGCAGGAAAAGGGAAGCTGCCAGGGACAGTTCCAAAAAACAGAGCATTAGTCCCCCCCACCCCCTCCCACCTCCCTAGGAGCTGGAATTTTTGTTGTTTCAAACTCAGTGTGTCCCATGCGGCCATCATAACTTCACCTTTTAAAATCATCCCCTACCGATATCTAAACGTTTCACCTGAAGGGTTGTATGCAAGAACCTTCTCACAGAAAAACAGGTTTACACAATCGAACCAAAGATAATCATGTTCAGGAATTGGTAGGAAGGAAATCTTGAATTTTCAGCAACTTTCAAAATGGGTCTACATAACCTCTCCCCAACTACCATCTCTTTCATCACATCTGTTATCCAGCGGTCAGCCTTTTCTGGAGTGGACCAGCAGAGAGGAGGGGAGTCAGGCCATCCGTGCCTTGTTGCACTGTAGCTAACCTGGGGAGCTAAGCACAGCTAGCAACACAGTGAGGCATCTGAGTAGAAGAGGTCAGAGTCTGGTCTGTCAGGAGAGGGTGAAGGGGTCACAGGCTTGTGATGTGGCCTCCCCGGACTCACAGCTACCAGCAGTAATCTCAAGTTAGAATGCAGTCTCTGTCAGAACTATAGAATCCATCAGTAGCTCGGTTTCAGATGGTCCCATCAGAGCCTTAGCTCTTTTCTATGGATATTTGTATGTGACCCAGGCAGTCAAGCCAGACTATTGCCGGTGAAAATGGGGTCCTTGCCCACCACGAGAATGAGGTTTGGTGGTAAGATTTATTGTAGCTGGAGCAAACACAAAAGACTGTCCTGGGTTCAGCTCTGCCCTGCTGTGAAAGAAGTCCAGCATCATCTTCATCAAGCCCAGAAGAAAGGCCAGGGTCCAAAAATTCTGTGCCATTGGTTCAGTCCAGTTCAGTCCCTGTCCCCAGCCGGTTAGCTTAGTCTGTGTTCCCGGCTGCACTCCGGTGGGTGCTGCATTGCTTGAGCTTGGAGTCTGTGTGGCCTCCAGGCCACAGGTGGCTGCTATGCCCTCATAGCTGCAATGGGGAGAAAACACATGAGCACACAGGGCAAGCATGTTACCAAATGAGAGAGCGAGCGAGAGAGAGCTCTGTTAACCTTGGATTATACTATCTCAGGCTTGGGAAGAATGAGGCACTTTTACAAACTAACCAGTTTCCCGATCTTTCACAGGCTGGTACTGAGGCCTCCCCCTAACCAATCTGATCATTCAGGGGCTCTGTGTCCCTTATCCAATCCGGTCCTTTTCCCAGGCTAGCCAGACAGGCCTCTGTGGTCATCATCTTGGCTCCCACTGGGCATGTGCCCAGCAGAGGAATTTCCCCTTTATTGTTTTATTCCTTCCCCCCCATAGTCTGGGCCAAGGGACCAGTTGTACCCTGGGGAGACTGGAAAGCTAGGAGGGCGGGTATTAATCCCCTTGGCGGAGCAAGGCCTCGGTCCCCTGGGGTGCCTATGAACGCTGCAGCTTCCTAGTGATACAAGTTTATTATTTCATTTGGCTCCCTAGTTTATTAGGCTTAATAATGTCTGATTCCCTTTGCTCCCTTCCTTTATTAATAGTTAGCTACCTATGCTAAAAGAACTCCATGATGGCAGTCTCACAGTTTAAGCCCCGAAGGAGTCCCCTATACATACTAGACTGGTCCTGCTCTTTGGGTCTGCGCCAGCCTTCTGTTCAGCACAGCTCAAGCTGAGGCTGAAGTGGCTCTTAGCAGATACTATCAGGTTTCAGCTCAGTCAGGCCCAGGCAGTTAGGAGCCATAATTCAGGACTCTAAAGAGCCCAAAGGCATTTCTTTGGCAGAAGAAAAGGCAGGTGCTTCAAGGGCCAAAGGGCTGGGTTTCAAGCCCAACTGATAAGCTGAGGCTTTCCTAAGCCCTTTCTGTCTTGTCATTCTTAGAGTTCTAGTCGACCCACTCAAAAATATGCACAGCAGGCAAGAAAATCATCAGCCTGTAAGGGTCAGCATTTGCAAGGTCTGATATGACTTACAGGAGGTGATGAGCTACTAAAGCCTGCTTTTAAAACCTCCTGTGTTTTCAGGTGGTGAGTGCTTCTCTTTTCATGTCAATTGCCTTTTCCCAGAGGCTCCAATAGGCGAAATCATAGCAAAATCATCAGGTGGAGACTGATGATATCCAAAGAATTAATACCCAAAGAGTTTAAATTCTAATTTACTCACCAGTGGAAAAAAGCAAGTTGTGTCCCACTAATAATTTTTTTAATTTTTACAGTTTCCCTAGTGAGGATGGTCTCTGGCATAGCCACAAAAAGCCATTTTAAAAGCTCCCCCCCCCCTTTTTTCTCATTGCAAATTTACTCAAACACCAGGCAGTAAATAAGCATTTACAGGGTTAAAGTTACAGCTGCCAGGAGATCCTGGCTGGAATACCAGAGGGGTATTGGCCCAAGAAAGGACTGCATTGCTCCCTCCTTTGTTTTTTCTCCAATTTACCTAATGTTTTGTTCCTGGGAACTGATTTTTCCCTCCCACTTGAGAAAAGAACAAATGCGAATGTTGAATGTCTTCCCCCCATCTAAAGCTTACCTCTCCCGAGAGCTGGGCCCTTTTTCTCCCAAAGGCACCCCCCAGGCTGGACTGTCCCCCCACTTTAACCAGCACTGCCAGAAGCACCCAAGGGAGCCAGCAAGCCACTTCCTTGGGAGTTGGAGCTGTCGTATTCAAACTCCACAGGTAACTCTTCCTTCCTGACACAGCCCGCGGCTGATCTGCTGTTTTATACCAGCCATATCTCCACAGCCATCCTGACACCAAACGTTCTGTATCAGGATGGGGGTGGAGGGGTCCCCAAGACCACTGCTAGACTCAATGATTCACTAGCAAGACTCACAGGACACAGCATAGAGTGTTTTTCTCATTGCAAATTTATTCAAATCCCAAGCAGTTAAGTTCAGGATTTACAGTTAACATTAAAGCTGCCAGGAGATCAAAGCTAGAAGGCAGGGGGCCGAGGGCCTGAAGAAACGGCCGCATTGCCATTTCCACTGCAGGGGTAGGATGTATAGCAAAATCAGGGAAGGGGAAAAGTGCACGGAGCAAAGCCTGGAGGAAAGGGTGCCAGCTTCTGAGCCTTCTCCCAGTGGAGCCAGGCAGGACGCGCTCAGTTCCCCCAGCAGGTATGAAGTGGGGTCTACCAGGGAAGCCTGCCTGAGCCCCGGAGCCCAAGGGTTTTCCTAACGGCCAGTCACCTAGGCGCCTCCGCCTGGCCTGGGCCACAGCTCTGGACTCCCAGAAGGAAAGCACAAACCACAGGGTTTGTACACAAAGTTTAGTACAGGGAGACATTCTTTTTGTTTACAGAATGGTGGCAACCCTCCCAAAGTCCGAGCTCCCAGACATCAGCCAAGGGCCAACCTGCGAGCAGGTTTCACTAAGGACAGCAGTGTCAGAGCTGCCTTGTCACGCTTTCTACACGTGCCCAAGAGGGAAGGACGCAGGTGGGAAGCAAAGTGGACAAAGGGGAAGGCGATGCGAGAAAAGAATGAGGCTGGACGGAAGCGAAGAAACCGGGAGGTCTGCGGATAAAAAAAATGGTAGAGAAAATAAATTGTTATAGAATAGTCATAATAAAATAATACTTTAAATCGCAGAATGTCCTGAACTTGTCCTTGAAGGAGGTCATTCCAAAGCTCAAACTCTGGATACAGTACAACCCTGTCGAGTTATTAAGTGAGCCCTTATTCAGTTTAACATTTTAAGTAGCTCAACTCTTCATTCAAATAAAACCAAATTGACACTCCAAAGTAGAGCCACTAGGGGTGAAATGGGTGTGGGGCCCTCGCCCTGCTCCCACTTCCTCCTGAGGTTCCGTGGAGAATGAGCGAAAGCCACTGAGTCAGGATCATCTTTTCAGGTGATGAAAGCAAGGCCCAGCGAAGGTCTTGCCATCTCAGAAACAGGACCCCTTCGGTTGGCGTCCCAGCTCATTTTGTTATTGTTATTAGTCCCACTAAGTTCTACTAAGTGCCTCTTGAAGAAAATAGATTAAAGCCAATGTTTGCTGGTAATGTCTCCAGACGAACACACTCATTTTCAAAACAGATAAAATAACTAAATAAACGAAGGGTCTGGCTTTTGGAAAATTCTCCAAACTATGCCCTGCTGTTGCATCCCATGGTGGGCCATCAGCCTGTTCTTTAGGGACCAGTATAAGCAGCCCATTCTCCGTCAAGCTTTACCTTCTGCTCTCAGAGTTGGCACTTTTCCTCAGTGATGGCATCCTGGGCTGGCCCAGATGGGGGTTGTGCATGTGCCTATTTTACTTTGAAGGCTGGGACTGTAGCTCATTTGTACCCTTTCCTTTGCCGTGCTCAGCTGAGCCCTTTGCAGGCCCAGCCAATATTCACTGGATTATACTTAATTGGAGAGTTTCACCAAATCCACTCTGTTAATTGGAGAGGAGAGGTTACAATCTTAGCAAGTGCTGAAAAGTTGCCTTAAAAAACATCTCTTCTACTTCCTCCTTAAATTCACAGCCTGGAAGCATTCATAAAAGTGATGAAGAAAAACTATGGGCTCATTATCTTCCAATTAGAAGTGTTTCATGTGTTTTTGTTGCATCTGTAATCTCCCAGTAGCTGGAGATTGATTCTAGTCTTGCTGCAAAATGTGTCCTTTGACAAATGTTTTGTTGGGGGGGGGGGGTGTTGTTTTATCCTACTTTATGTTAAAAAGATTTGTGATTAGCTTTAGCGACCAATAGCTAATGGGATATTAGATTTGGAATTGACATTAGAAACCACTGAGTCATTTCCTGCCTGGATTCCCTCTCCAACACCAATAGCTAGCCACCTTGCCTTTCTCTTAGCCACTCTGGACAGGGAACAGACTTGTTCTGAGTTTGGCACATTCCAGGCTTTGATCAACTCCAGCTTTTAAAGAAATCTTCCTCTGTTAAGCTGCTGGCAGCCTCCCATGCCACTGCTCCCTGGGTCTTGGCTCTGTCCTCTGGGGCTACGTGAGGTACACCTCATCTTTCACATAATCCTTGTTGTGTTTAGGGTGTGTACCTTTTGACAAGTCAATTTCATTTTACCATAGAACATTCATGGAGGATACTCTGCACTTTGCCAGGGTTGATAGAGTGGTGATAAGGGGACAAATACCGTGTGACACACTCAGTTCAACCTAATTGTAACCTACTGTACATGGTCATGTTTGAAGGAAATCGTTTTAAAGAGGATACCCTATGACTCCGTTTATATGAATTCTAGAAAAAGCAAAAATATAATGAAGTTTTGAAAACAGATCATGGTGACCAAGCATAGGGAGATGGGATTGGCTGCAGAGAGCAAGAGAACCCTTTGGAAATATTCTAGCTCATCATTGTGGTGGTAGATATTACACAGTTTTCAAAACTCATCAAATTCTACACTTAAAATTGGTGAAGTTTACTGAATGTAAATTATAACTCAATAAATGATAGGACATCTCTAAATAGAGAAAGAGAGAAAAAGTGGAATATTCACTTCTCAGCCCTCTTCCATAAATTCTTTTCTCTAGTCTGAAATGTAGATATGGTGCCAAGGCAGGTTCTGACATAATGTTTTTAAATGTTAATTTTATTAAAGTATAACATACATCCTGAAAAGTGCATAATCATTAGTGTTCAACTTGAAGAATTTTTATAAAGTGAAGACATCTGTGTAACCACCACCTAGATACAGAAAAAAATTACCAGAATCCCAAAATCCCTTTGTGTCTCCTTCCACTCATTAACCCGTCTCCCCAAGGCTAACCACTACTGTGACTCCAAACAACATAATTTGTTTTGCCTGTTCTTGAACTTCCTACGAATGGACTCATGTAGCAAGTTCTCTTGTGTGTCTGGTTTCTTTTGTTCATCAGGATGTAGGTGAGCTTTGTCCATGATGCTGGGCAGAGTTTGTTCATTTTTAATGTTGTGCAGTATTCTAGTTGATAATCAACAATTTGTTTACCCATTCTGATGTTGATGGAAATCTGGGTTGTTTCCAGTCTTTGGCTATAAACATTCTAGAACATATCTCTTGGTGAACATATGTATGTAATTCTGTTGGGTATACACCTGGAAGTGGAATTCCTGAGTCACTGGGAATGCGTATGTTAATTCTAATGGAGACTGCCAACCACTATTCCAAGGAATTGCTCTGTTTTATACACCCACAAGCAACGTGTGAGAGTTTTGGTTGCTGCATATCCTTGTTAACATTAGCTATTGTCTGCCTCTTTCATCTCAGCCATTCAGGTAGGAAGGAGTGGTATGACATTGTGGTTTTAGTTTGCTGTTTCCCGATGAGTAATGGATGTGAGCACCTTCTTCTATATGCTTATTTGCCATTTGGATATCCTCTTTTATGAAGGGTTTGTTCAAATCTTTTTCCTGCTTCTCTGTTGGGTTATCTGCCTTTTTAAAAATCTGCTTTTAAAATAGTGATTTTCTTCAAAATGACAATTAGTAGCAATTTTTGTAACTAACTTTTTCCAACCACAAATCTATATCTTCTTTATTCTTTCTTTCTTTTTTTAAAGAAAAATGTATTATAGTCCTAGGAGATGATGAAATGTTAATCCTGGAAAGAACCTAACACTCCCATTATGTAATTCTATTTAGAATCTTTGTGGGGCACATACTGTGTCTCCAGCCTTGTATTGGGTTTCTGCCTCTCATGAGGATGAAAGGTAGGGAAAGAGGCACTAGATGCATAGCTGAATTTGATCCTACAAACCAAGAGGAGGCCCAGAGAGAGAAGGTGGCTGTCTAAGGTCACACAGCACAGCGGTTCTTTTACTAAAGTATCCAAAACAGCAGTAGAGACCAGGAACACACTTTACTGGAACCCAAAAAGAGTTTTTCCCAAGTCAAGTTAACCTAGCCTTCCTCAACAGAGCCAATGAGAAAGTCTTTGCTCATCAAAATTCAACCCTTCCTTCAGGGTCTAGCTCAGATGTGGTCTCTTTGGTAAAACCTTTCTGCTCTTTCCAGCCAGAATCAATCTTTTCCCATAATCTCTGTCCTGGGATGGGTTGTAACATTCACCCAGTTCTGTCTTGGACTGCTGGTATATCTGCCCTGTTGTCTGTGCTAGGTGGTAAGCTCCTGGGAAGGCACGCTCGGCTTATTTCCTCTTGTTGGGGATGGGGGAAGGAGGCTTGCATAAATCAGTTGCTCAGTAGAAGTCTAAGGAGAAAGGAGCTCAGGGACTGTTCCATGAAGCAATTGGCAGGCATGTTTGTATGGAACTGATCGACATCTTTATCTTGGAGGAGTGACTCCTGCACTTTTGAAAGTGGAATCATGGGCCCCAGGGTCCTCATAGTCAGAGGAATAGACTTTCCTTGGTAGAATGCCCAAGAGCGTGAGAGCTGCTCTGCGGCCCCTGCCAGCCCGGAGTTGGTGGCTAACCTCGCTGCTGCTCCTGCCCCAGCCTGTGGTCTAGAGTAGGCTCAAGAGCTGCCGTGAGGGCCGGACTCTAGGAGAGTGTTTGAACCCTTGCGTTACACTGAGGCCCGTGAGTGAAGGTTAACCAGGAGGGGAAGTTTGCTGTGCAGAAGGGAGGCTGAGCCCCTCTCCTGCCCCCCCCTTCTCTCCCGAGGGCCCCAGGTTCCTGGTTGGCAGCCTCAGTAGCGTGACTGTAGCTGCGAGGGTGTGTGCAGGCACCTTGCTTCAGCTCCCTCGCAGCAGTGCTGCCCTGCCCACTCTCCACCCACCACCCTCCTGGCGGCACTCAGGGTGACTGCATGGTGGCGAGGCACAGGGTGTGGGGGAAACTCGTTCTGTCATCACTCAGGCAGGGCTCAGCCTTGGTTCAAAGAGGTATTGGAGTCCCCAGGGCTGCCATGTGCCAAGATCCGGGAGTTGTAAATTCTATGCCCATTAAGGGAGCTGGCCTGACCTCAGAGGAATTTCTTTGGACTTGAGAAAATAAAATCTTTTCTAACAGCCTGATAAATGGTCTTTGCAACAGATGTAGAAGGACTATGTCTCTCCTGATTCTTGATTCTTAGGGGAGAGGAAGTGAGCCAGGAAGGGGGAAGGGAAGAGAGCTCATAGGCTCCTAGAATTTGGGGAGGCGGTGGGTTTTTGTTGTTGTTTTTGTTTATTGTTTTTAACTGATTACAGCCAAATTAAATGAAAGAAAGCAGAGCCAGAAAAGCCAAGCAACTAGTTAGAGGCAATGGACTAGAACCCAGAACATGAGATATAAAAATTGTAAGGGAAAAGGGAGGACCTGATTATTGATCACTGCTGAGTGTCAGACATTGTGCAGGGTTGTGCATGTGTTTCCTAATTTACTCTGTGTGACAATCCTGTTAAATTGAAATCACATCATTTTAAAGTTCCATCCACATGTCAAAAAAAAAAAAAAAAATGAAGTGCCTACCCGATTGCCTGGTACAGCGCTAGTCACTGGGGATACAATGAAGATGGCGATGGAGACGGTCCTGCCTGTGGCCCTTGAGAAGGACTGAGCAGGGGAAGGGGCAGTTACAGTGCATTCTGTGGGTATAATAGGCGTTCAGAGCACTGTGGGAGCACTTGGATGGGTCCTAACTTGAACTTAGGGAAGTAGGGGAAGGCTTCCTGCAGGAGCTGCAGGGACCTGGAGTGACCGGCCACGGGATGGTGGATGTGACAGTGGAAGGGTTGGGAAGGCGAGAAATAAGGCCAGAGATGTAGGCACACTCCAGACCCTGGAGGGCAAGGTAAGAAGTTTGGATTTATCCCAAGATAGGTAGAAAGGTTTTAAGTGATTGGATGACAGTGTCAGGTGTCCCTGTTCTAAAGAAGACTCTTCTTTGGTGAGGAGGGTGGGCGGGAGGGGTGGGGACTAGAATAGGGGCAATCAGCTAGGACCATGGCAGTCATCCCCTGTAGCAAGAATAGCCTGAACTCAGATAGTGTCAGGGGGATGGAGAGAAGAGGGTGAATGAGAGAAATTTAGAGATCACCAGGACTTGAAGGAGCTGCCTCCGTGGCTGGTATCTCTACCCACTTTCTCCCTCAGTCTCTCTGGTAACCTGTGCAATGGATAGAATTCCCTCCATTTTTATAGATGAGGTGGCCAAGGCCTAGAGAGGTTCACCCCTCCATCAACACTCATGCACTTAATGGCTAAGCAAGGACTCAGCATCTTTAAGTACTTTTTGGATTAAGGTGAAGACCAGATTAATAATTAGTTCTGCTATAGTAAGGGCTTTCTTTTACCACATCTGCTACTATATACAGACTTAAGGAGGGATTATTATTATTATTATTATTATATGTCTTACCCATTCCCTGTTTGATCTTAATTGTTTGTCTATCACAACCCAGGAACATTCATGACAAAGAGATTGCTTTGGTTTGGCAGTGGATAATTCTAACCACGCCACCTTTGCAGGCTTCTCCTATGACCACTTCATTCTTGCTTAGGAGATGTCCCAGCAGAGCTGATGACGTCCAGGGTTTAAGCGTAATGCCAACTTGATTTTCTCAGCTGGATTGCAAGCAGTGACCCAGAGAGGTGGGTACTGAACTTTGCTCGAGTCCCTAAGCTTTCCAGGTAGTGTTCGTAGATTCTAACAGCTACAGGAGCCCCACGTATGGAGATGTGTGTTCAAGATCATTTATTCCCACTGAATCACTGGAGGATGTGGAGACTCAGGACGGATATGTCCTAGTTCAGAATATTGTTCTGTAAATTGGCTTTTTGAAAAATTAGGTAGGTTTAGAAGTTTCCTTAGAACTAAAATAGAGGTTGCTCCAGTGTGAGGAGGAAAAACCATGGCTGCAAATTTTAGATGAATGGGAAAACTGCCATTAGAATTCTGGGCAAGGGAGAGAGACTTAAATTTTTTAAAAATTAAGGTGCAATTCACATACAATGTCATTTATCCTTTCTTAGTACACATTTCTCCAAGTTTTGACAAACGCATGTAGCCATGTGACCAACACCACCATACAGGTATAAGGCAACTCCATCACCCCCCAAATTTCCTCTTTTCACATTAGAGCAAACCCCTCCTTCCACCCTCAGCCTCTGACAATGACTGATTTTTTCTCTCTCCCTATAGTTTTGCCTTTTCTCTTATGTCACATAATGGAATCATACAGATGTAGCTTTTGAAAGACTTTTTGGGGTATACTTTTTTGTACCTCTTTAATTTTGCACCATGTGTATATATTATCTATTCAAAAAATAGATACTATTTTTAGAAAGTAAAAACCATACTTCCAAATAATCCAATGAAAATTGGAAACCCAATGAAAATTATAAAATATTTAGAGCTGAAAAACAATGAAAGTATTAATGAAATAGCCTTAATGAAATGGTTTTGGGTACTATCACACACAAGGGAAGTAATAAAAAACCATGAATGTAACAAAAGTAATATTCAGAGGGAAGTTCATAACCTTAAATGCATTTATTAGATTCTAACACAGATTTTTTTAAAAACCCTAAGGTGTTCTGTTTTAAAAGCCAGAGAAAGAAAATAAAGGAAACCCAAAGAAGCTAAGACATAAATAACAAAATAATTATTGAGTAATTAATTAATAAACACAAAAAATCATCATAATAAAAATACATATGATTTGTGTACTGAGACACAAGCCAACTTAGGGTGGGATGAACATTGAACTTAATACCTTTGAGCCTCAGTTCCCTCACCACGCAGATGGAGATAATAATACCCAACCCTGCCCAGCAGTAGGTAGGACGTTTGCCAATAAAGCCTTGGCCGTGGTAGCCCTTCCTTTCTCATGTGCATTGGCATGGAAGATGATTACAGCGGGGATATGGTGTGCCATAGGGAAGTTCCTCTTTAGAGCGTTACATATGTATTTCCTTACCTGGATTCTTTCTTCTCCACTACTTCTTACAGCTTTCCTTTCCCCCTCCGCTGTTGATCTGTGATCGATGCTAGCGAGACACAGCAGGAGGGGAACGCGGGCCACCCAGCCCCAGGGGAAGTGCCCTGAGATGAGAGCTGAAGCCCTGTGTTAGGAGCCCAGGGTGTAAAACCACTTTCTAGCTGTTGGATCATGAACAAGCCTCTTCTTTGGGTTTTGTATCTTTACTGGTCATAATCTCATTTATAAGGCTATTATGAGAATGGAATAAACTGATATATGTGAAAGTGCTTTATAAACTGCAAAGTGCTATAAAAATGTCAGTTATTTGGTAATTATTTTTGTTAAAACTTGTTCACCAAGAATATATTCCAAAACTACATTCCCTGGTTCACAGTAAGACTTCTGTGCCTGTGGCAGTTGGGATTGAGGTGGTGGCTCTTCTGATTAGATTCTTTACTTCCTGGGTTGACTGGCAGCCCCGCTACCACCTATCAATACCTTAGCGGATTTCCCAGCTTTTCAGTTATGTGGTTAAGGAGAGCACAGTTGAAAGTTTAGGGAAAGGGTTAAGGTAGAGAAAAGAGAGAGGCGCTTTCCTTTTTGTTGAAAAGAAAGTTAATTACCCTTATCTTTGTTTCCTAGGTTCTTGGCTAGCTTCAAGAAAGAATTGTTATTGAAAGTTTAACAATTCATATGTAACTGTTTTCCTAAAACTTCTATGGATTACAGTGCTAGCCAATAAAACTATGCAAGCCACAAATGCAAGCAATAAACAGCCATAAACTATTTAAAATTTTCTAGTAGCCACATAAAAAAACACACAAGTGTGAATTATTTTCAAATATTTTAATATTTTATTTAACTCAGTTATATCTAAATTATTTTCATTCGAAAATGTAGTCAGTATAAAAAATTAACGAGACATTTTACAATATTTTTTCACACAAATCTTTCAAAATTTGACATTTGCTTGTAGCTCATCTCAATTTGGACCTGCCACATTTTAAGTGCTCAGTAGCCACATGTGGCTTGTGGCTGTCATCTTGGACAGTGCAGGACTAGAACTGAGATTTAAAGTTACTTAATTTCTGAAAAGTAGAAAACATGGCAGGAATCTAAATAGTTTGTTGTAGAGTATAGTGTGTGGGGAGAACACACGGTCCAGACTTGGGTTCATTTAACCATCCATTCATCACGTATTGAGCACCTACTTTGCCAAGCGCTGGGTCTTAGGTCTGCAGCCAACTCAATCAATGACTTTGGACAAGCCTCAAGCTCCCTGTTCCACCTTTGAGAAAATTAAGATACCCATATAAGAAGGAGATAAATGTTTGGACCAGCTGGAGGAAAATACATTGGAAATCATTAGCTTACTGGTGGAGTTTTGAAAGGCCATCAATACCAATCACTTTCATTGATTGTGTCGATGGAGCTCTCACAATCCTTTTATTATTAATGTGAAAACTCAATCAACCCCATAGGATTTTACTGGGGGAATTAATCACACAAGCCTTTTCCATGGAAATGGTGATTTGTCACACTGATGGTATCACCCAGGACCCCAATTCCTTCACCAGTGTTTTATTGACCATCCTCTTAGGGAAGTTGTAAGGGAGGACAGTAAAACAAGTCATAAATTCCTTTGTGACACCACGTGTTTTATAAAGCTAAGTGATCGTGCCTGTCCATCAGTAAGTTTGACTGTGGGAAGATGTCTAGGAGGTGTTGCAACAGGTGATGCTAGGACTGTTTTAGTATGGTCATGAAAGCTGGGAAATAAAGTCACATTCATTAACGTGTAGGTGGCCATGATATAGGACTGACTGCAACTTGAGCAGAACAAGGAAATAGTTACACTTCCCGAGAACAGGATGGCATTAGGGACCCAGCCGGGGCTATCAGGTGAAATCGGCTTTCAACTTCTGTTGAGTGTTGAGAGAGTGATTCAACACAGGTATTTAGAAAGAGAAAATGATTCTTAGAAAATACAAGTGTTGGAAACTTATTACATAGATAGTGATCAGAAAACCAGATACCATCCCTGGTGGTGGCGGCCCAAGTCAGCGCAGGTACCAGGGAAACACAGGCACAGGCAGACCTCGCAACTGCTAATGCAAGTCCAGGTGGTAAACACCGAAAAATAATCCCTGACGCTGGTGCCTAGCCTTTTAACTTTGCAAAGCGCTTTCATGACGTCGTTTCATTGGAGCAGCTCTGTGTGGGAAGTAAGCTGTGTGTTGTAATCCTCACTTCCCAGATAGCAGTGAATGACAAAGATGTCTGTAAGGGCAATGGGTTTGTTTTTGTTTTTGTTTTTGTTTATCATCACTACATCTTGTTGCCTTCCTAAGGTTCCCCAGAACAGAAGTGTGGGATCAGGGGATGCCTTATACAGCTCAGGGCATGCGCGGAGCTTCTTAGAAGAGTGTGTGTCTGGAGAGGTCCTAGCAGTCACTCTGCCTGTCAGCTAACTAAAGAGCACTCAAGACAGAAGGAGGTTGGCCTTGGTTCTCTCATAAACGCATAGACTTTTCACTTTGGACAGGAGGGAAGGAAAAGAAAATTGCTGCCCTCATTCACCACATTTCTAGTGATATCAGCCACAAAAGAGGATCATTACTAAGGAACACTTCCCTAGAACCGAACATAACGAGCTTTATTAGAAAGGAAAATATATTCTATATCCCATCTTATGTATGATAATCCCTCTGTTCACAATGCATTTTACAATTTATGAAACTTTTTCAGACTTAATCAATTCAGATGTGTAGCAATTCCACAAGTAGCAAACAGTTACTACTTCTTGTATATAGTGCTTTGTTGAATGAATGAATGAATGAATGAATGAATGAATGAATCCATTTTATAGACAAGAAAACTGAGGTCCAAAGAGGTTGAGTGGTTTGTCCCAATGAGGGAACCGTGACTGAAACCCATATTTTCTGAGTTCAAGTCTGATTATGTTCCTACCTGAGATCTGGTTTCTGAATATACACCGTGGAATATCACCAGGGGAAACTGTCATATTTTCCATGAAGTAAGGATTTGGGGGATCTGAAGTCTCTTCAATCATTCCTAATCATGCATATTTCTGTAAATTAAGTCATTACTCACTCTCTCTGGAAGAGCAGTAAAAAGACCAAGTTGTGGGGGAGGGAGACCAAATTGGCATTCCACTTCCCAAATAGCCCAAGGCTGAGTGAAGATGGCAGTGGGCAGCAGTCGAACTTCTAATCATCTCATCAAGAACCTGAAGCAGACAGATTAACTTATGAGACATCAATCACAAGTGTAAAATAATACCAGTTTGGCAAAGAAAGTGAAACACACACACACACACACACACTTTTTAACAAATCCCAAGCAGCACCTGGTACTGATCCGTTTATCGCACAGATGCCTCAACAGAAAAGAGCATGCTTGTTTATTCCCAAGGAACTTTAATCTTGCAGAGAGAAATCTTAGAAGAAAGTTAGAACTTCAGGTGTTTACTAAGCCTAAAAGGAGGAATGACAGTCAGTGGTGGGGGAAAGGATGTGGTTTTTATAGATCCAGAGATTCTTGGAGAAATGTAAAAATTACTTTCTTTCAAGAAGCATTCAGGCACTACTGGACAATCTCTGCCAAGAAGGGCAAGCATGTTATCAGAAATATTCCAGAATTCATGACTCCAAATTGAAAGGAACCATAGATTGACCATCTGGTGTAACCCCCTTGACCCTGGCTGGTTGAACTCTCTGTATCTGAGTTCTGGAAAATGTTGTCCTTATGTTGAACCCCAAACTGCCACCCAGGTCCCTTCTATGTCGCAGCCCATTCCAAACAAAGGGAATCCCTCTTCCATATGACAGCCCATCAACCACTGAGGACCATGATCATGATGCTTCTGCCCCATGCAGCTAAACATTTTAGAGCTAAGTATCTCTAGCCAGAGGGTAGCCTCTTAAAACATTCCAAGGGAAATTGGGTTTCCAGACCAATTATCATCACGGCTATCCTCCTGGGCAAATTTCAGGATTGAAAGCAAGACTCCAGAAATAGTCTGAACTGCAGACGGCATTCTTCTGGGATGGTTACTTGACACCTACCCCCATCTCAGAAAAAGGCCCACTAAGTGGAGAGGAAGCACAGGATGGAAGCATGCTCTCTGATCTCAGGGCTGGAAGTTTTAGCACTGGTAGGTTCCATAGCCTGGGACTGTTCTATGTTGTCAAGACAACAGGCAGCACCATGTCAGTACCTCAACACCACAGTGATCAAGGCCTTGCCTTGGCCCAGGCTTGTGGCTGTGGGCCCAGCAGAGGGTGAGGGACTGCATTCTCCAGAGAATCCCTCAGGGGCAGGCTGACTCTCCCTCCCTGCAGCTCAAGCAGCAGCCCCATCAGGCTCACTCTTGCCCTAGCAAGTTAGTTGTAATTTATATTCTGACAGCAGCATGGTCTGCCCATCCTGGGCCTTGAGTCTCTCCAACACAAGTTATACAACCTCAAGAAAGAGCCAGCCAGTAAATGAGCAGGAATTTAAAAAGTGAAACCAGAGAGCAGGGGCATTGAGAGCAGCCAGGGTCAGCCATGTTTTGACCTTTGATGTGAAGCTCCCTCCCATGGAGCATCTACAGAACTTTAGAGCTAAAAGAAACATCTCAAACCCAACTTTGTCCTCTTATAGATGAGGAAAGAGACCCAGAGAGGGGAAATGACCCCCTCAAGGGCACACAGTGACACAGAGGCAGAGACTGAGAAGGACTCACCTCTAGAATCTGTTTTCTAGGATTTACCATGAAGGCTCCATTGTAGGAAAGCACTTGAAATGGCATTTCCCTTCCTTCACCCATTTCTTAAAGGTGGGATACAGGCTCACAAACACCATACTTTGATTTCCACTTCAAATAGCTTAGGTATCACATTGAACCTAAACTGTGGGCAAACAAATAGAGTGTGCCCACCATGCTGGGTCTCAATGACTTTGAGATCTCAGCTTCCAGGCTCCACTTTTTTCCCCATTTATATTTATATTTGAATTAGCCAATCAGCAAGATCCCTTCCAGGTCTAACTTTCTGAGATTTTTCTGTGATCAGGCACCTGAGGAATTTTTTTAGCTTATGTTACACTGTAGAGGGATTTCCACTGTTAGCAGAACTAATAAGGAATCTATATCCCTGCCAGTTGCTTTTTTTACTGTCAGGAGAGAAGGAAGAGTTTTGAGGATGCAACTTGAGGTAGAGCCTGTGGGTCAGGGGGAAGCTACTACAGGTTCTCATGAGACGTACTGGCACCTAGCAGGGGCAGAGTCCTTTGACCTGCTTGGTCTCCAGGGAAGCCTCCCCAGCCCCCAACCATGGTTCAAGGGCAGTCACATGTGCTGCCACAGTTTCATCGGTGCCACCACCACACTGCCATGTGGCTGCCTCTCCATTGTATCTTGTTTACCCCAGTGCCTGGCACTCGGTGGGTATTTACCTCATTCCTAATGACTGAGGAAATGGGCAGAGCCTCTTTCTACTGAGACAGGAAGGAAGGACAGAGTGAGGTTGTGGGGCATTTGGAATTACCCTGCTTCAGCTTGTCATATTACTTAGGCAAGTCTCCTGCCTCCCTTTTTATAAGATAAGAGAGTTGGATTGGATGAATGGTTTCAAAACTGTTCTGTAACACACTGGTTTCTTGGGTATTTTGCAGGAAAATAAAGTCTCCCTGGGTAATCTGGATGATGTGTCATGCTACAGATCCTTCTTGGAGATTCATATACATATTAGAATATTAAAGGCTCTGAAAAGTTCTGCAGTAAAGATATCTATCTAATTTTATTTAAACCAACTTTTCTCCAATATCTTCTGGCCTCTTCTTCCTTTCTGAAGCACTAGTGTTGTGAGGCACAGAGCCTGGGAAATCCTGAACTAGATGATATCCAAGTCCCCTTGTAACTGTGTCTCATCCAGAGATGAAGTGACCTGGTATAGTGAAAAGATCAGGGCCTTTAGTCAGACAGACCTGGGTTTGAATATTGGCTGTGTCTTTTAGCAGCTGTGTGGTCTTAAACAGTGGACTTAACTTTCCAGATTTGGATTTTGTCATCTGTAAAATGAGCATGATAACCCCTACTTGTTAAGGTTATAGGTTGTCAAAACTATGAAATGAGAACAAATATCAAGCATCTAACACAGTGTTTGACACAGAGTAGCCCCATAATAAATCTTAGCTCCTTTGCCCTGCTACTCCTGACATTCTTCTTCCGCCTCTCACCCCCATACCCTCTAACTCAGAGCCAGCCACTGGCAGGGCAGAGAATGTAGCTGAGGGGCAGGCTGAGTCCAAGTCTTCACATGACCCTTCACCTTGTCCTGGTTTCATGGAAGGACCACACTCCAGCAAGACCAAGGTGAAGGGGCCAAGAAAGTGGCATCAGAGGATCCTGCCCCTTTTTTGCCAAATAAGTGTGTCTTTTGTACAAGGCTGAAAAGAGAAGATTAAAGAATTTTTCAAACTGTTCCAGAATGAATTCCCACTGTCATAAAGCTACTACCTAAAATAGCAAACCTCTTCCAAGTCCCAACTTGAGGTCAAAGCTTTGGACTATTTGCCTGGGCAAGAGGCTGAAACAAAGGTGGTGATCTCTGTGATGGCAAGCAAAAAGAACCGGGTTCAGGGTGGCTTCTACGTGCTTTGGCAGCAGGACAGCCATTGCAGGATCTGCCCTGGGAGTAAAGCCGCCCTTTGACGAGCACAAATCAAGCATCAGGTCTGTGCCAGGCTTGTGGCTTGATCGTGGTGGGAAAACCAGGTGTTCTCCAGGACACCACACTGAGCAGGGGGGCTTGGCTTCCTGTGGGCATGAACTGCCTGGTTGGCTGGAACGCAGCAAAACCTCTGTGAACTGACCTTATCTTTGTACTGCTTTCCTTCTTCCCTTCCCACTGTAGAGCACCGTTAGGAGAAAGAGCCTTAAAGACCGTAGTGCCTTCACGTGCTAGTTTCGTGACCGTGGGCAAGATATGTGACGCCTCTGAGCATTTCCTCCTGTGTAGGGTAAGAACAATCATCCCCACCTCACAGAGCAGGTGGGAGACCGAATGAGCTAATCTGTACATATCCTGAAGTATGACACACGTGACTCTCACAGGGAGACCACCATTTTTAAATTCTAATAGTTGCATTAAAACCCAATTAACACACAAAACCTTTTTATGGATGTTATTGATTGGTACAAGGATAAAACGGGTATGTAAGTTAAAGGGGGGAAAAAGAAAAGAGAGTTGATGTAAAGAAAAATTATTAAGTCAATAATGGTATGGCTGGTGTGTAGATATGTTGAAACCCATCAATAAGCTATGTGAGTGGCAGAAGCTAGGAAATTCTGAGTGACTACAGAACCAAATATGGTGGCTGGCACATGGCAGGCACTGAAGGTGATTTCTTCTTCCTTTCTTGGGAGTGGAGAGGAAGGAGAACAGAAAAGGAAGGGAGGGCTGAGGGAGGAAGCAAACCTACTACTTATCTACCTACTTAAATTGTAAGTCTACTTCAGTTGTACTCTGCTTGTTCAAGTTTCCCTTTATGTCTGAGCTGCCCCCCGTTACTGCAGACACAGCTCTTAGCTCCCCCACGGAGGCCTTCTTTTAGCCTAAGTCTTCTGATACATGCAGGTGTCATGTCAGAAGCTCTAAACACCCATGCCAAATTCTCACCTCCAACACATCTTTAATACATCTTCCAGAGCTTTTCAGGAGATAAATGTTTTAATGCACTTGAGAGAGAGAGAGACTGGGAGACAGAGGAAGAGGGACAGAAACAGAGAGACAAAGATAGAGACAGAGAGAGTATGAGAGTTACTATGGGAAGAGAGAAAACACAACACAGGAGGGGCAGGTTCTGGGGACAGTAGAGTCAGATCATGACTCTTGAATCTTTGGGACAGTCTTGAGTTGTCTTCCTGTTTCCTAAATGGGCTTCTTTTTTCTTTTCTCAAGAAAGTGGAAATCTAGACGGGGGAAGTGACTAGCCCAAGAAAAAACCTGGGTGTCTCAATTCTTGGTCATATTTCTTGCGTTCTGTCATAATGAGGAATCTGGGCTTTACAGTGCTCCTTAAAAATAGGCTCTGTGGTTAAAAACAAAACAAGAGCCATGGGACTAAATATCCTAAAATCCAGACTCTCTCAGGTCAGGGCCTCAGCCCTTACATGACACAGATGAACAAACACTGGAGGAAGAATCACCTGCCTGGAGTAGAGCTTTCATTTGCTCGGGGCATCCATTGAGTTCCCCACCCCACCATTCACACAGTCACATCTCACATGGTGACTATCAAGGCTTTATACACACATACACACACACACACGCACACACACACACATACACATATATATCCACTACACACCTATTAGAATGACCAAAATCTAGAACACTGACAACACCAAATGCTGGCAAGGATGTGGAGCAGCAGGAACTCTCACTCATTGCTGGAACATAACTTCACAGTTTCTTACAAAATTAAACATACTCTTACCATGTAATCCAGCAATCAGAACCCTTTGTATTTACCCAAAGGAGTTGAAAACTTGTGTTCACACAAAAACCTGCACAGGAATGTTTATAGCAACTTTATTCATAATTGCCAAAAACCTGGAAGCACCTGCTTCAGTAGGTGATGGATCAATAAGCTGTGGTATATCTAGGCAATGGAATATTATTCAGCATGAAAAAGAAATGAGCTATCAAGTCATAAAAAGATATGGAGGAAATTTAAATGCATACTTCTAAGTGAAAAAAGCCAATCTGAAAGGAATGCATACTGGATGATTCCAAATATATGATATTCTGGAAAAGGCAAAACTATGAAGACTTTGAAAAGATCAGTGGTTGCCAGAAATTGGGGAGAGGAGTGATGGATAAGCAGAGCACAGAGGATTTTTAAGGCAGTGAAAATACTCTGTATGATACTGTCATGGTAGATACATGTTATTATACATTTGTCTAAACCCATAGAATGTACAACATCAAGAGTGAGCCCTAAGATAAACTATGGACTTCGGGTGATTATCACGCGTCGATGTAGGTTCAACTGTAGCAAATACACCCTCTGTTGGGGAACGTTGATAATGGAGGAGGCTATGCAGGTGTGGGGCAGGGGGCACATGGGAAATCTCTGTATCTTCCCCTCAATTTTGCTGTGAATCTAAAACCGCTTTAAAAAGATAAAGTCTTAATAATAATAAAAAAAGGCAACATATGTATGACATACACTACTAATTATCAACCCTATATTCATTCTCTCCATTCTTACTAACAGAACCCAAATTTTACACAGAAGACAATATGTCCAGTAAGAAAGCTCTATTTCCCAAGTCTCCTTTGTAGCCAGAGGTCCAAAGTCACACAGTTCTTCCCTTCTCCCTTCTTGTCTGAAGCACAGGGGTCTTGCCTGGAGGTATAGCAGCTATCTGTGAGCCTGCCACAGGCCACAACCTCAGCATGGCACAACAGAGACTGGAAGGAGTCTGGGTCCCTGATAACACTGTACCGGCTCTGGACAGACTGTCCCAGTCTTTTCATTTAGTAAGAAAAACAAAATTTCTATTTGCTTACACCACCATTTCTCAGGCCTCGGTTTCATGCAATCAATTATAATTTCTAACAATGTGTATTCAGTAAAAGAATTCAATGAGTATACAATAAAAAGTCAGTCTCTTTGTTTCCTTAACCATCAGGCTCATAGGTTCCCTCCCCAGAGAAAAAGCACTGTTAGCAACTTCTTTTACATCTTTCCAGATATTGTGTAAGAACATACAAGTATATACGTGTCTATTTTTTTCAAGGTTCTTTAGATGGTGATTTAGATCTAGAATCCTAAAACTTCTGGGGGCTGTGAAACAGATGAAGATCATTTAGTTCAGAGATTCTCAGGGAAAATCAGAGACTGGGTGGAGGTGGCCACCCTAGTAGACAATCACTGTGTCCAATGAGAGGTGTTTGTGATGCATATGTGTAGAACATGTAATGTTGGGACTGAAGGAAAAGTTGAGACCTACTGATTTAGATCAAACTCCTCATTTCCCAAGGTCTCCAAGTGAGTTAGTGATAGAGCCAGGTCTAGAACCTAAGTCTCCAGGTACCTAATTTAGTGTTCCGGCTTCACCCAAGTACAATCGTCAAGGACAGAGACTGAGCCCAAGAAAGTCTTCCTCACTGCTTTGCTGCGGAGCAGAAGGTGAAGAGAGGCCAAGTGGTTGGGGCCTGTTGGAAGCTAATCGTGGCTAAGAAATTCTTTATTTGGTCCTCTGTTGTAATTGACTTAAATTTCCATTTCCTTCTTATGTTCCCTGTGCACAAGTTTAGGAATATTGTCACATCTCTAAGAGTAGGCCTGATTTGGACTTTCGAGACTTTACGTTCCAGAGAAGTGAGCAGAGCCATTCCCAGATCTTCCCTCTTCCTGTCGTCCTGACTATTCCAGGAGAGAGGGTTCTAGCATCATTGGCACGTCACTCTTCCAGTTTAAAGTTATTAACTTCCTTGCTGCGGAGGCCCACGTAATGTCAGGAAGAGCCGTAGCCCTCTGCAGTTTATAGCTTATTTTGTAATGGATGAGTAAAACTCAGATCTAAATCTGTGACATGGGAAATTCCTACTTGTTCTTGAAGATTAAAGAATTTTAGTATTGGATCAATTTGGCGAAGACCAAAATTGCCAGTCGAATCCAACCAAGAGCCAATACTCAGCCTGTAAAATAACTCACTAATAAGTCGTCTGGGGCCGGACCCACTTTTCCTTAGTCCATTCAGTGCAAAGCAAGAGCAATCAGGAATGAAAGCGCACCCCTCGCACCCGTCCACAGCTGCTGCGTTTGAAAGCTGTAGGCGCGTCTGCTGGCCACGCGTGGCGGTGAGGCGAGGATGGCAGGCAGCTCAGGCCTCTTCAGTGCGCTGCTCTGCCACCTTTCCTCTGCTGAGAATGCCCATGTTATCTTTCTGGTTACATAATTTATGCGTATTCATTATAGACACAAAACAATACAGCAAAACAAAATCAGGGAATACTAACCATTTGGATTTTGTTGTACAGCATTCTAAGTTTTTAAAATTCCTACACTTGCCATAAAGATATGTAAAAATTGGATCATCCTACACATAAAGCCTTAAAATCTACTTGTATATTACTCTATATCATTAACATCTTTCTGTGATAATACAGTAATTTTTTAAAACATGGAAATATGTTGTCTGATTATTAAAAACATGTTATCATTGTAAAAAATTGAGAAAATACAGGATTGCATAAAGAATCGGGATTATCTTTCAATTCACCCCAGCTGACATTCTAGTATATAGCTTTCTCCACTGACCACACTCTTCTGAGCAGCCCTTCCCCCCTTCCCAAACCTTTAGGCTTCTTCACAAATCACATTTGTATTCAAGCGGATTGTGCTTTGTCAGGTGGCAAAAATACAGCAAAGCACCAAACGCACACTTCACTATAAAGCATCCAGCACTCGTGCAGTTTTGAACATACTTTTTCCTTAAACCCATTTATTATTGGTGCCTAACATGAGGTGGAGAAGAAGCATAGCATTTGGAATCCAAAGTTTTAGATTTGCATGTGGCTCCTGCTGAGACACATCCTATCTGGGCACCCACTTTCTCCCCTGTGACATGGCAGCTATACAAAAATCTGCTTCCTAGGAGCCTGGGAAGGGTCAGGTGGGACCATGAACACAAAAGCAAATTTTGTGATAACTGCACAAATGTTAATAATATTTGCTGCTATTGATAACGCTGAAAATATTTCCCTAATCTCCCTTGTCCAACCCCTTAGGACTTCTTCTAAAACGGATCTCTCAGGTGAATGGAAGGGACTAAAATGATACAGCAGAAGAGCAGCATTCAGGAGCCGGAAAGCCCGCGTTTCCAGGTGATGCGCTCAGTGTTCTCAGGAGCAGCAGGGGACACTGGACAAAATGACCCCTATGCCCTCTTCCCGCTCTGAGATGCATGTCAGTTATTCCGTGATGTAGGCAAATCATTTCTCCGAAGGCTTAGGTCTCTCACTTGTCAAATGAAAGGGTTGGGCTGGATGATCTCCCTGATCTGTTTTCCGTCTGAGAATTTACACAACCCGCTCACTGCCCTCTGTCCTCCCTGTTCCCTAGCGTGCTCTGGGAGCCAGTCACTCTTCTTTATCTCCATAATCTGTAGTCACCACTCCTTCGGAGTTCTTTCTGTGAGCGGTATGTACTTTTTTTACTTCTTATCAGTTTCTGTCTTTAAAAAAAGCTCCGCTGCTCCCTGCCAGTCTTCTCAAGGGCTGGGCACCCCAAGTCATGCAAGCGAGCATCCGATGAGCTGAGACTGGCATGAGCTGTAAGGGACTTTTACACATACCTTCCTCAAGGTCTTGCCCATTAAAGTCGAGGCTTTGAGATTAGTCTCAGCAGGGCCCTGCCTTCCTGTTCAGCCCTGAGTTACTAACACCATCATCACCAGCATCAATAAGTAATAACATTCTCCTGAATGAAAGACCCAGAAAGACCCAGGTTCCTCTGAACTGATGATTTGTCAGAGACAGGGAGTCATAAATGGGGTTTCCGCTGTTAGGATGACCTGGGTTCAGATCCTGATGTTGCTATTTGTTACTGGGTTACTTTCCATGTTCCATAGCTTCTCTGAACCTCTGGTTTCTTGTCTATAATATGGAATAGCAATGTCTTCCTTATAGGGTGGGCATGAGGCTTAAAAGGTAACTGATGTGAAACTCTTAGCACAGAGCCTGGCATCAGGAGATGGTGGCCAGCAATGTGGACTCATGTGCTCCCCTCCTGAAGAACCTTGTCACAAACAAATTTTTTAAATTAAATTTATTGGGGTGACATTGGTTAATAAGATCATATAGGTTTCAAGTGTACATTTCTATGATACAAGATCTGTATATTGCACTGTGTGCTCACCACTCAAAGTCAAACCGTCTTCTATCACCATATATTAGGCCCCCTGCGCTCTAACAGATTTTTAAATTTTTGTTTTAATTTTAGTGGGTATACAGTCTTATACTGATTCTATTAGTTTCAGGTTTACAATACAGTGATTCAACATTTTTATCCCTTACATGGTGATCACCCTACTAATTCTAGTAATCATCTAACTAATTTAGATCATGTATTGTTTGATCAGTGACACAGGGCACATTCCCAGTGGTAGGTTAGTCAGTGCATCTTGTCATTTTCAATGGGCTTTTATGTATGTCATCTCATGATTCCTCAGAATGCTCTAGAGGGTGAGCAGTGCAATGACGAGACTGGATACAGATGAAATGGGGAAAGGTTCCAGGCAGGGGAATTTTATAAATAGGTGTAGAGCAGAAACAATCAGATTGGGTTCCAGGAAAAATGATAAGACATGTTTTGCTTCAGAGTTCATGGAAGAGTGGTAGAAAATAATGGAATTAAGGTTGAACATACACTGGAGGACCTTGAATGCCAGACTAAGGAATAGAAGCTGTAATAGGCCAAGGGAAGTAACATGATCTTATGATGTGAGAGGTCTCCAAATCATGACTCATCAGGAATGTTTGAAGAAACTGATGTTTAACCTAGAAAAGAGAGTTCTTTGGGGGGGGGGATGGGGGGGGTTTGCCAGACTTGGGAAAGAGCACGATCATTGTCAGGCGAAGGAGGAAGCAGTCTTGTTCCAAGTGGGCTCAGTAAGGAACTGGAGGGGGAGCAGTGAGGGACAGTGGGTAGAAGCTCTCCAAGACATATTCTCAGTTCACATGAGAAAGGGCTTTCTGGTCCTTTCAATGCAGTTTAACCCCAGTTTACTGAGAGCCCACGGTGTGCCCTGGGCACTGGGATGCACTGGGGATGGAACAGTAATGGACACGGACAAAGTTCCTACCTTCACGGAGCTCCTATGAAATGGGGGAAGATGCACCTTAAAGAGAATCACCCCAGAAATGAATGTTACAGCCAGAACTGTCTAGTGCAAGTATAGGCTACTTCAACAGGTGTAAATTCCCTATCACTGGAGTTTTCAAGAGAAATGTATCAGGAAAGGGGATTCTTGTGCTCCAAGAAAGGTGGGGTCAATAACTTCTCATGAGATTCAGTGCTTCTCCATGTGTTGCAAAATCTTCAGTAACCCTAAATCCCTTAATTAGAAGGAGATAAAAAGGCAAAGATCAACTAGCGTCTTCTTTTTCAAAAAGCCCATACTTGCATGCTCCATCTTAACTAGGGTTTGAGGTGCAGAGAGTGTGGCCAAGCAGGAATTTCATCCTGCACGTAGCTAGGTGACTCCACCTATGAACTGAAAATCATTTAGCTGAAATTGTGACATAGGGTGCAAATTATGGCCTGCCTGCAGGTTGGGGCTGCAGCTGCGGCCCTGGCGCAATCCGCCAACAGCTAACATAAGGCATACTCTGGGGCAGCCAGGGAGGGCCTTGCTGCACTTAGCAGGCTACAGAGGAGCAGGTGGAGCAGCAGGGGGAGAGGCCAGAAGCTGGGCCCCTGAGGTTGGTGCAACACCACCCTGTCTACAGAGGAGCGTCACATCCATGATTTCATGGTTTTGAGCCTCACTCCAGTCCTGGGAGGTGTATGGATAGGCTGATGAGGAAACTGATGCTTTGAGACGTAAAGGGATTCTGCCAAGGTCACAGTGGGCAAGTCACAGAGCCCAGGTTTTAGCTGGGGTTTCCTGAATCCAGTGTGGGCATCTTTCTACCACACCCCCCTGGGTCAAGGCTGATCAGCTACAGGCCTTCCAAGGGAAGGCCACATGGTGAGTGGTCAGGCACCACTGCCCACACTTGTGGGTTCCATTGCAAAATCTGCAACGCTCAGGTCTGGAATTCCTGAGGGGTAATAATACTAATACCAACAATAATATTATACTGGGCAGTACCAGACCCTGTGCTAAGCATTTTATAGTCATCATCTCCTTTAGTTTCATAGTAATTCTACCTCAGTTTTACAGATGAGGAAGCAGAGACCCTGAGAGGTGAGGTGGGTGGCAGAGCCAGAACTGGAAACCTTCATCTGTATGATCGCAGGGGTCTCCTCCGAGAACATCACTGCCTCCCTATCACCTCTGCAGGTGGCCTTGCCAAGTCATTTAAAGAAATGCCCAGGGTCCAATTCTTCTTGACTCCTAGGCCAACAATAACAACAGTAATAATAATAAGCAAACCCTTCTGTTTCTTTATAACACTTGAGAGCATGCGGGCCACTTTCATTCATCCCATGTGATTCCCACAGTTCTCGGGCTTCTGGCAGGACTGATTGGCCATAGGAAGGCCTTGTCCACATCCCAGCTAGTGCCATGGCAGGGGCCAAGACCCACACTCATCAGGGCCCAGCACTCCTTGCCACATACCTCTCTACCCTCTCTCTCTTCTGGGGCATCTGCCAGAGCCAGCAGTGGTCATTCTGTCTGGCACAGGTGCAGAGCCACCTCTCTCTTGGGGCCACCGAAAGCCTGGGAATGACTGAGGGCCCGCCCCTCTTAGGCAGCCAACCTCCAGGTTAAGTAAACAGGTCTGTTGTCCCTCACATATGGAGGGGAATCTCCTGGTTGCATAGGTTCATGTTAACCCATTTCTTCCCCCTGAAAAATAGCAATAATAATAGTACCTATGTCATAGTATCTATATGAACATGAAAAAATGTAATATATGTGAAGTGATTAGCCAGTGCCTGCCTACAGTGAGCACTAAATTGATGGCAGTTATTTCCATCTTTATAATAAGTGATTGATTTAAGTGTACAAAAATATGTGTTCTCCTGCCCATGCGGCCAGCCCATGCTAGGTCCTGAGATGTGAATATTAGAGAGCTCAGTCTAGGGATGGGGGCAGATAGAAACAGATCACAAACAGATACAGAGGGTAACAGAGGTCCTACGATGTACAAAATGCTCTGGGGAGAGAGAAGACATAGATTCCTCTGTTTCCAACCCTCCTGTCTATTTAGTCTCACCTTTTTCAAGATTCAGCGCTCCTACCTTTTCCTAAAGACCTTACCTTGTCATCATGGAGCTGGGTCTTCCTTTCCACTCCACTCCACTCTGAGGGAAGCTGTGAGAAAGTTCTGCTCTCGTCATGAATCCTCAAAGCATTATCAGGGTTTTTTTTAAACTTTCTTGTCTATCACAGAGAGTGTTCGTACTTGTAAATATTCACAAAGGGATCTTTTGAAAAATATATCCCCTTAAAAGAACACACAAGTGAACAAAAGAATATAGAAAAGCAGATCCCTCCTCCCCCTCCTTTTTTTCACCAGTGTAGAACCTGGGCCCAAAGAGGGTCGGTGGTGACTTACCCTCCAGTCTTACAGAGAGCATGTGGCAGAACCGGGTTGAAACCGTGTCCCCGCTACCAGGTCAGCCACTGTCCCCGCTGCCTCATTAAAAAGATCTGGAAACAGCCCAAGTATCCATCAGTAGATGAGTGGATAAAAAGCTGTGACACATTTACACAATGGAATACTATGCAGCTATAAAAAAGAAGGAAATCTTACCTTTTGTGACAGCATGGATGGACCTGGAAATTATTGTGCTAAGTGAAATAAGCCAGGCAAAGAAAGACAAATACTATGTGATCTCACTTATACGTGGAATCTGATGAACAAAATGGAAACAGAGGCATGGATACATGGAGGAGACTGACAGCTGTCAGAGGGGAGATGGGAGGGGGAGGCTGGATGTAAGAAGGTGAAGGGATCAGACAGCAGCGTGGTGAGGGCCAGAGGGAAGGGGGGCTGGGGCTGGGTGGAGATGGGCGATGGAGGAGAATATGGGGACATCTGTAATAGTGTAAACAATAAAAATAAAGTTCTTTAAAAAAAGAACCGTTTTCCACCAATTTAGAATCAAACTGACATTCAGATCCAGATGGTGTCTGGATTTAACCCACTATGGGTCACATCTATGCACTTTTAAAAAAAATCCTCACCCAGGGATATGTTTTTTTTATTGATTTTAGACAGACAGACAGACAGAGAAACGTTGATGTAAGTGAGAAACATCAATTGTTTGCCTCCCATACATGCCCTGACCAGGGGTAGAACTCACAACCTGGGTAAGTGCTCTGACTGGGAATCAAACCCACCGCCTTTTGGTGTACAGGATGACACTCCAACCAACTAAGCCACCCAGGCAGGGCGACATCTATGCACTTCTGACCTGCGCCACCTCATTAGATTATTCCCTCTACTTAGCGACTGAGAAGGGTGGGTGTGATCACCCCCAGTCACAGACAAGGCCTCCAAGGCTTCGAGGTTCAGTGATGGCCCAGCCAGCATTGGAACTGAGGGTCTGTGTTTCTAACTCCAACCCAAATGCTCCCTCTGGCGACCTCGAGCAGGCGAGCTGTGCTGAGCGCCTTGCATCTGTGTGCAGGTGGAAACCACCAATATGTGTGCACAGTGAGAAAAGAGGAAGCAATTTTCTGCTTCTGGGTTTTGCTGAGACATTTCTTAGAGACTTCTCAGCTCCAGCCCTGGGCAGGATACTGAAGGAAAACCACAGCAAAATTTCCCAAAACCTACAATCCAGAGAGTTGTTCACCTTTGGAAAAACTCACAAAATAGAACTCTTTCTTTCTTATCTTCCCTCTTCTTCCCAGGCTGGTCTTGCACAAGCAGGATGTCCTTCCATTGGGTGACTAGGGTGTCGTAAGGGAAACGCTTACAGGCACTACAGGAATGACCTGGTGCCTCGCCCACCTCATTACAATTCTAATTGGGGTGTGTAGGAGAGGCTTCTATAAATGGTAAGGCAATCCCGGGCAGGCAGTCGTCTCCCCACTTCTTCCTGCCATTCTCAGTGAGCCCCAAGAAGAGGAAGAGGCAGAGGAAGGCGAAGCATGGCTGGTGAGTGCATCGCATCTTCTTTACCGGGTCCCTGCTGGAAGCCCAGCTTCTGGGCCAGCGGAGAGGCCAGTGGCCAGCTCAGGGCAGCTGCCCTGGGGCTCCAAAGGCTAGATCTTTGTATGTTAGGATCTCAGTATGTTAGGATTCTGTTCTTTCTCAGTGGCTGCCTAGTCCCTCGAGGATGGTCTCAAGGGCAGGACATATTTGGGATGTGGTCCTGAGTAAGGGGCAGGGTTTTCAATGCAGAGGGAGGTCATAGTCCCTTAGATAGATGGATGAGCTTTGCCGTGTGAGGCCGGCTGGTACCTGCTTCCCGTGTTTCTCAGTGCAGTTTTACCAGCTGTCAGTAACACAGGCAGAGGAAAGCACATCTGAGCTACAAGGAAGTGAGAGCGTGACTGCCTGTAAATTGACTTAAAAGAAACCATCAGTGGCGCTGGAATGCTTCTAAGTAAACTACACGTTCCGAAGCACCAGCAGCCTCTTTGAAAGTGAGTTGATGAGCTGAAACCTCCTAGTAGCAGAAGAGGCAGGTGTGCCAAAGGCTCCCTACGCGCAGTGCCAGGGAAGGCGGGTGGATAAGACCGACAAGAAGCGCAGGTTCTCTAGCTCTGTGGCCACTGTCAAGGATTCAGGCTCTTGTTCGCACCCCTGCTAAGCAGCATGCTAACTATTGCCTGTCCTGGGTTCTCAGCCTAGTGCATAGCCAAACCCAAACAAGGCATGAATGGTAGTTAGGGCCTCAGGAAGGTTTACCAAAGAAATAGCTGAGCGTGGTGCAAAAGGAGAATGTTGGTTACTTCAGGAATCACAAAGACCAGGACAGGGTAGCTGCAAAATGGACCCCCTACCCTCCCGTTTCCCCCTGTGAACATGTAGCAACAAGCTAGGTTGCTAAGGAGAGGAGCTTTGGATCCCGTAGACGTTAGCAGAAGGGGATGTCAGCTGTGACCTAGGCCATCTCCCTCCCTCCAGGGGGAGGAGGAGTTCCAGGAAGGTCTAGAGACCTACCGTATCACTTAGAAAGTGGGTAGCAGAGCCCAGACTAGGTCCCAGCAACGCCCTTCCCCTGTGTCCTGCTAGCAGAGCTGAGCTCATCCATGAGCACGGGTGATGTCCAGAGCACAGCACAGCACCGCTGAGCCTGGTTTCTCATTTGAACTCCTACCAGCAGCTTCTGTGTTCCCTGCCAACCGAGCTTCAGGCTCCCGAGTGTAAGATGAAGGGCTTGAAACAGATGGACTTTCAGGTTCCTTCCAGTCCTGATGACTCTTTCCTTGAGACGAGCCCAGGGACAGAACTCGATGTGCCCCAGCAGTGCTCACCCCTGGGGCCGGTGCAGTGTGTGGGCCGTGGATAGCCTCATACCTGCCCGCTGCCCACTGTGAGCGCTGCTTGTGTGTCAGTGCCTGTGAGTCATGGACACGTTAACCTCTTACAGCTCAACATCTAAACCAACCAGAGATCTTCTGAGGTCACAACCCAACATAGACAATGGCTGGTTGGGAGAAAATACGTTTTTTTAGAAGGCGGGGAGCACACCACTAAATACCTTTATCCCCTTCAACTGGCCACATGTGCAGTTCCTAGCTCAGCTCTTAGTCACTCAGCCAGAAAGTGCTCAGTCAATGTCTCTTGAACAAATGAATTTATTTCTTGGATGCCTAGGGAAAGGAGCCCTAGTAGGTGCAGTGGGGATGCGAACATAATGAGGCTATGATCTCTGCCCTCCGCCTCCGTGAGCTCACAGCCGGATGGTGCTTGGTCAGGAGTAGTTTGTGGGGTGAGCAGTGCTCTGGGCAGGGGGAACAGGAAAATAAAAGTGGGTGGGTCAGCAGGTGTGACCCGGGGAACTATCAGGTCAATGTGGGTTGGTTGGAAAGGACTGTGTCCAGCTCCCAGTTTAAGCTTCTTGTTGGAATCGGCGGGGGTTCAGATACTGTGCTCCGGGAGGAGAGCGCAGCCTGGCTACAGTGAAGGCGATGGCATGGAGGAGGGCCTGGCGGTGGTCCGCACGAAGTACAGTTGACCCTTGGACACCGTGAGTTTGAACAGGGTCCACTTATACGCAGAGTTTTAAAATTGACCTGCACAGTTCACACCTGAGCTGTTCAAGGGTCAGCTCCTCAGCTGGGAATCCATGTGTGCAAAAGCATACATGGATTTTCAACTGTGAGGGCAGCCGGCAGCCCTAACCCCTAACCCCTCAACCCCAACACCCCTAACCCCCGCAACCCTGTGCTGTTCAAGGGCCAGCTGCAGTGTGGTGCCCTCTGTCTGCCGCCCACGGAGTCCAGAGCCCATGGTGGACAGGAATGCAGGCTGTGAACACAGATTTTGGGCCCACTGTAGAGTGGGAGCCTCACTCCCCAACCCCAAATCAACTCGGAGGCCCTGGGTCAGAGGCCAAGTCCTTAGGGTTCAAAGATGAACCACAAACCTCTACCTGTGGAAGGCCAGGACCGCCACTTGGGATAAGTTTTGTGGGGCAGAGCGCTGGCCTGGCTGCAGGGACTTACCTTCTCCGGTCTCTTTTCCCAATCCTCAGAGGACCCTGCCATTCTAGGCCTTGGGTCTGCCACAAAGCGTTTTTCCTGGGAGCTGGGATACCAGGGGCTCTGTCTCCTTCTGGCCTGGAAATCAGGAACGGGGCGGCCCAGGTTCTCCTCACATTGGGCAATAGCTTCTTGGCTCAGCCACCTGGACCCCAGCAGTACCCACGGTCTCTGAAAGCAGAGAGCCCCAGGGTTCGAAGGGTCATGGCTTCAGAGGGTCATGGCTTCAGGTGCTCAGCGCTGGTGATAGGACAAGCTGCCCCCCCAGCCCTGCCCGCTTTCTTTCATCTGGGGCGACAGCTGCTCCTGATCAGCAGACCGATCTGCCAGCAGCTGCCTCCACCTGGGACCAGGGCTGCCCATTTTCCTACTTTGTTACCTAGGATTGTGTACAGAGGCGGATGAGCCCAAGGGTTACGAGTACACGTCCAGGGACAAGGTCTGGACTGAATCTCAGCTCTGTCCCTTCCTAGCTGAGTGATCCTGGACAGGTTTCTTAACCTAAGTGTCTCGGTTTCTTCATCTCTAGAATGGCGTTGTTGTGGAATCCACCTCATAGGTGCTCAGTCCACACACTTACTAATTTGGGGGAACTTTTCACAAGACTAAAGAAAAACCCTATGAGATAAAGTCCATTTTCTAATCCAGGGGAACCTCTCCCACTAAGAGCCTCCCCTGCTCCTTGCCGCCCCCCCCCCCATTTCCAGGTCCCCAGTGAGCTGTTTTTGTTCACCTGGGATAACTCTCCCTTCTGCCTCCACCCTGCTGGGCCATGCTCAGTGGGTGGGGCAGACGCTCTCCTCCCCAGGGCTCACATGCCGGCCTGGGGTGTGAGCTGAAGTTAGGAAAGTATTTTCCCTGTCTCTTGCGATTGGAGGAAATGAGGCCCCAGGATCTTGGGTGGGGGCTGAGAGATGGGTTCAGAAGGAATGGGCACTCTCCTCTCCTGGCCTTATTTCCTCCCTTGTAAAAAGGAGGCAGTGCGTCTCCCTCTGCATCCTCCCAGAGCTGCTGTTTGGCTCAGGTGAGATAATGTGGAAAAGTTCTGATAAGAGTAAAATGACATGTCAGCTTAAGGTAGTCAGTCTCTGTCCTGGGTGCTTATTAGAATCAACAGGAGGTTTTTTAAAAAACAAAAACAAACAAAAAAAATGCACAAAAAAACAATGCTGTGCCTAACCTAGAAATTCTCATTTAATTTGTCCATGGTGGGGCTCAGGCCAATCTAGACCGTCCAGGTGACTCTCCTGTGCAGCACGGGTGGGAAACGCGGGTCTAAGCTAAGCTCTTTGGAAGTGAACTTGTCCAGGAGTCCTTCCTCCTTCCTCTCCACTCACCCTGACCACGTGATGCCGAGACAGGCAGTGGGCTATGAGTGGCCCTTTCTCTCTGGCAGTTTCCTGGAACCATCCCAAGTCATTGCCACTCCAACCACCTTGCTTGGCTGCAGGGTGGCATCTTGGAGTCATATGTGGTCAGACAAAACTGGCTTCCAGTCTGGGCTTGGTCTGGGCTTGGTCCAGGCTCTGCCTGAGTGTGTGATATTTGGCAAGTGATGTCACCTGACTGGACTTTCAAATCCCTCATCTGTGAAATGGGAATAATAACATTGTAAGGATAGTTTTGGGAACTATTAAAGGACAAGTACGATGCTTAGCACAGTGCCTGGCACAGCTGACATCCTCAATGGCAGCCCCTAAAAAAAAATCTCAGACCCTCCTATGTTGCTTTTGCCATTGTGTGTGGGATCCCAAGGAATTTGCACCCCCAACTCCTAGAGGCCCAAGTGCTAGTGATGAGTACATGTTGGATCCCAATAATAACCCCACAAGGCAGGATGTGCAGGTTTCATTCTCCTTCTACAGATGGGGAAAGTGCATTCCAGAAACACTGAGACCTTGCCCAAGGCCTCAGCCTTCCAGACCACCAGTCCAGGGCTCCTTCACTTTATCCCAGGGAGCCTCACCAGTCCCTCACTCAGCTACCATCTGAACCCCC
The DNA here is from genome assembly GCF_964146895.1 of Miniopterus schreibersii. Taxonomy (NCBI): domain Eukaryota; kingdom Metazoa; phylum Chordata; class Mammalia; order Chiroptera; family Miniopteridae; genus Miniopterus; species Miniopterus schreibersii. The sequence goes on from NC_138110.1 coordinate 64,070,346, forward strand.
CAGCTTCTCTACCCACTGGGTACCAAACAATCCTACCACTTGTGCTGCACAGGAATTGCAAATGTCTGAATGTGGAGGGAAGATAAAGGGAAATGGCACAGGCTAGAGAGAGAAAGGCGCAGTGAGAGCTGAGAGGAAAGAATCTGTTTCTTGGGGCCAGTGGTGGGGCTGGACAGGAGTTGGAGATGTTCCCTGTGCCCGGGGGGCATTGGGTATGACTCATAGCCCCTCAGTGACCAGGATCTAAGACCTGGATTCTGGGCCAAGTTCTGCTTTTTAAACTACTCTGTAACCTCAGATGGTTTCCCCTTGGGGGAACCTCAGTTTTCTTACCTATAATATGGGAATGTGGGATCACATCACTGTTTTTCAAGCTGCTATTTGTCACCCATTAGCAAGTTGTAAAATCAGTTTAGTGGACCAGCAATTAAAATGAAGTAGAAGAGAAAAATAGCAGGAAGAGTGAGTGTTGTTTTGTGAAACTTCGTGTTAGGTATGGACCCATGTATGGAGACACTGTGTAAAATGTATTTCACAATGTGGTCTCAAAAAACGCTGGAAGATGCTCGGCTGGGTGATTTTTAATATGTTTACCAGCCCTAATTAACTCTAGAACTCTGTAGGATAAAAGTATGTCTTTGCCTAGAGAAGAGACAGGGAATAAGGCCTGGGCAGGTGGGGAGACACAGCCACCGGAGTATCAGTTATGTAGTGTTGGGCCATCTGCCAGCAACTCTATGCTGTGGCCCCCCCAAGAACAAGAGGCGAGAGCTCCAGTCACTCACTGGCAGCCAAGTCCGCCTTACCTGCCTGCTGCTGGTGACCCGGTTACAGGGCCCAGCTGATAAGGACTGAGACGCTGACAGTAACCCCCACGCACAGTCTGGAGCCGGTTCCGTGCTTCTCGGGTTACCTCTGCCAAAGGTGGACCCAGAATAAGTCGGGGGCTACATCATCGGGTATATGTGATCAGGTTTGGCTGATCACATACGATCAGTGCATCCCCAAATAACAAAGGCTTAGAGAAATACACAAGAGGGGAGTTTACTCTTTCCTTACACAGTAGACCTGCATGCAGGCAGTTCTGGGCAGGGAAGCAGCTACACGCGTCCCGGGGCCCAGGCCCTGTGCAGTCCCCAGGCTGCTGGCCCCGGGCATGCACGGTCCAGGATGACCACCCGCAGCCCGGGCAGCGGGATGGAAGAAGAGGGAGGTAAGCAGACTGAGGGTATTTGCCAACTGCTTTGAAAAAGAGGTTTCCTCAGAAGAATTGAGAACACGCATTCAAACGAATGCTCGCATATGAATGTTCATAGCAGCGCTACTCATAAGAGCAAAAAGGGAGAAACAACCCAAATGTGTCTCAACTGATGGATGGGTAAACAAAATATGGGAAATCGACATACAGTCGGCCCTTGAACAACACAGGTTTGAACTGCTGGGGTCCACTTATATGTGGATTTTTGTCAATAAATACAGTAAATATATTTTCTCTTACTTATGATTTTCTTAATGCTATTTTCTTTCCTGTAGCTTACTTTATTATAAGAATACCATATGTAATACATGTGACATACAAGATATACATTAACTGACTGTTTATGTTTTAGTAAAGCTTCCAGTCAACGGTAGGCTATCAGTAGTTAAATTTTGAGGGAGTCGAAAGTTATACATAGATTTTCAACTGTGCAGGAGATTGGCGCTCCTAACCCCCATGTTGTTCAAGGTTCTAATGATCAATGCTACCACATGAATGAACCTTGGAGACATTATGCTTGGGGGCTGGGTGAAAAGGTGAAGGGAGCAAGAAGTACAAATTGACATACAATAGATTGATGGCAAATGTGAGTCCTGTTTTTCCTCACCCTCCAGCCCAGAGAAGCCTTGCATATCCCACAAGCACTCTGATGGGGAGCAAGCTCCTTCTTGCCGGGGCTCATGTTTGGTGTCACGAGAAACAGAAATGACCTAGTAGGGACATGCCAAGTGCCCTTCATCTACTTTCTATGTCTCTGCAGCCAAGGAACCCTGGAGCTCAGTCTTTCCTTTGTCACTTTCCCTATGGACAAACCACTGGCCTCTGGGATGAAATGGGGACACCTCCGCTATTGGCACAGCTACAGCATGTAGTGCATAACCCTTGGCAGAACACAGAAGGGTGTGGACCTGTTGAAGGGGAGGCAGATGCCAGCTATAGATGTGGAACCCTGCACCCCTCTTTCCTTATGCCTGTGTTTGGCAGAGACTGTCTGGGGACATTCTTTCTGCTCTCAAAGAGCTCATGTCTGGAATGGCGAGCTTCACCTGGGGGAAGACATGCATCCTTTTGCATTTGGGAGGTAGATGAAGAATCTCTAAGGGTTCATGTTATCCGAACCCACATGTTCCTTATGGCTCTTCTTTTTTCTAAAACAAGACAAGGAATAAAGTTCTACCAAATCTCTGCTCACAGGGATGCACAGCAGGTAGTGAGCAAGGTTGGGGAGGAGGCAGAGGTTTGAAAGGTGGGCCATTACCCTAGAGAGACTAGTATCTACAAGACATAGAGCTCGGAGTCGCCAGGGAGAGTCTAGGACCTGGGCTGTCTTCACTCGATATTTAGGTACAGGAACATCCATCTTCTCTCCTCCCTCCCTCTGTCTCTTCATTCCTCCCTTGCCCGTCCCTTCATTCATAGATAAACTGTTCCATCGCTTATTATGTGCTTGTCTTACCCACTGCTGAAGCTCTTTGAGGGTTAAACTTCTTTTCACACTTCTTACATTGCCAACACTGTGCCCCCCCCCCCCAGTGTCCTGCAGATAATAGGTACTCTCTACGCATTTATTGAATGAATGACCCATAGCCATGATGGCCATTGCATGACATTAGTTTTTGTTTGTTCATTTAACTCCTTCATTCCCTTGTTGACCTAGTTGTCCTAATGTAGTCAACAATGTACTAGGCATCAGAACGCAAAAATCAAGAAGGCCCATTCTGATGAAGAGACAGACACATATAAAGAGATGTTTGCCTGGCGCTGGGATGTGCCTCCACAGTCTCGTAGCTGTGGTCTCATCATAAAGACAGAAATCAGTTTGGTTTGCAGAGGCATGGATATTGAAACATCTCAAGCATAGCTCAGAGGAATGAAACACTTTAAAGATTTATAGAAGCTAAAATCCTCATACCTCATGGTGCCTCCCATAAACTCTTCTCAGTGTAGCTCCGTCACCTCCACAGTCATGTGAGAAGAGGTGGGGAGGCAGTGAATTTCGAGGTGTTTGCATTCGGGGTATCATCCAGAGATCTCATGGGCCTTTGGCCTGCTCCTTCATACTGCTCTTGCCAGTGAGTATTTGAAAGTCCAGGCTCTGGGCCCATGAATGCTGCTCAGAGCCCTGCTGTTCTCGTCAGCATCAGAGGCCCAGGCCAACACCAAGGTGTTGCACGTATACAGTACAGAATACACAAGTAAGCATTTACTGGATGTTGGAGTGGTAAAAAGGCACTTGGAATCTGGGAGATGCAAAGGGGAAAGCAGACAAGCCAAACCAGGGAGGTGGATTTCAGGAAAGTAGCCTCCTCCCAATTCTATTTGAGCCCCCACCCACCAAGGAATGGTGCTACAAGTGGACAGAATGTGGGTGCTCTGGTTACGCAGTTCTCCTGGCTGGTTGGGTGAAGCTACACTGAACACCTGGCCTGTTCCTTGAGGGCTGAGTGACAGCTGACCAGGCAGAGGGGGGAGATATTCACAGGGGTTCCAACAGTGTATGCAGAGGTCCAGCTGCCTGAAAGGGCGGAGGGGAACAGGTTGTGAAGTTGTGAAGTTCTTGCTATGCTCAGCCAAGGTCTATTGATTTTAACGTGATTTTTCCTAGAAGTTTGGCTCCGCCCTTACTAGTCTTGCCTAAAAGCTATCCCTTTGGTAACATACATTTTCCCCATGCCACTATCCCATGCCACAGAGGACCTATAATCCTCTCTTTTCTGTCTCACAGATTTAAAACCCCAGAATATCAACTGGCAGATGACTGCCAACCGGCAAGCACATCTCACAGACAGGTACTCCAGCCAGGAGCTCATCTTGCGAAGAGGTCAACCGTTCACCTTTTCATTGACTTTCAACCGACCTCTTAGATCTGGAGAGAGTCTGGGGTTCATCGCCTCCACAGGTACCTGTTCATTGCTCCCCCTCCCACATACACGCCAGAGTAGCCCATGGGGTTGTGCATCCAAGAGGGGGTGATGGTGACCCTGGGTTCACTGGGCTCTGGGGTCTCTGCCATTGACTCCATGTGGCCTTGGGCGAGTTTCTGCCTGTCTCTGAGCTCAAGAGTCCTAGTCTTCAAGTCAAGAGGAATTTGGCCTACATGGTCTGTCTCTCCAGTTGCTTCCAGCACCATAATGTGGTGCTTCCTTGGATGATGTCCCTTGAAGGGCCCCTGTGGTTGTATTGGAATCTGATCTCTCTCCATAGTCTAGCTAGTGCTCCTTGGTTTCCACTGACCTCTTCTTCTTTTCCAGGGCCCTCCCCATCAGAATCGGCCAAAACGAAGGCTGTGTTTCCACTCTCCAGTGGGACAAGTGGTGGCAGCTGGTATGCACAGCTCCTGTCCCAGAGGGACAATACTCTGACCATCTCCATCTCCAGTCCTGCCAGTGCACCCATAGGATGGTACACGCTGAGCCTGCAGGTCTCCTCCCAGGGCAACAACTTTACTCTGAAGCTTGGGATGTTTATACTGCTCTTTAACCCCTGGTCACAAGGTACATGCCTAACCACCCACACTCCCAGCCATCAGCTCAGCAATGCCCAGGGAAAGGAGATGAGGGGAGTGGTTTTCATGGGCTCAGGTTTGATTAGGTAAAGTTTGTGGGATATGGAAAAAGCATAGAAGCTAGAAGTCAGAAGCCATAGATTTGAGTCCCAGCCCTGCCACTTAACCAGCTATGTGAATCTGGGCAGCCTCTCTATCTTTCTGAAGCTCAAATTGCTCATCATAAAATGGACATCCTGCTATTTCCTTTGGGGATATTGCAGGAATCTCATGATCTTTTACAAACTGCATAGTATGATGTAATTATAGGGGAGATGACCACAGTACAATTCTGTAACACAGAGATAGCCTTTTTCCTAAAGGAGCAAGTGTCCCATTCCTGGGGTCTCATTTCCAGACTCTCAGATCATCCCAGCTTCTCTTTCAAAGTCATAGTTCCCACTGTATGAGTTGGAAGCTTTATAGCCCAAAGCTTCCTTCCCCGGTGGAGGCTGACGGTGGGGAGGCTGCAGGCATGGCTTGCTCCAGCTCTCAGGCCAGTACTCAGGAGTGGGAGGACTGGTCTCTGTAGCCCTCTGTAGGATTCTCATCCCTAGTATCTGATTTTTGTATCAAACAGCGGATAGTGTCTTTATGAATAACCAAGCTGAGAGAGAGGAGTATGTTCTGCAAGATGCCGGTGCCATTTTTGTGGGAAGCACAAATCGAATTAGCATGGTTGGCTGGAACTTCGGACAGGTAAAAGGGTCAGAGGGAGGCTGGGGCTGATATTCTTATTACCCAAGAAGCTCAGCAGCTGGCCCCACAGACAGGCAGAAGTCCCCAAATCTGTCTATTTGCCTGTCCTTCCATTCATTCATTCAGAAAACATTTACTGACCACCTGCTATGTGCCAGGCCCTGGCTGCATAGTAAGGCCACAGGAGATGAATACAGCAGATTTCTTGTCTTTGAGACGGTCACAATCTAGTGGGCAAGAGAGACTTGTAACTAAACTGATGCAATGATGTGGTATTGGTGCCATGATCCACAAATGAGGATAAGGCCCAGGAGAGACACTTGGGACAAAAATGCAGTTTTTCTGTTCACTCATTCCATGTGAGAATGTGATGAAACTTCCTTGCTGTGTGCATTTAACCTTCCAATGGTGACCTTCCTGTGACCACACATACACACACCCCTCCATCTGAGACCACAGAGTTTCTAGGTCTGCTCAACCTAGAAAACATTCAGGGATTCCCTCCACCATTTCTCTTCTAGGGGATAAACAAAGGCATTAGAATGAGGTAACTTGGGTGGGATGCTGTGGATACGCAGGGGGAGGCAGGAAGGTGCATGTTCTGCCTACCCCCAGACCCCATTCTATAGTCAAACCGAGCAAGTCTGCGATATATTTTCTATGTTGGGGTACTGTGTCGAATTTCATTGAAAGAATGAAAAGAGGGGGAAATGGGTCAGGACATAGACTGCATCCAGGAGTGGGAAAGGGGCTGTTTTTGATGGCATGGTCTGGGCAAGCCTCTCCTGGGAGGAACTTTTGGTCAAAAACCTGAAGGAGGCAAGGGAGTCAGGTAGATATTTGGGGCAGAAGGAGTAAAACTTACAAAGACCCTAAGGCAAGTGAGAGCCTGGCTTTTTCCATTTGAAAAGCACTGACTAAAAACAAGTCTTGTTTTGAGAAAATGGCTCTAAATACCTCCTTTAGAGAGGCATTTTATCTTTATTATCACTTCCCCAGGAGCCTAAATAATATGCTCAAGATCACAGTCAGAGTTCGATGGAAACTCTGAGATGAGCTTGGGCCAATCCTCTGATATACAGAGAGAGAAATCAAGGCCCAGACAGGCTAAGTGATTTGCTCCCAAGTTCATGACACTGAGAGTCCTGTTCATTTGGGGACCTCAGCACAGGGCCTCCATGTATCGTGAGCGCTCTGGACGAGTTTGCAGGATTAAAGGCTGGGTGAGGTACTTGTTCCTCAGTAGCTCTCAGCTCAGGAGGCCATAGGGTGGAAGGCCCCGGGCAGTTGTCCTTGTTCTCACCAGCGTAGCCCCAGTACCCTTAAGGAGCTGACACTACTTGTCATTTCTGTCATCATGATATATGGTTCCGTTTCGAACAGTTTGAAGGAGACATTCTGAACATCTGCCTCTCGATCCTGGATAGCAGTCTGAATTTCCGCCGTGACCCTGCTACTGACGTGGCCCGCAGAGGGGACCCCAAATACGTTGGCCGGGTGCTGAGTGCAATGGTGAGTGATGAGAAAACCGTAATGACTAGTTGTTACCATGTATCAAACCCAAGTACGGGTTAGGCACATGCGCTCTTACGCATGTCATCTCACCGGAGCCTCACAAAATGCAGTGGGTGGCTATTACCATCCCCATTTTGCACACGTGGAGCGCGAGGCTCCTCTAGTGAAAGGACCTGCCTGATGGCACAGTGAGGGAGTGGCAGAAGCTGGGCTGGAGCCAGCTCCGCTGTATCATGAGGCCTTTCTCAGATGACAGGAGGACGTGCCCTTTTAGTGTCCATCAGACCTGGGAGGATGCAAAGCTGAGGCTTTACTCTGCCCTGGGCCTGCTTGGAAAGGAGGAAAGTCCCTGCCTGAGCCTGGAGTGTTAAGCTCCTTTGCTTTGATCCATCCCCTCCCCAGCACAGAGGGCTTGAATGTCAGGGGAGAGAGGCAGAGGCCAACCCATTCAATATCCACGTGGGGAAACTGAAGCCCAAGGATCTCAGTGACTTGTTCACAGCGTGCAGCCTGTGAGTCAAACCAGAACAAAGCCTCGTACTGGCCACCCAGGGCCTTTTCACTCACCCAGCCTGTCCACTTGAGAGACCTGCCCTCCTCCAAACACACACACACACACACACACACACACACACACACACACTGGACCCTGGAAGAATCTCTTCCTCTGTACTCAGTGTGTAGAGAACGCCTCCATCAGCAAGAATCCAAATATGGGATTAACTTGCTCAAGGGGTACAAATTAAAAAGCTAAAAGTCAGAGAGTTCTTGATCTTTAATCCTCTGAAACTAAATAATTACCCCAGAGGTGTCTTTAACTTCTTTCTTAATGGACTAGACATGTCCCAGTCTCTTTACTTTGGAGTTGGAGAATCCACGCTAATTATGTGGTTAGAAATTTGAACAACCTTCTGACTGGATGATAAATATCTGGGGGTAATCAGAGAGGGCTTCCTGAAAGAGTGGAGTCGCAAACCGAACCTTGCAGGAAAGGAGCGAGGAGGCCCAGGGCATGTGGAGGCACTGAGGAGATGAGTGGGAGCCAGGGCGGCTGGGAAAGACACAGGGAGAAAGTGGGACCTGGGCTGAACCTTGAAAACCAAGTGACCAGGAAGGGTGAGATCAAAGCCAAAGCCAAGGTTAAGGAAAGCTGGCGGTCAGGTGAGTTACGAAGCTGAGCCTCCTTGGCCCAGGAGAGGATGGGTGAGGCCAGCCGGCTCCAGTAGCTGCTGACTCACCCTCAGCCCCGGGACAAACCACTTTACATCAGGGCCAATTTCCTCAGCTACACCTCCCTGCTGCTCTCTTCATATCTCGTGACTGGGCTGGGCCTCGAGCTAATTATGGCCTGTGCAGGGCTTCGAAATGCTCAGCTTTAGCCAGAGATGACCCTGCTGATTACCACTTTGGTGGCTGGAGCTTTGTGACTCAGGAAATGGGAATGGGCTGCATAGTCTTCCATCTTGGAGGAGGCCCCTTCTTGCTTGACCCTGCCATTACAGCCCAGGCCCTCCTGGAGGGCACCGGGAGCTCACCCACCACCCGGAGGGGCCATGGGGACCGAGTTAGCCTGTCCTCGGTGAGGATCCTTCTGCTCCCAGGCTGTCTGTTCTCATAGGCTTTGCCACTTGTGGACCCCCACAAAGAGGGGCGCAGGGCCTATAAGCTGAGAGACCCTGGTCCAGCCTCTCGCTGTAGGTTTGGATAAATGTTGGTGACAATGTCATAAACTTTGAAAACTGGCTGCTAGAAGACACCCGAGAACTCATTTGTTTCTAGTTTTCCCTGTATTGGAAGGTGAAGAGCTAAGGCCCAGATCGGTGAATTAACTTGCCCACAGTCACTGAGCTGACAGTGCCAAGGCCGGGCTTGTTACCCAGGTTTCTCTTTTTCTCTCTTTTAACTTTGCATTATGGAAATTTAATAACACAGAGTTCAGACTTTCACAAAAGTAGAGAGAGAAGTAAAATGAACTATATCGCATCACTGGCTTTAGCAGTTACCCACTTCTGACCAGTCTTGTTTCATCTCTGAACCCCTCGCCCACAAATTATTTGATAAATCCCAGATATTACATCATTTCATTCATAAATATTTCAATATGTATCTCTAAAAGACAATGGAACTTGGGTCTCTCAATGGCTAGTGCAGTGCTCTTTTCACACTGGTTGTGTTACTTGCACAAGAATCATGCCTTAAATTGAATGAATGAAGAACAATATTCCATCTTTATTCTTTCCAAGAAGAAGTTAGTTTCTAAAGTTCTAAAGTGATCTTTTAGAAGACCAGTACACCAAAAGAGAGTTTCAAACCTTGGACCCCAAGTCAGATATATGCAATAGCCTGTGAGTTGAGGCAAGAAGCCCTCTGCAGGCTGGATTCTGACCTGGCTTTACCACTGACAAGCCATAGAGCCTCAGTTCTCATGTGAGCCTGCTGCTCATAACTAATACATGGGTCAGGGGCGATCAAACATGGCCCGTTAAAGCACTTTTAAATTCATAAACTACTTAATACCCCTAAGGGAACATTGTAACAGTGATCATCCTCGAATCACCTAGAAAGACACAGGAAATCCACTCAATGGCTCCCTGGCTTCCTTCCTCATCTCCCCACCCTGTCCCCTGAACTCTGTATGTCACTCTCCGCTGACTCATCTGAGGTTTTTTCCTCCTGCCCAGGTCAACAGCAATGATGACAATGGTGTGATAGCTGGGAATTGGAGTGGCAACTACACAGGTGGCCGGGACCCCAGGAACTGGAACGGCAGTGTGGAGATTCTCAAGGACTGGAAGAATTCTGGCCTCAGGCCAGTCCGATATGGCCAGTGCTGGGTCTTTGCTGGGACCCTCAACACAGGTACTCTGGGTGTGACGTGCCTTTGCTGGGTCGGTGGGCAGCAGTGGGGTGCTCCAGGTATCATCCCCACTGCCACCCACGGTCTCACACTGCCCCTTGACTTGCAGTGCTGCGGTCTTTTGGGATTCCCTCCCGGGTGATCACCAACTTCAACTCCGCTCATGACACAGACAGGAACCTCAGCGTGGATGTGTACTACGACCCCATGGGAAATCCCCTGGACAAAGGCAGTGACAGCGTATGGTGAGTGTCTAACCCTCTCTGAGCATAGGTGTCTATGTGTCTATAAATAAAGTACACACATATGTCAGTAATCCATTGTTTTAATCCATATCAAAGGACACACACACACAACCACCCACACAGAGATATGCTAGATAACCTGAATGCGGATGCCATCTTATTTTCAGACTTTCAACTTTGAGATAATCTATATAAAATATGCTTTATTACTTATTCCCAGAAAAAGTAGGTCCAACTTTTCTGAAATATGTATAGGGTAACTAATGGAGCCAAGTAAAAGGAAAATTAAAATTAATGGAGAAAACTGTCAAAACAAACACAACCCCTCGCCAACAACAGAAGTGCATAATATAAGCAGCTGCTCCCCTCTGAAGGACAGTGAGGCTCATGTAACTCACCCAAGGTCGCATGTGCTAATGGGGGAGAGAAAGCCTATTTCAGGATGTTCTTTCTTGATCTGCACGTACACAAATTTCTCTCCAGTGACATTGCTACTTATGGCAAGGTTTTGTTTTCCAGCTTCTCTTAAATGAATATCTTTTCTTCTCCCTGGTTTTCTCTTTTGTTGCTTTGTCCAAAATCCCACTGCAACCTGTTCTGGTTGTTGAGGCAGTGCCATTCCTGGCCTTGGTTTCCTTCACTAGAGGAGATGATTGATCTAACAAGATGACTGATTTGGTGGCAGGTGGGAGGGGGTCCCTTTTGGCATAATCCTTCCGTGATTATCCTGTAAGCTAGAAACTGCAGAGAGACCAGGAAGCTTAAGACCCGGTCGCTCTACCAAAAGCATTTCTGGTGCTATTAGGGAGCAGGGCTTGGGCAAAGCATTAGCAGAGGCTGATTAAGGACTGGGGATGGTGTATGGAGCACCAGGTGAGTGACAGACAGTGTGACAACTCAGGGAGTCATCAAAAAAGTCTTCCTGGGAGCAGGAAAGTGGGGCTTCTACACTGAATTTGGAATTAGAACCCAGATCTCTTGGTTACTGTTTCACATTAGCTTCAAATTCATATCAAATATAATCACAGTGGGGCAAATATGGGCCCATGGAGACATTCCAGTGTTTCTACTATCTTTTTTTCCCCCATCATTGGAGGGTGTTAGGCCTCAAAGCTCTGACTTTTGCTGGGAGTCTCATCACCCCTCACCTTTCCAAGACCCACTAGCCTTTTGTGAACCAACCTCAGAAAGCAGTGGACGCTGATGTTTCTCCCACCCCTTTCCCTCCTGGATGGTCTGAGGACACAGAGTCCTGAGTCCTAGCCTCAACCCCACCACCATCTTGCTCTAGGACTTATGTGAGCCACCTCACCTTTCTGTCCCAAGTTTCTCCATCAGTGAGCTACAAGAGTTGGCCTAGAACTAGATGTTCACTTAATTTCCTTACCAGCTTTAGTCTTTTGATTCTCTGCCACTTCAGCTCACCCCACGTTTTGTACAAGAGCTACCTCTTCCAAGGGAGCTCTCCCCTCCCCTCTACATGGATCCCATCCAGGGCAGGGAGTTAAACCACAAGTCATTCTCTGCCCGGAGTGAAATTATTAACCTATTATTATAGGGACAGTTAGGGTTTGGACAGAAAGCCTTTAATCTGAATCTTTGTATGTTGAAAGCTTTTAGAAGCTTGTCCAGATTTTCCTAAAGTATTAGCATGTAAAAATCAAATGATGTTAAGCATCTGAAAATACTTAATAATAACAGCAACAACTAATAAATAGTTCATTGAGCAATTGTTGTGTGCCAGGTACTTTTCTAAGTGCTTACATTTACTCTTCAAAAGTGACAAGGCAGGCACTATCATCCCCGTGTTATAGTTGAGGAAACCAGGACACAGATCATTTACCCCAGGGTATGCAACTAGGGAAAGGTGAAGCTGGGCTTTGAACCCAGGCAGCTTTGTAAACTCTGGAGCACCAGAGAGATGCCTAAGAATATTTTTATGATTACTCCTGGCTCATGTTTGAAAAATCTGACAGCTTACCTTGAGATTTTTCAGAGGGGTTGGCTGGACACCAACCAGGGCTCTGGTGAGATTGGGTGCTGTCCAACCCATTCCAAATGAGAAGCTGGGTTCTTGGGTTCCCATTTAGGCAGCAAATGTCACTTCTCTGTAAGACTAAACCCTGTCTCAGGGGCTCAGTGAAGAGAAGTGATCTGCCCAAGGTTAAACCATGAATTAGTGTCCAAGCTCTTTCAACAGGACTCTCCAGAGTCAAAGAACATTAGGACTGGAAGGGACCTTAGACAGGACCTGCTCGTTTCATAAATAAGAAAACAAAAGCCCAGAGAAAAGTAAAGGTAAACAGCTAAAGACATGTAGGCACTCTAAGTAAGTGTATGACTCCACTAAAGTTCCTTAGCTTTTCTGTTCCTTCAGCTCCCATCTGTAAAATGAAGGGCTAGATTAGGTGACCTCAGCAACTTCTTCCAGATCTTTCTTTAAATTACATTCTTCTGCGCCATTCTGCTCATAACAGTGGTTTGTGTAAGAGGCACCAGGTTTTGGAGTGATCACTTCTTGAGAGCAGAGATGCTCTGTAGGGAGTTAAGTCTGGGATCCTTCTTTTATAAGAGTTCCCTTCTGGACCACTATACAGGTCTCTGGGGACTGCTCAGCAACCAAATTATTTGGAACAGCTTGCCAAGTTATCTTTATCTTAAATTTCAGACTTGTCTTCTTAATTTATTTGACATGATTCCTCAATTTCTGGAGTCACAGACCTGACTCTACTTGTAGCCTTTATAGAGCTCCAGATGAAAGACACATGAGCTTGCCCTGCCCTGTCACCAGGGAGGTGGAGTCAGCCAGCTCCAGAGAAGAGCTGTTGACACCCCACCCATCAGCCTAGCCCCTGGCTCCCAATGCAGTCTTTCCGTGGCCGCTAGTGTCCACTAATACTTAGCCAGCCCCCAACGTACCTAGAACACCTCAGTCAGATCCGTAACAAGGAAACCAAGGCTCCAAGAGTGGCCAGGCCCCACAGTAATTCAATACGGAAAACATGATTAAGTATGTACTGTGTGCCAGACGCTGCACTGGGCACTGGGCACCAAGAGCAGTGAGATGAAGGAACCACACTGGGGAAGCTCATAGCTGCATGAGGAGATGGGCGATTGTGGAGTAAAAGGGGCCAAATGGGCAAGATTCGGAGATGGGACGAGGTATGGTTGGCACTCACTAGGCACGTCAGGAAAAAAGCTTTTGGAGGAGGTAGACTCTCAGCTGCATTTGGAAGGACAAATAGGAGCTTACCAGTGGCAAGGGTAGGGGTTGGGGGGTCCCTTTCCAGACCTGGTCTCTTAACCCTGTAAATTCAAAGATAAGCAAAACTGAGTTGCTGTCTCCAGGGCACTGGTTTATAAACTTCAAAGATTTCCTTAAAGTTGACTTGGGTGGAGGGAGCGAGGAGGGGCAGGAATGCATCTTTCAGCAGGGCTTTGGGCAGTTCTGACACCTGCAGCCTGTCCTTTTCCTGAGTTCCTACCACTCAAAGTCTCCAGACGGGAACCGAGGCCCGGGGGTGGCAGCACCGAGACAAGCCAGAATTTCCATGGTGGCACTGCCTCCGGGCGTCAGGAAGGCACGCACGTCCCAAAGAAGTGTGAGTAAGGTGCTGGCTCCTGAAGGAGGGAGGAGCCAGGACTTGTTGTTCATTACCCGCTCTTTATCAGGTTCCCATCTTACAAATAGTATTAGAACAGCTACTCAACAATTTTTTTTTTTAATCAACCCGCCCTTCCCTTAGGGTTCTCTGCCAGGAAGAAAATAAACATGAAACTTAGTACTGTTACTGCTTTCTCACCCCTCTCTCGCCTCTTTCATCCATCTGGGATCATCTCCCCACACTCCTGCTTTCTCTTGGGTAAATTCTAACTGATCAAAAAGACATTTTGTGGGTCTTCTTAGAGATCATTTTTATGATGATTTTTTTTTTTATAGTTATACAAATTTCAGAATATATAAATCATTTGTAATCTGATTTTTAACATACTTTTTAATATCTGATCATTTTCTATCCAATCTTTTCTCTATTTGTTGTTTATGGAATTGGGATTACACATTTTACGTGGCACGGGTACAAGACAAAGCATGTGATAGATGCATCCTACTTCTTCCCATTCTTGGAAATCAACCACTTCAAAAACAGTTTTAAATCATGTATTTTTTTTACAAAACATCAACGTGTTCCCTGTCATTAAATAATCCTCAAAAATAAGATTTAAATGTATCATACTCCACTGAGTGGTTGAACCATATCTCTTTCCCTGCTCTTACCTATTTTCCATTCCCTACGTTACCTGTCTATCTCCCCCTTTTTCCTATTATAAATAACACAGTAGTGAGCATTCTTATGTATAAATCTTGAGCATATAAATCTACTGCCTTCCAGAAAGATTGTAAAAACCCATGTTTCATTACAGTAGTGAGTAAGGGTATTCTTTCCTCCCACTCATATCATTGGTTGGTATTATTTTTAATTATCTATTTGTTCACCTCTTATGGCCTCATCCCTCTCTGCCTTGTTTCAGAGATGACTTTTTCATTCCCTGTTCCCCGAAAGATGTAGCAGGGTCACAGTCCTTAAGTATTTATACGTATCCACCTGATAAGTACTTAAGGAGCACTTCTAACTCCTCCTGACAGCTGTACAGTGTAGAACTCCCTCCTGCACAAGCATCCGCTGGTCCCCACAGGAAGCCTCTTAAAATGTGCAAAATGAAAACAATTATTCCCCTGATAATAATAGAAAATAAGTAAATAAATAAGAAGAGTCTCTAGTAATATAACTGCCCAAAGAAAAATGCTAACAATATTAGAGATAGATCCTTCTAGACATTTCATTCTGTTTATATTCACACACATTAGATGGATGTGTGTTGAGTACTGCAGGGGGTGGGGGGAGTAGAGGAGTGTATAAGGGGGATAAAGGGTGATGGACAGAAAACTTAGTTTAATATGCACCAAAATCTGTTCATATGCACAATATATTCACCAAACTGTTATCTAAACTGTGGTTATCTAAGATAATAGAATTATTGGGGACTAACATTTGCTGATTTTTTAATGTACTATTTTCTAAATCCAAATAGGTCCATGATATTTGTACATATTTTTATAAACTTATACATATACTTTATTACCTACACGATGTTTTGTAACTTGCTTTTCTTACTTGAGGATGTATTTTAGACATCTTTCCCTGTATGTGCTAGATTGATGTTGCTCATTCTTTTGAACAGCTGTGCGATAGTGAGTTGCATGGCTGTGCCACAATTTATCTGACCAGTCCCTTACTAATGAACTTTTCCTCCATTATTTTTGCTACTAAAAACAATGCTTCAGTGAACATCTTTCCATGAGCATCATGTGCGCTCATGAGAGTTTTTTAATAAGAGAAATTCTTAGAAGTGGAATTACTGGCTCATTGCATCCACAGATTTTTAAAGGTTTTTCATACTCACTGCCAGCTTGCCCTTCACAAATGTCATACCAATGTAAACTCCCACCGGTGGTGTATAGCAGTGCTGGCTTTCCCACACCTGGAATGAGTATCATAGAACAATGCATATTATCCTATGCTTTCGTTTTTGTTAGTCTCATAGGTGTATTGGTATCTCTTTGTCATTTTCATTTTCTTTTAATGGTAGTGAAGTTAAAACTATTTTCACATGTTCAGTGGTCATTGGTATTTCTTGTGAAAATTGCCTGCTCACTGGCCATTATTGGCGTGTTTGACTTTTTACTTTGCGTATTTTTCTTATTGATTTATAACTACTTTATAATATTGATGATAGTAAGTCTCTGTCTAACATATATGTTGCATGTATTTTCCCCACTTTATTGATTTTTTTCAATTGTTTTCTCTTTCTTCTTCAGATTAAATAATTTCTACTGATCTATCTTCAAGTTTACTGACTCTTTCCTCTGTCATCTCTAGTCTGCTAATAAGCCCAGCCAGGGAGTTAATTTCAGACGTTGGTCTCTTTTTCCAGCTAAAATTTTCAGCTTGTTTTTTTTTTTATATATAGTTTCTATTTTTCTGATAAGAATTCCTCTTTTTAATTGTTGTGAGCATACTTTCCTTTATTTCATTGGACATAGTTATAACAACTGCTTTAAAGTCCTTGTCTAATCATCTGGATTATCTAAGGATGAATCACTGTTGATTGTCTTTCCCCTAAAGGATAAGCCATGCTTTTCTGGTTCTTTGTATGTTGAATAATTTGGAATTGTATCCTGAACATTGGGTATGTCTGGATTCTGATATTTTGTCTTAGCAGTCTACCTGGGGTGGACTCAGACTGCAAACTCTGTCTCACGTGTGGGAAGCAGCAACTCAAGTTTCAGTGTACCTTTGTCTTTAGCTGGGCTGCTTATAATCGGCCTCATACATACATGGTTAAGAAGTCACCCAGAAGCTTGGGCAGAGTTTATATAAAAATTAGGGTTTCTCTTTCT
Organism: Miniopterus schreibersii; assembly: GCF_964146895.1. NCBI lineage: Eukaryota > Metazoa > Chordata > Mammalia > Chiroptera > Miniopteridae > Miniopterus > Miniopterus schreibersii. The sequence goes on from NC_138110.1 coordinate 64,086,924, forward strand.
TTGATTCTTTCCTTTCTAAGACTTTCCCCTCACTCTCTAGTGTCCTTGCTTGGCCCAGGCTCTATTTCTTACCGTCTCAGGTCAGAAAGATGTGGGCTGTCTGTTGGAGTTTTTACTGCCCTGCACTTTATCCAAACTGTGGCCTATCCTTAGGGCAAAATCACCAAAAGTGCAACTCTCCCCATGCTATCCCCTTCCTCCAGGTTTTGACTGCCTTCCAAAGTCTGTCCACTTTTTTCACTCTCAGTGTGTTGTCCTTTGTATTGTTTTCAGTTTATTGTTATCATCAGAGGGGACTATCTGCTATGAACTTACTCCTCTAGGTTGGAAACAGAATCACAGTTTGTGTGTTGTTCGTTTATTTGTTTGGTATATGCAAGTTTAATATTTTTACATAGTCAAATGTATCAGTGTTTTCCTTTATGGCTTCTGAAGTTGGCCACTCTTCAGAGTACTCTGCCTAAAACTGTCTTCTCCATCTCATGACCACCAAAAAGAAATTGTTTTTTCAAGTTGGATAGAACTTGGATTTATGTTAGACTTAAAATTTCTTCTAGTTGAACCTCAGACTGCCAAACCCAATGTTAATGTCATTGCTGAGGGACTGGAGAGGAAAGAAGAGGGCAGAGCCGAGGATGAGTAAGAGGTTGGCCAACTGGCAATACCTGGTGAGGGAGGCGACCAGTGACCGAGACCTACCAACTGGGAGACAAAGGAATGTCACTGATAAAGAGCATTTTAGGACTGGCCATTCTTCAGTCCAGATCTCAGCCCACAGGCTTTGTGGCTCCTATCAAGACATGTCACTTTTACTGCAGCCCCGTTCATTTTCAGCCCACACAAAATATAATAGTGTGCCCTAACAGGACACACAAGAATAAGCTGTGTGGGTTTACCTGCTGCTTCACTGGCTCTAACCTAGGTCTGCTCTGCTCCTCAGGAAGGCAGGAGAACATGGTGGTCAAGGACCTAGGTTTTGGAGTTAGGCATACCTGGGTCCACACTAATTCTGTCATGGTTAGCTGCTTAACTTCTCGGAGCCCAGTTTCCCCTTTTGTGAGACGGGCATAGAAATAGTACCAATTTCAGCCCTGGTCAGGTGGCTTAGTTGGTTGGAGTGTCACCCTGTGTACCACAAGGTTGCGAGTTTGATTCCCAGTCAGGGCACATACCTAGGTTGTGGATTCAAATCCCTGGTCAGGATGAGTGAGGGAGGCAACTGATTAATGTTTCTCTATCACATCGATGTTTCTTTCTTTCTCTCTCCCTTCTTCTCTGTCTAAAATCAGTGACCATGTCCTCCAGTGAGGATTAAAAAATAATAATACCCATTTCATAAGTGCTGTGAGAATTTAAGTGAGATAATGCTTGCCAAAGTTTAGCACAATAGCTGGCACAGGACACACTGTCTTGATGAGTATCAGAGCCCTGCACTGTCAGATCAGAGATATGGTTTTTACCATTCACCTGCTACGTGACCTTGGGCAAGCTCTTCAGACTCTGTTTCTGTCTGCAGGAATTTCCATGTCTGGAATGAAGCCTGGTTTGTGCGGAATGACCTGGGCTCCAGGTACAATGGATGGCAGGTTCTGGACGCCACCCCGCAAGAGAGGAGCCAAGGTAACCCCCTGCTGGCCCACTGATGGCCCCCTTCTCTAGGTTTGGCTCTAAGTCACAGCCTCTCAATTCTTTACAGTAATGGACAGTGGCATCGGAAAGTCACCTGAGTCCTCTCCATCTCTGGGTCACAATGGGATAAAAAATATATATATTTCCAAAGTAGATTTCCTGTCCTAATTTTGCCGGGCTTAGGCTGCTATTTAACGGGGTGCCTTCCCTGTGCCCACACAGCTGCTCTCGCTGCTGCGGGGGCCCTGGCGTGTGCCAGGCAACAGGAAAAGAAGCCGTCCTCTGCCAGCAGTGACTTTCTTGTACCGCCTCTAGTAGTCTGTCCCTCCTAGCACAAGATTGTCTATTATATTCATTTTTTGTTATTTCTTCCAAACTTAAAAAAGTTAATTATACATGTAATATGTGCGCATGCTTTAAAAAAATTTTTTCAAACCATTACAATGAACATGAAGTCCCCCAACTGCAGCCTCTCTACCAGAAGCAACGAATGCGACCAGATTTGGGCGATTTGGGGAGGGGACAGTAACCCTCCAGATATTTTCCGGATGACTGTTTTTCAAACTTTTCACTGCAACCCATTAATGGTTATAAAATCAAGTTAGTGGGCCCTGGCCGGTGTGGCTCAGTGGTTAGAGCATTGGCCGCCCTCACCAAAAGGTCACAGGTTTTATTCCCAGTCCAGGGCAGGTACCTGGGTTGCAGGTTCGATCCCCTGCCCGGGTGGGGCGCGTTCAAGAGGCAGCCAGTTGATGTGTCTCTCACATCAATGTTTCTCTCTTTCCCTCTCTCTCCACACCCCCTTGCCTCTCTCCCTCCCACTCTCTAAAAATCAATGGAAAAAATATCCTGGGGTTAGGGTTAACAACAACAAAAAATCAAGTTTAGTGAGTTGTGACCATCATTTTAGGAAATGAAATAGGATGGCATGGAAAGGGGTTGGGGGAAGAAAAGGAAAATAAAATAAAATAAATTAAATAGCAGGAGGCATTGGACATAGTAAGAGTGAGCCCTGTCATGTGAAACTTCTGTTTCAGGCTCATATATGTGCCAAGGTGTAAAATCTATTTCTAGAGGTCATGGTTTAAAAAAAAACAAAAAACATTTGAAGGTGACTGTTCTAAGCACATAGAAGTGTGTGTTTCTTTTTTATTTGTTTTGTAAATACAAATGGGATAATACCCTTCTTTGTACTCTGTTGCTCCTTGTTTTTTTCCAGCTGTGCACTTCATGAATGAAACTATATATCTAATTTATATTCATCCATCCACTTATCTACCTATTATCTATTTATCTACCTACCTACTTACCCATCTACTTATCTACCTACCATCTACTTATCTACCTACCTCCCTATCCACCCATCCATCTATCATCTATCTGTCTATCTATTTATCTCTCTGTCTCTCTATCTATCTGTTGGAGCTAACTACCCACCCTAGTGCTAGAGAAAGGAGGTGACGGTCAGGGCTTGGTAGCTCAGAGGAGCAAGAGACTCCTGTGGGCTCGGTGTTCAGGGAAGTCTTCCAGGAATAGAGGTGCGATGATTGGGAAGAATAATTTGCAGATGTAGAAAAGAGGCAATCCTGAGTGCAAGAGAGCAAGACCGAGGGCAGTGGGTCAGCATAAGTTACACACCCACAGAATGCAGGGTTGAGCCAGTCTTCTGAAGAGGTGGAGTCTGACCAGGGCGCCATTGCAGAAGATAATGGTGGCCTGGGACGATCTGTGCTGAGTGCCAACATGAAGGGGGCAGACTGTGGACCGTAAGGGCTGAAGGAGTTTGCAGGGTAGAGGCAGGGGAATTGGGTGGTTGCGGATGGTCCCCAGGGCGCGGGGGTGGGCTGCTGCAGATGGGCCTGGCTTTGCATGCATCCAACCCCTGCGCCCTTGCCCCTAGGGGTGTTCCAGTGCGGCCCCGCTTCGGTGACGGCTGTCCGAGAGGGCGATGTGCACCTGGACTTCGACATGCCCTTCATCTTCGCGGAGGTCAATGCCGACCGCATCACCTGGATCTACGATGCCCGCCGCAACTCCCAGAGGCAGAATTCCTCGGAAACTGACACCATCGGCAGGTACATCAGCACGAAGGCGGTAGGCAGCTACTCCCGCATGGACGTCACCGAGAAGTACAAGTACCCCGAAGGTAGGAGGGGTGCTGGTGGGGCTGTACACTCAGGACTTTGGTGGGGAGACAGCTTTTAGGGTGGGGAAGGTAAAATGCCACATGCTCCTCCCTTATTCTCAGCCAGTTCTGCCTGAATGGTAGGACTGCGCCCTGCCACCTAACGCCCAGTTCCCCAGACTGCATCTAGTGGGGACAGAACCGTCATGGGCAGACTGGCGCCAGCAGAAGCTTGCCACAGGGCATAGGCAGCTCTCATTCCAGCTCATCTCCAGCCTTGTTCTTTTGCCAATTGCACAAATGGGGTGACAGCACTGTGATTGAACACAGGGAGAGAGACCGCCTCATGGGAAACCCCGGGGGCTTTAGGAGGCATTGTTCAGCCAGCCCACTCCCCTAGCCTCCAAGAAACGCAGGCAGGAGACACGATCTGAACAAAGAACTGGACAAAGACCCCAAAGACACAGGGCTTTGCTCTGTACACTTCAGAGGCCTCCCAAGAAGCCAGAGGAGGTGGGACTGCATTGTGAGGAGAATGCCCGAGTCCCCGAAATCAGCATCCACGTGGGTGCTGCCCACCCCCAAAGTCACTGTGAGGCCGCCTTTATCTCAAATGACATTTGTTGCTCTATTTTGAAAATTGCTGTTGGAGTCAGCAGCCTATCTCTTTGAGAATTCTCAATAGTGACAAAAGTTCTACATTTGAAGGTGATGTTCGTTTTTAGAAATAGCCAAAAGTAAATCAGCGCTTGCTGTAGCAGGCCGCAGTGGCTCCTTAGTAGGGCCAGTGTTACACTCTCTCTAAAATACTTTGAAATAGCAGCTTTAGGGGATCCTCCCAGTTGGTTCTGAGGTGAAGAAAGGTGCTTTCGTAAGGGTGCCCACGGTACATTCCGAATAAACCTTAGCTTGTGCAACTGCTGGCTGCCATTTTCTTAAGAGGAAAGCTGAGCTCAGGAGATGGGGTCGGACTCCAAGTTCAAGCAGATGACCCCTCTGGGCAGTGGTATTTGTGGACGTTTTGAGGCACAACTCTAGGGCAATGAGATTGGTGGCCTCAATTTGGCCCCATCTGTCTCTACTGTTGGGGTCAAATGACCCTTCTCTCAGTTGATAAACATGGACTGAGACCTTCCCAAGTGCCTGCTCTGTGCTCAGCTCTAGGGAGGCAACAAAGATTGCTCATATGGGGCCCTGCCCTTGCAGGGCTCACAGGCCAGGAGAAGGCAGAGCTAGGATGAGCATTTTCTACAATGTCATGATGTTGAAACAAGTGTAGAAGCCCGGGAACAAATCACCCACAGCAGGAAGTGAACCCCAGTCCTACCGCTCAGAACTGTGCAGGGTTCTTAGGATCCCTGAGCCCTCCTTTCCTCACTTGTGAAATGAGCAGCAATGTCTGTCATCAGTACAAATGAGCCGTCAATAAACTGCCAAGTGCAGTGCCTGGCACAGAGTGAGGGCTTAATAAATAGTGGTGAGTTTTAACAACGTAAACATCTGCAGACTCACTGGAATAATGACATCCCAAGGTGACTTTTGAAGTGCACCGCTTACATGGATATATGATTCTGTGGGACGTCTTACCTTACTGTCACATCTTGGATGCTCTGGCTGTCCCAGTCCAACCTCCTAAGCAATGGAATGGGGACAGGTTGTAGCTAGGTTTGGGGAATCCCTGCGGGACTCCTGGCAGCGCTCTAGCCCCTTCGTGACAGCGGGGCTCATCATCCTGCCTGCTGTTGCCCAGTTTTCCTTACCTAATGATGCCAGTTTGTCTCTGAGGGCCCCAGGGAGGAAGAGCTCATAAAATGGGTTGCTAAGCATTTGCACAATAGCAACACCAAAGGAGAAAACAGTAGCAGGAAGCTTAGTCTTGAGTAAGCCCAGCAGGTGACCTATATAGGTATCTGGGCTCGGAACCTCATTGTACAAACACGCCTGCTTCAAGGTCCTGGGCACAGAGGGCTCCGCTCCGACATAGACATCAGCCCTGGGTGTGGACTTACAGCTCAGCTAGACACTGGGAAGGCACCAAAAGAAACCCAGCCCACCAGGAGCTATCAGCTTGGGCAATCAGGCTGCCTGCCTCCTTTTCAGAAGGGTGTGTGGGAGGAACCTTGGGCTGTGGGTCCTGAGGACTGGCTCTCTCTCTGCCTCTAATCCCCGGATTAGACTATCACTTGGGCCAGTCTCTTCCCTTCTTAGCACCTTAATTCTAACGTAATGGGTTTAAATGAGTGGGCCTGAGGTCTCAGCCATGTAACTTATGGGAAAGACCTCATTAAGTTGTAAAGTGCTTATAATAAGTCATCTGGTGTCTTAAAAATTTCACAGGTTGGTTGGGAAGGTGGGGCCATGAGTATGGTCTGCAGATATAAACATGGTAATTCTTTGTGGACCTCTATCTGTGTTCCGTGTTTCGTGTTCCTGGAAGGTCAACACCTTCTCATTGATAGTGGATCTGTCTTCAGGTCAAGGCAGGGAGCCCAATGTGAACCGAGCTGTCAACACTGGCTCAGATGTGTGGAGCTGGCTATGCAGCTCTCAGTGCCTAACAGCCATGATCTCGAATGCACATCATGGCCATTCTCCTGGGGCTGTTTATACCATCACATTCAGCAGGATCCACAATACGATTCAGAGTCAGAAAAGCAGTCCTTTGTGTTTTTGAAACCTGAACCCTCTTGCCAATTTAAACCAATCATAACTTGGAACCATACTAACCATGGGACATTCTTGTCAATTGGCATGGACAAAATGCTGCTCTTCAACTCCTAAAGCACCTCCAGAAACAAAGCAGAGCAACATGGTTTAGTGGTATGAAAAAAAATTTAATGAAGTCGATGCTAAATCATAGCCTTTTTTTGCTTATGAACTCATTCTAACCTTTTCAGCTCAGTTTTTATTTATTTTTAAATTATCTGTTTGTTCTTTAAGTCTTACAAGAGACTTTCTATCCAAAAGTAAATAAATAAATCTAACTTAATTGGCCTAAGCAAGTAAAATATCGAGTCAGAGAGTAATCTTACACAGTTGCTGATAGAGCTCCCTGGACATGTAGAGCTGATGGGAAAAGCGCCCTAGACCAGCTGGTCTGTGAGCCTCAAGTTACAGGGCGTGAAACAGAGGCCTGGAGAGGTCAGCCAGAATCTTTGTTTAGCAGTAGGACCAGTGTTCGTCCCAGGCCACCTTTCCAGACGGGGCGCTGTCCTTTGTCCAAGTTGCCACCCTGTCTCTGACATGCTTCTCTTTCCCCTACACAGGCTCCAGACAGGAAAGACAAGTGTTTGACAAGGCACTGGGGAAACTTAAACCCAGCAGAACATTCGGCCCAACATCTGCAACAGAGGTCGAAAGAGACGAGCGGGAGCCCAGCATTTCTGGGGTGTTCAAGGTCACTGGCATTCTGGCAGTGGGCAAAGAAGTCAACCTGGCCCTGATGCTCAAAAACCTGACACGTGACATAAAGACCGTGACGGTGAACATGACGGCCTGGACCATTGTCTACAACGGCACACTTGTCCACGAGGTGTGGAAGGACTCCATCACAATCTCTCTGGACCCTGAAGAAGGTAACTTGTCCTATCGGTGGTTGAGGCACCATGTAGCCAAGGTCACTGATATTCTATTGGGGTTGGAGTGTTCGTATTGGAACTGACTCAGTCGTCTAGGGATGGAGCAGCCCACAGTCTCTGTGGTTAAGCCTTAAGGTTTTTGTTTGGTTTTGTTTTTTGTTCTTGATATATCTTTTATTGATTTCAGAGAGGGAGAGAGAGAAAGGAAGAGGGGGAGAGAGAGAGAGAAACATCAATGATGAGTGAGTTGTCATTGATCGGCTGCCTCCTGCACGCCCCCAACTGGGGATCCAGCCCGCAACCTGGGCATGTGCCCTGACCGGGAATCGAACTGCGATCTTGGATCCTAGATTGATGCTCAACCGCTGAGCCACGCCCGGCCAGGCAAGCCTTGGGTTTTGAGGTTTTGGAAATTGCTGTTGCGGCAAACAGTGCAAGTCAGGGTGGTGCCAACCCAAATTCTTTTATGCCCTGGGCAAGGAAGGAGGGAGGCTTGGGAAGTAATAGACATACCGCATTATCCCTTACAGCAGCGATTTTCAACTGGTGTGCCACGGCACACTGGTGTGCCGCAAGAATTTTTAAAACATGCCGTACCTGTTTAACACTGACCTCCTTCCCCTTAGATCCTTAGATTGCCAAATAAAAAATGACAGCAACCAAAACAGCAAAGTTGTCTGGTATGAATGAATCAGAATTACACCTATTTTTTTTTTTTGGTCAGGTCAGCAAAAAATGTAATTTTGTTTTTGGTGTGCTGTAGAATTTTAGTAATTTGATTGTGTGTGCCATGAGATGCAAAAGGTTGAAAATCGCTGCCTCACAGGTTTATACCACTTCCCACAGTGTGCAGAGTACTTCCTTATATACTACTTCACTTGACCTAAAAAATAATAGATTCCAGTATCCCCATTTTACAGAAGCCAAAACTGATGCGTGAGAGATTATGACTCGCTTAAGAAATTAAGTGTTATAGCTAGTAAGTGGCAATGCCAGGGTCTTGGTCCAGTGCTAACCTCATCATCTAGGATGTGTAGCTGCCACACTCACCCTACCCCACGATGAATCAATTTTAAGGTTTGACCCTAGAAGGCTTGCAATATTCCATGGGGTCTTGAACCCTCGCCCAACGTCCCCCCACAGCTGCGAGGGGGTGAGTGGAGTTGCCCGATGACCGTGATGGATTTCCTTGGAGGTCTGAGGATTTGGGAGGAACGGTGACTCCTTGCTCCTGGGTAGCAAAGACAAAAAGGGAACAGGTGGAGCAGAGAAAGCCTGGTACCGGGCAGGGATTAGAATGCAGGTGTGCCCACATTGGCAAAATCTCTCAAGCTGTTATGAAAAGTTGGAATTTACAAAGCAGCTTAACAAGGGTGGGGTAGCTCTTTGCTCCACAGCAGGAACTAATAAAAGCTGGTTAATTATACAGCCCATCTTGAAAGAATTCTGTCTGCAGAGAACCTGAGACGTGTCACACCTGTCAGAGGGCAGCATTCCCCCAGCAACCTGACTTCTTGCAGAATTTTACCAGAAGCAGCTGCCTGGCTGTTGTTTACTTTCCGGCTCAAGGCTAGTTTTATAGACCAAAAATAATTCACGTGAAGGAAATGGTTCCAAAAATTACATACTTCTGCAAGAGGTAGCAGAGTGACATGGCAAGGGGGAGGAAGCAGATAAAGTGGTCTTGGAGGCCTGATGCTGTAACCTACTTTCTGGGTGACCCTGTTAGTCCCCCACCCTTTTCAGGAGGGAGCTAGGTGTTCACTGTCTGAGAGGGTTGGACCAGTGGCACAAGGGCCTGTTGTCCCCACATTGGGGCTGACTGTGCACATGCCCCCAGCACTAAAGCAGAGGCAGCTTCCTCCTCAGTCTTACCTCAGAGGGTATATGACACTGGGTGCTGGGGCACCCCTCAGCCACCCAGCATGACCACATGAAGTAGAGGTGGGAGTGCCCTGGACCACAGAGGAGGAAGAGGTGCCTGTGGTCTGCAGTGCCAGAGAGGACCCTGAAGCTTGGGGAGTAGCCAGATAAATGGAGAAAAGCTGGGGAAGGCATTTCCATCTGAGGGAACTGTGTGAGTCAAAGCAGGGAGGTGACAATTGCCCACTTTGTAGAAGGAACAATGAGGAGCACAGAGATTCTTTTTTTATTATTTTTAGTATGTTTTTATTGATTTCAGAGAGAGGAAGGGAGAGGGAAAGAGAAACATCAATGATGAGAGAGTCATTGATCAGCTGCCTCCTGCTTGCCCCCACCTGAGGATCGAGCCTGCAACTGGGGCATGTGCCCTGACTGGGAATCGAACCCCCCAACTCCTGGTTCATAGGTTGACACTTAACCACTGAGCCATGCCAGCCAGGCCAGAGGTTCTTTTAAGAGAGAGGTGAAGGGCTCAGTGATGCAGGGCCAGGTTGAGGCGTCTGAGCTTTATTCAGCAAAGAGCCACGGAAGATTTTTGAAATGACGTGGAAGAGGAGTGACATGGGGGGGGGAGGGTTCTTTTAGAGCTTGTCTCACTGATGTGTGTGGAAGACAGGAAGCAGGAGAGACCAGAGGTGGGGAGGTGGTTCGGATGCTGCCACAATAGAATCCCAGGCTACTAGATGACCTGAGAGGCCCCTAAGCACTCATTTTGCCAACCCCTGGCTTCCCTTCCTAGTTATTACTGTGCCGTCATCATTATCGTTATCGCCACTAGACAATAAGTTAGCATTTGCATTCTTCCCCTGCACCTTAGAAGGAAACCTGCCCTCCTACATTTTCTGGATGTGGAAGAAGCTTCAGCCCCTCCAAGCCCATCCTCCTGGGAATCTGCCCAGCCAGCCAGAGTCCTGGCCTCTCCCTGGTCCCTGCCTGGAGCCTGCACAGGACAGGGTGGGGTGTTTCCTACAGGGCCTGGCCCAGGGAGGGCTCAGTCAAGCCCTGGGCTACAGATCTTCCTGGCTGGCTAGTGCTGACTTGGCTTGGCATCAGCTCTGAAGAAGGTTTCAGAAGCCAACTTGGCTCCCTCTCACTCTGGCCCCCTGGCTTCTCCTTGCAGAAGTGACGCAGCCCGTGAAGATCACATATGCTCAGTACGAGAAGTACCTGAAGGCGGACAACATGATCCGGACCACGGCCGTGTGCCAGGCTTCCGACGAGGCCGAGGTGGTGGTGGAGAGGGACATCATCCTGGACAACCCAACTCTGACCCTGGAGGTAAAGGGGTGGTGAGGGGGTGCCTCCCAGCCAGCCAACCGCCATGAGCCGCTGTCCTCCCAGACCACAAGGAAGGTCCTTCCCTGCAGGAAGGGCCAGAGGACTGGGCCCAGCTCGGGTCCAGCCTCTGCCAAATGGATCAGCCAAGAGATCTCACTCAGACCAATATCCTTGCTCCCTGACATGAGATAAACAGGCACATTGCCCTGTGGCTTCTTTAGTTCCAGTTCTAGACCCACTGGGAGTACCAGCTGAGGGGTGGCTGGAGAGACTCTTCCGTTCACTCACACACCCACTCAGCTCTGAGCATCTGCTGTGTCCTGGGCCATGCCAGGCTCAGGAATCAGAGAAGGGCACAGGGGCAGATCCTGCCAGAAGGAAGCCCACAGCCCAGTCCCCAGACACATTTGTGGAACAGATCAGAAATGGGCACAACTCAAGTGCATCTCTCCATTCCCCAGACCCCAGAGTTACAGAACAGTGGACTCTTAGGAAACAATTTTCATGCACCCATACTCTGCCATCTCGAAGCCCAGAGAAGAGAAGGAAAGAGCCAGTTACCGGCAGAGCCAGGGTGAAACCTCAGGCCCTGGGACTCCCAGCCCAGGGCCCTTTTCAGGGCACCCAGGCATGTCTGTAGCCAGCAGCAGCATGTTCAAAGTGGTTGAGAACGAGTCTGCCTCTGTCTCTCCTTCTGGTTATGAGCTCTGCTCCCAGGTTCCCTCCCAGGAGCCCAGGCTGTGGGAGCTTACAGATCTGTAGGAGGGACCTAGGACCACTTGGTCCTTTCCTCAGAACCAAGGCCAAAAATACTTGTGCTGACTCCAAGCCTGTCCCTCCTCCTCCAGCCCCTGGGTCCTACCGGCCCCCACCCCAGGCTGGAGGCCACCATAGCCAGACAACTGGCAGGCAAGGACAGGCAGAAGAGTTGGGGTCTTCCCATGAGGTCCCACAGAGAGCCTCATGGATCAGGCGTCTGTTGTATCTACCACCTGCCTCACCTGTCTAGACAGTTAGTGCTTTTTTCTATTCTATCACAATGCCATCAGCCTCCCAAGTCACAGATTTCTGAAAGAGCTGGATAATTGTGGCTGCCCTGGTCCTACTCCTGCCTAAGCTGCACCCTAGCTGCAGGGATTCCTGGCTTCAGACAGAAGTCAGGGGAACCCAGGGTTCCCACTACCATGCAGTTAGCCTGTGACTGAGCCCTTTCACTGTCCCAGTTAGTCTGATCTGTGCTTTACAATGAGCGGGGTGGTCCCCCACCTCCAGGCTAGGGAGCCAGTGGCTGGAAGGCCAGTTGGGGGGAAAGCTAAGCAGGGCAGTAGTTCAGATGCTGGGCCTATAACCTTGTATCCAGGTCCCACCATTTATCAGCAGTGACCCTGAATAAGTCCCTTAGTCTCTGCTTCTCAGTTGCTCCAACTGAGTCATGGGGATAACAAAACACTTCCCTTGCAGGGTATCCTTTTCTCAGGGAAGACTTTCCTGACATTCCACCCCTTCCTCGGATTAGGCCTGGCCCCCAGTTAAACTCCCTCAGAGCCTGTGTCCCCTTACCTCACAGCATCTGTCCTAGTTGAAGCTATCCCTTTATTTGTGCAATTGCTTGGTGGCAGTCTCCTACCAGACATAAACTCTAGGAGAGGAGGCGCTCCCCCTGCTCCAAGCCCATCGCTGCCTCCCTTGGTAGAATATCTTAGATAATAATCAGTATTTGTAAAACAGAAACAGCCCTCTCCACTGGCACAGAGACCTTGGCTCCTGGTGTGCATTCTTGGCCACCCAGGGCGTTTTCACTGTCAGTCCATGCTTGTCCCCTGCGTGCTAAGGCCTCTCCTACTTCCCAGGGCATTTGTGAGGAACACTGTGTCCCTGTAGACATGATGGGCAGCGAGTGCTGATTCCCGCTTCCGAGGCTGGGAAACGAGGCTGGGTAGCAGCCAGTCCAGTTATGAAAACACCCCATGTTAAAATGATCAGTGTTTAAATGAAATTAGGTTTCCTCCATTATATTCCCTTATTCAATATCCTTGTCTTTTCTCATAGCGTTATCTTTTATTCAACACTTTCGGTTACATCTCTGGGATCTCCACATCAAGTCTGTTTTGTCTTTAAAGAGTCTATAAAATCTTTAGAAAGGAAATCAGAATACACCTAGGCCGGAAATGTGCCATCGAGAACTTTCTTATTGAATCTTGTTAAAAAACATCTGCTCTTTCTACTTTGGGGCATCTTTGTGTGAACTTCCTCCCAACACATTCTCCCCTCTGCTTTGGCCTTTGGAGAATCAAGACATTCTTGTCTCAATTGAATGAACCAATGCATAGCTCATTCAGAGCAGGGTGCAGATTTTTAAACTCCTGAGGGTGATCTGTATGGAAAGATAATAACTTGGGTAAAACTCCATTATCCTATCTGGTACTGATGGGCAGTTAGCACTGAGGACCTTCCACTATAGAATCAGAGCATGAGATCTAAATATTGTGATGCCTTTCATTAACCCATGAACCACTGACCATCAGATACAGGTTTCTGGCAGCCCTCATCCTCTGCTGTGGGTGCATGTGTAGATGTGGGTCAGTAGGACAGAGTGGTAAACAGCAATAAAGAAAGAAAAACAAACACACGGGAACCTCAACTTGAATGTGAACATGCAAAATGCAGCCTTGTTGTAACCCAATGGCATAAAATTAGGCTTCGCCCTTCAAATTATGTCACATTCATAAATGAGTCCCATGGGAGAGATTATGGTGTGGATCATGGTCTCAAAAATGTTTCGATTATGTACAAGTTATTGGTAGGCATTGCAGGGCCCAGAGAGGAGAGCAGAGGCTCTGGAAGCTGGGGGGCCCTGACATTCAATCTGTCTGAGCTGCAGCTTTCTTACCGTAAAATGGCTGCTACGAGGATTAGTGACAAAAGGAAAAACCAAACGCCAAAGCAGCCCCCTGTTGCGATCCTCAAAAGAAGAAAAGAAATCCACCAGCCACACAATTTCAGCTTCTCCTCCCACCCGTGGTCTCGCCTGGTCCCTCCAAGCCCGGAAGGAGGCAGGAGGGAATGACTAGTTTGTTTTTCGATGAGGAAGTTGAGGCCCAGTTGTATCTGCTCCTTGGCAGACTCACAGAGTTCATCCTGGGGAGCACACGAACCGTCCAGGTTGCTTTTCTGACCGGAAACCTAGGCTTCTCTGGCCCCTGATCAAAGACGGTGCCATGTTGGAGCCCTGCCCAGACCACAACATGACATGTGGGGACATTCCGGGCTCTAAATGTTTAGAAGGACACTGCTAGACTGGGTGTCATCAGAGGAGAATGGCCTGAATTTAGGTGGCGGCCCAATGCTGTGTCCTGTGGAGAGGAGCAGATCTGAGCAAGCTGGAGCCTCCCAGGAAGCAGCTTTCAGGCTGGAAGGGAAAAAGAACCAGTGAGCGGAGTTTCAAGAAAAGTACTGTCATTGAGTTCAGGATGAAACCTCTCCCAACCCTCAGAGCGACCTGCAGAGGAGCCAGGCCATCCTGAGAAGAAGCGGTTGCCCTTCTCAGGATGAACTGGAAAAGGGGCCTGTGAACCTGGCTGGGAGGTTAAAGCGCTCTCTGCCACCTCGCCCCCTAAGCCTGGGGGTCCTGTCTGTAGCATAGGGGTCATAGCAATCTCCTATAAACCCCCTGCATGGATGTTGCTGGCACTTAACAGGACTAAACAGACAGTCCTCCCTGTCTTGGTACTCAGTGACATCTTCCCCATCACCAAGTCGCCCGCCCAGCCCGTCAGCTCTCACTGAGTGGCAGGTGACTCCACCCACCTTTCTCCCTGTAGTTGCTGGACCAGGCCCAGGTACGGAAGCCCGTGAACGTGCAGATGCTCTTCTCCAACCCGCTAGATGAGCCAGTGAAGAACTGCGTGCTGATGGTAGAGGGGAGCGGCCTGCTGCTGGGCAGCCTCAAGATCGAGTGAGTCTCAGGCCTAAGGGCCCATGTGGCAGGGCAGGAGGGGGTCAGGGGCCCTCCCCGAGCAGGGCGCAGAGAGCTTCTCTAACACCAGGGCTCGGGAATCTGCCCACAGGCATACACACTGGCATTTGGTTGGGGGGTTCCCCTAACCTGAACTCCTGGGAAGTCAGAGTCACCAGAGCTTGGAGCTGTTCCTCAGGGTTTAGCATATTTGGGAGATCAGGAGACCCCCACTACCCCCGCTGATGTGTCCAAGGGCTGGAGGGGCCCAGTGACCCAGGGCAGCAGCTAGAGGGAGCTAAAGAAGCAATGACCTTGCCCAGCCCCAATCAGAGCAGGACTTGAGGCCACAGAGGCCTCTCCAGCCTGAGGTCTGTGGATCTCACCAACACTGATCCATGCCCTTCCCCACCAGTGTGCCAACCCTGCGCCCCAAGGAGCGGTCCCGGGTACGTTTTGAGATCCTGCCCACCCGGAGTGGCACCAAGCAGCTGCTCGCTGACTTCTCCTGCAACAAGTTCCCTGCAATCAAGGCCATGCTGTCTGTCGACGTGGCAGAGTGAAGGGCCCAAGTGGCCCCGTACAAACTTGGGTACCACAGAGCAGGCAGGGCTCGCCTGTCCAGCCTGGGAAACCCACTCCATCCCCCGAGGCTGCCTGGACAGGGAGCTCCAGCCTCCAACACACCCCCTCTCTCACTCCCAGGCTGGGCTGGCTCCACCCGGGCCTGAGACTTGGTCACTTTTGCAAGTTCTCTGGCTGTTTCTCTCTGTGGCTGCCTGCTTTGTGAGTCCCATGGCCCTGCTCAGCACTCTCACCCATCAGTGCAACAGGATGAGTGGCACCTGACCCGGCGACTCTCTGAGTGGATACAGGGAGGAAGACGGTCTGGACTGTTTGCAGATCCCTAGCCTGCAGTTGGGACATTCCTGCTCCTCCCTCTGGTCACTGTGGAGAGGAGGGGATGGTTAGCCATCTATTGTGGCACTCATACCCTTACACTCAAAATAAATGTTAAAAAGAGCACAACCAGACAGCACTGACTCTATAAGACTACTTCTTTGCCTAAGGTGGTGGGGAAGGAGAGAGGGGCTGGAACCATGTCCTTCCTGAGAAAGGGTGACCTTGGGAAGGCTTGTTCTCCATGTTCAACATCCAAAGAGAGTGGGCTTATTCTGTGTGGCTCCAGATGCAAAACTAGGGAGATGTTTCAAGTCATCTTAGGAAAACTTTTTAATATGAGGTCCAAAACTAGATTAGGCTGCCTTGGGAGGGAGCTCCTTGTCACGCAGGCTTGGAGAGCTGTGTGGCCAAGCACTCGCTTTTAGGGCCCTTTACAAGTGTCACAGTGAGAAGGGACTT
Organism: Miniopterus schreibersii; assembly: GCF_964146895.1. Classification (NCBI taxonomy): domain Eukaryota; kingdom Metazoa; phylum Chordata; class Mammalia; order Chiroptera; family Miniopteridae; genus Miniopterus; species Miniopterus schreibersii. The sequence continues at coordinate 64,102,774 of NC_138110.1, forward strand.
CAGAGTCTTCACTAGAAGTCTTTAGCAGAGCAGGTGCCTGTGGTGGCCTGGCCTCTGTTCATGTGGGCCCTTTCCTCCTCGTGCCACACTCCCCCTCTTGCAGCCAAGAGAGCATGTGCCGCTTCCAGTGGCCTCAGCGTGGCTAACTCAACAGAGCCTTCTCTGCCTTCACACACACTCTGATGGTCTCTCAGTCTCTGCCCCTTGAAATAACCCCAAGCAGATCCCATAGCTTCCCTGACGAATCCCATTTTGGCAATCACACCTCACTTTCTGAATTTAAGGGACCAGTCCAACCTCATGTCCAGCTCAAAGCGTCCGCCCTATGCTCAGCTCCAACCCGACACAGGCTTGCAGAAGGAGGCACTGTCCATTTCTCAGCTTCCTTCCCCTCCTCCCACGTGCTGCCTGCTCCTTCTGAGTTGGAGCAGGGAGAGAGGGAATTAGGGAAAAAAACAGTGCCCATGCAGCGTGGCCAGCGATGCCCTCTGTGTGGCCGGCATATGAATGCAGGCTTTCTGCACCACATGTTCCCTGATGTGGGTAACATGCCCCTCAGTGTCAGCCCCCAGAGGTTCACCCCATTACCTCTCTCTGCGCTGGGAGTTGTGGTGCTTTCATGCTTGAACCCAGTCCCTTCATGGGGTCCACTGCCCGTGGGACGCTCATACATCCTTGCCTCACCAAACAATGGGTAAGCAGCTGACCCAGTGACCCCCTCTCCTCCTGCTACATCTCAAGCTGCTTCGGCCCTAGCTTCCCATCTCTAGGATGTCCCTGGGGGCAGCCAGCACAAGAACCTGAGTCTATCACCTGCCCCGCTCCTGATGTCAGGATCTCCAGCCAGCTCTGGTGTCTGGACACAGCTGACCCTCCAGTCTCTGCAGCACAGTGGGCCTCTCCTGTGTGTCTCTCCTCTTGAAGCTTCGCCACTCTCTCCAGTGGTCCTTGGGGCCTTGTCCCTTGACTTGGCCTGGAGATGGGGTGCTCCACTCTTCCTCAGACCCTTTGCGCCAGTCCCCAGTGAGGAGGGAGAGGGTGAAATAGACAGACTTCTGCTCTGGTTTCTGATAAAAAGAAATCCAGAGGTTTCCATTTCCTCCCATTCCTGTGAGGCCTGCCCAAGACCTAAATTCTCTCAAGCATTAGCCTTGTCAGCAAGCATTTCCTGAGTGCTTACTTTGTGCCAGGCTCTGGGTTGAGCACGGGCTCCAAAGAGATTAAAAATCAACAACAGCATGATCCCTGCCCTTGGGTTCCTACCCTCGAGAGCGATTCCTAAGTTGTGACACTGAAAATTCATGTGGAGTTTTTAATCAATCCCAGGCACACGGGTCTTATATCTAATAACACTCTTCTACCCCACTTGGGAAGTCACATGGGCAGAAATGGCCATGCTTGTTCACGGCTGCTGCTGCCCTCGATCGCGGCCTCGGCTCAAGAGCTGAGGCAGGCCTTGGACGTGCTGCGGGTGCGCTCTGTGCAGATAATCGGCACATTATTTTTACTGAAGGAGCGCTGGGCAGCACACCTGCACCGCTGACACAATGGACCCTGAAGGCAATTCTGAGTGGTCCGTGAAGTCCTCAAGGACATAGGCCAGGCCTGCTTCATTCCTGCACTCTTTAACCAGGAAAGGAGTGCTTACCGGGAGCGCACGGAAGGTCTGATGGATGAATGAGTGTGTGGTTCAAGCGTGCACTTGTACCCATGACTCCTTTGAAAGGACAGTGTGATTCATGGGAACCCCTTCTATTTATTGTGTTAACTGCCAGTCTTCTTGGGTCCCACCCTTACACATTCGATGAGACAATGCAGTTCAATATACAGCTAATCGCTGCCACTTGAGAATATGTACTATGTGCCAGGTCCTAAGCCAAGCATTCATATGCAATACCTGTTTTAATTCTCCCAACAAACGTACGGGATAGATACTAACATCCCTCACGTTAGCACTGAGGCTCAGAGATATTCAGTTATTTGTACAAGATCACAGAGCCACAAAGTGGAGAAACAGGGGTTCGAACCCTTCTCTGAAGGTTCAAAACCCTCAGGGCCAAAGCCACTATGACACTGTGCCAGACGTTTCGGTGGCCTGCTGTAATTTCTCCTTTGTCCTTGCTAATTGAATCCCGGTTCCTCTGTTATTCAAAACCACTTTGTCTAAACCAGTGATTTTCAACCTTTTTCATCTGGTGGTACACATCAAATAACAACTAAAATCCTGCCGCACACTGGAAATATATTGTATTCTTCGCCAATCTGACAGAAAAAAAGCAGGTATAATTCTGATTCACTCACACTGGAGAGCTGTTGTTGTGTTGGCTGTTGTCATTTTTTTTTTATTTGACAATCTAAGGGAAAAGAGGTGAGTGTCCCTGGCTAAAGAATCAGGTGTTGCATGTTTTAAAAAGTCTTGCTGCACACCGGTTGAAAATCATCATGATGATCTTCTCCCTTTTTGCCAGTGATTTCTTTGGAGGTGGACATATAACTCAGTTCTGACTGATGGGATGTAAGGAAAGTTTCTGACATGCGTTTGGGAAAGATTTTCCCTCCTGATAAAATAGAAATTTGAGGAAGAGCAATCCCACCCCTTTTTTCTTTGAATAGGCTCCTACCCTGACGATGTCTGGAGCAGAGGCAGTCATTGTGCAAGCATGAGGAGAAAACCAAATAAATAGAAAAAATGACTCAGGACTCTGACATTGATAAGACATTTAATTAACCAACTCTAAAACTACCAATCTCCAGGCCCACTATTAAGTGGGATAATATATGTTCTCATTGTTTATACTGAAATTAAAGGCTTCCTAACTGATTCACTTGTACTTCTGTCACTGAGTCTTCCATGCGCCCGGCACTGCCCAGGAGCCAGACATACAGAGATGAAGCTGTCACAGCTTCTGTCATGACGGAGCATGTCATTCAGAAAAGGTGCAGGCCCGTGAACTGCACTTGCTATCCCTTAGGCCTCCATCCAAAACCTGTCTCCTCCACTTCCCAGCTGTGCAAGCCTGGTCAAGCTATTAAACCTCTCTTGCCCCAGTTTTCCTGTGTTATAAAATTAAGATAATAATAGAACTTATCTCATTAGGATTTAATATGCCTTGTGCATAGTAAAGATTAAAAAATATTGGCTGTGGTAGATTGTTGGCAAAGATGGCCACAATAATTGAGCCCATCCCTGTAAGCACACCTCTTTTATTGAGACTTTGCCATTCCTTCCGACCCGGAGGTGAAATCTATTTCCTCACCCTTGACTCAGAGCTGGCCTATTGACTTGCTTTGACCAATAGAACATGGTAGAAGTGAGGTGGATTCTGAAGCCTCAGTAAGACTCAAGGGGTCTTGTGTGCTTCTGTTCACACCCTTTTAGAACTCGGCCCCAGGACCACCTGGGAAGAAGCCTGGTCCATCCTTGTGTCAGCCGTGGGTGGGTGTCACTTGGTTCTTTCTTCATGAAAGAACTCATTGGGCTGCAATTAGCAGATATTGTCTCACTTTTAGCAACTTCGAGCTCCATCTCAGCTTTTGAACCAATGCCATGCTCTTCTTGGGTAGCCCCGGGCAATTACTGAGCCAGCAGAGAGACTAGGGCCTGGTGATCTCTGCCCAACACTGGGTTCCTATGGTGGCTCTTTTTGCTCTGGGGCTCTCTGTGGTGTTGGGTGAAACTCCGTCAGATCTGCGTCGCAGGCTTAGCGCTCCCTCGCCCATTTAAAAAGGCGGTACCGAGAGGAACCAAGATGGCGGCGCAGGGAACAGCTGCACCCGCCGCCGCCCGCAGCCACACCGAAATTACAGCTAAAATACAGAAGCGCCATCACTCAGAGCCTCCCGGAATCTGGCTGAACAGAAGCCCGACAACCAGGGGAATGAACAAGCACCGAGACCGGTAGGAGGGGCGGAGACATGGGCAGATCGGGGCTGAATTGGGGAGACCCGGCTGCGGGCCCACACCCGGTGCTGCCGATTAAACCCGGGACGGAATCTCAGGGTGGAGGTTTCCCAGAGGAGGGAGGGGTCCCAGCCCCACAGCAGCCCCCAGCCCAGGGCTCCAGGGCCGGGAAGAGACGTCCCCACAGCTTCGGGCTGTGAAACCAGCGGGGACTGTCCCTGAGGGTCGCGGAGGCTGCGGGAGCCCCAGCAGCTCCTCTAAAGGGCCCGGCACGGACTCACCCGGACGCTCCCTCTGAGCCCAGCGCCCGGCAGCAGCCTGAAAGGACCTGGGACACTGGGGGAGGAACTGACCTGCCTGAGATCCGGGCAACAGGCGGAGGGGCGGCTTCCTCCCAGGCAGACGGGCTGGCAGAGGCCATGGCTCCTGTGGCGAGTCCTCCCCCCACACAGCCGGCAGGCAGGCGCCATATTTGAATCGCCAACACCTGACTCCCACCTCTGGCCCCGCCCCGTGATTCCCGGAGGCCCCGCCCCTCCCCACCTGCAGCTCATCCAGGCCATTTCCAGGGGCTTTTCTGTGCAAGTGGCCTCTCAAGCCTCATGCTCAGGACTTTCCTAAAATCTCTCAAACAAGCAGCAGAGGGCCCCACACGGCTTGATAAGTGGCCCCAGGCCTGGCACTAGTGGCAGCCTGCATTGGCTCATAGCTTGGCCTCTCCTGGGCACCTCCAAGCCCAGCACAAGTAACAGCCAACTACGGTTTGCTATGTAGCTCATGCTGGGTGGCCCTGGGCAAGGCACTGGCACAGGCTGACTTTGCACCTTCCGGGAGGCCCCAGAGACAGGGCACCTGGTGGTCAGACTCGACCATGCTGGATTATAACCCTACCACATCCATGAGTGACACACTCAAGGGGTGCACTTGGTGAACACCAAAGCCCCACTGAAGTAAATCCTGCTCAATAGGGGTGTCTCCAGCACAGCAGCTCTTTGTCTATAGTTGCAGCTCGTCCTCACAGCTGATTGGTCTGGGGGTCAATTCCTCCCAGGGATGCCAACAGCAACCAAGGCTCAACTACAATAGGACAGTGCACACAGCCCACACAGGGGAGCACCTAGAAGACCCAGCTCAGGTGACTGAGGAGGCTGAGCCACTGGACCCTACAGGACACCTACTACACAAAGCCACTCTACAAATTCCAGGAGACACAGCAGCTCTACCTAATACATAGAAACAAACACCTGGAAGCAGCCAAAAAGTGGAGGCAAAGAAACATGTCACAAAGGGAAGAACAGAAGAAATCTCTAGAAGAGAAACTAAATGAAATAGATCCAAGCAAGCTAACAGATACAGAGTTCAGAATTTTTTTTATAAGCATATTAGTAAGAGTATTACGAAAACAACTGAGACCATCGATGACATAATAAAGTGCCAATTTGAAATGAAGGCTACACGAACTGAAATGAAGAATAATTTACAGGGAATCAACAGCAGAGTAGAGGATGCTGAGAATCAAATCAGCAATTTGGAACATGAGGAAACAAAAAACACCCAACCAGAATAGCAAAAAGGAAAAAGAATCCAGAAATATGAAGATAGTATAAGGAGCCTCTGGGACAACTTCAAGAGGCCCAACATTCATATTATTGGGGTGCCAGAAGGGGAAGAAAGAAATCAAGAAATTGAAAACCTATTTGAAAAAGTAATTACAGAAAACTTCCCCTACCTGGGGAAAGAAATCGACTTACAAGTCCAGGAAGCACAGAGGGTCCCGAACAAGAGGAACCCAAAGAGGCCCACAGCAAGACACATCATAATTAAAATGCCAAAGGTTAAAGACAAAGAGAGAATCTTAAAAGCATCAAGAGAAAAGCAGTTAATTACCTACAAGGGGGCACCCATATGACTGTCAGCCAATTTCTCAACAGAAACTTTGCAGGCCAGAAAGGAGCGGCAAGAAATATTCAAAGTGATGAAAAACATGGAACTACAACCAAGATTGCTCTACCCAGCAAAGCTATCATTTCGAACTGAAGGTCAGATAAAGAGCTTCACAGATAAGAAAAAGCTAAAGGAGTTCATCACCACCAGACCAGCACTGCAGGAAATGTTGAAGGGTCTTTAAGAAGAAGCTAACGAACAAAAGAATCAAGAGATTAACCAAAGAAGTTATATGCATATATGCATAACCCATGGACACAGTCAATAACGGGGTGAAGGCCTGGGGAGGTGGGAGTGAGGTGGAGGAAGTCAATTGGGGGGGGAAATGAGACACCTGTAATACTTTCAACAACAAAGATAAATTTTTTTAAATAAATAAATAAATAAAGAGGCAGTACCCCTCCCCCCCAATAAACCTCTTAAACTCCTAACTATATCTCAGTGTCTATTTCCTGGCAGATCCAACTGACAGCTGACACCAGCAATGGCATAAGAAAGCAAGCAGTAAGATGGAGGCTCAGGCGGCCTCACTCACCACTCAGCTGCAGATGAGAACCCATCCTCATTCCATATCCCATCCCAGGCAATATGGAGTGTATACATCCAGGAGGGCAGCCTCAAGGACCTTGGATCTCCAGGCGCATCCGGATCCTCAGAGCCTATAGAGGTGGTCGACCCCCTTCCTAACAGTATCTAGTATCACCCCATGTAAGAAGACCATGAAGAAGCCTCTCATCTGCAAACCAATGGGAGCCCCATCAGGATCTGCTCCCACCTCCTCTCTTGGTTTCCAAGCTGATAAATAATATTAAGTTGCAGCCTAACTCAGCTGAGGATGGACTTTGCCTGATAAGGGAATAAAGGGCCCACAATCCATCAAAGTAGCAAAAATTAGCTATCGCGTGCCAGCAGGATCAGGGGGTGCTGGCTAATGGATGTGAAGGTACTTAATCAAGGGGGCCAGAACATTAGCCTGAACAGGAAAAGTTTATTGATGTGGGGTCATTCTTTCATGATACAGAATTTAACACCCTAACAAGGACCAGGTCTGGTACAGACTTATGGTTTATTGGCTCCAAACGTCTGGAAAAAGTGATGGTTTATGTTAAGTGAAGTTGAAATTACTAATTGTCATGGCAGATGGTAGAGGAAGGGGTTTAAAGACTCAGGGAAGTGAGCATGCTGGAGTTGACATACTATGAAGGTCCAGGAGATCTTCCCCCACCCCCATCAGAAGGTTATGTTCCATTGGGGGCATGCACAGGATACACCCACCATTCACAGAGGCATTGACATCACCAAGAAACTTAGTGGTTTGTGTCTAGATTTGGGGTTTTCTGCATATAAATTGACAATATTGAGTCTTCCTGTCCAGGAACATGGGATATCTATCCTATATTTAGTGCTTTAATTTTTTTTCATCAGAGTTTTTTAGTTTTCCTTATGCAGATCTTGTACATATTTTCTTGGAATTATACCTATTTCACTCCTGTGGATGCTAAAGTAAACAGTGGGTTTTATTTCAAATCCACTTGTTCAGTGCTGGCATATTGGAAAATGATTGACTTTGTCCATTAACCTTAAATTCTGCAACTTTGCTGTAATAGCCTATTAGCTGTGTATTTCCTTTCTCCCGTATGGAAGGCTAGTGAGGGCTAAAGTTGGGTGTTTCCCTCCCTCTGGTCAGCTGGGCTCTGACAAAACCCCAGCAGGTTCAGCTCTGGTAAAACAGTTTCTCCTGAAGGCAGACCTTGGTGAGAAAAATGGAATTCTCTGGAGTATTTTTAAATAGCTGCTTACCCCTTGCCCCTGCCTGAAGCATAAGGGGATTTTTCTCTGATTTTCACTGTGAAAACCCGATAGGGCTCCTGGAGGTAAACTCACAGAAGTGTGGGGGCTCTTCTAGGACTGGGTCCCCATGGAGTTTTTAGCTCTCAGACTTGTCCACACTGAGCCTCCAGCAATCTGTCAATCACAGTTCAGGCTCCCTAGCTCGGCGCTGGTTCCCATGGAGGCTGCTGCTCACGGGCTTCTGCTCCTCTAAGTGGTGATTCTCTGCATTCGCCTGGCGGGTCTCTTCAATTCGGGGGCAGAAATTTATTCTATGGCCCTGCTTCTCTTACAGTCCTCAGAAGAGTTGTTGATTTCTCGAGCCATTCAGCATTTTACTTGTTAGGAGAGAGTGGCAATTTCCAAGCTTCTTACTTGCTAGAAACCAAAAGTCTATTCAAAGCATTTCATAAGCGTTTCTTTATCCTTTCAACAGTCCTTTGAGGAAAGTATGAAAATTATCTTTATTTTACAGGCGAGGGAACTGAGGCTTAGGGAGTTAATCAGGTCACAGGAGAGTTGGTAAATGGCAGCATGGGTACCCAGGTAGACTGGTTCTAGCTCCTAACTTCTATGTTATGCAGTACTACCTACACAAATTCTAAAAAGGTAGCCAGTGATAAATGCCATCGCAGGTTTACAAAGAGACAGGGAACTAAGTGATGCGGAAACCAAAGGAAGTCTGTTTCTGCTATGGCACCCAGCCCTCCAGAGGCATTCTTGGATGCCACCTCCCAGCCCACTTTCCGGTAATGATTAGTTATCAGCTCTCTCATTTCCATACTGCAGAAGTGCTGTCGGCAGGAAACTAAGAGCCCTCTTCCCAGAAGCAGTCTCTTCACCCATCCTGCCTCTGGCTCTAGGCCATCCCTTCTCCCAGCCTTGATCACACCTGCCTAGGAGCCAGCCTCAGACAGCTGGATTCAACCAGCATGGCCTGAAACTTGCCCATTGCTCGGGCTGCAGGGACTCACCCTGCCATTGTGTCACTTCTCTGAGCAACCTTCAACAGCGGACATTATTTACCCACCTTGTACCAATGGGGAAATGGAGGATTAGAGCAGGCTCTCTTCAATTTTTGCCCTCATACTAGCTTTAGCATACCTTTATAATAACCTACAGCACTCTTTGCAATCACTTGTTTATCTGTCAATGATTGCCATTCTACAGGGTAGAGGCAAGTGTGCATAAAATGATTTACTGCTATCACATTATAATATATAATATGTTCAGTGACATTACATGTTAAGTACAGCGTGCTCGAATTCTTGCACAGCATAACTTGTGTGCTATGCAAAACTGCAATGAAATTGGAGCCTTAACATGGCAATTCCATTAATCCTGCAGCTGCCTCAGGTGATCAGTGTCTCTGATTTTCACTGAATAAACCTGCACCTTTAGCAGGCCTCTGAAGACAAAATCAGTAGGGGTTTAATCTGGAACAAAATTAAGTAATATTACTTATGTGTTCTGATTTTATGGCCACTGTGTCATAAATTAACTTTTCCTCTTATAAAATAAGAAATTCTAAATATATACAAACACACTTATTAAAATATTTTATACAAATATATTCACAGTATAAAAATTCCTTAAATAGATAGATTATAAGAGTGGAAAAATAGACAGTTCCCTTTGCCCAGCCCTCTTGCATTCTTTTCCCCAAAGGACACCCAAGTTGTTAGTTTGGTGTGCGCCCTTCCCAATATTTCTGGGCCCTTGAGGAATGAGAGTGAGGTGCCTCTTACTGTTCCATTATAGGAATTACAGGCTTTTGTAAAATCAGCTGATGGCCAGTGTTTCAGACTGAAGACCCAGCCTTCTCTTTAAACTTAAAATGCCTGTGGGGGCTGGGAGCAAACTCCACAGAAAGACTTCGGTAGTTTTGTGTATGACATTGGCAATGCAACTCACCTGATCCTGAAAGATGTGACCTCCCAGGGTGACCAAGCCATTAAATTCCATGGCCAAGATTTCACTGAGTCACACGTGATTAATGAGCCCGTACTGTGACTAGATGATCTGTGCTTTTGGAAGTTTGTCATCATGGGGAGATAGAAATATGGGAGTGGATGTGGGAAGGTAGATAATAAAATGAGTATAAATTCAATCAATTATTAGTACGGTGAGGAATAAAAGTCAGGATGGGATATGTGTTGGGGAAGGTCTAGATAGGGCAGGTCCTCTAGTAGGTAATATTTGGGTAGAAACCTGACATGAACTATGGAGGGCGAGCTATGTGCAGATCTAAAGAAGTGAGTTCCAGGAACGTGGGCAAGGCCCTGAGGTGGAAGATTTCCCCAGTGTATGTGCAGAACGTGAAGGAAGCGATGTTCCTGTAGCGGAGCACCGAGGGTGAGAGTAGCCAAATTGAAGACAGAAAGGTGACGGGAGGGGGCACATAACCATTAGGGCTTTGTAGGTTACAGTAAGGACATTAGCTTCTATTCTGCAAAACCCCCAGGGGGATTTTGAGCAGAGAAGTGACAGGATGATTTATATTTTAAAAGAAACCCTCTGAATGTAACTTGGTGCAGCCACTCCAGGTAACAGTATGGAGGAGGTTCCTTAAAAAACTAAAAAGAGAACTGCCATATGATTCAGCGATTCTAGTTCTGATTATCTATCCAAAGAAAACAAAAGTGCTAACTTGAAAAGATACATGCATCCCTGTGTCCACTGCAGCATTATTTACAACGGAAACAATCTGTCGATGGATGCATGGATAAAGAAATTGTGGTGTATATATATGAACAATGGAATATTATTCAGCCATAAAAAAGAATGAAATCTTGCCATTTGGATGAACCTCGAGGGCATCATGCTAAGTGAAATAAGTCAGACAGAGAGAGACAAATATCATATGGTCTCTCTCATATGTGGAATCTAAAAACAGACAAACAAACAAAAACAAGGTCATAGACACATAGAACGGATTGGTGGTTGCCAGAGGCAGGGGGTGGGAGTAGGAGAAATGGGTGAAGGGGTCCAAAAGATAAAATAAATAAATAAATAAATAAATAAATAAATAAATAAATAAATAAATAAATAATCCTCTGGTACTAGCAGGGAGTCCAGTGAGGAGGCTGCTGTAACCACTCAGATAAGAGGTGATGGTGACTCGGACCAGGATGGTAGCAACGGGTTGGTTGAGAAGTGACAGAGAAGGAAGAACCCACCAGATGTCCTGAGAAACTGGATGTGGGAGATGAAGAAAGGAGTCATCCAACTGACACCAACGCCTGTTAGCCTGAGCAATTTGGTGACTCCAGGTCCCATCGAACACGGACCTCTGGTTCTTCCTCCACCAGGTGAGCCCCGGGACTGTGAAGTGGAAGCTCTTCACCTCCCCCTCCAGGCTCACTCCGGCCCCCATCAGCCACTTCTCTGTGTCTGACTCCTGTGCTGGGACCCTGGCCTAAGTCCAGGGACCATCTTCTTTGGTTGAAGTCTCAGGTTCTCACACCAGTCTTGCAAAGAAGGAGCAGGTTTCAGAGGGAAAGGGAGACTTACGGTCCAGCTGGGAGGCTAGAGCAATCAGGGAGGACTTCCCAGGTGAGTTGGCCTTGGAGGATGTTAAGACTTCCTCATTTCAGGCAAGGGGCCTTGGACCCTGGCAAGGGGAGACATGAGAAGGGAAGATGTGTTGCTAAACCTGAGGGACATGAGGCTTGAGAGGCAGGTGAACAAGGACTGGGAAAAACCAGACTCTGACTGGCCAGAGTTAACTTCAGAATGGAGCTGGGAAAGGGACCCTGCGGCAGATTATATTTTCCAAAAATGGTCATAGTAATATTCTGATTCCATATGCTCTTCCAGACTCAATCAAAAGGTGGAATCCAATTTCCCCCCTTCTCAAAGGGCTGTCCTTTGAGACTACCCCAATGAATACAATGCAGCAGAAGTGGTGCCATATTCTTCTGATGAACCATGAAAGACAGCATGGCTTCTGCCTGGCTCGCTGTCTCGGGACGCTCACCTCGGACACAGCCTCTGTGTTGTGAGGAAGCCCAGGACCCATGGAAAGGTCTCATGTAGGTGTGCCAGTCGAAGCCCAGCAAAAATTCCTGCCACCAACCAGAATCAACCACCAACCCTGTGAGCAAGTGAGCTTCAGGTGGCTTCAGCCCCAGACACTGAGGTACATGGAGCCTTGGAGCTGAGCCCGGACACCACAGAGCAGAGGCAAGCCACCCCAGTGCCGTCCGAAATCCTCGCCCACAGGAACAGTAAGTGGATGTTTTATACCACAGAGCTTGGGGGTAGTTTGTTATGAAACCATGGTCACTGGAACAAGTCCCAACACGTGTCAGCCTGGTGAATAATTTCCCAGTAGCATTAATTTCTCCTTATTATTTCCAGGGTTATCGATGTCTAAGTACGCATTATACACAGGCATTAAAATTAATTATAGCCTCTTCTGTAAACACTGCTTTATTATTGTTCCCCATTGTGTTTGTCTGGTGCCTGTTTGTTGGGGAGGCAGACACCCCACCCAGGGCAGGGACAAGCCTCACGATGTGCTTAAGAATAGGGTTTTCTCTTCACGATGCTCTCTCCCAGTCAGTGATGCGCCCACTTATCATGAAGGAAGGGAGCCAGGGGACTCTGGAGGGAGAAATGTGACCCGGGGTGAGGGATTATCTGCCCATCTGTGACTCACATGTCAGCCCTGTCCCAAAACAAGCCTCTTGAAGCATCTGTGCATCCACCAGGCCTCTATGCACCCATTCAGTCAATCACAACCATCTTGAACACCTGCTATGTGCCAGGCTCTGCTCTGCACACACAAGAGCACAGTGGTTCATAGCCTCATGGAATTTACAACCTAATGGGGAGCAGACAGAGCAGATATAACAAACAAATAGAACACTGGCAGGTTGTGACCAGGCAGTGACGGGAAGACTCGGGATTTGTCCTGGGGAATAGCAGGCTACCAGTCCCGGTGGCCAGAGAAGGCCTCTCTGAGGAGAGTCTTGTCTATCCACTGAGACCTGAAGGAGCCAAGTGTGGTGGACCTGCCTGCGAACAGTGGAAGCTGACTCTGGCTGGATTAAGGAGAGGAAAAATATTAAAAGGACATCAGGAAACTCGCACACTCAGTGGAGAGCTTAGAGGATCAGGCTCAGAAAGTGGGTAAGAGCAAAGGGTGGCCAAGAGCATTACAGTCAAAATCACATTATAAAACCCATGGAGTGAGAACATCACAGCTTGACCTAAAAATAATATGGCACTAGACTCCATTATGGCCAACAGAACCATCACCATTGTCCCCCAGAATGGAGTCCCCATTGTCCCCGCTTCTTCTTGCCACCAGCTCCCAATTAAAAATTCCAGATGAGCCCTGGCCGGTGCTGCAAGGTGGTTAGAGAGTCAGCCTGTGCCCCAAAGGGTCATGGGTTCAATTTCTGGTCAAGGGCATGTACGAGGGTTGCAGGTTCGATCCCACCCTGCTCGAGGTGCGTGCAGGAGGCAACCAATCGATGTGTCTCTCTCACATCTATGTTTCTCTCTCTCTCTCTCTCTCTCTCTCTCTCTCTCTCTCTCTCTCTCTCTCTCTCTCCCCCCTCCCTCCCTTCCACTCTCTCTAAAAAAAATAAAAATTAAAAAAAAATAAATCAATGGAAAAATATCCTCAGGTGAGGATTAACAAAAAACAAAATTCCAGATGAGAACATGTGCTTGGCTGAGCCTAAGCCACATGACTATGCTCTTGCTGCAACAAAGTCTGGAAACTCTGGACAAGGTTCCTGGATCTGCACAGTCGTCTTGAGACTATGAAGCAATAAGCATGAGAAAGAAAGGCCAACAACCAAGGGTAGCAGAACAGAGAGCTTGAAGGAGCTAGGTCCTGGATGGCACTGCTGAACTGCTGTGCCAGCCTAGAGACTGTCCAATTCTGGGCACTGTATTAAATAAACAATAAAGGTCTGTAGAATTTTAGCCACTACAGGCATGCCTTGTCTTATCGCGCTTCACTTTATTGCACCTCACAGATGTTGAGGTTTTTAAAAATTGAAGGCAAGACCCTCCACCAGCAGAAAGATTTCCACTCACTTTATTGTGATACTTCATTGTGCTGCTCTGGGACCAAACCCACAATATCTCCAAGGTGTGCCTGTCGTGTCAGAGATTCTATTACGTGCAGCAAAAGCATTAACTGTTATAGAGGGAAAGCAACACATGCTCCAGTAATTTTTATCTAAGGTCACTGTGCTCTAATGGGTAGAGGGGAAAGGGTAGTAAGGTTTCTCAAACTTTTCTGTAAATCAGCATCGACTGGGTGTGCTTGTTAAAATGCAGAGTCTCACAACCCACCTCCCAAAGACGCTGGCTCAGAATCCAGAGGCATATGCACTTTTACAGCATCCAAATTCATCAAGGCGATCCCCTGGACATACTAGATGAGTTCTGCCCACACAGCTGCCCTGGTCTAGAGGAGCAAACCCAAGTCTGCTCCATTTTCTTGCTTCTCTGAGTCTCAACTTCTCATCTGCAAAACCAAGTGTGATAATGAATGTCAAGTAGCTAACAGTGCCTGGATACAGAAACAGTATATATAATGTTATTTAGTGCACCAGACTGCCCGGGGATCCCGGCTCTGCCTCTCAACTGACTGTATGACTGGGCAAATTATTTCAGCTCTCTGTGCCTTGGCTTCTTCATTTGCTCAATGCAGATAATAATAGTGCCCACCTCACAGAGATGTGTGATCGGTGAGTTAATCTTGTTGGGCTCTTAGAACAGTGCCTGGCAAGAGAGTAAGTGTTCAGTTAAAGACCAGCTTTAATTACTATTGCCAGGGTAAGTCACTGGTCAAAGCATCATCTCAGTCAAAGGGGTTCCCCACCCCACTCACAGCACCAGGGTTTGAGAGTACCAGGGAGGACACTATCATTCTGCCTGGAGGTCATTGGGAGGGCTTTTGAAAAATGTGAGATTTGATTTCCCCTTTGATCAGAGTGGTTAATCAGGGCTGAGTCTGTGGCACCAGGGAGAAACCTAGGCTGAGGCTCAGCTCAGCTCTGGGGGTTTCTGGAGTGGAGCAGAGGCCCACACCTCTGGGGAATCATGAGGATAGACATTAAGATATTAAGGAAGGACCCAAGGATGCTGATGGCCGGGGACAGCCTGTGCAATCTTAAAAATAACCAACAGAGGGAGACCTAGATCAGAACCAGCCTCCAGAATTTAGCAATAAGCAAACACCAGACTCAGGAAGCTGGGTGATTTCAATGTGCACTCAAGACTTAGAGCCAGGACCTTAGAGAGCACATTAAAAGGTCCTGAGGAGGCCCTGGCCGGTTTGGGTCAGTGGTTAGAGCGTCAGCCCTCCAGCTAAAGGGTCTCCCGTTCAATCACCCGTCAGCCGCACGTGGGAGGCAAATGATCATATAGATAGACATAAACATGCTTCCCTCTTCCTTCCTCTCTCCCTCAATTCAATAAGCATATCCTCAATTCAATAAGCACATCCTCAAGTGAAAACAAAAAAAGCCCCTCTCACCTCTCACCCCAGCCGGCCTGGCTCAGCAGTTGAGCATCGACCTAGGATCCAGGAGATCGTGGTTCGATTCCTGGTCAGGGCACATGCCCAGGTTTTGGGCTTGATCCCCAGTGGGGGGCATGCAGGAGGCAGCTGATCAATGACTCTCATCATGGGTGTTTCTCTCCCTCTCCCTTCCTCTCTCTGAAATCAATAGATTTTTTTTTTTTAAATCCCTCTCTTGAGTGGATAGAAACTATAAGCATGAATGAACATGATATCACTCCCATGATTGTCTTACATTATGTAGCAAAGGGAAATTATTCTGGGTGGGCCTGACCTAACCAGGTGAGCCCTTTGAAAGCAAAAGAAAAGAGGTTTCTCACCTGCTTGCAGCAGAAGAAATCAGAAAGACCTGCTCTGGCCAACCTGGAAGAAAGCAAACATCTATGTTGCAAACTACCTGCCTGTGGGGGCACTTGGCAAATAACTGTGAATGGCTTCTAGGGCTAAGAGCAATCCCCACACCGGGCAAGTAAACAATGCCCACAGTTCCACAACTGCACGGTTCAGCTTGGGAGAGAACCCCAAGCCTCCAAGGAGAGAGAAACCCTGGCCAACATCTTCATCTTAGTCACGTGAGGCCTGCAGCAGAAAATCCAGTTAAACTAAGCCTAGACCTATAGAAACTGTGAAATAATAGGTGGGTGGGGTTTTGTTGTTGTTGTTGTTTCCGGAAACAGAGTTTTATTTCACATTCACAAGGTCATAATTTTTGGATATTCCTCCCCTTGCTGGATAATATAAACTTGTCATATTTGCTCACTACTCAAGTTAAAGGAGCCCAGGACATTTTCAGAAGGCATTAATAACACACCCCTTCCTCCATTCTTTAAAGGAAGTCATACTAGTCCATATTTTGGAACGGAATTAAATGGAAAAACAGAATGAAACAGCCAAAGGAGGAGGAGAGAGGGAGGGAGGGTGGGGGAGAGAGGGAGGAGCGGAAGAGTGAAAATTAGGTTATGATTCCAGCTCATGGTAGGTTCTCTTCATCAGGTGAGTGGGCTGCTACAAACACTAACCCAGAATGATGCCATACAATTAGATTAAGTGTTTTTAATGATACAATTATAGGGGTTTTTTATTGAGGCGAAATTCACATAAAATGAACCACTTTAAAGTGAACAATTCAGTTGCATTTAGTGCATTCACAATGCAACCACCACCTCTTTGTAATTCTAAAGCATTTTCATCCACCGAACGAGAACCTCATATCCATTAAGCAGCCCCCCCCCCCCAGCCCTTGCCAACCATCTCTCAGCTTTCTCTCTCGGGTTTTACCTGTTGCGGATATTTCACGTGAAAGGAGTCCTATAGTATGTGACCTTTTGTATCTGGCTTCTTTCACTTAGCATTATGGCTCATTCGTGCTGTAGCAGGTATCAGTGCTTCATTCCTTTTTATAGCTGTATAATATTCCATCGTATGCATATCTCACTGTTTATTTACCCATTCATCCCTTGATGCCCATCTGGGCTGTTTCCCCACTTCTGCCACTGTGAATCATGCTGCTAGGGATGTGGTCTGCATGTACTTGGAGGACCTGCTTTCAGCTCTTTTGAATATAGAGCTAGGAGTAGAATTGCAGGGTCATGTGGTAATTTTATGTTTAACTTTTTGAGGAGCTGCCAAACTGTTTTCCCTGGGTGTTGTTTTAAGCCATTGTTTGTGGTCACTTATTATGCAGAATTACAAAACAAATACACCTTTATGTTACCTGGTTTTTTGAAAATGTATGTCCATGTCTCCAAATAACCTGCTCGGTTAATTTAATCACTACTTTTGTGTATTTTTCAGAAATGTAGTGACAACCGCCCAGTGACTGTCCACCATGGGAATGAGGGTTAAGTCCTCGTGATTCCCACCCCATCACCCAAGCGCCGCCTTCCCAGCCCCGTCCTCACATCTTTCACTAGATCTCACGTGGTGCTTACTCATTAAAACATCCACGCAGTTAAGCCACGCTTTCTCTCCTTCCCTGCACATGTTTTGTTGTCCCTGGCGTTAATGACTTCAAATCTAGGCCTCACATTTGCTGCATTTTCTATACACTTGTTGCCATTTCAGAAACCAAACACTGCCGGTTGCTGAAACAGTCTCAACACTTTCAGACGCGCCGGTGTTCTGTCAGCCCTAACGCCTGGCGGGGCTTCTCTCGGAGCCTCCTGGACCCGGAGCCCGAGCTGGTTGCTCCTGGCGCCCGAGGCCCCCTGGCCTCCGAGGTTCCCGTGATTCCCCCTGGGGTCTGCTTTTCTCCTCTGGTGGAGCTCTTGTTTCCTGTATCACGTGTGTTTTCTCTTCACCTGGCTCACTCCTTTTATGTTGCAGGATATTCCTCAGTAAATTTCCAAGACACGGCCCCTGGAGGGAAACCCATGTCTTTATTTTACCCTCACACTTGACTTATAGTTTGGCTGGGTAGAAAATTCTAAACTGGAAATAATTTTCCCTCAGAATTTTCTGCATTCTGGTGTTACTATTTTTTTCAGTACATAATGACTAGATTTAAAGACTTTGATTCAAAAAAGAAAATCACATACATGAATGTTCAGATCAGCAATATTTACAACAGCCAAAAAGTGGAAACAACCCAATGTCCATCAAATGACAAATAGCTAAACAAAATATGGCCTATCCATACAATGGAATATTATTTGGCCATAAAAAGGAATGAAGTAATGATACATGCTACAATGTGACAGAAATGTTCTGGAATGAGATAGAGATGGTTGCACAGCATTGTGAATGTACTAAATGCCACTGAATTGTACCCTTTAAAATGATTTAAAGAGCAAATTTTATGTTATGTGAACTTTTTCTCAATTAAAATAAAGATTTAGGGACATTTGTTAAAGTTTGGGATGTGGCTTTCTAGGGTTATTGAAAAAAATTGAAGCCACTTTCCTTCCCAGTTCTTTGTATGTCATCTATTGCTTTCCTCTGGGACCTAACAGGATGTTCTATTTGTCTCTAGTATTACGTAATTTCACAACTTGCTGAATTTTCATATCCATCCATTATCCATTCTACTTGGTGTTCAGTGAGTCCTTTCAACCTGGAAAGTCAAATCCTTTGACTCTGAATTTTTTTTCTTAAAATATTTCATTGATAATGTATCTCTGTCTCTATCTCTCTGTCTGTATCTCTATCTCCTTTTGAAAATTCAATTGATCAGATATTAGACCTTGTGGACTGGCCTTCAAATTTTCTTATCTGTTCCTTTTGTTTGCTTTTTTATTTATTTCTTTGTTTTTGTTAATCCTCACTCGAGGATATTTTTTCCATTGATTTTTAGAGAGAGTGGAATGGGGAAGAGAGGGAGAGCGGGAGAGAGAGAAACATTGATGTGAGAGAGACACATCCATTGGTTGCCTCCCACATGCACCCTGACCAGGGCTAGGGGTGGAACCTGCAACCCTTCTATGCTCGGGCTGGTGCGCTAACCACTGGTTCACACCAACCAGGGCGGTCTTTCTTGTTTTTCTTTTTACACTACTTGCTGAGAAATATCTTCAGCTTCATTTTCTAAGACTTACATTAAAAGTTTTCATTTCTGCTATCATATTTGTAGTTTCCCAGAGCATTTGTTTGTTTGTTTGTTTAGGACTTTTTTTAATATTATACCCTAGTGGGGTTTTTCATGCTTATAATATCTTTTCACAGTTCTGAAGATATCCAGAATAGTTTATTTTCCTGAAATGTTTCCCCTCAAATAGGCTGTTTTCTCCAAGGTCCTTGTTTTTAGTATGTTTATTTTTTCCTCTCTCATGTTAGATGTTTTCTTCAGATACCTGGTAACTCTTGTCTGTTCATATTTAAGAGTGGGGACTAAAGCTTTGTTTGGAAGCTCCAAGATCACGGGGAAGGCTTACAGACCCAGAATGTCATTGTGGGGTGAGCTTGGGGCTGTTTTGCTGGGGAAGATCCAAGTCAGTATCTTAAATTCTTTTGTTTTGTGCTGGTCAGACTCCTAAGAGATGTTTCCTCCTGGCTGCCAGCAGCATATGTGGGAAGTAAGAGAAGACTGTAGAGGTGAGGTGGGCCAGCATCTCAACATCCAGTATGTAAAATCCTCTCACTACCCCTATTTTCAGGGCCGTGCCCCAGCCCTCAACTGTGCATGCTGGGCTTTAGTCTATGTTATATTCTCTCTAAAAAATAAAGCTTCAGCCTTTATTGGGCCAGAGAAAAGGAAATCATTCAGCTCACAGAGTGGGAGAAAGGTCCTGGGACTGACTCCTTCATAAGCAGACTTCCAGCCATTTCTTTTTTGGTTACTGTAAGCCCCACGACCCCAACCTCCAGTTGAGGAGGTATCTGGTGCTGTCAGTCTGGAGCCTTTTGGGGGACGCGGCAATGACTGTTGAGTTGATTTCCTTACTGCCTGGTTTTTCCATTGCCAGATCAGAAATAGTTTTTTTCAGATCTGCTAGTTATTTTCCATTTTTCCCTCTGCCTGGAAGTGTCAACTGACATATATCCTCAAGCTCACTGATTGTTTTCTTAGCCATGTTCAGTCCACTAATGAGCTCATCAAAGGCATTCTTCATTTCTGTTACAGTATTTCTTCCCTTTCTTTTTTATTCGTCCTTAGGATTGTCACCTCTTTGTTTACATTACCTGTTTACATTACTTGTTTTTGCATATTGTCTACTTTTTCCATTAGAGCTCTTAGCATATTAATCATGGTTATTTTAAATTCCCTGTCTGATAATTCCAACATCCTTACTATATCAGAGTCTGGTTCTGATGTTTTCTCTGTCTCTTCAAACTGTGATTTTTGCCTTTTAATATGTCTTTTAATTTTTTGTTGAAAGCTGGGCTGGGTAAAAGGAACTTTGGTAAACAGGGCTCCACTGGTGTGGTGGTAAGGTGTAGGGGGAGGGGATCATTCTATAATCCTATGATTAGGTCTCAGTCCTTTAGAAGCACTGAAACCCTTGGCTTTAGTGGGTGAGGAGTCCCAGGGAAGCATAATTTACAGGAAATACAGCTGAAAATGCTCCAAAAATGCTAGCCCCATTCCAGAATGAATGAACCAATATAAACCAAGGGGGGGATCTAGAATTGGTTGATATTGTCGGGGAGGAAAAAATTTTATTTCTACCCTTCTAGGTTCTTCTGACTGGTTTAAGAATTAAATCAGCATGAGACAGATTAACAGGAGAATGTGAAGTTTAATTTCGTACCTATGGAGGTCTCATAGATATGGGACTTAAAGAAATAACCAAAGCAGGCAGCTTTTATTCTTTTAAATAAAGAAACAATAAATTTGTGAAAAACCAACAAGACAAAGGAACTGAGGCTTGGGTACTGTTCAGTGAAGAAACCAGGCAGAGTTTGTTTACACAGCCTTCTCAGCCCTGAATTTCCCACCTCTGGTGATAAAGATGTCTCTCTACCTCGTGGTGTAAGGAGAGTACCTTTCACATGGTAGACTCATTTCTTGCTTTCAAGGAGACAGAGAGGAGGGTCAGAGGGTCCTTCTTGCACCAGCTGTTTCTCAGATAACTTTAATTCAAAATAATCAATATGCCAAAGTGACACATTTTAGGGTGGCAAATTTTGCTCCCCCACAATATTTAGACATTGATAGAAAAAGTGTAACAACTACTGATATCTCTGTAGGCTCCACAGTGATTTGCCCTTTAGTAAGCATAAAGAAATATTTGTTGAATGAATTTTGGAAGGAGTGAATGAATGAAGAAGGAATGTATAAGTAGATGAGAGGATCATGAACACCCAAAGCAAGACTACAGTAAGCTCTAAATGCTTTGTAGCTTCATAGCAGCTTCTGGGTCCTGATGATGTTTGGCAGATGGGTAGGTGGATGAACAGGGCAACACCTGGACACTGGGGGCAGGGTGAGGCCGTCTTTAACCTGCTGGCTTGCCCCACAGCTTCTGGCCAGCAGACAGTGGACAATGACAAGGTTTGCTGGTGATGGTAGAAGTGCAATGTGCCTTCTGGCTGGGAAGCAATCCCCTCCCGGAGTCTGAACTCTGACTATGTCACCGTGGTTATTATTCTGAGTATGAGGTGATGTGGAGATGAATTAGAGCCTCACAGTCTTTTATTAGTTGCCCTGTGACTTTGCCCAAGGGTGGAGGGAAGCAGTATCACCCATTTTACAGCCTGGTTGATGGAGGCCCAGAGAGAAGAGACTGCCTGCCACCAGACCAGTCCAGGTCTAACTCTGGTGCTCCTTCTGACTCACTGTCCTGTGAGGGTGAATTCCCAGACAATGTGGGTGCCTCCCAGCCTAAGCACACACACGTCTAGCTGGCTGCTCAGACCTTGATATTCACCCACAGGCAGCACCAGATCTGTGGCTTCCCCCTGCGCCTCAGTTTTCCCGGCCCATGGCCCATCTTTACCAAGGCCACGGCCTTAGGTCCCCTCTCCTGTGCTTTTCAGTTTATGATTTTCTCCTGAGGGACAGAACTACAACCCTAAAGGGGAAGCATATTCTAAACCAGCAGTTCTCAAACATTTTGGTCTCAGGACCTCTTTACACTCATAAAAATTATTGAGAATCCCAAAGAGTGCTTGCTTCCATGGTTATATCTATGAACATTTACCAATTTGGATATTAACACTGAGAAACTTAAAAATGTTTATTCATTAACTCATTTAAAAACTAATAAACACAAGTAACAAGTATCTATAAAAAGTATAACTGTATTTTCCAAAACTAAAAATAATATTAATAAGAGTGACATTTACTTTTTTTGTTGTGTTATTAATCCTCACACAAGGATATTTTTTCCATTGACTTTTAGAGAGAATGGGAGGGAGGGAGGGAGGGAGGGAGGGAGGGAGGGAGGGAGGGAGGGAGGGAGGGAGGGAGGGAGGGAAGAGGAGATGGGGGGGAGAGAGAGCAAGAGAGAGAAATGTGAGAGAGACACATTGATTGGTTGCCTGCTGTACACGCCCTGACTGGGATCCAACCTGCGACCCTTCAGTGCATGGGCCAATGCTCTAACCACGGAGCCACACCCGCCAGGGCTGCTTTACTTTTTTTAACAAATGTCATTAACTATATAGAAGGCTTAATAGAAAAGCAGCTGTGTTCTCCTATCTGCTTTTGCATCAAATTTTTCCCAACATCATGTATCAGGGAGCCTCTGGGAAACTCCACTGTACACTCATGAGAGACTGAGTTTAAAAGGGCCCCAAAAAACCTTAAGAGTATTATCACAATAGTTTTGACCTCACAGATTCCTTAAGAGTCTGAAGGACCCTGGGGCTCCCTTTGAGAACTGCCCTGGATAGGCTGCTCTGGATAGAGCTTTTCAAACTTCAATCTGCATGGGATTCATTGGAGGAGCTGTTCAAAGGCAGGTTCTGGGGCAGGGGTCTGCAGCAGGCCCAGGAGCCTGCATTTCTAACCAGCTCCCACGCGGTGCTGATGTTGCTGGTCCGTAGACCTCGCACGCATGGACTCACAGCTCTGCCTCCGACACTGCCGGATAGATGCCTCGAGTCCTGAAAAAGTCACAATCCCTATAATTGAGCAGGAGTAAATTTGAAATTAAACGAACCCGACAAAATTGTTATTTTTCCCGAGGTGATCGCTGTGATTTTTTAATTGTAAGTTATTCTTTTTAGTTGTTGTTGGCGCCCACATTCTGCTGGTCTTATTAAGCATGTGAATAATCTATTACTGCTTGAAGGGCAGGCGTCCGGGCCAGGCCTCTGCTGCTTTGCCCTGGAGAAGGCCCCTCCCTCATCCTTCACTGCCCCTGTTTTGTCTGCATTCACCCCACCAGAAGGACAGGGCACTTGAGCATGACGTCCTCTCCACCAAACCTAAGGAGCAGGTGGGAGCACAGAGAGGTCGGAAGCCCGCAAGGTATCTTCAGTGAAGGAGCCTGAAATGGGAAGTGCACAAAAATACCTGTAAAAATAGCATTACATTTCTTCTTTTTTTTTTTTTTTTAGAGAGAGAGGAAGGGAGAGGGAGAGAGAGAGAAACATCCATCAGCTACCTCCTGCAAGCCCCCTCCTGGGGATCAAGCCCAAAACTTCGGCAGGTACTCTGACAGGAAATTGAACCCGCAACCTCTCGGTGCGTGGGACGATGCCCAGCCAACTGAGCTCACCAGCCAGGGCACATTACATTTCTTTATAAGGACAAAAAACTGGAAACAACTTAACTTCCCATTGATTTGGGAAGGGTTAGCTAAATCATGTAAATGCACACAAGATGCCACCAGTGACAACAGCGTGTGTCCATGCCCTGTGATTTGGAATAGAGCACACTATAAGCACAGCACGTGGTTAAGAAAAAGGTCAAGTTACAAATTCTCTTCTCCATACAAAGGGATTTATTGTGTAAATTAATTCACATATGCATGCATGCTTTATCTGTGTTGCTTGGGTTTTCTACAAGAGTATGTATTATCTTTACAGTTAGAAAACAAACTATTTTTAAAGCATCTGTTTATCCCACAGGTGTGGATTTTAATTTGTGAAGCACCCACTGTATGCCAGGCACTGGTCTAGGTACTGAACTGCCCCACTCTTTGGGTCCTGTCTGCCATCTCTAGCCTGATCATTTAGAATCAGAGACTGTTGGAACTGGTAAGACTCAACCGCACCCTTATTTCACAGATGTGGGCTCCAAGGCCCAGAGAAGGTAAGTGACTTGCAGAGGGTCACACAGCCAGTTTAACCCAGAGATAACCAAGCCCACTTTCTTGGCCTTCATCCCAGGCCTCTACAGCCAGGCTACACTGCTCTGCCCTGAAGCTGAGTATGAACTGTTGTTTGGGTTGTTGAGGGGGGAGGTGCTTTTGAATGTCCTGTGTGCTGGGAGCCCCAGTCCAGACAAACCCAAAATGAAAGATAAAAGGTCCCTGAGTAAACCGTCATTAGTGGGGAGGAGCCCGACCCTGCACAGGCAGAAAAGCAGCTTTGGTAGGGCCTGGGCTGGCCATTAACAATGTTTGCCCTGCATCACACTGACAAGTACAGCTCAACCCCTTCACCACTTTCTATAAGAAACCCAACCACACCAAACACTTTGGGGTTTTTATACACTTTCCCGAATGTTTGGGTGCTCACAGAGAGCGATAGCCCACCCCTCCTGCCCTTGTCTCAGGGAGTTCACACCCTCCCACTCCCCCTTTCCTGGCTAGCCCAGCCCCACCCAGATTCTGAGGGCCCAAGCCATCCCCTCAAGGCCCTTCCAACAAAGAGAAACTTCCCTCCCAGCTCCCATGAAAATAAAATTCTATTTCATTGCTCATAAGATTTTAGAAGCTTTGAAGTCCAGAGTCTTTGAACCCTGGAATCTTAGACATGGAGCTGTAATGGCCCTTAAGAATACTTTAGTTCAGTCCCTCTCGTCTACAGGTGGAGAAGCAGGGTTCTGAGAGAGGAGAGGTCTTGTCCAAGATCACAGGGTACCTGTGGCTGCTAAATCCCAGCTGGAGCCTGCTCACAGATCAGGGAAGATTAGCCTCATCCTTGAACCAGAGAACTGCTCCCTTCCCATTCTCATTCACCTCCTCCCAAGAGCCTAGGTTGACATCACTCCTGGCAGTTGGGTTGTCACAGGGAGGCCCTGCAAGTCCAAAAGCCAGAAGACACTGCAAAAACTCAGGCTGAGGGTCTCCTCCCAATTTCCAGGGTAGATCTGACCCAGGCAGAGGGACAAGTTCAGGAATGGTCCACCTCCCAAAGTACAGCAGGGAGAGGCAGGCAAGCCAGGTTCCCAAAGCATCCTTTCACTAAGGCCCAGGGAGCACCACACACCTAGCCCAAGGCACAGGGTAACCAGGGGCAGGAGCTGGTCTTCAAATTCAGGTGTGTGTGGCTCTAAAGTTTGTTCTGAAACTCAGGGCTCCTCCACGAAGGCTGAGCCTGCTGGTGGGTGTGTACAGGTGTGTGGCAGGGTGTGGCATTGTGGGGGCATGTCCCTGGGGGAGGATCGTGGGCCTTTGCCCCCCCAGATGCCTCTGGAGCCCACACAGAAGAGAAGAGCGGTGGTCCCTGGAACTTTCTCATCCCACCCAGCTGGGGAGAAGACAGCCCCAGACTGAATGACATGAGACCGGGTCCTCTTGCCAGCTCTGCGTCTTGTAACCACGTTGTGAGGGGCAGAAAAGGCTGACAGTAAACCCCGTTCCCTCC
The DNA here is from genome assembly GCF_964146895.1 of Miniopterus schreibersii. NCBI lineage: Eukaryota > Metazoa > Chordata > Mammalia > Chiroptera > Miniopteridae > Miniopterus > Miniopterus schreibersii. The sequence goes on from NC_138110.1 coordinate 64,128,138, forward strand.
TGCTTTCCTCTCCTTCCTCTTCTCCTTGCCAGGCGTGTGATTTTTCTGGGCCTTAGTTTCTCCCACAGAGAATTTGGAAGGCTTCTTGGCTGAAGCCACTCCCACACTGCACACCTTCGAGGTACAAGCCAGGGCAATTATTGGGTGACTAGGTGTCTCGTAGGTGTTGCTGCTGGGGTGAAAAGGACCACGCCTCCTCTTGAATCCTGCTGTCCTGCTCAGGAGGGTTCCAAGGTCTCCCTCGTTAACCTGGGTCTGGCAGGCTGCTCGCTTGACACTCTGTCCTGACGGTCCACACAGTGCTGTGCAGAGGAAGCAAGGAGTCGGCCAGCCCTGGCATGGCAGGTAAGTGGGTTTCGGGGTGCAAGGGCTCCTGGAGGAGCTTCAAAAATGGGGGTTTGTGCAATGAAACTTTGATCATTGATTCTTAAAATTGTAGAGCTGCGTGATCCCTGAGCTGTCCCCTCATGTTCATGAGAGCATGGAGGCCCAAAGAGAAAGAGCCGACTCCAGACCAGGTCTGGGGCCAGGCCCTCCCCACAGGCCTTCCTGGGCCCTTCTGGCTTTTGGGATGGGTCTGCTCCCTGAGACCAGGCCTCGCCACCCCAGCTCACTCCCCATACTACAGTTTCGAGAGCTGGGGTGGCCTCTCACTATTAGCCCTGCTTTACAGGGGCTAGCTTTGCTTCTTTCAGGGCTCACCTAGACGTCTTCTTCCCTATCAGCCTTAAACTTGACCAAGTTTAATTGCTGAGAAAGGATCCTTCTAGGAGAAAAGTCAGTGATGAGGGGTCCAATGTCAGGTCTGTTGCTAATTTGCTGGGTGATCGTTCCTCTCTCTGAATCTCGATTTCTCCACCTGTAAAACATCAGTATTAGGTCCATCATACCTAGGATATAAACTATTAGGCTGAATTCCGTTCCCCAGTCTTCTGGGACTTCTTGGCTTCTTGGGGACCTCCCTCTCAGAGCAGTAGACGAAGCCTGCTATGCAAACTGTGCATGGACGACAGACATTGGGTCCTGGGTGGAAACTGTGGCCTGCCTGCTGCTCTTCCTCTCCCCGTCCCTCGTACTGTCCATGCAGACATCACTAGTTGACCCCAGAGCTCTTTCCCACAGAGCCTGGATGTGGCCCTGGAATACTCAACATAGTTCAAGTAGTCCCTACCATTTGATCAGTGTTAGTCATTGATATGAGACCCTTTTGCCATTGTTGAATTACAATAATCTTTTGGCTCAGAAATTCTAAGAATCAAGAATATTCTCTGCAGTGTTGGCTCTGGCTGGGACATTGGGTTTGAGTTGATGGGCCACTTCCTACTGGTAAAAGAGAGGCCAGCAGCTTCCGACAGGAGCAGGAAGAAAAGGGAGATTGGGCAGTGGCCCCAGGCAACTCCCCAATTAATCATTTAGCTATGGAGGTCAGGTGCCCATGATGTATATTAAGGACAGGGTCATAATAGGGCCCATTAAAAACCAATTACGTGGAGTCTAGAGTCTAAGGGATGTTGCTGGCTTCAGCAAAACCTCCTGGGTTCAGTCCCACTGGGTGCCATTCCTGGGCTGGGACAGAGATCTGGGGAGGAGAGCATCATCAGCTCTTTGGTGAAGGGCAGGAGGAGGACCAGCTGGGGTGAGCTAGGGCTGGGGGTGGGAGGCAATCTTCTGCACATAGACCCTTTCCTCCAACTAGGACTCTTTCTTAGGCTGATCTCTGGGGGCAGCTGTTGAACAAGTGAGCTGGAGAGAAGTTGTTGTCAGGGATTGGGGGGTGGGGAGGAATGAATGGTAGGCAGGGCCAGACTGTGAAGGACCTTGAACGCTGGACTAATGGTTGTGGATTTGATGGCTCTTGAGCAGAGAAAATGACATGCTGACTGCCGTGCAGTCGGAAAAGTCTCTTCCCTTGGCTGAGCCTCGCTCAAGTTTCTCTATAGCAATGTAATAGGATGGATTGAACTGGATGAGCTAAAAATGTTCTGAGGCTGTTGGGGCCAATCAGTAATTTTAAGCAAGAGGTGAAAAGAGTGGAGTAGAAAGAAAAACAATGTGTGTGGGAATTGGGAGGGAGAACCAGTGAGAAGGGGGGAGATTAGGGGAGATGAAGTGGCCACAATGGAAAAGCCCATCTTTTTTACCTCGTCACTGTGGACCCTGTGCTGTGTTAAGTACGTTGCAAGTAAGGAGCCCACTCACCCTGCATGGAGCTTGCTGTGCTAGAGTGCTCATTAGTGGCTTCTCCTCTCACTCTCAGAATTTTCAGATTTGGGGATATATTTTCTCATTACCCTACTCATAGTCATTACCTCGTCTTCCCCAAAACTAGGAAGGAGGTATTATTATTTCCACTTTTCAGGGAAGGAAATCTGAACCTCAGAGAGGTCCATTAACTTATCCAGAGCCACACAGCCAGTAAGTGGGAGATTCAGGATAGCAGTGATTGGCAGAACACTGGAACAGCAGCCAGGAGTTCTTGTGCAAATACTGATGACAATAATATGATTAATAACACACACATTTACTGAGTACCTAATAGGTGCCAGTACTGTATATGAATTATTTTGTTTAATCCTCACAACTCAAGGAGGTAGCTACTATCATCACCCCCATTTTCACCAGGAGACTGAAGTTCAGAGAGGTTTGGTCACGTGCCTCAGATCACACAGCCAACAAGTGGCAAAGTCTGCATTTGAATTCATGTGTGCTTCTGAAAACCGGCTCCTAATTGCTGTGCAGAGTGGAAAGGAAGGCCAAGAGAGGAAGGTGGGAGAGAGACGGGACAGAGGGTAGCAAAGCTGGGGGGACCAAGAGGCTTTGGGGTGACAGGTAGGTGGAGAGAATGCTCTTACGGCAACCCTCTCTCCCTATATCCGGGGGGCATAGCCTCAGGCCTGGGATTCTTGAGTTCAGGGCTGGGAGCTCACCCCACATATCCCACGGTGGGGACCCAGGGACTGACAACATGTCATCTATTCTGTCCTCAGGGCCTCAGGTGCCCTGTCAACCAGAGGGTCCCCAGATGGGACACTGCCTCTTCCAGCCCTCCCCTGGTGCCCACTGAGGTGCTGAGTGACAACAGAGTCAGCAGTCTGGAGGGGAGACAGATGTTGTGGGCAGGGGCTGAGAGGAGTCCTGGGGGTATCAGAAGCACTAGATTGGACAAACCACAGATTGTCCAACCCCTAAAAATCCTGGGTCATTTCATAGATAAAAAAACTGAGGCTCAGAGAGAAACCACTTAGCCTGGGTACCACAGGGAGCCAGTGGCAGGTCAGCCTGTCTGGACTCAAGGCCACACACTCTGCCACCTCCCTGACACATGACTGTGGGAGGAGGGAAGTCAGGAAGGAAGGGCAGGTTTCAGAATGTGACAGTTTGAGAGAGAGAGAGATTATGGGTGTGTGGGGTGGCTGGGGAGTGAGCGCTGATCCTTGAGGGTGTGCCCAGAAGCTGGTGAGCATCAGCTCCCCTTTTCATACTCTCATCCCAGCCAAGGGGCAGGGAGGATCATTTATTCATTCATGCAATCATTGTTCACTGAGCATCTACTATGCCCTAGGTCCTGAGCCACCCAAGTCAGGTTCTAACAACCCAGAAAGAATGAGACCCAGGCCTTGCCTTCAGGAGGCTCATAGTCCAGTGGAGGAGAGAGACATATAAGCAATGAACTATAAACAGGCTTCCTTGATGATTGATTGGGGTCAATCAGATAGTCTCAGAGAGCAGAACTCAAGCTGAGCACATGGAGGAGGTGGTATTGGGTTTATCTTGGTAGGGGTCTGGACCCTGGCCTTGAACTGCCCTATATATCGGCTCCCCTCCCTGGTGCCCATCAATCCCCATGAGGGCTGGCGAGGATGCTGGCTAGGGCAGAATTGGCTGTAATCACCAGAACAGTTGCTTTCCCCCTGCAGGATCCTGGCCTGACTATCAGCCCACAAAGGCCAGGTCATGGGGGTGTGATGCTGATGAACACAGATGACTTAGATCACCAAAGGAGCAGCTCTGGGGACAGGTCACACGGGGACAAGAGCAGTGACCTCCTGGGATAAGGCAGGTGTAGAGTTGGTGGGGGTGGCAGGTTGGGGTTTCTTGGTAGTAGCTCTGCAAGATTGTCAAGGGGCAAAAGGAACAGGTGTGTTTCTTCTGTGGCAGTAACAGAAGGCAGAGTGGGGATATATGGGGGCACATAGAGCAAGAAAAAAGACCTTGGTTTAGCAGAAAGAAGGATTTTTCAGTATCTGGGTGTTGGATGAGCTGCCTCTCAGGTATGCAACCTAGAACCATAATCAGGTATCCCCTGAGAACTTGACCCCAGAAGGAAATTGCAAGGGAGATGGTCTTTGAGATTCAGGGATAATGATGATAATGGCAGTTCTGACTCATCCCACCCCTCTTATCCCCCTGTGATAAGGCTTCAGATGCCCAGAGGGTGGTGGGGACTGGTTTGGGCTATGACAGGGAAAGAGGAACCCAAGGCAGAATTCTCGGGACATGAACCCTCCTCACCTCCTAACACCGCTCCCCCGCCTCTGGTAACCACCTGGGTCATGCCAAGGTTGAGATAATTACAACTTAATAACCTCATCCCCTGCTCCTGACTCATCCCCTGAAAAAAAAAAAAAAAAAAAAAATTGCATCCTGGTCTGGCCTGTCTCAACATAGGTCATGGCTTGTCTTCATAGACTTCAGCCTCACTGTGCCCTCAGACAAGAAGTCCCTTTCTTCCTATCTCTCGGCCTTAGTTTCTGTCAATAAAATGGAGACCTGGGCTTCTAACGTCCTTCCAGCTCTGCTGCTGTTACTAGATTAGCCAGTCCTATGTACAAGGCAAGTGGAGTTCCTGCCTGTGTTTTCAGACTAAATAGAGGCTACCAGAGATCAAAATTCTGGGACTTGAGAGGTCTGTTCCTGCCCAAGAACTTGGTGGGAAGGCTTCAGTCCTACTTTCGAATGTGAGAATTGGCAAGCCAGTGTGGGGGGGGGGGGAGGTCCCCTGGCATTGTTCCAGCTCTTGCCACTTGGGGGCACTGTTGAACAGGGGCTCTGCACAGTTCTTGCTCACCCACCACAGTGGAGGCTGTAGGAGCTCCCAAGCTTGGGACACATACATCAGCTGTGTAAGTTCCTATTCATGTGTTCAGTCATTATGCCCAAATCATGATGCCAGGCTAGCGTTTCCAGCCCAGGCCAAGCCAGAACTAGCCTTTTCCAAGAATCTCAGGCCTGGTTATTGAGACTAGCAGCAGCCCACTTCTCACAAGTGGAGACCAGTTAGAAAGCTTTCGCAGTCTAGAGGACAGAGACGTCGGTAGCTTGGCCTGGGGTAGCAGCAGAAAGAGATGTAGGATGGATTCGGGGCAGATTTTGGAGGTGGTACCATGTCAACTTGAGGATAGATTGGATAAGGGGTGTGAGAGCAAAGGGGAATCAAAGAAGATTCCTTGGTTTGTCCCTGAGACCCAGAACAGATGGGATGCCATCCACCAAGATGGGGAGAGCAGAGACTTGGGCATGGGAGGGAGGAAATCAAGAGTTCAGCATGTTAGGTTGGATTTACCTAGAGGATCACCAAATGGAGATTTCAGGTAGATGGTTGAATACATTGTTTGGATTTCAAAGGAGAAGTCAGAGTGGAGATATAAACTTGGTTGTTAACAGCAGCAGACCTCCATCAAGACCATTTCATTTGATCAAGAAGCTTCCAGTGATAGCGAACCTCAAAAGGCAAGAGTTTAGGGACCCCATTCTTTTCCTTCCCCATACTCCTTAGATAAAGGTACCACATCAGAGGATATTGTCTGGCTCATAGTAAGTATTATATGTTAGTTATTCATCTTATTACTCTTATTATCATGTTTGGGGGTAGCGTGGCTGTCACATTACCTGGCATAGCCTTACCCAGCCTCCAAGTTTGAGTTTTAATGTTGGAAAGAAGAGCTGAATGTTATTATTATTATTATTATTTTTAATCTTCACCCGAGGATATTTTTTCCATTGTTTTTTCAGAGAAAGTGGAAGGGGGGGGGGAGAGAAATATTGATGTGAGAGAGACACATCAGTTGGTTGCCTCCGACCAGCCTGGGAATCAAGCCTGTAACCGAGGTACATGCCCTTGGTCAGAATCGAACCCAGGACACTTCAGTCCATGGGCCAACGCTCTAACCACTGAGCAATCCAGCTAGGGCTAAATGTTATTCTTGAAGAAGGGTCCTAAAGATTTATGCAGACACCAGAGTTTCAAGTTGAAAAATTCAACACGTATGAATTAAGAACCCAAACGTGGATGCAAAAGATATGTCACATTTACTGATACTACTTAAATCAAATTAAATCTAACTTTGAGTTCTGAATCCACTCAGCTTGTTGGAAAATCTCATTCCAGTTATTATTAGGGCTCCCTCCCTGTGACAGTTATCTACTGCAGTGTAACAAACCACCCCAACAACACTTAGAGGCTTACAACAGCAACCATTCTCTCACTCACGCACCTGCCATTTGGGCAGAGTTCAGCAGGGACAGCTTGTGTCTACTTCATTTGGTGTCAGGTGGGGCAGTGTGACTGGGGGCTGGAGGATTTGCTTGCAAGATGGCTCACTCCTCTGGCTGCCAAGTTGGCGCCAGTTGCTGCTGGGAGTTCATCGGGCTGTGGGTTGGAGGTCCTGGTCCCTCTCCATGGGCCATTTGGCTTTTTTTATGACATGGCACTGGGTTCCAAGATCAAGCAACTCAAGGGAACCAGGCAGAAGCAATACAGCCTTGGAAGTCACAAAGTGTCATTCTGTTTTAGCCACAATTCCTACCAGATTCAGTGGGAGGTATATCAGTGCCATAAGAAAAGTACATGGAATGAGAGATATTACTGCATCTTTAGAAAATACAATCTGCCACTCCCTTCCCAAAAAGTTATACAAAGGTTCTAGAATCTTTAAAAAGCCAAATATTTTGGCCAGCTCTCTCCAAACATTGTCCAGGTGAGCCATTGCTCTGATGTGCATGGACCAAGCCCATGTTGTGTTTTTAGAGTCTGGGACTTGTGCGGTTTTGACTCCTGTGGGGTCAAAGGTAATGGCAGCATAGCCTAAAGGTTCCAAACAAGCACAGATTCAGGAGCCAAATTTCCAGTGCCATCACTTACAGGCTGGGTGACTTGGAGCCTCAGTTTCCCCATCTGTGAAGTTGGCATAATAATAGTATTCCATCACATGGTTTATGAAGATTAAATGAGCTAATATTTATAAAATATTTAGAAAATGCTTGACTCATAGGAAGTTTTATTAAATAGTCCAGCCAAGAATTACTGAGCACTTACTGTATACTAGGCACCAAATAAAACAGGGCCAAGAGTCCCATGGTAGGTACCTTTGGGCAGGGAGTACTCGATGATATTACTTCAGTGGTTCTCAAGTGTGGCAGATTGCATTTCATAGGATGGTCATATCAATATATACCTCATCTCACATGTTCTTCTTACAATGTGACATTGACCCATTTTCATCAAGAGGTGGGGTCTGTTGCCTCCCCGTAAACCTGTGTAGACCTTTGTAACTGCCTTGACCAATAGCATACGGTAGAAGTGACATGAGTATAACTTCTGAGGTTAGGTCATAAAAGGCACTGCAGCTTCCACCTTGGTCTCTTGAATCACTTGATCAGGGGGAAACCAGGTGCCATACCATGAGGATACTTTCCAAAGCTTGCTCTGAGATGATCGAGGTACATCTGCTCTTCTGCTGGACTGTTAACCTCCTGGCAGCAGGGCTAACGTATATTCCATGGCTCTTGAGCCTGCAGCGCCCAGCGCAACGCCTGACCCCTGAATGGATGAACACTGAAGATGGAAGTGGGTGGAGGGAGAGGATGCTTGGGATATACCACCCGCCTCTCCCCCGGAGATACCCCGTCCAGTTCAAGACAGTCTAAACGCTACCTCCTCAAGCAAGCCTTGCTTGTCGCCCTACAGACCAGGCCATGCCCCTCTTTTACATTTTCTCTCAGCTCCAGGTCCTTTGCCCTGACAGCATGTTTCAGAATGATAAATGTTAGTATTTGTAGAGTCACTTATTTGGTGTCAGCTGGAATATAAAGCTCTTGTTCTCAGGATCCAAATGACAGGCAGTTGTCCTCCACATTCCCTCCATGAGGTATTATTATTCCCACTCTCCAGATGGGTAAATTGGAGCACAGAGAGGTCGAGCAGAAGGTAGTTTCACCAGTAGATGACCAAGTCAGGATTATGAACCCACAAAAGCTGATCCCAAAGGCTGTGCTCATAGCCATTGACCCACACAGCCTCACTGTGTATCTCTCCAGGGTAAGCCCACATCTATCCTGTTCACCAATATATCCCAGCACCAGCCTGGCACAGAAAATACACAGTCAAGCCCGGCTGGTGTGGCTCAGTGGTTGAGCATCGACCTGTGATCCAGGAGATCGTGGTTTGATTCCCAGTCAGAGCACATGCCTGGGTTGCAGGCTCGATCCCTGGGGGGGGGGGGGGGGGGGGGGGAGGAGCAGGAGGAAGCTGATCAACGACTCTCTCTCACCATTGATGTTTCTATCTCTCCCCCCCTCCCTTCCTCTCTCTGAAATCAATAAAAAATATATATTTTTTAAAATACAGTCAATCCCCATATTTGCAGATTCTGTGTTTGCAAATTGGCCTACTTGCTAAAATTTATTTTTAACTCCAAGTCAGTACACTTGGTGCATTCCTGGTCATTCGCAGTCACGTCAGACTGATGGAAGACGATCCGGATCTCCTAACATGCATGCTCCCAACCAAAGTGGAAAGACAGGATGGCAGCTCTGTCTTCTTATTCCTGCTCTCGTACTACAAATTGAGTGTCCTTTTGCAGTCCATTTAATGCCACGTTTTCTGCATTTTTGTCTTTTTTGTTGGTAAATTCACTGTTTAAATGACCCCCAGCCTAGTGCTGAAGCGCTGTGTAGTGTTCCTAAGCACAGGAAGGCTGCGATGTGCCTTATGGAGAAAGCGTGTGTGGATAACCTTCATTCAGGCATGAAGTATAGTACGGGCGTCCATGAGTTTAGTGTTAACAAAACAACAATATATTAAATAAGGTGACTTTTAACAGAAACATACACTAAACAAGGTTATGTATTGATTGGTCTATGAAAAAATTGTGACAAGAGGCTCCCAGGAACCTGCCCTGTACTTTCCCTGGAAGCGGTGTCCAGCACTCACTAATTCAGCGTTCACGGAGACCTTATAGAACGTAACTACCACAAATAACCAGAATCTACTGTATGGGAGAAATAGTGGCTGCAGGAGCACGTGACTGGCAGGCTGAAGCAGATGGAGGGCATGGATGAGAAGCGTGCCAAGGGCTGGGCTCATCTCCCTCTCCTCTCCCTGCTCAGGGATCAGAGTCACCAAGGTGGACTGGCAGTGGCCAAGGAATGGTGCTGCCCACCACACCCAGGAGTACCCCTGCCCAGAGCTCGTGGTTCGCAGGGGCCAGATGTTCACATTCATACTGGAGCTGAACCGTCCCCTGGACAGCAAGGACACCCTCATCTTCACGGTGGAGACAGGTAACTAGCTCACCAGCAACCTCCACTGGTCCACAGTCAGAAGCACTTGTCTTGTGACCAGTGACCTGAGACCCTGTGGTCATCAACCCAGACTTGGTGGGAAACAAATCCTTATAGGTGGGCTGAGCCCTGAATCCTGGAAGCTTTTGATGACAGCTTTCTGGGGATGGCTAGGAGGTGCTTCCAGCAGACAGTGGGATAGATAAGATGGCAGCTCTGGAATCCTGGGAACACCAAGGATCCCGAAGCTCGGGAAGGTATGGGAAATCAGCAGGCAATTTTGGAGCCCATACTTTTCTTTCCTGGACAGACAAAAAGCAGACTTTGGTCTCAAAGAGTCCTGTCACTTTCTCTGAGGTCCAGGAGGTAGGTGGGAGTCAGGACAGCTGAGAACCCCATTCTGCCGCTGGCCCACCCTTGTCTTGGTCAGGTCCTTCCCTGCAACAGTGTCCCAGCAGTTCAGAGAGCGAAGGCCTCACTTCCAAGCGGGCAGCTTTCCTGCTTCTTGGGAGCTGGGTTTCCTAGAGGTGACTGGGCCTCCTGATTCCCTCTCCTCTCCTCCAGGACCCCAGGCTTCTGAAGCTCTCTGCACCAAGGCTGTGTTCCAGACGTCGGAGCTGGAGGTGGGAAATGTCTGGACAGCCGTGAAGGAGGATCAGCAAGGGAACACAGTGACCGTCAGTATCACCAGCCCGCCCGATGCCGTCATTGGCCGCTACCAGCTGAGCGCCAGGCTTTCCTCCCGCCGCAAACACAGTGACCGGCAGCTGGGCGAGTTTGTTCTTCTTTTCAACCCATGGTGCCCAGGTAGGAGCCGCCAAGTCCAAGGCAGAGATTTTCCTGGAAGTTGTCCTAGAGGAGGGCCTGCCCTTAGAGGGGGCCTTGGAGGCAGGTTAATGCACAGGGAGGTAAATACTAAAAGCTTGGTGAGAGCCAGGCCTAGGCAGAGGTGGGCACGGGGCAGAGGAACCTGGTAGCAGGTGCTTCACAGCCTATGCCAGCCGGGCAGGAATCGGTGGTTTCTGATGTGCAGAGGCCAGTAGCAGGGATGGGGCCTGGTGGCAGGAGAGGCCCAGGAGTGGGTAAGAGCTGGGCTTCAGCCATCAGACAGCCTTGGTTCAGTCCCAGCTCTGCTTCCGTCTATGAGCCTCAGTTTTCTCATCTGTAATGTGGGAATAACAGTGCCTACCTCTTAGGGTTATGGTGAGAATTCACAGCACTAATGCTTGTAATGTGCAAAGCACATCATAAGGGGTACTGGGGTTAGTATTCCTATTAGTATTTAAGAAATATGAGGCTCCTGTTTGCACAGGTAGGGTCACCCGAAGACATCGGGACTCCTAAAATCCCTCAGTCTTAGGCTAGGCTGGGGTTGGTCCCTGCCTGGGGAAAGATCGGTCAAGGGAATGGAGCCTGGCCTCAAGGCAGCCCAGCAAGCCCCTCTTGGCCTCTCCTGCCACAGTCAGCCTCCCGACACCACCCTGCAGCTGAGCCCTGAGGTAGCCCCTTTGACTACTGCTTTTCAGAGGATGACGTGTTTCTGGCCTCAGAGGAGGAAAGGCAGGAGTACGTGCTCAATGACAGCGGGATCATCTTCCGAGGCGTGGAGAAGTGCATCCGAGCCCAAGGCTGGAACTACGGGCAGGTCTCCAGGGGCACAGGCCACAGGGGGACGTGGGCTAGGGCATGCAAAAGCTCAACCCAGGAGCCCTTTTGTCTGCTCACTTCTTCCCAGGAGGGACAAACTGTCTGACTCTTAGAGCAATTCATTCATTCATTCATTCATTCATTCATTCATTCATTATCTACTATTAGTTGTGTCAGGGCCTGCGCTGGGACCTTCGGAAGGCAAATGCTTTGGATATAATTTGGAAACAGAACAGGTCAGTTTTGCGATAGAAAGATAAATAGCTTAGATCAAGGGTTCTGGATCTCAAGCCTGCAGCAGCGAAACATGGAGGGCTCCTTAAAACACACAGATGGCTGGGCCCCACCCCCAGAGTGGCTGATTCATAAAGGGGGGTGCTGAGAATTTGCATTTCTAACAAGTTCCCAGATGATTCCATTGTTGCTGGTCTGGGGCCACACTTGAGAGCCACTAGCTTAGGTAAATAGTTACAATACAAGGTGCAATGGGCAGAGGAAAGTCAGGGTATAGAGATGGGAACAGAGGAAGTTCAGAAGAGCGTGAAAGAAAACACCAACTCGGGGATTGGGACTGTGGAAGGCTGCATGGTATTGGGGCTGGGTGTCCAAAGTTCAGAGGGATCTGAATAAGCAGGGGGGAGAGCAGACAGAACAGCATGGAGGTGGGAAGTCAGAGGGTAGCTGAGGCTCTACTAGAGGAGTTCTGTCTGCCTGGGCTCCTGGTGCCCAACCAGAAGGGTGGCCAGCCAACTGAAGGACCTTGACTGTGGGGCTGCAGAGTGGGAGTGGAAAGCATGTGGGGCTCAGGGGCTAGGCAGGGATGATATACTGGAGAGTTTAGGATCCACCTAAGGAGTAACCACTTCTCAGCATCCACCTCTTACTGCCCTGTGAGAAAGTGAGGGTTCCCAGACCTTCCAAATTTTCAGAGACTAGAAATTTTAATTTGTATGTAAAAAATCTCCCAGTTTTTAAATGAATCCCCCAGTTTGTCAATTAATTCAAAAGTAGTTGAAAAAATCATAAAACCCAAATGAGTATGCCAGTGGGGTCAATGTGACTCCAGAGCAATAAGTTTACACTATTTACAGTGGGGAGCTGTGGGGGCTAATGAACAGGAGAGAACATGATTAAGGCTGAGCTTCTGGTTCCTGATGACTCTCTAAGGAAAGGTTTCTGAGACTTGGGGACCCTCTGTGGTGTCCCTGGGGGCATGGGGGAGGCAAACTCCCCTGCACAACACAAATGACTGCCTGGGTGAAGGTCATGGGAGGGTCTGGAATATGATTGAGGCCCTGGCCCCTAAGCACAGCCTCTCTGGGGACAGTTCGAAGAGGACATTCTGGACATTTGCCTCTCCATCCTGGACCGAAGCCCCAGTCACCAAAACGACCCAGCCACCGATGTGTCCTGCCGCCACGACCCCATCTATGTCACAAGGGTCATCAGCGCCATGGTGAGGAGCCCCACCATCCCTGCATACACACTCCCTCATGAATCCCGGCTAACCCCAGGGTCACACCCAAGTCACCTCTTGTTTAATTTTCTACCACTGCCTAAAAAACCACCCCAAAACTCAGTGGTGTAAAACAACCACTTATTATGCTTACAATTTTGCAGATCAGGGACTTGGGCAGGGCACTGTGAGAATGGCTTGTCTCTGCTCCAAGATGCTTCGACAGGGGTTGTCTGAATGGCTGCAGATGTCTGGGACAGTTTGATGGGACCATATATCTGGGCCCTTGATTCTGGCAGCCAATGTGTCCCTGGTTCTCTCCCATGCCCTGTCTGCTGGAGCTGGAATGTGAAGATGGCTTGTTCACTCTCATGTCTGGCCCTGGGCTGGGATAGTGGGAAGAGCTGGGGCTGGCCAGTCATCACTCTCTCTCTCCATACAGCCTTTCCACATGGCTAGGTTGAGCTTCCTCAAAGCATGGAAGTCTCTGAGTAATCAGGCATGACACCTGGCTTCTCCCCAAGTGATTGTTCCAGAAAGAGGGAGAAGGAGCTACCAGTTGCATAAGAGCCTGGGCCTGGAACCTGGCATAGCATCATTGTACCATAGCCATTGGTCAAAGTAGTCACAGGCCAGCCCAGACTGGGGGAGAGGGTACACAGACCCAACTTCCCGGGGGGGGGGGCACCATTGTTACTCTATTATACACCACAGTCCTTCCTCCTCAAAAAGTAGCCAGAGGGCCTTGTAGCTCTCTCTAAGAAAGCAAGTGTTAACATCAGCAGGTAGGTATCATGATTCCAAAAATGGACAAAGCTGCTTTTCTCAGACTTGATACTCTCAATTCCCCAAGAGGTTAACACCTCAGAGAGATGTTAGAGCACAGAGACTCAAAAGCAGTGACCAGTTCTGACAGTAGAGCACTATGGCCCTGGGGGACAAGTCCTGAACTCCTTTTACTAACTTGCTGTGTAATCTGAGCGCAGATTAACCGCTCTGAATCTCTCTTCTTTTTTGTAATCTGGAAAAAAAAAGGAAATAGAACCTACTTTAATAGAACCTACTTTAAGCAGGTTAAAGCATGTGCCCAAAGCCTTTAGAATAGTGCCTGGCACACACTAGCATTTAATGAGTGTCGATTGTCTCTATAATTATTACAGAACCAACAATCCCCCAAAGTACACCATTTAAAACAGGAAATGCTCTAAGACTATAGATAACTTTTCAACAACAGAGTATCCCACTGGAAGGTAACGGAAAGTGATAAATGTCAAAGGGTAGGTATTTTAAGAGAGTAGATGACCAATTTAAAAGTAAGGGGTGACCACATAGGCCTGGGTGGTCCAAAGACGGAGGCGATGTTACGATGGTGAGGTTGCCGAAGAGGAGAGCCCTGCCCGGTGGTGGACCCATGCCCTCCTCTGCCCAGGTGAACAGCAACAACGACCGGGGCGTGGTTCAAGGCCAGTGGCAGGGCAAGTACGGCGGCGGCACCAGCCCGCTGCACTGGCGTGGCAGCGTGGCCATTCTGCACAAGTGGTTCAAGGGCAGGTTCAAGCCAGTCAAATACGGCCAGTGCTGGGTCTTCGCTGGAGTCATGTGCACAGGTACCCAGGGAAGGAAGGTCCCCAACCCTAGGCCAGTTCTCTCATTTGCGTCCATTTGCATATATTTGCATAGACCCTCTTCTCCATCCAAAAAACCCCCAGTCTTTCTTTATTGGTGATGGGGAAATAGAAGTCTGGCTAATGAAGAAAAAAACCAGATCATTCATTTACGAGACTGTTGATCATTTGTTTTGTAGAAGGAGCCCCACCTCCCTCTGCCCTTGAATCCTGTGGCCCCAAGGCCTCCAGCCCCCTCCCGCTATTACGTGGCTGTCACGTGGCTTCCAGGTCCTGCCAGCCTTGGAGCCTGTCTGTTCAAAGGGGGTGCTGGGGGGGCAGTAATGTCTCCAGAAGTCCCCTGAATGTACAGGAGATGGTGGTGTTTCTGAGAATGGAGACGGGAGCCTCGGTCCTGACAGAGTAGACAGACAAAGACAAGGAGGAGCCTGTCTCCTGAATGAGGGGGGCGGCCAGCTGGGGGAGCCAGGCCCCTCCCCAATCCAGGGTCCTGGCCTGCTCCTGGAGCCTCACCAGCCTCCTGCCCTTCAGTCCTTAGGTGCTTAGGGATCGCGACACGGGTTGTGTCCAACTTTAACTCAGCCCATGACACGGACAGGAACCTGAGTGTGGACAAATACGTGGACTCCTTCGGGCGGACCCTGGAGGACCTGACAGAGGACAGCATGTGGTGGGTCCCAGGGGCTCCCTGAGGCAGACTCAGACCTAGAGCTCAGCTCTCCTGAGTCAGAGCCAGTTCTGGAAGGAGAGGCACCCTGGGGTGGGAGGGGTGGTGCCAGGAAGGTTGACTCTGCTGAGATGCATGAATCTTTGGACATGTGACTCAGAGGTCACAGGAGAGGCTCAAGGTCTGACTGCCTTGAACCCCGGGTCCTCCCTCTGTGGGACAAAGCCCTCCCCAGAGTCCTGTGACAGGGGGGCTGAGATTCCCTCCTCACAGTTATCACGTCTCTGGGCACATGCTGAGTGTCTCAGGTGGAAAACAACCTTCTTTCTCAGGTCAAACAAAACTCTTCCCACAAAACTTTAAAAATTAATTTTAAGTTAATTTTTTTTAATAGGAAACACATTCATGTGCTTTCAGGTACAAAATGGGTTGCAGTGCTAAGTCTCCCTCCCACCCGGTTCCAGCCTCGCTGTCCTCCCAGGGCAGCACTGTGACTAGAGAGAGGCTCTGCAGACACAAGAACATACACCTCGCTAGTCCCTTGCACACCTGCTTTTTAATATTCGCAGCATTATGTAATAAGGCAGACCTCGTTTTATTGCGCTTCCCTTTATTGTGTTTCACAGATGTTGCTTTTTATTTATTTTTTTAATATATCTTTATTGATCTCAGAGAGAAGAAGGGAGAGGGGGAGAGGGAGAGAAACATCAATGATGAGAGAGTCATTGATCAGCTGCCTCCTGTGCACACCCGACTGGGGATCGAGCCCGCAACCCGGGCATGTGCCCTGACTGAGAATCAAACCACGACCCCCTGGTCCATATGTTGATGCTCAACTGCTGAGCCATGCTGGCTGGGCCACACATGTTGCATTTTTGACAAATTGAAGGAAGACCCTCCATCAGCAAAAAGATCACAACTCCTTTTATTGTGATATTTCACTTTATTGCAGTGGTCTGGAACCAAACCCATGACGTCTTTGAGATATGCCTGTACTGTTCATCTTACTCATACATTTAATAATTTCATATCAATACATTCAAGATTTCCTTATTTTTTGTAGTGTGTAAAATAATATCACACTAGTACGTTCCAGGCCCAGTTCTAAGTGCTAGACATATACTAACTCACTTATTCCTCCAAACAACCTGTGAGCAAGCTAGCATTATTATGTCTATTTTGCAGATGAGGAAACCAAGCACAGAGAGGTTAAGTAGGTTGTCTACAGCCACACAGCTAGTGAGTGAACCAACAGGGGTATGAACCTGATCTGCCTTTCAATTGTATGCGAAAAATCACTGTTTATCTAACCATCTCACACAGATGGACCAGACGCCTGCCTTTTATAGACAAGGCTTCAGTGAATAACCTTGTCCGAATGTCTGTTCATATGTGTGCGAGTTGTCACACAAGTCAACTTTCTAAAGGGCAGGGAAAACCGTGAAGAGCGTACAATACAGAACACAGACAACGCTGGTCTTAGAAGGTCCTCGCCAGCCCCGGAGAATGTCCAGGAGCCCTTCCCCAGCCCATCTCCAGCCTCCTTCACCTCTCTGCCTCCCTTCTCCCTTTTCCTGCTCTTTTCACTTCTCTTCACTCCCTTTCCCTGCAGGAGCACCACAAAAATTACATTCTTCTTTCCTCGTGCAGAAGGGACAGCCACTTCTTTTGGATGCTGGGGCCTCTGTCACCATGCAGATTATCACTGTCCTCCCTTTTGCCCCCAAATGCTTATCAGGATATCTTCCCAAAGACCATTACTTACCTAACAAGAGTTCGGAGACCAGCTGTAAAGAGGCCACATTGGGCCAACTAGGGTTTCTCTCTGCTGCTTCCTGACTGCGTGACCCTGTTTCGCCTTTCCTAGTCTCGTTGTTAACATAGGAAACTTAAAATAAAACCCGAGCTCCTTACCAAAGCCTGCAGAACTCTGCATGATCTGAACCACACCTACCTCCCATGCTGGCTGTAGCCCAGAGATACTTACATGTTTTCTGTTCCTCGAACACACTAAGCTTTTTCTTATCTCTAGAGCCTTTGCACGTGCTATTCCTTCTGCCTGGAACACTGTTCCCTCCACTCTTCCTATGGCTACTTCTTTCTCCTTTGAGTCTCATCTTAGATGTCACTGAACTACAGTAAGTCTCCACAGTTATTCTGTCTCAGGCCCCTGTTTCCACAGCATGTACTGTTACTTGCATTTGTTTTATTTATCTGTTTACTTGATCTTGCCTATCTCCCCGCCTGTCTCCTTCGTTAGGATGTAAGCTGCATGTGGGCAAGGATCTTCTATCTTATTTGCAGCGGTGTTTCTGGTACCTTTGAACATCAGGTTCTTGCTACACACCCTCCACACACACACACATACAAACATGTTCTCATCAATACAGTTGCGTGAATGGTTCACAGGATTCAGCCACAGCACTCTTGCAGAGCACTGGCCCAGGGACTGGTTGCACTAGGAACTTCCCCACCCTGTGCTCACAGTAGGCCACTCTGCCCCATCCTCTTTCTGTGGCAGGAATTTCCATGTCTGGAATGAGAGCTGGTTTGCCCGGCAGGACCTGGGCCCCTCTTACAATGGCTGGCAGGTTCTGGATGCCACCCCCCAGGAGGAGAGCGAAGGTATGAGCTCGGCCGGGTGGGTCCCAGACCCCTGCTTTTCCTCACCCATGCTGCTCACGCCCACCCCTCCTGCCCAGGCGTGTTCCGGTGCGGCCCAGCCTCGGTCACTGCCATCCGTGAAGGCGATGTGCACCTGGCCCACGATGGCCCCTTTGTGTTTGCGGAGGTCAATGCGGACTACATCACCTGGCTCTGGAATGAAGATGATGACAGCAGGGAACGTGTATATTCAGACACGAAGAAGATCGGGAGGTGCATCAGCACCAAGGCTGTGGGCAGTGACTCCCGCGTGGACATCACGGGCCTCTACAAGTATCCAGAAGGTAGGGGCAGCATAGTGGCCTCCATCAGCCTCCGCAGATGACCCGTCTGCTGCAGAGGGACAATTGTGGGCGGCCAGGGCCAGGCCCTTTCCTGTATGTTCTGGTGGTGACAGCTTCCTTTAGCTCTGTCTCTGTGCTTTGAACTATTGCCTTTAGCTTCTATTAATAGCTTCCTCTGTTTTCTAAGATTTTCCATATTTAATAATAATAATAGCTACATTTCCTTGAGCACTTACCATGTGCCAACCACTGCGTAAGCTATGTTCATGCATGATAATAATTACTATAAACAATGATGACAATAGCCGGTATTTTTTAATTGAACATCTAGCATACTTACACTAGGGCCCAGTTCAATAATAATAATAATAATAATAATAATAATAGCAGCTCCTGTTTATCATCTGCCAAGGCCTTTGCCATGGTCACTAATTTGTGGGCACTGGTTTATTGAAGAACCTGTACTGGTTGGGATACAAAAGCAAGACAGATATACTTTTCTATTATCTGCCTCCAGCTATCTACTTTAAAAATTGCCCTTTCCCACTGAATAACAGGTCTCTTAGCAATGCCGTGATCTGATCCATATATTTTCAGCCACTTCTGCTTGTTAAAACAATGTTATTCAAGTAACTAAGACTGAAGTTCAAACTCGAAGCAGAGCTTGTCTGAGCACAGGCTATAGCAGCGACCAGGAAGGCTACTGTAGGGAGCGGCACAGCCTCCACCCCTCCTTTGTCTACTCTCTATGCAGCTCTGGTTGCACATTGGAATCAGCTGGGGTGCTGTTTTACGATATAGATAAAAACAACAATTACTTGTTTGCTCAGGATTTTGTGGGTCAGCACTGTGGGCAGTGCTCAGCTGGGATGGCTCGTCTGCTCCACATGCTGTCTCTGGGATGGCGAGTATGCCGGGGCTCAGGTGGAACTGCCAGGTTGGCTGGGCCTGTCTCCCCATGTAGCCTGTCGTGCGCCAGTAGGCCAGCGCTGGCTTGTCCACGTGGCAGCAGCTCAGCCAGAGCTGTGAGAACTGAAGCTGCAGGATCTCTCAAGGCCTCACTGAGAATTTGCGCCATGTCACTTCTGCCACATTTGATTGGTCAAAGCCATAAAAGAGGCCACCCCAGATTCAAGGGGCAGGAAGTAGATGCCACCTCTTGATGGGAGGAGTTGCAAAGAAAGTCATTTTTAATCTACCACAGAGCCCCACTGTACCCCTGACTAACTGAATCACAGGCTCTATAGGGTGTGACCCAGGTATCAGGACTTTTAAAAGCTCTCAGGCGATTCCAATATGCAGCCAATATAGAGTGTCAGGCTGAGGAGAGGGAGGCGGAGGAGGGAGAGGAGAGAAAAAGCAAAAGCCTTTGACTTCCCCTGGCGAGGATGCCATGCCCCTGGGTGGCAGGTGCTCCTAGTGAAGGCTCTGAGGACAGGTGAGGGCTCCACTGCAGCCTGTGCCATCAGGACTCGCTCCTGAGCACTGCTGGTCTCTTGAGGCATTAGCCCCTCTTTCAGTGGATCCCTTCCCACCCCACTGGCGGTCACACGCTTCCCTCTGATTCATGGTAATTTTGCCCCCAGGTCCTACAGGGGTTTTACAGGGCTGTGGCTCCCACAGTCATCTATATCCTGTGCCCCACTCACAGGCTCGGTGGGGAGAGAGTTCTTGATGGGCTGTCCACCTGCCACCTCCCATCAGTTCTCTTCTCCCTGCTCAGGTAACACACAGCTCAGAAAGCAAGAAAGGACAAGTAGAGCTCCCACAGCAATGAATGCCAACTTCCCCTTCCAACATGTCAGAGCTAAAATTATAAACTTTTAAAAGAAAACAGAGGAGTTAATCTTTGTATTCTTGCGTTGAACAAAGCTGTTTTAGATATGATATCAAGAGTACAAATGACAAAAGTAAAAATTCGACTTCAGCAAAATTAAAAACTTGTGCTACAAATTATCAAGAAAGTGGAAAGCCCACAGAATAGGAGAAATATTTGTAAATCATGTCTCTAATAAGGGACTTGTATCCACAATATACAAAGAATTCTTACAACTCAATAATAAAAATATAAATAACCCAATTTTTTAAATGGGAGAATGAATAGATAACTCTCCCAGGATGATTTACAATTGGCCGATTAACACATGAAAAGATGCTCAACATCATTAGTCACTAGGGAAATGCAAATCAAAACCACAAAGACATGTCTCTTCACACCCACTAGGACTGCTATAATCAAAACTACATATTATATGTGTTGTTGAGGATGTGGAGAAACTGGAACACTCATACATTGCTGGCAGGGATGCACGGTGGTGTAACTGCTTTGGAAAACAGTTTGAAAGTTCCTCATTAAAAAAACAAAAACAAAAAACAGCCCAGCCGGCATGGCTCAGTGGTTGAGCATCGACCTATGATCCAGGAGATCAAGGTTTAATTCCCAGTCAGGGCACATGACCAGGGGTTGTGGGCCCCCTCCAGCAGGGGGCGTGCAGGAGGCAGCCGATCAGTGACTCTCTCATCATTGATGTTTCTCTCTCTCCCCCCCACCTTCCTCTCTCTGAAATCAATAAAGACATATTTAAAACAAAAAAACAAAACAGTTACCAGGCAACTCAGCAAATGCACACCTAGGCATATACCCAAGGGAAATGAAAACAAATATCTACACAAAAACTTGTACAGGAGCATTCATAGCAACATTATTCACAAAGCTAAGGAGTGAAAACAACTTGTTAAGTGAAAAAACTAGTCACAAAAGACCACACATTGTATGACTCCTTTTATATGAAATGTCCAGAACAGACAAATTAGAACTTAGATTAGCAGTTGCCTAGGACTGGGGTCCCAATGAGGAGAAATGGGAAGTGACTGCTAATGGTGATGGAGTTCTTTTGGGGGGCGTGAAATGTTTGAAAATTAGATTATGGTGCTGGGTGCACAACTCTGTGAACATACTAAAAACACGGAGTGTTATTCCTTAAGTAGGTGAGTTGTGTGTTATGGAATTAGTATATTTGAATAAAGCTGTTTTAAAAAATCAGGTGGTCAGGAAAGGCCTCCCTGAGAGTGACAGTAGAGTCTTCAGCAGAGAAACGAAACATTTTCATAGTAGAAAATATTATGAATACATTATGGAGTAAAATGCAAAATTCACATACATCTTAATAATAAAACATGAAATGTTAAAGAACCTTTTCCTCCACGTGGCTGCCTCAAGCCAAGGTCCCACCGTATTGAGGAACCTTGGGGGGAAGTGTCAGGCAAGGGGCTGTGTGGAAGATCGCATGCCACAGGTTTCAAGAAGGGAAGTGGGCCCATCAGATTTGGATTTCTGAATAATCAGGATGGTGAAAGGCCTGGAGTGGCAGTGACGCCTACATTTCCAGGATGGGAGGGAACATTCTTGACCACTGTACTCAGTGCCTTGCCTGTGGGTCTCCTGTCTCCACTACACAAATGGAAAAACTAAGGCTCAAAGGTGCTAAGTAATAAAAACAGTGATAAAAATTCACGCTACCTGGTGGCAAACTGACCTGATGATAAGGCTATTTATATGGTGGTCTGACGGGAGAAGAGGGCAGATTCTAGAGCGATCAGTGAGGTGCTGCGCAGGCCTTGGTGACTGAGCAGTTGTGGGCGGTCAGGGTGAGGAAGCGTCTGGTGGGGACCCCGGTTTCTGCTTGTGCACTGGGTGAATGGAACCACGCTGAGTGAATCAGTGGGCGAGTGGGGGCCATTCGCTGACTGAGGAGTGCCGGTCGGGCAGAGGGCGGCAGGTTTGGTTGGACCTGGGGCACCTGTGGGACTTCCTGTGGGCAGGGGTTGGGGGGAGGCTCTCCAGTTAAGCGTATTACTCTGAGGGTCAAAAACAGGTCGGTACTGGTCCTGGCCAGGTGCCTCAATTGGTTGGAATGTAGCCCCTACACCAAAATGTTGTGGGTTCGATATCTGGTCAGGGCACATGCCTAGGTTGGGGGTTCGATCCCTATTCGGGGCGCATACGGGAGGCAATCGATCGATGTTTCTCTCGCTCTCCCTTCCTCTCTCTAAAAATCAGTAAGAACACATCCTCAGGTGAGGATTAAAAAAACAAAACAGATCTGTGCCAGCAACGCAGAAAGTGGAAGCCCAGGGGTCCTAACTCACATGTCCTCAGGAGCCTTGCAGATGGCACCCCCTGAGAGCAGCAGGCCAGCGGGCAGAAAACATGGAAAATGTGGTCCAGAGGGAGCACCATGGCTCAGCCCTAGAGCACTGCTGCCATCTAGAGCGGGGAGGGAGCATGATTGGCAACATGAGATTGGGGCCAGACCGCCTGGCTGCAAACCCTGCCTTCCTTCCAAGCCGCTTTATATCTCCTTGCCTTGGGTTCCTTTCTGTTAAATGGGATGATAAGAGTGCCTACGTCCTGGGAGGGGCACAGCACCCAGAGCTGTAGTTTCGGTCTGCAGAAGCGTCAGCTATCGTTACCACAGGAGACTTCAGGCCCAGTTGTCAGGGAAGCTACAAATCTGTATTGTTATGGGAAATTTCCCCATCCAAAGTTGTTGGCAACTGACCAAAAAGTTATTTCCCTGGCCAGGTCCGGTACCCAGCTGGCTAGAGCATCCTCCTGATACGGAGGTTGCGGTTCGATCCTGGTCAGGGCACATGCAAGAAGCAACCAGTGATGCATAAACAAGGGGAACAACAAATTGATGTTTCTCTCTCTTCCTCTCTCTCTAAAAAAATCGATAATTTTTTTTAAAGTTATTTAACTAGTCCAGAACCAAACACAACGCATAGGGCTGAGTTCTGCTTATGGCCCTTGGGCTGCCCACGTGAGATCTCCCGCAGCCCGGTAAATTAAAGTGGTGGGGCGGTGGGGGGTTGCCTGGAGGAGAGGGAAATGACAGAGGTGGCCCTGGGTCTCAGAGATGTGCGCGGCCCCGCAGGGTCCCGGAAGGAGAGGCAGGTGTACAGCAAGGCGGTGCGGAAGCTGTTCGGCGTGGAAGCCTCCGGGAGGAGGGCCCGGGTCCGCAGGGGCGGCGGCCGCGGGCTCTGGCGCGACGACCTCCTGGAGCCCGCCACCAAGCCCAGCATCACCGGCAAGTTCAAGGTGCTGGAGCCGCCCATGGTGGGCCACGACCTGAAGCTGGCCCTGTGCTTGACCAACCTCTCGTCCCGGGCCCAGCGGCTTCGGGTCAACCTGAGCAGTGCCACCATCCTCTACACCCGCAGGCCGGTGGCCGAGATCCTGCATGAGTCCCGCGCAGTGCGGCTGGGGCCCGAGGAAGGTAGGAGCGCCCCCGCTGGGTGGCATCGGCCCTCGGAGGGGTGAGCCGGCTTGGCATCCCCTAACCCTGCGTTCACTCCCAGGAAGAAAAGCCTATTCCTAGCGTTTGCTCGGTGCCTTGCCTCTCGGCCACACTTTCCAGAGGAGAAAACTGAGGCTCAGAGGGCAAAATAATGAGAATAGTAATAAAAGTCCACGACCATCTGGTGGCAAACTGACCTAATGGTGGGAGGATTTATAGTCTCTATCAAATCAGTATAAATATTTACATGCCAAATAAACACCAGCTGGGGGCACTTCATAATCTACGGGAAATGCCTCGAGTTGGCTTTCTGCAGCCCAGGTGTTCCGCGTGAGCGGGGCAGACCAGTACGAGGTGTTTATTACGTGCTCACACGTGCCAGGCCCCAGCCAGAGGATTCAACTCACACCCAGAAAGGTGACCTCACACGTCCAAAGTTACACAACCAGTGTGTGTAGGGGCAGGACTTCAACCAGCCTGGCCTTAGGGATACGCTCCTGACTAAGAGCCCAGGGCAAGAAAAGCCAGGGCGCATTCACTCGGCTGGGCCTGTCGCCCAACTGCGGGCCTTGGAGTCAGGTCAGGTCAGGTCAGGCCCTGGTGGGTCGGGTCAGCCCGCACCAATCACGCCGAACGGGACTAAGGGCACATTTGCCTCAAATGCACCCTTGGTACTTTGAACCGAAATAGAATGACTTCAGTCCTTTGGGAGATTTTTGCACAACTTTAAGTGACTTTATTCCAACTGCTTTTTAAAAAAAGTATTTCAAGGATTTTTTTCATAATCTTTAAACATAGCACATCCTATATGATTGACTAAATATATCCCATCTGATTATTTCCTCTTTTCCTACTCTCCCTCCCTCCCTCTCTGTCTCTCTCTTTCTCTCTCTGTCTATCTCCCTTCCTCTCTGGCTCCTCTCTCTATCTATTTTTATCTATCTGTATCTATCTACCTACCTCCTGGACTCTAAGGATTCAATTAAACAAAGAAATTGTTCCTCTGGGCCATTTTCTGGTGTGAAACATGTATTTTGACAAGGCGTGAAAACATGGGAAGGATGTGTCATTTAATTTTCACAAACTCTAAATTGCACTTTATAATGAAATATTAATTAACATATACTTTCTCCTGGCTTTTAGCAATTTTTTTCATATTAAAAATAATGCATATTCATTAACAATTTAGAACACACAAGAGAAAGATCACCTATGATCCTGCCCCCGACCTACAAATTAACATATTTTCCTTCCAGATTTTAATGCCTGTTTGCTTTTTGAAAAATATAGTTCTAATTATATTGTGAATACTCACTGGTGCCCTGCTCTTTTCACTTTATATTGTAATTTAAAATTTTTATGCCTTTCATTAACATCATTTTAATAGATGTGTAATCTGTAAATAAATATATGGTGATTTATTTTTCCCCCCTCTTTTGAGTAGTTATT
The DNA here is from genome assembly GCF_964146895.1 of Miniopterus schreibersii. Classification (NCBI taxonomy): domain Eukaryota; kingdom Metazoa; phylum Chordata; class Mammalia; order Chiroptera; family Miniopteridae; genus Miniopterus; species Miniopterus schreibersii. Next base: position 64,152,791 of record NC_138110.1, read on the forward strand.
AGCTTACTGAGATTTAAAAATATAAACACTAGCCATGGCCAGTGAGCTTAGTGGTTAGAGCATCAGCCCAGGCACCAAAGGGTCACAGGTTTGATTCCCGGTCAAGAGCATGTACCTGGGTTGCAGGTTCGATCACCAGCCCTGGTCGGTCCCAGTCGGGGCATGTGAGGGAAGCAATCAATTGATGTGTCTCTCTCACATTGATGTTTCTCTCTCTCTCTCTCTCTCTCTCTCCCTCCCTCCCTCCCTTCCACTCTCTCTAAAAATCAATGGAAAAAATATCCTCAGGTGAGGATTAACAACAAAAAAAGAAAGTGGCAATAGAGCAATAGAGGATGGTAGGGCCTAGGACGAACTGAAAAGGACATGGTACACCTAAATAAAAATATGTATATGGTGGTCAAAAAATAGCCCAAATATGACTGACAGTCATAATCACAAGAAGGGAATACATAGGCAGGGTGTTTGTGGCTGGTGAGAGAAACAGAGATGGCCAGGACCACAGGAGTTTAGAAGGCAGAGGGCAAAGATCACTGGGTGGGGGTATCAGTGAAGGTTTTTCATAATTAGTGGGGCTGATTAGGACTGGGCCTTAATGGGGAGGGAGTATGTAAAGAACTGTGAGGAAACTAGCCTTCTCCCTGGATTGGACGCTTGAGACAGGTCTTTGGCTTCCCTCTTCTCTGTATCTAGCACACAGTAGGTACTCAATAAACAGTGAGTGAATTCCTGATGGGATGAATGATTGATGAACTGAGAGATTTCCATCTGGAATGACTAGGCAAAGTTGAAACACATCTCCAGGAGTTCTTGGAGAAACAATCTGGTGTCATGGTAACTGACTGGCCTGGATTTGAATTCCGCCTCAATTTAGCTCCTTGATTCACTTGCCAGGTGACATTGGACAAGAAATTACCCTCCCTGAGCCCTAGGTTTCTTCATCTGCGAACTGATAATGTCTGCCTCGGGCTGGTTGCAATGACCAAAATGAGTATAACTGTGAATTGAACCTTCCCTTCCTCCTTCTGGGTTCCATTGAAAAAGAACACTGGATCCCCAACTACCACCTCTGCTTTCCATTCCAGAGAAAAAGATCCCAATCACAATATCTTACTCTCAATATAAGGAAGGCCTGACAGAGGACAAGAAGATCCTGATGGCCGCCATGTGCCTTGTCACCAAAGGAGACAAGCTTCTAGTAGAAAAGGACATTACTCTGGAGGACTTCATCACCATCAAGGTGACTCCTGTCTGCATCCACCACCCTGTTCCTGGCAGAACTGAGGGAGGAATCAGAGGCTGGGGGGTCTGTGCCTTTGGCTCCAACTTCAGCTCTCAAGGCTGGGAGAGGTGGCATGGACGCAGAGGGGTGGGTATAAGGGTGGAGCTCTGTAACTGGGTGTGTGAAAGCAGAGGATGCCCCGTCCTCTGACCCAGCCAGGACCATGGGTTTCCTGGGGAATGGGGCCGAGGGATGATTCATGAGTATTGCCCCTCCAGGTGCTGGGCCCGGCCATGGTGGGGGTGGCCGTTGTAGTGGAAGTGATGGTGGTCAACCCCCTCTTGGAGAGAGCGGAGGACTGTATGCTGATGGTGGAGGGCAGTGGCCTTCTCCAGGGACAGCTCAGCATCGAGTAAGTGTCACTCTGGGGGCGGCGGGAAAAGGGGGGGGCTGCCTTCCTTATAAGATGGGCCATAGAGAAGCTGCTGGTGGGGCAGTGCAGGAGAGATTCTGGACCCCCCGAAATTAGACACACCTGCCTAGACACACCTGCTTTCATTCATTCATTCATTCACTCACTCATTCACTTATTAATAATGTAATTCACCCGCTCACCGTTCAGATTTTTCACTTATCCATTTATTCACTCACTTTTATTCATGTTTTACTCATACCTTCACTTACTTATCTGCTCAACTGAGTTTTCACTGGTTCATCTACTCATTCCTTCTTTAATTTGCTCACTCATGTACACAGTCGCTCTCTCATTCACACACATTCCACTCATTTATGCACTCATTTATTTACTTACTTACTCTCAATGATTCACTCACTCACTTGTATGGTCCTTGACCATACTGGCCTTTGCTCTGAGCGACATGTCAACACCAAGATGAAGAAATGAAGTTCCACCTACAGAAGGGCTCTCAGAGACAGATGGCCCTTCAAATAAGGACAGTGATTTATGCAGAGGGGTGGCTCCTCAAGGTCTGGGGAATCAGAGGCAGCCCTTGAGTGGGGGTCAGGTGAGACCATGGAGAAGCCCAGGTGGAGCTGATATTTGAGCTGGGTCTTAAATGATGAATTGAGAAGCTTTTCAAGTATCAAGGATAGAGGGCCTCCCAGTCAGAAGTTTCCATGGGTGGTGTAGTCAAGGAAGGTCTCCTGGAAGAAGAGAAACTTGATCTTGGCCTTGGGTCTGATTGAAATAAGAATGGCATCCTAGGGAGGGAAGAACAGTGCAGAAAAAAGGAGCCTGAAAGAAAAAGTGTAAGATATGTTCAGGGGACAGGGAGGAGAATAGCCTAGCTGGCTGGGAAGAATGAGAAGTGGTGGTAGGGAAGATTAAGTTGGAAGCATTTTAATGGAGCATATTAAGTTGGAGGCTTGAATGTCAAGCCACAAGGTTTGACCTTGATCTTGAGGGTTCTGGAAAGTCATGGACTGGCATGCCAGGCTCAGGAATGAGAGAGGGCTGACGGTCTGCCTTTTCCTTTCCCCTTTCCCCAGTGTGCCCAGCCTAGAGCCGCAGGAGAGGGCCTTGGTCCAGTTCAACATCACCCCCTCAAAGAGTGGCCCAAGGCAGCTGCAGGTGGATTTTGTCAGCCCCCACTTTTCGGACATCAAGGGCTTTGTGATCATCCATGTGGCCACAGCCAAGTGATGGGCCACAAAGGGATGAGTGGAGGAGATGGCTCTCACTCCTCTCCTGTCCACCTCTTTGCCCCTGCCACATGGAAGCCAGGAGCCCTGGGTTCCAGTCCTGCTTCAGCTTCTGCTCCTCTGTGAACTTGGGGCAAGTCCCTTCCCTTTTGAGCCTTGGTTATCCTATCTGTAAAATGAGGTTAGACTCAGCAATCCTTAAACTTTTGGACGATGGATTATGTAGGAAGCCTTTACCACCTTCATCTCATCACCCTTGTTGCTCGAAGGCTGACGGATCGAGCATCAGAATAACACCAACCCACCTGGCACTGCCACCTCCTGCCAGCCAGATCACCGTCACCCCGGCTGATCCCTGGGCTCTTGTTGCTTCTCTCAGCTCTTCAATGCTCTGATCACATCCAGACTCAAGATTATCTCCCCCTGGCTCTTACAGAGAACCCAAAAGTTTTCAAGTGAAACCTAAACATTCCTTAACACTCCCATTTTACAGAGTGAAGAGCCTTGACCGCGGACTTGTGCTTGCCATTTACACCACCTAAGTTTTCCCCCAAAGTCATGTTCCTGAAGAGCATTAGGTTTGGGATGGAAGATTTCCCCTCAGTGAAGACACAGTGAAGACACAGGTCCAGCATCTGAGGGGTTAATTCTTTTTTTTTTCCAATGTATCTTTATTGATTTCAGAGAGAGGAAAGGAGAGGGAGAGAGATAGAAACATCAATGATGAGTCATTGATCGAGCCTGCAACCCGGGCATGTGCCGACCGGGAATTGAACCCTGATCGCCTGGATCCTAGGTAGTCACTCAACCGCTGAGCCATGCCCGCCCGGGCTGAGGGGCTAATTCTGCCTGGAAGAAGCTGAAGATAGAGGAGCCACCAAGACTGGATTACATTTGGGTGTGCAGCTCCATATCTGATCTAGTTATGGTTATAAATGATCTCATACAACCAGCCCAGTGTTGATTTGCTTCTCTGGAACCAGAATAGTGTTGACTTTACAGAACATCCCCAGCAGCTTACACTATGCACAATCACACTCTTAGCATCAAACACAACAGAGACCCCTGGGATGAGACCAGAGCAGAGACCTCCAGGCTCTGAAGATAACTGCACCAGGCAAGAAAATCAATTCCAAAATGTTCCAGATAGCCAAAGGAATTATAACACATCATATAATTGAGGACTAGAGTGAAGAAATAAAATGGAGTCACAATGGTCAAGCTACTAAATTAAAAGTAGACTGAAGAACAAGGAAACAATTATATTCTTGTATTTTAATTGATTCTGAGAACTTAAAACTTTTGAACTTGCCAGTCCTGCATCAATACCTGGACACACATCAGGTCATTGTACATCAGTGCCTGCACATGTACCAGACCCTCTGATGACCACCTGCATGAGCTCAAGGAGAAATTGTTTCATTGACTGGATCACTGAACATCAGAATATTACCATCTCAGACCAGCCAGAGACTAAGAATACAGGACTGATTCTTCTCAAGAACGTACTTTTTACTGTAACCCTCAGCTTTTTTTTCTTCAGTACACTCTGAATGTTGTGTTTCCAGTTTACAAACCCTAAGACCCCTGAATAAATCTTTGTTATTTTATTTCTAGTCAAAGCCTCCTGACTCTTTGAGTATGTTTGACATAGTTTAATCTGAACAGCAGCAACAGAGCAGGCTCATCTGCGGTGAGACACCGCCTGCGTGCAAAGTCAGGTGGGAACAATTTATGTAGTGGGTCTTTTCAAAAGGCGGGGCAGGCAAATACGGTGTTTGATGGATGATCCTTGTGTCCAAGGCTTCAGTGAAGGCACTTCTCTGATGATACTACACAGCATGGGGACAGCTTAGAGAATCCAGACGAGGGATGCACTTTCGTCAGACCCTTAAGCTGCCTCAGCTCTAGGACCCCTTTTCCAAACCTAAGTTTTGGACGCTAGTCCTCTATAAGGGGCACAGCTGGAGGTTCAGAGCAGGCAGCCACTTCCTCAGGGTTGAGCAGTAGAAGAGGCACTGGGGACTGAAGACAATCAGAGGTGATCTCTCACACTTCAGTACAAAAGACAGTCCTTTTCAGCAGGAAGGCTGAGATGGTCTTCCCTTGTGGTGGCCCCAGACACCTCCCTCTTCCAGCAAATGCCATTTGCTCTTCTTCAAGCTTAGCTGTCACAGGTTGAGCTTCTAAGAAAGCTGACTCTTGAGATGCAGTTTAGGGTGCAGGATGTTGAGAAGTGGCCTGGGGATCAACCCCAACCTCAAACTAAGTCCTGATTGCAGACTGAGCCCTCATCCTGGCTTCAGGCTAAGTCTTGCTTCTCCATTTCTGCAAAAGCCATTGGAATTTTGATAAGGACTGCACTGAACCCATAGCTCCTTCGGGGAATGCTGCCATTGAATGTGAGGACTTTCCATTTCGGTTCCCTTTCTTTCTGGATGTTTAGTTTTCAATGTATAAATATTTCACCTCCTTGGTTAAATTGTTTCACAGGTATTTTATTCTTCTGAATATTATAAAGGTAATTTTTTAAATTTCCTTTTAAGACTGTTCATTGATGGTACGTAAAAACACAATTGGTTTTTGAGATTACACCCTACAATTTTTCGAACTTCATTTATCAGCTCTAGTAGCTCATAGTCTTTGGGTTGTCTATATACAGCATCACATTTGTCCAGTTTTGCTTCTTCCTAATTTGGACTTTTTTTCCTTGCCTAACTGCTCTAGCTCAAACTTCCAATACAGTGTTGAATAGCGATGCCCAACCCTGCCTTCCTCCTGATCTTAAGGGAAAAGTTTTCAGTCTTTCACTGTTAGCTGTAGGTTTTTCATAGGTACCTTTATAATGTTTAGAAAGTTCCCTTCTATTCTTAATTTGCTGAGTGTTTCTATAATGAAAGGGTGTTGGAAACTTTGCTGAATGTTTTTTCTGCGTCTATTGAGATGACCACATAACGTGGCTTTTTCTTCTATTGTGGGTTACGTCAAATCACCCTTAAATTCCTGGAGAAGCACCCCGCCTACACATCTTTTTTTTTCATTAAGTTCTCCTTTGCATTTAGAATTGTCTCTCCAATAGACAGTAATTTAAGAACAGTGGCGACCTCTGTACCCTTTAAGCTTGCTGTATGCAAGTACTAGAGTACCACTCAGTGACCACCTTATCGACTGAACAGACTTAGGGTTAAAAAAGTCACGGAGGCCCCACAATTCAAAACCTGGATAAGGATAAGGTTATACCAAAATTGTTCCTATCAATAGGATTTTCATTTTTAGTATTAACTTTGTACTTTACTGTACAAAAATATAAAGTACTGCTCGAGAAGCTATTTAGATGAGTTCCTGCCAAAGAGGATACACCAAGTCCCAGCCCTCACCAACAGTGTAGACTGTTTATTTCAATAAACTGATCTTTGCCAGTTTGATAGGTTAAAATGTCCTGTTGTAGTTCAATTCTATAATTCTCTTGGAATGAGGTTGTGCATCTCTGCAAATGTGTAGAAAAATATTGCATAAGGGAAGCAGCTAAAATCAGGGCTAAGTTTTCCAAGGCACTCCTTCTTGACTCAATTAAGCACCCGATATTATCAAAGATTTTTCTGAAAATGAACAGAAACTTACCAGGTGCATTTACAATATCCTAGTAAGAGTTTATTATAAATTTGTTTCACAGGCCACAAGGAAATAAAAGGACTATGTACAGGCTTTCAGGAAACAGGCAGGGAGCTGAGGAGGGCCAAGATGAGTCTAGGGCCTTGGTGGGTGCATTCCTGGGGGAGGGGGCCCTGTAAGGGAAACCAGACAATCTGGTGAGACTCCATGTACAACAGCATAACAAACAAACCGGTCTGTGGTAGTGTGGCCCTGGTGAACCGGGACCACGTCTCTGTGGAGCTACTTCTGTAACTCTGTGGCCAAGGATCAAAGAAGGCCTGAAGTAAGAGTAAGGAGTTTAGTCAGTGCCTGATCTGCAACTCCAATCCCCATCCCTGCCCCAGCTTCCCACACCCTGCAGTTATCAATCTATTGGAGGAATGTATGTGCTGACTGGTGACTTGTCTGGGGCTGATTAGGTTCCTATACTTATAAAAACCAAAAGCAGAAAACCTGTACTAGACACAGGAGTCGCCTAATGTGGCTGTGGGTAAGCTTAAAAACCACTATGGCTTGGTGAAAAGAACATCGGTCTGGGAGTCTGGACACTGAAATTTCTCTGGGCCTGTTTCCTTATATATAAAATGAGGACTTATCCCAAACTAGAGTTAAAAAGATATATATACTAAGTAGTATACAGCAAAGCCCAGAGCCCTTTCTTAATTACTAAACACTATCAAACCAAAGAGCATAGACAATTCCATGACCTTTACTGGGGACCCTCAGAAGGCATTATTTCAGTGTCCCAAGAATACTGCCTTGGACATTGAGAAGTACCCTAGGTGCAGAGGGAGTCAGATCAATTTAATAAACGCTGTTCCCTTTCCTTTCTGGACTAAGTTGTCCTCTAAGGGTTCACTTCCCTAGGATTAAGGACTGAAAGCCCAGAGGTATGGTCAAAATCTCATCTTCCCTCCACTTCCCATCCCAATATGGCTCTAGGGAAGGAAGTCAAAGTCACTGCTGTGAGCACTTACCTCGCATTCCTGGCGGAGGGGGGCGCATCCCTGGAGGGGGCATGCCCATTGGAGTTCCTCGTCCAGGGGGGATCCCCATTGGGGGACCCATGGGAGGCCTCATACCAGGAGGTGGGCCCATCATGCCTGCAAGAGAAAAGTCCCCAAAAGATAGCTCAGTGTCTGTCAAAAGGTAGCAGAAAAAATACAAAGCTGTCCAAGATCTGAAACAGATGGCCATTCCACCCTCTCAGCATCTCCTAGCGAACTGGGACTTGAGCCAAAGACGTGGGACTCCCACTGGCTCTTGTTCCACGGTCAGTCAGCCAGGCTGGATCTCAGAGTAATCCTGCTTAATTATAAAAACTCATCATCAGTTTCAGTCTGATTTACGTCTCATCATAAATCCAGCTCAGGCATCCTTTATCAATTAGCAATGCTCTCCTTATGGACTTCTCACCTGGAGGGGGTGCCCCTCGGCCCATAGGTGGGGGAGGACCCCCACGGCCGGGTGGGTACTGAGTTGGGGCCCCTGCAATACTGGCTGTGGCAGCAGCTGCAGCAGCTGCAACAGTGCCTCTTGCTTGTGGGGTCATCACCTAAAAGGATACAGGAAGAGAATTAGGCAGAATAGTCCAGTGCAATGCAGCATCCCACTCTCCTCCCCAACTTGGTAAAGAAACAGCAGACACCAAATCCCCTAAACTACAACTCACGGCATCAGACTTCCTATTCAAAACCAACTTCCAGAGATCAAGCCTGAATGCCCAATCCCCACCTTTCAGGCCTGAGTTAAGGATACCCAACACAAATTAGAGAAGGCACCTGCATTTTCAAATGACTAGTAACAGTTATAAGAGAGTATACAGGGTATCCCCCCAAAATAAGAGTATACAGGGTGTCCCCTACACACTTTGAATAATTATAAAGTCAGTGTTTATTAACATACAGCTCTTTTTCAAAATTGAGTTATCAGCTGTTAAAGTGTATATATGTTTCTGGGGGACACCCTATATTTCAAATGTCATCATAGAAATATTTTGCTCCAATACAGTTGGCTAATATACCTTTCATCTATCTCTTTACTAGTACCATCAACATAATTTACAATATCAAGTTTTCCTTTTCCCTTGATTCTAGGAGCACATACACAAAGCACCATGAAACTGATAGCCTGATGCTCATAGGCTGGTCACTCTGGACTCTTCCCAAACAGAAGACCCTCCCCCTCCATCCTTTACTTTAACCACCAGACACTGGTGCCCTTCCCCAACTCCTCACCTGTTGTGATGGTCCACCAACCCCACGAACTGGCCCAGCAAGTCCTGCAGGGGCCTGGGGCATGGGAACACCAGCTGGGATTCCTCTGCCAGCAGCCCTCCCAATCCCTGGGCCTCCAGCAGCTCCAGCAAGTGGCACTCGGGCAATGCCAGTCTAAAAAATAAAGAAACATGCTAAAATACTAGAGAATCACTTTGGAATGCCACTGCCACGGAAGCCCCTCAGACTTATAGGGAGGACATCAAAACAAATTATAGACACTGTCCACCCACATGTGGTAACACCATCACTCTTCCACCTAAGATTATATGCCTAACTGTCACCCTTGCAGCAGGCTAGACGAGCTTAAGGGTAAGTCTAGAGAAACATGCCACAACACAACCACCTACATGTGTTCCTATAAAAATTAAACCAAAAAAGGACCAGGGCTCCATTCAGAGGATGCAGTAGACAAGAGCACTTAATAGGCATCAAAGAAACATGAGGTGCAGTCCCAGCTGATTCTCACCTGGTGGGTGACAGTGGGTAAGTAATCCCACAATTGTGGGAGTGTTTCCTCATCTGCAAGTGATGGAGTTAGGACAAAACTGGTTATGGTCATGAAAATTTACAATGGACTACATTATAGCAGTAAATTCTACTGGAAATAGATACCAAGAGTTATGAATACGTACATAAGCTATGAACCAAAAAATACGGTAACATCCCTCGCAGACATTTAAACTGGAAAAGGCTTTAATCGAAGCCCCAAAATAAGGAAATGACTAGGATAAACTACTCTGTATTGACTTGAGAATACCTTTTAGTCATTTCATTAACATGACTTACATACATAAAGTAGATAAATATTCACGTTAAGTGAAAGGCAGAATGAAGTAGCAATGCATGTTGTGTGCTAATACTCAGGCGCCTGCCCTATTTCAAAATGTGGCTCGGTATTCACAGAACCGCGAACGACCAGGATCAAACGCCACTGCCACCACTCACTGCTGTGACACCTGTGCAAGCTCCTGAAACCATCTTATCTCTGAAGGAGGAGGAATTTGCCTCAAAGATGGCCACAAGGGTTAAATAAAATACCGAAATGCTTGGCACACGGTGGATACCTTGGCACTCTGCTCTGACTTACATCTTTGGGAGGGGGTCCCTCTACTGTCATGGAGACCAGGTTCTCCCCTCGAAGCAGCACCAGACCAAGGACTCGCTTCTCTTCTCTCTCTGCTTGTTTTGAGTTCTTTGGCCTAAAGACCGGTTTAGGAGAGAAACAAAAAAGCAAGCATTAGAAAGAGGGTAAAGTTCATTTTCACCTACCTAGGGCCTCCGGGATTCGTTTTACACTCTATCTCCTGACAAACAGTACACCAACTTTCCCTAAGACAGCTCCCTAGATAGTCTGCACAGGCTGAATCTGTAACCCCTGGTGGTTGTTTTCCAGACCAAGAGATAGGACAACAGTTAAGAAAAACCAGCCCTGGCTCAATGTTACTCTGTAGCAACCATCAAGCTGTCCTTTCTCAGTCAATCTTCTCTGCTACCTATCACTCCGTTACCTCCCTTCAGCTTAGGGTCTTGCCAGTGTCAGAAGGCAGCCAAAACAATTTCTCAAGTCAACTGAATCCCACTCACCCCACTTACAAGTGGGATCCTAGTAGTAACAATTCAACCCCACAAGTCTATCATTCTGTCCCTCACCTCAAACCAGAAATAGAAATCATAAAGAAAAAGAGTTAACTACACAGGAACTACACCTGTCTTCAAAGCACAAAAACAGCTATCTCCCAACAGCCACAACCAGAAAAGGGTGAACAAAAGAGGAAGATAGTCTTTGGAAAGAACCACAGAAAGGGAGGGGAGAAAAACCCAGAGCCAGTGTGCTAAAAATAAAGAAAAAATACCTGGCCAATGTAAAAATCAACTTCAAGATTTTACTTTAATGCTATTTTATATTAACAGGGTGGACATTTTTCATTTTAGGCTTATCTGTATTTTCATATTTTTAAGTAAAAGTATATTTTGCCCTTTCACAATCTTAAAAAAACCTTTCTGGGCATTTTAATTTTTTCTCATATATTTTTCTGTATTTTTAAAAAAATATTTTCTAATAAACATTTTTAAATCATCAGAATAAGGTTTGTATCATTTGAAAAACAGAAGAGAACCATCTGGAATAGTTCTACACTGATCTGCTGGCCCTTCTCTACTATATATACCTGGCACTCAGCCACTCCTACCACATTTTTTGTCCAACACTTCTTAACCTCATGCCACACAAAAAAAATAGCCTCAAAGGGATTTAACAGCTGCTGACAATGTAACATGGACACTGCAAGTGACAGAAGAGAGCTGGATGACCATGGAAATAACATAACCTCTTTGGGCCTCAAGAAGCCTTGAATGTAAAAATAGGACAAAAAGCTAGACCACATATTTTAGGCCAGAAACTTTAGAACTGTGAGTCTTAACATAAGGGAGTTATCCAATAACTTAGGAAACTGTAGGAAACTAGAAAACATCTCCAATTGTTTCTATATATGCAACAAAAATCACTGGCCCCAAACCCACAGGAGGAGCTGAGCACTTACCCTGAAGAGGGTCAGAGGCTTCTTAAAGCAGTTTCAGGCCAGGCTGTATTAGGAGAGCCCTTTAGGCTACAGCTTTACAAATAGGCAATGAGGCCAGAAAATCAAGCTCTCCCCCCTCATACACCTGTGGGGAGAACATGAGAGCCCTTTACCCCAATACCCAGGGGCAAGAGAAAGGAAGAGAAACAAAAAGCCTAGCAGCCCTCCTTACAACTAGTAATGTGCTAGAACTACAGAGCAAGGATTGCTGGGCTAAAGAGATTTCTTAGTGTCCGATGTCTCCATTTAAATCTGCCCTCTAAAACAGAAGAGCAACCAACAGGATCAGCTAGCTACATCACCACCTATCACTTAGCCCACCCAGCCAACTATCTCCCTCATCCAAATCCCTCCCCACAGCCCACTCCTCACTTGATCTTCCTGAATTCATCACAATCACATAGGATCAAATTCATATGCTTGTCGAAAGCCTTGAAGGTGCCAATGAAGATACGACCATCTTGCAGGATGCACCTCATCCTGTAGTCGATGTGCTGCAGCATCTTGCTGCTCTTGCCCACAGTCTGCAAGGAGAAAATCAGCAGGGATGAGACTCAACTCTTTTGGAACCACATATCACTTTCTCTTTATTTATTGATTTTAGAGAAAGAGGAGGGAGGGAGGGAAGAAGAGAAACATCGATTTGTTGTTCCACCTATTTATGCATTCACTGGTTGCTTCTTGTGTGTGCCCTGACCAGAGATTGAACCTGAAACCTCAGTATATCAGGACACTGTAACCAACTGAGCTACCCAGCCAGAGAGGAACCACATATCCCTTAGTCCTTCTTAAAAACTTCCACTGCGACCTTCTTTTCTATGTGTCCAACTTTCTCAGTATAGCCACAGTCCTTCCCCAGGAATTCTCCCATGTTATCCTGTGTTCAGCCCTGGCCTCTGCCCACTACTGTTTTTCCTCTTTTCCTCAAATCATCTCACATTACAACTCCTTTGTTTAGGTTGGGTAGGATGTCTCCAAATTAATCCAATCCATCCATACATGAGATTAGCCACCTGACTCCAGTGCTGTAGAACACCCACATTCCATTAAAAACACTGAGAAAAGAAGAGCTGTATGCCCTGCTGGGCATAGTTCAGCGGTTGAGCATAGGCATCGGATCCTGGAGATCATGGTTCGATTCCTGGTCAGGGAACATGCCAGGTTGCGGGCTCGATCCCCAGTCGGGGGAGTGCAGGAGGTAGCCGATCAATGACTCTCTCATCATTGATGTTTCTATCTCTCTCTCTCCCTCTTCCTTCCTCTCTCTTATATCAATAAAGATATATTTTTAAAAAAGAAAAGAAAAAAAGAGCTGGAATGGGACTGGCACTAAAAATCCAATCAACCAGAAGCTTATCAGAAAGGAGCTGATCAGCTTGGAGGTGAGAGTGGAATGTCCCGATTTGTTAGTGTGCCTTCAAGACTACTTTTGGGAGGGCAACTTTCTGGAAGCCAGGGTACTGATCAGTTTGAACACATAACGGTCTTTAAGAATATATAACTTGCTATACTTCTTAATTAACCCACCAAACTTTTCTACTTTCTAGCTTGGCTTGCAATGTGTCTTTGCTAAAATAGGCTAGAGACATCACAATGTGAATTGTTGGGTGCCCTTGGCAGTTATATTTCTCTAAAAATAAATGAACTGGCAGTTGATCTGTGTATCCCCCTCCCATCATTCCAACTGGCCAGTCCTAACTCATCAAGTGCCTTCTGTGTGCCAGGCCTGTTTATGCTGTTCATCTCTGTGAGCTGGGACAAGGACAGGCTTCTGAACCTAAAATGTGTTCATCAGAACCTTGAATTCCACCCTGGAGGCCCTGGTTATGTGGTTCAGTCTCCCTTAAATAACCCTTTTAACTGCCTTGTAATCACACAGCTTTTAGCCCCACAGACCTCAACCTTTATAGAAACGTTTTTTGGTCCACCCAGCAATAGTCATCCCTTACTTCGTGTTCACTGTATACCAGGCACTGTAATAAGCATTATATATATCATTTAATTCTCAAAATCAGCTCGATTATTTTTGCTGTTTTACAGATGAGGCCACTGAAGCTGTGAGAGGTAAAGGAGTTTGCCCTCTCAAAGCCAGGAAGCTGTATTAGAACCTCATCAGCCTGAACCCCGGTACACTTCATGTCATTTTGCTGGTTAAAATCCTTCAATGGCCTGCCTCATCACCAGCAAGATCAAGTGGCACCTAAGGCCTTTAGTAACCAGGCTACTGCTAATTCCTCCCATCTCATCCCATCTCATCTCCCACCTCTTCCTCTTTCCCTCTCCAGGAACTTTCTATGCTCTGCACTTACATCCGCGGATCTATACTATCCCCTCTCCCGTTTTCGCTGGAACGATCTATACTCGGCTCAGGAATCACCATCTACTCCTGAAAGCGTTCTTACCCCGCCTCCCTCTGCGCCGTTACTTTTACTTAATACTGAATTCTATCACCCGTGTCCCCGGCTAGAAAGTGAACTCGGTGGAGAAAGGTAACATTTCACTGTGCAGCCCCCGCGCATTAAGAGGCAGACGTACTCAAACATGCATATATGCCAAAAAATGAGTTCAACTCTTCCTCCGAACACTCTTCTTCGCCCTCCGTTCCCTCCTCCCCATCTCCTAGACCCAAGCACAGTCCAGTTTCGGCCATAAGCCCTCCCACCTCTTGCCCCAAATCTTTCTCACAAGCCTCACCGGGTCTCCCTAGTCCTCCTGCGGCTCTAGCGCCTGCTCTCGAAACCCAAACACACATTTCTTCCGCAAAAGTTTACTCAGTGCCTGCGAGACCCCAAGTACTGTGGTAGGGCGGCACGGAGATCCGCGGCTCCCGCCTGGCGCCCACCGAGCAGCCCAGCCTCGGTCCCGCTGGCCCCGCTCTCCCCTCCCCCAACCCGCAGACCGCCCAAGGTCCCGGCGTTTCGCGCCCGGACAGAGGGGCCGCGGCCCGGGCCTTCATCGCCATGAGCGGCCAACCACCGCCTCCTCCCCAATCGGTCGCGCCCCCCCACCCACAACGGACTCGGAAGCGCCCGCGCCGCCGGCCTGCGCCGCCTCACCATGTTGGCGGTTCTGATGGCTCCGATTCCCGCCGGATTCGCCTGCGCGGAGGCCTAACCGCCCTCCAGTAGCCGCTTCCCGCCGCCACAACCGGAAGCGCAGACGCGGGCAAAATGGAGTCGTGTAGAAAACTACTTCCGGTCCCAGAGCCCCCGCGTTTGAGTTTTGTCCGGGACCGGAAGCTGTGCGGCCGCAGTGGGCGGGGCCTCGGGCGCAACCACGCCCAGGCTGTCCTCGCGGAGCTGCCCTTGCTCACCGCCTTCCGGGCCCGCCGACTCCGGGGGCCCAGCTCCCAGCAGCTCCACCCAGGCCCTCCCCGGTACAGCCGCCGTCCCGGCTTCTACACGACCTTGCCCGACGCGCCCTGCCCCGGCGCCTGCACATTTGCTGTCGCCTCTGCCTGGGACGCTGGTTGTCCGGGTCTGAGCACGGCTCGCGCCCTCACCTCCAGAGGACGTCCGCGGCCGTCCCGTTTAAAGCCGCAGCCTTCCCGCGCTCTTTCACAGGAACAGCGAACATGCTGCGTGTCTCCGTTACTTTGTCATCCCCATTAGAACGTAAGTTCCCGCAGTGTGGATGGTTGTGCTGTCCATTGCTGTAGCGCCCGACACCGCTAAGCACGAAACGAGGCTGAATAAATACTCGAATGACCCAATCCCGTGCCTTTTTGAACGCTCCACACGCGCAGGCTTTTCCTATTCCTTTAACCCTGGGCTCCTCGTTTAACTCTTGACTTTAACAGCCAGCCGCCTGCCTGACGTGAATGTCTAATAGGCCCAGTACTAAATTTAACGATGAAAACGAAATTCTTGATTCTAGTGACGCTTCTTCCCAAAACCACTTCTTACCAGCATTCCCCATCTCAGAAGTTTCTGGGGTTAAAAACCAAAACGACAAACTTGGTACCAATCTTGGTCCCTCTCTCTCTTCCATCTCAATCAGCAAATCCTATGGACCTCACCCTCAAAATGTCTCAAATCTGACTGCTGTCGCCTGCCCCACGACTACCACGCTGCGCCTAGCCATCGTCCCCTGTCCTGGATCACCGAGCGGGCCCCTAACTCGTCTCTCTGCTTCCTCTCGGGCTCCCACAGAAGCAGAGGGGTCATTCTATGGTGCAGTGGACTGTATCAGATGGTGTCATCGCCCTGCTCTCCACTTCCCAGTAGCTTCCCAGCACACGTGGAGTAAAATCCAGCCCTGCACCCCTCTCCAACCTCACCTCCAACATCCTCCAGCCATACTAGTCTCCTTGTTGTTCCTCAAGGAAAGCTGCCATCTTGGGGCTTTGTAATTTTTTTCCCATGCCACCCTAAAATGTATGTTCTGTTGTCCCATTTTTGTCAACCTGTGGATGAAGAGATGGAGGCTCAGAGAGAAATAATCTTGCTCAAGGTGGCAAGAACAGGAGCATAGTACCATCTGGTTCCTCAGCTGCTCCCAAGTTACCCTGCATCCTAACATCACTCATGCATGCATTTTAAAATTATTTATTTAGTACCTACTAAGGCCATACGCTGCTACTGAGATATGAAGTCCCTGAAGGAATTTATGTTCTAGTGAGAAAGACAGTAAACCAAATGAATAGGTATAGGAAGTAAAGTAAGGTAGGGGGATTGAGAGTGATGAGTTGTAAATTTGGCTAGTCAGGGAATGCTCTCTGAGGAGTACATGTGAACAAAGACCTGATTGAAGGGCATTCTGGATACTTCTTACAAAGAAATTAATATAATATGTGGTCTTTGGTAACAGCCTTCTTTCACTTAGCATGTTTTTGAAGTTCATCCATGTTGTGGCACATACCAGTACTTCATTTCTTTTTTATGGCTGAATAATATTTCATTGTATGGATATACCACTTTTATCCACTTATCAGTTGATAGACATTTGGTTGTTCCCACCCTTTGGGTATTATGAATAATGCTGCATTAAACATTTGTGTGCAAGTTTTCATGTTGACATATGCTCTCATTTCTCTTGTGTATATACCTAGGAGTGCATTTGCTGGGTCATACGGTAATTCTTTAATTGTTTGAGGAACTGCGAGACTTTTTTTTTTTAGGTTTTCAAAGATTTTTATTAAAAACAAAATAGAACAATAATCCTAAAAACAACAGAGGTGGAATTCTTCCCACCTCCCAATCTATTATCATTCCCCTTCAACAAGGCACCACCTGGATGGTCCTGAGCCCAAACCCTACCTCTCAGTTCTCCTCTACCCCACAAACTGATGACTAAACATCCATACTTTCTTCCAGCTTCCGTTTCCTTTAAGAAAATAAAATGCCTCTCCCCAATTTGCTTAAAAATAATTTTCAAAGACTAAAAATGGCATTTGTGGGGTTTTTAAAAAAATAAACACTTTAAATGTTGGAAATCTCACTCTTCCTCTAGGCTACGGGAGGGGAACCATTTTTCTGCCAAGGGCCATTCGGGTATTTATAACATCACTCACGTGCCATACAAAATTATCAGCCTACTATATTTGGTCAAACATTTAATTAACTCACCCCTAATGTGATGGCTGGAACAATGCTTCTCTTGGGTGAGGCTTGGCAGGGCCAGACCAAATGATTTCACAGGCCACATATGGCCCACGGGCCAGACATTTCCCACCTGTCTACGCCTAGTTGAGTCTCCAGGTGCTTGCCCGTTCACTGCAGGAGACCAGCTGCACTTGGTGCCACTTGGTGCCCCTTGGAAATTTTCAGGAAGTAATTTCTTCCAAATTTCCCCTGCAATCACAAATTCCATACACTGCTTGAATAAACACGCTGCCTTCATTACAGACACTGCCCTTTGGCTCTGGAAACCTGATTTCTTTTTGTCAACTAGACCACATGCTTCAGATTCCCTTTGATGTAGTTGAGGATTTGCTGGACTCGGTGGGGCTCATTGCGGTCTGGCCGGCAGCTTGGTGTGATTTCCAGCACATAATCAGGACCATATTCTGTGAAAAACTCATGATCTGGGATCTCAGAGGATAGAGTTTTCCCTAGGATGACCCCAGTCAAGTATGTCCAGCATCGAGCTGTGTTGGCAAGGTTATAGCCTCCTCCCCCCAAAATGAGCGTTGCCAATTGCCACTGAAGGATGTACTTAAGACATCTGCCAATTCCCACTGGAGTCATGTTAAAGGAGCACATGGGATCCCCAGCTATTGTATCAGCTCCCAGCTGTAAGACCACTGCTTTGGGATTAAAGGCCATGTATACCTCCTTCAGTACACTTTCACAGATGTGGTAATACCTCTCATCCTGTATGCCATCTTGAATGGGCACATTCACACTGTAGTACCGTCCCTTCCCTAGGCCAACATCAGACACATCACCTGTTCCTGGGAAAAATCCCGGGGAGAATTTGTGCAGGGACACCGTCATGACTTTGGAGGTGAAACTGAAGGCATCTTCTACACCATCTCCATGGTGCAGATCCAAATCCACATAGAGAATACGGTCAAATTTCCGTCGCAATCGCAATATTCCCAGGACAACATCATTGAGATAACAAAAACCAGATGCTTCATCTTTCTTTGCATGATGCCACCCTCCGGACCAGTTAATCGCTACTTTGCACATTCCATCAACCAGGCACTGGGCAGCTGTGATTGTGGCCCCTCCCACAGCTGCTGCGTAATCAAATATCCCTTCAGTAGCTGGACAGTCATAACCTAGGCCGTATTCTATGGAGTCTGGATGATCATCATCTCCTTCTTGGCTGACCTTCTGGAGATGCTGCAGATAGGCATCGGTGTGGAAGGTGGCCATTTCCTCCATGGAGGCCACTTTGGGCTTAACTATTCTCATTTGCTCATGCAGTGCATATGCTTCAATCAAAGAATGTACCATACTGGCCCGTTTGGGTACTTTGGCCAGGGAATCACACATGCTGACATATTCGGGACTGTAGATGTAAACAGGGGGCAGCAACTGCCCACTGTCTGCAGGTTCCTCTGGGTCCTCCATCTTCCACTTCCAGCCCTTCTGAAGCCACTGCCTAGATCAGGCCGTTTTCAGACTCAGCCCAGGCTCCGGTTCCTGCTCCTCTGATCTGCCACAGTGGTGCTCCCTGGTCAACATCCCCTCCTACTCTCAAGATCACCAGAGTCACTGTCCTCACTCCCCATCCAACTGAAGGAACACATGGGTCTTCCCAGGCCAGAACCCCTTCATTTAGTTCAAAAAACAGGAGGTTGGCAGATACAAAAGCCCTGCCACACTGTTTTCCAAAGTGGCTGTGCCGTTTTCCAATGCTAGCAGTAGCCTATGAGGGTTCTGATTTCTCCACTTCTTCACCAACACTTATTATGTGACTTGGATTGACCATCCTAGGGTGTGTGAACTGGTATTGATCTCACTATGGTTTTGATTTGCATTTCCCTGATAACTAATGACACTGAGCATCTTTTTATGTACTTACTGCCCATCTGTATACCATCCTTGGGTCATTTGTCTTTTCTTATTGAGTTGTATGAGTTCTTTATGTATTCCAGACACAAGTCCCATATCAGATATATGACTTACATTTTCTCTCATTCTAAGGGTTGTCGTTTTACTTTTTTGATAGTGTCTTGCACAGTAGTTTTTAATTTTGATGACATCCAATTTATCTTTTTTTTCTTCTTTGCTCACACTCTTGGTGGCATAGATAAGAATCCTTTGCCAAATCCAAGATCATAAAGATATGGTCCTATGTTTTCTTCTTCCAAGAGTTTTACAGTTTTAGTTTCTTACATTTAAATCTTTGATACATTTTAGTTAATTTTATATATGATATAAGGATTAAACTTTATTCTTCTGCAGGTAAATACCCAGTTGCCCCAGCACCATTGGTTGAAAAAATGCTTTCCCCTTTGAATGGTCTTGGCACCCTTGTGGAAAATCAGTTGACCATAGACACTTGGTTTTATTTCTGACTTCTCAATTCTACTCCATTGACCTGTATGTCTATACTCATGTAAGTGCCATTGCTTTGTAGTAAGTCTTGAAATCAGAAAATTTGAGTCTTCTTAATTTGTTTTTCTCTTACAAGATTGTTTAGGCATTCCAGATCCCTTGCAATTTCGTATAAATTTTAGAATCAGCTTGTCATTCTACAAATAAGAAAAGAAGAGGTCATGAATTCCAGAGCATGGGATTAAGTAGGCTATTCATTTGGCCTTTGGTAAAGTGTTCCCAAGGTTTAGTCTAGGTCAGTGATTTTCAACCTTTTCATCTTATGGCACACATAAACTAATTACTAAAATTCTGCAGCACACCAAAAAATGCATTATATTTTTTGCCAATCTGACAAAAAATAGGTATAATTTTGATTCCTGCACACTGGATGGCTACTGTTGTGTTAGCTGTTATTTTCTTATTTGACAATCTAGGGGAAAAGAGGCCAGTGCCCTTGACTAAACAGCCAGGTATTGCATGTTTTAAAAATTCTTGCAGCCCACTAGTTGAAAATTGCTGGTCTAGATCAAAGATCAGCAAACTTTTTCTGTTAAGGGTCAGATGGCATTTTAGGGTTTATGGGCCATATGATGTCTGATGCAATTACTCAATCATTGTAGCATGAAAGCAGCTATAGACAATATATAACAAATGTGTGGCTATTACAATAAAACTTTATTTATGGGCATGGATGTGTGTTACAAAATATTATTCTTCTTTTGATTATTTCCAACCATTTAAAATGTAAAAACCACTCTTAGCTCCCAAGCCTTACAAAACAACAGGTGACAGGCAAGATCCGGCCTTCAGGCTATAATTTGCTATCCCCAGGTCCAGACCATTAGATTTTGTGTTTGGGTTCAGGGCCACAGCCCCAGCTAGCATTAGAATAACTTTGACTAGCATTGTTTCTTTGGCTTACGGTTCACAGAATAAATGCCGTCAAAAGTTCATGTCTTTGCCTTCATATAAAAACTATACACGATTCACATCTGTGTCAATGTGGGTCCACTGAAGAGACAAAAGCCACACAGTAACTTAAATGCAAAATTTAAAATAAAGAATTATTATACAATGATAGGAGAGTAACTATAAATACTGAAAGAAAGCTCTCAGCTGAGGGAGAGATCCTAAGGAAGGATAAACATGAAAGGAGGGTTCCCTCCCCACGGCTGGGGATCAGCCCTCACTGGAGGCATAGTTGCAGCCCACTTGATAGTGGAGAAGTTGAGGATGGGGTGGGGGGTTATACAGGCCAGGGCTGGCTAGTAGGAATAACCCTCTGGAATGCAGGCCAGTCAAAGGTGGTAGGCAGGTATACAGAGGGAGTTGGAATGTGGACAGAAAACCAAGACCTTGATGTTGATATAAAACCTGGACCACACGGTATCTGCATCTTAAGGGCTGCAAACAAACCTATGAGGCACAAGAGAACTGAGGCTGATGGGCAGGTGACCAGACACTCAGAGCACTGCTATAGGTGCTGTCAGAAATGGAGATTGGAAAGCTGCCTAGTGTACTGCTACGCACAGCTTGGGCTAGGGCAGCTAAGGGTAGCTGCTGGGACCCTGGTGTGCATGCAGGTGGAGCTGAAGAGAGTGTCTGGGGAACAGCAACCAGGCTGAAGGGTCTGGGCGCCTGCGCAAGAGGAAAGTCAGGTGCTCTGCTTGCCAGAAAGCCAGTCCAGTGGGGGCCCCACATTGTATGCCCATGGAGATGAAGAGAGGGTGCAGGAGCAGTGACCTGTGCTGTTTGGGCTCCTGCCTGAACAACCACTGCCTGAGTGGAGAGCTGAAGAAAACACAGGATAGCCAATCAGTGGAGGAAGCTGTGTCCTGCAGGCATTTAGTATGGAAAAACTGCACTGGTCGAGGAGTGGGGGAAAAAGGGCACGCTCTAGGAACCCAGTGAGAAGACCCACCTGAACCAGGAAAGAAGTCCCTTTCCTCCTGCTATGTTGCTCCAGAGCCCACTACTGATAAAGGTCATGCCAGCTGGCAAAGGAAAAGTATTTAAAGGATCCAGATCCATTTTCACAGATCAGGCAACAAGAGGTGAATTTGGAGCAGAGACAATAAATAAATAAGTGGCACCATTCCACATACACACAAGCATATTCTACCACATAGGTCACCACAATGCAGGAATTGGATGGGGAAAGATAGGCAGTTCAGCCCACCCTCCAGATCTGGAACTATTCTTATAATAAGCACAGATAAGATGATGTTGGCTTTCTGGGAGTGATGAGAACTTCTTACCTTTTGCAAATGTTTCTACTGTTGGAAAGCTGTATTTGTGGGAAACCTTTTAAATTCTCCATCTTCTACATCCAGGCAATCACCAATTACTTTGAAAACAAGCCCTACAGCGTCTGTCCTCTCTTTCAGTCCACTTTACCATTGCCACAGCTATCCTGCAAATTTTGTCTGGACAACGGCAAAACTTCTGACTTCCCAAATTTATCCCAGTCTCAATGCTGTCCTTCAAGCCTTCTCTTTCTCCTAATTTTTCTGTTTCCCTGCATCATCTCTTCCAGATTTTCAACCCCCAGATAATTCCTGTACTAACATGTTCAGCAGAAAATCTGAAGTGTTTTCACAATTTTATTAATCAGACACACCTCCAATATTGCAAAATTTATTTACACTAAGATTTTTACAGCTTAGTGACTACCAGAGTGAGTCCACTGATGTCTAATGAGGACTGAATTATTTCTAAAGCTCCGCCCACACTTCCTGCACAAATAAGGCTTCCCTTTCGAATGTGTTTCTGTGTGTCTGTTCAGGTTGGACTTCTGGCTAAAGCCTCACCCACACTCCTTGCACACATACGGCTTCTCTCCGGAGTGTGTCCTCTGGTGATGAACAAGGATTATCATCAGGCTAAAGCCTCAGCCACACTCACCACACACATAAAGCTTCTCCATTGTGTGCGTCCAATGGTGTCTGATAAGGTTTCTTTAAAGCCTCCCCCATACTCCCTGCAAACATAGGGCTTCTCCTCTGAGAGGGTCCCCTGGTTTGCAATCAAGTTTGACTTTAGGCTACAATCTAGTTCATGCTCATTACAGCTGACTGCTCCAGATCTCAGGGTTTCTAATTCCTTCACTCCTTTGTCTGCTTGCACAGGGCTTACCCTGTGCACTGAGCTGGGCTCTATTTCTACCACTGGGCTGCCTTCTCTAGGACTTGCTGATTGTCCTTGGGGTGGGCTGGGGAATGAGCCTGAGGTTTCTCTCTCCTCTGTCCTCACAAACAAGGATCTGAAGCCACCTTCTCTCTCTTGACCTTCTCCTCAGGGGCTCTGAGAAGAAAACTTCTGCTCCTGATGCCCTGGCCCAGAAACCCCTGCATGGAAGTCATGGAAGTCTGAGAAGATTGGAAGCATATGTGGCTGAGGAGTGGCTGATGGGAGAAGGCCAGAAGGCAAAAGGAACAGGAGTCTATTTCTGGCTTTGATTCTGCTGGAAAAAGTGTTCAGTCAGAGAAGCCCTAAGTGGGCTGCTGGGCTGTTCCACCTCATTGTAGGACAAAGAGTGTCTTCCTACCACACCAGTTATTAATAATATACGTACAACATAATCTGTTTCCCAAAAAAGACTGATACACATCAAAAATCACTTGATTACGAGGGCTTCCGAACATAGGAATATGTATATGAAACAGGGGTTAAAGAGATTGCTGCATATGAAATAAATCTGTATTTCAGGTTGCCCACCCACAAACACTTATTAGAAATTTCTAAGTGCTGGGTTCCCTACTAAATATTGTGGATTCTGCACTGGACAAGACATGATCCATGACTTCAAGATTCTGGCACCTTGTGCCCAAACCAATTTCATCACAATGACATCAGACTTGGCTATGGGATTTGCTTTGGCCAGTGGAGGTTCGTGAAAAGTTAGTGCTACTTTCAAACACATTTTAAGAGCCACAATGTGGTTCCATCATTGCTTTCCCCTCCACTTCTTTAAGAATCCCATGACACAGACAGAGGCTGGTTCTTTTGCCTGGACTCCAGAACCCCAATAGAGCTGAACCCCACCTGACCTGTAGACAAGAGGTAATGTAAGTAAGAAATGAACGTTTGCCAAAGTTTGGGGTTGTTATTGCAGCATTACCTAGCCTATGATAACTGAAACATCTCTCCTCTGAAAGTTTTAAATATTACTTCAGGAGAAATTGGCCTATTTATTTCTAACAGTACCCTTGAAGAAGAGACATTGAAACATGGATAGGTGAAGAATTAGAAAAAAGAGATGGGTTGAGGAGAGAAAATAGTATGATCTCAATTTTTTATAAGTTTGAGAATAAACTTGTGCTGTCTTATAACCAAACAGAAAAGCACAGGTGAGACAGTGACAGAGAAAATGGGTACATCATAATATGTGATCAGCAAAATCATTCAAGTTCACAAATTGTTTAAGGGTTTGAATATAAACAAAACAAAACAAAACAAAAAAGAGCATATGACACTAGTCCAAAGAAAAGAGAGAGAAAAAACCAAAAAGAGAGACATAAGAGGCTAAAGAACTGCAGAATATTGTGGTGTCGAGCAAGGCAAAGGAAATGATTTCAGGAAATCCAGGCTTTCCATATCAAGAGTAATTTGAACCAGGTCATTTAAACATTTTTCTCTAAACTCATTCAACGTATTAACACAGAGAAAGAGAATAATATGACCGGAGGAAAATAAAAATAAAATCTAGTTAGGTTGACTGGCTAAGGCCAAATCAAAACACAGAACCAGACTTAAATGGATGGATCCAACTTAATTAGATGGAGCACAAACTAGATGGAATCAGATCAAAACATAGCAAAGAACATGAAAATGGAACAAAGAAAATCTGATTAACTGATAACATGGAAACAGCCATGCCATTTGAAGGAAACTCCTAAAGAAACTCTTGCCTGAAACTAGTTTGTTTCCAAAACTGTGACTCTCTCTACATGCTTTATCTAGAAATATGGAAAAGTCCAGAACTGCATTTCCAGTATGGTAGCCACTAGCCATACACATTTACTGAGCACTTGAAATGTGGCTAGTCTGAGCTGAGACGTGCTCTAAGCATAAAATACACACCAGATTTTGAATACTTAGTACAAAAAGAAGTAAAATACCTAATTAATTTTTATATGATCACACACTGAAATAATATTTTGATATATTAGGTTAAGTAAGATTATTAACTTCACCCATTTATGTCTACTTTTTTATAGGTGGTTACTAGGAAATTTAAAGTTATCCATGTGGCTCACGTTATATTTCTACTGCACAGAGCTGATCTAGAACAAGGGGTGGGAAAAACCACAGTGTAGGAGCTAATCTTGCCCTCTGTTTTTGTATAGGCTGCAACCTAAGAATGGTTTTTAAATTTTTAAAGAGTTGGATACAAGTCAAAAGAATAATAGTTCATGATATATAAAAATTACATGAAATTCCAAATTCGGTGTCCACAAATAAAGTCTTATTGGAACACAGTCATACTCACTCATTTACACAGCATCTGTGGCTACTTTAGCACTATACGGGCAGAGCTGAGTGGTTAGAGACCGTATCACCCACAAAACCTAAAATAGTTACAATCCGGCCCTTTACAGACAAAGTGGCGAACCCCTAAAACAGTATTTATCAACCTAGATTTAAAGAATTAATGTATGCTTTTAATTAAAAGAAAAAATCTGGCTTATAAAACTCAAAAGCCATACAAACTCTGACATTTCATTTTAACTTCTGTCACAGAAGGCATTTCTCACTGCTCTCCCCCTTGCAAACTGCACTTCCAGTCTCACGGGCCTCCTTGTAATTCCGGATACCCAGCAGGCACATCCCTTCCTTAAGGTCTTAGCACCAACAAGTCTCCACCTGAAATGCTCTTACCCTAGAGAGCCAGAGGTCTACGTCCCTCACCACATTATGTCTTGGGTCAAATGTTACCTCCTCACTGATTTCAAATACCTGATTTCAAAATTCAGCCAGCCATCTTGTCACACTCAATACTCCTTTATCTTGCTTCATTTTAGTACTATTTTTTACTAGGCAGTGCTTATCCCCTCCTAACAGACCATATCACAATATCCCTGTATATGAAGCTGTTTGTTGTCTGTCTCCACACACTAGAAAAAATAAGCCCCCATGGGCAGGGATTACCATTTCACTTACTAATGTATTCTAAGTGTCTAGAACATTTTCTGGCACACAGTAGGTAGTCAATAAATCTCTCCTGAATTAATGAAGGAAAGAACACAGCCTCACCCAATGAGAGCAGAGTCCTGTAATTCTCCAGCATCACATCTTTGAACAGGGCCCTCTGCCCAGAGCTCAGTAGCTTCCATTCTGCGTCTGTAAAAACCATAGCGACATCCCCGAATGTAACTGGTACCTATAAACAAGCAATCAATTCATGAACAGCAAGTCACCATCAATTTTCCCAGTGTGAGGAGTATATCTAATGGCCCTCCTGGAGAGTCTTGCTGTGTAAGAGTTGGTCTAATTCTTTTCAGGGTACACAGTTCTCCATATCAAATTCTTCTGGTCATTACCATGGCTTTGTGTTAAAATCTGAGGGTAGCATATCTGAGGCATAGAACACATTCCTGGCCCTTGGACACTTATGAGTTCACTGGAGAAATGATTTGTGAATCAATTTGAAATCTGAAGCAGCACTCAGGAAAGTGGCCTTGAGGATTCATTACAGAGGAATTTTGAGATGGAAGAGTTCAGGATGGGCTGGAAAACTCCCATTTAAAAGGAACTTTGTGGCCCTAGCCGATTTGGCTCACTGGTTAGAGCGCTGGCCCGCGGACCGAAAGGTCCCAGGTTCAATTCTGGCCAAGGGCATGTACCTTGATTGCAGGCTCAATCCCTGGCCCAGCTGGGGTACAGTCAGGAGGTAACCAATCGATGTCCTTCTCACATCGATGTTTCTCTCTCTCTCCCTCTTCCATTCTCTCTGAAAAAGCAATGGAAAAAATTCCCTCAGGTGAGGATTAAAAAATAATAATAATAATCCAGTGAGAGACATGGGAAGGGTAGAAATTAAGCATGACTGGCCACTGTGGATGACTGTTGAAGCTGGATGATGATACCTGAGGCCCCATTATTACTACGCTCTCTATTTCTATGTATGTTCAAAAATTTCAATAGTAAAAGAAGTAAAAGATGTCCAGTGCAAAAGAAAGTATCATTAGGTAGTGCGATGTGAAGTGAAATTTAATGTACATTTATAATTTCTAATAATCTCAGTTTTTCAAAAACATCTCTTATGTCGCTCTGCCTGGGTGGCTCAGTGGGTTGGCACATTGTTCCATATACCAAAAGGTGGTGGGCTCGATTCCCAGTCAGGGAACATACCTAGGTTGCGGGTTTGGTCCCCAGTCCAGAGCAGTACAAGAGGCAACCGATCGATGTTCCTCTCTCACATCAATGTTTCTCTCTCTCACTCTCCCTTCCTCTCTCTAAAACAATGAAAAACATATCTCGGGTGAGGATTGAAAAAAAAATTTTTTTACATATCTCTTATGTTTTAAAGTTTCCTGGACTCTAACTATTAATCTTGGAAATAAAAGAAAGGAAAATCAAACACACAAGTGCAGGAATCATTATAAAGTGACTAACACAGTGCCTGACACTGGCGAGAATGTTGCCCTCCTTTCCCTTCCCAAGAAAGAGAATACACAGTACACCTATGCTCTGGAAAACGAGCCAGCATTTCAGAAAGAAAAAAAATGTAACCCAAACTCACCAGTATTTTGGGCTGTCCCTCATTTTCTTGGAGCCAGTCAGTATCATTAGAAGGCAAACCTAGGGAAAGAAAAAGAAGCTGTGAGAAAGCAGGCCTCCCACAATGCTCCCAGAGCAGCTCCTCTAAGCCTTGTGATGCAGGAAGTGGGCCCTGGACTCAGCCGTGGTCCCTAGAGCATGCTCAGCTAAACCTGGAGCCTTGCTCCCCCGCTTCAGCTCTCCAGACTCTCAACATCTCTCACCTTTTGCCTTATGATTTTGAGTCAATTTCTTCACAGTCTCCATATCTGCCCTGTTCTCCAAAGGCAAAATCTCTCCCCAGGCAGAAGGAGCAGGCAATGTCATGGCCCCGGAGTCAGACCTGTGTTTGCCTTGAAATCCTACCAGAAGTCCAGGTAGAAGTTATTTCATCACAAGATTGATTTCTGCTGCCTGGGGTGACTTCTCCAAACCTTGTAAACGCCCATTGTTTCCACGATGCCAGGACCTGAGGAATGGGGAAGAAATTGGACATTGCCAGGACCTTTAATGTAGGCCCTAAGCCCGTGCCTCCTCAGCAGGGATCCTGTCTTCTCTCCTCCTCATTCAACAAATAAGGAGTCTCAGTTCACAGAGGGTTCCTTGGATTTTTTTACCTCGTTTCTTTCCAGCTCTCAAGTCTGTCCCCTGCCACTCTCCCTTATGTGACAAAACTTACAGTTCCCTCCCACCCCCACACCTCAGATCCAAACCCCACGTCCTGTATCAATCTCTGACACTTGGAGCCCAAGTCAGAGACAACGCAGCATAATGCCTGTGGAAGTCTCAGAATGTCTCCTTCCAGACCAATTGGGGCACTCAGACCTCAGCTCCTGACTCCCCTGGCCCACGGTCCCAGCCGTGTTGGATCCCCATGTCCCTGTACTCTGAGGAGTGGGGGGGGGGGGGTCTAAACTAAGTCCTTCTTTCTTTAAGTAGAACTCCAAAAATCACAGTGACTTTGTAAAAATACCCCCCACACCCTTCTTTTCTGCACATGTATGCCAGGCCTTATCAGTGGTGTGCATTCATGTCTCCTGATGGGCCCAATCTGAAGTCCTCCACCCATGTGGTCCCAAAGGGGGCAGGTGCTGTTAGGAACTATACCACCTTCAGAAGCACATCAGATACCCTGTCCAGAATCTCAGCCGAATGACTACAGTCCCACTGTTGCCAAGTTCCCTCCTGAAACTAGCCAGGGTTCCCCTCAGAAGCTTTGATTCATCCCCTAACACTATAGGCAGAGATGGTCATTCACTCTTCTGTCCAATCTGGGCATCCCACCTTAATCACACCATCTTGCAATTTTTCTATTTATATGACTCTCTCTACTAGAATTCGAGCTTCTTGTAAGAAATGCACCTCAGCCGAGGCGGGCATGGCTCAGCGGTTGAGCATCGACCTAGGATCCAGGCGATCAGGGTTCGATTCCCAGTCAGGGCACATGCCCGGGTTGCGGGCTGCAGCCAATCAATGACTCTCTCATCACTGATGTTTCTATCTCTCTCTCCCTCTCCCTTCCACTCTCTGAAATCAATAAAGATATATTTTAAAAAAAAGAAAAGAAAAAGAAATGCACCTCAGTGGTTTTGCTCCTCCTAGTGATTAGAATAAAACAGTCCTCTGTGGTAGATCTGACCACTGTTCTCAATTATTTGCTTCTCTCTAAAAGGATTGTACTTCCCTGCCCATGACATCAGGTCTTGCCTTGGACAATGAAATGTGAGGGGCATGCCGCTCCTAAGCATTGCATGATTCTACCATCTCTCATGTTCTGAGAGCAGCATATTCCCAAGAAGCTTTCATTCTATCGTAAAAGGTCATTGTGCTGAGCTCAAGCTGACCTACAAAAGAGGAAGGATGAGACTGGGTTTAAGGTTAGATTGTTTGGGGGTCACTAAGATTTGGGAGTCATCTGTTACTGCAATACAACTTAGCCTAAGCTGATAGCTACAGCCCTCTTCCTCCCACTAATGCTCGTATTTATAGCTAACATTCATGAAACAGCTACCCTACTAAGCACAGAGTTCTACACATCTTCACAACACAGCCAAGAAGTAGACACTGCTATCCTTGCCATCTCACAGGGAGGAAACTAAGGCAGGAGAGGTCTGTTAACTTGTCTTAAGATCACAGAGCTACCAAGTGTCAAAGCCAAGACAATTAAGATTTGTATATGTCCTTAGGAAGGGAGCCTTGGAGCTAGAGAAGCACTTTGTGCTTTCAAAAAAAACCCTCATCTCCCTTTTTTTCCTTCAGTCTTAGGAGTTGAGGAAGGTAACAATAGGTGGGCTGCTTCGAACTGCTTCTAGAGCTGCATTTCTGGTTTTGCAAAGATTTGTAAGATACGGACAATTGCTCTCAATTTCTCGAATGATATCGTAAGTTGACTTATCTATGTCCAACCACAGCATCCCTAATTTGTTTCTTTCCCTTTGGGTAAACAATTGTATTACAACTTAGGAGAGGAGGCTTTACTCAGCCCCACCGAAACAAACCAACCCAAAACACCCAATACTTGATATTCACGATCAATCCAAGGTCCCCACAACCATTCCAACACGCAGGACCCAGGTAGGGGTTCCCCTGCTAGAAAGACGGATCCGCGCCCCAGCCCCACCACAGGGGATACCCGTCCATCTGGCCCTGGCTGAACTCGAGCCCGCAGCCCAAATAAACCCGGGGGATGCCCGCCCGCAGCCGCCTCCCTACTCGTCAACTGCATGGCCCACAATAATGCCACCTCCTTCAGAAGAGAAATCAAGGAGTCCCACGTCACTCGCCTCAGCCGGAGAAGAAAGGCCCGCGTGCCGCCCGGCAGCGCGGGGGTTCCCCGCTGGCACAGTCTCGCTCCGTCTCCCCGCCCCCAAACGCGCGCCTTGGGCACGCCCTCCTCTCCCCCAAAGAAACTTCCCGAACTCGTGGCCCCTCCGCTGCAATCCTCCCCCAGTCCCGCTCTACCCAGGTCCCCAACCCTACGCCGGGCCGCCCGCCCCTCCTTCCAGCACGGTCAAGGACTTTCGCGGCCCTGCTCACCTGCGCCAGCAGTTCGGGCCCGCCCAGCCCGCCACTGGTCAGCTACGCCTGGACTACAGTTCCCAGAATCCCTGTGGGCTCCGCCTCCCATTGGCCGCCGGGGAGCAGCTCCTGGGACACCAGGTTAATTTATCTGGATAATGCCTATTGCAGTGCCAGGCTACCTGTCTCTTTTTTTAAGATACCCACGCATAAAACCGTGGAACAACAAATCAGTTTCTCTCTCGTCCTTCCTCTCTAAAATTAATTTTTAAGATAAAAAAGATAGGCAGTGATACGGCAGTGCTGTATGTTCCTTCCGCTCATTCGCTGGAAAGACTACACTTCCCAGAAATCTCTGCGGCAGCTTCTGCGGAAGGTTTCTGCACCCCGCCCTCCTGGGGGTGGGGAGAGTCTGCCAAGAAGGCATTTCCGGTTGGCTCCCTTGGCTGGCAACAGTGTGCAGGCTGCGAGGCTTTTCTGCGCTTAGGCTTGTATTTTTCCCCTCCCAGACCGAGGTAAATTACCTGGGCTTACGCTGTGTGGCATGCACACTACCTTCCATGAGCGCCATCTAAGTGTGGCTTCTTGCCACGCGCGCACCCCTGTGGGCATCCCCACTTTCCTGGCAGGAGAAACAGAGAAGCAAAGCACTCTCCCACTTTGGAAGCTGCCTAGTCGATTTCCTCTAGTCCAGGTCCTCAAAATTAGTGGCAAATTCCCATCCAGTTTCTGGAGGACAGAAGCCTCACACAGGCTGAAGCTTGGTTCTCTGGCCTATTATCTAGGATCTGGATGTTAAAAATAAATTCATGCCCCACCGTGTGACTCAGCGGTTGGGGATTGATCTATGATCCAGGAGATGGCGGTTGGATTCCCGGTCAGGGCCCATGCCGGGTTGGGCTCAATCACCAGTAGGGGGCGTGCAGGAGGCAGCCAATCAACGACTCTCATCATTGATGTTTCTAGCTCTCCCTCTCCCTTCCTCTCTCTGAAATCAATAGACATAGTAAAAAAAATAATAAAAACGATTCAGCTGAGTACCTTTGCAGTTATAATTGACTTTATTCAACTATTGGAGTAGCACCCCGTCTAGCAGATAGAAAAGAGCTCTGAGGGGCTGTGCAAAACAGTAACTTTTATAGGCAGAAAGGGGTGGGAGGGGAGGAGGAAGCTACTGGCAAAGGGGATTTTCAGGCAAGGTCACCTTCCCCTAGGGGTCTATGGGAAAACTACTTCACTAGTGCTGCCCAGGTAATTCCAGACGGTTTAAGATTTCATTTCTGGGAGAGGTTGAAACTAAGGTATTAGGTTTCCATTTGGTCCCATGTTCTATATATAGCAGGAGATTTTATTTTATTTTTAAATATGTTTTTATTTATTTCAGAGAGAAAGGGAGAGGGGGAGAGAAATCAAAACATCAACGAAACATCAAAGATAAGTCATTGATAGGCTGCCTTCTGCATGCCCCCCTCGGGGGATCAAGCCCAAAACCCAGGCATGAGCCCTGATGGGGAATCCAATCATGATGTCCTGGTTCATAGGTCCACACTCAACCACTGAGCAACACCGGCCTGGAGGAGATTTTATTTTTCATTTTCTCCAAAAACATCTCTCATTTCTCTTCATCTTCCTTGTATCAGCCTTCTGAGACATCTCTGTTATTCAGGAGACAGAGAAATGGCCACAAGGCCACTGCGAGCCAGGAGAAAGAACATTTTTCTGAAATTCTGTCCTGGCTGTTGCAGGGGGTATATGGGAAATCTCTATAATTTCTGCTCAATTTTGCTGTGAACCTAAAGCTGCTCTTTAAAAATAAAGTCTATTTAAGAAATGAAATGGTAGGAAAGCTTAGCAGTTTTAACTTGCCCTTTCCCCCTTCCACTCCCTGGTTCAGTGGTGGTCTTGAAGATTGTAGTCCACAATCACAGTGTGGAACCCTGGTCCCTGCCTCCAAGTAAAGAACTCATTCTGAAAGAATTCTAATTTTAAAAAAGAATTCTCTAAGAATTCTGTTCTAACCTGTCTGGAGACTGCTTGAAGGACTGATAGAAGGCGCCTGCCTCTTTTTTAGCCTAATGAACTCATTCAGAACAGAAAAGGAGTTATGAAGAGAGCAGTCCCCCAAAACACTGGAAGGCAAATGGACAACTAGCTGCCACCTGGAATAAAAGATTACAGTTGAGGCAAACAACAGAATGCCGAAAGCTTGGAGGAAAAGCTGAGGAGAGAATTTCTTTGGGAAATTAGGGCATTAAAAAGCTCCTGCCTGGCCAGTGTAGCTCAGTTGGTTGAGCATCGTCACATGCACCAAAAGGTTGCAGGTTTGATTCTCGGTCAGGGCACATGCCTGGGCTATGGGCTTGATCCCCAGTAGAGGGCTTGCAGGAGGCAGCAAATCAATGTTTCTCTCTCACATGGATGTTTCTCTCTCTCCCTTCCTCTGTCTCTAAAATCAATAAAAATACATTTATTTTTATTTTTTTAATTTATCTTTATTGTTGAGAGTATTACAGGTGTCCCATTTTTCCCCCCAATTGACCCCCTCCACTTCGCTCCCACCCCCTCCCCATGCCTTCACCCCATTATTATCTGTGTCCATGGGTTATGCATATATGCATATAACTTCTTTAGTTAATCTCTTCCCACCCTCCATCCCTCTTCCCTCTGAAATATGATCATCTGTTGCATGCATCAATGTCTCTGGATCTATTTAGTTTGTCAGATTCTTTTGTTCGTTAGCTTCTTCTTAAAGAAGACCCTTCAACTTTTCCTCTAGTGCTGGTCTGGTGGTGATGAACTCCTTTAGCTTTTTCTTATCTATGAAGCTCTTTAGCTGACCTTCAATTCTAAATGATAGCTTTGCTGGGTAGAGCAATCTTGGTTGTAGTTCCATGTTTTTCATCACTTTGAATATTTCTTGCCACTCCCTTCTGGCCTGCAAGGTTTCTGTTGAGAAATCAGCTGACAGTTGTATGGGTGCTCCCTTGTAGGTAACTAATTGCTTTTCTCTTGATGCTTTTAAGATTCTCTCTTTGTTTTTAACCTTTGGCATTTTAATTATGATGTGTCTTGCTATGGGCCTCTTTGGTTCCTCTTGTTCGGTACCCTCTGTGCTTCCTGGACTTGTAAGTCTATTTCTTTCCCCAGGTAGGGGAAGTTTTCTGCCATTATTTTTTCAAGTAGGTTTTCAATTTCTTGGTCTCTTTCTTCCCCTTCTGGCATCCCAATAAGAGGAATGTTGGGCTTCATGAAGTTGTCCCAGAGGCTCCTTATACTATTTTCATATTTCTGGATTCTTTTTTCTTTTTGCTATTCTGGTTGGGTGTTTTTTGTTTCCTCATGTTCCAAATTGCTGATTTGATTCTCAGCATCCTCTACTGTTGATTCCCTGTAAATTATTCTTCATTTCAGTTCGTGTAGCCTTCATTTCAAATTGGTACTTTATTATGTTATCGATTTTCTCAGTTACTTCCCTAATAGTCTGCTTAAACATCCTTATAAACAAAATTCTGAACTCTGTGTCTGTTAGCTTGCTTGGATCTATTTCATTGAGTTCGTCTTCTAGAGATTTCTTCTGTTCTTTCCTTTGTGACATGTTTCTTTGCCTCCACATTTTGGCTGCTTCCAGGTGTTTGTTTCTATGTATTAGATAGAGCTGCTGTGTCTCCTGGAATTTGTAGAGTGGCTTTGTGTAGTAGGTGTCCTGTAGGGCCTAGTGGCTCAGCCTCCCTAGTCACCTGAGCTGGACCTTCTAGGTGCTCCCCTGTGTGGACTGTGTGCCCTGTCCTGTTGTAGTTGAGCCTTGGTTGCTGTTGCCGTCCCTAGGAGGAATTGACCCCCAGACCAATCAGCTGTGAGGACCAGCTGCAACTAGAGACAAAGAGCTGCTGTGCTGGAGACACCCCTATGGATCAGGATTTACTTCAGTGGAGCTTTGGTGTTCACCAAGTGCACCACTTGAGTGTGTCACTCATGGATGTGGGTTGTAATCCAGCGTGGTCAAGTCTGACCATCAGGTACACTGTCTCTGGGCCTCCCAGGAGGTGCAAAATCAGCCCTTGCCAGTGCCTTGCCCAGGGCCACCCAGCATGAGCTACACAGCAAACTGTAGTTGGCTGCTACTTATGCTGGGCTTGGAGGTGCCCAGGAGAGGCCAAGCTATGAGCCAATGCAGGCTGCCGCTAGTGCCAGGCCTGGGGCCGCTTATCAAGCTGTATGGGGCCCACTGCTGCTTGTTTGAGGTATTTTAGGAAAGTCCTAAGTGTGGGGCTCAAGAGGCTACTTGCATAGAAAAGCCCCTGGAAATGGCCTAGATGAGCTGCAGGTGGGGAGGGGCGGGGCCTCCGGGAATCACGGGGCGGGGCCAAAGGTGTGAGTCAGGTGCTGGCGATTCAAATATGGCGCCTGCCTGCCAGCTGTGTGTGGGGGAGGACTCGCCACAGGAGCCATGGCCTCCACCAGCCCTTCTGCCTGGGAGGAAGCCGCCCCTCCAGCTCTTGCCCCGATTTCAGGCAGGTTAGTTCCTCCCCGAGTGTCCTGGGTCCTTTCCAGCTGCTGCCCGGCGCTGGGCTCAGAGGGAGCGTCCGAGTGAGTCCGTGCGCGGGCCCTTTAGAGGAGCTGCTGGGGCTCCCGCAGCCTCCGCGACCCTCAGGGACAGTCCCCTCTGGTTTCATAGCCCGGAGTTGTGGGGACGTGTCTTCCCGGCCTGGAGCCCTGGGCTGGGGGCTGCTGTGGGACTGGGACCCCTCCCTCTTCCGGGAAACCCCCACCGCCAAGATTCCCTCCCGGGTTTACCCCGCGGCACCAGGGGTGAGCCCGCGGCCGCGTCTCTGGGATTCAGCCCCGATCCGCCGGTGTCCCTTCCCCTCCTACCGGTCTTGGTGCTTCTTCAGGTCCCTGGTTGTAGGGCTTCTGTTCAGCTGGATTTCAGGAGGTTCTGAGTGATGGTTGTTCTGTGTTTTAGTTGTAATTTTGATGTGGTTGCGGGAGGCTGCAGGTGCAGCTGTTACCTACGCCGCCATCTTGTTTCCTCAAAATAAATATATTTTTAAAAAGGTCCTGTAAATACTGGGTAATTTTTTAAACTACGCATATACCCAGGACAGGACACATGTTCAGAAAACACCTTAGCTAAAAAAACTAAGGAAAATACATTTGCCTCAACTGCCCTTTCTTCCTGCGAATGAAACTGTACTCAGTGTAGCTAAGCAGTGTTTATGAAAATGAACTTGAATCACATACTGTTCTCAAAAGAACCTTCAAAAGGATTCGAAAGTACTTGGAAGTCCTCAAACCTTCAAAGATCTCAGAATTTCTCTTTGGAGAGTTGTAAGCAATTATGATGAATCAAAGCAGTATTTGTGAAAATGAGCTCACAATCATGCATGTTCTTAAAAGAATCTTCTTACTACCAGTGAGGGGAAGCCGAGTTTTCCACCCCAAAATGTGCCTTTTGGGATACTGATTATTTTAAGCTGGTTATTTTTAATAAACAAAAGACTCAGAAAGAAACTTTGACCCTTCCCCTTACCTGCCTAAAGGTATCCAGGGAGGAAAACCTGCTTCAAGGAAAAAGGCTTTCAACACCTGTCTGTTACAATCCCCTCTGTGCCCCATTGTTTTGGGGGGGGGGGGGAAGCAAGAATCTTCTGACCATATGTTTGCTCTTTCTGGTCTACCTGTAAATTGCCTACTTTTCCTTTGAGGTCCTATATCCCTATGTTCCTCTCCTTAGTCCAGAATGACATATTAACCCCAACCTCTGATTTTTCCTGGAGTCCCATATGCTTATGAAACCCCTGTATGTACGAATGTAATAAATTTGGCCATTTTTCTCCTGGGAGAAAAAGCTGAGGAGAGAATTTGATCTGTCTTATGTCAATTTAATTATTAAACCAGCCAGAAAAAAACTTGGAATCGAAGAAGAAAAATTATTTTTCCTCTCCCACACTAGTCAAATCAAAGTAACGTGAATCCAGTCAGTATTTGAAAAACTAAGCAATCTAATATAAAGAAGCTTATATCGTATATATTGTATTTTTTAAAGAAGCAGTGTTAGTGAAGACAAGCTCAGTCATTAGATGCAGTTTCTGACAGCTGGTTAGAATAAACTGAGATTAATGTCAATGTTATCTGAAGAAATCCAGGGAGAAACGTACATACAAGATCACAAGTGCACTTTCTTACAAATGGCATGTTGTTCTTTTTTAACTTTTTTTGTTAACTTTCATCCAAAGATATTTTTCCATTGATTTTTAGAGACTGGGGGGAGGAAGGGAGAGGAAGGGAGGGAGAGAGAGGGAGAGAAATCAATGTGAGAGAGACACATCAATTGGCCAGGGATCAAACCTGCAACCCAGGTCCGCGCCCTTGGCCAGGAATTGAACCCTCAACCCTTGGGTGCACAAGACGGTGCTCTAACGACTGAGTCACACCAGCCAGGGCCACATATTCAAAAGTAGTCAAAAGCACTCAAAGGATTTCTTATTGTCATGTGGAGGAATCCTAATGAATCAAAGCAAGCTTTGTGTAAACGACCCAATCATCACACACTGTTTTAAAAAGATTCTTTTTATTGAGAGTTACAGTGAACTAAGAATGTAAGAGTACTAATGGAACTGTTGCAGTGGGTAGGTGGCTAGTTAGTAGGAAGGCGCAGCAGCTTCACAAACACCCCAGGGGAGAGTCTCATAGGAACTCCATCAAAGGGACTTAATCCCCAGCAGGTGGCTTCCCAGTGTCCCCAGAGAACAACTGTCCACTCCCACAGATTATCGCAGGGGAGAGTAGGGAGAGCCAATAAAGGAAAAGTCGTTTTCCTGGGTGCATGCGCAGTAGAAACCAAGATGGCACAGAGGAAGGTCCTCCTGTGAGGCCTGAGCAGTAGAAGTGACAATAGTGACAAAAGAGAGGAGTCTAATCTGGGAAAAAGATGGGATAGATAAGGGCAAGAAATCTGGGAAGAAGCGCCCAGCACAAGCCTGTGGAGAGCCAGGAAAGAAATTGGTTAGTTTGAAACAAAGCTTGCCCCTTCCCAGACCCGAAAAGATGTAATCAGAGCTTAACAAATGTGCGTTCCTGCATGCATGCTCTCTCTCTGGAGCAGCCGTGGGTGGGCGTGAATGTGGTGGCCACGTGGGCCCAAGTGCAAAGTGCGGAGCTGGCCACCGGCTGGCTGGGAACGGAGACTAAGCTAGACGGTTAGAGCTTCAGATGCCAAGGCCCAGGTAACAGCGCAACATCTCCGGGCCCTGGTCCTCCTGGGCTTGGGGAGGACAAGTGTGGGCCTGTGGCCCCAGATGGCCAGACTTCTCCTGCTGCGAGACTGAGCTGAGCCACGTGGTTGTGGATGAATCTTTTGTTTCGTTCTTTCTTTTTTTTAATCTTCACCCAAGGATATTTTTTCCATTGCTTTTTGGAGACAGTGAAAGGGAGAGAGAGAGAGACAAACATCGATGTGAGACATCAGGCACCTCGGAAGTCCTTTGTTTTCACTCCAATAAACCTCACCACAGTTGCTCACGTCCTCCTATGTGTGGGTCCCCAAAATGCTTTTCTTGCTAGTCCGTGGAAGAATCTTATTTCCACCAGTAACATAACTCTCCCTAAGACGTTACAGTTGAGAAGGATATCTAATTCTGAGCTTGTTCTTAACAGATTGCTTGATTTTAACTAGAGACACTCTAATCCACCAAAGGAGAAGGGGAACCACTGAGAAACTGGGCTGGGAATATCACCTGTCAGCTCTGGTCCCAGCAGTTTGGTCAGCACGCCCATAAAAGCACTTGTGAACATGGAGGCCTGTCTTTTGCAAGGAAAAGTGGGTACTCAGAGTATGGGTCAGGCAGCAGAATCGTAGCCTCTGGAACAGGGTAGAGGGTATAAACACTGGCAGCAAAGGTTGGCACTTAGACTCTGGAGCTGAAATGGGGACTCCAGCTCTGGAAGGGGGATTGGAACTTAGGCTCTGGGACCAACAGGGGTTCTTATGCTCTGGAGAGAAAAGCAGGGGTGTAGCCTCTAGGGTGAGGTAGGGACTTCCTGTGGAGCCAAAATCCAGACTCGGACTCTGCAGGGGAAGCAGAAGCACAGTTGCTGGTGGTCTCAGTGAATATCATTTCTGTCTTTGTGCCAGGACTGAGGCACTCCCCCTAGCCAGTGAAGGAAGCAGGACATTTTGAGATGAATGTGTGTTCCTGAACTTGTTTGCACACTTAATGTTTACACAGTCCTTCAGAAGCTTGTAAGATCTGTTTGAAATGAATGAGTGATTTCAAGCTTGATTTCACATAAATGCTTAGATAAACTCTTAGTTACCTGGAGAATGCTTGAGTCTGTACTTGTTTTAATATAAACTGTTGCATATAAATTATTTCTAAGGAGCAAAAAAAGTTTCCTTTAAAATAAATGAGTGATTTTGAGCTTGATTTCACTTAAAATGCTTAGCATTGACTATATTTACTCTAATTCCTCATAACAAGGTAGGTTAAGGAAAAGTGAATGACATATTCCCTGATACTGCTTAGATTTATCTAAATTGGTTCTAACTCACTTTTATTTGCCCTTTCTCACCACTAGAAGTTTTCTTAGAGAGGACTATCTGAATCTTAGCTTGTTTACAAACATAGTGCCTGTTTGTACACATAGTTTAGTTTCATCTTCATTTTTACTAACTCAACATAATAAGGTACTTTTTTTAAATTTTATTTTTGTTTAAAATATTACAGATGTCCCTTTTTCTCCCCAATGACCTGTTCCACCCCATCCCATCCCTCTCCCCAGTCCCTCTCCCCACCAGTGTCCATGTCCTTGGGTTGTGCATATATGCATATAAATTCTTTGGTTACTCTCTCCCCCTCCACCCACCCGCGCTCCTCCATCCCTCTGACATTTGTCAGTCTGATCTGTGCTTCCATGTCATTGAATCTATTCATCAGTTTATTAAGTTCTTTAGATTCCATGTATAAGCGAGATCATGTGATGTTTGTCTTTTGCTGCCTGGCTTATTTCACTTAGCAATAAGGTACTTTTGATTTACCTTATATACAGAGTGTCCCCCAAAAATGTATACACACTTTAACCGCTGATAGCTTAATTTTGAAAATAAAGTGTGTTTTAATAAACACTGCCTTTATAATTATTCAAAGTGTGCATACATTTTGGGCTACACCTTATATATATTGTGTTTACTTAACCTGCTTAATTTGCTCTAATTTGCACGAAGACAGTACGTTTGAGGCGACCGTGTTTCTGAGCTTGTTTGCACATGAAAATGTTCAATAGCACTTTAAGGCTCGTACATTTTATTTCAAGGGTGTGATCTGGAACTTGATTTCCCATAAACTCCATTTGTTTGCGTTTCCCATGTGAAGTTAGGATTAGCACTGCTACTTAGATTATCTTAATTTGCTCTAACCTGCAATAAGACATTTAGATGTGTGTGGGTGTGTTTTTCTGAGTTTATTCAGTTTGCCTTTTCGAACTCACTGCCCTGGCTCACAGTAAGAGGTCCACAGAGCTTCACTGCCATTCTGAGGTAAACTGCTTGGTTACACTTATATTCGCTCTAACAGTCAATTACTTTTGAGATCAGAGAACTGAGTCTCTTTTCATTATGCTGCTAGGAGTCATGTACTCACAACAGATGTCCACCTTGGCAAAAAACGTGTGGTCTGCTCTTTTGTCGTCGTCGTTGTTTCCCGCTTACACCGGCTGCTGTCCACCGGCGCTGCTGCCCGCGCCGTGTCCCCTGGCCGCCTGCGCTGCTGGTGGCCCTGGCTGCAGCGCCTGGCCCCGGCCTCCGCACGGCCAAGTCACCGCGTGGCCGGCAGGGGGCGCCCGGCAGCACCGCGGGACCCGGCGCTTCCCCAGCACGTGGCTCCCGGGGGGGGGGCAGCCGGGGGGGGGGGGGGGCAGCCCCGGGGCCTGTGCGGAGGGCGTCCGGCCCCTCAGGCTGGAAGCCGGGGCCCGCCGACACCAGCGCCCTCTGTCCCCCGGTCCCTTCCCGGCCTTTGCTCTAAGGCAGGGAGGACCAGGAGCGAGGGGCTGACCTGCGGGCCTGGGGGGCGCCCCAGAGCTCACGGGGCCTTTACGGGGGACCCACCGCACAGCGGGCCCAGAGGCCAAGGTCCGGTTCTCATTTCAGGAGCTGAGTTCCGCCCTGAAAGGCTCCCCAGATCCCCGGTGACCACAGCGGTTGCTTGGTCCCCGCTCCCCCTTCCTCTCTGGAGGCTAAGGCCCCACTGGTCGCTCAGGAGTCCGAACTGTTCACCCCAGAAGCTGGATCCGAAATTTTTTTTTAAATCCTCACCCTAGGATATTTCTCCCATTGCTTTTCAGAGAGAGTGGAAGGGAGAGAGAGACATGGATTGGTTGCCTCCCACGCGTGCCACCAGCCTGCAGCCCGTGCAACCGAGGCACCTGCCCTGGGTGGGAATCGAACCTGGGACCCTCCAGCCCCAAGGCCGACTGAGCCAGACCAGCCAGGGCTCCATCCCGAATTTTTTACCCAAGGTCTAAGTCCCTACCTTCGACTCCAGAGACTAAGATCGAGAGGCGCAGGCAATAAAAGCAAACACCAGAGGAGTGAGGACTCTCCAAAGAGGGCATAGAGATGGCCAGTAGGCCTGTGCACCAAAAGCACAGACAGTCCAAGAGTGAGGACTGAGGAGAGGTGGCCCAAATGACTGAGAGACAAATATTGTCCCCAACAGACATACACATCTCAGTGAGTGAGGTTCCCCTGTGTCTTTTCCAGCTCCCATTGCCGGGGTCCATGCCCACCAGCAGCCTTCCAACCACAGGGCTGGTAGTTTCCCAGGGGTGTTAAGACAGGGGAAATCTACAGCTCAGTCAAGGTCTTTTTCAGCACCCCAAACTGTGTGATGACCCTGATATTCTAGTTTACCAGATGAATAGTGCCTTGCTAGGGAGAGTGAGGGCTAGAAACAAAGTGGCAGGTGGAATTCCAAGCATTAGGGATGGGGGTCAGTCTGCCAAGGAACTTCAAGCTGTTAAGTTGTCCCTGTTTGACATTTCCCACCCTGGGCTCTGATACAACCACACTGGATTACCTGCAAACTATTGATGGCAAGGGATTGCACACTACAGCCCAGGCTTAGTGCTGCTCTGTGGAATAGAGTACAAGCTGCTCCCCTCCTAGAGCCAAAGAGTCCCCAGAGAGCACAGCAGAGGCCAGAGTGTGGAGGAGCCGAGGAAAAGGGGCTGGTCTGTGCCCTGGTAAAAGTGGGGCTTGAGATGCACCACAGGTCCCAGCACTGGGTTGTGAGCCACTTGACAGTGAGCAGGAATTCCACAGAGACCCCTCTGAACTCTTCAGAGCTCGGGGGTGTTTCTTTATAGCCCTGTCATCTCACTCAATCCCCAGGACCCTGTAGGAGTGGGAGCAAAATTATTTCCACCAAACAGATGAAAACGCGAAGGCATAGAAGTCTTCATTATCTTCCTTATGGCCCATACACAGTGGGGGGCTGAAGAGGGACTTGATTCAGGTGACAGCTATACGTATAGTTTGTCTATTAATTTAACACATTTGCTTGTACAGAGCATTCCAGTTATTCATTGTCCTTGTCTGAGACAGGAAGAAGCAACAGAATCCTGGCTCCCAGCTCTTTTTCCCATACTCTGCTTCCTGGGGTAGGGGAGTGCGGGGAGAGGCAGACACATAAAACCACGGCCTGGCCCAGCCGGGCGTGGCTCAGCGGTTGAGCATCAACCTAGGATCCAAGAGATCGAGGTTCGATTCCCGGTCAGGGCACATGCCCAGGTTGCGGGCTCCATCCCCAGTTGGGGGCGTGCAGGAGGCAGCTGATCAATGACTCTCTCGTCATTGATGTTTCTCTCTCTCTCTCTTCCTCTCCCTTCCTCTCTCTGAAATCAATAAAGATATACTTTTTTTAAAAAAAAGCATGGCCTAGATGCCATTTTTCTCGTGGCCTGTGTAGAGCATGTCCAGCCAATTTCTTGATCTACCTGGCTTATCTCTGGCAGGACCGTCCCTTGCCCTGGTGGTAATGCTCCCTCAGGTCCCAAATACCTGGGTGTAGGTCTCCCTTCCTAAGAGCCAAAATGGCAGAGACAATGCCAGCAGTTCCTTGCAAACAAGTCCCAAAGCTCTGTTCCACCTTCAGTGATGATGGAGTAAAGTGAAGGAACTAAGACACTGCCCAAAGGAGCGTTAGAAACACCCCGTTCCTAATGCACGCCCCAAGGCTTGCAGGGCTGCATGGCTGCCTTCCAGATCTCCACGGCCCTCTGCTGCCCTGCACCACAAACTGCCCCAGCAGGGAGCTCTTTGGTGTGGGCAGTAGGTGAGGGGCAGCGACCTGGCCACGCACCAGCTCGTTAGCCCAGCTAGGGTGTTACCTCCTGTCACCCGATCCTCTCCATTGTGCTGGTTTACAAGGTTCTGTGAGCCGCACTGGATGTTTTGTAAGCAGATACCCATAGCTAATTATACATATGTATTTTTAATTGGAGAGATAAATTAACAAGATGGCTCGAGATGCTTTCCCATTAACAAGGGCTTTTGAGACAAAAGCACCATCGGATTTAGATGCCCTGTGACTTTTGGTTGAAATTGCACGTGTTATTTTGTCGTTGTCATATTAAATTTTAGGGTTTTATTTTCTCAGATGAAGCCACACCCCTGAAAGAGAATTACTGCAGCACCATACTCAACCCTAGCAATAGAAATGTCCACCATCCTGATAAAATATTAAGAGCACACCACTCCAATATTATTACTCTTTGAAACAAAGAGTTTGAGTTGCATGCCCAAGAAATGTAACTCAAATATTAATTAGCTAAAGCTTGTGTTAAGCAGAATAAAAACAAGAATATTTTATGAAAAGTGAAAAGATGTTTCTGTGCCATCTGATTTGGTTTCACTGCCTTCAAACTAGATTATGTTTCTTAAAACTTGCAAGTGTGAAGTCAAGAGGTTTCACATTACAGACATGGTGAAATCACCACAAATCTTGATGAGGCAAAACTCCAGGGCAAAGCAGAGAAGGAATTGTCCCAGAGGCTTGATGAATCTCTTCAGACCCCAGACCTCACCTGACAATTATTTGGGATATAGTTTATTCTCAGAGATGGACTACCAACCCTGTTGCATCTCCCCAAATAAGAAGCAGAGCTTTTCTTCTGACAGGAAGTCTCTTGGTGGTCTCAGGTACATGACTTCTCATCCTCTGAAAGAAATGGACCACCTGCCCCAGGGGAAATGGTGTGTTCGAGTCCCTGTGCATCCCCCCACCTTAGAGCAGGCAGCAATGATGCAAGGAGAATGTTAACAGAATCAGGCATTTGTCAAAGTGCTGAGTTAGCCCCAATAGGCTTGGAAGCTCCCCAGGAAAGACCAAATAGGGACATCACTCTAACTGTGATACCCAAGCCAGTCGCCTGGAAAGACCTTGCCCAGCTGTGGCTGCCCCACATGCGTTGCACCCACCAGAGGCCACAGGCAGGATACCTGTTCTCTCCCACTGGTAGTCGCAGTGTGATATTGTGTCCTGTCTCTCCACGCCGAGTGGCTGGAGTTCCTTAAGGACGGCAAACCCTTTAGGATTCAATGACTGAGCATCACAGGGGCTATGCCCCACCTGCTTCTAACCCTCTGTTAGTTTGAGACCTGCTGTGCCCTGGATCGAAACTCTTCAGAGTTTTGTATCCTTGGAAGATATTTTTTATCCTTCAAGAATCAAAGGTTCTGCATCCTTAAAAGACAGTTGCAAGTCTCCTCCACAATCCTCCCAGCCACCCATTGGCCTCACCCTCCTCCCAGCCGTGCCTCAAACTTACCCACCAGCAACACC
Organism: Miniopterus schreibersii; assembly: GCF_964146895.1. Classification (NCBI taxonomy): domain Eukaryota; kingdom Metazoa; phylum Chordata; class Mammalia; order Chiroptera; family Miniopteridae; genus Miniopterus; species Miniopterus schreibersii. The sequence continues at coordinate 64,196,798 of NC_138110.1, forward strand.
TAAAGACGCATAGCGGACTTCTTGCCCTGTTCCTGCTGTTACCTCAGCCCAGGAACCCTCCTCTGGCCTCTTCTCACCTTTTTTTTTTTTAATTTTTTTTTTTTTTTAATATCTTTATTGACTTCAGAGAGAGGAAGAGAGAGAGACAGAAACATCAATGATGAGAGAGTCATTGATTGAGCCCGCAACCCGGGCATGTGCCCTGACCGGGGAATCGAACCCTGATTGCCTGGTTCCCAGGTCGACGCTCAACTTCTGAGCCATGCCTGGCCGGGCCTCTTCTCACCTTTTAAAACTCAATTCAGCACACTGCTTCCTGGAGGTCTCCCCTGATCCCTCCCCACAAACAAGACTGGGTACCCCTTTTCCTGGAATTGTGGAGGGTCAAGACCTGTTTCACACTTGAAGGAACACAGGGTGGGGGAGTGGAGATAGAGTCAAATTGTCAAGTGTGGTCAACACAATCAAAGAGTCTTGGGAAGTGGGTTCAGGGCTAGTTTGGGCTCCATGGATACAAACAACCAAACTTTGTGTGTGTGCCTGGCCATCTGGGGATGAGAGCTCTGGATGCTTCCAATGATGATTTTTCTGTGCTTGTGAATCTTTCATAAGTAGGCACCAGAATGAGCCATCCCAAAAGTCAGTGTGTGTGTCAGTGAAAAGAGCAGCTTAAAGAGGGAGTAAGCAGCCCATCCTTGGAGGTAGTAGACTCTTGCTGGTGAGACCCCCTCGGTCCTCTAGTGGGAGGTAAGTAGAGTTTCTTGGCTTGCAGGGCACTGGCCTTGGGATCTTCCTGTGACAAAGAAGAGATGAGGCCTCTTTTCATGGCTACCACAGGCACACAGGGGTTGTGTCCCAGAACCCTGGTGAGATCCACAGGCCCCTTCTCAGAACATTGATTTTAAATCCATAAGATAAAATACTGAGATTATAAAGGAGACCAAGGATCCTGAAATAAGTGTCAAATCATTTCTTAAAATCTGTCATGTGACACATGTGCTTTCTAATAATTTAACAGCAAGATCTACTGGCAGGTCTATGACTATCATAATTTCAAAGCAGTGATAAGCATAATTGATATTTTGAGATAGCCCCAACAGCTTAATGTGCTATGAAAAGATCTGTAACTTCTATTGGGCACAGAATCACACATTCTTAGGAAAATGCTAAATTTCAGTTAAAGGCTAGGAAAAATAAAAATGTGATGTTTCCCCCATCCCTGTTTACAGAGCCACAAAGTTCCATCCATGACTCTAAGAGTTCCGGGGACCCCGGGTTAAGAACCCCGCACTCCAGAGCCTGTGACTGTCTTCTGGAGGGTCTACTCTGAAACTCTGGTCCTGATTGTTAAATCAGCCAAAGCTGCCCTTTTTGGAACTGGGCAGCAGTGGGCAGAGCTGCAATTGATAGGGTGAGCAGGAGGTAGGAATGGGAACAGTTCATTGTGGCCTCAGGACGCCTTACATCAGGATTCGGAGTGCAGAGTCTGGGGGCCCTGCCTAGACCTACTGATGCAAATGCCCAGTGGTAGTCCTGGGAATTTGTGTTTTAAACAGAGCCCTGGTGATAACTTTCACAAACGCCCTGATGCCTTGTCCCACCCAGGGACAAGATAGAGGGAAAGGGCCCTGGATGCTCTCCACACCTCCCCTGGCTGAGTGCAAATGGAGATGAGCAGCAGCTCCTGGCCCCTCCAGGGCCCCGCTCTTGTAAGTGATGCCTGAAAGGTGAGGCTACACCGCCTCTCTCCAGGGAAACCTGAGCTGAGGAGTGTGTGGCCGGATTGAAGGGCTGGGAACTCACCACCTTGCCTCCTTCATGCCTCTCTCCCACACTTCACCTGCCTCCACATTCAATCTCAATCAAGCCGCAGAGCCCTGGCTGCCCTTGGGCATAGGAAGGGAGGCCAACCACCATGAGGGCAGGAAATCACCCCAGGCTGAAGGCGTGTGTTGGCCATCAAGCCCTCTGAGCCCGAGTGGGGGCTGAGCCAGCTCTGCTGACCATGAGCCACCAGCCAAAGGGCCTGAAGGAGGAAGGTGAGTCTGTCCCCATGTCCATGGGGCCCACCCCAAGGAGTCCTGGGTAGCAGCAGGGGACAGGGAAGCAGAAAGGGTCTTTTAAAACACAGGGAACTGTGTTTGAGTTCAGGGCCTGACACCTGCTTGCTGAATGACCTCAGTCTGGTTATCCAACCTCTCCCTGCCTCGTCCATAGGATGAAGGCAGCCACCATTCCTTACAGGACTGTTGGAGGGATTTAAAATGACATGTGCAAAGTACCATGCGCAACATCTGTGTTAACATTGAAGACAGGCAGGCAAATTCCTCCAGGGTCTTTCAGCCTCCTTCTGTCTTGGTTTGAGTTGCTTTTCCTTGGCAATCCCCTCAGCAGATTCCTCTGTCTGTCTGTCTGTCTGTCTCTCTGGGGCAGCGGGCTGTGGGGATGTTCTGACCTTGTGATTTTTCCAGGGTGTCAGAGAAATGTCAAGACTGGGGACTCTGGAGCTTGTTAGTAAAAGAATGGGAGCAGGGTTCCAGCCGAGGCAGCTGTAAACCAGTGGAGGGTTCCCACAGGGAAATGGGGTGTCACAGGGAGGGGGACGTCCCAGAGGCCACCCATTCATCCCTGCCCATCTTTTACAGCAGGAGGTGGAGTGAGAGGAAGGTCCAGGAGCGGCTCTCCAGGCGCAGGTGAGGTGGGATGATTTGTTCAGGGGGGCCTGGCAGCCCAGCCATCTCCTCCACCCTCCTCCCCTTGTCCCCTCCCGTTCTTTGTAAGGAACCCTCCCAAGCAGGAGGTTTCATTGGAGAGGGGGCGGGTGCTGCACGGGGAGGGCCTGCCCTCAGCCCCAGGTGTCAGGGGAGATGTCCAGAGTTAGTGCCGCTCTGAGTCGAGCCTTGGGAAGCAGTGAACACTCACCATCCTGCGGGGTAGGAAGCTCACTGCAGGCAGCTGGCAGGTGGTGGAGCCGGGACCCACACCCAGGCCACTAACTCCAGCCTGCACACTCTTAACCTCCACAAATACCAGCAGCAGTGTGTGCTCATCCCCCTTCCCATCCCCAGTGTGGCCACAGCTTTTCTGTGAGCCATGAGGGCTTTCCCCAGAGGGGGGTTGACCTGCTCCAGGAAGCCAGAGGACATCACAGGCTGGAGAGAAGACCCTCCACTGCCATTAGGAGGGCAGAAGCCATGCCCACAAGGTGGCTGTCCTACACGTCATACCATGAGACGTGTTGTGGATACGATGCCATTTTCCCCTCCTCACATTCGTTCAGGGGGGCCTGGCAGCCCAGCCATCTCCCACTGGTAGGCGAGGAAGCATAATCTTGTGGAGTGATGGACTTTGGGGGGTTGGAAGAGATCTCCCCACCCCATTTTGAGGGGAAGGGACTTGTTCTGGCCCCCACCCTGGCCCCAGGGTCCACCTCATCTGTGTCCCCTGCCAAGTTCTTCCCATTTCACCCTCATTGGTGCCCCACTGCCTAGGGCCTGGGGCCTTGGTGAGGCAGCTCCATGACAAGGGGATGTGCAGGGGAGCCAGAGCTCTGGGCAGGAGGGAGGAGGTGTGAAGGCACCACTGGCATCTCAATATTCCAGCTGCCCCTTGGTCACTGTCTCTCCTCCCTACCCCACCTGCCTCCCCGTCCAGTCTTCACCTCCCTCTAGAGACATGAGTGCGAGCATGAGAAAGTCAGTCTCAGTGTGGCCGGATGAGAAAGGGGGTCAGCTCCATTGGTGATGGTTGTCTGCAGGATGTTTGAGTCTGGTTCTCCATGGCCCCTTCCCTATGTTCTACTCCAGTCACTGTCCCTCCTGCACGCATCCTGGCTCCCCTTCCACCCCAACTGAATGGGCTGGCCTTGTGGAGGTCACCTGTGGGCAAATGGTCCTTGGGAAGGACTGAAATGGAAAGTTGTTTTGCATGAAACACAAACATTTTCCTACTGAAATGTGCCCGCCCACACACACACACACACACACACACACACGCACACACTCCTCTACCCTGTGCCATTTTTCCTTTCTCTGAAAAAACAAGTATATGGGTCAGAATTTTTGCTTTAGGGACCCAAATGGTCAAGGGATGCAATGAAGTTAAGTAATGGGAATCCATTAAATAAACTGAAACCCAATTACACAAAGATTCCAATTAAAATCTCCTCTGGAGTCGTCTCTGAGGGGACCCGATATCCTATTTCTTCCATTTATATTCTACAAGGAGAAAAATAATCTCTGAGAAGACAAGGGTCTTTTCTCAAAATAATTATAATTTGTTATTCCATTAGTTGAAAAAAGACCTCTGTATTCTCAGATCACTGAGCCAGAGGGTGAGCTGGGCCCTCCAGCTTCTCCTGGGCCTATTTTCTGCTCTGAGTCTGGTGCGTAAATGTAGGGAGGCCTGTAACATGGAAGGGAGTGTGTGCTGGGCTTGGGAGTCTTCCTAATGTGGCAGCTGCCCTTCTAGCTCCTGAATTATGCCTTATGTAGAGTCCATTGAAAACTATGGCATGGGGTGGGGATCAATGTCAAAAAGCAGCTGTTTTCTGTGCTGAGGAGGTTGGGGGAAGATTGAAGGGAAAATTCAGGCCTGATTTCTACATTCCTCATGCATTTCATTCTGTTGGGAAATGAAATTACAACAGAAATTGTAGCTTGAAAAAATGTGTAAACCCCTCCCCAAAAGAAAACCATTGTATTAATTGATTGAGGACACAGAGTTCAGAAGACGGGGCAAACATATACTAAGAATTCAGTTCTTTCAAGCAATATGAAACCCACCTTAGATGAGGGCCCAGGAGACCCTTCTTAATCCCTTGCCCACTCTCTCACTTCCCTGCTCTCTCTGAGAACCTAGCTCAGTTCTAGGGCTCTCCTAGGGGTCACAGCTGTGGGGACACACACTGTCTCACACTCTTCGCATGTCTTTGGAGGGAGCGGATTTGTTTCTGTCTCCATCTCTCCTCCGAGACGGGGCTGAGCCTCCCATAGCCATGGAAGAGCATCTACAAGACAAGCCATCTCTGACTGGCTGATGCTGACCAGCTTCCTAACTTGGATGAGTTATTATTACATTCAAATAATCTTTCTTTACATTGTTTTACCGAAGTCCCTTTTCCCATAGGAGGTGAGAAGGAGAAGAGAGAGGTCAGGGGAGGACTGGGCTGAGAAAATCTCAGTCTGTTGCATTTTACATTTAGATCAATGACACATTTTGAGTTGATTTTTGTGAAAAGAATAAGGTCTGTGTCTAGACTATTATTATGATTTTGCATGTGATGTGATGTCCAGTTGTTCCAGCACCATTTGGTGAAACATACCATCTCCACTGAATTGCCTTTGCTCCTTTGTCAAAGCTCAGTTGGCTATACTTATGTGGGTCTCTTTCTGGCCTCTCTGTTCTGCTCTGTTGGTGTATTTGTCTGTTCCTTCACTAATACCACACTGTCTTGATTATTGGAGCTTTATATTTAATCTTGATGTTGGATAGTGTCTGTTGACCAACTTCATTCCCCTCCTTCAGTATGATGTAAGCTATTCTGGGTCTTTTTGAAATTATTCAAACCAGCTGACCCTAACCCTGCCTACTCAGCCTTATCCGTTCCTTCCCTTGGGAACCACACAAAGGCTCTTGCCCACAGTTCCCCTCTCCCCCTCTGCCTTCTGGCTAAACCTGCGGCCCTGCACCGCAGTGCTGAGGAACAGGGCCTGAACCGACTGCTGCTCTCACCTCCTCTCCTTTCTCTCATGCCAGGCAGGGGCTCATGAGCGGGAAAGGCCCTGGATGGAGAATGGAGCCAGGGAGGCCCTTCCTGTCTCAGTGGTCCAGCCTTACCAAACGGAGGCTCCCAGACTTGGCCTTGACCCCGAGGGTCAGGAGATGATTCAGCTCTGACTCTAAGGGACTGCACACCCAAGAAGAGGAAAGGCATGTGCCTAGATCTCTACCTGAGGATAGGCAAGAGTGTGTAGGAGTGCCAACCGGTCAGAGGGAGACCTTAACTCTCATCCCAGGCCGGATGCTCCAAAGAGGCTTTTGGAGCCAAAAGCTCCAGGAAGCATCTTGAACATTTGATTTCTCACAGCTGGGGTACTGCCATTTTCCTGCCCCTGCAGGTGACAGGTCTGGGAGGAGATCCTCCAGGAAGCAGGCCCCCAAAGCAGAGGGTGTGGCAGGCAGGCGCGGAGGCCCTGCTGGCCAGAAGGAGCGAGCCAGGGGCAGCCCCAGGCCAGACTCCCCCAGGAGGAAGCAGGTGGAGCACAGGCGACGTGGAGAGAAGCTGGGGGAACAGGAGCGGGGCACAGCCCAGAGGACCCGCGAGGGGAGGAAGAAGAGAGATGGGAGGGCATCCCTCAAGGAGCAGAGAGCATCCTCAAGGAAGAAAAAGGAGGTGCCGAGGAAGGAGATGTGGAAGCAGCTGAAGAAACGCAGGTGTGTTGTGACTCTGATTCAGGCGTGGTTTTTTGTTTTTTGTTTTTAAAATTTATCTTTATTATTGAAAGCAATACAGAGGTCCCCAGGTGTGTTTTCAATTGTGCTTTCCTTCTCCTACTGGTCTCTCTCCCTCTCCTGATGAAGGCCTGATGCACCCCCCCTCCCCAGCCTTGTAAATAGGCAGCCCCTGCTCTCTTCTGCTTCTCTTTGCCCCTGCCCACTTCTCCACTTCTTAGGCAGAAACTGGAGGGGGACCACGCCGTCCGGGTGGAGTGGTCACTGGGCACTCTCCACCCAACACCTCATATCACACCAGAGCAAGCGGAAGTTTCGAGTGGGGAGGTGAGATGGCAGCAGGCTGGGACAAGATTCCAAGCCTCCTGAAATCCAGCGTGTGGCTCACCACAGCTCTTGCAGAAGAGCTGATATAAATGAACAAAACTAGATTTCGGACTGACTCATTGGAGGGCTTTAAGTGTACCATTTCCCCAACCTGGACCTGTGCCCTCTTCTGTGAAATGCAGCGTTGATCTAAAAGACCTTCAGGGGTCCTGCCAGCTCTGAAGTTCGAGGATTTGGGATGTGCTTTATCTGTTTTGTTTCCTTTGTTCGTTAGCACTAGCACACACTGGCTGGTGAGCAGGACCAGCTTTCAGAATCAACAAGCCAGGATTTTAGTTCCATGGTTTGCTCCCAATTTTGATGAGACAGTTCCCTCTCTTTGCCTCCTTCTTGTGCTTTGCTCACTTCTCAGGATGTTTGAAGAATCTCTGTTGGTAACATGTAGGGAGGCTTTTGAAACAATTGGAGGTATTAGAATTATGGTGGAGCTGACGCTCCTTCCCACTGGGTTCCCACAAACTCCCTTTGACCACACCTTCAGTCGTTGTCCATGGTACCTCTCCACCTTTACAGAGATGGGACTCAGGCCTCAAACAGGGCCACTGATTTCTTCTGTCAACCATGTCAGCCCTTGTTGGTTCAGTTACAGCTTTTGTCTACTGTCTGGTTGTCCCTGGACACAAGCTAACAGGGTAAAGAATGCATAGTGCCCTTAGAAGCTTAAAGAGAACTTGAATGCATCGTCAATGGGCCGTGGAGTGTCCCGAACTTTAGAGGGAGGCTGCACCATCCTAAATGGACCACAGGTGTCTGGATGGTAGATGCAAAGTAGAGGGTACAGGCAAGGGCTCATTCATGCCCATGGCAGGGCAGAGAGAGATGTAAAAGACTCGGTGCTGTTCCCCAGGTGCTGACAGGCTAGTAGGGGAGATAGGACATGGGCATCAATCACCATAAGACAAGGCAGAAAGCAATATGCATACGAGAAAAGATTTGACGGGGGGCTGGGGCACCAGGGTTCCTCCACAGAGAAGATAAGCATTCCAATAAGGCTTTTGAAGCAAAGGTGGAATTGGAACGAGCAACGACTGAATGCCCCCCTGATTGAGGGAACACCCCATGCAAAGACCCAAAGGCAGATATCATGGGGTGTACATGAGGTGTGCAAAAGAATCCCTGTGCTTTAGGCTTTCAGGTCTTCAAGGGCTAGGGCCCCTCCTCTCCACCTCCCTCCTTTGAGTTCTCTGATGATCCTCAGGAGTTCATCAGAAGCTAGAACTTATGGAGACTGCTGCAAACTGGTCTCTAGAACCTGCGGTAACCCAAGCCCACATCCTGAAGTTTCCATTAATGAACCTGCTGAGAAGGCTGCTCAGGTGGAACTCTTCTCCAGCCCCTCCCTTACCCCTACATCCCTGGCAGCTGTCAACTCAGCTGAGAGGCACTGTTCTTAGGACTAAAGGAGGCTGTGAGGAGCACACGGGAATCCGAACTTGGTGGCAGCTGAGCACATAGTCCTGTCTGTGGGATGCTGCAGGTCATCACACCACAAGGCTTCCAGCCGGAAGTTCTCTGCAGCTGTGCTGTCCAATACAACAGCCACTAGCGACGTGCTGGGCACTTGAAATGTGGCCAGTGTGACCAAGGAGCTGAATTTCCAATTCAATTTAATTTAAATTTGGTGTTAATACAGAGTTGACACAAGAGATAGTAAATTACTTAACTTGGACAGACAGATGTAGTTTGTAGTTTTGAAATCAATTTTACTTTGAAGCCAAAGCATTTCATTTCATATATATATATAAAACTAATTTTGTCAATGCAGATATCAAAGAAAATTATATTCTGCTACTTGATTCATTTATCAGGAAACTTTTAAGTATGTCTCAAAAAATTGGGGTACATGAGTCTACTTTTTCAATTATAAATTTTATGAAATTCAAATATAGATCAAATACGTTTAATGAAAATTTAATGTCTGAATTGACAGGCACTGTGAGTACAAGATGAATGCCAGATTTTGAAGACAGTACAAAAAGAATAGAAAATATCTCATTAATAATTTTTATATTGATTACATGTTGAAATTATAATTTTTTCATATACTGGATTAAATAAAAGGCACTATTAAAATTAATTTTACCCATTTCCTTTTACCATTTTAATGTGGCTACTGAAAAAATTGAAAATTACAGTATGTGGCTTGCATTATGTTTCTATTGGGTAGCATGGTGCTAGAGTGTGGTACGTGGGTAGTACTCAGAGAAATAGAATTTGAGGAGGCATTTCACCCAGTGCCTTGAGCTACAGGACAGAGCTGTGGTCTCTTCTGACAGGAGGTGAGAGTCACTGAGGGCTCCTGAGTGGGGGCAGCCTGTGAGGGGTGGTCAGAGTTTTGGGTGTCAGGTGCTTGGCCCATGTGTCTGGCTATGGTCTCCTCTGATCGCACACTCTGCCCCTTCTCACTCTGCTCTGCTCCACCCTGGCTCTCCTCCAGATCGCCTTCCTTGGCCTCCAGTGCCTCTGGTGGGGAGTCTCTGTCTGAGGAGGAGCTGGCCCGGATCCTGGAGCAGGTGGAAGACAAGAAGAAGCTAATCACCACCATGCGCAGCAAGCCCTGGCCCATGGCGAAGAAGCTTACAGAGCTCAGGTGAGCGGGTGGTGGTCACCAGGCTCTCTCAATGTCCAAAAGGTTTACAGAGCTCAGGTGAGCAGGTGGTGGTCACCAGGCTCTCTCAATGTCCAAAAGGCTCCACTCCTTCTGATGGACATGCAAGTCCCTTCCTCCTCTCCGCCCCAAGGGGGCTTGGCAAGAAGGGGGCTTCACCCTCCCACTCTCCCTTGGTCCCCTCCTGTCCCCAGCACATGCACAGTGCTGGGGGGCGGGGGGGCGTTACAGGCATGGCAAGCGTGAGCAGTGACTGTTGACTGAGGCCCTGCTGTTTGGCCAGCATGGAGCAGGGCCAGGCTGGGAGATGGCACCATGGTGCTCCAGTCTCCCCCCAACCTTTCCACTGCCTGGCTGCCTCTCCATCTCACTCCCAACTCACCTGGTGGCTTCTGCACTTCCCTCTCAACCCAACAAAGACATGCCTTCTTCTGGGGGCTTCCTATGACCCTCCATCTCAATAGATTCAGACCTTTCTTGTTTTAAGTACCCAGAATCTCCCCATGTATTGCACACTCACACTCATAGAGAACAGGGAGGGGACCTGTCTCAGCTACTCACCATCCCGAATGTCTAACACAGGGCCAAGTCTGCAGCGGTGCTCCGTGAACACGCTCTAGCCTTGTACCTGTGCCCCTGAGTCCTGTTTTCAACTGAGCCACTTCTCTGGTTTCCATATGACAGCTGGCACACCAAGCATTTTATGATTCTTGAGTGTCTACTGCATTTTGAGCAAAGAGCAGGAGCCACATTGCTTAACTTCTCTACTAAAATATTCCCATCCATAATTACCATTTCCCCCAAGTCTTTCCTTTGTGTTTCTGTCACAGGGTTGGGGGTCACACCTCCTTTCCCCTTTCCTCTCTAAAAAGCCATTTTCCCCCGCTCCTCTCACACCTGAGTTTCTTCATGGCTCAAGTCAACTGCCTCCCCCTGGATTATGTAGAAAACAATGGCAGTTTTATTTTAACTCTATTTACCCCCAACTCTAACAAGGGTCCTGGCAGAGCTTACTCCACTGTCACTACACAAATCATTACGTCATCTCCTATGTAGCTGCAGGAAGAAATGCCTCCCCAGGTGCCTCCAAGCCAGTGCTCACCACAGAACCTTCTGGGGTGATGGAAATGCGCTGAGTCTGCACTAACAAAGTAGCCACATGTGGCTCTTGAGCACTTGAAAAGCAGTTAGTGCGACTGAGAAACTGAATTTTTTTTTGTTTTATACTGGTTGATTTAAATTTAAATCATCATGGGTGGTGCAAGATGAGCACCGGATTTTGAAGACAGTACAAAAAGAATTTAAAATATCTGATTAATTTTGATATTGATTACATATGGAAATTGTAATTTTTAAAAATATATTGGATGAAATGGTGACGGTTTGCGCTGTAGGTACCGCTCCAGGCAGTGGCTTCTTGTTTGTCTGGGTCTCTTCTCCCTGCTCCCTCAGGGCCTGTTCTCCCTCCTGTTATCCAGGGCAGAACAGCCATCTGTCACTCCAGTAGAGCCTCGTCCCCACTCAGGTGTCACCTGAACACATCTTTTATTAACAGTGGAAAAAGAGCAACCTTGATGCTTATGGAAATGAGATCCCCAGCTGGCTGGAAGTCTCAGGGACCATGAAAATCCCCCAGGGCTGTTCAGCTGCCCAGAGAAGTCTGACATCCCCTCCAGGCGGGAGGAAGAGTTCTGCCCTTGGTGAGGGTGGGGATTGGCTAAGGCCTGAAATGCTGGAATTGTCTCTCTCGCTGGCTCACTGAGGCAGGTTTCCCCCTCTAACAGTGGTCTCCTCCCTCCAGATCTCCCCTCTTTTTCTTCCCTTCCGCAAGACTCCTTATCCCAGACTCAGTTGTAAAGCTCTCCAGCCTCTGGGGCTCCCCTCCAGCAGGTGCCTCTCCCTAGAAGGTTCCTGCTTTCTCCCACCCCACCTGGCCGCTCCCTACACCCTAAGACTCAGGCCAGCACTCAGCTCCGTCAGGCAGAAGTGCAGCCGGTGCGTGAGGCTCTGTTCAGGGCCTCCCTGGGCTGAAACCAGGGCATCAGCAGGGCCGCGGTTCCCATCACAGGCTCTGGGTCCCCTTCCAAGCTCACTGGTTTGGGGCAGAATTCATTTCCTTCTCTTGCTCTTCACATGGGGCCCCAGCCACAGAGGCTCAGAAATTCCTCCGCTTCTAATTTCCTTGACGTTCCCTCCTGCCGCATCTCTCTCTGGCTCTTCTACCTTCCTCCTCTGTTTTTAAGGGCTCACGTGATTACATTGGACCCTTCCAGATAATCCAGAATCATGTCCCTATTTTAAAGTCAGTAATACACCTGCAAAATCCCTTTTGCCACATCCATGTGTGTACCACCAGGGGGCAAAGGTCACAGAGGCCAAAATTCTGCCTACAGGTGCCTGCCCTGCAGCAAGCACTGTGTTTGCATTTGGGAAATTTCGGGGACAAAACAGACAAAATACCCTTCCTTCATGGAACCTATATGATACTCAACAAGCCGTATAAAAACACAGCTGTCAGCCACGTCGGCACCCTCATAATTCAGATTTCTTTTGCTTGGGTGTTAATTGAATTCCTGTCCCTGCCCCCCTTTTTTTTTCTAACCAGGGAGGCCCAAGAATTTGTGGAGAAGTATGAAGGAGCCTTGGGAAAGGGGAAAGGCAAGCGGCTCTACGCCTATAAGATGCTGCTGGCTAAGGTGTGTGGCGCAGAGGCTGCAAACTTCTGAACCGGGGCGACTATCACAGGCGCCTCCAGCCTCCCCATTTGTGTCCAGCTCCCCCAGTATCCTGAGCGTGAGGCCAGTTGATTCCAGTCACCCAGGAGTGGAAAGCAGCTTATTCCATCATTTTCTCTACACTTACCTGTGAGGGTTGCAGTCTATAGGAAACTTGTTTCTTCTCCAGTGAAGACCTAGACTCATTAAATTGACACTGTTAAAACCACTGGGATCTTACTTCCCAAACCTTAAACATTGTTTGATGATTCATCTGTTTTCACATGTTCCCTGGTTATTGGCGTATTCAAGTTTTAACTTTTTCTTGGGGCCATGTTGACATTTTATATTCTTCCAACACGTGATCATTTTATAAGGTCTTCATATGTGTTACCAGAAAGTTGCAGATGGTTGTCCCATAACTTTTGTAATTACTTTCTATATATATTGGGTTTGAATTTTTTTGTTCCTAATATTATTTTCCTCCTTTTTCAGTTTTAATTGCCTGACAACTATCTGTGAGTCATTTTATTAATTTTATCTAGAAACTATTTACCACTTAACAACTGCACACTCAGATCTTTTCTTTCCAAGTGAGGAGTGCGGTCTTCGACTATATCTTTGATAAATGATTTTGTTCAATTATGTTTCTATTCCAATAGTTCTAGCTTCTTCCTTAGAAAAGGATTTCTGCCCATCCTCTGTCCTCTGTATTTACCTTCCCTCACTGCTATTAATTCTTTGCTCTCTCTTTGCATTCTCTGAAATTTCTCAGGTTTATTCTCAAGATCGTTTAATCAGTTGTTTTGTTTCAATTATAATATAATGTTTATTTTCATTCTATTACTGAACTTTTAGCTACCTTGTAAGCCTTCCACACTTCCCCTGTATCCTTTTTAATTATTATTATTGATTTTAGAGAGGGAGGGAAGGAGAGGGAGAAACATCAATGTGAGAGAGAAACATCAGCCGGTTGCCTCCACCAGGGATCAAACCCACAACCTAGTATGTGCTCTGACCAGGAATCGAACCTGGTTTTCTGGTGCATGGGACAACATTCTAACTAACTGGGCCACTCTAGGGCCACCTATATTCTTTTTTTATCTCAAATTTCTATCCTTTACTCTAGAAGCCATATTTCTTGTACTCTATTAAGAATGCTGAACCATTTCTCAAAATGTATTAATGTATAAATGCTTTCCAAACATTCTGGAGAGTGGTGTCCCGTTTTCCTTGCTCCACAGTACTATTTCTCAAGCCTCATTGGTTGTTTTCTTTAAAATATATATGTATATGTTTTTATTGATTTTAGAGAGAGAGGAAGAGAGAGAAAGAAGGGGAAGAGAGAAACATTGATGTGAGAGAGAAACATCAGTTGGTTGCCTTCTGTACACACCTCGACCCCTGACTGGGGACCCAACCTGAAACCTGGGTATGTGCCCTGACCTGGAATCAAACTGGTGATCTTTTGGTGCACAGGATGACGCTCAACCAACCGAGCTGCACCAGCCAGGGTTCATTGGCTGCTTTTAGTCATTCAGATTTCATCCACAGACAGGATGTATAGCTTGCCTGTGTCTTGTTCAGTCACTGAAATCTTTTGTCCTTTATAGCTGGAGAGAAGATGACAGGCACAACTAATACCCCAGTCCTGGGGCAGCAGCTACCATCTCACCAAGCTCTGAGGAAGGGTGTGGGGGGTCTTCTCCTGCCCATGCCCCATCCCAGTTTTTTATTCTCTAAGCCAATGAAGGATAGAGAGCTTCAATGCAGAGCTTCTCCAGGCCTCCCTCTGCCTCTGCTCCACCTCCAGGGCATCACTTTTCAGGCCAAGAAGCCTACAGCGTTGAGGGGCTGTCTGATGGTTGCCAAGCAACCAACTGGCGAGCTGTGTCTCCAGGGGCCTCGCTTGGCATCTTTCATTACCCCTATTGGCCTCAGCCTTGCAAGCCTATATTTTGTACTGATTTTATCAGCACCCTGACAGGAGATCCATCTCAGAGGAAGACTCACATTAATAAAGCTTTTGAGACTGATATATAAAACCAGATGCTAGGCTATTAATTTACAAGGAGAAATAACTAATACAAGAACTGGAAAACTTGAAGTCCACATCAGCAATGCTTTTTTTTTTTTTTTTTTTTTTTAAGTAGAGTTAGTTATATGGAAAGCTAAACCATAATCCCAATTCCAATCTATTAATTTGCAATGAAAAATTACTGCCATAGAAGCCAAAATACTCAAAGCCCAGGTGATGGCCAAATGCTCTCCTTATACACAGACCTACATGGGAGGCCAAATAAGCCAATGATGATTTTTGAGCACAGAATCAGAACTAAGGAAAGTAGATGACAGTGGGACTGAAGTGCCCAATATCCACTGCCTGCCATTCCCCACAGCCCTCCCTTCCAGTCTCAGGGCTATCTTTGCATTGTCGACCAGTCTTTTGCCTATGGGCCTCTCTTCTCCTTTCTCTCTTCTGATGGGCAGTTTCCTTCCTATTGAGTAATCACTCAATTAGGATATGGTCAAAGCCTTCAGGTCTGGAAGCCTGTCTGATTCCTTCAGACAAGTTTTCTCTTTCATCTTCAGTGAATTTACAAGGGAAAATCTCATTTCCTTCATGAACAAGTTCTTAGGAGACCTTTGTAATGATAGAAATTGATCGTAGGCTCTTTGCCCTACTACCTCTTTGCTGTTTTCTATGAATTTTTAAAATTCCGAATGGACTTATTTCCAGGGGATGAGGTTGTGGGAAAGCAGCCCTGTGAAGAGCTGACAAATTTTCACCCAGCCTGCAGACAGACAGCCACTCAGGTTTCTGATTGGTACAAACTCTGAGTGCTGGAACTAGGAAAAGACTGTGAAAGGGGCATGATGCCTTCCTCACTTTTTTTCAGAAAACACACACACACAGCAACAACAACAGGATGTTGTTTCACTAGGAGAAGAATAGGAAGCGCTGGGCTGAGGCCTCTACCAGTCCCACCAGCATTGGTTTAGCAACAGTTCTTATCAGATTTAGGCACTTGGCTGTCTGCCAAATGTGCTGTGAGATTTCTCCCCCTGCCCTGAATTTTTGTTTTAAGGTAAAGGAAGCTGTATCAGAGGTTGCTAACCCATTTGATCCCCCATACCAGAAATTATACACAAAACTTCTCAATTCATATAAAAACTGTCCAAACCTGAAATTTTATCAGCCCTGTAGACAAATGCAAGGCATTGTGTTACCCGGGCTTCTCTCTCACTCCATACCTGACTTAAAGTGAAGATTTAACATCTCTGGCAGCCTCACCCACATGTTGACCTCATATTGACATGTCAACATCAACACGTGTCTCCAACATGCCCCGCCAGGCCCCAAGGCAGCATGTTGATGAACTGAAGGTATTACCTGTCTAATTTCAGAAATGGGTCAAGTTTAAGAGAGACTTTGATAATTTCAAGACTCAATGTATTCCCTGGGAAATGAAGATCAAGGACATTGAAAGTGAGTATTTTGGTGCCATTGCTTTCAGCTGATTTACTGAAGGGTTTTTCAAGGGTGGGATTGTGTTCTTGACCATGTGATGAGATTGTTTTGCAGGTCGTGTTGTATCCGGGAAAAGGATGGGCTTTGGACTAGCAAGACAAATATTTAAATTGTGTTTCTTCACTTTCTGATTATGGGAGGTTAGGCGGATCTCTTAAGCCCATAGAGCCTCAGGTTATTTTTTGGAAAAAGACTGTGGAGATCAGGATTCCATTCCACAGACTGATGTGAAAATCGGATCCATCACACACAGAAAGTGCTCAGTAGCGATAACTTCCTCCTGCTGCAACATTTAAGTCCCTCCCTCTTTTCTCTCTCCAGGTCACTTTGGCTCTTCAGTGGCATCGTATTTCATCTTCCTCCGATGGATGTATGGCGTTAACCTTGTCCTTTTTGGCTTGATATTTGGTCTAGTTATAATCCCAGAGGTAAAAAAAGAACTTCGTACATCTTTGGATAGTGTTGAGACTTATCATGACCACCATCTTCATTTATATTAAATACTCTCTGTTTTACACAGAATCAATCATTCATTTCAGATTCTCATCACATCAATTGCCCAGATAGCTCAGTAAAAAAAAATAATAATAATATGTTTCTGAATTAAGAGGTGGGCCCTACATTTTCTACTTCTCATTTTACTTTAAGATCAGTGGAGAATTAATATCTCAGGGGTTTTTTTCTCTTTTACCCTAAAAAAAAAAAAAAGAGAGAGGGATAGAATGTATTATATCATAATTTATAACCAAAAAACATTGGATTTGAATAGCATTCCTCACTATTCTTTCAAATATAATCCTATTGTGAATATAGGTAGATCCTTGCCTATCAGTGAGCAATTGAGAGACAAAAAAGGAATAAGTGACTTGTGCAAAGTTACAGAGGGTGAGATAGAAACATCAGTGATGAGAGAGTCATTGATCGGCTGCCTCCTGCACACCCCCGACTGGGGACCAAGCCCGCAACCTGGGCATGTGCCCTGACCTGGAATTGAACCCGATCTCCTAGATCCTAGGTCGATGCTCAACCGCTGAGCCACGCTGGCCAGGCTATGAAATAACTATTAACAAATTTAACAAGTTAGACTATTTCTCTGAGAAACATTATAAAGCATTACAGGACAAAAACACAACTAAATAAACAAGAGGACACATTCTTGGAAGTAAAAACTTAATATCATAAAAAAGTCAATCCCTCCTAAATCAGTATGTAAATTTAATATAATTCTAATTGTTTATAATTAGTGATGCAAATACAGGCATATATGTAAGGGTATTAATATTAGAATTGTATACACATGAAGAACTAGAAATACTCTAAATTCCAAAATTTGTTAGGTGAGTTTATACTACATACATATGATTAGATATTCTGAAGTCATCTTATTTTGAGAATATCATATGACATAGGAAACTGGTCATAAAATAATATTAAGCTAAATAATCAGACTGAAATATATATGAAACTCAGAAGTAACTGAAAGGAAATATGTGACTATATAACGGTCATTATCTTTAAGATGGGGAGGCAGTAGATACTTCTTAAAATGCTCTTCTTTACTTTTTCACATTTTCTGCAATAAGTGTGTGTTACTTGTAAAGTCAGGAACATGATTGCCCTGGCTGGTTTTGCTCAGTGGTTAGAGCATCAACCCTCAGACTGAAGGGCCCTGGGTTCGATTCCAGCCAAGGGTACATACCTCGGCCCCAGTTGGGGAGGGTGGGGGAGGCATCTAATCGATGTGTCTCTCTCATATCAATGTTTCTCTCTCTCTCTCTCTCCCTTCTACTCTCTCTGAAAAAGCAATGGGAAAAATATCCTCAAGTGAGGATTAGAAAAAATAATAATAAAAAAAATTAAATCTGGAACATGACTGATGTCGTTTAAAGAAGAAAATGTGTGTGCCCTGTTCTGAGTAGGAAAATCTCCGTGTGTTTGTATTTTCTCCATATATAACTGTGTCATCTGTCCCCACGCAGGTACTGATGGGCATGCCCTATGGAAGTATACCCAGAAAGACAGTGCCTCGGGCTGAGGAAGAAAAAGCCATGGATTTTTCCGTCCTTTGGGATTTTGAGGTACCATTGCCAACATGCCAATGCACTTCTACTTCGTGATTGTGAGGTCTAAAAATTGCATGGACATGTGCAATGTGTTGCATTTAGTTATTGAAAAAACAATGCTTTAATCAAATACAGTTCCAGCACTATGCAAAATGAGCCAACCATCTCTGTCCTCCTAGGTCCCCTTCATAGGTTCCCCTCTCCAGGCACACATTCTGATGGGTGTCAGTCCCCATGAGAACGCTGCTCCCCTCATTCTGCTAGGTCAATGTAAGCGGCTCTACAACACGGTTTCTCTCCCTGTACCCGCAAGAAGACCCCAAATCTATTGCTATTGCAGCCTTCCCCCAAGTGTCACATGGCATCTTCAAGTGAATGTCCTACTGCCCCATAAATTCCAACATCTATTTAACCAAACCTGCATCTTTTCCCCATCTCCTTTGTTGGAACCATGGTTCATCCAATCACTGAAGTCTGAAGCCCAGAAGTCAACCTACACTTCTCCCTCTTACCCCCCCCCCCCCAACATCCAGTCAGTCACTATTCCAGGACACATTCTTGGAAGTAAAAACTTAATATCATAAAAAAGTCAATCCCTCCTAAATCAATATGTAAATTTAATATAATTCTAATTGTTTATAATTAGTGATGCAAATACAGGCATATATGTGAGGGTATTAATATTAGAATTGTATACACATGAAGAACTAGAAATACTCTAAATATTTCCTATCCACTAAATATTTCTTGAACTGGTCCTTTTTTCTCCGCCCCCCCTTACCTCTCCCTTGAATGACACTCCACTACACCAGGCCCACTGTCAGAATCTTCAACCTCTGCTCCCTGCCGTGGCTGGGCTCCTACAATCCCCATGCCCTCTGCTGCCGGAGTGACCCTTTTACAATGCAGACCTGGCCCTGTCACCCCTTACCTCCGATCCTCACTTATGCCCATTCCCAAACGGAACGAAATCCAGGGTCTGAATTGGGCTTACAGAAGAACTCTTCATGGCCTGGCTGTCCCCCACTTCTTCAGTCCCTTTTCTATCTAAGACCTCACACTTCATGCCCCAATGTTATCAAGTTTGGGGGGGAGTCCCGGATGCATCACATACTTTCAGAGCCTCCCTGCCTTTGATCAGGGTCCTATGCTCAGGGTAAGAATCTGGAGCTGCTGTACATGCGCACATGCACACCCCCTTACCCCTAGGTTCACCCCAAATGTTAACAACACTCTCGGTCCTTATCTTTGGCACTCCGTATACTGGAGAAATAGAGAGAATGCAGAAAGGAAAGGGGGAGACATGGAGAGACTTGGGAGCAACGAGGGAAGTGGCAGGAAGGGCAAGAGTGTCCAGAACCCTTCCTTCCTCCCCTCAGATGCCCACTAGCCCCTGAGAAAGAGGTGCCTGTAGAATGGAAGTGTCTGATGACTGCGCCCCACTTACAAACCCAGAGCATTTGGATTTGCTGTCCCACAGGGCTACATTAAATATTCTGCTCTCTTCTACGGCTACTACAATGACCAGAGGACCATCGGGTGGCTGAGGTACAGACTGCCCATGGCTTACTTCATGGTGGGGGTCAGTGTGTTCGGCTATAGCCTGATGATTGTCATTAGATCGTAAGTATGACCATCTTATTTACAGGCTTTTAATTTCCTTCATACAACCATCCCGCTCCCATGGCCACTCTGTGCCCACTTATCTTCTTGTGGGGGATTTAGAGAGAAAAAAAGAACAAATTAACAAAGCAGATGCAGATTGTCATATGTGGTATAAAAGACAAACAGGGTAATGTGGGCAGTTCTGTGAAATGGGATAGAAACTCCTTTAGGTGAGGCTGAGAACTGCCAGCCATGCTGAAAGTCTGGGGCACAACATTTTAGGCAAAAGAGGAGCATGTGCAAAGGCCCTGAGGTAGGAAATATCCTAGTAGGTTCCAGCAACTGTCAAAGGCCAGTGTGGGTTGCATGGTACCTGCTAAGGTAAGACTAGAAAAGTTTGCAAGACCTATTTTTGCTCTCCCAGAGCTCAGCTTTCTCAGAAAAACTCTTCTGTTCCTCTATACCTCTAGCTTGTACGTCAAAACCCAGCCTGGTACTTATGATGATATAAACAATAAGCCTAAATGAATGTATGTGGCTCTGATTAACCATGGTGTCCTCACTGGCCCCTACTCTACCTGTCTCAGTGGTCAGAAATGGGCTTGGTTCTTAATTGTGTCTAATTATGTCTGTGATTCTTAATTCATACTCTCTAAGGAAAAATTTGACCCATCCCACAAATTGCCTTCTTCTAAATCAGGGGACCCCAATCAGCAAAGGCTGGTGCAGGGTGGGGTGGCACAGTCTCTTGCACACACCTGACCACCAGGGCTCACCACCCTTCAGCAGGGCCACAAAGGGTTACTTCTCCCAGAAGAGCAGGGGTAGCTGTGTCTGCAGGAGAGGAGAAGAGAACTCTCGAAGCCTGGTTAGAACCCCTGAAAGGGAAAATGCTGCCGTTGATGAGAACCTGCCAGGCACACAACAGTGACCATGAGGTGATGTGTGGCTGCCCAGCTCTATCAAGCAACAGGGAAGAAAACAAGGAGACGGGCTTGGTTTTATTCTTAGCCTCATGTTATGTTTCTCCTTGCAATTATCCCAGATAAGTATAAGGATATGGAATGTTTCCATGATGAACCAAAGAGCTAACTAAGCCAGCCAAGCCCCTGGAACAGCAAATCCCAAAAGCCAACACATAAGATAGAGTTAGAGAGGAATGCAACACCCCACCCCCCCAACACACACACACTCTCTCTCTCTCTCTCTCTCTCTCTCTCTCTCTCTCTCTCTCTCTCTCTCTGCATCTGATAGAGACCCTGCTCGGAATTTGCGATTCCCACAGAACTAACCTCCGGAGAGAGACTCCACAAGGAGAGGTTGAGGGTAGGTAGGGTGACGTGCATGGGTAGCAAGGCAGGTCCAAGGCACTTTCAACCAAGCTTAAGAAAAGGTTGTGCATGTCACCTGGGTGCAGTACCAACTGTCTCAAGGCTAATTTGGAAAAATACATTTTCTATTGAAGAAAATAGATCAATTAAAAGAGGATGTTTCTTGTGAGAACAGAGTTCTAAAACATTTGAAGGCAAATCGAGCCACAGGAAATCAGACATCGGCATAGAAAACATGGTTAAGTGTCCTGTATCCAGTAGGCTTCTTATTACCCAACTGACACCGGGTGTCCTCACAGGAGACTCTGAATTTGAGGGGAAAGTGCCCCAAATCAAATCTGTCTTGGCCCATGCCCCTGCCTGGTTCATTCCCTTCACTGGATGTCTGCTACCTGTGCCCAAGACTGGCTCAGGCCAAGGTTCCCTTGGGCTGATGCAGCAGAAACGGAGCAGATATAATAACAGCGCTGTGCACCCTACAGGATGGCCAGCAACACCCAGGGCAGCACCAGCGAGGGGGAGAGTGATCACTTCACGTTCAGCTTCAAGATGTTCACCAGCTGGGACTACCTGATCGGGAATTCAGATACGGCCGACAACAAATACGCCTCCATCACCACCAGCTTCAAGGTAGCCACCAGGGCCATTCCCACTTCCTGGGGGAACTTTGGGTGTCTCCAGTGATTGGGAGACATCTCCCAGATGGGGTATGGCAAGTAAGATCACCAAGTAACCTGTGGCAAGAGCTTTACTAGAGGCAGGAGACCAGCTTTCAAGCCTTCAAGAAAAAATGCTCACAGCTGGTACCCACTGTCTGTTTCTTCATATGTCAGAGAACCATGAATGTTGGGGCCTGGGCCTGTCTATTTCCTTGTGGAAGTGTTTTCTGCTCTGGGACATGAAAAGATGTGTTTGGGGCAGACATTCTCAACCTTTTACACATGTTTGAATTACCTAAGGAGCTTTAAAAATCTTCTCAGTCCCCCCATCCCCGAGGATTCTGATGTGATTGGTGTGGGATGGGATCCTGGCTTTGGATTTTTAAAAAAGCTCATCGAATGATTAGAACACCCAAAAAGAGTTAAGAAACCTGGTTGGGGAGTGTGGAAATAAAGGAGTCAATTACGTGCACACCACCACACTTGATTATCTCATTAAAGTTCACAAAGGAGATGTGAGATGACCTACACATCTCTCTTTATTTTATAATATAAAAACAAACCAGAGGGTAACCACATTAA
The DNA here is from genome assembly GCF_964146895.1 of Miniopterus schreibersii. NCBI lineage: Eukaryota > Metazoa > Chordata > Mammalia > Chiroptera > Miniopteridae > Miniopterus > Miniopterus schreibersii. Next base: position 64,218,732 of record NC_138110.1, read on the forward strand.
CAAAAGCAGAAGCTATAACACTGAAGCACTGCACATTTTATTTTATCTCCATAACTATAAAAACCATTCAAGTTATTAGTAGTTCAATATTTCTCCTGCCTGATTGGTCAGACTTTCCCCCAGGACCTGCAGAGGTCAGATTTATAACACAGCTATGCTTGGTTATCTCGTCTCTTCTCCTGGCCCTTCTTGGGAGGAGAAGTGAGCTGCTTGCCCACTGACTGATGCCTGCAGATGGCAGGTGCAACCACCAGTGAGAGAGTTTGGGCTCAGCAACTCACTTTCATGGGTTTTGAGAGCCCCAGAGTTCAGTCTGCTTGGCAGTGGGTGCAGAAGGGAGCTGATTCAGTTCTCCCCACTCCTTCTCACAGCAATGGGGAGCCTCTGATGGAGCATCCAAGGACAGAATAAGGGTCAACAGGGCCTTTGTCTCTTCCTCCTGGCCTATCAGAGAGAATAAATGCCTATGAAGCACTTTGAACATCTGGGAAAGAGAAGGCTTCTCCTCTAAGTCTATTTAAAAAACAAGAAAATACCCTTACATAACAGGGCATATGTTGTGAGAAGTGTGTGTGCTAATGTATATTAACTGCCTGATGAGTTAGTTAAACCTGAACCTGAACATAGTAATTGTTAATTGATTGCCAAAATCTTCTTCCAGGTACTTTTATATCTAAGAGACCTCATTTTACACCCTGGTCTGCCATATACTAATTGTGTCTTCATAGAGTTACAGGTACAGGAGATAAGGTTAATAATAAAAAATCTATTGTAGTTTCATATGCTAGCAGAAAACAACTAGAAAGTAATTTTAAATTCCATTTATAATACTATTACAAAAATTATAAAAATTTCTAGGAATAGATTTAACCCAAAAAAAAATGAAGATTGCTACACTGAAAGTAAAAAATATTGTTGAAAGACATTAAGAAACTCTAAATAAATGGAGAGATATATCATGCTCATGGATTAGAACAGAAGTTGCCAAACTATGACCCAGGGTCCAAATCCAGCCTGCTGCCTATTTTTTTAAATAAGATTTTATTGAAACAAAGCCATGCCCATATATTTATATCTTCTCTATGGTTGCTTTCATGCTACAATGACATAGCTGAGTAGTTGTGAGAGAGGCCACATGGCCTGCAAAACCAAAGAGATTTACTATCTGGCTTTTTACAGAAAAAAATTGACCAGAAGTTTGTTGTTGTTGTTGTTCTTTAATCCTCACCTGAGCATATTTTTTCCATTGCTTTTCAGAGAGAGTGAAGGAAGAGGGGCGGGGGAGAGAAACACCGATGTGAAAGAGACACATTGATTGGTTGCCTCCAGAGTGAGCCTACAACTGAGGTACATGCCTTTGACCAGAATAGAAACCAAGACCCTTCAGTCCGAGGGCCGATGCTCTAACCACTGAGCCAAACCAGCTAGGGCTATAACTTTTTTATAGAAAAAGCCAGCCTCTGGGTAGAAGACTCAATAATAAGAATCAGTTTTAATCTATTTGATCTATAGATTTAAAACCATCCCAATCAATTACTGAAATTTCTCTGATCCTTAGTATCTGCGATATGGGAAATAACAGTAATTACTCTATTGGTTTGTTGTTGTGATTAAGCGGGAAAATGCATAGGAAGTATTTAGCAACACACCTGGTACACAGTAATTATTTAATAAATCTAAGCTTTTGTCATTACGTGGACCAGAGTAACAGTAACAACAAAATGTGTTTTCCTAAAGGAAAGAACTCATTCTCCTTAGGGCAGCAGTGCTTTAAATCACCCCGCTGCATGATTTCATTCATGGAAATAGAGAGAGTAGTCATCTCAGGAATCCAACAACGGTTCCTGGCCTTACGTTATTCATATCTGATTTCCACACATTAAGGAATCAATAGTGGACGAACAAGAGAGTAACAAAGAAGAAAATATCCACCTGACAAGATTTCTCCGTGTCCTGGCCAACTTCCTCATCATCTGCTGTTTGTGCGGGAGTGGGTACCTCATTTACTTTGTGGTGAAGCGATCCCAGGAATTCTCCAAAATGCAGAACGTCAGCTGGTATGAAAGGAATGAGGTGAGGAGGGCATCTCTGTGGAAGTGAATATTAGGAGCAGATTTTGAAATTACACTGCTCCCTATGCCATTCAGCTGAAGACTGGTTTTAAAAAGTGAAATTACATCTCTTTTTAGTCTAGTAATGCAAACATCTTGAACAAAGAGTCACCCATTATTAATCTTCTGTAGCTAGATATAGCTGGATTGAATTAGCATGTCAGTCAGGATAGCCTTTAACACCAGTTATTAATAAGGTGACCCTTTCCTCACAGCTCTACAGTGCCATATATCATAAGTCAAGTGTTTATTAATGCATAGCTATAATTCTGGGCTCCCTTTTCTATTCCATTGGTCTATTTTTCTATTTCTGCATTAATAACACACTCATAAACTATGGCTTTATAGTATATCTTGATACCTGGTAGAGTGATTTTTCTCATCAGGATCCATAATAAAACACATTAAAGTTTTATTGTGATTATATTGAATCCATAAATCTCTTTTGGGAATTTGACATCTGTGGTAGTTGGCAAAATGGCTACAAATTCCTCCCATCCCTATGTGCACATGTCTTTGCAATGTGATTTTCTAGTCCCTCCCATGAAGAGTTGGAATCTGTTTCCCCATCTCTTGAATCCAGCTGAGTTTGGCCATGTGACTTGCTTTAGCCAATGGGACAGCAGCTGCCATGATACAAGCAGACTTGAAAAGTGCTTGTGTATTGGAATTTGCTCTCTTGAGAACCCTGAGACCTCCATGATTTAAACAATTCCAGGCTAGCCTGCTGAATGATAAGATGCATGGCCCAGTTAGCTCATCACCCCAGATGATAGCCAGCCAGCCACCAGACATGTGAATGAAGCCATCAACCATCAGCTGACCATAGATTCATGAATGAATCCAAGTGAGACCAGCAAAAGAACCACCTAGCTAAGTCCAGAATCAAATACTGACCCACACAATCATAAGCTAAGTAAATTAAATAATAAGAAAAAAATTTGTCTATTCCCAGAAAGCAAGAAAGGATAGAAAAAGAAATATAAAACTGGTAAGACAAATATAAAGCAAACAAATAGATAGATTTAAATCTAAATATATCAGTGGTTACAGTAAATGTAAACAGATTAAATCTACAGTTTAAGACAATACTGGGAAGATCTGGAGTGGGGTGGGAGTTGGGTAGAGGGTGGCAAGGAAGGAGAAAATGGTAGACATCTGTAATACTATCAACAATATAATAAAAAATTTAAAATTTTGAAAAATAAAGATAATAATGATCAGATTGAATTTTTTTTTTAATATATCTTTATTGATTACAGAGAGAGGAAGGGAGAGTGAGAGAAAAAGAGAGAGAAACATCAATGATGAGAGAGTCATTGATCGGCTGCCTCCTGCACGCCCCCGACTGGGGATTGAGCCCACAACCCAGGCATGTGCCCTGACCGGGAATCGAACCTCGATCTCCTGGATCCTACGTCCATGCTCAACCGCTGATCCATGCCTGGCCGGACCAGATTGAATTTTTTAAAAGGTACATGCCATTTACAATGAACCCATCTAAAACATGAAGTCACTAAGCTGTGTGAGGGTACAAAAGATGCCCAAGATGGATTCTGCTCTTTTTTTTAATCCTCACCAAGGATATTTTTTCCATTGCTTTCAGAGAGAGCGGAAGGGAGAGAAAGAAAGAGAGAAACATCGATGTGAGAGACACATCAATTGGTTGCCTCCTGCATGAGCCCTGACCAGGGCCAGGGGTCGAGCCTGCAACCCAGGTACGTGCCCTTGGCCGGAATCAAACCTGGGACCCTTCAGTCTGCAGGCCGACACTCTAACCACTGAGCCAACCCTGCTGGGGCGGATTCTGCTCTTAAGCAGGCTGCAGTTTCCTTAGGAAGCAGGCTTGACAAGAGTAAACCACAGCACAAACAGCAGTAGGCAGGAATGATGTGATCAGGATTTTGTAGCAAAGGCAGAAATTAGGTTGAGAGTTGGACAAACATGTCAAGAAGGGCAGTTGTGGATGGTTCTCAGGGTGGGAAGAACTAAGCAGGTTTAGAAGTATGAAGGTGATGAGAAGCCAAGCCAATGGTCAGTGTGAGAAACTGAGGGCATCAGGACTGGTCCAGAGATATTGACCAACCTGCAATTTGGTCAGCAGCTCAAGAACTTACCCTCCACTGGGTGAGCAGTTTTAGTTGCAGAGAGAATGTTCTACTGTGGTCAGGTTCAGCTTTAGAGTCAAGGTTCTCCCAAACTTGGAGGCAAAATTGAGTGCTTACCACTTAGCAGGCTCTGGACTAGTAGATGTGCGCTTATTATCTCTTCTGACTCTTACAACAAAGACTACTGTACGTGTCACTGTTTTACATGTGAAGAAATACGAAACTCAGAAGTTAGGTCACTTTTCCTAAATTACAAAACCAGCAAGTAATAGAGCCGGGGCTCAAACCCAGAGAGCTGACTCCAAATGCCACACTCTCAACCACATCCCTCTACTCTTAGTTCCCTTCTGTGATCTGAGCTTCCTGTTTTCCAGTCTCCTGAGATGAGGGCTATCGCGGTGACTCTTACCTAGCTCACAACTTTACAGAACACAAAGCTGTGTCCCATCGGGTAACTCATTTACTTCTCAAAGAAAGTTTGCTCTTTTTTAAAGAAAATTTTTTATCAATACTAATAGCAAGAACCATGATAGCAACCAGTTGCAGAGCAATTATGATGTGTGGGACATATGCCGACTGCTCCAGGCATGTGGGTGCCTTCACTAGGGTCAAACAGCAAGTTGTAGAGACCCCAGGGCATCTCCAGAGGCAGAGGTGGGGACAAGAAGAAGAGGGAGATGCATGGCCCCAAGGCTGCAGATATGGTGGCCAACCTGGTGGTGTTGATGTAGCAAGTGACCCAGGTTTTGCTCATCTCTCAGGTTGAAATTGTGATGTCCCTGCTTGGGATGTTTTGTCCCCCTCTGTTTGAAACAATTGCTGCCCTGGAGAATTACCACCCACGCATTGGGCTGAAGTGGCAGCTGGGACGCATCTTTGCACTCTTCCTGGGCAACCTCTACACGTTTCTCTTGGCCCTGATGGATGACGTCCACCTCAAGGTAAAGACCACAAACTCCCCCCAGCCCCTGGTGCCTTTTTTTAAATATAATACTCTCCTAATGTATGAGTCATATTAGTTAAATAAATTTTAGAAAGGTCAGAATAGTAAAATGAAGAAAAAAATAGCCCCAGGATGTGACCGAAAGGCAACCATTGTTACCATTTTGCTGAAGTTCTTTGTTGTCTTTTTCTTAGATTGTCTTTTTACACATCATATACATGTCAGGTGGTACTCCTAGTATTTTATCTGAAGCTTTTCCTGCAGATAAAATACTATGGTTTCATAGCTGCTGTAAGTGTTTACCAGCTGAGCAAGTGTCCACTGAGATGATATGTCACAATTGACCTAACCTTTCATCATTGCTCACCAGATGGTTATGGAGCACCCACTGTGTCAGGCTCTCAGGGTACTGCAGGGAGCTAAACAGTCCTGTTCCAGGGTGTCCACCCTCTGGGCCAGGAGACAGACTCATCCCTTACAGCATGCTGCAGGATGTGCTTCCATGGGGGCGAGCCAGGGCTGCACTGCAGTGCATAGGAAGGGCTCCAGAGCCCCCTGAGGAATCTCAGCAGAGACTGGAAAGAGGGAACAACTGGTGCAAACAGAGGACTGTGGGACGGCTGAACAACACAGGAGAGGAGAAGTGGAAATGCACTGGGGGAAGGCCCGGATGATGAGGCTTCTCTTCCTTACCCCTCCCTCCTCATTACTGAGCTGCATGACTTTTTTCCTGAGGTTGACAGGGGAGCTCTACGAAGGTTCTAAGCAAGAAAGTGATTGGAACTGGCTGCAACCTCATCTCTGGCTTCCCTCCTACTCCAGTAGACTATTCCACCCTCCTGAACCTCACAGTTCCTCCCGGAAACTTCTCTCTTGCCTCTCTCTCCACCCTTCTCCCCATGCTTGACTAGTTGACTAAGGTTCAGGCTCAGATCCCTTTCCCTCCAGGAACTCTTCCTGGCCCCCATTGTCTGACATGAATTTCCTCAATCCCCAGAGAAAATTTCCCATAGCTCTTATCACTCTATTCTGTAATTGTCTGTTCATCTCTGTCACTTAAGAGACTGTGAACTTTCTGACGAACACTCCATCTCTTGTTCACTCCTCTGTCACCACTGCCTTATATGTCCAGAACAGACCCTGAATAAATTATTCTCAAAAGAATAATGAGTGTTTGGATGGATGCATGCATGGATGGATGGAAGATAACTTCATGGAAAAGACCCAAGGACTTCAGCCAATTGCCTCCCTCTTCTGTTTAGATTTGGGGGGACTCTGTTGAGGGGTAAGGCAGATATGAGGTGGCAAGGTTGTGGCATGTGCTGGCTTTAATTGCTGTTCCTGTGGAAACAGTTGGACCATCCCTGGTTCCTTCCAACCCCACTTCTCCATTTTTTGTTCCAGCTTTCTAATGAAGAGACAATAAAGAACATCACTCATTGGACTCTGTTTAACTATTACAACTCCTCGGGTTGGAACGAGAGTGTCCCCCGGCCACCCCTGCACCCTGCCGACGTGCCCCGGGGTTCTTGCTGGGAGACAGCCGTGGGCATTGTGAGTAGTTGTGCTCTCCTGAAAAGGTCATCCCTGTTCTCAATTCCTGTTACTTCTTTCTTGATGTTTTCATTTTTAAGCTACTAAAATGTCCAGCCAGTATTTCCTAGGAAAGTTCCACTTTTTCACTTTCACATTTTTTCAGTGTCCCATATCTTTCTCTATATGCTTCATTCATTAATCTAATTTTTGAATTTTTTTAAAGTTTTACTGTAGATTTTACTGAAAGTCTAAGGTTCTCCATCTGGAAATCATGAATAAATACTCCTAAAAATTAGATTCAGGACTTGGTGTGTATGTGCATCTGTGCATTTTTCTTTGAAGAGAATTAATATTTTTTATTAGAGTCTCAAAAATTAGCAACTACTATTTCCCCTCGTCCACTTTTACCACCATTCCTGTAACTTGCACAGGGTGGACTTCAAAGCCTAGTGTTCTTGGCCTTCTTAGGCAGAACCCTAAAGTATTCACAGGTAACACAGGGATCAGCTGCCTCAACTCCATCTCACTGCGTGGGGCTTCTAGTCATCAGCCACCCCACTGAGATGCAGAGTTTATGACTTTTTCATGGGTTCCCTGAAGAGTCCACTCACATAGAGCATCAAACAATAGTGTTTTTAACTGAGGATGATAAAGTACAATGAAGGAGGGAATTGCATCACACACTCCGCTAAACACTGCCTACAAGTTCACCGCCTGCAGAATCCCACAGGGAAAAATATCTGTCCTTGCCCCTGGGGTCCTGGGGGCCTTTTCTTCCCAATGCCTTCCCAAGGGCTCAGACTCACCATTTCTTGCCTCCTCCAGTCCAGATTCCCCATGCTCTTCAAATCCTCCTTGCCTTCAAGGTGCAGGGCCACTGAGCTTGCCCAGCTCCTGCACTCAACTCATCACAATGTGTAACAGAGAAAGAATCTTCAAGTCAATAAAACCCATCCTCTTTAGAAGGCCAAAGAGAGTTCACTACCTACATGATTCTTTTGGAATATTCTGCTATACAGGCTGTCATTTCTTGCCTCGCATCCTTGGGAGGCAACTCTCTTGCCCTCCTCCCGGAGTGCCCATCACTGTTCCAGTCACTGATGAAAACTTGTTTCTGAGCTAGTTGGCAGTGATGGGTTTGAGTCATTATGTCCTGCTCACCTGTGTCTACCACCACCTCCAGCCGGGCCCCTGAGCATCACCTTGCACAGAGCGGAGACCTGATGCATGTTGAGTTGACTATTACTTAGGAGCATTAATTCTGAATTCTTACTGAGGAATAACCCTGAAAACTCACCAGTTGTTCATAGAGCAGAAAGTTATTAATGATCTTGGAGGATAGAAAGATGAATAAAGCGGACCCTGTACTCCCTAGGAATTCCAAGTCTACTAGATGTCTTAAAGGTTATACTATTATCTGGTAGGTCTTTAAATTTTCCCACAAAAGTAATAAATTATAGATACTCTACAAAGAACACGCCTTTGTTTTTGCCTCTTCTCCTATGTGCCTCTGTGAAAACCCTACATTATTTTCTCTGTGTAACAAGGAAAAAATCCAATTAGCTGGAGGTAAAGAAAGCCAGCTGTTGTCCCCAGTGACAATGATCAGATTCAGTCTTAGCTGGGGCAGCTGGTATTTCAGAGCAAGTGAGGAAAGTAAGGGACGAGCCTTCAGATCCTATATCCGTGCATTAGTGCTGATAACTACCATGCATTGGGCAGTGCCAGCGTGCCAGGCAATTTCCATACATAATCACTAAGCTTCCCATTAACCCTGCAAGGTTAATATTATCAACTTCAAGAGGTTCAGAGACTATTACAAAGCAATACAATTAGTAATTATAGAGTTGAGACCTATATAAGAATTTTTCAAAGCCTGGGTCCTTGCCCTGCACCACCACCACTCTGCCCCCCAAGATCAGAGGATCACAGAGAAGAATGCAGGTGGGTGGCTGCAGTCAGTTGGGAGAAGTGGGCAAGGTCCCACCCTGACCACCCCCTTCCTCTGTGTTCCTCCTTGCAGGAATTCATGAGGTTGACGGTGTCCGACATGCTGGTGACGTACATCACCATCCTGGTGGGGGACTTCCTGCGGGCTTGTTTTGTCCGGTTCATGAACTACTGCTGGTGCTGGGACCTGGAGGCTGGATTTGTAGGTCACTGTTTCACAGGCATTCCACAGGAAGTTGTCTGAGCCATCCTCTCTGATAGGGCCACATGCATTCTTGAGCATTTCTTTATATCCTTAGTGCTGGTCTCTGCTCTGTGAAGCAGAAAAGTATTTAATGTGTATTTCCTTTAGGTGTCCCATCTGCCTTTTCCCAATGCAGTTAACAGTATGAAATTCTTATCTGGGAAATGGAGGCATTTGGCCTTGGGAAAGGTCATGCTTCATTGCTGAGCAGACGGCTGGTAGAGAAATGCTGAAACAGCGTCAACTCTCACTGGGGAAGGCAAGGAACACGAGGCTTCGAAGTCCACACTGTGTGAGCTACAGGAACAGAGAGAAAGTGCTAAGGGGAAGGGTAGCTCCTCATTTTTGAAACTCTAATGAAATCCTGGAGTGGGGCAGGGCAGATGTGGATGGGAATGTTTCAGAAATTCCTGGAGCATACCAAGAGCACGATAGCTATTGGTCCTGCCTTCTGGACTGTGCTTTGACTAACCTCTTTGGCTCATTTCCTCCACCTGGCCTACGCCTCTTCCCCACCTACCTGGGAAACTGCTCAGTCTAAATGTGTGTCATTTCCTCTCTGTAGTGGCCTTCTGTGATGTGGCAGAACCTCTGGCCCCATCTGTCCTGTGAATGTCTCTTTCCAAACACCTCACTGCCCTCCTACTGGCCACTGGTCTTGGCTGGGATTTCCCCCTTAACCGAGCTCCATATTTTGTTTACTTGGTCACCTCATCTCGGCCTGAAGCAGGGTATGTGGCCCACATAAGGGTTTAGTATAGGTCTCTAAGATATTTTTTTCTTTCAGGAGCTAGCCAGTTTTACATGGGCCTACTCAACTCCTCCTCAGTGAGGGAAACTTCATAATCTTATCTGAGAACAAGGGTTCAAGAACCTTGTGCTCAAAAAAGATGGCATCTTTATGTCATGACATTGCTAAAACGTCACTGCTTTCAAATTAATTTATAAGTTCAACAAGATCCCAAAGTAATAGCAAAGTTCATTTGAAAAATAAGCATGTGGAAATAGCCAGGAAAAAATTTAGAACAGCAGAATGAAAGGAACTAGACCTACCTTTATAGTAAAACATACTATAAGGCTATAGTTACTAAAACTGATACCAGGGAATAGACAAAGTTATCAATGGATAGAATAGGAAGTCCAGAAATAGGTACAATCAATATGGGAATTTAATTTATGATACAGGAAGGCTTTCAAACCAGTGAGAAATGAAGGATTATATAACAAATGGATTGAAGCAACTGGTTAATCATTGGAAGGGAAGCTCTATTTCTCGCTGATTTCACCTAAATAAATAAATTGCAGGTGAATTAAAGTTTTGAACATCAAATAAATGAAATCACAACTTTCTAAAAGAAAACATATGTAATATAAAACTTATAATCTTGGAATGAAGCAGATTTTTCTAAGCAAGATACAAAACCCAGTAGATAAAGGTTTTTAAAAAATATTTTAAAATGTTAAATTCCCAAGATTTTTCGTGTGTTGTATTATGCTTCTTCCTCCTTTGATCCATGCGTGCCTGACCTTCCTTTTTCTCTCTCCTAACCTCTCATTCCTGGAACCTTTTATCTCCATTCCTGGAAGACAAATTGGGAAGTGGGTTTAAGCATGTTTCATGAGGATCCCAACTTCCCAGTGCTCCCAAATTTGTGTTCTTTCAAATAATTCACAAATCTTCCAAACTCTGAAAATCGGAGTCAGGCTGAAAATATGTATCTAGCTGAGCCTTCTCTTGCCCATGACTGCCCTAGGACCAGAGGACGATGAGAGGAGAATTAGAGGAGTGATTTATTTATTTTTGTTTGTTTTTTAAGCTTTCTTTTCACTTGACTTCTCGTTTAATTATTTGCACTTCATTATTTATTAGAGTTACTCCTTGATTATAATTTCAAGGTATATTTCTGCTAAGAGCATTGATAAAAATGTTCTTTTAGGGGCCAGGGTCCTCTCAAGAGCACACAGTCAGCCTGCAGGCCCTAAAAGAGGTAAAAAAACACACACAAAACCTCTCATATTTTTGTCTTTAAAAAGATATTGGAAAAAGTTTCAACTTTGAGAACTTGAAAATGTTTTTTTAAAGGTGAAAACATGTTTAAGAAGCAGAACCCTGAATCGAGGTTCCTCTCTGGCCACCAGAGCAGGCTCTTTGGGATGGAGTGGCCCTGGCTTGGCCAGTTGGCTGGTAGTAGTCTGCTGACACCATCTAAAATGTTCTCTCTGTCTGTCTGTCTCTCTCTCTCTAGCCTTCATATGCTGAGTTTGACATCAGTGGAAATGTGCTTGGTTTGATCTTCAACCAAGGAATGATCTGGTGAGTTACCCAATTCATCTGGGGATCACTTCATTTGGGGAGTTGAAAAACTGGAACCCCAGGCTTGGCCTCTCAGCTAGCTGGGGAGAGGCTTGAGCTCCCTTCTTTCACATGAAAAATAGAGGGCAGGACTAGATGAGAACCGGGACAGCGTCTGTCCCACTCCGCGATACTGTGGCCGTAGGGAGGGGAGGAGAGGAGGGGTAGAGAGAGAACAGAAAGAAGGGGGGTGGGGGGGGGAATAAGGAAGGAAGGAAAAGCTAGGCAGGGGAGGAAAGAAAAGAAAGGAGGAGGGAGGTAAATGAACTAAGGAACTTCCTCCTCTGAAGAGGGCGTTAGAGGAGGCTGCAAAACTTCAGCCAAAGATTTTCAAGATGCCAGCGGGTCAGTGCAGATCAGTGTCCAATTCTCCTAAGAACTTTTCAAATACTTTTCTGAGCAGCAATGCTACTTTAGGGAGACCATGGAGAACAGAGAGGAGGCCATGTAATTTGCTAGATCTCTGGCAGTGAGAAAATAATGCTCAAGTGTCTCCTTCTCCTGAGGACTGAGTGGCTCTGGGGCAGTGAAAAATGCCCTGGTTAAATGGGAGGCCCCTTCCCTGGGGGTCCGCAGAGAAAGCAGCGAGGCCTCATCGCCCTAACCATCAATCCCACCTCCTCCTGCCATCCTCCCCTGGCCTCTCCTGCTGCCAGGCCAACCAGCTGTGTGGTTTCTGCCCTTCCAGGATGGGCTCCTTCTATGCTCCGGGCCTGGTGGGCATCAACGTGCTGCGCCTGCTGACCTCCATGTACTTCCAGTGCTGGGCGGTGATGAGCAGTAACGTCCCCCACGAACGCGTGTTCAAAGCCTCCCGATCCAACAACTTCTACATGGGCCTCCTGCTGCTGGTGCTCTTCCTCAGCCTCCTGCCAGTGGCCTACACCATCATGTCCCTCCCGCCCTCCTTTGACTGCGGGCCATTCAGGTGCACAGCGTTGGTTCCATAAGAGAAGCTGCCCCCACCCCCGGGCAGTCTGCTCAGAGAGCAGTGGCTCAGAATTCCAGTTCTGGTGTCACATCAGCCTGCAGAAGGCCATGGAGCTTTGGGCAAATCATTAGTGCTGCTCAGCAGTTTCCTGCAGGAAGGAAATGTTCTGTGTCTGCTCAATTCAACATGGTAGCCACCAGCCACATGGCTGTTGAACACTTGAAATGAGGACTGAGAAACTAATTTTTTTTCATTCGAATTCATTTTAATTTAAATAACCGCATGTGGCTAATAGCTACCATGTTGGACAGCACAAATCTAACCTTTTAATATATGGATAATCTACTGCCCTGGATTACCTTACCACAGGGTGAGTACTGTAAGGAGGAGGGCAATATTCTGAAGATGAAATGACTATATATTGATAAGTGCCATTCAAATGTGAAGCAGCTACTGAGAGTCTTGACTGAGTCCCCACGATCTATGCAGCATTTGTCAGCACTATGGGTTCAAGGTATAAGTCAGACGAGTTTAGGAGACTGGACATTGTATAAAGAAATCAATAATTATGTAAGGCGGTAGATTGAGAAATAATGTGCATCTGCCACTCTCTTTCCAAATGTGAGAGCCTCTAGAAACAAAGCCCTCTCTCTACTCCATAAAAAGGGCTCTGTGGTTAAAGCAGCTTAGAACATCCTGTCCCTTTTATCTTCTACCTTCTCACTTAAATAAATGCTCGATACACGCTCCTTTACTAAATAAAGCCTTGGTGGAATTGTGCAATAAGATAAGATGTGCAAGCTAATGTTTCCATCCTTATTAGCCACAGACCCTTGCTTCATGTAATACCCATCCAGGGCCAGGAGTGGGGTGAGGTGCCAACCCTGCACTTGCATGACCCTAAGAGTGAATACCTCCTTAAATTGTGCACCCCAGAGCCTCACCCGCCTCATTCTAGTCCCTGCCCTGCCTCCTACTGTGGATCGACACACTTTGAGAAATGCTGATCTGGTACTTTTCAGTTTATAAGGCACTTAGCTAGATAAAGTCCTGTGGTTAGTGCCCCACAATGAGTGCCATGGGAGCTCAGAGGAGACATTAGCAGGAGTGCTCACAACAGACTATAATCTGCCCAGGTGGAGCAGACCTCTGGTTCTTCCACCAGTGGTGAGTGGCAGCTTTGGACCTGCAGAGGGGAGGGGCTTGCACACAGTCCCATGCCACCTGAGCTTTGCAGTGTGCCGCAACGTGTCCCCTTCTTTCCAGTGGGAAAAACAGAATGTATGACGTCATCCAAGAGACAGTTGAAAACGATTTCCCAACCTTCCTGGGCAAGATCTTTGCGTTCCTCGCCAATCCAGGCCTGATCATCCCAGCCATCCTGCTGATGTTGTAAGTTAGCCAAGGCCCATGGCTCTGCCTCATGGAAACCTCCCTTGCACAGTTGAATCATCCTTGGCAGGTCCTTCTTTCTTGCCCTCTTAGGCTGGATTTCCCAGAAGCAGATCCTGAGACTAAGATTCAAATGCAAGTGGCTTTTTGGGGAAGGGGGTGGGGAAGACAGAAGGGACAGGGAGCTGCTTTATTATCACTGGGATGCCTCTAGTCCTGCTGGGGAACTCTGGGAACTGTGCTTCAGAGCTACCCCACTCAAAGGTGAGGGATCTGGGGCAATTGTACGCCAGCTCCCATCAGCCACTGGATGAGTACTGCTGGGAATCACAGGAGGGGAGAGGCATTGGTTCATTGCCAGGCAATACGGGCCAGCTGTGTTTCCGGTAGAAGGGTTTCTGTGGAGGGGGTGCAGGGGAAGTGTCAGGCACAAGTAAAGGTGCTGGCAGTTGCAAGTCTTTCAGGGAGCATATTGAAAGATAGGAGCTAAGGAATATGGGTGGGTGCTGATATTATCTGCAACACCCTCCTAAACGTTTACTAGGAATATCTAAGACCTCTGGGCTCTGGGCTCTGTGAAAGCTAAGGGGCTGATTCAGCCTGTCCCTGGCAGGGCCCATGGGACTTCTCCATGGAGCACCCCATGCCCTAGAATATCTGGTTCATTCATTCACCACTATCCCTCTCAAAGACTGAGAAACCCCTGTGGATAGTGGGTGGGTCTGATGATTTCTGTATTCCCAACACCAGCCCCATGCATAGGGCATAGGAGGCAAACAATGAATGCTTAAGGGGGGACCGAGGGAAGGAAGAAAAAAAGAAGGCAGGAAGCTAGAGCCATGAATTTGAATTACCATCATCAAAAATATACTAGTGAAGCCCTGCCCGAGTGGCTCAGTTGGTTGAGTGTCATCCCATGTACCAAAAGGTTGTGGCTCGATTCCCGGTCAGGGCGTATACCTGGGGTGTGAGTTCCATCTCCAGTTGGGGAGCATATGGAAGGCAACTGATTGGCATTTGTCTCTCATATAGCTGTCTCTCTCTCACTCATATCCCTTCCTCTCTCTAAGCAGGTCCTCGGGTGATTGAAAAAAATACCAGTGAAAATATTAATTTATTTCTTTATAAATGCCTATTTTTGGCAAGCATTTTTTAAAATTATGAAATATTTCTAACATACAGAAAAGTACAACCACATACGTGATCATAAGATTAGATGTTAACATTTAGCAATATTTGCTTCATATCTCTTTTTAAGAGAAACCTTGTTTTATAGATACACTTCAAGCTCTACCCAATCCTCTCTTCCTCCCTCTCCAAAGGTAACCACTAATTTAATTAGTTTTAATAATTTTCATACTTATTTTGGTACTTTTATCATGTGTGTATGTACTATTGTTTTCTGAGTTTAAAATTTTTCATGAATGGTTCGTACACTACATAGCTTTCTTCATTCAACATTCTGTTTAGGGGACTTACCCATGTGAATACATGAGAACAGATTTTAATGTTTCTATTATGTTCCATTGTGTGAATGAATAAACCAGTTGACTCATTTCTCTGCATAGATATAGTTAGGTTGTTTCCACTTTTTTGCTATTGCAAATGTGCTCCTTGTATGTGTCTCCTTGTGAGTTTCTCTGATATAGACCTCTAGGAGTGCAGCTTCTGGGTCACAGGGATGTGTTTCTTTGTTCTTTCTAGATAGTGCTAAATTGCTCTCCAAAATAGGCATGTTTTGGAGACCTATTCATCCTCAATTTCAAACATCTGCTTCTAGTCTGCTTCTGAGAGAGGGCTGACATGATATAACAACCTGGAATGACCTGTGACCCTCTGAGAAGATTCTGGAACCCAGACACCAAACCTGACCCTTGCAGGCAGCCTCAGGAGGAACACAGCCACCCATAAGCACTTTATCCGCTCTGACCTCTAGCTCCTCCCTAATGCGCTAGAGAAAGGGCAGAGTAAGCACCAAGACAGGGAGTGGTCCCTTTACCCGCCCTCCCTTCTCTCCTTTGCTTCAGGAGGCTCCCATAACAGCCTTCCACCTACATTCTGCTACAAAGACAATGTGGTTCCTCTTCTCTGTAGGGAGAGAGCTTGTAGATCCTACTGAAGTGGCTATGGGTGGCCCCACACTGAGGGGAAGGTTCAGAAGACCCAAGCTGGAGGAGCTAAGGCTTGAAATTCATGGAGAAAAGTGACAATTAGGATGAACCTAAAAAGCTCCCAGGTAACAGGCTGGCTGAGCATCCAGTCCAGGTGGGCCCTCTGTTCTCAGGTGGTACAGACCAGGTCATAGCCTGGGAAAGGGAAGCCCAGGCTACAGCCTCAAAGGACATCAAGTCATGAAATCAGCCAGTGGGAGCCAGACGCTGAAAACCAGCAACCCAGGACAGACGTTCCCATCAGTGCATCTGAGCAGGGGGCCTGCAGGGCATCTGCAGTTGTGTTTTTAGCTAAACTTGGGGCAGGTACTTAGCAGCTCTGCCTCCCTCCATACTTGAAGATTGTTAAAATCTTTTACTTCAAATTGCACTCTGAGGAGTACTAATCAATGGGGTAACCTTGGGAAAATTACTTAACCTCTCTGAATTCCAGGATTCTGATTTGTAAAGATGGGAGTCATCCTTTCTACTTCATGGAGCTTTGTCCAAACCAGTGAGATGTGGAGTGGGATGTGCATGGCACAGAGCCTGGCACCGGGCAGGTGCCCAGGAAACACAAGCAGATTCTTCTGCAGACAGGAAACCCTGCCACTCCCTTGCCCCTTCAGATTCCCTATAAGAGGGATGATTCCTTTAGCCAAATTTTACTGAGCACTCAGAGGTAGAAATGTGGAGGTCATTTCCACGTTCCATCAAATACAGAGAGCAGGGACGTCCAGGACCTTTTTTACATGTTAAGTGGGGGACTTGGGATGGTAGGACCTCCTCCCATCCTGCCTGGAGGCAAAGCCTTGCCACCTATTCCAGGAAGTCTGCCCTGATTCCTCAGGAAAGGCATCCAGCTCTTGTCATTTTCCAAAATACCAGTATCACAGGAGGCATGCTTTTCTCTTACAGCCTGGCCATCTACTACCTGAACTCGGTTTCCAAAAGCCTTTCTCGAGCTAATGCCCAGCTAAGGAAGAAAATCCAAGCGGTGAGTCTGTCACAAGTTTCATTCTGTCTCAGGTTTCATTCCAGATGGTAAAAATGATGTCATGTTTTTGTGTTTTGCTAATTTGCTCTGTGAACCCAGATGTACACTCTAAATGTCTTTCTTCTAAACTCAAACCAAAAATATCCATATGATTCAACAGCCTGCATTTATAGTCTCAAGATATTTGGGTATATATAACAATTATTCAAATGTTGAGAGGTTGCTGAAGAACAGGAGAAATTCAATGAATTCAACCAATGTTCACACATAATAAAACCAGTACCCACAGTAATTCCTATAGATTAATACTAATACTATAAATACTAAAAAAAACAAATAGTGCTGTCAAAACCACATACTGCTTGTGACCTGTGGCCTAGGAGGTGTTGGAAGTTCCCTCCACCGGGGACAGCCTGTCTCAGCGTTAGCTGACTGACTGCTCAATGCCACTCTCCGGCCGCCCCACCTCGACATAAGCCCGCCCTCCTTGCTTTCTCGATGCCTCTTCTGGAACTAATGTCACCTGCCTCGCAGCCAGTTCCCCATCCCCATGCCCACTTCCTTAATCTTACTGGGCTCCTGCCTGGATAAAGAAAACCGTTGAACAGAGGGTTGGAGGTTTCCATCCCCCCTGGCCAGACGCTCCTTCTAATGCTGTGCAAACCTGAGCCTCAGCCGCCCTCTGCAGTCAGCGGTGAGGACGAATGACAAGTGATTTAAGGTGATTCCCAAGAGCCGAAGACAGAGTCCTTGCCCTCTGCAGCCCCCATCCTGGGGCCAAACACCCACTCCCCGGGCCAAGGTTGACCACTGCTATTTCCCTGCAGCTCCGTGAGGATGAGAAGAGCCACAAGGCTGCCAAAGGCGGAGCCGCGGCCAGAGGCTCAGAGGACACAGCTACCGGCAGCTCCAAGAGTGCCACCAAAGCAGGTAAATTCCGTTTCATGATCACTTTTTACAAGGCCACGGGGGAAGGTGGAAAGAGCATGTGTTGTGAAATCAGACGGATCTGGGGTTGAAATCAGAATTTGGATGATTAGCTGTATGGAACTGGGCCAGTGAAAATGAGGCTAAATTATGGTGCCGACCTCACGAGGGGCGAGAATGAGATGGGTGAGTGTTAAAGCGCTTCGCAGAATTCCCTGCCCCGAGAAGGCACCCACGGAAACAGGCTGGTGGGAGGTGCGGTGTCTCTGTCAAGGGGGAAACAGCACCACTTGTCCTGCAGGCTTGTCTCACTCATTTCTGTCCTTCAGGTCTCTCATGACATCTTTGGTGGTGACTTCGCTTCTTTATGTTCCCTGTAATTTAGTATTGTTTTTAAAATGATTTTGTCATCTTCAGTTTCTCTCTCGAATCTGTTAGTGCCCATGTCATACCCCCTTGACGTCTGGCTGCTTAACCCAGCGTAGGAGCACTCTTGGTGTCCCACCACCCCTTTAAGATGCTCAAGGCGTGGGGGGCGTGGCGCCAGCTGCCTGCGGGTGGGGACGATTGTTTGGAATGATTTCTTTAGCAGGAGGAATGGGGAGATTCGCACCTCACGGCTGCCACTTGTTTGTATTCTCTTTCCCAAAAAAAGCACTAGGATATCTGGCCTGAAAGGATGAGAAATGATCACATATGTTCCAAAGGAAGTGTCACAGGGCTTCAGAGGGGACTAATCAGAAACCATCTCCACCTGGGAGTAAGAAAGGGTCAAATTGAAAGAGACCATCTCTGAGGTGATCTCATTTTCCAGGGATTGTTCCTGTTTTAAAATTAAATCGTGCCAGTATGCTGAGATTTTGGCCCTTGGTGTGAGAATTGAGCAAGAGGCACAAGAAATGACTGATGGCTTAGGAGTTATAATTTTTAGTGAAGAAATTAATCATTTATTTGATGCTTTTAGAACCTGTAGGCAAGACTCTGAGAAAAAGAAATAAGAGAATTGAAGCACATAGCAGTTATTCCCCTGCAGGATGAAAATCCCTCATCAGTTTATTTTCAGTTCTCCAGATCCACTAGGGAAGGGCGACTGTGGAAGGGGGCCGGGAGAAGCCGGGCACCCATGTACATCCCTAGCAAACATCCTGCTGATGTTAGAATACTAACAAGGATTCTAGTACGGAGTGTTGACATGGGAATGCTAACAAGTTACTATTGAATAATAACACATAAACACGTGGATGTTGCAAACAGAGGACAAGAACTCTGTGTCAGCCCTGCTGGTTTGCTCGCTGGTCAGAGCTTGGGCCGCGGACCGGAGGGTCCCAGGCTCAATTCTGACCAAGGGCACGTACCTCGGCTGCAGGCTCAATCCCCCGCCCTGGCTGGGCACATGTGGGAGGCAACCAATCGATGTGTCTCTCTCACATCGATGTTTCTCTCTCTCTCTCTCTCCCTCCCACTCTCTCTGAAAAGCAATGGAAACAATATCCTCGAGTGAGGGTTAATAAACAAACAAACAAAAAGAAGTCCACACAGGTCAGGAAATGGAGTAAATGCAATACTATGTTGTAATATCACCAACAAAACCAAACAAAAAAATGGAATGGACATATTTGGACACTGATGGACTTAAGTATGAAAGGAAAAAATAGGTGTACAAAATGTTTTCCATGAGAAACCAAGAAACTTACACTGGTTTGTCAGTGGCCTGGCCATGGCCCCAGGACCCCATGTGGCTGTCCCCCTTACCACTCCTTTCCCTCCTTTCTCTCCTGGCTGCTTTTGAAAGTTTTCCTTTCTTCACATTTTTATTTTTATTAAAGCTCTTTCAATTTTATATGGATTAAACCAGTAATGCAGTATTTGATTTTTTTTTAAAATTTAAGTGTTATCTGAACATATCCATGGGAGCTTAGAAAGATGGTCAATCTTTAGTCCGGAAAATTCCAATGGCCTCACTGCTGCCGTCACTTAGATTCTCTTCTTAAAGTATTCACTAGAATGATCTTAGCTGCTGCAACACACCGGCACCAAAAAGCTAATGGCTCAAACACAATAAAAGTCTACTTCTCACTCAACATAATGTCCAAATTGGGTGTCTCCATTTGATGGCCACTTTCTTACAAATGATGATGTGGGGACCCTGGCTCCTTCCATCCTGGCTCCGCCTGAGTCAAGCTAGTGCAAGGGGAAGGGCCTAGAAGACACACCTGGAAGTGGTGCACATCAATCCTCGACTTCAGTCACAGGCCACACACATCCATAGTGGAAACTGAGTCCCTTTCTGTGTCCCAGAAACTGGGTTTGGCAAAGAACAAGCCAGTAATTGCCCCTAACTTGGAGTTAGGAGAAGGAAAGGAAACAATTGAAAGAGCTGGAAATTAATCTGATTCCACTATCATCATGTTTGACCCTGGCAGCCGCTTGTGAGGCTGCTGTTGTCCCAACTTTATACTCAAGAAAACCAGGTTCAGAGAGTCTAGCCTAGGACCAGCGTTCAAATTCTAGTTCTTGAGCCAGAAGGTCATATTCCTCCAGCAGATCTGTTTATGCAACAGCTAGGCCAAGGCAACCCCAGATGTGAGGGTGATCTCACCTTTCTCAGATCACCAAATAGGACTGAAATCTACCTACAGAGCAGGGCAGCTCCCGAGGGCTCCACTCGATACCAAAAAACTGTAGCAAAATCTCACATCCTCATTCTTGTCTCGGTTCTTTTTCCAGGGACCATGCCTCATTCTTCCAGCCAAAGCCAGACCCTCGACAAGAAGGCGCAGGGCCCTGGGACCTCCAGGTCTGCCGGTGGGACCATGCCGCCTGCCTCCAGTCACCTCCCTATATCTCGGCCTCCTGGCATCAGACCAGATTCTGGCCAAGCCCAGCCTCAGACTCATCCTGGGAGGCCGGCCTCTAGAAAGAGTGCTCAGAGACCTCCCCGCTGACAGCTGGTACTTACAGGAGCCCATCCTGAGGCCTAACCCCAAGCCCCACCAGCTCACATGCCCAAATTGGTATTCTCTTTTCTCTCTCCTCTCTCTCTCTCTCTCTCTCTCTCTCTCTCTCTCTCTCTCTCTCTCACACACACACACACACACACACACACACACTCTCTCTCTCTCTCTCTCTCTCTTATTGAATGTGGGGACTTTGATTACTTAGGCCTTGTTGTCCAAAACTGGAGGACAGTGGCTTCATCTGCCCTTTGGGGGAGCTGAGCCTCCTGCCTCCCCATAACTTTTCTTCCCAGTATCTTGGTTCAGGCAACTCTGGACCTTGCACTCATGGTGGTTTCCCTTGGCTCCAGACTTTGGGAGGACGGGGCAGGGCTGTGACCCTCATCAAAGACTTTTTCATGATGCCCATGTTGGGACACAGGTTTCTGCCAGTTCCACCAACTGGGAGGAGAATGTAGAGGAGCCCATATTCCTGACCATCACCTCTATACAAAGGAGGTGAGATGGTTAAAATAAAAGGTACAAGAAGCCAATGAAAATAAAAGTAAATGGACCAAAGTCCAGCCATGGTGAGTGGGAAGATGGTGACCCAGAACCCAGTCTGAGGAGAGCTGATGCCATCAAGCACCAGAAATGCCCTGGAACCTCCTAGCTGCAAGGCAAGGAGCCAGTGAGTTATATAGTTCTTCTTATCTAATTGAAGGAAACTTAAGATTGCTCAGGACAGAAAAATCTTTCTCATGCAGCAAATTCTAAAAGGAACATGATAGCCTGTTTATTGTATAAGAGAAGCTGAAGATGATCTTTGAGGAGTTTTGCAGAGTGCAGTGCAGAGCCTTGCCTCTGGTGATTCTGTGTTCACCTAGTGTTAAGGAGGTTCTATGCAGAATGTGTCCCAGGCAGCATAAGCCGGGGAGTCCAGACCATTGAGAGGGCCTTGCCAGCGAGGGCAAAGGCTCAGCACAGTCCCAGTCCAAGACTCTTTGACAGCCCCGGTATCTTGCAGGCAGTTCCCTCCTTTCTTCTACCTGGTGCTCCCAGACCCAGGTGAGTATGCGGCTTTGGGATCAAGGAACCATCATGAGATGGTCTCCGCATGTTCTAAAAGGAGTCCTGTCCTTAAGCCACCACCCAATCATGTCCCCAGGGATTCTCAGGAGAATCCCCCACACCCTGGAAGTCAGGCAAAGTCCTGATATGGATTTTACAGAGATTTCATAAGCTATACAATTAAAATAATTTCCAACTTCCTTCCTGGTCCCACCCCAGCTCCAAAACTTCACACACAACCTGGGATGGATGGGAATGAGGACACATGACCAGGAGAAATTATAAATCATTTCACCCCAGTCCATCTCCAGGCAGGCTAAATAAGATATGGCTAATGCCCCATCTCCATGGAACTGAGATCCAACCCCCAAATCCAAAAATGTTTGTGCATCATATGTCTTCTTCTGGGAGGACACACCTGGTTCTGAACTATCCTACCTAAGACCTCGACACAAGAATCGACAGAATCTAACCCAACCAATCAGGACTAGAAGACCCAGTAATGGCCACCTAGCTTTCATGTCATCCTGCCTGGGGATAATGCCAGCCCCTGGGGAAGGGAACAAGAGAGACTTGTTATAAGCCTCCTAGTGATTGTTAGGCTTATGATGGCTTTCAATATACCTAAACACTCACCATAAACACAAACAAATTATCCTGTTTTGGTGATACATAATTTTATGTGAGGGAATACTTCCTCTCTATTGCTGTACAACAAATTGTCCCCAAAATTTTACAGCTTAAAACAATAAACATTATCTCATACAGTTTCTGTGGATTAAAAATTTGGGAGTGATAGTAATATTGTAATAACAATGTAGTGTTTCAGCTGGGTACTTAAATTATCAGAGGATCACTTCGTAAATTATAACTGTCTAACCACTATGCTGTACACCTGAAACTGATATAAAATAATGTTAACTGTAATTGAGAAATAAAATAATTTGGGGGTGGCTTCACTGGGCAGTTATGGTTCTGGATATTGCAGTCAAGATCTCAGGCAGGGCTATAACCATTGGAAGACTTGACTGGGGCTGGAAGATCTGTTGGCAAGATGGCACACACATATGGCTGTTGGCAAGAGGCTTAGGTTCCTTGCTGGCTATTAACAGGAAACTGATTACTCCTCACATGGACCTCTCCATAGGGTGATGGGGTGTCCTCACAACATAGCAGCTGGTTTCCCCCAGAGCAAGTAATCTGAGAGAAAGAGCAAGGGGGAAGCCACAATACCTCTATTTCTGAAGTTACACCCTCAGTTCTACCACATTCCACTCATTAGAACTGAGTCACCAAGTCTAGCCCGCACTCAAAGGGAAGATTAGGTTGCATCTCTTGAGGGGGGTGGTTATCAAAGAATTTTTGGACATATTTTAACAGGTTTCCTAATTCAAATAGTTAAAAGCCCTCTATCAAGAAAATTTTAAAGCTTTTTTGAAAGACATCCATCAGAAGATTAGTTAATGGTGGCTCCTGGGACCCTTAAGCAACAGGAAACTTCCAGTGAGCTAGGGAGATAGGTAGAGGGGAAGGGTGTTAATGTGGTGTGGCTTTACAGCTGAGACATGTTATTAGCGAACAGTCTAGACTATTATCATCTCTGCATTCTCCACTTTAAGCTTCCAGTCATTCCATCTTAAAACTTCACTATTCAGCCTGTCCAGGGGCCATCAGGCATGAAGACCATCTTTCTTCCTCCCTCTTCCTCCTTCCCTCCCTTTGCTCCCTCCCTCTTTCTTCCCTCCCTCCCTCCCTCCCTCCCTCCCTCCCTCCCTCCCTCCCTCCCTCCCTCCCTCCCTCCCTCCTTTCTTTCTTTCTTTCTTTCTTCTTTCTTCTTTCTTCTTTCTTCTTTCTTTCTCTCTTCCTCCCCCTCCTTCTCTTTCTTTCCTCAGGTCACCTAAGAATGATTTGAATTAGGAGATCTACTTAACAATTTACCTGGAGAATTATAACTAGTGTCTACTGATATTACCCTAGTTTGTCTATGTATTCCTTACAGGGGGGAGAAGGGGAATGAAGAGACACTGAATTTTATGTCAGAAGCTATTTTTGCAGGCAGATCCTTTCATTTCTAATAATCTATGTGCTCAACGTCCATAAAGAGCTCCATTTCATACAGAATCACATAAGTAGGAACACACTTTTGGCAAAGACCAAGGTGAACATCTGATTTCCCCATGACTAGCACACTCACAGAAACCCGGGAGTGATGCATCAGCCAGTAAGGGGACCTGAGCAGGGTACCAGCAGCATCCACTACACTTGTGATCCTCAGTTCAGTAAAGTCATTTCCAATATGCCCTGTAGAGCCCCACCCAAAGCTGGGGCATCAAAGTTCTTCATGCTCTGCAAGGAACAATAAGAAATAAACCTGCCATGCAGAAAGGAACATTTGTCTCTCTTGATCGTGGCAGAAGTGGAGGAAAAAGTTCTCCCTTGAGAATTTATATCCACAAAGCAGTCCTCACACAAAAAATCTAAATTCTCATATCAACTGTGTTCCAAAAAAATCAAATGGAAAATTTTAAAGTGATTTTAGGTTCGCCCGGCTGGGCGTGGTTCAGCGGTTGAGCGTCAACCTGGGATCCAGGCAATCGGGGTTCGATTCCCAGTCAGGGCACATGCCCGGTTGTGGGCTTGATCAATGACTCTCTCATCATTGATGTTTCTGCCTCTCTCTCTCCCCCTCCTTTCCTCCCTCTGAAATCAATAAAGATATTTTTTAAAAATAAAAAAAAAAATAAAGTGATTTTAGGTTCATAGTACCTCCAAGAAAGAAGGGGGGGGGGAGGCAAAGAAACAACAAAAATCACCAAGTAGAAAGCATCTAAGAGGATAGAAATAAAATATATCAGGAATCAAAATAAATGCTAATGGACTAAACCCTCCAGAAAAAAGACAAAGATTATCAAATGAATATTTTAAAATCCCATGTGTTGTTTCCATGAGATACCTTTAAAGCCTAAGACTAGGGCAAGTAGGCACTTTATCCCTTTTGGTTCCTAGGGAACAAACACTGAAATACAATCTTCAACGGCAAAATCACCAGGTGCGTATCATCCAATTGTGTAAGCTGGGCTTGTTTCTGAGTGCTAAGGATTTCTAGTGAAGACAGCTCTCTGCAGTACTTTGCCAGATCATTTATCTTCAGTGCAGTGTTAGTTTGAAAAATTTAAAGAGAGGCTAAGGCTCACGGTTGAGGTGCATGAGGTATGTACAGCATACATATATCTCCATCACCAAACCATGTCTGGAATAAGGGCCATATAAACCCAACCTCCAAATTCTGTTATGACTCATCCAGTTGATATATATAAGACTAAGTGCCAAGCATTATACTAAGTGATCAATAAGTAACAGATATTATCATGTGTGGATAAGATCAAATATCCTCAGGCTCGGGTTATGAACACAAACAGTATCAACTGAACAAAACTTTTACCCTATAATTCTAATCAACTCTGAGCTTCAGAAGCGACAGCCAAAAAGACAAGGAACACGGCTAAATGGTCGTCCTCTGAAGCTTTTCATTCTTCTGTGTCCATGGAAATAAATGTTGCACATAGGGGTAACTCATCACCAAAGACTTTTGCAGGGTGTCTTTTCACATTTGAAAAAAGGGCTAAGGAATTGCTAGAAGCCTTTCAACTTTGATGGGAGAATTTTCTCATTCGTGAAATGAGTGTAAAGTGCCACCACCTTGTGGTTGTTTCATGCAATTTCCTTTCCTGAAGCTCTCCTGGTGACTGGAATTTTTTTTTTTTTTTAAAGACAGAGAAACAGCCATTTGTTGTTGCACTTTT
The DNA here is from genome assembly GCF_964146895.1 of Miniopterus schreibersii. Taxonomy (NCBI): domain Eukaryota; kingdom Metazoa; phylum Chordata; class Mammalia; order Chiroptera; family Miniopteridae; genus Miniopterus; species Miniopterus schreibersii. The sequence continues at coordinate 64,244,184 of NC_138110.1, forward strand.
CCATGCATTCATTGGTTGATTCTTGTATGTGCCCTGACCGGGGATTGAACCGTCCTGGTGTATCAGGACGACCTAACCAACTGAACCATCGGCCTGAGCCGTCACTGGAATTTAAACAGTCATCCTCAGTTTAACCACAAGGGTAGTTCTGAGAAAAGCACTGTTAGGCAATTTTGTTGTGCGAACGTTATAGAGTGTACTTAACACAAGCCTAGATGGTATAGCCTACTACACACCTAGGCTATATAGTATACCACTGTTATATATAGGTCTGTCCTTATGTGGTGCATGACTAGCACATTGCATTTCCATAGGTGCCCATTAGCAATGCCCATTGCTCAAAGTAAAAACTGGGTTAATTTACATCAAAATGACACAGTGAACCATAGACTAGGTTAAATAAAAGTTATAGATGTTACAGTGTATGGTCGTTCCCCATGGGTAAATAGTACTACTACACAGAGAAAGAAAAGGCCCCAGATGCCACATGGCTTTAAAGCTTGAGTCTGGAACATGCCTGTGAAACCCACAGCTCCCCCTCAGACCTGCTGCCTGTGAAGGACATTTTCTCAGCTGGAACTTTTGGGGACATCTGTCTTGCACATCACCTCCAAATTAATCTCCAATCCAACACTGTTTAGTAAAGAATAAAAGTCTCATCAGATCAAGAGAGATTCATCCTGGCCTTCACTCAAGCTTATGTTTTATTTTGTTTTATTTTTTATAAGAAAGAGAGCTTTTATTCTGCTAAATATAGTGAATATTATGAAATAATAAGGAAAGATAACTTCCCTCATGGGTTAGCTCTAGACTTTAAGATGGCATAATTTAAATCTGCATTAATGAAATTTACACATATATTTTATTTTATTTTCATATTAAATTTATTGGGGAGACAATGGTTCATATGAACATGTAGATTTCAAGTGTGGGTTTCTGTTACAAGATGTGTATATTGCTCTGTGTGCCACCCAAAGGCTTATGTTTTACATCTTACATGCTAGGTCCTTCCGTCTTTCTCCAACTACTGACCAGGATAAATCTTGTACCTTTAGCAGGTTCTTCTCGTTTCTGGCTTTTGCTTCCACTCTCTTTTCTTCATCTCTTAACAACCTACACATTCTTCTATAAATACCTAAAACCCTTTCTGGCCATAAAGTCTTCCTCAGGAGCACTGCCCCTCACCTCCAAGATGTATTCTGGTCAGTCTCCCATACTACTGCATTTCAGCACTTGTTTATATTCATTCTTCCAGGATTATAAAGTCTCTGAAGTGAGAAGTCAAGGGTTATGTTTTTATTTTTCTCCAAAATCTCTGCATTGCTTACTCCCTTGCTTAAGATCTCTGCCCAAATGTCACTTATTCACTGAGGGCCTCCAAAAAACAATGCTACATTCCTTAACATTTATCAACACATTTACTTCATTTTTCATCTCACTGCATAATGTAAACTCCATGATGGCACTGACTTGGTTGGATTACTACTATATCCCCTCACCTAGAAACATACCTGGCATGCAACAGGCGTTTGAACTGGTGAACTGGCCATCCCAAATGTGGATGGGCATCATCCAATCCTTTGAGTGCCAGAAACCAAAGGTGAGGGAATATACAAATTAGCTATATCTCTGCTGGAGCTGAGACATCCATCTTTCCCTCCCTGTGGAAATCAGTGCTCTTGGTCCTCATGCTTTCACACTTGGATGCAGATTTATCTACCCAAAATATGAATATGGTTAGCTTTCAGCTTAGTAACTCTCAGGCTTTTTGTATTTAATTGACAGAAATTACATATATATATATATTTGTGTGTACATATGTATTTCTACATCTATACATATATTATGTATGTATTTATACATATATGTTTATATATGTATGTTTAGCTGAGACAAGTTTTACAAATCGATACCCCTTGCTCTATGTGACATACTATTTCCTATTCTTTTTCGTCCAATTCCTTTTTAATGCGGCCAAGAATGTCTAAATTAATCCTGTAATCCATTAATGGATTCTGGCTTGTTTGAAAACCCCTGCCTTAGCAGACAAGCACCTGTAACCCCAGGAATAGTTAGGATTAAATATAGAAATAATGAAGTACAACAAAGTCATAGCATTAATATTGTCCATTACATTTTGAAACCACCTATTTAATTTGGTATTTATAACGTTTAAGAGACTTTAACATTATAGGTTAATTTTGCAATTCCATTTAAAAATGTGAAATGGAATAACTGACTTAGACTCATGATTTTTAAGTGGATATATGTAACAGAATTTAACATTTGCAAGTAATATTGAGATTATGAAATTTTAATATTTACCAACCATATCTTTAATATATTTAGCTTCAAGAGTGAGCTCAGACCTGGCCGGTTTGGCTCAGCAGTTAAAGAGTGTCCGCTGGGGGACTGAAGGGTCTCTGGTTGGATTCAGACCAAGGGCATGTACCGGGGTTGCAGGCTCAGTTCCTGGGGCCCTGGTCAGTGGGCCAGCAGGAGATGTTCCCCTCTCTCTCCCCCTTCCACTCTCTGAAAAACCAATGGAAAAAATATCCTCAGGTAAGGATTAAAAAAAAAAAGAATGAGCTCAGTACTTGGATTTTGTCAAGTAACTTAACTGCTTAGGAAGAAAAGAAAATATATTAAATTTATAAATGTACTTTTGTTATGGGAATGTTATTTTTAAAAAGCAAACAAAAAAAACCTTAAAATGATTTTTTAAAAATTTACCAGCATATATACTACTTCGGGATAACCAAGTTTTAATATTAATTATTAAAGTAAAGGTAATTTCAAAAGTCGCCTGAGTGTCCAAAGGCCGCCCGAGCGCACGGCAGCAGCTCCCGTTCCCTGGGAGCGCCGCGGGCACGAGGACTTCAGGGCCCTTTCACCGGGGCGGCAGCACGTGTCCCGCGGAAGGAGCTGGGTTCCGCGCAACGGGACCGAGAACCCGACGCAGGAAAAGCTGGAGTCGTCTTTCTCTTCTACCTTATCGCCTGCCACCCTATTTTAAAAAAAGAAATGGATACAATTTAAAAGCACAGAACCAGCCACCAGGAGTGCCGTTTCCTCAAGGTCTGCGCCAGACCGCCCAGGCCCCGCTCCGTCCGGGTGGGGAGGAAGGGCGCGGCCCGCGGGGCTCCCGGCAGGGTCGGCCCGCAGTGGGAAGCGAGGGACGAAGGGGTCCTGGGGGGGGGGGGGGGGGAGGCGTCCGGGGCCTGAGGTCGCTGGCGCTGCGGAAAGTGGACTTGCCATCCGTTTCCTGCCCGGGAATGATCCCCGCGGCTCCCGCCCGGCTTTCACCCAGCTCTGCGGCCCGTAAATTGAGAACGTGGGGCCTGGACCGTTACCCAGAAACGCGCTTTTCCAACCTGGCTTACGGCCTGCAGAGCTCGGCCCAGGCCAGGCGTCCCCAGCAACCGCGCCAGCCCGCGCGCGCCAGAGGCCGGAAGAGGCCGCCCGCCGGGAGATACCACTCTGCTGACCCCTCCGAAGTCCCGGAAAGGTATCGTCCCCGGCCTCTGATTGGTCGGCGGCGCGGGGGCGTGGCCTCGGGAGCCAGGTTCCGCGCGCCGGAGCCCGCTCGCCGCATTGCGAGCAGGGCCCGGAGCAGACGCCATGGTGAGGGGAGGTGGTGGTGCGCGGGCGAGGCGAAGGCCGCGGCGTGGGCCTGGGTTCGGGCCGGAGCCCTGGCAGGAGCCCGGGCCTGCCCTGGGAGTGGGCCCAGGCAGACGCGGGAACCGCGCTGACGCCCCGGCTCCCTTTCCAGGTGCTGCTGCACGTGCTCTTCGAGCACGCGGTCGGCTACGCGCTGCTGGCGCTGAAGGAGGTGGAGGAGATCAGCCTGCTGCAGCCGCAGGTGGGTGGAAGCCGGCGGGCCGCAGCGGCCCCGGCATGCACTGCGCGCTCCCACGTGGCCTGCCGCGCGCTGGGATGTGCGGTGAGCCCTAAAGCGGCAGAGTAGGCGTCCTTCTCTGCATCCGTGATTAGAATCGCGTTAGGATCATTTAGAAGCCTCCCGCACTCCATCCCGACGGAGCAGAACCGGGATTTAGGGCCCATGGTGGGTTCATTCTTAAGCGTTCAGTTGGTTCTTTTTTACGACCGGGGCTGAGAACCGCTGCTTTACTGCGCCCTAGAGGCAGGAGTGAAGGAAGGAAGACATCCTTTCTCCCCCGCAGGTGGAGGAGTGCGTGCTCAATCTGGGCAAGTTCCACAACATCGTTCGTCTCGTGGCCTTCTGTCCCTTTGCCTCATCCCAAGTTGCCTTGGAAAATGCCAACGCTGTGTCAGAAGGTGAGCAAGCCACCTCCGGGTATTTCAGGAAGATGATCTGGGATGTAGTTCTGCTACTGCCTAGTTCCTTTTAGGAAGCTTGTGATAGTATTTGCTTTTCTTTGGCTGATTTGTTCTAAATCTGATATGTTCTGGGTGGTATTTGATGTGTACAGGATGTAATTTTAGAATCGTCTTCACAGAGCTCAATATCTGGGGAATAGGGTAGACTGAATGTTATATTTAAAGCACACAGTCCAGCGGGCACTGGTAATAGATTCATAAATGAAATCTGGCAGGGGGAACTGGTTCAGTGCTAAATACAATCACACATGGTTCTCTGCTACTTGGCTCGATTGTAAAAACCAAGGAAAAGGGTTGGTCCCAGAAGGCAAATTGGGATCTAAATATTTTCATAGTGCTCCAGGATATGTTTTAAATTTTCAGTTATGCATTTCACACTTGCGCTATTGGACCTGAGTGCCGTTTCTCCCGTGGTTAATGCAGGCTTTGCAGTGATGACTTGAATCTGTCAATCCCCTGAGTGTAATCACTGATGTCTCTATGTCTCTGAGCAAAGCCAGGAGGAGAGGGGTCCATGCACTGCTGGACCAGCAGTCTATCACTTAACAGTTGAAAGGACGGGAGCCTTTGTGATGTAAGCTTTCTTCAGTCTGTTAGTGGGAGCTCTGTTTTTTGCCCTGAGGTATTGTTCATGAGGACCTCCGCCTGTTCTTGGAGACTTACCTGCCATCCAAAAAGAAGAAAGTACTCCTGGGGGTTGGGGACCCCAAGATTGGTGCTGCTATACAAGAGGATTTAGGGTACAACTGCCAGACTGGAGGTGTGATAGCTGAGATTCTTCGGGGTGAGACCATCATCTGGTAACATTTATGCCATTCTTGACACATCTTTGAGGAGGGTTCTGGGAACATTAGGGTGCCTAAGGTTGCTTCTGGGTATCCTGCTTGGCTGTTGCCCATGGGTGCAGGAGCTAGCTCAGAGCCTTTCCTTGCTCATAGTCTTACCCTCCTCCAGGAGTTCGTCTGCACTTCCACAACCTGGTGAAGGGCCTGACTGATGTGTCTGCTTGTAAAGCCCAGCTGGGGCTGGGACACAGCTATTCTCGTGCCAAAGTTAAGTTTAATGTGAACCGGGTGGACAACATGATAATACAGTCCATTAGCCTCCTGGACCAGCTAGATAAGGACATCAATACCTTCTCCATGCGTGTCAGGTAAGTGTGGGGGTGACCTTTGCAAACGGTCTGTGACCTGTGGCTTGGACTGGCTCCTGTGGGTAGAACAATGTGGGGTGGAGTGGGCCTCCTGGTGCTTACCACAGGCTGTGTTCTTACACTGACTGTACAGAAAGAGGAGGCAGAGTAAACCCACCCCATATACACCTCAGCTCAGGCCCTTTGCCTGGTCTGTATTGTGAATGGGGGTACATGGAGTCAAGGAGGTTTGGGTCTGGCTTGTTTTCACTTCTTCCAGGCAAAGAGTAGATGTGGAGAGGGCTAAGGGTATAGCTTTTTCTGAGACATGGCAGCTGGGCCAGGAAGTGATTGTGGCTCTTTGCAGGGAGTGGTATGGGTATCACTTTCCTGAGCTGGTGAAGATCATCAATGACAATGCTACATACTGCCGCCTTGCTCAGTTCATTGGAAACCGGAGGGAACTGAATGAAGAAAAGTTGGAGAAGCTGGAGGAGCTTACAATGGATGGGGCCAAGGCTAAGGCTATTCTGGATGCCTCGCGGTCCTCCATGGGTCAGTACAGAGCCTGGCAGTCAGAATAATGTATGGAACTTTGAGTATCTGGCTCCTACGCTGATACTTGGTGTCCTTCAGGTATGGACATATCAGCCATCGACTTGATAAACATCGAGAGCTTCTCCAGTCGTGTGGTGTCTTTGTCAGAGTACCGCCAGAGCTTGCACACTTACCTGCGATCCAAGATGAGCCAAGTAGCTCCCAGCTTGTCGGCCCTAATTGGGGAAGCGGTGTGTCATGGGAAACACAAAAATGGGGGGATAAGTATGGTTGTTACCATGTATATCTATGCTGCTCTATTTCCTGACCCACTATGTTTTTCCCGTATGCACTTGATGGGAAGAGGTAAAGCAGGATTGTGCAATTGGTAGGTTGGCAAATCCAGCTTCTGTGACTAATTCCTTGAATCCTTCTCCAGGTAGGTGCACGTCTCATTGCTCATGCTGGCAGCCTCACCAACTTGGCCAAGTATCCAGCATCCACAGTGCAGATCCTTGGGGCTGAAAAGGCCCTGTTCAGGTACCAGTGAGGGCACCTGCCCGCACTCAGGTGCCACTTCTGGTGCCCACTGCTTGTTTGGGGAATCACAGTGATGGCTGACCAGGACATCCTGACCTATACAGGCCTCTGCTATGGGTGTGATGGCCTGTCCTGGTGTCTGAGTGATTCCCAGGGCCCAGCAAAGGGACCAAGTTTCCAGGTCAGCGACATTGGATGCCTTCTCTGCCTCTGGGAGCTGTGGGTTGGCATGAGGTGGAATAGAGACCCACCCCAGCTTAAGGCTCACTCTGGAGACGGGGGGGGGGGGAAGGGGAGGGGAGGAGCTGCCTTGGCTAATAGGGTTGAAACTTCTGGTCTTAAATTCTCCACTGAATATTCTTCTCCCAGAGCCCTGAAGACAAGGGGTAACACCCCAAAATATGGACTCATTTTCCACTCCACCTTCATTGGCCGAGCAGCTGCCAAGAACAAAGGCCGCATCTCCCGATACCTGGCAAACAAATGCAGTATTGCCTCACGAATTGATTGCTTTTCTGGTATGGGTGAGGGAGTTGGCATTTGTGAGGAGGGAGTGGGGGACCGGATACCTTAGCTTCTACAATGATGGTAACATTTTTCGTCAACAGCAGTTCACCTAGTGAGTGGTGATACTTTGGGTCTGAGTGAAGCTGAGGGTAGAGGAAATACTGGGGATGGGGAGTCGTTTGTCCTTTAGGAGCTGACAGGCTTTGTTTACACACACACACACACATCCAGAGGTACCCACAAGTGTATTTGGGGAGAAGCTTCGAGAACAAGTGGAGGAACGGCTATCCTTCTATGAGACTGGAGAGATTCCACGAAAGAATCTGGAGGTCATGAAGGAGGCCATGGTTCAGGTCAGTTTGGGCTTTGCTAGGTGGGGGAAAAACCATATATGGCTGGCTGTTGGAGGTGATGAACTGATTTACCCTGACCTTGTAGAGTGGAGGCAAAAAACTGATTTAATGAGCCTGATCCAAAAAAGCCAGGAGGGAGACCTCTGGAAGGCCAGAGGTCTTCAGAGCCTTTTCAGCACTTGTCTTTGGCCAGGCAGAGGAAGCGGCTGCTGAGATTACGAGGAAGCTGGAGAAACAGGAGAAGAAACGCTTGAAGAAGGAGAAGAAACGGCTGGCTGCAATTGCCCTTGCGCCTTCAGAAAACAGCAGTACACCGGAGGAGTGTGAGGTCAGTAGGCATGTCGGCCCTGAGTGAAGATCTTGAGTTGTAGGATTTTCAACAGTAGAACAAAGGATGTGTGACCTCAAAGCCATAGTCTTGAGTCCAGGCACCTTTGGACTGAAACCTCTAAAACTGCCTCTTGATTCTATAGGAAAGAGATAGGTGCTGAGAGAACTTGTTCAGGAGCCCAGAGAGCTGGTTGTAGCACACTGGTTCCCTGGGCAAGAGCACTGTCCTCGGCAGCCTCCCAGGAGTCCTCAACCGGGGGTAGTGTGAATTCCTGCTGTGTTTTCTCGGCTGTGTCTGGAGGTGGTAGCATTTCAGTGGGGATGGGGGCAGGGAGGTCTCCAAAACATTGTTAGAATCCTCCCTGGGATTTTCATGGTGCCCAGTTTGTCAAGTATTTCAGAGTCCCTTCTGGATCTAGGCATGGTGGTTCTATTGTGACCAACATGGTGGGTTTTTCTCTTATTTAAAATGGGCTTAAATAATTAAATTTCTCCCCACCTTCTAAGTGGGAGTCACCTTTGGGATGGATTTGCAGAGTTTTATCCATATTGGAACTTTCCCAGAAACATTGGACAATTTAACAGCATTTGTACCCATCTTTCTGCCCTACTTAATTGCTGGAACTCTAATGGGGTGGGGGGTGGGGGTGTTGGTGCAGTGAGTGACAGTTTCATGCCCATTTTCCCCTGTAGGAAACAAGTGAGAAACCCAAAAAGAAGAAAAAACAAAAGCTCCAGGAGACTCCTCAGGAGAATGGAGTGGAAGACCCACCTGTCCTTTCATCCAAACCCAAGAAAAAGAAACCTTTTTCCAAGGAGGAGCTGGTTAGTGGTGATCTTGAGGAGACAGCTGGCAGTGGAAATCTGCCCAAGAAAAAGAAGTCTTTCCCCAAAGAGGAACCTGTTAGTGACCCTGAAGAGGCAGGAAACAGGAGTGTTCCCAAGAAAAAGAGGAAATTCTCTTTAAAGGAGGAGCCTCTCAGCAGTGGACCTGAAGAGGCTGCTGGCGGCAAGAGCAGCAGCTCCAAGAAAAAGAAAAAGCTCCAAAAGCTATCCCAGGGAGATTAGAAAGGACATTACCCTGGTGGGGTAGAACTACCCAGCTACCCATCCCCTATATCCCAATAAAAACAAATTCACAAGAGTTGGTATGATATGTTTTATTGGACACCTTTATATGGATGTGCTTGGGACAGGGCATCAATGACAGCCTCAGTGAAGTCGCGGCAGGTGGCATAGCCACCCATGTCAGGAGTTCGAACCTGTGGGGGAGAATTGTCATCACCCCTGTGGCCTGGGCCCATCCCTACCCACCCCCCACCCCCACCCCCCGCTATACAATTCCCTAAGAAAGCCAGCCCCAGGACAACCTAGGCTCTGCCCAGAAGGTAATTATGGTCTAGAGGTTTAAGGGCTCTTCTCTGGTCCACTGTACTGAAGGGAGGTGTAGGTGGTATGGTCCTCATGAGGTTGGAGGGAATAAAGGGCTCTAGGCCCCATAGGGGTGCAGGTGGCCGATGACAGACTTGATGAAGTCGGTTGTGGTGCTGTAGCCGCCCATGTCTCGAGTCCGCACCTACAGCCACCACCGGCAACAGCCGTGGGGAAGAAGAGAAGAGAGCCCATGAAGGGGGGTAGGGCACTGTGATGGAAATGGGAGTCCAAGAAGGGGTGACAGCCAGAGGACAATGCAGCAGAGATGCAAGGAGGTTGCTAGGTTTGAAAGAACATGGACTTGTCCACTCAGAACTGAGGGCCAGAGCCACTACTAGGGCTATGCGCATCCTGGACAGTGAATGGGCAGAGAAGAAAGTAAGACAGGAAATACAGATTGGAGACAGGATGAAGATGCCTTGGAGAGAATAAGGAGACAAGACCAAGAGGATTAAAAAAAAAGATGCTCCATAAAAGGGCCAATGGATGGAGCAGGAAAGAGCGAGTAGCCGATGAGAACTAAAAGAACAGGATCAAGAGGATGAAACAGCCAAGAGGGAGGTGAAGAGCAGCCTGAGAGGGAAGGCAAGCTCAGATGTTCTTGGGACCTAGAGGGAAAGCAGGCCCCAGTTGAGGTTACCCAGAGAGCAGTGAGGCCTTGAACCCCAGAGCCTTTCTAAGCTCACCTTGCCAACTTTGATCACCTTCTTCACTGCATCTGCAATCATGTTGGAGTGATACTCTAGACTGTCAATGTGGACAGGAAAAAGTTGAGATTCCCCCTTCATCAGGCCCCAGTTTCCTCCCCCCGCCCCCCCATGCTCCCATCACAACACTGGGCCTCCTCCCCCAGCCCATCACAACCTACTTGAGGTGTCGCAGCATGTTGGAAGCTGACAGAAGCATGGCTGTGGGGTTGGCTATATTTCTACCCACTGCCTGGGCAAATGGGTGCCGGGCACCCTGTGAAGAGAGGGGCAGGCCAAAATCACTGGGAGCAGACATTATACAAACTAAGATCAGGGAAGGGCATCAGGGAAGAGAGAGGTCAAACCAGGTACAAAGAGGCATGGGGGGAAGCTATCAAGGGGGACCTGAGGTCAAAACTAGGGCACACACAACTAGAGAGGAGGTGACCTCACTTACCATCTCAAAGACTGCGTACTCTGCACTGTAGCTCTCACCAGGTACCACACCAGCTCCCCCAACCAGGCCAGCAGCCAGATTGTCAATAATGTTCCCATAGAGATTGGGCATCACCAGCACATCAAACTGGTAAGGATTCTGCACAAGCTGACGGGGAGGGGGGGGACGACACAGGAATGTGGGCATGGAGAAAAGTAAATTCCACTCCCCGCCCTCCCTCAGCATGTGAGAGTGCACACACGGGGAGGGCCTTACCTGCATGCAGCAGTTGTCTATGATCATTGTCTCAAACTTGATTTTGGGGTAGAGTTCAGCAACTTCCTCACAGCACTGCAGAAACAACCCATCCCCAAGTTTCCTGTCCATGGGCCAAAGGAAATAGATTCAGCCAAGAGATGCAGAGGATTACCTTCCCAGGAACCTACCCCACGCAAAGCCATGTCCCTCACATGATGTTGGCTTTGTGGACAGCCGTGACCTTGTCCCGCCCCTTCTTAGTGGCATAGTCAAAGGCGAATTTTGCAATCCGCTGAGATTTGGTTCGAGTGACAATCTTCAAGCACTCAATCACGCCCCTCGCACTCTGGGCAAGAAGAGAGAAACAGCTGAGTGATACTGGAAGGGAAGGAAGGAGGTACAGCTGCCTCCCACCTTCACTCCTGCCCTCCCTAATTTCTAGGGCCTCACCTCATGTTCCAGAGAGCTGTATTCTCCTTCTGTCTGCTCTCGAATGATCACCAGATCTAAATTGTTGTGTCGAGTCTTGTACCCAGGAAGTGACTTCACATGGACTACATTGGCAAACAAGTCCAACTTACGCCTGGGGTGGGACAGAACCATCAGCACTGTGCCTGGTGCTCCAGAATCCCTCTGACCCATGGCCCCTACCACCTACCTCAGTCGCATATCGTAGGAGGCTAGTTCCCCCTTATACTCCATTGGGGTGTGGATCTTTCCTGCACAAATAAAGTTGCAGAATCGGGAAAATGGCAGGCACAAGCCAAGCCCAAAGGAGCCCAGATCAGTGTCCATTCCCCTCAGTGACATAATGCAACCCAGACTCCCATCTCCCACTCCCAATCAGTGACCCTTAAACTCCTCTGGAGGTAAGGGGCAAAGAATAATGCAGTTAAAACCATACACATTTTGTCTACTGTTTTATTTTTAGTCACCATATTTATGTTGAAACTTCAAAATGACCTAAAAGGAGGACAGAAGATTTTTTCGTGTTATCAAAGATCCTGGGTTTAATATGTTTAGAAACAATGCTAGGGGATCGGTAACCTTTCTTGATGTTTCTGTGTCTACCTATTTACATTTTTTCAACCAACAATTATTGAGTATTGACCATGTGTAAGGAAGGTACTAGGTATATCAACCAAAAACACAACACACAACTCCTGTCCCCAAGGGGCAAAAAATACAGTGGGGAAGACAGACAACATAAAGGACACAATTTTAAAAAGCCATGGGAGAGGTAGTAATGACATACATAGAAACAGAAAAGAAATTCCCTCTGGTAATATCAGGAAATATCAAAGAACAGCTGGCACTTCAGCCAGACCTTACGTTAAGTGAGTGTAATAGACTAAATAGTGACCCCCAAAATGATATGTCCATGCCTAGACCTGTAAATGTGACCTCATTTAGGAAAACAGTGTTCGAAGATATAATTAAATTAAGGGTCTTGAGATGAAATCAGCCTAAATTAAGGTGTGCCCAAAAATCCAATGACAAGCCTTTATACAAGAAGAGGAGGAGAAACAGATACACAGGCCCAGAGAGGAGAAAGCCATATGAAGACTGTGTCAGCAATTGGAGTGATGCATCTACAAGCCAAGGAATGCCTGGTGCCAGGCACCACCAGCAGCTGGAAGAGCCAAGGAAGGTTCTCCCCTAAGCCTTCAGAGCGAGCCCTGCCAAGACCTTAATTTTGGAATTCTGGCCTCCAGAACTGTGAAAAAATAAAATTTCTGTTATTTTAAGCCTCCTGTTGTGTAATAATTGGTTACGATAGCCCTAGGAAAGTAATAAATTGAGTGAGGAGGATTCTGACAGGTAGCATGAGAACATTCTGGGCAGAAGGAACAGCATAAGTCAAGATAGTGTATGCATTTGGAAACTAACACAGCCTAGTGTGACCAAAGCACAGAACAAGTGTTGTGGAAACAAAGGCAGAAAAGCTGATAGTCACTGTACAAAGAACTTACTTTCCTATGGTAAGGCTGGGCCAGGCAAAGTCATGTTGGTCTTTCCAAGAGAAAAGAAAGGTGAAGAAAATGAACTGCAGGGACAGAACTGGAAGCCAAAAAATCTAATGAGGAGATTCAAGTAGGGAAGAAAAGGGGAGACAGAAAAGTGGCAGCTAGAAGTAGCATTCTAGAAACACAATTAACAAGACTTGATGACCCATGATGTAGCCCCATGACAGACAATGAACTCTTGGAGCCTTCCTGCAGAGACAACTCACATGATCTCTCAATTCCTGTGTTCCCAACTGGAAGGAACAAATGGCCAGGAACCTGGTGGGAGCTCAGGGGGAGTTAATGTATTAGTACATGCGGAGGGAAGCTTAATGAACATCTGTTCATTTGATTTTAAATGACACATGGGCAACAGGGCAGACATACCAATGATGGCCACCTTGTTCTCCTTCATGGAACTCAGAACTTGCTCCAGCTTCTCCTCAGAAGCCATATTCTGCACCTCGCTCAGGTAATGCTCCTGAAACTCCACCGGCACACAGGCAGCCTTCAGGGACAGGTCCCAGAAATTACAGGGTCAGGATCAAGTAAGTTCTTTCCAACCCACCCCATCGTCCATGCCGGCTGATTGCCCCAGGCAACTCGCCTTGAACACCTCCTTGACAGCATGCATCAGTTCAGGCCCCACGCCGTCTCCTGGCACCATCGTTACGGGAAAGGCGCCCTCCACCCTCACGTCCTCGGCCTGCAACGGGGGCCATCAGAGCTAGTGCTGGGGTAGGAGCAAGAGTCGGGGGGACGGGGGGGCACGGAGGATGAGGGGAGGGACGAGCGGGCCTTGTGCTTACCAGGCTCCGGGAGGCCGAGTGCGCCACAGCCGAAGTACACAGGCCCCTCCATGCCCCGGGGTTCGGGGCGGCGACCAGCGCCTGCGATAGAGACACACAGCCTGTGAGTCAGGTCTGGAACCCCCAGACACGGAATACTGCAGTGAACCGGGTGAAACCCCGCCGATCCTCCCCCCAACCCCGGCCGGCCGGCTCCCGGGCCTCACTCGGGTCAGCCAGCGGACACCGCTGAGAGCCGCCATGTTCTTTGCAGGAAGTCGCGAGAGAAGTGACGTCAGAAGCCTGCGCGGCCCCGCACCCTGACTTCCGGCCTGTCCCAGGACCCCGGAGGGAGCCTCTTCGTACGGCCGACGCCCCCGCCCGCTTCTCTTCGTGCTTTTCCAGCCTCTTCCAGGCGCCCCTCTCCTGCAGGCCGAAGGGACGCACCACCGCTTCCTTTATTGCTTTTTCCGTCACCACATTTATGTTGAAACTTCCAAATAACGTTAAAGAAGTATATGAGGCTTTATGTTTAATACGAAGTTGAGACGGTACTGGGGAGTCTGCCTTAGTGCTCTTCGTGTCTCCCTGTTGCTTATTCTGTAACCAGCACTTGCTCGCGCTCGGGCGGCAGGCACCGGGCGCTCGCGCAGCCCGCGGGAGGCGCCGCGTGGCCGGTTCCCTCGCCGGCGTCTGGCCGGCCGGCTCCCGCCCCAGTCACGTCTCCTCGCTGCTTTTGCCGCGTCTTGTCCTTTGCTCAGGCGGTTGTTACCTGAGAGTGTGCCCCAGCCCTGAACTCCCCTGAGCAGGCCTGTAAATGAACACAGAACTTATTTTAAGCATATAAATGTGGCTCAAGGTAAGTTTCAGACTGATTTTTAAAGTTCCAGTCCCATGCTGTGTACAACTGACACGCCTAAAAACACAAGGACAGGAGGAGCTGCCTAAGCCAGTGCTCCGAAGTGTGGCTTTGAGTCACCTGTCCAGGCGGGCCAGGGGCATTGTTCAGAATGCAGGCTTAGGAGTGCCCCCCCCCCGCTTGCTGAATCCACCTCTCAGGATTGGGGCCCCAGAAAAATACCTATTTAACAGTCTCCCTCAGATGATAACACTGAAATTTAAAAATCTCTAGTTAAGTTCTCTGTGATTTATATACCTCATCCATCCAAAAAGGTGCAGGGCATTCTCCCAGCCCCAGGGAGGGAATGCAGTGGCTCTAATCTTGGAGGCCAAGCACAGGTTTTGTGCCTCTGCCTCTGACGTCCTTTAGGCAGGACATTCCCTACAGTAGGTGGAATGAAGAGATTTATAGATTTAAAAATTAGATAATAAACTTGTAAGAGTCTTGAACAAATGAATGATGTATGAATATAAGGCTGTTATAATTATAGTTAATATAATTTATTAATGTATAATATTAATACAACATACTCCTCTACCTCCACTCATACAGCCCACATCAAGAGAGTATCACCATCTTGTTTCCATAGACTCTCTAGTCCCAACTTCCATACTGCTATTGCCATCCACCACCATTTTTCTCCTCCAAGTATCACTCTTCCTGATGAAGAAAAAGTGGGAGATTAACTCTTTTTTAAAACTATATTTTATGTTACTTAGGAAACTTAGGGTGGGAAAGAAGAGAGATGTGCCATCTTGATCCAATCTCTGAAAATAACCTAATTTTAATCCCAGAAAATGCTAATTTTCTTGAAAGTAACTACAACACTGTTTACATCGCTAAATTCTGCATAGACCTGAGCCCAGTCTGACACTCAAACAATATCTGCTGATATAACACCATGGGGCTGTCAGCAGGGTGAAAAGGACTGCTGAGGGGTACTAATTGGTTCAAGCAGAGATAAGATCATCATTGTCTTAAGGCCATGTCTTAAAGAGTCAGCAGACTCATTGTTTTATTTTGCTGCATAGTGTTCTACAAGTGAATTTGCTAACTTTATTGAGCCTTTCTCAAGCTGATGGATATTTAGTGATTTCTAGTTTGAGTCATTACCAGCAATATTGCTATGTACATCCCTGTACAATTTTCTTTGTACACATGATAAATGTTAGAAAGTGCCCCAACAAAGCACCTGTGCCCATTTGTATGGTTCAGTTATGAATGTGCTCTGTTGCAATAAACAGAAAACTTATTTAAAAAAATAAGGGTTGTTGGGGTTTTCCCTTCGCTTCTGAAGGTAAGGAGTTCCTGGGATTGGTTTAGCTGTTTGGAGATGCCCACTGAAATCCAGGCTCTCTAACTTTCCAGTCTGCCAGCCTAGTGTGTTGTCTGAGATCCTTGTGCTTGGTGCCTTATACTAACCATATGGCTCCTGCAGCTCTAAACATTGCTTCTGCATTCAGAGCTGGAAAAGGGGGACAACAGTTCCAGCCATACCTGTTCCTTCTTATCCGAAACCTAAATGCATTCCCAGAAACACTCTCAGCAGATTTCCATTAGGTATCACATGCCAGAAGTAAATCAGTGACCACTCTTACTACAAGAAAACTGAGAAAGAGGGGAAGAGGTTCGTCCTGATTGGCTTAAACTAGGGTGTCTGAAATGGAGCGTTAGGTGAACCAAAAACATTACCAGTTTATTTGGTTGAGCACCACAAGTGGCCATTCACGCCCAAAGTGAACAAAAGTCTTGCTTACTTGTACAGCCCTATACTCTCCCTCTATGCTCCCCTATCTCTCTCCCTACGTTACTCCACCCTCAGCTGCTTTGAAGAAAAAATGGAGTATGCTGGGAACTTTCATAGAGGCGAAGGCCTCAGATGTTTATAACTCCGTAGGACCCAAGCACCCATGTCACCATCTTACCCAGTCCTGTTGTTGGATGAAGGCAGGAGTGGCTGAAGGCACCAAGAAATGCAGGGATAGGGGGGTGAGGGGGTGACAGCAATGGTCCTGGGCTTGGACCATTGTTTCAATCCGACTGGTACAAATGCATGTACTTTTCCTGTCACCCAAATGGCCTTGGTTCACATATGGCAACTGACGCTGTAACTATTTGTTAACACTGACCATGTGACTTAACCAAACCAGTGTAATGATGATGCAAATCAGATTTCACACTGAATCTTGAACTGGAGAGACATGTATATGTTTTGTATGTGACCTTCAGGGTGTATATTTATATGTGGGCCATGGAAAGTCTCCATATTAGGGTTGGGGATTGCTTTTTGGCCCATCTGTTTTTTTCTATAATTATTGGCAATGACATCAAAGATCAGTAGACTAGTCTAAAACTCACTTGTGAGAATTTTAATAGATAATAACCTGGCTTTAGACTATAGTCTGACTTCCTGAAATAAGATGTACTGAACCCCTTGGGACTTATTCACAGGTGACTGAGTATGGGACCCTGGGTGGCATGGTTGAAGTCAACACTTCAGGTTGGCCTCATTTTGCTGCTAGAGGTTCTATTGATAGTGGCCTTAATTAAATTCTGTATGAGACAGATTGAACAGATTTGGATGCAGCCTCTGCTGATCAGATTAATCAGAATGGCGGGTGGAGTGGCATACTCATGTGAATATTCACGTTCAGCCAAGAATGTGTAGGGCCAATTGTTGGGAGAGGCAAGCTGCCATAGGCCCTGTGCATCACAGCTCATTTTTACTGGACCTGCCAAGAATATAAGGCCCTGACCACTTTGCCTGGATTATTTATTCTTTTATAATCCTATTTATTTTTCAATTACAGTTCACATACAATATTCTATCAGTTTCAGGTATACAACATAGTGATGAGATATTTATATAACTTACAAAAGGATCACCCCAGTAAGTCTAGGACCCATCTGACACCATACATAGTTATTAGTATATTACAGTGTTCCCTATGCTGTACTTTACATCCCCATGACTACTTTTATAACTGCCAATTTGTACTTCTTAACCCCTTTACCTTTTTCACCCCACCACCCAACCCACCTCCCACCTGGAAACCATCAAAATGTTCTCTGCATCTATGAGATTATTTCTGTTTTGTTTGTTGCATGGACTATTTCTCGGGGGGGGGGGGGAGGGGGGAGAGGGCAGGAATCAACCTCGAGGAATGAAGTAATAGCTCTCTCCAGAACAAAGAGCGTGCTGTTGCCTTATATAAGAGAGGGGGGTTCTCCACGCTCATGCTCCTCAGGCCAATGCAAACCCACTATATGCACAGCACCCACAGGGCTCCTCCATATTGCCCCTATGGGACTAGGGGGCAAGAAGAAATTACACAAACATGATGCTTTTGCTACTTGCTGTGCTATAATAAATTTCTGTTTCTGCTCCAGGAATTTCATGTCTCTGCCAGCCTGCATGAAACAGTAACAGGTTAACTTATTGGCTTGAAAGTAATGGTGGGTGGAGTGGCAAATTCCAAATACTTACGTGTAGTGGGATGAAAGAGAAAAAACAGTAACTGCTAGGAAGGACCTTACCTTAGGAGAAAGGGTGTCCCGGGTGTTGTCTTAGTCTGCTCAGGCTGCTATAGCAAAATACCATAGATGGGGGGGGTGTATTTTAAACAATAAAAATTTTTCTTCTTTTTTTAAGATTTTATTGATATTTAGAGAGAGAAGAAGGGAGAGGGAGGGAGAGAGAGAAACATCAATGTGAGAGGGTAACATCTATAGGCTGCCTCCTGCACGCCCCCTACCAGGGCTAGAGCCCAAAACCCGGGCATGTACCCATGGGAATGAAACCAGCAACCTTTCAGTGCATGGGATGATGCCCAACCAAGCAGATCGCCAAGGCAAAAAGAAAAAAATTATTTTCTTACAGTGCTGGAAAGGCTGGGAAATCCAAGATCAAGGTGCCAGCTGATTCAGTTCCTGGTGAGGACTCTCTTCCTGGCTTGCAGATAGCCGCCTTCTCACTGTGTCCTCACATGGTGGAGAGAGAGCTCTGGTCTATATTTATCTTCTTATAAGAGCACTAGCTCTATCAGATTAGGTCTCCATCCTTATAATCTCATATAACCTTTATCACCTCCTCAAGGGCCCTATTTACAAATACAGTCACAATGGATGTTAGAAATTCAACATATAAATTTCAGGGGGACAAACATTCAGTCCATAACAGGTGTCATCCAGATTTCACTTAAGGCTGGAGGTGAGCCCGGCCAGGCGTGGCTCAGCGGTTGAGTGTCAGCCTAGGATCCAGGAGATTGAGGTTCGATTCCCAGTCAAGGCACATGCCTGGGTGGCGGGCTCAATCCCCAGTTGTGGGCCTGCATGAGGTGGCGGATCAATGACTCTCTCATCATTGATGTTTCTCTCTCCCTCTCCTTTCCTCTTTCTAAAATCAATAAAGATTATATATATATATATATATTTTTTTTTTTTTTTTAAGGCTGGAGGTGAGAGAAACCTTTAAAAGAAATGTTGAGGCTGGCCTGCATGGCTCAGCAGCTGAGCCTCGACCTACGATCCAAGAGATCGAGGTTTGATTCCTGGCCAGGAAACATGCCTGGGTTGCGGGCTCGATCCCCAGTAGAGGGCAAGCAGGAGGTAGTCCATCAGTGGTTCGCTCATCATTGATGTCTCCCCCCCCTTCCCCCCTCTCTAAAATCAAAAAACATATCCTCAGGTAAGGATTTTTTTTTTTTAATTAGGAGGTCTTGAAGGACCTTGGAAGGGGCCTGTATGGATGAGGGTTCTTGAAATTTAAGCCTCCTGGAGAATTGGCCTCTGCCAGGTGCTCTCCCACCTGTCCCCTCCACTCCCCTCACCTCCTACCCTACCCTGCTTTACTTCAGAGATGATGGCTTCCTTTGCTATTGACCACACAGCACTCAGAGAAAGAAGTTGATCTTGCCTCACAAGTCAAAAATGTACAGACGTTTCCCCACCCCCCACCCCGCCCCTTTCTCCATCCCCTTCATTCCTTTGGGGCCACTTTCTCTCTCTAGAGCTCACCCGCAACTTGCCTCCCCCTCCTTCAAGACGCACACCTCTGCTTTCTTTCTCTTAAGCTCCAAGGGCCCTTCTTTTGCTGCTGTAGTTTGTTTCTTCTACCTCTGGGACTTTCTAAATAAACTTTCGCTTGTATTTGAAAAGATTATATATACACACACACACACATACACACACTTTTATTTCAGATTTTCCGCCAGTGGCATGTTAGCTAAGGGGCAGCTCTCCAGGCCAGTGTTGGTGCTGTTACAGTTAGGTTAGAAACCTGCAGGTCCTGGACCCTCTCTTAAAGCTGGAAGATGAACAAAGGGGCAGCCTAGAGAAGATCTTGCAGCACCTGGGAAAATGGTTCCCTTCACCTTCCTCAGTGGGGATTTAGACTGGTTGTCTTTCAGATGGCTTGTGATTGGTAGGGGTGTGATCAGCCAGGAACTGGCAGCCTTTGCTCCAGCCCAGAAACTGAAGATGGCAGCTTCACTCCCCTGCCGAAGCGTCCACCGTTACAGCTCACTGTCTTGTTATTTAGGATTGAATAGCTGAGCCTAGATGCATGGGATGGATCCTAAGGCAAGACTAACACCTGTAGTGCAGGTTTTTCCTGAAGCAGTTGAAGAGACCTCAGCAGTCAACGGGGAGGAAGGCTAAGAGCTGGACATACCCACCAGGAAACCTCTGGGATGGCCTACTCATTTCTGTTTTCTTCGTGGAACTATTTGAACAGTCATTTTTAATGCATGCTTTAATTTTTTAAAAATTCTTCCTATATTTAATTCCCATCAGGGAACTTGATGACAAGTGGATCCAAGTGCCGACCTGACACCCTGGGACCTCCAGGGGGCGCTACGGCTCAACTTCTGCCAATGCACCACTTCGGGTCTGTTTTCCATGGTCTGTACACCCTTTTGGAAATAAAAAGAGGGAAGGATGGAAGAGTTCTGCCAATTTTTAAGATCTGGTTTTAAAGCCAGGCCTACAGGAAAAAATTCCAGGCTCCTCGGTATAACATGCTAGGCACAAGCATGATGCTGCAGGTGCTAAAATCTTGGGCTCTGAGGCAAGTGCCCCAAACCCACTCGGTGAGCCCTTCTTGTCTTACTCATGCTGGTCCTTCTTCCCAAGACCCCCTTTTCCCCTTCTCAGGCTCAGGCCCTCCTGTGCTGGTCCCCGTGCTTGCCTATGCATTTTTTTCCCCCCTAAATATGTTTTTATTGATTTCAGAGAGAGGAAGGGAGAGAAAGGGAGAGGGAGACAGAAGCATCAGTAATGAGTCATTGATCAGCTGCCTCCTGCATGCCCCCCACTGGGGATGGAGTCCGAAACCCAGGCATGTGCCCTGACCAGGAATCAGACGTGACCTCCTGGTTCGTAGGTCAACGCTCAACCACTGAGCCATGCCGGCAGGCCTGCCCGTGCATTTTTAACATCCCAGATCACTCTGGAGTGACAGAGTGTCACAAGTCCTCCACCACCACGCTGGTGCCCCTAAGGGCAGAGCCTGTGTTTTAGCCTTTGCTTATTCTCCAGCACTGCACACATGACGAGAGCCCTTCCCGTGGACGTGCGCACAAATCGCCCTGGCAGGGAAGCATGAGGTCAGAGGCTCTGGGCTGGTGGTCTGGGGTGAGCCTCTGCCTGGGCCAGAAAGGACTGGCATTCTCTGCAGGCTTGGACCCAGCCTCCTCTGTTACCACCACCCCTCCAGCTCTCTGTAACCACAACCACAGCCAGCCCCCAATCCCTTCCTCATGGAGAAGCTGCAGCAGTTTGAGGAGAAATTTGCCAAAGGAACTAAGATAAATAATGCAAAATAAAAACACACATGGAGGTCCAAGAAACAGACTTGCTGGATCTAAAGCAGAGATGATTACCTTCGATCCCAAAGGCTGCCCCACAATTTGCTCACTGGCCTTCCACCTACTAAGCAAGCCCAGATGGCACCCTCATCACCCAGAGCCTTACTCCTTGGTTCAGAGGTTCTAACCCAGAAGCCCTTCTCTGGTGCTGCAGACCGTGAGAAGCCCCAAACACCACCCTGGTTGGTTTCTTTCTAATCCATGTGGGTAGAATAGAATAGAAACCCTTATAAGTCAGGAGCCCATGCAGACTGGCCTTAGCTCAGTACCACTTTCCTGGGTTGACTGACTTCCCTTTCTGCACCAGGTTAACACTGAGCACCTATGTCCCAAATGTACCTTGGAAAGAGTCTTCTAGAACCATGAAGATCTGCAACACGAAGGCCCTTCAACTATTATGAAAAGGAATGTGGACCCTGTTGCCTCCCAGAGAAAGGTGAGGGCACTGCAGGTAGAGAGGACAGCCAGAGTAAAGGCATGGAGCTGAGTGTGGGACCCGTATTTGAGAAACCGTGTGACATTCTGTGTCAGCTAAGTAAAAGACTCACACAGCAAGGGAATGGACAGAAGGCTGGCAAGAGACCTTTGGATCAGGCATCAAAGGGCCTAGAGTGTCCCTAAACTGAGTCCTTAAATGTCTCCTTGGGGAGCCATGAGAAAGATTTGGAAGTTTCTAAGCAGGTGATGGCATGCTTTAAAAACAAACTGTGGCAGGAAGATGGAGGGTGGTTGGGGGTGGATGGCTGGGGGCAGGGAGACAGCCAAGGAGGCTGTCATCAGACTGGGGTAAATTTCTCCTCCAAGCCAGAGTGGAGTGCAGGGGAAGACAAATACATTTGATTGCTAAAGATATTCACTGTGGGCCCTGGGGTAAGGAGGACATGGAGGGAGAATCCTTAAGATCTCACAGAGGTGTCTGTGGACAGGGTAAGGAAAGAACCAGAAACGAATGCCTGGCCCCCAACTCTGATGGGCAATCAGGAGGAGGTGCCATGGGCAATGTGGCCTGGGCATGTGGAGATGAAGCAGGCCTGGCCCAGGGGCAGAATTAGGGACCCTCAGTGGAGGCAGGTGCTCCCCTCCTCCCCGAGGGTCAAGCCCAGCCCTGTCCTCACTCACCAGCTGACATTCAGTACTGACAGAAGCAGGACAGAGGCCCACACTAGATCTTTCTCCCACAGATGGTCTCTGAGACTGTGGAAGAGCGTAAGTTCTCAGAGGGAGAAGGGAGCAAGGCACAGAAGGGCTGAAGTACTCAGAGAGGTAAGAGGGGAGACAGGGTGCTCTGATCATCAGGGTGGCTTTCCCAGGTGAGTGGGAGGTGGGGTGGGGACCCCAATGCTGCAGGGGCCTGAGGCAGATTGAAGAGCAAACAGCAGCAGAGCTGCCAGGGCTCCGGAGTGGCTTGCTGGGGGCTGGCAAGGAAGGAATCCTTTTGGGGAAGTGTGCCTGTGGCTTTCTCAGAAACAGGAGGGGCACAAGTTGGCGGAGGAGGCGGGGACAAGGGGATGGCTCTTTTAAGAATGGGGAGTTCTGAGCAGAGGAAAGCCGGAAGAGCAAAACCCAAACAGATCAGGTGGGGCAACATCAGGAGGTGAAAAGATGGGGCTGAGCAAAGAGGTCCCCGGCACTTGTTTCTCTAAGGTGCCAGGAGAGGAGAGAATGGAGGAAGAAACCGAGAGGATGACAAAGGCGGCCGGCTGAGAGACAGCAGGGTCCTGTCAAGATTCCCTGCACCCTCTCCGTTAGGTAAGAGGCAGGGTGTCTGCTAGAAATTTCAAAGCCAGAGGCAGGTTTGAAGGTGGTGCACATATGCAACAGCTTTGGGGGGGGGGGTGTCTCTGGAGCAGTACTGCTCAAATGTAACGCGCACACAAACCGCCTGGAATCTTGTTAAAAGGCAGGTTCTGATTCAGCAGGTCTGGGCAGGGCCTAAGACTCTACATTTCTAACCAGCTCCCACGTAATGCCAATGCTGTGTCCAGGGACCACGCTGGGAGGAGCAAGGATTAGAGAGCCAGGTAAGGAGGTGGAGAGACTGGCCTAAGAATTCACCTTAAGGACAGACCTCCCTTTGATCATCTCACCTGGGGTAAAGCTGAGACCTTGATTAGTCTGGGAGGGAGGAACAGTCTCTGCAGGTGATGGGAAGGGGGGCAGGGAGAGGAGGCGATGGTAAAGGGGGCTGAGGTCAACAGGAGGTGGGGGAACCTCTGGGGTGCTGGGGGCCTAGCAGTATCCCTGAGATTCCACACTTGGAGGCCCCTCAAATAGAGGATGGGAGTCAGTTGGGGCAGGAAAGTGATATTCCAGGGGTGTCTGAGAGTGACACAGAGGGCAGGGCAGGCCAGGCCACCCCCATGCTGTTCTGCAGGAAAGTGCTGGACTCATTCTGGGCTGGTGCAAAACCTGGCCAAGACACACCAGGACAGAATGTGGGGAGAGGGGCAGAAGTGGCTCTGCCCTGGGGTCAAGGGCAAGATGGGTTCTGTGCCAGGAACTAATAAAAGAGAATGAAATCTGAGAGGGACGATTCTCTGGCTGAAGAGAGACAAAGTGAGTTGGCTCTGAGTCCCAACTCCAATCCCTAAGTCTCCAACTTGCAATAAAAAATCAAGAGGTTTCTGGAAGGCACAGGTTGGAAAGAACGGTTTAGGCGCCTGGACTAGGGATGGCGGGCGGGGCGGGCGGGCAGGGACCCCGGGGTCCAGGCTGACGGACAGAGGCTTAGTCCCGGCTGGGGTTAAACCGAGGTCAGCGGATCAGCGGTGCGGGGAGGGCGGCCGGTGGAGCAGGAGCACCGCCTGGAGGCGTCAAGCTGAGCGGCGAGTGGGGAGCAGGCCGCCGGCGCGAGGGGCCGCGGCGCCCGGGGCGCGAGGCTGGGCGGGCGCGGGGCGTCCGCGGGCGACCCCAGGGGGGCCCCGAGCGCGGCGCCGCCCGCCCCTCCGCCAAGGGCCCCGCGCCCGCCCGCCGCCCGGCCGCCCCGGCCCCGCAGCCCCTCGCGCCTTCCCGCAGCCTCCGCAGGCCGCAGCCCCCGGCCCCCGCCACCGGCTCGCCAGGGTCCGCCCCGCCGCGCAGCCCGGGCCCGGCCGCTCCTCCCCCGATGATGTCACGTCCCCGGCCGCCCCTCGGCCGGCCGCCGCCCCGCCCCCGCTCCCCGGCCCCCAGTCCCCCGGGCCCGCCCGCTCCCGCCAGCCCTCCTCCCGCCCGCGCTCCCTCCCTTCGGCTCCCGCTCCCCCGGGAGCGGCGGCGGCGGCGGCGGGATGGCCCGGGCCCGCGGCCAGGCCCTGGGGAGCGGCGGGCGGCGGCGGCCGCGGCGGGGCGGCGCGGGAGCCGGGCCCCGTGGGGAGTCGGCCGGGCTGCTGCTGCTGCTGCTCCAGGTGCTGCCGCCCGCGGCTGCGGCGGGGCCGGGGCGCCGGGGCACGCGGGGCGCTGGCGGCGGCGCCTGCGGGCCCGGCGCTGCCCGCGCCTTTCCCCGGGACGCGCGGCTGCTGCTGCTCCTGCCTCCCCTGCCGCCGCCGCCGAGCCCCGCGCCCGCAGCCTCCGCCTCCCGGATGGTAATCAGCGCCCCGCGCCGGCGCCGCGGGCGGGCGGTGGGCGGGGGTGGGGGCGGCGAGGGGGAAAGGGCGGGCAGCCCCGCGCCCCCTCCTTGCCGGAGGCATCTCCTGGGGCGCCCCCCCCCTCCGACGACCGCGGCCCTGGGCAGCCGCCAGAGCGCGCCTCTGGGGCGCCTCCGCGCGGACCGGGTGCCGGCTGCGCGGCCGCCCAGCCCACCCCGCGCACAGTCCGCCCGCGGCGCTCAGGCCGCGGGGGAATCCCTCCGTCTCCCCGCCCCGCGCCCGGGAGGGGAGGGGAGGGGACGGCGCGGGCGCTCGCCGACCCGCTTTCTCCGAGGGAGCGCCCCAGAGGCGCGCGCTCTGAGCCGCCGGGACTCGGCGCTGCTCCGCGCTCGGAGAGGCGCCGCTGCCGTCGGGTCCGGGGAGCCGAGACGCCCTCGGCCTCAGGGGCAGCGGACCCCCGGCGCTGGGGGCCCACCACTGCGCGCCCTTATGTTCCCTGCCCAGGACGCTCTGCCCCGCGGCGGGCTGAACCTGAAGGAGGAGCCGCTGCTGCCGACCGGGCTGGGCGCGGTGCGCTCCTGGATGCAGGGCGCGGGCATCCTGGACGCCAGCACCGCGGCGCAGAGGTAAGCGCCCCGACGGGACC
This sequence comes from Miniopterus schreibersii, assembly GCF_964146895.1. NCBI lineage: Eukaryota > Metazoa > Chordata > Mammalia > Chiroptera > Miniopteridae > Miniopterus > Miniopterus schreibersii. The sequence continues at coordinate 64,269,529 of NC_138110.1, forward strand.
CGCGCGCCTTCGCTCGGCGGGCTGCGCGGCTACGCGGGGCTGGAGGGAGCCGGAGCCCGGACGGCCCCCGCGAGCTCTCCCGCCGCCCTACCCCGCGGCGGCGCTTCCTCCCGAGGGCGTGGGGCGGGGGGGCCGGCCGGGGCTTCTGCCTCCGCTCGTGGCTGTCCCGGCTCTGACTTCTGACTGCCACGAGCGGGCCGGGCCAGCCGTGGCTCTAGCGAAGAGGTATCCGGCTGCCCGCCGCCCCAGAGCCTCGTCCCACAGCCACCAGCTGTCAGGCAATGGCCAGCCCCTGCTTCCTGGGCAGTCCCTGTACCCCTTCGGGTCCAATTCCCCGACCCTCTGCGGGGAAAAGCGCACATCCAGCCCCCTTTCTGCTTTCCCACGCCCCTCAGAGTTGGAGGGTGGGTGTGCAGGCCTAAGGTGAGGTGGGCAGTCCGCTTGGCTGGAACGATTGGGGCTGGGAATGGGGCAGGGCCGCTCAGGTCCCGCCTCTTCTCAAGGTGTTTTTCTGTAGGTCCCGCGGGAGGCAGGGTGTCCCTGGGAACCCAGAACCCACACCCATCTCCTTGACTCCTTTGCAGGAGTCTGGGCAGGGAGGTTGGGTGGGGGATGGACTCTTGGATTTGGAAAGGAAGTTTAAAGATTTGTTTACCTGCCCCCATAACACTCGGGCCCCAGCTTTTTGTATCCCTGGGGGGTTGGGGGGAGGACTAGGGGGCTGCTGCTTCTGCCGGCAGCTGGACTGTGAAAGCCTGGCTTCCCAGGGTCCTGAGCAGCTGCTTGTCCAGCAGCCTGAAGGGATTCTGATAGGAGGCTGCCAGGGCGGAGCAGGCCTGGCCCCTGGGCCATACATTCACATCCCGAGTCCTGTCTAGGGGACACCACTTATAGTCCAGTCCCACCCTTACCCCTAAACACACACGCACACCTGTTTCATGCTCAGACTGAGTCAGTGATTGTGCACCCCTGTCCTTTTATGACTGTCAGGAGGGAGCGCGGGGAGTTCTCTCTGGAGCTCATCCCTTTGGGGAGAGAAAGGTCTTGCCTATGAATTAATTCATTCATGATGTAACTGTATTTCAGAAAACTGGAAAATTGAAAACAAAATTTTACCTCTCTAATACAACTACTGTCAACATTTTAGTGTATTTCCTTCCCATCTTTCTTTTCATTACCATGTTTTTTCCTGTGCCATGCATACATTTCTGTATCCTGCCTGTTCTGTTGGTTCTGGTTTTTTATTTAACTTGATGTGGTCAGTTTCTTAATGTGGCCCCATGTTGTTCTCCACCACTGGCTATGTAGTGAAAGCTCTTTATGACAGTAGATAGCGTACTCCAGTGGGGTCTCTGGGGTTTAAGGTTCCTGTTTCTCTCTCCCTTCCCCTGTGTCGCAGCCCCAGGCAGCATGTTGGATGAAGGGGAAGCAGATGTGAAGGAGGCAGTGTCCTTGTAGCTTGTGTGGGTGCAGGCAGTGTGCGCATGAGGCTCTGCCTGGGGATTAGGCCACCAGCAGAGCTGTGTTCACAGTGGAAGTCTTGACTGATGTTTGGGGGTCAGATGAGTCCCCAGGGCCACACTGCTGGGACTCAGAAGGCTTCCCCAATTTGAAAGGGGGTATTTCTTCAGGCCTGGGCTACTTTCCTCCAATTCCAGAGGCTGGTCTTAGGACACAGCCTGGGAGGCTCTTCCTCCACATTTGAGGGCCTCTGGGCCACCTTCCCAGAGCAGTCTAATCCCTTCTCCACGAGACAGCCCAGCTTCTCTCCTGTTTGTATCTCAATCCCCAGTTGGTCCTCTGCTCAGGTCTTCCCATCCTAAAACAGCAACAACAAAACTTCCTTTCCCTTCCCCGCCTCCCTCTTCAACCTCTGCCTGGTTCCTGTCCCTCTCATCTCTGAGAAACTTGCCCAGGAGCACTTCTCCCAAGGCTGCATGGAATCTGACAGTTGTCTTTGATGTTCCCCTTCTGCCCCATAGTCACCTGGTTGTCAAGACTTCTGGAAGTTCCCTCTGTGACCTCCTAACCTCAGTGCCCACGGCCAACTTTTAATGATGACACCCCCTGGCCCTCCCACACTTTCCTCCCTGGCTAAAGGTTAACCTACTCGGGTTTCCTATTGCCCAGCCTCAGCCTCCCACCATTCCCCCAAATCATCTGCCCTGCAACAGAGGTCAAAGCAATATTTCCAAAGAACTTTTCTCTGATCATGTCCCTCTTCAGTTAAAAACTTCAGTGACCCCCATCTTCTCCCCCAATAGTCAGCTTTCAAGGCCCATCACAGTCTGACCCTAAATTTCCTTGCAGCCTCTGTATGATACTTGTCGCTCAGCAATGTCTGTTGAAATAGTTCCCCTGCCCCCAGTACCCACATGCCCACTTAATAATTTTACCCAGTACCTTATCTCTCTGTGCCCTCCCACCCAGCCCGGGGAATGGTTCTTAGTGCTGCCTAAGGATGCTTACCACAGGCCAGAGTCAGCTGTGCCCTGGCTCTCCCGAGCTTCATTGCCCTGCCAGCTTGTTCCTTCAGAGCTAGGAGTACAGGCTCGAGCAGTCAGTAGAGGGGCAATGAGCACCTGCAGAAGGAAGCAGGAGGGCATGTTGGAAGGTTCCTAAATCCCTTTCTGTTGGACTCCCCTCTCCACACTGGTGGTCTCCGGGATCTCCCTTATCCCAGGAACCCGGTACTGAAGCAGCTGCTGCTCTCCAGCTCTACAAAGCCAAGGTTTTACAGAAGCTAGAGGAGGAGAAGTCCCAGAGCCTAAGAACAGTGAGGGAGGCTCTGCCAACAGGAAGGAGTTCTCAGCAAAAGAGGGACAGGGGGAAAAGAGGGGCTGCATACCCTCATAATTCGAGACAACAGTGAAGGGAAGGGAAGACTGATGCAGGGGACTGGCAGGGTCTTCTGAGTGTGGAACTCTGCACAGGACCCTGGCCATTGCCATGACTGGCCCTACTCTGGGCCAACAGAACTTTATCTTTGAGACCCATATCCCAGCTCAAGCCCACCTTCCCTGGACTCCCCTTCAGACCCACATCGTCTTGTTAGAATGCTCAGCACAGAAGCAGCTGTCCTCTCTCTCTGATGTGATTCCCTGCCTGGGGAGACCTGAGGAGGACCCAGGCCAGCCTCCCCTTGACCTGGTTCCATCCCACTTGCAGGGCCCTGAGGGGCAAGCCAGCTGGGGCTGCCTTTCCTGTAAGCAGCTGCAGGCTACCCTCCCTGCTAGGAAATGCTTTTGTTTGCTTTAATAATTAATAGCCACTCCTCAGCCTGGGACCTGGCAGACAGGCCTGTGGGTGGGTGGGGAGGGAATGGGCAGAAAGAAGCAGGGTGGGCAGTCTTTTTTCCCCCTTGTTTAGGGACCTCGGTGGCTGAGACAATTTCCTGGGGCAGGTGATCAGAGCCACGGCGGGGGCAGTGGGAGCAGGGGACATGAAACAGCCCCCAAAGCCTCCTCTCTTTCCGGCAGGCCCCTCTGGACATAGGTTCTGAACAGCTGCCTCTAGCCGCCATGTCCTTCTCTGCCCATGTGGTCGAGGTGGGTGCGCCCCAGCGAGCTGCTGCTTCTATCTTCCCTGGTCTGTGGCACAGCCAGACTGGCATGTGGGGTTGGGCAGGGCTAAGCCAATAGATCTTGGCTAGGGCCAGGAATGCCAGGCCTAGCTTGATGGTTGCCAGCAGTCCCAGGGGTGCCGGGGATGCCTGCAGGGAGAATGGGGGCCTGTGGGATGCTTGGAGGAGGCGAGGATGCAGAGGAAAGGAAGGGGGGCACTTAGGGAACCATGCCAGGGGAGGGAAGGAAGAGCAGGACTTAGAGACTTTAGGGAAACCCGAGACAAGGGTTGAGATGGAGGAGACATACCCTTTTTGCTCCTTCTACCTTCGGGGGAGGGTGGTCAAAAAGCAGCCTCCCCTCATTGCTGATACCTCGGGGCTTGTCCCCATTTCCCCAGCATCCCAGATGACACAGATGAGACCCAAGCCAAGGCACTTCTCAGAACCTTGGGCTGCCAGGGAGGGTAAGAAGGAGGCTTTGGTCCAGGCTGGGGCAGGAAGAGGCCTGAGGGTGCCTCTGGGGGAAGCCAGAGCTCCAGCTTCAGCCACTTGTTCTCTGTGGTTTGAGATGCTTGGTCTAAACTGCTAGTGTTTATAATAACCATGTAGTCAAGGATGTGAGGAACCACTAGTGGCCTGAGGACAGAGCAGAGACGGTGAGGGGGACGTATTGTCTGTACTACCCAGTCATGGCAAAGTCCAGCAGCTTTTGAAAGAAGGACCCTGGGGCATCCTGCTCAACCTCACAAAGGAGCACCTCCAGGCACCGCTGGGTGGCAGTGGGACCACTAGGTGGCCCTAGCAATAGCAGCAAGACAACTTGCATCCCCAGCATGACCCCATATGCACCCCCCCTATACTCTGGAGCACACGCCACCTGAATGGCCCAGGCTGTGAAGGTCAGGTTGTCCTTGGTGTCAACTTGAACTTGGACTCCCAGCACAGTACTCAGAAAGCCGATGCACACACCATGCTTACTACAAGGCAGGTGTCCTCCCACCAAAAATAGCTATGCAAAGCAAAGCTTTTTTGTCACAGTCACCTTTAACTTTGGGACTATTTCAGAACAGAAGATGGAAGGGGGTGAGTGGGCCCTGGTGGAAATATGAAAACAGGCACTTTCTCCTCCCACATCCTGGTTCTTTAGTACAGGAGCAAATGGCCCACCTCACCACACTCCAGAGTTGATAGGAAAGTGTTTTGAACATTTCAATGGAAACAATCTTTCTAAGAAAGCGAGATGTGTAATTCATTTTGGAGTCTTACAAAAAGTGGTTAATGCGACTGTTTTCATCACTCAGCTGCATTTATCTGCAAAGGGTGCTTATGTGGCAGGCTTTGTGCACTAATGATGCTAAGTGAATGAGCTGTTTCTGAATTACAGGCCCCAGCAACACATGTACCAGGTGAGGCATCTGCCAGGCTGCATGCAGGCCCTTGGGCTATAGCTTTGCTGGCTTCCATAACACCACTGGTAATTGGCACCCCACCCATGTCCCCTTGAAGCCTTGTAAAGGGTCTGCTTCCCCTGCCAGGATTTGCTTCCTAACCCTTACTTAGGCTCCCAGAGCCTGCTCTGCCCACTTGCACTTCAAGCCAGAAGTACCTGAGAAGTATCCCAGAAGCCCTCCACCAATGGCTGGCTGGAGTTGGTAGATAAATACCCCAGCTCCCTCCTCTGGCCTTCTGGCACAGTAACTCCGAAGCATGTGTTCTAGACCGTTTCCAGAGCTCCTGGTGGGACTGAGCTGCAGTTGCCCACAGTGGCAACTTTTCAATAATGCACCCTTTATAAATTGCCTTTCCTTTTCTCTTTCACTCTCCATCCCTGTAAGTGCTTCCCGGGACTCATCTCCCATATAAGCTTTGCATTTGAGAGTCCTGCTTCTAGGGAAACCCAAATAAAACACTTGCCTCTCCAGACTCAAGGGGCTCTACTCCTGCCTCCTTTCCTTCTTTTAAATAAAGGAGTCATATCAATAAACATCCTCCCAGTTTCTCCCCACACTCTGAACTTGGGCAACCCCACTTTGGAGACCATGGAGTCAGAGACAGTGGCCCTCATCCACAACTGTCTGCCTCTAAGCTAGTGTGAGCAGACAGTGGGCCCATCTCCTACCTGGATCCCACACATTTGCACCCAGGCCTGCCCAGCAGGGCTCTCAGTCCTCTCCGAATCCCATCTCTCTTCTGAGTTGTTTCAGCATATCTCTATGTTTCTTTCTTTCTGTTCTTTAATCGTGGTTTGTTTTCTCTTTACAAGAGCATCAGCTAGTCCCAAGGGGATAAAAGCAAAAGTCTCTCCTTTCCCCTCTCAACCCTCTCCCTTTGGGGCTTACAGTTCCATTCAGGGGTGTTGGTTGGTCACCTACTGCTCGCTGGGGGTGGCGGTGCCTGAGGGAACCAGGAGAAGAAAGGCATAGTCCAGACCAGCCTCCGGTGCTCTCACTGATGTGCTGGTCCCCTGTCATTCTCTGTCTTGTTCATAGGAATACTAGAATGTCTTTAAAGCAAAACCTTTTCTATCTCCCCTTGATCTTCTCACATGTCTGCTGGGGTATGAACAGGGTAAACTGGAGACATTCACAGACCAGGAACAGCCCTGGCTGTGCCCAGCAGGGGGCTTGCCCATTCTGGAGTCTTTTGGTCTGCAGGGGCTGGGGCTCTTACAATTGTGTTGCTCAGGATTGTGATCCTGTCTCAGAGCTGTACACTAACCACCTCTGCCCCATAGCTTTGTGTGAGTGGGTGAGCCCAGGAGGAGGATTGTGCCTCAGACCCACTAAACAAGGTGGGGAAGAGAGAGTGACCCTGGGCTGTCTCGGGGAGAGTGGAACTGAGCCTGAGTCCACTGTGGGGTAGAGCACAGGCCTGAGAGGCAGTGCTGCCCCTCCATGCTCCCCAGCTGGCAGCACCAGTGTCCACAGACCCCAGGTCAGGGTATCTGACCTCTCTACCTGAGACTCCCCTCCTGTGGGGACAGTGGGTTCTTAGGGGCCTGGCAGGAGCCAGCAGGTAGCCAGGACCCAGGACTGACTGATACTTGCCAAGCGGGAGGGATGGGAGAGGAAGCTCAGGGCAGCATCATTGATTTACAGGGGTGCCTGTGTAGAAAGGGTGTGTTGAGTGGTCTAGGGGATTGTGTTACTTCCCGGCATCCGCCCCTCCTCTCTTTAGACCTTTTTTTTCTTCTCTGCATCTTCACTCCCTGCTGTCTGAAAGCTCTCGAGTGTCTTTCCTGGGCTAGACAGCAGAATAAAGGGCAAAGTGATCTGGGATGCTTCCACAAGCCCGCCCCTTCTGGCCTCTCCTCCGGGTGGTCTGGGAACCTGTCCCTGGGAGCTTTCCTCCCCCTTGGGGTCCTGGGGACTGGAGGGAGGAGTCGGGGCTGCTGCCAGTTAGCATGTTCATCAGCAGTAATCAGGGACCTGCTGTGATCAAAGCCCCCTTCGGGCTTCCCTGGCTCTAGGTAACTGGGAATTTGGAGAGTCCAGGCCAGGACTTGAAAGGACTGTAAGCCTGAGGGGGAAGAGGCGAGAGGGCGGAGAGAGGGTGAGGAATAAAGGGAGGAGGAAGATCTTAGGGGGAGGAACTTGCGTACAAAAACCCTCTGGGGAGGAAGAGCTGTTGGTAGCCTGCCCCTCTCCCTCATCTTGATCTGGACAAACAAGACCCATCACTTCTGCCTCTGAAACCAACATTTCACCCGGACCAGAGGCTCCCAAGCAGGCTTTCAAGAGGAGGAACAAATTTTCATTTTATTGTTTATGTATTTACTGTAACCTATGAGTAACAACACGACAAGCCTCTCAACTCTCAAGCCCATGACATCCCAGATATTATGATTTCACATGAAGCTCATTAAGTTGATTTTAAACTTTATGAAGAATAATCTTAAGAGGTGATGAATATGGCAGATGTCACAGGGGCAAGTCCATGGTGGGACTCTGGTCTAAATGGCTCTCAAGTCAGCCCCACTACCCCCACCCTCCTCTACCTCTGCAGCAGCCTCTCACCTTCCCTCCACGCTGTGCCCACCCTGCCTGCAGCATCTTCTAAGCCCTGCCTGGGTTCAGATTCTTCTGGTGGCCTTTAGTCATGTTTCCCAAGCCATACCCCTCAACAAAAGTGCTCCATAGTTGAGTAAGCATGGTGTCTTAGTTGTCTATTGCTACATAAAAAATCACCCCAAAACTCAGCAGCATCAGACGACAAATTTATTATCTCACACAGTTTCTGAGAGTCAGACATCAGGGAGCAGCATAGGTGGGTGGTTCTGGCTCAGGGTTTCTTTTCTTTTGTAAAAGCAAGTAAGTAATTTATTTTTAAAATTGAGATATAATTGACACATAGAGTTATATTAGTTTCAGGTGTACAACATAATGATTCGATATTTGTATTTATTTCAAAATGATCACCACAGTAAGACTAGTGAATATCTGTCACCACACAAAGTTACAAATTTTGTGTGTGTGATAACTTTTAAGATCTACTCTCTTGGCAACTTCAAATATACAGTATGGTGTTATTAACTATAGTCACCATGCCTCAGGGTTTCTTAAGAGGCTGCAGTCAAGGTGACAGCCAGGGCTGTGGTCATCTGAATGCTTCACTGGAGCTGGTGGATCTCCTTCCAAGGTGTCTCAAGTTAGTGCTGGCTGTCAGCAGGAGGCCTCAGCTCTTCTCCATGTGGACCTTCCATAAGGCTGCTTGAATGTCCTCACAACATGGCAGCCAGCTCCCCCCTGAGTGACTGATCCAAGAGGAAAAACAAAGCAGAAGCCACAGTGTCTTTTATGACCCAACATTGGAAATCATATGCTATCACTAGTGCCATACTTTATCAGCCAACAGACCAGTCCTGATACAGTATGTGAGGGGACTATGCAGGGCACGAAGACCAGGAGGTGGGGGTGCTGGGGAACCGCCTTGGAGGCTGGCTACCACACACCGGATGGGAGCACCAGCCTGAGCCAGGTCAAGTAGGGTCCACTCCGGGATGGTGCCCCAGGGCCCCTCACATACGCAAGTTTATGCTATAGAGCCACATTTTCCAGCAATTATGGCCATAGCACCCTTTTGTAGAGGAAGGATCTGGAGCTATGAGATCTAAAGGATGCGCTTTAGAACACACTGACCCCAAAAAGAAAGTGTAGATTCTTTTTGTGCCCTGCGTAGTCTAGCACTTCCAAAACAGCCTTTTCTCTCCTCACTTCACTTTTTGAAATCTGTAGTCCAGTGGCACTAACCCTCACGCCTGTAGCCATTTCTTCCGCTGCTTGGTCTGCTCTTTTGTCAGTTGTACCTGTTGAACTCCTAGTCATGCCTCAAGGACCAGGTAAAAAGCTACCATCTCCATGAAGTCTTTCTTTCATCTCTCACAGGAAGAATGAAGGGCACCTACCACTTTGTCTTGGGTTATAGCTCTCTGTGTTCCCTGCCCTTTCAGGCATTTAGCTCGAGCCCCACTCCGTGCCATGTGTTCAATGCTTGGTATATCATTGGAGTTCAGGAAATATTTGGTAGAAAGGGTCTGGTCCTTCTCCTCCTGCTCTTGCCTGGCCTTGCTTCTGGGAATAGTTTCTGATGAACCAGGAGAAAGCCTTTGGCAAGGCCAGACCAAAAGATCCTCCTGCCCAAGGGAGCCAGTGTCTGTCTCTCCCAAAGCATGGAGGCAGGTTCCTCCACACCTGGAGAGGGTGTCCGCTGCCTTCAGCCACAGCCCAGGATCCCGGCTGGGCAGACTAACGGCCCTGAGCCAGTGTGACATCTCGGAGAGCCCGATGGACATCATCATCTCCCAGGCAATGCTGCAGGCTCGTGTACATAGCCATGGACTGGGGTGCAGTGGGGTATTTGTTCCAGAACCTCCTAACTACCCTTGGTGCCCTAAGGGCAGTCACAGGAGCCTCTGGTCAGTCAGGTGGGTTGTCCATGCATTTTGTTTTGGAGATGAGCCTTTCAAAATGTGGGTCCAGGGAGAAGCCTGGGAGGAAGCCTGGCAGAGACACCTTCGCTGCCACTGACTGTTCCCAAGGGGTGACCTCGGGGCTGAGAGGCCTCTTTCTGCGACTGAGATGACCCTGGCAAGGGTGAAACGGACCCATCTAGTTTATTCCTAGCCCAAACTCCTGACATGTCAGAGCTAAATCCCCTCTCTGAGAGCACTTACAGTGGTTGCCCGCCCCTCTCCCTCCCGCAGTGGCGTGGGCCTGGCACGGGCACACTTTGAGAAGCAGCCTCCCTCCAACCTCAGGAAATCCAACTTCTTCCACTTCGTGCTGGCCATGTATGACCGGCAAGGGCAGCCCGTGGAGGTGGAGCGCACGGCCTTCATCGACTTCGTGGAGAAGGACCGAGTGAGAGGCTCGTGGGCTCGACTGGGACAGAGCGCGGGGCGGGGGGACGGGGGGCCTGGGGGCGCCCCTCCCGCAGGGGCTGATGAATGGGTAGATGGTGCAGGAGTGAAGAAGGGCAGGGCTGAGTGGATGGGAGGGAAAGAGGGTGGGTTTAGAGAGGCGGCTGGGTGGGGGGGTCCCTGGGAGCATCCTCCCCATCTTGGCCCTGTAGGAACCTGGGGCTGAAAAGACGAACAACGGGATCCATTACCGCCTCCGGCTGGTGTATAACAACGGTGAGTGAAGCCCACTGCACATGGTACAATAGCCCGATGTCAGGGCCCAGGAGGCCCCTGCCTCCACTGGGGAGAGTGTGGAGCGTGCTCCAGCCTTCAGAGGCCGCAGATGCTCCCGTAGAGCGAGCCCTCCACCTTTCCACCCTTAGGACTTCGGACAGAGCAGGACCTCTACGTGCGGCTCATTGACTCCATGTCCAAGCAGGTGAGCCAGCCCAGGGATGCGCTGGCCCCTCGGGCCCCTGTCTCCTGGTGGGGTGGGCGAGCATGGTCACCCTGCCCCCACCTCCCCGTGCCGTCAACCCCGCTGGCCTGGCTCCCTCAGTTCTTACCCCAGCCTGTGTGCCCTTGCCCTCTAGTCTAGAAAAAGGCAATATTTGTACAAAGACTTCATCCTAGGTCATGTCCCCTAGAAGCCCAGGCTAGACACAGGGATTCAGGTGCACAGGGTTTATTGGGGAGGCAGACAGGTACTCTCAGGAGAAGGGAGGGAGGGTAGCAGGCCAGGGCAAGGGGTGCTCAGCAAGGATGGGGTCTCAGCCGGTGTCCAGTGTCAGCCTAATCCACAAGGAGCTCTGGAGAAGGAGTGACAACAGAGCTGTCCCCCCTTGAGGCATGGAGACCAGGGTCCTTTACCCTATATGAGTCAGTAATTGGCTGGGGAACACTCCCAAGGGGAGCCTGTATCCTTCCAGACATTTTCAGGCGAGGCAGCGCCTATCCGCTGAGAGCCACTCTGAAGAGAAAGCACATAGCAGCCAACACTAACTGTAGCAGGGAGGTGGGTGCACTGGTCCAAGAAAGGGGATGAGGTGGGGCCCCAGGGTGGTTACTGCAACCCCTCAGCACCCTGCTGATATGGAAGCTCACGGGAAGGAGGCTCAGAGGCCAGCATCCTCAGGAGCTCAGGGAGACTGATACCTAAGTGAGCCCTGATGGGCTCTTGCTGAGACAGGGCTGCAAGTCTCAGGGTTTTGCAGAGAAGTGAGAGCTGGTAAAAAGGAAGCTGAGCTCAGATGGGCCGATCAGTAGCCCTGAATGCAAGGTGGGACTCGGGCTTTCCCACACAGGCAGGGTCTTCCAGCAGCCTCCACCCAATCCCAGGACAGAGGAAGAAATGGTGTGTTTTTTTTCTAGAAGCCCTATGGTCCCCTTCATGTGGGAGGCAGACCAGGCAGGCAGTGGCAAAGTGGGGTTGTGTGGGGGATGAGTGTGAAAAGGGGTTGGGGGAAGTCCAGAGAAAGAAGGACCCCACAGTGGGAGATGGCTGGGAGGCTCAGTGGGTTATAAAGCGGGAAGCTAGATTTGCAGTTTAGAAAGCTTACACCTTGCTTCAGGGCAGAGGGTAGAAGTTGGGGGCGGGGTGGCCCAGTGAGGGAACTGAGCCAGTAGTCCAAGGGAGAGACGCTGGCCTGGCTGGGGAGGTGATAAGGGTGGTGGGGAGAGGCTGATTAACTAGCTGGGATAGACTAGAGGACTATGTTGTGAGCAGAAGCAGAGGTCAACTAGGGTCATGGGAAGAGTAGGGATAGGAGTGTTTACCCCCATCCCAGCCCGACCATGGTTCTTGGTCTGGGGACCTCCCTGGTCTCAAGCAGAGCTGGACCTGGAAAGAGCTGCCTGTGGACAAGCAGAATCTATAGATCTCATGCAGCTGTTGCCCATGCTGGTGGGAATCCTGGTTCGGGGAGCCGGGCTCCCAGCTCCTGCTTTGCACTCTTAGGCCCCCTCAGAGTGGCTTGGAGGGCATGGTCCCATCTCTCCCCCTGTACTTGGACATAAGAGGAGCCCACTGCCACTTGAGCCTGTGCACTTTCTCCCTCTCCCAGGCCATCATCTATGAGGGGCAGGACAAGAACCCAGAAATGTGCCGAGTGCTGCTCACCCATGAGATCATGTGCAGGTGAGAAAGGCTGGGTCACTTGCACCTTGACCCTTGGCTAAGATTTTGCCAAGGACTCCCCACCAGGCCCTGCCCCCTACCACTGCCACCACCACTCTCCCTGCTGCTCCCTGGGAAAGCCTGGTGGGGGAAGGCGATGTGGGAAGAGGGAGGCCCCTGGGCACAGTGCTGGCTGAGGAGAGGGTCCTTGAGGCCCCATTATCCTGGCCTGTTTATGTGGCTTCTCCAAGTGTTTTTGTAAGAGAGGCCTCCTGCCACTGCTGGGAAGCTTAACTAATAAAGCTCAGGGGAGGGCTCTCTGGGGATGTGGGGGCAGGGCCTGGGCCTCCTGGATTCCCTCCAGAGCAGGAGAGAGGAAACTTTGTCGCCTCCTACTTGACCCTTGGGGCATTTCCTGGGTGGGGCAGGGTGGAGTGGGGGGAACACAGCTCTTGGCTCCCCTTCCCCATCACCACAGGGCTTGGCATTTCTGGGCAAGTTCTCCCCAGGAGATGCCAGTCAGACAGCGTTCAGTTTCTCATACGTGGAAGAGAGACTACAGTGTTCAAAAATCTGGTTGGGATGATGGCTACCCCTGGGAAGAGTAGTGACTGACAAGGAGGGGGCTCGAGGGGCTTCCGGAGCTCTTGGCACATACATGGTATTTCTTGTCTGGATGCTGGTTACATGGGTGGCTTCACTCATGATTCATACGCTCGCTGCGTGCTTGCAATCTGAGCGTGTCTGTGTATGAGGAAAAGGGGTACATACAGAGTGAGAGGCCCTGGAGGTGGCCAGCAGCCTGCCCTTTCCTGCATCCCCCAGGAGCAGCATGCCTTTGGGACAAGGGTTTCCCTGCCAACCGGATACCAGGGCTGGGCTCTCCAAGTCCCTGTGACAGGATCCTCACTGTCCGTCTCCCCCAGACCCCTGAAAGCCAGCCCCTCTGGCCCAGGGATTCCATATCCAGAGACTGGACATGAGCATCCTCGCCCCATAGGGACACACACACACACAAAACACACACACAAATGCTGTGACCTCCCTCTCCTTCACTGCCTTTCTCCTCTCCCCCCTCGTCTTTCCATCAGCCGGTGCTGTGACCGGAAGAGCTGTGGCAACCGGAATGAGACGCCCTCAGACCCCGTTATTATTGACAGGTACAGGCTGGGGAGAGGCCTGGGAGCTGCGGGGCCCGGGCAGGCTGGGCCGTCACAGAGCACGGTGGTGGCTCCAGGGAGGAACAGGTCTGCCCATCCCCACTTCCACCCCCATGTTGGTGGCACGCACTAGAAAAAAACTGTCAGATACCAGGGAGCTGCCAGCCATGGCCCCTGAACAAAGCCTTGGTGGCAGACCTTCTGGGGCTGGGCTTAGGAGCTTTGTTCCCTGACAGGAGTCTGGGAAGAGCAGATGGGGGACGGGGATCGGATGTGCACTTACCCCAGAGAGAGGCTGGGAGAATGGAGGGATGAGCGGGCAGGGCAGGGCAAGCTGGGTTCCAGTCCGGGTGCCACCTCTGTATTGTTTGACTTGTCTTCTGCGAATGTCCCTTTCCTTCATTTGAAAACTGGAGAAATACTAGACAGGTTTCAGTCGTAGGATTGTCAAAGTGATGCATATAAAAGTTTATTCTCGCCTTGGCCAGTGTGGCTCAGTTGTTTGCGCAGCATCCTGTGCAGGAGTTCGATTCCCAGTCAGAGCACATGCCCGGGTTGCGGGCTCGATCCCCGTTAGGGAGCATGCGGGAGGCAGCCCATCAATGTTTTGCTGTCACATCGATGTTTCCCTCTCTCTCCCCCTCTCCCTTACTCTCTCTCTAAATATCAATTGAAAAATATTTTTTTAAAAGTGTATTCTCCCACCATGATTTTTAAAAATTATTTTTAATAGGAAATACATATATAAGGTGCAAAATTCAAAAGGTACAAGAGTAAATAATGAAAAGTAAGTCTGTCTGCACTGCTATGTATAGCATACTACATACACTCTTTTGTACTTGGACTTTTTAAAAAAAATTGTCACACACACACACACACACACACACACACAGGGTATGGAAAAAGTAGGTTTACAGTTGTGAGTACACGAAATACAAGTTTATTTTTGTATTATTTATTAATTATCATATTATTTTCCATAGAAACAACTGTAAACCTAATTTTGCCCCACCTTTTATATCTTAGCGGTCATTCCATATTGGAACATAGCCCTGCCTTGTTCTTCTTTTAATAGATAAAACATTTGCAAGGTGCATATCTTCAAATTTAAAAGGGTTTACAGGAAAGTCTCCCGCCTCTGCCTCTGACCCATCCATCACCCTCCAAATAAGCAATCACTGTTAGCAGTTTCTTGTGTATCCTTCCTGGAATAGCCTGTGCCTGTACAAGAAAACAAAGGTAGCCCTGGCCGGTTTGGCTCAGTGGTTAGAGCGTCGGCCTGTGGACTGAAGGGTCCCGGGTTCGATTCCAGCCAAGGGCACGGACCTCAGTTGCAGGCTCCATCCCCAGCCCTGATCTGGGCTTGTGGAGGAGGCAACCAATCAATGTCTCTCTCACATCGATGTTTCTCTCTCTCTCTCTCTCCCTTCCACTCTCTCTGGAAAGCAATGGAAAAAAATATCCTTGGTGAGAATAAAAAAAGAAGAAAGAAAACAAAGATATACATTATTTTTGCACTTTTCCCTTTATTTTTATAAAAAGTTGGCATATTAAATGTACTTTCAGTACCTTTCTGAAAAGTGGGCACATTAGTATGTTCATCTGGGAGCTTAGGTCAGGACATGAGAAGACTCATTCTTTTTTTGCTACTGTAAAATATTCCATTGTATGGATAAACTGTAATTTCTTTTAATGGCCTCTATCATTGCACATTTTGGCTGTTTTCATTCTTTTTTAGGGATAAAGTATGTGGCAGTGAATTACCTCATCCATGTGTCATTTTGCACATGTATGAATTTTATGAAAGATATTACTAGAAGTAGAATTGCTGGGTCAAAAGACACATGCATTTATAATTTTGATAGTTATTGCTAGTTTACACTCTGTAGAGATTATACTGACTGGCAATCATACCAACGATTTTGAGAGTGCCCATTCCCCACACTCTGGCCAATTATGTATGTTGTTTATCATTTGACAAATAATTTTTTAACATCTGCTCTGTGCCAGGACCTCTTCTATGTGCTGTGGATTAAGCAGTGACCAAAATAGACAAAAGCTTTGCGCTCGTGGGCTTACAATCTAGTAGGGGAGGTAGACATGAACTGAGTGGATAAAACGTATAGCATGCTAGGTGGCAATAACAGCTAAGGAGAAAAAGGAGAGGTCAGAGAATATCACTTTGGTTTTTGGACGTGTTCTGTTTAAGATGGGAATGTTGAAAAGTCTCTAAAAACTGGCTCTCAAAGGAAAGATCCAGGCTGCAGTAGACATGTGAATGATTAGAATCATGGAGGGAATGAGTGTTGATAGAAAATGGAACAGGTTCAAGAACATAATCCTGGGGTGTCCAGTGTTTGGGGGTCATAGAGATGTGGAAGGAGCAAAGAAACATGGTAAGGAGCAGCCAGTGAGGTCAGAGGGAAATCAGGAGTGGTGTGTCCTGGTGGCCTAGCTAAGGAAATATCCCAAAAAGGAAGCAGTGGTCAACTGTATCGCATGCTGCTTGTGGATATGATAAAAAGACTAAGGGTTGACCATTGGATTTAGCAATGTGGGGGACATCTGGTGACATCAACAAGAACTATTTCAATGGAGTGGCGATTAGAAGTCTGACGGGTAGGTTTAAGAGAGAATGGGATAAGAGAGATTAGAGACAATGGCTAAAGGAATTCCTTTGACTTTTGCTATAAAGGGAACAAAGAAACAGGTGGTGGCTGGAGTACAATGTCGGGCCAAGAAAAAGTATATAGCTTGTTCATACTCTGATGAGAAAAACTCAGTAGAAAAGGGAAAAGTGATGATGCAAGAGATAGAAGGGAGAATTGCTAAAGCGTGTCCTTTAGTTGGCAAAGGGCATGGGTGGCTCCTTAGTGTTGCTTGGCAACCACACAACATTTCCATGGTCCATTCACTCCCCTGGACAACTATCTGAAGCCCTAAGGTCTCCCTTTCCTTCCGCATCCTCAGCTGAGGCTTGCAGTCATACATTTAAAGTGAGAATTTTCTCCAGCCACACAGAGCTGCACAGATGCAGGTACAAGGAAACATGAGAGGGCAAGAGAGTGAAAATGTATGCAAGGGGTATTTACAGAAATGGAACAAGAAATTGAAGCTGAGCAAGGAGAGGAGTGTGGAGAGTGAAGAGAAAGCAGGATAGATGGAACATGGGTTCTGATGGAGCCAAAGAATTACTGGAGTTGAGGTACTAGAGGGGAGCTAGAGAGTGGGCTGCCTGTAGGTAGGATCACTTGGGGATTGCATTTATTGGTAAGGTGTGACCTAGGGAGGCTGGAGACAGGGACGTTGCAGGAGAGATGCTCAAGGAATGGAGAAGAGAATGGGTTGGGAGAATTATACATCTATATTGATATTGAAATCACCAAGAATTATGACAGGACCAATCTTTAAGAGCATATATAGTGATCCAGGAATAAAGCCTTCAAGGAATGAAGGCACTGAGCTCAGGGTTGAGAAATGACTGCAACAAGCAGTGGCTGCCATCATTTTTTTACCTTTCTTCATCGTTTAAGCCAACTGTGATATCCTAGTGAATTCCATGTCTCTGACTCTGAGGTTGAGCACACCTTCATGTATTTAAAGTCTATTTGCATTTTCTTTTCTGTGAACTGAAAAGTTCTTTGTTTATTTTTGTTTATTTTTCTATAAGGGACTGGCTTTTGTTATTGACTTGCAGAAGTATATATTAAGGAAATTAGCCCTTTTTCATGAGTTGCACAAATTTTTTCTAGTTGGTTGTTTTTAAATTTTTTTATGGTGAAATTTACCCAATTCCTCAATCTTTTAAGTACTTTGGATTTTTATCATATTTAGAAGGGCTTTTATTATGCCAAGATAACTTTTAAAAATGTATTCTGTGGTTTCTTCTAGTACTTTTATGGTTCATTGTTTACACTAAATATTTGACCGGTTTGAAAAATATTTTTAAGTTATTATGTTCTGGATGATACTTAGAAAAGGAAATATAACAAAATAAAAATTAGGAAACATAATAATCAATGTACACTTGTGAACCTATGAACTTAGAACATTAAAATACCATTGATGGCCACCACCGTCTTCCTTCCCCGTATCATACCCCTGACTGCTCCCCTCTAAAGGTAATAAGTTGAGGTTTGTGTTTATCATGACCTTGCTCTTTAAAAAATAAATGATCACAAATTGTATAATATTAAACATGTTGTTTAGTTGTGCTTATGTTTAACTTTATAAAAATTATGCTATTTTTATATATAGTAGTCTTCTAAAAAGTTGTTTTAAAATTCAGCATTATGTTTCTAAGGTTTTTCTGTTGGCTATATTTAGCTTTAGTTCATTGTATTTCATTTTTGCTATGATAAGCAAAGCTGCTAATCACAGTCTTGTTTGTCTCTCCTGATTTGAATAGGTACAAGAGTTTGTTTAGGATATAAACCTGGCACTCGAATGCGATGTCTTTTATTTATTTTTCTTGCCTGATTGTACTAGCTAGACCTTCCAGTATAATGTTGAATAATAGCGGAGAGAATGGACAACTGCTTTGTTCCCAATCTTAGGTGGAAAGTAGTCTGTCACCGTTATTTATGTATGTGTATGTATGTATATCTGTATGTATGTATGTGTGTTTGCATGTATGTAGCTATATGTTTTTCATAGATGCCTTTTGTCAGGTTGAGGAAGTTCCCTACTATTTTTAGTTACTGAGTTTTTATCAGAGAAGGATGTTAGAATTGTCAGGTGCTTTTTCTGCATCTTTTGAGATGAACCATTTTTTTAGTTTAATATGATGAATTACATCAATTGGTTTTCCAATGTTAAACCAACCCTACATTTCCCAGATAAAACTCACTTGGTCATAGCATATTATCTTTTTAATATACTGTTGGATTTGACTTAATAAAATTTTATTTAGAATTTTGCATCTATGTTCATAATGAATATTTGTCTCTAGTTTTCTTGCAATTTTTTGGTCTCATTTTGGTATCAAATATGGTCTGCTGGCCTTATAGAATAAGTTGGGGGTATTTCCTCCTCTTCAGTTTTTTGAAAGAGTTTGGGTAGAATTGATATTACATCTTCCTTAAGCTCTTCTAAAATGAGTGTTGTGAATATGTATCTTTCAAGGAATTTGTCTATTTTTTACAAGTTGCTGAATTTGTTGGCATAAAATTGTTAATAATACTCCCTATCCATTTAATATATCTAGAATATGTAACAATGTCACTACTCTCATTTCTGATATTGGCAAATTGTATATCTTCTCTCTTTTTTCCTGAGCAATATAGCTACAGGTTTATCCATTTTATTTATCTTCTAAAAGAACCAGCTTTGATTTCACTGATTTTTTTCTGTTTGATCAATGTCTCTCTCATCATTGATGTTTCCATCTCTCTCTCCCTCTCCTTTCCTCTCTCTGAAATCAATAAAGATATATTTTTTAAAAAATAAAATAATAAAATCAATAATTATTGTGTATTTATCTATTTCTCCTTGAAGTCCTATCACGTTTGCTTCATATAATTAGAAAAACTGTTATTAGGTGCATAGATGTTTAGGATTATTATGTCCTCTTCTTTAACTGACCTCTTTATCATGAATCCATGAAATCTACTTTGATAATAATATAGCCACTCCAGCTTTCTTTTGACTAGTATTAGCATGATAAATCTTTCTCTATCCTTTTACTTTTATTCTATTTATGCCTTTTTATTAAAACTACATTTTTTGTAAGCAGCATAGAGTTTAGTCTTTTTTTTAAAAAATCCAATCTAGTAATTTCCACCTTCTAACTGGAATATTTAGGTCATTTACATTTAATGTGATTATTAACATGATTAGGTTTGAGTTTATCATTTTGACGTGCTTTCCATTCTTCTGTCTCTTTATTTGTTCTCCTTTTCTTTTTTCCCCCATTCTTTTAGATTTGGGGATTTTTATTATTCTATTTTATCTCTTTTATTGTCTTATTAGCAAAACTTTATTTTGTTACTTTAGTGATTGCTTTAGAACTTATAGTGTACATCTTTAACTTACTGAAGTCTATTTGATTATGCCACTTTATGTGTAGTATGTTATTGTGTCATGAATTTTATTTTTATATATGTTCTAAAATCCACAATACATTGTTATTATTTTTGTTTAAACATACAAGTATTTTTTTAAAAAGTTAAATAATATGAAAAGGTTTTATATATTTACCTATATAGTTACTGTTTCCTTTGTTTTGTTTTGTTTGATTTTTTTTTTTAGAGAGAGAGAAATAGAGAGGGAGAAACATTGATTTGTTGCCCTACTTATTTATGCATTCACTGGTTGATTCTTGTATGTGCCCTGACTCAGGATCGAACCGGCAACCTTGACATATTGGCATGATGCTCCAACCAACTGAGCTACCTGGGCTCCATCATTTTTTTTTTTTTCCTGTAGATTGGAATTTCCAGCTGTAATCCTTTTTTTTTTTTTTTTTTTTAATCCTCACCTGAGGATACGCTTTCACTGATTGAGAGAGAGAGCAAAAGAAAGAGAGAAACATTGATCAGTTGCCTCCTGTATGGGCCCCAACTCGGATCAAACCCACAACCTAGGTATGTGCCCTCACCAGGAATTGAACCCACAACCTTTTGGTGAACAGGATAACATTCCAATCAACTGAACCACCTGGCCAGGGCTCCACCTGTTACCATTTTTGTTATTCATGAAGGACACCTTTTAATATGTCTTGTATTTTTTTGAAAGATATTTTCACTGGGTATAGAATTTTAGATTGACAGTTGCTGTTTTAAGATATTGCTCCACTGTCTTCTCTCTTGCATTTCTGATGAGAAATTTGATACTGTCATTTTCTTTGTAACATGTCTTTTATCTCTGGCTGCTTTTAAGATTTCCCCTTTAGTATTCATTTTTAGCAACTTGATTATGATGTGCCTTGGTGTAATTTTCTTCATGTTTCTTGTGCTTGGAGCATATTGATCTTCTTGAATCTATGAGTTTACAGTTTTCATTACATTTAGCAGGTTTTTAACCATTATTTCTTTAAATATTTTCTCTGCCACCCTTCATTTGGGGACTCATATTATCCATATATTATACTGCTTCAGATTATCCTGTAGCTCACTGATAATTTTTTCTGTGTCATTTTTTGATAGTTTCTACTGCTTCAATTTTTTGTGCCTTCAATTTTTTTCTAACCTTTTCTTCTGCAATATTTCATCTGCTGTTAATCCCATCCAATGTATTTTTTATCTCAGACATTGTAGTTTTCATTTCTACAAGTTTAATTTGTACCTTTTTGATATCTTTCCTGTCTCTACTTAAATTTTTGAACATACTGAATACAGTTATAACTCTTTTAATGCTTTTTTCTGCTAATTCTAACATCTGTGTCTATTCTGGGTCAGCTTCAATTGACTGTTCTGTTCACTATGGGCCATATTGTTTTTGCATCTTGTCCTTTTTTTTTTTTTTTTTAATATATCTTTATTGATTTCAGAGAGAGAAAGGGAGAGGGAGGGAGAGAGATAGAAATATCAATGATGAGAGAGTCATTGATCAGCTGCAGCCTGCAACCCAGGCATGTGCCCTGACCAGAAATTGAACCCCGATCTCCTGGTTCCTAGGTCAACATTCAACAGCTGAGCCCCGCCCTGTTGGGCTGTCCTTTTTGGATAGTAGATATTTTTGTATTCCTAAAATCTCCTTGAGCTTTGTTCTGGGATGCAATTAAATTTACTTGGAAACTTTGATCTTTTGGAGTCTTGCTTTTATGATTTATTAGATGGGTCCACAGCAATAATCAATCTGGGACTAATTATTCCTCACTACCAAAGTAATACCTTCTTGAGTACTCTACCCAGTTCCTCACAAATTATTAGTTTTCTTCAGTCTAACTGGAAGAAACAGGCACTATTCCTATTCCTATATCACCACCAGGACTTCTTCTTTTATTCTTTTAGGGTAATTCTTCCCCTGGCCTTGGGTGGTGTCTTCTCATGCATACACTGATCAGTACTCTACTAAATATTCACGGGGGACCCTCCACAAATCTCTGGGATTCTCTTTCTATGCACCTTTCTCCTGTGAGACTGTCCTATGAAGTCTAGCTACCTTGGTCTCCCTGAGCTCTCAGTTCCATCTCCTCAACTCTGGAAGTCTTCTGGACTCTGTCTTAGTTTCCCTCTCTGTGCTGTGGCCTAGAAAATCTCAAAGCATCATGCTGGGGCATTTGTAAGGTTCACCTTGTTTATTTACCATCTCTCAGGGACCACTGTCCTTTGTTGTCTAACATTCATTGTCTTGAAAAATGTTGTTTGTGCCTTTTTGTTTTCAGGCCATAGATAAATGTAGTCTCTGTTACTCCTTTTTGGCATAAGCAGAAGTAAAAGTGTGTTTCTTAATTTCAAAGCTGATGGTATTTTTCTAGTTACCTTTTGTTACTAATTTCTAACCTAACTGTCAGATTGAGTCTACTGTTTTATGTATGTCCATTAAATTTGGATTGTTAATTGTGCGGTTCAGGTATGTCTTT
Organism: Miniopterus schreibersii; assembly: GCF_964146895.1. NCBI lineage: Eukaryota > Metazoa > Chordata > Mammalia > Chiroptera > Miniopteridae > Miniopterus > Miniopterus schreibersii. Next base: position 64,291,294 of record NC_138110.1, read on the forward strand.
ACTTATTGTCTGCTTGATCTATTAAAAATTAAGAAATGAATGTTAAGGTTATCCTTGTGGACTCCATCAATTTTTTTTTTTAAATATATCTTTATTGATTTCAGAGAGAGGAAAGGAGAGGGAGAGGGAGAGGGAGAGATAGAAACATCAATGATGAGAGAGTCATTGATCGGCTGCAGCCCACAACCCGGGCATGTTCCCTGACCGGGAATCGAACCCTGATCACCTGGATCCTAGGTCGACACTTAACTGCTGAGCCATGCCCGGCCGGGCTACATCAATTTTTGATACATATATATTATTGACTATTTCATTAAGTGTGGACAAGTTTGGAATCTTGTAGCTTCCTTCTGAGTTGATCCTTTTATCAGTATTTATTGATCCTTTATTTCTAATAACATTTTTGCTTTAAAGCCTATTTTATAGATATTTATAGGCTCTATCAACTTACTTTTGATTATATTTGCTTCATATATCTTTTTATATCCTACTACTTTCAACCATTATGTGTCCTTATATTCCAGATATTTCTCTTTTAACAGCATATTGCTGGATTTTTTAAAAAATCTAGTCTGTTTCTAACCTGGCAAGTTTAGTCCAGTTACTTTATTGAAATTATGATTTATTTCAACTATTTTTTCTATGATTTTTGTACTTTCTATTTGTTCCATTTCTTCTATGTTTCTTTGGGTTTTTTCTTGCTATTTAAAATTGTTTGACTGTTTTGTTTGATGTGGTATATGTGTTTCTTATTTTATTTTCCCTTTACTGGTTTGGAAATTTATTCACTTCATTTCTATTCTTTTAGTTATTACTCTTAAAATTTACCATATATTCTTAGCAAAGTCATAATTTCTTTCCTAATATTAGAATCTTTGACGGTGTGCCTGAGCTGGCTCATACTGATTCACAAGAGCTAATTATTAGCAACTCTTCTCAATTCCATATTCAGAGACTTCACATTGATAGCTTGAAATCAGCCATGGGGGAACATATAATCGTGGAAATTGACAAATACTATAAATCAGGGTTCCCACCTCTGGATATGATCATTAAACATTTACCAGTACACCATTGATCTTAGGCCATTCTATTACCCCATGAATTTTAATTATTTTTAAATTCTATACATTATTATTATTCTTTTTATTGTATATAAACATCATTTTTAGATTTAACAAATTTTTGCTCATCTTTTCCTTCTTGCATCTCAAACAACTTTTTGTGGGGTCATTTTTGGAAGTACATCTTTTAGAAATCCCTTCTTTAGCTAAGGTCTGCTGGTGGTAAACCATTCTCACTTTTAAAAATATATGTATATAGGTTTTTATTGATTTCAGAGAGAGGAAGGGAGAGGGAGAAAGATAGAAACATCGATGATGAGTCATTGATCGGCTGCCTCCTACACACCCCCATGAAGACTGAACCCACAACCCAGTCATGTGCCCTGACGGGGAATCGAACTGTGGTCTACTGGTTCATGGGTTGACGCTCAACCACTGAGCCACACCCTCTGGCCTCTCACTTTTGTTTTACTATAAATGTCTTCATGTCACTCTCTTTCTTGAAAGATAGTTTTCCTGGGAACACAATTCTAAATTCACAGTTATTTTATACTTAGCACTTTGAAAATATTTCCATTGTTGCTGTTGAAAAGTATTACATAGTTGTCATTCTTTTGTGGGTAAACTCTCTTTCCTCTCTGGCTGTATATAAGAGCTTCTCTTTGTCTTTAGAGTTCTTTAGTAGATGGATTATTCAATAATTTCTCTTGGGACAACTAGCAGATACCAGGAAAAAAATAAGAGGCTGATTGCCTGGGTGGTGTTGCTCAGTGGTTGAGAGCATTGAACCATGAACCAAGAGGTCACAGTTCAATCCCTGGTCAGGACACATGCCCGGGTTGCGGGATCAGTCCCCAGTAGGGGGTGTGCAGGAGGCAGCCAATTGATGTTTCTCATTTATGTGTCTATCTATCCCTCTCCCTTCGTCTCTCTCAAAAAATCAATAAAAACATATTTTAAAAAAATTTTTTAAATAGAGGTGCATTGAATAATCCATCTTTTACCACCAACTGTATATATCATCCATGCTATATTCTAAATGTAATGGTACATATTCCTGGACTTTCCAATCCATTTCCATTTTCATCTACTTATTTATGTGGAAATGTGATGCTGTTTTCTGAAGATTTGTAATATGTTTTAGTGCCTGGTAGATCTAGCATTTCTTCACCATTACCCTTATATTTTAGAATTTTTCCAACTCTTCTTGATTATTTTTTCATACAAACTTAACAATTAGATTGTCTAGGTCACCTCAAAATTACTTCCTGGTGACATTTTAAAAACTGTGGTAAAGAAACATCACATAAAATTTATCATCTTTACCATCTTTAAATATACAATTCAGTAGTGTTAAGTATATTCACATTGTTGTACAACAGATCTCCAGAACTTTTTCTTCTTGCAAAACTGAAACTCTACACCCATTAAACTACAACGCCACATTTTCCCCTCTCCCCAGTCCTGGACCCACCAGTCTACTTTCTGTTTCTGTGAATTTGGCTACTTTAAATGCCTCATATAAGTAGAATCATACAGTATTCATTTTTTTATGACTGGCTTATTTCACTTAGCATAATTCCTCAAGGTTCACCCATGGCGTAGCATGTAAAGGGACTTTCTTCCTTTTTAAGGCTGAATAATATTCCCTTTTATGTATATACCACATCCATCAGTCATTGGACATTTGGGTGCTTCCATCTCTTGACTATTGTGAAGAGTGCTGCTATGAATGTGAGTGTGAAAATATCTGTTTGAGATATTGATACTTGAGATATCAATTCTTTTGGATATATATCCAGAAATGGTGTTTCTGGATCTTATGACAGTTTTTAAATTTTGTTTTTAGGAACTCAATATTGTTTTCTAGAGCAGTGGCACCATTTTACAATCCCAGCAGCAGTGCGCAAGGATTCTTATGTCTCACACACTTGTTACTTTCTCTTTTTATATGGTAGCCATCCTAATGGGTGTGAGATGATATCTCATTTGGGATTTTTTTGCATTTCTCTCATGAAAGTGGTGTTGAGCATCTTTTCAGATGCTTCTGGGCCATCTGTACATCTTTTTGTTTTGTTGTCGATCCTAATCTGAGGATATTTTTTCCACTGATTTTTAGAGAGAGTGGAAGGGGGGAGAGAGAGAGGCATCGATGTGAGAGAGACACATCAATGGGCTGCCCCCTGCACCTGCCCTGACCAGGGATTGAGCCTGCAACCCAGATACTGCGCACTTGACCGGGAACCAAACCCATGGCCCTTCTGTGCCCGGGCCGATGCTCTAACAATTGAGCCACACCAGCCTGGTCAAATAACAAGCACTGAGAATGGGGCTGGTAGGGAGCTGCCAGGCAGATAAAGTAGTAACAATTGTCTGGAAACCCTGACTGTTGAGAAGCTCCAAACCCAATTTGTCCTTTCCAGTGGCTACTAAACTGCTGGTTTTCACAACTACCAAGGTTTCAAGGTTGCCACAGAGCTGGGGAGAGAGGGATGGGATAGGACAATTTAAAGCACTGCATCGCTCTCTGTTCTTACTAATATTACAGAAATGTTGCTATAAAACATAATTATGTAAGCCCTGGCTAGGTAGCTCAGTTAGTTAGAGTGTCATCCCAATACACCAAGGTTGTGGGTTCGATCCCCAGTCAGGGCACATACAAGAAGCAACCAATGAATGCATAAATCAGTGGAACACCAAATCAATGTTTCTCTCCCATCTCCCCTCTCTCTCAAGTCAATAAACTTAAAAAACATAATTATGTAAGCCTGTAAATAATAGTAAGAGGAAATGGAAAACAATGTAAGACTTTAAGACAACACTATCCAATTGAACTTTCATAATGATGGAAATGTTCTATACTGACCAATATGGTAGCCAATAGCTACATGTACTTATTGGGCACTAAATGTAACTGAGGAACTGAATGTTCAATTTTATTTAATTTTGACTAAAATTTTTTTAAAATTTATCTTTATTGTTGAAAGTATTACAAATGCTTCCCCCTTCCCCAATTTAAATAGCTACATTAAAATGGCTATCTTATTGGACATTCACAGCTCTAAGATTAAATAGTTGCTTGATTGGCTGGAATGACCCTGGTGCAGGAGTGGGTGGGAAGTTGTCCTCCCATGAGAGCCCACAGCTCTCCTCCTCTGGCTCCTGGGGGTGGGCAGGAGCTGTGGGCTATGGACACTCTCTGGCATGTAGCTGTGCCTGATGCACAGTGAGTGTTTTTCAATAACTGTTGAAACAGGTCATGTCTAAGCCACCTGGCTCTTGTCTACCCTGTTGGTGGCAAACTTAGACCCCAATCCCTAGATCAACTACAGCCTGACAAATGCAATTTGATAAGAAGGGGTTGTAGGAGCTATGAAAGAATACCACCCCCTTCCTAATCCAATAGTCCTTGGAACATTTTCTGTTTTCCTCTGCAGCCACAAAACAAGCCCATGATAGCATCTGTTTCCTTCCACCCTTTCCAGCAGTGTCTCTTTTCTCCCACACTAATGCTGCAGGTATAGGCTTCTGTCTAAGGTCCATTCTGGCAATTCCCCTTGAGGTTCCAGAACCTCCCTGCTGGGTCAGTGCTGAAGTGGGACTGAAACTTTCCCTCTTCCCTGCAGAATTAACTGCACTTCCTTCCCCTGACCCCCTTTCAGAGCTGGGAGCATTTGAGGGAGGGGGAAGTAGAGAGAGTTCATGAGAGATTCCTCATGTGCCCTGGGGTTCATGTGGGCTAGGATGCCAATCACAAAGGCAAGAGTCCCCAAGCCATCCTTAATCCAGGGATCTAAGGTAAGATGCCTGGGCAGCTGAAACCAAGCTTGAGATCAGAGTGGCCCCCATGCTGAGGCTGGAGTGGAGCTGTGGACCATACCCCCCAAGGATATTGATGGAGTGTGAGTTTAGACATGACAAGGCCTGGGGACCATGTAGGTGGAGTGGGAGATAGCTAGTGAATGAACTGTCTGCAATTTGAATGATAAATTTTCACCATTAAGCTAAGGGCTATTGAGGGTTGGGGACTCAAGCCTACCTGGAATGTCTGACCATATGACTTGGAGAAAGGTCTCACCTTTCTCAACCTCAGTTTCCTCATTTGTGAAATGGAGCTGACTCTTAACCTCAACTGGTAGGAATGTTGTGAAGTTAAGTGAGAAGTGCTTACACAATGCCCAGCACAGTGCCTGCCAGTATCATTTCTTACCCCACCCACCCTCACCATCTTAGAAGGTAGTGCAACTGAGCCTAGACAGCAATGAGAAAGTCAGTTAGAGGCAGGGATGGACTTCCTGATTCTGACCACAGTCAGAGATGAGCAGGAGAGAGTTGAGCCTCTGTCTGGAGCCCTGGATGCCTGGGCTGGGAATGGGTCTGTTTCTGAATAGGCAGGGAGTGACGCTCAGCCTTCTGTATGTTCTCTCTCTGTCACATGGTGCATTATAGAAGGTGCCAGCCCTTGCCAGCCCCCCACCTCTGCCTCTCTCATGATTCATAAATAAAAGGTGCCAAGATCCCTGGCTTTGGGGCCTGGCTCACCCACCTAAGGCCAGAGGAATATAATACTTCATCCCTTCAGTCTCGGGACCTTATGTCTTTATGTCCCCAAATTACTCACAAGTACACCTTCCTCCTCTGTGGCTTCCCTCTGCCCATCCATCCCCAGTGCCCATTCCTCCTCCTTGTTCTCCATCCCTCCTCTTCTGCCTTTCAGATTCTGCATTCACAGAAGACTCCCTGGGCTGGGGGTACATGCAGGGGACGTGTACCTCTGTGTCCACACGGACACAGTATGCTTCATGCTCATGTGACCCACTGCAACCATGCTCCAGCCTGTCCCTGCCACTCCACATGGGGTACCCAGAGGCCTCCCATTAGCAGCCTCTCCACCCCTCCCCTCAGGCCCCATTAAGGGAAAGTGGAGTCACCACTACTCTTCATGGGCAGCTGGGGGCCGCTTAGCAGTCTCTCCACCCCCTCTCCCCCTCTCCTCAGGCCCCATGCCCAGCCCTGAGGTTTGGAGAGCCTAGTAAGTGCCCTATCAACATGTTAATCAAATTACTTAGGAGCTAAAATTGACGCTGTTCATTAATTATACAAGATTATGCTAATTGTGCATGCAAATGCATGCAGGGGAACAGAAGGTGTTCAGGCGCATGGTGGGCCATTAGCATAGAGGATGGGGTTCGGGTGCATTGGCATGCTAATGTATGCACCCTGGCTATTTATAGTCCCCCAGCCCATCTGCACTGCAGCCACCTCTGCCCCAGTGAGGATCATGGTTGGGAGGCCAGATCCTGGCCTGGCAGGTGGCTGTGGCTCTGGAGACACTGGACCTTGGCTGCTGCCCCAGGCCAAGACCAGGAAATAGTGTGGATGGCCCCCATTGGGCTCATTCCCACCTGGGCCTGAACTATGCTTCGCACCAACCTCTTCATTCACCATCCCTTCTCTAGCCTAGGCCCTTTGGTGCCTCTCCAATGACTCTCCCAAATGACACAGCCAGTAAGGCCCCCCGCCCCCCCACTGACTTCCTGTCTACCACAGGGTCCAAATCCCACATGATTTGATGCCAGTTCCCTCCAGGCCCTGGTCCTCAGCTACCCTTCTCAGTCTTGTCAGGCACCACTGGGAAACTCCCATGCATCCCACCTGCCCTTTGGTGGGGCTGTTGTTCCTTTGCATGTGGGGCCCCTTCCTCCTACTTCTCTTCCAGGGAAAATGTCTCTGGTCCTCCAAGACCCCAAATGCCCAAGATCACATGTGACCTTGAGGACCCCTCCCACTTCTCCCAGGCAGAGTGGCTGCTACAGATTACACTTGGCAAGTTACCCTGCCATGCCCACCACTCTATCTCACAAACTGTTTCTCTCTTTCCTGCTGTATTGTACTTTTCTTAAGGTCTTGCTCATCTCTAGATGACACTGCCTGACACATAGAAGGTGTTTAATACATCTTTATAAATGGGTGTATTGAATGAATGAGGGAATGAGTGGTCCAGCCATCTGTATTCTCTTCTGTTCTTGAGCTGGGGGCAGGGGGCAGCAGACAAGAAAAACAGTGGCAAGCACAGACCCTGCCCCAGAATATGCTCTGTTTCTCCTGAGGCTCATGAGTTCAAAGCCAAACCCTTTGGGGTGTAAATCAGTGGAGGATTCTCCCCACTCCTTGCCCCCAGCCCCTACCCTGCTTTTCCCCATCCCTGGCTGCAGTGCCATCTTTGGTCTTGGAAATAAATATCCAGTTTTATTCTACTCTTTGCTCCCAGTCTGCATTCTTTTCCAAGGCCTTCACAGACACACGTTTTGAACACCCTGCCCCAACCCATGTATCCATTCATATCGCTTCCTCTTTCTACAGTTGCAATGTCTGATATGGTAGCTGTGAGCCACATGTGACTATTTAAATTAAAATAAAATAAAATTGAAATTTTTCTTTCTCAATCACACTAGGTACATTTCAAGTGCTCAATAGCCACATGTGGCTAGTGGGTATGTATCATTTTGGGAGAAGTTCTATTGGACAACACTTGTAATCTAGACATTCATTTCCTTGTTCCTGACAGTCCTGTAGTTGCAAGCACCCTTGGGCTCAGTTACTAGCAGCTTTTTCTTTGAAAGTGGGAACATAATTTTAGCTCTAAGTATCTCACAGGGATGTAGGGGGAGAAAAAACACTGGGACAAAGCTCCGTGACCTGGTTTCTTAGGATGACATTCCTGGAAGCAGGGCTAGAGATGGGGATTCCTGTGAAAGTGACGTACTAGAGCCCTGGCCAGTGTTGCTCAGTGGTTAGTGTCAGCCCGAGCACCAGTTGTGGGTTCTATTCCCAGTCAAGGGCACATACCTGGGTTGCAGGTTCGACCCCCAGTCTTTCTCACATTCATCTCTCTTTCTCCCCCACCCCATCCCTCCCTCCCTTCCACTCTCTCTAAAACTCAAGGGAAAATCCTTGGGTGAAGATTAACAAAAAATTTTAAAAGTAAAAATAAGAAAGTGATGTATTGGAGGAAAGCTGTGGAGAGACAAGGAGATGTCGGTCTGTTTGGGCTGTGGGCTGCTCGTGGGGACCATGCTCCTGTGACAATTCACAGGTAGTGGGGGCAGCTGTGAGTTCTTTAACAGCCAACACTCACAGAAGCCGGGGGCGAGGGAATCCAGGCAGGCACCAAGTCACCATGAGACCTGGGCACAGCCTTCCAGAGGGCAGCTCCATCCCGCTCTGCTGTCCAGCCCCGGGAACCAGGAGTTGAATGGTGGGCTCACAGCAGTCACCTCCGCCTTTGCCTTATCTCGGCTCTTTTGAGTAGAGCACTGTGCTAAGGGAGGTCTCTTTATGCAGCGGTGTCACCCCGAGAAGTTATGGGTAAGTCAAGTGGTCACACGCGAGTCACAGTCAAACCGGCATCTGCTTCTTTGATAGGGAATATTTCATTGACAAGGAAGGTTCGTTTTCATTTCGTCTTGAGTCGTTTTTACAGGGGTGAAGAAAAAGCATTTATAGAAATGATTAAGAAGGCTAAACTAAGGTCAGGACGTGGCAAGGGAGGCGTGGGAGGGAGCTGCTCTTGAGTTTCATTTCAATCACAGGCATCCAGGCATGATGCATAACTACCACTCTTAATTGCTTTATTAGCTGGATAGTAAATTAGTTGGACAGCTCTTCATCTGGTCTTTTATTAAACTTTCCTTCGTGGGGAATGTTGAACATATAGACATAATAGAATGAAATCGTGTGTACCTTTCACTGAACTGCAACGCTGACCAACTTTTGGCTGCTCTTAGGCAACTGGTATTTAATCATAAAAATCTTCTCAGACTGAGAGATCAGCAGTGACATGACCAAAGCCCAAAGCTAGGAGTAAGGAGACCCGAGTCTCCTTTGCGACCCTGATGAACGTGTAACCTTGAGGAAACCCCATTCGAGGCCAGCGTGGTCCCTGCATGGCCTGCGCCTTTTGAAGGACGGCTTGCTGCACAGAAGCCTCCTGGCTGGGGCGAGGCTGGGCTCTGAGAACCCCACTTAGAGGGGCTTTTCCACGACTCTCAGCATCATCAGTGGTGCATAAAGTCCAAGTTCATACCCCGACCTTGGCATTCACTGGGACTCTAGCTTATTCTTGCGTCTCCTTGGTTTTCTCATCCGTAAAGTGAGAATGATTGCAGACCTCAGGACTGTGAGGGGGTCAAGCAGGATACTACAAGTGAGAGCTCCGCAGAGTTCCAGGCTCTTGCTGAGCACTTGTAAATTAGACTTGGATGACTTTTAAATGTATTTTTGCAGTTTCGTATTTTATTTGTAACTCATGCTTGTAATTATGGTGTTTTCTTCTAGTAATTCCAGTGGCAGCTCCTGGGACTTGAACTTTCTCTTACGACCCTTTCTGTAGATCATGCCCCCAAAGAACCTCATGGCCACAATGGGGAAGGCACCAGGCACAGGTTCTGTCTGACCCAGGGGCATCCTAAAATGCTCACCCTCCATGGGGGTGCTCAGGTCAGGCAGGGCTGTGGGCTTGACTCTGCCCAGCCAGGTAAAAGTGGCTCCCCCAGGCTTCCTTCCAGCCTCGTAGGGGTAGCGGGGCTTTTCAGAAACACCCCCTCTTCTCTCATCCCCCCATCCTCCCCCACCTGAAATCAGCCAGGCTTGTGGGGGTGGGGGTTGCTTCCCTGATGACAAGAAAGGCTTCACAGCCCCTCAACAAAGTTCACATCCCTTCCTGCCTTAGGTCCCTGTAGGATGCCCCTGGCCCCAGAGCCAGGTGGCTCAATCCTCACTTACCCAGACCCTGCCAGGCTCTCTTCTTTCCAAGGGATATATAGTTATAGAAAGGGGTAGAGGGAAGGCAGGAGGACAGGAGAAGAAATGGAATATGTGAAAAATACTGGAATAAGACTAAAGTTACATACAAAGCCAGTTAAAATCCATAGGACAATAAATAAAATTATACCCTTTAGGGCTAATTTCTCTGCCAAACAGAAATTATTTACTTCTCCCCACAAAAATCATTTGCGTTTTATCAGTTTTCTGTAGATTAGCACCTAACGTATGTCATCTGGGCCCCAGTCAACAGCAAATATGAGCCAAAGTTACTTTCCCCTGGAGAATCAGCTAACTCCTAGATGGCTTTGTAACATGATACTCTAAAGCAGCATTGTCAATATAAATATAATGCAAGCCACATATGTAGTTTTAAATTTTCTAGTAGCCACATTTTTTTAAAAGAAGTAACCGGTAACATTAATCATGACAATATATTTTAATTAACCCAATATATCCAAAATTATTATCATTGCAACATGTAATCAATACCAAAAATTTTCCTAATGAGGTATTTTTCATTCTTTGTTTTCTAACTAAGTGATTGAAACCTGGTGGGTATTTTATACTTACAGCACATCTCAATTCAGACTAACCACATTTGAAGCGCTCGATGCCACACACGGCTCGTAGCTGTTACACAGGGTAGTGCAGCTCTGGGGCATTGCTCCTCAGACTTTAGGGAGCATCAGAATAGCTGGAGGGCTTGTGAACACACAGATGGCTAGGCCCCACCCCCAAGAATTTCTGATTCAATGTGTGAGATGAGGTCTGAGATTTCGCATCTCTGACAAGTTCCTAGGTGATGCTGCTGCTGGTCTGGGTACCACACTTTGAAAATCACTGTTCCAGGATGACTTTGAAAGGGCTCACAGTCATCTTTTTGCCTTATTTGCAAGTTGTGGATAACTTTTCTTAGCAGCCCTGAGGCTGGCAGGGGGCAGGACATGGGCTGCTGCAGCAACAGGCTCTCTCTGGAGAGTGTGCATTGGCTGGGCGTCTGGGTGAGAGCAGCCTCATGGACTACCAGCTGGCAGTGGGAGAGATTTCAGCAGCTCCACCATTGATGGCATCGACTCTGTGCAGTTCTGAGCTACAGGCTCAGAGGGAAGGGAAAAGGGGACTGACTCTCATTAACACCACTCTTCAGGTAATGCCAGCCAGGCTCAAAAACAGGTCCTGGGACAGGTCCTCATAGATGGAGGTACCAGCAGGGTCCTGGGGCTCTAAGGGAGGGGTGGTCCCCAAAGGCCAGACAGGAAATGGGAATTGGTGTGGGCCCAAAGGACAAATGCAACCTGTACTGGAAAGGGCATAAAGGCTGGGAAGACCTGCCCAGCAAGGGCTGTGGAAGAGGCTGAGAGGGAGTTCCACCAGGGGAAGCCAGGACCCTGCAGGAAACAGCAGCCTGAGGCATTGGGGAGGTAGGAAATAAAGGATGTCCCGGAAGCAGGCCTGGAAGGCACTTCAGCAGCCATCAGTTATTTGTTCCCTGGTTCATGGATGAAGATGGATGCCAGAGATGTATCCATCCATCGGTGGATTTATCCCAGACCACAGAGTGAGTCAATGCCTGGGCCAGAGCCTAGATCTCCAGCCCCATCCCAGGGACCCCTCCTCTGGATTCTGTAGGTTTGGGGGTGGGGTTGCATGCAGTGGGCACGTGTGATCATGTAAGGGAAGCATGTGTCATCTTTGGGGCATTCTCATGCTTGTTGAATCATCAGTGACATCCAAGGGTTAGCATTGATCCCCTTCGGGACAGGGACTATGTCCTGTCCCACTCTTTTCCCCTCCTCAGTTTAGCACCTTCTAAAGGACTGAGTACATTAGCATAGAATTTAAATAAACTGGTCTACACTGTTTGTGATTAGGGTGTTGGAACTCTGTCATAAATGTGGGACGTGCATGAGGCAACTGCTGTGGGCATAGAAGTGTCTACACCATGGGGTGTCTTATAGGGGTGTAGGGAGTCTTTACTGTGGCGTATAATGGGATGTAAATGGAGCGTCTACACTGTGCAGGTATACTATTTGGGAGCATCTGAATTGCCTGCACCTTGGGGAGGACCTATTGGATTATATATGGCATCTACACTGTGGTGACTACCATTTGGGGACATATAAACTATGTGCACTGCAGGGTATCCCTCAGGGGTGGATGAAGTGGATACCTGATAGGTGTGCACTATTTGGGGTCACATGACATGTCTGCATCTCAGTGTTCTGCAGGGGTGTATAGAAGGTCTACAGTATGTGGAAGTGTCCACTGTGGATGGAAACGTGCTGATGTACAGAGGGAAAGGGAACTAAAGGGGGTTCCCAGAGGGACACCCATTGTGTGGGGGGAAATGACAGGTGCTAAGGGGTAGCAGTGGGGCAGAGGTGGGACTTGGGACGAGGTGCATCTCGTCCCAAGTGACTGGCACCAGTACCCAATGAGGGCCCCCCCAGACACCTCTGTTCCTGAAGGGGTACCCACCACTCCCAACACTTGCGGACCTCCTCTTTGGGGACTAGATTTCAGAGCCTGTAACAGATCTTCCTCTGAATGTGAATTTCATGTTTGTTGATTTTGAAGGCAACTCTGATGTGTTAAAATGGATGTTCAAATTTGGAGTTCAAAACCAGGGGGTGCTGATAAATGAGGAAGCTGACCAGAGGAGCTCATAGAGCAGCCCGGGAGGCTGTGCCACATGCCAGGACCCCCACAGACTTTAGCCCTGCACACTACAGTTTGTACAGGGAATCTCGCCACATGTTCACAGAGTCCCATAGGGGCTAAGGCAGATAGTGATAGTATCCTGAATTTACTAACTGTACAAAACAAGAAGAGTATCCATGGTTACCTCAATGGTGGGTGGCAGGGCCAAGGCCCCACCATCCCAGCCAACAGCCTGGAAGGATGCAAGACCAGGTGCTCATGTGTTTGTCTAAAAAGCAGCCTCATCACTGCATATACTGTGCTTTTTTCCAGTTACTGTATGTGAAAAGGAAGGCACTCACTGTACCTGACAGGCGCACCGTGCATATACGATGGGTACAGGCCCAGTGTGACTAGGCTTTCATTCTGTGTATAATGGATATAGAATATGTGTGAGGAAGATCTCTTTGAGGGTGCTAGGGCAGGGGTCTGCTATGTGGGAGCGAGATCTGTGCATGAGGGGGATTTGTTGCGGGGATCTGCTGTGAAGGAGAAAGGGGGGTCTGCTTACTATATGTGATGATTATACAGTATTTGCAATGACTATATTTTGGGTAATCATATACAACATAAAATGGTATATTAATGCATATAGTGCCATGTTCTTTCTGTGCATATACTACGTAGGATGGGCATACACTGTGTATGGTGGGTGGCAGGCTCTGTTTGTGATTAGTATCCCATATGTGTGTGGTGAGTACAGGCTATCTGTGGAATACATACTGTAAGGCTTATATGAAGGGTGTACCCTGAGGGTGGTGGGTGTACACTGTGTGGTGGCCATGTTTTGTGAGTAATAGTGTATAAGGCATATACAGTGTAGAGAATGGATATACTGTCTAGGGCAAGTCTACACTGTGTGGGTGATTCATACACTCTGGGGGAGGAACATGCTATGTGATATGGATGCACTATATGTGTGATGGGCATATACTATGACAAATATACATGGAGTGGAATAAGTTTACAGGTAAGTGTGAGTACCTGCTGCATGTGTATACATTGTGTGGTGGGTATAGTTCATGAGAAATAGGTATATTTGATACACATAATGGACATATTCTTTAGGAATACATTTTGTGGGGGTGAATATACACTTTGTGGGACAGATAGGCACTGTGTGATCCTATACTGTGGGGGATAGTCTGCGTATGAAATAGTTGTTGGGACAGGTCTATTCTGTGGATATCAGGCATCTTGTGCGTGCGCAGCTTATGATGGGAATATGGGGTTGTGCCTGGGAGGAGGCATGGCAGGGAGCAGTTGGATCTTCATCTGTTTCCAGAACCCCAGACCCTGAGTGCACCGACCATACTGTTTCAGGTTCTTCCTCAAGTTCTTCCTCAAATGCAACCAGAACTGCCTAAAGAACGCAGGGAATCCCCGAGACATGCGTCGCTTCCAGGTGGGTCTAGGGAGAGGTTCACCCCTGCAAACCTGCCCTTTCCTGATAGTGGGAGTTAGGGGAGGCTATGGTCCGGCCACCGTGGGAAAGGCGTTGAGGGCAGATCCCTGTCCAGCCCACCCCTATGCTTCAGGGTCTGGTGCCTACTGGGGGTGGGGCGGCTCCATCTCAACTCTTGCTGGCTGCCAAGGGAGGCTTCATTAGAGTCCCACTTAAGGAGATGCTAATTGTGACATTTTTACATGATTAACGACCCAGCTAATTTGCATAGCGTGAAGCAGAGAGCAGCTGCCCTTAGCTCATCCCCAACCTGCACACCCATCCCAGTGAAGGAGGGGGGAAGAAGGCAGCCCCAGTTTCCTCCCAAGGGTGGAGGCTCCTGCTGATGGGTTCTCAAGCTGATGCTGCCCTGGTACCCCCTCCTCCCCCAATCAAAACGCTCACTCCTGTTGCCTAAGGCCCATTCCTGCCTTGGAACCCCAGGGATACAGTCTGGGCTACTGTGTGTGCAAAAACAGTAGTCACTCCACCCAAGGAGACAGTTTTTCCCCCAGAGCTCTTGGTTTTTCTAGCTCCGGGGGTCAGTTTCCCTGGGCAGACAGAGATTGTGCTTCTGGGGGTGTCACCTGACCCAACTGGCTCTCCTCACACCAGCTCAGTCCCTGAGGGGCTGAAGCTTTTCCCTGGTCAGTGACCCTGAATTCCAGCCTCCAGCCACCAGCCCGAAGTTGCTGGTGTCCCACATTTCCCTCCTGGGAGCCTCCCCTCCCCAGGGCTCCAGCCCGGCTGGCCTCGGCTCTCCCCGCAGGTGGTGGTGTCCACGACCGTGAGCGTGGACGGACACGTACTGGCCGTGTCTGACAACATGTTTGTGCACAACAACTCCAAGCATGGCCGCAGGGCGCGCCGCCTGGACCCCTCCGAAGGTCAGGACCCCCGGTCCAGCCCCGCGGCTGCTGCCAAAGGCCCAGCCAGCCTCCCGTCCCCACCTTGGGGCCAGCCCCTGACCTGGCGCCTTTCCTGCCCCCAGCTGCCACCCCCTGCATAAAGGCCATCAGCCCCGGGGAGGGCTGGACCACAGGCGGCGCCACCGTCATTGTCATCGGCGACAACTTCTTCGATGGGTTGCAGGTCGTGTTCGGGAACGTGCTCGTGTGGAGCGAGGTGGGCCACCCCCCCAAACTCCCTCCGGGCCTTGGGGCTGGGCCTCCCCCCCTTACGCCCCACCCCGTCTTAACTCGCAGGCTTCTCTCGGTTCGCAGCTCATCACCCCCCACGCCATTCGGGTGCAGACGCCCCCGCGTCACATTCCCGGGGTGGTGGAGGTGACCCTGTCCTACAAGTCCAAGCAGTTTTGCAAAGGAGCCCCGGGTCGCTTTGTCTACACCGGTAAGGCGCCACGCGGGGAGCGGAGGCCCAGGGCTCGGGAGGGAGCAGCGTCCCGCACTGCCGGGAGCCCCGCCTCGGGGTTCGCCGGTCTACCTGTGGCCACGCCCCCTGGCGGTGGCTGTCCTCCGCGGCCCCCGGCTTCTCAGTCCCCTCCCGGCGCAGGGTCCCTGCCCTTCCCCCCCGCCCCCCAGGCGTTCTCGCCGCCTTGGGCCTTCTCGCCAGGGCGTCTAGAACACCCCACTCCTCAGAGTCTAGAACATCTCCAGGGGAATGTTTATTTCAGAGGTGCCCCCAAACAGGCTCACAGCTCCCTGAGCCCTCCCTGGATCTCTTGGTTCCCCCAAGCCTCACTCTGCATGCGTGTACACACACACACACACACACACACGCACGCACGCACACGCAAGCCCTGAGTGACAGCCACTCCCCGAGGATGCGGGTTGGAACCCCACATCCCGGCTCTATTTGGCCACTGGCCAGAATCTCCCTCACCTCCGCCCGGCCCAAGCAATGCTCTCCTCCCCACCGCCCCCACCCTACCCAACAGACGTTCGCCGAGCCCTTCGCGGGGCTCGCCCCGCTCGGTAGTGAGCCTGCTTACTGTCGGGGAGTTCCAGTCTGTCTGGGGACCTGAACGGTGCTGGGTGGGCGCACAGCCAGGGATTCCTCCTGGAGTGTGGGCTGAACGGGGGCGGGAGGGAGGAAGAGCAGCTAGGCGGGGAAGGGAAGTCGTCGGGGAGAAGGGGGAAGGCAGGCAGTGCAAAGTCCCGGAGTGAGAGTTTTAGTCCTTGGGGTAAACTAAAGGAAATTCTCTACGTCCGAAGTTGCAGGTGAAGGTAGGTAAGGCGTTGACGCTGGTGAGTTAGGCTGTGGTGAGGTGCTGCTGCGAGTGCTCCTGAGCTGTGATAAATGGAGATTGTTGGGGGGGTTCTTTTTTATAGCAAATAATTTACTCCCGAAAGACCAAATGCAGACCGAAATCTTTCCTTCCAGTCCTGCAGAAGCTAATACGTATATACAGTTTCCATTTTTGTATTAAGAAAGGAACTGAAGAAACTTCGAACCTCGCGGACCTGTGTGCCCCGAATTTTCCGAGAGGTTTGGGCTGGGCTTGGTGAGGGGTCCGCTGCGAGGCCCCCGGGCCGGCTGCCGGCCGGCTGGGCCCTGCGCCAGGCTGGGGGCGTCCTCCAAGCACTGTCGCTCTCCCCAGCCCTGAACGAACCCACCATTGACTACGGATTCCAGCGGCTACAGAAGGTCATTCCCAGACACCCCGGAGATCCCGAGAGGCTGCCCAAGGTACACAGAGGGGCGCAGCGGGGTGGGGATGAGGGCGTCCTGGGGTCAAGGGGGGGCGGTAGGGGGCTGCCGGCCCCCCTGTCGCCCCGGGGACTGCTCCTTGGTCCCGCTGTCTCCTCCCTGGCCCGCAGGAAGTGCTGCTGAAGAGGGCGGCCGACTTGGCGGAGGCCCTGTACGGAGTGCCCGGCAATAACCAGGTATGGCGCCTCCGGCCGCCTCCCAGCGCCGCCCAGCCCGGGGCCGCCCCGTCCCGGCCCCCGCGGCTGCCCCGGCCGTGCCCCGCTCTTGTCTTCGCAGGAGCTCCTCCTGAAGCGCGCGGCGGACGTGGCCGAGGCTCTGTACAGCGCGCCCCGCGCGCCCGCGCCGCTGGGGCCGCTGGCTCCCAGCCACCCGCACCCCGCCGTCGTGGGCATCAACGCCTTCAGCAGCCCGCTGGCCATCGCCGTCGGGGAGGCCACGCCGGGCCCGGAGCCGGGTGCGTCCCACAGCCCCGCGCGGGCGGCCGGCCCCGCCCCGCCCCGCCCCGCCCCGCCCCGCCCCCGCCGCGCCGCGCCGCGCCGCTGACGGCCGCTCTCCCGCAGGCTACGCGCGCAGCTGCAGCAGCGCGTCCCCGCGCGGGTTCGCGCCCAGCCCCGGCTCGCAGCAGAGCGGCTACGGCGGCGGCCTCGGCGCCGGCCTCGGCGGCTACGGGGCGCCGGGGGTGGCTGGCCTCGGCGTGCCCGGCTCCCCTAGCTTCCTCAATGGCTCCACGGCCCCCTCACCCTTCGCCAGTGAGTGTCCCCTGCCCGCCGAGGGAGGGACCGAGGGAGGGACCGGGCCCCAGGAGCAGAGCGGGGCTCAGCCCTGCGCCTCCCGGCCCCTGGAGAGGGGCTCCCTGCACCAGTCCCTTGAGGGTAGACACTAGCCTTGCCGCTGGAAGCCGGGCCGGCCCCCTCGCGCCACCTCTCTCCCCGTTGTTGGGCGCCCGCCCCTCAGCGCCACCCCTGGGCTTCACGCCCCCTCCCCCAGCGCCACCCCTGGGCTTCACGCCCCGGCACCTGTAGCTCTCTCTGCTGACTCCCGTGGCACACGTCGCTTCTAGCCCTCCTGTCCTCCAGAAACGGGTTTTTAACTAGGGGACCTCCCGCTGAAACCCGCGGGCGCCACCTTTCTGTCTTACGCCGGAACTTCGGGAGGGTTGGCGCCCCCTGCCGGAATCCCGGGGGAACTCAGGGCTCCAGAAAAGGGGCTTCCACCTGCCCCGCGCAGGGTGTCATGCAGAGCGAGCGAATTCCGTGTGGTCAGACAGGTGGATTCAGAGTTTGTGTGTCCAAATCAGGAGCTGTCTAACATTCAGCAAGCTATTTACTGTAAAATGGGATCATTGTCACCCCTTGTCTAGGGCTGTTCTCAGATCTGAATGGGCACTAATCATTCTCTGTCTGGCTTCTTGGGGTAGGGCAGCTCAAAGCTAGGTGGAGGGGCAACAAGACATTTATGCTTTTACAATTTCCCCTGCCCTCAAGTCCCTCTTTCCAGATACCAAGTTCCAGAGCAGCCTGTTTTCAGCTCCTTATAGCTTAGCTATTCAGCAGACATTTATAAAGCACCTATTATGTGCTGCAAAGCACCTCCCTATCAATTGTAAGAGAAATTGTGCCTCAAGTCCTGGGGGATGCTGCTGAGCCAGAGGAATGGAGAAGGCTGCCTGAGAAGAAGCTGGTTGTGGCTTTTCCTGTGGTTTCCTCACCTGTCCCCTGTCTTATGTTTGCTATTGCTGAGGATCAAAATACCTGGCCACCTGCCTAGCCTTCCCTGCCAGTGACCTGCATCCTGGGTAATGTTCTTTCTGGCTGTTTCAGTCTCCTCCCTTCCCAGGCTCAACTTCTGGAACTCTAAGCCCCATATTCCAGCATCCACACAGGCGATGACTCTCTGGTGTCCCCCGTAAGGCCTCTGTATCTCCTGGCCATTTGCTCAAGCCAGGCTCTACTGCTCTCACTTCCCTTCAGTTCTGAGACAGTACTCTTACAAACCTCTCTCTGGGTGCCCCTCGGATTTGAAGCTGGTGGAGTCTGGACCACCAACCTCCCTCCCTCGCTATATACACAATGCCATCAGCAGTGGAGGAACACACTGCCCCAGGGGACAGAAGCCAGGCCACCTGAGGTCTCCCCATTCAGCCAGAGGATCGAGAATTCTAGAGCTGCTTATGCCCCACTTCCAGAATCAGCTGAGGACACCTTGGACTCGCCTGAGGGCCACTCCCATCTCATAATATTGTAATATTTACCCAGGCCCCCATCCACTCCTCCTGCACAGAGTAACTTTGTGGAAAATGACAGGGGCTGTCATTTTCAATGAGTGTACTAGTATGTGCCTGGAATGACATTCAGAACTCTCCCAGCCAGAGAGTCTCGAGCTATTTGTTTGGGCTGCCCCTTGATCTTCTGCTTTGGCCATCAGCAGCCCTGGACTGACGCCACAACTCCCATTCCTACCCAAGCTACAAAATGTGGCTGTGAGCACCTGGCCTTGAGAGATAGAATACATTTTTCTCAGACCTGCCATGGAGCTCATGGCCTCATCAGCTAGCAGTGAGCATTGTCTTAAAGGAGATGACCATCCATGGGCTGAGGACATTTGGAACAGGGGCAGCAATGTACCAATGGGGTGGGGGTGCTTTGATGCCAAAGGCAGCTAGCCTTTTCAGGCTGTTGGTTTCTTCCAGAAAGCCCCTGCCCCCACCCCATAGCCGACTGCTTGAACAACACTGAAATCACAGCCTGATTGGTCTTTAGGAAAGGCGGGGAAGTGGGTTCAGATGAGGATATAGAAGCGGGATCCAGAGATAACCCCAGGGGAAGAAGCGGCAGGCAGGAGGGCCAGGCAAAGCCTCTGTGCAGGAGAGCAAGCCACAGCACTGGGTGGCTGGGTTGTTGGAGGCAGGAAAACCTGAGGATGTGGATCCCTACGCCCTTCTTTAAAATTGACCAGCTGGAAGAGGGTGATGTAGGACCTGGACTAGAGATGACAAGGACCTGCATTAAACTGGAACAGAACAAAGTGCCCAGGGTGAGGGGTGATTGGTAAGAGGAGCCTATTTGTGGAGGAAGTTCAAGTGCTTGTGTGTGAGCTCCGGTCCTGGACAGAGAGGCCTTGTAACAGGAGCCTTCATATACCCCCAAACTTTATCCCTGACCACTTGCCCCCAGCTCCACTATGAACCCCAATCTTTGACTAGCTTTGGTACTCCAGAACCCTTTAAATATTTCTCACCATCTCAGATTCCCAGCAGTTTTCAGCAGGAACCCTAGGCTCTTCTATCTCTTGCTGATCTTTCATCTTTGGGGTCACCTCCCAGTGTTTGATTTTGTTGGATATTCTGGTTTTTGCTTTTGTTTTTACCTAGTCTGACTCTGTCACCTCCAGCTCTGAGAAAGGGTCTCCAGAGCCCCCAAAAAGGCGAGTGTTGGCCCAGGACCTCCGAGGCTACCAGCCTTCCTCCAGACCCTGTCCTGTATTGATCTCCCCAGAACCCTCATAGCCCCAGTGAGATCTGGGCCTGGGGTCAGCAGCCCACACTGCTCACTCTGGTGCTGTCTCCCTGTTGTGTCTCCCACTGCCTTCCCTATTGCACCTGCCCCTCCCCGCCCCGCCCCGGAGTCATGCCCTCTAGCCCCCCGCTGGCTGCTGCCTCCTCCATGTCCCTCCCGGCTGCTGCCTCCACCACCAGCGTCTTCTCCTTCTCACCTGTCAACATGATCTCCGCTGTCAAACAGAGGAGCGCCTTTGCCCCTGTGCTGCGCCCACCCAGTTCCCCACCCCAGGCCTGCCCCAGAGCCCATGGAGAGGGGCTTCCAGGTGAGCAGTTCACTGCCCCACTGTGGCCTGGTAGAGCAGCTGGGCTTGAGCAGTTGACCAGTTCTTCCTGCAGGATGCAGAGCAAGCTTTGTAGGGGCCCAAGGGGACCCCACTTCCCTGGGCCTCATAGCTTGGGGTGGTCACCACTCTGGATGCTATCAACTGGCCACTTGACCAAGGGAAAGGGGATTAGATTCCAGTTGGAGAAGGTCTAAAGGCCATCCCAAGGCCCCACCCCTATCCAGTGGAACCCAGAGCAGAGACCCAATACTCAGCTGGAGGAACCCCACGTAGACTGCATGCTTTTGACCTGTGCATCCACTGGAGGGTAGCACACACCACTGTGAGGGACTAGGTCACTCACTGGATGGGAGGGGACTGGCCTTGGACAAGGTTTAGCCCAGCAGGATAAACATCGTCTCTCAGCATCGCAGTTGTGAAATGGTTGTCATTTGCCATTTGTCAATCTCCTCCAACTAACTCAACATCCAACGTAACAAAACCTGAGCCCTAACCAATAGTGTCTAGCAAGTCAAAAGAAGTCACACCCCCTAGGACGATGGTTCTTCGGGTGGTCTTGTTAGATAATGCTCTAGGATGAATTGAAAGGGCAATCATTTTTTGCCTCATTTCCCTTAACCTAAGAGTGTCTAGAGCTTAAAATATGAGGGGTGGGGACAGGGGACCACTGATTTCTCCTGCCAACAAAGAGAACCATGGGAGGGGGTTAGGCAGAGGTAAGAGGTGATGAAAGTAATGAATTTCATGGAGATGTGGGAGGACAATGCGCTGCTGCTGCTACATTGGGTATCAGTGCTCCTGGAGGTTGGCCTCTTCTTTTCTGTCCTGGTACCTGGCCATCTGCTTCCTCACCTTGAGCTAGGCCTTCTGGAGGAGGCTGGCTGGGGAAGAGGAGCCCAGAGTCATCTTTCAATTGAGGAAGCTAGGGCAGCAAAGGGTAGGTGAGGGGCACGCCTCACCTAACTGCAATGCTGGTTCCAGGCCAGGGCTAGGGGTGGCTGACTACCTTCAAGGCTCTTGATAGCTCTGTGATATATGCACTGCATACTGTCCCCAGCCCAGAGAGGCCAGGGAGATAAGATCCCCAGGCTACGTATGGCTTATAGCCCCTCCCCTTGGTTACCGCAGACCAGCCTTTTGAGGATTCTGAGAAGTTCCACTCTCCAGCCCGGGGGCTTCAGGGCCTGGCGTACTCCTAATTACGGTAGGTCTCTGGCTAGTCTTGCCTCCTTCCCCAGCCCTGAGTGGTCTGTCTCTCCAAAAGACCTTAGCAGGGATGGGGACCTAGGGTCCAGGTCTTCCTCTCCAGGGCCCATATAGACAACTGTCAGGGCCACATAGCCCATGCAGTGGCCCAAACTGAACAAGTGTAAAGAAGTGGATTCCTGTCCCCTTGAAACCAGCCTTTCTCCAAGACCTTCTCTCCATCTCCCAACCAGGTCTGCAAGTCGGGCCCCTGCTGGCCTGGACTGAAGGTCCTTCCAGGATTCACACCCAGGTCCTGAATGGCAGCACAGACAGCTACAGGGTCAGGGCTGTGGACAGACCTCATCCCATGGGCCTGAATGGGGAGAAGACTTCCTCCCCGTGCTCAAGGCCCTCCACCCCAGCCCCATAGGCTTCTTTCACCTCCCTTTCTTGGAGCTGGTCAGAAGCCCCAGCACTGTGATGATGCTCTTGGCAGGAGAGCATCCCAGGGAGGCGCTGGGATGCAGGACTTTATTCTCTGGGTTGATTGATGTGGAAGAGATGGACTTTGTGCAGACCTGAAGCATTGGGTGACAGGAGCATGGGAAAGGGGGACTGTGGGAAAGAGGATAGCTCAGGGAGAGGTCGCCTGGGAAGGTCCCATTTGTGTCTGGCCCATCTCACTGGCCCAGCATCCCACTTCTCTCTAAGGCAAGGGAGATACCCAGCAGCCTCAGGAGGCTAGCCCAGGCTCCCATGGAGCTTCCAACGGCCGCTTAACCCCATGGCTGCCCCACTCCCATTGTGGCCTGCACTCTCATGCTTGCTGCATCATGAATCCCAGTGGGGGCTTCGGGCATGGCAGTGCAGAAGAGGGGGTGCCAGGCCTCCTGAATTGTGGGCCTTCCTCCAATCGTCTCAAGGACTCTGCCCCCCCCATGACTGCTGGTCCCACAAAACCATGGAATAGGCCCAGCTGCCCCTGGACTCACATTCTGCTCTGCTGGGGTTGGAGAAAACAGAACAATAAACAGATGCAGGTGGCCACCCGGCCTCTCCTGCCTGCTTCCTTGGCGTGAGTCTGCTTTTCTCAGGAGTTCTGCACCTCTCATGAACCCCTCCAAAACATGCCCCTGGGCAGCCTTCCTGCACCTTGGGTTTTTTCAACAGCCTCAGAGTTCAACTGAGCAAATATTCCCTGCCCAAGTCTGCTTTCAGGTACTGCGGGGGGATGTGGGGAGAAGGCTTACAGGCCTGGGGACCCAGGACATGGGCTCAGCCCTGAGAGCTGTAGCTGGGAGCACATTCTGGCCACTTAAGGACTCCATCTCCTAGCTGTCTGGTCAGGACCAAAGTAGGGATTGTCATCCCCCAAGGGGGGGGTTGCTGGGAACTAGAACAGAGCAAATTAAACATTATCTAGGTGTACACAGGCCCAGAAGTAAGATCTTTCCTGACCAGAGGCTGCAGGGTTTCACCTGGGCTCAGTGGGGTAGCTTTTGGCTCCCAAAGTTGCTGCTATCTGAGCAAGTCCTGACCCCCAGGCCTAGCCACCTCCTGGCGCTCCTTTCTTAGAGTTTTGGAGAAAGGGTAATAAAGATGCAGGATTCCTGGGCTCATTTATCCCCTCTCCTGGGATAAACTCCTGTTTTCCCCCTGAGACATGTGCCCTAGACCCCTTACCCTAGGTGCCACTCTTTTGCCCCACTGTCCAGGGAGCCCAGTGCCCAGCCCCAAGCCTCAGGCTTTTTTCTCTCTCCTCCTGGCAGCACTCTCTGGCTCTGACCTGTGGAAACCCTGTCCTTCCCCAACCCATGTGCCCATGCCCTGCAGCCCTCTGGACAAACACACTTGGTAAAGCAGATGGGCTGGTCCTGCCACTTCCATCTCTTGTGTTCATGGCCAATACCTAGGACCCATAACAGGTAGCCTTCTGGTCATCCTCCCCTATTTTAGCACTTGCCTGGTCTCCCCTTCAGTCCTTGCTTCCAGCCTGTGTTGCAGAGCCCTGAAGCCTGCCATCCCAAACCCTGCTCCATTCAGATTCTGAGCAATTCCCACTGCCTGGAGCCCTCCCAGGTTGAGCACCTGCAGAACTCTAATCTGTACTGGACACAGGTGGTAACTGGACAGTGGTTACATTTTGGTTCCTGAGATGGGTCAGGAGCCATGGTTTATAGGAATGAGTTGTGATATCTGTCCTCAAAAATCTCTCAACTGTCCTCAAGACACCATTTGAGTCAACACTGCCCACTCCCTGGTCCAGAGCAGGCAGAGCTAATGAATTACGGTGTTTGCTGTGGACTGAATTGTGTCCTCCCCAAATCTATACATTGAAGCCCTAACCTTCCCCCCATGTGACTATTTTTAGAGATAGGGCCTTTAAGGAGGTGACTAAGGTAAAATAAGGTCCTGAGAGTCGTGCGCTAATCTGATAGCACTGATGTCTTTATAAGAGGAGACCCCAGAGCTCTCTTTTCACTATGTGAGGACACCGTGAGCAGCTGGCTGTCTACAAGCTAGGAAGAGAGTCCTCACCAGGAACCAAATCAGCTGATACCTTGATCCTTGGTACTTGTAGCTTCCAGAACAGTAAGAAAATAAATTTCTATTGTTTCAGCCACCCCGTCTATGTATTTTTTTTGTTATGGCAACCCAGGCTGGCTAATATAATTTTATTTCCCACATGTCTTAGTTTGGGTTCCCCTAGAAGCAGAACTGAGACAAGTTTCCTGCTGGAGACTCGGGTAGACAGTGTAGAACACGCTTCAGGGTTTTTCCACCTGAGGAGCTAGGGAGCTGGAGTGTCTATACACCAGCTTCCATCAGTCAGTGGTTGAGGGCTTCTGGGGGCGGCGGGGGTGGGGAGCACTGCCTTCTTGCACTTCCAGTCAGCCCATGGGTGGTAAAACAGGTCCCAAAAGCTAGAGAAAATTCTCAGGCAAAAAATGCAGGTGTTGGCAGATGAAGTCAGACAGGTGCCACTGAAGAGATAAAGATGAGGGGATGTGGGTGGGACACAACAGTGTCTGCCATGGAGGTGGTTCCTGGCAGTCAACCTGTGGAAAAGGAAGTTGTTTTTTGTACTTGAAATAAGTTCAGAGTGGGCATGAGTTTTCCTTTATGTGCAGGTCCCAATTCTCCTGAGACCATGTGACAGAACCTCTGCCCAGGTTGTTTCTAGATGTCAGGTGACAGAGATCCTTCTCAGCATCAGCCCACCCACAGACATTTTTTACACAGGGCCAGTTAGGGTGGAGGTAGGATGGAGATAAAACACTTGGTTGCTGGATCTTCAGAGAGACAACATCACCACTCCTGCAGACTCAGATTCTCCTATCGCTTCTAACTCCCCGCTCTCCACTCTCATGGAATTTTTGATGACTAGAACTTCTTAATTGAATGTCATCTGACATCAATCTTTTCTTTATGGTTAATGCTGTTTATCCTTTATAAAAAAATCCCTACCTATCCCAAAATCAATAAGATATTTTGGTTGTTGTGTATAGTATAAGACAGGAATCAGTTTAATTTTTTTGTGTGTGTGTATGGATTACCAGTTGGCTCAGCACAATTTATTGAAATGATCATCTTTTCCTCACTGCACTGCTGTGGTAACTTTATCATAAAACAAGTGTCCATAAATGTATGGGTCTGTTCTGGATTCTCTATTCTGACCCATTTATCTTTTTGTCTATCTTTATACCAATACCAAACTATTATAATTAAATTAGTAAGTTTGGATATCCAAGTATGGCAAGTCATCCAATTTAGTTCTTCATGATTATCTTGGCTATACTTGATCCTTAGCATTTTCATATAAATTTTATAATCAGTTTTTTTAAACTTGCTGAATTTTCTTTGGGATTGCATTAGATTTATCAGTCAGCTAATGGAGAATTGACACCTTTGATATATTGAGTATTTCAGTCTATGGATATTTAGACCTTTTAAATGTTTTCTTAATAGGATTTTATAAGCCTCTGTATGGAAGTTTTACACATCTTTCATTTATTCCTCAGTATTTGATTATTTATGCTATTATAAATATATCATTTTCTTAATCTCAATTTCTGTTTGTTGTGGGCATATAGAAATACAGTTGATTTTTATACAATAACCTTGTATCCAGCAACCTTGCTTAGCTCACTTATAGTAGTACTTTACCCATAGATTATCTTGAATTTTCTTAAATACAGAATTATGCCATCTGCAAAGAACAGTTTTATTTCTTCCTTTCCAATCTTTATTTCATTTTCTTGCCTAGATACACTGTTTGAAACCTCCACTAAAATGTTGAATAAAAGTAGTGTTAGTGGACATCTTTGTTTTGTTTCTGATAATGGAAGGCAAACTTTTAACATCTCACCATTAAGTATCATGTTTGGTTTTATAGATAGCCTTTTATTCTTAATTTTTTTAAATTTAAATTATGAATAGATGCCAAATTTTATGAAATGCTCTTCTGCATGTATTGAGATAATCATGTGACTTTCTCTAATATTTTGTTAATGTGCTGAATTACATTCATTATATGTCTAATGTTAAACCATTACATCAACTGTCTAACTACATGTTTTAATAGTAAACTCCAGTCTATTTTTTATGCAGGGTAGACCAGTTGTTAACATGCAGCCCCATTCCCCATGCCCCAATTTTCCCTCTCTCTTTGCACTACTCTCCCAGAAGGCACCCATTGGCCCTTATTTTCCCCACTTCTCAAGAAGCTAGGCTTTTGGGAAACAAAATGCAGAGATTTACAGACCACCTCAGTACTTCCCCTGCCATGCAATCTTCAGCTAACTCCTTGGAGTAGGGGACGGAAAAACACAAGAACAAACACAAGTTAATCTCTCACTAAGTCATTTTACCTCCATAGCCTGTCTCTTCCCAGCTGGACTCTTAGCTCTGGGTCACCCTAGTGGAGTTCCAGAAGACCACTCATGGGCAGTCTGTCCAAGAGCCCCCGCTTCCACTCTCCAAAGGAGGTGTGCAAACCTCACCACCTTTCCTCAGCCTTGGTGGGGAGCACAAAGCAGCAGCCCCCAAGGGGGTGGGGAGCTTCTGGGTCTAGAGCTGCAGGGACTGAGCTGCAGGGACTGTGGGAGGGCTCTGAGTACACAGACCCCGCACACACTGGAGACAGAATGGGAGAGACTTCATGGCTCTAAAGATGTAGAAGAGGCTTCCCAGCAGGGCAGTAACAAAAACAAGGCCATTTTTAATTTGTTCCTTGAGAGAAAAGGAGCCAAGTGTTTAAAAGGGGAAGGGAAAATGCTGTAAAGTAGCAGGTCTGCTGCTCCTGGGCCCAGCATCCTGGCATCTTGGTTCTCCAAAGCCTCTCCTCCCCATCGCCTGCCAGCCTGGGAACGAAAGCTGCTCCTGATGTGCCGCTAGCTGTGCAGTGGCCTCTAAGCTAGGTTGCCGGGGCTTTATGCCTGAGTTGGGGGAAGCTGCTGAGTTGCTGGGAAGGCAGAGGTGGGGAAGTTTCCCCAAGGCAGGGTTGTGAAGGGCAGTCTATCTGGCATTTTGGCCAGGGGCCACTCCAGAGCTGGGCAACTATCCTGTGAGTCTAGTTCCTGACGGCCTGTCTTGGGGTGGAGTGCCATCAGGAAAGCCCTCTGCCTGGGTCCCTGCTTCTGCTGCCTCTCTTGTGTTTCACCCACCTGGGAGGCTGGCTCCCCTCCACGCGTCTTCCCCCTCCCCACTCACCCAGAGCATGGGTCCACCTTCAATTGAGTGGGGGAGGGTTCGACCACTTCTGGACTGGCACCAACTCAAGCCCTGCCAGCTTTGGCTTCTGTGGTGAAAGCTGGTTTGTTTGGGCTGCTCCCTGGGCCCTTCTTGGAGCTAGGCCCAGAGGGCCACCTTGCCAAGACAAATTGTGGCTGCTGGGTAAAATGTGGTGGAGCGGCTGCTGAGCAGGCCCAAACCTGGCAGACCTGTCAATGGTGTCCCCCATAGCACGGGGCCCTACAGGGTCAGGCCAGGCCAGGAGCAGTTACCAAGAGACCACAGGACATTGCTCTTGTTGAGTGAGGCAGACATCCCCTCTTGATATCACCTGAAAGTCAAAGCCCCTAATCAAGCCTCAAGGTTCAAAGAATTCCTCCAAACCTCTTCCTTGGGACGGGGGCAGCTCAGTAGCAGAAAGCCAGGGAGAGGGGATTGCGGGGAGGTGTGTGTGCCTGTGTGAGTGTGTGTGTGTGTGTGCACATGCATGTGCACATGTGTGGGGTTGGGAGTGCTGCCAGAGCAGAAGAAAGAGCCCCAGCAAGGCTGCTTCTTCCCTCAACAGTGCAGTATGAGGGGGCTCCATTGCCATTAGCTCCCCCGTTTCTTCAGCACTTGCCATAATCCCATTCCATTTGATGGCATTCCCTGGGTACAGAACCTGAAATGGGAATTTGTGTGCATGTGCAAGTACCCTCTGAAAGAAGAGGGGTGAGAGGCAGGACAAGGCAGGGGAAAGAGCTAAGCAAGAATGTGCTCTCAGCAGGAATCTAGCATGATTCCCTATCCCCCACCCTGCCAGGGTCTGGAGCATGAAGGGCACCACAGTTGGGCCTTGTTTGAAGCAAGGAGATGGCTATAACACCCCTGCTGCGGTCACTGGCTTCGGGCTGTCACAGTGGGGTAGAGCATGTAACCTCTGGGTCAAGCAGCTCCCATTTGGCCAAGAGTAGTACTTGAGGGGAGAGGGTAGTTGGGAACTGTTAGCAGTCAACACTCTCCACAGTTAGGGGATGGAAACACTGGCTGGTAAGGATGATCTCAGTGGGACACTATGGGCCTCCAGTGTACCCATTGACCTAGTACCTCCAAGAGCAGGGCTAGGCCTTCTTTTATGACATCACAACTTTTTGGGTGGCAAGGACTCTCCTTCTGTACACTCCACTCCCATTTTGGGCAGTGTCTTGGGCCATTGGCATACCAAGGGCAGGAATCCACCCAGGGAGATCAGATGAGGCTCAGCAGAACGCTGCAGCAGAGGTGGATACATATACTCAGTGGAACGGTTGACTCATTAGTGGTTTTTATAGATGCCCTTTATCATGTTAAGAAGTTCCCTTCTAACTCTAGTTTGCTGAGAATTTTTATTAGGAATGGATGTTAGATGTCAAATGCTTTTTGTGTATCTGTTGAGATGATTACATATTTCTTTTTTAGTTTGTTAATATGGTGAATTCTATATTAGAATCAATTTCAATTAGAAAAGAGGATCAGAAATGGTTCTCTTTCATGTAGAATGGACAAAATTATTTAGAATTTAGCTTTCCCAGTCTCTATAATAATACAGTTTGGAGATATCTGGCCCATCTGTACCCCTGTGCAGACCACTATAATGCACATTGGGCAGGATGACACAATGAGGCCATCGCAGAGCGGCCTTGTTAAACCTTTTATTTCTATTTCTTACCTTATTGCTAATATCAAATGAATATTTTCCTCCTAAAATCAGGAATGAGGCAAAGATGTCCACTGTCACCACTTCTGTATGAGGTTTCCTGTGCTTCTTTGATCTGCAAATATATGTCTTTCACCAAATTTAGGGAGTTTTCTGCCATTGTTTCTTAATTTATACTTAATCATGTTCTTGATTTTCTTTATTATTTTATCACTCATACATCCATAAACAATATAAATCAATTTTCCTTTTGTGTTTTGCTTATTTCACTCAGAATTGTTTTAATGAATCATCCATGTTGTGTATGTATAGTGATTATTTTCATTCCTCTATACAACTCCATTGCATAAATGTACCATATTTTATTCTCTTGATCGACATTTGGGCTGATTCCAATTTGAGCCTATTAATAATAAGGCTGCTATAAGCATTTATTATAGATGTATCTTTTTGCACATGTGTAAGAGTTTCACTATAGAATACATTGTACAAAGGGGCATCTGTGTCTTCAGTTTTGCTAGATTATGCTGAAGTGTTTGTCTTGTCATATATGTCAAGTGGACTGCAAAGGCAAACGCCTCAAATGACACATGGTACGGACATAATTATTCAGAGTTTATTAGAGGGAACTACCAGGCAAAGTGTTGGGAGAATGCATATTGTCCCAAAGTCCCTTTATCCAAAAGGTGGGTTGCTAAGCCGGCAGGGCTGATCTCACTGTTAAAAGAGCTCCAGGAGGAGGGCCCCATTCTCACTGTAGCTTACATATTTATGAGGAAGGTAGGAGGGATCTGGGAACCTCTTGGCAGCCACGTATCAGACGGAGCTTTCTGGCCAGGGAAATGTCTTGCTAGAATGGGGAAAATCCAGAGCTTGGACGTCAGCTGGAGGAGTTCACATGCCATTTCAGTTATGCTGAACTAGCTGATTCTAGGCTTCCAAGGGACAAACCTGGGTGTGTTCATTTGTATCATTATATAATGATGTCCCTTTCTGTCTCTGGTAATTGTCTTTGCCTGGAAGTCAGCTTTATCTGATATTAAGATAGCCGCTCCCGATTCCCCTTGTTTGCATGATACATCTGTTTTCATTTTCTTCCTTTAAGGTACCTATATCTTTATATTTGAAGTGAGCTTATTGCAATATATAGTCAGGCCGTGTCTTTTAATTCGCTCTGCCAATAAGCTGTGCACTTATGTGTATTTTAATTATGTATATTAAACTCCAATGAATAAAAACAAATCTTTTTTTTTTTTTTTAATTGATGCTGTATAAGAGGAGTTGGAGGTGGGGAGAAAGGAGCTAGGAGATGAGAGATGTGGCACTAAATCCCTTGTGGTCTCAGATTGAAAACTTGAGAGGTAGAAACAGAGAGACCTCAAGAGACAGAAACAGAACAACAGCCCAGCACTAGGCAGAGCTTACATAACAAAAAGCTACATGGCTGTCTTTGCACCGTATGTTACCTGTCAGTATTTGCCCCATTCATGCCCTTGCAAGCTCTCCTCTGAATTGCAGGGGGCCAGGGGGCCTGGAAACTACATTTTGTGGGCTTCCTTGCAACTAGGTTACAGTTATATTTTGCCAGTGGACCTCATAGGTTGGAGATTAGAAAGTGGGAGGAAGAAATTATTCTGATTCTGGCTCTAGCCATGACAAGTGACCTCTGATCACAGGTGTGGCCCCAGGTCATTCTGGGCAGGAGCACCAACATCAGCAAAATACGGGCTTATAAACGCCAGGCCACCTGTGTTCTCAGCTCCGTGAATTCTAGGTAAAATTCCCTTCTCCCTCCCTTTTTTCCATCCAATTCTTCCAGCACCTTGATACCCGATTTCCAGCACTCCATCTCCCTCTGCTTCAAATACCTACAGTGGGTTGTTTTCCTGGCCAAACAGACTGACACAAAACTTCCCCTTCAGTCTGAAACTAATCAAATCCTGCCATTCTTACCAACACTTTCCAAAAATGGCTGGCGAAGGAAATTCAAATGCTCAGCTGTTCTATCTTTGGTTGTCTCCCTCTTGGAGGTGTCCCTGTCCATACCCCCACAGTTGGCCCATCTCCCATCTAAACTCCTAGGACCATCACCTTTATCACACCTTTGGTCATTTGAGTCCCTGTGGATCTGCAGTGGTGGATTTCACATGTATGGGACTCCCATCTGTGCTCCCACAGCAACCAGCCTCTACCTTGGCACACCTCACACTGTGGTTGGGTGGGCACGGTTTATCCTCGGCTCCTTGCATACTTGGCACCAAGCAGGTGCTTCCAGAATGTTCAACAGCTCCTTATGAGGCCAGCTGCAGAAGTTGATGGGTTGATGAGTTGCTCTACCAAACCCTAAGTTAAAAAAGGGAACAAGCGACAGGGCCCTCTTCAAAGGTGACCCGGCAGCTCCATGTCACTGAGTGGTAACCTTCAGAAGTGGCCCAAACCCAGGTGAGGGCCTCTTTTCACACTGTTTTTCCAGAAGTCAACTGATGAGAGTGTGCAGGTGTGTGCAGGATAGGACTGGGGAGGAGGGGCAGCCGAGGCCTGGCCCAGGGAGAAGACCTGGGACATGGAGTTCACAGGAAAACGGGCGGAGGTACCAAATGCTTTAATGAGCCCGCGCACCTCTCCCCCAATTTGTCCCTCCCTCCCCACTGCTAGTCCCCTCCTTCAGTTCGGGACAGGTCCAGCCTGCCCAAGGCTCTGCAGCTGCCGAAGGTGTTAACCCTTCCGTCCCCTCAGCCGCTCCAGCCGCCTCCGGAGGTCTGGGGGCACCTTAGCCCCGGCTGCCAGCAGCTCTCGCAGTCTCTGTTTGGGAGTCTTGGTGAGGTGGAAATTGCAGGGGACAGGGCCCTCTTCAAAAGTGACCCGGCAGCTCCGTGTCACTGAGTGGTAACCTTCAGCACTGGCAGTCACCATATAGTCCCCTGGGGTCAGCAGGCGCCAGTAATCCCCGTTCCACGCTGAGGAGTGAAGAGCAGATCAGGGGCCAATGATGCTCAGCTTCTGGCCCCGCCGAAAGCCCTCCCTCACCTCCACCATCCCCTCCCCACCACACACACCCGTCGTTACGTCGTGGTTAATTCCATCCACAGCAATGACAGCATCAGCAATCCCAAGCTCCGTGTCCTTGTCGCGCACAACTCCTGCAATGCCCATGCGCACCTGTGTGGGGAAGCTCATCAAACCCTTTCCCTTCTGCACGACCGTGACCTTCAGTTCATTTCCTGGCTCGGTCCCCCTGCAAACCTGATAAAGCTGGTAGGTCTGTTCCTAGGTGACAGAACTGACAAAAATATCTCCTGTTGATAAACTGCATCAGGACTGGGAGAGCTATAAACACCTGGTAGGAAGGAGTATCTTAGGGCTTCCCCAAGTTCAGTGACCCTTGTTATGGGCTTGTCATTTGGGAACCCTTGGAAGCTATACTATGGAGTCATTGTAAGGGACAGGTTCCCGTGGAATATGAAGCGTCCACACCACGGCCCTTCCTGCACTTGCCTAGTGTGAGTCATTGCTGAGAGCGGCCCTCCTGAGAACAGCCCCGGGAGGACTCTGCGGACACGGCTTAGCCTGCTGTGGGGTCTGCCCTCTGGCTAACATGTCTGACACCGCCCTGCTGGCAAAACGGGTTTCCTGGCCTCCAGCCCTGCAAGTCAATCTCATGACCTGTGGCTTCGTGTGAGTCAGGATGCTAGAATGCTCGAGGGAACCTTAGGTGACCCCATGGGGGGAGCTGCAACCTGAATGGAGGGCAGGTCAGTCAGGAGTGCCAGGCTGGCTGGGGTGGGGATTCGGCTCCGACCTGTTCCAGGTAGGTGAGGAGGGCCTCTTTGTTGTTCTCCCACTCCTGGGGCAGCTCCGTCTCGTGAGGAAACTTGTCACAGGACAGTTCCACAGTGACCTCAAAGCAGTTGGTGTGTAGGTAACTGAAGTCATTCATGCCTAGGGGAACCACACACACTGGAGCCCAAGGGGGCAGGCTGGGAGCCCGCCCTCATGCCACCCTCCTCTGGGAGACTCGCCCCAGTGGGAAGTGACGCCAGTACTGTAGGTGACAGCAGATTCTTATTGGGGTAGGGTTATGGGGACAAGGTTAACTCCACCCTCAGGCACATACTCCCAGGGACCGTGTGCCAGTCAGCCCCGTTGATGATGTTGCCATGTAAGGAGAAGTCCTGGTTGTGGCAAGGTCGGCGATCTGGGTCCTGCATGGCCCAATTAGTGCCAGCATAGACGGTGCTGAGCCAGCGAAACACAGCATCATCTGGGGTGGGTGTGAGTTCCTGGGCAGCCCATGGTGTCCGAGTCATGTCGAATGGGTAGGACACCACGAGCTCACCCCCGTGGAGGTTGGCACTCAGCACAAAGGGGATCCGCTCCATCCACTCGATCACTGCCCGAGTTTCAGGAGCCACCTGAACAGGGGCAGGTCAGGAAAGGTGGGAGTCAGAGACAAGGGCCCCGAGGGTGGCCCTCCACCACTGCCCCCAGAATACTCACAGTGGCATTAGGCAGGGTGTAATAAGTGGGCAGTGGCAGGTGGTGGTTGGGGAAAGTGTCAGGCATCAACCCATCGTCCTCTGCTTCCCACAGTGGTGTGTTGAGGTCAGCAAAGTTATGGTTAAGGTCAATGCCCTGCTGATTCCAGCGGCCCTCTGCCCAGCCCACCAGCTCCGAACCCTGCCGGAATAGGGGCTTGGTCAGCCAAGCAGGCTCCAGTCACCCTGGGAGAGGGAGCAGGGTGGCCCTCATGCCAGGTGGCTTACCCGGCGGAAGGCAGTCTCATAGCCATCAGGGTTCATGGAGGGCAGCAGGTGAATGCGTGTCTCCGTGAGCAGCCGGGTCACCCGTGGGTTCCCTCGCAGGAACTCATGGCACAGGAACTGCATCAGGAGCAGGAGCAACTCCCGCCCCAGGGCCTCATTTCCGTGCATGCCGGCCACATATCGAACCTCAGGCTCTCCTGGGAACACACTGGGGCTCACAGCTGTTTCCCGCCCACAGCCCTCCCTGTGCCTACCTCCCCCGCCCCACCTGCCAGTACCCAGCTCATGCTCCCCAGGATGGTCCGACATTTCCATCACATACAGCTTCAGACCCTGGAAGCTCTTCCCGATGCTGTAGATGCGGGTGATGTTGGGGCACTTCTCATTCACCTGCTTCATCAGCTGGGGGGTGGGGGGTGGGAGGATGGACCCAGGGGTCAGGCCCCATGTGGCCATGGACAGACTTAAAAAAGCCAGTGGCAGGCCCACGCAGATGGGAACACCATGGCACGGTACAGGCGGGGAGAAGCAGCAGGAGTGAAGAAAGCCTCAGTCAGGGAAAGTGCCATAACAAGGGAAATTGGAACAGCGTTTAGGAGTCAAGAGGAAAGAAGGGTGAGACAGTGAGGGTGGAAGAGGTGACATGAGGGCAGTCGGAACAGGTTATGCTCTGGTGAGAAGGGGACCTGCGATAGGCAGCTCCTCCCTCTTGGGTCATAGGGGTTATGTCTGACCTTCCTCATGGCCTTATAATTATGATGCTGGAAATCCAGAGGGTCAGAGGATGCCAGTGCAGGGGTCTCAGGGAATGGACCACTAGGACCTGGTAAAGGGTGAGTTCATGGTAAAGGTGAGTTTGCAGTGAAGGATGCACCCTGCCCATCCAGCCCTTGTCTGACTGCCCACCTGAGACGGGGCAGGCCAGGATCTCTGCCCGGAGGCAAGATGCACCTCCCTGGAGCCAGGTCTGGGGCAGCAGGCGAATAAAGCGGGCCACCTGGGGCTCAGGCAGGAGGTTTAGCACTGGTGTCTCTGGGTCGGAATTGGCAGGAAATACCTGGGGGTGTCAAGTGCTTTGGTGGGGCTGCTCAAACCCCAGCGACCTGGCCTAGGACCCAAACTCCCCATCAAACCCACCCTGGTGGACTTGCTGAAGATTTGTACTTGGCGTCAAAGACAGACCCTGGCCCACGACTCCTGCCAAAGGGCAGCCCTAGGCAGCCATGGTTTCTGGCTGGCTCACAGCTCATTAGACAAATATGGCCACACGACTCAGGAGCAGCCAATCCTAAAACCAGCCAGGACCCCATACTATAGCCTGGTATATAAAAGGGTCCATGAGATGGGGAGGTGAGAGGAGATGCAAGGACCAGAAACCCATTGTCACAAGGGGTGCTGTAGCAGGAAGCCGTGGCATGAAGAGGCACCCACCCCAAGGAAGAAGTATTTGGGGAGAATACAGACATGTTCCAAAGCAGCCTGGCTTCTAAGGTTGCCTGCTTGGCGCCACCCATCCTAACAACAACCTTTTCTCCTGGAATGCCCAAGTGGGCATCTGATCCTTGTCCCCAGAAGAGCCCCTGGCCAGCCCAGCACCCTCAAGTGGGCTTGCTGCCCAACTCCCAACATAGAGGGCCCAAGCCACCATGGCACTACGCACCGCATCCATCCCACTGCTGCGGTTCCTACTCCCCCACCAGGTCCGACTGTCATTGCTGAACTGGACCTTGTATGAGGTGACCCAGTCGTA
The DNA here is from genome assembly GCF_964146895.1 of Miniopterus schreibersii. NCBI lineage: Eukaryota > Metazoa > Chordata > Mammalia > Chiroptera > Miniopteridae > Miniopterus > Miniopterus schreibersii. Next base: position 64,326,950 of record NC_138110.1, read on the forward strand.
CCTGGCAGAAGAGGTGGGGAGAGGTCATCGGTGGCCCTTAGGACTCCCACCCCAGCCATCCTGAGTCTGCCCAGGATTCCTGGCCTGGGGCTAGCATGCCTCACCTCCAGATAGAGTTCCTGCCCTGGGTGATAATGCCTGAGAAGCGGACAGGGTGCCTAGCGTCCACCTGAAGCCATGGCTCAGCATCCTGCTGCTCAGCACACCAGGCCCCATCGTATAGATCACCATCTTCCAGGCCTGACTGTGAGTATAAGACATGGTGATCAGGCCCAGGTGGGCAGGGTGAGTGGACCAGAATTGGGAGGAGGGGGACAGGAAAGAAGGTTCTAGGGGCTGCCTTGCTCTGAGTCAAGATGCTGACCTGAATGTTGAGCCGTCCTCGGTGAGGTCCAAGACCAAGGGACTGGCTGCTGGATGCCTCAAACTGGTTATCTGAAACTCGCAGGGACTCCAGGCCCAAAGGCGGACAGCCTGGGGGCAGGGACAGAGCAGAGACATAGAAGAGATTATCAAGAAGTGGAAAACTGAGTCTAAGCTGGCCCAGCTAGAGGCATTCCTATGTTCGTGAGGTCAAGTTATGTTAGTTCCTATGTGCTCCAGGGGCTGAAAATCTGGGTAGGACCATACCTGGTTCTTGCACCTCGGGAAGGTCAAGGGTCCCTGCAGGGCTAGTGGTCACTGGAGGCCTGGTGGTCACCGGAGGCCGGGCAGTCACCAGGGACCTGGGGCTAGTTAGCTTCTTTCGCTTCTTCACAATGACCTTTTTCTTCTTGATGATACGAATCTGGACATGCTGTTGTGAGGTCCCTGGGACCAAGGAGGCACAACACCAGGGAAGGAAAGAATGGCATGAAACTCCAGATGGAGAGGTCTGCCATCCCAAGAAGGCCTGCAAGCCCCACCACAAGTATCTTAGGGCCTAAGCATGGACTTAAAGGCCTGCTCAGTCTGATTCCAACCTGCTTCTCTGGCCGCTTCCTTGGCTCCTTCTCCTTCCTGATTTGACTACATGCTTGGCCAGCCTCCTCTGACCCCTCCATTGGAGAGCTACACCCAGCCACTAGGAATTATTTGGTCGCTCCAAAGAACTGAGTTTGGTTCTTTACCTCTAGACCTTTGCACTGTCCCCTCCCCGCCATACCACCCACCACCACCTCTGATTTTACTGCCTAATTTCTATTCTTCCTTCACATCTCAGATGCCCTTCAAGGAGCCCTCCTTAGCTCCAGACTCAGCGTCCAAAAGCCCCTGTGCCACCTCCATCACTCCATCTGTCCTCTGTGCTGAGATATCCTGTTCTCAAAAGCATGTCTGCCTAGGTGCTCAGGCCTCCCAGGCTGGGCCTGTGTCTTGGTCGCCCTTCAGCATAGGGCCTTGCCTACCCACCCAAGCTCCACAGGTACCTCCAGGACACGCTGTACATTTTCATGTCTGGTGCCCCTGTGCTTTTCACAGGCAGATTCCTTCTTGGCTGCCCTTCTCTTCAGCAATTCCTGATTCCTTTGTGAGCAAGGACCCAACAATGTCTACTTGCCTCCTCTGAAAAGCCCTCCTTGACTGCCATCCCCTTGCCTTTCTCCTCCATGCTCCGGCATTTGGACGTCAGACAGCCTGCCTCTGCCCAGACAGTGCCCCATTCCTCCGGACAGCCTCAGCAAAGAGTACTCTCCCTGCCTTTCTCTGGCTCCTTCCTTCTAGCCCCTGCTCTCAAAGTCTCTCCTCTACAGTCTTGCTCTGAACCTTTTAGTGTCAGTGCCTTTGCACCTCTTTTTCCTCTCCTTCTGACTCTGGTCTCAGTTTCCTCATCTGTGAAAAGGTAAGATTTGGGGCTGCAAGAGGCAGCGTCCCACTGGCTCCTGTCCCAGGACTGCTGACTCGGTCTGGCCGGGAACTGGGGCTGCTGAGTCAGGATCTATTGCACGGGTTGGAAAGTGAGGGTGAGTGTGTGAGTGGGTGTCGGGGAAGGGTCGTCACACAGGGGCCGGGTGTGGGGCAACCGACGTGCGGGAGACGCGGGCCCGCGGGAGAGCTCACCGTTCTTCTTCCCCGAGGGCGGGTGTGCCGGGCTGCTGGGCGGCGCTGGGGCAGAGATCGGGGCCTCCAAGGTCGCGAGCGGTGCCCGGCCCAGCACGGAGGAGCCGGGCGCCCCCAGACCCTGACCGACGGCAGGCGCGCAGGCGGCCAGGGTGAGCAGGAGACCCCACATGGCGAAGTCCAGAGGCACGGAAGCGCGGGCCCGCGGCGGGCGGGGGGTTCGCCCTTTCCTGCCGCCGGCTCCGGAGCCCCCCGCCCCTTCCTGCGGCGCCGCACGCCCCCTAAGCCTCCGACCCGCCCACAGCCCGCTCACTGGCCCGGGACCCCGAAGAGGAGGGCACGGGAGGGCGGGGCGCAGCGAGCGGCGGCCCCCCGACGGCGGCCGGACGCCTCCGCGCGCCGAGCCCGCCCCTCCCTCCCCGCGGCCCCCCCGAGCTGCGCTCCGCCGCCCGCAAAGCCCCTCGGCGGCCGCGGAGTCGCTGCGAGGCGCCTGCCCCCCGGCGCGCACCTACTCTGTGCCGCATTCCAGGCGCTTTACGCGTGGCCCCCCACCTCGTTTTACAAACAGGTAAACTGAGGCTCAAAGCGGCTACTGACTTAGGCAAGGCAGCAAAGCTGGGGACTTTGGGGGGGAAACTACAGCCCAGGGGGGAACCCATCCGGAGCCCGAGTCCGCCCGCCAGGGCGGGTGGGACGGAGGAAGAGCGCGGGGGAGGAGGGGAGGGGGCCGGCCTTCTAGGAATCCTCCTGACGGACAGCCCGAGGCGCCCAGCCGGGGCGGCGCGTCCCAGCACCCCCCCCCGGCCCCGCCTCCCCTCCTCCTCTGCTCGCCCGCTGCCACGTTCTGGTGTTACATAACCCAAAAAGGGGAGCCCGAGCGGGTGCCCAGCGGCTGGGGCCGGGGGGGGGTGGGTAGGTGGGTAGGTGGGTGGGTGGCTGGGCCGAGGCTTGCTGGGCGTCCTGCCCTCTCCCTGCCTCAATTCTCCTCCCGGGGCCCGCAGGCCTGAGTCTCTGTCCTGGGTAACACCCCCATCCTCCGATTCCAGAGCCCCGGACCCTGCACTTTCCCCCTCGAAGACCCTTTTGACTCTCCCATGCTAGGGTCGCCTTCCCAGAAGGAAGGAAATGCGTCCCTGCGCGCCTCCGGACAATGCTTTGCCCTTCAAGGAGCCCCGGAGAGAGACTGCCATCCCACCTTGAGAAGTGATGGCCAGAGGCGGCCAAGGAATCTGGAGGAGGAAGGGCCCTGAGCAAATTTTTTTTTTGCAGGGCCACTATCTATATAAACTGTTTGAATCACCCAAAGTCAGCATCTCCGCACTATTCTGGTGGCCCTATCTGGTAGGATCTCTGGAAAGAAATACCGCCCTGCGCTCCTGGAACACCACCAGCCCAGAGGACCTCAAAAACGCAAGTCCTGGAGCTCCTCAGGCATCTGCTGCACCCCACCCCAGGGTAGAGGCGCCCTGATGGGTGCGGCCAGAAAGGCACCAGATGTTAGTCCAGTGGGGTCAGACCCGACCTGGGTTCAGCAACCTCGGTACTTGAGTTCAGGCTACAAAAGAATTTAGAGCCAAGACTCAAACTATAAGAGAACATTTATTTGGAAAATCACAGGGGTAGAAGTAATTCATAGAAGAAATGGGCTTAGGAAATAGGTTGTAGAGGCAGAAGTGAGGAGGGTAAAGGTGACTGGCCTGGGGGGATGGGGAGGGGAAAAAGGAGGGGGAAAAGGCACTGGCTTGCTCCGGGGAGGGAGAGCGCGCTGGTTCCTCTGTCCCAAGGGTTTTAAGAGTGGAGATTTTAGGGGAGGTCCCAGGGGAATATCTCAATAGACTGTTCAGCTGCTTTCCAGGTTCGTCCTTTCAGGGTCCAGGTCTCCACTAATTGATTGATCGGGGCCTGGGCAGGGGGTCATCCATTAGTCAGTGCCGCTGGTCCTGAGGTCAGCAGAGGTATGGCTTGCTTTTCTGGTTTTGCTGCTTTTCTGCGCCTGGAGCTGAAATACAACTGAGGCCTAGATGTTACCTCTAGGGAGGAAAGGTCACCCTGGGGAGGAGGTCCCACACACGGTACAATTGTCCTTTGCTAGGCACCCAGGGCTTTCCACCCTGGTGACCTTCTGTACCTGGCCCATTGTCCTTGCTCTTCTCATGTCTGTTTAACTGCCTACCAGAGCCACAAGGGCAGTAACCAGGACATGACCCACGCGGGTCCTGGTTCCCCCTTGGAGCTCTCTGCCTGGATGGCACTGCGAGGTGCCAGGCACCAGAGAGGCACTTAGAAAAACTCGAGTGTCAGGTGTGTCAGGTAGGGGCTGATAGGTCTCGGTGTCCCGTCCACAACCCCGGCCATCCTGCACGTGTGCACGATCATGACCTTATGCAATGATGATTCAGCAGAACGCAACTGCGCATGCGGCAGCGCACTGCTTGCTATGGTCTATATAACCAGTGCTGTGCGCAATAAAAAGGAATCGTTCTCTCGAAGTCGGCTCTGCGGGCCTTCTTTACGCTGGGGATCTCGACTCCCAAACACCCCTTTCAGCCTCCCTCCCTCAACATCAAGGTAGGCCCACCAAAGCCAAGGCTCCCTGAAGGGTGGACAAGGTCAGGGGCAGAAGAACAGTACTACAGACCAAGGCTTCCTGGGGTGGGGGTGGGGGATGGAAGGCCAGGACAGGCTCCTGTGGAGTAGAAGTGGGTTTGAACAAAGCCCAATCTGTCCACTTCCCTGTCTCTGGCATCCACTACCATCCAAGTTTTGCAGAGTGTGAGGGGGAGAAAGGGGTACTGGGGCTAGGACATCTCAGCCTCCTGAGACTCCAACCCCCTCCAAGTTGGTCCCCACACAGCAGCCTAATCCTGTCAAGTTCCTCGTGGTTTAAGCCCCTACTAGGCTCACCTGCAAGATCCTTCATGACAAGGTTCTCCACCCACACCTTTCCCACTTCATCTCCCCATGCTCGCCCCCTGGCTCACATCCCTCCAACCACATAGGCATTCTAGCTGTTCCTCCAGTGCACCAGCCCCATCCAGCCTCAGGGACTTTGCATGGTCTCGCCTCGTCATTCAGATTGCCTTTCAACGTCACTTGTGTCCAAGGGCCTTCCCTGACCATTCTGATGAAAGTAAGCTCCATTCTCTACACACACTGTGTCCTCACACTTTATTACTATGTTGTCCTCAGGGCGCTCAACATGACTGAGATTATCTTGTTTAATTTGGTATGTGTGCCCTGGCTGGTTTGGCTCAGTGGTTAGAGTGTCGGCCCTCGGACTGAAGGGTCCAGGGTTTGATTCCAGCCAAGGGCACATACCGCAGTTGCGGCTCAATCCCCAGCCCCAGTCGGGGTACATGTGGTAGGCAACCAATTGATGTGTCTCTCTCACATGGATGTTTCTCTCTCTCCCTTCCACTCTCTCGGAAAAGGCGACGGAAAAAATATCCTCGGGTGAGGATTTTTAAAAAAGCTGTTTCGTGTTCACTGTTGGGTCCCTCCTCCCCTGCAGCAGGAGGTAAGCAACCCTCCAAGAGACCCTTTTGCATCAGATGTTCACAACTGCACCTCAGGATCTAGAAAAGTCCCTGATCCCTAGTCAGTCATCAAAAAGTATGTGTGTAACATACTCAAGATTAGAGAGAAACAGGCAGAGCTGGAGGGACGTTGACCCTTCCCAACAGTACCAGGTTTTGTGGGGGGACACCTGCCCCCACAAAGGGACTGGCAGGATAGGGCATGTTGGCCACCTCCCACCATTTCCTTAGGAGCTGGGATTTGCAGGACATTCATATCTTTTGCATCCCATGTACCCCCATCCTCCTTCTTACCCCTTTGTACCCCTTGTCTCTCTGCCCTATTGCAAACTTTAGGGCCCCTTTACATCCCTCTAAGCCCTTGAGCCCCTCAGCGCCTTCTATTTTCTTTTTTAATCCTTACCTGAGGATATTTTTTTCCATTGCTTTCAGAAAGAAGGGAAGGGAGAGAGGGGGAGGGAAGAAGGGGAGGGAGAGAGAGACAGAGAGAGACAGAGAAACCTCCATGTGAGAGACACACGTCAGTTGGTTGCCTCCCGCATGTGCCCAGATTGGGGCCAGGGATCAAGCCTGCAACCGAGGTATGTGCCTTGGCCAGAGTCTAACCCTGGACCCTTCAGTCCCCAGTCCGATGCTCTAACCACTGAGCCACACAGGCTAGGGCTCCTCAGCCCCTTCCCATGCCCCTTTATAACTTCCTCACCCCCTCACCGCCACTGTGCTCCCAGCCAGGCTACTGCCTTTGGCCCTTGCCACGGGGTACCTGGGGCTGCAAAGCCTCTAAGCCTGGAAGCAGGTTCTGGAGGTATTAGCTCCTAGGGTACAATGACAGGTTTGCACCCAGGTAAAACCCGACCCCCCAAATCAAGTCTGTTCCTGCTTGTCACTACTGAGCCAATAAGCAGAGACAAGTTTGAATCATTTAGGAGTGTTTATTTCTTATTGCCGGCAATATGGAGTGAGCAGCAGGCTTCACGCCCTGGGAAAAACCCCTGCTCCCTCCTTTCTCCTGCCAGCTAGCTGATTGTATAGGGGTAGGAAAAATGTGCAGCTGGGAGCGTAGCAGGGCAAGGGAAGTTTTAGGGTCTGCAGCTTGTGTGTCTGCGTGCAGGAGCTCAAAGTACCAGAACAGGGGAACTAATCTTTTATGATGTTAAAAAACAGCTCAGCCAGTTCCTGGGACGGGAGAATGGTCAGCATTCCTGAGGCAAACTCTCGGAGGGGGTCAGGGTCCCAGCATATCAGCCAAGTTAAAGCATGTCCTGTCCTTGGTCAGGTCTCAAAATGTATTTTCTTTTTTGAGTAATGGACCCATCTGGGTTTCTTCGAGGCCGCCTTATTTTTACAGACCTGTTTTCCTTCTTGCAGCACAGCCTCCAGTTTCCCAGGGTCTGTAAGAAAGCCTCTTAGCTATACTTAGTAAGATAATAATCGTTGAACAACTGTGGTTCTACTCCGATTACATGCCCTTCCCCTATCTGTGGGTTTACTCAGCCAGAGCCCTAGCCCCAGGAGCCAGGTAGAGAATCTTCTATAGCCTCACAAGGGCGAGGCTACTTTGCAAGCACAACTGAGGCAGACTTGGTGGGAATAGCTGCCTTAAGGGATCTTGAAGGGCTGGGCAGATGGAGGTGGAGAGGATCAATGACCTTGGAGCCATCCTGGTTTAATTTCACATCAGGTTTCTGCCATTTACTTGTTTGGGTACCCTTGAATAGTAATTTCACCTCTTTGAGCCTCAGCTTCCTCATCTGTAAAATTGGAATGATAATATTTACTTGTCAGGATTACTGTGATGATAAAGTGAGATTATATGTAGTTCCCAGGGCCCTGGCATTAATCAGATGAAATAAAGATGGAGAAAACAGCTTAACACAGTCCTCTTGCTCCCACATACGTGGATGGAATAAAACAATATTCAAAAGAAAGGAGGCTATGTGTTTGGCTGCACAAATAGAAAAGTAGTTGCCTTGCTGGCTTGGCTCAGCGGTTGAGCATCGACCTATGATCCAGGAGATCGTAGTTCAATTCCCAGTTGGGACACATGCCCAGGTTGCAGGCTCGATCCCCAGTAGGACTGGGGATCTCTTTCATCATTAATGTTTCTCTCTCTCTCCCTCTCCCTTCTTCTCCAAAATCAATGAAGAGATAGATAGATAGATATAGATATAGGTATAGATATAGGTATAGATATAGGTATATATAGATTTTTTTTAATAAAGCTTTAAAAAAAAAGTAGTGAAATCTACTGCCTACCTGTGTCTCCTAATCTTCTGTCCTCGTGCTGAGGCAGAACTCACTGCCAACTAGGTGCCCCCCTTACGGTGCAGGTGAGCCTTAATGGGGACTCCCATGGCACCTAGATGCACAGGAGGCTCCTCCCCTCATCACACCTCCCCCACTGTCTCTCCTTTGTACATCAGTGTCTTGGAGAGCCTCGTTCCTCAGAGTGTGGCCAAGCACCAACAGCATCAGCATCCCCTGGGAGCTTGTTAGAAATGCAGAGTCCCCAGACCTGCTGAATCGGAACCTGCATTTTAGCAAGGTCCCCAGAGAACTCTACCCCAGGAGAGTCCTGTGCACATTAAAGGTTAAGAAGCACTAGGTGGAGGTTAAAGCACCTGCACTTAAAATGCGTGAGATTCACAACTTTCTGAGTTTGATAGTGTTTGATGCTGCCGCTGGTTATTTCAAGCCACAAGAATACATCCATGTAACATTAGGAAATTGTTATTTCATTCATCCTGGAAGGCTGTGTTCCCGATCTCCACACTATGACCCTATATTGATTTGCTTTTTTATCTTTAGTATGTTTTTATTGATTTTTTTTTTTAAAGAGAGAAGAAAGGAGAGGGAGAGAGAGATAGAAACATCAACATCAATCAGCTGCCTCCTGCATGCCCCCTGCCAGGGATCAAGCCTGCAGCCTGGGCATGTGCCCTGACCAGAATAAAACCGGGACCTCCTAGTGCATAGGTCAGTGGTCAACCACTGAGCTACACCAGCCAGGCTGTTTTTTGTTTTGTTTTTTTATGAAATTATTTTTTATCAAAATACTTGGGAATATAGTTTTAGAGGTAACTCACATTTTTTTCTTGTATTTACCTTTATGCTTCTATTGCTATTTCTTGATTTTTCTATATTTAGATGTTATCTGTGGATTTCCTGCTATGGAATTAAGACTCTCGCTTTCCTCTCACCCTCCCACTCATTCACATCCAAATACACAAACATAACTTCCCCTCCTTCCATTTTCCCAAAAGAGCCAAATCACTGGAGTCAATATGCAGAGCTTATGTTATAACCATGTAAATATTCAACTTTTTGTTTCCCTGGAGTTAGTAATTACTTTATTATTGCTTGGTTTTCTAAGCATCAATTGCAAATTCAATCCCAAAGTTTCCAACAGAACTGAACATTTGTTTTAAATATGTCTAAACACAGATAATTAATTTCATTTTCTTCTGAAGACATTCCTCTTTGAGCATCTATCTTTTGATCCTGGGCTGGTTTGCTTTCTTTTTTTAATAGTTTATTGATTTTTAGGGAGGGGGGGGAGAGAGAGAGAGAGAGAGAGAGAGAGAGAGAGAGAGAGAAACATCAATGTGAGAGCATAATATCGATCAGCTGCCCTGAGGATCGAGCCCATAACCCAGGCATGTGCCCTTGACCAGGAATCAAACTGGCAACCTCCTGGTGCATGGGATGGTGCCCAACTAACTGAGCCACACCGGCCAGGGCACTTGTTTTCTTTACCTGGGAATGCAGCTGACATCCCAGGCCTTTCTCATCATTCCTCTTCTGTGTTCAGTCTCATTTCTTAAATCCCAGATTGTCCTCTTTCTTAGTGTAATGCCTTGTTTTTCTGAAGCACATCCTCCAGAAACTTTCTAAGAAAAGGTGTATGCAAAATCAAATTTTTGGGACCTTGTATAGCTTAAAATGTCTTTATTATGCCTTCACTTGAAATCATTTGAACAAATACATGTTTCTAGGTTGAAAATAATTTTCTGTCAAAATTTTGTGGTCATTGCTTTATTACTCTGGGAAGAGCCAGAACCAAGGCAATCAATAAATGGTCCTGAGGGCTGGTGGCGTTGGCTCCATGGACTGTTGAGCTCATCACCACCAAAGACGTCAAGGCCACCAAGCTTGAGTCTTTGGACAAGGCCTGCTGGAGGCAGGTATGCAGCCTGATTATCTGTCTCCTCCTCTCCTAGGGACTGTACCTCTACTGTCCTCCTTGCCCCACCCCCTTCAGTTTTCCTTCAAAGTATGATATGTGGACAATGATTAAGTCCTCTCAGTTATGGCCCATTTCCATTCTTGCCTTTCAAGTCACTAAACTGAGATGTGTTGGAACCATCACCCAATTACAGATTATCAATGGGGGTAGATTTCTTTCCTAGGTGACCAATCCCTTCATTACATGTTCATTTTCTTTAATTTCACTCTCATACAGTAACTCTAACCTCCAATTTAGGGGTTACTATGTTGTAGCCTTCTATGCCATTTCTGGAATCCCAGGATCCCAAACATCTCCTATAAACCATAGAACTTAAAATGCTTAAACGGCTGCCTCTTGCCCCACTCCCATGTAGCAGGCCACATGGGAGCCCAGCCCTGGAAAGCCTCTGGTTTCTTCCTGACAGAGTCTACCTCTGCATTCCAGGGCTGCAGTCCTGAAAAATCACCCACAAGGGTCCACAGGCATCACCCTACTCTCAGGGGAGAAAGCACTGGACAGGAAGATTGAATGACTTCTCCCTGGACACAGCTCCGAGCACTGGCAGGAAAAAGAAAGCAGCCCCTTTTCCCTTGGTCAGCCACCCATGTAGTGATGGGGTTAGAATGCCTTCTTGGCAACTCAGATCCCCATGGGGGGGCCCTAGGACAGGGAATTAGCAGAAACAAGAGGATGAGTCTTAGTTCTCAGAAAGAGCTGACCCCTGGCTAAGCCCCACCTGAGCCACTAGCTGTTTATGAGGCCAGAAACTGCAATAGCCCCTCCCTACCCCAGAGCCCCACCTGACAAGAGGTCACAATGTCCCAGCTGCCCAGTCCCAGAATGACTGACAGAAGTGGGAGGAGGTGAAGAGGGGTGGGTGGGTGGGTGGGGAGGGGGAGATTCCCAAGGAGCCCAATTCCCCACTCCCTGAGCTCATCCTTGAGTGTCTGCCATCCCCTCCCACCCCCCACCCCCCCATACTCCCTCCCAGCTCAGCCCCTTTCTGTAACCACCTTCCTCCATGACCCAGCTCTGCTTACCCAGGCCTGAAGCCCTTGCTTATCCTATCCCTGTCCCTCCCAGGGGCCTGGGTGCTGGGGAGGGATTAGGTAGTCCAGTGGGTTCATGTGTGTTCTCCTGGGGCCTTAGCCGGGCCCAGCTCCTGGACAGTGTCCTAGGGCTGGGAGCACTGGGGTTGACAATTCGGGCAGTCTTTTCCATGGCTGGACCAGCCTTGCTACTGCTGGTGCTACTGGTCAGCTTCCTGGCCTTCGACCTGCTCCACAGGTAAATGGGCAGCAGCCGGGCAGGTGGGCAGGTGGAGGCAAGCGAGCAAGTTGGTCAGCCTCTGGAAGCCCAGCTGCTACCCTCTCCCCCCACAGGACCGCAGGTCCCACCCAGCCACAGCACACACTTCTCACAGGAGGCCAAAGCCAGGGGGCCGGCGAGGGTCCAAGACAGCAGGAAGCTCTACTCCTGCGGACAGTGTCAGTCACGGGACGACTCAGCCTCCAGGAGACTCTGCTACTGCTGGTTCTGGGCCTGGAGCTGCTCCTGGGCCTGGAGCTGCTCCTAGGAGCCCAATGCATGCCCTTGGTCCTGCTTGGCCTGATTTTCTGCCTCCATCCTTGGGCCTGACTGCCCTCCAGAAATACACTGGCCATACAGCTCCTTCAGGACTCCTTTCCTCCATCCTGGGCTAGGCAGGTGGGAGGGTACCCCTTTGCCCCCAGCCTGAACCTCAGTGGACCTCTGGCAATGACAGAAGGTGAGATAAGGGACAGGGAGCCCAGGCAGGATGTGACAGCCATCTCAGAGCCTGCAGATTGGGGCTGGTCTTTCTGGCCTCCTCTCTGGTTCTAAAGAATGAAGGTCCAGAGAGAAAGACTTGCAAGAGAGCAGAGTGGGAATCGTTATCAGCCAGCAGGGAAAGGACAGGGATCTGAGAGGGCTTTCCACAAGAAAGCGTGAGGAACTACATCTGTGGGCTCCCACGCTCCCTTGCCAGCCTGAAGGGTCCACAGAGAGAAGCTCCATTGAGGCTCACACCCTGCAGTAGCTCCTTTCTTGGCCGGACCCCACCCCAGTCCGGGTCACAATGGGGCTCCTCTGGGGAGGGGGGAGGGAGAGTGAAAGAGGGGCTCAACTCTGGCTGCCAGGCCATCCTGGGTGCTGCAGGAAGCAACATGACTTAGGGACCTCTGCCCAGAGGTAAGACCTAGACCCCAGCTCAAAGTCCCACCCCACCCACAATGGTGCCCTCCTGGCCCCTGCACCCCTACCTTCCCTGAGGTGCCAGGCATCTCCAGGGCTGCTGCTGCAGCTGGCCGAGCCCTCTCCCCAGGTGCACCAGCTGTGATGCAGCAGCCTCGAGTGGAGACAGATGCCATCGGGGCCGGCGAGGGGCAGCAGCCAGGGGTGCCCTGGTCCACCTGGGTCAACCGGCAGGACTGGGTGCGCTGGTGCTCGTACCACGTGCCCCAGAGCTGGACCCAGTGGTGGGCCACGTCGACCTGGCGGCAGCCGCTGCAGCGCGTGCTGTGGAACCTGGAGGGGATCCTCTACCTGCTGCTGGCACTGATGCTGTGCCACGCCCTCTTCACCACCGGCTCCCACCTGCTGAGCTCCCTGTGGCCTGTGGTGGCCGCGGCATGGCGCCATCTGCTGCCCGCTGTCCTCCTGCTGGTGCTCAGCGCCCTGCCGGCGCTGCTCTTCACCGCCTCCTTCGTGCTGCTGTTCTCTACGCTGCTGAGCCTGGTGGGCCTCCTCACCTCCATGTCTCACCCAGGCTACGCTCAGGACTTGGACCAATAGAAGGGCAACCCATCCCGCTGCCTGTGTCTGTTGAGCCCTGGCCTAGGGCCTGAGGCCCTGGGGGAGCGGGAGGGCAGTGAGACCAGGGCCTTCCTGCTTCAGCAGGCCCAGACTTCCAGCCCCTGGCACTGGTTGTGGCATGGGTGATGTTGCTGGAGCCGGCAGGGTAGACTGGCCTGACCCTGGGCACCTCCCTCAAACCAGTGCTGCAGGTACCTGGTGTGGGAGGCCAGGGGCTTTGAGGAGAGGGGCAGGGCAAAAGGCTTAGCTAGGGGCAGAGCTTGGCCAAGCCACCAAGAGCTTCCATGTGGCTGTGGTGACACCACTTGGGGCCCCCTTAGCAACTGGCAGTATCTTTTCTTGCCGCTATCTCAGCTTCAGACTCACTGAGAACTGCTACCTGGGTACCCTTGTACTTGCCAGTTCACCCATGAACCCCCTTTCCACTTGCCCAAGCTCTAGAAAGGACCCACTGACAGAATCCTAGCTAGAAGAGGGCTGGCCGCAAGTCCCATGAGACTTAAACTAACTCACCTCTCAGACCTGTCTGCCGGGACATTCCCCCACTCCCTGGACACCTTAGCTCCTGCCTCAGTCCACATCCCCAATGCTGGAAAATGGGCTGAAGAGGGTAGTGAGGTTCCCAGAGAGTACCCACTCTTTAAGTCTCCTGAGGTCTGTTCTGGAAAAAACAAGTCCCATTTCACCCACCTGCACCATGTGTGGCCTTGGCCAGTTAATACATCTGAGCCTGTGCTAAGCGGGTCCCAATCCTGCCATGGAGTTGAGTGAAAGGCAATACCTATATGTGAAGTACTTTGTAAAATCCAGGAAACAATAAGATCTCATATCGAACTCTTAAGAACAGTCTGTAGGCTCAAAAGATCTTTTGAGCCCTAAGGCTATAGAAAGGACAGGAAACTTCCCTAGGCCTCGGGAGAAATATTCTGTTGTGGCTATAATTCCAGTGGTAAACAGGATGGATGGGTATGGACAAGATGTAAAAATGTGTCATGAAATCTCAAAATCTGCAGATGTTGAACTCTTCTGATTGTGAAATGCTTGGGCCTGGGGCTTAGTGCCAGGAGATGCTTCCACGGCTATATGAGTGGGAAAAGCAGAGCCCGTGGTTTCAAAAATGGACCCAACTGTTCATTGCACCAGGAGTGCCTTGAAAGGTGGCATTCCCAATGCCCAGGGTGCTGGCAAATCTGATAGCCCTCCAAGCAAAACAGTGAGTGATCAACTATTAGCAAATAAAGCACGATAGACAGCTTTACCCACAACGAAGACCCAATCACCTGACCCTCCAACTCCTGCCCAACCCTGACCTACTACCGTACACCTAACCCTAAAAGCTCTGCTCTAGACCCAAAGTCCCCCTCTCCTGCCACCTAAATACTCAAGCCCTGAGGACCAGCCCCTAGAACCCAGGTTCATTTTCACCAAAACCCACTTGCTGTGGAGTTTCATAACCCTGCATGCCGCTGGTTAGATGCCTTCAGCATCCATGCCTGAAACCCAGGCACAGTCTTTCCTTGCCATTTCCTTGTGATTCTCCCTGAAATATGGCCTGGCACAAGGGCTAGGCAGGACATGAAGGTAGTATAGCCTCGTGGTTAGCATGGGTTCTGGTGTATTTGCTGAAGCTGGGTTTGAATCCCAACATGGTCACTTTCTATCTCCATGGCCTCGGTGGAAACTGCTAAGCCTTCCTGAACTTTATTTTCCTCATGAGTAAAACAAAGGTAAGAACACCTGTCTTGGGGCTCCTGTGGGGCTCCTGGCATGTGGGTGAAGCTCCTAGACTGACTCCTAACTCCACGAACTGTAGCTATGCTGTTGCTATTCCATTTTAGAGATGAGAAGGCAGGTTCGAAATAGCCGCTTGCCCAGACCAAACACATCGGGGAACAAGAGGTGGGCAGGAGCAAGGAGAAGGCCTCTTCCCTTCCCCACATAAATACAGAGTGGGGCAAAAGTAGGGTTACAGTTGTCCGTAGGGAAAATAATACAAAAATAATACAAGAGTAAACCGTTTCATGTACTCACAACTGTAAACGTATTTTGCACCACCCTGTGTATACCTCCCACCCTCCTGCCCTGCTGGTGTGGGGTAGGTGGTACAACTAGACTGCGCAGCAGATGGGGAGTACTTATCAAATTAGATCAACACAGCCTTAGCCGATTTGGCTCCATGGTTAGAGCGTAAGCCTTCCGACTGAAGGGCCCCAGTTCAGTTCTGACCAAGGGCCCATACCTGGGTTGCAGGTTCAATCCCTGGCCCCGAGGGCTGTGTGGGAGGCAACCCATCAGTGTGTGTGTCTCACATCGATGTTTCTCTCTCAAAAGCAATGGGAAAAATATCCTTGGGGGGATTAAAAAAAAAAATTTAACACATACCCTGTGACCCAGCAACCCAAAATGAATTTTCACCGAGGCCCCTTCACACCTTGCTCAAAGTGTGGTCCCAGGACCAACAGTATAGGCCTCAGCTGGGAGCTGGTTAGAAATGCAGAGTCTCAGGCCCCACACCAGGCCTGTGGAATTGGAGCCTGCATTTTAACAAGAGTCCCGGGTGATACACATGGACACTGTTTGAGAAGCACTGCATAAGGGGGTGTATCTGAGAGTAATGATGGCACTGTTTTGGTGGTGGCAGGAAATGAGAAAGGTGTGAGCAACAGAGAGGAGGCAGCAGTTAGAAGGGGTGGCAGCTATAGAGATTGATCTTGAAATCCTAGCTTTGAGTGAAAAACAATACAATTCTTTTAATGCAAATTTAAAATGCATGCCAACAGCCTGGCCGGTGTGGTTCAGTGGTTGAGCGTCCCCCTAGGAACCAAGAGGTCACGGTTCGATTCCCGGTCAGGGCCCTTGCCTGAGTTTCCCCTCGATCCCCAGCAGGGGGCGAGCGGGAGGCCCCTGATCAATGACACTCTCATTGATGTTTCTCTCCCTCTCTCTAAAATCAATAAAAAATATATTTA
This sequence comes from Miniopterus schreibersii, assembly GCF_964146895.1. NCBI lineage: Eukaryota > Metazoa > Chordata > Mammalia > Chiroptera > Miniopteridae > Miniopterus > Miniopterus schreibersii. The sequence goes on from NC_138110.1 coordinate 64,342,555, forward strand.
AAAAAAAAAGATGCATGCCAACAAAACACTTTGGTGGGGGGGGCAAGAAGGCCTAGAAAACAAAAACACCATGGACCGGCTGGCTCTAGGGGCAGGCAGGGGGAGGGGAGAATTCGGATAAAGAACGAAGGGAGGGAGCCTGCGGAGACTAAGAACTGGTATCAGGCACATAATTCCAGAAATCCCTTTGGGTGTAGATCAAATGACCCTGTTAGAGTTAAAAGGCTTAAAAACGCGAGCGCGGGGCGAGCGAGCTGCTGGGATGAAGGCGTCCTAGGCGTCCGGGTTTGGGCCAAGAAGGGGGGCTGAGCTGTTCCGTTGGCCTGAGCGACCTGGGCGGCTGAATGCGGAGATTCGCCTGTCCCCCCGCCCCCCAGAACCCCTCCGACAGGACAGGCTGTGGGGTGGGGCCCAGTGGCCCCCGCGGCCGGGCGGGAACAATACCGGGTAGGGCGGGGAGTGAGAGCGCGGCCGAGGCGCGGCCCGGAGGCGCCCCGCGTCCGAGAAAACAGGCTCCGCGGCGGCGGACGCGCATCGTGGGGCCCGCGGGGGCGGGAGGCCCGAAGGTAGGACGGTCCTCCGCCCGAGGACCGGGGGCCAGGAGTCGCCGCGGCCCAGGCGCCGCAGGGCCCGAGCGTGGTGTGTGTGGGGGGGGCAGCACTTGAGAGCCGTCGGTGGCCATCCTGGGGGAGGAGAGGGGACCCCCTCGGACGCGCGCGTGCCGGGAAAGGCGGAGGCTGCGGCCCGGCGGGGGCGAGGGGAGGCGGCTCTGCCCCTCAGCTGTCCGCCGTCACGGGAACTGGGGGAGACGGGGTCCGGCGGGAGGGGCCCCAAGAGCCGGGGCGGGGCCGCAATCCCCCGCGCTCGGGAGAGGGGCCGGGCGACGCGCGGACGGCATCGGGGAGGGCGCAGACCGCGGGGCAGAGCGGGGCGGACGGGGACCTGGGGCTGAAGAGCGCGTCCCAAGGCTGGTCGGGGTTGGAGGGCTGGGGCGCCCACACCGGGAGCTGCTAGGGAGCCCTCGGGAAAAATCGCCCGCGCGGGAAGCTCAGGTTGCGGGCCCGGCGACCGACGGTGCCGGGGCGCCCTCTGGCGGAGACCCGCAGCTCTGGCGGCGGAGAGTCGGGCTTGGCTGAGCTGTGCGGAGGGAGCAAAGGCCCATCTCACCCGCCAGGCGAGGGCGGATTCCGGGCCGGGAAGGGTCATCTCCTGCCCACTGTCCTCACGGGGGGCATCGTGGACTCCTCACCGCTTATCCCAAATCTTCAGTCCGGGTCCCCCGACCAGAAACCCAGAGGCACAGAGGGCTGAGCCCCTGAGAGCCCTGGAGAGGGAAGGGCCCGGCTCCAGGCGTCCCCGCCGTCGCAGACTCCTCGCCCAGCCGCGGTGCCTCCCCATTCCTCCCGGGGTGAACAGCCCTGAGCAACCAGCTTTGGGCAAGTTAATTTTCTCTGCTGAGCAAACATTTCCATCTATATTTTGGAGCTTGCGTTCTTTATATTGCCTTCTTACCTTTTAAATATTTTCCATTTTAAAACTAAAAGAACTTGATTTAAGTTCTGTTGTTTCTGCCATATTTTCTGGCCTGCATCTTCAAATGTTTAACCAAAACACAATTTTTGAAATTGGTATGTGCTACTGCATACTTGCAGGATATTTGTAACATGAGTGAAGGTTGTGAAGCCCTCTGAACTGAAGGATTCCACATGGATCTAAAAGCCAGACATTCTCAGGATAGAGCCCCTTCCTGTGTTCATCTTCGGCCTGTGCAAGTTGGGGTTCCGAGACACATGGAATTGCTGTTCATAAGCACCTTTGATGTGATACTGATTTAAAAGGAACTGCGTCTGAGGTTGCACCGTTAGAAATTATGTAGATTACTGTAGAGTTTTGGTAGTTAACCTTTATCCAGTTAAGGAAATTCCTTTCCATTCCTAGTTTGCTGACAGTTTTGATTGTGAATGGATGTTGAGCGATAAAATTGTCTTTTCTGCATTTACCACAAGGACTGTGGTTATTCTACTTCATTCTGTTTATATGGTTAATTACTTTTTGGGGTGTCTTTTAATATTAAACCACTCCTGGAAAAATCCATCCTGGTTTCCTTCTAATTGACATATAATTCACATGCCTTTTACATACAAATAAAATACTCAAGTCTTGAGGATATAACTTAATGAATTTTTACATATTTGTGTGTGTGTATACATGCAACTACCACCCAGATCAAGATAGATAACTCTTCCAGTATTCCAGAAAGTTCCATTATGCCCTTTTCCAATCAATACCTCTCCCAAAAGGTAACCACTATTCTGACTTCTATCACCATAAATTAGCCTATTCTTGCTGTTGTACATAACAAAATCATACAACATGTACTCTAGTGTCTGGCTTCTTTCAAGGCTACATCTGTGAAGTTTATCCATGTTGTTGCCTCTATCAGTAGTTTGTTTTTCTTTATTAGTGTGTACTATCCCTTTGTATGGGATGACAAAAATTTATCCACTCCCTGTTGATGGACATTTGGTTTGTTTCCAAGTTTTGGCTACTACGAATAAAACTTCTAAGAATATTTTTGTACAAGTCTTTCAGTAGACAGATGCACTCATTTCTCTTGAGGTAAAATTGTTGGACAATAGAGTATGTAAAGTTTCAACTTTAGTAAATGCTGCCCTGTGATTTGTACCAAGCAGCGATTCCACTGCTTTTTTCAGCCTACTCATCTAATTCATTGTTTGGAATTTCTGCTCTCTTCTGGTCATCAGATATGGTATTTACATTTCTGTGTCTCATTTTCACTTTTGCTTTGGTGATTTCTGAGAGGAGGAAATGCCATCTTTACTCTATCACCTTCAAACTACAGAACCTCTTTCCTTTTTTACCAAGAATGCAAGGTTGGTTTAACATTGTGTGTGGGGAAAACAACTAATGTAATTCACCATATTATGAAACTAAAATATTTTTTAAACATGAGCATTTTGATAGATGCAGAAGAGGCATTTGACAAAACCTGATATTCATTCCTGCTTTTTAAAAAAAATTAGCAAACTAGGAATAGAAGGAAACTTCTCAACTTTATAGAAAACATCTATGAAAAAACCTACAGCTAATCTCATACTTAATATTGAAAAAAACTGCATACTTTTCCCCTAAGATCAGGAATAAGACAACTATGTCTGTTCTCACCATTTCTATTCAACACTCTACTGGATGTCCTAGCTAGTGTAACAGGGTAGGAAATATAAATAAAAAGCATACAGATTGGAAAGCAAGAAGTAAAGCTGTCTTTATTCACAGACAACAGAATTCCCTATATAGAGAATCCAATGGAATCTATAAGGAAGCTACTTGACCTAATAAGCAAATTTAACAAAGCAATTAATATGTATACATGGTCATGGTTATAATACCGGTCAACATAAATATCAATTGTATTTCTCTGTACTAGCAATGAATGATCAGAAACAGAAATTTTAAAACAATATAATGTACAATAAACATGTGAGCATTTTAGGGTAAATCTGACAAAGGAAATGAAAGATTTGTATACTGAAAACTTCAAAATATTGCTGAAATTAAAGAAGACCTAAACAAATGGACAGATATATCTTGCTCATGAATTAGATGACTCAGTATTGTTAAGCTGTCAGTTTTTCCCATCAATACAATCACAATTGAAATCCCAGAATTTTGTAGAAATTAAGATAATTTAAAAACTCATATGGAAACTTAAAGGACCTAGAATAGCCAAAATAACTTTGATAAAGAAGAACAAAGTTGGAAGACTAACACTATGTGATTTCAAGATTTATACAGCAATAGTAATCAAAAGGGTATGGTATTGGCATAGACAAATAGATGAAATAGAGTCCAGAAAGAGATGAATACATATATATACAGCCAATTTTTGACAAAGGTGCAAAGGGAATTTCATGGAGAAAGGATAATCTTCAACTAATAGTGCTGAAACCATTCGATATACACAAAAAATAATTTCAATTCATAACTTGCACCATATATAAAAATTAATTCAAAATAGATCGACCTAAATATAAAACCTAAAACTATAAACCTTCTAGAAGAAAACACAGAGAAAAACAGTTGTGACTTTGGGTTACACAAAGATTTCTTAGATATGACACCAATAGTATAATCCATAAGAGAATTTTAATAAACTGTTCTTGATAAAAATTAAAATGTTCTGTTCTCCAAAAGACACTGTTAAGAAAAAGGCAAGCCACAGAAAGAATTTTCAAACCATACAACTGACAAAGGGCTTGGATCCAGAATAAAGAACCCTCAAAGCCCAATAGTAAGTTTTAAAAAGGAGTGAGGGAATAGGAGGAACACAATTTGAACAGAAACTTTACCAAAGAAGATGTATAGATCACAAATAGGCACAGGAAAAGATGGTCGACATCATTAGTCATTATGGAAATGTGAATTAAAACCATACCACCCGCCTATTAAAATGACTAATATTAAGAAGACTGACCAATACCAAGTGTCGGTGAGGATGTGAAGGAACTGCAACTACAGTTAGTGGGAATGTACAATTGGACAACCACTTTGGGAAATCATTTAGTAGTTTCTTAAAAAGTTAAACATACATCTACCATATGATCCAATCATTTCATTTCTAGATGTTTACCCAAGAGAAATGAAAACACGTTCATACAACGATTTGTACATAAATGTTCACAGCAGCTTTATTTGTAATGCCCCAAAACTGAAGTAACATAAATGCCCATCAACAGGTGAAAGGATAAAAGTTGGTATAGTTATAAATGCATGTTATGACCTGGATGTGGCTGTTTTTTAAGTTTCGTTTCCCAGTCATGACTGAATATAACCTATAATACAGAAGTCAAGCATCTTGTACTGTAGGCTTATATGACAACAAACGGAAAATAACTTATCACCATTCTACTCTTATGATGGACTTCAAATCTATGTCGGGGCACTGAAGAAAAGGTGAAACCTCCCTCTGGGCAGTGAGAGCCACACAGCAAGACGGGGTGGAAGTTAGAAGTGCAGAGGCAGAGCGATGGGGATGTGCAGCCCACTGCGGTCTCAAGGCGCTGAAGAGCGAGAGCTCCGGAACTGGGGTGGGGTTTGAAGGGAGTGGAAAAGCCTAGGAAGGGCTCAACAGAGACGGTGACGGAATTCTTAGAGAACAGGACGGCAAGCAACAGAGAGGGGTCCCACGAGGCTAACTCATATGACTTTCTTCTGTAAATCAGTCCAGGTGTGGTTTTTCTCCAGCAACGCTGAGAAGCTCCAGAAACAGGAGAGCAAAGTGTCCAGACAGAAAATAGGTTTTGAGCAAGGGCAGAAAGGACTGAACAAGGGATTGGACAAACTAGACGCAGCTCAAGAGGGCTGCTCCAAGCATGGGTTTAACAAAATTTTTTTTTTTTGCAAAAAATTATCTAAATCTTATCTCCCAAACAAAAGGCTTGCTTTCATTTTTGCAGGCTCCCTTCCACTTTCTGTCTGTACCAAAGAAAACCATGCTTGTTTCAGGCACTGTGCTGGTGCCTTTGCACAGTCTCATTTGATTCTCAACTGCTCTGTTGAGGCTGCTCTCTAGAGGACTTTATTCACTCAGGTACCAGTTTCCCCAGCAGCAGTGTGTGCTAATTTAGCAGCTTCGTTTGCACTTAGATTGCTAGCAAGGATCAACACTTTTGTGGTATATTTCCATTTCTGTTTGTCAGATGTTATTTCAAAGAGTACGAAAAGTTAATGCAAGAACTCTGCATCCCTCTCTTCCTCCAATTCTACTTGAAGACTATTTGTGGATGTTTCCTCTTTTTTCTGCCCCACACCACTTACCAGCCCACTGTCATGCTCCATTCTCCACCCCATGCCACCATTAGCCCACACGTCACCCTTGATGCTTAGTAATCACAAACCTAAGGTCAAGCCACTCATCAAAGCTGACCCTGTACTCTTTCTTCCTTACTGAGTTTGGTACTAGCTCCACCTTGGAATTCTCCCTCTGCTCCTCTTATACTACCCCCCTCCCCAAGAAGTTGGTCTGTGTTCACTTTGCCCTCAATGCACATATTTATTAAATAATGGACTTCTAATCAGTCTCCCACTTGGGTTTGGGAGCTTCTTAATTACTTCCAATCACTTTGTGAGTGTCCACCATATGCCAAGAACTGTGCAAGGTAAGGTATGTGTCTTTCTACCTCCAGGAACAGATGTATGTTGAATGTACACATGAATAAGTGAGAGACACTGATATAGGTGAGAATTAGTCTGAGCCATAAATTTCATATAAAATGTTGAAAATTTTGCCTTGGATGGACAGCTCAGTTGGTTAGAGCATTGTCCTGATACACCAAGGCTGGAGGTTCAATCCCTGCTCAGGGCACACACAAGAATCAACCAATGTGAGCACTATCCTGTGCACCAAGAGGTTGGTTCAATTCCTGGTCAGAGCACATGTCCAGGTTACAGGCTCGATCCCCAGTAGGGGGCGTGCAGAAGGCAGTCGATCAATGTTGTGCTCCCACATCAATGTTTCTCTCTTTCCCTCTTCCTCTCTCTAAAAAATCAATTACAAAAACTTTTTTTAAAAAATCAACCAATGAATGCATAAATAAGTAAAACAAATAGATGTTCCTCTCTTCCTTTCTCTAAAATCAAACAATAAATAAAAATTAAATAAAGCAAAACACTGACAACTTCAACTCATCCCTTGCTATTTCCCAATCCCTGAGAGCTGCTGACAAGAGGGAACCGGTCTTAGATCTTTGTTAAGCACATATGTGTTTGGCGACAATGTGTGTGTGAGGCAGCAGGAAAGACACATTCAATGCTTTCTAAATAGGGTGAGGTGAAAGGTCCAAAGCTGGAGAGGGCCCAGAGGCAGACTCCCCAACTCCTAAGGCCATGGTTTAGAGACCTGCTCCCTCACACAGGAAGATGCCACTCTGTTCTTCCATGCCTTTATTGGTGACAGCAATGGACAAGAACAATGCCAGGCACAGCAATACCCTGGCCCAGCACCCGGGGTGGCAGGCAGGCCTTGCAGGGCTATTGGCACATCCAGCCCCAGCCCAAGATCCAGTCTACCCAGGCCATGTCCCTGAATGGGCAGGAGGCCGTCTGTCCAGTTTGTATGTGTGGATCAGTCTGTCTGAGTGTCTGAGCCGCTGCCTGCAGGGCCCCCCCATTCTTGGCACATGGTAGGGGCTGCTGGGAACACAACGTGGCATCCCCCGGTGGACCGCCGGGCCCCGGTGCTGACCATGGGGGATAGGGCCAGAGACTGGAGGTGGCAGTGGGCCAGGCACAAAGTTCACTCCAGGGCCACATCCTACAAAAGAACCAGTCATTTATCAGAGTGGGCTTCCAGCCAGGGTGAGCCCAGCTCTGCCTTTAGGTGCTCTGGTCCTCCAGGGTGAGTTTCTTTGGGCTTCAGTTTCCCCATGTACAAAATGTCAATACTACTTCCAAACCAGGAAACTGTGACAATCAATGAGCTGATTAATGAGTCTACAGATGTTGTTCCAGACCCAGCTGTGACTGAACCCAATGGGGGGAGGGGGGGGCATAAGGGTGATCCAACTGCTCTCAGCCTGCCTGGACACAGGAGGCTAGTCTGGGGAAGGTTTGAGGAGAGGCTGGGAAAGGTGTGATGGGAGGCTGCAGAGGCACCTACCTAAGTGGGGTGGCACTGAGAAGTCTTCCGTTGTATTATAATTGAAGAATTCATGGGGTGGGAAGGGCTGGCATGGGAAAAAAGCATCCTGGGGGAGGGGTGGGAACAGGGGAGGTGGGGAGGGCTGAGGAAGGGGGTAGAGAAAAGGCATTGGAGGGGGCAAGGGAGAGGGTGGGGGTGGGGGCAAGGCCAGCTGTTCCCCAAAGTCTGGGGGCTGCCCCTGGCTCCCCTGGAACAGATGATCCGGCTCTGGCCAGTCCTCAATCCACGGGTCTAGGAATGGGATGATTGTTTTAGGTAGGCCTGGGAGGCCAGGATGCCCTGAATTCCAGCCCTCCACACTTCTAAACCTCTACTCCCTCCTCTAGGCAGGAAGTACCCTCTGCTTTCTACCCAGTTTTCCTCATTCCCTCTCATTTCAGGCCAAGCGCAAGGTGTGTTCCTTGTTTCTTGCCTTTCTCAAAAGTCAGTAGATCCGCCTTTTTCTGACTTCATGCTCCCTTCCAGAGTCTTCCCCCTTTGTTTGCCCTGCTCCTGTATCTTTAGTTTTTCCCTCTCTGAGCAACTAACTGCAGACCAGTAAATAAGTTTAATAAGTCTTCTCTCTTAAAAACATAAAGATCCTGTCACTTCCTTCTCCCAGGAGTCCCCTGGCTCCTTTCAAACTTCCACAGAGTATGATGCCCAACTTCCATTCCCTCATCAACTGCTCACTGCCTCTTTTAACCCTGCTCCAATCATTTAATACTTTTCCCGCTAAATGTAGCCACTTCCTGGCAAATTTAACAAATGCCTTTCTTCCTGATAGTCACATGACCTTGCCAATAGCCTCGCCCTCCCTGAAAGTGCCTCTACCCTCATCTCCTTTTATTTCCTCCATTAGACACTCACCCCTTCCAACTCCAAAATGTAGCCATTGTTCTGCTGTCTCCACGGTTCACGCTCATGCCCTTTAGTTTCCATCTCTGCGAACACCACTGATTCCAAATCTACTCCACACTTCCACAGTACCTCAAATAGAACTGCCCTGAGCAAACTCACCAACTCAGCCTCCCACCCAACTCTGCCTTTGACGCCCCCTATTTCTGTAGTTGCAAACTGGATTCAGAAAACCTGAGCTACTGCAATCTAGCCTTACAACCTTTAAAGAATCCCTTCTTTGCTGGGGATCAGTTCTCTCATCTAAAAAACAAGGAAATTGGACCATTATAGAATCAAAGTCCTAATTCACCTCCCTGATAATCCAACTCCCGGGTGTCAAGTCCCAGAAGTCTGCCTCTATGACATTCCTGGCCTGTCTGTGCCACCATCCTCTCCAGTGCTGCAACAAACAGCTTTCTAATACAATCTGTGTCTCCAATTCATCAAACACTATCCTGTGGAGATACTGTGCACACAGCAATCGTGCTAGACACTGGAAGCAAAAGAACTCATGACTTGTCAAGAAGTGAGGCAGGAAATTTTCCCTTTGAGGACGTGATCCAAAGAAGCAGATGTGGAAACAATCAGCCATGATGCCCCCTTTGTGAGCAGGCAGGAACTGAGAGGCTGACAGCACCAGCCAAGGGGCGTCTTTGCTTCTGCCACACTGCCTGGATTGCCATTCTTCCCTTTCTGTCTTTCCATCCTTCACTTCCATGCCTAGCTCAAATTACCCCCAATTTCTTTCCTATTCATCTGTAGGGTAGGGATCTTTTGACATGCTGTCTTATGTACTCAATACTTGTATAAGCTCATTTGTGTACAGAGGGCACTATATGGCTAGACCAGACAGAACCAGAACTTGACTGTAATGTTGCTCTGTGATCTCACCCTCCCCAGGGGGTGAGAAAGAAGCACTCAGGGTCTACAGCAGTCCTTAAGGGGCCTCTATTCCCCTGGAACAGCTGTCCTGTTTTGTCTGTGCACCCTGTGCTATGAGGGCCCTCTCATGTGCTATCATGACCCTCCCCATTCATGATGGGGCTCACCAAGGGTATAGTCACGCTTCGGCAGCTCCACGCCCCAGGCGTCAGCCACATGGGTCAGAAGCAAGTGTGAGAGGTGGCGGTGGGCATGCTGGTCCCAGTGGACACCGTCCCGGTGCCGGTGCCGTACTGCATGCCGGAAATGAAAGTGGAGGTCCAGGACATCAAAGCAGTGGTCCCCAGCCAGAGTAGCACTATAGAAGTTCCCTTCAACCACATCTCGCCGCAGAGAGCACGCCAGGGGCTGGAGCTGAGAGAAAGTGCAGCATCTCAGAGCCACAGAATGAAGCAGGGTGGGGAGGAAAGGTCCTCTACCAATCAACTGTCCCCTCCCTCATCCTGATGGGCTGGTCACTTGCCTCAGGCAGAAGGAAACCCCCAGTGACACGCTCCCCAAGGGGCATTGCCATGTTCCACACCAGCAGGCAGGAGTCTGGCAACACCTGGTCCATGCGCACAAATACTCGCTCTAGGTTCTCTCGGTAGCTCTCCATTGAGCAGCGGCCATACCTGTTGGGCAGCACACAGGGTGGGCAAGAGCACAGAGGTAGAGAGCCTCTGAGCCATATCTCCACCCCCCAACCAGTATATCCCTCTCCCCTTGCCTCAACCTGGACAGATCCCAGAGGCAGGAGTTGATGATCACCAGGTCCGGAGTAGGCCCATATGTCAGCTCTTCCAGGACGCCCTCGAGGTACTCGGAGTAAACTCGGGTGAGGAAGTAGAAGCGCACAAGGTGGTGGCCAGAACCGGAGCAGAACTGGCGGACCTCCCGGTACTGTGTCCCATTGTGCAGCTCGCCCAGCTGACCCCCAGCCACCAGCTGGTCCTGTTCAAAGCTCAGTTCCCCCTGCCCGCCCCCCCAGCTGGTCAGACCCATGCCAGGGAGGAGAACCCTGCCAGGCCAGGGCCTGTGCCTCCCCGCCACTGGCATTGCTACTAAACTTCCCTCACCTTGGCTTTCAGTTGGGCAGCTGTGAGCAGTGAGTCTTTCTGGAGCAGGAGCACCAGGTCCTTGTACACAGCTCGCTGAACTGCAGGGAGACAGATCACGGAGCTAAGGCAGGCCTCACCCCATCCCAGCTTCTCCCAAGTCCAGGCTCCCCATCTTCCTAGGGCTGGAGTTGCCCAACACCACTCCTGTGGAGTGTTAATTTTGAGGCAGGAGAAAAGGCGAAGTTCAAAAATCCTGGCACTGCCACTGATCCTACTAGTTGTGCATCACCCCAACTTAGTATACAGTGACCCAACATCACCTAGCAGAAGTCAGCCAAGTCACCTGGGAGATAGACAACACAATCTGCCACTCTCATAAGGGAAATTATGGGAGATGTCAGGGAGAAAAAAAACCTCTAAGCAAGGATGGTGTGAAAAGCTACATCTGTCAGGACACCTGTGGAAGGTGCACAAGGAAATAAAACGAGAAAACCTACTAGACTGGAATACACTACGGGTCAGAGAGGAGGTTAGAGATGGAGACCAAGTGTCTAGGCTTAGAAAACAGACTGCAGCGGCGGGACTGGGAAGTGTGATCCTAGAGGAGCACTCACTTGAGTCCCCCAAGATGACCACAAACTTGTTGTGTAGCAACTGTTGGACTTCCGAGGCCTGGAGGTGGACCATCGCGCTTCGCAGCGGGTGGCGTGGCTCCTTGTTCTCCAGACAGAAGACCATGCTGCCGTTGACTGACTACGAACTACGATGGGCTGCAGAGAGAGGCCACTTAGTCGCCAGGGGTCAGAAACTCGGGGCTGATCTGCACCAGGGCCCATCGCGGGATAAATCAGACCAGTGCCGGCCCCTCCCCAGCTGCTCAGGGCTACAGAAACCAGGCGGCAGCGATGGTGGCGGCGGCGTGGGGCCCACGGCGGCGCGCGCCTCGGTCACAGCGGGCACCAGAGGCAGGGGGTGGCGGGGCACGCAGTCCTCCAGCGCCGAGGCTCTCGCCGCCCGGCGCAGCCCAGCGCCCCGCCACGTGCCCGCCACCGCCACCGCCTCGCGCATGCGCGCGCGCCCGCTAGCGCCAATTACCGAGTCCCGGGGTTCCAAGCAGTTCACCCGCGAACAGGGCAGGCCCGCGCGCTGCGCGCCTCGCCTGCGGTGAGCTCCAGGACTAGCCTCATGTTCCCGCGCCCGGGGCGGTCGGTCGATGGGTGCTGCACAGTCCCGCCCCGCAGAGCCCGTGCGACCCAGTTAGCCGTCGGTGCGAAGCCCGGCGCCCAGAGTTCTCCATGCGTGCGTCGCGGCGGCCCCGACGGCGCCTCCGGCCTCGGCGCTCGGGGCGGCTACGCTCATAGCTCCCACTTCCGGTCACCCATGTCCCGCCCTGTGCTACCCTCACGCCCGAGGGGACAGGAAGGAGGCGGGGCTGGCTTCGGTGTCCGGGCGAGAGCCGGGGCCGGGCTCACTGAGGCGGGCACTAGGCCCGGGTGTGGGCGGGTGTGAGTGCAGCCGCCTAGAGCGCCGATGGCAGCGGCGGCGGCTCACCACGTGATCCAGGAGGGCGGAAGCGGAAGTGCCGGCCTGGAGCCCGCGCTAGGAGGGTGTCCCTTCAGCGCTGCCCAGCAGCTCCCTGCCCCAGCCATGGACTGCTACACCGCGAACTGGAACCCGCTCGGGGACTCTGCCTTTTACCGGTGAGCCGCCCCGCCCTTCCGCCCACGGCCTGGCTTACCCCGCTCTCCCGCCGGCTCCAGTCTCGGGGCGGAGCCGGCAACGCGCCACCCCGTCACTCTGGGCGCTGGGGTCCGCCCCTCGCCGGCTCTGCCCCCCGGCGTCTGCCGCTTAACCTACGGAAACTGAGGCAAACGTAATGGCCACACAAGTAGGGGCAGAGCCGGACGCGGAAGCCTAGGTCTGTCAGCCTCCGGAATGATGCTCACATCATGTTGAAGGAGGCCGCCCACTGGTGACACGAGTGCCCGGTCTCCTGCCCGGATGTGCGGGTCTCGGAGCGGGGCAGGGTCGCACGGCGGGCGGGGTAGCAGTGCTGACCTAGCCTGGGCGAAGGGGGACGAGTCGCCAGTGAGCCCAGGGGCTGCACGAGTGAGCACCCCCAGCTAGGGCAGCCCTCCCATGGGATTCGTAGAGCCGTAAACTAATTTTTCTAAAGTGTAAACTGATTACATCATTACCCTGGTACAAACTACTCCTGTTTGATATATGAGTCAGCTCCTGTTTATCTCTGCAACTTCATTTGCCCCTCTTGTACCCAAATTTTGTGTTCAGTTACACAGAACAGGACCCCAATATACCACAGTGTTTCATGGCTCCCTGTGTTTGCACCAGCCTGCAGTTCCTTCTGTGGGTACTGCCATTTCCTTCATTATTTATCTGGATATTCTTGCTCATCCTTTAGGATTTAGTTCAAGGGTCCTTTCTGAAATCTTCCCTGATCCAACACAGTAGAGACAGCTGCCTTTCCTTTGGGCCCAGCGCCAGGGTCTGTTATGTATGGCACAGTAGGTTTGTATGGTAGGTTTCTTATGCTAAGCCAAGTTCCTTGAGGGCTGACAGTGTATTTCTTGCATTTCATTCTCTCCAGTGCATATTTAGAACAGTGCCTGCTATGTAGTAAGCAGTTGCCCAATAAAGTTTTTAAAAAACACTTTATTTTTATTGCAACTAAAGATCACAAAGACATCTCATTGGGGTCTTATTTCAATAGAAGACACCATTTTGCCCTTAAGAGGGACAAATGCCTTGTGGCAATTTTTAGAGCTCTATTGTATTTGTTGTTTATTTCTGATTTTTCTTTTTTAATCCATACCTGAGGATATTTTTTCCATTGCTTTTCAAAGAGAGTGGAAGGGGGAGAGAGAGAGAAACATCTATGTGAGAGAGACATCCATTGGTTGTCTCCTGCACGAGCCCCCTGGATCTAGCCTGCAACCGAGGCGCACGTGCCCTGGGCTGGAATTGAGCCTGGAACCCTTCAGTCCACAGGCTGACCCTCTAACCACTGAGCCAAACCAGCTAGGGCTATTTCTAATTCTTACCTCTCATAAATATGTTTATACACTGTGGAAAAAAAATTGCAAAAGTTTAGTCAAAATCAGTAAAGTCACTAGGAAATAAGAATGATATTAACTGTTTTTGTGGAAAAGGGATGTCATTTGGCATGTAACTTAGTGTATACAACACAGCGTACACTTTTGAAAATACTGACTTGTATTACTTTTATAAATACATGTTGCCTTCACAAGCTTATTAAACGAGAGTACTAAAACTGATGACCTCATTACTACAGAACTCCTGTTTATGATATGAAGTTTTAGCTTTGTTGATACACCAATAAAGTTTTAAATGAATGTGTTAACCTGCATAGTTCCCCTACTTATATTTACTTTTGTTGCTGTAGTGCCAGAAAAGAGTAGAAGTCTAAGCCTTGCTGTGGAGCATGTGTTATTTTTGCTAACAGGTGTTGTGCCTATCTGTATACTTCACACTTTGCTAAGTACTTTACCTGTATTAACTTAAGTCTCACAACCCCACAAAGTAGGGACCATTATTAAACCCATCTTACTGATGAGGAAACTGAGGTGCAGAGAGGTTAGGTGATGAGGTTCACAGCTAGTAAGTAGTGGAGTGAGGATTTAAACTCAGCTTTATTCTAGAGCCTGTGCTAAATAAAGCCTAGGTTTGTTGGTTTTTAACAGGAAAATAAAATAGCATGTCCTCGCTTTTCTACTAGAGCGGAAATGTTTTAAGTGCAGATACTTGGTGTTATTTGTATTTATGTATAGCCTTATGCCAGGACTTAATACATGGTCAAGTAAAGTGAATGGATGATAAACAGGTGGCAGACAGTGCATTTTGAGTCCTATCTACAGGACAGGATTCTTTTTCATTGGAGGTAGTGTTCTGGAAAACTAACTAATTGGGGAAGTCAAGGAGAGTGAATGGTGACCAGTTCTTATCGGGCTTCAGAATTTTAGCTGTTTTTTATCCTAAAAACCCAATTTGGGATAACCTTATTAATTAATTTTGCTCAAACCTTTGCCAGGCTGAATGTATATCAACCAATAAGAAGACATGGACCCTGTCTGTTCTCATAGAACTTACAGCCAGCCCGGGAGACTGTTGATAAGCACTGATGACCCAGTATTTGTTTGATAATAATCACTGTAGAGAAGAGGTATAGTGTCCTAAGACAGCATATAACAGCCTGGTGAGTTAAAAGTAAAGAAGGCTTTCTGAAGGAAACCAGAACTCATCCAGGGGATAATTAGACATTGGTGCAGGGAGTGGGATAGGGAATAGCATATACAAAGGTCCTGAGGCAGGAGAGACTGGGGCACTCTCAGTGACCTGAATAAAGAGAGCCAAAGTGGCTGGAGTGCCAAAGGCAGGGATGGGGGCAGACGAGATGAGGTTAATGCCTTTCTCTTAGGGGCCACACCCTGCAGGGCCTTATAGGCCACCTTTATTTGAAGAATAGTAGGAAGCCTAAATAAAGGGTCTTAATGAAAGGATTGATGTGATTGTATTTGCAGGTGTGTGTATGTTTGACTACTCTAGATAGGTCATATAAGTGGAATCACACAGTATTTGCTCTTTTGTGACTGAAACAAATCAATGTTTCTCTTTCTCTCTCCCTCTCTCGCTCAAATCAATAACTAAAAATTAAATTTTAAGAAAAGAGACCAAGTGATTTTCTGAATTTGTCCCATTGCTTCCTTGTGGAGCCTTTTAACTTTTTTCTATGTCATAGCCTGTATTTCCTGTAACTGTTAGATCTAAAGATGTGATTAGATTCTGGTTGAACATTTTTGGCAGAAATGCTTTGTAGGCAATGACATGGTGCTTGTGCTGCATCACATCTGGAGTCACCATTACATTGTGTTGTCTGCTATGAGGGACATTAACAAGGGGGTTAGGATGGTGATGTCCACATCCTTCATTGGGATGCTGCACTGGTTCCATCAGTATGAGTTTAATCACGAGACAGAGACCATATAGTGATGAAATAGGTGAAGTTTCATATAAACAACTCTTACACTGTGACAAAGTAACTATAAAATAAAATAAAACTCTGTCCTATAGGGCTGAGGAGAAAGGATGGACAAACTTAGAAGGGAGTGGGGGTATCCTCCTCAAGCTGATGTTCCAACCTTGATGGAAAAGGTATAGTTGCAGCCTACTGGGTGGTGAAGTTTGCTGGTTTGCCTGGGCCAGAGCTGGTCCACAGTTACTGGGCAAGCAGGAAGCAGCCCTCCTGGGCACAAATGGGGCACAGATCAGCCATAGCTGGTGGCCTGGTTCATGGGTTTGCACAGGGGTTAGAAGCACCAATGTGAGTGGGAGACCTGGAGCATGCAGTGTCTGTGTGGAGAGAGCCACAGGAAGATGGACACCAGTCTAGGCCAAGCCTGTGAGGTCATCAAGGGATTGTGTGTTGTGGGTGCATGTTGGGCAGAGCATCACCAGGTGTCCTCATACCTGCGGTGCTGACTGACCTTGCTGCTGGAAATAGCCAGAGAGCCCCTTCCTTGTGCAGTGTTCCTACACTGCCCTCTACTGAGAAAGGCTAACATCTAGCTCACTGTGGAGCACATATTGAAGGGTGAATTTGGAGTTGACAGACAATAAATTGATAACTGGCACAGTCTACACTTTGATTACTCATCTCCATATGCACCCTCTGCACACTTTTGAACTCCCTTATAACAACAAAACAAGTCTATATTTCTGCTTAAGAAGCTACCACTATCCTTCTTACAAGTAAATATTCTTTCCCAAATTGAGAAGACATATAGTCTTAACAGTCATATCTATCACTCTATTAATTTCTCCTTCAGTCCCATTGAATATTCATTCTGTTACCCAAAAGTTAAATTGTAAAGTTAACCTGCAGTTATTTGTGTATAAATAAAAATGAGAAGGAGAGAGAAGATAATGGCTAGTGTATACATATAAACACACACATGTAACAAGCATGAAGAAAATATGCAAAGTGACTATAGTCTTCATTTCTGTAATTGGTCATCAGATTGTAGTTGATATCTATGGCTTCCTTCAATTGTCCTCAACCAGAACCTCCACTGCTCTGGGCTCCTTACATAATGGAGTGACCCAAACCTTCATTTCTCGGTCATTCTGCTCTTTTGGTTGCTGAGGTTTTTCATTAACATTTACAGTTAGGTACAGAAGTACTAAAAGGTGCCTCAGAGGACCCCCTGGGTATTAGACATAGTCCTTCTTGCCTCCATTATGTAGCAGCAACTCAATTTCCCCTTGGTAATCAGGATAGTCACTTTAGCCAGTAAATGAACCCCATTTTCTTATGCCTGTTGGTTAGGTGGCATAAGGAGCCCAAAGTGGCAAGATGGCCCTCAGTATTCCAGTTCAGTGAATCTGTTACTGTATCTCATGGTGGAAACATTCTCCCTGTGGAGACTAACCTCACCTAACCAATAGATCTCAAAGTTACCTGAACTGGAAGCAATATTTTTGTAAGAGTCATTAGGTGTAATAATAAGAGCTACTCTCACTTCTACCCCTTGATTCTGGGTCCCAGGTATTCTGACTCTGGAGGAAACAACACCATGTAATAGTCTCTGATGCAAAGCACAAGCTGCATCCTGTAAAATAGAGCTCCATCCTTTTAGGATACTGTCTCCCAGTTGGTGCTATAACTGAGTTGTCAGTGAGTTTAGGCCAGCCTCTTCTGGGTAATGGGATATATGGTAAGACTAATTGATTCCATGGACTTGAGCCCACTGCTGCACTTTCTTTTTTGTGAAATGAGGTCCTTGATTAGATGTAATGCTTTGCAGAATGTCACACCATTAGATAAGGCATTCTGTAATTCCACAGATGGTGGGTGCTGGCAAAGGCATTATAGGTAGGGAAGAAAAATCCACATCCATAATGTGTCTGTATTCCAGTGAGGACGAATCATTGCCCCCTTCATGATGGAAGAGGACCAGTGTAATCAACTTGCAGTTTGGTCCCCCTGGGAATGGTCCCATATTGGGACCATGTATTGGTCTCTGCTGTTGACGGGTTAACCATGGAGCAGTAGTGTTAGCTAGGGTAGCCTTGGGGAGGGAGGCTCCCAAGACTTCTTCCCCAGTTGAGGTAATCACAAGGTTTTCAAGCAGAGGAAGGTAAGTCTCCTCAGACATATGAGTGCAAGCTACTTCTACTGGTAAGGAAAGCTCAGAATTAATTGGGGGTTCAGGATTGTCTCATCTGGGTCTAACCAGGTATCTTCCTTCTAGTTTTCAGGATTCCTTTCTTTCCTGATCAGTGCCCTAAATTTCACATGAGAAATGTCATGTTGGTGAATTCAACTGGTTATAATTTAACAACCCACATAATTAAATTTTGCTTTTGATTTTCAGCAGTAGCAGCTGTGTGGCTGCAATAAATACAAGATTCTTTTAGGGCTATTCTAGACACTTTCTGCTCAGACTATGACTTGAGCTGAAAGTTAACCGACCCAAGCTAGTCATTTTCTCTTTGTAAATGTTCAAGTGCACTCAAAATAATCCATCCACACCACAGCCCTTATAATCATCATTACTGCCATACAGTCAAGCCCAGAAGTTACTCCCAAAGCACATGTTTGACTTGGCATTTCACTACAGAAAACTGCAGTCTTGATTAATTGTGATGTCACTGCATGTAATGGATTACTAACATCAGTTTCCCATTGGCAGGGAGCTCAGCACTGTACCCAAGCTTTAAGCACATGACCAAACTAATCCTCAAATCCCATCTTTAGGGGTCTGTCTCTTGGGACCACTCTCAGAGCCAAGTCTGTAATCAGCCTGGGCCAGTCAAGAGACAAACTGGGAAAGTTTAATAAATATAAATAATTATTAAACTGTGATAAAACAGTAAAAATATAAGAAAATGTTATACGGTAGCCTAGAGAGAGTACCCAAGGAATGAGAAATTTAGAAGGGGGGTCCCTTTCCTCAGGCTGGGGTTCAGACCTCCTTGGAGAAAATACAGGGTAGGGCAAAAGTAGGTTTACAGTTGCCTACCTGGTTTGGTTCAGTGGTTAGAGTGTCGGCCCGCAGACTGAAGGGTCTTGGTTTCAATTCTGGTCAAGGGCACGTACCTCGGTTGCAGGCTCGATTCCTGGCCATGGTAGGGGCGTGTGCAGGAGGCAACCAATCAGTGTGTCTCTCTCACATTGATGTTTCTCTCTCTCTTTTTTTCTCCCTAAGAAGCAATGGAAAAAATATCCTGGGGTGAGGATAAAAAAAAAAGGTAGTTTTACAGTCATTCATATGGAAAATAATACAATAATAAGTAATGATACAGGAATAAATTCTGTTTTCTGTACTCACGACTGCAAACCTACTTTTGCCTCACCCTGTATAGTTGCAGACTACTAGATGGCAGAGAAGTTCACTGCTTTGCCTACCCCTAGCTGGTCCACAGTTCTTGGGAAAGCAAGAAGCAACCCTCTGGGGTTCAGGGGTTAGGGGAGCACAGGTGAGCTACAGCTGGTGGTCAGGGCTGTGGGTGTGCAAGGGGAGTAGGGTAGCTGGTGCTGGCAGGCAGCTTGGAGCACACAGTGTCTGTAAGGTGAGCCACAACCAGTAGCTGGGAGCATGGGTGTGCAGAGGGGGTCAGTGGAAACACTCAAGTGGGCAGCCAGGGCAGCCAGTGGCCAGGTATCTTGGCATGCAGAGGAAGTAAAGCCTGGTGTGTGCAGGAGACCTGGAATGGGGTGTCTGTACAGGGAGCTGTTGGAAGGTGATCACCAGTCTGGGCAAGCCTTCTAGGTTGTTGCATGGCGGGGGCAGGTCACCACCCGATGTCCTCATACCCTAGCTGCTGGCTAAGCTCTGCAGGAAGCAGCAGGAGAGCCCCTTCCTCATTCAGCATCCCTCCTGCACCCTCTACTGAGAAAGCTTAACATCATTCTCATTGTGAAGGAAAAATGTTTAAAGTGATGCTGTCCCTTAAACACAACACATATTGAAGGATGAATTTGGAACTGAGTGGCAATGAATTGATAACTGGCATGCTAGGTCTGTGTGAATCTCTATTTTCCCATCAGATTTTTACCCATAATTTTAGTAACAAAATGTCAAAAATGCATATGGGGCTATAAAAATTGAAATAATACAACAATATGTAGCCTACAAATTGGAAGTCCCCCTACCTCCCTCCCCTGCTCATCACCCACCAACCACTCTCTGGCTTAGTGTGGAGGCCTCTGAGCATTTTCTCTATGTATTTATATACATTCCTGTGATTATATGTAAATATGCTTGTCAAAAGTATGTGCTCAGTTTTTTATTACATAAATGAGTTCATATGGTTCATACTGAGCTGCAGCTTACATTTTTTTATTTAACAATATGTCTTAGAGATAATTTCATGTCAGTATACACAGAGCCACCTTTTGTTTTTTGTTTTGTTTTCGTTAATCCTTACCTAAGGATATTTTTTCCATTGCTTTTTAGGAGTGGAAGGGGGAAGGGGAGAGAAGAAGAGAGAAAGAGAAATATTGATGTGAAAGACACATGATTGGTTGCCTCCTGCAAGTGCTCTGTCCAGGGCCGACCAGGGCCGGTGATCGAACCTGTAACCCAGGTACATGCCTTTGACCGGGAATCAAACCTGAGACCCTCTGGTGGGCAGGCCAGTGCTCTAAGCACTGAGCAACACCTGCTGGGGCCAGAGTCACCTTATTAATGGCCACATGGTATTGCCCAGAATGGGCATATCATAGTTTATTTAACCAGTCCTGTTTTGGTGGACATCTTCTGAAACTATTTTTAAAATGTTGCAGTGAATTCATACTTTTGTGCATTTGTGCAAGTAGTTTTCTGAGTTAGACTCTTGGAAGGAAACTGCTAAGTCAGAAGGTGCACAATTTAAAAGTTGAATAGCTATTTTATGTAATGAAATCATTTCCTTGATATTGTCTGAGTTTTGTGTCTTGCTCTAAAAGGCTCTTCCATAGTTCACATTATAAAAATATTAGATTATATTTTCTCAAGATTTTTATGTTTTTAAAATATTTTCATGTAAAGTTGTCTGATGTGGCCTTTGACTATCTTTCCTTTAGTTTTATTTTCATTTTTAAAAATTAATTAGGTGATAAATGGTGATAGAAGGAAACTTGACTTGGCATGGTGAATATAATACTACATACAGATGATGTGTTGTAAAATTGTATACCTGAAACCTGTGTAATTTTATTAATGTCATCCCAATAAATTCAGTAAAAAAAAATAAATATTAATTAGAGTCTTTTGTATTTTTGTTTCTTTTAGCTGATGTATTTTCTAGCAAAACAAGAGTAATTACATGGCCTTGTTAAGCTACTTGAGTTTAGGCCCAGTCAAAGCTGAGGTTCTATTGGCCTGGGGCTAAACTAGCAGGAGAGCCTTTTGTATTTTTAAGAAAATACCTCTTTTTCACATTTGTCACAAACATTTTTCCCTCTTCATAGTTTGTCTTCCTGCTTTTTTTTTAGTGAATTTTTAAATGTATAAAAGTGGGAGGTTTTTTGTGTGTTTTTTTTAATGTTTTTATTGATTTCAGAGAGAAGAAGGGAGAGGGAGAGACAGAAACATCAATGATGACCGACTGCCTCCTGCACGCCCCATACTGAGGATCGAGCCTGAAACGGGTATATACCCTGACCAGGAATTGAACTGTTACCTCCTGGTTCATAGCTCGACGCTCAACCACTAAGCAACACCGGCCAGCCATTAAAGTGTTTTAATGTTAATTATTTCAACAAATAACTATTGGCCCTGCCAAGTAGCTCAGTTGGATAGAGCATCAGCCCCATACACCAAGGTTGTGAGCTCAATCCCTGGTCAGGGCACATACAAGAATCAGCCAATGGCCCTGTGGTTAGAGCCTTGGCCTGTGCACAGGAGTGTCTTGGGTTTGATTCTGGTCAGGAGCCTGTACCTGGGTTGCAAGTTCGAGCCCCTCTCCTGGTTGGGGTGCTTGCAGGAGGCAACCAGTCGATGAGTCTCTCACATTGATGCTTCTCTCTCTTTCTCTGTGCCCCCTTCCCCTCCCCCCTCCCTTCCACTCTCTAAAAATCAATGGAACAAATATCCTCACTCCTTGGGTGAGGATTAATATATGTACACACACACACACACACACACACACATATAAAATCAGCCAATGAATACATAAATGAGTGGAACAACAAATCGATGTTTCTTTCTCTCCCTTCCTCTCTAAAAGCATCATTAAATAAAAAAACTTACTTAAAAACTAAGTAAGTGTTACTGTTTAAAAACTCAAAGTCTCAATCCCTGCTCTTATTCAACTGATTCTACCCCTCACCTACAAGTAACCACTGTTACTAGATTCTCGTAAATCTTGCAAAAGTTTCTTTTTTCAAATGGAAGCAAGTATAAATATGCGTTGGTTTTACCGCCTTTTATGTAGAAGTATACAGAAGTTCTTAGTTTTCATTTGTTGGTCTTTTTCAATGACGCTTCTGAGTTTTATATCATGCTTAGAAATTGTTTCTACTTTGAGACTTAAAATATCCATGATCTTTTTCTCTTGTGGCCTTATTTTTTTTAACATTTAAATTTTGAATTCCATTTGGAAAATATTTTATTGTAGAAATTAAGTAATGAAATAGTGTTTATTGTGATTTTTTCCATATGAGCCATTGTCTTATTTTAAGTATCAATTTGCACCCATTTGAAATGCCATCTTTATTACATGTTCAATTCCCAGGTCTTTTTTTTGATTCTGTTCTCTTCCATTAATCTATTTTTTTACTCGTGTGCCAAAACAACAGGTTTGGGGGGGGAGGGGGTTGTTTTTAATATGTCTTTATTGATTTCAGAGAGAGGGAGGGAAAGGGAGAGAGAGGATAGAAACATCAGTCATGAGAGTCATTGATTGGCTGCCTCCTGCACGACCCCCACCGGGGATCGAGCCCACAACGTGGGCATGTGCCCTGACCAGGAATCGAACCACTAATCAAACTGCAGTCTCCTGGATCATAGGTCGATGCTCAACCGCTGAGCCATGCTGGCCAGGCCCAAAACAACAGTTTTGATTAACTTGAGTTTTATGTAGTATACTTGATATCTGATGTGCATGTTCTCATATTTTCAGATGTTCTTATATATCTTCCGGTATTCTCTTTCTGATGATCTTTTCCCCTCCAGACAAACTGTAGAGTCAGTTTGTGCTTCCCTTCCCCCCAAAAAATTGAGAGTGATTTTTATTGGAATTCTTGTGCACTTATAGATCATTTTGGAATATTTTTCTTTATTTTTTCTTTTTAAATATATCTTTATTGATTTCAGAGAGAGGAAAGGAGAGGGAGAGAGAGAGAAGCATCAATGATGAGAGTCATTGATCGGCTGCCCCCTGCATGCCCCCCAACTGGGGATCGAGCCCGCAACCCGGGCATGTGCCCTGACTGGGAGTTGAACTGTGATTCGCCTGAATCCTAGGTCAATGCTCACTGCTGAGCCATGCCCGGCCGGGCTGGAATATTTTTCTATGTCTTCTATATCCTTGAGTAAACTTTGATTTGATTTTGTAAAAATTTTTGTTATGTCTATTTTTGGGTACCTTATAGTTTTGTTGCTGTCATGATCAGGATCTTTTTAAAGTTATATTTCTAATTGGTTCTTGCTATAGTATATAGACAATTAATTGGTATAGAAAATATATTGATTTCTGTTGCTCATTCAACTGAGCTCTTTCATTCATTGTTCCATAGACTGGTTTGGATTTTCTAAGTAGACAATCACATTATTTGTAAGTAGTAGTAATCTCATTCCTTTTCCAAAATAGAAACCTCTGTGTGTGTGTTTTTTCTTTTGTTGTTGTTGTTGTTAATCCTCACCCAAGGACATTTTTTCCATTGATTTTTTTAGAGAATGGAAGGGAGGTGGAGAGACAGAGAGAAACATCAATGTGAGAGGGACATATCAATTGGTTGCCTCCCACACTCACCCTGACCAGGCCGGGGATCAAACCTGCAGCCCAGGTACATGCCCTTCTCTGGAATTGAACCTGAGACCCTTCAATCCACAGGCCAACACTCTAACTACAGAGCCAAACCGGCCAGGGCTCTGTGTGTGTTTTCTTAAATAATTTTGGCTAGAACCCCAAGAAGAATGTCAAATAGAAAGAAGGTAATGGTGAGCATCTTTCTGATCTTTAATGGGAAGGCTCCTGAAATGACACCAGCTAAAACAGTCTCCTTAACCACCGTTTTATTCTTGATACCCTGGAATAGTGCCTACTCCTTCCTGTCCCCTTCTCCCCTCCTACTTTGTCTTTTCATGCAGCACACACTCTCTCCTCACACATCTCAGATTGCAGTCATCTTGTGCCAGCGTGTGATTTCAGTTACCTGTCATAAGCCAAGCATTCACAAGATTGACATCTCTAAACCAGGACTCTTCTCAGCTCTGGACTCACTGAAGAGCTCCTCTTGGATTTCTTTCATGCACTGTTAACTTGGTACCTCTAAAACTGAGTTTTTTATTAACTAGTGTTGAGCTGGACCCCTGGGTATAAAGCCCACTACCTGATTCAGTGTTAAGAACCAGAAATAGCCCTGGCTAAGGTGGCTCAGTTGGTTGGACATCCTCCTGTGCACCAGGAGGTTGCCAGTTGGATTCCCTGTCAAGGGCACATGCCCTGATTTTGGGCTCCATCCCCGGTAGGGGGAGCGCAGGAGGCAGCTGATTGATGTTATACACCCATATTGATGTTTCTCTATCTCTCCCTCTTCCTTCCTCTCTCTCTAAAAGTCAATAAACTATTCTAAAAAAACAAACAGAAGAAAGGCCTTCTACCCTGACTGACTCTCTGAGAGGGTTTTATTTCCTGCTAATATAGGCTCAAACCAGCCACCCCACCCTAGTCCTACCTCAGTTTTTGCCCTGGATATTGGCCACACAGCCTGCCTGTCCCAGAAACTCCTGCCATCCTTGCATACTTACCCCAAGAACCACATCCTTCCCTGCCAACAGCTCTTGTTTCCTTGCCTGCTGCACCTAAGCATGCATATAGCTGTTTCTAGTTATCACCCTCCTTCCCCACCCCTGGAGGGGCCTCCTCAAGTTTCCTGTGGAGAACAAATAGAGGTTTTAGGGGTTCCTCTGGGGCTCACTTCATCTGGATGCATGGGCAGAAGGAGGCTAACCTCTGTTCATCTCTGTGTGAGCAGGAAATATGAGCTGTACAGCATGGACTGGGACCTGAAGGAGGAACTCAGGGACTGCCTGGTGGCCGCTGCACCCTACGGGGGCCCCATTGGTAAGACACTCCCTGCCACAGCATGCTCTGGGACCTTGGGGTGAACTCATGGTCCTTGACTCCTAGGAGTCCTATTGTTGGATTGTTCTTGTTGGCATATGGCACCCTTCCGCACCCCCCTCTCAAACCCCTATTGAGATGCTTTTAATTCTGGTTCTCATGAGGCCTGCTTCATATGGTGGGCATGAGGAGCTACTTCATGAGGCTGCTTTATATGCGCTGGGCTTAGGGAGCTAGGACAGGAGGTCTCTTTTCAAACTGCAGCGCTGCTGAGGAACCCCTGGAAGAAGGAGAAGGCTGCAAGTGTACGGCCGGTACTTGAGATCTACTCTGCGTCTGGCATGCCTCTGGCCAGTCTGCTGGTGAGCACCTGCGGCCTGCCCTGGGGCTGGGGACTGGGCAGGGCTTCTGTGTCCCAAGACAGTCTCATGAACTTACTCTCTACAGTGGAAGAGTGGGCCAGTGGTATCCCTGGGCTGGTCAGCTGAAGAGGAGCTCCTCTGCGTGCAGGAAGATGGTGTAGTACTGGTTTACGGGCTTCATGGTGACTTCCGGAGACACTTCAGTATGGGCAATGTAGGGGCCACAGGAAGTTGGGAAAAAGGGATGGAGTCTGTGACCCTGTGGCTTTTTTAAGGCCCCTCTCCACTTGCCCCTTTCCCCAGGAGGTGCTCCAGAATCGGGTTCTAGATGCCCGGATCTTCCATACCGAATTTGGTTCTGGAGTGGCCATCCTCACAGGGGCCCACCGCTTCACCCTCAGTGCCAATGTGGGTGACCTCAAACTCCGCCGAATGCCAGAAGTGCCAGGTGAGTACTGACACCCCTGAGATAATCATTCAGTGCCTATAGATGTGCTTCCAGACTGTGGGATCCACAGAGGCAGAGTCTGTGGGCTCTGGTCATCCTGAGGTTTTCCTCTTCCCTGACCCCAGGTTTGCAGAATGCACCCTCGTGCTGGACTACACTGTGCCAGGACCGAGTGGCACACATTCTTCTGGCTGTGGGACCCGATCTTTACCTCTTAGACCATGCAGCCTGTTCCACAGTGGTGAGGGCCTGTGAAATGGAGGGGTGGGGAAGGCTGTGGGGAAGCACTGAGAAGTTAGTGTCTCTGGTGTCTCCCGGCCCTGCCCCAGACGCCCCCTGGCCTGGCCCCAGGAGTGAGCAGCTTCCTGCAGATGGCGGTCTCTTTTACCTACCGACACCTGGCACTCTTCACAGACACGGGCTATATCTGGATGGGGACAGCTTCACTCAAGGTTTGATCCTGAGATAACACAGGGGCACTTTGCCTTGTCCAGGGGAGATCTGTTTAGGGTAGAGAAGGGGCTTTTTAACCTGAGTGCTGGGACAGGACCATGACATTTCCCTGCATCCTTTCAGGAAAAGCTGTGTGAGTTCAACTGCAACATCCGGGCCCCCCCGAAACAGATGGTCTGGTGAGGATGGGAGTCTTGTGCTGGGGTTTGGGGTGGAAGTAGCCTTGTTTCTTGGGACACCTTGATTCATCCTGTCTACTGGCCAAACCAAGGGGAGCTTTCATCATATCTTCTCTGCCAGTGCACACTTGAGGGAAATCCCTGCCCCACTGTGGGCCTCAGATACACCCAGGAGCTGACAGTACAGGGTAAAATGAAAGCAGACAGGCCAATCAGAGGAAGGGGAGTGGGAGCAGGAGGCATGCTCAGGGCTGTGCCAAGGCAAAGTGATGTAAGCAGCAATATGAGAGACCTGGCTGTGGGCCTTGCGTCCCGTCCATGTCTCCTACATGTTTGTGTGGTGCTGTACACAGGTGCAGCCGTCCTCGCAGCAAGGAAAGGGCTGTTGTGGTGGCCTGGGAGAAGCGGCTGATGGTGGTGGGTGATGCACCTGAAAGCATCCAGTATCCTTGGAGGGCTACCTGTGGGGGTGGGAGAGGAGAGGGGAAAGGGGTCACTTGCCCCATCCCATCTTTGGATGTTCTTACGAACCTTAACCAAACTGAGGTTTGTGCTGGATGAGGACTCCTACCTGGTACCTGAGCTGGATGGGGTCCGCATCTTCTCGCGCAGCACCCATGAATTCCTGCATGAGGTTCCAGGTGAGGCCTTTACAAGGGCACCATGTAAGGGAACCTGGGACAGGGGCACTTTGGCACTGCAGCTGCTGTGGGCTGGTGCCCCAGAGCAGGATCAGGGCATTGAGGCATTGAGGCAGAGCTGAGAGTTCTCTGCCCCCTCCCCCACTCACCATCTCCCTTCCCCAGTGGCCAGTGAGGAGATCTTCAAAATTGCCTCAATGGCCCCTGGAGCACTGCTGTTAGAGGCCCAGAAGGAATATGAGGTAAAGCCCTGGGCTTCTCCCCAGGCCCCAAGATGCTCTCTATCCCCTTCCCCTGATCGGCCCTGCCCCCTGCCCCTGCCCCTGCCCCTGCCCCTGCCCCTGCCCCTGCCCCTGCCCCTGCCCCTGCCCCTGCCCCTGCCCCTGCCCCTGCCTGGATATGGGTGGACACAGCCAGGTACCACCTATGAAGAGAGGGGTACAGGCAGGACACTAGGCTGGGCTGGAGAGGGCCAGCTCAGGAGGACCTTAGTGACATGGGGTCCTCCATGTGGTGTTAGGGAGGGGCAGGGAGCCCCCACTATCCCCAGCCCAGCCACAAGTCAGGGCTACTATCAAGAGGTCTCAGGGCCTCTCACAGGAAATTGTGAGGAATATGTGAACACCTAGGGTGGACTGAGTGGGCTGAGGTGGTTTGGGTTCCAGCCTCTGCTGCTCATTTGAATCACATCCCAGAGGGACTGGGGGCCAGATGTGTGGGTATTCTCCTTCATGATGCTGTGTCCCTGGCATCCCCCCTTTCCCCAGAAAGAGAGCCAGAAGGCGGATGAGTACCTGCGGGAGATCCAGGAGCTGGGGCAACTGACCCAGGCCGTGCAGCAGTGCATTGAGGCTGCGGGACATGAGCACCGGCCAGACATGCAGAAGAGCCTGCTCAGGGTTGGCTTGGGCTACATGGCTGGTGGGAGGGGCACTGGGCGGGGTTGGGCTGGCAGTGAGGGGAGCTCTCCTCTGTTGCCCTCTGGCTCTTTTCAGGCTGCCTCCTTCGGAAAGTGTTTCCTCGATAGATTTCCACCTGACAGCTTCGTGCGCATGTGTCAGGACCTGCGTGTGCTGAATGCCATTCGGGACTATCACATTGGGATCCCCCTCACCTATAGCCAGTATCCCCAAGTATATTAGAAGGGTGTTCACAGCCAGGGGTGGCAGGGGAAGGGAAAGGAGCTTAGAGATGCTGTCTGAAGGTCCTTGGCAAATAATACTTATTCACCAATTGGATCCTTAACCAAGTAAAATGCAGATACAAGCAGCTCACCATCCAGGTGCTGTTAGACAGGTACAGCATGCCCAAGGGTGTGGGAGGAGGGCTCTAAGTGGGCAGGCATTACAGCCCCTGGTGGTTTCTTGTGGTCAGTGCTCCTGACCCATTTCTTTGGGATCTGGGAGTCCAAAGTTATAGACAGTGACCACTCTGCCCTCTCTTTCTAACCCACCTCACCCCTGTACCCGTTACCCCTTGCCTGCCAGGCTTGTGTTACGGAGGCTTTACCCCCTGGCCATCCAGATATGCGAGTACCTGCGCCTTCCTGAAGTGCAGGGTGTCAGCAGGATCCTGGCCCACTGGGCCTGCTACAAGGTGAGGATATAGGACAGGGTCCAGGAGCATTTAGGCACTTTCAGACCCTGGTGAGATGTAGGAAATAGGATGTGTAGGGCTGAAGTCCTGATCGAAGGCTGGTGGGGTTAGGGGTGAGATCCAGGTATATATGACACTCCTTCACTCTGCAGGTACAACAGAAGGACGTGTCCGACGAGGATGTTGCTCGGGCCATTAATCAGAAGCTGGGGGACACACCTGGTGTCTCCTACTCTGACATTGCTGCACGGGCCTATGGCTGTGGTCGCACAGAGCTGGCCATCAAGGTGTGGGTGCCTAGCCCTTTCCAGACACTCTGACATGGGCAGTTGAGGTCCCCAGGCCAGCTCATTTTTTCTGTGTCTTCCTCCCCACCCCATAGCTGCTGGAGTATGAACCACGCTCTGGGGAGCAGGTACCTCTTCTTCTAAAAATGAAGAGGAGCAAACTGGCCCTGAACAAGGCCATCGAGAGTGGGGACACGGACTTGGGTGAGCAAGGTTTGGGTGAGGCCAAGGCCAGGGCCCCTGGGCTGAGCAAGGGGGCGGGCTGGAGTCTTCATCCTACCTATTGTCCCATAGTATTCACCGTATTGCTGCACCTGAAGAACGAGCTGAACCGAGGAGATTTTTTCATGACCCTTCGGAACCAGCCGATGGCCCTCAGCTTGTACCGACAGGTATGTGTAGTGGGCTGCAGTAGGACTGGAGCTTCCTGAGCCCCTGAGTTGTCCTTACTGACTGATTGCCTACCTTGACTCCAGTTCTGTAAGCATCAGGAGCTAGAGACGCTGAAGGACCTTTACAATCAGGATGACAACCACCAGGAGCTGGGCAGCTTCCACATCCGAGCTAGCTACGCTGCAGAGGAGGTCTGAGGCCCACAGAGTGGGTGGGGCCTGTGGGCTGGGCTGTTGGTCTGGTTACTTCACCGGGCATCTAGGCCTCATATTTGGTACACACCCAATCTGGTTCTCACTGTTGAGGGAGAGTGAGAAGACATGAGGTCAGGATAAGTGTTGGTCCCAGAGGAGCTAGCCTTCCCACTAGGGACACCAGATTGGTTCACCCAACGGGTAAGGCTGGCCCTGGTGACCCTTGGCACAGGGATCAGGGAGAAAACTATAGCCTGGGTGGGGAGGGCTGAGGTCCCTTGAGCTATGAGCTCAGGCTTCCCTTCTTGCTCTTACAGCGTATCGAAGGGCGGGTCGCAGCTCTGCAGACAGCAGCCGACGCCTTCTACAAGGCCAAGAATGAGTTTGCAGCCAAGGTTTGGTCTTCTCTTTTCTAAGAACCTCCTTGCTTCCTCTCCCAGTCTTCTCTCCTTTCCCTGTCATCCCCATCCTGCCTTATTCCTGTCCCTAGGCCACAGAGGATCAAATGCGGCTCCTACGGCTACAGAGACGCCTAGAAGATGAGCTGGGGGGTCAGTTCCTAGACCTGTCTCTACATGACACAGTCACCACCCTCATTCTCAGTGGCCACAACAAGCGTGCAGAGCAGCTGGCACGTGACTTTCGCATCCCTGATAAGAGGTAGGCTCAGGCTGTGAGTAGGTCCTGGGATCCCTCCCCCTCCAGCAGCACCTCCAAGCCTAACTTCCCTACAGGCTCTGGTGGCTGAAGTTGACTGCGCTGGCAGATCTGGAAGACTGGGAAGAGCTAGAGAAGTTTTCTAAGAGCAAGAAATCACCCATTGGCTACCTGGTGAGGCAGGGGCCCTCCCTCTACCTCCCACCAGGGAGGGTAGTCCTGGGGAGAGGACCAGGCCTAGAGATAGGCTGATGACCTATTGATGCATGTATTCAGCTAGCCAAAATAATTAGTGGGTGCTTCCTCTGTACACGTGTTCATGGGCCAAGTACATGAGAGAATGGGCCCAAGTCAGCCTGCAGATGTCAAGTAAAAGTCCTCTTTGAGTGGAGGGAGGAGAGGGAGGGGGACAGGGAAAGCACATCTGCCAGGCAGTGGAGTATATTTAGGGGATTTGTTTTCTGTGGCAGGCAGTTCAGAGGTGTGGTGGGTAGGTGGAGCAGCCATGAGAGAAAGCACAGGCCCTGAGAGGACAGGAAATGCCTGCTGTAAGAGGGTAGCAATAGATGGTGGAGTGGATGCATGGAAATAATTGGTCTCAAGGCTCTAACAGGTCTTTGGTTTAGGTTGTTTCTGCCCTGAGAATGTTGAGATCACACCTGTTGCAGGTGTGTGTTGGGGCAGGAGTGGGGGAATTATCGATATTGAAGGGTATATAAATTATACAGGAAAGATGTGTCCAGTGGGCTTTTTTTCATAAGAGAGATGACAAGAGGGCTCTGTCTTATCTTCTCTCTCCATCCCCTTCTTCTCTAAGCCCTTTGTGGAGATCTGCATGAAGCAACATAACAAATATGAGGCCAAGAAATACGCCTCTCGTGTGGGTCCCGAACAGAAGGTCAAGGCCTTGCTTCTCGTTGGGTACGCTGGCTGAGAGCCCTGTGGGTGCTAGGTGGCTGAGCCAGTGGACTGATAAGGGGCATGGTTTGTGTCCTTGGTCAGCCCAACACCATCTTCCCTCCTGCTCAAACCACAGAGATGTGGCTCAGGCTGCAGATGTGGCCATTGAGCGCCGGAATGAGGCAGAGCTGAGCCTTGTATTGTCCCACTGCACTGGAGCTACAGATGGGCCCACGGCAGACAAGATTCAACGGGCCAGGACACAAGCCCAGAAGAAGTGAGGGGCCTACCCTGCATGTCTCCTTGAGTCCTGGGCTTGGCAGAAGTGTCTGCTCATTCAGCTCCTCCCCCAGAGTTAAGCTGAGGAGCTGGGTGTGAAAGGAGCCAGGAATCTGGTTGTAAATAAAGTTGGAACATTTTAGAGTGCTTGTCTTATGCAGTCCCAGCTAAGCAAAAGCAGGCTAGAGGCAGAACCATATAGACACCTCAGCAAAACTCCATGTTTGTGTTGGGTCTGGAAAAGGAGCTTCTCCAGGTACATTTATAAGATACCTGCCCCTCTGTATGGTTACCAGGGAAAGCCCTCTCAAACTCCCAGCCCCTAGAAAGATTATGGGGAGAGATGGCACAAAACTTAAGCAACAACTCATCAAGAACCATACTGAAAAGCATTGTACACACTTACACAAGAACCATACAAAACACTTGACCATTATTTCATTTATTCCATGTAACAGCCCTGTGAGAGAAGTAACAAAGGCCCTCCCTTTGCCTCTATAACTTGTTTCCTAAGCCCATTTCTTTTATGAATTACTTCTCCCTTTGTGATTTTATAAATAAATATTCTCTTATAGTTTGAAAATAAAATTAAATTAAAAATTAAGCCTGGCCGGGCATGGCTCAGTGGTTGAGCATCGACCTAGGATCCAGGAGATCACAGTTCGACTCCCGGTCAGGGCACATGCCCGGGTTGCGGGCTCGATCCCCAGTAGGGGGCGTGCAGGAGGCAGCTGATCAGTGACCACTCTCTTATCATTGATGTTTCAACTCTCTCTCTCCCTTCCTCTCTCTGAAATCAATAAAGATATGTTTTTTTTTAATTTAAAAAGGAGAGATAAGTAACATAACCCCATTTTATAGAAGAGGAATTTGAGGTCTGGGGAGGTTTGGTAACAGCAAATATGTGGCAAAATGGATTTGAAACCATGTTGGACATTTGGGAATCTTAGAGCTTCTCTTTGGATGTTGTGGTAAGAGAGGAGGGATGATTCAGAGCTTGAACTGCAATTAGGCCCTTTGTGAGCAGGGGAACCTGAGCAAGGCCTGGATGTGCACCGCAGTGAGAATTGGAGGACTAATGAGAGACATGTGGACAGCAGATTGCAGGGGCTGGAGGAGGAGCCTTTGGAAACCTTGCCCACTGAACAGTGGTGAGCACTTCCTGAGTGGTCTCTGGGCTGAAGAGAAAAGATGGAATTCTCTTGGCAGTTCCGCTGAGGGAGGACTACGCTCTGGGGACCCTGGCTCCACCCTGCCCCGAATGGAGGTTTCATCCCCAGTCAGTAGGAGCACCTTTTTGGCCCTCTAGTCACCCTATCTCTAGCCTTCAGTTTGTACTCCTAGACACCTTGGCTTCACGTCCCAGTGCCCTAACCTAACACTGAGGGCATTTTTTCTCTTGTTACCCCTTCGTCTAGAAGGGAGACAAAGGAGGAAACCAAAACCCAGAGAGAGGGCAGGCCTCACCAAAGCTTCCAGCTGCTGAAAAAGAGTGAGAGAGGCCTAGTAATATTTTTCTTTTTCTTCCCCCACCTGATTTGTAAATGTTAGTTTGTGGAAATCCTCCCAGGGGATATAAGTCAAACTGTAAAACAACCATTTCTTATGCTTACCACTTAATACATGGGTCAGGAATTTGGACAGGGTAAGACAGGGATGGTTTGTCTGTTCTACAGTGCCTGGGTCAACAGCTGGAAGACTCAAAGGTTGAAGGTGACTTGATAGCTGAAGGCTAGAATCATCTGAAGGCTTGGTAACTCACAGTCTGGCAGTGGAAGCTGGTTTCTGACTGGAATCTTAGCTGGGGCTGTCAGAACACATACAACCTACAACATGTGAGGTATGAACACATACCTCACAACATAGCACCAGGATCCCAAGGGCAGCATCCCAAGAAAGCCAGGCAAAGCTGTACTGCCTTCCCTAACCTAGCTTTGGGAGTCACAGCTGCCACATTCTTTGTCCAGGCAGTCACATAGGCCTACACCACCCAATTTCTAAGGGAAATTGACTCTACCTCTTGATAGGGGAGTAGCAAGATTCTAGAAGAATGCAGAACTGGAAATGTGGCCAGTTTTTGGAATCACCATCTGGCACAGCCTAGCAGATTTCTCTCTCAGAATCAGCAGACACCTCCAGGGAAAGGAATGGATCATCATTCTGAGCTTTTTTCCTCTCTAGTCTTGGCCCCATAATTCTTCACCCACAATTCTTCACCTCCCTGGTAGCTCTTTAGTAACTTTTTAAAATGTTTTCTCCAGCTTTCCTAGTTCTCGATGAAAAGAAGTTGGTACCACATAACCCAGTCCACCCTCTGAAAGGGGGGCCCTGGGCAGTGCTTTTAGAATGTACACAATAAAAAGCCTATGTCCCCAAAGTAACATGCAGCATATTTACTCATAGTCATATCCAAACATTAAACATTGAACACATGAAGGTCTAGAAATATGTGAGAATAATGATAATATACAAAGTGATTACAACTTCAAAAAAGTGTATGCATGTAGGGAAGCACTAGAATTGTTCACGGGGAGAGTTGTTTGAAAATTGAAGGCAGCCATGTGTACCTTTTGTAAAATTAAACACTGATCCCCCCCCCCAACATTTTATCACGAAAACTTTCAAACATGCACTAAGTTGAAAGAATTTTACAGTGAATACCTGTACACCCACCCCCTGGATTCTACCATTAACATTTTAAAATATTTATCATATATCTATCCATCTATCCATCCTTTTATCCATCTTACGAATGTCTTATTTTTAATGCATTTCAAAGTAAGTTGCAGTCATTAGTACACTTCTAAATGTTTCATAATGCATTTCATTAGCTAAAGTTCATTTGTTTGCAATTTGTTTCCCCCCCAGACAAAATCTATATATACAGTGCTCAGATCTTAAGCATACATTTGCTGAGTTTTGACAAATGCATAGACTTACAGTGATATTTTAAAAACAACCAGGATTTTTTTTTTCCAAATCTTCTACTGATCAATTGAAATTTGTGTAAAATGCCTTCTACTCTGAGCAATCTGCATAGTGGGCCTGGGCCTACAATCTGGGTGAGGCCAATTCTTGGCCAATGGGTGGGGCTAGGATTGGGCCTGGGACCAGGATTTCAGGGCTGGGGGCAGAGGATTGGAAACATTTCTTCTAGTTTAGGATATTAATGGCAGCCCTGGAGTGAGAGTCAGAGCAAAGACTCCTACCAGCCACCTCAGGGAGAGTTCTGTGGTCTCTTTTAGGTACAGTACTGGCAAATGACCTCGGAAGTAGAACAGTGGCCTGGAAAGGCACTTGGCTCTCATTTACTTCAACATTCTGTCTGATTGCCTTGCTTTTTTTTTTTTTTAAGAAATAGAGTGAAGGAGAGAGATCTTTTGATGTTTTCGTAGTTTTTCTTGTATATATATGTTTTTATTGATTTTAGAGAGAGAGGAAGGGGGAGGGAGAGAGAGATAGACACATTGATCTGCTGCCTCCTGCAACCCCCTACTGGGGATCGAGCCTGAAACCCAGATATGTGGCCTGACTGGAGTCGAATTGGGTACCTCTTGGTGCACAGGACAGCGCTCAACCACACTCGCCAGGCGCCTTGTTTATTTTCATTACAGCATTTAAGAAGTTTTCTTGTTCACTTGTTTGTTTATTGTCTGTCGCCCCATCCAGAATGTTTCATGAGAGCAGAGACCTTTACTGTCTTACTCCCTGCTGTGTCCAGCACATGGTCTGTACTCAATAAGTACTTGTTGAGTAAATGACTCATTGTTCCATTTACTACATGGGGAAGGGAGGCCCTGAGAGGGGAAGTGACTTGTCTACAGAAACAGGAGTCCTTTACCCCTCTCCTCCAGCTCTCCTTATAATCTAGTTCTTTTCTCATGACCCCTGGCACCTATCTGTAGGTATACACTCCTGTGGGGTAGGACTAAACCAGGACTGGGAGGAAGGCTTCGGCCTCCCACTTGGGTAAACCTGGGTACAGGAAGCCTCCCTCCCCCCCTTATCTCAGTTCTTTTCTCCTCTTTGAAGATAGCCCTTTGTCCTGTGGTAGAGGGGCGAAGCTGTGGACAGCCCAGGGTCAGGTAGGATGGGGAGGATGGGCAGGTCTCCACAGGTGGGCAGCTGAGGATGGGACTCTGTCCTCTCCCACTGGCAACAGGGTATGTGTGGTTGCCAAGCTGAACTCTCCTTCCCCAGGTCTCCAGAATGAGACACCCAAGACCCTGCCTCTCTTTGGTCTGAGGTTCTGACACCCCCTGCACACACACCACAAATGGTCTGACCACAGTGCAGCTGTCTCATGGAGAGAAGGAACTGCATTTACTGAGACAGGGTTACTTGCCAAGCTGTACATGCCTGCAATTCTCAGTACAGTCCTGAGAGGTTCCAGGAAGAGTAGCAGAAGGAGATTCAGGTCACCCAGCCAATGGAGAAGCTTGAACCCCAGGGTTCTCTCCCACACCCAACTGAAGCATTTTCCCAAGTGTGGTCACACAGGCTGGAGATCCTGCAGATCTCAAGGATGAACACTTAAAAAAAAAAGCAAGCTATTTATTTTAATGTGTATTAGAAAACATGAGTAGCATATCAAAACCTTTTATGGTAAAGTAAGTAAAAATATAAATAAAATATAAATGAACTAAAACATTAAATACTAACCTGGTGGGCGTGGCTCAGCGGTTGAGCATCGACCTATGATCCAGGAGATCCCAATTCTGGTCAGGGTACATGCCCTGTTAGATTCCCAGTAGGAGGTGTGTAGGAGGCAGCTGATCAATGATGCATCATTGATGTTTCTCTCTCCTCTCCCTCTCTGAAATCAATAAAGACATTTAAAATAAGTGTAGCTCGGATGTAGATAAAGGAAAACCACACTGATCAGGTTGGTCCTAGGGTGCTGCTATTCTAGCTACCCAGGGACTTCCTACAGTCATTGTTTTTCAGGGGTTCTAAACACTTTGAACGCAGGCTTTTCACTTTTCCGTTGGCGTGCAGATACCGAGTACAGACTTCGTGGGAAACGTGAACGGTGGGCATATGAAAGAACTTGCCCTCATTGGGTCTAACAGGAGATTGGGCATGTGGCCTGCGGGCCTTGGAGCTGGAGTGGCTGTCCTACAGGGGCGCCTTGGGTTTCGACGTTTCACACCGCTTCTGGGCAAACCCTGCCCAGAGGGAATAAGAAACACGTCTCCCACTAAAGAAGGGACTTTTCCGCTGGCGAGGGGATGGCCTGAAAGAGGCCCACTGCACCCAGTACTCGCAGGCTCCAACTCTGGTCGGCATGCACTCACTTATCCAACAAATACGGGGGCGGGGTGTGCACGGTTTTAAGTTGGAGCCCCAACTGCATGCGGTGGTGGGGACTGGACGTGGAAGGGGCACAAACCAAGTGAAAATGGCAGCTGATGTGGCCGCCTTCTCCACCAAAGTGTCCCCACCTAACCCGGCCCGCCAGGAAGAACTGACGCTGACTACAGACCCTACCCCTGGGGTGCGCGGGTCAATCCTGCGACTCTGCCCAATAGATGGTGGGAGGGGAGGGGTTCAGGGGCTGCGGGCCAGGAGGAAGGGCTCGCTGCAACCCACCCCAGGTAGTGCAAACTCCAGGTCGGGTGAAGTGTCACTGCCAAGCTCTGTTTGCACACTGCTGTGCAATCTATCTCCACCCTACAGACGCCCACTCTCCCAGTGCGGATCCCGGTGTGTCCGAGGGACGCTGCATGGGGGTCACAACCAAGAGAGTGTGTCACCAGCCACCCACCTGGGCTCCAATCGGCCTTCAGCAGCGGGTACCCAAGTCCTGCAGCCTGGGAAACCGTTCCTGCTGGGCAAATGGACGGCTGGCTTTGGGGCGCCACACATAGGGCCGGGAGCACTGGCGAGGAGTTACGCACCTCCTACCCGGTCCCGGGCCCCAAGGGGGAGCGCGTCTCCTGGTCCTCCCAGCGCTTTGAACCTCCCCTCCCCGCCCCCGCCAGGCCTATCCAAACAACACCCCTGCCACAGAGCACCATGTGTTGTGTTTCTTCCCGGCTCCGCGGCGAGCCAGGCCCCGGTGCGTGCATCTGGAAAGCGAAGATTTCCCTGGGGCTCGGGTGGGGACGGCGTGGGCTGACTCGATGTAAGACGACACCCACGGTGCCAGACCCGTTCGAGGGGCTTTGCAGGTTCTTCTTTCTTCCCCGTGAGAGTCTTTTTCCTTTAAATACCTTGCAGCAATTAGGGGTGGGGGAATCCGAATGGAACACGTTTGGAGAGAGGAGTGAGAAGACAGCACTTGAATTCCAGACCGCCTTTGTCGCTAGACGGTGTAACTTGTATTTGGCCGCAGTTTTCGCATCTGAAAACTGGGAGGAAGGCCCACGTCTAAGGGGCTGGGACTGTAGAGAGGCGAAAGGCGTGGGTGCACGCGTGGCCGGAGCTCCAGGAGTCCTGTTTCCCGGAGGACAGGGCTTCAATGGGGCGCATATCGCTGCGATGGGGCAGCGCGCGAGACGGTGAGACCGTGGGACCCAGCTCTGCGCGGGTTGCAGTGAGCAAGCACTCGGAGGCGCGCAGAGGCGGGGCCCCGGAGGGCCGGGAGACGCCCTTTTAGTGTGGGCCAATCAGCGCTCGGCTCTGAACGGCCAATAAGGAGGCACCTTACAGCCAAGGCCGGCTCAGGAGCTAGGCTGCGGCGAGTGTGGTGCTGACAGAGGCGCGCGCGCGCGAACCAGCTCGGACCCCGGGCCGCTGCAGCCGTCCCCGTCGCCCTCTCTTGTCGCCTTTCAGCCACTTCCCCTCGCCATGGAGGCGAGGCCGCCGCCGCCGCCGCGGGGCTCCAAGCCGCGGGCCGGGCGGCGGCCCTGAAGGCGTGTGGCGGGCCGAGACGCCGCCGCGCAGCCGAGGCGGAGCCGCCGTCCTCGTCCCCAGCGGTCCCGCCCAGCGCCGGACTCCGTGAGTGTTCGCGGCCGCCGCCGCCGCGGGGGCTTTGGAAGTGGCGGGGTAGGGGTGGGGGGCTCTGGGCGTGGGCGGGAGGGGTACCTGGCAGGAGCCCCAATCCCTTTTTTCCCGGTGGAAGCCTTCCGGCGTCTAGAATCCCGTCGGCTCGCACACCCTCGCGCCGTCCGGGGGCGGGGGCGGGGGCGGTCCCCGGAAACGTGCGGGATGGTCGCTGACCCCTGACGACTGCCCGGGAACTTCGCGCGCGTCCTCCTGGGGGCAGGCCCGGGCTGCCCGAACTCGTTCTCAATGAAGAAACTTGGAACAGTGGGAACAATTTGCTCAGGTCCATTTAATGGGAAGAGAAAGGGAAACTCCTGGCCTGAGAAAATTTGCTCTTGCAGAGACCAACTTTTCTTTCCCGTGAAGCCCCCAGACCCCTGTCGCAGGCCCCTCTTTTTTCCGCCCACTCCCAACTGTTGAGGCCGCTTAAGAAAGGAAATGGGGCTTAGAGCTGCCCAGACCTCAGAGCGAGCCAGTCGGGAATTCAGATACCCCTCCCTTTCTACTTTTGGGAAATAAAATAAAGAATATCGGTTTTTGAAAAATTAGTTCCTAGTTGTATTTCCTGAAGATAAAAATAATAATGGCAGAGCTGAGCCCAATGTTGAAGGGTTGGGTTTTTTTTGGTGTTTTTTTTTTTGGTTGTTTTTTTGAGGTCATGTTGTTTGTAAGACAGGAAAAGAATGTTCAGAACCTCCCTAGACGGGGTGAATGCCTCCAGGAACCTTTGCCCAGGGAGGGAGTCCTGCTCTAGAACCGGTCGCATTTCCCGAGATCTCATCAGCCACCTGCTTGCTGTGAAGGCGGCCCTAGAACTAGAAGATGGTGGGCGGGGGAAGGAATGACAGGGAAGATGGGCGAACATCTCCCCGCCTGGCCACTCCTTCAAAAAGCACAGAGCTGATGCTGTCATCTGTTTACTTAAAAATTCCCTCAGTGTCCTTTTCCCATGGGTTGAGTGAAGCCTAAAATGTCTTATCAAGTCATACAAGGCCTTGACAGTCTTGCCTTAACTTACTCTCTTAGTTTTAGTTGAATTCTTTGGTTCTCCGTACCCCCCTCCCTAGCTGTTCGGAGCTGCTCGCTTGCCTCAGCCCGAGTTTGGATGCCTATGCTTCTGTGATCCTTTTTCCTCCCCACTTTTATCTGGCCAGCTCTGTCTTTTCCTTTGCAGCCCTTTTCACTAGAGAAGCCTCTTGACGGAAGGAGCTGTGTCTTGTGTACCTTTTCATCTCTCATGCTGAGAGGATTCTTGCTCCTGATTGGCTTGTGGGTTCTATTCTGTCTCTTCTCCCTATATCTTTGCTCTTTTTACTTCCAGGTACTCACTTCCCAAAAGAATCTTTCCTGTTTCTTGAGGGCTTTCTTGGAGTGCATGCCTATGGCTTTTGGTATCTCTGATTCCCCATTTCCACCCCAGCCAGCCCCGCCATTAGTAGTCATCAGGCAAGAACTGTCAGGCCTCATATCCCACTGGCATCCAGTCTGCTTGACTGTCTCCCAAAGGCCAAAAGCCCAGGGTGTCTTTTCACCTCTGCCTTCCTCTAGTGGTCTGACTGATATGTGCACTCTAAGGCATAATGGGATCCCAGAGGCTGTTTACTGGACACCTTTTAGCCATTTATTTACCATCTGGGTGAAATTCAGAACCAGAAAAGCCAATCCTCAGACAAGTACATTCATGTTCTTTCTGTTTGTTAGGGGAAGTGCTTGGGATACAAATTAAAAGTGAGGAGGTCCAATCTTTACCTTTGAGGAGCTCACAGTCTAATGCAGGACAGATGGATACAAATATATCACAGGTGATATGAAGGTGTAATAATAATAACTTTTATTTGCCTTGTGACAAGCTATGTAATAAATTTCCATGAATTA
Organism: Miniopterus schreibersii; assembly: GCF_964146895.1. NCBI lineage: Eukaryota > Metazoa > Chordata > Mammalia > Chiroptera > Miniopteridae > Miniopterus > Miniopterus schreibersii. Next base: position 64,382,700 of record NC_138110.1, read on the forward strand.
TTTAATGCTTTCAACAGTCATGTAGAGGCTTATTCCTACTTGACAAGGGTGGAAACTGAGGCCATACAGTGGGCAGATGAAGGAATAGGCAGGATTTGAATCTTAGCAGTCTAGTTCCAGAGCATCTGCCAGGCTGTGTAGAAAGTATTCCCTCCCTAGGTAGTTCAAGAAAGCTTTACTGGGAGGGGGCCTTTGGTTCATAAAGGGTGCATAGGAGTTTGTGGACAGGACACAGGAAAGAGGGAGCAGCACAAGTGGGCTTGGAGGTGGAAGGAACCCACTGTTCTTGGGGAGCCTGGAGAAGTTAAACCTAGTTGGACTGGATAGAGGAAAGAAGGGTGGGAGGTGAGATTAGGGTGAGCTTGAGGGCTGTATGTGCTGTGTTAAAGTTTGGCCAGAAGAAAGCCACTGGAGGATTTTAAAGGAGGTCAGGGACTTGGGCTGACTGGATTTTGGAAAGGTCATTCAGGGTAGTGTGGGGCCAGATGCTGTTACTCCTGCAATTTGAGAGGCGGTGGCCAGGCTCCACAGAGGCAGAAAGAATCACAGCATTTTAGATTCAGAGGGCAGCCTATAGAGAATCCTGCTCAGTTTTGAGAAAAGATAGTAAATACATCTGAGAAAAAATCCCAGCAGTATAAGAGGGCATATAGAGAAAAATAAGTCTCCCTTCCTACCCTGACCCCCCCAAAGATAACTGAAGTTTACAGTTTCTGTGCCCTTAAATAGACACTGTTCCTTTATAAACATATGTCTATCCATAGTCCTTCCCCTATGGTACATACCAGTCACACCTTGCTCTTTTTTACTTAACATAATTAGGAAGTCATGCCATATTTGTACATATAGAGCCATTCATTTTTTTAATTGACATTCTTTTTCCTTATTTCATTGTACACACCATAATTTGTAACTAATCTTTGGGTTAAACAACATGTAAATTGTTTCCATTTTTTCTGTTACAGCGTTATGATGAATGCCCTTGTACATACTTTATGTACTCACGTATAAAATCTGAACAATAAATTTCTAAAAGTGGAATTACTGTCTCAAAGGATACATGTGCCTTTAAAAAAATTTTTTATTGACTTTTTTAGAGAGTGAGAGAAACATCGATGGGAGAGCAGCACATGGATCGGCTGCCTCCCGCATGCCCTCACTGGGGATCGAGCCCACAGGTGCCCCTACCAGGAATCAGCCAGCAACCTTTCTTTGCACGGGGGGATGCCAAACAACTGAGCCACACTGGCCAGGGAGATACATGTGCATTAAAAATTTTTAGACATGTGGCCAAGTCACCACCCTTTCGAAGGGGTTATAGTAACTTATCTTCTCTCCCCAAAATGTGAATGGGTCTTTGTCAGAATGTGTGTCCTGCCCCCCTTGATTCTAAGGTATTTCTCTCAATTTACAGGGGGGAAACATTGAGGCTCAGAAAGATAAAGTGGCTTGTGCAAGACTTAAGTGTGGGTGGTAGTTGTTTTTTAAGCAGCTCTGATATTTGTATTTGCCCAACACCTTTCATTGGAGGTGCTCAGAGTCGATTTGTAATCATTGTTGCATTGTTTTTCTCCACCTTCGTATGGAAAAAATGAAATACAGGTGAAGTTTGAGGTATAAGCAGGAAGCTGGCCAAATATAAAATCTTGTCTTTTACTTCTAGTTCAGTAACTAATAAATGTTCTAAAATGCCAAAGCTGAAGAAATGTTTTGTGTTTTTTTAGTGAGTCTAAGTACAACAAAAATAGCTTTAACGCTAACTTAGTAAAAACTGACCAGTAGCCCTAGCCGGTTTGGCTTTGATTAGAGCATAGGCCTGCGGACTGAAGGGTTCTAGGTTCGATTGCGGCCAAGGGCACATACCTCAGTTGCAGGTTCGATTGATCCCCAGCCCTGGTTGGGGCGGGTAGGGGAGGCAACCAACCTATGTGTCTCTCTCTCTCATGGATGCTTCTCCCTCCCTCCCTCTCTCTCTGAAAAGCAATGGAAAAAAATATCCTTGGGTGGGGATAAAAACAAACAAACAAACCTGACCAGCAAACCTATAGTAACCCAACATTAAAATCTGCTTTAATATATTCTCTATAGAAAAAAGAATCCATTAAATGTTAAACTTTACTCTAAATTCATATCCATCTGTGTCAGTATACTGGCGTAGATTTTTTTAATAGTTGTAATCAGTACATACAGAATATTTTTGTATTCTTGCATAGCATCAACTATTTTATATTTACTTAATAGTATCCTATGCATTGATAACCATAGTTTGTGCACTCTTTTTATTTTTATTTTTCTCCTTTTTACTGTTAAAAATGGTACTTCTGAGCACCATTGTTCAAATATTTCTTTTTGATTATTTTCTTGGACTCTTACCACCAAAGTGGGTTTGCTGACTTCAGGATATGGCTTCAATACCGAATTGCTACCTAGGAAGGTTGAACTAATTTACAACACCATCAGCAATTTATGTGTCCTGACAATCCAGCCAGTGCTATTACAAATAAAAGCTAATATTTGATTTTATCAATTTAAAAGAAATGTATTGGTACTTTGAATTATGTTTAACTTACATTTCTTTAGAAAAAGAGACTAGTAGCTCTTTAAATTTTGAAAGTGCGATATCATATCCAAGAGTTATGTAGCTAAGACCAAATTATTTTTGAAGAAAGGCATTGTTGATGGGACAGAAATATTGTGGAAATTTAGGATAAGAGCATATTGGTATGAAACAAAAGACTAGATGCTGTTTGATTGAAAATAGCAGACATTGTGCCAGGAGTTGGGAATACCCCAGAGTATCATGGATGTGATACCTGTCCCTATAGGGCTAATACAGTAACAGGCATTAATCACTTTATGGTAATTACAGATATGATCAAAGGGGAATGGTAAACCTTGTGAGTGCCAGGGAAGTTCAGTGTTGAACATTTGCAATTGAACATCACTTACAAAGGCTGGGAAGGGTTTTTGGTATCTTAGGGCATTGCTTCTCTAATTTGAATGTTCACATAAACCATCTGGGGATCTTGTTAAAATGCCAAGTCCTGATTCAGTAGGTCTCGGGTGGGACTTTGGATTCTGCATGACTAAACAGCTCCCAGGTGAGGCAGATGCTACTGGTAGGTGGATCCCACTTGGAGTAGCAAGGCCTAATTGAGAGCTTGGTGAGCACCAGAAACTGACTGACCAAGGTGAGTAGAAGGGGATAGTTCTCTGCCCTGGCTGTACTTTAGATTTACCTGGGGAACTTACAAAATCAGTGATGCAAATACCCCACCCCCAGGTATTTTTTTTTTCTTAATCTTCACCCAAGGATATATTGGTGTGTTTTTTTGTTGTGTGTTTTTTTAAATTTATTTATTTGTTTATTTCCTCACCTGAAGATATTTTTTCCGTTGCTTTTCAGAGAGAGTGGGGGGCGGGGGAGAAACAACGATGTGAGAGAGAGACATCGATTGGTTGCCTCCAGCACACCCTGACTGGGGCTGGGGATTGAGCCTTGCAACTGAGGTATGTGCCCTTGACTGGAATCGAACCTGAGACCCTTCAGTCCTCAGGCCAGTGCTTTAACCCTGAGCCAAACGAGCTAGGGCTATGCTGGTTTTTTAATTGACTTTAGAGAGAAGAAGTGGGGGAAAGGGAGAGAGAAACATCGATATAAGAAACATCAGTCTGCTGCTTCCTGCACCTAACCAGGGAATCTATTGGGACCTTTTGGTGCACAGAATGATGCTCAATCAACTGAGCCACACTGGCCAGGGCATGCATATATATATATATATATATATATATATATATATATATATATATATATATAGTATTTTTAACTCCCAAGGTGATTCTCAATATGTAGCCAGGGTTGGGCAGCACTGGACTAGAGAGAGGTGGGGGCCAGACTTGAGGGCCCCATATACCATGCAAGGATTTTGGATTTTATCCTGAAGGCAAAGCTGAGCCATTGAAGGATTTTGAGGAGAGTTAACTGATCTGATTTGCAGTTGTAAAAATTCACTATGGCAGCAATCCAGAGCAGTGGTTTTCAAAATGAGGTTGATAGGATGCTGGAAGAAAATTTTAGAGCTGCTTTTTATCATTTTTATCTAAAAAGTGATAAAACATTAAACCTAGGGATTGTCACTGGTATCTTGTTGGGTCTACAGGTCAATCAGTGTTACCATGTTAACTACAGAACTTTGGATGTACTGAAGGAAGAGAAGGGAGCTCTGCTGTGAGCGTGCAGAGCCATATTTATACATTTGCTTTCAGTCTATTGCAGCATATTGATAACAGTGTATACTATGCAATTTTCATTAAACCTTTACAAAATGGACAGGTAGCTTAAAATGATTTCTGCAAAGAAACCAGTGATTGGAGAAAATGCTAATAATTCAAGCACAAACAATGGCAGTACTGACCCTTGTCCATTCCCTATTCTCAGCTCTTGGTGAACTATTAATCAGATTAAATAAATCAGCTCTTACTATATCGGAAATATCAAGAAGCCTATTTAAAACATGGATTTACATCCTCTGTCATTAATAGGAACCTTGCTTTGAGAGTATATAGAACCTTGAAATATTAAATAATAGAATATTAGGCTATCACTAGCACCAGGACATTTGAAAACTAAGCATCTGGAACATAAAGAGAACCTCTTCATTTTTCCCCCAGTGATATTTAAAGTCATAGGCTATTCAGTCAGATGTATATAATTTTACTAACCTAATTATTAAAGTATATATTTTGAGGTTTTTTGTTCTTATAAAAGACCAAAAAGGCACATACCATTGGCAGGTTCTTCCTCTCTGTCCTCCCTTCCCTCCACCAAAAAAAGACTCACTTAAAAAAACCCTGATATAGTACATGGAAAAGAATGCATTCCTTTGTCAGCAAATACTCTTATGAGATGCATAGAAAATGTTGCTGAAGATTTGAACAAACAATATTAGAACAAATTTTGCAGTGTGGGAGTTTTGCTATATAGTTCTAAAAGTATAGAAGCTTCTAGCATGTATTGTCTAGATTCTCCTTTAATAATTAAATCCAAGAAAAATCAGTTATTTTGTGAGCTACTGAAGGAAAGTTGTACTGGAGAAGAATTCTTAATGATGAAGGACTGCCTTAATAACATTGCTATATATGGAATAATTGCCTAAATGTAAACTCTGATAGAACAGCTGAATAAAAAGATGAAATTAATTCACTGCTTCTTCATGGACTGTTGAGGCAGGTAATCATTCATTGCTTATCTTGTGGTAAAGTTGTTAATGTTACGCATTTTTCTTTTATTAAAAAAACCACAACTTTTCCTGTGATAAATGGCTACCTAGCAAATATTTGAAAAACTAATATCTTTAATCTGCCTCTTCAAGTAAAGGTGTTATTTTAACAGGGAATGAAAAAGTAACTGCTTTTTTCTTAGAAAGAAACATGCTATGAGATAGCATTTTTCTTGTAATTAAAAAAAGAGCTTTATTGATGCCCTAGCCAGTTGCTCAGTGGTTAGAGCATTGGTCTGAGGACTGAAGGGTGTTGGGTTTGATTCTGGTCAAGGGCACGTACTTCAGTTGTGGGCTTGATCCCCTACATAGGAAGCAACCAGTTGATGTGTCTCTCGAACATTGATGCTTCTCTCTCTCTTTCTCTCTCTTCCCCCCAAAATGCAATGGGGAAAAAATATTCTCGGGTGAGGATTAAAAAGATAAATAAATAAAAATACATAAAACACCTTGTGATTATGGAAAATGTAAAGAAATTTGAGTACACCTTGGATAAAGAAGGAGTTTGGAGTTAGACTTCAGCTCTATTTCTGGTAATACTAATTAGCCATGTTACTTTAGGCAAGTCTCCCTGGGTCACAGTTTCATCTGTAAAGTGATAAAGGATTTGATGGTTTAAGATCTTTCTATCTCTAAAGTAATTTAATTCTAAGATACTATAATTTCTAAAACATTAGGACCAGTGTACTTATAATATAGCTCATTCTAAGAAGAATTTGAAGTGATTTGCTACAATACAGATAATACCATAATGTGTGTGTGTATTTAGAGAGTGTGTGTTTAGGAGTTCTCTAGAAAGACATGGAAGAAACTGGTAATAATAACAACATCTGGGGTGGGGAATCACATGGCTGGTGGGAAGGATGCCTTCTATTCAGTGTATTTTCTTTTGTATTCTTTGATTTTTATGATGTGTGCTTGATTACCTAGTCAGCAAGGACAAATAAGATTTAAATAGGTAAATATATATGTAAAGAAGTCAGAGTGAAGGGAAAGTAAGGGTCTCATGGTAGCAGAGTGGCAGCCTGAGAATGTTAGTACAGAGAGTGCAGTCCATTAGATCCTATGCAGTTATTTAAAGAAGACTACACACATCTTGAGATCTCATATTAGCCAAAGCAAAGTGGTTTCAAGAGATTTACTTGACTTACAAGATATAAGCCATTATCAGGAGTGAAAAACAGCCTTTCCTGCCTAAGGTTTTGAGGCATTTTCCTCTTGAGAGGGATATCGTGTGATATGATATGATGGAGGATGTTTTCAATAATAACTCCACAGTCATACTGTAGTGCAGTATCTCAAATGGGTCCTTGGATATATTTTGGAGAGAAGTTTCTCTGAGTAGACTCTAATAGTTTTTTAAACTTTGGTAATCTGAAATAAAAGTATGTGAATAACTGCCCACCTTTTAACTGAGTATTGCCACACAATTTCAGTGCCCATGTTTGTGTGTATGTTTAGGATCATTGGTTATATACTTCTTTTTTTGGAAGTAAATAGTTTATGGAACCAGTGGAAGGCCAAGTAGTGTTGGGCACACAGAGCAACTTTTGCAGTTGTTTGAATGGGAAAGTGGTAGAGAATTGGTATCATGTGGCATATTATGTTTAGGCATGCCAAACTTAAAAACAAACTGCGTAGTAGTCAATACCATATCTATATTGTGAGCAGTGATTTAATTTCAACATTAAGTCTATTGCTATCTATTAATATTGTTAATTTGACTTTCTTTAGTTTAATATTTTATATTTAATTCGTAAATTTGTTTTGATTCTATAGCTATATGGTGTAGCAATTTTATTCATTAATAAAAAGTTTAACTTAGCATTGAAGGTGTGTTAAGAATTTTGTTTTCCTTTTAAAGGGATCTGTACCTGTAGTAGTGATTTTGCTGTAGATCTCACAGCTTCACTTATTTTAAGCAGAGTCCAAAAATGCCCAAATGAAAGGCAGTTTTCTATATATCATTTCTCTTGATTTGATTTCATTGAATTAGAAAAAGAAACTTTGAAATAATGAGTACAGTTGCTGATTAATGGCACATCCAACTTTAACAATGAAGATGTTTAAAGACAACACTGCCTTGAGTAGGTGATGACTCCATCTCTACATAGAGCAACTGCAGGCAGGACCAAGATGGCTATCAGAAAAGAGTTCAAGAGCTCCAGCTTACAAACAAATAAATCAGGCTCCAACTTTCTCTACAATTGAAGGGAGCGTGACTTGAATGGGATTAGTCTGAAAAATGTCAAAGTTGAGTACCCAGGTATTCATTTTAGCTATAGAAAGCTATCAGTAATCTGCCTGTGAAATACCTAATTTCAAACAGCATAATTTCCTGGTGAGTCCAACAGGACAATTCTTTTGGAGAAGGCAACTGTAAAAAACAGAGTTGTATTTAAAGAAATTGTTGGATATTAACTTCCTACCCAGAATGATGATTTTGATTTTAAAGTTGTTGATCGTAAGTCATTTTAAAATATATATATATATATATCTTTATTGATTTCAGAGAGAGGAAGGGAGAAGGAGAGAGAGAAAAATCAATGATGGGAGAGTCCTCATTGATCAGCTGCCTCCTGCATGCCCCCTACTGGGGATCGAGCCCACTACCCGGGTATGTGCCCTGACCGGGAATCAAACTGCCATCTTCTGGATCCTAGGCCTATGTTCAACTGCTGAGCCACACCCAGCCAGGCAAGCCATTTTTTTTTCTAATGGTAGCTTAGCGCCACCATTTTTCTGAGGTCATTGTTATTGAAATCAAAACAGTGTTTATTGGCATAGAGGAGTAATTTCTTTTTGTGCCTTTTACATTTTAAATAATTGTAATAGAATTTTAAAAGAAGGGTACAAGATTTTAAATTCCATGAATTGTTATCTGATCTGACAGGAGTCTGTTGAATCGAACCCTGTGATTCTTAGAGTAATTTGGTTATAGGTGCCATTTGTCAGATTAAGGAAGTTCCCTTTTATTCCTTGTCTGCAAAGTTTTTGTGTGTGTTTTTTATATATAAATATGTTTTTATTGATCTTAGAGAGAGAGAGAGAGAGAGAGAGAGGGAGGGAGGGAGAGGGAGAGGGAGAAATATCAGTCAGTTGCCTCCTGCATACACCCCAACTAGGAATCGAACCAGTGACCTTTTCCATACATAGGATGACGCTCAACCAACTGAACCATCTGAGCTACACTGGCCAGGGCTGCAAAGAGTTTTTATGACTGTATGTTGAATTTTATCCCATGATTTTTCTGCTTGTACTGAGATATGATTTTTCTTTAAATTTTCAATATGAGTTACATTAATCAGTTTAATGATAAAATTCTGTTTTTAGTTTTTTCTTTTAAGCTCATTGTTTTATCTAATTTTTTTATTGTAAAATATACATAACAAAATTTACCATGCTACCTATTTTTAAGAGTCCAGTTCAGAGTACATTTACTTACTAATTGTTGTGCTACCACCTCTACCATCCATCTCCAGAACTTTTTCATCATCCCCAACTGAAACTCTGTACCCTTTAAACAATAACTTCTCATTTCTCTTTCCCTCTGCCTTCTGGCAACAACCTTTCATTAATTAGTTTTTAACATTAAACACAGTTAAGTCGTGATGTGTACTGCATTGTCTTTTTATTTTATATGTTGATGGCATCAGATTACTAATATTTTGGTTAGAATTTTTTTTCAGTAACAGTTCAGACTGTTCTCTAATTTCCACTGTGTTTGCTTCTTTAATCCATGGGTTATTTGTAAGCCTGTCTTTTAATTTTCAAACATGAGGTTTTTCTATTTATCTTTTTGTACTGGGTTTATGGATTAATTGCATTGTGGTTAAAGAATATGACTGTATGATTTCAGTCTTTTGGAAATTGTTAATATTTATTCGCTGTTTGGCTTAGTATATCCTTCACCCACATTGCACATTGTTAATGTTAACATTTTACCATAATTGCCTTATCTTTGTCACTTTAATCTTTAGTTTATTATTATTTTAAATATATCTTTTATTGATTTCAGAGAGAGGAAGGGAGAGGAGAGAGAGAGAAGCATCAATGATAAGAGAGTCATTGATTGCTGCCTTCTGCATGCCCCCCGCTGGGGATCGAGCCCACAACCTGGGCATGTGCCCTACCAGGAGATGAACTGCGATCTCCTGTATCATGGGTCGATGCTCAACCACTGAGCCACTGCCAGCTGGGCTGGAATGATACTTTGAGGCTAAAGAAATTTCTCATCAGATTTTTACCTACTTGTTTTAGCATGCATTGAGGATTTGTGCCTGAATCAGTTATTACTATAGTGATTGCCAAATGGCGAAGTTTTAAAATTTCATCATTCCTTCTGCATTTATCATATGGCATTTCATTGTAGGGAAATGCTTCCTCTTCTTGTGTGTTTTTTTTTTTAATCATTCAAACATATCTGCATGGATTCCTGGATTCCTATTTTATTAATTTTTCCTTTATTTTGATGCTCAAATTGTCCCAGAATCCTTCTAAGCTGGCTCCTGTGTCCTTTTTTCAGGTTCCCATCATTCTTTGATCACTTACTTTTCTTACTTTTTGGTACAAAAAGATTATCCATGCTCATCTTGTACTTTCACTTCCTTGATCCTGGAATCAGCCATTTTATCAGGGAGCTCAGGTTCCTTTTATTAGAGGATGTATTTAGAAAACAGCATCTGGACAGCCAGGTATGTTCTTTGCTACTGGGGTGTCATTGCTCATAGGCTCTATTAGAGGTCAGAGGTCGGATATTGATTTAAAATGTACACAGGGTTTAATTTATAAGTATGATTGAGTGATGACATGAAGAGATCAGTGCCACTGAAGGATGTTTATTACTCAGTTTCCCAGAAGCAGGAGGGATACCGTGCAATGCAAGGCCACATCGGGGAAGCAGCACCACCGTCAGTCAGGAGGCAGAGGGAGTGAAGGGAAAGCAGTGAAAGCCTTTATTACTATAGTGCTGGGAACATCCACTCTTGGGCAGGAAGTGAAACACATGATGGGGTTTGTGGTTGGAGGGTTTGTAATATTTTCATATATACATATGCATATAAACATAAACATCCGTATCTGCCTATAAATATTGAAAGCCATAATTTCATTCTGATACCTCTAATTCCATTCCAGTACCACAGGGTTTTTTCTAGTCTTTCCCTTTTCTGAATTTGTACCTTCTTTCTCTGACATTGAGAATCTGGCCCTGTATCCTTTTTGCTCTACCCGCTGTATATAACTTGTAACCTGGAATAGCTTTTCCAAAACTTGAAAAATTTACTCTGACCCTGTATTAGCTGATTAATATGTCCCAAGATGTCATTCAATTTAAAGGTAGCCTTTAAAAAAAAATTACAATCTCTGCACTGCTCTCAGCTGAACTTTACACAACTCTGCATTTCCTTCTGTCAGTTCCTTTTGGAATGGTGGGTGGGTAGCAGAAGAAAGGGTATGTACAATAATGTATTTTTAGTTCTTTTGAACAGAGGGTTGCTCCAGCCATTGCTATTGATGACAGGAAGTATATTTATAACTCCAGGGAAGGGGGATCCTGCTTTAAGAAAACTTGGGAGGCTGTACTTAATATGTTTCTTTAAAGTTCATTTGTACTTTATAGGAAGTTCTTACCTTAGAAATGTTTTTGTGATTAATGGATCTGTAACTTATGAAGCATAGGTATTTTCATAAGTATATTCAATCCTCTCCAGAATTTGAAAAAACCTTTCATTTTGAAATTTCACAATTTGCAACGCCTAAAACAAAGGACACTTCTAGAGTACACAGGATGTGTGGAGAATTTAGATGGTAGCATGCAGTTTACAGTAAGGATATTGAGGGGGTACTAAATATTGTCACTAATTAGATATTTATAAAGTTCTTATTGCTACAGCTTCTTTTGTTATTGTCTTTTAAAGATTGAAACCAAAGTACAGAGTGGGGCAAAAGTAGGTTTACAGTTTGTATGAGAAGTAATATAAGTAATAATATAAGAATAAACTGTGTTTCGTGTACTCGCAACTGTAAACCACGTTTGCCGCACTCCTCTCTCTCTCTCTCTCTCTCTCTCTCTCTCTCTCTCTCTCTATATATATATATATATATATATAGTGTATAAATCATAAGATACTTTCTGTAAAACCAATTTGGGGTTTTCCACTAGGCACCACGTAACTTTCTCACAAGTTTGATTGGGACAGGACTTTTGCCCATGGTTATTATGTGCATTAGGCATATTAAACACAAGTTAAATCACTCTGAAGTTCCTCTCTTTTTCCCCCTACTTCTTTTCTTAATTGAGGGAAGCAAAGAGTTGGTTCCCAAGGATACGTCTTCTCTCTTATGCTGGTCTCAGATTGATGCAGTCATGGAAACCAGGCAGTAAACTCAGTAAACTCATTCTTGGTAGTGGCCAGCACTGGTCTGATCCTTTCTTTGAAAAACATGAGATTCTTTAATACTACATTTTGGGAAATGACATTGGTGCCAAATGATTCCAGGTCATCCCAGAAGGGGGGTGGGAATCCCAGATTTAAGTGATTCAGTTAGATATTAACAGGTTGCTAAACAAAACTTCAGTGATTTAACTAAAGATTTTTATGTCTAATTTAAACATTAGGATTATAAAATACAGAATTGTTAATGTTTAGCCCTTTTAAAGAGTATTTTAAAACATTTGTAGCCCAGCCGGACGTGGCTCAGCGGTTGAGCATCGACCTAGGATCCAGGAGATCACAGTTTGATTCCCAGCCAGGGCATATACACGGGTTTCGGGATCGATCCCCAGCTGGGGGCGTGCAGGAGGCAGCCAATCAATGACTCACATTGATGTTTCTGTCTCTCTCTCTCTCCCTCCCTCTCCCTTCCTCTCTCTGAAATCAATAAAGATATATTTAAAAATATATATATATTTAATTATAATTTGAGGATTTTTTTTTAACTTTATGAATTCAAAATGTTAAGAGTTGTAGATATGCTAAGCTTTATTTAGTACAATGAAGGTTTTCAGCTGACTCACTAAAGTCTATTCACTAGTGAAATGAAATGATGTGCTCTTTAAAATATTTTGTGGATTCTGAAGCTGACTGCCTTGGTCCAAATTCCATCTCTGCAACTTATTAGAGATGTAATGTTAGGGAACTTAGTTAACCTTTCTGTGCCTCAGTTTCCTCATCTGCAAAATGGGGGATAATATCCACTTCATGGGGCTGTAATATCCACTTCATGGGGATACTACCCATTTCATGAGGAGTAAAAGAGCTAAATTCTTTAACCCACCTAACTTATAGGGAACACTCAACAAATGTTGGCTATCCATTTATATATAAGGAAGAGAATTATTGATGATGTTTTAAAGGCTGAAAAATAAATTCAAAGGTTTACTGAACTCATGAAAGATCTTTTAAGGAGGGAAGGTATTTTTGACATGGACTGTTTTTTTAGGTTAACAAGGGTGGAGGGTTTAGGAATAACTTACCTGCCCCAAATGAATAAACCACCTGTTCCTTTGTCCCTTTTAAATATTCAGTATTAGGTTTAGGTAACTTAGCAAGATATTTGTCAGTTTGGGAAAGATTCATTGATTGGTGATTGATTGATTGATTGATTGCTACATGCTAGGTAGGTGCCAGGATTTCAAAGGTGAGTGAGACACATCCCCTTCCCTTGAAAGCTGCTGGTGGTTTTGGAGGGTGTGGGCGGAGGAGGGTGAAGACGTGAGGATGGCCTGTTCTTACAGAGCTTAATTCTTTTTCTTTTAACTTAATTCTTTATACATGTGTTAAGTGCTACACTAGCAGAATTTTAAATTTTAAAAAAATGATATGGAGATAGGAGAGTGCACAAATTAACTTAATAAGAAATGTGCAAGACTAATATGAAGAAAACTGTAAAGCTTTACTGAAGGATTTTTAAAAAGATATAAATAAATTAGATATTTATGCTACGTACCTGAATGTGAAAAACTTAAATATTATAAAGATATTGTATAGATGTCAGTGCTCCCCAGATTATTCTATAGACTTAATGCAGACTGTTTTGTAAGCCCAGTGGGGAGCACCTTTTGAGAGCTTGACAAATTGCACATGCAGTTCATTTGGAAGAGTAAATTTATAGTTTTGTTTTTGTTTTTTTAAAATATATCTTTATTGATTTCAGAGAGAGGAAAGGAGAGGGAGAGAGATAGAAACATCAATGATGAGAGTCATTGATCGGCTGCAGCCCGCAACCCAGGCATGTGCCCTGACCGGGAATTGAACCCTTATCGCCTGGATCCTAGGTCGACACTTAACCGCTGAGCCATGCCCGGCCGGGCAAGAGTAAATTTATAGTTGAGAAAATTTTGAAAATTTTTGAAAAGGAACAATAATGGGAGGGCAGTAGAAGTGATATTAACTATCCAAATAGTAAAATATATTAGAAAATTAAAGGTATTTAAGACAGTTTGGCATTCATGTTAGAATTGACAAGCAAGTATTTAGAGCAGGATAGTAAGTTCAAAACAGACCTGGATATGTATGGGAAGTTAGAATGTGATGTAAGTAACATTTAAAAATCAGGGAGAAAAGTATGGAGTATTCATGGTCCTGCAGCAGTGGGCTGTATGGGGAAAAAATACATGAAGATTGCTAATTTAGACTATGCTTAAATAATCACCAGATTTTAGAGTATACTTAACCAAGTTACTGAATTAAACCATACTCTTCATTCTTTCTCTAGAATGTACTGAGTGATTTTTAAAATAAGAATCAACTCTTGGCTGGTAGACTACTCTCTGGTGTATACCTTGCCTTCTGCAATCACTAGCTGAATTTTCTACTTTGATGTATCATTATGCTTCAAACCTGCTTATGCTAGTTATACTTATTATTGTAAATGTGTAACCTAATTAAATATTACATAAACTAATGAAATATGTGTACAAAAATAGTTGTTTTTAAGAAAGTTAAGTTGAAGATTTTTGAAAGAATTGGATAAACAGAATTGGATAAGTCTTCCTCCTCCAATTACTGTTTTATTAGTTGTGAGTATGAATACTTTGAAAGATTGGGGGGGATCATATTAATGGTTTGATGCTCAGTTGTCTTACAGTTGTCTGAGTTCTTGCTCCACTTTAAAGAAATTGAAACATGACATTACAGATATGTACTATGGATATGATATATGCAAGAACGAACATGTGAAACTTTATTTAGCAGATCCATACTCAAAAACGAGGTCTTGGCTTTCTACCACAATATTGGTTGATGAATGTACATGTATTTTGTTTTAAGTAAAAAAATCAAATATTTAAGTTACATATATTTATTTTTGATTACCTGATTTACTGTATTTTTTTCCATGTAATTTATTAGCCCAGGTCCTATTTGTATTGGGTAAAAGTTTTTTTTACCAATTGCTGGAGGAAATAAAGGATATGCTTTTATGTGCTTATGTTAAAGAATACCTTTCTACAAAGGAGGGATCATCAAACATTTTCTGTAAAGAGCCAGAGAATTAAGTATTTTAGGCTTCGCAGGTCAGAAAGCAAAATGAGGCTATTAGTAGGTATTTTATAACGAGAGAAAACAAATTTCCACAAATTTCTTATTGATGAAATTCAAATATAATAATTAATAGTTTGTTAATACTAAATAATGAATTGCTGTTAAGTATAGCTTTTGGTAATAAAAGGTATAATAATGAGAAAAATGGAATTCTTTTTTTAGGATGAAACATTTTCCTTAGTTGGGGTTCAGAATTAGTGTTTCCTGTCAAAATTGGTTTAAAATATTTATCTGTTAATGCTGATCTGTAATGAGGTTTTACACATTTCATCTTTGAAAACGTCTTCACACAGATGTACGGCCAAACATTAATATCAGCCCACAAGCATATTATTTCAGTTGAGCGTATTAATAACTTGGGAAACGTTATAGAATTATATTAGATTTTTCTTTTAATATTTGCTGTTTAGCATATCATTACGTTGCAGATTACTTTCAGCTGAAGGTTAGGTGGAACCTCCATAATTGAACTATTAAATAGATTTTAAAATACAGAAATTTTCTTTGTACTTTCATTGAAGTCCTAAAAGTGCTTCCAGAACTGTAGTTAAGGAAATACAGAGTGGGGCAAAAGTAGGTTTACAGTTTTTCATATGGAGAATACAGTAATACAATAATTAATAAATAATAATATGAGAATAAACTTTGTGTACTCACAGCTGTAAACCTACTTTTGCCCCACCCTGTATATCCACTGAAAATTTGTTTGGGAATGTAGATCTCACTTGTTTGTTTGTTTTTAGAGAGAAAGAGGAAGGGAAAGGAAGAGAGAGAAACATCGATGGGAGAGAATATCAGTCCGCTGCCTCCTGCACGCCCTCTGCTGGGGATGAAGCCCACAACCCAGACATGTGCCCTGACCTGGAATTGAACTGTGACTTCTTGGTGCATGGGTCGACGCTCAACCACTGACCAACACTAGCCGGGCTTGTTTGAACTTTTGACAGCATGGGGAGTGTATAAAGCATCTTAACCCTTTGCGGTCGTTTGTCTACTCTCAGCCACCACAGCAAGGAACTGTACGAATCTTAACTCTATTAATTCATGTATCAGTTCATAATTTCTCTTGTTTATCCTTCATAATCTTGCATGTTATGTATCACTGCTCTTTCAGTGGAAATTAATTCCGACCAGTACAACACCCATGTCCAAATTTAATACGACCGCAAAGGGCTAATACTGCTCATGATTCACATATTAGTTTTTGTCTACATGACATAACTGCAGTTTCAGATTTGCATGTAAGTGTTGTTCAGCCCTGTAATTTTTTTTGAATTTATTAAATATTATAAAATCTACATCCCCAGGACTATTCATTGTTTGATAATAGTGGCTGAAAGAGGTCTTATTGTTTTGAAAATTTTCAGTCTCAGCCCTGGGCTTAAAAAAAAATCACACTAAAACTTCACTGCTGCTAAGCCATGAAATTGCTGTGTGATCAGGCAAGTCAGGTTTATGACAGTGGTTAAATCCATGACAGCAAATGAAGTTCACCGTCAGCATTGTTGGTTCAATAGCACATGATAAATCAAATATTTTCCAGAGTACCTGCTGAGGAAAAATACTATAAGCCCTTTTCTACTCTACACATTTTCATCATCATCAGTTATAACACATCTTAGCAGATACCATTTTAGGTTGTACTGAATTAGTAATTTGTTCATTTTTTAAAAATATGTTTTTATTGATTTTATAGGGAGAGGGGGAGAGAGAGAAACATTGATGAGAGCCCGGCTGGGCGTGGCTCAGCAGTTGAACATTAACCTAGGATCCAGGAGATTGCAGTTTGATTCCTTGTCAGGGCACATGCCCAGGTTGTGGGCTTGATCCCCGGGCAGGGGCGTACAGGAGGCAGCCGATCAATGACGATTCTCTTATCATTGATATTTCTATCTTTCTCCCTCTCCCTTCCTCTCTCTGAATTCTATATGTGTGTGTGTATATATGTATATGTGTATATACACATACGTACATATATATATATACATACACACATATATATATATGTATGTGTGTATATATATATAAAAGCTATGGAAAAAGCTCCTAGATTTATTGAATTTCGAGTCCCGCCTTTGGTTGCGTTGGCAGGGCCAGACTGGGCTGGATGTTCCCGACCTCTTTTATAAATGATAATGATGTTAGTAATTTGAAATTGCTTTTTGATTTTATTTTTGTTGTTTTCAGTAACTATCAATAGAAGCAAAAGTGTGGAGGGATTTTTCTAAATCAACTTTTGTTTAAAATAGTTTTACCTTGCCGGCCGGGCGTGGCTCAGCGGCTGAGCATCAACCTAGGATCCAGGCGATCAGGGTTCGATTCCCGGTCAGGGCACATGCCCGGGTTGTGGACTCGATCAATGACTCTCTCATCATTGATGTTCCTATCTCTCTCTCTCCCTCTCCTTTCCTCTCTCTGGAATCAATAAAGATATTAAAAATAAATAAATAAAATAGTTTTACCTTTGTTAGGATTCTAGATTTTTCTAGATTTGTTAAATGTTTCTAAAGATGTTTGGCATAGGTTTTAACTTCATGAGTGTATTTTTTTTTTCTAGCTCTGAATTAAGTCAGTCATGAACAAAAACAGAACCTGGAAGGTGAGTGACTGCTATTGCATTCACTCAAGGCATTAAGTTACCAAGGTGAATCATAAGGGATGAGAATTCTACTTTGCATTTCTTTTCAAATCAGGAGTTGTAGAATTTGATGCTCATGAAACATGCTGTTTTTCTTTTTCTATAGTCTATGTAGATGATGTCATTAAACTAGACTTTGGCTTTTAGATCTTCGTTTAAAATACTCGAATGATTGGGTAAGTGATAATTAAGTATATTTCATGTGGACAAGGAATAATATACTTGTTCTAAAATAAACTGACCTGATCAGAAGGAACCTTATCTTGAGCATGGCAGGAAATAAACCTGTAACACCAGTTATACAGTGTAGCAGCTATGACTGAGGGAAGATGAATAAAAGTGTAATGTAAATTATAAGAATTTGGGGTGAAAGTGACTTTGTGATCTAACTTTGTGAGAGCCAGAGGTGGGGATATTGGGTAGACATGTACATGTCCCTAGATCTTAGGAAGGCATACTTCAAAAAGTAGAGAAGACATGGGTATGAATCAATAGGAATGGTATACCAAAAGGGAAGTCAGTTTAAAGAAAAACAAAAACTGCTTTCAAACTAAAGATAGATAGGCGTTGCTTCTAATAGATATTCAGACTTAAGAAATTAGAAGATACGAGTTTTGAAAAATAAATGGGGCCATTAATCTATCAACAAGTATAGAAAAAGTAAAGTAATGTAACTTGTTTTGAAATGTAATTAGTATTAAAACATTTTTTTATGAAAATGCTCTTTAATCTTTTATGGCTTTTACTATTTTCTAGACTTGCACTGTCCAATATGATAGTCATCAGCCACATGTGCTGTTGTATTGAGCAGCGTGTATGTAGAACATTTTCAGCATCACAGAAATTTCTATTGGGATGTGTGAAAATTTGATACATTATTATAAAAATCTAGTATAAGTAAGTAGTGGTAATGGGGTACTTTTTATCCATAAGTTTTACCAAGGAAGAATTAGGTATTTATTATACTGAGACATTGGTGTGTGCTTTTTTGTTATTTGCATTTGTCCTTTATTTTGAAATAATTCTAAATTTATAGATAAGTCGCAATAATAGTACAAAGAGCTTTTCCCCTCCCTGAACCATTTGAGGGTAAGTTGCTCACTTGATGCCCATCAGCCATGAATACTTCAGTGTATATTTCCTACAAACAGGGACATTCTCCTATGTAACCACAATACACCCATTAAAATCAGGAACTTACAGTATAATACAGTAGTACCAGCTAATCCTCAGATCCCATTCAAGTTTTACCAGTTGTCCCAGTTATATCCTCCATAACAGACGGATCCAGTTCAGAATCGTACATTGCACTAAGCTGTCATGTCTGTCTTTGACTTGGTCATCTTGATACTTTTGAAGAGTATAGACTAATTATTTTGAGGACTGTTCCTCAGTTTGGGCTTGATGTTTCTTCATGGGTAGATTCAGAATTTGCATTTTGTCAGGAATACCACATAAATTGTATTGTGTCCTTCTGTCCTGTCAGAGGTATTCTATTTCTGTGTGTCGCATTTCTGTGTGTTAATTTTGATCACTTGATTAAGATAGTGTCTGCCAGTTCTCTCTACTGTAAATTTATCTATTTTTCCATTTATAGTCAATAGGTATTTTGTGAGAAAGTGGTACTTTGTGACCATGTAAATATTTCTTGTCAAACTTTGACCCACTAGTTTTAGCATCATTGATATTTCTTGGCTGGATTATTACTACGATGATTGCCAAATGATGATTTTTCTGATTTCATCATTTCTTCCACATTCATCACTTGACATACCATTGTAAAGAAAAGATTTTTTCTCTCCTTGTTTATTCTATTATATTAATGTGGACATATGGATTCCCATTTTATTCAGTGAGTAATTATCTATTAATATAATTTGTTATTTGATGCTCAGTTTGCTCAGATTTCGCCAATAAGCTGGCTTCAGTATCCTTTTGGCATATCCTATTATACTTTAGTCATGTCCCTTCCTTACTTTCTGGTACAATAAGATGTTTCAGTCTCTTCCTGTCTTGCCCCAGCCCTGAAATCAGTCATTTCACCAAGGAGCCCTGGTTCTTTTTATTGGAGAATGTATTTAGAAACCAAGTCTGGATGCTAGGTATGATTGTTCTACTGGGTCATCACTGCTCTTAGGCACTGTCAATGCCAGGGAATATTCACATGTATATACATACACAAACATATATATTTATATAGTACTTACAAATGCACCCATATCTATATTTTTCTCTCTCTTTCTTTAAAATGCTGTGAGTTCCCACTGGTACCTCTGATTCTAGTACAATACCTCAGAGTTCATTTTATTTTCTCCCTTTTATATTTGTAATTCCTCTCTGACAGAGAAACTTGGTTTTTCTTATTCTTAATGTATTAATTGATCAAGCCCCTCTAATGTACCCAGTCTTTGTTTACTTATGACACCATGTGGATGCCAGCCTTGCTCAGCACCACCTAATGGTTTTTAGGGTGAATTATTCAGAAAGGAAGGAAATACAGTGGACCATCATTATTTGCCTATTTACCTACTTGCTGAACTTTGTAACCCCCAAATCTGCTTTCATGGTCATTCATGTACATGTGCAGAGAGGCAACAATTTTGTGTGGTTTAACACATATATTCCTAGCCGAGGTTGTACAAGGTAATGCTCTGCCTTCTTGTTTCAGCTCTCACATTGTAAACAAGAATCCTTTTTGCGGTCTATTTGGTGCCATATTTTTTGGGGTTTTTTTTTGGTGTGCTTTTTATTGGTGATTTCATTGTTTAAAACCCAAGTGTAGGGCTAATGTGTTGTCTAGTATTCCTTAGCTCAGGAAGGCTGTGATGTATGCCTTATGGAAAAAAACGTGTTGAATAAACTTTGTTCAGTCATAAGTTACAGTGCTGTTGGCCATGAGTTCATTGTTAATGAATCAACAATATAATATATCTAGGAAGAGGAAATTTGCCAATCTGTACATGGTCACTCCAGAAAGTGACATCTGCAGTGCATGGCGAATCTGTGGAAAGGAGGGAAAAGTGGGTGAATTTGTGGATTTGTGAGATGATGAACAGAAAAAAGGCATAGTAGACAGCATTGTTGGCCACTATGGCATTGTTGAGTGTCTTTGTCACAAAAGGGTGTTTGATTTTGTTAAATGCTTTTTCTGCACTGAAATGACTGTGCGTTTTTCCCCCTTTATTAATATGGTATATAACATCAGTAAATAGACTTCGTTTTGTTTTCTTAATGCTCACCCGAGGATATTTTTTCCATTGATTTTTAGAGACAATGGAAGGGAGGGAGGGAGGGGCAGAGAGAGAGAGAAACATCAGTGTGAGAGACACATCGATGGGTTGTCTCCTGCATGGGAATCAAACCTGCAACCCAGGTATGTGCCCTTGATGGGAATCAAACCAGCAACCTTATGATGCATGGAATGACACACAACTGAGCCACTCCAGCTGGACACCCTCCTTATGGTTTTGATGTTTTTATCTTTAATCATTGTTAAACATACTTATTTACAGTCTTTATAAGACTGTTCTGTTTTCTGAATCCTGTGCATTTTATTTTGAAGGTTTGCGTTTTCACAGTGATTTCATTTTGATTCTGCTAGAGATGTCTGGGGGCATCACTGACATGAGCCAGTTTTGTTAATTTCCTATGGGGGACGGTGGTCCTGAATCATAAGATAGAGTAAGTAAATTTAGACCTCAAATCCATATGAAGCCTGTCTGTGGTTTCAAATTCCCAAGGGGAGCCTTTTCCTCTCCTTATCTATAGCTTAAACTGAGTCAGACAAGCTTTCTGGTCTTCTTGTTCATGCAGGTGGATTTTTTTCTTGTTTATTTTCATTGAGAGTGTAGGCTTTTGAGGGTCACAAGAGATCTTAGATCCAACTCCTTACCTTTCTGAAGAGTCTTTTCTACTTTTCTCCTGCTTTCTATCTCCTTTTGTCCACTTCCGTTAGTTACTGAAATGTCTTAACAAACGCTTCTGGGGCCAGTACAGAGATCAGCACATTCTTCTATTTCTGGCTTTTGGTACACTTTTTGTTTCATGCCACTGGCAGTTTTCTCTTTTTTTTTTTTTTAAAAACATATCTTTATTCATTTCAGAGAGAGGAAAGGAGGGGGGGAGAGAGAGATAGAAACATCAATGATGAGAGAGTCATTGATCGGCTGCCTAGCCTGCAACCTGGGCATGTGCCCTGACTGGGAATTGAACCCCGATCTCCTGGATCCTAGGTCAATGCTCAACCGCTGAGCCACGCACGTCCAGGCTGTTTTCTCTTCTTTCTTGAGAACTTAGCTAAGGATGTTAGCATTTATCCTGCATTTCTAGACTTTAGTAGCTGGAGAATTTTAGTAGATTTTCTAGATTTCTGTATTGCAAGATAAAAAAGATAGCAAGACTGTGTGCTATTTATTTATTTATTTATTTATGTATGTATGTATGTATGTATGTATGTATGTTAATCCTCACCTGAGGATATTTTTTCCATTGATTTTCCATTGATTTTTAGAGTGAGTGAGAGGCATCAATCAGCTGCCTCCCGCATGTGCCCTTGACCAGGAATCGAACCTGAGACCCTTTGCTGCGTGGGTTGATGCTTCAACCACTGAGCCACACAGGCTAGGGCAAGACTCTGCTTTAAAGATTGGGTTTAATATACATAAATATTGGGTGTCAGTCAAAGTATAAAATTACTTTTTACATATACATTTATTAATTTCTATTTTTAAAAGGCAGCTAGCTTCTCTTTAAAAAAGTGATCAGGAGCCCTGGCCTGTGTGGCTCAGTTGGTTGGGTGTCATCTCATGCACTGAGAGGTTGCTGGTTCGATTCCTGGGCAGGGCACATGCCCTGATTATGGGCTTGATCCCCTACTCGTGAGCTTGATCCCCAGTAGGAGCGTGCAGGAGGCAGCTGATCAATGTTCCGCTCCCACATCAGTGTTTCTCTTATCCCTACCTCTCTCTCTAAAAAAAATCAATAAACTATTCTTTAAAAAAAAAGTGATCAGGAACCTGATTTTCCTGTCTGCTTCTCAAGGAAGCAAAAAGGCAGAAACTTGATGAGTAGCAAGACCAGTTGTTGCTATAGTAAACATAGGGCTTCCTGGCAATGGCTCTATTAACAGTAGGAAGTGGAACCGTGGCAGTGTCGCTCTAATTTGCCACAAGGGTTTTTGTTTTTCTTAAATTTGTTTTTATTGATTTTAGGGGGGGGAGAGAAAGAGAAACATAAACATCGATTGGCTGCCTCCTGCCTGCACCTTGACCAGGGATTGAACCCACAACCTGGGTATGTGACCTAACCAAGAATTGAACTCGTGACCTTTTGGTGCACAGGATGATGCTCAAAGAACTGAGCCACACTGCCAGGGCTGCCACAAGGTTTTGTTTCCCATTTGACATAGGAGTTTCTGCTGTATCAAGGAATTGGCCTTTCCCATTTATTTTACTCATTCTATCAGACAATGATTAGACAGTCTCACCGGCTGTGTATGTATGAGTTTTGTAATTATTTGACAATTATGATAAATTTCAGTCAGGTCTTTGAAACTTTTCGTTCAGCTTTTTTTAATCAGATGGTTTGTTTTGTTTTGTTTTAAGTTGTATGAGTTCTTTATAAATTTTGGATATTGACCCCTTATTGGATGTATCATTGGCGAGTATCTTCTCCCATTTGGTAGGTTGTATTTTTGTTTTGTTTATGGTTTCATTTGCTCTGCAAAAACTTTTTAGTTTGATGTAGTCCCACTTATTTGTTTTTTATTTTGTTTCCCTTGTCTGAGGAGATATATCAGAAAATATATTGCTGTGAGAAATGTTAGAAATTTTACTGCCTAGGTTTCTTTCTAGGAGTTTTATGGTTTCAGGTCTTATATTTAAGTCTAACCCATTTTGAGTTTATTCTTTTATATGTTGTAAGAAAGTGGTCTAGTTTCATTTTTTTGCATGTATTTGTCCAATTTTCCCAATATCGTTTATTGAAGAGACTGTCTTTACCCCATTGTATATTCTTACTTCCTTTGTCATAGATTAATTGACCATATAAGCATGGGTTTATTTCTGAGCTCTCTATTCTCTTCCATTGATCTATATGTTTGTTGTTTTTTTAAATATGTCTTTATTGATTTCAGAGAGAGGAAGGGAAAGGGGGGGAGAGAGAGATAGAAACATTAGTGAGAAAAAGTCATTGATCAGCTGCCTTCTGCATGCCCCCTGCTGGGTAATCGAGCCCGCAACCCTGGCATGTGCCCTGACCAGGAATCAAACTGCGATCTCCTAGATCATAGGTTGATGCTCAACTGCTGAGCCATGCCAGCCAGGCAATAAATGGTAATTTTAATACACTTTAATAAATAAAAAAATAAATGCAATCATACAGTATATACTCTTTTGTGTTTGGCTTCTTGCAGTCAGCATAATGGTCTTGCGATTCATCCATCTTGCTGCATACATCATTAGTCCATTCCTTCTTACTGCTGAGTATGTCTTTACCTTTTAAGACAGGTTTACCATCCTTTTCTTTGTATAAGGTCCAGGAAAAGATTAAGAAACTATTTTCTCTTATACTATTATTAGCCCAAACTTCTGATCTGATCAGTGGGTTATAGAACTTAAATTTCCTCATAGCCCGGAGTTAGAGAACACATTGTTACACTGAGATAAACAAGAGCATACCTCTCAGAGCCTTACCAAGTATATTTTGTCTCTGGCCACAGATCCTAGGTCTTGAGCTGATATTTGAGAGGGAAATATTAAAACTTAGTAGAGTCATAACACCTTGTATCTTAATTTTCCAACCATTATGTAAAGTTTTCTTTTTCTAGAAAGAGACTAATCTGGAATAAGAATTAATTCTCATCAGTAAAAGCAAAGCTTTAAGTAGGTCATCTGACTTTGCTTTTGTGCTCCACTTTTACCATGGTTATAAAAGGGCCTTTCATGAGTTTTCTAGGCTTTCATTCCTGCCAGCCTCTCCACAGGCATTGTGAAAGAATTAAACTACCCTCCCCCCACAAAGCCTGTCTCATGGACTCTTTCATAGAGTACACACTGCACTATGTTTAGCTCAGTGGGAACTCTGCAGACACTGAATATATGAATAGTCCTCCTTCCAGATAAGAGATTTCAGTGTTGATTAGTGTCATAGCCGTTGAAGTTAGTGTCCATCAGTATCTAATAAATAA
Source organism: Miniopterus schreibersii (assembly GCF_964146895.1). NCBI lineage: Eukaryota > Metazoa > Chordata > Mammalia > Chiroptera > Miniopteridae > Miniopterus > Miniopterus schreibersii. The sequence goes on from NC_138110.1 coordinate 64,407,348, forward strand.
AATGACTTGCAGCCTAATTTTTGCCAAGTAATTAGGCCAGAGTTTAAGGGTTTATTTTAAAGTTATTTGTATATAAAATTTGCCTCTAGATAATTATGTTTAATCAGTTAGATAGGAGGTTGATAGATGCTTCAAATAACCTGCATACTCATTACTAACTTTTTAAAAGAAGATAATCAACACTGAAATAGTTTGTTTTGCCTGCAGGCGTAGAGGAGGAAAGTAAACAGGGAATTTTGAAAGGATATTAAACAAGATGCTTGTGGCATAACTGGGGGTAGTAAAGGATTTTTATTTTACTGTCATTGTGATCCATATATCTCAAGGAAACTATAACTTTATAGAGTTAACCATATTTATTGATTTTTTGCAAGGACTAGAGCCTGTCAATTACAATAGTTTTCAAACAATTCTGGTGAAATTAGCCTCTTGGGGCCTTCCAGTTTACTTATTTTGTAGTTCCCACTTAAAATATTATCTAACATCTTTTGAGTTTTTGTCACTTCAGTACTTTATTTCCTTTAATCATATCTACCTTCCATTCCTATCAAGGCTAGACTCTTTGGTTCAGCAATTCAGCTAATTCTCTTGCTAGTACTCAATCTTGTTGCTTAGAGTTCTGTTACATTCACCCAGTAAAACCTTAATTCTGTATATTCTCTAAACTATTACTGCTTAGAGCATTTTTCTAGAAAAGAATTCTTAAAAAATGGGTCTTATCTTACCTGGGCCCTCAGGGCTGCCCAATGTCAGCATTTCCTGCCATTTTCTGAAACAGCATTGTAAGTCTTACCACATCTTAACAGTATCTCGTTACCTCCTCCACTTTTTTAGCCTTTGACTTTTCTACTACTTTACACGAAATCATCAGCATTTAAACACGATTTGTTCCCCACTCAACCTAACAAACAAACCTTTTCTTTTCTTTTCTCTTTTCTTTCTCCCCTTTCCCCTTTCTCTTTTCCCCTTTCTCTCTCTCTCTCTCTCTCTCTTTCTTCCTCACCCGAGGGTATTTTTTTCATTGATTTTATTTTATTTATTTATTTTTGTTGGTTTTTTTAAATTTTTGTTTAAAATATTACAGATGTCCCTTTTTCTCCCCAATGACCCATGTCACCCCGTCTCTTCCCTCTCCCCACGATTTTCCCTGTCCTTGGGTTGTGCATATATGCATATAAATTCTTTGGTTAATCTCTCCCCCTCCACCCACCTGCCCTCCTCCATCCCTCTGATGTTTGTCAGTCTGATCTGTGGTTCCATGTCATTGAATCTATTGTGTTCATCAGTTTATTAAGTTCTTTAGATTCCACATATAAGTGAGATCATGTGATGTTTGTCTTTCTCTGCCTGGCTTATTTCACTTAGCATAATATTTTCCAGGTCCCAGCTGCATAGTATTCCATGGTGTAAATGTCCCACAGCTTTTTTATCCACTCATTTACTGGTGGGCACTTGGGCTGTTTCCAGATTTTAGCTACCTCTTAGGATGAGTTGGGAATTATTTCCACCACCACCCTCCTCCCCCATTTTATCATCTTGGCCCAGCGTTGTTGTTTTTGTGGCAAAATTTTAAACTTGCGGTCAGCTTCTTTAATAGTTACAAGAGTATTCAGGTTTTTTATTTATTTCTGAGCTAGTTTTAAGTTCTATATTTCCATAGATTTGTTCATTTCTTTTAACTTTTCAAAGTTATTTGCTTATAATTGTTGATAACAGTCTTAGTTTTCATCAGTATCTGTTATTTCCACGTTAAATTCATGTTTGTGCTTTTTCAAGTGCGAAATTTATTGTTTAGATATATGTCTATAGCAGTGAAATTATTGCCACAATCAAGAGAGTGTGAACATATATATCAAACCCCTAAAGTTTTCTTGGGCCTCTTTGTAATCCCTTCCTCTTGTCCCTGCTCACAGCACTGTCCCCAAGCAACCACTGAGCTATTTTCTGTCGCTGTAGATTAGTTTGTATTTTCTAGGGATTTATATAAATGAAATTATGCATTATTGTATTAACTATGTGTTTCTGATGATTTGACATCTGGAACCTTGCTGACTCTGGAGAGACTGCCCCTCTTGGGGTTAGCCAGTTTCTAGAGGCGATAAACAATGCACCTGCTAGCGTGCCGTTCATATGCAAACCAATCAATCCAGAGCCCATACCCCAGCCACTTGCTTTATTGGGCTCTCACACTCTGGGACACTATTCACCTGGTCAGTTCACTCCAGGGCCAGGTACCAGGCAATTAGGGACAGCCTCTAAGCCAGGGGTGGGGTATGTCCAGCTGGTCTGGCCCTGCCAAGGCAACTGCAGGCAGGACTCAAAATCCAATAAACCTAGGAGCTTTTTTCATAGCTAATCTTTAAATTGATAATTTTGTATGGCCCTCGAATGATGTTATAAATATCCAAATGGCCCTTGGCAGAAAAAGGTCCCCCCTCCCCCGCTCTAAACCATAGAGCCAGCTGATACTGTTCAAAATAGATGATCCTAAACCTGTTCACCCTGCTTCCACCATTCCTTCCTGTAGAAACCCCAATAAAAGTGTTTACTTATGTTTTCCCTTCACTCCCTTTTGCCTCCTAACCAACTGTGGTGCTTACCCATGTGTCCCCTGTGTGGTATTGTGTGCCACCTCCTTTTAGGAACTATGAGTAACAAACTAATAAGCTGTCTTTTCAGCGGCAATCATCAGTTTTTTGGTCTCAATATAGCTGAATAATAATAAAACCTACATTTTATTTTATTTTTTATTTTTTTAAATATAGCTTTATTGATTTCAGAGAGAGGAAAGGAGAGGGAGAGAGAGAGAGACAGAAACATCAATGATGAGAGAGTCATTGATCAAGCCTGCAACCCGGGCATGTGCCCTGACCGGGAATCGAACTCCGATCGCCTGGATCCTAGGTCGATGCTCAGCCGCTGAGCCACACCCGGCCAGGCTAAAACCTACATTTTAAAGCAAGTATGTACTCTTTTGTTTGGCTTCTTTTAGTTATTTTGAGATTCAGCCATGTTTTATCAGTAGTTCATTTATTCTTATTGCTGAGTAGTGTTCCATTATATAGGTACACCACAGTTTGTTTATCCATTCATCTGTTGATGGGCATTTGGGTTGTTTCCAGTTTGGGGCTATTACCAAAAAAAGCTTCTGTGAACATTAATATACAAGCTTTTGTATGGACATACATATCCTGTTTTCTTGGATGAATACCCAAGAGTGGAATTGCTGAATCTTACGGTAGACTTATGTCTACCTTTTTAAGAAACTGCCAAATGGCTTTCCAAAGTGGCTGTATACCATTTTACATTCCCGCCAGCAATGCACAGCGTTCCAGTTTCTCTTTATCCTTGCCAATACTTGTTATTTTCTATTTTTGATTTTTTTTTTTGTAATAGCCATTGTGTAATATGTGTGAAATAGTATCTCAGTGTGATTTATTTTTTAACCCTCACCCGGGGATAGGCTTAGAAAGAGGAAGGGAGAGAGTGAGAGAGAAACATCAATTGGTTGCCTTCAGACTGGGGATCAAATCCTCATCCCAGGCACATGCCCTGACACAGAATTGAACCTGCAACTCTTCGGTGCACAGGATGATGCCATTCTGCTTGGGTCTCAGTGTGATTTTGATTTGCATTTCCCCAATAATTTGTGATGTTGAGCATCTTTTCATGTTCTTATTAGCCACTTGTATATAATATTTGAAGAAATGTTTATTCAAGTCCTTTGCTCATTTTTTGATCAGGTTGATTTTTTTGGTGGTTGAGTTATAGGAGTTTATATAGGGTGTCCCCCCCAAATGTATACACACACTTTGAATAATTATAAAGGCAATGTTTATTAAAATACATTTCATTTCCAAAATTGAGCTACCAACTGTTAAAGTGTGTATACATTTTTTGGGACACCCTATATATTCTGGTTTTCAATTCCTTATCAGATAGGTGATCTGCACATATTTTCTCCCATTTGTGGTTTCCTTTCCATTCTGTTGATAGTGTCTTTTGATACACAGAAGTTTTTAATTTTGATGAAGTCCAGTTATCTCTTTTGTTGGTGTTGACTGTGTTTTTGGTGTCATTTTTTAAATTTTTATTTGTAATCCTCACCTGAGGATATTTTTTCCACTGCTTTTCAGAGAGAGTGGAAGGGAAAGGGGGAGAGAGAGAGAGAGACACACACATTGATGTGAGATGAGAGAGACAAATCAATTGGTTGCCTCCCGCACACGCCTCTATGGGGCTGGGCCTGCAACCAAAGTACGTGTCCTTAGCTGGAATTGAATCCGGGACCCTTCATTCCAGGGGCCAACGTTCTAACCACTGAGCCAAACCAGCTAGGGCTTGGTGTCATATATATATATATGTGTGTGTGTATATATATATATATATATATATATATGTATTTTAAAATATATCTTTATTGATTTCATAGAGAGGAAGGGAGAGGGAGAGAGAGATAGAAACATCAGTGGTGAGAGAGTCATTGATCAGCTGCCTCCAGCACGCCTCCTACTGGGTACCGATCCCGCAACCCAGGCATGTGCCCTGACCAGAAATTGAACCGCAATCTCCTGGATCCTAGGCTGACTCTCAACCACTGAGCCATGCCCGGCTGGGCTTGGTGTCATATTTTAAAAAGTCATTGCCAAATCCATTGTTGTGATACTTTCCCCCTGTATTTTCTTCTAAGGGTTTTATAGTGTTAGTCTTATGGTTAGGTTTTTGATCCATTTTAAGTTAATTTTTGTACATGGTATAAGGTAGAAGTCCAACTTCATTCTTTCGCATGTGGCTATCCAGTTTCCCAGCACCATTTGTTGAAAAGGCTGGCGTTCCTCTATTGAATTGCTTTTGCGCCTTTGTCAAAAATTATTTGGGCATATTTGTGTGGATTTGTTTCTGGCGCTCTCTTTTATTCTGTAGATCTGTTATGTTTATCTCTTTGTTAATACCATATTGTCTCAATTATGGTAGCTGTATACTAAACCTTAACATTGGGTAAATGGCTTTCTCTCATTTTATTCTTTTTCAAAATTGTCCCTGGTTTGTTTTTATTTTTTTATTCATATAAACTGTATTTTGCTTTGGTTTCATATATCTGATAGTTTATTACAAAGTGTGCTTTAAGCAGAACAAATGCTTTTTTATATTGTTCTTTGTCGTAGTTAATATGCAATATAAATTTGTACCCAGACTATTTTGTATGTTTATTTGAAGTAATTTGATTGACTTTCTTGCCTCCAGTTTCCTCTCTCTAGGCCCTAAACAAATCTAACCCTTAGGTGAAAGTTAAAGGCAGTAGAATTTAACAATCCTGTTTTATAGGCTTACTGGTCTGTTTCATTCTCTGCATAATTTCATCTGTGGAAGCAAGCTGTTCTTCAGGGCCTTGGACTCCTTTTATTTTTGACCTCTCTATCACATTGGTTTTCTCAAGGAAAGACCAATAATGAAAGTTTATTTCTGGTGTTCTAGGACTTCTTCAGAAGCCTTCAGCAGTTTTTCAAGCTATTTTCTCTCACTGGCAAGTATTCGGTGTGCTGTTCTTACTCCACCCTCCCTTGGTGGCATGTATCAGTTTTCTACTCATCAGTGCCCACCTACTCTTGCCTCCTGTGCTTGTCAGATGTCTCTTGCCTGGCTTGCTCATTGTTACTTTTGTCACCCTTACAGCTGTCTTCTTCCTTTCTTTGGCTTACTGCCTGACTTCTGTGACAGCTGCTCCGTTGTTGCCATTTTGCCTCTTCTCCCTCCCTTTACCCTCCCCTTGCTTTATGTAGGTACAGCATGTACATTTTCCATGTTCAGCGTATAACCTTCCCCATGATATGTCCCAAAGCAGTCATCCTCCTTCATTACGATTCACCTAAGTTAGACACCTGGACCTTTCTTACCTCTCGCAACTCATTGTTAAATCTTCAGTTCCACCCCTGTAAATTCTCTTATCAGTCTTCTCTGGATATTTCTGCCTTGCTCTGAGGTTCTCCTGGTTTATTGGCTGGGTTACTTCTGAAGTCTTCAGTCAACTGCTTCCCTAACCTCAAACACCACCAGTTGATCCTCTACCCTGCGTCTGTCACTCATTGTTTCTAAAATACAAATTGTTCCCATCAACCTCCCTGTGCTAAAGCCTTTGATGACTCCTCAGTGTGTTCGGTGGAAAGTTAAAACTTTTTATGTAGCCAACAGCCCCTTTGTGATCTGATCTCTGCTTCCTCTGTTTTCACCGCCTGCATTTCCTCCACATATCCTCACAGACCCCAATCTTAAATGTTTGCAATTTTCAAATTCATTTAACAGATATTTATTGAGGTCCTGCTTGATGCCTTTACCCAGCTTTTTGCCATGCCTGGAACTAGATACACTTTTTCCTCTTCTAAATCCTCTCTGCTTGAAAGACTTTCTGACCCTTCTCTTGGCTAATTACCCTTTACCCTCCCAAATTGAACTCAAACATTACCTCCCCTGAAAACTCCTCCTCTGGCCTGCCGTTTTACCACTTCACCTTAATATTAATGATCATTCAAGGTTTGAATACATAGTTTATTTGTGCTTCACTACTGCTTAGTGAGCTACTTTGATGACAGTGTCCATATCTAATCTGTTTGTGTATTCCCACTATCGTGGAGTATGAAGGGAAGAGGTGAGCTTTGGAGGGTTTTTTTGTTTATTTTTAATATATGTGGGGGGTTTTTTATTATTGATTTCAGAGAGAGGAAGGGAGAGGGAGAGAGATAGAAACATTAATGATGAGAGAGTCATCATTGATTGGCTGCCTCCTGCTGCTCCTGCACACGCGCCGACTGGGGATGGAGCCCGCAACCTGGGTATGTGCCCTGACCGGGAATAAACCATGATCTCCTGGATCTTAGGTCGATGCTCAACCGCTGAGTCACACCCCACTAGATGAGCTTTGGAGTTTTAAAGGCTCTGAGTTTGGCCCTGGCCGGATGGCTCGGGTGGTTGGAGTGTCGTCCTAAACACTGGAAGGTTTCGGGTTTGATTCCTGGTCAGGGTACATACCTAGGTTGTGGGTTCCATCCCTGGTCAATGTGTGTATGGGAGGCAACTGATGGTTGTTTCTCTCTCACATTGATGTTTCTAACTCTTCTCTTCTGCCCTCTCTATAAAATAAATTTTTTTAAAAAATCAATAAAAGCTCTGAGTTTGAATCCTAATATTTATTAGATATGTGGCCTTGAGCAAATTCCTTAATTTCTGTGATCTTTAGATTCTTCATCTGTAAAATGGAAAAATAAAACCTCACTCATAAGGTGATTGTGAGGATTAAATGGGTTAAAATGTATAGAATACCTAGTACAAGTGCCTGCTATAGGCAACCAAGGATTGTAGTTGTAAAAATAGTTTTTATTCTTAATGTAAATAACATGATGTTGATTGAGCGAACAATTAGCTGAAGGAACTGAACACTCCTAGGTGCCTTTTTCCTCAAATCAGAGAACCTGAACAGCTCTAGGAAAATGCTCAGGGCAGAGCTTAACATTCCTGGCTGCCACTTACTTCTCTAGTTCTCCTACACCTGGGAGGTATCCTCAATAAGGCTGAGAGTTGAATACATATCTTTCCCAAGGGGATCTTCATCTGTGCAGAAGAGGTGAGTGTACTTAAAATCAGCACTAGTACTTGAACAGACACATGTATATTGAATATCTGAATATCCGTGGTTGATTAATGTGAGCACATAAAAAAAACACACCTCACTGTCCCTTTGTTTAGAAACTCGTAAAATGGAAATAATCATCAATTAGTTTTACTTGGCTTTAGGAAGATTTTTCTGTTTCTTCATTAGTCTTTAATCTTTTGAAGGATCAATGATAATTAGATATGTGAAGAAAGGTAGTCTAGATTTATTCTACATCCACAATTTACCAGCTATATGAACCATCTCTCAATGTCTTTATCTGCAAAATGGGAGTAAGAGTATCTAGCTTGTAGAGTTGCTGTTAGATTGAACTGGGATAATATATACCTGATACTTGATCATATTTTATCAGTACTAATGTATTCAATATTGAATGCTTAACTTTCAGTAGACAGACTCTTGATGGAAACTATCATAGCCAAAGTGCAAACTTTGGGGAATGTGCAGAGTGGCTGAGCTCTCCTTTGCTAGTGGGAGCTTCATAATATTGATTTCTTGTAACATTTTTTCTTTAGCAAATGTATGCAGCATTGTACTTACTAGCAAGAGGGCTAAGAAAAATGCATTCCAGAGCACCCTCATCATTCTCATTCCTTAGTGATCACAAGTCTTATTCCTTATAACTAGCTGTATCAGGTTTGGGGTTGGTTGTATATATCAGAAAATAAAACAGGTTTATTTCTTTCTTGTATATATGAAATCTGAAAGTAAGTAGGGCCAGTAAGGCAGTTTCACAGTGTCATCGGAGAATTCAGTTCCTTTCTAATTCAATTCTGCTATGCTCAAAGTCACTTTAGGGTACGTAGTGACTACTGGGGCTCTAATTATCACATCTAAATTCCGGGTTACAGGAAGGATAGGGGAAAAAGGCTCACACCCTTCCTTTTAAATCACCTTCTTACAGATCTCATAATATACTTGATCTTATTTCTCCTTAGCTAGAACTTAGTCACTTATCCACACCTGAGGAATGGGCATGTTCTCCATAGCACCCAATTTTCTGTGTTCTGCCTCTCCTTGATTTAAGCTAGGATAGCATGTCTCTTAGGGTTTCAGGGTCCACTGATAGGGAGGGTATGTCTGGGCAAGGAGTGTTTCTCTTTGGCCAGAAGCCAAAGAGTATGTCTTTGGATGATTCCTTCATCTTGGGTGCAGGATATATATTTCATGTAATTTACCCCTGATAAGTGTGTAAGCAATTGCTTGAGAATTTAACATTCAGGGCTTCTGTAGTTCAAGCCCCCCCCTCCCCCAACAAAGGTGCACAACATGGTAAGTTGTAGTAACACCAATATTAGCATCATAGGGTTGGGGAGATTGAGAAAAGGCATACAGAGTGCTCAGTGCAGCTAGGTTTTGAGATGGGAGGGCAAGTGTTAGTGATTTAATAGCCAGAGAACACTATGCACCATCCACGCTTCCACTGCAAAATTCAGAGCCTCCACATGTACCTATGGAGGGTGTCTCAAATCAACTATGCTGAATTTGAATTTTAAGAAAATTTGGGTAATGTTCTTAGACATTCAAATATCAGGAAATAAACAGCCATAATTTTTTAGAACTTTCTTTGTCACTTATCTTAGTACTTTTACAAAGTATTGCTAATGGAATCTTGGTTTTCCTCTGTGTTGTTTTTTTTTAATGTTAAATTTTCCAGACTGAGCACCCTAATTAATGCATGTGGAAAACAGTGTTTTAAAGTAAGAAATGTTTTTGTAATGAAATAAGGACTGTACATTGGCCCTTTTTCTGGGTGTGGTGTAGGGTAAGAGAGAGAACACAATGTGTGTGCCATTGTGTCCAGTAAATTAGAGAACTGCCCAGATTTCATGACTCATCTCCTAAAGCCTCCCTCCTCAGCTGTTCTATATTCACAGTTAACCAAAGTCTTATAATTCACTTTTTGAAAAACGAACAGTGTGTAAATGTGAGTTTCTTCTATTATTTTGGCTTTCCTGGAATATATAATTCTATCTTTAGTCAGGCCACTGTTGCCTAATCAAAAATGTTGTAAAAGATAGGGGAGGAAATCATGTACAATTAACTCTTACTTAACAAAAGCAAACAGAAAGACTGGTTAAAATAATTGTGATACATCCATATAATGAAACACTATACAGCCACTGAAAAGAAAGGTAGCTAGATGTGTTCATGTGGAAGAGGTCCAGGATTTATTATTTAAGTAAAAATGCAAGCTGTAGATAGTATGTGTAATATCCTATTTATAATTTTTTTTATATGTGGGTATATGCTGGTATAGTATAGGAAATTTCTAAAGGATATAGAAGAAAGTAGTGATTACTTTTGGGAAATGGGATTGGCAAGAGGTGAATGAGACTTACATTTTGCTTTCTGTCTCTCTGTTCTATTTGTATATCTTGGAATGAGCATGCTTTACTGTGTGTGTGTGTGTGTGTGTGGTTTATAATTTCAGTGAAGAGGAAGAGGACCAGTGTCTTTCCTGTATAACAAAAGTAATGTTTTAGTAAAAGCATTAAAAGATTCCATTAATTTCAGCTAGAAGAGGAATGTGGTCTGGAGATCAGTGACTATAGTTGATAACACTGTCTTATATAATTCAAATTTGCTAAAAGAGTAGAACTTAAATGTTCTCACCAGAAATGAATAGCACACACACACAAAATACAGTAACACTTTGAAGAACATAAATACTTGAGTAAATGGAGAATATATTATTTACAAAAATTTCAGATACGAGAAAAATTGAGAGAATTTAATCCACCACCTAGATTCTACAGTTAACATTTTACTATACTTGTTTTATCACATATCTGCCCATCTATCCCTCTATTCACCCATCAATTCATATTGTTTAACATCTATTTCAAAGTAAATTACATACATCAGTATACTTCTTCCCAATACTTAAACATGCATATCATTTACAATATTTGTTAATGGGTGGAGCCTTTTTTAGAGGTAAAATTTATGTACAGTGAATGCACAAATCTTAAGTTACCACTCTGTGCGTTCTAAAAAATGCATACACTCATGCATCCCAGTACCCTGTCAAATTACAGAATATTACTCTTGTCCAGGAAGTACCCTTATGTTCCTTTCCAGTAAATCCTGTCTCTTTCACACACAACAATGTTTTTATTTTTTCCACCATAGTTTTACTTTTTCTACAACTTCGTTTGTATGGAATCGTATGTTATAATATGCTCTTCCATAAGGCTTTTTTCACTCAGTGTGATGTTTTTTATTTATTTTTAAAATGTTTTTATTGATTTTAGAGAGGAGGGGAGGAGAGAGATAAAAACATTGATGAGAGAGAAACATCAACATCAGTTGGCTGCCAACTGATGTGGTGTTTTTTAGATTCACCTACGTTGCTGTGTATATCAGTAATTCTTTCCTTTTTATTTCTGAGTAATGTTCCATTGTGAGAAAAATATCACTGTTTATGTATTCTCTTATTGTTGGTTACCTGGGTTGTTTTCAGTTTTTTGTTATTATGGACATTCTTGTACTAGTCTTTTTGTGGACATATGTTTTTTTATTTCTTTTGGGTAAATATATAGGAATGGAATTACTGGATTGTAAAGTAAGTGTATATTTAGTTGTATAAGAAGCTGTGAGACAAACTAATTTTTAAAATATCACAAATAGAGCTCATCCTAAAAATCATCCTGTGACAAAGCGGACCATTTCAACTATTAGAATGCATGCACAAGGTTTCTGACATCGTGCACACTACAGCTGGCTGGCAGGGCTGGTTTCCTTTTGACATTTGGTAGTGCATATTTCCCTCAAATTTAAACCATTTAACTGTTTATCTATATTGAAACTAGACCTTTATCATAGAACCAGTTTTTTAAATCTTCAATTCAGAGAATGGTGTGGGGAAGTGATGAATTTGAGACAGTATCGGGTATCAATAAATCATATGTGACAGAGGTTGAGAGATTTAACAACAAAAAGTTGTGTGGGAGGTAGGGGAAGAAGGGTGTGGGGGAGAGACAGAAATACCAGTGCCCCCTCCCCCCCACGGTGAATTTTAATTTTTTGTAAAAATTATTTTTAAGTTAGTTCAAAATCAGAGGTGGTCTCGTGCACTAAAATGGATCTCCAAAGAGCTTCCTCATTCTGTTTAACAACGGCATAGTATTCCGTTTTGTGAATATGCCATGATTTATTTAATCATGTTCACTTCTCCTACTGATAAACATTTAGGTTATTTTCAGTTTGTTTTTTTTAAAATTGCAGATAATGCTGCATTGAATAATCTTGTACATAGGTCACTTTTAAAATATGGGTATATCTGGAGAGTTCTGAAGTGGGATTGTGTCAAAGGGTTTGTGCTTGCTTAATTCTGATAAATATTTACAGATTGTATGAGAGTATCTGTTCACTCAAATCCTTGCCAGTGTAGTGTTGTTCAAGTTTTTTATATTTGTTTCTGATAGTTGAAAAAAGGTATAGCTTTAATTCGATCATGAGTGAGGTTGAGCATCTTTTCATATATTTAAGAGAAATGTTTAGTTTTTCTGTGAATTGTCTCATGTCTTTTGCCTATTTTGGGGGGGTTTTTGGTCTCCTTTTTATTCATCTAATCTGTAGATGTCCTTTATATATTAGGGAAATTAGTTCTTTGTGAATGAGTTGGAAATATATTAAAGGAGCTCATACTTTTTCTTTTTAAACAAAATATGTCCCTATTGATTTCAGAGAGAAGAAAGGGGAGAGAAAAAGAGAGAGAGAGAAACATCAATGATGAGAGAGTCATTGATCAGCTGCCTTCTGCACGCCCCCCACTGAGGATCAAGTCCACAACTGGGGCATATGCCCTGACCGGGAATCGAACCTCGATCTCCTGGATCATAGGTCGATGTTTAACTGCTGAGCCTTGCCAGCTAGGCTAAAAGAGCTCATTCTTTAAAAGTATGGAGGTAATTGTTTTAGTAGAATGATGGTAAAAGAGGCCAGATTGCCATGGACACAACTCTTTCTAGAAATTTGTAGTAGAGAGAATGTTATTTGGAGGATTGATGTAAATTCAAAGGAGTTATTATTTTTATTTGATAAATTCTTATGTTTAAATGCTGTTATGAAAGGGAGGAATTCAATCTAGGAGAAGGTGGTAGAGGATCTACAGGGTAAGGTTTCTAATGGACTGAGATTCTTGGAAAGAACTGCAGAGAAGGAAATGTGTAAATATGGTGACTGGAAATTAAGGGTGTCCCAGTCCAATGGCTTCTATTCTCTCTGAAGTGAAGGCAAGGCCAACAGCCAAGGGTATAGGAAGAGGTGGTTGGAGAGAAAAGGAGGTTCTTTGAAATCACTACTATGGAAAATTTGCGAGAGAGTTGAATAGGGAAATACAGAAAGATTGCTGGTTTTCAGAGTTCCATTGAGGCAGAAATAGTGACATCAACTTTATGGGTTGTTTGATTTTCTTAGGCAGCATTTGGCAGTCCAAGTGTATGTAGGATTAGTTCAGGATTGGGTTTGAGGGGGGTACCAAAGTAATTTAGGATATTAGCAGGGGAATGATTGAACTGACACCAAATTCTTGATTGAGTAGAGAGGAAAATAAAGACAGGACAGAGATACTGAAAAGAAAATTAGAGAGGGATTCAAGGGACCAAAAGCCTGGTTAGGTCAGAGAACAGATGTAGCAGAAGTATTAGGAGAGAACTGCAAGGATAAAGGACTGTGGTTGGAGAGTTGGATGAGAGCTTTTCTTGGTGATGACAGAGCCTAGAGTGAGCCATTGTCATAGGTGGCCCAAGTGGAGTAGAGGTATAAGGTTGGAGCTGAGGAAGTCAGGGAACTCAGCCGCTGGCCCAGATGTGAATTGTAGTGGCTGTTGTCTGTGAGGGTGTTGAACAGCCTTCTAGGAGAAGAATATCAGGACTTGGGGATGGGGATGGGAATGGAAAGAAAACTGTGAACTACATTGCAGTAACTAGGGAGTACCAGCAATCATTAGGCAAAAAAGCCCTTAGGAGCAGGGACTGCTAAGCAGGCTCCAGGAAAAACTGTTTGCATACAGCATCCATGAAGAGTGAGGAAACTTCACCCCTGCTTCCTGACATGCAGCTCTAAGATGCTTGGAATAGAAGATGTGGTTGGAGGAGGGGAAGTGAGCATAGGTGTGGTTGCAGTTTAGTCTGGAGATCAGGAAGTCGCAGGAATTTGCATGAGGGTCTGTATATCCTCTGAAAAAAATTAGGCCTTCACCATGGTTTTCCTGATTGTGATATATGTACCTTTTTAGTGACGCATTTGAGGTATCTCTCACTCTGTAGCTTATGCATACAAATCTTTTCCAACCTGCAATCCACTCTGTGTTTGTTCTTTTCCCTTGCATTCTTTCACTTGAGGTATGGCTTCCTTGTACATTTTTCTTCTTTTAGTTTTGCTTCTTATATTCATGATGTAGTGAAATCTATTTTTTAACTTAATTTTACTGATTATTTTTATTTATCAAAATATGCTTTTTATTTTTAAAATTTTAGAAAATAAAAGTACAATATAAAGAAAATAAAAATCATAAAGTGCTATGCCAAAATGTTTATAGATTTTTCCTTCCAGTCTTACTTTCATGCATATACATTCATAAATTTAGTTGAGATCATGTGGTCTATTCAGTCTTCTTTTTTTTTTTTTAATCCACACCCAAGGATATTTTTTCCATTACTTTTCAGAGAGTGGAAGGGGCGGGGAGAGAGAGAGAGAGAAACATCGATGTGAGAGACACACATCAATTGGTTGCCTCCTTCACACACTCCAGCTAGGGCCAGGATAAAGCCTACAACTGAGGCTGGACTCAAACCTGGAACCCTTCAGTCCTTGGGCTGACGCTCTAACCATTGAACCAAAATGATCAGGGTGGTCTATTCTGTCTCCATCTGGCTTTTTAAATTTCTTCTGTAGTGCAACCGGGCATTTCTCAGTGGTTGAGCATTGACCTATGATCCAGGAAATCACAGTTCAATTCCCGGTCAGGGCACATGCCCGGGTTGTAGGCTCGATTCCTAGTAGGGGGCATGCAGGAGGCAACCGATCAATGACTGTCTCATCATTGATGTTTCTTTCTCTTTCTCCCCCTCTCCTTTCCTCTCTAAAATCAATAAAGACACATTTAAAAAAAAAAAATCAATTGGCTATATTTATGTTGGTCTGTATTTGGGCTCTCTTTTCTGTTCCACTGATCTGTTTGTTCTTTCACCAGTGCCACACTGTCTTGATTAATATTGCTTTATAGTAAGTCTTGAAGTAGGATAGTGCTCCCTCTCCAGCTTTGTTCTTCTTCAGTACTGAGTTGACTATTCTGTCTTTTGTCTCTCTCTATTATAAACTTTAGAATAAGCTGTTCAGTATCCACAAAATAACTTGCTAGGATTTTGATTGAAATTGTATTGAATCTATAGACCAAAATGGGAAGAACTGACATCTTGACAATATTGAATCTTCCTATTAATGAACATTATTTATAATTGATTTCTTTTACATTTAGAAGTGTTTTTCTATTGTTAGGTGTTTCATTTTTAACCTTTGTGATTTCTTACATTGCCTTTATGTTTTCCTTCCTCATCCTGAGTTCACGTAAATTTATTTATTCCCTTTTAAAATATGCTTTTAAACATTTAATTCTTAACTGGATTTTATTTTGGTCTGTTTAATGAGGCAATGGTCTAACCCCCTCTCCCCAAATACATATTTTTCCCCAAACATTTCCTATTGATTTATCAAAAATAGATGCATATGTAATAATCAGCCTTCTAATCTGTTTCCTATTCCTATGGAGGGAATTGTGTGCTTTTCCAGTTTTGGATTATGGTCAGATGGGAAGAGTGAGGATATGGTCAAATCTTGTATGGCTGCACCTTGGAAAGGCTACCTGCCAAATCCATTTTCTTGTTAGGCATGGTTCTGTTACCAGAGGCAAACTCCTGGGGTATATGCAAGCCATCTTCATGTCCCTACCCTTTCTCAGGAGAGGCATGTCCTGCTTCCCATGGAGAGTCACTACCATATTGAATTACTCTCTATGGCTGTGAGACCCATGAATATAGTACCTATGACTGTACTGCTGTGCAGTTGTTTCCCTAGTACGTAGTTCAGTGTAGGGCACAGAAATCTGAATGGGTGAATGAGCCACTGTTAGTGGTGGGAATGTGCCAAAGCCCTTTGATATGGTTTGAGGTGGAATAAAGCTTGAGGACAGCTATGTGATGTCTGCTTTGAAGGGCACTATGTAGTCAACCTATCTTCTCCATATTTCTCATTCTGAAGATGCTAAAGCTGCATATAGCAATCACCTGGAGAGCTTTTAAAAGGACAGCTACCTACCTCTCACCCCTAGAGATATAGTTTGGCATGGGGAATTTTAAAAGTTCTTTGGGTGATTCTAAAGCAAGCACAGCTAAGGTTGAGAATCACTGCTCAAAAAAGTTTGTTCTGCCCAGCCAGCATGGCTCAGCAGTTGAGCATCGATCTAAGATCCAGGAGATTGCTATTTGATTCCTTGTCATGGCACAAGCCCAGGTTGTAGGCTCAATCCCCAGTAGGAGGTGTGCAGGAGGCAGCCTATCGATGATTCTCTCTTACCATTGATGTTTCCCTTCCTCTCCCTCTCCCTTCTTCTCTCTGAAATCAATAAATATATATATATAATGTTTGTTCTTATTAAGTTTTATTTATATTTGTATAAAGATTCAGTTAAGTAGTTGGATTCCTGGAAAAATGTACATATCAGACTTCCCAAAAAAATCATTTGTCCTGTGTGCACATTTTAATAGCTGGGAAGATTTTGCCCAAAATACTCCTTTGGTGTGAGTAGTTTGGACATAGTTATAGAATCTTATCTAACATAGCTCTCTATTTTCCAGGTCAGCATGGATCCCTGGATCATTCTTGTTCTGCTTGTCAGTAGTCTGATACATGTCAGTGCCAACAATGCAACCACAGGTAAATTGTCATTTAATAAGGCTGTATTCAGAGTAGAATTTTGCTTTCACATTTAATGACTCAAAATTGATGACCTAGGTGATATTAGAGCAGGGGTGGGAACCTTTTTTCTCTCAAGGGCCATTTGGATATTTATAACGTAATTTGAGGACCATATGAAATTATCAACTTAAAAATTCGCTGGGAAAAAAGCTCCTAGATTTACTGAATTTCGAGTCCTGCCTGTGGTTGCCTTGGCAGGGCTAGACCAAATGATTTAATGGGCCGTATATGGCCCGCAAGTCGGGATGTTCCTCACCCTGTATTAGAGAAGGAAAAATAAGTTTTACTTAAAAGTAATGGTAAAAAATAAATAAATAAATGTAATGGTAAAATAAATGTCTTTGGAAATCTCTGAGTTGTAGTGAATGCTCATCATCGTGGTCTATACTATACTACATATTATGACATATATCATATACATACTATTTTAAGTAAGTAAAAAGATCATGTGTTCATTCCAGAAAAGTACAAAAAGTGTTGTTATTTAAGCCTCCTATATATTCTGAGGAACTAAGTAAAGAATCCAGTTTCTCCTGGGGCTGGGGGTGAAGATGTGGGGTGAAGGGGATGAATGGGGGGAAAAGAGGGACATCTGTAGTACTTTCAACAATAAAGATAAACTAAAAAAAAAAAAAGAATCCAGTTTCTTCCTCCCTTCAGTAGTCTTTTGAAGTTGGTAGGAAGGGTCCAGCACTAGATAAAGAGAGTGTGTGCACGTGCCCTCTCTAGTTTTTTCATTCTTCTACTGGTGTAGAGGTGTTTGAGAGCTTATTAAGATTTGATACTTTGTGCCTCATAGCTTTTAAGCTCGTCATGTGATGTTTCCTTATTTTCTTGGTTTTTATAGCTTCACCTACGAGATCTAATGAAGTAACGATAGCAGAGTCAATAAAAGAAGAGACAAAAACTTCAAGTCCTGCTTCTTCAGTAACAACTTCTGTGACACCAACATTCAGCCCAAATCTAACTCTGGGATCCACCTATGTAACCACTGCCAATTCTTCAGATTCTGAGAATGGGACCACAAGACTAGCAAGCACCAATTCTGTAATTACTACAGTTTCACCAAATGGAACATGGCTTCCAGATAACCCATTCACAGATGTCAGAACAGAACCTTGGGAGGTGAATTCCAGCACTGCAGCAACCACTCCAGAAACTTTCCCTCCTTCAGGTACTAGAGACAGTTTCTATTTTTCTTTCCTTTGCTATTTGAATTTATTCATCCTTTATTATTTTTGTTTGTGTTTTCTAGCCATAAAATTTTTTGGAATAAGTAAAATTGCCCAAAGTAATGAAATCTAGATATAGGGAATTCTTAGGAATATCTGATTAATACAGGGTTAAGAGGAAAGAAGAAAGATTCTGGAAGATGTCCTGCTTTGCATAGGTTCCTGGTTTGGGGAGGTTTAATCATGTTTAGAAGTAGAGAAGATTGAAAATATAAGAGAAAGAGGGGAGCTAATGGATTATGCAAGAGACTGAAGATGCAAGTATACAGAAGCCAAGTAATAGCACTATCCCTGAAAAGGAAGGGATCCATGGAGACCATGGTAAAGAAAATGGGTCTGGATGTCCAAAACAGTTATATATGGAGTGAGAGACCTGTGTCCAGGGGTGGAGTTAGAGAGGATCTCAGAGAAACAATTGAGTTGCAGTGCCAGTTTGTTCACGGCTTCAGCCCAACCCAGGCAAAGCATATCAACAGAAAGTTCTCAGAAAAAGAAATATAAATTATCTTTCCAAATATGAAAAGATGCTCAACCTCATTCAGTGAAATGCAAATTAAAGCCATACTGAGCCTTGGCAGGTGTGGCTTGGTTTGTTGGGCGTCGTCCCGTGCACCAAAAGGGTCTCTGGTTTGATTCCCAGTCAGGGCACATGCCCGGGTTGGGGGCTTGATCCCTGGTAGGGGATGTGCAGGAGGCAGCCAATCTATGTTTCACTTTCACCTCACCTCAATGTTTTTCTCTCCCTTTCCCTTCCTCTCTCTCTAAAAAACCCAAACAGTAGCAACAGAAAACACCCTATACATATGTGGTGCTAATTTTCACCTGACGGATTTAAGTTTGATATTTTACTGCATTGAAGCAAGTACAGAAAAACGGGCACTCTTGACATACTGCTTGTGGGAATATATTTCCTAATTGAGGGAAATCTGGCAATATCCATCAGTTTACAAATGCACCCTTAAAATAATTTATCCTACCAGTATTATTATATATGCGTGAAGTGACAAATTGTATTGTTTGTTAGAGTACTCTGAAAATAACCTTAATGCACATTGACAGGGAAGACTGGATAAATACATTAAGGTATATCCATACAGTGAAGCAGCTCTTTAATATAGAACAAGTATAATAGACTAACTGAAAAAAGCAATGTGCAGAAATGTACACAGTGTATTTATTATTTTGTTATAAATGGAAGAAAAGGGAATATAACTTGCTTATTTTAAAAAGGAGAAAAACAGAAACTCAAAGCAAAGTTCAGTAGTAGGAAAGAAAAATTAAGAAGATTAAAAAATTAATTCAGGATATGTCCGGTATCCAAATAATAGGAGTTTTGGAAGATGAGAACAGAGAAAATGGAAAAGGGAAATAGAACACTAAACAAAAATATAAGGCAATTATTAAATCCAAAAAAAGATAGTACAAGAAAAGAAAAACAATCACATTATACCCATAGCTCAGCAAGTAATGATAATATTACATAGTCATAATAATATAAAACATCAAATGCTGATTTAACCAAGACTAATGATGTTACAGTTATAGAAGGATTGGTAAAATGGTGGTGATGAGTAAAATCTGTGGTTCAGACTATGACATCCTGATGCACAACAAAGGTTTACTTATGGTTTACTGATCTCGAATAAAAGTCACCAGTGAAATGCAGTTTCAGTCTTCTCTGAGACATGAAATGTGTTAACAGTATTAGAATGTTAGGCTTTTCTGACTAATTTAGAGAAGTCTTTTAATACTAGGAAAATGAGCCCTATGCCTACCTGTGATAAAGCTGCAGATATTTTCCCCTAGTTGGTCATCTAGCTTGTCTGCATTGCAGAAACTATCATTAGCAATTTTTAAATTTTTAAAAAAATATGTTTTTATTGATTTCAAAGAGGGAGAGACAGACAGAAACATCAGTGATGAGAGAGAATCATTGATCAGCTGCCTCCTGCACGCCCCCTACTGGGGATCGAGGCTGCAACCTGGACTTCTGCCCTAACCAGGAATTGAACCGTGACCTCCTGGTTCATGGGTTGATGCTCAACCACTGAGAGCCAAGCCAGCTGGACAGCAATTTTTAAATTTTTTAAATTAAATTTTTGATTTTTTAAAATTTTGTTTTAGCAAAATGTTTTCTAGGTATTGGATCATATCTTTCCTGACTCCAGTATTATGAAATAATTTTCCCTATGTTTTATTCTAGACTTTTATAGTTTCTTCTGTGTGTGTGCATATGAATGTGCATGCATGTATGTGCTGAAATCTTTGATTCGCCTAGAATCTGTTCTGATGTAAAGTGTGAGCTGTGGATCTGTTTTTTCCCCCAAATGGTTCACTACTTGTCCCAATACCCTTTAATGAATAATATATTTTTTCAGTCCATGTAAAAAACTCCACAGTTTAATAATTGTAACTTTGTAAAATATTGAATATCTGATAAGGTGAATCATCCCTTATTAATCTTATTTTTCAGAATTTGGCTAGCAATTATTGATTATTTTTCTTCATGAACGTGAGAATCAGATTGTACAGCAGGAAAAAAGTTTTTATTGAACATGTTAAATTTATAGATTAACAGGGAAAATTGAAATCTTTAAGTCTTCCTATCCAAGAATGTGGTGTAGTTTATTTTCTGGTCTTATTTTGTATTTCTTGAAAGTGTTTTAAGTTTTTGCCACTGATGTCGTACATGTTTTGTTCAGTTTATTTCTAATATTTTGAAGGGCTTTTTTGCTTTGTTGTTTTGTTTTGTTTTGCTGGTTAAAATGGAGTACTTTCTTCCATTATATAAGGAGGCTATTTTTAAAAATTGAGCTGTAATTGACATGTAGCATTGTTTTAGTTTTAGGTATAATTAGGCTATTGGTCTTTGTAGGTACATTTTCTACTGGTCATCTTTTCTTTTTCTGTTAATCTTTACCCAAGGATATTTTTTCCATTGATTTTTTTTCTTTTTTCTTTTAGAGAGAGTGGAAGGGAGGGAGGGAGGGGAGAGAGAAAGAGAGAGAGAAACATCAGTGTGAGAGAGACACATGTATTGGTTGTCTCCCACATGCACCCTGACCGGGGGCAGGGAGCAAACCTGCAACCCTGGTGCGTGCCCTTGACCTGGAATCCAACCCACAACTTTCTGTGCGTGGCCCATGCTCTAACTACTGAGCAAGCCAGGACTATACTGGTCATCTTAATAAATTTCCTTATCATAAGTCTTTAAGTCATCTCATCTGCAAATATCTATTCCTAATTTTTAGATCTCATTTTTCCTTCTGTTTACATAAATTGGCCGGTGTGGTTCAGTGGTTAGAATGTCTGCCCCCACACCCAAGGGTTGGTTCGCTCCCCGACCCTGGTTGGGGTGCAGTGTGGGAGGCAACCAGTCGATGTCTCACATTGGTTTCTCCTCCCCTTCCCTTTCTCCCTTCCCACTCTCTGAAAAGCAATGGAAAAAATATCCTCATGCGAGGATTAAAAAAAAAATTGGCAAATACCTGCAGAACAAAGTTAAGAAACAAAAGCAGGCAGCCTTGTCTTGTGCTGACTCTAAGGAGGGCACTCTCAGTGGTTTTCTATTAAACATGGCGTTGAGGTAAACGTTTATCATGTTCAAGGTTTGTTACTTTATTCCTGTTTCAAAGAGCATTATGTCAAGAATGGGTGTTAAATTTTGCCATTTGCCTGTTCGACATCAATGAGCAAGACCTATATGATTTTTTCTTTTTAATCATATGCTATGATGAATCATATTACCAGATTTTCTGTTTTTTTGAACTGTTTACATTCCTGCAAAAACAACTATATTTGGTTGTGTTTTTCTTCAGTGAATTGTTGCAATTTGTTTGATAATTATTTTATTCGGGATTGTTTTCCCATTGATACTCATAGTTTTATTTGTTTATTTATTTATTTATTTTTAAATTTTATTTTTGTTTAAAATATTACAGATGTCTCTTTTTCTCCCCAATGACCCATTCCACCCTGTCCCATCCCTCTCCCCAGTCCCTCTCCCCACCATTGCCCGTGTCCTTGGGTTGTGCATATATGCATATAAATTCTTTGGTTACTCTCTCCCCCTCCACCCACCCCGCCCTCCTCCATCCCTCTGACATTCGTCAGTCTCATCTATGCTTCCATGTCATTGAATCTACTCCTAGTTATTTTTAAATGAAATTGTTCTATGTGTTTCCTTTGTATTTGTGCTACATTTTGGTTTTAGCGGCCAATGTTTTGTTTTGCTTCATGGAAAGTGTTGAAGTTTACCTAGAAAACTGCATTTCATTCATGTTTTCAAAATTACTTGGCCCAGCCGGGCGTGGCTCAGCGGTTAAGCGTCGACCTAGGATCCACGTGATCAGGGTTTGATTCACGGTCAGGGCACATGCCCGGGTTGTGGGCTGCAGCTGATCAATGACTCTCTCATCATTGATGTTTCCATCTCTCTCTCTCCCTCTCCTTTCCTCTCTCTGAAATCAATAAAGATACATTTTTTAAAAAATTTAAAACAAAAAAACAAAATTACTTGAATGGATTTGAGAAAAACTCCTATCTTAGGATTAATTTCTTACAGAGCTGTGAATATTTATTTTACATATTTATGTTCTTTTTATTGATTAGCTTGGCTAACCATTTATCTGTTTTATGATTCATTGCCTTTTTTTCCAAAGAACCTGCTATCGTATATTTATTAGTTCTGTCTTTTTTACTTTGTATTAATTTATTTTTTACTTATTCTTTTTTCCACTTTTCTTAGATTTATTTTGTACTTTTTCTGTCTTCCTGAATTGAATGCTTAATTTGTTTTTATTCTTCCCAAATAATATAGTGCTGTGACTTTTTTATTAAGCATAGTTTTAACCATATTCTGTAAGTGTTCTTGTAGGTAACTGTATCAGTTATGGTACAGTCTAAGCTACTTTGACAAAGACACACCAAAATTCATTGACTCAAGACAAAAGTGTCTTTCTCCACTGTCACATTCTAGAGGTAGATAGGGGGCTTTGCCTCTTCATCTAGGACCAAGTTCCTGTTTTCTTGTGGCTGTGCCATCCTAACAAAATTTCCCTCAGTTGTTTGGCTAAAGGTGGCTCTCATCATTGGGTTCTGGTTTTATCCCTTGGGAAGGGTAAACAGGCAATGGGAACACACAATTTTTTTACAAGAGATATGACCAGAAGTTGCCTTCATCACTTTTGCTCACATCCCATTGGCTGAATTCCTCATATGACAACACCTAGCACAAAGGAGTCTCAGAAGTGTAGTCTAGCTAGACAGCTTTGTGCTCAGCTGAAAACAAAACAAAACAAAAATGGTTTTTGGCCTAGCTGGAGTGTCTCAGTTGGTTGAGCCTTGTCCTGTGTGCTAAAAGGTTGCCAGTTCAATTCCTGGTCAGGGTGCATACCTGGGTTGTGGGTTCCATCTCCTGTTGTGGCACATATGGAAGCCAATCGATCAATGTTTCTCTTGCTCACTCTCTCCTTCCCTCCCTCTCTAAGCATGTCCTCAGGTGAAGGTTTAAAAAAAAAAGGGGGGGGTGTTCTGGACTAAAGACAAAAAGAAGAGGAGATTGATACTGGGAGAGGGTGGATTTTGCCACAAGACTGATTTTATTGTTATTTTTTAGGTACTTTGCAATTTGGTTTTGTTTTTAATTTTCAAGTGACTTTTTTGTTAATTTCTAGTTTTATTTTATTTATTTAAATTTTTATTGATTGATTTTTAGAGAGAGAGAAACATTAATTTGTTCCAATTATTTATACATTCATTGGTTGATACTTGTATATGCCCTGACCAGGGATTAAATGTGCAACCTTGGGCCCAGCCGGGCTTGGCTCAGCGGTTGAGCATCGGCCTAGGATCCAGGCGATCAGGGTTTGATTCCGGTTAGGGCACATGCCCCGGCTGCGGGCTGCAGCAGATCAATGACTCTCTCATCATTGATGTTTCTATCTCTCTCTCTCCCTCTCCCTTCCTCTCTCTGAAATCAATAAAGATATATTTAATAAATAAATAAATAATAAATAAATAAATAAATGTGCAACCTTGGTATATTGGGATGACACTCTAGCCAACTGAGCTACCCAGCCAGGGCTTTTAATTTCTAGTTTTATTGCATCATGATTAAAGAATTTTGTCTATTATTTCTACTGTAGGGAATTTATAAGGATTTGTGGATATTCCACAAACCTTTGAAATTTTTTTTTTCTGTTAGTATGTAGAGTTTGGTCTATATGAATTAGATTTTATTACCTATTATCATTTAGGTCTTTCATATCCTTAACTTAATTATGAACTGTTGCATTTTAATGACCTAAAAGACATAAAGACCTCTCATACCATTGTTTATATTTCTTTTTATATTCTTGTACTTTTTATGAATATTGATGCTGCATTGTTTTTATACTTACAGAGAAGGACAAACCACTGATTAAAAAGTTCAGTGAAATCTGGGCAATTTTGTTTTCCAGTTGTTGGAGGGTGTCTTATATACAAAGATGAAAGTATCTGTATTTCTAGAGTTTATTTAGTCTTACCTTAGGTTGAATAGTAATGTTTTAATTTGAATGAATGTTTCTATTTTTCACTTGTTACACAGGTAATTCTGACTCGAAGGACAGAAGAGGTGAGCCACTCACCTTATGTCTGACCCTTGTGCAATGTATAATATTCTTCATGTTTCCTTTGCTCACAGTCTGGTAACCTTGTGCATCTGTGACTGTTATGTGTTTGCTTTCCCTTAAGTTGTTTTCATATTAACCTCATGGAAAAGAGTAACAGAAACAAGAACTCATGTTTTTAAATGTAGATTACAGATTCTAATAGCTATGGTACATTTTAGCAAGTAATGAAACAACTGTATCTTGGTCATGTCACCTTGTTAATATTACCTTTTGGTGATATTAGGCCATAATTTATGCTCCATAGTTAATTACTAATTTCTAGGCCATAGTTACCTTTAAACATCCTACCTTCATATTGTTTTTCCCTAGTCTTCAAAATGTTGACCTTTTATCATTTTATATGGGTTTTACGGATTTTCAGCCCTTTAATGTTAAAGTCCCTATGACTAGAGATGCTGTGTGGGTGATCTAAGCGGTACTGTCAAATCCCTGATCACCAGAGAACAGAGTATGTGGTACACATCTGTAGAAGTGGCACATTTTACTTAGGACAACAGTAAGGCTATGAAGAGCATAAGAGAGCCCGGCTGGGCGTGGCTCAGCAGTTGAGCATCAACCTAAGATCCAGGAGATCATGGTTTG
The DNA here is from genome assembly GCF_964146895.1 of Miniopterus schreibersii. Taxonomy (NCBI): domain Eukaryota; kingdom Metazoa; phylum Chordata; class Mammalia; order Chiroptera; family Miniopteridae; genus Miniopterus; species Miniopterus schreibersii. The sequence goes on from NC_138110.1 coordinate 64,432,481, forward strand.
ATGCCCGGTCAGGGCACATGCCCGGGTTGCAGGCTCAATCCCCGGTTGGGAGCATGCAGGAGGCAGCCGGTCAATTGTTTCTCTCTCTCTCTCCCTCTCCCTTCCTCTCTCTGAAATCAATAAAAACATATTTAAAAATAAATATAAAACAAGTTACTTCAATCTAATCTAAATAATTTCAAACTAATCCATATCTGAAATGTGTGTTATAAAAAAAAAAGTAGAAGTTTATAGGTTTGTGTTGCAATAGATACTTAGATTTTCTTCTTAAAACTACTCTTTTAACCAGTCTTATAATAAAGGCAAAAAACAAAGTGGTAGACTTCAAGATTAAACATAAGTGATTCCTTCAACTTAGTGTATATTTTCTTAATATTCAGCCTTTCTCTTGCCCCGGTTATATCCCTGTTTTACCTAGCTAACTAATATGGATTTGAGTAGTTTCAATATTATGATTAAAAAGAAATAAAATTATCTTCATTATCAAGATTATTGCTAATTGTGACATACTAATATAATAAATCTCCTTTTTAAGTTAAAAAATAATTTTGGCCCTAACGTGTGGCTCAGTTGGTTGGGCATCATATTGTGCACTGAAAGGTTGCCAGTTAGATTTCCAGTCATGGCATATGCTGGGTTTGCGGGCTTGATCCCCAGTAGAGGGCATGCAGGAAGCAGCTAACTGATGTGCTCTCACATCAGTGTTTCTCTCCCTCTGCCTCTCCCTCTCCCTTTCTCTCTCTCTCAAAAAACAAATCCATACAGATATTTTAAAAAATAATTTTGTATAATTGCCTTTGGCCAAACAGGAAAATGAAGAGGCATACATATTCTCAGCAGTCTCTAAAGCCGCATATGTAATGATGATTTTACCAGAGCAGATCGTTTGTAGTATTGCTCTAAATTTTTATGTCACATTCTAATTTTAAAGGCAAATGCTTTTTGAGAAATGAGGCGATTGTTTTGAAGTACTTGCATTATAATGGGTTTGCTGAGCAAATTATTTCTATACAGATGAATTAAGGGTTATAAGTTTTTATGCACTGACCTTTGTGATGCTTTGAACAGCAATGGCTGGTATTTTAATTGTCAAAGCAGAAAGGAATAAAAAGGGAGGAAGGGGGGCAGGCAACTTTGCTTCCTTTCTTTGAAGTCCAAAAAACTGGTTATTTTCTCATGTGTACTATTTTTTAAATGTATTCCAAATACATTGATGGAACCAGCTTTTGTTCTGATTGTGATAAAATTCTCCATTTCAACTGTACAGTTTAGTGACATTCAGTACATTCACGTTGTTATGCAACCATCACCAGCCTTTTATCTCCAGAACTATTTATCATCCCAAACTCTGTAACCCATTAAACACTAACTCCCCATTTCTCCTTCCCTTATCCCATTCTGCTTTCTGTCTCTGTGAATTTCATTATTCTAGGTACCTAATTTAAGTGGAATCATACAATATTTATCCTTTTGTTATCAGTTTTTCTTTCAAAGCATTTTTACTGGTGTTAATTTGGATTGTTAGTGTAATATATAGTAATGCATAAGTCCAATTTTGGCATTATCTACCAGGTACCTCTTCACTGAAGTTAGTGGTCGTGAGTATACTTTCCAGTTGTTAATTTAGTCTTCACGTAGTTTTACGTCTTAATTATATTAGTTTTCTAGGGGGAACAAACTCCTAAGAGATTTGCATGCAGCAAGTTTATTGGGGAGTACTTTGTCTCTGTAGCACCTATGAGGCAGTAAAGGCAGTAGAATTGGGTAGAGGGAGGAAATGAGATGTCATACAGTCAGAGCAAAGGCTGCAAAGGCCTCAACCAGTCCCACAGGAAGCTCTGGAGCTAGAATTGGGGGATGGGGAAGATTCTCCCCTGGGCCAGGTTACTCTCTTAGGCCAAGGGCAGTTCCTAGGGAAGGACTTGGCTGAGAGCCCTTAGCTGCTAATCCTCCCAACAGCTGGGAAAATGGGTTCTTTGGTCCTAAAGGAGAATCTGTAACATCTACTGTTCCCATGAAGTTTGAGCGAGATATTGATGCATTCTTCCATTCATAAGTGGAGATATTCCCATCTAAGAAAATGCTATTGAATGATTTTAACATGTGTTTGCAGGCTGGGGAGTGTATGCAGTGGTTGGAAAAAAGCTTGGGCTCTGGAGCAAAACCACCTTGGTTTGTACTTGTTGACTCCACCACTTACCAACAGGGTGGGATAGGTTTAACTTCCCCGAGCTTCATTTAACCATTTGCAAAATAGGATAGGAGCAGCATTTTCTTTATAGAGTTGTTGTGAGGAATGAAGTAATACATAAAGTGCTTGGCCTAGTGCTAGCTGAGTACATAGCAATTGCTCAGCAAGTGTTGCTATTACATTGCTACCTACTGCCATCACCACTCTGTTACCATTACTATTAGATGGGGGACTAAGGAGATCAGGAATCTCCGCCATTTATTCAGAATTCATGGAAACAAGGGCATTCCTAGGCTTTCTGGAGGCTGGGGTGCAAGGCAGTTCCCAAGGCAAGGTCATCTAGCAGTCATGCCACCAAAACTGTAGACATTAGCTAATTTTAAACAAAATTCTCCGTAAACCTATCTCATCCTACTTTTTATTTTAATAGGTTTTTAATAATTGGATTTTTACATGAAGACCTTATAACTGACATTTGTTAAGTAGCAAGAACACAGGATAAAGCTGTTAACCATACTTAAAATTATTTTAGGTGTACAGTAAGTCCTCACTTAACATTATGGATAGATTCTGCAATGTAAAACAAAACCAAGTTCCTACTACATCTCATCAGTGCTATAATGAAATAACATCAAATGAAACAATGTTATTTGAGGACCTGCCATAATCATTCCTATAACTTTCTTTTTAAATCTGGGAATAGTATTATCTTAGTATTTATGAAGGATTCCTTGAGCTACAGAGTTCTAGAACTGGGCAGGATAAGTATTCTACTGAATCCCAGAGGCTGCTTAAAGTTTCTCAGCTATGAGATTAGATCACCTGCAGTCCTGGCTTTTTCCTTTAATACTTTGCTAGAGGTACAGTCTAGAAAACGGTTGACATTCTTATATAAAGAGGTATTTGGGGATTGTCATAGTAAGTGACATCATTATTGTGAATTCCATTTATGATTACTTTCCCTAAAAGCACTTTTAATAATATATTCATTCAGCACATGTTGGATGCTGAGGATTCCAGAAAGACAAATGTCTCATGGAAAAAACACGTGAACACCAAGAATCAAAATGCCCACTCAACCCTGGCTGGAGTGGCTCAGTTGGTTGGGCATCCTCCCGTGCACTAAAAGGTTGCCAATTCAATTCCGGGTCAGGGCACATGCCCGAGTTGCAGGCTCAGTCCCTAGCGCAGGAAGCGGCTGATCAATGTTGCACTCTCACATTAATGTTTCTCTCTCTTGCTCTCCCTCTCTCTCTCTAAAAAAATCAATAAAATAAAAATTTTAGAAAGTCTACTCAGCTACATGCTATTGGATCTACTACCACATGAAGTACTATGGGAGAGCTTAAAAGACTTACTGTACCTGGGGAGTGGGAACGAGGCATGGAGGTGAGCTTTGGGCAATTTAAAGTAATATAGTAACAGGAAAATGAGAATGCACCAAATAGGGTAAAAGCATGGAGACATTAAAGAGCAAGTCATGTATTTGAGGAACAGTGTGCAATTGCTGTGTGTGAGGTGGGAAGTGGCCAGAGATAGCTCAGCTGACTGGACCTGATGGTGTTTTGAGCTCAAGAGACTGGGTGTCTCCTGCTAATGATAAGGAAGGAAGGAACCCATGGTCAGATTTTTTTTTTTTAAGAAATACAACTCCAGAGGCCTTAGGGAAAGTAGATGGGCAATAGAAATTAAGGTTTCTGAATGATAATTTGGGTCAACAGTGAGTGGGCTCAGCCCTGTGGTTTGGGTCCTTAAGGCAATCTGATAACTTTTGCTGTTTTTAGAGCCAATAGGAAGCACTTAAAACAGCATTACAACTCTGCCTTTGTGAGTTGATAAATACTTCTACCAAAAAGTGTGGAGATGATAAATAAATGGGTCTTAGGATATGGCTAGCGGAGGGTGGACAAGCCTGAATACAGTGAGAAGATGAGTATGTCCAGTTGGGAGAAGCCTTCGAAGGGTGACCAGATCCTGAGCTTATCTCCAAGTCTGAGATTTGATACAGGGAGCTGTAAGTTCTATTTTCTTAATAGATCCAAGTCTCCTTCCCTCACAGAGGCCTGGGGAAATCTTTACTATCTGTGTGGTCTTTGTACCAAAAACATGGGTGTAATTCAGATGTCAAGAGGTAAAATCTGACTTTTATGGTAGAGAACTATTCTGGCCTGAAAGCCTGTAAGAATTGTTGTGTTGTTGGTTTATGAGGAGTCTGGAGAATAGCGCAGCTATGTAGTCTTGCTTTAGATTTGCAGATGTGTAATATGGGCAAGTTAATCTCTCTTCTTAGTTTTCTTACTCGTAAAATAGGGTTAATAATAGTATCTGTCTTAGGGGCGTTAGAATAATTGAATGATACAATATGTATATGGTGCTTTGCTCTATGCCTGCTATATAAGTGCTTAAACATTAACTAATTTTTATTAATTTCTAAGTTATCTGGCTAGCTGACTCTGCTTGTCATATTGCTATGGTTGTCAACTCTACTACTAGTGGTTATAAAAGTACTCTACTGCCTGTGCCTCCTGATACTTCATCCATTCATTCAATACTTTTTTTGACTACCCCATCTTACATCACAGAACATCTCTCCCCATTATCCCCTCTTTTGCCCTGCCTTATTTTTCTTCATAACAGTCATCACTACCTGCATATTTTTAAAAATACTTTTTTATTGATTTTAGAGAGAGAGGAAAGAAGGTGGAGAGAAAGAGAAACATCAATAAGCGAGAGAAATATCGATCATCTGCCTCCTGCACTCCCCCCTACTGGGAATCGAGCCCACAACCTGGGCATGTGTCCTGACCAGGAATTGGACCAGCAACCTCTTGGTGCCTGGGACGATGCCCAACCAACTGAGCATTACTGGCCAGGGCTGTATTATATATTTCTTTACTTACCTGTTGTCTACTCTACTAATACAAGCTTCATAAGGACAAGGAAGTTTGATTTGTTAACTACTGTATTCTTAGGACCTGCCTGACATAGCAGTCACTCAAAATATATTTATTGAATGAAAGAATAAATATTGAGCACAGGAATATCTGGAGGGATATTGAATCCATGCCCTCAAGAAGTTTGTAATTTAATAGAAATATAATCAATGACCTTAATTCAATGTTATGAATTGTAGCAGAGTAGATATGTAGTATTATGGACATACAAGAAGGAAGCAGTTACCAAAAAGGTGATGTTTGAGCCCTAGCCAGTTTGGCTCAGTGGTTAGAGTGTCAGCCTACGGACTGAAGGATCCTGGGTTCCATTCCGGCCAATGGCATGTACGTTGGTTGCAGGCTCAATCCCTGGCTCCCGTCAACGGGAGGGAACCAATCAGTGTGTCTCTCTCACATTGATGTCTCCCCCCCTCCACTCTCTCTGAAAGGCAGTGGGAAAAATATCCTCAGGTGAGGATTAGAAAGAAAGAAAAAGTGGTATTTGAGCTAGAATCATGTTCATGGAAAAGTGGTAATAACATTCTAGATCAGGGGTCAGCAAACTTTTCCTATCAAGGGCCAGATAATAAATAATTTCAGTTTTGCAACCATACTATCTCTCTACATCTACTCAGCTCTACCTTTGTAGTGCAAAAGTAGCTATAGAAAGTATGTAAATGAATGAACATGGCTGTGCTCCAATAAAATTTTATTTAAAAAACAAGCGGTGGGCCTGGCTGGCATGGCTCAGTGGTTGAGCCATGAACCAAGAAGTCACTGGTTCAATTCCTGGTCGGGGCACATGCATGGGTTGCGGGCTCAAATCCAGTAGGGGGTGTGCAGGAGGCAGCTGATCAATGATGTTTCTCTCTCATCCATGTTTCTATTTCTCTGTCCCTCTCCCTTCCTCTCTCTAAAAATCAATTAAAAAATATTTTAACCCAGCCGGCGTGGCTCAGTGGCTGAGTGTTGACCTATGAACCGGGTAGTCACAGTTCAATTCCTGATCAGGGCACATGCCCAGGTTGCAGGCTTGATCCCCAGTAGGGGGCATGCAGGAGACAGCTGATCAGTGACTCTTTTTTTCTCTCTCTCTCTCTCCCTCTCCCTTCTTTCTGAAATCAATAAAAACATATTAAAAAACCATGTTTAGAAAATGAAAAGAAAATTGTTTCATTGAAAACAAACAACTGCAAAAACAAGTGGTGGGCTACATTTGAGCTGTAGTTCCCCTGTTCTAGACAAAGAGACCTGCCTGACCCTAAGAAGATGTAGTATGTGAGCTTCTGGATGCCAAGGGAAAATCTCTTTTTTTTATATCAGGCGCTTTGCAAATGTTGCTTCTTTTAAATCTTACACTTACTGTGAAAGGTATAGAATGGTGATATATTTCCATTTTATAAAGCATTCCACAAGGGTTCCAATAGATTATCACACTGCTTCTAGGTAGAATTGTAGAGATTTAAACTCCCTGGTCTGTTTGACCCTAAAGCCCCAAATTCTGGAGATGACTTTCTTTTGACCTTATGCTGAAATCATACAGTATTTGTTTTTTGTGTGACTGGCTTATTTACTTAGCATAATGTCCTCAAGGTTCAACCATGCTGTAGTACGTGTCAGAGTTTCCTCTTTTTTTAAAATATATTTTTATTGATTTCAGAGGGAGGGAGAGAGATAGAAACATCTATGATGAGAGTGTCATCATTGATCCGCTGCCTCCAGCACGCCCGTGACTGGGATCAAGCCCGCAACCCAGGCATGTGCCCTGACCAGGAATCGAACGGCGATCTCCTGGATCCTAGGTCGATGCTCAACTGCTGAGCCATGCCTGGCCGGGCAGAGTTTCCTTTCTTTTTAAGGCTGCAAATATTCCATTGTATGTCTATACCACATTTTGCTTGTTTATTTATCCATCAATGGAAAATTGGTTACTTCTACATTTTAGCAGTTGTGACTAATGCTGCTAATACATATGGGTGTCCAAATATCTCAAGACTCTGCTATCAATTCTTTTGGGTATATACCCAAAAGTGGAATTGCTGGATCATGTGGTAATTTTATTTTAATTTTTTTATGGAATTTCCATACTGTTTTCAACAGCAGCGGTACCATTTTACATGTCCACCAACAGTGCACAAGAGTTCTAATTTCACCACATACTGGCCAACACTTGTTATTTTCTGGTGTGTGTGTGTGTGTGTATGTTTTTATAGTAGCCATCCTGACAGTTGTGAGATTGCTTCTTGTTTTATAGTGGCTTTTTAAAAATTAACAGTACCCTTTTTGCACAAATTGCAATATATTTTAAAAGATTTATTCTGTTTTTTGTATCACCTCTTCTTCCCAGGACGACTGTTGCTATCCTTGGTTTTTGTGAAGGTCACCTTTAGGACTCTGGTTAAGCTTTGCTCTGGAGCATTGAGTGGACTGGATTGTGCTCATAGTATGTGTCCTTTCACGAGGACAAACAGGAACATATCCTAAACCAGGGGTTCAGTCATGGTTTAGGAAGTTGGACACAGTTATCCTCTGGGTGGAGCTACCTTTCTTTCTCTTTTCCCCTTTTTCATCTCTTGTGGCTGCCTAGACTTATATCTGTCTTCAGGGCCCAGGGTCCACCCAGGAAACCCTGGGACCTAGTAGTGCCCCTAGCAATCATGTGTAATGTATAGATCCTCTCCTGATGTCAGTTCTAACCAAACCAAAAAAAGAGCATGTATGAGCCCAGCCAGCATGGCTCAGGGGTTAAGGGTTGACTTATGAACCAGGAGATCACAGTTTGATTCCCAGTCAGGGTACATGGTGGGTTGCTTGCTCAATCCCCAGTGGGGGGGGGGTGCAGGAGGCAGCCAATCAGTGACTCTCATTGATGTTTCTATCTCTCTCTCTCCCTCTCCCTTCCTCTCTCTGAAATCAATAAAAACATTTTTTTAAAAGCATGTACAAGACAATCAGGGATATTTAAACTGTAACTGAATATTAGATTATATTAAGGAATTCATGTGTTTTTTTAAATGGGATAATGGTGTAATTATGTTAAGAATCCTTATCTCTTAGTGATACCTATGAACCAGGCGGGCACAGTTCATTACAGTTGCAGTGATATGTTTCAGATTTGCTTAAAAATAATCTAGTGGGATGAGTATGGAACAGTGGTTCTCAGTTCAGGGCAATTTTCCCCCAGAGGACAGTTGGCATTGTCTAGAGATGATTTTTGGTCATGACAATTGGTTTGCTACTGGCATGTAGCAGGTAGAGGCCAGAGATGTTCTTAAACATCCTACAGTGCCCATGACAGCCACCTCACCAGAGAATTATCTAGCCCAAATTTTTATTAGAGCAAGGTTGAGAAACCCTAGTATAGATTTTATGGAACCCTGCACCCTTCAGTCTGCAGGCCGACACTCTAACCACGGAGCCAAACCGGCTAGGGCAGTATAGATTTTTAAAACTGGCGTATAGTGATAATGTTGAAGTGATAAGTACATAGTGATTTATTGTAGTGTTCACTTTACTCTGGTTTAAGTTTAAAAGTTTCCCATAATAAAAAATGTAAAAATAAATATATAGCACATTTTTTTAAAGAAAGAAGCAATCAGCACTCTGTGACAACTTCCCCTCCCCCAACTCTGGATAGAGCTCTGTTTTTCCAGCTGGATGCGACATCACAGCTTGTTACTTGGCCTGTGGGTGTACTGATTCCGCTTTGGCAGGCCTTTGGTTAAATACCATCCTCCTACCCCAAGGTTCACTTTTATCCCCAGTCCCTGTTGAGTCTGAGCTCTAGGTGTTTCCAGGACCAGACTGGTAGAACCAGTACTTACCTTTCAATTGTAGGTTCTTTAGTTCTGATTGATCTCTTCAGTAGTCCAATCCCATCTGTTTTGTCTTCAGAGGTTTTGGTCTACTGACACCACCCTTTTCTGCCTTCGCAATATGCTTTTGGTTCATTAGTATGTTTATATTTCTTCTATTATTTCAGTGTCCTTTTGGGAAGAGAAAGAAGTAAAATTATTGATTTAGCTAACCATCTTGAGCTATATGTCTCTAATTACCTCCTTTTAATACCTGGTATACAGCCTTCTGTGATTGGCATTTAATAAAGACAAATTTAGCTATATATCAACCATTAATTCCTTTATTCATTCACTCAGTATAGTCCAGTATTTGCTTATTGCCAACTATGGATGAAATTCTGTGCTAGGTTTAAGGTATATGGTAAGAAACAAAGCAGGTGTGTAATCATTGCCCTTGTAGAATTTATAGTGTAAAGAAGGGACACTCATCAGTCAACTAAACTCAAATATATATATAATTACAAAGTGTGAGAGGTAATATCAAGGGAAATAACAGAGTGCTCTATGAGAATAATAAAGAAAATCCTAGCTAACATTGAGTGAGTACATAATGTATGCTCGTTACTGTGCCAAGAACTTTACATGGATAATCTCATTTAATCTTCAGAGTAACTTTAGAGATAAGGAGATGAAGACTTCGGATCCTAATATAGTATTAGAAAGCAGAAAAGATCTCTGGGAAAAGTAACACTTAAAATGAGAACTAGATGACTAGGAGTTAGCCGGGCAAAGAATGGAAGGAGGCTATGTAAAAGCAGAAGGAATGTGTTCACAGGCCTAAGGAAGGAATGAGCTTGGCATGGAAGGACTCCAGTGGCTGAAGAGTGGTGGGAGATAGAGTAAGCAGGGGTGAATGGGGGAGGTTGTTATGGGCCAGGGTAAGGATATTAGATTTCCTTCTAAAGGCTTGGGAAACCATCCAAAGATTTTACGTATGAGAGGAACACAATCTGATTTGCTTTCTTAGAAGATCCCTCTGCTTGCTTTGTGTAGAATGGATTGGCAGGGGATAGAGGCTTACTGTGATCCAGATGAGAGAGGATAGAGATTTAGACTATAGTGAGGACAACAGAGTGGAAAAAACAGCAGACAAATTTGAGGCATCCGTTTTAGCCTGAGAACATATTACTTGCGGCTGGTTTGGATATAGAAGAAAAGCATGAGGAAAGAATCAAGGGGAATTCCACATTTCTTACTTTAACAGCAGGGTGATTGCAGTACTAGCTTACTGAATGGTAATGTTTTAGACAGAAAGTTTGCATTGCCTATGAAATTTAAAGTGGAGGTGGCATATAGGCTCAGAAGAGAGGTCTAAACAAGCAGTGCCAATGTGGGAATTGCTAGCATATCATTTCTGCTTACAGCCATCTGATCAGATCAGCTGCACAGAGTGTAGAGAAGAGTGCCAAGGACAGATCCCTGAGGAAATCAGACGTTTATAAGATCTGGTGTTGGAAGAGGAACAACAAGCAAAGGAAATGTGATAGAGTAGCCAAGAGATACAAGGAAAATCAGAAGAGTGCTTTGTTGTGGATGGAAACCAAGAGGAAAGTTCTTCAGAGAGGAGGGAGTAGTTTGAATGCTCATTTTAAGATGAGAGGCACATACCAGGGTGTATTGAAAATTGTCATCAACAGAGAAGCATAGTGTATCTCCCATCTCTTAAAAAAAAAAAAAAAAGACTTTCTACCCCGCATTTCCCTCCCACATGTTGCTCCTTTTCTCTGCATCGCTTTATGGTAAAAGTCCTCACTTCACGTAAAGAATCAGTATCTTACTGTCTCCTCTTTCCCTCTTTATTTCACTCCATTTAGGCTTCCTGACCACTCTTGAAAAGGTTACCAATAGCTGCCATCTTTTTTCACTTCTTTTGTCTTCGTCCTACTTAATCTGTCAGTAGTATGTGACTGAATTTACCCCCTCTTTGAAAAACTGTGCTCTTGGCATCCATAAGACCATATTCTTCTGGATTTCCTCCCACCTCATGACTGCTGTTTATGAATCATTTAGCTAGCTGAACTTTTTAAAAAATTTTTATTTATCTTTATTGTTGAAAGTATTACAGATATCACCCCTTTTTCCCCCATTGATCCCCTCCACCCTGCATTCCCCCCCCCACTATTGTCTGTGTCCATGGGTTATGCATATAAGTTCTTTGATTAATCTCTCCCCACCCACTCCCCCACCCCTGTCTTCCCACTGAGATTCATCAGTCTGTTTTAAAAGAATGTAAATCCATTTCTTTCTCTACCTTCTTCAAAGCCCTCTAATCACATAGTATTTCTCATCACATTCAGAATTAAATCCACACTCATTACAGAGGCCTAGAAAACCATAAGTCTTCTGGCTCCTGCCCACCTCTTCAGGCACATTTTACCAAAACTGGTTGTTATGCTGTTTTTGAACCTGCCAAGGTCCTATTATACGTGCTGTTCCCTGTGCCTAGAAAGCTCTTTGCCCAATCTTTGCATGGTTCACTTCACATTCCATAGACCTCATAACCACCTCTGGCCTTCTCAAACTACTCTAAAATAGCCAAACGCTTCCCCCTCTAACCCATTACTCCTTAATCCCCTACCATTCTTTTCTTTTTTAATTAATGATGTTTTATTAATTTTTTTAAAAATATATCTTTATTGATTTCAGAGAGAGAGGAAAGGAGAGGGAGAGAGAGGGATAGAAACATCAATGATGAGAGAGTCATTGATCAAGCCCACAACCCGGGCATGTGCCCTGACCGGGAATGGAACCCCGATCGCCTGGATCCTAGGTTGACATTCAACTGCTGTGCCACGCTCAGCCTGGCTATTAATTTTTTTAAATTACAGTTTACATTCAGTATTATTTTGTACTAGTTTCAGGTATATAGCACAGTGTCAGACAGTCTTATACTTCACAAAGTGCTCTCCCCAGTATTTCCAGTATCCACCTGGCCTTATGCATAGTTATCACAATATTATTGACTATATTCCCTATGCTATACTTTATATCCCTGGGACTATTTTCTAACTACCAGTTTGTACTTCTTAATCCCTTCTCTTCACCTTTTTCACCCAGTCTTGCAACCCCACCACCACCACCACACACACAACCATCATATATCTATGAGTCTGTTTCAGTTTTGGTTTTTATTTTACTCTTTAGACTCCACATAAAAGTGAAATCATGCGGTATTTGTTTTTCTCTGAATGATTTATTTCACTTAGCATAATATCCTCTACGTCCCATCCATGCTGCCCCAAATGGTAAGATTTCATTCTTTTTTATGGCCAAGTAAAATTCATTATATATGTACCACAACTTTTTTATCCACTCATCTATTGATGGGCATTTGGGTTACTTTCATATATTTATTGTAAATAATGCAGCAAGCAATGAACATAGGAGTGCATATATTCTTTCGAATTAGTGTATTGGATTTCTTCGGGTAAATACCCAAAAGTGGAATCACTTGGTTCCATTTTTAATTTTTTTTTTGAGGACCCTCCATACTGTTTTTCATGGTGGCTACAACAATCTGCATTCCCACCAACAGTGCAAGGCTTCTTTTCTCCATGTCTTTGACAACACTTGTTTGTTGATTTATTGATGATAGCCATTCTGACAGGTGTGAGGTGATAGCTCATTGTAGTTTGAATTTGCATTTCTCTGGTGGTTAGTGACATTGAGCATCTTTTCGTGTCTATTGGGCATCTGTATGTCCTCTTTGGAGAAGTGTCTATTCAGGTTCTCTGCCCATTTTTGAATTGGATTGTTTGTTTTTTTGGTGTTCAGTTGTATGAGTTCTTTATAAATCTTGGATATTAACCCCTTATTGGATGTATCATTGGCTAATATCTTCTCCCATTTGGTAGGCTGTCTTTGTTTTGTTGATGGTTTCCTTTGTTCTGCAAAAACTTTTTAGTTTGATATTGTCCATTTGTTTGTTTTTTCTTTTATTTCCCTTATCTGAGAAGATATATCAGAAAAATTATTGCTAAGAGAAATGTCAGAGATTTTACTGCCTATGTTTTCTTCTATGAGTTTTATGGTTTGAGTCTTATTTTAAGCCTTTAATTGATTATATAGTTTAAGAAGGTGGCCTATTTTCATTTTTTGCATGACATCTGTCTAATGTTTCCAATAATATTTATTGAATAGACTGTTTTTACCCCACTGTATGTTCTTGCCTCCTTTGTCAAATATTAATTGACCATATAGGTGTGAGTTTATTTCTAGGCTCTTTATTCTGTTCCATTGATTTATGTGTCTGTTGCTTTTTTGCTAGTACCATGCTGTCTTGATTACTGTAGCCTTGTAGTATAGTTTGACATCAGGTAGCATGATTCCTCCAGCTTTGTTTTTTTTCTTCTCATGATTGTTGTGGCTATTCAGGGTCTTTTGTGGTTATACATAAATTTTTGGAATACTTGTTCTAGTTCTGTGGAATTCACTATTGGTATCTTGCTAGGAATTGCATTGAATCTATAGATTGCTTTGGGTAGTATGGACATTTCAATGATGTTAATTCTTCCTGTCTGTGAGGTATATGCTTCCACTTATTTGTATCTTCATTAGTTTCTTTCTTTAGTGTCTTAAATTTTTCTGAGTACAGGTCTTTTACCTCATTGGTTAAATTTATTCCTAGGTATTTTATTTTGTTTGATACAGGTGTCAGTGGGATTCTTTTCTTAGTTTTTCTTTCTGATAGTTCACTATTGGTGTATAAAGATGCAATCAATTTCTGAATATTTATTTTGTATCGTGCTACTTCACTGAATTCGTTTATCAGTTCTAGTAGTTTTTCGTTGGAATCTTTGGGGTTCTCTATATACAGTATCATGCCATCTGCAAATAACGAGTTTGACTTCTTTCTTTTCAATTTGGATATTTTTTATTTCTTCTTCTTGTCCGATTGCTGTTGCTAGGACTTCCAGTTCTATGTTGCATAAAAGTGGTAAAAGTGGACATAACTGTCTTGTTCCTGATATTAAGGGAAACACTTAGTTTTTCTTGTTGAGTATGATGTTAGCTGTAGGTTTGTCATATATGGCATTTATTATGTTGAGGTATGTTTCCTCTATTTCCACTTTGCTGAGAGTTTTTCTCATAAATGGGTGCTGGATTTTGTCAAATGCTTTTTCTGAACCTATTGATATGATCATATGATTTTTTAAAATCCTCATCCAAGGATATTTTTAATAATTTGAGAGAGAGAGAAACATTGATATGAGAGAGAACCATCAAGTGGGTTGCCTCCTGTACATGCCCTGACCTGGAATTAACCCCTGAGCCTTTTGGTGAGCCACCCAGATGGGGCTAGATGATTTTTAACCTTTGTTTTGTTTAAGTAGTGTATCCTATTAATTGATTTGCAGATATTTTACCAGCCTTGCATCCCAGGAATAAATCCCACTTAATCATGGTGTATGAGCTCTTTAATATATTACTGAATTTGATTTGCTAATATTTTGTTGAAGATTTTTGCATCTGTGTTCATTAGGAAGTTGGCCCATAATTTTCTTTGTAGTGTCTTTGGCTGGTTTTGGAATTAGGATAATGCCAACCTTATAAAATGAGCTTGGGAGTCTTCCCTTTTTTTGAATTTTTTTACAATAGTTTGAGAAGGATAGCTCTTCTTTGTTTGGTGTGAAGCCATCTGGTCCAGGACTTTTGTTGGGAGTTTTTTGGTTACTGCTTTGATTTTATTAATTGTAATTGTTCTGTTCTCATTCTCTGTTTTTTCTTGATTCAGTTTTGGAAGATTGTGCATTTCTAGAAATTTATCCCTTTCTTCCAGGTTGTCCAATTTGTTGACATATAGTTGTTCATAATATTTTCTTATAATTCTTTGTATTTCTGTGGTGTTAGTTGTTACTTCTCCTCTTTCATTTCTGATTTTATTTATTTTGTTTATTTTTGCTCTTATCTTTATTCTGTTTCTTCTGTTCACTTTGGGTTTTGTTGTTTGTTCTTTTTCTGATTCATTTAGGTGCAAGGTTAGATTCTGTACTTGAAATATTTTTTGTTTCTTGAGATAGGCCTGTAATGCTATGAATTTTCCTCTTAGGACTATTTTCTCTGGGTCCCATAGATTTTGTGTTTTGTGTTTCATATTCATTTGTCTCAAAGTATTTCTTAATATTTCTCCTTGATCTTGTTGTTAACCCATTCATTGTTTAGTAACAAATTATTTAGCTTCCATGTGTTTGTGTTTTTCAGTTTTTTTCTGGTAATGGAGTTTTAATTTCATACCATTACGATCGGAGAAGATACTTGATATGATTTCATTGTTCTTGAATTTATTGAGATGTGTTTTGCATCCTAATATAATCTATCCTGGAAAATGTTTCATGTGCACTTGAAAAGAATGCATGTTCTGCTTTGGAGTGAAATGTTCTGCAAATATCAATTAATTCCGTCTGGTCTAGAGTGTTATGGAAGCCCACTATTTCCTTGTGGATTTTCTGTTGGAAATATATTCGTTTATGTCATCAGGGTGTTAAAATCCTCTACTATGACTGTTTTACTGTAGCTCTCTCCCTTTATATCCATCAGTATTTGCTTTATTTATTTATTTATTTATTTTAATCTTCACCCAAGTACATGTTTTTATTGATTTCAGAGAGAGAGGAAGGGAGGGAGGGAGGGAGGGAGGGAGAGAGAGAGAGAGAGAGAGAGAGAGAGAGAGAGAGAGAGGAGAGAGGAGAGAGACATCAATCTGAGAGAGAAACATTGGTCAGTTGCCTCCCATACGTGCCCCAACCAGGGATTGAACCTGTAACGTAGGCATGTGCCCTGATAGGGCACCAGACCTGCAGCCTTTTGGTGTACAGGACTACCCTTCAACTGATAGAGCTACCTGGCCAGGGCCGATATTTACTCTATATATTTAGGTGCTCCTGTGTTGTTGGGTGCATAAATTTTTACAAAGGTTATGTGCTCTTGTTGGATTGATCCCTTTATCATTAGGTAATATCTTTCTTTGTCTCTTATTACAGCCTTTGTTTTAAAGTCTATTTTGTCTGATGTAAGTATTGCTACCCTAGCCTTTTCATTTGTTTTGATTTGCATGAAATATCCTTTTCCAACCTTTTACTTTCAATCTGTGTGTATCTTTCATTCTGAGGTGGGTCTGTTGTAGATAGCATATACAGGGTGGGACAAAAGTAGGTTTACAGTTGTGAGTACTCCAAACACAGAGTTTATTCTTGTATTATTATTTATTAGTTATTGTATTATTTTTCATACAAACAACTATAAACTTTTGCCCTGCCATGTATATGGGTCTTGTTTTCTTATGCATTCAACTATCCTATGTCTTTTGATTGGAACATTTAATCCATTTGCATTTAAAGTGATTATTGATAGGTATGTATGTATTGCCATTTTATTCTTTATAGTTATATTTCTCTCTCTCTTTTTTTTTTCTTTTTTTTTCTTAAAGAAGTCCCTTTAACATTTTTTCTAATATTGGTTTGGTGGTAATTAACTCCTTTAGCTTTTTCTTGTCTGTGAAGCTCTTTATTTCTCCTTCAATTTAAAACGATAGCCTTGTTGGATAGAGTAGTCTAGGTTGTAGGTCCTTGCTTTTTATCACTTTGAATATTTCATCCCAGTCCCTTCTGGCCTGAATTGTTTCTGTTGAGAAATCAGCTGACAATCTTATGGGAGCTCCCTTTTAGGTAACTAACTGTCTGTCTTCTGCTGCTTTTAAGATTCTCTCTTTGTCTTTAACCTTTGCCATTTTAATTATGAAGTGTCTTGGTGTGGGCCTTTTTGGGTTCATCATGTTTGAGACTCTGCTTCCTGGACTTTTGCATCTTTTTCCTTTATCAGTTTAGGGCAGTTTTCAGACATTATTTTTTTAAATAGTTTCTCAATCTCTTGTTCTCTTTCAACTCCTTCTGGTACTCCTGTGATGCAGATATTGTTATGCTTGATGTTGTTCCAGAAGTCCCTTAAACTATCATCATTTTTAAAAAATTCTTTTAATCCTCTCCCAAGGATATTTTTTCCATTGCTTTTCAGAGAGAGTGGGAGGGGAGGGGGAGAAGAGAGGGAGAGAAGGAAGGAAGGGGAGGGGACAGAGAGAGAGAGAAACATTGATGTGAGAGACACATCTATTGGTTGACTCTCAAATATGCCCCACCTGGGGCCAAGAATCGAGCCTGCAACTGAGGTATGTGCCCTTGGCCAGAATTCAACCTGGGTCCATGGGCCGTGCTCTACTGAGCAATACCAGCTAGGGCCTATCCTCATTTTTTTCTTTCTCTTTTTGCTGCTCTGATTGGGTGTTTTCTGCTACCTTGTCTTCCAAATCACTGGTTCAGTCCTCTGCTTCATCTAACCCATTATTGATTACATTTAGTGTATTATTCATTTCAGATATTTTATTTTACATTTACAACTGGTTCTTTTTTATGGTTTTTGTGTGCTTTTTTTATACTTACTCTTTATTTAAGTTCTGGGTTCATTCTTTTCCTAAGTTTTTTGAGCATTTTTATAACCATTGTTTTGAGTTCTGTATCTTGTAGATTACTTACCTTCATTTCATTTAGTTCTTTTACTGGGGATTACTCCTTTTTTCTTCACTTGAGGCTTTTGTGTGTGTGTGTGTGTGTGTGTGTGTTTGTGTCTCCATTTTGGCTGCCTCTCTGCATTTGTTTCCATGTATTAGGTAGATCTGCTGTGCTTCACAGTCTTGGTTTTGGTAGCCTTATGTAGTAGGTGTCTTGTGGAGCTCAGTGGTGCAGTCTCCCTGATCACCTGTGCTAGATGCTCCAGGAATGTCCCTTGTGTGGGTTGTGTGAGCCCTCCTGTTGTAGTTGAGTGTTGCTGTTGGCCTGTCCATGAGTGAGATTGACTCTCAGGTTGGCTGTCTATGAAGACCTTACCCTACAATGCTGAATTCTCCCTTGCAGGGTTTGGTGCCTGCCAAGGGCTCCTTTTGGATGTGCCACTTGGGGAATTAATTGGGTCGTGATCTGATGTGATCTGAAGCCCGCCACCAGGTGTTATGATTCTGGGGCCTCTTGGGAAGGACTCTGGTTCAGGTCAGTGTCAGGCTGACTGTTTGGATCTATAAAGTGATCCACAGTTTGTGGTTGCCTCTGCTGGGCCTGAGTGTGTGTGGGAGAGGGCAAGCTGCATACCAAGGCTGGCTTTCACTGGCACCAAGTTCAGGGGCAGATCAGCAAAAGGCCCAAGACACCCTTAGATCCGCCACTGGCTGCCTATTAGGCTCAGTCACTGAAAGTCTCTGTCAGTAGGTGGAGTTGGGTGAAGTAGGTTCTCAGTGAGTCACCAGGTAGGGGCAAGTGGTGTTCACCAGGTTGATACAGATTCAGACTTGGCACCAATGCTGGGTCTGTGGCTACTCAGCAAAAGTCTCAGGGTACAACCTGCCACCTGCCAGGAGCCTGGGGACCTTTGCGGTGGGCTGCAGTCCCAGCGAGTTATCATGGTGAGTCCAGCAGAGTTCATCAGGCTAAAATAGACCAAGATTTGGCCAGGTGGAGGAAGGGGAGCTTGGCATGACAGGGCCACAGGGAGTTGGGAGAGTGGGGATAGTTCATTCTCTTAGCCTGATAGTATATGGAGGGGAGTGCTTGACCCAGGAAAGATGGTGTCTCTTGGTGGTGTGAGGGACTCAGCACAGGAACCTTGGCAGCTATTCCTTTAGCCTTCTCCTGAAGCCACACAATCCTTTGAGCTGCCTTTCCTCTCCAGCCCAGGGTGAGTGCCCACCAATGCGATTTTGTGCTTTGGCCTTTTAAGAGGGCGCCTGGGTTTCTAGCACACTCCTGTCTTTCCTTGGCAGACAGAATCTCTACTGATTTTCACAGCCAGATGTTATATGGGCATCTCTTCCCAGCTCTGCTGCTCCAGGCTGGGGAGCCCAGCATGGGGTTCAGACTCCTCACTCCTCAGAGGAGACCTTTGTACCTGAGATACTCCTCCAGATTCTCAGCCACCACACATGGGTGTGGCCAGCCCTTTTTGTGTCTCCACCCTTCCTACCAGTCTCTATGTGGCTGCTTCTGTAAATCTTGGTTACAAGACTTCTGTTTAGCTAGTCTGCAGTTGATTATTCAGGTTTATTGTTCTATAGTTGTAATTTCAGTTTGATCCTGGGAGGTGAGTGTACCTTCCACTTACTCTGCCACCATCTTGAATCAATCATACTGTCCTTTTCTTCATAGCACTTGTCCCTATTTGACATTATGTGTTTACTTGTTTAAGAACAATATCCTCCCACTCCCCCCAGAATGTAGGTGCTCTGTCATTTCTCTACTTGATCACTTTTCTTTTCCCCGGGTTTAGAACAGTGTCTGGCATACAATTGCTGGTCTATAAATATTTTTTAAATGAATGCTGCTAAGAGGTTGAGTCAGATGTGAATGGGAATGTTTCCATTGGATTTGGGAATATGCCATTTGTTGGTATCCTTAACGAGCAGTTTAAATGGAACACTGAGGGTAGGAGTCAAAGCAAAATAGGTTAAGGAGGTACCCGGAAGTAAAGAATTGGAGAAAATTACTGTTTTATAAGATAACTGTTGTGAAAAGTTAACTGTGAAGCCTGGGGCTGTTGGTGACTGGAGGAGGGTAAATGAGGTCAAGAAGACAAGTCTTAGAGGTGACAGTAATGGATATAATCCAGAGCATGTGTGACAGGATTGACTTTCACATGGGCGGGACTTGTCCTCCTTTTTAGTAGGATGGAAAATGGTGAAGATAGTTATAAACTCAGACTGGTTGTATAGTTCCTGGTGGGGGCATGAGAGTAGCACCTTGTCAACTGCCATGAGAAAGAAGGCTAAGTATTGGATGGAAAGGAAGCCAGGCCCTATAGAATGGAAATCCAAGGCCTGCCTTCCAGTATATCTCTAAGCCATATGTTGCTGTAGTTGGGATTATGGTAAAAGGTGGCTGTGGAAAGAGGTAGAAAAGAATACCTGGCATTTTGAATATATAGTGTTTAAGGATATAATAATCTGCTTGCTTTAATCAGGAACAGCATTCTCTGTGCCAGGAAAGCACAGAGAATTCTCTGGGCTTATGATAGGAAAATTGTTCTTTTTCCTTTTCCTTCCTGTCTTCCTCTAGATCTGGGTGGGGGATCTTTTCTCTGCCAAGGGCCATTTGGATATTTATAACATCGTTCGCGGGCCATACAAAATTATTAACTTAAAAATTAGCTATAAAAAAAAGCTCCTAGATTTATTAAATTCCGAGTCCTGCCTGCAGTGGCCAGACCAAATTATTTCGTGAGCCGAATATCGCCCTTAGGCTAGACATTCCCCACCCCTGCTCTAGATGGAGCCCATTGAGGCTGGGGAGAGAGTACATTGTTGGCCCTCATACCTAGATTGCCATCAGAATTGAATGTGTCCATGCTTTCAAATATTTATTTTTTTATGTACTAAGCACTGTTTTAAGCTCTGTAGCAATGAACAAAACAGTCTCTCCTTCAAAGAGCTTTTATTCAAATGCAGGGAAACAGAGAGAAAACAAATTACGGTAAGTCAGAGATAAGATAGCAGTGGAAAGTGTTCTCTCTCTCACTCTTTCACTCATTCTGTCCATGCACTGTCATCTACAGAAGCATTGAATGAGTCCTCTTTTGTGGGTATTTTCCTGAGCTGCCAACTTGAGCCCTCCATTGCACACAGTGATAATGACATGTTTTCTTCTCTCAATTTCAGATGAGACGCCAATTATTGCAGTGATGGTGGCCCTGTCCTCTCTGCTAGTGATCGTCTTTATTATCATAGTTCTATACATGTTAAGGTGAGCATGTGAGCTAGTGCTTCTCCATTCTCGTGTACTCTATTTCAGTAACCCCAGGGCCTCAAGCCCACTCAGTCCAGAAGAACAGTAGGATAGGGACTATGAAGAGCATAGAGCAGAATGAGTCAAGATAGTACTCCTAAAATTAAAATTCTACTTAGAAATGGTTTAAAAGCTCTATCTACATAGTCTTCCTCAAGACCCAGTCCCCCAGCTCCACTTCAACCTAAAGTCCAGGGTGATGCTTTGAAGGTTGAGGGAAGAAGCCACAGTCTGTGTTTTTACTGATAGGTGTGTAAGATCTTCATATCTAGCCCTATTGTAGCAACCCTTAAAAGTGCCCTGGTGGAGATTATATGCTTAATAAAGCATATAAAATATTTCTACTTGGGGCTTTGTTCCCAAACCCCTCTAGGACTCCATACCCTGGCATACTGAACTAAACCATGTGGGTTACAGGGTTCCCCTTTCTGACTTTCAGGGTCCTCCAGATAATATCACTCAAATAGGGAACAAAAGCAAAAAAGGGAAACCCCAGGGAGAAAAGAGGGAAGTGTATTTGTTCTTTTCCTACTGAAGTTACTGCCTTAATTGGGTTTAACTCTGCCCTTATTTTTGGCTTAAGCTGCTCTTTGTGCTCCTTCTGTTCTTCTGCAAGATAAAGAGAGGGAACCTTGTACACCCCTATAAGTTGTCATATGTCTCCACTGTCATGCAGGAGAATTGTGCCCACCCAAGTCTGAAGCTCTGGTCTTTTCCCTGGTTGCATTGGGAAAATTCCAGGATTTTTGTTTGATATGAATATTCTTATCTACTCCCTTCCCCGTACTGTGTTCTACCCACTCATCCTTTTTCGCCTTTTATGACTGTGATCTCCAGTGAGTTTTGGAACTGGAGCTGCACAGAGCCACACAAGCTAGAATATTCTCTTGGTGTTACCTGGGTTGGATTCTAGTGTGCTGAGGGTGAGCAGGAGCACTGTGGAATGGAGCTGCCTCAGCATGTGCAGGACCTGTCTCTAAAAGAGCCTGTTTATTTGGTAAAGGAGATTTGGAAAGGCTCAATTTATGAGTGGAAATACAAAACCAGTGATTGGTCTCTTCTGCTTCTGTGCTTAGTTTTTCACTGTGAACATTTTCTCATTAGGTTTAAGAAATACAAGCAAGCTGGGAGCCATTCCAATTCTTTCCGCCTATCCAATGGCCGCACTGAGGATGTGGGTAAGGAACCCTTTAATGGCATGCAGAACCTTCGTGGAGAAGAAAATCAAGAAATTAGGGGTTTCCCTATTCTAAAAAGAAAAGGGCCTGAAGAGAGCAGCTCTAGTTCTTGGAGGCTTGTTCCCTGAGATAGAATCCCCAATTAGCCTCCAGAGACTGGCTGGTCCCCGGGGCACCTGACCAACCTTCCCCCTTGTGCACTGCAGAACCCCAGAGCGTGCCACTTCTGGCAAGGTCCCCAAGCACCAACAGGAAGTATCCACCCCTGCCTGTGGACAAGCTGGAAGAGGAGATTAACCGGAGAATGGCTGATGACAATAAGCTCTTCAGAGAGGAATTCAACGTGAGTTCTTTGCTGAGACTGATGTGTGAGCAGGGAGGAAGGCAGACTTAAGGTCTTAGGGGAGAAAACAGTTTTTTAATGGGTTAGAGGTGAGAAAATTTTTACCAAGTTCTTCTGACTCTTTCCCTGTGTGATTATGGACAGGAAATGAAAGTTTGTCTCACCTCCCTTATCTGTCCATCCATCTATTCATTCATCATCACATCTGTTACTTTGTTTAATAAATACTTATTAAATGATTAATATGTGTTAGATGCCAGGGGTTTGCTGGGGAGCAAAATCAGATCCAGTTCCTACACTCAAGAAACTTACTGTCCATAAACAAGAACAAAAATAACTCAAATAGCAATATAGGACATGAAGGACTGGTGCATAATATTAGGATCCTGTATTAACAGATGGCCTTTTAGAGTTTGAAATAGGGATCCCAGAGTGTCAGGGAGTAGCTCAGTGGAAAAAGAGGACCATGGCAGACTGCAAGAGTAAAGGCCTCATCTTGGGAATTTAGATTCACATTTTTTATAACTCCCTCATGAAAGCAGAACATATTCGTGGATCTACCAGTTGGTGATTCCATCCCATCAGTTCTGATCCGAGGTCAGAACTTCCTTGAAGAAATGATGTTTTCATTGAGACCTAATCCTAAGCAAAGACATTGGGGAAAGGGGGATGGGGGACATTCCAGGCACTGGGAATAGCAGGAGCAAACTGTCAGTAGTGAGGGAAGGGCACATTCAGAAAATAAAGAAAGGCTTTGTGTGGCCAATGGGCAGCGACTCAGGAGAACAGTAAGAGATGAAACTGAAAGATTAGGCCAGACTGTAAATCTTGTAGATTGTTGTGAAAGAAGTAGAACCATGGACCAACGAGGTTTGTATTTTGAAAAAATGACTGGCTGCTATATAGAGAATGGCCCACTGGGAGATCAGAATAGGTGCAGGGTGTACAGTTAGGGGCTGCAACAGCTGTTGATACCAGAGGTGCTGATATATTGACGTAAGGCGGTCATGATTAGAGAAAGGGGAATGGATTTGAGGACATAGAGGATCACCTTGGTCATTGGTAAACTCTCAGTCTCCTTCACACCTTTCAACTCAACCATGTATGTCAGCTTTGTCTCTTAGGCTGGCTCCCTTCATGATACCAAAATGGCTGCCCCAGTTCTAGGCACCACATGGTCCGGTGGACAAGGGTGACTGTTTCTTCCTATATGTCTCCTTTTATCAGTGAGGAAAACTTTCCCAAAATCTTCTGGAGACTTCCTTTGTCACATGCTTCTTTTCAAACTAGCCATAAGCAAGGGAGAAATAGGCTTACTGCAACCGACTGAAACCAGTCCAGATTATTGGAGCTCTAGTAGCAAGGAGGAAAGGAGGGACAGTTATCAGGTGGGTGGGTCACCACTCATCTCCATCAGTGAAGGGTTTCAGGGAGCAGAGAGATGTGGCCAGATTTGCACTCTGAAAAATTATTAGGTACAAGTAGAGAATAGATGGGAAGGAGGCAAGAATTGAAACGAGACCATTTACTGGGCAAGAGTTAATGGAATAGCTTGGACCCTTTTTCTGGCTGTTGAAAAAACAGCACTATTTTTGCTCATTATTGATTGAGACCTCATCTCACAAGATAGCACCCCAGCCCTGGCCAGGGTCTCCATTGATTGGAGCGTTGTCCCGTACACCAAAAGGTTGCTGGTTTGAACCCCAGTGGGGGTTATGGGAGGTAACTGTTCAATTTCTCTCTCTTCCTCTCTCTCTTAAAAAAAAAAGGCACCCTAGCCTCAGCACCATAGCTAGGTCTCCATCATCACACTCTACTGTAGTGTAGTCTGTACTGCCAACTGCTTCTGGGTAATGGGGTATGTAACCCCATGGCCATACTTCTTTTTGTGTGAAATGAGGTCTTTGTTTGGAGGTAATATTCACTGAGGTCCCATAAGGCATTTCCGTAAATCCCTGGATGGAGGTGGTGTTCTAAGAGGCATGGTAGGCAAATACAATAAATATTATGGTGAGAGCCAATTGCTGTGTTACCATGGCCTCTATATTCATGGGCTTGTTGGGCCAGCACTGGGATATTAAGGGAAAGGGCTGACCAGCATCTCCTTGGTGGTTAGCAGTGAGTGCCCTCCAGTGAGCATACACATGGAGCATAAATATTTCCTATCTTTCTGGTTTCAGTTGTCCACTTGCCCCGGCATCGGTTTAGGTTCTGACCACCAGTAAGGGTGGATAGTGGGATGCCTTGCTTGAAGTTCTGTTCACTGGAAGGATTTTTCTTTTATACCATTCAGAGCCATCCCTTAGGTAGATTATCCCACAGCAATCTACCTCCAGAACAGGCTAGCACATCTCACAGAGCCATTTGTATACTAGGCTCAACATTTTTCTTTGTCAGTCAACTGTTGATATTGTTGGGAAATCAGAGGTATTTATTAAAAGGAGTGGGTGTGTGGCAAGTGTTCCTTACACATCACTTCCAGCTGGTTGTGGAATTCTGCTAAATGTCCAAATTTATGGCTTATTGACTCATAATACTTAATTTATGATGGGTAGTTGCAGTCATTTGGATATCTAGGGCCCCTTGGTCAGGCTTACATTCTCTACCAGAGTATGCTGACAAGATCATGGTCTTGTCCCCAAATCTTTAGGGGTTTTTTTGTGTGTTTTTTTCTTTAGGTTTTTTAATATGATTCTCCTGCTCAATCTTAACCAGATGTGCTGTGGAAGGGCTCTTCTTTACATGTGCCCATCATTGAAGGGCTCTGGTTCTCTAAACTGACCCAGGCCTGGGAATTGGGTGAGAAGGGGCCCTTTCTAGCATTGCAGTCTAGCCAGGCCTTCTCAACTGAGCTTGGCTGGCTGCCTGTCATTTCCATTATTGGGAGCGTCACAGTGAATTATCCAAAACCAGAGATGTTTGAGCCCTGGCAGCTTTGCCTTTGAGGCTCCTTCCATCCCACTAAGATCAGGAATCCCATTTTGAAGCCAGCCCCTTCCACCAGCATCTCACTGTGATAGACAGCCAGGAAAGCACTTCTGAAAGATTCCAGTGCTTTCCTCACCAGTGTACACCCTCAAGCAAGGCACTTGTTGATTCCATCAGATGGTGAAGGTATCAGTAGGAAGGTTGAGCCTGTTAGATACCATGTAACACTGATCTCTAGTTTGTGCCAAGGGTTTTCTGGCTTTTCATTGTTACCTAGCTGAATCCAATTCAGTCCAGTTTTCCACTTGCCAGCCTAGCCCACCATTAAAACTGGCCAGTTTCCTGAGCTGTTACACTAACTCAGAAGTTTACATAACCATACCATAATTACAAATTGACCTTATACAAAAATTATGCTTTCCCCTCCTTTTTCGATGATCCAACTCAGTGAATTCCTGCAGTTTCTCCTATTAGCTCCTTGCTTTTTACCTTGTTCATGTATTTTACCCTCTAGGTTGTGTTAAGCTTGCGTCCTTATTATCCATGAGCAATGAGAGCTGGGTTGTGGAGAAGTTTTCATCATAAAAGCAAGATGCAGTGGAGAGATTTTTAGAAGTTGGCCTTCTCCAACTCCTCTGTTTTGTTTCATCATTATTTCAGTTGTCTCACCAAAGCCCTGTCTTTCACATGAACAACCCAGGAAAGATGTGAATTCCGTTGTCATGAACATTCAGCAACCAGCAGAATTCTGAAATGTTAACATTTGGTTCAGCACAAAATACATAGCACAGTCGTAGAATGGCCCTGAGCCTTGCACTGTTTGTGGAGATGAGCATTTGATATTGGAGCTGGGCTTTTTCTCGTTTTGTTATCTGATATTGTCAGAAGTAATTGTACTCCTCAGTTTCAACATTTCTCATCCTTTAACTGGGATTCTCCCACCCCTTTACCACCAGCTGAAACACATTCCAGGTGATTACAGGTAATAACTGAAATAGCTGTTGTACAGTTGTAAACTATGAATGGTTTGCTCTCTCCCATCCTGAAAATTGATTGACAGTTTCTTTCTCTTTATCTGGACACAGGAATCAGGTTTACATCACCCACATTTCCCCCATTAGTTTCTTAACTACAACCCACTCACTGATACTAACTGTTAAGTCAGTTAAGTTCCTTTATTTAAAAACCAGAGACATCAACACAACTAAATTAAGCAAAAAACCCAACACTATCAGTTGAGGAGACACTGGAGAAACTGGCAGAACCAAAAGATGAGATAGGCTACCAACCCTAGGGCAAAGCAGGCCCTGTTCTGCTGGCTCTGGGGCCCTCTCAGAAAGCCTCTGCTGCCTTCGGGGTTTCAAAATCCTGGCAAAGAGAATCTGGTTGGCACAGTGTGGGGCAAGTGTTACTGTGTTTGCATCAGTCAGCCCTGTCAGGAAAGAGGCTGTCGAATAGCACATAGGGCAAACATACCAATTTGTATCTCCTATCATAGAATAATATTTTTATAATCATAGGGTAAGGAGAGCTTTTCTAAGCAAAACACAAGATTCAGAAGACAGAATGGAATAGATTGAAAGGTAGTAAATACATTTAAAATATTAAATGTCTCTGGAGAAGCTATTTGCCACAGGTAGACAGAATTTTCCATAGTATATAAAGAGCTTTTACTAACCTATGAGGAAAAAGTGAACATTGCTGTAGCAAAATTGGCAATTCACAGAAGAAAAACAAATGGTCTATAAACATATGAAAAACTCAACTGTATCTAGTCATCAGGGAAGGCTAGATTAAAACTCACCATTATTTTGGGCCTGTCCAATATGAAAATTTTAAAGGACTGATACCAAGTGTGGGCAAAGGTATGGGGATACAGATACTGTTATACACAGGTAGGGTTTAACTTGGCATAGCGTTGGAAGGATGATTTAACAGTATCAATCAACTTTTAAATGCCTACACTGTCTGATCTAACTCCTTAGACTCTAACAGAAAATCAAATATATATTTGTACATGGATGTTTATTACAGCATTATTTATAATAACAAAGAAAATAAAATGAAAAGCAGATACCCGTCAAATAGAATGGCTAAATGAGTTCTTGTATCCATTATGAAATTCTGTACTGTCATTAAAATAAATGTCTTGACTTAGAAAGATCTCTAAGCTGTACTGTTAATGGAGAAAACACATTACAGAGGACTATACATGGTACAATACTCCCTTTAAAAAAATGTATGAGTATGTTAATGCATTTTTTAAAATCTGGAAGAATACTGTGAACTATGAGCAATGGGTTACCTATAAGGGGAAGTAGAATATAGGAGAGACATGATAAGGAACTTCCTCTTTCTTCTGAATTTATTTGACTGACTTTTACAGTAAGCATATTTTTTTATAACATTTTTAAAAGCAGAGTTTTTTTTTAATGTGGTAAATAAAGCTAGTGGAAGTTTTAGGATGGATATACTGCACGTAGAATAAAGAGTTCATGTCCCTTGCTTGAACTGTGCCAGGAGTCTTGTGGTCAGGTCTCTGAAAAAGAGTAACACTAAATGGGAAGTTGTTTTGGAGAAAAACTGTACCATGGGGGTGAACAGCTGAAGGAACTAGGCATAGGACACAACAGCTGTTTTCAGATATTCGACAGGCTGAAAGGAGAGTGTGTAGCATCTTTATGAAACCCCACCATGGTTGAAATTGCCATGAGATTGTTTTTGTCTGAGAATTATAAGCTGGAACTTTTTTATTGACCAGCATTCGTCTTAGAAGGAAGCACTGAATTTGTTTAAAAGAAACACTTTGAAAAGCCACTTATTGAGGTCCCTAAAGCATGTTCGAGGCTTTTCTAAGAAAAGAAAGAAAATTTAGCTCCTGAGAGGAAGATAGGGAGAGAGAAGAGAGGGCATGAGGTGTAACCAGCCAGATGGTTAAAATCTGCATTGCAAGATGTGACACCCCATTGCTCAGGATTCTACATCTTTAATAGAGACAGCTTAATTCTTGGATTTCCAGATAAAAAAAGTGTATGTAATCTGATGACAGGACTGTGTGTCATTGAAGTGAAGTAGAGACAAAATAGCGTCTACATTGATGAGTTGTCTCTAAACAAATGAATTAGAGCCAAGGGCTTATAGGAATTAACAGGTGCTGTGTCAAGGGCTTTGAATTCAACAGTCCAGGGAATTGAAGTTTCAGGGTTCCCAAGGGGCAGAGAAGGCACCAGCTGACATCTGAGTTTTACACTAGTCAGTACAAGGGAAATACAAAAGAAATTGTATATCTGGGTGTTGGATCCTTCCAAATAAACTGTTCCAAGATGAGATAAACTACCTCAGAAGGTAGTAGATTCCCCATCTCAGCAGACCATTCAGGCACTGGTAGCTGTTAGGTGAGAATATTTAAAAGGGAATTCAAACATAAAAGTAAATGAATGATATTTAGTACAGTACTGAAGATCTTAGGCAGCATAGTGAGGCAAGAAAAGAAATGAAAGGTATTAAAGATTGGAAAGGAAGAGACAAAATATGCATTTTTCACAGGGTAGAATATTGCCCTCAGAGA
The DNA here is from genome assembly GCF_964146895.1 of Miniopterus schreibersii. Taxonomy (NCBI): domain Eukaryota; kingdom Metazoa; phylum Chordata; class Mammalia; order Chiroptera; family Miniopteridae; genus Miniopterus; species Miniopterus schreibersii. Next base: position 64,461,295 of record NC_138110.1, read on the forward strand.
AATACAAAGTCTCATCAAATAAATTATCAGAATTGGTAAGTTATTTTATCAAGATCCATAGATACAAAACAGCATTAAAAATTAATGCATTTCTATGCATAAGCCACTATCAGAATCTAATAATATTTTCTAATGGCCATTTACAGTAGCATTTAAAATGCAAAGTACTTAGGAATAAATTTAACAAAATCTTTACAAAATCTTTAGAGAAAATTATTAAAATGTTTGAACGCATTAAAGAAAAGGCCTAAATTAGTGACAAGATGAGACCAGTGGATTAAAAGGCTCAGTATTGTAAAAATGTCAATTCTCCCCAAACTGATATGTAGATTCAATGCAATTCCAATAAAAATCCCAACAGGTTTTTTGTGGAACTTGACAAGCTGATTCTAAAATTTATATGGAGGAGAAAAGATTCAAGAATAGCCAAGACATTCCTGAAGAAGAAGAACAAGGTGAGGAGACCTGCCTTACCAGATATAAAGAGTTATTATAAAATCTAGTAATTAAGACAGTTGTGTATTAGCACTGGGATAAACGGATTGATCAGTGGAATAAAATAGAGAGCCCAAAAGCAGATTTATGTGTAAATGAAAGCCTACTTATGACAGAAATGCTTTTATAGTTTTGGTGGGTGAAAGAATGGTCCTTACAATAAATAGTGCTGGGACAATTGGGTAAGCCTATGGGAATAAATGAAATTTAATTCTTGTCTCATACCAAACACAAAAATCAGTCTCAGTTAGTGTACATATTGAAATCTAAAAGGCAAAATGATGAACGTGGGAATAATATAGGAAAATAAAATCTCACAGTATGAAAGGATTCTTAAGACTTAAAATGTTGATAAAGGGAAAGATTAGTCAGCTTGACTACATTAAGATGCAGAACTTCTGCTTATAAATAGATATAAAGAAAATGAAAAGGCAGGCCACAAACCTGGCAAAAAATATCTGTAACACTTATAACTAACGAAGAGTTAGAATCCAGAATATATGAACAACTCCTATAAATTAATGAGAAAACAAGCAATCCAGGAGAAAAATGGGGAAAACACTTGCTAGGTAGTTCACAGAAGAGGAAACCCTGTTGACCGGTCATCTGTGGAAAGATGGTCAACCTCATTAATAAATCAAGAGAAATGTAAATTCAGCCGACATTTCATACATTTAAAGTCTGACGATGGCAAATGTTGATGAGGATACAAAACAACTGGGACACTACATTGCTGATGGGGTTGTAAACTGGTACAACTACCTTGAAAAACATTTGGCCTTGCCCAGGGGTATGCTCAGTGGTTGAGCACGGGTTTGATTCATGGTCAGGGCACACACCCTGGTTGCAGGGCTTGATCCCCAGTGGGGTGTGTGTAGGAGGCAGCCAATCACTGTTGATGTTTCTCTTTCATTGATATTTCTATCTCTCCCTCTCCCTTCCTCTCTAAAGTCAATAAAAACATATATATATATATATAAAAAGAAAAACAATTTGGCCTTATCTGGTAAAGTTATAGATACTCATATCTAAAACTCTTGCACATGTGCATGAGAAAACACATATACCAATTGCTCAAAGCAGGATTGTTCACTGTAAACAACCCAAATATTCATTAGTAGTAAAATGGGTAAATAAATGTTGGTATGGGCTCAAAATAGAACACTGCAAAATAAAGTGAATGAACTTTGGCTACATGGAACAATCTAGATGAATCTTCAGAACATAATATTGGGCCCAAAAAACAAGTTACTCCTTGTTTATGATTCAATTTTTATTAAAAAAATAGACTGAACAATAAAAAAATATTGTTTAAGGATATAAGATATATGGGATACAAATAAATTAAAGCAAGGTAATTTTATTTGTGAGAGAAGGAAGAGTATATGATGAGGGAAGAGCCCAAAGAGAACTGATACGTTAAATCATGTGATGGATATATTTTTATAAATATAAAAATTGAAAAACAATTAAAAAAAAAAATACATAGCCTTGTTCCCAGTAAAGGCTTAAGCAAGGGATGAAATAGTCTTTGATGCCACCTAGTGTTTCAAGAGAATTTAACATCGCTAGCCTTCTGGTTTAGCTGCTGCTTCCTCGGTCTGTGGGCAGGTTTTCCAGTGTAGAAACTAAAAGGAGTAGGATTCTCATTGCTTTTATTCCTGACATAGGCTCTTCAGTCTGACCCTTTGCATCTAGCACCATGTTCTCTAGAGCAAACCCTTTTCTCTTGTCAAACAACAGCTCCTGTTTCTTCCTCACTTTCCTCTTAGGAGCCTTACTTAGCATGGCTGGAGACCTAGTTTTTCTCCATCTGACTTGGGGAGCTAGGGATGCTAATAGGACTATGAGGTGTGGTCATTGTTATTACTGACCCTGGGCACTATTTTCAAGTCTTGCTGTCACTACCTTTGTTCTGCATCGTTTGAGACGAGTATACAGGGGAAGGAATGCCTCTGAATTCATTGTGAGGGCTTTAAAAACTCATATCTTATCCTTCCCTGTACCAGGGTGGAAACGTGGAAATCTAGCCTATCTGGGTAAATTGGGAAATTCCAGTCTTAATCAGGGTCTCTGTTCCATGTACAGTAGTCCTGCTCAGGATAACTCTTTTTTCCCCCCTTAAGTATTAGCAGCACAGGGTCTAAAGAAATTGCCTCTCTTAGTAAAATAACATGCAGAACCTCCAGGGTTTTAACTCTGAAAGGAAAATCTTGAGAAAGTGAAGCCAGATGGACTATGAAATTCTGACTCCTTTTAACTTAGGATCTTTTATTTTAATTTCTCTTATCACTGTCGTGCTGGTTCCCAGGAAATATATTGCTCCCTTCTTAGAGCTCTTGCTTTCATCTGGCAAAATTGGTTCCTTTTAGGCTGGCATTTCCTTTATTTAATCTTTTTTTTATTCTTATCAAAATTGGAAACCAAAGACTCACCCTTTATTCCTGTCTCTTTCTCTGCCTAATCTACATTCCCTTTATTCCATCTCTAAATCTAGTAACTGTGTCTCCAGAATATATCTCAAATGCACCTATTTCCTTGTACCATCATCTTTCCATATTTCTGTTCTTGTTTGCCAGTCCATTTTCCATGGAGCAGCTAGAGTGATTCTTTAACCTGTATATTGGATTGCAGCTTAAAAACTTTGAATGGTTTTCTCATGCACTTAAAATAAAATTCAAACTATGTGGAAATGTGTGAATTAACCTTACCACGCTCATCTCCTCCCACTTCCTCTTGCCATCCCTACCAGTCACACTTTCTACATAACACGCTCACTGATCTTTTAGTTCTTTCCACAAGCCAAGCCTTCTCCTGCCTCTGAGTTATCACAGATGCTGTTCACTGTGCCTAGAATACTGTTTTCCATGCTCATTCTTCCTCTAAATTTGGGTATACTTTCTAATAGCATTTTGTTCTTTCATTGCATTTATTGTGGTATATAATTTTATATTCATTTGTTTTATTTGTTTAATGTCTTTCACACACAAGTTTGTATTTATGAAAGCAAGAACTGTGTATATGACTGATTCAACACTTTGCTCTGTATCTAGCACAGTATCTAATAGGTATACAATATATATTTGTTAAAAGAATGAATGAAAAATAATATACTTAACTCTTACCCTACTACTGAATACTAAGGTTGTTTTCAGTTTGGGGTCATTCAAAACAGTGATGAAGTAAATAATTTGAACGTAGAGATTTTTATTTCTTTAGGCTAGATTCTCAGAAGTGGAATTGCTAGGTCAAAGAGTATGAATATTTTTAAGGCTCATAAAACATATTTCAAAATCACTTATGAGAAAGGTTTCTGGGTTGGAATTTTAAACTGTTTCCCTTTTTGCTTTCTTAGTTTTGAATATATGGAACATATAAAAAGAAAACATTTCAAATAATAAGGTTTAGCTTCCCACTCCTTTTTAAAATGAATTTATTAAATGCTTATTTTATGCCAGATGTGAGATTTATTTATTCCTTATGTGGCAGGTACTAGCATCCCAATTTTACAGATGAGGAAACTTGGGCCTAGAAAGTTTAACTCATTTGCTAAAGTTCAGACAATCCAAACTACCTCATGTCGAACCATTTATGTGTATACACATACCTATTTAATATACATTTACTTCAAAACTGCTGCATAGTCACTGTCACCTCACCAAATCCTCTGCTTCCTAACTACTGAATCCATGTGAATGCCTACTCTCCTACCCACATGCCTGTCCTTTTTTACTTGCCACATGATGCTAAAGGCTGGGTTGCCATGCCCCTTTGTCAGGGCTCTAGAGAAGACCTAACTCAGCCAGCCATCCAGAGCCCTCCTGTGTAGGTCACTCTGAGATGCACCTCATCTTTGTATGGTGGTTAGCATGACTCATCTCTTCAGTTACATCCCTACTCCTATTAACAGGGGTGGTCCATTTTGACCCAGCATTGTAACAGGCCGCTGACAACATAGTAATCATATAAAGAGCATGCTGCATAGTAACAGGAAGGGCATCCTGTTCCTGGGGATTCTTGGTGGTAGACTCTAAGAAATGTGCAGGCTCTTTAGAGAAGAGGTGCACACTGTGTGTTAGGCTGTAACTGTTCACTTGGGCCCATCTTTTTCCCCCACGAAAGGGTAGAACTTGCTGCCAAGTCAGGATTTGGTGCAGCAGTTTGCATGTTTGGTGTTTATCCCTGTTAGTAACTCCTCTAATTTCTCTTAACCTTTCAGGCTCTCCCTGCTTGTCCTATCCAGGCCACCTGTGAAGCTGCCTCCAAGGAGGAAAATAAGGAAAAAAATCGATATGTAAACATCTTGCCTTGTGAGTGTTGGTAGAGTTTCTTGGGATGTAACCTGAAACTGCATCCCTAGCCAGTTTTTCTGAGGCTGGAAAGAATCTTGTGATTATAGGAGGGTTGGTAAGGAGAGTAAAGTCCGGTCTTCTGTCAAGCTGAAATTGCCTTTGTGGCTCCCAAGGCGACCCCAGGTGCTTACAGAGTCAATAGGGGTGCTTAACCAGGTTTTCTGTGGCAAGCCTAATGTTTTTAGGAGGTTGAGAGAAGTTTCACTAGGACCAGATAGGAAGTGGGTTGTTACAGTTTTTTGTAGTGCTCATTGCAAAGAAATTCCAATACAGAGTTCTCTTTATAACCCCTTCCCAGAGTTAGTCATTACTAATAAGTTGATCTATATAGCCTAACAGACATTTTTCTAGGCCAGTGGTCTCCAGAATGGGATATGCATAATTCAGTGGGATAAGAGAGCAAGATACTTGAACTTTGTCTTGTTTTTATAATGAATTTTTTGTGTGTGTATATTATTTAATTTATTCTTTTAAAAACTTCTGGGTGCATAATATGTTAGAGATCACTGTAGTAGACTTTTATATATAACGTACTTATATCTTCCTATTTGTGCATGAATATGTGTATATATTTTTTTAATGTAATTGGTATACTATATACATTGTTCAGACTTTTTTTAACAATATATATTGTTAATTCATCTATTGAGAAACAAAAGTATTCACTTTCCTCTTTATCAATTGCTTACTATTCTATATTGTGGACATATCTTTTTTTTTTAAAGAATAGTTTATTGATATTTAGAGAGAGAGGAAGGGAGAGGGAGAGCGAGAGATGCATCAATATGAGAGCAAAACATCAATCAGCTGCCTCCTGCATGCACCCTACCAGAGATCAAGTCTGTGACCTGGGTACGTGCCCTGACCGTAAATCAAACCTGCAACCTTTCAGTGCACAGGACAGTGCCCAACTAACTGAGCCACACCGGCCAGGGCTGTGGACATATCTTAACTTATTTAACTAGTCCCCTAATGATGGTTGAGAAGTGTCCAAATTTTTGCTGTTGTAAATAGTGCTTCAGTGACATCTTTGGACATGTGTGTCTCTGTACACATAGGCACAGCTGTCTCATCTGGCCTGGTTGTATCAGGACCAGTGAGAAATAAAATTGGATTTAACTATTTTAATATTAACTAATATTTAAATTTTTTTTTCCTTAGATGATCACTCTAGAGTCCATCTGACACCAGTTGAAGGAGTTCCAGATTCCGATTACATCAATGCTTCATTCATCAATGTAAGGCACTCAAGCTTTTTTCATCATTTCTTGAATGACCATTGGCTACCATTTATTGGCTCCTTCCCAGCTTCATGTTAGGAGGAATATTTGTCATTTCAAGTTTTCCCTGAGGAGTGTAATTTTTTTAAGTGACTGGGAAAAAAATTTTAAAGATAAAATAGATAATTTAAAATGTATTATTATGTTTACCCTGTCATCCTTCCCAAAGGTTTCCCATGTAAAAATCTGAATCTAAACGTGTACTTTTCTGTAAGAGTCAGTGAGTTCTTTATTGAGCTTATTCAGAAAACCAAGAACAAAAGCCTTGCCATCTATAGTAAAAATAAAGGGGACAGGATAAGAGTATCTCACATCAGCTAAATCTAGTTCGACATATCTACCATGAACCAAGGCTGAGGGAAGAACTAAAACTGGGAGGAGGTTTTTAGGGGTGATTTAGAGAATGTTTGTAGAGATGGTGTGAGAGACTTGAGTATGTGTTACAGGGTGTGGGAAATGAGCCAGTAGAAAAAGAGAATTTGAAAAGAAGACAGAGAGGGTGTACACTAGCAAGAACAAGCCTTACTACTGAAGCAGGGTGTGTGAGAAGAAGACTGGTGGGGTTTGTGCACCCATGTTCTTAGCAGCATTGATCTCAGGAGCCAAAAGGTGGGAGCTACCCAAATGTCCACTAAAAGATGAATGGACAAACAAAATGTGGTATAAACATATAATGGAATATTACTCAGCCTTAGAAAGGAAAGAAATTCTGACATATGAATGAACCTTGAAGATGTTATGCTGAGTGAAATAAGTCAGTCACAGGACAGATATTGTATGATTCCATTTCAATGAGGCACCTAGAGTAGTCAAATTCACAGAAGCAGAATGGTGGTGGTTAGGGGGTAGGGGGATTGAGGACTAGGGAATTATTGTTTAATAGGTACAGACTTTCAGTTTTGGAAGACAAAAATTTCTGGAGATGAATGGTGGTGATAGTTGTCCAGTGTGAATAAACTTACTGCCATAGAATTGTACACATAAAAATGGCTAAAATGGTCAGTTTTATGTTATATGTATTTTACCACAATTTTTTGAAAAAGAATACTAATACAGAGATTCATGCTGAACAAAAGAAAGGGAAATTTCTTACTCTGGGATTGATGGTAAAGGAGGATACAGCATAAATAGAGATGGTTTGTAGGTGTGGGTAAAGCAAGTTGAGGGAACTCGTCTGTTTTCTCTAAGATTCATGCTTATCTGCTGAAAGAAGATGGGACTGTGACATAAGAGTAGTGAAAGTTTGGAATAGCTTCTGAGATCAGTAAGAAAGAATACTAAAAAGGGAAGAAAAAGACATGTCTAGCTGCACCGAGGGCCTACCTAAAATGAAAATCGTTGATATATAGGCGCCTTAGTTTTATGATTTTCACCATCTATACCCTGGGCTTGGTGATATGTAAAGAGCATGTGGTACTCAGACAAAAGGACTGGACGTTGTCACTTGGTACTTCAAGTAGCCAAGGTGTTGCTCAGTGAAGAATATAGCACTCATAGATGTAGCTAACTACCCCCTGTGACTCTCATAGTGAAAATTCTGCAGAAGAACTGCATGCTTCTGCTGCATGCTTGCCCAAAGACCAATCTTCCTAGCACAATCACTATCTCACATCGCTCACTTCTACCCCAGGTCTTGTGTGGGAGCATCTGCTAGGAAGAAGCTAGGTCTGTGCAGAACTGAACTCTAAGGGAGGAGTCTAGGGAATTTAGCTTTTAGTGTCTCGGCCTCTGAAGTAAGAAAGTCAAGACAGCAGTGGGTGAGACTGGGTGCTGAGTGAGCTACCTTATAGTACCTGCAAATTTTCAGTACAGCTAAGGTATCTAATTAATTCTCTGGGCAATGGGGTAACATCGAAAGGTATTAAAGACAAGAAGAGACATGGCCACATTTGTATATTGGTCACTCAGGTTACCATGTGCAACATGGATTTAAGAGGACCAACTGGGGCCTGCTACAGCAGCAGGTTAAAGATGAGGTCCTGTAGAAAGATCGAAGAGGAAGCGACAAAGTATACACTGCTTTGGAAGGAGAATTTAACAGGACTTGATGGATTATATATTTCTGAGAGTAGAGCTTAGAGAGAATAGGGTGATCAATGTGGATGTATCCAGCACACAGTTGGTCATGCTGATCTAGAGCTCAGGAGATATTCCAAAACCATGGTCTTGAAAGTCATTTAGAGCAAGGAGATTGGGCCCTGGCAGGCACACTGAGCAAGAGACACTCATGAATGAGATAAAAGGAGACTGGGAGAGAAGAGCATCTCAGAGGGCAAAAAGTAAGCATGGAGGCAGTGTTTGATGGTCAGCAGGGTTAAGTGCAAATGAGATATCCAGTGAGAAAGAGAGAGTAAATGTGCCTTGGACTTGGAGTATAGGGGCTGACAGTGTCCTTTGAAGCAAGTCAAGGCCATTTGTCATAGGCTGCCAGTTACACTTACCAAACCGTTTTTCTCTCCAACTTTATTGAGGTATAGTTTATATTTTTAAAAATTGTCTATTTAAAGTGTAGAATTCAGTGATTTTTATTAAATTTACCAAGTTATGCTGCCATCACCCTAATTGTTTTAGAACAGCTTTAATAACTTTATTGAGATATAATTCATATATCGTAATTTTCACCCATTTAAAGTGTACAATTCAGTGGTTTTTAGTATATTCCCAGATATATGCAGCCATCACCAGTCAATTTTACAACCTTTCCATCACCCCAAAAAGGAACCCTGTACCCCTTAGCTATTGTCTCTTTGTTTTAGAACATTTTTATTACCCCAATAAAAAACCTTGTCCAGATACAGTTAAACCTCATTCCTATCCCCAGCAGTCACTTACCAAACCCTTTTTGCAGAGAACTAAGATCACAGATGGATCTTGAAGGGAAGTGGTAACAACAGATAGTGGAAACTAGGACCTGTGGTTTGGGTAACACAAAGGTCTGAAAGCAAAGCTGACATTGGCCATAGGGGGAGACAAAACAGGCAGTGGCATAGTTGGCAAATGGGCTTCCAGCCTGGAGTCTTAGAAGGGACCAGTTTCCTCACTCACCTTTAGACGTCTAAGAGTATATAGGCTCTTTAGAAGTTATTGCCAGTTGTCAGCTTTTCAGTCTCCTTATCTATATCCCCAGGCTCCTTTGCTTCTCTCACAGCCTGTAGTGGAGAACCCAGAATGCTGGGGAGCTTACCTGCCATACCCACAGGTTATTCCCAGAAAGCTTTTGCACCAGGGTAAAGCATCATCAAGAAAATAACTTTTTTTCCTTCCTAGTGTCCAGCTTCATCCCTGGAACTACCCCATATGCTTCTGCCTTGGAGGGTTTTTATCCATTAACACTAAGACCCAGATTGTCAGCCTCTGAGACAGCGTCAGAAATAGGGTCTAGTCCAGGATTTGGCATTTGGATATTCTTCATTAATAACTTACTTTCAGAAGACTATCTAGATCATGTAATCTGTAATCTTTGATTCCTGCTATCCAAAGCTAATCCCTTGGAAATTTCTAGAATGGAAATTCTTGTTAATTGCCTGGAGCTTTAACAAGGGAAGCTTTGTTAGCTGGTTGGGAATCTGGAGAATTTCATTTCCAATCCATTTTTGGTTTTCACTTTCTTTTTCTTCCCCACTCTCCCCTTCCCACTAGGGCTACCAAGAAAAGAACAAATTCATTGCTGCACAAGGTAAAGTAATGATAATCTTTTATTTTCAGGCTTATTCTATGAGCTCATAGTGGGTTTGGGTTATTTTTTCCAAATGCTAACCAGATTAATCAGAATGCAGTAGCCTTTCCATAATGATTACTATCTGAAAGAAATGTAATCTGCCTTGCAAGTTTATAACTAAAGGCCTTGATCTTGATGACTTAGTACACAGGGGTCCTTGAAAAGAAGTCCTTTTGTAAGTACACATAAAAAGACTGGAGAAGGCTATGCACGCATAGCATAATGACGCTGTCTGTCTTAGGGCCCTTTGGGAACATGAGGTTCTAGCCAGGCTGCTCAGAATTTGAATTTGTAATCAGTCTCCAGAGAGGATTAGCCACCTCAGGGTCCAGGCTGGCTCATTTCCTCCCCACCACTCATGGGCCTGAGCTCCACTATATTCATAGGTAAGTGGTCTAGGAACCCTCAGAGCAAGGACCCAGTTCCATGACCCTTTAGTTAGTGGAGGACAATTTACAGCAAAATGAGCAGAAATTTTGGTAAGTGGCTATGTTCTTCAATACAATAGCCAATAGCCACATGTGGCCATTTAAAATTAAAATTTTAATTAATTAAAATTAAAATTTTAACTTCACTTCCTCGGCTGTAGTAGTCACATTTTAAGGCTCACTAGCCACATGTACCTAGAGGCTTCCATAATAGTGCAGATATAAAACATTTTCATCGTTACAGAAAGTTCTGTTAGATAGTATATATAGACATAAAATAGAGATGAAGGTAAAGTAAGTTAGGAAAAGGCTCAGATCCTCCTTACCCTTGTAGTCTCCCACTGGGGTCTGGCTGCTGCCTAACCAGGCCCCGCTGGAAAGGCTTCCTCTGTAGCCATCTGTCAATTCAGATCTATTTTCTAAGGCTCAGTTGAGCTGCCACCTACTCGGTGATGATTTTGGCACCAACAACCATGTGCAATCTTTTCCTCTCATAATTTGCCATAGGGCTTTGTTAACACTAAAATATTTGTTGAATTAAGGTCTCTTGTGATTTCCTGGTTGACTTTTTTTCAGACACCTATCCTCTTGAACCTTTCCACAGTACTTCACACTCCTTGGAACTCCTCTGTTATGTCCTGACATTCCGTTTTCTTCATTTTTTTCACTTTTCTAAATATTCTTTCCCTGGGTCTTATTCTTCAGTCTGTCCCTTCAATGTAGCTTCTTCCCAAACGTGTGGGTGACTGCTTCCTTGAGACTCCATCTCTGTCTTTCTTGGCGCCATTTTCTCTCAGTTCTCCTGCTTCTCCAGCTGCTCCCCCTTCATCTCCTTCCCAGGGTTTTTATTAGGTCTGAACTTGAGTAATGCTGAGGGTTCTGCCTGCTGCCTCTCAAGCTTTCCTAAGCCACATTTTCAAACTAATTTTGTACCCCTCCATCTAGATACCCCACATACTCTTTAGATTTAACATGAGAAGCTAGAACATGACTCTTACTTAGACCCCAAACTGCTTTCTTCCTGTTTTCTCTGGCCATCACCATGACTGGGATGTAATCTACCCGATTAACCAAGCCAGATTTAGGATCATCCAGATCTTCTGTCTGTCCCTTAGTCTAAATATGACTAGTCCTCTTGTTTTTGTCTCCAGAATCTGTCTTCTCTGGCACATTGCTTTACTCCCATCTTTTCTTCCAGTTCTGTTACAGTAGCCTACTGACCGATACCTGTATACCCCACCCTTTCTCCTTGCATTCCTTCCACCAGAATGTCCTTTCTCTATGCAAAACTTCTGTCAGGATCCTCATGATTATCCATTATCTTTCCTAGCCTGGCCTCCACCCTCTTCAGATTCTGGTACCTTACCTGTCTTCCCAGCTCCATCTTCCATCACTCCATGCACTCTACACGGTGACCTCACTGTATTCCTTGTGTCCCTAGATGTCTCGTGCTCGCTCTTGCTGCTAGCCCCTGTACCTCTGCCTGGAGAGCCTCTTCTCCCTAGTTTCCTTCTAAGCTCATATCCCCTGATCTACCCTAACACATGACTCAGATGTCACCTACTCTAGATTGTTCTTGACCTTGCCAGGCAATGAAATAATTCCTGTTCTGTATATCTTTCTGCCATGTGTTCACTTCTATTACTCTTTTTCTTTTTAATACCATTTTTTTATTTTTACCAAAGGGAATACAAATTTTAAGAAAGTCAAAGGTTGCTCTCATTGTGCTCTCAGTGCTGCTGTCCATACACCATGGAAACATGGATACAATCAAGTATTTGTCCAGCCTGATTGTTGCTGGCTTTTCATGACTAAAATAAATTGTGATCAATGGTACATTCGAATATACATTTATTACTGTGTCTCTGATGTACTATGGTTTGTACATTTAACTTTGCAATGGTTTTATAGTAATCAACCTAAAAAAGATGTTGATAGGCTCTGGTTGCTTATTTTTAGAAGATGGGAATATTTAATAAAAAAAAAAGGGGGGGGGGAAGGAAGTCAAAGGTATTAGAACGGTTATAAAAACAATGTTCTTCCCCCTTTCTCGCTTACTCTTTTAATCTAATGCAGCCATTTTCATCTGTTCACTCCTTATGGTAGATAGCAATTTATTTATTTATTATTATTTTTTAATATGTCTTTTTTGATTTCAGAGAGAGAAAGAGAGAGAGAGAGAAGCATCAATGATGAGAGAGTCATTGGTCAACTGCCTCCTGCACGTCCCCCACTGGGGATTGAGCCCGCACCCGGGGCATGTGCCCTGACCGGGAATCGAACCCCGATCGCCTGGATCCTAGGTTGATGCTCAACCACTGAGCCACACCTGGCTGGACGATAGCAATTTATTTAATCTTCTTACAAACTACCTCACACTCAGTCAGACCTACATATACATGTCTCTTTTCCTCATTTTCCCAATAGAGTTAAATTATAATTTAAAGTTAACATTTGTTGTTCACATTATTATTACTATACCAATATTTTTTTACAACTGAAGCACAAAAAATGAATTTTTTTATACAGTTTTTGGTTTTCCTCTTTTCTGAGAGATAATGATTACCCTTTTTTCCTCTTCACTTTTTTTATATACTTAGCATTGACTTCCCCTCCCCCAAATTTTTCTCTAGAAGTATATATTTTCTCTCAATGACTTCAGATACATGAGGTTTAATTTTTTTGTCTTGGGATCCTTCTAGAACCTTCTTTCATTAGCCATTCTGGATTGCTTGCCCTCTAGCCTCTGGCAGAGTTATCCTGAGCCTTCCCTTCACCAATGCCCTGGGAATTCCTTTAGTCTCCCTTTTGTGTTAGCTCTCATTTCTTTCTCTTTGTTGATTCCCTCATTTTTGTTTAGAAATCTAGCAGCTTTCTAGGAAAGGCTGTGTGGGAGGTAAATTTTTAAATTCCAGTCTGAGCAAGTCACCTAACCTCTCTGTGGCGGATGATGCCCACCTCAGAGCATGGTGGGAAGAAGTAAATGAGATCTAAAGCACTTAGCTCACTATCTGGCCCATAATGTGGTATTCAGTGAATAGTCATGATTTCTAATCTCAACTGTAATACCGTTGGGAGACATCGTTCATGTTCTCTTTATATTTTGACAGCCTCCCACCCCCACTTCACTCTTTTAGTAAAGTGCCTGTCATATACATGGTGGATACATGGGGAATGTTCAGTTAGCAGGTGGATGAATGGATAGATCAATGTATTAGATACTTAGCTGGGGATATGTAGGCACAGGCTTCCAAAAGTTAAGTGAATGTTTCCAATTTCCCAGCATCTTGCTTCCCCTTGCCATGTGTTCTCATTTTTGCTATTGGCTGGTTTAGGACCAAAAGAAGAAACGGTGAATGATTTCTGGAGGATGATCTGGGAACAAAACACAGCCACCATTGTCATGGTAACCAATCTGAAAGAGAGAAAAGAGGTGAGTGGAAAAATTAGGTAGAAGGGCCCCTGATACAGGCATGACCAGTAGGGGGTCTCTGCTGGAGCTCTGTGTTTGAACCTGGGTTGTCCACCCTTTGTGGCTCCTTGCCAGTTGTTTATGCAGACAGAATCCAGGCCAATATGCCTGCCAGACTTTCCTGTTTCCCAGAGGCCTCCGATGAACCCTAGGAGTACCTAGGGCATGTTCCCTGTGTCTGGTAGTCAGACAACTCACCCTGGTTCCAAACAACCTGGCAGAAAGACTTGGGCCATTGGCCAAGGAAGCACCACAGAGGGGCTTTTCTTCCCTGGCTTCTCTAGACACTCATTCCCATGGTTTCCTGTCCCTCCTCCTGGGTTGGCAGAGGGAGCTATATGAACTGAGACTCTGCCGCCAAGTGCAAGGGAATCTGAGGCCCTGGCCTGATCCTGCAGGCAGCCTTCTGACTGGTCCTTTTCTTTTTGGCTTCCAAGTCCGTGCCTGGCCAGCTCCACCGCTGGGCCACAGCCAGCACCAGTCCTGAGTCCTGGATCAGTCCCCAAGGAGAAATCCCCATTCATGACAATTTTTCTCCAGGATAGCCCTTGAGTCGCTTTGATCTCCACATTGGGTGTTGGTGTATTGATCAGCAGCTGCACAGTGCTTAGGAGGGATAGCACTAAGGCTCGACTTTAGGCTCATGTCTTACAACCAGACCTCTGGCTCTTGAAAGCTGTCCAAGGGCCAGGCACCAGAGAAGACCTTGGGCCTCTTGTGGCAGGTTTATAGTCTGCATTAATTCACCCTGGTGACCTCCTCATAGGTTGCTGGTTCCAGGGATTAAGACAAGCTCACTTCTAGAGTATGACCAATGAGGGAATGGGGGTGGGAAAGAACAAGAAGTATAGGGCTGGGACTGTGCATATGTTAAGAGATTATGCTAAACAGGATGAAAACTGAGAAACTTGAAAAAAGGGCAGATAAAACAAATAAGTCTGTAATTGTCTGATGTGAGAGAACAGGCGGTCCTTTCCTTTCAGGCCCTTTTCCACCTGCCAGGGGTGGGAGGTCTAAGGTCAGAGGATGCATATCTGTTCCTTTCCAGTGTAAGTGCGCCCAGTACTGGCCAGACCAAGGCTGCTGGACCTATGGGAATATCCGTGTGTCAGTAGAGGATGTGACCGTCCTGGTGGACTACACAGTGCGAAAGTTTTGCATTCAGCAGGTACTGTCTTCTACCTCCTTTCTTGGCTCTCACTTAGGATCTGCTTGCTGACCATTAAGAGGGCAAAATAGGTTGTGTGATCTTCCCTTTTACTTAGGGTGGTCAGGAAAGCTGTGTGTTGTGTTTGGACTCTGAAACCAGAGATCTGGACTCCCCAGGAACTTCTCTGCCAAAGCTAAGGAGGAGCATTTTCATGACTGGGAGAAACATGGAGTTTTATCATCTTAGTATGAACCAATTGCATCGGGGCATGATGTAATCTTCTGGGTACTTGACTCACTTTTCCTTTCTTACTCCGAACTCCGAAGGCTCCTGACATCAAGGATGTGATAGGCCCTGCTCCTGGCCCTCCAGAGTGACCTTAGAGTCTTGGGCAGAGGTCACCTTCAGCTGAGAGCAGTGTAGTGCTGTGAAAAGAGGGCTTACCAAGAGTCAGGAGACCTGCATTTTAGTATTGACTTTGCCATTTACTAGTTCTGGGACCTTGACCATATCATTTAACTTTTCTGAGTTTCACATTCCATATCTGTAGGCTGAGAATAATAGTAATTGCTTACCCAGTGGGGTTCCTGGGAAGATTCTCTGTTCATCATTAAAACTTTCTTGGGTACACCTTCACTTCCCCATTGTCACTGAAAGCCACAGCTGGCTCTGGCCTCTAAGCCTCATCCTCCCTCCACTGGAGCTTCCCCACCTACCCTAGCATATCAGGGCCAACATTCAGGATTTTCTCACTTTACAGGTGGGTGACATGACCAACAGAAAGCCACAGCGCCTCATCACTCAATTTCACTTTACCAGCTGGCCAGACTTTGGTGTGCCTTTCACCCCGATCGGCATGCTCAAGTTCCTCAAGAAGGTGAAGGCCTGTAACCCTCAGTATGCAGGGGCCATCGTGGTCCACTGCAGGTCAGTGTGGCCTGACCCTTGGCTTCCCACTCATACCACATTCTGTTCCCATGGCCAGAGCAGGGGAAAGCACAGGCCCTGGCTGAGGGGGCTGGCATAAAGCAGATGAGCTGTTGGGGTCCCTGGGGCAGCAGTAAGAGAGACTCCTCTCTGGTGCTGGGTAGATACTCAAGGAAAGAGGGAAGGGCAGTCCTCCAAGGTTGGGAGTAGGGAGACCACTGCTGTGAAGCCAGGAAACTAGGTTGAGTGCTGCCTTGTGTACTGGGAGCCTTCAGGCCCTTGTAAATGTCAAGTTCTCTAATCCTGATAGCTAGAGGTAAGGAGTTCAGGGTACAGTGGGGTTTGTTGGGTCCCTGAGAGTCTCAGCTCTACTCCATTCAGAATTAGAATTTAGAGACCTGAAGAAAGAGCCCTGGCCTGTGCTGCCCCCTCATATGCTCCCACAAGACATGCTGGCCATCCCTATAATACCCCCACTCTCTGGCTACAGTGCAGGTGTAGGGCGGACAGGTACCTTTGTCGTTATTGATGCCATGCTGGACATGATGCATACAGAGCGGAAGGTGGACGTGTATGGCTTTGTGAGCCGGATCCGGGCACAGCGCTGCCAGATGGTGCAAACAGACGTGAGTGATTTGCGGGTGAAGCAAGGTGGGGGCATTTCAGGACCAAAACATCTGCCACCTCATGGATTACTCAACCTCCCAGGTTATTGTAAATGATCATCATACAGTGTGATGAAGGGCCCTGGTAAATAATGTATTAAAAGAGACATGGAACACAGAGGACATTGTACCTAGAGGAATTGGGAAGGCAGATGTCATTTGCACTAGGTTCTAAGGCTAAGAAACAGGTCCCGAGGGAAGCAGGCATGCAGCAGCCAAAAGAGCCAGTGTCTGCAGAGTTATGACAGCTCAGCTATGTCTAGGAGCAGCAGTTGAGATCACCTCTGTGGTTAGGGCATGGGGTTCAAAGGACACCACGCTGGGAGACAGGCTGGCACAGGTTTTGTGTGTCACAGATTTTGACAGCCCCTTCAGACTACCAGTTCCATGCTCTCAGAATGGGCAGGAGTTGGATTTGTTCTCCCCAGGCTTTCTCTCCAGAAGGGTGCCACAGTAGGACACTCCTTCCCAAGCTAAACACCCCCAGGGGGACTCATGAATTTCAAGCCTTGTGTCAATGAATTGGGACAATTAAATCGAGTTGTTTTATCCCTGCTGGGATCAAAGGAGATGTGGACTGGAGGGAAATGGGGATAGGAGGGGGTAGGTCTGCCACCATAGGGACAGTGTTGTGTGTAACTTGGAACTCGGGCACCATCTGGTTTCAGATGCAGTACGTCTTCATATACCAAGCCCTTCTGGAGCATTATCTCTATGGAGATACAGAACTGGAAGTAACCTCTCTAGAAACACACCTGCAGAAAATTTACAACAAAATCCCAGGGACCAGCAACAATGGATTAGAGGAAGAGTTTAAGGTGAGTTGGAGCTGAACCACCTTTTCAGGTTGAAGAATTCATGTGATCTGAGAAATATGGGATGCTTGACTCCTTGAGGATTTACCAACAAATGGTGAAACCCTTTACAAGGCATATGAATGGTTAGACAGGCAGGTCTCTGGCCCTTTACTCAAACCCTGGTCATTCTCAACCCATCCCGCATATTAGAATCACTTGGTTTATTTGAGGGGTGGAAAACATGCAATGGTACTTGTTTTTATCCTCACCGAGGATATGTTTATTGATTTGAAAGAGAGGAAGGGAGGAGGGGAGAGAGAGAAACAGAAACATCCATGTGAGAGAAACAGCAATCCGTACACACCCAGACCAGGGGTTGAACCAACCTAGGTCTGTGCCCTGACCAGGAATCAATCCAGTCTGCAACCTTTCCGTGCACAAGACAACACTCCAACCAACTGAGCCACCCAACCAAGGTGGCAGTGATATTTTTCTTAAGTATCCCTCCCTCACACCTGTGATAATTATACAGTGTACAGCAAGGACAAATGTTTTCTGTAAAGGGCCAAATAGTAGCTATTGTAGGCTTTGTGGACCATACAATCTCTGTTACAACTACTTAACACTGCTGTTGTGGTACAAAAGCAGCCATAAACAAATAAGCCTGGCTGTGTTTTCTTGAAACTTTTACAGGCAGCAGGCCACAGAGGGCCTGTGGACCATAGATGGCTGACCCCTGCTGTGTGCCATTAGACAATGGCTCTCAGTACAACTAGGGAATAATATTTCACACTCTCCGCAATCAAAGCCCTCCCAGAGACAAGAGATTCTGGGTTGGGGTGGGAGTGACCACATTCCTTAAAGCAATCCTTCTCAAACTATAATGAGACCTGAATTGCCTCAGTTTCCTGTTAAAATGAGGGTTCTGATTCAGCAAACCTGAGTTAGGGCCTGAGATTTGGCATTTCTAACAAGAGGCTGATGCTACTGGTTTATGAGCTGCACTTTGAGTAGCAAGGATCAAGCAGGGACTTCAGAATCGGGAAAGGGTGGTGTACATTTGAATAAGGTTTTCTAAAGAGTCATAGACGGCCTGTGGGGTAGAACAGCAGGGAGAGAGGGAAGGTGGGCCCACCCTCCTTTGAGGCTAGGATCTTTGCTCCAGGATCATGAAGTTCCGACCCAAGGGAATCCAGAAGGGTCCACAGGAATGTGGAAGGCTGTTTCCCAAACACTCTTTTGGCCTATTGACAGCAAAGACAGAAGGAAGTGTTCTAACAAGGACATGTGGAAATGAAGGTCAGGGTTCTGGTGAGGAGTTGTCTGCAGCCAGAGTGGCCTGGAGACACACATTCAGTGACAGGCATAATCCTGTCAAGTTCAGTTAATGGGATCAGTGATGTTTCCCCTCCCCTTCCCAATTCAGAAATTAACATCAATCAAAATCCAGAATGACAAGATGAGGACTGGAAACCTTCCAGCCAACATGAAGAAGAACCGGGTTTTACAGATCATTCCATGTAAGAGCCCTCTGCCCACCCCCAAAGCCTTAGTGCCTTCACACACCCCCTTCCCCTCTACCTTTCCCATTTCTCAGGTATGAGTTAATGATCAGCTTGGAAACAAGAATTATGGCATTGCCTCTCATTGCTCTCAGTTCTTTAATGGCTTCTGGAAATAAAAGAGCATGAAGGCCAAAGGAATTCTCCCTCCTGGGCAGGGAACAGGCATATTACTGCCCAACTAGGATTATATCTGCCCAGGGCCTGGGGTGGGGAGGAAAGATGGAAGGAGAGGGAGGAGAGAACAGGTGATGTTGGGGAACCACAATCTGATGTCCTTCCTGCAGATGAGTTCAACAGAGTTATCATTCCAGTTAAGAGGGGTGAGGAGAACACAGACTATGTGAACGCATCCTTCATTGACGTAAGTGCTGTCTGTGTCCCTGGAGTCCCCAACACTCTACGGAAATTCGTCTGGGCCTTGCATTCCTTCTCCATCCCCCAGGTGTTGGGAAAGTTATCTTTGAGTCAGTCATCAGCTCAGAACTGATTCCTACTCTAGATTGTCAGGTCCCAGAGAGCAGAAGGTGGGAGGAGGCAGGGGCTATACACCAGAGCAATAACTGGAGGAAGAAGTTCACAACACAAACCGTAGCCAAAAGTTGAAAACCTCTCATCTCTCCCATTCCTGCTCTCTTCATCCCAGTTCCAATCCTGCCTTCCCTCACCCTCATAGAAAGAGACCAGCTTATCAGACAGTTTGGTCCTTGACCAAAAGAGAGCTCTGCCTGGGATGGGCATGCCTCCAAGCAGCCCTATCCCTTTCTAGTAGCCTCTTCTCCACTAGCCCCTCCCTGATTAAACCATCTCACTCCTACTATTGACCTGGCCTGTACAGGGCTACCGGCAGAAGGACTCCTACATTGCCAGCCAAGGCCCTCTTCTCCACACAATTGAGGACTTCTGGCGAATGATCTGGGAATGGAAATCCTGCTCTATCGTGATGCTAACAGAACTGGAGGAGAGAGGCCAGGTAAGTGCAAAAAGGTCCTGGGCTGTAGGAGACAGAGACCACATGAATGGGGGGAGCATTGTGGCTAAGAAGGTATGTTTGGGCTTTTCCTTTGACTTAAACTGCCCAAAGAGCCATTTTCAGGCAGTATTGCCCAGCCAGTTGTCTGAACACTAATCTGTAGCTTCTCTCAGGACTGGAAGAGCAGTGTGGTCTGAGCTTTCATTCAGTTCCCAGATGTTTCACACCCTCTTCTCTCCTGAATACAGTTTGTGCTCCCTCCCCCCAGCCTAGCTTTGTGCATACTCTTCCCTCTGACCTCCCCAGGCAGGGCAGGGCTCTAACCTCAGCAGAATCCCAAGGCATCTTTATCCTGGGCCACAGTGGGTATAGCCACTGCTGGCCCCTGCTCTGGATTCCTCAGGAAAGAAGGAAGGAAGCAGGGGAGTCCTAAGAAAGCAGGGGAGTCCCTGCTCTTAAGCGTAGAGGAGAGTCATTTTCAATAGATCTCTAAACTGAAGTTGCTCTTTTTTCAATATTCCAAAGCCTGTACCTACTCCCCCAAAACGGTTCCTTCCAGCAGCTTAACTCAGCCTTCTGAACTAGTGCTACTTCAGTAATAGCTTTCTGCCATTTCCTACCTCTCAGCCACAGGAGGCACTCTGGAGTACCATTTACCTCTGTTGTTCCCTTTTTCTCTGAAGTAGCTGGCTTTAAGTCCAACCTGCTCAATTAAATAAACCCTGTAGCCCTCACCTGGCTGAGCAAGGTAAGTTCCTGCCATCAGTCCAACATCTGTGATCGTCTTAATGTGGCTTCTCTTTATCATCCTTTAGATCCTAACCCCGTAATCTTTCCAGGCTTATTTCCTGTCCACATACCACACCTGCTTCCCTACAATAGCTGTGTCACCCTGAAACTCACTCTCCAGCACTCACCTAACTCTTGTTGCTTCTGACCATATGTAACCACTTTGGGTAGTTGTACCCATTAGTTGACCAGAGCAGGTCCCCCATTAGCCTTCACTGTTTACCACTCCCTGTTTGGTTTTAAGAGGGGACTCTCTCGATAGTTCCCCAACTCTGTATGCCTGGGGGCCACCTTCCAATCTGCCCCTTTTCTTCTCTGTTATGCCTCTTTGCCTAAACTAAGATCTAAAATATCTGAAAGCTGTTAGGTGTAGGACCATAATACAGTTGACCCTTGACCCTCCTCACTATTGAAAGTCCGTGTATAACTTTTGACTCCCCAGACACTTCAGTCATCTCTTGCTACGTGCAGGGGATTGGTTCCAGGAATCCTTGAGGATTTCCAACCACAGATTAAAAGTACTGTTTTCAATTTGTGGTTGGTTGAATTTAAGGATGCGAAACCTGGGAATACAGAGGACTGACTGCATATTTAATGAAAAAAATCCCTGTATTAGTAGACCCATGTGGTTCAAACCTATGGTGTTCGAGGGTCTGCTATATTTTTTTTTCTTCCCGTCATTGCATGATTCTAGCTCATACACCCTGTTGCTCTCAACCCATTTGGATCTTAGCAGTTATAATGATTGACAAGCCCTGGTATTCAGTCCTTACTAATAACTGTGTAAAGGCATGTTGGAAGGGAACTGTGGTAGAAAAACTCATTCTAGTCCTGGCCTGTGTGGCTCAGTTGGTTGGACGTCACCCTATGCACCAGAAGGTTGCCAATTCAATTCCTGGTCAGGGCACATGCCTGGGTTGTGGGATTGATCCCCAGAAGGGGGTGTGCAGGAGGCAGCCAATCGATGTTTTTCTCTTTCTCTCCCTCTCCCTTCCTCTCTCTCTCAAAATCAATAAAAATGTTTTTTTAAAAACTCATTCTACCCACCAGTGCCCTAAAAACCAATATAATCTATGTAAAATGATCCTCGATTAACATTATTAACTGCTCTGGTTGAAGAGAGGGCCCAGAGCCCTAACCCCCAAGGCAACCTAGGGTTTCTGGTAGGCCCATGTAGAAAAGCACTGGCCTATGACATTTCTTTGATCCACCACTTTAATAATCCTGTGTTTGATTATTCTTTTTAATCCTTACCCGAGGATATGTTTTTTTATTTTTTTTATTTTTATTGATTTTAGAAAGAGAAACATCGATGTGAGAGAGAAACTTCGATCAGTTGCCTCTTGTATTCACCCCAACTGGGGATTGAACCCAATACCTAGGTATGTGCCCTGACTGGGAATCGAACCTGCATCCTTTTGGTGTATGGGACAACGCTCCAACCAACTGAGCCACCCGGCCAGGACCAGTAATCCTGTGTTTTAAAATGAGCTCAATATTATATATAAAGGGGGTAATGAATGATCACACACATGAAAAGTAAGAAAGTTTACTAAAATGGAATTCTAATAATGATTTTATTTAGACTAAGAGACCACCAGTGATATTTTTCTACCTAATTTCCCCAACTCTTTTATAATGAACATAGAATACATACATTTATGGTTGAAGATTTTAAAATTGCCAGTAGTGAAGTATCTAAGATCTTCCCCAAAATGCTCTGAAGAAATGAACAGTACATTGAACAAATTCATTTATCAAATACTTACTGAGACCTAGCATAGGCAGGCATTGTGAAAGGTGCTGGAAAAACAAAGATAAAGAGAGGCAGCCCCTGTCCACAAGAAACTGTAGAGGGAACTGAGCCAGGTACAGAAAAAGACAGACAGTAGCCCTGGCGGGTGTGGCTCAGTTGGTTGGGCATTGTCCTGTGCACTGAAAGGTTTCAGGCTCCATCCCTAGTAGGGGGCATGCAGAAGGCATCCAGTCAGTGTTACACTCTTGCATATCAATGTTTCTCTTCCTCCCTCCCTCCCTCTCTAAAAGTCAATAAAAATTTTTTTAAAAAGACAGTAAACCATCTTCTGCTCACTAGCAAGGACAGAAGTGTGAGTGCTAGCAGCTTTAAGGTGCCATTGCAGATTAAAGAAAGAGAAGGAAAAAGAATGAGGGGAGACTGTGGACTGGGCTGTTGTGAAGCACCATGGCTAGGCAGGGATGGTGTAATTGGGTTCAGTTTTCCTGGATTAGCAGTCTGGCATGTAAACAGCTATAAAATGTGGGAACACCCCAAGGGAACAAAAAAAGCAGGGGGTTGGAACAAAGATATTCACTCTTCCTCTCCCTCCACCCTGCCACTGAGTGTTGGATGGCCCTATGAGGCGATGGTCTGAGTTCTTCAGAGACCCCATCAGTGTTGCAAAGTACACCGTAAGTAAGTAACACCAAATGGTTAAGTGATTATCTCTGGTAATGGAAATAAGTTGTTAAATATAGATGTCCTGGTGAGGATCAGAAGTTAATTGGAATGATGTTAAGTAACATTATGACCCTCTGAGTTTTCAATACCTTGGGGTGAAGTGTGTTGGGTAACAGGTAGCTCATAGGGCAGCCCTGCCTCTTCCACACATGGTATTCTGAGCCCCTTACACTCTGATTTGCCCCTCCAGGAGAAGTGTGCCCAGTACTGGCCCTCAGATGGACTGGTGTCCTATGGAGACATCACAGTGGAGCTGAAGAAGGAGGAGGAATGTGAGAGCTACACCGTCAGAGACCTCCTCGTCACCAACACCAGGGTAAGATGGATGACGGGTGAGGTTTCTCCCACGGGAAAAGCCTGGGTGCCCCTGCCACTCTAATTGCCCTTCCCCCAAAGGAGAACAAGAGCAGGCAGATCCGGCAGTTCCACTTCCACGGCTGGCCCGAAGTGGGCATCCCCAGCGATGGAAAGGGCATGATCAACATCATCGCAGCCGTGCAGAAGCAGCAGCAGCAGTCAGGGAACCACCCCATCACTGTGCACTGCAGGTACTGCTCACCCCAGCCCTCAGAGGGGAGAAAGAAAGCGATGAGAAGCAGGCAGGTCGGAGGTGATCATGAGCATGTGTCAGACAGTGAGGAAAGGTGGACAAGAGCAGGTTGTTGGTGAGCACATGACAATCAGGTCTGATGACCAGGACATGGCCAGATGATAGGAGAGGATCCTGGTGTTTGAACTTCGCACATTATGCTGGGGAGCCTGGCCTCCTTACGAGACATAGGAAAGACAAAAGGGCAAGTATTGAAGGTAGTTCGAAGAAAAAGGAACCAGATTAAGAATCTAGTTGTGAAAGAGAAGAGGGGCAAGTCCGAGACAGGGTACTGTTCTGTTGTCGCTGACGCAAGAGAGACGGCAAGGGTCTCATTGGGGGGGGATCGTGAATGTCCTTTGGAGCATGTTCAAGATTACAGTTTAGAAAAAATATTTACCATGAGTTTGTATTGCTTTTATAACTAGGAAAAAAATATCTGTTTTTAAGGGGATGGAAGAATATATTAAAAATTCCTACAAATTGGTTTTGAAAATAAAAAAAGGAGCAAAGGAGCTTCTAGGAATGTATCCAGTATGTGTTCTTCAAGTGGCCAAAATGAAATAATTACAAGAATTGAACCACTGCTTCTAATAGTAAAAGATTATAAGTAATATAAACATACATTAATAGGGGACTGATTCAGTAAGCTCTGAGATGTCTCATACTACAGAGGTGCAAAGAATTAATGAGGAATGTGTTTATAGACTGGTATGGGATAATCCTCTAGATTTATTTTTGGTGAGAAAAGCAGTGGGAGACAGGGAAAGAATATGTATATGTTTATGTTAGTATAAGCATAAAATATCTCTGCAAGGGCACAAGGACAGGAGGACACTGCTTATTTCCCAGGAGGTAATTTGAAGGCCAGAGAAATGAAGGAAGAAGACTTGTCACCATTTTGGACCTCTTTGAAATTTGAACTATGCTAATTAATTACCTGTACAAAAAGAAATTGTTTTAAAAAGTGAAGAAGAAAAAGAGGCAAAGTACATGAACTAATACTAATGGACAGTGAACATGAAAAGATGCTAGACTGTACTTGCAGTATGAGAAATGAGAATGAAAACAGTGAAACATGGCTCTTGCCCATTGGCAGAAGTAAAAGGATTCCATGGCCTAAACACTTCCTGCCCACACTTTTTATCTCCCATGCTCTTCTCTCTTGGTCACCCTCTCTTAGGACATCTCAGATTCTCTAGCTACCCTGTACCTGCACCATGCAGCTGAATGTGGCTGAAGAAAAGTGCCGTGTTACAGGCCTCATTTTACATTTCCTTTTTTTTTTTTTTTAATATATCTTTATTGATTTCAGAGAGAGAGAGGGAGAGAGGGAGATAGAAACATCAGTGATGAGAGAGCCGTCATTGATCGGCTGCCACCAGCATGCTCCCTACCAGGGATGGAGCCCGCAACCCGGGTATGTGCCCTGACCGGGAATCAAACTGCTATCTCCTGGATCCTAGGTCAATGCTCAACGACTGAGCCACGCCTGGCTGGGCTCATTTTACATTCTTGACCCCTGACCTCATGGTTGGCTCTTAGTGCTGCCCTGCAGTCCTTCTGCATCTCAGTCTCCTAGACTAGAGCTAGGCCAAGTAGGGCCCATCACCAAATCCAGCCTGCCACCTGGTTTTGTGTGAGTCTGCAAGCTAAGAACTGTGGGGGGTTTTTTTAATGGTTTTTTAAAAATCAAAACAATATTTCATGACATGAAAATTACATAGAATTCAAAGTTTATTGGAACGTGACTGTGCTCATGTGTTTATTGGTTGTGGTTGCTCTCATGCTACAGTGGTACAGCTGAGATCGTAGTAGCGCCCTCCTCATCTCACAGTGCTGCTCAGCACACAAGAAGTTACAATTGCCCAGTTATTGCTCGGTTTTGTCTCTTCCCAGCAAAACCTAAGATATTTCTATCTCGCCCGTTACAGAAAAACTTGCCAGCCTTTTTCCTAGACGATTATTTCATACTTCCTTTCAAACCTTAAACCTCCAACACCTCTCCCATCCTCATATTTCAGAGGTGACTATGTTTTCTATTTGACTAAGAAAAGAGTAGCAGTCAGAGAGAACTTCCACATATTCCCACCACCATAGCTCCCCACCTACCTATACTGGTGCTGTGGATCCTGCAACCCTCCTGTTCAGTGCATGAGTTGTCTGACCCCTCTGAAGCCAGCTACATTAATCTATTGTTATATAATATTACTACAAACTTAGCATCTGAAAACAACACACATTTATCTCACAGTCTTTGTGCTCAGTAGTCTGAGCATGTCTCAGCTGAGTCTTGTGCTTCAGGGTCCCACAAGACTGAAGTCAAGGTGCTGGCCAGGGCTGTGGACCCACCTGAGGCTCAAATGGGGAAGGATCCACTTCCAAGCTCACTTGGTTGTTGGTAGCATTCAGTTCCTTGTAGGCTGCTGAACTGGGGGCATCTTGTTTGAAGTTTCTTGCCACATGGACCTTCCCAGTATGGTTGCTTCTTTCTTCTAAGCCAGCAAAGGAGAGAGCATCTCCTTGCAAGACAGGCATTATGATCTCATGTAACGTAATCACATATGTGTAATTGTATACATGCTATCACCCTTGCTATTTCTATTGGTTAGAAGCACATTACAGGTCCCTCCCACACTCGGGAGGGGCATCACACAAGGCCATGAACACCAGGAGGCAGGAATCTTGGGGGCCACACTAGAGCCTGTCTGCACCCCCACCCTCCAGTTGGATACCAATTCTGTCCCCTTTTATCTCCTCAAGGACTTGACTGCTATCCTCCATGATCAGGTTTTCCTTGGAATAACTACCTAGAAAACTACCATCTTCATACAGATGGGCTATAATTTCTCCCGTCTTAATATTAAAAAACAAAACAGAACTCTGCTTTCAGTTCCCCTTCAGCTACCCCTCTATTTCTCTCTTTTCCTTAATAATAAAACTTCTCAAAAGATTTGTTCACACTTACTCTCCAATTCTTCTGTCATTTTCTCTTGATCCCATTCCAGTTAAAAACATACACACACTCACACTCCCTTGGAGCTGCCCCTGTGAGGGCCACCTGTAACCTCCACATTGCCAAGTCCAGAGACCACTTCCCAGTCTCGTTATCCTTGATCTTCATCAGTATTGGATGTTGATCACTCATGTCTCTGTGGAATGCTTTCAGTGTAGCTTCTCTCCTGGTTTTTTGTCATCGTCAACTGTTTCTTCTCTGTCACCTTTGTTAATTCCTCTCCATTTGTGGTCCAGGACCCAGTCCTTGGACCTTTTCTATGTCAACTAACAGTCACTCCCCTAGGTGAGCCATCTAAGTCTCCTGGCCTTCATACCAGCACCCAAATCTTTATCACCAGTTCAACCTCTCCCCTAAACTCCATATTCATATATCTGTTACGTACTCAACATTTCCACTTGGGCATTGCGGTTTAAAGGGTTTTGGTCAGAACTCCTGATTCTTCTTTCCAAGCTTGCTTTTGCCACAACCTTCCCAAAATCAGTGTGGCATTTCAGTCACCACTCAACTCAAGTGAGATGCCTTGAAGCCATCCTGTCCTCCTTTTTCCTCACACATGCACATCTAATGCCCTGCCTTGATCTCCATGCAGAGTAATTTCAGAACCAGATGTCTCTCACTCCCTCCACCACTACCCCTGTCCAAGCCACCATCCCCCTTTCCTGGTAATGATAATGGCCTCACTGCTTTGCCTGTTTCCACCCTTCCCCCAGTCTCAGCAGCCTGAGATATCCTTTTAAAACTTCAGGCAGACCACATCACTCCTTTACTTAGAATCTGACAACAGTTCACGAGGCCCAACATGACCTTTGGGCTCCTTGCCAAGGCCAGACTAGGGGTACACCAGGGGACTGGCATTCTCCCTAAGGGATCTGACCGCACCCCAGCACCCTCCTGCCTGCCTGCCTTCTTTCCTTCCATCTATCAGGTCCAGCTACACAGCTTCAGCACGTAGACACACTCCTGCCATGTGCCTGAATGCTTATTTGCTAGCCAGCCAGCCAGACTTGCTCTCACCTTGTTCAGGTCTCTACTCACATGGCAGAGCTCCTTCCCTGACCACCCTACTCACAATAGCAGCTCTCCCCACCCTGCCTATGCTGCGTATCTTAGTATCATTTGGGATACTGCTGCCCATCACAGTCCCTACCACACAGCAGGCACTCAGTAGGGTCTGGTGAGTGAATGAGTCAACTGGTAGCATTAGGGTGGACAGTGTCATGGTGAGAATCTGGATTCCTAGGATTTAGGAAGAAAATGAGAGGCATGGAAAAGAATCAGCACATACATACCACACACCAGTGCAGAGGAGCAGGGTTTGTCAGGGGAAGGAGAGAATTAGAACTCTAACATGAGTGAGCCGCAGGCCAGGGCAACCCAGGCTTGTTTGTAGGTAGACAGCAAAGGCTCAGTGCCTGGGGTGGGGATTGGAGGTTCTTCACTACTATCCCATGAGCTAGACCCTCACCAGGCAAAGTGGGTGGTGCAGGAAGGGCAGCAGAGGTGCACCTGCTTCCCCAGAGCCGTGGGAGCAAGGGGCTTATGTGATGAGGTGCAGAGGGGACTCCTGCTCCACCCCTAGCACCAACTTCAGCCTTTATCTGCTCATTGCCACTGTCAGTTACCTTGTCAGCACAGAGGGCTGGTGTATTATGTGTGTTTCCTCTCTTATAGTGCGGGGGCAGGACGGACGGGGACCTTCTGCGCCCTGAGCACAGTCCTGGAACGGGTGAAAGCGGAGGGGATTCTGGATGTCTTCCAGACCGTCAAGAGCCTGCGGCTGCAGAGGCCACACATGGTCCAGACACTGGTATGCTGCCTGTGCGCGTCTGTCCACACCACTACAATTGTAGCCCTTTGTTGGGGTCAGCTCAGGGAGGAGGTTCTTCCTGGGGCCCATCTGGTTGTCAGAACCTGTGTAACTACAGACCCATCCTTCCCTTCCCCAGGGTTCCCCAGACAGAATGAGTCTTGGGAGGCAGTGAAAGCATGAGGGATAGCCCTGTTATCAGTAACTCTTCCTGGTGCACCACCTGCCTGGCCTGGGCAGGGACCCCTCAGATCATGTTGGGCCTTGTGGCCTCTGTAAAGGCTAGAAGGCGATGCGGGGTGCCCCATGGGCTTGTCTACACCTCTCCATGAGTCCTGGGAAGTGGAAGACTCAGGAGTGCCTCCTCTCTTCTACTCAGGCTCCCTGTTAAGAGGTCTGTCTTCTGACAGTCTGACTAGTAACCACCAAGTATGGAGAAAGTAAATTTTAAGATGTTTGGGAGTTAATGAGGTGCTTTGAGCCTGACAGCCATAGTGAGGTGTGGGCTACACAGAGCCATCTCCCCACCAGCTGTACCAAGCCAGCATGCACATCTGACCTCTTCCTCTCTGGTCGCCTCCATATGTAGGAAGTTAGCTGCGCTCACCCCAGGAGAGGGTGTTGCCAGAACTGTGGCAGGAACCGCGTATATGTTCTCGTCAGTAACCCTGGCTCCCCCCTCTCGCTCTCCAGGAGCAGTATGAGTTCTGCTACAAGGTGGTGCAGGAGTATATTGACGCCTTCTCAGATTATGCCAACTTCAAGTAAGAGGCGGTGCGGCCCAAGGGCGGGAGGCCTGCCGTTAGTGTTTGTAATATTCTGTTGTTAATACGCCCGAAACTGTGTACATATCTTACAGCTGTTTTAGAAATTGGTACATAGGCTTCTATTACTTATTAGGTGGAGATTTTATATGTAAATGTGTCAGCACTGATAGTCCTTTTTCCAATGTTTTATTGGGGAATTAAATAGTGTGATGTTTGGATTGATATCGTGAAATTCTCTGCCTGGAAATTGGGCTATATTCTGTGGTTTATACATCTTTTCCTAAAGGATACATGCAAAACCCTGTCCAGGTAGCGTGGCATCAACTAAGAAAAAGAGCACAAAGTTCTCAGAGCTTTTGAGGAAATTGGTTGTCCCAGTGCCCTTTCAGGCCACTGTTCCCTCCCTGCTTTGTAAATAACCCCTCCCCTCCCCACACATCCCCTTCTCCCACCACCCACCCACACTGTGGAAGTAAGGGAACCAGAGCAGTTTCTCTGTCACCACACTAGGGATTATCAGGTAATAAAAGCTTTGCCTCCCTGAGGAAACGTCTCTCCCTTTTTCTGGGGTAGGGCAGCCATACCAGGGCTGGGGCTCTCCTAGGCCACCCCCGGCCCTACTGTTACTATTTTGTCTCAGCTGGCCAAAGAGAGGCCACAGTCCCCCCAACTCCTTTTTCCCAATAAGCTCAGCCCCTCCAGCTCTTGGCTGCATGCCAAGGACCCACCTTCCCCTCCCAACACATCTTTGGTACTGTGGTCCCAGCCAGCCTGGCACCCTGGGAAGATGGCCAGGGGCATGGAGAGAGGAGGTGGCTCAGGGCTAAGGCCAGTCTGACTCTCTGGTGCTTTGGTACAAAACTATCTTGATTGTGTCACTCCAACCAGAATAAGTCTTTACACTCACACTTACTGTGTTAAATAGCTTCTTATGAAATTTTCTTTCATATGAAATTTTCTTTCATATCTGTCCTCATTTCCAGGACTTTTATGTGGAAGTGCCTCAGATCCTGGGTGGTGGGAGTCTTAGATTCCAACTTGATTTTGAGCCTGAATATTAGACAAAAGTGTCTTCACTTTTGTGTCTCAGATAAGGTGGATGTTCATTTATTTCTCAGTAACAGCCTACCTAGTCCAGACACCTAGTACCCTCCCATCCATGGTCCCAGTGTCCCTTGGTGTGGCTGGAGCTGGATCACTGTCTTTTCCAGTGGAACACCAAAGAGTGTGGAGAGCAAGCAACTTCATTTTTAAGGACATGAAGCAAAATTTGCCCTTTTCATTTTCACACATATCCCACTGGCTAAAACCTAGTCATAAGGCCACACCTAGCTACAAGGGGTGCTGGGAAACATAGTCTTTGAGAGCACAGCTGGGAGGATGGGTCTGTCCACTTCGTCCTAGCCTCATGAACAGCTCATCATGGGAACAAGAGCATAAACTGGTTGCCATGGCTATCAGTGCAGGACCAAGAGAGCCTTGCAGCCTGCAGGGCATTTCTTGGGGAACAGGGGCAGGCCCTGAGCCTCCTCAGATTGTCAAGAGTAAGAGATGGCACCCTAGCCAGTCCACCCTAGCACACTTGTGCTGCTGTGTTTCTTGGAGGAAGTGGGACTTGAACTGGACCCAAGGGATGCTGGAAATTTAGAGAGTGAAAGGAAGAAAGGTCATGTGGAGCCACATTACAGAGGATCTTGGAGCCCAAGCAAACAAGACATGACAGCTCCAAGATGGGAGCCAAGTTTTGTACCACATCTTCAGGATGTCTGCGGGGACACCACGACAGACCACCTCTGGAAGCTTACAAAGAGGTGAGTGTGTGTCAGTGGAGATACTTGGTCCTTCTGTATGAACTAAGGAACTCCAAGGGGCAATAAACTCAATTGTTAGTAGTTTTAAAAGAAGCATGGATAAATTAAGCAAAGACAGAATCTGACAAATTTTTGATGAGGGGAGCCATGTTTGGGAAGGAGACCCTGGCTCCTCACAAGCTACGTTTTGGTGCCTCTGTGTAACCAGTCCAGGCAGATGGAGGAGGGAGACCTTGGGTCAGCAATCTGTGCTGGAAACTTGCAGGAGAGCCTTCTGCACAACCTGCATTCCGTCCTTCATCTGCTATTAGCAGCTGAGCCAATATTTTAAATATCACCTGGTTAATACAGAAACGTCTTCAAACTGGGCTCCCATATTTCAAGAGACCCGACAGGAACTGGTCTAGGCTAAAAGGAAAATATATTGGGGCTCACGCAGCATGATTGTGTGAAGGGCAGGGATGACTTCTTTGTTCAGTGCCCACCCTTCAGCCAGTCAGTGAGGATTTCTTAGAAGGAAAAAAGTGGTGTCCATTGCCCGCCACACACCAAGAACTCTGGGGTCTGCCACACCCTCAGAGACCTCACTTCAACAAGTCATCTTTCTCCTAGGTTTTCTGTTTCTTTCATCACTTCCCCCACCAAATGATTAAGTTTTTCATTAAAAATGGGGGGGGGGGGCACTTCCCCCAGGCTTAAATTCTTGTCCCTTTATGATAGACTTCTTGAAAAAATCTACACTCTCACTTTTTCCTCTTTCCCACTTCATTTCCTTTCTTACCTGTTCTTGCCAAGGTGACCTGTGCACTGAGCCCCAGGAATCCCCTGTCTGCCCACTAGTTCCCCCTTGGTGTTAGTGACTCCCTTCAGACTGATCCCCACTCTAGCTGCTCCTCCACTGTCTCCCTCCTCAGAGCTCGGGCATTCCTGCCATCTCTATGCTGTGGGTCCTCAGCCCTTCTCCAAGCTTGAGCCCCCTCCTGAGCTCCATGTCCCCATATCCTGCTTCCTGCTGAGTGACCCCACATGGGGTGACCCACAGGCACCTGTCTCATGCTCCCTGCAGCCCTCTGGCATTCTCTGCACACTTCACCCCCACTCCCACCTTGCTCCAGCCCATGGGCCCACTGGCAGTTCCTATGTTGACTCCTCTCCATTTTGTTCCTTACGCTGGAGCACCTACTGCTGCCCTGTTTCCACTACTCTAGCTAACTCCTTTCAGCCTTCACCCTAGACCACCTGGTCGGGGGTTTGTGCCTCTGTGCTCCAACAGCACCTGAGTGCTCAGTTCTGAACCTCTGCTTCCCCCACTGACTGCAAGAAGCTCCTAGACTGGAATGATGTCCTCTCCCCAGAGCAGAGAATTAGTTGGATGGCTTTCTGAGTCCTGCTGAGTTTATAGTCTGAAGGGGGCAGCGCGCATTCCTGAAAGCTAGGCATGTTGCCAGGGAGGGCCTAGCGCTTCCCCTGGGAAGCTTAGTTCTGGTTTGGATTTTTTAGGAAAAGCCACAAACAAATTACTGAAAAAATAAAGGCATCCCATTACTCTTTTAAAATAAACATGAGAGATTTTGAATAAAACATTCTGTAAACCCAAGTCAAAGCTAAGCTTGTTACCCGACTGGTGTCGCTCAGCGGTTGGGCATCGACCTAGGATCCAGGAGATGGAGGTTCGATTCCCAGTCAGGGCAGATGCCCAGGTTGCAGGCTCGATCCCCAGTGGGGGGCACGCAGGAGGCAGCCAGTCAGTGACTGTCATTGTTGATGTTTCTGTCTCTGTCTCCCTCTCCCTTCCTCTCTCTGAAATCAATAAAGATATATTTTAAAAAACAACAACAACCTGATCTTGTTTATTAAACTCAAAGAATCATTTTTACTAAACCGCAAAGCAAATGTTTTTCTAAAAATTACTTGGTTAACCCATGCACCTAGGAACAGTCTGTTTTTCCCAAAACAATTTAACTGGACACACAGTGCTAAATAAGTCAATTTGGAAATTCGCATGCATGCCCTCCTACATGGGCGGCTGAATTCCAAGTGCCCATGACCTACCACAGTGCCCATTACGCCATTCCTTCCCCTAACTTTGCCACAGGATTTGATGCACCTGCTCTTCCACTGACAACACCATAATGATAAGCCTGACCCAGGCCCTTGAATTTGCTGTTCAGCTCAAATGCAGAGATTGGTTATCAACCCTGGAAACAGGCCTCTGCCCCCCATAGGCTAATGGCTGGTGATAGAAAATTGAGCTGACCCACACTGAGAGATGGGAGCATATTTCCAGTGTTCTAGGGCAGCTGTGCCCAAATCCAGAAATAGTCCTGTGTTGAGCACAAGATGCGGAGGGGTTGGAACCTTGAGAGGGAAAATTGTTCCTACCAACTGCTGATAGCCCCGCAGATGCTGCACTGTCCGCTTAGCCGGCCCCTCTCATAGGCCTGCTTGGAGGAGAGAGAGGCCACCTGTGGGTAGGCGTGCCCCACCCAAACGTGCCTCCACCTGGAGTGATGGTGTCCAGGAGTGTGGATGAGGATTGGCCCACCCAACCTGTTTTACAGGGGGGCAAACAAGCCCTCAGGATGGGTGATCATAGCCTCCCCTTGACCTCTTAATAGGCTGCTGTGCTCCCCACTCTTAGGCCACCAGTGTTCCACTTGGGAGCCCCGAGCTTGGTGCGACTCAGGTTGTCCCCAGGCATTGCCCCTCTCCAGGCCACAATTTCCTTTTTTTGATCAGGAAAGGCCATGTGGCTTTCTAGGCCTAAGGACAGGAGCTTGAGGAGGCAGCCTGGGAAGTGGGAAGATGGCTTTTCAGGGAAGGGGTTGTCTAGAGCAGGAGTCCTATGACCTCCAGATCCCTGTGAAGATGCAAGGAACATCAGTCTGGTGACCCCAGGGTCAGTGGCTGAAAATATACTGGGAACATGCAGTGGGGAGGGTGTGAGCTGCTCCCCTTCCCCTTTTTGAGACATCATGGGAGTGTGTGGGCTGCAGCTGGGGGTGGATCAATACATCCTGGGGCTGTCTGGGGCCCCCTGTGGCGGGAAGGAGCCACCTCAAGAAGCCACCTCATCCACAGCTCTCCTGTGAGTGTGGAGGCTGCCCTCCCCAAGGGCTGGGACTCCTGGATGGAGCTCCATCCTGGGTAGGTAGCACACTGCTCCCCTTCCTCTTCCCAAATCCCTCTCCCCAAGAACCATACCCAGAAAAGCCCCCTTTCCCTCTTCTCTCCCTAACAAAACTTCCTGTGCCTGCTGCCCATAGTATGGGAGGGACAAGGGGTAGAAGTACTTGCCCCTGTCACCACCACACATCCTTTCACATCCCCACCTACCATAGAAGAAATATGGCAAGCCACAGAGAGAAGAGGCAGAGAGCCCCCACTCTGGTCACTCAGCACCAGGTGCCCCCAATTGCCCCCACACTGCTGCCTGTCTCATGGAGAATTCCCCTTTCCCTGATCATCCAGTGGCCTGAAGTCTCCAACTTTCTCCCATTTCTGGAATCCCCAAAGAAAGGGGGGGTAGGCCAGACAGATTGGGGTGGCCCCCAGCTGGCAAGCTCGGTAATCTCCAGGCTCCAGGCTTTGGGAGAAGGCTAGTTGCCAGGAGCTCTCAGGGTTGGGACCCCTGTAGTCCTGGGATGAGGAGCAGTGGCAGAAGAGGGAGGGGCATTAGGAGACACTAAACCTACCCCTGAAGTGCCAGTTGTCCAAAGGGACCCTGGATGGAAGTGTCAGTCTCCTTGAGTGCTGTCCACTCTCCATGGGAGTGAAACTGGAAAAGTCACCATTCATGCTACCTGTCACTACTAGAACCAGTAAGTAGAGACAAGGATTGAATCTTTATGAGTTTTACATCTCAAACTCACCCTTTTATGAGAAGAAAAGCGTAGATAAAGCATTTGGAATTCAGAAGAAAGTAGGTAAGGGGTTTGGAATTCAGGGAAAAGGTTTAATCAGATAGAAACTGCAGTGCTGCCAGGCCAGGCGTGGCTCAGCAGTTGAGCATCGACCTAGGGTCCAGGCGATCAGGGTTCAATTCCCGGTCAGGGCACATGCCCGGGTTGCGGGCTGCAGCCGATCAATGACTCTCTCATCATTGATGTTTCTATCTCTCTCTCCTTCTCTCTGAAATCAATAAAGATATATTTAAAAAACAAAACAAAATTGCAGTGCGGTGGTTTCCCGAGCATCCCTTCGTCTGCTGACCGGAGGTTCCGTATCTGCATCCTGAGCAGCAGACTTCTCTCCCTGGAGCACAATGACCCAGACACCATCTTGGTTGCTTGCAGCCGTCCTGGGTCACAAAGGTCGAATTGCTTGAGGGTCTCCTGGAGTCGGGGCAGGTCCAGTCACGCATTCCAGTTCCCGAAACAATAGCTTTTGTCCATGCATTATTTACCAAGCCTATTAACTATATTTCTAAAAGTAAAAAAATTTAAATATTTTTTATTGATCTTAGAGAGAGGAAGAGAGGAAGGGAGAGGGACAGAGAGAAATGTTGATGGGCTGCCTCCTGCACGCCCCCTACTGGGGATTGAATCCACAAGTCGGGTATGTGCCCTGATCTGGAATCAAATTTGAGACCTCATGGTTCATGAGTCAACACCCAACCACTGAGCCACACTGGCCAGGCCCATTGATTTTATTTTTTTTTAGAGAGAGTGGAAGGGAGGGGGAAGAGACAGAGAAACATCAATGTGAGAGACACTGATTGGTTGCCTCCTACATGAGCCCCAGTTGGGGTGGGGATAGAGCTTGCAACCAGGGTACGTGCCCTTGACCAGAACCGAACCTGTAACCCTTTACCCCATGGGCCGATGCTCTAACCACTGAGCCAAACCAGCTAGTGCTAAATGTAAAAAAATTCTAACTTCTCGAGTTCCCCATCAGGAGCAGCCCTGCCATGGCCAGCTCCAGGCTAGGCCTGCTGCTGCTGCTGCCCACCCAACCTGGACCCTCAAAGATTCAGCACTGGTCCCACGGCTGGTACCCTGGAGGAAAGTGAGCCTCTAGTTCACCCTGGCACTGCCAACATGCCCCAAGGCCCCCAGGTGGGTGGCAAGTCTCCCCAGCATGAGTGGAAGAAGGTGCTGGCTGGGGCTCCTTCGCCTACTTTAGCCTGGGGTTGAGGGTAGTGAGGGCAGGCTGCAACCTTGGCTACCTTCTGAGGAAGGATTCTGGGCACTGCAGCAGGCAACCCAGACCCGATTGCCCATAGCCTCCAAAGTGATGCACTGGCAACCCCCACCCCACCCCCCGGGGAAAGTGTGATCTGGGAGGGCAGGACCACAGGCCAGTGGACCCTCCTTAAGCAGCAGTACCTGGTACAGACATTGCTGGTAAATAGGATGAGAGGCCCCCAGCATTGGCCACCAGGGGCCATGGTAGCTAAGGACTGTGGGCTATGTGGGTGAGGGAGGGGGTTGACAACACTGAGACACCCCCTGCCACCACACCCCCAGCTGTTGATGCCCCTGCTGCACATAAGCAGGGTGCTCTCTGCTATTCTTCCTATTTCCCAAAACTCTAGACAATTTATGTTAAAGATTGTAAGTCACAAGTGTAGTATGAAATAGCTGTACTGTACTAAAAAAAAAAACCTCCATAAGTAAGACAATGACTGCAGTGGGATCCCCCAGACTTCTCGCGAGAAGCCATTGTGTCCCCCTGCCAGTGGAAAGAGACGAGGGGTGCGACCTCACACTGACAGGTAGCGAGGCCTGGCAGGGCACTAGAAATGACAGATTGCTGTCCCTCAAAGCCATAGCAGGTGTGGAGATGGATGATTTCTATTTTGCACATTATATTATTTTTTTATATATGTTTTTATTGATTTCAGAGAGAGGAAGGGAGGGGGAGAGAGAAACGTCATTGATGAGACAGGGTCGTTGATGGGCGGCTTCCTGGCCAGAATCGAACGGTGACCTCCTGGTTCACAGGTCGACATTCAACCACTGAGTTTAAAGTGCACCAGGAGAGCACGGTGACCACAGGATAAAGTAGCAGATTCGTATAAGGCAAACCGTACGCTTAACCTAAGTCCGCGTGGGCTCAGGTTTTTACTTATCAGGTTTGTTGAGGGCGGGCGGCCGGATCCTGGGGAGGGGAGGATCCCCACGTCGGGCCCTCCGGGCGTAGGAGCGCGTCTCTGCGAAGCCGGGTCGGGAGGGGGCGCAAGGGGCCGGGGGACGAGAGCTTCCGCGCGAACGACCGTCCCCTCCCCGGCAGACTGGACCGCAGCGCTGCGCCCCGTCGCCCAACAAAGAGGTGGGATCCTCGAAGCCGCTGCCTCGGATTCTCTCCTTCGTCCTTTCTCTTCCACTCACGCCGAGATCCTTACCCGCATGGGGCCTGGAGGGATGCGGGGCCCCCGCAAGCGGAAGGGACACGGGGCGGGCCCGGGCCCGGGGGCAGGGGACGGCGGCAGCGTCCCGCGAGCCAGGCTCCGGGCGCCCGCGCGCAGGGAGGACGGACCCGGACTTCACGTCCCGTGGTGCCTCGCGGCCGCTTCCGGCCCCCGTGATGCCCTGCGGCGCGCCGGACGCTCGGCGGCCCCGGTCATGCTGCGGCCGCTGAGCCACTTAGTGGGGCGGCCCCCTTGCGGGCCCCCGGCCCCGCTGCTGCTGCTTGCGCGCGGCCGCAAGACCCGCCACGACCCGCCGGCCAAGTCCAAGGTCGGGCGCGTGGCCACCCCGCCCGCGGTGGACCCTGCGGAGTTCTTCGTGGTGACGGAGCGGTACCGGCAGTACCGCCAAATCGTGCGCGCCCTCAGGTGTGTGTGACCGAGGGGGCGGCGGGCTGAGTGCCGGGGCGGGCGGGCTAGCAGGGTGCCGACCTCGGGCGCGTCTCTGCCCAGGCTGCAGTTCGTGTCCGAGGTGCGGAGGAAGATCCACGAGGCCCGGGTCGGGGTCCTGGCAGAGCGCAAGGCGCTGGAGGACGCCGCTGAGCACCGCGAGCTGATGGCCTGGAACCAGGCGGAGAACCTGCGCCTGCACCAGCTGCGGTGAGCCGGGCGCGGCGGGCGCGGCGGGCGCGGCGGGGCGGGCCGGCCGGCGGGGAGCCCAGCCAGCTCAGTCTCGGCCTGTTGGTCCTCCCAGGATAGAGAGGCTGCGGCTGGAGGCGCGGAAGCAGGAGCGGCTGCAGGCCGAGGAGAAGGCCCGTCAGGCCCGAGAGACTCAGGCCTGGGTGCAGCTCAAGGAGCAGGAAGTGCTGCAGCTGCAGGTAGGTCGGGTCTCCACGGGGTGGGCGCCGTAGGCCGCGAGCTCAGCCTGGGAGGCCGTCAGAGCCCTGGGTGCAGCGCAGTGGGGCACCGGCTCCGTGCAGATAGAGAGGGCAGCCTTGAGAGAGTTTGGTGGCGAGGGTTTGGGAGAGGAGGGCAGCACAAGGACCTGGAGGTGAGTTGACTTTGTAAGGTGTTCAGGTAGCTAGTGGATAATAAGCTGGTGTCTGAAGGAGGGACCGTGCAGTCCACTTATGGGTGATAAGTCTCTGTAGGGTAAAATGTTTGGGATAGGTTCGCAGGAGTGATCCAGCAAGCGTGGATGAGGCATGAATTAAAGTCGTAGGAGGAAGAGGAGTTTGAGAGAGTTTAAGAGGTAGTAACATTGCCGCAGCTGGTGTGCTGTGGTTCTGGCAGAGCTGTCCAGTGGGTGATTAAGAAAGAAGAATGTGACAAGGCTGCTGTGGAAGGTCAGCAGGGCCTCAAAGAGGACCTGGGCTCCAAGCATTTCCCAGGGAAGAGCTGGAGCCTCTCTCGGTGGGCTAAAGGCCAACAGGCAGTGTGGGCAGATTGGCATGTGCTGGGGGCTCCCATTCAGCTGGCCTCTCTCCCAACAGGAGGATGCAAAAAACTTCATCACCCGAGAGAACCTGGATGCTCGGATAGAAGCAGCATTGGATTCCCCGAAGAGCTACAACTGGGCCATCACCAGAGAGGGGCTGGTGGTCAGGCCACAGCACAAGGGCTCCTAAGGGCCCAGTAAGGACAGTACCTGCCCAGGGACTATGTGTGTATTAGGGGTATGAGGGTTGGGTCTGACTTGGAATAAAGCAGTGGTGTTTCTTATGAAGAAGGAAGCTCAACCTATTCCAGTTTGCCCCTATGTTTTGGCCTCTGCACCTACCACTTGATCAGAAACTCCCACACTCAGTGCCCTTTTCTGGCCCATGTACAACTCTCAGCACAGCACCAGACCCTAGAGGTTTCCATCTTACAGAGGAGTAGCCTGGACTGTAGTCATGAGGTCATCTCCTGGGTATTGTCAAGTGTGGTCAGTGGTTGGCAAATTATAGTCCATGGGCCAGATCTGGCCTACTACCTGTTTTTGTAAATAAAGTTTTATTGGAATACAGCCACACCTGTTCATTGACTGCTTGGACGCTACAATGGCAGAGATGATTAGTTGCAACAGGAACCGTATATGACTTACAAAATCTAAAATATTTGTTATATGACTTTTACGGAAGAAGTTTGCTGATCTCTGATCTAAGCAGGGCTTCTTTGGCTTTTAGAAACATTACCGGAAAGAAAGGAGCCTAGGAGGCACTGCTTTGGCTCACTGAGAAATAAAAGTCACAGTGACAGAAGTGAGCCAAGGCAGGACTGCTATTGGCTCATTGAAGAGTCAGAAAAAAGGGGTTCTTGGAGATAGGCTCAGGATTAGCCTGGGACCAGCTGCCTCTGCCTGTTGCTCCCCCAGTTGCAAGTCTCCTGGGGACTGTCCGGTTTAGGAGATGCAGAGAGTGCAGATGGGTGTGGGCATGCTCCCCAGAGAGAGAAGGCGCCCATATTTCACACTTCCTGTTTTCCTTTTAAATACTAGCTACTGAGGAAGAGAGATGGTCCGGGAGTGGGATTTTGTGTCTGGAAAATTCATAACTGAGGCATAAATGTCGACTGTGTCTACCACACCTTTGCCTGTCACTGCCTGCGCCCAGAAGTGCGGGTGCTGGCTGACCCACTGCTGCTGCGGGAACAGTAGGGCCCCTGCAGGAACCCAGGAGCCACACTTATCCTCCACTGCTGCTGCCGCTGCCCCTGCCACTGTCAGAGGTCCCCAGAAACAGGAGGGATCCGAGGATTCGTCCTTCCTCTGGCCTTAACAACAAATCTCTTGCCCGTGCCTGACTCCTAGGCTATTGCCATAGTGGAAG
This sequence comes from Miniopterus schreibersii, assembly GCF_964146895.1. Lineage (NCBI taxonomy): Eukaryota > Metazoa > Chordata > Mammalia > Chiroptera > Miniopteridae > Miniopterus > Miniopterus schreibersii. The sequence continues at coordinate 64,501,534 of NC_138110.1, forward strand.
CCAATTGCAGGAAGTCTGGGAAATATGGTGTGTAGGCCTCCAGCCTCCTATGGACCTGAGGGCTTTGGATGAACAACTGGTATAAACCAATTTTTTAGAAGCACTGTTTCTCACAATTTACAGCATTTAGAATGGGATAGATAGAATTGTTTTATGGGGACTTTTTAAAATAAGGTGAAATGAAATTTGAGACTAATATTTTGACAGTTAGGAATTTATACTTTCTAAAATTCTGCAAAAGTATAACTATAAACATAGCATATCACTGGCATGTAGTTTAACTTGAAACATTCTGATACTTTTAAATGTAATTTTGTCTAAAAACAAATATAGTTTAATCCCAACTTTTAATAATAGATAAATTGTATTTGTAAAGTAGGGTTTCATGTAAAATATCTCCATGTTAACATTTGGCAAAAGTCACCGTTAAAATATATATATATTTGAAAACAGCAGTTTATAAGGTGTTCTACATCCCTTTTATCACCGTTTATCAAGATTGTAACATCCTTGTGTGAGACACACAGTGTTTTCCTCTGAAGGTTTTATTACTGTGACATTCAGCACCCAGGAAAAAATTAAAACAACAGATTTCCAGGATTTTAGTTCCTTCCTGACCTGGTGACATGTAAGTTTGTGTTTGTTGTTGTTGTTTTTTAATCCTCACATGAGGATATCGTTTCCATTGCTTTTCAGAGAGAGTGGAAGGGAGAGAGGGAGAGAGAGAGAAACATCGACTTCAGAGAGACACAGCAATTGGTTGCCTCCTTCACGCTCCCTGACCGAGGCTGGGGATCAAGCCTGCAACCGAGGTACTTGTCCTTGGTCCGAATCAAACCCTGGATCCTTCAGTCCAAGGGCTGACACTCTAACCATTGAGCCAAACCGGCCAGGGTCTGTGTTTGTTTTTGGATGCTCTTTGCAAGTATACTAACTTCTCTTATGGGGGAATCCGATTTGGGGGTGACAAGCTGACTAAGTCGTCCCTCATGGCTTCCTGGACCCGTCTGTGGATTTATTATAGAAATAAAATAAGACCTTGTAAAAAAATCTCCAAGAGAGATGGGAGTGTTTGCATGATTGCCCCACTCACTGCTTCACTCCAGAAATCCACAGGAATAAACTGAAGGTAGAGAAAGCACCTTGGTTAGTGGTTAGAAGCCTGGTGCCATCTGCCTGGGTTTGAATCCCAGCTTCCCATTCTTCCTTTTTTAATTTTTTAATTTTATTTTTCAATTACAGTTTACATTCAGTATTATGTTGTATTAATTTTATATGGACTGCATAGTGGTTAGACAATCATAGTTTACACAGTGGTTCCTCCCCCCCCCCCAGTATTTCAAGTACCCCCCGGCACCGTACATAGTTATTACGATATTTTTTACTATATGCCCTATGCTGTACTTGACATCCTCGAGACTGTTTTGTGACTACCAGTTTGTAGTTCTTAATCCCTTCTCCTTTTTCACCTAGTTCCCCAAAACCCTCCCCTCTGGCAACCATGGGTTTGTTCTCTGTTTCTATGAGCCTGTTTCTATTTTGTTTGTTCATCCATTTTGCTCTTTAGATTACACATATAAGTGAGTCATATGGTATTTGTCTTTCTGTCTGCCTTATTTCACATGGCATAATACCCTCTAGGTTCATCCATGCTTTCACAAATGGTAACATTTTATTCCTTTTTTTTTAAATATATCTTTATTGATTTCAGAGAGAGGAAAGGAGAGGGGGAGAGAGAGAAACATCATTGATGAGAGAGTCATTGATCGGCTGCCTCCTGCACGCCCCCTACTGGGCATCGAGCCCGCAACCCGGGCATATGCCCTGACTGGGAATCGAACCTCCATCTCCTGGATCCTAGGTCGATGCTCAACTGCTGAGCCACGCCTGGCCGGGCCATTTTATTCTTTTTTTATGGCCAAGTAATATTCCATTATGTATATATCACAACTTTTTTATCCCTTCATCTGTTGGTGGGCACTTGACCTGCTTCCATGTCTATGCTATTGTAAATAATGCAATAAATATAGGGGTGCATATATTCTGTAGAATTAGTGTTTGGGGTTTCTTCAGATATATACCTGGAAGTGGAATTGCTGGGTCATAAGCCAATGCCATTAAAAAATTTTTAGGACCCTCCACACTGTTTTCCACAGTGGCTGCACCAGTCTGCATTCCCACCAACAGTGCACTCCCCTCTTCTTGAGTATCCTTGGGAATATTCCTTAGTCTGTCTGTGCCTTGGTTTTCTCCAAAGTAAAATAGATAAAGTACTGGTATCAAGCTCTGAGATTGTTGTGGTGATTAAGTGAGACATTCATGTAAAGCTGAGTTCAGTGCCTGGGAAAGAGTAAAGTGTTCAATACATGTTAAATGCTGCCACTATTATTACATTATTATTATTATTATTTTAATGAAACTAAAGAATGGCCTCAAACTCATACCAGGGACTGAGTTATGTGCCAAATACAGCCAAATTGATAATGAATTGCTGGAGGCCAAGATCTGCCCTGCAGCTCCCCTTAACTCCAGCAGAGGGCAGTCTCCTCAGGACATGACAGCGCCTTCCAAAAACGTAAAATACAAGATCAGTAAATTTGACTAGAGTAGTCCCTCTTTATCCAGAAATATATTGTAAGACCCCTTGTGGATGCCACCAAACCCTATATACACTATGTTTTCTTCATATACATACATACCTTTCCCATTAAAGGAAGCACTTTATGGCTTCTCTCCGGCTTATCTGAACAGCCTGCATAACTACTCTTGTGCTTTGCAGCCGTTATTATTTTTTAAAATATATCTTTATTGATTTCAGAGAGGAAGGGAGAAGGAGAGAAAGAGAGAGAGAAACATTAATGATGAGTCATTGATGGGCCGCCTCCTGCACGCCCCCCACTGGGGATTGAGCCCGAACCCCGGGCTTGTGCCCTGACCAGGAATCTAACTGCCATCTCCTGGGTCCCAGGTTGATGCTCAACCATTGAGCCCCGCAGGCCGGGCTTGGGGCCATTATTAAGTAAAATAGGGGTTACTTGAACACAAGCACTGTGATACCACGGCAGTTGATCTGGTAACCCAGACCAGTACTAAGTGAGAAACAGTGGGCAGCATGTACAGCATGGAAATGCTGGAAAGAGGGATGGTGCACGGCCCGGAAAGAGCAGAGCAGGCTGGCAAGAGATTTCATCATTCTGCTCAGAACAACACACAATTAAAAACTTAGGAATTGTTTATTTCTGGAATTTTCCATTTGTAACTGAAACCACAGTAAACAAAACCACAGATAAGGGGGGACTACTGTATTCTTTTGTGTAAATTTATTTTATTTACTGTTGGTGGACATCTGGGCTGTTTCCAGTTTTGGACTATTACAAGTAGTGCCGCTGTGACCGACATCCTGGGACATGTCTTTTGATGCTCAGATGCATGTATTTCTAGAGTGGAATTGCTGGGTCGCATGGTGTGTATGTGTTCAGCTTTAGTAATACTGACAAACAGCTTTCCCAAGTAGTTGTACCAATCCATACCCCCTCCAACAGTGTGTGGAGGTTCCCATTGTTCTGTATCCACTTGCTAAAGCCAGCCTTTTAAACTTTAGCTAGCCCAGCCGGGTGTGGCTCAGCGGTTGAGCATCAACCTAGGATCCAGGAGATCAGGGTTCGATTCCCAGTCAGGGCACATGCCCAGGTTGCGGGCTGCAGCTGATCAATGACTCTCTCATCATTGATGTTTCTATCTCTCTCTCCCCCTCTCCTTTCCTCTCTCTGAAATCAATATATATTTTTTTTAAAAAATTTAGCTATTCTAGTGAGTGTGGGTTTCATTATGGTTTGAATTTTAATTTCCCCTATAACTAATGGGATAAGTACCTTTCATTTTTATTGGACAATTACATGGCTGCTTTGGTGGTTTTCTCCTGGCTCATTTCTTTTTAAATTGATTTGTCAGAGTTCATTTTATATGTCGACTATGAGCCCTTTGTTGAGTATATGGGCTGTGCTAATAAGAATGGTTTGAGCCATAGGGGTCTTTTGGAGGTACTAATTTGTCACGGGTCTCCCAGGACTGCAATAGTCAGGAAGCCCATTAGGGCCCCACCTGTTCTGTGTGTCCAAAAATACTCTATCTGTGGTGAATCGGGACCTAACCTGATCCACCACAATATAGACCTAGTTCTTTACCCAGTAACTAGACCACCAGATGAAGGAAGAACCCTGCAATCACATTATATATCTCACTGTAAGTCTTCTTTCTAGAATTTGTCAAGGAGTCTTGTGAGCTGTGTAACTGCAGTGAGGAAAGAAATACCCAGACCTTCCTGGAATTACTGGGGACCCAGTAATCCCCAGGGACCCAGAGTTCCACTTTGGTCCACTGAGCAGAGCCAAAGCTTATAGTAGTCACAAGATATGTAGAACCTAGGAGGCAGGAGGTAACATCATGCTTTATAAAATATGTGTTGGAATATGAGAGATAAATCCTGTGAAAACACAGAGCCTTGAATATCCATGAAATTTCTGGGAATGCAGTAGTGGGGAGAGTGTTGGGATGTCCTGTCAAAGTGAAAGAAAATTCTCACACTGTGCTGGTAGGAAAAGCTAAACATACAAAAACTCTTGAATCCAGCAATTCCACCCAAGAGATATTATACTTGTGTCCACCAAAGGATAGTAGTCAAAACCTGGAAACAATCCAAAAGCCCATCGACAGAATAATGAATAAACACATTATACTATATTCTTATAACTGGATATTGTATATGTGTGTTGCTCTTATAGTAATGAGAAAAGAGATCGTCTTTCTACACACACACACACACACACAAAGATGCGTAAGTTGCTATACTTTGCACCCTTTGTCCCTGAAAAAGAGATGCAGCGCATGGTGGGCCTCTGCATTCGGAGCCCACGGTGGCCACGTGTGAATGTGCTGCTCTGACCTATTTACCAGGACCAGAAGAGCAGTGGGCTTTGAGGGTCATCCAGGGCAGCAGGACACCAAAGGAGATCTCGCTGTAAGGCAGGCAGCTCTGCCTTTTAGGCCTTAGGACCCAGGGGTCCTCTCATGCCCAAGATGTCCACAGCCGATCAGAACGCTGAGGGGACCTGTGGCCAGCTCCAATGGGGTCTCCCATCAGAAGTCCCTAGGGTTTCAGAACAAAGCTAGAACTCTTTTTGACAAATCACTAGCTCCTTTTGAAAACAACTTTCCTTGTCCCGGCCCCGTTAGAGACTGCCTGCGTATCAGCTTATTCTATATCATAAGCCACCCCAAACCTTAGTGATCTGAGACAATAAATACTTATTACTGCCCATGAGACCATGGGTCAGCTGGATGGTGCTGCTCTTGGTGGGGCTCATTCAGGCGTGTGTGGTCAGCTGTGGGGTAGACAAGCTGCTCAGGCAGACTGACTCTTCCTGAACTCGTGCTCCTTCCAGTTCATAACTGTGATCTCATAGGGAGTCTGAAATGTCCCTTTGACCAAAGAGGCAAAAAATAGATCCAGGTTCAAACGGCTCAGATCCAGATGGCGATGGCTGTGGTGTTCCTGTCTTGCGCATGAGTAGCCCTGAAGGACAGTAAGGAGATGAGTTTCTTCAGCTGCCAGTGCCTGAAACACCAGCCTACTTCTCCAATGGCAGAGACCACAGGTGGGCACCCTTCCCTGGGGCCAGCCAGTCACTGTGAGCATTCACAGACACCCTGAATGCCTCAGACAGCATGACGGCTATTCCACCAAATTGCCCTTGGTCAAGAAACTCCAGCCACCGTTGGGGGCCCAGTCCATGCCGGGTTCAACTGGCTCCACACCAGGACCATCCTTAAGGGGAGGTGATATTGCTCACCTCTTAAAAAGTTAACCAGACACTTACCATATGACTCAGCAATTCAACTCCGAGGTCACTACCCAAGAGAAATGACTTTGCAGAGGTAATTAATTAGTTTGACTGAGTTAAAAAGATGGCATTTCTGCTGGGCTGGGGGCTCCTAACCAGGCGAGCCCTTTGAAAGAGGCTTCTCTGCGCTCAGAAACTCCAAGCACCTCTCCAAGGACTCTGCTGCTGGCCTTGAAGAAACAAGCCACCATTATTACTTCTACAGCCACAAGGAAATGAATCCTGCAACGGTTCCTGGGCTCCAGAAAGGAGCACAGCCTGGCTCACATCCTGACTGCAGCCCTGTGAGACCCTGAGCAGAGAACCCAGCTGAGCCTAGCCCAGACCCACAGAAACTGTGCAAGAGTAAGTGGGTGTTATTTTAACCTGCTCAATTTGTGGTCATTTGTTACAAAGCAACAGAAAATAAGTCTGCCCTCAGATATCCATATGGCTTCTTCCCTCACCTTTAAGGGTCAGGTGTCACCTTCACAAAGAGCACCCTGAGCACTCTGAGGAAAACTGTGACATGCCCCAACCTTTTCTCCTTGGCACTCACTGCCCCCAAACCTGCTAAATTATGTTTATTGTTCAATAGCCCTCCCCTGCCCCAATATAAGTCCCTGGTTCGCTGGTGTTTCCAAGCATCTGGGCTGGGACCCCAGTGCATCTTCAGATGAACAGTGATGAACAGATAAAGGAATGCTGGCCTTGTGCGGGCCATTACGCTAAAAGTAATTTATGTGCATGTGTTAACTTGGTGAGGTCAGTGCGCTCACAGAGTGCTGGGAGGCCTTTCTGGGGCTATCTCCAGGGTCAAATGCTTGTCCTTCCAGTCCAGCAATGCCAATGTGCTGATTAGACTGAGAAACAGGACCGGCTGCTGACTGGTACTCCAGGGTGGCCTAACCAGCTCCTCAGTGCTGGAGAGCACACACCAGTGGCTGGGGGTCAAACGGGCTTTGTGACCTGGTGGCCTCAGCACCCTCCTCTGCCCTCCAGATTGACATCAAGGGACTGGGGCTGTTGAGTTTGTCCTTTCTGAACTTGGCCTCATTTCATGCTTGCCTTTGCAGGGCGGGCTCCCCAGGGAGCAGAATGAGAAGGAGTTTAATGGGAAGAATGTCTATTACCTAGGGCCCTTGGGACCCACAGCTGGGCAGGGAGGGGTGGAAACGGGATTGGGCAGAGGGAGAACTTCTATGCTGGCCTTGGGTAACTAACTCCACAGGGACGTCCAGAGCTGAATTTGTCCTTCAGGGTTGCCCAGCATTGAGTCAAAATGGATCAGTCATCAGCTGTGGGCACCTGGGAAAGGTGTGCTCATGAGCCAGGTGCTTCTCTGCCACTGAAGCAGACCCTGGACCAAAGGCCATTCTGCTGACCACGCTACCACCAGCTGGGTGACAGGTCCCTTCTTGGAAAAGGATCTGTGCTGCCCATCTCCCTGTTCTTGACACTGACCTTCACCCCTTCCACCGAGGCAGCCTGTCTCTAATGTTCAATTATTTCACTTAGAGATATGTTTAAAACGAAAAAAGAAAAAAAAAGCACTGTTTTTAAATGCATGACACAAAGACATGGGATTACAAAGGAAACCGATGATATTTAATTCAGGTATCAAAATGCTAAAACAATCTGTGATAGTCACCAATGTGCCTCTTTGTTTAAAGCATCGTCAGGCAACAGGAGCTAGTGGCAGGTCCAGTAACTGCCCCCATTACAAAGTGCTGGTGGTCTGAACCCTGTGGAGAGGCCTTTGCAGTAGCTGTAATGTGACAGGAGGGCGTCTGTCATTTCCAGGTGACAGAGCCCCAGGTGTTGCCAGTTCCCCTGTGGGCTGTCCCTCCCTCACAGCTGGAGGAAAGGCTCTGAGTTAGAAGTTGGAGGAAAAGAGAGGCGGTTCCCTAGGCAGGTTCCAGGCGCGGGGCGTGGGCATGGGGCGGGCAGTGGGGTGGGGAGTGGGTTCCAGGCACTGCGGGTTCAGGAAGAGACTTTCTACCAGAGGACGAGGCGCACGGGCGGCGGGGTGGGGGGGCCCGCTGGGTCGGCCGCAGCGGCTCCTGGCCTGGGGGCGCCGAGGTGGGCGCCGGCCCGCCCCACCCGAGTGCCGGGCCCAGCCGGCTAGGCCCTGGCTGGGCCGCACCCCCACCCCATGCTCTCATCGCCCGGGGCCCAGGCCGCGCCGCAGGCTCCGTGGCCCGCCCGACGGGAGCTGACACGCTGACCCCGCCGGCCGACCCTGCAAATGAGGGGCGCGCAGGGCCTGACCCCAGCGGCCGCCGGGACCAGACAGCCGCCCGCGCCCGGGGGGGCCGCGCATAAAGGGCCGATCGCCGGGCCGGCCGCGCCGTCGCCGTCGGACCCCAGCCCGCGCCATGGCCGCGCCCAGCCTCGCCTGCCGCCTGCTCGGCCTCCTGGCGCTGACCTCCGCCTGCTACATCACCAACTGCCCCGTGGGCGGCAAGAGGGCGGCGATGGACTCGGACGTGCGCCAGGTGAGCGCCCGCGCCCCGTCGCGCCCGCTGCGGAGGGAGGGACCCGGGACGCAGGGCGGTGCCCCCCCGCCCGGGGCCCCAGGGGGCTCATAGCGGGGGCTGGCTCCCCTCCTGTGGCCGCGTTTGGGGCCAAAGCGGCGCCAGGGCGACCCGAAGCTCCGGCGCCCCCTCCCGGCCCCCGCCCGGAGGGCCGGCCCGCCCCGGCTCAGCCCTCCGGGGGCTCCCCCGCCGCCCCCAGTGCCTCCCCTGCGGCCCCGGGGACAAGGGCCACTGCTTCGGGCCCAGCATCTGCTGCGGGGACGAGCTGGGCTGCTTCGTGGGCACGGCCGAGGCGCTGCGCTGCCAGGAGGAGACCTACCTGCCGTCGCCCTGCCAGTCGGGCCGGGGGCCCTGCGGGGACGGGGGCACCTGCGCCGCCCGCGGCATCTGCTGCAGCCCCGGTGAGCGGCGCGGCGGGCCCGGGGCGGGGCGCGGGGGCGGGCGCGGGGCGCGGGCGGCCCTGACCGCGCGCTCTCCCCGCAGACGGCTGCCGCACCGACCCCGCCTGCGACCCCTAGGCGGCCTCCGCCCGGCGCCCGCGGGCCGCCCGCGCTGTGGGGGCGCAGCGCCCCCCGGCCCCCCGCAAGTGATGAAAATTAAATAAAGCAGCTTTTCCCTCGCACTGACTGGCGTCTGTGTCCGCACCGGGAGGGAAGGGGGGGGCGCGGGGGGCGCGGGGGCCGCGTCTGCAGCTCTGGGCACTCGGAGCAGGACGGGGCTCAGCTGCTCCCCCAGGCAAGGGAGGGCTCGCTGTCCCCCGGCCGCCAGGGCTGCGGGTGTGGGTGTTGGAGGAAAACGGGGCACAATGAGAGGTGGAAGCAGCCCCAGTTCCCCCCAAACAGAGCTGGGGGCCTGCAGCAGGCGGGACGTGAGTGGGACTGTCAGGGGTCCAGCGGCCAGGGAATGACACCTGGAAGGAAGCCGCAGCCACGCTGAGGGCTGGGCGCAGGACAACCCTCACCCTCCACAGCCGAGGGGCCTTCATGTCCCCGGGAACCTGGAGGCCACAGGAGGCCCCTGGTACTCAGAAGACGAGGCCAAGCTGGGACCCTGCAAAACCAGGGTTCCTGAGAGCCCAGGGCCACAGAAATGACCCTGACAGTCAAAAATCGCCAACCAACAGGAAGAATCTTCTCACCTATCATCGGGAATCAATAAAAGCCTAAACCTTCTCCCCCAACACTCACCACTTCACTCACCCAGGGGTGGGCAGCCATCGGGGAAGGCCGGGGCCAAACCAAACAGGAGCACCGCTCAATCTGTTAGTGATAAAAAATTTAAAAGTTACTTCTGTGGCTTTGTCACACTGGAGAACTGCAAGCTTTTCCCCAGACCTAACAGCATGTGGGTCTCACGGACAGAGTGGGAAGAGAAAAACTACACTAAAGAGGCCTGTGAGAATTTCTTCATATAATTCACAAGAAAGGGCAGAGCAAAGCCATGGTGCCAGAGGCTGGGTGGGGTGGGGATGGGAAAGAGTTCTTCTGGAGCACTGGTCATTTTCCGCTTCTTGGCCTGGGAGCTGGTAAAAGAGGTGCACTCGGTTTATGAAAGTTCATCAGAATGCACACATGTGATTCGTTCACTTTGTGTGTATGCTATGCTTGAATAAAAGTTTTTACAAATGAGAACAAGATCAGTATTAGAGGTATGAAGAGAATAAATAGAGAAGAGGCTTTTAAAAGCCCCAGTGGCCAACAGCAACCTAGACTGGGGTTCTTGCTGAGGCTGTGAAAGCAGGTCCCTCCTATGCCCCCCGCAATGGGGGGTAGTGGAGGGATTTTCAGGAAAGGAACAGGAGATGACTCAAAGCGGAGTCCTGTTCAAATCAGCTATGGAGAAGCATGTGCTACACATAAATGGGCATCTGAGGAAAGTCATACAAGTTCTGTGGTCCCTCAGAAACCACACAGGGAACCACGCTCCTCAGCTGGAGGGATATGTGGGTATGGATTCACACTTTGGCAAGCTTGCATGTCCACCCACCACATCAGCAGAAAATTCGGGATCTGCCGCCTGGGAATTCACTCTCAGCCCTGAGTGCCCTGTGTACCCTCCACACCCCAGTGGCTTACACAGAACATAAGGATGTCGGTTTAGCCTACCTCACCTTGGGACTGAGTTCAGGGTCCCCTCACCCTTTCAGACACTCCGCCCACCCACTGTCTCATTCTTTCGGTAAATCTGAAGGCCAGAGTGTTTTCTTTTCTGGCTTCAAAAACACTGGGTCTGATTATGACCTCTTTTTACTGGGGACATCCCAGAGGTCCCATGGGTGAGCTGGGAGAGGTGCTGAGGAAATGCAGGCCAAGTGAAGTTGTCCAGTGGCCAGACGGACTGGGTGCAGAGCGAGCTCACTGTCATTCCTTACACTTCTTCCTGGGTCAGTCCCATGGCCTCTGTTCCTCCTTGGAATGACCCCTTCAAACCTCCAGAGTGCTTAGGGCTCTTGTCCAGGACAATGGTTTCCAACTCTCCCTTTGTTTAATGACTACTCTGTGTCTGTGAACCCACTTTACTACCCAGAAATGAAATTCTCAGATAATATGCCTACCCACACACAACTTCAAAAATATGTAATTAGTCCTGGCAGTAAAATAAAGAAAAGGAGAGTAACATATTACAAAATTATATTATTTTAATATGTAACTGAACAGGCAAAATAAGTCCAGGTGACATACATACAGTAAAGTCATGTGATTATACCTGCTTGTAATGAATACAGTAAAAAGATTGGAAGCGAGTCTCTCCAGGAAGTTCAGAACAATAAAAAGGTAAAAGGGTCAAGAGGATAAATATTCTCTTTTGTACCTTAGGAAGAAAGGGACTCAGATATCAATGAATTGCAAAAGATGTATTCATGTGATACCTGGGGAAATTTGAATAATGCCTGAATACTGGAGAATACAGGCATACTTATTACTGTGTTTCATTCTATTATGCTTCACAGATGTTGCATTTTTTAGAAATTGGAGGCAAGACCCTCTACCAGCAAAGAGATTACAACTCTATTGCCATACTCACTTTATTGCAGTGGTCTGGGACCAAACCTGCAATGTCTTTGAGGTATGCCTGTATTCATATATGGCTGAGATTTGGTTTGGGGTTTGCATGTGTGTAATCACAGTCTGTGGTCATGTTTATAAGAAAAGTCCATATCTTTTGAGATGTGCCCTGGAATGTTGATAGGTGAGATGGTATGACAGCTGCCATTGACTTCAAGATCATTTGAAAGTGGAAGGAGGAGATTAAAGATGGGAGCAGACTCAGTGGAAGCTACACTGACACTGTCCAGAGACCAAACTGGAATGACAACTAAAATATAGAAAAACCATCCTGAATAATCAACTGCAACCGAAGACAAGCTGGACAGCACCCTCATAAACAAAGAGGAAAAGAGGAGGCTGCATAGAGACTGGTAGGAAGTACAGAGGCGCAAGAGGACTGACCAGGCTCCCACAGACAGCAGCTGAAGGTCTGGAGGGAGATTTCAGCTGTGGGGGCTTCTCACTGAGGACTCTGGGCCTAAACCCCAAGCGGGGCTTCCCAGCCCAGAGCACCAGAAATGAGAGAGGTGCCCATATAACATCTGGCTGTGAAAAGCAGCTGAGTTTCTGTCTGTGAGAGAGACAGCTGGAAATGCAAGCACCCTCTTAAAGAGCCAACGCACAAAGTTTTGTGTGCAGCCACTCACTTTGGGCTCTGGCAAAGGGAAGGCAGAGTGGACTAGAGCTGTGTGAGGAGAATCTAGGGGTGCTAGCTCTGGGAATAGAGCTAAGAGGGCGGCCATCTGGATTCCTATGCTGAGTCAGGCAGACATTTACCTTCCAAGCAGCTTTTGCCTGAGGAGGAAACAATTGCCCCACCCTGCAAGAAAACCTCTTGCCCTACCCGCCTTGAGATTCTACAGACTGAGGCTTATTAAGAGGCTGATAACAATCAGCTGCCCCACCCTATGGAGCTTCTACAGCCTGAGGCTGATTAAGAGAATCAGATTAATCAGCCTGCAGGCAGAGGCAGACCTCAGAGTGCTTTGAGTTTCTGCCTGATGTGCTTCTGGACCTGGGCCTTGCAAAAGCAGGCTTTGGTGTGCATCTTGGTCCTGTCCAAACATACTCAAACCCAACAGAGGGGACCTTAAGCTGTGGGTTGTTGATAGCTCCAAACAGGGTATTCAAGGCCAGTCACAAACAGCATCTGACACTGGCCTGCACCACGGACCTTCCAAAAAGACTGAGAGTTCTAGCAGGCCTACCTAATACATAGAAACAAACCCAAGTAGGCAGCCAAAAAACAAGCCCCAAATGAAAGAACAAGAGAAGTCTCCAGAAAAAGAGCTAAGTGAAATGGAGATAAGCAATCTATCAGTTATAGAGTTTATAATACTGATTGTAAGGGTGCTCAACAGCATGAAAAAAGATATGGAAACTATGAAAAATGACCAATCAGAAATGAAGAATGACATAGCAGAAATAAAGAATACAGTGGAAGGAATAAACAGCAGATTAGAGGAAGCTGAGGATAGGATCAGCAAATTAGAAGACAGGGTAGAAAAAAATCAATCAGAGATCCAAAAAGAAAAAATAATTAAAAAACAGGAGGACAGTCTAAGGGAGCTGTGGGACAACATGAAATGTAACAATATTCACATCATAAGAGTGCCAGAAAAGGTTGAAAGTAAGCAAGGGTTAGAGAACCTATTTGACGAAATAATGGCAGAAAAGTTCCTTAACTTGGTGAAGGAAAATGTCACACAAGTTCAGTAGGCACAGAGAGTTTCAAGCAAGAAGAACCCAAAGAAGCCCATGCCCAGACACATCATAATTAAAATGCAAAAAATTCAAGACAAAGAGAGAATCTTAAAGGCAACTAGAGAAAAGCAATCTGTTACCTACAAAGGGGCTCCAATAAGGCTGTCAGATGACTGCTCATCAGAAACTCTACAGGCCAGAAGGGAATGGCATGAAGTATTCAAGGTAATGCAAAATAAAGATCTGAAACCAAGACTACTCTATCCAGCAAGGCTATCATTCAAAATAGATGGTGAAATAAAGAGCTTTCCAAACAAAAAAAAAGGCTTAAGGAGTTTATCACCACCAAACCAGCATTGCAGGAAATGTTAAAGGGACTGTTGTAATAATAAGAAGAAATAGAGAAGCATAGGCATAAAGAATTAAAATGGTAGTAAATAAGGACCTATCAATAACAACCTTAAGGACTTTAAGGGAGAGATAAACAGCAATACAGTCACAGTCGTGGACTTTAACACCCCACTGACTTCCAGACAAAAAGCACAGAAGCAGTGACTAAATGGCACACTAGGTCAGATGGATTTAATTGATATTTACAGAACATTTCATACCAAAGCTGCTAATATACATTCCTCTCAAGTGCACATAGGTCATGCTCAAAAATAGACCACATGTTAGTGTGCAAAACAAGTCTCTACAAGTTCAAGAAGACTGAAATCATATCAAGCATCTCAGATCACAATGGCATGAATTTAGAAATCAACTGCAGTAAAAACACTGAAACACATTCAAACATATGGAGGTTAAATAGCATGTTATTAAACAATGAATGGGTTAGCAATAAGATCAAGAAAGAAATCAAAAACTTCCTGGAAACAAATGAAAATGAACACACAATCACTGAAAATCTATGGAACACAATGAAAGCAGTCTTGAGAGGGAAGCTCATAGCATTACAGGCCTACTTCAAAAAGCAAGAAAAATTTTTAGTAAACTATCTAACCCTACAACTTAAAGAATTAGAAAGCTCTCCTGTGAAGCCATCAGACCAGGGCTTTTGTTCGCTGGAAGTTTTTTTATTGCTGCTTCGATTTCATCAGTTGTTATTGTCCTATTCAGGTTTCCTGATTCTTCCTGATTCAGTTTTACATGATCTCCCTCATATATGGAATCTAATAAACAAAATAGACTGAGGAACAAAACAGATCCAGAGACATAGAGCATGGAACAGAATGACGAATCTCAGAGGGAAGGCAGAGATGGGGGAGTGGGTGGGGAGAGATTAATCAAAGAACTTATGTGCATAAATGCATAACCCATGGACACAGACAATAGTGTGGTGAAGGCCTGTCGGGGGGATGCTGGGTGGAGGGGATCAATGAGGGGAAAAAAGGGGAATACCTGTAATACTTTCAACAATAAAGATAAATTTAAAAAAAAAAAGTGGAAGGAGAGAGTCAAGGTAAAGATGACGCAAGCCACCCCATGATGATTCTTACAGCTGAGAGGGGTGGGTGCTTGAAGGGTTTTGGTCTATTAGCTCTACTTTTTGGTATATTTAAAATTTCTCATAATAAAATTTACAAAACAAAAAGATGGTGATAGAAGTAAATATTCTGGTATGAAAGGATGCCCCAGATTTACCTTGTTAAAAATGGTGCAAATTAGTACATATGGATTATGAAATAGCAGGAATTTGTAAAATGAAAATGCCTGTGTGTGCACCTAGAGGACTGTGGGCAACAAAGGTGTGCTCCGCACAGCTGTGTGAAGCTTTAGGACAGAGCATTCTAGTCTGAAAACTAGAAACGTCGACTACATCAGTGAACTTCCACCGTCGTGGTTTATTTTTATGTCACACTATCAATGCTGAGGACCCTGCAGGACAGGAGTTCTTGGAGACTAGGATCACAGAAATGACCATAAAAGACAAGGGACACAGACAAGGAGAAAGACTCCCTCAGTCTATGCTAATTAGAGATAGAAGCCCTCATGACCCCTGCCGTCACCTCTTGAGCCTGGTCAGGTGACAGCAAAGCAGGCTCTAAGGCCAGGAGAGAGCTTCCCCTTGGCTTGGCACCTAGACCTCCCCAGCCCAGCGCTGGCTGAGGCTGTCACCAGGCTGTGCCCCAAGGCTGGCTGTTGGGGTCGGGACTCAGAGTGACTTTTCTCAGCCTGTGCTCCACGCTGGCCTCCAAGTCAGCAGAGAATTCAGGAGGAGATGGAGCCTCTTGTCGCCCCAAGACCTGGAGCAAGACATCCCAGGGAGAGGCTGCAGAGAACAGAGCTGGTAGAGGGAGGAGGATGGGAGGTAACTGAGGGGTAGAGGGGGCAGAAGAGAAAGGGAGGGGTGTAGGGGGACAAGGGGAGAAGCAAGAGAAGACCCAGGAGTTGGGGGGGGGAGAGGGAGAGGAGTGAGGGGATAAAAGGGCAGAGGGAGGGACAGAGAACAACAGTGGACATCTCTGCCCTGAAGCTGGATGCGTCCAAGGGTGGAAGGTCCTTGTGTCCGGGAGCTGGTGTGAGTGTGAGTGTGTGTGTGTGTGTGTGTGTGTGTGCCTGTCTATCCTCCAGTCGGTTGTGTCTGTTTCTCTGAGTGTGCCTGTGGTTCTGAATGTGTATCTCAGGGTCTCTGTCTGTGACTGTGGTCCAGAACCCCGGGGCCTGCCCCTAACAGTCATTTGCTTGCCTGGGTCTGAGTGGGGGTGAGGTTCGCACGGCAGCACCTGGCCGAGGCCTGCAGCCGGGTTTCAGTGTCTCAGTGGCTGAGAAGCCAGGTGGGGGTGCCCAGTTTCCTCCTGGGCAGCGAGCACGCGGCCCTCTCTGCTGGCCTGGGGATGCTGGTCCCTCTCCCCCTCCCGCACACACCTCACAGCCTCGGATGGCAAAGACATGGAACTGAGAATCTGGGGACCTGGGTGGGCCCCTGAAGCTGCTTGTCCCTGTCTCCTGGGATGTAAATGGCGACAGAAACTCCTGCTCACTTCTTGGCTTGTCCCCTCTGCCTTTCTCCCCGTCTCCTTTCCGCCCGGCTCAGTGTCTGTCTCCCTCTCTCTTGCTGTGCTGTCCACGGACGCCCCCCACCCCGCCCGTCTCTGATTTCCGTCCCGCCGCCCTAAGACCCCGCCCCCGCCCCCAGCACCACTCCCCCCTCCCCCCCAGGCAGCCCGTCCCTAGCTCCAGCTGCCACTCTGCGGGCCGGGGTCGCTCCCCTTTCGGGACCTTCCCTTCTCCGGGTGGACCCGCCTACGTCTCGGTCCGGAAACCGCCCGCGACTCGCCCTCGCGCCCTCGGCCCTCCCCACCCCGGAGACAGGAGCGACCACAGTCAGTGCATTTTACAGGTTTATTTTTCGTGCTTCGAGGGCGAGGCGGGCGGGGCGGGGCTCAGTAGCCGCGGGGCCGCGCGCGCGCGGGGGCCCCCGCCAGCTGCACCAGGCGCAGCAGCAGCGCCCCCGCCGGCCCGTCCAGCTGGGTCGCGTTGCTCCGGTCGCTGGCGCGCGCGCGGCTCTGGAGCCCGGCGCCCTCTCCGCACTCGGGGTCGGCCACGCAGCTCTCTGCGGGGAGCAGGGGCTGAGCGGGGCGGCCCCGGGCCCGGACCCGGACCCCAGGCCACCCCGCCAGCCCCGCCTCCCTCCCGCCCCGCCCCGCCGGCCCCCGGGCCCGCACCTTCGCTGCAGCAGATGCCGCGGGCGGCGCAGCGGCCCCCGTCCCCGCAGGGCCCCTGGCCCGACTGGCAGGGCGACGGCAGGTAGGTCTCCTCCTGGCAGCGCAGCGCCTCGGCCGTGCCCACGAAGCAGCCCAGCTCGTCCCCGCAGCAGATGCTGGGCCCGAAGCAGTGGCCCTTGTCCCCGGGGCCGCAGGGGAGGCACTGGGGGCGACAGGCGAGCAGGCGGGGCGGTCCAGGCGGCCCAGCCCGGGCGGAGGACCGGGGCCCCTCTGGGCGGGGAGGGCCGCGGGGGCCAGGGGCTCCGCGTCGCCCTGGGGCGGCTCTGGCCCCAAAAAGGGTCAGAGGAGGGGAGCCAGCATCTACTAACCTCGCTTGATTGACGGGCGGCTCAGACTCCCTCAGGGACTTCACCCAGCGTGCTCCCGCGCCCACCCCGGAGAGGCTCTCCCGGGGGCCACCGCAGCGGGGAGACCGTCCTCAGCTCTGGGGCCTCAGCGCTGTGCACCTCCCGCGGCTTTCTCCCTAACGCAGGCCTTCCTCTCCGGCCCCCATCGCTCAAGCTCGGTCTCTAGCACCATCCGAGCAGCGAGTCCCTGCCCCCACCACCTATCTCCAGGCCCTTCCTCCCATTTCCCGCCCCCTCCCTTGCTGGCCTCGCTCCCCCGCCGCCCCCTCCCCGCACCTTCCCCTCAGGCTGGTGGGCCTCTGCGGACCCGCCTGCGCACGAGCCAGGCGGGCGCGGGGCTGGGCCCTGAGGCGGCTGGAGGCCCCTAGGTGACTCAGGCCTGCAGAGGCACCGAGCGGAGGGAAGGGAGTCTGTAGTCTGCCCAGCTACCCACTCTACTTTGTTCAACCGCTCAAAATTGAGCCTCCTGTGGCCTGGGAAGAATTGAGATTGAGCATGGTGATTGGACTTCCTTCAGCTCTAAAGAAAATGGACTAAAAGGGAATCGACTAGACGTGCAGCAGGAGAGAAGTGGGCTAGGTACCCAGCAGAACTTCCTCCCAGGGTGCTTGGGTGGCACCTCCAACTCAGGCAAGCTCAGAGGACAGCCAGGGCCTGTGGCGGGGAGGGGCTGGGAGCTGGATGGAGAAGGCCTGGGATGCTGAGTAGGACAGAGCCTCTGCTGCTCCAGCCACTGCTGGCTGAGAGGCCCCCATGGGCACACAGGAGGCCTTACTGCCCAGTTCTCCCTGATCCAGCCCCAAGCCCTTACTGTGGAGACCTCTCTTTCCTGCACCCTTATCTGAATGGCGACAGTGTCCAGGAAGCCTTGCAGCCTGTCCTAGCCTGCCCAGCAATCTGGTCCCCTCTGCTCATCCACTCCAGGCCTCGCTTCTACTGGGAACTCCCCTAAAGCCCGGCTGTCCCACAACTTTCCTTTTTCCCAGCCCCTGCACTGTGGTGCCAGCCCTGGGGCTCTGCCGCTTCCCGGAAGCCCAGAGGTGGACCATGGTCATACCTGTCTCAGCTCCAGGTCGGATATGGCCCTCTTGCCACCTCTCGGGCAGTTCTGGAAGTAGCAGGCAGAGGTGAAAGCCAGCAGGCTGAGGAGGCAGGCGGGCAGCATGGCGTCGGGCATCCTGGCACAGGTGGGTACAGCGTGGTGCTGCTGTGCAGGCTGTGCTGTGCTGCCTTCACTGGCTGCCTATTTATGGCCACAGGTGTTTTCTCTGAGGTGACGTGGCCACCTCCCCCCTTCCCCAATGGATCCCCAGGAGCCCACGCCACCAGGTCCCAAGCCGTCAGCAGTGATTCAGGCGCCTGGGCGCCTGGGGACGCACGTGGGCCTGTGTGTGCAGCGGATGACAGGGGAGGAATGCCGGCCTCATGACTGTCACTAGCAGCGGTGTGGCCACGGTGTGGCAGGAGCTGCTGTGACTGTGATTGCAGCTCTCAGGACTTGAGAAAGGGACAAACGAGGGTCATTTGGGGGCTGTCTCTAAGCTTTCTAGGGGCCTAGGGGCCCTATCCTCCCATCAGCCTCCTGAGAAGCGGGTGATAGGTACCCAAGGGGCTGATATATAAGAAATAAGGTTCTGATGGGCCCAGGGGTAGTGGGGAGTGTTAGGTTTGGACAAAAACTTAATGCTCCTGAGGGCTCACCCCTCCCCTGCATGGGAAAGTAACTTTTAGATGAACTCCAGCAGCAACCTGATCATTACACTTGATAACTCTCCACTACTGCTCGGAAGAACCGGGCACGCCAAGAAGTTCCCTCCCTACACCCTGTAAAGAGACTTGCTCCCCAGCCACTTGGCGCTGATGCCACTTGGAGCCCAGCCCATCTGTACACAGATGCTTTAACCATCTGGACTCAGATGTCCTAATAAACTTGCCTGCACCTTCTCATCTGGCCCCGTGCGCTCCTCTTCCGCAAACTGAACAGGGTGAGGGCTATATGCCTGCAGGACCCCATCAGGAGCACTGGCCCTGTGAGAGGACAAGTGACTAGGACCAGCACACACTCCAGGTTGTGTGAAGGGAGGTGGTTGTACTGGCTGCATCAAGAAAGGAAATGGCTGCCTGCAGCCCCGTGGACCAGGCAGCCCAGCCATGGAGGTAAGGGAGCAGGATTCAGGGGGTGGTTCCCACGGGGGGGGGGGCAGGCTCCTGGGGAATCTGGGATTGCTCCCATCCCGCGCACACACCCAGAGCAGGGTGCAGGGGCTCAGAGACTGGGGGCCTTGGAGGCAGCTTCTTGGCATGTCCCCGTCTCTCGCCTCCCTGGCAGGAACATGGGAGCCAGGAATCCAGTGAGGTTCGAAGGTATGGGGAGAGCCCCATGGAGCCTGACAGCTAGCCCTGCCCCAATCCCTGCCCCCACTAAGATCCTAGTTCATGGGGACCAGGACTGGGTTGGGGTGAGGGCATATGGGCTTTGGAAGGAAGAAGTCATAGCCAAATAGGCCCGGTTTGAGGAAGGAGCCTTTGGTTCATGACCCCAGGTTGGTGGGTCGAAGAGGCTGCAGCCTCACTCCCCACCAGGGCCACCAGAGTACCCCTGTGGCCCCAGCTCTTCCAGCCCCCAGGCTCTTGGCCTCCTCTCCAGAGTCCCATAAGGAAGCTCGAGGAGGGGGCAGACAGGGCTGCCTCCTCTCAATAAATGTGAAGGGTCCAGTGTCCCAGGGAGGAGGCCTCCCACACTCAGAACCCAGTGTCAATCTTTTCAGGAATGTCCTGCTTAGGGCCCGTGAGGACACTGGAGCCCAATGGCCTGTTGCAATCTGGCTGCTGTTCCAGGAAAGGTCATGACTTGGGCAGGTCACTTGTCCTCTCTGTGCCTCCCTTTCATTCAGTGCGAAGTAGGGTAGATACTAACACCCACCTCATAGGGCTGTTGTGAGGCATGAAATCATGGAAAATATAAGACTTTTAGAAAAGTGCCTGCACCAGTGTCAAGTTAATTACAAGTAGTATTGTATTATTAATGCCCTTGTTCTTAACAGCTGAAGAGATTTTCCAGACACTATCTTCCTGGGTTAACCCAGGAGGAACATTCTCATTCCATTCCTGACCTAGAAAGAAGCATGGTCCGAACTGCTGCCTCCCTGAGACTCTGTGGGTTGGGAGACAGGAAAGGGAGGAGGCCAGAGGTCTGGCTTAGGCCAGCTGTGTGGCCTGCACCCACCCAGCACCTTACCCTCTTTTGCACTTCAGATCTGAGTTACCATCTAAAATCGAATGGGGCTACCCTAACTGAAGGGCTCAGGCCCTGGAGCAGACCAGCCATGTCTACCAGCAGCAGCATCCTGAGACTTGCCTCCCACACCAGAGCCCCTTGAAGAACCCGCACACCACCTCCCCACAGATGCCAGAAGGCCTGCTATTCCTGATACCTCCTTCTTGGAACCTGCATGGTCTGGAAAAAGTCTCCTTACTGTGTTGACTGGCTGCACTAAATATATCACCTCACATGTCACAAGGACCCTCTGGATATCACATCCCCCTTCTACAATTCCCTGAGATGTTCCCTTCCCCAAACTCCTTTTTCACAGGCCCGCCTTAAGTCTCCCACACCTCGCTCAGCTCAGGACCTTGATTCCCACATCATTTTGAAAAGGAAGATTTAGTTCTTCCCCCTCCCTGCCCATCCCTCCCTACCCCACCGCCTCCCTGCTATAGGGATGGCAAGTGGGTAGGTCAGCATTATGAGTCAGACTGCAAACGCTCCCTCAAAGCTAACCCATGTGGCACACTATGGTGACCTTTCCATCACTGAACAACTTTTTGTGTTCCCTGGAGTTAAGAATTGCCTTGGTTTTCCATTATGGTCCGTCTGCCATTCTTAGAAGTCAACATTTACTTTTCAACCCCTTCCACTCAGGCTTCTGTCCCAACCAATTTTCTGAAACTCCTGTGATCAAAGTCATAAATGACCTCCATGTTCCCACATCCAGTGGTCATGCCTATGTTCTCATTTTCCATAATCCCCTAGCAGCATTCCACATGGCTTAGCCCTTGTCCTTTTCAAAAATACACTTCATTTGGCTCCATTGACACCACTCTCTTGGTTTTTCTTCCACCATGCTGGGTGTTCATTGTGGTGTCCTTTCCTGGCTCTTCCTCTTTGACCTTGACTTCTAAATGTTAGAGCATCCAGGACTCAGGCCTGAGTGCCTTTTCCTCTCCTCTTCCTAGGTGGCTGCTTCCAGTCTCATGATTTTATATACTTTCTACAAATTAAGGATTTCCAAATTTATATCTCCATCCTGGGCCTCTCCCCCAAGTGCCAGACTTATAGTTACAACTGCCCAATGACGCCTCCCCTTGGATATTGAAATATAGGCCTCTCCAACTTAGCATGGCCAAACTCAACTCCTGATTCTTACCTGTTCCCCTGATTGCTCCCAGGGTCCCCAACTCTGCAATCACACCACCACCCAGCCAGCAGCTCCTCCCAGAACCTGAGACTCACCCTGGTCCTTCTCTTTCCATCACTCTTAACAGAGTCCTACTTCCAAAATATATCTCAAATCTACCTGCTTCTCCCTGCCCCCACCCCACTCCCCACTTTGGAATCTCAGAATCTGCTATTTCCTTGCCCTAGAAGGCTCCCCAACCCTCCCCACTCCTTAAATGTCTTCTACGAGGAACCTTCCCTAACCACTCACCTGGAGCATGCAACCCTTTTCACCTCAGTTATTTTCAAACTTGGGTCTGTGTCGATGGGTTTAATAGCACCTACAACCACTGTTTGTGTATGTTGGTGGGCGTATGTGTCTATGGCTGTACCCTCTCTAGAATGAGAGCCCCAGGACAGAAAGGACTCTATTTTCTTGTGCAGCACTGTGGGCCCACCCCTGGTACGGTGCTTGCCAACCAGTGGGTTTTCAACAATTATGAAAGCAGAAAGGGAGGGAGGAAGGCAAAGAGGGAGGGAGGAAGGGGAGCCCTGGGCACCAGCCTCAGCTCTCGAGGGATTTACTGTGTGACCTTGGGCAAGTCACACCTGCTCCTGGGTCACTTGCTTGATGTACTTAACCTCACTTCCTGTCTCACTGAAGTCTGAAGGGGATCAGATGAAGGTGCTATAAAGGGTTAAGCTTTTCTGAAATCTTTACATAACCAGACTTGTAAGCCTCCAAACTAAGTCCCACATCTCAGAATGTTCTTTCAAGTACTTCCTTATTTCAGACCATCTTCTCTGAGAACAGGGAACAGGGAACCGCCCTGGTGTCCCCCCTCCTGTCTCTTAGTCCTGTTTTCTCAGGATCAATCCAGGGTCTGTGCCATATGACATCTCTGCTACCTGTCGGGAGGGCAGTTGGTTTCATTTTCAAAAGGACTCTCCTGCCAGCGGCAAGTAGAGCTTCTCTCCTCCCGTTTTCCACTGTCCTGCCTCAGGGCCCTCGCCAGTGTGGACACACACACCCCGTGAACTATGAGGAGGTGAGCAAAAGGCAGGAGCCCCACAACCACTTACAGAATTGAGTCAAGGAGGGTGCACTGAGCAGGGACAAGGCGCCTGAGGGAAATGCCGGGCCGCAGGGGACAGGCAGGAAAGCGAGATGGATCCATTCCAGGAGCGAGAAAGAGGAAAGGTCCTCACATCTCAATCAAACAGGAGAAGTTCAAGGTGAACCTTTATCAGATCTCTAGGTAGGGGTACACGGAGCTGAAGAGAAATCAGCAATGGAAAGACCTCAGAAAAAGTCTTATTGCAAAAACCCCCACAAAACCCTAAACAAAAAGCAAAATAAACTAGAAAAAGCATTTTTGACAGACTCTGCAATAAAGCCTGTGCAGGGGCAGTGGGGGCGGATTCACACCTGGGGCTCCCAGGTCCCGGTCCGGTCCCAGGAGGCAGGCCTGGGGCACCCCTGGGGACAGTGTTGCCCCCTTTGCTGGGCTGGGGAGAAGCCAGGGCATCTCCGCATCCCCCCCAAGGAGCAGCGGGACAGAGGAACGAGAGATGTGGGTGGCGGGAAGCAGAGCGAAAGTCCGAGGGGGCAGGAGGCGTCTTGGGCCCTGGGGCCCCCGAGGGCGCGCTGCTAGGCCGGCGGAGGCCGAACACGAATTAGGGGGCTCTGGGGCAACTTGAGCCCGGGCTGAGCAATCGGCCAGGGCTCGCTCTCTCTCTCTCTCTTTTTAACCATTTATTATTCACCTTTTGGTGTCGCTATGCTTTAGTTCTGTCTGTTGAAACAGGACGTGGCAGGACCTGATTTTTTATCTGACCCGAGTGTTCCTGTTTTAACCAGACAGGCCTGATCTGTTTACATCATGATGGTTGATGATTGACTTGGACTCACCTGCATAGACCCAGCTTCCAGCTTCTATTTCCTATGGTGCCCTCACTTCTTTTCCCTTTCCTGTCTCCTAGTGAATTCTCTTTAAATTTTATTTCTATGGTCCAGTAACCTGAGGTAAATGTATGTGCCTGTCCTCCAGAGCAGCGCAAATTCCTTCGGAAGTCTTAACAAGGAATCCTGTCACTTGCATCAGCCTTCACGTTATTGTTAATATTTTGGTTTCACCTTGTTTGTAAGACCCCTCACTCCTCACTATTATTAAAGCTCTACTCACCCTCTCTTTGACAACGAGATACTCTGTATCTCCTGATGGAGAAAAGAAACACAGGGCTTCCCCCTGAGATCAGTAGCTGCTGCCTGCAAAGCATGGGGACTGTGCTGGTTTTCTCCACTGGGGAGACTGTATTTGGAGCTGGTATCCAGTAGATGCCCCTGGATTCAATTTAGAAAAATCCTCTGGGCCCTGGCTGGGTAGGTCAGTTGGTCAGAGCATCGTCCCCATACGCCAAGGCTGTGGGTTTGATCCCCGGTCAGGGCACATACAAAAATCAACCGATGAATCCATAAATAAGAGGAACAGCAAATTGATGTGTGTGTCTCTCTCTTTTTCTGTCTCCCCCCCCCAAAAAAAAAATCAATAAAAATTTTAAAAAGAAAAATCCTCTCATTTCCCAAGACCTAGCCGTTTTCTGCACCAAACAGGGGAAATGTCCAAACAGAGGCTGCAGACCAGCGGCCGGCCAGGGCGTCTGACTGCGCTCTCGGTGCTTACGCTGCCAGTCACATAACAATGTCGCGACGTGTTTATCACCATTTATTCACGTGGGCGCTGAGGCACAAAGGGGTTGAGCAAATTTCCTGCAGAGCCAGAGGGAGCGAAGGGCAGGAGCAGGATCCCAACCTGGCAGCCCGATGCCAGAGCAGCCCTGACAGGCTCACTGCCCGTGTCTTTCGAGGCTCTGATGGAAATTGTTAATCTAGTGCCCTATTTTGCTTCAAAATAACATGAGAGGGGCAAACTGGGTGGTAAGTATACGAGAAACAAGCTCGCCATGAGTTAAGAACTGTTGAAATTTGGCGATGACTACCATGAGAGCTTATTTGACTAACCTGGTTTTTTGGGTATGTGTATAAAATTTTCCATAATAACAAATTTTTTTGACCCATCAGTCTCAATTTTTGTGGCATCTGGCCTAAAATCTGACCAAATGTTTAGAAGTTGTAAGTCAAGCTAACAAAACGTTAAATAGAACATGTTCTCTCCTCCTCCCTTGACAAGTACATGCTCCCGGCGACCTGACGCCCAGACACAAGTTTGGGATTCTCACGCTCCTCAGAGTCCTGTAGCAGAACTTGGCAGCTGGGGGAGCTGGCCTCTCCCTACAGCTTTGTTTTGTCCCGCATCCCAAGGGACGTGGACATTCCAGGCTGCAGGTTTAGGCTCTGCCTGTGCACCCCACACACTGCCTCCCTCTCTCGCCAGGAAGGCGTATTTGCGCACCTGAAGTGTGGTCCCCCTGGGGTGCAGGCCCAGGGAAGAGGGCTCCCCAGGCCATAGAAATTGTCGTGGGAAAGTTAGGCAGGGCGTTCCATGCCACAGCCCACAGGGGACAGATTCTGGGTGGGCATATCACCTGGCTTCACCCTCAGGAGGGCCAGAGCAAGCCCTCTAATGCCAGGCCAGGGCCTCTCTTGTCTGGGTCTTAGGCATTTCGGTCCTTGAGTCTGCCAGCACCCTGCCCTCGGGAGGCACGTGGCTGCAACGACTCAGCTGCTTCGTCCCCACCTGCCCGAGGACCCGAGTCCAAACCAGAAGATAAACATCAGTTTCACTGTCTCCTGGCCCTTCCTGGACAATCCAACTTGCCCCTTGTGTTCTTGAGAATCTGTTACCAGCTGTCTGTTCCTGGTTCTGTGCTCTGTTTTGGAAAATTTGAGCAGAAGGAATTTACTAGAAGGCTACTGAGAGCTCACAATTTAAGGAAAAGGTAGAGAACCAGGCTTGGAAACTATGGTTCTGGAGGGCCATGAAACAGGAACCCATAACGTTTCATGAAATGATGGGTCAGATCCCCCAGGAGCAGTGCCTGAGATTGGGACCCTGTACCCACAGTTTATGAGGGAGGCTCTCAGGAGTGAGGGAAGCTGGATGGACAGAGGAAGAGCAGGTAAAGTGGGGGTTCAGCTGGAGCCTAGCCTCAGTCTGATCCCACAGAGCACCCAAGTAGAGTGGCACCACAGAGTTTCCCTAATATGAGGCAAGAGGGTTACTTTTTATATATATAATTTGTGTTTTAGTCATTGGTCAAGGAGGTTGGGGAGAAGGACCCTTCCAAGCATTTCCTTGGCAGGGTGGCTCCCATAGGCTGAGGGCAAGTCTCTGGAGACAGGCCAGGAATAAGTCATCATCAACCAATTCCCACAGTATCTGGGGCATATTGGGTGCAGAACCAAGAGCGTCCACTCTAGGGATGGTTTCAGGTGCCGTCAGCCTTGTCCCTGTGCCCAGATTCCCATCCCAAGGAGGGCTGTCTATTCGGCTTAGCTTGGCTCATGTGCCATCCCTTAAGCGACTGAATAAAGCTTCCTCAGACTCTATCCAGTGGAGAAAGGGTAATGCCTTAAATGAAAATCAGGGTGATATTAGAAAAGGACAATGGATGCTGTGGAGCCAAGCCCCCCAAATCCCCTAAGATATTTTTCTGAAATCAGAATCAATCCCTTTTTTCCTGCGCCCACCTCTAACCTCCTGCAGGTTGATGTGGTTGACCTAGAAACGCTTTATTCATATGTTTCCCTGTCTCTCTGCCCTACTAGACAGATTTTCTGTCATCAATGTGTCCCTAGGACCCTGCAACGGGCCTCACACTGGGTCTTCAGTAAATGAGTTAGCTTGCTGGCCAGCCCCAATGGGCCTGTTTCTCTGTCTGTGGTGACTGCCTGCAGTCAGACATTTGTCAGGACACAGAGTATTAGCATAGGGACATTTTCAGGCTGTCCCTTCCCCTCTCTGCTAAGAGGATTCTGGCTTTTCCCTCCTGATTCCTCCCCCTAGACCTCTCTGTAGGAGTTGTTGAGGATTTTGTGGTTGTTCTACTTACTACTTGCTGTGTAACAAACAGCTCCAAAGTGCAGTGCACCAAATAAGCACCATTTTATTATGCTCATGGGTTCTGAAGGTCAGGAGTCCAAAGAGGGCATAACAAGGACACCTTTTCTCTGCTCCACAATGTCCAGGGCCTCGGTGGGAAAGAGTGAACAGCGCGGGGCTGGCATCATCTGGACACGCCTTCACTCACATGCCCAGGTACCCGGCCTGGGAGGACCCAAAGGCCGGGCTCAGCTGGGACTGCCGACTGGAACTCCTGCCTACCTGTGGCCTCTCTGTGAGGCTTTTTGAAGCTTGGTGGCTTTGGGAATATGGTGGCCTCGGGAACTTCTTGCAAGTTCCAGGAAATGAGTCAGAAGTCATGTGGCATTTCATGACAGCCTCGGAAATCACATAGGGTCACTGCTGCCACAGGCTATGGGTCTGAGGCACCACGAGCCCGCCGAGTCAAGAGAAGGAACAGAGTGCCCCTTTGGATGGAACACGTGTCAAATAATTAGCAACCAATCATTTAAAACAGCCACAGCGGTGTGAAGTCAGGAGGAAAGGAGGAGTACTAAGTTTTGGGATGAGTTTTCCAAAGAGCTTTGCAAGAGGAGTGGGAGAGCTGCAGAAAAGTAACGCGGGAGGTAGACGGGAGGGTAAGAGGGGACTTGAGGGAAGTGTCGCTGAGCAACATCACAGTGTGAAATGGCACGTTGATGCCGGAGTCTGTGCTTGTCTTGCTCAGAATCACTCTAAGGCTGAACTGCATGGTGCTCTGCAGACCAAGCTCGAGCAGGTGCGGGTGGGCCGCGCCCAGCCTGCCCCGGGTTCTTAAATGAGGAAACTTAAGGCTTGAGGCGGCTGCCATCATTTCCGTCATCTCGTTATAGAAGGTCAATTTACCAAGGCCATCTCATGCATAAACGCGTGCCCCAGCATCTCATTTCCGCTGGTGTTCGTGCTCCTGGCCCCTCCTCATTCCCAGGGGCAGGCTCCCTCCCAGCCTGATCTCATCCTTCGGGTGGGAGGGAGAGGAAGGCAGGTGAGAGGGGCTCTCTCTGGAGGATCCTGGTTTCTGAGACAGGCTAATTACAGGCGTCCTAATTAATGAGCCATGGGGTTGCATTTAATCAGCTGAGTCACAGTTGATGTCTGGGCCCTGGGCCCAAGGGGAGGGTGTCAGGAATCGTGGGAGGGGTAAGGCCAGTCTGTGTCTCTGTCTCCCCCACCCTGATTCTCTACTCCCTCTGTGCAAACCCAGCTCTCCCTATCTGTTTAGAGACTGCCAGCAGCCCCCCTTCCTTCCTACTCTGGCCTCTGCTTCCTGACACCGTCCACAAGTCTGTCCATCCCTCATGTCTTCCTGCCCCACCAGGACCACGCGGGGCTCATTTGGTTACTGTTTCCCAACGCCCAGTTTCTCTTTCAAACGATCTCCCTCAGCCACCTCTTCACACAGCTGAGGTCACTATCTGCAGTATGGCAGCCACACCTGGCAGGATCCTAGCACCCACCACCCTTGGCCTAAGCCTGCCCAAGACCACTGCGCATGGAGCCACTCTGCTCCTGCTCCTTCCCCCACCCTCCTCTTTCAGTAGCTGCACCTGAGGGTACTTTTCCATTGACATTTCAACCAGGAGGTTTATCCATTTGCATGAAGTTAACTCTGCTGAGCCTTTATTAAGGGAACATCTTTTATTTTTGTGCCTACAGATGTAATATTATTGAGATTTCAAAAGCTTAGTCACAAGTTATTCTATAATTAGATTTTCTGTTCCTCCGGTTCTGGGTTGTATGGTGAGCTTGGACCCTGGTGGACAGGTTCCTGTAGATCATGGAGTTGGGTGGGCTCCCACCAGATCAGTGCTTTCGGTGCCCCTGTGTCCTACACAGGGTCCCAGTTCCATGGAGGGATCCTTAAACGCCCTGCGGTGACAACATGCAGGCCACCTTTGTGGGAGGGACTTGAGTCAGCTCCTTGCCTGCCTCTGCTACCTACAGAGCGTCTCTGGAGTTAAAAGTCGGTGGCCTTGGAGTCAGTCAGATGAGCTCTTCATGGAACTGGGCCTCAGCTTCTTCCTCCCTCCAAGAGTTGTGAGGATTAAATGAGATAACACACACGGCACATAGAACAATGCCCGGGACAGTCTGCTCGATACATAAAAACTTAAAAAAAAACCACTTTTGAATGCAAAGGTTTTTTAACACACAAGGATGGCCTTTTAAGTCTCCACAGTCTCCTTGATAGTATACACAGAATCACGTATGTGTAAGCCACTTGTTCCTGGGCCCGGCCTCGGGCGCAGCTGGCCCCTCCACGGCGGCTCCTCAGCGCCCAAGGGACGAGTTTAGGCTGTTTAGGCTGCGTGCTGGCAGGGCCAGGATTGTTCTCTTTATATTTTTGCCAGAGAATCTCTGGGCTGGGGCCCTAGGAGTGGGAAGGCTGGGTCAGGGGTACATGCGTATGCAACCCCACTGGGTACTGTCGCAGCCCCTCTGCAGAGGCCGCACCCCTCGCATGCCCAGCAGCGCACAGCACCCGTTCGTCCACAGCCTCTCCAGCAGACTGTGGCCAGACTCTGAGACTTGTGCCAATCTGCTAAACAAGAAATGGCATTTCAGGGTTCTCATTTCACACACCGTGAGCATGGCTGCGCATCTCTGACATGTGCAGAAGGCCACGTGCGCCCCTCAGTGCCTTTCTTATTGTTAGGAGCTATATGTTGGGGGTCCTAACCGCTGTAAAACAAGTTACAGATATATCCTCCCAGCTTGTAATTTGCTTTTACTTTGAATTGGTGGTGTGTTTTTTCTATTAATAGAGGATTTTGTTTTTAATCCGTATGTAGTCAAAAGCATCCACCTTTTGCCTTAGTGTATCTGGATTTTGGATCGGGGAAGTTTTCCTCCTTGGAATTCCCTCTCTCCATTTTCTTCTAGCTCTTGGGCGCTTTCACCCCTGCAGTGACTCCAGCACCACTTACTGACAGGCCCCCCTTTCCCCTGCTCACTGCCAGTGCCGCGGGTCGAGCGCAGGAATTTCCACATGCAGCTGGACCTACTTCTGGATCTTTCAACGTCTCGTTGGTCCGTGTGTTCAAGGGTTAGTTCTCCCCACAACTCAAGTTGCTCGTTTTCAGGGTGTGGTCCTCGCTATTTTGGCTGGTTCTTCATGATCTTTACAGTAAGAATAGCACCTAGTGAAATGCCCATGAAATGTTAAGGGAACTAGTAGGCAACAGAACCACACAGTACACACACACATATCTTCCCCCTTAGAATAAACTATTGGAAGGGAAAAGATCCACAATGTGTGTGAGGTTATCTCATGGCAGTATGGTACGAGTAGCATCATCCTGCTACTAGTGCAAACGCTGATGAAAGAACTTCCCAACCGCCACAAGGCTGCCTCTTCCTCCTTCACCATCCCCGTGTCACCGGGAGATCCTCTCCAAGAGGCGGCGCTTTACAGCAAGGTGGGCTGGGGATACGGCCTTGCCAGGAGAGGTGCCTAAGGGCCCAGGGAGACACCAAGGCGTCTCACCCAGCTCCTACTCGGCCCAGCACTGTCCAACGGGACTATTTTTGATGGTGGAAATGTTTCATATCTTGCTGTCCAATAGAATAGCCACTGCACATGTGGATATCAAGTATTTGAAATGAGGCTGGTGCGACTCAGGAACTGAGTTTTTAATTTATTTTTAACTAATTTGAATAGCCACATGAGGTTAGTGGTTACTATATGGGATAGTGCATCTTTGGCTGATTCCCAGCCCAGCCATTCCCCTTCCTAGAACTGGAAGGAAAGATCCTGCCTGTGCAAGCAAACCGAGAAGTCAGGCAGGCAAGAACAGCTTATGAGAGGGCTGAGCAGGAAGCTGAGGGTGGACAGAGGGGCCAGCACTGCAGGAGGGGGCCAGCCTGAGGCAGCCCCACCCCACCCCATCCAGTGGCCATCACAATGACAGCCAGCCCAGTATCACAATACCACAGGCAGGAGGTGAGCAGTGGCCTGGCAGGCGGTTTCCTCCAGGGGCAGGTCTCTTTGTCTACAGACCTACTTACAGCAACCCAGGTGGCAGAGGACCGGTTCCTGGGAATAGAAAGGCACCCAGCAGCTGAGCAGCCTCAAGCTGGAGACCCACAGGAAGCAGCCAGGCATGGGGGTGGGGGGCCTGCTCCTCCCCAGGTCTCAGGTGCCGCAGGGCCCAGCGGCCTGGCTGCCAGGGGCTGGAATACTCTGTAAGCACCAAGCAGCTGCTCACCTTCTTCCAGCAATTTGGTTCTTCTACGTCTTCTACCTCCAGGACTACTCCTGAGGCGCCCTCCATCCCACCTGCTTCAGGCTGGAGAGCGACAGCAGAGCATGGGTGAGTGTGGCCCAGCCGCTGTGAGGACAGACAGAGGTCAAGGGCTGGGGCCTCTGGCCCACAGAGAGGAAGGCCAGGACACAGGTGAGGTCCCACTCTGCACCTAGGGGATGAGCACCAGTGCCCTGACTCATAAAGCCTGGGGACACAGCCCAGCCTCCTGCTCTGGGAGGCCCAGGGCTGCACTCCCCAACAGGCTTGCGTTGACAAAACGATACAGGAGAGGAGGCGACAAGTGTCCCACAGAACCTGCAGTGGGCAAAGGAGCTGTGTCACGTCGAGACTTTGCAGCCCTGACTCTCTCAGAGTCAGGGGAGCCCTTGTGTTTGCTGCTTCGTGCCTGGCTCTGGGTTCTAGTGAGAAATAAACTGTCTCTGAATCTAGCTTGCAAGAGAAATGTTATTCCCATTTTCTAGGGGAGAGAAATTGAGCCCAGCAGTGCTTAGTGTTTCTGGCAAGGGTGGTGAAACCACCACTTCCTTCTGGAGGCTCTTTAAAATGAGGTAAGAATGAGCAAATCCCCAAGGACGTAGTGTGGCTCTACCTGGCCAGAGAACAGGCACTGTCCAGCCCAGTGGCTCCCATGCCTAATTTCCCAGCAGGCCCCTGCAGGGAAGGAGGCAGCCTCTGCCCTCATCTGGGCATGCTTTATGCTGGCCCCAGGTGGGGCTTCCTCTGGCTCTCAGGGGTGGGGTAAACAGGGCAATTCTAGAGAGGGCTCCCTGAGGCTATCAATCTGCTGGTGGGAACTAAACTGTTACCCTGAAACCAGGACAGGCTGAAGATAAAACCTCCCTACCCCACCCCCAGTGATTTTGCTACAAATGCTGGTGCTTGCGTGGCCATAGTGACTCAGAGGCTGAGCATCAATCTAGGATCCAGGAGATCTCGGTTTGATTCCCAGTCAGGGCACATGCCCGGGCTTCGGGCTCAACTGCCAGTAGGGGGCGTGCAGGAGGCAGCTGATCAATGACTCATCATTAATGTTTCTCTCTCCCCTTCTCCCTTCCTCTCTCTGAAATCAATAAAGATGTATTTTTTTTTTAAAGATGCTGGGCTTTTCCTAGAACACAAGCATGCAAGGAAGGGAAGGCAAGAATCGGGACTGGCCCAGACATTACAGCCAAGGGCACACGGGAGCCTCATCTGCTCGCCAGTGCAGACCCTAAAGTCTCACATGAGGCTGAGTCAAGGGAAGCACCCCCGGGAGGCACAGGGAAGGATGCAGCCACCTTTGGGACATACAAATCCCCCCCGGAACTCTTTAAAAGGCAGATTCCCAAACCCCAACCTCAGATCTCTAAACTCCTGGATCTGGAGTACAGTCTGAGAAGCTGAATTTTTCATAAAATTCAGTGTAAGGACTGGAGTTCTCTCTGCCCCATGTGCAGAGCATGAAAACCAGAGAGAATGCCAGCCTCCATCCCTAAGGGTCCCCCTCAGGAGCAGGACCGCAGGCCTATGGGAAGGGGAGGTAGCTCAGAGCCCTGGGTGGCCAGAGGGGCCCCATGGCCTGTCCACAGGAGCCTGGGATGGAATCTCAAGGATAAAGTATGAAGCCTCTCTGCACTGCTCCTTCCTAGACATGCTCAGAAGAGAGAAAGGCACGGTGCAGTTTTTCACTGACGGTCCTCTAGTGACTAGAATCTATTCTGTATAGTAAACAATTGTAAGAATACATATTTACTCTCTGGGACTCCATAAAACTAAATTTTGAATGGAAAAAAATGCAGCTTACAAACAAGTAGGTTTCCTGCAATGGGCCCGAGGCAGAAAAGGCGCCTTCCCCTCAGAGGGCAGCAGCTCTGCTGTCACACAGCAAAGTGTGTGCTGGCACCCAGCCCCAAGGATGCTCAACCGCCTCCCCACCCACACACACACCTACAAACCCTCACACAGCACGCATCTGACCGAATTACAGCCTGACTGCTTATGTCACGGCTGCCCTGTGACAATTCCACTTTGTATGGGTGCAGGAGGGGGACAGGAGTATGACACAGGCAGACAATCATCAGGAGGAGGCCGACAGCAGACGTCAACCACCGCTTTATTAAGGCTCTACATAGTCTGCTAGTTGGGGGCTGAGTCATTCACTCCACAGACCCCCGTGATGGTCAGTCCACTTTTGGGTGACACTGAAGGTGGAAGCTCTCTCTGAGACCCCGAGCCACAGTCTGCTGTGCCCACTCACATCCACCCTGCCGGATGGGGGAGGCACACATGTGGGGGGGGCACAGGGGGGCAAATAACTTGGAGGCTCTCAGCAGGGTGGGCTGGCTGTAGCGGGCCCTGGGCTCTGGTAGAAGGAGGGGTGGCAGGGAGGTACAGGAGAGCAGGGGCATCCCTCCGAGGCCCAGTATGGCTCTGTTACCCTATTGCCACTTGAGCAGGAGTGGAGTGCCCCCTCCCACACCCCTCATTCCCTGGCTGTGCTACACTGTGGGAGGCAATAAAGGGAAAGCCCTTGGAAAAGGAAAGCCCCTCAGCGCCTGAGGGGCTTTGATCCCCACTTCTGCTCCTCCCAACAACAGGTCTTCTCGGGTTGAGGCCAGTCACTCAGAAGTGGACCCGCAGCACGTCCTGGCTGGCGAATGACTGCTGGCAGGCTGCACATGTCATGGGCAGGGAGCGCTGCTTCTCACCCAGGCAGGGCCGGCACAGGAGATGACCACAGGGAAGCTGGTACACAGGCTCCTTTTTGAAGTAGGGAGAAAATACTCTTTTGCAGGAGGCACACTCGGGGCCCAGGACGCTCCCAGGCTGCTCTGGTAAATCAGGGAGGAAAACAGGCCAGGGTTAGGGAAAGCTGCCCCTAGCCCAAGCTCCATCCTGGAGGCAGGGCACATGCCTGGAGTGAGATGAGAAGCTGCCCCATGCTCTAACCCTGCAGCAGCCTGGCTGCATCCCTCCCTAGGCCACCTCTGGCTGGTCTGAGAATAGAGGTACCAGGGAGCTAGGGAACCTGAAGGCCTCCTCAAGATCATCAAATCTTGGTGATCCCATAAATGCTCAAAAAAAGCTGGCTTCTGAGGGCAGCCAGGCAGCACTGGGCCCTTCCTCCCAGTCTCCCAACAAGATGCACTCTCCCCTGGGACAAGCTCCCAAGGCCAGAACAAGGGACAAGCTCACCCTGACAAATTAACCTTGATAAATTACAAGAAAGGTGAGATACGACAAGAAAAGGAAAAAGCAGAAAATGGTCTGGTATCAGGGTTGAGAGGGTCAAGCAGGTAGAGAAATCACTAGAGGGGCAGGGTTGAGGTCTGTCTGCAGCAGACCTGCCAGCTGAGCCTGAGGCCTGCTTTTCTTTAGCCCTGTAGCCCGGCAGCTCACCTCCCCAACCGTCGATCCCCCTGCCTGTGCTGCTGGCTTTCCCTCCCTCCACACTTCCCAGAGCACCTCCTGAATGAGAGCCACGGTGGGGAGATCCTGCCACCACCCCCTGCCCTGCCCCAGGCTGCACCTGTGCTTCCTTCTCCCCTGGCCCTTGCCTAAGGAGGCTGCTTTCTCTCTTCCAGTCCATGCCCCTCTGGAGAGGGCAAGGACAGCCTCTTGGGAAAGAGCCCTAAGAAGGAAAAGGGGCCGGCCATGCAGAGTGAACAAGACAGCAAGCACAAGAATGCTGCCCATTAAAGAAAGGAGACAGGAGTGTGACACGTGGCAGTGCAGCTCCAGATGAGACAGTAGGGGGAGGGCAGGGGCTGGAGCATGCAGGACCTCACAGGCAGCAGGAGTTTCAATTTTATTCCAAGTTCAATGGAATGCGATGGAGGAATTCTAAGCAGTGAAGGACCATGATCTAGTTTCCATGACAAAGTATCTCTGGCTCCTGTGAGGATGATGGGCTATGGTAAGGAAAGTGTGGCTGTTAGGAAGCAGCAGGGGCTGCTACAGGAGTCTGGGGAGTGCAGCAGGAAGGGCAGCGGAGCAGAAGGCCACTCTGAGATCCACTCTGGAATGTGACCAAGATCTGATGCTGAACAGAATGTCAGTGTGAGGACACTGAAGGACAACTAAGGATGACCTGCACATTACAGGCCTGACCAAAGGGTAGAAGATGCTGCTCTTTGCCCTTGATGGTGTGACAGGGGGTGGGAGTGGGGGACACTTTGGAGCAGTTCTAAGTTAAAACATTCACTCAAGATATTCATGAGTTTTCCACGTGGAGGCACCAAGCAGCTGTGAGGGAGAGAGGGGTCTGAGTTCCAGGAAAGTTCAAAGCTACAGGTGAACGCGGGCAGTCACTGGCCAAGTGGGCTCTCACTTGGGTAACAAAGAGAAGAGGGTCCAGGACCAGAGTATTGAAGAGAAGAGAGTCGGCAATGGAAACTGAAGAGGGACCATTGAAAATGGGGAGAAAGTGTAACATCTAGAAGGCCGAGAGAAGGAGGGCTGCTCAGCCACGTCAGGCATTGCTCAGAGGATCAGTGACTATTGTATTTATGGTTATGGAAATGTGGTCATTTAGACAAGACATGTTTTGGGGAATGGTCAGGATGGAAACAAAGAGAAGGAAGTGAGGACAACAAGAGGAGGGCCGGGCTCTGGGCAGGAGGAGGAAGTGTGCGCCCATCATCAGCCCGCCAGGCTCCATCTTGGAGAGGGTACCCCGCCTTCCAGTCAGCTTCTCTCAATTTGTATCCTAATCGACTCCATCATCTAATGTCCCAAGTTCATTTTAGGCAAAAATTGGCTCAATAAGCTACCACTATTCTTTTCCAAGACTAAGAAAATATTACTAGAAAGAGATGAAGATGACATACTCAACCCCAAACTTCGCACTTAGATACAAAATAACCTGAGGAAGAGGGAAAAACAAAAGTCCTCAGGACAGAACAATTTACATTATATCTTACTTAAAAAACACACAAGCCCGGGCAGCGTGGTTGAGCGTCGACCCATGAACCAGGAGGTCACGGTTTCAATTCCCGGTCAGGGCACATGCCCAGAGTGCGGGCTCGATCCCCAGTAGGGGGCGCGCAGGAGGCAGCTGATCAATGACTCTCATCATTGATGTTTCTCTCTCTCTCCCCCTCTCCCTTCCTCTCTCTGAAATCAATAAAGACATACTTTAAAAAGGAAGAGAGGGAGGGAGGGAAGGAGCCTTTCTTGTGAAGAGTCAGACTTCACAGGCAGCTCCTCAGCTCCCCCTGGAAAAGGAAAGAGACCAGGTTCTCCCCCTAGGCTTGGGTGTTGGAGCTAAGGAGCTGGGCATGAAGGTCCAGAGCACCCCAGAGGCATGGCCCAGCATCCCATCCAAGGGCTCCAAGGAGGTGGATGGGACCCCTGTTACCCGGGCCAGTCCCTGCTCTCCAGGAAGTGCTGGTCCCTCTTGTGCCGAGGTGCTGGAGCTGTCCCCTGGTCAACCGTGCCGTGAAGGAGGGCATAGAGCCAAGGGTTGATGTCAAAGCAATTTCCAGGCTTTGCGACAGCTTCTGCTCATGGGACACTGGCCCTGTAGAGAGATGCACAGACAACAATATCCAGAGAAAGATTCAGCAAAAGAAAAGACCAAAACACGAAGTCCACTGGGGACTACAAAAACAGTACTTCCAACTTTAAAGGGACACAAATGTAAAAAAAGTCCTCCCCAATGTCTACTAGTGGATTATGATGACAGAATACCAGAGTTAACGCCTGGGGACCCTGGCAGTTGCTACACACCCCACATGGCTTTCTGGGTTCTGGGGCTCTGCACTAGCTTTCCTCCTCCTGGACAACTGCCAGGCAGGCAGGGGCCACCTTGTGGCTCACCTGCAGAACTGCACCCTACTTTCTGAAGGCCTCCCTGCTGGCCAGGAAATGACAGCCCCAGGCCCTGCTCTCTGTCCCGACCTCCTCCCCAGCAACCTTAATCTGCTCTTTCCATCTCCTTCCTTCTGGAGACCCCACCGCACTGCAGGGTTGCTGGCCTGCACTCTCTCCTGTTGGGTAAAGCAAAGCAGTTATTACTGAGTGGAACAATGAAGACCTCACTCTGCCCACTCCACTATGAAGAAGCCTTCACTCTGTGGTCTGCAGAAAGCCAAGCAATGAGCTCAGGGTAAAGGCAAGGGGCGGAGGGGACACCTGCCTGGTCCACTAAACTGCCCACAGTGAGGAGTGAAGTATTTTTGTCTACAGTTTATAGGACACAGGACATCAGCTCGGACCCCTTCAAGGACCACTGGTCAGCACGGTCCTGTGTCACCAACAAATCTGTCAAGGCCACACCAGTGGAGACCTCCACAGACATCTAGGTCTAAAAACCTTTCTCCTGGTCTCGCCCATCACACTTCAGATGCTTCCAGGAGTTTCTGGGAGTCATGTTAACTATAATTTACACTCAAAACCAGAGAAGACACAGATGTAACCTTTAAGCCTCCTACCTGCACAGGCCTTTTAGAGTAAAAGAAGAAATTAAAAGAATAAACTCTAAACAGACAAAGTTTCATAAAGAAATAGAAAAGACTGTCAAAGAGTTAGCTCCCAGTAGCCACAGGGAATGAGTGTAAATTATGGACCTTGGGCACTGTGTTCAGTGGTTAGAGCACTGGCCTCTGCACCCAAGGGTCTCGGGTTCGATTCCCGGTCAAGGACACACACCTGGGTTGCAGGTTTGATCTCTGGCTGGTTGGGGCCCGTGCGGGAGGCAACCAGTCGACACATCTTTCTCACATTGACGTTTCTGGAGGTTTTTTCTCTCTCCCCCCCACTCTCCCTCCCTCCCTTTCACTCTCTAAAATCAAGGGGAAAAATATCCTCAGGTGAGGATTAACAAAGAGTAAATGATGCTAATATTATTAAATTGTTTCAGAGTTTAGAAAAAGAAAACTTCTAATTTGTCTTATGAAGCAAAGAAATCATCCATATGCAACCTGACCAAATATGGTGCACGTGCATGTGCACAGGCATAGGCACAGGCACACACACACTACAGTACAGTCTAATAAATGCAAAATCCTAAATAAAACACTAGCAAACACAATCAAGCAGCCCATTAAAGGAAGCGTGACCAAATGGAGTTTACTCCAGGAATGCAGCAATGGTTCAACATTAAGAAGTCTATTAATGTACTTTCTCACATTAAAAGATCTAAGGACGAAAAATCATAGTTTCATTTCCATTGATTCTGAAAAGGCATTAGATAAAATTCAACCACCAGTCTCAGATAAACATAGTGAATAAGACAGGAATAAATGGTGTGGAAGAGTATGTGAAATGGGTCCTAATCAACCCCACCTCTTACTACTCGTGCCCTTGGGTACCCCCTCCCTTGAGAGTGGGCTGGACTTTAAGTTACTTGTTGTTTGTTTTAAATATATCTTTATTGATTTCAGGGAGAGAAAGGGAGAGGGAGCGAGACAGAAGCATCAATGATGAGAGTCATTGATTGGCTGCCTCCTGCACACCCCCTACCAGGGATCAAGCCCGCAACCTGGGCATGTGCCCTGACCTGGAATCGAATTTCGATCTCCTGGATCCTAGGTCGATGCTCAACCACTGAGCCACACCAACCAAGGCTAGTGACTTGTTTTTCACAAAATACAGCAAAAGTGAAGGGATGTCATTTCCATGATTAGATTATACAAGACCAACTTCCACTGTGTTTGCATACTCCTGTGTACACAGCTACCATGTTGTGTGCTGCCCTTGAGAGGCCCACATGGCAAGGAATTGAGTATAGTCTCCAATCACCAGCCAACAAAGAAGTGAAGCCTCCAGTGCAACAATTCAACATGGAACTGAATCCTGCAACAACCACGTAAGTGAGCTTGGATGTGAATCCTTCCCTAGCCAAGCCTGGGGATGACTGCAGCCCCACCAACATTTTGACAGCAGCCTTGGAAGAGCCTGAAGCAGATGATCCAGCCAAGCAACACCTAGATTCCTGACTCGAGAAGCTATGAAGTATTGAATGTGTGGTGCTTTAAGCCAGTAACTTTCGGGGTAATTTAAGCTGGCAAAGCAAAAACAAAGGGCAATAGTGCCAAGTATCACCTGGGAGGAGTAAAGATTACAACAGGCATGGACACAGGATGGTGGATTACCTGTTGAGCAGTCCATGTGTGTCAGACCAAGCTCACTGGCAGCTTTCATTTTCTTAGCAGTGTGCTCTGAGGTAGTAGGCGAGACCAGAAGGCTTGTGGTAGAAAAACAGGAAGCATTTACACCAAGCCTGCTGTCTGGGGCATGCTCAGCCTGCTCCATCTTCCTTTTCCGAGATGGCAGAGCAATGGAGGAAGGGGTCAATGCCAATGCAGTCTGTGTTCTCCCAAGCAGGTGGCAGCCAGGGATGGAATGCTGGAGCAGGAAATGGTCGATCCGGGCCTTCAGGGTGGGGTGAGGCAGGGGCTGCGAGTGTGGAGTAAAGGCTACCCCTGTGAAAGGGTCACTGGGCACTCGGCCCCATGTGGCTTCGCTGCGGTTACACTTCTCCAGCGTGCTCTGGTCGATGACCTTGCCTGAGGGCAGCAGCATGGGGCAAGGCATGATTTCCAAGGTGATGGGATCCAGGAACTCCTCAGGCACATCCTGAATTACCTCAGCCAGCTTCTGCAGGCTGGAGGGGGCCTGCTGGCCCTCAGACTGGCCCCCAGGATCACAGTCACTCTCCATGGGCAAGGCTGGCGCCTGCAGAGCCAAGTCCTGAGGGAGGCTCTCTGAGGCAACCAGCAGGACACTATCTATCACCTCTTGAGGGCAGGTTTTGGCGGGCTGACCCCATACTTCCAACCGTTTGATGCAAGGGATGCCACTGCCTGTCACATGGGTGATACAGATCTTGAGATGGGCCACGTGGCTAAGGGAAAGAGGTCCTTTATTCCAGAGCTCCTGGGCCACAACAGCAGGGGAGGGGAGTGTGGCTTCCATCGGGTCAAATGGTGGCCTGGCCTTGAAGCCCCTGTGGCTAAACACCACTTGGTTTTGGTTTTTCAACAAGACTTTGCCTACCATGGTGAACGCCTCCTTGTCTGGGATGGACAGCTCGGCTGGGCACAGAGTCTGGCACTCAGGGGTATTCCAAGATGTCTTGCTGGGTAAGGCAGACGTGTACATTTCCAGGCCAGTGACATTTTGGCCTCCCCCAGCTGTGAGGTCTATGTTAATCCTACAGATTTCCACGTTGAAGGGAAAGGAAACTGTCACATAGACTGGTGGCTTAATAAAATACTCTGTCCTAAAACCATGACTTCTCTTTGTGAGGTCTTCAGAGATAAGATTTTCTACTTCGTAGCCATCAGCTGATATCTAGATTTAATGACAAATATGAGACAAACTGACTTGAGATCCAAATGAAGACAACTAGTTTTCAAGAACTTGCTGCTTCTACGAAAATGCTTTAAAGAAAATCTAAGTTCCTAATTTAAAATTTCCTCTAGTATCTCAAATTCTCCTGGGTTGTTTTGCAGGCATCCAAGATCAGGTCAAAAGCTAAGGGCAATGGTGTCCCCAAGTACTGTCCATTCTTAAAAAATATGGGCAACAAAACTCTGCCCAATCCAACCAAAATCCCTTCAAAATAACATTTCTGTGAAAAGAGGGCAGATACATTTCTGGGTTTTTCTTTCAGAAAATGAAAACATACATATTTAAGGGGGGGAAAAGATGTTCATTAAAGTTCTCAATTTTGTATTTGGACTACCCATGACAAAAAGTTCCCTAGGAAGGCATAACAAATAAGCTTCTTATAAATCTATGAATGATGGAACTTGGTTTTTAAAAAAAGTGTGCACAGGGACAAAGATCTCAAAAAATGATGGGAAATTTAAAACAGTGAATGTGCAGAAGATGAGACTGTAAATAACCTTCCCCTTTTAATATTTCTAATACTTGTTATAACCAATGGAAATTTTACGATGTCTTTGTCCAAAGGAATCAGCTTAACAATCTCGGAACCTAAAAGAGTATGCTGAGTACAGAAACTCCAAGTTAGGGGAGGGTTCAATTCTCCCCTTAGAGCTCCCCTTCTCTCCTGCTCTGAGCTGTGGAAACACCCTTCTTGTACAAAAGGGGAGGCGGTTTAATTCATATAAAGAACAAGGAATACAAACAGCAAATACAAACCGCTGTTTCTAGCATTTGAAGCTATAAGGACTGGGGGTGGGGGAGGAAGAGTATTTCTACCTTCACTGACTCTGAGTGAAATTAAAGTTATTATCGGAGGGAAAAGTAAACTGAATGCAACCATCCACAGAGTGAGTCGCAGCCCGCCTTGCGCGGAAGCTGTCGAAACCAAGAGGTGCGGCCTGGTCCAATGTTATCTAAAGGCACCTGGTGGAGTCCAAAACGAGGGTGAAAGCACATCAAGCCTGACTTAAGTTCGCTATACACAGCAGGAAGTGGGGAAAACATGAAAAACAGATATAGTGTGTTGTTTATGTGTATATACTTGTTTTCTTTACCTTGTTGCAGTAAATTCTTGGTCTGAACTGCGGGAGGC
This sequence comes from Miniopterus schreibersii, assembly GCF_964146895.1. Classification (NCBI taxonomy): domain Eukaryota; kingdom Metazoa; phylum Chordata; class Mammalia; order Chiroptera; family Miniopteridae; genus Miniopterus; species Miniopterus schreibersii. The sequence goes on from NC_138110.1 coordinate 64,543,013, forward strand.
AAAGATTTATTACCATCTTTGTGGCTGAAAGGACAGCTTCCAAGCATCAGAAACAGCCTTAAATAAAAAATAAAACTTGGTATTAGACAAGTTAAGATTCAATTCTAAACTTTTAGGAGTTGATTCTTAAGAGAAGAGAATCAAACAGGGCAACAACAAAAACTTTCATACTCGCACCTCTCATGGCCTATACTCAGGATCTTTTTATCTTACATGTGATGCGGGGGGGAAATCAGCCACTGAAAAATTGTGGAGGAGGCTTCTACTGCAGACTGAGCAGGATGGCAAAGACTGCTGGTTCTTGGGCTGGCAGCTGTTCTAAAGACCCAGTGGAGGCAAGAGCCTGTCAGCTCTGCAAGAAAAGTAAAAATCAACATTACTGAGAAATAGAAAATCTTAGGGTTGGAAACACCTTAATAGGACAGCTAATCCAAATAGTCATTTTAATGACCAATGTCCAGGGTGGGGGAAACAGGTAAAGGTGATCAAAAGGTACAAACATCTAATCATAAAAGAAATAAATTCTAAAGATATGATGTATAATATAGTGACTACAGTAAACAATACTACACTGTATATTTAAAACTGCCAAGAGAGTAGATCTTAAAAGTTCTCATCACCAGAAAAAAACATGTAAAGTGATGGATGTTAACTAATTTATTACAGTAGTCATTTTGCAGTATATAAATAAATAATGTTGTACATCTTAAACTTTCACAATGTTATATGTCAATTACAGTGCAATAAAGTTGGAAGAAAAAAATAACCAATGTCCAATAGCCTTTCATACTCTCTCTAGAGATGTAGGGAAGCCACTAAGAAAATCCCTCCCAGTGGCAAACTTGTCCAAAGGATCTGAACTCCTTGGGTGAGGCTAGGCAACTATTCCATGCTTTTCCATCTGGCGAACAAGACCATGAAAAACAGGGACAGGGCCACCCTTTGGGATCTTTGCTGTCATGATCAGTAGGTGCCCCTTGCAGGAGCCAGGCATGTTGGGTGTCCTGTAATATTTTAGCGGGCAATTTTTGCACAGTGAAGATCTGCCATGGGACTTTTAAGTATTTATTTACCTCAGCCTAGTCCCTAACACAGTTTTACCTATAAATACAAAGTCAATTTAACATGGTTTTAATATATGCTAAATTTTCTAGGAAGGGAATTTCCATGTAAGTCATAGGAAGATTGCACTTGGTTTTGTCCAGATCTTTACCAAAAGGTGTTTATCATATCTGAAAACCACATACATCACCGAGAGTAACGCTAATACACTTGATAGTCTGTCTACATTCTAGATGATTCTACATCTTGGTAAAAGCTTCTGATTACTTCTTTATGCCTTCCAGTATGGTCATACCCAAACATTTATACATGAGAATAAATTTTATTGTCACAAAAATTCCTCCTTTAAACTGCAGAGGTATCTCCTTTTACATTCATGATATTGATAATATGTGTCTTCTATTTTTTTCCTAAGTGTTGCTAGAGGTCTATCAATTTTATTAAACTTTTCAAAAAAATTTCTCCTTTATAATACTATTACAGTATTTGCATGTGTGTGTACATATATATATATATATATATATATATGTACACACACACATTTCTGCATATATGAATATACAGGGTGGGGCAAAAGTAGGTTTACAGTTGTGAGTACTCAAAAGTTTATTCTTGTTTTATTATTTATTATTGTATTTTCCATGTGAGCAACTATAAACCTACTTTTGCCCCACCCTGTATGTGTGTGTATATACATTGCCACAAGGAGTTCTCTATTGCCTTGATGGGAAGAGCTTTGGTAAGAGAAAAGAGAGAAACTTTGCTATCATAGAAAAATGCTGTGCCTGGCCGGTGTGGCTCAGCAGTTGAGCACTGACCTATGATCCAGGAAATCATAGTTTGATTCCCGGTCAGGGCACATGACCAGGTTGCAGGCTTGATCCCTAGCATGGGGCATGCAGGAGGCGGCTAATCAATGACTCTCATCATTCATGTTTCTCTCTCTCTCTCCCCCTCTTCCTTTCTCTCTCTGAAATCAATAAAAACATATTTTTTTAAAAAGTGCTGTAAGGTGGTTACTATTAGTAAGATAAAGGACCACTAGTTTGCAATCATCTCTATCCCCACAGCACATCTTAGGTCTTTTTTCTTTCAGGGAGAAATAACAAACTCTGGCAGAGGTAACAATGCCAATTCCTTGAAGTATGGATTTGATTTCCTCATGGGAGGCACCGATTTCACCAACATTTACATCATTCCTATCTCCTTGCTATTTTCTTAGACATTTCACAATGTGGTCTTTTTGTTGTTTTAAAATATTTTCTTAAGATTTTATTTTTTAAATTTTTTTAGAGAGAGAGGGAGAGGGAGAGAAACACTGATGTGAAAGTAGAACATTGAGCTGCCTCCTGCATGCCCCCCACAGCCCACAACCTGGGCATGTGCCCTGACCAGGAATTGAACCAGCAACCTTTCAGTGCATGCAACAATACACAGCCAACTGAGCCACACTGGCCAGGGCACAATGTAGTCTTTTAACTTTAATTTATTCTACACGTCACGAAATTAATTTCTCTGAGAACCTAAATGCCAAGACCAGAACAAGCTGGGCAGGATCTTCTTAGAGCCATGACAAAGAGCTTTCCTATGAGTATAAAGTCAAATGGAAAAGTCTTTAAAATGTATCTGAGTATCCAACTCAGAGGTAAATGGTAGCATGAGATGGAGTTGCCCAGATTGCAACTACCCTCAGGATACCTGCCCTTTGCCTTTAACCTCTGGCATAGAGATCTGCTTCTGCGGTTGGACTTGAGAGATGACCAGGATGAGAGGGACAAGGCGGAACAAAGGGCCTTCAAACTTCTGTTATCTCATAATTTTTTATCTTTTTTTTTTTTTTTTAAAGTATATATTGATTTCAGAGAGAGGAAAGGAGGGAGAGAGAGAGAGATAGAAACATCAGTGATGGGAGAGTCATTGATTGGCTGTCTAGCCCGCAACCCGGACATGTGCCCTGACCAGGAATCGAAACCCGATCTCCTGGATCCTAGGTCGATGCTCAACCTCTGAGCCACGCCCGGCCGGGCTCTCATAATTTTTTAAAATTCCACCTCAGATACCTGAAAGGAAAGAATCTGATTGTCCCACCAATCAATGCAATAATTTAAAAGGTCTTATCTACACTGTGTCTCAGCAAACACAGGGCTCACTCTTCTAGTGAGTCATCAGGCAAGGACCCTCTAATAGTAAAAACACACCACTGGCCAGGGAGGCACATCTACAAAATGGCTTAGAGGAGACTATCAGGGATTTGATTAGATTTAAATCTTACCAAGGGCTTAGCCCTAAAGTAGGTACTAATATCCTTATTTTGCAGATGAAGAAACTGAGGCTCAAAGAAAGGTAAAGCTGGGACTCACATTCCAAACCTTCCCAAACTACCCTGGTTACTGTCTACTTGGTCACCATTTACCTTGAAGGATTTGCCAGGAAGTTATATGGATACCTTACAACCTTTTTTTTTTTTTTTTTTTGCAAATCAATTCTTCCAAACTTAGTATTAATGTGGCTATGCTCTACTGTGTAGAAATTTGGGTACCTTGACTACCCTTTCCAACATGTTTTGGATCAAACCTCAAATTGTTTTTTGAAGAAAATCTTTAGGTAAGCTAGCCCTCTAGCAACTCACCTCATCAGAGGTTAATTCCATTAGTCAACTATTAAAAAATATGAACCTATATTTCACGGAAACAGCCTACTTGTTCTACACAGCACTTGCCAAAATCTAATTTTAGAGAATATTTACAGAGACTGTTCAGTTCATTCACGTTAAATATTTTTTAGTGCCAGCCTAAATGGCACCTCGCGCCTCCTTGCCTGGCCTCCCTGGTGACTGCTGCATTCATATCCCACACCACCATATGACAGACTTCTTAGCAGTGTGGATTCTCAGCTGTAGCAAAAATAAATGTAACACACTGATAAAAATTCAGTGTAGTCAATCTGTGAAGATTCATAGGACACCAGGGTGACACAACACCCCCACCGAGAACCACAAGTTTAGTCTCTAAAACGTATTACTCCATAGAGTTGCCCCTCAGGGTGCACTGAACGATATTCGTGTTGATTCCAGCCATAACCATCACACACGCCTCACTCCACCGAAAATACTCCTTACCAAACTGTTCACTGGTGCTGTGGCCCATTAGCAAGGAATTCAGTAAGAAACAGCTCTACAAAGTTGGGTGCTGTTTGTTTCATTAGGTTATCAAACTGATCATTCTCTACTCGGCAAGTACCTTCTTGTGAAGACCCACGAGAAAACTCTCCTTGGTCTCAGTGCTAGGAACAGCTGCTCCTTCCAGTCAACTCAGTATTTTATGGTATGAATATGAATTATATAATTGATCGTGATCATTTTACTTTGGCTGCTAGAAAGCTCAGAATAAAGTCTGTGGTCTATCCCTCAAATTTGTCTTTGCCTGAATTCTTCACTTATTTTCATGTCATAGTATATATTATGAAAGCTACCTTAAAATAATTTTGGAACAGGATGGGGTACAAATAATAAACCATTCTCCTTTCGGTGGACATTTAGGTTGTTTGCAACTTTATACTATTACAATACTAGGATAAAATCTTAAGTAGATTTTTGTCTTAGTACAATTTTGACTTTTCTTAAGGGGTCCTACATGTTTCTTGTTAAGCTTGCTATTTATGAATAGGATTCTTTTAGCCCATTAATTTTTCTAACGGGTTATTCCTATAAACAGGATATCTGTTCACTTTGGTATCTTCATCACGTGTTCAGTTGGCTCATTGAACTCACTGATTTTAACAGACTTTCAGTTGTTTATTTTGGAGGCTTCCACAATCTCAATGAGAGCCTCTTTCTCAAAATGGAGGTCACAGTTCAATTCCCAGTCAGGGCACATGCCAGGGGTTTTGAGCTAGATCCCCAGTAGGGGGCGTGCAGGAGGCAGCCAATCCACGATTCTCTCTCATCATTGATGTTTCTATCTCTCTCTCTCTCTTCCTTCTCTCTGAAATCAATAAAAATATATATATTTTAAAAAGGGCTAGGTTTAAAACAACTTTGCTTTGTATTCTGATTTTCTTTGCATATCGAGTTTTATTATTTTTATCTTACAGACTAACGATCTATACCACATTTTTCTAATTTTAAACCTTACTTTTATTCCTAGGATAGGCTCTGATTGTGACAGGTTTTTCTTTAAATGTTTTTCAAATTGTACTAAATTTGATTGTTCATATTTCTTTTTAGATGAGACATTACTGCACATTCACATAACATTTACAAGCCCTGTGCTAGACATAAGCACTATAGAGATTAAAATGAAATGGTCAGGTGGTGAAACTATTCTGTCGATACTATAATGATACATGACATTATGCATTTGTCAAAACCCACAGAACTGTACAACAAAAAGAATGAAACCTTAATGTAAATTACGGACTTCAGTTAATAACAGTACATTAATATTGGCTCATCAATTATAACAAATGTACCACAGTAATGCAAGATGTTAATAATAGCAGAAACTGTGGGCAAGGGAGAAGAGATATATGGGAATGTTCTGCTCAATTTTTCTGTAAACCTAAAACTATTCTTTTTTTTAAAAAGTATAATAATAAAAACAAAGAATGATTGGGGGAAAATATGACTGAAAACAAATTAAGACTGGAGATCAAGTTGAAACAAGTGATTGTGCCATTACAGGATGAGCGTGGCAGACACTTTTAAAAATATCTTACAAATGATGGTATCTGTTTCTTTGGGAAATAGTGATGCCCAAACACTGTAGGAGTTCATAGGACTGGTTGCCATCTAGACCTTCATATGCTCTTATCATCTTTCTGGTTCCAACACCCCTGGACCTTTGAAGGTCAAATGCCTCCTGCCTAATGCTTAATTCAGAAAAAAGAATAGCTCACCATATGAAAATGAAAACAGCCTAGCCCAGGAAGACGGCCTCCCAAGTCCTGCCTGGGAAAAGGCCAAGTGTTATCTGAACTCTTTGCAAACACTGTCCAGTAAATACTTACAAATTACAGCCTCCTTCTCCAAGTCTGGCATGTAAGTACAAGAAAGATTAGGTCTGAGTATTAATTGGGGACCACAGATCATGGCTAAAGTGCCCTGCAGTTCAGAGAAGTAGCTTGGAGCCACATAATAACGGCATTATAAGATAGCAAGGTAATGGAGGCTTATAAGCAGATGCCAATTTTCATTACAGAGGCTTTTTTTTCCTTTTTATTACAAAATATTTCAGATAAAAAGGTAAAGATTATTATATGGTAGATACTCTGATACCACCACCTAGACCTAGCAAATGTTAACGTTTTGACATGTTTGCTTCTCATTTTGGTGTTAAGAGCAAAATTTATAAGATATAAACAAAAACCACCACCAATCCTATTTCTGCTCCCTTTTTACCGAGAAGCAAGTATGTGAAGATGGCATTTCTCATTCACATCAGTATAGGTATGTGTGTGTGTATCAAAACAACATACAGTAGTTTTATGTATTTTTAATGTACCTTAATGATAATATACCATGAGTATCATTTTATAACTTGCTTTCCTATTAAGCATTATTATTTTAAGGTTTCTATATTGACATGTGTATAGTTATTTTTTAATTTTTTAATATATATTTAGCTTATTTAACTGCACGGTCCTATTTGCAAGTCTTAAGGCATTACAAGCTTCCTTCTAACAGTTATTATGGAATGTAAAAGTTTGTAACAGAGTTTTCTGCAGATGACATTCGGAGTGGGGAAGGATGGCTTAAATCAATGTTTTTCAATTTGTGGTTTTGAAATCAAGTTATGGTTTGAAGAAAAGAAATAACTAAAAGAGAATACAAAATATTAAAGTACACATAGCATTATGTCATGAAACTTTTTTTTAAAAATATATCTTTATTGATTTCAGAGAGAAGAAGGGAGAGGGAGAGATAGAAACATCAATGATGAGAGAGAGTCATTCATCAGCTGCCTCCTGCGCACCGCCCACTGGGGATCGAGCCCGCAACCCAGGCCTGTGCCCTGACCGGGAATCGAACTTCGATCTCCTGGATCACAGGTCAATGCTCAACTGCCGAGCCATGCCGGTCTGGTTGTCATGAAACTTTTGTTCCTGTTTCATACATATACACACAACAAATGTATATACTAGATTCAATATAAAACATTTCTCATTGTGCTCTTGATGAAAAAATTTGAAAAACACTGGCCAAAAGTATACCCAGAAGTGAGGAAAGAATTCACAGGAGTAACATCTGAACTGGGGAAAACTAGGATACATGTCTGACCTCACAGGCAACTCTGAAGAGTCACAGATATTACACATTAACAGTACAATGGACAATATATGTTTGACTATAGGAGCTAAGATGCAAGAAAGAACAGGAAAAAAAGGGCAAGGGCACTAGGGAGAGGACAGAAAGAGTCAAGGCATAGAGATGGGACAGTGTGAGGCAGGTTCAAGAAATGAATATGCCACTTAGCTCAAGGGGGAAGGAGGAGGCAGGGCTGGAAAGGCAGATGGAACCAGATGGGGAGAGCTTTGAAAGTTATGCCAGGGAGCTTCAGACTCCCTGAAGTGTCTCTCCAAATCACAGATCAAGAATCACAAACTCAAATTACTAAGCCATAATCAGCATTTTAAAAAATTAAGAATAGAGCCCGGCCGGGCGTGGCTCAGAGGTTGAGCATCGACCTAGGATCCAGGAGATCGAGGTTCGATTCCTGGTCAGGGCACATGCCCGGGTTGTGGGCTCAATCAATGACTCTCTCATCATTGATGTTTCTATCTCTTTCTCCCTCTCCTTTCCTCTCTCTGAAATCAATAAAGATATATATATATAAAGAATAGAAAGAAAATGTGAGTGCAGCACACAAGGGTGAAAAGTGTTTCGTGAAACTTTTGTTTCAGATATAGATATCTGAATCTTTCTTCCTCCCTCCCTTTCTCCCTGGGTTTTGATGTAAAAGGTATTTCTTACTAAGGGCTGTAGTAAAAAAATAAAATAAAATGTTGAAAGCCACTGGTCAAAGGGAAGTCACAGAAGACTTAAAACCAGGAAAAGAAATGGCACTAATGAAAAGTCTGCCATTAACCTCCTAGATAACAACAGCAATTCTGAACCACTTAGAGGCAATTCGCCCTGCAAGGGGTTTCCCTTTCCTGTAGCTGATGTGCTCCTACCATATTTTTTGCACTACGTGAGGGGCGATCTTTGCAAATGGCTTCCTGAAGGCATCAATGAGTATCCAAGTACAAACTACTTAGACATAAACTGCCAACCTCCGTTTTTCCCTTGACATTTTCTTCCTTTGATTTTTTTTGAGGGAGGGGTATCCTTTTAGATGTGGAAGGAAGAAAATGGACTATGTTTAACATGTTACTGAGTATCTCACAAGGATTTCAAAGCTATCTTATAAGTCTTTTATTGTTAAAAATTTTTATTAACTTTTTAAGATCACTGTAGGTTCATGTACAGTCATAAGAATCAATACAGAGAGATCCATGGACCCTTAACCAGTTTCCCTCAATGGTAACATCTTGCATAGCTATAGTAAAACAGCACCACCAGGAAACTGGCAATGACATAACCCACAGATCTTACTCAGATTTCATAAGTTTCGCATGCACTTGTGTGTGTGCACCTATGTACTTAGTGCTATGCAATTTTATTCTATGCATAGATTTATGTAATCACTCCCACAGTCAAGATACAAGAATAGTTCCCTCACAAGGATGCCATGTACTACCCTTTAAGAAGCCTTTTATTTTGTAAGTCCAAATACTCTATTACTACAGAAGTCTTGAAGTCCTAAGCCCCTCAAGTGAAGGCTCCCGTTAATTCCACTACCCACACTGTCAGAAACAAGCTTGAGCGACATGTTATTGTTGGTGTACCTGTCACTTAAATGATAAATGTGACTATGTAGAAAAACGCAAAAGTATATATGAAGAAAAACAACACAAACTAGAATTATGATCACACATTTGTTAGAAATCTATATCAGAAATATGTACACATGACAAGTTTGGGAGGTAATGGTGGACAAACAGAAATTTAAAATATGCAATGTATTAGAGTAATGGGAAAAGTTTTTGTTTTTTTCTTTCATGTTTAAAGTTGATGTAAGAAGTTAAACAACTGCATGGGTTCCTGAGGTCTCAGGATGATATCAGGGAGGAATGTGACTCTATATGCATGCCCACAGTATTTCTTGCAGCTGACAGCCCCTACGGGATTGGATGTCCAGAGAGAGACACACCTTTCTCCTCTGCCTCCCTGTACTCAGGCTGAGTAAGGGAAAGTGCAAGGGAAGGGCTGAGAAGAGATCCAAAGTAGGGTGACCAACCATGTGGTCTACCCAGGACTGAGGTATTTCCCAGAATGTGGAACCCTCAGCGCTAACACCAGGAGAGTCCCGGGCAAACTGGGACAAGTTGGTCATCCTATCTGGAAGGTTTCTGCCTGTGCTTCTTCAAACCTTTTTGTTGTTGAGGACTCAGAAGCTGGGGGTGGGGAATCGTGGAGGGATAATTCAGAAGGGAATAAGGTGACCATGACACTTTCTGAACACCTGAGCACCGACCTTCCTTTGGCCTACAAAGAAGCTGCCATAGCTGAGTTATACAACCTGATTTTGAGTCTCACAAAAATGTAATGGAAAGTAATTCTGGCAGTTACACATATTTTAAAGACTAGGCTCAAACAGGTTACAGTGGGGGGGGGGGGGAGAAGAAAAGATTACCTGTCAAATAAGAGAAAAGCATTTAACCTCAAAGAGTGGGTGGAATACCAATGTACTGAGCAATTTTATAAATTGGGCACTTCAGCTTTTAAAGAAGTACAGTACTTCTTATAATTTCCAAACTGAGTTACTTGCCCATCCATGAAAAAAATTGACTTATGTGCAATCTTCTTAGATGAAAGACAGCTGTCCCAGCCTATCCCACACAGTCACCCACCAGTAAGAGGTGCACAAGGAGACCAGAACATAGGTGTGGGCCCAAAAGAAGCTAGCAGTATTACAAACTTGGAGCCAATTCACCCTTCAAGGGTTTAACATGTGCTGGGCATAAGTAGATTTAAAACCTCATAGGCTCGAAGCAAGGCATAGATGGGTATAGTTTTTACTTTAAAGAGACCCACACACTCAAAATAAGGACACGGTCAGAGTTCTAATACCATTTACTCAATGCCTTAATAGCAATGTCAGCAAAATTCTGTGGGAACCCACATGAGGCAGCCAGGCTCTCCATTTACAAACCTGACCTTAACTCCATTCCTCTCCTCAGGCCTTATTCTATCTGTTCTTGCCTCTCTCCTGAATCCTCAACTTATCTCTGACTACTAGACCCTTTCCTCAACATGGAAACAACATTCAAACCTCTTCTGCCCTCAACAGGCCATCAAAAAACCCTGCCTTGCCCTAGCCAGTTTTGCTCAGTGGTTAGTGTTGGTCCGTGGACTGAAGGGTCCCGAATTCGATTCCAGCCAAGGGCACGTACCTCGGTTGCAGGCTCGATCTCTGGCCCCGTTTGGGGCAAGTGCGGGAGGCAACCAATAGATTTTTTTCTGTCTCTCCCTTCCACTCTCTCTGAAAAGCAATGGAAATAAATATCCTCAGGTGAGCATTAAAAAAAACCCAAAAAACAAAAAACCTGCCATGGTGCTGTGTCTTTTTTAGGGTTGCCAACTTAGCAAATACAAATATTAAATGCCCACTTATGTCTGAAAATTGAATAAATAATATATATTTTCATTTAGTATAAGAATGTCCTATTTGGGCCATGTACTATTTGGGCCATACACTAAAAAATCATTTATTGCACATTCAGTAAACTAGGAACAGAAAGGAACTCCTCAACACAATAAAGGGCATTTATGAAAAAACCCACAGCTAATAAAACTTAATGGTGAAAGACTGAGAGCATTCCCCCTAAGATCAGGAACAAAACAAGGATGCCCACTTTCACCACTTCTATTCAATTCCGTACTAGAAGTTCTAGCCAGAGCAATTAGGCAAAAATAAATAAATAAAAGGGTACCCAAAGTGGAATGGAAGAAGTAAATCTATCTCTACCCACACATGATATGATCCTATACACAGAAAACCCTAAAGAATCCACACACATACAAAAAACTATTAGAGCTAATAAAAGAATTATGCAAAAAGTGCAGGGTAAATAAATCAGATATATTTCTATACATTAATAAGGAGAACTTTGTAAAGGAAATTAAGGCAATCCCACTTACAATAGCATCAAAAAGAATAAAATACTTAGGAATAAATTTAACTGAGGAGGTGTAAGACTTGTACACTGAAAACTACAAAATGTTGATGGAAGCCTGGCCGGGCGTGGCTCAGCGGTTGAGCGTCGACCTAGGATCCAGGCAATCAGGGTTCGATTCCCGGTCAGGGCACATGCCCAGTTTGCGGGCCCAATCCCCAGTTGGGGGAGTGCAGGAGGCGGCCAATCAATGACTCTCTCATCATTGATGTTTCTATCTCTCTCTCTCCCTCTGCTTTTCTCTCTCTGAAACCAATAAAGATATATTAAAAAAAGAAAAAAAATGTTGATGGAAGAAATTAAAGATGACCTAAATAAATGAAAAGACATCCTGTGTTCATGGACTGGTGACTTAATATGTTAAGATTGAAAGCTGCTGCCTTGGCTGGGTGGCCAGTTGGTTGGAGCATTGTCCTGTACACCAAAAGGTTTCAGGTTTAATTCCCAGTCAGGGCACATACCCAGGCTGTGGGTTCAATCCCCATTTGGGGTGTGTAAGGGGGCAACTGATCTATATTTCCCATATCAATGTTCTCTCCCCCTCCTCTCTCTTTCTCTCCCTTCTTCTCTTGAATCAATCAAAACATATCCTTGGGTAAGGATTAAAAAAAAAAAAAATGAAAGATGCTAAATACCATTAGTCACTAGGGAAATACAAATCAAAACCACTTCACAACCACCAGGACGGCTATTTAAAAAAATACAGAAAATAACAAGTGCAGGTGTTAGCAAAACTGGAACCCTAGTACACTGCTGTTAGGAATTTAAAATGGTACAACCACTGTGGGGAAATGTAGTAGTTCCTCAATAAGTTAAATATAGAATTAACATATGACCCAGCAATTTCACCGCTAGGTATATATACTCAAATGTACTGAAAACAGGTATTCAAACAAAAACTGGTACATAAATGTTCACAGCAGCACTATTCACAATAGCCAAAAAAATCCAATGCCCATTAACTGATGGACAAACAAGATATGGTATATCCATCTCCACAATGGAATATTACTCAGCCACAGAAAGGAATGAAGTACTGATACATGGTAGAACATGGATGAACCTTGAAGGCATTCCACTACATTAAAAAAGCCAGACAAAAAAAGGCTACATATTGCATAATTGCATTTAAAAAATATTCAGAATAGGTAAATCCATAGAGACAGAAAGCACATTAGTAGTTGCCAAGGTCTGGGGAAACAGGGAAATGTGGAGTGACTGCTTAATGGGTATGGAGTTTTCTTTTGGGGTGAAGAAAACGTTCTGGAACTACATAGTGGTGATTGGTTGCACAATATCAATATACTAAAATATTACTGAATTGTATGCATTTAAAATGGCCAATTTTATGTGTAACTTACCACAAAACATTATTCATTGCTTATCTGAAACTTAAATTTAACTGGGCCGCCTGTATTTTATCCAGCAATCCTAGTCCTACTCTAAATCCTGCTCAAGTTTTCCCTTCTCTTCTAAAGTTCTCAAGGAATTGCCTCAACATTTGCAACCCATTCCTTAACTCTCACTCATTCAACAGATGTGCAGTCTGGCTTCTGCCGACAATTCAATTCAAACTGCTATTGTTAAGGTCATTGGTAATATCCTCATTAGCAATTTATTGATTTTTTAGTTCTTATCTTAATTGTTCTCCTTCCAGGAACTGACATACAAACTCTCTATTTGTTTATTTTCAAATCCTCACCAAGGATATGTTTTCATTGATTTGAGAGGGAGGGGGGAGAGAGAGAAACATCAATGTAAGCAACATCAATCGGTTGCCTCCCTTACTCACCCCGACCGAGGACTGAACCCACAACCTGGGTATGTGCCCTGTCCAGTAATCGAACCTGCAACCTTTTGGTGTACAGGACGACACTCCAACCGAGCCACACCAGCCAGAGCCAAACCCTCTTTTTAAAATTATGCTCCTTTCCCTTTGGTTTCTGGGCAGTAAAAGTTAACTCAGCAGGTTTGGGATATACAAATCCTGCACATTCCAAAGGAACTGGCCCTTCACCACATACCAGGAGATAATCTCTAAGCCTTTAGGACATCCTGCCTGATACACTGTCTATATACACCTGGGGCCTGGGGCCATGACAGTTTATACTAACAATGTGATTTATGGTGGGAGTCTTGAGCTAGGCTGTATCAGCTGGACCTTTGGAAAGGCTACAGATTGAGTAAGGTTCAACCATGTGGGCACGCATGCCTATGTGACTGACGCCCCCCCCCCAATAAAAACCCTGCACACCAAGGCCCAAGTAAGCTTCTATAATTGGCAATATCTGTACATGCTATCAAACATCACTGCTGGGATAAATTAAGAGATGTCTGCACAACTCCACTAGAATAGGACAACTAAAAGCTGTGCCTAGTCTCTACACTAGCTCCTTTTTCCTTTACTGATTTTAATCTGTATCCTTTCACTGTAACAAACCCTAACTCTGAATATAACAGCTTTTTTAGTTCTGCAAGTCTTCCTAGGGAGGGTAGTCTCTGGACCCCTGCCACCATTTTTGTTTCTCTGTTCTTTCTTTGCCGCTGGGTCTCCTTTGCTTTGCTCTCTCACGAATGCTGGTACTCCACTGCTGGCCTCTTCTCCCCTTGCTGCCTGCAATAACCTCTTCCCCACCTGGCCCAGGCAATTTAGCTCACTTGTGGTTCTGCCTGCCACCTGTCCTCAGCCCCGTTTGAGACCCTGGCCCGAACCCTTTCTGCCTGGAAGGCCATCTCAGCACAACCAGAGCAGACTCATCACTAATCCTTTACCCAAATTCCTTTCTGCTTTGATTCCAATTTTAGTTGCTGACTTCTATCAATCCAGAGACCAAAATCTTCATTTCCCAATCCAGTCAGTTACCAAGTCTTGTCTTTCTCCCCTTTTAAACATCGCTGGAATTCAAACTTTCCATTCCCACAGTTCTGGCCTTTGTTTCTCAGCTGAGTTCTTGCATACATCTGTAAAATATTCTCCAATTCATCTCATGCACCTCCCACTCCCAAATCTAGTACTACCCTACTTTTTACCTAACATTTCTGAAACACCAATCTGCCCAATTAGTCCCCAATTTAGATCCCTTTTGAGAGAGTCCAGACCCTGTAGACGTAGGCTGTTAAGGAAGGCCATAGGCTTTTGTGACCCAGATACTCTCTACCTCCCTAGAATCACCCTCTGCCTTCCTTCCACCCCCAACTCTCCAACAAGGCCCAACCACACTCACTAAACATTACTGTCTATGTTATAGGACCCACTCTAGGCACTGGAAATTAATTAGACAAAGTTAACTCAACAGGCTACTTTCCAACAGGAAAACCAATTAAATAAACAGAATAATTTCTAATACTGCTGAGGACAGTGAGGAAAATGAAGCTGGAGAAAGTCACAGAGCATGAACAAAGGGAAACAGGGTACTGTTTGGATGGGGAAGTCCTCTCTTAAAAAGTCATCTTTGAGAGACCTAGATAATGGTGGGAGGGATATTTTTAAGAGAAATTCTCAGACTCCCCAATGTTTACAAATGTTACTTGTATTGTTACACATATATGCCTGGCCTGTATGGCTCAGTGGTTAAGCATTGACTCATGCACAGGCAGGTCGCTGGTTCGATTCCTGGTCCGGGCATAAGCTAGGGTTTTGGACTTGATCCCTGCTGGAGCGTGCAGGAGGCAACCAATCCATGTTGTTTCTCTCTCGTGGATGTTTCTCTCTCTCTCCCTTCCTCTCTAAAAAAATAAAAACATATTAAGAAAAGTTACATATATACAATCTCCACAACCAAACCTGAAGCCCACTAGACTGCTCCTGTTATGGCAGTAGTAAGTTTCCTTCTCATCTGAGCTACTTGCCATGAAAGACATTCTGCTTGGCCATAGTTGAGAACCTCTGGCCCAACAGGCACTCATACAATTCTACTCTTCAAACTTCAATTTTAGGGAGAAAATATCCCAGGGGTGCAAAAGAGGTCAAAATGCAGAAGAGGGGGCTAAGAGGAAGATATTAAGCTCACTAATTCTGAAATGGCTTTTTAAAGCAGGAAGAATCAGTAGCAACTAAGGAAAACTAACCAAATCTAAACAAGAATAAGGACTTTAACTTTGGAGGGAGTGAAGAAAAAACATGCATGGAGGAAAATCCTGAAATGTAAGTGAAGTTGTATAAGATTCTTATTTTATAACAAAGTATATGAAAACCAATTTTTATTAATTATTATTTTAAAATGTTTTTATTGATTTTAGAGAGAGGAAGGGAGAGAAACACTGATAAGAGAGAACCATCAATTAGCTGCCTCCTATTAGGGATCAAGCCCGTAACCCAGGCATGTGCCCTGACTGAGAATCAAAGTGGCAACCTCTAGGTGTATGGCACAACGCTCAACCAACTGAGCCACACCGGCCAAGGCCAAAAACCAACTTTTAAAAATTGGCTTTAGAAAATTTCTGACTAAACTTTTATCCTAAAAATGCAAAGTAACTGTGAAATAAGGATGGTAAACAGAGAAAGAAAAGTGAGAGAAATTACTTGAAAATAGGACATTTTAAGGTTTGTTATTTACCTGCACAAATTAGGTTACAATTAATTCACAATAACATACACTACCTTCAATATGTCACAGACAAGAACACAATTAAGTCTCCTCAACAGATAAGTTTATTACAAACCAACATTCTGGCTTTTGTAACTGTTTCACAACATGGTACAGTGCATAGCTACAGCATTTAAGAGCAGAAATGCTAGAAGGCCCTTCAGAGAGCAGAGGTGAACACTTTCTCATGGAGGAAGGCCAGCTTTTCTAAGCGAGTTCGTTTCAGTAGTGGGAGCCATTCCCAGTGGAATAACTCTACCACACGGTACCCAACCCGATTCAGCTGCCGCCTCTTCATATTGTGCAATCCAAGCAGATCCCTGGTACCATAGCAGTACTGGTTCTTGTTTGTCAACTGAATAGCCAGCTTCACTTGCGGGGCCTGCATGCAGGCTGGTGGGCATGGGCCAGCCATCTCCATAGCCCCCAATCTGTCTGCCACATTGTTAAGGGAGGCCTTCAAGGGTATGGATGCTTTCTTCTCTAATTCCATGGGCTGCTGCCCAGTCTCTGTCACAATTTCCCCCTGGAAATGACCTCCTGATTTCCCCTTTAGTAGCTGATTCATCAAATCATCTGTAAGATTGATTCCCACATGCTTGAACCTTAATTTGGCTATATCTTCAGTAGGTGTGGCTTCACTGTTAAATGGTAATGGCTTCATATTAACATCAAGCTGGACCTCCAAGTCAGAAGATCGGGTATGAGGCAAAATCATATGGTGTTTGATATACTGGGGCCCACCCAACATGGTCTCAAGTAAAAAGAGAGCTTCTAGGAATTCAGGCTTTGAGCTCATATCATTCCTAGCTGCATTCCACAGTACTTCTGACCCCTCTTGCTGAAGGTGAGAACTAAGACGGTTGCCTCTATAATCTGGACACTCAATGCCAACTGAACCGTCAAGAGTATACAGCTCCTTAATTAGTTCAAACTTACTTCTCTCCTGAGCTAACCTGACGAACCCTGGACTCAAAGCGAAATTGATGAGCTCTACTGGAAAGTACTCAGAAAATGCAAGACCCAGCAGGCAAGTGAGCAGGTGTTCTGGGTAACGGTTGAACTCAGGCATCTTTCTGTGAATCTCATTTATCAGACTAGAATAAAACTCTTCTGCATTGGGTGGCTTATAATTCAGAGTTCCAAATGACCACAGAAACTTGGCAACATCTTTACTTCGACAGTATGCTACCCTAGGAGGCACAGAAGCAGCCACAGCATTCATTACCCCTTCATCCAAGATGCGTAAGGCAGAGCAGGCAAGAGTCAGGTGCATGACACCCTGAACTCCCAGGGAAGGAATTCGCTGAGGAGCAATCTGCCCAAATTGCTTCATGAAATTTACATGATCCACGTGAGTGAAACGGAACATTTTAAGAATATTCACTAAGGCATAACTACTCAGATGCTGCATGTCAGCACACACCAAGTCTCCAATTTTCCGCATGACAAATTCTGAGAGACTACTACTTGATTTAAAGAACCCCAAACAGATTGTACCAGCCTCCTCTAAATTGATAAAATCTATATACTTGAGGATCAATGATTCCAGTTTTTGCATTAGATCCTGGGGTACCTGACGATTTTCACCTATAATATAAATCAGGTGAATCAGCTGGGACAAGGATAGGTCTTTCCAGTGCAAATGAAGATAACTAAAAAAGATTTTTAAAAACCGAGGCACTCTGCGGCCCAAGTATCGCCAGAGGTCAGCAACCAAGAGTAGCTGATCCAGATTCATATCCCACACCTTATGGCAAAATCTGGTTTCATACACATCTAGCACTGAATGGGAATGAGGGATTCCTAAACTGACAAAGGCTTTCAAAATACTGATCAGATCTGGGGTCTCAAAGAGATGTATGTTTTTCACACTCAGCTGGCAGAGCAATGCAAAGTTGGCACTGGACAGCAAAACAGGATGTTGCTCTGAAGGCATAGAGCTCAGCTTACAGAAATAATCAGCAATGATTTGAGGCTGGAGATTATCTTGATAAACTGTGACTTTGTGCAAAATCAGTTCACCTTCTGAAACAGACAGGGGCTGACAAGGCTCAGATTTGCTATAACTGTGAAGCTGGTACTCTGGTCTTAGCTGGAGGAAAACTCGGGGGTCTTCAAAGGAATCAAAAACTTCTACATCCTCTTCATCGCCTTTTGTAGCCCTAGGGGAGCCTGATTTCAATGCGCTGGCCTTAGAGGCAGAAGCCCTGCTGAACTCCAAACCCAGGAGGGTACCGCTGGTCGTCAGGATCCCCCGAGAAGAGGAGGTGCTACAAATGTGCTCAACTTTTCTGGCAGGATGGCGGAGACTACTGTGTTCTGGAGGGTCCTGTCCCTTGTGCCGTGTGCAGTTTCCCACATTCCAATATGCCACACTTTGGGTTGCACTGTAAGCAAAAGGGTTGCAAAACGCTCGACATCCTAAAGGTTTTAATAACTTGAGAGTGGCTACCATTCTGGTGTCAGTACTGATCGTTTTGGCAGTCAGAACACAGTCCTCACAGGTTTGACCAAGCAATTTCTTGTATATATGGTGCTTGATTAGAGCTGGACTGGGAGGCGTTCCACAGAAACTGCCTGGAAATCTTCGGCATATCACAAGAGCCATGGATCACAAATGACTGGGCCAGAATTGGTGCCAGATACTGAAAAAAGGGTAGATGAAGAATAAGTGGCTTCCACCTATCACAATACCAAAATTTACACATTATACGAAATGAGTTAAAACTCTGCTGTCCACTTAAGTAAGTTCAACACTGGTGAATGCCCAAACCACAAGATAGCACACATCAAGGATAAACTCCGTGTGACTTGCATAAAGACACAAGAAAACCTCAAAACCAGGGTACTACTGGACAGTTCTTCAGAATGCCGCTCAGTCCAAACTTCCTTCTGGACTTCCTCTGACCTCTGGACAGACTTCCTTTATGGCAGAAGGAAAGTAGTGATGGTTAGAGAAGAGACGGTTGCTCTGTTAACTTCCAACAGGAAGGAAGGCAGACTTTCAAAAAGAAAACTAGGAACAAAAGTGAGCAACCTATT
The DNA here is from genome assembly GCF_964146895.1 of Miniopterus schreibersii. NCBI lineage: Eukaryota > Metazoa > Chordata > Mammalia > Chiroptera > Miniopteridae > Miniopterus > Miniopterus schreibersii. The sequence goes on from NC_138110.1 coordinate 64,561,984, forward strand.
CCATCTCTGTGGTATCAATGCATAAAGACCCATGTGGAGAATAAGAAAGTTGGTAAAAGCTGTCATGCTAACACCAAAAGTAAAAAGTGGGATTTGGTGTAAAGTTTAATTGGTTATACTCAAAATAACCCTTCTGATTCCCCAAGTACAAAACTTTTGATTACAGAATTCTGTTGCTCTAATGCTGTTCCTATGGCTGTTAGAAGATGCCTATTCTCCTCTCCAGGAGGCTTGTAAGAGAGTTTGAACCACTACTGCAGAGTAGTCATGCAGTTGGGACATATACTCAAAAACTCACTCATTTTGAGGGGTGCAGGCAGAAGGCCAAGATCCTGCTCATTGTCAGTTCATGGGTGGAAAACAAAAAGGTTCTCAAAGCTGGGCTCAGGGTACAGGGAACACCAATTCACACGACTGCCCTGCTGACAAGCAAGGGGAGCAGCACAGCTTTCCTCTGGAGGCGGTGGATTAGCAATGCTTTAGTGAGTCAGGTGTTGATTATCCTGCAAGTCCCAGTTTTCTCCCACAGTAGAAAGCATGAGAGGATATGAACTCTGCTGTACTCTTGCTTTCTTGAAATGCTTATTGTCTTTCCTTGCACGTGAGAAATGCCAAAGCCTGACAAGCAAAATCCAGGGAGCCCTGAGCTGCCAAGATACAGACCAGACAGGGCTGGTGCTGCAAAAACCCCCTCAAGAGTTCTGAGGGAAACAGAATGACTTTCTGAAATGCCCGCCCACCTCCTGTCAGCCCCTTCCGTCCAGAGCCCATAGTGTAAGATCTAGGAGACCAAAGGGCAGGTTAGTGGCTTTGTTCAGATAACTCAGAAAGGTTTCTCTGGATAGCAGGAATGTGTGCTCCAATTTCTTTGTGAACCAGAACAGAATTCTTTCACATGAAATCATTACACATTTGATTCTCTACTGTGGCCTGTGGACCCATTCTGCACTCCAAATTTCAGTCTATGGGTCCGGATGCCACAGACGAAATATCAGCAAATTATGGCCCAACTCTAGCCCTCCACCTGTTTTTGTAAGTAAAGTATTATCTGAACATAGCCAGGTCATTCATTACTGTTTATAGCTGCTTGCTCACAATAGGAGCAAAACTGAGCAATTGTGGCAGAAAATATACGGCCTGCAAAGCATAAAATATTTACTACCTCACCCTTTGCATAAAGTTTATTATGGACCATAAGTTTATTCCTACGAATGCAGATGGCCACCTTTTTAAAAATTAGAAAACATTAGGAAAATAATACTTAAATTTTATTTTTTCTTTAATATTTAGATAATTAAAGATTTATACCTCAGAAAAAGTCACTAGGAATCTCAATTAATACTGCAACATAGGCATGGTGGAAACAAAAGAGAGAGTTAGTAATGGGACTCTCCAGGTGACAGAACAGGGCTTTTAAGAAGACTTGTTTTGGATCCTGGAATGTAAATTTAGTCCAACACAATGTGCAACTAAAGCCATAAACTATTCAAATCTGTAGTCCTTCATCTCATCTTGGGAACTAGATCTGAAGAAATAACTTGTAAAAAAGACAAAATATTTTTTTACAAAAATAGCTATGCAGTCTAAACAAAAAAACTGGGGGAAAAAACCCCAAATGTTCATCCAGAAGGGGGAGGCTGGTTTACAGAATGTGTAGCAGCCATCAGTACATGAAAAAGTACATACAAATATCAGTGGGATAAATAGAACACAAATGAGTGCCATCACCTAAAATACCCTTATATAAAAGGAAAGTAGTTATATAATGTCTTTGTGAGGGACACTTTGTTATACCTTTGATAAATGAACTTTTTTCACCTTTTTATTGGGGTTAAAAGTGTTAATACAGAAGAATATATGGATTAATTTAACAAATACCTTTATAAATTATATAATTTTAAATTACTTCAATTAATACTACCTAACAATACTTAATAAAATTACTATGCATGGTCTTAAAGTTAACAAGTATCATTTCTTAGAACATCAATGTCTGACTGGTGCAGATTCCATGTCTTGGATTAATGTGGCTCTTTTTCATTTGTAAAACTACAGGCTAAGTCCCAAGATGGAAATAAGAAGAGCCACAATTGTCTTAGGGCCTCTTCTGTGCTAAGCCTTGTATGAGCTATTTTATCTGCATTCATTCCAATCCTTATAGGATTTCTGTAAGGTAGGATTTATCATCTCCCTATTGATGAGGAAAAGAGGACTTCACAAGACTAAGAAACCTGCCAAAGGTTACAGACAAGGCACACAGTGAGTTTGACATCAAGGATTGTCTGATTCATTCCAAAACTAACATTGCTGGTGTAATGGATAGACAATAGGGCAGTCAGATTCCAGACAGGGAAGTAGGGAAGGCAATGAACAATCTATAGGGTGCAGGGAGCTGGAGGGTTAGAACCTAATGAGGTCAAATGGGCCCACCCACCTCTAACAGTCTGGGAATCTATCACTACTGTTAGTTTATAAAACAAAGAGAAGAGCTCAAAGAGGGAAATCTACATAAAGTAGTGGGCTTACAAGATGCCCCAGTATCAAGGTAAAGAGATCTAACACATTTGAAGGCCTGAAAGTTGGGAAGAGAGATATGGGATCCAAAATTTAGAATTCAACATAAGAGAGAAGCAAAGGAAAACCCCAGGATAATGATGAAGGAAGATCCCAGGACTAGAGCTGTAAGCAAACATAAAGAGCAACCAGTTTATGCTGGAGGGGATAGTTGTTACCTGGGAAAGGAGATTTACACTTCTAATTGATAATCTGGGATAAGGCAGACAGAAAACCAAACCAATTAACAAAAATTAGCTGCAGGAAAACAAAAAGGTTGTACAAGACAAAAAATGTTATATTACATTCCCTGCTCAATTGTGAATAATATTTATATAATCCTATTAATATAAACCTTGAATATCAAACTAACCAAAAATTATGAGCAAACTGGCCCTGGCTGGGTAGCTCAGTTGGTTAGTGTGTAGTCCCGATACGCCAAGGTTGCAGGCTCAGTCTCCAGTCAGGGGACATGCAATAATCAACCAATGAATGCATAAAATAAGTGGAACAACAAATCAACGTTTTACTCTCTCTCTCTCTAAATAAAATTAAAAAAAAATATGAGCAAACTAGCTCGGCCAGGCGTGGCTCAGCGGTTGAGCATCGACCTAGGATCCAGGTGATCAGGTTTCGATTCCCGGTCAGGGCACATGCCCAGGTTGCAGGCTCGATCCCCAGTTGGGGGCGTGCAGGAGGCAGCCGATCAATGACTCTCATCATTGATGTTTCTATCTCTCTCTCCCCCTCTCCTTTCCTCTCTCTGAAATCAATAAAGATATATTTAAAAAAAAAAAAAAAATATATATATATATATATATATATATATATATATATATGTATATAAGCAAACTATATTCAGAGGCTAAAGGGAGGTGAAGATGGGTAGGGAAAGTTAGGTAGTGATAAAAGAGACCTAGAGACTCAAAGTCCACAGAGAGGTCAAAAGATTTTTATAGATATTGATATATATCTCCTAGAAATAAGAAAATAGCAACACAAATATGTTATTCAGGAATATACTGATAAATGCCAAAGAAACAGACAAATAGTTGATAGTGCCTCTAGGAAACAAAAATAAAGGGAGAAAAGAGAGGAAATTAGTATTTAGTGTTATAAACTCTATCAAACTATTCGACTGTGTAAACCATACCCGTGTATAACTTTGACAAAAATTAAATTTACAAAATGCATGTGCTAACAGGAAATTAAGGTATTCATCAAGAAGACAATCAGTGAATAGAGAAAGCAATCTTAATATTCAAGGAAAATATTGGAAAGCTATTCCCAGTGTCAGCACTTTTACTGTCTCCAGAACTTCTTTATGGATGCTCACAGAATGGGCAGAAATGATAACAAAATTATCTTAGAGGCATGCAGAGCCAAACTGCAAATAGCAAACAGTAGCTACTTACTTTTTCATCATGGAACTTTTAGTGTTACGTGTACAGACACCATATCTATATATAAGTATGAAATATGACCACTTCGGAAGCTGGGTCTTAAATACTGCAGAAAAAGGGAAGAAACACAAAATACAGAACCAATAAAGCAAAATGTGGAGAGAAAAGGAGGTAAGGATGTGTTACACAGGTAAAGAAAACACAGCTGAGTTAGTTCCTCCTTACTTAAAGACTCCCAAGAATCCATAAGAAAGCTGAGAACACCATGAGATGCCCAATGACTCCTGATGCCTTCTATAAAGGTTCAAAGATATGTGGCATCATTTCACAAAGCCCCTTTCCTAGTTTAAGTGCCCCAAGTATAACCAGCTCCCCAACTCCTCTTTAAGGGTCTTTACAAACCAGAGTGGAAACTGAGAGACCCCGGGAGCATGGTTGTGCTCAATAGCACTGCCCAAACCACTCTGAATCATGTGATTTCATAGGAGTGAGGAATCTTACTTCTGCCTTCCAGGTGCAGGTCTGAGCAAGGTCGAATAGCTTCGTTTTAAACTACAGTCTGGAAGTTAGAGGAGAGTCAGGTGGAGGAAGGCAGCCATGCTAACTGTAGATTAAGTATATAACACCCTCAGCATATTCCAGTTACCAGATCTCATCCCTTTATTCTGATTTCTGATCTTTCTGCTAGAAAGGTTTAACCTTCTTATGTCCTGATAAAATTGGCACAAATAAATGGATACTTCAAAACCCATTCTTATCTTAGCAAATAATTTAATGGGCAACCCTAAGAATTAAAAAACCAACTTTCTTTAAGTGCTGGAGTCTCCTGACAAGTCTACAAAGCTTTAATGCCCATGGTGAGGGTTTAGAAGCTGACAGTATGGGCCCTCAGCTGTTAATGTAGATGCAAACTAGGCTAGACTCTTCTGTGCTTATTTCCACAGGAGCACAGCCTACAAGATGGGTATCTACAACTACCATGAAGGTAAAGCATTAGTGCAAAGGTGTTTAAGTCAAGATAAGTATTGCTCACAGAGCTAAGTCAAACCAGAATCAGGTCTAACAGCCCATCCCCTCTACTTCTAGTTTCCATGCTATGGGCTAGAAAACAGCAAGTAACAGTCAGTCATCTGTGAAACTTTTTTTTTGGCTTTCATGGCCCTCTCCTCCCCTTCTAAGACTCTGCTTTTCCTCTCTCAGAATGGCAAGAAGGGCCTGAGTAGATACAGTCTGACGAGGCCCCACAGATAATTCTGTTAGAGCCACTGCTGTTAAACAGTCTGGTAAGACTGTCGTTAGAAAGTTTCTGACTATAACGAAGAGAAGAAACTCATGTTCTCTCAGCCATTTAAGTGAGACTACTAGAGGACTGACAAAATCCAGGCAGATAAAGAGAACTATCTGTACCCACAGTTATATAGTTAAATTCCCAAATGGTCCAAGTACAATCACTGTTAACTCCATCAAACACTTGGTTTTAAATCTGTTTTCCTAGATTTGCAAGGCCCCACAATACAGTATTTCAGAAAAGTGAAGGGGGAACCTCAAAATTCTTTGATATCAAAGTTGACTTATTTGCATGATGAATGACAAGGCCTTATTGGGGAACAGAAAAATAAACCAAAAAAATAAGAAAAAGAAACCAATGAATGGGGAAGAAAATCAAACTGACAAATCGGATCTACATTAACTGCCAAAGGCCAATACGACACTTTCTCAGTTGTATTATATATGGCACTGAGCCTTCAGGTTTTATTTTGGTCTATCAGACACTAGTAAGTTCATCCCAGAGCCATTCAGAGTACTGAGCTGCAGAATCTAGTTCAGGAAAGGCAGCTGTTCTAACTACTCAAAGTTTGCCCAAAGTGCAGAAAACATGAGTTCAGATTACAGCAGGATATTACTGAAGCTCAAAACATGAGCCATGTTGGTGCTAAAGCACTTGGCTACCAGCTCCACAGGATGAAGCACTGTCCAAGGATCTACAGTGAGTGAGCAATAAAGTATCACCTCAGGATGTCGATTAACCTAAGTGGTAGAGAGAGGGCCCAAAGCTTCCTGAATCAGGACAGAAGAGCTGTACATAAAAAGAGAAGGTAATCACCTGTCTTACTCCTGGGGAGAAAAAAGGGAGTGGGGCATCAATACTACTTAGTTAGGCTTGTGCAACCAGAAACTGTTCGAAAAACATCGTTTGATATTTACTGAAGACTCACCCACCCCATCCCAGGTTCTAGGCAAAATACTGTAGGGCCTTGCTGCTCAAAGTGTGGCCTGAATAACAACGGCATCAGCCTCACCCAGAAGCTGGTTAGAAAACGAAGACTCTCAGGCCCCACCCCAGACCTATAGAACCGGAATCGTCAAGATCCCTAAGTGATTCGCATGCACATTACAGTATGTAAGAGTTGCGGCTCACTACATTCTCACAACAGGTCTGGGAGGCAAGTACTGTCATTATCTGTCCCACAGCTGAGAAGTACAGGTTCGGATAAGGCGCTCGCCCAAGGTCTCAGAACTCCGGAGTGGTTGGGGTCGCCGGGTTCTCCCTAGAGCCGGGCCAGCGAGGGGCGCCCGCCACCGGGACGGGGCAGCGCAGAGCCGGGCCTCTGCGCGCGCCGGCCCTGGACCGGCCCGGAGGCGTGGGCCACAGCCCAGGTCAGTACGAGCGGCCGGCATGACCTTCCCCCCGGCCTCCGCCACTCACCTGGGCCGGCCAGCGCGGGAACCACAACTACAGATCCCAGATCATGCGGACTGCAGCACCTAGGCTACTCCTCCCGGTACACCCGGGCCTCGCAGCCCTACTTCCGGCCAACTGCCCGCTACTTCCGGCTGCAGCGAGAATGACGGGTACGGCCGAGGCTCAAAAGACCCTGTCAGCGTTTTTCAAGGACGTTTCCCACTAGAGGACGATGTTGAGGAGTCGAGGGGAATTTAGGACCTGCGGAGGGGAAACGCCGACGTGGACGCACAGCCCTGGAAGTAACTGAATAGCTAAGACACAGGTTCGAATCCCGACCACCATTCAGGGTTTTATGGCCTTGGGGAAGTTACCTAAATTCTCTAAGCCTAATTTCTCGTCTGTACAATGAGGGTAATCATGCATTTAAAAGAGATGTAATCGCCGGCCGGCGTGGCTCAGCGGTTGAGCATCGACCTAGAATCCAGGAGATGTGGTTCAATTCCCTGTCAGGGCACATGCCCGGGTTGCGGGCTCCATTCCCAGCAGGGGGCGTGCAGGAGGCAGCTGATCAATGAGGACTCTCTCATCATTGATGTTTCTATCTCTCCCTCTCCCTTCCTCTCTCTGAAATCAAAGATTTTTTTTTTTTTTTTTTAAGATAGATGTAATCATAAAGTGCTCCCAAGAGAAGCAGAGTAGACGAGGAGAAATGGATGTGAGGAGGAGCTGGAACTTGAGGGGGCCAGTGCTATTCTATGATAGATGAGCCAGGGTGATCCAGGTGATCCTCCACCTCCCTAAGTAGGGGGGCTCAGACCTGAGTCGGTATGGGAAAAACTAGGCAAGGAAGAGGCTCCACTGAGATCCTCCAGGAGGGCCTGGCCCCAGATAGCCTTTCCTGGAGGCACTGGAGAGCTGCTTGACAAGGTCGTACGTAATACCTTGTCAGTGCCTTGACTGCTCCTGCTCCTCCACTCATCTTAAGGGCTATGAAGGGGACCTGAGAATTGGTACTCCCTCCAGGGCACCATCTTGTCCAGGAGACAAAAGTAATGTAGGCAGGATACTTCATTGCTAGGGGGATGTGGGCAAGCTTGGCATCCCAAATCCTGAGATCTGCAGAGGGCACTGTTTGCCTGGGTGTGAACATTTGGGGCCCCAGGCCACTGACACCACTGCTCAGGGAGGGGGTCTCTCACACCGGCCAGACCAAGGCACACAGTTAGTTGTTGATTATGACTCTGTCTTTGCCAGCAGAACCGAGAGAGAGCAGAGTGGTCATCCCCAGGGGATGAACCACAATCCTATTCTTTGCCTAATACGAATACTCAATGTCCCAGCCTCCCTTGAAGTGGGAAGAACATGCAGTCAGGCCTAAGAAAATTTAAAGGTAAATGTGCTAGTAGGTTCTGGGAAAGCTTTTACTTTCATGATAAAGTAGTGCTGCCTCAATGCCTTCATGGAGCTGTGGCAGCCACCTTGTGGCATGATGGAAACAACAAGAATAGGAGAGTAGGATGAACAGTCTAGGACCTTGATGAACCAACACCGATGACACTTTGGGTGCCTACCAGACTTGTAGGGTAAGAAAAAATAAACCACTCTTTAAGGTCCTGTAAATCAGGTTACTTGTAGTGTAATACATTTTTTTAAAAATCTAAAAGATTTTTTTAAATGTTTTTATTGATTTTAGACAGAGAGGAAAGGAGAGCGAGAGAAAGAAACATCGATTGGTTGTCTCCTGAACCCCCTCTACTGGGGATTAAGCCTATAACCCAGGCATGTGCCCTGACCTAGAATCGAACTGGTGACCTCTCAATGCATGGGACAATCCTCAACCAACTGTGTCACACAGGCCAGGGCATGTAATACATTCTTGACTGGGGAGCTTTGTAAGGGTGCCAGAAAAACCGTAAAGGAAGCACTTGCCCTCAAAGGACAGCTGCCTGCTTGCAGCAAGCTTGTGTCCCTTCTGCCTTTTGGGTCTCACCACTAATTACAGACTGGTTCTCAGCCTTCATTACTATGTATCATTACTATGTACTCTGCCCTCAAACATCAGCCCATTGCTCTGGGGTAGCTCAGGCCACTGCAGGCTGCATCTAGCTGTTCTGTATCACCTTCCTTCTGGACAGCAGTCTGTTGTCCAGATTCTGAACTGGAACCAGCTGGAAACTCTGAAGAGACAGCTCCACTGGGCAGAAACATGGAACCACAACTCCTCCTGGGAAACATGGAGGAGCTCGGGCTTTGAGCCAAACTCCTGGCATGGCCCAGTGAGCACCTCCAGTCTCATGCCTCTTCTGGGAAATCTGTTTACTCCAGCTTTGCCCTCCACACTCCCCTCACCTGCAAAGACACAAACAGGCCAAAGAATGCCACTCAAGAGGCTTTCTCCATTTTATTTCTTTGGGAAAAGAAAACAAAGTCTTTTCATCACATATGGTAGATATATATATTTATATATATTTATATATAATTTCTTTTGTGGTTGGAAGTCCCAAAGCTGAGTGTTAATTTTTTTTTTTTTTTTTCCTACTAATGCCGTCTCTTCCTCCTGCCCCTCTGGCCCAGCCCAGGTTCTGGGACAGGTACACTGAGGGGTGAGTGAAATGGGCAGTGATTGCCAGGATGGCCTCCTAACCCAGTTCAGAGATTTGGTGAGGGCCACCGGAAGGGGCTGTGCAAAGATAGAGGCCACACAGAGGGGCACTCTGTTTTCATGGGGGGGACACAGCTTGTTAAACAGTCACCAGTCATGGGAGGAGGCTGGTCAGGGGTTAGAGGACTTGCTCACAGTACTTGCCAGCTCTCTCCACCCTGTCCCCAAACCTAGTCTTGGGGGTGGGAGGAAGAGAGTGAAAAGAGAGAAATACAAGGGCTAAGGGCCAAGCCTCCTCCAATTTTTATTGCTGGTGAATTAGAAATTTGCTTTTCCCTTCCTATCTTGGGCAGATGGACTCTGAGAGGGCCCATGGAGGAGAAAGTCACATTGGCTGCCCCAACCCCCATTGATGGCCATGACAGGCCTACCCTAGGCAAACGGTGGGCTACCTCAGGACCCTGGGAACCCAAAGGTCAGTGTTCCTCTCTGGTCAGCCTTGTTTTTTAAGGGCAATCACAACCATCCCCCCGGCCCCCAAAACAAAGGCTCAGGCTTGGGCCCAGTGGAGCTTGGAAGTGGGCAGTGCACCAAATATCAAGCAGAATTTTTTTTCTACTGGAAGAAAAGGTGAGTTTTGGGGGAAGAGGTGGCCTGGGACAATGATGTTCTGAGCTGAAAGCAGGAGGCTGGAGGAATGCAGAGGGCAAGACATCACAGACACTCATGACCTCAGGAACTGGGTGAGGGGAGTGCCTGAGAGGCAGGTAGCACTTAATAGCTGTAGTTAGAACCAGACAGTGGCCCTCAGTATGGGGTAGGCCAAGCAGATGAGACTATTGCCCTTGGATTCTGGCCAGAAAGAGGGGGTGAGGGTAGGGAGGGAGAGCTTAGAAGCCTCCAGGTGACCCTTCCCAGGAACAGGAGGGCAAATCTTTCCTGGACACAGCCTCCAGCCCCAGCCCTTCCCTCCCCCCAACACACATATGGACACACACTCAGACCAAGCCAGGCTCTAAGGCCTGAGCCCAAGAGACCTTGGTGGGGAGGGGCTGGGCAGGTAGCCCTCTCAACCACAGGCAGGCCATCTGCTCCCACTTGTCCTGCCAATCTGCCCAGAAAGGGAGAAAACTGCAGGAAGGAGAGAGGCCAGGAGCCCAAGGTCTCTCAGTTTCAGCAGACCCTATGCAGGCCCCCTCAGGCTACATGGCCTATAAGGTGAGCACAGAGAACATCACTGGACCCAGGGTGGCCAACAGTAGCAGCCCAGACCAACAAGGGGCTGGGGCACCTCATGGCTCTGCAGGCCTGCCACCTCCATCTCCAACAAGGGAGTGCCAACAAATGAAGCCTGGGCCCCTAGTCCCCACACGCTCTGCCTTCTCCCTGTCTTCTCCTAGGGAGGAGGGTCCCAGTGGGTTGCCCAGAGGGGCAGTGGTAGAGCTAGGAGGGCACTCAGTGCAGGGAGGGGAGGGACCTGGTCACAGCTGCTTTGAGAACCTCTTTGGTCTGGGGATATGGGAAATGTGGGGAAGAGAGGTGACGGGAGGGGATATTGGGGACTCTGGCCTTTGACAGGGCATTTGTCAAAAGTCCGCATGCCCAGATTAGGGATCAGATTTCTGTGGACTCAATGCGCTCAAGGCGGGAGGGGGTCCAGGCTTTCTTCTCCTCGCCGTGCGGGGGGGTGGGTGTGCTGGCACCCCCCGCGGCCCCACGCTCGCGCAGCCGCCGCTCCAGCTGCTGGTTGCGCTGGTACATCTCCACGTAGCTCAGCTGCAGCTGCTTCTGGTACTCGATGACCTTCTCCTTCTCCTCCAGCCACACGCGGCGCTCCTCTGCGAAGCTGGCCCCCTGGCGCTCCCGAGCCCGCCGCTCAGCCGCCAGCTCGGCCTGCAGCCGGCCCACCTCCCGCCGCAGGGCCCTCGTCCCGCTCTCCCCACTAGCATCCACCTCCCCGTCCAAGGAGACCAAGGAGGCGGCGGCGGCCACCCCCGCCTGCCGGCGCATCTTGGCCTCGTCGCTCTCACAGGTGGCCAGGGCATCCTGCGGCTCAGAGGGGTCTACCGGGGTCAGCGCCGGCTTGAGGCAGGCGGCGGGCAGCTCGCCCTCGGCCAGCTCCAGGCTGGCCTGCTTGCTGCTGAACGAGTCCCTCAGGCTGAGCAGCTGCTCCTCCTTCTCCCGCAGCGAGGCGCGGCCCTCCCGCAGCTGGGAGCGCAGCCCCACGATCTCACTCAGCTTCTGGGACACATCGGCCTGCGAGTCCTTCAGCTGCTGCTTCAGGAGGGAAATCTCCCCGGCCTTCTGGCACACCTGGGCAGGGTTGGGTGGGAAAAGCTGGGGTGAAGGCAGAGCTCTGCTCACCTCACCCCAGCTTCCATATCCAGCCCCAGAGGTACCACACTTCTCCAGGGCATCAGGCTGGACAGAAGTGACACACTAGGCCCCCTCTTCGGACTCAGGACATACATGGCCAATCCCACCCAACCCAGGGACAGCTCTGGTCCTCACAGACACTCCTAATCAATCTTGTGCCCCCCCCCCCCCCCCACCTTCACTCCCCTTGTGATCGTGATGGCCTACTGCTCTGGGTTTCTCCAGAGGGATAGAAGGGAGAGGAGACAGGGAGAAAGCCCAAGCCCCCAACCCGCACCTCCCACTTAGTTTCCTCCATCCGGGGCAGGAAGTCGGCCTGCTCTTTCTGGCAGGCGGCCACCTTGTCCTCGAGCTCTTCCCGCTGTCGCATCAGCCGGGCTGCCTCCTCCTGCAGCTGCTTCTTGTCTTGCTGCAGCCGCAACACTTGCAGCTGTAGGCCCTGCTGGGCTCGCTGGGCACGGCGGGCCACCTGCTGCAGCTTCCCGCTGCAGCCCTGCCGCAGCTCGGCCAGCTCCCGCTCCCACGCTTTCTGCCGCTCCTCCAGCACCTGGGCCACTGCCACCTCGCTCTGCTCCAGGCTCCGTCGCAGTGCTGCCACCTCCTGCTCCTTCTCCCACAGCCGCTCCTCTAGATCCTGGATCAGAGCACTGGGCGAGGGTGGTGAGCAGGCCGCAAACGGCAGGCCTCCACCTCCGCCCTCTCCCGATCCCAGGTGGCCAGGCCGCCCCATGGATGAGGAGGACCCACTCTTGCTGGAGGCCCGCCCGCTGTCAGAGGTCACCAGGTCCTGGTAGCCTGACCCACCACCGCTGCTGCCACTACCACTGCCACTGCCACTGCCATAGCCGGCAGTGCCAATGCGGTTGATGTGGCTGGTGGAGGCACTGAGGGGCGCCAGGTGCTGGCTGTAGCTAGAGCTGTAGGTGGGCAGGCTTGTGAGTGAGTTCCGGCCTGAGTCTGAGAGGCTGCCCCCACCCCCGCCCGCTGGGGTCATGGTCCGAGACTTGTCCAGTCCACCCTTGAGGCCACCAGGGCCCTGTCGTCCCTCAGGGGTCCCGCTGTTCTGTGGGGGACACAAGTTCTGCATGGAGTGGAAGTTCTTGGGTACAACAGGCTTGAAGGCTGAAGGCCGAACCAGCGGCTCTGAACACTGTGTAAAAGCAAGGAAGGGGGAGTGGGCATCAGGGTGAGGCCTTAGCCTTGATCCCAGCCTCTTCCCTTTGGCCAAGACTTTTCAGCTCCACTTCTCACCCCCATCGATTTCCATCCCAGGAGCCACTTAGCTGGGTCTCTACCTCATGGCCCACTGAAGCCAAGTCTTTGCCCTGGACCCACCAGCCGGGCCCACTTCACCCTCCTCTCTGGGCTACCTCCCATCTCCAGAAAAAGACCCTGGGTACTGACCTGGTCTAGCTTGCCGGAGGTGGCCAGGAGCTTAGGTGGGTGGCTGGGCTCACGATACTGTGGTGGGGCCTTGTCACTGCCACCACTACTGCTGCTGCCACCACTGCTGCCCACCACATTGCCACAGACATCTGTGTGGTCACTGCCCCGCAGCTCGCCATTGAGGTAGAGGGAGTTGGCGAGAGCCTTGTCCTCAGAGGGGTAGCGGCCTGGCCTCTCCCTGCTGGCCCCACTGCCACCAGCTCGAGGGCCAGGGAAATTGCCCTGGCCGCCCCCACCCCCTGTGCGGGTGCCCACGCTCTTCATGGCGAACTCCTGGGCATGGGCAACCCCGCTGCCCACACTGCCCATGGCCAGGCGAGGATCTGGGGGTCCGAGCTCAGAGGGCCGTGGGGCAAAGGCCAGGAGGGGATCCCGCCCTGAGTCAGCGCGCACAGGCAGTGTCTCCAGCTTCGCCATGACTAAGCCTGGGCATAGGTGGGAAAGCAGAGATCAGTCAGACCCAGCCCCATGCCCACCACACCACAACAGCCAAGTCAGCCCCAGCACTACCTGCACCCTACCTCTCAGTGTCCCCTTCCCTACAACAGATACAAGAATTCCCAGACACCCAAGGTGAAGGAATGGGGCTGGGGTAAGAGTGAGAGCTTGGTAATGGGAGCTGCCCGTTGCCCACCTGACAAAGCTCAAGCCCAGCGCCCCATGCACGTCATCCCCTCCCAGATTTGCTCAGCTCTGTATTCCATGCCTCAACTCCACCTCCTCCGTGAGCCTCCCAGACTCAGTGGCCCCCTCAATTCTTTACTGTTGCAACCTCCAGAACTTAGGGTTCTTTACCCTGGGACTGGGCCCCGACATCCCAACCTCATGGGAAGGGAGATGGGGTTGGAAGGGGAGAGCAGTATTTCAATCCAAGGGGGAACCTCAGAAGTTAAAGGAGGGAGAGAAACCCACCCCTATCCAAAAATTGTGGGTGGGGTCCTAACCGAGGGTGTTGCAGTCAAGGGCAGAAGTGGAGGCTCAGTATCAGCGCAGGCTCCTCTTCTTTCGTTTCCAAGGGGGTGGGGGGGCCGAAAGGTCCTCAAGCCTGGGACCCTCGGGGGCCCGGTCTGCAGGGGCCATGTGCCTCACTCTCGAGGTCGGGGCTCAGCCAGAACCAGCTGTGCGACTTTGGACAGGCCGGCAGAGCCATCCCGGACTGCAGTTTTCTTCTCTGTGAAATGGGAGGGATGAAGGACCTACCTCCAGGAGACGCCACGTACCAGACGCCCCCAGGCGACGGGCGCCAGAGCGGACTGCGGTCTTGGGGGGCGAGGGCAGCAGCTGCCTTTGCTGCGCACCTCAGGGCCACCACGGGCACGCCCCCGCACCCCACCCCCACCCCGCCGGCCCGGAACCAAGCCTGCAGCGCGCGGCAAAGGAGCCCTCTCTGAGGTCTTCCCAAGTGGGCCGCACGGGGGCCTGGCACGGAGGGCCCCCTCCCGGCGTCCAGTACCACCGCAGAGGCCCCCAAGCAGGCTGAGGCCGGGGCAGAGAACGCAATGCCGCCCGCGAAGCCTCCCAGCGCGCCTGCCTTTCCCACAGGTGGGCGGGAATGGGTGGGGCCTGCGCGCCCAGCCGCGCCCGGGAAGATTCCGTGCGGCCGAACTCCGTTAAGAATTCACTGCCTCCGGGAAGACTTCCTGGATTACTTCCCTCTCCCGCTCCCTGTGGACCTTGACCCCGCTTAGTGCACTGTGAAGTCCTCGGCACCCCTCAGAGGGCGTGCACCCCCACTCCCCAAGACCAGCCCACAGGAACAGGGCCAGCAGGGCCTCGGGTTACCTGTGCTTAGGGAGGCCCTGCTTCCTGGTTCCTTTGTTTTAAGTCCGCACCTGAGAACACCTGCCCCAGAGGTCCCAATAATCCAGCTTGGCAGGGGCAGCAAGCAGTGTCTACCAGCGGTGTAAACGCTCAAATGCGTGTGCCCTTCAGGCCCTTACCTCCTTACTCCCATCAGAAACCCCGCCAAGAGCCTTCCCCTACCAAGATGAAGGGGTCCTGGTGGCACCCCAAAGCCCCTTGAGCACTTCTCAGACTGTCTTCTACCCTGATGTCCACTGCTAATGTTGTGTCCATTCTATCAGGCCCCTGACCAGGGGAGCCTGACAAAACAATTGCCCTTCAGGAGTCTCCTGGCCACCACACCTGGAATTACAGCCCTACGTGGTTGGAAAGTTCACCAGCAAGCCAGTCCACATTGCCTTTGTGAAACTCCACTCTCTTAGTGTTTGCTCCCTAGGTGTGGAGCACTTTACCACCTACCTCTCTTCACCAAATCTGCCCCATAGGGTCCAATAGAAGTGCAGGATCAGCAAGTTCAGTCCCAGAAAAACTAAGGACCTCCTTACTTTGGTGCCCTAGGTGCCTGCCTCTCATGCCTCACCCTAGCCCCTGCTCTGTCTCCACTCCCAGCATACACCAACCTGGCTACCCCTCAGCTCAGAAATCCCCCTCCCATCCTAATCATGACCCCCTTCTCTCACCATCCCTGGTACAGTGTAGGGAGCAGCTGAGGACTGGGAAGATGGAGGCTGAGTGGCCTGAGGCTTGGAACCAGTAGGAAGGCCTGGGAGGCTTGGAACCAGTGGGATTTGGGAGGAAGAACTGACAAAACCATGCAGATGGGGTTCAGGGGTGGGGGCAAGGGAGGAGCTGGGCTGGGGTGTGACACATTTAACATGACAGGGGGAGAATGTTTGGGGGAAATAGGTGCTTTGGGGAAGACCAGAGAAAGATATCTCTCACATATTGGATAGAGATAGAGAGAGAAATCATCAACATTTAAGGGTAGTGTGGGTGAGGCCCAGCAACTAGCTCGCAAAGCCAGACTACAGGAGTAGAGGGGTCTGGAAGAAAAGATAGGAGGTTCCCTGCTAAAAGAAGGCCAAAGAAGGCAGTCATTTAAGTAGTTTGGGATCCAAGGGCTTTTTTCTAATTTTAAAATTAAACATGGTAGAAACTTAAGTGTTTTGATATGCTGAAGGAAGGTGCCAATAGTGAGACCGGAGATCTAGGCAAGAGGGCTGCTCCGGAGGCCTGGGTGTGGGCATGAGCAAACCTCAGAAATGATCATGTTGATAATGAACGTGACAGGGGAGGGTAATGTTTGGGAAGGTGCTTTGTAAACTGTAAGGTGCAATACAAGCATGCAGTACTACTACCTTCTCTGAGATCCAGGAAAGAAGACTCTGACCATAGGCTGGGGCTGGTCTTATGCCACTCTGTCTCACTGTTTCCCTAGAGTATGTGTGTGGTCCCCAGCCAGGCTCAAATCCCCAGAGTTCTAGATGGAAATGAGGTCCCAGGACTGTCTCCTAAATCTCTTATACTCTTGCTTTACCTGGAAATCCTTTACTGCCAACCCAAAACAGTTGTCCCTCAAACCTCACTCCCCAAAGAGCTTCTTGCCATAATTCTAATCTGTCATGGTTAACGCTATGCAAGCATTGACTGCTTCTTGCCTACTCCAAGCTTGTTTCCTCAAAACCCCAGCAGGGAGCTGAAAGGACAAGGAGGGGCGTATGTTTCCCTGATAAGCAGAAACTGAGTTGAGCTTCATCTATGGGTCAGAGTCCTGAACTGGCCCGGGTAGACTAGTGTGACCTGCAATGGCAGCCTCATGGCATCAGCTCAGTAATCTGGATAGCAGCCTGTTGCTTGACTCTACCTCTGTCTCTGTCCCATCAACCCTCAGTGCCTGGGACATTAGCAGTCACAAAGGGGTCAAGTAGACTCTACCTGTGGGTTACATGGGCAGGTCCCTCCAACCCACAGTGACCACTGGCCCCTCCCTACCTGTGTCCCTCCCAAAGCTAGGAACACTCCACCTTGTCTTGGGGTCTCAGAGGTCCCAAGCTTGGCCCATTTACCTCCTAAAGAGCACAGCAGCTCCTCCCGCCAGCACCCTTGCTGGGGGCTCCTCACTGACCTTTCTTCCCTTGCACTCACTCCCCCGAGCAACTGCCAGGGGAATCTTTCTAAAGGGCAAAGCTGATCTTGTCTCTGTTCTGCCCAAATTCTTCCATGAGCAGCACCAAGCGCAGTAAACTAGAAGGAGTTCTGGATGCATCAGCTCCAAATATAAATTAGGGGTGGAACTGCGTGCAGGTTATCTCACCTCAAGTTCTCACACCTACCTTACAGGAATCTTAAGAAGTATATGTATTATGGGTAAAATGCCTGGCATTCCTCTCAGCCCAGAGAACCAGAGCAGAGCTTGCAGCAGGGCCCCCAAGGCCTTTCCCATTGCCCATCCTATTTCCCCTGACCTGAGCCCTTCTCTCCACACACAGTCTCTTCCCAGATCTCTGTAACCATCTGCATCCTCCAAGGCCCAGTCCAAATACTGCTTCCCAGGACAGCATCCTGACTGCCCATGGCAGGAAGGGGTCTTAGAGCTCTTGGCCCAGGATACTTTGGGGAGATTTCTTCTGAGGCTTCCTTGGCACTGGCCTGTGGGTGCCCAGGGGGCACAGACTGCGAAGCCCTGGGGGTCCCTGGGCTCTGGCACTGAGGACAAGCAGAGCGAATGTGTGTGGGATTGCTAGTGATGAGCAATGCAGAGAGGCAACGAATCCGGAGAGGAAAATCAGGGAGATCTTCTGGGAAGAAGGACAAGGAGGAAAAGAGATCGGGGGCACTGTAAATCTTTTGGGGGTGCAGAGGTCTCCAGAACTTCTTGGTTGGGATGTGTGAGGGGAGAGCCATCTTCCCTTGGCGACGACGGGGGAAGGGGGCCCATCCTCTAGATCCTGGTCCTGATGAGGCCCGCGCTTCAGGGCTGTGGGGGCTGACGGCGCCCCCCCAGCACACACACGCGTGCACACACGAGTCTCCGCGCGGAGGGGTGGGGGTGTTCGCCATTCACCAACAGCCCGTGGCCCGCAGCGCCTCAGAGACCCCGGCCACAGGCGGTCCCAAGAAGGTGCCGGGGGTCTCTGCGGTGTAGAAATCCCACCCGCACCTCCGGGTGCTCCCCACCAACGCGTGTGGCCCCGGGGGGCGGGGCGCGGAGGGAAGAGGTGACATAATCCGGGCCGCACCCCCTCCGGCCTCCACCGCTCCCCAGGCCCGCCGAAGCACCTATGACATCACCGGCCTCATCCCCACTCCCCTCCCCCGCACCCCCGGGACCCCAGCAGCGGGACGCGCCCCCTCCCCAGCTTTCGGTCCCGCCGGACGAGCCTCGCGGTGCAGAGGGCACAGCCGCGGGCTGAGGCCGGGAGGCGCGCCGCGGGGCCCCTGCCTCACTTACTTGCTGCTTCAGGGTCCGGCGGGGGGTCTTCGGAACCGACGCCACCGGCCCGGCTCGCTGGCGCAGCCCGAAGCCCGCCCGGCGGGGCGCGCGGCGCGGGCCCGGCTCCGCTCCGCGCCCCTCCCGCTCCCCGCCCGGCCCCGCCCACCCGCGGCTGCGGCAAACGGGGGCCCGCCCTCTGGCCACGCCCCCCGGGATCGCCAATCCCCGGGCTGGGCGGGACACCGTGCTTTAACCCTTCGGTTGCCGCGTGCCAGCCCGTGCTTGGGACCCGTCCCTCTCCCCGCTCGAGTGTGCCCGGAGCTCCTCGGCTCGTCGCCTGTTACCTCCCAAGACCCTTGGGCTCAGCCCCCCCGTCTCTCCAACAAATCCAGTGGGGACGCGCCCTCCCTGAACCCCACATATTTGGCGACAGGGAGGGGCTCCCGACGCGGGGTCCCGAGTCCCATGCCTCTCCCGCTCCTGCTCTTCGGACGCGGCTTCCCAGTGGACACCTTGGCATGCTGAAAGTCTGCAAGGTGGGGCGGGGCGAGCCGTCACGAGTGGATCCGACACGGCGGTAGGAAGACCCGCCCCCGCGGGGGACCGCGGGCGGGTGTGTGGGAGGCTTCCAAGGACCGTGACTGCCTTCGTCAGCAAACCGAACCGATTTGAAACTTGCTGCTCGGGAATGCTCACCGTCCAGGGAACCGGCGGAGATAAGCAAGAAGCCATCCATTACAGTTCAGCAGGGCTTCAGCGCCTTCACCTCGTGCCCCGCACCCGAGGCGAGGCCTCGCCCCGTCCCGCATCCTGGAGTGAGAGTGAGGTGGGGACTTCCTCCCAGACCCAGAGAATCGGCTTCGCACGCAGGCGCCGCGTCCTGTTGGGGAGCGCTCATTCCGCCTAGGGTGGCCCCGGAGGACTGCCGGGAGGAAGAGGTCTGCCTGGAACTGGGGCCTTAGCCTTAAATAGGGCATAGGGCGGGAAAGCAAGCCAGGCCTAAGGTTCAGCATTAGCTAAAGCCTGGAGGTATAAGGGGTCCGCCCTAAAAACCCGCAGTGTCTCCACTCTGGCCGAGATATAACCCACTGTATCTCTGCTGTTAGAGCTGATTTGTTTGGTTATCGACATGTCATCCTATTTTATAGTCTTGATTTTGCTATTTCCTGTTTTCTGAATTTTTCCATATTTGCTTTTATCTTTTAGTGTTTTGCAAGGCAGAAAGCCAGTTTTTTAATTCTCCCGGTGGTTGACTGTAAGTTTACTAAATAAAAAGTTTATATTTCACAAATTATGTCAAAGACAAATCGTTCATTTTTATATTCCTCTTTATGCAAGGAGAAATTTAATGTGCTTTTCCACGTCCTGGCCTGCTACCCTCACACCTATGTCTATTTGTCCACTTAATCCAGGATGATAGACCCAGCTTTTGTTGGCACTTTTTTAAAGCCACTAAATCCTCTTTTGATCATTGTTTTTGGCTTTTGCCGGCCCTTTAATTGGTATCAATGTCACTGCCAGCTTTTTTATGCTCTAAATTTTCTTTTCCTTGCTCAGACCCGCCTTGACTGGTGACTTGAGGGAGGACTTGTGAATGCTGTTTTTCTAGCCTCTGTCCTAGGTGCTTCCTACTGTACCCACAAATGGTGGCTTGACTGTGAGCCTCAAAACCTTCCCTCAACTCTCTCTTGTCCTTATCCCAGTATCTTTTGGCTTTCAGAACGGTAGCAAATGCACCTGAAACTATATACAGTTGACCCTTGAACAACCTGGGTTTGAACTGCATAGGTTCACTTATATGTAGATTTTTTTCAATAAATGTATTGGAAAATTTTTCAGAGATTTGTGACAATTTGAAAAAACTCACAGATGAACCTTGTGATCTAAAATATCAAAAAATTAAGAAAAACTCAGGCATGTCATGAATGCATAAAATATATGTAGTGACCTATTTTATAATTTACTACCACAGTATATACACAGATCTATTATAGTTAAAATTTATCAAAACTTAGGCACTTAGGCACAGACTGTACATGGTGCAATTCACAGTTGAGAAATGTAAACAAATGTAAAGATGTGGTATACATGTGTAACATACAAAATTTATACTAATCAACTTTATATTATTGGTAAGGCTTCTGATCAACTGTAAGGCTACTAGTAATGAAGTTTTGGAGGAGTCAAGTTATGTAAGGATTTTCAACTGTGCAGGGGTTTGCATCCCTAACCCTCCCCCCCCATTGTCCAAGGGTTAATTGTAATTTTATGTCAATTTTATCTCAAAATAAATGATAGCAAAGCTGGGCAGGTCTGTTTTAGGTGAGCAGTTTGCCTGGTGCTTGGGACTTTTTATTACTGTCAAAACCAAACATTTTGCCAGTGTTAAGTCTCAGTGTAGGCCTTTTTCTTTTAACTTTCCAGAAATAAAAGGTCTTTTCAGCTTAGAAAAGTTTTCTCCTAATATGTCCCTAATCTGTGAACAGATTGTTGGTTTTTTTCCTCCACTAAAATGATCACCTTGGGTCACTGATGTCAATGCAATCTTTGTCTTTTTTCTCTGAATCCTAGGAGAGTATCTCAAGTTTTTCTTCATCATCATGAATTTTCTTCAGTTACCAAGAGTAATCTTTGTATTTAATTCTATTTTTCTTTCATTTTAGTCAGTTCCGGCCTCACTTATCTTGATCCCAATCTCTCTTTATGGTTTTCTGTTCCTAGCTTCGGAGGATAGATTCTTAGAGAATGTGGTTTTGCATCTTAATATGCGGGAAACGTATTTATACATTTTACGTTGACTGGTAGTAGAGCGCACGATAAAAACTACCTGCAAACAATGTGTTAGGAACACCAGGAAAATAAGAGAATACCATAACTGACTCTGTTCTAATGTATATGAAAACCTTGATAAAGTGGACTATTTTCTGGGAAATAAAATTACAAAAATAAGAGGTTAAAAACATTATCCAAGAAATATATATTAAAAAAAAAAGACTCAAGGCTCAGGTGGTTTAATGAAAGAATTCTCTCAAATTTTCCATAAATAATCTTAACCCTGTAAATCTATGAGCCAGAAAAATTAGAATGCTATTTCATTTTCTGAAGGCACAATTCCCCCTAAATCGATTCCCAAAAAGGACAGCATAGTTCAGCCCTGGACAGGTGGCTCAGTTGGTTGGGGTGTCTTCCCGTACACCACAATGTTGTGGGTTCGATTCCCAGTCAGGGCACATACTTAGGTTTTGGGTTCCACGTATGGGAGGCAATGGATCGATGTTTCGCTCTCTCTCTCCCCCTCCCTCCCTCTAAAATCAATAAAAACATATCCTCAGGTGAGGATTAAAAAATGAGAGAGCCCAGCAGGCATCGCCTAGGGGTTGAGCATTGACCTCTAATCCAGATCAAGTTTCCATTCCCGGTCAGAGCACATGCCCAGGTTTTGGGTTTGATCCCCAGTAGGGGGCATGCAGGAAGCAGCTATCAATGATTCTCATCATTGACAGTTCTCTTTCTCTTTCTTTCTTTCCCTCTCTCTCTCTCTCTCTCTCTCTCTCTCTCTCTCTCTCTCTCTCTCTCTCCCTCTCCCTCTCCCTCTCCCTCTCCCTCTCTCTCCTCTCTCTCTCCCCCCCTTCTCTCTGAAATCAATAAAGATATATTAAAAATCAATAAAGATATACTAAAAAAAAGAGCGAGCCACCAATGCAGCAGAGGGGCGGCAATTAAAACAGCAATCTATCCTCTCAATAAAGCTGGGAAAGTAAAAAATGAGTCTATTAGGCTTACAAAAATTAAAAAGACTGATGATCCCATGTTGGTGAGGGTGTAGGAAAACAGGAACTGTGTTTTTTAGTAAAAACTGATACAACCTTTTGGGAGGACAATTGGGTAATACGTAAAAATGTAAAATGTGTATGTTCTTGGACCCAGCAATTCCATTTCTGCAAAGAAATGCCATCACAATATGACAGATATCTAGGCCTCAGTTGTATTTCAGCTCCAGGCCCAGAAAAGTAGCAAAACTAGACAAGTGACACCAAGGCTGACCTCAGCACCAGCTGCATTGAATAATGACCCCCAGTCCTGGAGCGGACCAATCAGTGGAGACCCGGACCCTGAGAGGACACACCTAGAAAGCTGCTGAATATTCTATTGAGATCTACCCCGTGGGACCTCCCCTAAAATCTCCACCATTAAAACCCTTAAGACAGAGGACCTCTCGTGCTCTCCATCTGGGAAGCAAGCCATCACATTTCCCCTCCCCGCTCCCCAACCCCCGCAGGTGCCTCACCTTTACCCTCCTCACTTCTAAGCTCTAAGGGCCCCTCCTTTGCCTCTACAACCTGTTTCCTAAGCCCATTTCTTCAAAGAATTACTTCTACCTCTGTGCTTTTCCAAATAAATGTTCTCTTATAGTTTGAGAAAAAAATTAAATACATCTGGAAAGATACACATCAAATTATTAAGAGTGGCTACCTTGAGGTGGTGCGATTGCAGGTGGCATGGCAGAAGACAGGACTTCTATAATGTCTGCATTTTTTAAAGCATGTATTACTTTTGTAAAAAGAAGTTTGTTTAAAATAATAAACAGGTAAGCTCTTAAAATTTAGTAACAGTAGACCATCAAGATATTAAATATTTGCCCAAAAACTCCTGCCCCAGTGGATTTTGTGTTCTAGTGAGAGAAGACAGTAAGTAAAATATATAATGGATTAGAAGGTAGTAAGTACAAGGACGTTGAGATTACTGGGGGATCTCAATTCTGGATAAGGCTTCACTGAGGTAACATTCAAGTTCCAGACTTTGAAAAGGAACAAGTAAATCTGGAGATTTCTAGGATGCAATCCTTTTATCTATAAAAAATGAGCTCTTCTTTTGCACTGTTTTCTTGTTTTGTTGCACCAAAGCTTCCAAATAGAAAATAACTACCTAAACATTATTTTAATGACAATTTTTAATAAGACCAATAACTACAAAAGGAATTGAAGAGATAAATACCTTTTTAACTGACACTAGCCCTAGACTGTTTTATGGCTGAGTCCTACCCAATCTATAGAGATCATTCCAAATTTGAAAAGCTCCCAAATTCACTTTATAAAGGTAGAATAATCTTAATGCCAAAATCTGACAAGTGATATAAAAGAAAATTATGATTGATTAATCATCTGTCTTCCCCACTAGCTTGCAGCATCACGCAGACAGGAGCCATTTAAAAAATTTCATATCCCCATCTTAAATACTCTAGTAAGCAGAATAATGGCCCCAAAGATGTCCAAGTCCTAATCCCCAGAACCTGTGACTATGTTAGGTTCCAGCAAAGAATTTAGGTTGTAGATAGAATAAGGTTTCTAATCAGATAACCTTAAAATAGGGAGATTATCCAGGATTACCTAGGCAAGTCCAATGTAATTACAGGATTCTTAAAAGTGGAAGAGAAAGGCAGATGAGGGGGGAGATCTGATTATGGAAGACTGGTTAGAGAGATGCAACATAGCTGGCTTTACAGATGAAGGAAGGGGGTCATGAGCCTAGGAATGTGGTGGCCTCTTGAAGATGGAAAACAGCTTCCAAAAGGAACACAGCCACCTTGATTTTAGCCCAGTAAGACCCATGTTGAACTTCTACAGAACTATAATAAATGTGTTGTTTTATACCATTAAGTCTGTGGGAATTTGTTATAGCAGCAGTAGAAAACAAATGCAAGCACAAAATAGACATTCAACATTCATTTGCTGAATGACAAATGAAACTGCAAAATCCCTGGGTCTACAGATATTGGGTAAAAGAAAGAAATAGATCATTCACTGAATACAAATGGCCAATAAACTGTTAAAAACATCATGAGCCCATTGACACTGAAGAGATGCAAATCAAAACCAAATTAGCAGACTACTGTGATCCTTGGGAATCCAACCCACCAAGTTATCCAGAAGGGGACTTGGGGCTTCTTCTCTGGGCAATTTCCGTGACCTCCAAACACCAAACTGCAGGGCAGATAAGGCACTATAATCCATGCTAAAGCTTTTTACAGCTGTGCTTGCTCTATGAGGAAATAAAAACCTCTGGAATTGGGCAAAAATTCCTGGAAATAAACAGTAAAGGTCTTGGAGGTTATCTAAACCAATATAAAACTGCAACTGAAACATTATGATCCAAGTATGCTGGAGTCTTTTACAAGGTGTTTTATAAGCTGATTAGCTGACGTTCACACACACACACACACATGGTCCATAGAAAAGAGTCAAAGAAAAAATACAAAAAGTATTAGATTGTATTATCCTTTTTACCACTGTTCTTTACTAATTGCATATTTTATCTAAGATAGATGGTTTATGCTTTTATGTTCCCCAGGGTACCTCTGTAACATTTAATTTTTCTTTTCTGTTTTTACATAATTGATACTTCATGTAAATACTAACAAAGAGCCTTATCTGTACCTATACAGTATAACTCTCATTGCAAGATATTAAGAAACTAAGTAAAAAGTTATATAAACTATCACTCCACCCACTATCCCAAGTGAGTTTTATGTATCCACATCTATTTGTGAAGCATGTTAGTCCTTCTTAAAGCCCCAAGTAGAATAAAAAAAAAAAGATTATTGCATCATGAAAATTATGGTCTTGCCCAAATCTTTAACCAATTTTATGGAAACATGCAAGCCACATAAATGTTACCAGATTTAATTTTTGTAAAAGCTGGGGTAAATTTGCCCAGCAGAAAGCCTTCTTTATAAACTTTTTACATTATCATTGCAGATAGATATGGTGATGGCTAAATGAAACTTTTATTACTGCCTTTGGGGATCTCAACTTCCCATGTGTTCTTCACTTACCATTTGCCTATTTTTCCTCTTGAGTTGCTACCATCCAGCAGGAACAGTAGCTGAGATGTGAAAAAAATGAGAATTTCCTGCCCTAGCTGGTTTGACTCAGTGGTTAGAGTGTCCGCCCGCAGACTGAAGGGCCCCAGATTCAATTCCGGCAAAGGGCACATACCTTGGTTGCAGGCCAGCGCTGGTCGGGGTGTGTGCAAAGGGCAGCCAATTGATGTGTCTCTCTCACATCAATGTTTCTCTCTCCCTCCCTCCCTCCCTCCCTCCCTCCCTCCCTCCCTCCCTCCTCCTCTCTCTCTTTCTCTCTCTCTCCCCCCCCCTTCCATCCTCTCTGAAAAGCAATGGAAAAAATATCCTCAGGTGAGGATTTAAAAAAAAAGAGAATTTTCCAACAATAATGTATTATATGTTCAATAATTTCTCATCTATTCATATTTGTTACTATGGTCTATTTTGGTATGTGGCAAAATGTACAAACTAAAAAGGCATTAAGACAACTGCCAAACTAGACATCAAGCATTTATCCAAACTACTACCCTGTTATGTGAACTGTGGGGTTTAGCGGGACAACGAACTGACCTGACTTACCTTGTTGATTAGAAAAGTTAAAGTAAAGCCATAGCTGAGTAGTTCAGTTGGTTTGAGCATTGTCTGATACACCAATGTTGTGGGTTTGATCCCCCGGTCAGGGCCATACAAGAATTGACCAATGGCCTAGCCTGGCGTGGCTCAGCGGTTGAGGGTCGACCTAAGATCCAGGTGATCGGGGTTTGATTCCTGGTCAGGGCACATGCCCAGGTTGCGAGCTCGATCCCCAGTCAGGGGCGTGCAGGAGGCAGCCAATCAATGACTCTCATCATTGATGTTTCTATCTCTCTCTCTCCCTCTCTTTTTCTCTCTCTGAAATCAATAAAGATATATATATATATAAATAAATCAATCAACCAATGAATGTATAAATAAGTGCAACAACAAATTGATGTTTCTTTCTCTCTCTCCCCGCCTCCTCTATCTCTAAAAAAATAAAAATAAAAATAAAGTAAAACAACAGAGGCATTAAATCTGTTACTCAGGATACAGGAGGAACATAATTAGTTTTAGTTTTGGTATTATGTGTCTTTTTGTATCATGCTGGATCTCTAAGTCAAATTGTAAAAGCACATACGAAAGTTAAAATGACTAAAACCAGATTACATGCAAAGGGTTATATTTAAATAAATTTAACGTGATAGTATTGGTATTCTGTAGGTTCTCTTATAAGGTTCCCTCATACATATTGCTGTAATGAGTAATCAAATAATGTATTAACCAGCCACAAATTATGTATGATATCAGAATAAACCAAGTAAAACTATTCTTATTTATTTATTTAATCCTCTCCCGAGGATATTTTTTCCATTGATTTTCAGAGTGTGTGGGGGGGTGGTGAGAAAGAAACATCTATGTGAGAGAGACACATCGATTGGTTGCCTCCTGCATGTACCCCAACCGGAGCTGGGGATTGAACCTGCAACCCAGGTTATGTGCCCTTGATGGGGAATCAAACCCAAGACCCTTTGGTCCAAGGGCCGAGGCTCTAAGCACTTAGCAACGCCGGCCAGGGTGCAAGTAAAACTGTTTTTAAATGTCACTAGTGTAATCCAAATTGCTTTTGGTACAACTCTCTATCAAGTTATATATGATACACAACTCCTCACCCAGATACTGATCCTCAGCTTTGTCCTCAATATAAAAGGAACAGGCTCCTTAGAACCACGTTTTTCAAACTGTAGGCTGAGATCTGTTAGTGGGTTATAAAATCAATTTAGCCACCATCAGCAAAGAGAGAACAGAGAAGCAAATACCAACATGCATCAAATTACGGTAAGCAGACTGCTGTAAAACTTTGCTTCAGTTTCTGTATGTAGGCACACATACATACTGAGTCCTTAATGTACAATGAATTTCTTACTAAGAGATACTGTCAAAAATGTCTGGCCCACCCAGCGTGGCTCAGAGTTTAAACATCGACCTATGATACAGGAGATCGCGGTTCAATTCCCGGTCAGGGTACATGCTCGGGTTGGGGGCTCAATCCCCAGTGAGGGGTGTGCAGGAGGCAGCCAATCAATGACTGTCATCATTCATGTTTCTCTCTCTTTTTCTCCCTCTCCTTCCTCTCTCTGAAATCAATAAAGATATATTAAGAAAATAAAAAAAGAAATGAATTAGATTCAAAGCAATAAACAAACAACCCTCCAAATATAGCTCAATTTCTGGGCTCAGCATTCACTACCTTTCCCAGCCAGATGGCAATCTCCCTTTCCACCCCATCTCTCCCTGCCCAGATCTTTCCCTTTCCTCCACCCCACACACCATGCTCCTCAGTGAACTGAGTCTTTACATTCTCTGAATCTGTCCTCTCCTCAACCTTGAAGACCTCACCTTGTGAATACTACAGTATTTGGCTATGTACCTGTTGGCTGGGTGATTGGTGGTCTCCCTATTAGATTAACACCACTGCCTCCATCCCCATTTATGGATGGGAGCATGTTTGTTTGTTTGTTTGTTTGAAAAGTATTTTTATTGATTTCAGAGAAAGGGAAGGGGAGAGATAGAAACATCAATGATGAGAATCATCGATCTGCTGCCTCCTGCATGCCCCCTACTGGGGACTGAGCCTGAAACCTGGACATGTGCCCTGACAGGGAATTGAACCTCGATCTCCTGGTTCATAAGTTGACACTCAACCACTGAGCACACCGGTCGGGCTGGGGCGCTGTTTTGCTCTCTGTAGTTCCCTGGAGTGTTTAGCATCCTGCCTTGCATTCAGTAGGCTCTCCACAGATTGTTAGTGTTTTGTGTGTGCTTTTTAAAACACATTTCGGGTGTTTAAATAATTTTTGAGTCAACATGCATCCTGCACTGGGGCAACTGTGGCAACTGGGGGGAGTCAATTGTTGGGTGGGCCCTGGCCAGGTAGCTCAGTTGGTTAGAGCATTGTTCAGATACACCAAGTTTGGGGGTTTGATCTTTGGTTAGGGTACACAGAAGAAGCAAACAATGAATGCATAAATAGGTGAATGCATAAATAGATGTTTCTCTTTCTCCTCTCTTTTCTAAAATCAATTTTTAAAAAATTATTGGGCGAATGGAGTGGCTACTGGTTGCCTCATGTGCCCCAGCTTTTTTGGCCCATTTTCTGAGGCGCAGCTTGAGTCAAGAATACATGAGGCCATCGAGGGCTCATTGTTTTTAATTTTAAGCTTTTTGTTATGGGAAATCTTAAACATGTATAGAAATAGATGAGAATAACCTCCATGTACCCATTACTCAACTTTAATAAATTTTCAACTCATGGCCAATTTTGTAAATGATTTTTGAAAAGAAGAGTTGCATTATATGGCTCTCCAACCACAGGTTCATCAATAAGAGGCCTTGAAGGTGCATCCAAAAGAGAAGCTGTGATAGAACCAAACTGAACTGGACTAGACTCCACTGGGAGAAAGTGGTATCAAAAGAGACCTGCTGGGCTGTGCTGGGCTGTGCAGGTTAGGTACCCAGAGCAAGCACAACAAGCATTTTATAACTTGCGAGTTACAAAAATCAAAATTTATCTGATTGGTTGGAATCAACAGTCTAGAGTTCCTGATGTAAGGAAAAAATCTAACTGTAAAAGAGGGGCCACCCTGGCTGGGGAGCTCAGTTGGTTAGAGCATCGTCTATTCTTTTCCCTCTCCTACTAGACTGTGGGCTCCCAGATGGCCTTCCAAACAATGCACGTGGCCCTTCCTAGCTCCAGGTGACTCCAAGTGCTCACTGCTGACAGAATTAGCAAAGCCACATCTTACTTGCAATTTAGGTTCTATAGTTAATGCTTATATCAAATGAGTCAAAATCACCCTTGACAACCCCTCAGGAAGGCTCTGCCCTGGAGCCTGATGTCCTGTCTCCCCATCACCATCCACACAGAATTTCCTCCTGTGCTGGAACAGAAAGCTGCCTCCTCCACCACCAGGCATCAGAGGAAGTAGGTGGTTTATGTTCAGGGGCCACCTTGCGTAAGAAACACATTTAAACACATGCCTTACCCTTAGCACAGCAGGATGCTCATGCTACGAACATCCCACAGGAACTAGAGTGACTGACCCTACAGAAGACACCCATCTCCCATCTCACACCCACTCCCGAGCATATGGTCCTCACATCGACTAGTGGGTAGAATCACCCACACCATTTAGACTTGTCAAAAATGTAGAGCTGAATTCATGTGATTTGCTGTATGAAGCAATGTCCTTCCATGGCACAAGTCTATCTAGATCAAGCACGCCCTCTTCTTCCTTCCACCTGTCCCATAGCAGCTGGCCTAGCCTCTTACCCTCCCTTCCCTCCCTCTTAAAGGCTAATGTTCCCTAGGACTCTTTCCTTGGCACAGCTCATTAGCTCTCTCCCACAGGGCTCTCAGCCCTCCTTAGGGCTCCTGAAGCCATATAAAAAATGGAGAGACCTCCCTCCTTAGTTAGGGGAAACATGGCCCAGGAGGTTTCTCACTTTTGTTCAGGGAAGGAAGAACAGAAAGACTTCCTCCAGGCCTTGAGAGCTTGGCTTGCAGGGTACGAGGAACACAGTAAATGCTATTATTTTTTTTTGAATGAATGAATAAATGCTTGATAAGAAGGGAACTTCCATCTGCTTCTGCAGGACACTTCCCCTCCCTGCCCCCAACCTCCCTGAGGCTTAGATTTCACCTGCTCATCTGGGATCCCAGGCCAGGTCTTCTGCCACACCAAGCCACACCAAGCTCAGCAGTGCTCACAGGCCTTTAATCTAGAACTGCCTGGCCACACTCCATCACTGCCCCAGGATGGTGGAGAGGGATAAAGATGTATGGTCAAGTAGGCTGTGCCAGCTCTGAGTCCAAGAGGAAAGGCCTAGGTCAGGCTGGGGCCTGGGCAGGGGCCTCCTGGCCCCAGGCGATGAGGGAGTTGCTGGCCTGGGCAAGCTCGGTGATGGACACCCGGCCCCGCTGTCG
This sequence comes from Miniopterus schreibersii, assembly GCF_964146895.1. Taxonomy (NCBI): domain Eukaryota; kingdom Metazoa; phylum Chordata; class Mammalia; order Chiroptera; family Miniopteridae; genus Miniopterus; species Miniopterus schreibersii. The sequence goes on from NC_138110.1 coordinate 64,592,129, forward strand.
GATGAAGTTAGCCACAGCAGCCAGTTCCTCCGGGGTTATGTAGATGAACTTGCCCCGGTCGTCAATCACACCTGTGGGGACACACAGGTTGTGGTGCTGAGCCTTCTGGGCCCTCCTCATCTGGCTTGAGAATGCCCTCCCACCCTTTCACAACTGGCTCCGAGCTCTCCAGGCCTGCCTGGCTGCCTGGCCCTTCCTGGCTGCATTCAATCCTGGCTAGGTGTCAAATCAAGCTTTCTTGCCTGTCCTGGTCACTCTGAGCCATCCCCAGGCCTTGGCACATCCTCCTTGTAACTGTGTCCCCTGCTCAGTGTCCCTCATTGCACAATGTTCCCCCCACCCTTGGTTATTATCCTGCCTCTGCAAAAAGTCCCTGGAGCTCTCTGTGGTTAGACACTCCCCAAGGCCAAGGCCTATAGTGACTGATCCTCATCATCTCACCTGTCAGAGTCCCCTCCGCCAGCAGGTCCTGAATGCGGTTTATGGTGTCCTGTGAGAACAATTCCCGGAGCAGAGATGGGTGCTGCAGTCCCCAGAAAAGGCACCTCCAACCTCCCTGTCACCACAGCCAAATCTCCTCCCCACACTCATGGCTGCTCCCCCACCCAATGTGACTCTGTTTCTCCTCTGGAGGGGATCAGGGGAAAGGGGGCCCTGGTCCTGGGGCCCTGCAACACCCCAAGAGAAGAGTTTTTTCCAACCAGGAAAGGAGCAGTAGTGACATCTGGCCATGAAGGCTGGTACAGCCTATTTACAAGAGTTGTCAAGGTAACTGGATTTGGGCTGCTTCAGTTGCAGGGGCTGCTGGAGGGACAGGACTTTATTCTTTTCTTCCCTGCCTGCTCTTCCATTTAGTAGAAAGGCAAGATTCTATCTTGGAAAAATGCCTCTTGGATTTTTAAACAGAATATGACTCTTCATTCATAAAATAAAAACATATATGAAAACTAAAAATCCCCCAAAATAACCCCACAGGATTCTTGGTGTGCCAAGAGTCTTACTCTCCTCCCTCCTGGTTGGAGGCAGGGTAGGGGGGACATCAAGATTCCTCATCTTTAGGGCAGGCCCCCTCTGACAGCCACATGGATCCCATGGCCACACTCTACACAGCAGGTCACCTTCCAGGGCTTACCTGAGTCCGCAGGCCCACCTGGGAAGCCAGGTCTTCCAAGAGCACAACCTTGGACTGCTACAAAGAGAGGGAGAAAAGGGAAGGAGGCTGAGTGGGCAAGTCCTTCTCAGCACAAACTGAGGTTTGCATTCTGGTCTGATCTGCTTTGGGTGGCTGTGTAACACAGTATAGATTCCTGTGGGAGAGCCCTGATCACCTCACACACTCACCCAACCACCCATATTCAGAGACATACACTCATAAGTTCTCTCCTTCCCCTGCTTGTGGGCAGGTATCTTCCTAAAACCACCACTTGGCCCACAGGCCCCATCCTGGACTAGGGACCATAATGAGAGACACACATGTGGAGAGCCAAGCACAGCTGCCACCTTCTCTTTACTCAGTTGTATCTTTTTAAAATCAAGGGCACGTTGGAAGGGGAAGCACCATAATATGGAGTGACAGTCACCAAAACCTATTTTTTAAAAACTGTCACCAGGCCCTGGCTGGTGTGGCTCAGTTGGCTGGGCGTTGTTCCGTGCACCAAGAGGTTGCTGATTTGGTTCCTGGTCAGACGGCGTGCCCAGGTTGCAGGCTTGATCCCCTGTAGGGGGTGCAGGAGGCAGCCAATCGATGTATCATTGTTACATTGATGTTTTCCTCTTTTTCTTTCCTCTCTCTAAAAATCAATAAACACTTTTTTTAAAAACAAAAAAACAAACAAACTGTCACCAGGACTTGTATTTGCTGAGGACCTGCCAGGACAACATACTGAGAAGGTGTGGAGGACACAATGGTGACCAAAACTTAGCTCCTGCCCTTGAGCTCACAGCCAGGCATGGGAGATAGGCAAGAATGTGGACAAGGCGAGAGCAGATAAAAGGGCCCAACACACAGGGGCCTTGGCAGAGGCATTATGGCGCACTCCCACCTTGCCTGTGCTTACCGTCCCAGGCCCGGAGATGCCCACACTGATTTTCATCATCCCCTTCACACCATCTGAGGCACTGGGCCCACCCTTAAAATAACTGTTGCTAATTCTCTCAGTGCTTTCCACGCACAGCCATGTTCAACATGCTTCCCTCAAACTTTAGTTTGGGGGGTGGTGGGGGTGGTGTGTGTGTGTGTGTGTGCGCGCGCGCGCGCGCAGCTGACGGCCCACTGCTGGGCCCTACACATGCATCTGCCCCTGCTTTCCCCACAAACAGCATATGACTCGAGAGAAGGCAGTCTTGTATGTTTCCATGATTTTTTCATAGCAAATGAGCTGAGGGAAGAGTGACGTGGTGACACCTCCTGGGCTGAGATGGCATGTGACTGTTCTAAATGCCAAACTGAATGTGCAGGCAGGGAAGCACGTGAACGGCAGTTGGACAGGGAACGGGCAAGCACAAGGTGACCTGGCCAGCTGGCCTCTACCTACAAAGGAAGGGGTGGGTGCTGGGTTCTCAGATTCAGCTCAGAGTGGGAACATGAAGTTACCCCCGGTGGTTCCTGGGGTGCAGTGAGAGTGGACCAACAAGAACAAGCCAGAACTACCCCTCACATAAACTACGCTGGGCACAGAAATGTACCACCAGTTCTGAAACCCTAAGATAAAAGGCTCACTCTCTTGGAGCCAGGAGGGTGGGCTGGATTTTGAAAGTCCTCCTTTTCCCTGCAGATAGAAGCTCTGGGAAAATCAGACAGCACAGGCGGGAAAGACCTCTAAGGTCCAGAGGAGTTTGGAGAATCACCAGAAAATAGCTCCTCCAGAGCCACTGGAAAGCGAGGGCTGGAACTGCCCTGGGGGCCTCTTCTTGGGTCTCTGCAGAGGATAGGGGCAGCTAAAGCTGATGGAGAAGGGCTTCCTGGAGGAAAGACACAGTACCATGGTGCTGCCCACTGGGTAGATGGGGACAGAAAGTTCCAAACAGCAGCAGGGAAGGGTACGACATACTTGCCCAGGCTGCAGCCCTCACTCACATGTGCCAGGGTGGAGAATGCGCTCCACTGGAGGAGAATGGACACAGCCTGAGGGAGATTTCCTCCTCTTGGGAAACTCCAGCCTCCAGGATGAGCCCAACTCTTTGAAGCTGGGAAGCACCTAAACCCTGCTCTCTTTCAGGAGGTGGGGGGAGGATTATGCAAGCCCTGGCTCCTTGGCACCCCCTAGTACCACCCCCACCCCCGCTCCCTCTGCGCTCCTTCCCTCAGCCGCCTCTGCTCCTCTGAGCTTCTCTTGAAAACCTTCGCATCCTTCACACCCTTCGTGGGAGAGAAGTTGCTTAGCAGCACAGCAGAGCAGGACAGTGCTTATGTAAATGGAGCAGCACCTGGGCGGTCTGCAGACAGAAAAGGACATACCTGCCGCCTTGCCCTAGCTTCCAAAGGAAACAGCATCATTGTCCTCCCACCCTCAAGACCCAAGTTCCAAATGAGGAACATGACAGGGATGCTTGTTTCAAGTCCGTGGAACCTCAGAGTGACAGAACTGACAGAAAACACAAGTGAAGAAACTTGAAAACACTATGACTCACTGAGTGCAGGGTCTGAAGAGCAGGGAAACTGTAAAACCCTGAGTGTAAGGAAGCAATAGAAGGCTCACGCCTCCCACACAGACGCAGGTCCTTCTCCACCTTCAGGGTCAGAGGAGAAGAGACACTCCTGGCCAGGACTCCAGCAGCTCACCCTCTCTCGGTCCTGCTGCCCACTCCTGCATGACCTTGAGTGAAACTCCTACAACCCCCACTCAGGCCTGCTCCCTCTAGGCCCTAGGAGAACACACATCTCTCACACACACACATACACACGAGGCAGGAAGCTGATATCTGCTCTTTGGCTTCTTACCTTAATGTAGTTGATGAACTCTGTCAGGAAGCTGTGGGACTAGAGGAGCAGAGAAACCAGAGTGAGTATCACCCTTGCAGAGACAGCAGGGGTCTCTGCCTACCCACCTGAGTGCCACCTGCCTGTGTGCCTGCCCAACCCCTGCATGTGCCACCTGCCTTCGCAAGCAGCACAGCCTCCCACGGTGAGGGTTTTGGAGGCACCACCTCTCTTGAGGACAAGGCCTCTCACTGCTAGAGCCCGCTGGTCATCATGCCCAACCATTTCTCACTGCCTAGCTGGGGAGGCAGGCAAGGAGCAGCAGGGCATCTGGGATGCGATGGCTAGCCTTGAGTCTGCCACAGGCCCGCCTTGGTGGGTGCAGGGAGGTTTCACAGGCGTTGCAGGCCCACCTGTTCCTCAGTCATGTTCTCGCCCACGCCCTCCTCCTCCACCACGAAGGCCTCCTTCAGTTTCAGGTATTCCTCATGCTCCCGCTGGGCCTGCTCCTCCCGGGCTTTCCTCTCCTCCTCCTCCTGTGGACACAGACGGGGCAAGAGTCAGGCATTTGGACACAGGTGCCCACCCCATCCCTATCCTGGTCCTTGCTGCCCCCGCAGGGCACCAGGTCATATAGCTCAGCGCTTTGTCAGGGACAGAGCTCCTTCAAGACCCCAATCTCTCTGGCTTCCATCCTGAACAGAAGGCAGAGGCCCCTCTCTTTATCAGTTCCGTCAACCCCCAGACAAATGCTGCTCAGCCCCCCTCTCCTTGAAGCCCTGCTGTGATCCCACACACAACATCCTCCAGTCACCCCACCCCTCTCTCCTGCCATGTTCAAACAAACACCCAGGCTCCATTTCCTCACCATCCATTCACCCCGCCAGCCCACTCTAATCTGGCTTCTACATATCCAGTTCCTCTGAAACAGCTCCTGCTACAGTCTCATGCATGCCCTTAATCCCACCAAATCAAGCCTCACATTCCTGTCCTCTCAGTGGCAATGGGCAGAGTTGACCACTCCCTCTTCCCTCCCTTGGCTTCCAGACCCCACCCTCTCCTGAACTTCCTCCTGTTCCTTGGGCTATTCTTCCTGCCTCTTCCATCACTCAGCACTGTCCCTTCTCCCTCGTCCATGTTCTCTCCATGCCCACGGCATCAACAACCATTTCCTTGCCAGGGACTGCCACAGTTGTATCCCTGCTGAAATCTCTACTCCCAAGCACATGACTGCCCATGGTACACAGGCCGTCACACAGGCACCTCAAATTGAATTATGTTCCAGAAAGACCCTGTAATCTACTCCCCACGTGTCTGGTCCTCCTCCTGAGTCCCTGGCTCAGTAAGTGACACAGCCATTTGACCAGCTGCCTCAGTCCAAAGTGAGGTCCCATCTACCACTTCTTTCTTTAACTTCCAGAAAGCTTCTCAGTCCATCCATGTCACTCCATCACCACCACCATCTAGTACTACAACCTCCCCTCAACGTAAGCCATTTCCTAGAACTCTCAGAAAGATCTTTTCAAAACCCAAAGCTCGAGCTGGGTCAGGGAATATACAGCATGTGGGTAAAAATAAACAGCTGAGTATATAAATAGAAAAGATAAATCTCCCATAAAAAGAATCCCAAATACTTTTTGTTGATGCTCTCCTCTCAAGAAGGCTAAGTATAAATCCCCACCGCTTAACTGTAGCCTGTGCAGAGTGACTTGTTTCCGGAGAAGTATGGGAAGGGAGGAGTAACATCATGGTGGAGAAACTTGACAAATACCCTAGCCAGGTGATCTCAGTTAACATCACTAGTAACATCACCAGTCAAGTTGATAACATGTACCACTGATATGTTGTGTTGAAGATGGCATTTTGTGGTCTTCCTCCCAGCAAGCCATAACTCCAGTCTAACCATGAGAACAACGTCAGCCAAACACAAACTGAGGAACACTCTACAAAATACTTTCCCAGTACTCCTCAAAACAATCAAGATCATCAAAAGTAAGGAAAGTCTGAGAACCTGTCACAACCCAGAGGAGCCTAAGAAAACATGACAACTAAGTGTAACGTGGTATCCTGGATGGGATCCTGGAAACGGAAAAGGATATTGGGAAAAAACTAATGAAATCTTGAATAATGTGTGGGGTTTAGTTAATAATAATGCATCCATATTAGTTGTGAGAAATATGCCACAATAGGTAAGATGTGAACAGGGGAAACTGAGTGAGGGGAAGAAGGGCCCCAGGATACTGAAGGTGCATTAGGCAGAGTGAGTATTTACAAGGGTGAAAAATCCCCTCTGCTAATGTGCTGGCCCATTCACTACAGCACCCACAGCCAGGCTTTTTGCCATCCAGCGCCCCTGGACAATGAGGCCAGTCAGAGCCCGAAGACGTAAAGCTATGGGGTCTTCCCAGCCGGGGCAGCCCTGGCTCTCGCTCTATATCACAACACATCTGTGGCATATTCCCTTTCTTGGGCACCTGGTTCTCAGAAGGAAGAAAACACCTGGCAAACAAATGCTTATTAACCACCTTTATTGCTGTGGCCGCATCCCTGAGCATCTCCTCTGTGCAAGGCCCTAAACAGGACCTGGCTCAGGCAGGTCCACTATCTCTCACAGTGACCTGTAACAGCCTCAAGGCCCTCAGGATCCAGACATCCCTCCCTTACCTCTTTGACCCCACTCCTTGTTCACCCCCTCGCCACTCTCACTATCTCAATATTCTTTAAGTACTCCAGGTATGATTGATATAACACAGGCATAAAAATTCCCATCTCAGGGTTTGCTTTTCAGCAGCAGCTTTACACAGATTGCACCTAGAGCCCAGGGACCAAGTAAACCAGGGCCTGCCCCTGGTCTATGGCCCATCTTCTGGGTTGGAGGAATCAGGGAGCTGCATAGGAAACAAGGCTGCATGGGGTGTCAGAAGTCAGGATCTGAAGTCTGCCTCACCTTCTGCTTCTCCTCTAACCGAAGCCGCTCCTCCTCCTTCTTCCACTCTGCCTCACGCTGGGACTCAAGGCGTTTCCGCTCCTCGCGTTCAGCCTCCTCTGCCTGGAGAAAGGTCTTCATAGGGACACATCCCCACCCCTAAATGGAGCTTGCCCACCTCCCAAACAGTCCAGGGCAGGCAATGCCTGGGCCAGGCCACAGACCAAGGCTGCAGGAGACAAAGCCAGGCAAGTAGCAAACAATAGCCCAGCATGCAAAGATCCTCAAGGGGAGGGTCGGCCATAGGGAACAGGGAAGGCAAGGCCCTTTCCCACTTCCCAGAGCTGCACCCCACCCCTTCTGCTTGCCTCACGCTGGGCTTTTCGTGCTTGTTTCTCTTCCAATTTCCGTAGTTTCTTGGCTCCAATTTTCCCTGACGGGTGAGCTTCCACTGGCTTCTCACTGTCTTCTTCCTCGTGGGCTAAGTGTGGTTAGGGAAAGACACTTCAGGTCCTAGCTAGAGAGGACTGATGATGATGAGTCCACCCCACCCCTTATCCCTGTCCTCATGGGTGGTTCCCCTTCCACCCACCTGCCCAGCTCTGCCCTCCAGAAGCATCTGCCATGAGTGCAGAAATTTAAACTCTGGCTGTGCCGGTGTTAGGGGTGGTGGGAGGGTGAGGGGGCCATGGGTCAAAGGAAGAGAGAACTTTAGATGCTGCATAGCCATAGAGGGAAGCAGCAGGTTACAGTATCTGAATGTGTGCCAATCACAGGCGGGGCTGTCTGGGGTTGCGGAGTCCCCTCCTTTGTCTCTGAGCCAAAGCTCCAGGGAAGGATAGCCCCAGGAGAAATTTACCCTCCTTCCTCTCCTCTCCACCTCAAATCTCAAGTCATTCTCACTGTGGTCAGGAACTGCTGAGGGTTCTGGGCTTAGCCCCTGCCAGGGTTATCCCTTTGACCCACCAGACCCAAGGCAAAAAGATAGCCCAAACCCCAGGATTACCCCAGGGCCAAAGACCCTGAAAATTAAAGACCCACTGATTCCTGAGCAGCAAGGATGTTTGACTCCAAGTCTGAGACAGGAGAGATGGTGCAACACAGGGCCTCTTTTTTGAGCCAAAGGGCCTAATTTCCAAAGGTACAAGGGCAAAAACCCTAAATGCCCCCTCCTCAGGCTCAAGCCAGCTATAGAGCACTGGAGAGGAAATATTCTTTCCCATAATCCTAAGGGCTCTGTTGGTCTCCCAGCGCAAGGGATATAGAGGCCCCTGTCAAAATAATATCTCTGTCCTTAAATTCTTCTCAGGTTATGGGTGACTCCACTCCAGGAAATGCAGAAACTCTGGTCCTGAGGTGAGGCCCTCAGGGACTGAGTGTGCCCACACCAGGAAGAATGCTGGGATATAAGGAATGGACTGAGGAACTCTTGTGGTCAATCTAAAAACCCTGCCCTCCTGCTTGGAAACATGGGTCGGGATCCAGAACTGCTGGTCCCTAGGACCAAAAGCTGGGTCCCAAGTCTGGCCGCACTCCTGTGGCTCCCAGACATCCCTCCCACACTGGCTTCACGCCATATTCTTCCACCCAGCTTCTGGAGTCCTCTCACCCCCTAAATCAGTTCCCCTCCCCTACAGGCTGTGGCCCCACTCACCTGGGACAACGGCCTCCTCCTCATTCTCATCCACCTCCAACCTGGCCACCCGCTGGGCCTGACGCTGGGCCTGTAGGCGGCTGCCCAGGTCCCTGCGGCGCCGGGGTCTACCTCCAGTCCTTTGCTCCTCATGCTCCAGGGACCGAGGCTGGGCCACTCGGCCTGCTACTACCGGTTCTTCTCCATTGTGCAGTGGCTCTTGGCTGGCTGAAGGGAGGAGAGGAACCATAATTCTGATGGCAGGGGAGCAACATTCTGAAAGTCTCATCGCCCTCCACTCAACTTGCTCCCGCTCCTGATACCCAGGGCACAAACCCCAACCTCTCAGACCACTGAGGCATTTACAACCTTGGTCCTACACAGCAAGATCATCCTTTCCCTCTTGCCTGTGTTAATACCTTTCCCCTCAAGGTCCCACCTTTCCAGCTGGCCCATCAGGAGATTACCACCCTGATGGAGCAAGACGGAGCTGAAGCTCTACCTCCTCCAGGAAGTCCACTTTGACCTCTCCAGACCTCACCCCAATGCCCACTGCAGGGCTGCATTTACTTCCTGCCTAACATCACCTGCCATGGCTTTATATGGCATCTCAACCAGAGAGCCCACCTGGGGGCTCGGTTTCCTCCCAGGAAGATCTGCTGGCTGTCTTACCTCGGCTTCTCGCCCCTGCCCTTGGCGCACGCAGGTGCTATGAAGTAGCTTTTGGGCCCAGAGAGGGGGGGAGACGTTATACACAAAGCCCTACGCTGACAAGAAAAGGGGGTGGGGTTGGGAATCACGGGTGTATCTGTTCTAGGCCCTGGCCGATGGACAACACGACCTTCCGATCAGAGTGCAGAACAGGGTGGAGGGTGCCTGGGTGTCTTTTTGAGTGGAAAAGAGCCTCGGGCAGTTCCCTAGAGCTGCCTCATGCTCTCTACAGCTCGTGGGTAGGTAGAAAACACTCAGGAGCCCACTTGTGGGCATCCACTCTGGAGCCAGCCTGGGACGGGCGGGAAACTCCCGCGGCCTCGCCAAGGGGCGCGGAGGGGTCGCCCCGGGGAGGGTGAGAGGGCAGTGTGCCGCCAGAACCTAGGCCCTCTGGTCCGCAGGTCTGGAGGGCCAGGGGCGAGAACGGGGGTGCGGCGAGGCTGTCTTCTGGGGCCAGGAGGAAGGTGCAGGGACGCTGCCATCCAGGCCGCGGCTCCCGGCCGGTCCCGGGGCGCTGTCGTCAGCGCTCGCCCTCAGGGGCCCGATGCTACCGGGCGCCCGGATCCCAGTCAGCCCGCCGGGCGCGCCGGCGCATGCGCAGGAGCCGCAGCGCGAGGGCCTACCGAGGCCCGGGAGGTCAGAGAACGCGGCCCGACCGGCCTGGAGCGGCGACGTCGCCTACCTGCTGCCGCTCGGCCCCGACTGCGATGCAGGAAGAGGATAAGGCCGACAAGCAGAGCCGCCACTACCAGGTACACCACAGGGGCCACCATGCCCACAGCTTCCAGGCGAGAGCGCGCGTCCACCTGAGGCCGGGTCTCCCGGGCCCCGCCCAACGCCCACGTGGCCCCGCCCACCACTCTGGGCCCCGCCCACCACTCTGGGCCCCGCCCACCACTCTGGGCCCCGCCCACCACTCTGGGCCCCGCCCAGGCTGCACGTTTCACCGTGAGACCTTAATTTTTTATTTTAAAGTGAATTTTGAGAGCATACCTATTCTAAAGTGAAATTAGCTTCATTAGGTTGTACAAAAATTAGCGATCCAGTTTTCCATAGTGAGCTCTTGGAAATTAAACACCCACATGGAATTTAAATTCCCTTTTCTTTTTCTTTTTTTTAAAATATATCTTTATTGATTTCAGAGAGAGGAAGAGAGATACATCAATGATGAGAAAGTTGTCATTGATCCTGCCTCCTGCATGCCCCCTACCTGGGATTGAGCCCACAACCTGGGCATGTGCCCTGACCAGAATCGAACTACGATCTCCTGGATCCCAGGTCCATGCTCAGCTGCTGAGCCACGCCCAGCCAGGCTCCCCTTTAATTCTTAACAATTTATAGAGAAAACGGGACAGGTTTTTTTAAAAACTGGGGGCCCTGGCAGGGTAGGTCAGTTGGTTAGAGCATTGACCCAATACACCAAGGCTGTGGGTTCAATCCCTGGTCAGAGCACATACAAGCGTCAATTAATGAATGCATAAATAAGTGGAACAATAAATTGATGTTTCTCCCTCTCTTTAAATTATTCAATAAATTACTTCAAGAATTAAATTAAGAAAAAACAACTGGGGATAGGATCTTTCCAGCAGGTGCCAAGCCATCTCTCAGGACAGCTGGCACAAGTGCCACAAGACCGGGGGCAAGAAAAATCCCTACCACAAAAAGCGAAAATATGAGCTGGGACACCTTGCTGCCAACACTAAAATTGGCTCCTGCCGTCTACAGAGTCTGTGTGGGGGGAGGCAATAAGAAGTACCATGCCTTGAGGCTGGGTGTGGGCAACTTCTCCTGGGGCTCAGAGTGTTGTAGGCACAAAACAAGGATTATTGCTGCTGTCTACAATACACTGGTCCATACCAAGACCCTACTAAGAACTGCATCGTGCTCATTGACAGCACACCGTAGTGACAGTGGTAGAGTCCCACTATGCACTGCCCCTGGATGGCAAGAAGGGGGCCCAGCTGACTCCTGAGGAGGAAGAGATTTTAAACAAACAAAATCAAAGAAAATTCAAAAGAAATATGATGAAAGGAAAAAGAATGCCAAAATCAGCGGTCTTCTAGAGAAGCAGTTCCAGCAGAGCAAGCTTCAACACCAGGCCAAAGAGGCCAAGCAGATGGTTATGTGCTAGAGGGCAAGGAGCTGGAGTTCTGTCTGAGGAAATCAAGGCCCAGAAAGGCAAATAAAACCCCCTTCCTCCTATCTTAGCTCATGTAATAAAGGTATTTATTCTAAAAACCAAGCCAAAACAAAAAACTGGGAACAGGATATAAACTCACTCGAGATTTTTAAAAAAGCAAGTAACTACTGGGAATTTGCTATTAGAGTAATATGAAGCCTTTTATGTGTGTAGTAACATAAAGATCCCAGGACCAATGGTTCTGTATGGGGGGTGGGAGTGGTGGGAGATTTGAAAAAATATGACATGTTAACATCTGTTAAGTGGAAATTATTGCAAATGGTTATGTGGCGTGACAACATTTATGTATGCTTTAAAAGCACTAAACACCACCACATTGTTAAATTGGAATGATGAGATCTTGAGCATGGATTTTCTGTTCAGTACATTTGGAATATTTCATAATTTATATTTTAAAATTAAATTTTAAACATGCAAAATGGGCAGGATAGATTTAATAAAAATAGCTAATGTTGAAAATTGTTAAGTTGGGTGATAGGTATATAGGGGCTCATTACACTACTTTTTTCTCTTATTTTTTAAGTTTGACATTTTTGTGTAAGTTTGAAATTTTCCATAATAAAAGTTTTATTAAAAACTAAAATTAAGACTATACATTTTCATAATTTGCATGTGCTCAGAAGCTGCCTGGAGGGGCAAAACAACAAACTGTCAATAGCGATAACTCTTGCTTGTTGCCTCAACAGGTATCATTTTTATAGTTTTCATTTGCAGTTCTCAGGTTCTCAGAGTTCTGGACCCCAAGCATGTCCCTTAAGGTTTGTGGGCATACAGGAGGAGTGGAAAATGGCAGGGAGAGCTATCTTCCTGGTCCAGGTAAGAACAGCATTGGACTCATGACAGTAGCATTGGGGTTGTGAAAAGGAGGGGATTGATTCAAGAACTATTTCAGAGGTAGAATTGATAGGACCTGACAAGCTCCTTTGAGGGCTAGAATCGTCCTTATTTGCTTAACTGGGTTTCCCCAACTGAGAGGAGTGCAATTCTAATGAGATTTCCAGTCATATTCTTTGTTAAAGCAGGTAAAAATTCACACATAATTTTAGCATAGCCTATTTAATGAATGACGAATTCTCCTTCCTTTCTGTTCAGAGCAACTAAGCACTTGACTATCTCCTTATAGGTTAATCGAACCTTATAGGTTAACTCATCAGTTAATCGAACCAATCAATACATTTCTTTTTTGTTGTTGTTGTTAATCCTCACGGGAGGATATTTTTTTCCATTGATTAGAGAGTGGGAGAGGGAGGAGGGAGAAACATTGTTACAAGAGGGACACATCAACTAGTTACCTCCCTCACCTGCCCCAGGGGCGGGGAATCAAACCTGCAACCCAAGTAAGTGCCCTTGACCTGGAATCAAACCCAAGACCCTTCCATCTGTGGGCCAGTGCTCTAACTACTGAGAAACTGGCCAGGACACATTTCTTTTGTTTTGCTGCCTTAGAGTATTCTCTGACCCTTGCCACCAAGAGTCCTGACTAAAGATCACACATACACAAACTTTTGTATGCAATTTTGAGTATTCACATGTCTCCTCCCTCCCCCCTATGCTCTTGGGCTCCAAGGTCTTCAGATTTAGAGTGAGGTCTTGGTAAATCCTGGCACTAATAGAACTCCATTCACAATACTCCCTGCTTATTAACTCTTTGTGAGCTCCTATACTTGCTGTGACTGATCAGCCTCCCCAACCTAGGTGGTTCTTTCAGCACCCAGCACTCCCAAGGTCCTTGCACGGACCATAGCACATGGTACTTGTCTGTGGTACAGCAGGTTTCTGTACCCAGTCCCTGGCAAACTCCTCCTAGCATAAGGGTGTAGCTGAAATTTTCAACAGCCAGGAGGTCAGCATTGATCATGGAAACCTCCTCTGTCACTCCACCTCCTGGGGGATTCTCTATGACTTCATGAAGAAGGAAGGCAGATGACATAGAGGGAGGGCTACCCACTCCTGGAATCTAACTGAATACTTCCCAAATCAACTCCAAGGAGCTTCACAAATCACATTGTGGAAAGAGTGCTGACTCAGAAACTTCAGGACCTGCCCCAGAACACGGTAATGACTTTTAGCCTGTGTGATACTAACGCTATGGTCATTGAGCAGTTTTTAGAGAGCATGGAATTTTAAATACTACTCCATAAGGACAAGTTCTGGGGTCTAAAAAAAAAAATCAAGATTATCAGAGGTCATTAACATTAAGCAAAATAACTCATCCAGGCACTGACAGACCTCCAGAGTACTAGTACTCTTCTGATAGAAGTTGCTTCTCCAGTAGAGGCGGCCCTAAATCTGCCCTTGCTGTTACTCTTAGTTACTGAGTCCCTGGAGGAGGGAGACAGGTGAGCTGCTCAATGGGGGAGTAAGCAGTGGGTTAAGGCCTGTGGCCCAGGTGGGTCTGCTGGGGCACATTCTATTCTTTGCTGTGTTCAGGATGCAAAGATCTGTCTGAGACGTGAATATTGGGAAGGGATGATGAATTTGGGAGGCTAGATGGATGAGGGAATCAAAATACTTAAGTCCCAAGCCTGGAAGATGGGTGGAAAGACCGGGCTTGCTTTAGACTATGCCAAGTTTAAAGTCACAGTCAAGTAGTTCAGGGCTGGCAGACAAGGAGGAGCTCCAGGACCGGGGCTGAAGGTGATGTCAGGATAAAGAACCGGGCTTGGGAGCCCTTGCCCAGAAAGAGACAGTTCCCAGAGGCAGCCTCGCAGGTGCCCGCTTACAAACGGCCTCTGGGTGGAGAGGAGGGAGCTCTTGGCTTCGCTTGGTGACCAAGTTTCAGCAAGGGGCGAAAGCGGCGGCGGGCCGCTGGCTGGAATGGTCTCTCCCGGTCCCCGCAGATAGCGTCCTCGGTGGGAGAGACTGACCTCGGAGCGGTCAACCTCCGCTCGGGAAGACCGCTGCTTCGGGGAGCCGGGACCGCGCCACGATCCTCCCTCGTAGCGCGGGCGCCCCGGGCTGCTCATCCGGAGAGGGGGCCCCCTGCTCCCCGGGGACTGGGCAAGGGCTCCGGGCGCCCAGCGCGGCCTTGTCCCCTTTCCCCGTGAGGCCGTGAAGCAGTGAGGCTGCCGCCGCTGCCCAGGCGCGCAGCGGGATCCCGGGCCGTCTTCCCCTGAATCACTGGCCGGCCACCCGGCCGCCCCCTTCCGCCGCCAGCCGGAAGTGCGTCTACCCGGAAGAGGGGCTTCCGGTGGGACTGCGAGGCGCCGGGTATCGCCATGGCGGCCTCCTTGGCCGGGAAGAAGGTCGTGTTTGTTACGGGCAACGCCAAGAAGCTGGAGGAGGTGCTGGCAGGGTGTAGGAGGCCTGCTAGGAGGCGGCTGGGCGGGTGGAGTGTGGCCGGGTAGGCTGTGGACGGGGCGGGGAAGGGGTTTCCAGGCACCGGAAGCACGCGGGAGGAGTCCCGCAGGGGGCGTGGAGGGTCGGCCCCGCGTTTGTGGAGGGGTTTGACCGCGTGGAGTGGGGTGGCCCGGGACACAGGGCTTGTGAGCTTAGAGGTTGTGGGAACCGAAGGAGTGGCGGGGTCCTTAGCACCTCTCCCGAAGGTCGCTGATTGAACTACACCTCAGAACGGGATCCCGACACCCTTGCTGGATCCGACCCAGACCGCTCTGCTGCGTCACGGGTGGCGGGGGCCGGGCAGGCCGTGGGACAGACATCCAAACTGAGCCGTCCACGTCCTGCCACGGTCCCGAAATGTGGTCCTCAGCCTCCCCCACTATCTTTCCGCATCTTTGAAATGCAGATGCTGAGAGGAGGAGTGAAGGAAGCAGTGGATCCAAAGTTCCTGGCCACAGGCACTCTGTAGCCAGCTGTGAGGATTTTGGGGGTTGATGAAAGGTCTTTGGCTGCAAATAACAGAGACACCAGGGAGCTCATATAAAACACTTCACTCTTCTGGAAGTACAATGTTATGGTGTCCCACAGGACTTGAGGAGTCTCTTGAGGAGCAGTCCTATCCTGGTAGTTCTCTCTAGATGGTCATCCCTTTTCCCCTAGTGGAGGAGGCAGTGAGGCTTCTGCCAGACACTAGCTCTGATTGGTCTTGCTTGGGTCAAGGGTTTGCCCCTGCTTAGTCAGCCATGACCAAGCAGGTGGGGTTGTGTGTGGGAAATCAGGATGACAACCACTAGATATATCTTAGGCACACCAGTGGGGTGCAGTCTCAAGGGGACGCTTCATTTGTCCACAGCATAGGGACTGATGATACTTCTGTGCCAGGACAAGGTGACCTCAGGAGCCAGAGCCCTATGCTGATAAAAGATTTGAGATCCTGAGGGCAGACCAGTCAAGCCGACAGGCAGCACCATCCTGAACAGAGCCCTATGCAAGGTGGTGGGTGCCAAACCCCAAAACTAAGCTCAGCCTCTAACTGAGAACATGGCCCTCCCACATTTAGAAGAAGGAGCTGGAGTGGCCAGAGGAGACTCACTGCAGAAAATGAAGGTGACCTAAAACAGGGAGCCTTAACTTCATCATCCCATGGTACCCCATTGGCAGACAGATAAAGCTTCTAGACGCTTTTTTTTGAAAATATTTTTAAATATGCAAAATAAAGTACATAGAATTACAAAGGAAATTATTGAAGTACAGTTCTCAAAATATAAGTATGTGTGATCAGTTACATCTACTTTATTAACATATTAAAGGATTCAATCTAGCAGTGTGTGTAATTAACCATAATTTTAAAATAATGAATATTGGCCCTGGCTGAGTGCAGTTGGTTAGAAGATTTTTTAAAACTGATTTTTAAAGAGAGAGGAAGGGAGAGGGGGAGAGAAAGAGAAACATTGATGTGATCACTGCCTCCTGCATGCCCCCTATCAAGGATGGAGCCAGCAACCCAGGCATATGCCCTGACCAGGAATCAAACTAACAACCTTAAAGTGCATGGGAGGATGCCCAACCAACTGACCCACACTGGCCAGGGCAGCATCTGTGATTTTAATAGGTTTAAAGGTCACAGGAGCCATGGCTGGTGTTGCTCAGTGGTTGGAGTGTTGGCCTGCACACCGAAGGGTCATGGGTTTGATTTCCTGTCAAGGGCATGGGTTACAGGTTCGATCCCCGCCCTGCGTCGGGGTGTGTTTGGGAGGCAACCAGTTAATGTGTCTCTTTCACATAGATGTTTCTCTCTCTCCCCCTCTTTTCCCCTTCTCCCCTTCTTCCCCCTGCCTTCCCTCCCTTCCACTCTCTAAAAATCAATGGGGAAAAAAAGCAGGTCACAGGAACTTCTAATATTACTTTGGTTTTGTATATTCACAATTGAAAGAGATGCAAAGCTAGGGTTACTGAAAATAAAGAGATATTTTTTAACCAAGCCACCCCAATAAATTCAATAAAAAATAAATTAATTAAAAAAAAATTGTTTTCTTTTTCCGCCATCCAAGATCACTGGTCTCCTGGATTCTGGGTAACGCCTAATAGAGAATTCCTGGCCTAGGAAAATTGGGAGAGTTTCTGGGAGCATTGAGAAGGGAAGTGGGTGTTTTGGGTGGATGGTAAGCATGAACAGAGACCTGAAGTAGGAGATTGGGGAGACAAGGGAGCTGACCTGCTGGGGTGAGGCTCATGGGCCTGACTTGATAAGCCATAAGGGACTGACAAGAGAGTTAACTGATGAGAATGTTGGATGACAGCTTGTGTAATAATGGGGAATCATTAACAAATGGTGATAAATGTTCTTTCATTTTGGAACAGGTCATTCAGATTCTAGGAGACAAGTTTCCATGTACTTTGGTGGCAAAGAAAATTGACCGTATGTCTCTGTTTTGTTTTATTTTTAAAAGTCAGTTTGATTTCTCTGTCTGCTGGTGACCTGACTCTGTGTCTTTTTCCTCATAAGTGCCAGAGTACCAGGGAGAGCCTGATGAGATTTCCATACAGAAGTGTCAAGAGGCAGCTCGCGAGGTGCTTGCTCTGCGTGGCTCCTGGGGCTCCTGGGGCCTGTGCCTGCTGGGGATGAGTAGAGAACAGTAGCATGGGCACAGTTTGTTATGACTCCGGGACCTGCCCAGTCCTAGCTGTTCTGGGTTAGTTCATGTTGACCCTGAAATACTGCCTTTCTCAACTTTAACTGCATAGTATCTCCCCAGACCGCCACTTATATACATAATTCTCTCTATAATTCTCAGATACATACATTCCAGCCCCTACATTCTCTTCATACACATCCACCCCTGCACTCATCTCTGTGAGACTGAGAAAGAGCATTTTCTGAAGGGTCAGGCTGCCTGAGTGTGAATCCCATCTTTTCTGTTGCTAGGCCTGGAGCAGGCTTTACAACCTGCCAAGGCTTTGGTGTCCCTGTCTCTAAAAGAAATATAAGAGATTAACCAAGGGCTAATCCCAGTAGCAGATGGATCTCTATATGCTGCTGCTGCAGATCGCAAACTAGCTGTGGGCCTGGCTTCAGCTTGGATGGCCTGGGAATTCAGGCCTGCAGCAGGGCCCGTTGCTGGTGGCAGGTCTCAGGTCTCCCATTTCCTTGTGCTGCAGGTGCAGGGGCCTGTACTGGTGGAGGATACCTGCCTGTGCTTCAATGCCCTTGGGGGCCTCCCTGGCCCCTACATGTGAGTGCTCCCCCACCCCCTTGCAGGGCCCTGCCCACAAAACCATCTGAACTTGGAAATAATTGGTTACCTGATATCTTTGTTCATTCACTGTCTTGGCATCAATACCAGTATTTCCGATTATCCTGAGGAAGGATTAGAGATGGGGGAGAGGCATGCCTTTCTTTTGTAAAGTGTGAGAATGTGATTGTGTAAGTGGAGTTGGGCAAGGGGAACCCACCCACCGAAGAGGTACATTCATGGGCAGATCGATTTCAGGAAAGAAAATAAGGAGGTCAAGATCTGAAAATGGATTTCCTTAAAACTATCCAGTGCCTTGGACCCCTTCAGAAGGTCCTTGTGTATCTCTAGGGTACCAATACCCCAGTTTGAATACCCTTCTCTTTGGTTGGGGGGCAAATGCACAGCAGTGCTGCTGCTGGGTCTTGGATATTTATATATTGAACATTTAGATTGTCAATATGTTTGCCAAGGCAGTAGCACCCATATACACTTACAGTATGCATTGCTCCATATTTTGCAATGTGGGGAGTGGAAGGTTATCACATGCAGTTTTACTTTACATTTCCTAATTACCGGTAAGCTTGAGGCTTTGTTAAATTGTTGTTCTTCTGCGCATTACCTGTTTGCCTCCAATTTCTTTTTCCTATTGGATGATTTGTCTTCATTTTGAGTTGAGACTTAAAAATTATTTTTTAAATTGATTTTTAGAGAGAGAGGAAGGGAGACAAGGAGAGAGAGAAACATCAATGTGAGAGAGATACATCTACCTGCTGCCTCTTGCATGCCCCCTACTGGGGATCAAGCCCTCAACCTGGCATATGCCCTGACAGAACTGAACCTGCAACCTTTCAGTGCACAGATGATGCCCAACCAACTGAACCACACTGGCCAGGGAGAGACATGCCTTTATCTTGTCAGCCCCTTGGCTGTCCAGGTGGCTATAATTCCTCTGGGGTACAACCTAGAGAAGAAAGTGGTTAGAAGATCCATCTTCTCTTGGTGTCTGACTCACCTTTGCTTGTCTTGCAGAAAGTGGTTTCTAGAGAAGTTAAAGCCTGAAGGTATTATCCCCTTTATTTCTTCCTTTAGATCTGTTGGGAATTGAGAATCCGCAGGTGGTCTAAGGGAGGGCCCCAACTAGTAACCAGGAATCCCAGGTTCTAGCCCCACCATGGAGCCTCTCCGTTCACCTCAGTTTCTCCATCTATAACCTGCAGCTCACACTTTCCCTGCACACCTGGCTCCCTGGAACACTGAGATGTGGGAGGAGTAGATGGGAAAGGGGTGGTGGGAGCTGTGAATTTGAGGGACAAAGGGACTGCAGTTGATTTTGGCTGAGACTGGCCCTGCTGACTGCTTGCCTGTCCTTGCCCCAGCTGGGGCCTGGCCTGGGGGTTGGGGTCTTCCTCTCTTGGGCCCCAACAATGCATACCCTGTCACTTACAGTTGCAGGCCAGAATGTTCCCTCTTTAGGTGCTTGTAAAAACACTTTATATTAATGAGCATTTAAACATGTACAGTAGTAGAATAGAGTTATGAACCCCATGTCCTCATGACTCAACTTCCAGGTTTATCAGCACAAAGCCTATCTGATGACATGTATAAACTTCCCAGTTTGTCACATGCCCCCCCCCCCAATCCGGCGCCTCAGGTTGGGGAGTGGGTGCTGGCACAGACTGCGCTGAGCTCTCATTGCACCTGTCCGCAGGTCTCCGCCAGCTCCTGGCCGGGTTTGAGGACAAGTCAGCCTATGCGCTCTGCACATTCGCTTTGAGCACTGGCGACGCAAGTGAACCAGTGCGCCTGTTCAGGGGCCGGACTTCGGTGCGTACCCATGCTGACTCCTCCACCTGCCGCCAGAGGGCGCTGCGACTCCAGCCAGCGGCCCAGGGCCTTCTGCTGGGAGGGCACCCAGGCCATAGTTAGTTCCCAGGACCTTGCCCAGATCTGCCCCTGGGCACCACAAGTAGAAGTGCTGTCAATCCTGAAGTCTGTGTGACCCCCTCAGGCTGCTGTTTGAGGGGAACACACAATGGCTCACAACTTTTGAGGCACCGTGCACCTAGAGCTCTGCACTATATGCCTTCCTGAGAAGCAGATATAGAAATAAGAACACAACTCCCAGAGCTACATCTACATCTCAGACTTCTCCAAGTTCTAGTCCCCTTATTCAACTACTGAGGCTTCCCTTGAATATCTCACAGCTTTTCCAACTTTTCATGTTCATATGGAAACTTCCCCCAACTCATTCCTTCCCCAGCTGCCCTTTAACACTTACCTGTGAGGTTCAGCTGCTTCTCACAGGGCCCACACCACCCTCTGAGCTGGCTGCCCCTGGCCCATATATTCCCACTTTATGGCAAGAGTGTGCCTTCTGGCATTTCAGTCCTCTGCTGTATCGCTTCTGCTCAGGATAAAATCCAAGAGTCCCACTGTAGCCCACAAAACCCTATCCCACAGAGAGCCACCAGGGGCTGACCACAGAGGTGTCGTGTTACCCTGCCTGGTTAGATGTGTGTGGTAAAAAAGACACACAACAAATTGCCATCTTCACCATTTTTAAGTGTACAGTACAGTAGCGTTAACGATGTGCACACTATTGTGCAGCAGATCTCTAGAACGTTTTCGTCTTACAAAATTGAGACTATACTCATAGAACAACTCCCCTTTTCCCCCTCCCCCAGCCCCTGGCAACTCAGTTTCTAAGTTTGACAACTTCAGACACCTTATATAAGTGGAATTGTCTTTTTTGTGGCTGGTTGATTTTACTTACTATGATGTCTTCGAGGATCATCCATGTTGTAGCATAGAATTTGATTAGTTTTTAAGACTGAATAATATTCTACTGTATGTATATGCCACATTTTCTTTATCCATTTATCAGTTGAGGGACATTTATTGCTTCCACATTTTGGCTATTGTGAATGATACTGCTACGAACATGGGAATGTTCTCTCAATCAGAAGTTTGAACAACCACAGACCCTGTTGACTGGGCCAGGTTACTGCAGTCCCCACCATTTCCTATTGTCTCCCCAGCTTTGGCTGCTTCATGCACTTTGTTGTTTCCCAGCCCCCATTTTACCCAGGGTGGCCCTGTCTCTTCATGTTCTCACCTGAGGTCTCTGAACCCAATCACAATGTCCTTTCAGCAGTGCCCTTCCCCATCTCAGGGACTTTGGCATTAGCTGTATCCTCCCCCTGAAATGTTCTTTTTTAAATTTATTTTTATTTTAGAAAGAGGAAGGGCGAGAGAGAGAAACATTGATTGGTTGCCTCCAGTACTCACCCTGACTAGGGATCAAACCTGCAACCTGGGCATGTTCCCTGAACAGGAATCAAACCCATGACCTTTTGGTGCATGGACAACGTTCCACCTAACTGAGCCACACCGGCCAGGGCTGCCTGGAATGCTCTTGCTCCATCCCTGAGGCCTTCCCAAGTCATTCCATCCTGTTCTTGAGTTCTGCTCCCTGTTTGTTCCCTTTAAGGCACTTGGCATTTGGTAATTTGTTTACTGGTTTGATGCCTGTTTTCTTACGATCCGTTCTGTGAGGGCGAGGCAAGGCCTGCTGTAACCCCAGTGCTGACAACACTACCTGCCTCACTGCAGATGTTCAAAAAACATGCTACTTGGGTGTGGTTCAGAGTAGTTCAGTAACTGGCCTCAGTCTCCCTATTAGCAGAAGCAGAATTTGTTTTTGGTCTGAATGACTTATGTGGCTAATCCCCATCCTCTACTACCTCTCTTATTTAAATTAGGTTTTTTCTTTTATTACTTTCATGGCAGCATGACATTTCTTCTTTTTTTTTTAATGTCTGTTGATTTCAGAGAGGAAGGGAGAGAGAGAGAAACATCAATGATGAGAGAGTCATTGATTGGCTGCCTCCTACACGCCCCCGACTGGGGATCAAGCCCACAACCTGGGCATGTGCCCTGACTGGGAATCAAACTGCGATCTCCTGGATCCTAGGTCGATGTTCAGCCACTGAGCCACGCCCTACCAGGCAACATGACATTTCTTGACACCGGGCTACAATTTTTTTCTCTGTAACATTTTTCTGTTGGGATTTGCCTCTTACAGCCAGTATTTATTGAGCTCATTTATATGTTGAACATTGTGCTAAGTAATTTCTATTATGTTATTTCACTTAATTGTTAGAGCCTTCCTTGCATTTTGAGAAATGCAGTAATAGTAGCAGGCATAGGGTTTGTCTGCAAAGTTCAGGGCCCTTAATTTCCTATTAGGAGAAAATGTTTTCTGTCAGTTTCTCACAGTTGAATCTCTTCTTTAATAGGTCACAATTTGTCAAAGCTGTAGAGAGGGAGGGTGGCTCCAGGGATATCAAGTACATGGTTCTTCCCTGTGTGTGAAGGGAGAGCTGTGCACTTTAAGTGTTTAGCAAACATTTGCAGGTATCATGGACTCCTTGAAACCATAAATTTTTAGTAAATAGGGTTTAACCAAATCCATAAACTAAACTCAGGCTGGCTACTTCTTTCCTCCTAGTAAATCTCCTTCATACTCAGTGACATACCTGTCCCCCTTTCCTCTGGCAGGGCCGGATTGTGGCACCGCGAGGCTGCCGGGACTTTGGCTGGGACCCCTGCTTTCAGCCTGATGGATATGAGCAAACGTAAGGAGCCCAGTTTCTTGGGGTCAGGCTAGCCATGGCCTGTGTTGGGTCATCGCCCCACCCGTGTGCAGGCACGCGGATATGGGTGGAGGCAGGCTCTGAGGGTGCCGTTCCAGCCGAAGGAAACTCTGCTGGGGAGGATGCAAGGAATCTGGGTGGCCCAGTCCACAGTGGAGGAGGCAGCCAGGCGTAGCTGGGAGACCTGGGCTTGGGCGCCAGCTCACAGCAGAGTAGCTGTGTGACTTGAGTGGCTTCCCCTCTCTGATTTTGGCTTGTCATGCATATACTTGACAGTTTTGGGGTATGGTCTTCGTACTCCCCCCATCTAGTTTTGAAAAATATTAACACTTTTGCAGCCGTTGGTGGGCATCACATTAAACCCCCACAGTGCTGAGTGTTCTCAGTATTTCATACTAATTTCCTCATTTACATGGGACGGGTTGGCCATTATTGGAGTCAGGCTTTCCAGGCTGGAGGGGCCCTTAGGGAGCATAGCATGAGGCCTCCCAATAGCCAGACAGGGCTAAGGGCAACATGAAAGAGCACTGCCCAAGAATGCTCTTTGGAGACAGAAATGTTCTGCATCTGCGCTATCCAGTCCAGTAGCAATTAGCCACAAGTGGCTGTGGAGCATTTAAATGTGGCTAGGGCGCCTGAGGAACCAGAATTCTTTTTATCCAGTTGTAATTGGTTTAAATTTAAATGACCACATATGTCTAAGGGCCACGTACTGGACAGCACAGATCTGAAGCCCACCGTTGGGGTGTGGGATTCTCACCTCACTGGAGTCCTGGCATGGAGGACAGGCCCCTGGCCGGCTGCCCCCCACCCCCCACAGCGCACTAGAGACTGCTGTGTTTGCTGTCAGGCCCCACTGCTTCCTGTCAACAGATGACAAAGCTGATCAAACATGCAGCTCATCCCCGTCCCCAGCTTCCCTTAATGACTTGGGGACACTGGAGCAAGTTAATATCCTTCCACATTCATCAATACGGGTTTCAACCACTATAGGGGAATTTAAGACGTTCTGATTTTTACAAAATTAACTGGCTGCCAGGAGCTGGTGGCCCTGGGGGCTCTTTGAGCTTTACGCTTTGGAATGGGGTTGAGAATGTACACCCTGCCTGATCTGTCCTCCCTTAGGTACGCAGAGATGCCCAAAGCTGAGAAGAATGCCATCTCCCATCGCTCTCGGGCCCTGCGTGAGCTGCAGGAGTACTTTGGCAGCCTGACTTCTCCTGGGACCGGTGATGAGCATGCTCGCCCAGGATCTGGGGAGGGCTAGCCTTCAAACTCCATCAGGCAGGCAACCCCTGCCCCCCCTCCCCCCACCAAATATGTCCTTCAGGGTTACTACTTCCTGGGGGTGTTGAGATTTGACAGCCCCACCAGACCAGCCTCACTAGTCTGGAGAAGCAGGTGGCTCTGCTTGTAGGAACTTGGGCAAGAGACACCATTCTCTTACTCTTGGGTATTCAGTGGCCTCTCCTACAGCCTTCAGGCCTTAGATCCTGAAAGGACCTTGGGTGTTAAATGGGCCTTGGCAGGATTGAGGGTTTGGGGGAAAATCACATCAACAGTCTTAGTGTTTTTTAAATGTGGCAAATAAAAATTCTGAAAGACACTCTAAGATAAACTGGATGTATCTGCTTTCAAACCGGCCCTGGGCAGGTGTCTGTCTCCTGAGTCCCTTTTGGCAGAAGCAGGAAACCTCAGGTGGTTGGGAGGGGCATTGTTGGGACAAGGGCAGCTGTGTCCAGGGTGTTCACATGCCGTTGCTAACTGGAGTGTTACATGTTTCCTTTTGTTCTTCAAGTCTTAGATCAAGGGCTGACCTTTTCCATGCCACATCTATGTTGCTCACCCACCCAGCTGGTCTCCATGGTGTTTGCTGGGGTGGGGCTAGGCTGAGAGGATGTCTAGTGCGTTTGCTTTGTGGGGTTATACATTAGAGCAGCTTAAATGTTGGCTTATGATTATAATGCCAAGTTCATTTTTACAGCAGGGCCAGGGATGGTGTCCTTGATCCCAGTTGGGTTGACATGCCCTATTCAGCCTGGGCCTCCAAGCGCCTCAGGAGGCCTGGCTCAGCGGCCCCAGACCCTCACTGTGCCCTAGGGAAGCCATTCTCTGGGAGGGACTTGGGGGACCAGGGATGTCTCCCTTGTCTTTCCTGCAGGTGTTTGGTGAGGAGGAGGTGTCCAACCCTGAGGATGTTCAGAAAAGTCTGCTGTGAGCAGCAGGCCAGGGTAGGAGCAGGGGGGCCACAGGCAGTGTCCTTAGGCTGTGGCTTCTGCTCACAGCCAGCCCTGGAGAATATCCCCACCAGGCCCTGTTCTTCAGTTCTGACAGTATGGCCTGGGGCCTGGGTTTAACCCGTGTTTCTTCCCCTTGTGCATGTTACTGAGGCTTTTACATCAACCTTTTGCCCCCATCTTGCCTGCAAGGCCCCGCTGGGTTGTTTCCCCAGGAAGTGCCAGTGGCAGAACTCCTCTGAGCTGTCTCCTTGGTGGCAGGTGATGTTCAACTGGGGCTGATATGGGTGCTGGGGGCCTGCCTGCTCCTCACCTGGTGATTCTGGACATGACCCCACTGTCAGGGGATACCCGGGCTACTGGGGAGGGGGCCCCAAAGGCTCATGTACCATGTGGGTTGGGCAGGCATGCAGTTTGGTACAAGGCACCCCTATATGTTACTTGGCTGCTTCCCAGAGTTCTGTCCTGGCACACAGTACACTTTCTGTCCCCCTTTTAACTTTAGCGACTCATTCCCCACAAACAGCATTGCTCGGTTAGAGGGCGAGGTGTCTTGATTGTGCCAGTCTCCACTCCCTGTATCAGTGCACAAGGGCCCCCCCATCTCCCACTCAGTCATCCATACATCCTTCTGATTTTTGCCAGTCTACCAAGCAGAAGGTGCCACCTTGCTGTCGGGTTGCATTTCTCATTTCTGAGGTATTTGAGCATCTACAGCCATCCCTGTTACCATTTGGGGCCCCCTTCCCGTTCACAGCCTTTGCCTCTTTTCTATCAGTCACCGTCTTTGTGTTGGTTTGCAAGAATGCTTTGTATATCTAGATCTTAGTCCTGTTTTGGTTTTAGATGTAGCAAATATCTTCTCGTCTGTTCCCTTGGTCTTTGGTGTATCTGTCAAATCAAAGTTCTAAAAGGTGATACGATGGAGTGTCTGCGAACCAGGTGCTCTGCCTCCCATTGCTGCTGCTCCCAAGTACATACAGATCTGTGGTCCCTGCTTCCCACTGCCACTGCCATGGACCCTGGCCAACCACCAAATGACCAAGCCAGAAACATGGCACCTTCTCCCCTCCATCAAACCAATCCCCACCATCTGGTTTCTTCTACTTCCCTTCATCCCCACCAGCACTGTCCTGGTGCAGGATGTAGCCCCTGCCCCACCCCACACCCTGTACCTATAAATTCTAGAATCTACTCAGCAGACCAGGTAGTTCAAAACTGCCAGTTTGACCCACACATGCCTGTTTTCAATCTCAGATCAGGCTGAGAGCTAGGGCCCTTTGCTGTCAGCCCTGCTGATCTCCCCACACCAGTCATTCTCTTCACTGACCCCAAGCCCTCTCCTCAGGGTCCTTGCACATTCTGTTCCCAGACACTTCCCCTGGATCTTCCATGTCTCCCTGCTGGGCCAGCATCTACTGTGGTCTCCCTGCTGGGCCAGCATCTACTGTGCGGAGTTGGAGATGACAGCACACAAAAGGCACTCAACACACATGAATCCCTTTAATCCCCCGCCCTAGGGCCCTCAGGTGGCCTTCAGAAGCTGGGGCAGGGCTACCAGGATGGAGATAGCACATAGAAGCATTGAAACAGGAGCTTTATTCTCTAATGTGCATACAACAAATTCCTTACACAATCAAGGAAATGGTTTCTCTTTCAGGCATCTGACTCTTTTATCAAAAGAAAATCCATCCTGCTTAGTCCCACCCTGGGCAGAAACTGCCCTGAGCAGTGTTTTGACCCAAAGCAAAAGGCAATGGGAAATGCAGGCACACACCACGGAACCCCCACAATGCACAGACGCCCTAGGCCTGTTGGGACAGCTGTGGGGGGGCGCAGCATAGAGCAGCACTCCAAGACACCCACTCTTCCCCATGCAAAGCCACAGCCAGGCTAGGAAGACCAGGAGGGACCAATGAACGGGGTACGGCCAGGGCCTGCCAGTCAGCGGCTCAGTGCTCAGCATCCATGGCGTCCAAGTATTTGGCTTCAATGATTCGGGGCAGCAGCTTGTAGCTGGCGGGAGGGGAGGGGACAGGTAGAAAGATGATGAACATTGAGTCAGGGAGAAGGCAGAGGGTAACCATCCCAGCACCCCCGCCTCTTCCACCCTGCTGGCCCCACCTGCCCTCTGCCCACCCTCCCCTACCGGATGGGTATCATGACAATCATGATGAGGGGGAAGATCATCTTCATGTAGGGCAGGGGACTCATGCCAAAGGCACAGAGCAGCAGCAGCTGCAGGACCTGCAGGCCGGTGAAGTAGTGTATCTTCCTCTGAGGCACCCTCCGGATATAATGGGTGGGTGGGTACGAGGCCTGTGGGCGGTAGGGACCAGGTGTGGGCAGGTCTGGTGCTACTTTATCTCCCTCCCACACCCCTCGCTCAGGGCCAGATGCTCACCTGGTCCTTGAGCAGCAGGGCCAAACGCTCAAAGAGCTGGTTGGCGTCAATGGAGGTGAGGGCAATGTAGAGAAAGAGGCTATAGAGCACGGGCTTGGGGATCCACTGCAGCGGGAAGGGCAGCAACAGGAGGGAGAAGCCCACTAGGATGCTGGAGCCCAGGGTGGTCAGCCGCGTCTCCTTCACCTTCATGATCCTGCATGGCCCAGAGCACTGGATCACCTCCAGCCCCTGTCCATGGGGCTATGCCCCATCTCCGGTCATGTGGCTCCCGGGCCAGGGCACTTCAGGGCCACATCCCTCCCAGGGCTACCCCACCTTAGGGCCCACACGATTCTTGCCTCAGGCCTCAAGGTGCCACTCTCACACTCACGTCTCATAAATGTGCCCATTTTCCACACGCTCCTCCACCAGAGCCAGTGCCCGCACATGCAATGGGGAGTGGGGGTAGGCAGCATGGATCCAGGGCATCCCAAACAGAGACAGCCCCGTGTTGATGATGGCAATGAGCAGGAGGTCCCAGTGGTAGGCTGTGCCCTTCACTAGTCTGCAGCAGACAGGCAGGGACATGTGGATAGAGCCCCTCTGGCTCCTTGGAGGGTGGGGCACCCTGCTCAGCCCTCCCTACCCAGCCCTGTGCACCTGTTCTCTGGTGAGTTAGTCAAGGCAGCTACCAGGTTCTGCTCGATGAAAAAAAGCATGGAGAGCAGGAAGCCGAGGCCCATGGCACTGGCGATGGCCCTCAGGGACAGCGAGTGCATCTCAGCTATCTTAAACAGGCTGTTACTGGGGTTGTAGTGGAATTTGCTCACTGCAGCAAGATATAGACCCCTGCTCCAGTCTGAAGCTACATGGGAGCACCCCACCCCACCCCCATTCTGGTCCAGTCCCAACTCACTCTTAATTTCCTGGAAGCAATAGGAGGAAATGAGGGAGAAGGTGAGTACGGAGATGGGCAGGGCACAGTCTGACAGGATCTCCCGCATGTAGGGGTGCAGGTAGGGGCTGGGGACACAGGTGGGTGTATCAGCATGGTCCAGGGGCTGGTGTCCCCTTCCCCTACCCTCCAGGCTGCCCCCTTACCTCTTCCTGAACTGGTAGAGGGTGTAGCCCAGCCAGAGCGTGCCCAGCATGATAAAGAGGCTGAGCACGGCAGTATCCCGTCTCGGGTGCTCAGTGGCAGAGCCACCGCCCACTGAGGGCGGGCTGGCCAGGAGGCTGGTGTTGAGGGCAGTGTGCAGGCTGGTGTTGAGGCTGGTGCCTAGGTTCAGCAGGTTCACCACGGAATTTTCATCTAAGCTGTGGTTCCCATAGTAGTACTTCTGGAAGACTGTGGATACAGGCCAACAGGCCTCAGCCATCTGGGTTTTGGGAGACTGGGGCCCAGCTTCCTCTCGGATGGGGGCTGGAGGGGCCCTGACGGGA
Source organism: Miniopterus schreibersii (assembly GCF_964146895.1). Classification (NCBI taxonomy): domain Eukaryota; kingdom Metazoa; phylum Chordata; class Mammalia; order Chiroptera; family Miniopteridae; genus Miniopterus; species Miniopterus schreibersii. Next base: position 64,620,814 of record NC_138110.1, read on the forward strand.
GAAGGGGCATCTGGGAGGAGTGGGAGGAAGCTGGCCTCCATCAGCTAGGACCCAGCTACCACCACTCCCACCCTATACCGTTGCCCCTCTGCCCTGTCTGATAGCATATCACGCCTCTGATCCTGCCTGGGGCAGCTCTGTCACCCTCCAGCACATGAGGCTGCTGCTCCCCAGAGCACCCTGGAGCATGAGAATGACTTTAGCTGGCATGCTACTTGACTGCCCTGGCCACAGCCCATAAACCCCATCTTCACTCAGACCCCTCTGCAGCAAGTGGCCACTGGCTAAATACTCACTTTTGACCATGCCCTTGACAGCATCCAGCATGAATGTGATGGAAATGAACAAGGCAATGATCTCTTCAGTTGACCTGCCAGGGGATGATATGCCTCATGAGATGAGGGTGAGCTGTTGTCGGGGGGAGGCCTCCCTGAGCCTCGGAGTGGCCCCCCGCCTCCTGCTGCCATGAAGAGAACCAGTCCCAGGTTGTCCCCTTGGGGATATCTCATCCCTTCTAGGGTTAAGGACCTCAGAGGCTAGCATGGAGGCTGACCCAGATCCCTGGCCTTAGTCTCCCTCCTGCTCAAAGGCCCCAGCAGTTCAGGGAAGGCCCTGTCACCTCTTGAAAAGACTCATGATCAGGCTGAGGTTGAAGAGGGCATAAAGTGCAAGGAAGAAACTGTTCCACAGGCCCGTCCATGCATAGAAGGTGTTGAAGTCCAGACTGTAGTCGTCACAGATGCCACGGATCACTGTAGGCAGCAGGACAGGGGTGGGCAGTCAGAACTGGGCTGGGGCCAGGGACCATAGGCACCATCTCCCTACCGCAATCCCCACTGCACCGTGAATGTAGAGGGCCAGGGGCGCAGTTGTTAGCAGCACCACCAGCGGCTGCCCAGAGAAGAGCGCATATAAGAGGCTTCCGATGCTCTGCCCAGCCATGGTCTTCTGCACATCTGAGGAAGTGGAGTGGTCAGGCGGGCCCCACAATCCTGGGCCCCATCCAGCACTCCCCAGTGACCTCCTGTCCCTCACCGATGGCCCCATCAGTGTTCTCATCGTTGAGGGACCCGAAAGCGATCGTGGGCAGGAGGCAGGCGAAGTAGAGGAACAGGGTGGTGGTGATGTACTTGCCCACAGACCTGTTTTTCCCAATAATGCCTAGGAATTGGGGGCAGGACAGAGAGTGTGTTGGGGATGCTGGATAGGCACACATGTTGCCCTGTGGTCTGAACCACACAGGCCGAGCTCCAGGGGGAACACAGGAGCACATACCATCAGTGAAGTCCAGTGGGTACACGGGGAACCTGCGGGCGAAGTCCTCCCGGATGCCTTTCCCCACAGGGAAGAAATCTTTGCGCTGCAGGAGCTATAGCAGGGTGCCTATTAGCTCTGCGCCCCTGCTCCGCACCACCCACCTAGGCCCACGTCGCCCCCATACCTGCTGGAACTTTTGGATGTGGCTGGACATTATGCTGTATCTCTTTATGCTTGGAAGCTGGCTCACCATGGTGAGCAGCTGTCTCTGATGTACCAGGGCCTCCTTAAATTCTTCCTCTGTGCGGGTCTTCAGAAGCTTCTGGCGGAAGGTGATATCCAAGAACATGGTGGCAAAGGTGCGCCCCACCTCCGTCGCAGTCTTGGTGCTTTTCTGTGGGTGGGAAATGGGGGAATCACATCTGTAAATCATTGTCAGCCAAGTAGAAGAAGGGTTATGTCAGGGCAGGCCAAAGAAAGGCCCCCATGTTTGAATAATAATTTTCAGAAGTATCTCTTTTCAGTTAGGAAGGAAATACAATCTTTTGGGCAATCTCTGGGGAAGTTAGGGCTTGATGAGGACCTAGCAGGATGCTACAGAAACCCAGGAGGGCTGAGATGAAGGGACAAGGTGGGAATAAGACCTTCAGAGGCCAGGACTTTGGGGTACTCCAGCACATGGAAGAGATGCCCCCAAGAAGACAGCAAGGTAACCTGGAGCCCTCCTCCCCAGGAAAGGAAACCACCCCAAGACCTCTCCTCACCATCTTGGGTGGGGCCAGCACCAGGATGACGAACCGCACCTCACAGGAATTCTCCCCCCAGTTCTGTGGGCGAACCAGGCGGCTGATGCACACATGCCGCTTCTGTAGGGACCTGGAGGTGCAACTGGCAGGGATGGGAGGGCACAAAGCACACAGTTGCCACCACTGGTTGGGGGAGCCCACCCAAGAGTACCCAGCTTTGACCCCAGTGACTTCTGTTATGGACTAAAAAAGACGACCAAATGGGATGGGAGTGTTCACACCCTCTCCCCCTAAACTGGGTGGGCCAACCTCTGCAGGGACATAGGATACCTGGCTCCAAGGTGACATGTAGGGAGGCCCAATGTGGTGGCCTGGAAACTCACATGATGCAGAGCCATGACTGCTGGTATTGTACCCCTGTGACTGTGGCAGTGACTCCTTGGATAGTATCTGACAGCAGGTGAACTGAGGACAGAGTGGAGGGCGAGAGGAGGGTCAGCTGGCCCACCTCCCTGGCCTCCCTGCCCAGGAGGGGTGGCGGGCCTTACCTTTACCCTCCAAGGGGGTCCCAGCATCAGTGAAGAGCATAGCCATGAGCAGGTCCAAGTTGCACTCAGGCTCAACGTTGTGGGGGTCGTGGGCTATGCGGAGCACCATGGCCCGCAGTGCGTTATCCAGGGAGGTGGCTGTCTCATTCAGGATGATGCTGGCTCGTGCCAGGAAGCCATCTAGGTCCCTGTGTGCGCGGATCTCTTCCTGGAAGTTCTTTAACTTCAGGTACTGTGGGGATCCCACATAGACCCAGGAGTGAGATCTGCTGTCACTACCTGGCCTCACCTCCATGGTGGCCCCTGGCTGCCCTTTCCCACCAGGACCAACAGCCCCTTCCAGAAGGGAAGGCCATAGCAGATCAGCCCTGGGCTAGTGCGAGATCCCTGTGTAGTGCGAGAGGGGAGCAGCGTAAGCTATCTCAGGATAGAATGAGATAGGTAGGGCCTGTGGGCAAAGCAGCCACCTCCAGCCCCAACTAGTGGCCCAGGAACCAATGTCTCCTGTCCTGCGGATGGGCCACTCACCTTGCGGGAGGTGTGGAGGAGCCCACAGCCACCAGGCAATTCATCCTCAGCTAGAAGAGAGGGAGAGGTCTCAGGGTGTCAAGCCACCTCTTCAGGTCTCTCTTGGTGGACTGAGGCCATACCTGCCTAGTCCTCAGTCCCCTTTCCTCCCCCCCAGTCTGTCCCTGCTACAACCACCATACCAGCCTGGGTGGGCTGCACCTCGAGGTTGACGTTGACAAAGAAACGGATGCTCTCGCCAGACACAATGGAGGAGTTGACCGTGTCGAAGGCCTCTTCCCCCAGGCTCTCCTCATGGGTTTCAGAGGCATCATCTGTGTCACACTTGAGGTAGCCTGGAGACCCAACCACCACCGAGAAAGAGACACCCCCAGAGGGCCTGGCCGTCAGCACTATACCCCAGGAGGGTCTTCAAGACCAAGGAGCAAGGTCCCTGGGCTGTCCCACTTGGTGCACTCTCCATGAGTGGTCGGGGAGGCCTCTCGTAGCCAAGAGGGCAGCGTCAGGCCCGGGCAGACAGAGTATATAGTCTTGGCCCCATGCCCCTCAGAGTATAGCATCTGGCGAAGCCCCCACCGAACAACTTTCACCAACGTTCCTCAGCTACAGGAACTAGGGCCTTGTACTGTTCTGACCCACACACATCCCTGAGCCAGAAAAAAATATGTTCATTCTACAAACTTTGAGCCAGGAACGTGGTGTAATGACATAGGACTCCCTAACCCTGCCCTCTCAGAACCTCCAGGTTACAGGGCTCACACCTGCCTCACCTGCCTGGCTACTCAGATGAGATCCAAGGGAAGCCAGAGCCACCGCAGTATCTATACCCTCCTCCCCCACCTCACTGTACAGGGTCTTAGGGCGCCCCCTCCCAGGTAGGGCCTACGGGCAAAGCATCAAGGCTGACAGACACAGTCCAGACATCAAACAAGACTGAGGAAGCAGGAGAGCCAGAGAAACAGAGCCAGGGACTGACAGGGGATAGGGCTTGCAGGTGGAGGCCTCATCTCAGCCTTGTCCCCATCCCCATGGTGGGAGAGGGGCATGCTGTGGCACCTCGGGACTCCCCGAGCACAGAGCCCTTGGTCTGTCTCAGTTCCTGCAGCTGCCCCACAACACAGGCTCCCTTCTATAGGAAGGTTTCCCTGTGAGATGCAAATGTTCTCATTTCCCCCAAGCCCTACTGGGGCTCCCCACAGCCTCTGGGATCAGTCTGAGGCAACCCTGCTACCCCAGTGCTGACCCTTGGCCCCTCAGACCCAGTCCCACTCCCCACCTTGATCTCCTAGTTGGCTAGTACCCCAGCCATGCCAGCTCCTGTCCTCCGAGTAGAAGGCCCAGAGAGCCTTCTTCAAGACTCACAGAACCCTTCTCCTCTGGCAAGTCCTCCTAGGGCCCTGCCTTACTCTTGGCCCAGCTGGCACCTCTTCCTGACTATGGGTCCCCTATGGCTCACCACTTGTGGCTGAGGAAAGGGGCCCTTGTAGCCTAGACCCCACCAATGCCTAACACCTGTGCAGGGACAGGGAAGGGTCAGCAGCACGCCTACACCTGCCAGGCAGTGACTCACCCTGACTCACTTCCACTCTTGCTTGCTGGTTTCCTCTGCACATCCCAGGCTCTGTCCCCCCATGTCATCCTGTGCTCAGCCTGGGCCCTTCCTGGACAGGAGGTGCTAGGCTTCCCCTGTCAAGGCCCCCATGGACTGATGAACCCTAGCCCCAGGTCTGCACTGCACCCAGAGCCCAGAGCAAAGCTATTAGGTCAAAGGGTGTTCTTCTGACTTATCATGGAGCTCATGTCTACGAAAAACTTCTTCCTCCCCAATTCTAGGCCTGCTTTGCTTTGACAACCTGGTTCTCCAGGCTCAACCTGTCCCAGCCACCCCTGTCACCCAAAGCACCCACTATTCCCCTGTGCTGCCCCTCACACTGCCCTTCTCCCAGCACTTGCCCAGCTGGCACTACCAGGTCCCTGTAAAGCTCCTGGGATGCCATGTTCCCTCCTCCATCCTATAGCCCAGCCACATACCTAACCCGCCTGCCAGCAGCCTGGCACATGCAGTTGTCATGCCCTAGGGACCCTGGGTAAGAGCACATCAACAATCTGTCCAAGCACTGTCCCACTAGACACCCTCTGATGGCCACACCAGCTCCTGGCACAGGAGAGGCAGCCCAGAGCCAGCCCAGAGACATGGTGAAGGGAGAATTAGACTGGAGCTAGCAGAGAATGCAGAAGCAGAGTTACTTTAGAGGGACAATGGTAGCTCCTCCTTCACAGGGCTGGGCAAGGACATAGGGATGTGGGCATCCAAATACTTGGCCTAAGGCTGGTCAGATAACCAGAACATTGTAAAAGTTACAGAAATCACCAGACGGTCTATATAGCCTAGGAGAGGGAGCAGTCTGCCCTCCCAGGTCCACAGGACCATAGCACCACCAGAGACCTGCCAGTGTCCAGGGCAGTTTCAGCTACCTCTCTGACCACAGCACAACCTCCTGAAGGGTAGAATTCAAAGGCATCCCAACACCAGCAGAGGACTACAGACAGGTGGCCAATGCCACGGGCACTTAGGTAGGTGGACTAGCTCACTTAGAGACTTTTTAAAATATATATATACCTGTATTGATTTCAGAGAGAGAAAGGAAGAGGGAAAGAGAGAGAGAAACATCAATGATAAGAATCATTGATCGGCTGCCTCCTGCAGGCCCCCTCCAGGGGTCGAGCCCACAACCTGGGCATGTGCCCTGACTGGGAATTGAACCGCGATCTCCTGCATCCTAGGTCCTCAGACTGAGCCACGCTGGGCTCCTCTAGAGACTTTTGACTAAGGAGCTCTCTATGCCACACCCACACCTGAGTGTACTCACCTGCGTCCTCAAGGTCTTTATTCTGGGACATGATGGAAGAGTTTTCTGCAAGGGAAGCCAAAGAACTTTTAGCAGCTCCAAGAACCAGCCCTGGACAGTCTCTGGTGCCCATCTGCCCCACCCCACACCAACCCTGCTAATTTTCTTAGCCTTCCCAGAGACCCAAACAAGGCCAACCTCAGAGAAAAAGGAGCAGAGAGTACTAGGGAGGGCCCTCTTGAGGAGCCAGAGGAAGTCAAGTCTGTTATTCTTTAGCCCATCTGCTAGGGGCTGCCCAGGTGAGAAAGCAGAGATGTTCTCAGCATGTGCTCTCCAAGAATAATTAACAATACCCAGGGAGGAGATGGATTCACTGGTCGTGCCGCTCCTCCGCTGACTGGCCTGGTGGAAGGTCATCTCCACCCTCCCTGGAGAAGCCGACCACCTTCTCTGGCCACTCTTTCGCTGCCAAGCCTGAAAGCTGGGCTGGGGCCCTGCTGCCGACACATTTCTCCAGCTACTCTCGCGTGGGTCCTGGCGGCCACCAGTACCCATCACACGCGCAGCCGCACTCTCACGTCGGTCCTGGCGGCCACCAGTACCCATCACACGTGCAGCCGCACTCTCACGTCGGTCCTGGCGGCCACCAGTACCCATCACACGTGCAGCCGCACTCTCACGTCGGTCCTGGCGGCCACCAGCACCCATCATACGTGTAGCTGCACTCTCAGATAGGTCCTGGCGGGCACTAACACCCATGACACGTGCAGCCGCACTCTCAAGTCGGTCCTGGCGGCCACCAACACCCATTACACGCGTAGCCGCACTCTCACGTGGGTCCTGGAGAGGATCAGCACCCATCACACGTGCAGCCGGGCTCTCACGTCGGTCCTGGAGACCATCAGCACCCATCACACGTGCAGCCGCACTCTCACGTCGGTCCTGGCGGCCACCAACACCCATCACACGTGCAGCCGCACTCTCACGTCGGTCCTGGCGGCCATCAACACCCATCACACGTGCAGCCGCCCCAACTTCAGGCGCCCGCGGGTGCTACACGAAACCGAAGGGGCAACGGCCTCCTCCCCTGGCGCCACCACCCACGTCCCGGGCCTCCTGGGAGGCAGAGCCGTTGGTCCTCAAGGGGGATGGGAAGGGGGCGCTGTGCGCGCTCCTCACGCCGGGCCCCGGATGGGCCCAGCAGTTTGTGCCGCGCTGTGGGAGGAAGGAAGCCACAGGAGGGATCGCGTGCACGAGCTCTGGACTCGGGGACTCTGGGGGTCGGGGGTGGGGGTCAGGATGCCGACAGGCGAGCAGGGCGGGAACCGGCTGCATCCAGAGCGAGGAGCAGGGCAGTGAAGCTAGCAGGCGAGACTGCAGGAATGAGCAGAGGAGGGTGACCAAGGTCGGAAAGGGCGGCGACGGCGCACACCCTACTCTTGTCCGGGGCGCCCCACGTGCAAATACATGTCGGACAACCCCCGGGCTGGCCCTGGGGTGTCCGAGCCGCGTCAGCCAGAGGCCTGGCGACCACCACCAGTGGGCAGTCTTCCGCGCAGAACGTAAAATGAGGCTTTCGGAGGCAGCAGCGTGCTGAAAAGCTCGGCGCTCGGGGTGCTAGGCTCTCCCCAGCTCCTACCCGCCCCCTTCCAAGCCCCCCGGCCCTCCACCGGCTACCACGCTGGTCCAAAAACTTAAGAATCTCAAGGCGGCGATGCGGAACATTATTTCAGCGCGCAGTGTCCACAACACCGTCCCTGGGCCTGTCTCCATCCCCCGTCTGCCCACCAGGACACCCACTCAGAGACCGAACCCAGCGCCGGACTCTCCCCCCGTCTGGGGAGCCCCCGCGACCCCCTCGCCCACGATGCCCCCAGTGCCCCGACGGCGCCGCGTCCCCGCCCAGCGCGCCTTCGCCGCGGAGAGCGGACGGCCTTCCCGCCGTGCCTGCGCGGCCCTCGGGCACCCACCGCAAGGCTGGAGACGGAACACGCGCCTGGCGGCCGCGGCCCTGACCCTGACGACCCGCTGCCGGACGGCCGCGCACACGCGCGCGCACCCGGGATCCGCACCCAGCGCTCGGGCACCCCAGGCTCGGCGTCCCGGGCGGGCCGGCGGAGGGAGCTGGCGACACACCCCCGCGCCGCGCCTGGGTCCTAATGCCGCTCAGACGCCTCTCCCCTGCGCGGGAGGCCACGCGGTCAGGGACCGGGTCTCGCCCGCCTGCCCGCCGGGCTCCCGCACCCGCGCCCGTCGGCTCCGGACTGGCTTCTCCCGGAAGCCTGTGGCGACTCAGCCAGAATGTGTAGACCCGGCTCCTCCGGGTCCGCCGGGGCGTCGCGGGGTCAGGGGCTGGGCGTGGCAGGTAAATTTCGGCGAAGAAACTCGCGGGCCCTGGACTCACGGATTAGAGCCGCCGCGGCAGGTCCAGGAGGGGCTTCCTGCGCGTCGGCTTTAAGCGCGCTGCTGGCCCCCGCCCCCTCTTCTCCGCGGGGGGCCTCCGCTCGGCAGCGCCGGCCCGCCGCCTGCTCCTCCCCTCCGTTCGCTCGCGGCACGGGCGGCAAACCTTCCTCCGCTTGTTCCAGAAGCGCGCCCGGGCTGGCGAGGCGGGCGGGCGGGCGGGCGGGCGCGCCCTCGCCCAGCTACGCCCTGGCCCGCCGAGCCCGCCGCCCGCCCGACTCCGCTACGTCGGGCTCGCTCGCCGCGCGCCGGTCGGTTTCTCTGGTCTCGTGACGCCTCGGCTTTCTCCTGGGTCAAGGTCTTGGCTCGCGGCTTCTATCCTTCCCAAGATGGTCCGCCGCCCGGTTTTCTTTACCCGACAGGCGGGGTCCCGGCTCAGGTCCCTAGTCTCGTTGGTGGGGTGAGTGCCTGCGTGGGGAGGCGGCGGTGCGCGCGGCAGGTGGGCGCGACCTGCGGTGGGGTCCTGCCGGTCCCGCCCGCGCGATGAACCCTTGACCTGATCTTGGTGGCTTCTCAGCAAATGATTCCACAACCGTCGGGCTGTGGATTGACCCAGGATCTCCTTCACTCCCAAATGTTAACCCCAGATCCCCTCCACACTTGCCGCCAGCCCAAGGACTAGCCGTGATTTCCCCTTGCACCTCCTGCTGGGACAGAGTCCTGCGCCTCTGTTCCCCAGAAATGGGAGGTGGCTGGCCCGGCAAGCAGAGTCTTCGAGCGGCTGTCCTGCAGCCCCCAAGGGCTCCTGGAGCGTTGGGGGCGCCCCATGCAAGGACACGGTGAGTGAGACTGAGCCGGCTTTTCTTCCTAGCAAGGTATGAGCGCTTTAGGAGTGAAACCATGAATGTCTTCAGGGTCGAGGTCGGGATGGCCTTGAGCTTCCTGCACCCTACTACTGGTGTAGACGCTGAGGAAGATAGCTGCCTGCCTGGGTCAACTGGGGACTGGCTGCATGCTTCTTTCCTTGGGGTGAGCAGGGCCTGGGAGAAGAAACGGGGTCATCCTGGGTGCCCCATCTACTCCACCCTCCAGCTAACCACTGAGCTCATGGCACAGACTCCTGGAGTCACAGGAGTGAGGGATGGAGGTTGAGCGGGAGCTGAAGAACAGACGGGCTGCCTGCCCAGGGAACAGGGCTGGATTGGGGATGTGTGTGTTTAGGGGCTGAACCCCTGAAAAGCCACCCATTTTGCCCCCAGCCGCAACACCTGGACCTTCTAATCCAACTGTTCCAGGAAGCCAGTCTGGATTGGAGGGGCAGCCTCTCATTCTTACTGCAGCCTCCTCTGCTCTCATCTGAGGGAAAGCAGGAGCCCACAGCCAAGTCCCCTCCCAGTGGTGTATGGACCTGATGCAGAGGAGCTGGCACCTGACCCCCTTACCCACTGCAGCCCCAGGTGCTCTGTTTGTGGATCAGAGGCCGAGGTCTCCCCACCCGTGCCCAACTGGGTCCTTACACAGACACGTGCTTTTGGAGCCCAGGCATGAGCACACACATTGCTTTCATTACTTCCCTTGGGGTTTCAGACTTCACTGGGTGTGGACACAACCAGGAGCGCTGGGTTCCGTTAGCCACATAATGCCAGCCAACTCCTCCCCTGGTGCCACTGACGCCTGTAGATTTTAGAGTCTGGAGTGAGAAGTGATTCTATAGTATCTCATTAAAAAACAAACAAAACACTCCTTTGGATGCTTCGCTCCAGATACCACCCAGTTCCTTAGCTTCGCTTCAGAGCATTTTCCTTGTTATCTCCACTCCTCTGTCTCCACGCCCTCTCCCTACTTCCCTTTGACCCACTCACAGGCGTCCTTTGTCCTCACCACTGCACTGAAACTCTGTCAAGGTCACCCTGCATCAGCTTTCTTGCCAGCCCCTCCCCCAACCCCTCCCCCACCCCCAGCAGCACCTAACACAGTGAGCACCTCCTTTTTCTTGCAACATTTACTTCTCCCACTTGACCTAGCCCTAGGGGTTGGACTACGCCAATCTTTCCCCAATCTTTCCCTGAATCTGTGGCTCTCAACCAGCCACAGCTGACAGTCACTGAGCTCCTTAGACATGCTACAGCCTACTTACCCCTCTGTTCCAACCTGGATGGCTAATAAGCAATTCAAATGAAATTCATGCAAAATAGAACTCCACAGTCCACCGTCCACCCAGGGGCTCTGGACCTGGGAGTCTCCAGCTCATCCACACCTGACCCATGAGAAGTTTTATTGGGTTTACCTACAAAATAAAGCACAGTTCTGCCCACTTGCACCTCCATCCTGGTCCATCATCTGGCCTTCTGACTTGTCCCCCAACCCCATAATCCATTCTCCACCTCTAATGGCTTCTTATAGCACTTAGAAAAACAATCCAAAATCCCTGCTGTGGCTTGGGGGACTAGGGGGTGAGGTAAGGCCCCTGCCTACTTCCCACCTCATCATATACCTCCTGCTCCCAGGGGAGTGCCACTCCAGCCACAGTGGCTGCAGCTGTTCCTCCAATACAATCAGCCCACCTGCCTGGAGGTCTTGATAGTCTGGTGCCTGGAAGGCCTGTGCACAGCTCTTACCATGTCATTTCATCCTTCGGCTCTCAGAGAGGTTTCCCCGAAAGTAGGTGCCTGTGCCCTCCGTCACAGACAGTCGTGGCCCCTAACTATAGCCACCTGGGCCCTATCCCCCTGGCGAGACTGGAGCTCCCTGAGAGTGGGGCTGTGTGTTTGTCTTTCCCCAGTGGAGCTCCGAGTGTAGTAGGTGCTCAATAAACCTGTGACATGTTGAAACCATGATAGCTATCTCCGTGTACAGTCAGTCCTGGAGGCTTTTAAGCCAGTGAAGCCCAGATGACCTCTTCATCCATCCTCCATTCCCACCAGGGGTTTCCAGCCAGATACTCCCGATTCCCTCTGCCTCCTTCCTCTTACCCTGGTCTCCACAGCCATTTTTGAGTCCTTTTATTTCCACTTCCAGTCTGCTCCTTTTCTCTGCCCTTGCCTTCCTTGGCTTCCCATATCAAGCAACCGTCAGCTTTCCTGGAGTCACTCTGGTTTTGCAAGCTTCTTGGGGCTCCTGCTGCCCAGAGCAGGCAGCCCATGCTGTTCCCACACTATCCCTCTGGTGATGCTGGTGGGGGCTGGGGGAGAGAACGTAGCCTCCCCTGGCCTCCCCTCTCTCCTAAGGAACATCTGCAGGCCCTGTCGGTGGGTGAGAGAAAGACCCTTTGGCACCAAACTAACAGCATTAAGCCCTCCCCCAGTTGCCATCTACCCCTACTAAGAGAAAGATCCAGGTTCCTATAAGGGCAGCCGGGAGGGCAAGGAGCCCTTCGGAGGGCCACCAAGGACCTGCTCCCCTCAGGACAACATCCCTCTGAGTCCCCATGCTCCACCCCTACCTGTACTCACAGTCAGAATCTAGCACTGGACAGAGGTCTAATGGTTCTTTGCTCAATGACTCTGACCAGCAGATCGTTGGGCAGGGAGGTTCCAGGACTGCTCCACTGCCCTCATGTCAGTCCCTTCTGTCTGATGATCTGGGTTCCAGTTCCACAGCCCAGCATCTCAGCCAAGAACCTACTAGAGGACACCACCAAATACTGACCTACTTTTGCCCACCCTACTCCAGCAGCCGTTGCAGATAACCACTCACCACCCCACTGTGTGTTGATGCCCCATGGCTTCCCCTAGCGTGACCCTCCAAGGCAGAGGTGCATCACATCAGAACCACCCACCAAGAGCTGGCTGAAATCTAGATCCTCAAGCTGGACCCAGGATTTTCACTAATAGGTCCTCCAGAGAGACCAGGAATCTGCATTACAACAAGCCCCCCAGGGCATGCTGAGGGGTGCAGAGAGCCCCAGAACAAAAGCCACAGGGCTGACTTCGAATCTCCCCACTCTCATCTACCTCCAGGCCCTACTCCGTTTGAATACCATCACCCATCACCTGAACCTCCTAAGGGTCTGGGCAGAATATTATCCTTCTGGCCATCCTTGCCCTCCTTGTTCGCTCTGTGTACCCCATGTCCTCCCCACCCATGGCTCCCATTCTCACTGGTCCCGTGTCAAGGGGCTGCCCAAGGTCCTGCCTCAAGCCCACCCTTCAGGGCTGACACTGCCTTCAGCATGACTTCAGACCACCCTGTGAGCTCCATCCAGCTCCTTGCAGGAAGCTCTATGCACTGGGTAGGGAAAGTTAGCAGGAAGGCGCAGGGCAACACCCTCAGGTCTTTCTGAGCCTCTGATCATTTTTATCTATAAAACAGGTTGAAATGGAGTCGTTTTAGCTAGAAATTTCCATGATTTTTTGGTTATCTAACCATCTTTCCTCTTCCTGTTGTCCTCCTTTTGCTATTATTTGTACATTCAACCAGGCATGAAATTTCAGAGTAAAGATGTAAAGTTTCTTAAGTACTTGAAGCCATGAGAGGAAAAAACTTAAACTGCATTGGTATGGGAAAAGCAGTGATAACTGTAGGGTAAAGTGGAAATAAATTCACACTTGGATTAGCTTTTTTTTTTTCCTCACAAATTTATAGTCATTTATTAGTGTAACATAAAATTTATTGACCCTGATGCAATTTTTTTTTTTTTTTAACTAAGTTATTTTGGTTGGTCAGTTTAGCAATGTAGAGTCCTGGGAAAAACTAATAATTTGTGAATAAACAAATTTATTTTTCTTCAAATTTTTGGAGGATGAAACAAAAAGTTTTTGGAATTGTTTCAGTATCGGGGGTTTTTCCACTTTGGCTTTTTCCACTTCTACCTTGAGGTCATCTTCACTCTCGGGTCCTTAGTCATTTTGTCGTGCAAATTGTTCCTTCAGAATCACTCTCTAGCTGGTCCACTTCTGAGCCTCACCAATACTGAGCAGCAGTCCACCCCCACATTATGTGATTTTCCTTTCATTTAGGAAAAACAGGATTCTTAAACAGGCTCCTATGGGACGCTGGTGTCCCTGGCTGTGCTGAGGCACTAGAAAGCCAAGGAATGGTGGCCTTTTCTCAGTCTGCAGGGGGAAGTGATCTTAGTGCACAGAATGTTTTCAATTAAAAGTTTTTCTTGGTTAAAGATCACCACCACCACAGTGCTTGCTTTCACTTGTACTACAAAAGACTAGAAAGCAAAATTTAAAAAATCAAGTAGGATTCTGATTTCAACAGAAAAGTTTAGAGGTGGCTGCAGGGTGATGTGCAATGCTGGTCTGGGAAGTAAGCCTTTCTTGGGGGGACTCAGCTCCCTGATGGGCCTGGTGTGTGTGGGGGGGGTCCTTGGAAGTGCAGTGACCCTTGGCCAGGCCAATCAGAATACTCCTGACCACTGTGACTGGTTCAGGGATGGAATGAGACTCCAGACTTTGGGGCTGCCTCTGGAGAGGGAGCTTGGGGTGTTAGGCTGCTGATGGCATAGAGGTAGCGTACTGATAGGGGGCAACGTGGATGGAGAGAGGACTCTGAAGATATCTGGGTACCTGGGCCCAGCTGAACTTGAAGCTGGAACTACCCTGGACTCCTCTTACAGGAACCAAGCCATTCCTTTTCCGTCATGGGTTGGAAGTGGGGCATATAGTTGTTTTCTTTGGGCATGACTCTTCCCTAGATTGTACCATAGAAATTAATACATTGGTATTTCTCCAAGCTCCTCAGAGAGCCCGGTGATTTTCAGCAGCTTCACCTGAGGTCCTCTGCTCCAAATTATACTTTCCACATGCCTACCCCACCAGGTTTCCTTAATTCTGAGGCTACCACTGCCAAGCATGCTCAGTAGTCTTTGGGCTCTAGGGTGGGGATAGGCCCCCTTTCTGGTTCCCAGGCTTCTTGGCCTCTAAGTCACCCCAGCCTTCAAAGATCATCCAGCCCAGGAGCCCTTCCCCATTTACTGTCTCCCCTACCTCCCTGGAAATTCTTTGGGGGTAGTCCCCAAACCCTGGCGGTTTCTGAGCAGCACAAGCACAGAGGCTCCATCAAGGTTCAAACCTGGCCCTGCAGGTGGGAGGCTGGAGGCTCTGGGGAAAGCGGCTGTGGGGTACATTATACTGCTGCCAACTCCCACAATTTTCTTGGCTCCTTTCAGGCAGTTTTGCTTTTGGTTGTACTTGACTAATTGATCACATAGAAACTCCAAACCCAAGACCACCACCCCACCATTTAGGACAGGCTGCACCCTCCCCTGTGGGCCAGCTTCCAAACCTTCCCTGTGTGGAGGGTGGGACAGGAAACAGGGTCTCTGTGGACATGCCACCTCAAGGCGGTGCCCCTCCCTGGTCAGCTTTTTTCTGGAAAGGGCAGAGGCCCCTCCTCCCGGTGCCCCCATGGGGGTGTGACCTGATTGGGCCCCTGCCAGAAGCCCCTGCAAGGCCCCGGGCAAGGAACTGCTGCTGGGCAGATGAGGTTGGTACCTGCAAAGGAAAAGTTGGGCACTTGGGTTTTGTTCCTCTAGAGCAGTGATTTTCAACCTTTTTCCTCTCATGACACACATAAACTAATTTCTAAAATTCTGCAACATACACAAAAATATATTTTTTGCTGATCTGACCAAAAAAAGGTATAATTTTGATTCATTCACACTGGAAGGCTATCGTTGTGTTGGCTGTTGTCATTTTTTTAAAATCTGATTTTGAGAGAGAGAGAGGGAGACATCAGTGTGCTGTTGTATTATTCATGCATCCATCATTGGTTGATTCTTGTACATGCCCTGACCAGGGATCAAACCCGCAGTGTTGGCGTATTGGGACGATGCTCTAACCAACTGGCTATCTGGCCGTGGCTTGTCATTTTTTTAAATTTGACAATCTAAGGAAAAAGAGGTCAGTGCCCCTGACTAAATAGTCAGGTATTGCACATTTAAAAAATTATTGTGGCACACCAGTTGAAAACAGCTGCTCTAGAGTCCGGGGCTTTGTGCCCTCTTAGAATGTGGGTTCCAAGGCCCACACCACTGGGAGCCAGGAGAGGATGTCTCAGATCCAAGGCAGGCGAGGACAGTGGCCCTGCCACCTGGGACAGTTACTGCACCCTGCATGCCTTGGTCATCCTCCCCTTGTAAAGCAGTGCACAGTGGCCACCTTGAAGCGTTCCTACCGGGGTTAGGTGAGCTGACCAGCCTCTGAAGCAGTGGTTCCTGCTGCAGCCTAGAATCCATAGAACCCACAGCCCTGTTGTCCGAGATGAGGTGGGGGCACTGGAGGATGTGACTTCTCATAGGGACCTATGAGGGTGGGATGGCTTTTTTCTGAGACCTGGGCAGTGCCCACACCCAAGCCAGGGTGGTTCTCCACATAGAATTTTATTCTCTGAGGGCCACTTAGAGGTCTGGGGAGGAGTGGGAGCCCCAGCAAAGAGGCTTCCTAGGGAAGCTGAGGGAAAGTCCCCAGTCCCAGGCTGTGGGTCATTTCCTCAGCCCCACCCCAGGGACACCTTGGGACTGAGTCTACAGGGACAGGCAACTAACTAAGGGAGGCCTTGCTTGTTCAGTGGCAATTTATTGGTCCTTAGCATTACATCTGTTACCAAGGTCAATTCAAATACACGACTGCAGGTAAAAACATGTAAAACAATATAAAAATAAGTTGAAGGCTACTTTTATATATTTACTGAATTAAGTAGTGTAATAAATACTATAATAAGCAAAAAGCTTCAATCACACAATTCAGTTTCACTGAAGTTACAGTAGTGTTTGTAAATGAGTTTTAAAATTTAAGTTACAAATATTAAAGCACTGAGAAACTAGTATAAAAGGGAATTTTGGCACGTAAGTGAGCTCTTCTTCTGTCATTAGTATTTCACAACCTAAGACAATGAGGAAGCCGTTTCTCACCTACTTTCTGAGGTACAACTATCCAACTAGGTCAGCAACACCACTGGAATGAATACTTAATAGTTTTACAATCTTTGAGTTAACGTTTCCCTTTTGAGAAGCCTGAAGAGCAACTCAGAGCTTATTACTGTGCAAAAATTCTCCAAAATCCTAATTGAATTTAGGAGGGAACTTTTTCTTGTGACCTGCAGGGCCCAGTGTGCAGGCCTGAGGTCAGAGAGTGCCCCCAGGGCTTTGGGGAGCCAACTTGACTAGTTGCCAGCAGCCCCTTCCTAGGGTAATCCCTTTTCTCCAATTTCTGCCTCCTACTTCCAATTAAAAAAAAAAAATCCCACATCAAAACCTAAAATGACCCATAACTTCAGCGATTTCAACATTATCACACTCACTCTGGGTGATATAAAACTGAAGCTGCTAACAGGAAAGTTGGCAAAAAGCATGTAAGCCCCTGGAGGACTTCTGCCTGTCCCTGGGAACCCACACATGATGTCTTTGCTGGGTCCTTAGTATCCACTTCTAAGGTCAAAATCTAAAACACAGTGTCATGGCCCTTCCTATGGAGGCAGCTAAGCCCCCACCCTCCACCTGGAGGAATCAAGTGGATATTTAACTTCACAGTCAGAACCCAGAGGCCCGTAGGTTCTGGAAGAGGCAGTGCTGGGAGGATGCATCCTCCTGGCCTCAGTCCTCAAAGAGCTCACACTGCATACTGCTAGTGTGCCTCTTCATCAGGGGCACGGAAAGTGTGCCCCAAGGAATGAAATGCCCTTTCACCTATGTGCCCCTTCACACTCCTGAGCAGGCTGAGGAGTGTCTAAGGAGGCCTTAGCTAGTTTTGCCTTTTGGCTTTTAAACTTAACGTTTTGACTTTTTTCAATCACAGTTTCACATTCAGGTTGAGGTAATCAGAGTTTTCCCTCTAAGAGGAGAGAAACTGGGACAGTGGGGCAAGTTGGTGAGAGAGCATTTCTATGAACAATGGTCAGAAACCAAGACCACCACGTAAGTACAGCCCCACGCAGTGGGAAGACCCGCTGTTACAGGGCGGGTTCCGACCCCTCTTTAAAAACTCTTTTGTGCAGCAGCCAGGAAATGGCTCAAGCTCCAAGATCTGGAGCTTTCATTTAAAACTTCACAGCAACCCACCTGAAGGAAATGGCCTATGGTCCCACCCACCCCACCCACCCCTTTTCTAAGGCTGCTCAAGTTTTGAGTTTTTAAAAAGAGCTCGGTAGAGCTAAAGGAAGCTACAGTAACTCATTGCTTATTTAATCAATTGCACTTAAGAGCTATGTTATTGATTCTGGAGCAGAGGCAGGCCCACTGTGAACCCCAAACTCTGGCCAGCCAGACATCAGGGGTTCCCAGACTTGGGCTCCACACCCGGGGCCTTGTCACCTGCAGCTTTGGGAGCTGGGACTGGAGCACATGAGCCTTTTCAGAAGCCTTTCTTCATGCAAGATTTCTTATTCAGTGGTATTGGAGTTTTGTTCATTTGGCTTCAAATACAAATTTTTTTCTAATACAAGTATGTGTTGCCGACAAGCCCGTAACCACCACTTTAGTACTTGCATGCAGGCCTGTGTGACCAGGCACACATGCTCCATTCTTTCTCAAATTCTCCTCTGCACCAGGGGTCTTTCTCAAAAACCCCACTACATTACTGGAAACTTTGCTGGTTTTGCCTATGTGCTTGTTCCTAAGGCATGCAAAACAAATACGTGAAATTCAGAAAGCATTTACAATCTAGGCAGCTGAGGTGCTGAAGTCCTAACAGACATCACCTAAATATCAGTGTCTGTGACCTCCCCTTCTTCCTCACTAGTTCTGGAGGTCAGGCCTGGGACATACTCGTAATTCCCCTCTGCTTTTACAGTCCAGCTGAAAACAGCCACGGGAAGGAATTCTAATTTGGACATTGGAATTCTTTGAAATCCCTAGCCCTCAGGAGCCCAAAACATCCAGGGCCAGGAACAATGCTTGGGGGCATAAATTTCCTGAAGTTTGTGGCTGAAAACTAGGACTTCCCTGGCAAGACTAAGGGGAGGGCTGGGTGCTGGAGACTGAACCCCCTTCAAAGATACCCCAAAAGTGATCAGGGCTTAAGACTAAGCAGTTGCAGGATGCTCCCCTCAACAGTGAGACAAAGCATCACCAGGGAGCCTTCAGCAGCAGGTTTGCTCTGGTCCCTGAATTAGGCAAACTGGAGTGATACCACGAGGGGAACTCAAAACCAATCCCAAGGGGAACTGCTTGTGTCAGTTCAAAAGCCACACACTTCTGGAAAGCAGGATATCTTTCTAGTTTAGTCCATAAGAAAAATCCTCTCATTGTAGAACAAGATATTGATCTCAGCCCAAGCTGACTCTGTGGGTTGGGCTGGGGCAAGGCTTGTGCTGCTCCCCCAGGACTGAGCCCAGGGCCAGCAGTGCCAGCTCCTTTAATGCAAGGGGCCTGACCGGCAAGGACAGGGCTCTTCTGGGGTAGTAGCTTGAGGCCTGAGATCTTTGGTGGCCTGGCCCTCCCCAAGGGTGGCTCCAGTTTGGGTAGCTAGGGTTCCTTCTGCATCCTAGCAGCTACTCTGTGCAATCCAAATGCTTCCCCCCACCCTAGCACAGTGGCTCAACAGCCCAAAGGAGATACTGTTATCAGAGACCTAGAGGTCCTGGACTGCCAGCCACACACACAGTGCAGTACCTGTCTGCTCATGTTCCATGAGGCCCCCCTCCCCCCCAATCAGTGGTGCAGGTGATGCTCTTCAGCGCTGTAGAGAGAATAAAGACAACATGCACTCAGGCCAGCACACAAAGGCCAAAGAGAACAAATACAGCCCCTGCAGGGAGGGGCCTCCAGAGGAACCGAGGCTAAGACACCCAGTTTTGTCCATTTCCAGAGTGGACATTCTGCAGCCTTCCTCTAAGGCTTCTGCTCGAAGAGATCATGATATTCCTGCTGCTCCAGCTCACGGTTATACTTCTCAATTTCCCGGTTAGCTTCTTCCACGTAGTCATTCATGAACTGGTCCATGACTGGCATCTCGTTAAGGAAGAGAGCCACGAGCCTGGAGGAAAAAAAGCCTGCCCTGGCTCAGACGGATGTGTGGGCAGGGGAGGTGGGGGAGACGCTGAGGTAGTGAGTACCCAGCCTGCGCAGAGGGGACCTGATAGGCTCTTTTATGTACCGGCAGCACCAAATCTACAAAGAATGTGACAGGGGCCCTAGCTGGTTTGGCTTAGTGGTTAGAATGGCAGCCTGCAGACTGAGGGGTCTTGGGTTCGATTCCAGTCAGGGGCACATACCTTAGTTGCAGGCTTGACCCCACCCCAGGCGAGGCATGTGCAGGAGGCAACCTATCAATGTATCTCTCTCACATCGATGTTTCTCTCTCTCTCTCTGTCTCTCCCCCTCCCTTCCACTCTCTCTAAAAAAATCAATGGAAAAAATATCCTTGGGTGGGGATAAATAAATAAATAAATAAATGAGAAATTTAATTGTAATGACTTTAAGAGGCCAAAATGAAGTCCGCCTCTACAACTTGCTGTTCCCAGAACCCAGCCTGTTCCAGGGCTGGGCTGCTGCAACTCTAGCAGACACTCTCTTTGTAGACAGGCTTTCACACACCCCAGGCTTGCTGCCCCAGATTCCAAGGATACGTGGGTGAAAATCCGTCTTGTCACCAAAGAAATTGACAAACTGGGTGCCATTATAAAAATAGCCTGCAGGTAGGGGGTCCAGGTGGCGTTTCACCTACAGGAAAAGAGTCCTGTTAGAATTATATGACACTGTCTATCATTCACTCATTCATTAAAAACAAAAATAAACCTATTATCCTAGTAAGACAGCCCACTCATCCATGGAAGGCTGTGTGTCAGGGAATTAACACCTCCCCCCAGCAGCCCTCAGGCAATGACTGATGGAGGTCCCACTTATAGGGAGGCAATCTGGGTGTCCCTCTGGTTTGATAACACACCCTTTGTTGGCTGCCTCCCCTTCCTTCTCTCTGTTACTTTTCCATTTCCCTACTGGTGTCTCATTGAATCATTTCCAAAATAAACGACCTGTATTCAAATCCTTGTTCAAGGCTGGCTTCTGAAAGAATACATGCTACAAGGTGCCTTCTCAGGTGCCCGCGGTGTCCTCTCCAGGGGCACCTAGGGTTGCCCAGGTCCTGTAGGGCCTGGGTATGAAGTGGCCCTCCTCAAGTCCAAAGCAGGGGCTCCTGGAGCCCCAAAGTACTCTCCTGCCCCACCTGCGTATTACTAGGACTGGTGACATGGCCTATGCTGGGGCCTATACCCTGTGTTCCTTTTAGCCTTTGCCTCCAAACCTGTCAGGAAAAGGCCCCTCTGGGGGTAGGGACTGGCGCAGAGGCTGGGAGTCAGCCTGGTGGTTGGGAGGGCTCATCAAGGGGCTTCTTGCCCTGGCCTCAGGATTCCACATCCTACCCAAGCACAACTTCAGGGTCTAGACAGTTTGTCCTGGGCCCTTGCTGATTTCTGTAGGCCAAGGGGATGGGAAGGAGAGAAAAATGTCTTCATCTGCCTGCAGAGGGTGACAAGGCAGAGCTCCACGTTCGCCTAGATCTCATGCCCAGGTAACGCCAGCAAATCCTAAAGGGTACTGAGAGTAAGCCCCTAGGGCTGCGTACTCACATGGATGTTCTTGATCTCCTGCTGGGTCAGCATCCCCCTGGTCTTCAGGGCTTTCCTCTGAGGCTTCTGTGCAGAGATAGAGGGAGGGGTCAGGTCCCAACAGAGCTGATGGAGTACCTGGGTGGGTGACAGCTCAAGGGGCCAGTTATATGACTAATATCCCATCGGAGGGAAAAGCAAGCGCTGTCATGGCCTGGACACAATATTCTGCCTGTCTGCCCCTCAAGAAGACCACTTTCCCACTCCAGAGCTTTGTGTGCCAGGGGAACAGTGGCAGAGGAGAGACCAGTGCTTTTGCAAATAGGCATGTTCCTGCCTCTGCAGATTCTCAACCCTAACGCCCACCAGTGGCAGACATGCAGACAAAGAGATGAGGTCCCATAGCCAAGCACCATCAAGTTTATCCAGGTTGGTCTGAGAAAGACACAGCCTACGGGCAGCCATTACTCAGTATACAAGACAGGTTTCAACTGAGCATCTACAAAGGACCCAGGCCCTAGCCAATTCTATTTCTAGAGTTCTGGGATGAGCTAAACCCCTGAGGCTGTGCTAAGAGGCTTAGCACCCAAAGCTTGCAGTGTATTGAAGGATTTTAACTCCAGTCTGATGTGGTTTTTTTGTGTGGTATTGGGCTAAAGATGCTTGTGTGCATCTACAGGCAAGCCTCCTCTTCCCCAGCACCTGTCTCCAGGGCCCTGGGCTCACTGCATCCATGCTTGGAGTGTTGATTTGCAAAAGGCTCCAAGTATATCTTTGTTGTTAATTCCTTTCTGTAGAGAAAGCCCAAGAACAGGCGATTCTGGGCTCAGAACAGGAGTGTCTCTGAATTAGGTTCAGCTAAGAAATGACATTTTGAGTTTGGAACACCAGTGTGACCCAGGGTCCACATGGAACAAGTAGGTTTCGCCCAGCTAAGCCACCTGATAACTCCAGTCTGCCTTTGAAGGCAGAATTGGAAATGGCTGTGAAAACAAGTCTGCCTTGAGTTTGCCCCAAGTGGCTGCCTCCCACTCTCTTAAGTGTCTCTGAAAGTGTTGGCTGAGCCTGAGGGGTGGGCCAGTGGGGAGGCACCAGGGAAGCTGTGGAAGGGCTTCTGCCTCAAGGCCAGCAGCGCTCTGAGGTATGCTAGCCACATCTGTGCCAGGTTTTTCTAGGCTTCAAAAACCACCTGCTTGGCAGACTGCCGCAGCCAGTCCTTGACGCTATCTTCCTTCAGGGAGCAGCCGATGAACACAAGGTAGCACTCCTGCTGCCCGCTGCTGTCTTGAGGTGTGCCTCGGGAGTTGGGTGGTGGTGTGGGTCCCTCTAAAACTGGTACGATGCTCAAGGAATTGGCCAGAGTGTTGTGGCAGACCTCCATGGTCTTCTCAGAGTCTGCAAGGAGAACACATGTCAGTCCCTGAGACAATGCCCCAGAAGGATAAGGCTATATTAAAACTGACACAGGGCTGATGGTCAGGGACAGACTCATGAGACATGTGCAGGAAGGAGAAATGACATGACTGGGGGCAAGTTAGAAAGGATGAAGTGAGAGAGGGAGGAGCAATATAAGGGAGGAGCAATATAAGTTTCTAGGTTGGCTGATTCAGTGACCAGGTGGACGCCACAAGAAGAGGACTATAAGAGAAAAGTGCCCTTCCCCTTGGTAGAGGTGGAGCGGTGGGTCTCCACAGAGGCCTGAGAGGCCAAGGGAGGAAGGCGTCAACAGTACAAGTGCTATAGGAAGGTCGCCTGGATAGGGAAATAAAAGAGTGGACCGGGTTTACGGGCTGAGGAGCTGGGCTATGACTGACTGGAGACATGAGAAGAGGTCAAGGTATCCCTGAAAGGCAGGGTGAGGGAGAGATCCAGAATGAAGAGAGGTTAACTCTGAACAAGAAAGGGGTCAGGAGTAGGTGTAAATAAAGAAGCAAAGGAGCTGATGATGGGGGAGAGGGCAGATGACAGCATTCAGACCTCTGAAGCAGGTAGGAGTTGTCGGCTGGTGCCCAAGGGAAGTGGGCTTGAGCAAGGGGCTGAGGAGGGGGCCAAAGTTTCAGATTCAGTAATATAAATTAGGCCAATGGTATAGGTTAAGGACCTTGAAAGACTCTTTTTTACAGGTTATGTTATCTAATTCTTCCATCTGAAGACCCAGATGGTTCCATGCTTACAACTCTCACTGGCTCCCTATAGCAGACACTGGTGGTTGCCTGCCCAGCATCCCCCTCTCCCTCCAATACCAATTCTCCATGGGTCCTGGGTCCTGGGTCCTGGAAGGCATAGCAACTCAATCTTGGCCAGTGAGAGAAGTCTGCTGAAGAACTGGGAGGAGGCACTTCAGCAAGGGTGTCTGCACTGGTAGACACCCACAGGAAGAGCCAGCCTCTCCACTGGCTGGATGTTGTGTCTGGATTTGACACCTAGACCTGTACCACTACCTGGCAACCATGACGGGTGGTTACCTGAGGACAAGCTGACACCAAGAATGGAAGAACACAGAGACACACATGACCTGTGTCCTCAGTGGGCTTGCTATGCTGCCTGACCTCTTGCTTCTTGTTATGTAGGTAACACCTGCTAGCTGAGTTGGTGTTTTCTGTTACAACAGCCAACGACACCCTAACAGACACAGCCCCTCTCCCCCCAGGCTCCAGACACAGTAAACCCTTTGGTTCCTGAAGTGTGCCCTTTTGCCTCAGGCCCACAGCATGTGCTGTGCCTTTTCTCTGGAATAGTCTCCCCCTCCTCAATGTTGAGTTGAGCAACTCTTTCTTGTTCTGAGGCCTTCCCTGACCCCCAGCTTAGAATAGACAGACTTCAGGTCTGGAGGACTCCAGAAGTCTAAGGCTGATAAACAGGCCTACTGGACAGAAGGAAGGAGAGGGCAAGTGACTTTGACAGGAACATATAAGAAGCTGGAGATCTCAGTGTTCGGGCAGCTCCTGGTGATAGGTCTAGAAAAAAGCCATGAATGATGGTTTGAGACTCTGGAACAAGGAAGTCAAGGACGGTGAGGAAAGGCCTGGGCAGGCCATCCAGGAGGACAGAGCCTCCAGTGTGGAGCAGAAGGACCTGAAGAGAGGTGGGCCCTTGGTAGAGAGGGGTGGTCAGAAGATCCCAATGGTATAAGGCCCATAGGGGAGGGTTTTTCAGAGAGAGTCTGAGAGGCATCAGTGGTCTGGAGAGCAGCAGTAGAGGCTATGAACTCCACAGTGCAGGGCTCCCAAATCCAACCCCCCAGTTACCTGAAAACTTCACTTTGCCCAGGATGTGGTAGATGTTTCCAGAGAAGGGACTTGGCTTCATGGAGGACTGAATTGCTGGTGGAGGAAGAGGACAGGATTGTCACCCACCTGGGGGCAGAGGCCAAATTCAGGGTGGCACAGCTGGGAGGGTTAGGGACTGGGAAGGGACCTTACTCTAGGGTCCAGGATTTATAGACTCTGTGCCCACCCGTTCCTCCCCAGTTGCTCTGCCATTGTTTCCAGTGGAGGGGGATTCCAGCATCCTCAAATCCCTCTGCCTGTTTTCAGACCCCAATGGAGAGGAGAAGAAACAGCACACAATACTAAAATGGTGCCAGGAAGCAGAAACAAATCTGGGCATTCTTTTACTGGGGTCTGGGATATGTCCCAGCCAGGGCTTACCTTTACATTTGGCCACAAAGCGAGTCTTCTCCAAGGGACGACCAAACCATACACAGATCTGAACCATTAGTGGAAAGACTGATCCAGTATCAAATTTACCTTCATTCCTTAAAAAATTATAAGTACAAGTATTGGGGCTTTGAGTGCTATATACTACTTGGGAATGAATGACATATTATTTATTCTATAATATTTGAAATATTCGATAATAAGAATATTGGGAAGAATGGTTGGGAAGAACGGTTGCATCATTAGAGCAGGGAACTTCACCTCCTTTAGACTAGCAGTCTCCTGAAGTCAAAGACCCCTTCTACCTTTGAAGCCTGCCAGTGTCCTACCTGAGACTTTGGTACTTCCTAGTACCCTTGGAGCTCTTCCTTGGGATCCCCTTCCATTCTTTCAAGGGCTACAACTATGCCCCACCATTGTTGAGCACAGCCTAACAGACTGTATATTCCGTTGTGTACACTCTCTCCAGAAGGAACTAAAGGGCTGGGGTATCTCTGCACTATTTTCTCAGTTTTGAGTTCAGCAGACATAATGCTTGCTATAAACTCATTAAGAACATGGCCAGCCCAGCTAGCGTGGCTCAGTGGTTGAGCATCGATCTATGATCTAGGAGATCGAGGTTGATTCTCGGTCACATGCCTGGGTTGTGAGCTCGATCCCCAGCAGGGGATGTGCAGGGGGTCGGGGCAGCCGATCAATGACTCTCCCTCATCATTGATGTTTCTAGCTCTCTTTCTCTTCCTTCCTCTCTCTGAAATCAATTTTTTTAAAAAAGAAAAAAAAGAACATGGCCATATTCAGAGCATATAAAAAACAACTACTTATTATCGAGTATTTCAAACATAAGCAGAGACAGAAGGGCAGCATGAACCCCATCAGCCAGCTTCCAAAGTGATGGAACTGTCATTTCTTCTTTTGAATTATTTCCTTCAGAGGAATCCCCATGATTGAAATCAGTTCAGGAAAGGGTGTACCCATCTCTCGGGTAATAATTTATACCACCCCCAGCAGTAGATGAGTATTCCAGTTCCACAAGAATTCCCCCAGTAAAAGTTACTATAGATATTTTTGGTTAAATGTAGTAGTATCAATCAAAATAATAATGAGGCATCATTTTATATTTCTGAATATTGCTGATATGGAATTCTGACCATGGCTGCCATCTATACTTGATCCTAAGTGAACTGTTCACATCTACATGGACTGGGTTATTTTTCTTAACTAGCTAAACAAGCTTCTCAAATATTATATTAACCCCTTGCCACATTTGAAGCAATCATTTTCCTCCAGTCTATTGTATTTTCTCATTAGTTTTCTTTTTTTAAAAATAGCACTGCAGTTTTAAATTTTATATTGTTGAAAGTATCTTACTCTTTGTGATTTCTTTTCTTTTTTTAATATGTTTTTATTGATTTCAGAGAGAAGAAGGGAGAGGGAGAGAAAGACAGAAACATCAATGATGAGAGAGAATCCTTGATCGACTGCCTCCTGCATGCCCCCTAGTGGGGATCGAACCCAAAACCTGTACATGTGCCCTGACTGGGAATTGAACAGTGAGTGACCTCCTGGTTTATAGGTCAGTGCTCAACCACTGAGCCACACCAGCTGTGCTCTGTGATTTCTTAAAGTTGGGTAGTGGCATAACATTTTTACAACACTGCCATGTTCTTTTGGCCCTCCCCCAACCCAGTCATTTGGATACCATGGGTTTCTGTGGCTTCTGTGCTCAGAGCCCAGATCTTTTGGAAAATTTGGAGGGGCTGAGGGAAGAGAGAAAGGTTTCCTCCAAGACTAGAAACAAGCCCTTCTCCCAGGGAGGTGGGGGTGGGGTCGATGAGAACAGAGAGGGCTGTAGAAGAGGAATGGCTGAGAATCTTCACAGCATAGAAATGAACACATGCTGGAGCTAAAGTCCATTCACTATGAGGTGGTGGCCCTGACTCAAGTAGGGAAGGGAGTAATGTATTGGGATGAGTAGGAGTCTGATGGCTGCCACCTTTTTAAAAGTCTAAATTATCTGAATCCAAGTGAGGAATTCAGAAGGGAGGGCCTGAAAGGTGCTTTTAAGGCCCCTCCATCTCTGATTCTCTACAAGGATTGACTTTCCTGATAAAGGGAAGGTTTCAGACTCCAGACTCACAGAGTCTTCTAATGAACTACTCATAGCCAGCTCTTTCCTGGATCAGTCTGCCTTCAGGAAAGTCTGTATCCAGAGCTCGGTTCACAAGCCCAGAATGAGTCAGTATGGAATAGAGGAGGGGTGCTTCCCTAGGCACCAGGTGCAGACAGAAGTCTCAGGCCCAGGCCCACAGTTGTGGGCAGCAAAAGGCTCCATATCTGCAGCCACCAGAAAGAAGGGTTTCACCCAGAAGTTCCGTCACTTTCTTTTTAGCTAAGATACAATTGTCTTGTTCAAGCAAAAGGTATGACTGAAAGACTAAATTTTACCTTTTTGTTTTGTTTTTTTAATCTTTATTGTTGAAAATATTACAGATGTCCGCTTTTTACCCCCATTGATCCCCTCCAACCCACATCCACCCCACCCCCAGGCCTTCCTCATACCAATGTCTTGTTTAATTACTATTATTTTTCTTTAATCCCCACCCAAGGCTATTTTTTCCATTGCTTTTCAGAGAGAGAAGGGAGAGAGAGAGAGAGAGAGAGACATCAATGTGAGAGAGACACACTGATTGGTTGCCTCCTGCACACGCCCTGACTACGGCTGGGGATCAAGCCTGCAACCGAGGTATGTGCCCTTGGCCAGAATCGAACCTGGGATCCTTCAGTCCACAGGCCGACACTCTTAATCACTGAGCCATACCAGCTAGGGCTTAATTTTTATTCATTTACATTTTATTAAATAGCCAAATGTGGCTGGTGGTTACCATACTGCTGTGCAGTCTTAGAACAATGTGTGTAAGTGCTCATGAGCTGCTGGTATTAGTATGATTACAGTGTACTTTGCAGCCTCTTTCCTTCTCTTCTTCCCTCTGGAGGAGAGGGTCACAGGCTGGGAGGCCGCCACCAGAGAAGAAACATCTCCTGGTCCCCATGGCAGGGAACTTTCCTGTCAGGTGGGAACCTTAGAGGGCTGACTGTATTCTCAGGAGTGACTCTCACCTAGGAAGGTTACAACTCCTTGGCTCCCTGCCAGCCTCCTCACCCTCCCTAGAGGCCAGAGGAAACAGGATACTGCTGTGCCTGGTGCCCGCAAGATGTCTCCCCAAGTCTCAACACGTAGCAAGGCTTCCAATTTGGAGCCCAAGATGGGGAGCACTGGGTTCCTGGAAAAGCCAGCTGCTGTTGGGACATGGCAGGTCGTTCCAGCTGACATTGTCAACCTTATCAAACACACCTGGTATTTTCTGTTTGTCTCTCTCTCTCTCACTCTCTTTTGTTTTGCTGCAAATAAATAAATTATTGGGTTTATAAAGAAATCTTAGCTACTTTTCAATGATGATACTTGCCAGCCAGGGTACATTAAATATCGAGATCGTAGCATCTGAGGAGTTGAAAAACTGTTTTCTGACAGAATCAGCTCAATGTCTTCATTCCTTTAAAAAACATATAGAAAAAAAAAACAGATTCATTAGGACTATCAGTCTTAACCTGCACATTTTGCTTTCTGTCTCCACTGTCCCCATATACACATATAAGCACAGATGCATACTTTTTTTTCCTGTTATTTCATCCTTAAATATTTCCGTATGTATCTCCTAAGAACAAGGACATTCTCTTACAGAGCCACAATACTATTATCACACCCAAGGAATTTAATACTGTGGACCAGCAGGACTAGTATCACCCGGGAGCTCATTAGAAATGCAGAATCTCAGGCCCCATTCCAGGCCTACTGAATCAGAATCCTCATTTTATAAGATCCCCCAAGAGATTCACATGCACATTAAAGTTGGAGAAGTACTGATTTAGTATACATCCATTTAAAAATGTTCCCTTTTGTGGGGGAAAGGGGACCCAGGATCAAATCAAGGGTCACCTACCCAATTTACAATCTTTATTTTCCTTGAATCTGGAACAATTCCTCTAACTTTTGTTTGTTTCTCATGACATTAACTTTTTTTTTTTAATTCCTCACCTGAGGATATTTTTCCCATTGCTTTTCTGAGAGAGGGGAAGGGAGACAGAGAGGGAGAGAGAAACATTGATGTGAGAGAGAGAGATTGATTGGTTGCCTCCTGCACGCACCTCGACCTGGGCTGGGATCGAGCCTGCAACCAAGGTATGGGCCCTTGGCCAAAATCGAACCCAGGACCCTTCAGTCCTCAGGCTGATGCTCTAACCGCTAAGCTAAACCTGCGAGGCATGACATTAACATTTTTTTACAAAAAATGTATCTTTATTGACTTCAGAGAGAGGAAGGGAAAGGGAGAGAGAGAGAGAGAAACATCAATGATGAGAGAGTCATTGATTGGCTGCCTCCTGCACGCGCCTTACTGGGGATTGAGCCCACAACCCGGGCATGTGCCCTGACCAGGAATCAAACCCATGATCTCCTGGATCCTAGGTTGATGCTCAACCTCTGAGCTACGCCGGCCAAGTGACATTAACATTTTTTAAGAGTACATGCCAGCTGTCTTGTGTCCCACAACCTGGATTTGTCTGGTTGTTTCCTCATGATTAGACTCAGTTAAACCTCTTTGGCAAGATTAATTCCCAGGTGATGTTGTGTCCTTCCCGCAGCATCACAGAAAGGAGGCATATGATGCCAGTTTGTCTCATTAGTGGCCTTGCTAAGTTTAATTACTTGGTCAATGTGAAATCTACAGCACCACCCCATCTTCCTCATTGTGAAGGTACTTTCCCTCTTTGTGAGTAGTAAATAGTCTGTGGAGTGATACTCTGAGACTGGTGAATATTCTCTTCCTCAACAATCTGTCAACCACGGTCTTCCCTAAATCAAGTATTATACTAAAGGTTACAAGGTGGTGACTTTCTAGTTCTAGAAATCCTTATTTACTTGTTAGCATTCTTCTGTTAAAAGAGATTTACTGTCCTGCCCATTTCCATTATTTTAGTATCAAATAGACTCATTTATTCCATGTGCTATAAATCCATTATTATCATTGTTCTCACTTATGCTCAAGTTATCCCACATTTGGCTAATGAGAGTTTCTTAAGCTAGCTCCCATATCCTTTCGGCATATTGACACTAATCTTTGCTTTCTTGGCATAAAATGTACCAGGCTCACCTTGCACTTTCCCTGCCCTAGACCTGCAAACAGCCAATTCTCCAAGGAATCCTGATACCTTACAGTGGATTGGTACATAGAAACCAAGATCTACAGGTAGGGGTGTTTATTGTAACTGTGGTATTAGTATTTCTGGTCTCTTTCAGTGGAAAGAGCTTGTAAATATACGTTTTTGAAATAATAAATCTACACTGAATCCCCCCAAATTTAAATCCAACATTTATAGGATTTTTCCTCACCTTTCCCATTTCATCTTTATACTCTCCCTTTTCTAATCAGTGATGTTGTTTGGAATCAGGATTCCAACAGAGGACTATGTTCAAAAGTTACTTGAATTATTTTGTGTTTGCATGGTTGTTATTACTTTGACATACAGATGGATTCACTTTTTTTGTTTCTATTTTGATTTTTCCCTCCTTGTTGATTTTAATTTTTGAATATGTAAAATATTTGCATTGATCAAAAGTCAAAACTATATAAAAAGCACACACCTTCTGGTATCCTTACTGAGCAAACAAAATTGATACACAACCAGATGTTTTCATACTCACACATACAAAGTCACCAATTCTCTATTTTTAGTTGTAATTTGGACCCAAGTCCATGAAGTAAAAAGATAATTTCTCTATGTCCTCTATGTCATTTTTCTTACATGTTAACACAGGAACTTTGAGGAATTCCTGACGTTCATTCCTGAATGGACGAGACGTGAATGCATCAAAACAAAGTATGTCCTGCCCTGGCTAGTAGCTCAGCTGGTTAGAGCGCTGTCCTGATAGCCAAGGTTGCGGGTTTGATCCCTGGTCAGGGCACATAGTAGAATCAACCAACGAATGCATAAATGCCTGGCTGGAGTGGCTCAGTGGTTGAGCATTGACCCATGAACCAAGAGGTCACTGGTTCGATTCCCAGTCAGGGCACATGCCCGGTTGCAGGCTCCATTCCCAGTAGGGGGCGTGCAGGAGGCAGCCGATCAATAACTCATCACTGATGTTTCTCTCTCTCTCCCTCTCCCTTCCTCTCTCTGAAATCAATAAAGACATATTAAAAAAAAATTTGCCTGGCCGGGTGTGGCTCAGCAGTTGAGCATTGACCTCGGATCCCGGAGATCGCAGTTTGATTCCTGGTCAGGGCACATGCCCGGATTGCAGGCTCAGTCCCCAGTGGGGGGCTCGCAGGAGGCAGCCAATCGACGTTTCGCTCTCACACTGATGCTTCTCTCCCTCTCCCTCTCCCTCTCTAAAAATCAATCAAAAATCTTTTTTTTTTTAATTTAAAAAGACCAAAAAAAAAAAAAAAAAAAAATCTCAAAATAAGCCAGGATACTGACACACAGGGTCCTTTTGGTGATTTACACAGCATCAAAAGCACGTCTATAAATGCTCAGGTCTTAGACACAGTGAAAAGACCCTGTAATGTATTACCAGAGGGTATCTGCTGTATCTGAGAAGGTGCCTGATCCTGTGGGGTGAAGTGAACTGTATAAATTTACCTGGTAACAATCCCATTTTCTGCAAGAATGAAGGCTGCAGTAGGATTGGCAGCCCTGATGAGGCTTTGCAGCTGAACAAGGAGAGGGTGCCTCTGCTCCGTGGTATGACTGGTAAACACCACATTACTCACCAGTCCTGGGGAATAAAACCAAGAACAGTTCACCTTCAGAGTCTTGACTGGAGCTGAGGGGTCACACAAATGTGGGCCCTTGCTTCCTCCCCTTATTGTCTTTTCCAGTAGCCCCCTTGTGTAGACACCCTGGCCCCCAACACCAACAGATACAGCCATCATTCTGTTCCCCTTTCTGTCACTGCCACCTCTTGGAGTGAACGGCCTCAATACTGTACCTGCCTCACTTCCTAACCTCCTATCTTACTAATTCTGCTTTCCAACTGATACCCTGAACTTCTTCATCAATGGGCCCTTTCCGTATCCCGTTAGATGGAAACAGTAACACGAACCTCCAGGTTATCAGTAAAATGCTCATCACAGGGCCTACAGATACTGAGAACTCATTAAATGCAACTTGTTCCCATCACTACCACCACCATCACTGTTAGCTGAGCACCAGCCTGAGACAGGACTTGTACATGTACACAGAGTGGCCTGGACTGATCCATTCCTCACACAGACAGAGGTGGCTGTGACAGAGGCCTCAGCCACATAAACCAGCAGGAAGCCAAGTCATGTGACTTCCATCAGCCTAGGCTGCTGAGTCCATGTCAGATGAGTGACCATCACTAGTTTAAGGCAACTTCCAGGAACCCTGGCCCCTGCCTCTGATCTGAGGCAGAAGTTAGTGATACTTCCTTCCTCTCACCACTCATAAGAAAAGTGTTCCAAAATGCTAAGCACTGAATCTAACCTTATAAATCATCTGGATGCACTCTATTCATGACCAGGGAAGAGGGATTAGGAGCTTCATGCCAATGGTTGCATATTACAATGGGGGAAGGGCACATACAAAGGCTACGCAGATGTCAGGAGTTAGAACTCACTTGCTGAGCACAGAGCTGCTTCCTAAGTGCTTATGGACCATTTGGGGGTCTATCAATTCCTTGGTCCGAGACACGGGTCCTACTCTTCTCAGGAATGTGTAGGTGTTTGACTCAGTGTAAGTCAAACTTAGGCAGATATGGTCCATCTTTCTCTGCACAGTGCTTGAGAGATCTCTAAGGATTCAACGGTATTTCCTCAATGGCTTTCCCTGACTTCCAAGTGGTGAGTGCAGCTCTGCTTCCTCCTCTGGTCACTTGGTAAAAGATACACTGACTGCCCGGTTCCCCAAACCTGGGCTGTGGAGGCCCCTGAGTCCTCCTCTTGGCCCAGTGGGTGCTAAACAGCTCTTGGATCCATCACCACTCTCAATCCCTGCCACCACTGGCCTAGTCTAGACCACCACTCCCTTCACTACATCATTGAAACAATTCATTCTCCCTACTACAATTCATTCTCCCTATTGTAGTCAGAGTAATCTTTCAAAAGCATAAATCTTATTGTATCACTTCTCTACTTAAAATATTTCAATGCATTCCAAATTACTGTGAGGCCAATATATTAACCTCTTGGCCTGCTTGACCTGTCTGCCACGCTGCACTTCCTCAGTGCCCTGGGTGTGCTCTGGTCATTGTCAGGCACTTCACTCTTGCTGTTCCTTCTACTCGAAACCATCTTTCCCCTCCTTTTTGTCAGCCCAACTCCTTGTTCAGGTTGTAGACAATTTGAATAGAACCTCTTCCTGAAGCCCTCCCTAATCCCCCAGGACTGAGTTAGAGCAGGCTCTGGACAAAGATTTGCTGAGTAAATGAATCAAGCGTAAGAAAAGATTCATGCCACTTGACCTCTGAAGGCAGCTGCCATAGCAGCTATGCTATGGGCACTCACATGCCAAAATATTTCCCACAGAAAAGTCAGTAAATTCCATTCATAAGACAGCCATCTGAAAAGGTTTCTAAGGCTATTGGCATATACATATTTTTGGTATAAAATCCATAAAGCACAAAAAGGTACTCAGTACAAAGTTTCTTCCTCCCTCCTCTGCACCCTGAGCCCTCGCAGCCCTCCCAAGAGGCAAGCACTGACAGCTGGTATGGGGTAGGCTTCTCAGTCTACGCATATACAAATATATACGAATACACAGAATCACATCTTTTAAAAAGCTTCTACCCCACTCAAAACCTCTATTGTCAAGGCCTCCATGTAAGACCTAGTTTTGGTTACACCACGATTAGAAATTCAAATGGAGAATATGCTAGCATTTTGTTTATTCCATTTTAAAAGGTTCTTCACATGCCCTTTCTGTTCAGAAGCTGTAACATCAAGATGGACTATCTTCAACCTGTATTTTGTTAATCAGTGTCACCCCAATAAAATCAATAAAAGGAAAAGAAAAAGATGCACCATCTTCAGCCAGAGAGCCAGGGAAGCCTCCTAATGAAGGTGATACTGGTGGTGCCTGTGCTCCCATTCCCACTTAGGAAGATCACTCTGGAAACTGCGGGGGAGACAGGAAGCACAGCCTGGTGAGCCTAATGCCAGAACCCCATGCTCTGGTGCAGCCACAGGAAGTGACTGGGGCCTCTGGAAACTAAGTGAAGCAAGGTGAGGAGGCCAGGCTCAGAATGTGGCACAGTGGGGAAGCAGGCAGGGTTCTAGAAGGCTCAGCACATTCCAGAGATGGCAGATACAGGAGCCGGATCCTCCAAGAGGCCTGTGAGATTCCCAGGGGTGGAAGACAAGAATAGCTGTGGTGGATCTTGCAGTGAGGAGCCGGGAAAGGCTGAGTAAAGATCAATAAAGGCCCCAGGATTCTGTCTAGTATCTTCTTGGTAAAAAGAAACTGGTCAGGCTAGTGCAAATATGCCAATCTATGCAGTGTATATTACCAGGGTCACAAACACAGGCCTGGCCTGTCCAGAAAAAGGTGAGACACACTCTGCCCAAAGTAGTCTGCCTCACAAGTACCATGTAGACAAACCCTGTGGGCTTGGGATTCTAGATTAAGAATTGGACACAGAAAAGGGGTTTTGCTTTATAGGGAAACAAGCAAAAAGATTATGCCTAGCATTCCTTAGGCCAGCTACACAAACTACAACCTGCCAAAAGGAAATGCCATCTATGAGGCAGGTGCAACAGTTATCTGGAGCTCAGGGTGGAGAGGCCACAGTGGGCGTTTTGAGTGTGCTTGGGCCAGGAGCTTCCTTCTGCTTCGTATCAAGGAGTAGATACCCAGATTTGGCCAAGGTCTCACCAGTCTGGCTCATTTCCAACAGTGGAGAAACATCTCTGAGGTCTGTCTGACCATCCTAGTCTGGGCTAAAGGCTTCTAGCAGCCAGGAGAAAACAAAGTTCACCTCTTTTATCTATCTATAGATACTTCTAAGAGCAGGGCATGATAGTAAAATATCTCTGCTCTGTATTTAAGCTGACATTATAATAAGCCTCCCTAGCTTTTTAAGCACTGAGATTATTTCCTAATCCTTATATTTCTGTAATATACATCATCTTGGGGCTGCAATACAGTTCTTTTGTCCTTGTAAATAATCCTTTGTTGTAAAAGCAATGAATCAGGGAGCCTGACTCATGAACAGGAGCAAAGGGAGGCAATATGCTCCCTTGGAACATGAAGTGTTTGTCTACGGTGTCAGCAAGTGAGCCACTAAATCACTGAGGAAAATAATACAGTTGCCCCTTGAACAACTTCGGGGTTAGGGGCATTATAGTAAAAAAATCTGAATGTAACTTTTGACTACCCAAAAACTTAACTGCTAATAGCCTGCTGTTAATGGGAAGCCTTACTGATAAACAGTTAACACATACTTTGTATGTTATATGCATTATATACTGTATTTTTATAAAATAAGCCAGAGAAAAGAAAACGTTATTAAAAAATCAGAGATGCCCAGCCGGTGTGGCTCAGTGGTTGAGCATCGACCCATGCACCAAGAGATCACTGGTTGGATTCCAGGTCAGGGTACACGCCTGGGTTTTGGCCACAATCCCCAGCAGGGGGCGTGCAAGAGGCAGTCAATTGATGTTTTGCTCTTGCATTGATGCTTCTCTCTCTCTCTCCTCCTCTCCTTTCCTCTCTCTCTAAAACCGAATAAAAACATATTTTTAAAATATCATCGAGAAGAGAAGATACATTTACAGTACTTATTGAAAAAAAAGCTGTATATAAGCAGACACGCATAGTTCAAACCTGTGTTGTTCAAGAGTCAATTGTACTTGCCTTTTATCTCCTCCCTCCCCAAGCAGCCTATGCCCATGGTGAGCCAGGTCAGACAAGTCCATTGGGTACCCTGGGCCCAGATGTAAGGAAAATATATTTATCAAAGCGCTATGACTCCACAAGCCCCTTGGACTTCAGAAAATAGCACAGATGACCTCAAGGTTGACAGCCCATATCTGATCACATCCCTATCTTTATACAAGCAGAGAATTTGACACAAGTTGCCTTTGAACACTGAGTTGGGAGGCAGTGTTAATGAAATATTTCTACTAAGTGCAAGAGAGAATGGAGTCTGTCCTGTAATATTTTCCAGGTTTTATGGACAGTGAAGACAAGAGCACTTCCCCAAGGCTTTTTACCAGGGCAGCCTAACCATCTGTGCTATATGTGCAAAACCTAGAGGGGCACTAAAGGAGAAAGTCAAGGGGACAAGGACACTAGGGTGGCAATAATGTGGCAGATAGGAGCTGACTATAGCCCACACCCTTGGCTATGACCGTGACTACCAACATGTATCTGAGGACCAGACGGCTCTCCTTGGTTACCCCCAAGTCCTATGTTTTCTCCCATGCTTTCTATTCAAGGACAGGTACCACCAACTTTCCTAATCTCTCAAGCTAGAAACCTAGGAGTCATCCTAGATCCCTCCTTTTCCAACTCATGCCCCACACTTAATCTATCATCATATCCCTCTGACTCAACCTCCATAAAATCTCCTTAATCTCTACCTGGGATGGATACTGTGGGTGGCCCCAGCCAATCTCCATTCCACTCAACTTCTGGGGTGCAGTGCCTGGAAAGCCACAGGGGTCTCTGAAAGCTGGACTTGAGACTCCTGGTGAAGCAGTCCAACACACACATTCCTCCCACCAGTGACCCAGCCTCCTGCCCTGTATAGCACCCAGCTCAGCTGTTTCCCAAGACAACATCTCTGGATCTCTGGTATGCATCTCCGCTCCCTGTGGACTGGCAGTGGGCTCAGCAGGGCAAAACTGTGCTGGGGACACTGAGTTATTTACTTCCGTCTAACTTCTACTTGCTGGGCTGGCTCAGGAAGTCCAGAGCCTAGGTCTTCTGACAACAATGAGCATTTTATCACCACTGCAGGAAATTTAGAATTTATTCTGGGTCTCCGGGCACCATAGTTAATATGACTAAAAAGTGCTGCTTCCAGGGTTGCCAGATGGTAGGACAATGCAAGGTTGAGTGTAACTTACAGGATAGGTGGATTTTTCTAAATGTTACCAAGGAGGTGTGGAAAATTCCAGTGTATGTAGAGGGGATATTAAGGGAGAAGGTCCCACTGGGCCATACTCTGCACTCATGGGACAGGAGAAATGCAAGATCTTGATGTTCCAGAGGCTAGGAATACCTATTAAGTCCACTGATATTAGGTGGAAGGCCAGGGCAGATTTACGCCCAGCTCAGGAGAGGTGTCGCCATGGCAATTTGTCATCATCAAGCAACAAACTCTGAAAGAAATCTGCTTATCAAATATTAAAAAAAATAAAAGGTGTCACAGTTTTCCCTGGACCAATTTATTTGTTTTAGGTTTTAGAATGGTAGGAAGGAGCATGAAGAAGAGTCTGTTGTATCTAAACAGAATTTGAAAGGTATGCAAGCAGGGATTAAAGCACACTGCTTACCTTGTGAACACTGGTCAAGACATTTCGGAAAGAGAAATCTAGGGAGGAAAAAGCGAGAAATATTTTAAAACCATTAATGTCGGAGTTGTCATTGATTATTTCCCACAAAAATATGAATATCACTGATATCTAAGATGACTTACTCGATGGGGCAAGTGGCAGGCAGCACTGAGCAGTAAGGATAGCCATGGTTATGCAAGAGGTTTTCATAGCTTTGAACCAAAACAAAGTTCCCTAAGCCAGGAACCCCATAAAAGTCCCTACATGGCCAACTCTTGGTGGAATGTTGAAGAGGGGATACTTGGGAATGGCCAGTCTCTAGACTATAGGAAACAGAAGGAGAGTTGGTCTATCTATTTTTTCCCCTAAAGAAATACTGTCATTCTAGCCAGTTTTCTCAGTGGTTAGAGAGTCAGCCCGTAGACTGAAGGGTCCCGAGTTCAATTCAGGCCAAGGGCACGTACCTCGGTTGTAGGCTCGATCCTTGGCCCCAGTTGGGGCGCGTGCAGGAGGCAACCAATCAATGTGTCTCTCACAATGATGTGTCTCTTTCTAGTAGGTGAGAGAAAATCTCTTTCTGTACACAACACACCATATCCTGTGGGCTGGAGGTGGTCTTAAGTGTGTACCTGTGCTCCATGTAGCAGCTCAGGGGCTCCACGCACACGGTGATGGCACCAATGATGAAGGACGACCTGACATTTGAGTCTGGATGGGTCTGCAGGGCTTGGACAACATCAATAATGTCTGTGTAGCTGGGGGAAAAAAGTGAATGGTTAGTATACTGGTTGGGGCTGCAGAGTGGGACGGGGAAGAGGAGAATGCTGAGTGGCTGAGGGAGCAAGAGTGGAGGGAAAATCAAAAGGAGGAGCCTGTGATTGGGTTCTTAGAGTCACCGCACTTTATAACTTAGAGCCATTGAAGCCCACAGAGTTTCTGCATTCTTGAGTTCCATTAATCCTCATAACTGTGCAAGAGTGGGTACAAGCACAACCCCCAAGCTCCAGGGTAAAGGTAAGCCTGCACAGGTGACTGTGGGGTTCTGAGGGTGGGACTCGGTGTCCTTAGGCCTGTTTTCTGATCAAGTTAGGAGGTCCTGCATTGGTCTGTTTTTCTTAAAATAGCCTTTCCTCTCCTTCCATCTCACAGAACATGTGGGCAAGAGAGAAGGGGGATCATTGGGTACCTCTCCAGGTCAGGAGACACATATCAAATTCGTATCTCCTGCCTGGAACTCCCTCCAAACTCCAGAAGTCCAGAGCCAATTTGACCTTTTCACTAGAACTTAATGATCCAACTCCCCCATGCCTCCTCCTCGCAAGGCCTTGCTCTTTTTGCCAGAGGAGACTCCACTCCTTCAGCTACTAGGTCAAAAGATTTGTCTGGAGTCATCACTGACTCCATTTTTTCTCAATCTTCAGAATAT
The DNA here is from genome assembly GCF_964146895.1 of Miniopterus schreibersii. Lineage (NCBI taxonomy): Eukaryota > Metazoa > Chordata > Mammalia > Chiroptera > Miniopteridae > Miniopterus > Miniopterus schreibersii. The sequence continues at coordinate 64,659,300 of NC_138110.1, forward strand.
AACTAGAATGAGATCACTGCTCATACTCCCACGCTACTACCGTGTCCAAACGGCTATCATCTCTTGCCTAGATCACCTCCACAACTGTTTCAATGGCCCCCCCTGCTTCTGTCCTTGCCTCTCCCCAAACTGTTTTCAACACAGAAGTCAGAGAGATGGTACTAATCCCATCATGCTGAGTGACTGAGTGGCTTCCGTCCCACTTAGTGTGAAAGCAAAGTCCTTATAATGGACTAGTAGCCCTCTAAGATCTGTCCCCCACACTGCAAAAAAGAGTTTAATCTCCTACTATTCCTTCCCTTACCTGAATCAGTAACTTTGCCCTCCTGGCTCTTCCCTGAACATTCTAGGCATACTTCCACCATGCACTCTCTGTCCCCTCTCCTGTGATGCTCTTTTCACTCAGACGTTTACAAGGCTTACTCTCTCACTCCCTTATGAGGGAGGTGTCCTCTGACTTGGGTGTACAGCCTATGTGATAACAGCTCTGGCACAACCTGGCCTTGCCCCAATTCTTCTCCAAAGCCTGAACATCAGCTACATACTCTGTATTTTCTCATGTATTTGTTTATAGTCTGTCACTGCAATTAAAAAAGACAGTGGGCCCAGCCGGCGTGGCTCAGCTGTTGAGCATCGACCTATGATCCAGGAGATCGAGGTCTGATTCCCGATCAGGCACATGCCCGGGTTGGAGGCTCGATCCACAACAGGGGGCGTGCAGGAGGCAGCCAATCAGTGACTCTCTCATCATTGATGTTTCTATCTCTCTATCCCTCTCCTTTCCTCTCTATAAAATCAATAAAAATATATTTATATATAAAAAAAAAAGACAGTGGTTGTTGAGTGCTGTAATCTACATTGCCTAAAGGAGAGTAGATGAATGAACTGGACATTCAACCCCAGGTAGACACATGGCCACTCCAAGACGGAACCTGCCCTCTTCACCTCGTGAAAAATATTTTCTGATTGACCCAATCAATGACCAAAAGGTCAGTTTCTATGGAGGGAATCCAAAGCTGATGAGGACAGGCTTGCTGATTATATGGGCCTGGGTCCTAGCCTGGGCCCTTGGGAGGCCAGCTGAGTGGCTGACAGGATAGGTACAGCCTGTCTGAGCCATTTCCTGAGTTACTACACACAACTCATCTGTAAAAAGGCACTTGGCTCTCCCAGATTACAATTTTAGCACTCCCCCCAGGTCTGCCTTAGTCTCTACAAACCAGCAGTGCTTTAGTAAAGAACTGGGTGTGCTAGATTCTAGAGCTCTCCCATGAGGGCCTGGCAGCCAGAAAGCCTTTAGAGAGAGCCCTCTGCTCAGTGGCATTTCTTTTTCCCCTTAAATACATTTTTATTAATTTCAGAGAGAGGAAGGGAAAGGGAGAGAAAGCTACACTGATGAGAAAGAAACATCAACCTGCTGCCTCTTACTCGCCCCCTATACTGGGGATTGAGTCTGCAACCCGGGCAGGTGCCCTGACTGGGAATCAAACTGGCAATCTCCTGGTGCATGGCACAATGCTCAACCAACTGAGCCACACTGGCTTGGCTGCTCACTGGATTTTCTTTTTTTAATAATTAATTAATTTTTAAAGGGAGAGAGGAATAGAGAAGGAGGATAAGAGAAGAAACATTGATTTGTTGTTCCACTTATATATGCATTTATTGGTTGATTCTTGTATGTGCCCTGACCAGGATCAAACCCATAATCTTGGTGTATCAGGACGATGCTCTAACTAACTGAGCTACACAGCCAGGGCTCACTGGCTTTTTTTGAAGGTTTCTTCCCTGGCAGGTGTGTGTACAACCATGTGAGGTTCTTTCCACTGGTCCTGCAGTGTCGGGGTGGGCCTGGATGCCACAAAAGCCCCCAACATTGCCCTCACTGCCAGGCCCTTAGCACATGTGGTAAGCGAAACCAATGCTTGCATGCTGCCCCCAAATCTCTTTGTGGTTATGTTTAATAGATATAACTCTCATGGTTAAGTGTCTCAGCCTTGCTCCTCAGCATGAGCTTTTCTCTGATTCTAAAAAAAAACCAAAAACACCAAAAAAGTATTTGGAGCCTTTTTAATTTCCATGTTTGGTGTGAGCCTGTAGAGGTTCTCATTTCTTGGGGTAAAAAAGGAACTAACCCTGGCTGGCATGGCTTGGTGGTTTGAGCATCAACCTATGATCCAGGAGATTGTGGTTTGATTCCTGGTCAGGGCACATGCCCAGGTTGAGGGCTTGATCCCTGCGGGTGTGCAGAAGGCAGCTGATGGATGTTTCTCTCTCATATTGATGTTTCTCTTTCTCTCTCTCCTTTTCTCCCTCTCTAAAAATCAATAAACTACTAAAAAAAAAAAAAAAGATTTCTAAGCTAGTCTTGCAGATTTTGGTCATTCTAATATAATAGGTTATTCTTAGAGAGTTGACTGGGAAATTCCCTGGTTTTCAGAGCATTCCATTCATCTTCATTTATTTTTAATGAAAAAGGTTAGAGTGAAAACAGGCTCCAGGCTTTTTGGTGAAGCCAATGCATCTATGTGATGCATCTACGCACTGCATCCAAGAGCCCCTGTGGCAAGAGAAGAGGCCTTAAGTGTCATTCACTCTACGATTAAGGGGGTCCTGTTAGACCCTCCCTCCATCCCCAGCCCCTGCCCTATAGTAATCATCCTGGGTGTGGGCTCCAAACAGAAGGAGGCAGTCCTCACTACAGAAGGAGCAGGCCACTCCAGCTGCCAGACTGCATCCGGCCACTTTAGCTAAACTGCTTGAATGCATGATGAAGGCAAAAACTGGTTCTTCATGTTCGCCTGTTTCTTGTCAGTACTCTCTTTATTAAAAATAAAAACAAAACCAAAAACCAAAACAAAACCCCAGCAGGACTTGAACTTTCTTTCCTCTGAAATAACAGATATTCCATTCAAATGTCCTTTGGGCTTTGTTTTATGTTTGCAATTTAAGCCTACAATTTGGGCACATGTTTTACATTAATTCAATTTTTGTTTTGAGAGAGAGATGCTTAGTTTTAAATGTAGATAATTTAAAGAATGATTTTATAACCTTCCAACGTGTAAACAAATTCCTTAAAATTAATTTTTAAAATTCAGATTTCTCGTTTTACTTATTTGTGTTATATGTATTTAGTTCTATATGATTCTGTCACCTGTGCAGGCTCCTGTATTTACCACTACAGTCAAGATACTGAGCAGTCCTATCACCACAAGGATCCCTTTTATAACCACACACACCTCCCTCCTGCCCTCCCCTCTCATCTCTAACTCCTGGAAACCACTGTTCTGTCCTCCATTAAAAAAATTTCATCATTTAAAAATATATTAATTTTTATAGTAACAACTAACAGCTCCGCTTGATGTCAAAGCTCAACACCACTGCCCCCCTTGCTGCAGTAAGTCATATGGCTACCTGAGGGGCAAAAGAAAACAGAAAACTCTGCCCTAACCACAGGTTTCCCCCAAAGAATTCTATAAATGATGATTAAAGTAACATTAAAGGAATTAATTCTCAATTTGAGAAGCCTCTGGGGTGACCCTTCACCAGCAATCTCAACACTGGGCTCATGAGGTCCAGACCCAAGGAGATGGACATTCAAAAAGGAGGCTGCCACAAGGCCCTGCTGAGTCTCAAGAGAATGGGCCCAGCCTGTAAGGACAGTGTCTTAGTGAGAGCCACAGTATTTAGCTAGTATCCTGGCTTGAGTCTAATAGGAAATCTGAGGTCTCTAGCATCCCAAGGCTGTGACTGGGCAAAGGCTGAGTCTGAGAGTACAAGAGTGGGCTGGCCATACACTGTCACTGCAGTCCAGAGCAGCTACAACAGCTGACACTTTTGCAGATGTGTACAATCAGAGACAATGAGTCAACGATGTTCTCTGAAGTGGCAGTAGATGGAAATATCCTTAGCTGCATAATGTTAAACTGCCAAATATGACTCCCAGATTCATACCTCCACTGACTCTCAACTCTGACAGAGACCAATCTATTCTTTTGACTATTAGAAGCGATGGAAAAAAACAGAAGAAAAACAAGTGGTTTCAAACTCAGACTCTTGCTCTGTGGCTTCCACAACCTCAGCCCACAAGTAGAACAAAGGGGCTGACAGAAGGGAAGCCCAGGGCGGGGTGAGAACATGGCCTGAAGAAGAGGAGTGACGGCCTGGTGGGGTGCACAGCTCTCCCTACTTCCTGCCTTAGGACCACTGACCTAGCTTTCCTCCAATTCTCACCATCGCACCCAGGAGACCAAACAGGGCTTCGCATGTGGGCCTATTCTTTACTGGAAAAAATCACCCAATTGCAAATAATCATTATTACAAGCACAAAAAACAGCACAGCAAAAAAGCAGTTTATGAGAACTGCCAAAAGAGTCTTTATTACCAACCATGACATAGTGAAGAGCACAGCCTGAATTTCCAGCACATTCTCCTCTGGGCCAAGGGGGTGATGGACCTACATGGGCTCCTTCCTGGAAGGCCTTACAAGAGGTCAAGGGAAGCTCCTTGTAGCCAGAGTGCTTGGAGCAGTGATATACACTGTGAAACCTGTCCTCCCAGGGAGATCCTTGTTGAAGTGGACTAATCAAGCTCTTTACTGACAGTCCCAAGAAATTCTCCTGGACTAGCCATCTGAGGATGATGGGGCTCGAGACTACAGAATATGGGCCATCTCTGCAACTCCACAGAGAGGGAACACTGAAACAGGTGAAGCTCTGCTGCATAGATGGTGAAGGAAGAGGCTTCCCACTCTTGTTACAAGAATTATCAAAGAAACTTACCCCAAAAACCTTCTCCCTAATTCCCCACCTTTTGGGGATATTATGATGTTGAAGCCAAACTTAAAACTTGTGTGTAAGCTATACCAGCTACTCTAGGCCACAGGATAGCAACAGGAGTCCTTGCTCATTTAAGGCCTCTCCGTGTAGCACAGACACTGCTCATACACATGTGGAGTTTGTTCTGTGCCCCAAGTGAGCTACACATTAAGTAACAGTAGTGGCAAGGTCACCACCCTACCCCACTGTTGCCAGACTTTCAGTGCTCACCCTTGTAACACCACCAGCAGCCTGGTCTTCTTGCGGATGTAGGCTGACTGGCGGGCAGAGAGATTCCGCTGGGCTTCCAGGGCACTGGAAAGGTACTTCTGGAAGTGGGCAGCATGAAAACACTCAGAGCCGTCCATGATCTGGCGATACACCATCCACCTGGAAATGGCAAGTGTGATCTCAGTGTGGGCACCACCTGAAGCCCTGGCCCCGTAGGCTCAGCTGTGGATTCAAATGTGACCAGACATTCTGTCCAGTGAATCCATTTGTACAGGAGAGAGCAATCCTGGCACCAGAGAAACAGGCAGAGGGTGCTACCTGGGTGGGGAGCCCCATATCTTAAAATAACAACCATTGGAGCTTTTAACAGGAAATTCCTTGCCATGGGGAAAAAGGTCTAGACTTAAGAGCTGAGAAAGACTCCTGACCAGGCAGTCACTTCCTGAAGGACCATTCAATACAATGGATTCATTCGGGTACACAATAAAATGCTTGCTGAGAATAATGGGCAGAGTGAAGAATTCAGACTGTTTACAGAACAAAAGCAAAGGAAATGAGGGACAAACCGGTTAACTATTTAGTACTTACAAAAGAGATCCGATATCTCTTCACATCTCTTAAAAACTTCTCCCCCTAGCCTCCACAATCTCCCACTCAAAACTTCCAAACCTCTAGGCGACTGCAGTTTTCTCAACCCCTCTACAGCCTCTTGCAGGATGCCTTACTCTGAGATGGACTGACTAGATACTAAATGCCTGGTTCAGTGAGCAAGCATTGCTTACTAACCTGCCAGCCAGGTGGAAATGATGGATGAATGATTTCCCCAATTTCACCTGAGCCATATTCCAGCTGCACCTGAACTCACGTAGTAGTCCTCTTGTGGTCAGGGAAGGATCATATCTACCAGCTCTCAAGTTCTAACCACCCTGGTCCTGAATCACCCTACTGACCAGGCACACTCCCAGGCCTTTGCTTGTGCTGGTCCTGCTGCTACAGAGTTCTTCCCAGATATCCATGGGTTCATTCCCTCATTTCCTCAGATCTTTGCTCAAATGTCACCTTTAGTGAGGTCTTCTCTTTAAAACTGAAATCTCTGCTCCCGCCCCCAACCTCCCAGCCCAGCACTCCCTATAGCCTTCTCTGCTTTATTTTCTCCATAGCACTTTTCACTAGCTAATACACTATGTTCCTTATGCGGTGAATTGTCTTTCCATACTAGGCTGTAAGCTCCTTGAGGAGAGAGATTTTGTGTGTTAAGTTCATCTGTTCTCCACACTTAGAACAGTGCCTGGCATACAAAAAGTGCTCAGTACAAATGTGTCAAATGAATGGGTGGATGATGACTACTGTGCTGATATCCATTACACCAAAGGTGAGTATATGTCCAAGGTTTCCCAGTGCCTATGCAGGCCCAGGCACAGAATCCCTTTCCCCAAAGCAAAGGCAGCAGCCATACTAACCTGCCATATTCTTTATGCAGAGTAACCAGAAAAGCACAGAGCTCACTAGCATGGCATCCCGGGAGACCAGTTACAATGCTGATAACCACCTACACGAAAGAAAAGCCATGTGGGTTTGTGATTCAACTGGAGGCAGCATTGTGAGGGAACAAATAGACTGCTAGAAACAGGTTCTGTGAGTTTGAACTTCAGCATCAGCATTCACTAGCTATGTGATCTTAGGCTAACAATAGAACCTACCTTGCAAGGTAGGTGTGATAATTAACAGAGTTAACATATGTAAAGTGCTTAGAACACTGTCTAGCACATAGCAAACACATTTTAAATTTTGTATTACTATCATAATTTCCATGGAGCACACTGTGACTAGATCAATTAATATACAATGGAAAATATTAGGCAAAAAGGAGGACTGGGACAAAAAAATGCCATGGGCTCAATTGGCGTAGTAATCTCAGTGAAGGAGATGACTGGCATTGGAGATGTTTCTGTTTGGCTGCCCTGCCCTCCAAGCTGCACTGCCTGAGCTAAGGAAACAAACTGGTGCAGGAAGCATGTCTGAGTCTTTTTTGTTGTTGTTGTTGTTGTTGTTGAAGCTTTTGGTTTTGTTTAATATATTTTGCCCTAATAAAAATAATTAATGGAGAGAGGTTCTGAGTGCTGCAGGGAGAATACAGAATTTCCACACATTGGAAATTGTAGGATGTTATGCATTAAAAACTGGCTTCGGATACAGGTGTCAGCTTCTTACAACTCAGCCAGTTTCAATTCTCTTTGCTATGTTCAGACTGACCTCTGGAGAGCAAAATGTCCGCATGTAGGGGTTTTGTGAAATGCTTACAAACTAAGTTGTCCAGCACGAGGAGGAGCTGAATTCCCTGAAGCAGAGGCTGGTGGCAGCCTTTTGTCCTTTGAATTTTGATGGGGAGAAGAGGAGCCAGGCTGGACTGTCCTCAACCTTAGTACACAACCATATGGACACGGGGCCTTCCTCAGGCAGATTATTACAAAGCAACTTGAAGAAATTCATTAACAAAGAAGGGGGTCAAGCAGGGGCGGAAAGGAACTATGCAATTGCTGAAGGATATAGATAATAAATGATATAGTATGGTAAGGGCCTCATTAAGTATGTTTTATCACAAGGCTGTAGAGTAGGGGTGGGGAACCTTTTTTCTGCCAAGGGCCAATGGATATTTATAACATCATTTGAGGGCCATACAAAATTATCAACTTAAAAATTAGCTATGAAAAAAGCTAGATTTATTGAATTTCGAGTCCCACCTGTGGTTGCCTTGGCAGGGCCAGACCAAATGATTTTGCCAGCCATATACAGCCCGCAGGCCGGACATTCCCATCCCTGATGTAAAGCTCAGCCTGGTGGCACTCATCACTTGAGCTGGTCACAGCAGCACAGAGAAGGCTGTGGATTCCTCCTCTTTTTGGGAGCCAGAAGCTCTCCCTGCCCTCTGCCCAGGCCCCTCCTGCACATCCTTTCTGGCCTGTGGGGAGCACTCCATGTAACTAACTCTGGTTTGTCCTCCCACCTACATTTCCCCATCTTGGTGCCTAGTCCTCAGGGCCCAGGCCTCAGCCTCTCAAATCACAGCACACATGCTTACAGCCAGACACCTTACTTTAAGACCAGTCCTATAGCACCTTTTAAAATATTTTGTTTTTAGAGAGAGAGAGAAACACTGATTTGTTCCACTTATTTATCATTCACTGGTTGCTTCTTGTATGTGCCCTGACCAGGGACTGAACCCACAACCTTAGTGTATCAGGATGACACTCTAACCAACGGAGCTACCTGGCCAGGGCCTATAGCACCTTTTTAACAAAATATAACAAGTAGGGATTTTCATTTTCAAACTCTTGCCTAAGTAAGGGGAAAATGAGGCTTTTGATTGCTTAGTGCTTTTACTCTTTTGTAGCTGAGTATCTTCTAGATTTTCACAGAAATAAATGCCCTCTTTGAGCATATAAAGACATATGGCTCCAAAGAAAGGTTGGGAGGGGAGTGTAAGGTGGGAACAGATTAAAATCTACTCTTGGGAAGGCAATGTTTATAAAGTATCACCTTACCCTGGTGGTGCCAGCAAGGCCGAACTAACAAGGCCCATCCCCAATGTGCAGGTAAGTCCTTGTCACAACCAGAAAGAGCTGACGGCATGAGAACACTGAGCAAGTTTGAAAGGCCTGGAGAAGGAAGGGGAGGGCCTGGCAAGGTGCCAGTTTCATCAATGCCATGGGGTTTGGCTAGGGTTAATGAAGATAACTGTACACAGTCACTGCACAGAGCAGGTTTCACGTGCACCATTACATCAGTATCCAAGGAGGTGGAGAGTCTTATAAAAGGGGCTCCACCTGAGCTACTTTTGTTAACTGACACAGGAGACCCAAGGACAGGCTATCAGGATTCTCTTCCCATGAACTCCCAGCAAATTTGGTGAGCCGCTGTACCTTGTCATTTTCTACTTGGTCAGTAGGGCTGATTTCAGTTTGCTGGAGCAGGACAGGGAGATGGGTCCTCATCACAGGCTCCCGACTAATGCTGCTGATGGCAAAATGCCGGAGAAACCTAGAAAAACAAAGACAATGCTCTTGTGTTACCATCACCAGCCTTGCCTGAATGTGCCCATCTACATGAAAAACTCCTTATTTAACTGATGAAAAAGAAACTTTAGAGAGAGTCTCTCTAGAGAATAAAATTATATATGGTGTGTCACTACTAACTTTTACAACAATCCCAAAGAAGCTATAAAGAGGGGTGGGGTTTGTGGAGGAAGATGGTGGCCGCCCGGGGTTTATCCCTATCGGCGGCGGCGGCGGCGGCGCTGAGAGCCCTCACCCCCTGGTGGAAGAGCAGGTGGGGGTCGCCAGGTGCCCCTCTGCTCCTGGGCTCATTGTCCTCCCTTGCTCGTGGCAGGCTCCTCAGGGTTTCTGCCCAATCTCAGGCGCACCGGGCAGTGTTGTCCTCCAGCCCCGAGGCTGGCGAAGGGCAGATTCACCTCACCGCCAGCTGCGTCCAGAGGCTTTCTGGAAATCACCCAAGGCTCAGAATTCCTCAGGCTGGAGGTGGAGGGAGGTGGATGCTCCAGATTCCAATACAGATTTTCACTGGATACCGTTATCAACCCAGACAACAGTGTATTTGAAAAGGGTGGGGCAAAAGCGGTGGTTGACTCTGATAGCTTGGCCTTTGTGAAAGGGGCCCAAGTGGACTTCAGCCAAGAATTAATCCGAAGCTCATTTCAAGTGTTGAACAATCCTCAAGTGGACAAAGGCTGTTCCTGTGGGTCATCCTTCTTTGTCAAACTGATTAGATGATATGTGACCTAGAGATTGCTGCCATTGGTACCAATTTGAGGAACCTGGGATTAGTAGAATTTTAGTGGTTTCCTTCCAATCAAGTCCCTCCCTCAATTCAGGATTGTTGTGTTTTGCCACCATTATTTTCAGGATGTGAAGCTGTTACTCTTGACTTAATTTCTCCTGCACAATTCTAAAGCCAAGGCCCTAGATGCCGTTACCTAAGATTTAATAACTAGTTGAAATGGAGAGTAATTTGTAGAGCCTCCAAGGTTCCAAAATTTGAGTTACTTCTCTGGCCTTCACAGGTGCTTGTACAAATATGTATAACTATGTATAAAGGCTATATTTTTTTTTGGGGGGGGGGGAGAAGCTATAAAGAAAAAGGAGCTTAGAAAGGACCAACACTGAGGTTTCTGACATTTCAAAAGCCAGAACATTAAATATCTATGAACAGAAAACCAGAGCTCACCAGTCCAGCTCTGGGAGTTTGGCTGAGAGTAGCTTTAGAGGACTTCGTTTCTCCCCAGCAGAATGGCTCAGGACATTGAAGAGCTTCTGTGCACTGGAGTGTCTAGAATATCAAAAGCTCACAGATTAGAACTCCATCTCCCTATGGCGCACATACTTTACATAACTTGTTCTGATGCTTTCAAACCAGAGTCCTGTGACAGAGTCAACACTTCCAAAACAAGCATTTCACTGACTTAAATAAAATGTGGCGTCCGTACATGATGACTGGTGTGTCCACATAAGAAAGCTGGCCTGAAACCCTTGGTAATACAATGGGTTTCTAATTCTTGGTGGATTTCATCTTTCTTGACTTCTATGTCCCCAAGGGCTCTTACTACCTGCAAGTTGGCAGCACTGAAATGATTGTGTTGGCCCTTTTAGAAGCCAAGACCCCTGTGTTACATAACACAAATCATCCTGCAGAGAGAGCAGACATGCACAGCTTAGGGAAGCAAGCATAAACACTGAAAGCAGCCACTTACAATCTCTTTTGTTCCACAGATAATCCATCTTCCTGGATCACTTTTAAAGACAGCCCTGAGTTAGCCTGCTGTTGCCAGAGGGAGAAGACCTAAACAAAACAGAATTTGAGCAAAGAACACTTGAAACCCAACAACAGGATATGGAACCCACATGGGGATTTGATGGTTGCTGAAAATCTAGTCTGTCAATACATGAGACAAACCATCATAACAAACAAGTTTGTTTCAAAAATAGAGGCCTAAAGCAATTTTGTTCTGTATTTTTCAAAACTAGAATTTCTGGGTTCCTCTCCCAGGGACTCTGCTCCTTCAGAGGCCAGGAAGCACAAAAGAAGGTGTCAGGTAACATGTTCTGGCAGAAGAGGCCTGTTCTTCCCTGGTGATAGGGCCAGACAGAAGGAGTGGCTCAAGCAACTCCTGTCTGGAGGTAGAGGGATGGCTAAAGAGAATCTAAAGGGCTGCCTCCATGTTCCTGGTTGAAAGGACAAGCTCAAGGAGGTAGGAAGGACCAGCAAGCCGTAAGAGGGAGACACAGACTGGCCTGAGAAGCCATATGCAGCCAAGGCTACCTCTTGTCTCCTCCATGTTCTGTGAATCTGCCCTGAGGGAGAGACACTGTCCTTTCACAAGCTGCTGCAATCACGTTTCCAAGCATAAGGCTGGCCATCTATTTGACTTTGGCTACTGCTTGGTCTCTAAGTGGGTTGTATAATTCTCAGTAAGCTCCCCAACTCATGCAATCTGTGCTAAGTGCCTATATTATGCAGCATGCCAAGTGGGAACCATTCACAAGGGCAGGACCTGTGAATCATAGGGAAGGGAGATCTTGGGGTGGGGTACAGAGCTCTGATCCAGTAGGTAGGACCCAACAATTCAACCAAGTAGCTAAAGGGACATTGAGTCTAATTAGGATTTAAAGGGACAGAGATTTTTCTTAGGAGCTAAAAGCCTTTTGTTCAGTTCCTTCAGATTCTCACCTCTCAATGGCAAGGCACCACTCCAGAACCCAAAGGGATTTGAAGCAGCCACCCCCACCAGCCCTCCCAACACTCCCTCTCATCACCTCACTGTTAACCCTGAGATGCTGCCTTACCACCTAAACTGCTAGGTAAAAAAACAGTAGTTTTGCTGACTGATTGATGTTACCTCTGAGTAAAATGCTTGGTATATCTTTGATCTGGGGAAAAGGGCAATCATCAGAAAATTGCTTGAACCATGGAAATGAACTGGAAGATGAGGAAGTAATGAGCTTCTAAAATCTATCAGAAGGGCAGCAACAACACTGGTGGAATCCTAAGAGAAAGAGAGGGAGCATCAATGAGAAAAGCCATTTGCAGCACTCACAACTACTATCAGACACATATTAACAAATTTCAGTGCAATTATTTTCACATTATATGGTTTACTGGGGTTCAGTTATAGATGTGTTTTTCAATACCCAAGTATACAAGATATAGGAAGCACAAGGATTTTTTTCTAAAAATGTCATCTCAGCCTAGCCAGGTAGCTCAGCTGGTTAGAGCATCACCCCCCTATGCCAAGGTTGTGGGTTTGATCCCCAGTCAGGGCACATACAAGAAGCAACCAATGAATGCGTAAGTAAGTGGAACAATAAATTGATGTTTCTCTCTCACTTTCTCTCCCTTCCTGTCTCCCTCTAAAAATCAATAAATTAAAAAAGTTCTTTAAAAAATAAAAGAATAGGCTGGCCGGGCGTGGCTCAGCGGTTGAGCATCTACTTAGGATCCAGGTGATACGGGTTTGATTCCGGGTCGGAGCACATGTGTTGGTTGTGGGCTCGATCCCCAGTCGGGGGCATGCAGGAGGCAGCCGATCAATGACTCTCTCATCATTGATGTTTCTATCTCTCTCCCTTGTCTTTCCTCTCTCTGAAATCAATAAAGATATATTTAAAAAAATAAATAAAAACAAAAAAGAAAATAATAAAAATGTCATCTCAAAATTCTTTCTAGGCGAATTCTTTATCAGATTTATATTTCCTCCCATTCTGTGGGTTGTTTTCACTTTCTTGATAGTGTCCCTTGATGCACAGTTTTTAATTATGATGAAGTCCAATTTATATATTTTTTCTTTTGTTATCTTTGCTTTTGGTATCATCTCCAAGAAATCACTGCCTAATCCAACGTCACAAGGATTTACTCCTATGTTTTCTTCTAAGAGTTTAATCATTTTGGCTCTTACATTTATGCCCACACTTCATTTTGAGTTAATTTTTTACTTATGGTCCAACTTTATTTTTTTAATCCTCACCCAAGGATATTTTCTCCATTGCTTTTCAGAGAGAGTGGAAGAGAGAAACATCAATGTGAGACACATCAATTGGTTGCCTCCCATGCACTCCCTGACCAGGGTGGGGACTGAGCCTGGAACCGAGGTATGTGCCCTTGGCCAGAATTGAACCCGGGACCCTTAGGTCCCTGGGCCAATGCTCTAACCACTGAGCCAAACTGGCTAGGGCGAGGGTCCAACTTTAATTTTTCACATGTGGATATCCAGTTGTCCCAGCACCATTTGTTGAAAAAATTGTCCTTTCCTCATTGAATGGTCTTGGCACCCTTGTGGGAATCATTTAAGCATATATGTGAGGGTTTATTTCTGGGTTCTCTATTCTATTCCATTGGTGACCTTATGCTAATACCACACTGTTGTTTGATTACTGTAGCTTTGTAGTAAGTTTTGAAATCAGGAAGTGTCAGTCTTCCAATTTTGTTCTTTTTCAAGATTGTTTGGTGATTCAGGGGTACCCTGAGATACCATGTGAATTTCAGAATGGGTTTTTTGATTTCTGTAAAATATGCCATTGGGATTTTGACTTAAAAAAATTCCATTGACTCTGAAGATCATTTTGCATAGTATTATAATCTTTTCTTCTTTTTTATGTCTTTATTGATTCCAGAGAGAGGGAGGGAGAGGGAGAAAGAGATAGAAATATATCAATGGTGAGAGAGTCATTGATTGGCTGCCTCCTGCACATCCCCTTCTGGGGATCGAGCCTGCAACCCAGGCATGTGCCCTGACCGGGAATTGAACTGTGTGACATCTCCTGGATCACAGGTCAGTGCTCAATCATGCCAACCAGGCAATACTGTAATCTTAACAATATTAAGCCTTCCAACCTATGAATATGAGATGTCTTACCATTTATTAATTTCTTTCAGCAGTGTTTTGTAGTTTTTAGTGTACAAGTCTTTCACGTCTTTGGTTAAATTTTAAGTATTTTATTCTTATACTTAGGAATAAATTTAACCAAAGATATGAAAGACTTGTACACTGAAAACTACAAAACACTGCTGAAAGAAATTAAAGAAGACCTAAGTAAATGCTATTGTAAATAAAACTGTTTCCTTAATATCTTTTAAATTGCTCATTGCTAGGGTGTAGAAATGCAACTGATTTTTTGTGTGTGGATTTGATATCCTGCAACTTCTGTCAATTCGTTAAATTCTAACCATTGGCGGGGGTGGTTTGTGGACTCTTTATGATTTCTACATAAAAGATCATGTAACCTGTGAACAGAGATCATTTTACTTCTTTTCAAATTTAGATGCCTTTTATTTCTTTTTCTTGCTTAGCTGCTTTGGCTAGACCTTTTAATACTATATCGAATAGAAGTGGCAAAAGCCAGCATCTTTGTCTCGTTCCTGATCTCAGAGGAAAAAGTTTTTTTTAACATTTAATTTTTCATTATAAAAATAATATGTTCATTAAAATTTTTTTTAAAGTAGAAAAGGTTTAAAAAAATAATCCAAAGTCTCATCACCTAAACCCAATTACAACTAATATTTTAGTATTTTTTCTTCTAGTCATTTTTTTCCTATCCATCCACTGACTTAACATTTTTAGGCACTGGGAAATCATATTTATTTTTACAGTTCTGTATCTTGCTTTTAAAACTTAATTTACTGTTAACATTTGCTATGATGTTGCAAACTCTCTGTAAACATTTGCAAAAACTGCTTTCCACTCCCCTCTAAGGTTACCCCTACAGCTGGACATTTATATACTTATTCCATTTCTCCTCTGCTAGTAGTGCCTTTTATTTCCTCTTTGCTAATTTACTGTTATGCATAGTATCGTGAGGCTGTTTCTGATATGCTTCTATAAACAGGCATACCTCAGAGAGATTACAGGTTTGGTTCCAGACCATCACAACAAAGTGTGTACAGCAATAAAATGAGTCATAAATCTTTGCTGGTAGAGGGTCTTACCTTCAATTTGTAAAAAACGCAACTGTGAAGCATAATAAAACAAGGTATGACTGTATCTGTTAACTAATCTCATGTCTCTAACATTCCTGACCTGTAACTCAGTGTTTTCATGTTAAGAACTATAGAGCTCTTCATAGAAAAGAAATATTAACTTATTTTTTTAATCATCAAACACATTTTCCCCAGCTTAATTTTGCTTTTTAATTCTCTTTTTGAGATACTTTTTAGAGCTTTAAGCTATTAATTAAGTCTAATAAATTTTATGCTGTATCCATAGAATGGAATACTACTCAGCAATAAAGCAATTAAAAGAGACTACTGATACACACAACAACATGAATGAATCTAAAAATCATTACACTGAGTGAAAAATGCCAGACTCAAAAGGGGACAGAATGAAAAAAAAGGGTAAGTATGCATAATGTCCATTCATATAACACTTTAGAAAATGCAAACTAATCTACAGTGACAGAAAGCTAATCACTGGTTGCCTGAAGTGAGAAGTAGAGAGAAAGATGAACTGCAAAAGGGCATTAGAAAACTTTTTGAGGGTGATGAAAGTCTTCTGTATCTTGATTATGATGGTGGTGTCATGAGTGTATATACCTCTCAAAACTTTGAATGGATAGAGTTAACTGTAAAGTATAGTTCAATAAATTATCAACAAAAATTTTTAAAATACTTAAGTGGTCAAATTTGACAGACTTTTCCTTTAGAATTTCTTGTATCTAAGGAAGTTTCTTTTTTAAAGAATTTTTAAAAATTTATTGATTTAAGAGAGAGAGAGAGAGAGAGAGAGAGAAACACTGACGTGCTATTCCACTTATTTATGCCTTTATGGTTTGCTTCTTGTAAGTGCCCTGATCAGAGATCAAACCCGCAGCCTTGGCGTACTGGGACAACACTCTAACCAAGTGAGCTACTGGTTCAGAGCTCTAAGGAAGTTTCTAAGCTAGAAAGTCTTCCTGTCCCTAGAGGTTTAATAAATATTACATTTTTATATTCTTTTTTTCTACTTGTAAAATTTTAAAATATTTAATTTTAATCTATCAGAAATTTGATTTTTGATATGAGAAGACTCCATTCTCCCCAAATTAGCTAACTTATATTCCCAGCACCTGAATGAGTCATCCTTTCTCCCCTGACGCTGGAAGACTCTTTAACCTAATATCAAAGCTTTCATCTATAGCAGGGATGGGGAACTTTTTTTTTTTTTTTTGCCAAGGGCTATCTGGATATCTATAAAATCATTCTTGGGCGATACAAAATTATCAACTTAAAAATTAGCTATGAAAAATGCTCCTAGATTTATTAAACTTTGAGTCCTGCCTGTGGTTGCCTTGGCAGGGCCAGACCAAATGATTTTGCAGGCTGGACGTTCCTCACCCGTGATCTATAGGGCCATCCATGGTGTCTTATTCGTCTGCCTGCTTTTTTGAACGGCCTTTAAGGCAGCAGGTTCCATGTGGGAGAAAGAATTCTTTCAAGAATTGCTCAAAGAATTCATTTTCTGACCATCTGATGAAACCACCTCACCTAGTCTTTGTCCTGGCTCCCAAACAAGCTGGTTTTGAGGCTGAGGTTGAGTGTCACACTGAGAGACAAGCTGTGCTCTGGCCAGGGAGTACAGGCTAGAGGAAACTGATAACTACCCTCTTTTCCCAAGGGAAAGGGGAAGTGTTGATGCAGACTAGTGAAGGTAAAGAATGGTCTTGGGGGTGGAACTTTCACGCAGCTGGAGGTTAGGACTAACGGACGATGGGGTAAGGGCTAAGTCTTCATGGGGAAAGTTAGCCATTTTCCCTCTCTGCCTCACTTATAATTCTTTCTCATGCTAATGGGTAAGTGGAGCCCCATCAATGTCACAGGAAGCAGCTTCTTTCCAGATCTTAAGTGGGTAAGCTTTGTGTTCCTGGGCAGGAGGCCATCTGGTAGGGGCCATTGGAGGCCTTCTACAGCCTACCTTCTGATCCTGTTTGGGATGAGTTAATCACTCATGGGTAGCTGCTGGCCCTCCTGACCCAGAAGCCCTTTCTAGCTAAGCCCTTTACGGAGCAGCAAGGCTGACGAGGCTCAGGGCCCTGAGAATGGGCAGGCCTCTCCATGATCTCCTCGCCTACCTGCCCTAAAGGCAGTGCTGACTCCTGACATCCTGTCCCATGGTGGTAGAGCGAGAAGAGGATTATATGGTTTTTCCCTCAGATGTGTGAGTATCTCTCTGAGCACCAAAGCCAAAGACTGGTAAAACACCTACCCCATCATAGAATGAAACGGAATTCACGTGATCCTTGGAAATGATAATACTTCCGTGATGACGGTGAGAAAACAGAAGGCCTCTAGAGAAGAAATATACTTTCCCTGGAAGGAAAACAGAGCTGGTCAGAGCTGGTCAGAGCTGGAGGGCTGGGCCCTGGGGACCAGATTCCAATGTCCTTCTTGTAGGTACCAGAGTGGTAACTACAGAACAGTATCTGCAGCACTTCAGTTACATGATTTTTATTCTGAGCCCTGTGCTCTGTAGAAGCCAATGTACCCTCTGAGAGCCTCAGAGAGAAATGAGGTATCAGACACAATCTCTGATTAAGAATCAGAAAAACAAGTAAGTTATCAGCTGATGAGGAGGAGCAACATTCACATTCACGTATGGGTGTCCTCCAGGGAAACACTGAAAAAGACTCAGTATGTCTGCTCCATTACTGAGTTTATAGGTGCCCCTTTCTCCTATTTTGGCAGAAGCTGGCTCAGGTCTAAAAAGACCACATTCCTCACTTAAGGCCCGAGAAGGAGCACTACAGTCCTAGCTGAAGGACTAGTGAAGGGAGTCTAAGGGTCTCTGTTTCCAGCAAAGGAACATCTGAGTTAGGCAATAACTGGGTTCTACAGACACTGGAGACCTGCTGTTCTGTAGTTTACACATGCAAAAAAATGGTGAGATGTGGATGCTGGATGTGGGCTCCTTAGGACAAGGATTCAGGTCCGAGGAGAGCTGCTGTTTCTGGGATGACCAAGGTCATTCAGAATAGTTCAGTATAGGCCCTATCAGGCAGACCACAGAAAGATGGACGGCAAAGATGACGAGGATTAGGCTTAGCTTGTGCTTGCTTTGGAGACCCAAATGAAGCACCCAGAACACCTCTAAGTCCCCTGGGTGAAGCTGTTTTCTGGAGCTGGTCCAAGCTGGATCCTTTCTGTTCCTGTAACAGTCTTTCTTTCCCTGTTTTCACATATAGAGAAAAGAGAAAGTAATTCTTGGAGTTCAAGGCCTGGTGAGTGTGTGTGCAAGTGTATGCATGTTAATGGGAATAGGGAGAAGTGGAGAAGATGGAGGCAGTTTTTAGGTAAAAGAGGAAGGTTTGGAGCCTGCATATCAATGAGAGAACTAGTTGATCAGCCAGAGGGAATTAATGCCAACCTTACCATCTGTGGCAGCAGCTGCCAGCAACTAGCTAGCCCACTTCAAGGCATCCGGGTTCAAGCCCTATAAGCCTCCCACCTCTAACAAGTAAAGCCTGGCCTCCTTTGTATACAGCCTTGCCCTAGGGCCCTTTTCAAAAAAAATATATATATACACATATGTGTGTGTGTGTGTGTGTGTGTGTGTGTATCTGTATTGATTTCAGAGAAAGGAAGGGAGAGAAAGAGAAAGAGAGAGAGAGAGAGAGAGAGAAAGAGAGAAACATCAATGATGAGAGAGTGTCATTGATCAGCTGCCTTCTGCACACCTTTGACTGGGGATCAAGCCCGCAACCCGGGCATATGCCCTGACTGGGAATTGAACTGTGATCTCCTGGATCTTAGGTCGGTGCTCAACCACTGAGCTATGCTCGGCCGGGCACCCTAAAGGCCTTGTGAGTAGCAGCTACTCATGCCTCAGCCTCATCCTGTACCAACACCAAGGTTCCTTGCTGCTGTTCCCAGACCATTCCCCTCCATGCTGGCACAATATTTTCATTCCCTTAGAGACACAGCCCCTCCTTTCCTTCACTGCTCACACCTACTGCCCTCCTAATCACTCCCCAACATTTCCAACAGCTTCTGAATGGCTCACGGCCTTCTCTTCCAAAAGCCAACACTCCCATTCCTTCTGAGAGACCAGGGGATGGCCCATGCCATGTTCTGGTCTCACTGTTCCTTAATCCCAACTGCACAGCAAAAATTGCACCCAGAAAGTCTTAACCTGTGGAATCTTCAACTCTAGACCCTACTTCCTAAAATTAGCATCCCATTATCCATTTAGTTCTCTCACTCCTGAAACCTGATCCTCTGATGTCACCAAGCCTTCAAAGCCTCCAGTCCTATTTTCCCCTATTGCTCAGCAATTTCCTCATTTCTTCTCATTCACATCCAAGGCAGATCCCCCAGACAGGATCTATCTACTTTGAATCTTTGTTTTGTCAGGGGAAGGGATGGAAACAGATTTTACTTTACTATTCATCAAGTATATCATATGCATTATAGTTTCCCATCTTCACAACAATTATAAGAAAAGTATTTTTATAGGACTGATGGGGAAACTTAACTTTAGAGAGATTTCCCAAGAAGTCACAGAACTACTCGATAGTGGGGCCAGGTACAAAACACAAGTTTGTCTGATGCCACAGCACTGTTCCACACTGGGCCCTTAGGTTCTCTCACCACTCTTCCCTTCCTTTTTGCTCTTTCCAAAGCCCATGTGTAGCTAATCTGACCATGGGCCTTTTCTACTTCCTCAACCTCAACAAGCCCACAGTTCTGCCCAGCAGTCCATCCACTGCTGTCTCCCAACCCCTTCCACCAACTCCCCAGGAGCCAGCCTTCCAGATTCTGGGCTTACCCTCTACCTGTGTACCTCTAATGTGAATTTTCTCTTGGACAAACCTCAAAATCCTCCCAAAGCTTCTAGAAAAGAGCACAGTTCTAAGAGTTTGCACATTCCAAGTACTCACTGGAAAGACAGGGAAAGAAGCAGAGCAGGGAGGTCATCTCCAGTACTTCTCCCTCTAGACTCTGAAGTCTCAAAACAAAATGGAAAAGAGGAAAACAGAAATTCACAAGGCAATGCTGAAAAGCACCAACTATGGCTCCTGGCCCAGGGCAGAGACTCTGTAAACAAGAACTGGTTTTAGTACTGGTGCAGTTACGCCTCTGGCTCTGGGAGCAGTACTTCTGTCATTATTCTCAGAGCACACGTGAGATGATTGAAGTGACTCATAGGGTGGCCCAGTGCCAGTGCCCTGGTTGGTCTCTTAGGTCCTAATCCACTTTCTGTAATAACACTCTGGTATCTGCTCTGGATTCGTGACTGTCAGATTACGTACTGAAGGGACGTGCCTTTGCAGGGGTTTCTCAGTGACCAGTGTAGACAACTCCTGAGGAGATCTTCCTGGCTCTTTGTCTCATCCCTGGTGCCCCAAGTGGATGGGCTCTGCCATTCCTTCTCCATTCTGTATGAAAACCCCGGGTGAGAGAATGTTCCCCATCACTACCTAAAAGCAGCATGGGACTGCAGCATGGTTCTGTCTTTGCTTGACCTCTGCATTTCCAGGAGTCCAACAGGAGGAGGAGGAGCCCTCAGAACAAAAAAAGACACTATGTGCCAATGAAGAATTTGGCTTTTCCTCCTTCAGACAACTGGCTGTACAAATAAAAATTCTCTTATGGTCCAACCTGTGTAAAGAGCGAACATTTATCACTACTGGGGAAATATTATGATGTAATGGCTGAATAATTTTCATTCTCAGTGTGTGAAATATACACACATGGTTTAAAAAAAAAAAAAAAGAAAACAAAACCCTGATGACTGTCCTGTGACTTGCTTACTTATCTTGACACCTGTTCTTAAACCAACCAGGCTATAGGTACAGCAACACGCAGCTGCACAGGGTGGGCACAAGTAGGTTTAGTTGTTCATATGGAAAACAATACAATAGTTAATAAGTAGTACAAGAATAAACTGTTTCATGTACTCACAACTGTAAACCTACTTGTGCCCACTCCTGTATAATTCATTCATGTTCAGTGCGGCAGAAGATACTCTTTTTTTTAAAAAAAAATATATCTTTATTGATTTCAGAGTGAGGAAAGGAGATGGAGAGACAGAGATAGAAACATCAATGATGAGAGAGTCATTCATCAAGTCCGCAACCCGGGCATGTGCCCTGACCGGGAATCGAACCCTGATCGCCTGGATCCTAAGTTGACGCTCAACCGCTGAGCCACGCCTGGCCAGGTGATACTCTCTTTTAAAGAATCCCTCAACAGCTTAGTGTGGGCACAAGGGAACACATGAGAGGGTGCAGAATGAAGGCAGCAGACAGTGCTGCCTGGGCCTTCCTGGGCACATTGCCTGGGTCTTCCCATCACAGGAAGGCGAAACTCAGCTTGGCCAGAGTTCTCAGGATGTGTCAACAGCCCCACGTGTCAATGGGAACAGAGCTGCTGTTCCTCACTGCTGAACAATCTCTGTCCAATGGAAGAAAATACTCTTAAACTCTCTAGAGCACTACAGGGAGAATGAAGGAACAGCCTGGAGTACTATTAATAAAAATATGGTCAAGTGATATCAAACAAAGGTGCAAAGGCAACTCAAAGGAGAAAGGAGTCTTTCAACAAATGGTCCTAGAAAAACTGGATATTGCTGTGTAAAATAATGAGTCACCACCTGTACCTTGCACTGGACTTTCTGCCCATTCCCACCAGATAGAGTGGAAAACCTCATACTTCATAGGAACATCAGATAGAGTACTGAGAAGGATGTTGTCTCAGTAGTGGGGTGAAATTAACCCTAAATTAAATGCTGCTTTGCTTCCTGCCTAACAAAGCTTAAAGGCAAGGCCCAGATTACAGAACTAGAAGAAAAATATATTAAAACAATTATAACTGTATCCCATATGTTTAAGAAGCTAGAAGGCTGAACCATCTTAACTTGAAACATAAAAAATGTAAAAAAATATAGAAATCAAACTTCTAGAGATAAAAAAATACACTGTCTGAAAAGAAAAAATACACTGGATGAGGTAAATGATATTAGACAACTGTGGACAAAAAGAGGTTAAATACTTAATCTGAAAAGCTCAGGGCAGGCCTGGTGGCATTGCAAACTCAGAGGCCTAAAATAACCACAAAGGATGGTCTGAAATTAAAACTTTCTAAACTTAAGCAGTTTGTGGCTGGTAGCCATGTCCTGAGGCAGTATTTTTCCCTAACAAAGGAAAATCTTCACTTAACTAGCCTGTTATCTTTTTGCATATGAGATAACATACCTGATTAACATGCCTTTGCAAAACAAAGCAATTTCCCCTTTTTCAGGGCTATCAAAAAGCACAGAGCTAAGCATTACTGTTGACTGTTAACTATCCTGCACCCACCTATGTAAAAGAAGTGTGTTTATCATTTTACTTTTTATCCAATCCCAGAGGTCCCCCACCCTTTGCTTTCTTGGGCCTCCCTAATCTATCACCAATGGATTTCATATAACCCATTTAGGATTCCTCCTTTGATTGTAATCTATAAAGCAAGGTGTGAAACTGCCTTCTCCGGAGCACTACCCAACAGTTCTAGTGATCAAAAGTCTTCCCCCCTCCTAGTGCCTCCTCCTGTGCGCCCCTTAGATAAGACCCCTGCGGAACTTACTAAAAACTTACTACTCTTTTTAATTTGAATTGACAAATCTGGCCTTAGCCTGGGAATCTCAAAACACTCCATCCATGGACCCTAATAAAGGCATGTGCCTGAGGTCCTGCCCCTCTCTCTCTCTGCCTGCACCCTGCCTAGCCCTCCCTGTGTGGCCCCCTCAAGGCATGCCATGTACTTCCCCTAGGACCTGTGAGTACTGTATTAAACTTCTCTACTTCAATTTCTTTCTTGGTCTGTTGTTGAACTTGGCTCACCATCTAGCACCCTGTGCTTCACTTTACAAATGTTAATTTAACAAACATAACAACAGCCCTAACCGGTATGGTTCAGTGGCTAGAGCTTCGGCCTGCGAACTAAAGGGTCCTGGGTTCGATTCTGGCCAAGGGCATGTACCTTGGTTGTAGGCTCGATCCCCAACCCCAGTAGGGGTGCTTGGGGGCAGGCAACCAATTGATGTGTCTCTCTCTCATCGATGTTTCTCTCTCTCCCTCCCTTCTATCCGAAAAGCAATGGAAAGAGTATTCCCAGGTGAGGATTTAAAAAAACAAAAAAAAAACCAAAAAAGCAAACATAACAACAAAGGACAAGGTTAGTAAGTTAAAATACATAAAAAAAGAAACTATGCAAACTAAAACACAGAGAAAAATTATTGAAAATAATCAGGGAGCTGTTGGACAACTTCAGCCAAATATATGTAACTGGGCTCCCAGTTACATATATTTGAAGGGGAGGGGAACAACTAAAGAAATAATGGCCAAAAAACTTCCACATGTGAGAAAACTATAAATCTATCAATCAAGAAGCTAAATGAATTCCAAGCACAAGCAGCATGAAGAAAACCACACCAAAACCATCCCACATAAAAATCAAGTTGCTTAAAATCTGTGACAGAAGAAAGAAAATCTGGAGTGAAAAAAAACCAACAACAACTTTATGCAGAAAGGAACAAAGATAAGGACGGCAGATTTCTGCTCAGAAATAATGCAAACAAAAAGTAGAGTGGAGCAACATCTTTAAAGCACAGAAACTGTCAACCTAGAAGTCCTTACCAAGTTGAAAATATCTTTCAAATGTCCCAAGGAGTGGGGCATCTGAAATGGCTGTGAGGACTTGGGCAAATCCTCTCCCCAGGAAGCAGCAACAAAACTGCACAACTATTTAAGGACTAGGAAATAGACTGAAGTTGTCCAATAAAATTGAGAAGCATTATTTGAGAAATGCTACAGAAGTTTGGTAAGAACAGTGGACATCTCTGGTGGTTTAGTGTGGGGCTATTCATATGATTACCCCTCCAGCTCTGCAGTCTTATGAGGGAGAAGGGCAGGCCTCCTGGAAGGGTTGACTTTATTTGGGCAAAGCACAGAAAATTCTATACTAGGGATGTAAAAAATGATAGCAATCAAAGTGGCAAACATTCAGGGAAGGCCAACATACCAGCTAGGCAGAGATTTCAATGCTGGTTGGTGCAACTAGCCAGAAATGCAACAGGAAAATCAGGGGACTGAGACAAC
Source organism: Miniopterus schreibersii (assembly GCF_964146895.1). Lineage (NCBI taxonomy): Eukaryota > Metazoa > Chordata > Mammalia > Chiroptera > Miniopteridae > Miniopterus > Miniopterus schreibersii. Next base: position 64,683,463 of record NC_138110.1, read on the forward strand.
AAATGACAATTATGTTTTTACATGCTTTTAAAAAGGAACAACAAACCCAAATGGAGTCACCAAACCATAACTTAATAACTAAGCTAACAGTAGTTTCAGCCTCTCCCAGGAGTGGAATTTTAAACCAGTCTGGAATTTCTGATCAACACCAGTGAGGTAATCTGCCTGATAAGACCTTCTGCTAAGGAAAGGTGTCTGCTTAAAATAATCCACTCTTTTTAACTCATCAGAGTGTGCTTATAGTTGCTAGATGGAATGCTACCCAATTCATGAATTACTTAATAAAGCCAAGAAGGTCTTTATATTTACTCAGTTGGATTTTGTTCTTTAACAATACAGCAAGAAATACAGGCTGTAAGGCATCTTCCTAGTGCCATGTGCACCAGGAGACAGGAACAAGAATGCTCATGACAGTGCTGTCTCCAAGAGCAAAAACCTATAAAAACACACAAATGTCTGTCAAGAGCCAAAAGGACAAATAGCACATTTTCATACAAAAAATCCCATGGAGCCATGACAGTGAATGAACTATATGGCTACATACACAATCTGAACAAATCTTAGGAACAGAATATTGAGGGGGAAAAAGCAAGTTACAGAACACATAGTGTATGATTCTATCTGTATTACACTGAAAAACAAGGCACTGTTTAGGGATATAGGCAAATGTTGTAAACTTCCAAAGTGGGCTCCTGAGGATTAGATACTGGGCAGCCTGCCTGACCAAGGTCAGCAGGGTAGGGATGAGAAGGGCACATGAAGGACATGAATGAACAGGAAGCTGAATCACAAGAAGTCTCGTGATAGAAGTCACTAATGGGGGAAGGGAAAAGGTCCCAGAGCTGGAAGCATTTCAAAGGAAGGGAATTAGACCTAAACTACCCAACCTCAGGCAAGTTTTCACCTTCTATGGGGCTCAGGATGTAACAGTGAATAAAGACAGTGCATGCTGAAGAGCCTTTTAAGGGCCTTCAGAAGACGAAACAGATAAATTACAAACTCACTGCAGTCTCAAGTAGAGGCAGATTTGTCAAGACACTAATGACACTTAAGCTTCAGGACCTCTCACCTGCCCAAGCCCCCGTCCAAGACCCTGAGAAGAGCCCCTAACCATTTTGTTATTTTTCCTTAGAGAGCCCCCAACTGGTATAAACTTCAAGCCTTACAACACTGACCTGAATTACCACACAGCCAGGAGACTCCTGTTTAAGTTCTCTGCTCCTACTGAATTTTCCTCATGAAACCATCTTCTAATTTAAACTACATTTCCCTCAGGAACTAAGAAAGTCTGAAAAAATCTAAGCTTTCAAAAGAGTATGACTAACAAGGCTCCAGAAACCCCTGGCTGTGGCCTTTATTCTTGTGTAGAGACCTCAGGATATACCGAATCTTGCTGGATAACTCAATACAATGTAAGATTATTTTTGTAACAAGGCCGTTTGCTAAGAATGTACAAACTAATTTGGCAAATACCCTTGCTAAATATTATCATTGGCTCAACTATAACAAAGCACAAACACCTCTGTGTTGTGTCCACAACCTGCCTTGAAAATACTGTGCAATCTCACCCCAAGCTGGCGGCACTGTCACATACTCCCTGCCATTAATAAATGTCCTAGACTCTCCTGTCTTCTGCAGCAGGATCGGAGAGGCAGAAATACAGAGGCTGCAGCAAAGGCACAGTAACACATGCTATTCCTTACTACCCCAGTGTTTTCTGGAGCACCAGAACTCCCTGTGCTTTGTCTTCTAGGTGGATGGAGGAGCAGGAGCTGAACCAGCGATCTGAGGACAGGCAGAGGAATCTGACACCAGACAGAATTATTGTCAAGAACAAATTACCGAGAAAGAGGATTTGCTTAATGGAGGTTGAGAAATTTGTGGAGTCACAGCTCTTCCTCCACAAAATGGCTATATCTAACAGAGAAAGAACAGAACTCATTAAAAACTGTTACTTTGAGGAAACCAAAAAGAAGCATGAATCCCCATGAAATCCATTCAAGGTCACCAAGGTTCTTGAGAATCTTATATAAGCAGAAACACTGCCAGCTTGGACTGAAAGATACAGAGAGAGTATGAAATGCGACAGATCACCAAAATTCTACTGGTAAGAAGCAGGGTCATAAAACCACTCAGATACTAAATGCCATCTTCATGAAAAAGGAAGGATGACAGAGGTGTAGCCTCTAGCCCAGAGGGCAAAGCTAAGAATTTAGAGAGTGGAACCAAGAGCCCAGAAGGCAGAGTTAAAAGTCCTGGAGGACTATTCCCAGACCTTGAAAACAAATCCAGGAACTGGAGTATGCCCAGCTGGATTACAAAGCTGCCTTGGACTGGTGACTCCTTTTTACCTTCCATTCTGGCTGGTAGCAGAAGAGAAATGCAGAGAGATGAAAGTATGAGAAATTCAACAACCCAAGGGAGGTTCTCTAAGATGGAGAAGTCACAGGGCAAGGACCTTGGGGAGGAGGAGCTATGAGTGGTCCTGGCTCACAGCCAATGATAAAATAGAACCTCAATCCTACAGCCCAAAGAAACTGGAATCTGCCAGTAATCTGGATGAATTTGGGCTCAGGTTCTTCCCCAGCACCTCCTATAGACTAGTCTGGCCAATATCTTGACTTCAGCCTTATGAGACCCTAAATATGGATCTAGCCAAGTTTGCCTAGACTTCTGACCTATGGAATTGTGAGATAATAAATGTGTTGTTTTAAGGTATTAAATTTGTGGTAATTTGTTACACAGCAATAGAAAACTAATTCAGATTTTGTTTAGGTCTACAGATTCTATTTCTGGACATGTTGCTGCTCTAGCCCATTCTGAGAGTAATCCTCAGCCAGGAATAAGAGGACCAGGTGCAGTTCTGGGGCCAGCCCTTCCTACCACAAGTTTCTTCATCTGCAAAATGGGTGGATCAAAGGAGAAAAGCTGTAAGAAGACACTTCTACACCAACAAGTCTTTTCAAATATCAGATATACTATTAATTACAACACCCATGCCAGTACCTGCAAAACAGGTACCAAGACACAGCTCACCTTCCTCAGGCCAGGATTCTACATTGCTGGAATAAAGATATGCTCCTTCTCCTCCTGTTAGAAAAGTGCCCAGGAAACAATCATCCTCCTTTAAAAAAACAAACACACACAAGGAACAGGTGATTCATAGCATAAACATTCACAGAATCAAAACTCTTGCCTAAGTTTGTCTACAAAAGCTGCCGAGTCAGCCTCAGATAAACTCAACTTTTTTCCACCATCTTTGGCATTGACAGGATCTTTGTCATGCTACTGGAATCCTTTGACTTGTGCTGAGAAAAATAATGTAAGGTCCTCTCTGAGTCTAGGCACCAAAGCTTGCAGTGCCTGCTCATGTTCCAATGGATTTATACCTACTGGAGGCAGCTCTTGGCCTAAAGCTTTGACCTCTTAACTCTGTATGTCTAGGCCAATCTGAGATCTGCTTCTTTTTTAAGATTTTTAAATTGAGTTTTAGAGAAAGAGGAATGGAGAGGGACACAGAGAGCGAAACATTGATTAGCTGCTTCCTGCACACCCCCAACTGGGGATCGAACCTGCAACCAGGGCATGTACCCTGACTGGAAATCAAACCAGCAACCTTTCGGTGCATGAGATGACACCCAACCGAGATCTGCTTTTAATAGTACTGGAAGATTAAAAACAAGCAAGCAAACAAACAAACAAACACTGCAAGGTCTAAATGGCAGAAAGAATCCTTCTAATTGTGTACCCGTAAGTGGTTACTTCTAGAGCTCTGCTGGGAAGGGAAAGAATGTGAACAGGAATTGAGACAAAGAGGTATAGATCCTTTAGATTAGCCCTCAAATGAGACATTTTAAATTATCTTTATAGAAACTGTTTACATTTCATTTTGATACAGTGTTAACATTAAGAATAAGAAGGCTACTTACCTTCACTGCTTGCTGGGTTTTCTCAGACAATTTTACTTCATTATCTTCTACCTGTGTCCGAAAGGAGTATAGTTTCACTTACTACTTCAAAGGCAAGACTCTGCTAGGTGCCCCCCACCCCCCACTCCACCCGTGGGTTCCTACAGTTCCAGGAGACTGACTGGACAGTCCCTCCATCAAATCCAGTCTCTCAGGTCCTGACCACTGGCAGAGTAGACTGTGGTCATCAAAGCTCAGAGCCCAAGCCTGTGAGGGGCTCTCTCACTGGGACTGAGGTTCAGCTAAATGAGCCTATGATACGTGGAGAGGGTATGTTAGTCTCCACATACACTTCACTTCAGAGGAAAACAACTAATATTAGGGACGAAGGAAAGAGGACATTATTAAAACACTCTGAGCATGTTCTCACTTAAACATGTTCGTACTGAGGATAACTCCTGCTCTTCTCTACCCATGTTTCCAGAATTGTACAAACAGGATATAAAGAGCTTCTAAAATGGATATTCAGATCATTACCAGACTTACTGCTGTCATACTTTGTGTCCCAAGGCACCAGAGTTTTAGAGCAAGTCCCACTGATGAAAATGGGACCTTTCCACACATAGAGACACCCTGCTATACAAACTCAGGAACACCCATTCTGACCACAGAAGGGAGCCACATAATCCACTCCTCACTATCTGTGTGTGGCCCTAGATAGGCTGGTCAATTTCTAAGTCTCCTCATCTGTAAAATGGGGGTGTTAATTTCTTCCTTTCCCAAATTTAATAGGGACCCAGATAACTCAGTTCCTTTCTTTTAGAACTTTTCCAGGGTTATGAGAGTTAAACTAGATTTGATTATATAAACAGAAAACTGAAATAAAAACTTCCATTCCTGAACAGCAGCTAGTTCAGGATCTGACAATTTACCAGGGACCCAAGGAAAGGCTCTTCCTCAAATGCTCTCTCGACTGCTCCCCCATTTGTGTCCCCTTCACCTGATGAATGACACTAACCAGCCAGGAGCAGAATCGGGGAATGGCTGCGGTCAGGACTATGGAGCTGGTTTCTGTGTTCACAGTGCCATCTGCAGGAAGACCACAGACATGCAGGTTACCACCGGCACCTGAGCCCCGCGCCCCGCGGGCCCCAGGCAGCCACACCCCTCCCCTTCTTGGGGTGCAGGGAGTGTGATGCCCTCCGGAAATGAAAGCTTCCTCATGGCGGCACGGAGGCTAAGGAGAAGTCCCCCGTGTGATTAACTCTATCACTGTTTACAACAAATACACACACATTTAAATGAAGAATTCTGGGAATTAGTCCTTTTTATCTACACTTTTAAATTTTTACCCAGGTGGTACAGGTGTGCACACATTAAAAATCAAACAGAACACGATCAGGCTCATCCTACCAGCACTGGATACTATCATTCTCTAGAATTTTTTGCCAACAAAGTGGGTAATGTTTCAAACTGCTTCTCCTTGACTATAGTAAGACTGTACGTGTTCACATGTATGTACATGTGAAGATAACACGTATGTTATGTATAGATAACTGTTTGATTTTCCATTTCTGTGATTTTCCATTCACATGTTTTGCCTACCTACCATTGGGTAGCTTGTCTTTTTCCTATTAATTTGTAAGAGTGCTTCACAAGTTAGGATATATACCCTTTGTTTATCATAAATATTCTAGTATTTTCACCAGTTTATTGCTGGTCTTTTGACTTTGTTTATGGTTTATTTTGCCCCCCTCCCATCTCCCTGGCCAAAAGGTTCAAGCTCTGCTTTCCAGGGACCATATACACTTACCATTTTCTTTAACCAAGATCTGAGATGTCAAAAATGATTCTGAGAAGACCACAGACCCTAAGCTTCCCCTTCCGCCCAGCAAGTCAGGAATGTCATAGACAGTCATACAAGCCTGTATCAAATTAGAAAACGGAGTCAGACCAGCTGTCAGTCTTACACCTTCATGGAGAGACCCAGAAGAAATAGACCACAAAATACTGCTTCCAGGTACATTTCAAAAGAAAACTGGAGAGATTCTAAGGAAAACTCAAGTTATTTGGAAATACATCTCAGAACTGGGAGGAGGAGATGACTTAAAACACAGGCTTCCCTGCAGTTGCTGCTGCTTTTTCTTTTAATCCTCCCTGGAGATACTGTTTCCATTGCTTTTCAGAGAGAGTAAGGGGGGGGGGGGAAACATCGATGCAAGAGAGACACATTGATTGGTTGCCTCCTACACGCGCCCTGACCGGGGCGGGGGATCGAACCTGCAACCCAGGACCCAGACCCTTCAGTCCATGGGCTGATGCACTAACCACTGAGCAAACTGGCTGGGGTCCAATTGCTTCTTGATCAGAGACACACTTGGGCTAGAAGAGTATCTTTAAGTTTCTATAAATTCCCTCATATTGCTTATTCTCCCTAAGAGGCAAAATAACAGCCTTCCTTCTTAACTGTGACTAGTCCCCAGCCTTTTAGAGTGGAAGTGTTTCTTTTTTTTTTGTTTCTTTTTTAAATATATCTTTATTGATTTCAGAAAGAGGAAAGGAGAAGGAGAGAGAGAGAAATATCAATGATGAGAGAGTCATTGATCAAGCCCACAACCCGGGCATGTGCCCTGACTGGGAATCAAACCCCGATCGCCTGGATCCTAGGTCGAAGCTTAACCGCTGAGCCATGCCCGGCCGGGCGGAAAGTGTTTCTTGTAGGCTTATGTACACTCACAAGCTCATAACATCCCAACACAGCTATACCTTTACCAACTCCTTCTCTGGTGTAAGTTAAAGTTCTGAACAAGTCTGAAAAGGTGTTCATTTGTTTGGTAGTTGCACATGTCTTCATGGATATTTTGGGGTACATGTGAACACCTGCAAATGCTACCTTCAGTACCAAGAAAATAAAAAGAAAGCTATTCAAGCTTTTATGGCAAGACAAATAAAAATAGAGGCTTCAGTAGGCTGGAAAAGAAAAACCTGGAGCAACTCAGAGAGAGCTCCTGAATGGCTGGTAAGAAAGCCCTGAATTACCAATTAAAACTAGTGAAAATGGAGCAATTCTGGGGGGAATCTAGCAGAAAAGCAGAAAATGATATGAGCCAGGGTCTGGGATGACCATTACAATCTGGTGAGGGACATGGGGTAAACAGCCCTCTCAGCCTGACATTGCTGAATGGCCAGGTGCAGAGCTCCTGAAGCTAGGGTCCCTTTTCACACATTGTTGTGCTAGCCTGGGACCCCTGTTCCACCCTCAGAACAGAGACAAAAGACCTAGGGGTCTTGAAGGAATGGGAATGGCTAGATTTTAAAATAAAACATGGTCCCTATCTTCAGGAAATATATAGTTAGAGAGACAAGAGCATTCTTATACAAGAGTCATCATATATTAATACAGAATTATGCCTGATATATGTAGTAGAAACTGTAAGTAATACAGGAATACAGTACTTGAAGGAAAAAATCAATAGGAAAGTTTGGAAAGGATGCAGAGCTTCCTTCTGGCCTGGAAGGGAGGACAGGATTTGGACAGAAAGCACCAACGTCCCATCCCTTCTTTCCTATCTCATTAGCTGCTGCTGAAAGCATTCTTAACATAACAGTATGATCCTACTGGACTTCTAATTGCCTACTTCTGTGCAAAGCACCTTCCAGAGCACTGCACAGGTCTTATGAGAGAAGTCAGGGAGTTTAAAGTCTAGCAAGGAGATAAAATACTATCGCCCAAATATCAGAAAGCATTTCCCAGCATATTGGAAAAGTCTCAATTAGTTCTAAAAGAGTACTGAAACAAAGGTGCTGACAGACAGGAAGCAGGTACAAAATCAGAAATTACTCACAACCTTCAAAACCACCCTTGTTGTACTACTCTCTGTTGATAACACTATTGCGTTTCCACTGGTGATGGTGACGGGCATGCATCTGGACCAAGTCATCCACAGCTGCCCGCTTAGTTCTCAGTGACCAAAAGCTCACTGGAATTAAGGTTCAGGCAGTAGCCGCAAAAGAGACTCAAGGTATAACTTGTGCCCATACATCCAGAACCAGAATCTTCGCTGGATGTCCACCATCCTCTCATGCATTACTTGCCTGTCTTCTCATCAAGATGCACTGGGGTTAAGGGAGGACTCAGTTTGTGGCTGGGAGCAACTGGTCCAGAAACTTTGGATCCCCTAGGCCATGGCAGCCCAGCTGGGGACCAATATCAGGCCCCTGGTTTTTTGTTTGTTCTTACTTATTTTCACAGGCCCCTGTTAAGGGCATCAACACAGGCCTTGGAACAGTTAGAAGCCACTGAAAACGTGTCGACCTGTGTTGAGGCAGGTTTGTTCTCAGCTCTCATTTCCACATGAGGAAGAGGGGGGTCTCTCTAGCCCCCAGCTAAGACTCTGGACCAGAGGGAACCTAGGCAAGGGAGTGTGGACATGGCGGGCTTGGCACAGGTGCCTGGGCACCCTCAGAAAGCACAGACTCACAAATGCTGCAGGTGGAACAGTTCTGAGAATACCAGTTTCCGCAGGTAAAGGATGGGCTGCCAAGACTCCCACCCACTTCTACCTCACCCCTTGTAGATGTCCTATACAGGCCATTCCCTGTAGCTGACCTGTCACAGAGCTCTGCTTACCGTCTTCACAAAGTATAAGCTATCTTCACTGTCCAGAGGCACGATTCTAGAAAAGGAAAGATGGGAGGTACAGTCAACATTTACAATGCTCTTTCTTTCAACTTGGTAGCAACCTGTAGACCCAGATTTTTCTCAGGGATTTTCAAAACACTGGGTTACATGTATGCAGAATTAGAAAGTAGGCGACTTGGAGAAAAATGGGCCCATTCCCTGCGTCCACCCCTCAGTGTTTCAGTAGGAAGCACTCAGCGTACAGGGTCTCAGCTGACCACAGCCAGCCCCGGGCCCAAAACTGGAGTGATGCCACTGCCAGGTGTGGAACTGTATGAAGACAACCTACACCAGCAGTTACAAGGTAGCTTCTCTTCTCTTTTTGCTTCTAAAACTTGCCCAAATGAGGATACACCACAGACATATACTTACCTTCCCTGATTATTCACAGCATGTATATGAAAAGTCATCTTAGAGCTGTAGACCCAAAACAAAACAAAATCAAAGTCAGTAGGCTCTTGCTGACCCCTGGCTGGTGCACTCCCCAGACATCTGCTGCTGCAGTGCATTGTGCAGGGCCCTCACAGCACACTTGCCAAGTGTGGAGGCACCATCTAACTCTAGTCATGGCCCTGCCTCTGTGCAGATTCTCAGGGCTGTCTTGGACAAAGCAGGAGAGAACCATGTGACAGGACTGTTGCCCACTGCAGACTGTTGCCCTCTACTGGCCCTGGGCCTACTGCCCCACAGCCTGACACACTGTCCTGACCTTCCTCCTCCTTTACCACTTCTAGGTCAAGCTGCCATTCCTGCTTGGTGTCTGAGCAGGGGCCAGGTCCCACGTTCCTCTCGGGAGACGATTTGTTAACCTGATGCAGTTTGAGGGTACTCGGTGAAGAGACGTTGTGGAGATAAGGGAGTGGGGCTCTAGGAGGACTGGCCCTGGAAAACTCTCCTCCCAATGCCTGGTGATCTCTCTTTGTTCTTTCCCCCAGCTAGAGTGGTATACCCAGGCCCTGGGATTGAGAGGCGGCCTGCCCTGGAAAGGCTGAGTGACTTAGGCAGGGTCCGGAGGAGAGGAGGAGTGGAATGACTATGTCAGCCTTATTGATGGTACAGACAGGACCCCACTGTGACAGCAGCTTACATTTATATGCCTGCTCTCTCTACAAGATGAGAAGATGAGGAAACAGACGCACAGAGCACTCCCTATCTTGACCAAGGTCACACAGCTAGAAAGCAAAGGAGCTTCCTCAGACTTAGGTCATCAGGAAAAGACAGCCCAGCAGTGCAAGGCCTTCAGGGAACAAACTTCCTCTCTCCATTCCCTCTCATGGCCAGAGTTACAAGACCCAGAAGACTCAGAGAAAAGGAGACCTGAAGTGAGCCTAAAACCTTGCACAAAAGAGATCTGGCTCTTTCCTCCAGTACTGGAGGTGCACAAATAGAATTTTTCTTGCCAGATCAATTGACTGACTTATCTTTCTAAGTGCTCCTTTTCACTATCCAGGACTGCAGATGTAAAAAAATGTGAGGCATGGAGCTAAGGCACCACAGGACATGTAACAGAAGTGTTCTTAAAGCAACTCCCCAATATTGGTGTCTTTTGACTCCTTTTTTAAAGTGCACCTAGGTGGTCCTCATATAGGACAGTGGGTTAAGTGGACTGGACCACACACAGATCCACTGTGATGTGCCGGAAGACGTGTGAAGACTGCCAAGGAAGCCAAATTCCCAGTGTCTAAATCCTGAGACACAGCCAGGCTGATACATCTGAGAGGTTTCTACATCTGAGAGGCAGATAAAGCCCAGGGCAAGTCTTTTCTAAGCAGTGACTGACTGTCTTCACATGCCCAGGACCCCTGACCCTAACATACCTCACCACTCATGTTCCCAGCTTCACCTTTCTAACCTCTAAACTAAGTTTGTAATGTCTCCAACATTTCCAGTATTGATCTGCTCCCTATTCTAGTGTCAGGACACGGCTTTCTCATACAGTTCCTCCATCTTTGGCTCCTTGGCCCCTCAAAGCCCTGATCATGAATGATTCTCCTTCATATATTAGATTAATTTTATTGGAACATTTCTCAGTGGGAAGTGGAATATCAATGACAAGGGAGAAAAGGGTCTTTACAAAACAGACATTAAAAAAATTCCTTAGAGAAAATATCAGCCGTTGCTTACCGTAGGGCTGCCTTAAACTGCACCAACTCAAAGGAATCTAACTCAGATCCCATGGTCTGCTCAGCTACCTCCTTGGCCTATAAAACAAATAACAAACCAGAAACAATTAGCTTTCACAGCAGGAAAGCATACACGTCACTGACAGAAAGAGCCCTTCTAACATTTGGCCAGGAGAATGCTGTACTCCTCCCCTCTATGTGACTACTTTGTATACATCAATAGATTAAAGTGAAACATCATGTTAAGGGAAACAGGTGCCTGCTTTTTCCAGGCTGGGTTCACAGGACACACTTCATTCAGGCAGGTGGGCACTGGAACGTGATCTGCCAAGGAGCTGTAACCAGCTGGGATGGTGCTATTGTGAGGTCTGGAAATGTGAGCGTTTCTTCCCCTCTCCCCTGGCCCTGGGGAGGGACTCCTGCTCTCGGAGATTCTGCCCAATGCTAAGAATATTCAGATACCTTGAGTTACAAAAGATCAGTTAAAACACAAAGGTGTGAGAACTGAGGTCTAAACCGAACCCAAGTTGGTAGCAGGGATTCAAGCTGACTGAGGAGGGGAGACGGCAAGGAGCTGTTGACTATGCTACAGTCTCTCTGCTATCTACATCATACCTAACCTTTCCAATGTCAAATGGCTTCCTTCAGGAAAGGTCCTACTGGCATTGGGAGGCATCAAGCCGACTCTTCTCATCTCCTTACTGGGTCAGATATAGGAATCCAACTCAGCAGGGCAGGTTAACCACAAAACAGCAAGGAAGATAACTTAGGTCAGAGAATGAGGACACGTGCTTGTCTAGGAAAGGCAAGTTGGATTTTCTAATCTTTAGTTGTTTCCTTTTTAAAAAAATGCTGAATTATAGGAAATCAAACTATGTAGCTCAAAACAAACTTACCAAATTTTATTAAAATTCACTGTAGAATAAGCTACATATATATTTTTTAACTTTTAAAAGCCTTTAAAAAACTATTAAGTAAAATAATATACTATAGAATGATTTTTCTTTAACACAATCAGATATCTACAAAGAAGTTGCTGATTAGTTGTCATTCATAAGATAAGGGCAGCTTGGTCATAGGCAGTGCAGGCAGCACAAGCTCAGCGCTTTAAAAGTGTCTCTGGCCCTGGCTGGTTTGGCTCAGTGGTTAGAGCGTCGGCCTGTGGACTGAAGGGTCTCAGGTTTGATTCCAGCCAAGGGCATGTACCTCAGTTGTGGGCGCATGGGGGAGGCAACCAATTGATGTGTCTCTCTCACTCAGATATTTCTCTCTCTCTCTCCCTTCCACTCTCTCTGAAAAGCAACAGAAAAAATATCCTTGGTGAGGATTAAAAATAAAAGTGTCTCTGTCCATGGCAAGCTCCACGGAGGCCCAAGCTCACACAAAACTGAGTACTACAAAGTGTCCAAAAACAAAACAAAGAAAACAACCCCATCCAGATGGATAGGAAGTTTTACATTAAAATAACTTCTAAGGAAAAAGAAACATGGTATTTTAATTACCTTTGTTAGACTGGAAGTTTTAGCATAACATGCAATGCCAGCCAAAACAGCCTCAATCACAGCAGCATATACCTGGGACAAGAGCCTACTTTTAAAACAAAAAATATGGGTTAACTACAGCATTACAAGGTTTCATCAAAAGCTGCATGTGCAAAAATGACATTTCCTGAGGGACTGATTTTTAAACAGAATAAGAAGTGAAGAGCTGGAACTCACTGATTTCTAAACCTTTTAAAAGCCACGTGCCCCATCTGATTTATACTTTTCTCTGTTAAATCAGGATAAGAAAAGTCAGCTCTCCTTAATTCTGCTCAAAACACTAACCTTCCCTGTTTGTAATCCAACAGAAGAAAAGTATGTGGGCTCCCTGACCTCTCCACATGCAGGGGCAGCTACTCAAGAACCCTGAATCCCTTCAGTGTGGTGATACAGGCTTGCTGCTTTTCCAGGAATCAACTGCACCACACCTTCATGTCATCTCCCCAGGAATGCTAAAGGCTGTCTGCTACCGCAACCTCAGGGTGGGAGACCTCAGGGGGCAAGAGAGATTGCTCTGGGGAGAAGATGGGCTCCACTTAAATTCAAATTAACAATTGCAGACCACTTTCTAAGCAGCTTACCTGTTCTAGAGACTACAGAATGCTTCTGAGGGGGAACAGTCCACTCCTAAAGCACCCCCTCACCAATCTTGCTCTTTCTCTCTGACTTCTCACTTCCCAAAGTCATTATAAGAAGGTTTTTTCTTTGCCAGACTGGGATTGCCACCAAGGTCCCTAAAAAATTTAAGTCTGGCTGCCTTTAGGGCAGGTTTTCTCAATCTTAGCATTTTGGGACAGATAATTCTCCAGACACTGCAAACATCCTGATGGGGCAGGTGACTGGTGGGAGTGGTATGGTTAAATTGCCCTTGGTCGAGAGCCACTGCTTTAGGGGAAGGAGAACCAGAATCTCATTAGGATAATTACAGAGAAAGAGGCTCATCCATGAGGCCCTGAAAGGCAAGGGAGATGACTGGCAAAGAAGTGATAAAGCCTTACCTAAGAATATGTCTATTTTTCCCCAGCAGGGCATGGCTCTGCAATTTAGCATCGACCTAGGATCCAGGAGCTCGCAGTTCGATTCCTGGTCAGGGCACATGCCCAGGTTGCAGGCTCAATTCCCAGTGGGGGGCGTGCAGAAGGCAGCCAATCAATGATTCTCTCTCATCATTGATGTTTCAACGCTCTCTTTCCCTCTCCCTCCCTCTTTCTGAAATCAATAAAGATATATTAAAAAAAAAAAAGGAATATGTCTATTTTTAAGCCTTAGAATCTTGAAACAGGTAAAGAAAGGTGACAGGAGTTTAAAAGAAGGAATAAACACAGAAATGACCTGGTCTAACCCTCCCATCTTACAGAAGCAGGAAGTAGGCCTTCCACTCTCTCTCTAAAAATCAATAGAAAACATATCCTTGAGTAAGGATTAACAACAACAAAGGGACAGAAAGAGCACACAGAACAAAATGACAGCTCCAAGGACCAACATATCCTGAGGACTGTTGGCGAGGCGATGGCGAGGGGTATGTCCTGATAGGAAGGAGTCCAACAGGGACACTGCCAATAAGCTTGGCCACTTCTCGGCAAAACTAGAATCCTCTACACTTCGATACTAAGGATGAAGCTGTAAAGAGGTCAGTCTCAAAGATATATAAAGATGCCCTTCCTCCCTCCCCAACCTAGTATCAACACTGGCCAGGCCTCCCCCAGTTTGGCCTTCTCCTACACAGGCCCTCAGAAGAGAGCTCGCGACATGGTCTGGATGGGAGGTGTGAGACCCATGACAGGCGAAGGGTCTGCTCCGTGCCTGGATTGCTCTGCTGCTGCCTTCATTGGGACACCACAAGGCCCAAGTTCCACCAGCTCTGTGACTCAGCAAGTCCCCTGATATGGGCCCAAGCACTCCTCAATACCAGTCCCTGAAGCTGGGCACCAATGCATTTGGGTTAAGCGAAATGTCTAGGGCCCAGAATGAGGACCCAGTGCAGTGGCTAAGTATGGCTGGCACAGAAGCACAAGCAGATACAAAGCAAGACTATACATTCCTACAAACATATCAGAATGTGGTTGACTTGCTGATAAAGTGAAGAAAACCCACAAAGAAATGCACACACACTATAATTACAGCTACACAAAACCTAAACATATAATCTTCTAAAAGCTCAGAAAGATACACATTAAGATACTATTGTGAAGTGCCAAAAAGGAAGAATTATGGAGGATCTTCTTTTCTTATCTCTACTTTCCAAATTTCCTGTAGTGTGATTATATTACCTTCTAAAAAGAAGAAGAGACACCAGAGATCTCTCTTTCTCCCTTCACATGAGCCCAGAGGAAAGGCCACATGAGGACACAGTGAGAAGGCAGTGGTCTGCAACTCAAGGAGAGGCCACACCAGAAACCAGCCCTGTTGGCACCTTGATCTTGGACTTTCAGTTTCCGGAATTGTGAGAAAATAAAGTTCTGGCTGTTGAAGCCACCTAATCTGTGATATTTTGTTATGGAAGCCCAAGTAGACTAATAGAAGACTTAATGAGTTAATTTCCTGTTTTTGATTTCCTACTATCTGTGAGGGGAGAGAAGTCAACACTAGGACCTTTCTAAGGCTGCACAGCCTGAGTTCAGATCCGAATTCTGTTCCAAAAGTCTGAGTATCAAATCCAGAGTAAACACTTCTCAGACCAAAGCAGGTTTCACACAGAATTTTCCCAATGGTTTTAGGATGTTTTATTTTTAGGAAAGCCCCCAATAAAAAAAAATGCACTATGCAGAAAACATAGTAAGATGAGTCATGCCATTTAAATGCACAATGTGCAGATAGGAAGCTTCTGAATTTGGAGAGAGGAGCAGGTGGCAAAGCTCGAAGGGTCTCCAGGCTGGACTCCCAGCTGATAGACAGGGGCTGGGAACCTTCTGGGAAACTACATAGCTCTGCTCACCTCATAAAGCAGACGTCCTACCCACTGCTGATCTCAAAAGGAGGTAGACAGGACAGCCCAACTTCTGAGTAACTCAACTTTGAAAAAGAAAAAAGAAAACAAAATAAAGACTTACATTTGTTCAGTTTTCTTAGGCAGCTTGCTGTCCTCACCTGTGAAAGAGGACCTGATAAGAATATGGTGGATCACAGGAGATGCAAACACTTCACAAGAAACTAGAATTTCTTAATTTAATTCAAAGGAGATGTCAAAAACTACTCCCCCCCCCTTTTAGTTAAA
Organism: Miniopterus schreibersii; assembly: GCF_964146895.1. Taxonomy (NCBI): domain Eukaryota; kingdom Metazoa; phylum Chordata; class Mammalia; order Chiroptera; family Miniopteridae; genus Miniopterus; species Miniopterus schreibersii. The sequence goes on from NC_138110.1 coordinate 64,698,930, forward strand.
TACTGTACAAGCACAAACAACAGTGAAACTTAGCTTCTCTCAGTATCCTCCTGCATACTGACTTTGACAGCCCACTCAGCATCACCACTAAATCCCAGAGAAGACACAGAACCTTAGGCTCTGGAATGTTTTTGCTTTTATTTTAATTTTTTAAACTAGGAGATATAAGTAAGCAGGCTCAGTTCTGACTCTTAATTTCCTTAATTATCCAACCCACGTCATGCTTCTTTCAGAGTTTCCTGGCTCATGTAACGACATCCAGGAGAAAACCTCGTTTTCTGATGTCCTGTGGAGCAGTGCTGAGATCCTCCTTCATTCTAGAGGTTCTTCTCATTGTCTCTTTGGATGCCTGCAGCTTCTGGTTACCCCAGCAAGATGGGCAGCCCCAGTCAGCCTTTCTAGATGGCCCCACAGCATGGAGCCCTTGTTCCTGTAAATGTTTTCAGTTCATGGATACCTTTCTGCTGTGGCCTTTCTTCACTTTCCTCACAAAAAGATTTGGGCAGGTACCTAGCTGAGTATCCAAACTCCCAATGCAGCCCACACCTCCTGATACCTCCCTCTGACGCTGAGCACATGGTCTTACACATGGTTAGACGTGATATATGTTGAACCAATAGTTTTTCCTCCTGAAATACATTGTGAAAAATGTGTTAAGCACACCAACTCTCCATTTGCAATCAGAGAGGGAGTTTGGAGGCCTACAAATTGGGCATCATGAACTTCTGAGCAAAGTAGTAAATCATGAGTCCACTTCTAGTTCATGGGAGGAACTAACTATTCATTAAGTTGATGAGAGGATGACTTACAGGGACTTACCCAAGTAAGGAATGTGAGTAGCTCCAAAAAAGTACGTTCTTGAACAAGCAAGGGGTCCCTTTGGTGAGATGCACTGTACTACCTGGATGTCAGAAAAAAGTAAAAATAAAAAAGGAGCGGGGACTTAGGTGTGTAGGACTAGAGAAACACAAAGTGTTAATTGGCCCTAGCCGATTTGGCTCAGCGGTTAGAGCCTTGGCCTGAGAATTGAAGGGTCCCATGTTCGGTGGGGGTCTGTGGGGGAGGCAACCAATCATGTGTCTCTATCACATTGATGTTTCTCTCTCTCTCTCTCTCTCTTTCCCCCTTCCACTCTCTCTGAAAAGCAATGGAAAAAAATATCCTCAGGTGAGGATTAAAAAAAAAAAGTGTTAGTTAATGGAAGTCAATTTTATTTGACCAACAGCTGATTTATTTTTTTAAAGGGATAGGGGAAAAGATCACTATCAAAATATGTTTTTTATTGAAATTTTTTTTACAGAGGGAGAGAGAGAAACATTGATGGGCTGCTTCTTGAACGCCCCCTACTGGGGACTGAGCCTGAAACCCAGGCATGTGCCCTGACTGGGAATCAAACGGGTGACCTCCTTACGTACAGGACAACACTCAATCCACTGAGCCACAGTGGTTGGGGAGAAAAGATCATCTTTAATAGTTTTTCAAAAGGTAACGCGTGCGCGTGTGCGTGTGTGTAATCTTGGCTATGTTGTGAGGCTATTATTGGGTACTCAGCCCACGATGCTAATGAATTCACAACTTAGAAGGAAAAGAAGAGAAAATGTGCTGGGTTTTGACTGCTATTAATACTCAGCCCAGAACTCTCACAATGAGGACCTTGGCCAACCTGAAAGGCACATGGGGGGGCTGCTATAAATTCAGGAAAGGCAGGTGCTACCCAGGTCCCCACCTTCATTTGCATTTCATCTTTGTACACAGACCTTGCAGAAGAGAAAATGATAAGTTCTCTGGACTTTAAAATTCTTATTCTTCCCTGTTTATTTGTTCATTTTATAGACATGGAATAATACCCTCTTTTTCTTTTGAAAATCCTACATCTATCTCATCAGGGTTCCTAGGATAGCAGTTTCAAAATACAAAAATGCTACCACAGAACTAAAAGAAATTAGCACAATGTATAAAAAATAGCTAAATGTGACACAAATATTCATTCCTTCAATTTTACTCCATTTGTTTAAGGAATTCATAAGAGAAAATATGACTTTTTTTTTTCTGTAATAGTACAAATATTGTAATTCCAAACTATAAATCTGAAATACGGGCTTATTCTGAGTAATAAGTAATTTATTGCAGTGGCAAGGTCAGTATTGCCGGTCTACCGATGAGCCCATCAAAAGCATTCTTCATTTCTGTTATAGTGTTTTTGATTTCTAGCATTTCTTTTGATTTTTTTCTTAGCATTTCCATCTCTTTGCTTACATTATCCATCTATTCTTACATGTTTTCTACTTTTTAGAACACAAGATATTAATCAGAATTCAAAAATATCAGTCATATCTGAGTCTGGTTCTGATGGTCATGTTCTCTCTTCAGACTATGTTTTTTCTTGCCTTTAAGCATGCCTTGTAATTTTTGTTGAAAGCCAGATATGGTGTATAAGCTAACAGGAACTGAGGTAAAAAGGTTTTAATGTAAGGTTTTATGTTGATCTGACAGGGAGTTGTGTTGTGTTTAATGTTTTCTATAGCTGCAGCTGCCAAGGCTTCAGGTTCCTCTAGCGTCATTGTATTTGTCTCTCCTGTCGTCTCTAGGTTTCTGGAAGAACTTCTCCTTAGACATCTGCACCCCCCCCTTTAGAAAGCAGCAAGATCCTGACGGCACATCAATTCACGTAGCCCTAAATCCCTTATTGGCTTGGAGACATATCTGGAGTCTCAGTCCAGACAATTGGGTCTCATGTTATCCAAATCCAAATTTAAAAATAATAGTGCCTACTCCCCAGCTTTCTTGATTGTCAGAAACACTCTGAAAATACTTAAAATTCCATTACAATAGCACAGACTTATAGTCATTAGAGTCTCACATTTCAATCTAATGTTTTTCTTAAAAGAATGTAGCAGACAATATACTATCAAATGCAAAAATCTGCTCCCTGGCATCTTCAATAAAATGACAGTGATCCTCAAGGTTTATGTCCTGAAATGTAACAGTCAAGACATAAACCTGGGCTTTGAATGACTGTCTATTTTCCAGTACATTTAAAATTTTTATTCTATTGATGATTATTCTTACAATTTAAAAAGTTTGGTTTGTGAAAGTATTTTTTTAGCCTTTCTCCTTAAAATATTTAACAATTAAATATGGTGCTTTCAAATAATACCTAGTACTTATATAAAAACAGTCAGTTTTTAATCATTTCTTTTCACTCCAAAACAACTCCATGTTCAAGGTTAAATCAACACGTACTAACTGGGAAAGGTTCCTTTTATCCAGCTCTACTCCTCCCTATTTGTTAATGAAACCAATTAAGCACCAGGCAGTCAAGCCACTCACCATGTGTTTGGCAAAGCTCCCACTGGGACCAGTGTTGCGTACCAGGTGCCCTTCAGAGGGGAAGTTAAAGCTGCCAGCATTCAAGTTTTCTCGAGTGGAGTGATTACCGAAGAGAACAAATGGTTGTCTATTAGGGCTAAAGTGGCAAATTAAAAAGATGTGATTAGAAAATAGATTCCTGGACAGGGCAATTTCTTAGTGAGTAGTTCTTGGGCTTTGCTAAGCGGCATCCGCAGTAAGCAAAGTGATCACTATCATACTCCTAATGCTCTTTGCTGGTTGGGAAGGGATGCCAGATGTCTCAGACTCCTCCTACTGACTCATATGAATTAGTCATTTAGGGACATAACTAAATCCAAGCCAGGTTTTTATTTTCAGCTGGTCCTACTTCTTGATGACAAGTTTGCAGTGATGGAGGAAAATCCCAGTTTTATAAAATAGCATTTTTTTTTTATAAAGGAAGGATTATTTTAATTTTTTTAAATATCTTTATTGATTTCAGAGAAAGGAAGGGAGAGGGAGGGAGAGAGATAGAAACATCAATGATGAAAGAGAATGACTGATTGGCTGCCTCCTGCATGCTCCCCACTGGGGATCAAGCCCACAACCCGGGCATGTGCCCTGACCTGGAATCGAATCTCGATCTCCTGGATCCTAGGCTGATGCTCAATTGCTGAGTCATGCCCGGCCGGGCTGAAAAAGCATTTTAATAGAAATAAATTTTAAAGAATGATAGCAGTTGTGATACTCAGACTGTAGACAGACTACAGTAGAACCATTAGCAATTCCTGAGTAACCTTCAGGAGGGAAGGAGAGTAGGGTTGCAAGTGTTGTAGCTACCACATCTACTTTTCCCTGCACCAGAACTAGGACTAGGCTTATGGCCATGTAGATGGAGGGAAATGGAAATAGTGAATTTTCACTGTTGATTAAATTTAGAGGTGAGGGAACAGGAGAAGTCAAGGAGGCCTCTCACGTCTGGAAGAGGAGGAGTCTTCCCTCTTCTCTTGGATAGACTTGTCTTTTTGTCTTTTTCTGTTTTCAGTTTCTCAGCCCACTTCAGTCAGCACCCCTCAGACAATTCACTCAAACTGCTCTTGCAAAAGTCACCAAATGCCTTTCATGTAGCATACAGCAAACCCAATGGACAATCGTTAGCCTGCCTTTTCTTGGTCTCTTAGAAGCACCCGACACCCTCCACCTGCAAAAGCCGTTGCTTCTTGGGTCTCCCTCATCAGTCCTTCTCCTCTACCTGGCTTCTGCATATTCATAAGAGTTTTACCTTCAGCTGTCTGTCCTCTATTCTCCTCTCTCATGATCCACCCCTTCCAGTCCTTACAGTAAATAAATGGCATCATCATCCATCCAGGGACTGAGCCAGACCTGAGAGGTCTTGACTTCTCCTGTTCTCTCACCTCTAAATTTAATCAACAATGAAAATTCACTATTTCCATTTCCCTCCATCAACATGGCCACAAGCCTAGTCCATGCTGCCATCATTTGTTCCCTGGACAACTGCAATGCTTCAACATAGTGTCCCTGCTTCCACTCTCACCTTCCTATAATCTATTCTCCACATTGCAGGATGGTCTTTTAAACGTGGAAAGCTTTTAAAGCCTTTATGTTATTTTCCGAAGAAAGGCTGAAATCTTTGACATGGCCAACAAGGACTTGCATGGCCTGGCCTGGCCAGCTTCTTTAGGTCCATGTAAGGCCACTCTCCCCCAACTCCCACACTCCAACCAAACTCATCTCTCTTATGTTCCTTATGTTCTCATCTCAGGACCACTGCTTTTCTCCCTTCCCTCAATTGTCTTTACCCATCATTCAGATTTTCCCTCAAAAGAGGTCATACTCTCCAGTTATGGTCTTCACTGTATCATGTTCTTTTTCCCCTTCATGCCACAAACAGAGTTTGTAATTATATATTTCTTTATGAGGTTGCTTGATTAATGTCTTATTTCTCCACCACACTATACACTCCACGAGGGCAGAGACCATGTCTGGTCTATTTTTTTTACTACGAATCTCCTATTATGTCATATGTTCTCAGTAAATATTCAGTGACTAAAGAATATTTTTAAAACATGGTTCTGCTATGGGTCAAATGTTCGTGTCCCCATAAATTCATTCTCACCCCCAGCCCGGCTGGGCATGGCTCAGCGGTTGAGTGTCAACCTAGGATCCAGGCAATCGGGGCTCGATTCCCGGTCAGGGCACATGCCCGGGTTGCGGGCTTGATCCCCAGTCGGGGGCATGCAGGAGGCAACCAATCAATGACACTCTCGTCATCGATGTTTCTATCTCTCTCTCCCTCTCACTTCCTCTCTCTGAAGTCAATACTTTAAAAAAAAAAAAAAAATTCTCACCCCCAAAGTGATGGCATAGGTAGGACCTTTGGGAGGTGATTAGGTCATAAGAATGGATCCCTCATTAATGGGATTATAAAAGATGCTCTTATAAAAGAGCTTCCAGAGAGATCCCTAGCCCTTTCTGCTAGGTGAGGTTACAGAGAAATAACAGCCATCTATGAGGAAGTGGGCCCTCACCAGACACCAAATCGGCTAGCACCATCATTTTGGACTTCCCAGCCTCCAGAACTGTGTGAAATACATGTTTTTTTGTTTGTGTGTAAGCCACTCAGTTTCTGGTATTTTTGTCATAGCAGCTAAAACAGATTGAGGGTTTCCTTTATCTTCTACGTTTTCCTTAAATTGCTTAGCGTGTATATCATGAAGAAAATTCTTTGCATTTCTTTTCATTACTTTTTTTTTTTTTTTAAATATATCTATTGATTTCAGAGAGAGGAAAGGAGAGGGAGAGAGAGATAGAAACATTAATGATGAGAGAGTCATTGATCAAGCCTGCAACCCAGGTGTGTGCCCTGACTGGGAATCGAACCCCAACGCCTGGATCCTAGGTCAATGCTCAACCATTGAGCCAGGCCCAGCCGGGCTTCATTACTCTTAAAAATACTTCCTTAAGCTTCAGGCAAGCAGGGGCTCTTAAAAGTAAACATTACTGGTTTTCCTTCTGAAGCTTAATTCGAGCTAAGTGACACTTGGGGGCAGAGAAAGATGATTGAATCCTAACCAGAGTAATTTGTTTCACCATCAGATTGGATTGGAATTGGGGAAAAGAGATGAAAGATCAACTCTCATCTCTCCATCAGAGGAACTATCCCCTGCTGGGCTCTCCTGATTATCATGACAAGAGAGGTGCTGAAGGAAATACAACAAAGGAAACAAATGCGTATGTTCCCTCACAGCTCCCTGACTGGATGATTCTTCTCATTACCCACAAGCCACTGCTGACCCCTGTCCAGCTCTTGGACATTCTGCTTCCTCTAGCTTTCCTGAGCTGGGGATGAAATAAAAGAATTCCTTTCTTTAGATTTCAGCAAGCTACACTGTTTTAAAAGCTAGTTTACTCTAAAACTATATGTTTTTAAAAATACAAAAGCAGTGAAACAATTTTACAGAGTATGGATTTCTTACCCTGTAATGACTAAAGTCAAGTCATATTTTCCTGATTCCAGTTTCAAGACTTAGATGCTCCCCCGCCTCCACCCTTCTTTGTCAACCCCATTTTCTCTATTACCATTCACCTTTCTTCCCCAAGAAACTTACCTGTTTTCAGTTATATGGCTGGAGATCATTCCATGACTAAAGTAACTTCTGAATGGCTAAAAAAGAAGCCAACATTGTATATATTAAGATCACAATTTTATAAAACAATCACAAAACCTCTCATGTATATTTGTATGTATGTATAAATATATATACACATATAGTGTGTGTGTGTGTATGAGGGGTGGCAGAGACAGATGTATGTTTGTAGATTATTTTAAGAACATGGAAGGACATAAGAGATGGACAGCAACATGAATTTTGGGGACAGGTTGAAAAAAAAAAGCAAAGGAAAAAAAGACAAAAGGCTGCAAAAGAAAAGGAAAGGAAAAGAAAGGTAAAGAAAAGAAATTATTGTCGAATTTCATAGTTTTTTTTTAACTACTGAAAGGAAATTGGAACAACCACCATGCATGATCCAAGGTACTAACCATGTGGGAATTTTTTCCTTTATAAAAAATTTTCCCCTACATTTTCAATAAAGGAATACATATTAATTCTTATTAATTCTAGTGAACTAATTTAAAATCAGCAATGAGGAAGAATTCAAGGAACTCAGAAGTACACTGACAGGAGTTTCCCAGGAAATCACAGAAGTACTCAGCTTTGCTGTGCATAGTGCTAGGCTTAACACTAATCAAAAATTGATATCTGAATCTAAGTGAAAAGGGTTCAAAATTTTAATCCCCTTAACTAACATCTATTGTTCCCCCCCAATTATATAACTAATATATGTTTATTTTAGAATACAATAAAAACCAAGTACAGTCTTTAAGAACTGTTAACATTCTGGTACATTTTCTTCAAATCCTTTTATGGAACACCCAAATATTTGACTGTACCAAAGTTTATTAAATAGTCCTCCTCTATTCTTGGAAATTTATATTGCTATTAACTCATATAATAAATAATACTGCAATGGCTTTCTAGAAATTTTATCTGCAGCTTTGATAAAATTAATTTTATTTCCTTAATGCAGATCTGGAAATACAATTATAGGATAAAAAGGCAGAACTATATTGCCAAACTGCTTTTTAAACAAGTTTTATTGCCTTGGCTGCTGTTGTTCAGTGGTTAGAGAGTCAGCCCACGTACCAAAGGGTTGTGCGGGAGGCAACCAATCAATGTGTCTCTCATGTCAATGTTTCTCTCTCTCTTTCCCCCTCTTTCCCTCCCTCCCTTCCACTCTCTTAAAAGCAATGGAAAAAATATCCTGGGGTGAGTATTAACCCTTTGCGGTCGTTTGTCTACTCTCAGACACCAAAGCTTTTTTACCGTTCTGGTCGTATGTCTGCTCTCAGCCACCACAGCAAGGAACCGTATGAATCTTAACTCTATTCATTCATGTATCAGTTCATAATTTCTCTGAAAGCTCTTAATTCCGACCAGTACGACACCCATGTCCAAATTTAATACGACCGCAAAGGGTTAACAACAACAACAACAGTTTTATCAATGTACTGTTCCACTGATAATACATGATTGTGCCTATCTCAGAGTATCACCATAAGCACTGTCCATTAAACATCCACTTAAAAACATATTTGCCAAGTTGATAAATGAAAAATGGTACCTCACTGCTGTTTTATTTTACATCCCTTTGATTTTTAATGAAGTAGAATCTTTCAGATATAGTCAATGGACATTTAGATTTCCCTTTGGTAATTTACTGTTATTTACATCCTCTGGATGTTTATCAATTGGAGTTTTTTTGTTTTTTAATGTTTTTATTGATTTCAGAAAGAAGAAGGGAGAGGGAGAGAAAGAGAGAAAGATCAATGATGAGAGAGTCATCAATGATCGGCTGCCTCCTGCACACCCCCTACTCAGGATCCAGCCGGCAACCTGGGCATGTGCCCTGACCAGGAATCGAAACCTGACCTCCTGGTTCATGGGTCAATGCTCAATCACTGAGCCATGCTGAACAGGCTATCAATTGGAGTTTTGGTATTTGTCTTAATTTGTAAAACCTCTTTAAATATTAAAATAATTATAGCTTAAAACATACTGAGATTTAATATGTGAACTGCAATAGGCATTTAAAGGTATTATCTCAAATAATCCTAATAACAATCTATGTGGTTCATTCTATCATTCTCCCCTCTCTAGAGATGAGTTGGCTAAGACACAAAAGTTAATTAAGTTGTCCCAGGTCACAGAGCTAGTGAACTGAATAACTAAGTAGGCATTTGGGGGGGGAGATAAAATTAGATCTATATGTCACATCACACACACACACAAATCTCAAATGAATTAGGGATCTAAATTTTAAGAATTAAACCATATAATGCCAAAAAGGCGCATTCCTCTTTAAACTTAAATTAAAACCTTTACCTATACAAGGATTCAAAATCCAGAGGCAACATAAGAAAATATTACTAAATTTACATAAAAATAAAAAAGTGTTCATGACAAAAAAAACAATTAATGAACACTGAGGAAATATCTGACATATACATCACAGACAAAATGTTAATAGCCTAAACATATAAAGAACTCTTTAAAACTAAGGGATAAAAAATAACAATAATACTAATAACAAAATAATAATAATCTTTTAAATAATAGTTTAAAAGATTAAACAGATAACTACTTCAACAAAAATAATCGCAATATATTGTGGGGTTTACAACATGATGTAAACATAAAATGCAGGACAATGAAGATCAACTCCAGTTCCCAACATCAGGGATAGGGCTTGTTCTGGGACATACTGGATAAAGCTCAGAACTGACGGCTAGCAGTGCAAGCCCAAGGTAGGCTCAAATATAAACTCATAATCACTCTTCTGTTCCTTCCTGTTGACTAGTGTTTTTTGTTTGTTTTTTTCAAATACATTTTTATTGATTTCAGAGAGAGGAAGGGAGAGGGAGAGAGAGATAGAAACATCAATGATAAGAGAGTCATTGATTGCAGTCCTGTGGATTGGTTCTTAATTTAAATACCTCAGTTTACTCAGGGAGTGGGTCTTAGCCTGAACCTAGTAACTTCACTATGGTTTGCCTAGAAAAGAAGCTTGGTGTTACCTGGAGGTTCAACTGGCAAAGTGGAGAATTATTCCTTGGCTTGTTAATTAGTGCCTAATAGAATTCCTAGTTGACAAAGGCACCACCACACTTAAAAAATGAGTATCCTTGTAGAAAAGTACAGGAAAAAAACAACTTTTTATATAGGGATTGTCATGGGGTTAAAAACTTCTTTACAGCATGCGACAAAGCTTAAGGAAATGATAATTAAAACAAATTAGAATTGGTAGTGTTGTATTCTAAAAAAAAAAAATTAAATAAAGATAAAAACAACAAATAAATCAACCAATTTCTTCTCTCCCTTTGACCCTTCCCCTACATACCTCACCCGCCTGAGATTCAGAAAGTTCCAGCAGGAAAGGAATTTCTGTGTCAAAATTAGCAAAGAAGCTAGCCCACTGATGTTCAAAAGCCACCAACTCCTAGGAAGAAAATGAAAAATGTGTTTAATCATTTAAAGGAGGTACTATAGAAAATCAGAATTATGAAACTGCATCTGATCTCTAAATACCAGACCATTTAAATATGTTGTTTTAAGAGGTGGTAGCAAAATACTAATACATGCTACTACGTGGATGAACCTCCAAAACATGCCAAGTGAAAGAAGCCAGATATAAAAGGCTACCTGGTATATGGTCCATTTATATGAAATACCCAGAAAAGACAAATCTATAGAGGCAGAAAGTAAATAACTGGTTTGTATGGGGCTGGAAGTAGGAATGGAGATTGACTGCAAGTGAGCACAATGGAACTTTCTGGATTGATGAAAATGTTCTAAAATTCAATTGTGGTGATGGCCGTATAACTCTACATTTACTAAAAATCATTGAATCATATACATAAAATGGGTGAATTTTATGGTATATAAATTACACTCTAATAAAGCTGTTTTTAAAAAGGACAGTAATGGCCTCCAATTCCCTTACTTGATTTTATTTTTCATTAAGTTATTTTTTATTGATTTTTATTAAAAATTTGTTTAAAAATATGTTTCTATTGATTGTAGAGAGAGAGAGGAAGGAAGAGGGAAAAATATTGATCAAAAACATCTACTGGCTGCCTCTTGCACACCCCCTACTGGGGATCAAGCCTGCAACCCAGCATGTGCCCTGACTGGAACTTGCACTGGCAACCTCTCGGCCCAACCATTGAGCCACACCAGCCAGGGCTTTTAAAAATTGATATTTAGAGAGAGAGGGAGAGAGAATTGTTGCTTCACTTATTTATGCATTCATTGGTTGATTCTTGTATGTACCCTGACTGCGGATTGAACCCGCAACCTTGGTATATCAGGACAAGGCTCTAACCAACTGAGCTACCTGGCCAGGGCTCAATATCTTAGCTTTTATTTTATTTATTTTTAATGTTTTTATTGATTTTAGAGAAAGAGGGAGGGAGAGGGAGAGAGAGAGAGAGAAACATTGATCAGCTGCCTCCTGCATATCCTCTACCTTGGATCAAGTCTGCAACCTGGGCAATGTGCCCTGACTAGGAATTGAACTAGTGACCTCTTGTCGCATGGGACAATGCTCAACCAACTGAGCCACACTAGCCAGGGCTTATTTTATTTTTTGTTATATAAAATAATCACAGATTTCGTTCATTCAAATAAATTAACTAAAAGTATGTATGTACATATGTATGTGTGTATATATATATACACACATATATATACATATATGCTTTAAATATAAAGTTATTGTGGGATGTGAATTAGTAGGCAAATAATACATGATTTTAATTTAGAGTTTACAAATTCAGTAGTTGATTTTAGATGGTAATTCTAGGTTCAATAGAAGTTTCCCCTATCACAATATTCTTTTTGTTTTTAAACTTTTTAAATCATTTTTTATTTTTCAATTATAGTTGTCATACAATATCATATTAGTTACAGGTGTACAACCCAGTGATTAGACATTATATAACTTACTAAGTGATCAACCTGATAAATTTCATACCCATCTGATACTATGCATAATTATTAGAATATTGACTATATTCCCTATGTTGTATTTTACATCCCCGTGACTATTCTGTAACTACCAATTTGTACTTCTTAATCCCCTCACCTTTTTCACCCATGCCCCCAACCCTCCTCCCTCTCATCTGGCAACCATCAAAATGTTCTCTGTATCTGTGAGTCTGTTTCTGTTCTGCTTGTTCATTTATTTTGTTTTCTAGATTCAATTGTTGATAGATATGTATTTACTGCTATTTTATTGTTCATATTTTTAATATTTTTCCCCCTTCTTTTTAAAGAAGACCCTTTATATTTCATGTGATACTGGTTTGGTGGCGATAAACTCCTTTAACATTTTCTTGTCTGGCAAGATCTTTATATGTTCTTTAATTCTAAGTGATAGCTTTGCTGGGTAGAGTAATCTTGGTTGTTGGTCCTTGTTTTTCAACACTTCTAATACTTCTTGTCTCTCCCTTCTGGCCTGCAAAGTTTCTGTTGAGAAATCAGCTGACAGTCCTAAAGGGAGCTCCCTTGTAGGTAACTAACTGCTTTTCTCGTGCTTTCAAGAGTCTCTATCTTTAACCTTTTGCATTTTAATTATGTGTCTTGGTGTGGGCCTCTTTGGGTTCATCTTCTTTGGGACTCTGCACTTCCTGGACTTGTATGTCTATTTCCTTCACCAGGCTAGGGAAGTTTTCTGTTATTATTTTTTCAAATAGATTTTCAATTTCTTGCTCTCTCTTCTCCTTCTGGTACCCCCATGATACGAATGTTGGTATGCTTGAAGTTGTCCCAGAGGCTCCTTACACTATCCTCATTTATTTGGGTTCTTTTTTCTTTCTGCTGTTCTGATTGGGGTGAGTTTTTTTCTTTTGCTTCCATATATTCCAAATCACTGTTTTGTTTCTTGGCTTCATCTACTCTGTTGATTCCCTGTAAAATATTCATTTCAGTTAGTGTATCCTTCATTTCTGACTGGTTCTTTTCTATGAGTCTCATGTCCTTTTTATGCTGTTGAAGTTCTCTGTAAGTTTACTCTTCCTCTAAGTCATTAAACAGCCTTATAACCAGTATTTTGAGCTCTGCATCCAGATTGCTTGTTTCCATTTTGTTTAGTTCTTTTTCTGGAGTTTTGTTCTGTTTGTCATTAGGGACATATTTCTTTGTCTCATTTTGTGAGCCTCCCTGTATTTGTCTCTGTGTATTAGGTAGAGCTGCCTCATCTCCTGGGCTTGGTAGAGTGGCCTAATGTAGTAGGTGTTCTGTAAGGTTCAGTGGCACAGCCTCCTGGTTCACCTGAGCTGGGCATTCCAGGTGTGTCCCCTGCAAACCCTTGTGGGCCAGGTACACCCTCTTCCTGTTGTAGTTGAGCCCTGATTGCTGTTGGCACATCAATGGCAGGGATTTACCTAGGCCTATCAGCTCCAAGGACTGATTGTGACTACCATGGAGGATCAGCTGTGCAGAGGCCTGCCCCATGGAGCAAGAGTTACTTCAGCAGGGCTCTGGTCTGCCTCTTGAGTGTGTCATTTGTGGAGATGGTTGGGTGGTGCTTCAACATGGTCTGAAGCTGTCCACGGGGTGCACTGGCTCTGGGGCTTCCTGAGAGGTACAGGCCAAGGTCAGCCTCTGCCTGTGTTCTGCCTGGGGCTATCTGGCATGAGCTACAAAGTGATCTGAAGATGGCTGCTACTTGTGCTGGGCTTGGAGGTGCCCAGGAGAGGCCAAGCTGTGAACCAAGGCCAGCTGCTAGTGCTGGGCCTGTGGCCACTTAGTGAGAGGTACAGGGCACGCCAAGGCCAGCTGCTTGAGAGATTTTAGGGAAGTCTGAAGCATAAGCCAAGACAGGCCATTTGTGTGGAAAAGCCACTGGAAGCAGCTTGGATGGGCCTGCAAGTCGGTGGGGTGGAGTCTCAGGGAATCATGAGGGTGGGGCGACCGGTATGAGCCAGGTTGATGGAGATTCAGATATGGCACCTGCCAGCTGGCTCTGTGGGGGGATGGCTCAGAAAAGGAACAATGACCTCTGTCAGTACTTCTGTCTGGGAGAAAGCTGCCCCACTGGCTCTTGCCCTGATGCGAGACAGTTCAGTTACTGCCCATATGTCCCTGGTGCCTTTTGAGCTGCTGCCCCAGCAATGTAACTTGGAGGGAAAGAGTCTGAGTAAGTTTGTGAAGGCCCTTAAAGAGGAACTGCCTGGGACTCCAGCAGCCTTCTGTCTTATTCAGCCACAATCCCTGCTGGTTTTTATAGCCAGAACTTATGGGGACTCCTCTTCCTGGCATGGGAACCCTGGGCTGGGAAGCCTGGTGTGGGCCTGGGATCCTTTGCTCCTCAGGGGGTACCTCCACAGTGGAGATATCCCTCCCGATTTTTATCCACCTCAGGTGAGTGTGGGGCTAGCCTGTTCTGTATCTCTGCCCCTCCTACTAGTCTCAATGTGGTTTCTTCTTTATACCTTAGCTGTAGGACTTCCATTCAGCTAGATTTCAGGCAGTTCTGAATGATGGTTGTTCTGTAGTTTAGTTGTAATTCTGATGTGGTTGTGAGAGGATGTGAGTACCACATTTTCCCAGTGTCTTACTTTAGCAATTCTTTTTGGAGATGAGTTATTTTTGAGGCATCTACAGGACTGTACAACATCTAGTGCCAAAAGGGTCATACCAGTGAAGCTTCATTCAAGGACAAATTAGTTGACTTTAGTTACAAGTTCGATGGATCCTGCGGTGGCTGGTGGCCCAGAGCTATCTCCTCTCTCACAACCTCCTTTTAGTTGTCGCAGGAGTATGAGGAACTCTGCACCTTTCTCAGTTGACTCTCCTCTATGTGCAGCCTGCTTCCCTCTCCCTTCCCAGCTGCTTTTCAGCCTTCTCTCTAGTCTCATTTCTATTCCCAACCACCACACATTGCTTTATGCTTCTGGCTATTCTTTAAGGCATCATCAGTTAACCAAAAAATACCAGCTATGGCTTGCTTAAGATACAACATCTCTGCTTATTTTGAAGTTGCTGATAATTTGTACTCAGTCATCTTCACTGTCCATCTCATAGTGTAAGTGTATGTGTATTGGGCATCCAGTCTAATGCCTTGCTCACAGGAGGCATCCTGTTTGCTGCCCTAAAACTGCCTGGCCAGACCTACGCTCTCCTCTATTCTTTTCTTGTAGGTGAGGATACATAACTACTCAGACCTGTGGACTCCATATTAGCTACATATTGACTATACTTCTGGCCCTAGGCATAAAGCACAAGGGATCTCTGCTGGGAATACTTAATGTAAACAACATTCTCAAGTGCTTTACTACTTGCTGTCCAGATGATATGTGTATATATTTATGTATATACATATACATATATTACATATAGATTATATACATATATCTAAAATTATTTTCAGTAATCATGTAGGTGACAATTCTGATACTGTTTTCAGAATGTTTTATAATAATGTAGGATTAAAAAAATCAGGTATGTGTATATACACATGCACATGGGGAGGGGGAGAGGGAATGGGAGGGGGAGTGGAAGGGGCAGAGAGAGAGAGGGAGGGAGGGAGATAGGGACAGAGGGAGAGAGAGAAGGAGGAAGAGAGACGTAGAGAGAAAGAATTTCCTAGCTCTGTCCACTGAAGAAATCTAAAAACAATGACCAAACTAGTAGCAATAAGCATTCTTATCACCTAGACTGTGGTGTTGAAATACCATTTTCCACTCAAGAAATCAAAACTTACTAGAGAAATGACCAATTCCAGGTCTGAAATTGATTAAATCTCAAAATTCAATGATCAATAATTGGGAAATATGGAAGACAGAGGAAAATGGTAAGTTACATCATGGGAATGCAATCTACAAAATCTCAATGAGAATAGCTACAAGACAAATGATCCAGTTTCTTTAACAAATATATAGGCGTGGGGGGGAGAGACTGGGGAGAAACAAAGAGGTGGTGAGGGAACTTATAAAGAAAACTTAGAATACACACCAAGGCAAAGCTAAACTATGTGTCTATGGAAGCACATTTGGATGATAAAACTACAAAGAAAAGTAAGGAGGTGATTGCCAAAGAATTCATGATAGTGCTATTCTTGGGGGAGGAGAACGGAGGCAGTGGTCTGCTTCCAGGGTAGCTAGTATGTTTCTGTTGCTTTGTTTTATAATTATTAGGTTATACATTGGTTTCATGTTGTTTTCTGAGTCTATGATATTTTAATAAAAAGTTTTTAAAAACAAAAATACAATATGCATTAGTAACAGAAAACTTAGAAAATAAAGATAGACACCATTATTAGCACTTTGGGAAATACTTTCTCATCCTTTTTTTCCATATGTATACATATTTTACATATGTATTTTAGATAAACAAATCTATACTTATAACTGGTAATCTACAATTGCCTGGGTCAGACTGTCTTGCCATACCACCTCTATGCTTTGGCCCTGTAAACTAGACCCTCTGGTTTAAGATCCTGACTCACTGCTATCAAGTCTAATCAGTGGGCCTCATCCTAGGTCCAGGTCAGTCTTCCCACTTTGGCATTGGATTACTCCCACATGGGCTCCTGGACTCTGGAGAGAAGTATACTCCCCACTCTTCTAATACTCTAACCACAGACCATCAATGTCTGTCCACCTCTTCTAGTCCCAGCTCCACTCCCCATTTCCAGCTGGCTGCCAAAATAACTTAGCATTGAAAGTATGTTTAGATTCAGAAAGACCTGTGCTGGAACCTTTGCTCTGCCTCTTACTGGCTATATAACCTTTCAAGGAAATTAACCTCTCTGGGCCTCAAATGCCTTATATGTGTAACGGGGTGACTACTATCTACCTTTCAGAGGTATCACAGGAATTAAATGAAATAACCTGTATAAAGCGTTTATTACCAGGCTTTGCATACTAGATTTCTCTGCCTCTACTGTCAGCCAGCCCAAATAGGCCGAGAACATCTGAGCCTCCCCCTTGACTTTCTTACATTTGTCTGCTCTCTCTCTCTCTCAGACACCCATAATGCATATTAGCAGCCTCATGGAAGCCACATCTGAGGCTATCCAACCCAGTGTGGGTCTGTGCCTTGCTTGCTTGGCTCTGTCCAATCCCTTGGGTAATACCAGAATGCTTTGCTTTGCGAATCTTAGAAAAACAAAAAGAACCAATTCAGCTATTAATACAGAATACACTTTATTTTGTTTTTTAATTGTATTTAGAAACAAGCTCAGAAGGTATGCTTCCATTTTAATGGCCTACACAGTGACACCTATCTTGGTTTGGGTCTATAACAAGAAGCAGTTATACAGTTGAGCGGTAGCCATTCTCTGGCTATCTTCTATGTGAAAAACACTGTGTGCTTTGGGAGCTACAGAGCAGAAGACAGGCACTTTGCTCCTAGAAGACTTTCCTGACAGAGGTGGATGTGTCAATACTAATTACAGAATAAGGCAGAATGAACTGTTTCTATTCTCAGCTCCATGCTATGACTAAAATGGAAGATGCAGCCCTGGCCAGTGTGGCTCAGTTGGTTGGAGCATCATCCCACACACCAGAAGGTGGTGGGCTCAATTTCTGGTCAGGGCACATACCCAGGTTGTGGGGTTCAATCCCTGGTCGGGGCACATACAGGAGGCAACTGATCAATCTTTCTCTCTCATATTGATGTTTCTCTCTCTCAAGTCAATAATAAATAAATAGAATGGAAGATGCAACACATTTTTATACTAAAAATAACTAGTATTATATATGAAATGTTCATATATGTGTGTGTGTGTGTGTATATAACACATATATATTTAAATCTTTCTAAAATCCTGCCCAGTTTGTAGATAGGAGACTGAGGCACTGAACAGTAAAGTGATCTGCCTGAGGATGCAATACTATCAAGTAGCAAAAGTGGAAATATAGCTGGTAAGAGATAGCCAGAGCCTGTGTGCTTTCAACCAGACACTATTCTCTAACTTTTCCCCAGCACGAATAGTGTTTCTGTGGAAATGGATACTGTGTACGTACGTTGAAATGGTCAGTTGAATCTCATGATGAAGAAGGGAAAGTCTATCTGCTCACGTTCTTCCAGGTCAAACCCAGAAGACAAGCCCAGTTAGATATCAAGGTCAGATAAGTAGCAAAGGTCTGAAAACCCCAAGAAACATGCCAGTATGCCTTGGCCAGTGGGGAAAGATGCTGAACTTCAGACAAAACTCTCGGCCTTACACTGGCAGTGGCAGCTCTCAGGTGGCTCGAAGGGGATAAAGAAGCTCAATTTCAATACTTGAACTTGTTTTAAGAATTACATAATGCAATAAAAATAAGAAAATAAAAATAAATAATAAAAAGACCAGTAAGACTACCCACTGAAGTTTCTAACACACAGAAACACAAACTGTTTTACAAAGATGGGAATATTCTCTGCTTTTTTACTTTTCTCACCAAACATGTTTTGAACATGTTTCTAAATCAAATCTCAGCCTGGCCTGGCATGGCTCAGTGGTTGAGCATCGACCTAGGATCCAGGAGATCACAGTTCGATTCCTGGTCAGGGCACATGCCCAGGTCTCGGGCTCAATCCCCAGTTGGGAGTGTGCAGGAGGCAGCCAATCAATGACTCTCTCATCATTGATGTTTCTCTCTCTCTTTCCCTCTCCCTTCCCTCCCCTCTCTGAAATCAATAAAGATATATATTTTTAAAAAAGAATAACCTACAAATCAAATCCCAGAGAAGTCTGCATTTTTGCTCTGTGGTACGTGACCAAGAAGCATGAAGCTGTAGGTTCTTTGGCCACCAGAGAGCTGCCAGCAGTAATTGGCCAACAAGAATGAAAGCCTAGATGCCAATTCTGGCTGTAAGATTACGGGTCTTAGCAAAGGGAAAATACATAGGAACAGAAAAGGTATTTAGATAGTGGAGAAAAAATGGGGTTTCAGAGGAGTTTGGAGGCTATGAAGCAAGAGAAAGGAGAAGAAAAAATAGCTTTTAAGAAATGAGTGTGAATTGGCTCTCTTTTAAAAAATTTTTAGAGACACAAGTAATGACTGGAATTGCATTTTAATTTCTTTTGGTTGTTGGATTTTGATTTTATTAACATTTTTAGATTCACCACAAGAGATCCCTGAACAAATTTATAGTCATTTTTATACATATTTATTTTTTCCTAATTGGGGTTTGCTGAGCTTCTTAGATCTGTGGTTTGATGTATTTCATCAATTTATAAAGTTCTTGGACATTATCAACCCAAATTTCCTGCCCTATTTTCTCTCTACTCTCCTTCTGGGACTCCAAATACACTGTTAGATCATTTGACATTGTTTGACAGATACTGGATGCTCTGTTCCACTCCCCTTGCTCTTTTTTTTCTCTTTGTCCTTCAGTTCAGAAACTTTCTGTTGACCTATCTTCAAGTTCACTGAACTTTTCTTCATTGGTATCTAGTATCTAGTCTGCTAGTAAGCCAATCTAATACATTCTTCATTTCTGATATAGTATTTTCCATGTGTTTCTTTTGATAGTTTTCATGTCTCTGATAAAATTCCTCATTTCTTCATGCACAGTCTCCTTTTCTTCCATATTCTTTGACATTTTTATTAGTTATTTAAATTCATTGGTTAATTTCAACATCTGGGTCTGCTTCTATTAACTATTTCCTTTCCTGACCGCAGATCAAATTTTCTTGCTTCTTCGTGTTTTGTAATTTATCATATGCCACAAATTTGGTATGAAAGAACAGTAAAAACTGAGGTAAATAATATTTACCTCTAGGAAGAGCACACCCTTTCTTTTGTTAGGCTACTAGAGAAGGGACCTAAGTCAATTTGATATGTACTGACCTGGGTCTGGGTCTTATTGCATTTTTAGTTTGATTTTGTTCATCACTAAATTAAAATATTTTGAGGGTGAGTATGAACTTCGGTAGAGACTTTGGGCAAAGCACTGACAAGATTCTGGAAGTCTCTCTGTGTTTTTATAGCTGAGCCACAAGCTTTCTGAATCACGAAACTATCTTTCCCTGCTTTACAAGCTCGCTACCAGTTTTTTGGATTGTTAAGGAGTTCTCTTAGCTCTCCAGTCCCCTTGGCTCTGTCTACATAAAGAGATCCTTCTCTGTCTTGCTGCCTTACCCCCAGCCTTAAGACGGTAGCTACTTATACTTTGTAAATACCTGAGCCTGCTCTCAGCTCTTCTGCTCCAATCCAGGTGATAGTTGAGTGTCAAGTGCCTTAAGTGGGATAGTTCTCAACTTTCGTGCCTGGCCCTTAGCCTTTGCAAAGACATATGGGATAAAGTTGATAGGTAGTTGCTGACTCATCCCACAAAGCCTATGACAGTTCTTTTAAAGGTCAGCTGAGTTCTACTTATCCTGACTATAATGGATTCCTCTTCCTTCTGCTGCTCCACCAGAAATGTATGAAGAGCCCTACATTTTCCAGAACTGAGTTCTTTCAGCTTTCTCTGGATCTTCAGCTCACTAATGGTTTTATTTTTAAACTACTATTTTGTTGCTTATTCAGACTTTTCTGGCTGTTAGGGTGACAGCAATGATTTCTTTTGACTTTCTATATCCCTAATTGGGAGTGGAAAACCATGGTCATTTTTATTTCTTATTTTGTGAATATCTAATTCCTGCTGTCCCCCAGTTCTCACGGCTGTATTTTTCTTATTGATTTGTAAGAGCTCTCTATAATGTAGCGGGTATAAAAATGCTCAGCTACATTTTGGTACATATCATCTTACTTTATTACTTCTAAATAAAATTAAATCTGGCTCTGAGCCTTCACTCTTCCAGATAGATGAGAAGTCCACTAATAGACACTAAAAGGGCTTCCTTCCACTTCTTCATGATATCACCTAAGAATACCAAGCTCATGGAAAGTCAGAAAACCAGGAAAGGGCTTAAGCCCATGGTGATTACCACTGTTCCTTCTTCAGCTGCATGTCACTAGTGAACTGAAGATGTTGCAATTAAAGATGTTCTCTTGAGTGGTTCCTCTCCATTGACTCCAGAGACGCTTGCGATGTTCTCAAAACTGCAAAGCTATGTCTGGACTCCATGTGTGACCTACGGCTTCCTCACCATTAGGGCACTGCATACAAGGGGGGTGTGGGCCTCATACACTTTCAGAAACTCCTCAACTACTTATCTCTCTTTATCTGGGGTTAAACTTTATCATTCTTATTACATATTAATGTAATTTTTTGCATTTTTCACGTTTTTCCCATAATTAGACTAGCCATGGGTGGTTGATGATGATGACTAGGTGTTTCCAAAAAACAGAAAGTTCAGGTTTATTTTTCTTTTATATTCCTATTTGATTAGAAATGTTTAAACAGAATGGATGTTCAGTTTTATCAAATGCCTTTTTGGCAGCTATGAAGTCATAAATAGCTCCAAGGAGAAAAATTAGTGTACAGTGATTACATTAATAGATTTCCTGATATTAAATACTGAACCTTAACACCTTACTGACCAGCTGTTTCAAGCCAGAACCCGCCTATGTGGCTGGCTACTTTGGTCAGCAAGGTGTTTAAAATTACTTAAATTAACGTAAGTGCAGACATGAGTTATCTTGTGATGGGTTAGCAACATCAGTTTGGACACAGCAACACATATATACTCGTGACCAGTCAGCAAGGTTAATAAACCCTACTTCATCAAAGCATATGCTTTTAACATGATACCGGGTTCCCTTTGCTAATATTTTTCTTAAAATACAGGCATTAATATTTTTGATACTGGTGTTTGGGGGGGCCTG
The DNA here is from genome assembly GCF_964146895.1 of Miniopterus schreibersii. Lineage (NCBI taxonomy): Eukaryota > Metazoa > Chordata > Mammalia > Chiroptera > Miniopteridae > Miniopterus > Miniopterus schreibersii. Next base: position 64,720,606 of record NC_138110.1, read on the forward strand.
ATATTATAGCTAATTTCATTTAAAGACTACAAGCTGTTCTTTTTCCATGCATTATCTATCCATGACCACCAAGAGACACTACTGAGCTGTTTAACCAAAGTAGCTATTCCTTAGTTTTGTTTGTTGCTCCCCCACTGCAAATTGCTCTTTCCACCCTGAATTTTTCCTTCAAAGTTCAGGTGAAAAATTAATGCTGATTCTCTAATCCAGGAGTTGGTAAATTATGGTCTGTGGGCAGGCTACATATTTTTATAAATAAAGTTTCCTTACAACACAGACACATCCATTTGTTTAAGCATTGTCTGCAGCTGCTCTCAGGGCACACAAAGCCTAAAACATTACTATCTAGTCTTTTACAGAAAAAGTTGCTGACTTGTGCTTTAATCCTTGATTCCTTTAAGCCATACCCCATCTTTTTTATCTTTTCATGCCAGAGAAAGAATGGAAAAAGTCACCCTCTGCATTGTTTTTCTAAAGTCCAGCCCAACAGAAAGAATGTCTTTAGATGAAAACCTAAACCTTGGACCAGTCTGGCGGCCTTGGTCTCACCTAAGGTGAAGTTTCCTCAGTGTACAAGAGGTATCACTTTTCCAGGTCCCCTTCTACCCTCAAGGAGCTTAAGAGACTGCTCAATCCTTTGACTAAAGTAAACTAAAATATATCCTGCATTTCTTCAAGTTAAACACAATTAGATAAGTGAGCTGGTTGTAATATTTGTAAGTAAAGTACAGTTTGGCTCCTTACTTCTGAAAGCAAACTCTCCAGAGACATAGGATCCATTTTGCTGTAGACATTCCATAGATTCAGACTCACATCCTGCAACTGCAACACAAGAGCAAAAAATTAAAATCATAGAGAGTTAATATCATTAGGACATTCAGGAATAAACTATCTTTGTGAAAACTCAAGTGATTAGAATAATAAATGAAATTTTATCAATTACATTAGAACCTATACATATTAATAAATGCTATCCCATTCAAGGAAACTATCTTCTCAGAAGCTTTAGCACATTTTTTGAATATCTTCAATGATGGGCATATACATATATATTTATATACATACAAATGTACATACATATACTTTTTTGCCTTTAAAATAAAATTTTAATTAAAGTAATATATGCCCCTGGTTTTAAAAAAATAAAATAGTACTAAAGGCTTGTAATAAAAAAATTATATTCCCTACTGCAACCTTTCACAAACCTCCACTAGTCTCACTCCTCAGGGGTAACCATTTAAAAGTCTTTTAACATTTTCTTCTAGTAGTTACCTCTATATTTTGTTACGATATTCTTATATCACTATTTCTTGATTTATCAACTTAGAAATTAAATATTGACTTATGGCAAAGATGTAGCTCTTCTACAACAAGCCCATTCCCACACTTTTTCTCTATACACACACCCTAACATCATCTAATACCATAATATGATTTTTGGTTGTACCAGTAATTATTGTTTATAATATTAAGACCATATATATCTTATTTCTTGCAGGCCAAGTACATACTATACTACCATTTGATTTTTAAAACAAAAATTTTGCTTTTCCTAGAGCTACCAACAGCTTCACGTTTTTTGCTTGTGTAATCAAAAAAAATCCGATCCTAAGTTTTTTCCTAGCTGCCCCACCCAATTTGCTAGTATGCTTACATACTAGGGTTTCTCAACAGTAACTCTATTGTCATTTTGGGCCAGATATTTCCTGTCAGCCTGTGCACTGTAGGGCGCTTAGCAGCAGCACCACCCCTAGCCCTGCATAGGCAAACCAAAAGTATTTTCTAACATTGCTAAATGTCTTGGGGCTGGGGGAGGGAGGGCAGCAAAGTCCTCCTGATTGAGAACTGTGGCTTAAACACATCAGATAATCTATCAATCCTTTTTCTTCTTGCTTCGTCTGATCTGTTTTGTAAGCTTCTGTGCAACGACTTTCACTTTGAGACTTCTCTTTGCTATCATCCCGGAGCTCTTAGATGATAGATCTGGTTCCATGGCTTTCCTGCCTCCTCTTTCTCAGTTAACTCCCTTGTTTGCTGGAACACATCCTCCAATAGCTTTCTAAGAAAGGGTTAATGAGAGGCAAAAATTTTGAGTTTTAAAATGTCTTTATTCTGCCTGGCCGGCGTGGCTCAGTGGTTGAGCACTGACCTATGATCCAAGAGATCGCAGTTCAATTCCCAGTCAGGGCACATGGCCAGGTTGTGGACTTGATCCCCAATAGGGGGTGTGCAGGAGGCAGCCAATCAATGACTCTCTCATCATTGATGTTTCTGTCTCTCTCTCTCCTTTTCCCTTCCTCTCTCTAAAATCAATAAAGATATATATAGATATTTAAAGGTCTTTATTCTGTACTCTATCTGATTTATCAATCACTGATGCTCTCTGCATTCCCTTAGATTTTTTAGCCTGTTTATGCTTCTTCTTGGATACTTTCTACTGCTATGGTTTCAAATTTACCAATCTTTTCACTTGCAGTGTCTAATCTGCTATTAATCCCATCCAGCATATTTTTCATTTTAGACACTGCAGTTTTCCTCTCTAGCCGTTCAATTTGGGTCTTAACATTTTTCTGTCTCTGTAACATGTTCAGTCTTTCCTCTAGCTTCTAGAACATATGAAATACAGCTAGAATAACTGTTTTAATGTCCTTGTCTGCTACTTCTAATATTTCTGTCAATTCTAGGTCAATTTTGACTGACTGATTACCTCATTACAGTCATGTTTTCCTGCTTCTTTGTAAACTTGATAACCTTTAGATGCCAGACATTGTGACTTTTACCTTGTTGGGTGCTAGGTATTTTGTTGTAGTTGTTAATCCTCAGCCGAGGGTATTTCCCCCCCCCCCATTGATATTTAAAGAGAATGGAAGGGAGGGAGGGAGGAGGGAGAGCGAGAGAGACACATTGATTGTTTGCCTCCCGCACACACCCCGACAAGGGTTGGGGGATCAAACCTTCAACCCAGGTTGGTGCCCTGGGCTGGGACTCAAATACATGACCATTCAGTGTGTGGGACAATGCTCTAATCACTGAGCAACTCCAGTCAGGGCATGGGTACTAGGTGTTTTTGTATTCCTATAAATATCAGTGAGCTTTCTTCTCAGATGCTGTTACTTTCAAAGAGTTTGATGCTTTCAGGTTTTGTTTTTATGATTTGTTCAGAGGGTCTAGAGCACTGCTCAGTCTGGGGTTGACTGTTCCGCATTATCAAGGCAAAATACTCCTGAGGACTCTACCCAGTGCCCTGTGAATTATGTTTTTTTTTCAGCCTAACTGGTGGGAACAAGCACTCCCAGCTCTCAGCATGAATCAGGCACTGTTCTCAAATACTTTCATATGGTTTTTTCCTTCCACTGCCGGTAGTTACCTCATGCATAAATGCAGTGATCAGTACTCTGTTGAATATTTGGAATGGGTGGGGAGCAGGGGAATCTTGGTATACCTTCAAAGTTCTGTCTCTGGGCAATTAGTTTCCTTGGTCTCACTAGACTCTCAACTCAGGAAGTACAATGGGATCCACCTGGGTACCTACTACCTCTGCCACAGCCTAGAAATTTTCTCAGAGTAGTAAGCCAGGGCAATTATAGGACTCACTTTATTTCTATCTTTCAGGGAATCACTATTCCTCATTGCCTTATGTCTAGTATCTTCACATATTTTATTTGGTGTATGTTTGGTTTTTTGTTTATTTTGTTTGAGGAGGGAGAAAAATCTAGTTCCTGTTGTCTTATTGTGTAGGTGATTTATGTTTGTCTTCCCGGAAGCATTTTATGACATTCTTTCATCTTTAGTGTTCAAAAAAGGCATATAGATCTACATTTCTTCCTCTCATTCACAGTAGCTAAGTGATTTATTTATTTATTGATTTCAGAGAGAGAGAGGAAGGGAGAGAGAGAGAGAAACATCGATGTGAAAGAGAAACATCCATTGGCTGCCTCCCATACGCACCCCGACCCTCACCAGGGACGGAACCCGCAACCCTGGAATGTGCCCTGGCAGGAATCAAACCAGCGACCCTTTGGTGCACAGGATGGTGCTCAACCAACTGAGCCACACAGCCAGGGTCTAAGTGATTTAATTTAAAAGCATTTATTTCTTACCCTGGCCAGTTTGTTTCAATGGTTAGAGAGTTGGTCTGTACACCAAAGGGTTGCAGGTTCAATTTCTGGTCAAGGGCATGTACCTGGTTGCAGGTTCGATCCCCAGCCCTGGTTGGGGTGTGAGTAGGAGGCAACCAATTGATGTGTCTCTCTCATGTTGATGTTTCTCTCTCCCCACCACCACCGCCCCTTTCACTCTCTCTAAAAAATCACTGGAAAAAATATCCTTGGGTAAGGATTAACAACAACAACAAAAATAAAAGCATTTATTTGTCTATCACTGAAAATGTTTCTTCTTTTTAAAAAATTTTGTTCTCTTCTGATACCTCTGCTCTATCTTTCTAGAACTTATACTTGTTGGATATGAGACTTCGTGAATCAGTTCTCCATGTCTTAACTTTTTTCTCATATTTTTTATCTCCTTGATTTTATTATTCTACATTTGTAGAGATTTCCCTAACTTTACCTTCCAACTCCTCTACTGATTTTATTGATTATAATTTTCCAGAGCTATTTTCTTTACATTCATTTATCACAACAAAACACTTGTTTTTTGGTTGCGAAAAATCCTGTATTTCTTTTGGAGAGTGTGTGTTAAGCTTCCTGTGTTTCTTAAATTATTTTTGGGTCTTATTCAGTTGGTCCTTTTCTTTAATCTTGAATTTCTTCCTTTTAAGTTATAGGTATTTAATCAAATACCTTATGATCTTTGGTGGCCTGCTTATAATTTGAAATGGGAAGGCTGACTGGAAATTTTATGCTCTCAGCAGAGCTTGACAACTACCAGGAGGTTTTTTAGGAGGACAGCAGACAGGAAGGAGGCTGTTACTCCAACCCACTTATATTCTAAATGTCAAAATGCAAAGAGCTTTATTGTCAGCAACAAATGCTACACTAGCCAACGAGTTTTCCATCTTGTTTTTCAGTTTCCTTAGAGAACCCCCACCCACTCAGCCCTGTTCCTTGTTTTTCCCAGGGTGGAGGTGGCAGTTGGTAAATGACTAGTTGCCTGTCACTTGGGGGACAGTATGTGTGGGGGGGCGCATAGACTATTATATAACTCCCTTTGTTTTCTTTTTTTGGTTAATCCTCACATGAGGATATTTTTTCCATTGATTTTTTTTGTTTTTAAGAGAGAAAGGAAGGGAAGGAGGGAAGTGGGGTGGGGGGAGAGAGAAACATAAATGTGAGAAAGACACATCAACTGGTTGCCTCCCACACATGCCCAGACCTGGTATGTGTCCTTGACCAGGAATCAAACTCGTGACCCTTTGGTGCGCAGGCCTACACTCTAACCACTGAGCAACACAGGCCAGGGCTAATCCCTTTGTTTTTAACACCACCAATTTCCACTCTTTATGCCCCATTTTAACTTCTTCCTTCTTATTGATTTAATCTATGTGAGCTCTTCCTCTGTATTCTAGAACAGCTTTTCAAGTGTGTCAACTGATTAGATTTTTATGGGGTACTAGATTTGATTTCTCTTTTTAAATTCAAATTTTAATTCTACTAATAATTTTGAGACTTATTACAATCTCTCCTTGTATGTCATCCATCTCCCTTTTTAATTTGCTTGCTTTACCTACCATATCTCATTTCTCTTTTTACAAACTCCATTCTTAAAAAATACAAGAGGTATTTTTCTCAATTTTTATTTTACTTCCTGCAGAAATCTTTTTTAAAAACATGCTGATCTGTCCTTACATCTAATATGCTATGGTCTCTTTCTTATATTTGTTGAATCTTTTCATAAATCTTATTCTACTTTTCAATACAAAGACCTCATATTTGCCCATAAAAAAGGTGAATAAACGCTCGCTATATGGTTACCCTCGTTATTCAGAAGTCTGCTATTAGAATCCTCCCCTTGGGGAGCTAGCTGATGTAAATTTATATTACCAGGTCACAGTTCCAGCAGCTGGAGAAAAAGAAGAAAGAACTGGGAGGCAGGGAAAGCCCTAGCAGAGGAACTTCCCTGTACTACTTCCCAGGCAGAGCTCTCTACAACCATGACTGAGTTTGGCCCAGCCTAAATACCAAGTGAATGCTATGTGCATCCAGGCTTCCCTTCCCATGCTGGCATCTACCTCTACCACATCAGGAACAAAACAGCCTCTGAATTAATAACTTTTTTCTGGGTATAGCATGCAATAAAACAGAAGTTAAAAAAAAAATTAAGTTATAAATATCTGTAGTTCTCCTTCTCTTTGTCTTTAAAGGAGGCAAGAACCTGTCAGTCCTTTGACATGTGAATTAGAGTGCAGTAGAGAGTATAATGGCAGAGCTGATCCATAGGCCAAACTGCTCCATGCCTTAAAGGGCTGGGAAGGACAGGGTAAGGAAGAGAACTGAGAGTGGGGGTTGTAGTGGGGAATGAGATGGAGAGAACGACAATTAGCAGCTACAGAGAAGAGCAAGACCTGAGAAAGGGGTCTTGAGATACTTTTCTACCTCCCCTACCCCTCCTGTGACCCACCTCCCCTGCTCTTACTATATGATGTGTGCTGTTTCCTCCTCATTGCACATCCCACCCCCTAAGAGCACTACCCTACAGTAAAGATCTACACTGCCTAGTAAAGGTTTTCTGGAAGGGGATTTTACTCCTTTGGGCTGTGACTTCATGGTGTGATGTTGCTTACAGCAGGAATCAGAGGGCTGCTTCATTTGGGCTGCATGAATCATGCAGCCTCCTAGTACACTGCTTTCTAATGCTAATCCGGCAGCAGCCCAGGCTCTGAAGCCAGACTCTCTGGACTGACCCCAACCCTACTGCTCTGTGACTCTGGGAAGTTCATTTAACCTCTCTGTAAAATATGGATGGTAACAGTACCTACTTCCGAGGGTTACTGTAAGAATTAAAGTCAATTCACATAAAGTGCTTAGGATAGTGGCTGGCATATAGAAGGCACTCTATAAATGCCCAGTTAATATAATTAATTAACAATATTATTATTATTGCTAAAAATGTTAAAGTTTCTCTACTTTCTCTCCTATGGCCTGCCTCCATTCCAGCCCTTATTGTTCTAAATTAGAGAGCATTACTTCCTATCAGGGCAGGCCCTACACACAGCCTGTTGATGCTCTGCAACTTGTGGTCAACGTGAGAATACTATGGTTTTGGAGCAGGAAAAGTGGAGTCCAGTGGTATGCTTCTCTTCAGCATTTCCCTGTAGACCACGCTCCTCCACATTACAGATTCCGCCAGAATCCATTCATTTCCTAGGGACGCTGCTACTTCTCAGGAGGTTAAGAATTAACCCTGGGCCTTGCTTCCAAAGGTCCCACTTACTCTATCCCTAATAGTATGCCTCCCTCTCCCTGGTATCCTGTGTTAGAAGTAGGTCATCTTAGTGGGGGGAACCTTGAGAGGCAAGTGAATGCCTAAGGTGATGCTACTAACTTAACAGGCCATCCTCCCTAATGAGTATTCTGGATGACCTCCTCTCCCAGACTCACTCATTAATCCACTTACAAAATATTAATTTGTCATCTTCTAGATACAAAGAATACTAAAATAAAAGATGCTGTTCTTATGAGAAGAGCTAACCCTTTTATTTCTTTAATGTACAACACTTAGACAAAAATTTGCACTGTCCCTTTCATTGCTCTTGAATAGTTCTCAAATTATATGAACTTCTGAGAAACAAACAACAAAAAGACTCTGCTTTTGTTCTCAAGGAGCTTTCAGTTCAGAGACCAGGAGTAGGTAGTTTAGTGGGTGAGAGGCGGTATATAACAAATGTGTGATAACATAGGATGATAAATACTGTAAGAGGAGTCAGCCTAGGAAGCTATAGGAGTAGACTGGAGAACAGTGAACTCAAAATGGAGAATGGAGAGGAAGGAGGACAGAAGAACTCCAAAAAAAAAAGAACACAGGGACTCAGTTTGGGAACTAGCCTTAAACAGCAACTATTTTCCATTTCAATCTTTGAACTTGCTTCATGCCTTTGGGAGGTCACTGACAGTTTTTCAGAGTATTATAATGCTGCACGCTCACATTGTGTGCCCTTCATAAAAACCAGGCATACTACTTTTTATACATACCTCATATTTCATGGTAAAAAATCCATCTCCTCCAATACCCTCAAGTGCAAAGGCCTGTACAATTGGCCATTTCTCCACTACAAACATATCAAATATCTGCAAGTGACCTAGAGGAATAAAATACAACAACATGTATCAAATACCATCCTGGATGTAACAGTCTAAACCTGATCTAAGGTGGTTAGACAGGCATCATTTCTCACAAGTTCACCACAGCCTCGTCTAGCAAAATAAAATTGAAATAGATAAAATGGTTAGGTATTAAAACTAGAAATACAAAGTGAAAGCCAAGGAAATTCAAACCATAAACAAGTTACATAAATTCAGATTTCTCTATAGTATATTTTTACATTCTGGTTTTCTAAGCAAGCAAGCAAATAAATAAATTACATCTGACTTGCATCAGTTAGTGGATATAATTATTAACAGACCCAAACTTGGCTCCTCTCCCTTAAGAAACATATCCTAACAACATCCTCAAGGGAAAATTACCAAATCAAAAATGTTCCTTTCTTATAACAATATCTTCAATGTGCAAGGTTTTGTTGTAAAATAAGATATAAGCACTGTTAAACTTGTTAATTCCCCCCCCATATTTTTACCCATCGTTTTTGAGCCTCACCGTCAGCATATTTTTAACAGCTACCTGATAACTATTTCTTATTACCAAGAGATCCCACATCTACACTCTACATACAATAGGGGGTACAGACTAGATGACAACTGTGTAAATGACCTATCAGTTTTTCTATCTGACTGTAGGTGGCCTGCTTTGTTGCTGCATAAACTTCAGTTATGAATACAAGCTTGCATAGGAAAGTTCCCAAATTCCTTTCTGCTTCAGCCTCTGACTTTTGTGAAAATAGATCAATGGGTTTCCCAGCTGAATGCCCCCAATGAAAGGAGAAGTAGAGACATGTGATTCACATACCATCCAAGCAAGGTTAAAATGGCTCACTGCCAGACACTCACCTTGGGAGCTATAAGGAATGCCAATTCTACTACAGTCTCGAACCATGTCCACAAAGCTGGAAATTTTAAATTCTTCTGCAGCTTCCTCATCTTCATACTAAAGAGGGAAATTGAAAGGAAAATAGGCTCCGACAAGACATCATGCAAAGTCCCATATCTTCTCTGCATTCTATCAGAGTTGCCCCAAATAACATTTATAGAAGACAGTACCCAAGAGGGTGTTTCCAAAGCCACATTTTATGTTTGCTGGTAAAAAATACTGTCATTCCCTTATCTCATACCACACATAAATCAACTCAAAATGGACCAGAGACCTAAATGCAAGAGATAAAACTTGTCCTCAAAAATTCCCCAAATACTCACATGGAAAGAAGGATTATTGACCCATATCAGGTCACAATTTCCATGAAATCCTAAATCTCAAATCCCAATTTGATTCCCAGCCAAACCCTTGAAGTGGGCCCAAAGGGAAACAGAAACATATACCAAGAAATCCAAACACGGAAATGTCAAAAGCTTATCCAATTCCCCTGGAGCAGTATGTAGGCACTAGCCCCCTGAGAGAATGTATGCAGGCTGGTGATGAAGCAAGGCAGGAAGGCAGGTTCACAAGCCTACACTAGGCCCCAATTTGAAAAGCCCCTTCTGTCTCCTTCAGGCATACAATTATAGCCACATCATGCAATATGAAAAGTTCCACTAAAACAAATAACCTTTTTTGTGTAATCACATTCTGCAATTTCACTTTTTAGGGGACTCCTGTTTCAGATCTACATTTTCCTGAAAAAATATTCTTAGAGTGTCTCTAAGTGCCTATTCTATCTTTTCTCCTCACCTCATTTTCGGTCATGCAGTGGAAATGCAGATTTCTCCAATGTGCCACACAGGGTAAGAGATAGTGATAGTTTACAGGATTACAGTACAGATGTACACTGTCTGATTTAATCAATATAATTATATCTGTAAGAAAACCAAAATTAAGACACAAGATTGTCAAAGGCATTTTCTTTAGACAATTTCTGCCCACATAGTTAGTAAAACCATTAAAATGACTTTAGACACAATGTAATAAAACTCTAAACTGACAATTCTTTAATTAGGCAATGCACTTCAAAATGATGAAGAAAAGTCAAGTGTGGACAGTAAGGAATTCCTCATCCTCATGTGATGCTCCCATCACTGTAGCCCTCTAGTGATGGTGAAGCAGGTACAGGGTAAGTAAAAAGAACAGCCTTCTGGGTTCAAAAGTGCAGCATAGTTGAATCTCTGGTACCAAACTCAGCTGTGTACTTCACTGGAGAGATAAATTCCAAATGGAAACTTCACAGCCTAAAGCAAGTGAGGCAGGAAAATAGCATGGAATATGGCCAGTGACTAGTTCTCCTGCAGACATCAGTGTCTAAAGCTCTTGGCTGCTGGCTCATCGGGCTCAAGGGACATTGCCTGTTAGCTTTGGGAAGGGTTATTGTGTACAGGGGTGAACTCTGTACACAGGAAACGCTGGGAGGAAGGAAGTAGAGGCAGGTGGACAAGGCTTCTATAAATAGATCAGCAGCTCACAGGTTTTAGGAATAATCACCCAGGGGTGGGTCAAATAAATAAAGCAATCCCAAGAATGCAAATAAACTCAGATAAACTAAAAGAAGAGCCATGGAACAGAGCAGGTCTATTAAAGCAGTCTGAATACTGAGAAATAAAGCAGTCATACTTCCAAAACAAAAGGAGAGGCTCCATTCCATGGCTCCTCAGAAAGCAGAGCATTAACGAGATGACACTAGGGAAGCTGCTGGAGGAGGTGGCTGAGGCAGCAGGTTTAGGGCAATGCCAACATAGTAATACAGTGTGGCAGACCATAATCTACAAAACATAAGCCTGATGAATACTGACTGCAGCTGACCACACGGCTGGGTGGCCTCTTCAAATAAAGCTCCATGATGGTGGGCTTTTAAGTCACTCTGAGCTACACACCTGGTCAGACTCAAGGTGTTCTAGGGAACACAGTATGGAGCAGTTTCTTCACTGTTTACTGTCAGGTGAGCCCTGGAGTCCAAAGGTGGCAAGGGGTAGGAAAGGGGCCTCCTCTCATCTGCCGGTTTTCCTCCCGTGGGCCCTCTAAAAGAGCCCTGCCCTGAATCACTTGCAGATCGCCTGCTGAGGAGTGAAGAGTTTAATGTCACTTAGAGAGCCTGAGGCTTCCTGTATAGAATATACTGATGTGTGACATACCATATATTCAACTAAAAAAATATTGCAATAGCTACTAAACCTAATTAAGCATTCTCAGGTTTTCTTAGGGCTGACATCATCACTGTAAACATTTAACAGAGTACACATCAGGTAAAAGAAGCAAGCATAGCCCTGGCCGGTGTGGCTCAGTGGATAAAGTGTTGGTCCATGCACCAAAGGGTCTCAGATTTAATTCCCAGTCAAAGGTACATGCCTGGGTTGCAGGTTCTATCCCTGGCCCCAGTTGGGCACGTGTGGGAGGCAACTGGTTGATGAGATGTTTCTCTCTGACTCTCTCTCCCTCCTTTTGTCCCTTTCACTCTCTAAAAATCAATGGAAAAAATGTCCTCAGGTGAGGATTAACAACAAAAAAGGCAAATGTAAGAGAATGGGATAAAGACGTAAACTATTTTAAAAGTTTCTTTTTAAAATAAATCCTTTGTGTTGGCCTCTTTTCCTCTCATATAATTAGAGACCAGAAATGTAGAAGCATAAATCTGGTATCTCAGCTTTCCAACTATTTGAATTTAGAAGATAAACTTATTACTTTTGAAGAAAATGCTCATTTCATAAGTACCCACTGTGCTAGGTGACAGAATTGACAAAACAAAAAAAAAAGAAAAAGAAAAAAAAGGACACCTTTGAGGATTTAAACTATTTCCTTAATATCAGTACCACAATGTCCTTAGCAACCTTGGTTGAAGTGAAATGTGTGGATGGTACGAGCATCTGTCCTTTTATAACCTTCTAAATGAGCTGCCAAGATGAATTCTTTCCAAACCAGTAGATGCTGTACAGTGTAAGGAAATACTTTTTTTAAATGAAAACCTGAAACTAAATTTGAATTGAAAAAATTTAATGGAAGGAATAATTTCAGCCTCTTTCTGCACTTTAGAATAAGAACAAAATCTTTAATCAATCCATAAGGATAGATACTATTAAGGACTTTAGTACAAAAGAATTTTCACATATAGACCAGGGTTTCTCAGCCGCAGCACTACTGCCAGTTTGGACCAGATCATTCTTTGTTGTGGGGGGCTGTACTGTGCCTTGTAGGATGTTTAGTAGCATCCCTGGCCTCTATCTACTCTGCCTAGTTGTGACAATCAAAAATATCTTCAAATATTGGCAAATGTCCCCTGGGGGATAAAATAACCCCAGTTGAGAACCACTGTACTAGATCCATACAGCAAGATTGTATCAACATCAGATGTTTGCTTTCATGTGTCCCCCCAGCTGCTTCCCAAGAGTTTTCTGTCTCTTGTCCAATTTGATTTGTCTATTCCCGTGTCTCCTGACCCGTCAGGCAGACAAGTCATGATGCTAAGTATGTGATATCAGAGATAGCTCCTGGGCATCAGCCCACAGCAGCATCAACACAGGGTGAGTGTCTCAGAGCTGAGGAAAGGGGAATGTAAGCAGAAAGCCTTCATTGTAGTCACGGGCATCGTCATGAATTAAAGTCACACAGGAAACAATTCCCAAAGACAGAGCAGGACAAAGAGCCTTTGTTCCTAAGCTGAAGATCCACAAGAAGTCTTCCTTGTAGGAGTATCCTGCAGGCCCATCTTTGACTCACAGCTGAAAGTGCTTTCACTGGACAATGCACATAATCTGAACCTCCCAGCATGTCAATGCAGTAGGCAATTCAAAGGAAAACTAGTACCCTGTCAAGAAGATATAAAGCCAAACACTGATGTTTACTTTTTTCTCTAAAGCTGATTTACCCAGTAAATGTATTCTGAAAACTACTTGTTGCTAGTCTCTTATCATCCAGCAGATAACCTGCAAGAGCATATTCCTTAATATATCAGCAAAGAAGAAATGTTTTTTATTATTTTAAAAATGTAACAATTTATTGGGGCTTCAGGCTATTTTAAATTTGATTATGTTTCTATAAAAATACCATGAAATAAGTATCTGAAGAAATAAATTGCCTATTACTTTCACACAGAATTTACCAATATATACTTACCATCTAGAACTTCTTCAGAAAACCCCGTTTTCTCAAAATCACTGGTATTCTGATTGTACAAACCAAACAGAAGATAATTTGCAAGCTCTCTGCAGCCTTCATTGTACCTGCTATCAATTCCTGCAAGGCAAAGGCGGCTCTGATCAGCTGTACTATGGGAAGCAAATGAGCCCCAATAGTTTGTCCCTGCTCAGCAAAACCTTGATAGTTAAAGAAAAGGCAACACCTTAGAACAGTTTTGTACCAGAAACCAAACTAAGTAACTCTCTGTGAAAGCAGGTTCAGCATCAAGTACCCTTCCTTGGATTCAAGAGACAGTTAAACAGTACAGATTATTGAAACTGTTAATTGGCAAAAAGCAATTCTTGAGGATAGAAGAAACCAGAAAATATAATTCAAGTCCTGTCATGGCTGGTTAAAGATTTCGGAATATTTTCAGTTGGAATAAGAATAGGTGTCAGGAAAACATTCACTTCTCAAGAAGACCTTTACCAAAACATATGGGATCAAATAAGAGAGAATTAAGGTAAGGTTTGAAACAAACTCAAAGAAGTGAAGAAGAGGACAAGTGACTGGAACCACACACATCCATCATTTCACAAATATTTATTTGGCCCAAGGCACTGTGCTGGATACTGGAGTGTGTGCTGGGCTACAAATGGCCCTCATGAAATTTACAGTCCAGTGGGGCTGGGTCAGAGATAACTAAAAAAAAAATGAAGTAACAACTGCCTTCACTACTGCCTTTCAGTGCCAAAGACACATATACTACCTGGTTCTTGGGTACTTGTGAAGGCCCAGAGCTATGGCCTGAAGGTTTATTAACTTTTTACCTCCATTTTCACAACCAACCTCCAACACATCAATTTCTGCAACACTGTAGTATTCTATATTCAAGTAGTCAATCTTGAATTTTACAAACTCTAAGATAATGTGGTCAACTGAAAAATTTAAAAATTAGGTTAACAACAATATGCACAAAATGTTCCCATTTGTACAGTTGACAATGTTATCTCTGGGGAGTGGGACTGGGTATCTGGGATGGTTAGGAAGCTCTGTTCATTATTACTCATGTATTGTCTTAATTTTTAAAATATATGATGCATTTTCACAATAAAAAATTTAAAGAACAATTAAATGCCCAATCCTGCCACTCTATAGCCCTGAGCAAGTCTGTTTAATCTCCAGAATCTCAGTTTCCTCTTCTGTAAAAAAAGGGACAACACTGTTCCCTTACAAGGCTGCTGTGAGGAGAAATGAGGTAATATGTACAAAGTGCCTGCTCTGTGGTAGGTGCTCCTTATCTTACTGATATCTCACCCAGCCTCATTGAAATGCAACCAATTTCAGGGGAACAAAATGGGGGGATACTAACCCACAGCTTATCTCACAATGATACTATTATCAGTATCTTCCTGTGAACAGAAGCCAAGTTGCCCCAGCCCTGAGTCCCACCTTGTTAAAAGCACTTACCTAGAATGCAGAGGATCCCGTCCGGTCTAGACTTACTGCTCTGGGTCAGGATACTCTGAACCTGGCGGAGTCGGCTACAGCTGTAACAGGAACAGAAATCAGCTCCCTGAGTACCAGCACATAAAGGCATGAGGAGGAATGACTGCTAGGGATGGAAACTGGTCCTTGTCTGGCTTTGGTATCAGAACCACAAAATGGATTGGGAAATGTTCCCTTTTCTTCTATTTTCCAGAAGTGATTATGTAGAATTGGTTAGAAGACTAAGTCTGAACTGCTGATTACAAACTGGATGGTCAGTGGCTCTCTGGCTCAACAGAGGATGGAGGCCAGTGGCCCTCTCATGGTCAATGCTGGACAACACTGGGACTCAACAGCTTAGCAGAAGGACCTCCAATGATTTCTCATTTTTCAGGATGATCGAAGAGTTTCCACACTGATTTGCCCTAACTGTGGCCCTCACCAGTCTGTCAAAAAACAAAAAACCAAATAGATAAAAACAAAAAAAACCACTGGTGTAAGGACCTAAACCAAGCTCTGATTCACCATCACAACTCTGCCCACAGAGAGTGTCAGCACTGGATAACTGCTCCAGTGTTGGCGCAGATCTGTTATTCCTTTAGCCTCAGGAATATCCCCTTCCTCCTAAACGAAGTACAAGGAAAGGCACTCCCAGACATTAATATCGCTTCTAAGGGCCCATGCTCTCCATTCTGACCCCTCCTCCTTCCCAGCAGTCCCAGAGAGAGGTACTCAATTTCCTGCTCAAGACTGATTCTTCTACTGGGTCTCTCCCCCCACCCTATCATCTCCAGGTTCAGGATTTACTTCCACTATTCATTCCCTAACACTGTTATAATTAATTTTTTTCCCTATAGTCAATACATTTCCAGCCCTATCATGTCATTATTAACTAAGATTCTCCACAAGCCAGCTACACTAACTGTTCTGTCCATGACAATCAGACTGCAATCCCAATCCTCACTGAATCTGCTCCGGTACACTACCCTACTCTTATCCAAGCCACAATATTTCCAGCCAACAACACTAATTCCCTTCTCTGGATTCCTTTTCTCCCCTGGATTTTTTCTGATATTCCCACGGCCCAAGTCATTCACTCCATGTCTTCCCTCAAGATCTTCACAATCTTCCATGTAATACCAAAACCAGACAAAGACATTTCCAAAATAAACAAAAAATCCAACAGACCAATATCTATCATGAATATAGATGTAAAAACATTAATAAAATATTAGCAAGTAGAACTCAAAAACATACAAAAAGAATTACAGCAGGACCTCAAATAACATTGTTATAACATTGATAAAAACAAAAAAAAATCAATTCCCAGCCAGGGCCACTGTATGTGTGGCATTTGCATGTCCTCCCCACGTCTGTGTGGGTTTTCTCCAGGTACTCTGGTTTCCTCTCACATCCCAAACATGTGCACATTAGGTGAATTGGTGTGTCTAATTTGTCCCAGTCTGAGTGAGTATGGGGGTGTGTGTGTGCATGAGTGCACCCTGATATGGAAGGGCATCTTGTTTAGGGTTGGTACCTGCCTTGTACCTGAGCTGTCAGGAGAGGTTCCAGCTACCTGCAACCCTGGACTGGAATAAGTGGGTTGGAAAAGAATTACCTTACTTGTTTATATTAACCTTTCTTAAATGTATGTATAGCTCACATTTCTTTCAATGTTTAATATTAGAAGTGTTTCAGGTCGTTATAAGTTTATAGTGGTTTTTATGACCAGCAATATACCAAAGGAACTTAACTCTTGTTTTTATCAATTAGCCTACGGTAAAATTAATTTTGTTATACACCGTTTTCCGTAAAGTCACAGTTTCCAAGAACCCACCACTGATGTTAAGTGAGAATTTACTCTATACATCATGACCAAGAGGGGGTTCATATGGGTAAAACAATCAATGTAATCCATCACACTGACAGGCTAAAGAAGAAAAAAGCCTCACACAAGCATATAACTGATACAGAAAAATCATTTGACAAAATTTAATACCCATTCACAATAAAAACACTTAGAAAACTAGGAATAGACACGTTTCCTCGACTTGATAAAGTTTATCTACAAAAACCTTCAAAGCAAAGTTTCAGATTATACTTAATGGTGAGACTACAAGTTTTTCCTCTAATATAAGAAACAAGAAAAGGATGTCTGCTCTCACCACTCCTATTCAACAGAATACTAGAAGTTCTAGCCAATGCAGTAAGGCAAGAAAATAAAAGAAAAGGCATACAGATTGAAAATGAAGTAGGAAATCTCACAAAATCTATAAAAAACTAGAATTCATAAATGAATTCAACAAGTTTGCAAGATCAATATATAAAAATCAACTGTACTTTTTAAAATATGTTTTTATTGATTTCAGAGAGAGGAGGGGAGAGGGGGAGAGAGATACAAATATCAATGATGAGGCAGAGTCATTGATCAGCTGCCTCCTGCATGCCCCCTACTGGGGATTAAGCCTGCAACCCGGGCATGTGCCCTGACCAGAATCAAACCACAATTTCCTGGATCATAGGTTGATGCTCAACTGCTGAGTTACACCAGCCGGGCCTCAATTGTATTACTATATAAAAGCAATGAACACATGGAAACCAAAATTAAAAGTACAATATTATTTAACCATAAATCTAACAAAACATGCGTAAGACTTATACACTAAAAACTACAAAACACTGATAAAGGAAATCAAAGAATTTTAAGTAAATGGAGAGACATAATGTGTCCATGGATTGGAAAATTCAACATAGTGTAGATGTCCATTCTGCCCAAATTGATATACAGGTATAACACAACTCCTTTCAAAATCCCAGCAAGATTTTTTGTAGATATAGACAAAATAACTCTAAAACTTATGTGAAAAGGCAAAAGAACTAAAATAGCTAAAACAATTTTGGAAAAAAAGAACAAAGTGGGAGAAATCATTTTACATGATGTCAAGATTTAGACAGCTAAAGTAATCAAGACTGAGTGGTATTGGTTGAGAGACAGACATATAAATCAATGGAACAGTACAGAGTAGCCATAAATAGGGCCACACAAATACAGCCAATTAATTTGGGGCAAAGGTTCAAAAGCAATTCAATGAAAGGATAGTCCTTTCAATAAATGGTGTTGGAGCAATTGGATATCCATAAACAAAAACATGAACCTCAACCTAAACCATACACCTTACACAAAAATTAACTCAAAACAGATCGTACATTTAAATTTTTTAAATGTAAAAATATAAAATCTTTAGAAGAAAACAAAAGAAAATATTTAGGACTTGATGCTTGATGTTCTTTCTTAGACTTAATACCAAAAATATGATCCATAAAAGAAAAATATGATAAATTAAACTTCATCAAAATTTTAAACTTTGCTTTGTGAAAGACCCTGTTGAGAGAATGAAAAGACAAGCTACAGATTGAGAGAACATATTTGCAAATCATATATTTGACAAAGTAGAATACATAAATTAAGAACTCTCAAAACTCAACAGTAAAAAACAAACAATACAATTAGAAAATGGGCAGAAGCATGAAGAAACATTTCTTCAAAGAGGATGCAGAGATGTCACATGAAAATGTGTTCAACATCATTATCCATTAGGGAAATTCAAATTAAAAACAGAAAGAGATACTACTACACATCTATTAGAAAAGCTAAAATAACAAACAATGACAATACCAAAATGCTGGTGAGGATTCAGAGAAACTGGATCACTAATACAATTCTTAAAGAACTTAATGAAGATAGCAATTATGGAAATACATCTGTGTTCATGAATAGGAAGACTTAATATCATTAAGCTGTCATTACTACACAAAGAAATCTATAGCAATCCCTATCAAAATCCTAACAACAGTTCTGCAGAAATAGAAAAATCCATCCTAAAATTCATATGAACACTCAAGAAACCCAGAATAGCCAAACAATATTGAAAAAGAAGGACAAAGCTGGAGGACACACTTCCTAATTTCAAAAGTTACTACAAAGCTACAGTAATCAAAGCAGCTCTAACTGGTATGGCTCAGTGGGTTAGATCATCCTCCTGAACACCGAAAGGTTTCGGGTTCAATTCCAGGTCAGGGCACATACCTAGGTTACTGGGTCAATCCCTAGGCAGGGCGCATCCAGGAGGCAACCAATCGATGTTTCTCTCTCACATCAATGTTCCTCTCTCTCTCTTTCTTTCTCTCTCTCCCTCCCTCCCTCCCTTCCCCTCTTTCTGAAATCAATAAACATATCCTCAGATAAAGATTAAAAAATAAAGTTGTGTGGTACTCGAAATTTTGACAAGGGTACCAAGACCATTAATTGAGAAAGGACAGTTTTTTCTAAGAAATTGTTTTGATTGTGTTATACCTTACACCATATACAAAATTTAAAATAGAATAAAGAGCCCAGCTGGGCATGGCTCAGGGGTTGAGCATTGACCTAGGATCCAGGAGATCACGGTTTGATTCCCGGTCAGGGGACATGTCCGGGTTGTGGGCTCGATCCCCAGTCGGGAGTGTGCAGGAGGCAGCTGATCAATGACTCTCTCATCATTGATGCTTCTCTCTCTCTCTCTCTCTCTCTCTCTCTCTCTCCCTTCCTCTCTCTGAAACCAATAAAGATATATATTTTAAAAAATAGAATAAAGAGCCCTGACCAGTGTGGCTCAGTTGGATGAGCATCATCCCATTCACCAAAAGGCCGAAGGTTCAATTCCTACTGAGGACACATGCCTGCGATGCAGGATCGTAGAGGGTGCAGGGAGACAGCCGATCAATGCTTCTCTCTCACATCAATGTTTCTCTCTCTTTCTCTCCCTCTCCCTCTCCCTTCCCATCTCTCTAAAAGTAATAAAAAATATTTAAAAAAAAATAAAGACCTAAATGTAAACCTAAAATCATAAAACTTTTACAAGAAAACATACGAAAAGCTTCATGACATTGGATTTGGCAATGATTTCTGGCTATGACACCAAAAGCACAGATAACACGAAAAATATATAAATCAGACTTCATCAAAATTAAAAAATTATGGTCATCAAAGGGCACAATTAACAGAATGAAAAGGCAACCCAAAGAATAGGAGAAAATATTTGCAAAATCATGTATCTGATAAGTTGCTAATATCCAGAATATATAAAGAAGTCTTAAAACTCAAGAAAGAAAAAAAAAACCCCTATTCAAAATTGAATAGGCATTTCTCCAAAGATCTACAAATGGCCAATAAGCATATGAAAATCATTATGGAAATGAAAATCAAAACCTCAAAGAGATACTACTCCCACACAAATTAAGATGGTTACTATAAAAACAACATAATAAGTATTAGCAAGAATCAGGAGAAATTGGAACTTTTGCGCACTGTTAGTGGGAATATAAAACAGTGCATCCCCTGTGGAAAAGAGTATGGAGGTTCCTCAAAAAATTAAAAATAGAATTACCATATGATGCAGCAGTTCTACTTCTGGGCATCTACCCAAAGAATTAAAAGCAAGGACTTTGTACATCCATCCATGTTCATAGCAGCATTATTCACAACAGTCAAAAGGTAGAAGCAATGCAAGTGTCTATCCACAAAAAAACTGTGGGATACCTACACAATAGAATAGTATTCAATCTTTAAAAGGACAGAAATTCTGACACATGCTAAAGCATGGATGAACCTTGAGGACATTATAGTAAGTGAAATTAACCAGTCACAAAAGGACAAATATTATATGATTCCATTTTATGAGGTGCTTAGAATAGTCAAAATCATCGAGACCGAAAGGAGAATGGTGTTTGCAGGGACTGGGGGAACGAAATGGGGAGTTATTCTTTTATAGGTACGGAGTTTCAGTTTTGTGGTGGATGGATAGTGGTGATTACAGCACAACAATGTGAATTACTGAATGCCACTAAACTGTACACTTAAAATAGTTAAAATGGCAAATTTTATGTGTATTTTATCACAAAATATTTTTTAAGTTATAAAAAAGCAATATCATGAAAAACAAAAAGAACAAAGGAGAACTCTTACAGAAGAGATTAAAGGATAATAACAATACAATGCCACGTATGAAATGTAATGTGATTTTTTTAAAAAGATTTTTTTTATTGACTTTTAGAGAGAAAGGAAAGGATAGGGAGAACAACATCGATATGAGAGTGAAATACTGATCAGCTGCCTCCTGCTCGCCCCCTACGGGGGAGGGCAAATGTAATACGATTTTTTAAAAAAAGGCTCAGTGGTTGAGCATCCACCTAGGATCCAGGAGATCGGGGTTCGATTTCTGGTCAGGGCACATGCCCGGGTTGCGGGCTGCAGCTGATCAATGACTCTCTCATCACTGATGTTTCTATCTTTCTCTCTCTCCCTCTCCCTTCCTCTCTCTGAAATCAATAAAGATATATTTAAAAAAAATAAAATAAAATAAAAAGGAAAACATCCATGAGACAACTGGGAAAATTTGAATGTGGACTGGGTATTTGATGATAGTAAGCAATTACTGTTAACTTTCTTAGGTGAAATAAAGATATTATGATTAGATAGTAGAATGTACTTTTTCTTAGCAGATGCATGAGGAATTACTTAGGAGTGAAGCGTCATGATGTCTGCAACTCATCTGAGGTTTTAGAGAAAAGAAGAATGAGGGGGGAAAAATAATAAAAATAATGCATGTATGGCAAAATGTTAAAAAACTGTTGAATCTAAGTGGTGGGTATAACAAGCATTCACTATACTATTCTTTTACCTTTTTCTGTACTGTCTGAACATTTTCATAATAAAAATCCGGGGGGTGGAGGTAAGGGGAACATGTGGAGTAACTTGGGGTTTTAGAAGTGGCAGAACAGAAACTGCAAGATGATCAAAATTAAAGAAAACTTCTTTCCCTGGGAAATGGTTGTCTGTCTCCTCTTACTTTTCCATGTTTAATGTAAGACTGACTTTGCAATCATTCTCTACACTAGAAATATTTCACCAAGTTTGTCCTTTGGCCCATTTCCCTGCCCATCTGGACAGTAGGCTGACTAACTGCCAAGGTTACCAAGAACTCTTTGGTTTTCAAACTTACAAGAAGCCAGTGACAAAAACATAAATAGATCATGTGACCAGGAAACAAACAGCTCCCCCACTACTGCTGTGGAAAGCCAAGACAATACTGAACACAGAAACAAAGAGTTTCTTTTCTACAAGTTTCCTGGCCAAATAAAGTAGAAGTATTGGTATTTCTTACTTTCTTGTCAAATGAGTAAAGCTAAATTCAGTTCTCCTTTTCCTCTGTACATTTTCTTGCTTCCCAAATTTAATTTTTAACTAGACATAGTCTATTATTTGTCACTGAACCATTAAACTTGTTATTTACTGAAATATTTGGCTATTAAAAACAAAGACCTAGCAAGTACATATGAAGAAAACCACACCCATATTCCCAGCACCCAGACTTAACATTTTGGCACATTTGCTTTAATCTATATTAGTTCCTTTTTCAGTTATGCATAGAAAATATTAATTTGTTTTACTTTTTGTTTGAAAAAAGAAATATTACATATAAAACTAAAGTCTTCATTGTTCCTCACCCCCAGAGGTCACCATTATGAGTCTGTTATGTATTCATCCAGACTTTTTTAAAATAGACATTTTCACACATACAGCAAGCCCACCCAGCAATAGTACTGACTTCGAGCTTCCATGTCTACCTGAGCAAAGCAGGCACATCCTGGGTAGATGGCCTCTGGTCACCCATGACCTTACAAAGTTCCTTCTTTAGGATATCTGTAGACTCAGCAGACCCAATAATGAAGTTTATGTAAAATATGCTGCTTGTATACTATACTTTATTTCTAACTTTCCTTGACTTCAGACTCAGAATGTAGACAGATGACAAGATGAACAAACCAAAACCTAAATAGAAGCAGTTTGCTCAAAATCACAAGGCTGAGTAAAGATTAACAGCACCAAAACCTGAGCAACCAGGTACCCTGACTGAACCTTTTCTTTCTGATACACCTCACCTCACTGATTACTGGACAATAAAGTTAGGCACAGATATAATATTTTAAAATCCTAAACAATTATCTCTGTTCTTCTCATCTTCTGATTTATATGTAACAGTTAATTCACTGCTCACTGCTTTTGTGACAGCTACTGTATACACAGCCAAGTTTATTTTCTTGTATTTCATTATTGTGGTTCCCTGGAAATGAAGAAAAAAATTGAAAATTTTATTTTTGCCTATTTTTCCTCCATAATTTAATAACCGTTTGATTTTCAAAACTAAATAAAACATGAATATATTCTCCTTCTGTGTATGATCTGCGTTTTGAATATTTTACAAAGTGAATTCTCATACCACTCTGATTCACCTTATCATGGAAAACTGCTGTGAACAATTTGGTGCAACTATCACAGTAAAATATACAGTTAGGGTGAGTTCTTTTGGGGGCGGGGGGTTTACATAAAACCATAATCATGAGGTATGCAACTAAAGCATGCTCTTTTCACTTACCATTATAGTTTAAGATCTTTCCAACTTAGTACATAGAACCCAAACTCATTTTAAAAACTACTGTACTGCATTCTTTTGTTTTTATTTACCCAGTCACCAGTACTGAGCATTCAGGATTTGTACTACTTGCAATAACAAACAATGTTTCTTAAAATGGGCAACCCTAATACATTCATTTTTGGCACAAATACGAAAGTTTCTGGAAGGTAGAGACTTCAAAGAAGCAGTGCCAGGTTAAGAGGTATCTGCATTTTAAATTTTGGTAGATCTTACCAAACTGTTTTCTTAAAATATTAACCTACAATTTCTCAGAGTACCTGTTTCCCCACAACTTTCTAAACCGTGTTGTCACTCTTCAACTAATGTTAATCTAATGGTTAGGATTTTCATTGTTATAAGTTATATTCTCCCTAATCACTAGGTAGGTTGTCAAATATTTATTGATCATCGATATTTTTCTACGAATGCATATTCATGTTCTTTGCCCATTTTCTATTTGGTCATTTGGGGTTTTTTCCTGAATAATTTATATATTCAATCACATTTTAAAAGTTGTTTTGGCCATATGTTACAAATATTTTCTTTAAACTTCTAGACTTTGTTATGGTATCTTTTTCAGGCAAAAGTTTAAAAGTTTTATATAATTAAATGTTTTAATTCCACTTTTAAGCTTAGGGGTTTTATGTCTCCCTTTTATGTCTTCCCCACTTAGTATTATAAAAGTATAATAATAAAATACCAATATTTCCTTAATTACATGTGTATGTGTATTTTATTTTATTTTTTATATGACAGGTTCTAGGCTTTTTTTTTTTTTTTAATATATCTTTATTGATTTCAGAGAGAGGAAGGGAGGAGAGAGAGAGAGAGAGAAACATCAATGATGAGGGTCATTGATCGGCTGCCTCCTGCACACCCCCCACTGGGGATAGAGCCCGCAACCCGGGCATGTGCCCCGACAGGGAATCGAACATGCGATCTCCTGGATCCTAGGTCGATGCTCAACCACTGAGCCACGCCAGCTGGGCTGTATGTATATTTTAAACATTTAGCTCTTTGGTTCTCTGAAATTTACTTTTTACCTTTGTGAAGCAGGAATCTAACTCTATTTTCCCTTCAAAATGAGATCGTCCCAAAACCATATATCGATAATCCCTTCAATCCTCTGATGTGGGATGCCACTTTTAGCATATGATAAATTGCCACATATAGCAGGATGTTTTCTCCCCTTATTTGATCCATTTATCCATTCTCACAGAGGGAGTACACTTAAGAAAATAATCGAGTTTTAAATGTTATCTCTTGAACTTTCTAGTATATGGATTGTTTTTAATACCTGCTAGGGTTAAGTCCTAGCAGATATCATTGTTTCAAAGATCCCATAGCTTTTATTGAACATTTTCTCTTTAAGATGAGGTGTAAAATCAGCTTGTTAAGATCCATAAAGATTTTGTATTGTGATCATATTGAGTATGGACAGTACTGAGCTCCCCACTCAGGAACATGATATGTCTCTCCATTCATTCCTCTCTGTTTTATACCCTTCTGTCAAGTTTTATATTTTTATTTATAGAAGTCTTACACATTCTTCATTAGGTTGATCCCTAGGTATTTTATAGTTTTTGTTCCCATTTTGAATGTCATCTTGAGTGCATATTTTTCAAACAAGTTGCTAAACTCTCACTAGTTCTAGAGCTGACCAATAAGGCATGCAGAAGCCATTAGGGGGAAGTTTCCAAGGAAGCTCTCTGAAGGGGAAGGAACAGATTCAACTGGGAGCCATCCTTTCTCTTTCCTCCTCTTCCCTGTCAGGCATGATATCGTAGCTGGAGATCCCACAGCCATTTTGTGACTGTGAAGCTGTGGAGGAAATGGGACTCACGTGCTCAGGAGAGCAAAATATAAGCACAGAAGAGGCCTGGTTCCCTGATGACTTTATTCCAGGACTACACTACCCTCCTCTTAGGCATCTTTTGCAAGAGAGATCACACCCCAAAATTAAGTCAATACTGTTTAAGCGTCTTTTACCAGCTGCCAAATGTGGTTCCTAACTGATAGGCCACCTCATCTAAAATGGTTAAAACTTGTGCCCAATTGCAATTCATGCCTACACATATTTCACCAATTGACGTACATAAGACATTCTACAAACTAAATCCAAGAGCTTCAGGAAGCACTACCCACCGCAACTGGAAAATGTTATCTGTAAGTCTGTTCACTATATTCTAGTGTAGCATCTTATTTTCCATTTTCTTCCTTTCTCCAGCTTTCTCTGAGCATTTCCTCAAACAATCTGGTCTTTGTAAAGTATGTTTCACAAGTCTTCATTCAGAAAGCATCTACAATTACGTTCCCCCACTTCTTTGACTAGTGAAAGCATGCTAAATCTGGCCTTGGTAGGTGTGTTCAGTTGGTCAGAGCATTGTCTCATACACCAAACAGTGGCCAGCATCCAAGCAAGTGTGCTGGAGGTGAAACTTCACATTTTCAGACATACGAGGTCATAGTCTTGCTTTGCATTTGAGTTTTCTTAAAGCAGCAATCATTTGTATTACATCAACAATGATTACTTCTGTAGATCTGTAAACCCAAGAGAACCATGGGCATTGGCAACTGGCCAATAAACATCACCTAAGAGATAACCTGCCTCTGTGAGGCTTTGCTTATATAGAATATCACTATCGTGTAGGCTTTACTCTGTAGAACATGGCTATCGTGAACCACCTTCTCACCATCTAACTCACAACTGGGATTCTGCACTCTGAATATCCATGAAATTTAACATAGCTCACAGCTTTACCTACAATTATTCTCTATTCATTCAATAAATAATTACTTCAAGCAGTGTTTCATAACAGTTAACAATGGCAGTTCATATTTAGAGAGTGCCGACTATATGCCAGACACTGATCTAAGCACTGGGGAAAGCACTGTGGGAAATGGCAATAAAAAACGGTCCCATCCCAGCCCCAGCCAGTTTGGCTCAGTGGGCTGAGCATCATCCCATGCACGGAAGGATCACCAGTTCAATTCCTGGTCAGGCACATGCCCAGATTGCAGGTTCCGTCCGTCCCCAGTAGGGGCGCGTGCAGGAGGCAACCAACCGATGTTTCTCTTCTCACTTCAATGTTTCTCTCCTCTCTCTCTCTCTCCCCTCCCTTCCTCTCTCTCTAAAAATAAAAATCAATAAAACATATTAAAAGTCCCATCCCTTTAGTAATTCCCAGGGGTAACAAAGAAGGTCCTTCTTTATTAGCCCTTAGCAAGGACTTGTATATGGAATAGAGGAGCCCCCTGCACAGGAACCCCTTAATCAGACTGTTTTTTTAATAGATGAGCACATTCTCCAATGGCTTCTCAATAATGGTCGTATGGAAGGTCAAACTCTGAGAGCTTGCATGTGTGAACTGTCTTTAGCCTTCCTTCACACCTGCTTGAAAGTATGGCTACATTCAGCATTCTGTGCGGGAATCCATTTTCCTTCAGAAGGCACTGCTTTCTCCACTATCTTCTAGTTTCCAATCCTATAATTCCTGACCCTATCTATGTGACTTGTAGATATTCTTTTGTCTTTGTAGTGCTCAAAATTTTCATGATGATGTGCCCTGGCATGGCTATTTTTTAATTACTGTAATTGTGCTGGATTCTTGGGGTCCTTTTAATTTGGAAACTCATATCCTTTGGTGTTGAGAAATTTTATTTTGCATGATTTCTTCATGCCATCAAACAACCACCACCCACCATTCCTCCTTGTTACAGACAGCTACAAACCTCCTGAGTCATTCTGTCCTCCACATTCCCCGAAGAGTTTAGATTCTGGACCACTGTCTCTTTTGCTACTGCCACTCCCACATTAGTTCATGATATCCTCAACATGCACAGATACTCCTTCCACTGTCTTTACCTTTCAGTCCCTTTACTCCTGTCTTCTAATGATGTCCTCTATCCTACCTCAGCTACTCCCTCCCACAGTGCCCACATCCAAGCAGCTCAGTACATCCGAAGGAAAAGCATACAACCATGCTAACTGGGTTTCACCTTAAGTTATGACAACAAACAAACACCAAATGGGTACTTTTGGTACTGCCTGGCAATCCTAAAATATTTCCTTCTTCAACTCATTCTTTTCCATTCCCCTGGATGAATGCTATACCTTCTTTCTCCTCAAACTTCCAACACCTCCTCCATTCTTCATTTTTAGCTGACAGACTTCCTTCTTATTTAGCTGAAAACACAGACGTAATCAGAAGAGAACTTCCACTTTCTCTTACCACAAAGCTACCACTACATCAGCATTTGTGTCCATATAATCACCACAGATGAACAGTCCATGCACTAATCTAGACTGAGGTCAACATATCCATTTATGTCCTAGATCCCATTCTCCCATTCAAGGACTTCACTCCTGCAGTTGTCCCTTCTCTCTCTTTAATAATCAATTTGCCTCTCTGTACTCCATCATTCCTGTCAACTTACAAGCATGCTATAATTACATCTGCCCACCTAAAAAACAAAAAGGACTCTAACATTCATGCCCCTCCAGCCATAGCCCTATTACTCTGCTTTCCCTTATAACAATCCTTGAAACAAAATCACTATGACTATATTGACTGTCAATTCTTCTCCTCCTATATTCTCTTGAACTCACTACACCAAAACTGTTCTTGTCAAAGTCACCAATGACCTTCACATTTCCAAAGCTGACAGTCTATTCTTAGTCCTCAGCAGTCCATTAACAATATTTATCACTTGTCTTTCTAGGATTGTCCTTGAATCTTCTTCTATCTCAGAGGAAGAAAAACATTTTCCCTCCAAAGTTGGAAGATGTTGCTATACTTCTCTTTTCTACATGGGATAGCCCAGGGCTTAGATGTTGGCCCTCTTCTCTATCTACATTTACTCTCTGCATCTCTATCCAGTCTCGCAGCTTTATTCATTCATTTATTTACTGTTTGTTTGTTTTTTAGAGAGAGAGGAAAGGAAAGAGAGAGAAACATCGATTTGTTGTCCCATTTATTTATGCATTCATTGGTTGCTTCTTGTATGTGCCATGACCAGAGATCGAACCTGCAATCTTGACGTACCAGGATGATGCTCTAACCAACTGAACTTACAGGGCCAGGGCCTAGTCTCACAGCTTTAAATAAAAATTTGAGGGTCATCAGCATATGGGTGGTATCTCCAGTCTCAATCTCTCTCCTGAACTCCAGACTTATATATCCAACTGCCTATCCAATAGCTCCACTTGGATATCTAATAGGCAACTCAAAATGAACATGGCCAAAATGGAACCTTTATTTTCCCCATAAACCTGCTGTTATTCCAGTGTTACCAAATCAGTAAATGGCAACTCCATTCTTCTAACAGTGAGCCCCAAATCAACTGTGCCCTCTTACATTATTGTTCCTTCAGCCCTATTTCTTCCTCGGTACTTACTTATCACCACTTTGTATTACAATTTTTATTGTTTTGTCTCTTTCCACTTACACAGGAGATCTTTGAGGGCATGCACCTGCCTTATTTGTTTGAATCCACAACACCTAGCACAGTGTATGTTGGATTATTTGTATAAAGAGGCAGTGAAGTTAAACAAATCCTGAGAAGGATCAGATACCTCTTCAGAAAAAGATTTTGAAGTAGAAAAGCATATTTTCCACTGGTTCCTTAGTACAAGTTAAGATAGGTACTTGGTAATAACTCCAAAATCTCAGTGGCTTGAAACAACAAGGTTTATTTCACTCTACATTTCAAACATAAGTCACCTGGGAAGCTTGCTCTGGGTCACATACTGGTGGACTAGCCACCATCTGAAACACCAACAGTCACCACAACAGAGGGAAAGAGAGTGGTAAATTACATACCAGAAGGTATAGCATCATTCCTGAGCATATTTCACTGACCTAAAGCAACTCACAAGGCCATTCCCAAACCCAACTTCAAGGGGGCAAGCAAGTACAATTGTTATCACATGCCCAGGAGACAGAAACCAAAAATATTTGATGGACAGCACTAATGACTACCATATCCTTAAAAAGAAGCTTCTAGTTCTAAGCAACAAGATTTTAACACCTGATCTCTATTCCTCATCTGTGAAAATAAACACCATTACTAAACCACACACTTGCAAAATACTATCCATGGGTCTTTAGGAATGTAACTTCACCAGTCAGGCCTGCCCCTTTCATCACTCAGAAGTCAGAGTTAAGCAAAGAAGCCAAGTATGAGTGACAGGAAAGTGCTGAGACCAAATGTGCTAGAAATGTTCAATGTCAAAAATCAAGCAAAGGCTGGAATGGGTAAGAAAAGCATGCTCAGTTATGCAGAAGTGGGGAAAGGAGGGGAATCTTCAACAAATTTCTTTTACCAAAGGTATAAAACAGCCAGGTCTTGGGGTTCCTTGCACTACCCCTTGTCTGAAGACTAATGAGTTTTACTCAAACTATTTGGTAGAAGATTCAGAGTTGGATTAGTAAAGTTAACCAACATTTATCTTTTTAGCATAAAACATTACTCTAAAAATAGCTGCACATGGCCATGTTTTTAGAAACAGGGAAGGCAGCAGTTTATTTTAGAGATGGATTTTACTGGGAAGCTCTTTTTTCCCCTTAAATGTCTCAAAGACTCAAGATTTCTAAGCTCAAGATGATCTGGGCCTGTACTGGAGTAGCTCAGCCGTTGAGCATCAACCTAGGATCCAGGAGATTGCGGTTTGATTCTGTCAGGGCACATGCCTGGGTTGAGGGCTTGGTCCCCAGTCCGGGGCGTGCAGCCGATCAATAACTCTCTCATCATTGATGTTTCTATCTCTCTCTCTCCCTCTCCCTTCCTCTTTCTGAAATCAATATATATATATATTATATATATATATTTTAAAAAAAGATCTGGGATGAACCCCAAGTCTACAGAGAGCCTGGATTTAACAGATGATTGTTCCAAGTTCTAAAGTATTCTGTGCAGTTTCATTCTATGTAAAGTTCAAATACTTTGTAACAGTGAAACTGGCTGCCAGAAATGTTAGGATGTTAGGATGGATTGGAGATGGCTATCATAAGCAGCTAAACACCCGGAACTGTTAAATCCACAGGGAATTCCATTGAAGGGCAGAGCAGGAGTTCAAACAATGTCACCTGCCAAATTAAAAGCAAACAAGGACTCACAAATGCAACCATGGGAATCTAGCTTCCCCTCTCCTATCCTTTATTCATTCAACAAACATGCATTAGTTGCTGGGAAGGAATGCTAGGAAGTAAGAGAGGAACAGGATTCTAAGATTTAGTTCTTGCTCTCCATTAATTTGGCTTATTTAAAAGAAACCAAAAACAAATCGGTGAGCAAGCAGTTAAAAATACGATCCCTTAATCACTACAAGGGTATAGAAAAAGCAGTTCTAACATCTAAGTTCAAAATCTCCTTTCAAGGGAACAATACCATATTTGCTTTGCTAAGTAGCTAAAAGAGAGAAAAAAGCAAACCAAAAAAAACCCTCTTCTGGTTTAATGGCAGTTTAGCAGTGCCAAAGCCCATTTCTTTCTCTCACCGTCCCTCCCTCTCAATGGTCTCCGCCGCAACCCCTCCATCATTCCAACCTCCACATTCCGCAGGCAGTCCCAGGCCAGCTCCATCACAAACAATGCCCGGACTATCAAGGTCACAAGGAGCCCAAAGGCACAAGGAACAGAAATCGAAAACAGATCTTCCTTTATCGAAAGGGGGCGGGGACCCTCCCCAATAGCACCCTCCCCAGTAGCACCCTCCCCATACCGAGGCACCCGGGAGTTCTGTCTCTAGGTTCAGGGGCCTGGGACCCGCCGCTTTCGGGGTTCCTGGGCCTCTTTTTCCTATCCAACCAGTTAGTTTTCCCTCCTGCGCCCCTAATGACCTCCAGCTTCCCCCAACCTGAGCTTCCCTTTGTGGAGCGAGGGAGCGTCGCGAAGCAGGCTGGCGCGGGGGGAGACGAGGAAATGCGCCATAGGGGAGATGCTGTCAGGGTTTGTATGCGGGTAGCGGGGAGGGAGGGGGTACTGTAGGGAAGCCTCGGTCAAGGGGAAAGGCACTAGAAGAGACTTAGGATAGGGGGCATTACAGATAAGCCTTTCCAGGGAAACCCATTTGGGGTTTCTATACAGGGGAGCTATTGTGTGTGTGCGAGTCTCTCTAGCGGTTTCTGGGGGCAATAATCTATGGGGCAGGCAAGTGACCTATCCGTAGAGAAGGCACTATGGAGATTCTCTACAGAAAAACCCTTGCAGCCGGAAACGTCGTGTAGAGGTGGGGATATCACAGTAGGGGGTCCTCCACGGGAGAGCCGTTGTGGGAGCCTCTACACATGACACCGTTCCTGGGGAAACGTTCCTCAGGGAGCCGTTTAAGGAAAAACCATCCGCTTGGAAGCCATGCCCGGCCACACCCTGTGCTCCGAGGCGTCGCCGGACCCCAACAACCCGCAATCCCCGGCCAGGCCGCCCCTCGGCAGCCTCGGCCCCGCGTACCTGACGAAGTGCGACCCGCGGCCGGGACCGCCAGGAGACCACGCGCGGGGCAACCCCAGCCGGTGCGGGGGGTACACGTCCATGGCGGCAGGCGGCGGGCAGCAGAGGAGAACCGTGCCGCTGCGAGGGTCTTACAGGCCAGAGGGGCGGCTCCGGGGCCTTTGCAGCCGGGCGGGGCGGCTGGGCGGCGGGGCGTGCCGGGTGGGCGGGGGGCGCGGCGCGCGGGGGCACGTCGGGGGCGGGGGCGGAGTCGGATGCCGGCTGGGAGCGGGGGCGGGGGCGTGACGACTGGCGGGGACGCCGGGCCCGCGCGCTGACGCAGGGCCGGGCCCTCCCTAGGCTGCGAGGCGTCGGGCCGGACGCTGGGATCGCCGGTACTCGCGACCAGGGCTGCCGCGCGCTGCTCTGCCGCGTCCGCAGGCCCGCAGCTGTGCAGTGGGACTCTGGGGCGCCGGCAGCCACGCAGCGGGGCGCGCCCGGGGTGGGGCCTCGCTCCGCCCCGCCCCGCCCCGTTAAGCCGGCTTTGGCCTCCGGCGCAGCCTTCCTCGGTGGCAGCCAGGTCCCCGGACCTGAGCACCTCCTTAGTGCCCTGCTCGCTCCCCGCGGTCTCCCAGCCTGTACTTCGCTACTGTTTTCAAACCCGCTGCTAATCAATTGCACACCCTCCCTTCGAACCCCTACCCGACCTCAGGTTAGCAGTGCGCGCCCAGTCTGCGCTGGGCATGGGCGTTAGAGGCTCATAAGGGCCCAGAGGATCCCGACCTTTTTCTGTTCAGATCTTGGCTTGCCCCGTTTCCGACTGCAGGGCCATAATCAAGAAGCCTAATCTCACCGAGTCTCGGTCTTCTCGTGTGTAAAATGGGGGAAATGCCTCGTTGACAGTATTGCCAGGAGTCCTGTATATGCAGGACGTATTGAACGATTTTGTCCTGCGTCATGTATTAACTTTGCCAGGATACCTTAAATGCCCTGTATTAATCTTTTTGCAATCAATTACAAAAATATTAGAGCTATTTTTCCACCAAGGTAACTGGCACTGAAATCACTGAAATGGAATACTAGCTGGAAATCCTACCTCCATAAGTAAAAGATCTGGACAATCCGATAGTGTCTCCAGCAATGTTTAACTGAAGGACCAAAAGAAGGGACTAGAAATGAAAAGTACTTATTTTTCATATTCAAGGAAGGAAAAGACTTTTGGCTCAAGTTCAAAGTCGTGAACAAGATATTTAGAGACGTTTAGAGATAACGTCACGTCAGAACACAGACACTGAAAATCAGCCAATCAGCGACAGCCTCACTACAATGGCTGAGCTTTTGAAAATCAGCCAGTCAACAGCGGCTAAACTCCGACGGTAGCTTAGCTTCTGAAAGTTAGTAAATCACTGACAGCTCCCTGCTTCTAGACACCAGCCAATCGGCAAGTGCCTCACTCCAGGGACCAGGCGTCTGAAAGGTGGCGGGTCCCCAGTTGCCTTCCAACAGTGACCGCGCTAACCGAGCTGCAAGTCGGCCAGTCGCTGGACGCTCCCGCTTCTGAAGCCGCCAGTCCCTGAATGCTGGCTTCCCAAAACCTGTACGATCAGTCCTGGTTTTGTTTAGGGAGACTGTGCCTTACAAGCACAGCTTTCCTTTCCTGACAGACGAGAAATTAATCTTTTTAAAAATCATATACTGAGTCAAACCCCCCCCCCCCCGTCCTTGCCCCGCAAGTTCTAGGTTCACAACCCTTTCAAGATTCACTTCTCGCCGTTATTTTTGAGTTTGAACTTGTGACAAACGCAATGTTGCAGCCATGAGATTTTCAAAGACAACGTTTTCAATTATTGTGATGGTTGCTATTAACCCCCCTATGTTTTTAGAACATTTTCGTCACCCTTTTAGCAGTCATTCACCATTTCTTTCCAACCATCCCAGCCTTGGGCAATCACTAATCTTTCTCTCTACATATGGATTTGCCTATTCTGGACATTTCATATAAACAGAATCATATAATATGTGGTCATTTGTGACAGACTTATTTCATTTAGCATACTTTTTGCAAGTATCATTCATGTTGTAGCATGTACCAGAATTTCATTTTTTATGGTTGAATAATATTCCATTTTATGGATATATCATCTTTCTTGTCCATTTATCAGTTGATGAACATTTGGGTTGTTAACACCTTTTTACTACGTTTTTTAGTTAATGCTGCTATGAGCGTTCTAGTACAAGTTTCTGTGTGGACATACATGTTTTCAACTATCTTGGGTATATAAGGTAGGAGTGCAATTACTGGGTCAGTGGTAACTTTGTGTTTAATCTTTTGAGGAACTTCCAAACTGTTTCCCAAAGTGGCTGTACCATTTACATTCCCACCAGCAAATATGCAAGTTCCAATTTCTCCACATTCTCACCAATATTAATTATCCATCTTTTTTATTATAACCATCCTAATGGGTGTGAGTGGTATCTCATTTTTTGTTTGTTGTTTTATTTACATTTTATTTTTATTGAGGTAACTGGTTTATAACATATAAGTTTTAGGTGTACATTATAATTTGACATCTGTATATATTACATCATGCTCTCACCACCATCATTGTGGTTTTGGTTTGCATTTCCCTGATAGCTAATGATGTTGAGCATATTTTTTATGTTTTTATTAGCCATATGTATATCCTTTCGGAGAAATGTCTGTTCAGGACTATCACCCATTTTTATGGGATTGTCTTTTTATTAAGTTGTAATAGTTCTTTATATATCCCTTGTCAGATATATGCTTTGCAAAGATTTTCTCCATTCTGTGGGTTGTCTTCACATTCCTGTGTCCTTTGAAGCACAGCATTTTTAATCTATATTTATCTATTTTTTTCTTTAGTTATTTGTGCTTTTAGTGTCTTATTTAAGAAACCATTGCCTAATCCAAGGATTTACCCCTACATTTTTTTCTAAGAGTTTAATATTTTTGGCTCTTACATTTAGATATTTGATCTATTTTCAGTTAAATTTCATATCAGGTGTAAGTAAGAGTCCAACTTCACTCTTTTGCATGTGGCTATCCAGTTGTCTTAGCGCCATTTCTTTTTTTTAATTTTTAAAAAAGATGTTTTTATTGATTTCGGAGAGAGGAAGGGAGAGGGAGAGAGAGAAACATCAATGATGAGAGTCATGGGTCGGTTGCCTCCTGCACGCCCCCTGCTGGGGATGGAGCCTGCAACCTGACCAGAAATTTAACCTGACCTTCATGGGTCGACGCTCAACCACTGGGCCACACCAGCCAAGAAGCATCACTTCTTGAACAGGCTATTCTTTTCCCATTGAATTGTCTTAGCACCCTTGTTGAAAAGTGATTGTTACCTCTTTTTCATTTGAATCCTAAAATGCCAAAATGCAAGTGTGAATTTCATGATGAATTTTCTGAACAGTGGACATTTATTAAATGAGAAAAAGTCTTTTGAAACTCTTTGTGCACTATGCAAGTGTCTATTCAGTATTGAAAATGGTAGAAAGTCAGATATAAACCAGCATATACTAACAACTAAGAATAAAATATGTATGATTTTTTAAACTTGTATCAAAGTAAGCAATAAAACAAAATTTTGATTAAGAGAAATTTGGATGAAGAAGATAAAATAATCATAGCAGAGGCTGTAATAGTTGCCCACACTGTATATTGTCAGTCTTTCAGCTCAGATGACTCTCTTTTTTCTTTTTTTAAATCCTCAACTGAGGATGTTTTTCATTGATGAGAGAGCGAGCGAGGGGGGGAGGGGAGAGGGAGAAAGAGATAGAGAGAGTGGAAGAGAAAGAGAGAGAAACATCAAGCCCTGACCACAGGATTGAACACACAACCTGGGTATGTGCCCTGACTGGGAATCGAACCCGAGACCCTTCAGTGCATGGGATGACACTTTAACCACTCAGCGACCAGCCAGGGTTTCAGATGACTCTTTGAATGTACTGCTACCAGAAGTATTTTCTAATTCCAAAATTGCAAGCAAAATTCCAAATGCCAGGACAAAATTACTGCAATAATTAAAAATGTAATAACTCTATTTACTGTTGCAGTGATTATCAAAGCTCTAAATGGCTCATCTTTGTATGGCATCATTACAGATGCAAGTAATTACAATACAGAAAAAAATGTTTGCTTTGCTTGTACAATACTCTTCTTGTAGGGCTATTTGGAATAAAATCCCTTCCAGATGAGACTTCAGAAACAGGAGTAAAATTTTGCAGAGACTTTCTTTTTATTTATTGATTAATTTTAGGAAGAGAGAAACATTGATTTGTTGTTTCACTTATTCATTCATTGATTCTTGTATGTGCCCCGACTGGGATCAAACCCACAACCTTGGTTTATTGGGATGACACTCTAACCAACTGAGCTATCTGGCCAGGCCCAGAAACTTTCTTATTAAGTTAGCAGTTGAGGAAAATTGTACTGCTTTTAGTGGAGATAATACAAATATAAATGTTGGCAGATGTTTGCATAAGGTGCAGACATTGTTTAGTCAAAGTTGCAGCAAAGCATGAATGATTCTATGGAAGCTATTGGCTGTCCTGCTCATATTCTGTATAATACTGCTCAAAGAGCATCTGATGTCCTTCCTACTGATTTTGATGTAAGTGTCATGAAATTGTTCTCTTATCCAGCATTTATGCTGTTCAAACTGAACAATTAAGGGATTTTTGTGATTTTGTTGGCATTCAGTATTCTTCATTTCTCTTGCCTTCAAAAACCTGTTAGCTCTCTTTAACAAATGGAGTTGAGAGAATCCTCAGTTTATTTGAAGCATGAAATCAAACTTTACTTCTAAAGAAAAGGCCTCCAAATTCTTATTGATTCTTAAAATAGTACATTAAGGGAAACCAATTTATTTCTTGTTCATAGTTTACAATTATCTCTTTAGAATAGGGTTATGCAAGCTGAAAGAGGGGAAAACAGTTATTGAAGCACCTTCATTGCTTGAGGGAACTGTTGAATGCATTAAAGGATTGGTGAAGAAAAATGTATTCCTTTAAGTATCAAGGCTGTTCTTAATAGGGCCATTACTTATAAACGTGAAAAAATATTCTGACTTGAAGTGGACTGTTCAGTGAGCAGTGCTGAACAATTGATTACCCATATGGAAAATAATTAAACCTCTATGTGACTCAGTATCTAAAATAAACAGCAGATAATTTAAATATGAAAAATAAAAATTTGAAGTTATTAGAGAACATCTTTGTAACGCAAGAAAATAGAGGGGTTTCTTAAATGAGAGAAAAATCAGAGTTCTAAAGACTGATATATTTGACCAAATCAAAATTCAAAATATATGTACAACAATGCATAGTATACAACTCAACACCAGGAAGACAATCCAATTAAAAAATGGGCCCTAGCTGGTGTAGCTCGGTGGTTAGAGTATCAGCCTATGGGCTGAAGGGTCCCGGGTTCAGTTCCGGCAAGGACACGTACCTCAGTTGCAGGCTTGATCCCCGGCCCTGGTAAAGGCTCGTGCAGGAGGCAACCAATCGATGTGTCTCTCTTACAAACAACAACAACAAAAAATAGGCAAAGGGCCGGGCCAGCATGGCTTAGTTGTTTGAGCATCAATCCATGAACCAAGAGATCAAGGTTCGATTCCTGGTCAGGGCACATGCCTGGGTTGTGGGCTCGATCCCCAGTATGGGGCATGGGAGAGGCAGCTGATCAATGACTCTCTCATCATTGATGTTTCTATTTTTCTCTCCCTCTCCCTTCCTCTCTCTGAAATCAATAAAAACATGTTTTTTTTAATTGTGCAAAAAATGGGCAAAGGACCTGAATAGACACTTCTTCAAAGAGGACATACAGATATGACCAATAGATATATGAAAAAATGCTCAATGTCACTAACCATCAGAGAGATGCAAATTAAGACTACAGTGAGGTATCACTTCACCCCTGCCGGAATGGCTACCATCAATAAATTAAAGAACAAGTGCTGGCAAGGATGTGGAGAAAAGGGAACCCTAGTACACTGCTGGTTGGAATGCAGACTGGTACAGCCATTGTGGAGAACAGTATGGAATTTCCTCAAAAAATTAAAAATGAAACTGCCGTTTTACCCAGTGATCCCACTTCTGGGAATATATCCTAAGAATCTCAAAATACCAATCAGAAAGAATATACGCACCCCTATGTTCATAGCAGCATTATTTACAATAGCTAAGATCTGGAAACAGCCCAAGTGCCCATCAGGAGATGAGTGGATAAAAAAGCTGTGCTACATTTACACAATGGAATACTACGAAGCTGTAAAAAGGAGGAGCTCTTACCCTTTGTGACAGCATGGATGGACCTGGAGATTATTATGCTAAGCTAAATAAGCCAGTCATATCTAAATGATACACTAGATCAGATGGATTTAATTGATATTAAATCCAGAACAGTCCACTCCAAAGCTACACAATAGATATTCTACTCAAGTGCACATGGGACGTTCTCAAAGATAGACCATGTTAGGACCCAAAACAAGTCTCTATAAGTTCAAGAAATCATATCAAGCATCTTCTTGGACATTTACACAATGGAATACTATGCAGCTGTAAAAATAAAGGGTCCTTTACCCTTTGAGACAGCAAGGAGGGACCTGGAGAGTATTATGCTAAGTAAAATAATCCAGCCAGAGAAAGACAAATATCACATGATCTTACTCATATGTGGAATCTAATGAACAAAACAAACTGATGAACAAAGTAGATCCAGAGACACAGAAGCACGGAACAGACTGAGAGATCTCAGAGGGAAGGTGGGGGTGAGTAGATGGGTGGGGAGGGACTAACCTAAGAATTTATATGCATATATGCATAACCCATGGACACAGACAATAGTGGGGTGAAGGCCTGGGGGGAGGGGTACAGAGTAGAGGGGTTCAATGGGGGGGAAGGGGATATTTGTAATACTTTCAACAATAAAGATAAATTTTAAAAAATTAAAAATAAAAGACAAATGTCACATGATCTCACTTATATGTGGCATCTAACGAACAAAATAAACTGATGAACAAAATAGGACAACAGACATGAATACATGGAACAGACAGACAGATCTAAGAGAGGAGGAGAGTGGTGGGGGGACTGGAAGAGATTAACCAAAGAACATATATGCATGTATGCTTGGCCCATGGACACAGACAGTAATGTGGTGAAGACCTAGGGTGGGGTAGGGGCTGGGTGGAAGGAGGCAAAGTGGGGGGAAATGGGGGACTACTGAAATACTGTCAATAATTAGACAAACAAAAACAATGTGTAGTATAACCAAGCTAACTGTTCATGCTGTAACATGGATAAAGCTTGAAAGCATTATGCTAAGTGAAAGGAGCCATTGCAGAAGATTGTATATTGCATGACACTATTTTTATGAAAGGTCCAAAGTAAGCAATCCTACATAGAAAAAAGTAGATTAGTAGTTTCCAGAGGTTTGCAGGAGAGGGGGGATGAAGAGTAACTTCTAATACATACAAGATTTCTTTTGGTAATGATGAACATGCTCTAAAATTAGGTGGTGGTGGTGGTTGCACAATTCTGTGACTATAAAGTCCAATGAATTGTATACTCTAAGTGGCTGAATCTTATATGGTGTGTGAATTATTTCTCAATGAAACCTTTTTTTTAAAAGGCAAGACACACAATGGGTTAAGATAGTTGCAGTGAGTATTACTGACAGATTATATCAAAGAATCATGTAAAACAATAAAAGTGACAGACAACTCAATATAAAAATGCACAAAGAATTAACATTGGCAATTCAAAGATGAGGAAACTAAATAACCATAAGTAAATGCTCTCAACATCATTAGTAATAAAGGAAAAGAATTAAAATAATGAGATACCATCACACCCATTAATGTGGAAAAAATATTCAAGAGTTTGCATTATGCAATGTTATCAGGATATGGAAAAATGGGAATTCTCATATACTTCTGGTGGAAGTATAAATTAATATAATCACTTTGGACAGCAATTTAGTAACATTCAGTAAAGTAGAAGATGCTTATATGTCCCTATAATCCAGCAATTCCACTTTTTTTGTTGTTGTTAATCCTCACGTGAGGATATTTTTTCCAATGATTTTTAGAGAGAATAGAAGGGAGGGAGGGAGGAGGGAGAGAGAGAGAAAAAGAGAGGAACACTGATGTGAGAGAGACACATTGAGTGGTTGCCTCCCGCACATACCCCATGCCCCAACCAGGCCAGGGATGGAACCTGCAACCCAGGTACGTGCCCTTGACCCGGAATCAAACCCATGACCCTTCGGTGCGCGGGCCCATGCTCCAACCACTGAATCACGCCAGCCAGGGCCTAACAATTCCACTTTTATTTTTTAAAATATGTTTTTATTGATTTCAGAGAAAAGGGAAAGGGAGAGAAAGATAGAAACATCAGTGATGAGAGAGAGTCATTGATAGGCTGCCTCCTGCACTCTCCCTACTGGGGATGGAGCCTGCAACCCACCACATGCCCTGACTGGGAATCGAACCGTGACCTCCTTGTTCATAGGTCAATGCTCAACCACTGAGCCACACTGGCTGGGCAACAATTCCACTTTTAAAGAAACTCTTTCATGTGGGAACATGTGAAATAAGTCCAAAGATGTTTATGGCACATTTTTGTAACAGTAAAATTTGGGACGGGGTATTTAATAGCTATCAATAGATAAAATGTGAAATATTAATCAAATGTGGAATATTCATTCAATGTTATACAATTCAATGAATATAGATAAATTTTAGAAATATAGAGTTCAGTGAGCTGCAAAAGAATATTTGCATTATGACAGCTGTATTAGTCAGGTTTCTTTAGAGAATCCAAACCAGTTATACATATTCAACATCCTTCACAATAGAAATGCAAATTAAAATTTCATTTTCACTAAGATTAGCAAAGTTAAGCTGGTGTGGCTCAGTTGGTTGGAGCATTCTCTTGTGTACCAGAAGGTCTCGGATTCCATTCCCATCAGGGCACATACCTAGGTTGTGGGTTCAACCCCCGGTTGGGGCACATAGAGGAGGCAACCAATCAATGTTTCTCTCTCATGTTGATGTTTCTCTCTCTCCCTCTTCCTTCCCCCTTCTCTAAAAAAATCAATTTAAAAAAGATTAACAAAGTTAAAATAATACGCATTCTTACATTTGCTGGTAATGGGGAAATTGGTATAACTTCTATGGAGGACATTTTGACAACATCTAACTAAATCACAAATATACACATTGGCCATATTTTTGACCCAGAAAATTTCACTTCTAGGAATTTATCCCACAGATTTTTTTTCACATACGTATGAAATTACGTATGTTTAAGTATGTGACAAGTACTGCTAATTGTCCACCAATATCCACTTTCCTTTCTTATAAAAGAACTTGATTTTTTCAATAGTGACAATAAGCCCCATAAAAACCTATCATTTTTAAGCCAGGGTAGTCACATGGCACAGTCCTGGCCAACTAAATACAAGCCAAAGACACTGGTTGGACTTCAAGGAAAATTCTTTAAGAAGACAGCACCCATGAACATGTCTTTCGGCTCTTCGTCTTTTGTCTTTTTTTCTGGCCTGCAATGCAGAAGCAATGTTTGGAGGAGCAGCAGCCATTTGTGAATATGAGGATGAAACACACACACATACACACACACACACACACACACACACGAAGGCAAAGAGTGTAGAAAGAGCCTGGAAATGGTACTGAGCAACTTTTCTTGTCCTAGAATTCCTTCCTCTGATGCCTTTCTATGAGAAGAAAATATATCCTATTTGATTAAGCTTTTTAAAGTTAAATTTTCTTTTACCTTTAGCCAAATGTAATCCTCACTGAATCAAAAGATTTTCATGGTAATACCAATTGCCACATTGTTAATAATACCAATAAAATTGAAAACCACCTAAATGTCCATTAATAGGAGTCATGCTAAATAAACAATGGTACATTCATGCAATAAAAACTATGCAGCCAGAAAGATGAGTGAGGAATATTTTCAGGTATTGATCAGCAAGAATCTTCAAAATACATCATTAAATGAAAACATAGAGAACAATGTGCCCACTGTCCTATCATTAATGTGATCAAAAAAGGAGGGGTACAGTTTGGATAACTAAGGGGAACAGGGCTTTGCAGAAAGGCTCATTTTTCAAGATCCTAGGAAAAAAGGGAGCTCCTGATGGAGAAACAAAGAGAAGTGAGGATTTAGGGAAGCTGCTGCCCCCTAAACCTTTCACCTCCCCCTCTTCTGCTTTGGCAGCTATTTCATCCACAGTCTTTGGGTCCTCCTGTGGAGCACTTCCTTGTGTTATAATACTCCAAGGAGTCAAGTGGGCTGATGAGACAGTTCCAGAGCGAGCTGGATGACTGGGTGGGTGGGTGGAATGAGAAGCCTCTGCTCAGAGGGCAAGTCTGGCAAGACAGTATTGCCACTGTCCTCTGGCAAGCCCCCATGGACTCAGTTCTAGGGAGAGGGGCTCAGAGCGGAAACAGTGGTTGTCACATAAAATCTTAGTGAGATGGAAGTCTAAAGTTGTCCCTTTAGGGCCATCATGTAAGAAAGTGGCCTCAAGATATATTTCAGCAGTTTCAGCACAGAGTGGCCTTGGCATCAGATACAGTTCACAAAGATATAAGAAATAAAAGGGCATATATAACACTCTTTTTATACAATAGAGGCCTGACTGGTGACATTAGCAGAGGGAGAATGAAGGATTCTAAGAGGACTACCCAAGAGTGTTCCCTGGTCATTTCCAGAATATAAAGGAGTCTGTGGTAGAAGGGAACTGAAAGTTTCAAAATATCGATCATATCCATTAAGTAAGCCATTGTATTTAAAATAGCTATGACATCATAATGCACAGGGCTCTGATTGCATCTGATTTTCTAAAAAAAATCTCTGTTCATAATTTTGGTAGAAACATTAAATGAGTGTTCATCTCAGTGTATCACATCAGTCAGCTTGTCACATTAGTAATTGTGCTAAGTGTCATCCCTTGGTCAAGACGGTGACTACCAGATCTCTTCATGGTAAAGGTATCTTTCCTTTTTGTAATTACTAAATATTCTTAGGGTGGTACTTTCCGACCTTTTGAATATCCTTTTTCCCAACCCCTTTCTTTGTAATGGTTTTATCTTCCATTGATGAGTCCTGTCTAAATCAATTATTACTAAAATGTTTGTCAAATGATGGTATTTTCCATTTGTACCATCCTTTTACATTGACTAGTTGGCATTTTTCTACAAAAAACTTTCTTTTCTATCTCCCTTAAAATGTTTTGTGTTTATATCAATATAGATGGATAAATTCCTTTTTATTTAATATAATATCATCAACCCCTGAATTATTCATTTGAGGCTGGCATTGCCCCAGATTTGACATGGAGCCCTCTTTAAAATAGATTCTAAGGCACTTTCTTCATCTTCTAGGGGTGGAATCTGGGGTTCTACATATATAACTGGCTACTTAGTCCTACTTATGCTCATTAAAGTTTGCAACGGAGAGGTGAAGCCCTTCCAAAGAACCATTAAAGGGGTATCTGTCTCATAGGGATGGAGAGGGACTAGTAAGAAGTAGAGAGGCTGGAAGACAAGATACCTACTAATTCTTGCTAAGTTACAGCAATGTTTATCTGAATAATGGGAATCATTTGCTTTCATTCCCAAAGGTGAGATTGATATTTGGATTTGAACATTGATATAATCAGGAAAAGGCCTGGATCAAGATGGTGAAAAGCACACTCTGTCATTTCTGCTGAAAACTCCCAATGAAATCCAGAAAAGACATGAAAGAGAGAAAATAAACAGATGTATAGCAGCATCACGAAACTAAAAAAGTACCAAACAGTTTAAGAAAGTTCTGGAAGATAGAGAGCAGAAAGAAATGCATGGCAAAAAAAAAGGGGGGGGTAATTGAGCTTGTGTGTTAATGTTGGATTCCTCCCAAAACCTTACTAAAATACAGTAAATTAGAAAAAAAAGTACAAACCCACAAGGAATAAAATAGTAGGTACTGAGGCAAGACTGGACTAGTGATGTCAATAATATTTTAGATGTTGCCTGGCATAGGAGAGAAAGAGAAAGTGATTCCACACTTAGAAAAAAAGGCAAAATTATAATAGACTGATTCCTGATATCTCAAGGAAACACGTTCTCAAACCCTGTTTGAATAAAAGCAGAACCTTGTGTCCTGGGGAATGTAATTCCATTGCCATAGTGTATTTAATAGAGACATAGCTATTGAAGGCACAGCCAGTTTTATGGTCCTATATAGTTATAGTTCAACTTTAGAAACCAATAGTTTCTATGGTTTTATAGCCTG
Source organism: Miniopterus schreibersii (assembly GCF_964146895.1). NCBI lineage: Eukaryota > Metazoa > Chordata > Mammalia > Chiroptera > Miniopteridae > Miniopterus > Miniopterus schreibersii. Next base: position 64,764,692 of record NC_138110.1, read on the forward strand.
GATGTGTGGATGTACACAAGGATTTTATTGCCCTGAAGAAAGTTAACCAATCTTGAATCTTACCTAGCAAATTGTTTTTGGAATTCCTTTCATTAGCTCCAACAATTTATACTCTCTCTCTCTCTCTCTCTCTCTCTGTTTTTCAAGCACTGGCAAAACAGTTTTGTGTTTGTTTTTTTGTCTACCGGCTGGTTCCTTTCTTGACAAGTTAAATCAAATGTTGACAACTTCTCAGAATCTTTAGTTTCAGAATTTTGCTCTAACATTACCTGCAGTTTCCTCAGTTCCGCTAAGTAGATAGGGGTGAGTCAGTAAGAGGAAAACCAATTTGTGCTTCAGCACCTCAGAAAGGTTGAGAGATTGGAAACACCACATATCTCTGATGTCAGGGGTGAGGGCTGGTGCTGGAAATGGAGGACATGGTTGAAAATCTTGGCCCTCCTCTACCAGGACAGAAAACTACCGTTTGTCATCTGGAAAAGTTGGACCCCAAAGTTCTCAGCTTAAGGAGATCTGGCACAGCTGAAGGTGAGGTGGGGAAATGAATGAAGGCTCTAGCTGCACCAGGGCCATGTATCTTGGAGTGCTTATTAAATGTATAAATCCACAGCACTGCTCTTCACCCTTCTGAAGGAGCAGATCCTGGGACATTGCCTTTGCCTGGATTCTCTAGAGAACAGAGCAAGAGGTCTTAATGAAAGTGCCGTTGAGAACAACAAAAGTTAGGGAAGGAGACAAAGCAAATGCGAGGTGGCATATTAGTGGGCTTGCTGCAGCTTCAAGAAAACACACCTGGCCCTGCCTGGGTTGATCAGTTGATTGGAGTGTCGTCCCATACACCAGAAGGCTACAGGTTCGATTTCTGGTCAGGGCACATACCTAAGTTGCAGGTTTGATCCTGGGTCGGGAGCATGTGGGAGGGAGGCAGCCGATAGATGTTTCTTTCTCATCTTCCCCACCCCTGTCTAAAAATCAATTAAAAAAAAAAATCTTCTAGTGAGGATTAAAAATGAAAAGAAAAAGAAAACATACCTGGTTGCTTAGTTACACAGGAGTCTTCCTAAAAGGTTGTGCAAACCCACCAGGTCTTGAAGTGGTCCACTGAGGGGCGAAAGGGAAAGAAGATTATTCTCTGGCTCCTTTCTGCCTCTTATTTTGCGCTGGCCACATTTCCCCTGTGGGGTGTTAATCGTAGCCTGGGAATATCTTTCACTCCTATAGAAGAGGAGGTCAAGTTACTGCCTGACAGGTTCACTGAGTCATGCATGGGTGGTAGGAAAATAGCAAGTCCCTTAAATAAGGAAATGCTGGCAGAGAAAAATTAATTCACAGAATTTGAAGGTCATAAATCAAGGCGTAATATTAAAAATATTTCACAATCTGTATGTCATGGGCACAGCTGAATGAGAAATTATTGTAAGTATTACAAGACAAAGAAAGTATTGTGTTGACGACCTTAGGAACCAAGAACCTCAGTCCAGGAGAAAAAAACACAAACATAAAACCCAAAGAAGTTAAGCAAAACTTCGGAGCCCTAAATTTGAATTCAGAATATTAGTTTGAAGCTAAGATGTATTTTCTTAAAAAAAAAAAAAAAGATTATTTTCTAGCTCTCTCTATATTTTTAAAAAAATCAAAAACAACAACCAAGTCACCAGGAATGAGTATCCCATTTTTTCCTCTGAAAAGAACCAGGGCAGCTTGAAGAAATGTCTGATTCCATGTCTCGGGCAGAAAATGTACACAGAAAGCCCTATACATCTTGTATTAGAAATAAAATTTTTTAAAAAACCTATAAAATACTATGGTAGGAACCAAGCTGTCATAGGGGAAAATTTGAGCAACTAAAAGAACAGTAACTACAATGAACTGAAAGACGTCAAGTACATTACTCATCAGATCATAATGATAATCAAAACAATAGAAACCAAACCAAACCAGAAGCTTTGAACCACTTTGGAGGATGCCAGGAAATCATCTCATTATTCTGAATACTTGTAAATAAAGGTAAATGAGCACTTTTACAGCTTTTACTGTACGAACTATATACCTGAGGGTAACTGAATAGTTGAAGAGGGAATATTATTCTTTATAGAACAATCACGGCCAATAAATGTATAAAGGATGATAGATTTAGGGTAAAGTATTAGATATTATAAATATTAGAATAAAAATAAAATAATGGTTCTAAGCTAGTTCTAGTATAACTTTCTACATTGATGAAAATATTCTATATTTGCATTGTTCAATACAGAAGCCACGAGCTATGGAGTACTTCAAATGTGGCCAGTGTGACTAAGGAATTTAATTTGTAATTTTATTCAATTTTCATTAAATTTAAATAGGCACATGTGGCTAATTGCTATTGTACTGGACAGTACAGTTCTAGGGCATGATTGTCTTTGGCTGCTAAAATCATTAGGTGAAAGACTGGTGGGTAGTTTATAATGGATGGATTAGAATGCCTGCCCCTGAATTTACAGATCAATCTTAAAATCACAAAAAGAGATAAACAGACATTGTATCTCCCAATGTGATGCAGTAGGCAGTATATAATACTACCCACGAAGTAATCTTACCAAAAATTCAAATCTCAATCTGATCGAGATTCTAGATCTAACTACTAGTTTAGGAACTGTAGGGAAGAGATAGCATGATAAACAGCATTACAGTGAAAGAGATCAGGGAAATATAGAATGTGGTAAACTCCTCAGAACAAACAATATGATTTATTGTGGTAACCAACACATATGGTCACAGTATCCCACACTGCAGCATTAGACAGAATCCGTGAGAAGGTGGCAGGCTGCACATGTGTGAAGCTGGCTGGAGCCTATGCAGAACTGAGCGAGGCAGCAATGACTGGATTAAGAAACAGGTGAGCCTGAGAGGGTCTGGAGGTGTGCACAGAGATGTTGGGCAGGATGGGGTGGGGGGAACCAGGGAAATTTGAATGCCGACAGGATATTGAGGAATTATTGTTTTATTGTCAACTTTTTGTGTGATAATGGTATAGCGGTTATGACATTTCTTCAGACCATATCTTTTAGAAAGTCACACTGAAGTACTTATACATGAAATAACATGATGTTTGCAATTTCCTTCAAAATAATCCAGTTGGTAAGGAAGAGTAGATGGAGGCATAGTTGAAACAAGGTTGCTCACAAGTTCTATGCTGATTTTTAAAACTTCACTAACATTCCTGTCTTCAGAAGGTAGAGCCTAATTTCCCTCCCCTTGACGGTGGGGTGCAGTGACGTGTTTCTAATGAATACAAGGTGGTGGAAGTAATCTTGTGGGTATCCCGACACTAGATCCCAACAGTCATTGAAATTCCTACCTCATTCTTTTCTGGATCATCTTGGGGGGGGGGGGCGGAAGCCACCATGCCCTGAGGACACTCCAGCAGCTCTATGGAAAGGTCCATGTGGCAAGAAACAGATGCCTTCTGCCAACATCTTATCAGCCATAGGTGACAGGTACCTTGGAAGAGATCCTTTAGCCCCAGTTAAGTAAGGCTTGAGATGACTGCAGCCTCATGACAGAGCCGGAGCCAGAACCACTCAGTTAAGTCACTCCTGAAATCCTGACCTACAAATAGGAGATAACAAATGTTTATTACTATTTTAATTTGCAAAGTTGGGATAATATGTTACGCAGCAATGGTCAACTGAAATGAGTTAGTAATTGTTCAAGCTGGGTGTTGGGTTCATTGTACTATTCTATTTTTGTGTATGTTGATGTTTTCCATGATAAAAATGAAATATTGAATTCCTATATTATATATGATATAAATGATTTCTAGATGGATTAAAGACTATCTATAAAAAAGCAAAAATGCCTAGTAAATTATCATCTTTGTTACCTCAAGATAGAAAAGAATTTCTTAAACAAGACACAAAAGGCACAGACTATAAAGAAAAGATTGTTAAATTCACCTACATTAAAAATAAGAACAATTTATTGAATTATACCATAAAGGAGCTGAAAAGATAAACTACAATTTGGAAAATATTTGCCGCACATATAATGAAGACAAGATTAGTATCTAAATATATAAGTAACTCCTACAAATCAATAAGAAAAAGATAATAGAACAAAATAGAACAGTGGTCAAAGGATAAGAATGCACAATTCACAGAAGGGGACACCTAGATGACCAATAAACAAAAGATTGATCAACCAGGATCTGCATGTCTGTGTTGGTCCCCATGAGTAATTAACACATACTCCCCTAGTAGCCCTCAACAATGAATGACTGGATTTGGTATATAAATACCCCTAAATACTCCAGCCCCCTTGCCTCTAAGGCATGTGTCCCACACCATTACCCAGAGTTTCCCCTGTAGCATTAAGCTCCAATTGCTCACACTAGTAACTAGCTTGATAAGTACCCTTTATTGACTTCCTTTCCCTTCCAGGTCTCCCTTCCCCACTCCCCACCTGCTTCCTGGAGTTAAGACCCATATTAATCCTTGCCGCAGGGCTTTCTTCTGGGGACACCTAAACTAATAGAAAATTGTTGAAGCTTCCTTGCCAGTATGAGACAGAGTTTGAGTCCTGGCAACAATGTGGGAACTTTCCACATGAAAAAAAATCTGTAACCTGCCTTGAAATGCATATGAGAGAAGGGGCCTGAAGGCTTCATGCCAGTCTTGAGGGTAGGGGCAATAGGCACAGACTTCAAAGCTGTCCCAAGCCCAGGACTGACTCACAGACTTCCTGTAGGTTTGCTTTTTTCTGTCCTTAATTAATGAACTTTGTTCATAATTAATGCCCTTGGCCCTGAATTGCTGGGGTTCATAGCTAAATCTTCCTTGTGCCTTGAGCCATTTTTGATATGCCGATCTGGCTTCAGCCTGTTTAACTTGGTAAACACTGCAATCTGGGCCACACCTCTAGTCACAGACCAGGCTTTTGGTCAGCTGCTTCTGTACACAGGGTTACTTGCCACCATCCTCCACCTTGGGGTTCCTGCCATAGTCACAGTATAGGTGGATGCAAGAACCACTTCGCCGTGAAGCCTGTGTTGCTGCCAGTGACGTCTCAGATAATGGGAGTTGGTGCCAGGGGCTCAGAAGCAACATGAGATGGAGACTTCTGTGTAGGATCAGAAGCCTTAATCACTACATTTGTGGTCTGTATCAGGGCCTTGGGCAAGCACTAGAAATAGAGATGGTGATTCTGGTGGCACCAGGACAGTGGGCTTTGATGGAAATTAGCTTGAGGAGGAGATGGCTTCTCCGGGAGCCAAAGCAGGAAAGGAGAAATGGACATCTTCTGTGGGTTTGCTATATTGTCTCAGTATTAACATCTCCCGTCATGGTGTTGGGTGTGTGTAGGTGGACTTCCAAATTCTTATTGCCTGTGTTAGTTATCTATGGCTATGAGACAATTTACCCCCAAATTTAGTGACTTATAACAACAACGGTTTCTGAGTCAGAAATTCGAGGGCAGCGTTACTAGGCAATTCTGGCTCAAGGTCTTTCATGAGGTCACAGTCAAGATGTTGACCAGGGCTGCCAGCATCTGAAGCCTTGACTGAGGCTAAAGGATCCACTTCCAAAATGACTCAATCACAGGGTTGGCAAGTTCGCGCTGGCTTTTTTCTTTTTTTTAGTGTGTGTGTGTGTGTGTGTGTGGAGAGAAAGAGAGAGAGAGAGAGAAACATGAATGTGAGAGAGACACATTGAGTGGCTACCTCCCACTTGCACCCTGACTGGGCCCGAGCCTGCAACCGAGGTATGTGCCCTTGGCTAGGATCAAACCTTCAGTCTGTGGGCTGACCTCTAACCACTGAGCCAGACCAGCTAGGGCCAAGCTGACTCTTAATGGGAGGCCTCAGTTCCTCCCCACTTGGGCTTCTCTACAGGCAGCAGACACATCCTCATTACAGGATGGCTGGCTTCTTCCTCCGCAAGTGAAAAGAGAGGAAGGGAGGGAGGAGAGAGAAAGAAAGAGAGAGAGAGATACAGAGAGGTTATCCTTTGAAAGACCTAGCCATAGGGGTCATATAGCATAATTCTATCACATTCTATTTGTTAGAAGTCTGGCCTTCTAGGAAGGGGAATTAAATTCCAACTTTTAAAGGGCATATCAAGGAATTTGTAGACATTTTAAAAAAGCACCACATTGCTTCCAGTTCAATAGCAAACTGTAACTTGGATTGTAAAGTTTTTTCCAGCTTCTATTTCAGATTAACGTTCTTCTCTTATAAAATCAGTGATGTACAAAATCAGTTGACCTAGTTGACCTGGCAGCACAGGGTTAGTTCCCCAAGTAGCTGGCAGAGCTCCTGGTGGCTTCCACAGAAAAGCCCCACAAAAACAGGAAGTGACCTTTATATCAGCTCAAGGGACAAGACCTTGGGAAGAGATCACCAATTTAAAGACAGACCACTTGAAATTTCTACAATAGAGAACTAAAATGTTTTTCCTGTACATAGATAAGATATTATGAAAAAAGTAATAGCATTAAAGGCAATTGGATTTGCTAAAGACAACACAAAGGACTTTAAATTAGAGGTTCCCAAACTGAAGCCATCCTTTTTGATAAAAATTTCTTGTAATTGTAAGTAACAACCTGTATTAGTTTCCTGTGACTGCTGTAACAAATTACCACAAACCCAGTGGCTGCAAAACTTCGTATGACCTAAACTCAGAAGTCCCAGCACATCACTTCCTCCACAGTCTATTGGTTAAGCAAACACTAACTACAGATTCAAGGAAGGGGTGTGTGTGTGGGGGGATTAGGCCCCATCCCTCTATGTAAGAGGACTTGCAACTACCTTTAATATACCACACAGAAGTAGAAAATGTAGGAAACTCCTTGGCAACAACAATAAAGGAGAAAGAAGATAGCAAAATTCCCCTTCACCGGTCAAGGCAAGATTTTGTTTGTTTTTTAAGGACAAGATAATTTGAGCACTTTCGAAGGCTAAGGCAAAAGAACAAGCAGAGGGAATAGCTTGAGGGAGTAAGAAAGAATGTTTGCTGCATCAAGGTTCAAGGGCAGCCGTATTGCTCTTCTGTGTCTGCAAACCATTTCCTTGCCATCCATGAATGTTTGGTAAAATAATGTGCAACGTCACAGCCTGGGTTCAGTTTTGCTGTGGGGAGTGAAGGCAAAGTCTGATTCCACTTCTAGAAGACAGGAGTAAGGGGGGCAGTGCCTCCTGAAGCGAGGGCATGGCTCCATGTCAACCTCCCCATCTGACTGGGGTCTTGCCAGAGCCTAGGGCCGTGTCTTCTATTTTCCTGCCCGGTCCTATACATTCCCATGTAGGACACCGCAGCAAAAAACAACCTGCAACCAGAATGCCAGCGGTAGGGCCTGGGCCAAACAGTAAGTTTCAGGAAGGAAAAGGAGAGATGTGTGGGTGGAAAGCTGAGGGTGAGGCTGTTGTGCAGTTCAGCTTCACCAGGCTTGCAGAGGAAGCAGATGAGGAAGGTCAGACCTGCGTACGGATGTTGGGGTATATCCTAGAATCTAAGAATTCTGTGCTCTGAGGTAAAGCTGAGAGTCTGCACAGGTGGATGAGGGACATGATTTGTCTCTAAGCAACTGCAAGATGCCCAGACTCTGAGGCAGCTGCCATCAGAATATTCCTCACAGCACGGGTTTATGTCAGACAATGCTCTGGTTATCTATTGCTGAGTAACAGACCTTTCTAAAACTTACAGGCTTAAAACAGCAGCCACTTTTTCATTTCTCAGGATGTTGGATAAGGCACAGGAGGAAAAGCTTGCTTCTGTTCTAGGCTGTGAGGAACAGCCAAGCTGGCTGGAACAACTTAGCTGGCCTCTTCCCTCAATGACCGGTCCCTCAGCTGGGATGGATTCAGCAGGTTCATGTGTCTGGGCCTCAGTTCTCGGTGATAACCGCGTCCCTGCTTTCCTTCAACGTCATCTCTGCACAGGGTCTCTCTACAGCAAGGTAGAAGGAGGGGGGGGGAGCCGTTTAGCATGATCAAGGGCTCAGAAATCAAGGCTGCCAGGCGCTCTTAAAGCTCGGATCTTGAACTGGCACATTGTCGCTTCTGCCGCCTTCTATTGGTTAAGTGGAGACAGGGTCAAGGACCACACAAGGTTATACTGCCAGAAAGCATGTTCCATTGGGGGGAAGGGGGGATCAAAATAATAAACTACCTGACAAGAAGGGGTCTACAGGCAGACTTGCGTGGGCCGAGGGTGCTCCAATCCCTAACTTTGTGCTGCCCCCTCCTCCTCGGAGGTGATTGGAGGGCACACAGTGGGGAGTAAGATTAACCCCAAGCTTCCTCCACAGAATGGGGTCTGATCTGCTGCTGGGTCGGCCCGAATCAAGCGGATTCATTTAGTCTGTTAAGCATTTACTGAGCACAGTCTACGCACCAGGTTCTTCACACGCATGTTATTTCGTTATTCCTGTTTCACAGGAGAAAGCAGAGGCTCGAATGCAGCGCCTAGCACCACACCGCGACGCGGCCTCCCAAGCTCTCGTCACCCCGCAGTTAGCGCTGGGGCCGCGCGGGGACGCGGGCCGGGGCTCCGCGAGGGCGGCGCTCGGCACGGCTGGCTCGGTCAGCAGACCGGCCGGCTCCCGGCAGCCAGCGGGAAGGGAGCGCTTCGGGACGGCTACCCCGTCGCCGCCCTGCCGGGCGAAGGCAAAAACTAGGCCGCTAGGGTGCCTTGGCACGGGGACCCGGGGTGGGAGCGGGGGTCGCAGGGATCCCCAGACTGAGGTCAGACGCCCACCGTCACGACCCCCAGCGCCGGACGCCCGCGGCCTCCGCGCCCGCTCGCGCGCACGCACCGGCCGGCCCCGCCCGCCGCGCAGCTCTGGCTCCGCCCCCAGGATTGGCCGCCAGAGCCACCGTCCGCACTGCCCCGCCCCGCACGGCCAGGCGACGAGGAGCCGGCCGTGCGGTGTGTATGTGTTCGCGGGGCGCCGTCTCAGCCCCGGGAAGATGGTGGCGGCGGCGGCGGCGACTGAGGCGAGGCTGAGGAGGACGACGACAACGGCGACAGCGCCCGCGGGAAGGAACGGCGGGCGGCCCCGGGACTGGGACGCAACCCAGGCTGGGAGGCCGGGGCCGGGGGCCGGGCTGCGCCTCCCGCGGCTGCTGCTGCTGCTGCTGCTGCCGCCTCTGCTGCTGTTTCCCTGGGCTGCCGAGGCCGCGGCGGCAGCGGCGGTGGTATCCGGCTCAGTCGTAGCCGAGGCCAAGGAATGTGACCGGCCTTGTGTCAACGGCGGCCGCTGCAACCCTGGCACCGGACAGTGCGTCTGCCCCGCCGGCTGGGTGGGCGAGCAGTGCCAGCACTGCGGGGGCCGCTTCAGGTGAGTGGAAGGTGGGGGCGGGGGTCGGGCCCAGCCAGAGGTTGAGGCTCGAGACAGCTTCAGGCCATAGGCGGATGCCAGACAGAAAGTGGGGAGGTAGGGCCGCCCCACGGTGTTTGAGGACCATTTGCTTCCGGGAGATCGTCGTCTATGGCCTGGAGTCTTTCTGTACTGGAAGATGAAAAGGTTCGAGGCAAAGGTGGGGGTACCCCCAAAGGGGTTTGGGTGCGGCGGGCTACATGGGAAGAAAGCTTAGGGTCCCAAAGTGTACCAAAGCCAGTCTCTGAAACTGGGCCTCTTTTGGATAAACGAGGTATGAAAGAAAAGGTGAAAAAGAGAGCTAGTCTTATTTAAACACTTCGTTTTAACATTTCCTTGTTTCCTAGCGCCCTGATGAGTTTCCCGACTGATTGGATATGTGGTTTACTCTGAAAAAAGAGGGGCTTGGAAGTTATTTGTTTGCTGGAGATAGAAAGGAAAGGATAGAATCGTGAGATATTAGAGATAGAAGATTCAGTGGTGTTGGCTAAAGGAAAGTGAGGAAACTAGCCCTTTGCAGCTCACTGGAGGCCTCAGATTGAAACAGGGTCTGTCGTGGAGAGTGCATAGAAGGTTTCTGTTTGCCCTGATTTCTGGGGAATATGGAGTTCTGAGTTGGCCTGGTTCAGGGCAGTACCTCTTGGAGAGATCACCCATTAATTAATTAGTGGTTATCTATTATTTGCTTCAGTTGTGCAAGGATTTCCAGATGATACACACAAATAGATTAGCCAGACTTTGGCCTAGTTCACAAGGAGTTTGGAATACAGCAAGAGAAAGGTATGTACACAAATAACCCTAGTCATAGGGCTGCAGAGCCCTGCACATCTTTGGCAGATATTTACTGAACACTTTTTAAAAAAATCCTCACCGGAGGAAAAATTTTATTGATTTTAGAGAGAGAGGAAGGGTAAGAGGGAGAGAAACATCAATCAGTTGCCTCCTATATGCGTCCTGACTGGGGATCAAACCCACAACCTTCTGGTGTATGGGATGACACGCCAACCAATGGAGCCACCTGGCCAGAGCTTTACTGAACACTTTTGATCTCAGATATGGAGGAGTGAGGAAGTATGAGGAACAAGGGTCTCTGCTTTCATGGATCTTACATTCTAGTCAGGAAACAGGTAGTTAACAAGTAAATATATAACTGAAAGAAATGAACAAGGTAATTTAGATAATGGTAAATGCTTTCAAGAAAATAAACAGGATTGTCTGATAGAGAATGATCACTGGTGGGTAACTTTAGGAGATGCCTCTCCTTTAAAGTGACATTTGATCTGGGACCTGAATGAGGCGTTGGAGAACCCATGGGAATTTAGGGGTGGAGAGGTTGCTACTAACTGGAGGATGCAAGGGAGACTTTGAGGAGGAGGTGACATTGGATTTGAGCATTTGAGGCTAATTAGGATTTGGAAGTGTGCAGCTGGGAAAAAATTCCAAATGGAAAGAAGGATGCAAACAAAACTGTGGAGACCAGAAAATAAAGTATTGCTGGTGCCAGGGTTTATGGAAGAGAGCTGTTAGGGAGAAGTTTGGAACAGTGGAATTGTAGACTGATGTAATGTCAGATCTTCAAGGGAACTCAGAGGAAGTTGAGGACATGAGCTCTTTATTGTTATGAAGAAGCCAAGCGATTTCGCGACCAGTGTGTAGTGGGGCTGGCCTTGTAACGTAGGGTGTTCTGGCATGAATTAATATAATAATATAATAAATATAATATAATATAATATAATATAATATAATATAATATAATATAATATAATATAATATAATATTATAATATTATAATATTATAATATAATATAATATTGTAATGTAATGTAATATAATATATAATAATATAATATTATAATATTATAATATTATAATATTATAATATTATAATATTATAATATAATATAATATTGTAATGTAATGTAATATAATATATAATAATATATAATAATATAACATAATTATAATATAATATAATATAATATAATATAATATAATAATATAATATATTTTTTTGAGGGCTCTTCTGGGTTAGATTGTGAGGTAGAAGACAGACACAGTCCTGCTTTTGTGGAGCTTACCTTCTAGCTTGGGAATAAGGCATCCAGTAATCAAATTAGTATGATTTTGCTTGAGGTAATGGAAGTGAAGAGCAGGGGACAGATAGGACTTGACTTAGTTTGGAATGGTAAGTTTAGTGACTTAATAAGTGACTTTTGAGTTGAGATCTGAGGGGTGAGATGACACTGCCTACATGAGGGGTGGGATGCTAAGGGCCAGCATGTACAAGGCTTGGGGATGAGAGGGATTATAGCAGGTGGGGTAGAAGGCCAGGTGGCTGGAACAGAGAGAGCAAAGGGGAGCATGGTAATACTGGAGAGGTAGGTAGGGACCAGGCCATGTAGATCCCTGTTGGTTGGGTTGAGTATTTTGACTCTTAGCCTGTGAGCAGTGGAATGGTATAGTTCATCTTGTTTTCATGACATTACAGGTTTTTTAGATTGGAGCCAGAGCAGAGATGGCCTTGAAGTTTAGGCTAGAGCATTTTGAATTTTGGGAGCTTCCAAGATCAAGTGAATGAATGGCTGGGTCAGAGGAAAGTTCTTCAAGTTCTGAAATTGTGGCATGGCATGATAGGCAGTGGGGGACCATAGAGTGGGGAGGGAGATGCATAGCAAGATCGGTCTGTCTGGAATGTTCAGAGTAGGTGGACTCGCTTTAAGCATGAGTGATGGTGGGCAAATGGGTTGGAACAATTAGTGTGGGTCAGGACAGCAGTAAAGAGAATTTGAGATAGAATATGAGCTAGGTCCTAAGTGATATTGTAGAAGTGACAGATCTTTCTTTGAAACTAGTTTGCTCTTGGGAAAAGAGAGGGGGATGGTGAAGGAAAGAAAACTAGATTCTATCTTGGGTGATTGAGAAGATGGTGATATCATTAAAACACACAAGAACACTGGAGGAAGGGATCTGAGATGTTTAATTTTGCACACACTGAGATGCTTTCAGGGTATCCACCTGGCAGGACAGGTGTAAGCACTGGCGTTATCTATATATGAAGGACATTGCCAGGGGGAGAGAGCAGGTCTGAGTGTTCACATAGAAAGTCCAGAAGGACTGGAGAAGAATCACTTGTTATGGGGAACATGCAGTCCTGACACTGGTTGTCTCGGATGGTGTCACTCTTGAGTGAAGGGGCTCCCCTGGTTATTGTGGACGCTCCATTTGAGCTGGTGTCAGTGTCCTTTCCTTTGACTTTGGTACTGATAATTCCATTATATTTTGTGGGCTTCTGGAATTTGCATTTTTAAAAATGAAAGTAAGAGGAACTTATGTCTCAGGTCTTAAAAAAAACTTTAATTAAAATTTTAGTTGAAGGATTATTTTTAGGGGAAGAGTGAAATGCTGGTTTTGATTATAGTGGTGTGTATCTTGATTTAACTTACAAATCTCCTTGTTAAACTAAGAGACATTAAAGGAACACCTTTCTGGTTTGTATTGACGTCAAGTCAGTGTGTTTTTTTCTTTTTGGTTTGTATTAACATCAAGTCGGTGTGTTTTTTTAAGCTTTTTAGTTCCATAAATCTTGTGTTATAATTGCTGTTATAAGGACTCTTTCATTAATTGAAAGGAATGTAGGATAATAGGAGGATTTGATTTTATTGAAGTTATCACTGAGTGCGTATTACATGCCAGGTACCTGGTCAAGCATTTTCATATACATTGTGCCATTTAATCTTTAGGACAACTCTGACAGTGTATAAAATTTGGATTTTTGTGTGGTTATAGTTACAAAATCACTTAATTTTTTCCCAAATGAAAGATACTACAAAAATGATTAATTGCAGAGGATAAAGTTAATGGTGCCATTGTAATAAAAATAACTGGAATCTTTGGTGGATGATTTCTAAAGCAGTACCACTTTCATTCATTTTTATGTGAATCTTCATAATTCAGTGATCTTTTTTTTTCTGCTGATATAGCCGTTGACATTTTTCTTTAGAGGATAAATACCAAGTTAGAGAATAAAGTTATTAAGCCCATTTATGAAATGAATATGCACTTAATTTTTTTAAGTTCTTGCTATACAAAACTTTTGGGAGGGTAGAATAGAATAGCCTAGTGAATTGGAGCCTTATAGTTACCCATGATGTTGAGCTACCTTCTATAGAAGTAAAAGAAAAGAAGCATTTATTGATTGTCTGTTTTGTGCCCAGCATATGCAGTACTAGTAGTAGTAGTCATAGCAGCAGCTGTCACCATTTTTCTAACATCCATTTTTTCCAGATGTTGTGTCAAGTGCCTTTTAGGAATTACCCCTTTTAATCCTTAGACTGAAGGCATTCCCATTTCATAGATGGGTAAATTGAACCTGGGAGATATTGAATTACTTGCCCAAGGTCACACAACTTATGAACAATTGTGGTTTGAGCTCAGGCCTTGTCTAATTCTCAAACCCATGCTTTCCACTGTACCATTTGGCCTCTCATTTTTACTGAGCGCAGTCACCCTTTATGAACCTTTGGAAGGGCTGAGCTAAAATCCTTTGAGAAACACCTTGGGCCTGTCAGAATGGCTCCTGCAAATAAGGGTGAAGAGAAGAAGGACCGTTCTGCCATCAACAACGTAGTGACCAGAGACTACCCTATCAGCATTCACAAGTTTATCCATGAAGTGGGTTTCAAGAAGCGTGCCCTTTGGGCACTTAAAGAGATCTGGAAATTTATTATGAAGGAGATGGAAACTCCAGATGTATCACTGACACCAAGCTCAATAAGCTCTCTGGGCCACAGGAATAAGGAATGTCTCATACTATATCTGGGTGCAGTTGTCCAGAAAACATAATGAGGATGAAGATTCACCATACAGGCTCTATACATTGTATACTGGTCACCACTTTCAAAAATCTGCAAACAGTTAATGTGGTTGAGAACTAACTGCTGATTGTTGAATATAGTTATAAAACTGCCCCCCAAAAGTCATTTTTGCCTAGATGACTGCCATATTTCAGCAGCAAATCCAACTTTAGATAACCAGAGGTAAAAATTTGGGAGCAATTCATTGCTCTTTCTGTTTATTCTCTTTTCTAAAGTCTTAGAAATTTGTTCCTTCCCATTTCTCTTGTTGCCATTCTAGTGTATCTCGTCCTTTACGTCATTGCTGACCTGCCTCTGGTGCACCCTGCTTGGTCTCTTGTGCCTCCAGAGTCCATTCTACACTTTGTCACATAATCCCCTGAAAACATGTCACTATCTTGCTCAGAAACCTTTTTTTCACTCCTCTTATTACCTGTAAAATGACTGTCAGCAGAAGGCTCCCACTGCCTTATACATTTTACTTTTTCCAAAACAAATCCTTCCACTTTATAGTTTTTCTTCATATTTGCTAATTTCAGCACCCTTCCTCCTCCCTGACCCTGCATTCTTCTTTGCTTATCTAGATTCTACCCTAAGGCCCATCTTCAGTTCTCTATAATCTATAATAGCAAACTCTCCAAAATCATACCTGTTATCTTCTTTTGAGATGAGTTATCAACTCATTTAATTCATAGATAGCTTCTGAATGAATGATTATTATGTCTTAGGTGCTGTGCATGCCTTGAGGATATGAATATGGGTAAGAATCAGGCCCTGCTTTCCCATTGGAGAGCTCATAATTCTGAAAAGACAGCTATGTACACAGGCAGTTAAAATTTAATAATAAAAATACAGGCAGTATGTGGTGCAGGATTAATACGTGGTGGAGAGACTAACCTTTTGAGGGCTGTGGTGGAAGTCATCACAGAGAAGAGGACATTTTGGGCAGATCTGAGAAGTTTAGTGGGAATAGTGAATCATGAATAGTGGGGGAGAAGGGCATTTCAGGAGCAAAGAGCTTGTGCAAGGAGAATCATGGACTGTCATACTCAGTATATTGGTTTCCTATGCTTGTTGTAACAAAGTGTCACAAAATGGGTGGCTTAAAACAACAGAAATTTAGCCCTGGCTGGTGTGGTTAGAGCATTGGGCCACCTACTGAAGGGTCTCGGGTTCAATTCCCAGTCAAGGGCACATGCCTAGGTTGCAGGTACCTCGGTTGTGAGTTCATTGGAGGCAGCCACTCAATGTGTCTCATGTGGATGTTTCTCCTTTTTCTCTCTTTCCCCCTCCCCCTCCATTTTGCTCTCTCTCTAAAACAAACAAACAAACAAAATTAATGGAAAAAATATCTTCAGGTGAGGATTAACTAAAAAGGAAAAACAAATTTAATCTGCCAGAGTTCTGGAGGTCAGAAGTCTGAGAAGGTGTTGAGGGGCCATACTCTCACTGAAGACTCTAAGGGAGAATCTGTTCCTTGCCTTTCTCTTAGTTTCAGGAATTGCCAGCAATCCTGGGCATTCCTTGGCTAGTAGGTACATCATTGCAGTCTCTGCCTCCATCATCATTTCAATCTCTCATGACACTCTCCTTGTGTGTCTCTCCTTATAAGGATGCCAGTCATATTGGATGTATAACTTGAGTACATCTTAACTTGAGTACATCTGCAAAGACCACTTCCACATAAGGTCATATTCACAGGTCCTGGGGGTTATGACTTCAAAATATTTTTGGGGGACACACAATTCAAACCACAACACTTTGAGAATTCGAAATAGTTGTTAGAGAATAACTTGTAAGGGAAGCATTGGAAGGTGATAATAGCTTTCCCTCTGCCTTTCCTAAAACTTTCAGCTTCAGGGTGTATACTTGACCTAGGTTAAGCTATCAGGTCATTCCAGTCTCTGGCTGCAGTGATTGTTTTGAGGTAGGCATGTAATCTAAGCTGACTCAGAACTTGCTGGAGGCCTCTCTATGGGTATTTATGAAGCAGATGCTGTCATCTGCCTTCTCTGTGGTGAGGATGTAGGACCTAGAATTGTTATAGCTGGTAGCGTTGCTGTTGTGATAGGAGCCCACCTGAGGTCAGAGCAACTCCTAGAGGAGGGAGGATGGCAGAGGAGTGGAGCTGGAGACCTTATGACTTTCTGAATCTCTGGATCAAGCCTTGCCTGAACCCGCACTTTTCAGTTTTGTGAGGTACTACATTTCTTATGCCAGTTAGTGTTGGAATTCCTGTCCCTTATGATGTAGAGTAATTCCTAACATACAGAGGGACGTAGGGCCAGATTATGAAAGTCTCTTTATATTCCATACCAAGGAGTTTGGGTCTTATCCTCTTGGTGTTGATAATGTGGTCTAAATTCCAAGTCTCCCAATGTTCCAATTTTGATGGGCATATGATCTAAGTTACCGTAGGTAATAGTTGTAGCTTGTTTCTTTGAAACTGCTTAACTGGGATTGCCAACTACCAGCTGGAGATGAGACTGTTCTCACTGCCCTGTACCTCAGCCCTGTTTAGCCAGTTTTACAGTTGAGGGCTCATTAATTGTCACTCTATTTGTAAATTGTATGGGATACTTTTATATTTCTATAAAAGTTCTTTTAGTGACAGCCTCTCAACTCATACAAATTTAAGAGAAAAAGATGGGAGAAATTTACTGGTTTATGTGACAGAAAAGTCAAGGGGATATTGTTGGTTTCATGTGTGGCTGGGTCCAGGAGACGAGTTGGTCTCACTCCCTCTATCCCTTTATTCTTTACTGACCTCACTCTCGGGAAGGCTGTCTCCATGTAGTGATTCCAGAAGCTAAATCAAACTGGCTTAGCATTCTCCTGAGTTGAGTACCTGCTCTAGAGTGGGGAATGAAGTCCAGCTTCATTAAATGGCATGAACTGAGAAAGGGGGAGCAAGAAAGGAGAAAGGAAAACACATGCAGTGTTACTGGAAAGTGGGGCCAGTGCTGGGCAGGTGAGAACAGTGACATCACTGTGTGTTCTAAGAACCCGCCATTTGGTGAAGATAAGTGTTGATGATGAAAATTGGGAATGGTCTGGAAAAATTGTATCACAAGTATAAAATGCTGGTCCCCAGTTTATCAGAAATTCACTCACTCATTACAAGGACTTGTGAGGGACCCACTAGGTGGAATGCATTATGCTGGCCCTTTGAGATTACTATGTTGAGGACTGTCCTGTGTTGAGTTTCAGTCTAGTAGAGACAAGTCATTGAATGGCAGTTATTCATCTCTTGGTTTTGTAATGGGGAATAGAGAGGATTATGGGAGGAAGCAAACAAATACGTAATTGTGTGAAATTACGCTATGTTGGAAGTAACCTTAACTTTATATAAAATATTTACATAATAGATACTTTAAGTTTTTGGTTGATTCCTGGAAGATAGAGTTTACTTATTTGAAAAGTAAAAATATGGTTATTGAGTAAAAGGAAAAGTTGAGCATGAATGTCTTAATATAATTGCAGAAGTTATGATATGTCTGAAAGCAGGTATCTGACATTTAAACTTTACCTTTGCGAGAGGTTCCCAAGATAAGCAAATATTTTTTATTTACTACAATATACAGGACAGAAAAATATATAGGTGAAAAGCAGAGTATGTTTATGATCTAACAGTTTTTTTCTAAATATGATTAACTGATTTAATAAATATGTAGGTTATCTTTGTCTTGAGAATTAAATATAAAAGTATTTACCTGGAACTGTGTGGCTGAACAGTATGAAATCATACTGGTTTTTCTCTTTCACACAACCTTGTTTCTAAAACTGAAATGAAACTGTAGTTGTATTTTTCAGAATAATTGCATCTGAAAACTTATCAGCCACTGACCTGTTGTGAAGCTTGTTCCCACTTCTCAGATTTCCCAAATGCACTGTGGCAGAAGTGACTCCCATCCCTATATTATGTACTAATCTAATCCTTCATGTTGTTACTTTCCTTCCATTTTTCCTTTTTTCCTTTATTACTAGCCTTTTCTGTTTTGTTCTCCTCAGGGTAACTTTCTTATATTTGCCTTGCTTTTTTCTTTCTCCTTGTTTTATTGATGTCATAGCCCTTTAATGGCTTTTCTTTTAGCACTTGAGACCATGTTTTGATTTTTATCCTTTCAATTTTTAATTCTGTAAGTTTTTTATTTTTTCAAGTTACATTTTGAGTGAACTTTAACTCTAGTTATTTACTTGCATGTTTTCTCATCTAGAATTCTATCTTTCACTTATAGAAGTTAATTTTTGTCGTGGTTGAATTTGCCATGGCTGAATTTATTCTTCTAGAATTTGACATTAACGTTGTACAGTCATTAAGTTGAATGCATTTTAAAATTAATTCCTCTTGATCCTTTTTGCATTCTAATTAAGAATTTTCTAAATTGTTTATTAATAAACCTATAGGTTTATTAAACCTATTAATAAACCTATAACCATTAGGGGCTGAAACTTTATCAGGTGCTGTTAAGACACACACAAGTCACCTCTCTTCACCAGTGTTTCCTATATTTTTGATTCACAGATCCTTTCAGAAAAATGTATGCACTTCTGGAGTGTCTTAGGAATTAAAAGATAATTTTTAAAAAATGCATCCTGTTTTGTTTTTTTAATCTTCACCTGAGGATATGTCTTAATTGATTTTTAGAGAGAAAGGAGGTGGGGTGGGGGGGTGAGGAGAGAAAAGAGAGAGAGAGAGAGAGAGAGAAACACCAGTGTGAGAGAGACACATCGATGGGTTGTCTCCTGCCCATGGCCTAACCCAGGTTGGGGATGGAACCTGCAACCCAGGTACGTGCTTTTACCAGGAATTGAACCCGAGACCCTTCGGTGGGAGGGCCAATGCTTTAACCACTGAATGGTGATAAGATGCTTTTAAATAGAGTAAAAAGTAATTTCTTACAGATTTTAACGTACATCTTAAATATAATTTGTAATGATATTCACAATATAAAAAATTTGACCTTTTCTCTGTTTAACATGTGGTACATATTTAATATATTTTAAATTAATGTGTAAGGAAAAGCATGATTTATACACAAATAAAACAATGACATTTTATTTTGGGATCAAATGTATATTAAAATAGAGATTGAATTTGACTCTGCTTTGTGCTATAGAAATAGACAGCTTTCCTCTTCTGATGTTTGGTATTCATGCCTTTGTGCCCTAAACATTATTTCTTAGAATTTTTTTGTATTTTGTTTCTAAGTGATAAAATAATAGTGGTTTTCAGCTATTTGTAGGCATTTCTCTGCAAATAGCATGTTCCCTGGGTAGATTTTTCCCCCCTAAAATTGAATAAAAACACCAAACTGTCTATAATTGTCACTTAATTTTCCCCTTTTGACAATGGTTTTTGAAGTTAAAAAAACGTTTTGCAAAGCTATACAAGGATTTTGATTAGGTTTAGCAAGTTGATCTTGAGGCAGATTTTTAGATGCAGATTAATTTTATGTCCTTCCATAACTCGTATTTAAATATCATGTCTTATGCTTCTCTTTTAATAGATGCCATTACTGTCTTTTAATTGGAACATCATTTGGACTACTGGTTGAGCAACATTGAGCAACCCTGGCCAAGTAACTGGTTGCTTTAAGGCAGTCGTGTTTGGTGCTGGTTCAGTCTCTCTGGACTGACTGTAACATCCTTTTAATATGAATTATTTCAAGCCTATGGAAGAGATACAAAGAATAATAAAATGAATATCTTTGTACCTACAACCTAGCTTTGCTGAATTTCCTTCATAGTAATATTTTTATTACTCCATAGTAATATAAATATAAATTACGTAATATAGAATATTACAGATAGCAACCAAATTCCCTGTGTTACCTCTCCCTAATCCTGTTTACCTTACTCTTTCCCTAGAGGTAACTAGTATGATGAAATTGATGTGTATTATTTCCCTTGCATGCATGTTTCTAGTTTTACTGCAGACACACACACATACACACTCTTGTTTCCAAAAACAAAGTCATGTTCTTCAAACTTTAAAAAGTAAACAAGCTTTTATTACCTCAGAACACATTTGTTAATGCTTTTGAGATTTGTGTTCATAAATGTAGTTCTACTAGAATCTAGCTATATTCATTACAGAATTCCAATTCATTCATTGTGCTGATGGGTATTTAGATTTTTTCCAGTGTGTGCTGTTACAAACAGTGCTACGTTAATATCTCTTTGTGTATGCATGAATGACTTTTCTCTAGAATAGTGATTTTTAAACTTTTGAAGCACCTCCAAAATATATATCTTTATTGATTTCAGAGAGAGATAGAAAATCAATGATGAGAGAGTTGTCATTGATTGGCTGCCTCCTGCATGCTCCCTGCTGGGAATGGAGCCTGCAACCCGGACATGAGCCCTGACCAGGAATTGAACTGTGATCTCCTGTATGCTCAACCAATGAGCCACGCCTGGCTGAGCTAATTTTAAAATTCTGTTTACTTCCTTGCATGCTTTTAGGTTGAGATGGAGTTAATTTATACCATTAAAAAATGGATTTACATAGTTGCAAAGTATATCATTTTTGGTGTAGTGTAGAGTTACTGAAAAACACCCATTATATTATTTTATTCTAATTCACCCATGTAATTTTTTTCCTGGATTATAAATTCTGTCCAGTGATCTGGATGTTACGTTTCTTTGAATTGCTTTTTTTTTGCCTTTGCTCATTTGCCTGTTAGGGTGTTTGTCCCTTTTTATTGATTTATAGGAGTTCTTTATATATTCTAGATATTAATCCTGATATTATATATGTAGCAGTGATCTAGTAGTGAATGGCTTTTTAAATTTTATTTCACAATTTAAAAATTTTACCTCTAGCCTTGGCTGGTGTTGCTCATTGCTTAGAGCATCAGCCCGTGCACCAAAGGGTCAAGGGTTCAATTCCCAGTCAAGGGCATGTACCTGAGTTGCAGGTTCGATCCTGAGCCCAAGTTGGGGCGTGTGCAGGAGACAACCAATCGGTGTGTCTCTCTCACATTAGTGTTTTTCTCTGTCTCTGTGTCTCTCTCTCTCTCTCTCTCTCTTCCCCTTCCCTCCCTTCCACTCTCTCTAAAAATCAATGGAAAAAATATCCTAGGTTGAGGATTAACAAACAAACAAAAAATTATCTATGATTGGATATATAAATAAATGATGAGAAGGGACAAATCTTACAGAAGAATTCTGAATAATGTAAGTAAATATTTCCCTTTCTGGGGTGTAGTGCTAATTTCTCTTTATTGCTCCCCTTGAGAATAGCCTGGATTTAGTGACTCTTATCCAAATAATAGAATATGGAAAGGGGAAAAATAGTAATGATATAGGAGAGAAACCTGGCAAACACTTACCTTAACCAAATGATCAGGGTTAAGATTGTAATGATAAGACATGTTGATCTCATGTGCTATCAGATATATGATTAGGAGGGAATGTTGCCTATGTGTTATTTCCCCAAAACCCTGTAACTCCAATCTAATCATGTGAAAAAACATCAGATAAATTGAGGGACATTCTACAAAATGCTGGATAGTTTTCATCAAAACTGTCAAGGTCATAAAAACAAGGAAACACTAAGAAACTATTATAGACCTGAGGAGACAAAGGAGACAAGATGAATAAATGTAATGTGGTATCCTGGATTGGATGGTGGAACAGAAATTAGTACATTAGTGTGAAAACTGGAGGACTTTGAATAAAGTCAGGAGTTTAGGGAATAGAAATGTACCAATATTGGCTTCTTAGTCTCACAAATGTACCATGGTAATCTAATATGGTAACATTAGGTGAAACTGGTTAAGAGGTGTCTGAGAATTCACTGTATCATCTTTTCAACTTTTCTGTAAATCTAAAATCATATTCCAAAATAAAAAAGTTAAGAATTTTTAACTTAATTTTTTTGAATTTAAGATGCCATCATTATAAGATATACCATAATTTTAGGTACTGCTAAGGAAGAAAAAATCCAGTAAAATTGAGATATGGCATCAGTTTTAAGAAGCACCTTGGTTTCAGAGATACTGAATGAGAAAAAAGGCATATCTTAGAATAGATAAAATACGGACTTTTTAAAAAAAGACCATGTCCTCAGGTGAGGATTTTAAAAAAAAGAGAATGAATTAGAATAATATGTTTCCCCCCCTATGGATTTGAAATACACCTTAGTCATATAAAACATCAAATTTGTCTTAGTTGTTTTTAGCCCTTTGCTTCTCTAATTTCAGTGAAAGTCCTTGTTGAGATTTTGTTTGGAATTTCATCTGAAATTGAGATTAGCCTGAGGAAATTTGTCATTTTTGTGATATAGAGTCTTCCCATCCAGACATGCTTTGTATTTCCATTTATTTAGGTTTCTTTTATGTCTTTAAGTAAATTCTTAAAACTTTTTTCAAAATGATATGATATACTTTTGTTGGATTTATCCCCTAGACACATAATTTTGTTCCTATGACTATAATCTAATTGATTACTATAGTGCATAGGAATGGAATTTTTATTGTTACCATTTTTGTCATTATAACATTAAGTAATATTTAGTTCATGAGTCTCTGTGGTTTTCTGGACAACTTGGTTGATCTGTGCTGAACTTACCTAGATCTAGGTAGGAGTTTGGCAGGACTCATTTGGTGGAGATGGGATATCACAACTACCTCATCCTCCTTGGACCAGAGACTAGAGTCTTAAAATCATGGTGATGGCAGAAGTGTGAAAGCAGAATTGATTTTCTCATATATTGAATTTGTCTAAAAAACTGTCCTAAATTTTTGTACTATTGATAGCTTGACTATGATTCTCCTGTTTTCTATGTTGATATTCATGCTGCCAATAAGTTGTGACAGTTTCTTTATTTACGATCTGTATACTCTGTGCTCCTTTTTCTTCTCTATTTCGCCCCCATACTTGATTGTTTGCTCATTTGCAAGCTCTTCTTATCTCTAAAAATTAGGGTACTTCAGGACACTCTCTGTGTATCTGCACCCAATCCTCTTCTGTATCTATACCTCATATTTAGATGTTCTTAGTCCCAGGACTTTAAACACAATGAAATAGAACCCTTGATTTTTACTCCAGGCCGTTTACTCAGCACAGGCCAAAAATCAGGGTGTTTTCCTTACGTATTCTTTTTTCCTTCCAAACTATCATCAAATCCCAACTAAACTTTATCTAAGGATCTGCTTGTATTCTTTTTTTCTTCATTTGTAGGTAGGGGCCAGATTGTGTATGTCTTTCTATTCTTAAATAACAACAAAAAATTCTGAAAAGTTTAAGGTGGTATACAAATAAAAGGTATTAGATGCCTAGCAGGAGCTAGAGTTAATGTCAGTTTCCGTAAGCTTCTTTTGTGTCTTTATCCTTGCTAATTGCCTTTCCTTTCCTTTCCTTTCCTTTCATTACTGTATATTTATATGGACTCTTTGAAAGGAGTGTAGTTATAAGGAGTTGATTGCCAGTAGGGTTGGTCTTTGTTTGAATGTAATCCTATTTTGTGCTTTTTTTTTTTGGTCTAATATTCAGGGCCCTGGGAGAGACTGGTTTATTGGATACATAAGAAAAATCAAAAGCATATACTAGGTAGGGGAGCATGTGTGTGGGTGGCTGGATTTGCTTTCCAGGAAGAGATGGGGAATACGGCATGAGTGAAAGCACAGTTGAGATTAGAATGGGCATGGAGTGTTTGGGGGACAGTGATGGGAACTGGCTTATCAGGGTGAGAGGGAGGATTGACATTCTTAGTAGTCAAAATATCAAGATCAGGAGTTTAGACTTTATTCCATAATGCGTGCAGAGTCATTGTAAACACTTGACAAGAGTACTAACCTGGTGACATCAGTCCTCTAGGAATGTGGTTCTGGCTGTGGAATGCTTAGTAGGCTTTGTGGGCAGTTCATGGAAGCTGTGACAGTAGCCATAGTCTTTGGCAGAAAGGCTACTATGAATTGTTTGGACTTGGGGTAGAGTGTAGCAGTGGGAATGACGGTGAAGGGATGAATGTAAGGAATTCTTTGATGGCAGTTGTAATAAATTGGTCATACATTTGATGAAGGAAATAAAATTGAGGAAGAAGCTAACAAAGGTTACACTAACATTTAAGCCTGAGAGAATGGTGCTCTTTTATCATTTCAGGTGGACTGTAGTTGATGGGAAGAGATATTCCCCCATAAGATTAACTTAATATCTCAAGTTATTTGCTAAGGATATGTCTAGAAACCTAGAAGAAATGAGGGAGCACACAGAACAGACAGAGCTAAATATAGTTTGTGTCAGAGGCATATTTTTTGCTCCTGGTTTCTTTGCAGGGTTGAGTTTTGCTGGTTCTGGAACTCCTAGTTTTTGTTGTTGTACTTCCCTTTTATGCTCTGAGTTTTCATTGCTATTTAGAAAAACATAATACAAATGATCATTATATGGCTGCTTAAGGGAAAGCTTTACATAAATTATTGGACTCTCCTGGTTCTTGAATCAAACTAGGCATTCACAAGGCACCTTTTCATCTGAGGTGACAGAGAAGAGTTCAGATGTTTTCAACAAAGGCTCCACCTCCAGTTCTTTAGCATCTGAAATGCTCTTCTCTCTAGACTGTCATGGATACATTATAGGAATTTATTCTGGACTTTTTTGTGGTAAAGAGCTTAAAATATTTTGTTGCTGTGAAACTTTGTTGGAACTTCTTTAGGCAGCAAATATTACGTGAACATCTATGGTGTTTTAGGCAGTAGAGAAAAAGAAGTAAATGCGATACGTCCTTGAGAAAATCGTGGCAGTCCCGTGAGTAGAGAGATATTCCTCTGTCAGTGATAACCAGACCACATGATAAGTCAACACAGAAGGCAACACTCAGCTCAGTACAAAAAACATTAGGCACAGTTCCTAGAGTTCCAGAGGACATTTGAACTGAGATCTGGAAGGGTGGTTAGGAGTTTCGTAGGTGAGGAAACGAGGGAAGGGTGAAAGGAAGTTAAGTCTAGACAGAGAAGTCAGAATGTGCTAATGCATGGGGACTTACAGGCAGGTGAGTTGAGGGAAGAAAGTGACATTTGATACTGCTGCAGTACGGACTGCTTAGTCTGGGGAGCAGTGGCTAGAGATAGATCAGGAGAAGTAAGTTGGCGTTGGATTGTGATGGACCTTTCATGCAGTGCTAAGGCAAGCAGGTCTTGATGTGATCAGATTAGCCTTTGAGGAAGATGACAGGTGGCTCTGTAGAGAACTGGCCAGATCAGAGAGCTGGGCTGAGTTGTTGCAGGAGACCAAGCTTAGATGAGGAGAATTTTAACTAGGGCATTGGCTTTGTCAGTGGGGATAGAAGAAGGGGGAAAATGAGTGGTTTTGTAGACTGAATGAATGGGCAAGGCAAAGGAAGAGTCGATAAGTTTTGAAAGATAGGGCAGATGATGACAAAATGGTGAAAAAAAGCAAGAGTTGAAAGAAGGGGACTAGTGACTGAAATTTATGACATAGGAAATATGAGTCTGAAGCATGGGTCTAGCTTTGTGCTGGAAACACAGCTTGAGGTAGGAGAGCCTAAAACAAAGAATTAAGGAAGTGTGGGTACATGTGCTCTCTCTGTCTCTCTGTGTCTCTCTCAAACAGTAACCAGCGGGAAATTCAATTACCCGTAAAACTGGAGTGGTTTCTGTGGTTGGTTGGTATTGCTCCTCAGGGACTTTGGCCTGCCTTTGATTTATCCTTGGTGCTGGCTTTGTGTTCAGGCTGCAGTACTTCTAGCTGTAAAATCTACTGTAGCAGAGTCCAGAGGGAGAAGTATCGTCTCTCTGGATGTCTCTTGTAGGGTTTCTTGGAAACATTTGCTGAAATGGAGTTTGGGGTACAACTTGGTTATAACAACTGTGAGAGGAGGGGGCTGGAATCAGAACTCTGCAAAAGCAGAAGAGCTTTAAGGCAGGGCCTGACCAAGAGGAGCTCTGAAGCAAGGATCATTTGTTAGAGTTGTTCCATGTTGGATTGAAATGCCCAGCCTTTATACCTGCTCTGGGGGGGGGGGGGCTGCCCTGGGAAGGCAGCCCTGAAGGACTAACAGCTTGAGGCTGCCTGATCACCACACTTCTGGCTGCAGCTGACAGCAAGTCCTTCCTTGAATGGGCACATCTCTGTGTCTACCACACTGTCTTTAAGAATTAGAAAAAATATTTCCTAGAAGTCCTTCATCAGACTTCTCACATTTAAGTATTAGATTACATATTGTGAGAAAGACTAATAATGACCCCTCATAGTCTTTCTCCACTTCTCTAGTAAAGAAAGTCCTGATTTTCACTGGACTCATAGTCATCTGGGATAATGGCTACATTTCTCAGCCTCTACATTTAGGTTTGTCTAACTTTTGGCTTATGGTTAAGTTGAATTGTTATGTTTGACTTGGAGGGGGTATATGCCTTGTTTTCTTTTCCTCCTTCCTGCTGGGTAGAATGTGGGAATAATAGCTGGAGTTTGAGCAGTATCTTGGATTATGAGGTGGAAGCCACATGTTGAGGATGACAGAACAAGAAGATAGAACATTAGGTTCTTGATGATCATGGAAATGCCTTATATGCTCTGGATTGCTTTTTGGACTTTATATCTCAGTTAAGCCATTACTGTTTAGGTTTTTCTGTCAGTTGCAATAGAATCTAATCTTAACTAGGAATATACATTCCTTGTCAGTTATTGGCAGAGGACACAGGAAACCATGATTGGCTCAGACTAACATTTTGGAGGTGAATAAATGTGGGGGAGTAGACATGGAGACATTTGTGTCCGTTAAATATATTAGAGGGAGAGAAGGGCAAAGAGGTCAAGGGTTTTTCAGGGCATGATAATTGTGATAGACCATGGAATCTTAACTAGGGGAGTAGGAAAGTGAAATGTGTGGGCAATGGGGGATGAACATGGAGAAGTGTTAGTTTAGTGGATTGGAGGTCCCCATGGGGCTGATGACTCACTGAGAAGGGGGAGGAAGACTAAATGAACTGGAGAGAGAACAGATGGTAGTATAGGAGTACAGGATACCTAA
Source organism: Miniopterus schreibersii (assembly GCF_964146895.1). NCBI lineage: Eukaryota > Metazoa > Chordata > Mammalia > Chiroptera > Miniopteridae > Miniopterus > Miniopterus schreibersii. The sequence goes on from NC_138110.1 coordinate 64,791,896, forward strand.
AATGAAGATTTTTGGTAGTAGTGCTGTTACTGGTAATGACAAGACTGGTAATGGTCAGGCCCTGCCAAGGCAACTGCAGGCGGGACTCGAAATTCAATAAATCTGAGAGCTTTTTTTCATAGCTAATTTTAAGTTGGTAATTTTGTATGGTCAGCGAATGATGTTATAAATATCCAAATGGCCTTTGGCAGAAAAAAGGTTCCCCACCCTTGACCTAGAGGGATGAATAAAGTGGGAGGGAAGAAAGATTGATGAAATTAAGACATGGAAAGTCTGGATTTTGGATGGAACATCTTAGATGTTGATGTAGTTGAGTGGAAGGCAGTGAACTAGATGCTAATGTCTTTAGTGAGCAAGGAGCAGTAACTGGGATCTCAGTAGATATCTAAAAAAGTGAGGGAGGCCCGGCCGGGCGTGGCTCAACGGTTGAGCGTCGACCTAGGGTCCAGGCGATCAGGGTTCAATTCCCGGTCAGGGCACATGCCCGGGTTGTGGGCTCGATCAACGACTCTCTCATCATTGATGTTTCTCTCTCTCTCCCTCTCCTTTCCTCCCTCTGAAATCAATAAAGATATATTTAAAGACAAACAAAACAAACAAACAAAAAAAAGTGAGGGAGGCTGATCCAGAAGAGCATCTGTTTCAGAGAGGCTAACATTGTTGATGGAAGAGGGAGGAAAAATTACCTGGAAACAATGAGGAAGGAATTAACATCCTTCTTAAATAATAAAAATTTCTGTATAACAAAATGTACTAGACATAAAGTATAAAGAAAAAAGCAAACTGAGCCCTGGTTGGTGTGGCTCACTGGTTAGAGTGGGTTTAATTCGCGGTCAAGGGCATGTACCTCGGTTGTGGGTTCACTCCCCCCCGTGGTTGGAGCTCGTGCGGAAGGCAACCAGTCAATATGTCTCTCTCACATTGATGTTTCTCTGTCTCTCCCACTCTCTGAAAAGCAATGGAAAAAATGTCCTCAGGTGAGGATTAAAAGAAAAACAACTCATATTTATAAATAAATACTTGTGGCCATTTTTATTAAACAGTATGACTTTTCTCATCTTATCTGGAAAGATTTGGATACGTTTTTCATTCATTTTTGTTGGTTTTAGTATATTTGTATCTCCTTAAGTGTATGTATTTGTTTCATCTGTATTTGTGTAATCTGAATATAACTACCCAGCTATTTCCTTCTGATTATGTAGTATGCATTAATGTACTCACTATGCCTAACTTGGATTGTATTGAGAATGAAGAAAAAGATATTAATATATAAAATTTTGATGGATTTAAGTTTTTTTGTATTTTTTTAAATTACAGACTAACTGGATCTTCTGGGTTTGTAACAGATGGACCTGGAAATTATAAATATAAAACGAAGTGCACATGGCTCATTGAAGGACAGTAAGTAGTAATGATTAATTTAATTTTTTTTCGGGATAGAGCTTGTTGTGACATTACTTTTCCTGTAAGTAAAATTAACAGCCTGTAGCATAAAGTACTTAAAATATTTTTTATTTGATAACTTCTTATTTTACAAGTCAATTTTATTTTTCTTAATCTTTATTTTTTACTTAAAAAAAAACCTTTTGTGTTGATTTAATGCTGCGGATGAATTGTACACATTAGAAATTTGTATATTTTCAGTTGTACTAGTTAAACACTGCTGAGTATTTTATTTTATTTTAATTTTATTTTTTTTATAGTTAAGATAACGTATTTTTTATTTTTCTTTAAAATATTACAGGTGTCCCTTTTTCTCCCCAATGACCCATTCCACCCCGTCCCATCCCTTGTTGAGTATTTTAAATGGTTTGCTTAAAGCATTAGAAAATTATAATATTGTGTCATTTTTCGAAATACCTATTTTTATTGAGGGAAGGAAAGTTAGAATAACTATTATTTTCCAAACAACCCCTTCTCTGGGCTCCTATGCCCCTCCAGCTGTTGCCTTCTTTTTCTTACCTTCAACAAACCTTTAAAGCAGTGTTTCTCAAACATTTTGGTTTCGGGACCTCATTACACTCTTAAATTTGTAGAATCCTAAATAACTTTTGTTTTTGTGGGTTATAACTGTTTTTAAAAATTAAGCTAATATTAAAAATCAAAACTAAGAAATATTATTTAACTCATTTATTTAAAAACAACTAGCCCGGCCGGGTGTGGCTCAGCGGTTGAGCATCGACCCCGGATCCAGGTGATCGGGGTTCGATTCCCGGTGAGGGCACATGCCCGGGTTGTGGGCTCGTTCCCCAGTTGGAGGCGTGCAGGATGCAGCTGATAAATGACTCTCTCATTATTGATGTTTCTATCTCTCTCTCTCTCCCTCTTCTTTTCTCTCTCTGAAATCAATAAAGATATATTAAAATAATAATAATAATAAAAACTAATAAAACCACTATGCATTAGCATAAATGACATATTTTTATGAAGAAAGAAACCCTGGCCCACCTGGCGTGGCTCAGCAGTTGAGCATCAACCTATGATCCAGGAGATCAAGGTTCGATTCCCAGTCAGGGCACGTGCCCCGGTTGCAGGCTCGATCCCCAGGAGGGGCGAGCAGGACGCAGCCCATCAATGACTCTCTCATCATTGATGTTTCTCTCTCTCTCTTCCTCTCCCTTCCTCTCTCTGAAATCAATAAAGACATATAAAAAAAAGAAAGACAAAAAGAAAGATGAAAGAAAGAAAGAAAGAGAGAGAGAGAGAGAGAGAGAGAAAGAAAGCAAGAAAGAAAGAAAGAAAGAAAGAAAGAAAGAAAGAAAGAAAGAAAGAAAGAAAGAAAGAAAGAAGAAACCCTGTACTTAAAAAAAAAAGTTAATGAAAAGAATGGCATTACTTTACATTTTTATAAATCTCTTCTCTGGGTTAATAGAAGACAGCTGGATTATCATACTTTCTTCTGCATTCACTTTGTTACAATATGTTATGATGGTTGAAGTATGTGAAGAAAATTAGGCTTCACTTGAATATGTAGTGGGAAAAGGGGAAAGGGTTTTCATAGCCCTTTTAAAGAATTGTGGATGGTCTTTGACAGGTGGTTGTTTCTTAACAGTAAATTGCAATGTGGAATCTGAAACAATGTGAATGAATTTTTGGAATTTTTTAAATTAAAATTAATTAGTTTTTTTGTACTTTGAATGGATCTTTAACCTGTGCATGGTTTTATAACATGATATGTGGGTCATTTGGAAAATATTGGCTCACTCAATTATGCATATCTCCCAAATGTTGATATATTTAATTACATCATATATTTTTTTTAAGTCACATTGGACGCTGGCCAGGTAGTTCAGTTGGTTAGAACATTGTCCCCATATGCCAAGGTTGTGGATTCAGTCCCTGGTCAGGGCACATACAAGAATCAACCAATGAATGCATAAGTGGGTGGAACAACAAAATCGATGTTTCTTTCTCTCTCTCTCTCTCTCACTCTTCTCTCTCTCTCTCTCTCTCTCTCTCTCTCTCTCTCTCTCTCTCACACACACACACACACACACACAGATAAACACACACACACCCCCCCCTCTCAAATCACTTTAAAAAAATCACATTATTTATCACCATCAATCTCATCAGAAAGGTTTAAATATTGGGAAGTTGTATCTGGGTGGCAGATAACAATTTTCCAAAGCTCAAATCATTGCTTGAAAACTTGTGTTTATCTTTGGCAACAAATACTGCCAGTTGTTTTCTTTGAAGTGATAGTCTTACTTTGTTCATTTTCAAGAAAATATCTGCCATATATCCAACTCTGAAAAACCATAGTTTGTCAGTTGTTCTTTCAAGTAAAAATGGTAAATGGTGCTCCAAGAGAAAAGCAGCTAGTTCAGCTCACAACTCAAACAATTGCAAAAGTGATTTTCCTTGAGACCATTTGTTAGGTAGCAGAGGTGCTTTATGCATACTTCCCATCTTGTCATGCAGAATATGAAAAAGATGTGCACTATTAATGAAAGTACTAGTTTTTACCGTGTAATAAAGCTGTGCGTAAATGAAGCTGTCATTTCTTCTTTTCCTCTGAGGGCATGATGGTTGTGGAGAATAACAGTGATGACTAGTGCAGTTCGGTGCTGCTGTCGTGCTATGCTCCAAGGTGTCCACAGTTTCACCCACTGTTGCTCTTCACCGTTACTATATGCCAGTGTGGTGATAAGGCTCATGATAGCGTAGTATTAATGATTGTGAACATGGTCTTGACCTCTTGGGCCGGGAAATGGGTCTCAGGGCCCCTGGCGTTCTGTGGGCCACACTTTGAGAACTTAAACTCTGTTGTCTGCCCTTGCCCTTTCTATCAGTTCACTCCCACCTGGTGTCCTTCTCCACCATTGCTCTGCATGTGATCTCAGTGGTTGCTCCTCCTTGGCCTAAGCAAAAAATAATTTCTCTTTTTTCTTATCCCCACGTTCAGCCTATCAGTAACTTCTGTCTGTTTTCCCTCTAGAGTATCTCCCAAATCCGTCTACATTCTCCTTTTCATATTCATTCATCTCTGAAATTATTGTAAAAACCACCATCTTCACTTTCCTGGGCTCCTTGGGTAATAGCCTTGAAATTGGCCTTTTGATTTTTGCTTTTGCCCCTTGCCTACCTCTTATCTCATGTGGTTCCCTCAACTTGCTGTTTCAGACTTGCTGATTTTCTTCAGATTGCTCCCACACATCAACTTCTTTCTTCCTGAGAGTTTAAGACAGAGCTGTTTCCTCTGCCTGAAACATTGTTCCCAAGCTTGTCACATAGCTTATCTCTTGTCATTCTAACCTCCTTTAGAGCTCTGGGGTATTTCCCCACCACCTGTTGTACTATCATCTCATAGTCCCTTTAATTTCTTCACAGTACTCATCACCATCTGAGTTAACTTGTTTATATATTTATTTGTTTGGTTAGAGATGTTAGACAAATAAGTGTGAGGTAGAAGAAAAGTCTAAACTGGAGACATATAATTAGGCATCAGCAGAAACTAAATGGTGTTGCTAATACAAGAGCTTTTTGAGTGGAGTGTTTGAGCTGAAGCCTGGTTAGAGAGTGAAGGGGTGAGTGGGATATGAGGAAATGGAGAAAGCAGTCTTCTGTAGAGTTTTACTCTATTAAGAGGAGAAAGGGATGGGCGGGCTCATAGCTAGAAGAAGAGTTGGGATTTGACGCTTTTTATGTTTTATTGTTTTTTGTAAAATATGTGATACATAAGGAGATTTAAATGTGGATGTGGACATTCTAGATGAGAGGGAGATGTTAAATATTTGAGAAATGGAAGGATAAGTAGGTAGGTGTATCTGTTTTGGAAAATGGGAATTTCAGGGATTTTTGTCTCAGTGCTGAGCACAAGCAGAGAGGTGGGACTGAATAGTTTGAAATAGTAATCGAGAGCAGCAATTGTGGAGAGGATGAGAGAGTTAGTAGTAGGACTGCTGGCAGAATTGAAGTACCATTTGAAGTTGGTGAGCAGTTACCAATACTGGAACCAGCTTACTCAGTGGTGTGACTTTCTCTGGCCTGGGTTAATTTTCCTTGGATTCAATCTAAGTCAAAACAGGTAACTGTTTTCCTCTAGACCAGGGCTTTTGCCAGGTAGTTCCATGGAAAGTAAGAGGGGCAGGGGAGTTTAGAGAATTGGCAGGTGTGTTTGTGAAATGATGTAGTGTGGAATCTTAAGTTGAATAAGGAAGTGCAGAAATGGAAGGGCTAATGGGTTGGTTCAGAGGCTGTTAATGAATGGCTACTGTATAGATTATAGGCCCAAAGAGGCCAGACCATATATCTATTTTGTTTATCATTGTGTGTTTAGTGGCCTCTTGCACATAGTAAATACTAAGTAAATCTTTGACGAATAAAGAAATACTCTTTACTATTAATTTCTTCTCTCTGTAAATTTTTAAAAAATCTAGGTGTATTTTTTTTCAAATGTTTGATAGTTATGGTTATTATAAATTACTTTTGTTTTGTTTTGTTTTGTTTTCAGGCCAAATAGAATAATGAGACTTCGTTTCAATCATTTTGCTACAGAGTGTAGTTGGGACCATTTATATGTTTATGACGGGGATTCAATTTATGCACCACTAATTGCTGCCTTTAGGTAAGCTCACTTATATAAGTAGTTAATCATGTGATTTCTGAATTCAAACATATCTCCTAGATTGCATTCTTACTGGACTCACCTTTATTATCCCTTAACACACTATTTCATGGAAAAAGTCCTATTTCTGGAGGCCTGACGGTTTTCTGTAGCTACTAGGTAAGTTTCTGGTAGAGTACTTGACCTCTCTTTTTAGTTTTCTGCTCTGTACCGTTGTGATAGTAGTATCGTTCATCTGCTTCTCATGGTGGTGGTGAAGTTTACATTTTAAAAATGTTTTGTGAGTAATATGTAATTATTTCTGTAAAAAATTAAATCAGGGACCATGTTCATTTTAATCCTTGTTGTATGCCTCATTACATAGGCCTTCAGGAAGCATTTGTTGAATTCAAATATAGGGGTGTGTGTGTGTGTGTGTGTGTGTGTGTGTGTGTGTATTTATGGGTGAGAGAAAATTTTTGGAAGAATACACGGAAGATGAACAGTGGTTATCTGAGGAGAATGAGGAATATACCAATATGTATTACAATTTTTTCAATAACTATATTCTATATTATTAAAATAGCTTAACACCCAATATATGAGGTGTTCTGAATTGTTTTTGGCATTTTAGGTTTTATTAACAATAAGTGGCTGTGTTATCTTTCTGACCACATGGGAATTCAAAACCATTCTATTTTTCTTCCTTTTATTTGATAGAAGATATATAAAATAATATTTTTCTAAAACACACATCTCCTTAGAGAGCCATAGTTGTCAGTTTTTCATCTACAACTCACTTTCTGGATTTTTTCTCCTCAAATATTTTATTTCCTTGACTTAAAATAGAAATCAATTCAACAAATATTTTTTGTGTTCCTCACATGGGACTAGGCTCATGTGGATGAGGAAGTAGCAGAGTAAACAGTACATGAGTTGCCGAAGGACATAGGAGACCAGGGACTGACGTGCCCTTGTATTTCTCCCCTCCTTTGGTTAGGAAATTTCTCTAACATATCTTTGAACTAAGAACCGGTTTCAGAGATTCACTTACGAGGCCAAAGAGAAGGATGGATAGGCCATTCTAAGCATTAAAATGTCATTTGCCAAGTGTTGAGCATGTATATGTTTATTCCAGAATTTGAAGCATACCTTGCATTATAGCAAGAGGCACCCCAAGTTTTAACATAAGCACAAAACTACCTATAGTATAATGTCATGATAGTATACTTATTGGGGGTTCACTTGAGACTGAGTTCATTAATCCAAATATATGGAGTCTCTGTTATGTGCTGGCACCTTGAATCAGCTTGCCATTAGCCCTTTGGGAACATCAGCCAAGCAGGCATGCATAATCAGTTCTGCGGTTCACCTGGACTGGGTATTTGATGAGCAGACATAAATCAACAGCAACACAAGCATAAGCAGAAGCTATAATTGTTCTAATTAACAACTTTTGAGAGAAGCCAAAGTATATGTATACAAAACAGGAGAAATTTTAGGTTTCTATAAAAATAAATTGGTTAACTGATAGTATAAATTAATCCATTGATTGTGTTAAAATTTAACTTATGGTGCATAGTATTTGAGTATGAATTTTCTAAAACTATAGTGAGAAAATAATGTGTTTTAAAATTAAAATTTTCCTGAAACACAAAACCTCTAAAGCAGTGATATGCAGAATAATTTGGAAACCACTGTTTAGACCAAAAGGCCCTGTCATAAGATGGGGAGCAGAGGAGTGCTGTTGGGTCAGGAGGACTTGGATAGAGGAATCAACCCAATGGTGATGTGCTGGGGAGCTAGAGTGGAGAGAGCCTGGCAGCAGATAGTTCAGCCAATAAAGAGAAGAAAAATCATACAGGACTCAGAAGATGTGGACTTTCTTTTTTTCTTTTTTCTTTTAATCCTCACCCGAGGATATTATTTTCCATTGCTTTTCAGAGAGAGTGGAAGGGAGAGAGAGAGAAACATCGATGTGAGAGAGACACATTGATTGGTTGCCTCCCGCGCGCGTCTCGCAGGGATGGAGCCTACAATCTGGTCAGAATCAAACCTGGGACCCTTCAGTCCACAGGCTGATGCTCTAACCACTGAGCCAAACCGGCTAGTGCAGAAGATATGGACTTTTTTTTTTTTAAAGAATGTGGTTTCTTTTTTTTTAAACATATCTTTATTGATTTCAGAGAGAGGAAAGGAAGGGGGAGAGAGAGAGATAGAAACATCAATGATGAGAGAGTCATTGATTGGCTGCCTAGCCCGCAACCTGGGCCTGTGCCCTGACCAGGAATCAAACCCCGATCTCCTGGCTCCTAGGTTGATGCTCAACCGCTGAGCCACACCCAGCCGGGCAAGATACGGACTTTAAATCTGAGTTCTGCTTTAGTCTCTGTGGGAACTTGAACAGGTCATTAATTACTCTAATCTTCAGCTTCTAAAACCTAAACTGAAGGTGTTATATGGTATTTTCTCTGAGTGTATTACAAACTATGAAGTTTAATTTGACTTCAAACTGGTTGATCCCATTTGTCTTTTATATATTGAAGTTATAAATAAAATTTGTTTAATAAACACAATTCCATTACTAGACAAATTTGAGAACCACTGGAGCAAGTCTCTTCCAGTTCTACCACATTATGATTTTGTGGTGCATTCAGTTCAACAAATGCGTAAGTGTAGCACCTTTGTAGAGCTGCTAGGATCTGTTGGTAGGGAGATGCAGAGGTGGTAGTGGTGATGGAGCAGTTTTCCTCTGAAACCATTCTTCAAAAAACATTATTACTTTTGGAGTTTTGTTTTTTTCTTCTGTGACTCTCTATCCTTTCTTACTCCACCCATTCTACCATTCATCCTACACTTTTAAACGTTCCCACCACATAAAAATAATAAGTACCATTAGCTATCACTTGAGCACCTCCTAGTGTGGGGCACTATTTAAGCACTTCACATGCTTTAGCAGTTTGATTCTCATTGCATCGCTGTGAGGTAGATAAGATTTCTCTCATTGTGCATTTGAGGAAACTGAGGCTGAGAGGTGTCAGTGACATGACTAGGCATGTGGTGCAAAGATCAGAGCTCCCATGTCTGATCCTGAAGCTCATGCTAGGATAACAGGGAGTACAGGGTCTCCCACATGTCACAGAGCCCCCAGTCCTTTTCTGTGTCCATATTTCTTATGAGAAAATTGCTTTTGACAAACCCGTTTCTAGGTGGCCAGTACTTACCCTTTCAGCATTTCAGGGGTTTTGGGTGTATAAAACTGATGAAAGCATGATGATGGTTGAAACCTTTATTTTGGTTTCTGGTCAAATGTCACCTCTTCCAAGAGGCCTTCCCTAACTGCTCTGTCTAAAGGAGCACCTTTCGTTCTTTTACTTTGTTCTATTTCCCTTCAGAGCATTTCTCTCTGCCTGGCATTATATATACACACCTGGTGGGGGAGGGGAGGAACTGTATTAGGTTTATTTGTTGGTTTTTAGAACACCATGAAGGCAGGAACTTCTTCACTGTTGTATTCTTGGTACCTAGAATAGTGCCCCATGTGTAAGTGCTTAGTAAATGAATGTTAGTTGAATACATGGTAGAAAATTCTTCACTGTTTTGTAACCTCTAGAGCACCTTCAGAGTCCTAGGGTTCCTAGTGTTGTCTTCTTATTAAAAAGTCTCTCTGAATCAAAATCTTGTCCCACTTTCCCCCTGCTTATGTATTCTTCTAGCCATTTTCATATGAACCTATATAAATACATGTAAATATACATACATATTAGGCCCATTGTTTTGCATCCTGCTCCCCCCCCCATCAGAATGTCTTGATGAGGCTCCTTGTTAGTCCTGCAGATCTACAGAGATGTAATGATTCATTCTAGCAACTTCCTGTGGATTTCAGCCTATTGGCATTCTGAATAGTGCTGTGGTGAGAATTCTTGTATATTTGTCTTTGTATATACTGATGTTTCTTCTACAAATAAATAGAATTGCTACATCATAGTGAATGAGCATTTAAAATTGTTCTAGGCCCTGAGGTGGGAGTTTACCTGGTGTGTGCTCTGAGAGAGCAAAGAGGCCAGTGTGGCTGGGGTCGAGTGAATGAAGGGGAGAGAATAGTGGATAAGATGTTTGTTCATTGGTGTGTGTGTGTGTGTGTGTGTGTGTGTGTGTGTGTGTGTAGCAGACTACATATGGCCTGGTAAGGATTTAGGCTTTTACAGAGTGAGGTGAGGGTGGTGTTGGTGGTGACAGTGCCTCAATAATTGGGTAAAAGATATGAATATATGAAGATATGCAGTAGGCAAGTAAACATAGGAAAAATGATTAACATCAGGAGTGTAAAAGAAACTCAGAATCAAAATTTTAAAATCATTTTTTACTTATTAAATTAGCAAAGCTAGTAATAGGACTGATAATCTTACTTGTTGGTGGGGTGAGGTAAGGCGGACCCTTTCATTCTTTATTAATGGAATTTCAAGTTGGCAGGTCTGTTCTGGAAAGCAAGTTGGTATTGTGGGTCAAGAGCCTTAAAGCCATCATTTAGACCCTTTGACTTAGTAATTCTTTCCCTCTCCAGGCACCCAAAAAATATTTTTGTATGCTGGAGTCTGAGTGAGATACTGAAAGTTAGACCCTTTCAGTGGGTGTTTATCAAACTTATTTATGTTTTTACTTTTCATGTCTTTTGCTGGTATGTATTTGACATTCATCAGCTCATGAAGTTTGTTACTACTTTGATTATTGGAGGTTTACTCAGTTTTTCAAAGAAGTATTATAAAAATTTTTATTAAAAAAAATAGGGCCATTGGTTTTAAATCTTAATAGAAATATAACCCAGAATAAAGGAGAGCCCAGCAACAGATTCAGATCTATTCCTCAGACGAGCCAGAACTAATAGGATTATACTGTGCATTTATCACAGGAAGTTGCCCCTCTTCCTGGAAGTGTTTTTTTAAATTATACGGATATATTTCAGCTCTGAATTTGTGTTTGCTGCCATGTGACATGCCTGTGATTGTGTTTCCCTTTATAAGGAATGTGTTTTCATTTCAGCGGCCTCATTGTTCCTGAGAGAGACGGCAATGAGACTGTCCCTGAGGTTGTTGCCACATCAGGTTATGCCCTGCTGCATTTTTTTAGTGATGCTGCTTATAATTTGACTGGATTTAATATCACTTACAAGTAAGATATTTAAGTCTAATATTTGCGATTTTATTCAAAAGACTATATACTTTGTTTTAGCAATAATAATGACTAACATATTGAAGGCTTACAGTGTGACAGGCATTGCAGTAAGCAGTTTGAATGGATTTTCTCATTTAAAGTTTTTTTAAAAACTCAGTGAAATATGGGCACTGCTTTTCTAGTGGTTTTATAATTGAGGAAACTGGTGGGAAACAGTAAATTGTCAAAATGCTGGGACCACAGTTTTAACCCAGATCTTTCTCCTGTTGAGCTTTTCCTGGAAGAGAGGGACATTTTCCTGTTAATGGATTAAGACATTGGGGGTTTTGCTAAGTACGATTTAACAAATAGTAGTAGTTTTCATGTACTCAGTGGTTGGACCATTGATGACAACTTAGTTGACATTACAAAGGAAATGTAGACAGAGACTTCAGCAGCTTTTGGAATTTGTTGTGATAGGAGAGAGGCTAACTTTTGTCTTTTCTTTTTTTCCTCTTAAGAAATGCCCCCCCCCCCAATTAAATGAACCTCAATAAAGGAAGCAAATTTCACTAAAGGGGGACTACTCTCTCTGTAGAGTAGCCTATTCTCTGTCTCACTGCTTCACTAATAAACTCACTTTCACTTCAAACTCTAAATAAAAAGAAGAAAGAAATGTTTCTTTTCATAAGTGAGTGGCTTATGATAAAGAGCTTCTGAGGCCCTCCAAGCCTAAAATACTATTTGGCCTCTTAGAAAATAAGTTTGCTAACTCCTGGCATAGGCAGTGACCTCCTCATGTACCTTTTTGTTGGGTTCTTTTTCTGCCCATTTTCTCATGATCTCAGTATTCATTCAGGCTGATTTAAAGCCATCTCTATCTTGATTAGTATGGCGATTCAGTCTTTCAGGCGCCCAGGGTTTGTGACTTGGCAGCCTGGGCAGCTTATCACAGTACTAGCAAGGTGATTTTTAGTGACACTGGCAGGCATAAAGGCTGGGTTGAGGGGAGAGGATGATAAGTTTGGTTGGGTGCATATAAGATGTCTAAACAGGACATTGATATTGGGATCTAGGACTCAGAATTGCTGTCAGGGTTGGGATGTCATCTAGGAATCACTGGCATGTGGACAGTGACTGATTGGCCTGTGGGGCATGTGCACAATGAGGAGAGGGATAGTAGAGGCAGCTAAGGGGCAGAGGAATGCCAGTGGGCTTTGTTGTGACAGAAGCCCGGAGAAGAAAGTCTTAGGGAGGAAGAAACTGACAGTTAATGAGGTTGAGTAAGCAGAGGAGGCCCTAGGACTCTCTAGCTGGGAAGGGTGGAGTCAGGGGCTTAGTAGAGATGGAAGGTTAGAAATTCATGGCATTGAGAGTAGGAATCTGGTGAATTTCTTCTCGGAAGGGGAGGGGAGAAAGGGGAGATGTGCTAGGCTAGGGCTTCTCAGACCTCACATACACAGGGGTCTTCTGGAGGGCTTGTTAAGGCACAGATTCCTGGGCACTACACAGAGATTATAGTTCAGCAGTGCTGGGGCCTGAGAATCTGTATTCCTGAATAGCTCCTGGGTGATGCTTCTGCTGTCTACCTATGGCCCACATTTTGAGTAGCCTTGTGCTAGCCATTCATCCAGGCCCCATTCTGGGTTCCCTGTAGTTTCTTAGGTCAGGAGCTAGAGGGCACAGGCTTCATTGTTAAATGGCCCCTTGCTATAGCAGCCTTGGGGGAGAAGAGAAACTCAAGGGAGTGAGCACCCCAGGAGACAAGGCAATTCAAGCACCCCTTGACATTGGAAGCCTTTTGCCTATCATCACTGGAGAGCTCTTCTCCTAGCTCTATGGTCAGTATCTTCCTTAGGAATGCATGTTTTTCTTACCCTGATTGGTGTAGGGGAAAACCTTGATCTCTCCTAGAGACCAGAATTAGTATTTGTTAAACGAAGGAATGATGAGGTTTTTGTAATTTTATTTTTATTTTTTTTATCTTCACCCAAGGATATTTTTTCCATTGCTTTTTATAGAGAGTGGAAGGGAAAGGGAAGGAGGTGGCAAGGGAGAGAGAGAAACATTGATGTGAGAGAGACACATCTACTGGTTGCCTCTCACATGAGCCCCAGTCATGGCTGGGGATCTAACCTGCAACGTAGGTACATGCCCTTGACCGGAAATCAAACCCAAAATCCTTCAGTGCTTGGGCTGACTCTCTAACCACTAAGCTACACCAGCCAGGGCAGGTTATTGTAAATATTATTAGCTTCTTGGTTCCAAGTTCCCCAATTTTTTTTTTTTAGATATATCTTTATTGATTTCAGAGAGAGGAAGGGAGAGGGAGAGAGAAACATCAATGATGAGAGAGTCATTGATCGGCTGTCTACTGCACACCCCCTACTGGGGATCGAGCCTGCAACCCCAGCATGTTTGTTGACCGGGAATTGAACTGCGACCTCCTGGATCCTAGGTTGATGCTCAACTGCTGAACCATGCCGGCCGGGCCAAATTTCTGTTCTTTAAAAAGGAATCCTAAACTGTTTTAGGGGTCCCAGACCCTATGAAAAGCCAAATAAAACGATGGTTTTTATCCCAGAAAAATGCCTAGAAGCACATACGTAAAACACTATCATTCATTTTCCTGGTGTCCTCAGGTTGCACTGAATCCTAGCTTTGGGCTGACCTCAGCAGGAGGACCCTTGAAGCTTATACCCACGGCTACTCACATGTTCCCTAATTTTCTTTTAGAATAAGAAAAGTAGTTATATTTTATTTTTACACAGATTGGCACTCTGCCTTATTTCTCATTCTGAGTCATATTTTAAACAGTTTTTTTTTTAATACTTCAATTTAGACAGATAAACAAGCAGATATTTTGATGTATTACCTGTCATTTTCACATTTTAGAGATACAAAAATACTTTTTGTATTTTGAGATGTTATGTAACTTATTGCTCTAAAGAGTGCTCAGTATTAATTGTGGCACTTGAAGTAAACCTATGCCTAAAGGCATTTGAGTAGAAAGGTTGAAGTTTAAGGGGAAGTTGAAATTATACTTTCCCTCCTTTAGTTTAAAAGGTCCTATGAGTTACCTCCTCCTCTTTGTTTTTCAGTAAAATTGTTGGCTATGTACTATTCCCTCATGTGTGGTTAATAAGTTTATCTGTAGGAAATTATTTGCCATATGATTGGTACAAGGCATAGATATGAGCATATAATGGAAATGCCTTACCTCAGTTTTCTTTTAGGCCTTTTATAAAAATGAAGTGTGATTGTTGTGGCCATTTCAGCATAACAAGTCCAATCTGAAATTTACACTTTATTTTTTGTAAACTTTTGCCTTGCAAGGCTTTTTTCTTAATAAAGATGAAACTGACCTTTATTGAAGCTTCATTTATGTGTAAGTATTATTATATAGAAACAATAGGCACCACTTTCTAGAGGCCTACAGGCATGTCATTTACCTTTCTAACCAAATACTTTATTTATTCTACTTACTGAGGCTTGAAAAGTAAGCATGTGCATTGAACAGATAATAATAATAATAATAATATAGATTATAAAAATACTGTATACAAATATTTATAAAAGTTTATTATAAATGTACCATAAACTGATATTTGGGTGTAGGCATGAACATTAATTAGCTTGTTTTTGTAACTCCTGATTTTCTGACATGTTTTGCTACAAAATCTTTTTCAGTTTTCTTTATAGGCCTTAGAAGAAATCTACAGTCTTAAAGTATCTTGACAGTTCTGTTATCCTCCCCCTTTTAAAAAAATGAATTATGTCTTTTCAGAGTTCTGTCAATGCAGTTATCTTAAGTCTTGTTATTATAAAACACATTATAGTTAAACTTCCATATTACTTTACATTGGCCACCCCTTTTTTTCTATCTGAAATGAGTAGATACACATATTGAGGAATTTTAAATACACCAATCTGGGCAATAATCTTTAACAAATTCTATGAACTTTCAGAGGCTACCCAGAGCGATATATATGCCATGAGGATGATGGTGCATTGTTGGCAGTTTGTTTTGTCCTTTCCCTCTCCAAACTTGCAACATGCCTTTGGCAGTTTTGTAATGCTCATCATTTGTGAGTACCAAGAATAGGATAGTCATGCCATCCTTGAGAAGCTAAGCCTGGACATTTTGCAAGAATCTCTTCTCTCTTTGTAAGTTCTTTAACTTGTCTCTTCTTAAGAGAATCCAACAAGGTCAATTTGATTTCATTACTTGCCCTAGCTATGCAATGTTGGGTGACCCTATTTAGGCTGAATAGTACTGCAGTTATGCTTATGAGTGAACTGGAGGGACAGGGACATTCTTAAACCTTGTATACGAGGAAGTTCTGCTAAATTATTCCAAGTGTTGCTTTGTTTTGATTTAATTTTCTCCCACTGTTTTTATAGTTTTGACATGTGTCCGAATAATTGCTCAGGCCGAGGAGAATGTAAAATCAGTAATAGCAGCAACACTGTTCAGTGTGAATGTTCTGAAAACTGGAAAGGTGAAGCATGTGACATTCCTCGCTGTGTAAATAACTGTGGTTTTCCTCATCAAGGCATCTGCAATTACAGTGATGTCAGAGGATGTTCCTGCTTACCAGGGTGGCAGGGTAGGAGCTTCTTTCATTTTTCTTCCAATTTACAGTGTATTTCTGGTTTAATAACTTTTAATTGACTTTATTTCTAGCATCTATACCTTCTATGTTATTCAAATATCAGGCAGTGTTTAGGTTTTTACATCTCTTTATTGAGCTTTACAAATCTTTGATATTCATAGATGTGTGGTTATAGTCTCTTTAGAATTGGGGAGGGGTTTGACATTCTTTGCAATTCATTCATGAAAGTTGGAGAACTTGGTCTCAGCCATAAGAAGACATAGCAGAGAACCAAGCTGGGAGGTGGGACAAGCTGACAATAATAGTGTCTCCTCTATTTACTATATATTGAAAGCTTCAATATATAGTAAAGTTCTAAAGTAGTCAGCTAATGGATTTATCTGTAGATAAAAATTATTAAAGAAACTTTGCAAATTCTTTAAGGGGTGGGTGATACCTGATACAGATTTAGTGATTTTCTTTATACATTTATCCCTTCCTCAGACCACTTTTATTGTGAAAGGAAATGTGCTTGTTTAAATGCTTTATTTGTTCAATTTGGTTGAAATCAAGGAGGTAAATAATTGAAGTATTTGAGTATTTACCACTGTGCAAATGTTGCAGTAGAAGCCAAACCTTCCAAGAATAGAGCTTCTTGATTTTCTAGGAAATGAGAAGTTTGTACTATTACTCCTGGGACTAAGGGTTTTTTTTTCATTTGCATTAATATTCCCTTTGCCTTCTTTCCTCTGAGGGCTGTTGAAGCAAGTATTGCATTACTAAAAAATCCTAACCTGGATATGGCCAGGTCATCATTAAAAAGTATGTGATTTTGAATTTTATGAGAGATTACCTTTGGTCTTTAGCTTTGAGTAAACGAAATGCACAAATTAAAGGAATTTGTCTGATATCTAGACTCTAAAGGGAAAGACAGAGTATTCTTTAGATATTTGTTACATTTAGAAGATTAAAACTTGAAATGCAATAATTTTAAAGCTGCATTTTGTGAAGCTAATTTATTATGTTTTATTAGGTCCTGGATGTTCAATTCCTGTACCAGCTAACCAGTCATTTTGGACTCAAGAGAAATATTCTAACCCAAAGCTCCCCAGAGCCTCTCACAAAGCTGTGGTCAATGGAAATATAATGTGGGTTGTTGGAGGATATATGTTCAACCACTCAGATTACAGCATGGTTCTAGCGTAAGTTGTTTTAAACACTTTTACAAAAAGCTTAATTTTCTGTTTTGAAAATTTATAAAGTAGAGAGAAACAAAAGGAAAAGAAATCATCAGTAATTCCATTACCTGGTGGAAAATCTCTGTTAATATTTTGGTTGGTAGTATTCTAAACTTTTTTGGCATATCCTTAGTTTTTGAAATCGGAAACCACAAAGAATTCATTGTAATAAACAATAATTCATCTCTTCCAGATACTGTTCTCTCATGTTTGGCTATAAGTATATATAGTAGGTTCCATATAAATAGGGGATTACTTTATCTCTCCATTTAATTAACATATAGGTCAAATGGTTTGAATTTATAGTTTACTAGTGGAAATATGCCATTGTGTAGTACTTCCCAGAGTTCAAGGTCTGTTACCTGGTCTCATGCCACTCATCTTGAAAGGAGAATATACTCAAGCAACTTATTATCAACATAATTCTCAAAACAATATAAAGCTAAAAAAGCAAACTACATAATATTATTTATGTAAAGACTAAAAACAGGAACTTTATTAATTCTAATATATGTTTATATATATTTAAAGTGTAAAAATATGTATGTGAACAAATGATACCACAAAATCAGGATATTAATTATCTCTGGTATTTTGGAGGGGCATATTGGGGTCTTCAACTATATTAGCAACGTTTTATTTCCTAACCTGGGTGGTAAATGCATTAGTATTCATTATTTTTCTCTAACCCTTTCCTTTTGTCTTAAGTATTATATACATGATCTGAAACAAATTTAACAAAACGGTGACATTTATTAAATATGAACAGTACATAAATTAATACCACCTATGATTTTATGTATTGTTTGAATATTCTATATTTTTTAAATACATGAAAAATTTAGAGGTTGATTTCACTTTTGTTTTAAGTTGTATACAGTTTAATTTTGGACAGAATCTACTCCCTGTTTTGAAAGTTGAAAACTTTAGCACTCACATTTCCTCCCATGTCTTCTCCCAATTTTTGTTATATAAGTTTTACATTGTGGAGGTTAATAGCATTCATATCCCACTTGATAAGTCCATAGTTACTTAGTACCAGGTCTATATTTTAGCTGAATCAATCTCTTTATAGACTTCTTACCACAACTTTTCTTTCCTAAGTCTCTAACTCCTTATTATCTGGATTTCACTGTCAAGTAGCCTTTTTCTAGTTGAGCTCATATATATTCCTTTCTCTAAATTCTTTCATGTTTAAGAATGGTATCTGCTTGCTAGCTTTACATTTGAATGACACCTTGGCTGGGTATAATATTCTTGAGCCATCCTTTCTTTCCTTCAGAAATTTGCAGATAGTGCTCCCTTGAATGCTGGTGTAATTATTTTGTTATATAGATACACTATAATTTATTAATCCATTTTCTGTTGATAGACATTTGTTTCCTTTTTTGCTATTATTTTGTTAGTTTATTTTTGCTGGAAGTTTTTTTTTTTTTTTTAATTACTGCTTCTATTTCACTAGTTACAATCTGTCTAGATTACTTGATTCTTTCTGATTCAGTTTTAAAAGATCGTACTTGTTTGTAGGAATTTATCCATTACATCCAGATTGTCCAATATGTTGGCATATAATTGTTAATAATATTTTCTTACAATCTTTTGTATTTCTGTGGTGTCAGTTGTTCCTTCTTCTCTTTCATTTCTGATTTTATTTATTTGGGCTCTCTCTTTTTTTCTTGATGAGTCTAGTTAAAGTGTATCAATCTTTATCTCTTCAAAGGACCAGTTCTTGGTTTCATTGGTCTTTGTATTGTATTTTTAGACTCTAGTTATTTTATTTTTGCTCTAATTTTTATTATGTAATTTATTTTAAAAATTTATTTTTATTGTTGAAAGTATTACAGATGTCTCCGTTTCCCCCACATTGACTCCCTCCTCCCTTGCTCTTATTTTGTGTTAAAACTTTTTTACATCTTCTTGTTAACATATAGTAATGGTTTACATAATTTTAAAAACTTGGATTATTCAGGGAAACTTATAGAAAATAAATAACTTTTAAAGTGTAACAATAGCATTTGTTTCCCTTGGATTTCTTCTATTAAATTATATAGAAATTAAAATTAACACTATTTATTAAATGTATCATCTATAGCATGATTCCCTTTGTCTAAATATATGTTGTTAGTCTATTCTTCTATCTATATATATGCATAGAAAAAATGTCTGGAATGATGTTTACTTAATGTTAATGATACTCATTTTTAGGTGATTAAATTTGGGATCATTTTTAAGATTTTAACTCTTTATGTTTTTGCATTGATTACATTCTTTTTTCCTCAATTTTTTGTTTATTGATTTGAGAGAGATAGAGGAAAGGAGAGGGAGAGAGAGAGAAAAAACATTGATTTTTGTTGTTCCACTTAGGTATGCATTCATTGGTTGATTATATGTGCCCTGACGGGGGATCGGACCCTCAACCTTGGCATATTGGGATGATGTTCTAATTAACTGAGCTACCAGGCCAGGGCCATTGGTTACATTCTTCATAATGAATATTATGATTTTAATAAAAACAGTAGAGTGATATTTTTCTCAAAGACAAACTAAAAGTGAATATTCTAAGGTATTGAATGTGATTAAGCTGCAAAGCAAGAGTATAGATGATTTTCTTTTTGGCATTTTTTTGTATAAAATGTATTCATAGTGTAATTGAAATGCTATAATGATATTAAAGCTTTCTTTAAAAATATGAATTTAAAAAATCAATTAGGTAAAGGAAAGGGAGAGTTAGGAATTTTATTATCATCCTCCTTTGAGTACTTATCTTTAATTTCATATGATTAAATAAAGGATGGGTTATGGTAATAAAAGTTTAAGTTCCTTGAGTATAATGCAACCTTTAAGTTATTTAGACTGTGTATAGAAGAGGTTTTCAGGAAGCATTAGAAACTTCCATTAGATTCCTTTCTTTCTTGTTCCAGGGCTGGGCAGCCCAGTCCCCCTTCCTGAGTTCTCATATGCATAGTAGGCCTAGATGTTAGGTTTGTTTGCCCAGGTGCCTCCCCATATGCATGTCAGATATAATGAGCATCTCCAAACTGGATTATATTACAAATAAAAGAATACAAGATATTCTGTTTTGTCATTTGGGTGAAAATATGATCTGTTTGTTTTGTAGGTATGACCTTGCTTCTAGGGAGTGGCTTGCACTGAACCGGTCTGTGAACAATGTGGTGGTTAGATATGGCCATTCTTTAGCATTATACAAGGTAAAATGTCTCCACTCTGTACTGAGCTAGAAACTCAACTCTTCCAGAGTAACTTTATCATATTATGTGGTTGAGAAGTTTTTAATGTTGGTTTTTTCCCCCTAATCTTTTTGATTGTGGTAAAATACACATCACATAAAATTTACCATCTTAGCCCTTTTTAAATGTAAATTTCAGTGGTTTTAAAATACATTCATCTTACAAAACTGCAGCTCTATGCCCATTAAACACTAAATCCTCATTTCTTCCTCCCCCAGCCTCTAATAAGCACCATTCTGCTTTCTGTCTCTATGATTCTGACATCAGTGTTGGCTTTTAATTGGGGGAAAACGTTCTATTTGGGGGAGGTTTATGATTGGCTAATGTATAAGTGGAAGTCAAAGTTGAAACATATTTAACATGAGAAGTTTTAAAGGATTGAAATTGTACTAGGATATTATGATTGTGGTACTAAATGGTTAAAAATTAATATAGATTGGTGTTTATGTTCATTAGGAAGGTTAGCCAAGAATAGCTACATTGCAGTATAACTGAATAATCATTTTCATTTCCTTGTTTTTGTGGTTTATGGTAGGATGAGGGAACTTTTCAACTTTATTTTTCAAAGTCATTTAAAAAAATATATTTTTATTGATTTCAGAGAGAGGAAGGGAGAGGGAAAGAGAGGTAGAAACAGCAGTGATGAGAGTCATTGATGGGCTGCCTCCTGCATGCCCCCTGCTGGGGGGATCGAGCCCACAACCCGGCACATGCCCTGACTGAAAATCGAACCTTGATCTCCTAGACCATAGGTCAGTGCTCAACTGCTGAGCCGTGCCGGCCAGGCTCAAGTCATTTTTAAAAGATCTTCCATGAGGAAGTGCAAGAAAAGTAGCAAATTGTTAGAGATATAGAATATGGTTTATTTTATTTTGTTTCTTTTGCCGTCTTTTTTCTAGTCATTCACTGAAAGGTGCATTTCACTAACACTTTTTAAGCTAAGAATAATATTAAGGTTTTGAACTGCTCATTTTCTGTTCTCAGATTTAATCCTTTTGATGTTTTTAGAATTTTGTTCACATTTCCCCCCTAGGATAAAATTTACATGTATGGAGGAAAAATTGATTCAACAGGGAATGTGACCAATGAGTTGAGAGTGTTTCATATTCATAATGAATCGTGGGTATTGTTGACTCCGAAAGCAAAGGAGCAGTATGCAGTTGTTGGGCACTCTGCACACATTGTCACGTTGAACACTGGCCGAGTGGTCATGCTCGTCATCTTTGGTCACTGCCCTCTCTATGGGTATATAAGCAATGTACAGGAATATGATTTGGGTAAGTATATTTTTTTCCAGTTTTTTTTTTTGAATGTCAAATTTAAAACCTTTACCCTTATTATTGTGACTTTTTAACAAGATTCAACCTAACCTTGACCCAGTACTTTATCTTGAAATGCAGTTAACATCCATGTAAAAATTCAGATTATTGATGCTGCTATGTAGTATATATTTGCTACTGTCAGTTTGGTACAGAGCCAAAGATGGCACTAAATGGTTTAGGTGCTGAAAATAAAATAAATAAATAAGTAAACAAACAAACAAAAATGATTCAGAACAACAGATATTCTAAAGGAAAAATGTATTTGGCTAGCTCTTTAGAGATTGGTTTAGGGGAGTGGGATTTCCCCTTATTATGAAATCTTTCCTTTGGTTAATTTTTCTTTTATACGTTCTTACGGAGTAGGAGTACCAGCTATAATTTATATTTTGAGAAAGTAGACCCATAAAATACGAGTGTATATTGGTCAGTATAGGTCATGGGGAATTAAGTGTTCAATTGAGGGAAATATGACTCTTAAACTTAATGTAATTTTTTTTCTATATTGCATATTAGAACATCAGAACATTTAACAAATTGAAGTTTGGCCACCTGACTTTATTACTTTTAGGTGGCCTTCCTTTAAAAATAAAATGATAAATGAAAGTTACATGTATCAAGTCTCCTGAAATCTCTTCACTTGTCCTAAGTTATTTGGTAATTTTAAGTATTAGAGAGGAGGAGCCCGCAACATTTACCTTTAACTGTTTTCCATTTTCAGATAAGAACACATGGAATATATTACATACCCACGGTGCCCTTGTCCAAGGAGGCTATGGCCATAGCAGTGTCTATGATCACAGGACTAGGGCAGTCTATGTTCATGGAGGCTACAAGGCTTTCAGCGCCAATAAATACCGGCTTGCAGATGATCTCTACAGATATGACGTGGACACCCAGATGTGGTGGGTGCTTTTTCTTGAGCTTTCATTTTAAGGTGTGAATTCTGGCAATTTCTGGGAAAATATGCTATATTTTTGTCTTTAGGCCTAGCAGATAATTCTCTTCAGCATTACAAAGAAATTGGGAAATAAGCAGGAGGTAATAAAGTAGCTAGTATTTATTTTGTTGCATTATTCTATAATTTTGTTGTAGGCTGATTAGAAAATGTTTGGTATTTTTTGAATGGTTTTCAATTTTCATACACTCTGTTCCCCTGCAAAATTTTAGCTCTTCAGAATCCTAAGGAATAAATTATTTTGAGTTTATGCACACTGTTGTAGTTAAGTAGAATATATCCATTTTACCTTTTCTTGATGACTGAGGTGTCATCATTGGGGTCAGTTATTGGCATCATTTCATGAAATCATCAAACAGAGATGGTCTCAGTACCTAAAAGATTAGAGCTCTCCTCACTCTAAACTATATATTGGTCTATATATAGTATGCTAATTTTAATAAATGTAAAGCAGATTTTGAGTTATGAAATAATGTAATTATAAAGCATTAGTTTCTCTTTTTGTTTTTAGTATTTTCCTACATACTTGAGACTGTACTATGGATACCATTTTACATTCTGTCTACCATTTTCAGTGGCTGTGTAATACTCCCATTGCATAGGTGTATTGATCCTGTACAGTTGGAAATTTTGGTTTCTAGCTTGTCTTACTGATACAGCATTAAGCTTCTGTCTGTATTTCACATAATTTCTACCCAGAAACTGCAATTATAGAGTCATCAATTTTTAAGGCTCAATATATTTTGTCAAAATTCTCATAGGTGTTTAAGATTTTACATGTTTACTTATTATTAAGAAAGTTATATGTAGGGAAAAATCCAGAAGTATCTGAACATTTGGATGTGAACTTAAGAAAATGGTTATGTTGCCCTAGCCAGTTTGGCTCAGTGGTTAGAGCGCTGGCCTGTAGACCAAAGGGTCGAGGGTTCAATTCCCAGTCAAGGGCACGTACCTGGGTTGCAGGTTCGATTCCCTGGCCCCCTCGCCCCAGAGTGTGTGCGGGAGGCAACCAGTCGATGTGTCTCTCTCACTCACATCGATGTTTCTTTCTCTTTCTCTTTCCCTTTCCTTCTCCCTCCCTATCTCCCTCTCCCCCCTCCCACTCTCTCAAAATCAATGGAAAAAATATCCTCTAGTGAGGATTAATACACACACAAAAAGATTATGTTTGCATTAGTGAATAGGTGATAAGTATTGTAAAAAACTAACCTTGTGTTTATTATTTTTAAATCTCAAAAGGACCATTCTTAAGGACAGCCGATTTTTCCGTTACTTGCACACAGCTGTGATAGTGAGTGGAACCATGCTGGTGTTTGGAGGAAACACACACAATGACACATCCATGAGCCATGGCGCCAAATGCTTTTCTTCAGATTTCATGGCTTATGACATTGGTAAGTTTTCCAAAGCCATTTTATCTTCAAGATTCTTTTTTGTCTATAAGTAACGTTTCAAAGGAAATGGAAAATATTGCTAGTAAAAAATGGTCAGACCATTTGAAAGAGGCCTGAACAGTATTTTTAGTTAATTTGACTAATGTTATAGCCATTAAAGAAACATTACTTCTATATTAAATTCTTTTTGAAATTGCTCTTTTAATTAGTTGAATGTTAATTTTTGAGGATGGATTGGGATAACTGGGCTTTCCTGTGCTACAAATGTCTTACACAGCAGTGTCATGGAGTTGTTGAACCAGCATTGTTTTAAGTTGGTTCCTTGGATACCGATTTCACATTCTTTTAAAAATTTCAGAGTGGTAATACTGTGACCAGAAGAGGGCAGTATTTGTTCATGCTAGCAGTTCTCTTGTACAAATATCATCATTGGATGTTCATTTTTGTGCCAGCCACTGAGCTTGTACATTGACCTTGGCCTTGTAATGGAGGAGGCAAAGAACTGAGCATACAATATAATTGCGATTCAGGGTGTTACTTGCTCTAAGATGAATGTATGAGAGCACCTATGAACATTCCTTAACTAATGAGGGTAAGGGTTATGGTTAGGGAAAGCCTTCTTGAGAAGGGGCTCTTTAGGCTGGGTCCTGAGGAACACTGGAAAGGCAGCTAGGCAGAGTTAGGCGGACTTCTCAGGCGGAGGCAGAAAGAGACCATGTCACATACTTGGGGCCTGTAAATAGTTTTGTCTGTATGTTAGCTGCACATAGAGGAGGAACAGCTTCAACTGGAACGAGGGACCCAAGCAGCTATCAGACTGGTCAGATGTTGAAAGACCTATAATGTCATGCTAAGGAGTTTGGGCTTTGTCAAGAATCTTACAGAGTAGGTGACAGAATCATATTTGTGTTTTAGGAAGATCTCTTTGTGGCATGTGATGAGTAATTGGGAAGGGGCAAGATGGGAGTTAAAAGGCTGTTGCTGAAGTTCTGAGCAGGGTTTGAACCAAGGCTCTGGAAGGTGCAGTGAGGATAAAGAGACAGGTTTGAGAACTCCTGGGAACTTGAGGATTATCTGGGGTGTATTTTGAGAGAGATGGAAGCATTGATTTGCTGGTATCCAGTGTTAGCCAGGGTAGGTGGTGCTTTTCACCAAGGCTGGAAATAGAAGTACAGGGACAGGGTTTGGGAGAAGGTAAGTAAGGCGAGTTTGGAAGCTTGTTCAGCTGGAGATGACTGTAGGATGGAGCAATGCAGAGATCAGTGGGGAGCTCCAGGAGGGAGTGAAATTCTGTAGGGAACATGTATTGTCAGGGGTGAGCAGAGAGCCAGAGGATAGGTAGATAAAGACTTCAGAAAGAGAATGCAGACTGTGAAAGCATGTCAGAGGGAGTAGGAGGAAAGTGAGGCAATATTGGCATCCTGTGAGAGAGCTGTTAACAATGGCTGCAGAGGGATTAAAATAAGGCCTGGAGAGTTTTTCAGATTTAGCAACAGAGGTTATTTATTGTCCTGTAGACATAGAGGAGTAATCCAGATTGCAGGAAACAAAAAACAGTGTAAGGTGAGATGTGCACAGTGAATATTGACTATTTTAATTTAAAAAATTTATCTGTGAGGGGAAGAAGGGGTGAGTTGTGTACCTTCTTGGGCATATTTATCTTTTTATTATTGATCTTAGAGAGAGAGGAAGGGGAGAGGGGGAGAGAGAGAAACATCAATGTGAGAGGGTAACATCTACCAGCTGCCTCCTGCATGCCCCTACTGATTATCAAGCTCACAACCCGGGCATGTACCCTGACTGGGAATTGAACCATCGGCCTCTTGGTACATGGGACGCTGCTCAACAAACTGAGCCACACTGGCCAGGGCTTGAGCATACTTAAATGCTGTGCTCAATGCTGTGAAAGCCAGGTGCACTAAGAGGAAAGGGTCTTTGCCACACTGTGGTTTTAGGGAAGGAAACAAGGTGGGTGGCAGCTCTGTTCTCTGTGTGAAGAAGACCACACAGTGGGCTGATAGGAGGAAATGAAAGCTGTTGTTGTCAAGGTTGAATAAAGGTCTGGATTGAGTGGAAGAACCTTTGCTTAGTGAGTGTGAATGTCCTAAGTACCTCAGAGACAGTGAGTGTGAGTTTGGTGTGGTTTACCAGTAAGAGAAGTTGATAGCACGGATCAGAACAAAGGAAAATGAGAAGATCTAAGGTAAGGGATCTAGGAAAGGGCTTTTGTTTTACTATTTTATTTTTTTATATTTTATTTTATTTATTTTTATTTTATTTTCCTCACCTGAAGATATGCTTTTTATTGATTTTCGAGAGAGGAAGGGAGCGAGCGAGAGAGAAAAACATCGATATGAGAGAGAAACATTGATTGGTTACCTCCCATACCTGCCTGGGGCAGGCATCATTGAACCCTCAACCCAGGTATGTGCCCTAACCAGGAATCAAACCTGCCACCCTACTGAGCCACACTGGTCAGGGCTCTAGGAAAGGACTGAAAAAATAAAGTTTGATTTTTTAATTTTTTTTTTAGTTTTAATTTTCTACCTTATTTTCCTATTTTAGCTACCGCTGGGGCAAGTCAGTGTGGAGTGGAAAATAATTATGGAACTCATGTTTTACTTACATAAGCTCTGAAAAAATGTGAAATTTGCTTAACTCAGAAAACATTCTAGCTGGGTGGATAGGTGTGAGTGTCATGCATGTTGGATGTATTCACCAATTAGAATTGCCATATGGTCCTGCTTTTCTTCAATGCCCTCTTGGTCTGCTGCTGTTGCATTTTACCTCAGAAATGAAGATGTGACTAACAAAAAGCAAAAGACCCATTTTATGAGGTTGTGTTTGTTGCAGTTTTCTTCCCAAAGAGAATGCCAGTTCCTATTGATGATGAATGGCAGTGTCATCTGAAATGTGTTCTTCTTGCTCCTAGCTTGTGACCGCTGGTCAGTGCTTCCCAGACCTGATCTGCACCATGATGTCAACAGATTTGGCCACTCAGCAGTCTTACACAACAGGTAATTGGAAAAGACGTGCTTCCTTCTTTTCTCTTGGGTGGGTTTAAAATGAAAGTGAAGAAAAATATGAAGAAATGGAATTAGACACATATTCTCAGGATTTTCTCATCCTATTAGTTTTCATAGAATTATATAGGTATGAATGTCCTGACTTATATTTAAAATATTTGATGTGCATTTGAATTACTTTTTATGCCATGTTTGTTGATATGTTTTTTGTTAGCGTACAGGAATATTCTATGTTTGATGTTGTCTGAATGCATGGGACCACAAAAGTTATGTTCAATTACTGTCTTATGCCCTCCATCACTTGCTGTTGTTTGTGGAACTTAGGTCTGAGTGGTAAGGAGATTTGAAAAGAGAGAGAGGGCACATTAGATGGGGGATAAGGTAGGGGAACAGAGATGGGGAGATTGTGAAGCTTCATACAGAACAAGTTTATAGTCTTTGATAATCTGAAGTCTGCGTTGCATTGCTTGAAATGCCTGGCCCAAACTAACAGAGCTCTTCATCATTCTGCCCTGGAGAAGGCTCTGTCATATAAGGGCAATCCAGAGTAGCCTTTCTACTGTTTCTTACAGTGTGCTTTAAAGATTTTTCATTTGTTAGCCTAATGATGTTAATTTTTCTCATTTTGTTTCTGCTGTTATAACTGTTGTCTACTTCACCTTTTAAAATTTTAGGCCATGCTCAATTGGTTGGAGTGTCATCCCATACACTGAAAGGTCATGGGTTCAGTTCCAAGTCAGGACACATACCTAGGTTGTGGGTTTGATCCCCAGGTGCATGCAGAAGGCACCTAGTCGATGTTTCTCTCTTTCTCTCTCTCTTTCCCTCTGTCCCCCTCTCCCTCTTTTAAAAAAAAAAAAAAAAAAAAGCAGCTTGATTATAATGTGCTTAAGTGTGGGTCTTTTTTGTGTTCATCTTGGAGTTTGTTGAACTTTATAGGTATATAGATTAATCATTTTATTCAAATTTGGTGAAGTTTTCGGCCATTATTTCTTTAAATGTGTATTCTGCCATTTCTCACTGTCCTTCTGGGACTCCCATTATATGTATGTTGAATGTCCCACAAGTCTAGTGAGTTTTTCATTTCATTTATTGTATTTTTCAACTCTAGAATTTCCATTTAGATATTCTTCATCATTTATATCTCCTTATTGATATTCTCTATCTCTTGAGTCATTGATGTCATATTTTCATTTAATTTTTTTTATATATAGGTTTGTTTGTTTTTTAGTTCTTTGAGTATAATAACTACTGTGAATAACTACTTTGAGTATAATAACTACTGAATCCAACATGTGGGCCCCCTCAGAGAGTTTTTTTGTTTTTTTATACCCATATATATTTTATTTTATTTTTATTTTTTTATTGTTGACAGTATTACAGATGTCCCCCAATTCCCCACCCCTTTTCCTCCCTCCACCCAGCCCCCACGCCACCCTAGGCCTTCACCACATTATTGTCTGTGTCCATGGGCTATGCATATATGCATATACGTTTTTTGGTTAATCTCAGAGATAGTTTTGATTGATTGTTTTGTTTCCACTGTATGGATCAGATTTTTTGTTTCTTTGCATAGCTTGTAATATTTTGTTGAAAACTAAACATTTTAGGCAATATATTGTAACAGGTCTGGATTCTGATTCCCATACCATCACTACCAGCTGTTGTTTTTGTTGTTTGTTTAGTGTCTTGCCTAGATTAATTCTGTGGTGTCTGTCTGACTGCTCATTTTCTTGTCTAGCTGTTTTTTTTTGTTTTTATTTTTCAGCCTGACTTCCTAGGGATTGACTCTAGGCCAGTGTTGCTTAGTAATCAGCCAATGATTGGTCAGTGGTTTTGCTTAAACAATTTAAGCTAGTAAGGATTCCACTCTTTGCTTATAGATCTGTTTGTGATTTGGGGAATGTATGCAAATCCCAGGAAGTTTACAAGTCTGCTCTGGCTTTTATTTTCTATGTTTTCAAGGCCTCATGTTCAGCCAGGAACAAATAGATCGGTAGGGCCTTTTCCATTATCTTCTGAGCTGCTTGCAGCCTTGTTCAAGCACAGCATTCCAAACCACCAGAGATAATGTGAAATTATTAAGGTACACACTTTCATCAGCATATCTCTGAAGGGGAATTGGGCTTGACTTAAAACACTGAAAATCTTGACACTGGACCCAAGGAGGATATTCACTTCTGACATCAGCCAATAAAGTCTCCCACTGAAAGACAACTAAAGAGTATATAGTAAGGACCAAACAAGATGATGAAGAAATACTGAGCAGAAAATAAGAGATGAATAGAGTTCAGAGAGATGAACTGAGCTGCTTCAGCCTGTGGGAGTTTCCTCATCCAGTTGATGCAGCTGAGAGGTGCAGCTGAGCTTTCTACTGACTCTTCCAGGCTGAAGGGATAGAAACCAGAGATTTATTTGTACATAGTACATGTCAGATATTTCTGAAAGAATGTATAAATGGGTAGGATGGTTTATGAATCATTACACAGTTTTAATTAAGGAGACTTTATTCTTTTAAAATTATACACATTTATTTTTAATATTTAAGAGCATGTAGAATTATGTGTTTAATTTTAAAAGATGTTCACTTACCCTGACACTAAAATATTCAAGGGAATTATGCTTAAAGTCACCGTGTTATCATGAGAACTTTTTAATACAGTTCTATAAAGAGTAGGTGGATTATTGGAATTATTCTGGTTAGGACAGCCGGGATGAAAGGTTAGAATTTGGAAGGGAAAGGTAAAGAATGTTTTTTGAGATCTTGAAAAATAATTTCTTATAGGACCTTCGATATATAAGATTTGTCTGAAGATTGTAAATAGTATATCATGCCTTTGTTTACATAAGGTTTCAGTAAACTACTCTCCCTTTTTTGTTTTTTCTTTTAGCACCATGTATATATTTGGTGGCTTCAATAGTCTCCTCCTCAGTGACATCCTGGTATTTACCTCGGAACGGTGTGAAGCACACTGGAGTGAAGCTGCTTGTCTAGCAGCAGGACCTGGCATCCAGTGTGTGTGGGACACCACGTCATCTCAGTGTATCTCCTGGGAGTTGGCAACAGAAGCACAAGAAGAAAAGTTAAAATCAGAATGTTTTTCCAAAAGAAGTATGTTTTTTCTCTTTTTAAAATTTAATTAATTTGAGATCTCATTTTATCTTAATCATGAAGACACTTAGCATATGTATACTTTTTAGGTTCGTGTTATTAGCCAAAAAATATTCAGTAATAACTTATGCAAAGGCTTTATGAAAAATTGGTTTATAAACATCTTTACAGTGGGTGGGAACATGCCATGTGGCTCTTACAAGCTATTTGGAGTCATAGAGACAAAAACCTCTTCGGCATTTCGTAGACTTTGTATACCAACTCCAGAACCTGGCTGCAGTTGGTATGAAGAAATTCAGTCCGGTGATTTCTTTTGTGTTGATGGAAATGTTCTGTATCTGCACCATCCCAATATGGTAGCTACTAGTCACATATGGCTATAGAGCACTTTGAAATGAGACTGGTATGACCGAAGAACTGAGATTTTTATTTTAACTAACTTAAATTAAAAACTACATGTGGCTAGTGGCTATCATATTGCATTATGCAGTTCTCATGTTAAGGATGAGACGAAGTGGGCCAACCCAGAAAAGCTATGTTGGGGTGATTGTTCTCATGGATAGGCAAAGTTGCTATCTTTGCAAAGTCCTGTTCTTTTCTAGCTTCTCAGTTGGGCACATCAGTGATATCAAGACAAACGCTTGATGATGAGTAGTGATCCCTGCTTCTAGAACTACTTCTTATGCTTTTCAAGCTTTTTTCATCTTGCCAACTTAGCTTCTTACCCTTTTGCTTTGACATTTAGCACAATGCGAAGTAATATGTGAGAAAGTCCATTAAGAGTAAGAAAAATGTTTCTGCAGAATATTTGTTCACTTCCATTAATTTAAAGTATGTTGACTGAATTTCTTAACCATTAGGGTTGGTATAGCAGTTGCCATGAGCATTATGGTAGGTAGAGGCATCTTTCACTCTGAAGCTGAATATAAATCCGCAGTAAGAACCTTCCAGGTTCACTGTGTGCTGGTGAGTGCTGGAGAACTGAGATGACCAGAACCTGGTAGGGTTAGTCCCTGTCTCCTAAAAGGGATAAAATTAGTGACATAGTTATTTTTTAACCAGATTTTAAAAGTTCAAAATAAAGGTGAAAATTTATAGGAAATAATATTCACTTACCTTAGGTGGTTCAGTATGACATCATCTTATGTTAACTCATCTCAAATGTCACCTCCCTGGTTCACTCTGCTTTCTGTTTGGGTTCAGTCCTTGGGGTGATGACCAGAGCAAGAAGAACAACCTAAGGAGCAGGATGCTGGAGTCTTTGTGAGGGTGGGCCCTGCCTTTTCTTATCCATGGAGTCTACCATATGCTATTTCCATGAGTGATTGAACAGATGAGGCAATATGATTATGCAGCTTCTCTTTTTTGCTGACCTTGACCTATCTAGGGTCAATAGGAGATGTAACAGGTCTGTAGTAGCCTAGAAGTTCTCAAAATTACACTCTTGGATTTACATATGTGTACAAAGTGCAGCTCAGCCTAGTGCCTCCTTTGGGGTTCTATGGTGCTGCTTACTTCCTGTGCCCAGAATAGCCTTGTGTTTATAGCTGGAGGAATGGCTTGGTTTCCTACCTTTCTTAGTTTGGCTCCAGGGAAGCTCTTGGTGTTCATTCTATTGCTAATTGATATTTTTCTTGGGGAGAAAAATATTAAAAGAACCACAGCTACTTCCATTGTATCTCGCTATTGTTGAATTAAATTAGCCTCTCTTCTTTTTTCCCACTTTCTGTGTACTTTTGTTGGGGGAGTGGGTACAAAATTGTGCTTTTTCAGATTGTTTACTTTTTTCTGAACTCACGGATATATTTTCCTGCCAGTTACACCCCTCATTTTATTTCCCATCACTTGTTACATTTTTTTAAATCTCAGTCTCAGATTGCGCTGAATAGCAGCTGTAATTGCCTGTGACTTTTCTGAGCAGAAGCTGTCACAGTTGATGAGTTTTTCTTCTCTTCATAGCTCTTGACCATGACAGATGTGACCAACACACGGATTGTTACAGCTGCACGGCCAACACCAATGACTGCCACTGGTGCAATGACTATTGTGTCCCTAGGAACCACAGCTGCACGGAAGGCCAGGTGAGGGGCCGTTTCTCAAGGATTTCAGAGGATGGAAAATTTTGGAGTGGGGTTATGTGTGGATTATAGTGTGAATGGTATAAAAACTGGCCCAGAGTTTTTTTTAAAACCTGAGTGTAGACTTGGATTTTATTATTGCTCAGGTTTTCTTTTAGGAAGGGATGCTCTCTGCATTCTAATTCCAAAGGTCCTTGTCACATGTGGTGTTTTAGAAAAATGAAGGACTAGTGTTTTGAGTACTCCCCACTCCCTAGCATGGCTGTGGCTAAGTATTAGAGCCTTGGTATGAGGCTTGGTGAGCTCTACCTGTGCAAAGTTTTGGAAGCAAGTTAAGACTTGAGACTAAAAGTGAGTCAGGTGTGTAGTAGCCACACTAAATTGTGGAAATAATAGGCTAAAATCTTCTTGTCTAATGTTATATCTTGGTTTAGCATAATTAATGCTTACCATTTGTAATTTTTTATTTAGGTTATAAGGCAACAAAGATGACGACTTAGCTTTTATAGTCTTTGACAGTTTATAAGACATTATTTGTCAGTCTATAAAGCCGTTCACAAAATATAAAACTTTTAGCCTGTTGGGGAGGCATTTGAAAAGAATTATGTTTAACGTCCCCATTTTACAGATGAGCAGGTTGAAGCATGGTATTTAAGACTGCACTGCTTCCTTGCTGGGTAAAGGCATGTCCTTGAGCAGAACCTTTCACTGAAGTATTTTTACTATAGTGCAGCTTCATATGCACCTTATTTATCCATTTGCAGTTTGCCTCTTTAATTCAATTTTTAATATCCTGTTTGTCCTTACCATGAGTTCTCTCTATGGATATAAAAGGAAAGTTTTTGTCCACTGTGTTCTAGATCTCCATTTCCAGGTATGAGAACTGCCCCAAGGATAACCCCATGTACTACTGTAACAAGAAGACCAGCTGCAGGAGCTGTGCCCTGGACCAGAACTGCCAGTGGGAGCCTCGGAATCAGGAGTGCATTGCCCTGCCTGGTAGGCCTTACAGGGGCATCTTCGTGTGTGTGTGGGTAGGTGGGTCCAAAGACTACACAAATGCCTCTGGTACTGTACAGTCTTTTTTTTTTTTTAATATACCTTTATTGATTTCAGAGAGAGGAAAGGAGAGGGAGAGAGAAAGATAGAAACATCAATGATGAGAGAGTCATTGATCCACTGCCTCCTGCACACCCCCGACTGGGGATCGAGCCCTCAACCCGGGCATGTGCCCTGACCGGGCATCGAACCCTTATCACCTGGATCCTAGGTCGATGCTCAACTGCTGAGCCACGCCCAGTCGGGCGTGATACTGTACAGCCTTAATCAAACCCAGCAGGGGATAGAGACAAGCTCAGTTCATCCATTTATCCCCCATACCACTATTGTGGTTGCTGTTTTTTTACTTAAAAAAAAATTTGTTTTTCCAAGTTAAAAGTATGTGTTTAATGTATTTTGGTTGGCTTGGGATTTTCATGGTGGTTATTATTTTTTAAAACAAAAATACAGTTTTTAAGTATGCTCCTACTGTTCTTTGAAACTAAGTGAAATGTCATCTGATGCTCTGTATAATCAAATGACAGCTTGGCTCTGTATCATTGAGCCCACTCCATTGTTTTAACCCTGCTCTTCTGGGAATAGAATGCAGCAGTCTCAGCAGTCAGTCTGCTGGGCACCTAATGAAGAGTACTTCTTATTGACTACAGGGATTAGATTGTTAGCACCTTCTGACAAGGAGAGGAGAGATGCCTGTGTCCACAGCACCTCCTGGGGTGCTCTCCAACCCCAAATACCTTAATTTATGACACTTCTGAGGTTTGGGATGATGAGCCAGGGGGAGCATGAGGCCAGCCAGCCATGACTAAAACTGAATAATATATTTGCTCAACCAAGATATTCAGGAAGGGGGACTTCTGTGGCTCTGCCCAACATCTGAGGCATGTACAGGGCAGTTGGCTCTACCAGACCCCTTGTGAATGTCCTTTGGAAGTAGTTGATTCAGCTTGCATGAGTGGGCTTGTTCTTTGTCTCATTGCATCTCGAACTTTAATGCCCAGCAAAATACCTGCGGATCTTGCTATAAGTCAGATTCTGGGACAAATATGGGGTGGGGCCCAGAATCTACATTTGAATAAGTGGTGACACTGATGCCACACTTTGAGAACAAGTGTTTTATCTGCTCTTAAATTCCCTGACCCAAGGTACTTTTCACTTATCTCACTGGCTGTTAATGACCATTGTTGATGGTGTCTCCAGGATACTTTGGTTCTAGTGAAGTTGCTTTGCTCACTGTTTTCCAGGAAGTATTCACAGCTTCTGAGCAGTTCTTTGGGTGGGTTGAGGGCAATCACAGTAGCAGATTACAGGCTTGCCTTGTGTGCTACAGCTGTATCACTCTGGGGTCCCCCCCAAAAGGATCTTTTTACTTTACTTTTGAAATAATTTGTGCACTTGATTTTACCTTCCACTTGATGTGAAAACAGTGCAGCTTTTGAAGACTGTAGACTGTTCAGTCACCAGCTCATTTCCATTCTTGGAGTTTTTAACCCCATCCTTCCAATATCCATATTCATTTTTCCACTCTTTACTTAAATTTTAGTCTTGTTTTTAATTGTTTTTCAAAAGGAGATTTATAAAATCCAACACTGGCACTAAACAAGTGTTTTCTTCTAAGACACAGGAGGGTTGACCTCTATTTTTTGAGATCCAGGAAATATCACTGATTTTTTAAAAGCATTTTTTAAATTCCTTATTCTGTGTTTGGTCCTTAGTAATGTGTCTGATACTCTCACTACATCCTAAGGAAGTACCTGGAATTCAAATCACAAAAACCACTTAGGTTTTCGATAATTTGAACTGGTAATAAAGTAATTTTGTGTGATTTCTAAAACTGTGTTTTTTTCTTTTCTTTCTCCCCCTCCTTTACAAAAGAAAATATCTGTGGCAGTGGCTGGCATTTGGTCGTAAACATGTGCTTGAAAATTACTACTGCCAGGGAGACCTATGACAATGCTAAATTGTCCTGTAGGAACCACAATGCCCTTTTGGCTTCTCTTACAACCCAGAAGAAGATAGACTTTGTCCTTAAGCAGCTGCGAATAATGCAGTCATCACAGAGCATGGTGAGTTAAAATCCTCAAAACTTAAGTTCCTAGTATCCACTGTGTGCTGAGGGCATGAACACAGCTTACCTGCGAGATGCTTGGCAGAAGGAGTGATGTGTAACACATTGGAACTGCACTGTCAAATTTTCTTTCTTTAATACTTCTCTCTTATCTTAACATTTTTATCACTTTATTAGTCATATCTATTAAATTGTCTTTGAATAAGTACATGTGTATTGAATAGTAATGTGTGTATATATGCATATATGCTTGTGACAGCAGTAGGTGATTT
Organism: Miniopterus schreibersii; assembly: GCF_964146895.1. Classification (NCBI taxonomy): domain Eukaryota; kingdom Metazoa; phylum Chordata; class Mammalia; order Chiroptera; family Miniopteridae; genus Miniopterus; species Miniopterus schreibersii. The sequence continues at coordinate 64,827,460 of NC_138110.1, forward strand.
TTTATCTGTTTGATCCCTAGGTTCTGCTGTGGGGGGAGGGGAATGTCACCACTACTTAAATAGGCTGAATTAAGCCACCTGAGTCTCAGATTTCAGGTATTATTACAGGGTGTAATATGATTTAATGTTCATCACCCAAGAAATGTACATTTGTTTGCATCTTCCTTAGGCCTGGCCAGCCCAGAAGGAGAAGGTACCTTCTTGTCAAGAGTTTTCTTCCCATCTTCTCAGTGCTCTGAGGTGGCTTGTAGCTGACATTCCACAATCACATTTGGTCTTTTTGAGTCCAAAGTCTTAGACTGTGGTTCTATCTTAAGTAGATACTCACAAGGCAAGGCTCTTAACAGTGTTGGCTTTGGTACAGAGCAGTTTGGGGGAATGCTCTTCTCATCAAGCAGGGAGAAGCAGTAGGCAGTACTTCCTTGGGTGCAGCCTTCTTCAGGTGAGAACATGCATGTGGTCTGGGTCCTGGCTACATGTGGCCCCTAGATACCACCTAGAGGGCCTTTCCACAACTGGTGGGAGGTACCCTATATTTTACTTTTCTCTATTTAGTCTTTTTTTGTCCATTGAAACTTTGGTGTGGTGTGGATACTCAAACATTGGTAATAAATCATAAATGTGGTTACCTCGGGGAACACTGTGGCCACATTTGACATTTTATGTCTTAAAAGCTTTTTCAAATTCATAATCTCCATTAGAGACTGTTCATGTTGTTTGTTTCTCTTCACCTCACCCCCAAATATGGGCCTCTGCAGTGTTCTGCCCTTAGTTGTCAGCTGATCTTACTTATAGTCACTCCTCAGAAAATTGATGGCTTATAGTTTTGCTCATTTCCAATGACTCCCAATTCCACATGTCTCAAAGAATAGCTGGTTAGAAGAGTTCTTCTATCCCAGCTGGCCACAGATATCCTATCTTCTGGTCCTTCTTCTCTCTTCCTCAGGTTTTCTAGCTCTAGGAGGTTTGGGGTAGTCAGTTAGCTGGGACTACCTTTATACAACAGGAATTCACAGTCTTGTGTTAAGCTCTAAGTCTAGACTGAGAGCCCAGGCTTGTATGGAAAATCAAGTAAGAGTACCCAACCTAGCCTTTAGGGCAGAGGCTGGCTGATAGATAGCCAGAAAGAGGTAACCCCTGAAGATGAGAAGGTGTGAACTGGGAAGGTAACTAGGAAAGGGCTCTCTGTGCTTTGCTACCCACACATGCAAGATGCAGAGGTGAGCTGCAGGCTGGGTGAAAGGGAATTGCTGTAGCTGGGTCTTATGAGGAATCAAGACCAAATCCTAAGAGGCCTTGTTTACAGTGCTAATTGGTTTGAGTTTTATCAGGAAAGCAAAGGGAAGTCATTGAAAGACTTTTAAAAAGCATTAACTCTCTTTCCTTAAAAAAGTAATACATATTTCAAAGGAAATTTAGAAAATAGTAACATTAAAAATAAAATAAATATGACTCATTACAACTAAAAGTAACTGCTTTTGGGTATGTTTATTTCTTTTAGGTCTTTTAATAGGCATGCATAGTTTTTTCCTCTCAAAAATGGAAATACATTATATATTTTGTTTTATAACTGCCAAAATTAGGACTGTCTTTCATTTCTGGGCTAAACTTTGTACTTTTACTTTTAAAGAATTTTTTAATGCAATGGGAAGGAAATGTCAGTAGAGCAGCAGAGACTCTCCCAGGGGTTTACTGTCCCATTCTTCCGTATAAAATTTAGTGCCAGCCAATACCCCCCGCTGAAGGTGGGAATCTCCAATCATGTGAACTAGCCATTGCCCCAGAATAGGCTTAGTTAGTGATTCTGAGGATAGACATATAACTGATATTTCAGAAACATTGGCAAGATGATTTTGTGTATGAATAGACATTTAAACCAAGTTTGGGGGTGGCCATCTCTTCAGAGCATGTCATAGGATGTGGAAATTTTGGACCTTGGTTATTGTTTTGCCATTAATCTTTCTGAAGTTTTTGATATATTGTATTCGCTGAGCTATATGTTTGTCCTTTGTAAAATGGCCATATTGAAGTGCCAAGCATGATATGTAACAAAAATGATGGTCTGTCCTTATCTGCAATGGCTGAGTCAGTGGATAGGGAGGTTTTCCTGTATCTTTGGGGTAATTATCATCTCATGGTTTTTATCTAGAAGCCTGTTTTGGTCAAGACATAGATTATATTCATAGCTGTGTCTCTTTTGCCTGTAGACCAAGGTGACCTTGACGCCATGGGTTGGTCTTCGGAAGATCAATGTATCCTATTGGTGCTGGGAAGATATGTCCCCATTCACAAATAGTTCGCTACAGTGGATGCCGTTTGAGCCCAGTGATGCTGGATTCTGTGGAATCCTGTCAGAACCTAGTACTCGGGGCCTGAAGGCTGCAACCTGCATCAACCCACTCAATGGTAGTGTCTGTGAAAGGCAGGGTAAGTATATGGGGAATTAGGCATTCGTAGTATTGATATATGTGAAATATTCATGAAAAACAGAGTATTGATTTCAAGCATATGAAGTAGACTACAACCCACAATTTTAAAAGCAGAATGAAGTAGTCTCTGGTTCTGAATAGTATGACCCATAAGCCTAAACAAAAATAACTAACACTAATCAAAGAACCTAATCTTGTAATTAACAATGAGATTGATTGGTTTGTTGATCACAAAAAGTATTGAGACTTGTTCTAAAAGGTAAATTCCTTGGTGTCAGCAGAGAAATGCTGTGGAATAAAGATCCAAAAATGCAAATAAAAGCAAAGGAAAGATCAGAACTGACAATGGGGGACACAAGGGACAGTGGACAGAAAGATTGTGTCAGTGGTGAGAAAAATGATGAATGCAGTTCTGTGACAGAAAACACAAACAAACCTGATGTGCTAAAGCTATGCTTGAGTGCTGAAGGAACAAACACTTCGAGTAGCTTCATGGGTTTGAATCTCCTTTGGGCTAAATTTAGGCTTCTTAAAGGCAGGCACAGGGGCAGCACCTGCAGCATACAGACAAGCCCAAGACAAGCGCCCTCCTCCTGCAGAGGGACTCACAAGTAATAGGTAGAATTTTCTGGGCACTTTTGGGAGACTGGACTCCATCGGCATCATGTCTCATTTTAGGAAGGTACCGTAATTTACACAGAGGTGTAGAAGAGAATTTATAACACTAGAAGTCACCTTAAAGTATGATTTCTCAGCTTCCTGTGGGGGAGCTTTGTAGCCATTTTGGATCCTGCGTGCTTTAGGGTATTTAATGAATTCTGTGGTCCTACAATTTTTCATATTCAGGTGGGTTGTAAAAACCCTGAAGTTCATCTTGAAACCCCTACTTGAATAGAAAGATTAGCTTGTTCCCACATGTCTATCCTTAATGCTTTTTGGTAAAAAAAAACACCTTTTTCCCCCAAGTGTATAAATATACTTGACTAAACAGTACATGGTGACTCTAACGTTTTCTGTTTTCTCCTTCATTTAGTACAGTCCACTGAATTGATTTCATAACAGACTAGTGGGTCAGAACCCACACTGAAAAGCCTTTGACCTTAGCTGACCTGGTGGGAGCTCTAAGTGTCTCTCTTGGGTTTACTTCCCAGCAAACCACAGCAGCAAGCAATGCCGGATGCCATGTGCCTTGAGGACAGCGTGTGGAGAGTGCACCAGTGGCAGCTCCGAGTGCATGTGGTGCAGCAACATGAAGCAGTGTGTGGACTCCAATGCCTACGTGGCCTCCTTCCCTTATGGACAGTGTATGGAGTGGTATACCATGAGCAGCTGTCCCCGTAAGTGAAAAGTGAGCTCTGGGCACTAATAACTGCCCTGTGTATGGGTGACAACTCCTGCTGTGAGGCAGTGCTGTCAACCTCTGAACCTTTTAGGGACAAGACTGGACTTGACCTTCAGCTCGGGTCTGTAATAGACTGTCTGATGAGAACATTCATATAGAATGAAGCACAATGACACAAGTAAATAAATGTCAGATAGATCACAGAGTAGAGAAATGACTGCTCAACTTCATTCAGTATTATATTGCTTCATCCTGTATGGTCTCCACATACTCTTAACTCATAAAGTAAGTGCTTTCTAGTAGGTGACCTCTAAGGTCCCTTCTGTGTACAACATCCTGGGATTGAGAGAGTAGAGGAGTCCCTGTTACAGGTAGAGCAAGATGGGTTCTTCAAATTGTTATGCTATTTAAACAGCCACAATAGAATAGGAATTTTTTAAAAATATTTTTTTTATTGATTTATAAGAGGAAGAGAGAGGGAGAGAGAGAGAGAAACATCAATGATGAGAGAGTCATTTATTGGCTGCCTCCCGCACACCCCCTGCCGGGAATCGAGCCCACAACCCTGGCATGTGCCCTGACTGGGAATCAAACTTCGATCTCCTGGATCATAGGTCGACGCTCAACCACTGAGCCACACCAGCTGGGCTAGAATAGGAATTTTGACTCAACAGAAGTTGAAAAGTCTGTTAAAGAAAAAGGTAATTTAAATACAGTGAATTCAGATCTATAGGAGTTGGTGAATTGCAACTTATGTTTTTTTAACAGCTGAAAATTGTTCAGGCTACTGTACCTGTAGTCATTGCTTGGAGCAACCAGGCTGCGGCTGGTGTACTGATCCCAGCAATACTGGCAAAGGGAAATGCATAGAGGGCTCCTATAAAGGACCAGTGAAGATGCCTTCTCAGGCCCCTATAGGAAATTTCTACCCACAGCCTCTTCTCAATTCCAGCATGTGTTTGGAGGACAGCAGATACAACTGGTCTTTCATTCATTGTCCAGGTAAGATGTCTTGTATATCCAAAATCAAGTGTTCCACTACCTATTTGCAAAGAATAAAACCTTGAAAGCTACATTCCTTATATGAATTTTCTTTAAGAAAAAAATATAACATCATTTTTGGAGAAATAGTTTTACATGAAAAATATTTTTATTATCAATTAATGAAAATCATAAGAATTACAAGTGAGTTGTTTTGCTAACATTCATTACAAAAGTAATGAAATAAGATAAAATAAAAACTGGAATTCCTCTTCTCATCTCATTTGTCAGAGAGGTAAAAACTTTTAACAGTTTGATATAGATATCTCTAGACATACCAACGTACATTTTTAAAACTAAAAAGTATGCCCTGGCCAGTGTGGCTCAGTGATTAGAGCGTCGGCCTGCGCACCTAAGGGTCCAGGGTTCTATTCCAGGTCAAGGCTAGTACCTGGGTTGCAGGTTAGATCCTGGTCGACACGTGCATACAGGAGGCAACCAATTGGATGTGTCTCTCACATCCGTGTTTCTCTCTCTCTCTTCCTCCCTCCCTCCTTCCTTCTACTTGCTCCAAAAATCAGTAGAAAAAAATGTTCTCAGGTAAGGATTAAAAAAAACACCTAAAAAATACTATGCATATGATATAGTTGTACAGTTTGCTTTTTACTTAAAAATACATCTTGGCAGTTGTTAGGAGAAAAATAAAAAATAAGGTCTCTAGCCAACCTAGAAATTTCTCTCCACAAATTTAGAAATGAAAGAAAAGGTTTATTATTGATAAACTTTAAGCAGACTGTGATGTACATCCCAGGCAACCAACTAATGAGATTGCAAAGACAAAACGAAGTCTCACCCTTTTAAATAAATAGCCAAGCAGATACAATTCATTATATACATGTTCACAAGGTAAATGATAATTGGTCTTCATGAGAGAGGACTTGATGACATGGTTTGCTGTACATTTTATCATAGTTCATCTTGAATTTACCTGGTAATTGAGGTGGCTGCCTGTGTTAGGTAATTGCCTTTATCCAAGAAAAAAATAAACCATCTTGTAACTTAATGGCAAGCAGGTGGTTGCAGCTTGGCACAGTGCACCTAGGCTAAGTACCCGAAATGACTGGGAGATGGGGTGCTATCTTCCTTGATGTTTTCATTCTAAAGAGATGGCTCCCAGGCCCTTAAGAAAAACATTCTTGGATTGTAGTGCTGACAAGAGGCTTATTTAGGTTTAAAAAATATTTATAGGCATATCAAAGGAACAGAGGAAGGATTTATAAATACAGGTTTTCTTAATGAAATGCTGTAAGAAAAGGGAGAAGGGGAAAAGGTCTCTTTCCCTTTTGGCCAGAGGAAAAATCGGGCCTCCCTCCCTCCTTTTCCCCCTCCCCCCTCCCTCCCTCCCTCCCTCCCTCCCTCTCCTTCTTCCTCCCCTTCTTCCCTCTTTTCCCTTTCCCTCCTTCCCTTTCTTTCCTTCTCCCCCTCTTTCCCTCCCCTCTATCCCTTCCAGTGGTTGGTGCAAGAAGGAATATACCATGAGCTGGCCTAAAAGCCTGAGCCTAGTAGACCTGCTGGGGAGGCTGCCCTAAGACACTAACCCTGAGAAATTGGCCTTTGATTCAGACTTTCAGTAAATACTCAAGAATGTGCTGATAGGCCTCCAGAACAGTTGGCAGAGGCTAGGCAGGTACAGAGACCCCCCAGGAGATCAGTGGGTGAGGAGGACTCCAAGAGCTTCTCAGACAGTGCCACTGACGAGAGGGCTCTGAGTTCTGTAATTGAAAGACCAGTGTAAACAATAACAGGCAAGACAGACTGGAGAAAAAATATCTGCAGTGATATATCCAACGATTCCAGAGTATGCAAACCTCCTCCCTCCAGGAAAAAAAGCTAAATATCAACCCAACAGAAGAAGTGGGCAAAAGATGCATAGAAGTAGCTGCACCATTTTGCATTCTCACTAACAATGTAAAAAGGCTCAGATTTCTTCATCCTCACCAATACTGTGTTTATCTTTTTTATTATCGCTGTTCTGGTTTATCAGAAATTTCCCTAATAACTAATGAAGTTGAGCATCTTATTGGCCATTTGTATATCATCTTTAGAATAATGTTTATTCAGAGTTTTTGCCCAGTTTTAAATTGCATTGTCTTTTTATTATTGACCTATAAGAGTTCTTTATGAATCCTAGATAGAAGTCCCTAATTGAATATATAATTTGCAATATTTTCTTCCATTCTTTTTTCTTTCCTGATAGTATCTTTTGAAATATAAAAGTTTAAAATTTTGTAAATTCAGTGTGTTTTATCTCATGCTTACGGTGTTGTATCTAAGAAATCAGTACCTTAACTAACCCAAGATCACAAAGGTTTACTCTGACTGTCCTTACGTCCGTATCACTGTTTGATTACTGTAGCTTTGTAGTAAGTTTTGAAATGGGGAAGTCTGTCCTCCAACTTTGTTCTTATTTTCTAGGTTATTATGACTATTCTGGGTTTCTGGCATTTCCATATGAATTTTAGGATTAGCTTGTCAATTTTGGCAACATCAATAAAAAAAGATTGCATTGAAGCTATAGCCCAATTTGGGATGTATTGCCATGTAAGGATTTATGAACCCGGAATGTTTTTCTAATTTTTTAGTTCTTTACTTTCTTTTAGCAATGTTTTATAGTTTGCAGTGTACACACCTTGTACTTATTTTGTTATATTTACTATACAGAGTATTTTATTTTTCTTAAAATGGAATTATCATCTTAATTTCATTTTCTGATTGCTCGTTGCTAGTATGTAGGAATATAACTAATTTTTGGCAGTTTTTTTTTTTTTTAAATATATCTTTATTGATCTCAGAGAGAGGAAAGGAGAGGGAGAGAGAGAGATAGAAACATCAATGATGAGAGAGTCATTGATTGAGCCCGCAACCTGGGCATGTGCCCTGACCGGGAATCGAACCCTGATCGCCTGGATCCTAGGTCAACGCTCAACCGCTGAGCCAAGCCCAGCCAGGCTAATTAATTTCTGTATGTTGATCTTGTGTCACGCAACCTTGCTGAACTTATTATTTCTGTTAGTTTTTGTAAAATTTATTAATTTTTATTATTTTTAATTTATCTTTGCTGTTGAAAGTATTACAGATGCCCTTTTCTGTTAGTTTTTTAGTGTATTTCTTTCTTTTTTTTTTAATATATCTTTATATTTTTTTAATATATCAGAGAGAGGAAAGGAGAGGGAGAGAGACAGAAACATCAATGATGAGAGAGTCATCGATCAAGCCCACAACCGGGCATGTGCCCTGACCGGGAATCGAACCTTGATTGCCTGAATCCCAGGTCGACGCTCAACCACTGAGCCACGGCCGGCCGGGCTAGTGTATTTCTTAGGGTTTTCTACGTACAGGGTCATGTTGTCTGCTAAGAGAGACAGTTTACTTTTCCAATCTGGATACCCTTTTTTAAATTTATTTTTGGGGGCTTACTAGCATGACTAGAAACTCTAATACAATGTTGAATAAAAGTGGTGGGAGTGGACATCATTGTCTTGTTCCTAATCTTAGTGGGAAAGAATTCAGTCTTTCTCCATTAAGTTTGATGTTGACTTAAAATTTTTTGTACATGCCCTTTATCAGGTGGAGAGATTTTTCTTCTATTTCTAGCTTCTTGAGGGTTTTTGTCATGAATGGGTGCTAGATTTTATCAAATGTCTTTTTTGTATCTATTGCGATGATGATGTGGGTTTTGTTCTTTCATGTGTTAATACTACCTATTATGTTAATTCAGTTAAGGATATTAAACCAGCCTTGCATTTTTGGAATAAAGCCATTTGCTCATGTTGTATAATCCTTTTTAGTGTGTTGCTGGGTTCAGTTTGCTAGTTGGGAACTTGTGTCTATTCATGAGGGATATAGTTCTGTTCTATAGTTTTCTTTCTTGTGATGACTGGCTTTGGTATCAGGCTAGTATTAGCTTCATAGAGTGGGTTGGGAGGTATTCCCTCCTTTTCTATTTAATGAGAGTTTGCAAAGGATAGGCATAAATTCTTTAAGTGTTGATAGAATTCATCAGTGGACTTTTCTTTGTGGGAAGATCTTTGATTATTAATTTAATCTCGTCATTAATAATAGGTCTATTCAGATTTTCTGTTTCTGCTCAAGTCAGTTTTGATAATGGAAGGCTGATGATGGGATTTGAGCATCAGTGGATATTAAAGGAGGACTAGAGATATGGTTACTTATCTTCACAGGAACAACATGTATATTGCACACATCTAAAGTAATTTTGGTGCAGTCCTAACGGATGTGGTCATTTTTCAGTTCTTCAGCTGCAGTCTGTGTAGAACAACAAATACCTATGGGCAGGCAGGGAACAGGTGGTAAGCAGACAGGTACAAGGCTGTGGAAAGTTCCTGAGGGAGTAAAAACTTATCATGCTGATCAAGCGAGAAAGGTCTGCAAAAGTTGCTAAAAGAGTAAATCTTAAATATTCTCATACACACAAAAAAAATGGTAATTATGCGATGTGATCCAGGTTATAGCTAATGCTATGGTGGTAATCATTTGGTAATATATAAGTGTATCAAATCAGCATACGGTACACCTTAGGCTTACACAGTGTTATATGTCACTTATATCTCAATAAAACTGTTTACTGTGGGGCAGGCTGTGTGCTATGGGATGCCCCCTCGAAGTCTGCAGGGCACAGCTGCACAGCTGTACTGAGCAGTCCTGAGAGGTCCAGACTTCCTAGTTGTAAAGTCTTGTATGCATCAAGGATCTTACTAGTTCCACTTATGGAAATGTTTATATATAAAGATGATTACTTTTCTGAAAATGAAAAATTGAAAGCAAACTAAATATCAGAGTGTAAGGGAATGGTTAAATAACTGTTATGCTTCATAGAAATCATTATGCCATTTAAAGTTTTGTCTATGATAGATGAAATAATGTAAAATAATTATGATATAAGTTTTAAAATCAAAAGTGAATATTACAATGGACAGAACTGTGTAAAACTGTATTTTAAAAATTCTGGTGGAATTATATATGATTTTCCTGCCTTCCTTATATTTTTCAAATTTAACTACCATAAGCATATATTATTTTTACAATGAATAGCAACAAAAATTGCTGTTTTAATGGCTGTGGACTTTCTTGTGGTGTTATATTTCTGATTTTCATGCACTAGCTCTTTTTTGATATTTTAATTTTTCCAAACTAGTTTTCAGTGGGCCAATTTTGATGATTTAGTGGCAGTAAGGAACTTTGATAGTTGCAAATAAATCTTCTGGAACTTACTCCACCCAGTTGTACAATGGGATAAAAAGATTTTTTTTCTTTTCTTTCAGCATGCCAGTGCAATGGCCACAGCAAATGCATTAATCAGAGTATCTGTGAGAAGTGTGAGAACCTGACCACGGGCAAGCATTGTGACACCTGCATATCTGGCTTCTATGGTGATCCCACCAATGGGGGGAAATGTCAGTGTAAGTCAAATCCTCCATCAGGGTTACTGACTGCAACCCAGGTGTAACACAGTGCTTCTTTTTGACTTGAATATCTAAGGATAGAAGCCACTTGGTTTTGAATATTGCATTTCTTAAGTCAGACTTGTCAACAGCTCAGCTAAGTCTGGGAGAAAGTGAGTTGAGCTGCCAAGTGTCAGAGTAGCCAGTTAAAGCAACAAACCAAAAATGAAAGAATTAAACTTTTAATCACTTGCTGCTATGGTATAAGAAAAAGGCTTAAAGTGGAGAAAGCACTGATTCCCCTTGTTCTATGTGCCCTCCTGGAATGGCACACTGGTTGAGCATCACGTGGATAAGCACAGAGGTGGGGGTCTTCTCACTGTTGAGGGAGCCCAGATAAAAGGCTCAGCAAAAGCTTCTTATGGACCCTGGAGTGGGAGGGAGGGTGAAGGGGAAGGACTGGGCATGGGAAAGCACTGGGGGCTGAGAGTGGGGAAAGTGTCTTCAAGGTTTTCCCCTCTTCCCCTAAAAGGAAGCTCAGCAGAGGCCTGAAGATAACTTCTGCCCAAGGCCTCACTCAGATAAAGAGACCTAGGAATGAAGGCATATGAAGTTGGAATGCAAATATGTGAAAGAGGTGGCTAACGGAGGGGTTTCTGACACCTTGGCTGCAACTTCTCTGAGACTTCCACCCAGGCTGGTGTGGGGAGGGCAGCTTTCCCTGTAAGGCCTACAGGGAAAGCTGTGGTTGGAACAAAATCACACGTAGGTTTATAACCAGAAACCGGACTCCTCAGTACTTCTACCATATTTTAAATATTTAAATAGTCCCATGTTTTCTATACATGTCAAATAGATTCCTGTAAGCAATAGGATATTTTATTGTTAGAACATAAATTGTGTTTTATAAATGACCAGTGATATCAATGAACCGATCTTTATCTTTGGTTTGTTCTAGTTTCCAATGGGAAGGACCCTTAAGGGTTTTTTATATATATAATTTTTAAAAAATTAAATTTATTGGGGTTACAGTGGTTAATATAAACATAGGTTTCAGGTGTGGGTTTCTATATTACAAGTTCTGTATATTGCTCTGTGTGCCTACCACCCAAAATCATATCTTCTCCCATTACCACCCTTTAGGTTCGGAGCAGGAAAATAAATAAGAAAATAAAATCTTTAGCTCCTCCCCAAATTCTGCCTCCAAGCTCCGTAGCATGGCCCTTGAGAAAGGTCTGATCTCAGAGCAGCCAGGAGAGAACTGTGTTCCAGCGGTATATCCCTTAACTTCTCTGGGGTTTAGTTTCCTTATCTGGAAAATGGGGATATTAGGGTGGTGGTTGAAGTGAAAGCAGTCAGAGGAGTGCATGACACATAGTAGATACGAGCAATTACTATTACTCTTGTGATGTCATTCCTGCCACTCTTAAATAAAATTTCTTGCTGAGATGAAAAGATATTCAGTAAAAATATTTTTCCACTTCTGTGAATAGGCACCATCCATTTGACAGTAATCAGAGTACCTAACCTTACTGATAATTGTCTACAAGGCATTGTGCTCGCACCCACCCGAGACATAGGTGCTTTTATTATCTTCATGATCAAGGAACCTGCCTAACTTCTCACTGCGAGATGTGGCCATGTTGGGAACCACATCTAGGGTGTGTGGCTTTAATTACTGGGCCTGGTTGTGCCTCCAAGTGCCTACTGACAGCCAAGTCAGCTGGGTCTGTGCCTTGTTGTCTTTATCCCCATATCTGCATCTGCCATCTGCCATCCCACTCGGTAACAGGGACCTGAGTACTATTGTCCAGAACTTAGAACTAACATAATTTTTTTAGAGTATCAATCCACAATAGAAAGCATTTTAAAATACTGTCAGTGGCACCAAGTCTTTTATGTTTTCCTCTGAGAATTGTATAGTCCTTAAGTTAAGGATAATAGCCATGATTTATTGAATGCTTACTGCGTTTCATTCATGTATTATCTCATTTAATTCTCACAATAACCCTATGAGATAGGTACTGTTATTTTCCCCATCATGTAGATGAGGAAACAGAGACTTAGAGGAGTTAAATAGCATGCCCAAAGTTACAGAGGAGCTAAGTAGAGGGGACTGAATTCAAACCCAGACAATCTGACTTCAGGCCTTTGCTTTTTATTAATACACTGCACCCTGTCTCCATACTCAGCTGAGCCAAGAGTTGAACACTCATGTTTCTGAATGTTCATCTAGTCTCTTAACTGCTTTACTATTCTGTTTCATATGTTTCTTTAGGTGATTTTTTTTTCTCTGCAAGATTTATTTTAAAAGTACACCTATCTCCAGCCTAATATCTTTTTTTTTTTTTTTTTTAATGTATCTTTATTGATTTCAGAGAGAGGAAAGGAGAGGGAGAGAGAGAGATAGAAACATCAATGATGAGAGAGTCATTGATCAGCTGCTTCCTGCACGCCCCCGACTGGGGATTGAGCCCACAACCTGGGCATGTGCCCTGACCAGAAATCGAACCCCGATCGCCTGGATCCTAGGTCGACGCTCAGCCGCTGAGCCACACCCGGCGGGCCTAATATCTTTAATTTATTCTCAGAAAAACAGAGTGTAAAGTGAAAAGGAATTGGGCAAAAAGACTTATTTCACCTAGAGCATAAAATTCATTATAGCTCATATTTACGTGCTCGATTAAAAGAGGTAGAGAGGTATTGATGGGTAGAGGAGGGAGATAACAGGATTGTTTTCTATGGAGGCTAAGAAGAAGGCAAGGAAGGGTGGTGAGTCCTGAACAGCCTCTGAAATGCTGACCTGCCATTGGAATCCCACCCCACTTCTGAGCCCTGGTGTGATTTGAAACGTGACCTTTGTGGAGAAGGCACCTGAGCTGAGGCAGAGTGCAGACCAACTCTCCCCTTGGGTAGTGATGACTCAGAACATCTCCGTGGGGGCAAGGACTGTGCATGTGTCCCCATACCAAGTGACTGGAGATACTTCATAAATGTTTATTCAGTGAACGAATTGTAATAGTGAAAAACAATCTGTTGAAAAGGATAAAAATTGTGATTGCTTCAGATGGCGGTGGAAATGACATTCTTTCCACCTGTCCTTTGACTTTGGTTGCTTTAATGTTACCTTTACATTATTTGAGGTAAATCATTAGCTGAAAAACAAGAATCTTACCCATTAAATGCTTTTAATCTTTCATATCAAATCCATTCAGATAAAATTACTTATTTTAGAAAATGTCTCTTATAGTAATAATCTTTTAAGCCATTTGTGACCAACATTCCTTTTCTTCCTTCCAGCATGTAAGTGTAATGGGCATGCATCACTGTGCAATACCAACTCGGGCAAGTGCTTCTGCACCACCAAGGGCGTCAAGGGGGACGAGTGCCAGCTGTGAGTACCACCCTCCCCGGACCCCTGCCCAGGCCACGCCTGGCTTTAGTGACTGACAGACAGGTCAGCTGGGTCTGTGCCTTGTTGCCATGGGCTCTAAGGGATCCCCGAGTTGATCGATTTGGAATTTTGCCCTTCCCACTTCAGACAGGTCTAGCTTGGTCAGCTTCCATACTGAGTGGTTGTCAGTTTAGCGGTAATTTCTTAATGACTCTTCAATTCACATTTTTGTTTGAATGACACTGACATTCCCTGGGTTGCTGACTTGGATTAGTCATTTAACTTCAGCCACTACTTGATTTTTGTCATATCAGAAGACTACACCCTTTTCTGAATGATAGAGTTGGAAGAGCTGGTATTCCAGGGCAGTATTTTATTTGGCATTTTGGTTGTCTGATAATGGAGATGATCCTCGCTGACCTTTAACACAGTCCTCCCTGTGCTAGCATTTTCCTTGATGAAGTATATGAGACATCTTCCAGGGGAGAGTTGGATCCCCATCCATGAAGATGCAGGCAAATGTGGGGTTTCAGCCCTGGCTTAGCCTCCGTTGAGCAGGGCCCTCTTGAGGTGAATCACTTCACTATGCTGAACCTCAGTTTCCACATCTTTCAGTAGGGACTTGCAGTAATTGTTTTTAATGTCCTGGGATGTCAAAAGACGAGAGATTGTTCGCCAATTGATACACTCCTGTTGCCTCACCAGAAAACCTCATGAAACACTGCTCCAGGTTTACTCATTTTCTCAAGAAGGGACTTAGAAATGTTTAGTACTATCAAAGTACTGAGCTGATACAAGCAGATGTGTCGTTGGAAACTTTGTTTTGCTTAAAGAACACCATAAATGTCACCAGTGATTGAGGTCTTGATGGTAGTGTCTAGGAGGGAAATGGTCTGTCTACATTTTGTGGTTTGTACAAGTGTTTACATTCACTGGTTTTATGCTGCCCTAAAGCCAGTACATGAGGAAAAGTCTAATCAAAAATCAAATTTAATTTTTGAATCTCGGTTTCTTTAGACAGAAAAATGTAATAGAGCAAAATTAATCATTCCTGTCCTCAGTTTTGGTATACAACAAAGAAATGAGAAATAGCTCCAGTCTTTTTAAGAGATTAGGTATAAGCAAGTACTGTTAATCACCCTGGATAAAAGGACACGTATCCCTGTGTTATTTTTCTGGAAAAAGTGCTTGACCCAAGCTTTCCCCTTCTTTTTCCATAGTTCTTAGTGTTGTGGCTGCCTGATGTTCATAGATGATACCTATGAGAAAATTAATAATTCTTTTTGACTAGAACTTATTTTTTCTCCAGACTGGTGAACCGTGTCCACGGTTTAAAAAAAGATTATTTGTGTTTAGCCTTCTCTCATTTGTATTTAAAGAATAAGATCAGTTTATCCAGGGAAAACAGGGAAGAGTTGAAAAATGAATATATGAAAAATGTTTTAACTGCACTTTTAGAAGAATATTTAGTTCACACAAAAGTGAAAATGTGTTTTTCATGATTATAAGTAGGATCTAGATTTATTATATTTGGATTTATCTCATGTGCTTTGCCAAATGTTCCTCAGTTAGTAGTGGTGTGAACTGCTGGGCAGTCAGCATTGAAAATGAATGCATGCTCTTTCTAGTTCACCTGATTTGAGTAACAGCGAAGAGTGCAATTGTACTGACTCAAAGCTGTAGTTTATGTTAAAGAATCTACTTGATTTTAAAATGAATGTAGATTCTCTGTAGAAAATAATCTTCATTTTCTTCCCCCCTAGATGTGAGGTAGAAAATCGATACCAGGGAAACCCTCTCAAAGGAACGTGTTATTGTAAGTGTTTTTGTAATTCTTATCTTTCTAGAAGCAAAGTTGTTCAGTACAGCTTCATTATTGTCTTTAACATTGTTCAAGAATGGTAAGTGCTATAGGAATATAGCAACAGCCCATGGAAGTGTCCCCTTATTTGATGTTTTTGCATTCTGTTAAGTTTAATACATATGTGAACACATTTTTAAACTGCGTTGTGGTTGTGGTTTATGTTGGTATGTCCATAGCAGATATCAGGGAAGAGTACAGAGATACACATCTCTGGTTTCCTTGCTTCTGTTCTCTTGAAACCTTATTTCATTTGCCATTACCTGGTTGGGCTCACTGTATTTCTTATTTTAGAATATAGATAAAAAAAATAATTCTTAAAATATAGTTAAAGTTAACATTCTCTCTGAATCTGATTTGGGTTAACCATCTCTTTAGGAACTAATATAGAAAATAAAATCTCTAATGATTAATATATAATGAAAGGTAAATCTGGCAAAGTGACCAGTTCCTTATGGGTAAATGTTTTCTTCCAGTAGGAGAACTCACATAGAGTCCAGATTATGGAACTAAAGAAAAAGGAGTTCATGTTTGGCATACCCACTATAATTATATACCTCTTTCCTGGGTTGAATAGTAGTGTCCCCTCAAAATTCATGTCCATTTGAATCCTGTAAATGTGAAAATATATATATATATATCCCCCCCCCCCCCGAGGAAAGAGGAAAACTTTATGACCTATGTAGGGGAAAAAGTCCTTAGATATGATTCAAAAAGCATAATTCATAAAAGTTGTTTATTAGGACTTAACAAAATTTAAAACTTACATTTTAAAAAACACCATTAAAAAATAAAAACAAACCCTGGCCTGTGTGACTCAGTTGGAGCTTTGTCCCCTACACTGAAAGTGGTGGGTTCAATTGCCAGTTGGGGAGCATACAGGAGGCAGCCAATCAATGTTTCTCCCTCACATCAGTCTTTCTCTCTTTCTCTCTCTCTCTTTCCCCTCCCCCCCCAAATCAATAAAAAGCATATCCTCAGGTGACGACAAAGAGTAGCTTTTCCTCAGTTATTTAAAAAGATGAAATGAAATAATGAAATTAAAAAACAAGCCACAGACTAGTAAATGTTTGCAAAGTGTGTATTTGATAAAGGGCTTATCTCTAGTCTACATGGTGTCCCCAAAAATGTATACACACTTTAACAGCTGATAGCTCAATTTTGAAAATGAAATGTATTTTAATAAATCTTGCCTTTATAATTATTCAGAGTGTGTGTACACATTTTTGGGGGGATACCCTGTATATGAGGAACTCTTACAACTGAATAAGGAGACAGTTCCAGTTAAAAACAGGCAAAGATTTGAATAGATACTTCACCAAAGAATATATATGAAAAAATAAGTGATATTAGACATTTGGCATATATGTATTAAAATCACAGTGAGATACACCCCTAGAATACTAGACTCAAAAGCCAATACTGTGGCTTAAGAGAAGACAACTGGAGACTCCCTGCTTCTACATTCTGTTACAATATATCTCTTAGGTAAAAGAAGGCCCAGGTGGGGCAGAATCTGGGTGGAAGGGGTCAATGGGGGGGAAAAAGGGGATACTCTCAACA
Organism: Miniopterus schreibersii; assembly: GCF_964146895.1. Classification (NCBI taxonomy): domain Eukaryota; kingdom Metazoa; phylum Chordata; class Mammalia; order Chiroptera; family Miniopteridae; genus Miniopterus; species Miniopterus schreibersii. Next base: position 64,844,492 of record NC_138110.1, read on the forward strand.
ATAAAGAATTTTTTTAGAAAGTACATGAGAAGAACCTGGCCTCACCAGACATATAGTTGGAAAAGGGAGTACTTTAATTACCTTTCAGATAATTATGGATATTATCCTTTGATTCCATACCAAAACCAGATAATTCGCCATTTTTAAAAGGTTAGTTACCATGGAACCTGAAACCACGTCAGTGAATTTTTGTAATGTGGTACATTTATAATCTATTTACTGTCTTGAAAAATAAAAACTAATACCTAGTTTTAACAATGATGTGGAGAAACTTCAAACATTCTTTGTGAGACTGTGAAATGGTATAGCCACTTTGGAAAACCATATGGCAGTTTCTTAAACAATTAAAAATAAAATTACCAACAACTCCCTGTTTATAGCATTATATCCTTAAGCACAACCTAGCATGTAATATATGTTTAATTAATACTTGTAGGTGAGTTAGCTTGGAGCTTAAAATCTCCACCAGGGTCATGATAAAAGCAGAGTTTAGTGGGTTAACCCAAACAAAATGATACTGCTCACAGTCCCTGCTATAAGTGAGCCAAAAGTGCTTTCCTGGCTCTTGAATATTTATGAGATAATCAAGGTGTATTTCTAGCAACCTGTTTGGTTTTATTTCAGTTTTTAAATACACATGTCTTTCTTATCATAGATACTCTTCTTATTGACTATCAGTTCACCTTTAGCCTGTCCCAGGAGGATGACCGCTATTACACAGCCATCAATTTTGTGGCTACACCTGATGAAGTAAGATTTAAAAGTCTTTTTTTTTTTTTTTTTTGTCATTATGGATAGAAGCACTGCCTTAGCAGGGGTCTCCAGAATGGAGCACACAGGATGATGTTTAGAGGTACAGAAAAGAAAAGTTAGTATCTACATTTTATCTCCTTTCCACCTAAAAGGCAAGAATGGTTTTAAGATTTACCAGTATCTGATTCACAGACTGACCTTGACTCCACACAATCTTGGTTTGCCCATCAGCCCATTGCATCCCCATACAGAAAAGGAGAGACTGCAAGGGAAACTCCCCCCATCAGAGGGGCAGATGGCAGAGCCCAGATTTACTTTCTCCAAGTAGATCAGAGGCTTAATAGTACTCACAAAGAAACTGGATTAAAATCAATGCCAGTGAAGCAAGGGAGGTGGCAGAGGTGACACTTCTCATAGAATAAGTTATTAGGCTCATTAGGAGGTAAAAACAATGAAGGTTTAGTTGGATCCAACAAAAAGTCAACCAGAAAGAATTGAAATTATTAAGAGGACTATTTGAAACGTGGATTAATATCGACTTTGGTTAATGATGAATCCTAGCTTGCCATAAGGTATTTCCTAGTGGTAGAAGGGAGCCAATGCAAAATGACATTTAAAATTGACGCATCTAGAACATGAAGACATACCTACACAGTTTCTACAATGAAATATAAAGTCATTCATTACCCACTCCAGTACATAATGAAATTTTTCTAAACCTGATGATAAATCATTTAGGAGCCTCCTTAGAAGTTTCTTATTTCTCATCAGTGTACTTAAAATGAAAATATTTTGTGGAAAAATTATGTAGGCATATCATTTCAGGGGCTGTGTTAAGTGGAATTTTGAAAAAAGATTTTTGGATAAGGTTATAGCAAAAGTACCAAACATGAAATTTATTTACTTCCTTATTCATAAGCAAGGGGTTGAAGTGCTCAGTATTTCAGGATGTAATTGATGTTGTTAATTTTATCTTAAATGATCATAGTAGACTCTCTTGGTATTACTTCTTAGTTAGGTGGGGAGTGACCATGAAAATCTTTGGACCTCTCTGGAGTTCCCTGTTTATCTTAAGAGAGAATATTTAATAGAGGTATCCAGTATGTATCTTCTGTCTTTTAAAAAAGCACTCCAAATTTATTGATCCTTTCTGTGAAGAAGTAATTGTTAGTAGTGTGCTGCTAGCAAATATTAAAATTAAACACTTGAGCTGTCCTTTCAAGAGGAAGGTGAGGTTGTTATCAATAAATGAAAAGGTAACTGCTTTATGAGAGAAACTTCTGATTTGGAGATTCCATTTTGAAAACGTTCCCATTGTTGTGGTCTTGTCCTGTAAAAACTATCAAAACAATACCCTTAAAATTTTAATTTTCTAATGTGTTTTATCTTACAAAATGAAGAATTTCAGCAAGATTGGATCCATTTTTAAAATATAAAATTACAATGTATGACTTATTTGCAAAAATACCACCAAGAAAAATTTATTTGCCAAATGTCAGTAAAAAGTAAAAAATAGTATTAAAATTTACACAGTTCTCAGACATATCTTTTCAGTCATCAAAACCAAGAATCAAAATAAATTCAATTAGTTCTTTAAAGTTCTATATCTCTTAAGTGGTAAACAAGGTTTTCAAAGCTAATGAAATATATTTAGTCATCTTTCTCTTGAAATAATATTTTTAGTGAGAGAAAAATGTTATTCATATCACCAATTAATACAATCAGATTATTTTTTTATTTAGTTTATTTCAGCATTATATGCTGCTTTTAAAACCATTTCTGTTTTGGAGAACTTTACACTGTATTCGTTCAGAAGTACATAGGCTGAATTTATAAATACATATAAAGTGGGGCCCTTGATCAAGTGTTTTCCTACCCAGACATTTGGGAACAGCTTCCCAGAGGTTCCTTAGGAGGCTAATTTCCCTAACATAGACTGTAAGTCATTGTGCACTGGTGAGGCTATTTTTAAAAAAGATATCTTTTTCATGGAGTTAGGCATTTGATAAACCATTAAATTCCATATATTTTTATGGGAGAGAAATCAAATTTATTTGGGGTATATTGCTTATATTGGTTAGAAATTTTGCTAATTCTTCTATAAATGTAAGTTTCTTTTAAGACATTGTAAAATATTTGCTTTGTAATTAAGAAAGGTAAAAGTAAAATTTACTGCTTTATTTTAAAATCTGGAAACTATTATAATTAATTTTCTAATTATCTGTACCTCTCATCAGCAAAATAGGGATTTGGACATGTTCATCAATGCCTCCAAAAACTTCAACCTCAACATCACTTGGGCCGCCAGCTTCTCAGGTAAAAACATACCTAGAGAAGACCTTCTGAGTGGAGTTAATAGATTAAGAAACATGATGTAGGAGTTGAGAAAGAGGGTTCTGAAGAAAGACAGATGGGTTTGAAACCCTGCTTTGCCACTTATTAGCTGGGAGACATTGAGCAAATGTCTAAATCCCTCTCTAGATTTTAGGGTTATTCATCATAAAGAGAATTGTGGTATAGGTTAAATTAGGTTCTACGTGCCAGTGCCTACAGCGGTGCCAGGTTCAGTATATGCTCACTACCCATGCCCTACCACCACCACTAATAGCATTCTGCAGCTGCTGTTCTGCCACTGCCATTATCCCGTCCGTGCTTCAGAGTGAAAAATGCAAGTGACTCGTAGTTCCAAGAAATAGAAACATTTAAATAGAATAAGATTTTAGTAGGTACAGGGAAATTCACTTTGGGAATTAAATCAGACTCTATGAGCACAGCTTTTGCTACCTTGCTTATCTTACTGTGAGTCACTGAAGATGTACTGGGGCAAAAATCTACTCAAAAAGTAAAAGGTGGGCCTTAGTAGTGGTTAAGACATAGCTTGATGGACCTGGGTTTGAAGTCTGCCTATTACTTACTGTGCTGCACTGTACTTGTTGTGCCCCTATAGGGGAGATACAGAGCACTGACAAACAGTAAAGGGGAAATGCAGAGCAATTGAAGTGTTGTGAACAGAGTGGATGTCACTGCTTCTTAATTGGATTCTAGTGGTATCTTTATTTTCATGGCCACGTGCAGCCCATAACAGTGGAGGGGAGTTGCAGGGATTCCTGGTAAAATCATTCTGGTTAAGGCCGTGGGCTTGTATCTGTCTTCCCAGCTTCAAATCCCAACTCCACTTCTTCCTGGCTGTGTGACCTGAACCAAGTTACTTAGTTTCTCGGAACCTTAGTTTCCTGATCCGTAAATGAGGATAATAGAGTTGTTAGGATTAAATGAGATTGAGCTCTTAAAGGCTGTTTCTGGGAGAAATGTCGTAAGTGTTTAGTAAATGCTGTTATCCTTATTATTAATGAGGGTAGATTCTGCCCCCCAAAAAATAGTCTCTTCTGTTTAATTCTTTTCTTCCTAATAGCTGGAACCCAGGCTGGAGAAGAGACGCCTGTTGTTTCAAAAACCAACATTAAAGAGTACAAAGATAGCTTCTCTAATGAGAAGTTTGATTTTCGCAACCACCCGAATATCACTTTCTTTGTTTATGTCAGTAATTTCACCTGGCCCATCAAAATTCAGGTAAGATATGCTTTTTGGTCTCATCTGCAGACATGGTGAACTCTCTTTAGTGGAGACTATATTCACTAATTTGGAACGTGTGGTAAACGAGATGTACAGTATTGCTTTGCCTCTGTAGTATCTATGGTACACGAGTACTGAGCACATGACTACCGTAGAAGATTGTAGTGGGGATGGTGTAGACCACTTATGGAGGAAAGTTATCAGAGCTTTTGAAAGCAAGTTGTCACGTAACAGATTTGATCATTTTAATTGTAATTTCTTCATTGAGCACTTGCCATGTAAAAGTTTGTAGAACTACATAAAGAGCTTCAATTCTGGAGTAAGGTGGGTATAAAGGAAACAAACGTATAACCAGTGAAAGTTAGAGTGTGGAAAGTGCCACGTGGAAAAATCCCAGAAATGCGATCAGTTTAAAGGAAGACGGGATAGTGTGTGATGGGAGGCAGTGTAAGATCACATTAAAGAGCTTAGGCCTTACAGTCAAACCAGCGTGGGTTTGAGTCCTGGCTTGCTCCTGTACAGCTCAGATAGCCTCTCCACATCTCAGATTTTTTGTACATGTGACCTGCAAGGGTAAGTCAAAGGATTCATGTCACCTGCTGCAGCCACTACTGTTATCCATCTGCTCATTCTCTGCTCCCAGGGCACTAGTGGACTCCCTGTCTTCCAAGACACATGGTCCAAATTGTGCTTTTTATAATCATCTGCTACTGTGTCCTTGAGGCCTTGCCTTAATACTTTTCTCTTTCACCACCTTCATTTTGGGTAAATGTGGAATTTAGGGATGGGTGGACTTTCAGGAACTGGTTCACCTTTAGCCATGGAAGCATGGTCACTGGACGAGGGCTGTGGCTGTTTGTCGACTTTCCAAAGCATGATCAACTGAAGCAAGTTCCCACAGATCAGTAAGGATGGGTTTGCAGTCTAGTTCTGGTGGTTGTGTGTTCATGCCTCAGGGCTGTGACTACAGAACAATCTTTTCCTTTCCGGAATGTGGAGAACAGGCTGTGTTGTATTTTTTCTCACCACCCTCTTTCCTTTTCCTGTCTAAATGGTCTACAAGTTCATCCTCTATTCTGCTTCTCCTTTTGCTCTTGCACGGTCTGCTTCCTTCCTCAGCCAGCCTTCTCGTATGCATTGACCACATTCCCTATTTCTATTTCCTCTTACTCATTCACCCATCAGCCCAGAACAGTCTGTCTCCTCCCCTCACCACATCCTGAAACTGCCCTTAGTGAATTCCAGTTACTGAATTCTCCAGTCTCCACTCTTTTAATAGAGTGACTTGAGTCACTGTCTTTCTTGCCTACCTGGTCCTTTCTGTCCCTGATTCTCTGGCCAGTCTTTTTAGGGGATCTCCTTCCTTAAACATTGGTTGTCTGGAATTCAGGTTGGTTCTCTTCTGTCTTCGTTGCAGTCTCTGGACAGTTCCATCCCACGTGTAGGTACTACTACTCTCTGGTGATTCTCAGGGCTCTGTTTCCAGCTCAGCCTATCCTTATCCCACACCAGTAAGTACTCTTAGTTGCTGCCTAGACGTATCTACCTGGACATCCACAAGCCCTCTGCACTCAGCACATAGTCATTCTTGTGACCTTAGCCCCAAATCCTGTGCTTCCTTTCTCAGTGAATGACACCACCTATTCATCACGTTGTACAAGCCAGGCCTGGGAAGTCATTTGCATTCCAGGGAGAAACCTGACTTGGGCATGGTGTAACATTTTCTTACTTTAAGCATTGCTGGATTCAGGTTGCTAGTATTTCGGTTAGAACATTATATCTATTTCATGCATGAGAACGTCTTATAATTTTCCTTTCCTGTCCTTTGTGGTCTTTATATCAAGGTTAAACTAACCTTTAATAATTATAAATTGAGGAATTTTCTTTCTCATTTCTGGAAGAGATTATATAAGATTAGAATGACATGAACCTTGAATACTTGATAGATCTATAAAGTCATTTGATTCTGGTGTTTTATATTTGGAGTTGTTTTTAACTGCTGATTCAGCTTCTTTAATAATCATAGGATATTTTGGATTTTCTCTTTCTGTTTAGCTCAGTTAAGATTTTTTATTTCATATATTTTTCAAAGGTATTGACACAAAGTTTTTCACACTGTCCTCTTATCTAACCTTTGCAGCATCTGTGCTTAAGTGTACTGAATCATACACTTAAAAATGGTTAAATGGTAAATTTCATCTTATATATATTTTACCCTAACAAAAAACAGTTTTAAAAATCACAACAAGATTTTTTGGTAAATATAGACAAGCTTATTCTAAAATGTATATGAAAAGACAAAGATTCTAGAATAGCTGTAACAGTTTTCAGAAAGAGGAATAGCCTTGGATGGTTTTCTCAGTGATTAGAGCGTCCACCCACAGACTGAAAGGGTCCTGGGTTCTTTTCTGGCCAGGGGCACATACCTTGGTTGCAGGCTCAGTTCCCTGCTCCAGTTGGGCTCGTGCAGGGGGCAACCAATCAATGTGTCTCTCTCACATCGATGTTTCTCTCTCTCTCCTCCCTACAACTTCCACTCTGTCTGAAAAGCAATGGAAAAAATATCCTCGGGTGAGGATTTTGGGGGGGGGGATTTAAAAAGAGGAATAAAGTGGGAGGAATCACTGTATGCGGTGTTAAAGCTTACTATGTAGCTAGAGTAACCAAAGCATTGTGGGTATTACTGGAGGAAAGACATGGAATAGAATTCAGAAGCCTGAAATAGATCCACATAAATATGTCCAACTGTTTTTTGACAAAGGTGCAAAGGCAGTTCAGTGGAGGAAGGATAGCCTTTTCAACAAGTAGTGTTGGAACAATTAAGACAACCATAGCAAAAAAAAAAAAAAAGACCTACGGCCTAAACTTCACATCTTACATAAAAATTAACTCAATATGGATCACAGATTTAAATGTAAAATAAAGCTATAAAATTTTAGGAAAAAATCTTCACACTTTAAGGCTAGGCAAAAGGTTTTTAGACTCAACAGAAGCACGACCCATAAAAGGAAAATTTTATAAGCGCAGCTGGTGTGGTTCAGTGGTTGAGCATCTCGACCCGTGCACCAAGAGGTCGCTGGTTCAATTCCAGGTAAGGACACATGCCTGGGTTTCAGGCTCAATCCCCAGCAGGGGCATGTAGGAGGCAGCCAATTGATGTTGATGTTTCACTCTTATCAGTATTTCTATGTCTCTGATTCTCTCTCTCTAAAAAAAAGGAAAAATTGATAAATTGGACTACATCAAAACAAAAAGGTTTTCTTCTGTGAAGGACCCTGTTAAGGGGATGAATAAACAAGCTACACACTGGGAGAAAATATTTGTAAACTGTAGTTCCGATAAAGCACTGGTATCTGGAATACAACAATAATTTTCCCCCTGGCCGGTGTGACTCAGTTGATTGGAGCATCATCTCATACACCAGGAGGTTGCAAGTTCAGTTCCTGGTCGGGGCACGTACCTAGGTTGCAGGTTTGATCCCTGATCAGGGCATGTAAAATCAGTGAGCATATCCATGGTGAGGATTTAAAAAAAAGAAGAAGAATTTTCAAAATTCAACATTAATAAACAATTCATTTAGAAAATGGACAAAAGACATGAAAAAGCATTTCACCCAAGAGGATATACGTATGTCAAATAACCACATGAAAAGATGTTTAACATCAAAAGCTATTAATGAAATGCAAATTAAAATCACAATGAGATATCACTGTACACCTATCAAAATAGCTAAAATGGAAAATAGTAATAACACCAAATGCTAGAGAGGTTCCAGAGAAATTGGATCATGTGTACATTGCTGGTGGGAAAGTGAGTTGGTACAGCTACTCTAGAAAATAGTTTGGCATTTTCTTATAAAACTTAACTTGCTCTTACTATACAATCCAGCACTTGCATTCCTGGGCATTTATCACAGAGAAATGAAAATTGATGTTCACGCAGACACCTGTACACCAATGTTTATAACACCTGTACAGCAGTATTTAGCAACTTCATAATAGCCCCAGACTGGAAACAAGCCAAGTATTATTCACCTGGTAAATGGTTAAATTGTGCTATGCACATATCATGGAATAATACTCAGCAATAAAAAGAAACTATTGATACAAATTGGATAAATCCCAAGGAAATTTTGCTGAGTTTGGGGGGGGGATTAGAAATTGGCATTTTGCGTGATTCTATTTCTATAACATTTAAGACATTTGAAAATAAAACTTTTAGACCAAATATAGATATAATCTGTTGAAGCTTCACCTTTCTGTCTTCTTCTGACTGTGACCTTTAGACCCTCTTTTAAAAGGGGTCATCTAGCCCCACTGGCGTGGCTCAGCCATTGAGCATCAACCTATGATCCAGGAGATGGAGGTTCAGTTTCTGGTCAGGGTACATGCCTGGGTTGTGAGCTCGATCCCCAGCAGGGGACATGCAAGAGGCAGCCAATCAGTGACTCTCATCGTTGATGTTTCTATCTCTCTCTCCCTCTCCTTTTCTCTCTCTGAAATCAATAAAACATATTTAAAAATAAATAAATAATAAAAGGGGTCATCTGATTAGTTCAGGCCCTTCCACACTCTAGGGGAGGGGATTATATAGGGTGTATATACCCATATAGTGGGAATCTTGGGGGCCAACCAAGTGTTTAGGTTACTTGTCTGACCCTAAAGAACTTGAACTCTAGGCTCCAGTCAGTACAATTTCAATTTGATAATACCTTCTAACAATATAAAATTATAGATCATATACATTTGTAAAGTACTTGATTTGAGCTCTAGCAGATATTATTTGTTGACTTGTTTTAAGTAGAGATTGTTTTCACAATGGCATACCTTGGGATATTCTGACTCCAATTGAACTTCAGACTTTGTTGCTTATAGCTGAAAAAATAATTAATATTTTTTAGATTTTTAGTGAAAATCTTGAATTAATGCTGCTGTCTTTTTTCCCATTTGGAGAGAGCTCCGTGCGCATAAACAGGCTTTTGTGCTGGAGGTAGCCGTGCTGTTGCCAATGCGGAGTTCTAGTTTTTTTCCTCCCGATGCTCTGTTGCTCCACCCTCTGAAAGTCACTGAAATGGTTTTAGAGCATTTCCTTCTAGAGGGATCTCTTCCTCACACTTACTTTTGAAAAGTACTAATTTTAAGTTTAAGAATCAAAGAGATGTCGATTTTCTTCCTGATTTTTGCTGCTCTTTACCTGGGCTGGATCACTCACTTGAATAAAATCCCCTTATGAAAGCTGCATTCAGGACCACTTTTGAAAATAAACGATGGCATGCTCACCATTTAGTTTGCCTTGAAAAAGCAGGTAAGTTCTATTGAAAATGTGTCTTTTTGTTTGTTGGTATTTGCAAACAGTGTGACTAGACCTGTAGCATCTCGTGTTCTCAGTGTCCTCACATGACGCTGGTTCTTTGCACTTGGGACTGTATCTGGATGTGTGCTGGGCAGAGGGGCTGAGCTTGCGTCTTCCCAGGCAGATGCAGTCATGTTCTCAACAAAGGGAGCTATATGTTTCTTTATTGCTCTATTTTCCTCAGAGCCTTCGCTTTTCTAGTAGAGATGTAGTTAGCTCTTAAACACATGCATGCACACTTAGAGGCTGTACAAATTCAGTAAAAATGTAGAGAATAGGGAATGTCTAAACTGCGCAGTATAGGCCATTCAGTTAAATTTCAGTCGCTTTCATTGCATGCAAAATAACTTTTCTGTCTTCTCATTTTTTTTAAGCAAAATAACTGAGGAAATCTAATTCTCTACTTAGAAATTCTTGTAAACATTGGTGCTTTGAAAATGGTAATTCTAAACTCAAGTTCCTTCACTCTGAACTGATCCCAGGATTCTTTTCCATAATTAGGAACAGATCAAAACTTATAACTGCTAACAGGGAATTTGAAACTAACTAAAAGTCTTTGTAGATGCAGTTTTAAAAAACACACCCACCCAGACTGAAAGAGCCTGTGTGTAGTAGGGTGGTGGGTATGTTGGGGCTAGTTGCGCCTATTTTCTGGTCAGTTGCTCCTGTGGCCGAGTGCCCCTCCCTCAACCCTGCTTTGTGAAAGTGGTCCTAGGTTCTCCCCAGTGAGCAGGGACTCAGCTGGCTCAGCCAGGAGGATAGTTTGGGAGTGTGGGTATTCAAGATAGAGAACGGACAGGAAGATGTGTGAAGGGGGAAAGTGGGTGGTGAAGCTGGGATTCTGGCTTGTTACTGGCTCTGCAACAGAGGTTGTTATTGTAATGTGGAACTAATATTAAATCCCTCACCATGCTGGGTGTTTCATCTGCTACTTTATGTAAGAGGCTAGTGTTCACAAGTGGAGGCAACACAGAATTTGTATTGAGAACCAGGCATTCATTTGGATTTTAGAGTTATGTTTATGGGTGCTAACAGGATTGCTATACTGAGCAAAGGATGTATGAAACTTTTGTTGACTCGGATATACTTTTTTTAGTAAAAGCTTTATTGAGATATAATTCACATACCATACAATTCACCCATTTAAAGTGCACAGTTTAGTGGTTTTTAATATATTCATAGAGTTGTGCAACCATGACCACATCAATTTTAGAATATTTTCATCACCTGAAAAAAAAAATCCCATACCCATTAACAGTCATTTCCCATTCCTCCCTCCTCCCAGTCCCTGGAAAACACTAGTCTACTTTTGTCTCTATGGATTTGCCTATTCTGGACATTTCACATCAATCGAATCACATAGTATGTGGTCCTTTGTGACTGGCTTCTTCACTTAGCACAGTGTTTTCAAGCTTCATCCATATTTGGTATGTTTCAGTATTTCGTTCCTTTTTAAGATTGAATAATGTTCCATTGTATGGATATACCACATTTTGTTTATCCATGCATCTGTTAATGGATACTTGGGTTGTTTCCTCTCTTTGACTATTATGACTAGTGTCAGATATACTTTTAATGTTTGCAGTTATTGTATAATAATTATGATGAAGTATATATAAACCTCCTGGTGTTAGATATCTGTGCCTTAAGGGTTTTAAGAATTATAAAGCATGAAATACATTTAAAACTAAACTACATAAAGTATAAGTTTTTCCTTGTTTCAAGTGGCATTCAAGGTTCTTATACTACCTGTGGATTTCATCATGATCATTATTTATTGTTCCTTCTTTTTGAAAGTCTCTTCTGCTTTTCACCTGTGGCTTTGGCTGTTTCTTCTGAGCTCTTCAATGACATTGTGCCCTTGGGTTTCCTCTGGACCCTATCACTGTGGACATAGTCATCCACACTATCTGTGAATACCACCTATGACTAGAATGGGTAAATCTCCATCTCTAGCAGAACTTTCTCCTGTGAGCTCCCAAGCCAGGAGCCACTAGACTTCCTTTAACATCCATCCACTCAGCAGATTTTCTGGCCCAGAGCAGCAGCCATGAATAGATAGCAGGAGCTATGTCAGAGGCTGTGCTCCTGGGAACCCTGGGAGGAGATGGGAGAGAGTGTCCTCTGTCATCTGAATCTCAGTGAGGAGGGGCAACATCAGAGCTGAGTCCTAAGCAACATGAGGTCAGGGAGTTAGTGTTTGGTGTGGGGAAAGGAGTTTAGCAGAACTGAAGTGACAGTCCTATGAGCAGGATGCTGGAGAGTTAGGCCGAGGCTGTCATGAAGAGACTGGAGGTTTCTTCTGAGGGGTTTGAACTGTAGCCTGAAAAACCACTGGGAGTCATTAAAATACTTTAAGCTAAAAAGTGACTGAAGATCAGTGTTTTTGAAAGGCCCCTCTGGCAGCAGTTGGGAGAATAGGTTGGAAGGAGCCAGGCCTGAGTTGGAGTGTGCAGGTAGAATTCTTGTTTAGAAACCTAGGGGAAGGTTTCTCTGTTGACCCTTAAGCATATCCCATGGCAGCTTCCTTCCCTCATCTGTGCGTCCATAGCCATAGACTTGTCTGGTTTTCACTACACAAAAATGTCCTTCAGGGCAAGGACAATGTTTTATATTTCTGTATCCTCGGTGTTGTAGCACAGTGTTAATCAGTTGTAGACGCTCCATAAATGTTGCTAGATGGATGCATAGTTGTGGGTTACAAGAGCTTTACGTTTTTAGTATCAGAACTTTTTTACAACTTTTGTAATTTCTTTAAAGGTGCGGACAGCTTTTTCTGATATTGTCAGAGCGATTCCTGACCTGTGCTAAGAAGCCAGCTGGGCCCAGCCGGGCGTGGCTCAGCGGTTGAGCATCGAACTAGGATCCAGGAGATCGGGGTTCGATTCCCGGTCAGGGCACATGCCTGGGTTGAGGGCTGCAGCCAATCAGTGACTCTCTCATCATTGATGTTTCTATCTCTCTCTCTCCCTCTCCCTTCCTCTCTCTGAAATCAATAAAGATATATTTAAAAAAGAAAAAAAAGCCAGCTGGGTTGAAGACCAAGAATTTGTCACCCTAATCTCCACAGTGTGGAATTAGATGACTGAATTGTTTTAGGTTGGACTTTGGTCAGAGGAGTTGAGAGGTCGAAGAAAAGGAAGGGACACGGACACAGACATTCCTGCACAGAGTAGCTGGGGGACACTGTCTGTATTGAATACTTAGGAACGAAGTACCTTCCCCTGGCTGGCAGCGCGGGGGCCGCATGGTGCCCGGAGTTACTGTAAAAGATGTGAACCAGCAGGAGTTCGTCAGAGCTCTGGCAGCCTTCCTCAGAAAGCCCGGGAGCTAAAAGCCCATGAATGGTGGACACTGTCGAGTTGGCCGGGCATAAAGAGCTCGCTCCCTATGATGAGAGTTGGGTCGACACATGAGCTGCTTCCACAGCGCGGCACCTGTGCCTCCGGGGCAGCGCTGGGGTTGACTCCATAACCAAGATCTGTGGAGGATGGCAGAGAAATGGTGTCATGCCCTGCCACTTTAGCAGAGGCTCTAAGAGTGTGTGGCTCACTGGGTCCTCCAAGCCCTGGAGGGGCTGAAAATGGTGGGAAAGGACCAGGATGGGGGCCACAAATTGACAACTCAGGGACAGAGAGGTCTGGACAGAATCGCTGGACAGGTGGCAGCTGCCAACAAGAAGCATTAGAACAAATGCTGTGTTAATAAATTGCCTTGTTGGTAAAAATATTAAGAAAAAAGAAATGATAGGAAGTCTGGGATTAGCTGCAAAATGATATGATCACAGGGAAAGTGGATAAAGTATGGATGAAACATAATTGTCCATGAGCTGGTCGTTATTAAAGGTGGGTTATGAACATACTGGGTTCATTACAGTATTCTCTCTACTTTTTTATAAAGCTAAAAATTTTCCATAATAAAAAAATGAAAAAAAGATAACACAGGTGGTAGAACAAGAAATAAAGATCCAAGTGTATTATTTACCCTCCTTAAGGTAGCTACAGGAATGTGCCTCAGCTAGGCCTGCAGCCTGGGCCAGGTAGGATAGATCTCGGAACTGATCTGCTTTACTTTACAGGAAGCACACAGAATTAAACTGGGAGGGTTTTACCGGTTATCGGCCACTGCTGGGCAGGCTCTAGAACAATCAGGGATCAAGAGCAAAACTCCTTCTCCCTTAGCCCAGAATACCTCACCCTGGTGAAAATGGCAAAGGGAGCTTCCCCAAGAGCTTCTGACTTCACCCCCAAGCAGGGGTGCATCAGAGGCCTGAGGGCTTCTCCCCATTGGCTGTGAGGACTGGGAATCTACCATCCAGGGGGCCATGGCTGCATTTCTCTTGCTCCTGCAGTTGTGGGTAACAGGCACATCCTCTCCCTGTATCCAAGGGTTTTCTATCCATTTCCTGTCTCTTGACATCTTTCTGTCACCATCACCCTCAGGATAACAGCACAGACACTAAACAGGGGAGAGGGGATGATGGCCTGCATCATCTTCCATTATAGCAGGAAGTCAGTAAGTGATGCCTAACATGGCTAAATCAAGAAATGACATTTTAAAAAACTTATTAGTGATAAAAAGGTAACCCTCAGAACTGAGGAGTCCTAATTAAAGGTGGGGGCCTCTGGAGAGAAGCCTTAAGAAGAGAAGGGGAGAGCAGGAACCAATGCTTTGCACCGTTAGCCATTTGGTACTTGTTGATATTTCAACCAAGAGAGTGTCATTCTTAATATTTTTAAAATTATTAATGAGCATGATAAAATGGAACAGGAATTCTGGAGAGTGGTGAAAAGGAATGGCTGGAAGGAAATTTGGGGAAGAAAGTACAGAGCACCATTGACGTGGGAGGTTGGGAGTGGACAGATGGTGAGTGTTAGCTTGCATGTCAGGAGTGAGTGGCTCAGTGGTATTCACCGGCCTTGGGGCTCTGACTAGAGCTTGGGTATACAATTTTTGTGCCAGCAAAAACCAGCGTTAGGTGGGTGGTATGTGAGGCCAGGTAATGGGCCCTAGGATCCATTCCAGGGCCTGTGGTCTCAACAGAGTTTCATGTAGAACTTTGGGTTTTGTTTGTTTGTTTGTTAAAGAAAGTTATTTTGTCACAGCAAAACTCAGGGAGGTGGCAGCACTAGACCCAGGTTAGAGTGTGCTCAGCCAGTGTCCACAGAATCTTCCATCCTTGGCATAGCTGAGGCCTGAGTAGAAAGCTGTTTGTAGACAGGCGTAAGTTCTTATGGGAGGAATCAGTCCTTTCCTGGCTTCCAGCCTATGGCTTCCAGCCTGGCTTGCCAGAACTATGTGACAAGATTAGCATGGTGAAGCCAGGAGCCCAAATGGCAGCCGTGTCCACTTCAGCCATTTTTGGTCCTGATGTGAGGTCTTCATTGTCTGCAGAACTTGGCCTCTTGGGAAGATTCGAGGAGCAGAGGGGCTGTAGTCTTGATGGACTCCCAGACCAGGTGGAGCTGAGCCCTGATGGAGCTGCTAGCCTCAGGGGGCCATGGAAGTAGCCCACAGAGATTCTTCTGGGTACATAGAGACCTTGGGTTTTCTGAGTCTTGACAGGTGCTGCCTCAAAGTTAAGAGTGCTTTGCCTCACAGGGTGGCCAGCCGTCCTTTCTCATCCTCTCCCTGTCTTGCATGTTCGTAACAATGAAGATCATTCTTGGTGAAGATGAAAGATTAAAGGCCCTTCCCTCTCTCTTTTCGAACCTTCTGTATTAAAAGGTGATCTTTCCCTACTCATTCAATATTCATTCACTTAAGTTTTTGAGTACCTGCTTTGTAAATTGCACATAATAGATGCAAAATGTTAAAAAAAGAAAAAGAAAAAAAGAATTTGTTTCATGGTAGTGGAGAATAAGAAATGTCTTATTTTTAGAATATGTTTGGGCTCAGCCTCTACCCACCACAGTTGATAAGAAATTCATTTTCAGTTTTTCACAGAGCTCCATTCCCTTCTCTCAGGGACTTGCAGAAACCTCAGGGCTTAACAGACAGAGATCTGGGGAAGGACCTCTGATCTGCATTCATTGACTGTTCCCAGCACTCTGGCCCATGGCCATGAGGTTTGTCTGAAGGCAGCTGTCCTCACTCTCAACGTGTGACAGGCTTGGACACAGAATAATCACTGAGGCTCCAGAGCACCCCAGGCCTACCACGCAGTCACCCCATATTCCCCCACGCTTTCAAAACTCTAAAACATCCTCTCTGTTCCCTCCATTTCCCAGTCTCAAGGTTTGGGCCTTGCCTCTCTTTTTATTTCAAAGCACTATCCTCTCTCCCTCTACCCTCATCCTTCCCTTCACTCCCACCCTGGGAAGATACAAGTTAATATCTTTTGGGGCCAAACCTTTCAAGTAAAAATGTTGATTTTTTTCAGTGCAATTCATGAAACTAACAAAATTGTTCAGGGGAAGGAGTGAGGACAGAAATTTAAAAAAATAATTCCTTATTTCAGAGTTTCCTAAAGTGTAGCCTCTGGACACCAACATCAGAGTCACCTGGGGAACTTAATGCTATAGGAGTAGAAATAGGGCCCGGAGTTCAGACTTTGTTGAAAGCTCTCCAGAGTTTGAGAACCCTGGTCTAGTTCTTGGAATACAAAGGTCATCTGCTCTTATGTGGGAGGTGGGGAATTACCTTTTTTTCCCCCCTAAAATATAAGAGAAAACTTATTTAGTCACAGAGGTAGAAGTGAGTGGTAGTAAAAATGAGTTCAGGAGATAATGTGCCTTGGCGGGGAGAGGAGGAGAAAGGGGTCCTTTCAGGGTTGTGGTCTCCACTGATTGGTCGGTGGTAGGGCAGGGGTCATTAGTCAGTGCAGCTGGTCTTGAGGTCAGCCTTGGTGTCACTTGTCTGGTTTTGTTGCTTTTCTGGGCCTGGAGCTTGGGCTCTGGTGCAGGGAAAGCAGAGTGGACTAGAGCTGTGTGAGGAGAATCCAGAGATGCTAGCTGGGGGAATAGAGCTCAGAGGGCACCCATCTGGACCTTGGTGCCGAGTCACTCCCCCATACAGCAGAGGACATCTTTTTCAGGCAGGCATTTACCTTCCAAGGGAAATTACCTTTTATTCTTTCTCCTGACAGCAATTAAAAAGTCAGATATTACCTGGCTGGGCGTGGCTCAGCGGCTGAGCGTCAACCTAGGATCCAGGCGATCAGGGTTCGATTCCCGGTCAGGGCACATGCCCGGGTTGCAGGCTCGATCAATGACTCTCTCATCATTGATGTTTCTATCTCTCTCTCTCCCTCTCCTTTCCTCTCTCTGAAATCAATAAAGATATATTTTAAAAAAAAAAAGTCAGATATTGATACCTTTGTAGACAGGATATAGGAATCTTCCTTTCCAGGTTATCTCTGTATACACAGGTAGAATATGATTATCTCCTGCCCCGAAAAGGAAGTGGGTCAAGTGTTGAGAGAATGTAAAGAGAGCCACTTCCCAGTGGATGATGGAGTGGCTAAAGGAGGAAGGGGGCACACTGGTGGTAGAAAGATCAAGTGTAGTAATATGACCACCTGAAAACACTCATTTGCTGATGCACAAAATTCGTGTTTAGGCAGAGCAGGTCCACCAAATCCTACCCAAGTCCTGGGGGTAGTTGGGCTTCTGAGTTTTGTTTTTTAGAATTTATTTAATATATACTGAGCGCCGCCCCCCTCCCCCCCCCGGCCCCCTAGCAAGCACACCTTAATCAAACTTACCACTGAAAATTGAGTCTGCAGCAGGTTGTGTGAATGTACAGGGATATAAATCTAGATGTCCTGGAGTGTGGAGAGATACCTACTACTTAGAAAGGGAGAAGAATGACACTGGGAGTTTAATTTCTATATAGTAGTAAGAGTTTCTTTGTATTAAGTAGATTTTATTATAGAAATCTTCATTATCTTTAGTATTAGAAAAGTCCACAAATGTTTCATTGTTTTCATAATCATGAAAGAAAGGTCTGATTGGGAGATTATCTTGAAAAATGAATGTCAAAAGTATAAAAAAAGTTTATTTTAAATTTATAGTTAACAACATTTAAATTATGGTTGCAACCATGGGCCAGTTCTTAGAAGAAAGAAAACTCAGTCATGTCTTACTGAGTTATGGGGGAAGTGAGGTCACTATTTTTCTAAGTATCACATTCATTTTCTCAGCAGATATTTATTAAGCACCTCTTACATGCCAGTCGCCCCCTTAGGCATGAAGGTACAGTAATCAGCAGCCAAGCTCCTGTCCTCATGGATCTTGTTTTCTAGTGAGAGAAGAGACTACAAAGAAGTGTACATATAAGGGCTGAAGAAAAATTGAAGAAGACCAGGAGATAGAGCTGTGGCTGCAGTTGGGCAGTGGTGCTTGGAGATCAGTCTTCCTCTTCACATTTGACCTCACAGTGTGATTTAAGAACAGTAGGCAGGGTCCTGGTCAGTTTTCCCAAGCTCCTCTCTCAGTCCTGTTCAGAGGATTTTGAAGGACTTGGGTCTTTATCCTTCATCCCTCTTCGGTTGATATTTCTGCCTAGTCTTCTTTGTCGGTGGTTTTATGTGATCAGTTCTCCAACAGCACTTGCATTAAAGCCTCATCTTCTGCAAAATTGATTTTGCAGTTGATTTGCATGTCTTACAGTCTGTGAGTAGGGACTGCCCAGTTCATGCTTGTTGCCCCAGGGTAATTTTTTTTTTTTAATTTTATTATTGTTTAAAATATTACAGATGTCCCTTTTTCTCCCCAATGACCTGTTCCACCCCGTTCCTTCCCCCTCCCCGTCCCTCTCCCCACCATTGTCCATGTCCTTGGGTTGTGTATATATGCACATAAATTCTTTGGTTACTCTCTCCCCCTCCACCCACCCGCCCTTCTCCATCCCTCTGACATTCATCAGTCTCATCTATGCTTCCATGTCATTGAATCTATTCTGTTCATCAGTTTATTAAGTTCTTTAGATTCCACGTATAAGCAAGATCATGTGATATTTGTCTTTCGCTGCCTGGCTTATTTCACTTAGCATAATATTCTCCAGGTCCATCCATACTGTCCCAAAGGGTACAAGATTCTTCTTCTTTACAGCTGCGTAGTATTCCAGCCCCAGAGTAATTTTTATTAGCACTCCCCTTCACTCTCAGCAGTTCTTAGTTTGGACAATAAATTCATCACCCTGTCGATTAAACATTAATGAATTAAGACTAACACAGTGGATGGGGTGTTAAGCAGTGCTAAATGTTTCTGTGTGGTCGGTCCATTCATTAACATTTTTATATTATGACTTTTGCTTTCCTAGGAAACCCTGTGACTGTGGAGACTTAGATGATAAACATTCAACAAAATAGTACCCCTTTTAGAATAATGTGGGTCTTGGGTACCAGCCACACTGGCAGCCAGCTTATAGAGGCCTGATATGATTTTAAGTTGGGTGTGAATGTGGTGTGACCCTGCTTTACCAAGCACTGGGGGAGCTGCCCTGAGAAGGAGGCACATGGACACTGATAGATGGGTTCTGTGACTTTAAGCAAAACAACACATTACAAAACCAATTTTACCATAGGCTAGTTGATATAAACAAGAGGTAAGTTCCTAGCATCTCATCAACATTATAAGGAAACAACACTGAACGAAACGACGTTATTGGAGGACCTGCTGTATTACTTTTGAGTTGGCAATTAAACAAGCAAAGAAACTAAAGGGATGAGGCACTTTTTCTCAAGTGAAAAAAATTACATTAATCTCTTCTTTAAAATTGAAAGTATGTTTTGAGCTTAACTATTGAACCAAGAAGACTGAGTTAATGGTGCTATATTTTGTAGCCTACCTAATCACACTACCTGTTTTTCTGTCACAGATTGCCTTCTCCCAGCACAGCAATTTTATGGACCTGGTACAGTTCTTCGTGACTTTCTTCAGGTAATTTCACTCATACAAACTATACCTGTTCTTTTGATTGAGGCACTTAATTCCATTATCAGCTCATAAAAAAATAAATAATCCTGAATTTGCACAGATTAATTCTATTTATATTCCTGAAAAGTTACAAGTCAGTGACAATAGTGTAAATTCAGCCTCATGTTATAAAATGAAAACATTTGCTTTGTATGTTCTGACTTTTTAAGCAGCTTTTCATGTACCCTATACTAAAATATAGGTAATTTGACACTTCATAGGGAGAGAATTTGAGGTTGAAACAACAATAATGATTACTGGTGTGTGCTACATATATGCTCCTTCTTGTTCAAGAAATGATTCAGGTGATTATCCAAAGTTTTAAAGCTAAAATGATGTTAAACCCTTAGGATTTTTTTATTATAGTTTTTTAAATTTCATTTTTATGAAAATACTATATATACATAATTGGAAAAGACAAGTGACACAGCGCTTATAAATAAGAGAAAGCAGGAGCATCCTGCCCCCCGCTTCCCCACCCCTCCCTTCTCCCCAGTTTAAATGGTTTTAGCTGTGTTTCACTTATCCAGGCTTACACTGTTTCTTCATTTTTCACTTCAGTTATCTTTTGATGTCCTATTGTAGAATATGAGGCTTTATTAGCTTATGTTACTTCACCCAACAACTCGCCCACACCACAGAACACCTCCCATTCATTTAATACAGTACATCACAGTGCGTGGCTAAATCAGTCATCCCCGTTTAGGTCTTCCTTTATCCATCTGGAATCTATTTGGATGTAGCTTTACTTTTTTTCCAAATGGACAGACTTCAGAAACTTGTCAGTGAATCAAAGCAGGATATTAATTACCTCAACTCCAAGGCCACACCACCCACTAGGTTGGGAATTCACTGTCTATTTTATTTCCTTTTTGCCCAGCTTAGCTCATTGGAGTTGAGTGGGGACCCAGGACCTCTGTCCCAAATGATGCAACGCCAGCAGTATGAAATGCTGGAAATGTGATGAAACTTCTTCACATTTACAGGGAAGTCTCTCCCTCCCACAGAAAGAAACTGCCCTCTCTCATTACCACAGAAGATTCCAACATCTCTTCCCACTCCTCCCAACATTTTTTTTATCCTGCTTAGTGCCAGACAACCAGGACTCACACCAGCTGTGTTCACAGTTCTCCAGAACGGGACCAGAATCATTCTGTATTCTTGCAAATTCAGTATTTCATGAATATTTGCCCTATTACTTCCATCAAATGATGAGTCCTTCTAAGGTTGTTGTCTTTTCCTTCCCTTTTTTGCCATGTGAGCAGAAGGGCCTGGAGAAGTGGTGTACTTAAACCTAGTTTTCTGCATTTGCCTCAAAGGTACCTACCTGCCCACTGACCTGTCACATTCTTACTCCTTCAAAACACAACCTAATTGTCTACTCTGGGAAGTTTTCCACTGGCACATTCACCCCAGAGGCCACCCCTTCTTGGACTGCGACCTACTTGTGTTTTCAGTGTAGCGCGTCATCACCCTTTAGTGCAGGTATTTAACAATGTAGAGCTTAAGGGCAGACCATCAACAGGCAGACCTACAATTTGACATCCAGAGATGAACAGGGCCAATTAGAGGCCTCTTCTATAAGTTTTAAATTGGATTCTGAGAGTCTGAAACACTTATCTCATGAATCTCAGCCCTAGCTATACCGTAGAATCACCTGGGAAGCTTAAAAAAAAGCAGCAGCAGCCTGGGCCCCTCACCTAGATGCTGATTTAATTAGTCTGGCATGGGGCCTGATCATTGTGATATTTAAAGGCTCTGTAGTGATTCTTATGATCAGGTGGCATTGAGAAACCCTGAGTTACCTGAAAGTCATGTGAATTCAGGGACTGGGCAGTAGTACATTCATCCACATGCCAACTAAAGCATAGAAGGTCAGATGGGAAAGGAGATTGTGTAACCCCTGAGGAGCTGTGACCATAGTCTCAGCTCCTGGCCGCTTCATGATTGCAGTTCCTACAAGAGCTGGCTGCCTGAATTCTCTGAGAGAGGCCCGTAATTATTCCCCATGCCATCCAGTGATGACACCTAGGTAGCAGTTATCTGGGATTTAAATTCTAGGTTGTAATTATTTTACATTACAAAGGAACAGTTTTTATAAGTTTTACTGCGTTTTTTTCTTGCACCATTTTATGTATCCCTCTTCCCCTTTGTTGGATGATGTTGTTGTTATGCCTAACAATCCTAGAGTAATTCTCTCAGAAAAGATCTGAGAAAGAATTTGATACTTGTTGTGGACCTTTTCAGTCTGAAGACTAGAGTGTTGAGTTTTACAACATTGTCTTCTATTTCTTTGATTGTTTCCTCTCCTCTAATTCTATTTGCTTGAATTCTAGAATTCTGTTAGATGAATGAGGGAGATTCTGGATCTGTGCTCTATATTTCTTTACCGAACTCTGATTTTCTTTCTCATTTCCCTTTTGCCTTTCATTCTAGGTGAGTTCCTCAGCAATATTTTCCAGCTTGTTAATTTAATCCAAAATTGGATTCATTTCTTTTGTTGACTCCATCTAATGAGTTTTTTTAAATGTTTTTAATGCATTTTATTTCCAATACATTTTTAATATTTTTAATGCATTTTATTTCTAATATATTTTCCTTACAGCCTGTTTTGATTTTTGCGAATGCAGTTTCCTTTCATATTCATTTGTGAGATTAATAATATTTTATTTTGAAGTCTTTCTGCTATTAATAATTGTCCCCTCAGATTTTGGATTTTTTTCCTTTTGTGTGGTGTTTGGTACCACTCTTTCACACCGTTGGTTTTCCTCCAGAAGTTTGATTTTTGGCTGTGTTGAAGATTCCACATTTGCCTGTGTGTGAATGCTATTTCTGTCTATCACGGCTTCCAGTGAGTGTGGAGTAGGGGCAGAATGTGCTGCTGGATGGGATATACTCTTAGTCTGTCTTCCGAATGGCCTCTCCAGCCTCGGGACCCGAGCTCATTGCCTTAGCTGCTGTCTTCCATTGCTCAGCACAGGCAGAAAATGGGGAATAAGCCATCTCATCTCATGTGGCCACTCTGAATGCTACTCTCCCAATACTGATACTTCCTCAGAGCCCCCTTCCTTCTCATATCCATTGGCTCTGGGCTTGGAGCCCCTTTTTCACTTTTTAGCACTTTCCAGTCTGTCTTCTATCCCCTTATCCCAACCAAATGGTTGTTATTGAGGGCAACTAGCACATCTCTCTTGTCAAATTTAAAGTTATCCATCTGACCACCATCTGTGAGACTCTTCGTGCCCCCTGGGGTTCCGTACTACCCTGAAGCCGCTCCTTCTTGCCCCCCCTTCCTGAACAACCTTTTCTGTTCACCCTCTCATTGTTGGTATTCTTCCAGGAGCCTGACCTAGGCCATCTTTCCACTCTGCGCTCTCTGATTGAATTTTGCATTCCCTGATTGAACTCTCCATCTCCATCGTTAGCATAACTTGCCCAGAAGTGAACTTTCTGATCCTCTCTCACCAGTCTTCTCCCCATCACAAATTGCAACATCATGCTGCCAGTTCCAAGTCCCTGCTCTCCCTTTATTTCCAAAAGGCTCTCCCTTGCCATATCCCAGCACTTACAGCTTCAGTCTGCTCCACCTCCATCCACTCCCACCTTAGCCTAACCCACAGTCTCGCCTATTTCAGTTGACTTTGGCACCTCTACAATCCACAAAAAGTTGAGAGGAGACCTTCAAAATCATAAGTTAGTCTGAGTCTGTCTACTTATCTCATATGCAGTGTATCTAAAATAAACACCAGGATCCTATGTGAAATGGCCTCTGCTCACCTCTCCATGTTCATGTTATGCTACTCTCTGTGTTCCCACTACATTGTCACCTTCTATTTCTTCAAAAACACCAACTTCTTTCCCACCTCACAGCATATGCACATTTTTCCCTTTTTTCTAGAACATATTTCTCCCTCCCCTTCACCTGTATACTTGTATTCACTGCTTGATTTTTCCCAGCAACAGCCAATTGTCTGAAATCAACTAGGAGTTTTGTTTCTAACACTACCTGGAGTCAGCGCAGACCCCCTGGGCAAAGGGCTCAGTATGACAAGACTGCCCCCACTTCAGACACCAACTACAAATGGGTCCCCAGGATACCCACATTTCTGCCTGGCCAACTACAAATTTGGGGGTTCCAGTGAACTCCCCTTAGATTCGAGTTTTCTAAAATGACTCACAGAATTTAGGAAAGCACTGTGTTTAAAATTACAATGTTATTATAAAGAATACAACTCAGGAACAGCCAAATGGAAGAGATGTATAGACAAAGTATGGGGTAGGAGGAGAATACAGAGTGTCCATGCCCTTTCTGAGCATGACAGCCTCCCCGTACATCAGTGTGTTCACCAATCCACAAGCTCCCCAAACCTCCTCATTCCATGTTTTTTTCAAGATTTCATTATATAGTCATAATTGATGAAATCACTGGTCTTTAGTTATTGAACTCAGTCTTCTGTCCCTCTCTCCTCCCCTGAGGTTCTAACCCCAAATCACATGGTTGGTTTTTCTAGCTCATGAGGGAAGCAACCAATCGATGTGTCTCTCTCACATTGATGTTTCCCTCCCTCCCTCCCTCCCTCTCTGAAAAGCAATGGAAAAAATGTCCTCAGGTGAGGATTAAAAAAAAAATTAACTTTTCTCATATTTTTAGACTTTACCAGTGAACATTTGCTAATTTTGATTAAATAGCATGCTTATCATTTATCATAATTATGTTAGAATTATTTTTCTTATTTGAGAAAAGCCATTCCATTAAAGGTCCAGTGGGAGGTCAGGGCTCTCTTCGAGGACCTTGTGGGGACAATACAGTCTAAATGAGCGGGTTGGGAATCTCAGCTTATCAAAGTCTTCTCACACTTGTTTCCTATGAACCGGACATGGTTGTGATTACTCATCAAAAGGAGCTTGGGGTGGTATTTGGGGGATTGTTTCCCTGCCTGACCTGGAATGTGGAGACAGTGGTGCTGATTCCGGGGGCTGGGATAATAATTTGCTACTTTCCTTTCTCACAGTTGTTTCCTCTCTTTGCTCCTGGTGGCTGCTGTGGTTTGGAAGATCAAACAAAGTTGTTGGGCCTCCAGGCGCAGAGAGGTAAGCCTCAGTGAATAAAGATTAATGAGTCCTTGTAAGAGCTTTTCCTTTCTACATATTTTTCTTAAGTCAGTGTTCGCTGTTTAATGATAATTGATGGACATATCCACAGTGAGAATAATGCTGCCCTTTCTACAGGTGGTCAGTAGACTTCAGTTACTGCTACAGAATTCTGCCCCACTTGGTCTCAACTTTCTAAAAGGAAGCTCTAGTATTGACTTACAGGTGCCAGTTTTATCTGTCCTACCAGAACCCTGATCCTTAAATTTGGTTGGAGATGTAAGAATGAGAGTAAAATCAGCCACTTAAGCATCTCAAAAATTTCTCATGTTTCAAGGAAAGGTAAATGTGTATCTAATTAAATTTTTGCTTGAGTTTTATTTTTTAATGAGCCTTGATTTATTTCCAGAGCTCCATTACAAAGTAAGAAGTCAAGCAAATATGTACAATAGACAAATCAAATAAATATACTTGGTTAAAAACTACAGCATAAGAACTTTGTTTATTGCAACTTTCACTTGTTAATACTCAGCCTTCTAATCATCAGGTCTGTTGCATTGTTGCTAACGAAAATGCACTGAGATCTAGCCTTACATGTGCTCCTTTGTTTTCTGTATCTATTCATGCCTTTTGTATATAAAAATAGAACTATGGGCAAGATTTAGAAGAGAATGGGAATATCTAAAATCAAAACTCACAAGCACTCAGCACAGTTCTTCGAACATTAGTGTCTGTAATGGGGTTAAGATAGGTTCCAGGATATGGGCCTCTTCCTGGGGGCATGACACCTTTTCTGACCCATGTAAAAGTGATATTAACATAGAGGTAATGTTGCATCCTCTTTATTATAATTTTAAAAATTAAGTGGATAACATTCAGAGGATTCTTTACTAGCTCTGTTACTAAGATATTATAAAATCCCAATGAACTGTACAATGGTCTGAAAAAAATCCAAGTTATCCAAATGGAGTAAGAAAAAAGTGGTAGCCACAATAAACTAGTAACCAGAGAAGAAGGAATTGAAAAATTATTAAAATATTACTCTCTCTACAAAGGGCATTAGACCCAGGGAGTTTTGATTTGAGATAAGCTCATGGAGATGATAATATTCTATTCCTCCTTGAGTGCTTATGAGAATTATTTTCAAAACATATAAAATGTTCCAGAGCAAAGGGTAAGATGGGAAGTTTGAGAGTCCTAAATCATCCCTGGTCAGGTAGCTCAGTTGATAGAACATGGTCCCAGTACACCAAGGTTGTGGGTTCAATCTCTGGTCAGGGCACATACAAGAAGCAACTGCACTTGCCGGTTTGGCTTAGTGGTTAGAGTGTCGGCCCACAGTTCAGTCTGCGGGTTCAGTTTCTGGTCACATACCTGGGTTGCAGGTGTGATCCCCACCCTGGTCGGTACATGTAGGAGACAGCCAATTGATAGGTCTCTCTTACATCGATGTTTCTCTCCCTCCCTCTCTTTCTCTCTCTCACACACACACACACAAACACACAAATCAATAAATTTTTTAAAAAAATTTAAAAGATTCCTAAATCATGTTATGCATAAAAAACCTTGTAACTAAAACCTGAGAAAGGTAGCACCAAGAAATAAAGGTCAGTAAAAAAATAAAACCAAAATTTTAGTAGTGGCCATGTATTCATTTAGTCATTTTGAAATTCAACACCAATTCCTACTTTAAAAATAAAATCTTAGTAAACTCAAAAATACCTTCTTTACACGTAGAAGATAACCCAACATCATTCACGATGAAAAAAATAGTAAAGGTTGTACCAATAAAATCCAGACAAATTAGTTGTAAGAGCTGACATTTGAGCATTTCTAAATTCCAGGCACTCTTCTAAGAGGTTTTATATAGATTAACTGATGTAATCCTCATCACTAATTTAACCCTAACTAACCCTATGGCTCAGAGAGGCGTAACTTACTCGTCATTACAGTTACCTAGAGGCTGAACTGGGCTTTAAACTTGGGATCTCTGTCTTCATAGGCCCCCTCGTCATCATGCGGTCCCCACAGTCACTTAATTTTGCTCTGGGTATCGTGGATGCGCTGAGAGAAAGAAGTGTTGTTACTATTGGAAAGGGGACAAAGTTATTTTCAGATAGAATTATTGAAATACAGTACAGTAGAGATTTGCCTGCATAAAAATTAATACTTAAGTATATAAAACGTAAATAAATGAATAACACAGAAAGAAGACAACCAACTGGGAAATAATTACAGCATACAGGAAGGAAGATAAGGAAAAGATGAACACCTTGTAGAAAATCGATCAGCCAATAAACTAAGGTTTTACCCTTGTAATTTAAAATTTCTGTTACTGTGAATCTGACCATTCAAAATATATTTCATCATTTCTAAACTGTCAGTCATGATTTATCCCTCAGAACTGTAGAAGAAGTGATTTGATGTTATTTATAACAACAAAAACAACAGCAGCTAACACTGCGTAAGTCCTTGCTATGTACCAGGTCATTTTACGTGCTTTTACACAAATTATCTCCTGCACTCTTCATAAAGGAACTAGAATGGGAACTGGACAAGGGTAGGCACTGTTTCTTACTGTGACTCCAACACTTAGAATAGCACACAGCCCAGAGTAGGTTGCTGTATATATTAGTTGAAAAATAGCCCAACAGCTTTATGAGGTGTAAGAATGTTCTTACTAATATTTTAAGAAATTTAACATAAAAATGCCCTTCTAAAACAGAGCCATGATCTATTCAGCCCAAGATTCTCAATCTCCTACAGTAGTTCCAAGGGGATGGTTTGAAGTAAGGCCTGGTTGTCTTCATGACATGACCTGAAAGCTTCAACAACATGTCCAGATCTCTAATATCCTTAATGATACATGACTGACTACCCACTGTGTGCTAGACACTGTGCTAGTTAAAGTATCTCATTTGATCCGGCTGACATACTTATGGGATTAAAACCCATTTCGGAGAGGAAGGAACTGAAGCCCAGAGACTTGAAACACCTTTTTCAGGCTCACACAACTGGAGAGTGAGCTTCCAAGCTCACAATCCAAGCTTCCCTAAATCCAGAGTCCCTGCTTGTCCCTCTGACTACAAAACGTCACTCTTGTTTATGTTTTCAGCTTATGTCACCTCTCTGAATAAAGAGCTTTTTCATTTCCTATCTACTGTGTAACAGGGACAGGTATTTATTTGTTGCTATGCAAATACTTGGTTCAAGTTTCAGCGGGAAAAAAGAAAGCCTGGCTGTAATCTAGTAATAAAAATATGAGGAGATAGGGCTATATCATTTATTTTATGTATTTAACATAGGCATTGTGACATATCCATACTAAAGTATATATCTTTAACAGATAACGATTTTTTCTTTAACATAATGGCAATACTCTTACCACATCCAACAAGATTTAGTAATTCCTAATGTTATCTAGTACCTGGTCCCTGTCCAACTTTCCCCAACTGTTTTAAAAATAGTTTGGATTTGAATCAGGGAGGGTGAGATATTTTTAATGTGTAGTATTCTCTAATAAAGTTCCCTCAGCACTCTTTGCATTCATGCTTGCTGCTTACTCATCAGCAACTTCTCCGAGAGATGCAGCAGATGGCCAGTCGTCCCTTTGCCTCTGTGAATGTTGCCTTGGAAACAGATGAAGAGCCTCCTGACCTTATTGGTGGCACTGTAAAGGTGAGACTGTGATTATAAAGTCCCTGTAACTTAATGTGTCAGAACCTAGGCTTCTGCGTCCGGGAAGCCCGAGAGAGCAGCTTTATTCTGTTGCCCCTTATGTTTCCCTCTCTCTCTTTTACAATAAGCCAACACGCCAAAGTTGTCATGTATTCTGCTTTTGTTTTCCAGTCTTTGATTCATGTTGCTAAGCGGTCTCACGTTTAGGGAATTTTAAAATATAAAAGCTTTGTCTGATAGTCTATGGCATAATACTTTAAAACTTGAAAAAAGCTAAACTGAACCATTGTCTTTTGTAAGTATTTGGGGGTGGGGGTGGGATTAAAGGGAGAGAATCATAATTCACTATGAAGTCTGTGGAAAATAAATATTTCTGACTCCCCCCCTCCACAAAAAATGATGAGGAAAGAAATAAGAATTTCTCTTTTAACAAAATGACAGAGTATTTCAGATACTTTGGTAAAACAGCTCTATATCTTGAATAAAACATACTTACTAAAGCATTACTGAGCTCATAGGAAGTAGGTAATATTTTCAGGGACCATTCTCCATTTCCTTCTCCAAGAAGGAACAAGCCATGAACCAAAACCAAAACCTAAAGTGATTCCCAAGGACAAGAGAGACACATCTTCATGAGTAAGTGTCAGCAGGAACAGCAGATGGTGAGGTTAGACAGGAGGAAATGGGGAGTTACTATTTAATGGGTACAGAGTTTCAGTTTTACAAGATGAAAACAGCTCTGGAGATGGATGTTGGTGATGGTTGCACAATATGAGTGTACTTAATACCACTGACCTTGGACAACTAAAAATAGTTAAGATGGTCAATGTTATGTGTATTTTACTGCATTAAAAAAGAACTGGGAAAGCAAGAGAAGATCACCTGTAGGAGTGACAGTGATAGCTGACTTCTCATTAGTAACACCAGAAGCCAGAAGAGAGTGGAAGAATATTTTCAAAGTACTGAAAGAGAACTGCCACCCTAGACTAGGGTGCTCAATAACTATGTTCTAAGAACAGGGGTAAAACAAAGATATCTTCTGATTAGAAGAAAAACTGAGTTTGCCCCCAACAGACCTGTGCAAAAGAAATGTCCAAAGGATGTGCTAGAAAGAAGGAAAATTACCCCAGGAGGATGGGATAATAAGGAGTGGTGAGTAAGTAAAAGGATAAACATACATAAATCTAAGCAAACATTGTCCTGATGGAATAGTAATGATTTGTGGGATTGAAAGGAATAGACGAGCCTAAAGTACTGAATATGTCGTGTTAGCAGCATGTAACACAGTTGGTTAACCCTTAGAACACGTCTTAGACTTTCCTTTCAGGACACCACACGCTTACCCTGTGGCTGTTTGTTGCTCAGCATTCTCTGTTCAACCTTCTTTATCTCCCCAACGCCTTTTAACAGTGGTGTACATCAGGCTCAGTCTTTTAGCCTCTTCTCACATCTTTTACACCTTTTACTCCTGTGGTGGTTGTCTTAATCTGTTTGGGCTACTATAACAAAATGCCAGAGACTGGGTGGCTTATAAACAACAGAAATCTATTTCTCACAGTTCTGGAGGCTGGAAGATTCACTGTCTTCCAAAAGAACACATTCTGGTTCATAGTTGGCGCCTTTTAGCTGAAACCTTTACATGGTAGAAAGGATGAGGCATCCTTTTCTAAGGGCACTAATTCCATTAATAATAGTTCTGACCTCATGCCCTTGTCTCCCAAAGTCCCCACCTCCAAATACCATCCCATTGGGCATTACAGTTTAACATATGAATGTTCGGAATACATAGACATTCAGACCATAGCAGTAATCTTATCCATCATGGATTTAAACACCATGAGCTCTCCCCTCACCTCTCTCCCATGAACGTCCGACTCATATATCAGATTGCTTACTCAGTGTCCCCACTTGGATGTCTTAATAGGTATCTCAAACTTAACACGTCTAAAACTGAGCTGTATATAGTGTTTCCCACACCTGCTCCTCTGGCATATCTTCCTGAACTCAGTATACATCATCTGTCATCCTAGTTGCTCAGTCAAAAATCGTGGGTTTTTCCTTGACTCATCCTTGCTCTCATTTTCATTGGACAGACAGTCTGTCAGCAAATCTTTCTGGCTTTATCTTTAAAAATATTTCTTGACCACTGTGCACCCCTCCACCAGTGTTTCCTACCACCTTGGTCTAGGCCACTGTCATCTCTCACCTAGATTATTGTAGTTGCTTGTAACTGGTTTCGCCACTTCTGCTGTTTCACCCACCCAGTCATTTCCCCATGCCACAGCCAGGGTAGTTCTGGATTGCTGCCATATTTGGGAGTATGGTGGGCAGGATTCTAAAGATGGCCCCCAAGATTCCCATCCCCTGGTTAGTCAAACTCTAGGGACTGCTAGGAAGGGATTTTGGCCCAGCTGGGCGTGGCTCAGCAGTTGAGCATAGACCTAGGATCTAGGAGATCGGGGTTCGATTCCCGGTCAGGGCACATGCCCGGGTTGCAGGCTAGGCAGCCGATCAATGACTCTATTGTCATTGATGTTTCTATCTCTCCTTCTCCTTTCCTCTCTCTGAAATCAATAAAGACATGTTGTTGTTTTTTTTAAAAAAAGGGATTTTGTAGACGTAATAAAAAGCTCAAGGTAATTGACCTTAAGAGATGGGGAGTTTTCTCTGGCTGGTGGCACAGAGGAAGCATGGTAAGGACTTGATGGGTTATCACGGGTTTGAAGCTAGAGGCCACATGAATGGGAATGCAAGTGGACTCTACCAGGAGAGTGGCCCCTGGCTGACCACAAGCAAGGAAATGAAGACCTCAGGCCTGCAGCCGTAAGGAACTGGATTCTGCCAACAACCTGAATGAGTTTTGAAGCCGACTCTTCCCCAGAGCCTGGGATAAGAGTGGAGCCCAGCTGATACTTGATTTGCCCCTTGTGAAGATAAGAGCTGAGACTCTTGTCAGATAAGAGCTAAGAATTTTCCAGAACTGATGAAAGATATAAATAGACCTCTATCCCTAAGCAGAGAACCCTACAGAGCTCATCTAGATTTCTCACCTACAAAATTGAGATGATAGATGTGTTGTTTTAAGCAGCTAAGTTTGTAATTTATAACAGCAATAGAAACTAATACAGAGAGCATCTTTACAAAGTCACATCTGAAGGCTGCACTGCTAAAGCTTGAGAAACACCACTTTAGCTAATTACTTGTTTTCTTCCTTCAGACTGTTCCTAAACCCATTGCCCTAGAGCCGTGTTTTGGCAACAAAGCTGCTGTCCTCTCTGTGTTTGTGAGGCTCCCTCGAGGCCTTGGTGGAATCCCTCCTCCTGGGCAGTCAGGTGAGTAGACCAGAGGTTCAGTGACACAGTTTACATTTTAGACCTGTGAAAGATCCTTCTCTTTCATCGAGAGCCTGAGTATAAAAGTGATATTGAATAGTTCTTGCCTATTGTCGTCGTGAGGATTCAGTCATAACTCCATTGTCACTGGATTTCCCTAACTGTGTTTCCTGAGGTCACCAGTCCTTCCCAGGGGAATGTCCAGAGCTCCCCTCACTGCACCAGCTTCCTCAGCTTCCTAGTTATTTGATTCTTTGGACCACACCTTCCTTTGTGTACAGTGTGTCTGGCCCCCTCTGGCTCTGCTGCTCCTTTCCTGCCTCTTTGCTTGCTCTGTCTGTTATGTCATGTCGGTGTGCTCTGTCTTCATTTGTTCTGTCTCAGTCATCTTACCTGCTCTCATGGGACCAGCTAGCTCCTCCAAGTTGGAGGTTCTCAAATTGGTATTTCCAGAACTACTGCAGTTCATTTGCTTTTTCACTATGTTTTAAACATTTTTTATAGACTAATTTTAGAGGGGGGTGGAGAAACATCAATGTGTTGTTCCACTTATTTTTATGCATTCATTGGTTGCTTCTTATGTGTGCCCTGACTGGGGATCAAACCCACAACCTTTGCATATCGGGACAACGCTCTAACCAACTGAGCTACCTGGCCAGGGCCTTTTTTACTCTTTTTTATATATAAGGCACAAACAGCAATTATAACAACTTAAAGGAAGTTTCTGAAAATTTACTCACAGTTCTACTAGCCAACACCCATTAAGTTTCACTGTTCTGTTTCCAGCTCTTGCCAGCAATTTAGTTGAAATGTTTGTATCACTCTTATTTTTATTCTTTTCTCATATAACTTTCATAAACATTTTTACAGCTTACTATGTAATATTTTACCAATCTCTTTTACACTCTTCCATCAAATACATGAATCATAATTTAGAAAACATCTTATTGTTGAACATGAAGGAAAGATGGAATACAGTTTTGAAGTATCTTGATTAATGGGAGTACTTTGGAGGGATGACTCAAAGTTTTTAGACAGCCTTCAGTTGAGATGATTCTTGGAGTCAGGATTGCCTCAGCCAAAAAAGCCTTGTCTATGAGGAAAGTGTGACCCAGAATCCTTGCCCTGGCCCTGAGCTCCACAGCCCCGATTGTAATCCAGAAGAGCCTCCAGCTCAGCTTTCAGATGGTCTGCATCTGGGGTGTCCTTGTGAGCAGAGGCCTTTAGGCATGGCCAGCCAGGATTATACTGCTTTCACTTCTTAGGGGAGCAGCTTGATTTGCCCTCACCATGGGATTCCTATTAGTTGAGCCCCTGACTCGGCCTTGCCCATGTTGAGAGCAGGATAACCTGTTCTCTGGGGAAGTGTCTTCTGCCACCACGTTGGCCAGTTCTCCCTGATGGCAAGGTGCTGGCTGGGGTGGGGAGGAGATGACAGGCTTGCAACACTGCAGCCTTTTCTGCCCCAACCCCCTCATGCTTGATGAAGGCCCGCTCACTGCTTGAGACCCAGTTCCTTCTCTGCTCCCCCCCCCCCATTTTAGAGGGTGTCCTCTGGACTCCCAGAGTACCTGGCTCTGCCTTTGCTATAACAGTTGTCACTGGATTCTCCACTGAATGCCAGGCACTAAACCTGGCACTTAAAAACCTATTCCCTCATTTTGTAGGCTCAGTGAGGTGGAGTGACAAGTCTGCCAGCATGGCTCCTGAGAGCCTCAGCCAGACCCTGAGCCTGGGCTGACCTTTTCCCAAATGCAAATCAGTAAAGGTTACCAGTACAAAACGGAAAATGGAACTACCAGTCCCTAAAGCAAAGGGGGGTGGGAGGTGGTGAACCAAGTAGCATTCTAAGAATACTTTGATTCACTCATTCACTCCTCATACAAGCCCTGTTATTATTATTATTCCCCATTTTACAAATGAGGAAACTGAGGCACAGGGAGGTTAAAGAACCTTGCTTATTCTAGAGTCTGCCCTAACCTGTGGTATAGATGTAAAAACTCGTTAGTGCTGGCCGGTGTGCCTCAGTTGGTCGAGCGTCGTCCCATGTACCAAGAGGCCACTGGTTTGATTCCCAGTCAAGGCACATGCCTGGGTTGTGGGCTCAATCCCCAGTAGGGAGCATGAAGGAGGCAGCCAATCGAT
This sequence comes from Miniopterus schreibersii, assembly GCF_964146895.1. NCBI lineage: Eukaryota > Metazoa > Chordata > Mammalia > Chiroptera > Miniopteridae > Miniopterus > Miniopterus schreibersii. The sequence continues at coordinate 64,878,336 of NC_138110.1, forward strand.
ATGTTTTTCTCTCACCCTCTCATCGATGTATCTTCTCTCCCCCTCTCTCTCTAAAATCAATAAAAAGGTGTAAAAAAAAATCACTGGTGCTGGCTGGGCAATGTGGAATGAATCTGAATTACATTGTAAAGAGTGCTGCTTTTTCTTGGCCTCCCTTTGGAGGCAAGCAGGAGAAATTTAGTGCTTAGAGTATGTCTGCAATCGCACTTAAATGCTCCCACCTTCAAGCAGAGCACTCAGCTTGATTGATCTGAAAAGCAAGCTATACCTTTTGTGTAAATGGGGAGGGACAAAGAATATGTATTTGTGTTTGCATAACTAAACCCTGAAAGAATATGTGCAAACTAATGAAAGTTTCTCAGCTGGCTAGGGGAAAGGTGGAGGGAGGGGCAGAATGGAAGTAAGACTTCCCTACATACTTTATTGCGTTGTTTATTGCACCATGGGAATGTAAACAGATTTTTAAAAAATTATTTTTAAAAATAAAAGCAAGCTGCTTCTTAACATGTGTTCCCTCTCTGGGTTGTCCCAAGGTCTTGCAGTAGCCAGCGCCCTGGTGGACATTTCTCAGCAGATGCCAATAGTGTACAAAGAGAAGTCAGGAGCAGTGAGAAACCGGAAGCAGCAGCCCCCTGCGCAGCCCGGGACCTGCATTTGATGCTGGGGCCAGGGACTCTCTGTGAGTGAGCGAAGTGTGGCGAGGTGTGGCGTGCTAGAGCCGGCTGCAGGGTGGGAGCAGGCAGGAGATGCTGTGCGGAGCCGAGCAGGGCAGAAAACTGGAAACCCTCCAACTGGAAACATCGACTCATCTGCATGTTCACAGGCTTTCTTTGACAGTTTCTACCATGTGTGCTCTAGCATCTGACCTTTTATTTTTGCATAGGAAATAATTGATTTAATTACAGGTCCAGGGGTGATCCAGATGTTGCTGGAGGAGGCCGGTGTGGAGCCAGTGAGAGAGCTAGGAATGATACTCAGGTTTACTTGTGGGAAACTGGTCTTGGGACTGTCTCAACTGTGCAAAAACAAAGATGTAGTGTTTACAAGCAGACATGCGTCATCAGTCATTCTGGAACAAGGTCTTTTCAAAACTAGTCAGATGAATGAACTTGTCTTCATCTGAAACCTATCTTTTTTAAAAGATGTGCTATTTATTCTTGCATGTTTTAGGCAGATAACTCTCTTCCAGGGAGTATCTTTTTTTCTAGTTGAGAACTAATGTCCATCTCTTTTGAATCATATTAAACTGAGTGAGATAGAAGGGGGCTATTTTAAGTGTCATAATCAGCAGTGTTATTTAGAACGTAAACTGGTGTGATAGGTAGTTTTCTATAGCTACTTGATTAAATTAGGTCTTAATCCATTTGAAATTCCTCTCTCTCACACACACCTGCACACACACACACTAAGTGCCTAGACTTTAAATAGATCTAGCAATTGGAAAGTTAGTAAGCCTAAGTTTTTACATAATTGCATTCCTACATTCTTACAGAACTTAAATAGCTACCATTGGCAATCTGCTTTTTTTCTAAAATGTACTTTGCAGCCAGGAAATAATTTTCACCCCAAGCAACCTTTATCCCAGCACCAAGGACTGAAGAGGAAAGCAGGGATGACCTAACTGTAAAAGCTCCTGTTTGTATTGTTAAAAAGGACACTAGGCATGATCCCCATGTGTTCTCCTGACCCCAGATCACTCTAGGTCTGATGTTCTCTTCAGCCTTTCTGGCCTCCTGCTTCCAGGGCGCCACAGAAGAAGGGACTCACTCATGTTACATGTCTCCCTTGAGCAGAAAAGAGCATGACAGCACCTGGATCAAAGAGCGACTCTGTTCCTGCAGCCTGCTCTGAGCTGTGGGCCATCGCAGGCTGCGGGTGGGATCGCACACCAGGAGAGGGACAGTCTCCCATTGTCAGCTGAACCTGCCCACAGCCTAGAGAAGGACCTGGAGCTGTTTGCCCTCTTTCCCCCAGGAAGGGCTGGCTCTTCACCCCTCCCCAGACCCAGGTGGTGGCTGTGGGAGGGCAATGAACACTAAAAGGATGAAAAGCACATGGAAAAAATGGACAAGGAGGGAAAACTATGCCAAATGGAAAGTGACCAAATTTAAGCAGGATGGGGCAGTCCCTGCTTTTCTCCCCAGGGCACTGCCTAGACATCGTGTTGTCCATCTATGGTGCTCTGTACTCTGGCATTATGCAGCAGCCTCCCAAGACCTCTCCTGCTTCAAAACCTGGGGATGGACCTCTAGACAACAATGCTGTAGCTTGTGAATTTGGAGAAATAAATACTCAAAAGAGCAAAAACTGTGAAAACCTTTAAATGTGGTGCCTAGAGAGAGGGAGTATCTATCTCTCCCCCAGCACTGACCCCACTCCCATGAAGAATTGCCTGGGAAGATGTTTTCAAAGAAGTCGAACCATAAAAGACTGTCTGGTGCACAAAGCACCTCTACTTTGAGACTCACCTCTCAAAAAGCTGTGTTTTCACATTACTGTTAAAGAATAGATGGTTCTAGAAAAGACCTCTATGAGCTCCCTGCATCCCTACTCCAGGTCACGGCACCCACAGAGAGCCTGCCATGGACTGGGCCTTCACTTCTTATTACCACCAGGCCTCTTGGCCAAGAGGGAGGCACTGGAGGGGATCCTACCACAAGGGAAATCCTTGTTTGTTCTAAGGACCCCATGTGCCCTTGGCCAAAGAAGTCTTTTTCCCCACGGTAGTCCCACGCCTTGAAATACATGCACCAGTCCCACAGCCACCTGGTTATTTATTTTTTCCTAAAACATGATGTTTAGTTTTAAAAAGGAAGAAAGCAAGTGAAGTTTAATTCTGCTCCAGCAGTGGAGAAACAGCTGAACCCACCTGCTTCTCCGTTGCAGCCCATAGCAAATGGCTTTCTCTAGGCTCAGGCCAGAGGAAGGGAATGGCAGGAGAAAGGCACTCAGCTTAGAGCCAGTTACCAAGAGGGCATCACCTGGAACTTCAGAGATGTCTGCATGTCACAGGAGAGCCTGTAAATAAATTATAGTCATGACAGCGTTGATGTTGCACTTGTACATAACTATACAGTAGTGTCCGGAATGTTCAGACATTCAAAGTGTACATAAAACAGAAAAATCTCAATGTATTTTTATTAAATGTAACGGCGTTTGAGTTTCACCTAATGTGTTTTTGTGCCATTACTGGATATCCAGGTTCAGAGGAGTCCTCTTGTTAGACCCTGAAGCATTGATGAAGCCAAGAAGGGCACCCTCATCATGCTGATGTGTTCAAATGCATCTGGTACCAATTGGATAACCCTTAGAACCCGAATCCTCTGTTAGTACACAAGTGAAAACTGGCAGTGAGTCCATTTAAACAGCAGTACATGAGAAGACTTGAAGGCAGTGGCAATCTGTCACTATTGTTCACTCTGCAAGTGCGTCGTGCATCTGTCAACCTTTTAGTGCTGTGGGTGGCCAGGGACAGCCAGTCTCATCCTGAGAAATGTTTTTCAAAGTCTTTAAGTTCAAAGATTATACCTTAGAAATCAGATTTTCCAAAAAGGGGGTTTCCAGGCTGCATTTTGTTGTGGTTTTGTCTAAGTTTTTAATGATCATTTCCCAGAACCATAGTTTACTATACTGGAAATTGGAGGTGGGAGTGGGGTGGCTAGTTTGTTGCTATATAGCTCCTGGTTCCCCATGAAGAACCGCATGCACCCTGGCCTCCTGCCTTCTACTCCTCTCTACACACAGCTTAGGGAGAAGAGAAGTCTGTGCTTCCCTCTGGGTATCACCTGCAAAAGGTGGGAGGAGGTATGGAAAAAGCAGCTCTGGACAGAAGACTGCAGCAAAAGGGAAACATGGGAATATCTATGGGTGAGACCTGAGCTGCAAGGTTTGACACACCAGGAAATCTGGGCAAATGAAAAGACCAGAGCACTATCAGTGCAAGTCCTACTCCTTCAACTTAATGGAGTGTATCTGGGCAGGGGTGGGAGTGATTCACTTCCTTGGGGGGTGCCCTTGTCATGAACACCTTTGATCCTTGAGTTTCATTCATGCATCCATTCAAGGAATATTCACTAAGCACTTACTAACAACCTAAGCTCACACTAGGGCAGTGACCGAGATGAAAAAGAAGCTCCAGAATTACAACAGAATCCAGCTTCCAAACCCATCGTCCCAGGAGATCTTTCCTTGTGGTTTCTGTGAGAATTGGCCATCCTGACAACAGATCCAGGGAGGCAGTGGGTTTGTCCTCGGCCGTGCACCAGCTCTCCATCTGAAGCGTTTACCAAGCTCAGCCTCAGAAGTCATGGTTTGTAGATAGCCAAGCCCACAAGGAGACATTTCCCCGGAGTAGTTCAAACTAATAAACGCCTTTGCCTGCAGGGAAATGATTTGGAAAGGAGATGAAAACCGGCGCCTTCTCTTAAAGGCAATAATGGAAGCGACTTCCAGTAACTGAATTTGTGCACAAAACATTCTAAACACTAGTGAAGCCTGTCTCATTGAACTAATTCTGGCCCTGGAAATGTTTTGTTCTATAGTTATATACGTTTTGTTTGTTTAGATTCAAGCTTAGTTTGTCAATATGTATAATTTAGCATCTGTTGCACTCATGTAAATATGGAGTAAGTATTGTAAACTATTTCATTGCTGGGGATTGTGGGTATTATACATACATTTAGGACTGCAATTTTTTGGTATTTTTTGTATTGTAAAATAACAGCTAATTTAAGCAGGAACAAGAGAATTAAGGGAGGTCTGTGCATTTTAAACAAAATGTGAAGAACTTGTACATAAAAAAAGTAAATACTATACTACAAACTTCCTTCTGAAATAAAAGTAGATCTGGTAAAAATGTGGTTTTTTTTTTCCTGAGTCTTTAGTTTTTGTTTTGTTTGACTTCTTTTACAATTTGGTCACAAGAGCCTTATGGAAAAAATTTTTAAAATGGTTCCCAAATTTCAGACTGCCGCAGAGGAAGCACTTGGCAGTTGAAGATGAAGGTGTGAAACCAGCAGGTGGGCACCTCAGACACCTCTGGGGGAACTTACTAACACCTCCCAATACCTGTGTGCCCTTGAAACGATAGTGGAGACTGGTGTGCAGAGCAGTCCACACTGATGCTGTGCCTGCCGGCTGCCCTTGGTCTTTTAGCAGTTTGTCTCCTCACGAGCCCCTGAATGTGTCTCTAGGTTTTCCAGACTTCTAAATCGCAGGTTTGCTGATAGGTTCCACCCCCAGGGCCCCAGCATTGTCACTGGTCTTGAGTTTTTTATGAAGTTGACGTCCATTCACAAAGTCTTCACACCTCCTGCATGCCCAGCCCCACTTTATGCAGCTCGTGCCCTCAGAATGGGGTCAGAACTGCATTTCAGTGCCTTGGTGCGGAATGCAGAGCCCAGAAGGATGAGATGAGCATCATGCGTTGAGAACATCAGAGAAAGCGCAAGGAAGGACGGTTGCTCCTGCAGGGGAGTGTGGCCGAGACACCAGGCCCAAGAGGGTTAGGTGGAAGGGGGCTGGAGGTGCCCAACCAGGCTTGGCCTGGGCCAGGGAGGAATACCATTGGACTGGTGGCTGCTACAGGGGTGGGGAGGACCTTGAAACTTTTCTGGGGAGGGCTGTGGGAGCTGTCAAGTTTTCCTGTCAGGATAAAAACCTGTGCTTTTGTAATGGCAGAGACTGCTGTGTGTTCACCAAGCCTGTTACATGTTGCCTTTGGTCCGCAGCATCTCCCGTCCCCTTTGCAGTTAGGTTGCTGCCATAAACTGAGCTGTGGCCAAAGAAGTGTTGGAAGAAGTGATGTACACAAGTTCCAAACTTGGCACATACCTGCTCCCATGTGGGACTCCCTCGGGGTCAGGTGTCAAAGATGTTAGGGGGAAGTGGGCCCCTGAGTCACCATTTAGAGGCAGGCCACCTGGGCAGCAAGAGCTGTGTGTTGGTCTTTGCATCACTGAAAAGCAAACTTTCACTCCCCTGTCCCACTGAGATTTGAGGCTTGATTGCGAGAGGTAGCTTTTCTTACTTTCACTAATACACAAATTGGCACCCTGAAGTGGAAGGCAGCTGTAACCAAAACCTAAAACACATGGCATTGGCTCAGTTAGAGGCCAGGGGGCAGGCAAACAGATGCAGCAGGCAGAACAGCTGGGGACCCCCCTCAGGCAGTTGCAAACCATCCGGTAAGGCTGTTGTGTTTGATAACCTGGAAAGCAAATTACATGCCCTCTGAGTTTCTAACTGGAGGGAGAGAAGGTGGAAAAACCCAGAATGTGCTCCGTGTTGGTGCTTATTGGCTGCTTTGGCAAGGCATCACAAGCAAGAGCTGAGTTCCAGAATTCGTTTACAAAGCAGAAGGGGAAGGGGGGGAGAGTCCTGAAACCCAGAGTCTTGGAGTCTTGGAAAAGCCAACTAATCTTCTAGCCTCCAAACAGTAAGAGGTACCTGTGAACAACAAAGACCCGGCAGCATTTAGTGACTCTGCTTCCAGGTGGGAACCAAGGACAGGATGTGGGCTTCCCTCTGGAGACATAACGTCAAGGCCATCGTCTTGGAGAAGCGTGTGGATACAGAAGCAAAGGAATGAAGGCAACTACAGAGCTGTCCAGGAAGCCACCTGATGTCACCGACACTGGGCCTGCCCCGGAGAGTAAGCACAGGTTTTGAGGGAATTGTTGCCAGAGAAACCGTTAGCCTGACCTTTAAAAATGAAAACCACCAACCCTGTGACTGCTGAGGAAGTCTAATTAGAACCGCCTCAGGCGGGAGATGCTGTGAAAGCTGCCCGAGGACACAAGCCAAGGCCGCCTGAGGTGTGGCCCAGAGCGCAGATGACCTGGCTGGGAACTTGCCCTCCCCAGTGCGGGGCCAGCAGGATTTCAAACTCCCCGCAGGCCAGTGATTGCTGTGCCTGCCATGCTTGTCCTTCCTGCACGGGCAGGTCATGAGGAGGCCCGGCCTGGCCAGCCCTCATGTAGGGACCAGGGATTACACGGTGAACAAAACAGACGAAATCCTCCTCCTCACAGAGTTTACAGTGTAGCAGGGGAGACAGATCATGAGTATAATGTCGGGTAAGTTCTGTGAAGAAAGGTAAAAACAGGGTTGGGGGTAGAAGGTTCTGGGTGAATTGCTACCTTACATGGTGGTGCAGAAGAGGGACCATTCTGATGTGACAGCTGACCGGAGAGCCGAATGGAGGAGGGAGCTGGTGTGGAGGCCCAGAGATGGCAGCATGCCTGGTTGGCAGAAGCAAAGTGGGCTACAACAGAGGTAGGAGTTGGGGCAGGCAGGGCCAATGGGGCAATAGTTTTCAACCAGCACAGGACAGCCCCTAGGGGACATTTGGAAATAGGTGGAGGCATTTTGGATTATTGCAGTGATTTAGTGGGTGGGCCAGAAGGTGGTCATCCTGTGACATGCAGGACTGTCCCACCCAACCAGGAATTGACCCGCATCCCACTTGATTTACAAACATGTTGCTGGATAGGATATTTGTGTATGTGAGAAAATCTTGTTTCTCATTTTTGTGTAGAATCCAACTCTGTTATAAACACAAAGTATTAGGAAGCTGGTTTAATATACAGTTTTTCAGAAATGCAACTATTGTGTAAATCAAGGGAAGACTCAACTTCATTTTCTTCATAACTTAACCAAGATCTGGTCATCATTTTGGAAAATTTGGTCACCAACAGCAATGTAATTCCTGGTAACTGAGTCCACAGTCCCACACACTTGTATGGGTTGCATCTGAACAGACACCCAGCAGCCCTGCACTACTAGCTGTGTAACATGCCTGGCAAGAATTCTCTGCCATCCTCTGCCCCCAACTCAAGGGACTAGACCAGATGATCCCATTGACTGTATGAAGTGTGCTGCACAGAGAGCAGGACCTAGGCCCTGGCAGCCAGGCCTTCACACACCCTGGAGGCCTTCCCTCATTTGCTCAACCCCAGTCCCTTGAGAGCTGTTTGTAAGGTTATTTGTGTATTTTCTTCTGTTGTGTGTGTACTTACTTAATTTTCCTCTCTGCAGCTTCTGTCATGGATTGGAGGCTCATTTGGGTGTGGGGTGACATGTCCCTGGCAGAACAGTTTTCCCAAACATCCCAAGACAGGCCTTCCCAGGCCTGTAGCCCAGTGAGGGGGGACACATCTCTGCCTCTTTTCACATGCATGCCAGACACACTAGCAGGTTTCTCTCCAGGTGGGGGATGTCTCCTAAAGCCTTGCAGGGCCCCTGTCCTCCTGCTTCCATGGAACTTTCACACCAATGTCCTCACCTCCTATAAAAATGAGCTGGTTCTGTGAGATTGACCCCGCCTCGCTCAATTGGGGAGGGTGGGGGAAGGGCGGTGGGCAATGAGCAGTTTCCACATCAAACTTGTGCCTTAGACAGCAGGCTCCAAGCCAGAGTGGACATTCATGAGCCGTGACACTTCCACCAAAAAATCAACAGCAGCTTCCAGCACCTGCCTTTCTGCCTCACTCCCTGTCCCCAGCCACCTGCCAGCTAGAGGCTCAATGTTGACAACAGCTAACAGAGACCCAGTTATAGGAACGAGGCCAGGGCCAGGACCACAGTATCCGGAGTGCACGTGAGAGAGTGACAGCAAGCAGGCTACTTTGTAGGACACAGAGTTGGACAAGTCTGGCAGGACCCCTTCCTGGTTGCGGGGGCCACAACCTTGAGATGTTTGGCCAGGCTTAACATCATGTATGAGCCAGAACCATTTTAGGTAGAAGTGACAGAAACCAAATTCTGACAACTTTAGACAACTCCATTTCCTGGGGCTGCTATGACAAATTACCCTAATTAGCTGACTTTAAACCACAGAAATTTATTCTCTCAGTTCCAGAAGCCAGAAGTCTGGAATAATGGGTGTGGCAAGGCTGTGCTCCCTCCAGAGTCTTGGGGAGAATTCATTCCTGGCCTCTTCTCGCTTCTGTTGGCTGCCAGCATTCCTTGGCTTGTGGCTGCATCACTCCCATCTCTGCCTGTCTCTCATCTTCATCTGCCTCTCACATAAGGATGCCTGTGACTGCATTTAGGGTCCCCTCAGATAATGCAGGATAAGTGGCTCCTCTCAAAATCCTTAATCATCTTTTGGCATATAAGGTAATCACTCTTGCCTACATACAAGGTAACATTGACAGGTCCCACAGCTTAGGATGTGGACATACCTTTGGGGCCACCGTTCAACTTAACCCTCAGCAACAAAACCCTCAGCAAGTCGACTGGCTCAGGAGTGGCAAGACGATGGCCTTCGAAGACTGAAACACCTTGTCCATCCTCTTGGCTTCTCTCTGCAGAGCTGGCTGGGTGCATGCCTCAGACAGCCTCAGGCCAACCACACAAAATGTTCACTCCAGGGGGAAAGCAGAGAGCCAGGCAACAGGGGCCCTGGGAACTCTCATTTACCCCTGCACCCAATAAGGAGGCCTCTTTTCCGTTGCACATTGTCTGATGTTAAAGAGGCTCTGTTTTGGTTAAACCTGAGTGCGTCTGCTTGGAGAGAAGTACTGAAGGACAGCCAGCTGCCATGGAACAACTGTGCAGTTTTCAACTAGGTTCTGCTCACTTTGATCTTCCCAACCTTTTGAAAGCTATATGCCTATGTTTTACTCCAATTATCTGAGTAAAACATGGAGTAAGAGAGTTTAACACACTCTCGCATAAGGCAAGTTATGTAGCAGATATTTGTGTTTGGGCCACCATGCAATCATGGTGAGCAGGGCAAGGTGATGCTTTCACTTCCCCGTCCTGCCCTAATCCCCCCCCCCCACCATACCGTATCTCCCCAGCTCACTTACAGGTGTCCCCTCCCATGCAGATGTAGGTGGTTGAAAACATTCCTTCTTCATAAAGAGAGAACAGGTTGGACTCTCACTTTGCCCAATAGCCCTCCTTTTTTCCACTGGAAAACTGCTTCCCATTCCATGTGATCTCAGTGGGCTGATGTCACTCCCCAGGCCACTGGAGGAGGCTTATAACCTATGCTGGGGTCACCTGGGGATAGTCCATGAATACTGGGAAAGAGAGGTACCTTTCTCTGCTAAGAATGCTACAAAGAGAGATCATAGATAGGGGGCTTCTGGTGGCATTCTTATCTGCCCTGTGGCGAGAGCCTGCCTGGCAGCAGAGGGAAGCCATGAACAGGCCAGCAGGGGCAACGTCATTGGAACCCCTGGAGACAGCTGTGCCTGAAACTTGGATGGTTGAGTCGCATGCCCAGGCCAGCTGGATTTGATTGGTTTCAATTGGGAGAGTACTAGGTGAAACTGGGAGGTTGGTTGACAGCTGCCTCACAGGGTGTCTGTGGATTTGGTATGAGTTCCTAAATACACAGTCTCAGACCCGGTGGCTCTTTCTCTGGTCAGGACAGCTGCAGGCCTGGGCTTTGGTGTGGTGTATGTGTAACCCTTGTCTTAGGTCAGGTTCTCCAGAAGCCGAGCCCAAGATAGGGATTCTCAGGCCCTGATTTATTGGAGGGATTACCTTCACGGGAACCTCCTAAGTGAAGGAGGAAGGAGTGGGCAGGAGGAGTTAAGCTCAGATGTGGTCTCAGCTCTGGAGCAAGACGGCACAGAGAATTGTCCCCCAAGGCAAGCAGGCTAGGCCCCGCCTCAGCCAGTCATTGGCAGCAGTCCTGCTCAGGGAGCAGAGTGTAACTTTATGGGCATTTATTCTAGAGGAGGGGGCAGCTGTGAGCTGTGTTGGCGGCCAACATTACCAGCAGCTTGGGAATAGGTTGCACTGGCCAGAGAGAGATCTGAGCAAGACATCAACAGCCTCCACTTCCACCAGCTTCATGGCCCCTGAAAAACCTCAACCAGGTTTGAAAGGGCAGCCTGGAGACATGGGATCCCTTCACTCATCAGGAGTCTCCAAGGTTTTGAGGAAGAAGGAAGCAGGCAGAAGAATTAGTACCTGGCCCCCATTGTTCTGCCCTCTCCTCCCCAAACGCCTTTGCAGAACTGAAATTTAACACAATGCCCTTGGCATTCGCTGGGTCCACACCGGCCACACACATGGAGTGTTCACAAAAACCTTTATGATAAATTTCCCTTGGCTCCAGGAAAGAATCTGACTCTCCACATGGACAGAAGCAGGTAGAATATGCAGGAATAAAAAACAAAACCCTCATCACCCCTTCTTTCAAGTATATGGGGGCCCCTTCTTACAGGGCTGGGCTCTGTAAGCACTGAGGTGAGGCTCCCCTAAGTGAGAATGGTAGGTGATCCCGGGGCTCCCAGGCACCCCAGAGTTGAGAGTGTATCAATCAGGGCCTATGTTTGGCTGCCAATAACAGATGCCTAGGGAGAAATTGCCTTAAACAAATTAAAGGTGTCATTTTTCTCATGCACTGAAGAGTCCACAGGGAAGCAGACTGGAGCTGGTGCAGTGGCTCAATTTTCAAGATGGTGCCCATGTCCCCAGACATTGCCACCAAGGTCTGGGCAAGAAGAGGGGAAAGTTGAGGCCAGAGGCTCAAGGGGACAGCCAGCAAGTCTATTCCTGTTTAAAGAGCTATCTTGGAAGCCTCACCTGTGAATTTCACTCAGTGGCCAGAACTGTCACATGACCAAACCTAGCTGCAAGGGAGGCTGGGAAATGTAGTGTTTTTTTTTGTTGTTTGTTTTTTATCCTCTCCAGAGGATATTTTTTCCATTGCTTTTCAGAGAGTGGAAGGCAGAGAGAGAGAGAGACAGAGAAACATCAATGTGAGAGAGACACATTGATTGACTGCCTCCCTCACGCACCTCGACCAGGGCCAGGGATAAAGCCTGCAGCCGAGGTACGTGCCCTTGGCCAGAATCAAACCTGGGACCCTTCAGTCCCTGTGCCAATGCTCTAACCACTGAGCCAAACCGGCTATGGCAAAATGTAGTTTCTGTATCTGAGTACTAGCAGAGAAGGGAAAAATAGACAAATGCAACCAAAATACCTGCCACTAGGACCTGGCAGTTGATTCAGTTCAGTATCTACAGGTGAGGAGACAAGAGATCAGAGAGGCTTTGAGACCATCTGAGGTCACACAGGCCAGCAGAAACACACCCTGTGGTTAACCATGGGTCCCAGGTCACAGATCACATGAAAGCAAAGCCAGTCTCAGTGTACATGGATTTATTGAGCTGTGCATGCCATTCCTAGTTCTGGGTTAAACCATGGGGTAGGTGGCCACATGGCCAGTGCAATGCAGGGATTCTCACCTATTCCAGGTGGTACCCACCAAGCAACATATCATGGATCAGAAGCACTCTGCCAACGTTTGTCACAGGACACAGGTGATTTTTATCATGGATGGTGTATAACTGGGAGGGTGTCATGAAAGGCTGCAGTATTAGAGGAGATTTTGCCTACAAGTCTGTTCAGATTACTCCTTTAGGCATGATCTGCTTGGGGGAGCTGGTAAAATCCTCTATAATTCTGGGAGTTTGGATGGCCTCTGACCTTCTCTAGGTTATCTGGGGACCTGGTGAGGCCTCAGCTACACAGGTGACCCCTACTCATGCCTAGCCTTTGGGAGACCCCAACTGCTCCAAGGTCTGTGGAGAAAGAGACCTACAACCAAGAAACCTACTGAAAGGAAAACCATGGGCTTTGCAATCAGACCTACAGCCTATATGCCTCACTCCAGGGAACAGGCACACAGGGTGTCCAGACCTGCAAAGGGCAGCAGGGCAAGAGCACTGGGACCAGCATGGAAGATAAACCAGTCCCTTTCAGTGGGGCAGTAAGCCACAGAGGTGGCCATGTACCCCAGGGAGGGTGGAATAGTTGGCTGTGCCGTTCAAGGTCTGCTGTCCTAGTCAGAGCAGAGGTTGGAGAGCCAGGACAAGGAGAATGGAGCACCCCTTCAGGGGCCCATCTGCCGAGGATACCTTGGGGGGTGGGAGCAGAGTGTGGGCTTGAGGCAGAAGCCTGGCTCTGCTCGGTGCATCCACCCCCATCTATTGATGTCCATCTAGGCCCAATTGGCACAAAGGATGGAAGAAACAGTGCAGGGGATGCCAGCTCACTATCCTCTACCTGCACCTACCTGCAGGAGGCCGTGCTCAAGGTCCTGGCTGGAGTCTGGATGGTCCTGCAGGGCTGGGGGCTGGCCGCTGTCAAAGGCCTGTATGGCGTCATCTACAGAGGGAGGGGTCCAGAGTGGGTTTGGCTGGGAAACCCTAGCACAGGGGCCAGCTCCTCCAGGACAAACTGAGAGACCCCTGGCACCCTTCGTGGCCTCTCTCTAGGAGCGGGTGGGAAGAGAGAATGTCTTCAAGGACTGGCTTCCCGGAATGGAAGATGCAGGGTGGAGTCACAAAGTAACTGTGCTAGGAGTGCCTTACGAACCTTGTAGTCTCCCATTCTCATTAGGGAGGGTGACGATTATCATCATCATTTTACAGATGGACCCAGAATGGCTTAGAGGAGGTCTTCAAACCCAGGCCCCCTACCTGTCGGACTGGGCAAGGAGCCACCAAGCTATTCAGGGGAAGGCAAGATCACCAAGGAGGGAAGCTGGCAGTGCCTCGGGACGGAGCTACCTCAGAAGTGGCAGAAGCAGGGATCTCAGCTAGTTCTACTCCAGGTCCTCTCCCGCCCGCGGGGGCACCAGCCTGCACACCCCTAGGAACCTACTTTGGTCTGTCATCCCGGCGTCTCCAGAAACAGCTAAACGCAGATTCCCTAAGGGTAGCAGCGGGAGGTCTGGGCCTACCTGAGCGCCACAAAAAGCCTCACTTTCTTCACCTCTTCAGTAGGCGCCCGCCCCCCGCCAGGCGGCTTGGCAGGGGCGGTAAGGGCCAACCGCCCTCCCGCGCCGCCCGCCCCGGCCCCGGCCCCTCACCCAGGCAGCGGTTCCGGGTGAAGAGCTCCCTGAAGGCGTCGCACTCCTCCCGCCGATTTCCGCTGGCTCCGCAGTCGCACCAGGGCGCCACGCGCGCGCTCGCGTTGTCCACGTAGTTAGGGGTGACTGCGGTGCCTGCGGGGACCCCGAGAGCTGAGTAATCGGCCCACCCACGTGGAGGAGGCCCGGGAGAACTCCGCCCGCACCCGGACCCCGCACTGCGTACCCACGAGGCCCGCGTAGGCGCGCCGGCAGCGGGAGGCCTGATCGCGCGGGCAGCCGGCGGGGGCGCCGGGGGCGGGCGCGCAGGACGCCTGGAAATCCAGGAGGCGGGGCCTGTGCGGAGCGGCCGGAAGGCGATCAGCCAATGGGAGGCCCCGCCCTCCGGCCCCGCCCCCTCTGCCCCGCCCCGCCCCACGGCACCTGCAGACGGCGCTGCTCTCGCAGGCGGCTAAGGGCGCAAGGCAGGAGGGCGGTGCCGGCTCCGGCCCCGAGAAGGCGCAGGCGGGCACGAAGGTCTGGCGCCGCCGCTCGGCGCACACGGGGTCGGCACACGGGCAGAAGAGTAGCGCGTGGGTGAGCGCGGGAGATCCGCGGGCGAAGAAGCGGCGCAGGGCGCGGCGGCAGCGGGCGCGGGGGCAGCCCCCGGGCGCGGCCCGACCCAGGCACTGCGCCACGTACTCGGTGCGTAGCCGCTGACACCGCGTGTCCGCCGTACACGCCTCCGCCGCGTCCACGCATCGGTTCCCAGCGGCCGAGCTCGGAGGTCCTGGTGCGGGGGCGGGCAGACTGCCGTCGGTTCTCGGTGCGGCCCACAGGCACACTTTACCCCCAACTCCGCCCCGCTGAGTTGGGGGTGCGCTCAACACCCGAGGTGGGCAGGGTGTGGCCTGAAGGTGTGAACGACTGGCACTGAAAGGGGTGAGCGGCCCCGGGGATTCCTCAGCACATCAGGAATGGGTGGGGCGCCCAGGCTCCCCGGGAGGCTGCGGCCCTCCCTCTCCGGGCACCACCTCTCGCAGAACGGCCACACCCATCCAAAGAGTGGTCCGCGGGTCTCCTCCCGCTCTCACCAGATGCCCCTAACGCGGGAAACAAGGCTTCCGGGTCCCCGGTTAGTGAAGACTTATCAGAAACGGCCTTGAGGACAGTGCACACTCCTCGCCCTCGCTCTTTGGCACACCGAGCTCTCTTCCTTTCCTCTCCTCTCCTCTCCCCCTTGGAGACCCTTTGAATGGGCCTGTAGGTTTCTGGTTCTTTCTCCTTCCTGCCCTCCTGCCCCTCTCCCTGCCCCCTGCCACCGTAGCCGTCCCCCTCCATTCTCTTCTAGTGCTCCCTTCTGGCCCGTGTAGACCCTGGCGTCCTCCTGATTCCTCCACCCGCCACCAGTCAGACGGAAGAGGCATTCTCGAAAGGGCTCTGGGCTCTGGAGGGCCTGGCTGCTGAGGTGTGGATCCCAGGGACGTCCCTCGGGGTAGACCACAGGGCCCTCTATCCTGAGCCACAGGTCAGAGCTGGGGGCCGAGAATGCACCTGGCACAAAGTCACACACCAGGGGTTGGTTGGGCAGAAGGTGTTCTCTGTGCAGATGTTTTGCAGGCCACATCTAAATCCAGCCAAGCCAGGGTCTCCAGAGGTTGAGACTTGGCAGACTTGGTGGGACCTAGGCCACCAAACCAGGCTACCGCTGCCTGGCATGCTCTCAGAGCCCCCAGAAGCATCTCTCTTATGTAAGAAGCCTTATGGCAGGACAGTTTCCAGCCTGGCCCTGCACCCATCTCACTGTGTATGTGTGGAGGGGGGTGTCCCATGCTTCAGGGTTTGGAGCAGGGCCCCTGTCTGGCACTGGCCACCTCTTTTGGGGGCCATGGTGATTCTTGCAGTGGCTTCAGTGCCCTCCACTCTGCAAGAAGGACGGACAGACACTAAGGACTTGAAATGGGTATGTGAGTGGAGAGGGTTGGCAGGAGAGGGGCGAGCCCTCCCTCTCTCCTCTCCTCCCGAACACACAGAGCAGCAGGCACACTTTGCCCTTCTCTCCCAGCCAAGGCCCTCCTGTTCCCAGGCCTCAGCCACATACAACCTAGTGTCTGTCCCCTAAGGTCTTGGTTCCACCTCTGCTCATTTCCTTACCTGTATCCCTCTGCCAGGAGCACCCTTACCTCATCATCACCCTCGAAACAGCACATCTCAGCTCCAAGGTCTCTACCTTAAACCTTTGCCTGATTTCATTCTCCCCATCCCACCTGGTGAAATGTCCCTTTCCGCCATGATGCTTCAGTGGGGAAGGGACAGAGGAGTTGCAACAGCAGATGAGTGGCACGGAGACATTGAAGATGCGGGACAAGAAATCAGTATGAAACTCCAAGACTGAAGGTGGAGGGCTGGGGCTGGAGGAACGGTAAGAGAGGTGGGAGAGGGGAGGCAATAGGAGAAAGTTCCCAGGGCAGTAGTACTGAGGGGGGGGGGGCGCAGACCCGAAGGAAGGAGACAGGATGAGCAGAGCACTGCGGCGCAGACTGCCAGGTGTTGCCGCACCCCAAGAACAGGCCTCTCACTGGCGCCGCTTCCTGCCTTCCAGCTTCTCCTGAATCATCCGGTTGCCCTCTACCCTGTTCCTGAGCATCTGAGGCAGAGAGGCCAGGGTTCAGGGGTCCCGGGGAAGGGGTTACCACTCACTCAGAAGCAGCTGTAGCAGCAGCAGCAGCAGCGCAGGCCCCAAGCATTGAGCCATGCCGGCCTGCAGAGGAGAGGACGGCGCCAGGCAGAACCCCAGTGGGACAGGTGCCTTCTTCCCAGCGCCACCTGAGCTGAAGCAGGTAGAAACCCAGATGCTGTGCTGACACAAGCACTCCTGCCCCTGGGAGGAGCCTTTGCATGGCTCCCGCCCCCACTGAGTCCCCACCCTAAGCTTCTCCTTCAGGTAGATCCAGGAGCCACTGAATCTAGAGCCTGAATGTGTCTAGATGGACCGCTCTGCACCCTCCTCCCCACAGCAACCCCTACACAGCAACCCCAGGAGACCTTGTCTTTCCCATTCTAAACCCTTAATTTTTTGAAACAACATTGTTCTTTTCCTTATAATTATATTTTTAACTTTTAAAAAAAATGTTTTGATTTTTTTGTTTGTTTGGGTTTTGTGTGTGTGTGTGTGTGTGTGTGTGTTTTTAGAGAAAGAGTAAGGAAGAGGAAGAGAAAAAGAGAGAAACATCTATTGAACCTGAAACCTAGGTATGTGTCCTGACTGGGAATTCAACCTTCGACCTTTTGGTGCACAGGACGATGCTCAGCTAACTGAGCCACTCTGGCCAGGGCTGTTATTAACTTTTTATTGTTAACTACTTTTAGACTTGAACGAAAGTTGCAAAAATGTTAGTGTTTCCTTTATACCTTTTACCCAGCTTCCCCTAGTGTTAACAGCTTACATAATCATAGTATAATTAAGACTAGGAAATTAACATCGGTACAATACAATGAACTACAAACGATTTTTAATTTCTCCGGTTTTCCACTAATGTTCTTTTTCTGTTCCAAGATCCAATCCAGGATCCCACATGGCACTCAGTGGTCATGTTGCCTTAGTTTCCTCCAATCTGTGGTAGTTCCCCAGTCTTTCCTTACCAGCCTGGTGCTTCCCCATGTGGCCCTGCATGCTCCATTTTCTTGGAGACTGTAAGTGATAAAAACTTTATTTTCTTTTTTTTCCTTAAATATATCTTTATTGATTTCAGAGAGAGGAAGGGAGAAGGAGAGAGAGAAACATCAATGATGAGAGAATCGTCATTGATCGGCTGCCTCCTGCACGCCCCCAACTGGGGATTGAGCCCGCAATCCGGGCATGTGCCCTGACCGGGAATCGAACTGGATCCTAGGTCGATGCTCATCTGCTGAGCCATGCCCTGCCAGGTGATAAAAACTTCTTTCAATGCCATTAACCTCTTCATGTCATCACTCAGTTGTCTCTATAAATCAAAATCTCACAGGTACAAAGAACACAGGACAGGGCTTTAGAAAACAGTCTCATTCAGCCTCTTGTGCTGGTGGAGTGAAAGCAAACCTGAGCCGGTGCTGCCTCTTCTGTGCTGCCAATGGAAGGAATGAACACTTGCAAAAATTCCCCAGCTCTTCAGACCTTCTGAAACATGGTTTTGTGCTCCTCCCATTAAGAGGAGTTGTTTTTTTTCCAATCCCTGGAAACTGAGTTGACCCTGTGACTTGCTTGGGCCAATAGAGTGTTATGGTAATTAATGTGTGCCAGTCATGGAATCTCAAGAGATCTTGCAAGCTTCCAATTAATCTCTTGCAGGATGAGGTGAGAGAGGAACTTGCCTCAGGATCGCAATGACTGATTTTTCCTTTTTCCTGTGGCTCCCACATGGCTTTGAGTGGCACTGGTTTTGATCCTGTCTTTACTTAAAAATTTTATATTTTGTTCATCATAGATTTTTGGCACTAATTTTGATCTTTCAAAATATTGCATTAAAATAATATATTGATTGTTGTATGTGTGTGTGCCCAAGGTAAGTGGGCACAGTTATCTCTTCCGAATCCCGGTCCTGCTCTCTTAGAACCCCCCCACACACACAACTGTCATATGAACAAGCCTAGGCTAGTCTGCTGGAAAATAGGAGACACACAGCCCATCTATTCCCCATCACCCCAGCCAACAGCCAGCCAACCCCAGAAGCAGAACTGCCTAATTGGCCAACAGCTGGCAGCAAACATATAAGTGAGTTCAGCTGAGACCAATCGAACCACCTAATTTGCCAATTCACAGAATTGGTGGTTGTTTTAAGCTACTGTGTTTTGAGGGAGTGTTGTTATGAAGCAACAGCTGGTTGACACAGAAGGTCACTCAGAAACTTTGCATGAAGCAAGGGGAGAGAATAAGTGGCTTCTGAGAATGTCCAAGGAAGGCAGGTGACGTGGGGCAAAGAGATCATTCAAGCAAGGCAACACCAACCTATGCCCAGGTCCATCTGGGGCTCTGGCTCCTGTCTGGGACTCCACTTACCAGCCATCACCCCTCAGGGAGCCCCACAGAGTTGAATTTACAGACAGAAAAGACTCACAGGGGCCCTATGGTGCCCCTTCTAAAATGACTCCCTCAGTCCCCTCCCAGGGAATGGAAGAGAGGTTCAGTAATGTCCAAAGTGAGAGGGCTGTGATACACCCCACACTCCTCCAAAACCTCAGGTGCAGGACTAGGAATGGGATGGAGCTGAGGAAGTATCTGGGGGACAAGACAGGGCAGAGAGAGGAAGGAAAGAAGGTCTCAAGGATTTTGTTTGCTTTGCAGGGGCCAGGCTTCAGGGAAGTGGACTCGGTCTGAAATGTAGGGTCCCTGAGTCCAGGCTCTGGCCCAGCAGTCACTGTCGTCTGCAGAGCTGAGTCTGGGTGATGTGCATGTAGCACACACCCCCAGGCTCTTGGGACAGAGGCATCCCACAGTGCCCAATGCTCGCTCAGCCTCTCCTGGTGACAGGAGGTCAGTGACTATGTGACCTTTGCACCTTGAACTGATGGTGTAAAGGAGAGACTGTTCCATGACATGACTGCTTCCTGACCGTGCTGCCAGATCCTCTGGGTCAGAACAGAGATTGCATCCCATAAATCCCCTCAGTGACTGTCTGATCACCCCTCTCCTATGTCCCAGGCATGCTGGTTCCTGGAGCAGGCTCTTGCCTTTCCTCAGGCAAGCATGTAAGGTGTTTCCCCTTATTTGTGGCAGGTCACACCCTGGTCCCCTATCCATCCTGCCCATCCTATATAACCCTTTAACGCCCACCACATGGTATGGTGGCTATCCACTTGGTCTTGCTGCTGCCCAAGATGTGCCTTGTATATAAGTTCCCTTAGTAAAATCTGGTAATGATGGGGTTGTCAGCCTCTTTCTTTGGTCTCTCAGACCCAGGAAGTTTTACATAACAGATGGATTCTTGGGCTGGCATGACCCCCAGCCTTAAGGAACAGGGACATCATTGGACAAATTCTGATGAGGCTCTGGCGTCCTGGAGTGGGTAGGGTGGACGTAACTCAGGGAAGAAACTTGCAAGCTGCCTGAAGGTGCAGGTCAGCTGACTTGCTGGCTCTGCCCCTGGAAGTCCAAGTGCCTGGAGTGGCTGTCAGTGGCTACCTGTCTTTAAGTACCCTCATCTCACGATCCCCCTCGCACCAGAGATGGGATCTTGGCTTCTGGGCTTGACCTGTTGAAAATAAAGTGGGGGAGCAGTCATCCCCTGAGAACTGGGACCTCAAGAGACACCCCTGTTGTGCTTCAGTGAGGACAGATGACCCAAGAAGAGGCACAACTTCTCCCTCCCCTGCTCCAGAGGCTTCCAGCACCTTCCAGCATATGACAACAGCATCTCCATGTGGTCATATCTCAGAGCCCGAGCTCAGAAACCCGAGTGTAGGGAACAGTGAGTTGAGGGACAACTGAGAGGCAGTGGGAGGTGGAGGCCCCCACAGCAGGGTCCCCACCTACCTTGGGGTGCAGGTAGGGCCACGGTGGCTATTGGGCCCTGGCAGAGATCTCAGTGTCTAGAAGCAATGGGTAGAGAATGAGTGTTGTGAACACAGTTGGCAGTGGTCCCTGGGGTGGGTAGGGCACTGGGGACTAAAGATGGCTGGATGCTAAGTGGAGAGGAGGGGGCCCAAGAGTCCATCCCTTCACTTCCCTCCTCATCTCCCCCTGCACCTCACTCACCGAGGGGTGGAGGCTCTTCAGTGGTCATCGGGCCCAACTCCAGGGGGTGAACACTGCCCCGGGGGTGGTCCCTGCATGGGCCATCTTTGGGCCTGAGAAGCAAGATAAGAGGCCAGGAGGTTGGAACAGTGATGCTGAGCAGGACACTCTGGGCTACTTTCCTGCAGCCGGCCACACGTGCCAAGCCCAAGTTTTTCATTGTGATCTGCCTTCTGTGTTGACTGAGTCTGCACCCTTCTGCTCCAGGTCACTCTCTCTAACTCACTTCCTGCTCCCTTCTTAGAGGAGCCCTTGGGGTCCAGGCTATAGTTTAGACTCAGGCCCTCCCAGGGGGGCAGGAACTTTCTCTCTCCAGCCCTGACATTTCTCCCATGCTCCAGCACCAGTCCAGCATCCTGGCACCCTCCAGATGTTGGCATCACTCAGGTCCCAAAGACTTCCTCCTTAGTGGCAGCCGTGCCTGCACTCCTTGCCATTGGGTGGCCCTGCTGCCCTCGATGACTCCATGCTATGCTTGGCTGCTGATGTCCCATCTCCCAGGGCCTGCCACTGCCTGCCATTTCCTTTCATGTCTTTTCAGAACAGTCTTCACTACCCTCAAGGCTCTGCCCTGGAGAAGACACGCAGTCACCGCCCCCCTGAAAGGCCCCTCATGCTGACACACCAAGCTCTAAGCACCTTGCACCTCTGCCCACCAACCTGCAATCACCGCTTATTGTGTCAAGGCCCTCTCACCTGGCACCTGGAACCTGGATGATGCCCACCCGTCAGAGATGCCCTCTGTCCCTATATCCAGCCCAAACCCTTTCCTTCACCTTGTCCTAGGCACTCCCAAGGCCAGGCTGTGTCAGATGTGACCATAAGGTGCCTGCCTTGCCCAGTGCTCAGTGACGGGGAAGCCCTAGGTCATCCATGCTTGGTATTATGGGACCCTCCTGCCAGGTCATGAAGAGCTGCATTAGGGGCAGGGCAATGGCACAAGGGCAGCCGGCGCTATAGCTAACCAGTGGTATGGACTGGAACAATGTGCCGGCCCATCATTTGGGAATTCGAAGGAGGTAACAGCAGAGATTTAGGCAGAGGAAATGACAGAGGGCCGAAAGCTCATGAGGAAGAGGCTGGAGAGGCCTTGAAGGGCACAGTGGTGAAGGAGCTGCATTATGAGCTGGCAGAAAACAGGGCAAAGTCAGGGATGAGGCAGCACCCTGGTAGGAGAAACAGGAGAATGGACACAAAGGGACCAAACCCCAGCAGTGGGGAAGGGTAGAGGGCCCTGCACGGCTCCACACCCTTGGCCCCTGGTGACTCCTGCTCAAGGTTTCTTTCCACTACCTGAGCTGCCTCTCTGCACCTGGGGACAATGCCTGAGGACCCCACCCCAGCTGCCCCAGGCCCAGCAGAACTGAGAGGCAGGAACCACGGGAATGGGCTCAGGGAGCAGGGTCCTCAGAGCCTACCCACTGTCCCTCCTTGAGCCGCACAGGTACTGCTGAAGATGGGATCCCCGCTGCCGGTAGCAGCACCAGGCCAGGCCGGCCCCAGGAAGCAGAGGCAGCAGGAAACTAAAGATCACTGCCAGCAGGAAGGCACAGTGGTCTGCGAAGGACAGGGCGGGGCTGAGTCCTGAGCAGGCGCACCACACAGCCTGTTCCCCCTGGCCCCTAACGTGCGCACTTCCAGGCTGCACTGGGCCGCTCTCCATGCTCCCACCCAGCCCTGGCTTGTCACAGGAGGGTGGAGCCCAGCCAGGATCACAGTGGCAGTTACGGTTACTATTGCAAACCTGCAGAGGAAGAGGAAAGGAGGGTCCCATGGGATGAGGGACCTCAAGGCCACCCCCCCACACACAGTCAAGACCACTCACCCCATGGCCATGGCAGGCGGTCAGGCAGCGCTCCAGCTCCTGAAAGGTAGTGTTCCGGCAGCGCCTGTCCTGGCACACCTGTGGGCAGCGGTGTGCACTGAGCACTGCTGGGGAGTGATGCTTTGGTCCTAGGGACTCAAGGGGCAGGGAGGAGCCGGGTGGGCGGCGCTCACCATTGTAGGTGCACACTGGGTGCCTGGCTCTACCAGGCCCAAGTCAGGCAGGTCCAGCTGGGCACTGGGTAGCAGGAAGGCTCCCCTGCAGGTCACCTCCCGGCCCTCCAGGTGGAGGGTAGAGTCCACCGGCATCGTGTGCGGTGCCAGTGGGCTCTGCTCCCCTCCCTGACACTGCAGCCTCCCACACTGCGCATCCCTGGGAACCAAGCGCAGGATGGTCAGACAGCACAGTGTCCCCTCGGCCCCAGCCCACTCCCCAGCTTCGGCTCCCTGGGCTCCTCTCCCCACCTCTGCGTACAAGGCACGTAGGCGCCCCCTTCGTCCCGGCCGCAGTTGCCCCGGGAGTCTCCCGCTGAGTTCGCCAGGTGGAAACAAGCCTCTGGGGCTGGGCTGGAGCCTGGGGGAGCATGGGCGGGGCTGGGGACCACGCTCCCCCCGCCCTCGGTGCCCCCGCCCGTCTTTCCTAGGACAGAAAACTCCTCAGACCCAAGGATGGGGACCCGGGCAAGGCCGCGCGTCTTCTCACCAGGTCCCCAGAGCTGCTGGCACTGCTGCTCGAGCGTGGGACACGCGCCGTCTCGGCAGTAGCCGCGGCCGCTGGCGCAGGGCGAGCCATCCAGCAGGTAAACGTCTGGGGGACAGGAGGGAGAGGCGCCCGTGCAGAACTCGGGGAGGTCGCAGTCCCCCGCAGCCCGCCGGCACGGCGCGCCCGCCGGCCTCAGCTATGCAGGCGACCCGCGTGGCGGGAGAGCGGCCGAGACACAAAGAGACAGTGGACGTGAGAGACCCGCGCTGACGGCGAGGCTCAGAGCCGGACAGCCCGGCGGGAAAGCGAGGTGGGCCCAGGCGCGGGGCAGACGCAGCGCCCGCTGGGGACCCGAGGACGCCGGTCAGCCGGGACAGACGGCCTGCGCCACGACGCCCCGCCCCCGCGCTCCGACCGCGCGCTCACCAGGCAGCTCGCGCAGCAGTCCCCGTGGGCGCACTGGGCCCCCTCGCGCAGTGAGCAGTTGTGGGAGAAGCAGCAGGGGTCGGAGCACTCCTGGAGCGGAGAAGGCGAGAAGGGACCCGGTGAGGGAGCAGAGCGCGGGCTTGGGGGGGGGGGGGGGGCAGCGCCCGCCTTGGCCTGGGGGCCCGGCGGGGACCTAACCTGGCCGGCGCCGCAGTCGCACTCCTCGCCCTGCTCCACGAAGCCGTTGCCGCAGCGCGCCCGGGGCACCAGGAGCCCGAAGTCCGGCACGTTGGAGAGGCACGAGCCGCCCCCCTTGCGGAAGAAGGCGCGCAGCTGGCGGCGGCTGCAGGCGCTGAACACGCGGGGGAACGGGCGCCTGCGGGGGCAGGGCGTCGGGGCGTGCGGGACCACCCCCGAGCGCCTCTCGCCTCCCATCCTGCCCGCCGCGACCGCCAGCGCTCGGCCCACGGCCGCGGGTGGGCGGACACGCCGCTCGCACGGCAGAGCCCAGGGTGGGTAAGTAACCCGGGCGAAGTCACACAGCTAGACGAGGCGGGAGGGTGTGGCGCCGGGAGCCCGCAGCCCAGGGCTGAAGGTAGAATCCGGGCCCAACTCGGCCCGGCCCGTAGGAACCCCCTCGCTAGGTGTTCCCGCAAAGAATCTTTATACTCTTGTGAACCCACTTTGCTCGTGTTTCCTCCACTTAAGCCTCATAAGCAGCTCCGGGCGGGTACTATGACTATATCCCCATTTTACAGAAGAGGAAACGGAGAGATAAGCATTCACCCAAAGGCACGCAGCCGAGGGAGGGCCCCGGGTCTAGCGGCGCCTCCCCAGCGCCCCCCCCCAGGGTCGCCCGTACCCAGTGGCTGCTGCCATGACGCAGCCGCCCCGCTCAGCTGCCCCCTCCACGCAGCAGCCGTCGGAATCGTGGCTGAGGCCCAGGCTGTGGCCTATCTCATGGGCCATGGTAGCTGCAGCGCCAATGGGGAGCTCCGAGTGATCCTGGGAGGGTGTGGGCGGTCACTGCGGGCTGAGGAGGGCGCCCCCGCACCTGTCCCCGCGTGCACCCGGGGCGCAGCTCACCGTGCTCACGCCTCCAGAGCTCTCCACAAGGCACATGCCTTGGACCGGAGCCAGGCCCACGGTGTTGCCTTGGAAAGCGCGGCCCCTGAGGGCGGAGGGCGGGGTGACCGGCTGACCCCCCGGGAGGGGGAGCTGCCCAGCGGGGGACCCTCGTGGGGATGGGAGGCACCCACGTGAGCAGCTGCGTCGAGTCGTGTGGCCGCCTTGTCCACAGCCGCCGGCGCCACTGCAGGAAAGCCCAGAGCGTGGCGTTGGCGTCGGGCATGACGGGGCTCTGGTCCTGCTCTGTCCACACTTCCAGGCCGGTCAGCGCCACGTGAATGTCCAGAGTCCTGAGAATCTGTGGTCAGGGCAGGACGGGCCTGAAGCGGGGGGCAGGCACATGTGCTGGCACCCTGCTCTTTCCCCTCCATTCTCTCTCATCTCCAAGCCTGCCCCTGTGGTGGAAACTCCCATTATGCCTATTTTTCCACCCACTGCCCCCAACCTGGTCCACATAGTTGGCGATCTCCAGGAGACGCTGTTTGGTGTGGTTCAAGTCCTGGTGCTGGGTCAAGAACTGGAAAAGCAGCAATATGGCGGTGTGACAGGCTGCGCTGGCCCCACTGGGCCCCCTCAGCCCCCTGGAGTCTCCTCTCACCACAGTGTGGTCAGCCACTAGGTACAGCTCCAGGTACCTCGGGCTTCTGCGGGCCTCCCGCAGGTCCTGGGGAGAGGCAACAGTGACCCTGAGTGACAGGTTGCTGGGCTTGAGCCCTGACCACCAACTCCAATCCCCTGAAAGCACAAAGTTAACTTTATAAATTTGCCAGGACTTGTTTCTTCAGCCTCCAAATATGAACATCAGGACAGGAGACCCTGAACGGGGGCCACACATCCCTGCCTTTCTGATTTGAAGGGCTATGGATACTGCATTCCCACTCCCACCCATGTCTGTGCCCTAACCCTGATCTGGGTGGCATGAGAAAGGCTGGTCATGTTCCCTGTGTCTCCAGGATCCTTGTGGCCACAGGCCCCTTTCCAGTTAAGTAGCTTCTCTGTCCGGAAGATCCTGTGGGTTGAGACGTCCTCGGCATCCCCAGATGGCCAGGGATGCACATAATAGCTGGCATTGCTGCTGAGCATGATCAGACCCCTAGGGCGCAAGAGGGGTGCAGAAGGGGGTGTAAGAGAATTCTTGCCCCAAGCCCAGGCCCAGCCCCCTCCCCCACAACTCCTCACCTCATCCCAGAGCAGGTGCTGAGGACTACCCAGGAGTCCGGGAAGCCCCTCACACGCCCATGGTAATAACAATGATCCTGGAGAGCAAGAGATCCAGCCTCAAATCACAGCCAGGACTGAAGTGGGAGGGGCAAGAGCAGGCATGGTGGGGGGCTGACTTCAGCCTCTCCTTAGGAATGGGAGGAGAATGGGGAAGGAATGGTGGGGAGGCCCTCAGGGAGTGCATCCCCCAGCACCCTTCACCCTGTCCTCAGTGCCCATGGAAGTATCTCACCGTGTGGTTGGGGACCAGCATCACTGGCTGCCCATCTGGGCTGTAGTGGGTTTCTGTATATCCTGCAGCTAGTAGCCTGCTGGGAGGGGGTGTTGTAAGGATCACCTAATCAGATCTGTCTCCTCCAGGATGCCCTCCAGCCTTCTTCCTGAATGCTAATTGAGTAGGTCTATAAGTGAGGCACAGGGCTAGCACTTAAGCACCCAAAGTGTGTCTTAGGAAAGGGACAGGAATGACTGTGTTGCTTAGCTCAGAAAAACCTTGGGCTAGAAGGAGAAAAGTGAAGGGCAGGAAGGAGCCTGGGTGATGGCTTAGATATGGGAAGTGGGAGTGTGGAAAGCATCAGGGAGGAGCAATAGGGGCAGAATTTGTGGAGCCTGTGGCAAGCAGGTGGATCCCCAGGTCTGGGGCTTCACAGGAGGGGAGTACTCAGGAGACACTGCCAAGGAGACAGGACTTGGAGCCAAGAAAGTGTGGTTGAACTCCCTAGGTGGCCCTTTCTACTGCCTACTCTTGCTGGGCATCTGGTCAACCCTTTCACGAGTCCATCTCCTGGCCTCAAGAATCCTTCAGATCTTCTCCTCTGGCTCCCAGACCCCATATATCTTCCCAACTGTCCTTCAGTGATGCTCATCCCTTTATCAATGCCATCTTTGGGCCCCATGTCATCAGGATCCTTCCCACCAAGATGGATCAACCATAAGTCAATCTCTCTTCTTTAAAGAAAATCCTTGACTCCCACTTCTCCTTGACCTCTGTACTGCCAGGCCAACCCAAAGACCTGTGATGCCTGCTTCTCCACTTCCCAGTCTTCCTTTCGCCTTCTCAAGCTTTGCTCCCCACTCCATGCACACACACAACCCTAGGAAGTAAGTGATATGATCGGCCCATTTAATGCAGGGGACACCAAGCCCCAGAGAAACTGCGGTCAGGCATGGTGGCATTAGTTGATTCCTAGTCCATCTGACTCCATGGAGGAGAATAAAAAGTGTGTGGAGTGCTTAGAGCAGTGCCTTCAATGGAACAAGCTCTTGATAAATAGCTGTTGATAATATGGTCTGAGCCGTTTTAAGATCTCACGCTCCACCTTGAACACCCAACCCATCCAGCCCAGCTCTGCCTGCTCCTTCTCCAACTCAAAACCTTTGGCTCTGCACCACCCAGGATACTCAGCGCTGAAACAGCCTTCTGTGATCCAGCCCCACTGGTACTCCCCAAATTCGTTACCCGTTGCTCCTTTCCCTGCAGATGGAGACCCTCTGGGCAGGCCAAATTGATGCCCCCTGAATGCGCCTTGATCTTTGTACCACTGCACCTTGGTCCTTGTCATTTTATTGGCCTGGAGTGCCTGCCCATCTTTGGAACCTATCTTGGATTCTCTTTTGACTTAGGGTTCTTTTTGAGAATCCATTAGGTGATGCTCACTCATTTCTGGCAGGGAGCTGACAAGATGCTCCTGGAGCCTGGATGAAGGATGTGCCCCAAGCAGGGCTGACCCAGCCCAACAGTCCACTTCAGCTTCAAGGGAACCTTCACCCCTTCCGGGCTCCCTCCTGGGTTCCCATCAGTCCCTGCCCTCAGCATTGCCCCCCCTTCTGGGAGAGGGGCTGCCTTGGCTTCCAGCCCCCTCCCTGGCCTGGTACTCACTGGTTCTTCTCCAGTTCCAGCAGGAGCTCCTGGCCTTCAGCCTCCAAGGCTACCAGCCCTGTGTCTAGCTTCAAGACCTGGGCAAGAAGGAGTACAGGACTGAGATGACAGGCAGCCTGACCTCCTGCCTGCCACAGAGCAGGTGGGATGTGGAGCCAGCTGGCGAGGAGGTTCATGGGGAGAACATGGGGGTGGGGGGCAGAAAGGTCCCTGCTTGCCCTGGTGGGCATGGATGGGTGCGGGGGTGAGAACATACAAAGACGTTCCTAAACTCAGGATGTTTGTTGTTCTGACAACAGCCATTTGACATAGCTTGCTAGGTACACACCACTTCCTCCCTAGAGAGATGAGGGGTCCCAGAGAGGTGCCCTGCCTTGCTCAAGGTTACTGGGCCTTTCCTCTGGCCCTCCCTCCTCTTTCATGCCTAGGCTTCCTCTAAGCAGGGAGGATAGTGGGGCCCCGAAGACAGTGCGGGAGGTGGGCAGACGTCAGGCAGCCGTGGCTCGGGCCTCCTCGCCGCCTCGTTTCAGTGCCTTCTCCCCACTCCCTGTACAGTTCCGACTCCACTCCTCCACCTCCAGTTCTGACACACTGCCAGGCCCTGCCTGGTCTCCAGCAGGCTCGCCTGCACCTGTTTCACTGATCTTGTGAAGTAAACACAGACCCCTACCGTATGCCAGAGAAAACCACTGGCTTTCTCGGCCAGATGTCAGGAGGAGCCCCCCCCCCCCCGCCAGCCTGCCAGCCTCTCCTTCTCCACCCTCTGTGCCGCTTCCACGCTGTGGGAAGATGCCATCTGCCTCCGTGTCCACTCGGCCTGGCTGGGGGCCCAGAGTCGGAACCGGTCCAGGAGCCTCCTGGAGAGCTGCTATGTCTTCGGAATGCTGGCCCCAACCCTCACTGGCCCTTCCTTTTTAGTCCACAATGCACTGGGCTGGGCCGGAGGCCAAGGGGCTCGCAGTCTTGGAGTGGGGACTCTTCCTCCACAGGTGGGGAGCAGACAGCTCCCTGCCCCAGCCAAGAGCTCAGCAAAGCCCCAAGCATGAGCTCATGGGGCCGGAATGCCACTTGCTTTATTGGAGGAAGGTTTGTACCGAGGAAAGGCAGCGACCCAAATGAAAAGCCTGCTCTTGCCAAACCCCTCCGACCCCAGAATCCCCTCTGCACATCCCTGCTGTCCTCGCTTCTTGCCCTCCTAGTGACTTTACCCCTCACTATGCACCCCATCCCTGACCTGAAATGTGAGTGTTTCCTTCTTCTGGGACAGGACTCCCTGCCTCAACACTGATCTCATCTTGGCAGGCTTCCTGGGGGCAAGAGCCTGTAAGTGGGAAAAGCAAGGCCCCTCTGGGATTCCCCTCCTGGTCACAGCCCAGGCCAGACCAGGAGGGTCCACAGTCAGGGTGACTCCAGTGTGTGCCCAGCTTTTCCCTCTGCCTGTGATGCCCAGGAAAATGGTCTCAAAGCTTGGCCCAGCGCCATGCTTGACTACTTGGATGGGAACCCTGAGGGCCTGGGGGATCCAGTGAGGGCTCTAGGTTGGGAGCTGTGGCCTGTGGGAGCCTCCCAGCCTTAATTGGCAGTGCTCTCCTGTCTTCGTCCTTTATTGGCTTGTTTGTTCTTTCTTGCCTGAAAATTCAGGATGAAGAGGGCTCTCTATATTTGGGGGACATTAGCCAATGGTTTTAAGTCTTTCAGACCCTAGTGGGTCTCAGACTTCTGGGCTGATGAGTTATGTGAATGTGGGTGATTTCTCCAACCTCTCTGGGCTTCAGTTTGCCCCTCTGTGAGATGGGCATACCCAGGCTACTAGCCTGTTTTGCAGCACAGCTGAGTAGCACATGCGGATGGGGCTGTGGTTATTCTGGAAGTGTGTGATGGGTGGATATTGGGAGGAGGCTGGGGCAGAGCATCCTGGAGAAGCAAAATGGGGTGGACTTGCATCTGAGGGCCACCAAAACAGTGACCACTACTCCCTGGACAGAAGTGGATTCTGCATGAGCCAGTAAGGCTGATGTTTCAGGCTCCTCAATGGCAGGGTTCTGGAGGAGACAGCAGTGTGTCCACAAGGTCACATGTTCTGGTAAACTTTGCAAAAGGGAAATATCTTGGTGTTTTCTTAAAGAGGTCCCTGAAGTTTCACGCCTCACAAACGCTGTGTGATGGGATGGGGGTGGCCTGGATAGCTCTGGGAAGGGAGAGAAAGAAGAGCTAGTAGGGGGTGGGGGGAATCCTGAGAATGACTTCCATGTGTGCAGGCTCACGCAATCTAGATGTCTCCCCACCCCTGCCTGCTAACCCTTCAGGGCAGAGCCTAAAGGACTGGGAAGGGGAATCTAGGGAACCCAGTAAAACTGCCACACACATTTGGGGAGAGGCAAAGGGGCTGGGAGATCTGGGGACCTGCAAAGAAGGGATGATATGGCACTGACCGGCTCCTCCAGGGTGACCATACGCCAGACTTGTCCATCCAGGACCCAGTGAGGGGTGACTGGCTCTCCAAGGGTGTTTCCTAGTGTGAGGACAGAGCACAGGGTGAGGGGGAACCTGAGGAGCAGAGGGGAGTGGGGACAACAGAGGGATGGGGTTAGAGGACGGCAGCAGGGAGGAACACCCGTCTTCAACAATCCACGGGGTGTCCTTGGAACTGAGGAGCATCCAGGGAAGTGGCAGAAGAGAGACAGAGGAACCTAGGAAGGATAGTTCAGTGGGGGATGCCTGAGCCCCACTGACCTTGAGGGAGGGCTTGGGGTCAAAGGTCACAAGAAAGAGACCAAGGCCACCAGTGCAGGGGGAAAGCAAGAGGGAGGCAGCCTTGGGTATTTTTAGACTGGGCAGCAGATGCCTTTAGGGTGAGAGATCTGTGAAGAAGATGCCTGTGTCTCCACCATCCTCTGAGAAAAACAACAGCTAGATGTTTTCTTGGGAGGCCCATCTTGCTCAGAGCTGCCCTTAAGGGCTTCATGCTGGAAGTGGGGCTTCCAGGGACCTTGGCCCAGAGGCCTTCTCCTCATGTCTTCAGAGGGGAGAGCCTGGAGGACAGAGCCTGAGTGCTCCTGGGCGGGGTGTGCTTCAGGGGGCTCCAGGAGGAATACTGGAGCCAAGCATTACTCAGAGGAGGCTGGAATGCTCCCCTGGAATGCCCCCAAAAGCCTCCCCTCCCAAGGGCCGCAGTAACTCTCATTACAGCCCCCTGCAGGAGCCAGGCCCCAGGCAGCCCAGAGCTTGCAAGCAGCCCTCCCACCCCCCTGGCACTCAGTCCTGGGGAAGCCCAGCTCCCAGAACTGGCAGCTCCCCTACCTCCACCCAGGCTGAGAGGACTGTCTGTGGAAGAGGCTCAGCCATTGCCAGGCCACCCCAACTCCTTCCCCAGGCCCCATCATCAAAGACATGGAATAGCAGCAGCTCCAGGAGTTCCCTTCCCCCAAGAAGCCCTCCCTGATTGGATGAGTGAGTTGCCATCAAGCAGCTGCCATCAGACTGAAGAGTGAGTGTGAGGAGGGGTCTGAGTGCTTCTGGGGAGAGGGGAGGTTCTCTTAGCCCAGAGGGGACTTAACTGGGTGTGGAGAACCAGGCCTTGCTAAGCCCAGGCCTCCCAGGGCAGAGGGGAGGGTAAGCATTGGGGTTCTCCTCATGGCCCAGTGCACACACACTGGCCACTGGCACCCTGATGAGGGAGAGGGAGGCAGAGATGGAGCTGTGGTGACTAAGTGAATGGGAGTGGGAACTAGGGGAGCCAGTGTGGTGCTGGGGAGCACGGAGCCCCTATCCACTCCTCCCAGGGGTTGCATCACCCTCCCCTGACTCCACATGGAGGGGGAATCCGTGGAATGCCTTGGGACCATCACCAAGAGAATGAGGACTGTTGTCTCTCCCCCTGAGGGTCCAGAACAGATAGGACCCTATCCCTGTTGGGTCCCCCCTTCACGTGCTCTGCAACCTCCCCCTCACCCCCATGGGCTCCCCAGCCCAGCCTGTCCTGCCTCCTCCCTGACCCCTCCCAGACACTTGATGAAGGGCCTGGGCCAGTCCTCCGGCCCACTCTGAGAAGTTGCTGTTAGCAGCCCCACCTCACAGAGGGTTCCGAGAGGTTACACCGGGAAGAGACTGGCCTCAGTCTCACCCCTCACCCCCTGCCCTCCTAAACAGGCACCTTCTGTGAGAAGCCCTCCTACTTTATCTAACCCAACATGGCAACAATATGAACAATTTACACACTGTCCCAAGGCCCTAGGATGGGGGGTGAGCTTGGGTGATGTGAGTGTGGAGGTCACAGTCAGTCCCCTAGTCTGAGATCACAGCAGGGAGTCCAGGGGCCAGTGGGCTGGGGGCTTTCCAGAGGAGGAAGACCCTTGAGCCCTGAGGGATGGAGGTGCAGGAATGTTCCCACTGGAGGATAGGGCCTGCCCCAGAAGCCAGGCAGAGGGGTCTGAGGGCTGGGCCTCTGCTCAGAGGGTAAGGTTCACCACCACAGCGGGCGTTGGCAGAGCGTGCAAGTCTGGGCCCTTAGCCTAAGGACAAGTGAGGATCCCTGGACAGGTCCCAGGGACACCTTCCCAAACTCGCCCTGTTCCCTGGCCTGGCCGCGGGTGCCCAGGCGGGGGGCGGGGGGCGGTTCAAACCCTCATCCCCTCCCAGTGACCAGGCCCGCCCCTCGGGGCGCGTTCCCACTCACCGTGAAAGGCCTCGGCCCCCCACACCAGCCACGGGAGTCGCAGTAGCCACAGCAGCCGCAGGGCCGGTGACCCGGGAGCTCTCCAGGACCCGGGGCCCATAGCTGCGCGCGCCTCTACTCCTAACTAGGTCTCCGGCTCGGGCTCGGGCTCCCAGCCCCGCCCCGGCTGGATCGCCGCCGACCCACGCCCTAAGCAGCCCGCCCGCGGCCTCCGGACCCTCCCGCTCCCCCCTCCTCGCCCGCACCCCTCCCCGAGCTACCCCGCGCGCATCCCAGGCCACCCGCGCCGTGACCGCAGCTGACCCCATCCCAACCCTGCCCGACAGAACCCGAGTTCGCCAGCCCTTGGGGAGCCTGGACGACCCTCCCGGCCGGAGCAGCCCTCTAGGGCTTAGAACTTGCCGGGGCGGGGCGGGGCGGGGGCGGGAGCCTTGCGGCCCCCGGTGGGGACCAGCCCAAGCCGTCCCGCCCCATACGTCTCAGAGAGCCCCCTACTTGTGGGGGTGGAGGGTGAGAATGGGGTGCAGACCCTCGGGAAGGGCCATAGCGGAGAGAACGAGGCCACCTGTTGCTGCTCAGGGCTGCCTATGGAGCGCCCCCCCCTTCCGAGATCTCCTGGGAGAGGACCTGTGTCCCCGCCTGGTGACCAAGTGTGCCCAGAGTGGCCCTGGAAAGAACCCCGTAGAAGTGTCCCTAGGAGAAGGGAGGCCGAGGCGACCCGACAGGTGCGGCCGCGGCCCCGAGCTAGTCTCGGTGTCCTAGCGGCGCCAGCCCCTGCCCCGCGGCGCGCGGGTGGGCCAGGAGAGCGCGTGGACGCCGCAGCCCCGCCGGCTCCGCGCTGCGCCGAGGCCCGGGCTGGAGCGCGGTGGGGGCGGGGGAAGCCCTCGGTCCCGGGGCGTGGCCCGCGGAAGGTCGCACCAAGCCCTAGACTCCCAGACGTCAGGCAGGCATCCTTTTGGCTTCGGCAACATCTGCTTCTGGTTTTAAAGGTTTGTTTGTGTACTGAGTAGTAAATTTGAACAGCGAGTAGCAAGTATTCGCATGCGAGGGATATTAACTTTTAAGCAAATCTGTTTGTTTTTGAGAAGCCGTCCTGTGGCAATTCGGTTAATGAGTTACGGCTGCTAGGGAAATTGACGCTCGCCTGACTCAAACATCAAGAAGTATGAGATGTTTAGGTAACATACCCGCCTCTTCTGTGTCCACCCTCTTAGCCCACGTCCCCCAACAGGAAGCCGCTAATTATCAGTACAGGCTTTTAGATTATTTTATGCATTTCCCGAGATAATACGGACATATTTTTTTCTCTAACATTTTTCTGCACCTTGATTTTTTTTCACTTAATATGCCTTGGAGATTCTTCATACTAGTGAATTTAGAGTGGCCTCATTATCACTATTCTCATAATTATTAAGGTATAATTTACATACAATAAAAAGCACCTTATATGACATGTACAGTTAGATGAGTTTTGATAAATTTGTATACCTGCATAATCACCACCACAATCCACATACATTTCCATCACTCCCGGGAAGTTCCCTTGTGCCCCTTCCCAGTCAGTCTCTCCCACTCCCAACTCCAGGCAACCACCGATCTTTCTGTCTAAAGATAAGTTTTTCATATTCTAGAACTCCATAGAGATGGAACCATAAAGCATGTACTCTGTGTCCTACTGCCTTCTTTCTTCATGTTTTTGAGATTCATTTACATTGTTTCATTTATCAGTAATTTGTTATTTTGTGGTGCTGAGTACGTTCCATGGTAGAGGGAAGTATGTTCTATTCTCCAGTTAGGCATTTGGGTTCCTCCAGTTTGGGGCTCTTTTAAATACAGCTGTTACAAACTAGCTCCATGGGGTCGGGGACTTTCTTTAGTTCGCTGCCTAGTACAGGGCCTGGCACACTGTCAGTGCTGATAAAATGAGGAGGACATGTAGCCTAAGAGCTGTGTGGAGCTTGAAGTCATACTTGCCAAGTGCATGCTCCAACCCAGATGACCTATGCCCAAGCACATCAGAGGAACTTCTGCTGAAATCTCAGAGCAACTGTTTATTTACATTTGGGGGTAGCAGAGGAGGGGTTGGGGCCATTGGACCAAAGATGGGGAAGATGGATCCTAGAGATGCCATAACTCGTAACACCGTGGGAAAGATGATTTATCAAATGCCTTGTTGGTGTCACTGTCTGGGGGCATCAGGAAGTGTCCTGGAAAGAAGGCAAACCAGTGAGAGTTAAATCTTTGCAGTGCTCACATAATGAGCGACACCCACCATCTGTAAACAGGACCGTCCTGAAGAGTGACCCAGAACAAGGTGTCCCAGGGAGGCACTGCCAATTCCAGCTCATGGAGATGTCGCACGAACGCTTAGGCGCATCAGAAAAAGTCACACGTGTGAATGGAGGGCCCCAAGGCATGGTCAAGGCTCTGGTGCATTCAAAGGGGAACATGATGTCCCTTGGCAAAGTGCAGAAGGTGAAAAAAATCTGTACTCAGCCGGGATTTGGGTAGACTTCCCTGGACATCCAACACAAAAGGTGGAAGATTTTTAAAAACCATCTCATTAAAGTATTCTTCGGTATATTTTCAGGAAAGTGTGTGTCTTAAGTGCCCAGCTCAATGACTTTTCCCAAGGTGAACACACCCATAAAACCTGCACCCAGACCAAGAAACAGCACACTGTCTGCCCCTGCAAAAGCCCTTTTGGGGTTTTTCCCAATCATAGCCTTCCCCCATAAGTAACCACTATTTTGACTTTCATCACCATGAATTAGCTTTGAACTTTACAAGAACGGAATCATGCAGTCTACACTGTTTAGCGTCTGACTCCTTTCACTCGTTATGTTTGAAAGCATTGCCTGTGCTTGAGTAGTTGTAGCTCCTTCTCACTGCTGTATAATATTCCATTGTGTGAACATAGTACAACTCCTTTATTCATTTTATTGTTGATGTGCATTTGTTGTTTCCAGTTTTGGGCTATGATGAAGAACATGACTGTAAACATTCTAGTATAATCTCATGGTGGACATAAACCCTTAATTTTTTTGAGTCTATATCCAGGGGAGAATTTCAGGGCAGGAGTATTTTAGCTTTAATAGATAATGTTAAACAGTTTCCCAAATTTGTCACACATTCTGTATGATTCCATTTGTATAAGTTCAAAAACAGGCATATCAAATCGATGATGTGAGAAGTTCAGAGAGTGCTTACCTTTGGGGGGTTGTGATTTGGAGGGGTCACAAGGGAGACTCTGGGGTGTTGACAATGAATGGCTTGTTTCTCAATCTGGGCTCTGGTTACATGGGTGTGCTGACTTTTTTAAAAGTCATTGAGCTGTACAGTTATAATGTGTGTACTTTTCTGTATGTGTGTTACACTTAAAGTTTATTTTAAAAGTCTTGCT
Organism: Miniopterus schreibersii; assembly: GCF_964146895.1. Lineage (NCBI taxonomy): Eukaryota > Metazoa > Chordata > Mammalia > Chiroptera > Miniopteridae > Miniopterus > Miniopterus schreibersii. The sequence goes on from NC_138110.1 coordinate 64,914,186, forward strand.
TTTTTCCTCCCTGTCTGCTTGAAGATCGGCCACCATCATGAAAGACAGTAACTGTCGAGACCAGGAAGTTCACGACCAACAGACTACTTCAGCAGAAACACATAATCATTGACGTCCTTCACCCTGCAAAGGCAATAGCATCTAAGGCAGAATTCGGGGAAAACTCGCCAAAAGGTACAAGACCACACCAGATGTCATCTTGCGTTTGGATTCAGAACCCACTTTGGTGGTGGTGAGACAACTGGCTTTGGCATGGCTTATGATTCCTTGGATTATACAAAGAAAAATGAATGCAAACATAGACTTGCAAGACATGGCCTATATGAGAAGACTTCAAGATAACAAAGAGCAGAGCGCAGGAACAGAATGAAGGCAGTCAGGGAGACTGCAAAGGCCAGTGTTAGTGCTGACAAAAGTGAGCTGGAGACGGGACAACAGAAGGAGTGAAGATTCTTCAGTGACTTTATCTGTGGCGACTGTGCAGATTTTTCACGAGAGGATTAATAAACTAAGAACTTTTATGTGAAAAAATAAAAAAAAGTCTTGAGGAGCCTCAGACCACTGAGGATGGACATAATGAACCCCTCTGAGAACTCTCCTATCCCAGATGGACCTACACCCCCTTGGAGGTATACAGAAGCAGATAAAGCCTCTCAAGTCAAAGGTTTCCAGATCTCCCAGTAGCCACCCCTTTTGTGGCCCCCCCCATGGTCCTCCCTTCAGGTTCTCTTCCCCAGGTAGTCCAAAAACATTGGCTGCATTTGGCTTGCTCTCTCCCAGTCCCACCTCTGGATTTAGCCCACACTTTCCACCCTCCCACCTGACAACAATGTAGAAAATCAGGGCTTACTTACTCAGTACTCACCTACTGCGTGCCAAGCACGGTGCTGGTCATGTGGACAGTGCAAGTGAGTCGCCCCCAGCCTCAAGGAGCAGGAATGGGCACTTGAACATAGGGTAGTTTGTGGTGAATGCATGTAATTGGCACCCACTGAATACCTCGGCAGGTAGCATCCCAGAATAAACCCCACTCACGTTTGAATCCTCTGTGTTCCAGTCCAGCAGTTTTGGTTGCAAGAAAAAGACTCACTCCAGTTATGTCATAGGACGGATGTTTATTGGGAGGGAATGCAAGACAGGTTCCTGGGAAGGGTCTGGCCATCAGGCGCTAAAAAGAATGGGACCTTGGACCAGGAAGGATCTCAGCCACTGCTACATGGAACTCACCAGGCCTTCAGTTTCTTCCCAACCTGTTAGCTCCATGCTAATGTCCCATTACCCCCATATTTCTCAACCCAAATCCCAGAGCAATGGGCTCTTTGCTCTTCCCATCATCTGACACCAGGCTTCCAGGAGAGTCACTAGCCTACCCAAGAACTGGCTCCCCTCAAGCACTGATATCCTGGGAGCACATTATTTTTCTTGGTGACCCTCATTCATCTTAGCCCCTGGGGATGAGCCTCCAGGAAGAGGCTGTGACCTCACTGGATCATGGAGAGGAATGTGCCTGGAGCAGAAAGAAGGATGCCGATGACATCATGTCTGCTCCCCATGCTCCTTGGGGTTGGGGGGGTTGGGTAGGAATTGGGTACCTCTTCTTCCAGGGGCCAGATTTGGCTCGAGACATCTGCTTAGGTGACCCTGGCATGCCTTCTCCCTAGGAACCACCAAACCTTCTTGATTTCCTCAGTCTTAATGTTGAGAGGTACTACCTCTTCCAGGAAGCCCATGGCCAGGGCATGTCCTTCAGCAGATGGGCACTGAGACAGAATGTGCCCTGCTGGCAGCATTCTCATCAATCTCAAAATTCTCAGGGATGAATCCATAGTTGGGAGTCCTTTGGAAACAGAATAAAAACTACACTTCCCAGAACCCCTTGCAGCTTAGAGTGGCCATGTGACTAAACTCTAGCCAATGGGAAATGAGTGCGTGCGACACTTGCAACTTCCAGTTATGTCCACAATGAGAATGGGTGTACTTTCAACTTCCACTCTTCTTGTTGGAGGGAATGTGAAAGCAGCGTAGTCATTGTGAACCTCACAATCAAGATAAGACAGAAGGACCCAGAGTACCAGCAACTTAAACCACCATCACATACCCAGACTAGCGTGGGAGAGAAAAACAAAATCCTCTCATGTCGAAGTTACTGTATTTGGTCTCTGGTTAGAGCAGCCTAACATATATTCTAGGTAGTACAGAGAGCCGTGGCCAGCCTATGAGGCTGCAGAAAGCTCCTCTTCTAACCCATGCAAATAGTCCAGCATGGGCGTGGAGGAGAAAGCTGTGAAGAGGCAGTGCACCGGGAGACAGATGGAGAGTGAGACCCAGAGAAATGGGAAGGAGGACCACACGCTCAACTCATTCTTCTTTAGCATCCTCCTGGGTAGATTAGGGTTCACCCCCTCCTCTCACCACCTATTTTTCTTCGGGGCAAGAGGTTTGGAACCAGGTCATAGAAAGTCAGGGTTCACAGTGTTGTTTTCACAGAGGCAGGCAGGGTCCTGTGCAGCCTTGTTCACGAAGCCCAAGTCATCACAGATGCCGGTGGACTCCTCCTCCTGAGGGCAGGCAATGCCACAGGTCAGCTCAGGAGTGGAGTGCAGGATGAAGTCCCAAATGTGGCTGCATCAGGATTGGTGGTGAGCTTCCCATAGAGAAAACCCTGGTCACAGGAGGACTCTGGGAGATGTTATCACCTGATCCCTAATTCTGGAGGGCAGCCTTGGGCAGGGGTCTCAAGGGGATTGGTGAGAATGCGCATGGCTAGGAGCCCTGGCCCACCAAATGGGTTATCTGCAGAAGGGGACACATCAAGGGGGAGGAGAAACAGTTTTTCACTCTTGCCCAGGTGATGGGCAGAGGGATGCCAAAACACAGATGGGGTACTATGTTCCAAGATGTGTCTTGGAAGTAGAGTTGTTGCTGATAAGTTCAGAATGTCTGCCCCAGTCATCCAGCCAGCCATGCAGCAAACACACGGCTTCTCTCTGCCCCAATCAGAATATGGCTCCCCCTGTCTTTTCAAGGGGCCCTGGATCTCTATATTCTCTCCCCAACCTCCCCGTAGCCACCAGCCTATAAATGAGAGCAGTCTCTACGGGCCAGCCCTGCACTGTGGAGTAGCCAGGCATTATGTCTGTGTGCGCCCACGTGGTGGATAGATACCTGCATGGTGTCCTTCTGAGAAGCCATCTCCACTGAATTCTCAGCCACACTCAGCTTATGAAAAAACCTCCTTCTGCAAGGGCAAGAGTGGACTCAGATAGTCTCTCCTCTCCCTGCCTGCCCCCGTTCCCTTCATCTGCCCTACACGCTTGTCTCCAGACTACTCACTGCTGAGCAGTGGGGAGTGCTGTAGGGAGTGGGGTACCTTATCTTTCTTCCTTTCCAGCCATTTCTTCAGCACAGACAGGGTAGAGATGAAGAAAGAAGAAAACTACAGCAAGGTGGGTTTAGAGATCATTCTAGAAAGGATTCCCAGATTTGGAGTGTGGGCAGGGAGGAAGACAGGCTAGGAAGTATGGAGCCCATTGATTTGGTAGGAGGGACATGGGGGACTGCCAGGAGGAAACAGAGAGGGATGAGGTGGCCCCCTCCCCCTCCAGCTCTGGGCTTACCTCCAGGTGTAGCAGGCCCCCAGGCCCAGCAGCAGCAGGAGGAGGGCAGCCAGCAGTCCCAGGAGCCAGAGCAGCTGCTGGAACAGATGCAGGCGGTGCAGGGCTGGAACACAGGGGATATCTCAGGGGGCAGCGATGGCGCCAGCCAGCCAATGCTCCCTCACAAGTGACTTCTCAAGATGAAACCTTTTCTAACTTTTACTTTATCTCAGGAACTACCCCCATGTAAAGGAGCTTCAAGCAACCAGTCTAGCCAGACAAGCAGAAGTGATTCAAGGAAGACCTCAGAAGGAAGCCTTTGGACCTAAGAGCTGGGCCTTGTCCAGAATGGCCTGGGAGATGGAGCCCTCCCTCACCTCTGGTTCCAAAGTAGATGGAGGCAGAGGCAGAGCCCAGGGCATTGGAGGCAAAGCACACGTATTCCCCCTGGTCACTGGGCCTCAGCTCCTCAATGTCCACCCTCAAGGCATTGGGGGTGGCCGAGATGTGGATGTGTGGCTCTGCCGGAGCGCCTCGGGGCTGGCTGGAGGCGACCACCCGACTGCCAAGGTGGAGGGTCAGGATGGCTAGGGGTTCGCTGTCCACTCGGCAGTCCAGAATGCCCTGGATGCCACCCTCAGGCTCCACAAAGACCGTCATGGTGGGTGTCTTGGGAGGGTCTGTGGGAAGACAGGGAGTGTGGTAATTGTAGAAAACAACCACAAATTCCTCCCCTCCCTGTATCTACACAAGGTGACTTTGCTGCTCCTCCCATTAAGAGCCTATTTCCTCACTCCTTGAATCTGTGACTTTCTTTGACCCTAGAAGGTAGAAGTGATATTGTGTGACTTCAAGGCTAGATCTAAAAGTCCTCACAGCTTCTGCTCTCCTTGGAACACAAGCATGTGGGAAGCCAGGGCCCCCCCTTGGACACATGTTGCTCAGCCAACAGCCAGCCCCAACCACTAGCCATGAGGGTGAAGCCATCCTAGACCATGTAGCAACAGTTCAGCCACTAGACAACTGCAGTCACATTAGGTGAGACCAGCAGAACTGTCCAGCTGAGCCCAGCCCAAATTTCTGGCCCACAGAATTGTGAGCAAATAAAATGGCTGTCGTTTTAAGTACTAAGTTTTAGGGTGGCTTATTACACAGCAATAGCTGACTGAAACAGCATGAGACCCGGGTGGAAAATGGAGTAGAGGACCAAGGCTGATGAGGGCCTACTGTGTGCCAGGCCTACTGTGTGTCACCTATACGACTCACAAGGTGAGGGGACTGACGCTCACAGATGAGGAAACCAAGGCACTGATGCACAAGATTACACAACAAGTCAATGGGAGTCCTTCAACCCAGGACTCCATACCTGTGAAGTCCTTGCTCTTTGCAGGCAGAAGAGGAAGACCTGAGATGGGCACGTGAGATGTGGGGAAACTGAGGCGGGGGGTTTGCGTCACACTCACAGAGCACACGGAGCATGACTGGAGCAGAGGTGGTGGTCCCAGTGGGGAGCTCAGCCCGGCAGTGGTACACTCCAGCTTGGGCACGGGCCACGTAGGAGAAGGAAAGGGTGGGCACAGGCTCTGCATATAGTCGCCGGCCATTCCAGAACCAAGCGAAAGTGGAGTTGACTATGGGCCTGGGGCCACCAGGAAGGTGACAACTCAGGTTCAGCGCTGTGCCCTCAGGCACATCGAGGCCTGGCTCCGCCACCACACGCACACCTGCAGGCCAAGAACCAGGAGATGGTTGAGAATCTGCAGGCCTGTGGGAGCCAGAGCCTCTTGGTGGGATCTGAGGGGCATCTGAGAGGCCTCTGTGCATTATGGGAAGCTCTGATCTGACTTGGGACCTGGGCTCCAAAGGTGGGACTGTCTTCCCATCACACTGAGATCTCTGAGAACAGGGCTGTCTCTCATTCTCACACTGGGGACCTCCAGGAGAGGGCTGTGGCTCCCTTTCTCATCAAACCAGATGCTCTGATGGATGAGGCTGTGCCCTACCCTCAGAATGGGCTCCTCAAGGGTGAGCTGCACCTCTTCCCTCAGACTGGGCTGGCTGAGGGTAGGGCTCTGTCCCTCTTCCCACCCCAGGTTTCCCTGGGGCAGGTCTGTGCTCCACCCCCAGACAGCTCTGTGAGGGTAGGGTTAGGCTTCCTGCACCCAAGCTCCTCTTGGGCATTGCTACACCTCTGTTCTCCAAGGACAAGGTTATTTCTCCCCCTCAGGCTAGGCAGCCCCCTCCAGTGGGAGCTATTCCTCTTCCATCAGATCAGGCAGGGCTATATCTACCCCTTCAGGCCAGCTGACCCCCTCCACACGGACTCTGATCCCCCAGCACCTGAGCCCTGTCTCCTCCCCCATTGCCCACTCACCTTCCGCCTGGAGCTGCCCTGTGGTGCTGACTGAGCCCAGCAAATTGTGGGCTGTGCAGACGTAGGTGTTCTCATCACCTGAGGGCACATCTTGCACGTGTAGCCGCAGGGCATTGCGGGCCACCTGGACACGGTCTGTCCCCGATGTCAAGCCATGGACCCCATGGCTGGTGGCCACTACCTTGCCATCATGGGACAGGGACAGCTCGGCAGGTGGCTCGCTGTCCACAGTGCACTGCACCACAGTCATGGGGCTGGCCCTCGAGTCCCGGAAGGAGGACAGGGTAGCGTCCCGAGGAGCATCTGGGGGTGGGGCAGGGCACAGTTGGGGTCCTTGCTTGGAAATCTTATACTGTGTCTATTGTCCACCCTCCTGGCATTGGTGAGGCTGAAGCCTCTGGACAAATGGTCACTTCCTAGAAGTGCCACCTTCTCAGAGGTCCTGTAGGAAGATTTCAGGCAGGGTTCGCAGGGACCTAGGGCCTCTCTCCTCATCATCTATGTCCTTTCCCCAAGTGCCCATTCCCAGTCCACTGCAATCCTGTGCCCACCCTTGCTGGGGCCCAAAAGTGCCCTCCACCACCCTGGGTACCCCAATCCAAGGACCCCTGCTCACAGAGGATTTGCAGGGCTGCAGGTCGGGAACTGCGTGTGCCCTGGGCATCCTGGACTTGGCAGGAGTAGGCACCCGCATGAGCCCGAGTAGCCACGGGGAATGAAAGGGAGGCGGCTGGCCCTTCCTGCAGCCAACGGCTGTTGTGATACCAGGTATAGAGGGTGGGTGGACTGGCAACAGGGTCCTCACAGGTCACTGTGATGGAGGCCCCCTCGGGCACGGCGGCTGACGGAGCCATTGTTACCTGCACACCTGTCCAAAGGAGGCCAGGGTCAGCTGGGCCCAGCCAGACACCACAGCTTATCCCACCCTTGGTGGCCTTGACCCGAGCCTTGCCTTACCCTCTAGCCGCAATTCCAGGGATGTGTTGGCCTGGCCCAGAGGACTGTGGGCCAAGCAGCTATAGAGACCCTCGTCTTTAGGTTGGGGCTCCAACAGCTCCAGGCGCAGGGTGTTGGGCACAGAGGCTTCATTAGATGAGGCCAGGAGGCGACCAGCATGGCTGAGGGACAGCTGGGCTGGTGGGTGGCTGTCCACAGTGCACAGTAGCAGGGCCAGCCGCCCACCATGACTCTCCAGTAGGTAGGTCAGGCGCAGGCTGCGGGGTGCGTCTGCAGGAGCATGAAAGGCGTAGACAGAGTTTAGAGGCCGCAGTCATGAGGAGGTCAGTGTGCAGGTGCCATTCAAACCAGGAGGGCCCTGGCTCCCCACCCCAAGGGCTTCCACCTGCCCAATCTGGGGCACTGCTCCTCTATCTCCACAGCCCCCCAACTCTAATGCTCCTTGTGAAGTGCTCCATTGGCTGGCTGAGTTCTGGTACTGAGTTCCCAGGTTGGACACCTGTGGGGCTCTGCCCATGCCCTGATCTCTGTAGGCTGCTGTCATTCCTTCTAGCTCCACCCTGCCACCAACCACTCACAGAGGACATCCAGGATGACAGGTCTGGAGAGGCGAGGTGCCTGGCCAGGGATCACCACAGCACAGTGGTAGGAGGCAGAATCTATGCCTGTGACATTGGGCAGGTGTATAGAGTGGGCACCTGGGTGCTGCTGCCCATCCCGGTACCATGTGTAGGTGAGCTGGGCCAGGTGGGTGGTCCACACAAGGCAGGTCAGGTTCACCGTCTGCCCCTCCTGCACTGTGGCCTTTGGCCACACCTGCACACTCACAGCTGGGGAGAGAAGGAGGGCATGGGACACCAGTGAGGCTTGTGAGGCTGTGTAAGACAAGCCACCTGTCTGCATGAAGGAGGGAAGCCCCTTGGCCTCTGGGAGGCACAGGTGGCCCCCCTGTAAATAAGATTCAGAGGTGGAGCTTGGTAAGCAACTCATCATCTCTCAGGTGATCCTAAGGAAAGTTCTGCAGAGCCCTGACCCTGGAGTGGGGCACACAGGAGAATACAGGCCTCCTTGGCCCTGCTGTGGTTTCTCCTTGAGCATCCCCTTTCTGATTAGTTTTATCCACTGGGCATCCATGTAAAATTCTGTTTTTTAAAAACGCTCTTTCATGAAACCCAACATTGGAGACTGCTGCCCTTAAGGGTGAAAATGGAGACTATCCTTATATTCAGCCCTCTTGGCTGTGCCCCAGGCTTCTAAAACCCTCTCCAAGCTTCTCTCCACTTAAGGAGCCACCCAAGCACATACTCACACCCCCACACTGACCCTGGGCATCGAAATTGGCTGAGGCAGAGGTCTGGCCTAGGGTGTTGGTGGCCTCGCAGGTGTAGATGCCCTCATCTTCCAGCACTGCATTGTGGACCTCCAGGCGCAGCGTGTTGGGGGCCACAGCCACCTTTAGCCTTGGAGAGCTGCCTGCCAGTTCCCCGACACCTTGTAGGGTGGAGGCCACCAGGCGGTCCCCATGGAGCAGTCGTAGCTGGGCCAAAGGGTCACTGTTCACACGGCACAGAAGAAGGCCGAGCCGCCCAGGGCCAGTGTCCATCAGGGTGGTGAGTGTGGCCTGGCGTGGGGCATCTATACAACGTAGGGAGTGGTCAAGGTCTGGCCAGGTGGTCTGTCATCTAAGGCTCTCTTATGGAAGCAGAACCCAAGACCAAGGGCTCAGCATCCCCTCCCCCAGCCATGCCCTCTGTTCCTTGACACCCCAAAAAACATATGCAGGACGGAAGCACTTACAGGACACATGGAGGCTGACAGGCGTGGCTAGACTTGCGGTGGCTGAGCCCGGGGCCTGGGCTTGGCAGTGGTAGGCCCCGGCTTGGCTCAAAGTTATGGCTGCAAAGTGGAGCGTAGCTGAGGTAGACTCCTGGAGGGCCTGGCCATTCCGATACCAGTGGTATGAGGTCCCTTCCAGGGCATCCATGGGCACCTTGCAGCTCAGGACCACGGCCTGGCCCTCCTGGAGCTCAGGTGATGGTGACACCTGGACCCAGGCTCCTGACAGAAGAAATCAAGAGCAAGTGAGGACCACCCGGCCAGTGTTCACAGTGCTTGAGCATTGCTCCAGGAACCAGGTCACAGTTCAATTCCCTGTGAGGGCCATGCCCGGGTTATGGGCTCAGTCCCCAGTAGGGAGCATGCAAAAAGCAGCCAATTGATGGTGTTTCTCATTGATGTTTCTATTTCTCTATCCCTCTCCCTTCCTCTCTCTCTCAAAAAAGAAATCAATAAAAAATATTAAAAAAATTAAAAAGAGCAAGTGAGGACCCTCCACCATATCCTCCCACAGTCTGGGATGGGGTATTCGCCCACACCAAGACTGCATGACCCCAACCCTGTGTCCCTGAGTCACAGCTCCCCCACCAGACCACTGCCGACTTCAACCCCATGCCTCGGTCTCCCCTGCTCCCAACTACCTGGCATGAGTCTGTCCTGGGGTTTACCAACCATCACCTTGAGGTATGGCTTTACTCTGTCAATCACATCTCGCCTACCAGAGGGTGTGCCTCTCCAGGGCCCAATACATTTATATGATCTGCAGCCCAGTGCCAGGCACAGAGCCTGCACAGGTGTGTTAGCTCTTGACAAATGCTGGTTTGACCCTATAAAGCACTAAAATGGGAGGAATTTAGGCCATGCCCAGGGCCATTTCCTGATCATGAGCTGAACTCAGCATGGGTGACTGAGGGCTTAGAAGGGAAAGTTAGAAGCTGTGTGATCTTTTCTCTCCAGCCCAGCTCTGCTCGAGGTCATGAGAGCCCAGGAACTGAGCAAAGGGCAGTCCCTAGTGTCCCCTGGGTCTAAGGCAGGATAAGACCAAGGTGGGGGGAGTGAGATGGAGGGACAGCTGGAGTGGTGACTGAGAACACAGGCTGTTCCTGGGAACAGAACCAAATTAGTCCCAAGCTAGCAGGGCACCTGCTAGTCATGTGATCATGAGCAAGCTCCTAAAGCTCTGAATTTCTCTGCCTGTGAAATGAGTATAATAAATAAGAAAAGATGTATAGAGCCAAGGCCTAAGGAAAATGTTCAAAAATTGATGTTTGTCGTTGTGGGAGAAAAATTGTGTGTGTGTTTTTTTTTTTACCTTTGCAACATTATGGGTATTAACTTTCCTTTTTCCTGGCTTATTTGCACAGGGAGGATTTTTATAGAAGAATATGTGAATATATTCTTATGTATATATCTATATGTGTATATGTGTGTGTACACACACACATTGGTATACATATATTACACATGTATTAGATTTTTGTATGAGATACTTATTACCTAACAAAAGTATATTATTACAAAAGAAGTTATCTGTCAGAAATTGCTCCAACCAAGCAAGCCGCCTTGTGCCATTGCCACTGCCTCCTAGTGACTTCCATGGTTATCACAGGTGAAAATATCTAGCTGAAGACAAAGGGAAGCTTCCTGCAGGCTGGCTGGAAACTGTCCAGAAACAATGGCTGAAAAAGACCTCACATGTCTGCCCTGCCAGAGTGGTCCCCAGGGCATCTGGTTCTACCCCATCTTCAGAGGACTGACACTCACCTCGGACCTGGAAGAAGAGGGAGGTATTGGCTGATCCAAGGACATTTGTAGCCTCACAGCGGTAGCTGCCGGAGTCCCCAAGGCCCAGGTCTCGGACCTCTAGTTGCAGGGAGTTGGTTACGGCCTTGGCCTGGAAGCGGCCATGGGATGGGAGCTGGGGCCCCAGACTGGTGGCCAAGAGGCGTTCCTCATGGAACAGGGACAGTTGGGCCATCGGGCTACTGTCCACAGTGCAAACAAACACAGCCATGTGGCCCTGGCCCACGTCCAGAAGGGCTGACAGCTTTGGAGGATCTGGGGGATCTGCAGGGACAGGGAGAAGCTCAGGCCACCCCCAGCCCAGCTCATCACATTCCAGCTGCTACATTGTGTCCCCTCCCCCCTCCACATACACAGTCCAGGCCTGCCCGTTACCATGCCCATTCCTATCTCCCCAAACCCAGCTCCAGCCTGGTTCCTTCCAGACTGCCTCCTCAACCTCCCAACTGCCCAACACTGCCCGCGCCCATCACCCACAGAGCACACTCAGGACCACAGGGGCGGAGAGCTGGGCGTCAGCCTCGGAGAGGATGCGGCAGGCATACAGGGCGGCATCCGTTCTGGCCACAGGCAGCAGCGTCACCGTCTCCAGGGGGCCCTGGGTCCACAGTGCCCCATTCCGGAACCAAGAGAAGTTGGCAGGGCCACCCCCGGCTTCCCGGCTAACATTGCAAGTCAGGTTGGCTCCTGTGCCCTCTGGCAGCGTGTGTGACGGAGTGATGACCAGGACAGTGGCTGCAGAGCAGGCAGCACAGGCCCACTTAAGATAAGCTTCACTATGACTGCCTCCCCCAACCCCAGGGCAAGTGGCCCAGCCTCCCAGCCTCCCAGCCTCCCAGCCTCCCAGCCTCCCAGCCTCCCAGCCTCCCAGCCTCCCAGCCTCCCAGCCTCCCAGCCTGGAAGGGCAGGAAGGAGACCCTCTGGAGTGCCCGCTTGATGGGGGAGGAAGGCAAACTTCTGCTGAACTAGGTGGTTTCACGGGATAGACCCTCGTTGGAGCCAGAGGTTGCAGAGGAACAGGGTCCCGAGTACCAGCTCCTGACCCTGTGCCACCATTCTCTGCCCCAACTCACCCTGGGCATCGAAGATCACTGAGGAGGAGGCATTGCCCAGGGTGTTGCTGGCCTCGCACAGGTACAAACCCTCATCCTCCAGCACCGGGTCATGAATCTCCACACGCAGCAGGTTAGGGGCTCTATTGACCTTTGTGCGCTGGAAACAGCCCCCGCAGGTGCTGCAGCTGCCCCCTGATGGCAGGGAAGAGGCTACTACACGGTCCCTGTGGAGCAGCCGCAGCTGGGCTGGGGGGTCGCTGTCTACACGGCACTCCAGGACGCCTCGACGGCCGGCCCCAACTCCTGCCGCATCAGGGTCCAGCCGGGCAGTGAGAGTAGGCTGGCGTGGGGCATCTACAGGGAGGAAGAGCATGGGCAGTCATAGAAGACCACAGCCTCTGCCAGGGACTCACAGGTCCACCCAAGGGTGGCCGGGATCCCAGAAGACACTGGACAGTCGTGCTCAGAGCTGCCACAAACAGCTGTGCACAGCACAAGGACAACCAGGCCAGCGTGGGAGGAATTCAGGCCCTCTGCCTTGTGCCAAGCTATGGCCTAGTGCTGTGCTTAGTCTGCCCAGAGGAAGAAGTGCCACTTTCTAGTTTGAACAAAGGCACCGTGTGGGCTAGCAGTCACTCGCCTAACTCCCATGTGCTCCTGAGCAGGGGACCCTCACAGCAATCCCTGAGTCTTGCTCTCTGCTCTCTCTCTTCACCCCATCCCTTTCCCCAAGACCCTCCCTCCCTCTATCTTTGATCTTCAAGCCAGCTCTATTTAGGATAATAGGTAATGCCTAAAATGCCCTCATTATAGGGGCTTCTGGAGATGAATGGTCAAGGACAGCCATCAGCCGGGGCCTCCACATGATCTCACCCTGACACTAGAAAACCCCTAAGAGGTGGCTTCTCTTCCTGACAGTCCCAGGACATTGCTCCTCTCATGTCAGGGGAGGCTTTCTGGAAGCTAAGTGTGCCCTGAACATCAGTCAGCCCCTCGGGCTAATAAGGAACATCCACTGCTGATAAGACGCAGGTCCTGTGCTGAGAGGTTCTGCCCTCATGTCTCTGGGAGCCTGTGAGGGCACAAACTATGGGGCATGTGCACATATATATGAGTATGATGTCCCAGGGCACAGCTCAGGAGGAGGGAGCTTGGGCCTGGTGCCCATGGTGGGGCTGAGGCTAGGAGCAGAGGGCCCTAAAACATCTGGGATTGGAGGATGGGCCTGAGGAGACAGAAAAATCCTGCCTTTTTCCCCAAATTTCGGCCCTGGGTGGAGAGGTCCATGGTACTCAGGCCTGTGGCTGCCCTCCTGATCTAGACCCTGGGCAGGATAGGGGCCGGAGGGCCTAGAGGAGGTAGGGGTAGCTAATGGACCCCAGTGGACTGATCAATCCTCCCCAAGACAGGCAGGGGCCAGTGGGGAGGTTACTCACAGAGCACGGTGAGGACGGCAGGTGAGGAGGGCCCGCTGGCGCTGTGACCGTCCTGGGCCCGGCAGTGGTATGAGCCAGCATCGGTGCTGGAGGCTGCAGGGAGCAGGAGGCTGCTGCTGGGCCCCTCGAGAAGCAGGGCTCCATTCAGGTACCAGGAGAAGCGGATGTCAGGCGTTGGGCTCAGGCCGCTCCTGCAGCTCAGCGTCACCACCTGCCCTTCCACCACCTCTGCTGCTGGGCTGATGAGGAGGCGGGCTGCTAGCAGAAGGAGACAGGGAGGCTCAGCTCCCCTGCACATCTGTGGCTCCATGCCCCCCACTGCAGGAAGCCCTCCGGCATCCTCCTTCCCCCACACAGTTGTAGGTAGGTCTGGGCTTTATGCCATCAGCTCTATGAATCTTTCGACAATCAAGAGGGTTTGGCCTTGAAGGCCCATTCTGATCCATTGATAGTAACTGGCGGCAGCATGGCTAAGAAGGATTCTGAGCTGGAACCCAGGCTTATGTCAAAAACCTGGCTTGATTGATTAGCTACGTCTGCCATGGCCTCAGAATGAGGGAAGGGTAGCACATGCACTGAAAGTTGGAAGACCCTACTCTACTGTGCCTCCTGCGACTGATTCCTACCTGGCACAGACCCTGCCCCAGACATTTGATAATAAGAAACAAAGGAATGCACACGAAGGACCCTCCAAGTTCAGAGTCAGAATGTATACAAAAGCAATAATACAACCTGCCACGTCTCCCTTTTTACCTTGACTTCCACGAACCTCCCACATTGGGATGTGTCTGTATAGCCCGGGTCCTTGATGTGGTTTTTACTAGCCAGCTAGTTTAACCTCTCAGCTGAGGCCTTTGGACTCCTAGGAGAAAGAGGCCAAAGCAGGCCTCCTCCTCAAGTTCCCCCACCAGCCCCCGTGGCCATCTTACCATTGGCTTGGAAGTCCAGGGTGGAAGACGCATTCCCATGGGAGTTGGTGGCTGTGCACGTGTATTCCCCGCTGTCAGCCAGGCCCAGGTCTCGGATCTCCAGGCGCAGAAAGTTGGGGGCAGAGGAGACACTGAAGCGTGGGCTGTGGTCATCCTTGCCAGAGGTGGAGGCCAGGACAAGTCCCCCATGTGACAGCACCAGGGTGGCCATGGGCTCACTGACCACTGAGCAGTGGAGGATGCCCACCAGCCCTGCCTGTGTCTCCAGGAAGGCAGTTAGGACAGGGGCGAGGGGCGGGTCTGTGTGGAGAAGGGCCTGTCACCCTCAGACAAGGGTATTCCCTGGATCCCCCTTTATAGTCTATAACCCCTGTACCCCCTTTGTCCCATAAGCTCCTGAGTGCTTGCTGAACACACTTTTGTCCCTGGGCTGGGCAAATCACTTCAGTCAGTCTTTGTGGCAACCCTGAGAGTGGGAATCAGGTACCCTACTTTAAAGATGGGGAAACTGGCAAAGAGATCTGGCAGTGGACAGCATCTCCCCCAAGTGATCAAAGTGAACACTACCAGCAATGGGACACACTGACACCACGTGCCTCCTTATGTGATGTAGAGACAGACACAGCATCACGGCTGTGGGGTTCCTGCCTGAGTTCCAGGCTCCGTCTACTCCATTCAGACAGACACAAACTGAGGGACATCCACACAACAGCTGGCCTGCACTCTTCAAAGGTCAATGTGTTCATATGTGTGTATACAGAGCGTGTATGTATATGTGTTTACAGATAGAAAATGTGTACATGCATGCACACATATATGTGCCCGTGTATATACACATGTATATGTGTGCATGTGTGTATACACACATATACACACACACATAATATATATTTTAAAAGAGAGAAAGCATATGTAGCTAAATGTTAACAAGTGGGGAATTTAAGTTAAAGGTATATGATAATTCTTTGTACTCTTTTTGGAAGTTTGAACTTATTTCAAAATAAAGTTTTTAAAAATCAGACGAAACTGAGGCCCAGGGAGGTCAAAGCCTTGCCCAAGTGTGCAGAGCTTAAGGCCGCCTGGGCCCAGGACCCTAACCC
Organism: Miniopterus schreibersii; assembly: GCF_964146895.1. Classification (NCBI taxonomy): domain Eukaryota; kingdom Metazoa; phylum Chordata; class Mammalia; order Chiroptera; family Miniopteridae; genus Miniopterus; species Miniopterus schreibersii. The sequence goes on from NC_138110.1 coordinate 64,929,272, forward strand.
TCCTGCAGTGTCTTCACCCTTTGTCCCGGCTCCAGCAGTGTCCACCCCACAAATGGTCACTTACAGATGACCACCACGCTGACAGGCCCAGAGCGCTCCCTGCCCTGGGCGTACTGCACCTCGCAGAAGTAGAAGCCAGTGTCGGCCCTGGTAGCCGAGTGCAGCTGGAGGGTAGGGCTGTGGGCATCCTCCAACAGGGCATGGTTCTTGTACCAGCTGTAGTGCAGATCACTGGGTGCTTCTTTAGGCACGTTGCAGGTCAGTGTCACTGTCTGGTTTTCCTGGACAGGGCCTGCTGGGCTCACCTGAACCTCAGCCACTGTGGGGGCAGCATAGGGCACACTGGGGATATCCAGCCGACTTGCAGGCCCAACTTCTCAGAGTCCCAAGGTTGCAGCCACTCAGCCTAATCTCTGCATAGTCTACATCCCACCCCTTCTGCAGCTGAGCCTGCTGCACCTCTTCCCTGTTCACCGAGGTCCTACTGACACCCCAGCCTGCCAGGGAGGTTTGCCATCTGCCTGAGGCCAGGCTGGGACTCCACACCCATGTCCTAGGAGGCACCTTGACCTGGCTCCCCTCAGTCCCTGTGGCCTGGAACCCTTCCCTGCCCTCTGGTCAAGACCCAGGTTCACCCAGGACTCACTGAAGATGTGGAGGCTGAAAGGAGGCGAGGTCAAGGAGCCCACATTATTCACAGCTTGGCAGGTGTAGACTCCGGCATCATCCCAGGCTGCCTGGGACAACTGCAGCACACGGCTCTGGGATTTGAGGGGTGTCCCATCCTTGAGCCACTGCACAGAAATGACCTCGGGGTAGCTGCTGTTCACCTGGCAGGTGAGTGTGACCAGATCGCCTGGATGAATGTTCCCCTCCGAGGGGCTGAGGAGGATCTCCACACCTTTGGGAGCATCTGCAGGGCACAATGGGGGGTGTCACGTAAGGTGCCTTGGGTGGGCAGGGGGTGGCACACTTCTCTCCTCTCTCAACACTCTGCCCTAAGGAAGCCCACCCAGCTAAATCGTCAGTCCCATTAGTCCCCTTTTCCGGGGCTGCACTGCCCCACCTTGTGTCCTTGATCTCTTCCCTCTCCACTGAGAACCTGACAATGCAACACTTGGCCTAGCGTCCAACCCACCCTGCCTTCCAGGGCGCTCTGCCTCATGACACCGCCCACTGACCTCTATTCTATGTGGGGTCATGAGTACCACACTGCTTGCTTTGGTGGCCTGTGGTAGTTGTTGGTAAGAGACTAAGCGCCTGATGGAGGTCAAAGGCAGAGACAAATTAGCTCTGAGAATGGAGGAGCCATTTGGAAAGAGGGTGCCAACAATACAAAGAAACTGCATTTCTTTAAATCTTGTTCCAAAGCCTCGCTATGTAAATGTGCTAATAAAAACTCACATTTTCAAGTACTTAATCTATGTAGGTATGAAAATAGTAGAAGCTAATACTTTTGACTGGTTAGAGTGTGCCAAGCACTCCTCTAATTTTCATAACAATTCTATGAGATAGGAACTAGTGGTGATTGTTACCACCCCTACCTGAGAAAACAGAGGCTCTGAGATGCAAGTAACTTGCCCTAAGTATGCTCATTTAGTGGATGGTGGTGTTAGCCACCTGATACCTGTGGACAGCGGTTGTTCTAGAAGAGGCTGCCCCGTTTTATTGCATCAGGAAGATGCTCAATCATGTGGAAACGGCTTTTTCCCACAACCTCTTTGCCATGTCCGGGTGATACCCTGATCACCGTGAATGTGAACAGCCTTAGGCAAAAAAGGGTTAACCTCCCCCCCCCCCCCCCAGCATCCTCCAGAGCTGGGCTAAATCTCAGGGTCCTTGCTGCATGACCCCCAAGTCTCTGGCTCTTTGTCTCCCCTTCTGTGCCCAGCCTGGCTTCAGGGACAAGAGGTAAAAGGGAGCCATTAAACGTGGGAGAGTCATTACTTTGTGCTTGGCTATCTCTCTACATCTGCCCCACCCAGGAGGTCAGAGTGCACCCAGCCTTGCCTCAGGGGCGAGGGCTGTTTCTGTGGGCTGGAGAAGGAACTGGTTCCCTCTGGGGAGCCACAGCTGTGTGCTCAGTAACGAGGGTGTAGCCCCCAGCGCACTCACACTGCACTTGGAGGATAATCTCGCCCTTTGTCTTATATTCGGTCACGGAGAGCTGGCAGCTCAGGGTCCGGCCGTGGTCCTGCCAGGACAGGGCCATGTGGAGGGTCTCCTGGTGGATGATGCCTGTGGGCTCGAGCTTCTGGAGTTGGGAGGTGACTGAGCGAGCAGGGTCGTGGCCTTGCCACTGCAGGCTGATGGGCTCCTGCAGGCACGCGTAGGGAGTGGAGCAGTTGAAGTCAGCCTCCGTGCCCTCGCGGAGCTCTGACGGAGAGGCGATGGTGGGCACACTGGGCTTCTCTGAGAACAAAGACAGGAGGCTCAGGACGCCCCTTCACCACACTTGAGACCTCCTGTCCCGCAAACCCCAGCTGAGGGGCGAGCCCTGGGCAGGGGGCTTCAAGGGGAAGGAGGGATTGCTTTCTACTCCCACCCCCACTTGGGATGAATGCATGGAAGACACAAGGCTGGGACAAGGCTGGGACTAGGCTGGGGCTGGGACAAGGCTGGGACTAGGCTGGGGCTGGCGCTGGGGCTGGGGCTGGGGCTGGGTTTAGGATAAGGGTTGGGGCTGTGAGTCAGTGGGGCCAGAAGCAACTTGGGAGTCCCTTCCAGGCAGCAGCCAGGCCACCCCGTTCCTCACCTGTCACAGTGACCGCTGTGCCTCTGACATCTACCCAGCGGTTGACATCACTGATCTCGAAGCGGAAGTTATAAGTACCTGAGTCCTGGGGGCTCAGGTCCTTCAGCACCAGGTTGCACACCCTGTGCTCTGAGTGCCCCAGCAGCTGGGCACGGCCACGGAAGCGTGCTTCCACCTGCTGGGGGTTCTCTGAGTGGTAAACTACCTGCCGATTTCCTGAGTAGTCATAGTACCAGATGGCTGTGATGCCGTGGGGCACCTCCACGTTGTCAGGGAAACTGAAGATGCAGGGAATGATGAGGCAGGATCCCTTCACGCCCTGCACGGCCGGCGGACTGGAGACACCCCATGTGGCCAGGACTGTGGGAGGGGCAGACAGACAGGAGAGTAATGCAGGCCTGAGGTCACCCCAGAGCCCTGGATCTGCCCTATAAAAGGTACCCCAGATGGGCCCCAAACCCTGCCCTGCCCCCAGCAATACAGCCCCTCTGGGCGCCTCAGGGGAGGATCATTACTCTCTGTCATTGTCTTCCTGTACCTGCCCTTCAACCTCAGCAGCTAAACCTGTGACTAGGCACAGTCTAGTCTGCCAGGCCAGCAAGCTCACAGAAGCCAGGCCCTGTGAGATGAACAAGGCCAGTGAAACTTACCTGTTGAGTGCGGGGTAGAACGGGTCCATTGGGAAAAAAAGGGGACATCTGTAATACGTTCAACAATAAAGATAAATTTAAAAAAAAACTAACACTTACCTGTTGAGATGGATGAGGCCAGGTGGAGAAGCTGAAGCATGTAGCCCATGGCAGGTTCTCGCGCTGGTTCTGGTGCATAAGAAAGTGGTGTGCACTGTATTGGTTGGGCACACAGGGGCCTCCTAAGGAACCTCAGGGCACCTCAGCCTCAGAGCCTGCTAAGGGTTCAACCCTGTGTCCCTACATGCTATGCTGGCCAGTCCAATGAGAGGGCAGGGCTGCCAAGGACCTCTGGGGCAGCTGCCAACTGGGAGCCAGGAGCCCACATTCAAGGCTTGGACTTTACCCAGGAATGCCCTCACTTGGTGGAATGCACTAAAAAGCCTTCTGTGTGTTCCTAAACCCCACCCCAAGTTCTGCTTTCCCAGCCCCTCAAGGATGCTACCCCAGAGCAGATGAACAGCTGTTTCTCCCTTTCCCTCCACTTCCCAGTCCCTCCCTGCCCCTTCCTGCCACCCAAACCAACAGGAACTGGAACCCAGAGAGGCCCAGTGACTTACTCCAAGGCATTCAACAAAACTAATGGTTTCTTACTTGAGACTTATCTCCCTACCTCTAGCCTTACAAGCTATTAAGTCATATGGGGCTTGATTGAGCACTTAACAAAGTGTTGTCTTTAAGGGTCACTCCCTTGCTCAAAAACCTTCTATGACTCCCCATTGCCCATGAGATATAGGCCCAATACATCCCCTAAAAGGTCCTAATTTCTTACTCCCAGCTCTGCCTTCATTCCCTGCTCCCAACACACCCACACTGGGGTCAGTCCCATCTGCCCATGGGCTCTCCAGCTGACTAGCTGTGTTCCCACCACAAATGAGCTTTGCTTGTTGAAACTTTATTCATTCTTCAAGGTGTAACTTGAAGGCAGCTTCTAGCTGAAATTTCCCCTTTGGGGTTCCTGTAGCCACCCAGAGGCATCTCTGTACTTGTCTTGTCCTTGGCATCTTGTGAGAGCCTGGAAGTGGGGACATATGCCTTGCAGCACTGCAGAGTTCCCCAGGCTTTGCATTGGGGGTTTAGAGTTGGTAACAGGGCAAGTCTAGGTGCAACAGGGGGTAAAAGTTTCCTGTACAGCACATATCCCACAAACATGAGTTAATTGCCTGCTGTGTACCATGCATAAGAAGGCAGACAGACCCTATGCCATGGAATGTCCCTGGTGAGGATGGAGGTTCTAAGGGGTACCACAGATATGAATCTGAAGAGGAGAGAGGGCAGAAACACATATAACTAAAACTATAAAACTATTAGAAGAAAACATGGATGAAAATATTTATGACCTAAGATCAGGCAATGATTTCTTAAGTATGACACCAAAAGTACAAGCAACAGAAGAAAAAATAGATAAATTGACCTTGATCAAAATAACTTTTGTGAATCAAAGAATACTACCAAGAGAGTAAAAAACCCACAGAATGTGAGAAAATATTTGCAAATCATGGGGTTAGTATCATACACAAGGGATTAATATCTGGAATATATAAAGAACTACAACTCAACAACAAACTCCAAACAACCCAAATTCAAAAAATGGGCTAAGAACTTGGATAGACATTTCTTCAAAGATGATGTAAACTGGGCAATAAACCCATGAAAAGATGCTCAACAATATTAGTCTAAGGGAGATGCAGATCAAAACCACAATGACCCTGGCCTGGTGGCTCAGTTGGTTGGAGCGTTGCCCCATAAAATCAAAAGGTTGCAGGTTTGATTCCCAGTCAGGGCACATACCTAGGTTGGGGGTTTGAAGTTTCTCTCTCTCTCTCTCTTTTTCTTTCTTTCCCTTCTGCTCTCTCTAAAAACAAACAAACAAACAAAAAACATATCCTCGGGTGAGGATTTAAAAAACACACACAATGAGAATGGCTTCACAACCGTAAGAATGGCTATTAACAAATAAACAAAACCAGAAAGTAACAAATGTTGGAGGGGATATAGAGAAATTAGAAGCTTAGTGCATTGTTGGTGGGAATGTAAAATGATACAGCCCCTGTGGAAAACTGCTGGGTGTTTCCTCAAAAAGTCAGACATAAATTACTCAGCAACTCCACTCCTGGGTGAATTGAAAACAGGGACCGGGGCACTTGTACACCCAGGTTCATAGCAGTGCTATTCACAATAGCCAAAAAGTGAAAACAACCCACGTGTCCATCAACAGATGAATGAATAAAAATTTTTAAAAAGGTGTAGCCATACAACAGAATATTATTCAGCCATAAGAAGGAATGGAATTCTGATACCTGTTACAAGATGGGCAAAACTTAAAAATACAGTAAACCCTCGATTTTGTAGACCTCGATTTAACAGACTTTGGATTCAACAGACAAAATTTCTGGTCCGTAGGTCATATATGAAAATTAACACCCTGTTAATTTTAAAATGCTTTTAACCAAGATTTGCTTATAATTAAAATTAACAGGTTATTTTTTTGTTATTGAGTCACTGTTGTTTTTAACAAATTTTAGCTAATAGGCCATATGTTGGAAAAAACACTGTAGTAATTTCTCCGACAAAAATAAATATTACATATCTACAACTACTGTCTACATATTTAAATCAAAGAGTCACGGCTCATAAACAATGTTAAGCGAATGATTAGCACGTGGTCACACCTCACCCGTGGCCTGACTTTCTGCAGCAGTTTTAACGCCTTGGCCGAGGTTCCCACGTGCGCTGAGCCCCGCCCCAGCCTATGCATCTGTTTACTGGTGACTGGTGAGTGCATGCACTTACTCGTCCTATTAGTATAAATTTAAAATTACAGTAACACATATAGAAAACTTTTCTGTGAAGTTAAACTTTTTATGACTACTTAATTTTAATTACACAAACGTGTCTACATAAGTAAAAATAGGTAAACTAGCTAGTTTGTCGATTTTTTAACATATGCATTTGGAAAACCTACTATTATATAATGGACTTTCAATTTAACAGACACCCCTTCGCCCAAATTAGTCCCTTATATCGAGGTTCTACTGTATTATGCCAACTGAAGTCAGCCAGACCAAAAGGGCAAATATTGTAAGATTCCACTTAAAGAGATACCTAAAATAGGCAAGTTCATAGAGACCAAAAGTAGAATAGAGGATTTCAGGGGCTAGAGGGAGGGGGAAAAGGGGAGCTAATGTGTAATGGATACAGAGTCTGTGTTTTGGATGATGGTAAGGTTCTGGAAATAGGTAGTGGTGATGGTTACACAATATTGTAAATGTACTTAACACCACTGAATTGTACACTTAAAAATGGTTAAAATAGTAAATTCTATATTATGCATATTTTACCACACACAGATACAAAACCCATGTTGCCAGCTTTGCAGTCCTCCCTGGTCCTAAATGCTGACTCTGCAGAGTGAGAGGAAGGGCCTGGGGAGACTGGAAGTAGGGACAGGAAACTCATGACAACTCCCAGGCCCCAGCACATCAGCCCAGCTGATTCTGGTGGCTACTAGGGGGCATACCTGGTGAGGGCTGAGCAGACACCCAGGGCCTGGATGAAGTCAGAATTGCCTGTCAGGATGACAAAACAAAACTTAGCCAAGTGTGAAAGGAGACGGATGTCTTCATAGGGAGCACATCAAAGCAAAGGCAAGGGAAGGCCCAGAAGAGCACTGTTCCTCAGGAGATCCAGGCCCCTGGCTTTGGCTGCTCCAGCAGACGGGTCTGGTCATTTTCTGAGACCCAGTGGCTCGTTTCCAGTTCTTTGGGCAATCCTAGGCCTGCTCCTGCCCCAGGAGGCTGTATCCACACCCTCCACACCTGGTCTTTGGCCATAAGAAAGGCTCATGCTGGCCCAGACTGGGCCCTGTGACCTGGATGCTGGGCTGAAAGGCAGCCCACTGTACATGGTTGGGGCAGGTACGGCCCTGGAGCCCACGGCCTCACTGGATATCAGGGTCAGATCCTCTACAGCTAGGACATCAGCACAGCAACATGCATGTGTCTTGCTGATATCCCAGCTCCCCCTACTATTCCCATTTGGGGCCCTGGAAAGAGCAATGCTGAACCTAATGGTGGAAGAACGGTGGGATTTTAGACATACTGATCCCAGAATGATCCCAGAATGGCACAGGGATTTTTGGAACATGTGAGAGGACTTTTTTTTAGAACTACTCAAAATTACATCACGTAGATGTCACCTACAATTAGCCCAGCTCCAAAATACCTAAGGGGTCAGTTCCACCAGGGTCCGTCTTAATAGCTCAACCTACAAACCAGCCTCAGCCCAGAGAACTTTCCTGGGAAAAGGAAGGGCAAGAAGGACCCCAGAAAGGAAGACCCTTGTCTCTGAAAGTCTTGTATTGAATGCTTGGGTTAAGCTAAGTGTCCTGGTGTGCACCAGTGCCCCCTGATGGTAGAGGGATGATTGTGGATCCTGGGAAAGGAGCGGATATATTGGGGCTCTGAAACAACCTGGCCCTTAGGCAATGGCCATTTGGAAGTACATTGTTCGCCAGACCTCAGGAAGTTCCTGAAGTTCATCCTTACATCCCCAAGTCTTGGGTGCTCTGAAGACAGAGTTTTAAATCCTCACTCCTACCTAGACATGGGAGAGGTTGCATCAGGGTTGGGATGGGGTGGCCTGGCATGTGGTGGACACTCATGCCTGCTGCCTGGGCTAGAGCAAGTGAATAGGTAAAGTCTATGTGAGACCAAGTGTCCCAGAACAGCTGGGGAGGGTGTCCAGCCTGGGGAGGAAAGGTCAGAGCAGTTTCACTGTAGGCAGCTGTGCAGTATTCAGTTTCTGTTTCCCAGCACCAGGGCTTCTCCCCAACTTCCCTATCAGGCTGGAGAAGGAGAGAAATGAGGTGACATAGCCAGCTGGAGTGCTCTGTCCACTGATAGGAAATCAGGGAACAACTGGGCAATCCCAGGAGTACAGTATCTTTATAATAGTGGAAAGCACCAAATGTTTAACTCTGAAAGCCATATAATCCATAAATGATGTCTATTGGCCTTGAAATGGGTAGTAGAAATTTCACATTTTAATCTGGCTATAAGTGCCCTCAGTCTGAGCAGTCATTCCCAGAGCTTCCCTGAACCGTGCTGGAGGTCCTGTGCCCAGATGAATGATGCGGTGATGAATGACATAGAGTAGGATTGGGCTTAGAGCGAGGGGAAGACGAAGGTTGGGCTCCGCTGGGCTGGGGTGAAGGTGATGATCAGGCTGGAATTAGGGTTGACATGGAGGTGAGAGTGAGGGCTTGGGGTAAGGGTAAAGGCCGAGATTGTGGCTGGAGGGAGATGATGATTATTAATAAATGGTTGGGGCCCTAGCTGGTTTGGCTCAGTGGTTAGAGTGGTCTGCGGACTGAAGAGTTTTGGGTTTGATTCCAGCCAAGGGCACAAACCTCAGCTGCAGGCTCAATTCCCAGCCCTGGTTGGTACGAGAGTGGGAGGTAACCAATCGATGAGTCTCACTCACATTGATGTTTCTCTCTCTTTCTCTCTCTCTCTCCCCCTTCCACTCTCTCTGAAAAGCAATGGAAAAAATATCCTCAGGTGAGGATTAAAAATATAGTAAAATAAAATGTTACTCAGCTCCAAAATATGTATATTTCAATTTAAAAATTAAAAAAAAAAAAAATGGTTGGGGTTAGGATGCAACTGAGGGTGAGGTAAGGTTGGAACAGGGACCAGGCTGGGCAGGATGGTGGTTAGGATTGGGATTGGGGTTGGGGTTGGGATTGGGATGTGGGTTGGGGGAGATCTGGAGCTGTGAAGGGGTTTAGGTTATGAGTGCAGCTTTGATTAGTGTCTTAGGCTTGGGTTGCTTTGGCGTCCAGCTCCCACACCCAGATGACCCCCAGTCAACCTCCGCCCAGCCCCGCTCCCAACCCTCCACTCACCCTCCAGGCCCAGGGATGGGTACCTGCTCCACAGGGAAGTGGCTGCCAGGCTGGTGAACCGCAGGCGAGAACAGGAAGGATGGCCAAGAGCTCAGCTGCTGCTCGCTCCCCAGGGCTCTGCTACCCCGAGAGAAGAGATCCAGCCTCAGGGGTTGTTTCCTCTTTTCCCAAAGCCTCAGCTCTACTGCCCAGCCTAGAGGCTGGTCAAGGAGGCAGCTGCAGACCTTGCGCAATACCAGGACAGGAAAGACCTCCTTGGCAGGGGAAGGTCCCCGCCTGGCACGGAGAGACTTAAGTGAGCGAAAGTGGGATCTGGGGCCACGCTAGAGCCTCCTCTCAGACAAAGTGGAAAATGGTGGATTCTGTTCACCACTCTCTTTGGGGCCACTTGGCCTTTTGGGGGCATCTAAGAGTGGAAGGGAGCTTTCTACACACTGTTCCTCCTGATGGCTGGGAAGGAGGCAAACCTAGCCTGGGTAAGGGGGCCTTTCCAGGGCAACCAGACCAAAGTTTTGATTCTCCAAGCCCTTTGGGAGCCTCCCAATACCCTAATGTCACCTGGATATTTTTAGAAGAACCCCCCAAGAAACAGACCCCAGTTGTAGGGAACACAAGGACCCTGACATCTGGGACACTCACTGAGTCAGAAAAGGAAAGACCCCAGCATGACTGAGTTACCATTATAATACTGGAGCCCATTTTATTGAGGGCCTACTATGTGCCAAGCACTTAACATATGGGACAGATGTTAATTGCTCCAAAAAATCCTGGATACAAAGGATAACACATCTCTTTGTTTTGTAACTCAAATTTACTTCAACTCAGCCCCTGCCTATCTGTGGTGGTGGGGAGCCCAGCCATGGCAGATCAACCCCCCCTCTATCCTGTGGGCAAACCACATGTGCTGATAAAAAAGGACATGAAACCCTGAATGAGATGGACCCAGGTTCCCGGGACACAGTGGCCCAAAGCAGATGCCTCCTGACATTCTATCTGAAACCCTCAGGCCCCAGAGAACTTAGGTCTCTATCACTCTGTCCTCTTGGTAGCCCCTGTATCATTCCTAACCTGGGTTCATGTCTTCTTTGGACCCAGACACAATGGGATCATCCCATTGCTTCCTCCTCCAACCCCAACATAAGGCTTGTGGGCCCAGAGACTCCCAGCTCTAGGTCTGTGCAACTTACTGGCCCCAATCCTTCAGCCTACTGTAGACTACACACATCCACCCCATGGCTTCCTGGTGGGCGAAGCATATTCCGTAACGCATCGATTCTGTCTTAGCCAAAACTTATGTGGCCGATAGATGTGAGTGGACACGACATAAACAAAGTCCTGAAATTACTTGCACAGTTGGCCCTCTTGCATTTCTGCAATTGCCATGCAAAGGACATACTCCAGCTGACCCGCTGGTCCAAAGAGGACAGACATGTGGACCAATCCCACAGCCTGGCATGAAGCCCGGATGAGCCTGACCAAAGTCAGCCAAAACTGAGCCCATCTGCAGATACGTGTTTACTGTTGGATGTCACTGAGAATTCAGTGGTTGCTTGTTAGCTACAGTAGTAAACTTAAACAAGGGCCATGTCCCAGAACAGCACGCAAAGAACCTGCTTAGTTTTCCTTGGAATAAGGAAAACAAAGACTTGCCTACTTTGCCTAATCGGGAAACGTTACCTTTTGTTGTTCCCTTGAGTCTACAGCTGCCAAAGTAGATTAAAAAATAAAAATCCCTAGGCTATTTCTCAATAGGTCACACTGCTACACATACTTTTAACTTTCACACTCTGTGAGACAGGTGCTATTATTCTCATTCCAGATGTGAGAATCGAGGCATGGGGACATTATGCTTACCCAAGGCATAATATTCTGGCTGCAAATAAATAAATTTGACCTTACCAAAGAGATATACAGGTAACAAATAAGCACATGAAAAGATGCTCCATATGTCATCAGAGAAATGCAAATTAAAACAACAGTGAGATACCACTGCACATCCATTTGAATGGCCAAAATCCAGAACACTGACAACAGCAAATGCTGGCAAGGGTGGGGAGCAACAGGAATTCTCATATACTGCTCGTGGGAATGCAAAATGGTACAGCCACTTTGGAAGACAGTTTGGCAGTTTCTTACAAAATGAATCATAGTCTTACCGTACAATCCAGCAATCATGCTCCCTGGTATTTATCTAGTTGAGTTGAAAACTTATGTCCACACAAAAATCTGCATGTGGATGTTTATAGTAGTTTTATTCATAATTGCCAAAACTTAGAAGCAACAAAGATGTCCTTCAGTAGGTGATTGGATAAATAAACTGTAGTGTATGCCAGATAATGCAATATTATTCAAAGAAATTAGCTATATATCAAGCCATAAAAAGACATGAAGGAACTTTAACTGCATATGACTAAGTGAAAGAAGGCAATCTGAAAAGGCTACATACTGTATGATTCCAAATATATGACATTCTAAAAAAGGCAAAATTATGGAGACAGTAAAAATATCAGTGGTTGCCTGGTGTTGGGGAGAGAGGGATGAATAGGTGGCGCACAGAGGAATTTTTAGGTCAGTGAAAATACTCTGTATGATATTATAATGATGGATACATGTCACTATACATTTGTCCAAATCCACAGAATGTGCAAAACTGAGGGAATTGTAGCATAAGCTATGGATTTTGACTGATTATGATGTGCCAATGTAGGTTCATCAATTGTAACAAACTGGTGGGAGATGTTGATAACTAGGGCAGTGGGGTGGTAGGAAGGCTATGCATGTGTGGGGGCAGCGGGCATATGGGAAGTCTCTGTATCTTCCCCTCATATTGCTGTGAACCTAAAACTTATCTTAAAAAGAAACAAAGAAAGAACAGAGTTCACTGCATTCACTCTATTCTCCCAACAATTTTGGCCATAAATGGCAGGCACTCAACTTTGACATCTTCCATTACATGAAACTAACGCCCATGACTCTGAAGACAACTGACATTTTCAACCTCCAGGCAGGTGGCTCCAAGTGGTGTGCATAACTACATACATACCCATATTGTTTGGAGGTTGTAAGATAGAAGGAATAAAGGTCAGGGAGAAAATTCTTTAACAAGTCTTGGACTTTTATATCCTGAAATTTTATCTCATTGTAATTAAATGTATTAGATCAAAATCTGTCAGGAATTCTCATATACTGCTGGTGGGAATGCCAAATGGTACAGCCACTTTGGAAGACAGTTTGGCAATTCTGTCCTAAGAATGGCAGGTTCTGAAATAATAGAACTTTTCAGAATTAGGAAAGAGCAATGCTAGACATGTGAAATCTTGAGTATGAAGTTATATATGGCTAATAAATGTTTTCCTTTCATGACTTAATGGTGTTACTCTGAGTAAAATTTTGATAATTTTTTTTTACTTTTGCTCAGGAATAAACCAGCATAATTTAAAACAAAACAAAACATGTTTGGCTAAAGTACAGGAAACTCAAAATAACAGTGGTTTAAATAAAATGGAAGTGTATCTCTCTCTCCCTCAAGTAAGTATTGGCATCTAAGGCTAATATGGCAACGGTTCGATCATCATGAAACTAGACCTCTTCTTAATTTTTTGCTCTGCTATCTTCAAAGAGTTACTTCCACTCATGGTTCATAACCGCTGCTTGATTTCCAGCCATTAGATCTGCATTCCACAAAGCAGTATGAAGGAAAGAACAAACCCCTGTCTCTTAAGTGTAATTCCTTAAATTACACATTTTATTTCTGCTTATATTGCACTAGTCAGAAGTTAGTCATGTGGACTTATGCTTTAATTCCAATAGATGATGTGCCCAGGTAAATATTGGGGGCTCATTACTAAGGAGTGGGGGTGGGAGGAGATAAAGCCCTATGCTTGTATGGTGCGATCAAGACCACAATTCTATCATTCATTTTTTGGACCTACTGGGATCCCAGCTGCAGGCCCTTTCCCACCTCAACAGCATCTCTGCAGAACCTCCTGTCTCCCCCAGAGGGCGCCAGAGTCACCAGCTTCTCTTCAGACCCAATTGCAACATCTGAGTTGTGGACAGTTCAGTCCACAGTAGCCCAAGGGAGATCTTCTGAATGCTGCTATGGTCAGTGCCCCCGCCTGTAAGAGTTCTGCAGCGCAGTGGTTAAGCATCTGGACCCTGCACAGAGCTGAGTTCAAATGCATTCACCCCTGTGTGATCATGGTGAAGTCACTGAACCACTCTGAACCTAAAGTCCTCCAGACAGCTAGTGTGAAGTTCCCCACAGGGCTTGAAATATAAGATAAGCTCTGTGAGTGCATAGTGAGAGTGGATGAAGGCTGTGTTCCCCTTCTCCCACCTAAAGTGCAGTCTAACCCAAAGCTATACCTATTTTCCCTTATTCAGTCACTTCATACAGCCTGTGGTCTGTCCCTCTGGCTCTCTCCCCTGCTCATGCGCCTTGTACTCACTCTCTCCTGCTCCCCAGGGCTCTGGGGTTCTTAGGGAGACTTAAGGACCACCCTTGTCCCCAAACCAGCAGCCAGATCTGTGGGATGACCCACTGAGGGACTGGCTTTGAGGCCAACAGGCCCACAGAGGCCTCACAAGAAAATTAAAAGGCCCAAGTTGTGGGTCCTCCCTTCCTTCTTCCTGTGCGGGCTCTGGGTGTCCAGTATGAACATTTTCAGCCCCAAGAGGCCCCATCTGTGCAGAGCTGGATGGAGTTACACACATTTAAACCACCACACCAACTTCCAGTTCTAGATGGTGGGCTGAAAACATGTCTCTACCACCTCTAGCCCCTCAAATACCACCAAAAGCACAGAAAGGAAAGGAAAAAAGGAAATAAATCCATAGGGGAGCTGAGAACAGGGTGGCTGGGGGTGAGGGATATCAACTGCCCAGGGATTTTGATTGACTTCTAGAAGACAGAAAAAGGGCTGATTGCAATGAGGGACAAATCAGGGCGGAGGAAACCACAAGCAAAGCTTCATGCCTGAGAGATAGCTGACCCAGAGGCCAGAGAAGGTTTGGAAAGCAAGAGTGGGCTCTCTAAGGGAGACGACACACCTCAAAGGAACGACAGTAGGCATATGGACCTCTCTGTCCCTCACCGCTAATGATCCAGGGCACAGGAAATACTCTACAATGATGCCAATACCAACCAGCTTTCCTCTTTGTTCAGAAAGATGAATTGGTCACCAGGTATTACCAGACAGCTGAAAAATAAAAATAAAAATGAAAATGAAAAAAGAAAGGGGAAAGATTAAGAAAAGAATAGCAAATAGCTATTGAGCTCTTACTGCGGGCCGGGCATGTCTAACTCATTTACTGGCCCTCTGAGCTAGGTGCTATTGTTATCTCCACTCCTCAGGAAACCGTGTCACAGGAAGGTAACGTAACTTGGCTGAGGTTTGCACAGCTAGTGAGGGGCAGAGAGATGGAATCTGAACCCAGACAGTTTGTTTCCTGCACTACTCAGTTCTACTGCCTCTTTTATAAGCTAAACAAAAGGTGAACAAACTGACCCCAGAGGAAAGAGATAATTGAAAGAACAGAAGAGAACTTATTAAAAGAGTCTAATACTATTACATTCATAAAACAAAAAGAGGCAGCTATGAAAATAAATCAAGAAGTAACCCTTGGGCCCCGCCAGCGTGGCTCAGCGGTTGAGCATCGACCTAGGATCCAGGAGGTCGTGATTCGATTCCCCGTCAGGGCACATGCCCGGGTTGCGGGCTCCATCCCCAGTCAGGGGCGTGCAGGAGGCAGCCGATCAATGATGACACTCTCATCACTGATGTTTCTCTCTCTCCCTCTCCCTTCCTTGCTCTAAAATCAATAGAGATATATTTAAAAGGAAAAAAGAAGTAACCCTTGGTAACTTAAAATAGAATCACTGAAATTTTAAAAAATTCTTTTAAAAATTTCAGTAGAAGGAAACAAGATGGCGGCGCAGGGAACCGCGGATGCACCACCTTCCGCAACCACATCAAAATTACAGCTAAAATACAGAACCACCATCACTCAGAACCTCCTGAAATCTGGCTGAACAGAAGCCCGACAACCAGGGACCTGAAGAAGCACCGAGACCGGGACGAGGGGCGGAGACGTGGGCGGATAGGGGCTGAATCAGAGAGATGCGGCCGCGGGCCCACACCTGGTGCCGTGGGGTAAACCCAGGAGGGAATCTTGGCGGTGGGGGTTTCCCGGAGGAGTGAGGGGTCCCAGCCCCACAGCAGGCCCCCAGCCCAGGGCTCCAGGGCCAGGAAAAGACGTCCCCAGAACTTGGGGCTGTGAAACCAGCGGGGACTGTCTCTGAGGGTCTCGGAGGCTGCGGGAGCCCCAGCAGCTCCTCTTAAAGGGCCCGCGCACGGACTCACTCAGACGCTCCCTCTGAGCCCAGCGCCGGGCAGCAGCTTGACAGGAACCTGGGACATTTGGGGAGGAACTAACCTGCCTGAAATCCAGGTGAGAGTTGGAGGGGCGGCTTCCTCCTAGGCAGACCGGCTGGCAGAGGCCTCCCAGCACACAGCCAGCAGGCAGGGGCCATATGTGAATCGCCAGCACCTGACTCGCACCTTTGGCCCCGCCCTGTGATCCTGGAGGCCCCGCCCCTCCCCACCTGCAGCTCATCCAGGCCATTTCCAGGGGCTTTCCTATGCAAGTGGCCTCTGGAGCCTCATGCTCAGGACTTTCCTAAAATCTCTCAAACAAGCAGCAGTGGGCCCCACACGGCTTGATAAGCGGCCCCAGGCCTGGCACTAGCGGCAGCCTGCATTGGCTCATAGCTGGGCCTCTCCTGGACACCTCCAAGCCCAGAACAAGTAGCAGCCAACTAAAGTTTGCTGTGTAGCTCATGCTGGGTGGCCCTGGGCAAGGCACTGGGACAGGCTGACTTTGCACCTCCTGGGAGGCCCAGAGACAGGGCGTCTGGTGGTCAGATTCAACCACGCTGGATTACAACCTTACCACATCCATGAGTGACACACTCAAGTGGTGCACTTGGTGAACACCAAAGCCCCACTGAAGTAAATCCTGTTCCATAGGGGTGTCTCCAGCACAGCAGCTCTCTGGCTGTAGTTGCGGCTGGTCCTCATAGCTGATTGGCCTGGGGGTCAATTCCTCCCAGGGACGCCAACAGCAACCAAGGCTCAACCACCACAGGACAGTGCACACAGCCCACACGGGGAGCACCTAGAAGGCCCAGCTCAGGTGACTGGGGAGACTCAGCCACTGGACCCTACAGGATACCTACTACACAAAGCCACTCTACAAATTCCAGGAGACACAGCAGCTCTACCTGATACATAGAAACAAACACCTGGAAGCAGCCAAAAAGTGGAGGCAAAGAAACATGTCACAAAGGGAAGAACAGAAGGAATCTCTAGAAAAGGAACTAAATGAAATAGATCCAAGCAAGCTAACAGATACAGAGTTCAGAATAATGGTTATAAGGATGCTCAAGCATATTAGTAAGAGTATTACAAAAACAACTGAGAAAATCGATGACATAATAAAGTACCAATTTGAAATGAAGGCTACACGAACTGAAATGAAGAATAATTTACAGGGAATCAACAGTAAGTAGAGTAGAGGATGCTGAGAATCAAATCAGCAATTTGGAACATGAGGAAACAAAAAAGACCCAACAAGAAGAGCAAAAAAAAAAAAAAAAGAATCCAGAAATACGAAGATAGCATAAGCAGCCTCTGGGACAACTTCAAGTGGCCCAACATTCATATTATTGGGGTAACAGAAGGAGAGGAAAGAGACCAAGAAATTGAAAACCTATTTGAAAAAATAATGACAGAAAATTTCCCCTACCTAGGGAAAGAAACAGATAAGTCCAGGAAGCACAGAGGGTCCCAAATAAGAGGAACCCAAAGAGGCCCACAGCAAGACACATCATAATTAAAATGCCAAAGGTTAAAGACAAGAGAGAATCTTAAAAGCAGCAAGAGAAAAGCATTTAGTTACCTACAAGGGAGCACCCATATGACTGTCAGCTGATTTCTCAACAGAAACTTTGCAGGCCAGAAGGGAGTGGCAAGAAATATTCAAAGTGATGAAAAACATGGAACTACAACCAAGATTTCTCTACTCAGCAAAGCTACCATTTAGAATTAAAGGTCAGATAAAGAGCTTCACAGAAAAGAAAAAGCTAAAGGAGTTCATCACCACCAGACCAGCACTACAGGAAATGTTGAAGGGTCTTCTTTAAGAAGCAGCCAGTGAATGAAAGAATCTGATGAACTAAATAGATCCAGAGACATTGATGCATGCAACAGACGATCATATTTCAGAGGGAAGAGGGAAGGGGGGTGGAGGGTGGGAAGAGATTAACCAAAGAAGTTGTATGCATATATGCATAACCCACAGACACAGTCAATAAGGGGGTGAAGGCCTGGGGAGGGGGTAGGACCAAGGTGGAGGGGGTCAATTGGGAGGGAAAAATGGGACACTTGTAATACTTTCAACAATAAAGATAAATTTAAATAAATAAATAAATAATTACTTCCTCAAAAAAAATTTTTTTAGCAGTAGAAAAGAGTGTCAACATTTGTGATTTGGGTGTCCAAAATGAATTCACTCTTCTTTTGATAAGAAAAAAAAAATTACTTTGATTCCCCTGCTGTATTCTCAAACCCTTTGGGTTGGGTGGGATTAACAACCCCTACTCCCACCCCCGTTTGCTACATAAGAGGAACTTGCTGCTGGAAGTCCACCATGAACCACTGGGAGATAAACACAACATTGACGACAAAGGAAAGATATATAGTGACCCTGGTCCTTGATGACATCATTGGAGTCCCTGCATCAAGCCTTACCTGAAGCTAAAGGGTGAGTGCTTCTCTCTCTCAATATCCACTGGTTAAATCCCATAGAAGGACTCCATGAATCCATGCTTCAGTTGTGTGTCCATACCGCAGATAAGTCACCATCAAGGTAAACTGCCAGGCCTTGGGTACAAGCCCACTCCAAAGGCACTGCAACTGCAAAGCAACCCAAGTCACACAACTGGACTAAGGGAGAAGCAGTTCACAAAAAGAATGCTGGGTAAACACAACACCTGCCACATCTCACTACATGGATAAAGGACCCAGGCTGGGGAAAGTGTGCATGGCAAGTAGGCTTTGTGGTCACATAACGGAGATGACATCTGTTTCTTCTCCCAGAAAGGAAAAAAGAAAGGCAAATAGAAAACCAGAAACAATAAAACCTATTCCAGGGGCCAAATATGAAGCAAACACATGTGAGGCATGATTTTGAGCAATTAGTAGAGAGGAAGAAAAGAGTCTGTCAAAAGGAAGGGAGGGAGGGAGGGAGGGAGGGAAGGGAGAGATTGCACTTGTTGATTTTAACATTTCACACAGCAAATATTCCCCTTGGAGGAGCAGAGGGTAGAGAAGATGGCATTACACTTCCTTCTCAATTGGAGCTATCTCGTGACTTGGTTCTGCAGTAAGTAATGCTTATATAATCATGACTGGTTAGTTTTCAGTTTTCAGAATCAAACTAAAGCTAAAGAATGGAAGATTTCATTATAATTACAGAACACAATGTGTTATAAACTTTGACCATGGGAATGTAAGGATAAAACCTCTGTTGGTTTTATCTGCCACCTTCCTTTCCTACTTCCTTCTCATTTCGGTGGCAGATGGCATAGGGGCTAATTGTGCCTATACAGTGGTGGGGCTCAAGAAGCCCTGTCTTGCCCAGCTGGTGTGGCTCAGTTGGTTAAACTTCATCCCACACACCAAAAGGCTGCCGCTTCAATTCCCAGTCAAGGCACATGCCCAGTTACAGGCTCGGTCCCCAGTAGGGGGCGTGCAGGGGGCAGCCAATCTATGTTTTTATCTCTCTCTCCTTCTCCCTTCCTCTCCCTTTAAAATCAATAAAAAACATATTTTAAAAAAAATTTTTTTAAAAAGAAATACTGCCTGAAGTTGATGGAAGAGAAACTAAGTTTTAAATGCAGTGGGCATTTAAATTAAATGCAGTGGGAGAGCTGAGAGATAGTGTGGCTTAAATTCTTGCTTAAATGATGAGCTATCATTAGACACTCTCGAGTTACTAAATTTAGAAACAGGTAAACATATTAATTAATACTATGAAGTTAAAACTCTGGAATAGCTACAAATGGAAAAGGTTCTGAGGAATGGAACTGGGTATAGCGAATTTTGGGTTTTTGTTTTGTCCCATTCTGTAGTGGTTGAACTTCTTTACTGACACATATTATACCATATCAGAAGTCCCCACCCACCCACCCCTGGGCTCTACCTCCTATGAGCAGATGGAAGGCTGACACTCCCTTCCCGCCTCTTTCTAGTTTGTCTTCCTGTTTGTACTGCAGAGGCTGGAAAATGAAATTTACATTTCCCAGCCTCCATTCCAGCTACCTTAATGCCACCACCCCATGCAGACATATTAATTTCACACTTCACCAAACTGGTCAAATAATAATCTCTCCAAAAAATCTGGAACAAAAACTAAGAGACGTTATTTGGCATCTGCTTGTAGCTGGAATGAAGGTCAAATAGATTCAGGAGCTGTGGGATGAGCACATGCATGGAGAAGAAAAAAAAGGAAAGGTAAGCTCTTAAGAGAATGAAAAACAACCACAGACTGGGGGAAAATATTTGCAAAACGCATATCTGCTAAAGGACTTGTATCCCAAATATGCAAAGCACTCTTAAAACTCAACAATAAGAAATCGAACAACCCCATTAAAAAATGGGCAAAAGATCTGAACAGATACCTCACCAAAAAAGATATACAGGTGGCAAATAAGCATATGAAAAGATGCTCCACATCATATGTCATTAGGGAAATGCAAATGAAGATAACAGTGAGATACCACCACACACCTATTAGAATGGTCAAAATCCACAACACTGACAACAGCAAATGCTGGCAAGGGTGTGGACTCTCATTCTTTGCTGGTGGGAAAGCAAAATGTTACAATCACTTTGGAAGATAGTCTGGCGGTTTCTAACAAAGCTAAACATAGTCTTACCATACAATCCAGCAACCACGCTTCTAGGTATTTACCCAATTGAGTTGAAAACTTGTATCTACACAAAAGCCTGTCTACAAATGTTTATAGCAGCTTTATTTATAATTGCCAAAAACTGAAAGCAACCAAGATGTGCTTCAGTAGGTGAATGGATAAATAAATGGTGTTACATATATACAATCGAGTATTATTCAACAATAAAAAAGAAATAAGCTATCAAGCAATAAAAAGACATGGAGAAAACTTAAGTGCAGATTACTAAGTGAAAGAAGCCAATCTGAGAAGGCTATGTACTGTATGATTCCTACTATTTGACATTCTGGAAAAGGCAAAACTTTAGAGGCAGTAAAGAGATCAGTGGTTGCCAGAAATCGAGGAGGGGAGGGAAGACTAGGAGGAGCACAGAGGATTTTTAGGGCAGTGAAAATACTCTGTTTGATACTGTAATGTGAATATATGATATGTATTTGTCAGAGCCCATAGATGTGCAACACAAAGATTGAATCTTAATGTAAACTGTGAACTTTAGCTAATAATGTATCAGTATTGGTTCATTAACTGTAACAAATACACCACACTAATCCAAGGTGTTAATAATAGGGAAACTGTGTGTGAAGGAGATAGATGGGAACACTCTGTACTATCTGCTCAATATTTTTGTAAATCTAAAACTGTTTTAAAAACAGTCTATTAATTTTTTTTAAAAAAGCAATCTGCAACAAGAATGTAGCAGACATGCAGAGAGCCGCAGAGAGGAGGGTCCATGTAGCAACAGAGGGAGGAAAGTGGCCAGGGGGACAGCTCCCTGATCGCTGGAATATTTCCAGTTCCTTGTTCCAGGCCCTTGCGAAGCCCAGATGCTCGCCTCTGTCCCCACATACTATGACATACAAGCCCCTGTGTCCCTTACTTATACTGCTCTAAGGGGCTTTTGTTACTTGGGTAACACTTCTAAAGCCATCATCCAAGTGGACCAGTTTCAGGTGATGTGATGACAGAAGAGGTCTAGTCTAGCAACCAAAAAATAATTTCAGCATATTTCAAGTTCGCGTGTTTTCTTGAGTACCATAAGAGAGATACTTGCAACATCTTACAAAATCTTCTTTTCTTCCCTGATCCACTCTCCCACACGATATAGTTTCTCCTACAATTCTCTCTTTAAAAACTCCTCACCTGGCTGCTGTGGCTCAGTTGGTTAAGCATTTGTCCCATGCACCAAGAGGTCGCTGGGGTGATTTCCAGTCAGGGCACATGCCTGGGTTGCGGGCTCGATCCCCAGTAGGGGGCCTGTGGGAGGCAGCTGATCAATGTTTCTCTCTCATCAATGTTTTTATCTCTCCCCCGCCTCTCTCTAAAATCAATAAAAACATAATTTAAAAAAATAATAATAAAATTTAATTAAATAAATAAATAAAAAGTCCTCAATGCCCTGGCTGGGTGTCTCAGTTGGTTGGAGTGTTGTCCCTTAACCAAAAAGTGTATGGTTTTGATTCCTGGTCAGGGCACATACCTAGGTTGTGGGTTCAATCCCCAGTAGGGGCACTTAAGGGAAGCAACTGATTGATGTTTCTCTTCCACGTTGAAGTTTCTCGCTCTCCCCCTTCCCTTCTCTCTAAAATCAATAAAAACATACCCTTGGGTAAGGATTTAAAAAATAAAAACTCCTCAGAACAACTTTCCCAAACGCTAGTCTCTACACCTTTTGTCTTCTCCCAGCCTCCCTCCATCCTAATTCTGCATCATCAAAGCCAAGGAGCCTCTGGGGAGACAGAATCCTCCTGAGATGATGTTAGAAGGAATGGATGAAACTAAGTGGAAAAGCCAGAATTGCCTATCATGCGCACACTCTGCCTGGGTGATCTCATCCCTCTATGGCTTCAATTACCATCTTCATAAGGATGGCTGCCAAATCTCTACCCGCAACTCCAAGCTCAGCTCTGAGCTCCAGATCTGTATACCAACTGCCTTGTCAACATTTCTCCTTGGGGTGGAATCACATAGGATTACATTCTCCGATGAGTAACAGACCCAAAATACAGCATCCTAAACAATGGAGTTTCTTTCTTTTGCATGTAAAAGTCTAGAAGTGCACAGCCCTGGGCTGGCATGGGGACACTACTCCATGCCATCTCCTTGCAGGTCACTGCTATGCTATTACTAGGGTGTGTCCCCCACCTTATGATCCAACATGGTGGCTAGAATTCCACTCATCCCATCCACACTCAAGGCAGCAGGATGGAGAAAAGCAGGATGAGGGACAGAAAACAATGGGCAACCAACAACAGAGATGAAAGCCTGGGACATGCCACATAGCGTATCTCATTAGCCAGAACTTAGTCACATGGCCGTGCCTGGCAGCGAGAAAGGCTGGGAAATCTATTCTGTATGCCGGGTGGCCATGTGCATGGCTAAAAAGAGAAGATTCTATTATCAAGAAAAAGAGAACAGATATGGGGGAGGAATCAGCCAGCATCGTCTACACAGCAGGCCCACGATCTCCTCCAACTTGGTGTGACTGAAGTGGAATCATCAGCTTCCACCAACATTTCCTTTTCCCTCCGAGTCTCTATACCCCCACGCTCTAGCAGAGGGGCAGCTCTGTGGGGCAGGGGCTGGCAAGGGGAGGTGTCACTGGGGCTAAGTGAAGGGGTGAACAGAGATAAAACTGCGCAGTGAAGCTGAACTTCCAGTGGTCCAGAATAGAGACTGAAGACCCCAAGCAGAAGATACCCAGGTGGAGCAAGTGAGGTTGGGGTTTCCTGAGCAAAGGGCCAAGGGTGCCTGCTGAGGTAGGAGACAAAGGTAGGTCTATACTCGAAAGTACCGGGGACAAGCACACCCAGCCCCTCATTCAGCTAGTGGCGGATCCTGTCCATTCCATTCTGCCTCCTGTTCACTCCACCATCCTTGCCTTTGCCGGCACCTTTCGTTCTCCTGGAATGCCCTTCCTGCTTCTCCACGTGGATAATTCTCTGTCATCCTTCAGGGTTCAGATCAGGGTCACCTCCTCCAAGAAAGCTTCCCTGTGTCCCTTCTGGGAACTCGAATAACATCACACTGCGGAAGGGGCTGCACGTGGGCAGTGGCCATGAAGAATTCTTAGGTATGGGGCCAGTTCTGGTGCTTTGGGTGTCATACAGGGCACGGTATTAGGGGGGCTCAGCAGGAAGGTGGGACCCCAAGGCCTTCTTTATATGAAGGAGGAGGTGCCAGCTGCCCTTGCAACAGTGGAGGTAGGGTACCACCGAGGCTGAGCCTTGGATTCCTGGCCATGGGCTGGGCCTCCCACATTCCCATCCCCAATGAGGGAAATTATGCAGACCGAGGCTGTGAGCCACAGAGAGGAAGTCCTTCGGGTGGAGGCAGGCGGAGTAATTCCTGGAAGGAAGCCTGCACCTCAGGAATCTGATAGGGGAATACTCTAGAGGCCTCTGTCCCAGGATCCCCACCTCTTGCCCCCAGGAAGGGGCAGGCAGGGCTGGACAGCCATCCAGGAGATCTGCCCCTGGGTGCCCAGGAATTGCCCTCCCTTCATCAGCCTCCTGAAACATGTGGCCCAGGCAAGAGCACAGACTCTGGGACAGCCCACTGGGTCTGTGCTCTGTTCTCTCTAAGTCTCAGCTTTCTCCTCTGTGGAATGAGGATGGTGAGTCGTCGCCCCCCCCCCCCCCCCCGAGGGTGTTGTAGCAGAGTAAGGAACCCAACTAGGTACCAGCACACCATGAGGCACAGTCAACAGGGTCTACTGGTGTAAAAAGCCTCTGCCCACCCTACCTTCCCTCCCAAGGTAGGCTGTGGGGGCACCTACCGTCCCCCCAGTGCTCATGCACTCCACTCAAGTGCAAGTATGCATGGGTGTGTCCCAAGCTCTGGGGTGGGAAAAGCAGCCAGGCTTGGGCAGGGTGGAGGGGAGACTGAGAAGTTTTCTCCACAGCCCTCAGCACACATAGGCTTAGGTGGAGGGATGGCATGTCCTAAAGACAAACGTCACCCTCTCCCCTAAAACTGACATGCCAGGCCAGGCAGCGGGCACCAGGAAAGGAGAGCCTTACTGCTGCCTTCCAAACCCAGAGAGTCTTCCTAAAAGCCCCACCTGATGGTGACCAGGGCTGGGGGCTCTCTAAGAAGACACAGCACCCACAACAGGACCCAAGGGGCCAGTTTCTCCCTGAATGCCAAGGGAGAGAAGGAGTCCTGACCTCCCAGCAGGTCAGGACTGGGTGCTGGCCCAGGTGGAACAAAGGGTGAGAAGCACAGAAGGCAGGTGTGCTCGAGGGGCAGGAGATGGGGCTGGAGGTTAGGGCTGGGAAGGGCAGCTTGAGAGGTCAGTCAAGGGCAGTCCACACCTTGGATCTCCTCCTTTAAGTAATGGGGAGCCCTGGAGAGTATAGGAGTGGTGAAGTGATGGGACCAGATTTGCACCTTTGAAAGTCTCCTCCAGTTGCATGATAGGGGTGGACTGGAGGGGCAGGGCTGGCAGCACTGGCATCCATGGGAGAAGATCCTAAGCAAAGGCCAGAGGAGGGAAGCCTGGCCTGAGAGAGGCTGCTCCGAGGACACTCTCAGAGGCTAATCTTTCCCATGCTGCCCCCATGGGGGGGGGCAGGAAGCCGGTGAGGTCAGTGGGTGGGCCCACAATGGTGCTCAAGGGAAGAAGAGGGAGGTGCAAGAGCAACAGAGAGGACAGCAAAGGGCAGGGGCTCTGCAGGACACTTGTCCACACCCACCTGGGCGCAAACCTTCTGATGGCAATTGAATCGAACCTCCTCTAACTTGGAACAGGATTCACCAGGATTAATGCTGTCCTCTGTGTCAGACTGGAAGCTGCCCAAGGGTGGGGGCCTGTGACTCCTGAGTCAGATTGAGCTGAGGGGGCCTGAAATGGGAGGGGAAAGGCTGCCCAGGGATCCCCACCCACCCACAAGTCTTCACTCCTGCTCAGAGCCCCTCAGAGATGAGCCCATCTGGGGAGCTAAAGGGGGGGATGGAAGAGAACTGGGAGGGGAAGGAAAAAAGAAAAACAACTGAGGAAAAAAGGAGACATCTGTAATACTTTCAACAATAAAGATAAATTTTTTAAAATGCTATTCTAATTCAGTTACAAAAATCATAAAAAAAGATTATTTGTTAACATTGTATACAGTTGCCCATAAATTGATTGACTGTGAATCCAAAAAACAAACAAGAGGCAGGTTGCATTTGAGAGGCCAGACCCTTCGTCCCTTCCCCATACACTTACCTACAGCCACTCTTCAGTCCTCCCAGGCTCTGCTTGGCCTCTGAAACGAGAGGAGGGCCTGCCAGCCCCCACCACACACCTATCACACTCACAGGCAGACAAACACAAACACACACACAAGATACGGTTACACGTATGAGTAATAACACAGACAAGGTCGCACAGACATCCTAAGAGATACACTCACACTCAAACACAGATATGCACAGACACACAGTCACAGACACACACACACACACACATACAAACACAGACACACCAACAGACACTCACACTGTTGACTAGATACCTTGCTGGCTTACTGGCCAGGTAGTGACATCCAAATTGTCTGGTGCAGCACACCCCCTGCCCCCAACCTCCTTGCAGGTGGCTCTGGGGCAGTGACCCTGACAATAAGGACAACAAGCCTAGGAGAGGTGACACTTTAGCTAGGGAGCCTTTTAGATGGTCAGAGAGGAGGAGGGAAAGTACTCCAGGGAGGAAAAATGGCCCCTGCAAAGGTCTGGAATGGGAGACGACTGTGAAGCTCAAAGAACTGTGGGGGCCTTGTCTTGGGAGGGGGTTGGAGGAGCAGATGGGAGACCAGGTACCTTAGCACAGAGAGCAGGGCTGAGCCAGCCTGAGTCTCTCTGGGGGCACATTTGTGGAGGTGAAGGGGTCCCCTGAGGCCCCACCAGAACAAGGAGGTCCTAGGGGTCCCTGTCAAGTGGCTCAGTCGGTTGTGGGTTCAATTGCCTATGGGAAGCAACCAATGGATGTATTTCTCTCTCAAATCATTAAACATATTCTCGGGTGAGGGTTTTAGAAAAAGGAGGTCCTGGGGGCCGCAGTCAGTCAGCTTCCTTACAGGGGCCTAGAGAAAGGGGGTCTCCACCCTGCAAACCCTCTTTTTGGAGGCTGCCTCCCAGCATCCCCAAGAGGACCTGGGTTAGGGCAGGAAGAAGGCTGGGAGCCCGCACAGAAGGGCAGCTTGGTTGGTCCTTGCGGAGGTAAGATGAGTTCTGAGTGAGCCCCTTGCCACGAGTGGGCCCCAGCCTGTGAGTACCCTTCTCTCTCTGCCCCAAACTTCAGCAAGGACAGAGCTAGGCCCCAGACCCCAGAGTCAGCCTCCACCCTACATGCACCCTCCTGCCTCTCCCCTTGGAGACCAGGCTGGGGCCCGCAGGGCGGGTGGTCTGGGTCAAAGGCCTGGGGGGCCGGGGGCGGGCTTTCCCTCCCCTGAGTGTGGGCTCTCCAGACGCGCTGGCCCCAGCAGGACCCGGGTGGGCCTGTGGGGCGGGCAGGGGAGCTCCCCCGCAGCGGAGCCGCAGGAGGCCGAGGGGGTTTGGAATTCCTCTTCCCCTCCCTCCACCCCCACCCTTCTCCCCACCCCCCGGGCTGCCGGGGAGCGGGACCGCCAGGCGCTGCGGAGGCTCGGGGAGGGGCCCTGGAAGCGCTCGGCCGGGCCCCTCGGCGGAGGCCCCGCGCAGGCAGGCCCCGCCCCGGCCTCGCACATCTGGGCTGAGCGCGCGGGGCCCACCCGGCGGCGGGGCTGGCGCGGCCATCCGGCCTGGGGGAGGGGGCGGCGGGGTGGGCGGTGCGGGCGGCGAGGGGCCGGGCGCACGTCGAGGGCCCTGCCACAGGCTGCGGGCCGCGGTCGAGGCGGCGGGACGGACACCGCGCTGCGGGCAGGGAGGAGGTGAGTTCCGGGACGGGGCCTGGAGGGCTCCCGGAGGGGAGCAGGGCGCACGGGGTGGCCGTCCCGTCTGGGGCTATCCCGTCCTGGGCCGTTGGCCGAGACCCCACCACAGACTTCCTGAGCCTGTGGGGCCGGGTTGGGGACAGCTCTGCAAGCCCCCCTTCCCAGCGGGGCTGTGACTGTGGGCGCCCATCCAGCCTTTGGGGCTTTGGGACCCCACACGCGCTCTGCTGATAATGAGGGGCCAGAGAGACTCCCTGCTGGGGGCTGGGGGCTGGGGGCTGGGGTGGGGCTGGGGGCTGCTCCAGGGGGCCAGTTTGTGGAGCGCACGGTACCTAGACCTGAGGTAGAAACCTGGGGGTTAAGTGTAGGGGAGAGGAGGGCGGTCCCAGGGCCTATGGCCCCAGAAGTTCAGAGTGGCTGGGTGACCAGGGTGCCACAGTTCCAGACTGCGGACGGGCCTCCTGAGCAGGGAGCTCTGGTTTCTCTGTGTGAGGCTAGTTCCCCGTCCAGGTGGGGTGGGGTCTGGGCTCCCTGCAGGGCGGTGGAGCCTGTCTGGGAAGCAAGCTTGTGTGGGGAAGAGAGACTGAGAGGGAGCTCTGAAATATGGACTCCCAGCGAGCGCAAAGGCAGCCCGGAGCCCCAGACGGTCAGGGAGGGAGGTGATCCGTTAGGGAGGTGATCCGGGACTGGTGGGCAGAGGATGGGAGGGGCTCAGGGGCTGGGCTCTGTGGGACAGAGGTTGTTTGTGAACTGGCTGCTCCCATGATGAGGACCCACCGGGGTGGGGCAGGATGTATGGAAAGAAAAGTTGAGAACAGGAGGGGCCTCAAGAGGCCAATTCTGTCACCTCTGCCCCAGCTCAGAAGGAGCCTCCCACTAGTCCTTCTCCTGGAGGGCTCCTCTCCAGAGACATACTGAAGCAGCCCTTTGGGGTTTCTGATATGCCCCTTGGGCCCTGGTTGGCCCAATCTCTGGCTTAAGAGAAATGCCTGTGGCCTCACTTTGCCTGCCGAGAGAGTCCAGCCCTGTTCCATTAAAGGGCCAGCAGGATGCTGAGCAGAGAGCAGTGGGTGGGAGAAGCTGGAACGTGTGGGGGAGAAGGGAGAGCTGTAAAGAGCTGGGTGGGCTCTGTCCTCACGGGCAGAGGACAGGTATGTGTGGAGCCCTGAAATCCAGCAGCATAGCATACCTCCAGTACTCTGGGGGGGCATAAGTATCCAGCCTTGACACACCCACCCCAGGAATAGATCCTGAGAGAATTCTCTCCATCAGGCAAGAAGTCCTAAGCCTTGTGGTTCTGTGGGACACTCTAGGATGGGAGTCTCCAGTTTCGAGTCCCTACTCAGCCACACCCTGTCCTAATCCCTAATGACTAATAAATCATGCCTGTTGGATAAAAGTCAGTGCCAGGAGTCATGGTGAAGCTGAAGATTAGAGGTTGGTATGAGGTCAAGGTCTAGGGGTCATCAGTCCATGGGCAAGGATGGGTCAGTCCATGGGCAGGGTTAAGGATCTGTGTCTGTGGGTAGGGTAAGGGTCAGATTGGGGCCAGAGTTTAGCCTGGGCTTATAGTCAGGAAATGAAGTTACTTTCTGCATAAATCAAACTGCCCCACCCAATTATCAGCAGTCTGAAATTAGTGGGCCCCTGGGGCAGGGTCTACCTCACCTCATTTCCAGCCGTAGACTCTGCCTGCCCAGACATAGCTTTTAGGAGCTGAGGTTGTCCTGAGCCCCCTGGTCAGCATTCTCCTTAAATGTTTCTGAGTGTGTGTGCATGATGTGCGGGTGTCCCGAAGACAGATGGTGCTGCCACCCCTTCTGCCTCCACCTCTCAAGAAATCAGCAGGATCCTCCTTCTTTAACACAAATTGATTCCATCCTTCCTTCCCTCCCTCAAGAAGGAAGATTGACTAGAGTAAACTCTCAATAAGACCCAAATCTTCTAAAGAGAAAATTCAGAATCTACAGCATGAAGGGAAAGATTACTACTCAGATCTGTCTAACTCTCTGCCTTTTGTCAACCACCTTTTTTACCTGAACTTGATCCTCACAAGCCCCCTGTGTGATCCATTTTGCAGGAAAGGCACTGGGGCACAGAAAGGCAACAGGATGCAATTCAGCCAGGTGCCCTAATAGGCCCTTGCCAGCCCTGAGACGTCAGTGAATCACACACACAGAGATGGGAGGTAACTGGACCAGCTTCAGACAGCTGGGGAGATTATAGGTACCCAAATTGGTTGTGGAATCCAGCTTAGAGGGACGACTTCTGACTCTTTTTTCCTGGCGGTCCTAAATTGTTTCTCCTCCAGATACAAAACCCTTCGTCCAGAAAATCCATCCATTCATTCAACAAAGTGTTTCCCCAGCACTTAGCTCAGAACCTGGCACAAAGAAATGCTCAATAAGTTTTTGCTGAAGAATCGAAACAATGTCCAAATAGGGCTGCCAGCTTCTCTCTTGTGGCCTTGATCCAATGTGTGCTAGTAAATATTTTACAGTCAACTCTCCAAAAGGGAGAAAACCCTAATTTGTAGTGTTTGCCAATTTCTGTGGTGTAAATGCTCACACCATGGCTACCAATGTGATGTGAATGAATGCGGAATTGGGAAGAGATGTAGAGAATCAGCTTTTGCCAGCTGGTGGGAACCAGCTCCAGCACCCCACTCCTTCACCCTCAATGGGCTCCTGTGCCTGGCTCCCAAGGCCTGTACCTACCTTGTCTATGTGCTTTCCCTTTTCCCAGCATCACCCAGCTGCTCTATGAGTGCCCATGACTAGCCCCCTATATTTCCCCCCATTCTTCTTTTTTTAAATATATCTTTATTGATTTCAGAGAGAGAGGAAGGGAGAGGGAGAGAGAGATAGATAGAAACATCAATAGTGAGAGAGTCATTGATCAGCTGCCTCCTGCACACCCCCAACTGGGGATTGAGCCCACAACCCGGGCATGTGCCTGGACAAGTAATCAAACTGCAATTTCCTGGATCCTAGGTCAGCATTCAACCGCTGAGCCATACCCTGCCAGGCATCCCCCTGATTCTGATTCCTGGGCATCCAACTGTGCACCTTCATTAATAGCAGAATTGAGTGTGTCTGGAAATTTCCATGGTGCTGGCCATGGGGGAGTATCCTAGACATGTCTGGGTGTCTGTGCATGACAGGGCTGAGATGTGTGAACTGTACATGAACAAAAATGTATGTGTGTGTGTGGGAGGGGTCATAGGGCCCAACTCTGTGTCTGTTGATGTTCTGTTAGAAAACTTCCTGACCAGGCTACTGGCTATAGAGAGGGAGTGGGCTCTGGACAGCTCTCCTCAAACTTTATGTTCCCCCAGGTATTGCCCATACATCAGTGAAAGGTTAAAGTCAGTGGTGTGCAGGCAGGCTAAATAGCCATCTCAGATGGTGAATAAAGAAAAATTGAATTAATTTAAGGAAAAGGGAATGGGGATATCCAAAGGGATGGGCTACACAACACTGAGCCAAAGGGTACTGGTTCCATGATGGCAACAAAAATATACTTAGGACGGTGAAACAAGGAAGGGCTCAGCATAAAAGAAGCAGCAGGAGAACCTAGGCTGGGCTGCTTTGGCTCACTGAGAAGTCAGAGAAAAGGGGCCCTTGGAGACAGGTTCAGGGAGTAAGCCCGGGACAAGCTGCTGCTGCCCATTGTTCCCCTGGTTGCAAGTTTCACAGGGTCCCTTAGAGGGAAGAAGGGGGAAGGGAATGCTGCTGGCATGCTCCCCTGGGGAGGGGGTGCTCCAGCTGCGTCCTTTGTCCTGAGCATATTTATCTGTCTCTTGCTGGTGGAAATCTTAGGGGAGGTCTCAGGGGAGGGTCTTAACAGAATATTCATCAGCTTTCCAGGTGTGCTCTTTCAGGGTCCTGGTCTCCACTGGTTGGTCAGTGCCAGGGCTGGGGGTCACTAGTCAATGTAGCTGGTCCTGAGGCAGCCACTGCACCACTTCTCTTGTTTTGTTGCTTATCTGGACCTGGAACTGAAATACAACTGAGGTCTAGATGTTATCTTTAGGGAGGAACCGCTCAGGGGCTCTAAACCTC
This sequence comes from Miniopterus schreibersii, assembly GCF_964146895.1. Classification (NCBI taxonomy): domain Eukaryota; kingdom Metazoa; phylum Chordata; class Mammalia; order Chiroptera; family Miniopteridae; genus Miniopterus; species Miniopterus schreibersii. The sequence goes on from NC_138110.1 coordinate 64,960,610, forward strand.
ATGACTAGAGATATGCTAGAGGAGGGTAGGTTCCCCTGGGGACAAGGTTCTTGTTTTCCCAGTTTTCCCCTTGCTAGGCATCTGGGGCTTTCTGCCCTGGTGAGTTTCTGAACCTGTCCCATGTCTAACATTCAGCTCCTGATCTCAACCACCTTTCTGGAAGTGCTAGCTCCAGCCACTTACCCTCTGCTCTCTCCTTGTCTAGGCTTACCTGACTCCTACCCCTTCTCCGTCATTCCACCACAATGTGGCCCTGAGCCATTCCAACAGGTGTTTCCATCTGATAGCTGAGGTCGGCGTTGAACCATAGCAGGCATCTTGGTCTCCTTGGCCAGCCCACCTTTCTGGAGTCAGCCTTTATGAGCAGGTTCCCTTCCCTTCCCCCACTCTGCTCTCTGTCAATGGCCCCCAAATGCACACCTCCACCTCAGCTTCTCCCTGACCTCTAGAACATATATCCTCTGTCTCCTTGGGCTGTTCCCTCAGGAGTTTCAGAACTGCACCCAGAACACTGCCCTTTTCCTCCTGCGAGCCTGCCCATCTCCAGTGTTCTCCATCTCACCACCCATCTGCTAGTTTGAATCAGATAGTGTCACCCTTGACAACTTCTTCCAAATCCCCATATCCAATCCAGCCATCCCCCATAAGCCCTGTTGGTTTTAACCTCTAACTTAAGTGTCTCCACTTCTGTTTGAAGATACTCAGCCATGACCATCATCTGTCGCCTGGAGCCCTGATTGGGCTTCTGCGTCCATACTGTCCCACTGTAATCCACACTCCTCATACAGCCTGAGAGGTTTTTAAAAATACAGACTTATTCATGCCCCCACCTCCACTCTCCCACTTCAAACCTTTCAAGATTTGCTGTTGCCCTTCATGTAAAACCAAATCTAAAATAGGGTCTACGAAGGCCTGCCCAGCCCCTCTCTCCAGCCTTATCATGCTTCCCTTTGCCTCACTTGTATCCAGCTGTGACCTTGACAGCATCATTTGTAATCTTAAATCCACTTGGGTGATTATCTGATTATAACCAGTTTCCCCCCAGTTTGTGGGCCCCTGGGTCCCTGATGTCCCCCAGCACCTGGCACAGAGTGGACACCAAAAACATTTAGGAGCATTCTGATTCCAACAAAACAACTGTTAGAAAGATCTTTTAGAGACAAGCTGGGATTGTGAGACTGAGCATTTGATGAGATTAAGGAATTAATTTTGTTACACATGATAATGGTGTTGTGGCAATGTTTTTTAAAGTCTTTATCTGTTGGAGAGACAGATCGAAGAATTTATAGGTGAAACAACAGATGTCTGGGATTTACTTCAAAAGACTCCAGCCAAAAGTAAATAAATAAAACAAATAAGCCTTCAGTGAGGGAACAAAGGAACAAATAAATGCGATTCTGCATGTCTGTTCCTGTTCACAGCCTCAGGGCCTGCAAAGATGCTGGCTGTCCCGGAGCTGGGCCTGCAGGGGCTGTACATCGGTAAGAACCCCCTCACCTCTGCCCCCACTCACCACTCCACTTGCCCTAGTCTGTACAGAGGTGCCTCTCCCAGAAGTTCCTGAGAGTGTATGTGTGTGGTGTAAGGAGGGTTGGTGCACACAGGACTGTGTATGTAAGTGTGCGTGTTTGCACACACGTCCGTCATACACAAGTGTGCACAGCACATGTCTGTTCATGGGACCCCCTACATGTCTACTAGTGTGTGTGTGCAGAGCAGTTCTGTGTGCAAATGACTGTATGCATGTTCATGTTTTGTGCAGGGTCTGTATGCACAAGACCTGGTGTTCGTGTATATGTCTGTCTGTCTGCCTATGGGCAGATCTCTGTGCACAGGGCCTGTGTGAGAGTGTGTATCTGCACGTAGATCTGTGTGTGCAGAATTCTGTGTGTGTGTGTGTGTGTGTGTGTGTGTGTATCTGCCTGTGGCCTCTCTACAGGAGTGGGAGGCCAGGAGGCAGGAGGGACACCCCTCAGGAAGTCCACTCACAAAGACCTGGTGGGCTGGGCCTTCCTTCCTGCCTCCATTCCCAGGCTCAAGCCACACAGTAACTTGGCCCTTCAAGCTAGAGCTGGTGGAAGGGCCTAAGTCCATGCTGGCCACCCGAGAAAAGGGAGCCCTGAGGGTGTGACCACCATGTCCCTGCCTCTCCAGCACCCCTTGACAGACTCCAGCCCTGTCCAGACACTTTCTAGAGTCCCCCTCATTTCCTGCCCCCACATATGTTCCCAGGATACCCCAAGGCCAGGAAGGGCTGGGAGCTGTCAGGGCCACACGCCAGGGCATCCCTTGAGGGAGCACAGGCCCTGGCTCAGCCTGAAGCCAGACATACCAGTTTGCTTTGTCCTGGGTCTTCATGCCAGACCCTGTCAGCCTCCGCCTCCCCATTCATGCATCCCAGGGCAGTCCCAGTCCTCTTCACAGGGGTCCTTAGCAACGCCCAGTGTGATGGTGACAGGCCACAGCCCACACCTGGGGGATGTCTAACCAGGCAGACCCCTGAGCTGCCTGAGCCTCCAAGACAGGCTTTGGGTTGCCTTCTGGGGGCTGTGCTGCTTCCTCCCACTGAAGGTCCAGCTCAGTCCTGGGCCTTCGAGAGAGTCTCAGTGGGGCCTCATTTGCCCCACTGCTGGCTCCGGGTGTATGTGTGTTGGGGTGGGATTGGGGGGGCTTGGGATTCACTTCCTACTTTTATGGACACCTTCAGCTCAGGGTTGGGCTGGGGAGGTGCTGCCCTGCCTTGATTCTCACCAGGCAGCCAGCTGGGACTATCCTTGGCCCTTGAGGGGGAGTAGAGGGGGGCTGCTCCCTCAGGTTCTGATTAGAACCATGTGGCTGAACTCTAGGAGGAGGGGAACAGTTAGGTCTGTAGTTCCCCCACCTTTTCTGGTTTCTCCACCTTCCACCCCACCCCAGGCAGGAGCTCACCCACCCCATCTCTTCTGCTCTCCTATCTCTGAACTCAGTCTCCCCCACTCCCACAATGCTGCTTTGTCTCTCCCTTCCCGCACTGTGTCTGAGAGGTGCTGAGGGAGTCCTCAGGTGAGGCATGGGTCATCTTCCACAGAAGGTCACCTCTAACTGATAATAAGCCTTCAGCTTGCTCCTGCCTCAGTTTTCCCTGCCTCAGTCTCGTCCTCCCTCCCCTCCCACCCAGTCCCCCTTCCTCAGCAGGCATCCTTGCATTGGCCCACCAAGGACTGATGGGAGAACCTCCCAGGCCTGGGCCTAGCCACCAGCCCCCTACCCTCATTGTGCCAGAATGACTTACCCTCTCTTTTCAGGCTCCAGCCCAGAGCGGTCCCCCGTTCCCAGCCCGCCCGGCTCCCCAAGGACTCAGGAAAGCTGTGGCATTGCCCCCCTCACACCCTCACAGTCTCCAGTAAGCCTGGAGTGGGGATCTGCGTGGTGGGTGGCCTGGGTGGTGTGGAGGGGACTGGTGCTCCAGAGAGCATGACCTGGTATCTCGCACAGCCCTGGAAGGGCCTGGGCTGGGCTGGGGGTGCCACTGTGCTCCCTGCCCCAGCACACTCCAGCCATGCTTTCTGCAGAAGGGTTAACCCTAGTTAACCTTGGACCATGGGGGAACAGTTCTACTGAAGTGAGCACCACATACTAACACCCAAATATCCCCCTTCAGGCTGACATCCAGGGGCCACTGTAGCTAGCCTGCCTGGGGCAGGTGTATTTCTGAGCATGTAGTTTTTCAAGGTCTGCACTGGCCTTTCCAGAGTTACTCCCCTTCCTGTCAGCAATAGCCCCACCTGGGGAAGAGGGACACATTGATAAAAAATACATAGTTTGGAAATTACTAGCTTGAAGTATCCAGGACATAGCCCTCCCCCAAGCTCCCTGGGTCATCCCACCCCAGATGGCCTCACCTTTGTTATCCAGCCTGGGGACCCCTTTGTTGCCAGGGAACCCAGGCCTGGCCTAGGAGAAGGCAGGGGCCATTCTGGGAATATGCATGGGGCCTCTCTCCTCTGCCACAAAACCGACAGTCTTGTTGTGTCACTGTGGCCACAAAGAGCAACAGGGTCAAATATACACAGGTCCATGTGCTATGAAGCTGCCAGGAGGAATGTGATTGCTCCCAGCTGGGCCTGGGCTGTGACATGGTGTGAGATAGGGGTGGGGCTAAGGCAGTGCAAACAGAAGGTGGGCAGAGAACCAGAAGTGGGAAAGCAGGAGCTTGAGCTAAAAGTTGCACAGGGCTATCTGAGGGGCAGTTGGCATCTCCAGGGATTAGCCTGGAGTCTGGGAATGGAGGGGAGCCCAGGCAGGCTGATGGGTAGAGGTGAACCAGGGCTGGGCTGGACCACAGCCAGGGGAAGGTGGGGCTCCCATGTCCAGTCAGCCTGGCCCATGGGCTGCTCCCTAAATCTAGGTCTTGCACTTGCAGAAGCCTGAGGCCCGAGCTCCCCAGCAGGCCTCCTTCTCTGTGGTGGTGGCCATCGACTTCGGTACCACTTCCAGTGGCTATGCCTTCAGCTTTGCCAGTGACCCTGAGGCCATCCACATGATGAGGTGAGGGCTGCTGGCCTGGGAGATGGGGATGGGACGGGCATCCTCACACTCTGGATTGGGCCTGGTCCCAGAAGTACTATCACTGAGGAGACATGGGGTACCCTCAGAGCTCCTTCCACTCAAAGTCTGGGCTCCCTTCTGGAGTAAAAGGTTGGAGGATGGCCGCAGGCCTGGGCTCCCAGCCTCTATTGGAGCAGCTTTCTGCCCTCTGCAGGAAATGTCAGGCTTTATTTTTTATTTTTTTATGTTTTTTATTTATTTCAGAGAGAGGAAGGGAGAGAGAGAGAAACATCAATGATGAGAGAGAACTATCCATCTGCTGCCTCTTGCACGCCCCTTGCTGGGGATGGGGCCTGCAACCAGGGCATGTTCCCTGACAGAGAATGGAAGAGTGACCTCCAGGTTCATAGGTTGACGCTCAACCACTGAGCCCCACCGGCCAGGCTGGGCTCTATTTTTAATTTTTAAACATTTTATTGAGATATAACAAACAAACAGGTAAAGTACACAAATATCTGGGCTTGTTTAAAAACACATACGCATATATGTATATATGTATATACTTGTTTACAAACACATACACACATATATGTATATATGTGTGTGTGTGTTTTAAAATAAAAGTGGGATATTATACAATTTGCCTTATTTTTTTATTGATTTGAGAGAGAAACTTTGATGTGAGAGCATAACATCCATCGGCTGCCTCCTGCATGTCCCCTACCAAGGATCAAGCCCACAGCCCAGGCATGTGCCCTGACTGGAATCGAACAAGCATCCTTTTGGTGCAGGGGACGACACCCAACCAACCGAGCCTCACAGGCCAGGGCCAATTTGCCTTATTTTAAATGTTAAACACTATTTTGTAGACATTTGCTGTCAATATGTAGAGCTACCACTTTCTTTTAACAGCTGCATAGTAGTCCACAGTATGGCTGTCATAATTTATCCATTCTGCTACTGATAATTTTTTGGGGGAGGAGAGGTTCTCTAATTTTTCACTATTATAAAAAATGCTGCAGTGAATCTCCTTCCTAGAAAACTCGTGCTGGGATTTCTATGGAGTAGATTCCTAGAGGCACATTCCTAGGTCCAACATCTCAAATGAAAAACAAGGCTTGGCTGGTGTGGCTCAGTGGTTAAGCATTGACCCATGCACTAAGAGATCACCAGTCAAGGTCCATGCCCACAGTAGGGGGCATGCAGGAGGCAGCCAATTGATGTATCTTTCTCATTGCTGTTTCTATCCGTCTCTCCCTCTCCCTTCCTTTTTTTCTAAAAATCAGTAAAAGCGTATTTAAAAAACAACAAGGACATGAAGGATTAGAGGGTTAACCAAGTTGACACAAGTCGCACAGTTGTTATGAAAGAGATGTTCAAAAAATCCATTCTGTTGTTGAATTTTATTTGAACAAAACATTTCTTTGAACCTTCCCTCCAGACCTGCAGACCCTAATCCTTAGAGTGTATCTTAGTGGGGCTGCAGCCAATAGGTGGAGCAATAGAAGACCCCCAAAGCTTTCAACCCTGGCTGGAATGGGGGACCAAGGGGCTTTCCCAGGGCCCAGGAGGCTGGATGGAAAGGTGGATGGAGAGACAAATAGGAAGATCACTGCTCTAAAGATACAAGGACTTGGCCTTCATGAGCCTGGACTGTCATTCCCCTTTCTCTGCTCCCTCCACATCCACATAAAGCCACAAAGGCTCTGAGCATTTACAGCCCCCTAGGAGTCAGCACACAGCAGCTGAGGCCATGCTTGGCCCCATGCTGGAGCCAAGGACACATGAAGGGACACTGTCACCTGTGGAGGTGCCAGTCATAGGAAGTCATTGGCCTCCTCTCAAGCCCTCCTCACCCCACCAGCCACCAAGGCCCATTATTCCTGTCTCCCTAATGTCTCTGGAGTACCTATCCACTTCTCTCCACGGCTGGATAGTTTTTCTTCTCCATCTTCCCTCCCCTCCAGTCTATTGCTATATGAGGCCTAGTGGCCTTTCTAAAGGCAAATGTGGTCATGCTGCTTCACTCCCCAACATAAACCTCACCAAAATGGAATTCTGATATGGCATTTGGAGTTCTTTTTCAGCTGACCTCAGCACTCCTGTATTTCCTCCTGCTGCATATTGAGCTAACGTACAGTTAGTTCTCCTGTTCTTTCACACCTCTAAGCATGTGCACATTCTGCCTGGATTCCCAGTTCCTTCCCCAAAGGGCCACAGTCGCAAGCTTGGCGTAGATGGGTCAGGGCATCAGGGAAGGCAGAGGAAGAGGGGAAGGATTCTCCAGGTCAGAGAACTGGGCAGGGGGTTCTGTGTGGAGGTCCGCATGGGCCTGTGGATAGGGGGACTTGGAATCTCATTCAGGTTTTTGGGGACCTGACAGAGGTGCAGTCAGCTGGGGTATTGCTGCTGAGGTGAGTCAGATAGGAATGTCATGAATGCCTTGAAGGAGCTTGGCCTTGGAAGACAGCCTTGAGTGGGGCAAACTAGCTGGCTGGGAGAAGGCCTCTGCTAGGGTCCTGGAGACACATCAGGAAGCCAGATGCAGGCTGATGGATGGATGATGGCTTGCTGCCGCCTGTTAAGGGTGCAGGGAAGCGAGGTCAAGTGGTATACCTCTTGAGAGTGGGAACCGAGAATGTCAGATGGATCCTGTGGCCCCATGGATAGGGAGGATCCAAGAGCAGCATTCATGGAGATTTAACTGGATGCCAAGCACCATCTTCATCTTCACAAGAACCCTAAGAGGCAGGTACTATTATTATTCCCATTTTATAGGTGGGAAGACTGAGACTGGGGGAGGCTAAGTGGCCTGCCAAGGGCACACAGCTCATCCCAGAGCCATCATTCAACCCCTCGAAGAGAGGGTTGGTGCTGACCCCACTGATAGCCCTGTGTCTCCACAGGAAATGGGAGGGCGGGGACCCAGGTGTGGCGCACCAGAAGACCCCCACCTGCCTCCTGCTGACCCCTGAGGGTGCCTTTCACAGCTTTGGCTACACTGCCCGTGATTATTACCACGATCTAGACCCTGAGGAGGCACGGGACTGGCTCTACTTCGAGAAGTTCAAGATGAAGATCCACAGCACCACTGTGAGTCACATTCTGGCTCAGGACCAGCTCCAGCCTGGGAAGCGGGGGGCCAGCGGGGGGGGGGGGGGGAGAGTAATGGAAGGTAGGCAATGCTAAAAGGGGAGGAGGGACCCCCCTGTAGTGGCTAAGAGGGCGGAGCTTGGAAGTAAATAAGGGGTGAAGGCGTGGCTAAGGGTGAGGATAGTGTTAGAGGAGGGGCAGGGCTAAAGAGGGGCTGGGGACAAAACTAAGGTAAGATTAGAGCCAGAGTGGGACGATGCCCAGGAAGGTAAGCACCAGGAATGGGGTGATTTTAAAAGACAGGTTGTCAGGAAATGGGGGCAGAACTATGGCCCTGTGTCCCTGACAGGATCTCACCTTGAAGACCCAGCTAGAGGCAGTAAATGGAAAGAAAATGCCTGCCCTGGAGGTGTTCGCCCATGCCCTGCGATTCTTCAAGGAGCATGCTCTTCAGGTGTGCTGTGGCCCCATCCCTGCAAGGTGGTCAAGGGACCCCCAGGCCCATCCTTTCCCCTTAACCCATCCCTTGCCTATCAGATGGGTAGCCACTGTCATCTTCTCCCCTGCCTTCTTGTCTGGCAGAACCTGCATCAACCATACAGATATTGGTGGAGGGAGAATGTTAGGGATTTTTCCAACTCTGCTGGGAAGCTCTTCCTGAGGCTTGATTAGTTCTTCCAGCTCCCATAGAGGGCTGAAGACAGCTGTTCACCTCATTCCCCCCTCCTGCTCCAGGAGCTGAGAGAGCAGTGCCCATCATTGCCAGAGAAGGACACTGTGCGCTGGGTGTTGACGGTGCCTGCCATCTGGAAACAACCAGCCAAGCAATTCATGCGGGAGGCTGCCTACCTGGTGAGGACATGCAGGCAGAGCAGTGGATGTTGCTCGGGAGGGCCCCAGGGATGGCCCCATACATACCCTCATTCACCCCACCACCCTTGGGACCAGAGATTCATTGTGTGAAGACCTCCATCCTTTACCTGCGGGCCACTTTGTTGCCACTGGAGGGAGGGAGCACTGTAGGGAAAGAGGGCTGAGGCACATCCCACACAGCTTAGCCTGTGTCGTGCCAGGTTTCCTAAAAGCAGAGCCCAGAATGGGGAATCGTGTGCATTGGTCTACTGAAGAAAGGCTCTCAGGAGAAAGGGGGTAAGGGAAGCAGGACAAGAAAAAGAAAGAGCTGAGCAGGGATGTGGTCTCAGCTGGAGTCTGGCCTCAGCCTGATCCCATGGAGAGCTCTGGAGGGAGAACTGTACCCCAGCGTTGGCCACAGCAACGGGGCCAGGTTTTTGTGCATCCATACCCGTGTGTCACTGGTTACTGGGGAGAGGGGGGATCCTCTCTTATCTGGTTCCCATTGAGCTGAGGGCAGCTCTCCAGAGAGAGGGGCAGCTGTGAGCCAACAGCAGCCAACACTCCCAGTAGCTGGGCAGGGTACTGAGTACATCTACTTCAGCCAGCATCAGTATTTTCAAGAACACCACCACCACCATGGCCCCACTGTAAGTTTTTGAGCACAGGAAACAGGACTATGAAACCATGAAGGGAGGTGATGTGGGCCAATATTTGCTGGTTTTCCTACCATAAGAGGTACCCAAAAGTCTGGAGAAAGGATAGGTGCAGCTCAGGCACCCCCTCTCTAGTAGAAATGGGGGTAGAAAAGGGAACACAGCCTTCCAGAGCAAGACTCTACTTGGTCCTGACCCTGAGGCCTTAGGAGACACATTAGAACCTACAAAAGGGATCTCAGAGCTGCATGTAGACCCCTTGGAGGATACCAAGGCCCCCAACCTACACACACACCCACGGGTCAGGCATGCCCCAGGTGCCTGTGTTGTCACTGGAAGAAGCTAACCCTAAACCTAGTGGGCATCCCGCTGCAAAGACCAGAATGAAAGCAAGGCTGTGCCCAGCCAGAACAAATACCCCCCCAGCCACAGTGCCCCACCCCCTGCCAGTTTACCCATCCTGCTTCCTCCCACACTGTTCCCTGGCTGCCAGCTCAGGAAGGGCTGGCCCTGGGCAGGAAGCCTCAATACCTACCCCTCCCCATCCCCCACCTGATCAGAATCCAGGGAATCCCACAAAACCCTAAAAGACTTTCACAGGGATTCCCCCGTCCTGATGCAGGAAGTAACAGCTCCCAAGTGTTTTTTCCCCCTCAACTGGCCTGTCTTGGTGCCTGGAATTTCACTCGTTAGAGTTTCCTTCCTCCTACATTAGATTCCCCAAGAACAAAGTTCTCCTGGGAGTGGGGAGGCCTATGGCCACTGTCTGACACCAGCTTGATGGAGGAGGAGGGTTCAGTGAGCCAGAGGGGGCCCTTATCATCTCCTTTGATTGATGGTCTGCCCATTGCTCACCACCACCCCTCCACACACACACATACTATGCTATAGTCTCCATTAACACCCTCCGCCAGTGCCCAGCTGCCCAGCCAGCCCTGCTCCTGTAAAGGGGACCTTGTTGCAGCCCAGGCCAGATTGGGCAGCTCAGAGGGGCAGATCCCATGTGCTCTAGGTTTTTACTCTGTCTAGAGTCTCTTCCTGCTGGGCAGTCCTATGATGTTCCTGGCTGTGGCCAAGCTCATTCACAGGGTGACTGTGAGGCAGCTCCAAATCCGTGCAGCATGGATGGGGTGTGATGAGGAGGAGGTGGGAGTCCCACTGGCCCTAGTTGCCTGCCTCGGGTGCCATATTAGATATGACAGCCCATGGAGCTCCTGGCCCTGCCCACAACCCATCCCCAGGCCGGCCTGGTGTCCAGAGAGAATGCAGAGCAACTACTCATCGCCCTGGAGCCTGAGGCTGCCTCTGTCTACTGTCGCAAGCTGCGTCTGCACCAGCTCCTAGACCTGAGCAGCCGGGCCCCAGGCAGTGGGCGCCTGGGTGAGCGCCGCTCAATCGACTCCAGCTTCCGACAAGGTGAGCCACCTCCAGGGTCACTGAGACCAGGGGCTCAACTATGTTCAGCATGAAGGAGAGGGCCCCCTACTGTGGAGAAGGGCAATCTGAGAGGGCAGAAATGTCCTACCTGGAATTCAATCTGAATGAGGAGGCCCAGCTCTGACCTGGGGGAGCCAAATCTGAAGGCAGAGGTTTCTCCTAGCCCTGGGGGAGCTCTGTCTGAGGAGGGTAGGACTCAGCCTAGCCCTGAGTGTGGGGTTAGGATTAGACCTAGGGTTAGGGTTAGGTTGAGGGTTCGGGTTAGGGAGATGGTTAGGGTGAGGATTAGACCTAGGGTTAGGGTTATGTTGAGGGTTCGGGTTAGGATTAGACCTAGGGTTAGGGTTATGTTCAGGGTTCAGGTTAGGGAGATGGTTAGGGTTAGGATTGGACCTAGGCTTAGGGTTAGTTTTAGGGTTACAGTTAGGGAAATGGTTAGGGTTAGGATTTCACCTAGAGTTAGGGTTAGGGAGATGGTTAGGGTTAGGATTAGACCGAGGGTTAGGGTTATGTTGAGGGTTAGGGTTAGGGAGATGGTTAGGGTTAGGATTAGACCTAGGGTTAGGGTTATGTTGAGGGCTAGGGTTAGGGAGATGGTTAGGGTTAGGATTAGACCTAGGGTTAGGGTTAGGTTGAGGGTTACGGTTAGGGAGATGATTATGGTTAGGATTAGACCTAGGGTTAGGGTTAGGTTGAGGGGTACAGTTAGGGAGATCATTATGGTTAGGATTTGACCTAGGGTTAGGGTTAGGGAGATAGTTAGGGTTAGAATTAGACCTAGGGTTAGGGTTAGGTTGAGGGGTACAGTTAGGGAGATCATTATGGTTAGGATTTGACCTAGGGTTAGGGTTAGGGAGATAGTTAGGGTTAGAATTAGACCTAGGGTTAGGGTTAGGTTGGTAGTTAGGGTTAGGGAGATGGTTGGGGTAGGATTAGACCTAGGGTTAGGGTTAGGGAGAGGATCAGGGTTAGGGAGATGGTTAGGGTTAGGATTAGACCTAAGGTTAGGGTTACATTGAGGTTTAGGGTTTGGGAGATGGTTAGGGTTAGGATTAGACATAGGGTTAGGGTTAGATTGAGGGTTACTGTTAGGGAGATGGTTATGGTTATGGTTAGGATTCGACCTAGGGTTAGAGTTAGGTTGAGGGTTAGGATTAGGAAGATGGTTATGGTTAGGATTCGACCTAGGGTTAGGGTTAGGTTGAGGGTTAGGGTTCGGGAGATGGTTAGGGGTAGGATTACACCTAGGGTTAGGGTTAGGTTGAGGGTTAGGGTTAGGGAGATGGTTAGGGGTAGGATTAGACCTAGGGTTAGGGTTATGTTGAGGGTTAGGGTTAGGGAGATGGTTAGGGGTAGGATTAGACCTAGGGTTAGGGTTATGTTGAGGGTTAGGGTTTGGGAGATGGTTAGGGTTAGGATTAGACCTAGGGTTAGGGTTATGTTGAGGGTTAGGGTTTGGGAGATGGTTAGGGTTAGGATTAGACATAGGGTTAGGGTTAGGTTGAGGATTATAGTTAGGGAGATGATTATGGTTAGGATTTGACCTAGGGTTAGGGTTAGGGTTAGGGAGATGGTTAGGGTTAGAATTAGACCTAGGGTTAGGGTTAGGGAGAGGATCAGGGTTAGGGAGATGATTAGGGTTAGGATTAGACCTAGGGTTAGGGTTAGATTGAGGGTTCGGGTTAGGGAGAGGGTTATGGTTAGGGTTAGACCTAGGGTTAGGGTTAGGGAGATGGTTAGGGTTAGGATTAGACCTAGGGTTAGGGTTATGTTGAGGGTTAGGGTTAGGGAAATGGTTACGGTTAAGATTAGACTGAGGTTTAGGGTTATGTTGAAGGTTAGGGTTAGGGAGATGGTTAGGGTTAGGATTAGCCCTAGGGTTAGGGTTATGTTGAGGGTTAGGGTTAGGGAGATGGTTAGGGTTAGGATTAGCCCTAGGGTTAGGGTTATGTTGAGGGTTAGGGTTTAGGAGATGGTTAGGGTTAGGATTAGACCTAGGGTTAGGGTTATGTTGAGGGTTAGGGTTAAGGAGATGGTTAGGGTTCGGATTAGACTAGGGTTAGGGTTAGGTTGAGGGTTACGATTAGGAAGATGGTTAGGGGTAGGATTCGACCTAGGGTTAGGGTTAGGTTGAGGGTTAGGGTTAGGTAGATGGTTAGAGTTCGGATTAGAACTAGGGTTAGAGTTAGGTTGAGGGTTAGGATTAGGAAGATGGTTAGGGGTAGGATTCGACCTAGGGTTAGGGTTAGGGTTAGGGTTAGGATTATACCTAGAGTTAGGGTTATGTTGATGGTTAGGGTTAGGGAGATGTTTTGGGTTAGGATTCGATCTAAGGTTAGGATTAGACGGAGGGTTTGGGTTAGTTTGGCGGTTAAGATTAGGGAGATGGTTAGGGTTAGGATTAGACCTAGGGTTAGGGTTATGTTGAGGGTTAGGGTTAGGGAGATGATTAGGGTTAGGATTAGACCTAGGGTTAGGGTTATGTTGAGGGTTAGGGTTAGGGAGATGATTAGGGTTAGGATTAGACCTAGGGTTTGGGTTATGTTGAAGGTTCGGGTTAGAGAGATGGTTAGGGTTAGGATTAGACCTAGCGGCGATAGCCTACCCTGGTACGGGTACTTGGGTCCTGACAAAGGATGAAGTCAGCCGCTAATCTGAGCCAAAGGGGAGGTCTTTGGGAGCTTTCCCCTAAACAACCACTGAATCCTCTCCTCCCCTCCTGCCACATCAGCTATTCCTCCCCCCCACCCCCCCATCAGCCCCAAGCTCCTTCTGCCAGGACCAGGTACTGAGACAGCTATAGTCAACCCTGTTTAGCATGACAGGGAGAGGTTCCAAGTCCTGTGCTCCTTGGATCCACCAAGATCTACCCTGCATGCACACACAGCTCCTTCAAACTCTCCTAACCCTGGTTTTGCCACAGCCTGAGCCCTGGTCCTGCAGCTAGAAATGCTTCCCCTCAGCTGTTGGTTACAGAGCATGAGGTCATCCCATCAGGTTTCTCTGGACACTTTGGGGATCAACACTGCCCCCTCCCATTTAGATGTAGAACCAGATTTTCAGGAGCACTGGCTGCTCCAGGTGCTCATGGAGGGCATTCGTGGGAGGATGAGGGTTGAGTGTGGTAGCTGAGATGCCTCCTTTAACCTCGCTGTCCTGCTGCCCCTCAACCCCGCAGCCCGTGAGCAGCTGCGAAGGTCCCGGCACAGCCGCACGTTCCTGGTGGAGTCCGGGGTCGGAGAGCTATGGGCAGAGATGCAAGCAGGTGGGGAGATGGGGGGATATGTTTTGGGCCGTAGGGGGACCTCACATGCTGATGGGAGAAGGGAACATTCATGAAGTTGGCCCCAGCCCCTAGACACCCGCCCCTCCCTCCAACATCTGCTGTAGCTAACCTGGCAGCCCCTTCACAGTCACCTGCACCCTCACCCCCCTCACAGCCATGCCCCTCCCTCACGCTCCTTCCTGGGATTCTCTGCGGATGGAGTTGCAGAGCCCTGGACTATTTTCCCCACACACACCTTGTGCCCCTACCTGGTAGCCTCAGGTTCAAGCACCTGAAGCCTCGCACACCTCCACATCACCACCCCCGTAAGCTGGACTCGGGATCTGGGGTAGGGCTGGAGGCTGGTCAGGAGGAGGTGCAGGGCTGAGGGTGCAAGACAGGCCACGAGAGTGTGCTTGCCGCTGCAGGAGACCGCTACGTGGTGGCAGACTGCGGAGGAGGCACGGTGGACCTGACCGTGCACCAGCTGGAGCAGCCCCATGGCACCCTCAAGGAGCTCTACAAGGCGTCGGGTGAGTAGCCCGGCAGCGCCCTGGATACCCAGCCCTCCAACGCCCGCTGGCCGAGGTGTCTGCACTGGCGTCCCCTTCATCCCCTGCCCCACCCCAGGTGGCCCCTATGGCGCGGTGGGCGTGGACCTGGCCTTCGAGCAGCTGCTGGGTCGTATCTTCGGTGCGGACTTCATTGCCACCTTCAAAAGGCAACGGCCAGCAGCCTGGGTAGATCTGACCATAGCCTTCGAAGCCCGCAAACGCACGGCAGGCCCTCACCGTGCGGGGGCGCTCAACATCTCACTGCCCTTCTCCTTCATCGACTTCTACCGCAAGCAGCGAGGCCACAACGTGGAGACGGCCCTGCGCAGGAGCAGGTGGGCCCGGGTACCCCGGGCTCAGGCGGGGCGTGCGGATGGGGAACGCCCCTACAAGGGAGGGTGTAGGCCGCAGGGGGCAGTAGGAGTCAGCCTAATGCACAGCTCGCACACCTCTCCAGCCAGCCCCGCGGGGGGGGGGGGGGGGGGGCGGAGCATGGGTAGCCCAGCTAGAATGCGCAGCCCCAACTGGAGCAACTGAATCAGGGGCCCAGGGAAAGGGCCAGCATGTGTTTCCTCCCCTCCCTCCAGGCAGGCTCGCGCGGACGCAGACACACACACACACACACACACACACACACGGTGCCAGGGAAGACCCTCTCCTGGGACCTTATGCCTGGAACAGAAGCAGGCCCTGGCTAGAGCCCCTGAGAGTGTGGATTGGGACAGCACACCATGTGCAGTCAGTCCCAGGCACATCGGCCTGGAGCAGCAGTGGTACCTGATACATGCGCCTGTGCCCCTTCCATCTGCAGCGTGAACTTCGTGAAGTGGTCGTCACAGGGGATGCTCAGGATGTCTTGTGAGGCCATGAACGAGCTTTTTCAGCCCACAGTCAGCGGGATCATCCAACACATAGGTGAGCGCCTGAGCTTGGGTCCTCCATTTACCCCCACATACACACCCAGATGCGGGAATAACTGCTGCTATTAGTGCCTGGAAACCTCCACACATCCATGCACTGGAATGACACCTAGAATCATCTGGAACACCTGGAGGAGTCAGTGTGTTGGGAATTAAGAGCTAGGAGGGATGATGTGTAGTCTTGCAAAGTTAAATAACCTCTGGTGCCTCCGTTTTCCAATTTATAAAATGGAATGATATAGTATCAGGCTCCCAAAACTATTATCACAGGGATTTAAATGAGCCGAAGTATCTAGAGTGTGAGCTCAATGTCTTGCAGGCACTAGGCGTTTAACAGGTGCATATTCTCTCAGGTGCTCCATGGCGGGGGAAGGGTGTATTGTTGGGCAGGCAGAGCACTCAGTGAAAGCACTCAGAGTTTTTCTTCATCAAAACCGGACAACCGTTTTATAGTTGAAACAGCTAGTTTCTAATTGCCAGGCAGGTGGAGAAGAGGTGCCAGTGGCCGCCTAGTGGTGGCCTCAGCAGCTCGAGCTGTCCCTCTCCTCCCCTTCCCTCCTTCTTCTTACCCCCACCCCTCCACCCCATCCCGCAGAGGCGCTGCTAGCTCGGCCAGAGGTGCAGGGTGTGAAGCTGCTGTTCTTGGTGGGCGGCTTCGCAGAGTCAGCCGTGCTGCAGCACGCAGTGCAGGCGGCGCTGGGTCCTCGCGGCCTGCGCGTGGTGGTCCCGCACGACGTGGGCCTCACCATCCTCAAGGGCGCCGTGCTGTTCGGGCAGGCGCCCGGCGTGGTGCGGGTGCGCCGCTCGCCGCTCACCTACGGCGTGGGCGTGCTCAACCGCTTTGTGGACGGGCGCCACCCGCCCGACAAGCTGCTGGTCCGCGACGGCCGTCGCTGGTGCACCGACGTTTTTGAGCGCTTCGTGGCTGCGGAGCAGTCGGTGGCTCTGGGCGAGGAGGTGCGTCGCAGCTACTGCCCCGCGCGCCCGGGCCAGCGGCGCGTGCTCATCAACCTGTACTGCTGCGCCGCCGAGGACGCGCGCTTCATCACCGACCCGGGCGTGCGCAAGTGTGGCGCGCTCAGCCTCGAGCTCGAGCCCGCGCCCGCCGCCGGGGGGCCCCCCGGCCGCCGCGAGATCCGCGCTGCCATGCAGTTTGGAGACACCGAGATTAAGGTCACTGCCGTCGACGTCAGCACCAATCGCTCGGTGCGTGCTGCCATTGACTTTCTTTCTAATTGAAGGCGAGCGGGCGCGGCGCCAGCCCCGCTCTGTCTGGCTCCGCCCTCTGGCCCCGAGCAGGAGACGTGGCAGCGGCGGACAAACATCCTTGTTCTGATACCCGCGTCCCTCACCCCCCCACCCCGCCCAAGGGAGGAGGTCGAGGGGCGGGGGAGACGCGTCCAGAGGTTCTGGCTTTGGGACTGAGCCCTGGTTCACTGACTGTAAGGCTCAAGGGCTCTGCCAAGGACTGGGGTCACGGAGGCTTGGTCGGCACGCCCACAGGAACGCGTGACTCCGAAGGCGGACTGCTCCAGAAGACTGGGCCTTGGCCCGAATTGGGGGATGGGGGTGCAGTTAGGCGGAGGAGGCCAGGCTAGGCCACACGGGAGGGGCAGCAGAAGGAAGGTTTGCCGGGACTGGGCCCCCTGCACTGACTGAAGGGCTCAGCCCACACAGGGAGTAGGGCGGAGCGGCCCTGTGCCACACAAAAATGACTGGAAGCTGACACAGGAGGGACGGGTGGCCTGGGTGTGGTGCTGACCACTCAAGTATGACTGTTAATTGTAGAAAGGGCAATAGCAGGCTGATGAGAAGGTGCACACAGGGTGAAGGCACTTATGAGGGAATGTGGGGGTAGCATGCTGGGGGTGGGCTTTCCTTCAGGGCAGATGATGGCCCCAAGGGCAACCTGTGAAAGACCCACTTGAACCCTATCCCAGCCACAAAATGGGGGAGGGGCACCAGGCAGACAAAGGGAACACTAAGGACTGGTCTCAGCCCTGCCAATGTGTCATTATGCCCGCCCAGGACATGCAACAGCCCCTACCTGCCTGAGGTGACAATAAAGTGACAATAAAGCATTTATGCTGGTTACCTCACAAGAGGGGACCCCAGTCGTTAGTAGAGGGGGCCTGGGTTGCAGAAAAAATGAGAAAGCTTTCATCTGTGCATGTGGCTGGGACTTGACCAGAAGAGGGTGCTGCTGTCTCCTTGTGAAGCATCCCAAACAGCACTCCCCCAGTCCGTAAGACCTCTCTCTGCCTGGGCAGAAGGCCCTCCCCATCCAAGCTGTCTTGGCAACCATTCCCAGACCTGAAATGCATCACCTGTAGATAGCTCTTTGGGACTAGGTACCACACAGTGGCCAGTGCCCTTGCCTCTTAGAAGTATGAGCTTAGCCAGAACTGTACCTTAGCCCATCGTCGAAGGATTGGGTGTTCTCAGGGCCCTGAAGAACAAAACTCCCACCGGTCTCTGGTATCCACTGAAAGTTTTATTTCTTTAGGGTTTATCCCAACCAGTTGTTTAAAAACCAAGTAACACACACCTGGGCGCAGGGGCTGGGAACTGCACCTCCCTCCTACTCACCATGAACAGCAGTGGGAAAGCAAGAGGGGGCAGGAGAGGTGGCTTAAATGAGACAGCAGCAGCAGTAATGGGGATGACATCAGAGCCAGCTCCCTCTCCCAGGCCCTGGCAGGAGCTCCTATGGCTTGCAGTAGGGAGGGGCAGATAAAACCCACCCTAGGTCCTCCCCCTCCCCCACCCCTCCTCAGATAGCCTCCTTGGGGGCTCAACCCATTTCTTCCCGAAGGAGACTGAGGCACATGGAGAGGAAGGAGGAACTGGGAAGGGGAGGACACAGGAGAGGCAGGGAGGTGGCATGAGTGAAGGCAGAGGTGAGGCATGGTGAGGCTCCAGCTGGAGGCCCCTAGACACCCCCCCATGCCCACCCCAGGGAAGGATGAGGAAGCCACACCGTCATGCAGCATTCAGGGGGATGAGGTGGAGATTAAGGCTGAGGGGCCCCGAAGCGGGCCGGGGCGTGGGCCTCAGTCGAAGCCGTGCCAGTCGCTGTGCTCCGAGTCGTATTCTAGCTCAGCACCCACGCACTTGACACCATCCAGCAGCATGGGTGTGCCATGGTGCCGGTCTGCAAGGTAGGCTACAAGTCAGTATGCCAGGCTGGACCCCTGGCCCCACCTTCCAAGGGGACCCCTCCACCTTCTCTCTGGGCTCTACTAGGGGGTGGAGAGAAAGACACTCACCAAGGAGGTGGGGGACCCCAGCCAGGGCAAGGATCCCTTTTTCAGATGGGAGGAAGGCAGAATCCCCTTTTGGTCAAAGTAGCACTTCCCCCCTCCTAGCCAGATACACGCCTTGCACTCTCACCCATGACGCGTGCCTGCACCACCACTCGCACACAGGTGCCTGCGCCACCTTCACAGGCTAGCAGCATCTCCTCCTTGAGAACGCCTTCCTTGTGCGCTGTGTACTCACACTTGACGCTGTAACCTGTCCGGGCAATGAGCACCTCCATGGCCTCCTGCCCCTGCCCCCAGCACTCACTGGCCCCCACCCACCACCAAGACTGGCCCCCCTCCTCCAAAGGAGCAAGCATGGCCCAGGACCCATGCCCCCAGGGTTGGGGCACAAGTGTCTGAAACTTCCCATTCTTCAATAAGCTCTACATGCCTTGGGCCTGTGGGACACCCCATTGAGGTTCCAAGGGTCAAACTTAGGCTTCCAGGAGGGCCTGCTGATTCCCAGAAAAAGCAGGCAAGGAGAGGGAGTGATAGGAAAGGGGGGTGGGCAGGCCAGGACTTGAGCAGATCAGGTGGCAAGAGGCAAAGGCCTGCAGGAGTTTGCTCAGTCCACTTAAGGGCAAGGTCATGAGGAGGTAGGGGACATGTAACTGAAGCTGGGGCTTCAGCACACAGTGAAACTGACACCCCAGCCTATGGAGAGGGTGGGGGCTGAAGCTAGCAGGGTAGAGGGAAGCAAAGCCCAGGTGAGTGCTAGGAGGGAGCTGTGCAGTTTGAGGCTCCAGCAGGTTTTTCTTGAGGAAAATGATGGAGGGAGGGCTGGAGGTCCAGAGCCAGTTCCTCAGTAGCTCCCATCATACCGCTGAGAAAACTATCAGGCAATGGGCAAAGGCCAACAGTGTGAGCCCATGGGCTTCTGTCCAGGGGGTGAGGCCTGAGGCATGGCACCTGCCAAGTTGCCACACCGCAAGCCCGTATAGAGGTATCATGTCCCTGGCTGCTGAGTTGACTGTCCACCCTACATGGGAGAAAAGGAGCACCCCATGTTCTCATTCCCACTCACACCAAGGCCCTGCTAGAGGAAGACAAGCCTCCGGCACCCTCTGGGACGCACCTTCTGGGACAGGCATGATGCTGAGGAGCTTCAGGTGCAGGCTGGGGACAGGTGCCTCTCGGATGTCCTTGCTCAGCCTTTGCACCGAGGGCAGAGTGAAGGTAATCTCATACCTGTGCAGGATCTTCAGGAAGCCAACCTGCAGCAGGAAGAGTGGAGAAGGAAGCACCTTCACTTACAGCCTCCCCCGGGGCCCATCCACGTCATGCCATCTATCATACTGTGGGCCTTTGCACCTGCTTCCTTAGGGATCCTAGCAGGTCTGTCTCCCCCCTCCACTCCAGCTGGTCCACACCCCAGCCCAGTGATTCCAGGTCCTTCCCCTGAGGACCTCACCCCATAGGTCGGCCACACACTCAGCATGTGTCTCATGGGCCCCACAGCTCTTCAGTGGCCCATCTTACAGACAAGGAAATGGAAGCCAGGAAATGACAGGCTAGAAGCCTCCTGGCCACACTTACCATGAGTGGCAGTCACATAGGAAGGCACCAGCCACTGTACAGAAGAGGCCATCCACCTGCCCCCATCACTACTACCTCTGCCCAGAGCCAAGAGCCCTGGGTCAGGGACACTGGCTCTCTAGTCACGCATGTGGAGACATGGGGCAACACAGACTGCACAGGATGAAGGCTGGGATAGAATTAGAACACTGACCCTAGATCAGCTGTGTCAATCCAGAGCTGACCCACAGGCCTGGCACTAGCCATTGAACCCAGTCTCCTGCCTGCCTGCCTGCTGGCATCAGAACAAAGAAGCCTGCTGCCCATTCAAAGGCTCACTGTGTCCAACGGCCCTGACTCAGGGTCCAAGCAATTTCTGTTGTTCATAGAGTGTTTGGCAACCGATGCCCTCTGGGATAGATGCCATCCTTGGAAACTCCAGTCGTATGAAGGGTCACAAGCCTGGGTGGCTGCTGAGCAGGTAGGCTGACGGGAGTGCCAGTCCAGGAGGCACAGGGGTGCATGCTGTACCCACAGCTCACATGCACACCAGCTGAGATTGGCTGCATGGAACATTTAGCCTTTCAATGGCATCAGGATGATGTCACTGCATGATAAAGCTCAGTCCATGCGGCTCCCATACTCTGCAGGGGAGGGCACACTTCTCAAGAAAGCTTTCTGGCTGGACCTGCCAATGATGACCCTGTGACGCAGCTGCACCACTTGCAGAATTTTCCAGGGGAAATACTCAGAGGTGTGCAAAAAATACTCATCACTGCCCTATTTATAACAGTGAAAAATAGAAACAGCAGTAACACCCGGAATAGGGAACCAGCTAAATCAACGATGATACATATAATGAAATACCAAGCGGCTGTAAAGTCTCATGGAAAATGCTTTGCTGACAGAGGTGGGAAATGGTTCACAACAGAAGCAAGCAAAAAACTGTTACACTGTGATACCAGCTTTTTGGTTTTGGAAACAAAGCTATAAAAAAAAACAAACTATAATCACACACATCAAAATATTAACCATTGTTATTTCTGGATTCTATAATTGTGGGTACTTTTAAATTTCTTTATAGTTTTCTCTATCTTCTGGATTTTCTCTAATAGATATGAATGGATTTTGCAATGGGGAGTGGGGGAGAGGGAGCTTTTTTTTTCAAGTTTTGTTTCATTCTGTTTATTCCCTTGGAGAAGTTGTCAGCTGTAGGAGAAAGAGCAAGGATTGGGCAGAAATGGGTATGAATCTGGGTCCCTCCTCAGGGTGCTCTGGATGGACCAGATGCCCCACCTCCCCTGGCATTCCTGCTCAACTCTGGAGCCCTGGTTTATTGTCCAACCTGAGGGCCTCACTCCCTGTTCCCCCCAATCCATTCCCTCCAGAGACTTTCTCCTGCCCCTCCCAAGTGGATGTGGGATCCGACAGTGTCCCAACAGTTGGAGAAGCCACACTGCAGGTTGTGTGAAGTGTGACCAATAGGAAAGGGTGTGCTCCAAAGAGCAGAAAACATGGGGGTGAATCAGCCAGAGGTTTGGAAAAGAAGGTAAAGTCACACCTTGTTAATAGCATAATTAGTCTCACATCTGTGTGACATATATACACTCTTCCATTTTATTCTTGAACCAACTCTATGGGATGTGAACTGTCTTCATTTCAGAGAATGGAAAGCTGAGGTGACCTGCCCAAGGTCATAGAGCCAGACTAACATGCCTGGACCTGAACCCAGGCCTCTGACACCACAGCCTTGACACCCAGCCTCCACAGCTATCTGGAATGATGCTGATGATAACAGACGATAATAACAGCTCCGCTCTGCTCACCTCATTCAAGGTGACATTCTAAATACATTCATCTCATTGGAATCTCACCACCTCCCACTTTACAGATGGGGAAACCAAGGCCCAGGGAGGGATAAAGATATGCCTATGGAGGCAGCTTAGAAGATATGGAACCGACAGGCCCAAGAAGCCAGGCAGGACTGAGGAGGAGGTAGAGGAAATAAGGCTGATGACAGGGGGAAAGTGTGCACATACCTTGACCAGAAAGCTGCTGTCACTCTCCTGGGTGACCATGACCACCGAGTCATGCAGCTTCTCATCAAAGTGGACATGGCTCTGGGAGCCCTCTGCATCATGGCCTGCTGCAAAGCGGATACTCCGGACTCTGGGCTTGTTGCCTAGGAAGAGAGTGGGAGAGGGCTCCAAATGGCTCCCCCGTGTTGCTTCCCCATCCCCTGCAACTGCCCTTGATATCATCCAGCACCCACTGGCTGGACTTCTTTCAGGGCTAGGCCACATCCTACCTGATTCTGGGGACCATGAGGCTTGAGGCCCAGGTCCCCCCGCAAAAAAATACCCTAAGAATGGGTGTCAGGGAGTCAGGAATTGGCAATATAACACCTCAGAGGGAATAAGGCTGACACCAAGGGCAAGAAGAGAGTCTTCCAGACTCTCACCTGCCTCAGGCAGAGCAAGACTCAGCCCAGGCCTCAGGACCCCTGCCAGGGCTCTCCTCCACAGGCCAAGCTCCCCATCTCTGGGACCTTCTCTTCCAGGGATGTCTGTGCTCGAGGTCCCTGCCTGCCCCTCTTGATGACCTCAACCTGGTAGAGGTGAGGGGCAAGGACAGGAATAGGCTCTAAGGGATCTGTTTGAGGGTCGGAAAAACAAAGGGGGACAAAACCCACACTGAACCCACCCACCTAGGAGAGGCTGCAGCTGCCCCTAACTCATCACTCATCACTGGCAGGGAAGATGGAAGAACCCAGAGGAGCCTCCAGGACCCTTCCCAAAGACACCCTCTGCTGCTTAACCCCTCACAAAGCCCTCAGCTGTCCCCAGAGGGATCAGGTTCTCCAAATCCAGAAGGCAAGGGGTTGAGACAGGCAGAGCATCGGGAGCTGCACTGAGGTCCTTTCCTGGGGAAGGTCTGTCTGATCAAGAGCATGACCCCAGTCCTCTCTGGCCCCCATGGCCCCTAGGCCTCCCTACAGCCCTGCTCCGAGTCCTTCTGAGGGGGAGGGCCTGGGCAAGCCCTGGTCTGGGTTCTTGGACACTCAGTAGAGGCTTAGAGGAGCCAGCCTGACACTTCCACAATCTTTGCTGAGCCCCCCAGACCTGACCCTCAAGTCTCACCAGGTCTCCCTTGCCTAAAACACTCCATGAGCCCTCTGGGCTCTGAATGAAACCAAAATTCCTTTCTGTGGCTCTACCCACCTTGCCAATCTCAGTGCTCACCCAAGCCCCCCATGCCCTCTAACCCCACTGGAACAGGGAAGCTGGAACAGGGACATGAGGGCATATACCTCCATAGACCAGCACACCAAAGAGCCAGCAGGGGTCCCCACATTCCCTACTAGGGCTTGGGTGTGCCCTAGGACCTGGCACAAGCAATGGTGCCATTATTGGTGTACTTTGTACTGATATTCAGACGACCCCCCACCCCCACACACACACAGCCAGGGCAGAGCCCACATGCAATAACACCCTCCCACCAGGGCCTGCTGGAAGACCCTGCAAATCCTCCAGGCCAGGAAGGCGCTTACCCTTGTTGGCTGCAGCCATGGA
Source organism: Miniopterus schreibersii (assembly GCF_964146895.1). Classification (NCBI taxonomy): domain Eukaryota; kingdom Metazoa; phylum Chordata; class Mammalia; order Chiroptera; family Miniopteridae; genus Miniopterus; species Miniopterus schreibersii. Next base: position 64,984,306 of record NC_138110.1, read on the forward strand.
TGCCCTCCCTGCCATGGGGGGAGACACGCAGCTCCTACTGGACCCTGCCACTCAAGCTCAGCAGCCTCCCATGCTCCAAGGACACCAGCAGGAGTCTAAAGGGTGGGGAGTGGGGAAGGCATGGGTCAGGGCCACCCATGACCTGAGAGCAGAGACCTCCCTTTAGGAAGGACCCAAACCCCTGCTGCTCTTAGCAGCCCAAGTGGTACCTGCACCCTCTAGCACAAGGATCTTCTGCCCCCACCACTCCTCCACCCACACCTCACATTCACCAAGAGCCCTCACCCCTGCCTGACACCCTGTTGACCCAGAGCCCAGTGGCATGCACTGAACTGCAGCTTCTGGGTGCGAAAGCACCAGCACAGGACTCATGCATCCAGGCCACCTGAGGCTGATGGGAAAGGCAGTCTGGAAAGGAGAGGACTTCTTTGGCACTTTCCAGGAGCCAGTTCTAGAGCTGGTGACCCCAAGGGCTATACCCTCCTGCAGCCAGAGTCCACATTAATTAGGTCATACACCCAGCACAGCTGGGTCCAGGTCAGAGTTAACAGTATGCATGGAGGGGAGCAAGAATAGGGCCCTTCATAAGATAACATGTCCTTGGAGCTTTCCCTACTGGTGACCTGATCAGGGCCATATACAGAACAGACGCCAGTGGAGGGGTTGCCCCCCCCCACCCTGAGCTCGGCTCCCCCAAAGTGGGCAGCCTCAGGGCAGGGGCAGCAGGGGGTAGGTGCCCCAGGAAGCCTGTGTGAGCAGTCTGGCCCCCATGGGCTGAGCTGGGCCATCTCAGCATCCAAAAGAATCATAAGTGCAACTGATGGAAACAGATGGAATACATAAAACTGGAGCATTCACAGAGGTTAGGGACAGAAGGAGAGAGAAAGCCAAACAAACAAACCCAAACCCTCATTTGTCACCACTGATGGTAGCAATGCCCTAACTCTTTGCTGCGAAAATTGGCAATAATGGGAAATAATTCAGCCTGTCTCCTGGCCTTTTCTGTAATGAAATAGCCCTGGCAGTTGAAAGAAAGCTGTTCTTTACAGAATAATTCTCACTATTAAATAACAAAGGAATGACCAAATGCCAAGTGATTCTGTAACCCCCAACTCAGGCTGGAGCAGTGAGTCATCGGATGGTAAACCAGGAGGAAAGAGGTTGACAGCAGTAGATGCTCACAGATGCCCATGTGCCAGCAACAGATGACCTAGGGCTCTTAAGGGGAACAACACAAGTTTGCAATGGAGAGATGTGACATCAGCCAGTCACGAATGGGTCGATCGCCCCTCACTCCCAGAGGAACCTGACACGCTGATACCCTCTGATGTGGAGCAGCACCAAATCACAGCACCACTGCCAAGGGCACAACACCTGCCCAAAACATCTAACCTGGATCTAATCAAGCCCCTAGCTCCAACGTCTGGCTTACTGAAAGCAGAGGTTAGTGGAACAAATTAAATGGCTCCATGGGAAAGCAATGAGACAAACCCAGAAGGCAGGAGAGTCTATAGGTCAACTGACCTGTTTTGTTTTTTTCCCCAAACTACAAGAAATATAAAGGGAGGGAGATTTTTTTTAGCTAGGGGATGGGCAAAAACCAGACTGTGGAGCCGCCGCCTGTTTTGTTTTAGCTGATTTTAGAGAGAAAAGGGGGAGAGGAGAGAGAAAGAAACATCCATGTGAGAAACACCGATCGGCTACCTCCTGCATGGGCCTTGACCGGGGATCAGACCCACAGCCTGGGTGTGTGCCCTGACAGGGAATCGAACCCACCACCTTTCCATGTACGGGAGGATGCTCCAACCAAGCCCCACTGGCAGGGCCACCGCCTGTTTTTGTAAAGTTTTGTTGGAACACAACCCCACTTGTTTGTTTACATATTGTCTAAAACTGCTTTTGCACTAAAGCAAAACTAGTTTGAGTAGTTGCCACAGAGACCACGTAGCCTGCAATGTCTAAATTATTTACTATCTGGGCCTTCACAGAAAAAGGCTGCCAACCGCTGTTCTAGATTTAACACACAAAGAAGGCAGGTTCTCTATGGGACAAATGACCTGGTTTTTTCCACTACACCAGTTGCAAGAAGAAAAATAAATGGGGTAGGGGGTTTCTAACTACCCATAAAAAAGGCATTTGGGGAATAATTAGGAAATGTGAATGAGACTGGATCTTAGATGATATTAATAAGAGCTGATCTTGTTTGGTGAGATAACGAAATTGTATTATGTAGAGAAGTGTGTCCTATTTTTCATAGATACACACTGAACTATTTAGAGATAAGTGACCCATGAATGACCTAGGCTAGTCCCGGGAATGAGGAAGAGAAACCCCCGATTGGCAGCCTCACAGTCAGGGGCTGGCCTGCGGAGGGCATGATCTGGAAGTCTCTCACATACTGAGCTCCTGAGAGCCAGCCTCGCCTCCCTCCCCACTGCCAGGCCCAAGCCCTGCCTCAAGGGCAGGTGGTCAGCTTGGGTGCCAGGAACACCTGAGAGGAGGGTGCATGGGGAGGTGCAAGGAAAGGAAAGGCTCGGGTCTCAGGAATGCAGGAGCCACCAGGGCAGGTACAGCCAAGCCAGCACACTTCTCCACTCCCTTGGAGGCTAGCTCCCAGGCCCCACCCAGCCTGGGGTGAAGAGAGGGGAACTATGCCCCCCACTCATCTCTGGCCGCGGCTGCTCTGGGTTGGGCCCAGAAGAGCAGCCCCTTAGCCCTCGGATGCTCAGCTTTTCCCCAGGGATCCTGGCCCTTGGAGAGAAACCTGCCCCACCCCATCCACTCCAGCCACCCTCTGAAGCTATGGACTCAGAGTATGTGAAAAATGGCCACATGCAAGGGTACCAGACCACCTTCCTACCTTTTGAAGAAGTTGTTCCAGCCACACCTCTGCAGCCATGGGGGAATGACTGTCCAATACTCACAAGATCCCCACATCTCCCAGGACACTTCCTGGAGGCCCTGGTGAAACTCTTAATCAGTGGCCAGTCAGCAAAGGCTCCTGGGGACTCTTCACAAAATACTCTGACCCAGTACTTGCCCCCTCCCTGTCTTCCCCCACAGTGCACTGCCTGTTGCCTGCCCGGAACAATCCTGTCCCCTTGGCCTGGGTCCCAGCCCCAGAGTACCTTACTTAGGGTAGCATACCACCATCCCACTCCTGCCCATCCCAGCATAGGCCTAAAAAAATCTTTAAAAGGATCCCCTTCTCACTTCTGGGATCATTTGATATCTATGTTCCCTACCTTAAAAGGGCAGTGACTGTTTTTGCCAAACTCTGTGTCCCTAGCACCTAATCCAGCAACTGGCAGGGAGAACCTATGTTCACCTCATATTTGTTAAATGAATGAATGACTGAACTAAGGGGAGCCCAAACCTGGGCCTTAGCTGGGCCCTGTAGGCAGCTGTGGGAGGACCCTCTTACCAAATACCCTCAGGAAGAGGAAAGCCCCACCCCACTCTTAGTCAACCTCTGCCCTGGAGGGCACACCCCTCCCCCATCTCAGAGTGTAGTCTCCCACTAGGCATTCTTTTAGCTTTGCCACCATCAAATGGTGACTTAACTGTTCCATCCTTGACATGGAAAGCCCAGAAGGTAGGACCTGTACCTCATGCACCGACCAGAGCTCAGGTAGGAGCAAGCAGAGGGGAAGGCAAGTGACTTCAGGGGCCCAGAGGAGGCGGGAAAGAGAAAGCCTCTTCTCTTGCAACAGGAGTCTATCCCTTGGAAGCCAGACTCTTATCCACAAAAATCCTTATCAGAAGCAGAAGGAGAGGGTGTCCAGCTTCCTCCCGTTGCAGCTGTGTCCACAGGGCACTGCTAGGCCCCTTCTTGTGCCAGCCAAGTCCTGAGTATGACCTAAGCTGCACAGCCTTCCAGAACCTGGAGGGACATGGTCAGGAGCATGGGTTCCAGAGCCCAGAAATCCTGGTTCAGATTCAGGCTGTATGGGCAAGTTACTTCACATCTCTATGCCTCAGTTTTCTCATCTGTATCACAAGAAAAAGCAGTGGTCTCTTCCTCAGAGTGTTTGGTGCAGCTGGTGTCTGAAGTTCTGACAACACTCCCCACTCCACCCCCACCTTTGCAAAAGCAAAGCCCCAAAGGCCTGGTTTCTGAAGCAATGGCAATATCAGGGCAGCACTGGAGAGAAGGCACTTCAGGCTATCCTGGAACAGCCGGGAATGGCCTTCAGGGTGGGCCCCCTGGGACTTCAGCCTTCTCAGAATACAGCTCAAGGGTTTAGGGACCTCCTTCTTCCTTTCCCCTTCATCCTGCCTTCTCCCTCCCCCACTTTCAGGCTAGGGATTGACAGAGAACAGACTGATGGGAGCCTGCTGTTCCCCAAATCCAGAGAAATGGGAAATGCCCCCACCCCAGCAAACAAAATAACACCGCCCCCTTAGATGAGCTGTTAACAGGTCAGGGGTGACACTATGGACAAGTTCACAGGATGTGGAAAGCTGAAAAGCTAGAACAAGGGCCTTGGGTGCTTCTTTGGCTCTCAGTTACTCTCAGGGAAATTGGGGGAAACTTTTCTCTAGGGGACAGAATGCTGCCAGCTCAGGTCCCTCTCACCTTTAGAGAGAATGGCTGCTTCAAGGTTACCCTACCCAGAGGAGGGCTCAGCCAGGCCCAGTGAAGCCTCTGGCATGAAGATCAAGCCCAGGGACATGACAAGTGAGCAGACAAATGGACAGATGGACAGTTACAGAACCCAGAGTTCTCGGTCCCCTAGACTCCTGCCCCACAGGGTGCTAGCTCCAGGCTGTCGCACACTGGGGCCCAAGGCTCCAGCATGGAAGGAGGGCTAAAGATAGTCTGTCTATGGCAGGTGGAGCTCCAGAACCCACTACCTTCTTGCCCTCCCTCCACCCCACAGCTGTACTAGTACACCACCTCTCTGCTCCAGAGGCAGCTCCCAAATCCCAGACATCACAAGTACAGGTTGTCCTCTGCTGTGTGGCTTGGAACAAGTCACCAACCTCTTGGGACCTCATTTTTCATTCATTCCCCAATCCCTATTCTCAACCTGTTCAGGGACTTTACAAGCCAGGAATTCCACAACCTTCCACCCTCCCCAAGCCCCCAACCCAGGGCTCAGTCCTGGCTTAAGCTCTCAGTCCATTAGATGCACTGTCCAGCCTCTCATTAAAGCTCCAGCTTGTTGCCCTGGCCGGTGTGGCTCAGTTGGTGGAGCGTTGTCCCATGCACCAAGAGGCTGCTGATTTGATTCCTGGTCAGGACACAAGCCTGGGTTGCGAGCTCAGTCCCCAGCAGGGTGTGTGCAGGAGGCAGACTATCGATGTTTCTCACTTTAACGTCTCTGTCTCTCTCTCCCTCTCACTTCCTCTCTCTAAAGTCAATAAAGACATTAAAACAAAACAAAACAAAAACTCAAGCTTGTAAAAAGAGTGCTCACTGAAGCCACACTGACCTGCTGACTCCAGAACCTGACCGAGGACTGAACACACAGTGGGGCCCACATACCTAAACCAATGCCTGGAAAAGCAAGACTGGAAGTCAGGTGTGGCTGTGGCAGTTTTACATCAGTTCAGTCTGATGTGACTCCATTTCCTTGCAAGGATAGGTACAAGCGTTCTCTCTCACCCACCATGCTACACCCTCCCGCCTCCCCAAGAAGAGCTGCCCTCCTCTGCCCAGCATACCCCACTCTAAACCCTCAGATAGAAGGTGTTTAGTTTCCCTCTAGCCTCCAGGCTGCCCGCCCTACCCTTGAGGTCCAGGCAGGATCCAGGGGTCGCCAGCTGCCCCAGGCTTTCTGCAGTTCCCTGGGCAGGGAAATGCCCTACTCCGGCTTCCTAGTGCCAAGATTCAAGAGGGAAGGCAGTCCAATGCCTCTTTCTCAGTCCAGCGGGGTCCCTGTTCACTAGCAGGAACACTAGTCCAGAAACTAAATCGAATACCTCCTGCAGGGACAACAAAGAGGTGCCAGCCAAGTCCCCAGACGCAGCAGGGGCCCGGGTGTGGGACCCTCTATCCTCTCCCGCCTCCATCGCCGTGGGTGTGGCGCCCCCATCCCCGCCCCATTCCCATCCTCCCGCGACGACTGAGGCTAAAGGCACCCTCCCGCCATCCCCCTCCCGGGCTGCGAGGCCGCACTCCGTCCTCAAAGATAATCCTGCGCCCTCCCCACCCTGACCTCCGCTGACGCAGTCTCCGAAGCCCGCACTCCCCGGCATCACCGCCCTCCTACCTGAGGGTGCCGAGGCACGCGAGGCTGAGAGGCTACCCGTCCAAGGTCACCCAGCGAGGCGGTGGCGGAGCTGTGGGGGGGATGCTGATGGCGCTGACCCCGTCACGCCCCCGCCCTCAGGGTGTCACACATGCCCCGGACAGCACCCGCGGAAAATACCCCAGCTACACCAGCTAACGGTCACCCGGGGCTGGGCATCTCCCCAGCTCAAGATGCCAGGGAGCCCTCCCGAGCCCGGCCCCGACAGCCGAGCGCCCCCCCACCGCCCCAGCCGGATGGGGTCTCACCCACCGACCGCTCAGGACAGAGGCTCCGCCCGTAGGGGAATCTCCGGGAGCGGGGAGGAACCGGCAGGTGGCGGAAGAAGCAGTCTCACCGTGCGGGGCGCACCCCGAGGCCAACCCGGGACGACCGGGGAGGGGGGCGGTGGCGGTCGTGGAAGCAGCGGTAGCGACAGCAGCGGGGGGCTCAACGCAGAGCACGAGGAGGGAGCCCAGAGTGGCGCCCACCCTCCTCAGGGGCACGCCCCCACCTCCGCCCATTGGTGGGCCGAGGGGGTGGGGCAAGGATGCTTCGGACCAATAAGCGGGTGCCAGAGAACCGCCAACGGGCGTTGCGCCACTGCGTCACGTGCACAGGACCCTGCGGCTGCGTAGTGCTAGCCTCGCTCGCCCAGGGCCCCGGAGGTATCGCGTTGAAGGCGGCCGGGCAGGCAGACGTAGCCTGGGGCCCCAGCCGGCGGAGGGAGAGAGGAGGGGAGGAGCGCTTCGAATAGGTCCCGCCGCGTCCCCCCTTTAGCTGTGGAGTTTGCACCTCCCGTCTCCGCCTCACCTTGGAAGAGGCCTCCCCTAGGCTTTGCCCCTTCAGACGGTCGTAAGGCGGGGCTCAGGGCTGGGTGGGGCACAAGAAAGTCGCTTCCGAGCCTCTTCCGCAGTCGATTCGCGCATCACTAGGTCCGGTCCTGGAGCCGCCCTGCGACCCGCGGATTTCAGCCGCTTTCCCTTCCACCCCTTCCCCCTGCCTCGAAGAAAGCGCTCCGGCAGGGACCTGAGATGCGCCCTGGGAGCCCGGGGTGGCGAGATAAGCATCAGAACAAAGGAGGCACACGGGTGGGGGTGGGGAGAACTTGGTCTGGCGCCCTTGGGGACCGCAGCCTCCGCTTCAGGTCTCCAAGGAGGCGGTCGTCATGGCAGCCGGATGCGCCCAGCTCAGCGCAGCAGGTTGGGCCGTGGGCGCCCGCCTAGAGCGGGAGGAGCGGGAGACGTGGCCCTGGGGTCTTCAGAGGCTCTTGCGGATCCTTGAACACCCCCGCCACACACGCGCGCGCCCCATTTCGCTGTCCGGGACAGAGTGCCTGAAGTGCCCTCGGGGAGCCCCCCGGAGCTTGCAGCTCCCTCCTTCCAACGTAACTAGGGGAGAGATGGCCCGAGTGGCTTAGGGCCAGCTTCCTTTCGGAAGGGCGGCGTCGCTGCCTTTGCGAAACCTCCAAGGTACTGTCCCTCCGCGGGATCCCTGTGCTCTTGTGTGCACACTGTTGGCAAACTAATCTTCCTGGGCTATTTATTGTTTGCATGGAGCCCTACCCTGCTGCGAAGCGCTCCTTGCTCTGCGACTGTCTTCAGCACAGCCTCACAAACTTTTTAGCAGCATTTTGGGTGATTCCTGTGCACTCTGGCGTTTGAGATTCTGTCCTCCAGCGCTGGCATTGGGACATTTCCACATTCTGATCCCAGTCCACCAGCTCCTGCCAGATGCTCTCTCACTACCCAACCCACATTCCATGCGCTCTACTATGATCCGCCTCCAACTTGTCAAAGTAAGAAACGTTCAAACCTGTAGAGAATTTTTATGAGTTTATTTGAGCCAAACTGATGACAGTTGCCAGGAAGCAAAACTGCTATCAAAGCAGTTCTGCACTCTGCTTTATACATTATAATCAAAAGAGAAGATAATAAGTGGGTTACGTGAAATCCATTGGTAATAGATTAGGGAGGCCAGAGAAAGCACAGGAGGAGGGGTGGAACCTCTGGGGTTGGATAAAAAGTAAAATGATAAACACATACTTCTTTTACATAGGTGGGTACAGGATAATTAACAGTCAACAATTATCATGATTGCCCTGCCCTGTTTGGCTTAGTTGGTTGAGCAGTGTCCCATGCACTGAGAGGTCACAGATTTGATTCCTGGTAAGGGCACATGCCCAGTAGGGGGCGTGCAGGAGACAGCCAATCAACGTTACCTGCTCTCTCCCCCTCTCCCTTCCTCTCTAAAAAAAACAAACCAAAAAAACCATATAAAAAATAAATTTAAAAAAACAACATAACAATAACAATGAGGGGAACTGTGGTTTCTGCTTTGGTGTGGTTGTGCCTAGAGGGGTCCAGAAAAGAAAAGTTACTTTGACATTCCAAACATATGTTATGGTAGATGCTAAAAGACAATAGGCTCAACTAAGTAAAGATTGACTTTTGTCAGGGAAAATTCTAGCCTAGGACTTGACTACCCACCATAAACTGCTTTTAGTTTAAAAGTTTTCATTTCAGACCATACTATGTGGTTACTTTAGGTCTCTGAGTTTGTATGGCCGCGGTGCAGGCCTCCCCTGAGCTTGTCACGTTTTTAGTATGTGGCCCCTTTTGGTCTACAGACTGTATTCTTATGTCTATTCTTCAAGGTCTAAAGCTGGCAGACAGAGAGCCCAAAGCAGGCTGCCATTATTTAGTTTAGCTCACGTGGGCTTTTAAAACTTCTTATTTGTCTTTTCCTCCTCTTTCTCTTCCTACTCTTCCCCTACTTATTCCTCTTTTGATATATCAGAATATCGCCCAGCCGGGCGTGACTCAGCGGTTGAGCATCGACCTAGGATCCAGGAGATCGGGGTTCGATTCCCGGTGAGGGCACATGCCCGGGTTGCGGGCTCGATCAATGACTCTCTCTTCATTGATGTTTCTATCTCTCTCTCTCTCCCTCTCCTTTCTGCTCTCTGAAATCAATAAAGATATATTTAAAAAAATAAAAGAAATGATATATCAGAAAATCTAACAAGATGGACTCACTTTCCAGCCTGGCACCAAAAGCTGGCACATCAATTTGCCATACTTCCCACCAATCCCTATTTTCTCACATTAACTTTACTTTCTGGGTATATTTCACATACCTTCCTTATGCTACCTTCCCGCCTGAAATGCCCTTCCTACTCTTCTCTTGTGGACAAAACTCACCCTTCCTGCAAGAACAAGCTTTAAAGCCTGCTTTTTTTTTTTAAATCCTCACGTGAGGATATTTTTTTCCATTGCTTTTTCAGAGAGAGTGGAATGGAGAGAGAGGGAAACATCCACATCAAGTGGTTGCCTCCCCAGTCGGGCGAGCCTACAACCGAGGTATGTGCCCTTGGTTGGGAACCAAACCCTGGACCCTTCGGTCATTGGTTCAATGCTCTAACCACTGAGCCAAACATGTTGGGGCCAAAAGCCTACTTTTTTATGTCTTTCTAGCCAACTTCTCAAATCCATTCCTGGCTCTTCCAAACACACAAACTAGCTGCTTGACTCTGGACTGTCTGATGCTACACTAGTCCTCCCCTGACCCATGATTTAGCTCTTTGTGTTTTCAGTTACCTGCCATCAACTGCTGTCTCAAAATATTAAATGGAAATTCCCAAAAACAAACTACTCATAAGTTTTAAATTGTGCACCATTCTGAGTAGCACGAAGAAGTCTTATGCTCCATCCTGCCCATTATATGAATTCACGCTATATATACTACCCACCTGTTAGTGATAGTAGTCATCTCTGTTATGAGATAGGTTATCAGAGAGGGGGGACCCACAGTCACATAACTTTTATTACAGTATATTATAACTGATCTATTTCATTATTAGTTATTGTAGTTAATCTGTTACTGTGCCTAATTTATAATATAAGCTTTGTCATAGCTATGTATGTGTAGGAAAAAACAGTATGTATAGGATTCGGTACTCTGAGGTTTCAGGCATCCACTGGGGGTCTTAGAAGGTAACCCCTGTGGATAAAGGGGGACTATTGTATGTTGCAGTGTATATTCTAGTACATGTCTTGGTAAACATATGGATGCATTTCTCTTGAGTACATATTGAGGAATGGAATTGCTTGTACATAGCTGTGGTAGCTTTATAATATGCCAATTTAGGATGAACTATATTTCCCAGAATTCTCTTCTGTGTATGTTTCCAATTAGGGTGGGCCACAATGGACATTTTTGCATGAGATTTGGAGGATAGAAGAAAAGCAGTGGCTATATTGGTTTTTACACTTGCAAGGTCTAGGCAGAAGCTTTGAAGCCCATGCACTTTGTTGCTGACCTGTTGTCTCACCTCACTGACATGGGGTAGCACCCAGGCTTCCACTTCTCTGACTCCTGGGCCAGATAGAAAAAGGCACCTGCTTCTCCAGCATGATACCCACGTCATCAAATTTGGAGGCAGTGGGAACTAACATGAGTTCCAGTTTGTCCTCAAGGGTTCCAGCTTGTGTTCATGGATTCCAGCTTGTCCTTTCTCTTCCCCACTTTATATCCATCTACCCTTCCCAAATGCCTGACCTGTGAACCTTAAGCTCCAGTGTCAGATGCAAAACAACAGCCTTACAGAGCCTATTTAACAATTACCTGATATCAAATCCCTGTAACAAATTCTTTCTGCTTCTTTGATTGAACTGATACAATAGCATAGACATCTGCTTAATTTTATATGAAACTGCCAAATTGTTTTCTGAAATGGTTGTACTCACACTCTCAGCAGAGTATGAGAGTTCTAGTTGCTTCACATCCTCATTAATATAAAAAATTAGAAATTAATTTTGTAAAAGCACAACACTGAGAACCAAAGTAGGATGCCCTTGTGGAGGACAATTCCACAACATCTATCAAGATTGCAAATGCAGCCTGGCCAGTGTGACTCAGCAGTTGAGCATCGTCCTAGGATCCGGGAGACCCCGGTTCAATTCCTGGTCAGGGCACATGCCCAGGTTGTGGGCTCAAAGCCAATCAATGACTCATTCACCATAGATGTTTCTATCTCTCTCCCTCTCCCTCTCCCTCTCCCTCCCCCTCCCCCTCTCCCTCTCCCTCTCCCTCTCCCTCTCCCTCTCCCTCTCCCTCTCCCTCTCCCTCTCCCTCTCCCTCTCCCTCTCCCTCTCCCTCTCCCTCTCCCTCTCCCTCTCCCTCTCCCTCTCCCTCCCCCTCCCCCTCCCCCTCCTGCTCTGGCTTCCTCTCCCTCTCCTGCTCCCTTTCCCTTTCCCTTTCCCTTTCCCTTTCCCTTTCCCTTTCCCTTTCCCTCTTCCTCTCTCTGAAATCAATATTTTATTTTAAAAAAAGATTGCAAATACATGTACTCTTTTTAAAAAATGTTTTTATTGATTTTAGAGTGAGGAAGAGAGAGGGAGAGAGAAACATCTATTGGTTGCCTTGCACACCCACTGGGACTAGGGATTGAACCAGCAACCCAGGCATATGCCCTGACCAGGAATCAAACTGGCAACCTTTTGGTGCACTGGATGACACTCAGCTATGAGTCACACCAGCCAGGGCAAATGCATGTATTCTTTGACCTAACTAGTTCTGGAATTTATCATGCAGATATACTTGTACACAATATTAAATTATGAATGTGTGAGATGACTCGTATTATTAATAATAAAAGATTAAAAACAAATGTTCATAGAGGACTGATTAAGTTTGATACAGACAAAATTTTATTTGGTACAGACAATAGAGCTTTAAAAGCAGAGGAAGTTTTCAATGTACGTACTGACATGGAAAAATCTTGCATTAGTGAAGGTTCTCCAGAGAAACAGAACCAATGGGAGACAAAGGAGACAGATGAATTAGCTCATGCAGTCATGGAGGCTGGCAAGTTGCAAGATCTGTAGCATGAGTCAGCAAGCTGGAGTCCCAGGAGAGTTGATGGTTTAGTTCCAGTCCAAAGGCTGGCAGGCTCAAGACCCAAGAAGAATCCATGTTTCAATTAGAGTCCAAAGGCAGAAAAAAAGCCCATCTCCCGGTTGAAAGGCTGTCAGGCAGGAGGAATTCTGTTTTATTCACGCCTTCAACGGATTGGAAGAGGCCCACATCAGGGAGAACAATCTGCTTTACTCAGTCTACCCATTTAAATGTTAACCTCATCCAAAAACACCTCACAGAAAACATCCAGAATAATGTTTGACCAAATCTCTGGGCACCCTGTGACTCAGCCAAGTTGGCACATAACACTGACCATCACATATCTATAAGAGATCTTGTTGAGTAGAAAATAAAGATACAGAAAAGAGTGGGTAGTCTGCTTCCCTTTTATGTTAAAAAGTGATGGGAGTAAGATAACAATAAATGTGCATATTTGCTTGTATTCAAATTAAGACACTCTGGAAGAATATGCAAAAACTAAAGAAAAACGTTACCTATTGGAGATGTGTGTGGACCAAGGAGAGTTTTCATTTTTTATATGTTTTTTAATTATGTGTTTTATCTATTCAAAATATTAAGTAACAAAAAAATTTAAATACCTTTTTATATGCCTTCTCCCCTTCCAGGATTGTGAAAATGGGATACAAATGGTGTTTTATATTCATCTTTGTGTTCCTAGTATGTAGTACATAATGGACACTCAATAAACACCTGAGGAATAATGAGTGAGTGAACCAGAAGAAATCTGATTTAGTGTGGATCAGAAAGGGGAGAGGGAGAAAGGAGCAGAGTGGGAGAAATATGGTAGTGGCTGTCAGAAGGGAAGTTTGGAGGACAAGAGAGATGTTTAAAGAAGAGTTACAGATTTATAATGTGTGGTGTAATCCACCTTCATATTTATTCCCAAGAAACAGTTAATAAAATTCTCCATTGCTTTTGGAGTTTGATCTGTAGGGTTTTGAGATATTGTGGGTTGAGAAACCCAGGCATATCTGGGTAGTAGGAATAGGGTGGGAGGACTCAAGGTGGAGGAACCTCCAGGCCCAGCTTCTGCTGTGGAGGAGGTCAGCAGACTCTTAAGGGGATAACCCCAGTCATTGAACCTGCATTCTGGGCCCACTGTGCTCCTGTTGGGCAGAACCACACCCTACCCCACATCCTGATCCTCAGACCCCTCCACAAATCATTTCTACCAGTTCCACACACAGGAGCATTCCAGTACGGTCTACCAATGAAAGGTTCAAAGAACAGAACTCTGGAGACCCAGTGCAGACTATGGAGAGAGAACGACACTAAAACTGGGGTCATTGTGTGTGCAGGGATGTGGTTAATTTGGGGAAGATGGAGAGCCAGGCTGAAGCCAGTGTTAACCTAAGACCAGGCTGAATACAAGGGAGGGGCACAGACCAAGGTCAGGAATAATCATCAATTTTAATTTTCATTATTTTAGGAACTCGGTAAACAGAATTGGACTCCACATAATCTTTGGGTCATGACACTCTCTCCCCATTTGTCCATAAACAGCCCACTTATGAATACCTGTAAACCCACCACTTGCCCCAAGAACTAAAACAACTTACACCCACTCATGTGCCTTTTGCATCTCTGCCCTCTGCTTTCTCTCAGAAGTAGCCGCTGGCCTAGATTTGACCCTCCATTGCTTTTTCCTCCCTGTGCCCAGCTTCTAAAATGGCTCCCAATGATCTGTCCCCTGGTATTCAAACCTATGTGTCCCCCTCCCCTTGAATGTGGGCCGGACCTAGTGACTTATTGCAAATAAATAGAATATGACAGATGTGATGGATGTCACTTCTGTAATTGCATTAGATAAGACTATCACTAACTCTCTCCCTTGCTGGATGACAAGGAAATGAGGGCAGCCACCAGCCAACAACCAGCAAGAAACTGAAGCCCTCCAACAGTCCACAAGAAACTGAACACTGTCAACAACCAAATGAACTTGGAAGTGAGTCCCTCTCCAGTCAAGCCTTCAGATGAGACCACAGTTCTGGCCAACACTTTGATTGCAGCCTTGTGAAAAATCCTGAAGCAGAGGATCCAGTTAAGCAAGCCATGCCTGGACTCTTGAGCCACAGAAAATATGAGATAATAAATGGGTGCTTTTTTTTTTTTAAATATACCTTTATTGATTTCAGAGAGAGGAAGGGAGAGGGAAAGAGAGAGAGAGAAACATCAATGATGAGAGAGTCATTGATTGGCTCCCTCTTGCATGCCCCTACTGGGGATCAAGCCCGCAACCTGGACATGTGCCCTGCCCGGAATCTAATCTTGATCTCCTGGATCCTAGGTCAATGCTTAACTACTGAGCAACACCGGCTGGGCAAATGGGTGCTGTTTTAAGCTATTAACTTTGTGATAAATTCTTACACAGTAACAGATAATGAATACAAGTTCTTTTCAGTTCTTTTGCTATTACAAAACATGTTGCTATGAACATTGCTATACATGTGTCCCACAACACAGAACACAGGGCTTAAGTTTCTCCTGGGTATATGCTGAGTATATGTCTAGGAACAGAATTGTGGAGGGCTCAGGATTTACAAATGTTCAATGTTACTAATCAGAGTTAGGGTCACATCATGGCCGTGGTGTTCGTAATCAGGGTTGGGAATCAAGCTTGTCTCAGTCCATAGAACTTGGGATCAGTCTATGAGCAGGGTTGAGAGTCATACAGAGGATACATTTAGGAGTTAGTCCGTGGGTATGATTTAGGGTATGTGGCTACATTTGGGGAGAATCTGAAGTCTGGGTTTGGACAGAGTTGGAGGATACTGTGAGGGTGAGTTTGGGGGGTCAGTCTAGTAATGCCAGAGTTAGAAATCAGACTCTCCTAGTGCAGAAGACCTGACAATGTAATATCATCAACCTACCAAGCAGTGGCCACCCAGGACCCAGCTGCCCACAAGGTAAGATTCTCTCTGGACCCTAAAGGCTCTTTCACTCAAGGGGTGGAGGGGACAGCAAAAGGGAGGCAGGACCTCACTGCCCACAAGGATCCAGGCAGAGAGAGAAGGCAAGTGCAGGAAAGAGCACATCATCTTTAATAGGGGGAGCCCTATACCATAAACCCCAAATATTTTCAATGATACCTCATGGGAGGG
Source organism: Miniopterus schreibersii (assembly GCF_964146895.1). Classification (NCBI taxonomy): domain Eukaryota; kingdom Metazoa; phylum Chordata; class Mammalia; order Chiroptera; family Miniopteridae; genus Miniopterus; species Miniopterus schreibersii. The sequence goes on from NC_138110.1 coordinate 64,999,583, forward strand.
GAGGGTGATTGGTACAGGCATAGCAGATGTCTTCCCCACACCTGGCTGAGCCCACTCCTCACCCCTTCCTCTTCAGCAGCTGTGCTCCTCTAGCCTCCAGATGGGTCCCAGGTGAGCGCCCAGGGGGGGCAAGGGACTCCCTCCGCTTCCTGGCCCTGGGCAGCTTCCCCCATGGCCCAGGGCACAAAGAACTAGCCTGGATGGAGACACCGCTGTTCTCACAGCTGGATGGGGACCCAGTTCTAGCGGTGTGGACCCGGCAGGGGGACCATCCCCCATAGCCCAGCACAGGGAGCTCCAAGGTGGAGCCCCTGGTGTCTGTCACTGCTTTGGGGTGCATACCAGGTCTCTGCACATGACTTCTGGGTTCTGGAAAGCGATCCATTCTCCTGACCCGGATGGAGTGGAAGGAGCTGGCTCAGTCTCGGCCTCAGAAGGGAGGGCTCCTGTCCCACCGCCCCCCTCCCTGCTCACCCTCCTCACCCCAAAAGAGTGGCCTCCGTAAGCCCCAAGAGGCTCATGGAGCCGCTGGACCCGCCCGCCCCATTAGTCTGTCAGTCTGTGGGTGCGTCCCGCAGTATCAGGGCTCTGGCGGACACTGGGGCGTCCCCGTGCGTCCTGAGCAGCCGCTCACCGCTGCTTACGTTCCGCCTGCTGGAGCCGGCGGGAGAGGTCGTCGATGCGCACGTTCTTGAGCTGGAGCAGGTGCTCCAAGCGCCTCACCTTCATCTGGAGGACCTGGGCCGCACCGCGCAGAGGTCAAGCCCAGGGACCCGCTGCCCTCTGTCCCCCCTGCAGGCCCCAAGCCCACGCGCAGTCTCTCACCTGCACAGTCTCCTGAGAGGCCAACAGCTCCTGCTCCTTTTCAGCGATCTGGAGGATGAGGCTGGGGTCGCCATGCCGCCCCTGGCTACGCCCAGGAGGCCGGGGTCCCCTGGGGTGGGAAGCAGCTTAGCGGAGGCCTGGCGCTTGGGCCTCACCCTTACTCTTCCAGCGCCCTTCGACCAGGCCTTTCCTCCTCCCCCTGCCCCCATTCCTGCCTTCCCTACCTTCCCGGGAGCATCCCAGCTCTGTGCAAGGTGATCACCTGGCCTGGTAAGGTCAGGAACCCCCAGCTCCCTTACCTGAGCTGTCCCCCTCTCTGGGGGTTCAAGGCACCTTCCCCTTGGGCCTTCTGGGACAAACCTGAGAAAAGGTAAGTGGCGGAGTAACCCTCTGGACTCCTATTTTCCTGACTTCCCCTCCCCTCTCCCCCTGTAGGGAGGAAAGACAAGAGAAAAGCTCCCTCTGGGAGGGAGGAAAAATAAAAGCCACTTTACCCACATCCATGTAGCCAGTGCCATCCTGGGGAGCCAGCTCCTAAAAGAAACACGGGGGTCCACTGTGAGCTCACGCTCCCCATCCCCAAAGAGCCCCACATCCCTTCCGCCGTCCCCCAGGCTAGGCTCCCTCTAACCAGGCACCCTTCTTCCACACTGATGGTCAACGCAGGGGCTTTCCACAGCCGGGAGGCCCCCTCAGAGCAGTGGAGGGAGAAGTCTGAGTAGGGTTGCACCTGTAAGGAGCCTGTGCCTTGCTTCCTGTGCCTCTGCCGCTCTTCTAGACGCTGCCTCAGAGGAATGAGCACCAGCTCCACCACGCCTGGGGTGCACTGCGCGATCTGGCGCATCACGTCCTCCGGCACTGAGAAATTCAGCTTGTTCAGCACCTTCCTGGGGGGTAGACAGAGGAATGGCAGACCAGGTCCTCAGGAACTGAAGTGAGGGGGGTGGGGGAGGAGAAAGGGGGTGCAGCAGTTGCTATACTAAGTGCATAGCCCTGGGGGAATGGGAGGGCACCACACCTGAGCCCTGTTCTTGGGTGTCCAGAGTCACCTTGTCACCTTCCCAATAGAAGAGTCCCTTAATTTTGTTAGCAGACAATTCTGTCCATGTTGTCCCTCCCCACAGTCATTAACACAGTCCCAGCTTGGTCTATGGAGACCATAGGAGGTGGAGGGGCTGGGGCAGCCCTTCCTGGGAGCCCAGGGTGGGGGCTGGAAATCTTGCTAATGCACCCAGATATTTTGCTACCTGTTCAGGTGACCCCAGTTGCTGAGCTTCTGCTGGAGAGAGTTGGCAGGGACATAATTGTGCATCTCCACCATCTTGGGGAAGTAAAACTTGATGACTTCTGCGACCAGGACTGAAGGAGTGGGAGTGGGAGTGGGAGCAGACATGGAAGATGGGGGGTGGGGGAGAATGGGAAAGGGAGAGGGGAAGGGTGAAGAAATGGGTGGGATGGGAGAATGAGGGGTTGCAGAGTGGTGGGGCCAAGTGGAGAGGTAGAGATGTGGAAAGGACAAGGGTGATAGGGAGGGAGGGGTGGCAGAGAATAGGGGAGGGGCGTCAAGGAAGTGAGATCAGTGACTAGCTGGAGACTAAGCCTCCAGCATACCCCAGAGGGGCTGTATCCCTTCCCCATTAACTCGCGGCATTTGAAAAATGTGATCTCTGGTGCTCTAACAGAGAATGAATCTCCAAGGGAGCTCTTCAGGATCCTGGGGCCCCATCCTAGGCATTCATATGGATACACACACACACACACACACACACACACACACACTCCAACACCAAAGTCCCAGGAGAGTCACAGACTCACACAAACAGACACGTGATAAGATTCCTCTACAGATATGCACATGGGACAGAATGTGTAGACACACAGGATACACACATGCTCAGACACACATAGGCACACATATGGCACACACACACTACACATGCAAACAAGAGATGGACACATACACATACACATATTTCCATCACTGGAGTTCCAAGAGACAGTCACTAACATACGCAAGCACAAAGAGTCACAGATTAAAATCCCAAGAGACAATCTTAAACACACAGACACCTACACAATCACCAAGTAACACATATACACGCAAGACCCCCCTACATACATACAGGACAGAATGTGTCAGTACACATGGGAACACACACACGCTCAGACTCCCATAAGACAAACACATAGAATACAGCAATGTGCACGCACACACAGAGAGATGCAAAAATACATACAAAGATACAGTCTTAGTCATTAGGTCCCAGGAGAGAGTCTCAGACTCACACACTCAGACACACTTCTACAATTGAAGTCCTAGGAGATAGTCAGACCCCTCCCCCCCCAAATACACACCCCATACGCACACAAGCATAAAGACATGTTTGCACAAAGACCCCTTACACACGCGCATACTGGACAGAACATGTGGGCACACACAGGCGCACACCTCCGTCACTGAAGTCCCGGGAGAGATTTCTCTTGGGCCGGGACAGAGGGATGTTGTCTACCCAAAGGTACAGCTGGTGCAGAGCCTCCTCGTCCACGCTGCCCGCCATTGGCACCCTCGGCAAAGACGGGCCTCTCCAGCCTCGCAGCGTCCAGCCCCAAACTCACGGCCGCTCAGGCGCCTCCGGCTCGCCACTGAGGGCTCCCAGACCCGCTTGCACCTCTCTAACCCGCGGGCACCCCTCCCAGCTGGGAGCGGCCATATTGTTTTCTGAAACCATGACAACCGTCCTTGACTCCAGGGAGCAGAGGCTTCTGGGAGTTGCAGTTTTCCCTGGTTACCGCCTCTCGGGCCCCAGATTTTAAAAGGCGATTATAAGTGGCTTTGTCTTACCTGCTTCCCCAAAAGAAAGCATTTTCGCCCACGCCACCTGCTGACCAGCTACTGGTTCACTCTGGGTTCTGCCAAAACCAACCAGGCCCTCCGGAATCCCTGCACTGGCATCCTCAGGGCTGGGATCCCCCTTCTGGATCCTTTAGCAAATCAGCCCCAAGTGAAGGCTCCATCTGCTGCTTCCCATCTGGAATGTGCGATAGTCCCTCCTTGCTGAGTCCCTCCTCAAAGCTCTGTGCTCATAGGTCCATCACCACTCCCCCTGTCCCAGCAGTGTCCTGGTGGGGCATTTAATATGTAACTCAGACTCCCAGGGAGAATACCAGAGCTGAAGGCCAGTGCCCACGGCAGGTCACTTAACTCTTTAACCCTATTAACCTCCTTTGTGAAATGCAGATAGTTCTCACCTATTTGTTTCAATGGGGTAATGGGGAGAATAGCTGGAATGAGAGTTGTTATAGGTATGAGTTGCAGGAACTCCTGTAGACACTTCCACAGCCCTCATCTACCTCCGAATAGCTATTCTTCCATGGGTTAGAAATTGATTCCAGTGACCAGTTCCATTTCAAGAGGACTACCTTTAGGAAGATTAGGAAGATGGATCCTTCCTTAGTAAGGGGGCACAGAGTACTAGTAAAGAGCCACTTCTAGGGTCATCCTGGGGAGAGCACTTGCATCCACACTAGTGATGCAGCTTTGGGCACATTACTGGGACCTTTCTGTGCCTGTTTTCTCATGGTTTTACATACCTCATAGGAGCTGTGTGAGCATCTAAAGTGCTTAGTACAGCGCCTGACATGTGGCAAGAGCCCTATTAACATCAATTGGTGTTATCAGTAATGAGATGATCTCAGTTGCAGCAAAAGAGGTGGTCTCCATATATGCATAACCCATGGACACATGGGGAAGTCCTGGGGTGGAGATGGGTTGAGTGGAGGGGGCAAAAAGGGAGAAAATGGGAGATATCACTGTCAACAATAATTTTTTAATTTTTTTTTAAAGGTGTTCTTGTAGGCAGGAGACAAATGGATTTGCCTTATTTGAGGTGAGGGACTTGGATTGGCCAGGGGCACCTGGAGAGAAGGCTACTACTGTTCCCACCTACTTACTCCAGAGCAGATCAGGAGGTAGGCTGGGCTTCCTCATGAGTTTCTAGTCTCCTGCCCAGGGCACAGATGGGGGTAGGGGTGACAGTAAGGATAATCCCTATTACTTCATGCTGTCTGTTTCGAAGCTTTCAATACCTAGAAGGGATCTGTGTGCCAGGAGTCCGGAAAGCCAAGGGTGGAGTGGTGACTCCACTTTTTGTTTTAAAGTCTTACATAGTGGCTTTGCCTTTCTAGAAGGGACCACACCCAGGGCACGCAAGAGACAAAAGATTACCTGAATACCCTCCCCCCTAACACTCTAGGGTGGAGAGAGGAACTGCAAGGGGTGGGGGGGGGAGAACCACACGGGTGATATGCCATCCCTAGCCAAGGTGGGAAAACCGGTTTGGGGCCCAGAGCTGACTGCCCTGCTCAAGCTCAGGCCCTCCCCTAGGTGGAACCACTGGGGCCTGAAGGCCTCAGTGCTGAAGGGCCAGGAAGGCAAGGCTGGCCCTGAAAGAAAGGAGGTAGGATTATCGAGGAGGCCTGTCTTCACCTTTGGACTGGGGGGCTCTCTAAAGGGGGGGGCTTTCTGAAGGGCACAGCACAAGGAGTTGCTAATTCATCTTCAGCCTCTTGAGGGATGCAATCTCTCCCCAGCAACATCACCTTTCTCCTGCCATTGTCCCCAAGGATAGCGACTAGGCTTGGAGATGCCCTCTTAAGTCACCTGTATGCTCCTCCAAACTCCAATCTGGAGCACAAGAGCTGCCCTGACACCCCTTTCTTTCCGCCCTCTGGCCCCACTTCTGCAAGGACCTTTAATGAGCTTTAAGAGGCCTAGTTCCCAGGTGCATATAGTTTAATTTAGCCCTACAGAGACTGTTGGCTCCCTCCCTCCTGTCCCAGCCAACTGATCCCAAGCTCTCTAACCCCAAAGCAGGTGCAAGGCCTGGCTTCCTCAAACCCTTGCCCAGGCAGGGGCACTGTAGACCTCTACCTCCCCAAGTCTAAATAGCATTTAGATATGGACATGACCCCTCACCCCAGTCAGGGCCTAGGCTGTGGCCACTCTCTCAACACTTGCTTTAACATCCCACCAGAGCAAGGACCAAAGGGAACAGGGAAAGGAAGTGTCCCCAAGACAGACGCAATCCCAAACCATGAAGGATGCACCCTTAGCTGTTAAAACATTCACCCCCACAAAAGGGGAGTGGACGGATTTATTGAATTCAAACTGGGAAAGGAGCAGCTGGGCAGCTGGACTCTGGGCCCAGCCCCAGGGCCCCTGCCCAGGATAGGACCCTGCCAGAGAGGAAGGCGAGGCATGGGGCCTGCAGCTGCCCACAAGGGAAACGCCCATTTTTACTCCCCTGGAGGGCCTCTTGGGAACCTCCAATCTATTAAGAAAACCAAGGGCCAAAGTAACATGGGCTGGGCCAGAGAAGTGGATTGGGGGGGTGGGAAAGCAGGCAGAGGCAGGCTCAGGAGCCTGCGGTGAGTTAGACTGTGCTTCTCGAGGAGGTCTGGGGGCAGGGATGGGGGGCTGCCAGCCTCGTGGGGGCCTAGGCTGGACCTTCCTCTGAAGCCCTTCCCAGAATGGCTTTGGGGTCCCCCCCACCAAAGACCTAGTGTGGATGGCAGAGGGGAGAGGCACTCTCTGGCCGGGAGCTTCCAGGGTCCATCCCTGGTGGCTGCTGTGGCCTAGTCCACTGATGGCATGGTGTGGTAGCACCGGACAGCTCCCCACCTGGTCCCCCAAGTTCAGGGGCAAATGGGGAGGAAATAGGACTCTGAGAAAGAGGCAATAAGCAGGCAGTGAGGCTGACCCCAGCCCCAGGCCCTACCAAGGTGACTGGGCTTGTTCATAGGGCCTGGGGAACATCACTAAAGGATCTGGGCAACTCCCCACTCTGGCTCCATCCACAGCAGCTGCCCAAAGAATCCTTTGCCCTGGGCTGGTGCTGCCACATCGGGTTAAGGGCATGGCTAAGCCCAGTGGCTCAACTCTGATGTCCAAGACCCCGAACTCCTGCCTGCCTGGCGTGGTTCTTCCTGGTCACATGGACCAGATCGTGTTCCAAGTGGAGGATGTGGCTCTGCACACGATCGTCAATGGGGAAGGAGGTCAGGTACCTCTTTACCATAGCGAAGTAAGCCATGGCCTCCCCAAAGCTGGGCACAGGCACCTCATCACCATCCTCCTCCTCGTCTTCGTCATCGTCATCATCGTCATCGTCGTCATCGTCGTCCTCCTCTTCCTCACTGTCCGACTCAGAGTCCGCCTCACCTTCCAGGAAATGGAGGGTGGGGTACTGGGCCTCCTCCTGGGCGCCGTAGCCCCCGAAGCTGCCGCCGGCCTCCACGACGCCCTGGGCCCAGTCCTCGGCCTCCAAGCCCTCGGAGGAGCTCTCCTCCTCCTCCTCCTCCTCCTCACTGTCATCCACGTCGCCCTCCTCCTCCACCTCCTCCTCCTCCCCCAGCTCCTCTCCTTCGCCCCCCTCCTCCTCTTCCTCCCCCTCCTCGCCCTCCTCCGCCTCCTCCTCCTCCCCTTCCCCCTCCTCCTCGTCCTCGTCCTCGTCGTCTTCCTCCTCCTCCTCCTCCCCCTCGCTCTTGAGGGCAGCGGTGATGGTGGCGTCCGGGCCGCCCCCGAAGCCGGCCTCGCGGAAGCAGGCGGCGATGTCGGAAGGCTCCACCGCCTGCCAGGCTGCAGCCACGAAGTGCAGCGCCTCCACGAGGCCCAGCTGCAGGCCCGAGCGGTCCTGGCCCTCCAGCGCGGCCATGGCCTTGAGCAGCATGGCCTGGCGGTAGTGGCCCTTCACCTGCTGGACCACGCCCCGCTCCAGCGGCTGCACCGTGCCCGGCGGGAAGAAGGCCAGCTGCACATGCCGCAGGCCTGAAGTATCCACGGACTGGGCGGCCAGGCGGCCGGCAAGCAGCAGGACTCGGCGAGACTCTGCAGCCATACGGGTGTCTAGGGCCTTCAGGTACTTGGCCAGGGCCTGGGTGGTGACACCACCCTTAGAGTTGGCGGTGTAGTCGCAGGGCAGGCCCGCTTGGCCTGCACGGGGCTTGGCTGACTTGCCCGCCACCAGCGGGGGCAGCTTCTCGCTGCCGTCGGCGTTGGCGCACAACAACACACTCAGGCGCTGGGTGGCCCTGCGAGCCCGCCCGTCGCTGCCGCCGCACAGCCCCGCGGCCTGATCGGGCAGAAAGTCGTACCACAAACTGGTCTCAGTGACGCTGAACACGTCCTGGGAGGCATAGCCCTCGGCCACCGACGGCGGCTGCTCCTCCCGAGCGCGCCAGCCCGTCGGACCCCCGCCGCTGCCCTCCGAGGGCACCGCAGGGGGGCTGGCGGGCGCTGCCGGGGCCCGGGGAGCAGCGCTGCGCGAGCGGGCGCGGGCCACGCCACTACAGGACACTACTCCGTGGCGCCTGCGGAAGCGGTCCAGCCAGCCGTTGGAGGCAGTGAAGTCATCCATGCCCAGCTCCTCGGCTATCCGCAGAGCCTTCTCCTTGAGAATGATGCCCTTCACGGGCAGGCCGGCGGCGCGGATCTGTTGGAACCAGGCGATGAGCAGCCCCTCGAGCTTGTCGTACGGGGACAGCTTGTTGGTCTTGCGGCAGGTGGAGGCCACACCGTACTTGCGCTCCGACGCCAGGATGGCGCGCTTGTTCTTCAGGATGGTGCTCAGCGTGGACGGCGGGATGTTGAAGCGCCGCGCGATCTCGCCCTTGCGCAGGTCCGGGTTCTCCTCCACCTCCTGGATGATCCGGGACTTCTCCCGGAACGTCAGCTGCCGCCGCTTGGGGCCCATCCCGGCGCGCCCCCCGCCCCGGGGCCCGGCGCCACCGCCGCCTCCCCGGGGCGGGGGGCCCGGGCCCGCGGCGGGGGGCACCTGGCGGCCTCTCCCGCGCGCCCCGCCCGAGACAAAGCGGCTCGTGGGGCAGCCGGCAGGGTGGCGACCCGGCCGGGCCGGGGACACCTTCGGGGGCGCCGGCGGGCGCGGCGCCGGGCGGCGGGCAGCAGGCGGCGAGCGCGGGCGAGGGCGGGTGGCGCGGGCACGGGAGGCAGGAAGTGGCGCTGCGCGGGGAGCGGGGAGCCCGGCGAGCGGGGCGGAGCGGGCGGAGCGGGATCTCGCGGGAAGCGCGGGGACGCCCGGCGCCGCCTCCCGGCCCTCCGCGCCCACCCCTCTCCCCGCCACGCCGGACCGACCGCCGGGGGCGCTGCGGCCTGCTGGACCGGCCGGCGCTCGGGTTCCCGGTGACCCGGGGACAGGGGCGCGGTGCCTGGCCACTGAGTCGGGCGGGCGGCGATTTGTTGCTCGTAAAGAATAACGACTGTGTTTTGTGCTTTATTAAGGAAAAAATAACTCACATTTTTGGCGGAAACTGAAAAATACAGGAAACTAGAAATCACTTTTCACCCCAACACCTGGAGAGATACGCAGGTAACATTTGGATACGTTTCCTTCCAGTCTTTTCTGTATATCTGGCATCTCCTGCTGTTTTACCTGGCATCAAATGATGAGAATTTTTCCATATCGGTAAAGTATTGCCAATATGCTTATATATATATATAGATTTCAGAGAGAGGAAGGGAGAGGGAGAGAGAGAGAGGAACATCAATGATGAAAATCATTGATCAGCTGCCTCCTGCATGCCTCCAACCGGGAATAGAGACCCCAACCCGGGCATGTGCCCCACCGGGAATCTAACCTGGATCTCCTGGATCCTAGGTCGGTGTGCAACCCCTGAGCCAGGCCTGGCAGGGCCCACAAGCTTTTTAATGGTTGTATATTGTTCCAATTATGGATGAACTCTAATCTATGTAGCTTATTGTTACACATTTAGGTTATTTTTATAATAGCAACACCAGTTTTAAATCTGTTTGATGGTGATCCCACAATCCATAGATAAACACAGATAACATCTCAGTGTGTCAAATGCATATAGCCATAAATGTATGTTTCTACCTACAGAAATGATGTCATGTATATACATAGGCATATGTACACATGAATCCCTGAAACCTCTTCTTCCTGCACCAAACACATAAAAATTCTTATTGAATGTACATTACAGTGCTTTAAAAACCTCTTAGAACACCCTGGGAAGTGGCTCAGTTGGTTGGAGCATTGTCAAGTACGCCAAAAGGTGAGGGGTTCCATTCTTGGTAAGGGCACATACCCAGGTTTGGGGTTCAATTGGGTGCATACTGGGGGCAACCAATCCACATTTCTCTCTCACACTGATGTTTCTCCCTCTTCCTCTCTCTCTAAAATCAATAAAACAAACAAACAAAAAACCCTCTTAGAGTAACATGAAGAGTAGGCAGAGAGGAAGGCTGTGACCCCCAGAGGGACAGGCTGAGTGAGGACCTGAAGCTGGATGACACTTCAAGTGAGTGGATGTAAACAAAGAAGAAGAGAACCAAGGCCAGTGCTCTGGGCCCTCCAAGGTTAAGGGCTCGAGAAAGGACTAGCAAGAAACTCATGAGATGCAGAAGATGTGGTATATGTATGCATTGGAATATTGCTAAGACATAAAATGAAAAAGAATGAAAGCTATCCATTTGCAACAACATGGATGGATGTAGAGGGCAGTAAGCTAAGTGAAATAAATCAAAGACAAATACCATATGATTTTACTTATAGGTGGAATTTAAGAAATGAAACAAATGGATAAACAAAACAGATTCATAGATACAGAGAACAAACTGATGGTGGTCAGAGGAGAGTGGGGTGGGGGTGGGTGAAAGAGGTGAAGGGGGGCAAAAGAGGTACAAACTTCCAGTTATAAAATAAATAAGTCATGGGGATGGAATGTACAGTATAGGGAAAATAGCCAACAGGATAATAACTTCGTATGGTAACAGATGGTTACTAGACTTACGGTGCTGTTCACATCATAAGGTACATAAATGTCAGATAACTATGTTGTACACCTGAAACTAATCAAATATTGTATGTCAGCTATACTTTAATAAATAATATATATATATTTTAAAAGTTAACTCATGAGGAACATCTGAAATGGTAGGAGGAAAACCAAGCCTGTGTGGTGTTCTAGAAGCCAAGGGAAAGAAGTGTAACTCACTGCTGGTTTAGCGTGCATTTCTCTTTTCATATGTGTATTGGCCGTTTGAATCCTGTGGATTTCCTAGTCATATCCTTTGCCCATGTGTCCCTTATATTTGTCTTTTTGTTGATTTTCAGGAGCTCTTCACCTCTGAACATAAAATCTTTGTTAAGTATATTGCAAATATATTCTCCATTTGTTCTTTAACTCAGACTAGGGAGTCTTAGATATGAGAAGTTTTAACTCTTTAAGTAGGCAGGTCTATCAATTTTTCCTGTATTGCTTCTGGGTTTTGTGTCTTACTTAGCCCTTTCCCTGAGATATAAAAAATATTCTTCTAATCACAGGATCCAGAAGGAAATGTGGGAGATTTTTTCCTATACAGGCCAGATCAGTGCTTGGCCCATAATGGGTGTATGGTTGCTGTGCAAAGGTGAATGTAGGGCCACCTGTATGAGGATTCCTTCCCATGCATCTTTGGGAAACCTTGCTACATTTTGGAGATTTCATTCATGTGACATATTTTCCTCCTGGTCCCTTACCCATTCTGGCTAATAATTAGTGGATATTTGGGTGATTGGTCTGTGGGTTGGCTTTTTTCCCCTACTTTGCTGAATTTTCCAAGTTTTCTTCAATAAGCAAGTATTAACAGGCCCTTTAAAATGAAAAGAAGGCCCACCTGGCATGGCTCAGTGGTTGAACATTGACCTAAGATCCAGATGATGGTGGTTCCAGTCCAGGCTCATCCCCAGCAGGGGGCGTGCAGGAGGTAGCCAATCAATGACTCTCATCACTGATGTTTCTCTCTCTCTCTCCCCCTCTCCCTTCCTCTCTCTCTGAAATCAATAAAAACATATTTTTTTAAAAATGAAAAGGAGAAGGGAGAGCTTGCTGAGGGGCACAAAGAATAGCTATTAGGTAAGTGGAATAGTTATTGAGCCTGGCAGGCAGCTTTGGACCACCTGGGTCAAGAAAGAGAAGGTGGACTATTGACTTCCCTAAGGTTGAGAAGTGGAAAGATGGGGCTTATGGAGGGAGGTGGGGGATCCCAGAACTCCAGATGAACTGGTGCAGGAAGTGGTCAGTTGAGAGGGAGTAGAAACGGGCCCTATACACTGCTATAGGCAGCACTTAGAGTGGGTGTCTGGACATGGCTATGCCATCAACACATGTGTGTGGCTTCTTTTCTGTCCTAGAAGTGGTTGTATCACTTCTCTTTGTATGGCACCAAGGTTGGGCCAGGAAGTAGAAGACACTGTGGGCCTGTTGATAGGGGGCAGCTGCAGTTAGCAGGAAAGAAGTTATTCAGCTATTTGAGGACACTCCTAGAGTTCCTAGAGCCAAGAGTCCTTCATAGCATATGCTTTTATTTTTAACAGCTTTATTGAGACATAGCTCATGTACTATACAACTCACCCATTTGAAGTATACAATTCACAGATATATGAAACTATTACCGCAGTCAATTTTAGAACATTTTCATCACCTTAGAAAGAAATCCCATACTCTTTAGCTATCATCTCCCTATCTGCCCCTCTCCAGCCCTAAGCAACCACTAATGTAATTTCTGTCTATAGATTTCCCTGTTCTGGACATTTCATATGAATGGAATCATGTGTCTTTTATGACAGGCTTCTTTCACTTAGCATCGTGTCTTCAAGATTCATCCATGATGTAGCATCTGTCAGTCCTTCATTTTTTAAAAATGGCTGAATAATACCCTGTTGTGTGGGTATTACATTTTGTTTATACATTTGTCAGTTGATAGACATTTAAATTGCTTCTACCTTTTGGTAACCATGAATAATGCTGCTATAAACATTTGTTTGCATGTATTTATGTAGACACATGTTTTCATTTCTCTTGGGCGTATACCTAGGAGTGGAATTGCTGGGTCATATGGTAACTCTGTGTTTAGTTGTTTGAGGAACTGACAGAATGAGATCATGTTCTTTTAATCTAATAATTATACCTGTTCTTGGGAAAATATAGAAATTTTTAAAAAATGGACATACATATGCTTGTAAATGCATAGACCTGCCCTGTTCACTATGGTAGCCATTAATCTCATATGTGGCTATTGAGCACTTGAAATGTGGCAAGTTCAAGATGAGATGTGCTGCCCGGTTGGGCATGGCTCAGTGGTTGAGCATCAACCTATGATCCAGGAGATCATGGTTCAATTCCCGGTCAGGGCACATGCCCATGTTGCGGGCTCCATCCCCAGTTGGGGGCATGCAAGAGGCAGCCGATCAATGATGACTTTGTCAACATTGATGTTTTTATCTTTCTCCCTCTCCTTTCCTCTCTCTGAAATCAATACAGGAGGCAACCGATCTGTTTCTCTCTCTCATTGATGTTTCTCTCTCTCTCTTCCCCCTCTCTAAAAATCAAAGAGAGAAAGAGAGAAAGGAAGGAAGGAAGGAAGGAAGGAAGGAAGGAAGGAAGGAAGGAAGGAAGGAAGGAAGGAAGGAAGAATATTCTTGGGTGAGGATTTTAAAAAAAGATTAAAAAACACAACAAAACACAAAAACCATTTAACTTGTCACAATCTGTGACAAAAAAAGGTACCAGAAAAATTAGTCCCACAAAGAAGATGCTGTTTGGAAACAGCCTTGCAGAAGCAGGAGGATTTTACAAGCATGTGGTAATTTTTCCTCCTGTCTGGCAAGGCTCCAGGATCACACCAGACACCAGGCCTCTTAACCACACCCAGTGCTTGATGTGTATAGTCTGGTCCAGGTCATTCCTTTCCATGGGAAGAGACAGCCTTCTGCCCAGAAGTGTGGTTGATGGGAGGAGTTGATCCTCTAACTATGATGTTTGCAATTTTTTTTTTTAATCCTCACCAAGGACGTGTTTGTTCACTGATCTTTTTAGAGAGAGGGGAAGAGAGAGAGAGAAAAAAAAAAAAACTTGATGTGAGAAACTTGATGAAAAAAAAAAACTTGATCGGTTGGCTGCTTCCTGTACACGCCCTGACCAAGGATCGAACCTGTGGCCTGGGCATGTGCCCTGATCTGGAATCGAACCTGAAACCTTTCAAGTGTATGAGACAATGCTCCAACCAACTGAGCCACCCAGCCAGGGCTGCAGTTTCTTTTAGTTTATTTTTATTGACTAGGTGTTCCTTGTTTTTAATTGAACACATAATCTATGATATAACTGGCAAAAGGAGATTCAGGAGAGTACACAGAGCTGCTGTGTGGGATGCTCTGGAATGATCCTCTGTGGTCCTGGCTCCTCTTCACTGGCCCAGAAGTGACCTGACTATGGGATTTCCAGCAATTGAAGTATAACTGCCCTCTTCCCACCTCCCACCACCACCTCTGCACACCCTGTGGGGTTACCTTTGCTGGGCTGATTTTGAAAATGAAACCTTCAGGGAAGTTTTATTTCTGGTCTTTTGCATAGGAGGCCCCCCAGGGCAATCACAGCCTTGAATCTTGGAAGTCTTGAGCTGGACCCTTGACCTGAAACTTCAGCCCTCCTGCCCAGCACACAGCATAGGTCCTGGCACAGCATAGGAACTAGCCAAAATGTTGAGAGAAGAAAACATCAGGATGCCTACCCAGGTAATCCCTCTGAGGTGGGGTTGGGGTCTTCCCATTCCCTTCCTCTACACATCTGTCCCTTGGCCAGCCCAAACCCCCACCACAAGGCCCTCCCTTTTGACGCCAAGGTTGGCGGTTGGAGCTACAGGGAAGGGGTGAAAGGCTCACGGAGCTGTACCCTTCCCAGCAGGAGACCACCTCTTTCCTGGGAAGACAGGATGCAAAAGCTGCTTACCGCTCACTCGGTTTTGGCAGGAAAGCCGGCTAGCCCGAAGGTGATTAGATAATTAGAAGATGCTCAGTGTAAACTAGTGACAAATTCAGGCTCTCAGATCATCAAAGAAACACCAATTAAACAATATGATGCCCATTGACACCACATTAGCCAAACCACCAATACACAGGAGACACTCCCATAACTGGGTTTTGAGGTCACATGGCTAGGTCAACCATTGGAGAGCCGCCTCTGGAGCTGCTGGAGAGAATTGGACGCCTTGGTGTCCAACCTGGGGCCCCCTCAGAAGCGCCCATCAGTTACGTGTTGGCCCCCACCGCGGGTCCACCTCCGGCACTGGTGGGAATCCTGTGGGAATGAGGCTTTGGGGACGCGTGTCGCGGGGGCAGGGAGGCTGCGGGAACAGAGGTGCCTGGGGAGAATCTCGGCTCCACAACTTGCCCCACCGTGCGTGACCTTGAACGCGTTAATGAACTTCACGCCTCCACTTCCCCGTCTGTACAGCGGCGAACACAAACCGCATAATGCAATCGCCTTCGGCAAAGTCCGGGACCGGCGGCTCTCACGGTGCCTGCCGCGCGTGTAAACGGTGTTAAACCGCGGGGTCCCTCCCGAGGCCACCCTGGGGGGTCGTTGCCTCCCTGGGGCCCTCTCCGCTGGGGGGTGTAACTCCAAACCACATCCCGAGGAACGGAATCTAGGACGCCGGGATTCTCGAGCCCTAGCTTCGGGGGCGGGGGCGGGGGGCGTGGGAGAAACCCCAGCCCCGCCGCGGCACCCAAAGCCTGAAAAGGTGGGCGGGCCGGGCGGGGCCAGCCTCCGCGCCCTCGGTCCCGCCCTCCTCTAGCCCGCGCCCCGATTGGCGGCGTCCGGCGGCGCGGCCGCTGTTATTTTTCGAATATATAAGGAGGTAGGGTTGGCAGCAGCTGCGGGCGGCTTCCCGGACTGGTGGCCGCGGCGCCCCTCCGCCCTCCCCGCCTCCCCGCCTCCCTCGCCCTCGCCTCCCTCGCCTCCCTCGCCTCCCTCGCTCGGCCCCGCTGCGCTTCCTCCCTTCCCCTCCCCTCCACCCGGGCCCGCTCCGCACCTGGCGCTGGCCGGCTGTGCCTGGCGTGTGCGGGTCTCCCGGCGCCCCGCCGGCCTCTGGGGGCCCCAGCGCGATGGAGCTGCCCCCGCAGGACCCCGCGGCGCCCAGCTCGGCCACCAGCCCTGCGGGCGGGCGCGGGGGCGCAGAGCGCCCGAGCCACCTCCCGGGCCTCCGGCTGGGAGCCCATGGCCTCCTCGGGTCCCCGGAGCGAGCGGCCACTTCCTCGCCGGTCACCACCCTCACGCAGACCATGCACGACCTCGCTGGGCTCGGCAGGTAGGGCGCCCCAAGGAGGCCGGGGGTGGGGTGAGAGGTCGGCATTAGGGTGTTGGTCCTGGGCCTCCGGGGGAACCCGGCTTGGGATCCGAATCCGAGAGGTGGAGTGAGGAGGCGTCCCGGGCAGAGCCTGCTTTGGGGACCAGGGACAAGGGCGGTGAGGCCAGGACTGGGCTGTTCACACTCTCCAGATGACCTGCTCTTGTCCGGCACAGGACTCTGAAGACAACCTCCACCCCCTAGTGTGCCTCCACCATGCTGCCTCCCTAATTTCTGCCCAAAACGCCACCATTTTGCCCCAGGCAGCAAATCGTGAGCCTGGAGGGGTAACTTCAGGGTGGCAGAGTAGTCCAGTTCTCCTATGTCCATTGCCCCTGCTCCCCCTACACCTAATTCTTTCCTGGGGTTTAAAGTGTTAAATGCTGGTCCTGCTCCCTGAGCTCGCCTGCAGGGTCCAGGCTGGGTTGTCCTCCCAGCAACAGAAGCCCAAGTCTTGGCCCTTCCTCCAGGAAGGCTAGTGGATGGGTAGGAGCCTAAAGGCCCTCCAGGGCTGCTCTGCTGCCCCACCGTCCCCCAGCCCAGCTCCTTCCTCTTGTCTCCGGCTCGCCTACCCCTGTACCCAGGAGGACCTTTCTTAAACCAACCAACAAAGAGAAGACTCTTAAGACCTCTGTAGAAGGAGCCTGCCTTGGCCTGAAAAGAGGGCAGGTTTTCCATGCCCTCACCTCCCTTGGGGCAGTGCAGAAGATGGATGGGTGGCTGGTGGGAACATGGGCCAGCCAGCCCTTGAACCCCACATTTACCTTTCTGCTTCCCTGGGTCCCTGCTCCCTTCCCAGGGAGACCCCAAAGAGTCAGGTAGGCAGCCTGCTCACATGCCTATCCCTGTCCCCGCGGCGAGCGTCTGCATCCTCCCTGTCGTCTGAGTCCTCTGAATCTTCGGATGCAGGTGAGGCCCAAGGGTGCCAGGGGAGTTTGGGGGACTGCCTGAGGCCTCCTCATTTCCCTGCCAGTCAGCCTAATGTCCTTCCAACAACCTGAGGACCTGAGAAGCCTCCCCCTGCCCACCTCTGGCGGGTTCAGCCCAGAATGACAGAGCCAGGGGACTGGGTGGGGCCCTCAGCGGGAGATGAGATCTCACCTACTTGAAACCAAAGCCCCTGAACCACAGCCCCACCTGGGAGGCATTAGAGCTGAAAACTGGTTATTTTATAACATTCACTTGCCTTCAGCTATAATATTTTCCTTTAAAAAAACTGTTATCTCTTCCAGAACAAATGATCTTAAACCAGTTATGGTTTAAAATGCTTAGCAAAGTTTTGGTTTACAAACCATGTAGAAGTGTTTTCATAGTAAATGGGGAGTGGAGCTTTGGGCAATTGTGGGGGGAGGGGCAGCGTCAGCCCTTGGGGTCCATGGGTACGTTTTGCTTCATTTTTTAATGCGTCAAGATCTAAAATAGAAATGTTTTTTCCCTTCTCTGAATAGGGTTGGGATGTGGTGGGGAAAAGTGCAAAAAATGGCACTACTTTCAAACCAAAGCACTCTGTCCCCTCAGGTCTCTGCATGGATTCTCCTAGCCCCATGGACCCCCAGATGGCGGAGCAGACGTGAGTAGGGAAGAGGGATCCCCACTACCAAGGAGTTGGCACCTGCTTTTGGGAATCCCAGCTGTAGCGTAAACTCATTGGGGAAGCCTAGGAGAGTAGACAGACTCCTCTGGGGGGACTAATTGACCTTTCTAAGTTCTGGGATTTTGCTCCCTGTCTCGGAGAGGGGCCTGGTCTCACAGGAGCATCTGAGAGTGGGCTCAGAGCCAGGGTGGTGGGGACAGTGGCCTCTGGGAGCAGCAGATACTTGACTCCAGCCAGCCCTTGTGGGAATATAGGCCTGGTATATGTCCTGTTTTCCTTTCTGCCTATACACATTTATTTGTGTGTGTGTGAAATTTCACAATTTTAAAATATGCTCTAATTCAAAACTTTAATCACTCTAGGCCAAACAAAACAGTTGCTGCAGGCTGGTTTGGCTCTTGGTCATCCTATCAGCAACCTCTGGCTTCAGTGACACTTGACCCTCTGGTCCACCTCTGGACCAGGCTCTTTATTGAGAGGGACTGGTGAGGGAGCTGGTGGGCTCTGTTCAGGACAGATCCCACCCCCTTGGTTGTGGGGCAGGAGTAGTACCTTCCAGAGCACAGCTGTTTCCATCCAGCTGTTTGAGCCTCAGCAGGGAGAGCAGCTGCCAGACATTAGTGAGAACAGCTGGGCATCCCCAACCTGAGCTAGGGGACTGTGGCTTTGAGTTTAGGGCAGTGGCTATTTTTCTTCCTACTGCCTTTGATCAGACTGAGCTGGGCTACAGGGTTTGTTCGCAAACAGGAAACGGGGAGAGATTTGGGTGGAGGGACTACAGGTTAGGTTTTGGTGGCAACACAGAGCTGTCCCTGCTTTAGCCCAAGGCTCAGGTGCAGATTGGAAACCAAATCAATGAAATTGTTCATCCCTAATGCCAGGTTGGCTTGGCACAGCCCCCCCCCCCTTGGGGCCAACCCTCTGACATTTCAGTCCTCAATGCTCCCCCCTCCCCCAAACCTGCTTTGACGGTTACAGTTTCTCAGAAAGAAGCTTGTGTGTGTGTGAGTGTATACATGCATAGATGCACAAAGCCCTGCGTGGCAGGTGGTCTCTGGTAATATAGCTGGGAGGGAGCTATCTACAGAAGCTTGTGCTCTAGCCTCAAAAGGAACATCTGTTGGAATTCCTTGCCTGCTGGCCTTTCCTAAGGCAGGAGGAGGGGGTGTGACAGAGGCTGGGTCCTGAAAAATTCCATGGGAGGCCTAAGAGGATGTGACCCTACACATTTGGCACTAGGGGGTCTGGCATGGCAAACTGGCTGATCCAAGGGCACACTAAACCAGGCCCTGTCCTAGGGGGAGCCAGGACAGCCCCACACAAGGGGAGGGAAGCCCAGCCTTGGCTGGCATCTAGGCCCTGGAGAGACCCACATTGCGGCCAAGGCCTATCATCATGGGTTGGATGAATGCCTTTCCTGGCGGCCATATGGCCCCTCTGATTTGCATACAGGTGGAAGGCCTGTGGGCAAGCTGGCATGACCGTTGTCTGGGTAACACTCAGCCACCCTTTGACTTATCCCAGCTGTCTCCATTGCTGCCGTTTTCTGGGCCCTCTTCCATTCAGTGCAGCCTTTAAAATCCCAGGCTGTCCTTCATCTTCCCCCTCAATATCCGGGTCCCCAGATAGTTGACATTCTTCCTACTTCCCCTTTCCACTGTCCTTAGCCCTAGTCCCTGGGTCTTGTGGACTGGGGACCTGATGTTGGTGGCAGGTGATGGACTGTAGTGGGAGGTAGGTGCATGGGACCCTTCTCTCTCCTAGGTTTGAACAGGCCATCCAGGCAGCTAGCCGGCTCATTCGAAAGTAAGTGCTTGGCCTTCCTCTTGCAGGCTCTGGTGGTCTACCCACCACAGGCTACCTCTGCTCCCCGTTGGCATGGGGAGGGTGCTTTCCCAGGCCCTCTCTTGAGGGGTGCGTGCACAGGGTTCTGGTGGAGAGGCATCCTGCATGCTCCCCATTACGGTCCCAGACTCTCCAGCCCTACCATGTCCCTGTTTCCTTCTGTAGCAAGCAGTTCACCATCCGACGCTTCCAGTCTTTGCCGGTAAGTGCCCTCTGATGCCTGACAGGAGGCTCAGGCACACTGGCCAGGACTGGGGAAGGGCAGGAGGGTTCCAAGGCCCAACTCCTAGAGGGGACATTTGGGGTCAGATGTCCCTGGTCTGGCTGTGGGAAATGGGGCTTGGGTGGTGGATGGGCTAGCAGGGCGATTCAGGGGAGGGGTGGGAGAAGGTAGGGCCTGTGCTGGTGCCAGAGAAATGTAACCGTCAATGACTGCTGCCCCCCCTGGCTCCCCAGGTGAGGCTGCTGGGCCATAGCCCTGTGCTACGGAACATCACCAATGCCCAAGCACCTGGCAGCTGGAGGAAGAGCAGGGCTCGTGGCCAAACCGCCCACACCTCTGGGGAGGAGAAAGAGAATGTGCGCTTCTTGCAGGCCAGAGTGGGAACATGCCGGGGGGCAAGGGGGCGTGCTGGGGTGGCTCTCTGGCATTCGATGACTCGCCCCCCACCCCGTTTTGCCCACAGGATGGATTTATCTTCAAGGTGCCATGGAAGCCCACACATCCCAGCCATACCCATGCTCTGGCCGAGTGGGCCAGCCGCAGAGAAGCCTTTGCCCAGAGGCCAAGCTCCGCCCCTGACCTGATGGTACATCGGGAGAGCTGACCCTTGCAGGGCAGGCGTGCACACAGGGCAGGTGCCCTCTGAAGGCAGCCTGGGGATGGGAGGGTGATTCTGAGCCTAAGGCAGGGGAACCTTTTCTCAGAAGGTTAGGGGTAGGGACTGCCTTGGGCCCCCAGCCCTGAGTAGCCTGCATCTGTATGTCACCCACACAAGTGTCTCACCCCTGAGCGGAAGATGGAAGTAGAGGAGCTGAGTCCCCTGGCCCAACGCTTCCCCCTGACCCCCACCAAGGGGACTCCTGAGGAAGATGATGGATTTGTGGACATCCTGGAGAATGACCTAAAGGTAAGCAGCCTTGCTCCATCAGGCCCCCTGCATCTCCCTCCCTGGGATCTCCCAAAGAGGACAGCTCTGAGCTCCTGCAGCAAGACTATGACCTCATTCCAATGTCAGAAGAAGAATTGGCGGTAACTGAGTCACAGCCTGACCTCTGGGCAGTCAGAGAAGAACAGGTGGCTAGTGCTGCAGTGAGGGGAGGACAGTCAGGCAGAGGGAAGGTGCTCCTGTGCAGCTTCTCATGGTTGTGTGCGAGTCCCAGCAGTGAGGGGTCCCTGCCATCTCCTGGTTCTGGGGGGCTGCCTTGTGTGGAGGTGCTGGAAGGGCCAGAGAAGGCTGCACTGGAGGACGGGCCTGAGGGGTTTGGCTTGTGCCAGTTGGTGTGACCATATCTTGTTGATTTGGCCTCAGGATGATGATTCAGTTCCCCCAGGCATGGAGAGCCTCATTAGTGCCCCACTGGTCAAGACTTTGGAAAAGGAAGAAGAGCAGGTGAGCTTCTGGGGTGGCCCCCTTGGAATTTAGAGGGGTGGGGCTCTACCTTCCAGGTGGGATTGGGGTTGAGCAGAAGTTGAGTACTCTGACCCCCAACCTACTGCCCTTCCCAGGACCTCATCATGTACAGCAAATGCCAGCGGCTCTTCCGCTCTCCGTCCATGCCCTGTGGAGTGATCCGGCCCATCCTTAAGAGGCTGGAGCGGCCCCAGGACAGGGACCTGCCCACACAGAACAAGCGGAGAAGGAGTGTGACCCCTCTGGAGGAGCAGCAGGAGGCCGAGGAACCTGTGAGAGCCCTCCTCCTGGGGTGGGGCTGCCACCTTCCCAGTCTACCCTGCAATCCCTTCTCAGCCAGGGTGCGGGCAAGAGGGAATACCAGCCAGGCTGGGCACGGAGGGGCAGCCTCCTCCCTGATCCTGGCTGCCATCTGTCTCACAGAAAGCCCGTGTCCTCCGCTCCAAGTCCTTGTGTCATGACGAGATTGAGAACATCCTGGACAGTGACCATCGTGAACTGATTGGGGATTACTCTAAGGTACCAGTTTACAAGACCCTCGAGCTCTACCCCTTACCGACTGGAGCCCTGGAGCCCAGCAGCTACTTCAGGGCTGCCCTCTCTCCCCAGAGGCTCCATTGCTTTGTCCTTTGCACCCAATCGTACTTTACTCTCACCTAGACTCTACTCCGTGTCTCCTTGGTCTCCTGACTCTATCTCACATATGTCCAGGCCTCAGTGGTGTCTCCACCTTGGAAAACATTTCCAAACGGCGTCTAGCTTGATTCTCCTCAGGCCTCATTCCTGGGCTTGGCAGAGCTTGGGGCAGGAAGCAGGAGTCTACCGCTTCTGCTTCCCTTTAGTTCTCCCTGGAAGGTTGTTCCTGGGGTATCAGACCCAAGAGGTGCCTCTCGGTTGCTACCGGAATCAGAGCCGAGTTTGAAGGTCAAATCAAGCGTGGCCTCTGGGCTTGGGAAGGAAGCTGTCCTTCCGTGCTCCTTACCTTACCCGTTTCACTTTCTCCTCCCTTTCTCAGTCTCTCTCTCTCTCTCCCTACTTCGCTTCAGGCCTTCCTCCTACAGACTGTGGACGGGAAGCATCAAGACCTCAAGTACATCGCACCAGAAACGGTAGGTGCAGGCGAGCTGTTCGCCTGTTAACCTTCCCTGAGAACAGGCTGCAGGCACTAGGTAGGGTAGGGGTAGGGGCCAGCCCCTGCCTGCCAGCCTGACGTGCTGGGACCCACCTCCGTGGCCTCCTGCAGATGGTGGCCCTGCTGACGGGCAAGTTCAGCAACATCGTGGAGAGGTTTGTGATCGTGGACTGCAGATACCCCTACGAGTATGAAGGCGGGCACATCAAGGTGAGACAGGGCTACCGGGGAGGTGCTGAAGACCCACCAGTTCTATCTTTCCTCTGTGGGGGCGCCCTCTTGTGGTGAAGGGTCCTGCCCAGCAAGAGGTGGGGTCACCCATTTGAAATAAGGGAACTGCATAGGGGAGGGGTCGGCCGCCCAGGCTCGGGACTGTGGCCTGACCTCCAGCTGCTTTGACAGACTGCTGTGAACCTGCCCCTGGAACAGGACGCTGAGATGTTCCTGCTGCACAGCCCCATCACGCCCTGCAGCCTGGACAAGAGAATCATCCTTATTTTCCACTGTGAATTCTCATCTGAGCGTGGGCCCCGCATGTGAGTCCCAGCTCCACCCAAGCTTGTGGGTGCTGGAGCCATGCTAAGGCCAAGAGGCCTGAGCCCAGCCCTTCCTTGGCCTGGGCCTCAAGTCTCATCTGACTGCCTGAAGCCGACCTCACCCCTGCTTCCTTGTGCATGGCACCCTCTTCTTGTTTCCCTCTTATTGGTCTTCCCAAAAGGCCACAACCCTCCATCATTGCCATGACCCATCCCCCACCCCCGAGTCTGATTCCAAGCTTCCAGCAGTGTCCTTAAAAATCCAAGGACCCTGTCCCAGTCCTCAGTGACATTGACCCTTCTGGTGTTCAAATGTCCTTTCCTTTCCCCACCTCTCGCCCTCACTGTCTTGTTCAGACCTCCTGAATGTATCTCTTGAATTTCGTCAACTTCTCTTCATTCTGATTCCCCTTTCGCAGTCCAGGCCAGCTGTCACTAACAAAGATCCTGCGCCTGCCTTCTAGAAACAGAGAGGCCCCTTGATTTTCCTCCTTCCCTCCATCTCCCAGCCTCTTCTGAACCCAGTAGCCAGACTGATCTAAAAGTAAAAATACCTGTACTTGAGCCCTGGTCGGTTCGGCTCAGTGGTTAGAGTGTTGGCCTGTGAACCAAAGGGTCTTGGGTTCAATTCCTGGTCAAGGGCACATACCTCAGTTGCAGGCTCAATCCCTGGCCGTGGACGGGGTGCATGCAGGGGTGTAGCCAATTGATGTGTCTCTCTCACGCAGATGTTTCTCTCTCTCTGTCTGTCTCTCTCTCTTCCTCCCTCCTTTCCCTTCACTCTCTCTAAAAAGTAAAATAAAATAAATGGAAAAAACTATCCTCGAGGGAGGATTACAAAATACAATACAATACAATAAAAGTGCCTGCACTTGAGCCTTCTGTGGTTCTCCAAGGCCCTCAAAGGAGTGGGTGCAGGGAGCAGGTTCTCTGAGGTCCACCCTGCTGCATGCCCAGCTCTGACCACCACACCCATTGGTCTCAGGTGCCGTTTCATCAGGGAACGAGATCGGACCATCAATGACTACCCCAGCCTCTACTATCCTGAGATGTACATTCTCAAAGGCGGCTACAAGGAGTTCTTCCCACAGCACCCGGTACCATAGGCAGGGGTGGCTACAGCCTCCATGGGAGGGTTGGACTGCAGGGAAAGGGCTTGGCCAGGCATCACCCTAAGAAAAGGAAGGGCTGCCCCACCTAAGTTACCCACTCTCCCATATTGACTGACCTCTCCCATCCTGCCCTAGACCTTCTGTGAACCCCAGGACTATCGCCCTATGAACCACGAGGCCTTCAAGGACAATCTGAGGACATTCCGCCTCAAGACGCGCAGCTGGGCCGGGGAACGGAGCCGGAGGGAGCTCTGCAGCCGCCTGCAGGACAAGTGAAAGGCCAGCCACGGACTCACCTACTACCTTCATTGCCTTGAGTGGCCCGGGCACCAGCCACCTAGGGGCCTATAGGACCGATGGTCTCCTGCAGGCCCCAGGTCCTGTCCAGGGAAAGACAGTGAGGGTGTCCTGTCTATCTGCCCCTAGCCTTGATCCCCTTGTCTCACTCCAACCATACTCCATATCCTGGTGCCACCCCCTACCAACACCCTAGCCCCTAGAAGAGCCTAACTTGTTGACTTAGTGAAATTGGATTAAGTCCAGCTCAAAGGAAGTATTTTGTGTCCAGCAGGAGCCTTTTTGCTTTTTTTCTTCCTTATTTTGGTTAACCCTTTGTCTTCCTGTGTCTAGAAAAGCCCCCTTTTTTCTAGGGGCTTTGTTTGTATGTTTGAGACTGGGGGAAAGCCACGGCCCCCAAGATGGGCCAGAGCTGCACTCCTTCCAGCCCTGGGAGTAGCACTGTGCCCTGGACCTCACAGCACTCCTGCGTGTGCCTGCGTGTTTGGCTTTCTTGTTCCCTCTTTTCTGTCCCTCCTTACATACACCTCTAGCACAAACGTAAGCTCTTACTCTTCCTGTTTCAGTGTTACCTGTATGCTTGATTTGTCTGTCTGATTTTTTTGCCCATCTCAGGACATTCACAGGCCGTCAGGCAGTCACCCTTAGCGAAGAAGGGAGGGGTTAGAGATTCAAATCTTAATTACCTACTTGGTCTGTCTCCTGTTGCCTCGGAAAGGGATGTTCTACTTGGGGGCACCTGGGTGAAGGCTAAGGCCTGTGTCCTTAGCCTCACTGGAAGCCCAGCCCCCACTGCTGTGAACCCTAGGGCCTGACTTGTGAGAACTTACTGCTGTCTTGTCGAGGATGGACAAATGGATGAATGATGAATGGATGGATTGCCGTAGATGCACAATGTCTTGCACATACAAACCACTGAGTGGAAGCATTTCAGTGAACATGACAGCCTTCAGCAGGAGGGTATGTGTGTTTGTGTGGATAAAATCTTTACACTTTAAGGTTTGGAAATATTCAAGAGAAATGTCATGGAAACAGCTAAACCAAGGACAGAACCACCTCTGACTTCTTAATCTCAGGATGTGGGAAGGGCTGTGCTTAAAGGCCTTAATGAGTCATCTGTTAGGGCCTTGTTTCAATAAAGCACTGAACAAGTTGAGCAACCAGCATTGTGTTCTGTGGGGCCCTTGGCAAGACCACAGCAGCCGCCGATGGCCAGATAGGGCAGGGGCAGTTCAGCAGATTGGGGCAGGAAGACTCCTGGGGAGGTGGTCTCATGCTGTCTTCCCAAGTCTTGCCAAGACTTTGGATTCAGCCTCCCTCTTCCCCTCATCTGGCTGCTCAAGCACCTCTGGGCTTACCCTGCCTAAACTTTGAACTAAGAAGGCAAGAGTGACCCCATCACTAGTTTCTAGAATTGTCAATGGCTCCCCATTGCCAGCAGAATAACCTGGGCCCTCCCCAGCCTCATTCCTCCCCTCTAACTCAAATATTCCATGCTTTGCCCTTCACAGTTCCTTGCCTTTGCATCTGCCGTGCCACACTCAGAAATGCTCTTATTTATCTATTATTCCTCCTATAAGATTCAATTTCAATTGTCACTTCCTCCCAGAAGCCTTCCTGCTCTGTCAGGGAAATGGCTTTCCTCTCAGTATTCTCAGAACCCAGCAAAGCTGCTACCACCTAGGAGATGAGATCAAGATCAGAGAATGGAGCCCTGACCAGTGTGGCTCAGCTGGTTGAATATTGCCCATGCACCATGAGGTCACCAGTTCAGTTCCCATTCAGGGCCAACCTGGGAGAACCTGTCCCAGGCCCAAACCTGGTGTCTCAGGAAATCCTCTCAGAATATCATTGCTATCAGCTAACACATACACACACCACCACCACCACTGCCACCAGCAGTGTGAGCTGCTTGTGATCACAGGGACTTCTTTGCAAATGTACAAATACGATGCTTCCTGATACAGAGTTAACACACATCAGGGGTCATTACCACTTTCTGTGGAAGTTCATCTGACTTCTGAAGTGGCGGTGGGATGATTATTGACTCCATTTTGCAGATGGGAAAATGGAGGCTATTTCTAGCAACAAGGAGGGGTTCCAGATTCCCAGGCTGAGTCTAAAGGACACTCGCCCTGTCTTCAGCTTGACCCCCAATTTTGTTATACCTAAAGGATTGGGTTTTATTCCTGGTCCAGAGCCCCCTGCAAGGACACAACAGGTAGGAGGTGCCTGGGGGCTGGGCCTCTGCTCAGGGAGGTTGGGGCCCTGAAGATTCCAGAACCCCTCTCTATCCACCAAGCAGGCAGTGACACAA
Organism: Miniopterus schreibersii; assembly: GCF_964146895.1. Classification (NCBI taxonomy): domain Eukaryota; kingdom Metazoa; phylum Chordata; class Mammalia; order Chiroptera; family Miniopteridae; genus Miniopterus; species Miniopterus schreibersii. Next base: position 65,026,077 of record NC_138110.1, read on the forward strand.
AGACCATTTATTTGGGTGAGGGGGCTTACCCCAGAAAAGGAGAAATAGTTATGCAGGCTCCTGAGAAAGAGAGTGAGCCCTGGGCATTGTCGTGCTGAGACTTGCCTGCCCCACCCTGAGTAGTCAGGTGGTCTCCTGCCTCCCTCCCCTTACCCGGTTTTACAGAGAAGGAAGGCAACTGGATGCTCAGAGAGGGCACTCAGTTGCCCGGGTCATGCAGCAGATATAAGCAGAGCGGGCATTCCCACTGCCTGGGACTCTCCCACTCCTCACTTCCTGCCGTGGTCCCAGAGCAGCCACGGGGGTGGGGCTGGGCTGCCTGGTTTCTGCTCTCAGTGTGCTCTTCCCACTCCATCAGCGTGAATCAGGCCACATGGGGAGGAGGGAGCAACGGGCACTGAGTGTCTAACAATGCCCAGGCCGTGTGCCAGCTGCTGACATAGACAGCCATGTCTGGCCCCCTCATAACCACCATCAGAGTCATAACTGCAGTCATGAGGAACTTAGTCTTCTCCAGACACTTTTACATATCATCTAAGCTCACCGGGTCAGTTTTCAGCTTATTCTGCAGGGGAAAACGGAAGAGGAGGGCACAGAGGGGATTTTCGTCAAGCCAGGAGACAAAACTTCCCCAAGAGAAGGCCCTGGTGCTGGCATCTACCCTGAGGAAGGTGCTGGCCTGAGCCTGGGGGAGGGGGTGCCAGGGGTTCACCTTTCCAGCTCAGGCCAGGATCCCCTCTGACTCTGAGAAGTTCAGAGGATAAAGCACAGGTGGCCCAATGCCCCAGCCCTGCAGCAAGAGAAGCTATAACTTTCCTCCTGGATGTTCATACAGGGAAGAGGGTCAGACAAGGAAGTGGTTTAAATCCTGGGCTGCCGGCCAGTTTTAAGGGTTGTTTTGCTTGGGCCAGGGTGGGGCAGGAATTCCAGTCTGCGAGGAACCATGTGCGGCCAGCTCACGTGGTTAAAGAGCTGCGTGCGGTTGGGCGCAAGTGGGGAACTGGCTTGTGCCAGGCCTGGACAAGTCAATAGACAGGCACGGGGTCTGGGCATCGTCTGAATTGCTCCCCAGGTAACTTGCAATGACAATTTTTTAAAATAATGTTTCAGCACGCGCTCCCTCTGGGGAGCACGCCTGTGCCACTCCCTTCCCCATGCCATTCCCTTCCCCTTCTTCTTCCCCCGCAGCTCCCCCAACAGACACACATCTCCTAAACTCTAAGGGATCCCAAGAGAGTTGCAACCAGGGGAGCAGTGGGCAAAGGCAGTTCATCTCGGCCTAAGCCCCTGAACCTGTCTCCAAGGCCCGCTTTTCTCTGACTTCCCAGTGAGCCAAAGCAACCCAGCCTAGGCGCTCCTGCTGCTTCTTCTATGCTAAACCCTTTCTTGTTTCACTGTCCCCAGCTTTAATAAATGCACCCTCATAGTAACAATAATAATAATAATAATGTTTTTCTTTTTATTGATTTTAGAGAGAGAGGAAGGGAGAGGGAGAGAGAGAGAAACATTGGTGTGAGAAGCATCGATCAGCTGCCTCTCGCACTCCCACTACTGGGGATGGAGACAGCAACCCTGGCATGTGCCCTGACCAGGAATAGATGTTTCTCTCTCAACGTTGGTTGAGTGTAGTGGCTCGATTCCCCCTGTAGGGGGCCTGCAGGAGGCAGCCATCAATGACTCATCATTGATGTTTCTCTCACTCTCACTCTCCTTTCCTTTCTCTGAAATTGATAAAGACATATTTTTAAAAATAACTTAAAAAAATCAAGCTTTAGCCTTATAGCTCAGTTGGTTAGAACATCGTCTCAATATGCCAAGGTTTCGGGTTCGATCCCTGGTCAGGGCACATACAAGAATCAACCAACTGGTCTAGACGTTTTGGCTCAGTGGTTAGAGCATCAGCCTGCGGACTGAAGGGTCTGGCCAAGGGCATGTACCTCAGTTGCAGCCTCGAACCCCAGCCCTGGGCACGTGTGGGAGGCAACCAGTTGATGTGTCTCTCTCACATTGATGCTTTTCTCTCTCCCTTCCACTCTCTGAAAAGCAATGGGAAAGATATATTCTCGGGTGTGGATAAAAAGAATCAGCCAATGAATGCACATATAAGTGGAACAGATCCATGTTTCTCTCTCTCTCCCTAAGTTGATCAACAGTTTTAAAAAAATTAAGGTATAATTTATATACAGTAAAATCCACCCTTTTGAGTGTACAGTTCTATGAATTCTGACAAATGCATACAGTTGTGTAGCCTCCACTACCATCGATATATAGAACATTTTCATTCTGCCCGTGGATTATTTGGGACGATTTCAATTATACTGAGAATATACCCAGGAGTGGAATTACTGGGTTATAGTGTGTATGTTCAGTTTTAGTATTTTCCACACAGTTCTCCAGGGTTGCTGCACCAACTTACCCCCCAACAGCAGTGCCTGAGAGTTCTGCTACTCCATAGTCTCATCAAAGTTGATCAATTTTAATCGCTCTTTTTTTTTTTTTTTTTTAAACATATCTTTATTGATTTCAGAGAGAGGAAAGGAGGGGGAGAGAGAGAGATAGGAACATCAATGATGAGAGAGTCATTGATCGGTTGCCTAGTCCGCAACCCGGGCATGTGCCCTGACCGGGAATCAAACCCCGATCTCCTGGATCCTAGGTCGACGCTTAACCGCTGAGCCACACCTGGCTGGGCAATCGCTCTCTTTCTCTTTTTTTTTTTTAAAGTTTTTATTTATTTTTAGAGAGAGAGGAAGGGAGAGGGAGAGAGAGAAACATCGATGAGAGAGAAACATCATTGATCGGCTGCCTCCAGCATGCCCCCTACTGGGGATCATGCCAGCAACCTGGGCATGTGCCCTGACCGGGAATCAAACCGTGATCTCTTGGTTCATGGGTCAATGCTCAACTGCTGAGCCACACTAGCTGGGCTAATCTCTCTCTTAACCAAAAAATTGTTGTTTATAACAAAGAGCTCTGTTGTCAAGGCTGAATCTACATGCCATGACACCGCAGTAGCAGGGGTTGGAGCATCACAGACTCAGCCTGTTTTCTTTCTTTTTTTAAAAAATATATCTTTATTGATTTCAGAAAGGAAAGGAGGGGGAGAGAGAGAGATAGAAACATCAATGATGGGAGAGTCATTGATCAAGCCCGCAACCCGGGCATGTGCCCTGACCGGGAATCAAACCCTGATCGCCTGTATCCTACGTCGACGCTCAATCACTGAGCCACGCCTGGCCGGGCCCCAGCCTGTTTTCTGACTCTCCTGTATTGAAATATTAGCCTTAGTCTTGATTTTTTTCTCATCAGATTCTTAAAAAAGTTAAAGTGACTCTGGAGTTAATTGGCTGTATGTCACTGGCTTGCATCCATCCACTGACGACAGCTCACAACCATCTAGAAAACTTATGATTTCTAAAAAGTCTTTATCCCTGGAACTGAACACACAGGCACCGTACTTTCCAGAGGCAATAAACTCTTGGTGCAGAAGGATGTTTAGACAAGGAGGTCCATGGCCACGTGGGATCTGGAAACAATCAGGAGAGGGAAGTTGAGTAATGATGGAGAAGTGGCTGTTTCGCAGCCCCGAAAGTCAGGCCTGAGAGAATGGTGGAAGATGTGAGGTTATTCAGTCTATTGTTTAAGAAGATAGTTGGTTATGGGACGGAAGGTAAGAAGCCATCCCACCCACCTCTGGCTGGAGCTTGTGTGGGTGTCAGGCAGCGCTGCTAGGGTTGCCTCGGCCCCACCCAGCCCACACCCCAGGGAGGGGGTGACGGCAGCAGCTGCCAGGCTCTGAGTCATTGGGGCCGGGGGCAGCGGGAGGGGAAGGGGCCTCACGTGGCTGGGCCTGAGCCACCTCGTGGGGCCTCATGGCTCTCAGCCCTGCAGGAAGCCAGGCTGTTTGAAAGGGCCAATCACACTTAGACTAGTCCTCCTGGGGCTCAGCCAAGACTGCTTCCATGGGCCCTGGGGCTCCCTGAGGGGAGGACTGGGGGAGGGAGATTCCTGGGTTGGGACTGGGAACACTGAGGAAGGAGGTCAACCAATCTGGGTGGGAAGAAGTTCCCAGGCTTGGGTTGTAGGGGTTAAGTAGTGCTAGGCTTACGGCCTCCTGGAGATGGGGGCAGGAGCTAAGCCAGCCCCTGGGGTGACCTTGAGGGGACAGGGGAAGAAGGGGGAACACAATTGGCAGGGGGCAGGCTGAAATCAATCTCTTTTGACATGCACCCCTCCCTGAGTACACGTGTAAGATCAGGAAAGTTACTTACCTTGCTATGCCTCAATTTCCTCACCTGAAAAATGGATATAAAGCCCCTTCTTCAAAGGGTTGTGGATTAGATCAAGTGAGTTGGTGTATGCAAAACACTCAGAACAGGGTCTGCCCACAGCAAGTGCTGTATAAGAGTCTGCTATGGCCGTTACTACTTAGGGCATGTGGGGATCAGACAGGTAAAAGGGTGAGCCTAAAAACTACTTAATTTTAAAAATGGGGACAGCCCGGCTGGCATGGCTCAGCTGTTGAGCATCGACCTATGATCCAGAAGATCGCAGTTCGATTCCCGGTCAGGGCACATGCCCAGGTTGTGGGCTTGATCTCCAATAGGAGGTGTGCAGGAGGCAGCCGATCAATGACTCTCATCATTGATGTTTCTCTCTCTCTCTCGCTCCCTTTCCCTTCCTCTCTCTGAAATCAATAAAGATATATTTTTTAAAAATTAAATTAAATTAATTTTAAAAGGGGGACAGCCTGGGTGTTTCCTCTTTTTCTGCATATGGAAAAGCCCCTGGGTGATAGGTTATAGGAGAAAAACCCATGTAGGAGGCAGATGGCCTACTGCACAAGTCCAAGTAACAGGAGGCTGTGAATGAGGGTTTGGGTGGTGACAGAGGAGGAAGCCATCTGGGTGGCCCATGGGAGGCTGCCCATGGGGCAATGTCATCTCTGAGCTGGTTCAGGGAGCAGGAGGTGAATGAAGGAGAAGTCTTGCCCGACTTTGGTCCCCTTTATTCTAGGGCAACCATATCCACTCAGTCTCAGCTGGCCTGGATTCTCAAAAAAGCAGATCCTTTCTCGCTCCTAGTTTCTTGCTCTAATCTGTTAGAAATGGCTAGATATCCTTAACAGGGAGTCACTAAAAAAATTCACTGCCCAAGTCCAGAAGTAGGTGGTGGCTTGATTGGTATGGCCTGAAGTCTCAGGGCCTATGAAGACCATTCATAAGGGTTTCCAGCTGTCAAAAACCAATAGGGCTGTCCTTGGGGAGTAGCTCCCTGTCTCTGGAGGTATGTAAACAGGACCTGGGGGTTGGTCCTGACGTCTGGGAGAAGCAGCAGAACTTCCCAAGCCAGGCTGCCCATCAGTGATTCAGGACCCTGCTGTGTTTGGGTAGGTGGGGAACCTGCTTTCCAAATTGAATCAGTAATGGTCAACAAGTGCATCCTAGTGGTGGATATCAAGGGGGATCAGAAGAGGCTAGCACCAAGCTGCCTGCCACTGTGGGGCAGGTCTCACCCTGACCTGAGTAGAAAGCAGAGGAGAGTTGGGGTGTGGGGAAGGGGCCAATGTGAGGGTCTGTAGGCAACCCACCAAGCTCAGAAAGCCACTGAGAAGAGCAGGGTTGGGGAATCAGGCTATGGTCACCTCTGCCCAGAGCCAGAGGGAGGGGAGAGAAAATGACAGGAAGGCATGCCCCACCCCCAGTTCCATGTAGGCAGGTGGGCCTGGCTTCAAATCCAGCCATATGTCTGCTTCCTTCAGGCTCCTTTAATTTTTTTTGTTGTGCTTTATTTAATTTTACATTTTCCCCTTCTTTTGTCTGTCTGTCTCTCTCTCACAAGCGCACACACACACATCCATCTATCCATATCCCACAAACCCACATCTCTACATATTAACTGTGGGCCTAGCCCTGCTGCAATCTCTAGGGTAACTACTATAAAAGCCTCACACACATGAACATATACACATATTGCCCCAACACACTTAGATTGTTCCATTTTGTCTTCAGGGCGGGTCTTATAACCCCAGGAAGAACTGGGAAGTTCAGCCTGTTCCTCTGCCTGCCTCTGGGCTGCCACCAGACCAGAAGGGCCTACTTGCTTTCCATCTCTGCTTTCCTGTTCAGCCTCTGGATTAATAGTTGCAGGCATTTATTGATTTACTAAGTGCCCACTATGTGCCATGCTCCATCCTGCCCATTTCACATGCTGGCTCACATAGGAAGGAGTTAGGCTGCACATAAGAGAAACCCCCACACAGCAGTTTAACAAAATTAAAGCATGTGTTCCTCACTCAGCAAGAAGGCTCTGTGGCGTCTTGGGGACCTAGGCTCTTTCCTGACTCACTGTCCTCAGCACATGGCTTTTTTTGGTTGGTTGGTTTGTTTCTAATGATTTCAGAGAGAGTAAGGGAGAGGAAGAGAGAGAAACATTAATGATGTGAGAGAATCATTGATCAGCTGCCTCCTACACACCCCTGACTGGAAATGGAGCCTGAAACCCAGGCATGTGCCCTGAAGGGAATCAAACCCTGCCCTCCTGGTTCTTGGGTCGAGGCTCAACTGCTGAGCCACACCGGCTGGGCATTGTTTATTTGTTTTTTTATGTGCCCCAGGCACAAAACAGCTCTGGCCACCAACTCAGGCATCAAGCTAGAATGAGCTAAGGACTGTACATCTGTTTTGCCCGTAACTGGTATAAGAGCAACACCACCAATCAGGTGTCTCCTTGCCCATTGTCAGGGGGTACACATGGTTTTTTTAAATTTTAATGATTCCTGATTCATGCTGTTTTGTTTAATTCATTTTTTTTGGGGGGGGGAGAGGGGGAGAGAGGGAAAGAGAGAGAAAGGGGGGGGAAAGAAACATCACCACTTTGATTGGCTGCCTGACCCGGGATTGAGCCTGCAAACTGGGTATGTGCCCAGACTGGGAATCGAACCCACCACCTTTTTGTGTATGGGATGACACTCCAATCAACTGAGCCAGGGGGCACATGGCTGAGGGCTGTAAAAAGTCAGGAATGGCACCTGAGTCTGCCCCACTTATCTGGATACCACTTCATTTGGGTTCCCCACTCCCTTCAGCATAGTGATTCAGGCCAGCTTCTCACTGCTGTTTCCTCCATGCACTTCACACAGGCTGGCCCCCCAGGTGGCCTGGGACTTGGATGGGACTCACTGCCTGAGGAGTAGACAGAGGTCTGAATACTGTGTTCCAGATGCCAGGTAGCCCCCAGTGACCAGAGCCCTCTGCCAGCTCTGCTGTAATCAGCTGGCAGACATGAGTCCTGGCTGAGAGTGATAGGAACCAGGGACCAGGAACTGAGCCAACATCACCCCCAGCCTTATGGCTGAGGCCCCACACTCTCTGGGCCTGCCCCTCCATCTACAAATATATTTGTGTGTCGTACTTGTGGTCAAAATGCCCACATGCCCTGGTCAGCCCCTGGCCACCTCCTCTAGGCCCCCTGCCCAGGCCTATGGCCAGAAGGACCCGGAGTGCATGCCCTTGGAGGGCCCTGGAGCCAGGGTCCCTGCCCTGTCCATTTTTTCAGTAATCAAGGAGTGTGTTTAGGTTGGCTCCAGGCCTGCTTTGTGTATGATCTTGGGGACTGAAGCTGCGCTCCATAGCCAGGCTGGATTCCATGAGAGACATCACTACCATAGGCAGACCCTGGGTGCAAAAGGGACACCTGAAGGCTAATGGGCAGTTTGGACAGGAAGGCTTCCCCTAAGTTTTGGTCTGAGCACAATTTGAAGGACAAAAAGGGGAGGAAAGAGCCTTGCAGGCCGCGGGAACAGCCGGTGCGCTGGTGGAACGGACGAGGCGGGGGCGTTGGTTTGGGGAAACAGAAGGCTGGGACACACCTGGGGAGGCTCCAGCAGTTCACATGCCAGGAGGGAAAGGAGTGTGCATTTGTGCCGGGGAGGAGTGCACCCAGGGCAGGCCCTGAGACCCAAGGCACCTTGCGGGGCCCCAAACAGCTCCGGGCCAAACCCTCACTGGGGCTTTTACCCCACTGCAGGGCTCTGGAACCTGGCACCTGGTTGTGCCCCTTTCAAGTTTAAGGTCTAAGTGTCTTCACTATCCTTTGATGACCAGAAGGGAGCTCGTTAGAGGTTGGAGCGTGAAAGGAAAAACTAGTTAGCCTACTAAGTCCTATGGGCTTCGCTGGGGCCCAGCGAAGTGCCTGACCCGCCAGGGACACGCAGCTGTGACAGGGTTGGGACCAGAGTTTCAATCACTCTACTCCAAACGGAGCCAGAGTCTTAACCCAGTGCAGGAGCCCACAGCCCAGGAACCCCCCCCCCCGCGGACCGCGTAAACATGCATATTTCCCCCCAAAGTAGTAACTCCCAGGAATACGCATTTTATCCGACGCCCCAATGTTTCCCACGCACATTGGTCAGTTTGAGAACTCGGGCTCCACGTTCAGGTCCCCGCGAGCCTCACGGGGCCGGAAGGGACCAGGGGCCTGAACGCCGCCCTCTAGCGGCGACGCGGCCAGCCGACCTCTTTCTGAAGGTCCGCGGGACCGGTCGCTGCGCCCCCTCGCGGCCACCGGAGCCGGCGGACTGGGGCTGGGCCGGTCCAGGGCTTCACGCCGGAACCCAGCGTAACCCGGCCAGGAGTGACGGGTGTGGGCAACGACCGGCGGAGCGACGGGATCTTTCGTCCGATTAGGAAGGTCGCCTGCGCCGGATGCCCAGAAATCAGAACGCCTGGAACGCCACCACCCTGCTTGTGTCGCCCTCGTGCACGCGCCCGCGACGCCTGTGCGCAGGCTCCTAGAGGCCGCGCAGCTGCCGTTGCTGCCCCGCTGCCGAGGGAAGCGGCCTGTTAGGAGTCTGCGGGACCAGAGGAGGGGTGAGTGCGACGCCTCGAGGGGAGCGGCCCGGGGCTGAAGGGGTAGCACACTCAGGGTGCGGCGCCCGGTTTAGGCCTGGCCGACTGGAGCAAGGAACTACAACCCCCAAAATGCACTGCGCTGCACGGTTGCGCGAGGCAGTGACGCAAGGAGTCTTTGCTGCTTCCTTTTCTCGGTGGGGGAAACGCCAAGGCGAGGGCTGATGACGTGTTCTTCTTGTGGTTAGAGGGTCACTGGAGGTCAGGACCAGGTCTGCGGGCTGCAGTTCTGACAGCGCCTTTGCGAACCTTCTTCCTGTTTAACCAATTTAAACCGAGGATCTTTTTACCCTTAACTACACTTATCTGCGTACTGTGTACCCGCTGCCTTTGAACGCTGGCTGGCTGCTGAGCCAGCCAGACACCATCATGATCACGATCATCCTTATCATCATTATTATTTAGTCTTTATTTTGAAATAATCTCAAACATAGGGAAAATTGAAAGGATTTTTAAATAAAAAACTCCCGTACCCCTCTTAATAATAAAGTTAGTTGCAGATGTGATGCCCCTTTACCTCTATGTTTAGAGGTATATCAGTGCATATTTTCTGAAAGATGGACATTACCCCAATGTTCAAAATCAGGAAATATTCATCAAAGCTGTTATCTAATGTGTAGTCTATATTTAATGCTTCCAGTTGTCCTAATAATGCCCTTTATTGAAACTGTGTTTTTCTTGGCCTGGGATCCCATTCAGGAACACATGCTGCCTTCAGTTTTGTCTGTCTAGTCTTTCAGTCTGGAGCAGCTCCCCAGCTTCCCTTGACTCTCCTGACTTCAACCCTTTTGAAGACGCCTGGCTGAGGTTGTCAGGTTTCTTCACCCCCAGGCTGTAATGGGCAGAGGTGGTGCTGACCAGACTGTTATTCAGAGGCTGGGGTGTGTCTTGGGTGGCTGAGGAGGACCTGTGACCAGCCACACCAGCCTCCAAACATACTACCAGACCTTGCTAGGCCAGACCCTTTCTGTGGTTGCTTCCCCTCTTGGGGTTTTACACTCATCTCATTGAGGTATCTGGCTTCCCTGTAGTACCCACCCTGGAGCCATGGTCCACGCCTTCCTCATCCACACCTTGAGGGCCCCACAGGCTGAGGACACGGGCCTTTGCCGGGTGCTCTACTCCTGCGTCTTTGGTGCCGAGAATTCACCCGATGACCCACGACCACACGGTGCTGAGAGGGACAGGCTCCTCCGTAAGGAGCAGATTTTGGCAGTGGCCAGGTAACCACCCAGCCCAGTCCAGCCCCACATCTTCATTGAACACATTTGTGATAGGTTTTCTGGGGGGCACAAGAAACAGGGGGACTAAGAATCAGAGAGGAAGTTTAGAGTAGCATTTTCTAAAGAGCCTTTTACAGTTGTTCACAAATGTTATGTGAAAAAGGGTTAAAGAAAATAATAATGCTATTATTACTATTATAGTTAACATTTATTGAGCTTGAATACATGCTAAGCATTTATGTTTTGAGCATTTCATGTATATGAACTCATTTAATCCTTGTAACAGTCTTTTGAGGTACATACAGTTATTATCCCCATCTTGCAGATGACTAAACTGAAGTACAGAGAGTTTAAGGAACTTAACCTGCACAAGGTTATGCACTTAGAAAGCAATAGAGCTGGGATTTGACTGTAGGCAGGCAAACCAAACACCAGCACAGATTAGACATGCTTCACAGTGCAAGACTTGTCAGGGCCTCTAGTGTGCCTGGAGGCTTTATACATCTCTAAGTAGGAGAGAGAACATGGTACATGGAAACTCTTTACGCTCAGGGCCTTCCAAAAGCCTGGGATCCAGAGTTCAGTTTGAGAGACACTCAAACTGAGTTGTCTGGCCTTGGACCTTCCCATCCCAGGCGAAGTCAGCAGGTGCCAAAATCTCCTGGTCTGTGCATTCTGGGTGGGGGATTAACACTCTGGGATAGTCCTGTGTCAGACTCCTGCCATCCCCTTCTTCCTCTGGGCCTCTGCTTCCTCCTGTGGCACAGAAAACCAAACACATTCCTTTAAGACCAGCCTGTGCACAGCCCAAATTGGAGGGCAATTCAGGAGGGATGAGAGAGTGCTTTCAAAAGTTGGGGTGGCCAAATGAAAGGCCTTTCCTTTTTATTTGGAGAGGGCTGCAGAATGGGAAGTGGTTAGAGAGTTTGGACAGCCCAGGTTGGATGTGGCTTTTACACTGCTTCTCATTTGTTGCTTTTCTTTATGTTGAGGAGGCCTCTGTGAAGCAGGTGGGTCAGGATTTCTTCCCTTAATGCCCTTTTCCAGCCCTAGGAGCTGTGTTCAAAATCTGCCTTCTCTTGGCCACACTAAGTGAAATCGTTCAGGGCCTGGCGGCTGGAGCCTGGATTTCTGTTCCAGCTCACACTTCCTTCTCTGTGGCCCTGGACAGGTCATTTAGTCTCTTTGGGGCTCAGTTTCTACATCTGAGATATGGAGATAATAGCAGCTCCCAGCTCCAGGGGTGATCATGAGGATGACAGAAGTTGATGACCCACCCACTCTTCCCAGGCAGGTGGAGTCCATGTGCCGGCTGCAGCAGCAGGCATCTGGCAGGCCTCCCATAGACCTGCAGCCCCAGTCTTCAGATGAGCCAGTGCCCCTGCATGAGGCCCCCCGAGGGGCCTTCCGCCTGGCGGCAGGGGACCCTTTCCAGGAGCCTCGGACGGTGGTGTGGCTGGGTGTGTTCTCATTAGGCTTCGCCCTGGTGCTGGATGCCCACGAGAACCTGCTGCTTGCTGAGGGCACACTCAGGCTGCTGGCACGCCTCCTTCTCGACCACCTCCGGCTGCTGGCCCCTGGCACCAATCTCCTGCTGCGGGCTGATCGAATTGAGGGCATCCTTGTCCGCTTCCTGCCCCATGGTCAGCTGCTCTTCCTCAATGATCAGTTTGTCCAGGGTCTGGAGAAGGAATTCAGTGCTGCCTGGCCCCGCTGACCCCTCACTGAACGGGACTTTCCAAGAGGGCATGGAGGAAGGACAAAGATGTTCGGACACACGGCAAGGTGCAACTTGGCATCCACCTCCTACCCAGCCTGCTCCCAGCTCTGCTGTGCTGCCACACCCAGGACAAGTAGATGGGACAAGCTGGCAGAAAAGGGGGCAAGGCAGAAGGTGGAGGGGTGGAATCATAGAACATTCTGTGCCTGGAGCTGCCACATGACTTACTCAGACTGGGTTCATAAATATGTCAGTCGTTCAGGGGGATTCTGTAGCCCCTTTTGGGCCCAGCCCATGCCTTCCAGGCAGCCTCAAGATAATCATGGGCTTCCTTCATCTGCTGGAAGAGAAGGTATCCTCAGGTGGGTGCAAGAAGTCTGGCCTGGATGATGTTATCTTTCTCATTTTGAATTAAAAGCACCACCTATATGATTTTGTCACTGACCCCTATGGGTCAGGGACCCAAAATTGTTGTGGTTCTGCTCAGTGTTGCTTGCGCCAATACAACGAAACTGTTTGGTAAAGCAGATCAGAAAGTTTATTCTTTGGCCAAGGAATTAAGAAGGGCGAGTTGTGCTCAAAAGATCCCCTCTCCCGTATTCTGGGGCATTAGGGAAGTCCTAAAGGGTTTGGGGGTCAGGGGGAGTAGTTAGGCAGCCTCAGGGGCAGAGATTCCCAAGGAAGGGTGGAGAGTTCTCAGATTTCCAAGGGAGCATGCGCAGTTCCCAAACATGCTTGGAACATGCCTAGCCATACATTGCATGTATCATTTCAATGTTAAGTCTCCATCCCTGGGCGCGATTTTTAGTATTCTATTGAAGGAAAGCGTGTCAAAGGTCACTTGGGAAGCGGTTTCAGATGCCTTCTTGGTTTTTTTCCAGCACAAGACAGTTTTTTGTTTTTAATCTTCACCAGAGGATATGTTTCTATTGATTTTTAGAGAGAGGAAGGGAAAGAGAGAGAGAGAAAGAGAGAGAAACATTGAAACATTTTCCTGAATTATATCTTTAAATAGCTATTATATTGCATTGTTTTTGTTTCTTCAGGGATTCCAGTTAGGTACTAGTCGGCTCTCCTTTTCCTATCATCCATAGCTCTCTCCTCGCCCCTAATCCTCTTATTTATTTAAAATTTATCTTTATTGTTGAAAATATTACAGATGCCCCCCTTTCTCCCCCCTTTTCCCCCAATTGACCTCTGCCATCTCCCCTCCAGGCCCCCTAATCCTTTTAAATTGGCAGTTCCCAAAAAGCACCAGAAAATAAAATTCACTTCCTGAAGATGTATCTCTTATTTTTACTGCAGTGCAAAGGCCCCACTGGATGCAGTTTAATCCAGTTAAACCTAGTTTAACCACCTTAACCTAAGAGAGCGCCCACAGGCTATGAAGTTCATGAGACTCTGATCTCTGCCTCCTGGTGGTTCCAGGCCCTCCCTGCCGGTGGAGCTGGTCCATTCCTTAGTATGACAGTGCCAGTTCCTTGAGCCCTCCTCCTGCAGGGGATCCTCAGTACTGCCCAGCACATCATATGTCTTTTCGGCATCACTGTTCCTCTTCTTCTGCTTCAGTGGCACTGTCAGTCTCACTTGGGTCTCAGGGCATGTGGCTCCTCCCATTTCTTTGCCCTGCTCTCTCTTTCCCAGGCATTTGGATATAGCAGACTTTTACTAAAGTTTAGGGGGATAGAGGAGAGTTATCCTAAAAGTGAGAGAGCAAAAAACTTAAGATTGATTGTTAGATACTTCTACTCCCTAAGTGTCTTGCTCATTTCCCCCAGAGGGGTCCTATCATTCCTAGCTCTCCCTTCCTCCCATTCTCCTCCCTTCCACTCTGGAGCCTCAGCCTACCATCTACTTTCAGGCTGTTCCCTTTTTTTTATTTTTTATTAAAAACTGTTTTCATTTCATGTAAAATACATATAGCATAAAATTGAACATTAACCATTTTAACCATTTTTAGGTGTACAGTTCTGTGGCATTAAGTACATTCACAATATTGTATCTGTTTATATGATCTGAAACAGAAACTCTGTCCCCATTAAACAATAACTTCCCTGTTTCCCTCCTGTGTTCTAGCCTCCAGCACCCTCATTTCATTCCTGTTCATTCCTTCTTTCCTGTTTATACTGAGCAGTTTAAGGCTGTTCCCCAACCCAACTTGGTACCAGGCCTACATTATGGTAGCTTAGCTGTGACCACTTTAAAAAGAGAAAGAGCCCTGGCCAGTGCGACTTGGTTGCTTGGGTGTCCTCCCATGCACCAGGGGGTTGCCGGTTAGATTCCTGGTTGGGATGCATCCCTGGGTTGTAGACTTGATCCCTGGTGGGTGGTGTGCGGGAGGCAGCCGATCGATATTTCCCTCTCGCATCGATGTTTCTCTCTTTCTCCTCCCTTCCTCTCTCTCTAGAAAGTCAATGAAAAATCTGAAAAAAAAGAAAAAAAAAAGGAGAGAGAAAGGCTGAAAAGACTGTTCTGGGGGTCCATCTTCATAAGCTCAAAGCAGATTTTCAATTTTGCTTTGAAATCACAAACTCTTATGGGGCATGATTAAATTCACAAGAAGACTTCCTTCCCCACTAATGCCTGTAAGCTGGACCATAAAAAGGTATTTCCTTCCAGAGATGATCATACATTACCCTTAAGAGGCAAGTATAGCTGTACTAATTTTTTAACAGCTTTCTCCACCTACCCCACTCCATTGCATATGTTTATTTGTGTGTTACTTATTGTTTCCTTTCCCCATCAGGTTAAACCTCCAGGAGGGTTTATACTGTGTCTCTGCTACATTAACACCTGGCACAGCACCTGGCACATAGCAGGCACCCAGTATATGCTGAACAAGTGAATCAATGAATGCATGAATGAATAAGTGGTTTATAGGAGACCCCTGGGGCCAGGGTCTCCGCAATATTACCATGTAACAACTTTTTCTTTCTCCTGGGAAGCAAATAGAAACAATAGACTGTGTCTGTTATCACTCAAGGATGGTAGCCCAGGACTACATGTCCCTTTCTGAAATGATAAACTGCTTATGACAGCAAAGGAAGCAATCATGTAACATTTGCAAGTTTCCTGCTACATAAGTTATGTTGGCTTGCCTTCTACATCACTACCAATGACTAGAAATGATCTTTCTCCTTAATGTTCTGAAAGAAGGCAGTTATGATTGGGCATTGCCACAGGCCTATGGTTTCTGCCTCTAGAAAAGGTGAGTAAAGTGATCAGAACTCCCTTCTCTGAAACAGTCTCCTGAGTTTGCAAAGCCTAGCAGTGGTCAGAATGACAGACACCTATGTCCACCCCGATTATATAAGCCTTGAAGGTCTAGAAGTCTTTGAACCAGCAAAGCTTCCACCTTAAGCCAGAGCTGGGAGCAGAACATTTACTATCTAGGTGTTGCTTGGGAGTGAGACTTGATCAGAAGTAAAAGGACATTAAAATTCTCTGACAGCCCTTATTTTTTGTTTGTTTGTTTTTTTGACAGCCCTTGTTGGTGTGGCTCGGTTGGGCATCAACCCATGCACCAAAAGGTTGCCGGTTCAATTCCCGATTGAACCCTGGCAGGGGACATGCAGGCAGCAGCCAACTGATGTTTCTCTCCCTCTACCTTCCTCTCTAAAAATTAACAAAAGTATATATGCTTTAAAATGCGGAAATGGTGGCATGCTCTCCCACCTGGGAGCATGCTTATGCCTTTCCCTTCCCCTCTTCTTCCCCACAGGCATGCATCTCCTAAACCCTAGGGGACCCCACAAGGCTTGCAACCAGTGTAGCAGTGGGCAGCTGCAGCTCGTCGTGGGCTAATTCCTGAACCTGTTTCCAAGGCCCCCTTTTCTCTGACTCCCCGGTGAGCTAAAGCAGCCCGCCTTGGCTCATTTCTTTCCCATAACATTTCTAGAAAGCCAAAGGCACCCCACCTAGACTCTCTCCTGTTGATTCTCCTGTCCTAAGCCCTTATTTCACTGTCCCCAGCTTTTTTTAAAAAAAAATTTTTTTTAAGAGTATATAGGAGTACCTGTCAGTCCTTTTTTATTTTTTTTTTTATTTTTTTTAATATGTCTTTGTTGATTTCAGAGAGAGGAAAGGGGAGGGAGAGAAACATCAATGGTAAGAAAGTCACTGATTGGCTGCCTCCTGCATGCCCCCGGCTGGGGATTGAGCCCACAACCCGGGCATGTGCCCTGACTGGGAATCGAACCCGGATCACCTGGATCCTAGGTCAATGCTCAACTGCTGAGCCACACTGGCGGGGCTGTTCCCAGCTTTAATAAACGTACCCTTAAAATAAATTTTAAAATGGAGAAATAGTAAATCTACAGAGGAGAAATGTGGAGGGCACTCCCTTTACCAAGTGATCAAAGTGAGCATCCTCAGTAATTAGACAAATGATGTCCTGCCTCCTGATGTGCAAGAAGGACACACAATCACTTCTGACATTCAACAGTGCTTACCTGAATTTGATCAGGAAGAAACCACAAACTCACATAGAGGGAAATTCTGGCCTGTCTTCTTCAAAACAGGGAACTGCTTCAAATTAAAGATCAAAGAACTATGACAACTCAAGGTAATGTGTGATCACACAGACATTTTTGGGGAAAAACAGTTTATTTTACCCCATCTTGCCTTTTGTGTTTGAGTTTTATTTTTTTTATTGCTTTTAGGGAGAGGAAGGTGGGGGGAGGAGAGACAGAAACATCAACATGAGAGAAACATTGATCTGTTGCCTCCCACACATGCCCTAACCAAGCCTGCAACCTGGGTATGTGCCTTGACCAGGAGCCCAACCCATGACCTGTCGGTGTACTAGACGACAATCCAACCGAGACACACCGGCCAGGGCTTTTAATATTTTCTTGCAAATGTTTTGTAATATAGTGAAATGAATTACAATGTCATTTCCTAATACAAAGTGAGGTGTGTGAGAAGGAAAGGTACAATTCTTTGATCAAAATTATTTCCCACTGACCTAAACTTTGAGTGTTTCATGGAATACATAAATACATGTTCTGCCTGCCAGGCATGGCTCAGCAGTTGAATATCGACCTATGATCCAGGAGATCGAGGTTCAATTCCTGGTCAGGGCACATGCCCGGGTTGCAGGTTCAATCCCCAGTCTGGCGTGCAGGAGGCAGCCAATCAATGACTCCCATCATTGATGTTTCAACTCTCCTCTCCCTCTTCCTTCCTCTCTCTCAAATCAATAAAGATACATTTTTAAAAATGCATGTTCTACCCAAGAAAAAGTTTTTTTTTCCCTGAATGCGGGGAAAAAATTGTTATTGTCAGGGTAATATTGGGACAATGATAGGACCTTGGAGTCACAGACCTTCAAAGGATCCATGCGTAGAATTCAGGAGATTCTGCAAACTTAGATGGAAAAAAAATTGCATCTTTTCTATTAATCACATTAAAATTAACATATCCCCCCTTTTTGGGAAAATGTTTACAGTTTTATGAGGTACAATTGGCATACAATGAGCTGCTGTAAGGATAAATAGAATGAATGTTTTTGTTTAATGAAGTAGCTGCTTTCCCCCTCACGTTAGGATGACTCCTTTAAAACATCATGGGCCCTACTGGTTGGCCAAGAATTAGGTAAACCCAGTCTCTGGATTTCACAATGCAAGCCTTCTGACCTTAGAACCCTATTTACCATGCTCTGAAATTAACTCAGAACTGAGCTGAATAAATGGTTGCTCATATGTTTTAGGGTAGCTTTCTTACTTGCAAATCCAACTGATACAACTGGCTCCCTCTACTTCCCTACAAGGTGCTTTCCTCTATTTTGCGGAGGCTGGAAAGAAAAAACCTACATTGCCCAGACTCCTTTGTAGCTAGAGTTACGACTATAAACTAAGGTCTGACAATTAGGTGCCCCATCAGAGATTTGGAGGGTAAAGGCCATCTTCCCACTGCCACTTCTGCTGACAGCAAGGACACAAAGATGTGAGGATCTAGAGCCAGTTTCAGCAGCCAGACTCTGTTCCTGTATCAACCAGATGTTGAGACAGAGCCATGTGGTGCTGTGTCTCTCTCATATTGATGTTTCCCTCTTCTGCCCTCTCTCTCTTCCATTGAAAAGCGATGGAAAAAATGTCCTCTGGTGAGAATTAAAAATCAATCAATCAATGTCTGCTGCCAAGCAACTTATGTCAGTGGTTCTCAGAAATGAATAGCAGATGGCAGCCCTGAGTGGCAGTTAACCAGCAACACATTGCCCTGAGGCTGATGAGGGGTCCATGCTGACCACAGGGGCTGGACAGCTCTGGAGGAGTTGGATGCAGCAGGGACTAACCCATGAGCGGCCATGGTCCAAGCCCCCTCCTCCTGAGACCCCTGAGAGGTAAGAGCTCATACTAGAGATCCCATTATATTCTAGATCATGACTTGAACCATCTCACATGACTGGTCAAGGCAAGGGGGACTCCAGGAAGCCAGAGGAAAAGAAAACACTAGAAGACACGAGTATCACTAGCAGTTTCTCCTGGGTGGTGGCATTATGAGTACAGATTTTGATTTTCTTCATCAAACATGCCTGTTTTCCCTTAAATGAAGTGTATGGACATATATAATTCCCCAACTTTATTGAGTATATATTTTTTGTAATAAATCTGACAGATGAAAATATAAAATAGTTTAAAAGTAGCAGTTTAGAAACTTATTTGAAATGAAATTGTAAAGGCAGGGATTATATTTTGTTTTTCAGTTTTGAAGAGTTCCCTGAAGGGACTCAGACATGAGAACATGTCCCTTTTTGGGGCCCTCTGGCACTATCTTTGGGCCTGACTTTGTTCTCTGGAGGAAATATGAGCTGGTGGTTGCTGAGTCATCACATGTGAACCACATGAACCACAGCCTTCCTTGGAGCACTGGCCTGCAGACATGGGCCACCTGCCTAGAGATGGGCTTTACTGGGGAGGAGGGCTCCAAGGCCCTCACTGGGGAAGCAGCCTGGCATATAGATCACTCTTTGGACTTGCCCTTCTAGTAATAAATAGATAATAATCAGTGAATTCTACTCATGAAATGGGGTGGGATGCAATCAACAGCAAAAGATAATATAGCTAGTTTTATTTGACCCAAACACTTGCCATTTTCTGTTTGTTTGTTTTAATAATAGCCATCTTAATGGTTGAGATCTGCTATTGACTAAATGTTTATGTACCCTCCTGCCCCCATTCATATATTAAAACCTAATCCCCAATGTGATGGTATTTGGAGATTTGGAGGTGGGGTCTTTGGAAGGTGATTAGGTCATAAGAGTGAAGCCTTTAGAAATGGGGTTAGTGCTCTTTTAAAGCAGACCCCAGAGAGCTCCCTTGCTCCTTCT
Organism: Miniopterus schreibersii; assembly: GCF_964146895.1. Classification (NCBI taxonomy): domain Eukaryota; kingdom Metazoa; phylum Chordata; class Mammalia; order Chiroptera; family Miniopteridae; genus Miniopterus; species Miniopterus schreibersii. The sequence continues at coordinate 65,045,259 of NC_138110.1, forward strand.
GCCATGTGAGGACATAGCGAGAAGACTACATCTATGAACTAGGAAGCGGCCCTTAACAGACACTGAATCTGCCAGCCCCTTGATCTTGGACTTCCCAGCCTCCAGAACTGATGTGTTTGTTGTCTAAGCCACCCAGTCTATGGTATTTTTGATATAGTATCCCAAGTGGACTAAGCATCTCACAGTGTTTTTGAGGAAGCTATTTCTTTTTTTCTTTCTTTTTTAATGCCCTGTGAAGTCCAGCAAATACAGGAGTGACAACTGCATTTGAAAGTAAGTTCATCACACTCTCAATACTCTGCCTGCAAGATTTAGATACGAAGTCACTGGATTTGGGGTGGGTAGCAGGCAGGAGTCATTTTTGAACCAATCAATGTTCACCCCGTCCTGGCTAAACAAGGCAGAGCTGGCTCCATTACAGTTGAGTTTAGGTGTGATTTAAACACTTTGTAAATACTGACTATTGTAAAATACCCACAAAGTTACCAAGTAAAGTAATAAAATCTCATCTGAAAAGTGTTCAGGTATCTTCCTATGGTTCAGTTTGGGAGCACTGGCTTTGGAGACAGGTATGTACTCAGGCATTTGTACATGATCTTGGCCAAACCTTTTAACCCTGTAGGTGTCTGACTTTTTTTTTTTTTTTAATCCTCATTGGAGGATATTGTTTCCATCGATTTTCAGAGAGAGTGGAAGGGAGGGAGAAGGAGAAAGATAGAGAGACATGGATGGGAGAGCAACACATCGATTGGTTGCCTCCTGCACAAGTCTCACCGGGGCGGGGGATTGAACCTGCAACAGAGACATATGCCCTTGACCGGGAAAAGAACCTGAGACCCTTTGGTCCACAGGCTGACTCTCTAACCTCTGAGTCAAACCTGACAGGGCAGGTGTCTTTTTAAGTTGCAGTATAAAGTAATAATCGTAAGTGTACAGCTGATACATTTTTACATATGCACAAGCCCATGTACCCAACATTCACATCAAGACACACAATATATCCATCTCCCCAGAAGGCTCCCTTATACCCCACCCCTCAGCATCCCTAGAGGTAACTAGTGATTTGATTTTTCTTTTCTTTTTTTTAATCCTCACCTGAGGACATGCTTAGAGAAAGAAAGGGAGAGAGAAAGAAATACCGATGTTAGAAACATCCATCATTCGCCACCCTCTGCATGTGCCTCCACGGGGGACAGAAAGGGCAACCCCCCCAACCACAGTGCATAGGACCAGCTTCACCAACTGCGCCCGCCACCTGGGCTGGGATGATTTCTATTTATGTAGATGAGTTTTGCCTGTTTTTTGAACCTTACCTTGTGACTGGGAACTCACAGCATACTCTCTGTGCTTGGCTTGATGAGCCACGGTGCTCGTTCATCCTGTGAGATGCAGCCATGCTGTATCAACAGTTTGTTCTGTTTCACTGTTGTACACTATTCCATGATGCGAGCACACCAGAGTTTGTCTCTCCATTCTCCTGCTGATGGACCTTTGGGTTGTTTCCAGAGTTTGCCTATTGCAGCTAAAACCGCTATGAACATTTTCTACTGTGTATGTTTCTAGGTGGATGCACGCCCAGGAGTGACTGCTGAGTGATAGGGTTGGCTTACGTTTAAACTTGAGTAAGAACGGGCCAGACACATCCCCAAATCTTTAAATTTCTCTTTAGAACAGAAAAAAAAATAAACCTCTACCTCGTTACTGTGAGAGATTTAATGGGCCGTAAGACATGGGCTTGAAGCCTGTACCTGGAACACAGCAGACGCTCAAGAGCTCTGGCTTCTGCCCCAGCAAGCGTCCTCTGCCCCATCAGGGGAAGGGCACGGCGGTTGGCAAGCCCTGCGCCGAGGTACCCCTGGGGCGGGGAAACTTCTCCCACGCAGCACTCGAGGCCCCCACCCAGGGCGCCAGGAGAGCCAACCCTGGGGCCCGGGCCTGCGTCCAGAGCCGGCTGCCTCAGCCCAGCATGCTCGTTTCCCGGCCGGGCTCTCCAGCCCATGGAAACTTTGCGAGTCACGGGACGTCTACTGAGCACTAGCCGTGTGCCAGGCGCTGGGCGCCCAGGAGCGGACATAAACACAGCCCCTCCCCCTCGCGTTACTCGGCGGGACCGGGGGTCGCTGCGCCTGGGAAGCGTGGGAACCCAGCTGGCCCAGACTCCGAGGGCCGCCGCCCACTTGGTTTCCAGCCAGCCCCTGGACTTCCCCCGAACGCTGCTGCGACGCACTAGGAAAGAAAATAATCTGCGCCTTGGCGGCCCCAGCGAGAGCCTAGGTCGGTCGGGAGCGGGAGGCCAGCTGCCCAGACCCCCAGCCGAAGCCGAGCGACCCCCAGCCTCCCAGCGGCCCCCGCGAGCCCGGGCGAAGTCCCGCCCCCGCCGTCTGGCCCCGGCCCCGCCCCGCCCGCCCGCGCCGGGAGTTCCGGGCTGCAGGTGGCGGTCGGTGGCTGTCTGTGGCTGTCCGCAGGTCCCCGGGTCGTAGCTACCCGAGGTAAGGTCGCCACCCCGTGCGCTCCGTCCTTCGGGATCAGGTCGCACGGTCGCCTTTCGGAGAGGTGTCCCGCGGAGGCAGGAGCCGAGTAGGACGCGGAGTCCGCCGGGGCGCGCGGGGTCTGAGGGGCGGGGGAAGGGGACCGGGAGCGCGGGGCTCGGGGCAGCGGGGGCGCCGCGCGCCGCGTCCAGCGCCGGGGGTCGGGAGGTGGGTGGCGCGGGGCGTGCGGGGGAGGTTGGGCCAGAAGGAGACGGGCGCTGGCTGCTGAGCTCCAGCGGCCCGCAGGCCCAGGGTGACCCCCGGGCGGGGCCTACTCCGGGCGCACCGACCTCCCGCGGCCGTGGCCGCGCCTGGGAGTCGAGAGTCACCGCCCTCCCCAGAGTCTTGACAGTGTTTGGTGGTAACACCTACCCCGAAGAGCAAGCCTCCCACCCTCCGTGGACTTGGGTCTGGTCCAGGAATCTAGGAATCTGAGCCGAGGCCGGGCGGCCTCACCCCTCCCGCGTGGGTGCCTGTTTCTCCAGCGCCCTCAGCGCCCTAGGGCAGTGGGGTCGGAAACTCCTCGCTGCGTGGGTCCCGAACACGCCGCCGCCCATCTTCTCTGAGATTGTAAAGATGTGCCAGGAAAACATTGAAAAAACCACAAACAAAAACCACACACACACAAAACGAAACAGCCCCAAAACGACGTTCTCCGCAATGCTGTGGAGCCTCAAAAACCTCTAGAAGGGAAGGCAGCGACCCGAGAACCGCGCTGGCGTGGAGGGCACGGGTAGAAGGCCCTCGGCCCTGCCGGGAGGATCGCCGTGTCTCACGAGGGACTAAATGTACCCTTCTGGGAACACCCTCGCCTGGCGGCGACCCCCCGCCCAGTGACCTTAACCCCTCCCTGAACTTGACGGGGGCGGGGGGGGGGGGGAGCTGTTTGGGTCAAGGTGTATGGTGAGCTGCAGTGAGGCAGCAAGTCGTGGGTTCAAATCCTGTCCACGCCACTGGTCAGCTGTGCAATTTGGCATCAGTTCTCGCATGGCTTTGCGGCAAGGATTAAATGAAAGAAATTCAGGATGTGTCTGCTTGTAGTGGACCCTCAATAAATGTGAACAAATATGGACTTCCTTTTTTTTTTTTTTTTTTTGCTTAATTTTTATTTGGAATATTTGGGAATGAACATAGAGCTGTGCTTAAGATCCTTAAATATTTTGTTAGAAGTTCTTTCTACATTTACTCTTTTCTTTATAATTTACCCTTTATATTTAGGACTTTAATTCATTTGGAGTTTTCTGTTATCCATTGTGTAAGATTGGGATCTAATATTATTTTCTCATAGGGAGCTAGTTTTATGCATAATGTCTTCTAAACAATTTAATCACTAATTTGTGACATGACTTTGTCACAAATTAGTGATTTGTGATCACTTTGCCGATCCTTGTGCAGTTCTCTTCCCATCTGTACTGTTTGTTAGCTCTCCATTCAGTGTCTTTGGTCTCTTCTTGCTCCAGTATTCGTCTTTTTAATTTTTAAAAATTATTCTGGCCTTGTTACATATCTCTTTATTTATTTATTTTTTATTGAATTTATTGGGTTGACATTGGTTAATAAAATTATATAGGTTTCAGGTGTAAATTCTATAATACATCATCTGTATGTTGTATTGTGTGTTCACCACCCCCAGTCAAGTCTCCTTCTGTCACAGTTTATCCCCCCTTTACCCTCTTCTACCTCCCCTCACCCCCCTTTCTCTCTGGTGATCACCATACTGTGTCTGTGTCTATGAGGGTTTTTTTTGTTTTTGTTTTGCTTAATCCCTTCATCGTTTTCACCCAGCCCCACAACCCCACTCCCCTCTGACAGCTGTCAGTATGTTTGGACTTCCTTTCTCTTTGGTGAGATCATACATATTATGAACTCACGCCCCCTAGACTCTGAGTCTTAAGGGCTGAGGCTGGGATGCAGAAGAATGTATCACCTGACTCTCTCCTGGTACCTCCCTGGTTGCCATGGGAGGGAAGAAGAAAGGGTCTGTTAACTACCACAGACTTGTTCTTTGCTCATCTCCTCAAGTTTCCTGAAGACCCCTGCTCCACTCCCCTGATCCTTTTGACCTCTGTCATTAGTACTTGTCTCACCAGGAATGTAGCACCTGATTGGAAAAGCAAGTCACGTGATGTGAGGTGGTGAGGCAGTTTGACTTGACTGCTGCCCTGTTTCCCATGTGGTGAGGGACTGGTGGTCTCAGCAGCTTTGGGGTACTCTGCTCTGCAGCACTGTCTCCTGAGGTCTCCCTCAAGCCTGACATCCATGTTTCTACTCCATCCTGGCCTTCTCCACTGCCCCCTTCCCTCCCTGAAAACCCACTTGGACATCCAATAGCATCTCAAGCTTCACTTGCTCAAAATGGAGCTCTGGAGACTCCTGACGCTGCTCCTCCCCCTGAATTCCCTGGCTGGCTTTATGGCACCATCTATGATTATTCTCTCTCCCTCACCCCCCAAATCCACAAAACACCAGGAATCCATCTCTCGCCACTTCCATCGTTACCATCCCAGCCATACCCACCATGTAGTTGTCTCCTCTTGTGGCCTCCTGACTTGTCTCCTTGCTTCCAGCCTGGCCCCTCCACAGTCCAAGGTCCTCACTACCGCCAGAGAGGTCTTTAACATAACATAAATCAGATCCTCTCCCTTTCCTGCTCAGAACCCACCAGTGGCTCCCTGTTTCGCTCCAAATAAAACCCAACATCCTTTCCTATATTGCTATATGTGAGCAACCCCTCCCAACCTCCTCGACCTTGATCTCTGCCTCTCCCCCTAGCTTTCTAAACCGGACCACCTGGACCTGCTTTCTGTTCTTCAGACATGCCAAGCTTGTTCCCACCTTAGGAATTCTTACTTGCTGTGCCCTCTGCTGGGAACACCCATCTCACAGCCAAGAATGGCTCAGCTCAAGTGGTCAATTCAGAAAGCTGCCTCTGATCGTCCCAGTTCAAGCAGCGTGCCATTCTGCACTGGCTGTCTCATTACCCTGCTTTGCTTTTGTAACTTTTATTACTAGCTGGGATTCTTATGTATACATTTCCTGGTTTGTTATCCGTTTCACAAAATATAATGTAAATTGGATGAGGGGAGAGATCTTGTCTCATTCCCTGCAGCTCTCCCCAGGGGGAGGCAAATAAGAAATGAACAAACAAATGCATCTATAATTGCACATTGTGGTAAGTACTGTGTAAGCGACTGGCAGTAATTGCTTGTATTTGGGGCACTTGTAAATTTCAAGCTTATAAGGCAGAACTACTGTATTGTCAGAACAAGCTCTCTGAGCCATTTTAGGGGTGAGGATAAGCGTGGAAAAGACTGGTAACTTGCCCCAGGTCAACAGTGAGTTCAGGGCAGTGGAACCAAGCCTCCTACCCTCAGAACATGCATGTAGCAAGCTTTAAATGGTGGGCCTGCAGTAATGTTCTGGAAAGAACCTCATCCTGGATCCCAAAGACCTCAATTCTTTGCTCTTCCACTAACTAGCAAGCCCCCTTCTTAATACTGCATTTTCTTTACCTTTCTAGTAGGATGGGTCCTATTATTATCATGTTGGGCTGCTGCTGCTTTTTCTCCCAGTATACCTCAAAGAAGCAGCACTTCTAGGTGGAGCCCTCCTGCTATCAGCTGCTAGGGGCACACACAGACTTGGGGATGATGGTGAGGAGCCAGACCCTCCCCCTGACCAACTTGCAGGGCAAAAATGGACCCTAGATCTTCTGGATCTGATTCTTTTTGGTCATCAATTTGTTTTTAAGCAAATTCCTTGAGGGCCTCTGGGACACAGGCAACAATAAAATAGGATGATTGAAAAGAAAAGCCACAATTCCAGAGTTGAGAAAGGAAGAATTGCCTTTTGTCCAATCCCTCTTCCAGTCTGGTTGTCATGTGCAGTCTGTTTTCTTCCAGTCTTTTTTCCTCAGTCCATTGAGCTAGAGCCCTCCATCACTTCAGAACCCAGAGAGGGATGACGTTTGCTGAGGAGAAGACTTACGAGTATATCCGCCACCATTACCGCAATTTTTACCATGTTCATGTTCTGGAGATTCTGCCTTACTTGTCTTGCCTCACCACAAGTGACCAGGTGAGCCAGGGGCGGCAGCAGCCAGACTGGGGGCAGGGCTGTGGAATTCATAGTTTCACTCAAGCCAGAGGTAACTCCTTCCTTCCCAGTGTAACCCACTTCCTTGTCCCTTTTCTAACTTTCAGCTTGACTTGTCGTTCAGTGTCCTTTCCTCCTTTTCTGCTCCCTCTGGTGTCGTTTTGGTGTAGTGCTCAACAATACAGCAGTATGGCTGTGGCTGCCTGAAATTTCCAGGCTCTGGGCCCCACACCCACTTTTATCAGAACTGTCTTTCTTCATCTCTCATCCTTGTCTGGCTTAGCCCTCCCCCCCCCCCCTTTTCTTTCTTTTAATATATCTTTGTTGATTTCAGAGAGAGGAAGGGAGAGGGAGAGAGAGAGAAACATCAATGATGAGACATCATTGATGGGCTGTCTCTTGCACACCCCCTTGCCCCCCACTGGGAATTGACCCTGCAACTGGGGAAGGCGTCCTGACCCGGAATCGAACCTTAATTTCCTGGATCATAGGTCGATGCTCAACCTCTGAGCCACGCCTGCAAGCCTGTTCTGGTTTAGTTTTTATTCCATTCCCCTTGTGGGACCCTGTTCTGGAATGGAGCCCAGGGCTCAGTTTTGAAAGTTCATGAGTGCCAAACCACTCTAGCCTCCTCAGAATCTGCTGTAGGCCCCTAATGAAGTGGGCCAGACCTTCCCAGTTTTTACTGTTCTTAGATTCAACCTCCCCTCTTCTCCGCTTCCTCCCCACAGATGCTGGTAGCACCAGTCTGTGGCTGATGGGTTTTGGCCCGTCCCCCTTGTATTTTGGGATTTGTGGGTATACCCCGTCTCCTGTTCTTCAGTAAATATTTTCTGTGGGTTTTGTTTCTGCTATCTGGTTGCTTGTTTGTATGTGGGAATTCATGTGGATTTAAAACTCTGCAGCTGCTTCATCGTCTTTAAATCTCCCCAGTCCCTCACCTTCCCTGGTTCTTACTGTTAGCCTCCTCTCTTTCCCATTATGCCCTTCTTCATCTGCTGTTTCCTACACACAATTTTCCTCCTCTGCTAATCAAACCCTTTTGCCTTGGAGGCTGTATAAACAAACCCCAGGCTTTGTCATCAGACTAACTGGGTTCAGATTCCTGCCCCACTGCGTAGGATCTTTGCTGCCTTACTTCTGTGAAGCCTCAGCTTCCTCATCAGCAGAGTAGAAATAATTGCATTAAATAAGATAATTCACGCAAAGCCCTGAGCTAGAGAGCATAGTACACAGTAAGAGCCTCTTTTCTGGTAGCTGCCTTTAAACTTGAGCTCAGACCTTAGCCTTGCCCTGGGCTCTGACCCAGTTTCAGATATCTGCCTCCTTCTTGTGCCTGCGTGGTGCCCCTCTCTGCAGCTGTCCCCTCTGGAGTGGGAAAGGGGCAAAGGGGCCAGGACCACCTGCCTTGAGCAGGGCCATGGGCCGTGTCTTCCAGGACCTACTGCGAGCCCACTACGATAACAGGGGGAACCGGAACACCATTTGGGAACTCTTCAACAGCCTTCGGCGGCGGAGTGGCTGGGTGGAGTCTCTTATCTGGGCACTGAGGGCCTGTGAGCTGTCTGATCTTGCTGACGAAGTGGACCAGGTCTATCAGAGCAACTTACCCTGTAAGCCTCCTGCCCTGGCCCTCCTGTTGGAACCCCTGTCTATTCTCCTGCCCTCTACTCTCCCAGTCTTCTTACCCCTGTATCTCCTCCCTTCCTCTGTCACTGTCCCTCCCATCACTCTTGGGCAGTAGACAAACCTGGGTTTAGATCCCAGCTTAGCTACTTATTAGCCGTGTCCCTTTGGCCAAGTCCCTTAATTGCTCTGAGCCTCGGTCTTCTCTATAAAACAGGGCTAATGACAACACCTACCTCATGGGGCTGTGGTGGATACCATGGGATGTCAGCATGTCGAGTGCTTAGGTGGAGCTGAGCACCTCCCTGTGTTCAGCAAATGGAACCTCCTCTCATCTTTGTGGCTGTGATATTTGCCTTCCACCCCGCATTTCCCTGTCCTATCTCCTCTCCCTCTGTTCACCTTCTCTCTCTACCTTCCTCTCTCCTCTTTTCCTCCCTTTACTGTCTCCTCTTTCTCTGTCATGGATTTCTTCTTTCCTTTCCCCTCATCTCTTCCCCTCCCCTGGTTTCCCTTAGAGCCTTCTGGGTTCTCCACCCCAGTTACCCCTCAGCTCCCCTCCATACTCCCTGCCAGGCCAAAAGCCCCCAGGGCGGTTTGTGAGGTCATGGTCTGAGGAACCAGAAAGGGAGGAAAACAAAAGCCAGCTCTATTTATATTTCATACTAGAGACCATTCTTGAAGCCCTGCCTAGATTTATAGCCTTACAGCATCTCCCTGCTTGTCTTCTATCATTTTTCTCTACCCCCTCCCCTCCCCTCCCCTCCCCTCCCCTCCCCTCCCCTCCCCTCCCCTCCCCTCCCCTCCCCTCCCCTCCCCTCCCCTCCCCTCCCCTCCCCTCCCCTCCCCTCCCCTCCCCCTCCCCCTCCCCCTCCCCCTCCCCCCTCCCCCCTCCCCCCTCCCCCCTCCCCCTCCCCCTCCCCCCCCTCCCAACTTGTCTCTTTATTTGTGGAGATTAATGGTGATTCCCTGAATACAGAGGGCTGTGGTGGGGCCAGGGGTAGGTGATGGGGGCAAAAGGGAGGGGCTGAGGAGAAGGCAGCATCAGGTTCAGGGGCCAGTTGGTGGTGACAACCACCCACAGGAGGAGAAAGCCACTGGGTCCCAGAATGCCTGGGGACAGAGAAGTGGTGGCTGCTGACCCAGTCTGGTCGGTGAGAGGCCAGGGAGGCACCCCACACTTTCCCTTCCCATCCTGCTCCACCTTCCTCCTCTTGTCTTCCCCAACTCCTGCCCCCCTTCCACTTCTGCCCCCCACTCAGTGAAGCTTGTCTCCTCTGAGGAGTGCATCTCATATCAGGATAGCTTTTGGAGCTGTGGGAGTTTAGACAGCCATGGTCCTGGGGGTCCAAGAGCACCCAGGCCTCTCCTGTCACTGAGAACACCCCCGATTCCTCCTTGACATGACTATATCTTTGTCCTGCAGTGAACCAGAGACGCCCACCAGCCCCACTGGAGCCACCGTCAGTTTCTGCTGAGGCTCCAGGGCCCTCCACACCTGCTGTGGCCCCCAGTGCCTCCCACAAAAGCTACAGCGACGAGGAGCAAAGTTACCCCATGCCTGTCCAGGACACCCAGCTGCCCGCTTCCATGGGAGAGGTGTGTCCTCACCGTCTACCTTCTGCCGCTGCTTTTGTGTTACTGTCTGCCTACTTCTGCTCACCCAGCCTTCCAGAAGCCCTCTTCTACACCCCACAAATTGTGCCTAATCTCTGCTTAGAACCCCAGGGTTCCCCTGGTGGGTGTCTGCCTCAGATCAGCTTCCAGACTGTTGACCAAGGCTTCATTCTGTGGCAGCCCCTGTCCTCTCATCAACCAGCTGTGAGGTCACAGTTTGAGGTCTTTGAAGTGGTGCATGTGAGATGTTGAGAGACCAGGGGTTGACCACATGAGGGGGAGTGAGGGAGAAGGAGGTGATGGGGTAGTGGGTGGATGGTGGAGCTGTAATTATTGCCAATAAAGTGAAGTTTGGGGGAAAGATGACTGATTCTAGTGGGATATGATGAATGGGCAATGGGTGTCCTGGAGACACCAAACTGTGGACTTGAAACCCAAGAAAGGGGTCTGTGCAGTGGCTCTACAGAGGGGGACCTTTCTCCAAGACCAGACAGATAAGATAGGGACTCCCTAGGGGATGGTATATGTGTTTTCTAGGAGGTGGTTTTAAAGTCACCTATAGATAGAGGGTCTGGCAATGACTAAAGCCAAGGCAGTTGCTTTCTTGTTTCCTGTGCTTTGTGGTATGGGCTGAGGTCTGCAGGAGTTGCTCCACAGCATAAGCTATCCTTTGCTAGTTCCTGGGAGAAACAACTAACTTGTTCACATTTTGCCTCTTGCAGAGTTCAAAGAAGGTCCCACAGACAGCCAGTTTTGGGGCTGACCTGAAGAGGCCCAGTGGCCCCCTGGAGCCTTCCTCTGACATGGCAGTCCTCAGCCCTCTGCCCTCCAGTGGACCTCAGAAGCAGGATGTAGAACTGGGCAGTACCCACACAACAGGTATGTGTAGAATCTGGAATTATAGGGCCTTTCTGACTTCTAAGTGAGGGTGAGGGTTAGAGTTGCCCCTCTGGCTTCCTTGGACAAGACGCAAGGGTGGGAATAAAGGGAGTTTATCCCAGGGAGAAACCCAATTCTGTAGAAGGTATATTGGTTATCATTTGCTATATAACAAACAGTCCCCAAAATTTAATAGCTTAACACCTTGCTGACCAGTCATGAGTTACCCTGTGTTTCCATTCCCAAATGTCGTTGACTGGTCACGAGATAATTCGTGTTTGCACTTCACTGCTCGGCACCTATTTCAGCTATCTCTAGTTTTCCTCGTTGTGTGCGCCTTTTCCTCAGCTCATCAGTCAGTATTTCCAGAGATGTGATGAGCAATACATCTAATTATTTCCATCCATCTTTCATTATGACAAAAGTGTTTAAAAAGACGTGTGGCGGCAGAGAAGAACATTTGAGCGACTTATGTGCAGACACTTTGTCTGATTGGCCGAGTGACTTTGGTAGTCAGCTGGAAAATAGTACTTTGTTGGAAGATAGTAATGAATCTGACATTAGACCATCACAAAGGCAAAAGAGAAATGTGATAGTATCCAACAGTGAAAGTGATTCTGAAGAAGAATGGGCAGAAAAAGACATTTTACCAGCCTTGGAGGATTATAAAAATATTTCAGGTGTAACTGTTCAATTTGAAGACCCACAAAGTATAAGTGAAGTAATCAATTTATTTTTTGATGAGGATTTTTTCAATCTCATTGCTTCTCAAACCAATTTATACCATCACCAAGTGAAAAAATACCGTAAAACCTCTGCTAAAACTTCACCATGGACGGATGTTACTTATATGGATATAAAGAAGTTTCTTGGCTTAATTATATTGATGGGACTAACGAAGAAGCCAGAATGGACAGATTACTGGTCAACTGATCCTTTACTTGAATCACCCATATTTTCAAAAACTATGATTAGAAAGAGGTTCGAGCAAATACTTACATTCTTTCATCTGAATGATAATTCACAAATAACATGTAACACAAACCGTCTTTACAAAGTCAGACCTCTTTTGGATCACTTTATCTCAAAATTTAAATCTTTATATATACCAAAACAGCAGCTATCACTTGATGAAGCAGTGATCCCATGGAGAGGACCCATCAGATTCAAGATGTATAATCTGGCAAAAGTAATAAAATATGGAATTTTAGTAAGGATGCTTTCTGAGAGTGAGAGTGGCTATATTTGCAACTTTGAGATATATACGGGTGAGGGCAAAAAGTCACAACAGACTGTATTATCCATCTTACGGCCTTTTCTTGGTTCTTGGCATCATATTTACCAAGATAATCACAACAGCATGTCTACAGCTGAACTGCTATTGAAGAACAAGACACTGGTCTGTGGAGCAATGAGGGAGAGCCATGGGCTGCTGGAACTACTAAAAGAAAAGTCAAAGAGCCTTCAGAGAGGAGAAACGACGTTTTTGTGGAAAGGTCCCATTCTCCTCCTTGCATGGAAAGATAAAAGGCCAGTACGTATCATATCTACCATTCATGATGCCTCTACGATATCCACACGTAACATCACGAAACCTGTGTGTATAGTAGATTACAACAGATACATGAAGGGAGTCGATCGAGCAGATCAATATTTGGCATATAGCAGTATCTTGCGCAAAAGTATCAAATGGTATAAAAAAGTAGGTTTCTTTTTGATAAATTGTGCCTTTTTCAATGCGTTTAAAATTTATTGCTACAATAATAAAAAAAAAAAAATGAGGTACAAAAATTTTCTACTCGAAATTGCTAGAAAGTGGATTACAGAAAATTCAGCCGAATGCAGCACACAACCTAGCACCTCTTCCATTATGTCTAGAAGACCTCCAAATAAAGATTCGCCATTCAGATTATCAGGAAAATTAAAAGATCATGTTTTACAAAAAATAGTAACCAGTGGTAAAAAACATCCCACTAGGGCGTGTAAAGTATGTTCTTCTAAGGGAAAGCGTAGTGAAACACGATATGTATGTAAAACTTGTTTAGTACCATTGCATGTAGGTACATGTTATACAATATATCACACTAAAAAAATTATTAAATATAAAAAATTCAATAAAATATGTAAAAATATTAAAATATATGCAATACGTTTAATTTCAATGTATGGTAATATAAATATAAGATATGACAAGATAAAGTACATTAAAGTTTATTAGATGCTTTCATTTAATATTCAAATGCAGAAAAGTAGCTGGCTGCACAGGCAAGTTCTGGCTTGAAACAGCTGATCAGCAAGGTGTTAAAATATAACTTTTTATTTAGTTCATGATTCTGTGGGTCAGCAACTTGGGCTGGTACAGCTGGTTCAGATTTTGGCAGAATTTCCTCTTGTACACACACTAGTGTACACACACTAGTGTACACATAAGCTTTGCTTGTGGCTGTTGTCTGGGGCACCTTGGTTCTCTTCCATGCGGCTCTCATCCTCCAGCAACAAGCCTGTTTTATGGCAGCTGAGCAGAGTTCTGAGAAAGAGGGCTCCTGGGGCATAGGCTCAAAACTGGCACAGTGTTCCTCCTGCCTCATTCAGTGGGCCAGAGCAAGTCACAGGGGCATCCCAGAGTCAAGGAGTAGGGAAACACTCCATCCTTAGATGAGAGGACTGACAAAGTCACATTGCTGAGGGCGTGGGTACAGGAAGGAGAAGAGAATTAGGGCCACTTCTGCACTCTACCAAAGGGACTCTATAAGGGATCTGCCAGCACCTGGAGGATAGTGCAGAAGGGAAGAGTACAGGGCTGGGCCTGCTGTTGGGAGGGGAGCCCTTGGATACTACCCTGCTCTAAAACCGACTCTAGCTCCCAGCAAATCACTAAAACTTCCCAGCCCCAGAGGAGGTATGGTCTTCATCAGCCAAGGGCCTGGATCCCCACACCAGACCTCAGTGCTCCCCCTTAGGAATATAGAGCTGCCCACTCTGAACTGCCAGGCTGGCATCTCTCTGCACTACTGTTTCCCAAACTGTGTTCCACATGACACTGGTGCTCAGCCAGCCCTCGGTGCCCCTGGGACAGCCACAAGGCCCACAAGTAAGGCTTAGAGAAGCCATCTTAGTGCCTTATACTCCTGTCACCTCAAAATTGTGCGCCAAGCATCCATTTGCATTTTGTAGTGTCAGCTTGCCCTACAGTACCTTTCAGGAAATGCTGCTGTGGACTTGAGAGAGGCAAAGGGCACTTGGATTTCAGTCATGTGTAGACAGGTCCCATAAGATTCTGTGGTGGTATATTTGGGGTGGGGGGCACATCAGAATCACTCCTGGCCTTTGTTAGGCCTGGTGTGTGCATTCTCAGAGTTCCATGGAAAATTCTGATATAACCGCCTTACGGATGATCACCACCTGCTCCCTCTTGCTTCCCCCAGGGCACGCCCGCCTCCCAGGGGTGGCTTTGTGCCTGCACCCCCCCCCCATCTCAAGCCCTTAGGCCTCCTAGGAGATTTGCATGCTCTGGGGGTTGGCTGGGCCTCTGGGACCACGTGACTGGTATGAGCTCTTCTGCTTGAGCCACCCTGCTGCCCCTAGCCTTCGTCCAGGATTGTTCCTGTTGGGCGTGGGGTGGGGAGAAAAGATGGCAGTGGGAGGAGCATCCAGGATTCCACCAGGCTAAGGAGAAGATGGAAAAGGCAGACACCAGAGGAAAGGGGGGTGTCTCAGGCAGAAGAAGAAAAAGAGTGGATAATTAATGATATTCAAGCTCCTAGAGGCTGTTGGAGTGATGGACCATTTCACTCTTACGAGAGAACAGACTCAGTGCCATAGGTCAAGGACAGAATACACAGGGCCAGGGATGTGCCTGCAGCTGTTGGGACTTCAGGCCTGGGGGCAGTGACCAAAGGTACTGGGTAGGAAGCAGGGAGGCCTTGATGCCGTAGAGATGGGTTGAGCTTGGGCAGAGGGACCCTTTTCTAGCCTTCTGATCCCAGCCCACCTGTGGGTTTGTTTCCCCTTTTGTTTTGCTACCTCCAGGGATGGTCTCCGGCCATACATCACCCCGTGGGCCTGTATCTCCAACTGTCTCCTTCCAGCCCCTGGCCCGTTCCACCCCCAGGGCAAGCCGCTTGCCTGGACCTCCAATGTCAGCTCTGTCTACTGGCACCTCCTCCTCCTCTGCAGGGGGTGTTAATGACCATGCTGAGGCTACCATCTGCTCCAGTGGGGTAGTAGTGCCCACCAACTCTGTGACTACCAGCATAGCACCTTCCACGGTGCCCCTCCACTCAGCATTTACCAACACAGTGCCTTCCAAGTTGCCCACCAGCTCAAAGACCCCTGGTAAAATGTCCACTAATGTGCCCACCAGTCTAGCACCATCCAAATTGCCTATCAACTCAACACGTGCTGGCACGGTGCCACCCAAGGTACCTACTGGCTTGGTGCCTGAACACAGGATGCCCACAAGCTTGGTGCCCAGCAAGGTGCCTGCCAACACAGCATCCATCATCAGGAGTAGCAACAGACCCGCAGAGGTGAGTCCTCACGCCTCCTAGGACCCTCTGTCCTTGGACCCTTGCCAGTCTCCATTCTGTCTCCAGCTTGGGCTGGTCCAGAGCCTGCTTCTGAGGGGATAGGGACAGCTGAGAAGTTGCCTCATCCAGACCCCACACTATGTCCTTTAGAGTAATAATAATCATTAGAGCTTCTAAGTGTGGATGTCTCAGGAGAGTAAGGCATGGTGGGCCACCCCCACTGGTCACATGTATTAATCTATTTAGATCTCACAGCTCCCTGGTAAGCTTGGTAATTCCATTTTTCAAAAGAGGTAATGGTGAGGGAGAGAGCAGGATGGCCTGTCTGCCTCGACACTTTGCTCTGCTCCTCCATGCAGGGTTTTACAGACAGCAGTTCCAGCCCAGCCAGCCTGGGCAGCTGCTCTGACCCAGCAGCCCCCTATAGCTGCTCCTCCAAGCCTGCATACATCACCCTACTGCTGCTGTCTGCCCAGAGGAACCAAGCCCATGGGGCCTCTTGGGTGCATGGCCAGGCCTCTGGCCCTGTAGTCGGCCATTCCATGGCCCTTAGGCCCAGGCTGAATGTTGATGCAGGATGGTGCCACACACCACCAAGGGTTCCTAGGGGTGGGGTTAAATTCACAAGCAGGCCAGTGAATAAGGACAGGGCTGCCCTGGAGGATGTCACCACTGATGCTGCTGCAGGGCCTGGCTCTCCTCCCCGCTAGTGCCTTTCTGCTCTATGAGTGGGTTGACTGACTCCCCAAGGGAGGGTGGTCTCATGGGCACAATGGGCTGGGAATTACAAGGTTGGGGTGCTAGTTCATGCCCTGACCTAGGAATGGGGCCGCCCAACCTGGCTTGTCCCCCTGCCATCCCCAGTCCCTTCCATCCTCTTATTTGTTTGTTTGTTTATTTATTTATTTAATTTATTTTTTACCAGGAGACTTCAGTGTCTCCAGCGCTCACCGGTGCCTCTGCTGGAGGCAGCTCACCCTATGCAGACAGCAACTCCAACAGCTGGGGCTCAGGGCTGGAGCTGAGCAAGCCAGGTGGGCTGTCTTCCAAGATAGACGGCCAGCCATTCTCCGGCTGCTCCGCAGACCTTGCCATCAGCTACAGCAGCAGCTTGGACGCAGGACCTGACAACACCCCAGAGGAGAATGAGTACATGTCAGGGGACAGCCATAGGATCCATGTAGTGGAGGGTCCCAGTGCTGACCTCCTGGCAGGCAACCCTGGGCTGCAAACTGCCCCCCAGCTCCAGGAAGAAGAGGTGCAGTGTGTTGATAGGGCCCTGTGGGTTCCCTGGCTTGGGGCGGCTACTGCCGCGGCACTCCTGGCCACACTCCTGGCTGTGCTGTACCGGCGGCGCCTACTCCAGTGAAGCCCCTCTGCCTTCCCTGCCATGTGTCTGCTCCCTTCCCATCGGTACATGTAGCCTGAGCCATGGAGCTGGTCCCCCTCACCTTGTCCCTTTTTTGGCACTGGCAGATGCTGGGTCAGAGGGAGCCACAGCCTTGGGTGGAGGCTGTGCCATTGCCGACTGAATCCTGGGAGGCAGCATTTCTGTCTCAGCTGGTATGCTCTGCAGCTCCCTTACCATCCTTGGTTTTCTGGGCTGTGAGCTGCCCCGTGCCCTCCAGACCTGCCACCCAGCAATCTGGGTTGTTGCTCTTGTCTGCTGGAGGAGGCCTCCATCCAGGCTTTATCTCTGTTTGCCCAAGCCCATGGATCAGGGGTACTGCTGAAGAGTGCAGGGGGTTGGCAACACCCCACCCCCTTCCCCATCCTGCCATGGTCCATGGCAGCTGACAGCAGATGTACAGGTAGGAGGAGCCACAGCAGCTCAGACTGAGGCCATTGCCCTTGAGAGCAATGAGACCCTGGAGCTGCTTCTGGTCCTCTGCCCCTTGGGTCTTCTACCCATGCCAGGCAAGGGTGGGGAGGAGGTCTGGAGGTTCCTGTGGACCCCTGGGAAGGCCCCTTTCCAGTCTCCTCACCCCCTTCTCCTCTTTCCCTTTCTCCCAGTCCCCATGCTGGTTGGGAAGGGGCCCTTTGGGTTGGGGAGGGGACCTTCAGGGAAGAGCTCAGGCCGAAGTTTGGATATCAGCTCACCTCTTCCTGGGCTGTGTGGCCTGAGCAGATAGATGATCACACTTCTCTGGCCTTGCTTCCCCATATGGACTATGAGTATCATGGCTCACCCTTCTCTGGGTTCTAATGAGATTGAAGCATACCGGTGTTTGTCAAGTGCCTGGCCCAGGGCAGGTGGCCGCTAAATGCTGCTCCCACCTCTCTCCTGCCCACCCTGGTAGAGATGAGGGCAGGAGAGGCAGAATGCCCAGTGGGTAAGGGTGCAGCTCTGCGGTGTATTGTAGGCCTAGGCCAGAATCCTGCTCTGCCTCTCTGTGCTTTGGGGCAAGGTGTTAACCTCTGTGCCTGCTTTCTTAGCTGCGAAAGGGATGAGTAGTAAAAAAAAAAAAATTATGTGTGTGTGTGTATCTATCATCTATCTATCATCTATCTGTCTATCATCTATCTATCTATCTATCATCTATCTATCTATCTATCTATCTATCTATCTATCTATCTATCTATCATCTATCATCTATCTATCTATCATCTATCTGTCATCTATCTATCTATCATCTATCTATCTATCTATCTATCTATCATCTATCTATCTATCTATCTATCTATCTATCTATCTATCTATCATCTGTCTATCTATCTATCATCTATCTATCATCTATCAATCTTTCTCCTAGTGTTGTTGTGAGGATTAAATGAGTTTAAATAAATCTTAGAATGGTTCCTGACATTTACTAAGGGTGGGAAGCATGTTGCTATCACTGTTCAAATTGGAGGGGCTGGAGCACTTGGCTACATCTTTAGAGGCAGACTCAGACCCTACTGCCTCCCCCCCTCTTTATATTTTCCCCTTACTTTCTCCTGTGCATTGGGGAATTGTTAGGGAGTGGGGAAAAAGGCACGTCCACTGAGGCAGCTGTGCAGGGTGGAGGCTGGGGTGCCCCCTAGAAGCCAGATGAATTGGAGTATCCTTGTGGGTTCTTTTCAGGTGCCATCGTAGGACAAAGGGCAGGCAAGGAGCCCTTGGAAGCTGATTCCATTTTTGGGCTCTGCAAGGAACAGGGACTAAAGTCCTGGGGAAACATGGGAGGTGCTGTCAGCCTTCAGAGTTCTGCACCCTGCTTTGGCTGCTACAGTCTTTCTTTGCACTGCCCTAAGGGACTTCAGCAACCTCTACCTTTAATGACCTCTACCTCTACCTCTGAACTTCTCTTCAGCCCTCACTCAAAACCCAACAACCTGTACCCCGAAACCAGAAGAGTTCGTACTCAAGCTCTCTGTACCACTCCCCACATTCTTACTCTTAACCTGTCCTCTGTGCTTCCCCCTCCCTCCCAGGTACACAGATCAGTGAACAATTCATTCATAAGTACTAGTTTTAATGTGTTCCTATCCCAGGGTATCTTTGGAAAAAAGTATCTCAAGAAAGTAATATGAAGTCTCAAAGAATGCTGTTTATTATTTTTTTGGCTCAACCTTTTAATATAAAAAATCACTGATGTAGCTGGGCCAGGCGTGGCTCAGTGGTTGAGTATTGACCTAGGATCCAGGAAATTGAGGTTCGATTCCCCGTCAGGGCACATGCAGGGTTGCAGGCCCGATCCCTCATCAGGGGCGTGCAGGAGGCAGCAGATCAATGAGGACTCTCTCATCGTTGATGTTTCTCTCTCTCCATCTCCCTTCCTCTCTCTGAAGTCAATAAAGATATATTTAAAAAATAAAAATAAAATAAAAAACATCACTTAAAAAAAATCGCTGATGTAAAAAAATGCAAAAGTGTGACAGTGACAACCTATGAAATCCTGTGATTGAGAGTCCCCTGGAGAGCAACCAGTGGTGCATGCACAACCACTCACACAGACTCTGGCATGGAAACAAACCAGTGCTACCAAGAAGGGCCAGCATGTGTGCACTCCACCAATCACAGACCAACATCTACTCCAAACATCAGTAATAAAAAATCCGGCATCTCCCAGGAACAGCAAGGCAGCTTCTCACGATGAACCAGCACAAATAAACACAGCAAAAAGAGTACTGCGTACTTTAGGATTGTCATTCATGAGGATCGTCACAATCCCAATAAAGGAACAAATCCCCTTGCTCTCCCCATGACATCTTTTTCTCTAGCCAGTGTTGCCTCTGTTTATAGGGGCCTCTTAATCAGCTGCATTATCGTCTCCTTCGGTCAAAAACTTGGTAAGAGGAAGAACTGCCAAAGTACAAGCATATAAGGTACCACGTTCTCCTGCTGAAACATTTCTCTCAAAGCTCAAGAGTGGTCACTGCTGCTCTCTCCCTGGAAAACACCTTCGGATCTTGCTTGGTGATTTACTGAACACAGACCAATGCCATGCCCTCACCTTCCCTTCTGGATGTGCTCAGGTTTAATTGCATTTATGGGGAATTTCTAGTCAGAGATCAGGAAGTTGTGTTTTACCTGCCAGGCCTTGGATTATTCATAGCTGCTTTTAAGAAACATTTTTTGTTACGGAAAACTTTCAAACGCACAAAAATATAAGCAATATGTATGGCCCCGGCCAGTGTGGCTCAATCCCTTGAGATTCTGTCGTCAGTTTGGTTCAAATAAACTCATAAAAATTCTTTCCAGGTTTGCCCTGGCAGGGTGTGACTTGTTTGAACATTGTCCAGAGCACCAAAAGGTTGCTGCTTAGATTCCTGATACACTGTTGTAATAACGTTATTTAACAGGAAAGGAGTGGAGGGGAGACCAAATAGTATAGCATGCTATTTGTTCAACTTTGCCAAAAAGCTGCATTTAACATTCCAATCTGTTCCCTGCTCTTTGATGGGGGAAGGGACTGGACAAAGGCAATTTACACCCAGGCCCAGTAAGGTCTGAGTGACGTGGGAGACTAATTTTGGGTCAGTCACACTTGAAAATGAGTCAGTGGCCAGGATGGGTGTGGCCACTGCAAGCGCACAAATCTAAATATAAAAACTTCCAAAGGAAGTGCATGCGCTCTCGTGTGCGCACCTGCGTGCTCTCTCTCTCTCACACACACACACACACACACACATGCCCTCTTGGGACTCCTGATGCAGGGGGGCTGTGCTCCCTGGTGCAAGCATGGTGCACAGCCATGTTGGGCTCCACACTTGGACTAATGGACTTTAATATGGCCTGAACACTATACCACACCCAGCTACAACATGGAATGGGAATTCTGGACACTGGCTCTACTGACTTCGCTGAACTCCCAGCTGCCCCCCTTTCAAGACTGGCTTGGGGGAAATGGGACATTGCAACCCGAGAAATGTAACCCCACGCCAACACAGCCTTCTTCCATGTTCCATCCCTTGGGGGCTCCTGAAAATACTTTCAGCAGCGCGCCAAGAACTTCTCCCCCAAATGATGGGAATTTATCTACCAGCATTAAGGGCACATGCCCGGGTTGCAGGTATCCAATAGATTGATGTT
Organism: Miniopterus schreibersii; assembly: GCF_964146895.1. NCBI lineage: Eukaryota > Metazoa > Chordata > Mammalia > Chiroptera > Miniopteridae > Miniopterus > Miniopterus schreibersii. Next base: position 65,066,048 of record NC_138110.1, read on the forward strand.
TCTCTCTCTCCCTTCCTCTTGACAATACCTTCCTTCTACTTACTCAATGCAGTTTCTGTAAAAAAACCCCCCAACAGCAACAAAAACAAAAAATAACGCCCCTTGGCCTGGCCGGTGTGGCTCAGCAGTTGAGTATCGGCCTATGATCCAGGAGGTCACTGGTTCAATTCCTGGTTGGGGCATAGACCCAGGTTGTGGGCTCGATCCCCAGTAGTAGGCAGCCGATCAGTGACTCTCATCATTGATGTTTCTATCTCTCTCTCCCTCTCCCTGAATCAATAAAAACATTAAAAAAAAAATAATAATGCCCCTTCCTAAACCCACACCGTTTTATTAAAGTAAAATATACATACTGAAAAAGGTACTCAGAAACTGGAGGAGTGGCATGAAGGGTGGAAGTGGGGAGAGAAATATAGGAGGGGGCGGGAAAGGTGAAGAAGTGGAGGAAGCCCTGGGTTCTGGTTCTGTGTCAACAACCAACTCCTGGCATCCCTTACCCTCCTGAACCCACAAACCCTGAGGCTGGACCAGGTGATGTCAAATCCTCCCTCTTCCAAAGCCCTTGAGTGTCCTTGGCACAGATGGACACCGCACTGCTTCCTTCTTCTGTACCTCCTCCTCCTTCCCCAGGTGCCATTGCCTTGCCATCTGAATCACTGATTTCCTAGTAATCAGACTCTGTCTTTTATTTAATCAATTCTCTTGTACTTAACATAAGAAGAAAGAAAAATCCTTTCATTATCACAAGCAGCTGGGAATCAACGTCTGTCGAGAGGCCTATCCAAAGGAATCTGGTAATTGCTAAAAGAATTACTTTTTTTATTTGCTGTTATGATGTCCTTAGAATTGTGAGTCCAGTGACACTCTTTTGCAGCAATTCTGCTATTCTTACTTCTAGAACTTAAGACCCTTTTGTTAGATGGGCCAGGTACAGAAACCTGGGTACCGAGATTCACCAGAGTGGGAAGCCCCGGATGCCTAGCAAGGGGTAAAACTGGGAAAACAAGAACATTGTCCCCAGTGGAACCTCCCCTCCCCTAGTATATCTCTGGTCATGCCGTTTAGACCTCCTGAGCATTTCCACCCTAAAGATAACTTCTAGGCCTCCGTTGTATTTCAGCTCCAGGCCCAGATAAGCAGCAAAACCAGACAAGTGGTGCTGTGGCTGCCTCAGGACCAGCTACATTGACTAATGACCCCCTGCCCTAGCACCGACCAACCAGTGGACCAACCAGTGGAGAGCATGACCCTGAAACAGCACACCTGGAAAGCTGGTGAATATTCTATTGAAACCCTCCCGAGACCTCCCCTAAGATTCCTGCCTGTAAGAAAGAGTTAAATACTTAAATGCCATCAGGACAAAGGACCCAGCATACTTCTCACTAGGAGAGCACGCCAGCAGCATCTCCATCCCTCCAAGGTAACCCCACAAGACTTGCAACCAGGGGAACAATGGGCAGCGGCAGCTCGTATGGGGCTTACCCCCTGAACCTGTCTCCAAGGCCCCTTCTCTCTCTGACTTCTCAGTGAGCCAAAGCACCAGGCCTAGACTCTCCTGCTGCTGCTTCTGTGCTTTCTTGTTTCACTGTTCCAAGTATTTTTTTGCTGCCATCATGGCCCCAATACTCTGGCTCAGTGCTGTGTAGCCCTTCCCCTTTGGATATCTCCCACCCCCTTTTAATAAATTTAGTTTTTCTTAGTTCACCCATCTGAGATGGCTATTTAGTCTGCCCGGACAGCACCACCATGTTAACCTTTCACCTTTGACATTTCCTTCATTCAACCTGCAGTTTGAGGATTTACTATGGCCAGATGCCTGCTCATGAAGATAAAGAGAACTTTCAATTTGGAGTGCTTGTTCTGGACCTCTCCCCCTTTTCCCTCCTGACTTCACTCTTGGGAGTATTTTATTCGGAGACATTATCCTCTGTTCTCAGGGCCATGGCAGGCTGTCACCTTCTGGGCTGGCTCAGTGCCCTTATCCCTTCCCACTCTGTCCAGATGGATCAATCTCCCTTCTGAATTTCACCTTCCTTATAATCTAGTCTTCTCTTTAAAACATGTTAATGAACATATGCTTGTTGTAAAAAATTGAAATTCCAAACTATATAGTAATATAGGCCAGTTTCTCAGACTTCAGGACAGCCATCAATCTTCTGGGGATCTTGTTAAAGGTAGGTGCTGACTCACTGCATTTCTAAGGAGACTTTTGAGGAAAGACAAATAAGTAAAAATGCCCTTCATCTCCTGTAATTCTGTTCTCTGGGGGCTTGATAGACATCATTCCTTGCCTTTCTCTGTGTACTTCTGTGCCATTTGATAGCCCTGACTTAATCTCATCCTAGGCTTGGGGCCATGGACACTCTTTGAGGTCCTGTTCACAGCAGTGGGGTGAAGGGCCTTCTGGCCCCCAGCTTCCTCTATAGCTCCCTCTAGTGTCCCACAAAGCATTGTTGCCAAGCTTATAGGTCTCTGTTGAATTGAATTCGGTTTCCACAACAACCCAAACAATTTGATTATTGTTTCAGTTGGTTGAGGACCCTCTGGTTCTGATTATTTTTTCACCATGTGCATGAGTTACCCAAACGATTGACAAAATGGAGAACAGGGCAAAGCCAGAACCAGGGCCCCACACAATACAACTTAAGACCACTGCCGACTGACTTCATCAGTTAACCTCATCATTTAATCCATTAATCAGTACTATTCTCTCCCTACAGTCATCTAACAGTTAAGAGTATACATAAAGCCCTAGCCAGTTTGGCTCAATGGTTAGAGAGTTGGCCTGCGGACTGAAGGGTCCCAGGTTCAATTCTGGTCAAGGGCAGGCACCTCGGTTGCAGGTTAAATCCTTGGCCCTGGTCAGTGTGCAAGCGGGAGGCAACCAATTGATGTGTCTCTCACATAGATGTTTCTATCTTTTTCTCTCCCCCTTTCACCCTCTCTGAAAAGCAATGGAAAAAATATCCTCAGGTGAGGATTAAAAAAAAAAAAGTATACATAAGCCCTGGCAGGTTTGGCTTAGTGGTTAGAGTGTTGACCTAAGGTACTGGGTTTGATTGTGGCCAAGGCACATACCTTGGTTCTGGCTCGATCCAGGTTGGGGCATGAGCAGGAGGCAACAAATTGATGTGTCTCTTTCACATTGATGTTTCTGTCTTCCTTCCTCTCTCTCTGAAAAAGAATGGAAAAAGTGTCCTCAGGTGAGGATTGAAAAAAAGAGTATACATAACACAACTCCTATGGAGGTGTATCTGTTAACTAATCCTGCCTGAGAAATTATGCCAAAACTTAATAGCTTAAACCAACACATTTAATATCTCAGTTTCTGTGGGTTAAGATTTCTGGCTCAGGGTGTCTCACAAGGCTGCTGTCAAAGTGTTGGTGGGGCTGCAGTCATCCCAAGGCTTGACTGGGGAAGGATGTGCTTCTAAGCTCACTCACATGGTTGCTGACTGTTCTTCACTGAATGTTGTTCTGCAGGCCTCACTGCCTTGTTGGCTGTTGGCCAGAGGCCGCCCTCAGTTCCTCACCACATGGGCTTCTCCACAGGGCAGCATACAACATGGCAGCTTGTTTTGTTAGAGCAAGCAAGAGAAAGAACTAGAGAGAGTTCATGAGAGCAAAACATAAGTCAGTCTTTTGTAACTTAACCTTGAAAGTGACACCTCGTAATTTTTTTTTAATCCTCAGCTGAGGACATTTTTTTCATTGCTTTTCAAAGTGGAAGGGAGAGAGAGAGAGGGAAAGAGAAACATCAATGTGAGAGACACGTCGACTGGTTGCCTCCTGCATATGCCCTGACCAGGGCCGGGGCTGGAGCCTGCAACCAAGGTATGTGCCCTGGACTGGAATCGAACCTGAGACCCTTCATTCCTTCTGCTGACACTCTAACCACTGAGCCAACCAGGTAGGGCAACATCTCATAATTTTTGTAAATTGCACTCAAGGGGCGATTTACAGGAAGTGGGAATAATTGGGAGCATCATTTTAGAAGTTTTCTACCATGGAAAGAAATTTGGCTCTGTCCTGTAAAATGACATACGTATTTATTCTTTGACCCAGCAATCCCATTTCTAAAAATCTAAGCCAAAGATACATTGACAAAAATAAAAAATGATGTACAAACAAGGCCAACCATTATGGCACATTGTAAATAGCCAAAGACTGGAAATTAGCCAGGTGTCCATCAGCAGACCACTGTCTTAATAAACCATGGAATCTCCAAATTGGAGCGCTATGCAGTTGTAAATAGGAATTAGAAATACCTATGTACTGCTACGAAGTGAACTCCATGATGTTCTGTTAAATTAAAAAAAGTGAAAAAAATATAGCATATAATCTTTAAGAAAGAATGAATACATAAAGCTTTGAGTTGAGGCTTGGCATCCTGTGTGACTCTATTGGGAAAGGACTCTTGGAAGCTTGGGTCTGGTTTCCTCTGGACTTCACCCCATGCAGCTCTCCCTTTGCCAATTTTGCTTTGTATCCTTTCCCTGTAATAACTCTTAGCCATGAGTACTACTAAAACCAAAAATAAGAGTTGAGATGGGAATCTCTTGTCTATTTTTATGGAAGGGTAGACCAAGAACTAATTTTAAAAATGGTTACCACAGAGAGAGGGAGGAAGGAAACAGAGTTTAAGGACTGAAGCAACACTTCTCTGGATATATCTTGTTTTGTTAACTTTGGAGCCATGTTACTATTTTACATAATTATGTAACAAAATTCCATAAAAATACTTCCTTAAACACTGAATCAAATGGAAAAAACTGTGTGCCCCTGGGTAGGTTGCCTCATCATCCAAATGTTGCTGGGCAGAATAAGTGAGATGTAAAGGCACTCTGTAAACTGTAAAAAAAGTTACATACACATATTTTAAGTGTTGTTTTGATGCTGAGGTTCATCTTGGCAACATCAGATGATTCTTTGATTCCTCAGGATGATCTATGGGAGCTCACAGATTTGGACAGAAGCTTCCTCCCTCACATTCAGGAGCACCTTTTTTTGTGTGTGTAGTGGTGGGGGGAAAGGAGGCAGAAAGATAGGCAATGCTGGGCACTGAGATTTGGAAGAGCAGTTATAGCTGTTCTTGGTTCCTGTAGGATCCATCCGGGGTAGCTTCCTGCAGGAACTGGAATTTCCAGAGTTAGGAAATTGGGGTTCCAGAGTTCTTCCTATAGTGAGGGGAGGAAGTGTGCAGTGAGCATAGTAGTTCGACTCAACAAGCAAGAGAAAAGCTCATCTTCCTTGTTCAGCCTGCTACTAGCAGTCATTACAGGAAAGGTGAAGAAAATAAGGGCCATCACCCAAGGATATTTACAGTTTCCCAGGGGAGGTACTTATGAAATAATTAGCAAGCAAGATAAGTCCTGTTAAATTTGACAGTGAGTGCTTTTAAGGTACAGAGGGGAGGTGGGATAACAGGCTTGGGTAACCTCTGGGAAAAGCAGTGCTTGGAAGGGCCTTTGGTAGGTGTCAGGTCAGGATCTCAGGGCTGGAGGTGACCATGTTCTCACCCTAAAAGAGAAGGCAGTAAGATGTTTTTTTTTTTTTTTTTAAAAAAAGCAAGATGTTAAAAAAAAAAAAAAAAAAAAAAAGCACCCCCTCGCCCCCCAGGCTCCAAGGAGGCGACCAAATCTTTCTACGTCCCCTAGTGCACTACACAGAAAGGGGAACCAGACTCCTGCAAAAAGCCAACCCTACTTCCCTGTTCCCACACTCCCTCCTTCACCGCAGGAAGGTGGCGAAGGATTTATAACCCACCTCCTTCTTCCAGTTGTCATAGAGACCAACCCCAGTCCTATCATTCCTTCGGGTACCCGGAACATTTCTCCAACGCAGGCGGAGTGAAGGGGGCTTTGCCCAAACATGCCAGGGGCGGTGCTGGGGGAGAGGGTGGTAGTAAAAAATAGCGCAGAGGGGCTGACGTCCTGGACCGCATCGGAGGAACCAGGAGGAGGGACAAAGGCTAAAGTCAGCTGCACTTCGAGCCTTTCCGTCTGCCAACAGACGCTGCGAGGGCCCTGCCTGGCTGGAGGGCGCTGGGAAAGGAAGGGACGGAGCAGCGCGGAGCGGCTCGGGGGAGCGCGGCGGCATCCTGGGAGAATTCTAGGGTCCTGGGGCGCCGACCAGTCCACCCGGGCGGGCGGGTGCGTAGGGAAGAGAGAGTAAGGGCCGCTCCACCCACGCGACCACACGGCGGCGCCGCCATCACTCGCCAGTCAGCCACACTGCCTTTCCCTCCTCGGCCGGTCCCTGATCCACCCTCCCCCAACCCTTCCCTTCTGAGAGCCTCTCATTGGACGCAGGTGCAGTCAATCCATCTCGCGTCAGGGAGCCGATTGGACAGGAGGCCTTCGGGCCTCCCCCAGGCTGCTGGGATTGGCTTGCTGCGCGTTGGCGCAACGGAAGAGGCGGCCGGCCGAGGGTGCGCCTCTGTTCCGGCTGGACTGTGCCGAGGAGGCAACGAGAAGTCCGGCGCTGGGGGGCTGGCTTGGGCGGCAGCAGTGGCTGCTGCGAATGGGAGCGGGCCGGCTGGGCGCGCCCATGGAGCGTCACGGCAGGGCCGCCGCCACCTCCGCCTCGTCGACCTGGGAGCCGGCGCCGGAGGAGCCAGATGGGCGGTGGCAGGAGTCGCTGCGGCTCCGGGCGAACAGCGCGTCGGCGCCCTCGGTCGGGGCCTCGGCTTCGGCCTCGGCGGAGGGAGCTAGGCGGGACCGACCTGGATCCTACAGCGGCCCTACCTCGGTCTCCCGCCAGCGCGTGGAAAACCTGAGGAAGAAGCGGCCGCGTAAGTGCCCGGCGGGGCGCCCTCGCGGCTCGCCCTGCCCCCTTCGGCCCGGCCGCCGTTTTTCCCGCGCGCTCGCGCGGGGACAGTGCCCCCCGCACTGTGGTCCCAGGTTGGTGCGTGGGCAGATGGCGGGTTGAAGGCCAGGGGTCCCACAAACGCCGGGGCTTCGGGATTCGGCCCTCGCGCGCGGTGGTCGGAGTGGAGGGCTCTTTCCCAGGACCCTTTCTCCCTCTTAGAGCCTTGGGCATTCTTTGCCCGGGAGTCACGTGACTTTATGCTGGAGAAGGCTTCTTTTGACTTACTTCCACTGCCTCCCCTCCCCCCAAATCCTTTGAATCCTCAATGTCTGTGTTCTGTGGGTTTTCAAAGAGCTGCTCTCTAAGACGTTAAGTCTTTTTTGTCTGGAAATTTCGGGCTTACTGGAAAATGCTTAATTGACCCCTGAGTTGCTGCAAGACTAAAACTGGATTCCGTGTGCACTAAGCTTGACTGTTTTCTTCCCGTGAGAATTCGGGTCATCTCTCACCTAGTTATCGCCTCTATTTTCTTTACATCTATTTTGCCGATATTCACGGTTCAGGCCTGGAGCATTCTGGGCGTTAAGGCTTTCTGTTTTGAGGGGAAACGAATCTCGCCTTGGGAGTTGTACACGCTCTTCCTAGAGAATCGTTTTCTCCATTTTATTATTAGTTTTTTTTTCTGTGTTCAGATCTAGTGCAAATATTTTCTCCTCATTATAGGTCTTCAATTCAAGCCTTCTGTTTAGCGCTGTTGGTGCTGTTGAAAGTATCCACTGTCCTGGTACTCTAATATGAGCCTTACAATTTAGCAGCATTTTACATATGGTTAGACTTTTTTTTTCTTGCTGCTGTAGCCAAATTCGTATTTCAGGAAATCAGCTTGCTTTAAATACAGATTATGAGAGTGAAATTGGCAGGATGTGCGTTTGGTTTTTATTGTACCTTGGTCCAACCACCCAGTTGCTTCACTTTTAACATACATGATTTTGATGATTAAATGTAGCCATATTTTGCTATGAAAAGTTTGGGGCGTTTTCAGTTATTTTGTCTTTTCCTGTCCTCTTGAAAGAGATTTGGAAAACCTCTGCTCTCAACCTATACCATTTTTAGAGCCAATTACCTGGTTTATGTTTTATTTGAGAAGCACCTGATTTTTAAGCAGTGCAAAACATTTGTTCCTTCATGGTTTTGTACTATATCATTGGATATGGATGCAAATTCCAGAGATTCAGCAAATAAGAATTCACAGCCGTATAGCCAGCTGTTTGTGACCATTGGCGACAAGGATTCTAAATAAGTTTGTATTGTATTTTGAGTGTTGTATTTTGAGTGTTGCATGGGTCAGACACTCTAAAAACTTTTACTTTTAATTAAAAATTTTTTAGGCACTCTTCTTAATAACTTCTTAATAGCTCATTAGCCCTCACAACTCTGAGGTAGATGGTAGTATTCTGTTCTACAAATGAGAAAACGGGGGCCCATTTACCCAGTGTCAAATGGCTAGTGAACAGAACTGTCAACTCAGGAATTTTAGCTTCATAGCATCTTCTCCTAACCACTGTGATTTACAGATTGTTCATGTTCTCGTAGCTGTTTCTTTATTACTTTAAGAGCAAGCATAATCATGATTTTTTTGTGTTCAAGGTTTTCTTACTCGAGGTGAAAATTTTTAGGTACTTCCAAATTTTGAGCATAAAAATGACCTGGGGAGTTAAAAATGCAGATTCCCTGGGTTCAGTTCTCTTTTTTAATCCTCACCTGAGCCGACTGTATGTATTGATCTGTTCCATTTTATATGGGGGACTTGCACGTCCTCACATTTAGGTATCCATGGTGTCCTGGAACCACTCCCCCTTAGATACTGTGGGACAAGTTTTTGGGGAGTCAAGTTGTATGTTTTTTTTTGTTGTTAATCCTCATCTGAGGATATTCTTTCATTGATGTTTAGAGAGAGGGAGGGGGAGAGATAGGTAGAGATAGAGAGAAACATTGATGTGAGAGGGACACATCGATTGATTGCCTCCGGCACATTCCCAGAGTGGGGCCGGAAATTGAACCCGCAATTCTTTGATGCACAGGCCGACCCTCTAACTGCTGGGCCACACCGGCCAGGGCCAGCACTGTCACTTTTTTAAGAGTGAGAAGACTTTTTGTTTCTTCTAGGTACCAAGGATGGGTAGATTTTGTATGATTCTTGCCAGGTTGGATTAGTCTGTCAGTGGGAATGGAATTTCTGTTGGTATAAAAAAAATCAGGACTCTCCCAGGGATTGAGGTAGAATGACTTCTGAGGAGTCAACCACAGTGTTCTCTTTAGAATTGCATTGACAAAATTGTTAGATTAATTTGGGGAGAATTGAAATTTAATAATGTTTAATTATCCTTACTGGAAGAGGATACATCTTCGCATTGCTATGTCTTTCTAAATATTTGACTTTTGCTGTGCATGACATTCTTATGTCATTTTCTGGTGGTTTTACTGATTATAGGCCAAAAGCTATTGGTATTTGTGTTTTTTGTATCAAATACTAAAAATTTTATTCCGTTGGTTTATTTTCTTAATTTTTATTTTTTGGAATATATTGAGAAATCTTGGTTTTTCTCCTTCAATTTACTAATGCAAGGAAGCCTCATTAATTGGAATTTCTAATGTGAAAACCATCCTTGCATTCCTGAGAAGAATCCCTGTTGGTCACGGTATGATGTATTACTCCTACTGCACAACTTGATTCTATTGTTTAATAATTTTATGTTTTCGCATTTGTGTTATATGATACTTTTCTAGTTTTGATGAGGAATGACTTGGGAATCTTTCTAGATTTTTTTGTGTCCTAGAAGCTCCTCAAGGTTTTCCTGGAAACCATTAGGGCCTGGTGCTGTTTTGCTGTTTTTGTTTCAAAAACTTCAGTGCTTTTGATTTCTGTGTTTTCTACCTTATTTTGAGCCACATTTTGTAGTCTTATTTTTTCTAGCTAATCCCGTTTTAGTTTACATTTTAAACTTACTGTTCTACAGTTTTATATAAGCTTACTTGTATAATCTGTTATGTACTCTTTCATCTTTGTTTTTTTTTTGAAGGAAAAGCTATATCTTTTTTCTCTCTTGGATATACTTACCACAAAGTTGTCTGTTTTGATGGCTTTTTCAAAGCTTGATTTTTATTGATCAGTCATGAACAAAACCACTGATTTTTCTCTACTTATTTGAAGGTCACGTGTTCATTTTTCTGCTTCTGGATGGTTTAATACATTTAAACCATCATTTCTTTATTGTTTAGAATTAATGAGAGTCCATATCCTTTCCCTAAAAAGACAGAACTGCTGCTTGCTTTCACTTCCCTCTCTTTCTCTTCCCTCTTCCACTTCTTGTGTTGAAATCATGTAAATATTTTAGTTCCAGATCACTTATTTTTTCAAAAGTTAGCATGTATTGCTGCTTTTGCTTATCATTGTACCGTATTATAGCTCATAAGCTTATTATTATTATTTTTTAAGTATATCTTTACTGATTTCAGAGAGAGGAAGGGACAGGGGGAGAGAGATAGAAACATCAATGATGAGAGAGTCCTTGATCAGCTGCCTTCTGCATGCCCCCTACCGGGGATTGAGCCCACAACCCAGGCATGTGCCCTGATGGGGAATGGAACCTTGATCTCCTGGATCATAGGTTGATGCTCAACTGCTGAGCCATGCCAGCCAGGCTCTTAGATGCTTTTAAAATTATATTGGGGTGCATTTGTCTTTTTTTTTTTTTAATATATCTTTATTGATTTCAGAGAGAGGAAGGGAGAGGGAGAGAGAGAGATAGAAACATCAATGATGAGAGAGTCATTGATCGGCTGCAGCCCGCAACCCGGGCATGTGCCCTGATTGGGAATCGAACCCTGATCGCCTGGATCCTAGGTTGATGCTTAACCACTGAGCCACACCTGGCCGGGTGCATTTGTCTTTTGCATTGCTACTTGAAAGCTGATTTGTCTGGATATGAGTTTCAAAATCTTTATCACTTTGAAGCTATTGATCCATTGTCTTGTAGCATCTGTATTGCTGATGAAGTCTAATTTTACCTTAACTGATTATGTATCTTCGTAGGAATTCACTTTTTTCCTTTGGAAGTTTTTAGGATTTCCTGAAATTTCTGTATGATGTGTCCAAGTCTTCCCTTTCTCCACTAGTTGATTCTGTTTAACACTTAGTGGATCTTTCAACCTGATGATTAATGTCCTTCCTCCCCTATCTCCCCCAGAAGATTTCTAGAACTCATATAAAATAGTGTTAGACTCTGGTTCTATATTTTGTGTATCTATCCTTCATACTCAAGAGGCACTTTGGGAAGATTTCTTATTTAGATTTTTTTTTCTGTGCCTATTTTGTTGCTGAATGTACTTGTTAAGCTTTAGTTTGGAAATCAGTTTTTCTCCTTTTTTTGGTAAACGTCTTTATGCTTTCAATAAAGTAAATTGCATTCATTATAAGTGTATAGTTCCATACATTTTGACAGATAATGTACACCCATGAAGCCCCTCACCCCCTCAACAGTCATGATTTGGATTACATAGAAAGTTTTCTCCTGCCCTTGTTTAGTCTGTCCCTCCCTCTCTTCCCCAGCCCATGATCCGCTTTCTATCAGATGCAGAAATGATTAGTTTGCATTTTCTAGAGTTTCACATAAATGGAATCTCATAGTATGTAGCCATTTGTATAAGTGTTTTTTCACTTATCCTGTTTTTTAAAAATTGATTTGTTGTTCCACTTATTTATGCAGTTATTGGTTGATTCTTGTATGTGCCCTGACTGTTGACCCTGCCACCTTGGCATATTGGGGTGATGCTCTAACCAACTGAATTATCTGGCCAGGGCCTCAGTCATTTAATTTCTCATTTTTTAATGGTAGTTTATTCATTTTTTATGGATGAAATCTCATTTTACCTCTGAGATATTTATGATTCTTATGTTTGTCCCTGCAACTCTTTCTTCACATGGTTAGCTTCTTGTTTTTGTGGTGTTGATTTCCCTTTTTGGTGATTCTGGTTTGTAAAGTGATCATCACTGGTTTGAGGATTGCTGTTTTCCTGTCAGAGGATGCAGTGTCTATATACTGCCAGTCTGTCAGATTGGATCAGGGGAGAGATGGGGCATATGGCCAGAATTGGACAACACCTGTTTCTTCTGGATAATAGCAACTTGGGTGCTGTTGTGAATCTTGGGCTCAAGTGCCTGTGCTCATTGAAGACTTTGCCTCTATTGGCTGGAAGAAAAGGGGAGGTGGGGAGTGGTTCTCAGTAGAGGGAAGTGGCTGGACTGTCCAGTTGTACCACATTTCCCTACTAGATCACTCATGACTGCACCAGAGCTCCTGTTTCCTCATGGCAGTCTCCCCGTCTGTAGCTTGGATGGAACACTCCATTGCTACTCCCACCTTTGTAGCTGCTCCCAATTATAGCATTTCTCTTTTAAGGTTTCTGGACAGTTAATGCCTTTATCAACCTAGTTCTGCTGATAGTATCACTTCTTATTTCCAGAATTATTTTAGAAAATAATATATCAATAAGTCTGTATCTTTAGTTATTTTTGGGATTTAAAGTGGGAGGGGAAGGCATATATATCTGCAGTCCATCTTGATCGAATCTCCTGAAGCATTTTTTTTTAAGCAAGATTGTTTTTGGTAATAGATATGAACTTCGAAATATCTGTTTCGTTGAAGTCCATTGAAATCCCTTTTTAAGGACTTTAGGTTTTGAGAGAAGTTGAACCCTGGAGCTTATATGTTACACAGGGTTCGGAGTTTTCCTCTACCCCTAGTTTGAGTACTAAACCAAAGCTCTGAAAACTTCCAACATTTTTTCTCTAAGCCAAGGGGAAGGATGGAGATTTTTATTCTCAGTCTTTTTTTTTTTCTTTTTTCAGAGTTGAGGTTCATGGATAGTCATTTCGTTGCTTTTTAATATTTCATAGTTCAGTTTGGGCTTGTCTGTATAAGAGGGTTAGGTTGGCTCAATATTCTGACATTTTTCTTTCTGATTTTTTTTTTTTAATATATCTTTATTGATTTCAGAGAGAGGAAAGGAGAGGGAGAGAGAGAGATAGAAACATCAATGATGAGAGTGTCATTGATTGAGCCCACAACCTGGGCATGTGCCCTGACCGGGAATTGAACCCTGATCGCCTGGATCCTAGGTGGACACTCAACTGCTGAGCCACACCCGGCCGGGCTCTTTCTGATTTTTGAAATGAAATGAAATGAAAAAAAGGATATGCTTCCAAATTAGACAACCATGTTTCTTTTTCCCAAATCTTTTTGTTTATATAGTCCTAGGAAACCTCAGGATATGAAATAAGTTTCTGATCTAGTAAGTATAAATTTAGTTTTCATGAAAAAGCTGTTCTGACTCTCTTTTCTTCCCCATTTAGTTTTTCCATGGTTTGGCTTGGATATTGGTGGAACCCTAGTCAAGCTGGTTTATTTTGAACCCAAAGACATCACTGCTGAAGAAGAAGAGGAAGAAGTGGAAAGTCTTAAAAGCATTCGGAAGTACCTGACCTCCAATGTGGCTTATGGGTCCACAGGTATTCGGGATGTACACCTGGAGCTGAAGGACCTGACTCTGTGTGGACGCAAAGGCAATCTGCACTTTATACGCTTTCCCACTCATGACATGCCTGCTTTTATTCAAATGGGCAGAGATAAAAACTTCTCGAGTCTCCACACTGTCTTTTGTGCCACTGGAGGTGGAGCGTACAAATTTGAGCAGGATTTTCTCACAGTATGCATTTTTTTAGCTTATATACAATTTATGGTAATCTGATTGTTAAAAATAATACCATAGCAAGTGGTGTAATCATTTCCATCTCTAATGGAACTTGAATATTCTTGAGTCAAATTAAGATTAAATATAAATTAGTGATAGGAGTTAGCCATGTAGAGATTGTTGTATAGTTTATTTTTTGCACAGTTCAGATGAAATGAGAGTCAGAACCATTTCAGTATGAAAAAATAGTGAAGCTGTGTTAAGCAGAGTAAGTGGACTACCTATGAGGAACAACAACATTAAATCTGGAACAGTGAGATTGAAAAAGAATTAAAAAAAATTAATGTCATAAAATTGTTGCCAATGTACCTATAGTTTTCTTGTCCCCAAAATTGTTTCTTGGCAAGTTTACTTCTAAAACAAACAAACAAGGAAGATACAAATAAGAACAAAAAAAATTAAAAAACTAAGGAACTCCGGTTCAGAGCGGTGGTTTTGAGGCCTCAAAACCAGTGGGAGATGGTTGACAGCAGAACCTCCTCTCCCCAAATGCTTTCTGATGTGTTCTGTGCAGCACACTTGTTAACAGGAGTCTCTAGATCATGTCTGGACACTAGGGGGATTTCGAGTGGGCACTTGATTTTGTTTTCCTTCAGTATAAAATGACTTACCTAAGAAATGAAAATGCTGGCACTTGAGATTCAAGCGTCAGGAAGTCAGTGTTTAAATTGGTCTTGGCAGCGAGGGCTTGAGCAGATGAAATAAGGACAGCGATGAACAGTTCAAGGGCTTGGGTTCAGTCAGAGGAATAACTTAATATGTATGTTTTTTCCTTTTAGTCATCATCTTAGGATATGCTTTATTTTATTATTTATTTTAAAAAGTATATCTTGATTTCAGAGAGAGGAAGGGAGAGGGGGAGAGAGAGAAACATCAATGAGAGTCATTGATAAGCTGTCTCCTGCACGCCCCCTGCTGGGGATCGAGCCTGCAATTTGGGGATGTACCCTAACTGGAAACGGAACCGTGATCTCCTGGGTTATAGGTCGATGCTCAATTGCTGAGCCATGCTGGCTGGGCGATTTTATTTTATTTTTTAAGAAAATACGTTTTTTTTGATTTTACAGAGGAAGGGTGCGGGGGAGGGGAGGGGAGGGCATCTATTGGTTGCCTCCCAAAAGCTCCCTGACCAGGGATCAACCCATAACCTAGGTATGTGCCCTCACTGGGAGTCTAACCCTCAACCTTTCCGGTATACAGGATGATGCTCCAACTAACTGAGCCACCCAGCCAGGGCATAACTTAATATTCTTAATTAGGGATTAATTAAGGATTAAGTTACCTATTAACTTCTATCTCCACTGTGGATCAGAATAAATTGCATGTAAATGTAAAACAAATGGGAGTTGACTTAGAGGGGGGAGAATTTGCAGGGCTGACCTTGGTTGTCAACTGAAATAGGTGTGTTAGGGGTTGAGGCATCTTTACATTTGTCACATATATTGAGTATATGTGCTTGCAAACATTCAGATGGGTTAGAAGTTCATAGAGTAAAATTTGGAAAGTTGTGGGGTTTTTTAATCCTTACCCGAGGATATTTTTTTCATTGCTTTTTCAGAAAGAGGGGAAGGGAGGGGGAGAGAGAGAAACATCGATGTGAGAGAGACTTATCGATTGGTTGCCTCCTGCATGCACCCCTGACGGGCTGGGGATTGAGCTTGCAACTGAGGTACGTGCCCTTGGCCACAATCGAACCAGGACCCTTTAGTCCTCAGACGGACGATCTAACCACTGAGCCAAACCTGCTAGGGCTGTGGAAGTTTCTTAATACCCTCTCCAGTGTCACCACTTTTAAAAGTTTATGTGTCTTTTTTTTTTTTTTTAAATATGTTTTTATAGATTTCACAGAGATGAAGGGAGAGGGAGAGAGAAACATCAATGAGAGAGAAACTTAGATCAGCTGCCTCCTGTATACCCGCCACTGGGGATCGAGCCCACAACCCCGAGCATGTGCCCTGACTGGGAATTGAACCATGACCTCCTGGTTCACAGGACGATGCACACAAGCCGGGAAAAAGTTTATGTATCTTTTTTAATTTTTCTATGCATGACTGTGTGTGACAGACATATAAACATGGTTTTAAAAATAGGCAAATTGGATCATTATAAAATATTTCTCAACTTGCTTTTTTGACTAATAACATCTTGGATTTCTTCCCACTTCAATTCTTTATTGAATGAAGATCTTTTTCATTCTTAATTTCTGTACAGTATTCCATAATATAAATAGTAATTGAATCATTTATTATTTAGATGAAGTTGCATTGATAATAATGTTTTAAATTCTGATTCTGGCTCTGGTTGTGTGGCTAAGTAGTGGAGCGTTGGCCTGTGGACTAAAGGGTCACGGGCTTAGTTCCGGGTCACAGGTTTAGTTCCTGGTCAAGGGCACGTGCCTGGGTTGCAGGTTTGACCCCCGGCCCCTTCTAATTAGAGTTTTTGGCGCCTGCTCTCTGATAGGACTATGACCTTGGCTGTGCGTCTGCTTCATGCCTGTGAGCAGACATCTTGTTTTTTGCTTGAGTGTTGGCACATTTCTCCAGCTGCTGCAGTGGTTTGTAGGTAGAGTGTATTTGGGTCTGTGGGAGCAGGAGTCTGTCTTAACAGTCCATCCCTGTTGTCTCCAGATTTGTTCTGTAAAGCATGTATAAATAATACACACCCTTGAGTGTTTTTATGGTTTGTTTAATGTAGGTGGGATGTTTTATTAAATGGAGTTTTTATTTCTGTTTGGCTTGTTAAGTCTGAAAACATTTTATTTCATTACAGATAGGTGATCTTCAGCTTTGCAAACTTGATGAACTAGATTGCTTAATAAAAGGAATTTTATACATTGACTCAGTTGGATTCAATGGACGGTCACAGTGCTATTACTTTGAAAACCCTGCTGATTCTGAAAAATGTCAGAAGTTACCGTTTGATTTGAAAAATCCATACCCTCTGCTTCTGGTGAACATTGGCTCTGGGGTTAGCATCTTAGCAGTATATTCCAAAGATAATTACAAGCGGGTCACTGGTACCAGGTAGGTATTTTATATTCTTGATATCATATGGGTTAACACTGAGTTTTTAGGAGTTGCATATAAGTTCACCTTTAAGAATCTGTTTAAAATTATGTGAAAGATAAAACTTTTTCTGGGATTATGCAAACGTTTCTCTTTGAAAATTCTGATTTCCCGACCTACTTTCTTTTAATCTGTATTGCAACAGGTTTCATTATCATAGTTTCATAAAATATCAGCTGACTAATTAAGCAAGCCCATAGTTGCCCTGCCCTCAGATAGTGTATGGTGTGCATATACCATAACGTAACCAAAGCTCAGTGGTGTCTGTAAGAAGGCAACAAGATCTAGCTTTGAAACTGGCCTAGATTTTATACATGTGTATAAACACACATGCGCCTGGGTGCGTGGCTGGAGGAGGATGTAAGGTTTAGAAGTTGAGATATTGAGCAATAAAAAAATGGTTGGGGCAGGGTAGTCTGAAAAGGGAGAATTAGGTTGCAGGTGAGAAAGGAATACACTTTGATGTAAGGATCAGAGATCACTTGAAGAAAACCAAGGAGCTGGGAATTGGGATAAACAAGTTTTTTAACAGGTGTGAGTTAAGGAATGAAGGAGTAATTTCCGGGGGGGAGGGACCGCATTCATGGAAGAGTTCTTGTTGGATAGGGGGCTGATGAGCAGCGGGGTGGCAAGATGCTTGTATGAAGATGACTCAGGGCCTGCACTTGGAGAGAGTGGGGGAGGAGGCACCAGCATGGTCCTAGGTGTGGGTGTGATGGGCTGATTTGTACTTGAGGTTCCTCGAACTCAGCAGTTGCCCAGACTGAACTGGAGACATGGGTGAAGAGGTGGGTGGGCCTTGTATTTTTCCATGTTGCTTGTTGGTGCACATGAATGTATATCTTCAAGGTGTCTATTAAGGACCCGTTTTTATCTTTTCAGACTTGTTTCTTACCGGTAGCATCTGCATGATTGGGTTGAGGCAAGAGTGGATTGATATGTGAATATGATTTTCCTTTTTTAAAAAATGTTACTGTGTTGTTTGTTTTCAATCAGTCTTGGAGGAGGAACTTTTTTTGGTCTCTGCTGTCTGCTTACTGGCTGTACCACTTTTGAAGAAGCTCTTGAAATGGCATCTCGTGGAGATAGCACCAAAGTGGATAAACTAGTACGGGACATTTATGGAGGGGACTATGAGAGGTTTGGACTGCCAGGCTGGGCTGTGGCTTCGAGGTAAGAGGACATGTGTGTTCTATGAAATGCAGAAATAAAATACTAAATATTGAGTTGCCCTGGCTGGTTTGACTCAGTTGGTTGGAGCGTTGTCCTGTGCGGATTCTATTCTTGGTCAGGGCACATACCCAGGTTGCGTGTTCAATCCTTGGTCTGGGTACATGTCCGGGTTTTAGGCTTGATACCCAGTGGGGGATGTGCAGGAGGCAGCCGATCAATGACTCTCATCATTGGTGTTTCTACCTCTATCCCTCTCCTTTTCTGAACTCAGTAAAGACATATTAAAAAAAAAAAAAAAATTGGGTATATCTTTTTTTTAATCTTCTTTTAAACAGCTTTACATACTATAAAATCACCTGTTTATTGTGTCCAACTTTATTGGTTTCTAGTATATTTACAGAATTGTGCAGTTAACAGCGTAATCCAATTTCAACATTTTAAATATATATTTTTGATTTTAGAGAGAGAGAGAGAAGAACATTGATGTGAGAGAGAAACATTGATTGGCTGCCTCCTTCACACCCCTTACTCTAGGGATCAAGCCTGCCCCTGACCGGGAATCAAACCGGCAACCTTTGGGCGCTTGGAATGATGCTCATCCAACTGAGTCATGCTGGCCAGGGCAAATTTCAGTACCTTTTTATCATCCCAGAAAAAAAATCCTGTATTCATTAGCTGTCACTCCGCATTTCTCCACCTCCCAGTCCCTGGTAAACACTAATTTTGTCACTCTAGAGTTGTCTCTTCTGGACACATAAATAGTATCATACAATATGTGACTTTTGTGACTGGTTTCTATTAGTTAGCTTAATGTTTTCAAGGGTCATCCATGTAGCATGAATCAGTATTTTGGTTCTTTTTATTGCTAGATAAGATTCTATTGTGTGGCTAATGTAACATTTTATCTATCAATTGATAAACATTTGGGTTATTTTAGCTTTTTGGTTATGTATAATGCTGCTAGGAACATTCATGTGGACATAATGTTTTGAATTCTCTTGGGTATATATGTAGGACTGGAATTGCTGGATCATGTGGCTGCACCATTTTACAGTCCCACCTGCAATAGATAAGAGTTTAAATTTCTCCACATCCTTATTGTCTGTCTTTTGGTTTAAACTGCCATAATAGGTGTACAGTGATCTCATTGTGGTTTTGATTTGCATTTCCCTAAGGATGACTAAGGATGTTGAACACCTTTTCATGTACTGACTGAATATTTGTCTATCTTTGGAGAAATGTTTGTTCAAGTCTTTTGCTCATTTTGTAGTTGGATTGTTTTTTTACTATTGAGTTGTAAGAATTCTTATATGTTCTAGAAACAAGTACCTTATTAAATGTGTAATTTGCAAATATTTTTCCCCATTCTGTTGTTTTCACTTCCATGATAGTGTCCTTTGCAGCATAGAAGTTTTAAATTTAAATAGATAAGATGAAGTCCATCTTATCTTTCATCGCTTATACTTTTGGTGTTACATATAAGAAATTATCGCCTAACCTAAGAACCTGAAGATTTACTTTTGTATTTTCTTTTTAAGAGTTTTATAGTTTTAACTCTTAGATTTAGGCCTGTGATCTGTTTTGAGTTACTTTTTGTGTGTGGTATGAGGTAGAGGTCCAAATTCATTCTTTTGCGTATGAATATACAGTTTTCCCAGCACTGTTTGTTGAATAGACGATTTTTTCCTCATTGACTTCTTGGCCCCTTTGTTAAAAATAATTGTCCATAAATGTATGGTTTATTTCTGGACTTAGTTCTGTTCCATTGGATGTTTATCATTATGCCAGTACCACATTGCTTTGATTACTTCGGCTTTGTATTAAGTTTTGAAATGGGGAAGTGTGAGTCCTTCAGTTTGTTCTTATTCAAGATTGTTTTGGCTTGTCTGCGTCCCTTGGCTTTCTATATGAATTTTAGGATCAGTTTGCCAGTATCTGCAAAAAAGGACAACTGGGGCTTTGATAGGGATTGTGTTGAATCTATAGATCACTTTTGAAAATATTGTCAGCTTGACAGTATCTAGTCTTTTGATCCAAGAAGATGGCATATCTTTCTACTTAGGTCTTTGCTTTTTTTCACCATTGTTTTGTAGTTTTCAGAGTATAAGTGTTATACTTTTGTTAAATATATCTCTTAAGTATTTTATTCTCTTTGATGCTATTGTAAATTGAATCGTTAATTTTATTTTTGGATTGTTTGGAAATAAAGTTTTTGTGTGTGCACTGGGACACATGGTTTTTAATAATAGAAAAGGCACTCATATACACATGCTTGTTTACTAATTTTAGGCACTTCGCAAATGCTGTAGATTTCATTTTCTATCTTTGTAGTATTTGCTCATTGGTAATCACTTCCTTTTCTGATTGGTTGGGTTTGTTTTCTGGTCGCATTTATTAGTGTAGCAATTCTGCAGGTCAGGTACTTTGAAGTTCTTGATCCTCAGGGAAGTCTGAAACTCTTAAATAGTTTACTTTGGGACTGGCTGTCTACACTTTGTTTTGCTAGGATAAAGCAGTTTACCAGATGTGAATGTGACCCTTCAGCTGAGTGGAAAAGCTGGGCAGTTGGGGAGGAATTGCTAAAAAAGGTGTCTTTTTGGAATTTTCCCTGGTTGCAGAAGGAACAGTGGTTAGTGCTTTATAGTCCATCTGATGAGATCCTAACCGAATATGTGCCTATCTGGTATCAAAGGTTGATATGTTTCAGTGGAAAGCTCATTCAAAATTCTTGAAGGCTCTCTTTGAAGTGGCATTTCTCTTGGAGCAGATGCTCCTTTACTTACTTATTTATTTTTTGTAATGAAAAGTTTGAGAATTTGAACATTGCTCTAAAAGTCACTTTTATCTTAGTAAAGTAACATTCAAGTTCTGTTGGGCTGTGTTTACTTTGGTTTATCAAAGGGATTTCTTTTTTCCCCATCACAGCTTTGGCAACATGATGAGCAAGGAGAAGCGAGAGGCTGTCAGTAAAGAGGACCTTGCCAGAGCAACTTTGATCACCATCACCAACAACATTGGCTCGATAGCAAGAATGTGTGCCCTTAATGAAGTAAGGGGACATGAATTTCTTTCGTTGCTCTGAGGAAAAGACAGAACATCCTAAGTGGGCCCCACCTTGTACACAACATCCATCTTGTCCGAACAGGGCCTAATTGTAGTCATATGTGGTGGAGTTTGTTTCATTGGCGAAGTTAAAACTCTTTACGTGTAGATTAATCTTACTTGACTTTTTCCTTACTGAAAATGAACACTGGTGCTAGAGGAGAAAATAGAGGAAGGCAGGAAGGTAGCCAGTGTGCCAGATGGTGGGGGGCACTCTTGGTTGGTAATGATGGATAGAGTTGCTGAATTGAGACTCCATGCTCATTGTGGAGCTCTAGAGTCCCTGGGAAGGAATCCAGAGGAAGTCATTGAAGCTGGGAGAAGACTGAGCCGGGCCAGCAGTGCCCACCCTGCTCCCCCTCCACTGCAGCAGAGCTGTCTTTGTGCTTTCAGCTTCTTTACAGTGCTGCCTTGTAGCATTCAGGTCAAGCAGCATTGTACAGGGCTATGAAAGAACCAAGAATGGCCTTCCCTGGGGGATCCCGTTGATGCGGCTTTATAGTTTGTCCCTATTTATACATGTGGCTTAAAAAGGAAACCTTAAAAGGTACAAAAGGATTGTTTCATTTTTAATTAAAAGATACTGGATCAGCATCAAGTAATTAAAAATTCTTCATTTGAATGTTAACACTATTTTCTTTATTGCATGTTCCCTTTCCTGTGCTTATTTAAGGTTTTAGTTGGCGTACATATCTTTTTAATTTTTATGTAAATATAAATTTCATGGCTGTATATTTGATTCCTTTTTGTGTAAGTTAGATTTTTTCATCTTAAAGACTCTGACCATATTATGACTCTTGATAGGTATTGCCAAGGTGCTTTCTTTGCACAAGGGCTGCACCAATTTAAATCATCTTGAGTAGTAAATGAATGGGTCAGTTTTACCAAAACTTGACTAATACTGGGGGTGGAATTTCATTTAGTTGTTTTGCTAAATATAGGTTAATTTTTTTTTTTTTAATAACTGGTGAGGTTGAATTCTTTTCTGTGATATGTATTGTATTATTTGCCTGTTGGGTCACTTTCCTTCTTTGAATTGCGTTCTATTCACTTATTTTTTTTTTACTATCTGTATAAAAGTTTAATAGTAGTTATTGTTTGTCATATTTAATACACATTTTTCCTAATCTGTTTTCTCTTGTGGTATTTTCTGGCATGCTTTGAAGTGGGTCCAGAGTTGTTTGGAGATAAAATTAAGTAGCCCTGAATCAATTGGATTAAATATAAATACGTTTTTAAAATCAGAAGTCAATTTGCTGCTAAAAACTATGCACATGGTCTCTGGGGTAGCTTTTACAAGAGAACTGAAATTAAGGTGAAAACTAATTGCCTTCTTTTGATGTGCTCAGAATATTAACCAGGTGGTATTTGTTGGAAATTTCTTGAGAGTTAATACGATCGCCATGCGGCTTTTGGCATATGCTTTGGATTATTGGTCCAAGGGACAGTTGAAAGCACTTTTTTCAGAACATGAGGTAAGCAGACTTATTTCCTACAATATGTCACCTACATAAAGGGCACGCAGTTCACATTCTGTTGGAATTTGAAGTAGAGGTGAAATGGGCTATAGTACTCAAGTATTTTTGTAATTGTATCGGGTTCAACTTTGATTGTAATGTTTAAAAGCTGTTTCTTACCGGATTCAATGCAAGGTAGATTTTTGGTTAATTCTGTTGTGAACTTCAACAGTATTAAAGAAGTCTTGATGAACGTTCAGCCGTATTTCTCAAGCCTTATTCTTTTCTGAGCCATCCGTTATAGTTTTCCCATTGTACTTTATAAATGCACTAACTCTGGGTTCTGCTTTTTTCATTTTTTGATGTCAGTTTTTATGTATTGATATATTCATGTGCTATTTATTTAAGATGTGTGTTCTGAAAACAAATAGATCAGTAAAAAACATTCCAGGACTAGAACCACACTACCATAAAATCTTAATATGTAGACAGACTAGAAATGACACAATGGAAAAGAATCATTGAGTTCAACCTGATAACCTGTTTTGGAAAGTGCCTTTCTGTTTTTTCAGTTTTTTCAGTTTTGGAGGAAAATAGAACCAGAGCTATGGAAGGGACTCTCTTTCCTCTCCTTGGCTGTAGAGCAGTTGAACTATTTCAAGTGTTGTTGGATTTTTGATAGTGTTATTATGAACAGTTTTCAAAATTATATGTGCATATTTATTCTTCACAGTGTTTATATGAATCAACAGAAATCAAAGGATTTAAAGTGCTATAAAGATTGCTCTTTCCTTTAAAATAGCTTTAAGTTTTTCTTTTTAAGTTGCTTAAGTTCATAGTTAACCCAAAGTGCACAAATTCCCCGTATCAAAAAGCTTAAAGTTCAAGACATCTAACTTGTTTATTACTTCTAATGTTATTGTTAGTAAATCAGTACCGAGTTATTGTTCCTTATACCTTTTATATACATCTTGGCTTTTTGCGATCTTTTTGCTTTATATTAGAAGAAGAAGAAATGTTTAATGTTATATTTTAGTGTAACTTTTTTTCTGCTGAATTTCTACCTCTTCTTGAGCCTTTTCCTCGGTAGAACATGGAGATTAATTTCTTTTTATTATTTTTTTAATCCTTGCCCAAGTTTATTGGTTTTAGAGAGGAAGGGAGAGGGAGAGAAAGAAACATTAGTGTGAAGAAACATTGATCAGTCGCCTCCTGAACTCACCCCGACTGGGGATCTAACTTGCAACCTAGGTATGTGCCCTGACTGGGAATCGAACCCACAACCTTTTTGGTGTATAGGATGACGCTCCAACCAGCTGAGCCACCTGGCCAGGGCGGAGGTTAATTTCTTAGGTTAACTTTTTTTTAAACTTCATATCATTAGTTATAATGTGAATCCTTTATGAAATTTTGATTTTATATTGTCATTCTTACTGCCTGCTGACTTAAGTTTCCTCTCTGGTTAGCATTGCTGGTCCATTTGTCTCTGTTTTCTATTTGCACTCAGGCTTCTGACTCTAGTGTTGATATCTGCACATATGGAACTTAGATTATTTTAGGCTCTCTGAAGTCTTGAAATATGTATGAGTTTGAATTGCACAGGTCCATGTATATGTGCTTTTTTACCCCCAGTAAATACAGTGGCCCTCTGTACCCATGGGTTTCACATCCATAGGTTCAACAAACTGTGAATCAAAAACAGTGTTTTAAATTCCCAGCCTCAGTTTCCCAACAGTGGATTCCCAAACATGGATCAAAAATACTGGGCTCAGCAAAATGAGTGCTCAGAAAATGGGAGTGAGGAATTAAGGGCAGTGTTGGCTTTAACACTAGTAATCATATTTATGGTAATTTAAATAATTCTAAGGAAAATTGCTCTTATTTTATGTGTATTTTGTTTTCAGGGTTATTTTGGAGCCGTTGGAGCACTTCTTGAGCTGTTGAAGATCCCCTGATCGTTACCTGGGGAAGGGGGTTCTTGGAACCTTCCACAATGGGATCTGTGAACATTTTTTTTTTAAGAGACTTACTTAATTTTATGATTGTGTATTACCTGAATCAAAGCAAGAAAGGACAAGTGAATTTTTCTAAGTCATCAAGATAAACCCTTAAAAATTCATTCTAAACTGATAACCAGTAAGGAAAGCTATATATGTATATGTGTATGTAGATATAAAGTGGACCATGTCCATTGCAGTGAGGATTGGATATAATACCTCCTGTATATTTTTGAAATTTAGTGTCACTCACTGGAGCCACTTAAGGGGAGAGCTGTTTTGTGTTCAGCTTACTGTGGTTTTGTGTCCTGTTGAACTTGCTAAATGTAAGGCAAGCTACTATGTGTTATAATCTAATCACAGTTTTGTCAGTATGGCTTTGGGGATATCTCCTGTGCATTAACTCTGGTGTGCATTTAACCTTTTTGTGAACATATTGAAAAAAATATTTTAATTCAAGGTTCTGCAAACTTAATTGGGCAGGTTAATTCTGTACCTATAACTTCGACAAGTAAGCAACTTTTAGAAGGACAGTTCAGGTTACTTTACACCATAAACCCTAGGAAGGTCTCTCTGGAAAGACAGGGCTTCTGTGGGCAGAATTACCTTGGGTATTGGGCTGATGAAAGTAAGCAAGCTACTACAAAAAGCATAATCTTGAACACTAAAACCAGACAAAAAGAACAACCCCCCCCGGAAAAGGGAGAGAATCTAGTTACGCTTAGGCTAATAGAAATCAAGGAATTGCAGTGCCCATTAACTCATGGGGAGCGGAGTGGGGTTCTTCCCACCTTTTTCTCCCACTCCTGGTCTTTGCATTTAACAGTCCCCAGGCACAGTCCTGATTTCTCTGGCAGGCTGGCTCAAAAGGCTGCTTGAGAGACAGGTTTCGAGATTTGAGTATTGGTATAGATTGACTTTGGACCTTTTCTTTCTGCTCTGCAGAATAATTTTAAAAAACCTTCCCCTTGGAGATAGAGCAACGTTTGTGTCTTGTCTTTGTGTGTAATTTGGTGTCTGCATCACTGTTGAAGGCAGTGAAGGGTCCGTAGAAAGCAGCTTTTGGACTAGAAGGAAACTCCAAGGCTCCGCAGCCTTCTTGCACCCGGTGGTTTCAGGCAAGGAGACTGGCCTTGGAGGGATCTGGGAGGGAAGGTTCCTAGGGACGGACGGAAGGGTGCAGGGGGTGGGGCTGGGTAGTTGAGGGAGGTGGGGCTCCCGCGCACTCCTTGGTAGACTGGTGTCCTGCGGCGCCTCCCGTCTTGGCCGCATGGGGGCAGCAGAGGCCCGTGCCCGTGGTTTGTGAGGGCATGGCTGTTTCCTGATGGCGGCCTCCTTTGTGCAGCGTCTCTGCATCAGTCGGTTGTGGGTGCTGCTGCCTTGGTGCAGGCCGCAGAACTGGAGGGACGCAAATTGTGGCCCTTGGGTGGCGATCGAGGTCTTCTCTGCTGCTGCCCCTTGCAGCACTCCCTGACCTTTGCCTGAGCCCCGCCCCCCATCTTGTTCTAATTTCTTCCAGTCACGTGCTTGGTGGCCCCACCTTCCCCTCAGCCACCACAGACAGCGCTACCACCCATTCGCTGTTACCACAGTGGTTACTTGTCGAGCCCCTCGTCCCATGCCTTCCTCTACTTGCTAGGGCAGAGGAACAGCTGCCCCTCACCCCCTTCCAGGAAGATAGAGGAGGGGGAGGGCGCTGGAGGGGCTTCTTGTGGACACCCAGGGCCCGCCTCCCAGGTCTCTCTGTTATGGGTCCACTTGTGCTTTAGAGGCTGTGCCAGCGCTTTACATGGGTTGTCTCACGCAGCCTTTGTGATCTCCACAATTCAGAAAAGCAAACTAGTCTGAGGTCCCACAGGCAGGGTCCCCTTCCCTTTCTTGCATTTGCCTCCCACCTCCAAGGACCCACTTGAAGTTCACTCTTGAGAAGCTGCCTTTGTCGGTGGTGTTTGTGTTTTGTTTTTTTAAATTACTGATTTAAGGGAGAGAGTCATTGAGAGGCTGGGGATCGAGCCTGCAACCCAGGCATGTGCCCAGACTGGGAATCGAACCGCAATCTCCTGGATCCTATGGCAATGCTCAACTGCTGAGCCATGCCCAGCCAGGCTTGTTGGTTGTCCTTAGCTCGCTCACCCCATGGAAGGGTTTTTGGTAGGTCCACCAGTGAGTCTCCTCACTAAATCTTATATTTTATGTCCTCACCTTCCTCAGTTGTAACACAGTAGACCTCGTGCCTTCCAGGCCCCTGTCTCTGCCAGCTTGTTCTCTGAAGACAGTTTGATACTAACCAGCTCCAGGAGCAATCTTGATTTCCTTAAGCATCGTCAGCATTCACCTTGACTCTAACTTCCAAGGTAGCACGCCCAGCACATGCCTCTGAGCTCCAGTCCTAAGGCAGTGATTGCCTTTCTGTCTGCTTGTCTATCTCCAAGGCCATCCCTACACAAAAGTGTCCACTTCCTTTCCCCTGAATCCAGCCCCCACATTTCCATTTCCTCCAGCTTGAGACGCATGTAAACTCAGTCTCCACTCACCATTGCCATCACCCTGGTTTAAACCACTGCCATCTTGTCTCAGCAGTTGTCCTTTCTAGTCTGCCCTTCAGATGGTAGCCTGAGGGTCCCACCCAACACCCCCCCCCCCAGAGCCAGTGGGGGGTGGTTGTGAGGAAGGTGGCCTGCACCAAGATGAGAGCAGTGGATGGCCCTGGGGGGGGAGATGGTTAGAGGGTTGTGTTGGGATGTGACGATTGGATGTAGGGGAGTAAGGTTCTATAAAGGCACAGGCTTATTGGGGAGGTTTGGCTTTGAGCTGTGGTTGGTACCTAGTAGCAGCTGGGTATTTGGGTTGTGGATAACATACCTGAGGATGATGGTGCATGCAGGTGGGCAAACTAGGTGGGAATTTAGTGAATACTAAGGTAGAGTGAGAGTAACAGTTGATGGACAGAGAAGGGAAAGGCTGCAAAGAAAAGTGAGGTCAGAGGGGGCTGGTAGGGGTCTGTTGCTTAGGAGACTGAGGGGAGAGGGGCTCTCCACACACCTGCATTGAGGATTAAGAGGTGGCCCAGTGATGGCCTTGAGGAGAACAGTCTCCCCAAAGCTATGGGGCAGAAGCTGATCTGCTGAGGGGTGGTGAGGAGAAATGGCAGCTACCACAGGATGACTTTGGACCGAGATGATTTCTCTTCTGAAGTTATTTGCAGGTCTGGGATATAGTTAGAGGTTTGAGGTAAGGACTAGTGCTGCCACTTTCCCTTCCTGAGCACTAGTGTCTTTACTTGGGAAACTACCTGTGTGTGTCCAGCCTCATCTGCAAAGCTGATGCCAGGGTGGTAGGTGAGGCCTTGGCTTCTCTGTTTTCTCCCTCACTGTGGCCTACTGCTTTACTCATCACCTCTGACCTTCACCCCACACCATGGCAGGACAGGCCAGAAACTCCATCACAATTACCTGTTGCTGATGACCAGCTCACTTTGATCAGAATTACTCACCTTGACTTTCCAACTCTTGCTACACAATCTTAAGCGGGGTGAGCACGAGTGGGTATGTGATTAACACGAAGTAGTTTTCAAAATCTGCTCTTTATTTACATTTGTTTAAGTCAATTACATGCATGTTTTATTTCTTAAATGAGTAATTAGCAAAAAATGCATTAAAATTTTAAAATAGCAATTAAATATACAAAAATATAGCTTACAAAAAACTGCGAATGTTTAAAAATATTCTGCTGCAGAATTCTTAGTGTACAAACATGTCTATGAAACCTGAGGCTCAGCATTTCATAAACCTTTTTTTGACGGAGTTATATAATATCTAGTGAATGAACCCCAGTGCGCTAAACTACAGGACTAAACTACCTTCCCCGCAGTGTCAAGAGATCCAGAGATGACAGGTATCAGGAACACTATCTTGGAAGACGGCGTCACCAGGAGGGACTTCTAACACTGGTCCCATCTGCCTACTTGATCTAGTGGAACCTGGGAGGGAAGGAGCAGACAGAGGAACAGTGTGCAGCTGGCCAAAGGTGCAGATCCATTAGGCTTGTACTGGCACAGGGAAGTGAGAGGAGCTACATCGAAGTACAGACAAGTCCCTTGACTGGTGGGGCTCCCTTTCTAGGTACATGCTCCTGGAGTAGGCAGGGTCTTCTTGATCCTACAGCTACAGAAGTGAGTACTGGATAGGTAAGTAAAGAATGCTGATGTTTGGTCTAAAAGTGGAGATAACTATTTTGCATCTTGGAACAACTTGGGCTCTAAAACAACTGGAAAAATGACATTGAACAAGCCTCTTTTCCTCTTGATACTCACAAATGGAAGCACGTTAATCTTGCCTACTAAAGAACCATGACCCAGCATTTTCCAGTTAACTGCAAATTTCACCTGAACTTAAACATCGTGAATTTAGACATTTCTACTCAAATTCATAACAGCTAATGTGAAAGACACACTAACCCAGGGGCCAAGATTTAACACATGACAGAAGGGTGGAGATTTACATGCAGTTCATTTTCAAGTTTCAGGTCAGGGGCCCAAATGCACTTTTGCGTCCTGGGGAAGCTCTGGGCGGCAGGACACCAGAGGGGTGGGTGAAGGCTGAGAGGCAGCAGTCCATGGCCTGCTCCCCACGTTGCCTAAAGGAAGCAGCTTTAATTTTCATATTCTCCAGGGGCAGAAATGAACTTCAGGGTAATGTCATGGAGTGGACAAAGTGGGCTAGGAAAATATGGGAAGCATTTTTTGGGGGAAGGTGTGTGTGTGCGCACTTACAGTGGGGAGGGGAGCCTGACCCATGTACCTGAACATCTATGGTGAATTTTGAGATTGATCACTTACTTGCTTAGCAACATCTGAGACATCTGCCTCGCAAGATAGGACAGTTCCTTGGCCTTCAGTTGCTGCTGCTTCTCAAGCTCCTGCCTCAAAAATGGGTGCTCAGCT
Organism: Miniopterus schreibersii; assembly: GCF_964146895.1. Classification (NCBI taxonomy): domain Eukaryota; kingdom Metazoa; phylum Chordata; class Mammalia; order Chiroptera; family Miniopteridae; genus Miniopterus; species Miniopterus schreibersii. The sequence goes on from NC_138110.1 coordinate 65,095,404, forward strand.
AAGAAAGCAAGACAGTTATCAGGCATCACTGCTGGACTTGGGCTTCACTTGGAACTGGCCAAGGTGGTGTGGGCTGGGGGCAGCTTGTTCAGGTGGCTGCTATGCTGCTGGACCTGGATGAGAGGCCTGCACTGTTGTTCTTGGCTACAGAGCCTGCTCCTGTGTAGTCACAGAGTAGAAAGTGTCTGGAAACAGGTTGTGCTCCTGTATTTGGACATCTGTGATACGAGCAGGGGAGGGACTGCAATTTTTGGTTGTATAGGAAACTAGAATTCCCATGTGCTGCAATCAATAAAAATAGGCCTTATTCAAAAGGGATGTGACTGCAAAAGCATCCCCCATTCTGGGCTCACCTTTTACAGATAGGCTGACTTCCGGTGTGGCTCTTCCCACACAAATAGGAATGCTCCTTGAGTATACTCCAGTATCAGTTGAGTGGAGGAAAATGATATACATGCATGTAAATACACACACACGTGTGTGTGTGTGTGCGTGTGTTTGCCTGTATATACATCAATGACCTCTGGAAGGACACACAAGGAACAAAACTGGGTGCTCCAGGGGCCAGAAGTTGGGCTTGCTGGATGTCAGGGATGCAAGACGACTGACTTATGGACCATGGGAAGGGATTACCTATTCAGGATTTAAAAAGGCATATTAAGCAATGAGCAACAAGTCAGGGAGCACTGGGCAGAGGCAGATGGACGTGACTAGGGAAGATCGGGAGGAGGAAGGGAGCCAGCAGACCTGGGACAATGGGAGCCCTGCATGACGAAGTTGCCTAGTATCAGCAGCTCCCATGAGTCAGGCCTGTCATCTGCTGGACCATGGACACAGCTAATTCTTGCAAGAGCCAGTAAAGATACTGTTCTTACAATCCCTGGGTGATGGATAAGGAAATTGGCTCTGAGAGGATAACTGGCAGAAAGGCACCTGCCTGGTGAGTAATAAAGATGATTGAAATCACTGATCACTTTTTATGTCCAGAGCTTTGGAGATGCCTCCCAGTGGGAAATTCCCACAAAGCCTCTCAGAAAAGTAATTACTACAGTCATTGAGAATAGCTTAGCAGAGTGGGATCAAGCCATGGAGATGACACTTTGGAGTGGGGCTGTGGAAAGGGCCTGAGGTCATGGATTCAAGGGGCTTGGCACTGGGGAAAATGCTCTTCATTTGTCAAGACTTGTGAAGAACTGACTATCTGGCAATGGTGGGAGGGAGGGCCCCTGTATCCCTCAGCCCAGACTTCCTCATGCATCGGCCACCTATTCCCCTCTGGCCATTTTTGTCTTGTCCTGGTCCCTGGAAGGGCAGGCCTAACCCAATCACTCTGTGGCAAAGTAAAGTGGCAGATAACCAAGAATCCAAGTCAGGCTGGTTTTGTTCCATTTCTAAAGCCAGCTGAATTCAATTGTGCCTGTGGCAACCATTAGATAATGACTCAGTCACCAGTGGAATCCAGTTGGGGGTGGGTGGGGCTGAGTTCTGTTCCAATAACCTATGGCACACTAGTAACCAATCTTGGAGCTGCTTAAGATGCATTAAGACAAAGTAAAATGTTATTAGCCAGTGGCCCCAAAGCAGATTGGAGTACCCACACGTCTACAGATTAACAAAAGGTCACCCACTCAGAGATAGATGTGGACAGGGCAGCCTCACTGTGTGGTGTGAGCCTGAGCCAAGTGTATTAAGGGATCCTTGACTCATTCTTTAAAAAAAGGTCCAGATGGAAATTTACCTTTGTCACACAATACTGTGATTAACCCCCAGCCACGTGCAGTTAGAGCAGTGCAGTACAGGGAAGTGCGGAGGAGGACCCAAATGTGGGTGGCAAATGCATTCAGGCTGTGTTGCTAAGAATTCCAGGAACTACTGCCAAGTGACAATGGCTATGCTGCAGAAGGATACCAAGCCAAGAAAGGGGAGATGACTGAGTAGAGGGGGCACTCAGCATGCCAATGCCCAGCCCCGTCCTAGTGGAAGAGCTGCATTTTAGAAAGTGCCCCCACACTTACAAGTGTTGAGGTCACATTAGTGGCACCTCATGGGGCAAAGCAGACCCACTACAGTGCCCAGTGAAGAGTACACAGCATTCTCGAGCTTTCCTCTAAACTATCTGGCTTTGCGCGTCTGGCCCAGTGCATGCCAACGACCTCAACTTGCTTTTGACTGTGACACAGTGAAATGAATTAATTTGCCTCCCTACAAATACAGGGACTTGGTGAGGCTGTCTTCTTGGTACTGACACAGGGACAGAAAAAGGCTGCAACTGAAAGGCTATAGTCCTACAAAAACGGAGCCAAAGCAATTTGCAGTATAGAGCGCAAGCATTCCTTTTCTGGGGAAAAAAATTCTCTTTCCTATTTGAACCCTGTAACAAGATGACATTTGTCCCAAGGCCATTCCATGGAAAATGGTGGGTGTTGGTCATTAATGAGGCTAGTCCAGAAGTAAGCCTACTTCTGACATTGGTCACTGAAAACATTTCACTGTAAACTGGGTACTTTGCAGCATTCAACTCTATTGTGCTACAAACAGAACGCAGAAACAGGGTGAAAGTCTGAGTGTACAAATGTTCTTTTCATGGGTGCCAAACAGGCTAAGGCTTTCATATAAAAATATTCCACACTTTCCTTGCCCTGTTTAAGAAACAGTCCAGTTGGCATACCATAGGAATACCATACAATAAGTCACACAGGAAACAACCAATTCTGACCAAGTGGATTTGTAATTTTCCAAACTGGATTCTGTCCAGCACTTTTCTGGGCTGATAGGAATTTTCCTCATCCTTTGACCAGCTACCTGAGCCAAGGACAGGTTCCCTTTCCCATTCTAAGACGGTAGAGGCTGGATTCCAGAAAAAATTCCTGGATACATGCCATAAGCAGAATTGCAAAGCATCCTCCATCCTCTCTCCATACCATGGAGACTGTTTGCAGTGAGAAACTGCCCTACTCACACCAGTGGGAGCAGAGCAAAGCTGGAGCCCAGGAGCCCAGCCCTATAATGGAAGGAGGTGAACAGGGTGTGGGAAAGAACTAGAAAGTTCTTAGCTAATTTATACAATATTCATGAATCCCAACGGACTCTGAGTCATTTCTAGAAAAGTTGGACAGAAAGCCAAAGAACAGCATGCATTTCTCTCCTATAAAGACGCTTTCAATTAGTTTCACAAGTCCGAATACTGAGGCACACAGCAATGAATGAGCAGCCCTGCAGGAGCTTCCTGAAACTATTTACAATTTCAAGTGGATCCCCAGCTACAGAATTACAGAGGGATCTTATTTGGGATGCTTTAAATTGTTAAAAAGTCAATGACAGGCATTTTCTCTGAAGTAGAAACAGAGATAGGGCAAAAGGGGGAAGAGAACAGAGGGAAGGAAGGAGGGGAGAGGCAAGGGGGTCAGCATCCTATCAGCAGGGCCAGGAGGACTAGCCATTCTCAGCTGTCTTGAGAGGCTCCCATTGGCTACCTCCCAAGATAGTGGGCCAAGACCAGTGGCTATGCTGGAACCACACTTTGCATGGGGGAATGTGGGTAGCACTGAGACCCCCTGGGGCACACAGGGACAGCAAGGGCTGAGAGGCCCACCCCCTGTTGGGGATCCTGGTGGGGGGCTTGGCCAGGCCTCACTGGTGAAGTAGGCATGGGAAAATAAGAGGAAATGGCTTCTGACCAGGCCTTTCCAAATGCATCTAATGTTTTCAGCTTAGATAATTTGATAAGCAGGTGTTGTGAAACTGAAGGAGAAGTCACGGCGAGGGGCACTGTAACCAAAGCCCTTGGGTTCCAAGATGGCCTTATCAAAGAAACATAAGGTGAAAAGCCTTGTTGGCACTGTCTCACCAATCAGGTAACCGGTCGTGCTTCGGTTGAGGTAACCGCTGGTTTTACTTGGCTCAGGGGCTGCCAGGAAGGTTTGCTGCTGCTAAGGCATGCACAGTCTGCATAGAAGCTCATCTGTCCACAGGGTGGGGGGGTTGGTGGCTTTAAAGACCTGTTCTCAGTTCCCTTCTCTAACACTTGTGTTTATCTTCCCTTCTGCTTGAGAGTCACCTTACATGGAGATAAGTGTCTAGGAGACAGCATGTAATTGAGTCAGCAAGAGACTCATGAAGTTTCTTGAACCAAACCCACAGGCTCATTCAACTTCTTTTCTCTTGACATGGGGTAGTGTCAGCGCGCTTTGGTTGTCACAAGACCCAGAAGTCTGGGTTCTCAGCTTAGTTGGCCCAAGAGTTCTTCATGAGGCAAAGGAAGTGGCAGCTGGTACCCCAGCTAGAGCAGCCAACACAGAGAGCACTGGTATTCCTCCTGCCTCTATGCGGACGTGGGAACCTGCAACAGTTTGATCCTGTGGTAAGCTATACAATGTTCTCTGCCCCAGGCAGGGGCCCCTGTGGGGGTCCACGGTCCTGCTTACTGTGCAACTGGGCCAGCTGCAGAACTGGCATGTTGCATAGTGGACACACTTTCCGAACCTCCAGCCACTTAATAAGGCACCTGCAGAATGAGACACCACACGAGGGAAGACATCAGTCCCATGCTTATGGTACACCACCCTGCCCCACCCTGCCCACACATCTTGCATGCTGAACACTTCTGTTGCCCAGAACAGCCAGGTCCTGAGGAGCTCCACCCCTCGGTGGAGAACGCACTTTACCCTCTGGAGGAACCAGAGCCTCCAAGCATGCTGTACCCTCAGTCATCCACGGTTTCTCAAAGAAGGAGAAGTACACTGACGGTGGTGTGAAGTAGGAGAAATAAAATTTTCTAATAGAAATGCAAAATGCATAAAATTGCAAGAGAATGGGGAATATGAATATATCTGCAAGAAGAGGGAGGCAAGCCCTAGCCAGTTCTGCTCAGTGGTTAGAGCGTTAGCCTGCAGACTGAAGAGTCCCAGGTTCGATTCCGGCCAAGGGCACGTACCTCAGTTGCAGGCTCGATCCCCAGCCCTGGGACCCAAGGGCATGTGGGGGAGGTAACCAATCGATGTGTCTCTCTCAAATCAGTCCCTCTCTCCCTTCCACTCCTCTGAAAAGCAACGGAAAAAATATCCTCAGGTGAAGATTAAAAAAAAAAAAAAGAGGGAGGAGAGAGCCCCACACTACCCTTTACATTCAGACATATCTTGATTTAAAATAACTGTGGTTTTGATTAAGTTTTTTGGAATGGAAGCTCTCACTGGAAAGTTCCAGTTAAACAGCTATAGCCTGGACTCCCAGGAGGTGTTGGCTTGTCTGGCTCTCTGCCCAAAGTCCTGCTGTGGTGGTCATATTCCACAACCCCAATTCTCGCAGTGTCATGCACTCACTCCCCCAGTACTTTCTGTATATGGACCCATCATGAAGCCTTCAAGCTTGTCTGGCAATGTCCCAAGCCCACCAGTAAGATGGTAGATGTGCCTCAAACTCAGGTCCCCTTAAATAATTCCACGCCAATACTCACTTTCTGTGGAAGGCATGCTTACATGGACAAATCCCCAACTCATCTCGAGGCTTGAAGTCTTCTAGACACACTGCACAGAGCTGAAAGATAAATTCACTGATGAGACAAAGTGTCTGCTAGCACTCTCCCAGGCCACAAAGTAAAGTGCAGACCCCCAAGGCCCAGCCATTTGAAGGAGTTTACAATGTCCCACAGTTCATTAACTGAAAGAAACAGGCTCAACTGGGCAAGGTCTTCTGAGAAGAGCCTTCTGCTCCTCCTGTCACGTCTTTAAAGATGGAGGGCAGATGGGAGAAGACAGAAAGCAACAGGCAGTTTCCTTTGCTTTAGTGCCTTAGAAGAATAAGACTTAGATTAATTCTCACTAGATAGGCTGGACATAATGTAACTTGCCTGGGGTGTGCTCAGGGGCTGACTTTCTGCTGGGGTGCTCTGCCTGCTCAGCACCATAGCCCCGGAAGGGGACTGTTCAAGCCCTGGGGCAGGCCCTGGAGCTCTCCTTTCTATGGTAACATTTTTTTATTTTAAATCCTCACCAGAGTTTATTTTTTCCATTGTTTTTCAGAGAGAGTGGAAGGGGGAGAGAGAGAGAGACAGTGAGAGGGAAACATCCATATGAGAGAGACACATTGATTGGTTGCCTCCCACTTGTGCCCTGGCAGGAGCCAGGAATCGAGCCTGCAACCAAGGTACATGCCCTTGGCCAGAATAAAACTCAGGACCCTTCAGTCTGCAGGCCAGTGCTCTAACCACTGAGCCAAACCGGCTAGGGCAAGAGAATAAGTTCTGGAGAGCAGAAACTAGTAAGTATTTTATGCTGCTTTGTGTGGTTTAGTACAAAGTCTACCATGTTTTACGTATTCAATAATTATTTTAAAATTTAATGTTCACTTATTTTCCTTCTTTAAAATCAAGAACACTGCATATAAAACTAACATTGGGCTGGCTGGGTGTGGCTCAGTGGTTGATCATGGACCCATGAACCAGGAGGTCACGGTTTGGTTCCCAGTTGGGTTTGTGGGCGTGCAGGAGGCAGCTGATCAATGACTCTCTCATCACTGATGTTTCTATCTCTCTTTCCCTCTCCCTGCCTCTCTCTGAAGTCAGTAAAAACATATTAAAAAACAAAACCAAAACTAACATCTGTTTGATCAACTTCCCCTAGTTTTTTTCCTCTTTTCTCATCCTCCGTGTGATCATTACGTGTTCTTCTCAAACAGAGTAAAACACTTTGCAGTCTGTATACAAACCCATGAACAATCTGGTGTTTATTTCATTTTACATAAACATTTATATCATTTTGCAACTTGCTTTTATCAAGACCCCATTAGAGATTTTTCCAGGTTGATTGATGTATTTATAGATAGAACTTGTTCCTTAATTTTGCCTGCCTCATTGCATGAATCACCGTATCAGGTTTTCTTCCTTCCCTCTCCCCCTCTCTTGTGGGTAATCTTCCAGTGTATCGTGTTTTATTTATTTGTTACACTACTGATGGACATTTAGTTTATCTCTGATTTTTCACTATTATAATTATTCATTAATAACAGTATCCATATTGAAATTCCATGTGCTTACACAGGACCAAGCTACATGTCACTATAAAATTAGGCTTCACACATACACAAAAGTTTGACAAAAATAGTTTCATTACCAAGAAATGCAGCTGGAAAGGACCAAATGAATTGTGAAAAATGCATGATGGTCTCTAAATACAAGCTGTAGAGCAAGGTTAGGTTTTCCTAACTATAGTTTCAAATAACAGGGGGGAGGGTGGATCAGTAGCTTGGTCAGACCTAGTGAATCTGAAATTGGTGGGTACAGCTGGGATACGGACTCTGATATACAATGCTGCAACACAGTGCACTTACTCAGGACAAAGATTCTAAACTGACGGGTCAGACCAGTAAAAAGACTTCTGTTCCTGACAAACCTGGTTATTCAATATTGCTAATGTATGTCAGGATTTAATCTTTTCATTTATGGCCATCAAAGAGACCCCAAATAGAAAAGGGATTGCCCTGTATTACTTCATGTTAATTTTGGCCACATGCCAAAGTTAACTTTTGGAAAAGTTTAAAAATCAAACAGTAATCGATGCTTGAGTTCAATCCAAGGTTAGGTCTAAAATGCTGTAACATATAAACTCTGATTAAAAATATGCAGAAAGCCTGGCTGGGTGTGGCTCAGCAGTTGAGCATCGACCTAGGATCCAGGAGACCACGGTTTGATTCCAGGTCAGGGCACCTGCCCAGGTTGCAGGCTCGATCCCCAGTCGGGGGCGTGCAGGAGGCAGCCGATCAATGACAACAGTCATCATTGATGTTTCTATCTTTCTGTCTTCCTCTCCCTTCCTCTCTCTGAAATCAATAAAGATATATTTAAAAAACAGAAAGTAAAATAAAATAAAAATATGAAGAAAGAGCAAAGGAGCAGTAAATGATTTCAAAGTGTTCAACAATAATATAAATCATTTTTTTTATTATTCAAATAATTTCACAAACTAACTGTCTTTAAAAGGACTGGCAATGTAGCTTCACCACAGTTAATGTAATAAAACATAGATATTACACGTGCAGCTTTCCAAGTCCTGGCTTTAAACACCAACTTAAAAACTCGGAAAAGAGAAAGGGCCCTAAAATTAAAAATAAAAATTCTGAACATCTGTAGTTAGAGGCAACACAAGGAATAGAACAAGAAAGAATTCTTAGACTATGTCTTAAGGTATACATCATGATACACACACACTTTTTTGTATTTAAGTTACAAAGCCTAATAACATAGGGAACACCTACGAACCAACAACCATGTAGCCTCAACACTAGATAATCCCAAGGATATACCTCTCCTTGTATATTCTTCCCTATTCTATTCCCTCTGCCTCACCTCCCCAAACTCCTACCCCCAAGAAATAATCACTGCCTTTTTTGTGACATTGGTAAGAATGGACTACTGGGAACAATTTCAAGAGTGAAATTACTGCAAATTCACCTTGAGTAGAAAAACCAACTTATATCTATCTCATACTCATGATATAGCACTGACAGCGAGCAGCATCCCTGCTGCTATGCAATCTTACATGGGGACCATCCCTATTAAAAACATAAGTTATGTTACTCTTTTAAAGTCTTCACACAGCCCTGACCAGTGTGGCTCAGTTGGTTGAGCACTGTCCCATGCACTGAAAGGTCGCTGGTTCAATTCCCAGTCAGGGCAAATACACAGGTTGCGGGTTTGATCCCAGTCAGGGTGCATTCGATTGATGTTTCTCTCTCTCTCTCTCCCTTTCTCTCTCTCTCTCTCCCCCCCCCCTTCCTCTCTTAAAAAAATAAAAACATATTTAAAAAAATAAGTTCATACAATTGACTTTTATATGACCTCATCCTCAAATAGTCTATTAATCTGATCAAAATAAACCTAATTTTTTTCAACTTCTGAAAATAAAGATGTTTAAGCATGTCTCCAAAAAAAATTAAATACCTCTAAGGCAACTTACCTCATGTAAATTCAGTTCTTTTACTTTCTCTTTTAATATAACCTGTAAGACAAAAAAGTATGTTTTTATATCCATTTAAATCTGTAATTAAAAAAATTTCTCATTATACTTACAAATATTTTTCTTTTGTGTATATAGCTCATTTCCCCTATATTCAATATTGAAGAGAATTTCTTTTACAGTTTGAGATAGAACATTTAATCAACATTCTTTGACCTTGAGCAGTGATGCAATATCCTTCTGGAAAGCAATTTTAAATCTGTGACAACAGATTAAATTTTGGGAAAAGACATTAAGTATGCCCATCTGGATTAAGTGCAAACATGGGGGCAAATAAATGAGGTTCACTGCCTTATGGTTCAGTAAAACACAGCACTGGCTGATGAGACTGACTGATTAGTAATTTATAAAAGATTAAAAAGATCAATCTTAATCTTAGAAGTTTTGCTCAATATTATGCATCACTATCCTCAGAAAACTTTTGCTCTATCTAGAGTTATGCAACAGGCTTAAAATTCATCCAAGTGCTGTTCCTAACTTGACTTTGTAGTGACTGGATATCAGTTTAAAAGAATGCCAATTGATAAGAGGGCAAGTTACTATTTCAATTGAAAATTTCTGAGAATAAACTTAGTTTGTTAGTTACATATCATCAAGTGAAAAAACAGGCAAGTGAAATTTGAGAAAAATCTCGATTTTGAGTGTATTATATTCCTGAACCAAAAATAGTCTTTAGGGCAAATCACAGTTTCAGGGATGTATTACATTTCAAATTCAGTATTTTTTAAGGATAATTTTTACCATATGTCTTGTGACTTTATTAGCTCTATTAGTCAATTTCACCTTTTAAATGACTAGCAAGGCCAATTTCACTTTCTAGTTAGCATTTTTAACATACAACTATCTTGTAGGTTGTCAAGATCATGATAGAACTGAGATAAAAAGATTCATTTATTTAGAAAACTAAAACAGTCTACTCTGTGTATGAATCCCACATGAGATCTATGGGGAAGAGTGTGTGGACATCTAAGGAACTCTCCAATGGGCTCAGATTTCAAAGAAACCAGGCAGAAGATGGACAAAAAGGTATGTAATCCTAAAATGGTGAGATGGTGCTATAACATCATGTCAACAAGGTTAAAGGCTTAAGTAAGCTGAAGCTTGCCACGCACCCTCTTGCCAAAAAAGCTAGGAACAAAAAAAATATTTCATGCTTTGGTCCAAAAAAAAATTAAGGACAACTAGGCCCACTGTTTGGTGTCAGTGGTAAAATGTTAATGGGTGACACATGGAAGAAAAAAAACCAAATTTTATTTTGCCTTCAAGTAAAGCTAAGTTTATTACTTTAAAGAACAAATCAGTAAAAGGATAGTACAAAGGGGTTGGAGTTATCAGTGATGATCCAAGTAGACTTCTAGTAGTGTGACATGAGCTAACATTTAAAGTACAAAAGGGGAGGAGATGAGATCACTATAACAGAGCTGGTCATTTCTGAGGAACTGGTATGTCTTTAATAAAGGAGGCAAAAAAATTATTTAATGGAATCTCATTTAATATAATCTTTAAGGATTATAAACTACAGCATTTCTCTTTAGCGAAATGTTATCTTAAGTTCCATGTTAAATTATTGTATCATGTGAACTTTCTATAACTTCGAATAATTAGAAAGAAGAGTGCTTAAAGCTGATCTATTTTGTACTGCAAACTGGCAAGTGAAATGCTAAAATGAACACAAGTCCTAGTTTAAAATGAGTGGAAATATGAGTTCTCATTTTTTTTTTTTTTTGGTCAAAAACACTATCAAAGCCAATCTGAAGTAAATTTCTCACCTGTTTGTAGGCATAAAATTCTTTGTGTGCTTGATGTCTTAGCCTAAAAGACAAATGAACAATGTGATATTGAGATTTCTAAGACAACAATTTGAAAAAAATAAGGAAACTGCTAATTTTGGTATCAGTTTATATCATTTATGGTTTAAAATCCAGAATCTTTATCCTGAAATACACCCAAATGACATATCTGTTACCATGTCATGAGAAAGTGACCAGTGAACCATAAAATGTTATTGAAATATAAGTTCAAGTAAAATCTCATTGAAACAAAATTTCAGTACAAATATTTTAAAGCCTCAATTCTTTTTATATTGATGATAGTCCACTTGTTACAATATTTAATATATCACATTTTTCTTAAAAATTTTAAGTATTATACATCTAGTAATGTACAAAAACCTTAAGAATTCAGCTAAATATTAAAATACACACACAGACACACACACACACACACACACAAACACACCAGTGTAACTATCATCTAGATCAAGATATACATTTCCAGCACCCCTTATATGAATTCTCCCAATCAATATCCACCCCTAAGGGGTACCAACTATCCTGATTTCTATCATTGTAGACTAAAGATGCTTGGTTTTGAATTTCACATAAATGGATCATTTGGTATATACTCTTTTGTGTTGGCTTCTTTCAGTCAACAATTACTTTTGAAATTTATTCCATGTTGCAGTAATTCTCTTTTTAACTGACATATAGTTTTCCATCATATGAACACTATAAATAAATATAATTTATTTATCCATTCCACTGTTGACAAATATTTATATTACTTCCAGTTTTGGGCTACTATGAATAAAGCTGCTACACAAATTCTCCTACATGTCATTTAGTAGACAGACTCACTTCTGTTGAGTATATACATAGGAATAGAACTGCTGATCTAAAGTGCTTGTAGCGATTTCTACCTCTATGGGTAATGCATGAGAGTTCTTGCTGCTCCACATCTTTGCTACTGCTTCCTAAGGTCAGTTTAAAAATTTTTAGCCAATCTGGTGGGTATTCAGTGGTATCTCAGTTTTGATTTGCATTTCCCAAATACTGTGCAGAACCCTTTCATATGCTTATTCCCAATTGTATATCTTCTTTTATGAAATGCCTGTTTGAGTTTTTTGCCCATTTAAAAAAATGAGTTGCCTACCTTTTTCTTATTGATTTGTAGGAGTTCCTTATATATTTTAGATGCAAGTCCTCTGTTGGGTCTATGTACTGCAATTATCTTCTCCTACTCTGTGGCTTTTACCTTTTCATTCTCTTAATGGTATCTTTTTAAATATATCTTTATTGATTTCAGAGAGGGGAAGAGAGAGGGGGAGAAAGAGAGTTGAAACATCAATGATGAGAGTGTCATTGATTAGCTGCCTCCTGCATGCCCCCAACTGGGGATGGAGCCTGCAAACCAGGCATGTGCTGACCAGGAAGCAAACCTCGATCTCCTGGATCCTAGGTTGATGCTCCACCACTGAGCCATGCCTGGCCCGGCAGAAGCTTTTATTTTAAATTAAGTCCAATTTATCAACTCTTCCCAATGTCAGTTCTTTTTGTGTCCAATTAAAGAAATATTTGCCTAACCCCAGATCATGATGTTGTCTTGTGAGTACAGTGAAAACAATTTGTTATTTTATCTATTACATTTAGGTATATGATCTATATAAAATTAGTCTTTTATGTATGACTTGAGGTAGAGGTCAAGATTCTTTTCATCCAAATGCAGATTTTCATTTGACTCATTTATTACAAAGATCCTCCTTTCCCCATTGTGTTGTGGTGGCACATCTGTTTTAAGTCAGACATAATACGTGAGTCTGTTTCTGGAGTTTTTATTCTGTTCCATTGGTTTATTTGCTTATACTTGTGTACTGGATTGAACAGTGTCCCCCCAAAACTTATACTTAACTGGAACCTTAGAATATAACCTTATTTGAAAATAGTCTTTGCAGATTATTGTTAAAATGAGGTAATACTGGGATTAGGGTGGACCCTAAATCCAATATCACTGATGTTCTTAGAAGAGGAGAGGAAATACAGACACTGGGAAGAAAGTCAGGTGAAGACAGAGATGGAGACTGAGGTGATGCAGTTACAAGCCAAAGAATATCAAGGATTGCTGTTAAACACCAGGAACTAGGAACAGGTGACGAAAGATCCTGTCCTAGAGCCTTCAGAGGGAGTATGCCTCTGCTGACACCTTGATTTTGAACTTCCCACCTCCAGAATGGTGAGATTAAATTTCTGTTGTTTTAAGCCACCCAGTTTGTGGTACTTGGTTTCAGCAGCCCTGGGAAATGGATGAACCTTGTCAATACCATGCAATTCTTTTTTTTTTTTTTTTTAATATTTTGAAATAATTTTAGATTTACAGAAAAGTTACAAAAAAATAGTTACATATACCTTTCTCCTAGCTTTTCCAATGTTCATATCTCACACAACTATAGTACAATGATAAAAACAAGTAAATTAATATATATATCGATATTACCATTGATATATTAACAAAACAACAGACTGTATTTGAATTTCACCAGTTTTTTCACTAATGTCCTTTTCCTGTTCCATGATCCAATCCAAAATCCCACCTCGCATCTAGTTATGTCTCCTTAGCCTCTCCCAATCTGTGACAGGATCCCTTTCTTTCAAGATTTTGATATATTAACCATGATCACTTGGTTATGGAAGTGTATACTGGGTCTCTCCACTGTAGTTACTATTTTCCCATTTGAAACCTATCAACATCTTGGTGATGTTGAAACTATGCAAATATCCTATTTATCCTCAAGCTTTTGCCCACTGTTTTAGCACCCATCTTGCTTGCAACAATTACTGCAGTGTTCACCTGGTGGTGTGTAGTTTCCTTATGTATTAACTGGAATTCTGTAAGATGCCCCTTCTCCCTCATTTATTTATATCAGTATGGACTCATGAATATTTGTTTAGTCTATGGGTTACTATTCAATATGATCATTATTTTGTTGCTCAAATTGATTTAGGTTTGGCGTTTAAGAGCTCTATCAGGTTGACCTCTGTGTCCTTTAACATGCCCAATCCTTTTCCATGCATTTCCTTGCTTACTGGCACTGAAAGATTTCCAGGCTCATCTTGTATTTTCCATGCCCCAGTTGTGGAATTAACCACTTCTTTCAAAGAACCTTGGTTCCTGGTAGTGTAAGTCCTCAAGCTTTGTTCTTAACTATTGTCTTGTCTATTCTTGGTCCTCTGCATTTCCATATCAATTTCATGAGTTTGTCAATTTCCACAAAAAATCTGTTGGGATTTTGACTAAGATTTTATGGAATTTATAGATCAACTGGGGAAGAACTTTGCAAGATTGTTTCCAACCTATGAATCTACTTATTAGATATTAATTTCTATACACATTTCTAGGCAGAATCCTTATACATCTTTCATTAGATTTATTCCTAAGTATTTGGTATTTTTTGATCTACTATACATGATAATTTTCATTTTTAATTCTTTGTTGCTTCTATATAGAAAAAACTATTTTTGTATATTGATCCTATATCTAATGACTTGGTAAGTTCACTTACTATTTTTAAATGGTTTACCTGTAGAATAGTTTGGATATTTTAATACATACAATAATTTTGTCTACAAATAATGAGTGTAAGCTCTGCCTTTTTTATCTTAATATATTTTACTTCTTTATTTTTTATTTCATTTCTTTTATTTCTTTTCTTTTCTTCATTGGCTAGCACCTGTAATGCAATGTTTAAATAAAAATGATGATAGTGAATGTCCCTATCAATACCTCTACTACTACTAAGTATGATGTTTTCTCTAGATTTTTTGTACATAACCTTGATTCAAATACCAAAGTTCTCTTATATCCTAGTTTTTTATTTTTAAAAATCATGAATAGCTATTTTTATCCAATGCTTTTTTTCCCATCACTGCCCCCACCGTCCCTTTAACTGTTAATGTAGTATATTGTATTGATACCTTCATTCCTGGAATAAAGCCCACTTGGTTGTAAAATACTCCCTTTTTTGCATATCCTTGAATTTGATTTACTAATGTTTTGTTCATAAGAGACATAAGTCTATAATTTCCTTTCTTCTAATGTCCCTGTGAGGCTTTGCATAATTTTAATCAAAATTATGCTGTCCTCATTATATGAGTTGAGAAGTACTTCTTCTATTCTTTGGAAGAGTCATTTAAAAGTGGTTTTTCTTAAATGTTTGAAAGAATTCACTGGTGAAGTTGCCTGGCTTGCAGTCTTTGTGGGAATGCTTTAATAACACATTCAATTTCTTACTAGGTATATAATTGTTAATGTTTTCGATTTCTTCAAGTCAGTTTTTTATTCCTTTAATAAAACATTAATATTCCTTTATTTATATTCACATAACATACAATTAACAATCTTAAACTGTATAATTCAGTGGTGCTTAGTGTGGTCACAATGTTGTACAACCAAACCACTAGCTCTAGCTTCAAAACTTTCCCATCACCCTCCAAAAAACATGTGGTCTCATTAAGTAGTCACTCTCCAGTCCCCCTTCTCCCATCTCCTGGTAACATCTAATCTGCTGTCTCTATGGATTTGCCTATTATGGATAATATATAAAATATATATATAAAAGAAATCATGCAATACGTGACCTTTTGTGCCTGGCTTTTCATTTAGCATGGTGTTTTTGAGGCTCATCCTAATTGTAGTATATATCAGTTCTTCACTCCTTTTTATGGCTGAATATATGCTACAATTTGTTTATCCATTCATCTGTTGGTGGACATTTGGGTTGTATACATCTTTGGACTATTATGAAAACTGCTGCTATAAGCATTCCTGTATAAGTTTCTGTGTAGACACATCTCTTCATTTGTCTTGGGCATTCACCTAGAAGTGAAATTTCTGTGTCATATAGTAATTCTGTTTAACTTTTTGAGGAGCTGCTAAACTCTTTTCCACAGCAGCTGCACCATTTTACACTCCCACCTGGTAATGTATGTGGGTTTCTCTTTCCCCACATCCTTACCAACACTTCCATATGTATATATTTTTAATCCTCACCAGAGGATATTTTTTTCCATTGCTTTTCAGAGAGAGTGGAAGGGGGAGGGAAAGAGAAACATTGACATGAGCAACATCGACTGGTTGCCTCATGCACACACCCCGACCAGAGCCAGAGATGGCGCCTGCAACTGAGGTATGTGCCCTTGAGTGGAATTGTACCCTAGACCCTTCAGTCTGTGGGCCAATACTCTAACCACTGAGCAAAACTGGTCAGGGCTGTTTATTGATTTTAGAGAGAGAGGCAGGGAGGGGGTGGGGAAGAAGAAGGGGTAGAGTGAGAGAAACAGATGTGAGAGAGAAACATTGATTGGTTGCCTCCCATACTTGTCCCAACTGGGGATCCAACCTGCAACCTAGGTATGTGTTCTGACTGGGAATCGAACCTCAATCTTTTTTTTTTTGGTGCTCCAACAAACTGAGCCACATAGCTAGGACAAGGCTATTGGAATTTTTATAGAGACTGCATCAAATCTATAGATTGCTTTGAGGAGTAGTCATCTTAATAAGTCTTCCAATCCATGAATATAGTATATCTTTCCATTTATTTAGGTCTTTAATTTCTCTCAGCAATGTTTTGTAGTTATTAGTGTACAAATTTTTCACTTCCTTGGTTAAATTTATTCCTAGGAATTTTATTCTCTTGGATGCTATTGTAAATGGAATTATTTCCTTTATTTCCTTTTCACATTGTTCCTTGCTGGTTTATAGAAACAGAACTGATTTTTGTGTGTTGATTTGGTACCCTTAAAGTTTGCTTAATTAGTTCCAAATTTTTTTATGTGCGAATTTTACAGGATTGTCTACATATAGTTTTACTTCTTTCTTTACAATTGGATGTTTTCTATTTCTTTTTCTTGCTTAACTGCTTTAACTAGAACTTCTAGCACAATGTTAAATAGCAGTGGTGAGAACTAGCATCTTTGTCTTGTGTCTGACCTTACAGGAAAAGCTTTGTCTTTTACTGTTGAGTATGATGTTAGTTGTGGATTTTTTTACAAATGCCATTTCTTGTGTCAGTTTTGGTATACTATATTTTTCTAAGAAAATGTCTAATTCAACTAAAATTTCAAATTTAGTGGCATCAAGTTGTTCATAATATCCTTTGCGATCTTTTAATATTTTTAGGATTTGTAGTAATGTCCCCTTTTTCATTTCTGACATTAGTAATTTTATCTTTTCTCTCCTCCTTTTCCTGGTCAGTCTTTCTAGAGATTCATCAATTCTGTTAATGTTTCCAAAGAATCAAATTATAGTTTCAAAGATTTTATTATATATTTGTTTTCTATTTCATTGATTTCTGTGCTTAGCTTATTTTCTTCCTTCTATTTTCTTTTCTTTTGGGTTTAATTGGCCTTTTTTTTTTTTTTTTAAGCTCCATGAAAGGAAAATGTACATCAGTGGTTTTTGGTGTTTCTTGTCTAACATATGATTTTTAAAGCTATACATTTATCTTAATTAGGACAAATTTATTATGTAGTTCAAATAATCTATATCCTTAGTTTTTGTCCGCTTGTTTTACTGAGAGAAATGTACAGTACTTTTTAAATGTAAAGGAATTAAATAAACTCCATTAAAATGAGGCTTGATTTGTACATTTACTTTGCTTATCTGACTCTGGATATGCTTGTTTTCAGCGACAGCATGGGTTGCTTTGTGCTTATCTGTTTATTCAATCCATGGCGCAAAAATTCATCCCCTCTAGGAAATTCTACCTAAATTAACTTCACCCTTCTGATTACAGCTTCATATTCTAAGCCCCACCAATTACCTAATATTTTAGATTGCATGATTTTATTTTGCATTTGCTACTTGTTAAACACAAGTATCTTTTTGCTATAACAGTAATATAGATTGTGACTTATCTGGTGAAAAATGAGAATGGGGAATAATATTTTAAATTTTTGTTTTCTTAAGTAAGTTGTTAGCCATTATTTTTTAAAAAAGTAAAATAGGTATAGTCTTCATTCCAGGCTCAAAATTAAAATAACGGCTTTAGAATAGCCTCACTATACAAATCTGTTATTTTGGAATGAAGCCTGACAAATACAATTTATTATTATTTTTTAAGTGATTAAGAGGACAAGTTCTGGGGTCAGACACAACTGAATTTGAGTCCCAACTTTTGTATGTATGGTTGTAGGAAAATTAATTAACTTCTGTAAAATAAAGATAATAAAATTATCTATTTAACTGCAGTACACAGCAGAGGGTCTGACACATACCAAGTGTTTAATAAATATTCATTCCTAAAAAAAATCTAAGAGGGCATGATGAGCAATGCTGAACAGTACTAAAGAAAAGGATAAAACAACAAAAAAGAAAAGGATAAAACCTTGTAGCTTATGGCCACTACAGATCGGTGGACTCCATTCTCAAATAAACCCTCCATGCTGATCTCTAATTCTGTATATTCAAGCTCAGTATTCTAAGCTTCTATTTCAAACTCCTGCCACTCTCCTCAAACTTTATTCTATCACCTCCTTCCCCACCATTTTCAACTACTTCACAAAGAAGTCGTCATGTATACAGCTCATTCACTCCCAGCCCACATACCTATATATGCACCGTTTTCTGCAGTCACCTTCATCTCTGTCTTAAGAAGGTATTCTCCTGCTTAGGACTAATACCACTATAACTTTTAGGTGTGTCTCTTCTCACCTCCATGATTCATTCTTTCTCACAAATTTTCCACAACTAGCTCATTCTCCTTAATATTATATTTAGAAATATGTTTATATTATAAATATGTTTATATTATAAATCTCAAAAAATCAAACACCAAAATATTCCCTTGATTCTACAGCAAACTGCCCCCCGCCTCTGCCAATCTCTTCTCAGCCATGATTCTTCAAAGAGGTTATATTCCCTGTATCCATTTTCACCTGCTGCTCAAGTGTTGCCTCATCATAGTCTCCCTTTTTATCACCCCTGTACCCATGCTACTGAAACTTTTCTAAGATTATGGATGCAAACCTAATTGTCAAATGTACAGCTGACTCTTGCAGGGGTGAGGGGTGCCAATCCCCTGCACAACTGAAAATCCACATATAACTTCTGACTCCCCCCAAACTTAACTACTAATAGCCTACTGTTGACCAGAAGCCTTACTGATAACAGTTGACTAATATATGTATATTGTATGTTAATCTTGTGTGTTATATGTATTATATACTGTATTCTTCAATAAAGTAAGCTAGAGAACAGAAAATATTAAGAAAATAACAAAATACATTTACAGTATTTACTGAAAAAAATCTGCATACATGTGGATGCATGCAGTTCAAATGCATGTTGCTCAAAAGTCAACTGTATGGGAACTTTTCTTTTTTTCAGACAGTTTTTTAAAAAAATTATTTTATTTTTATTTTTGTTTAAAATATTACAGATGTCCCTTTTTCTCCCCAAGGGGACTTTTCAATTCTTTTCTTGCTAGACCTTCCTGGGGGCAGCTGACACAACTGACTCAATCCATTGAAATCCTACTTGTGGGGCACCTCTCATGATTTTCTCATTTCTCCTGCTATCCCTTACTTGTCTTTTATAGCTCTTCTTCTTTTTTAAAAATTGATTTGAGAGAGGGAAAGAGAGAGAGAGGAAGGGAGGCAGGTACATTGATTTGTTGTTCTACTTATTTATGCTTTCACTTGTTGCTTCTTGTATGTGCCCTGACTGGGGATCAAATCCGCAACCTTGGCGTACTGGGATGACGCTCCAACTGAGCTACCCACCCAGGGCTATGGGCTCTTCTTAAATATTAATGTTTCCCTAGGATTCTGTCCTGGAGCCATTTTATTTCACTATACACATTCTATCTAGGGGACACTCTTGGCTTCAGCTTCCACCTATTATTACATGACATTTTATTTTCAGACCAGACTTCTCATAGGCTTTAGGCCTATATATCCAACTATGTATATATACTAGATATCTTGACTGTTACAGAGGAAACTCAGTTCTCCCATGTGTGAAACAGAAACTTCCATCCTTCCACCCCAACTTGGCCATCCATTTTCTTTGTGAAGGGATTGCTATCTATCTAGCTGCTAAGCCAGAAGTCCAGAAAAGGTTCTAAGCTCATCCTTTTATTGTCCTTAATGCCCAGTCACCAAATTCTGTTCATTTTCACCTTTCAAATATTTCTCACAACCATCCATAACACACTTTCTAACTTTACTGTCATTATCTTGGTTCAAGACCTTATAATATCTATTAGGTAACTCAATATTTTCCTTTTATTTTTAGTTTTGAATTTTATCAATATTATATATGCACATATTTCAATGTCATATATAGTTCTACAGGGTTAGTAACAAAAAAAAAAGCAGTCTTTTGCCTTCTTCCCCAGAGATAACCATTTCCCCCACTTTAGCTCATTATTTTGATATTTACTTCCATCTCTCTAAATATACCTTTCTTGTGTTGCTACTTCTTGATTTCCAGTTCTATGTGTAAGCTAATGACTTCCTACTAGGAACACCATACTTTCATTTACCCAACAAACATTTACTGAGTACTGATACTGAGCCAGGCATTGTTCAGTTTTGGTTGTTTGGGATAGAGCAAACAGAACAGACAAAAATCTATCTGGGGAGAGAGATAAATAATTAACATAAATTAGAATATGATATGATTCATTATAAAATAGGATCACTCCTAGCAAGGTGAGATGTCCTTTTTTTGTGTTCTAGTAGTGATCTATTCATAGCTCTGTCATGGGCACCAGATTCTATACTAAAATGTTGTGTAAGAATGGGGTTGGTAGTGGGTGTCTAGTTTAGATCTAAGCTGTGTTCCTCCAATGGGTCTGATGAGTCTGGTTGTGACTGGAGAGATCTCTCTGCATGAGAACAGAAGAGCCCCCTAGGAAGGTGTTGGAGAACTTAAGTTATATTAAAAAATGGGCCTGGTTAATTTTAGAGAAACTGAATTCATGAATCTCCTGATTAACTATAAATGACTTGTTAAATCCAAACTTAACTTTTAAAAAGTTAAAAGTAACAAACTAGGATTATCAGAAAGGGAACACTCCTTACATCATGATTAAATTTTCAAAATGGTACCAATGACTTGTAAATAAAGTTTAGAAACGTTTGAACATGACTTGTGTCTCTGATTTAAAAAGATAATTTTTAGTATAGTAGATCCCTACTTATTTGCTCTGTTAAGTGAATAATAAAAAAGGATGCAAAAAGGATAAATGAAGTACAATAATAATGCATGAAAATAACTGCTATCGTTTTTCTTTATCTCTTTACTTATTTGCTTGATTATTGAAAGAAATACAATGAGCTAAAATTTTTTCATAACTTACTTCTCAAAAAACTTACCCAGAATCACAATTTGTATATTAGCATTTTTCTTAAAATAAAACAAAATAATCAAAGGCTTAATTAATTCTTGGACAAAGGAATAAAAACTATACTATGAACTATACACTTTAGAATATTTTACATATGATAACCCTTCCTTAATGAACCTTTTAAAATATTTTTGTCTTCTTTCAAAAAATAATTTGGTTTCACCCTAGCCAGTCTGCTCAGTGGCTGGAGCATTGGCCTGCGGACTGAAGGGTCCTGGGTTTGATTCTAGCCAAAGGCAGGTACCTGGGTTGCAGGTTCAATCCCTGGCCGAAATTGGGGAGTGTGCGGGAGGCAACCAATCGATGTGTCTCTCTCACATCAATGTTTCTCTCTCTCTCCCTCCCTCCCCCCACCCCCCCATTCTATCTGGAAAGCAATGGAAAAAATATCCTCAGGTGAGGATTAAAATAATAATAATAATAATAATGAAGTAATAATAATTTGGTTTCAAATATTAAATTCACAAATTTGAATTAAGCCAGTATATTTGTAGAGAAATTTCCAAAAAATTTAGTAGGTCTGGTAAAAAGGGAAATATTTTAATGCTGTGAGGTCCTGTTTAATAATGGCTAATTCCCTAATTTAAAAAAAAGCTGACTATTTACATAACATTTATCAAACTATTATTAAAGAAATGTTAGAAAAAGGAAATTTCTGAAAATAAACAGTTTTTTTAAAAAGTGTTTCCTAAATACTATAATTAGCTAAGTATTTATTTCTCTGAGTAAGACCTAAAAATCATAGGCAGCCAGTATATCTATGAGATACAGGGAACGATTACATTTTGTGAGAAATTCAGAAAAGACTCAGTTTCTATGAAGACTATAAATTCACTTGTCAGAAAATTAGAAACTACACGCTAAATTCATTCAACTTTGACCGTCAGTAAATATGTGCTCCAAAACACAGGGGTCAATAGTAAATTACTGCTGAAAGATACCTGATGATGGTATTTAACTTAACCATAATCATATACTCTCCAAACACTAAAAACTGTTAGATGTATAGCTGTATAATAAAATTCAATTTTCTATTATTTTATTCCATAAAGCTCTTTGAACCATACAGTATAAAAATTTTTGGTCTTGAGTTTTGGCTTTGAAAATTAGGCCCTATTTAAATATTTAAAAAGAGAAAAATGCTCGCTTAAACAATTATGAGTCAGTCAACTGTGAATCTTTACTGGCCAAATCCATTACTCCTTCAAGTGACTTGTTACCCTTCATCACTTGTCTGTACATGTGCTGCAGAGTTTGTGGAATATTTTGTGATTAATGCAGATAATCAATCACCTGAACAGCTGACCAAGTCAACACAAATGGGAGCTTAAAATCTTCTTGAGAGACCACAAGAATTTGTTTAAAGTCTTGGATCTTATTTGCAGATTGCTTTCTGATCCCCAATAACTTTAGCTAACAATGATGTAGCACCCTCCTGAAAAGCAATCTTCAAATCTCTGTGAAAGTATATTAAATCTTGGGGAAAATGACATATGTGCATCCAGTCCAGATGCTAATATGTTGGAAAAACAAATGAGAGCAATTTCCTTCTAGAGTAAAACACCTCATCAGCAGATAGGAATGAAGACTGTATAAAGGTGTTTTATTAATTAGTAACTCACAGAAAGTTAGTGTTAAGCCACCTTAAGTTTTAAAAATTTGCTAATTATCATTCTGAAATGGTTCTCAACAGCCTCCCCAAGATGTGATACTTTGATTTATAGATTATTTTAAGCTGAAAGCAACTGAGGATCTCTGGGCCTAAGAGAAATCTTTATCTCTTCCTTACTGAAACTAAATTGGGTGCTTTGCCTATAGTAACAGTTATTATCATAAATGACTTTTTATTACCTACAGGGCAGGACAAGCATGTAATTACTGAATGTCTGCTCTTCTTATCATCCTTCAAATGACCTTCCTACCCTCTGAAGCCCCAAGGCACGGTCCCTTGTCCTTAGCTCAGAAGGCTACATATATCTTGTTTTAACTTTGTTTCTGAATCTTCTCATATATGTGGGGTCTCTGACTTGCCCATGTATGTGGGGCTCCCATATGTACATATGTAATTAAATTTGGCTATTTTTCTCTTGTTAATCTGTCTCTTGTCAGTGTAATTATTAGACCAGTTGAAAGAACCTAGAAGGGAAGAGGAAATTTTCTTCCTCCCCTACAATACTTATAGTATTTTTTAACCTAACTGGAGAAAGTTAATTTATTACTGATTGTTTAACATATTCTAAAGTAACACAGAATGAAAATTGATTACCTAATCAAGTAGCAACAGAAGAGTAAACTAAGGATGAAGACAAATATAGCAGTGCCAAAAACCACAATATATATGTTGAGAGGCAGATTCTGGAATCCAATATTAGGCATCCTGAAGTTGTAATGTGGGAAATCCGAGCTCATGGATGAACTGTGGGGGAAAAAAGAATTTAAAAAATTAGGTTATAAAGACTAAGAACCAAGATAGCATCATCTTTGTAAATGTACAATAGTCCCTCTTTATCCCTGGGGAATACATTCTAAGACCCTCAGTGGACTCCTGGAGAGTACCAAATCCTATATACAGTACGTATAGGAAAAAACACGTTTTTTTTCTATACAGGTACAGCGTAGATATGCTGGACAAAGGGATGATTCACATCCAGGGCTGGATGGTGAGAAATTTCCTATACTACTCAGAACAGCACTCAACTTAAAATTTATGGATTGTTTATTTCTGGAATTTTCCATAAATGTTAATGTCAAGGGAAACAAAGATATGTGGGAAAAATTAAGCAGGCTATAAAGTGTATATATATGTGTCTTTTGTTCACATTTCTGGCTTACAGTTCTGGAAACACTTAAAATTTTTTGAGTGCTGAGAATGAAAAGGTGTCTTTTGTTATATTAATGAGGTGAGTTTTGGAAGCTATATAGAGATGGGGGCATAAAAACTCCTTGGTCCTTTTTTGGAGAGCTTCAGGGTCAGTGAACACATGGAGGTGCTGGGAAAATGATATGCCTGGAGAGGTTATGGAAGCTCCATGCACCTTCAAACACACCTTCCCCTATGCATCTCTTCCATCTGGCTGTTCCTGAGTTATATCTTTTTGTAATAAACCAGTGATCTAGAGTTCTGTGAGCCATTCTAGCAAACTAATTGAAACCAAGGAGGGCGTTGTCGGAACCACTGAGTTACAGACAGTTGGTCAGAAGTACAGGTAACAACCTGGACTTGTGATTGGCATTCTGCGTTGGAGGGGTCACTGGAGTCTTCAATCTATTGCTGGTTGGTCAGAAGTACAGGTAAGGGAATAAGCTTGAGGCTGGTGCCTGAAGTGTATGTGTGTGTATGTAGTATTGTGGGACTGAACTGTTAACCTGTGGAATCTGATGCTATCTTTGGGTAGATAGTGTCAGAATTTGGTTGAATTCTTGGACTTTTTTTTTTAATCCTCACCTGAGGATATTTTTCTCATTGCTTTTCAGAGAGAGTAAGAGGGGGGTGGGGGGAGAGAGACATCCGATGTGAGAGAGACACATAGACTGGTTGTCTCCTGCACATGCCCTGACTGCCCTGACTGGGGGCAGGGAGTGAACCCGCAACCAAGGTATGTGCCCTTTACTGGGGATCGAACCTGCGACCCTTTGGTGTACAGGCTGATGCTCTAACCACTGAGCAACACTGGCCAGGGCTTTAGGTATTACAAATGTAAAAGTTATTCAGGGCTTGGACATCCTGTTAGTGTCTCAGAACTCTGGGTGTGGGGCACTTCCCCACCCCATGTTGAAAGTGGGTCCACTAACCCTTTCCAATTCCTTAGAAATACCCTTCAATCCCTTAGAAATATCCTTCATAGGACAAATTAGATTTGGTAAAATAGCTCTCAGTTTAGGAAATAACAGATTTAAACATCCATGCTGACAGGACTAATAGAGAAATAGGCAAACGGACAGAAAGTGGTGTGGTGGGAAAAGGAACAGGTTTGCAGTAAGCAATTCTGGATGTTGGCTCCAGGATGTCACTAACTAGATGTTAGTACTTGGCCCATCTATACCTCAATTTTCTCATCTCATCTAAGGTTTTAATATGTGCATGTGTGTGTGTGTGTGGGGGGCAGCGGGGAGGGATGACATTAAATAAAAGTAGTAAATAACATAAAAGAAGCCCTGACAAAGATCATGTCTCTGGAGAGGATTCCACTAAACCCAGTGTGCTCCTTTCTCAGAGAGCTCCTCTGCACATACTGCTAAGCTTTGTGTCAACTGACCTGCCAACCTGACTCCCATATGCAGGGATTGGACACCTATCCTGACCTAAGGCAGCCATCAATTCAGGTCAGAGGGGAGTAAGCTTGTGGTGTGAGAATGTTGCCCCTGTAGGGGTCCTTGCACTTGGTGGCACCACTAAGGAACTCTTGGGGAATTCTAAACAGACACACAGACACATAGGGTATTAGAAGTAGTGCTGTCGTCACAGGGAAGAGACATCTGCCTCAGTGCTCTTGAGGGCTGAATGCTGAGACTTCCGTTCTTGGCAGGGGCTTACAACCCATTACAAGAAGGGTGGGGCTTGGCAGAGGATACACCGATGCAGAATACATTTTAGGACTTTTCTCCCTTTAGATAAATGAAATTGCTTAGCTACATGATTAATATGTTGGTCCAACAGTCTAAGTAGATGGCGTATTACTCTAAGGTATTAATCCTGGTCTAGTGATACATTAATTTCATAATATTTTCATCATAATATCTTTTCAGCATGAGTATTAGTAATCTTTCAAAATAAGATAATCTTTAACAAGAGAGATACTACTTACCATCCTAGTAATAAGCATTCTTTGCCTTTTAGGTATTACAAATGTAAAAGTTATTCAGTAATTGCTCCTTGTGGGAGTGAAGAGGAGAAACAGAATATACAGTGCACTGCTGGATGCTGGAATTTCTGACTTCAATTACATGAAAACCCTTTCCCCCCTTGTATAATTCATAGTTCCTGAAATTTCTAGTATCAGCCTAAATTTTAAACCATCTTATCATGTTATTATTTTTTTTTTTTTTAAAGAAAAGAAATAGGCAGGATGATGAGTATTTTATCAGCAGTGGGATTTCTCACCAAGATACAAAAGACACAGGGTACATGAGAATTGTGACTGTGATTTAATACTTTTTATTATATCCTGCCTTCTACTTGCTTTGGGTTTAGTTTGCTCTTCCTTTTCTAGCTTCTTTATAGTGAAACTGTAGATTATTGCTTTGAATTCTTTACTCTTTTCTAATACATACATTTCCCTCTAACCTCTGCTTTAACTATGTCCCATTATATTATTTTTTAAAAATTTTGAATTGGTTTTTAGAGACAGAGAGAGAGAGAGGAAGAGGTAGACGGAGGGAGGGAGGGAGGGAGAGCAGGAGGGGGGAGAGAGAGAGTGAGAGAGCAAGAGAGAGAGAGAGAGGTAGGGAGAGAGGGAGAAACATTGATGTGAGAGCGCAACATTGATCCGTGCCTTCTCCATGCCCCCTACCGGTGATGGAGCCCACAACCCAGGCATGTGCCCTGACCGCAACCTTTCAGTGCAGGGGACTATGCCCAACCAAGCCATACCAGTCAGGGTGTTGTGCAACCACTACCTCTGTCTAAATCCAAAACATTTAATCTCTCTAAATTTAATAAAACCCTGTACCATGAAGAAGTTACTCTCTATGCCTTCCCTCCCTGCAGAACCAGCCACCACCAAACTACTTTGTTTCTATGGATTTACCTATTCTGGATATTTCATATATATGGAATCATTATATGAGACTTTTTGTTATCTGGCTTCTTTTACTTTGCATAACATTTTTGAGGTTCATATCCATGTTGCAGTATGTGTCAGTACTTAATTTCTTTTCATGGCTGAATAATACTCCATTGTATATATATCCCACAATTTGTTTATCCATTCATTCCTTGATGGACTTTTGGGTTCCTCCACCATTTGGCTATTGTGAATAATGCTACTATGAACATTTGTGTTCAAGGACTTGCTTGAGTAACTATTTTCAATTCTTTTGGGTATATTCCTAGAAGTGGATTACTGGGTTATATGATAATTCTATGTTTAACTTTTTGAGGAATCACCAAACTGTTTTCCACATGGCTATATACCATTTTACATTCCTACCAGTAATGTATGAGGATTCAAATTTCTTAATATCCTCACTAACACCTGTTTATTTATTCTGTGCTTTTTATTTTTTAAATACCCATCCTCACCGGTGTGAAGTGCTATTTCATTGTGGTTTTAATTTGCACTTCCCTAATTAATGATGATGTGGACCACGTCATGTGCTTATTTCATTTGTGTATCTTTGGAGGAATGGCTATTTAAGTACTTTGCCCATTTTAAAATTGAGCTGTCTTTTTATTAAGTTGTAAAAGTTCTTTATGTATTCTGGATACTAAACCCTTATTAAATATATGATTTACAAATATTTCTCCCATATTGTAGTTTGTCTTTTCACTTTCTTGATGTCCTTTGATGCACAAAAATTTAAAGGCCTAATTTATCTTACTTTTTCTTTTCTTTTTTCTTTTGTGGTTCATGCTTTTGATGTCATATCTAAGAATCCATTGCCAGTTCAAGATCATGTAGATTTACCTCTATGTTTTCTTTTGAGTTTTAGTCTTATCTTTAGGTCAGTGGTCCATTTTCAGTTAGTTTTTGTATAGGACATGAGGGGGAAGTCCAGCTTTATTCTTTTGCATGTGAATATCCAGCTGTCCAGCACCATTCTTTAGACGATGCTTTGCCCACTGAATGGTCTTGGCACTCTTGTCAAAAATCAATTGGTCACAGATGTTTGGGGTTTATTTCTGGACTCTCAAATATACTCCATTGGTCTATGTCTATCTTTATGCCAGTACCACAGTTTTGATTACTGTAACTTTATAGTAAGTTTTGAAACTGGGAAGAGTGAAGTCTTCCAACCCTGTTTTCTTGTTTCCCAAAACTGTTTTGGCTATTTGAGGCCCCTTGCAATTCCATAAGAATTTGATGACTGGCTTTTCCATTTCTGCAGAAAGATGATTGGAACTTTGATAGGGACTACACTGAATCTGCAGATTGCATTGGTTAGTCATCCTATTATTTTGGTTTGCTGTATTTTCATTTGAGAGATGTTCCATGTATGCTTGAGAAGAACGTGTATTCTGCTGTCATTAGGTAGTGTGTTTCATAAACACCAGTTACGTCAAGTTGGTTGATAGTGTTGTTTAACTCTTATGCATCCTTGGTGATTTTTGGTGTAGTTGTACTACCCATTATTGAGAGTGAGATATTGAAGTTTTCAATTGTTATTGTTGAATTACCTATTTTCCCCTTTAATTCTGTCAGTTTTTGCTTCATGTATTTTGGGGTTCAGCTGTTAGGGTAGCAAATGTTTAAAATTGTATCTTCCTGATTGACTATTTTATTATAAAATGTCTTTGTCTTTAGTAATTTCTTTTGTTTTAAAATCTATTTTGTCTGATATTGGCATAGCCACTTTAGCTCTCTTATGCATATTCTTTGCAAGATTTATCTTTCTCTATCATTTTGTGTCTTTGAGTCTAAAGTATGTCTCTTGTAGACGGTGTATAGTTGGACCGTGTGGGTTTTTTTTTAATCCAGTCAGCCAATGGCTGTCTTTTAATTGGACTAATGTATTCAATATTATTATTTCTATGCTTGGATTTATGTGGCATTTTGCCATTTCTTTTCTATATGTCTCATGTCCTTTTTCTGACTTTTTTGGTATTAATTGGATATTTTCCAGTGTACCATTTCTGAAATGAAGGGTGCAAGATGTAGTCAAAGCAAACCACAGACCATTTAGAAATTAATCACATTGGGGGGGGAAAAGTATTGCACTGAGAGAAAAATTCATAATCTTCAATACTTGTATTATCAATCTAAAAAGAATTATGAAAATAGTGAACAAAAGAATTTACTGTAAAAGCTAGAAAAAGAATAAATCAAACAAAATAAACCAAAAGAAGGCATTAACAAAGGTCAAACAAAAATAGAAAAATTAAAACAAACAAAAAATTCACTTAAACCTAGATTAGATACATGATTTTATAGTAATATAAATAACTAAAACTGGCTCAAGAAAAAATCCTGAAAATATAAAACTGTCTTCACAAAAAGGCCTCAGACCCTGAGGGTAATGGATATGGAAGTCAATCTAAACTTCTACAGATAGCCCTGGCCAATGTGGTTCAGTTTGTTGAGCGTTGTCCCATACACCAAAAGGTCACTGGTTCAATTCTTGGTTGGGGCACATGCCCAGGTATTGATATTTTTCTCATTGATGTTTCTCTCTCTGCCCCTTTCCTTTCCTCTCTTTCTCTAAAAAAAAAAGTCAATAAAACATATTTAAACTTCTACAGATAATTCCTCTGCTATCCAGAGAATTACAGATCCACAGAAGGAGCTGGGAGAAGGGGAGGAAGGAAAATGTCTCAGCTTATTTAACGTGGTAAGCATAATCCTGAAACCAAAAGCAAAACTATACAGCCAGAGTTCATAAACTCTGAGGCCTTGTGAATATGTTTTGTTTCACCTACACAAAGTTTTAACAACTGAGATAGTAGTTTAAATTTGGGAGATTTAACATAAAATTTGCAATTTTCAACTTTACATGGGAAAAGCTCAGATGATCTGATAACTCTGGGGCTTCATTCTTACATGGCAACAGTTGCTTGGATCTGAGTGGATTTGGGGCTTCTAAGCTGCCATGTTGCTGCACAACTGAGAGGGGAGGAGGGGCATGCCTGGGATGAGGTCAGCATGCTCTCATTTGTCACAATTTCCCCACCTGCTATCACTCCTTAACTATGAACCAAATGTTGGTGGGCACTGATTGTGCTTTTGCTGTTATTTTTCTCAAATAAGATAAATATTTCTAACTCTATAAAAGCGTGAATTTTATAATCCAATAATGAATTACCAGAAAGGGAAACCAAGAGAATAATCCTATTCAAAACTGGTTCAAAAAGAATAAAGTACCTAGGAATAAATTTAACCAAGGATGTAAAAGACTTGTACTTGGGAAATTTGAAGACACTATAGAAAAAAACTGAAGAAGATACAAATAAGTGGAAGCATATACCGTGCTCATAGGTAGGATGAATTAACACCATTAAAACATCCATATTACCCAAAGCAATCTATAGATTCAACACAATTCCTATCAAGATACTAATGGTGTATTTCATAGAACTAAAACAAATATTCCAAAAATTTACATGGAACCACAAAAGACCCCAAATAGCAACAGTGATCTTGAGAAAGAAGAACAAAGTTGGAGGAATCATGCTACCTGATATCAAACTATACTACAAAGCCATAGTAATCAAAACAGCATAGTATACAGACATAAAAACAGACATACAGATCAATGGAACAGAATAGAGAGCCCAGAAGTATAATCACGCCTTTATAGTCTATTAATATTTGACAAAGGAGGTACAAACATACAATGGGGTAAGGACAGTCTATTCAATAAATGGTGTTGGAGATCTTGGGAAGATATTTGCAAAAAAATGAAACGAGACCCCTTCTTACACCATATACTAGAATAAACTCAAAATGGATTAAAGACTTAAATGTTAGACTCAAGACCATAAAAATTCTAGAAGAAAACATAGGCAGTAAAATCTCTGACATTTCTCTTAGCAATATTTTCTGATATACCTTTCTCAGGCAAGGGAAACAGAAGAAAAAATAAACAATGGTACTATATCAAACTAAACAATTTTTGCATCAATAAAATGAAAAGACAATGAATGGAAGAACATATTTGCCAATGATAAATCTGATAAGCGTTAATATTCAAAATTTATAAAAAACTTAGAAAAACCGCCCGGTCGGGCGTGGCTCAGTGGTTGAGCGTCGACCTGGGATCCAGGCGATCAGGGTTCAATTCCTGGTCAGGGCACATGCCCGGGTTGCGGGCTCAATAAATGACTCTCTCGTCGGTGTTTCTATCTCTCTCTCTCCCTCTCCTTTCCTCTCTCTGAAATCAATAAAGATATATTTTAAAAAAACAAAAAACTTAGAAAAATCAACACCAAAAAACAAAATGAAAAACCAACAACATCAATCTAATTAAAAAATGGGCAAAGAACCTGAATATACACGTCTCCAAAGAGGACATACAGACAGCCAATAAGACATATGAAAAGATGTTCAACGTCACTAATCATCAGAGAAATGCAAATTAAAACTACAATGAGATAACACTTCACACCTGTTAGAATGGCTACCATCAATAAATCAACAAACAAGTGTTGGCGAAGATGTGGAGAAAAGGAAACCCTCACGCACTGTTGGTGGGAACGCAGATTGGTGTAGGCACTGTGGAAAGCAGTATGGAATTTCCTCAAAAAATTAAAAATGGAACTGCCTTATGTCCCAGCGATTTCACTTCTGGGAAACACTAATTTGAAAGAATGTATGCACCCCTATGTTCACTGAAGTGTTATTTACAATAGCCAAGATTTGGAAGCAGCCCAAGTGTCCATCAGGAGATGAGTGAATAAAAAAGCTGTGGTACATTTACACAATGGAATACTACTGGGCTATATAAAAAAGAAATCTTACCCTTTGTGACAGCATGGATGGACCTGGAGAGCATTACACAAAGTGAAATAAGCCAGTTAGAGAAAGACAAGTACCATATGATTTCACACATATGTGAAATCTAATGAACAAAATGAACTAACAAGCAAAGTAGTGACAAAAACTCATAGACACGGACAACAGTGTGGTGATTGTAGGGGGTGGGGGAGTGAGGAGTGGAGTGAGGTGGAGGAGGGTATAGGGAGGATAAATGGTGATAGACAGAGACTTGACATGGAGAGGTAAACACACAAAACAGTGTACAGATGGTGTATTATAGAACTGTGCACCTGTGGGTTCCATCTCTGGTTGGGGTGAGTGCAGGAGGCAACCAATAGATGTTTCTCTCTCCCTTCCTCTCTCTAAAGTAAATTTAAAAAACATTTTAAAAAATAAAGGGAAGAGTTGGCTGTGATAATCTAGATAGGTCAATTGTATTTAAGACACCTGCTCACAGAAAATAAATCCACAATCAGTTATAACTCCCTGGAAAAGCACAGGGTACCAGATAGAAATCAATACAATGCTGTTTAACGGAGCAGTCATGAAAGATTAATTTGCTTTTAAATTAAAGGACTTGAGTCTGTTCAGTCTACAGACTGGGTAACTTAATAAGTAAATTCAAGTATACAAAAGTTTATTAGAAGGTGCTTAATTTGCTCTACATATGGACCTCCTTTTCTAAATTGCAGCTTAAAAAGTTGCTGAGCTGTGGGTGACTCTATTTCAAACCCTGAACCCTTGAGAAGGTGCGATCTCTAGACCCTGTTCAAGTTACTGTGGCAGAAGTGGCAAGAGAGTCCTTTATAAACCTTGATAGGTTACCTCCCTCCCATTCTTGAGGGTTCTGGGTAGAGCAGATTAATTCTAATACTTTACTGGTGAATTCTCAGTTACCAGAAAAGGTACTGGTTTTTCAGAATTCCTACAGGAGCTCAGAATCTCTGAAGAGGAATAAATTGAATGCATATTGTTTGTCCTAAAACTGAAACAAGGAAGTTTAGTAAAACCACAAGCAATTCTAGAGTGGTAAAACGAGAACAAGCTAACAAAGGAAAAATACAGCCCTGAAAAGAGAAAACAGTGTCTCTGTGGCTTAGAAATTCATTAGCCAGGAAATGAGGGTAAATCAGAGGGCTCCATGGAAGATACCATAGCTGAGGCATTTGCAGACTCTGAGCTTAGCTACTCCCCACTCTGGAACTGTAGGAAAGTCTCAATTTCCTCATGTGTAAAATAAGGCTAGTTACAACATCTGTCTCTGGGGGATGTTCCTGGCATACAGCAGTGCTCATCATCATGATCAAGGTCTTTTGGTTTTTTGTTGCAAGGTTGGCATTGAGGTTAATGTTTGAATATTCCTGAGTCAGGGATAATTTGAGCCCGGCCACATCTCCCTGGGCCACACTGTTTCAGATACAAATCTTTGAGCCTGGGCTACAAGTGGACTCCTGTGTAAATCAAAAAAGCCTATCGGTTTTTGGATCTTACTTTTAAAGAATTCTATCTACATAAAGCAGCATCTA
This sequence comes from Miniopterus schreibersii, assembly GCF_964146895.1. Taxonomy (NCBI): domain Eukaryota; kingdom Metazoa; phylum Chordata; class Mammalia; order Chiroptera; family Miniopteridae; genus Miniopterus; species Miniopterus schreibersii. The sequence goes on from NC_138110.1 coordinate 65,128,753, forward strand.
AGATGCTCATGACTAACTGAGCAAACCTCAAATAGTAATGAATCCAGAAAAGTGTACAGGCTGCCTGGTATTTTGACACTGGTGAAAATTAACTTAATCTTCTAGATATTATAGTCCCAAGCATGGTATCCTTTGTTTACCGGGATCATTTTGTTTTTTTAAGAAAGATATGGGAAGACTTCATCCTTAAGATGACTTCAGGCAGGCAATGGAACAGCTGAGCAGATGAAAGATGTTATTTCAATATTTTGGAGGGTGAGTCTGGTTTTGCTGACTATTTATTCTCAAATATTCTGAAAAGGTCACAGCATTCCAGAACAGTGAATAATTCTCTAAGTGGGTTTTTTCCTTTTTTTTTTTTAATCTTCACCCACGGATATTTTTTTCCATTGCTTTTCAGAGAGTGGAAGGATGAGAAACAGAGAGATAGAAACATTAATGTGAAAGAGATACATCAATTGGTTGCCTCCTGCACACACCCTGGATTGGGGCTGGGGATCGAGCCTGCAAACAAGGTATATGTTCTTGATGAGAACTGAACCTGAGTCTGAGGGCCAATGCTCTAACCACTGAACCAAACCAGCTAGGGTTAAGTGGGTTTTTTTTGCATGTGCTTTTTATTGTTCAAAATATTACAGATGTCCCTTTTCTGTCCATTGACCCCTTCCCCCCTCACCTAAGTGGGTTTTTAAGAGTCAAAACTTGCCATATCATTAGCCCTGGAAGCTCTTTACTGCTTGAGAACATTTTACAAGACCACTACCAATATTCATCATGCAAAACAGTATTACTTTGATTTTATAGATGGATATATTAATGACTATACAAGTGTGTGATCCCTTCCCCGCCCTTCAAGATCAGAAATGAGAGATAAGTGGTTCAGGTCAGATGAAGCCTTATAGGTATATGTTCCCAATATGCTCACTATATATCTACAGTTGGGTTTAGTCTCTGACTGATCAGTTGCCCCAGGGGTTACCGAGCTCGTTGGGAAAAATTCACATTAACTAACTCATAAGAGGTTGGCTCATAAATCATAATATCAGCTCGTGAATTAAAACTAGGAAATGTATCTAGCAGGTCTCTCTTGGAAGATCCTGTGCATTAACCCAATTACAGAAAAGAGAATGACATTGTTAAAAAATTATTTATTTATTTTTGTTAATCCTCACCTAAGGATATTTTTTTCCATCAATTTTTAGAGAGAGTGGTCCAGTGGGAGGGAGGGGGAGAGTGCCCCAACCAGGGAGGGGATCAAATCTGCAACACAGGCACCTGCCCTTGACCAGGAATTGAAACTTTGACCCTTCAGTGTGGGAGGCCGACCCTCTATCTACTAAGTCATATTTGCCAGGTCTATTTATTATTTATTGATTGATTTTAGAGAGAGGGAAAGAGAGAGAGAGAAACATTGATCGGTTGCCTCCCGAACCCACCCCAACTGGGGATCCAACCCAAGATCATTGGGTGCATGGGAGGACACTCCAACCAATTAAGCCACACCAGCCAGGGTGAAAATGACATATTCTTAAGAGATGTTTTCATGACGTTGTCAGCTCTTCTCCTCTAAAAGGACATTTCCATTTAGAGGACCAGTATCAGCTACCAGAAACAGCTACTAAAGGAGCCTTCCTTCTTTAGTGGAAGAGATAAAAATGGCAAACGCTCCTTGGTTTTCTCTTGTTTATCATTAACCAGATTGTAGTAGACTCCTCACATTCCAAAACCTTTTTTCCCTTTCTTCTAATCAGAATTTTTAGCTGGGCACATGGGTACATTTCCCAGCTTCCTTGCAGCTGTGAATGGCCACAAGTCTCAAATCTAGCCAATGCAATGGATGCACATAGAAGTGTCTGGGAATTATGCTTAATACAGCACTTCTACCTTCTGTTTCATCCCTTTCTCCACCTTGCTCCCTGTAACGTGTATGCTACCATCTTGCTCACTAAGAATATGGTTTACATCCAAGAGGAGGGTAGAGTGCTAAGAGGGAAAAAGGGATAATCAGTAAAAGGTCCCTGATGCCATGAAGCTCCATAATCTTGTTTTAAGGCACTTATTTTAGGTTTTCTGTCACTCACAGCTGAACCCATCTATCTAACATACTGATGTTCTAGGTGAGCACTATTTTATTTTATTTTTAAAAAATATGTCTTTATTGATTTCAGAGAGAGGAAGGGAGAGGGAGAGAGAGATAGAAACATCAATGATGAGAGAGTCATTGATGAGCTGATTCCTGCATGTCCAGTACCAGGGGTTGAGCCCACAACCCGGGCATGTGCCCTGACCGGGAATTGAACCACGATATCCTGGATCATACGTCGACACTCAACTGCTGAGCCATGTTGGCTGGGCTAGGTGAGTACTATTTTAAATTATTTTGTATTAATAGACAATTTGGAATATCAGACCATGGATCCTAATTCTACTTTAGAAAAACATGATTTTTGCTTAGACTATACATACCATTAGCCTTTTGTTATGACATATTAGATAATTAGTTAGAACACAGGAAATCTGACATTACAATGCAATTTTCCTGATATGATGTAGGTAGTAGCCTGGAATCATCAATGATACATTTACTAATTATTTTCACAGAACCACAGAGTTAAAGATCGTCAGCACTAATTAAGTATTAGATCAATTGCTCCACTTTTACAGAGGAAGAACCTGAGGCACAGAGAAGCTGAGTTTTCCAAAGTCAAATGGCTGGCTTTTTTTTTTTTTAAACTACAGCCACAAATTTGAGGGGGGCTTATGTTCTGAGGATTATATTTATATATATCCTGTTTCCAACAACTCATTTATACTAATACATAATCACTGCTTATCTCCAAATAAAATACCTAGCACTTAGCTCATCAGGCTCACATAAAAATAAAAAATGTAGCATGTAGCTAAAGGTATAATATAATTTGTCTGAGTTATGCAGAACACTGAGCAGTAAAGTTAGCTACAAGGGAAAAATAGCAAATAAAAATGACGGTGCAACAGTTTTAGTTAAAATAGTCCCATAGAGAGTTGTACATTATTGTTATCCATATTGAAAGATGTACCAACAATCATGACATTATTCATAAACACAAATGGCATAAATCATTTCCACATTCTATACTGGAACACCATTCTTTGGTTTGCAGCTACAGTAATTGTTTATAGGGCTTTTCTCATCTTTGTGACTAATACCAGTTATGGAACACCAGTCAACATTCTTTATTTTTAAAAAGGTCACTTCATCCCTTCTTCCTACAGGATAGGTCAGTGTCCCTCTAAGCATCTTACTATAACAAAAAGAGAACATGGATAAACTTTGAAAATATCAAAGTTATGAAAAGAAGCCAGTCACAAAGGACCACGTGTTATATGATTCCATTTTGAAAGGCCCAGAATAGGAAAATCTATAGAGACAGAAAGAGATTAGTGACTGCTTAGGGCAGGAAAGGGGTGGCATGACTGGGAAGTGATGGCTAAGGCAGTAGGATTTCTTTCTGGGATAATGATAATGAGAATGTTCTAAAATTGATGTGGCAATGGATATACAACTCTGTGAACATACCAAAAGCCATGTAAAGTATGCATTGTATACTTTAAATGGGTGAGCTATATGGGATATAAACTAAGTCTCAATAAAGCTGTTTAAAAAGGGGGGGGGAGGAACTGACTTAAGACAACCATCAAAAATGGTATGTCCACAATCTCCTCAAAAGTTAAGAAAGTGCAGGGCAGTTAAGTAGTCAGAATTTTTTACATCATCTGACCACTAGTGGAATAGAACCTCTAACCAGCCACAGCTCAGTAACCAGGCTAGCTGGCAGCATAGCTGGTCTCATATTTATGAAAAGAAGAGAACTGAGATTGTTTTTGTGTTCATTCTTCCATTGTCCCATCCCTTGCCTAACAAGAACAATCATTATGAGGGCACTTTATTAAAGGAGATAAATTACACTCACAATAACCCTGAAGTTTTTCAATTATAATAAATTCAATAACTCTGAAGCATTCCATTATAACTATCCCTATTTGAGGCTAAGAGAGATAGTGATTCACCAAGGTCACACTATTAACAAATAGTAGGGCCAGAACTTATTCAAGTCTCACATGCTTTTCACTACATCACCCTACTTCTTTTTTGCCTTTATGAATATAAACTTGCAACTTACTTGTGTAAAAATATATGCTTAGGTTTTTAAGAGCTGGAAGTTAGTCTGAATAAAATCTAAATGCAGGCTCCACCAATTTCACTATATTTATGGTGAGTTATCTTAGCCTAAAGAAAATCCTGAAATTCTTCATGAGGAGCCATTTTCTTCAGCTTTAAGGAACTTTTAAGTGAGATCATACGTAAAATGTCAGAAGAATATTAAAATTACAACCTCAGATCTAATAAATTCAGAATTAAACTATATACCTTGACTTCATTAAATGTAGGGGTTTTAATTTCATGAAACTTCATTAATAAGAAACAAGTTTCTTACCACAAGATGTACAATTTCTATAAATGAAGACTGAACAATACCTGGCACTTAAAAGATACTCAATAAATATGTATTAACATGAATAAAGGTAAGATGGTAAATCAAAGCAGCATACTGGATGAAATAATTGAAACATCCCTTAAAAGACAATAACCACCTTTGTTTCTGGCAGAGGTTAGAAAAGGAGAATACACAAGCTTTGGGGCCTCCAGAGAGCAGAGCTTCAACTCCACTAATCCCTGTGTGCACCACTCTCTAGCCCAGACAGCACTTAACAAACAAGGAAACAGGACAAAGGCTGCATGATGAGATCTAAGCCCAGGAACTATTGGCTGCATTAAGCGAGGACAAGGAGACAACATAGTTGAAACACAACTTTCAGAGGGCTCTTCCCATTTTCAGCCAAAAATTGAAATCAACTCTATCAACACCTAGCCTAATAACTTGCACACAGTAAGTGTTCAACAGCATCTCTTAATTCAACAGGTAGGAAAACGTAATTTTCAGCACTAAAACCATGTTAGTATCCTGATGAGGAAAAATCAGCTTTTTTGCTTAGTTCAACAGACTATAAAATAAGTATGCTGATCTCATCTATGGTCTTTTGAGGCATTCTTTTATAATGACATTCTTTATCTTTCAGAAAAGACCCACAGTATTATTATTTTTAAATAAACAGCATAATCATAGCAAGGGTTTACCTAAGGAGAAATCACACTAGCACATACTTTTAATGGCCTTCTCAAATAGTATGTTTAGAGGTTGTCTAGAAATGGTCACTAATCTAAGAATACTGACCTGTTTAATTTTCATTTGATATCAAGTTTATTTTCCCCAGAATACAGAAGTTGAGAAGATGACTAAAACCAAACTTGCTTAAGGAACAATGGAGGACAAATAAGTAAGGCTTTATTCGGCATAACTTTATTCAGTAATTTTACTGAATAAAAATGTGAAGACATTAAGTTATACAAGAGGTATTATGAGAAACTATGATCATAGAACTTTCTCCCATAAAGTATAATTTAAATAAAAAGAATGATATTCAACGGAGAATTCTCCCTGGCTTTAAACATATTTAAACATTAATTCTATAACACATAACCTTAATTTCTTTAGTCTACAAACAATTTCATGAAAAAACATACACCAACAATATTTTAGACACACACACACACACACACACACACACACACACTACGAAGAATGAATGGATTAGACATTTAGGGTCCGAGCCAAATTGACTCCAGAAACCCCCCAATTTTTAAATCCCTACCTAGTATTCTTTCCTCTCTACTGCTTGATTCCAGTCTATAAAAGGCTTTCATGTATCTCCAACTTTAACTTTCAGAGCAATTGGCATATATATCTCACTTGTGAAAGAAAAGCAATCATCCACATTTTGCTGTAGAACTCAGAATTTTATTGTAATACTCATTAAAACAAAAGATAAATTCAATTCCTTTTATTCTGATTCACAAACTCATTATCTTTTATCAAGAACACAATAGTATAAAATTATTTGGCAGTCTCTCATACAAAATGTACTTCAAGGTAACCCCAAACAGCCCTAGTTGATGAAGTAAAGGTATTTACAGAACTCCTGCTAGTAAATATGGAAGAAATATCAAAATAAGAAAATCACCATTTTGCCACATTGGGGGAAATAAATGATACTGACATGATCATCAGTGGGGTCTTTTAGCATCACAAGAAGTGGGGTAGCCAGACACAACAGGCCTCCTAAGCATTCTTGCCAAAAAACTTAAACCTGATTTTAATCAAGCTTCTAGAATTAACTTTCATTTGTAGGAAACACAGGTAACAGAGCAACAAACTGACACCACGATGAAGCAAATAGACAAATCCCAAATTTGAGAAGTTCCAGTACTACTGACCTGGTTCCTGCAACTAGTTCATGGCACACAAAAAAAGGTGGGGAGAGAGGGAGGGAGGAGAAACTGCCCTAGATCAAAATAGACATGAGAGACAAAATGACCAATTGTGATCTGTGGACTCTGAATCCCACTGTGAACAAGCCATCTCTAAAAAGATATTCTTGAGGCAATTGGGCAAGCCTGAATAGGGTCTGGCTATTAGATGATACCAAGGAGTTACTGTCAATTTTATTAGGTGTGAGAATGATGTTTTGGTTCTATAAGACAACATTCTTATTTTTTAGAGATGCATATAGAAGTATGTCAGGGTATATATACAGAAATGCCTAGAATTTGCTTTAAAATACCTCAGCAAAGAAAGATGAAAGAAAAAGAAATAAATGAAACAAATATGGCAAATTCTTGATAATAGTTGAATCTGAGTGATGGGCATATGGGGATGTGTTGTACTATCTCTCTACTTGAGTATATTTACAATATTTATAATAAAAATGTTTTAAAAAATTAGCAGAGAAGCCTGAAAAAAAGTACAAGTAAATCAACTAAGTAATATTAATCTCAGGCAGAATATAAATAGATCAATGAAAAAAAGTAACACAGTATTTGATTATTTAAAAATTGAGTGAGTTGCCTGGCTGGTGTGGCTCAGTGGTTAAGCACTGACCTATGATTCAGGAGATCTCGGTTCCATTCCCAGTTAGGGCACATGCCCGGGTTGCAGGCTTGGTCCCCTGTGGGGGGCATGAAGGAGGAAGCCAATCAATGACTCTCTCATCACTGATGTTTCTCTCTCTGAAGTCAATAAAGATATATTAAAAACAAAACAAAACTGAGTGAGTTATATGGAAAGCATCAATTTTCTCCTTGTATCATATGCTCAGTGCTATAGACTAAATGTTTGTGTCCTCCCTTCCCCCCCAAGTTCATATATTGAAACCTAAATCCCAGTGTGATATCTGGAGGTGATTAGGTAAAGAGGATAGAGCCCTCATTAATGAGATTAGTGCCCTATAAAAGAGGCCCCAGATAGTTTCCCTGTCCCTTCCACTATGTGAGGAATCAGCAAAAAGTACTGTCTATGCACCAGGAAGTGGCCCTCACCAGACCCGGAATCTCCCAGGGCCTTGATCTTGGCCTTCCCAGCCTCTAGAACGGTAAGGAATTTTTGTGGCTTATAAGACACCCAGACTATGGTATTTTGTTATAGCAGCCTGATCAGACTAAAACAGACAACTATATAATATAGTTTTACTCCTGAAGCATATTCTACTGAAAACCCATAGTAGAGAACAAGCAGTTTTACAGAATAGATTTTTTAAAAAAGCCCTAGCTGGTTTGCCTCAGTGGTTAGAGCGTTGGCCTGCAGACTGAAGGGTCTCGGTTCGATTCTGGTCAAAGGCATGAACTGGGTTGCAGGCTCAATCCCCGGCCCAGTCCCAATCATTGTGTGTCTCTCACATCAATGTTTCCCCCCCCCCCACTCTCTCTGAAAAGCAATGGAAAAAATATCCTCAGGTGAGGATTTAAAAAATTAAAAAAGAATTTTTAGGAATGCAGCTGCCTGTTTTCTCCCCTCAGAACTGTGCCATGATTTTATATAATTCTGGAGTTCTAAATGGATAGTGATAGCGAACTGAAATAGAGAAAATTGATACAAAGAAAAGTCACAGCTGCATTTTGAACTGAATGCTGTTTTTCTTTTTGTGTAATCATTTGATCAGTTTTCTATGAACCCAGGACCTACTTCACATCCCTCCTGAAAGCATATTTTAACTTTTAGTATGCAAAATTTATAATGTATTCCACAGATAGTGTTGACTAAGACTCTGTGGAGCTCCATTTTCAAATTATCTTCCAAGTAGTTTAAAGTAAACCAAACAGGAAATCAATAATCTTCCAGAAACATCTTCAAAGCATAAAGCAAGATTTTATTTCTAATAGAGCAGGGGTTCTTAAGCTGAAAATCTTTCTATAGAAAAAAAATCTACACATTTTTCAAAGGGTTTTATCATAGCTCTGAAGGCCTTCTAGAAACCCTTGTAATATAGTGTTCTCCTGGATAAGCAACTCTGAACAATGTACAAATTTATCAACTAACACTAAAGGCCTCCCATGAACTGGCTTGGATTATTCAACCATAATCTCCACTATTTCTCCAAGTACCACACTTTAGTCAAATGAAGATGGCTCCCTATCTTTGCAACTACTACTATCTGCATATTCCAGGCTACCCCAACCATCTCATAAAAGTCTATCTATCCTTCAAGATGTTACAAGTAATACAGCCTCCTTGAAGCCTTCCTTTATTCCCCCAACCTTCCTCCGAACTTCAGTCTTTGGTCCTTCGATACTTCCAATACCATTCTCCATTTTGTATCATGGTCTACTGAATACTCATCTAATATGGGATTCTGTGTGATAGAGCAGTCAAAATTAAAATGATCACCAAGGAAGTTCTTACCACCTGCAATCAGTTGAACGGTGACCCCCACCAAAAGATATGTTCATGTCTTAACCCCAGGAACCTGTGAATGTGACCTTATTTGGAAAAAGAGTCTTTGCAGATATAATTAAGATAAGGATCTGGAGATGAAATCATTTGGGGTTATCCAGGTGGACCCTAAATCCAATGACAGTGTCTTTATTAGAGACAGAAAGAGGAGAGGGCCATGTGAAGACAGAAGCAGAGATTGGAGTTATGTAGCCTATAAGCCAAGGTACATGTGGAGCCACCAAAAGCTGGAATAATCAAGGAAGGACTCTCTCCTAGTTTTTGGAGGGAATGTAGCAGACCTGCTAACACTTTGATTTCAGACTTCTGGCCTCCAGAACTTTGAGAGAGTAAACTTCTGTTGTTTTAGGCCACCAATTTTGTGACAATTTGCTAGGGCAACCTTAGGAAACTATATAGCTTCTTTGTCCCATTCTAAGTCTAACAAGTCATTTTTATTTTTTTCATCTTTATTTACTGCAGTAGTTTTGCAGTGATTATTTCAAGAGCATCAAAATATAGATGCTCCCCAAATCTCATATTATTCTCCAGCTATTTTCTGCAAAGGTTTTGAAATTTTCTTTATCAATGGTCTTCCAAAAATGCCAGTGCAAGATAGTATCTAAATAGTAAAGATATATATTCTTGTGAAAGTTGACAACATCAACTGCACTATGTGGTGGGTTAAAGGATGAAGTCTTGGGTTTTAAACCTGGCCCCTGACTTTTTGAACCTGAACAGGTCACCTCTTTGACTTTCTGTTTTATCATCCATAAACAACCCTTTGAGGGTTGCTGCTGTAAGGAGTAAATAAGCAATGCATGTAAAACTACTGGCATAAAATATTTTTGGCATAGGTTAGCTAAGGTGAAAGATGATTTTCAGGGTACAATATTGTCCCTGGCTATTGATATACTCGTCTATGATTTAAAAAAAAATATCTTTCTTATTACCATAAAACTTCCTTCAGGCTTGTTTTCAAGGACAATAAGTTTAACCAAAAACTTTTGTTTAATTACAGTCAAGCATGAGATGTCCAACAAATTTCTGAAAAAGTTTTGCAATTTCTTTTGCACTAAAGGAAAAGAAAGTCTATACCTTTGACTTCCCTTCCCACCCATTTCCCATAAATTAAATTAGCTCATACTTTGGTATTTCATTGTCTCCCAAACTCTTTCAATCTATGATGAAGAGCCTATCTGGATATACCTAGATTCTATTTCAAGTTTACAGCACTGAGCATAATTTTTTATTCTCAGAGTTGGGTAAGAACAATAAGGAGGTATAGGTAGTTCATAATTTTTTGGTTTTCCTGGATGAATTTAATAAACATAAGTAATGCAGCACCATTCAATCTCCAAATTCAGAAAAAAATTTTTTTAAATCCTCACTCGAGGATATTTTTTCCATTGCTTTTCAGAGAGAGTGGAAAGGGGGGAGAGAGAGAGAAACATCGATGTGAGAGAGACATCGACTGGTTGCCTCCCGCACACCCTGACTGGGGCTGGGGATTGAGCCTGCAACCAGGTACATGCCCTTGGCCGGAATCGAACCTGGGACCCTTCAGTCCAAGGGCCGATGCTCTAACTACTGAGACAAATCAGCTAGAGCAGAAAAAATTTTTTTAAGGTAACATAAAACATACTGATAGGCTGTTGTGAAGTTATTAATTTTGAGAATTCAATAAACACTGTCATCAAATGAATTGAATGCTCATACCTGTAGTACCATACTTGCACTTCCTTTGTTCTCAAATTATTATGACATAAGTTTGATAAAGGAAGAACAGTATCTGATACAAACATCTGTTTACTTAGGAAAATATAAATAACAGACAAAATGAGACACAGTTTTTAAGACAACACACATAATTAACCTCCTACAGACGAAGTCCATGGTTTATATAGGAGTAAGCTTTATGACAGATGAAAATTATTACTAATCCAAATGACCACAGCTTTAGAACGGGGTGGGAAATGTCATTTTGTCTGGCCATGCCAAGACAACTGCAGACGGGACTCGAAATTCAATAAATCTAGGAGCTTTTTTCATAGCTAACTTTTAAGTTGATAATTTTGTATGGCCTGTGAATGATGTTATAAATATTCAAATGGCCCTTGGCAGAAAAAAGGTTCCCCACCCCTGCTTTAGAAGAAGAAAACAACGAAAGGAACAGGCAAACCTCACTTTAAGAAAAGTCAATAAATAAAAACAGGAACTCCGAAAGCAGGTCAACTGGAAGTTATTTACAATATGAAAACATTCACTATAGATACTTTAGCCATAGCAACTCGAATACATCTAACAGTAGTGAATCCATAAAAACTCAAGTGTGCCCAGCTGGTGTTGCTCAGTGGTTGAGCCTACCCATGAACCTGGAGGTAATGGTTTCATTCCCAACAGGGCACATGCCTGGGTTGCAGGCTCGATCCCCAGTAGGGGGTGTGCAGAAGGCAGCTGATTGATGATTGTCTCTCATCACAGTTGTTTCTCTCTCTCTGAAATCCATAAAAACATTAAAACAAAAAAGACTCTATAAATATGTTAAAAAAACAAACTCAAGTGCATTACACTTTTCCAGAGCAAGTTCACAACTTAATGTGAGGTTCTAAAAAGTGTCTTCCTTTCCTTGTCATTCAGGCTTGCTCCAACTCCCTAGGCCTAGAGCATCATGGAGGCACAGAGCAACTCTCTGGTATCAGACTGGCCTTAGGGCAGATGGAGGGCTCAGGCTGGCTTTCCCAGGAATGGCCAACCAAAGTAAGGCCACTGGCCAGCTACTCCTGGGCCAGCTGGCATGGAACAAAGTGTCTGGTTCCTACCTCCAGAGCAGATGAGGCTCAGCCAGCTGGCTTTCAATGGACTGCACTAGTTGGAGTGCTCACAATTCCTTTCAAACCATCTGGCATTCTTTTTGAACCCTAAATTTACCCAACACTACACTCTGATGTCACAAATGCTCAGATAATTGGAGGAGTCCCCACTGCCTACCTAAATAAGAAAAGAAAGAGGCAGAGTAACTGCTAAGTTAATTACTTCAAGAATCAATTTCTAAAATTAACTGCTCTAAATTTTAGCTTGAATATTATTAGCCTTAAAATCTAAACTATTCCCATGATTATTAAGCAAACTTTCAAAATAAAAATCAAGACAAATAATAGTGGGAATAGGCTAAAACAGACATTTTAACATGCAAAAAGGTATAAGTCTCCTTTAAGGCTGGCAGGACACAACTTTTCCTACTCTGAACTTCTTCAAAGCCTATCTTTATCCCTCATGTGGCCCCTAGGGTGGACTTTGTATTGCTATACATATTTATCTTCCCAGCTGGCTAGTAAGTGAAAAAACAACAGTGTCTTACAGCTACTTAAAAAAATCTGTTGATGATGTATTGGATGTTTAAAAAGTTCCATTTCCAAAAATAAGAAAACTTAATGTGGAATAACATGAAGAAGGAACCTCACTCCTGGGCAAGCCAAATAAAGAACAGGACTTGGCTTGAAATAATATTTTATCAAGTGATCAAAATGATTAATCAAATGACCACACAAGATCATTTTACCAATCTATCGCATGGGATAATCTGGGAAATAGAGAGGCATAGAATCAGAAAAAAACCCATAAAACTAAAAACAACTGAATCACATTTATAGTCAATATACTCTAGGAGATATAAGTACTCTGGACAAAAATATTACAGTGACTAAGTCATATCAAATATTAGAAATTGGAGAAGGCTATACAAATAACTATAATTCCTTTTCATTACATTTACCCCCACACCAAGTATTGAATTTAGCACTTTACATGTTATCTCATTTGACCGACATAACAAACATACGAGGTGGGTACTACTCTTATTTACATCTTGCAGATGAGGAAACAGAGAAGTTAGGAAACCTGCCAAGGTCACATGGCAAAAAGTGAGAGCTAATATTCAACTCCAAGCAGTCTGACTCCAGAATCCAGGTGCAAGACTGCCAATGTTAAATTATATTTATGAAAGAATGAAATGTCATATAATGTAGGAAAAAAACTCAATCATTAATACAGTCTTCATAATTTTTTCAACCCTAAGTGTAGCAAAAAGTGGTGAATAATTTAAAAAAATAAATAAAAATTTATTTTGTTAGAAATTTTTAAGAGGAAAGAGCTATTCATTCTACCAGGTTAAAAATATCGGCTGTGCCCAGTCAGCGTGGCTCAGTGGTTGAGCATCGACCTAGGATCCAGGAGATCTTGGTTCGATTCCTGGTCAGGGCATATGTCCGGGTTGTGGGCTTGATCCCCAGTGGGGGTGTGCAGGAGGCAGCTGATCAATGACTCTCTCATCATTGATGTTTCTCTCTCTCCTTCTCTCTCTCTCTGAAATAAAGATATATTTTAAAAAAAAAGCCAGCTGTGCCTTTTTTTGCCAATATAACTGAGTAGGTACTTGTGTCAGTTGTTGTCCTGGGGGACATAGGTAAACAGGATAGATGAGGTCCTTGCCTTCCTGAAGCTGACCTTCCAGTGGAGAGGTAAGAGACAAAAATATCAGTCAACAACGTATTTTCAGAGAGTGCTATGTATTACACAAGAGGTAGGGAGGAAATACAGACTTCTGAGACACATACACATGCAGGTAAACAGAAGGGGATGAATGGGAAGTCAGGGAAAAGCTGCTTGTCGAAATTTTTTCTTCTGTTTTCAAAGATGGGCAATATCAGAGCATGTGTGTATGTTGACATGAATGGTATCCTGGAGAGTTGCTAATGCAAGAGAGCAGGCACAAATGCAGGAATCAAGTTCTTGAGAATTTATGAGGGGGAATACGGTGGGAGAGGAGTTGGCCTCCGATAGGAAGACAACAGAAAACACGGGTCCCTAAGGAAGGTAAATTTCTAGATTTAGTGAGGGGAAGAGGAGGGGTATCTGTCTAATAACTTCTAAACCCTCAATGAAGTATGAAGCCTGCTTATCAGTATGGGAAGGGGTGGGCTGCTTATGAGTTTAAAGAGTGGAGAGAAATTATTAGTCATAGGCAAAAAATCTTATTAGGAATCTGGTAGCTTTTTCCTGGGCAGTGCTGAGAGCCCACTTCAGATTTTTAATCATGACTCTGAAGTTCTCCAGTAATATTCAGCCACTAATGTGCACTCATGAAAAAGCTAGATGAGGGATAAGGCAGCTGTAAATAGAAAAAAAATTGATGGGTAAAAAAAAGTTAGAAAAAAAAGTATGAGATAAACACAAAGTCACTGACAATGTCCAATCAAGCTGTGGTCTACATAGCTACATTTATCTCCATCTTCTCAGCACAGAAATTCTTGCAAATAATATATGTCATATTTAGTTATGACATATTTATGAAGCTCAAAGAGTGTTTCTTTTTTGGTCATGAATGGTTCTGTCACATCCTACAATGGGTTTTTAAAAATGCACCTGGTAGCCTTTGTGTTGATTCCAAAGGTGACCGCATTTCATTGGTTGAAGAAATTTTGTCTGATGCCAGTGATGATTCCATTTAAAAGTAAAAAATAAAAAACAGCCTCCCTCCCACAAGGTGCATGCTATTGATCATTCCACTGTACTCCTAAATCATGATTTTGTCTTAAGACCAGACATTCTGGGGAGCATTCATATCTGCACAGGTTCAAGGAGAGGGAACAAAGACTCTACCTCTTGATGGAGGCATGTCAACAACATAAAAAAACAGCATATTGGGTGAGATGGGGTGTGTGTGTGTGTGTGTGTGTGTGTGTGTGTGTGTGTGTATACCATATAGTTATTTAGGGAAAATATTATCCGTCTCATGAGCAAAAAAAAATTTAAAAAGATGTTTCAAAGAACATCATGAAATATCAGGAACACCAGGGATAAACAGAAGATCCTAAAACTTTCCAGAGTGGGAGGAAAAAGGAAATGGGGATTAGGATGGCATTAGATTTCTCAAGAGCAATACTGGAAGCTAATGGAACAATGCTTTCAAAAGAGGGACACTAATTTTCAATCTATAATTCAATATCCAGTTAAACCATTACTCAAGTGTGAGGGTAAAATGACATTTCCAGACATACAACTAACTTCTGAATTTAGGAAGGAATTTCAAAGTTTGTATGTGCCCTTTCTGAGGAAGCTACTAAAGAATGAGGGAGACACAGGATCCAGGAAATAAAGGATCTAACACAGGAAGAAGGCAAAGGGAATTCCCAGTATGATAACAAAGGGAAGTCTTAGATGACAGTTAGAAAAAAGAAATAAAACACAGGTTATTTGAAAATATTGAAAGATTATTAGTTCTGTCATACATTTTTTTTTAAATCCTCACCCAAGGATATTTTTTCCATTAGTTTTCAGAAAGAGTGGGAGGGAGAGAGAGAAATCGAGAGCGAGAGGGAGAAGGGGAGAGAAAGGGGGGGGAGGAGGGAGGGACGGAGGGAAGTATACATGTGGGAATCACATGGATTGGTTGTTGATTGGTTGTCTCCCTCAGGCACCCTGACTGGGGACAGGGATTGAGCCTGCAACGGAGGAAAGTGCCCTGGACCAGAATGGAACCCAACACCCTTCAGTCCACGGGGCGATGTTCCAACTACTGAGCCAAACTGGCTAGGGCTGTCATAGAATTTGAGGATGAATTAATGACTGATACAAAGAAAACTAAGCAAGTGAAAAATAAATAAAAGAGGTAATTATTTAATTCAGGAGAAACAAAAGTTGTACAAGAATATGTAATATTAGTACCCTACATGGCTCATCTGTGAATACCACACATTGTCACAGTCATATAAATACTGAAAACAGACTTAACTGGGAACTGTAAAGTATAGGTATGAGTGGGGAATGGAAGGATGGCTGTATGGGACAACTAAGTCCTCAATTTCCAAAACAGAAGTCCATAGATAATATCCAAAGTTGAAAAATCAAGAAATAGCAGTTTAAACAATAAAATGAAATAAAGATAAATACCAGAAGAAACTGCTGAGAGTTGAAAGTGGTTGAACCATATGAAATTGCTGATTTTTGACTACTCCATTTTTTTGCTAAAAAATGGCAATTTCATATAGTTTAAGCTAATACATTATAATAATGTTACTTTGTTACTGATTTTAGAATAAACTGCCACTTGAAACAAAAAACAATTAGTGATAGAAAATGCTCAATAGAAAAAATATTCTACTTTTTATCATCAGACATTATTGGGGGGATAATGTATCCCAGTTTTGGGTAACTGTCACCATACCTACTATTACCATCACTATCATAACAATATTAGTATTTCTAATGAATATAAAGAATATATTTACTACTAAAACAGCATTTAACATAATTTAATCTATTTTGATGATACAGAAATTACTTTAGAAACTTTTCTTTAATCATTATACTATAGGAAATGCTAAACTATGGGTTGGTAAAGATTTTGGTTAACAGAACGCCGAACAAGGCCAGGATGTTTTTAGGTTCCTTTTGCTGATTCAAACAATAGCTAAGTCACTCTTGCAAAATTAAAGTTCCACAATATTGTGGTACTATGCAAACTTATTTCAGTGATAATTCCGGTTATACTACTTTGTTTATCTAAGACTTCCTCTTATGGTTTGTTTTAAGGGATTCCTAAAAAAAAAAAAAAAAAGACTGTGGGCAGTTTATAAAATTATTGGGGTTGCTTCAATACTAGTGACACTAGTTAAGGAAGTTAATGAACCCCTTGTTTTTAAGTTAACCTATTTTGAGTAAAATTCATTGATATTAAAATTTTATTTAAATTCTACATCATAAAACCAAAAGTTCTCTAAACTGAAAAGTCAACTTTTCTCATTTTAACATTTTTTTTCTTTTTTGTTCTTTTTTAAAATATATCTTTATTGATTTCAGAGAGAGGAAAGGAGAGGGAGAGAGAGAGATAGAAACATCAATGATAAGAGATTCATTGATCGAGCCCGCAACCCAGGCATGTGCCCCGACTGGGAATCGAACTCTGATCGCCTGGATCCTAGGTTGATGTTCAACCACTGAGCCATGCCTGGCTGGGCTCATTTTAACATTTACAAAAAGAGAATTTGACCATGCTAACATAAGCTAAGAATTTTACCAAGAATAATGGCTCCCAATACAACCAATGGAAATTTTCCCCTTCAAATTCAAAGCAAATGTTTTTAATAGAGATTATACATAAACAATGCTATGGAAGACTGCTTAGTTCAGATTTTATTGTGCACTGAAAACTACCAGGAATTAAAATACCCGTGATTAAAAAAGAATCTTAAAGAAAATCTTAAAACTGAACCAATTCAATTATTCATATCATCCAATAAGCCCTTCTAATTTTTTACCACCACTATTTTGAATCAGAAGATCAATCAAGCCCGGTTGGCATGGCTCAGAGGTTGAGCACTGACCTAGGATCCAGGAGACTGAAGTTCGATTCCCGGTCAGGGAACAGGCCTGGGTTATGGGCTCAATCCCCAGTCAGGGGCATGCAGGAGGCAGCCAACCAATGACTCTCTCATCACTGATGTTTCTATCTCTCTCTCCCTCTCCCTTCCTCTCTCTGAAATCAATAAAGATATATTTATTAAAAAAAAAATCAATCAAAATATATTTTGGAGGTGTGTTTCTTATAACCAACTTTAGCTAATTTCCCATCACTCTGCAAAATTATAAGGGTAAAACTGTATTATAAAAAGTATTTAAAAACTAGTAATACAATCAACTATCTTCTAAAGCTTATAAAATCTGGTTTAAAAAGAGAAAAAAGTCCAAAGGAAATAACAAGGAATAACTGGTGCTACTAGAATTGCTTCTTTTTAATCGGTCTACATCAACCTGTAACTCTTGGTCTTAGTAACTTTACGGAGAGAACAAAGTCAGGCAGGCAGTCTTACTGATGAAGGGAAAGTCTGTGGGAACCTGCAGAGTTTCCTTCTCTCTGGGGATGAAGACAATGATAAAAGGTGTTCTGTTTTCCAGTAGTCCTGTAAGAGGAGCCATTGAGCTGGGCTGCACAACCAGACAACAGAATACAGGAAAATTCAGATCAAAGCAAGGGCACATGCCAGGGTAATATGCAATAAAACCCTGGGCCAAAGCATTAAGAAAAAAAAAAAGCAAGGTGGACAGAACCTGCTGGACCACCTTCTTATTAACACAGAGGCAGGAAGAAACAAAATCTGCCTGTACTGAGGAGCTGAGAAAACAGTGTCCTAGGTATATATTAGAGTATTTCTATAGACGAGCATATGAGTATCAGGATATATTGTAAGTGAACTAAACCCAGAAAGCAGTTTCCTGTATGTACTGGAGTATTCTCATGCACAAACATACGAGTATTTTACCGTTAACTAAACCCAAAAAACAAAGTGTTCTAGATATACAGATATATGAGAATACAGACATACATTTTCAATTAACGAAACCCACTGGTTTTACAGCAAGGAACAAACAAACAAAACACCGTTTGAAAGAACATTAGAGACAGAATTGGGTGAAAGTCTGATTAAGTAATATGTCTTTTTCCCTCGAACCCTTTTTAATGATCTCTGATTCATTTCATAGGACACACACACACACACACACACACCATTCCGTCTCTGGAAACAAAGGAGGGTCCTTAATTCTCAAGCGTGTGGAAGCTCACGCGCCCCCCACCCACAGACTGGAGACCAGCACCTGCCTTTAATTAATGAGTAAGCCGAGGCGGGAGATCGCACCCTAGACCACAGCTATACAGTGACAAATGGGCACGAGACAAACGCCACAAAGAAAGGGGAGGAGCAGGAAAACACTGCCACGCCGCGCCCCCCAGGCCAGCCCCGAGGCAGCCGTTCTCGCCGCCCTCGTCCCCGCCTTCCTGCACATCCCAGCCGCCTCCCACTCCCGGGGGCTCGACGCCCGGCCCCGGCTGGCGGGGCGGGCGGGGCGTCGCAGACCTTCCCTCCGTGGCCTCCCGATGACAGCCCGCGCAAGCCCTTTGTGCGAGACTCACCCTCCGACCCGGGGCGGACCCTCGTCCGCGCCCCGCGGGGCCCGGGGTGGCTGTCCCACTCCTCCCCGCCCCTCCCCCCCGCAGCGCCCCGAGTGTGTGGGAGGCTGGCGAGGGCGCGCGGGCCCGCGGTCTCCTCAGCATCCCGAACCCGGACCCGCCCGGTCCCCTAAGCCCCAGCCCGGGGGCGACGGGCCTCAGCGCCCTGGCCCTCGCGCGTTCACTCACTCGGGAGCGCCGGAGGCGGCAGCAGTGGGCGTGCGGGACCGTCAGCGCCGGGCAGCGGGCTGCGAGCGGCAAGAGTCTGTGAGACCTAGTGCGGCTGAGGTGGCGGCGGCGGACTGCGAGCGGCTGCCGGGGGAGGGGCGGGCCCGGCGGGGGAGGGGCCGACGCCGCGCCTCTCATTCATGCAGTGGGGCGGGGTGAGGGACCCGGATGCCCCGGTCTCTCTCCCCGCCACCCCCTCGCTGAGGACGTTTCGGCTCCAGGGTCTGCAGTGCGCAGGCGCGGTGCTCTTCTGCTGGGCCTGGTCCCGCCTTGCCGGCTGGGAAAGTCCCTAGGGCGGAGCTGCGAAGGATAGACCCTCTGGCTTAATCTTTAGTACTTTTGCATGTCCTATAAGTAGTTTTAAAAGTGAAACCTTGGAACGCCATCCCCTTCCTGGCATCCAGTCTGCGAGGCCCAGCGCACAGGAGTGCCCATTAGTTTGATGGAAATACCATGCACGCTTCCTCCATCTGTTTCTTCTGTAGCAGGTCCTCTCAGCTGAGTGCTGGCACCTCAGTGATGAATGAGACCCAGAATCTGACCAGATAGTGGAGATCGATATGCAGGAAAGAGTGCATTCCTTTGTTTATTTGCATTGACCTAGTCCCCTCAGCCCCTAGCTCCCACTCCACAGGGCAGGCAAGAAACTGACCTTGGCTCACCCCCTCTGTAATTCCAAGACCTAGGGACTATCTAATGCAGCTCCAAGGATCTGGGGAAGTCTCTCTGGCAGACAGTGTATTCTGCGGACACACCCTCCTGTTCCCAGACCCTTGGCTGTGTCAGTCCTGGCCTAAAAAAATCTTTGGTGATACTAGGAGGCTCCTGCAGACCTCACAGCCATCCCCTCTGAGGCTCCTCAGCTGACTGTGTGGGCACTGCAGCTCAGGGCTTACAGAAGGGATGGCCTCCCTTTCCCTTAGTCTCCATGTCCCCCTCTGAGGTTCTCCTACCTTCTACCTTCCAGGCCCCTTTACATAAACCATAAACAGCTCAGTGACTTAATGTTGGGAAGCAAAAGTCATCATGGAAAGTGCCTGCAAACAAGTTCCTTCTGTTTTGGCAAACCACAAACCTCCAAAGCAAGGGGGAAGTAAAGACAAACATCAATGAACATCTCAGGGAGTTACCCCCTTGTCACAGTCCCCAAAGTGAGAGATGGATGAAGGCATGTGCTAGGTAGAGTACAGCCAAAGGAAGGATGTGGGAGAAGCAGTCTTCCTTTAAAGCTGCCTGTCAACACTCATCCCCCCTGCCACTCAAGCCAAGAGCCTTGATATCCTTTTCCCTTCTCTCCCTTCACTCAGAGCTCTCATTTGGAGCAGGAGGGCCTTCTCAACTCTGATTTACTGAAACTTCTCACTCTGTCTAAATCAGGCCTCCTCTTCTCTCTCCAGGTCTTTTGCTGACATCTCAGTCCCTGCTTATGCAACTCAACTTACACGCTATTTACATGTTGCTATGTTTCTGTTCTTTTCTCTTTTTCTGCCCCGCTTGTCACTTTGGCTGATTTTCCAGGCATTTCCAGAGCAGTACCATGGTGTTCACCCTTAGTGCCTGTGTTCTTGCTGTTCTCTTTATTATGAAAGCACCACTTATCTAAGAACACTCACAAGTCACTTTTTTTATGAAGTCTTCCTTCCCGTTCCCTCCTTGTTGACAGGCTTTCTTTTGGAATCCTCACCGGTGCCCTATACCAACTTTTTTCTCAGCACCAGGCACTCTTAGGGCTCCTACTTATTTGCATATTTTCCTTCATGACCAGAATGTGAGCCCTTCGACAGTAGGAACAATGTTTCCTTAAGACCTAGCAGCTGACTGATGTACAGTGGTCACCCAGTAGTTTCTGAGAGAGGTGATGTTCCCTGGTGGGCAAGGGAGGCTCCAGAGAGGAGAGAAAAGCTCAGCTCCCTTTTCTTTCTCCTCCCTTCTTGTGGCTTCCTTCCCCTGACCAGTGTTTGGAAACCTGTTTTGTTTGTTTAGAAAGCTTGGCCAGAAATTCACTAGTCCAAACAGGCTGTAGGATAGAGGGTGGAGTGGCTCCAGCTTCATGTCCTTTGTCCTTGTGAAAATCAGGACAGAGAGAGAAAAAAAGAGAGGGAGAGAGAATGTAAGGATATAAGGAGTAGAGCTGTGTTCAGTTGCTTTTTTCAAGGAGGCCCATCTTATGAAAATTTTGTTGAGGCATCAGTTAGCCCAACTGCCCTTTGGATCAGCCAGGAAGTCTCCCCTTAGGACTGGACAGGTGGAACCTGGCCTCACAGTTTCCACAACACATTTGACAGGATCTTGCCCTTCTGTCCTCAGTTGTGGATTGTCCCTTATCCATGTTGGGGTAGAAGTCAGAGTTTTTGGTCTCCTGGTATCTCCAGCTGGAGATTCACCTACTAGTCCATGATCCTATCTGCCTAGTGATACAGAAGGTTCTACCACCACCCCTTCTCTAGCCAAAATGCATATAGGGGGTGGTATGTGGATTTTTTATGGGTAGTTTAGGTGGGTACCCCACAACAACAGGCATCCAGGACTTGAAGTAGTTGCTTTCTCAACTAACATGTTCCCTTGTTCCATAAGATGGGGTTTGGTGGAGGGAAAGAATTCACTGCTTAGGCCTTCAGAGGGTGTCCCTCTTTCTATCTCTCTCCCCAGTTTTCTCCCATCTTCTCCCTATATTATACTTCCTTTAAAGCATTCTCAACATCCCCAATCCATCTCTCACAAAACCCTGCTCCTACCCACATGGTCAACACTCCTCTACCTTCAGGGAAAGAGATGATATCTAATTTTAAATGAAATGTCTATGACTAATTTTGGAATAGCAGCTTTCTGATGGTAACTGTAGTGGGAGCAGAGGCTGATTTTAGTCATCTTGGATGTGGTGCTCAATACAAGTTTTTGTTTTGTTTTTATTGATTCTAGAGAGAAAGGAAGAGGGGGGAGAGAGATCAATCATTTGCCTCCTGCACGTGCCTCAACTGGGGATCGAACCCGCAACCTGGGTATGTGCCCTGACCAGGAATTGAACCCACCATCTCTTGGGGACGATGCTCCAACCAACTGAATCACACCAGCCAGGGCTCAATACAAGTTTTTTGAGTGACTGCCTTACCAATAAAGGCAAAAATCAGTCTTTCATACAGAAGCTAGAAATCAAAGCTTCTCTGTAGCCCAACTCCTCTGACTGTTCTCCCCACCTGGTGGGGCCCATCCATCTGTTGAATGGTGGGCACTATCCTAGAAAAACATCCCTCGTATTGGCCAATTATTTGACTGCTTAATTGTCTAGAGCTCTGAATAACCCCTTCAAGGGCTGGCCCTTCAATGCTTTGACCTCTTGGACTGGGTCAGCAGAAGAGTCACATTTCTGTAAGAGACTGAGGTGTGGTCCTATGTTCCCTGAGCCATTTCATAGGAGATTTTCCAAAGAGTCTCCTGTTGGGCCTCCTCCTGCTAGAATCCTCCCATTGGTCCTCCCCTCCTCACAGCCCATGTGGACCTCTAGCTGGGTTGTGACCCTGCCCTTAGAGTGATGGGAATTGCTTCTCAATGTCAGATGAGTGTACATGACTATGAAACAGTGTGAGTCGGGGAGGAAGTGTAGGTTCCTGTGTGCACAGTAGCTTTGAGCCGAGCTGTGTTTCCTATCTGAGGCAGGAGCCAAGCATTCTGTTTTCCTAGCCACCAACAATTCCCTTTGCCTTTTTTGGCACACACAGGCCCAATGACCCAAACAAAACTCAGAGCTCCTAAAAATATAAATGTGTTTTAGGATCCTGTGTGGTGAGCTCCTTCTAGCTGAGACCAGACACAGAGAGATGAAATGGAAGCATTGTTTCCCAGGGTGGTGCAGCCTGCTCTTACTCACTTTTGGGTTGGAGGACACCTGTCTTAGTGTGACTTCTCCCAAGAGCAGACCCTGAGACAAGGGCTAAGGTGCAAATAATTTACTTGGGAGGTGATCCCAGGAAATAGGAGTAAAGAAATGGGAAAGCAAGATATGGAAGGAAGAGAAGCCAAAACTAAGGTGTGTTGATGGGCCAGTTATTGCCATGGGCAACTGGGGATCCATCCTGCTGGGAACCCCCTGAGAAACTTTGTGGTAACATTCTCACACTGTCCTCCCAGGTGATGACGAAAGAGGCTGGAGTATTTATCCATTGACTTCCCACTGCTTAGAGATGACTGTCAGGGGACTTTCAAGTTACATCGGTGCAGCAAGGTGAGCTGCCTAGCTCACCTCCTCCTGCTACTGGATACACAGCCTCTACTATCAGCACCACAATTCCTGGCCCTCCTAAGTTCTTGCACCCAACTGTGTCAAACTTTTTCTCTTTTTGGGGTTCTTAGGTCTGAGCTTGAAGGAGGAAGTGAAGTGAGATGATATCTTTGCCCACAACCATTCCAGGAAAAGGAATTATAGTGGCTTATTTCTTCCCTCTTTTCAACCTATCCAACCTACCCAAATAGCTTTCAGCCACCATCACCTCATCCTAAAGCAAGGGACAGTAAAGAAGGAGGGCAAGAAACAGTCAGGCTTTCTGGAATGACTTCTGGCCTTACAGTCATAGAAGCAGAGCTAGAAGGGATGAACTCTCTCATTAGAAAGATGAGATCCAGTATCCTTTGCTTCTCACACAACTGCAGCACCTCCTTTAGACAGGCTTCCCTCGTTTATCTTGGCTTTCTGCCCTTTCCACCCACTTACTTAATCTGGACTCAGCCCTTTATGCCCTCAGAGGCGGGTGAAGGCCATGATTGGGGGAAGAAGCTTGAATTCTGTAGGGGAGAGTTTCCTCCATCGAGACACAGATTCCATCACATGCCTCTGGCTCCTTTATCTAGAGTTCTCACTGGCCTATCATCCAATGGGGCTCATAGGAGGAGAATGCTGGGAGGAAATATCTTCTTAATATGACCAAAGGCCACCCCCAGCCCAGGTTAAGATGGTGAATTGAATCTGCACATCTACTTTTGCTCCCTCCTGAAACCCACTAAAACTACTATAAGGAGATATTTTTTAAAAAAGACACAAACTTATGAGGACAGAGAGAACAGGAGAGACAATAGCCAAAAGAATTTTGGGAGCTAGAAAACAGATGGATGAATAGTAATTGATTTAGCAGTCCTAAGAAAGTTGAAACCCAGAGAAAGCTAAGAACATACCTACTTTCATGGTAAATACTAAAAATTGAAAAGAAAAAAAAAAGGAATTGGCAGTCTTAGATACTTCTGGAACAGAGCAAGCAAAAATCAGGAAAACTGGGTGAAAGGTGATTGGGAAGCAGTTAGAGTCCTTGCTTCTCTCTCACACCCTTCATGTCGCAGGGCCCCTCTCCCACCAAGCAGAGGGCTGGAGATTTAGTCTGAAGGGGGTAAAACAGAGGGTCTCTGGGCTGAGGACACCAGGCACAGCTGAGGACAAAGGTTTCATGAGAAGAACAGGGGCATTAAGTGAGTATTTGCTCACTGCAGCCTGAGATCCTCAGCTTTCTTTTCTGCTCACTTCCCAATCACTGGCAGCCACACTGCACCCCTCTTCTCTGGTACTCTGACCAGCCCTAAAGTACTTCTGTTCCATAAAGGAAAGAACTAAGGATACTGGCATTGGAGTTTCCAATAAATGACCACCCATATGTCCCTATAGTGAATTTCTGAGTTGACAAGTCTGACTCCCACACTCAGGCCTTTCAATAAACTTTGCTCTTAATCAAGAGCAGACAGCTAAGGATGATGTTTTAGATTCCCTATAAATAGAGGCTGAAGGGGAGGTTTGGGTGCACGTGATTGATTGAGAGTAGTCTCTCAGAAGAAGCCCTCCTTCCTACCTCCCAACTTTTCTAGAAGTGGCAGTAAAAAGAGCTAAGAGCAAGGCTGTGGTCTCAGCTGGAGTCTAGCCTCAGTCTGATCCCACAGAGAGCCCTGGAATGTGAACTGCATCACAGAATTGATCTCACCTTGATGCAAGAGGCGTTTTTTTGTGTCCACATATTAATCATTGGCTGTGGGCTGCCAGGGAGGTGGCCACAACCTTCCAGACAAAGCAGCTCCTGGCTGAAGTCAATTCTTTAGAGCAGCGATTTTCAACCAGTATGCCACAGAATTTTTAAAACATGCAACGCCCGACTATCTAGTCAGGGCCACTGACCTCTTTTCCCTTAGATTGTCAAATTAAAAAAATGACAACAGCCAACACAATAGTAGCCCTCCAGTGTGAATGCCCTGTCTTGAACCATAAATATATAGGTCATATAATAGAGTTGCATCTTATTGGACATGTTGCATAATAAGGTTGTGTCTGATTGGTTAATTCTTGGTACCAGAAATCCTTGTATATAAGTATAAGCATCTGATTTTTTAAAAAGTCACTTTGGAGCCAAATGGGTAGGTAATTACTATTATTATTTTTATAAATCAATAAAAATTGTACTTCTCTTTTTTTTGTCAGATTGGCAAAAAATACCGCATTTTTTGGTGTGCTGCAGAATTTTGGTAATTAGTTTATGTGTGCCATGAGATGAAGAAGGTTAAAAATCACTGCTCTAGAGAAAGGGGCAACTCTGATTCATTAACAACCAGCACTCACAGCCGCTGGGGGTAGCTGCAGGATACCAATAACATCTACTACAGATTATCGAACATTTGAGGAAAACTGATAACATGGAAGACAGAACAAATAATAGTAACAATAAAATAAAAAAAAACATGCAAACTAAGAATAGAAATAAATAGAAAAGGGCAATTTAGAAGAAACCAAGATTTATTCTCAAAGACAAGAGATAATATTGCACCTCTGAAAAATGAATAAGATGCCATTTTAGAAGGCAGAAAACAAAAATAAACTTTTAAAATATAAAAAACAAACATGATAGAAATGAAAAACTCAGATGGTTTGGGAGTTAAAATCTGGGTTTCCCTCCCCAAAATAGACCCAAAAAACAAAGCAATGAAAAAAATAGGAAAGAAAAGAGGAACGTAGGAGGAATAGTCCAGACAATTTAGCATCTGATAGTAGGCATCCCAGAACGAGGGAAGCAAATCATCCATGAGATAATTAAAGAAAAATTTCTCAAACTGAAAAAACAAATTTCCAGGTTGAAAGGGCCCACCATGTGCCTAGTGCAATGGGTAAAAATAGTCCCAACCAAGGCATGAGCTTGTGAAATTTCAGAATTCTAGGTGCGAGAAGATTCCACAAATTGAATTTAAGAAAGCACACAAAACAACAGTTATATACCAAATCTCAAGAATCAAAACGGCTTCACACTTCACTGGAACTGTTCCAGCAACACTGGGAGGTAGAATACTAGAATAATATCTTCAAAATTTTAAAGGAAAATTGTTTCCAATCTAGAATTTTATACCCACCCTCACTATCAATCAAGAGACAAGTAGAAAAAAAGACAACTTTAAATATGCACAATCTTATGCTTTCTTTTTTCAGGAAGTAACTGAAGGATGTACTTTACCAAACTGAAGGAGAAAACCAAAGAGAAAGACACAGAATACAGGAAGCAGGGGATCCAACATAGGCAGAGGTATAGGAATCCCTAGGAGGCTAATATAGGGTGAACTGAGGAGAATTGGAGCAGAGAGACTCAAGACACAGATATAATAGGAACTGCCATCACCAAGATGACCACTGCCATTGTGCCATCTTTATAATAAGTTTTTCTTACAGGCAGAGACTTTTTAGGAAATAGGCTAAATAACAGAGACCCCACTTATTGTTGAAAAGAGCACTAGCCTAATACTGTTGAGGCATGGTATCCAGTCCTGGCTTTGTCTTGAAGTAGCTGTGGGACCTGAGAAAGTCTCTTTCCCTCCCTGGACCTCAGGATCATCCTCTGTAAATGTCAAAGATGGACAAAGTGAATTCCATGTGTCTTTAAGGCTATCTGTGTCTCTGTGAAATTTATTCTTCATGATACATAGTTCTATGGGTCTATGGGTTTTGAAAATTGTGTAGAGTCATGTAACCACCACCACAATCACGCTACAGAACAGTTCCATTACCCTAAAAAAATGCTCTCATGCTACTCCTTTGTAGTCAACTCTTTAACCCCTGGCAACCGCTGATCTATTTTTTTTTATCCCAATAGTTTTACCTTTTCTACAGTGTTATATAAATGGAATCATACAGTATGAAGCCTTTTGAGTCTGGCTTCTTTTATTTAACACAATACATTTAGTTTGAAACACTGATCAGCAATTACCACTTCTCTTGTTTTTAGTTATCACCCAAAGAAGATTCTGAGACAATTCAAATGTAAGTAGTTGATGTGGGAGGTGATCCCAGGAAGCACCAGTTAGGGGAATGAAGAAATGAGGCAGGGAAAGGAAGGGAGCCAATACAACTTCTATTGTGAACTTCATTCTGTGTTGATGTCAGCCAGTTGTCAGCTGAGTTTCTGGGGGTGCTTTCAGAAATCCAAAGCATTGGCAGATAGTGTCTGGTCTGCATCATCACTGTCCGCCTCAGCATCATACAAGATGTTGCTCTTTTGACCTTGTTTTGGTGATCATTTCACAAGAGTCCTTGCTCGCACAACTCTCATCCTTGACTGCGATTCCTTGGGGGCTGGGTATCTCAACCAACTCCTGTTCCTCTCTTGACTCACAGAGTAGTCTAAGGTTCTGTGATAGGCCAAGGGGACATGGTGGATTATCCAGACACTTCAGATTTTCTGGGCTATTAACAGATGTATGCAACTCATTCTATTACTTCCACACTTTTGGGAACCCTGACAGGGCTGGCTCAACTTCCTATGTGCACACAGCCATCTCTGTTGGGCAGTCTTTTTGTTGTTGTTGTTGGGCATCTTATTGCCACCCTGAGCCCTACCCAGGGTTCTTTTTTCACTTGGAGTTCCCACACCAATTGGAGAAGAAGACAAAATGTAGAGCTTCTTTTCTCAGACATCCACCATCATGTAGCTCTCCTCAGTACCCAGCTTGGGGATTTACTCTAGTGTAGGTGTGGGTGAGTGATTGCTCTCAAATCAAAGGTATTCTCTCAATCATGTCATATTGTCTGCACATACATTCCTCTAGTATTTTTTTCTTAGTGGACTTTCTTTAAAATTAACTTTTAATTTTGAAATAATTGTAGATTCACATGAAGTTGTACTAATACAGAAATATTTTTGTACCCTTCACCCAGTTGCCCCCAATGATAACATCTTATATAACTACAGCACAATACCAAAGCCAGGAAATTGACATTGATATAATATAACAATCTTACTCAGTTTTTTCCAGTTTTACAGGCACGTTTGTATTTAGTTTTATAAAATTTATCACATAAGTAGATTCATGTAATCACCACCATATAGAACACCATATATAGAAAAGTTTGATCACTACAAGGATCCCTTGTGCTGCTTTTTTATAATCACATCCATCCTACTACCCCCCCACTTCTTGCCTGTACCTAACTCCCAGTAACTACTAATAGATTCTCCATCTATATAATTTTATCATTTCAATAATGTTATATAAAGGAAATAATACAGTATTTAACCTTTGGGGATTCTTTTTACACAGCATAATTCCCTGGAGATTCATTCAAGTTGTTGAATGTATCAGTAGTTTGTTCCTTTTTATTGCTGAGTAGTATTCCATGGTATGGATGCCCCACAGCTTATTTAACCACCCACTCATTGAAGGACATCTGGATTGTGTCCAGTTTTCACTATTATGCATAGTCAAAACAGTACAATAGTGATGAGCATTTGTATACAGGCTTTTGTGAAAATATAATTTCTCTGGGATAAATGCCTGGGAATGTATTGCTGAGTCACATGGAACTTGCATGATTAGTTTTATTTTATTTTACTTCTTTATATATTTTAGAAATTTATCTTTATTGTTGAGAGTATTACAGGTGTTCCACTTTCCCCCCCAATTGACCCCTCCACTTCGCTCCCACTCCCTCCCCAGGCCTTCACCCCGTTATTGAATGTGTCCATGGGTTATGCATATATGCATATAACTTCTTTGCTTAATCTCTTCCCACCCTCCACCCCCCTTCCCTCTTTCCTCTGAAATATGATTGTCTGTTGCTTGTGTCAATGTCTCTGGATCTATTTAGTTCATCAGATTCTTTTGTTCATTAGCTTCTTCTTAAAGAAGACCCTTCAATTTTTCCTGTAGTGCTGGTCTGGTGGTGATGTACTCCTTCAGCTTTTTCTTATTTGTGAAGCTCTTTATCTGACCTTCAATTCTAAATGATAGCTTTGCTGGGTAGAGTAATCTTGGTTGTAGCTCCATGTTTTTCATTACTTTAAATATTTCTTGTCACTCCTTTCTGGCCTGCAAGGTTTCTATTGAGAAATCAGCTGACAGTCGTATGGGTGCCCCCTTGTAGGTAACTAACTGCTTTTCTCTTGCTGCTTTTAAGATTCTCTTTGTCTTTAACCTTTGGCATTTTAAGTATGATGTGTCTTGCTGTGGGCCTCTTTGGGTACCTCTTGTTTGGGACCCTCTGTGCTTCCTGGACTTGTAAGTCTATTTCTTTCCCCAGGAAGGGGAAGTTTTCTGTCATTATTTTTTCAGATAGGTTTTCAATTTCTTGGTCTCTTTCTTCCCCTTCTGGCACCCCAATAATACGAATCTTGAAGTTGTCCTAGAGATTCCTTATACTATCTTCATATTTCTGGATTCTTTTTTCTTTTTGCTCTTCTGGTTGGGTGTTTTTTGTTTCCTTATGTTCCAAATTGCTGATTTGATTTTCAGTGTCCTCTACTCTACTGTTGATTCCCTGTAAATTACTCTTCATTTCAGTTCATGTAGCCTTCATTTCAAATTGGTACTTTATTATGTTATCAATTTTCTCAGTTATTTCCCTAATAATATGCTTAAACATCCTTATAAACAAAATTCTGAACTCTGTATCTGTTAGCTTGCTTGGATCTATTTCATTTAGTTCCTTTTCTAGAGATTCCTTCTGTTCTTCCCTTTGTGACATGTTTCTTTGCCTCCACATTTTGGCTGCTTCCAGGTGTTTGTTTCTATGTGTTAGGTAGAGCTGCTATGTCTCCTGGAATTTGTAGAGTGGCTTTGTGTAGTAGGTGTCCTGTAGGGTCCAGCACCTCAGCCTCCCCAGTCACCTGAGCTGGGCCTTCTAGGTGCTCCCCTGTGTGGGCTGTGTGCACTGTCTTGTTGTAGTTGAGCCTTGGTTGCTGTTGGCATCACTTGGAGGAATTGACCCCCAGGCCAATCAGCTGTGAGGACCAGCTACAATTATAGCCAAAGAGCTGCTGTGCTGGAGACACCTGTACGAACAGGATTTACTTCAGTGGAGCTTTCGTATTCACCAAGTGCGCCTCTTGAGTGTGTCGCTCGTGGATGTGGTAGGGTTGTAATCCAGCGTGGTTGAGTCTGACCACCAGGTGCACTGTCTCTGGGGCCTCCCGGGAGGTGCAAAGTCAGCCTGTCCCAGTGCCTTGCCCAGGGCCACCCAGCATAAGCTACACAGCAAACTGTAGTTGGCAGCTACTTGTTCTGGGCTTGGAGGTGTCCAGGAGAGGCCAAGCTATGAGCCAATGCAGGCTGCCGCTATTGCCAGGCCTGGGGCCGCTTGTCAAGCTGTATGGGGCACGCTGCTGCTTGTTTGAGAGATTTTACGCAAGTCCTAAGCATGAGACTGGAGAGGCCACTGGCATAGAAAAGCCCCTGGAAATGGCCTGGATGAGCTGCAGGTGGGGAGGGGCGGGGCCTCCAGGATCACAGGGCGGGGCCAAAGGTGCGAGTCAGGTGCTGGCGATTCAAATATGGCGCCTGCCTGCCGGCTGTGTTGGGGAGGACTCACCACAGGAGCAATGGCCTCTGCCAGCTCTTCTGCCTGGGAGGAAGCTGCCCCTCCACCTCTCGCCCCAATTTCAGGCAGGTCAGTTCCTCCCGGAGTGTCCCGGGTCCTTTCAAGCTGCTGCCCGGCGCTGGGCTCAGAGGGAGCGTCCGAGTGAGTCCGTGCGCGGGCCCTTTAGAGGAGCTGCTGGGGCTCCCGCAGCCTCCGCGACCCTCAGCCACAGTCCCCGCTGGTTTCACAGCCCGGAGTTGTGGGGACGTCTCTTCCTGGCCCTGGAGCCCTGGGCTGGGGGCCTGCTGTGGGGCTGGGACCCCTCGCTCCCCTGGGAAACCTCCCCCGGGGAGATTCCCTCCCGGGTTTAACCCGGGGCACCAGGTGCTGGCCCATGGCCGCGTCTCTGCCCCTCGTCCCGGTCTCGGTGCTTCTTCAGGTCCCTGGTTCTGGGGCTTCTGCTCAGCCAGACTTCAGGAGGCTCTGAGTGATGGCGGTTCTGTATTTTAGTTGTCATTTTGATGCGGTTGCGGGAGGCGGCGGGTGCAGCCGTTACCTGCGCCGCCATCTTGATATATGTTGTATGTTTAGTTTTATAAGAAACTGCCAAATTGTTTTCTGCAGTGGCTGTACCATTTATATTCCCACCAGCAGTGTATGAGTGATCCAGATACTCTTCATTCTCACCAACATTTGGTGTAGTCACAACTTTTAATTTTACCTATTCTGGTAGGTGCGTTGTGACATCTCATTGTACTTTGACGTTGCATATCCCTAGTGGATAATTAGTCAAACTTTTTTTCATGTAGTTATCTGCCTTCTGCATATCCTCTTTGGTGAAATGTTTGGTCAGATCTTTTGCCCATTTTTCTAATTGAATTGTTTTGTCGTTGTTGTTTACTGTGGAGTTTTGGGAGCTCTTTGCATATTGGAGATACTAGTCTTTTGTTGGATACTTGGTTTAAAAATATTTTCTCCCAGTCTGTGGCTTTTCTTTTCATCCTCTTAAATGATCTTTCACAGAGCAAAATTTTTTAATTTTAATGAAGTCCAATTATCAAAAGAAATGTTTTATGGATTGTGTTTTGGGTGTCGAGTTTAAGAACGCTTAGCTAGCCTTAGATCCTGAAGATTTTCTCTTGAGTTTTTTCTGAAATTTGACACTTTACATGTAAGCCCATGACACGTTTTGAATTAATTTTTGTTTAAGGTATGATATTTAGGTTGAAGGTGTTTATGTGTGTTGGGTTTTTTTTGCCTTTGGATGCCCAACTGTTCCAGCACCATTTGTTGAAAAAGCTATCCTTCCTTCATTGAGTTGCTTTTGCACCTTTTTAAAATATTAGTTGGGCATATTCATGTGGATCTATTTCTGGGTTCTCTACTCTGTTCCACTGATCTATGTGTCTACCCTTTGCCAATACCGTAAACTCTTGATTACTATAGCTATATAAATAACTCTCTAAATTGGGAAGACTGATTCCTCTTACTTTTTTCTTCTTTTACATATTTGTTTTAACTATTCTAGGGCCTGGGCCTTTCCATGTACATTTTATTTTATTTTCCCTAGGTATATTGAGATATAATTGACATATAACATTGTATAAAATTAAGGTATAAAACAGTGACTTTACATATGTATATATTGCAAAATGATACCACAGTAAGGTTAGTTAACATATCCATTACCTCGCATAGTTACAATTTTTTGTATATGTGAACTTTTAAAATCTACTCTTAGCAACTTCCAAATAGACAATGTAGTATTGTTAAGTATAGTCCTATGTTGTACATTATATCTCCAAACTTATTCATGATTTCTCTCTCTTTATTTCTTTGTTTCTTTTCTTTCTTTTTTTGTATAGTCTTTGTCTGGTTTTGGTATCAAGGTGATATTGACCTCATAAAATGAGTTGGAAAATGTTCCCACTTCTATTTTCTGGAAGAGGTTGTGTAAAATTTGGGTTAATTCTTCTTTAAGTGTTTGTTAGACTTCTGGACTTGGAGATTTTTTTCAGGAGCTTTTAAATTACAGATTCAATATCTTTAATGGTTATAAGATTATTCAGATTATCTATTTCATCTTGGTTGAAATTTGGTAGTTTAGTAGATTGAAATTGGTCCATTTCTTTTTAGTTGTCAAACTTCTGAGCACAAAGTTTTTCTTAGTACTCCCTTATTACCCTTTTAATGGCTTAAGGAATGAAGCGATATCCTGTTTTATTCCTGATATTGGTTATATTTGGCTTCTCCCTTCTTATCTTTATCAGTGTTGCTAAAAAAGTTTATAAACTTTATTAAATTTTTCAAAGAGCTAGCTTCTTGTTTCAGTGATTTTCTGTGTTGCCTTCTTGTTTTCAATTTCACTGATTTTTGCTCTTCTCTTTATTATTTCATTTCTTCAGCTTGATTTTGGTTTATTTTGCTCTCCTTTTTCTAGTTTCTTGAAGTAGGAGTTTAGATTATTGATTCGAGGCTTTTTCTTTTTCCTAATATAAGCATTTTGCCCTTTAAATTTTCCTTTCAGCACTGCTTTATTTGCATCCCACCAGTTCCGATATGTTGTATTTTAATTCAGGTCAATGTATTTTAAAAATTTTCCCTTGAGACCTCTTTGATGATGGATTATTGAGATGTGTATTTAGCTTTTACATGTGAGGGATTTTCATATTGTCTTTCCATTATTGATTTCGAGTTTGATCCCATTATGATCAGAGGACATACTTTGTATGTATAATTTCAACTATTTTAAAAAATTTTTGATTGAATTTATTGGGGTGACATTGGTTAATAAAATTATGTAGGTTTCAAGTATATAACTCTATAATACATTATCTGTATATTGCATTGTGTTCACCACCCAAAGTCAAGTCTCCTCCTATCACCATTTATTCTTCCTTTATCTTCTTCTACCTCCTCCCACCCCTCTTCCCCTCTAGTAATCATCATATTGTTGTCTGTGTTAATTATTTTAAATTAGTTGAGGTTTGTTTTATGGCCTAGGATATGGTTTATTTTGGTGAACATTCTAGGAGTTCTTGAAAAGAACATGTGTTTTGCTATTGGTGGGTGCAGTATTTTTTATATGCCAATTATATCCTGTTGGCTGATGGCGTTGTTCAGTTCTACGTCTTGTTGGTTCTCTAATAGCTTTATCATTTGCTGTGAATGGGAAGTCTCCACTTATAATTGTGGACTTGTCTATTTCTCCTTTCAACTCTATTAGTTTTTGCATCACATAATTTGATGCTCTTTTTGGTGTACACACATTTAGGATTCTTGCGCTTTCCTGGCAAATGGATCCTTTGATCCTTATGTAATGTAGCTGTTTGTCTCTAGCAGGAAAAATTATTACCTCTACTTACAGATGAGGAAACTGAGGTGCAAAAGAACTTAAAACTAGGTCTAAAAAATAAGGGAAATAGAAAATCACCCTACGGTAGGCAAACCCTATGGTAATAACAGTTGCAGGCCAGATCCACTGATGGTTACTAAAATTAGTGGGAGAAAATTTGATGAGAAACACAATCTCAAAGTATCTCCCCAGCATATTATTTAATTATAAAGGAAAAATATAAAAGTAGAGAAACCTGGCAGACACCACTTTAACCAAGGGCTCAAGGTTAAGATCACTAGTTGTAACCCTATTGACATTATGTACCTCCTGATGTGATGCACTGAGAAGGGCACACTATTGTTTCTTATATCAATCCAGTCATGATAAAACCCCAGACAAACGCAAATTGAGAGACAGTCTACAGAATCCCACAGAGCTGTATTCATTAGAAACCAGGGCCTGTATCCTTTCCACTCTAGTCAGGAGAGGTATGGAGGCCACAAATATGGGGGTGCTTTCTTTCTGAGGTGGGGGACACACTGCTGACTGGATAGGCACCCACCTCACTGCTTGGGACTCATTACTTTAGTGTGCTCTATTACTAGAATTCATGTCTCTTTGCCTGAAGGGTTTCTCCAAAGCAAGTAAGTGGTTCTGCTTGTGCTGCCCAGAGACCAGAACACTCTCTCACCACCTCCAGGCAGCCCTCAGACCAGTGACTGATGGGAATAGGTATATAACCACTCTAGCTCCCTTCCCTGGGGGGTGGGGGGTAGGCTAACACTGAGGCATGCTCCACATTGACTCTTAGAGTTCCTCTGTGGGAAGAGTTCCTACACTAGTAACTCATTAGTAACACACCTTTATTGGCTGCCTTACCTTCCTTGTTGCACTTTCCCACTCCCTTATCAGTGTTTTCTGGCATCACCTCTCAATTAAACTGCTTGCATACAATTTCTTGTTTCAGTCTTCTTCCAGGGTGAATCTAAACTATGGCAACTGTTAAAGGGCACCATTATCCTTCAGTCACAGACAGACTGCAACCAGCACGGGCATTATATGTGGGCATCACCAAACAGGGCTTCCATGAACAGCTACTCAGGTGGACGCTACTACTTGAGTTGTACAAATTGATGCCTGTATTATTTTCCTATTGCTGCTGTAACAGATGAGCTTAAAACCACGCAAATGTGTTACCTTACAGTTTTAGAGGTCAGAAGTCCCAGATGGGATTCACTGTGCTAAACCTAGGGGTTGGCAGCTCTGTACTCCTTCTGGAGGCTTTATCTAGGAGAGGACCTGTTTCTTTGCCTTTTCAGCTTCTCGAAGCTCCTTGCATTCCTTGGCTCGTGGCCCTTTTCTCCATCTTCAAAGTCAGCAGTGTAACACCTTTACATTTTTCTCTCTTTTGTTTCTATCATTACATCTTCTCTAACCCTCCTGCCTCCTTCCCTCTTTCCTTTATAAGGACCCTTGTGACTATATCAGGCCAACCTGGATAAATCAGGATAATCTCCCCAACTCAAAATCCTTAATTTTTTTTTTTTTTAGAGATTTTTTAAAAAATTGATTTTTAGAGAGAGAAAGGGAGAGGGAAAGAGAGAAACATCCATGTGAGAACAAAACATCGATCGGCTGCCTCCTGTATGCCCCCTATGGGGGATCAAGCCCACAACCTGAGTATGTGCCCTGACCAGGAATCAAACTGGCAACCCCTTGGTGCAAGGGACTATACCCATCCAACTGAGTCATACCACCCAGGGCTCAAAATCCTTAATTTAATCTCATCACAGAGACCCTTATGCCATATAAGGTAACATATTCACAAGTCCTGAGAATTAGGACGTGGACTTCTTGAGGGGGGCCATTATTCTGCTTACCATAGTGCCCACAGGTAAGGGTCCATAATAAAGGGCCTGTGAGTTGGCAACACCTCCTTAGAGTAAGCCAGCATTGTGTGGGAAGAGGAAGGTGACAAAAGGGGCTATGATACAGAATGAAGAAATGAACAGAGGAAGACATATTTCAGTGGAGTTATATATATGTATGTATATATAATATGTTATACATATAATGTGTGCATGTATAGTGCATGTTTGTGTGTGTACATATGTATATGTGTATGCATATGTGTTTATGTGCGCCTGTATGTTTGTGTGCCTGTGCGTGCCTGTCTGGGGGGAGGCAGGTGAAAGAGGTGAGATGAGGGTAATGGTGACAGGGGTCTGGAAGGAACAAGAGGAGCAGTGAACAGACAGGCAGGGTGGGTTCGCTTCTGAGGAAGTGGCCTTGTCTGAGGTGGGGCTGCAGAGAGGCAGAGTAAGGGTGGAGCCCGTGGATTTTTACAGAGAGAATTTTTAAAGGCTGCCAAGAATGCACATGAGATAAAAATAGAGGAAGGGAGTGTGGCCTGGAACTCTAGGCCAACTGAGGGTGGGTGGAGCCTTCTCACGGTATCCAGGATGGCAGGGAGAGAGGAGCGGGCGGGGCCCTGGGACCCGGGAGGGGAGAAAGAAAGAGAAAGTAGGTTTGTTATGGGAAACGGGGCCACGGTTTCATACTCAGAAGTGCCGGCATCGGGTTGGTAGCAGGCTGGGGAAGAATTATAAATTTGCAGCTTCTATAAAGCCTCTTGTTCCCTGTTAAAAGTCTTCCATGTGTATCAATGAGATTCTTCTATGAATTCATGTCATAAACACTGAGCTGCTGGCAGGGGCTGGACAAAGTTCTCTGCACTGGAGATACAAACAGCGGCAAACGAGGGGAGTGAATGGAGTCCGGGAATCGAGTGTGATAGAAAAAGAAAGTTAGGGATATGAAGGAGGGAGTGGGTGAGTGGGTGAGGCAGAAAAGACTTTTCTTGGCAGGGGTTAACAGGGGTTTCAGGATCCTTGTCACCTGCTGAGGGAGGCCTGTCAGGGGAGCAGCTGAGAAGCACATATCCCACACTCTCCTCCTCCTTGGGGCCCTTCTCTCTTCTCCCTCCTCTTCCGTTCCCCACCTCTTTGCCCATAAACCCTCTCCCATGTTTCCCTCCACCCTGGAACTTGCGGGGATCAAAGCCGGAGAAGATAGTGACTGTGGCTTCCTTCTAATGCTTCCATCTTATCTTTCTACCCTTTGGATCCTTCCATAGTCATCAGGACTGACAAATAGTCATTTTTGTGCTCTGCCCCCAGCCTCTCCAGATGAGTTAGCACCATAGACGGGACAGTGGCCACTCCCTCAGAAAGACACACCTTCTGAGAGAGCATGGCCCTGCTGACAGCTTGGTCTCAGACGTCCAGCTTCCAGGACTTAGGTGTGGGGGAGAAAGGAAGAAGCAGTGAAGGAGACCGAGGTCAGAGAGAATCAGAGAAAACGGAGAAGCCTCTGCTCAGAAAGCTGGAGGAAGAAACAGGGGTGGACAGCTGTCCTGAGAACTGCTGCACAGTGGCCATTGTCCCATTCTGGACCCAGCCTGCTGTCTGGATCTGGCAATCCAGGACAGAGGGAATAGACTTCTGTTTCATTTGGTAGATTTTGTCTCAGCTCCAGCTTCTGAGTATCAGGAGCTGAAGGGCCCCATTCCCTCCAGCCCATCTGCCTGTCTCTTCATTCAGACACCCCCTTCTTTCTTTTGTTTCCCCCAACTGCCTCCTCCTGCCTCTTCTCCAGCCTCCTTCCTCCAAAGGTCCCCACTGCAAGGGGAATCGACTGTGTAGAAGCCCAGATGGACGGGCAGTCTGGAGCAGAGGAGGTTCTGGGGATAGAGAGTGGGGCAGGGCTGGAGGGAGGTCCTCTTTGCTTCCTGCTTTGGCCTGAAAAAACTCTCCTAATTCTTCATGAAGGGCAGGCAGCCAAAGGCCCTGGGAGAAGGTAGACTCATTTCCTTATAAATTATGTGGTCATGAGGGCGGGAGTTTCACATGTGGCTTTTTGCATAATCAGATTGTCAGGTAGTTAGCCCATTAGAGGGCTCATAAAGTCTTCAGCTGCTCTGACTCACAGTTTGAGGCATCAGGAAGTGAGCCAGCAGGATGGAGCTCTGAGGAGGAACCTGCCTTTGTGGTGTCAGGTGGAGATACTCTTTGGGGCCCATGTGTCACAAAAACCTGGGCTTTAGAGTCAGAATTCAAGTCTTGCTCCCACCCCTTGCCAGCTGTGTGATCTTGGGCAAGTAACTAACCCTCCCTGAGCTTTTATTTCCACATTAGGACAATGGTGATGGTTTCAAGGTGGATGATTGGCCTGGGGAAATGCAGCCGACTGCTCTGACAGCTCCCTGAGGAGGGCAGTACATGGGTGTGACCACCAATTTCCAGAATCTAATCCTTGGATTTCCCTCAGAAATTTAGTTGTTGGCACTTTGTCAAACTGTTGGACAGTATCTAGTGAACTCCCTGTATCGTTTCCTAGGACTGTCATAACAAAGTACCACAAATGAGGTGGCTTAAAGCAACAGAAATTTATTCTCACAGTCCTGGAAGCTGGAAGTCTGAAATCAAGGTGTCAGCAGGGCCATGCTCTCTCCAAAGGTGTGTCTTCCTATTGGGGCCACTATTGGCCCCTGTCTAAGGTGCTAACTTTTCTGTAGAGGCCAGAGGCAGGGCACAATAATGCATTTACCAGTCCTCATTGCAGGAAGAAAGGAGGGGACATTATGGAGCCAAGGCTAATTGGAGAGGGTATTTGGGGGTCCTCACATCCCCTTTTGTCCCCTTGAGATAGTCCTGGGTCCTCAGCATCCTGGTGAGATCACCAGGAGTGGGTGGGAACAGTGAACTCTGGCAATTGCTCCTCCTTTAGATTTCCCTCTCCCTTTTCTGAGAACTCGCCCCTACCCCATGTCTCTACCACATTAGACTAGCAAGGGGTGAGGTGGGGAGAAGCTGGAGGCAGGGCTGGTGAGAGATGGCTGGGGAGTAGTGTGCCTGCCTGAAGGGGTTGCTTGGGGAACTGATGCAGTGGCTACAGGGCAGGCTGGGAGAGTGGACTCTATCTTGATTCCCAAGAATTCATGAAATTCCTACAAACATGATTGCGTGGTGATAGGGACATGCCCTTGGGACAGTGTTACTGAGCCCTGGGCTGCCCACCTCCTGCTCTTCTTTCTATCTGTTTTTGTCAGAGAGAGAGAAGGAGAGAGAGAGAGAGAGAGAGAGAGAGGCAAAGATTTTAAAGAATTGACTCACACAATTATAGAATCTGGTAAGTACAGAATCTGCAGAGTGAGCCATCACCAGGCTGAAGACTCAAGGAAGAGATTATGTTACAGTTCAAGTCCAAAGGCCGTTTGCTTGCAAAATTACCTTTTGTTTGGGGGAGGTCAGGCTCTTCCTCTAGTCAGGCCTTCAACTGATTAAATGAGGCCCACCCACAGTATAGAGAACAGTCTGCTTTATTCAAAGTCCACTGATTTGAACGTACCCTCATCCAAAAACACCCTCACAGTAATATCCAGAATAATGTTTGACCAAATGTCTGGGTACCCATGGCCTAGCCAGGCTGACACACAAAATTAACCTCACTAAAATAATTTCAACAAGCAATAGGAATGGTAGCTTCCCATCACTAAGGACTTACCTTGTGTTGGGGGCCTTATGCTTACTTCCCAACACACCTGTGTGGTAAGTTTTATGCTCATTTTGTATGTAGCAGGATAGTAAGAAGCTAGGAAAATTCCTAGGCAAGTGGAACAGGGAAACTGAGACAAGAAAATTAAGTAAGGCCAAACAATTTGGGCAGCTTGCAGCCAGTTTGCAGCAAGACCTTTTCTTCCCGAACCAATTTACAGAAGAGTCAACTGAACCTTGCCTAGTGTAAGAGCTGATGTTAGTGCCCTACCTGGGTCTCATTCCCCAGGTGCTGTGGTGTGGTGGCTAAAAGCTGATGCCCAGCTTTTTAAAAAATATATCTTTATTGATTTCAGAGAGAGGAAAGGAGAGGGAGAGAGAGATAGAAACATCAATGATGAGAGAGTTGTCATGGATCGGCTGCTTCCTGCATGCCCCTGCCTGGGGATCGAGCCCACAACCTGGGCATGTACCCTGACTGGGAGTCAAACTGCAATCTCCTGGATCCTACGTGGGCCCTCAACCGCTGAGCCATGCCCAGCCAGGCTGATGCCCAGCTTTTAATAAGCACCTTCTTGGAACTTATTTCCCCCCTCTCCTACTTCCGACCCCCTATTCTCCAGAGGTAGACAGTGACTGATTGATACAGGGGGACAAGCCTGGCCTGCTTACCTCAAGGGAGGTCAACTCTGGGCTATTTAGCCCCCAGAACTCTGTGAGGGATCAGGCTGAGGTTAGACTTCACTGAGACCCCATCCTTGGTGAGCATCTTCCCCTGCCCTGTCCTGCTTCCCTCCCTCCCTTCTCCTGAGATAATTTCCTTAGTAAATTATGTGTGCATGAATCCCCATCTCTGATTCTAGAGAATATGACCTAAAACATTGGTTAGGGAGGAATTTAAAGCCAGGTCTAGCTGACGTCAAGGTCAGCCTGTTGACCCCCTGCATTGTCCCTAGCTTGGTGGCTTTGTCACCCTCTCCCTCACTTGTACACCTCTTGCTGCTGTCTCAGTCCACAAAACCAGGCACCAGCAACAGGCTGTCCTGTTAGGTATCTCCACAGGGGCAGGGAGGGGCAAGTTAAAGTCTGTGCTGGTGGGCAGAGAGACCGTGTGTCTGAGTCTCAGCCCCCAGGCTTCTCAGAGCAGAGAGTTGCTGGCTCTAAGGAGCAGGAGGCCAGATGTGCCGCAACAGGAATGTATTTAAAGTCCTGAGCTGCTCCTTGGGAGAGAATGGGAGCTGAACCCCGCAGGCAGGCCTCCTGGTCAGCAGGCTCCGAGCAGAGGCTGTGGTCTGAAGCCCCCAGTCACAGCCCCCTGCCTGTGGGAGTGCTGAATCACCACCCTGGGAAGGCCGCTGCTGGATTTTTCCATAACTTGGAGGTTTGGAAGTGTCCCAGTCATGTCTGCTTCAGTTAGAATTTCGCCTCAGCTTTCCCAGGCAGCCTCCAGCCCTCTCTGAGAGCCAGCTGCTCAAGGACAGCAAATACTTGAGAAATAGCATTCCCAGGTGGAAATGAGAGAGTCTGGACCCCAGAAGGTAGAGCCAAAGCCTGGCAGAGGAATGGCAGGGGGTTGCTGGGGGTGGGGGTAGGGCTTCTCATTGGGCCCCAAAGAGCCTCTACTCCACCTGACTGGAGAAGACAACAAAGGATGGGTGTACCAGTAGGCAGAAGGTCTCTAACAGAAAGAGGAGTGTTGGGCTGTTCTCTTTGGTTAAAGACCTTTACTACTGCCTTTTCTATGAGAGGATACAGTGTAGGGACTTTGGTGTCAGGTAGACCTGAATAAAGACCTCTGTTCTGTGGGGCTGGGAGAGTCACTTAATATTTCAGAGCCTCAGTTTCCTCATCCAGAAAAGGGGGGTCATGCTTAGTACACAGGCTTGCTGACTGTGATGGGGCAAGTCAGATGAAGGAAGTGGCTCAGGAAGAGGCAGAGAGAGCCTTGGTGGACTAGGAATGTTAAAGAAAAATTTAGCCAACTTCCTCACGGAGGGTCTAATTTACTTCTAGAGCCAGGGTTGTGGACATGAGGCCTTTGCTTATCCATTCCAGTGCTCAAGGCAGACATCACTAATTATATGTGCATACTCCAACCCTGGATAGAGCCTCCAGGTAGCTTCTACTAATTTATTAGAGGTGGCACTCAAGGTCACCCCTACCGTCAGGTCAAGATGGCCTTGACAATCATAGAGGAGCCCCTGAGAGTGTGAAGTGGGATTTAAAGGAGAGAAAAATTGTCTTTAAGGTGTCTGTAGTTGGAATACCTGGGGATGGAGATGGTTTCTGATTGAGCAGCCCAAAGGGTCTATAATTTTCAGGCGGCTTGAGCTGCTGAGCAGAGGATGACCACTAACTAATGTGGCACAGCTGTCCCCACCAAAGGTGGATTCTTAGGCTGCTTTTCCACAGGAGCCTGAGACAAAGATTCAAGTGCAAGAAACTTATTTGTGAATTCGTCCCAAGATCTCTAGTAGGAGATTCAGAAGTGAGACGAGGGAGAGAAGGAAGCCAGTGCATTTCAGTCACTGTGGGTGACTGCAGTTTAATCCTGCTCAGCAAGTCTGGTAGACAGTGCAGTGCACACAGCTCAGTGATGGCATCAGAGGGGCGAGGGAGCTGGGGTTGTTATACACCAACTCCCATCAGTCCTTAGTTGAGAGCTACTGGGGTTGGATATTAACTCCCTGATTACAGATAATCAGAATGGGGTCAAGTGGCCAGAGAAAGCTCTCAGGGAAAAAAATCACAGCTACTGGTGGTTGGAAGTGGTAAAATCCAAAAAGCAGTATCTGCTATTCACGTGGTTCCCAAACAGAGTCTTTTCATTGAAAATCAGGGCAGCCTGACCTTTTGCAGTGCAGAGTTCTCTTTACAATGCCAGCAGCCTCACCCTGCCTCACCCCTAGGGACGTAAGATGTGTAGTCCCTGTTCTAGACTGAGTAATCGGAACACTGATTAAAATAGTAAACATTTATTTCCTACTTGCTATATACCAGGTGCTCTGGTAATTGCTTTATAAGCATGATCTCATTTAATTTTCACAACCCTGTGAATATCATCTCGGAAGTTCAGAGAGATTAAGTAATTTGCCTAAGGTCACAGCCATGGTGTAATAGACTGTTTGTGTCCCTCCAAAATTCGTATGTTGAAATCCTAACCCCCTATGTGATGGTATTAGGAGATAGGGTCTTCGGGGGTAGTTAGGTCATTAGGTGGAGCCTACATGAATGGGATTAGTGACTTTATAAAAAAAGACACAAGAGAAATTGCTTCTCTCTGCTCTCAGCCTTGTGAGGATACAACAAGAAGATGGCCATCTGCAAACCAGGAAGTAGGCCCTCAGCAGACACCAGGTCTGCCGGCACCTTGATCTTGGACTTTACAGCCTCCAGAACTGTGAGAAATAAATGTATGTTGTTTAAGCCACCCTGTCTATGGTAATTTGTTATAGCAGCCTGAACTAAGACAGATCCTACCCGGGCACGCCTGCTGTCACTGCCCTCTCTCACATCTGGGACAGACATTGCTAATCATCACCAGACTCTTTCAGACAAGGACTTACAACCCCTCTCCAGCGAGTGAGTTCTCTAGTTAGCCCCTATAAACATAAT
The DNA here is from genome assembly GCF_964146895.1 of Miniopterus schreibersii. Lineage (NCBI taxonomy): Eukaryota > Metazoa > Chordata > Mammalia > Chiroptera > Miniopteridae > Miniopterus > Miniopterus schreibersii. The sequence continues at coordinate 65,172,158 of NC_138110.1, forward strand.
CCCATAATCTCTGATAAACACTTAGCGTAAGACCTGGCACACAGTAGGTGCTCAATAAATGGAAGCTGTTAGTATCATTACTGTTGCCACTTAGAAATGAAACACATTGGCCCACACTGCCCTGACCCTAAGAGAGATAGGCTTTGTCAGATTAATTCCTCTGCAACAGCTATAATGAGTGGGACTGGAGGGGAAGAGCTGTGAAAAGCTAGAAGTTGGGGTAATTTGAGAGGGTTTGGTTTTGGAGCCTGGGACCTACCAGGAGGGAGGCCTGGATGATGTCAGGAGGATCCGTGGGAACTTGGTGCCCAGGAGAAGCCGACAAGGGAGGAGAGAGGGTGAGAGGTGCTAAAATTGTCCCCTATTTCTTGTCCTTGTTGGTAGGACCTTGTTGCCAGAAAGGGAATGTTCAGCCTCCTACTCTTTCTTTTCATTTGACCTTTCTCCTGCCTCACCTTCGCTTCTGGTACCCACTCAGAACCAGAGACAAGGACTGACCTCCAGGACTCCTAGTGGCTTGTCCCCCTGTTTCTCCCTGGTCCAGACTCCAGTGAGGGAGGGGCCCTTGTGGAGAAGGGCCAGAGGCTGTTCTCAAAGCAGCCAGTGAGTGGTTGAGGGTTTTGCTTGAAAACCTGGGGATTCTATGCCAGGATCACCTTTGCCCTATGTAGCAGAGTGATTTGAAAAGTGGCCCTAATTCTTCACCGCTCCCTGAATCCACATCCTTTATGACCTGATCTCAGAGCTCATCCCATTGAGAGGTGGAGTCTGTTTCCTGATCTCTTGGATCTGGTCTGGGCTTGTGACTTGCTTTGGCTGATGGAAGGTGATAGAAGTTGTTGAGCCCTTTCTGAGCCTTGCCTATTTCTGCTTGCTCTCTTGAATGCTGCTATGACCATGTGAACATGCTCAGACTAGCCTATGGGAGGAAAAGAGACCACATGGAGCAGAGACAATTTTCCTAGCTGAGGCTATCTTACACCAACCACTAGCTGGCACCCAAATGTGTCAGACAGCCCAGTCAAGATCAGTAAAGACACAAGAGTGATCCCAGACAATACAAGACTGTCTAGCTGACTCATAGACTCATGAATAATAATAAATGCTTATTATTTTCAACCACCAAGTTTTGCACAACTCAGCACTAGCTAACTGATACACCCAAATCCCAGGAGGCCATCCTCCTTCCCTTGCCCCAGCTGGACACTCTACCTAGCCCAAAACATAATAGCAGCCTCCAGCCTGACCAAAGCTTCCACAGAAGCTGCCTTGTGGACACAGCCAGATCTCTCTTTGGCTTCCTCCCTATCAGTAGGACTGCCCTGGCACTTTCCCACCTTTTACTTGTGTTCTCCTTCAAGGGGGCTAATCCGTGTGTGCATGGTATATGTGCAGTGTGTATGTGTGTGTGTACACGTGCACTTGTGCATGTGTACCTGTGAGCTCTAAGTCGTATTCTACACCTTGTGCTCTGTCTCTTCCTCTGCCTGAGAACTCCCTGAAGCCCAGGTTGTGCTTCGTCCCTAGAAGACATTCTCTACACAGGGACCTCATTCCTTGAAAGCTGCTACTGCCTAGTGCTCAGCCTAGGTTGTGAGGATCCAACTCTGTGGGTTCAGCTCAATCCCATGAACATCCCTGCCCTGCCACTAAGTCCAGCAAGGCTGGTTTGCCACAACCCCCACGTATCCAGCTGAAATTAGACGCTTTTGCTGAGTTGGCTTGCCCTGCAGCTGCCCTTAGCAGCTCTCCTCACCCTTCCAAGGGTTCTTTCTTACCCCATGGCTATCCCTTGTGAACTGGGCTGGTCATGGGACAAGCTCCTTCTGGCTGTCTGATCACTGGTGTGGTGAGACTTGATGAACCAGAGTGACTTAGGATATTGTCCAGATCTGACACTCACTCCTGGGCGCTTTCCACACAGCATTTACCAGCCAGGGTATTTGGTTTCAGCCACAGAAATGGCTCTGAGAAGCTTAAGCAGAAGAAGGATTTATTAGAAGATTACAGGGGGGTGACTGATGGGATTGATCAGTAGGACTGCCCACCGGAGGAATGTGGCTGGGCACTGCTGCTGCTGGCACCATTGTCTCTGACTGTGGCCATGTTCTCAACTGTCTCTGCTTTCTGTGGCCTCACCCCAGACTCAGAGCTCTGGGAAGCATTCCCAAGAGGCTGAGCTTGGTTCTGGTCCTTTGTGCCCCTCCTGGTGAATCCCAACTCTTCCCCAGAGGAAATGACTAATCTGATGTCACATAAAAGAATCATACAGTTCGTACTCTTTTGTGCAAGGTTAATTTTGCTTAGCATAATGCATTGGAGATTCATCCACGTTGTTGTGCGGATTAGTAGTTTGTTCCTTTTTCTTGCTGAATTTATTCCATTCTACAGATAGGCCATAATTTGCCTATGAATATTTTCTTATCTTGTTGGTAGACATTTGGATTGTCTCCAGTTTCTAATTTTTATGAATAAAACTATGAACATTCATGTACAAGTATTTCTGTGGTCAAGCATTATTTTCCCCGAGAGGTTTTTTTTGTTGTTGTTTTTTGGAACAGAAACTCACTGCTATTTTATTATTATTGAATCTGCTGTTTATAAAGATCAGAATAGCCATTACTCTCAAAGTCCTAGAAGAGAGGAACAATTATTAAACCAACTTAAGCAAATATAAGGACTGTGAAGTCTCCCAGAGTTTTGATTTGCTGTCCTGCCCCACTGGAAAACTTCCCGCCAAGTTAGCCACAGACCTCAGCTAGAAAGACAGAGGAGTTGCGTTTCCCCCACACAGTCACAATTCATATCCAAGACAGAACTCCTCATCTGTATCCCTAAACCCTTTCTTTCTGCAGTCTTCCCCATCTCATTATGGTTCTGGACTAGTTACTTCAGCCAGAAACCTTCACTCCTCTGTTTGCCCACATCCTTCAACTAAGCTATCAGCAACCCCATCTTATGTGCCTTCAAAACCCCTGACCACTTATTTCCTCCTTGGCTATCAGCTGGTCTGGACCACCATCACCTGTCACCTGGATCTCTGCAGCATCCTCGCCTCTGCTTCCACCCTAATTTCTCTCCCCCAACCTCACCCCCGCCATAGGCAAGTCTCACCACAGTAGCCGGAGTAACCCTTCTGAGGCTAAGTGAGACTGTGTTCTATCTTTGCTTGAAACCCTCTCATGACGCTCACCTCAGTCTAAGCAAAAGTCACAATTCTTACAATATCTACAAAGCCCCATGTGACTGCCCCTGCTACCTGTCTCCCCTTATTCCCCTTCCCGCTTTCCTCTTCCTTCACACTGTGCTTGTTCCTTTAATGTGCCGAGGATGATCCTGCCTCTGAACTTTTGCACTGGCTGTTTCCCTCCGAATAGAAAACTCTTTCCCTAGAGATCCACGTGGCTCCCTCCTTTCCTTTCCTTTAGGCCTATCAACTTCTCACTTTGGCTCAAGTCCCCAGTCTCAGAGCCTATGTGAATCCAGTGCAGGCTTGGGGATTGGAAGAGGCTTTGGGAAATGGTGAGATGGAGCTGGGCCTGGCGGGGGAGGTGGAGTTTGGGTGGACAGAGGACAGAAGGACAGCATGGGCTGGAGTGGGGTAGTGCCACTTAGGTAAGATACAAGGGGCTCTTATCCCCTCCCAGTCAAGGGAAACCCCCACAGACTCTTAGTTCCCCACATTTCTGGGCTGCTCATGCTTGAAGGCCAGGCAGGCTCCCTTGGGGGCCCCACCACCTTTACAATGAGGAGGGAGGTCTCCACTCCACAGAGATGCTGCAAGGATTGGGCTGAATTACACATCTAGATAATAAAGGACCCGGGTTTGAATTTCTGAGGCCCTCATAAGGGCAAGGGCTGTGGCTAACCTGGCACTCCCTCCCCCATAGCATAAGGCTAAGGGAGTGTCAAGGCCCAAGGAAAGCCTAGAAGGTAGCCAAGCAAAAAGGGGCTCTGCCATATTGGTTCACTGGGACTGGGTAGAGAGGCTTAAGCAAGACAGCAGGGAAGGTAAAGAGTTCTAGAAGACAAAGAGGAAGGGGCCTGGAGGAATCCCCTGGACCTGGAGTGCAGCGACTCCTAATAGGTACCCAAGGCCTTGCTCTTATGAGGGGAAGGAAACTGCTGAGGCCACCAAGATGGTACAGAGAAGATGTAATGGAATCCTGACAGCACTCTGCTTAGCATGGTGTTAGTCACCCTGCAGGTCCCGCATGATAACAGTGTCATGTTCCTTTACCATTACTGATCACCCACTGTGGGTCTAGCCTTGATAACTCTCAGGGATATAAATCAATTTGATAGCAGCCCCTGCCTTTTATGTATATTACAGACTAGACCAAGGATTCTTAATTTAAGATCCTGTTGATACAATTAGGGGCCTGTGAAACATAGTTGGAAAAAATTACATCTATATTTTGCTCTAAATTAAATCAAACATTTCCCCCAATTATGTACATAGCAACAAATTACACAGCTGAGCCTTTGTTCCCAAGAGGAGCCACAAATATTTTCATATCACATTACAGTTATAAATATTTTGAGAGATCATTTATACTTCAAAATCGCAGTAGTTATTAGGCCCCTCTCCACTAGACTTTGTTATGTAGTGTATCAAGGAAGAAGCACATATTATATTACACATTTAAAAGTATTAGGGTAGAGTCCCCAAAGCAGGGATATCTAAATAAAAAAATAGATATTATAATTTAATAGCTGTTGTCATATTCTCTTATGAGTTTTGACAGTTTTGGGTGTAGTTCTGTATATATTTCTATCCTAGTTAAATCAAAATAATCCAAATAAGATTGAAAATACTGATACCCTGCAAGCTGTGCCATCTCGTCAAAAACTTAATGACAGTTACTGTTCAAACTCTGAATTAAAAAGAGAATAATAATAATACAAATGTATATATCTTTATTTGTTCAAAATAAAATGTTAATATTTTTCTGTTAAAAATATTTTGATACCCAGCCAGGCATGGCTCAGCAGCTGAGCATCGACCTAGGATCCAGGAGATCGAGGTTCGATTTCCGGTCAGGGCACATGCCCAGGTTGCGTGCTTGATCCCCAACAGGGGGCGTGCAGGAGTCAGCTGATCAATGACTCTCTCATCACAGATGTTTCTATCTCTCTCTCTCCCTCTCCCTTTCTCTCTCTGAAATCAATAAAGATATATTTTAAATATATATATTGATAACAGTATTTCAATATAATTGGTTTCCTTTATAATCTGATGTCTTTTATTTAATGCATTTAAAAATGTATTCTTAGAAGGGGCCTATTATAGGGCTCACCAGACAAACAGTTCAAGAATCCTTGCACTAGTGAAATGGCCAATCTTGACTGATATGCTGGAACCTCTCTGTCTGAACCAATGGCAGACACTACTAATCAACCACGGCAGTCTTTTCATCAGATCCCAAATGCTCTTCAGCCATCTTCTACTGATAGATCTGTGAGGTCAAGCTTATTTGCACTTCCTGGTCAATAATGAACTATATGTACCAATGCATTAAAAGCAAGGCAGGATAAAGGCGTGATTCTGGGCTTCTTGGCCAGTATAACAAATTAGAGCAAAGTTTGGGACTAACAGTGCCAAAGGCACTGGAATAACAAGACACACTGTCATGGAAGACTCCAGAGTGCGATGCTGAAGGAAGGACATACTTTTTAGAGAAGGAGAAAGGAGGGTGAAATGGTATTCGGGGGGAGAGGGGTGAGGGCCAATGGTGGGGAGGAAGACTGTATAAGAAGAGCTTCAAGGGTGGAAAAAGCAAGTTGGTGATAGATTAGGGAGGCGGGAGAAAGCAAAGTGCAAAGCAGGGTTGGAGGGAACCTCTGGGATTGGGCAAAAAGTAAAACAATAGACACTTATCTTTTACATCAGTGGGTGCAGGATAGTTAACAGTCAACAATTAACATGATAAAACAATGAGAGGATGTATGGTCTCCACCCTGGTTGTGCCCTTTGGAGTCTGGAAAAGGGGGAGTTACCCTGACATTCCGAAGAAGTGTTATCATAGATGCAAAAGACAATACATAGGCTTAGGTAAGGTAAAAATTCACCTTTGTCAGGGAAGATACCGGCCTGGGACTACCCACCATAAGCTGCTTTAAGTTAAACATTTTTTAATTTCGGACCATCCCTTGTGGCTACCTTAGGTCTCTGAGTTTGCAAGGCTGTCATGCAGGCCTCCCCGGAGCTAGTCAGGTTAGCATGTGGCCCCTTTGGATTTGGAGAATTCGTGGTAAATGAAGCTGAAGTAGCAACTTCTAAGAGGCTTTGAACACTTGGGATGAGGAGTTTGGTCTGGGAAGTCTCTGCGAGTCAGTGAGCAGAGGACAAAGGGTATATCAGCTCACTTTTGCCATGTGACAAAGCACCATAGAATTTAGTGATTTTAAACCGCAATTATTTATTATTTCTCACTAATCTATGAATTGGCTGGGTGGTTCTTTTGGTATGGGCTGGCTTAACTGCTTATGGTGGCTCCCCCATGCATCTTCTGTCAGTGATGGGTTGGCTGGAGGCTGGTTGATTCAGGATGGCTTCATCACATAGTTGATATGTGGCTGGCTATCAGCTGGGCCACTGCAGGTGCCTGGGCAACATGGCTTCTTATTCTTTGGAAGGCTAGCCTGGGCTTGTTCACATGGTGGCTGGGCAGATTTCTAAAGTGGAAATGCATATGGCCTTTTGAAACCTAAACTCAGAATTGGCAATTTGTCATTTCTACTGTATTCTATTGGCAAAAGCAATTCATGAGGTTAGCCTAGATTCAAGGAGTGGGGAAGTAGATTCTACCTCTTTTTTTTTTTAAATATACCTTTATTGATTTCAGAGAGAGGAAAAGAGAGGGAGAGAGAGATAGAAACATCAATGACGAGAGAGTCATTGATCGGCTGCCTCCTGCACACCCTCGACTGGGGATCGGGCCCACAACCCGGGCATGTGCCCTGACAGGGAATCGAACCCCTATCACCTGGATCCTAGGTCAATGCTCAACTGCTGAGCCACGCCCAGCCAGGCGATTCTACCTCTTGATGGAAGGAGATATGAAGTTACATTGCAAAGGGTGTGGATATGGGAAGAAGAATGATTGTGGCCAGGTTTGCAATTAATCTAGCACAGAAGATTAGAGGGCAGTTGGTGGAATGTGAAGTAGTAAGAGAAGGGCCCCAAGGATGGGGGATTGGTTGAGAAGACTTACAGTAGTGACTAGGCAGAAAGCAATAGGATTTTTGTCCAGACTCTAAGATGGGTAGACCTGGGATAAGGGACAGTAGAGGCAATGGGGAGGAAATGAGTCTCTAAATTTGGAGCCAGGCAAGGGACTGGCAAGGGGCATAACCATTCACAGAGCTAGGATGTCAATGGGTGGATGCTAGAGAGAGACCTGTCTGATTTGGAGCCCTGCACTGGAAGGGCCTTAAGGCCTTGAGAGATGGCAGCTTTGAGCCCTGAGGCCTTTGCTACCTATAGGCTGGGAGATCTTGTCAAACCCTTCAGCATTTCCTGGACTTGGTGTTCCCCTCACCTCAGTGGGAATTCTAACCTTGCAGGGCTGTTAGATGACAAACTGAGGTACAATATGTAGAAGCATTTTGTGAACTCTTTTGGGCTGAACATTTATTAGTGGTTTTATGGCTTGGCTTTATTTTTAATTTAGGAGACATTAGTCTCCTAGGGATGGTGGCTGGGAGGGACCTAGGAGGGAGAGTGAAGGGGGAAGAAGAGGACTCAGGGTTCTCTTTTTGGCAAGGGATGCTGTTAGGAGGTGGGAGCAGTGGAAGGATCCAGAAAGGAGAGAGAGGGCTTGGCCTGCACAGGGTCCCTCCAGCTTGGGATGGAGACAAGGCCCAGGAGAGCCACAGCATGGGGCGTTCACTCGTGGCTGTTTCGTGCTCACGTAGATGGGAACAGAGAGCCGGGAGTTGGAGAGGCAAGCAGCCTGGTGGGGGAAGTGAGTTTCCTTGCTTAGTTCTCCAAATGCGAAATCCTGGGTGGTCTGGACTGAAGTCACCACAACTCCCCCCTCCTCTCTCTCTCCTCCCTGCTGCTCTAAAAAGTCCAGTGGCGTCACTGCTTCCAGATGTGGCCTCCAGATGTGGCCTGGAGCTGTTCCAGGTGGATCAAGGATGGAGAGGCAGCAGCCAAGCTCCTGGCTTTTCCTCCTCCCTCCTTCTCTAATGGGACCTGCCTGATGCCTTCCCTCCCCTACCTTCCTTCCACCGCTGGGTCAGCATACCAGGTACCCGGAGGAACTGGTGGATGGATAAATAAATACTGGTTATGAATAAACCTGAGGCAGACAGATGCATCTTTATTCGTGTTAGAAAGAGCTTATAATTGGGGCAGTGGAGAACTCTCAAATGTTTCCCTTCTGAGCAGTCCCAGCGGCTCCAGGAGGAGGAAGTAAGCTGTCTCCTTGGCTGGGGACCCACCAGGGCACTGGGCTCCTGGCCAGCCAGGGCCTGGGAGGAGCTGCCGAAAACCTCCCCCATAATGGGAACAGCCTGGGTTCTGGTGTCTCACCAGGATGGAGTCCCAATGAGGGGGAAAAAGGCAACTGTTTTATCAGTAGCAGACTGTGAAAACCAGGTGGTGCTGCTAGGAGCCAGTTCTCTGGTTGCCTGGACCAGCAGGCATCAAAGTATGCGTGTGCTCGAATTCTGTAAGGCTCTCTTTAAAATGCAGATTCTGACTCAGTCCATCTGGGATGGGGCCTGGGATCCTGTGATTCTCACTAGCTTTCAGGTGATTTCTATGTTGTCTGTAGACCACATTTTGAAGAGCAAAGCTCTAGCCTGAACATCTAAAACATGTCCATATTCTCTAACACTTCTCTATTTTTTCCTGCACGTTTCCTGTTTTTATTGTTTGTTTTAATTCAAAAAGTACCTGTTAGTACTTTTTATCTCCTATTTTTGTCCCCAGCAATCCAGTGATCTCTTCCCACAGCTGACCAGTGTTGTTGGTTTTTGTGTATGTTCTCCCAGAGATATATTATGATTTTATGACTATACAAACATATATATATGTGTACACACACACACACACACACATATATATATATACACATACATACATACATATATACACATACACATATATATATATACACTTTTTTCTCTCCCTGCTCTGACTTGGGTATTATCTGATATCTATTATTTCGCATTTTGCTTTTTTCACTTAACAACATACCTTGGCCATCACCCCAGTTCCTTCTTTCTGTTTGAAAGTTGCAGTTTCATTATGTACCATAACTCAAGGGAGCAAATCCCTTGTTGATGGATACTTGGTTGTGTCCAATCTCTTGCTCTTGAGATTAGTACCTTAGTATTCTATCACTTCCTGCAGGTGTGAGTCTCTCTGAAAGATAAAGGCTTACACTAGTAGAAATGCAGCGTCAAAGGCTACATGCGTTTGTAATTTTGATGAATATTGGCAAAGTGACCTCCCTACAGAGGTTGTGCAATGTGAGACATGGCTTATTTCCTTAATCTCCCAATGCCATGTGTTAACAAATTCCTGATCTTTGCCAATGTGAGATGTAAAAAAGTGGTAACTGATCTTTTGAAACTCCCCCCTTAGCTTCCATGGTTCTCTTCAACTATTTATTTGTCAGAGAGTCATTCATCTTCTTGGCCCAGCCACCTTATCATGTGCTGGGACCCAGGGGAAAATAACACACAAATAATCCCTGCACTTTCTTCCAGTAGGGAAGACAAACAATTAGTTAGTAATTCCTGATGAGCATGAAGAGTGTTATGATAAGCAGGTGACTTCTTAAGACTGTGCCTCTCAAACTTCAGTGTGCTCAGGTATCAACCTGAGGACCTTGTTAAGAGGCAGATTCTGATTCAGTGGGCTTGGGGTGAGGTGTGAGATTCAGTAGCTCTAACAAGCTCCCAAGTAAAGCTGGGCTGCTGGTCTAAGGACTATATTTTGAGTAGCACGGGCCTACCTAGAACAGAGGTTGGCTAACTTTTTCTGTAAAGGACCAGATGATAAATATTTTGGCTTTGTGGGACACATGGCCTCTGTTAGAGCTACTCAACTCTGCCTTTGAAAGCAGCCGTGGACAATAGGTAAATGAATGGGTGTGGCTGTGTTCCTGTAAAGACTTATTTACAAACAAGGCAGTGGGAGGGATTTGGCCAGCAGGCCATGGTTTGCTGACCCCTGGCCACTACAATCAGTGTCCAATAACTGCTTGTCGAAGTGACTGAGTGAAGGGTGCTATCTGAGCAGTTACAGGTAATGAGCTCACCTAGGTGTCTGGTCAGAGTCCTACTAGGAACAGAAACCAGGGTTTAAATACAGGAAATTAAATGCAGGGAATTGATCACACAGGTAATAGAAGAGCTGAGAAGAGCTAACCTCAAGGGCAGCCCAGAGATTAACAACAGTGGAGAGCTCTTTTTAGTCAGGGGAAGAGAAGGAGGGAGGAGGTGGTGTTACTGGGACTTGGGGCTCCCAATAGGATCTGGAACTGTGGTGGGTATACCTACTGGGAGCCAAAACCATTGACAATACCTAGTCCTGGTCAGAGATCCTGGGAAGAAATACCCTGGAATCTTTGTTCTTCTTGCCCTTCTGTTTCCCACCCATTGGCCAAACCCAGCTGTGATCCAATCTATTCAGGAGCCTGCAGGGACCAGCCCATCAAAGGGATATTTAGAATGAGAACTGAAGTGTAGGTGGTTGACCAGGCATATAAGGGGGGACTGATGGGTATTTCAGGTACAGAGAGCAGGCATAAGATGTGAAGCGGTAAGTGTGCGGAATGAGGCTGGCAGGAAGGCCATTCCTATCAGCAGGATGGAATTTATGTTTTAAAACAGGACTTGGCAAAAGTCTTTGTCACATAGTTTTCTTTGTTTTGATTAAAAACAAAATGTAAAAAAGCAAAAACCATTCTTAGCTCACAGGCTGCATAAAAACAGGCCACGGGGCTGGTGGCTTTATTAGTTTGCTGGTCTGTTTTAGAAAGACCCACTTTTAGGAGAATGAATTGGGGTGGAAGGGAAACTGAGAGAGGACACAGAGAGGCCAGAAAGGAGGCTGCTGAGGACACCAGGCACAAGATGGCAGGAGCACAAAAGGGATCATCATGTCATGGGGGAGAGAGGGATGAGCTAGAGATGTAGAGTGAATAGGATATGGATGTACAATGGAAATGGCTGGTCCAAGCAGATGGCCTGGGCTGGGTATGGAGGGGTATACAAACTGACACATTGAATATTCCCCCGAATAGCTTGGAACCTCTGCCTCACTTGCTTCAGGGAGTGAGAGGATCCTGTCATCTTGTCAATGGTGCACTTTCACCCTCCGCCCCCTTTTAGGTAGACTGGTGGAGGAGCAGGTTGTGCTGACCTCAGTAGGCCAGGAGTTGGGGCCACCCCGCTGTTGGTGACTCACTGGTTGCTCATAGGAGCATCTCCTGTTCTGTCTCAGGCTGTGGCCGCCATTCCAGGACAATAGGAAGTACCACCAACATCCACTACCTCCCTGTGGCCTCTGGGCTGGGAAACCCCTCACCCTGTCCTGGGCTCAGACCAACTGTGACATAGACAGGGCTGGGATGGTGTCTTACTTGGGTTCCCCCAGAAGTAAAGACAAGGATTCCAGTGCAAGTAATGAGACAGGGGAGGGAAGCAGCCCAATAAAGACTGCATTTTGGAGGCAGTTACCACTGTGGGCAATTGGAACATAGTCCTCCTGGGGAGCTCTGGACTTCATAGTAGAACACATGCCCCAGAGCTGTCCTGTGAGTTACAGATAAAGTGCTTCTCCAAGGGATGTTAATTCCCTGGCACTTGCAGTCTACTATGTGGCTTTCTGCAGCTCAGGAAAGAAAGCTTTCAGGTGCAGATGAATAGACATAGTAGGAAGGTAGCTGGAAATCCCTGGAATGGTGAGGACCCAGGGAGATGGGGAGGGTGCCTGCAGAACATGCTGTAAACATCGTTATCATCTCATCAACAGATGGGGAAACTGAGAAGCAAAGTGACAGTCCCAAATTATACAGCAGGGCTGGAGCTCAGAACTTGTGGGTTCGGTGTCTTCCACTATTTTTTAATCAGCCCATGCTGTTAGGATCTTCTTGGCAGGAGAGGCCCTGCCCTCAGAGTATCATAGGCTAACTCCATCTACCTGCCTGCTACATTCTCTCCCCTGAATACTCCCTACTTCCTGAGTCTACCCAGAGCCCAGAGCCATGTCTGGGGAAGGGGGATGCCTCTAGGACATACACATATGGCGAGGCTTGGCTTCCTTACCAAGTCCCTACATGGGGCTTATAGAGCCTGGAGAGGAGGGTAAGCAGGAGATAGAGTGGGGTTGGGAGTTAAGAGGTAGCCAACTAGTCAAGTAGAAGCAGAGACAACGAAACAGATCAGCATGTAGAGGACTCAAGGGGACATGAAGTGGGCTGGGCAGGTCTGAGCCCCCTGCCCTTTGTCCTGGGACCCTTTGTGTAGTTGAGAGCAGATGGCCAAGACCTTTAGCCCTACACTGTGTGTGTTCAGAATTGAGCATGATCCAACCACTCAGTTGTTTGTTCATTTGGGGATCACTTACGGGGGCCCAGTATACCCCAGTCCTTGTCCCAGCTACCTTGGGGAACACGTGGATGAATCAGGCTATTGACTGCTCTCAGGCCTATTGCGTCTTATAGGAGGAGTAGGCCAGTCTTCTACCTGAACTCTCCATTTTGCGTTGAGTCCTGAGTTGGATGGTGGAAGACAGCACAGCCCTCAGAGAGCCCCTAGTCTGAGGAGGGAGACATACTCCCAAATCCTGGTGTGGAGTTCCTCCCTACTGAGGGAGGCTTAGAAATACTTTTGTTTCTGAAGTCTTTGATACCCAACAGAGAGTGGGGGTGACTGGAAACTCCACCTGATTAGCTCAGCAGAACCCACATGAAATGCCATCCCATTCATAAACCCAGCCTGTGATAGATCATTAGCAAAGATGGCTGTAACATTTCCTTCCCTGTACCTTGCCCTTTGCAACGTGGCTTTGTAGCTCCTCCCATCAAGAGTCTATTCCTCAATCCTTCGATTTGGGCTGGTTCTCCAAATTAGATAAGATTCTTCAGAGAAACAGAATCAACAGGAAATAGAAAAAATATGTATATAGCTGTATGTAATCTGTCAGTTCCTCTGTCTCTCCATCCATCCATCCACCCACCCACCCAAAGAAGTAGATTTTAAGGAATTGGCTTACATTACTGTGGAGATTTGTTGAGTTCAAAAATCTGATGAGGGAAGCTGGCAGGCTAGACACTTGAGGAAGTATTGCAGTTCAACTTTAAAGGCAGTGTTCTAGCCCAGCTGGTGTGGTTCAGTGGTTGAACATCAACCTAGGATTCAGGAGATTGAGGTTTGATTCCTGGCCAGGGCATCTGCCCTGGTTGTGGGCTCAATCACCAGCGGGGGGGGGGGGGGGGGAGGGTGTTCAGGAGGCAGCTGATCAATGGCTCTCTCATCATTGATGTTTCTCTCTCTCTCTCTCTCTCTCTCTCTCTCTGCCCCCCCCTTCCTCTCTTTGAAATGAATAAAGATATATTAAAAAAAAATAAAGGCAGCGTTCTGGTAGAACTCTTTCTTGCTTAGAGGGGAGGCATGTAAGGAGAGTTGGGAGAACGTCAGTATTTGTCCTATTAAGGCCTTCCACTGATTGGATGAGGTCCACCCATACTATGGAGAGCAATGTGCTTTACTCAAAGTCCAATGATTTAAATTGTAATCTTATCCAAAAAACACCTTAACAGAAACATCCAGAATAATTTTTGACTCAATATCTGTGCACTGTGGCCCAGCAATGTTGACACAAAAATTAACCATTGTAGCTGGCCTATCACTTGTTTTGGGCCAGAGAATATGGTGAAAGTGGTGGTATGTGAGTCCTGAGCCTAGGCCTCCATAGGCCTTGCTCAGTTCCACTCACTTTCTTGGACTTTTTCCCAGCCAAGTGTGGACAATCTTGGGATAGCCACTGGAGGATGAGAGACCATATGGAACAGAAGTGATTCATGCCAGCTGAGGCCAGTTACCACCTACCCTGGCAGCTGACTGCATATGTACAGGGATCCCAGCCAAGATTAAATGCCCAGCAGAGCCCAGACCAAATTGCTGATCCACAGACCTGTGAGTTAAATAATAGATCTTATTTTAGGCCACTAAGTTTTGGAGTGGTTTGTTATACAGCAAAAGCTAACTGATACGAAGTTCAAATTCTGTAGTGCCCCTGACTCCTGGTACCCTATCAACCTGCCACCTTAGTTGACAGAGAGGACACAGGCAAACAGAGGGCCTATTTCAGGTTATAATAGGCCCTGTGGGTGTCTGTATTCATTGAGGGCATCCATGCAGACACCGTTCTACCCTGATATTTAAATATAGCTCTGCTCAAGCACACTCTGGCCTGGCTGGCTCCCATGAAAATGTGTCAGAGCAGAGGAGGGGCAGTTGGCAGCCAGAAGGCCACATGCTGGGAGTTGAGGGAGGCCAAGGGCAAGGTCCTAGGACCACTTCTGTGTGCCTGGGGGAGCTTCAGGGGTGCACTGTAGGATAGAGAACAGAAGAACTTGGGAGGCAGCTACCTTGGGTCAAGTTCCGTTTCTGTTGCTCATCAGGTTTGTGTCCTCGGGGAAGTGGCCTCACCATTCAGAGAGACTCAGTTTTTTTCAAGGGCAGAGTTAGGTTTTTGTATGATCTGAAGCTGATACAAGTTGGGAGCTTCCTTTAAGTAGAAGAATTACAAAACTATGATTACAAAATTGCAGGACTTTGGAAAAGACCCCAGGCAAGTGAGCTTAAGCTTCATTAGCTTTGCAGTAAGGCGTTTCTGGCTTCCTCACCAGCAAAATAGGAGAGTTAATAATAGCAATTAAATAGGATTGTTTTAAAGGTCATATGAATACATTTATAGTGGCCATCCTAGTAGGTGGGATCTAGCAGGAAGGCAGCTTTGCATGGAATGATTTGCACATGTGGGAAAGGGCTCATGTGGTCGCTGATGGGTGGGCTCCTGGGGGAGATATGGAGCAGGATGAGGAGTGGAGAAGAAAGGTGTGATATCTATACTTCCATTTGGACCATGGACTGCCCCTGAGGCCAGCAGAGAGGGGCTATAGGCAGATGCAGGAGGAGATGATTTCATGAGGGTCTTTGCGAGGTTCTGGGGCATAAGATTGTGACACAAAGCATGTGTTTTCTTCCCTAGAATAAGAGGCTAAAATGAGGATTTTAAAAAAAAAATCTTTATTGATTTCAGAGAGAGGAAGGTAGAGGGAGAGAGAGAGAAACATCAATGATGAAAGAGTCATTGATGAGCCGCCTCCTGCACGCCCCCCGCCTGGGGATGGAGCCGTAACCCTGGGCACGTGCCCTGACCGGGAATCAAACCTCGATCTCCTGGATCCTAGGTCGATGCTTAACTGCTGACCCACGCCCGGCCAGGCTAAAATGAGGATTCTTGAGCAAATAGTTTATTGGGGGTATACTCTCAGAGAAGCATAAAAGAGAAGGAAGAAAGCTGGGCAGGGCAGGGCAGGGCAGGGCAGGGGAAGATGCTTAGCAAGGATAGGGTCTCTGCTGGAGTCCAGCCAAGCTCTGGGGCGTGAATGGACCAGAGAGTTGTTCCCTCTTGAGGTAAGCGGGGCTGGCTACTGTGCCCCTGTGTCACTCAGTTGTTGGGAAGCAGGGGGGGAGTATAACCTTTCAGGGTCACCCATCAACCAAGGGCAATTCTCAGAAGAGGTAGCCTTCTCAGCAGCTGGTGGATGGGTCCACTGGCTTGGGGAAGGGGATCTAAACCGGGCATCAGCAGAATCTACTACAAGGCTTCTCCTTCCACTTCTGCATGATACTCAGACCAAGTGGTATGGGGTTGGCAACTTGGGGAGTGACTGGGGATGGTGGGATGGGGGGAGGGTGGATGAATGGACGGAACCTGGGAGGGAACATGGTGCTGATCTTTAAGGAACTCTGGAAGGCGCAGTGGTGAGGTGCTGCCCCCAAGTGGCTTCTAAGGACTTGGCTTTCTAGGAGGGGCCGCTATGCTAAACTCATGTGACTTCCAGAAATAACTGGGGCAAGTGAGGGACTCTCTGGAGCACCCGTGGTCTTCAGATGGGGGTAAAAGCACATGACATATGTGTTTTTCCTTAGTGCAGTCTCATCTGTGTCCTTGGGCTGGTGAGGTCTGAAAGAACTCTGGGAAAGGGATTTGTCAATTCTAAACTGCAGGATGATTTCCAAGGTCATATACGTGATCAGTTGGGAGGAAGTTCCCCATCCTGTGGAAGGACCAGAGATTCACCCCAATACTGGCAATGGCCTATTGCTCAGTTTATAAAGAAATGAGGCTAGGGAGGAAGGTATATATGGCAGTTTGGTGCAACTGGGGTCCTGTCATGTCCTATAATCAAAGGCAATGCTATTTATCTTTTGTGAGATGGATCTTAGGAAAAAGCAACCACGGCTGGCCTATGGTGTAGGAAGGAGTGTAAAATGGGATGAAAACTATGTTAGAAAACTGTTTGGAAGCTTTTTATGAAGTTAAACATGCATTTATCATATGACCTAGCAATTCTACTCCTAGGTATTTACCTGACAGAAATGAAAACATATTGAATTAGTTATCTACTGTTGTATACTAAATTACACCAAAATTTTAGCAGCTTAAGAGAATGATAGATGTTTATTATCTTTACAGTTTCTGGGGTCAGGGATCCAGGAGCAGCTTAGCTGGGTGGTTCTGGCTGGAGTTGTTTCATAAAGTTGCAGTCAATATGGTGACTGGCCTAGAGGAGCATTTGATGGAGCTTAAAGATGCATGCCCAAGGTGGCTCTCTCACCTGGAAAATTAGTCCTGACTGATGTCTTCTCCATTTGGACCTCTCCATGGGGCTGCTTGGGTGTTCCTATGACATGACAGCAAGCTTCCCCCAGACCAAGTGATCCAAGAGAGTGAGGCAGAAGCTACGATGCCTTTTATGACCTAACCGTGGAAGACACAGATCAGATAGACACTTCTGTAATATCCTACTGACTGCTTGGCCAGCTCTATCCAATGTTGGGGAGACTACACAAGGTCATGAATACTAGGAGAGGAGGAAAGTCATTGGGAGCCATCTTGGAGGCTGGTGACTACAGTAGTTAATGCAGTCACGCCTCCTCTGTTCTACACAGAGCAATACATACATACACACACAATCACACACACACACACACACACACCTGTAGCACCTTGAGATGCTGGTGCATCGAGTCTTGGGGGATCTGTGTGGGGGCTTTGGTTCCAGTGGAGCTGTAGCAGCAGCAGTGGCATCAGCAGACAGCAGTGCTCAGCAAGAGGCTGTGCAGAGGAGCAATGGCCTGGCTGAAGTGTATGGGTTCCAGAGTGAACATAACCTTGTCCCACGTGCCAGCCCTGCTGTGCAGTGTGGCTTGGTGCAGGTTAATTAGTTCCAGTGGGAGGGACTGAAAGGGTCACCTGGTCTCTGTTTTTACATGCCCTGAAACAAACGCCCAGGACCCTCAAGGCAGCCTTTCAGCTGGTGTGTCAGGTTCAAGCAAACAGTGATATAGAAGCACTTTGATGAAGAGGCATCTCTGAGCTTGAAGGCTTGTGTTTTCTTCATCCAGGAGTTTCTTTGGCAGGGCAGGGAATATGTGAGGGGGTGTCCTCTGTGCCACAAAGCCAGGGCAGTGGCAGCCCCCCAAACATGGTCCCATGAAATCTCTCCTGTCTTCCAGGTCAGGGAGCAGTACTCACCATTCTCTGGTTAAGGACCTTTATTATCTGACCATATGCTTTATATATAGGTCACTCCAACTGAGTTGCAAGGAGTTCTGATTGCTGGACTGGGTCCCAGGCTGAGTGTATTAGCTCCTCAGACCCCAGTCCTTTTCCTCCTACCCCACCGGCTCAGCATCCAGTCTGGGAGCCTTGTGGGGATTGTGTTGTGTCCCCCTCTGCATCTCTATGGCTGTGCCAGGAGAGTAAGACACAGCCTCCAGTCCTTGAGGGCAGCCTATGTTTCCATTACTAAATTTTGGACCCTCAATAAATGAATTTTGAACAAATACAGACGCTTAGGACCCCCCTTTTTCATCACCAAAGCCCACATCATTTAGGGGTATGGTGAAGAGATGAGATGATACAGGAAAGAGAGGCACTAGCCCTTCAGGGGGAAGTCAATGTTTATAGAACAGTGTAAATTAGCATACAAACGGTTGTGCAAACAGCAGACTTGGGACCTAGGGGAGGTAAACTTGGGTGAAGCAAAGGGTGGTTTTTTAACTTTATTTTTAATCCTCACTGGAGGATATTTTTTCCATTGCTTTTTAGAGAGAGTGGAAGGGGGAGAGAGAGAGAGAGAGAAGAAAGATCGATGTCAGAGGGACACATTGGTTGCCTCCTGCACACATCCAGACAAGGGCTGGGGATTGAGTCTGCAACCCAGGCATGTGCCCTTGATCTGGAATCGAGCCTGGGAGCTTTCAGTCCCAAGGCTGATGCTCCAACCACTGGGCAAAACTGGCTAGGGCAGCAAAGGGTTTTGTGTCCGTTTGCCCAGCCCTGAATCATGGTGCCCTGCTAGATGTGAGAAGAGGCTCTACAGCTCTAGAATTTCTATAAAGGAGGTCCTGGGGTGGGGGGTGCAATCTGGCTGAGAAGGTGGGAGGCTGTGGAGAGTCACTGAACTGAGGTGGGAATGGCACATTTTTAATTGATTGTTTATTAGAGGGTGGCTTTGATTCTCAATTTTTTTTTTTTTTTTAATTTAAATATGCTTTTATTGCCTGGCCAGGCATGGCTCAGTGGTTGAACGTTGACCTATGAACCAGGAGGTCCCAGTTCGATTCTCAGTCAGGACACATGCCCAGGTTGCGGGCTCGATCCCCAGTAGGGGGTGTGCAGGAGGCAGCCGATCAATGACTCTCTTATCATTGATGTTTCTATCTCTCTCTCTCCCTTTCTCTTATTAGCGACTGGGGTTCAAGCCCTCAACCCCACATGCGCCCTGACTGGGAATCGAACTGGGACCTCCTGGTTCGTAGGTTGACACTCAACCACTGAGTCACGTCGGCTGGGCTGACTCTCAAATTTCTATCTTTAATCTGTTAATGCGGCAGCAGGGATCAGTGCTATTTTAATAACTTCCCTACCCAATTCTTTGGATACCTCTTTCTACTTGATCATCTAATCTGGAATTTTGTAAACTACGCCTCCCTTCATGTTCCTTTTCCATGTTGATTCAGCTATTCTTTTTATGCCAGATCAAATTTGACATTTTTTTAATGTACTTGCCTGGTTCTAAGGTTATTCCAATGACCAGTGCAGACGTCTTCCTAGAGCTCCAGACTCAAGTAGCCCAGTGTCTCCTAGACAGCTCCCCCTGGTTGTCTCCCAGGTAACTCAAGCTGAACAGATCTGAGATGAACTCATAGTCCCCCAAAATCACAAGTATTCCACACCCCCTCAATGTTGCTGTAACATGATGTCTCCAACCGACTAGAGCACACTCCAGAAGGCTGAGGTCAGCTGGGACACCTCCCCGACTCTCATGGACTCCCAGGCAATCTAAGTCCTGTCTTCTTGTCTGACATCTTTACTATTTTAGTGGCCCTTAACCGGTCTCCTAGCACCCTCTGTAACTCCTTTCCTACCACTGCATCTTTAACTCCTCCAGTCTCAGAAGTCAGAGTTTTTTGCGCCCCTACTCTGATGGAATAATGTACCTGTGTGACACTGGGAAGGTTGCTGCCCTGTCTAAGCCTTAGTTCCCCATCGGCCAAAGGAGAAGTTGGTCTAGATGCTTGCTAAGGACCAGCACAGATCATTTTCTGGTATGTTATAGCACTGAAGGGCTGGCTGTGTCTTATACATGTTTTGTTAAATTTACATATAAATATCTCATTTATTTTGAGAAATTATAAATGGTATTTTTTCTCAGCTTATTGAGGTATGATTGACAAACAAAAATTGTATACATCTATTTAGGTTGCTATGGGTGGGGGGAGATTCACATGCTGGACATTCAGTTGTTCTCAACAGTTATTGTGCTTAGCGAGCCCCCAAAACCACCAGGGGCTGGGTGGGTATCTTAGTTGGTATGTACTATTTCTGCCATGACAAGCATTCTTTTAGTTAAAAGTCACAAACCCCTTTTGGTTCAAGTGATAAAGTGGTGAGGATGGGACCTTTGTTTTTTGCAAAGCCATCAAGAGGAAAAATTCAGCCTAGTTCTCTAGAGAAAAAGAAACAGGTTAAAAGCTAAGAGCATGACCTATTCCCTTGGTAGTCAGATAGGAAATAGGAGACGAGGCAAATGTTGTGCAAGAGAGATTCCCTTGGGCCATTAAAGAAGGAGACGGCCAGAGGATCCCAGTCATGGGAGGCTGGGCCTTAGCACCCATTGGAGTGGTACAGACTTTGTCTCTATGAAAACCCTCTCCTAGTGTCTGGATCCACATGAAGATAGGCTATCTGGTTCTTACCCTGGAAAGAGCAGGAGAGAAGCTGGAAGGGGACAGGAGTAAACTGGACAGGGGACTGGAGTGGACACTATTGGTGCCTTGCCCAGGTCCCTTTACCACTCTTGGCTGCTGTGCGTTCTGCTGGCTAACCGCTGCTGCCTTCCTTCTCTGCAGAGTTACTCTCAGCCCAAAGGGAGCCTCCAGGCTTTGTAGGCTGTGGGGTCCATGCCCAGCAGCCTGTAGCCAACAGGTGAGTGTTTCATTAAAGACCCGACCCCTTGCCTTTAGGTGAATCTGACCACTGAGAGGAGACTCCAGCTGAAACCAAACCACTGCCTAGCAGGGTGGTGGGGGGAAGGGTGTGTGGCCAAGGTCTTCCCTACCATAGATTTCAAGGCAAGGGAGCAGATGACATGCTCCTGGGGCCTCTCCTTTCCTCACCTCCTGCCTACCTAACACAAGTCTGGAGTCCGGCCTCATCTCTGCTCTCTATTCCATTTCCTCCCTGGGTTAGAGGCAGAGAAATGTTCTCAGTAGGTCCTTTGACTCTCTTTTGCCCCCTCGTGGATCGGGTGAGAACTTTGGTGATTCCAAAATGGGGATCATCACCCCCCCATTTGTTTTTCCCAAAAAGTGGAAAAGGATTTGAACAGATACTTTCCCAAAAAAGAGATGCAGATAGTAAATAAACACAAAAAGGCTCTCAATATTCAATCTCATTAGTCATGAGGAAAATGCAAACTAAACCATAAGGAAATCTCACTACATACCTTTTAGAATGGCTGAAATAAAGAGAAAGACTATAACAAGCCTTGTTGATGGTGATCAACCCTCATACAGTGCGGTTGGGAATGAAAATGGTAAAATTACTTTGAAAAAAGTTTGGCAGTTCCTTAAAAAGTTAAACACACACCTACCATATGACCAAGCCATTTCATACCTAGGTATTTACCCCAAAGAAATAAAATGTTCATACAAAGACCTGTATTGCCTGGCTGGTGTGGCTCAGTGGTTGAGCATTGACTTATGATCCAAACAATTGAGGTTCGATTCCCAGTCAGGGCACATGCCCGGGTTGTGGGCTTGACCCCCAGTACTGGGGGGCGTACAGGGGGCAGGCGATCAATGATTCTCTCATCACTGATGTTTCTATCTCGCCCTCTCCGTTCCTCTCTCTAAAATCAATAAAAACATTAAAAAAACAAAAACCAGAAACTTATATTGTGCATTCTGAGAAGTGAAATGGATGTCTTGGTAACTGTCAATGATGTCTGGAATTTCAAAGG
Source organism: Miniopterus schreibersii (assembly GCF_964146895.1). Taxonomy (NCBI): domain Eukaryota; kingdom Metazoa; phylum Chordata; class Mammalia; order Chiroptera; family Miniopteridae; genus Miniopterus; species Miniopterus schreibersii. The sequence continues at coordinate 65,193,949 of NC_138110.1, forward strand.
GGATAAGAAGTGTCTTGATGAGGCCTTGTAAACTTGTGGTTTTAGGATGTGGAAAAATATGTGACCTTAATTTATATTTTGATTATCTGTGAGGCAAATTCCCAGAGTTCTTTACCCCAAAGGAAGGTGACCTTGGATAAGGAATTGTTGCTGCCATTGGTCAGACCAGATAGCAAGACCATTAACAATGGTTCAAGAGTCTGTAAAAATATGTAGATGGGGCCAATTGTTGGCCAGAGTCTCCAGTGCTAAGATATCCGCCTCAAGCTTGGCCAACTGTGCTGGCCCTTAAGTCTCGTCCTTTATCAGGAATGTTCTAGTGAAGGTATGAAAAGTGGAAGCATTCCATTGATATCTATCATTCGTGATGGTGGTGATGGTGGGATGGTACCTGTAAGGTATATGAACTACCTTTGCTGTTTATTTAGTTGATCCCAAGGGACTCTCCAGGTAGCTGAGGGGTGACCTCATTCAGCACCATGGCATATGGCAAGGGACTGAGGACAGGGGAGGCCATTGCCTCCTGCAAATGGGATTCATCAGAGGGCCCAGATTTGGCTCTATCCTATAGGTACCATTTCCGTTAGCAAGGAGACCTTAGCGGTTGCACCGAGCTGAGGTATTGCTTCCATGACCCAAGGCATAATGGGCAGCTGTGGATGGAGGGTCCCAGGCTCAGGGCCTGTGAGAGCCTCTGTTTCCAGAGGAGCTCTATATGCAGCCACTCTAATGGTATATGTTGTGGGCTGGGGAGGGCATGTATCACAATACGTGATCATCATGGGAGGTCCAGAGACTTTGAAAGGCATGAGAAAGCCTCCACAGCTAAAGAGTCTCTGTCGGGTAAGGGATGGGGATTGGGCATTAGGAGGAGTGCCTGTGGTGATGCAATTTGGACAAATTCTAGAGCCTTTTGTTATAGTTTCCCCATCCAGGGTTAGCTGATTTGTGAAGAACAGTTTACATGGGCTTAAGAAAATTAGTAAATGAGGAATATGTTACTTTTCAGAAAGGCATAAAGATCTTGGGCTTCTTTTAATGTTGTGGGTGCTAAAAAGTCAATAGCTATTTCTTGATAGTGTCAGGGATGATATAACCCTCTGTTGACCAAATGAATTTCAGGTGGTGGGCCTTGTACTACATGTGGGGCAATGGCATATCTCCTTTGTTGTGAGTTTCTTTATATTTGTATGTCATGAATGAGCATGTCAAATGAATCTCCTTGGAGGAGGAGGTGTCTTCAGTGTGATGTCATGCCTATGTTCCTGGAGAAAATTGGATATGGTTATGATCTTGCCTACAAAAACTTTGTGTGATGGCAGGGGCTGTGAGGGCATCCCCTGGGGAGCCCCATAAAGGTGAATTGTTTCCCTCTAAAAGAAAAGGAGCTGTTGTGATAAGCCCTGAACAGAACACATTAGCCAAATATATAATAGCAAAGTACGTCTGGTTGCTGTTTGGGTTGAGATGGCAAATTTAATAATATTGGAGATGAGGCTCTTAATGGGTGAGACTGCAGCATTAAGATGGCCATAATCCACTGTGAGGGACCATTCATTCTTCCTGGGTTTTGGAACAGGCTGTTAAATGGAGAAACAGTGTGGATAATCACCCTTTCTCTAAATAAGTCTTATATAATGGATTTTAATCCTTGAAAGCCCTGTTTAATTTATATTGGGCTATATTAATATTTGAAATGAAGGGGAAGGGGGAGGTCTATTGGGTTCCATTTGTCAAACTGATTATTAAGTCCCAAAGACCTAAATTAATTTTATTACTCATTGGGTGGGAATGTTCATGCCCACTATGGGATATTTTAGGGCATTGGGTGCTATGACTATGGGGAAGTTGGGCCGAGCAATAGTTCTGATGGTTAAGGTGAGACATATCTGTTTCTCCTCTATTTTATGTTTAGTGTGAAGATTATAAGTGCTATCTTGTTTAAATTTAGTGGGGTTCCCTGGTATAAGTATAATTTGAGCTCCAGTATTAAGGCCATGAAAGTTTGCCAATTGGTGCATTTCAGCAGATGTTAAAGTTAATTCAGAACCTATGTTACAGAGGGTCAAGAGCTAATGGGCACCCTTTTACCTCTTTTTTTGTTTATATTCTGTTAACAAACTTTAGATTTCCAATTGGGTCATCCCCAGTTGTGGACCTCTGTTTTTATTTTCTCCCCCTGTATCCAGGTATTTTGGGCAGAGTGGTTACTGGCTATAATTTAGGTCAGGTCCCCTTACCCCTTCTCATATTTACAAGTTTCTTCCTCCAAAGAGCCTCAAGTAAGCACTGTCAGGATTAGTGGCCTACTTCGTGGTAATTGTCACCTTGTTGGCTAAGGGATCCCAGCCCGAGAAGGAATCAGAGTAGCTCTTTAGCGTGTTACTAAGACTTGGCACTCAATTAATCCCAGAGTTTTTTGTTGTTCCTTTTATAGTTGTCCAATGGAGTCATGGTGCCCTCTGTCCCGTTAAGAGGGGCAGGGATAAAGCATTTGGGGCACTCTGTAAGAGCCTGTGCCATGAGGTGCCATGGTATCTTTTTCCTACAACCCTTTGCATTGGCAGCAAAAACACTTAAGTCTCATGGGGTCCTGGCGAATCATCTACTTTTAGAAGAGTGGACCTCAGCAGGCCATATAGTGACTGCTCTCCTCCACATGAGTGAGCATCAGGCTTGACTATTGCACAGGACATTGGTCACACACCCAGAGGTCACAGGGTAAGTTTTGTTCCCCTGAGCCTGGCATCAATCATGGTTTATGCTGGGATCTGAGACATACAATTTTGATGAGATGCACAGATAGATAGGTCTAGGCCAAGGTACATGACCCAGGACCACATTAAGGAAGGCCCCAATCCCGTATTCCTGTCCCTAAATACTAACTATAGAAACTTCCAACTTCAACTGGTAGAATCTCTACCTCACGCTCAGTAGGATACAGCAAACGCAGCACAAAGCAGCACAGAGCAAATGCAGCAGGCAGCAGAGCCAGAAAAGAAGCCAAAGCACGAGATGAGATCCCAGTAGTTGTGGTCAAAATCTAGATACTCCTCTTGCTATGCCAATTGTTGGGGTCTGTCCTGCCTCTCTGGGCTGACATGCGTTGTAGTATTGAAGGGTCATGTGTCATGATGTCTGCAACTGGCTTTGGGAAGCCATTGAGGCTTTGGGCAGAGGAGGGACAAGGTTGATTTGGGCTCCAGAAAAATCAGTGGTGGAGGGATTTGCTGCAGTGAGGAAGGGACTGAAGTGGGAGGGGTGTGTGAGAAGATGAGCTTAGAGAAATGAAGAAGCTCTCACTCTGGGGGGGGGGGGCAGGGAGGTGGAGACAGGAGTGGAGGGGGAATGAGGGCAAAACTCACTCACTCATCATTGAGAGCATAGTGCTTAGTGACTAAACAAACAAACAAATAAACAAACAACATGGCTTGAAGCCAGACTACTTGGGCTCAAGCATCAACTAAGCACATTACTTAACCTCTGTGTGCCTCAGTTTCCTTATCTGTAAAATGGGGGTTTATTAGTTTTCAAGTGCTGCCATCATAAAATATCACAGACTGAGTGGCTTAAGGGGCATAAATTTATTTTCTCACAGTTCTGGATGCTTGAAGTCCAAGATCAAGTTGTTGGCGGGTTTGGTTTCTTCTGAGGTCTTTCTCTGGCTTGTAGATGGCCATCTGTACATGTTTCCCTCCATACCTGCCTAGGTTCAAATCTCCTCTCCTTATAAGGACACCAGTCATATTAGATTAGGTCGACCCTAATGACCTCATTTTAACAGAATTACTTCTTTAAAGACCCTGTCTCCAACACAGTGACAGCCTGAGGTATTGATGGTTAGGACTTCAAATATGAATTTTGGGGGCTATAACATTACCATACAGGAGGATGACATCATTTACTTCACAGACTTGTGGGGAGAATTACTTGAATTCAGACGTGTAGAGTGCTTAGAACAGTGATAAAAATGTTTTCTATTATTAAAGATGCAGTAATGACTTATGAAAAGGAGGCAGCAATTTCACTGAAGTTCCAAATCTCCTGCCTCCTCTGGAAATTGGCTCCTTTGATTCTTAAGGTCCTTGGAGCCTAGCACCCTCAGAAGCCTTCCCCACTTGCATCTGGTGTCTCCTTTCTGAGGTTGCAGCTCTAAAAGGTCAGCATCAGCCTGAGGCGGTAGTCCCTTGAAAGCAACTAAGGCTGTGTTTCTCAAAGTGTGGTTTCCAGACCGTCAACATCACCTGGGAACATTCCAGAGAAGCAAATTCTTGGTCCCGCCCCAAACCTGCTGAGTCAGAATCTCTGTGTTAATAAACCCTACAGGTGATTTTGAGGCGTGCTCAGGATTCAGAACCTCCAAAGGAATGTTCCCTCAAAGCACTCTTTTGGAGAAGGAATCAATTTCACTGAACTACCACGTGGGGACAGCACAAGACTGCAAAGTAAGCACAGACTAATTAAAAGCTCCTGCAAATGCAAAAGCCTCCCCTGCTCTTCCTGCCCCAAGGTCCCCTCAGTTCTCCCCACACAGCTTGAGCAACCTCTTGAAACCCCAAACCCGATTGTCTCACTGGTTTATAAATCTTCAGCGGCTTCCTATGGCACAAAAGGCCCTTCATCTGCCCAGTGTCATCTCCTGCCACGTTCATCTTGCACATCCCAAGTTCTCCATATCTTCCCTGGAGTCCAAACCCATCTGAGTGTGACTTGGGCAAGGCACATCATTCTGAGCCTCAGTGCCCTCATCTGTGAAATGGGAGAAATTAACAAGACTTTTCTCATAGGACTGTTTTTAGAGAGAACTTGTTTATGAAAGAATTCTAGCCTTAGGTCTTGTGAACAGTGCTCAGTATGCAGCAGCTTTGCTTCCCCTTGTGCATGGCCAAGCACAACATACAGTCAGGTGCACAGGTCAACTCCATGCCAGGTGCAGTGGATGCCATCTGAACCCAACCCATGCCCCAGTGTCATGACTTCCAGCTGCTGGCACGTGCATCTCTTTGCCTAGGGCTTCTGGCTGCTAGCCTCCACTGTGATGCCAGGACCATAAAACTCTATCTAATGGAGATAATAATAGTGTCAAGTCGTGGTACTGCTGGGAGGGCCTCGTTAGTATTCTGTGTAGAACAGGTCCTCAGACTTTTGCTGTTGGGTTATCCTAGCACTTGTCCTTCTCTTGCTGGTCTCTATGGCTACCTGCAGGAGTGGCTGTGTCAGCCAGTGGCTTTAGGATGGGGGGTAGGGGGTTACTCAAAGGGGCCTGGCTCCCTGATGGCTCCCTGCTCTACCATTCCTGACCTCCCCGCCCTTGGGCCACCCAAGCTGGCCCCTGCCCACCCCCTTTCAGACACCTAACACGCCTGAATTGATGTCATAGGATGTAAGAGGACACCAGCCACTGGGGGCTGCCAGATAACCCTGGCACCTTGGCAGGGTAGCTGGTACTGTGCAGGTTCATGGAACTTGGACCATCTCAGGCTGGGGACCTGGAGGTGACATGGTCCCTCACCCTGCAGCCTGCAGGGCCAGGGACACAGACTATCCAACAATCTCTGTCATCAAGACCCCACTCTTTTTTGTGGCTGCCTCCTGGGGGTTGCTTTGCCCTTGGTCTTAATGTTCTCTGTGGGGTTGATCTCGCCCCTGGGTGTAGTCAGCATTCATCTACATGCCTAGATGTAAGGGGCTCCAGAAGTATAGCCCCCTCCCCAGCCTGTCATACTGCCTGACCGTGCATGGAGCCTCAGGGTTAAGCTCTGCCCTTTCCCAGGTACTCTTTGAAAAAGTTAGCAAACTATAGTTAGGATCAGCTATGTAACTTGTGGAGCTTTGTGCCAAATGAAAAGGCCACCGGTGTTTCTTGTTCAAAATCATGAGGAATTTAAAGTCAGTGACAGCAGAGCATTAAGCCAAGTGTGGGGCTCTGCCTGAGGGCACAGGTGGCACCCCCATGAAGCTGGTTCTGACTGTGGCCCTTACCTCCCAGCATGATTCAGTTTGTCAGCTCCTTCCCTGGCACCAAGAAGGAGCCCTGGAGCTGCTCGGAGAAGATGCAAGGACATAAAGTAAAAAATGGATCCCTTACTCAGCTCAGGGCACCCATTGTCTCAGAGATACTTGAAGCGAGCAGTCTCTGCTCAGCTGGCCTTTCTCACTGGGCCTCCCTTCCAGGCTCCTGGAGTCATATCAGGGTATGGGACCTTTTCTATCTCTGGCCTGGATGACCCTGGTGGGTGTTGACTCATTTGTCTCTATTGCTGTGTTTGTCATGTTTGCTCTGCTCTGGGATGTAGGACTGATCCCTTAAGGCACCATTGCTCTTGCCTGGGCAACCCAGACTTTAAGATTTAGGTCTTAGCAGCCCCTGGAGAGCCCTGCAGACACACTCCACTTGTACAGGGCCACTCTGGACTCTAGCCAGGCCCTCTCCCAGTGTCTCTGCCTAGCTCTGTGCCTGGGAGGCTGGGCTATGTGGCTGCTCCAATGGGCTGCCTGCACTCTAGCTTTTGGTTGGGTGTTACCAATGGGAGCCATAGTAGGAAATTGGAGGGAGGGAGGAATGAGAGAGAGAGGACGTTTATTCCCCCAGCTCCTTCCTGGAGCCTTCTTCAGCCTTGTCCCAGGTTACAACTTCTTGTCAGGTAGCTATCTTAATACAGCCCTCTCTGCCCCTGGGTTCCAATTCTCCTGGCTAACAGCTCCCTCCCCTCAGCCTTCCAGGCCTGGGGTGGTCACAGAATCCAGATGTCACTACTCTTCCTTCCCTGAGGTCTCCTGATATGCTGCCCAAACCTTTGTAAAGAGTCGCTTTATTAAACTCTCCCAGAATTAACCTAATTTGAGTTTGCATCTATTTCCTTCTGGGACCCTGAGTGGTACAAGTATCTTTGTTCTCTGTTGTACCCTCAAATTTATCATTGTAGCCCCAATCCCTAGGACAGTGAGGTCAGGGGCCGAGTATCCCTGGCTCCTTGGACAGCACCCACACAAGAAGTCCCCTTCCCTTATGTTCCATCTTCAGCTAATTGGGTATCAGGGACCTAGAATTTGTATCAGCTTCAGGGCCTGATAGAGGCAAGATGGTTCTTCAACCAGAGCTCCTTACCCCCAGATGGGGCCCCTTTGACCAGGCAACCAACTAACCAGACAAGCAGATAATTAGACAACTAAGCCTCAGAGGACCAGACAACAGGCAAGCAGACAAGTGGGCAGCACTCTCTGAGGGCATCTCTGCTGGATCTTGCTGCTCTACCTGTACTCTCGCTTTTCCTGGCAGCAGATTTTCCCTTGGGGAGCCTCTCCTCTAGCCTCTCCTCCCTCCCTCTCATCCAGTAGCTCACCTTTAACCTGAGCCACTGAGTCCATCAGGCTTAACCAAAGTTGACTCCAGGACCTGCTCTTCCTGCTGAGTAACCAGGAAGAGATTCTTCCTGAACCTGCTGAGCGTCAGCGAGATCTGGAGCTGCTGCCACTCTTTTAAATCCAGGAGCAGGACAGGACCTGGAAGAAGGCAAGGCTGAGAGGCAGGACTTGTTTGAGCCCTGATTAAGCCATTCCTCAAGTTAGTTACCCTGGAACCTGCCAGTTATATGAACCAATGAATTCCCTTTTTGCCTAAAGCCACTGACCGTTCATTTCCTATATGTAATAAGATATATATAGTTTCTGTACCGGTTATTGGCATAGGACTCCTAAAATTTTTGTAATTTCCTAGGTGATAGGAGTGTCTTTTGTTATTCATAACAAGTGCTTTCTATCCTGCTGGAGCTTATGTTAATGAGGTGATATAGCCTCTGGATGAGGCCTATGTGCCTCTTCATCTGATTGTTCATCTGTATTCTTTATAAGAACCTGGTAAATGTCAGCAAATGTTTCCTTCAGTTTGTGAGTCATTCTAGCAAGTTATTGAACTGTGGAAGGAGTTGAAACCCCCAGTTTCTATTCAGTTGGTATTGGCATCTCAAGTCTTCCTTTCCCTGATTTATTGAGATATAATAATTGACATATAACATCGTGTAAATTTAAGGTATGCATGTGTTGATTTGATACATTTATATATTGCAAAATGATTACCGTCATAGCTAATACCTCTATTACATCACATAATTACCATTTCTCTTTTGTGATTAGAACACTTAAGGTTTACTCTCTTAGCAACTTTTAAGTATATAATACAGTATTGTTAACTATAGTCTCCATGCTGTACATTAGATCCCCAGACCTTATTAATCTTATAACTGGAAGTTTGTACACTTTGACCAACATCTTTCCATTTCCCTCACCCCCCAGCCCCTGGTAACCACAATTCTACTCTGTTTCTCTGAATTTGCCTTTTTTAGATTCCACTTACAGATGATATCATACAGTATGATATATACACACACACACACACAATGGTTATTATTGTGTGTGTGTGTATATATATATGCACCTGTTGATGAACACTTAGGTTGTTTCTGTTGATGTAAGAAACATCCAAACTGACTACTGCTTAAACCTGAGTCTCAGCTTCTTACCTTCCTCCCTAAACAGCATGAGCTTCAGCACCCTTTCCAGCTTCTCCACAAACTATTGGACTCTGCTCCGTACAGCTGCCCAGCTACCAGGCTGGCCAGAGTTTGGAGGCCTGGCTGTGGCGATGGCCAAGCGTCTGATGGGCATAGGGAGCATTCAGAGCAAGAGGGAGGCTATGCAATGCCTGAATGACTGTCTGGCCTCCTGCCTAGAGACAGTGAGAAGCCTGGAGGCTGATAATCAGAGACTGGAGAGCAAAATCTAGGAATGTCCGGAGAAGATGGGACCCCAGGTCAGAGACTGGGGCATTACTTCAAGACCATCAAGGACCTGAGGGCTCAGATCTTTGTAAGTTTTGTGGACAGTGCCTGCATCATTCTGCAGATTGACAATGCCTGACTTGCTGTTGATGACTTCAAAGTCAAGTGTGAGATACAGCTGGCCATGCGCCAGTGTTTGGAGAATGACGTCAATGGGTTCTGAAAGGTCACTGATGACACCAATATTACCCGTCTGCAGCTAGAAACAGAGATCTTAAGGAAGAGCTGCTCTTCATGAAGAACCATGAGGAGGAAGTAAATGGTCTACAAAACCAGATTACCATCTCTGGGTTGATCGTAGAATTGGATGCCTCCAAATCTCAGAACCTCAGCCAGATCATGGCAGACATCTGACTCCAGTGGGATGAAATGGCTCAGAAGAACCGAGAGGATCTAGACAAGTGCTTGTCCCAGTAGACTGAGGAGAGCACCACAGTGGTCACCTTATAGATGGCTGAGATAGCAGCTGCTGAGATGACACTCATGGAACTGACATACGATCTAGTCCTTGGAGATTAACTTGAACTCCATGAGAAATCTGTAGGTCAGTCTGGAGAATGGCCTGAGAGAGGTGGAGATGAGCTATACCACGCAGATGGAACAGCTCAACAGGATCCTGTTGCACATGGAGTCAGAGCTGGCCCAGACCTGGGCAGAGCAATAGCACCAGCCCCAGGAGTCCAAGGCACTGCTGAACATCCAGGTCAAACTGGAGGCTGAGATGGCCACTTACAGCCGCCTGCTGAAAAGAGAGTACTTCAATCTTGGTGAAGCCCTGGACAATAGCCACTCCATACAATCCATTCAAAAGACCAACTTCCCTCCCCACCCAGGATTGTGGATGGCAAAGTGTCTGAGGTCAACGATGCCAAAGTTCTGAGGCTTTAAAGGCAGCAGAAGTGGGGCACCCCTTGGGGGGGGGGCAAGAGGCCAATAAAAAGTTCAGAGATCATTGAACATTAAAGAAATAAAGAAAGAAAGAAACGTCCAAACCTGTAGAGAATTTTTGAGTTTATTTGAGCCAAACCAATGACAATTACCAGTAAGCAAAATCTCAACGGACTGAGAAAATGCTCTGGAGAATGGCAATTTTGCAGCTTATTTTATACACTAAAAGCAAAGGAGGAGGCATAAGAGGGGATAGGTTACATGAAATTTATTGGTGGTAGATCATGGGGCCAAGAGAAAGCAAAGCGCAGGAAGTCTCTGAGATTGGACAGGGTCAAATGGAGAGACGCGTGCTTCCTTTACATTGGTGGGCATAGGGCAGTTAATGGTTAACGTTTACAGCATGTAGAGATGGTCTTCAGGCAGGACAACAATGAGGGGTTCTGGGTCTGAGGCTAGTGGAGAAGTGGGGAGACTGTGCCCTGAGGCATCTAGATAAAGGAGATTACTCTGACCTGCAGAAGGTATTTTACGCAAATACGCAAGAGAAAGGCTCAATTTAGGCGAAGAGTGACCTTTGTAAAGGAAGATTCCACCTTGGACGTCACCTCCTTGGTCACTATCCCCCCTGACTCACTTTTAGTTGTGAAGTTTTAATTTCAGGCCATCCCCTGGGGTTACTTTGGGTCTCTGAGTTTGTAAAGACGCCTACAGGCCTTCCCTGAGCATGTCAGGTTATATGCGGCCAGCCCCCTTCTTTTTGTTTGTTTGTTAGTTGTCGCCTGAGGATATTTTTTTCCATTGCTTTTCAGAGAGAATGGAAGGGAGGGAGAGGGAGGGGGAGGGGGGGGAGAGAGAGAGAGAGAGAGAGAGAGAGAGAGGACATCAATGTGTGAGAGATGGACTGGCTGCCTCCTGCATGTGCCTGGCCAGGGCCCAGGGAGTGCACCCACAACCCTTTGGTGTGCAGGCCTGCGCTCTAACCACTGAGCACACTACCAGGGTATGGCCCCTTTTTTGTCCACACTTCATATCTTGGCTATTGTGAGTAATACTGCAATGAGTATGAGCGAGCAGGTATCTCTTCGAGATAATGGTTTAATTTCCTCTGGATAAATACCCAGGAGTGCGATTGCTGGCTCCTACGGCAGTTCTATTTAAACATTTTTGAGAAACCACCACACTGTTTCCACAGTGGCTTTTCCAAATTACTTTATTTTTTATTTTTGGTAATCCTCACCTGAGGATATTTTTTCCATTAATTTCATTCATTCATTCATTCATTCATTCATTCATTCATTCATTCATTCATTCATTCCTCACCCGAGGATATTCTTTCCATTGCCTTTTCAGAAAGAGTGGAATGGAGAGAGAGGGAAACATCAATGTGAGAGAAACACATTGACTGGTTGCCTCCTGCACCTGCCCCGACTGGGGCAGGGGATGAGTCTGCAATCCAGGTACATGCCCTTGACCAGTAATCGAACCCACGGCCCCTTGGTGCATAGGCCGACTTTCTAACCACTGAGCCATGCTGGTCAGGGCCCAAATTACATTCTGTAGTGGGAGTCAGTCTTAACCTGAGGATCTGATGCTATCTCCAGATAGTGTGAGAGTTGAGTTAGATTATAGGACATGCAGTCGGAGTCTGCCAGAGAAATGAATTGCCTTGTTGTGGGAAAACCCAAACTCATCTGGTGTCTGAAGTGTCCGGTGAGAGAGTGGAGAGGAAGTTTCCCCAGAACTTGCAAAAGATAGAGCCCTGGCTGGGATGGGAGCCCCTGTAACTTGGCCCCAGAGGCCTGCTGCAAACCCGGGTCTGCCTTTAACAAGCTGGGTCAATGGACACGTCTCTTTTGCTTTCAGGGCCCTGGACTTCTAACAGTAGCCATGGGGACACCTTCCTGCCCTGCCTTGCCAGTGCGTGGGGCTGAACGTGAGCATCATTCTCTGGGAGCCACTGGTGGGTGTGGAGACCAGGAGTGCGGCCACTCCAACCTGGCTCTCAGAGCCTATGGCCTTGTTGCCCTCGGGAGAGGAGCCAGAATTCTCCGGCCCGCATTCATCTGTCAGAAGGCTCAGGCTCCCAGCCAGGGTAGGAGCCTCATGCTGTGGCAGCTAAGCCTTCTTCTTGGCTCCTGGCCCCTTTCTCCTCAGGACTCTTCCTCCAGCCCCTACCCCAAATCAATGTCCTGCAGGGAGCTGAGCGCCTGATGTTAACAATGACTTTCTCGGGAAAGCCCATCTGCTTTCATAACTTAACCTTTAATTGCTGAGAATTGCCTGTCCCACAGCTTAGACCTGTGGTTCTCAAAGTGTGGAGTCCAGACCAGCAGCCTGAGCATGACTGGGGAACTTGTTAGGAATGCAAATTTTTGGGTCCCACTTCAGACCTACGGAATCAGATACTCTGGGGGTGCAGCCCAGCAATGTGTGTTTGAAGGAGCTCTTCAGGGGACTCTGATGTTTGCCCAAGTGTGAGAACAGCTTGGAGCTGTTACTGGTATAAGAAGTGCAAAAGGGGATGGTGTGACACCTGCCCAGATCCCCCTTCGGCCACAGGTGCCCCATTCCCTGGCTCCTGTGAGTGAGTGTTGGCTGCTAGCGGCCCTCAGCTGGCCTTTCTCCTGAGCATTGCCCTGTGCTGAATCACTTTGCCCAGAAATGCCAGAGAGATTATGTACATGCACACCCGCCCCCCGTGGGCCATAGCCAGTGACTGATGGACAGGGTGTAACAGGCTGGCCCTTGTCTTTAGGGGGGACACTCCAGTGTGAATTACGCTCTGGAGCCCCTCATAGAATTAGGTCAAGGTTAGACTTGAATTGCTCCAAGCTGCTGCTTATCCCAAATGCCCAGAGCTGTTGTCAGTACAACAGGTATGAATTATACGCAACACCCTGGTGTAAAAGAAAATGTCATTTGCCTTGCTTTGGAAAATAAAAATAAACCTGGCTCAGAGGCCCTGGCTGCCAAGATGACTGTGTTTGGTTACCTCCTAGGAAGGCTGGTTTGCAGCCAGCCAGGAGAACCTCCTGCAGTTGGGGAAGCAGGGGAGGCCCCTGGATGGCAGGCGCTGGTGGCCACGGCTTCAGTGGGTCATTTTCCTCTTGGTCTCAGAGAATCAGCTTGTCCGCCCTTGGTCCAGATGTCACAGGGAGCCCAGGAAACACACAAAAATAATAATGATTCTCTTCCCCTAACTGCCCTTCCTGAGAGGGGAGAAGGGGGAAAATGTTTTTTTATTGTCCTCAATAGATATGAATGAATTTCCCCAGTTAGTTCCTGGGGGGAATCAGAGCAGTGGCGTGTGTGTGTGTGTGTGTGTGTGTGTGTGTAGGGGGATGTTAGAGTGTGTACAGAGGTATGTTTGTGTGCATGTGGTGTACAGAGATGTGTTTGTGTGTGTGTAGAGGTATGTTTGCCTATTGTGTTCCTAGAGGTGTGTTTTTGTACCTGTGTGTAGAGAGATGGTAACTGAGACCAGAGACCCTATCACTACCCGAGAAGGTGTTAGTCTCTCCCTCATTCCCAGTTTTCTGCCCCGGGCCTCACAGCTGACACGGCTGTCACCTGCTACCCTTTTGAAGCCCATTGGGAAGACAGGAGGTGGCACTGGACGGGACAGTGGGATGACCCGTCTGAGCTTCAGCCACCTCTCTGCTTGGAACACTTCAGGGGTCTGAGGTTCTGAGTTGGGAGCAAAAACAGCAAAATTGAGTAATTATTGCTCCAAACATACCCAGAGGCCCAGGGGTTAAGGGAGAAGGAGAACCTAGTTAAGCAAAAACATTCAGAGACCAGATGGAAACAGTAAATGTGGACAGCATTTTTATTCCCTGGGAGCTGTGACTATGGATGATTTCTATTCATGCCTTTGCATTTAATTTCATTTTTGAAACTTTCTACAATCAACATGAATTATGTGTACAATAATTAAAAATGAAACCATAAGAATAATTATAAACACTCCCAACGTCTCTTCCTTGAGTGCCAGCTTCCTCTCCCACCCCCATCATCAAAGGAAAGCTTGCATCTCCTCAACTTTGTGTCATGGAAAGTTCCCGGCACGGTGAAAAGGTGGGATGAACAGAGCAATGCACCCCTGTACAATATACCCTCCACCTAATTCAAAAGTGGGAATATTTTTCACATCTGCTTTATTTGTGTGCATATATGAAAATCTATGCTTTTTTCTGAAACATTTGATAGTAAATTGCAGATAGGAGATTTTACCTTTAAACTCTGAGTCCACCACTTCCGAATACATCTCCTAAGTATACAGCTTCCCAAGAACCTGGGCCAGTTTTTCGTGAATGCCTTTCAGTCTGGCTTGGTCAGAGTCAGTCCTCTCCACGGGCCACTGTCCTCTATGGGAAGTTTCTCTGGACCGCCTCACCTGTCCAGATCCGCCCCAGACTCAGGGTCTATTGCAAGCCCCACCTCCTCCGTGAGGCTCTCCCTGACATTATGAAATAATATTCTGATCTGTTAGCTGACTCTTCATTTAATAGATCTTGAGTAGAACAACTCAGACCAAGACCCAGTCCTGCTCTCCAGGGGCCCTCAGTCCAGGTGCTGGGGCAGAAAACAGGCAATGAAGCTGGGTGTGGTGGGTGCTATGAGGAGCACCAGGACTTGGTGCCGGCCGAGGTAGAGGGGAGGTGCCTCCTTGAGGCTGGGGTGGTAAGAACAGGTATTTCAAAGAGGCAGATGGGATTTGAGCTGAGACCTGATGGCTACATGGGAGGACGTGGAAACAGACGCAGATCCTGCTTGGTGGAAGGAGCGTCAGGGTTATGCTCAGAAAAATTGTTTGAATGAATGAACTACTGAGTGGAGAATGGATTGGAGACGGGCAGAACTGGAGGCACAGCGACCGGCTGGGAGCAGTGGCAGTCATCCAGGAGATAATCACATCATAAATTTGAATAAATGGATATGAGGGTTATGAGAGAGGTATAATCAGTGGGGTTTGGCTCTTAATTAGATATGGGAAGAAGAGCAGAGAGATATGTCAAAACTGGATATAGCATCCACTTTCCTGGCTTGAGTGACTGGATTGATACTAGTGCCTTCAATGGGTCGGGTGATTTAATAAAAGAAATAGGATTTTATGGGTGGGTGGGGGAAATGAGCTTCCTTTTGCACATGTTTGTTCGAAGTGCCTGTGGCTCATCCAAGTGGAGACATGTGATAGTGGGGAGTTTAGATGAAAGGACAGGGGGCTCATCTAGATGAAGATACAGATTTTTTGGACTTAAGCAAATACGTGGCAAAGGAAGCCACACCTAGGAACAGAGTGTGGCTTGAGAGAAGTGGGTTGAGCCCCAAACCTGTCACTTTTAAGAGTTAGAAGGAGGCCGAGAAGGAGTAGCCAGAGAGGTGAGTGAAAAGCCAAGACCTGGTGCCAAAGGAACCAGGAACACTGCCAGGGAAGGAAGAAATGGTCAGTGAGTTGAATGAGGGTGCTATTATGGAAGGACAGTTTCAGTGGAGTGACAAGGGCAGGAGCAAGATTCCAGGGACTTGAGTGACAGGCAGGACACAATGCAGGGAGATGTCAATAAGGGTTTGTTCTGCGATTGATCGGAAGGAATTGGAAATGGGGGATGGATGGATGGAGGAAAGGAGAGCTGTTTAAACTAGGGTCCCCGTTCTCTGTTGTCCCTCGGTATCCAGCTAAAGAGGAGGAAAGCTGGGATGGGGGTGGCGGGGGAATAGGGCAACCGCCAAATAAACACACCATCCAGGGAAGCCCGCCAAGGCTGGGCCCAGAATATCTGGAACGGAACCCATCTTCCTTCTGCTGCAGGAAGTGGTGGTGGGAGCCCAGTTGACTGGAATTTCCGAGCTGTGAGGATGTTCCTGGTGAATGCTTTTTATATATTTATTTTTTCATTCATGAAAAAGAGTTAGAATTAAGTGCCCCCCCCCAACATTCCCTCCCACAGAGGAAGCGCTTAATTTAGCCTCATGTTCCCAGTTGAAAAATATCCCTGAGGTTTGCTGGCTTCTGCTGGGTTGTTTGTCACCTTCTCTCAAATGTGGCAGGATGTTAACGAATGTGGCAGGATCGGACTCTTTGTATCTTGATTTCAGCTGAGGCCCTAAGAGAATCGGTGACTCCATCCCAACCTCAGCACCAAGAGGAAGTTCTGTTAGACCACCTATGCAGGATGTGGAAAGAGTTGTCAAAACCAGCTTTGGGAACCTTAGATGACCCTCCCCACCCTGGCCCACAAAAGATGTTGGTGAGGCAGAGAGACAGAGTTGAAAATTAAAAGAGAATTTCTTTGAATACTTCTGTGCTATGAGTTTATCTCCTTTGGGATGAGGTAGAAGGGTGCTTCCCCTTATCTAGCGCCAAGCTAGAGGGGCTTCGATGGCACCACTCAGAAAGCTTGCTATGTGCCCCCGGAGCTGGCAGGACCCAGTAGACTGGTATCTAACTCACCTGAGAAACTTGATTTGGGAAAGACTGCACTTAGAACTGACTGGGATCTAAATAGAAGTGTGACTGTGTTTGGGAAGTAACTGCAGTTTATGGGGTGGTGAATCAAAGGGACTAGTCTCCTTGTACCAGATGTAGCCACACACAAGAGGCAAAGACAGTTGTTTAGATCTTTCCCCAAAGGGCTACAAGGCCTGAGAGGGTGATCCCAGCATAAGGACCCTGGAGGTAAAACATCCCAGATATCTGGGTATCTATGGGAGGTGGCTTTGAAAGGACAATCTAAGCAAGAGATAAGGGTTTCTCAAGCATTTACAGGAAGGGTTCTTGGCTGTACAATGGGCATCTGTCCAGCAGCAAAGATCAGAACACAGCTGTTACCTTCACATCTGTGATACTGTGACATATATATTTTTGGTTGTTGTTACCAGTTCCTGGCACAAAGCTCCTAAAACCCTTGGCATTTCCTAAATGATAAGAGCAATAAAGGTGTCTTGATATTAATAACAAACCTCTTTCAACCATACTGAGTTTGGATGAAGGAGGTGACTTTTGGAAAGCACCTAAGGATGGGGGCTGGTTGCCAAGGGAGCTAATCTTGTAATTAGAGAGTTGGAACTTTCCTTACTCCTTCCCCACCTAGGGAGGGGAGAGGGGCTTTTGATTGAATTCAATGATTTAATCAACCATGCTTATGTAATGAAGCCTTCATAAAACCCCAAAGGATGGGGTTCAAAGAGCTTTTTGGTTGGTGAGCACATGGAGATGCTGCAAGAGTGCCATGCTAGAGAGGGATTGGAAGTTCCATACCCCTTTCTCCATACTTTACGTTAGGCATCTTTTCCATCTGGCTGTTCTTGAGTTATACCCTTTTATAATAAACCAGCAATCTAGTAACTAAAATGTTTTTTCTGAGTTCTGTGAGCTGCTCTAGCAAATTAATCAAACCCAAGGAGGGGATTGTGGGGACCTCTAATCTATAGCCAGTGGGTCAGAAGCATAGGTTGGTGTCTGGATTTGTGATTGGTGTCTGAAGCCGGGAGGAGGGCAGTCTTGTGGGACTAAGCCTTTAACCTGTGGGATCTGACACCATCTCTAGGTAGACAGTGTAGAATTTGAGTTGAATTGTAGGATACTCAGTCAGTGTCTGCTGAGAATTGGAGAACTGCTTGCTAATGTTGGAAAACATACATACATTGGAACATTCAAGTCTATTATTTCATATACCCTTGGATGCTATCTTTAAGCTGAATAAGAGAAGATATCATAGCCCGGCTGGTGTGGCTCAGTTGGTTGGAGCAATGGCCCATGCACCAAAAGGTTGTGGGTTCAATTCCCAGCTAGGGCACATACCCAAGTTGTGGGTTCAATCCCCAGTTGGTCTGGACACGTACGGAAGGCAGCTGATCTATGTTTCGCTCTCATATTGATGTTCCTCTCAGCCTCTCTCCACCTTCCTCTCTCTAAGCATGTCCTTGGGTGAGAAATACATTTCTTTTTTTAAAAGAGAAGATGTCATAGTATAGATGTCAATGAATGAAAGTCAAGAGTTTTCAAATGTAAAAAACAACACCAAAAAAATCCCCATTAAATTGAGTGTGGATAAATACACCTGAAGCCTTCCAAGGGTTTAAAGGGGCTGGTTTGCTAAAGAAACTCTAAGCCTGGTCTGCAGCCCTTAAAGCAGCCCTAGACCTGAACCCGTCAGAAGCCAGCTGTGAAAGCTATGCAGAACCCAGGGAGGGCACATGGGCTAGAGTCCATTTTAGATTCAGAAGAGTTAAATTGGCCAAGTGGGCAATGCCACTGCCAAAGTGAAAATGAGCAGAACCAAATTAGCCAACCAAAAAACTCTCTCCATTGCTAGGGTAGCTAGTTCCATGACTTTTGCCCACCCAGTGGGGCTTGATCATAGCTTGGACCACCAACTGCTGGGCAGGTTTCCCTTCTTCCATTTTTTCAAATGAGAGTTTTTGTTGCAGTTATCTTGTTTCCACTCCAACATTGCACACATCCCCATGTGTGGCGGGGGCCAGATTTCTTGTCTTTTATTATTTAGGTCACTGAATACAGAGCAGTTTATCTAGACCTGATGAGAGAGCCCCACATCTCCCATAGACCTGAACTGGAATCATTCATTGGATTCCCTTGGGGAAGGGAAAGGGATTTTCTACATAAGGTCAGAAGGGTTTGCATTGTCAAAGCGATGGGTTTAAAAAGATTACTAAATTGTACCCTACCTTCTCTATTTTCCTTTTATTCTATAACAATAGAGGTTTTGGGTAGGCATTTGATTGCCCAGCCATGACCCTTTCCCAGATTCCCCTGCAGCTGAATGAAGTCGTGTATTCAGGCCAGTGGGCTGGGAGTAGAAGTGATGTATACAATGCCTTGGTTGTATCCTTAAAAGGAAGTTTATTTTGTGTTCCTTCTAGTTTAGTTCTCATTTCTGAAATGATTTTTAATTTTATTTAAATTTCTTTCTTGAGTGCTGTCATTTTCTTTCCAAGTTTTTCTATTCTGACTTATGTTGCTATTTCTTATCATATAAACTTCTCATTATCGTTGAACTCATTTAGATATAGTAGATTACATTTTTAATCTGTTATAGATTACATTTGCAATCTGACTTGTGGGCATGTCTCTCTGGCTCATGTTTGTTATCTGTAGGGGTGTTATTTTGCTCCTTACTCTCTTTCTTTCTTATAAAAACATTGTAGGGGATTTGGCCTTGATAATTTTCTATTGCATATTTCTATGTGCAGTTGGTGTTCCTGAACTTTTAGGAGGAGGCTGCTCATGGCTGCCAGTACAAGGTGAACAGAAACAGTGACATTGGGTTTTCTTGCTTTATTCTAGAATTTTAAGGGCAAAAATTTATTGTTGCTCCATTAAATATGAATTTTCAAAGGATTTTGGTGTATATCTTTTACCAGGTTTAGAAAGTTCCATTCTATTTCTAGATACCTAAGAATTTTTTATTTTTAATAAGTGTGATTTAAAAAAATTATTTAAAAATTTGAGATAATCTTGTGTATTTTTAAGATTAATAATAAGGTAAGCATTTAATATATTTTAATGCTGAATTCTGGAGATAAATCCAACTAGGGCATGATGTATAGTTATTGTAAATACATTGTTTGATACAGTTTCTAGAATTAAAAAAAATATATTTTATTATTATTATTATTATTATTATTATTATTATTATTATTATTAATATAATGTGCTGACTTTCTGAATATGTTTAAAAGGATAAAAAGTCCTCTCAATGCAAAGGAAAGAATAGACATTCTCTAACAGAGCCAGAGCCAAGGGAACTATAAAGCACATGGGTGTTCACTGTGCAACAGTTTGCAGAATTTTGTTTTGAATTTTCATATCTATGTTTATAAGTGATATTGCTCAGAGATTTTTTTTCTCATTTTGTTCTTGTTTGGGTTGAGTATCAAGGTTTTTCTAATCTCATAAAATGAATTAGTCATGTTCTCCCCTTATTTTCTGGAACAGTTTTCATGAGATAGGAATGATCTGTTCCTTGAATGCTTTGAAGAAACTGCTTATAAAACTATCAGAGCCTACTTTTTAAAAGGTAGATTTTAAAGCTTTTGATTAAATTTTATAACCATTTGTCAAATGGTTATAAAATTATTTAACTTTTCAATTTATTCTTTGAATCAGTTTTGGATAGATACATTTTCTAGGAATTTACCCATTTCATCTAAGTTTTAAAGTTTAGTAGCAAAAAATTGTTCATACTTTATAGTTGTTTATAATTTAAATTTCTGGCTTTTTCTATAATTATGCATCTTTTTTCATTTTTTAAATTGCTAAGTTATGTCTTCTTTCTTGTATATATTATATATGCACTTAATTTCTAAATTTTATTTAATTCCTTCTGCTTTCTTTGGATTTCTTCTATTATTCTTTCCCTCATGTCCAATGCTGGCTAATTAGCTCAACCATTCCCAGCCTTTCTTCTTCTCTAATATTGTCATTTATGGTTATACATCAGTCTTACGTCATGTTTCCCAGAAGTATAGCCTAAGACAGGGATTCTTGTGTACAGGATTTATTGAGAGGGCTCTCAGAATAAGAGAGCGGAGAGAAGCTGGGTAATGTAGAGGAAGGAGCTCAGGAAAGGTGTGGTCCCTGGCCCTGACCCATGGGAGCCCTGGAGCATGAATGGCAACAGAATTGGTCCCACCTTGAGGCAAGTGGGCTGGACTTTGGCACCCCTGTTTGAGTCAAATATTGGCTATAGACTGCCATGGAGTGGTAGGTGGGGGCACAATCTCCCAGGTCAGATGGTTCCCATGAACTGAGGGCAGGTCTCTGGAGAAGGGCAGCCAGGAACTGCTGGTGTTACTGGAGATGCACACTCTGACCTGTTAAAGGACCAATGGTTAAACAAAAAGGAACATGGTTGGAGCACCAACAGAAGCTACTACACCTATTAATATAGTGTATTTTTATTATTTCATATTTGTAGTATTTCATGATTTTATATAAATTTATTCTTTTATCTGTAATTGATTTAGAAATGTGTTTAAATAATGTATAAATGTGAGTTTTTTAGTTATCTTTTTGTTAACTAAGCCAAATGGTATTTATAAGTTAATTTCTTTATGTTAAGAGAAAATTCATGATACTCATTCTTTGCCATTGGTTATGAATTATTCTATGGTCAATTTTTATAAACATTATGTATGTGTTTGAAAAGAATAATTTTTTTTCCTCTTGCTAGGTGCAAAGTTCTATATATGCCTTTTACTTATTTATTTAATTTTTTAAATTAAAAAATTATTCGTTTAAGGGAGAGGGGGAGAGAGAGAGAGAGAACCATCTGTCGTTCCATTCATTTATACATGCATTGGTTGATTGTTGTATGTGCCCTGATCAGGGATCAAGCCCACAACTTTGGCAACTGAACTACCTGGACAAGCCTGCCTTTTATTTTTTATCATTATTTTTTCAGTCAGAAAAAAGATAATTTTTAAAATTGAATTTTAATTAAAAGAAAAAGATAAAATATGCATATGGATTTTAGGCACTCGAGAAAATTACCAAGTAGAAAGCAACAAGTATTCCAATTGCCTTATTTCATGGTGAGCATAATTTCAGACATCTCTCTTTGCATTTTTTTTCATTTTCATGAAATTTATTATATTTTTCCATACATAAGTATGTGTGTACTGAGTCATGATATATAATTTATTTCTTACTGTGAGTTGGTGTATCAGTGATCTATTGCTGCATAACAATTACTTCAAAATTTACTTAAATCAACAAGCATTTGTTATCTCACCACATCTCAGGGTCAGGAATTCAAGAGCAGCTTAGTTAGATGGTTCTGGTTCAGGGTCTCTCATCAGGTTGCAGTCAAGACGCCAGCCAGGACTGTTGCAATCATTTGAAAGCTTTACTGGGACTGGAGGATTTGCTTCCAGGATGTCTCACTCACATGGCTAGAAAGTTGTTGCTGGCCATTGGTTGAAGGCCTCAGTTCCTCATTGTGTGACCTCTGTATAGGGTTGCTTGAGTGTCCTTACAATATGGTTCTGGCTTCCCCCAAAGGAAGTGACTCAAGAGAATAAGGCAGAAATGGCAATGTCTTTTATGACCTAGCTTCAGAAGTCACATACCATCACTTTTGCCATATTTGGTTGTGATGAAGTGTTGGAAAAGGCTATACAGGGGTGTGAATACCAGAAGACAAAGCTTATTAGGGGACCTCTTGAACGTGGCTGCCACAATTGGGGTAAAAAATGTTTGAGAACCTGACTTGTCTAATCACCCACTTTATGCATAATTTCAAATTATCACCAAATCCTGAAGACTGACCATTCATATATAGGTTTTACTAATGTAGTTACAAAATACTTACAAAGTTAATGTGGCCTATAGTCAATGATTAATGAGTAGTTATTGATGCCACTTCCTATAAGTACATTATAATAAACATGACTTTTAGCCAGTCTTTCATACCTTGATTATTGTAGTAGCCTAACTGGTCTCCTTGTTTCCATCCGTACCCCCATCAGCCCCTTCACCACACAGCAGCCAGAAGAACACATTCATTTTTTAAAACTTTTTATTATGGATATTTAAGAACATATAATGTACCCTCATATATCCATTACTAGCTTTAACTGTTATTAACCTCTTGTTCTTGTTTCTGGACATCTTTTTTTCTCTGTCTGCCTCTCTATTTCCGTCTGTCTGTCTTTCTGCCTGTCTCTCTTTATGTATGTGTGTGTCTCTCTGTTGTTGTCTTTCTATGTCTCTGTTCCCCCCCCCCCCAACATTTGTTGCTATTGCTGTTGTTGTTTAGCTGATCTATATATGCCTTTTAGACCAAGCTTACTAATACTGTTGTTCAAATTATCTACGTTCCTTAAAAATGTTTATTCTACTTTATTTCTGTTATTGAAAGGCACTTGTTGAAAATTTATGTGAAGATCATGGATTTGTTAATTTTTTCTCATACCATTATCATATTTTGTTTTTACCATATTTCATCAATTGTAAGATGCACATTTCTTTTCACATTTTATTACTTATGTATTTATTTTCACATTTTAACATTTCTGTTATTGGGATATATTTCACAGTTGAAGTTATATGATTGCTTTTAGCCAGATGAAGGTCATGATGAAGCTGTCATTGCCTGAGCATGTATGAACTTGGTCATAGTTGTTAATATTGTCATTATTTCATTTGAGTGATGTGGGCACATCATGTGTGGAAGTTAATGATCATTTTACATTTCCTAACAATATTACATTAATTCAACATTGAAATGAAAGTTATGTACATTCTATGTACAAGAAAGAGAGCAGCAAGACAAAAGCACCTAGATGGTGCTGAAGGAATTCCTGTAATTTTTCTTCGTCTTTTTTTTTTCTTTCTTCACAGTGGGACTACCAGGGATTTTATGAAATAAAAAATACACACATCTATAAGAAGATGAAGTTGTGCTATGGCTAAAAAGCTTGCCTGTCACTCACCAAGCAATATAACTAAAAGCAGGAGAAATTCCCAAAACCTTAAAATTGGATGACAGACATTTCAAAACATTGAGAAGCTGGTATGATTGATGTGTCATGTGGAAACCATTGCTGGAGCTTTGAAAATCAGTTTCACAGAAGCTTTCTGCTGACTTTGAACATAAGCATTTCTAGTGTTGTGATTCAATTGGGGGAAAAAATAAAACATGCATTTAGGCAAATAGAGAATGATGACAAAATCACACATTCTTTCAATACCTCAAAATTGTACTGTCAATTCTAAAAACACTAAATAAATTAATATAGTGAGCACATATTACCAAAAGAAGAAAATCACTGAGATAGTATATGTAGCTGCTGTTAACCAAAAGATGTCATGATACTTAATATGAATAAGGTATTCATATAGCTTAATTTCCAAAACAGAATACTGATGAGAGTGAAAGAGGAAGTCATGGATACTTGTATAAGGATGTCAGGTACTATCTCCAGTAAAATCAGGTTAAAAACCCTAATTTTAAATTATAAAGCAATTTCTGAGAATTAGATTTTTCTCAAAGATGTTATTGTGACTGCAATAATAAAATAATGGATGGATGTTAGCTCCATCAATGGAAGACTAGCTAAAAGTCACATAGAATAGGTGTATAGGACTCATGGGCAACCAATCTGCCCAGTACAATTGTCTTCATGCATTTTGTGGGCATTTATTTAAACAATGAGATAATAAGCTCAAGAGACAGAAAGAAGGGAAACACAGACAAGAGGTCAGAGACAGAGATAACAGAGTGAGAAGTTCTAATACATATTTAATCAAAGTTCCAGAAATTGAAGAACAAGAGAGAAGATAGGGACAGAGGCAATATTTGAAGAGAGAATAGCTGAAAAGCATCTGAAACTATTGAAAGATACCAATTTACAGATTCTAAAAGCTCAATTCCAAGCAGTCTACATAAAAAGAAATCTGGCCGTGGCTGGTGTGGCTCACTGGTTAGAGAGATGGCCTGCACAGTGAAGGGCCTTGGGTTCGATTCCTGGTCATGGATATGTCCCTTGGTTGCAGGTTCACTCCCTGCCCCTGGTAGGAGTGAGTGCAGGAGGCAACCAGCTGATGTGTCTCTCTTACATTGATGTTTCTCTCTCTTTCTCTTTCTCTCCTTCCTTCCCTTCCACTCTGTCTGAAAAGCAATGGATAAAATATCCTCAGGTGAGAATTAACAAAACAAACAAACAAACAAATAAATAAATCTGTACCTAGATACATCATAATGAAACTACAGAGGACCAAAGACACAGAGAAAAATCTTAAAGAGCATCCAGGAGGAAAAAAAAGAGATTACATTTAGTTAGATGGCAACAGAAGTGAGAAGAAAGTGGAATGATATTTTCTATGTGTTGGGAAAAAAATTTATAGAATTCTATACCCAACTAAAACATCTTTCCATTAATAAAAGTAAGTATGTTCATGTGTTTTTCCATTGCATTCATTTCCCAGCACCAGAAAACATTCCTTTGTTATGCCCAATTTGCCCAATTCTCAGGAGCTTCTACAGTGAAAAATAAAACCACAGCTACCAAATGCTTTAGGGGGTTGAGAAAAAAATAATTTCAAGGCCAGAGTATTGGCTGTCATCAGAAAGACTATGACTCTTTATTTTGCAATATGTGATGGAAACCACAGAGAAAAAAACATGGCTTAAAGGAAACACATGATGAAATCATTTCAAGACTCTTCTCCTGTTTAAAAACTGGGATATAAAAAACCCTCTCAATTCAATGATAAAGCAAACAACCCAATAAAAAATGGACAAAGGATTTGAACACACATTTCATAACAGCTATCAAAGCTCAACTACACCAGGAGGGTGGACATAGCCCATGAGGGGGGCAGTGCCCAGCGAGGGTGAGTGGGGAGGCTGTGCCACTGGACCCTACAGGATACCTACACAATTATACCACTCTACCAACCCTGGGAGGTGTAGCAATACTACCTAATATACAGACACAAACACAGGGAGTCTGCCAAAATGAAGAGACAAAGAAACAGGTCACAAATGAAAGAACAGAACAAAATCCAGAAAAAGAACTAAAAATGGGACAAGCAATCTACTAGATGCAGACTCCAAAACACTGGTTATAAGGATGCTCAGTGAACTTAGGGGAAGAGCAGATGAATTCAGTGAGAACTTCAATAGCATAAAAAAGGACATAGAAACCATAAAAAAGAACTAGTCAGAAGTGAAGGCTACATAAACTGAAATGAATAATTTACAGGGAATCAACAGTAGAGTAGATGAAGCTGAGAATCAAATCAGTGATTTGGAATATAAGGAAGCAAAAAACACCAATCATAATGGCAAAAAGAAAAAAGAATTAAAAAAAAAATTAAGATAGTGTAAGAAGCTTCTGAAACAACTTCAAGCACACCAACATTCAAATCATAGAGGTGTTTGGAGGAGAAAGGAGAGAGCAAGAAATTGAAAACCTATTTGAATAACTAATGACAGAAAACTTCCCTAACCTAGTGAAGAAAAGAGATGTACAAGCCCAGGAGCACAGAGAGCTCTAAACAAGATGAACCCAAGAGGCCCACACCAAGTCTCATCATAATTAAAATGCCAAAGGTTAAAGACAAAGAGAAAACCTTAAAAGCAGCAAGAGAAAAGCAGTTAGTTACCTACAAGGGAGCTCCCATAAGACTGTCAGCTGATTTCTCAGCAGAAACTCTGCAGGCCAGAAGGAATGGCATGAACTATTCAAAGTGATGAAAAGCAAGGACCTACAACCAAGATGACTCTACCCAGTAAAGCTATCATTTAGAATTGAAGGACATATAAAGAACTTCCCAGACAAGAAGAAACTAAAGAAATTCATCACCACCAAACCAGTATTATATGAAATGCTAAAGGGTGATATTGAAGGGGAAGAAGAAGAGACAAAAATATGAGCAATAAAGTGGCAATAAATACATATGTATCAACAATTGAAACTAAAAAACAAAACAAACAAACAGAGCAGAAACAGACTCCTAGACACAGAGAACATTTTGACAGTTGCCAGATGAGAGGGGGGTTGGGGAGATGGGTAAAAACGTTGAGGGGATTAAGAAGCACACATTGGTTGTCACAGAATAGTCATGGGGATGTAAAGTGCAGCATGGGGAGTATAATTAGTAATATTCTAATAACTATGTATGGTGTCACATGGGTATGAGATTTAGCAGGATGATCAGTTAGTAAGTTATATGTCTAATCATTGGGGTGTACACTTGAAACTAATATAGTATTGGATGTCAACTAAGTGAAAAATAAGTGCTTTTTTAAAAATAAATAAAAGTGAGAATCTAAAAAAATAAAATAAATAGAACCTGAAATAAAAAAAATTGACATCAATATTGGCTCATCAATTATAACAAATGTACTACACTAATGCAAGATGTTAAAAATTAGAAAAGTTGGGAGGGAGGGTGAGAGGGTACACGAGAACTCTACTTTTTGCTCAAATTTTTCTATAAACCTAAAAGTGTTTTTTAAAAGTCTATTAACTTTAAAAAGGGCCCTGCCAGTGTCGCTCAGTTGGTTGAGCATGGTCCCATGCACCAAGAGGTTGCCAGTTCGATTCCCAGTCAGGGTACATGCCCCGGTTTCGAGCTCAATCCCCAGTGGGGGTGTGCAGGAGGCAGCCAATCAATGATTTTCTCTTATCATTGATGTTTCTATCTCTCTCTCCTTCTCCCTTCCTCTCTGAAATAAAAAGAAAACATATTTTAAAATAATAATAAAAGAAATTGATGCAGAAGACGAGCTTTAGATAGGAAGTTTAGGAATACTTAAACAGTTTTATTTTGCTTGAAATTTTCTTTTTATGTATGCACAAAGTGATAAGCCATAACTCATTAATCCTAAGACACACTTAAAAAAAATCTTTGAATAAGGATGCATCTTAAAAAAGATGGCATTTTAGATTTGATGAAATATGGTATGATAAAAAATATATATGTCTAAATAAGTCTAAAGAAATTCTTTCAATATGTATTAAATAAAATCTAAGATTAGAAAATATTGTGGCATAGTTTAATTGGTGGTGTTTATATTTTTAAATGGAGCTTAAAATAATACTGCATTTTACAATTGATGTGTCTCTGATTAGATGAAATATAATATAGGTGTATACTATAAATTGGCTAGACGATGCATATTTATCTATTATTGTTTCTGGTGAAGGTGATTAAAGGGGATGACAATTTGAACTGTAATGCTTTATTTCTTGTATTTAAAAATGGCAGAGTCACTGACATAAAATGTTAACTGATTAAATCTGAGAAGTAGGAGCATGGTGTTATATATTTTTTTGGCTATTTTATTTTTTATATTAAATTTTTTTTTTTGAATTTGAGAGTACGCTTATTAAAGCTGGGGACAGTGAAACAAGCAAGGGCTTAGGACAGGAGAATCAACAGGAGAGAGCCTAGGTGGGGTGCCTTTGGCTTTCTAGAAATGTTATGGGAAAGAAATGAGCCAAGGCGGGCTGCTTTAGCTCACCGGGGAGTCAGAGAAAAGGGGGCCTTGGAAACAGGTTCAGGAATTAGCCCACGATGAGTTGCAGCTGCCCACTGCTCCCCTGGTTGCAAGCCTTGTGGGGTCCCTTAGGGTTTAGGAGATGCATGCCTGTGGGGTCTATATTTAAAAATTTTAAACAAAACAAATACCAGAAAAAATAAAATTGAAGAACAACAGCTCAGAAACTTATTTGCTGGGGAGTATTCTTGGGCAGTTGGGGGATGGTAGAACTTCGAGAAGGAAAAAGTCAGGCAGGCAGACACAAAAAGACAAATGTTGCATGATTCCACTTACATGAGATACCTACGGTAGTTAAATTCATAGAGACAGAAAGCAGAATAGTGGTTCCCAGGGGCTGAGGGCGGAGGGTGGGGGCAAAGGGGCATTTTTATCAAATGGGCACAGAGTTGCAGTTTGGGATAATGAAGAAGTTCTGGAAATGCACAGTGGCAATTGATGGTTGCACAACATTGTGAATGTACTTAATGCCATTATGAGCTGTACACTCAAACATGGTTAAAATGGTAAATTTCTGTTATGTTTATTTTACCACAAATACACACACACACACGTTGGACAGGGGAAATCAAAAGTCTTGTTTCAGGCATGTTGAGTTTGAAATGCTCACAGGTAGTTGGATAAAAATCCAAGCTCAGGTAAGTGATCATGGGCTGTAGATGCAAATTTAGCAGACACCATGTTGGAGCCAAGAGGCCAGAGAGTTTCAAGACCAGGGGCTTCCAGCACTCAGAAAAGGCACGTCCAGTGAGGCAGGAGGAAAACCAGGAGAGGTGGGGTGGAGGAAGCCAAGGACAGAAACCCTTCTCAGCAGGAGGCAGTGGTCAGCCGTATAGACTGCTTCAGAGACACTGAGTGATGTGAGCACCACTGGATTTGGCAGTGAGAGAATTGTTAGGGTTTCTGCAGCATGCTAAGGAAGAAAGGCAGACTGAGGTGGTGTGGGAAGGAAAGAAGTGGTGATGGGAACTATCCAGGAACTTTGAAGAAGTTTTGCTCTGAATATTAGGTGAGGAATGGGGTGGTAGCAGGAGGCAGATAGGGAGGTCTAGGGAAGCCTTTTTTGTTTTTTAAAGATGAGAGGTATTGGAAGAAGTTTGTATGCTTTTGGGAGTGGTCCACTATTCCCATAAAAGAGAGAGTAAGAGCAGAAGTAGGAAAGAAGGGAGGACTGAAGAAGAGGGACACGAGTGGTGTGTGTGGCCTCGTATAGGAGCAGGACACCTCCTCCATCCAAGGAGAATGGGCAGAGAGAGTGGGCCCCAGGCGAGTGGTGTAAAGATTTGGTGGTGGGAAGACGAGATCGCATCCGTCTCTTCAATGAGGAGTGAAGCAATGTAAATGATGGTTTCTGTTTCCTCACCAGCTGAGCTGAGCACAAGAGGGGGTGGCGGAGGTTTGAGGACAGAGGAGGAGATGCAGACAAGTCATAGCGAAGAGTGGGAAAGGCTGCACAGTGAGCCTGTGGAGCCCTGTGGCCCTGGATATAAAAGGAGGCCAGTGACAAAGTTGAGTGACTTTCCCTGGCAGCGAGCGTAGGGAGGTGGGTCTGACTCATCTGTGAACCTTAAATTGTGCTTCAAGGACCAGTGGCATGAGCTTCACCTGGGAACTTGTTAAAAATGAAAGTGATCAGTTACCACCCTAAACCTTTTGGATCAGAAACTCTGGGGTGGGACCAATCCATATGTGCTTTTCACAAGCTCTCCAGGTGATTTGGAAAGTTTGGGAAGCTCTGAACTACACTGAAGGAACCAAGGGCATTGGGGATCATCTGCAACTTGTAGATGCCAATAGGTGCCATTCTCTAGGGCAGAAGTTTCTAGTGCTATGAGCTCTGGGTGTGTCTTCTTTCTTGATTAGTGACAGATCCATAAGCAAACCTGGAAATTGCCAAGAATGGAAGCCACTTGAAGGAACTTGGAGCTTTCTAATGAAAGATTATTTTGCAAGGCAAACATCATCTTTCAAAGGTACTTTTTTTTCTCTTCCTGAGTCTGAATTTGAATATTGAGTTTCCTGTGTCTTGATCTTCACTCCTGCCCACGGTGTTGTGAAAGGACCCTGGACTTTCCTTGCCCTCCCTAGGTCACGTCTTTCTGGGTTGTCACAAAGGCCCTTCCTGAGGTCTGTTCCATCTTCCCACATGGCTCATTTCCAGTTTTCAAGTCTTTGGGGAAACAAGGTGGAACTGGTCATTCTCTTACGTGTGAAGACTTCTCCTCCTGAGCTGAAATAAAGACAAGGATGAGTCAGCCTCTCCCAACCTCTAGGATCTCCCAGTGACTCAGAGGATGGTCTGTTTAATGGATAAGAACTCCTCCCAGGAAGTTGGCAGCCCCAGCCTCCCCCACCTGAGTCATCTGCCCTGCGCGCTACCTCACCATGCACTGCCACCAAGATCTAGGGATATATGCCATGAAAGATCAGCGATAAGTGGACCAGGAATAAGGATGGAGTTGAAAGGCTAGCGTGCAGGAAGCTAAATTTGGTCTTCACTAGCTGGTCACCTTCGGTGAACCCACAAATGGCTTAGTGTCCGTGTTTGAAAATGGGAGAAATTGTGTATCCTACAATGTAAGTAGACCCAGTAGTGGCCCAAAAGAAGAGAAGCTGAGTCCTCTGGGAATATATCTGCCTGGGGACACACTATGGAAATTTCCTCTGCCAAAGGAAGGGAGCAGTGGGGGTGGTCCACTCTGGAGGATTTTTCTAGGTAAGCTGTATCCTGAACAGGGCCTGCAGGAGAGTGGGGAGGCCTGCATAGGAGGAGAGGCAGGAAGTCAGATGTGGGAAGGCTGGCCTGAGGCAGGGAGCTTGGCAAGTGGAGTCACAGAACAGCTGGTGGAAACACAGCAGTCCAAGACCTTGCTTTCAGCACTGCCTGAGTTACAGGCTCTGGCTTTCTTTCCTTTCTCCTTCACTGCCTGTCTCTGTCCATCTCTGTTTTTTCTCTATTCATCCCCTCCCCTCTCTCCTACATCACAGAGAGTAGTGAAGGCCCCACCCACCCCTCCTCATGGGTCGAGTGTTTTCTTTCCTGTTTCGATGGTGACTGGCATCTGCTTATGGAGGCAGCAATCAACCCATCCTGTTTACTTATTGCTGACACAGCGGGTTGTGGTTTAGCAACGTTGTCGGCCACAGCCTCCCAGGGTGGGGTGGAGACCAGGAGGCTGACACACACACAGGCACACACACTCAGCCATGACCAGGTCAGTCTGTCTCACAGAACCAGTGGGTCCTGGGCTGTCCCACTCCGTTGTCTAGGATGCTATGGGACAGCCAGCTGGGCTGAGGTCATCTCCTCTGCTGCTGATGTCAATGGTCCAGCATGCTCAGCAACGGCTCAGGCCTGAGGAAAGATCTCCTGACTGAAGCTGAGTGCACAGTGCCCAGCTCCTCGGAGGGTGGGAGGACTCAGAAGTGAGTTCAATGCCCAGAGGGCAAAATGTTAGAAGGGCATCTTGCTCAGAGTTTCTATTTCTATACCAGGGAGTTAGGACCACAGAGTAGGCAAAGGGCTTTCGGAATTGGCCACCCTTTACCACATCCCCTTTCTGCTCCACCTCTTTGGGTTGGGTCCCTCCCTCTTTAATTCATGTGTTTTGAGACACTTCTCAGATTGTTTTTCTTGGTTTCCCCAAGTTTTGTGCAGTTGCTGCTGCTCACTATTAGGCTGGAGGTTGACAAGGCTTCCAGGAGTTGGTGGTATGAATGGGGAGAGGGGTGGGAGCAAGGCCAGATCTGTGGGGCGAAGGATGGTGGTGGTGATGGGCATTTTACTAGAGGCAAAGAGGAACCAAGGATGAGAAAATAGTGCTCTATGTTTTCAAGGTGCTTGACTAGGACCTGACTCCTAAGCTCAGAGCACAAGGGCCCAAGCAGACAAAGACTGTCAATCAAAAAGTCCAAGAAACAGAAAACCCACATGAGCTGAGAGTCTAGGTGGATGCCCTCTGATGCTTTGAGGGGGTTCTCAGAATTCCTGTGGTCACCTGGAGCTTGCCAGGGTCTGACTCATGGCCTGATTGCATGCCAACTGTGATGGTGAAGAGCCAGATAGAACCAGGGCTTGGTGGGGGGCAAGTCTACCACTCACTGCTGTGTGACTGGGGCCCACGCTTCTACTAGGAAAGTATTCATTGTCTGAAATTCAGATTGAACTGGGTGTCCTGAATTTTTTATTTGTTAAATCTGTCAACCCTTCCAAGCACTCCAAAGGCCAGCCCCCACCCCCAACCTGAGGCCATAGCAACAAGCCCCAAATTACTTTGCAGTCTGGGATTTCATCTAAAAAACCCATATAAATTTTAAGGTTTTCTCCATGTTTCTATCCTTGTTTTGATGTAAAGCAGGTATTAAAATTGTCATTTTAAAAGGACAAACATTTCCCACCTATTTGTACTCAGCTGTGGATTAGTTAAGACCCTGCTTATCTGGATGGCCAGCTTAGCAGGAGGAGGACCTGTGGGTCCCTCCTGGGGTTGTTTGCACTGGGCACTGGTGGACGAGGAATGGCAGGACAGGAGAGGGAGTTTTTTCAAAGGTCACATTTGCTCAACTTAAAGGGTTCCATTTTTGCCTTCTATTTGCCTTTTTGATATGTGTTTAATTGTCTCTTCGTTCACAAAATGGGGATTATTTTAGTTAAAAAATGCAAATTCTCTTACTTGGTAAAATAAAGGGTGGGTAGCCAGAGAGAGCCAAAGTCTCTGGAAAAGTGGGAAGGAGGCAGGAGGGTACAAATCCCTGAAAGGAGCAAAGGGTGCTTGAGAGCAGTGGCTACACACTGGAATAACCAGCAGGCCCAAGTAGCACCCCAGACCCCCACATCAGAACCTTGGGGGTGGCACCCAGGTGGCAGTACATTTTCAAGCTTCCCAGGTTGCTCCAATGTACAGCTGAGGTCGATGCCATTGCTTTGGAGCTTTGCTACTTGAAGTCTGGCCTGCGGACCAGGGGCATCAGTCTCCCCGGGAGCTTGTTAGAAATGCAGAATCTTAGGCCCCACCCTAGACCTGCTGAATCAGGACCTGCATTTTAACAAGGCCCTCAGGTGCTTCATCTGCGTTCTGAGAAGTCCTGCTTTAGCAGCCCTGTCAGGAGCCTCGTCTTGATGGGGTGGTCTCAGCAGGAGCTGGCCTCCTTCAATGGAGACCTGAAGGTCACAGGTGCCGGTGTCTCCATCGGAGCCTGCTGTAGCATCTCCCATTTCTGGGTGTGTGAAGTTGGAGCCTGGTCCATAGTAATGGAACTTGTATCCTTTGTCTGGGTCTGTTAGTGTCTTTTCATTGATACATCATTGTTCCATCAGGACAGCCATACAGTAACTGAGGATGCTGGCTGAAGATCAGGGACTCTTGTGCTGGTGGAGAAACCTAAAGACACCAGCCATGATGTGTGGAGAGGACAAGAGGAAGTATGCAGTGTGGCCTTGACGTCAGATGCAATCTTCATGTGCTGCATGGCCATGCAGGCCTGGTTTTGAGCCATGAACTCTCTTGTTTTCTAAGTCTTTCTTCAACCAGATGGACTTGACATAACTTATGAAAAAACCTGGGTGAGGAAGGATACTTTTTATTTGTTTCTCTATCAGTCAGATAGAGAAAGTATATCCTCCAACCAAGAACAACACTTCCTTGGGGATTTGTGACCCATCCCTTCTAGAACTTTATAAACTCCTTAATTGCAGAGATTGCTGCCCTTTACCCCCAGTTCACTTTCCCAACCTTTCTGGGCTCACAGCTGGAATGCATTTCCCAGCTTCCCTTGTAGTAAGGTGTGACTATGTGGCTGGTTTCGGCCAATGATATGTGAATAGAAGTAATGTCATTTTTTAAGCTAAGGCTTTCCTCTGCTGCTGGCTTCACTGCAGCTAGTGGTTGCTGGAGGCACAGGTTGGGATGAGCCTAGATTGCTGAATGTACAGGAAAGCCATCACAGAATGGGAACACCTCTTATTGTGTGGGTAAGGCATGACTTTCTTTTATGTTTGGACCACTGTGTTCTTGGGTCTCTTTGTTACAGCAGCCAGCATTACTGTAACTAACACTTCTTAAAGCCCTCTTTGTTACTCTGCCCTCTTAGCACAGGGCATCCTGCTCCCTGTGATGGGTGTGTGGAAGTGCTTTGTAAACTGTGAAGTGCTCTACACATGAGGAGTCTGACTGATCAGTGCTTTACTAATGTTTCAACACAAAACAGAGATTAAGTCAGCTGTGTCAAAGTAGCAGAGACTGATGCTAATAATAACTGACATCTAGAGGATCCCGATGGCTTAGAAATCACTTTTCACACCCTTTATTCCTTATAATACCTACCACAATTCTGAGAGACAGGCTTTTATCTTTACGTCCATTTTAAGGGTGACAAGAGGGAACATGTTGAACTTGCTCAAGGCCACACAGCTGGCCTTTTCCCCCTTGTTGCTCTGGGAGGAAACAATGAAGAACTGTTTTAGCTCTAATCCACTCTGCATCGGTTAGGCTCTCCAAAGACCACCTCAAGAGTATAGGAAAACAGGTTATACACAAGGCTGTAGATGCTGTTGACTTGTAAGAAGTGTTAAAATTCCATCCCTGGTTGAACCTGCCTACCCCCGGAATCTGTTCTTAAAGATAAGAAAGAGGTATTGTTTTGGGGTTTCTGTTTTGTGGTAGATTATCTGCAAAGATGGCTACCAAGGAGTCCTTCCATTCCTGCATGTGCATTTTTTATGGGTTGAATTATGTCCCACCTCCATAGATAGGTTGAATATATTGGAGATATGTTGGAGTCCTAGCATCTAGCACCTCAGAATATGACCTTATCTGAAGACTGGGTCTTTACAAAAGTAATCAAGTTAAATGAAGTCATTAGGGTGCGCCCTAATTCACTGGTGTCCGTGTAAGAAGGGGAAATTTACACACAGAGTGACATGTATACAGGGGGAACTCATGTGAAGATGAAGATGAAGGCATGAAGGCATGAAGGCAGAGATCAGGGTGATGCATCTACAAGCCAGTGAACACAAAGATTGCCAGCAAACCACCAGAGCCAGGAGAGAGGAATGGAACAGACTTTCCCTTACAGAAGGAACCACCCTGGCTGACAACTTGACCTTGGACTTCCAGCCTCTAGAACTGTGAGATAGTAAATTTCTGTTGATTAAGCCACCCAATTTGTGGCACTTTGTTGCAGTAACCCTAGTAAATTAATACAACATTCCACTCTTCCTAGCAAGAGGTGGAATCAATTTACCCTCTCCTGGAATCTGGAGACTTTGTGACTTTCTGTAGCCAATAGAATGTGGCAGAAATCATGCATTGGCAGTTCTGGGCCTAGATCTTAAGATGCTTGTGAGCTTCCGTTTTCACCCTCTGAGAAGTAGGCTGCCATGTTGTAAGGAAGTCTAGGCTATCCTGCTGGAGAGGTCACCTGGAGAGAGAAGCCATTTACATTGTTCTAGGCCCAGCCAAGCTTCCAGCTGATGTCCCTAGTTAACATCACATGTGGCAGAAGCACTGTCTAACTGAGCTTAATCAACACAAAGAGTTGTGAGAAATAAGAAATCGTTGTTGTTTTAAGCCACTAAGTTTTGAGGGTGGTTTGTTGGGTAGCCACAGACAACTGAAATGTATTTTGGCAAGTATTCTAGCACCTCTGCCACTGTTTTCCCCAAAGCCAGATGCTTCCAGTACCATCCTTGCTACCATCCTCCTCAATGGATTCTGGGTGATGCCTGTCTGCTCACATTGCTTACTTCCACATAAAAATCTTTAGTGGTGCATCTGACTTCAGGCCTGGATGATGCCAGCACCCCAATTGCAAAGAAGACTGGGAAATTGTGTCATATATATATGTATATATAATTTTTAAAAATATTTTTTATTGATTTTTAGAGAGAGAGGAAGGGAGAGGGGGAGAAAGAGAGAAACACTGATGTGAGAATGAAACATTGACCGAGTGCCTCCTGCATGCTCTTTACTGGGAATTGAACTGGCAACCTTTCAGTGAGCGGGGTGATGCCCAACCAACTTAGCCACACTGGCCAGGGCTAATTTTTTTTTTTTTTTTTTGGCGTGTGTGTGTGTGTGAACTTACTGTGTGCTTGGCACACAGCTCTGGGTCCATTCACCTTCTCTTTGTAAACAGTACTCTGACATCACCCTTATTCACCCTGTGGTTTGGATGGAATTAATGCCAGGGTTGGGCATATGATTCAGGCCCAAACAATGATATGTGATCTAATCAGAGCCAACTTGGTGTAATCTTGATTTTTTTGTTGGGACAGCTGAAAGAAGTGAGGACTTGGGCTGTGAGGATGGAGCCTAGAGCTGTTGGCAACCACCTTGCTGCTGCAAGGAACAGAAATGAGAGATGAGGAGAGGAAGACTAAGTCTTGGTATTTTTTGAGTCTCTTGGTGCCCAAATAAGTCATATCATTGGAGTCTTCTATTATGTGAGCATATAAATTTTCTATTTGCTTACACCAAGCCAATTTGAGTAGATTCCCATTATTTGTAATCTGTCAATTCCATATATATATTAATGTCCTTATTTAATATTCACAATAAGTCTTTGGAATAGGTATTATTTATTAACCCCATTTTACAGATGAGGAAACTGGTGCACAGAGGGGCCACATGGAGGCAGAATTCAAGCCCAGGAAACCTAATCCTGAGGGCCCACTCATAAACATCCTGTTCTTGGTGATGGGGAAGGATTCACAGAGGAATGCATGACATTTAACCTAACATTTAACTCCAAGGGGTCACAGGAATCTGTCAGGAGCAGGGAGAAAGACTTCTAGGTGGGGGGAATAGCTTGGACAATGACAAGGCCTTTTCTGCTAAGGCCGTGTACCTGCCCTGCAGCCATGCTGTGGCTGCTGCCAGACCCACCTGCTTCCCCCAAATCCCCTCAGACTGTTTAATCCACCCCTTCCCAGTACCCCAGGTGTGCTGGTTCATGGAACAGACCTTTGCCCTAGCAAGCATGTAAGGAAGGCATTTTGCCCGCTACCTGGAGTGAGTCACAAACAGTACCCTTACCTATCCCACTGGGTTCTATATAATTCTTTAGGGCCTGCCACGTGCTGGGAGGATACCCATGTCTTCTTGCCACCCCGCAAGATCAGCCTGGTATGTAAGTGTCCTTACTCTTGCCTGGGAAATTTTCCCAGCACCTACACGCAGCCTGGTCCCTCCTGCAGAGCAGCATCAAAACCCCTCTGTCCTGACCTCCGGACCCATGAGGGCTTATGCTCTGCATTGGGGCCTGGTGGGTTCACTGTGGGGTCTGGGTTAGGTGAGGCACACTCCTCAGTCTGAAAGACAGTTCAGGGCAGGATCCTGGATACCACTGAAGGCTTGTACCCCTAGGACTGGGTCTCTGTCAGCCCCAGGAGGACCTGAAGATGCTAACAGGGCTAAATAGAATGAAATTGTCAGAGACCAAGGGCTCCCTGCTCCTCCCCTCTGCTCCCCCCTCCCCCCCAACTAGAGCAAATGAAAAACTGCAAGGAACCAGAGCAGTGCTTGCAGAATCTCAAACAGAATACAAATAAATAATTTCCAAATAATTCTGATTTAAAAACAAAAGAAAAAGATAAGTGACCCTCACATTTGTATTAGCTTCATTTTTTATTAAATCAAGAATGAGGCAGTGGGTTCTAGTAAAGGGTATTTTCTTAAAGAGGCCATTTCCACTCACGGTCGTGGGCTGCGAAAGGACAGGCTGTGGCGATTTGAGAGCCCCATCACCCACTGCTGTTGCAGGTTTGAGGTCCATTCTCGGAGGCTGGGGTGTGGGGGTGGAGGGTGCAGCAGCGGTGTTGGGGAGAAAATGAAATTGGGGGTGGCCCTTGGGGACGAGCCCTCTGGCCCCAGTGGAGGGTCTGCAGGAGTGAAGGCAGCTCCAGGAGAGAGAGGTGCTCTTTCCTTTCGAAACGCCGGCCCCGAGCTCCTCGGGTAAACTGAGGCCCGCGTCCCGGCTTTGCTGGTCACCTGGCAGACAGCCTTGGCCCTGCGTTCCCCCCCAGCACAGGGAGGGCAGGGCTGGGCCGGCTGCTTTTCTTTCGGGGACAGGTGGGGACGTTTGGCTCCCGGCTCCAGCAGGGGAGGGGGCGTGGGGCCCCGGCGGGGAGCGCTGGGCGGGGAGTTGGAGGTGCGGGCGCCGCGCCGCTCGGCCCCGCGGTCGCCAGTTTCCCCGCCCCCGGGGGGGCGGGACCGGGGAGGAGCCGCGCGCGTCCCCGCCCCGAGGCCGAGCGGGGGCCGGGCCGGAGAGGCCGGGCGGGGTGGGCCGGGGACGCGAGGCGGAGCCGGGCCCCATACAGGCCGCGGCGGCTGGCTCGGGCCCCTACGGTCCCGGTGGCGGCTGGAGGAGGGAGCCAGGCGGCTGGAGAGGAGGGGAGGTGGAGGAAGCCGAGGCTGGAGCGCCGTTCGCCGCAGACTAACTTCCCGGGCTCAGCAGGGAAAAAGGTACGGTGCGCCCGCTCTCGGTCGCGGCCCCCGGCCCCCGACCCCCGACCCCCGACCCCCGGCGCCCGGTCTGCTCGCGGGCAGGCGGGGGCTGCGGCCGCCGCGGGAGGGTAGGGGCCCGGGCAGCCCCGAAGGCTCGGCCGGTCCGCGGCTCCGGCGCCAGCGCGGCGCTCCGGCGGAGGGCTGGGCGCGCGGGCTTCCCCGCGGCTCTCGGAGAGCGGTGGGCGCCGCGCCCCCTTCGCCCGCGTCGGAGGAGGCGGTGGTCGGGCCCGGGGGCCGGTGATCTGAGAGGGGGCTGCGCGGGCCGGGCGAGCGCGCCGGGGCGAGGGCAGGCCGGACCCCGCGGGCTGCCTGCTGCTGGGGAGCGGCCGGGCGTCTGGCGGGCGCGCTTTGTGGGCGCAGACAAAGCCGGGCGCCGACACCCGCGACGACTGGGGCCGCCCAGAGGGTGGTCGCTGGGGGAGAAGAGAAGGCTTTGGGGCGACGGCCCGGACCAGGGCGAGGCTGGGCCGCCCTCCCTGCGGGCGTTCGGGTGGTCTCCTCGGGGGGGCGCCGGGCAGGGTGGGGAGCAGCTCTCTCCGATGGGCCAACTAGGGGCTCAGCGGCTGCGCCGGGCTAGGCAACAGCCGGGCTGGGAAAGGGGTAGTGTGCTGGAGGGCTCACTTGGGGGAGGGGCTGAGGAGGGAGGCCTCTGCCCTGGGATGGGGCTGGGGCTTTGGTGGAGCCGGCGAGGGGTCCGTGGACCCCCTCCGAGGGCTTGCACCAGGGGAGGGTACGGCCTGGTGAGATAAGTCCTGTGGCTGACGTGTACGGTGAGATGTGTCCACAGGTTGTTTGCAGAATGTGCTGGTGGTGGCACATCCCGTGCCAGTCCACGGGAGAGCCACTTGTCCAAGCAGCGAAACAAGGCAGGCGCCCCAGGGGTCGTTGAAGTGGGTGCGGACGGAGGGGTGGGTAGGCGCGCATCTGGAAGTGTGTGCAGTGCAGGCCCCGCATCTGTATTGTGCTCCCCACCCCCTCCCCTCCCCCTCTCTCTGGTAAGGGGCTCGAAGCATCCCAATTCCTGCCCCAGGCCTATGCCTCCGCTTGGGTTCCAAGGTGCTCCGCTCCCTGTCCCCCACTCTTCAGTTACTTCCCCTCTCTCCAGTCTTAGAAGTGGCTTCTTTCCCCCCGGATTATTCATACAGTGTCAGAACACGCTTTGGCATTTCACAGTCCCGCTTTTGCCCTCATCTCTCATTTTCCCTCAGCAACAGATCCAATTCTCGCAGCAGAGCTTCTCCAGAGAGCCGCCTGTTCCTGCCCCTTGGGTTCCCCAGCCCACCTGACCCGGCTTCTGTCTCACCAGTCACTGAAACTGCGCCTTCCCTCCCCCAGGCGATGTCTCCAGTGATTTCCACACCCCCACAAGCAGGTTTTCCTTGACCTCCCTTGGTCTTGTGGATCATTTTCTCCTTCTAGGACCAATAATCTCTCTTGGCTTCTCTTGGTTTTCTTCTTTCCCTGGCTAGTCCTTCCTTCGTCATCTTTGGGGACAGCTTCACTCAACGTTGAATGCTGGAGGGTCTCAGAGCTGTGTTCTCAGTCCCCTCCTCTTCCCTGACTCCATTCTGTTTACATACCGCCCCCCACCCCCAGCTCTCATTCTTTCTTAGGACTTTTAAAATCAAGTATTAATTTACAAACACACATATCTTAAATATACATCATTTTCATTCTCATGATTTTAAGGAGCAAATTTTATCTTAAAGCCTCTCTATCCAACCACCTATGTGATGATTTATGGTGTCCTGGATGTGCCATCGGTATGAAAGACTTCGTATGGATGAGACAGAACCCTGACTGCACTCCCCAAACGATCCTCCACAGGCCTACCTATCTCAGTAAACCCACCCAGCTTTAAAGACAGGAAACCAGGAGGCATCAGCTCCTCCCGTTGCCTCCATCCCCACAACCGGTCCAGTAGCAAATCCTTTGGGTTCTTTCTGCAGAATCTATCTCAGGCATGTTCTTCAAGCTCTTACTCCACTACTACCACTCTAGGCTACTGCCCCAGGGCAAGCCACCTTTTATGTCTTGCCCAAATGCTGCAGTAGTTGTTACCTGTTTCCATAAGTCCTCATTTGCTCTCCTCTAATCTATTTTTTAAAATTTTTAAAAAATTTGTCTTTATTGTTGGAAGTATTACAGATGTCCTCTTTCCCCCCCATTGACCCCTCCTACCCCATAACCCCCCTCAAGCCGTCACCACACTGTTGTCTGTGTCCATGGGTTATACATATATGCATGTGAGTTCTTTGGTTAACCTCTCCCCCACCTTCCCTCTGAGATTCTATTTTAACAGAGAAGTATTTAGAAAAATATTGATTAGATAAGCTCATTCTCTAAAGCCCTCCTTAGCTCCCTATTGCACTTGGAATAAAATTTCAAAGCTTCCCCCTGGCCTATGAGACCCTTCGTGATCAGGCCATCTCTGACTTCCTCCAGCCCTATCTTGTCCCTATGTAGTCTTCCTGACAGCCACACCTGAATCACTTGGCCTTTGAACAACCCAAGCTGTTTTCTGTCCTGGCACCTTTGCTTATAATGTTTTCTCTGCCTGTAATGTTCTTCCAGGGTTTTCTACTGGGCTGGTTTGGCTCCTTCTTATTTTTCAGGTCTCAACTTAAGTCTGCCTTTCTCAAATGCCTTCCCAGTCTTGGTAGAGGGCCCCTCCCCACCCCATAATTCACTATAGCTCCCGTTTTACCTTCCTCATTCTATTTATCACAGTCCGTGACTATTTGTTACAATTATCTTTTTACTTTGGCTGGCTGGAAACTTGACTGAATGGCCCACTGCTGTATCTGGAGCATCTACACAGTGCCTGGCACACAGCTGTTGTTCAGTCTTGAATCAGGTGGGAAGGTTGGGGCTGGGCTAGGCAAAAGAGGTGGGTATTGAAGTTAGCGCAGGAGCCCCCTTTAAATCTCGTCACCCCGAAGATTTTTCTTTTCTTTTCTTTTCATTTCATAAAAGCAGTTGTGCAGATGGCTGTAAGATTCTGAGGGGGTCAGTGGGGTGTGAAAAAGGGAAGTGGAAATTGTCAAGTGTCTCGAAGGCAGGTCTAGGGGGGAGATTGGAGGGTCTGAGGGATGTGGAGTCAGTGTGGGTTGCTGTGGGTTGGGGGTAAATGACTTCCTTTGCTCTCTTTGGTGGGAATCCAGGCTAGGTTAACAGGGGTAGGCGGGGGTGATGGTGGGAGGTGTTCTCTAACTCAGGAGATGGGAGCGGTCTGGGCAGCTGGGGATTTATTTCAGGCTATTCCCTGGGTGACTGCTGGGTACCCATCCCTGGAGGGCAGGGAGTTGAAAGGGAGGAACAAACTGGGGCTGGGGGTCTCTCTATTAGACCCATGTCTTTCCACCCACAGCTCTCCTCTTTGCACAGAGGAGCCAGCTGAGAATTGAATTGTGTGGCTGGTGCTTCCAGAATGGAGGGCGGAGGACCAGGGGACCTCAGATCTGGGAGGGAGGGCAGCTGGGTCCTGGACAGGCAGGCTGGTGATGGACCAAGGTAACACTGTGAGATGAGTGCTGGAAACAGAGGCTGGGGTCCAGATCTAGAGTTGGGCTGGCATGCCTAAGAAAGGCCTTGACCTGGGATAGGTGGGAGCAAGGAGGGTATCCTGGGTGGGAAATCAGGCAGAGACCAAGAGGCTGGGCAAGGGCCCTGCTATACTCAACGGTTGTCAGGCAATGTTTTAAGGACTTTGTAAATATTAACTCCTTTAATTCTCTTAATAGCTCTATAAGGTAGGTCTTATTGCATTTAACAGATGGGAAGACTGAGGCGCAGTCATACAACGCAATAGTGACAGAATAAGGATTTGAACCCAGGCAACCTCGCTCCAGAATCCATGCTGTAAACCACCCAACTCTACCACTTACCTCATACCTCTCAGATGGGCACCAACTGAAGTCTTCTTAACAATCAAACAGTTTTTACAGACTTCCAGACTTGCAGGATGACATGCAGGCTGCATGTTTTGGGGACTGGGGAGGTAGGAAGGAAGTCATAACCTCTAAGGTAGAAGGGATCTTCGCTCAGTGAGTTTCTCTGCTTCATGCCCTACCTTTTCTTTCAGGAGAGGCTCAGGCCCAGGCTGAGTAGTTGAGCATCATATACACTGTGATTTTAGGGCGCTGGGGGGTCAGTTTCTTCTGGTACTAAAACAACTCTCTGCTTGA
Organism: Miniopterus schreibersii; assembly: GCF_964146895.1. NCBI lineage: Eukaryota > Metazoa > Chordata > Mammalia > Chiroptera > Miniopteridae > Miniopterus > Miniopterus schreibersii. The sequence continues at coordinate 65,236,407 of NC_138110.1, forward strand.
GATGCCACCATTGGAATGTCATCCCTCTGGGTTTAGTATTGCCCCACTGCCCTCTTCATCTGCCTCTGGAGAGCCTAGGGAGGTCAGGTAGGGGCTCTGCAGATAAACTGGCCTGTTTTGGATTCCATCTAGAATGTTGTGAGGTAGAGCTTCAGATTTGGCCTTGGGAAACCTGGGGGGGGGGTGGTCAGAGTAAGGCTGGGTCAAACGTGGGAGCTGAGCTGGGGGAACAGAGAAAAGGGAACTGAAAACAGCTTAATTCACTTCACTGTTGGGCCTGTCCTTACCTCTTTTTGTCTGTCTGTAAAATGGGATTAGAGAGGCTCTATTCCTTTGCTCCCCAGAGGTTGTGAAAGCCATGAACTCCTTAAGGTTACATGTTTGAGTGCCTTCTTGCAGACCCAGTATGAAGGAGGACTTTCCATAGGACACTAGCCCTGAGGAACTGGGCCAGAAAGGAGGGAGCCAGGAGGAGGGTGTGGCAGCCCTGTCCTGCAAGGCTTTCCTGTTTGGTAATGAGAGGATGACTCTGGGCAGGTGACTTTGCCTCCCAGCGGCCTGGCTGGCTGGCTGAGTAGGGGTTTGCTGACCACAAAGGATGGAGTCTCTTTTCTCCAGTTTCTGAGCCCCAGAGTTTAAGGGGTCTGCTCATCTATCTTGCCAGATTCTGCCAGCCCGCCAGGAAAAGAGGGAGGCAAAGTTGGTGGCATTCTCTTCTGAAATTTGGGAAACTGAGGCACACTGAGCAAGCACATTATTGCTGGAAGCTAACCAGGTCCATGGTTCTGGGGAGTTTCCCTTCTTTGGCAGGGAGTATGCAGGAGGCTTATCCACACTACCTGAGTCCTTGTCTGCTGGGTCGAGGTGAAAGCTGTGGCAGAGCCAGAGGCTGGCAGGCAGGAGCTGAGGGTAGACTTCTTGACAACTGATGGCATCATTTGACATCTCCTATGCCCCAGTCCAGTGTTTACAACCACTGGGAACACATGACAGGGTCCCCCTGTCCAGGAAATAAGAATGAGCCATGCCAGGTGTGATATAATGAAGTGCAGGTCAGACCAGCTTCCTCGAGGAGGTAGTGCTTTTACAGGGTCCTGAAGTCCTAGCAGTTTTGGCCAACAAAGGAGGGGATGGCATTTCTAGGGTGGAGAGGAGCCCACACCTGGAGAATTGGGTTGAAGGCAGGTTGGGGAAGGCCTTGACTGCCAAGCTGCTGAGTCTAGACTTGATTCACTAGGCCCCAGGGAGCCACTGAAGGTTATAGGTCCCGGGTGCAACTTGAACAGTAGTCTATAAAAGTACATCTCAAACTCCAACATAAAGTAGATCACCTGGAAAGTTTGTTAAAATGTAGGTTCTAATTCAGCAGATCTAGGGTAGGGCCTGAGATTCTGCCATTTCTGACAAGCTCCTGGGTGGTATGATGCAGCCGGGTCTAAGGGCCATCTATGTGTAGCGAGGGTTGAGATTGTAGACTTGGGCCAGGTAGGTGCAGATTGGAGCAGGTCAGGTGGGGCCTGGAACAAGTAAAGGGGACCATCTGGGCTCCGGTGGGCTGTGTTGGGGAAGTGTGGGGACTGCCTCTGTGGGGGCTGAGGTGGAGGCAGGGCAGAGGGGAGAGTGTAGAGGATGCAGGGTGCTGGGAAGTGGGGCTGGGTGAGGGATCTCTGGGGGCTTGTGTCTCAGGTCAGGAACCAGGTCTGATTTCCAGGGTGTTTGGCATTGACGAGCTCCCAAGATCACAAGAGGGTTTCTAGGTACTGCCCAGTGCAGGGTGACATGCAGGCCGCATGTAGGCACCTTATCTTTGCCCACAGCTGAGCCCAGCCCTGTGGGTAGCCAATCTGGGGTGAGCATTCTTCCTCCATTTAGTGTTGGCCCAGGGAGATTGGGGAAACAGCTGACTTCAGCTCCAGACATAACATCTTCTAGAAGTCCCCAGGGTCTCCCCAGCTGCCGAGCCATCCCCCCCAGCAGGTGCAGCATCCCTCACCCTGCCCTGCATGAGTTCTTGTAGCCACTGCCAGTGGTTACATGAACCACTGCTATTGGGGTCTTCTCCCACTGGGCCCTCTCCCTGGTGCACCTGGAAGTGGGAGGTCTACATGCTTCTTTCTGCTCCCCCTCTGGCTGGGCTACTGCAGGCAAGTGTCTGCTCCCCTCTGAGGCCTCAGTTTCCTATAAATTGAAGGATTCTGTCCTTTCTCTGGGGAGCAGGTGAGAGGGTCACTGGGTTTGTTGGGTGGGGTACTGCTTCTTCCTAGAATGGCAGCTGAAAACATTTTAATTTTGGTTTAATATTAAAATTTGCATACTAATGATGGAATAGAATGATCAATTTGCATGGAAGAACTGTTCAGTGTGCTTTGGGGGTCTCCCAAAGCCCTTTGCTTTCTGGGTTTGGCATGGCCTGGGCTGTGGTATCTGAGGGCACAGGTCAGATGAGGTATCTTTAGACCCTTTGGGTCTTCCTTTAGACCCAAAGGAAGGTGGGAAGGTTCTGCGGCCCTCGGCAATACCAAGAGGGGCTCTCAGGCTGAATTCCCCAAATGTCTGCACACCTCCTAAAAGGACTGCAGGACCCAGTGTCTGCCTTTGCCAGGCTGTCCTGAGGAAGTGGGAGGGGGTGGCATTTCTCAAATATTGTTCTGAGAAATTTCAAGGATTCAGGGGACAATAAGCGTAGAAACTGGCAAATTCACTCCACCACCACGTGGGAGATTCAGAATGCTTTTAAAGAGAATTAAAGGCTCTGACAAGTCCTGCAGAAAAGAAGCCATTTGGTGTTTCCCAAAATGATTTGACTACAGAAATCTTTTTTTTTCTTTTTTTTTAGACTTCCTAATAATATCCCACTGACCAGAAAAACACCCAGTGGGAAGGGCTGATGTGGGAATATGCAGCTCCATGGAAGACTTGGGTAGTGCCCAAGTCCAGAAGTGCCAGGGAGGGAAGGAAGGATGGATAGACAACTTCCTGGGGAAGGTGGACTTGGTGGGATGGGTACCATTTGGACAGTCTGTGGAAGAAAAGGGTACTGCAGAGGGAGGGATGGCCTGGAGAGGATGGGCCTAGAGCCAGCTCTGGGTTCTCATGGCAACAGCTCTGCTTTCCTGGGTGGGTGAGGAAGAGAACTGGGAGGACCTGTCTGATGCCTAGGGTCCAACAGTTGCCAGGCCTGGGTCTTTGGGATTCTGGGAGTGCCTCCCACCCCACTGCCCCTGCCATCTCCTCACTCTAGAAGTTCTCTCCTAGCTGTTCATCTCAGAGAGTGGGGTTGTGACCTTTGGGCAAGAAGCTAAACCTCTTGGTACCTCAGTTTCCTCATTTGTACTGTGGGGATAACATTATTTCCCTCGTAGGGTCGTTGTGATAATTGAATACCTGTTGGCTGCTCTTAGTGTGACCCAGGGAAGGGGACAGTGGTCAGGGATGTGAGAGGCACAAAGGCCATCAGAGAGCATGGTGAGGTTTGGGGTGGGGTCCTGATCAGACTAGAGGAGAAGAAAGAGTGAGAGCGAGGGTAGCCAGGACTGACTTCCTGGAGGAGTCACCTGCAGAGTAAGGAGATTTGGGCAGAATGAGGGGATTTTATGGGCCACTTTGGGCCCTGTGGAACTAGCCTGGGTGTGGAACCACAGGATCTGGTGGGTGGGTTTAAGAGACAGGGGAGCTAGGGCAGGGAGGAGTTGTCAGGGACCTTCCTTCATTTATTAGGCCATGGGGAGCTATTGAAGGTTTTGTTTTTTAATCTTCACCTGAGGATATGTTTTTTTAAAAATTGATTTTAGAGAGAAAGGAATGGGGGGGTGGGGAGAGAAAGAAACATCGATCTGTTGCCTCCTGTTTGCGCTCTGACCAGTGATCGAACCTGCAACATTTTTGGTGTATGATACTACACTGCAGCCAACTGAGCCACCTGTCCAGCACCTGCCCCTGAAGGTTTTTGAGGAGGGCAGTGGTTTGATCAGAGCAGTGCTTTAGTGAGAAACATGGCAGGAGTGTGATGGTGGGTTGAAGGTGCAGGACCCACCCCCCTCCAACATTGGCCTTCCTCCTGAATAGCTGTGCCCCTTCACAACTCAAAGCATGGGGAGGGGGCAGGTTGCTTATATGACCCTTATCCCAGATTCTCAGAGCTGAGTCATTTTCCCCAAAAGGTTGGGAATCTCATCCTGTTGCCTTCCTGGAAGGGGTGTTGCAAGTACAGGAGCGGGGGAGGGGGAGTTCCAGGGCCCTTGCTCCCTTCTTCTACTCCTCCCCTGTGGCTGGTGGGGACAGTCATTGAGTCCACCCTGCCTTGCTCCTTGCCACACCTCATTTCCTCTGAAGTGTGAGGACTCTTTGTTCAGCAGCTCAGGTGGGGGTGATGGGGTGTGGCATTTCAAACTGTGACCCCGGAGAAGTTGCTTTAATGGTGCAAAGTCAGGCAGACAGGAGGTCCCTGGCAGAGGATGCTCAGTGAGCCTGCGTACCCAGCCCAGCTACACTCCTGTCCCGCTCTGTCCTTTTTCAAACAAGCGGAGCCCAGGGCTTTTCCTGCTCTTTCTAAACGTGCTGGGAAGAGAGGGGAGGAAGGAAAGCATTTGGGTTCAGCCAGAGCAGGGTGGCTTGGCTGGGGGAGTGCAGCACCCCTGACACCCCAGTCCAGATTCCTTTACCCTTTAGCTACTTCTTGGAGGAGACTGTGAAAAGGAAGGTATGATTTAAGCCCAGGAGAAGAAGCACTTGGAAATGAGCTGTAATTTATTAGAAACAGAACAAGGAACCCAGTTACCCTCTGCCAACTTTGTCCTAGGCCCTGGCAGACCCAGAGTGCCTGTCCTCCCCTCAGGCACCACGAGGCCTGAGCTGTTAGCCCATTTCACAGACAGAGGGAGGTACTGGCAGTACCGGCAAATGATATGACTGGGTTTCCAACCCAGGTTCTTTGACACCTGGTGCAATGCCCATTCTTCACCCCACAGACCCCTCAGAGCCTGTTCCTCGACTTTCAACCATGCCTCTTCGCCACAGCCAGACCTCCCTCCCCCACCCCAAGCCAGGCGAGCCCAGCCCAGCCCAGCTCCCCGAACTCCTGACCCCAGGGAGGAAGGGGCTGATGGGTGAACTGCAAAAAACTAGCTCTTGAGTTGGCTAGGTCTTAAGATGGCTCAAGCAGAGACACTCAAGACCACCAATCGACAGACATTGTTGAAAAAGATTTTTAAATGAGGCTTTTATATGTTAAACATATAGATCCCTTTCACTCTCTTTTTTTGGAAAATTAATTTAAAAAATCATACACAGCCCAGCTGGGCGTGGTTCAGCGGTTGAGCATCGACCTAGGATCCAGGCGATCGGGGTTTGGTTCCCGGTCGGGGCACATGCCTGGGTTGCGGGCTTGATCAATGACTCGCTCATTATTGATGTTTCTATCTCTCTCTCCCCCTCTTCTTTCCTCTCTCTGAAATCAATAAAGATTTATTAAAAAATAAATAAATAAAAAATCATACACAATTAATGGAAAACTTTTGACTTAATCTGAAAAAGTAACTCAAGACAATGAATCTGACTCATTCCGTGGCTTTAAAAAACAGTAAAGGCCAAGCCTTAGTATCTTACTAAGTGAACTTTGGAGTTCCTTATGTTAGATGGCAGGTGTGGAGCCTCTCTGGACCTTAATTTCCTCCTCTGTAGAATGGGGATATTGACTTGAGGATTCACTGATAAATTGCACGTGAAATGCTTAGCACTGTGCTCTGTACCTCAGACGTGCTCTATGAAAAATAGCGATAACCATGATGATAGAATTATGAGAACAAGCATTTCTTTATTTCAATAGCTGGTGAGTTATTAAGTCTCTCTTTGAACTCAATGAAAGGACTTGAAGAATATGTTTCTTGTCCAAGCTCAGTGTCTTAACTCTGTAGGTGTTTTATGGATTGAATCATGGGCTCAGGGCCCACGTATGCATTTTGAAGTGAAGAGCATTGGCTTTTCAGACCTGGTTCCAGCTCTCCCTGGGGTCCTGCTGCCATGTTGAACTTTATGGAGGGCCCTTTATGGGTGTTCCTGTGTTAGGAGATCCTGTGTTAGGACTTGTCAGAGAGCACAGCTACACCACCCTGTAGTTACCAGGTAGGGAAAACCTTGGGCCATTGAGAGAGGAGGTGACTGTTTAGTGGAGGGGGGTATGTGTGTGACACGACACCTTTTTTCTGCCGAGGGCCATTTGGATATTTATAACATCATTCACAGGCCATACAAAATTATCAACTTAAAAATTAGCTATGAAAAAAGCTGCTAGATTTATTGAATTTTGAGTCCCACCTGCGGTTGCCTTGGCAGGGCCAGACCAAATGATCCGTAGGCCGGACATTCCCCACCTCTGGTCTAGAGGGAAGTATGCGTTAGTGGCTCTTAGAATTTTTCTTTTGTGTGCAGGCACAATTAGACTAGCATCCCTGTCCCTGTTTTTGGAGAATGAAACCAAGGGCAAAAGGGCCGTGGCCTGGCATAGTGTCATGCCTGGCAAGCCTTGAGCCAGCCCCTATGGGGCAGGGAGACTCAGGTAGCCTGATGCCCACCCCACCATCACCCTGGGCAGGAGGCAGGTGGCCTCCCTGTGGCAGCCCTTGGTTTTGGCAGTGCAGCTGGGTTGAGACTAGGTTTGGGGACGCCTCCTACAAGGCAGCCCTGAGTGCCTGGCACAGTGTGTGCTGTGTCAGTCTGTGGGGAGGGGTGAGACAGGAGAAGTGCCAGGCAGGGTGCTGTCCTCAGGCCTGCTGCCCCGGGAGGCTGATGGGGGCCTGAGAACCGAACAGGCATTGGGCAGAGATGAGCTCAGTGTTGTCAAGTCCTGCTCTGCCCTCACTTTATCTGGTGGCCTCTGTCACATCTGTGAACCTCTCTTAGCCTGTTCCCTCATCTGTAAAATGGGCACCCAGGTGTTTGGGGGTATTAAATGACTCCGTGAATGGAGAGTGCCCAGCACGGGGCCTGGCACATGAAGAACACTGGAAGTAGGGGTTTGCTGTGTGGTTCATCTAGTGGCTGGATTTTTGGGGGATGTTCTCCCTTTTTCATTTTGCGATCATGCGTGCCACCTTCACTCTGTGATTAACTGCTGAGTGGGGGGCATAGGATAGGAAGCTTTGTGGGAAGAGTTCACAGTGAAGGGGGAAACCCTCCCCACATTGCTGCCTGGAGTCAGCAAGCCTTGGACACTCAGTCTGCCATTTAGGCTGCAGTGTCTCTCTGGGAGCAGAGAACATGGGTCCCAGGCTGGGCAAAGTGGGGACCCCGTGACTCTAGAGAGAGGATGGGCTTGCAGGAGATACCTTCCTCCTGGGGGCTGGAGCTGAAGCACAGGCTTTGTGCACAGTTATGAAGGGCCAGCAAGGGGGAACTGTGCCTGGGCTTGACCTTGTCTCACAAACCTCAGTTCTTGTCAGTGGTTTTGAAAGATTCAGTGGAAAGTGCTGATTGGGCAATCCTCCTTCACCCCAGAACTGTGGAGCTGCAGCTCCTGGCATGGAGAGGGGAGAAACCTGGCAGGGAAGCCACCTCTTCATCTGCCAGCTGACACCTCCCAGGCTTCAAGTGCCCCAGGTGCAGAATGGGTGTGTCTCTGTGGAGACACTAGCCCAGGTCAGGAGCTGGTCAGGACAGTGCCTGCAGGTGATGCCTGATGAAGTGGGGCTGGCAGAGGAGCCCAGGGCTGTGTGTTTTGACACGTGCTGGGCCCTGCAATGGGAGGTGGCCTGGAGAAGTGTTCCCAATGCTGGTGATAGCCTTAAGGAGAGAACTGGGTTCTGGAATTAGACCATCTGGGCTCTCCTCCCATCTGTAGATCCTGCACCAAGTTATTTGGCCTCCATTTCTCGTCTGTCTCACCCCACAGGCTTTGTCAAGGGGAGAGGGGATTACCAGTTGACACAGAACTTATCAAGGTTTGTCCTGACTGGTCACCCAAGTCATCCTGACCCCACCCTTGCCCTCATCCCCACATCCTGTCATTCAGCAAGTTCCCAGGAGGTTACCATAGCACTTTTACCCTTTGATCCCCTCCTGCCTTTCACTTTCTCTGCTCCATTGTCACCTCATCAGAGAGGCTTCCCTGACCTTCCCACACAGAGCAGCTGCCTCTCCCCTTACCCTGCTTTTCTTTTCTCATGGCACCTGTTACCCCTGATCTGTTAGAGCCTCGAAGGGGAGGCTTCGGACTGTTGCTGTGTCCGGGTGCCTGGCACAGAGTAGTGCTCACTAAACTTTGTGTTGTTCTTGTTGTTTTTATTCTGGTAAAATATATATATATAACATAAAATTTACCTTTTTAACCATTTTTAAATGTACAGTAGGCCCCTCTTATCCACAGGGTATATGTTCCAAGACCCCCAGTGTGTACCTGAAACTGTGGATAGTACTGAACCCTATATATACTATGATTTTTTGAATACATACATACCTATGATAAAGATTAATTTATAAATTAGACAGTAAGATTAATAGTAACTTATAATGAAATAGAATAATTATAACAATATACTGTAATAAAAGTTATGTGAATGTGGTCTTTCTCCCTGTCAAATATCTTACTGTACTGTATGCACTGTGTGGCCATGCTGGACAAAGGGGTGATTCACATCCCAGGCAGGGTGGAATGGAGCCGTGTGAGATGTCATCACACTACTCAGAATGGCACACAATTTAAAACTTATGAATTGTTTATTTCTGGAATTTTTCATTTAATATTTTTGGATCACAGTTGACAGTGGGTAACTGAAACTTGGGAAAGCAAAACTGTGGATAAGGGGGGACCCCCCAGATGTCCTGTGCCCACCCAGACTTCTCACCACACCGTGCACTGTTGCTGAGTGGCCATCCTGCCCACCTCCTCCCACTCTCTCTGGGTGGTTGGGACTGCAGGTGATGCCTGATAAAGTAGGCCTGGGAGAGGGGCCACTCTCCACACTGCACTGCCTGTGGGATCTTGTGCCAGGGGAGCTGGGGCCATTCTACCCTTTCTCTTGGGGGCTCCCATGGGGGTGAGTTTACACGTGTCGCTGGCAGGCTTGGAGAAGCTCAGGGCAAGCCCTCCATGCCTGCATTGTGGCTTGGGGGGTGGCTGCTGAGGCTTCTGAGGAAGGCTGGGTGACTGGCGATGTGGGGCTGGGGTTTGCAGGCTGATTCATGGAGGGAGGGAAAAGCAGTGGTGAGAGTTGATCTTTAAGCAGCACCTCTAAGCCCTTGTACATACAGTTCCCCCTGCCTGGAGCTCATTTCTCAGGTCTCCTAGGAATCTCTGCCCCCTCTCTCTGCCCCCATGAGGCACCCCTCCTCATCCTCTCCCACACTCTTCCTTACAGCCCTTACAGAATCCTTATCACTGCATGTTGTACCTGTGAGTTAACTGGCTATGTACCTGTCTGTTTAACCCGTGGCTGTGTTCTCCCCAGGGCAGTGCCACTGGGGAGACAAAACATAAATCTTTCTGACGATGTCTGAGTGGGAGCCTAAGACCCCTTAGAGAGCAGGGCAGGTGTGATGGTAATTCCACTTTTTCAGGTGAAGAAACAGAATCTTCTCCAAGGTCACTTAGAGCTAGACGCCATCCTGCATCCTGGTCCTCTCGAAGGGAGCAGTCCTCAAGGGCAGAGGTTGGCCCCGTCTACCTTGAGGTGCATTATAGACTTGTAATGCACGGGCTTAGGGAGCTGGGCGGCCGCAGGGGAGGGGGATAGAAGGAGACCCTCAGTTTAAGCTGGGGCTAGGGAAGTGGATCTTGGGCACTGCCTGGCTTGCTGTTCTCTCTGCCTCCTCCTGTCCTGCACAGCAGACATGATGTATCTGGGTGGGCCTGGAGTCTGCATTTGGAGCCTGCTGTACAGCAGTGATTCTCAACCTTGGCTATACATTAGCATCATGTAGGACCCTTAAAAAATATCCATGCTGGGACCCCAACCCCAAACACTCTGATTTAGATGACACAGTGTGGGGGCTGGGTATCAGTCTTTTATAAAAATCTCCAGATGAGTCTAATGCACTGGTTGGGAAGGAGTTCCTGTCTCCTGGGCCTTATAAGTGGTAGAGCCTGGGCCAGGCCCTCTGTTCACTCCACCCTAGCCCTGAATTTCAGAAAAGAGGGAGCTGTGGCCCTGAGTGAAATAGAGAGTTTGCCTAGGGTCCCCAGCCTGGGGATTCCCCAGGGAGAGATAATTGATGACTATATTAGTTACCCATAACAAACAACCTCAAAACTTAGTAGCTTAAAACAGCAATTAACATTTATTATCCTCACAGTTTCTGTGGGTCAGAAACTTTGGGGTGAATTTGTTGAGTGTTTCTTGTTCAAGGCCTCTCAGGAGGTTGCAGTCAAGATGGTGGCTGGGCTGCAGTTATCTGAAGGCTTGACTGGGGCTGGAGGGTTTGCTTCTGGGTGGTTCAGTCATATGCTTGGCAAGATGGTTTGGCTGTTGGTAGGAGGACTCAGTTCCTTGCCTCATGGGCCTCTCCATAGGACTGCTTTAGTGGCCTTGTGACATGGTGACTGACTTCCTCTTGACAAGCAGTCCAAGAGGGCCAGGTGGAAGCCACAATGTGTTTTTATTTTTATTTATTATTAATTAATTAATTAATTGAATATATCAGGTGACGTTAGTTAATAAAATTATATAGGTTTCAGGTATACAATTCTATAATACATCATTTGCATATTGTATATGTTTATCACCCCCAGTCAAGTCTCCTTCCATCACCATTTATCCCCCCTATACCTTCTTCTACCTCCCCCTACCCCCACTCCCCTTCCCTCTGGTAATCACCATACTGTTGTCTGTGTCTATGAGGTTTGTTTTTTTTGCTTAATTCCTTTACCTTTTTCACCCAGCCCCTCATCCTTCCTTCCTTTTGACAGCTGTCAGCCTGTTCTCTCTCTATGAGCCTGTTTCTATTTTGTTTGCTTATTTTGTTCATCAGATTCCACATATGAGTAAAATCATATGGTACTTGCACAGTGTGTTTTATGACCTGGTTTCAGAAGTCACACTCCATCTTTTCTACAGTATCCTATTGTGTACACAGGTCAGTTTGGGAAGGGACTGTATTAGGGCACAAGTACTAGGAGGCAAGGATCATTGAAGGCCATCTTGGAGGCTGGTGATTGTTCTGTCATTACTCTTGCAGCCTCAAAGACCTTGCCTGGGAGGGCCAAGCATACCCAGTAAGTTGGGGGGGGGGGGTGCCCTTGTCTCCTAATCCTCTGTTCCTCCCCTGTCATCAGATCACAGCAGTATCACTGCAGAGCGAGGTGGTTTCTCTGAGGCCTGGAGGTCATGGAATCATCATGCAGTAGCGTCTATGACCTCTCTATTGGCTGGATTTCCCCCTCCCCCCAGCACATCTGGTTTCCTGGCCCAGCCCTCCTGGTGGTCGCCCCACTAATGTGCAGACTTGGGCCTGTAGGAATATAAATATACCATTGCTGTTACCTGCCTGGTTGTGGGCTAAGCACTCTGCATTGTCACACTCAACCCTGTGAGGCAAGTACTCTTTGGCCCCATTCTACTGATGAGGAAACTGAAGCCAGGTCACTCGTCTAATAAGTGGTAGAGAGTCAAACTACTGATATTCAGAAACAAGTGATCTGACCCTAGAGCCTGTATGAAAACCGTGGTGCTATAAGGTGTCCCCAAGGGAGGGACTATTTATCAAGTTGCATCATCAAGTGAAACATAACAAAGTATGTTTCTGTGATTATGTTTGTGTATGTCTGAGATTCCTCAAGGGCCTTGGTGAGTTGGGTGCTTCAGAACAGGGCTGGTGCCATGGTTTCCTTTTTGGAGAACCTCTTCCCAGGGAAGTTAGTGACTGTGAGTACCATCTCCCATCAGCCTTCTTCTGCCCACAGCCTAGTGTGCTGTCCCAAGGACGGTCTCATACCAACGTAGTCAGCCATGATAGTGATCAACTTTGTGGTCTCTTACAATTCTGTGGGTGCTGACTTCCTGGAGGGGGGTCCCCGAGTTGGGGGTGTCAGATTCTGTTTAAAGGGAGGGAATCTAGACCATGGGGTCTCATCCTAAGGTTTGCTAAAGGGATCCACCATGAAACCTATGCCTTTAGGACTTTTCTCGGGAGCACAGGAGGCTGGCTAAGAGGGTCTGGGGTCAGGGCCAGCCTTATTCAGGGTAGGCGTGATTACTCCCTTTTTACAGATGGGAAACTGAGACTAAAGCCAGTAGACTCTCTAAAGGCCATACTGTTTAGGGGCAGAAGTTACTGTCTGGGCAATTTTATCTCCTCCAGGTCTGTCCAGGGGTGGCATAGTCATCATATAAGACCCTGACCTGTCTCTGGGCTGAGGAGCAATGGGGTTTGCCTGCCTCTCTGTAAGATCTGGGATCCGAGTGGAAGAATGTGGGCCCTGCTGGCAGAGAGGTGACTGCCTACCCTGCCAGAGAGGATGTCTGCTGGTAGACACACACGAAGATGAGAAGCCAGGCCATAAGATGTGAGGATTTAGGGTTGGAGAGGGAAGCTGAGCTGTTGGGGCTGGCCCACATTTTGAAAGGTTCATAGGAGATGTTGAGAAGTCATCAAGACCAACACTTGATCTGATCTATTGTCAGAGCGTGATCCACTCACATAATTTTGCTGAAGGTGGGATCTCTAGGGTGGAGTTTGGGGTAAAGCCATTTGGTGGTGGGTATGGGGGTAGGAATTCAGTCCTAGGTTCTGTCCTGGCCCATCTCCACTATTTCTCTTTCTGGCTGCCAGTTATCATGGCTGCCAGCTGAACGTTATGCCCATCAGAAAGACTCTACCCTTTCTCTGGCTTCTTTCCATGTTTGCTTCCCCTCCTCTGTCCCCAAGTAGGCTTCTGTCAAGGTCCAGTCTAGTATTAATGGGTTGGGACCAATGAGGTGGTCTTCAGGGTCTGTCCCTACAGGCAGCTAGCTATAAGCTGGGGTCCTGGACCAATCCACCTGGGTCTCTGGCCTTGCAGAGCATCATGGGAAATAGAGGCTGGCCCATGATGTTCACCTCTCCAGGAATGACAGCCCTCCTGCCACCAGTGCTTGTGTGGGCCATGCTGTTGTCGCTGACCCCCCAAGTACCCAGTCGAGGACTGCCTCTCTCCATATAGTACAGGCTCCCTACTTCTGAAAAAGGCTTACACAGACTTTTAAAGTTGTGCTTTTTAGGGACTTGACACATCTGGCTGTGGGGAAGAGATGTGGCTAACAAAAACACTGTGCTTGGAGAGACATCTAAGTGCCAGGAAGAAGGATGGGCCCTCCCCAGAGCCCCTTCCTCACCTTGGCCTGTGAGGGGGGCTGCTGCTGCTGGGCTCTGCGGAATGAGGCACCCACACCTTGTCCGTTTTATGACTTTGGGGTTGGCTAATGGCCCCATATCTGATACCTGTCCCTACCCCAGAACTGGGTAGGTTGAGACAGTATTGATTTCAGGGTCAGGGTCCAGTCTAGTATTAATGGGTTGGGACCAAAGCTGAGGCTGGGGCTCCTCAACTGAAATGGAGCTCTGGGCCTAGGAGAGGTGACTTCCACCTCTGTACTAGTCTCCTTGGGACCTTCCTCCCTTCCCTTCCCTTCCCTTCCCTTCCCTTCCCTTCCCTTCCCTTCCCTTCCCTTCCCTTCCCTTCCCTTCCCTTCCCTTCCCTTCCCTTCCCTTCCCTTCCCTTCCCTTCCCTTCCCTTCCCTTCCCTTCCCTTCCCTTCCCTTCCCTTCCCTTCCCTTCCCTCTCTGAGGTGGCCCTTGCAGTCCTACCAGGTAGCTGTACCTGTCCCCTTTTTACAGATGGGAAAGCTTGAAGACTAAAAGAGGCAGTTAAGCATCTGACGGGACTTAGACAAGTGTATCCAGGAGGTGGGATACAGATGCTGTGTCTTTGGAGTGAGTTTAGATGTGTTGGCTAGGTGGGGCCCAGAGAAGGTGCCACCTGGCAAGGGAGAGACTGAACTGGGGCCTGGGTCTCTGGGCTCCCAGGCCAGTGTTCTCTCCCTTCCCTTGTGTCTCCTGGGCTCACAGGCTGTCCTTGTCCTGTATCTGTACCCCTTCCTCCCCCCCATCAGCCACTGGCCAAGCCTGGCTCAGCTATCCTGCCTCTTTTACTTCCTGGCTGGCTGGCCTGGGTGAGGAGGACTGGGGAGGGTCGGGCTGGGAGGAGTTCAGGCCCAGCCCCTTCCTGAGGTTGAGGGGTGGGAGGAGCCTTGCAGGCAGACACAGAGCCCCTTTGTCTGGGTGGCTGTGCAAAGCAGCTGGTCTGGGATTTCTGGGTGTTTTTACATCTGAAGAATAATTGCATTGTCTGGGGGGCCCCTTGAGAATCCATATCCCTCCCCAGACCTGCCAGGCAGTCCAAAGAGGTTCCCTTGAAAGCCCCCCTCCCCTCCTGTTGGAAGCCTGAGGTGGAGGGTTCCCTCCAGGGAAACTGAGGTAGGGCTGCTGCCCTCGAGCACTAGGAGTATCCGTTGGGAGGAGAGGCTTGGAATTCCCCAAGGTTGGTTGGGGAGGGTGCAGGTGGCCCCCAGACCCCTGGGAGGGCTCACATGAGCTATGGTGGGGCTTAGAGGAGGGGAGGAGCCTGCTGATTGGAAGGGGTGGGCCTGTTTTGGAGTGCCTCAGCTGGTGGAGGCTGGACTATGAGGGGTGAGGGGAGGTGAGCCAGGTGGGCTAACTGCCTTGACCATGCTCTTCTCCTCTGGGAAATGGTTCTTGCACTTGGGTAACCTTGAGAAAAGGACAGGAAGCTGACATGTTTGGGAGTAGCCTGTGTTCAGAGGGGACCCAAGGAAGGGTAGATACTTTTTGTTTTTTGTGAGGGGCAACTTTGGAAGGGTGTGGGACACCTGGGAAGGTGGCCCTTCGTGGCATCATTTTTGTTGTAGTGGCCACTGTTGGGGAGGGAAGTGGACTCCAACACTGAGGAGGAAGGGGCACCCTGTGCTGAGCTGGACCACTGACCCTCGCAGTTAACTCCCAGGCTTGGGGAAGGCATCACTGCATCACTGGTCTAGCCTGGGACTGTGGCCCTGCTCAGTGATTGTGGGGCTGTAGCCTCACTCCAGAATAATAGGCAACAGGATTTCCTAGGGGTGAGACAACCATGCTTTGAGAATAGGCAGGGGCCAGGTGGTGGTGTTTGCAGAGCAGAACCAGTGTAGGAAACTCACATTTCCAGGGTATCTGTTGCTTCAGGAAACATCAGTGGAGCGGGCCTTGCTGGTGGTTCAAGCAACAGACAACCGCGCAGCCACA
Organism: Miniopterus schreibersii; assembly: GCF_964146895.1. Classification (NCBI taxonomy): domain Eukaryota; kingdom Metazoa; phylum Chordata; class Mammalia; order Chiroptera; family Miniopteridae; genus Miniopterus; species Miniopterus schreibersii. The sequence goes on from NC_138110.1 coordinate 65,251,670, forward strand.
CAGCTGCACAGCCACAGCGCTCTGCACAAGGGTGTGCATGTAAGAGAACCGAGAGCCAGCTCCTCTGATGTGTGCGAGAGGGATGTTTCCCACAGGCCTTCAGCTGGGCTACGCTGGGGATGCTCAAGACTTTGGTGGAGTTTGGGTGTGTGTGTATGTTTGATGGGGTGTGAGTGAAAACTGAAGCCACAAAGGTCAGCTAGGTCTAGAGGGTCAAGAGCTAAGGCCTTCCTCATGCCTGGTACATGGTGGGTGCTCAGTGAATGGCTGGATTTTATTCCTGGTCAGTGAGAAGCCTGGCCATGCTTGCCTTTGAGGGGGTGGCTGAGCAGTTCTGTAGGAGTGCGGTTCAGGTGGAGGAGGTAGGCCGTGCCTGGGGAAGTTGAGGGTAGAGGCAGCAGTTATTTGGACTGTGGGGTTCACATAGCTTCACCAGATGGATAAGGGCGGGTCTTCATGAACGATACCTTCAATTTTGAGCCTGGGAGTGCTTGGCACTCCAGTGGTTTTAACTGCCATGGGGAAAGTATAAGGTGAGTGGTACCCCCGGCTCAGTTCTGGGCATTTCCAAGAGGGGCTGGGCAGGGTCAGATGTGGGACTCCAGGACTAAAACATGTCTCTAGTATTTGATGATTAGGAGGCAGTTCTTGGAGGGTAAATGTCAGGTGACAAATGAAACTGTTCAGGATATTGGGTGGGAAGTGGACACATGCTTGGCTGCTAGTGCCGTTCCCGTTGCGTGGCCTCCCAGTCTTTATCCATCCTTGTCTGGTGACCCTGCCACAGGACAGGGCTTTTCTTCCCTGTGTCCTCGCTCCCCCCCTGCTGCCCTCTTCTTTCCAGTTTGGTTTCTTGGGCAGGTCAGTCAGGGCAGTGTTGGCTCTGGGCAGCAGGGGGAGGTGGTGGCCTGCAGGCAGATGGGAAGGAGGATGGGGTGGCAGCCGCGGGACGTCTTGAGTGGCGGTGAGACGCTCATGCAGTGTCTGGCCTGGTTTCATGAAGCTGCCGGTCTTGGCCTGCTTGGGGCCCGGGGGTCCAGGCTCCCGCCCCCGTTTTGCCATGGAAGCAGTTACAAGGAGGCAAGTGCCATTGCCTCCACCTCCCGCCTGTCTCCTCCCCCACCCCTCCTCCTCCTCCTCCCTGCCTGGCTGAGCCAGCACTTTTTTTCTTCTCTCCTTTATCTGCTCGAAAAGTACAGGGTGTTCTGTTTCTCCTGTGCATACAGATCAAGGAGCGGGTGTTATTTATTTATTTATTTATTTCTCTAAGTCTAGAGAGGAGCAGGCAGGCCCAAGGAGCCTTAAGTGATTCTTCTTCCTCAAAAAGACATTTTCTCATAAAATTAAAAAAAAAATTTTTGAAAGGAAAGGGAAAGATGACACAAACCAATGGAAAACAAGTTTCTTTCCCCACCCCCGATCAAATAACAGAGCACCTGAAGGTCCAGTTTAGCATTTAGCTGAGGGCCCAGCACGTAGTAGGTGTCCCAGCACATGGTTTTCTCTCGCCTCTCGGTTTGCATCCCAGGTTGTATTGGCTCCACAGGCCAATGTGGGGGCCACGGGGCACTGACTCCTTATCTGTCTGCCCTCTGTGGGCTGTGCGGGTGACCTCTCTGGCTTCTTGGGGGCCCCAGGGATTGATGGGCCCATCTGGGATTAGCTGTGAGGGTCAGGGGTGCAGGTGACCTATATGGCCCCATTTACCCATTCCCCCCATGGCACCCATGTGTGATGTTTGTTTGAATTCAAGGTCTCTGATACTTGGGCACACAGGGTTCTTTCTGTGTTCATCTTAAAGGCAAGCTGCCTGCCTGCACTTCCCACAATCCATTCCTGAACTCGTCCCAAAGACAGTCTGCTCATAATTTAGCTGCAGAACTTTATAAATGATTTTCACATATGAAGCTCTTGAAAATGATGACAATCTTGTGACATCCACATGGGGCCTTTTTTGACTGTCACAACAATGTAATGAGGACAAGCTGGCCACTTCAGAGAGAAGGAAGTTCAGGTAGCTGGCTGGGAAGGCACTGCTGCTCCAAGCATTCTTCCCCTAGACTTGCTTCCCAAGGTAGCTGCTTATCTAGACCTGGGTTTTTAAATGTGGTGCACCAGGGAGCCTGGGGTGTTCTGTGATGAGACTTCAGTGGGGGCAGCTTCCCCAGTTTCATCCCAGCCACACACTGGGCCCCATAGGAGATTTTCGAGAAGGGGTTCTACCAATAAGATTTGAGAACCACTGCATTGATCCCACCCTTTCATTATATAAAAGGTTATTTCTTGGGGGGCGGTGGCCTAGGGCTGGAGATGGGGATGGGGGTCCAGAAACAAGCATGCAGGCAGAGCCCCACAGCCCTGGGGAACTGGGGCATGGAAGCAGCAGAGCCACATCTTACTGTGTCATTGGGTGCTCAGCAGTGGTGGTGACAGTGGCAGCTCTGGGCACCCTGTGTGTTTACAGACCTGCTACAGAGCAGGCTCCTTGCCTTTGTTGCATCTGTGACCCTTCCTCCCTGCAGGCCGCCCTGGCTGGGGGTGCAGGCAGTTACACCCTCACTTCTAGATTTACTTCCCTGCTAGGAGAACCTGGGGGTGGGGAAAGGACTCCAGCCAGCCCTGATCCCCATCATGTGGCTGAACAGAACATCAGGAAGGTGTGGGGGTGGGGGGTGGAGGGACAGAAGAAGGATGGAAGGAGGAGGGAGAAGGAATGGGAAAGCTGGGATACAGGCTGTCCTGGAAGGGGCGGGGCACCACTCTGAGCTGGGAGCCCCTCTGAGGAGCTCTGGACCATGGGCATCACCTTCTGGCCCTCTGGGGAATCATTTCTGCACTGAGTTGGCCTGGGCCTGGGGGTTTGGACAGCATTGGGGGGCAGTCCATGTGCAGGTGGGCCTGGGTAGGGGGAGGTGTGAGGAGCAGCTTCTCAGCCTGAGCATACTGAGAAAGAGACCCCTTTGCTAGACTTTGACGTGTGTGGAGAAGGAGGCCAGTGTGCCAGCTTTTATTGTCTTAGAGGGAGCCAGGAATGTCCGAGTGGTTACTGAGGTAGACACACACATACAGTGAATGGCACAAACCCTAAATGTCCAACTCTGTGGGTCCTTATATGTACGCTGCAACCACCATCCAGATCAAGATACCTATTCCTCCATTCCAGAGAGTTCCCTCCTGACCCTTTTCAGTCTCCCTCCCCCACCTCTCTTCTGTCATCACAGATTGATTTGACCTCTTTGTGAACTTTATGTGAATGGAGTCGTCCAGTACGAGCTTTTATCACTGGCTTCTTTTGCTCGAGGTAATGTTGAGATTATTGCTGAGAACGATTCCCTGGCATGGATGTGCTGTACATAGCACGACGTATTTATCTGTTCTTCTATGGATGGACCTTTGGGTTGTTTCTGGGCTTTGACTATTGTGCATAAAGCTGCTATGAACATTCTCTAGCATATCTATTTGGTGGAATATGACATGTTAGGGATGGGCAACGGCTTTTTAGATGCTGCTTGTCCGCTGCCCAGCAGTCTCCTTCCACCCATATTTGCTCCCTGTTGTTAGGTCCTGGATACTATTAGAGTCTGCAACTTCTGCCACGGAAACCTTAGCAAAAGCTACTGGAATCTCAGTTGCTTGGGTCAGGGAAGGAACAGGGACAGAATCAGAGCTGAGTGGCCTCCTGGGGTCACCCATGGATACCTTCAGACCTTTGTGGTCACTTGGAAGAGAAAGGTAGCCTCTCCCAGCCCTTGGGCCAGATTCAGGGACCCCCTTGGCCTCCTAGCCATCAGCTCCCTAGCCTGGCGTCTCTGAGCAAGCTGGTTTAGTGTAACTGTCAATTTGATGTCTGGCCTCTGGTGCCACGGGTCCTCACGGTTCAGTTTCCTGGGCTCCTTGCTGCTTTGCGGTGACTGAGGGGCTGGATCGCTGGGGAAAACAACCAGAGGTCTAACCCGGAATAGCAGAGGCTCTTCCAATACTGGCCTTGTGGCATTTCTTGGGGGAGGGCTGAACTATGTCCTGCCCACCAAATTGCCACCTCACTGAGGCTGTGAAAGATTAACAGAAATCCAGAGGAGAAGAGAAGGGGCAAAGAAGAGAGAGTGCCAGGGATGAGCTTGGCCAGGGAGGGAGAGTAGTGCCGTGTGTGCAAGTATCAGGGGTTGCTGTGAGCATCCTGAGATCCGTGCAAGCATCCTGGGATCAGTGTGAGCATCGCCGGTTTGGTGTGAACTGAACCACAGCAGCTGTGCTGGGCCCAGCTGGTCCAGGGTCAGCAGCAGGGCCAGTTAGTTTCCCTTGACTTTGGCCCGTCGGTCATCCTCTTCCTGGCTGGCCCTTGGGGAAGAGGTAGTGCCCAACAGGTTTTTGGATGGGATTGATGGCTTTCAGGGGCTCAAGGTGGGCCCCCGGCTCCCCTGCTTGCTGGTGGGGGCCCACAATGCATCCCTTCCTTCCTCTCTCCCTCCCTGTGTCTGTCCTTCCCTTTCTGCATCCTTTGGAGATGGCTTTTACTTCCAGGTCCTTGAAGAAGACAGGGAGGGCTCCAGGTCTCCCCTTGAGGGCAGCGCCTGTGGACGCCCCTTGGGGCAGGTGGGAAGTGAAAGCATAGTAGGTGAGCTGTGCCATCTCTGCTCCCTGCAGGTTCCTAGGAGGCGAGTGCGGACGGTATGCAAAGTTGTGAATCCAGTGGCGACAGTGCGGATGACACTCTCAGTCGTGGCCTACGGAGAAGGGGACAGCCTCGTGTGGTGGTGATTGGTGCGGGTTTGGCTGGCCTGGCTGCAGCCAAAGCACTTTTGGAGCAGGGCTTCACGGATGTCACTGTGCTTGAGGCTTCTAGCCGTATCGGAGGCCGTGTGGAGAGCGTAAAACTCGGTGAGTGCCATCTCAGCCCAGCTACCTCCTAAAGTCACCACCTCTTGTCCTCCAATGCCTTGGCCCTGTCTGAAATCTCATCACTTTAGCTTCTTCTCTGTGGTAAGTATTCCATCATGCATGCTGCCTGGATGTTTTCCAAAAGCTTCCTTTGCCCCTCTCAGGAGCCCTCTGAAGTAGGCAGGATGAGCCTCTGCTGTTGCCGGTAGACCTCTGGTTGTTTTCTCCAGCCATTTTGGGAACATGACCTAGGATTCAGTATTTAGGAGGGAGGGGATTCCCAGAACCAAACTCTTGGCAGTGGATGAACCAGTTTCTGTTTCACAAGAAGGGGAATCCCATGTGTTTCTATTAGTCATTAACTTTTGAGTGTGAATTAGTGTATCATGACCGAGAGTTAGCTGGGACAATAGAAACTCAGGGCAGTGGAGGTGGAAGGGGATTTTGGGCCTTGTTGTGGGTAGGTCTTAGGATTGTCTGGGAAGAGGGTCTGTCCAGGTTGCAGAATATTGAGGACTCTGGAGAAAGCAGCCAGGTAAGAGACTCACCCCAGGGCTCCTAGAAGATGGGGAATTGCCTGAAATGCAGCTGGAGGCCAGGGCTTCCCAGCCAGGGGGTCTGACCATTGAGAGGCTGAGCAATGCACTGTAGGCTGCACTGACCGTAGGATTTTGTGTCTGTGACTGTGCCCTCACAGGCAGTAAGGCTAAGCAGATTCCGTGTTCCCATTTTTGATGAATGGGGCAAGAGAAGTAGGTGGCCAGGTTTAGAATAAGCAGGGGTTGAAGACTAATGGGGACTTTCTTCTTTCACAGACTTTGATCACATTAGGAGTCTTCCCTATAGCATTTAGAAGATGGCATATGTGAAGTTACATCTATCATCCCCTGGCACACACAGGAGAGTGTGTTAGTAGTAAGGATGAAAGCACTATCCAAGGCACTTGTAAATATGGGGACAGCCAGCAGGGAAGGGTGGGACTCTTCGCTTGATAACTGATTGGCTAGCCTGGAGTCTTTGAGAAGGGGCTGTTGCATTTGTGGTTCTTGAGTCTTGATAAGATATTCAGGGTCTGAGATGGAAGCAGAAGACAGGAGCACAAATAGCCCAGTCTCAGTGGTAGCTGACATCCAAGACATGCTGTGCAGTGAAACGATGGTACAGGCAGTGAGGAGGAAGGGGTGGGGCTTCAGGAGGCTGAGAGGATGCACAATCTGGCAGGAAGCCTTCCCTGCGGGGAGAGAGGTTGGGTGGGTCTCCAGTGATAGGGGGAGTTGGGTAGTAGTGAGAAGGACAAGGCAGTACTTGTGGAATGATGTATGTGAGGAGCATCAAGGCAAATTTGCCAGGAGAAGGAAGAGCATGTCCAGGCAAGGCATATGTGCATGTATTGTAGACACCCAGGGCTGAGAGCCCAGGCTGCAGTTGAACTAGCTGCAGTGTGAGATGGTGGCTGCGAATCTCACTGATAAGAGCAGGGGTCAAGGGCGAGAGACTCCAGGGACACTGTGGAGTGTGTGTGTAGACATGGAGATAGTGACTGGTACCCTTTGGATGCAGGGGTGTAGCAAGGATGACACAGACGGAGGAGCATGTGGGAGAGAGCAGGAAATATTCTCAGACTGAGGCCTGCTCTGGGCTGCCTCACCTCCTGGCGGAGCATGGTGGATAGGGCTGGGACACTGACCTTGCAGTTGACCTCAAGCTATTCCCCTTGTTCTTGCTTTTGCTGAGTTTCTGGAGTCAGGAAGGGTACTACATGCCTGGACATCACTTCCCAGTGGCTGTGTGACTTGGAGCTCCCTGCTCGGCCCTGGGGAGGGTCCCCAGGTTTAGTAGAGTCTCCAGGATGCTGGCCCCATTCTGTTCCTATTGGGAGCTAATACCAGGCAAGATTCTTGGGGGGCCCCAAGCCTAAGACTCTAAAGATTGATTAATAATAAATGCCCCTAGCGGCCACCAGGAACCCCCTAGAGGCAGAGTACTGGGCTTTTAGCTTTCGGTACCCTCTGGTCTGCCCACTTCTAATTAGTCCAGTGTGGTGACTCTGGGGCATATCATTGAGTCATTCAGGTAGCAGTTATCTTAGCAATGAAGTGGAATCCATTTTGGGCCACATGTGGTTTCACTGGGAACTTTTCACTGAAACTTTGGTTGGGTACCAGAGGGAGACCCTAATCCCCATCCTGCCCTTTTGTGGGGTGGAATGATCCTCTTGGAGGAAGGAGGGTGAGACAGTACTCTAACCCTCTCTGAAGAAGTCTTCACCCCTCTAAGGGCCTATTGTTGTCACCACCAGGACACACCACCTTTGAGCTGGGAGCCACCTGGATCCATGGCTCCCAGGGGAATCCCATCTATCATCTAGCAGAAGCCAATGGCCTTTTGGAAGAGACAACTGATGGGGAGCGCAGCGTGGGCCGCATCAGCCTCTACTCCAAGAATGGCGTGGCCTGCTACCTTACTAACCGTGGCCACAGGATCCCCAAGGACGTGGTTGAGGAATTCAGCGATTTATACAACGAGGTGAGGTAGTTAACAGGGAAGTTAGGCATAGAATATGGGGGCTGGGAGCACCCTTGCAATATGTGGGAAGTCTTCTAAGATGCTGGTCATGTCCTTGCACACTCTCTGGGCCCTGTATTTGGAATATCAGGACAATTTGTGGGTAAAATGAAGTTGATGAGTGAAGAAGTACTAGATAAGAGATTATTGGTACACATGATTAAATATTTCTCCAGAAAGGCCTTAACCATCTTTTATTAGATTTATTACTAGGCACTTAGGTAGTAATCGTTGTTATTGCTTTTCAATACTCTTTTAAATGGTAATTTTGAAAAACTTTATTTTCTAGTTGTTCCTGGTATATAGAACTATAACTGATTTTTATATATTGATTTCAGCTACCTTGGTAAATTATTATTTTAATTCTAATACTATATCTATTATTACATTCTATTAATTTATATTCTAATGATATTTTGGAATTTTATGTGTATAATTCTATGCAAAAAAAGATGAGAATTTTGTTTTTTCCTTTCTAATCCTCAGACCAACATTGTCTAATAGAACTTTCCACAATATTCGAGATGGTTTATACCTGTACTATCCAGTATTGTAGTCACTAGACACATGTGGCTCTTGAGCTCTTGAAATGTAGCTAGTAAAACTGAGTAAGTAAATATTTAATTTAATTTAATTTAAAATTGCTACATGTGTCTAGAAGCTACTATATTGAACAGCACAGACTAAGACTATTTCTTTTTCTTGCCTTATTGTACTGGCTGGTATCTCCAGTACAGTGTTGGATAGAAGTGCACATATCCTTGTCTTATTCAGGTTTTTAAAAATATGTTAATATTTTTAGTATCTTTCAGTGGTGCTGTGACAAGCAAGGTAACATGTAAGCCCTGCCTTCTGATACCTTGCATTTAGAGTATAATGACCCTTCACTCTAGGTCCATAAATTGGCCAACAAACATCTATTGTACATTTTCTGTCTTTTGGGCATGGGAATGAGAAATAACCCTTGTTTTGGGGTAGTCCCTGCTCAGTGAGGCTGGCTTAGTGTGTGTGCACCCACAAGGTATATTGTGTGCAATCCCATGGTATTGTGTATTTTCACACATGTGCAAAGAGACTGAATTTTTAATGAGTAGATAAGAACTAGTATTCTTCAAAATGGAACTTCCTGATCTACTGGGCAGTCATGCTCTGTGAGTATTTCAAGCATGGATGCCTCTTGAGAATGATCTTCAGGTCCTTAAAAGTAGATTATCATCAACTTCTACTTGTGGGTTTGATTTTTGAAAACCAAGAGTGTAAGTTGTAGAAAGTGAGATAGATAAGGTGAGTTATTAGTCTGGGTGGTGATGCTTTGCATGAGAAGGAAAAGATGTTAACTATGGGGTCCAGAGACAGATTTTCTTGTGTGGCTGTTAACCAATGCTGGTGGCTGTTCTAAAGATGTGTGCTCTAAACATGTGAAGCCCTCCCCAAGGTTGGTTTCATAACAAACATGCAGCCTCCCTCCAAAGGTGATGATTTTGAAGGGCTTCTCATTTGAATGCGTTATATAGGATGTCCCCCCCAAAATGTATACACACACTTTGAATAATTATAGTGTTTATTAGACTACATTTCATTTTCAAAATTGAGCTATCAGCTGTTAAAGTGTGTATACATTTTTTGGGTACACCCTGTATTTGTTAACAAATAAATGAGTTGCAATAGTATCACAGAGCTCACTCTCTGGAGTGAGACTACCTCGATTCAAATGCCAGTTCTACCATTTATTAGTTGTATAATCTCGAGCAAGTTATTGAGCCTCTCTGAACCTTACTTTCCTCATCTGTAAAATGGACAAAGTTATACCTACTGTATAGTGTCATGAGGATTAAATGAGATCCTGATGAAAAGTGCTTAATGAGAATTGCGGTGAGTATTAGCTGTCATAGGCTTGTCTCATTTCTCTTGAGTCACATTGGAAAGGTATCATTTAACCCAGGTCAGAAGACTGTATCCATATGAAAAATTCATGTTCAGTTAAGGCTGTCCTCATTGGTGATTGACATAAAGAATCACATAGATAAACTAAGTTTGTTCTCAGCTGGGCATTTGGCCTCTAGACAACATAAGTTAAGGACTGGCTACCATGTTGGTTATCACCCAAGGAAAAATTGCAGGGAGGAGGCGGCAAGTTGAAAGCCTGACTTCTTGGCAGTAGTACTGGCTGAGGAATTTGCTGAGGGCTTCTGTTAAGGCCAAACACCCAGCGTCTTGTGACTGGAGGGAGGAAAAATAAACAATTTAACTCATTTACCTCTTTATATTTTATACTTCAGTGACATTTAATTCATGTTTCTATCTCATGTGGGGGCCTTTCCCTTGAGTGGAATGGTTGGGGTGGGCAATGCCACCTTTCTCCAATCTGCATCCCGAGTGAGGGTCTATGCCCTGGCTGGGCTAAAGGGCAGACATCAATCCCATGAATGTGTGCTTGGCCAAATTCAAACTCACTTTAGGAAGGAAAATACACCATTAATAGGCACCAGCCACAGATGTTTGGCCAAGGAGCCTGCATTTCCAGTGTTCTGGGAAAGAGAGTGGGCGTGTGGTCATGCTCACAACCCTTCAGAGATGCCAGGGCCTTGAATAAAGTACAGTCCTTGACAAGACCCTTAGTCTTTCATGCCCCGGCCCCTGCCTGCCTTTCCAAAGTCATCTCTTGCAACTTTCTCTTTCCTCACTGCTCACTTTAGCAGCACCGAACCACTTTGAACACAGTGCATTTTACATTCTCTCTTTCCTCCTCTCCTTCTCTTTCATCTTTGATTGGATTTTTAGCATCTCAGTTAAAAACTGAGATGTCACAGCAAAACTCGTTTTTGAGTATGCTGTTCCTTTTGCCTGAAATACTTTTCCTCTCCCTCCCACTGCCAACCTGACTATCTCCTGATTGCCCAAGGTTGTCTGGGTTGATCTCTGGGCTCTTTTTTATCACAGTATATTTTACGATGTCTCTCCAACTTGAGTGAGGGCAGGGGTTCACTTTTACAACCTATGTCTAGCAAAGAGTCCAGTAAACATTTGTTGATGAATGTTGGGACTTAGGCCTTGCCTTTTGGGGAATCCCATTCCTGACCCAGGACTGGCTTCCTTTTCTCAGAGAGACCTCACCAGTGTTTGATGGCAGTGATATACCAGGTAGGCAGTAGGACCTACTCCAGGGGTCATTAATTTCTTTCTGTTGATGAGATGTGGGTTAAGTTCTTGACAAAACAGGCCTGTGAAATGCATTTCCATTCCTTGGTACACTGGGGCCTTTCTGCCCTCCACATGCCCTGCTCCAACACGGCCATCTTCCTTACCTGAGTCTGAGTTCTATAGTAAAGCTCTAGAAGTAAAGCACCTTGTGTGGATCTGAGCAGGGTCGGGCACTGTCTCCTGGGAGATTAGACTTCAGGGCCCCTACTGCTCCCTTTCCCTCAAAACACTGGCCAGGCCACCACTCCAGACTGCCCTCTTGGGAGAGAGCAAAGCTGACATGCTCCGGCAGAGGTGGCAGGGAAGGGGTTTGTGCATTTGGTTCTTAGAAAAGGGAAATGTGTGCAGATCTGAGTTCTAAAGTGGGTAGTCTGCTTGGCCATGTTGAACCCATGAGGGGTGGTTCCTTTCCCACAAACTGTACAGGCACCAAACATTTCACTTTTCTAAGCAAGGGCCGAGCAACAGAGCCTCCAGGGCCGATCCCACCTCCCTCACAGGCCCAGGCGCCTTAGGGGGCAGAGTCTGGGGGAGGCTGGCTGCCCAAGGGAGCTTGCCATGCCGGAACCATGACCCTGTTGAGTCTTCAGTACTGAGCACCACCAAGGGCAGAGGGGTCCTGGGCTTGGCATATCTGGGGAAATCCTTGAAGTGTGGGGCTGACCTGTCTGAGATGGAGGGGAGATGAGGGAGTGTGTATTCAGCCTCTTCGGCTCTCTCTGGCAGGTCTATAACTTGACCCAGGAATTCTTCCGGCATGGTAAACCAGTCAATGCTGAGAGTCAGAACAGCGTGGGGGTGTTCACCCGGGAGGAGGTGCGCAACCGCATCAGGGATGACCCTGACGACACAGAGGCCACCAAGCGCCTGAAGCTCGCCATGATCCAGCAGTACCTGAAGGTATCTTGGACCTGTGGGAGCTTAGCTGAGTATAGGTGCCAGAGCCAGGAAGACCATTCTGGGGAATCTGGCTCTGAGGAGGGGATGCTGCTCCTAGGTCAAGCCCTGCCCCCTGCCCAGCCCTGTCAGTCACCTGGTTTCTCTCTGGCTCATCCCGCAGGTGGAGAGCTGTGAGAGTAGCTCGCACAGCATGGACGAGGTGTCCCTGAGCGCCTTTGGGGAGTGGACGGAGATCCCCGGCGCCCACCACATCATCCCCTCAGGCTTCATGCGGGTTGTGGAGCTGCTGGCCGAGGGGATCCCGGCCCACGTCATCCAGCTGGGGAAGCCCGTCCGCTGCGTGCACTGGGACCAGGCCTCGGGCCGCCCCCGGGGCCCTGAGATTGAGCCGCGGGGCGAGGGTGACCACAACCACAACGCCGGGGAGGGCGGCCAGGGGGGAGGGCGGCCCCGGGGGGACGGGCGGGATGAGGAGGAGGAGTGGCCGGTCCTGGTGGAGTGCGAGGACTGCGAGGTGATCCCGGCGGACCACGTCATCGTGACCGTGTCGCTGGGCGTGCTCAAGAAGCAGCACGCCAGCCTCTTCCGCCCGGGGCTGCCCGCCGAGAAGGTGGCTGCCATCCACCGCCTGGGCATCGGCACCACCGACAAGATCTTCCTGGAATTCGAGGAGCCCTTCTGGGGCCCCGAGTGCAACAGTCTGCAGTTCGTGTGGGAGGACGAGGCGGAGAGCCGCACCCTCACCTACCCGCCCGAGCTCTGGTACCGCAAGATCTGCGGCTTCGACGTGCTCTACCCGCCCGAGCGCTACGGCCACGTGCTGAGCGGCTGGATCTGCGGGGAGGAGGCCCTGGTCATGGAGAAGTGCGACGACGAGGCGGTGGCGGAGATCTGCACGGAGATGCTGCGGCAGTTCACAGGTGCGGCCTGGGCCACCACCCGCTCCCCCGCCCCTCCCCCCAGCTCCTCTCCCCCCTGCCCTGCCCCTCCCCTCCCCCACCACCCCTCTCCTCCCTCCTCCTCTCCCCAGCCCCTCCCCCCTCCTCTCCAACCCCCTGCCCCTTCCCACCCCTCCCCCCTCTCCCTCCCCCTCTCCCTCCCCTCCCCCCACCGCCCCTCTCCTTCCCCCCCACCGCCCCTCTCCTGTCCCCCCACCGCCCCTCTCCTGCCCCCCCACCGCCCCTCTCCATCACCCCGCCCCTTTCACCCGCGCACCGTCCTCCGCCAGACCCTCTGAATCCCATGGGCCATGTGGGAGCGCTCGTCCCCACAGATTGTGAAACTGAGGTGGCGGAGGCCACTGGGAGAGCTGCCACCAGCTGCCACGTCTCAGCCTTGGGCTCCAAAATTGCGGGCTCCTGTCTGGCGGTTGAGACACTCAAAACCATAGGCTCTGTGTTTCTTCTCTCTAAGGGCTGCTGGTAAACACAGAGATGTCACCGCCAAACCTCAGATTGCTCATGTCCCACTCACCGCCTTGCCGAGCGGTGGATTTGTGTCTCGCCGTGGGATTCTTTTAGTTGAACGTCTTTCATTCGCTATCCCGGGAAAGCCCCACAAGAGCCCCTGAATTTGGAAGGAAACATGGTTCTCTAGAGCGCTCTTCGGGCAGGAAAATGAAGGCCCAGGGCGCGAGGTGTTTTGCTGGGGTGGCGAGGAGGCGGGCGGACCTCAGCCCCCCTCCCCTCCGCGCCTCCCCAGCGCCCCCTGGCGCCGCTGGAGCCCGGGCGCGGGGTGCTCTGCGCGGGGCGTCCTCCGGGCGCTGCTACTTCTTATCCTTCCTCTTGGCTCTTCTGACTCCCCAACAGGGAACCCCAACATTCCCAAACCTCGGCGAATCCTGCGCTCGGCCTGGGGCAGCAACCCTTACATCCGAGGCTCCTACTCGTACACGCAGGTGGGCTCCAGCGGGGCGGACGTGGAGAAGCTGGCCAAGCCCCTGCCCTACACGCAGAGCTCCAAGGCGGCGGTGAGTGCGGCCTGCGGGCTGCGTGCGGGCTTCAGGGTGGGCGGGCCGGCGCGCCCGCGCTGCACATTCTGCGTGTGCATTTGTCCAGGGAAAGGAGGGCAGTGTATTCAGTGAGGGGCACCAAGGAACGCAGGGGTGGAGTGCCTCCTCTAATGGAAGGGAACACAAAAACTGCACTTAACATCTGGAAGAAAAGATGGAACCAAATTGAGATGCTAAACGCTTTCTTGAGGTTATAAAAACAGCCATTTGGTGCTGCGCTGTCCAATATGGTAGCCATTAGTCACATTTCATTTACGGTAATTAATTACAATTTAAATTAATAAATTAAAATTTTAGGTCCTCAGTGGCACTAGCCACATTTCAGGTTCAGTAGCCACATGTGGCCAGTGGCTACTGTGTTAGAACATGTCTGTCATCATGGAAAGTTCTATTGGACAGCATTGATTCCATGAAAGTAAGTTTCCCCGATATGTTTTCACTTTCCCCCCAATATGTTTTCAGATATAAAATTGAGAATACTTATCCTCCCCTAAATCATATCAACTATATAATAAATAACATATAGAGAAAATAATAAATATGAGAGAAATAATTATACATATTTCTGTTCCCATAAAGTGTTTTTGAGTCCCTCCCTGCAAGTATGCACATACAATAAATGTTAAAACCCCAACAAAATTACATTTAAAACATTTTTCTTGATGGAATTGGTGCCTTCACTGGCCCCTCTCCATCCGCCAACGTGGAGTCAACCAACCAGCAAGGTGCGTTGTGCCTGCCCTGGCTGCCGTGCTCAGGGGAGAGAGGAAAAGGTTCTCACTGCTTTTATAGCCATCCCCTTGAAAAGCAAAACAAAACAAAACTAACTGTGGTTTAAACAAGACAGAAGTTTACTTTTATCACACAAAAGGAAATCCAGAGTAGGTGTCAGGATCTCGTATCATTAGCAGCCTGCTCCATCTTCAAGGCCTCCTTGTGGTCCAAGAGGGCTGCAGAGGTTGCTGCTCTCACTTCTTCGTTTTAGGCTGGAAGGAGGGGGAGGCGAACCTTGGGGCTGAATCAGTGTCTGTAAGCAACAGTGCACTTGGAACTAATTGGCCAGAACTTGGCCACATGACTATACCAGCTGCAAGAAAGGCTAGGATACATCATTTTTATTCCGGATGGCAGTGGACCCAGTTAAAAATCAGGGCTTTGTTACTGAAGAGAACAGAGAATGGATGTGGGAGTTTGCCCTCTGCCATAGTATGAGTTCCCCTTTCAGTTTTACTGCCTTTATGTGCTCCTTGTTGGTGGGTTAAAGCCTCACTGCTCAAAGTGGGTGGTCCACGGACCAGCAGCCCCAGCATCACTTGGAAACGTGTTAGAAATGCGGACTCTCAGCCCACCCCAGATCTTCTGAATTAAAAACTTCACTAGTATCCCCAGTTGGTGCCTTTGCACATTCAGTTTGAGATGCCCTGGGGAAGTCCAAACTCAAGCTTAAAATCTGAGCACTTGTGCTTTGCCTGGACCCCAGCTAGACAGCCTGCTTTCTCAAGGTTGAGACCTGGCTGTACCAAAATTGTCACTGTCCCCTGAACAAGGCCTGCTTTGGTGCATTTTTGCCCCCACTTTCCTTCTTCCTGAAATGTCATTTGCCTGTTTATTTACCCAGCATCTTCCAAGAAGCTGTCTAAAGGTCCTGTCCTCTGGGAAGCTTTGTGTGTACCCCTCCGATCATGAGCCTCTTTCCTGGGCTCTCAGCACCTCACCCAAACACCCATCATGTCACATATGACACCGTTAATAATTGGGTTTCGTGTCTGGCTTCCCCACCAGCAAGGAAGCTCCTCAAAGCAGCAGCCTGGTCACCTTTTATCTTCCAAGTGCCCAGAACAGTCCCTGGATCCTAACAGGGGCTCCATAAAGGTTTGTTAAATTACCACCTAATTTTATCGAGTGCTTATGTTCTTCCAGGTTCTAAGTGCTTTAGATACATTATTTCACTTAATCCTTCCAACTACCCTCAGAAGCAAGTGGTATAAACCCACTTTGCAGATGAGAACGCCAAAACTTAGGGAGGTTAAACTGCTTTCCCTGAGTTCACTGGTAAAGAGGCACGATGAGCCTCTGAGACTGCACAGCCAAGACTCCTAAAAGCCTCAGAGCAGACAGAGCTGAGGCCTGGTGTTTGGGGCAGAAGCAGGGGAATGTGGCCAGGTGGGGCGGGCAACTCCTCATCCTGTGGAAGCAGCAATAACTGCATCTCAGATGCTTGCTCATTCCTCTGACTTGTAGTATGGATGGGGATTTCTGGGGCAGATAGGTGGCCTCTTGGCTTCTCTTGCTCTTCCACTCTCACTTCCCCATCTCCCACCCAGCCCATGCAGGTGCTGTTCTCAGGTGAGGCCACCCACCGCAAGTACTACTCTACCACCCATGGTGCTCTGCTCTCTGGACAGCGTGAAGCTGCTCGTCTCATCGAGATGTATAGAGACCTCTTCCAGCAGGGGACCTGAGGTCCCTTGTTACTGCTGAGTGTGTTCCTTAAAGAACCACTAACTCGTGATTGCCAGCCCTGCCCCTTGATGCCATGTGCTCCTATTTTCCTAATCCTCTGTAGAATGGATTTATATCTTTTGTAGAGCTAGACACCTTGACTGGCTTCAGACCTAGCCCTGTAGCTTTTCCTTTTCTCCCTGCCGGGTGGTGATTAGGGTGGGGCCCGTTTATTTACCTCTGCTCTGACCTCTGACCTCCTCCTCTCCCCTCCCCTCCCCCCTCCCCTCCCCTCCTCTCCCCTCCCCTCCCTTCTCCTCCCCCCTTGTTATTGTAAGTGCCTTCAATACTTTGCATTTTGGGATAATAAAAGAGGCTTATCCTTCTTGTGCTCCTCAGCTTCTCTCTTCTGTTTTTTCTCAGTCTCATGTGTGTGTTTATTACACTCCGTTTGAGTGTGGGGGTGGTGGGAAGAGCTGTGGCCTGGCTGTGCCCCCAGAAAGGGAGGTGCCTGCCTTTACTGGAAAGGGATATCCCCCACTCCATTGTATTTGTGGTGGTTTGCCCTCCTGCTGCAAAGACCCCTCAGGGATAAGGGCCTCTCACTGCTCCTTCAGGATAGGCCTGGGACTGCCTGCTGGCCCTTTGCTGGACTTCTGATAGCCTAATTGGGTGACATGGCCACATGGATGAAGGTGAGTTCGATGGGAGGGGACACCTGTTGTGGTTCCATTAATTATTAATCAGTATCACCTGGCCATGGGGCCCTGGCTCAAGGCCCTTGGGTGGCTGCCGTTGACTTCTGGGAAGGTGGATAGTGTGGCCATTTGGGGGGCAAGGGGATATCCCTAAGTGCTGCCCACCTGTTGTGTTCCAAGGGCCTACCCCTTATTGGGGATGGTCTTTTTCGCTGAGTAAAAACACACACATATACACACAGACACCCCCCTTACATATACTTACACACACACACACACACACACACACACTCCCACACAGATACGCCATCTTACACCCTTCTACCTACACAGCTGCATCTACACACATGCACTGAACCTGAAAGAACATTTAGTCATTTTTACTCCAGATTTCTACTGATAAGAGTTCAAATGCTATAGAGTTGAGGGGCTGGGTGGTGGAGGAAGTTGTGAAAAGCCAGGTGGGCCCCCTGGTTTAAGTCTGTACGAGCTTAGATTGGGTCTCCTTCTTGGAAGTTTAGGGCACTGCCCTGTCCCCCCTCACCTCGGGTTATTATGGAACTATACGACATGCAGACACGCCTGTGCACATGCCTGCCTGCACCCATGTACGTGCACACCAACCTGCACGCACATAGCTAACAGGCATCTGGCTTTGCCAGGGTTGATCCCCCAAACATCTTCATGGAGTTTGTGTCAGGGATTTATATTCACCTAATGAATAACTTAAAAATATGTAAGTACATACATTAAAAATATTTCGAATAGAGGATCTATTGATGTGGTTCTTCAAGCTCAAAAGTCATAAAAGGCTATACCGAAACATCTGTCCCCAGACCTGTCCGCAGTACTATTGCTGCTCCTCGCAGCCCATGTTGGTAGTCTTGTGTATCCATTTCCAGATATAAGGCAAAAGAAATATATACCCTTCTCCGTCCTTTTTATACAAGAGTGAAAAACTATTCCTCCTGTCTGCATTTTGCTTGTTTTAGTTAAGATAATGTATCTTGGAGCTCTTTCCATAATTAGTACTTAAACAGACAATGTAAATTTTGACCTTACTTTGGGCAAAGAGTGTCTGTCTCCTTCCTGGCTTCAGGCTACTTTGTGGGAAATGGATCCTGTCCACGCCCTGGATTTCCCCCACTAGCTGTGATGGGATGAACAGGAGTGGCCATCACGTAAATAACGGGGAAGAAGGTCTAAGAAGAGTCTCAGGATCACAGGTTAGGGGTTTTAAATGACTCCTTAGGATGAAAAGTTCTGAAATGTTTATTTGGTGACTGCATGCTGGGAGCTTCAGGTGTGGGCAAGAGGGAGGGAAAGAATATTTGTTCAGTGCTAACCACCTGCCAGGCAAGATGTCAGCTATAAATGCTGGGCGCATGGTCTCTTGATTGGACGTGGATGACAGCTTAGGCTGCGGAGGGCAATACATCCCCAAGGGGAAGCAAAACAGACCTAGTGTAACTCAGGTAGGTGGTGATGCTGAGACTTGAATCGCAGTCTGTCCGACTCCACAGTGCAGGCTCATTCTATTGCACAATGAAAAGAAGACGCTTTTGCCATCCAAAAAAAAAAAAAAATCTAGATCATTGCTGGAGAGAGTGGAAATGGGTACAGGCCCACTGAGAGACTATGTGGCAGATTCTACTAAAGCTGGTCATGTGCCCACCAGCATTTCCACTCCTGAGAAATGAGTGCATGCGTCCACCAAAAATACATACTAGAATGCTCATAGCAACAGTTTGTATAGCTGAACACTGGAAACAGCTCAGATGGCCATCAACAGTGGAATGGACAAACTGGAGTACATTCATCCAGTGGAACATTAACATACCAATAGAATAAAATGAGTTGATATTTGCAAACATCTATTAATCTCAAAAATATTACGTTGAGTGAAAGAAGCCAGACATGAGGCCACAGGCATACATTGTTTTATTGAGCTTCACTTTATAGATATTAAGTTTTTACCAACTGAAGGCAAGCCCAGCACCAGCAAAAAAATTATGACTTGTTTTACTGTGATACTTGTTTTACTGCGGTGGTCTGGGACGGAGCTGCAATATCTCCTAGGAGGTATGCTTGTATATACCATAAGTTTTCTTTTATATGAAGTTCAAGAATGTGCAACACTAATTTGTGATGTTAGAAATGAGGGCAGGGTAGTGCCTGGGAAGGAGTGTGGGGGTGCTTTCTGGCTTAGAGAAATGTTCCATATTTTGATCCAGTTGGTGGTTGCGTGGATGTATACATTGGTATAAATGCATTGGGTTACATACTGAAGATTTATGTACTTTTCTGTGTGTATGATATAACTCAATTTAAAAAGTTTAAAAAAGAATCTGAAGATGCCCTTCCTCTGACCCTCCCATCCCAAAACGTATGGTTGTGTTGGCCCAGAGAGAATTTCTCCCTTGCAGCAGAGGTGATGCACTGTGAGAGCAGATAAAGGCACGAAGGACCTGCTTATGCCCTGCTGGCTCTCCAGTGATAAGGACTGGCCTTGCATTTATGTAGGATGTCACCATTTACCAGACCCCTTGCCTGCATCCCCTCATTTGGGCACCTGCAGCTGCATGGCATGAGGGAGACGGGGATTGTTTCCTATCAGGAAATCCAGGTTCCCAGAAGGACTTGTGTGGGGCTGTGCCATCTCAAGGGGAAGGGAGCAGCCCTGGGAGGCAGGCGGGGGGAGCCTCAGGGACATAGGTGGGTACTGGTGTGGGAGGGGAGGCCTTGGAGAGTTTGCCAAAGCAGTCAGCCCTCCAATGGACTGCCTCCATAGCAAATAATTGTGTAATGTGGGTAGCACTTATGAGCTGCAGCTTCAAAAGCAGATTCAAAGCAGATAAAAAAAAGCAAGAATCATTGAGAAGTGAGGAGAGACTAGATGTACCAGGAACAACATAGCATGAGTTCCTTGCTGGGATTCTTTCTTTTTAAAAAAATCTTTATTGTTGAAAGTATTACAGGTGTCCCATTTTCCCCCCCAATTGACCCCTCCACCTCGCTCCCACCGCCTCCCCAGGCCTTCACTCCATTATTGACTGTGTCTATGGGTTATACATATATGCATATAACTTCTTTAGCTAATCTCTTCCCACTTTCCACCCCCCTTCCCTCTTTCCTCTGAAATATGATTGTCTGTTGTCTGTGTCAGTGTCTCTGGATCTATTTAGTTCGTCAGATTCTTTCCTTCATTAGCTTCTTCTTAAAGAAGACCCTTCAACATTTCCTGTTCTGCTGGTCTGGTGGTGATGAACTCCTTTAGCTTTTTCTTTTCTGTGAAGCTCTTTATCTGACCTTCAATTCTAAATGATAGCTTTGCTGGGTAGAGCAATCTTGGTTGTTGGGATTATTTCTGAAGCATCTTTGGCATTGATTGATACCCAAAGGACTCGATCAGGAATGGAAAATGTGGCATGCTCTGGCCAACACCTGCTATCCAGTTCCTATCACCTGGGGAAGGTCACTTGAAAGGAAAGTTCTTTCCTGGCACTGGATTCTATGTAGAATTGTTTGCATTGTTTCTTGTGCTGTCAGCATCAGTAAATCCATGGGCAAGGTGTTCAGTTGTGGTTTTGTGGAAGCCTCAGAAATGTTCCCTCAAGGGGCCTGGGGCACTTGGCAAGTACTATCTCTTCCCACCTTTGCTGCTACTAGACTGGTGAGCAGTATGTTAGCTCCTACTTCATGAGAGCCACTTGGAATGTCTGCCCTGCCCGCAAACAAAGGAGTGAAGCATGTCTGGATTGAGCCACCCTGCATTCACTTGGGCCTGTTGGGGTGAGCCCAAGGGTAACCCCAAGGAGCAGAGTGAGGTGGGCTGCTGGCTCAGTTCTAGGAGCTGCCTGTCTAATGAATGGTCTGCCAAAAATAACGGTAGTGTTTGCACGAGGCCACGCTTTCTCAAAATGACTGGCTGGGCTGTTGGTGGAGGCCACTCGTGATTTGTGTAGGACAATCAAATGTCAACAAACAGAAGGATTTGTGGCCCTACCAAGGTGGCATCCAGGACATCTAAACTCATGTTAAGTATTTCATATAAGAAAGGGGTGGTCACAGCCCTGCTTCAAACTATATAACTGGAGATGATGGATGTGAAAGCTGTTCTTGCCTCCTATTTCCAGTAGTGGTTGTTGAACACCGATTTTGCAGGAGTGTTCAAAACCCAGATCTCTGTTAGGGGATCATGTCAGGCATATTTTATTTCAGTGAGCTCCGTATTTGAGCGATTTTGATCCATTTCACTACAGAGCCCATTACTACTTGGATCTGTCACTTTCCCCCTCTCCTTTGTGGAGCACATAGGGTCACACAGTCATCTGTCCATGACTAGTTCAAGGCTGTAATCAAGACCGGATGTCATATAGCTCTTCCTTCCCATTTCTGAGCTACTTCAGTGCCCTTTCCACAAGCCATTGGTTCTCCTTTTGCTTACTTAGCGTGTGTTAGGCTTTTATAACTGGTGTTAAATTAACTTAATTAGTCCTGACTAATTAAAATTGGTTCCAGGAGTGGGGTTTTCAATGCTCTATTATTTCTCTAGATCTCTTTCCAGTATCCTCAACTCTCTTGCCATTTGTTCTGTTAAAATCCATTTGTGGATCCATTGTCTGCTTTCTCCACAGTTGTGTCTGAGTCACCAACAGGTACAGCTGGAGAAAAACATGGAGCCACACCTGCTGGACTCAAAACACGGCAAAGCAGAGCAAACAACACCACACCGCCTACCGGAGCTTTCCATGGACTTACCGTGTCCAAAACAGAACTCTCGATCTGCTCCTCCCCAAACCTACTCTACTTGACTTGAGTAAGGGGTCCCACTGTTTGGCTCAGGGCAAACTCCTGAGTCATCGGCTCCTCTTTTCCTTTCCACTCCACAACCAATCATCAGATTTGCCATCAGCAAATGTTGGCTTTATCTACAAGACACATCCGAAATCTGATCACTCGAAACTTTCTGCCATCGATGCCTCTGGTAGCCCCTTGCGTGGTGTCCTCCCACACTCACCCCTTAGCCTGTTCTCCACACAGCAGCCAGGGCGATTCTTTAAAACTGTGAATCCAATGTCGTGCTCCCCTGGTTCCCAGTGACTCCCGCCACACTGAGCATAAAAGGTGACTTCCAGCTCCTTACGGGATCTGTCTTCCGGCTCCCACTTCCTGCCCCCCTCCCTTGGCCTTGGTTGTCCCCTTTATCTGGAATGCTTGTCCCCAGGTATTTTCAAGTTTCTTTCTCTCATTGTGTTCAGATACCTACTCAGCTGCCACTTCTCTAGGGAGACTTCTCTAAACACCCCATTTTCACAACACTTCCAGTACACTACTTCCTCCCCTTATTTGTTTCTTCATAGGCCTTCCCTTTCGTCATTCTGTGTTATTTATTTTTTTGTCTGTACCCCCCCCCCCCAGCGAATGCCAGTTACCTGGTGTAACAGTTGTTTATCAAATAAGTGAACAAGTGAAGAAAGAAGTCGAACGGAATGGTGCCAACTTCTGGACCCACCCTCGGGGATGGCTGGCATTGTCAACCTGCCTCTCCTGCCTCTTCGCTGTCAACAGGCAACGTGGTCTCCTGTGCCACAGACAAAGTAGAAGCCAACTGGAGGCAACTTTCTCACCAAATCTACAAATAGCCAACCTTCACCCCAGTCCTTTTTCACTCCCCCCTCCCACCACCCGCACCCCCACAGGAAGTGTGTGACCCCCCCCTTGTGCATCCCATGTCCCAGACTCAGGGACTCGTCTCATCCGGTCCTCTGCCCTTCTCTCTAGGACCTTCTTCCCACCCACGTTTCCTAGTGTGCCCGTCTCTCCCACCGCCCACCTTCCTCTCGCTGCCTCCTTCCCTCGCCTCCCCCCACTCAAGCTGCACGCTAGCCTAGCATCTTCCACACGCGCACCCTCACTGACCTCATCCTGGATGTTGCTGGTGGGGAGTCTCTGGTTGCTGAGGGAGACCCAGGAAGGGCCGAGCTGGCCCCCTTCTCACCGTGGTTGGGAGAGATGGGGAGGGCTGCCCTGGATCCCGGGGTCTCCCGAAGCCAGAGCAACCTCAGGGGCTGAACCACGTCCTATGGCGCCACCTGCTGGCCATGCTGGACTACAGCCCTCTCGCTGCCGGGAGAATGTTGTCTGGATTCTGCGTGAGCTTTTCTGAATTAAAAAAAAAAAAAGACAACAACAACAAACCCCCAATAAATCACAGACAGGACCTTTACTTAATATTGAACAAAGGAATAAAATAAGATTGTAGCTTACTCTAGAGTATCATTTATTTTTCATTCTTAGCAGTAGAAGCAGGCCTTGGCCCCTAACATGAGATAGTTCATTCACTTATTCACTTGTTTGCCACACTTTCAGTGATTCCCTTTTGTATGCCGGCCTCTGTGCTAGAGAAGCTTAATTAAGCTTCAATAAGTAGGTGCACTAATGAATAAGAAATGTGAATTTATCTCGTCCCCAGTGAAGCTGACTGTATGGTTTTAATTCTGACTGGATGGTTTTAATTTGTTGACATTTGTTTTATGGCCCAGGATGTGCTCTGTCTTGGTGCATGACCTACGGTGCTTGCTAAGGGCATGTGTTCTGCTACCGTGGGCGGAGCGCTCTATAGATGCTGATTGGATCCTGTGGGGGTGGTGGTGATCTACATCCGTGCTGACTCTGTCTAGTTGTAGCCATTGTTGAGAGAATAGTGTTCAAGTGTCCAACTATAATTGTGTATTTGTCTATTTATCCTTTCAGTTCTATCAGGGTTTTTTTTTGTATCAGTAGACTTCTTTTTTTTAAGAACAGCTTTAAAGTATATAGAGTCTGTCCTATTTTCCCTATTATTAACATCTTACATTAAATATGGTACATTTGTTGCAACTAATGAACCAATACTGGAACATTATTATTAACTAAAATCCATAGTTTACCAGACTTCCTTAGTCTTTACTTAATGTCCCTTTTCTGTTTCAGAATTTTATCCAGGATAACACAATACATTTAGTTACCACATTTCCTTTGGTTTGTCCCCTCTTGGTTGTGACATTTTCTCAGCCTCTCCTTGTTTTTATTATATTTTATTTTATTTTATTTTAAATATATCTTTATTGATTTCAGAGAGAGGAAAGGAGAGGGAGAGAGAGAGATAGAAACATCAATGATGAGAGAGTCATTGATCAAGCCCGCAACCTGGGCATGTGCCCTGACAGGAATCGAACCCCGATCGCCTGGATCGTAGGCCGACGCTCAACCGCTGAGCCACGCCTGGCCGGGCTCTCCTTGTTTCTTATCTCAAGTCATAAAGATGGTAGTCTATGTTTTAAAGTAATTCTGAAAGTTTTATTTTATACGTTTAGATCTTTAGTGGACTTGCGGGAAGAGGCAGGGATCCAGGTCTGTACTTAGCCCGGGTCTGGCCATCCCGGTGTTACTTGTTGGATAATCCACCCTTTCCCCACTGATTTAAAATGGCATCTGGTGATGATTGCTGGGGAATAGGAAGAATTTTGTTTTAAAATATTGACTTAGACTTGGCTAAATTACAAACTCTTTTATTAGTTTGGATTATTTATCAGTCACCTATCTTGGGTTTTCTAGGTAGATCCCATTACCTGCAAAGTTTGAAAGTCAAGTTTCTGTCCTGTCAACATGCCTGCCCCCCCCCCCCTTATTGCATTAATATGTTGCGTAAAAGAGTAACATAGAGATCGCAGCCTTATTCCTGATTTAATGGGAATGTTGATAACGTTTCTAATAAGCATGCCATTTGCTTATGGATACCTTTTATCCGGTTAAAGAAATTCCCTTCTATATTTGTGAATGTTTTATTATGAATGAATATTGAATGTTATCAAATGTCTTCTGCAACTATTGAGACGATCATAGGGTTTTTCTCCTATTATCTGCTAATGTGTTAATTACACTGATAACATTTCTAATGTTTTGTATTTTTGGGACAGTCTTTGCCTTGTTGTATCAGTCAGATTAGACTAAGTCCTACTCTGGTAACAAAGAACCCCTGAATCTTAGTGAATTACAACAGAAGTTTATTTCTTGTTCATCATGTGCCCAGAAGGTTGATGTTATGTCCTCTTAAGTCCAAGACCCATGTTGATGGAGCATCTTGTGGTAGGTAGATGGAAAAGAGAGATAATGGAACATCTTAATGTTTCTGGTCAAAAGTAGCATGTGTTACTCCCATCCACATTTCATTGGTCAAATCAAGTTAGTGACTGAGTCTGATGTCAGTGAATAGGCATATAATCCTCTTGCAGAAAAGTACACAGCAGGTTGGGGCAGGGAAGGTTTTGTCAGTAATACAATCTACTACACTGGTCTTGCTGGATTTCATGTGCATATATTTATTTAGGCTTTTGCATCTATGTGTGTAAGTGACCTAAGATTTTTTTCTTGAGCTTTCCAGGGCTTTCCCCATTCCCTCTTGAGCTTTTAAAACAATTTGGGTAGTTTTACATCTCTTTACTATATGCATTGGGAAAGTATGTATAAAATGTTAATTATCTGTTTCCTGGAAATTTAAAGAACTTACTTGCAAAACTGGCTGGACTTAGTACATTTTTTTTTTTTTTTTGGAAGTACATCTTTGACTATTGTTTTAATTTCTTTTATGGTTAATGTTCTGTTAAGATTTCCTACTTTTGGGGGTGAGATGAAATTTTGGCAATTGATATTTTATTAGAAAGTTGGCCTTTTCGTGTTGGCTTAAACATTTACTCTTCTAAAATTGTTCAAGTATGTATTCTCTCTTGTGACTTTAGTTATATCCCCTTTTCATTTCAGATTTGTTGTTTTCATTGTATTTGCATTGACTGGGCTTTGTCAGGGGGTCCTTTTTCATAGAAGAGTTCATGCATGTTTGGGAACTTCTGTCTTTTGCCTCTTTATGTATAAATGACACCCTACTTAGCTGAAGAAACTACAGTTTCTTCTTAGAGCTCCCTCTAGTCTTCAAAAATACTTACAACAGGATCTCATTTGATTCTTACAAAGAAAGTATAAGCTGGGCCCTAGTGACAGAGGAGAAAACCTAGGGCTTGGCAGGGTGGGGTCCTTGTACCAGGCTACAGGAGTGGGTAGTCCAGTTTAGACCAGCGCTAGCTCAGGGCAAGAGCTAGATTGGTGTTGCTACTTATGGTAGGTGATGGCATAAGTGACGTCACCAAGTGCTTTGCCATATGACTTTGCATCTCCTCCCACTAAAGAGGTTGTTACTCCCCCCCATCATCACTCCCCCCATTTGAAACCCTAACCCAGCTTTCTGAGCTAGACTGGAAGACTATTCAGCAAATATCCAATCACTTTCCTATCCCTCTGGAGCAGAGTATATTTTCCTGCCACACTAACTTTGGGCTTGGCCATCCCACTTGCTTTGGCCAATGGTATGTGAACAGTCCTGATGCAATATGAGCAGAAGCTTTAAACATGTTTGCACAGTTAGGTTTGGCATCTCGTGTACTCGCCATTTGTCATGAGAATAACATGCCCCCGATAGCTGATGCTTTAGGGAGAATATGGAGAAAAGGGGAATAGATCTGACTGAGTCCATAGAAGCCTGAAACCAAACCTAGGACCTGCAGACATAAACATAAGCAAGAAAACAAATGCTTGTTCTTGTAATCTGTGAATTTCAGGGTGGCTTGTTTTGCAGAATTATCACAGCAATAGCTGACTGAGATACCTCTACTTAGGGGAGTCATCCAGCCCAAAAGAGATATTTCTAAGCACTAGTGATAGAGTGAGCAGTGGATCCATAGACAAGGAAGCCACCCAGAATACAAGGGCGGCTCAGTCCCGGCGAAAGGAACTTGTAGGAATGGGCCAAGGGATGCAGGTCCCTGGAAGATGCATTTCATGGCTTGACTATGGCTCAAGGAGCTGGAGGAGACAGAAGCCAGTGGGCATCCTTTTAGTTCTGCTCTACAAGACCGAGGGAAATCTTCTACTCCCCACTGCCCAATTCTCAGCTTATGAGGAAAAACTTTGTTCTAAAAATTCAGAGCTGCTGGCCATTCCTTTTCCATCAAATAAAGCACCTGAGAAATGATACTGTTTCTGTTCTCAAGGTCCCTTCTGACCTCAGACGCACAAGCCTGGACAGTCCAGCGAGCAGGTAGATGTCCTCAGCTACTCAGAAAGCAATTGCTAGGCAGTAGGACCTGGCTGGAGGTTAGATGACTGGCAAGCCCTTCTTGGAGTTAGGGGAGAGGAGTAGGGGACATGCAGTAGAAATGATAGAGCCTTTAATGTGGAAGCAAAACTCTGGCAGGGCCCCTGAATCTGCCTTTTAATGCAGCTTCTTCAGCTCTGGAGTCCCCACTCTTTGCAAATGGTTGACTGATATCCTTACTTTCCAAACCGTTTTGAGTTTCTCTTTTTAGGTCTTTGTTGGTGTTTTAAGGGAAGGGGTCATAAATGGCTTGGTAGGATGCCACCTTAAGTTAGGAGGTATCTGTCCGTGATTTAAAACAAATCTTTTCTACACCAATGGTGTGCATGAGCTTCATTATTGGAGTCAGGAGAACATTTGCGTGTGGACAATCAGAGTTGACCCTATATGTTTTACCAAAGTAAGTATGAGGTGGTGAAGACAGTGTTGGGGCTGGAAATGTGGATTTGGGACATGGGTGCTCCTATGGATGGCATTGGAGGAAAGGAAAGAAAAAAAAAGGAAAGAAGGAAAGGAAAGAAACTGAGTAGAACTTTAGAAAATGCTTAAATTTAGGGGGAGGTGAAAGGGGAGCAGGAAAAAAATGTTTCCTGAGGTGTTAAGACAAGCATGAGCAGGGCAGGAATGATAGGCCAGGTACAGAATGTCACCAAGGCAGGAAGTTCTGGGTGCCCAGCAATGTGAAAAACTGGGCAAACAAGTATTATAGGGTAGAACCTTACCTCCAGGGTGACATTTCCTCCCCAAGCATGTCACTAATCATGCTGTTTACACCCTCTGACCTTTCATATCACTAGTCAAGCAGTTTAGACTCCCTTAGAGGAGGGATGAGGGGGCTGGAGAATAACCGCATAGGACTCCCATACAGGCCCTTGCATGACCACTCCCTTAAGCATTAAGCCCTCAGGACAATGAGGTTCTGGTCAGCATCAAGTAATCTTAGGAGCAGAGCCTTGGGTCCACAGAGATAGAGTTTTGGTCAAACTAAAGATGACATTTAGGCCTCAGTTGTGTTTGAGGTCCAGGCCCAGAAAAGCAACAAAATCAGATGAAGCAATGCCATGGCTGACATTAGGACCAGATGCAATGACTAATGACCCCCTACCTTAGTGCTGACCAACCAGTAGAGGCCACGACCCTGAAAGGACACACCTGGAAAGTTGAACATTCTTTTGAGATCCTCCCCTGATACCTTAAGGCAAGGGGCCCAGCGCCTATACCCGTCCCCAGCCTCGCCCCTCTTCTTCTCTCAGGTGTGTTGCTTTTCATTCCTCCTCCTAAGCTCCAAGGGCCTTTCTTTTGCCTTTGTAACTTGTTTCCCGAGTCCCTGCAGCCCAGCTGGCTCACTTCTACTTCTGTGACTTTCTAAATAAACTTTTGCTTGTATTTGAGTTCTTGGCTCTGAATTCTTTCTTAGCCGAACTTAAGGACCGAGGTCTAATGTCTAACTCCGCCACCAGTAACAGGACTTCCGCAAATGTCAGTGTGAGGTCACTGGAGTTGCCTCCGATGCATCCCTCATTCTGGCTCCTGGCTCTGGAAGCTCAGCCTGTTGTGTCCCTGTTTCTGGATTTCTTCTTGGTTCCAAATTCTTCCTTCAATTTCCACTTCATTCTCACCCAGACCAGAGCAATTTGAGAATGTAGTCTGAGTTCTATTCAGGATTCCCTTTGTTTCCCAGTTTCTGCCAAGGGGTGGGTTGAGAAAGGGAAGAAGTGCCAGCTGGGGCCAGCAGGAGAGTGAGTGCAGCGCCCCTTCCCAAAGGTCCCACTCCCAGTACCACCTGGGGCCACCAGGCGCCCCAGAGAACTATTCTGAGCAGAGAGCCTGAGGGAATGGTTTAGCCTTTGCAAGCATCTGGTTTTGTGCTTCGCTAAAGCCACAGGAAGAAAAAAAGAAATTCTTTCCAAGTATATGGTGAACATGTAACCCCCTGGGGGTGTAATAGGATGGGAATAGAAACAAGGTCAGGAGGGTACTGAGGAGTCAGAGCTCTGACAGGTCACTGAGGAGAGGGCCACCAAGGCCCCAACCTTTCCCCAATGCCTGTCAGCACCTGGAGCAGTGGTGGTGGGGAGAGCCCTGTGGGGAGGTGGGGCTCCAGGTGGGAGGGTTAGATGGGCTGGAGGGCACATGGAGCAGGTGTTCCTGCAGAGGTCCACAGTGTAGCTGGCTCTCTGGCTGGGGGAGGACCAGGCTCTAGCTCCTTGAGGATTGATGGGACCAGATGGGTTGAGGGTCTCGCAAAAATGGTGATGTTGAGCCAGCTAACAGGTGGACAATGGTGCAGTATCCCAGGGAAGGGTCAGTGGACCCACAGATCCAATATTTAATGAACACTCACACCCAGTCCTGAGCAGCCCTGGGCACGGACAGCTCTCTCCCTGATGGACACAGCTATGGATTCTATCAGTGAACTAAGCCAGGGTGATCTTGGTGCTACCAGGAAGACCAAGGTTACACTCAGGGATTAGTTCTGGGCAGGGGATGGAAGATCTTGGGAAGACGATGAAGTGTGGAGAGGACAGGCGGCAGGCTTGACGCCCCAGGGAGCCTGAAGCCTCAGCACTAGTGGCCATGTCATGCCTGCATGGAGCAGATGAGATGGCTTTGCAGAAGGTGAGTGGGCTTGCATTTGGGGTGTCTGGGAGTTACCCAGGGGGAGAATGAATAAACACATTGGAGCTAGAGACAGACCCTTGGGAGCCATTTATGTACATGATTGAGGTGGTTTGGAAAGGATGAGATTGTGTGGAGTTGAGAAAAGGAAGAAGAAAACCCTGGGGGACATTTAAGGACAGAGAGAGGCGCCTGCGCAGGAGTCTGAGAGAGTGTGGTCAGGGGACGGGAAGAGGTCCCAGGGGCGTGGCTCAGCAGGGGGGGAACATTTCAGGAAGCAGGGGAGGCCGCTAGTGTGGACTGCAGCAGAGACAGATGATGGGAGGAGATTAGGGAAATGAAAGGTCCCAGGTGACTTGCAAAAGTGGTCCCGTGGAACGTTGGGGACAGAGGTCCCGAAGAGTGTGGGAAGCAAGGCAAGATGGGTGGCAAGAGCCCAGCTTGAGAGGGAGGGTGGACTGGAGCTAGAGGTTTTGGGTGGGAAGCAGGAATGAGGCTTTCTAAGTTGCGGGGGGAGGGGATTGGGCAAATGCCAGTGTCTTTGGAGACTTGCTTTTCCCCCTGTCACATCTTATAGGACCATACCCTTCTCACTAACAAACTCCCTCGTTTCTTGAGGATTGTGCAAAGGAACTCTTATTCCCATTTTGATGGGTACTGAGTCTTCCCTATCTCCCCAATCACCTTGACATTTCACAGGGGTTTCCTGGAGATATGGCCCATTTTTATATGCACTTCAGGGACAGTTTTTAACGAGTTGTGTGGGCCAGGCTGCAGGGCCGGGGCCCCTGAGGACCCAGGAAAAAGTGCAGTGAATGCACTTCTTCCAAATGCTCCAAAGTCACTGGCAAGAGACTCCCTCCTCCAGAAGGGCTGTTGCTACTCCCTCCATTCCTCTTGGCCAGTTTACAGCTTTTTGACATGTCCTGAGACCAAGGCCAGCAGCTCAGTGCTTTGTTGATGATTAGAACTGGGTCCCTGGATGCCCCTGCTCCGGCATGGCCCCATTAGGGCCTCTGCAGCACTTCCCCATCTCCTGAAGGCTCGGTGCCTGGTGTGGGGGGCACAGGAGGAGGCAGCTGTGTGCTGAAGGCTGCTGTGCCCAGGAGATGGGGGCTGAGGCCTGAACATCGGAAGTGTTTTGCTGATTGATCACTGTGCCTACAGAAAGTACTGGCCAAACTTCCCGCACCACCTGCCTCCATTTCCACTGTTATGGGGGCAAGGAGGCCCCCTCCCCCACCTAAAAATCCTCCTGATGAAGATATCCTCCCTGTCGTGCTCCCTTGCCCCTACCATTGACCTCCTGTGGGCTTAACTGCCCCAGCCTGTGGGAACCAATGTTCACCCTGCTCAGGGACCCTCCCCTGCTATCAACGCTTGCCCAGGAGCCCGATCCTCTGATACTGGGGTCTGCCCCATTGCTGACCCCTGATTTGACCAACAGCCCCTGCCTCTGTGACACCACAGGGGCTATATCCTAGAGTCCCTAGCTTTAGGGTGGCCAATGTGCTGTATAGTGGGGCCCTCATGGGGTGTCAAGCGGTTCCTAGGTAGGTGTTCTCTCACTCGGCATGTACACCTGTCTACTTGGGCTTGTATATTTTTTCTTGTAATGTTTCACCCATTTAACTGATGGCTGCCTTCCCCACTGAGGCCCTTGGAACATCACAGGTACATCTGGGGAGACTGACAAAGCGAAAGTTTGTGTTTATGATTACTGTTTGGTTCCTAAGACTAATCATGTGAATTTAAAAGCCAACCACCTCCCTCTCCAGAGTCCTTTGGCCATGCTACAAGTCCCAAGGGACAGCAGCCGTCAGAGAGAGAGTCAAGTTGAAACGAAAGGTGGAGGAATGCCCATCCTGTTGTGGGCCTTTAGTACTTGAAGAATTTTAGAAAAAAAAAAAAAAAAAGTAGTTTTTTATAGGTTATAAGCTAAAGAGGGGCAGTTTGCACAGTTTGGACAAAATAGAAGTACTCTTACCAATAAATACGTCTCAAAATGACAAATAAAGCTCTCCCCATTTGACCACTCCGGATCCCAGCGAGAGGTGACGGGCACAGGCACAAGGAGCTATGTACAGAGTGTAAACAGTAAGGCCCTTGGGGGTGGCAACAGGGGCAGGGCCGGTGATGCGGTGGGCACGGGGGAGTACCGGCAGGGGAGGGTGGGGCTCCGAGTAATACAGCAGGCTTCTAACACACTCATCCAGTCTGCGCCAAAGCCCGTGGGTGGCAGCGACAGGTCCTCAAGGTTCCTCCAGTCGGCAGTAAGGAGAAATTGTGTCCATTGAGAAGCCCCGGTCACAATGACTTTTTCCTAGGGAGGCAGTGGGGCAGCCATGCAGGGCCTCCGTGTTCCTTTGTCCCCCCCAAGAGGAGGGACAGGCCTGCCTGGCCATACTTGGGGCTGTCTACCCAGGGCTCAAGGCATGGATGGGGCAGTGTTTCTCAGAACAGGGGTTGGGAGCAAATGGCCCCACGGAGTCCGCAACCCCTCCCTCCGCAAGGGGGAGCTCAGGGCATCAGCGTCCAGGCGGCGGCCCGCGACCTTCCCCCCTCCCGCGCACCACCCCCGCCCCAGTCCTCGCGGGCGCTAGAGAGCAGCTGCCCTGGTCAGAACCAGCCCCTCTCCCCAGGTCCTCGCCCCACCTTCTCCGCCCCCACCCCGGCCCAGCTCGGGGGTCCTTAAATATCAGTCTCCCGGAGGCCGCCGCAGTCCGCCAGTTCGCAGGCCTGACAGGTGGCGCCCTCCGCGACGTCGTGCGGGACGCCGAGGGACACGGTCTCCAGCTCCGGGCGCAGGGCGCACGCGGCCTCGGCGCGCGGCGCGCTCCCGGCGCGGATCTTGTGCGACAGGCTGGAGACCTTGGCGCGCAGCTGGGTGGTGGGCCTGCGGAAGGGCGCGGGCAGCCTCCACTCGCGCTTCCCGCGGCCGGCCGCCTGCGCCTCGGGGGCGCCGGGGGCGCCGGGGGCCGGGAGCTCGGCGAGCGCCAGCGGGGCCCCCGGGAGCGCGCCCGGGCCGCCGGCCGAGGCCCGCCAGTGGTGGCCGTAGACGCGCCAGAGCGGCCGGCGGCGCCGGCGGCGGCGGCACTGGCAGCGCAGGAGGCGCAGGAAGGCGCGCTTGAACTCGCGGCTGGAGCAGGGGTAGATGAGCGGGTTCACGCAGCTGTTGAAGTAGCCGAGCCAGAAGATGACCTTGAAGACGCCCTCCGAGGGCTTCAGCTGCGGGAACAGGGAACCTGCGGGCAGCAGAGACCCACGAGCGTTAGAGATGCGCCAGGAGGAGGGCGGCCCAGGCAGCCCCTGGGCGCAAAAGGGGGACCCTCCGCGACACCCGGGCGCTCTTGCTGAGCCGTTACCTAGGGGCTCTCACGCTCCCTCTCCCCAAGGGGTCCCTGATAGAATTCCAGGGGGCCCGTGAACTTGCATGGGAGAGAAAGAGTCACCTTCAGTGTTACTCACAACTACCTGAAATTGAGCATTTCCCTTAATGAGGAGGGCAGGCAACACACCGGAGTAGAATTAGGCAAAACCATACGAAATTAGTTTTTGCAGCTCAAAACTGGTGCAACATTGGCAGTCTCCTAAGGCTCAGCCTAATATTAGCAGGGCCTGTAGGTATTTTTCTATTCAGTGGTTGCAGATGTTTTGAAATACTGTCTACGCGCCTCACTATTTGGAGAGGATGGTCGTTGGAACACACCCTAGATCTCATTTCATGCCTTAACGTAGAAGCACACTTATTACTACATCACAAATGTCACTGAAAAATATTTTGACAAGAGGTTCAGTAAAATCAGTTTCACGTGCAGTCCTTTGGGTTTTATTTAGCGCATTTGAAAGCGTGACCCTGAGAAGGGCTCTTAGTCCCTAGCACAAAAAGGGCAAGAGCCCCGATCAATGGCGAGCAGGGCCTGCCCCATTCCAGGCTCTGCCCTGGGCTCAGTCAAGCATGGCCCTGCTCCCTTGTTAGCAACAGGGATCCAATCTCACGGGAACGCTGGTGGGGTGATGGTGGTGCTCAGCATGTGGAGTGGGGCCTTTCAGGGGTCTCGGAGAATGGGCAGGGGCCAGCCAGGACGGGAAGGGCAGAGGGTGTAGGAGTGGAAAGGCCAGACGAGCAAGAGGATAACAAGTCTGGGGCCTGGGAGTGTCGGATAGGATACACTCAGAAAAAGTCAGTGGGACAGAAGGGCCTTAAATTCTGGGAAGTTGAGCTTTTATTTTGTGGGCAGTTAGGCGCCATGGATATTTTTAAGCAGGTGAGAGATAGGGCCTAGAATTAAACCTCCATAAACAATGCCCATGGCTGTCGCAATGCAAGACAGTGGGCTGTCCCGGTGGGCATGGTCAAGGAAGGCTTCTGCGATGGCTTTCAGGGAGCAGTGCCAGGCAAAGGGGGTAGGGGCATGGGGTCTGAGCTGTGCCAGGAGGACCTGCCCACAAACCTCCCTCCTGGTATCTCCTCCATGGGCCTGAAGTAGTCATGTCTCCAAAAGCACCTGACAAAATGCAAAGGCATGATCCAGGCAGTGCAGGCCACTCTCTCAGCCTCACTCATCCTCAGCAGCAGCAGCAGGGGCAGAGGGGAGGTGGCAGGAGTGTCCTATTCTGGGCAGAAGCTGCAGGTGCCCAAGAGGCTGAGCAGGCTAGGAGTAGGGGTCCTTGACAAATCATGGGACCTGCTCTCTCTTCCCCTTCTCCCAAAAGAAATAAGAGCAGGGTCCCCTACTGAGGGGGCACAGGCACCACATCCTCCTCTTGGACCTGGGATGCTTGCATTTCACCTACCTCCCACCATATAGAGAATCGCTGGTGCCAAGAGATACCGTGGAGGAAAGAGGAAGGCCACACAGTGTTGGGTGGTGCAGGCCTTTCAAACCTTGGTCACGTAGCGCCAAGCAAGTTATTTGGCTAGCTAAGTCTCACTCTCCTTTTCTGTGAATTACAGACAATATTTCTCTGGCAGGGATTTTGTGGAGATTCATAAGTTTCAGGTTCTAGCACTTAATGGATTCTTAATAAATACTTCTGTTACTCACTCCCCCTCTCCCTGTTTCTGTGGCATCTTTTTCCCCCCTGTGGCTTTTGAGAGAGGAGACCTCAGACCTGGAAGGGACCCACTTCCCAGCTCTGGAGAGTGGCCAGAAACAGAAGCATAGACCTGGTAGGTTTGGGGGAGGTTGGGACATCGGTCAGGGTGTGTTGAGGAGACGATATCCCCAGGGAGAGGAGTCAGGTAGTTGTCCCTGGAATGTAGGGTCCACCAGGGTTGACCTCAGCCTTCAGGAAAGCAGCCCTCGGAACAGCATCCCTCAATGGCTACAAAGTAAGACAGTGCTGAAAATAACTTTCTGACTCAAGCCACAATTTTTTATATTTAGCCCAGGATGACAAATCGGTGGACTATGCTTTCAGTGACCAGCCTGAAGCTGGCCAAAGGGCATTGTTATCAGTGTGGTTTTGATTCGGATTGGTGGGCGCCATGGCACTGTATGCCCTGGGCCTTGTTGTAAACATTAATATTCTAATTCATTCTCAACCAACCTGTGCGGAAGCCTGCTGCCAGCTGGGGATTCCTTACATAGAAGGAGCTGGACCCAGGCCGGTGTGGCTCAATGGTTAGAGTGTCTGTCCAACTGATGTGTCTCTCTCACATCAACGTTTCTCTCTTTCTCTCTCTCCCTCCTTCCCTTCCTCTCTCTCTCTAAAAACAAACAAACAAAAAAACTGGGATTCAAACACCCTTTCATCCCCTCAATTTTCCTACTGTGTCTGGCTGATGTTCTGTCTTGCTGTGGGCTCCCCCAGAAGCAGACCCTGAGACAGGATTCAAATGCAAGTTGTTAATTTGGGAGGTAAATGAAACATCAGTAGTGGGGTGGGAAAAAGAGAGGGGAAAGAGAAGGAAGCCAATAAAAGGTGTGTTGTGGAGGTCCTGGGAGCTCTGGGAGACAGTGGAGGACAGGGACTTCAGAGCTGTCCCCCCAGGGGGGTGAGGGAGGAGGGGTGCCTGTACACCCCCTCCCGTAAGTCACCGGTTAACTTCCCACACTGCCTGCCTGCTGTGCGGGTGGACACCGAGGTGTTGGTGGGCAGAGGAGGCCCCCGGGCGGAGAGACAAAGGAAGGTGCTGGGGTGGAAGTTAGCCCACCAGTGCACGGAAGGTCTAGGGGAGAGGCACCAACAGCATCTGCCACAACTTTGTTTATTTGCTCCCTGCCCCTGTGCGCAGACATCTTGTCTGGAAAATACAGACATCTGCGCCTTGGGCTCCAGCTTCCAGGAGCAGCAGCTCCCCAGGGCACTGCCTGTTCCCTGCAGAGCCCGCAGCTCTGAGTCTCACACCCAGCTCTGCCCAGAGTGCTGTAGTCCCCCGGTGCCCCGCTGCACTGGGCCTCACTCTCCCTGCGCCGCACCCCACTCTCTACAGCCTCTTGCAAGGATCTCTGGGCCACAGAGGGCTGTGGGCAGGACTTCCCTCCCCTTTGCATGTCACGGATGAGACAGGGAACTGCCCCAGACCCCTGAGGATGAGCACTCTGCTCACGGGCATTGTCCCTGCAGTGCTGCCCTGCTGTGGGGACACCAGTGGACAAGCTGCTTCTCAGTCACTCCCAGCTTTCTCGTCTCCCAGCCACGCTGGCTTGTGGCTTCTCAGGTCGGCCAGCTGCCCCCGTCTTGCCTCCCCACCCCTCTCCAGCTGCCCAGCACACACCTTTGCCAGCACCTGCGGCTCAGACACAGGAAAGCCTCAACGGGCAGCTGGGGACTCTGAGACAAGGCCACTCTCTCTCAGTGCCTGGCAGCCACCTTTTCTGCTCCAAGCTGGCTCCACCTCCAACTCTGCCCACAGCCTTTCTTGCAAGCATGAAGCCCAGCTGTGCCCACTCATCTTGGCAGCTGTCACTGGAACCAGAGGCTCTATGGGTTGCCCTCCCTCACCTTCCCACCTCTCCATCCAGATGCCCAGCATCAAGCCCTCGTTCTCCTTTCTCTTGTGGTTCCTGCCTCTCTCTGCAGTCTTACTTCTGTCTTTATATGCATTAGGTAAGTGGCCACACTGATTTCTCACTGTCCTCTGGCCACAGTGGACTCCTCAGTCTTGTGTTTGGGCTTTTGCACATGATCATTCTGGATGCCCTTCCTTTCCTCCACCTGGTAGTGCCAGCTCCAGTGGCACCTCCTCCTGGAAGCCTTCCTCACACCACCCCCTCCCAAACCAGCAGAGTTAGTTGTACTCCCTCCTCCCCACCCTTCCCCCCACCCCAGCATATCTACTCACTTCTAAGTGCCAAGAACACTGCAGGTAACTATTAGTTTCCCATCTATCTTAACCTTAAATGGTAAGCTCCCCACACCATGCTTGGCACATTGTAGGTGCTCAATGCATTCTGACCCCTCTCTTTCTATTGTACCCTGTATCCCATCACTGCTAACTCCTGTTATCACCCTGGTCCCAGCTATCACCAGTCCCAGCTACCGTGTGCAGTGCCCTTTCAAGTGGGCTCCTGCTCCTGCTCTGTGCCCCAGAACCCTGATCTCCACACAGCAGCTGGGGGCAACAGCTGGGGGATCCCTTTAAAACATATCTGAACATTTTATTTCTTCACTTAGATCCCATTTCCACTGCTGATAGCAGCTCCCCCCTGCCCCGCCCCTGGTACTTTGACCTGCCAGCCCCTGGGTTTCTCCCATCAGCTCTTTCTGTTTGCCTCCTTGGCTTAGCTGAGTCTCCTACTTGCTCAAAATGCTCCCACATCCA
Source organism: Miniopterus schreibersii (assembly GCF_964146895.1). Classification (NCBI taxonomy): domain Eukaryota; kingdom Metazoa; phylum Chordata; class Mammalia; order Chiroptera; family Miniopteridae; genus Miniopterus; species Miniopterus schreibersii. Next base: position 65,288,944 of record NC_138110.1, read on the forward strand.
CGCCTTTCTGGATTTACGTTGTACTTCTCCAGCCAGGTCCTCACTCTGGAGCGACTGGCCCACTCCCTAAACACACTTAGGGTCTTCGACTGCAGTTTAAGGTCCTGTGCTTCCAGCCATCTCGCTGCCTGCCCGTCCGCAGCCAGCCCTCCCCTATTCCTGCACCTCTGAGCTCTGACTTCTCTCTACAAGTCCCGCAGCTGCCCCTTCACCTTCTGCAGAGCACTTGACCTCCCTTCCTGTTTCATGGAGAAAACAGAAGCTAAAGCAGCTGGGGACTCGCTCAAACCTTCCTCCCCTCTCTTCCTCTTTGGTAAGAAAGGAGTCTCTCCTCCCACCCAGGGCTCATGCCCTAACTGTGCTGTGGTGCTCTGGAGCCAGTCCCCGTGCACTTGCCTGTCACAGCTGCGCCCTCATTCGCTCCACGCTTTCCATGCACACCTGCTGCTGAATGAGTCCCTCTCTCCTACCCTACATGTCCAATGGGTCACCATGTCCAGTGCATTCAACTTTCTCTCCAGTACGGTCCCTCCCTTCACATCAGTCCTGAAGCCTGTGCTGAGCCTGGCATCTCATTTTGTTGGCAAGGCTACGATGGCCCCCAGTGGTCCCCTATCCTCTCCACTTTGCACACAGCCCCTGGGGGCTTTTTCTAAAAAACATGGTCTCTCTTTCTTCCCCTCTAAAAACTGAGTGGCTTCCAGTGGCTCTGAGGAATAAGCCCACACTTTCTTGTGTTGCATTCAAGGCTCTTTAGGACCAGTGCTGTCTTCATCTTAACTCCCTCCAAATCTGGCCACAATAAACCACAAGCAGGTCTTCCCACTGGCGCTGGGCCCCTTCTACCTTTCTGTTTGGTCCCACTGCTCCCACGGTGCTTTCTGCTTCCTCCCACCCACCCCTCTAGACTGAAGTCAGGCATCCTCCTTGGCCAAGCCTGGGTTAGGTACTCTTTCATGAATGCCTCCACTTTAATAAAATTTATGATTGCTCTGTCTCTTCTACTAGACTTCAGCTTTCTTGAAGGCAGGGATGGGATGTTCTTCTCCTCCCAGCCTCTAATACAAGTGCCTGGCCCAGAGCAGGGGCTGTAAAATATCTGTTGAATGAATGAATAAGTGGTGTTTAGGTAGGTGGCTTCTAAAGTGAGGAGGAAGGAAATGGGAGCTAATGCTTTCTGAGTGTTCAGTACCTACTAGGCTCCATGCTGGGCCTGTATGCACTTCTCATTTCATTCTCATGGCACTGGCATCCACTTGGCAGGAGGATTCTAGTTATCCCCAGAGGGCAAGGGGCAGGGTCAAGCTTTGAACTTGAGTCAGTCTAGCCCTAAAGCACTTGGTCTTCCTGTAGCATCATGTAAAGATAGAAATAGAACTTCCCCTGATTTCCCAGGGATTCTGGAAGAGCCACAAACACTTGCTTTAGCCCTTTGGTAGCTGCCCCATTCCCGCAGGCTGGCCCGGCCAGGACCGCCCCCCTTCTCTCTCCACAGTGGGTGTCTCTTCTTCAGACTGGGGCCTAGAACCACCTTCTCTGGGAGTGTTTCTGCGATTAATCCCACTGCCCTGGGCATCTGGGGAGGTAGGAGTAGTTTCTGGACTGTGTGTATTCCTTGAGCATCTCTTAATTTGGCCGCCAGCAGGCTAGGTGTCATTTGTTGGCCTTCTCTATAAACCTCAAGGGTGCCCTGTGGGGCCTGCCACGTCGAGTTTGGCTGCTGCGCATGCACGTCCATCCAGAACATTCACAAAGGCTGGGCTGTTGCCTGCTGGTGGGAGCTGCTTCTCAGGAGAGAGCATCAAACAGACCCCCACCTCCTAGGAGGAGCCACAGAGCTGCGTGGCTGTCTTCTTCCCCTCCTTCAAGTCTCTGCTGAAAAGTCACTTCTAAGGTTTGAAGTAGATGTTGGTGCCCCACCCAGGTGCCCCCAGGCTCAGCGGCTGGGAGTGTTGGCTGCTAAGGCTCATAGTAGTTCCTTCTCTGGAGAACTGCCCTCAGCCAATGGGAGCTGCTTCAACTGGGAGATGACACCTCCCCACCAAGGGGCAGCTCACAGCCAGGGACCAACTGGTGTGGGACAGAAAAGGCCAGCCCCCTTGCCTCCAGCAACTCCGAGCTGCTGATCTTGCTCCAAGGCTCTGGTGGGGCCAGGCTGAGGACAGACTTTGAGACCATATCCTGGGTTAGCTCTTTCCTGCCCTAGCCTGCTCCCTCCCTTCCTCGAGAGTGTCTCCTGAGAGCTTCTCTCAGTCCATCACTTGCATATGAAGCCCCATCTCAGGCTCTGCATCTTGGGACTGGACCCAAGACACCCAAGGCCGTGTCTTCAAGCCATTTTGCTTGCTTCCCAACCTACAATGGCGGGATTACGCCTTTGTTGCTGTGCCAATTCTTCCACCCACTGCTGGGGAAGGCAGGGCACGAGTATGCACATCTGTGTCCACTTCTCCCTACTCAACAGGTAGGTTGGAGCGGGGCACTGGCCGAATTTACCCTCCAGCGAGGAGAGGCAGTAAGGACACAGGAAGGAGACGGCTGCACACACAACTCCTGATTGCCTCACTCTGCTCCTTGACCTCGCAGGTGAGTCTCCATCAAGCTTGCTCCCACCTGCCTTCTCCCACTCCCTATATCGGGGCGCCTATGTCAGGAGTCTAACCTAACGTGCAGGGCAGGCAGATGTCACTGGTCAGAAGTGGCAGGGCCCCTCCTGTATCAGCAGGTGAGCTCACTCTCTGGCATGTTGGCTGGGCCAGTCTGGTCTACCCATTGTTGGGGAAACTGAGGCAGCAGCCTGTGAGGTTGGGTGGGGTGTATTTGCAGCCTGGATCATTATAGTCTAGTCCTCTCTCCTAAGGAACAGGAATGGCCAGGCCCAGGAGTTGAGGCTGAGATGCCAGTTAAGGCTGGTGGCGACCAATATGGCCAAGCCTCGTTGAGGAGTGACAGCTCTGAGGCCAAGGGGCGGGCTGTGTGATTAATGGCACTGTTTTGGCCTCACCAGAAGGGAACTCGTTCTTTCTTGGCAGAATGTCAGAATTCACAGCCAGCCTTGCTCATAACTTGCAGCCAACTATGAAATATCAGGCTGCACCAGCCTTCCCCATCTCCTGCTCCTTCCATCATTAGTGGGGTTGAGGGGCAGCTCCTAGAGCCATGGAGGCTGCCTTTTGGGGGGCCCAAGGGAGAGAGATGAGTCACAGACCTGTCCTGAGTACTACCCTGGGTCCCACCATTTCCCTTCAACTCTTTCCTCTCACCTTCTCTCCTTTTCCACCTTCCTTCTTTCTCCCCTTCTTTCTACTCTTTGCTGTCACTTCTTAACTCATTATTTTCTGATCTGTGGCCTTGGAGTGGCCATACCCTAAGCTCTGAGCACCTAAGGCTGATGTCCCTGCCAAATGGCTCTTGTGCTCACTTGAACTGGCCCTGATAGAGCATGAGCCTCTCAGCTCTGGGGCTGGGCTGACAAATGGCTCATGGATCTGAGCAGGTCAGTGTTTATGCCAGAGGAGAGAAGGACCCCAGGCAGTGGCCACTGTGTCTGGGAGTCCCAGCACTGAGTTGCCAGGCATTGCCCAGGAGGCTCCAATACCAGCTTTCAAGGGCCCAGGACCCTGTTGGGTGGGTCAGTGAGGACAGACAACTCCTCCAGCATTCGCAGGAGATCTTTTCAGTGGGCATATAGCTCATGAAGCAGGATGAGGCCGAGCTCAGATGCAGCCCGAGATGGGCTCAGGCACTCAGAGACTCTCTTAAGGGATGGGCTCAAGGGCTCTGGGGATCTTCTGGGGTCTGTGAGAGGATCAGGTCATACAGGAAGTGGCTTTGTCCCGTGGCCAGGATATGGGGCATAGGGAGCATGAAACTGAGCCTGAGGGATGAGCGCAGGGGCTGAGGGGTTCAATGAGATTTAAAGCTTAAAGCATGGCTGCCAACTGACCTGAACCCTGGCCCCAGCCTGACCTCTGACCCTGGTGGGAAGTAACAAGGACTCTGAAACCAGAGTGCTTGGGTTCCAGTCCCAGCTCTGGCATTTAGGATTAAGATTAATATCAATATATTTTTTAAAGAAGTTAAGTAGCACAGGATATTCTTGCAAGTAGGTAAAAAGGAGGAAAGATTATAGTGAGAAGATGGGGAAGGGAGGAGGGCAAAGGGGCCACAGGGTTGAGGGCGCATCATCTTTATGGGGAGCTTGGGACACATCTACATGCTGTGTGTGTGGGCAGAGGAGAGGTGGAAGACAGGGAGAGCTGAGCAGTAACAGACAGAATGAGACCCCGTACGGCAGAAAGGTGGTTGAGAGAGATTCAGAGCCAATAGGGAACATGCAGGATTTCCAGGGACACCCTGCGGCTGTCCAGAGGAAGAAGCCTGCCTATGGAAAACGTGATTTTTCTTTAGCAAGTGCTCAGCTAGACACTGGTTTGTAATGGCTCACAAGAGCTGATTGTTAAATTTCCAGGAACTTTGCAAGCCGGCTGAAGTCTCTTTGGTAGCTTGAAATTGATTACAGTGGGAATATTTACACCATGGAAATGGGCAGCTGCTACAAATTAGGCCCCACTCCAGAGCCAATTGTTAAATATTTACTAGCACACTACTGTGTTCCACATGAAAAAATGGCCACATTTAAGGTTTAGGGCTAACAGTAGTGTGTGGAGGTGAGGGAGTTAAAATGGCAAAAGAAGGTGAAGTGATGGATTGTGGCAGGAGCAGGAAGGCAGGCCTAACTTACCAGGGGACAAGGTAAGGACAAGGAGTTGAAGGTTTGGTTAAGGTTGGGGATCAATCAGCTTTTCCTGTATAGACTCTATTTCAAGTAACCAAGCAGGTAGTAGTGAATTCTTTTTAGAATTTTAGAGAACAAATGTAGAAGGGACGACAGAATTCAGATATCACCACTTTAAGTTCCAGTGATATAATGAGTCCAGGACATGGTTAATGGCTGCTAAAACCAGCAGCTGAAAGGCTGATGGGACACTTTATAATGGATGGATCAGGCTGATGGCACCTAAACCCTGGATCAATGCTAATATCACAAAAAAGAAGAATCCTTGCCCAAAACACTGAACCTGCATCTGATCAATCCAGTTTACAGGAAATACAGGGAACAGAGGGACACATTAAATGGCACTATGGAGATGCAAACCCCAGACTGGGCTACTCCTCGGGGCAAACAATGTGGTGTCCTCACCAAATAAGTCGAAAGGACAAAGCTGGGGGAAGGAGAATCTTACCAATTAAAGAGACCTAGGATGCAAACCAACCACATGCAATGTATGCACCTTTTTTGAATCGTGATTTAAACAAACTAAAAATTTGAGGCAATAGGTGACATTTGAATACTAGGTAGATATCTGATGATGTTAAACAATTATTTTTGTGTTATAATGGATTATGTTTTTTTTTTAAAGTTCTTATTTTCTGAAATACATGTTGAAGAATTTACAGATGAACTGATGTCATGTCTGGATATTCTTCAAAATAATCTGCAGTGGTGGGAACATGGGTTGGGTTGAGATGAACTAAGACTGGCCTTGGACTGACAGTTGTTTAGCTGGGTCACAGGTGCTTGGGCATCATAATACTGCTCTGTCTACTTAGTATGTGTTTGAAACTATCCATGATAAAAAAAATGGTAAAAAACCTAACCTTAGATCATTTCTTATTCACAGTAATCACTCAGTAAATGTTAGCTGCTATGTTTAAAAAAAAATTTAGGTCACATAAATGGGGGGCCATCCCCAATGCATAACTAGTAAGGATGGTTGGGGTTGGCTCTACATAGAGGGCTATTACCCTAAGTGAAATCAGCCAGTCACAGAAGGACTGCTTGAGTCCACTTGTGTGAGGTATCTCAAATACAGGCACACCTCAGAGATATTGCGGGTTTGGTTCCAGAACACCTCAATAAAGTGAGTTGTGACCACTTTGCTGGTGGAGGGTCTTATCTTCAATTTGTAAAAAAATTGCAGTGTCTGTGAAGCACAAATAAAGCACAGCACAATAAAATGAGGTCTGCCTCTGTCAAATTCATAGAATCTAAGAGGGGCTGGGGGGAGGGGGAAGAGGGGAGTTGTTAATCAACAGGCATAGTTTCACTTAAACAAAATGAGTAAGTTCTAGAGATCTGCTGTGCAACACTGTGCCTCGTTAACAACACTGCATCGTGCACTTAAAATTTTAAGAGGGTAGATCTCATGTTGTGTTCTTACCACAATAAAAACACACACACACATGCACACACAAAACCAAAGAGGGCTGTACTTTGCCACCCAGACCCTTGGCATGGCAGGATGTGAAGAGGCCATGGCTTCTGTCACTTCCTCCCTCTGTGCACACTGACTGAGCATCTACTGTGCGCCAGGTGCTACAAAAGCACAGATAGGAAATGGAATGCCAGCCCCTTCTTCAAACTTTTGGGCCGGGGACAGAATAGAATAGCCACTACCGAGGACCTGAAGCACCCCACACCTCTCCCCCTGTGTCCGTAGACCCCTGCACGAGACCCCTGCACGACCTCAGGGAGCCTGGGGAGATGGGTCCTTCGGCACTTGGCCAACACCCTTCAGATGCACGTGGTGCATCCACCCTCCACAGCCGGCTGCCAAAGTGTGCTTTCCAGTGTGGACACCCATCCTTCAGCATGGCTCACAGCCTCCTCCTGCCTCCTCCCTCTTTCTTTCTCTTTACTAAGGCATAAGATACTGACAGTGAAGTTTATAAAGTACACACAACTTAAGAGTATGGCTTGTTGACTATACATATGCATACACCAGCGTAGTCAGCACCCAGATCAAGATAGAATATTTTGGGCTCTTTGGAAGGTTTCTTTACACTCTCTTCCAGCTAAGACCATCCACCTCTGTCTGTCTGTCTGTCTGTCTCTCTCATGTAACCACCATACTGATTTTTATCACCACTGATTAGTTTTACCTGTTTTTGAATATCACAGAATCATATAATATGCTAGCTTTTAATTTCAGATCTGGCTTATCTTGCCCAGCATAGTGTCCATGAAACTCATCTACGTTGCCGTGATCACCAGGTTTGTTATTTTCCCAGCTGTATAGTAGTCCAGTCAATGAATGCACCACGATTTGTTTATCTATTTGGTTGATGACATCTTGCCTCATTTTGCCGCCTGTCTTCTTGTAGATTCTATATTCCAGGTCTCCCAAACCACAGGGTGACCCACAAACACCTCCACTCCTCCATGCTTATATATGTACAGTCTCCTCTGCCCTCACTGATGGTATGTGTAAGAATATTGACAGTGCCCCGTGATAAAGTTATGTGCAGAGTGCCTGGAGCAGAGGCAGCACCTAACTAAATCTGGCAGTGGTCAGGGAGGCCAAATATCATGGGACCTGGGCGGACACACAGGAGGGAGCCCCAGGGCTGGCTCACAAATGGCTGGAGTCCCAGTGTGTCCTGGGACTTCCACTATCAGAGCTTCCTGGTAGCTTATACACCTGGAGGTGTATCTGGGAGGGGCCCGTGGCCTCTGAGCCTCTGAGGCTGCTTTGTGTCACTGACACATCCTACACATTCAGAGGCCAACTAGGGGGCCAGAGAGGCTTGGTGACCTGCCCAATGAAAGAGAGCTGAGAGTGCCAGCTGGGCATCGGCCTGTGGTCGCTAGGAATGACGGGGTGGGATTGTGTGTGTATGTGTGTAGGTCTCAGTGGACGGGCCCATCTCTGGGCATGGCTGGGGTGTACTTGCCAGGCAGGCCAAAGCAAGACTCAGTGAGGTGCTGCTGCCATGAGAACATCAGGAGAGATGGGGCCTCTGGAGGCACCTGGGACAAGAAGGGAGCTCTCTGCAGATGGGTGCTTGCCTGCCTAGGGCAGTATTCCTCCAGTCCCTCTGTCCCCCTGTTGCCTGCAGGGAGGGTGACTGGCATTTCTATACCCAAAGCTGTGGGTGAAAGGGGCAGAGGACACTTTGGGAAAGGGGGCACTGGAGGTGTGGGGCATGACTCTAGAGCCTTTCCAGGCCCCTCAGGATTTTAGGTGCCTGGTATCGGTGTCCTAGTGCCCCCTGACCATTGATCTAGGCCCCTAGAGCCCCCATGGTTCAGGATACCCCATCTGTATCTCTCTCTGCTGTTGCTCTGTCCTGACCCACAGCATTTCAGGTTTATAAGTGGCAGTCAAACTCCCCCTGTGCCAAGGTCCCTCTGGGACTCCAGGTTCCTTTCTTAAGGCTCTCAGTGCTCTTTGGACTGTGGGGGCCACTCACTGGCTATGTCACTGCTATGGCTGCAGCTTCCACTTGACTTGTCCAGAGGTGTGGGTAGGGAGCATCCTGGGTCTGTCTGACAAACCCTAGGTTGTGGCCCTACTGGGTGCTTTTGTTTCCATGGCCTGCCATTTATAAACCTGAAATGCTGTGGGTCAGGACAGAGCGGCAGCAGAGAGAGATACAGATGGGGTGTCCTGAACCATGGGGACTCTGGAGGCCCAGGTCAATGGCTATGAGAGATTGGGACACCGACACCGGGCACCTAAACTCCTGAGGGGCCTGGAGAGGCTCTAGGGACATCCCCCACACCTCCAGTGCCCCCTTTCCCAAAGTGTCCTCTGCCTCAGACACTTAGTACAAGGGTCCCCTCACCCATAGCTTTGGGTGTAGAAATGCCAGTCACTCACCCTTCCATGGCCTATGGCCCTTGCTGGCATCTGCTCCTCTTTCTCAACCCCTTCACCCCTGCTGCTTTTCACAACCGGTGTGGGGACCAGGGCTTAGGAGCTGAAAGGTGTCACTCCCCCTGGCTCCCCTCTCTCTGCTTCCTCCTGATTTCTTCAAAGTGGGGGTCCCGGAGGCTCTGTCCGCAGCCCCTCTCTTTTCTTTGCCTCTCTACCTTCTTTCTGGGAGACTGTACCCCACATTCCTGCTTCTGCAACCACTCCCATCCTTGGGCCCCTTATCTAAGTTCCCAATGCCCTCCACCCCCACCACATACTGGCATCTCCTACCAAGATACGCCACCCCTCTGGATGCCACATACACCCTGCCCCCTGCAGAGTTGCTGCTTGGAATAGTCCCTGTTCCTTCAGAGGTGCTTCTTCCTCCCAGGCCTGAGCCAGAGCTGGGGAGTGTCAGGACTTCCCGGCCCCCAGGATGGAGGAGACAAGAAGAGCCCTCTCCCAGGGTCCCCACCCCAGGTGTGAAGAGCAGCAGAGATGGAGGGACTGAGAAAGAGCCACGTGTGGCAGCCAGGGGAGAAGGCTGTTGACATTTAGGAATGACTTCCTGGAAGAGGGGGACACGTGATTTAGACCTCAGAAAACAGTAGCCTCTTGCAGTGGTGATTGTAACAGTGAGAAATGAGAAACACGGACACTCAGCAGGAGACCGCATCCACGCGCCATGGAACATTCTCACACAGAGCCCACGCTGCTGCTAAAATGAACCAGCACAGATACCTGTACATCTCAGCAACACAATGTTGGGTGAAGGGTGAACTGAAGGCTGATATGTGAGGCCCAGTTCAATTTACATAAACCCTAAAGACAAACAAAACAATACTCTGTATTATTATGGATACAGATACTTATGGGAAGAAAAGAAACACGTGTGAGGGTGATAAACACCAGATTTACCTTTGGGGAGCGAGGGAGCAAAACAGGGCACGAGAGGGAACTTAGTTGTGGCTGTGCTCTATTTCTTTGAAAAAAAGAGAGAAAAAGGGATCTGAGGCAAATATGGCAAAATGTGAACATCTCTTTCAATTTGGGTGATTATAGGTACATGGGCACTTGCTATATTATTTTCTTCTTATCTGTGCATTATTCTGTAACTAGAAATTTGAAAAGAAGTTAAAAGACCATGAAGGGAGGTGGCATTCTACACACAGACTGATCATTCCCTACAGGGGCCTGGTGTGAACCACGGGGCACCTGGGACGACAGGGCACAGCTGGGCAAGGCTGGAGCAGGGGTTGGTTGGCAGGGCAAGGCGATGGTAGTGGGCTTGGGGTGGTTCTAAATACCGGGTTGGGTGGGTTTCTAAAGGGGCACATGTGGACTTTCTCTTGTCTGCCTATTTGCTTCCCCTTACGCCCTCCACACCTTTCCCTACCCCTACCACAGCCTCTGGCTGCGTGATTTTCAAGTTGGCGATTTATTCACTTATCTTGTACTGAGCATCTACTACAAAAGCAACTGCTCACATGGCACTCACCATGTTAGAGTCACACATAATATCTCACTGAAGTCTTATAACACCCTGTAGCTCTCATTATAACCATCACCATCATCCCTATTTTATAGATAAGGAAAGAGAGGAACAGAGAGGTCCTGGGATTTGCCCCAAGTTACACAGCATGTAAGGAGCAGAGCTGGGATTCCTACCCAGGCTATCTGGTGCCAGAGCCTGTGGCCCTTGCTGTTGTGCTCTATTGCTCTTCATATGCCAGGCACTGTGCTGGGTGCTGTGGATTCGGTGACAACACAACCAGCACAGCCCTGCCCTTGCAGAGCTTCTGGGCCAGTGGGGGAAGTCAGACACCAAACCAAGCAACACACAGATGTGATTACAGCTAAGGACATAGTAAAGGAAGAGAGCCTGTGCCCCGAGGGAGAAAAGACAAAGACACACTGAAACTGAGGCATCTGGGAAGGCCTCTCTGAAGAGGGGACACTGATGCTGGGACCTCAAGGATGAGGAGTTAACCAGGAGGGGTCGGGGAAGGCAGGCCAGAGAGAGGGAAGAGTAAATGCAAGGACATGAGGGGTGTGGGCAAGGAACCCGCAGAGGGTCAAGGGGGACAGAGCGTGCAGTGAGCAAAAGGCAGGGCAGCCAAGCCATGGGGCCAGAGGGGAGGCAGCCCATCACATGGGGCCCTCCTTACAGGAGGGGGACCACATGTCCAGGTTTGTCCCCACTGTCCTGAATCATGCCTCTGGCTCAAGCATAAATATTTCTAGTGTCTCGTTTTGGTTTGGACAATAACAAATTTGAAGGTCACCTTCTCATAGGCCATGGTGGAGAGTTTGGATTTTGTTCCCAGGGCAGTGAGAAAGCATTGAGGGGTTTTCATAGAGAGTGACACTCTAATTTATAATGTATAAAGGTTATTCTGGCTGCTGTGTGGAGAAAGCCTGCAGGGGAACAGGAGGGAGGCCATTGTCCCTTTCCTGACTCAGCTGCAGAGTGTGGAGGGAACAGGCCTGGGAAAGGCAGGGGAGGCCCCCGGCTTGAGCCTGCTGAGGTTGCAGCCATGGGTGAAATGACTCAGGGTAAATTTGTCCCCAGAAGCCCTGTTCTCTTTCTCCTCCCGGTGCTGACCCAGCCCCAAGGCTTCCAGGAGGGCCCGCAGGTATGGGAGGAAGTCCCTGAGAACAGCTGCCCACCTCCCAGGTCTGCAGCGACCCTTGTGGAAGAAATAGGAGAGTATTTCAGAAGTACTGAAAGACTCAGGAAAATTAAGAAAGACGATGAACAACATTAACTTTCCATTTGATAATCTGCCCCTTTCCCTTTCTTATCCACTCATAGCCCCTCCCCCAATTCCAAGAGGAGATTGCAGAAGTTAGAGCTCAGGGCATTCACAGATACCAGCTGGGCAGGGTCCCCACACGGGGCCAGCTTCCAAACTGAGTGAGTGCTGGGAGAAGGCAGGTGGCTTCCGGTGCCTGCTGATGTACATGTTGACTGGCCAGGGCTTGCTGCCCATGAATGAATGTAGGCCCACCCTGTCTGTGTGCCCACCTCTGGGGGTTGGCATGTATATCTGGGGGCGGTGTGTGTGTGTTAAGGTAGGTGAGCACATACACTGCTGATTACATACTATGGGCAGATGCCTGCACAGAGTTTCACGGACCTTTTATATTTAGTGGGGTCCAGAGTGTAAAACAAGCCCAGGCTTGTAATGACAACGAAGGGGGTGAGGGGACCCAAAAGTTAGAAGCCTGTAAAACACATCCTGCAAGCACGAAGAGCCTCTTGTTCGTCCCCCACAAAGCCAAGCCACTCATCTAAGAGTCCAGGGAGGCTGCATGTTCAGGTGGAGAGCCACTCTCCAGCAGGGAGGGCCATCCAAGCCTGGGTGCCAGGAAGGCACAGCCACAGGCTCAGGAGGGAAGAGAAGGGGCTGGTGGGAGAGGGGTCACTCACCAAGTGGCAGGACGAAGAAGAAGGGGAACCAGCAGAGCACGAAGACTCCCACGACGATGGCCAGCGTCTTGGCCGCCTTCTTCTCGCGGGAGAACTTGAGCAGGCGCACGGACAGCGAGCTGCGGAAGGTGTGGCCCTTGGCGCTGCGCAACCCGCGGTGCGCCCCGTCCGCGCCCGAGGTGGCGCCGCGGCAGTGGATGCGCAGCACCACCTCCGAGGCCTTGCCGCGCTCCCGCTTGACGCCCGCCTCGAGGCTGCGCGTGGTGCTGCGCGCGACCACGTACACGCGGCAGTACATGACGATGATGACGGCCATGGGCAGGTAGAAGGAGCACACGGAGGAGAAGACGGCGTAGCCCACCTCCTCCGTGATGCTGCAGAAGCGTTCGTCAGGGGGCACCGGCTCCTTCCAGCCCAGCAGGGGCCCCACGGACACCACGAGGGCCACGGCCCAGAGCATCGCCAGGATGGCGGCCGCCTTGCGCTCGGTCATGATGGTGGGGTACTTGAGCGAGTGGCGCACGCCCACGTACCGGTCCACGGAAATGGTGCAGAGGCTGAGGATAGAGGCAGTGCAGCACAGCACGTCCACCGCGGCCCACACGTCGCAGAAGGCCCGGCCGAAGGCCCAGAAGCCCAGGACTTCCATGGTGGCCGAGAAGGGCAGCACCGTGGTGCTCAGCAGCAGGTCGGCCACGGCCAGGTTCACGATGAAATAGTTGGTGACCGTCTGCAGGTGGCGGTTGCAGGCCACGGAGAGGATGACCAGCAGGTTGCCCGCCACGGCCATGAGGATGAAGGCGGCCAGGAAGACGCCCACGCCCACGCCCTGCGCGCTCACCACCAGACCCCCGACGGCCGCCGTGCCGTTCACCTCGCCGCCGGCGCCCGCGGCCCCCGGCTCCCCGGCGGAGCTCCGGTTGTCCTCGCCGCCGCCCGCGCCCACCACGCCGCCGCCGCCGCCGCCGCCGCCCGCGGCCCCCGGCACGCCGCCCACCGCCGGGCCCTCGGAGGCGGCCGCGCCGCCCGCACCGCTCCCTCCGCCGCCCGCGCTGGAGCCCGCCGCGCTGCTGTCCGGGCGGGGTCCCTCGAAACTGACGCTCAGTAGATCGCGGAAAGTCATCTCAACGAGCGGCCGTCGGGGGCCGGGCCCGGGCGCAGGACCGGTGACTGTCAGGGAGGGGGGCGCCGGGCATAGCCGCGGGGCTCCGGTGCAGCCCCGCGCGCCGGTACCGTCGGAGTCCTGCCCACGTTCCCGCTCCGCGGAGGAGTGCGGCGGCGGGGGCGGCGGCCGGGGCGCCGCGGGCTCCCCGAGGCGGGCGCGGAGTGGGACGGCGGGGCCGGGCCGCGGGCGCGCCGCTCTCTGAGCGCCTAGGCGAGCGGCTACGGCGGCGGCTCCCCGCCCGGGCGGTGCAGGCGGCGGCCTCCGCGGCGCTCGCGCCCGGGCGCGGGGGGCGGGACGGAGGAGGGGCGGCGGGGGAAGGAGAGGGGGCGGCCGGCGCCGGGGGGAGGGGACGCCACATTCGCCGGGGGTAGGGGCTGTGCTCTCCGCGCCAGCGGGCGTCCGGGGTCCGGGCGAGGTGGGGTGCCTGGGCGCACCCGAGCCCGGCAGCAGCTGCCAGCTTCGCCGCGGGTGCCCACGACCGCCCTCTCGCCTCGTGGTCCGCTCGGTGATCCCTCCCGCGCCCCTCCCCGGCCCCGCTCCCTTTCCCTCAGCTCCGTCCCCCCCTCCTCCCGCCCTTTCCCCAGCCTCTCGGTGACTTGCTAGTGCCCTTGGGTGCGCGGAGCGTAGAAGGCGCGGTTCCCGGGTCCCCGGGCTCCCGGCTCTGGCCGCCAGAGAGCAGCAAGTGCCCGGGATCTGCGGCCTGCGGACTGAGCCGCGCAATGGCGTGCGAGTCGCCTCCTGTGTCTGCCTTGATGGATCTGTCGCATCTCTTCCTTCCCTCAGGTCGCTGGACAGGGGAAGGTCTGAAACACTTCTGTCCAATGCGGTGTCGAGGGAAGAGCCCCGGAGGGGGTCAAATGACTGTCCTGGCTTGGGATGGGCGAAGAAACAAGAGACTCTATGGTGGCAGACCTAGGAGCCTGACCATGACACATCGGTTTGCATATACTAACTTCTGTACTGTGACTTCACTCCATATGAGATGTCGGAATAAAGCTTCTTTGCCCCACGAAATAAGTGGCCTCTTTCTGGGGAAGGAGGGTTTAAGTGCTGGAGGGTGGGAAAGGGCACTGGGCGTGATGGTTGAGGGTGGGGGTGCAGACAGTCTGGCTCCAAATCTAGGCTCCAGCTCCTATTAGCTGTTGACTTTGTGCCTCAGTTCCTCATCTGTCAAGTGAGCGTAAGAGTAGTGTCTGCTTAATGGCATCAAGGTTAGGCCCCAGAGCAGCGCCTGCTTTGTTAGCTGAAAGGGGCTTGGAAGGGCAAGATTTGAACAGGGAGCACAGAGGGCAGGAGGGGTGTGGAGCTGATATGAACTGTGGATGGAGGTGGAGGGGAGGGTTTGAGGAGCCTCTTGCTGACTAGGTAGGACTGGGTAGGGAGAAACAAAATGAGATTATTCATTTGACCAAAATAAAAATACTAACCAGACTGCTGTCACGGGGTGGGCACTGTGCTGGACACTCTAGGTGGCAGGGAAAGGGGGAATTGCGGGGAGGATAGCACCGTGGTGTACATGCAGGATGAGGAAGGCTTGTGCCATGCCAGGGAGATGAGAGCCCATTTGGAGAGGTGTCGGAGAAGAGGTGGAGAACTCAGGGCCTTTTGTACCCACTGGCTGTGGATGACACGGGCAGGATGCCTGCCAGTCCTAGTTCAGAAGGTGCTTTGGAGAAAAAACAGAAAATTTTGAGAGATGGGTAACCCCCTGGCCCCCTCTTTCCCAGCCCAGGAAGCCAAAGCTGTTATAGTCATAGTTTGGAAATACCTCTTCCAAGGCCCTTCCCAAGTTTCCCCATTGCATCTTCCATCTTTACTGGGGTCTTTGGTAACTGACCAGAGATGGAATGAAAGCAAGGTGAGCCCTGGAGACGGAGCTGGCCCTTGGGTTCTTTGTGATCCGGTGGCGTGGCTTCTATTTAAGATGGAAAACTAAACACCTGTGCTTACCTTTAGAGTGAGAGTAAAGAAAAAGGAGAGGTTCATCCTGCAACTAAGTTAACTCCTAGGCTGTTAAACCTGGCTCCAGCCCCTAAGGAGGAGGCTTGAAGGAACGCTACAAGAGGTCATGAAGGGCTTGAGGAGATCTGGACCGATGCCTCTCTGCAGACTGTGGTTGTCACTTTCAGAGTCAGCACGCTGCATGAAAAAGAATGCTGGTGGCGAAGGCGTTCCTGACATACCCTGTTTGTGGGGATGAGCCAGTCAACCCCCAGTTCCCTTCCACCCTACCAAACCTGAGCAACCTTCATTATTCATTCGACACAAGTTAACTGAGCACCAGCTTATGGCAGGAGCTGCTCCTAGCACTGGGGATATGACGTTGAATGAAGCAGTCCCTGCCATCCCGAAGCTCCCATTCAAATGGCAGGGAGTGTACCTGGAAGAGTCAGGGGGAAAGCTTTTCCATTGCTATGGACAAAAGTTATCTCTGGGTTTGACATCTGGGTCCTGGAGATTATCTTCAATTAAATATTCAAAGAAAATCCAAATCCAAACTCTTCTAGTACCTCCTCACCTCTGAAGAGCAGCGGAGCCTGAAAGGGTACAAAATCAAGCATGTCACTGGCAAACAAGGCTCAAGCTGCCCCTTCCTGGGGTCAGGCCCTCTGACGGACAGGGACTTCCATCCTATTCTTTAGTTGCAAAGGGATCTGTGGCCCTCGCCTGACCTTTAAGCTTCCTGTGGGCTGACCCTACCCCTGGCTACAACCTGACCTACAACCTAAACCCTAATTGTGTCATTTATCCCACATGTGTACTGTGACCAGCAGGGACACTGGCTGAAGGGGTGAAGGCTCAGTGCTACCCTCTTCCAGGACAGCGGAGTAGTGCTCAGGACTGGCCAGGTGGCCATGGGTTGGGGATTAAGTGGGGAAAGGCCGTTGTCTCTGCAGGAAGGAGGTACTTCGCAATCCATCCTCGCAGCTCCATCCCCGTGTCAGAGAGGCTGCAGGGGACTTGAGGCCAGTTTGTGATTTGATTATTTATGCTAATTTTTGCCTAAAATGAATGGAGTTAGAAGTGAGTGACTGTATTTCCCATCGTAGTAGAAACGGTAGAGATCGGGCATGGGTGCCAATGGAGGGATGTTCCTACCCAGAGCCTGGCAAGCAGCCCACTGCTTGGGGGCCCTTGGAGTGACTGCTTGGTTTGCAACTGTGTTTGCTTCTGCTCCTAAGAAATATTCTTTTCTTTCTTTCTTTTTTCTTTTTTTCCTTCAGGAGAGGAAATAAGCTGGGAAGCAGGATGTTGGATAAATGTGGAAGATCCACTAGGGTGGAAAACTCTGAGCAGAGATTAGTTTTGGTAAGTTAAAAACTTGATTTGCCATTTGCTCAATGTCCAATGTGAATGTACCTGGTTGGGCAGCTCTCATGGACAGAGCTCCACGGGGCAAGGGCAACTCAGGGATCCAAGCTCCTTCTAGTGTGTGGCTTCACTGTTTCTTAGAGCCTGGGAATTCCCTAGGGACCTGGAGTCCTCTTCTGGATTCTCCACATTCAAAGGCCCAAAGAACAAAGGGGGAGTGTGGACGATTACACAGACGTTTTAGGAGGCAAGCACAACACCTGTGTCCAAGACCATGCCTCCACTTAGATGTAAGGGGGAAATGTGGGTCAGCCAAGTGCCCAGGGCAAAAAGGGAATAGATTTGATGGCCATCCAGCCTGTCCATGCTGCAGGACAGCAAGAGTCCCAGGAAGACTCGACTTGGGCATTAGTTAGGCAATGCCCGATGGATGGATGGTGAAAAGAGCACATAGATTGACTGCTCTGAACTTGCAGCTAATACTCAACCCAAGCCCAGTGGACACTTGTCCTGTGGCCATTCCTTCCAGACCAGGCCCAACATGCGTATTTCCAGCATGGCTTATTAAAAAAGGGTTAGAGTGAGAATGCCATTTAGGAATGAGCTGGTGACAATGACAATTCAACTCACTCAGCTGTGGGAATGCAAAAGGAGAAATAAGGTGGGCAGTGGAGACTCAGTTGCATTGTTTCAACCTTCATGGAGAGTAAGAAACCCCTCTGGTAGAATCCACCCAGTACCAATGGGAATCTCCGTTAGTGCCTGAAATTCCACCCTTATAATCTGGGTCTTTTAACTCCAAAAACCAGTGTTTTTCATTACATCACAAATTCTTTTACCTCCTAGCAGAGGTGACATACAAGGTTGATATCTCCTTCAGTCCCTGAGATCTGATTATTGCGGGATGGAGAACTGGGCCAAGTGGGGAAGATATTCCATGGGGATATTCTGTGGCAATGAAGAGAAAGATGAGAAGGTTCCAGGGATAAACTTTGCTAACCTGATAAATTCTCTGACCCTGAAATGGAGCAGCAAATGCGAATGATGGAGATTTCCTAACACAGAATTAAAATAAGTCAGTCAATTCGGAGGAAGCGGCCTATAAGCAACTTGAGAGGCCAGCAGGGTTGCAGGCCTCCAGTCCCGATCAGGGAGTCGAGGCGGCTCCTGCTGGGATGTCCGCCCTCCAGCTCGCAAATGAGATGGCCCCGAGCCATTTTCCATTTCCTCTCTCCTGGGCCAAGATTCTCTCTCTGGAGGAGATAGTGAAGAAAGGAGGATTTCCTTTGAATGATTCCCTGGAGGAACAGAAAGATGGAGGAGGCAAAAAATCCCAAGTGTCCCAGGAAAAAAATGAGGTGAGGCTGGCCTCCTTTCGCATTCCCCATGCCTCGTCCTTGAGATCCTACCGGTTCTCCCTCGCTCTCTCCTCTGCGAGTTCATCACTTAATCTCTCTAACCCTCCATTTGTAAAATGGTGATAACTCTGTCCCATGTGATCATTAAGTGTCTGCAGAAACACCATTTACCTCCTAATCTAGGTCCCCTTGTCTCTGATTTATTCCTCTGTAGAGCAGTTTTGTAATTCTATTGTTTACCTGTGGTACCTGGAGATAGGGACCTACTTGGGCTTTAAAGTGACTGTGGCATTTTGTCTTTTTGTGCTCAGTAGCTAGTGCAGTGCTGGCCTCTTGAAGTTCAGTGAATGTTTGTTGAGTCAGGGAGTGAAAGCATGAATCAGCAAATGAAGAACTGAATGAATGAATGAACGTATGAAGGGCTGTGTACCTTTAAGTGTCACTGAGGGTTAGAGTACAAGTCTCTGTTCCAGAGTGCCAGCCTTTTGCAAGAGATGACTAGGGATGGCTTTCACACATTCTAGGGAACTGCCTGTCTAGGGCACGAGTGGGGACCTTTCTCCTAGGAGGAGTGCTTCTGAGAGGCACCAACAGGGAGCTGGATTAGAGTGCTACATGCCCCTGCTCCCAAAGAGGGACTAGGAGGACCCCAGAGTCAGAATGTGCCTAACATGTGCTTATAGTTCTTGGCTTGGGTTGTTGTTTAGGGCCTCAGGCCTTTGAAGGAAGGTGGTCATGGACACTGCAGGACCCCGTGCAGCTCTGATCTGGGAAGAAGGCTGCTCTGGGTCCATAGTAGAGGAGCGTTGATGACTCACTCAGCTAATATCTTTGAAATCATCTGGTTCCACCAACTGGCTACCTTGAGAGTGACAGAAATTATCTGAGTAAAGGTTACAACCAGATTTTTTCCCATTTTGTATTTTCAAAACCAGAGGCTAAATGTTGGTATTTTATAATGGCTTCTTTGAATCCTTCCAGAGATCTGTTCTTTGGTGGTTTAGTTAGGATCATAGCCTTGTGTAGTGGGTTGAATGATGGCCCCCCAAAAGATATGTCCACATGCTAATCCCTGGAACCTGTGAATGCTGCATTATTTAGAAAAAGAGTCTCTGCAGATGTAATTAATTTGAGGATCTAGAGACGAGGAGATTATCCTGGATTATCCAGGTGGACCCTGAATTTACTGACAAGTATCCTTATAAGAGTGAGCCCGGGGCAGATGACACACAGACGAACAAAGGAGAAAGTGATGTGAAGACAGAGGCAGAGGTGGAAGTGACTGGACTACAAGTCAAAGAAGGCTAAGGAGTCCCAGCGGCCACCAGAAGCTGGAAGAGGCAAGGAATGGACTCTCCCCTGGAGCCTTTGGAGGGAACTTGGCCCTGCTGACACCCTGAATTTTGGATTTCTGGACTCAGAACTGTGGGAGAATAAATTTCTGTTGTTTTAAGCCACTAGTCTGTGTTAATTTGTTATAGCACCAAAGAAAACTAATATAGCTTGGTTGAGATTGCGTAGTTGGCCCAGTGATCTGCGGAAGCATTTCCTTTACAGTGTCACAAATGGTGTCAAGACCTTTTTCTGGTGTATGCATCAAATGCAATGGAGAAGGTACAGGTATATCACAGCAGACACAACATGATTATGGTAGAAAAGTCCTTTGGAACCTCCAGAAATAGTCCCTCTGGCATATATTTGAATTACAGTAGTCCTCGCTCCCCTTAGCCACAGAGGATATGTCCCGAGCCCCCGGTGGATGCCTGAAACCGTGGATAGTACTGAACCCTAAGCAACTTTTTCAACTTCGCTGGAAATGTGGCAGCAGCTTCTTTATTGGCAGATGCAGCCTCTCCAGTAATTTTTATATTTCAGTCTAAACCTACTCCTGAATCTGTGCAGCCAGCCCTTACTTGCAGTAAATGGCTCAGTGTCACTCATTTCAGGGGATCCCTTGCTGAAGTCTTCACAGAGGCTGAATGCTTTCTGGCACAACACATTGCTGTCAACTGGAACACATTTTCCGTTAATGTCTCTGCCCAAATCTTAGCTAAGCACTCACCATGCACTGTGGTGGTGACTTTTACAGTTTGAGGGGCAAGCGGCAAAACCAGCACAATTTTCTTGTTCCCTCCTCATAATTTCACAGATGTGTTCTTACCTTACGTAGATCTTAGCAAACCTCAGCATATGATGTTTTTTCTTTTTCTCTTCTTTTTAAAAAATCCTCACCCGAGGATATTTTTTCCATTGCTTTCCAGAGAGAGTGGAAGGGGGTGGGGGGAGAGAGAGGGAGGGAGAGAGAGAGAGAGGAAGGGAAAGAAACATCGATGTGAGAGAGATACATCGATCGGTTGCCTCCTGTACGTGCCCGGACAGGGGATTGAACCTCAAACCCACAACCTAGGTATGTGCACTGACCGGGAGTAGAACCTGCCACCTTCTGGTGCACACAATGATGCTGAAAGATAGATGCATGCTTGCAAAGTGCTATAAGCTGAGTCACACTGGCCAGGGTTCAGCTTATTTCTTTTACTTTTATTCCTTTTTGCACTAACTTATTTTTTTAAAAATGATATAAAACACTTGATTCCAAAATTCCATACCATCTTCCAAGTTCTCCCTTTCTCTTTATTGTTAACCATTTTAAAAATTAGTTTTCGGCTTACCTTCCGCTAAGGACTGAATGTTTGGTTACCCTCAATTTTATATGTTAAAACCCTAATCCCATGCGATAGTTATTGGAGATGGGGCCCTTAGGAGATAATTAGTTCATGAGGTAGAGCCCTCAGGGCAGGATAGCCCTCTATAAGAAGAGACATGGCCCTAGCTGGTTTGGCTCAGTGGTTAGGGCATCAGCCTGTGGACTGAAGGGTCCTGGGTTCGATTCCGGCCAAGGGCACGTACCTTGGTTGCAGGCTCAATTCCTGGTCCCAGTTGGCGTGCAAGTGGGAGGCAACCAATTGATGTTTCTCTCTCTCTCACACTCTCTCTGAAAAGAAATGGAAAAAATATCCTCAGGTGAGGATTAAAAAAAAAAGAGACCTGACCGAGCTTGCTTCCTCCCGCTCTCACCCCTGCGGGATGCGGCAGGAGGGCTGCTGTCTACAAGCCAGAAGTGGGCTCTCGCCAGACACCGGTCCTGCTGGTGCCTTGATCTTGGACTTTCTGCCCCCAGAACTGTGCGAAATAAATATTTGTTGCTTAACAGAGAATACCCTTCTTGTTTTAAGGTCAGCTGATTAGCAAACTTAAGGATTATTGATTGTAACACCTTGAGAGAAAAAAAATTGATTCCTGGCCGGGGCCACTGTCTGCATGGAGTGCACATTCCCTCCATGTCTTTGTGGCTTTTCTCCGTGTTCTCCAGTTTCCTTCCCCATCCCAAAGATGTTCCTTTTAGGTGAATTAGCGTGTCTAATTGTCTCAGTCTGAGTGAGAACCTGATATTTCAATGTAGCTCGGTGAGGATTTCGTATTTCGGGTATACTGAGAAAAGTAATTCAGCCTGAACTAATTTCTCCCTGATGAAAAAAGTGGGGTAAAAGCCACAGTGTCATTTCTTAAGCAGATGTTGTCTATCATTGTCTTGGGAGACTGCGATGGCTGTGCTCTGAAAGATAGACACATGTTTGCAAAGTGCTATAAACTATATACTTCCTCTCAAAATTTACAAAGCCCGTTGCTTTAGTAGAAAAGAAATCTTTTATCTTTGTTTACCCATATGTCCCAATAATAAATGTTATGCTGCTGTTAATATCCATAGATAATTCCCACTACTTTGGGAATTATTTAGCAGCAGAATTCTTGGCTTGTGACTCAAGAATTGGGCAGTGGCATGTCGTGGAGAGAGTATGGGACCAAGAGTCAGGAAAAAGGGCGTTAAACACAACCCAGGGTATGTCAGTTGCTCGTTACGTGATCTGCAGCTGGTTACCCTAACTTTCAGGGGCTCTATTCCCTCATCTGAAAAATGAGAGCAATTCCTATGTCCTTAGGCTGCTGGAAGATTAAACAGGATAAAAAATATGGAATTTAACTTGAAAGGGTGATAAGAATATATGTATAGTTTCAGTTAGGGTACCCCAAGAAGTAGACTCGGAGACAAGGATTCAAGTACAAGTAGTTTTTTGGGGAGGTGATCCCAGGAAACACGAGTTAAGGAGTGGGGAAGAGAAGGGAAGGTGAATTATCAAACCAGTTACTACTGTGGGCAACTGGGGCTCGATCCCCCTGGAGCTCTGGGAGACTGTGGAAGAAGAGGAACCTCAGAGTTACCCCATAGTGGGGTGAGGGGGTGGATATCTATACACCCATTCCCACCAGTCATTGGTATGGCTGTTGGGTGGATGTTAATTCCTTGTCACTGTAGCCAGTTCCCTACTCATGCAGGGAGAGCTCCAGCAGCCCA
Source organism: Miniopterus schreibersii (assembly GCF_964146895.1). Lineage (NCBI taxonomy): Eukaryota > Metazoa > Chordata > Mammalia > Chiroptera > Miniopteridae > Miniopterus > Miniopterus schreibersii. Next base: position 65,311,325 of record NC_138110.1, read on the forward strand.
AGGGAGTCCCTAAGAAAAGAGCTGCAGGTGCTGGCAGGTGGGAGTCACGAAATAGGTGGTCTTAAGGGCATGCGGGTGGAGCACTGAGAGCACCTACTGCATTAATCATCTACCTAGTCCCATTTCAAACAGTATGCTAATACTCATCAAGATATACATTTGGATAGAGCCACTTTACTGGTTCCCCAAATGTCTTTCCAAATATTATCTCAAGACCTAGTTTGTCGATGGGGCAGCTCCAGCCCACACTTGGCTCTCAACTCCTGCCACCCTATGACGTGGGCCTAGTTCAGCCTTCTCGTACTTGCTCTTCCTTTGCCCGCCTCTCCCCCACCTCCCTCCTGCTTCTAGCAAGGGGTTGGGAATGCCTGCAGTCTCAGGAAGGACTTGTTAACTGATGGAATTAAATCCAGGATGAGTCTTGGTTTTTCACTTGTATATATTCTCATTTACATCCAGAAACTTCATTTAGGAGGCAGAAACCTCCTGATGAGAATGGTGCAGGCCTGCATAGATAAAACTCATGGATGAGAGCCAAGCGTCTTCTTAGAAATTAGATTTCATCTTTTCCCCTAGCAAAAATGCTTAGTGGAATTACTCACATGGAGCAAAACAAATTGGCTTGAGTTACTTGCCACTCTAAAGCAACCCTCCTGGGACATTTGTGTTTTCAAAACATGTTCTTATCTCAGAATCTCCTCTCCTCCCAGATGCCAAGTCCTCCTACCCCTGGTCTCTACCTCTTGGTTGCCAGCCCTGTAGTCTGGGTCAGGGCTCCTTTAGCCCTTGCTGGTTGGGCTGACTGTCCAGGTATCTCCTTCTTTCTCCCTAACCTGTGTGGGGAACTTCCAAAACTGCTTCTCAGCTGGGAAAGGGGACCTTGCCAACAGAAGACAACCCACTGGCCTAAGACCTGCTGTGAGTTAGGGGGCCAAGAGTGACGCAAGATGGTTCTTCCCTGCGAGCATTTCTGTCTCCTTTTCTTCCCCATGTGGCCTGCCATGTGGAGGCCATACGCACTCCTGGGAAACAATAGAGTGGCTTGATTTTTTCCATTGTCTTTTTTTTTTTTTTTTGGTTCATAGGAGGTGAAAGCCCTAGAAAACTCAAAAACAGTGCCTAGAACAACCTGCTGCATGTTCTCAAGAGCACCAGTGATATGCTGGTGGCTTTATTTATTGACAGCTCGCAACAGAGCTGCCTGCATTTTTTCCCACTCCACTGACTGACTTTTTGATGGATTTGACTGGTGGTTTTGGCATCACGTAGGCACAAACTTGAGCTGGGCTCCGTAGAGGCGGTGAAATCAGACATGAATAATAATCATAATAAACCTTCACAACATTTGAATGTTTCCAAAGAGATTTTTATGCATTTACCTCGTTCCATCCTAAAGTGCCAAGTGACATAGGCAAGGGGGGGGGTTGTGGCTCCCATTTTCCTCGTGGGGAGCATAGGTCTAGAGATGGGTATCGGCTTGTCCCCAGCCCTGATTCCTTGTCTGGGGCTCTTTCCACATGGGGGGTGGGATGGAGAAAGAGAGAGAGACAGAGAGAGAGCGAGAGAGCTGCCTGGTGCGGCCTGCATGGCAGGAGGATGGTTAGAGACCCTTTAGAACATTTGCTTGGGCAGGGCCAGTCGGGCTCGGGATATCGGGTTCTGAAGAGGAAAACAAACATCGGGGCGCTGGGCCACAGCCTGAGACCGAGATCCTGGTGAGTAGAGGTCATCCCAGGACTTTGCAGGGCTCAAAAGAAAAAGCCTGCAGGGCACTTCATCTGCTCATCTCTTAGGGCTGGTGCCAGGCACAGCTATAAGGTGGGCACTCTTGGTCTTCAGGGTCCCTTCTGCCATGCCAACTTTTCGAACAGCTCCCACTGGTCTCTGGGCACATTTTTGCACCTCCTTGCCCCCAGCTCACTTGCCTTGGCTTCAGCTTGCTGGCCTCTCCCTCCCCTGGCCCACTATTTCCATTGCCCTTCCCCCCAGCAGAACTCCCTGCCCCGCCCCCTCCTCCCTGGGATCCAGCTCTCTGCTCCTGGGTGTAACACCTTCCTGGGCCCCTCTTCTCAGGTGAAATGCATGTGTTTTTACTGGAGTCTACTTGGGACGGCGTTCCCTTTTGCCTTGGCCCAAGGTGTCAACCTATGTTTGCTTTCTGTTGACCTTCCCTTGGAGGACCCTTCAAGTCCTGTGTCCTTCAGGATGGCTTTCTTGACTGTTCTGGTCCACCCTGATCCTGGGCTTCCGTGACCTACTAGGAAGCTGGGTTGCATGGGCTGGTGGCCCCCAGCTTCTCCTTTCTACTCCTTTGGAGCTCTCCTTCCCCCACCTCTTCTCTACCCACCTCCTTGCCGTCTTCTCCCCTCCTCCCACCCGTCATCACACACACAGTGGATTTCCAGCGTCCTCCTTATCGCCCCCCACCCTTCTCATCCAATCTTCTAGAGAACCGACATGGCCCTGCCCCTGGCTTTCTCACCTTGAGCCAGCGAAAGGGCGCCCTCATGGTGAAACTCTGGCCTCAGCTGGGGTAGGTCTGGGTGAGGCGGTGGGTTTATCTGAATGCTCCTGAAATATACTGGAGGTGGTGGTTCTGAGGATGTGACATGCACTGAATTGACTACTTTTATCATTTTGACATCTCTTGTCTCTAACTCTTGCCTCCCAGTAGACAGGGAGCCTCGTCCTGTTTGGGGGACTTGACACAGTGATCTAAATGGGGTGCTGTAGAGTGCTGAGTGGGATGGAGGAGGGAGCGGGTGTGGGCAGAACGGAGGTTGCTGCTCCTGTCCCTGCCCCTGCTGCCTGCATGGCCTCTGGGTGCCTCCTCTGCTTGGGGATGGATGTTTCCTTATGGCCCCCTCTGCTTATGGCCCCCAAGATCCCAGGCTGCAAGCCCCCCCCCCCCCCCCAGGTTACAGGCGGCTGGTGAGGTCAGCACTGGGTGGCCAGCTGGGAAGTGAGGGCAGGTGGCACTGGCCACTGTGGCCTGATGCAGGGCACAGACTCTAGGGCGCCCCTGGGGATGTGTCATCCCCCTGGGGATCATTGGGGTTCTGGGCCCTCCCCACCCCACCCCAATTTTCTTTTGAAGGACCTTACAAAGGCAAGGTCCCTCTCTCCTGCCCACTGTGCCAAATGTGAATCATATTTCATTATGGCATTTTCTTTCAGTGAAAAACACATAGTTTGACCAATTAAAGCCTCTTTTGGACGAAGCCCCTGACAGAATTAGAGAGGCAACAGGAAAGGACGTCCTGTTCCTATGGTTTTCGTTTCTCTCTCTCTCTCCTGTTTTTCTTTTTCTTTTTTCCCTTGGTCACAAGTTCAGATTTGAAGGGAATCAACTATGTGCATTCTGGCCTCTTGGCGGCTGTAGGGATCCAGCTCCCAGCTGTGTAGTCAGGGCCCCAGGGGCTGACGCCAGGCCTGAGGGGTAGAAATGGCACAGAGAGGTCTGGGTGAGCCCCCGGGTCTGGGAGAGGAAGAAGCGAAAGGGGGTGCCTGGGGCTCATGGGCTGCTCCTGCTGGGGAGGGGCAGGGGCTCTAAGGGAGCCCCACAGCGGAAGGGAGCCCACAGAGGAAGGGGCTGCTCAGGGGAGCAGGGAAGACGGGATGGAGAGGGCAGTGTGGTCTGGGCGCCCTTCACTGGCTGAGCCTGGGGGAGTGGGGGCCTGTGAGCATAAGCTAAGGAGCACTGCGACATGGATGGGACATGATTGGATGGAGAGGGTGAGATGATGGCCACATCTTTTAGCTCGTGCAATTGATGTGTGACTCCCGCTTTTCAGACCCTGCTATCAATACTAGGAATTTAGCAAAGACACAGAAGTGATCCCTCTTGCTGTGGGAATTCCAGTCTAGGAGGGAAGGCCATGAACAAGAAGTGATGAGCGCGGTGCATGCTCCAGAGGGGCCCCCTACTAAGGGTTTGGGCGTCTGGCGATGCTCTTGGACGGTTCTGACTAGTGCAAGATCTCTAGGGAGGCCAAGGAAGCCAAACAGAAGAGGGGGAGGTTTGAGACAGGGGGTCGAAAACAGGACTTAGAGCAATTCCTCCTTTCAGATGGCAGGGCCACTGAGTGGGCATCTCTGGCTGAAGGCTGGAGCACTTTATTGAGGCCACAGGTGGAGGAGCAGGATTGCAGGTTTGGACACAATGAATTTGGGTGCTTGTGGGACCCCATGTGGTGATGTCCAGAAAATGGTCAGATAGATAAGCTTGGCTTTCATTGCTGAGGGCCTATGAGTATTCCGGGTTGTGCCCATTAACACATATATGGCAGTTGAGGCCATGGGCTGGGGTCATTCAGTGAAAAGGTCGAATGGAAAAGAATGTCACAGAAATCACTGGCTTTCCCTCTTCTCTCCCCACCCCCCTCTTTTTGATAAAGCAGTACAAAATTAATTGACTTTTTGAGAAGATAAAATATGCACATGGTGAATATTTAAACAGTATGAGAGGGCACAGTGTATGGTGAATGGTGAGCCCCCTTCACACCCGATCCCCAGCTCTCCAGGCCCTATCCTCAGAAGCATACCAGTTTCTTATGTATTCTGGGAATGTCTAAGCCTGTAAAGAAAGCAATTTTATATAAATGTTAGCACATTTATTTTTTCCTTCTTTCTTTCTACATCTTTCTTTAAAAATGTAACTAACTACTTTGGTGATTATTTCTTTTAGTACTGAAAAAAAAAAAATCTCCTATTCTTTTATACAGTTTCATAGTATTCCATCATATGCATGTCTCATAATTTAATTAACCAGTTCCTTACAAGTGGGAATTCAGTAAGTTCCCAGGCTTTTGCTATATAAACAATACTACGAAAATATCTTCATATATACAGGCATCATCTAGGGATTAATTTTAGCTGTAAGTAAGAGAAAGTTCAAACAACAGAGATGCAAACAATATAGAGATTTATTTTTTGTCATGTCCTGAGAAATCTGGGTAGGCAAGTGCTGGCGTTAGTTTAGTGGCTCAATGATATCATGGTAAAGTCTCCATGTCCTTTTTCTCATGGTTACAAGGTGGCTGCTCCAAATCCAGCCACCACATCCACATTTAACTGAGTCTGTCATCCTTTTAAGGGGATTTTCTATAAGCCTTCCACTTTTTCCCCTTACATCTCATTGGCCAGACCGATGCCAAGAAACTACCCCTATCTCAAGGGAGGCTGGAAATGTCTTTTAGTTGGGCTCATTGCTCAGGTTCTACTGTAAAGAAGAAGGGAATGGACATTGGATATATGTCTAGTAGTTTTATCTCTAGTACCAACTCTTAGAAATGGAATTGCTGGGTTAAACCCTGCTATACAGTTAGCATTTTGATTATGCCACGCTGCCCTCCAAAGGGGTTTTGCCAGTTACACTTCTACGGTGCACACAGTGCCTGTTTCCCTAGCTCATTGCCCACAGACTGTTGCCAAACTCTTCACGTTTTGTTAATGTGATGGCTGAAAAATGATCTCTCATTGTTTTAATTTGCCTTCCTTTTATTGTGAGTGGGACTGAATTTCTTTTTATGGGCTTAAAAACACTGGCATTTAAAGGGTGATAGGAAAAATGTCATAAGAGAGACTGAGAAACAGTGCTTCGGGATGGAAGAGAAAACCAGGAGAGGTTGGGGCCGAAGGAGGGGAGGGAGGACCTTCAAGGGGAAGGGACGGTGTGAGATGCTGCGAAGAGGTAACATAAGGACAAAGGAATGCTCACGGCGTTTGGTAACATGGAGGCCACTTGGGACCCCAGACACGGTAGGCTGAGCTGGAGTAGAAACCAGGTGAGGCCCCTCACCTTTGAAGTATTACTTTTTCTGTTAACTCAATGGGTAAATGAATTCGGAGGGGTTAAATAACTTGCTCAAGGTCACAGAGCTTGTAAGGGGAAAGCTGGGATTTGAATCCAGGTGTGCTGGACCTGTGGCACCTCTGAGTGACTTTCACAGAGGCTCCGGTAGAGAGAGAATATTTGTTTAGAACTGCTCACTTCAGACCTGGAAGGGGCCTTTGACGCTATGGATCCACTTGCCAGATTTAACAAATGTGGGAACTGAGTACCGTTAAGGGGTAAGAGACTTGCTAGAAAGGGTGAGAGTTTTGCAAGAACCCAGGTCCTACTCTGATTCAAGGCATTTTGTAAGATGACTCCTTTCTCCAGAAGGGGCCACTAGTCAGTAGCTTGCACTAAGTAGAACTCAACCGAGTCAGCACCTTAAACAAAGCAATTTACCTGGGCTCTGAGGTGAGTCCCCAGCCCCTTGAAGGAGACATGGGTCCAACTTACGTCCTTAAAAAAGATCAGGCTGTTGTTAAAATTTGGGTCCCATCAGTAGGCCCATGGGAGTGGTCAGAGAGCTTAAAGCAGACCCTGTGGTCTACTCAGAATTGCTGTGTGATCTTCTCTCATGGCAGATCCTCTAAATTGCCCCCACCCGGAGTCACTAGCTTGTGGGTTATCATCTATCCTTGGCTCTCAGTAAAGCCAACCAGATGGCCATACCTCTGGCCTGTTTGATGGTTTATGCACCTATTCATTTTAAACATTTTTACAATTAGGCTTAAAATAACATTGTTATTCTAATAAAATAGGGATTATCACCCAGATAATCCCTGTTGAGGAGTTTGTTTAGAGTGGCAACGTGCCCAGCCTCTGAAGGCAAATCATGATTGGCTAAGCCAATTATGGTAATATGTTCTTTTTTGTGGTTTTGCTAGATACTCACTTTTCCAGAAACCCTTGCAACTGGATGGTGGAGGGGGTCACCTGATATAGTTCTGGCCAGTGATTATAAGAAATAGGTGTGGGAAGAGCACACACCGGCATTCAATCTTCTGCCTTCTTCTGGCCTTTAATGTGGACATGGTGCCTAAAGCTGAGGCGGCCACCTGGTAGCAGAAAGTGAAAATAAGACATGGAGCAGCCTGGGGATGGAGGAGCGGAAAGATAGGTCCTTGGTGACTTTGCTACTAACCCTGGACTCCCAATTTTCAGGTTTCTTGTCATATTAGATAATTAAACGGCTTTATTGTTTAAGCCACTGTTACAGTTTTCTGAGTATTTGTAGCTTAAAACATTCCTGTTATACTCTCAAATTTTTAATTTACACAAAGACTTAAATATTATTCAAGGAGTTGCACTCATATTAATACATATCTTGGAGACTTATTTTATCATCACATATAGGTCTGCCTAATTCTTTTCTTGTTCCAGGCCTGGAGTATTCCATTACAATAGACATACTCCAACTTATTGCTCACTTCCCTACTGGTTGAAAGTTAGCTTGTTTCCAGTTTTTTGCTTCTATACAGCAGAGCTGTAACTAACATCTCTTTTTAAAAGTCCTCATCTGAGGACATTTTTTCCATTGCTTTTCAGAGAAAGTGGAAGGGAGAGAGGGAGAGAGAGAGAGAGAGAGAGAAACATCGATGCGAAAGAGACACATCGATTGGTTGCCTCCCGCACGTGCCCTGACCAGGGCTGGATATCGAGCCTGCAACCGAGGTACGTGCCCTTGGGAGGAATCGAACCCGGGACCCGTCAGTCCGAGGGCCAACACCCTAACCACTGAGACATACCGACTAGGGCACTAACATCTTAGTCATATGTATTGGCCACTCTTGTCAGTGTATCTGATCTGAAGGTTAATTTGCTAACAGTGGAACTGCCGGATGAAATGCTGGATGCGTTGTAAAATTTGGTGGTGCCGCCAAATTGTCCTCCAGAAGAGCTCTGTCAATACACAGCCACTAAGAGTGCCCATGCATGCCCGTTTCCCCAAACTCTCATCAAACGGCTCCTGTTAAATGTTTGCATTCCTGACAGTATAATCATTTTTAAAAAGATATTCTAATTTGCATTTACTTATTTATGATTAAGGTAAAGTATTTTTTCTTATGCATATCGGACATCTGCATTTCTTCTTTTGTAACCTCCTGTTTTAACACTTCCTTCCGTTTTCCTATGGGTAGACAGGCTCTTTCTGATTTGTATCACTTTCTTTCTATGAATTTGGAAAGTCAGTCCTCTGACAAATGTGTTGCAAATTTTACCCCTAGTTTGCTGTTTATCTATTTAAACTTTACTTTCATTGCTGATGCTGTGACAGATGTACCCATTTCCCCTACCTTTGCCCGCCTCCACCCAGCCCCCCCTTCCCTCTGGCCTTCACCACACTGTTGTGTCTATGGGTTATGCATATGTTCTTTGGCTAATCCCTTCACCTTCTTCATCCAGTCCCTGCCTCCTCCCTCCCCTCTGACAGCTGTCAGTCTGTTCCATGTATCCACCTCTGGTTCTATTTTGTTCGTCAGTTTATTTTGTTCATTAGAGTCCGCATATAAGAGCTCCTTCTTTTATATGGCTTCATAGTATTCCATGGTGTAAATGTCCCACAGCTTTTTTATCCACTCATCTCCTGATGGGCACTTGGGCTGTTTCCAGATCTTGGCTATTGTAAATAAGGTTGCTATGAGCATAGGGGTGCATATATTCTTTCTGATGGTGTCTCTGGATTCTCGGGATATATTCCCAGAAGTAGGATCATTGGACCATAAGGCAGTTCTGTTTTTAATTTTTTGAGGAACCTCCATACTGTTTTCCACAGTGCTTGCACCTGCCTGCATTCCCACCAGCAGTGCACTAGGGTTCCTTTTCTCCACTCCCTCGCCAGCACTTATTTGTTGACTTATTGATGGAGCCATTCTGGCAGGTGTGAGCTGATACCTCATTGTGGTTTTAATCTGCATTTCTCTGATAATTAGTGACACTGAGCATTTTTTCATATGTCTATTGACTATCTGTATGTCCTCTTTGGAGAAGTGTCTATTTAGGTCCTTTGCCCATTTTAAAATTTAATTCTTTGTCTTTCTGGTGTTGAGTTGCATATTTCTTTTGGAAGTTAACCCCTTACCAGATGTATCATTGACAAATATGCTCTCCTGTACAGTGGGTTCTCTTTTCATTTTGCTGATGGTTTCTTTTGCTGTGCAGGTATTTTTCACCCCTCAAACTGTTTTAATTTTTAGATTGTTGTATTTATCAATCATTTCTTTTATGGCTTCTAGGTCTTTATCTTGTTTAGAAAAGTCTTTGCACTCCAGGATTGTAAAAACATTTATCAAGTTTTTCTTCTAATACTCCTGTGGCTTCTTTTTTATACTTAAAAGTTTGTTTCAACCGGATTTTATTTTGGTCTAAGGAGTAAGATAAGGATTTGCTTTATGTTTTTCCAATCAGGCCCCTGTGCTGCTGGTTCTGAGGAGCCGGACTTGCATTTGAGGATCTGGATAAGTCATGGTTACCTTCCTGTTCCCTTCAGATCTAGACAGCCTTTGGAGGTTTGAAGGCACCAGGAAAGACAGTGTTGTGACCCAAGGGAAAGACGCCCTGTGGGAATGTTCAGGTCTGAGGGTAGGTGGGGTGGGGTGGAAACTGAGCGGAGGGTCTGTTGGGCAGTGTCTACTAAAGCCATGCGTACTCACATCTGTGACAAAGCAGTCTCACTCCTGGGTACATACACACTGAAAATGAGCACATATATTCACTGAAAGACATGTTGATGGCAGCGACATTTGTACTGGTCCTAAACTGGAAATAATTAAAGTGCCTAGTGATAAGAGAATGAATAAATAAATTGTGGTAGAGTCATACGGTGGAACACAATTCAGCAATGAAAGGAAGGAAGGAAGGAAGGAAGGAAGGAAGGAAGGAAGGAAGGAAGGAAGGAAGGAAGGAAGGAAGGGAGGGAGGGAGGGAGGGAGGGAGGGAGGGAGGGAGAGAGAGAGAGAGAGAGAGAGAGAGAGAGAGAGAGAGAGAAAGAAAGAAAGAAAGAAAGAAAGAAAGAAAGAAAGAAAGAAAGAAAGAAAGAAAGAAAGAAAGAAAGAACCTCACTGTGGCATTATTCATGGTGGCCAAGAAATGGAAGCAACCAAAGTGTCCCTTGATAGGTGACTGGATAAAGATGTAGCACATATATACAATGGAACACTCCTCGGCCATAAGAAAAGACGAAATACTGCCATTTGCGACAACATGGGTGGATCTTGAGAATATCACCCTAAGGGAAAATAACTCAGACGGCAAAAGTCAGGAACCATATGATGTTACTCATATGTGGGATATAAAACTGAAAGCAAAACTGAACAAACAGACAAACAAAAACTCATGTTCACAGCGATACAGGGTTACCAGGGGGAGGGAGGGGGTGGGGGGAGTAGTAAAGGGTAAAGGGGGTTAACAGAAGGAGATATGACTGTGGGTGGTGAACACACAATGCAATATACAGATGATGTGTTATAGAATTGTACATTTGAAACCTATGTAATTTTGTTAACCACTGTCACCCCAATAAGTTTAATAAAAAACAAAATAAAACAAAGAACAAATCAGTATTATATGTGTTATGGGCTTAATTGTCTCCCCCTCCCCAAAATCATATGTTGAAGTCCTAACCCCAGTACTTAATGTGACTGTATTTGGAGACAGGCTCTTTAAAAAGGCAATTAAGTTAAAATGTGGTCATTTGGGTGGCCCCTAATCCAATATAAGACTTGTGTTCATATAAGAAGAGAAGATTAGGACAAATACACACAGAGGGAAGGCCGTGTGAAGACTCCGGGAGAAGATGGCCATCAACAATCCATGGAGAGAGGCCTCAGGAGAAACCAACCCTGCTGCCACCTTGATCTCATTAGACTTCCAGCCTCTAGAACTGTGAGAAAATAAATTTCTGTTGTTTAAGCCACCCAGTCTGTGGAATTTTGCTATGGCAGCCCTAGCAAACTAATACAACATGTGACTACAAGAATGAATCTCACAGATGTTATGTTGAGAGAATGAAACAAGATTCAAGCATACCTACTGTATGATCCCATTTATGTGGAATTTAAATTCCATATAAAACTAACTGGTTAGCTTCAGGGGGTGAGTAGTGACTGTGAAGGGGCATGGGGAAGCCTTCTGGGATACTGGCCATGTTTTATATCTTGATCTGGGTGATAGTTATATACCTCTAAAAATTCATCAAGCTGTATACATAAGATTATTAAGATTTGTGCACTTTATTATTTGTAGGCTATATGTATTAAGAGAAAAAAAGACAAATTCTTGAGGAGAGATATGAGCACTTTGGGGTCGGCGTCACCTCTGCGTGGCCAATGCCATCTTTTACCAGCAGGGTGATGGGAACGCAAGCCCAGGGAGCCCTGTTCAAGCCAGGGCCTTCTGAATCTGAGACAAAAATAACCACGTCTCAAGTATGTTCTTTCCTTTTTTTCCAAATGGGAAAGGCACAGGCCTTTTTCACATCCCCAGCCAGAGGGAATCTTTCTCAAACTTTCCATAGAGATTCTCCTTTGGGCAGACACCAAACATGGACATTTTCCACCAGGGAAAAAGTGCTGGGGAGCTCCAGGCTTCTGAAAAGAGCCGGTTGGGAAGGAGAGGATGGCAGAGCTCCCCGCCCCCACCGGCCTCTCACAGTCCTCTGGGAGCCGCGCTAGGGCTGCTGTGGGTTGTCACCGAGAGGTGGCTGATCAAAGGGACTGTGATGCTGCTTCTGCTGCTTCCGGAGGACAGGGGTGGGAGAGGGGACTGGGTCAGATAGCGGCCAGGCCCCAGCGCCTCCGAGCACCTGGCCCTGTGGGAAGGAAGGTTTCCATTCTCCACCCACCCCCTCCGCCCGGACAGAAGGAAGTCACGGATATTAAAAAATAGAGTGTAATGCAACATATAAAATGCCGACAGTGGATGGAATGTCCCAGTTCTGTCTGGCTCTGTCCATCTGTCCTAAGTGGAGAGGGTGGGGGCTGGCTTCCTGGCTGCATCTCCTCTGTCCCCTCCCGGGACCCCTCACTCCCCTCTTTGTCCAGCCTCTTCTCCTCCTCACCACCGGAGGTGCTCGGAGGTGGGGACAGATCTTTAGGAATCACCTATGTAGGGCAGGCACTGTGACGACTGTGCCAGGAAGGAGTTATTTTTCTGATGATGACACCAAGTTTAGGGGTGTCACGATCTCTAACCTGAGATCATGCGCCTAAGAGACGTCAGAGACAGGATTTGAATCCAGGCCAGTGGGATGCAGCGCTTGGGCTCGCCGTGTCCACAGGGCTCAGCTGCCTCAGGTCTCCTTTGAAGGACGTTTCTGGACTGTTATATTCTATCCTGTCTCTCAAGATAAGTAACATTTTAATGAAATATTTTAAAAATGATGAATAAGCTATAAAAATTTTAAATAAAGACAGGATCAGTATTATTGATTTTCCCTTTTGCTTCAGGCTCTAATATGGCCCAGTTATGTCAACTTATTCCTGGGGTCCTCAACCCCCTGCCCTGCCCCCAATACACAAAGGTGCTTCCAAAACCCAGTCTTGGGCCTGTTACCCTCCTTGGCCCACCCTCTTATCCTTGGAACTCAAATGGATAATATTGTATGCTTTCAATTATCATCTCAATATCAGTGACTCCAAATTCTACATGCCCAGCTCTGGGCAAACCGCTTCTCTTGGGTTCATGTCTTATATTTCTACTGGTCTGTTGGAAATCTCCCCCTGAACACTGCTGGCCTCTTAAGGTCAACGTATCCTCAACTGAACTTCTCCTTCCCCCATCTTGTCCCCAGGTCTCCTTGGACTGTCCTGTCAGTGTCAGCAGCCGCCTTGTGGTGACCTAGCTTCCCTCTCACCTTCATTTTCTATATCCAGTCTGCTATCAAGTCTTGTTGGTTTTTGTTCTCAAATACCTCCTATAGCTGCCCTTTCTTTTCTAATAACCAGACAGACTATATTTTGAACTGGTCACTTGCTGGGGGTGGGAAGGTACAGAAGAGATGGCGTAAGCACTATTATGCGTCTGAGGACTGCAGATGCAGGGGGCGGGCTTGTTGGGAGAAAGGGGTGTGCTCACTTAGAGCTGGGCAAGGGCAAGTGGAAGTTGAAGGCAGAAATAAGCTCCATGTGGTTGAAATATCTTCTCAGTCTTTTATTCTGTAAGTGAATTTGAAAACCCTCTATCTTCTAGGCACTTGCTGGGTGCTAGGGAGACAAAGATGGAAAATTAGTTCAGTGCTTGAGAAGCTCACAGACTGTTGGGAAGACAGACCCCCAGGGCCATGCCACTTTGGGGCACTGAGGAGGGAGCAACCAGCTGTGCCTGAAAAGATAGGCTGGAAAGGTTGCCCAGAGGAGGGGATACTGAGCTGAACTTCATTGTTGGGTGGAATGGGCGAGATGACTGATGTCACTGGTGATGATGTTGGTCATTATGAAGGGGACAGAGATGATGAAACTCAGCAAGGTGATAATGATGCACAGGAGGACCACCAGGATGGAGATATGGGGCTGAGGAAGGTACTCCGCTTTGGTACCTCTGACGGTAATAGACAGGACAGAAATATCAGCCATTTCCAACTCGCCCAGGGAGTCCCATTGCCTGCTTTCAGGTATCCTCTCGCCATCATGGCTTATGATTCAAGGGGCGGCTTAACTGTGCCTTTTTCCTTCTTGAATGAAGAAGCATTCCGAACCCAGACATTCATCTGGCTTGCAAGCAGGACATGAACGAAGTAATTTTTTCTGGCTCTTCACTTAGGAGGACTGGCCTGCTCTAAGGTTGTAAAGAAATATGCTTGCAGCTGGTCTTGGCTTGAATTTAATCTGAATCAAAAGCCACAAAGAACTGAGGAAAGGGAAGTTTCACACTAATTACTAGTTAATCAGCTGGCCCAGATATCCGACATCTGGTCCCCACTCTACAGCAAAGTCCACTGATTCAGTATCCACAGCTTGATGGGCCTGGGTCCCAGGGGAGCATTTGCTCTGTGTCTGGAGAGCTTGTGGAAGATTAAAAAGGGAGCTATACTCCCTACACTCTTCCAGTTCTAGAACCACTAGCTCTGGTGACTGATAACTCCAGAGGAGTTTCCTCACCCCAAACTCTCTCGCCTATTGGCCTGTCACATGCTCAAACTCTCTCAGTTCACACATCCTTGGCTTCGGTCTTGCATCTCCAGGCAAGGATGGAAGGAAGAACATATAAAGACATTGCTGCTCCCAAACATTTCAGTGTAACAGAGTTTACAGCTCATGATGTCCTGGGCCACTGTGTTTAATAGAGGGGAGGAGGGAAGACCTGCTTAGAGTCTGGGCCAGTTCTCACTGAGCAGGAGTGGTGAGGCTATGCAGTAAGAGGGTTGGCAGCTTTGGGACCTCTGAGGACTAAGGATGGGGTCTGCAGGTGATGGGAGGTGGGAAAAAGCCTTGGGTTGAGCAAGGTTTAGAAGTGGACAAAAAGGACCCCTGTTTACTTGAAGGCATCGGTTGGGGGACCTTCCAGGGGGAAAGATCAGAGACCCTGTGGACATGCTGGAGTCCCCGCCTCTCACCTGTGCCCTTCTGCCACTCTCCACAGCTAACTCTTTGAAAGGCGGAACCTGATCCCATGATGTGATTCACGGCAGACAAGGCCTCCCAGGGGCAGCCATCGTGGCAGGCGAGCAAGGCCTCTCATCGCCGATTGCTGTAGCGGCTCCAAGCAGTTTTGGGTTTGCCCAGGTTCCTCTGGTTCCCCATCTCCCACCCTAGCTCTTCTTCGTCCAGAATGCTGTCAGTGTGGAGACATCAGGATGCTTTGGAGATTGATGTTTCAAAAAACTCAGAAGAAACTCAGACACTGCTTTGGTTTTAACAAATTTTAGAAATGCTTTTCCAAGACCCACTTTTCTGCTGACATAGAGGCAGTCTTGGTTTTTCTTCATAATCAGCCACGTCCCCTCACTGTATCTCCACATGAAACACCTTGTCCTATCTCCTTTTCAGTGGCAAGAAGCCAGGCCTTGGGGACTTCAGAGGACTGAAAATCCAGGGCTGGAAGTTCCCGGAAGCACACCACCTGGCTGAGCCAGCTGTCCTGTTGCAGACGGTGGCAACCACCTGGGAACCTCATACTCGTGTGCAATCAGTTCTAATTTTAGGAAATTCTGAGAACTCATTGGGTAACTCTGAGTTATCTTTTAAAAACATGACATAGAAATTGGGACCCAGACCTTAAATGTTATGTCTCTGGGACTGAGTCTCCTAACTCGCCAGGCATGCCTGTCATTGGTTTGCTTGCAGACCCATTTCATGCCCTTCTCCCTGCTCTGCTCTAGGTCACAGAGAACGACGTTTCCCAGGCTCCCTTGCGCACAAACCCACTTTATGTACAGAGAGCAACTTGGGACCTGATACCTGGGGGCTGCTCTTAGCTAACGAATGACAGGTGTGAGGGTATCAATGGGACGTGACCCTCCGAAGGATTAACCCAAAGTTACTCTCCTGCCACTTTGGTTGATATCACACTGTTACTGCCCCCTTCTCTTCCTACTCCCACTTTCCCACCTTCCACCAGTCTTCTCAGCCCCCACCCAGGAACATGGCTAATGAGCTCCATTCACAAAAATTCTCGTCTCAGGGGAAGATAGGCAACGGCTCTGATTCCTTTTCTCTTTTCTGACTTCCTCCGGTCAGAACTAACGGGGCACCCGTTGGGCACACTGTTGTTTGAGCCATGTCTGAGTCTTTTTAAAGGAAAAAAGCATCTTAGTTAGGTTCTCTTACAGGAGGCAAGAAAATCTCTCGTTTAGCTCTTACTCCTACTTCGAGAAAATATCTCCTTTTTTCAACAGCAAGCTTTCCTACCCCACTCCCCCCAGGAGTGCCCTTCTTTCCTGCTATTTTGAGTCCAGCCCTGGGCAAGGAGTCAATGGCACAATGGCTGAGGGTGGGAGCTTGGGAATCAGCCAGCAACTCTGAGTCTGAATCCCAGCCCTATCACTTGTGAGCCGTGTGGCCTTGGGCAAGTCATTTTGCCTCTTCAGGTTTCAGTTTTCTCATCTGTAAAATGGGAATAAAATTATCTGCCTCTCATCATGAGGATTAAATGACACTGAGTGCTCAACACATGTTTGCTGAAAGAATGAATGAATGAATGAATGAATGGGCAAAACAAATGCACTCACTGGTGGATTGGACTTTGCCAGTTTACTTGTGAGCATTGTAATGTTAAGGTAAACACTGACTAGACTGCATGGTCTCTCCTTTCTACTAGCCTCAAGTAAAAACCCATAATTGTCTATAATTGCTTTTCTCTCTACTGTGGGTTGGTTTTATCTTATTTATCTGGTTAATTCTCCAAGGGTGTGGACTGGATCTTCTCTCTTCTCTCAGCTTGGCAGATGCTCAGTAAATGGTCACTAATCATTGTGTCCTATTTGGCCAAAATGATTCCTGAATGCTGGCTTGGAAAGCACAGAGGTCAGGCCTGAGATGAGCCCTTGGAAGTTGGACTTTGGGAGCAGCTTCTGCCCTCCTCAGCCATCTGGAAAACTCACTCTTGTGTCCTCGATTTGGAAGCAGCTTGTTGTTGCTGAGACATTAACCTACATGTGGGGTAAAGACAGGACAGCCAAGGGACTGGCTCTCAGAATCAAACACACAGGGTCAAAAGAAAAATACCAGAGGAAAGAAAGTGGGTGAAAAGTTTATATCTGGTTGGTTTACTGTGCAAATGATTGACTGTTGTGGACAAGATTGCGATCCTGATTTATGGGTGGGATAGTACATTCACTGTTTCCTGAGTGCGCAATGACCCCTTACTCATAGGTACAGTTAAGTCTCTACCAATCACATACAAAAGTGCTTTTAGGAGAGTTTTCAACAAATTCAGTTCCATCCCTGGGGAAAGAACTCAGATCTCATGCTGTGATGGACCTCAGTGCTGTCTTTTTAAGCATAAGAACATGTGTGACAATACTTGGCCCTTTCATACCCATGGGTCCTTCTAAGTGACACTGTGTCACCCTTGCTGATAAGGGAGGTGACCAGTGGTGGTGGGCCCACAATAGACCCGGGGGACAGGGTGCAGAGACTGACCATGAGGAAGCCTGTGCATGAAGCTCTTCTTAACAGAGTGAGGTGGATGATTAGGGCATCAGACAATCTCTTTATGGAATCTTACCAGAAAGTTATGGAAAGAACCGGTCACTATGTATTAGGGGCAAAATAAGATTCGAAGAAGTAGAGACCAAACAAGGGGCTGAGTCGCATTAACGGTGGAGAACAAAGTGATGGCTGGGGACCTCCTCACAGCGAGAGGGGCACCGCACAACTCCCCCCGGGAGTCGGGAGTCGGGGGTCGCTGCAATGCCTCTCAGTCCGCTTGAGTGGAGTTACTTTGATGGGTCCCTGCTCCTCTGTTATGATGAGAAGACTACTTTGCAGACAGAATTTATCAAAATGGGAGCTCTAGCCAAGTCAAGGGGTAAGGCCACGCTGAAGCCAGCGCTTCTCAGACTTTAATGTGCATCTTGTTGAAATGCACATCCCATTCAGAAAACTGGTGAAGGGCCTGAGTCCTGACTTTCTAAAAACTCCCAGTTGAGGCCGATGCTGGTGGCTAGGGGACCACACCCTGAGGAACAAGGGCTTAGGCAACACACACACACACACACACACACACACACACACACACACACACAGAGGCACACATGTATATACATATACACCACACATCACCAATTTAAAAATTTTACGCAGAAGTTGAGATTTCATGAATAACCACAAGTTGGTTGGCTAAACTTGTCACTTTTTACTTAGCTCTACTCTAGAGCTGGGGGGAAAAAAAAAGATGACTTCAAAAAACCAAATACTTCTAATTTATTTTTGGTATGGAAATCCAGGATAGGTTAAAAATTAATAATAAAGATACTTTAACTTAGCAAAGATTTCTTTTGTATTTTAGGGCAAGAAAATACAGTTTTGCCCTGGCCCGTTTGGCTCAGTGGTTAGAGTGTTAGCCCGCAGACCAACACTCCCAAGGTCGGGGGTTGCACTCTGGACAAGGGCACATGCCTTGGTTGCAGGCTTGATCCCCTGCCTTGGTTAGGGCAAGTGCGCGAGGCAATCGGTGTTTCTCTCTCTCTAAAAATCATGGAAAAAAATATCCTCAGGTGAGGATTAACAACAATAACAACAACAACAACAAAATAATAATAATAAAAGAAAAAGAAGCCTGGCCAGTGTGACTCAGTGGTTGAGCATCAACCTATGAACCAGGAGGTCACGGTTCGATTCCTGGTCAGGGCACATGCCCAGCTGGTGGCTCAGTCCCCAGTAGGGGGCGTGCAGGAGGCAGCTGATCAATGATTATCTCTCATCATTGATGTTTCTATCTCTCTCTCCCTTTCCCTTTTTCTCTTTGAAAAAAAAAAAATATATATATATATAAAGAAAAAGAAAATACAGTTAAAAAAAAGAAAAAGAAACAACTGTAAGAGTTTATTTAGCCTCCTGAAATTGTACCTTTAAATATCTCCCTTGGGTGGACTCACAGAACAGTAGGGGAGAAATGGATTATTCATTAAATGATTCTGGAATAATAGTTTAGCAACTTGAACAAAAAATCAATTTAGAGTCTCATCTTACTGTACACCAAAATAAATTTTAATGGATTAAAGAATCAAATATAATATTAAAAAGACTATAAAAGCATGAACTAATCTCTAGATTGGGAATACTTAATAAGGTTAAAAGAGTTGGAAGAAATCATAAAAGTTACAAATTTTATTAGATAACATTTAAAGTTTCTGTCTGTAGTCCATCCTGTTCCCATCCCACAATAATTAAACAAACATCAAAGTAGTTACAGAAGAGTGTAAACATCACCACAATCAAGAGATAGGACAATTTTATTAACTTTACATTTGCTGAAACTCATAGAACTGTACCTGCAATGGAGCAAATCTTACTCTATGTACATTAAAAGATAAATTGCAAAAGAGATATGAAAGAAAAAAATAGCTGCTGAAAACACACAAACATTAAAATACCAACAAATCAACTGAGAGAAAAAGACAACACATACCACAAATTAAACGTTGATGTTCTTACTATATAAAAAGCATTTTAAATTTGGTAAGCATAATATTAATATCTCAGTAGACACATGGGTGAGCAGACAAGTCATAAAATAGAACATTTAAATGGCAAAATAATAAAATGAAAATTCACTTGTCATTGACATTTTAATGTCCCACCCATCAAATTAGTCCAAAATAAAGGAAAACTGGAAATACCTAATGTTGGAAAGGGTGTAGTGTAATAGTCTGAATAATGACCTCTAAAGATATCCATGTCCTGATCCCTGGAACCTTTGAATGTCACCCTATAGGACAAAAGAGATATTGCAGATGTAAATAAATTAAGGATTTTGAGATTATTCTGGATTATCTAGGTGGGCCTTAAATGTAATCACAAGTGTCCTTCTAAGGGGAAGGCAGAGAGAGATTTGTCTGCAGAATAGTAGGAGATGTGAAGAGATTGGAATGATTCGAGGAGGGGTCACAAGTCAAAGAATGTAAGTGGTCTCCAAAAGCTAGAAAAGGCAAAGAAATGAATTCCTCCCTCAAGCAGCCTGCTGACACTTTGACTTTACCCCATTGAAACTGATTTTGGTCTTCTGGCCTCCAGAACCATAAGAGAATAAATATGTGTTGCTTTAAGCTCCCAAATTTATGGTAATTTGTCACAGCAGCAATAGGAAGCCAATGCATGCAGTTTAACAGCCTTTTTCATAAATTGCAAATGGGAGTTTCAGTAGTGCAACCTACTTTGCAACATTTTCACAACATATAGGAAAAGCTATAAAAATTTTATGTCTAGTGATTTAGTGATTCTATATCTGGGGATCTATTTCAAAGAGACAATTTGG
Source organism: Miniopterus schreibersii (assembly GCF_964146895.1). Taxonomy (NCBI): domain Eukaryota; kingdom Metazoa; phylum Chordata; class Mammalia; order Chiroptera; family Miniopteridae; genus Miniopterus; species Miniopterus schreibersii. The sequence goes on from NC_138110.1 coordinate 65,331,072, forward strand.
TGATGTAAAAGGCTCTTGGATGAAAATGTTTATCAGCATCAGTACAGCAACAAACTGGAAACAAATGAAATGTTCAACAGAAACGGAAAGATTGAATAAAATATAGACTGAGGATAGATTATCAATCATTAAGCTATAAAGTATTGTAAGTATTTGGTAAAAATATGGGAAATGCTATATTGTATAAATATTAAATTAAAAGTCAAGACATAAAGTTATATATACCCCATGATCTCAACTACGTAAAAATTCATAGAAATAAGGCTAGAACAATATAGACAAAAATATTTATTGACTTGGATGGTTATTTTCATTCATTCAACTGTTGTGTCTTTTCAGCTTTTCTATGAGTGGTCATTAATTTATGTTTATTTATCTTTATTGTTTAGAGCATTACAGATGTCCCCTGTTTTTCCCCCATTGCCCTCTCCACCCAGTTCTTACCCCATCCCAGGCCTTCACCACACTAATGTCTGTTTTGCATTTGAAATCATTATTAAGAGCAGTAAGTGGCCCCTTTGGAAATGGAGGGCAAGGGGCCCTGGACCTTGATGCTGGTGTCATGGCCAGACCTTGAAGGAAGTAGGAGATCTGAGGAGGCTGTTTAGGGACAAGGCAGAAAGAAAGGGCGGAGGGCGCAGGGGTCTCAAGGGCTTGGCTGGTGGAAGTGGGGGTGGCAGGATGGTGAAGGGTCACCACCTGTTAAGGAGGGGAGTTTGGTTTTGATCTAAAAGAGCTGGTTAGCAAATTTTGAAAAAACAGCTTAGATCTTTTGTTTTGTTTTTAAAATATGTCTTTATTGATTTCAGAGACAGGAAGGGAGAGGGAGAGAGAGAGAAACATCAATGATGAGAGAGTTATCAATATGGCTGCCTCCTGCACTGGGGCTCAAGCCCGCAACCCAGGCATGTGCCCTGACTGGGAATCCAACCTTGGTCTCCTGGATCATATGTCCATGCTCATCAGCTGAGCCACACTGGCCAGACAAACAGTTTAAATCTTTATCTGCTTCTAAATGAATCTCTTTAGAAAAAAGAGTAGAATAGGCACTGTTGGTTTGCAGCCCAGTATCTACTCTCCTTTCCAGTTCCTGGCAGAACTCCACCACTGTGCTAGTACCACCCCCCACTCCCACCTACTCAATCTGTGCAAGTAAAGAAGGCATAGCCCAGCCCCAGGGGGGTGGGAAGGGGGGTGGTTCTGACTAGTCTAAGCCACTTCGGGCAGGCCCATTCTACCTCTCTCAACACATGTTTGCAGAAGCTCGATTTAAGCTTCTGCAATCACAGAGTTTCTAATGCCCACACTCAATAAATGCTCAGTAAACGTTGATGAATGAAACAATCAGCACTTGACATTCCCCTAGCAATTGTTAGTGGTCCAGAATTGGAGACATGCCCTACCTCAGTTCAATGAGGCTAAAGAGAAGAAATTTTATGGTCAAATGAAAGGTCCTTTTTGTTCTCCAGACTTTGAACAAAGAAACCCGCTTCCCCCTGGCTGCTGGGTGCCATCTTGCCACCTTGAGAAGCCACCCTGAGAACAAAGCCCTCACAGAAGAGGAGAGAGCTGAGGGCATCTCTAAGAGATGGAGCCAGAGCTTGCCCTCCCTCTGTACTTCCAGTTCTGTGAGTTAATACATTTCCTTTTTGCTTAGGACCCGTTGTGTTGGGATTCTAATGTAGAATTCGAGTCTAAGAGTTTTTAATGGAAAACATCAAAGTATTTAGAATGTCTAGAATTAATTACTGGGAGCTTACCCTGGGCCAGACACTGTGCCGAGCACTAAAGTTATACAAGTGGTTCAATACTAAGTACAGGTTTTTATCTAGAGAAGAAGCTAGCTGTTCATTAGATTGACAGGATGGGACAGACAGTTATCTTTTTGGGAAATAAGTGGCAAGTAGGAACCTACTGTCTTGGGTTAGGGTGTGCTTCGATCAGAATGAGGTACTTTATGTTGCAATAACAAACAAAGCCAACAACAAAGGCCTATTTGTTGCTGTGCTACATCTCTAACGTGGGTGGGGTGCGGAGGGGCTCTGCTCACTGTTGCTCTTAGGGACCTAGGTTCATGCGGCAGTCACAATATCAAATGTTGCTGGTCTTTTTGTTAGAAGAAAAGATAGATCTTTGGAGTGTGTCGCGTAGGTAATTGAGTGTTCCCACCCAGAAGTGGCATGCTGAGCCACCACAATGGGCATGCAGTGTGTGCAGTTGTACAAGGCCCCAAGCTCAGAAGCGCTCTATGCTTGGTTTAATGCTCTGCTGTTTCCGTCTTGTAATTACTAATAATTTTTAAACATGGGACCCTCACATTTTCATTTTGCACTGGGCCCTGTAAATCATGTAGCCAGCCCTGATGATAAGTGTCACTTAAACTATATCTCATTGGCCAGAGCTGATCACATGGCCCACCCCACCAGAAGGGGGCAGAGAAGTGCAATTCTATTTTGTTCTAGAAAGAACCAGAACACTTATTGAACAGCATAGAAGAGAACCAAAGAGTGTCTGACACTAGTCTTGTTTTGTGAGGCTGAGGGAAACTTCCTCTTGACACGCAGAGCTCTGGGTGATGGAACAATTTATTTGCAAAAGGGCCACAGGAAGTTTTGTGAGAAAAAGCACAAAGATTTCAACTTCTATTCCTGGAGATTCAAAGTTAGGGAAATCTGTTGGTGTGGACCAAACCTAGGGGTTGGGAAGAGCAGAGAGGTTCCAGAAGTAGAATGAAGTAGGCTGGAGATGGTGCTCAGTATGAAGACCAAGGGGTCTGTGAGGGAGAACTTGCTGTGATCCAATGTATGCAGGCCACAGTGGTCAGCTCTGTGATATGATGAGTGAGCCTGGGCTGTAAACCAACAGAGCTGCAGCCTTGGGTCCTAAATGGGGCCATCACTCTATGTGGGCCAGGGAAGTCCAGCTGTGAATAGGGATGCATAGGCCCAGTCTTGGACACTGACAAAAACTAATAAGTTATAGCACCAGAAATTGGTGGGACTTCCATTCTTTCTCCAGTTGGCATTTAGAAACAAGAATGAGTCCTCTTCAAACTGATTCATAGTCCAAGGTTCTTAGAAAAATTGCAAGGAGGAGCCTGTTTGGGAGAGAGAGGTGATGGGCTTCTACTAATAGGACTTGAATGAGTAATTAAGGCAATGTGAAGGGAGGTACCTATATCATATCCTGAGTTGGAGAAGCAGCTCAGGTGGCTACTGTTCAGCTTAGCCAGAAGAACAATACTCATGCAAAGCTCTCTGAAAGCTCTCTCAGCTTGGGAGGAACATCTTCCCAGTCCTTGGGGCAGCCTAGCCAAGTGCCAGTGGGACCACAGAGCAAGTTCACGGAACTTGGTTGTAGAGCAGCTGACATGGCAGGGGGCTACAGGTTCCCGGGGTCTGGTCTCAAACAGAGGGTGGATGCTGGGAGAGGCTGTGTCCTAGAAGACCTGCTTGGGTTCATGGCATACCCATGGCCATGAGAAAGAGGCCTATGGGACCACTTTGTCCTTCACCTCTTCACATTGAGGTCAGGTTCCTTTGGCTTTTATAAGGAATCTCTTGGAAGACAAGGGCATGGTGAAGAGAAAGCATGACAAGCCAGCAGAGCAAGCTTGACAAAATGAACATTTCCCTGCACTGGATGCTGTTGGACATTGACTTTTGACCTGTGGCCTCTCACCCTAATCCAGCTACACGAACCACTAAGAGCAGCTGTGCTTGGAGAACCTCCACCCTTTCCCTGGGATGATCCCGCATGGCCTCAGTTCCTTATGGTTCTGTCCACTCCCCATTCCTGTCCCTCTTCGTCTCTCTCTCTCTCTCTGGAATCTCCTGGTCCTGTCTTTTGGATTTCTGGATTGCCTTTGCAGGGCTCCTGACAGCAGTCTGGCAGTGTCTATAGTTTTTTCCTGCTTAAAATCTTTCACTGGTGTCCCACGGACCTTCTTAGGTCTTCTGCATGGCTTAAGAGACCCTGCTGGACCTACCTCTCCCCATCTTTGCAGCAGATCTCCCACACCCCCGTCACCTCCTGCCTTGGTCCTGCATGTCACAAAGGTATGTGTCTCAAATTACTCCTCACCCATCTGTGCCCTTGTTCATGCTGTTCCTTCCCTTAAGATTGACTTTCGCCTTAATGAATCTTTCAAGCTTGACCCAAGCTACTTTTTCTCTCTGGACTCTTTGTCATCCTCAGGACAGCTGCCTACACCCCTGCTTTGCGCTCTTTCCGGCCCATCTTCCCCTCCATCTTTCAATATTGACTTTTAACTGGTAACAGCACCAGTATATTGCACTTCCAGGCTACACAGATAGACTGTAAGCTCCTTGGGGACAGGGGTATGTTCTGGATCTTTTTGAATCTCTGGTGTTCTGCACAGTGCACAGTGCCTGGCACAAAGCACCTGGGATGGACACACTGCACTGGATTCGTCATCCATGCCAACTTTCTTCTCATGCCCTTTTAGGAGGGGCTGGAAAAGCAAAATCCACATTTCCCAGGACCCTAAAGCCAAGGGCCTGAATAGGATTGAGACAGAGTCCAACTTTCTGCTGCTTCCGCTGCTTCTGTTGGAGAGCAGGCTTGGCCATTGAGGTGCTGGGTTTTCCTGTCGTACTTTCCAGTGGCTGGTCACTAATTTCATGGGTGTTGAGAGGCAGACCTCTGAGCTCTACGCTTTGTTGGTGGAGGTCTAGAGAGTGTGGCCTTACTCTAGAACAAGTGGTTGCACAGGGGACCCGTGACCCCTGGCACCAGTGAGAGGATGTGTCCCTCTGAGTGTGGCATAGGATGCAGCTCCCCTGCTGAGCTAGTTCCGCCAACCTTCCCCCAAATTTTCTCTCTTTCTAGTATCTTGTATTAAATCCGTTTTTGCTTAATACAGTTAGTTTCCATTTTCAGCAACTGGTCCCTGGCTGATAGGTGTGTTTGCTGATTACTGAAAAACCAGCTGGTTCTCATCTGATAAGTTCATTTCACCACAAGGGTCCTGAGCCCAGAAAGAGTATCGACTTTCAATGGCAGAGCCGGGACTGGAACCCGGGCCTCTTGCTTGCCCACCTGGTGCTCTTTCTCTTGCGCCACAGTGGATTCTGCCTTCGCTGCCCTCACCCTTCCCCGCCTCATTCTAGAGAATGAAGAATGAATCTCTCCCTTCAACAGGTGGGACTGGACCATTGTTTTAAATATGTATATATTACCTATAGAATATTTATACTTTAATATAAATAAGTAATATTGACCTTTTCCCTTTTCATCTCACTTCCACACCCCACTACTGTAGTTATCAGAATTACTTTTTAAAATAAACTGCTTGCTCTAGAATTTTCATCTTAGGGTTTGATTTGGGGAAATCCAAATAAGATAGAGGAATTATTTTCTTTCAGTAGGATGGTAGGTCCATGGAAAGGCTACAGGCCCACAGAGGGTAGTTTAGAGAGCAGACTGGCAAGGGAATTATAGACAGAGGGTCCTTGCCAGAGTTCACTGAATTTGTCCTTGGGGGTGGGCCACATGTGGACCCCAGGTTCCTTGCAGTTGTTGTCCCTCCATGCTGCTGCCAACTGAGACCTTTAGACTCCAAGGTAGGCTCCCAAAAGTAGATTAGCTTAGTGAAGTCTCTACTGCCAAATAGGATCATGAAAGAAGATGAATATCTGGTCCCTTTGTCAAACAACAAGTCCTTCAGAAAATGGAATAATTACCTTGAATGTACTGTTTGAGTCCATCTAACTTGTAAAATATAAGGTTGGCTTTGAGGAGTCCCACCTACATTTTGCCAGGCCTAAAAACCTCCTGCAAACTGGCACAGGGTATATAGTTTCTCTGTCCTCACAGAGCAATGACATGTGGGTGAGGGCCCAGGGGACACAGAAAGACGATAGTGACCCACAGCCTGGGCCTCCTTCAGCACTCAGCCTTAGGCAGTTTTTTTTAAATCTCCAGAGAAATGATAAGGAGTTTTAAAAATAAAAGCCAGCGGGGCAGCCTGCAGCATCTTACTCCCTGGCACCTCGCAGATTCTACCCTTGGCTCAGCGCACGGCAGGACCCAAGGCCCAGTCCCCAGGGCCCTGTTCTCCAGCCTCTTCAGGCACCTTGGACCTGAGACCTCTGCCCTAAGGTCCAGCCTGGCCAAGAGTGGTCAGTAGAGCCGAGAGAGTCAGAGTGACCCACATACTCAGAGATAAGGCTGCAGTTTGTCGATTCAGGGGCTTGGTTACTCTCTAAATAAACTATCCTGTTTGAAAAGCTTCTCTTTCAACTTGAGCTGAGTGTTTCCCTCTTCCGTTCCCAGGGGAGGAGCTTGTGTTTTCTTTTCATAAATTTCTATAAACTGTTCCCACACTCGCACCCACCAGATACCAAGCTCCCTTGACCCTTCCTAGCTTGGCCATGGAGGGTGGGTGCTTGGGCTGTGATGGAAGTCACACATTCTCTTGGAGTCCTATGGGGTTCAGTGGGGGTGAGGGAGGGGAGGGGGTTTCTGCTACAACAACCCTGTAGTGAATGCTGTTGGTGCCCAGGCCATGGGATCCACCCATAGTAGCTGAAGGCTTGGCTACTAACAGCTCACCCCCAGGGCCTTCTCTGGGACACTGACTCTGGCTGATGGGAATGTGGCCTCATAAGGCCTCAGCATGTGGGGCTGAATGCTTCGCGGGTGTTATGCTGTTTAATCCTCAGACCATTTCACAGGTGAGCAAACTGGGGCCCAGAGAGGGAATGTACTTTGGTCAAGGTCACCCAGCTGGCAAGTGGCGCAGCAGATACTCAAGTGTAGGGGCCTCTGTGTATAAAGTACAGATGCCATCTGCAGCAGTTCTTCCTCTCCCCTCTGTGCCCCAGGTGGTCCTTTTGGGAGGGCCTAGGCACATGCTCTGGCGCTCTTCTCATCAGGGCAAGCCTCTGAACATCCATGGGAGGTCAGGCTGCATGTTCCCCAGACACGCCTCTGGGAAGTGCTGCCCTTCGACCTGGGCAGGTGGGGCTCCCGACCTTGTTCTGTGTTTTAGAGCAGAGCTTCTCAAACTGTTCATGCTGAAGGACCAGATTTAAAATTTTCCAATCTGTGGACTAATGCTTTTGCAAAATGCAATACTAGAATAATAAAATGTAAAATGCATTACTAGAATAATAAAATGTAAAAAACAACAATAATGCACAACAGAAAGGCCAAATGTGTTTTTTAATATTAGATTTAAAAGACATAAAATTAGGTGGCCAAATTGCTATAAAGTTCCTAAATGCTTACTCAGTTCCTGTGCTAACCTTGTCATGGGCCCACGCTAGAGGATAGGACAACTTCTCTCACATCCCTCTGGCTCTGGGACAGGCCGGGGGTCACATGCACAGCCTGTGGAAGTTCTTCTATCTTCCTGACTCTGGTTCTGAACTAAAACAATCCCCAGGTATCCCAGGGTCTGAGCTTTTTGGTGTGTGCCCACTTCCTCCACAGGGTGCATGCTCCCTGAGGGCAGAGACCACCGGGTTCACTTTAGCATGGCCTAAGGGCCTTGCCAAGGGCTTGGCTCACTACTTTATTTATCAGTAATTCCAGCTGGGTTTTCAAATCCCAGGTATACTTGAAATTGGCCTTCTGGGGCCCATATACACGTGCACACACCTCATATATCTTACCTACACATATCTTATACACACACACTCATGCTCACTCACAAACACTCACAAATTCACACATCTATTTCTGTGCAGTTGCATAACACACACACACACACACAACCATAGTTGTGCCTGCGTTACCTCCATTCGGCTTTGATGGGGCTCAGCAGGCGAATCCCCAGTGTTCCAGATGCTGTCTTGCCACCTGAGAGGCTGAACTACACTGTAATTTCCAGGGTCCATTTGCTGGCTTTCTTGGTAACATGAGCTAAGGTAACATTACCTTCTCAGGGCTATAAGCCATAGCAGACATCCTGGCTTTTTGGGGACAGTGACAGTTAAGTGAGCACTGGGGCATGGCTTGCTTCTGTACTCTGAAGAGCAGGCTGGCAGCCTGATACTTCTTTGAGGCTGGGGACTGGAGGGAGTCCCCAAGGTTGTGACCTTTAGGCCTCCCCATGATCTCCCACGTGTCCATGCCACCTTGAGCAAGCATGGTGCATTAGGGCAGCCTCTGGACCAGCCAGCCAGGGAGATCTGAAACACTCCATCTTTGGCTGCCCGAGGCAGCTACCAAGGCTTTTCTCAGATTCTTTGGGAAAGATCACATTGATAATGGATGTGAAACTGCTTTGCAAACTGTAAAGTGCCGAGCATTGTGAGAGGGGATGTTCATTTTTAAGACCACAATGGAAGATTTGCTGTCTTCTCAGCAAGTGGCGGTTGTATCTTCTGCCACTGCCCTTCACAGTACCAGGCTGGCCAGGGGCACCTCCTGGGCAAGTCAGCAAGATGCTGGGTGCTCAGCCCTAGGCTTGGCTGTATGTGGTCTGCAAGGCAAACAAAAGCCACAGGACTTTCTCCTGGGAGCTTCCTTCCAGGAAAAGAGCAGGAAAGCACTTCTTGCATAGTTGCAGGCACGGCTGTGGATGCCAGTGGTCAAGTGGGGAAGAAGTGGCTTCTTCTTGGGCTACTGTGCCTCCCACAGGCCCTTGCAGCAGCTCAGCCCTTAGAGAACCAGCAGTGACTGTGCTCAGACAGTGGCGGTTATGGGTTAAGATCATGCTTATGATTCAGTTGGCAATCAAATTCAGGAGATGCGACTGCCTTATGTTTACTGTGGTTACTCAGTATGATGACTATTTTATATGTCAATTTGGCTGGACCACGGTGCCCTGATATTGGAACAAACATTTTTCTGAGTATTTCAGTGAAGGTGTTTTTGGACGAGATTAACATTTAAATCAGTGGACTTTGAGTAAAGCACATTGCTCTCCATGTGGGTGGGCCTCATCCAATAACTTGAAGGCCTTAATAGAACAAAGACTGACCTCCCCAGCGAAAGAAGACATTCTGCCAGCAGACTGCCTTTGGAGTCAAACTGGAGCTATTCCCTGAGCCTCCAGCCTGCTGGCCTCCCACATCCGATTGGGACTCCCCATTCCTCCATAATTGTGTGAGCCAATCAATTCCTTAAAATCTCTCTCTTTTCTCTCTCCCTCCCCCGCTCTCTTTCCCTCTCTTTATAGAAGGATAAAGGAAAGGAGATACAGGCTACCCAACTTCTCTTTACCCAGAGTCATCAGCTTCCCAAGTACAAGCTTCAGTGTCTCCACATGGGGTGCGTATGGGCTGCCACAGTGGGGGGCCAAGATGTTTGCCGGTCACCTTGACATAGAAACCACAGCTTTTGCTTCCCATCAGCTTTTTATACTGTGAGTCAGGTAGGCCCAGGGCCTGCAAGCCTACTCACAATGTTTCGTATTTATTGTGTAGTTTCCAGGAAACGGGCAGTGAAAAGAGGGAGGCCGAGGTTATTCCCAGGGAGGCCCACATCGGCCCAGATTTGATGTTAACTGTTTACACACAGGACTGCAGTCCTTGTTGCTGACAGTTCTTGTTTCTGAGCCTCCACTCATTATGATTCATGGGTGAAGGCAGAACCCAGAGGAAGACAAGGAGTCAGCATTTAGCTTTTGATATTCAATACAAGCTCTCAAGGAAACCCTTTTGGAATGAGAATTGTGGAAGGCAAGGATTTGTGCTTGCTGGAGCTGGGCTTTGTTGAGACACAAAAGGGCTTTCTAAATGCCGCTAAACTTCTCTTTAAATATTGGGAAAGCTCAGTGTTGTCCTGTTCAGTGTCATGGCATGGGGCCACATGGTGGGAGTGGAGGGGACAGGAACCCTTTCTGGGCTCAGGGAAAGGAGCTATAGGTGGGAGAATAAGGATGGGAACGTTGAGACCTGCTCCCTGCCCTCCTTCTAGGTAAAAATCCAGGGAGTGGGGGATATGTGGCTGATGAGACAGGCCTGGAAACTCCAGGTGGAGGGAGGCACCCTTCTGTCTGCCTGGAGAGGGTGCAGGACTTTCCTTGGAGAATGGGCTGCGCCACTAGGGAGAGGCCTGATGGAGTAGAAACAGCGGTGAGGCTTGGTTACACTGGGAGGCCCTGAGATTTCCCTGCCCACCCCTGATCCAGCCTCCCCTGGGATCTGTGAAGCTTGGAGGAGATCCAGGAACATGCCTGGGGCCCCTAGAGAGCAGCAGGGAAGGGACTGAGAGGCAGCATGCCAGCCAGGGGCCACTGTGATGGCAGGCACGGGGGCTCTCTGACAGCACCCCTGACAGAGGCTCAGGAGTGGGCCACCCAGTGTCAGGAGCTGGGCTGAATGAATAGTCGAGCCTCCTCCAAGGGGCTGCAGCCCCAGTGACAGCTAAGACAGCTGCTGAGACCCCACTGCAGGGCCCTGCTCATTCTGGGAGAGACTGAGATTGAGCAGCTGCGTCCCACTCACTGGCCTGGCATCTCTTATTTGCATTCAGACTGGCTTCCCCTCACTGTACTAATTTTCCATAAGGCCCTGGAGTCAGCACCAACTCCCCATGATTTGAGAGCAGCCTAATAGCCCATGAGTTTTTTTCGCAGCAACAAATTAAGCTAATGAGTAGATGCTGGCCATTCATCTCCTTGAGGCCGGTTGCGGGGGGGAGGCCAGTGCTGTCACGAGCAGCACCAATATCACCCTGGTTTTCCTCTTGGATTAAAATAATAAATTCCTTCCTCTCTGCCTTAGAGTTGGGAAGGAGGGAGTGTTGCTGTGGTGGACAGACCGCACTCAAAGCTCTCAAAGACCCCAGTGTGATGAAGAGAAACTAAACAATCTGGGCATCATGACAAGTTAGTAAGAGGACCCCACCTGCCCCCAGCAGTGGGAGACCCTCACTGTCCAGATCCATGCTGCTTCCCTGGAGCAGGGTGGGAAGGGGCCCCAGGTCCCTCAGGCCCTCTCTCAGCTTTGAATTCTTGCATGGCCATGGTCATGGAGGTAGGGCACATGTCATAGTGCCCTACCTCTCAGGGGGCCCCTGTGTCCATCTCCTCCCCTGGCTGGGTTAACCAGGCCAGGAAGGACACAGTGAAGAACTGGGGGGAAGAGGAGACCCCAGGGCCAGTGTTGAACACCTTGAGTGCACACCTAGTGGCTCTGGTTACACACTAAGGGGAAAGCTTGTTGGGGGGTGGCATGGGGGGGGTTCAGGATGACTGTGTCCTCATAGTAATAGTCGGGCCATGAGCTATGGGTTGGGCTCCCTGGAGAGAGGCCAGAGGTGAGGATTAGGTCGTGAAGAATTGAGCTGGGAGGTGAAGGAAACTCCAACAGACAGGGAAAAGAAGGCAGCCGGTGAAGAGCGTGTCCCGAGTCAGCTCCTGCGTGGACTCTGGCGGACAGTGTAGGACACGCACCTCGGGGTTTCCCCTCCTGCGTGGCGAGGGAGTTGGGTATTTTCCACACTCCTGTGCATCATGTTGGAGGGCCGCTGTTGGAGTAATTAACTTTCAAGCACTTCTGGCTTGTCCTGTGCGTGGACTGAGTGGGCTCCCACAGTCAGGAAAGCCCACAGTCCGTGAACGGCAGGTCCCCAGGGAGCAGCCTCCAGTGTGGAGAGGGCATGGGCGCTGAGAAATATCTGCTCCATCACACAAGCTAGTTCTTTAGCTGGATGTCCCTTTCTGTGACTTGCTCTCCCATTGTCTCTGTCCCCGTATGCCTGGACCTTGCTCTCCTCGGAGACCTTCCTCCTCTTTACACCTCCAGTCACCAACCACCTCCTTTGAGTTGGTTTTTCACTGGGTTTCACCCACCAGCTCCCTGGGCCCCTCCTTTTCTGTGGTAATGGCAGAGCCTAGACCAAGGAGGTCTGAAACTCAAACCACAGCAGGTCTTTATGATCAAGCTCTTACCTACTGAGAATAATTTCAACTGCTCTTACACCTGCCATGGCTCCCATTTTCTTCAGGACAACACCTACTTCTCTTATTCTGGAACCTTCATTTTAACCTAGTTTCCTCTCTTCAGGTTCATGTTTCAGAGCTTTTTTATGTCCCACTCCAAACAGTGAGCCCTGAGCATTAAATCTGTAGTTAGCTGCCTCTGTGTCTTGCCACATGCTGTTCCCTACTAAGGATAATTTTCCTCCCTTTTCTACTTAAACTATATTACACACTTCAGAGAACTATAGAGATGGAATCAGAAATCACATGAGCCCATGCTGAGCACCCAGGTAGATATGAGAGAGAGAGAGAGAAAGAGAAAGAGAGAGAGGGAGGGAGGGAGAGAGAGAGGGAGGGAGCACTTCTCTGAGCTGCACAGATTTTCTGGGGGTGGGGGGCCCGCCAGTCAGCCTTGCCTGGCTGGACACACCAACAAGATAGCAAGGAGCCTAAGCCAGATAAGAAGACAAACTTTTCGTTAGAAAGAACCATCCTGGTCATTGTCCTATAAGCAAAAATAAGATTGGAAATTAGAGGGATGCAACAAAGCAGACAGTTGTTGAAAGTTAGCCAATAATCCCACTTTGATTCCTAGTCAAAACCTAGAATATTAATGCCACTGAACTGTATAGTTCAAGTGGTATATTTTATATATGTATATATATATTTTTACCATAATTAAGAAATGCTCAAAAGGAAAGTAAAAAAAGAAAGAAAAGATCTGTATATTGACTCCCCCTGCCCCGAATCGAGACTAGCATAATTGTTGGGGGTTTGGAGAGCAGGTGGTTAAAGAGGAAAACTTCTGAGTGATGTTGATAAATACTCTTTACAGTTTTTCAAGACCCAGGGTCCTGGCACAAATTTGTAACCTGGACCAGACAGAAGGCAGTTTCTGAAAGAGAAATAAGCATCTGGATGATTTTTATAAACACCCTCTCTGGCACCAGAATAGTGAGCTTAATGCGGGCATGTTTTAGCCAAAACACTAGCAGCCTGGAGAGAAGCATGCCGGCATGGAGGCCGGGGTTCTCCTGCGTCCCGCTGGGTGGGGGAGGAGGGAAAAGCTTCCTTGCTTCCTACCGAATCCTGCAGCAAAGGAACGATCAGTTTGGTTGAACGAGAAAGCTTGGAGGGGGTGCAAGTGTTGTAGAAATTGTCCAGCCTCCCCCCAGTGGGAGGAACCAGTCCCCGCCTCAGCCTTCCCGCCAGGAGGAAGGCAGGCCACCCTCCCAGCACAGCACTCTGTCCCCTGCGGGAGCCCCTGGCCCACCTTGGCCAAGACTTTTAGAGTGAACATGGCACCTGTGTTTAGGGGTCCTGGGGTCAGATGTGGCAGAGCTCTCACTGTCCTCGGGGGCCTCTGGGAATTAGAAGTGAGCTGGGAAATATCACTGGGGGGTAGGAGTTTCAGGGGAAGAGGGGGGAGCCAGGAGTTGCCTCCTGTCAGAAACAACCCGCCAGCCTGCACTTTCCAGGCAGCCTTTGTGGGTGGGGGGACTACCCTCTCTCCGGCAATGTAAGGAGAGGCCCACATGGAGCCCACTCCGCAGCTGAGGCCTTTCCGCCCCCCAGATGAAAAGAAGCTCAACCCACCTCCCCAGTTGCATGGCCCAAAAGCATTCCCTGCATGATTTCTGTGGACCCTAGAGGACAACCTACCTCATGGTCCCCTTGGTCCTAGTTTCTGCATCCAAACATCAAGTCTCTACTCTGTCCCTATGTTACAACCTGGACACCCTCAGACCTTTCACTGTTTCCCCCCCCCCAAATTGCTGTAACATCCATAAGTTTATTACTCTTAAGGAAAGTCATGGAACATCTGCAGCTGATCTTGAAAGCTCTCCTCTCTGCCCCTCCCTCCCTCTCTCCCTCCTCTCTCTCTCTCTCTCTCTCTCTCTCTCTCTCTCTCTCTCTCTCTCTCTCTCTCTCCCCCTTCCTCCAGGAGCCGACTCCTTCCTTGTTTTAGCAGAGTGCTTTTCCTCTGCCACTCAAGTTTGGCACCTGCTGACAGTCCTGCCCCCAGTGCTCTGTTCCAGCCCAGCAGGCTTCCCCAGGCAAACAAACATAATGCTTTCCCCAAGAGGACTTCTGATAAATTCAACTTTCTCCATCTCCTTAATTAGAAACAATTTAGCCAACCTAAGGAAGAGACATTTTATCACCAATTAGTCAAAATAGCATCTCCTATTGATGAGGTGGATCAAAAAGAGAATAGAAATGATTAAACATGCAAATATTTGAGATACAGCATCCTCAAATGTTCAGATCAAAGTTTTCTTTTTTGGTTTTTTTTTTCTTTTTTTGTTTTTAAAGGAAGGGTCAAAATGAAAAAAACCATCAAAGTGTGCTTTAAACCAATGCTTCTCAAACTTCAGTGTGCACACAGATCCCCCGGTGTCTTGCTAAATGCACATCCTAATTCAGCAAGACTGGAGTGGGGCCTGAGATTCTGCATCTGTAACAAGCTCCCAGGTGCTATTGGTGCTGCAGGTCCATGGGCCACATTCTGAACAGCAAAGTCACAGGGTCCCCACTCCAAGATTCTCATGTAATGGAGAATGGCTGAGCACTGACTTTTTAAAGGTGCTAATGTGTAGCTAAGGTTGAGAACCACTGTTCTAGAGTGTAAGCCTATGGGTTAGAGGTGGGCAAAAAGTAGGTTTATAGTTGTTCGAATGGAAAAATACAAATAAATAAATAATAATACAAGAATCAACACTCTGTTTTGCATACTCACAACTGTAAACTTACTTTGCTCACAGTGAAATGAGCACAGTCTTGACTTGGGTGGCATGTGGCAGATGCTTGATGAATCACTCTTCCATTTGGGCCCCCCTCATGAGAGTGACCTAAAGAGGGGATGGGGTGAGGCAAAGTTTGGAGACCAGGCAGTTTGCAATAGCAGAGGAGTCAATGGCTGCTTGGTACAAAGGAGAAAAGGCTCTGGGGTGAAGGCATGGAAACTGTCTTAAAATGGACCTGGAAGGAAGGTAGAACCAGCCTCAATGGAGGAAAGCTTTCATGTCAGTATCAGGCAATAGTTTCTAACATAAGAATTGCTAGACAAGAGAGTGGGGTGAACCGCTCTTCTCTGAAGATGGCTTAAGAGAGGTAACATAATCAGGGGGAATTTAAAAATTAAACAGGGAGACATTTCTAGAGATTTCTCGACCTTACCTTGTAGTTGGAGACTATGATGTGATAAAGGAATGATAAGAGACTTTTACAGATTTTCTGGAAACTATAAGACAGAGTGGGGTTGGGGGAGTTTCTGCAGAAGACAGTCACAGGGATCCAAAGGGGAAGGGTTTGAGATATGGATAGAAGGGAATTAACTGATCCCATATGTCCAAGATATTTTTGGGCACAGCACCTGTTGTTGTATATAAGCACAAGGTAATCCCACGATGAGTCTGCTAAGGCTCTAAAGAAATCACCTGTGAAAGGGGACCCGAGGGAGAAGTTCTTAATTTTCTTTGTTCAGTGGACCCAGTTGGTAGTCTGGTGAAGCCTAAGGACTTATCTGAGTATAATAATTTTACATGCATGAAACAAATACTTAAATTACAAATATAGTCAAAATATTAGAAAAACAAATTTGTGATGTAGTATGACATTAAAGAATGAGATCTAGCAGTGGATCTAGTAACTACTGCATTTCAAAGTATTGCTGAACACAAATGATATCTCCAAAGGTATCTACACACATCATGTGATAAGAAAAAATGTGTGATTTCTATTGGTGACGTCACAGGTATTGCTAATACTACTGTGGTTTGTTACATTCACAACTGAAGGAATGCTAAATGTTAGTTAACTAAATATTAGTTTAGTTAAACATCAGTTAACTTTTTCCCACCCAAGTTCAAAGATCCCCTAAATTCTATTCACATTCAGTCTGAGGACCCCAGGCCAAGGATCCCTAGAGTAAACACAGTAGGAAGTCAGCAGCCACCAAGGCTGAGGACCACTTGTTGGGTCAGATGTCAAAGAGAGTCTCTGATAGTCCCCGCCCTCCATAACACTAATCCTTCCTTCTAGCATTCAAGGCACTTGCTTTTTAATTGGATAGTAAATAAAATTTCTTGAGTTAACTGCTTTTCCTGCCATTTACTACTATTATTGACCTGCAGAACTGAGAGGATTTCCCAAAGGGGAGAGTTAAAAGCTTTGGGCAAGGATGGAGTTAGGACTGAGATTTGGAACATGGTAGGTTTGGGGGAAGTGTGAATCCAAGGCACATCTCCATCACCTTTACCCAACATATGTTGTTCATTCCGAAACAGAGGAATGTTTCCCAGACAGAGGAACTCTTGAGGTTTGGATAAAAGGGAAAGAACGGATCCCATATGCCCCACTTTCCTTCCTTGTGGCAGTTTGCAATGTTTAATAGAGTTGTACTGATATCAGAAAATGGCCTGATTTTACATTTGGTTTTTTTTCAAACCTAGTGTGATAGAGCCAATCATTGGTCTCAATTCTCCATTTCCTGTCGTAGACATTCACCTCCACGCTAGGGCTTCACGGTGGACAAAGTGTGCTCCCTGACTCCTTGGCTTTTAGCTTGATCATGTCACTTGCTTTGGCCAATGGGACGTCAGCAGACAGAATGCAGACAGAGGCTTGAAATGTGCCTGCTCGTTGGAGTTGCTGTCTTTGGCTATGAGAAGAACATTCCCTGGATTACCACTGGACAGGAAGATATGAAAACAATAGAGCAGATCTCTATCTGGCCTGTAGCTTGGAAACAAGCCCAGCTGAGCCTGACTTAGATTAGCAAGTTGCAGATGTGTGAGCATGAGAATCACTGCTTACGGTTATATGCCACTGCATTTGGGAGATGGTTTTCATTGAAGCATGATTCTAGAGAGAGCTAACTAATATACCTAGAAATATCATATTTTCAAGGCTTTTATGGTTTACAATAAACTCATGTTGTAATTTATCCACTGCTTAAAATGATGTATATAAAGTTTACTCTAAAAAAGATGACCATTAGTTTATTTAAGTCCATTATTTATTTTTTGTGATCTCTGGCATATTTCTGTATATTAAACACACATAAGCTGATGAAGCTCAGAGTAAATAGTGGGGTGGTGGTGAGGTGAAATAGAGAAGGCTATTAGACATTAAATTCAGCAAATATTTACAGAATTCCTATTAAATGCAAGCTACTTTTCTAGGTACTAGAGATACACAAATAAAAATCTGTGCCTTCATTAAGCTTTTCTTTTAAGAACCATTCACTTGATATAGGGGTCATTCCCTTCCACAGCAGAACAGGTTTCTCAGTATCAAACATGGATTATGGGATAAAATGGACACAGAAATGACTTCAGACTTTACTATGTGGAAGGGACCCTTTACCATTAAGGGAAAAAATAAAGCATGGATGAAAATCTGGGAAATCAATAGCAATGAGTTTTATTCAAAATGGGGAAAGAATTTCATCTGCTAAGTGGGGAACCTAAAAATAAAGTCAAGTCAGGGCAAAAAAGGTGATTTTTTTCTTCCCAGAAGCTGACCTTAGGCTTAAGAAGAGGCAGAGAAATGGACTCTCGGTTGCTATTAACAATTATATAAGGTCCCTTTGTCCTCGGTAAGTCACACTCTCCTCTGTTGCTGACCACTCACGCACCCTCAAGTAGCCTCTGCTTCTTCCAGTATGTTTCTGCTTTAAAAACCTTGTCAAGCTCTCCCAGGCAACCTGACCGCTCGGTCTAAACTCTCCACTCTCTAAGCGGCCCTGGGGCTGATGCTGGTCTTCTTTGCAACTCATTTCTAATACTCGTGCAGAAGAAGTGAAGAAGCCGGATAATCTACCAGATAGGCACTTGGTTGACATGGCCAAACACCTGAATATAGAAAAGAATCTGGAAACAGCAATGGCTTAAATAAGTTCGAAATTTATTTCTCGCTCACACAAACATTTGGGCCGGCTCTCTACGGTTGGTACGGTGCGCCATGCCATCAGGGACTTTAGTTTCTTCTGCTGTTACTGCTCTACTTGTGGCCTTGACCTCCCGTCCAAGAGGACAGCATCTCCTTGCCAGGTCACAGAATAAAGACAAGGGCAAAGAAGAAGAGCAAAAGATACATTACTGCTGCTTCTTAAAGAAGAGGCCACACTCCCACTTATGTTCCACCGGCTGGATTTTAAACACATTTCTTCTCCCGGCCACGGGGAAGGTTGAGAAATACAGTCTTCATTTTGGGTAGCCATGTGTCCAGCCTAAAGTTAGGGGACCTAACACAATGGAAGAAAGGGTGGAACCTGGGCCTGGCTGGTGTGGCTCAGTGGTTGAGCATCGCCCCATGAACCAGGAGGTCAGGGTTCAATTCCCTGTCAGGGCACGTGCCTTGGTTTCGGGCCCAGTCTCCAGTAGGGGGTATACAGAAGGCAGCCGATCGATGATTCTCTCTTATCATTGATGTTTCTATCTTTCTCTCTCTCTCCTTTTCTCTCTCTGAAATCAATAAAAACATATTAAAAAAAGAAAGGGTGGAACCTGGGGAGGAATTAGAATAGAGTAGGCTATTCTGTGGTGCTAATGAATCCTAATGTTTCAGTGGCTTAACATAACTAAAGTTTATTTCTCACTCAGAAACCTGAGTTGATAGATACTCGACCATCTCTCAGCTGATTGACCGAGAACCCAGGGCTTCCAAGATAGCTGTAAAAGAGAAAGAAAAGAGAAAGTACAGAGGGAGGACTATGGCCCCTAAATGCCTCAGCCCACATCACTTCTGCTCTCAGCTACTTGGCCAGAACTAGTTATATGGCCTCCGCCTAACTACCAGGGAGCTGGGGAAGGTGGAGATTACTATTAATGAACAATAAGCATCTCTGCCATATGGGTTAAAACTGTTAAATTCAGTTAAAAATGTGTGCATGTGTCTATGCATGTACAATGATTAATTGCTACAGCAAGTTGAAGTTTGGTGGAACACTCTGTCAGAATTTAACGCTCCTTTCTTCCTCCCAACTGCCTTATCTGTGGCTCAGAGCCTCAGTTTACTTCTCGCCCTGACTGTTGATTTGTGCTTTCTTCTTTGTATCCATGGTCTTGAAGAAAAGCCATGGGAGCTGATGCTAGATTTTTCCATCTGACACAGAGGAGGCCTCCTTTTAAACAACAATAAAAATAGCCCTCCATTTATGTTGCTGTTTTCCCCCCTTTGTCTCTTCTATTGAAGGAGCCAATTAAACAAGTGTGTGCTTTCGGCGCCTGTTCTGTGCTCACTTTAAGATTTAATCAACCCTTTGAACCTGCAGCATAACTGCTTCATAATGTCAAGTTAATATATTGAGATCAGCTCAAACCCACCATTCCCAAGGGTGGTTTTGTTTAAAGGCAAGTTGTAATTGAATTTCTAAATAACCGCCAAGCTTTCAAGGTACCAAAATAAACATTATCCAAACAGAAACTTACCCTGGAGTCTTCAGTTACTTTACGTGTACTTTAAGAAAATAGAGGTTTTTATGTTTAAAAAAGTGAGCTGAACTCTCTGATGTCCCTTTAAAAATTAATCATTCCCCATTTCTCAAGGTACCCAAAGCCAAATACCCTGATTTACAAATCAGGTAAATCAGCAGCTGATTATTCATTGAAACAGTTTGCTTTGCTTTGTAGGAAGTTGCCTTTCAGCCACCTTTAACCCCTGAGCTCTTTTATTTCTCAACTAAATATCTTCAGGGCTGCTTACTGCCTGCAAAATAAAGTCTGAATTCTCTAGCCTGGAATCCAACACTCTCTGTGATCTGTCTCCAACATAGTTTTCAAGGCTTATCTCTAAATACAGAACCCTTCATCCAAGCGTGCACCCCACTCATCAGTCATATTCCACAGTTCCCCTCTTGCAAATGTGCTTGACACTTTCCACTTGGGTATTCGTGGATACTATTACCTCAACCTGGAATGTTCTTCATCCCAAATTCATCTGTTAAAATGCTGCCCCAGTCAGTAGCCTCTTCTAGTTCCTCTCAGTTGTGTTAAATGTCACCTTTGTGTTTCATAGCACTTGGGGACATGTTTATTGTTCTACCTTCCTCATCCTGTCTTATTTCAGAATAATTTTCCAGCTTCCACTTGAGATCATAAGTTTTCTAAAGCTAGAAAGCATGCCTTCTGATTGTCCCCCTCCTTTGTTTCCATGAACATTTATTGAGTAGCTACTAAGTGCCTGGCACTGTGCTAGAGGCTCTGAGAATTCCATGCCACGCACAGATGATACCCTTAAGAACCCCATAGCAAAGACTGGATGCAATATCGAAGAAAGAGAGGAGATGGAGTGGAGAGTGAGGTTAGGGGGAGCAATAGTATGCATAATGCACATAGAAAGTTCTAATATCTGATGGACAGTATCTGTGGCATGACTGGTGTGTGACAGAGTTGGAAGTTCCAAGCTGATAGGGGAAAGCTAAGAAGACAAAAAGTTACCACCCCTCCTGACACCTGCTTGCAGAGCAAGAGTGTCACTCCAGGAGAAACGGGCCACTGTCCACACTCCAGGTCCTTTACAGTGGTGCAAAGATTCTCCCCAGGGGCAGAGACAGGCCGTAAGGATGAAGGGCTTCACAGCACTGCCCGAGGGGACTGGCAATGCCGGGGAGAGATTTGACAAAGGGAAGAGAAAGATGACCTTTTCTCCAGAATGAGAAGCACATGAAAGTGCTGAAAGGCAAGAGGTTAGAGCCACAGAGGGAGACGCCAGTGGGGAAAAGGCAGAGTGGGATCCTGGGGGAGGGGGAGGGTGGAGACAAAGATGCAGGTTACAGCTTGGAAAATGATGAAGGGAGGGAGCTTGGCGAGAATCCAGGTAACTGTTTAGGTAAAAAGAGAAGAGTTGCCCGGCCGGTGTGTCTCAGTGGTTGAGCATTGACCCATGAACCAGGAGGTCCCGGTTCAATTCCTGGTCAGGGCACATACCCAGGTTTCGGGCTCAATCCCCAATAAGGGGCTTGCAGGAGGCAGCCGATCAATGACCCTCTCTCATCATTGATGTTTCTCTCTCTCTCTCCCTCTCCCTTCCTCTCTCTGAAATCAATAAAAAGATATATATATATATATTTTTTTTTTTTAAAGAGAAGAGCTGATGGACTCTTGGTTGGATCTCTTTGGCCGTTTGAATTTCCCACAATGCCTGGCATACAACAGAACACTGTGTGGGCACCAACCAATGTTTTTTGAATTGAAAAAGTCACCCACTCAATTTATACACTGAGGTCCCCCACAGAGCATTTTGCTTTCAAGCTCCAGGACCATGTGGGATAGGGAGGGGCCTGAATAGTCTTATTCCCACTACACGGCTGGGGAATTGTGGCCGAGAGGGTCAGTTACTGTCCCGAGGTCACCAAGCCTGGAGGCCTCCTCAGCTGGGGCTGGACCTCAGGCTGTCTCTTGGAGGTTGCTTAAGAACTTCAGAGGCCGGGGGGTGGGGCTGGGTTTTCCACCCAGGAGAGATCGCTCTTAGTTTGTGTTGACTGCAGAGGGCCTCCAGTTATCTTTTTCAATGAATCAAAACACGACTTGAGGTTTTTCGAGGCCTCTGGTTTTGCGATGCCTGTGCCCAAAAGTGAGGGTTGCATTTCTGCACCAGACTTGAGCTTTTGCTGGAATGAGAGGTGGGGTGGGAGCCAGAAAGAGAGTGGGTGAGAATTTCTGCCAAAGGCCTAGGCCTCAGGGAAACCAGAGTTGACAGGAAGGGAGGACGCCAGGGCAGTCTTCGTGGCCCTTCTCCTTTTCTGGGGCCCATCCTCGCCCTCCCTTCCTTTTCCCATATATCCTTGGACTTCCACTGTTCCCCCAGCTGCTTGAGGCCTGCTCCCCAGGGCCGAGGCTCTGCTGCATGCTCCGACTGCCTTCATTCCTCTTCCCAGGCCCCATCTAAACTTCCCTGGGCTGCGCCCCACCTCCTCAGAAACATTTCCTAAAACACCCATTTGTGCTGCCTGCCTGCCTGGGTTCCCTGGAGGCAAGGCCCGGGCAACCTTGGGCGCAGGTGGTGTATTTTGGAGACAGTTCCAGGAAGGAGGACTTGGGGAGGTGGGAGGTGCATTAAAGAAGGAGGAAAAGCCATAACAAGTTGTGTTTTTAAGGTCACTCTTGTTGGTAATGGGGTTTCATCCTGCTAGGACCCCAATAAATACTAAGAAATCTCCCAGAATTGTCGGTCCAAAGGGCAGGAGCTGGGAGCACTTATCACTCACTTTCTGACCCCTGCTGGTCAGGATTATTCCCGGGGACCTTGACTCTCCCAAATGTCTGGACTGCACTTGCCCACATGTTGAGAAGACTCAGGGCATAAAAGTGGAGGGGTGGGGGTGGGCTCAAGATAGGATGGTGACAATGTGAGTCTGAGCTTGCACAGAGCTGTCCACTGCAGCTGAGGCTCGGATCAAAGCTGGGCGAGAGGCTGTGACGTGGGCACAAGTATGCCCACTTTGCTGCTGTGCTGCAGAGGCAAACGAATTTGAAAGAGTTCATTCTCCTGGTGAAATGAACCTTGCGTCAGTCACACCAGGCCCACCTAGTCCCAGTCAGGTTATCTGCCTTGAACTATCCTGGGTTTCGTATTGATAGAGCAACACTGACCTTCTTTAGTTGCTGTTTGCCTGGGGCATGTATTTCTTTCCTTTTCCTGCCAATATTTCTGTTCCTATGTATTGGTTGCAAATAATATGTAGTTAGATTGGAAAAGGATCCAGTTTTGTTTTTAATAAGATATTTTTACTTTATATTCACTTATTGTTATTTGTGTAATTGCATTTTTCTACCATTTCATTTTGCATATTTTACGTATTCCACATTTTCTATTTTTTTCTCCTTCTTGCCAACTTCTGGGTCGGTAGAGATTTTTACTTCCCCTTATTCCAGTTTTTTCTGCTCAGTTTTGAAGTTATTTTTTCCATTCTATTTGAAGTTAGCCTCGCTAACTTTAACAGGCATAGTTAACTCAGTGAAATCTCAGATTAATCAAGAATTTTACCTCCCTTCTGAGCAAGATAGTAATCTTTGAGCACTTAATTCTGACACCTGCATCCCGACTTATTTGTAATTTTTGTCCAGAATTTTAGTTCTGTATTTTTATTTCGCACACAGCTCAGGCATTCATATGATTATTGTTTTACGCATCAATTTCCGATTCGATTTTCTTACATATTTATTTCATTCTCCTTGTGCTCCATTCCTTCTTGCGTCTCAGACCTTCTTCCAGGGATCACGTTTCTTATTTCAGAAATATGACAGTGAGAAGTCCTCTCAGTGAGGGTCTGTGATAGCGAATTCTCTCCTCATTTTATCTGGATGTGCTTATCTTGTCTTTATTCTTTACTATAGCATTATAATTAATAAAAAAATGTCTTGGGATATGTCTGACTCCTTCCCCCCTCCTTAATATAGTCAGTAATTTGACATTTTGCACACTTTTTTTTTTCTTTTACATATATTTTAGAAGCAGCTTGTCAGGTTTTCTAAAAAAGAAGAAATATCGTTTTGTGGCTGTGGTAGAGACCAGTTTGAGAAAGAACTGCCACCAGTGTTGAGTTGTTATGCATCCGTGGGCCCTAGGAGATCTGGCTGCACTGGCCTCTCAGCTGCAGGTTGGGCCCACATGTGTCTCTCCATCTCTGTAGGTCTTTTTAATGCCCAGTGTGTTCTTTTTCTTCAAATTGTCTGGCACATTTCTTGTTAGATTTATTTCTAGGCAATCACTGAATTTTTTTCCTTTTTAGTTACTATCATAAATTTGGGTCCTTTTTTTTTTTTCTTAAATCATTGTACTTTGTAATTTTCTATTTGTTCATGTAGAAGAAATCTTTTGAATTTCATGTATTGATCTTGTGTCTGGTCATTTTGCCGAATTATTGTGTTAGTTTTGGTTGACTTATATTTTTTAGATGAACAATTGTATTGTTGTAAATAAGGACCTTTTCCTCTCTTTTCTCCTAGCATTTATACCTCTTATTAATATTTTTTGTTTTAGTCATTGTCTAGAACCTTTTATTGCAAAATATCCCTGAAGGCTAGTGTCTTTGTCTTGTTCCCGACTCTTACGTGACCACTTCTAATGTTTTACCATTTAGTATGATGCTTGTTTCAGGTTTCTTATAGCATTGTTATATTATTATTTTTTAGATTGAGGAAGCATTTTTCTGTTATTAGCTTATCAGCTTGCGGGTAGTTGCGCAACAATGTGTGTGACCGCGTCTTAGATCAAAGACCAGTGTTGAATTCTACCAAAGGCCTTTTTTTTGCATTGATTCAGTAAGCTATTGCCTTAATAATATTATGTAACAAGCACCCCTGTACTCAGTGGATTAGTACAATAATTATATTTCTCACTCACATATTGGTGGGTTGACTAGGGTTTGGCTAATCTAGCTTGGCTTTAAGCTTCAGGCTGAATTTGGACTGTTTCAAATGTCTCTTATTTTTCTTGGACCAATGATCTAGCAAGGGTATGTCCTTCTATGGTGGTGGCAGAAGTGTAAGAGGGGACAGGCAAAAATAAATGATACCTTATAAGATCTAGGCTTGGAACACCTCCACTTCCACTTCCACCCAATTCTCATTGGCTAAGGCAAGTCACATGGCCAACCTCAACAACAGGGAATGTGGGGGAAGTATACTGGGCTCTGGAGAAAGGAACTCAAAGCCACATGGCAAAATGCGAAGGATGCAAAAATAAAATTAAAAAAAAAAGAAACATAAACAAAACCAAAAAGCAAAAATAAAATTTAAAAAAAGGGGGGGGGAAGGATGCAAAACTGGGGAGAGGAATGCTATTGATTACATGCATCTATTGACATATTTATAGACTCTATCTCCCACCCTTAATATGGTATGTAATTATATTAATAGATTTTCAGTTGTTGCAACATCCTTATATACCTGGAATAAACCCAACGTGTATCTTGATCCATTATTATTGTTATAATTAAATGGTTAGTTTTGATTTTCTAAAACCATTTATGTGAAGAATAAATAGGTGTCCATTGGTGATTGTGGGGAAAGGGAAGATAAAACTCATTTCTGAGTGGGTTCTGCTAAAAGTGTGTTTCATAGGAGTGGGGCATACCCATTTTTCTTTTTCTTTTTTTTTTTTCTTTTTTAATATATCTTTATTGATCTCAGAGAGATGAAGGGAGAGGGAGAGAGAGAGAGAGAGAAACATCAATGACAAGAGAGTCATTGATCGGCTGTAGTCCGCAACCTGGGCATGTGCCCTGACCGGGAATCGAACCCCAATCTCCTGGATCTTAGGTCGATGCTCAACTGCTGAGCCACGCCCGGCTGGGCCATACCCATTTTTCTTGAGGGGGAAATATCCACCTGGGACTTTGCGCTCCCTCTGGCTGTTGTGTGTAATTCCCTGCTTTGGTGCAGGAGTAGGTGCTCTCTTCCTGCTACTTAGCACAGACAGGGGAAAAGGAGGGTCCAATTACCGAGTGGTTCTGACTATAGCTCCCTGTTAAGGGTTGAATTATGTCCACTTAGAATTCATATGTTGAAGCTGTAACCGCCAGTATCTCAGAATGTGACCTTATTTGGAAATAGGGTCACTGCAGATGTAATTAGTTAAAAATGATGTCATTAGGGTGGGTCCTAATCCAATATGACTGGTGTCCTTGTAGAAAGGGGAAATTTGGACATAGACATGTCACATGAAGATGAAGACAGAGATCAGGGTGATGTTTCTACAGGTCAATGAACATCAAAGATTGCTGGCAAACCACCAGAAGCTGGGGGAGAGACACAGAACAAATTCTGCCTCACAAGTCTCAGAAGGAACCACCTTGCCAATACCTTGATCTTGGACTTTTAGCTTCTAGGATTGTGAGGCAAAGCAATTTGTGTTGTTTAAGTCATACAAGTGTGGTACTTATGGCAGCCCTAGAAAGCAAAGACACCTTTTCCCCCAAAATAATCACACTAGCAAATGCTTGAGAACCCTCACTCACTTCTTGTGTCTATTAATTCTTGGCTTGGAGCTCCCTTAAACTTCTGCTCTGTCGTTTTTTTCTTTGCTTGTTTTTGGTTGATGTTATTTCCAGTCTTGTTGTCCTTCATAGATTTGATACTATCACCTTTCTAGTCAATATTTTTAATCAAATGATGTCAGTCTCATTTTCCAGGTTGTTATAGATCCATTCAACACTGTGCATATTTTTCTGTCACTCTTGCAGTTTGGGGCCATCCATTTTCCTGAACCAATTTTGATATAGATATTATAAACTCCATTTTATGTATGAAAACAATGATGCTGGAGGGTAAATTACTTGTCTCTAATCATACAACAATTAGACAGAAAGGTTGGGACTAGAACACAGGCACCCTGATTCGTAAGTCAACATGTATTTCACAGCCAAGAATGGCAGGATGTCTTGTATGGTATGATATTCTGGAAAGTTAGTAGAGTCTACCTAAAGCAATGTGTTGAGAAGGGTTCTGAGGCCTCATCCAAGTTCATTGTTAAACAGAGATATCTGCCATGGGTGTGGGAGGGAGAAGTGGCAGCAGACTGTCAGGAGCTTGCTTTGTCTGCACTAGGTCTTGTCATTCCTCAGAATTTTGGTTCATGCTCTAGAGACTTCAATTTGAAAATAATGTAATGAAATCCCCAAAGTATTAATTTATGTTAATAAAGATTAACTAATCTATAAAGAGAAGTAAAATGTGCTTTTTAAAAAATCTTGTATTTCAAGTAAAAAAATGTTCTTAATGTAGGTAGCAGTGGTGTAGACTAAGAAATGAGAGTGCGAGCTAAGTGGTTTTAAACATTTATTTCTTATTCAATATTTTTTCTTATAGTATGTGGTTTTTTTGGATCAGAGAAAGTGTTTTGGATCCATTCTACTCCCACATTCCTCCAGAAGTTTTCATTTCTCTAGAAGTCTTGCCTCCCCTGACCACCGAATAGAACCAAATAATTGGTTAAAGTGGTGGCAGTTGCTTCAATAATAATTATCCTTTCAGCTTCACTCAAGATTTTCATTTTGGAACATTCTTACAAGAAGTGAGAGAATTTAGTCCTATTTCTCACCATTTATTACCCCTCCCCATCTTCTTCATTTCTCCCATCTTCTTTTCAGCCTTGCCAATAGATACTCAGGTGATCCTGTAGAAAAGCAATACTCTGAGAAGATAACTGTCTACTGAGTAGGATTTGGGGCCATAAAACTTTTAATTGGCTTGAAGATCTCTTGCAGGATGGGAAGGGATGGGTTTTGAAGTTAGGCTCCTCAGGGTCCAAATCATGATTCTGTCATTTACTTGCTGCACAAGTTGTTTGATGTCTTTGATATCAAATTTCCCTTTAATATAATGGGGATATTAAAGGGTTCCCAGGCCCATTCCAATGTATGTGGGGATGGAGACTTCCCCCTCCAATGGGCAATTCTTAGACATCAGTGATGTCCTGACACTACCTACTAGAATCAGATTCCGCAAGTAAAGGATTCAGTCCCACAAAACCATTTTCCACTTCAGAAGCCAGTGGCAATCCCAGGTTGTTACAATGACCAGGAATGACGGGCTATAAATCAGAGGTCCCCATAATCCCGTCTTGGATTAATTTGTTAGAACAGCTAACAGAACTCAGGAAAACCTGTTAATTTACTAGATTATGAATTTACTACGAAAGATATTAAAGGATACCAATCAGCAACCTAATGAAGAGATACATAGGGATTTCAAGGTCCTAAATGAAATGAAAAAGGCCAATGAGCTGTCCTTTTGGGTTTTTATGGAGGCCTCATTACAGAGTCATGATTGACCAAGTCATTGGCCATTGGTGATTGGCTTGGAAATAGGGGATGGGACTGAAAGTTCCAATTCTCTAATCACAGGGTTGGCTTCCTGGGCAACTAGCCTCATCTTTGGGTGAGGTCCAAAAGTTACCTCATTAACATAACAAGAGATACCATTGCTGCTCTCATCACTTAGGAAATTACAAGGGGTTTGGGAGTTGAACCAAGAACTATAGATGAAGACCAGATATATCTGAGAGATATATTTCAGTCATCTGAGTGACCAAATATATAATTAATCACAATATTACAATATCAGAGGATACAATGGGGATAAACATTCCCATTTGTAGACTTGTTATAATGAATTAACATTATAATGGATATAAAGAACATGAGACAGAGTATTCATTCGTTTATTCATTCACTCATTCAGAACATGTTTATGGAGGTCCTACTATGTGTTAGGCTCTAGGAATCCAAAGTAAATAAAACATGGCTTCTGTTCACGATGTTCTCAAAGTCTGGGGGGGGAGACATACACATTCCACTAATTTCAAGGGTCATGTGTCAAAGTCATGGACCAAGGGGTACACAGGGTGCCACATGGGGAAAGGGGTGGTCATGGGGAACTTCTCTGAAGATAAATCTGAAAATCTGAGGTTTGAAAGACAGAGGAGGTGCTTTCAGGAGGTGACAGGAGAGGAGCAGCCATCAAAGCCTTAGGAGTTTTCCCTTCACTGTGTAGCAATGTTGTCTAGTGGGAAATGCTAATTTTCTCCTCTGCTTCATTTCTGGGGACTTGGAATTTGAGCTATCCCTGAGGGATCCTCTGAGACATAGCCCTTCTCTGTGTTAAGGAATGATGTTATCTGCTGGATGAGATAAAGCAACAGCATGTTGGCAGTTGACTGAACCAGTTCCCCTTCAACCCCAGGACTTGTGTAGTTGGTCCCACTAGGGCTGTTTTTGGAGAGGGAGGAGGCAGGAGGAGTAGGGGCACAATCCCTTCCAAGGGAGGTAGATAGAGGTATAGCGTGGGCCTCCCTGAAGAAGCCTGCTGCTCCCTGTTTATATTTAGCCAATAAATAAAATGCGCTTGTGGAGGGTAGGTATAAATTGTTATTTGTTGCCTTGTAGAAAACTCCCACACAGGGTTCTCTGGTAAGCAAAGCTTTGCCAAGAATTTCTGGCAGTAGCAAGGTATGGCTGGAACACTTTGCCTCCAATGTTTGTCAGCGTGTCGCCATTAAGAGGGAAAACAAAATTGGTGGATGCACTTCTGGCCAAACATGTTCATTGGTTAACAGATTTATTGAGCACCCACTCTGTTTTAGATGCTGGGGGTCTAGTGGTAGCCAAGTCAGATATGGTCTCTCTGTTATGAAAGCAGTAAGACAAATGATAAACATTAATTACATTTGGAGGTGTGGGCTGAAGAATCACCTCATCTCCCATCTGGGTGTGATGATGGAGGGTCACGATACAAATGAAAACTGAAGCCTTATCAGTGACTGGGGAACATCCAACAGTCCACTAAACTCAGACTCTGGTACCAGATAGACTGGAGAAATGGAATGAGATTTGAATGCAAGTAGATCCTTCTCTCTCTCCAAATCTAGGCCTTGGGACCTATCTGTGCAGAAAAATCCCAACCTCTCTCACCTAGCCAAGCTCACACCTATTGTCAGCTGATTAGAGAAAGAAAGCAAGACCCTGAGAGATAGGCCAGTTGTAGCCTTTTGTTACAATGACTCTGCACTCTAGCAAAATGTGTCTCCAACAACACTCTAAACACCTGAACACCCTAAACTTCCATAGGTTATTTGCAGAAATGGCCCTAATTCTCTACCACACCCTCTGCAATGTAACTTGGCAGCTTATCACATCAACAGGTATATCTCTTCCCTTGAATGTGGATTTGTGACTTGCTTTGGCCAATAGGATGCAGTGGAAGTGATGTCAAGTAGAAGCCTTGTGCACCTGCACTCTCACTATTGGAGGTCTGCCACCACCCTTTGAAAAAACCCAGGCTAGTCTGACGGAGGATGAGAGAACAGAGGATGGGGACCGGGTCCCAGAGGGCGAGAGAACCCAGCCAAAATCAGGAAAGCAATTTCCAGCACACAACTGATGACAGATGCATGAGCATCTGAGCCCAGCCCAGATCCGCAGAACCACCCAGCTGGCCCACAGAGTTGGGAGAAATAATAAATCATTGTTTTAAGCTACTAAGTATTTTTATTTCTTGGAAGGATGGGGGGACTTATGCAGCAAGAGTGGAATGATATCTTTGTACAGAGCTCTATCTCAGCAGGGAGATTCTAAGAGATTAGACACGTTTTTTCTATGATTCTCAAATGAGAGTGAGAGCAAACCCCCCCAAGCTATGAGAGAAGTGGGGGGAAACTGCCCCCTTCCCTTCTGAAACCAGAAAATATTTCTTATTGACTATTCAAAAGGGAGAGCAGAGGAAGGCAGATAGAGCAAGTTGTCCTTAAGCTAATTTAGGAGATGAAAGAGCCCTCCTTGAGATGTGGAAGATGAAGAATTTGCATGACTTACAGGAAGGTCAGGGGCAAGTCAGCAAGCCCTTTGATGGGCCAGAGGATGAAAGGAGGGTGAGGACCAATAACCCAAGTGATGAGACAGCCGGGTGAGACCGGGGAACTTTGGAGTTCACCCTAAGGACAATCGGAAGATGCTAGAAACTTATAAGTAGAAGGATTTCAGTGCAAGTAGTTATCTGAGAGGTGATCCCAGTATGTACTGGTAGAGGACTGGGGAAGTGAGACAGTGAAGTAAAGACATCAAATAAAGCTAGGTTATCAGCCAGTATCACTGTGGGCAACTGGAGCTCAGACCCACTGGGAACTCTGGGCCCCACGTAGAAGGTGTCTCACAGGCAACTCACTGAGGTGAGTGAGCTGGTGTGTATGTGCCACCCCTGTCAGCACTGGATGGGTGCTCCTCCTGGGGGAGGGGTGTAGATCACCCCACACCCAAGCATGCCCACCATGGGCAGAGCAGGCCTGAGGGGCAGAAGAACCTCAGGCAAAGAGCCTCTGAAACTGAAAGCTGGGGTGGGTTGGCGTGCACTGCAGTGGTCAGGGTGAGTGGGGGCGGGCAGGGCACAGTCCTATGCTAGGGGCCTGCCCTCCAAACCTCAATGGTCTAGATGGGGCCGCAAGTTCTAAGAAACAGAGTTGTTCGGCCTCACCCCACACACCAGTCTGCTCCCATTCCCCTCTGTATACCTGTTACAGATCTGATTTTGTCATCAGGGCATGAATCTCCTGTCCCTTCTTGGTGCCATCTATAGGTGATGCTGTGCCTGCCACCTAAGTCTCCATCATGCGGGTTGAAACCAGACCCAGTGGTGCATGCACAGTCCTGACTTTATTGTTTGAAGTTAAACAGAGTTCACTGAAAGAGCAAGTGGTGGCCAGAGGTGAAAATGTTGGGTTCTCCAGGGACCAACACTTCATTTGTGATTCCTCAGGCTTCATTGTGCAGTAGGATGGGTGAGCTCTGGCTCTTTGAGTATTTATCTGATACCGCTGCAAATTTTCTTACTAAAACAGAGGTGGAAAAAATAAAATTCAAACCAGAGGAAACAAATGTAGTGATGGGAATGCCTCCCATTGGTCTAGAACAGAGAAACGTCCCAGGATGAGCTCATGGCAGGAAGCCTTTGTATCCTAATTTTCCTCTTATCACCTAATGGACCACTGTGGGCATTTGAGCAGCCTAGTAAGCCAGGGAAACTGAAGGCCATGCTGTTTCACTGGAAGTCTTAAAATGCTCATAGCTTTGACATAAAGCAAATGTCTGGAGCCTCTGGGATATGTTGATTAATCAATTCTAAACTCTACAGCTAATTAGAAAACAAAATAATGACACTGTTGCTGCAAAACAAGCCAGTCTCCCTGGTCACAGGGCTGATCTGTTCTTGTTTCGTCTGTGTCAGGTCCTCACTTTGGGGGAGACTGTGCATGATTGTGGAGACTGGCAAGTGCAAAATCTGCTGGGGTAGTCTGGCGGGTTGGAGATTCAGGGAATTGTTGCAGTTTGAGTCCAAAGGCAGTCAGTGTCCTGGCAGAATTCCTTCTCGCTCAGGGGAGGTCAGTGATTGTTCTATTAAGGCCTTCAATGTGTTGAATGAGGCCCACCCACATTATGGATAGCAATGTGCTTTACTCAAAGTTCATTAATTTAAATACTGACAGCATAAAGGGGAAAAAACACCTTCACAGAAACATTCAGAATAATGTTTGACCCAACATCTGGGCACCTGGCCCAGCCAATCTGACACATAATATTAACCATCACAGCCTTTGAAAGCCTGCGTTGGCCAGTCCTTGTGTTAACATTATGATCACCTGGTTGTTATTTAACAGGAAAGGAGTAGAGGGAAGGCTAGATGATACAGCCTTGCCATGTATACAGCCTTGCCAGAAAGCTGCATTTAACATTCTCCAAGTTTGTTCCCTGCTGATCGAGGGGAAGGGACTGGACAAAGGCAGTTTGGTTGCATGCCCAGTACGGTCCAAGTGATGTGGGAAGGTACTTACCTGTCTGTCAGTCACACCTGGAAACAAATTAGTGACCGGGATGGGCGTCGCCACTGCAAGCCCTCAAAACCTGAGTATTTCAACCTTTGAACAAAGGTTTACTCTCTCTTGGTTTTTACTCTCTCACTTGCCAGGTTCCTGACTCCTGTTGAAGGGGACACGCTCCCCTGCGCCTACGTGGCTCACGGCCCCTGGGGCTCCACACAATGGACTGATGGACTTTAATTAGCATGAATACTGAACTGGACCAGGCTGCAACATGGAACAGAAACGCTGGACACTGGCCTTGCTTTTGGCTCTATTGGAACCCATTGCACCTCTTTCAGGACTGGCTTAAAAGGGAGATAGGACTTTGGAGCCCAAGGAATGTAACTCCATACACATAAAGCCTTTTACCACATTTTATTCTCCTGTGTGGGCTTCTGAAAATGCTTATTTCAGCGGCACCCCAAGAACCCCACTCCCACTCGTGTCTGGGAAATCTGGCCCATTAATTCCTCCTGTAACACTTGGTTTTGGTTGCCCTCAGAGAAGGTTGTAACCTTCGGGGAGGTAGCCCCCTTGGACCTGAGTACAGTTCCCAAGGAGGGGCTCTTATCAGTCCACACTCCTAGCAGCTGAGGGAATAAGTACCTTGGTCCTGAACAAGAGTCTGGCTAACACATCCTAACACCACTACATCTCCTCACAGCTCAAGTCCTGGCTCTGTCTCCTGACTGACATCCACTCTCCAAGGCAGCGACCAGTATCCCCAAGGCCCAGGCCATTGCAGCGCTCACTCAGTTCACAGTTTTGTTGTTTGCAGGGGTTTCCTGTTAGGATGTTTCCACTTTCTCAGCTCTTTGAGAACATGGTAACTTCTTAAAAACAAGAAGACATTCTGCCTTTTCTCTGGCTTGTCAACAGTTTTTTTGTTTTTTGGTTTTTTTCAAAAGAAGGCTTAAAATATTTTTCAGTAAGAGCCTAATCTTTCTGGATGAAGCCACTGGTGGTAACAAGCTTCCCACAGAGAAACAACCCCTGACCTCACTTGTTTTGTAGATAGGCCTCAGCTGGGCCATCTGCTCCCTGCAGTGAAAGTTGCTAATGAGCTGCAGCATTCCAGGAGGGAATGGGTGGCTCCTCCGCCCTCCAGTCTCTCTCCTTCCCTCTTCTCCACTCGCCTGAAATCTTAAAGTCATCAATAGGTTCTTGGAAACTTCAACTTTAAGTGAAACGACGGATCACTGTTGATGAAAGAAAGTCCAAACCTGTAGAAAAATTTTATGAGTTTATTTGAGCCAAATCTGAGGGCTGACCTGGGAGCAAAAATCTGAAGGATCATGCTCTGGAGAATGGCAGTTTCACCGTTCTTTTTATACATTCAAAATCAAGGGAGAAAACTTAAGGAAGGTTACACGAAATCCACTGGCGGTAGATTAAGGAGGTGGGAGAAAGCAAAGCGGGAAAATCTCTAGGCCTGGATAAAAAGTAAAATGGAGAAATATATACTTCTTTTACATTGGTGAGTACAGTATAGTTAATAATTAATGTTTACAGTAAATAGAGATGGTATTAGGCACCAAAATAACAATGAGGAGTTTCACGGCCCTAGTGTCGAAGACAGGGCCTCCAAGGGTCAGGAAAAGTAAATTACACTGATAGTTCAAAGGTTTGTTATCCTAAGCACGTAAGAATAATGAACAGGGCTCGCTCACAGTAAATATTGACCTTCCTGAGGAAGCTATAGGCCTGGGACGGGACGACCCACCCCGGTCTGCCCAGTTAGGAACCCATCCGGTGTGGTTACTCTGGGTCACTGAACTTGTCAGGTCTGCCGTGCAGCCCCACTTTCGTCCCCATAACAAAGCCAATTTTGCCCTAGGCTAATTAAGTTCCTACACCCTATTTCTGGTCACAAAAACATGACCAAACTTCCAAATATAGGCCCCCAAACATTTCTAATATTAAACACTGAAATAAATGTGAGCTATACAAACCTTGAAGAAAGATTAATAAAAACAAGTAAGAGCGTTACTTTGCAATCAGCTTTTTCCAGTTCAGGGTCATGGGTGGCCAGAGCTTATCCCAGCAGCTCAGGGTACAAGGCAGGGACCCACCCGGGATAGGATGCCTTTCCATCACAGGGCCACTCACACACACACACACACACACACACACACACACACACACACACACACACGTACTCACTTAGGCTCGCCCCCCGCCCCCCCGCAGAAGTCATCTGCTTCCCACGGTATCGGCTACGTATGCCTGAAATCCCTCCATTAGGGCAAACTGTGGCTGCCATTCCGTCCCGGTGAAAATGCTCCGTTCTAACTCTTCCAATACACCGTCCGCCTCCACCCTTTGCTTCCCCTTTTCCCTTCTCAAGGAAAAGCTTTTGAAGAGAAGGTTCAGGTATAATGAAAAGGGCAGGGATTCCAAAAACTGGGGTGTGTGATAACCATGGTGGTAGGAGCTATTTTAGATTCAAGATGCTTAGGTCCCAAGGCAATGGCTCTAGGTGACAACTGACCTTAGCTCATTGGTCACATACCTAAGGACTGAGCCGCTGTCTTACACCTGGCTCTGCTACATAGTCCTAACATCTGCCTGGACCCTGAGGACACTGGAGTCTCTGACCTTGCATTCCACGCTAAAGAAGTCTTTTTTTGAAATCCTCACCCAAGGGTATGTTTTTATTGATTTTAGAGAGTGAGGAAGGGAAACAGAGAGAGAAACATCAACGTGAGAGAGAAACAAGGATTGGTCGCCTCCCCTACATGCCCCGACTGGGGATCAAACCCACAACCTTTTGGTGCACAGGATGACGCTCGAACCAACTGAGCATCCGACCAGGACAAGAAGTCCATTTTTAATAGTAATTCAATTAGCTTTTAAAAGCTTATTGTATCTTCTGCTAAATGAGAGGAAAGCCACCAGTTTGTACTTAGGTTTCCCTACATGTTTTAAGAGCATGCTGGGAACACACCAGAGCCTTGTGTGCCTGATGATTTAAAAACAGAACCATTCTGGAGGTTGGGAACGCATTCCCATAGCCTCCTAGTGCCAAGCGCCTTGGACCTGTTCTTTCCAGCAGGGTGGGGCCTCTGAGCAGGACTCTGAAGGCAGCTGTCCCGGCCTTGCCCACCAGTGTGTCCAGAGTGGGCCTCAATTAACACCCAGCATGACACTGGCACTCAGAAGTGGTAATTTCTAGAATTGTGGTGATTTCCTCCCATGTAGTGCAAACTGAATAGAAAATTACTGCCCTCCAGGGGAGGGAGAAGCTTTGTGTTTCAAGGGCTCCTTCTGAAGAATGTTGGGTTGTTTATTAAACCAAGTGGTGCACAAACTATTCAAAGAGCTGACTGAGTTTGTTGGAAATAATGCAGTTAGGTCAGGTGTTCCAAATTCAGAACTGGGAACTAGTTATTAGGCTTTAAAGATCCTTTTCTTGTTGCCCATCCTCCATGTAAAAATTTAAAAGACATTTGGGAGACTAACTTAAGGTGATAAAATGCTAATGATATTCTGTTGCCATCATTTTGTTAATAAAATAAACAAAAACTTATGAAGGATCTAACCTCAGAATGAAGAACAATTTTCCCCAGGAAAAGACAAC
The DNA here is from genome assembly GCF_964146895.1 of Miniopterus schreibersii. Lineage (NCBI taxonomy): Eukaryota > Metazoa > Chordata > Mammalia > Chiroptera > Miniopteridae > Miniopterus > Miniopterus schreibersii. The sequence continues at coordinate 65,366,906 of NC_138110.1, forward strand.
TGGCACCTACACTCACATCTAAAAAGGAAGATATTTAAATTATTTGAAAACAGACAAAAAAATTATACATTTTCTTACTTTACACTGCATATGATATAATTCTTTCTTTGATGCAAGTGGATCAGTGTATGGCAATATATTGGGTAGTAGATAACATGTGGATGATTAAATTTTACCATTTATTTATTAACTATAGTTACTTTATACTTTTCTTACACAACCTAAAGCCAAATCAATCTCTCTTCTTGCCCTTACTAAGGCAGTTATCGTTAACGCTCCTCCTCTCCCCCTCCATCCTGTATGTTATTTCTGTCTCATAATTAGATTCCACTCTGCTTTTAAACATAAAAATAGTTATTATTGAACAGTCAATTTTCTTTTTAGATTTATGAACATATTTTTACCAATTTTTTAAACCCCTTTCTCGCATCCCAAGTCTTCTCTCTGGGCTTATTTTCGCACCTGAAGAATGTTTTGAGTAGATCTTTTTTTTTTTCAAACTTTGTGTGTCTGAAGATATATCCGATTTGCTCGATCTTGAATGAAGACTCAGCTGGCCATAGACTCCCTTTCCCCCCGCACCTTGAATACACTACTCCTTTCTTTCCTGGCATCTGCAGCTAACGGTGAGAAGTTCGTTCCTTCGAGTGCATCACCTGCCTGCTCATTTCTATTCGCCCCTCGCATGTGCTTCTGCTGTTCTTCAGCCGCACCATGAACGGTCCGGGTGTAGCACAGACGGATATCTTTCTGGTGCTGGGATAGTTTTGTATCTCGAATGCAGAGGTTAACGGATCTACATATGTGCTAAAATGACATAACCCTACACATACACATTGTACCGATATGTCAATTTTCTGGCTTTGATGCTGTACTAGAATTATGTAAGACGTACCCAATTGTGCTTGTACTATAGTCGGGTAAGGTTTGTTTAGCCCCGCACCCCCTTAGGACTGCATATGTTTTTTCTATCTGAAGCTTAATATCTTGTTTCATTTCTTTAAACATTTTAGCTGTTACCTCTCAGCTTTGGCTCTCCTTTATTCTTTCTGTTTTCCTCCTGCGATCCCTATTAAGCAGGGCTGCAGCTTCCTAATCCGCCGCGTTTCTGCCCGGCCTCTCGTCATATTCCCGCCTTTCTATCTCTGTGAAGCCTGGGCGATTACTCCCCACGGCTGTTAACTAAGCTCCACTGGGCTTATATCTTCCGAACCAGTCTTTACCCTTATTTCTCAGTTTTCATAGCTGTTATCAATACCTGAAATTATCTTATTTGTTTATGGGGTTATTTTCTGTCTCGGGGCAGCAACTCTGTTTTGTTCTCTAAAGTGCCTGGAGCAAAGTCTGGCAACTGGTAGGTAATTGAGAAATACATTTTCATTGATAAAAGACTCCTGAGGAAACAAATAACTCAGTGAACAAAATGAACTACATAACACCCTACAATCAACACATCTATTTGACAAGGCATGGCAACCACAAAGTAAATATAAGTTGTCATAAAATGGAACAGTCAGAGAACAAGAAGGAACTTTTTAGAAATTAAATGTGTAATTGGCAAAATAAAAAAAAAAAAAATCAATAGAGGAGCTGGAAGTTAATGTTAAGGAAAATGTCCAAAATGGAGAGGAAAAAGACATGTCTTTCTACTGTTCGGTAAAGAGAGCAGATCAACATAACAGAGTCACGTAGGAGCTCCCACGTCTGAGTGACGCACCCTCTTCAGGCACCATTTTTGCTGCATCCTACAAGTTTTGCCTTCTTTCACAGTCATTGCTCTAAAGAATTTTATGATTTTCACGTTGAATTTTTCTTTAAGCAATGAGTCATTAGAATTGTGTCATTTAATGTGTAAACAGTAAGTGTTTGCTTTTCTTTTTACCCCTGTACTGCCAAGGGGCATGGGAATCCAGGCTCATGCCCAGGCTTGGCACAAAATCATGTTCCAGTCACTCACTGGCGACTCTGTTTCTGTTTCCTCATGTGGCTTCGAGAGGATTAACAGGCAGAGCTTTCCTGTCCTCATTCACAGATAGATCATGATTTTCCTGGCTCCCTGTGGTGCACAAGACCTGAGGCTCAGATCCTAAACCAGTGTGATCACAAATCCCCACTTTCTTGCTTCTGCAAAGCAATTCCTCAGAAACAAAACACCGCTGTTTTACAGTGATAAGTATTATGCCCTTTCAAAGAAGTCGAGAATAACATTTGTGGTAAAACTGTTGCCAGTCCCAGATTCCCATGGAGCAAAAGAAAATCCCGCCCCCATTAATTAGACCCTGCTAGAGGAATGTGGACTCTTGGCACCTGATTCTGAGTGTGATGTCTGTTGGAGTTGCTGGGGCTTCTGACAGCTGCTACATCCTGGTGGCCCAGGCCCAACACAGCAGCCTTGGGATCCAGAAGCATCCCAGGACTGGATCGCAAGTGATTTGGGGACTAGTTTTACCTGTTACCAAGAAGTTGGGAGATCTAAGGGGAATCTTTTACTTCTTTAGGACTCAGTTTTCCCATCTGTAAAACGGGGACATTTATATCTATTCCTCCATACAGGGAAGCTGTTGAGAGTGGATGAGGTGGGAATGTAAGCATGTAAAGTGCAATGGAAGGGATTATCTCTACACTATCAGGCCAGCGAATAGCTTTCAACATGCCAGGACTGAGAAACCATCAAGCTTTGGGGGGAACAAGGGAAAAATGTAAGGGAATGTTTATTAACTGCCCCATATGAACAGATAAAACTTGGCAAACTCTCCTTTAAGCAATTTTGAAGAGCCCTCTCCACCCCCAACCCTTAGCCCCCTCTTCATCACTCCCCTGACATTCTCGGGGGACTAGGTAGCTACCTCCACAGAGTCCACTGTGGCAGGAAGCCCTGCTTCTCCTGGCACGGCAGTGCCCTCAGTGGGCTCAAATATAAGAGCATGTCTACCTCCTCTTCCCCCCCCGCCAGGTGCAGACAGCAGAGCTTGGTACGTGGAGAGGTCTATCTCCTTTGTTGACTTAAAAATGGATCTCAAAATCATGACAAAAGGCAATGAAAGCAGTAAGCATCCCTTCAGATAATCCTTCACAGCTTTTCTTGAACTATTTGAAGCAGAAGGCCTTTCCTGTAAAAGGCGTGAGGTCAGAGAGATACAGTTTGACGGAGAAGAAGAGGTGGGGGGTTGTTCTCCATAAACCTGGGTTCGTGTCCCATGTGTAAGCTGGTGGAGGCCCTGGGCAAACAGCTTATCCTCAGTTTTCTCATCAGTCAAATGAAGATAAACATAGTGCAGTCCCCATGGGTTGGTGGCGGGGTACGGGGCCTGGCATTCATGTAAGAGTGCTCATAAAACAAGTGTGTCTGTATTTAAGAGAGAGAAAGTTATTTAAAACCAAAACTGATGTTAGCAACTTCTCCCTTTTAAGGGTTGGGGCAAGGGAAGGCAGCGGTGCCTTTATTAGTGGACACATAAATCTCTATATTGCTCCTTTCTACTCATGGAAGGGTCCAGGCTGGGGGTGGGAACTGGAATTTCAGAGCCTCTGCCAGGTCTTTGGAGCTACTCAAGACACATGGTGGATGGTGCTTTGTTTAACGGACACTTTGAATGTCTATCTGTGAAGATATATGCCTGGGGCCAAGTAGAGAGTGAAGAGCTAAGTTACCATCCATAATAAACAGTGGGTAGGAGATGACAAGAGTGGGGATACCCATGGAAAGGAGTTTCCCCCCAGAGCAAAGCCTGAGAGAAGTCCCCAGTGGCAGAGTGACCCAAAGACTGGAGAACAGGAATGTCTGATATTTATCCTTAGATCGTATGTGTTTCTGTGATGTAGGTCTCCTCCCTGTCCACACCTTCAGTGAAATCTGCTCTGCACATAGATACTTTGTGTGAGTAAATTTAGAGGAAATCAAGGAAAGAAGGGCTGTTTTCATGTCAGAATGGAGCAGGGGGGAGAACAAAGCCATTGCAGGTGACAGGCAAGTGAGGGCAAGAGTTGCCGGAGGTGGCCCTGGAGGTGACTCAGGAGTTCGCAAAATGCTTGTAGCAGAACACTGGGCTTCCTCCAGGAAGAGACATCAGGACTCAAGCCATTTTTATGTAGATCTCAGACAGGGTGACATCGGTCAATATCTGGGTTATATACACAGAGCTGAGAAGCCATATCATCGGAGAAGTAGATGAAGGGGCAGCATTGATGATTGCTGCTGGAAGAAGGAAACAGTTAATATTTAAAAATATTAAAAGTGTAAAGCATAGTTATCATCAGGGCTGTTTGCAAATGTTCCCTGTTTTTCTCCTTCCAGAAACAGGGTAAAATTGCAATTCCATGCCTGTCTGGAGTTAAATTTGGTCACAGACATGTGTTGGCCCATGGAAAGTTAGTGAAAGCGTGTCCCTTTCCAGGCAGGAGCTGTAGAGCCAGTGCGTGACCTGCCCACTCTCTCTTCTTCCTCTGCCTCAATGACTGGCAAAAATTTAGAGAGTGACTACTCTGTCACCCTATGTCCTTAGTGAGGACAACACCAATAAACCTTAAACACACTTTTTTGGTTTGTTTTTCGAGCGACTGAAGTTTGAGAAGGAGGGTTGTTACTAATGTATAACCTAGCCCATCCTGAACGATAGAGGAATTCATGCAATGCCCTGCTTTATCAATGAGGAAACTGAGGCTCAGAGGGGGCCACTGACCTACCTAAGTCATCCAGAGAATTTGCAGAAAATCTGCAACTAGGACCCAACTTTCCTGCTCTCCAGCAAGCAGCCACCCCAACCTTGAATGTGATACCTGGTGGGAGTGTGCTGGAGTGATGCCCAGACTTCTGCACACTGGGACCGATAAGAACAAACTCCAGACAGACAGCAGAGAGCCAATGAAGGGAAAATCCCTGCCTCCTACCCTGCAGAGTGCTCCACGGATGGGTGCCCTCCACCTGGCTCCTCCACTCCCAGGCCACCGGGCCTGAGAATGCATGTTGCCTTTCTGATGATAGCATCTGTCAGTTCTCTTTGACACACTCTGCCTCTGCCCATTGTGTTCCTGGTTGATCTAGGTAATGGCCTATCATGCGAGTCAGATCCACAATACACTGCATAACAAAAATCACAAAACCTCATGGAATTCCACAGTAAATGCTTATTGTTCATGAATCTCTCTTCTCCTCTTTCTGGGAGCAGTGTCCTAGCCCAGGAACCTCATTCTCCTGGTGAGAGCAATGGCACCAGAGAGCAAACAGAAACAAGTGAGGCCTCTGGAGGACCACACTCATCTGTCACTTGTTCCTTTTCTTAGTGTCCAAGGAGAGTCATGTGACCAAATACAAAGCTTATAGGTGGAAAAATATATTTTTCCCAAGTCCCACTGCAAATGACGTGGATACAGGGAGGGGTAAGAACTGAGGCAATTAATGCAACCTGCCACATTCAACCTTTCTGTCTGACCCCTGAATTCCTAGGCCAGACAGTCCATGTGGACCCCTCTCCCATGGGAGCCTCTCCAAAGGCTCCACAGAGGGCCTTATCCCCTCTTATCTCATGCCTGAGCATTCTCTGCTGTGCAGACAATCTGTAGGATTCTCAGAGTCTCAGATGGTATTACCCAGTGCATTTAAACAGCAAAAGACAAGCTGGGCAATTATGCTGGATGACAAGGCCTTCATCAAAGATTTATTGGCTCCTGCAGAAGCAGCCATTAAATCACCCAAGACCTCTAATTGCACTGGACATGCCAAGTAAATGCATCTATTCCAACCCCTGTGAGCCAAGTTCACCTTTGCTTCCTCTTGCTGGCAGAGTATCCATTCCCTCACTTCTTCACCACCTAATAGGGGTCATGCACTATGCCAGGCCTTGGAGATACAAGGAGGATTCTCCCCTTGAAGATCTATAAAGTATAGAGATGGATAGATGTGCAGTGTTGTTAGGACTAAGAACACACAGAGAAAATAACTTTTAGTGCTATAAGAAGGGGGCACGAGGAGGGCTGGACATTAATTGAGCTTTAAAGAGTAAATACAAATGGTGTCTCAGTCACTTCAGGCTGCTAAAATAAAAAATACCATAGACTGAGTGGCTTAAACAACAAATATTTATTTCTCACAGTTCTGGAGGTTGGAAAATTTATGATCAAGGTGCTGGCAGGTCCAGTGTCAGGTGAGAGCTCTCTTCTTGGTTTGCATATAGCTATTTTATTATTATATCCTTTATGAGAGGGGTGGGGAAAAGGGGGAGGGGGGAGGGGGAGGAGGAGGGGGAGTGGGAGAGAGGAGAATCTCTTCCCTGTCTTTTCTTACAAGGACACTATTCCCATCATGAAGACTTTACCCTCATGACCTAGTTACCTCCCAAAGGTTCTATCTCCAAATACCATCACACTGGGGAAAAGCATTTTAACACATGAGTCTGGGAGGGACACAAGCATTCAGTCCACAGCACATGGGAAAAGACATAAAAACAGTGTGGCCGTGACAGTATGTCAGGGCAAAGGGTGGATGGGGAGTCAGTGGGCAGCACGTGGCCCTAGGAGGACAGGTTTGGGTCTGGTGTTCTAAGATCTTAAAGGCCAAGGGGAGGACTTTGCACTTTATCCTGCAAACATTTGGAGCCATGAAGATTTTTAATTTGAAGAGTAAGAGTAAGGACGTGTAGAGGAGAGGGCGAACAGTTTGGGGACAACTCTAAGTGTCCAAGCCAGAAACAATGAGGTTCTGAGGGGCAGGCCACAGCAGAATGAGATGGGGAATGGAGCCAAAGAAGATCGACGTTTCTAAGCTGAGCAACTAGACCGATAACAGTGCCCTGCACTGAGGGACAAAGAATATGGGAGGAAGAGGGCCAATGAGTTTGGGTTTGAGATGCCTGAGGGATGTGTGGGCAGCAAAATTTAGGAGCTCTGGAGCTGTGACTCATAAATATGGAAGGAGACTGAGAGATATGGAGAAGATTGGGAGCTGATTAGTTTCCTCAGCAAGGATGTTTAAATTGAAAGACATGAGAAGGAGTAGTCAGAATGGTAGGAGGGGAATGAGGAAAGTGGTGTTGAGAAAGTCAAAGAACTGTGCAAATAGAACAAGGCTGGATGTACCATCCCACCATATACAGTTTTGAAGATTGTGCATGGCACAAATTTAGGGGGAACTATTCCCAATGTAGATTATATGAATGGAGGTTTCTGAAATTATGCAGTGTGCAGCCAACATGGCTGTAAATGTCAGACGTGGCCATGAGACTGGTTGGAAGACACCTCTAAATTTAATGCACGAGCTTTATCCTAGTCTAATTAAATCAGGAATTCCAAGGATTAGATGCTAACAACACTTTTGTTTTTAAAGGAGTCATTGGGGATATTTAAAAGCTCTCTAGGTGATTACAGTGTTCAGCCAGGGTGGAGAACCATCATTTCCTGGCCCCCTCGCCATCATCTCAGCCCTAAATCTCAGTAGATTAACATTGGTTTAACAGACTAGATTCATGTCCATTTCATGACTGACTACCGCCAATGGACATTCAACACTGCTCAGGGGTCAAACGTGTTTCCTTAATGAGCTGTCTTCCCATCATCCAAGATGACCACTTTAGAGCTCCCCCTCAGTCCTCAAACTACATCTCCAACTCCTCTTCAACTGATGATCTCATCTCAGACATCACTGAGAAAAACCACCACCATGAGAATGAAACTTCCTAATCTTCACATCACCAAATCTGCAACCCTACCTCGCCCTTCTTCACCTTAGCCCACCTCTTCTTCATGCGCTCTGGACCCCAAGTCCTTTCTGTTTCGTGTCTTCAGTCCTTTCTAAGGTAGCATTCTTATCAGCACCGGGCAACTCCAGTATCTCATTGTTGGGAGTACAGGCAGTTTCAGTTATCTGTTTGCTTGGCACGCCACTCCTAAGTTTAATAGCTTAAACAACAGCCATATTATTACTCAGGAATGTGGGCAGGGCTCAGAAAGGGGTGGCTTGTGTTTGCTCCACATGATATCAGCTGGCACAACTCAGCTGAGGCTGGGGGTTCTAATCACATGTCTGACACCTCAGCTGGGGACATTCAGTCAGCTGGGGCTTGGCTGGGCCTCTCTTTCTCATGGGCTCTCTCATGTACTGAGGCCTTAATTCTCTTTCATGTGGTCATTCTTTCCATGTAGTGTCTCACCTACCCAAACCCCTCTCTGCATTTGACATCAGGATCAGAAAGCAGGATCACATGGACTCCACACATAGCGAGGTTCCCTCTGAGTGAAATCAGAAATTACAAGGCATCTTCAGGGTTGGGCTCAGAAATCCCAGATTTTCACTTCTGCCTAATGTCAAATCAAGTCTCAAGACCAGTCCAGATTCAAGAAGGGTAGCACAGATGTACAGGGAAAAATGGTTGGCCGGCATACCTACACAAATGATAATCTTATCTTCACAGCGCATCAGGATTCTGAGCAAAGGAGGAGTATTGCAGGAGTCACTCAAATGGAGATCAAGGTACAGAATACGTTTTATCAGAGGTAATGCTCAATGGTTTAAGCTACAGTGGGCCTCCTCTTGCTTTATCTCTGAATTAGACAGATTTACCCATTTGTTTACACGCAGTTACAGACCTTCCTACCCTTAGGGGCAGAGCCTTCCTGGGAGAGTTCACCAAATGAAGGAAGAAAGAGCTGGGCAGAAACTAGACAGAGGAAAGGAGTGAGCCCTCTGCTTCCCAGTCATCTTCCTGACGCACAATTGTCAGTCATCCTCCTCCCATGGGAAGAAATAAGTTGGGGCAGAGAGGAGGGCAGAAGACTTCTTCCTGAGAATGTGCTTGCTGGTCTCTTCACAAGCTCAAGGACCCATCTTGGGACGAAAGCAGGAAAGCAGGGGCAGATGGCACCCTCTAAAGTACACAATTTTGGTCCACTGTCACTGGGTCTAAACTTACAGTGAACCAGGGGTGTGACTGCCTCCTCGGGGTAGGAGACGAGCAGTCAATTCAGGAGCACTCAATGCCTTAGTCCTGTGGCCACATCCCAATATCAACCACTATTGTTTTCATTGTTCTGAGACCAAGGAGTAATATAGGTTTTTGTTATTGTTTGTTTGTTTTAGATGCCCAGACCCAATTTTGAAGTCCTAGCTAGAGGTTGGTCAGTGGCACTTTTCTGAACAGCTAATTAAGTTCATACTCCAATCACTTACTTCACAGGGTTCTCATACTCCAGGCCACGAAGTACCAGCCCTAATTGCCCTGGGGCCAGCTCCCAGACAAGTGGGGACAGTCCCTATGCCCAGAGCCCAAGATCCTCTTCCAATGAGCCAGTCTACAAAGACCTGAAGAAACTGAGCCAAACTCACACTGGTTTTCATACATATGCTGCTCCCTACAGCTCAAGCCTGCTATTATCCTGGCCAGATGTGCAGCACCCTGTGTGTGGCCCTGCCTGGAAGCCTTTCATTTGGAGCTGTAAGTAACGAAGAGTTCTTCCTTTCATCTCTCCGTGTGTCATTGTTGTATCCTGACATCAAAAGACTCTTTAAATCTTATAAAACACTAAGGTGGGCAATTTAGCTCTTTCCCCAAAGGCTCTGAAATGTGTCAGCACTGCACATTAACTAAATCAACTCTAAGACCTACATCTTATACTAACAGTTCATTCCCTTCTGTGTTCCCACCTCAGATGATGCCTCATTGTACAAAATGGTTCAGCTGAAGCCATGTAATGAGCTCAAATAATAGATTAAAAAAAACTCTAATATTGTAATGGTGATGATAGGACACTGTTCTAAACTAAATAATGGGATTCAATTCAACCTCCGTTTATCAAATATTCAAACATCTGCTTACACATGTAGTCTAAGATATTGAAAATAAAATGAAGAACTCCACAAAAATTAAAACTCCAAATCACCCTGGTTAATGTTAACTCTGTGGTCTCAACTGTGGGGTCTCACTCATGTGCCTGGATAAAGTCTAGCTCCGTCAGCAGTCACAGTCTGGTGTCTTTCACTGGGCTGGGTACAGTTCCTTCAGGATGTCCAAGCTGATTCATCCAATCCCAAGGCTAGTGCCTCACATTTTATAGAAAAGAGAATTAAGAGGACACATGAGACTATGACAGCACTGATAGTCATGCTCACCCATGAGACTCAGAAATACAAGGGAAAAGCCCCACATGCAGCTATCTCAAGCAGAATTTATCATTTACATTAATCCAAATGTACATTTTCATTGCTGAAATGTAGCTTTGACTCAGCAGTGTCTGAGAGAGGGAGAAAATCTTGCTTTCAGCTCCTTGGGCTATGCCTGTTGTTCAGTGTCATGAGAACTTCACCCAGCTGGTGAGACTTCCCACTGCAAGGCGGGCTAGAGCACTTGGTTTCCAAATGTCATAGATGCTGTTGGTGCTCTCCCTGCGTTCTCTGGGCACTCACCATGACCATGGCGTTGACGGCTTCCTCCCACAAGCCCCGAAGGCTCCCCCTGAGGGAATTCTCTGGGTGTGGGGCTGTGCTCAGAAGTGCTGGTGAGCTGAAGCCCCAGGAACAGTGAGTGCCTCAGTGAAGTGATGGACAGGAGGAGCTGGTGGATAAACAACCCAGCCTCCTCGCTGCTCAGGCAGGACACATTTAGTTCCTCAGAGGGTCCCCACCAGGCCTGAGTCTCAGTTGCCCATAGCAGCACCCATATGATCATTTTCCTTCTTTCCTCGCCCCACTTCCTCACTCCCCTACTGGTGCTTCTTGGGACCATATCCCAAATAAACTGCCTTTACCAAAATCCTTGTCTCAGGCTCTGCTTCTGGGGGACTCCAACCTTAAACCCCATACCTGTGGGAAGAGGTCCTACATACTCTCTTCTCTGTCATGGGGTGGCTTTTCAGATACTTCAATTTTTTAGCAAAATTTAAAAATATATGGAATTGACATAGCCAGTCACCAGGATAGATTGAGGTGTTCCTCTTTAGCACCTTACAGATAGAAAATGTCTTTATTTTGAAATCTCCTCTGAATTTTATGCTCCTGGCACCCAGAGATGAACTGAGTAAGGGTTTTTTGGGTTTTTTTTAGAGAAACAGCCTCCAACATCTCTTGTGAGCAGCTGTCTTGAGTTTCTTAAGCCCATGATACCTGGCTCAAGGAAAGGATGTCCCCTCGTCCCCACATGAGACGCTTCTTCTGAGATTCCATGCCTGGAGCTACCAGCGACACATTGAGTCCTGAGGTACCGGGAGCCTGGTAAAGACCAGCACTGTCAGCTTATTTTTCCCAGAGCCTTGAATGTATGCCACTTGGATGGCAGTAACACATCCTTCTTCTGCCACTTGGCTCTCCACAGCACTGCAACACCCACATGAACCTTCAGTGCTCATCTCCCTCTGCTTTTTGTCAGACAGTCTTGATAAGCTTTTAGCATTTTGATCTGTTTCTTAACTGGAACCCTGTCCTACTCCACAGACAGGGCTAGCAGTGTTTGATGGCTTCTTCCTCATTTATCCCTGGTCCCTGTTCCTTTCAGACTTGGGTTTACCTACATATTCTTGCTAATTCTGTCTGGCAAAGTCTCCCAAGTGAAGAGGAGAGCAGAGTCACTAATGAGTGTTATCGTTATGAGAAGTGTCTTTGTTTTTTAAAAAAAATAAGAATTAAATCTCAAATAATAGTGGAAGGAGTTGGGGAAGTAAAAATCCAGGAGAGCTGAGGAACCAGAGAATGAATCCCCAGCTGGTCAATTTGAGAAGCAAACCAAGCATGCCCAGCTGCCGTAGTGGAACTGTGAAGGGGAAGCTCATGGGGAGTCTAAGGGAAGCTATGCCTCTGGGAAGCCCCCCCCCCCCCGTGGGTCTGCAGCCACGCATTTGGCGGGTGATCCTACAGCCGCTCTTGGTCATCAGAACCAGCAATCCGGTTGAATAGCTGGAAGTTGAGTGGGAGATGTAAGAACAATCTGGAACTTTCTGGCACCCTTGTGTCTGGTTGTATCTATCTGTGATCATAAAAATCTTCAGAGATCATTGGTCACTGCTTAATTCCTGTTATCTCATTGAGTGCACAGTTTTCTCTGGCTAACTTTAAACTAGAACCATGTAAGGAAGGAAATTCTGGGAAACAAAGTTCCCAGTTTAACCAAACTGACCCAATACAAACCACCATGGAGATAAAAAGTGAATGGCTCAAGCAGGCCTCATTTACCTTCTCCTCCATGAATTAGATATTCCCAGTTATATAACCAATATTTTACTATTATTGCTCTTCCTGGCTTCCCTTGGCATGTCTCATCTCTCCTGTGTCCTCTTGTGAGTTCAAGTTCCCATGTTTTCTAGGCATATCCCAGGGGACACATCCCTGGGGATCCCTAGTGATATTCCACCTGTTCCACGTGCTCTTGCCAGGGCCCTCTCACGTCTGTGCATGCCATCTGTAAGCGCTTGGAAAAGGCTGCTTCCTCACTTACTCTATTAAAGACTCTCTACCTTCTGCTTTAACAAGTTGAGGACCCTCATCACTCTCTTGTTTAGAACCTCTCAGTTGGACATTTTAATGCAGTGAAAATAAAAGTTTATTTTATTTTAAAACAGCCTACAAAGCATCTCACTGCTTCTCTAATGTCATCTTTTATGACTCCTCTCCAGTCCCTGAGTCTTTCAGCCACAGTGGCCTTTCTCCTGGTTCTTTCCTGACCGCGACCCTTTGTCCATGCCTTTTCTTTTGTTCTACAAGGTAAATTGTATCATTGTTCTCAAGTGTTCACTCTGTCCCTGTAATAAAGTGTCCACCCATGCCCTGTGCAGAACCTCTCCACCGAGGAGAGAGGACATGTTTTTCAGCCCTCATATCTTGAGCTTTGACTGACAAATGTGAACAGACTTGATGCTAGTAGAGGCTTTAAATGTGCTGAGAAGTGTCTTGGCCTCACCTCATCTACCTCTATCATCCACCATGAGAAGAGCATGTCCCCATAGCTGCTTGGCTCTGAGTGAGGCCCTTGGAGCAGTCCCGTAACCAGCCTGCAGCCTGGAGCCAAGCCCAGCTGGGCCCAGCCAAGATCACCCAGATCCCAGACAAATCCAAGACTTGTGAGTGAGGAAAGTAAGTGTTGTGAGCCACTGAGATTTTGATTATGATTGGAATGCAGCAAAACCTGACACAGTCAGAATTATTCTCCTTCCCACTCTTTTTGTTAGCTTTTATTTACCTTTGAGTCTCAAATGAAATGTCACTTCCTCAGAGAGCCTCCACCTGTACTTCCAATCTTGGTTGTGCTTTTTCTCTGTACTAAGCTTTCTCATAGCATACTGTTCTGTTCCTTTGTTAAACCTGATGTAATTTGTAATTTTATTTTCACGTTCATTTGTTAAAAATGCACCTACCACTATGGACTGTTAGCTCCTTGGGGGCAAACCCTGTGTGTTCATTACTGTACATTTCAGCACAAAACACAAGGTCTGTGTACTTAAGTACTCAATAAATGTTAGTTAGTCCTGGCTGGTGTTGCTCAGTGGTTAGAACGTCAGCCCAAGCACCGAAGGGTCTCAGGTTTGATTCCCGGTCAAGGGCACGTACCTAGGTTGCAGGTTTGATCCCTGGCCTAGTCAGGGCGCCTGTGGGAAGCAACCAATCGATGTGAGATTGATGTTTCTCTCTCCTTCTCTTCCCCCTCCCTTCCACTGTCTCTAAAAATTAATGGAAAAAATATCCTCGGGTGATGATTAACAACAACAAAATATTAGTTATTTTTTTTTTTATTGAATAAATGTATATCCAATGGGAAAAATATTATTTTGCTATTAAAAACTTTGTTTTTGAAGACTTTTCAATGACATATAACCTATAGTTATATAATTATGATCCAAATAGTAAGAGTGAATGTGAATGTATTGGTACAGAAATACTCAAAGGAAATATACCAAAGTATTAACAATGCTTGTCTCTGTGGAAACATTATAGTGTATCTTTATTTTCTTTTTTAAATTTTTTTGTAGTTTACATATTTTTCCAATATATTACTTTTATAATCAGAAAACACAATAAAAGTTATTAAAAAGAGAGGGAGAGATTAGTGCTTAGTTGTGCTTCCCTTAGTGATGTAATGAGAAGATTCTAAAGAACATCAGAAGTAGGAACAAAGCCTGGGCAGCTGGCCAGAACATTCTGAGTTGCAAATAACTCCTGGGCTCCTCTGTTCTCAGGGTTCCCCAGGGTCTGTTGTTCCCTGCCTGAGGGAGGGTGTCTGACAAAGTACAAGGGAGACCAGGGTCAAGAGGAAGGAGGGTCCCTCGGGGCTGGGCTGACCAGGAGGACACAGCAGAGTGAAATCTGACAGTTAGGTGGGAAGTTCAGACTGAAGCCACCTTGATGAGTGCACCAAGTGAGCAGCTCAAGCAAAAATGTGAGGTGCAATTGCACGTGGTGATTTGCCTTCCAGGGGAGGAGTCCATGATCTTGAAACAAATGGGCAACTTGACTGCTGTTTGGATTTCACAGGCCAGAGGTTTCTGTGTTGGATTCCTTAGATCCCAGAGTTCCGTGGAGATATCTCTTGGGAGCAAGGGAGGTGTTGGAAGGGCCTTCCCATCCCCTGACTTCAATCAAAACAGATCTACTATTTGTAAGAGTCTATTAGAAGCAATGGGTTCCATTACTTTAAAAAGGGGGTGAGGGTTAAAATCAATAATAATTACAAGGGAGAGGAGCCACTGAAGACTTTTGAAGGGGGGAATGATATGTTCAACACAAGTTGCCACATTCACAATGTCCAGTGGGGCAAGTTGTAAGGCCAAGAGCAGTGAAGAGAAACGGAAGGACAGGGGACTGTTGCAATAGGTGAATACTCTAATGCTGATAATAATAACAATAATAATAATAATAATAAACCAGACTCTATTTGAAAAGTACTTTATCTATGTTAACTCATTCATTCCTACACCAACCCTATGAAATAAATACCATTTTAATCTGTTTTATAGCTGGGGGAACTGAGGCACCAAGATCTTAACTAACCCACCCCAAGTCACACAGCAAGAAAGAGGAGAAGTCAGGATGTGAACCCAGGCAGGCCAGCTTAGAGACTGGGCCCTCTGTCCTTGCCCAGAGGGGGACTGAGGAAAAAAGGCCCATCTGGCTGAATAGGTTGACATGACCTCCTCCACTCTGCCCACTGTCACTTTGTCTCTTGACCTTTTATCCATGTCTAGTGGCTTCAGGTTATTAGTCAGACTAACAAACTCCCAGAGCGTGAGGGCAGATGGGATGTGTCAGACAGTGTGGGGAGAGGGGATCAAATGTGGTGTCAATGCTGGGCAGCACCAGCATGGGCATGGATGGAGTCAGGTAAATCTGGAGGAGCCAAGGCTGAGCGCAGTGGGGAAAATGCTGCATCTAGTTTGGGGTGATGAAGGTCCCCAAGGGACATTCAGTGATTGTAATAGCATCAACTGGTATGTGGAGCAGTTCTTCTGGAATCAGAATCCCCTACAAGGCATGCTAAACCCCAGATCCATAGACTCCTCTGCAGAGTTTCTGACTCTGTGGTCTGAGTGGAGCCCGAGAATGTGCATCTCCAACAAGCTCCCAGCTGCTGCTGGGTAGCTTAGTTTAACAGCATGCCCCCGTCTGCACAGCCCTTTTGCAGACACAGTATCATGAATCTTCTTAAACACTGCCCCATTATATTTTTGACATTAGTGTTCTGAGAAATACACATAAAAAACTCATTTCCTGTTGTTTTTATCTGATGTTCTTTACTTTAGTCATCAAAACACTTGGGTAGCTGTTGTACATCTGTGTCTGTACATAAATTTTTCCTACTGTCTGCTATGCTCTCCCCCATCCCGCTTCCAAATTTATCTAGTTTCTTTTCTTCCTTAAAAAAATTTCTTTCTCCCCGAGGAAGCCTCCTTTGGCGCTTCCCCCAATCTTATTTGCCCCTGTTCTATACTCATGGGGTGTTTCTACCTTCTTGTGCTGAGCACAGTGCCTGGCATAGAGTAAATTCTCAATAAGTATCTGAAGAATTAAGTAAATGATTAAAACAATCTCTCCCTCATCAAATTACCATATAACCTGTATCTCTTTTGTAGTACATTGTTATAGCTCACTTTAATCTCTAGAACAGGGATGAAAAATGTACTTCATTTTAGATTCCAGCTCCTATCAATTACTGTGCAGAAGGATTTTGAGGCCATATCTGAGCTCAGTAGAAAAGAGCAAGTGGTTGATTTATATTGTCTGTCACAGGGAAGATGTGGGGCTTGGGGGTAATAGTGTCATATATACGTCACTCGTACTCTAGAGTGAATTGATTCTCCTCCCCACATGTCCACACTAAAGATGAGAAGTCCCATGGTACAAAGATTAAT
Source organism: Miniopterus schreibersii (assembly GCF_964146895.1). NCBI lineage: Eukaryota > Metazoa > Chordata > Mammalia > Chiroptera > Miniopteridae > Miniopterus > Miniopterus schreibersii. The sequence continues at coordinate 65,383,220 of NC_138110.1, forward strand.
GCTTAAGACACAACTTGCCCAGTACATTTTGCAAAGGTTTTGAGAAGGGAACACTATGGGGCTGGGATAATCAGGGAGGGCTCTCTGGAAGGGGTGCCTTTAGCAAAGGGAGTTCTTGGTCTCTGGGTTAGCTGCTCAGACACCCCAAACTGATCCTTATCAGATGGATATCAAGTTGGCTGAGGGAATTTAGGATGTGCTGCTTGAATGCAAGTGCCAAGTATATAGCCCAAGCCTCTTTCCCAGGGTAGAGAGCCCAGACTGGGTGTTGGTCCTAGGGAGAGTTAACAGATTTTGGAACCTTTTTAGACCAGAGGTAGTTTTCTAATAAAGACCTCAATATCCTGATGGGTTGCCAAGTGGAATTAGAGACTTTGGGTTTAACTTGTTTCCCACTAGAGTTAACACAAATGGGGAATGTTCTGGCACCAGAGGGAAGGCCAAGGGGCCAGGGCAGGGCCATTGGAGCAGAGTGGTGAACAGTTTCAAACAAGGCTGCTGGGGTGAACAGAGGGGAACTCCAGAGAGTTCAACTTCCTCTGAGAATATTTCTAACCCAATGAATTTAATTTTTCTTTTAGGACTCAAATAAAATTTGGGGATCAGTTATTCTTGCTATATAAAGATTTTTACCTCTTACCTGACTGGGACCCAACTGAACTTTTTTAAAAGTTCAATGATGGGGGCATGCAGGCTGCAGAACAAATTTAGGGCAGATGACATGATATTGGATATAGAGAACCCTAAATATTCCACCAAAAAAACTACTAGAACTGATACATGAATTCAGTAAAGTAGCAGGATACAAAATAAATATGCAGAAATCAGATGCATTTTTATACACCAATAATAAACTCTCAGAAAGGGAAACTAAGAAAACAATCCCATTTACAATTGCATAAAAAAATACCCAGGAATAAATTTAACCAAGGATGTAAAAGACCTGTACTCAGGAAATTATAAGACACTGAAGAAAGAAACTGAAGAAGATACAAATAAGTGGAAGCATATACCATGTTCATGAACAGGAAGAATTAGCATCCTTAAAATGTCCATACTACCCAAAGCAATCTATGGATTCAGTACAATTCCTATCAAGATACCAATGGTGTAGTCCACAGAACTAGAACAAATATTCCAAAAATGTATATGGAACCACAGAGATCCCAAATAGCCACAGTAAACTTGAGAAAGAAGAACAAAGTTTTAGGAGTCACACTACCTGATATCAAACTATACTACAAGGCCATAGTAATCAAAACAGCATGGTGTTGGCATAAAAAAGACATTTAGATCAGTGGAACAGAACAGAGAGCCCAGAAATAAACCCACACCTTTATGGTCAATTAATATTTGACAAAGGAGGCAAGAGCACACAATGGAGTAAAGATAGTCTATTCAATAAACAGTGTTGGGAAAATTGGACGGATATGTGCCAAAAAGAAATAAAGAAATTAGACTACCTTCTTACACCATACACAAAAATAAAATAAAAATGGATTAAAGATTTAAATGTTAGACTTGAAAACATAAAAATTCTAGAAGAAAACATAGGCAGTAAAATGCCTGACATTTCTCTTAGCAATATTTTTCTGATATATCTCCTTGGGTGAGGGGAACAAAAGAAAAAAATAAACAAGTGGGACTAAGTCAAACTAAAAAGTTTTGCACAGCAAAGGAAACTATCACCAAAATGAAAAAACAACCCAATAAATGGAAGAACATATTTGCCAATGATACATCTGATGAGGGGTTAATATTCGAACTTTATAAAGAACTTATAAAACTCAGCACCAAACAAAGAAAAGGTCTTTCCTTCTAGCCTCTAGAGATCATGTATAATGGAAATGTCCTCTTGGCTTGGCCATGAGGTCTCTCAAACCTAGATCTTCCTCATTAGATGCCCTCATGACCCCCCAAACACACTGCGCCCTGGGTCCTTTGGAGAGGGCCTCTCTCATTCTTCATGATCTAGTTTCTGCTCTAGCCTAGATTACTTACAGCTAGGATATAAGGCAGATGTCTAAACATCTAGGACATGTTTGATATACAAGTAAATGTATGTCTTCAAGTAAATGTTTGATGTTAAGGGACACAGGCATGTCGGACAATATCATCAAAATCCACACCAATTATGGGTCATTGTGGGCCTTTGGGGTAGCACTGAGTGGAGGTATTGTGAGTTGCTCCTATGCAAAGTAATAATAAAGGTTATTTCACGAATATAAACAAGCGTTCAGTCTATGGAATTTATCAAAAGATGACTATTTGTCACTCAGGGATGTCAAGGTTCCTGAAAAAAGAATAATACAAGTAATAACATTCTATTGAATCATTTCTAGGGCCAGTTAAGTTTGGAAATTCTACATGCCATGCTCCTTCTTGGGAGCCACAAGGCAGATTGATCTATAAAAGGCTCTGAGATTTCCTGCAGGAAGGGACATTCTCCATAGAACAACTTGGCTTGCTTTGTTTGTGTCCTAATTATTTAAGTAGAATAGATGGTCCTTGAGGGCAAGAATTAAGAGTTTGAACAAACGCACCTCAGCATTCAGCCTACACTCAAAATTCTGAGAGGTTAATCCTTGCTGTCCACAGCTTCCCTGGAGTGCCCAAGACACCCTCCTCTCCCAAACAGGCCCCCTTGTAAGTGAAATCTTAAGATATAACCCCTATTCTCTTGTGTGCTGACTTCCTCCAGTGGATATCAGAATGTGCAGCCAGGCTCTGCTTTTCAGTCCCCGAAAGTTTGAAAGAAAAGCTATTTGAAGAAAGAGGCCAGTCAGGGTGCCTAAAGAAGATGGGTTACCATGGAGACAAGATAAGACTTTGTCATTTTGAAAACTAATGACATTTTCTTCCGTATAGGAAAACCATTCAGTGGGTAGAGAAGGTGAACCTGACAGGCTTTTGTCAGCTACAGTTTTTTTATCCCCATGGGTGTTGGTCTACCTGTTAGACAATGCTAAATATTTGTCAGAAAGTGTTAGGAGGAATCAAGTAAATAGGCTGGGAGTTGTGATACCTGGAATCATTGTTATCCAGACATAACTGGCATCCCGAGGTAAGTCACATGACTTCCTTTAGGTCTCAGTTTCACTGTTAACTAAATGCATGGCTGAAAATTAGGAGCAGGAGTTTTGACATGCTCACAGAAATGCTGCATCATTCAGTTATCATCCCAGTAGGGTTATTTTTCCTTCCAGAAATCAATTAGCTGATTTTTAAATGGAAAGTCAAAGGACTTAGAATATCAAAGCAATCTTGAAAGAGAAGAATAAAGTGGAGAACTTATATTACACGACCTCAAGACTAACTATGAAGCTACAATAATCAAGACTGGGTGGTACTGATAAACAAATTGACAAAGTGATCTATGGAATAGAAGAAAGAGCTCAGAAATAGACCCTAACTTACATAGTTATTAATTTTCAACAAAGACAGGAAAGCAGCCCAATGGGAAATGGAGAGTCTTTTCAATAAATAGTCCTGAAACAACTGGATATATATATGGGGGAAAAAACATCAACTTTTACCTCACACCTTATGCAAAAATTAATTCCAGATGAATTATAGACCTACAATGTAAAAGCCAAAACCATAAAGCTTCTTAAGGAAAATGTCCCATTAGCATGTAAAACTTTGTTCTGTGCATGTTCCCTGCAGACCACCCTGAGCTGTGTCCTCTTGCCCTTCCTGTCCTTGATGTGCCCCTGGCCTTCATGAGGGTATCTGTAGTGGTTCGTGTTATCGGGAAAAATTTTCTTAAGATGAAAGTGTAATAGTCCATTCTTTGAACCACATCAAAATGCCCCAGGGTAGATGTGGCTGTACCTGAATGTCTGTTACTCATAAAATGAGGGGCTGGTCCACTACATGATCTCCTGGGCTCTTTCTGACTATAAATGTTCTGTGTCTATTAAGTGATGGAGGGAAGTGATGGCTCCCAGGCAAACGTTCAAGATCCAGAAGCAAGTGGCCCAAACTCTAGTATAAAACTGGGGCTTTTGACAGACTGTAGGCCTATCCATCATGTGGTCACTCTGGGCTGGGCACGGTGGAACACAGAAGAAGGGGTACTGGGGCTGCTTCCTTAATAAGATGCTTGCTCATGTACCGCCATCTCAGGGAAACACTTCTGGAGAACCCAACCCAGGATACCTGTTCCATGCTAAGCACAATGGGGAGGAAAAGAAAACCCCATCTTTCAATGCGACTGTCCTTAGAGAGATGGCCCCACACAAGGCAATTCAGAAAAATATCTCTTAGACAGTAGCAAGTGGGTAAAAATATTGTGGCCTAATTATACCCCACCTATATCATTGAATGCCTGTTATGGTGTCAGCACAGTGTAAGGTTAATGTGAATGGAAAGGAAGAGTGGCTGGAGAAAGAAGGGAGATAAGGGAAACGAGTTCCTGAAGAGGTGGCTTCTGAGGTTTGGGTTGAACTTGCAGATGTGATACTGATAATATCATTGGATCCGAACTGCGTTTCTTTTTATCTAGAACTCTGCTCAGAAACAGGTTTAGGGGTGAAAGAGAAACTTCCCCAGGGGTCTGCCTACCCTCTTCACAGCTGCCTTATCCAGGATGGGAGCTGCCTGTCAGAGTTCTGTTTCTTGTGAATTATTTGTGTCCAGACAAGAGTCTGCTCGCTTTGGTCATCAGCTTTCCCCCAACATTCTGTGATTTAAATTCTCTTTGGGAGATAAGGACATGATATGAGGCATGTTACCCAGGGAAGTGTGAAAAGTGCCTCCAGTTTTCAGCTTCTGAGGAAATAAGCAAACCTTGCTCTTAATTCCCATGGGTCCTGATTGATTGATGCCCTTGTTCATTCATTCAGCAATTATTATTGAGCACCTACTATGTGCCAGTCAATGAGCTAACCTCCAAAAGCTCAGCATCTAATAAAGGAACTCATGGGAGTACAGATAAGGAGACCCTAACTCACCACTCAGTCAAGGTCAACAATTCAAGGGCATTCTTTGAGTGGCCAGGCCTTCTTCCTGTTACACATTTCACTGATTCTAGTCGATACTGTGGCTTTCAAAATAATCATTTACTATATGGAAAATCTCTTCTCTTATAGCCTGGGTTTTCAAGGGTAAAGGGAACAAATTATTTAAGCCATCTCCCACATATATGGAAGTGATGTGCTTTCAAGAAGCAGACTTTTGCTCTGTGTGTACCTTGTTGGTTTGATCCCAGCAGAAAAACAAAATGTCAGCTGGCGCACACACAGGTAAGAGAAATTCACCTTTCACATTATATCCCAAAGTGATATCCAAAGTGACAGCAAAACCTCATTCTGCTCCCTTTATGAGCATCATATTTGTGAATAACTTTGCATCTGGTTTTATCAACTTCTTGGTAATTGTATGATCACTTTTTTGTGTGTCTGGGATGCAACTTTGAATGTTGCTTCTTGTGGGTTTGATCTCTTCTTAACATTTAGGAAGAAACCACATAATTTCATCTTGAAAACGTTATTTTGCACTTTTTCTGGTTGGAACTGTGAGACTTAATTAGTTTACTGTGCTATGTTTGAAAATCCCGTAAATGTTTAAACACCTTCACGTTACTGTTTAGTAGAATGAATTTGAGGAAGTCACCTTGAGAAACTCCTTCCTTTAGAATTAGGCATCCCAGGGCCAAAAGGCCTTTTAGGAAAGGTAACTCTGTTCAAGACAACTTTGCATGCATACATGAACCAACAACCAGTAGTCTCCTTCTGGAAAATATGGAACCTAAGATGGCACGAGTTTTAATAGCACGGTGGGGTGGGGGTGATTAGTGGACGTGGAGCTCTCTGGAGCACGGTGCCTGATTTATCATTGGCGCTCCATGAATGTTGGCTGAGTATCCATTGTCATTGGTTTAATGAAAGGTTTTCTTTCTTCCTTTCATTTTCCCTCATCTTCTATTTTTGGTCTGTTCACATGAAATATTTAACTTGAACCCCTGATCTAAAATTGAAAACTCAGGTGAGACAAGTCTGCAGATGTGAATCACGCCCACTCAAGTGTTTCTTAGAGTGGCTGACCACGGGAAGAAGTTGTCTCTCAGGAGAACAATTCGAGGTCACAGTGAATTGCTTTCCTTTATTTCCATCCCAGTTATAATGACCCTTGTTCCTTGTTCCTAGAGAAAAGACTGTCCTGGTGTTTCCCAATGATTCTGCCTTTTTACGCCTCTCCAGTTATTCATATTTTTGAACCCCGTCTTTTAGGTGTCAACAAAGGGCCATCTTTGCCATTTCACATAGCACATGGCTTAATAATCTCATAATGTTTTCCTGAAACCAAGTTTTTCCAAGAAGTCTTTGACAGAGAGAAGTAAGTTGTGGGAGAAAACGAAGCAGTGGCCGGAGAGCCATGTCACACTCAATAGTTCATCTCTATATTTCTTGGTTGTAGGAGTGAGGTCCTTGGGCGGGTCTGTTGCAAGCCACATTGGACAGCGGGGATGGTTTATTTTTAGTGGTGAGAGAGAGAGGAAAAACTTCCAAAGATAGAACTCGTGCCCACACTCTGCTCTGCCAGTTCAGACTTGGGGGCAGCTGGCAAAATGGGCTGGAGGTTCTGAGCCAGAACAAACAAGTCTGCAGGCCAACTCAAGTGGAAGGCCGGGGGCGGCAGCTGGTCCCACCATACTGCACAAGGAATGAGCTCCACAGGGTTCTGGATTTGGTCTTCAAATCCCTTCCAATGGGATTTACAGCAAGAAAGACCCATTTCCTTTCTTATTTGTCTTTTCTCCCTAACCAGTGACCCCTTCTTCCCGCCAGTGACTTTGATAACTTTTCCCAGCTTCTCACTGCTGATGACAAGCCGTGGCCTCACAGTGTGCTGGAGTTGGACGGGGGGGAATTCATGTTTGGAACCAGATACACATGAGCAGAGTAGACAGCCCTTATGGAGTGTGGCTTTAAAATCACAGAAAGATTGTACGTTTTCCAAGCGTGACCCTGCACCGGCTGGCATGCTGCCTGCTATCGTCCCTTAAGAATGAAGCATTTCCACAGAAAGCCAGTGTGCATGTGCAGATCTGAGACCTGGAGATCAGTGCCTTATCTGGGAGCAGTGGCGGGCAGAGACCTAGAGAATTAGCCTTGGTGAGTCAAAGGTTTACCGTGCTGGGTGCTGTGTGTCCTGGGTCTGAAGCCCGGTTCAGATCTGTGTCTCTCTCCCTGCTTCCTGCTCTCAGAAGAGACTCTGACAAACTCACACACAGAGAGGGGTAATGACCCTGAGGCTCCCTCCCTGGGGCCTTTGCATCGCAGCAGATGTTCTGTGGAATGCGAGATGCTCACATGCAAGGTTTTTAGGACTATAAAAGAGGCCAGGAAAGGCTTTTTGGTGGTGGTGTTTGGGGGGTGGGAGGGGAATCCAACAAGAGACCTCTGACTTCTTTGCTTAGGTTTAAGGTTGCCTCCTTTGGGGTCTCAGGAGGGACGGGCCTCTGAGAGGCAGACCTTAGAAGGAAGTCTGTCCAGTGTATGTGTTGTTTTTTAATAGACTTTATTTTTTAGAGCAGTTTTAGGTGCACAGCACAGCACAATTGAGTGGAAGATACAGAGATTTCCCACATACCTCCTACCCCCACATACTCACAGTCTGCCAACTATCAAAATCCTGTACCAGATAAGTGCTTGCATATCACCTACATCGATGATGAACTTACACTGACACATTATTGTCACTCAGAGTCCTTAGTTTACATTAGGTTCCACTCTCGGTGTTGTACATTCTACACTTTTGACAAATGAATAACAACATGTATCCACCATTATAGCATCAGAGAGTAGTTTTACTGCCTTAAAAATCCTCTGTGTTCTGCTTATCCATCCCTCTCTCTCCTATAATCCTTGGCAACCACTGATCCTTTTAACTGTCTCCGTAGTCCTATTTTTCCCAGGATATCATATAGTTGGAATTATACAGTATGCAGCTTTTTCAGACAGGCTTTTGTCACTTAGTAATGTGCATTTAAGTTTCTCCCGTATCTTTTTATGGCTTGATGGCTCATTTCTTTTTAGCACTGAGTAATATTACATTGTCTGGATGTACCACAGTTCTCCCATTCACCTGCCGAAGGACATCTTGGTTGCTTCCAAGTTTGGGCCATAATGAATAAAGTTGCTACAAACATCTGTGTGCAGGTTTTTGTATGCACTTAAGTTTTCACTGTCTTTGGGTAAACTTTACTAAGGAGCATGACTGCTTGATCAAATGGGAAGAATGTTTAGTTTTGCAAGAAACTTCCAAAGTGGCTGTATGCTTTTGCATCCCCACCAGAGTGAATGAGAGCTCCTGTCGCTTCACGTCCTCGCCAGTATTTGGTGTTAGTGTTGTAGATTTTGGGCATTCTCATAGGTGTGTGGTGGTATCTCATTGTTGTTTTTATTTGCAGTTCCCTGATGACATATGATGTGGAACAGCTTTTCACATGCTTATTTGCCATCTGTATATCTTGTTTGGTGAGGTGTCTGTTAATGTCTGCCCATTTTTTGAGTTGTTTGTAAATTGTCAAGTTTTAAAAGTTCTTTATATATTTTGGGTAACAGTACTTTATCAGATATGTCATTTGCAAATATTTCTTCCTAGTCTGTGGCTTATCTTCTTACTCTCTTGACAGTATGTTTTGCAGAGCATAAAAATTTCATTTTAATGAAATTCAGCTTATCAGTTCTTTCTTTCATGGATAATGCCTTGGTGTTGTATCTAAAACATTATTGCCAAACCCCAAATTATCTAGATTTTCTCCTTTATTATTTTCTAGGAGTTTTATAATTTTGCATTTTACAGTTGGGTCTGTGATCATTTTGAGTTAATTTTGTGAAGGGTGTAAGGTCTGTGTCTAGATTTATTTATTTTTCTACATATAGATGCTGAGTTGTTCCAGCACCATTTGTTGAAAAACTATTTTTGCTCTAGTGTATATATAGCCAAGTCTAAACCTCTCTTTGAACAAGGTTAAATTCTTTGCTACCCAATAACAATCACATGATGTTTTAAAGCACGGATTTTCCTCACCTGTAAAAAGAGAGTAAAAGTTCTCACCACTCAGGGACAGTACAGCGGCTAAAGGATACATATGAAAAACAATGTGGCAGTTGTTACTGTTATTTTCCTTTAACACAAGGGGTGGGGGCACAGCTATTCATTGGCAGAATGGGCATCAATCTGAACCATCATATTTTAAACCTCAATTTTCTGTTTCTGTCCTTCCTCCCTCTCGGTGTCACTGGGTCCCTTGGCCTTGGCACTCACTGGCAGTCTCAAGCCCTGGGTCTTGTTCTGACAAAGGGAATAGGCTCTATTTGGAGCTCAGTGTGTGCCTCCGCTTTCATTTTCCTGTGTTGCATATTTTAAAATGTTTCTAACTGAGATATCTAAACAATGCATAGAGCAAAGAAGAAATCATAATAGCAATTAGAAGGAATTTAAAAAATAGAACTAAAACAAAAAAAATCACATATTAAAATTTTAGTTATAGCTAAAGAGATACACTTAATGAAAGTTAATATTTTAAATGCTTAATTAGAAAAGGTGAAAGGCAAGAACTTCATTAACTTAGCATGCTACTTAAGAATTACAAAGAACAGCAAAATAAATCCAAAGAAGCAGAAGGAAGGAAACAATGAACATAAAAACAGAAATTCTTTATCTAGAAAATATACCATAGAGCATTAACAAAGCTAAAAGTTGGTTCTTCAGAAATATTAATAGTCAAACTTCTGGCAAAGAACAAGCTTAAATAATAGGAAGAAGGGGAAAACTACAGGGGAAGGAAAAATTAAAAACATAGGAACAGTTAGGAGTAACATTTAAAATAATAAATTAGAGAACAGATATGAAATAGATAAATACCTTTAAATATGCCACTGAACAAAATGGACCAGAGAGGAAATAGAAAACATCAGTATTCTATAACCAACCCTTGAAAAAATTGAAGTAGCAGTTTAAAATTTTCCTTCAAGAATCTACTAGACTCTGATGCTTTAAAAGTTCAGTTTTATCAAGCACTCAAATAATAGATAATTCTAATCTTACTCCAAACTCTTTCAGATAATAGAAAAACAGGGCCTACTTCCCAATTAATTTTATGATGCGAGTATAACTTTGATATCAAAACCAGGCAAAGAAGTTAAGAAAGGAACATTATTGAGTAGTTTTACCCATGAACTTCTTTGCAAAATCTTAAACAAAAACTTATCAAGCCAAGTTCAAGGAAATGTTATGACCAACTTGGTTTTACCCCAGGAATACGAGAAGATGTAACATCCGAAAACCCCTTAGCAAATTAAAGGGTAAAGACCATGGGATCACCTCAATAGACGCAAGGAAGGCATTTGATAAAATTACAAATCTATTTATTATTACAAGCTCTAAGCACACCAGGCACTTCCTTAGCCTGATGAGAAAGCTTCTGTAAAATGGCAAAACGAGAATGTTATGTCTCTCTTCTCGTATTCAGTATTGTACTGGAAGCCTTAGCCAGTGAATTAACTCAAGAAAAATAAAAGTTTAACAACTGGAAAGGGAGAGACAAAACATTATATTTAAAGATATTTAAAATTGTCTAGCCTGACTCACTGTGCCGCGGGAGCGAGGCAAGGGAGGCAGGCGAGGTGGAAGATGGACAGCTTCCCACCTGGCGGTGGCACTCAGCGACAGGCCGCTGCAGGTGTGACAGTGCCAGGTGGGGACGGCAGTGGCCTGCGCCCAGCATCGCATCACCCGGCTGATAAAGGTGGGGACTCAGGCGAAGAGCGCTTTTCTGATGCGCATGATGGCAGCTCTCTTCGGAAATGCAAGCGACAGAAATGTTTTCATTCCCGCTCCCAAACCAGAGCCTTTTCGGCGGGGCCAGAGCAGCCGGAACCGGCTCTCCGGAGGCGGGAAGGCTGTCACGCTCGGGGCGCTGTGCTGCACGAGCAGTCACGGGCCTGGGCCGCTGGACCTGGCGTCTTGCAAAAGGAGGCACTGTTGACAAAAGCAGACAGTCTGAGACCTGCAATTATTTGCTTGCTCAGAAGTTTAATGGGGAGTCTCAGGGGCATACAAAAGAATTAGATGAAGAGCTACATGAATATATATATGCGAGGTGGCAAGAAAACAGGCTCAGGGGAGTAGGAAAACGGGCAAGGCCATCTCAAAAGGAGTCGACCTGGCACAGTCGGGCTCGGGGACAGGCTAGAAAGGAACTCTGAAGGCTGGGATGAGATCACGGAGGACCATTCTCAGGAGAAAGTGGCTGATGAAGTTACTTTCAGGTTGCGGGAACCAAAGAAAGATCTGAGAGCCCGAGCAGTGGGGAGAACTGGAAACAAAAAGGCAACTTCTGAGGGGAACTGCTGAAGTCGGACAAAACGGCGGCCTTTTTAAAACGAATGGCAGCAAGAGCACTGGCCGGGCTGGGGCCAGACCCCAGGCAGCGGCAGCTGATGCCCTACAATGAGTTTGCAGATCTCGTTTAACTCAGCTTTCCAGAGCGGCAGTGAAGAACAGCAGGTGTTTTCCCGAACCTCCTGAAAGACGCTCCTAGCATCAGTGAGGAACAAATGAAGGAAGGACATTTTCTACATTGAAAAGCAAAAGGAATGTGAAAATGGAAAAGAAGCTGCTTGGAAGAGGAGAACACAACTGCTGGGGGGAAAGATGAAACAAGCTATTGAAAGTCTAAATTGTCAAGAAGATGATGCTACATTATGAGAAACGTTTGCAAGTCACACAGATGAGACCCTGGCCTCCCTTGATGGGCCTCAGGAAGCACATGGAGAAACAAAGTTGGGTGGAGAGGAGGCCACTGAGGTGATCATTCTCATGATTTGAGCATTTTTTAGTACATTTTGAGGAATAAATCCTTCTAAAGTGATATTGTAATAAACCATTTCCACTGAATTGCTTCATTTTACTTTACACTGGTAAACATGGAAATCTGGAAAGACTTGTTTTCTTATTTTAAATAAAATTGAATATGTGGAGAGATTAATGCGATCGATAGAAACATTTAGAATTTTCTCAAGATTGATAAAATACTTAAAAGTATATAGCAGAGGACTTAATTTCTCAATTTACTGCATGTGCTAATTATAACTAGTTGGCAATTAGTTTTGTCCAGATCTTTATAACTTACCATTCAAAAGTTTGTTTTCTTTTTCTGATTTATCTTTGCAGTGAATTATGACTGGTTTCAAAATATTCCATTAAAAGATCCTGATAAGACACATAAACTGTTAAACTATTTATTACAAATGCATCCAAGTTTTAGTTTGTCTGTGTTCTCAGAACTCTTAGGCTATTTGAAGGACAGTGATTAAAATTCAAATATGTTTATACTGATGGCTCTTCCCACTTATTCGTTTGCCCAGAAGTAAATAAACAGCAGAAGCTTTTCCAAGTGTATTGATTCATAACATTAAAAAATAAAAATAAAATAAAATTGTCTATGTTGAAAAAGTAAAAGTGTCTTTAGGTAACAGATTATTAGAAATAAGAAGAGTATTTGGAAAGGTTCTGAATATATAGTTAAAATACTAAAGATGCTAATTATGAAAGCAACAGCATCTAGGAATAGGTCTAACAAATGAAGTGCAAAAGTGTGGAGAAAATATGAAACTTTATTAAAGATATTATTATATTAACCTAAGTAAGTGGACAGTATGCCATGTTTATGGATAGAAAGGCTTAATGACAAAAAGACAAAAATTCTCCACAAATTATTCTATAAATTCAATAAAATTTTAATTCATAGAATTTGATGATTCTAAAATTTTTATGCAATAACAAAGGGCAAAGCACAGCCTACATTTTCCTGAAGAAGAACAAGGCAGGGAGAGTTGCTCTACTAGGTGACAAGGTTTATTCCAGTGCTACAGTAATAATGGGAGGGCGATGTTGGTTTGGGGACAGAGAGTCAACCAAAAGGTCAGAATGGAGAACTGAGAAGCAGACGCACAGTAATATGGAATCTCATTCACGCCCACAGTGACCACTGGAGACTAGTGGGGAAAGTCTGAATTCCTAAATATGGAAAAGTTTTTCCATGTGAAAAATATAAAATTGGATTTCTACCCCCATACCATACACAAAAATCAGTTCCAAGTAGAATAAAACTGTAGTTGTGAAAAGTAAACTATACAACATTTATAAACAATATAGGAAAAACATTTCATGATCTGGGAGTAGAAAATAATTTTTTAAATAAAAAAAGTTGCAAAAAACACAAACACTAATTGAAAAGATGGATGAATTTATCTGTATCAAAATCAAAACCTTCCTTCCATTAAAAAACACTGTAGAATGAAAAAAAACAACAACAAAAAAACAAAAGCTAGAATTAGGTATTTGTAACTCATATAAGCTACAAAGGATTAGTATCTAGAATGTATAAAGAATTTCTACAATCAATAAGAAAGGTAGGAGGGGTTGGGGGGGGAAGAAACAATAATAGGCATTTAATAGAAGAGGAAACTTAAATGATTCATAAACTATAAGTAATGTATTTATCAAATATTGAGTGCATAAAAGAGGTAAGAATATAAAGATGGCAGTTTTGATTAATAAACACAGTTCAAAGTTAATATATCAAGAATTTTAAGCATATATTATTTTGATTTATAGAATTTAGCACCACAAAAACTGCAAGTAAACTTAAAATTTTTGCTCCTGGGGAGTGTGGGACTGAGGATCAGGGGAAGAACCAAGTCCTCTATATTCTCCTAAAAATATACACATATGTTACTTAAAAAAATAAAAGAAAATATAATAAAAACATTTCATTTTAACAAGAAGCAGAATGCTAAATAATCCAGAGCAAATATGCCCAAATAGGCAGCACCTACATATGAATATAGCTAGAAAACTACCAAGGGATATAAAAGAAACATTTAATAAATGAAAGGCTGTATAATGTTGTGAGGAAGAGAGGATAATGTTGTAAGGATGCTAGTTCTCCCCAAAATAACCTATATATTGAACATCTCTCCAAGCAAAAGTTTTTTATTTATACGTCAATAAAATGATCTACCAGCCTCTTAGAAGAATATCAGAAAATAGCCAAGAAAAGAAACAATAAGAGTTATGAAGATTTTATTTATCCTAAAAATTAAGATAACATAAAAATTCAGTAATTTAAGTAGTTTGTTCCTAGTGGAATGATAGACAGATCAATGTAACAAAATAATACGATCAATTGAGCTCATCAAAGAGCATAAAAGGTGACATCCAGTGTGGGGAAAAGTACATAGTTTTGGGACCTGGGTTTATTTGGAACTAATGTTAAAGTCTTATAACAGGCAACATATTATTAAGTGAAAAGAAAGTTATAAAACAATTTGTAAAGTATAATTCCATTTTTGTAAGAATAACTAAAGTTACATTTGGACACAAACACACAGACACTAACGATAAAAACAAATAGTAATACTGGTTATTTCTGGTAGTTGGCCATATGCCGTTTTTATTTTCTACTTTTATCAGTATTTTCTAATTTTTTAAAGAAGAAATTCAATTTTTAAAACTCAGCTAATTATTTTAGGAAGTGTAAAGTAGACCTAAACATTTCTATTATATATATTGAAAAAAATTTTTTTAAAGATGTCAAATCTCTGGAATGCTACCCCCCATATTTCTTTTCCATTGTGTGACAAAAACATTAAACATGAAATTGTGGTCCCCAAATTAACAGAACTGTTCTCCTAAAAATACTTGCCCTGCAGTATTTTAAAGTTAACAACAAAAACATTGATGAATTTCCAGGCAAGACAACAATAGCTTATGCTTCATTATATAGCATCACGTGTGTGTTTAAAACAGCCCATCCCCACCCACGTCAGCAACCTCTGGCTACACGCGCGCCTTCTTCCCACCACTTCTGCGAAATTGCTTCATGATTTTACAGAGTCATTCTTTCGAGCTGAAAATTTCCACGCTTGGTTCTCTACCAAAGGTGATTTCATTTGGGAAGAGTGAAAACAATGTATAGCCCAAAGTGTCCAGTCATTTTCGCAGTTATATAAAAATGAAGAAAAACACTCTATTTGAAAACCAATTTCAAAGGTATTTATTTCGTCTTCCCAAACACTACGTCTAAGAGGCTTGTCTACAGAGGTTTAACATTTGCATCCTGCCAGGCCCGAACGTTTTCATCTTCAGAAACAGCCCGCCGTGGGTCCCAGGGCTCTGCGCTCTTGCCCTCGCCCCTCCTGTTTCTGAGGGAGGGACCCCGGAGCGTGGGCACCGCGCGGGCGTGGAGCCGGCCGGGGCGGGCCTGGCTGGAGCGTGGCGCCTGCTGCCTGACTCGGCGGCGCGCACCCAGGGCGGGCCGGCCCGTCGGTACCCCCGAGGCCTGGCGAGCGCCCCGGGAGGCGAGCAGGAGGGAGCTGGCAGAGCTGCCGAGCTCTGGGAAATGCAAGCCAGGCGCACCCAGCGGCAAGCCACCTAAAGATCTCGGGGTCCCTGTCTGACGGCTGCAAAGCCTGTGCTGACAGCATCTGCCCCACGTTAAGAGAAACAGCCCAAAAAGCCAGTGAAACGCATCCCCGGCAGGGCAGCCCAGTGAGCGTGCCACTCAGGGTTGCTCTAAATGCGTGGCTTTGCTTTTTTGACGCAAACTTACCTACACTGCCTAACACTCCTAAGGCTACTGTGTATGGTTGCACTGTACAATTTTAAGGGGCACCTTTCACAGGCCCCTTGGCCAACCTATTCCTCCCAATCCCACTTGCCAGTGGAGAGGAGAACTCCACCAAGCATTAGAGAGGAAAGAAAAATCCAAAGTTGCCATTTATGCTTATATCAAATTTCACATTATAAAACTATGCTCCAGGCAATTAAAAATATTCCAGTAATTTTATTACACATACTTTGAGATTTTTCTGGAAGGTACTCACATAATACAAGTTTGGCGGAAGCACATCTAATAAAGTGACACTGAGCAAGAAAATTCAAGGGAAATTACACATACATCTGTTTCAGCAATGTTAAAATGGGTGATTTTATACGAGTCCAAATGCATATATATCTTAAGCTCTGACTGTGGAAAATAGTCAGCCAAAACATTATTGATGAAAGTATACATCACTATCTACTGTAGGGTTAACCAAGCAACCACGAAAATAGATAATTAAACAAAATCAAGGAAAATATATAACTATAAAGCAAGAAGTCCCTTAATTGAAAACTGCAACCAACTCAAACATATAACAATCAAACATTTATAAAGTGCTCACTGGGTGCCAGGCACTAGTCTCAACATTCTGTATATGTTAACTCATTTTTTACATATATTAACTCATGACAAAACTCTGAGGTAGGTATTATTTTCTCTATTTTACAGACAAGATACTTTGAGGTCAAACAATAGCATTGATGGCTTAGCGGCCACACTGTACTCCTAGCTTTTGCCCTATAACTCTGTAATTTTCACCCATTTGGAATACAGGGCTAGTCATGCGACTAGAGAATAAAGAGAAAGTGAGAACAAGCCTGGCAAGCCCCCTGGAGGAAGGAGGAGGTGGGGGAGAGTTGAGGCAGCCCAGCAACAGGCAGCCCAGCTGACCCTGAAGCAGAGCCACCGAGCTCTTAGCCACTCCCGATACTGATGCTGCACAGACAACCAAGACTGCCTCTCAGCACGCAAGGGCAGAGCTCCGCAATTATCAATGTGCGAGCCATATTTCAGAGAGGAACCCCAAATTTGGATCCTCAGAATGCTCTAGCAGCACACCAAATTACTAGGAGGTCTATGACTGGTAATTAGCCCTTATTAACACAAAATATTCAAAGTTGCTCATCAGTTGGCTTTTAATAACTGAAGAAGTGACTGTCTTTCAGGATGGTGAAGCTCACCTGCCAAAGACCACCAGGAACATACCTGCGGTCAGACAAAGTTAGGTTTATTTAGCTCTCGCAGCAAGGGAGAGAGCACACAATGGGATCCATGGGATGCCTTGTTAACAGGCTTTTATTACAGTTTTAGGATTTGTACTGAGTGATTCTTAGGAAGGTAGAAGGAAGCTGGGGGTCAGGTTTGCATTGGGTATGTCAGGAAGTAGAGGGCAGTCCTGGAGCCAGTACCATCAGAAAGCGCAGGCAGTTTGATGAATGAGTGTCTTGGTAATTTTTATCTAGTAGGTGTGATGACTGAAGCAGTGTTAGAGAGTTGTCATTGGTAAAGAAACAGCAGTGACTCCTATCAGAAAGAAAAATTTTTGTGTGTGATTGTGTTATAGCCTTGTCTCTGCCTTATGTCAGGCATGGTCTCAGAGTGGCCTTGTCTAATCTTTGTTTATATTCTGTGAATGTTGTTTATGTTCATTTGGGAACACTTTGCTTTAGCATTGCTATTAGCTGCCAGCTGTTGGGGCCATTTTTTACTTTCTGGAGCATCACTTGGAGTCCATCGGTAGGGAGTCCGTCTGGCAAAATGAGGAAATGCCCTGAGAGCAGTGCATTCTGAGGCACGTGGGTTGCTTGTAGGTATGTCCTGATGTCCAGAGACCAGATGATGGAAATAGGAGGGTGAGAAGCTGGGGGAGAGGGAGGCATAGGGGAGCAGAGGCTACTGGAAATGGAGAATTTGACCACGAGCCTACACTATCAATCTTACCCCACCTGTGATGCTGAGAGGGGACTGAACTAGCAAAGAAATAAGTAGAGAAACATGCAGACTACCTGTGGATAAAGACGGGATCAAGCAGTCAGAAAAACGGGAAAGAGAGGGCTACGAAAAAAACAGAGCAAAGCTGAGAAAAGGGAGCAGTATACCCAGAAGAGGCAGAGGACAAGCTTCGTTCTGAAAATGATCACCGGCAGTATCCTGAAGGAAATTCTGGAAACTGTGTGGTATTCTCTGAAACATGAATAAAGGCATGGCTTCTGAGTATTGAGACAAAAATCATGAAGAGATTATAGGCAATTATGCAAAGACACCTGGATGAGAATAGCGGAAATGTATAAGATTGAGAAGGATTTAAATCTTTTAAACAATTCTGCAAATGCTGAACTTAAAATTATGTTTGAAGGTGGTAAAGAGCTTATTTAATAATATACATGAATAAGTGATGCAATGTACAAATCTAACAAAACAGACAATGAGGTGAAAATAACAAAAGAGGAAAAATAGAAAAAGAAGATGGAGAATGGAAAAGCCACGCAAGGGAAATCCTAAAGGAAAGGCCAAACCAAATGGAGCTAAAATGAAGTCTTCAATTTTCCTCAGTTATAGTGTTTCCTCCATTTCAGTCTTTTTGTTATTATGATGCATCTTATATCTTATAATTTGTCCCCCCCAAAAAAAACTAGTCAATAATATATCTTTTCAATTGACATCTTCTTAGAATCAAGGAAGTATGTTAATTTAAAAAAAAAAATGTCCTTAACTAAAGACAGATCCAAGTATTGCAGATTGAAAAGGCTAACTTCAGTTCTAAGGAATATGAATGGAAAATGCCCAAAATTAAAGACTTGTTGGCAGAAACGTTTAACTCTTAGAGAAAAAAAATTCTGTAAGCCTCCAGGCCTAAATATTAGATTACCAACAAAAGAGCAAATGCTAGGCTGCCTTACTACTGCCCTCCAATACCAAAGGTTAGAAGTTCACAGAGGTTGAAAGTTGCGGCCCAGGAATTTTTTTACTCAAAAAGTTGTTCATATTTAATAGCTATGAAAAGACATTGCTGGGACATGAAAGGTCTATCACTCAAGGTTTATTTTAAGGAAATGGCCCATGAGATTGTGGGGCATGGCAAGTCTGAAATCTGTAGGGCAGGTGGCCAAGCTGGAAACTCAGGCAGGGTTTCTGTTACAGTCTTGAGGCAGAATTCCTTCTTGGAGAAACCTCAGTCTTTGCTCTTCAATTGATTGGATGAGGCCCACCTGTGTGATGGAGCGTACTCTGTTTTACTTAGCATCTGCTGAATGCAAATATTAATCACATCTACAAAATGCCTTTACAGCAACATCTAGACTGGTATTTGACCAAACAACTGGGCATCATAACTTAGTCAACTTGACACATAACATTAGCTATCACACAAAGATTCACAAAATATGACAGCCTTCTTTAAAACAACTGTCTCAATGGTATTTTCTAGATGCAAAACATAAAATTGAGAAAACCATGGTAAAAAAAATATTGGTGACACAGAAATCATTGAAAGTAAGAACCTAGAAACTGTACATCTGTTTCTAGAATTGAATAAAAAGACAAAAATATTCTTGAAACGAAAGTGCTCTAATATAAAAAATAGTGTAATAACTATAATTGACATATAAAGACCCGGATTATATTAACAAAGAAAAAGAAAGAAAAAGGAAAGGAAGGTCTTATCTAAGATTGAGAGAATAAAATGGTACCAATTTATATGCTTGACTCTGAGAGTTGTTAGGAAAAAATAATTTCAATAATTATTTCAAAACATTAAATTAGCAACTATCAGTAATTCATACCTGATAAGATCAGCAACTCATGGGTCTCAGCCCTGGGCGGTGCATTAGAATCACCTGGAGAGCTTGTGCACATCCTGATGCTCTGGCAGCACCCAAGACCAGTTACATCAGAATGTTTGGGGATGAGGCCCAGTCACCAGTAGTGTTTCGAGAGCCTCAGGTGATTCTAAATTTGTTCGGCCAAGTTTGAGAGTCCCTGGCCTTGGCCTTTGTCCTATTTATGTTTCTTTAGGAGAGGCATTTTACTTTAGCATAACATTTCACAGTTACTTGCCCCTCTACTTTTCCCCTTAGTCACCTTTTCAGTTATCCTTGGTTATTTGATTACAGTCTACAGCTCACTGCTACTAGAAGTACAGTACAAGGACCAGAGGTCTCAACATATCTTAGGAGTTTGTTACTAATGTACCTGTTCCATGGCCCCGCCCTCCTAAGTGGACTTCTTGCTTCGTACTCTTTCTTTCTTCAAACTTTTTACAGAATGCTCTTTCCAAAACACAAATCTGATAATGCCATAAGTCCCTCAAAAAAACAATCAGAAACTCCATGTGTCCTAAAATCGAAGGCCCTGAAAATGGAATTCAGGGTTCTTGAAGGATTGTCGTCTTTACTTTGTGTCAAACTTTTTTCTTGACCTCATTTCCTGACTTCCTAACTCCAAGTATATCAGGCCATTAGCAATTCACCAAATGAGATAGCCCCTTTCACACTTCAGTTCTTGGGCTAATGTTTCCTTCAGCTGTGAATGCCTCTTGTCCCACTTTCTCACAAATTCTTAATCTTTCCTTGAGGTTCAGTTTAGATGTTGCCTCTGCTGTGAAGTATTCCCTGATCTCCCAGTCAAAAGGAATTTCTTTTCTTTCTTGTAGCACTGGTTTCATTCAATCTTATGTGCTAACTTGTCTGTTTTTTCTCCAAGTTTGTTAATTCTTGAAGGGGAGGAACTATGCCCTTTAGCCCCTGCTCCTCCAGTGAGTGATTGTGGGTCACATTCCAAATGCCTGTACATGAATTCTTTTAGCAGGGTCAAGCCACTCCACATTCCATGGGCACTTCAGAGGGCAAACCAGCTCACACTTTAACAGTATTTATTGCAAAGTGTCTCTAGCTTTAGCCTGTTAAGCAACTCCTTGATATTTTATCGAAGTTCCATGTTCTCTCGTTACCTTCATCTTGTATTTCACATTGGTGCAGTGGTTGCCCTGTCCTGATACTTTCTTCATTTCACTCACATTGACACTTTCTTTCTGGGGGCCTAGTTTATCCAAGTTGGAGTTAAGGCATAAATCAACTCTTTAAGGGTGATGACTCAACTTCTTTTAAATTTGGGGACAGTATTGGAGAAGCGCAAATAAATGCCTAAATAATTGCCCAGGAACTCAGCTTGGGAAGGGGGTATGGAATTTCAGTGTCAACTGATGAAAACATCCATGCCTCTTAGAAGTTTCCAAAGAGAATAAGGCTGCCTGCCTGCCTGCGGGCCTGCAGGAGTACTTGAAAAACAATTAAAGGATTTAACAGTAGAGCAAGGCTGTCTCTACTCAGGTATCATACTCAAACAGTCACAGATTCCTGCAAAAGCCTCTGTAGCCCAGGGCTCTGAGCTACACGACCCAAACAGTCCAACTGTGACAGGAAGGTGCTTAGTGCTTGGACTAAACATACCAAAAGTTGTGTTTAGTTGTGTTTAGTTGACAGACAGAGCTGGCCCCAGAGGTGAAAAAGCCCCAGATGAAAGCCATCTATGAGGACAATATATTTTCCCAGATGTTTTTGCCTTTCTGAATCACCCGATCCAAATACTCTATACACATCATGTTTCTCCCTCTTGCAGACAAGCTGTTTACTACTCAGTATAACAATGTTATTTTATCTGTCCCTAGCCCACAGGCCAGTTCCCAAGCACCAGAAGTCAGATTCTATGCTTGTCCTCTTGATCAGGCCTCCACCCTGTTCTCCAGCAAATGGAGAATAAGTCAAGAGAGGGGGAGAGAAGAGATCTAAGAAACAAAGAATCCGGCTCAGGAGAAAGGCAAAGGGAACTTAAAAATGACAGTAATGAGCAGTCTCAGTATTAAGACTGCTCATCAGGCCTAATGTGTTACCAACTCAAAGAAAAGGAGAATGGAGGTTCCCAGGGGGCACATCTCCGAGAAAAAAGTAGAAACTATAGGTTACTTGATGTGATTGGTCTTTTGGAAAACCATTTTGAGAAGATGTTGTAAGATATGGGGAGAGTTAGCAAAAGGTAAAAAGAAGTCTAAGCAAATTAAAAGCAAGGCAATTATTAACTTCAGAAAAAAACAAAAAGTTAAAAAAGAAACATAATTGTAGTATGCGCATTGCTCTGTTGTGATTAATATTTTTATAAGCATAACAATGTGAAAACAGAATAATATTAAACTCAAAATAGTGATGATATGGTAAGAGTAACACACAAACAATAGAAGATTTCAATCTAATGTTCTTGGTTCAACACGGATCAAGTGGAGAAAAATTAACTAAGGATATAAAAATATAAACAAAATAACCAGTAAGGCAGATGTAGATGAAATTCTGTATCCTAACAAAAGTGAGTACATCTTCTTGACAAGTACACATAATCATTCATGATAATTGGCCTCACTTTATAAGAAAAAATAATAAATTCCAAGAAGCATAAATAATACAGGTAGCATTTTCTAATCACATTGCAATAAAACCAGAAATCAATAACATCAGAAAAAGCCTGAAAATTAAAAAAACCCCACAACCTTATTTTAAACTCTTTCTATTCAAATAGTAGTCTGTAGACAAAAGCATCTGCATCCCTTTGGGATTGTTAGAAATACAGAATCTCAGATGCACCAGACCCACTAAGTCAGAGTTTGCATTTTACAAAATACCCAGGGGATTTGCAAGTGCATTAATGTTTATCTATTGCTATGGACGGAATGTTTGTGTCCTCTCAAAATTCTTATGTTAAAATCTAATCCCCAATATGATGGTATTTGAAAGTGGAGCCTTTGAGAGGTAATTAGGTCATGAGGGTAGACCCCTCATGAATGGGAGTAATGCCCTTAAAAGAAGAAGCCAGAGAGCTAGCTCACCCTCTTTCTGCCATGTGAGGATACAAGGAGAAGTCAGCCATCTGCAAGCCTGACCATGCTGGCAGCCTGGCTTCAGATTTTCAGACTACAGAGCTGTGAGAAATATAATTCTGTTGTTGATAATCCACTCCATTTATGATATTTTGTTATAGCAGCTTGAGCTAAGACACTTATTATTTCCAGAAAATAATGATAATTAAAATAAACACTAGAACTATGGGTCAAAACCAGGCTAGAACAGAAAGAAAAATGTTAGCCTTAGATATTTATATTAAGAAAAGTAAAACAAAAATATCAATGCATTAAATATTCAACTCAAAAAAATTATGGAAAAACACAAAATAAAGTAAAAGAAAACTTCATAATTATAAAATCAGAAATTAATGTTAGAAAAACAGTAGAATTAACAAAGCCTATTTCTCTTAAAAGAAAAAAAATCAATAACATAGATTGACAAGTAGAGAATTTAATCAAGCAAAAAGGGAGGAAGTGCAAACACAAAGTAAGAAAGGACAAAAGAGAAATAACCTCAGCAACAGAGTATATTTTTTCAAAATCAGACTATTTGCACAATCCTGTGCAAGTAGATTTAAGTATGCAAATGCAAATGAAAATTTAAAACCTGGATAAAATAAGTAATTTTTGTGGATAAGATAATTCACTAAAATACATCTCAAGAAACACAAAAAACTATATGGACTAAAAATATATGGATCAATTTTTGTTAAAGAAATAAAGAAAAAATTTGAGGAATAAGCCTCCATGAACTCATAGAACATACACACCAGCCCAGATAGTTTCATATAAGAATCATACCAACCCTGTAAGGATTGAGCATTATAATGCTGTTTGAACCTATCTAAAACTTAAGAGAAGAAGAAATTCAAAATTATTTTTATAAAATGAATATAACATTGACACCAAAACCTAGAATAAATTTTACAAGAAAAGGAAAATTTCACAGTAATCTCACTTGTAAAGATACATATTAAAGTTTTAAATATAATGACAGCAATTAGAACCAAGCAGTTCAATAAGAGAACAGTAGTATAACCAAGAAGGATTCATTCCAGAAATGCAAGGATGGTTTACTATTTTACTAGATTAATAGATAGATTTTAGGAGAAAAAATTTTAACATATTGATGCTAAAAAGGCATTTAACTCATTTTTAAACTTAAAAGACTTTTGAAAAAATAAATTAATAAATACTAAAATTAGGAACACAGTAAGGATGCCCACTTTCATTTAATATTGTATTGGTGGTATCAACCACTCCTTTTGGACAAAAGAAAGACACTTCAGGTAGAAACATTAGAAAAGAGAAGGATAAGTTATTGCTCTTTGTAGATGGTACGACTTCAGCCTAGAAAATCAAGGAGAATTAGCTAAAACCTCTCTGAACAAAAAGAGGCTACAGTAAATAAATAGGATATAAAAATAAATATGTAGAAATCTTCAGCTTTCATACATAACATCAAAAATGAATTAGAAAATATGACAGACATGATTTGTAGTATAAACAGAAAATATAAACATCTAAATATAAACTTAAGAAATATGTAAAACTCATATGAGGAAAAGTTTAAAAATGCTCATGAAACATGCAACATAGATCATAGATTCTCTATTCTAAGAATCTGTCTGGGATTGAATAATTGACTACCCAATGTCTGTGATGTCTAATCATGGTCAATGCACTCTCTTGTTGGTGAGTTTTGGGATGGACATGTCTCTGGCACCCTGCCCCCCACCCCACCCCAGCCACTGTCTCACCTCCACCAGAGCCCAGGGTGATTGCCTACAGGCAAATGAGTCTGTGTGGGGGCCCTTTAAGAGGATGCCTGGGTTTCCAGCAGCTTTCCATCTTACCAGTCAAATGGAATGTCTGCTGATTTACCCAGCCCAGTGTTGTGGGGACTCCTCTTCCTGGCACTGGCTCCAGGCTGCAGAGCCTGATGTGGGGCTGGGACCCCTTGCTTCTAAGGGGGCACCTCTGCAGCTGAGATATCCCTCCCCATTCTCAATAACCACAAGTGGGTATGAGGCCAGCCCATTTCAAATCTTCACCCCTCCTATCAATCTCCACGTGACTTCTTTATATGCTTAGTTATAGGACTTATGTTCAGCTAGTCTTCAGATGATTCTCCAGGTTGATTGTTCTATAAGTACACTGTAATTTTGATGTGGTCATGGGAGAAGGCGAGCACAGTTTTTCACCTACTCTGCCATTTTGATGGGATTGAGGAGATAATTCTTCAACAACTTTCTTTTTTTAAAAAATTTATCTTTATTGTTGAAAGAATTACAGATAATAACTTTCTTAATTTCTTTTTAAGTGATTTAACCAGAAAATTCCTATTGAGTTAATTAATTCTGGCCATCTAAATTTCTTAATAAACTTTGTATTTCAATGATTTTCAAATTTATTAACAATCAAATATGCATTTTATTGTATTACAACTTTTAAAACTTCCATATACATTCTATTTCTTTTCTTTTCCATTTTGGTTATGGGACTTTTAAAATTAGATATTCCAGCAGCTGGTCCATTTTACTGATTCTTTCAAAGGCACTTTCCTGGGATTCATTATCTAGTCATGTCATCACTTTTCTGCTGCTGGTTGATTTATTTTTTGCTTTTATGATTTTATTTCTTTTTGCTTCCTTGGCTACATTTTTCTTTTCTTCATCTATTTTTTAGTTGAAAGAAGTATTTTATTGCTTTAACTTTAAAAAATATAATTTGTTCATTACTACAAATTATTTGATAACAACTTTATGAATATCCCATAATTTTTAATATGAATTATTCTGATTCTCACTATTTTCCAGTCAGCTGTCTTCATTTCCTTGATTTCCTCCCTAATCTAATAATTATTCAAAATAGTATGCATAAAATTTATTTTCTCTTTTGTTATTAGTTTCTAGTTATGTCATACTTTTTTTGAGAATATCAACTGCATATACTCATCTTTCTGACTTACGACTTTTGTCATTTCCTTGTGGCTATTTTAGATTTTTAACTTTTTAAAAAACTGTGATCATTTAGAAGTCACAGTTTACAATGCAAATACAATATATTTTATGAAACAAATAATTTTATAATACAAAGTTGGAAATAGTCATGAACTCCACTCATTTTATTGTTTCAATCATATGTGCCATAATGCCATATTTAATGAGGACAAATATAACAGTTTGAGGAATTGCTGTTGGGAAAGTCCAGGGGTAGAACCCACAGTTAGGCAAACGGTAATGGCATGAGTGCCCGCGACCGTGGATTTGTTGCAATAGGAATCTGCAGAAGCAAGGAGGCCATTTGTAAGTGGTGAAAGAACACGAAGAGATACAACTGTACTGGGTCTGACTGCCTTGCTGGGAGCAGTATTCAGTGCCTGGCATACAGAGGAGCTGCTTAATAACTGTTTTCCTCCATGAAAAGAATGAATTTTTTTCCCTCAGACTGGTTGGAAGCAGGCCATGCCAAAGGCAGTAAAATTAGTTAGTTTAGGGGCAGAGGCAGACTAGCTAAGAAAAGATAGCCCCAGGGACCATCTTGGATTACTTGTGAATTGCTGCATAGTTCAGGGAGAGGGCAGAGATGACAGCTTGAGCAATTCAAACATGTTTTTTGCTCAAGGGTCCAAAAAGTGGGATGGTGTTTTTTTTGTTTTGTTTTGTTTTAAAAAGCTTCTTCTAAGAGGACTGGTGTATGTTGGGCACCAAAGAGTGTGAAGAACCAGAAGTGAAACTGGCCTGGTCCATATCCATCTGGCTGTCCAGTGCAGAGAAACCCAGCCCACTACCAGCTGCCAGTATCTGCACCCCTCTGTGTGAGGGCTTTCTCCAGGTCCCCTGGGGGCTCCTCTGCCCACCCCCATTGCAGGCCAGTTGCAAGTGTAACCCCTCTTGGCTTGGAGGCCAGCTGCAAGTGCAACTCCTCAACTGAAGACTATATAAATACCCCAGATCTCATGCTCCTTGGGTGAGAGAACTCAGGCGTGTGCCCCACACTTGCCATCAGAGTTCCTCTTTGGGGTGAAGCTCCAGTTGCCCACGGAGGTAGCTGTCCCAGTAAACTCCCCTTTACTGGTTGTCATCCTTCCCTATCTCACTGCCCCGTCCCTTGTTGGTGTTCTTTGTACTTTCTGAACTCACCATTTGCACTTGAAACCTTATCTTCTTCTGGGAAAATCCAAATTAAGGCAAACAATCTTTTTCATGATTTGTTTTGGCCTCATCACTCTTTGTAAACAAGAAGTGCTGGGGGAGAGAGATGAGAAATGTGCGAGCTAAGAAGTCATGTTCGGTTGGCCAAAGAGTATTTGAGGACCTTATACAAGTCATTTATCACACTCTGCTTGATCAGGCCACAGAAATGTGTTTCAGCAAACCTTTGGAGCGTGGAAGGGACTCTCCACTGTTCAAAAGCCCTGAACTATAATCGGCTGGAGGTACTGAGACCATAAAATAATCTTCCAGTCACTAATTGCCACAAATCATATTAAATTACAACTCCTCCTGCGGGCAAAACTTGGAGGTCCTCCACCAGGCTCAGGTGAGCTGGTTAGGGGTGCCAGCCATGGGCACAAGGGTGTGTTTGTCACAGTTACGATCACAGTTCCCATCAGAGGGACGGAGGTTAGATTTATGAAGAATAATAACAACAATCACATCCATAAATTATTAGGTTTAGAAAAAGATCTTAGGTTTCCTCCAGAAAACATTACCTGACACCCCATCTGGGCTTCGTGTCCTTCTTTTGTGACCTCACACTTCCCTACCTTTCTCATATCATGGTCCTTAGCCCACTAAATTGTAATGGTATTTTATTTATCTAGCCCCCAAGTATACTCCTCTACACTCCTGGAAAGTAGTAATTTTATCTTCCCCTGTTATATCCTTGGCATAGAGCTTGTCACTTAGAAGGCACGAACAAATAAATAAATAGAGCAATGAGAAGAAACCCCCACCTAGACAAAAACTGGCAAACATACAAATTACAATAATAAAAAACTCTTTTAAGTCTCATAATTAAAAACAAAATCATACTATTATTAAAGGTTAAAGTTTGTAAATGCCACACTTTATATTTAGAGAGGTTGTCATTTATGAGGGAAGGCAAGAGACGGCCAATTTTATACATTGAGAGGCTCGGAGAATATACCAACCAGAAATCCTTGAAAAAATTACTTTAAATTGTATGCCAAATAATAGAAGGATAAAGCAAATATAAGCACATAAAAGAATGTGATGTCCTAAAAAGATTAGTAATAAAAATGAAAAACAAGTGTAAATATTTTTGAAAACCTGGTAAATAAAATAGAATACTGAAGAGGCAAATGGGTAAAAGTGTTCTAAGGTCCCTGAATTGTCCAGGGAGTGGCAAAATACTAATGTGTATTAGATTCTAAAGCGAGAATAAATGGTGCAATTTTGAGGATAACAATAAAAATAGTAAAAGATGGCATAACTAACAAGGAGAAGGAGAAAATGGAAATAAAAAATACTCTTATAATAAAATAATAATAATGCTAATATTTCAATGTGATCAGAGAACGGCAAGAAAGGTAGAAAAAGGAACAAACAGAAATGAACTAAGTAGAAAATAAACTGTAGGATAGCACATTTAAACTCAAGTATAATGTTAAATATAGGTAACATTTCAATTAAAAGACAAAGACTGTGAGACTAGATTTTAAAAAACCGAAGCTATTTATTGCTTACAAGAATCACACCTTAAGTATAAAGATGCAGAAAGGCTAAAAGTAAAAGTATATTAAATATAATGATGTATATCTTAAATAAAAGCTAGAGTACGTGGGTCTATAATTGTCCTGCAAGGTAGACTTTTAAGATAAGAGAATGACTAGAGATAAAGAGGAATATTTCATAGTGATAAAAGGGTCAATCACCAGGAATATAAAACAATTCTAAATTCCTATGCATATGATAACATAGCTTCAAATTATCTAAAGGAATATTGAGAGCACTAAAAGGAGAGCTAGACAAGTCCATAGTTATAATGGAGGTTTTAGCACAGCACTGCATCCAATAACTGAAGAATGCATGTCCTTGTTAAGTGCACATGGAACATTTGTCAAAGTTGACTATCTGCTGAGATGTACAGAATTTTCAACAGAATTCAAAGCACCAATATCTTCAAGAGTATGTTCTCTAAGCCTCTTAACACAGGGGAATTAAGCTGGAAAACTAAAATATTCATCTGCCAGCTGGATTTGGAGTGGAAAGTGGAGAAATTAGTAGGAGCTGCTCGCTGTAGTGAGTCACAGAAGACTCACATCAGATTAAAAAGCAGCTTTTGACCAACAAGTATCCAAGGGCAGTGTGCTGTTGACCTGAAAACAGGGCACCTGGAAGTAAGGGATGGAGCAGAGGACAGGGCCGAAGTCCCTCAAGGCAAACTTCATCAACTTTATAATTTTGTGGTAGGTCAGCCACTACTGAGAAATGCTGGAAATGCTTCCACATTGCTGAAATTACCTAGCAGATAAGTTTTCTTTCCACCATAAAGTAAATCTTTGCTTTACTCAATGCCCATTTGCCGAATGGAAAACATCACAATGTTGAATTCTTCTACTATCTAAGCTTGTCCCTGTTGAATATTTCTGATAGCCATTAGTATGAAATCTTTTGGGCCACTTGATTGTAAGCTACTGAAAAAATAAATGGATCTTCAAAATGTGGTTAACAGTCAAGAAGTATCTTAGGAACCAAGAGAAGCTAGGTTGGAGTGTAATTTGTTCCACCAGGGCTGCAGCATTTTAGGAAACAGGGACTGCAGAGAATGTCATGGTAGGTTGCAGGATGTTTTCATTTTTAAGTGTCAAATTCCAGCTTCCCTTGATTTGGCAAGCTAAAAGGAACTACCACAAATGGAAAGATACCAGAGCTGTGTTTGGGCTCCCTCTGCTCTACATCCCCCACTGCAGGATTTTGCTGAAATTCTTTTCACAGGATGCCATGCTCTGTACAGAGTAGGTTGCTAAGAAATATTTCCTGAGTTGACTTAAAGAGTGAAGAGCATATTTGCTCATTTCATTAAAAATGTGGAGGCAAATTACACCCAAAGAAACAGCATCAGCTTAACCATTTGAGCGTCTACCCTGGTTTGACAGAATATTTCTTGTTATTTGAGTTTTTGAGAAATTTCTGAATAGGTCTTCTAGTATAATAAAGAAAAAACCTGACTCATATTTGCATAGAGCTTTCTTTTTCAATGGTACTGAAAGGTCACCTATGGCTCTGGGGGTATTTCGTGCTTAAATCAGAAAGGTTGTAGATGGTCAAATCACAGTAAAGGCCTCATTGGTTTGCCCAGAGGCAATGGGGCTGGTTGTTAATAGAGACATCAGAAATGCAGAAGGGTGACGAATCTACACCTGGCCTGCTGGAAATTTTGCAATTAGCAATGCCCAGACTATTTTAGCTCGGTTTAATTCAAGTGTGATTCCTATGGCAAATTTCAGGGCTAAGAATGTGTCCCCCTGGCCCTGAGCTGTCCTATCCATCCCTAGGACTCAGGTCTAGCAGCTAATAGGGTTCTGGCCTCTGCTACTCTTTTCCCACAGGGCTGGTTCCCTCCTGTGGAATCCCTCTTCTTTTTACAGTATTACTCCCCAAGTCATATCTGCTCCAGAATGGGGATCTTTTAAAATGAAAAGGCTTCTGGGGTGAACAGGTTTCCACATCCTTCATCTCATTCCTCACCCCACCAACTTCCCTGCACAGTAAATGACATCACCCTGCACATGTGAAGGCACCAGTTCGTCAACTGCTAACTCTGGTTGGTCCACAAAGTTATTTGGTATTAATTACCCATAGGACTGTCTACACTATGACCAACTTATCTACCTTCTTTTTAGCTCCTACTTGATAGTATCTTGGGAGACTTGTAGCCAGCAGAACATGATCAAATAGGCAAGGGTCATTTGGCAATAATCACCTTAAGAAAGGGGCTTTGTCATCTCCATCAGTCCAAGTGTTCCATAGAGTTGTGGACATTTCAGAGTTTGGACTCAGTGTTGGGGGTTATTCCTCATCTTCCCTCTGGGCAGTGCTGGGTTACCCACACAGCTCTTAATTCCCACTCCAGACCATCTAAAGCTTTGCCTTGTGTCCCAGTTAGGTTCCGTGTGCAGAGGGGTAGGAAAGTGGAGAGGATGCAGGGGTGCAAATACTCTGCTCCTGTGTGCTAAATAAAGTGAATCCAGCATTTTCACATAATAAGATCAATGCCATAATCCAAGTTTCCATTCCACAAAGCACTGACCTCCCAGCAGAGCAGGCAAGCAAAAGGAAAAAGGAAGAATGTAAAAAGATATCAGGAATAGGAGGCGATGAGTAACTATAATAGGCAAGGGCAAAAGTGTGCTCCAACTGCCTAATAGAAACATTTTAAAAATTCAAATGTGGTTACGCTCAATTTAACCTTAGTCAATCCAATTAAAAGCCCAGTTCCAGCATTTTCTCCAGAGCTAGTTAAGTGGTCAAATTGCCTCATGGCAACCATAATAAATTCAGTAAGCAAGCAGCATAATTAAAACAAGATGCTAGTCAAGGGCCTTAGGATGGCTTAAAATAAAATCTGACTCCTCATCAAAAAATGTCCAGAAAGGTGTAGTGTGGCAGGAAGCAGGAAGAGAAATTTAGATCTCTGTTCTATTCTTGGCTGTGCTCTAACTTATCCAGGACTGCAGGCCGGTCACTTAACTCTTTAGGATGTGCTCTGTTGCCTCATCTCTGAAAAATGTGATGCACTATTCTTGCTTGTCTCTAGCAGTATTGTAAGGCTCAAAGGAGAGAGCATATCTGGAATTATGTAGAAACGAAACTGTATTTTATAGCACAGGGTAGTATGGTTATAATTACAAATGCAGGTTATTAATGGTAATGGGAAAGGTGATATTTGTAAAAGTATTGCTGGGCTATCACTGCAGGGTATGTAGATGTGAGCCAGGCTTGGTATCTGTTAAATCCCAGGAGAGTATGAAATGCCAATATTTTATTGACGGAGTAGATAGTTTAAGTGATATAGTGATGGAAGCAGTCTAAAGTAGTGGGAAGGATTGATTTGGCTCCTGTGAATGTAGCTTTGTAACTTGGGCCATGCCGGTGAATCAAGGGGGAGATCTGGCATGGGGACTTTGAGATTGGAGAAGGAGGGAGAAAAGGAAGGAGGGGTGTGCTATGCAGTCTTAGCCAGTGTGGAGGACAAGTTCTGGGCCCTTTTAAAGAGGGCAGGGATGCAGCACACAAAAGCCCTGGTCCAGATGGCTTCACAGGGGAGTTTCACCAAATATTCAAAAAAGAACTAACACCTATGCTCCTCAAACTATTCCAAAAAATCCAAGAGGAAGGAACACTTCCTAGCTCTTTTTACGGGGCCAGCATTAGCCTAATTCCAAAACCAGATAAAGACACTACAAAGAAAAAGAATTACAGGCCAATACCCTGATGAACATAGATGTTAAAATCCTCAACAAAATATTAGCAAATCAGATCCAGCAATATATTAAAAAGATCATACACCATGACCAAGTGGGATTTATTCCAGGGATGCAAGGCTGGTACAATATTCACAAATCAATAAATGTGATATATCACATAAACAAATTGAAAGACGAAAATCACATGATCATAACAATAGATGCAGAAAAAGCATTTGACAAAATCCAACACCCATTTTTGATAAAAATTCTCAGCAAAGTGGGAATAAAGGGATCATACCTCAACATAATAAAGGCCGTATATGACAAACCAACATCATACTCAATGGGCAAAAACTAAAACCATTTCCTATAAGAACAGGAACAAGACAGGGGTGTCCACTTTCACCACTCTTATTCACATAGTACTGGAAGTCCTAGCCACAGTGATCAGACAAGAAGAAAACATAAAAGGCATCCAAATTGGAAAGGAGAAAGTAAACTGTCATTACTTGCAGATGACATGATAGTGTACATAGAAAACCCTAAAGCTTCTACAAAAAAACTACTAGATTTAATAAATGAATTCGGCAAGGTAGCAGGATACAAAATTAACACCCAGAAATCGATGGCATTTTTATACACCAATAATGTGCTCTCAGAAAGAGAAACTAAAAAAACAATCCCAGTTACCATTACAACAAAAAAATTAAGATGCTTAGGAATAAACTTAACCAAGGAGGTAAAAGACCTGTACTCAGAAAACTATAGGACTTTGCAAAAAGAGATAGAGGAAGATATAAACAAGTGGAAGAATATACCGTGTTCATGGATTGGAAGAATCAACATCATTAAAATGTCCATACTTCCCATCATTAAAATGTCCATACTAGGTATTTCACAGACCTAGAACAAACACTTAAAAAATTTATATGGAACCAAAAAAGACGCCAAATAGCCTCAGCAATCTTGTGAAGGAAGAACAAAGTTGGAGGGATCACAATACCAGATATCAAGTTATACTACAAAGCCACCGTAATCAAAACAGCCTGGTAGTGGCACAAGAACAGACATATAGATCAGTGGAACAGAACAGAGAACCCAGAAACTGACCCAAAGGAATTATGCTCAATTAATATTTGACAAAGGAGGCAAGAACATACAATGGAGTAAAGACAATCTTTTCAATAAATGGTGCTGGGAAAATTGGACAGGTACATGGAAAAAAATGAAACTATGCCACCAACTTACACCACACACAAGAATAAACTCAAAATGGATAAAAGACTTAAATGTAAGAAGTGAAACCATAAAAATCCTAGAGGAAAATTTAGACAGCAAAATCTCAGACATCTCTCGTAGCAGTCTGCCAATACATCTCCTAGGACTAGAGAAACCAAGGAGAAAATAAACAAATGGGATTGCATTAAAATAAAAAGCTTCTGCACAGCAAAAGAAACCATCAGCAAAATGAAATGGGAGCCCATTGTATGGGAGAATGTATTTGCCAATGACACATCGGATAAAGGGTTAATATCCAAAATATATAAGGAGCTCATACAACTTAACAAAAGGAAGACAATTCAATTTAAAAAATGGGCAAAGGACCTAAATACACACTTTTCCAAAGAGGACATACAGATGGCCAAGAAACATATGAAAAAATGCTCAAAGTCACTAATCATCAGAGAGATGCAAATTAAAACCACGATAGGATTCTTGAACAAGATGGCGGCACAGGGCACCGAGGAACCACTGCCACAGGCAACCACATCAAAATCACAACTAAAGTACAGAACCACCATCACTCTGAGCCTCCTGAAATCCAGCTGAACAGAAGCCCGACAACCAGGGACCTGAAGAAGCACCGAGACCAGTAGGAGGGGCGGAGACTCCGGCGGATCGGGGCTGAATCGCTGAGACAAGGCCACGGTCCCACCCCCGATGCTGCGGGGGGTAAACCCGGGAGGGAATCTCGGCGGTGGGGGTTTTCTGGAGGAGTGAGGGGTCCCAGCCCCACAGCAGGCCCCCAGCCCAGGGCTCCAGGGCCGGGAAGAGACGTCCCCACAACTCTGGGCTGTGAAACCAGAGGGAACTGTCACTGAGGGTCGCGGAGGCTGGGGGAGGCCCAGCAGCTCCTCTTAAATGGCGGCGCACGGACTCACTCGGACGCTCCCTCTGAGCCCAGCTCCCGGCAGTGGCTTAAAAGGACCTGGGACACTCGGGGAGGAACTAACCTGCCTGAAATCCCAGCGAGAGCTGGAGGGGCGGCTTCCTCCCAGGCAGAAGGGCTGGCGGAGGCCATGGCTCCTTTGGCGAGTCCTCCCCGCACACAGCCCGCAGGCAGGCGCCATATTTGAATCGCCAGCACCTGATTCACACCTTTGGCCCCGCCCCGTGATTCCCGGAGGCCCCGCCCCTCCCCACCTGCAGCTCATCCAGGCCATTTCCAGGGGCTTTTCTATGCAAGTGGCCTCTCCAGCCTCATGCTTAGGACTTTCCTAAAATCTCTCAAACAAGCAGCAGCATGCCCCACACGGCTTGATAAGTGGCCCCAGGCCTGGCACTAGTGGCAGCCTGCATTGGCTCATAGCTGGGCCTCTCCTGGACAATGCCAAGCCCAGCACAAGTAGCAGCCAACTACGGTTTGCTGTGTAGCTCATGCTGGGTGGCTCTGGGCAAAGCACTGGCACAGGCTGACTTTGCACCTCCAGGGAGGTCCCTGAGACAGTGCACCTGGTGGTCAGACTTGACCACGCTGGATTACAACCCTACCACATCCACGAGTGACACACTCAAGGGCGCACTTTGTGAACACCAAAGCTCCACTGAAGTAAATCCTGCTCCATAGGGGTATCTCCAGCACAGCAGCTCTTTGGCTGTAGTTGCAGCTGGTCCTCACAGCTGATTGGCTTGAGGGTTGATTCCTCCCAGGAACGCCAACAGCAACCAAGGCTCAGGTACAACAGGACAGTGCACACAGCCCACACAGGGGAGCATCTAGAAGTCCCAGCTCAGGTGACTGGGGAGGCTAAGCCACTGGACTCTACAGGATACCTACTACACAAAGCCACTCTACAAATTCCAGGAGACATAGCAGCTCTACCTAATACATAGAAACAAACACCAGGAAGCAGCCAAAACGGGTAGGCAAAGAAACATGTCACAAAGTAAAGAACAGAAGAAATCTCTAGAAGAGGAACTAAATGAAATAGATCCAAGCAAGCTAACAGATACAGAGTTCAGAATTTTGTTTATAAGGATGCTCAACCATATTAGTAAGAGTTTTACGAAAATAACTGAGAAAACCGATGACATAATAAAGTACCAATTTGAAATGAAGGCTACACGAACTGAAATGAAGAATAATTTACAGGAAATCAACAGTAGAGTAGACGATGCTGAGAATCAGATCAGCAATTTGGAACATGAGGAAACAAAAGACACCCAACCAGAAGAGCAAAAAGAAAAAAGAATCCAGAAATATGAAGACAGTATAAGGAGCCTCTGGGGCAACTTCAAGTGGCCCAACATTTGTATTATTATGGTGCCAGAAGGAGAAGAAAGAAAGCAAGAAATTGAAAACCTATTTGAAAAAATAATGACAGAAAACTTCCCCTACCTGGTGAAAGAAATAGACTTTCAAGTCCAGGAAGCACAGAGAGTCCCAAACAAGAGGAACCCAAAGAGGCCCACAGCAAGACACATCATAATTAAAATGCTAAAGATTAAAGACAAAGAGAAAATCTTAAAAGCAGCAAGAGAAAAGCAATTAGTTACCTACAAGGGAGCTCCCATAATACTGTGAGCTGATTTCTCAACAGAAACTTTGCAGGCCAGAAGGGAGTGGCAAGAAATATTCAAAGTGATGAAAAGCAAGGGCCTACAACCAAGATGACTCTACCCAGCAAAGCTACCATTTAGAATTGAAGGTCAGATAAAGAGCTTCTCAGATAAGAAAAAGCTAAAGGAGTTCATCACCACCAGACCAGCACTGCAGGAAATGTTGAAGGGTCTTCTTTAAGAAGAAGCTAATGAACAAAAGGATCTCACAAACTAAATAGATCCAGAGACACTGACTCATGCAACAGATGATCATATTTCAGAGGGAAGAGGGAAGTGGGGATGGAGGGTGGGAAGAGATTCACCAAAGAAGTTATATGCATATATGCATAACCCATGGACACAGACAATAATGGGGTGAAGGCCTGGGGAAGGGGTGGGAGCAAGGTGGAGGAGGTCAGTTGGGGGGGAAAAATGGAACACCTGTAATACTTTCAACAATAAAGATAAATAATAAATAAATAAATAAATAAATAAATAAACCACAATGAAGTATCACTTCACACCTGTCAGAATGGCTACCATCAACAAACAACAAGTTTCTCCACATCATCTGACGAAGATGTGGAGAAAAGGGCACCCTAGCACACTGGTGGTGGGAATGCAGGCTAGTGCAGCCACTATGGAAAACAGTATGGAGTTTCCTCAAAAAATTAAAATTTGAACTTCCATTTGACCCAGTGATCCCACTTCTAGGAATATATCCTAGAAACCCAAAACACCAATCAGAAAGAACTTAGGCACCCCTATGTTCATAGCAGCACAATTTACATTAGCTAAAATTTGGAAACAGCCCAAGTGCCCATCAGTAGAGGAGTGGATAAAAAAGCTGTGGATACATTTACACCATGGAATACTATGCAGCTGTAAAAAAGAAGGAGCTCTTCCCCTTTGGGACAGCATGGAGGGAACTGGAGAGTATTATGCTAAGTGAAATAAGCTGGTCAGAGAAAGACAAGTACCACATGATTTCACTCATATATGGAATATAATAAATAAAATAAACTGATGGCAAAATAGATCCAGAGACACAGAATCATGGAACAGACTGAGGGATCTCAGAGGGAAGGCAGGGGTGTGGGAGTGGGTGGGGAGAGATTAATCAAAGAACTTATATGCTTATATGCATAACCTATGGACACAGACATTGGTATGAGGAAGTCCTGGGAGTGGGGTGGGTGAGGGGTAGAGGGGATTGATGGGGGGAGGGGAAGGGGACATCTGTAATACTTTCAACAATAAAGATACATTTAAAAAATGATAACAATAAAAAAGAGGTTAGGGATGAAGCAGAAGGTGGGAGAAAAGTATGATGTAACCAAAATGTGTTTATGCACAGCCTCTGTACCACACTAGGGTTCCTCATTTTCTAGGATAATGACCCCTTTGAGAATATTATGAAAAACAGAGCACCCCCATCATAGGGGGGAAATGTGCACATGCACAAGTCCATGAAATTCTGCACCTGGAAGCACAGGTGTAGAACATTGTTTAGAAACCCAGAGCTAAGGCAGCAGCCAGAATTCCTATTTGTTTTTCTAGCATTCTTTTTTTGAGCAGAATTCTGAGCTGCTCATGGAATGAGTTTTGATAAAGGTGTAACATAGGTTAGATGACAGCATGAACTGAATTCACCAAGGTAAGGCTGGACTTATTGATTGTTCATAAAGAGGGCAAAAATGTTCATGTGCTAGAATGTTCATGCAGACTTCTGAACATGCTCCCATGTAGCATCAGGTTTGGTCCAAACGACACCCCACCCTTTATGTGGATTCCCATGTTGACTGAACCAGCTCCATACTTAGGCCTCAAAAAAGGCCATCACATGGCGCCGTTGGACTACTTCCCAATCCTGGTCTCAACCAGGGACCCAAGGTGAGCAAATAACTGGCAGAACCAATCCCACAGGAGTCCCCTGTCCATCACAGACTAGTTTCTATCCCCAGGCCTTTGCATGGGCTGTTCCTTCCATTTAAAATGCCATCACCTCTTCTGAATCTGAGTAAAAGTGGGAATGAATGAGCATAAATGTAAACATAGTGCTTTGAGATGTGATATATTATACTGTGGGGGTAATTCAAATATAATAACACAACATCATAAATCTTAGGGTTGGCCTACTCCTGAAGGTTGTTCATTCCAACTGTCTAACATTAATACTTACAGCAATTAAGAGTGATAATAACACTAATACCACTATCACCGGTAACAGTACTAACACAAGCAATCACAACTCTTTGAATACTGATCTGATCCATCTACTTTTTTTGCAGGATAATTACTTCTCACACACACACAGACACTATGCACATATTTAGACAAAGAAACATAGTGTGAGGCTAAATTTACATTCTTAACTTTCACTTAAAAATTATAGAATCAAAATAGTCACAATTTGTCTGTACCCTGGATGACTGAAGAAAATAAAGACAAGAATCTCAGATGATTTAGAAACACACACACACAAACACACCCTCATTTTGTTCTGAGAAGATTGCCAAAACCTTCCAGCTTTTATGCTAATATGGCCCAAAAAGATGGGGGCGGGGTCTTAGTGAAAACATTGTTTTGTAATCAAAAGGATGAAATGAGACCCATCTTTTGCATATGACCTTGCATGTCACAAAGTCCCGTCTTATCCTTCGAATGCAAAGCCTTGATCAAATGCTTGCTCACCTGCCATCTAACCACTTGGATTTTCTTCCCAGGAACCTTCTCTCCACCACCACTCATTTTTCTAATTCCTCAGGTGTTTCCAAAGATAAGACTTGCCTCCTTCTCTGATCCTGGAAAGCCACCCAGAGACTTCCCTCCATCTCTGCATCTCCCTGGACCCTTCCTGAGATCAAAGAGCACTGGAATGTACAAGCTCCCCAATATCCACTCTGAGAAACTTTCCCTGCAGGGTTGGATCTCACCAACAGGCCCTTTATTAAGAGACATGGTCCAAGCTGGCAGAGATGTGGGGCATTGTACAAAGTGACAGCTCTTTTTTCTAGCTCTTTTTTTTTTTTTTTTTTTTTACTGTAAACAAAATATCTGGAAATGGCTTAGGCATCACATTATTGTCAAAGTTCTTGTGTAAATGGCTGACACATTCTTCTTCAATGACAATTTAAGGAAGACAGCAGAATATTATGTGCTATATGTACGGTGCACAGATGCATATAAATCTATGTCTGGAGGTCATTTCCGATGATGGAGAGACATCCTATTCCATAAGGGAACAGTCTAAAGCAAGGGAAGAAATTACTAATGTAGTCCATGTGTATACAGTTTCTCTGTTCAATTATATTTTACCTGATGTTTTACTATGCTACCCCCAAGATGTTGCACCCAAGCCTTAGCATTTCAAGATGTGGTCCCACAACATTGTCTCACCTTCGCCTCCCTGTAGACCTGTGGGGCCTTCACATGTTACAGATGAGGTGTCTCAGAAAGGGGGACTGCGGCAGACACTGCTTGCTATTTACAAAAATCAGGTTCTTCTTCTTGGGCACACAGCTAAACTACATTTCCCAGCCTCTTCTGCAGTTGCTGTGGCCATGTGACTGAGTTCTAGCCAATGGAGGGCAATCTGAAGTGATGTGTGCCACTTCTTGTCCTGGACCATAAAACCCTCCCACATCTTGTTGCCCCTTCCAGCTGTGGGGATGATGGGATGGTGCCATGGAAGCCCTTATGAAACATCAGTCCTTAAAACGACTGTGTGGAGCAGAAGCACACACACATACACACCACCTCCCTACTGATCTGGAATCTCCTTGAACTGTTCTGTGAGTGAGAAATAAATGTCCAAGTGTAGAGCCCTTACACGTTTGAGTGTGTTTGTTACCACAGCCTACCCTAACCAACCAAGCACAAAAGTTTGGACCATGAAGTGGACTACTGCCCTATTCAAGACTAAAATTGTGTGGCACTGACGGACTCAGGCAGCAGCAGTGAGATAGCACAGGTAGTAAGAGGAAAGGTGGTGACTCAAGTTATGTGGTGGCAAAACACTCCTGAAAATGAAACCTGCAATGACCTGGAAGGCAGACCACGTGCCTGCTGAATCTGTGGCTCTAAGGAAGTTGTTGCAATAATCCAGAGTCACAGTGTGCATTGGTCATCGCTGAGTTTAGCAAGGTGTCACAATAAAGAGATGAGCTCAAGCAAGTTTGTCTGGTTTACAGATAGAGTGAAAGGAGTAGAGAAAGTTGAGACACTAAGGGCCTTAGGGTACAATTTCATTAGAACTTTCCAGTAAACCAAAGGAGCTTAGACCTGTGGTGAAGGTCAGGCTGCGAATGTTGCCCTCTCAGACCCATTGCTTCAGTTGGTCTCAATATAGGCCTATTACACTGAGGGAAAGATAGATATGGGATGGGTTTGGAAGCAAAGAAATAAAGCACATTTGAGGAATATGTTTGGGAAAGAACATAGGGTGTTATTTCTGGCACATGGAACCAACTGGAAGCAAATTGAAGAGAAGTCTACCACATTTTGAAGGACTTGTTAGAGAAACAATGAACCTGGACTTAAAAGGATATCATTGTAAAGCTACACTGAGGCCTTAAACTTGCAAGAGTGGGGTAAGTCCTGTGGAAGTTATGCTCTCCCCAAGAACTGCATCCCCCCCCAGTAGCCCCTGCAGACGGGCCCTTGGGGGAAAATGGCCAAGTCAGAAGCTCCAGGCTCCTCCAGGGCAGAGGCTTCACAAGGCCTCCCTGGGAGAGTCCCATCCCTACTGTGGGCCAGTGACTACTGAACGTTTCCCTCTCTCCTCTATCAAACGGGAGTGTTCACTGTATTTATTGAGTTCTTCTTACATCGTTGTGTAGTGTAGAGTCATCAACTTCTCCTGTGATCTGTCAATACCACGTGAAGGTAGCAAGATGGGTACTTTTATCCCCGATTTATCAGTGAAGAAACTAGACCCAGGGAGAGTATGATCATGGCTGTAGTTTTAGACACACTACACCCCAAAATCTCATCAGTTCTATTCTAAGGGGCTAAAAATTGTCACTTTCAACTAGCAACATTGGTATTCTACACCAACAGATTCTCTGAATTCAGTCAAAGATCCAGTCAAACCCCCAACAATGACACAACACATCCAGGTGGCTGGCTGGATTTGGGACAGAATTCACTGCATTGATTTGCTGCCAGAAGTCTTGGAAGCATAGTCGGAAATGAGGTTTAGCTCCAGAACCTCCAAGCCAATGGCCATATTGCTCAATTCATTCCCCGAATCAATCAATTTGATGCTAATAAAGCTCACTCAAATTAAATCTCGCCTCCAGTTCTCTCTGTGCCAGGGAGATTATTGCGCCCTTCCTTGCTGAGCGTCTTTCTGCCTCTGCCTCAGAAGAATGGCCTTGGACAGATCCACTCTGAGGAGAGCTGTGAAGATGGTAAGGTGTCTCCTTGTGTTTTCCACTTTTCCTTTCCTGTGCAGAAAGAGGTATCACTCCTCTCCTTGTATCCCTGTGGTGGCCTTATAAAGAGATTCAAGTAAAAATATGTCTTTAGGGGACTGATTTCATTCTCATAATTACCTTTTGGGCAAGAAACAGATTCCTTTAGCTGAGTCCAAACAATGATTCAAGTTGACATCAAGCATTGGAACAGAAATACAGCCTAATGTAAAAGGGCAAAAATCCTTCAGAGTGTGGGGGGAAGGCCCAGCTCACGGGGCAGGAAATGCCAGACGGAGCAGAGGAGACACAGAGCCGCGCTGCAGGGCAGCCTGTCCTCCAGATGGCCCGTCGCCACAGTGAACGTTAGGTCCAGCGAACGTGCACCCCCCTAAACAGACCTTGGGAGAGCCTGCTGGATGAAGCTCCACTGTGACACTGAGAGGACATACATTCTTTCATCTAGCTTCCAAGTTTGGGCTAATTTTTCATAATAGCTTTTAATTTAGTCCTTATTTGTAAAATAAGGAATTGGAATTATTGTAAAAGGAAATCTATAGTTCTGACACTAGTTACATTAAATGACAGTAAACTAGCCTCTGAGCTCAGACACTAAGGAGGGGGCTCTTATTGATCTGCAGACCCAGGGCCTGCGTGGGGAGCTGTGCATGCTCCAGGCATCCGGCCTCAGACTCCCTGGGGTTAGGGACGAGGGGTCTCTGTTTGGCAGAGCCACAGGGACTTCTCTCACTGTCTCTGAACTTTGCACTGCCTGGAGCTCCTGGCAGGAAACCCAAATTGTTGTCCTGACTTCCAGCTCAGAAGACGAGCAAGTTTCTCAGGGGGCTGGCCTATGGTTCCCCCCCCCGCCAGAATCCCAGCCTCAGCCAGCTCTGGGAATGTGGGGGTCCCCCACGGGGCTCTCCTTGCAGGATGCAGCTCTCTCATCCCCAAACCTTGCAATCCCCTTCAGTGTCATACGAGGCCTTCTATGATGCCACCCAGCACTCAACACTTCTCAAGCCTTTTCTCTCATTTCCTGTCCCACCACATGCCTCTCCCCTCCCCTCCCCTCCCCTCCCCTCCCCTCCCCTCCCCTCCCCTCCCCTCCCCTCCCCTCCCCTCCCCTCCCCTCCCCTCTCTTTTTCTCACTTCCCTTTTTCCTATTCTCATCCTGTCCTTTCCCTCCAAACCTTTCACATTTGATCATGCCCCACTCTCAGGATAAAACACAAACCCCTCACCTGGTCTCTGTACTTGCTGTTCCCTCTGCCTGAAACATCGCTCCCTTTAATCTTCCTGGGCTAATTCCTACTCTCTATCATTTTCTTGGAAAGAACTTAACCCAAAAACTCATTTTCTCTGAAAGACATTATTTGAAATCTCATTTTCTCAGAAAGAACTTCCTCTACCACCACTACCCTGAATCAAAATTGTCTCCCTTTTATTTTTTCCCCAAACACCCTATATTCTAAAAGTATAGTAACACTTCCAGTTTTAAATCTATATTTGTGTGTGTGTGTGTGTGTGTGTGTGTTCCCCTCACCTGGAAACTGCAAGCAGGTAGTAGGTCTCTTACCACCGTAATGAATCATAGTAGATGCTCAGCACATAGTGAACTAGGGAGCTTGCCTTCTCCTTTGCTGTCACCTTCTCTAAGCCTAAATCTTTCTTCTAGAGCAGGCTAGAATGCCTGACAGTAAGGGACATGCAACTTGAGGAGTTTGGCTCCTGGTTAAAAACCTATGTTTTTCCAGAACTGATCACAGGCCTTTACCAAGGCTTCCCTGCCAGCCTCCCACGCCAGCCTGGGTGCGCAGCTGAGGGGAGTTGCAGCCAGGTGTCAGGAACCCCCGGTTAGCCGCCTCTTTCACATATTTGCATTCCAACTTCAGAGGCCTTCATTCCTAGGTCTCTGTCTGAGGCCTTGCGCAGAAGTTATCTTCAGGCCTCTGCTGAGCTTCTTTTTGGGGGAGGAGGGGAAAACCTTGAAGACACTTTCCCCACTCTCAGTCCCCAGTGCTTTTCCACGCCCAGCCCTTCCCTCCCCCCCACCCCAGGGTCCATAAGAAGCTTTTGCTGAGCCTTTTATCTGGGCTCCCTCAACAGGGAGAAGACCCCCACCTCTGTGCTCATCCACGTGATGCTCACCCAGTGTGCCATTCCAGGAGGGCACATGGAACAGGAGCTGTCAACACTTTCCCCTCTTTAAGCCTCTTGCTTATGTTCTGTGTTCACTCGTTCTCAGCTTATTGCTTCCACAGGCTCCTCCGGGACCTGGCAGCTCAGCTTGCTCTCTCCCCCTCAGCTGAGCTCCTGACATGACAGAGGGGCCGCCTTTGCCATGACACTGGGGCAGATCTCAGGGGTGACAAACCCCAGCCTTTACCACCCACCATGCTGCCACCACGCCAGCCTGTGCTGCAGGGGCTCTGCCCCGGTGCACGTCCTGCCATCCCTACCCCGTCTGCTTACCCCCTCTCATCCTCGAGGTCTCAGCTCACATGTCACCTTCAGGGAGCCTTCCTGACTCTGGGTAGACCGTGCCAGCCCGCCATC
Organism: Miniopterus schreibersii; assembly: GCF_964146895.1. Classification (NCBI taxonomy): domain Eukaryota; kingdom Metazoa; phylum Chordata; class Mammalia; order Chiroptera; family Miniopteridae; genus Miniopterus; species Miniopterus schreibersii. Next base: position 65,427,022 of record NC_138110.1, read on the forward strand.
GTGTGCCCTCATAGCACCCCGTTTCCTTCTTTCACAGCACCCATCTTGGTTATAATTCCAGACTTCTCTGTGCTGTCTCCCTTCATGTCTTTCTAATGACTCTGGCAACTGGGAAAGAGATTTTGAACCACTTCTAGATCCCCAGTGCCTGGCACAGTCCCTGTTTTTCAGTTGGTATTACTAGTTCCCAGGAAGTGTTTATGGAATGATCGATATTAGTCTATCTAAAGCACAAGTTCAAGCAGTTAAGCTCACCCGCAGAAAGCTAAGAATAAAACGATGTGACACAGACATGAAGGTGATGCCTCTATAGTCTGGACAGCACAGCACCCAGGTTTCGAGGCAGGACGTATAGTCAGTTATTCAAGCGCCAGCTCCCACGGGGGAGGGCAAACAGTGGAGCCACGGCCCGTCTGTGCAGCAAGGCCGACGAGGCTGGGTGGTTTGTAGAAAGAGCACGACCTGGAGGCAGTTTCAGCTCCTCCACCCGCTCTTAGTGACCCTGGGAACCTCACCACATTTCCAATTGCATTTCTCAAAGGACCGCTCTGAAGAGCAAGCGAGATCTAGGTTCAAGGTAATATTAAAGCCAGCAGTGGAAGGCGAGAGCGAGTTCAGGTTGACCTTCAGGCCTGTGGAGCCACAAAAGGAACTGCGAGAATCGCCAAGTCGGGTAAACATTCCCTCACACCCAGGGCTTCCTGTGACAACTTGACACAAAGTGGCTCCTTTGAATTTTCAACCCATTGGCCGCTTGTTTGGAGTTCACAGCAAGCAAGCTCCAGGTGCTTATAATGCCCAGAGCTCAATTATTGTCTTTTCCCTTCTTGGTTTGCCAAGCTTCTCTTCTGTCAATAAGCCCTGTGAGTTGGCCACCGCTTGCCATTCTTCACCTGTGACATTCAGTTTGGTCACCCTTTGCGGAAGAAGAGGCAGGAGGGATCTGAGTTCTCACTCAGGCCCCAAGGGAACTGGTAACCAATGTGTCTGATTGGTTAGAATCGGCTCAAATTCAGGTGTGTGTGTGTGTGTGAGTGTGTTTGCCTTTGGGTTAGATTTCATTTTTTAAAAAGAATCTGGGAAAGTGACCAAGAACTCTATAAAAAACTTTTCCTAAAGGGACACCTCAAATCTAGTTCCCAGAGCTCAGGGAAGTGACTGAAGGTAGCATTTGTTCCCCATCGATTCTATCCCCTGATGAGCAAACCTCACGTTCCCATCTTTTTTCCCGGGGGAGGGCGTTCATGGGGGAGGGGTTCCACAGGGAGGGATTGCCCCTCTTTCTCGGCACCTCTGGGTGTCAGGAAAACAACCTTCACCTTTCCTCTTGCCCTGGAATCACCACCTTCCCCGATGCACTGCAGCTGTGTTGGTTTTGCAACGTAAAAGGAGGGGAGGGTGTCAAAGCCTTGGCCCCAGGAAAGTTACCCTGAGATGCTGTGGCTGCAGAGGACGGCGGGGCTGGCAGGGACCCTCTTGGCTGGGGCCGGGGCCCTGATGCCACATCTCAAGCAAAGAAAGTGGTGTAGAGACAAAGCCGACCCCAGAGCAGGGCCAGAAGCCTGAACACCAGGCCAGAAGAAGGAAGGGATTGCAAGCACCAGGCAAGGCCAAGACTGTCTCGGGTTCAGCTCCAGAGGAAGAGAGGAAAGGCCCCGAGGTGGGCTCTGTATGCGGGAGGCCTCAGAGGCCAGACCGGGCAGAGAAGCTCGGTGCGTGAGCAATGCCGCAGCTGCTTTGTCTACACTTGGTGCGCAGTGGGGCTCAAAGCAAGTATTCATCCTACTTCCATCTGTGTCCACTGACTGCTTTCAGGCTGTGAGGCAGGGTGCCCAGCCATGCCCCCGAGGCAGGAGGGGGCTGCTCCAGGCTGGGGCTTCTGAGGAGGCCCCAGGGGACCCTTGAGGGTCAGCTTAAGTGGGCTAGCCTGTCACCCTGGAATGTGCCAGAAGCATCCAACTAAATAAAGCCTTTGACTCTCCCCAGCTCAGTGCTGTGGCCACAGGAGACCACGGGAGACACAAACCTGAGAGCAGTTTCCCTGAGGCCAGCCTGGCAAGGTCACTCCCATGACCCTCCTTCCCAATTTCTACTTTTCTCAGAGTTGGCAGGATTAGGGCAGATAAAAGATGCTTATAGATTCTAGTTAAACAAGGGTAAGTCGACTTGCCAGTTTGTTGGGGGATTTTTTCTGTTTTATTTTTTCTTAGCTGTATACATTTATCTTGCTCTACATGAATTTCACAGGAAGAATATTGATGTTTCAGCATCAAGACTTTTAATTAAAAGGCTTTTTAAAAATGTTAAAGATGAATATTAATTGCCTGCGCTTACTTTGCCCAGCCCTCAAACTAGAAAGGACCATCTCAACCACCCATCCCTTGGGTTTTAGGAGCACAAAGCACTACACTCTCCAAGCCCCGCATTGGAGGAAGTGTTTTCTGTGACACCAGGTAGGTGCAGTGCAGGCATGTGACAGGGTGTGTCCGCGTGCCCATGTGTGCGCGTGCCCATGTGTGCGCGTGCATACGTGTGTGTGCGTGTGATATCAATATAGTTCTCTCTGCCTAGAGTTTGATGTGATTTTCATTTTCTATTTCACATTTGTTCTCTTCACTTTCCTCAGTTCTTTGCAATAATATTACTTTCATAATCAGGAACGAAAACAACAGTGCTATTTCCATTTTGAAAAAAATAGATGGTGACTTCCCGGCCAACAAAATTATTCTTTATTTTTATCTCTGAGAGTCGTGTTCATGGATGGCTGAAATGTAATGTCACTGGGCATAGTGACAACAGAAACGCCTGAGGCCCACAGCTAGAGTCAGCTCCCTAAACTGCGCCCCAGCCTAGAGCTTTCCCTGTTTCTCTGGCCTGGGCCAGGTGCTCTCTCTCCCCTCCACCTCCATCCCGACACCTCTCCCACCCCCATCCTCAAGACATCATTTCATATATTTTTTTACATTTCAGAGTTTTTTAAAAAAATTAAATTTATTGATAATAACATTGTATAAATATCATGTGTACAACACTGTAATTCGTTATCTGGATACTCTATTGTGTGCTCACCACGCAAGTCTAATTTCCTTCCATCATCATATGTTTGACCCCTTTACCCACATTGCCTTTCCCTCTCCCCCTTCCCATCTGGAAACCACCATTCTGATGTCTATCTGTGAGTTTGTTTGTGTTTTGGTAGTTCATCTGTTACTTTTTGTTTTATATTCCACATATGAGCGAAATCACACGGTTTCTGTCCTTAACACGCATTTCCTTGGGTGTGGGATGTCACCAAAGACAAAAACTACCCTGAAGCCATTGAGCCTCGCTCGTGAACGAAGGGATGGATGGTGGACTGTTATTCAGCTCAGTCTAATTTTGTGCCCACCAGATGCAACAGCTCTCATAGGTCTTCAGTCTTTTTCATCCTGTTTCAGAAATAATAGATTCTGCTTATAATTTTACCAAGAAAAAAAAAAAATCTCCCTGAGCTAAACTTTAAATTATCATTTTTTATCCTGAGAGAAAACAATCCCACACCACTTTTTTTGCTTCTTTTTTGTCTGAGTATAGCTGGTTCTGGTGTGTGCCCCACCTTCTAGAACCTTCTCGGGAGCCTGTTAGAGGCAGATTCTGATTCAGCAGGTCCAGGGTGGGGCCTGAGATACTGCATTTCTAACATGTACCCAGGTGAGGCCAGTACTGGCCTTCTGAGACCACACTGGGAGCAGTGAGGCTGTGGCTCACGCAGGGGCATATGGAAGGTTAAAGTAGGTACCACGTTATACTCAGGTAGTCTTTTTATATTACACCCTGTTAGCTCTTGTATCTCCGTATTTAGCCAGCTCTAAATGAAGCAGTTAACTAATACATACTGTTATTTTAATAGTATTAGGCAAATAAAAAAGCAAAACTTAAGTGGCAGGATTATTGAACATCTCATCCCCTCAGTTGTCCAAGCTCTGGCCTTTCTTAGAATGTTTATCCCTGTAAACCTACTTTTGCTCCACCCTGTAGTTAATTTTTCAACTTCAGTTGATATCCAATATTATTTTATATTAGTTTCAGGTGCATAGCACAGGTTTATTTCATATATAAAAAATTCAAAATATAAAAGTCCAGTGATAGGGGACAGGGTGAAATTATGACAAATTCACACAATGAAATAATACGCAGCTATTAAAAGTATTTCCACAGAATGATTAATGGCAAAGGAAAATATTTAAGCATATTAGTAAGTGAAGAGAGCAATGTTTCAAAATTTGAATACGCAATGGGAGGTAAAATTGTGGCTGTTAGTATTTACTATTTTTCTGTGATTTCCATAATGATTTTATTATTTTTATAATCAGTAAAATGTCATTAAAAGGGAACTCTTTTTAAACCACTCAGGGCCTAATTGAAAACAACATACAAGTTATAATCACAAGTTATTTTTTCTCATTCATTATTACTTGGCACCAACTCCTTCAACATTAATTTAAAAGTGCAGTTTATGGATAGAACAATAAAGCTTCCAATTTTTCCAAATTTCACATTTCCACAAGCTACCCTCCTCCATAATTTGTTCAGATGAAGGATTCTTGCCTGCTGCCTGTCATTGCTGGCAGCCTCGGAGAAACACGTGCCAGCCCGTGCGTGGCAGAGCTTGCCTTCTGTGCCCTGGCCCCCTCCGGCCCTCTCGGCCCTGGCAGGCTGGCAAAGGGTGGCCGGATGATAAGGCCCGTCACTCATCGCCCGCCTTTGGTCCCTGGAGAGCCCTAGAGCACATCTAGGAATCACTTTCAGCAAAAGGCAAGCTCCTGTGGATGGTAAACTTGAGCCTAATTCAAAGACATAAACTTTCTCCCCAACTTAACAGAAACAGAGCCCTTACTCTGCATTTTAATATTATCTCTCATGTCCTCCCAAGTCAGCCTTTCTAGGACTGTAACAACCTACATGCCACGATAAACAGAGTCACTTCCTATTTCTGGATTCCTGGCACCAGCCACTCCCAGGAGTGACAGGAACGAACCTTTTTCCCCCAGTCCCTCATCTCCACACCTCACCAACGGCTGACCTGTGCTATCAAAACTCCTATGCTACACAGATTTTGATATAACTATGAGCAGGGCGACCACACATTGCAGTTTGCCTGGGATGGTACTGGTTTTAGTATGTTGTTCTAAGATAGTTATTAACGGTGCCCCCCTTTCCTCAAAAGCATCCCCATCTGAACAGCAAATTACATCTTGACCTATCAGTAGAGGAAGTGTATGTTCTTAATTTTCATAGGTCTCTAAAGATCCCCTAAGTAAATGTCTCTAGGAAAATTTAAAAATAAAATAGAATTGGGGTAGAAGAGAATTCTCAGCTGAGGAAAGAGAAAGATGAAAGGGAGAGTGTGAAGGCTTGGTGGGCTGTGCAACACCAAAGCAATGATAAGATACAGATTTTTGATCCTGGATTTTAGCAGGTAACAAAAACTGGCTTGATCTTTGAGGCTTGGTGGGAGGGAGGAGACTTACAGTCTCTTCCTTCCCGCGATGGTTCCTGACACAGGCGCTTTTGTTTTGAGAGAGGTTTGAGTTGGATCCACTCCCCAGCAAATGGAAGCCTCAGTCTTTCTAGAACCACCTTCTAGTTTTGACTACATCTTCAGAGCACAAAGAGGCTGCCAGTCCTGGCAAAAGGAAGGCATCCTGACTCTCCCAAGGGTCTCCAGGTCAGCTCTGCTCCGCCTCGCCCCCGGCACCTCCAGAGCCCAAGTTCTCTCTGGGGTTCAGATTGCTCTACAGAGACCGTCGCAGAGGCCCTGTCCTCGCTGGTCTCAAGCCTCTTCTCTACATCTGTGTTCCACAATGTCCCTTGAGAGGCTGCAATAAGAACCCTGAGATGAATACATTTTAGAAACCTCCCTTCTGGAGTCTGACGATGTATAAATACATAAAAAGCTCCAAGAAAAAAGAACTGCAACCAAGAAGAATGTTTAACTGCTCAGCCCAGTATTCTCCATATCGTTTGACAGTAGATCCCCCCATTTTTTCTGTAATACCAAGTATTCTCAATACTAGGGAAATTCTGCCCTAACTTCTCTCTCTCTCTTCTATTACGTTTGGTTAAAATAGAATCACTGTCCAACTGCTAAGTGGTTTCTAGCCTCTGATGAAACCAGGGGGCCTCGTAACTTTTTCTCCTAAGCCAGTATTTATTGGGAGAAGCCACGTGGCCTGGAGCTGGACACCTTCTTTTCCTGGAATCTATTGGAGACAGTAGCTGTCTCCAACAGCCAGGTTCCCTCTATGTTCCTTTTTCTGTCATAAAGAGATTTGAATTAGTAGTACGATGAGACTTAAGGCCAAAAAAATAAATAAATAAATAAAATAAAATCACTCCTTTAGACCTGTCCTGGGAACCAGAGGGGAAAGGGTGGTGCATCTCTACGGGACATGCCCCATAAATGATGTTACAGTTAGGTGTGCACCTCATTTTAGCATGACAAAGCTGTGAGGTTGGGGGAGCCCAGGGAGTGATCTCCATTTCCTCCTGAGGCTGAGAGAGGCTAAGGCTGCCCAGGTCACGTTGCAGCAATGACAGTGCCGGGCCAGGACCTGCTCCTCCCAGCCCCTCGCCCTGGGTTCCCTCTGCCCTCCCAGCTGCCTCCTGCAGGCTTCACACACTGGCCCTGAGGCATCCTTGGCCACCCCACTCCAATGGCAGCATGGAGGCATCTGTAGCACCCAGCTCTGCCCCCTGGGAGGGGACGGCTCCCTGCTCCGCCAGCCTGGCAGAGTCCCCACACGCGAGGCCGCAGCTGGAGCTCCACCGGCTGAGAACAGCTTTAGGAGTCGAACGAACGCAGCTTGTCTTCAGGGGACACTTATTTCATTTGTACTTGTTCTTTTGCCAGCTTCTTGGGCATCTGTCATGCTCACTCTGGTGCATTTTTAAGAGATGCTAATGACACTGCCGAGGGCGCGGAGAGCAAGACGTGGCAACAGCTGGTCATAGGGAAGATGCAGGGAGAAGCCCCGCTCTTGCTGCAGAAGCTATGGAACACCACCACTCCCACCCCAGGGGAGGAAACCCCAAAATGAGAACATCTGGAAACTTCCAGGCGACGAAATAAAAATGTCATCACACTGTATCAATGGCTTACAGAAGGGGCAGGGTAAGGACGTCTGGGCAAGAGAATCACTTGCAGCGGTGACACCCTGCCCTTGCCACCCACAGACATCTCCTGGCACCAGTTTGAGGTAGAAAGACCTGTACACCACCCCTCCTAATCAACAGATTTAGCGCCAGAACATTTCTTCTCTAAGCCCCCTCTCTATTCACATGGTAATCTAGCAGCCGGAATCAAGGGCCTTGGGGTAGGGCCCCTGGGCTCTTCTTCACCTATTCATACTATCTCATTAAACCTGCCGGGTTTTCTGTGCTTGCAACTGACAGCACTCCTCATTTCTAGCAAGCCCACTGGGAATCGAACTGTGAATTCCCACTGGGAATTTGAAAATAAAATTCTCTGTCAAAACATGTCTTGGGACACACCAGCGAAACAACACTTATGGCCATAGAGAGAACAGAAACTCTAGGGACACAGGGACAGTGGTAGTCACAAAAGGAGCAAGTGTTTCCCCAAGATGGCTCAGCAGAGGTGGAACCCAGGTCTCCAGGCAAGCCGAGAAGGGCTTAGTGGAGAGCAGTGCTGTTCCATAGAGCTTTCTGCAGTGCTGGGAACGTTCTAGACCTGTGCTGCCCACTGTGGTAGCCACGGGCCACATGTGGCCATTGAGCAATTTAAATGTGTCTAGTGTAACCAAGGAACGGAATTATTAACTTTCAGAATTTTTCAGTGAATTTAAATTTAAATAACCATGTGTCGCTAGTGGCTGCCACATTGGACAGTGCACTTCCAGAGTTTTGCTTTCTCTACTACATTGCATTTCGTTCTATTGCATTCACCAGTGTTTCTTGTGTCCACTTAAGCTGCTTGGAGGGCTTGGCTATGTTCTCCCGCTGTGGCAGGGGCTCTAGAGTGCGGGGTGGGTGGGGTAGCTGTCCCTTAGGAGGCAGTCAGGCTGAGGGGGGTGAGCCTGAGCGTAGGAAAGTTTGGGACCAAGCTTATAGGTGCTTGCAGGCCGTGGTAGTTACACTCCTGGTTCAGAGGGAAAAAGAGAAGCTGAAAAGGAAGATTTCTAGATTTTTGGAGTCTACCTTCGTTGGAATGTGTCCTTTATGGACAGAAAAATGAATTGGTCTTTGAGGAGGAGGAAAGAAGAGTTCATGAGCATATTACCTCACAGCAATAAGAAAGGGGGGGGAGAGCCACGTCCAGCAGAGGAGCTGCGCAAGGCCTTTCAGAACACAAACAGGATGGGTCAGAAAAGATGTTCTCTCCCATGACTTTCTACTCCAGGGGAAGTGACCCCCTGGCTTCAAGGCAATTCTTGTGCAATAATGCATAACGTGCTTTTGATTAAATATCAAAACAAAACCATAGAATTGCTGGAAAAACTTGGCCACCGCCTGAGGTGAATTCTAGGGTTGCTGAGCCTATGTCTCCAAAGAGGACACAACCAAGAGCCCCATGTGAAGTCCCTGTTGGAAGGGGGTCTGTGGAGATAATTCTTATCACTCCATAAATATCCCAGGACAAATGTGGGAATGGGAGACTGGAGGAAGGACACTGACACACACAGTAAAACAATTCTTAGATGGGTTCCCTGTATTGTGATGGTTTCACGGTGATTTCCAAAGGAGTTTCTCAGTACCTGCTCAAGGATGCATTTGTGTGACAGCTGGTGGCTTGGTGGGGCAGCAGGGCCATGAAACCCATGAGCACGGCTACGGGGACAGGGCTGGAGGGAGACACAGGTGCAGAAACATTGTCTCAGACCCTTATTCAGAACACTGCTGATTTCAACACAGCCCCAAGAAGCACCTTCAAGCCACATCCTGTCCATCTCAATCCAGTCACAAACTTCCTTAAACAACTTAGCCTCATGTTTAACAGAACAATATTTTATTTCTAAACAAATGCCTGAGTCTAATATATAATCGAGCTCTCCTTCCAAGTCGGTGGCAGTAGGGAGGAGTTGATAACATTGGCTGTTCATTGGGAATAAGAGAAAAAGTGTTGCATTCCTACTTATCTGGCTATAGGAGTTTAGCCAACTGCCAAGTTAGGGGAATAGTCCATGTAAGACCACTCTCACTCTGACAGCAACTGTAAGTTTGGGTGATTCCCAAAACCACCCTCAGTTTTGGCCTAGCAAGATTCATAGAAGCTATTATACCCATGGTTACAGTTTATTACAAGGAAAGGAAACAGATTAAAATCAGCCAAGGGAAGAAGCACGTAGGGTGGGATCTGGGGGAGTTACAAATGCAGAGTGTCCATTGTCCTCTCCCCATGGAGTCCGGATGTAATAATTTTTCAGTATCAACATGTGACAATACCATGGAGTACTGTCAACCAGTGAAGCTCACTCAAGACTTGACGCTAGCCCCTAGCCAGTTTGGCTCAGTGGTTAGAGTGTCAGCCCGCAGACAGTTCAATTCTGGCCAGGGGCAGGGACCTGGGTTGTAGGCTTGTTCCCTGGCCCCAGTTGGGGTGCATGCAGGAGGCGACCAATTGACGTGTCTCTCTCACATCGATGTCTCTCTCTCTCTTTCTCCTTTCCATTCTCTCTGAAAAAAGCAATGGAAAAATTATCCTTGGGTGAGGGTTAAAAATAATAATAATAAAAATAAATAAATAAATAAATAAAGACTTGGTGCTCTTTATGGGGGCTCCGTTACATAGACATGAGTGACTGTCCATGCGGTTAATTTCAGTCTCCAGGTTGCCTGATACCATGTGACCCAAAGCCCCCACCCTAACTCTCCTGGTTGGTCTCTGTGGTGTGGTCAGTCCCTGCTCTAAGGTTTGTCCAGCCTCTACCATAAACCATACTGTTAGACTATCCAGTCTGACACCAGGCTCCCAGAGAAACCAAGATACTCCTACCAGGCATGACATTCAAGGGCTTAGGGATTATCTCCCAGAAGCTGAGGCCAAAGGCCAGACGTCTCTGTGGCGAGGTTAAATTCTTTACTACACATTCAAACATAGCAGTAAAGTCCAAATGACTTAAAGATCTAAATATAACACAAATTCAAGAACAGAAGAAAATATGAGTGAAAGTTTTACAATCCTGGAGTATAGAAGTTCTGTCTAAGTGTGTCATTAAGTCTATAAATCATAAAGAAAAAGATTAAATACATAAAACTAAAAAAACCACCACAAACAAAATTAAAAGATAACCAACTAAGAATGCGCCCACATTATATTTAACAGTCAACAAATCATTATAAAAAGATAAATAATGTATTAGAAAGTGCACTGTAAACATAATCCACAAATAACAGAAAATTAAAAGAGGAGATAAATGTACATGGTTGATAAACATGTTGATTAGCACAAACTTTTGGGGGGACAGTTATGTTGAGACATTAAATGTAAGATTGTAAATGACATTTTACCTCTAGGAATACGGTTTATAGAAATTGTTACAAGCTCATATATGTCTTATATAAATCATTGTTTGCAATAAAGAGACATAGGAAACACTCTTAAGTCTCTATGTCACATAAACAAATGCTATGCTATAGTCTATACAACAACCAGGTAGGTAAATCTCTATGTACTGACATGGAAAGGAGTCCACGAGATGTTCAATGAATGGGTAAGTTCCAAAAGGAGATTTATAGCCTAATTCTGTTTTTATATCTAGGAACTATGTAAATGTATATAATCTATACATGCATAACAATAAATGCACATATCTATGCTGTATATATGCGCAGAAAAAACAAAGACTTAAGTCCTTACCCCAAGATGAAAATGGAAATATTACTGTCCTCTTTTGTTTCATAGCATATGGTTTTATTTGAATTTGTTTCAGCAAGCGCAGGTACCTGTGTGAATTTTGTAATTAAACACGTATATACAGTGGTTTTGTGCTATGTTGACTGGGCTACACTGGAGCTGCTTCCCAGAATCCCCCTCTCAGTGATTTTGGGTTAGCGTTGGCAGAAAGGGAAGTTTGTAGGAAATGTGGAAAGAAGTAAGTCAGTGGCCTTTATTCTCTGAAAGCCATCGTGCTCACATATAGTGACAAAGACCAGCACAAAAGTGCGGGCAGGTTCTACACTGTCATAACTGTCGCCTACCCATCACCCAGGTCTTCATCCCAACTAGGGCCCTGCGACCAGTAGCACCCCAGGTCTTCCCTCCCAGGCAGGGCTCCAGACTCAGAGGCTGTGGGAGGCAGCGGCCTTCCGTAGACTCTCCACGGCCCCTTCGCAACTCCGCTCTGGCAGCTGGCACGGCCGGCTTCCCCACTTTCCCCGCAGGCCCCCAGGTGCCCTCCCACTCCAGTGCTCCAGGGCAGCTGACGAACGATTTCCGTGGATTTTTCAACTCCCCTGCCTGGGCTTTTACTTCCCAAGCTCCTCCCACCTTTGTGTAGGTTTAATTTCAACATAAATCTCTTATTTCATAAATTCCTACTGGTTCTGCTTCCCTAATTGGACCCTGACTGATTATATATATATGTGTGTGTGTGTGTGTGTGTGTGTGTGTGTATTAACATATACACACATATATGTTATATATACACATGCACATATAGACACACATATATATATGTTGACATATACATATGTCATGTATAATGTGAGGAAATATTTCTGATGGGAAAGTTGAGTTTCAGTTTTCCCCTTAGAGTCTCTCATGCTATCCCAAGGGCTGGGATGCTCCTCTGTCACACCCTGGCCCACTTGGGAACAAAACTCCCCTCCTCTTAATCCCCTCATTGTGCTCAGATAGCCGGAAACATGAAAAAAATGCTAACTCCTAAGGGAAATAAGCAGAATACTCACAGAATCAAAACAAGGAAAATTCCAGAGAAGGCTGGGATTCTACTAGTGCTAAGTTGACTTGAGGGACTCTTGGATTCCGTCACACATCCTGGATATGGTGGATGTCATCTTGAACTCCCTTCCTAGAAATGCCTTGCGTAGGCCTTTAGACCCATCAGAGTACCAAGGGGAATAAAGTGAAAAAGGAGAAATAAATATCTCAGCTTTGCCTGCACATGTTGGGTACTTAAGTTGCAAACACTGTCTCACTTAATCCTCACAACAACCTGCGAGGGAGATTTTATTACTCATTTCTAAGAGGAGAAAACTGAGGCTCAGAGATGTTAAGTAAGTCTCCCATAGTCACACAGTTCTTCAGGAGCAAAACTAGTACTCAAGGTAGTTCAGTTTGATTACTAAGCATGCGTTCATCCAAATAACATGCTCTTTGAGATAAAGATTCACTCCAAAAATTAAAAAATGAATGAATAAAAAGATTCACTCCAGCTGCCTTCGGAATCGGTCCGCCACTGCTACAGAAACAAACAACCCCGAGATCTCAGTGGCTCACAGTAATAAACACTTATTTCTCACTCACATGAATGTGTGTCACCTGGGTTCAGCTGAGCTCAGATGGCCTCAGGCTTCAGGTCTGGTCCAGGCCTTTTATGTACCTACATTCTGGTCCTGAAGCTGAAGGAGCAGTGATGACTTAGGCGTGTTCTTCCTACGGTGGATGGCAGGTGCTAAGAGGACAAGTGGGGACTGGCCATGCTACTTAGGCTAAGCCTAGATCTGGCACGCTGTCACTTCCACCTATTTTCCATTGGTCCGTAGCCAGTTGGCCCACAGTCAAGGAAGGGCAGGGAAGCACTCCTTCCACAGTGGGCAGGAAAAGAAGTGACTGTTTGACAAACATTCCCTCCTAATGTCCTGACTACAAATTTCAATTTCTCTCCTAACACATATACTTGCATCCAAAGAATGAGTTCTAGAAGAATCCCAGTCAGCCAGCAATAGTGTGGGTTGGTCCTTAGATAAGCATAGAGTATAACAATATGACCATTGTATACATTGTCTATTTTTGGGTAATAATCCGCCCCTCAAATTAATGCCTTAAATAACAATGATTTATTTTGCTCGTGAACCTATAATTTGGACAGGGCTCATCTCTGCTCCATGCAGCATCAGCTGGAATGTTTTAAAGGTTGGGGGTGTCTCAGCAGCTGGGGGCTGTAATCATCTGAAGACTCACTTCACTCACATGTCTGACAATTGGCAATGGACTTGGCTGGGACATCACCTGTTGATCAGAATACCTGCATGTGTCTTATCCATGGGGCTTCTTGGGATCCCTCACAGCTTGGTGGCTGGGTTTCAAGTGTGAGTGCTCCAAGAGAACAAGCAGTAGTGCATGGAGGTTTTATGAGTTACCCTTGGAAGTGGCATAGCTTTACTTCGGCTGTACTGTGCTGGTTGGGTAGTCACAGGGGTCCACTCAGGTTCAAGGGAAGAGAACACGGGCCCCCATCACTTAATGGGAGGAGTGTTCGTGTCACATTGTAGGAAGTACACATGGGATGGGATATATTATGGTGGCCATCTTTGGAAAATTTAATCTGTCACAACCACACAATAGCAATTCATGCCATCAAATGGGGGGAGAACATTATTCTTCCTCCATGGATCAGTGAAGAAAGGCCACAATAATTATAGTAAGTGTTTCAGCTACTCTTAAGGAAATAGAAAAATCCCTCCTTCACATTTGCCATAAGAGCAGCCATACTCACACCATGTGGCCCCAATGGTCACAACGGACTGGACTAGAGCTTTGCACTCAACCCAAGTAAGGCCTACCAGAGTGAGTCCCAGATAGATTCCACTTTGGTCCGAGTGCTCTCCTAGACTGAGATGTAAGCTGGGGAGCTACTGGCTGTCACTGTTTTCTACCCTGTAGCCTGGCAGAGAAAGTCAGCCTATCATGAGAAATAACAAACAGAAGCTGGGACGTGAGGCTGAGGGAAAGACTTTCTAGCTCCCTACAGCATTCCAGCTCCTGGTCTTGGCCTTGCCTAAGGCTCTGCTGTCTTCCTGCCTTTGGGTTTTACACACACCTGTGTGCTCTTGAGGTTAAACCCGTTTCGGCTGAAACTAGCTGCAGAGGGCTTCTGTTACTTGCAAACACAGGAGTCCTAAATTCTATAGAAATAAAAGTTTTCAGATCCAGGACCATTATATAATAAAAAAAAATCTATGACATTTGAAATAAAATCCTGTACAGGAATTGGATGCTTAGCTTATTTTTTTAAAAGAAGCCCCAGGGAAGGGTGGTGGTATGAGAACACATGTGCCAAACTCCTCTTCCGGAGACATATTAACATGAACAAAAACAACCAAAACCATAAAAGGAAACTCCATATGTGAGGAGACTACAGAATCACCACAGCCTCATTCCACAGATTCTTGACAACTGACAGATGCAGTGATATCTGGACCCCATCAGTGGGAGATGCTACAGTCTGAAGCAGAATTCCCTGATCTTGAGAAAGATGATGTATTCATAGGAAAGGGGTGAGTTTTTCAGGGCCCTATGTGTTCCTTAGCTTGGAAAAGTGGGCATTGTGGTAATGGCTTGGTTGCTGGAACCCACAGCCTTTGCTACACGGACTTGGGCACCATTTATATCAAACAGAACAAGGATGTGGAGAGGATGCTCAGTGATGGACTACATATTCTTACACCCCCCCCCCCATTAAAAAACCTACTCCTATCTGATAGGAGAGGCTGTCGGAGAGAAGACAGGAAGAAGCAGCTTGGGATTCAGCTTTGGAACTCTGATCAGAGTCCAGAAACAGAGATAAAAATCGCCAATCCATTAACTAAGACCTGTGAACTGTCACACCTTGTGCTGCGATGACCTCCTGCAATAGCCGCCCACCTACTAAAGTGAGGGGAAGGGAGCTGAAATCGGAAAGGAGCCAGTCCCACCCCACCAACACTCCAACTCAGACACAAGAGTGTCCTGGGGCTGAATAGGTTCAGTGGATAGAGGCTTAAATTCAGTATACCCACCCGGCTACCCACTGCCCCATCTCACCACCTCCCCCACCTTCAAACCATCTCCACCAAGACAACAGTCTGTCAGTGTCTACCCTGTTAGCTCCTGTTCTGAAGGGTCTATACAAACAGGTCCCAGGTAAACTTGGAGGCAGATCAGAAAAGAATGGCATGGCCTTGGACCACAGGCAGAGGACTTTGGGTAGAAATACAGGGAGGTCTAGCAACTCACAGGCTTTTCTCACTGAGAATTTTTGGAAAATTCTATGCACAACTCCAGTGATTATTTTAGGGGTCATGTGGAGTAGGAGCCTTAATATTTGTGAAGCTTATGTGCCAGGTATTCTGCTTCATGCTTTGCATTTAACCCTTCCTCGTGGGTGTGATTCCAAGCAGACATCATTATTATTTCCATTTTACAGATGAGGGAGTAAAGGACGGAAGGATTCTGTAACCTTCTCAAGAACATGCATCTAGCAAATGGCAGACCTAGAACATGGTCTCAAAGCAGGGAGATTGCAACAAATTCTAATATTCTCTGGTTTGGAAAAAGTCATCGTCACAACACAGAGGAGGAAAATATGTCAATCGCACATGTGAGCAGATGGTGGGGACACAAGGTAGACATTGAGAAGGCAACTAGCCACCTGCAAACAGAGCTTTTGGGGAATTCAGCTTCAATTACAGCTTGTCAAGTAACTAGTGACCTAGCACAGTAAGTCACCACAAAGTCAAATGTCACAGCAGCAGCACGTCAACCTTTCTGCAAACTGTTTCCTGACTCTGCATGTGTTTGGAGGTGAGAAGAGGGAAAGCCTAAGAGGACACTCCATATCAAAGATGGGCCTAAATCCTGCTCCTCTTTTCTAATGCCAAGATGTTCTAGAAGATGAGAGGATTTTACAAAATCCCGATGCCCAAGCAAAACCCCAGGTCAATTAAATCAGAGTCCCTGGGATGAAACCTAGGCATCAGTATTTTAAAATATTTTTTTTCAATTACAGTTGACATTCAATAATATTAGTTTCAGATGTACAGCATAGTGCTTAGACATTTATATACCTTATGTAGTGTTTCCCCCAATAGACATCAGTATTTTTAAAAACTCTCCAGGTGATTTCAGTTGCAGCTAAGAACCATTTTATAATTAATGTTATAATTAATGTTTGTGGAAATCCAGAGGAACTTGTACCCAGCAAACACACAGAGATGCAAGGCACTCTCAGGAAATTTCACCAATTCTCACTTTCCATAGTCCCTCATGCTCTCACCTTTCCCTGGGTTTTTTATAGTCAGGATAAACAGGAAGACCTTTGAGCCACTCTTTTTTTTTTTTTCTCATAGCCCTAATATAGCACCTGATGACATTCTATATTTAATCTATACTTATTTGTCTACCATTTGATATCTATCTTCTCCATTAAAGGGTAAAGTCTATGGGCCAACACCACCATATAGGTGAACGGTGCTTCCCAGAGCTGTGCAGCAGAGCAGCCCTGCATGGGAGCAGAAATTTTCTCTTGTTTACTATTGTTTCCCAAGTGTCTGGAGTAGTACCTGGAACATAGGAGATGCTCATAAATATTTTGCAAGTGACTAAATAAATGAATGAATGTAGAATGTAATGAGGATTCTCTCTGTGGAAAGGCCTGGCTTCCCTCCAGTCTGGGACCTTGGCTCTTATGCTATCCTCTTGCTCTTTCCCTTCTTCCTCTCCTCCCTTCTTCCCCTCCTCTCTCCCTCCTCCTCTTTCCTTTGCTTCATCAAGTTTCCTTTGGAAACAGGATTCCATGATTAAAAATAAAATTGGAAAATGAATGCCCTATTGAATATAATGTTCACCTTGCCCCAAACCCAACCCATCACCCACCTCAAGTCAGAAAGACTTGGGTTAAGATTCTGCCTTCATCACTTACAAGCACTGGGATCCAGAGTAAATTTTTATCCTCAAAAGGTTATTATAATAATTTACTAGATTATTATAGATTAAGAGAGTTTTTATGTAACATACCTGTGACAAAAACAAACATATGAAAACATGTCCCACTTCACTAGCATCCAGGAAATTGCAAATTAAAGCAAAATAACAATTTTTACCCATCATATTGGCAAAAATGTTAAAGTGAGAAATATGTTAATAAGGTTATATTAGCTGTTGTTAATAGATAAGCCCCCCAATCTCAGCAACTTAACAAAATAGATATATATATTTTTCAATTAAAGATCAATCAGCAATGATGGGGAGGAGTGAATACTCTGTTGCACTAAGTATGGATTCAAGCTAATTCCCTCTTGTGGCTCCTGTGGGCCTTGGAGCTCCCCACTAGAGCCTCTGCCTTCCTTCAGAGAAGGGATTGTGCCAGAGGTTTATATGAGCCAGCTCATTACTTCTACCCAATTTTCTTTGACGAGAACCAGTGACATGGCCTCACCTAAGGGCAAAGGCAAGAGCTCCTGGAAAAATGCAGATGTTGGCTGGGTGCCTGCTTCTCAGCAACAATTCTGGAAGACAGAACAAGAGTATGACTCTAGTGAACAGCTGGCTGTCACTGTCACAGGTAACGGCAGTTTTGGTGAAGATGGGCCTAAATGCATTCTCTTTTATGCAACTGGAAGAAATGTGAATTGGTTACAGGCCTTTGGAGGGCCTTGTGGAAATAACTTTGAAAATTCAAAATGTGGTTGTGATGTGACTCAGCAACTCCATTTCTTGGTACCAATCCAGAAGGCACACACTAGCATGCTTATTACAACTCTGTTGCAATCATGAACCCACCCTAAATGTCTATCAAGAAGGGGAAGTCTAAATAAGCTATGTCTATCGATGCTACAGAATGCTATACAATTATTTTGAATGCAGTAGGTCTATGTGTGTTGGCCTAGAAAGTATGCCAAGCAAACTTGTAGAGTGAATACAACAATTTGCAAAACATTACTTACAATATGATAGTGCTTATATCAAAAGTAGCTATAAAATACTATGTATTTTCTGAATGGTTGTAAATTTAAGTAATGCACAGGAAAAATGTCTGGAGACACATGGACCAAAAAGAAATAATGGTCTACTCTAGGGAAAGGTAGGGCGAGGAGGGGTGAAGAGGGGAAGGAGGGCTTGGCAGACACAGAAACATGAGGATCTTATGGCTGACCAAGTACAGACCCAAGCAGGCCTGCACTCTTGTAGAAGGGTGTATTAATTCCACCTCTGGGTATATACCCAAAAGAATTAAAAACAAATAGTTGTATGCAAATATTAATAGCAGAATTATTCACAACAGCCAAAAGGCGGCAACAACCCAAGTGTCATCAACAAATGAATGAACAAAATGTGGTATATACATACAACAGAATTATTCAGCCATAGAAAGAAATCAAGTTCTAATACCTACTACAACATGGATGAACCCTGAAAACATTATGCTAAGTGAAATAATCCAAACACAAAAAATATTGTATGATTACACTTACATGCAGTATCTAGAACAGACAAATTCATATACAGAAAGTAGAATAGTGGTTACTAGGGACAGGGGGCAGAGGAAATGCAAAGTATTGCTTCATGATTACAGTCTCTGGTTGGGATGATAAAAATTTTGGAAATAGATGGTGTTGATGATTCACAAAACACTGGGGATGTGATTAATGCCACTGAATTGTACAATTAAAAATTATTTCAATGGCAAATTTTATATTATATATATTTTACCAAAGTTTAAAAAGTGAAAGAAAAAAAATAATTGAGTAATCCACACTGAACCTCAAAAAAAAAAAAAAGACTTAATATATTCTCAACTTCCCTTCAGAGAGAGTCATAGCATCTTTTTAAGTCAAAAGAAGAGGAATGAGGATTATAAGGGTCTTTTCTAGAAACTAAATTTTCCCATTTTCTACCCCAAGACATGGTTTTTAACATTTCGGGTCTACTTTTGCCGTAGACTATTTAAAAATGATAGCCTTGCTCAGGGAAAGGGAAGAATGTAATTAAATCTGGTGAGGAATATGCTGTTTAGGTCCCTTTCATAGGCAGTCTGGTGAGTTTAGTCACCTACTGTGAGAAGCTGATAATGGGGGTAGGAAATGGGAGGGAAGTTGTAGGAAGTTTGCCTTTAAATCAGATGGATGGAGCTCACTCTTCCTCCTTGGGCTAATTATTGATGCAATTCTAGTAGTACCATGTGTATTTTGACCGGGTGGAGGGAGGGTGATTAAATGATTTATGTGTTTAATTTCCCTCCATGCTTAGAAGACTGCAGTCCTGCGCTCTGAACACAGGGAAATTGATTAAAATAACAATTGTCCAGAGCACAACCGCCAGCAATCAGCATGAGGAGCTGTTTTCCTCCCCTGGAATTGGAATCATGATCCCTCCCAGCTGCTTGGGGTCATCTCCTCCGCCCTTGGGGCTAGCATGGAATTTTCAAAGCTAACAAGATTTAACCTTAGCTAACAAGGTCAGTAGGAAAAGTAACAGATTCTCCAGGCTCCAAAGAGTAGAGCAAATCTTGTCTCTTACTGGTCTCTGCTTTGTTCCTGCTTCTTCAGGGCCTCCAGTTAAATAAATACACTTGTAATCAAGTAAAAGTTAACAAATATTTATTGAAAGTGTGGCGGAGTGTGGGAGGGGGAGGCTTCTTCGTGGGCTGAGGGGACAGGGGTCAGAGGGAACAACAGAAGAGGGAGAGAATTTCTGTTTGGGAGGCAGGGTTGTGCATGGAAGGGCACAGGTGTGAGGCCAGCAGGCCTTGCCACTTATTAACTTCTGTGACCTTGAGCAAATGACTCTTCCTCTCTGAGCCACAGCTTCCTTGTCTACGCCACAGGGACAATAGTAATGTCTACCACGTGGTGTTGCATGCACATGAAGGAGAGATGTGTGAAGTCCTGGCACAGAGGAAAAAACTCACTAAGCGTTTGCCATTTTCAATGGTGTTGGCTGCAGATCACAAAAGTGGAGAACTGAGGTCCCAACACTCAGAAGAGGACACTTGGGATGAGACAAGGCAAGGGGCATTGGCATGGGCACCAAGTCAACTGACAAGCTAAGAATTGGAAAGGAACTCAGTGAAAGTGTTATGCTTATGATTGCACTTTTATAATAAAGGATACATGCAGGACGAGGCCTGAAAGGGTCTTGGCTGCAGTTTCCAGGCCCGCTCTCCGTGGATTTAGGGGGCATCACTCTCCCTGAATATCAATGTGCTAGCCAACCGGGAAGCTTGACCAAGCCTCAGTGGCCAGAGACTTTATCGAGGCTTCATTCCATAAGCACAATTGATTGAATCATTGGCTGCAGGATTAAACTCAGTCTCCAGCCCCTCTCCCCACCCTGGAGGTGGAGTGATGGAAAATCCCAGTGGGCTAATCATGTGCTTGGTCTTTCCGATGACCAGGTAGGGGCCCACTCTAACTGTCTCATTAGCGTAACACACTCTCCAGTTACACAGAGAATTCTAAGAGTTTTTGAAGTTCAGTGCTAGGAACGAGGGATAAAGATCTATCCTATTTTATACCGCAGGTTTAGAACTGGGAACTGGGATTGAGTCTCACTGGGTCTGACCAGGACCTACCTTGGTCTGTTTCTGCTCTCCCCCAAGCCTTGTTATAGATGACACTGACGTTCAGGGAAGGTTCGAGAATGCTTCACAGCCAGATGATGAAATGTATGGAACTAGATGTCGGGGTCTTTGCATTCAGCTCTCGCCTAGACCATGCTTTTCTTCTCCATCATCGTCAATTAGTTTTGCCTGTACTTGAATTTCATGTAAATGAAATTATGCTACATACACTCTTTTGTATCTGGTTTCTTTTGCTAAAACATCCGTCCATGTTGTTGAATGTAGCAGTAGTGTGTTATTTTTCATTTCTGAGTTGTAGTATATAGTAGTTTAAATATATCCCAATTTATTTACCTATTCTGTTGATGAATACTTGGGTTGTTTCTTGTTTAGTATATTATGCACAGTGCTGCTGTAGACATTTTTGTAGGTTCCTTTGGTGAAAATATGTACTGATTTCTGTTGGACACACATTTAGGAATCATAGCGTAGTTACGTCTAACTTTATAAGAGTATAAATACAATTTTTCAAAGCATTTGTACCAATTTTTACTCCCACCTGAAATAGATGACAATTCCAGTGTGGTCTAGGAACAATGCTCCACATCTTTGATATTTTCTGACTTTTTATTATAGTCATTCTATATTCTAGTGAATATACATTGTGGTTTAATTTGTTATTTCTTTTTAAGATTTAAAAAAAGGTTTCTGTTTGCTCTTATGACATTCAGAATTAGAATTGAAAACAAAATAACTGAATTAATTTTGTTGTTTTTAAATGTTTACTCTCTTGGATATGTAAAGTAGTGTTTGATGGATTGAATGAGATCATCTAAGGTTTGCAAAAATATAGCAATTAAAGTAATGGACTCCCGTAATCATTAGCATTTCCATTACTAAGGGACCCTTTCAAAACTTTCAGTCTCCTCTTAGTATCTGGACTTTTGGAAACCTTGTGGGGTTTGTTTTCCATGATTTATACTTTGGGTAAAGGAGCTCACTGCAGAGCCATTTAAAAACATATATCCTTAAAGGCTCAATATGGCAAGAAAGATTAAAATAAAAATGACCTAGTTGATTTCTGCAGGAATCAGTTTTCAATAGCAAATTTATTTAATTTTTAGATAATCACTTATTTGATTTTGGAATAATCACTTAATGTATACATGTTCTGTGCAGGGGGTAAAAAACAGTTCAAGTGTGGTCTTGAACAGTTATTTACTTGTTTATGAGGTTTTGTAATTTAAATGACTTAAAACTCTTTCTGAGGAGGGTCTGTGTTTGGTACACTAGCATACTGACCAGTATAACAACTAGGACAGTGCCTGGCACATAGTAAGTGTTCAATAAAATGTTTGTTAAATGAATGAGTTAAAGCTGTTCCTTTTCATATATATTCAGTGCCTAGAATAAAGCTTTACAAATGACAGATGGCCCAGAAATGTTTGTGAAAGTAAAGTAGAAAAGCTGGGAAGAAAGAAGATTGCAGGAGCACAAGGAAAGAAAGAAAAATTAATCGTGGCAAGGTTCCCTTTAAGCCAGGGCTCTTTTCTTTTCATAATGTACGCTCTACACACAAACATCCAGATATCCATTTGCATGTCTCACAGACCTCTCAATTCAATGTCTCAAGACTGAACTCTCCACATGTATTGATATAACCTATTTTCAAGACCTTCTCCTCTCATATATCCACTTAGTTAATACTGTCCCGACCTAGCACTGTCCCTCAAGCCAGAAAACTGAATAATCCTCAGTTCCTCTCTCTTCCTCACCAACCTGTTCATTCATAAGCTGGCTCATTCAACAAATACTTATTGGAAGCCTTTTATGCGCTTGACTTTGTTGTTAGATTGCCTTTTGGAAATCTCTTCCTGAGAAGTACTTTTCTTGGTCAGGAACCCAACTATTATAATCTTGATTCCCTAGGCAACAACCTGTCATTTGAGACATGTTCCAGACTTGAGAACAAAGGCTGGAAACTTCATTGCATGGCTGAATTTTCCATTCACTGAGGGGTGAATGGAGGATGACTCATCTGATAACCATTTCTATTGAACTGCCTCATCTAGATGAGATAAATGTCCCCATTCACAAAATTCTTCCTTATTTTCTATTACCACTGCAGTAGACAGGAGTCATGTATTTCATCAGATTTCTCAGTGGTGTGAGGACTCAGTAACTCAATTAGAGACAGAATTTGGTGTGGATCAACCGGATTTGTGATGCCCATGGAAGGTCATTTTTACATATACATGAAGTCATGGAACACACTGATCCAGGGGAAGGGAGGAGGAATGTACCTCAGATCCGGAACTCTCACTTGCTGGTGATGTCAATGTCAAACTCTAGACAGTGGGAATGACAATGCAATGAAATATCACAGAAACATTTAATTTTATAATCACTTGATGAGTGGTTATTATGGATAAGGCAAATATAGGTATGCCCTGACTTAGAAATATCTGACCCTCCAAAGACTTATACTTGCAAAATTTAATTCTCATGCAGTCTCCCTTTTTTCTGACCACTCTGAAATCCCCTCCACATTCTATCCACACTCTCCCCTCCAGCCCCAGACAGCAATTAAGAAAGAAGCTGATACAAAGACCTGCCTGGCCTTCTATTTCTTTCTAAACATTCCCTTTTCTGTTGACTTTTCCCATTCATGGTCAATTGAATTTACAGCGGACAACACATTTCTCATTTGTAAGCCATCTATAAACATTCCCTTCTCCCTGTTACCTTCTTCATTCTCTTTATTTCCTCTCTTGTGCTCTCACCCACTCTCTGTGGTCTAAATGTGAGCTAAAAACAACCTTAATCAAGGTTGAGATGAGTAATGCTTGGGCTACACTTCAAGAAAAACTGAAGTGTTTAATACTATTTACTGGCGCCCAGATATTATAAAATTCTTTGTCAACCCTCTTTTCCTCCTCTGATAAGCTTTCTTGTTATCAACCAGCAATAGTCAAGAAAAAAAGGGCCTTTCTCATACTCAATGTTAGCATTTGGTGCTCTGTTTATGAATATTGAAAGAGTATAGCTTTATATTTTTATTGTGAATGTGCAGCATTTCAGCCATATTTAGTGAAACAGACTTTTATGGGGCTACGACCATCATTAGGAATATTACTATTAAGGAAAATTTCAATGGAAGTTTCTAATCTTCAAACCTGAAACACCCTTTTGGAACCCAATCTACAAACTGGAACTTCCAGATTGGTAAGTATCTTGTTTTCTGGGTATGTTTTTCTGTTTTCTTATATATAAAGCTATTCAATTTTTGTATAGGTTTTGGAAGAAAAAACATTGACCCCTTTCATATATAACAAGTCTATACAAGCATTATATACTCTTGTGTGCGTGTGCACACATGTGCATACACACACACACAAGAGACAATGAGAAGGTTAAGAGAAATGGCTCCTTTCTGTTCCCAAACCCCATCTCCCTGACCACTTATAGGAGCGGGTAGGTGGGAGATGTCCTCCAGTCTGGCCCAGCAAAGCCCAGAAGGCTTCTGATCCAAACCAATTCTTTTGTAATCACTCATTGATCTTAAATTTCTCTCAATGTAAAGCCAAATCACACCATTTACTTGTAAAAAATGTATTTCTGTAATCATATCTAGCCTTCCTGTTTCCTTCCTTTCTTTCCACTTTCAGTAGGACTCTTAGGCACTTGGTAGATACTTCATTATCTTTATTTATAAATGAGGAAATCGAAGCTTATAGAGTTTAAGTAACTGGCCCTTAGTCCCATGGGTAATAACAGAGAAAGATTTGAACCCAAATCGTCTGACTCTTGAGCTTAACCTCTTAATCTTCATGCTATACAACCTCTCCAACAAGAAAAAGAGCAGTATAATTGCATATGTCTCATAGGAACTATGAGAGAGTTAAATAAAATAGCTTAGGTTCAGCGTCTGGCACATAGCAAGATGTAACAAATGTTCATGATGGGAATGGTAATAAACATAATGATAATAACAGTGAAAGAAGAAGAAAAGAAGGGAAAGGAAGAGAAACATCAAAAGTTCCACTCATTTGTCTCCTTTAATAATGATGCCAGCCCAGTCAGCATGGCTCAGCGGTTGAGCATCGACCTAGAGTCCAGGAGATCGAGGTTCGATTCCCAATCAGGGCAAATGACCAGGTTTCCGGCTCAGTCCCCAGTGAGGGGTGTTCAGGAGGCAGCCGATCAATGACTCTCATCACTGATGTTTCTCTCTCTCTCTCCCTCTCTCTGAAATCAATAAAAACATATTAAAAATAAATAATGATCCCAACTTCTTATTATGGAATGTGGGTAGTTGTCATGGTGGGAAAAAGCAGAGTTAGGAGGGATTGGAGAAGATACTGTAATTTGGAGAAAAGGCTTAGCCTATATGGAATTTAAGGAAGGGTTTATTTCTGAGCTTGAGATGTCCTATTGCTAATCTCCTTGCTTCCAACAGACATCCCAAGGGCTATGTCATCCCCTAAAATTTTATAAGTCAGGCTTATCTTGAGTTCAGTTCCTTACTCTGGAAATCCAGAGAGACCTCGGTTTCAGAGGGCGGTGAGATGTGAAAGTGGAGTGGTGTTCGCAGGACCAGAGGCCAGTGGTCTGACATCAGTAACAGGTCTTCTTCTAACCCAGACCTTAATCTCAGAAAGACTTAAGCCAATTGGTTATGCTCTAGATACCACGCTGTTGATCCCAAACAGTAGTGTGTACAGTTAGCCCGTCCCACTGTTAAAGGTCTCTCTAGGGAAAAGATAGGGGTAGATATTAGGGAAAGATTCACTAATCTAGCCATCAGAAGACATCTTATCAAATGTGCTGAGCTCTACGCCGGGGGTGGGGTTATTTGGATATTAATTACCAGAGGCCACCTAACACTGTTTTGGAGAAAGCAAATGTAAGGCCAAAGCAAATATCGACGTGCTAACATGTCCCTGTGATAGTTGGAGAGAGAGGCCCACCACACGAGCAGGAGAGAGGGCCAGAAATGCAGACCCATGCATGAACAAGACCCTTAATGCCAGGGATTCTGACTCATAAGCAGGTGTGAGCTAATCACGTCTGCCCCAAACAGTCAGAATACAACTCTGCCTTTGTTAACAGACTGACACTAGTGAGAGGGCGAAACCCAACCAGAAGTAGAAGCAAAAGGAGATATTTCCCTCTTCCACAGGACACATACCTCTTAGTACCTCCAATTCCTCATCTATAAACTGGAGATTTTATTTAACAATCACTTACCTCTTTAAGACTTGGCACAATTTGACATTGCTTAGTCAAATGTTCCCTCCACTAGCCCAGCTGTGTTGTGGCCCCAGCTGGAATGGCTGCAGGTATCTAATAACTCTAGACACTGTACCACCTGCCCACAGTCTTATGCCCACCCTGCCGGGTCATGACCACATAGGCGATCAGAGGAGGAAGATTTGTATGGGATGGACCTGTCTCCCTGGTCTCCTTTGACAGGGCTGGATCTTGAAACATGGATGAGATTAGGCAAGTACAAATTTTAGGAGAGGGTATTCTTAATTTTGGAAATGGTGAGAAATGACATAGTTAATGTGGTCGATGAGCCCAGAAAGATGGGTGACCCATTCACAGGTTTAGAAATCTGGCTGGACTGAAAATCATGGTGTCGAGGGAAGGATGGGAGGGAAGCTGAAGTCCCTGGACATCCTGGCAGCTCGTCATGGCCAGGAGATGGGGGGAAAGGATGTTCGCTCATGTCCCAGGGCTCAGATGAGGGATAAGCCTATCTCCAATGAGACTTAGGTGAAAACCTATGAGGGGTACAGGGGTTCCCAGAGTGCCTACTCAGGCATTCCTAACCTTTTCCTATCATGAATTCCTTTGGCATTCTGGTGAGGCTAACTGAGCCTACCTCAGAATTATGTTTTAAATAAGATAGTAAGAAATACAAAAGAAGCCAATTATGTTGAAATACAGTTATCAAAATATTTTCTTAATGTGTGCTTTCTTGTTAATGCATTAAATCATGCTTCTCACACTATCTGTGAGGAAGGACCAGTTTATTTTTCCAATCTATCTTGGACTAACAACTTTTATAAAATAGAATAAATATGTGAAATAAAAGAGAATTTGAAATACAAACCCCAATTTTTATTGTTTGATTCAAAAGACATTAAATTTTTCTAGGGTTATTCAAAATTATTTAATTATTATTAAATTATTCAAATTGTTGAGAAAGTTTCTAAATGTTTACACTCACTTCCTGTATTCCCTTGTCATGAACCTATAATGATTCATGGGCTGGAACCAGGCCACAGACCAATGCTCTGAGTAGCTCTGTATTAAATGTAGGATCTAGCTGTGGGTCTAATAACAACCCTAATTTTGAAGTCATGGTGAGCATAAACAATCTATCACTGGCATAGGAAAAACCTGTTAACTGCATTGGTGACAAAGTCAGTTATTACTCATTCCATTAGACTATGTTGACTACTTCCATAATGAAAGAACATACTAAATTCACCATAGGTTGGTGAAAATTCAGTTGCAGTTTTTCTGTTAGTCCATAGCTCCTGTAAATTCTATTCCCAGACCCACCTGGAGCTCCCTCCTTAAGCCACGGCAGGGGAATGAACACTAGAAAAGGAGTCTGGACCACTTAATTTTCTAGGAGTCTGGAAAAGAGCCCCATGACCACAAGGGAGGTCTCCCCAAAACCTCAGCCAGGCAATGCCTTTTCGCTTCTTGGGGTCCCAAGGTCATAACGTTTGCACTTGTGGCTCAGAGCAGGGCAGGAGGCTGCCTGCACAGGCCCAGGCCCAGGCCCAGGCTCAGGCTCAGGCTCGAGGTAGGAGGGGCCTCAGAACATCAGACCTGCATTCTGCAGGGAACAGAAGCCCCAGAAGGAAAGGAAAGAGAGGTGACAGCCACAGGGGCAGATGGAGGAAACGGTCAGCCTGAAGGGGAGGTCTGCCAGCTGCCTGGGCTTCTGCGGGTTCAGAGGGGCATGGGACCCTGGGGGGCCTGTAGGGACTCTAGTAGAGTCCCCTTTTCATTTTCAAGATTGTGTTTTGTACATTGTGCTTAGCCAGGCCCAGAGGCCTCCTTGGCTTATTCATGGCCCCGCATTACTGAAAGTTACCTTGTGCCAGACGTGGAGGTGAGCACGTTGCCTATAATTCAATCACAAAAGCCACCCTGTGGAAGATGCGCCAACATCATCCCCATATAATAGGTGGAAAAACAAGCTGAAGGCCAGCCAGCCAGCTGGACAGTGACCAGCGCTGGGACCTGATCAGGACCCTCAGAAGGCAGAGCCTTTGATGACTGCATGCCCCCATGCAAATCCTCCACGACTCAGAGTAATACAGGCAAGTTCTCGTAAGCTTCAGGGGAACTGGATCCACTGTTTGGGAAGTGCAAGGAAAAACATCTTTCACTTTCAACATTTTTTGTATTGTTTGCATTACACAATAGCGCACGTTTCATTTTACTTTATTTTATTTAAGGAAGAAATATCCACATGAGGCAGGAATATGACCTGGCTGACTGCAGGATGACCCTGCGTTGGCATCCAGGCTCCCACTTGGTCCTGGAATGTTTTCAAGGGCGGCAAGGGACTTGGTGTCGGTTAGGAGTCTGCAACTGGGGCCAACAGTGCCCCCTAGAGGGCTTCGGGCTGCACTGCCAAGAAATAGGGACGGCCCAGCCTCCCAGGCCTCCGGCTTTTCCTAGTTGGCCGGTTTTGGTGGCGGTTGAGGTGGGCAGCATTTCGTTTCACAGGAAATGGGCAGCACCTGGAAGTAGCCATCAGAAAACCAGAAAATGGGCTACCTTCACCAATGGAGGCCTAGGGAAAAGGTGAAGGGGAGGGTTTTCTTGGAACCATGCTTGGGGAGTTTCTAGATCAGGGATTCAGGGCTAAGCTAAGACCTGAAGGACAAGGTTTAGGTTCAGTTTTCTTAGTCATGGGAACTGGGTAGTCCCTGCCTATAGGATGCCTAGTTCCACATTTGCAAATGCAAAACTGTTGAGTGGATTAAAGTAAAAGAATTTCATCTACATGTTTGGGTCTTATTGTCAAGAGCTAAAGCACAACCTGGCTTCTAGACTCTGTCCCTCTGTTTTCTCACTGATCAAGAATGGGCATGGCTGGGCTCTGTAAAGGCAAAGAAGTTCCTTATTTTAATGTGCAGCAGTGGAAACTCATACGGCTCTAAAAGCTTGATTTCAGAGGAAGCTGCTACCCTCTATCTGGGAAACAAGGTATCCTGGGCCAGAGGACCCTTAAAACAAGGGCTATAGGGTCACATCATGGACAAAGAACAGGAACAAGACAGGGATGCCTCCTTTCACCACTGCTGCTCATCACGGTGCTGGAATTCCTAGCCAGAGCAATTATGCAAGAAAAAGAAGTAAGAGGACCTCCTATTGGAAAGGAGGAAATAAACTATGTGTACTTGCAGATGATCCTGTGTATAGAAACCCCCAAAGAATCTACATAAAAGTTAGCAGAGGTAATAAATTTAGCAAAGTTGCAATGTAGAAGATCAACAGCCAAAAATCATTGGTGTTTTAATGTACCATCAATAAACAATCTAGAGAGGAAATTATGAAAGCAGCCTAAGAATAAATTTAGCCAAGGAGGTGAGTGATTTATACACTGAATACAATAAAACAATGTTGAAAGAAATGAAAGACCTAAATATATGGAAAGACATCTCATGTTCGTGAACTGGACGAGTTAATATTGTTCAGATGTCAGTACTATCCAAAGAGATCAACAGATCCAATGCAATCCCAATTAAAATCTTAATGGCTTTTTTTTTTTTTTTTAAGAAATGGAAAAGCCAAACTTCAAATTCATATGGGAAAGCAAAAACTCGTATCGGAAAAACAATTGGATAGACACGGTGAAAACGGATCCCTGTTACACGCAGGGATCCAAGCACCATCCATGACACTGGCAGCCATGGGACTGTAAAGGAAGCAAAAACTCTAAGAAAGGGTAGCCCTCCTCTCCAGTCTAAGGCGCTGTGGTTCGAAAAGTGTGGGGAACCCCTATGGCCTTTGTTCTTTCTCTGTTCTTTCACCACTTGGCCCCAGAAAGAGGCCCAGTTGCAGGAAGCACGTAACAGAGTGGAATAAAGCCCCATCTTTCTGGCTGGAGGGCCGAAGAGGGGATCCTCAGGCAACCAGAAAGTTCCAGGGAGGTTCCAGGGAAAGAGAGCTTGGGAAAGTAACCCCCATATCGTTATGGACTCGGGCTCATCCCCATGGTGCACACACGAGCGGATCCGATCCTAAACGGCATGCCACAGACTCTGAGAGCTGGGCTACGGGGTCAACCACAGCGCAGACCCCAGACTGGGCCTGGGTGCCACACGCACAGGACAGACCTGCCTGCCACTGCAGAGGTTTGAAAACGAAACTGACCTTGGAAGAGCCCGGATAGTTATAATTTCTCTCATTCTTCCTTCTTTCCTGATGTTCAGTGTGAGAGAAAGTGAGTGAATACGGAAAAGTATGACCTACTTTAAGACGCATGTGTCACGGGTCTTAATAGCAACTTGGCTATTGATTATTTGTGTCTTAGAATTGACTAGACCACCTGGTCACCCTTCTTCCATTTAGTAGCTGTGACCTTGGGAAAACCCCTTCAGCTCTCAGTGTCTTTCTTGTCTCTCAAATGATCAAATATCCAAGTCCTAATGGCATCAGACATTTGGAGCCACAGTCGCAGAAATTAGGGATGTGAACATGCTTTCACAACTCTAGTCTACTCTAGCAAGAGGTTATTATTACAAGTTCCTGAATCACAGTGTAAAAAACATAAAAATTGGAAACAGAAGGGCCTGGGAGACAACAAAGCTGAAATCCTTCATTTTATTAGGAAGGGACTGAGGTCACAGCGAGTATGAAGGGACTTATTCAAGATCATAGTGAGGCAGGTTCAGAGCTTGCTTGGACCTGGGGCTCCTGGCGCTTTCCAACATCTCATTCTCTTTAGCATTCTCCAGTTCAACTTGGAAATGAGGATTCTTTTCCTTAGTGAGACCTTTCATTTCCCCTCCCCCCTCCCCCCCCCCCAGCCTGCTTCAAGAAGAATAGTCATCTTTAATTGTCCTGGATCTTTGTTGATCATGAAAACCGACCTCTGTGCATGCCTACACCATGTCCCCGATGCCGTGGACTTTTTTGGATGGGCATTTACTGTGTCAGGAGGCTCATGGTGATGCAGAAAGCCCATTAAAGCACCTACTCCAACCAGACCCAGGGAAAAGCAAAACTGGGTTGTCTTTTAGGGATATTGTCTTTCAGGGATTAAGTTACCATTGCAAGCAGGACTCCACTGCTTTGGCTCACAAACCATTCTCCTGCAGGTCTTCTGCAGGCCAATTGCTCCATAAAACTGCTGTTTAAAATTGGGTAACAGGGTAAAAGCTTTCATAAAATAAAGTCAGAGGAAGAGACAAACCCAAACTGAGTTTTCCAGGAAGCCAGATTTAAATCTTCTTGGAACATTATGTTACTTTTCCATTGCTCGAACAATGTTTTTTGTAAGTCGGTTCGGTGGTGGCTGTCACACTCCGTGAAGGAGGCTGTGTGGCATCTCATCAGAGGGCAGCCCAACCAGGGCACTCAGATCAGGAAATTAAACAGTGTTTTTCTGCTTGCCCACCAGTGGCTAGACCCAGTTTGGGTTCAGATGTGTCCCAGAATTTTAGCCCATCTTAGAATTCATTGGAGCTAAAAATCAAGCTGTACAAATGTCTTTTCAAAGCATCTGCTATGCCTAGTCCTGTGTCAGACCAACATTATCATCGCCTCCACTTGCATGCTTTCCTATGCTAGGCATCCTGCTGGGCACTTTGCATGCATTTGCTAATATAACAACCCTTTGAGATAAATGTCATAATTCCCATTTTACAGGTAAGGAAAGTTAGCATCCCCAAACCAAACAACTTGCAATCTTACAATGTGTGGTCTTTTGTATCTGGCTTCCTTTACTTAGCATGCTTCCTCCAAGGAATGAGTCAGAGAGATTGATGCCAAATAACCTTGCCTCATTTATCCCTCTTTCATCCTGTCACTTTCCATCTTCTGAAGACTTCAGCACTTTAAAGCTTAATCAGTTTGTATCCAGAGTTAATCCCATGCCAATGTTTCGGTCTTTAATGAATTTCTCTACCGTTGAGCTTGAAAGAGGCAGGTACTTAGCTTTAATTTCTATTGGCTTCAACTTCCTTTTTCTTCAGAGAAATGAATATAAGCTGGGGAAGATAAACTTAAAATTATTTAGAAACAGGGCTCAGATAATTTCTTATATAGGCTATTTTGACTTTGGCCCTCCGGGAACTTTGAAGTTTTGTGTGAGTTCATGTTGTTTGGAGGTAAATTATCCAAACTGACTCTAACCGAAGCAAAAGGAGGGTGTATTGGAAGGGTGCTTGGTAGTTCACAGAACTGAAGGAAGAGCTGAACAAATCAGCCTCTGGAACTCTACAACCAGGGAGAGAAATTCATCGAGAGAAACTCACAGACCTAATAATTACAGAATTGTCTTCATGTAACTCAGAGCATCCATCTTCCATCCCTGTGTATTCCCACTTGGGGATATGTTCCCAAGGGCCAGAATCTGATTGCGCCAGCTTGGCATGTGCTCACTCTGTGATCAGGGAGCGGGGGGGAAACTTACCCTCTGATGAGCTGTTCTATCAGGACAGAACGTTGGGGAGCAATTCTCCCAAAGAGGCGCTGGGTGGGTGGAAGCTGTAGATGTCCACCGCACTGTTTACACCTCGCATGCACTTCTGAAGATCTCACAGCTACTGTACCCAGAAGCAAGGTCTTAGGGCCCTGTTCTCCAAGGACATGCTCTCTAGGCATCCCTCTTATCTCTGGCATGTACTGTTCCCGTGCATGCTGGCCGTGACCTCCAACTTTCAACACCTGCAGCTCTTTGCCTACGGACTTTCTGTGGCCACTGGAGACCTCGCTCACCATTCTTGCGGCAGGCAGAAGTATCAGAGGATATTACTTCTTTTGGATCAGCCCTCAATCAATGACTAAAATGATTGGAAGATACACATCTGATTTTCCTCACCCTTATGAGAGTCATTGGAATGACCCTTAGTTACCTATTCTACAGTCTTTCAGTTTAGAGCTTTTAATCCTTTGGGATTGAGCTCCAGTTGCTCACACGGATGAGATGTAGTACTATACCCTTCGTTGCCTGGTTTCCCTTCTCCAGTCTCACTTTCCCACTCTCCTACTAGTGCATCCTGGGGTCACCTCCCAAATAAATGACTTGCACACCAACTTTTGTCTCAGTGTTTGCTTCTAAGTCACTGCTTCCCCACCCCCATGGTCTGCTCCCTGACCCTGGAGTGGCAAGGGCAGAGAAATAATGGCATGACACGTGAGAGCCTGGCAACCGTGTAGGTCAGTCCTTTGCTCTCTCTAGGCTAGCACTGGGAGGGGCAGAATCTTCAGGGTCAGCAAGGCCCCAGATGTCAAAGTATCAGAAAATACAAGAAATAAAAAGTCAGGCTTAATACATGATGTCTGTTATATCTGTAGTGATATCCTTTTTTTAAAAAAAAAATTCTTGGTATTTGTACCACCTCTCTTTTTTTCTTCATTATTCTTGCCAAAGGTTTATCAATGTTATTACTCTTCTCAAAGAACCAGTATTTGTCTGTGCACTAATACATCCCTAACTTTCTATGGCACGAGTTAATGGCCACCTGAACTCCATCTGGTTGAGTCTAGAACCAGTGAGGAATAATGAATCACTTGTACTGGATGCCACCGTGTACAGGGCATTGCTGTGGTTACTCTGGGCCTTGCAAGCACAGGTGACAGTCTATCCTCTCCTTTTACAGACACACAGGACCTTAAGGAATCCACGGCCTGGGGCCATGCCTTCAAAGGGTGGCCCTTAGCGTACCCGCATCAGAATTACCTGGGAGCCTATTAAATATTCCATTCTGGATCCTCACCTTGGAACTACCCAATCGAACATACAGCCAGGAATATGCATTTTTAGAAAATACTTTAGTGAGTCTTTTGCATGATAAAAGTTTTAGAACCACTAAAAGTTTTAGGATAACTGGTACAATATAAAAGTCATAGACCCTACTGTTAAGTGTTTGCCTCATTTAAATGGGAAGAGTGAAACATGGCCACATAAGATGTTCAAGAAAAAGAAACCAGGGCATGCAGAAAGCCAGATGTCAGGAGCTACAACACGATTCTTCAGGATCTATCACCACTCCTCTGACGCTGGCTACCTGGCTGAACTCAACACTCCTGCAGTGCTTCAGATGAAACTTATTTGTGCAGTTCAAGAGACTGAAGCTTCAAATTTGTGCCTGGCAATCAGAAAGTTAAGGTTGCTGAGTCTGCTTCCAGTTCCCCAATCAAGAATCTCATTTCAATCCCTAGAATCAACTGATGAAAAAGAAGCCTAGCCAGACCTGAGTTTTAGTGGCTTCCATTAATTTCCTAAATGGAGGGTGAGATTTCACCTGGACAAGAGCTGGCATAAAATTCTGCTGCAGCCTTTTACAGTTGACCCATAAATCAGAGGCCAAGTCCAAGAATGTTAAGATTGAATGGAGTCATGCATGATTCCATCCAACAGCAATTTTAATGAAATCCCATCCCGACTCAGTAATTACCAGGCAGTGACAATTAATTTCTTGCTTTGGATTAAAATGCTTCAGTGCTAGATGGATATTTTAATCTGGCAAGATGAATTGTGCTTCATTTTACCTGTGTAAAGCTATCAGCTGATGGAAAATTATAAGCAGAACAAAAATGGTTTATTAAAAACAGTTCAAGCACAATTAATACCTAAACAGCCTTCAGATTTTTTTAAAAAAATAGTTCTTATGGCCTCACAGAAGGCTGGAGTTCTCAAAATCCTTACAAAAGAACAGCTTCATCCAGCTTCTACATTGAGAACATAGAAATAAGAGACAAGCCCAGTTTTAATACAGACAATAAAATAATACAGACAATGTGTTAATATGGTCAAGTCCAGTCTTCAAAAAACTTAAGACACAGAAATAGTTACTCATTACAAAGTCAGTCTGGCTTACTAGTTGGCCCCTGTTTCCCACAGATGCATTCACTAAGCTATTTCCCTGCTGGCTCTTAGAATAATGCATTTGGGATGACTTTAAGGATTCCCTTGTGTCCCCACATGGTAGAGTCGTAGTAGTAGTAACAATAATAATAATAATTAATAATAATAATAATATTTATTGAGCACTTTGTTGTTACCGAGTGGCATTTTCAATACTTTTAGGCATTAATTCATTAGATCTCACAATAACTCTATGAGGCAGGAACTGTTATCATCTGTGTTTTACATAGGGGAAACTGAGGTACAAAATGGCCAGCTAACTTTCCTGGGACCGCTATATTAGTTATCTATTCCTGTGCAAGAAACTACCCCACATCTAGTGGATCAAAACAATAACCATTTACTTGGCTCATAATTCAGGCTGGGCTCAGCTGGGGGGTTCTGGTCTTGCATGTCCAGTGTCTATAGTCAGCTGCATATCAGATTTTCTGTCTTGAATAGGCTCTTTCACATGTCTGGGGCTTCAGGTAGGACAACTGGGCTGACATCTCTGTTCCAATAGGCTAGCTCAAGCTTGTTTACGTGGCAGCTAGATAGGACTCTTTAAGAAAAAGTATCAAGGCCTCTTGAGCTATAGGCTGGAGCTGGCAAAACATCACAATTTGGCCCCATTCTTTTGCCCACAGCAGGGTACCAGGCCAGCCCAGATTCAGGGGGTAGAAAAATAGTTTCCTTCTCTCAATGGGAAAGAATAGAGGGCAAGGTAAAGGACTGAGGCCATTTTCTTGCCATCTTTCTACCCAGTTACATAGCCGGTCATTAGCAGAGTGAGCTCTGGCACCTAGATCTTCAGATCCAGCACCCTGACCGCTTTGCAAGACTGCCTTCACAACAATATCTTGCCTTCTTTCTGTAACTGGACCTTACTTTTATTATTTGAATGGAGTCTCTACCTTGGTAATCTGCTACTCCAGTTTCTCCATGTCTTGAGATCTGCCTGCCATTTGCCCTTTACCCCAATGCCATGTTGCATTTGGACCCCGCTGAATTCTGCTAAAAGGCCCACCCCACCTTTCTACCGAGGGGTATGCTCTGTGATGGCCTCACACTCCGCATCTGCCCAGGGCTCTCATCTCCACTCATGACCAGGTTGCTTGTACACACTGCCTGTCACCTCCCAGCACCTCCACCATCTGGCCCAGCACCTCAGTGCACATGTTCACTCTTCTTTGGGCCCAACCTTGTCCATTGCTGAGCTGCATCTATAGTCTTTCACTTTAGAAAAGAATTCATTGCATTATTCTTCTGAGTGACTAGTGGCAACTCTTTTGTGTGTGTGTGTGTGTGAGCAAATAACCTTTATTTTGTTGAATTTGGGACTAAACATAATTATCATGCAATTTGGGTTCATAGTGCTATTTTTGACAGTTATATTATGAGCTTTTTGAGGAAAATTGAGCCCACATGCTGTAAGAGGCCTCCTATTTCGTTACCCTTCAAATTTTGATGTTTCTGTTCTCCCTTCCCCCCGCCCTCCGCTCTGGGCAGCCTCTGGACTAGAGGCAAACCAGGTGATCCTATACGGGCACCGTCAAGCTCCAGCATTGTCTCCTCTGAAAAGACCGTTTCAAGGCAGCGTGTTTTTCTGGATGACTCCAAGGACATGAGCCTCAAGGGATGCTGCCATTTTCAGTTCTGGAGACCGAAGTCTGAAATCCGCATGGTCTGGTTTGGTGAGAGCTCTCTTTCTGGCTTGCCTGTCTTTCCGAGGCAGAGAAAAGCAACTAGTGCCAACTCTTTTTAAAGAGTTGGTTCCTAAAACCAAATAGGCAAAATTTCTGGAACACATCTGTTGCACCAAGTAACATCCACTGTTAATTATGTATTCAATTCAATATTTTTCTTTCCTATTTGGAGCCAGGTATTGGAAAGGGTCATATCTACCTTGTCTCTGATCCTAATTACTCCTTTTATCCCATACCTGGACTGTCCCTGCATTCTGCCCTGAACCATGCTGGAGCTAAGAATCACATGGCTGTAACTTCTGGACAAGGAACCTCACTATCCTCACGATAGTGTAGCAGAACAAGATGTTTATCTGTAGTTGATATGTTGCTGTTTCACAGAGACACTCTCCATTTTGAAAACTTTAAGAAGTAAAATGTTAAAGACATTGAGCCTAAGCAGAGTCATAGTAGTTCAACACGCCTTAATGAGTACTGTCACCTCTGACAAATTACTCCCCTGTCCGGCACCTCAGTTTTCTCATCTGCACACTGAGATAATGAGATTAGCTAATGGCCCAAGTTTCATTCAGTTTTGACATTCTCTGATTCTAAAAATTTATTTAGCGTCTATTATATACATGTAAGAATCAGAGTCAGCAGCAGAGGAGCTACTTGAGTACAAAACCAGAATGTTAGGCCACCCACAGAATCGGTGGGATATTCATAAAACCATCAGACTGTAGGATGTCTGAGATGGACACAACAGGGGTAAGAAGGAACTAGCAAGGTGCAAAGTACTCAGACTGAAAGATAAGAACAGATCCGCAGATATTCTTTCCCTCCTTGTTTATACCCTGACCAATAACCTATGTCCTATGAAAATGCCTGGCAACGGCTATAGTATTGCAAGTCAAGTTTTTGAATACTTTCCATTGGCTGGATTCCATGTGCAGACAATAAAATCTCTGTGTCAGCATTTTTAAAACCAAGATATATCTACCACTCTTTCTAAGATATGAATAGTTTTAAGAGAATCAATTGCCAGATTCTTACTTCCCATATATACTCTCCTAAAATTAACCTTCCTGAGCTTGGAGTGTCATGCTGGTTTTTCATTTCTACCTTCCCTTTCAAAGCTGACCTTCGACTATTTTTCAAAAGAAAGTTATAGCATTGCATCCATGTACCAAACGCATTGATCCAAGATCTAAAAATTCCCAGGGCATCGATCAAAGGTAACAATTTTTATTTATTTTTTAAAAGATTTTTTTCTATTGATTTTTTAGAGCACGAGGAAGGGAGAGGGAGAGAGAAACATCGATGTGAGAATGGAACATCTACTGGCTGCCTCCTGCAAGATCCCTACTAGGGATCAGGCCCATAACCTGAGCATGTGCCCTGCCCGGAATCCAACCAGCAACATTCTGGTGCACGTGACGACGCCCAACCAAATGAGCCACACTGCCCAGAGAAAGGTACAATTTTAGATATTTGTATCAGGAAGGCTCTTTAATCCAAGGTATATCGACACTGATCCTTTCTGTCTTTTTTATACGTCTCTTAAGGGGTGACTATGGCATTTAAAACAGGTATTTGGCCTGTGTTGAGGGGTCCTCCTATACTGTAAAGTGGGGAGGACTGTTATAACGATGTCATTACTTATATTCTCTGACTCCCGGCAAAGGATGGAAACTTCCATGACAACAAACCAAGGACCCTAAGTGAGAGTTGATGGAGGTGGAGGCCTCTGATGTCGCCTCGGGGTCAAGATCCCAGGAGGCTCCATGCTGTACCCTAGTCCCCCTCTGTCTTAGGTGGAGAATTCAGGAATTAAGTGGCTGTCACAGGACCGTATAACAACAAGCTTATTTGAATTGAAAAATTATGTCAGAGTCTTTCTGACAGAAATTGGGTCTGACTTGGCTGGTTATTTGATGGCGAGCACTGGCTTTCCAATTAGGATAGACGGCAGGCATTTGCCATAAACTGTATGGGTTTAATCTGCAGTTCTAAGACTTTGATAAGAAGATATGTAAATCACATGATTAAGATAAAAGTATTTTACCAAAAAAAGTATTGATAAAAGTGTATTGAAATGAAGAATAATTTTTATTCTCCCAAACCTTTCTGAATTATTAAGTTAAATATGGTTTCTTTAAGTAAAAAGGAAAAGCTATGAATAATGGTCATTTATAAATTTTAAAGCCTTTTTGGTATATTTCCCAGAAATTGAGAAAGCGAATGAATGTGATGACTGGGCAACAATTTGTTTTCTTTCCTTTTGCAAATTATGAGGTTTCCACTTTTTTGTTTAAAAAAATTTGAAGTAGGACCATTAGAGTTTTACAATGATCATTAAAATAATTTTAAGAAATATTTTATTTTGATATCCAAAATTTATAAAGAACTTATAAAACTCAACAGCAAGAAAATCCAAACAATCCAATAAAAAATGGGCAAAGGGCCTGATGGCCAAGAGGACACACAGATGGCCAAGAGACATACAAAAAAATGCTCAACATCACTAATCATCATAGATGCAAATTAAAACCACAATGAAGTATCACCTCACACCTGTCAGAATGGCTCCATCAACAAGTCAACAAGGAACAAGTGCTGGCGAGGGTGTGGAGAAAGGGGAGCCTGGTGCACTGTTGGTGGGAATGCAGACTGGGACAGCCACTGTGGAAAGCAGTGTGGAGTTTCCTCAAAAAATTAAAAATGGAATTTCCTTATGACCCAGCGATCCCACTTCTGGGAATATATTCTAAGAAACCCGAAACACCAATAAGAAAGAACTTACGCAGCCCTATGCTCATAGCAGCACAATTTACAATAGCTAAGATCTGGAAACAGCCCAAGTGCCCATCACTAGCCAAGTAGATAAAAAAGCTGTGGCACATTCACACCATGGAATACCACTCGGCCATAAAAAAGAAGGAAATCTTACCTTTTGTGACAGCAGGGATGCACCTGGAAATTATTATGCTAAGTGAAATAAGCCAGGCAGAGAAAGACAAATGCCCGTGATTTCACTTATATGTGGACTCTAATTGACAAAAT
Organism: Miniopterus schreibersii; assembly: GCF_964146895.1. NCBI lineage: Eukaryota > Metazoa > Chordata > Mammalia > Chiroptera > Miniopteridae > Miniopterus > Miniopterus schreibersii. Next base: position 65,466,387 of record NC_138110.1, read on the forward strand.
AAACAAACAAACTAGAAACAGACTCATAGGTATAGAAAACAGACTGAGAGCTGTTAGAGAGGAGGGGTGTTGGGTGGCTGGGAGGAAAAGGTGAAGGGATTGAGCAAAAAAACCCCCAAACTCATAGACCCAGATAACAGTATGGTGGTTGGGGGGAGGTAGAAGAGAGTATGGGGGATAAACGTGATGAAAGGAGACAGGACTTGGGGTGGTGAACACACACTACAATACACAGATGATGTGGTATAGAATTTACACCTGAAACCTATGTAATTTTATTAACCAACGTCAGCACAATAAACTCAATTTAAAAAATTTTTTAAAGAAATATTTTATTTGGGATCGAGTTAAAAGAATTTAATGAGGCAGGATAGACACTTAATCACAAAAACACTTAAACTGATGTATGGCTACAATTAGAGTAACTGATGAAAGAGGAATACGTTGGGCTTAGAAAATTGTAATATGGAGACTTGGTCGTGCCTGGCAGGGCAAAGAAGCCTCTGAGCTGGTAGTGACATTGGAGGATATGCAAGAGTCAACCAGGTAAGGGGAGCTCAGGGATACCAATTTTAGGCAAAATAATAACAATAATAATAATAATAATAATAATAATAAATACACTTATCTTACAACCCAGCAACTTTACTTCTACTTATAAATGTTATAGAAACTCTTGCAAAACAAAATAATAATAATTTAATAAAATTCTTGTTAAAAAAACTCTCCATTCTGTCTACTCATTTATGTGAATATGGTTTTTCAGTGGTTACATATATAAAAATGAAAATAAAATTGATGTTGAAACTGCCTCATTCTAGTAAAAAGAAATATTCATTCATGTGAACATAAACTAGATGGAAAAACTTAGCTTCATTCATCTTATTGAGAGAAATGTTTCCATTAGTATCTTATTTTTATGTTTAATAATTACTTATTTAATGTATAACATATTTATTTATATCATTGTGATTAATGATGTCACTAGTAATTGTAAAAATAACAATTCATAAGGAAATTCTAAAACTCGAGGACTTCTATGACAACCAAATATACAAAAATTTAAAATTTTATTTTATTTTTTTAAGTAACTTACTGTTTTTTATTTTAATTTTATTTTTTACTTTTTTTAAAATAAAAAATAAAATAAAATTGTTAAAATGTTACAGATGTCCCCTTTTTTCCCCCTTGACCCCTTCCACCCCACACCCACTCTCCACCCCAGGCCTTCACCGCACTATTGTCTGTGTCTGTGGGTTATACACATATGCATTTAAATTCTTTGGTTAATCTCTCCCCACCCTCCCACCCACCCCCACCTTCCCTCTGAGATTCATCAGTCTGTTCCATGCTTCTATGTCACTGAATTTATTTTTTTCATCAGTTTATTATGTCCTTTAGATTCCACACATAAGTGAGATCATGTGATATTTGTCTTTCTCTGCCTGGCTTATTTCACTCAGCATAATTTTCTCCAGGTCCATCCATGCTGTCCCAAAGGGTAAGAGATCCTTCTTCTTTACAGCTGCATAGTATTTATTTTATTTTATTTTTTTGGTTAATCCTTACCTGAGGATATTTTTTTCCACTGAGTTTTAGAGAGCGTAGAAGGGAGGAAGGGAGAGAAAATGAAACACTGATGTGAGAGAGACACACTGATCGGTTGCCTCCCAGGCACACCCCGACTGGGGCAGGGATGGAACCTGCAAGCCAGGTACTTGCCAGGAGCTGAACTGGTGACCCTTTGGTGCATGAGCTAATACTCTAACCACTGAGCAACACCGGCCAGGGCAAAATTGTATTATATAAACTTATTTTTTGGTAGAGAAGTATATTAGGGCTAACAATAAAGTTGTTTGCACATAAAATACATTCTATTAAGACATAATTTATAGTAGATGTGAAATAGAAATACAAATTAAGGAGAAAATGTAAATATTATAAAATTTCTGCTAAAGGATGTACTTTTAAAAGTGGATAATTGAGGGTAATAAATCACCAAGTTAGCTAAATTTCATTTGGATACATTTTAAAAAGTGCTGAAATTGTCATATTTTGAAATCTCAATACAGTATTTACAATATGCTAGAAATTATATCCTTTTATTTTATTTGTCCTACTTCAGTCTCTAATAAAGAAACATTCAGATGTCAACTTAAAAACGTGCCGCTGTGTCTTCAGTGTCTTCAAATCTAAGCAGGGACAGTCAATCCCAGATTCCCATTGCCTTGAAATTGCCTGTAGCCGTTTCTGGTACCAATTACTGAACTGATTTGAGTTTGGTTGCATGCAAAAGAATCCACTTTAGCTGGCAAAAGTGGATTAGAGCATTACTATTCATGCTCTCCACGAGATCCTCATTAACACGGAAACATCCCCGTGCTATTGAACACATGAAGCTGTAATTCATTATTAACACCTACGCTGATGTCAGTTAGCAATTAATTGAGAGAGAGAAAGCAAGGAAGGCGTTGGAGAGAAGGCAAGAGCCCCAGAAGGTGGTAGGATATCAAAGCAGAAGGCGAAAGACCACCAAAGGCAAATTGTGCACCTACACAAACAAACACACTGCAGGACCCTCCTGGCTGGTTTTTAAACAGAAAGGCAGTTGGTCTGTGACAGGGGTGGACATGACTAAGAGGCATGGTAAGAACCACAACCAAAGTGTTGCCTGTCTCGCAGCAAGCCCTGGCTCTCAACCTGTCTCCCAGAAAATAAGCGCAAGGCAGCGCTCAGAATACAGATGTCTTCTGACGCACGCTTTTCCAAGGGCGAGAGGGCTCCAGAGATTCACATATTGATCGGGAGCAGAGTTAATGCAATGAAAATTCAAAGACAAGCCAATTCCTCCGTGTTTGCAAGGACTGGCAAGTCCATCAAGGTTATTGATGATGAAATTTAGCAGAATGCAAGGCAGCCTCCGCTCTCTCATCAAAAATCTGAAACAGAAGCACGTCTCCCATTTCCACAGTGTGCCCTGGCAAAGGCATCCATGCCTGGTGGCTCTTGCCGGAAGGGTACTGACTGCCTTCCAAGGGGCGCTGTGGTGACAAGGATTCAGGGAACTTAAGTTCTGGTTCCACACTGACACTAGATTGCTGTGTGACCTAAACAGGTCGCTTATCCACTCTGAGATTTCCTGTTTTCATGAATAAGGCCATAATAATAATATTAATCTTGTCTGTCTCTTGAAGAAAATGGTCTTAATTTAAGGCGCGTGGATATGTTTCAGGCCTTCTTGGAACCCCCTGAAACTCTTCTGGTCTGGGGCCTCCTTCAATGATTTTGAGATAACTTTATGTCACATCTCTTATTAAGTATTATAAATATATTATATACATAAAGAATATATATATATATATATATATTCCTGAAAAAAGACTACGCTTTTTTCTTCTTTTGAGGTACCCATAGGATAGTCATAAAATGACTCCATATTAGACCAATGGGCTCAAAAAAGTACTATTAGAACAAATGACATTCTCTAATACTAATGCAATGCATCTAGAAATGTAAAAGAAACAACTTAATTTTAAATTTTTGAATAGATTTTAGCTAAAAAAGAAAAATTGAACTGAGAACTGAAAGATGTCTAGACAATGAAGATCACTATATACAACAACATATGGTACATGGCTGAAGCAGTGTTCAGAGAAAATTTTAGCCTATAATATTTGAACAATTGAAACCAAATAAAAATAAATGAGTTAGGGACCCAAGTGAAGAAGATTGAAAAATAACAAAATAAACCCTAAGATTGCAGATTGAAAGAAAAAAATTAATATAAAACAGAAACTGATGAATTAAAAATAGAAGAACAAATAATAAAATTAATAAGTCCATTATTTGAATTGTTTAAAAAAATACTAAATTAAATAAACAGCTACCTTAGTTCAAAAGGGGATGGGGAGACACAAATATGAAAAACACACACAGTATAGAATTGCCACTGGAAAGGGGCTGTCCAATGGACTACATTTCTGAGAAGCATCTACGTGTGACCACAGAACTAATTCTAGCTCGTGAGTATGAACAGAAGTAATGTGAGTGTGTAAGAGGACTTGCACAACAATTCACAGAAGAGGAAATGCAAATGATTGTAAACAATTGAAACAATGCTTATTCTCACTTACAATAAGATCAATGCTAATTTAACAATTACTCTAATAAAATACCAACCAGATTGACAAATATCAAAAAGCTTGACAATTACTAATACTTATACTTCATTTACTATGTGCCTGGCGCTGTTATAAGCACTTTACATGTATTAACTCATTTAATCCTACCAGTAACTCCATGAGGTGGGTCCCAGTATTATCCCCATCCTACAGATAAGGGAACTGAGGCACAGAGAGTTCAGTGACTTGCCTATGGGCCCACATTATGTTGACAAGCATGTGGAAAACAAGCACTTTCATGCACTATAGTGGGAATGCACATTGAAAGGGCAATTTGGCAATATCTACTGAAATTACAGGTGTGTTCTCCTTAGGCCCAGCAATTTCATCTTAGGGAACATCCTTGACAGATCTAGTTATGGACTGAGCCATGATCAAGGAATGTAATATTAACTGCAGCATTGTTTTTAGAGGAAAGACTCCAAATAGTTTAGGGAGACTGAGAAATAACACAGTGTGTAAACGTTCTGAGACTGCCTTTTTGTCACTCAGCATAATTTTCTGGAGACTCATTCAGGTTGCTGAGTGTATCAGGTGCCATCCTTCTTTATTGCTGAATAATATTCCATGGTATGGGTGCACCACAGCACGTTTAACTTTTCACCCATTGAAGGGCATCTGGGTAGTTCCCAGTCTGGGGCTGCTATCAACATCCATGTAGAGGTTTTTTGTGTGAACATAAGTCTTTATTTCTCTGGGATAAAGATCCAGGAAAGCAATTGCAAGATTGTGTGGTAGTTTCATGCTTAGTTTTAAAGGAAATTGCCAACTTAGCCATTTTATATTCTTAGTAATGTATGAGTGATCCGGTTTTTCTGCATCCTCAAGTTGGAGCAATTTGAGCAACAAGTAATGTGGTATTGGATTATAACCCAAAGTATAAAATAAATATCCATGACTCCGTACTTACATAAATAAATGATTGACTAAATTCACCAATGGGAGAGAATAGACAAATCTCCCATACAGAAGAAATCCAAATAATTTATGTGGGCATTTCGTCTTCCTTGAGGTGCAACATAACTCCCCACCACGTAAGCGCTGGGTGCACACGGTGACTTCCTTCCAAAGAGGACCGTATAGGGATGGGAGGAAAGAGTGACTACAGTGGAGGAACCGGACAAACGCTGTTCATGTGCTCATGCGATTATCATCAGATCAATCACGCTGATAGCAGGGACCTGTGACATGAAGTAGTGAGAATGGCACTTTATCTCTGTGACCTTTCTCCCCCAAGCCTATAACCTCAGTCTAATCGTGAAGAATCATTCTTCAGGCCAAAATTGAGGGACATTCTGCAAATATGTGACCAGTACTCTTCAAATCCATAAAAAACAAGGAACGTCTGAATAACTGTGAAAAGAGAAGCTTTTTTTGGGGGGGGGGAGACACTACAAGTAAATGTAGTGTGGGATCCTGGATGGGATCCTAGAACAGAAAAAGGGCATTAGGTTAAAAAAAACACTAAGTCTAAATGGACTATGAACTTTAGTTCTTAATATATCAAAATTGTGTCATTAGTTGTGACAAATGTATCATACTAATGTAAGATGTTAGCAATTAGAGAGACTGAATAGAATTCTCAGAGATAAATGGAACTCTCTGTACTATCTTTGCAACTTTTCTATAAATCTAAAATAAAAAGCTTATTTTAAAAAAATCTACTAAAGTTAAAAAGGGAATAACAATTAGTCTGGCCCCTAAAGCATTTTGTTAGAATTACATGAATACTATATACAAAGCTCTTTTCTTGGCATTGTGGGGCCTCAAGATTTGTAAGGATCTTACCACCACTTGTTATATTCCTTTTTTTAGGTGGAGAGAATGAAGAGGCACCACTGAAATGTATTCCTAAGGATGTAAAGGGAAACCACGAGAAAACAAAACTCGCCTTGCAGAAATCGAGCCATTTTCACTGGGACTCGCCTACCCCGTAAGTGGAGTAGCTCCACACCTACCTGCACACATTAGACACATGCATTGTTCCATACTCATTTTTTAATTTGTGCCTTCGGATTTTTTTATTGCAATAGAAAAAGTCAGGCCTTTGTGATACAAGAGAAAATCGGTCACCTTCAACTGGCAGCTTCAAAGGGCGTCCAGAAAGACTAGTATAAGCTGCAGCACCCCCCCGAGCAGACTTTGTCCGGGAGGGGACGGCCTCAGCGCTCTGCTTTTTTAAAAGAAGGGATCAAGGAGCACAGTCCAGGGACATTCATTTTGCTTTACTCACATATACTCACATTCCACGAGTAACACACCGAGCTAGTATTTTTATTATGCTCATATATATTTATTATTGTTTATTTTCATTATATCCATATGCTATTAAATTTCCTGAGAAACTTAGGGTTTCATCCCATAATTTTTTCTTTAAAGGTTATAGGTGACCTCTGGGAAACTGGATTATATTGTAAAAAAAGTTACGCCAAAATAACCAGTGAATTTGGTAAAAAGAAGTTGGACAAATTGTTTGACAACATGAAGATTCATCAATTCTGGGCTGAGTCCCTCGGTATCTACGCTGCTACTTCACCTAGGGTAGACCTGGCTCGGCAACGATTTCCCATTAATTCCAATAAAATGCCAGAAGCCTCCTCCGGGCAGGCCCTCTGCCTGGGAGACAGAAGCCCGCAGGCAGCTTAGGCGCCGAGTCCACCTCTTCCCCAGCGTCGCACTGTGCTCACTGTCGCCAAGCCCCTCTCACCACAGCCCCCTTCTGGATGCCGCCACCTGGCCCTCCCCGCCCTTGTCCCCCTGCCTGGACTGTCCTCCTTTATTGTTCTTCGATCTCCAAATCCCAACCTCTGCTCAGGCCCTGGCCTGTCCTCCATGAGGCTCCTGGGATCGTTCCAGCTGACAAGGTAACTGCTCACTGTCCCTCCAGCTATGGCATTTGTTACCTTCGGTCTTGAGTGTGCCCACATTGGCGCACTCACCAAACTGGGTGAGGCGCTGAGCTTAATACTCCAGGGGCATAAATATATGAGCGACAGTTCTGGCCTTCTAGTAATTTATATTCTAACAGGTTTCCAGTAAGGGACATGTAGGACAGTGTCATACCAAACCAGGATACGGGAAATGTTCGAATAGAAATAGCAAATGCTATAGAAGAGGACAGGGTAGCCCCTGGGGGCCTGGAGTCAGCCAGGACTAGGTGTGAATTCAGCCAGACCACCCGAGCGACCTCAGGGGAGTTACATAACCTCTCTGCATTGGGTATGTTTTGTTTGCTGCTCAGACCACTCACCCTACCCAGCTCTTTGAGGCCAGCCAGTAAGGACACCACAGTGGGCTCTTTGACCCTCTGGCCTCAGGGGGTTCACCCAATGGGAAGCCCCAGCAAGAGGTCGGAGGCAGGGAGCAGAATTAGCCAGGGTAACTGCACCCTGGGCTCCCTCCCCACAGGGCGTCTCTGGCCTTGCTGTTCCCTCTGCTGAAGGCAAGAGTGCTCTCTGGCCGGTCTCTCCTGCAGCTCCAGCAAGCATCTCTTCTCCGGCCCCTTTAGTCTAATGTTGGTAACAGCTCTCTCCACTTACCAGCCTTGGGTGCCTCACTACTCTTTTTGGCTTCTTTGACCCAGGCCATTCCTTCGTAAGCAGGCCAAACTCTTATCAACTGCTTCATGTGAGGGTACCATCTGTTTCCTGGTGGAACCCTGACTGATAAACTCTCTAACCTCCACTTCCTCAAATATGAAAAAACAAAAGTGTAGGGAGGGATACTAATATTATCTGTCTTGATATAGAGTTCATGCTTATCTCTCAAGGGGCCAGGGCTGGTCCTGCTCCTCTGGTTTGGGGCTGGGTTACCAGGGCCTGAGGCCCTTCATCTATGAAATCTAACCTAACTCTGGGTAGTTAGCGTAAGATTTGCAATGCAGGTGGTTTGACTGGTATACCCTATGAACATGAAATGATTAAATAAAATATGTATATAAAAGTGTTTACAAACTATAAGTGCAGATATAAGAAGTAATGATGCAAGCAAGTGTTGCTGTAAGAAATCCTAAGTAAATGCGTTCACAAGACTACCCTTACTTCAGACACCAGCCACCGCTACAGGGTTCCCAGGCCATCCACACTTCTGACCAACTGGCCACAAATTCAGGGACTCCCACTACTTCCTCGGTTTTAATAATTTGCTAGAAAGAGTCACGGAACTTGGGAAAACATTATACTTATTATTATAGTCTTATTACAAAAGATACAAATCGGGATTAGCCAACAGAATAGACACACAGGGTTCTGACAGGGTCCCAAACATGAAGCTCCTGTGTCCTCAGGATGCATCACCTTCCTGGCACATCGATGTTATCACCAAACAGGGAAGCTCTCCTGAGCTTCAGTATCCAGAGTTTTTATTGGAGTTTTGCTAGGTAGTCGCGATGGACTAAATCATCAGTCATGTGATTTAACCAATCACTAGCCCCTGTCCCCTCCCAGGAGGTTCGACTGACATCACAGGGCTCAAAGCTCCAATCTCCTAATCACGAGGCTGGTCGTTCTCAAGTGACCAGCCCCCGCTCCGAGTTATCAACACAAATTTGAGTGCGATCCAGAAGGTCCACCATGAATAATAAGTGTCCTCCTATCACTCAGGAAACTCCAGGGATGTAAAGGCTCCCTCCCAGAAATAGAGGGCAAAAGCCAGCCAGATTCTCTGTTACGCAACACCACTCCAGGACTCGGTAGCTTAAAAAAGCGAGTATTTATTCTAATACACTGGTGGCTCAGCTAATCGAGGGTGGCATCAACTGGTCCCAGCTCCAAGCTGTGATAAGGTCTAGGCCAGCCCCATTGTCTCTCATCTTCCTTGGACCAGGGGATGAGCCGGAACATGTTTTTTTATAGGTCTATAGCAGAAGCACAAGAGGGCAAGCCCCAACCTGCAAGCACAGTTTAAGCCTCTCTTTGCATCCTATCGGCCAGCATCCCATTGGTCCAAGCAAATGATCTGGCCAAGCTCACTGTCAGTGAGGGATGGGGAGGAGGGGTATGCTCTGCCTGTAGTTAGTGAAAGGAGAGTAAATATTTCCTGAATAATATGAACTATCACATAAAAAAGTATTATCTACTTCTTTTATGATCTTTCAGCTCCTTTTTGACAGAGCCTGCCTACAGGAAATAATTTTTGAATTTCCAGGACCACCACATTCCTCCCCTAGCCACTGGTCATTCATATCTTAAATGTCCTCCATAGAATATTATCCTCAGACTTGAGGCTTTAGTTATGGCAAAATGGACTATATTTTAGTCTGCTGCTTGACAAGTAATGCTCACTAATTCAATTAGATTCTCAATTTACCAGCAAATAAAAAACAGCCATGAAAGAAAGAACTCACCGATCTTAAATTCTTGATCCTTGCTTCTCTCTCTTGCTTTCCTCACTCTCATTTTCATGGTTTGCCCTTAAAATCTTTCTGACCTCTTGATCTCCAGACGTGAACCATGCTATGTAATTTGAATAATAATGAGTAATGACAATAGCTGAAAAGATGGATAATCTGGACTCATTTCTTATCTAGAAAGATACTAAGATAGCTTCCAGGGAACATTCAGGGCCTTTACAACCCATTCCATAATTCATGAATGCATGAGTGTTCCCCATGAGCAGCCTAATGAGTAAGACATTATATTTAGGCTGCCTTAAAATTAGAACCAAAGGAACTTCATTGCTGATCTTCTGGACAGTCTCATAAAGGGTATTCTAGCACAGAGGGGCCAGAGTCGACCCTTCTTCATATGCACTAGTAGGCGGAATAAAATACAGACGTTCGTAATGTCTGTAAAATACCACATTCTTGTTTTGCTCTTTGGTTTTGAGGTTGAAGAATTGTTACAAAGACCTGATCAGGAAAGGTTTTTTCTCTTACGTAAAAGTTACCTCAGTGTCCTCTCCCAGGACACACTGGGAGTGTGTAAGGGTCATCTGGGATCTTTCATACAGTAATCCATATAAGTGATAAAAGATCTGCTGAAAAATGAGAAAATCTATGCTCTATAAAAGAGAAATATAGGCAATTTATGAATCCTCATTCATGACATAAGGTCAAACAGGTTCGTTCACACTGATTTATCAAACAAGTGTCTGCCGAGCATCGTGTGCCTGGCACTGTCCTTGGTGCTGATGTTAGAGCTGGGACAAGAGGAGCTTCTGCCTCAAGGAAGTGGTCTTGCAGAGGTGCCAGATATTAATCAAATTAAATGTAACCAGGTACTAAAATGGAACTTTTAATTGAGGTATCACAATACATTCCAAAATGAGTTTCCAGATTAACATGTGAGTTTTAAAAGGTTCTGTCAAGACTCTCTCCTAAAGGGCACAAATAAAAAAACTCTGGATTTGGGGGGGAAAGAAAAAGGATTTGAGGTGGATAATTTCTTATAAGTGAGCATGACATCGCTTCCCCCCAAAGGAGAGAAAGGTAGTGGCCCTTCTGTCTTTACCCGAGACAAATAAGTGTTTCTTCAATACAACTACTTGGAGAACGGATGTGTATTCCTGCAATGGTGGGGAACAGCAGTGCATTTCACAGGCTTGCAAAGGTGATCTAAGCTAGAAGAGAGAGGGAGAGAAGAGAGAAAAGGGGAGAGGAAGAAAGAAAGAATTGTTGCTATTTTTGGAACTAAATGCTCTCCCTTCTAAGAGTAGGTCAAAGGTAAATAAATCCCAGTGACTACAGGTAAAGTCCTTGTGTATCAGTTATCTATTGAAAAAATAATGCTGCATAACAAACAACCACAAAACCTCAGCGGTATATACTGGTAAGTATTTATTTGGCTCACCAGTTAATGAGTCACCTGGAGTGTTTTTCTAGTCCGTGCTGGGTGTGGCTGATCTTGGCTGGGTTTGCCCATGTATCCACAGTCAAGATCCAAGTGAAGAAAAAACTCACAGGGGGTGTTCCTCTGGAGGAGAGTGCCAATTCTGGGAAAACTTCTGATCAGTGTTTTTAGCTCCAAGGGGTTAAAAAGACAAAAACTGAAGTTCATATCCCAGTAAGAGGCAAAATCCTAACTTCTGGTTAGGAGCCTGAGGATAAGGGTGAACTGGAAGTAGACCAGCCCTCTATGACTAAGTCTGACTTCGAACCATTTCAGTCCCTAAAATTGGTCTAAGATAACCTCACATCACCAGGGAGTCACCTACCAGAAGAAGATATAAATTCCTCAGAATCAGGGTAACATTGCCCTAGTCCTCAAGTTATTTCTATAATTTCTCATGAACAATGTCCGGCTGTCAGTTTTTAAAATAACCATGTAAATGAGAGGACACAACATGAATGAAAAAGAAACACCACAGACAGTAGAAACAGACCAAAAGATGTGTCAATAACAAATTTATTAGACATGTATAAAAAATAACTACACTCGCCACGTGCAAGGAGGTAAGAGATCGTAGTTTTGGCAGAGACCCAAATTAACTGTGAAAAAAATTAAAATTCTAGAAATGAAAAGTAACAAAAGTGGAAGAACTCAGTGCATAGATTAAACTGACCATAACTTAGTCCTGGCGGCCATTCAAATTCATAAGAAAGAAACTAGAAAAGGTGAACCCATTTTCAAGTGGGAGACAAAGTGAAGGCAGAGGTTCCTCTCTTGGCGGAGAGCAGGGCTTCACCACCAGGGCATCTGGTTCTACTTATTATTCGGGTCTCTGTTTCAATGTCATTTCCTTGGAGAAGCCTTCACTGAAAGTCCAGACTAGGTCAAGTCCCTTATAGAAGCTTTCTTAACATCTCAGTTTTCCCTAAAAGCACTTATTATTTGTAACTGAGTCTTAGACCATGGTCCTCCAGAAAGCGGAGCGCTTAGTTTGTTTTGGGGAGGGATCCTAGGGAACAGGGAACAGGAAGACATGACAGGAGGGAAAGTCTCTCCAAGGTGTGTTAGTGAACTTGTCGCTGCTGAGAACAATGGGGCCTGTCCTGCTAGGGTCTCTCTGAGGAGCTACGCAGAGTGCACCTCAGAAGTGTCCACCTATGAGACAGAAGAACTGAGCCCTTAAATGGGCTCCTGGACCCTACTGGGCAAGAGTTGTCCTAAGGGGGAATTACCGCCCCCCTCCTCAGGCTGGCACGTGCACCAGAGTGGAATCCTGCGCGTTCCTTCGCTGAGAAACCCTGGGGTGGAAAGCGAGTGATTCACGGTGTAGCTGAGGAGAGGCGCCGTGATCCCAGCGGTGGGCAGTTGGTTGCCACAACAATAGCTGGTGAAAAAGAAGTTGGCAGAGAGGATGTGAGGTGGGCTTCAAGAGCTGTCTGATACAAATTATTTATTTTTGTCAGTACCGAATCATGTAAAACAGCTTCTTAAGGGACAGAGGAACCATGCTGTTTTTGCTCACACTCTCTTCAGTACCAAGCACATGGTAGGTGCTCCATAAATAGCTGTTAATGAATGAATAGACAATCTATTGGTTAGACAATCAAAGCAAACTAATTCTGAAAGCAAACCAGATATAAGTAGTCTTAAAGACTTCTCAGTGCCACCTCATTCCGGTCCCTCTCTTTAGGTAGGAGTCTGGATGAACCATCCAGGGCGTCAGGAGGAGTTACAGCCACTGGTGGATTTGCTGAGCAGTTGCTATAAATGCCTGCAAGTTCCACGGTGGAGAGAGGACTCTGGGCTCCTTAATACAAGGGCAACGAGAGCCACGTAGAAGGAAGGGACTGAGATCAAAAGACAAGCTGCCCCTCCCCGGCTTTCCAAAGCCCTTCTTATCACACCCCAGAGCCCAGAGCCCATGTTTATGAGGCCTCTCCAAGGCAAGCCGTAAAATGAGTCGATGTCATTCAGAAATACAATGAATGTATCCGAAAGTTACAGGGGGCTTAACAAAATCAAAGAGAAAGATGCAAACCAGGTTCAGGAAACAGTAGTCGCTTCTGAGTACTGAAAACTGGGCGATGTTCATTTTCCTCTTTTTGCTTATCTGTGTTTTCAGCAGGGAACTTGGATTTATGTCACAAGAAAAAAACAATAACAAGGTCTTTGAAGAAAGGCTCTCAAATTATTGGGTTGAAACAGAAACTAATTATATGCTGCTTTCAAGAGACAAACCTACAACAAAATTGTTAAAAATAAATGTTTAAAAAAAACACCAAGAGCCCAGATTTATCAGGAAAACACAAAAAGAGCAGGCTAGCAAAATTAATTTCGGACGACACAGAATTCAAGGCATTCAATGGAACAAACAGATTCATTCACATCAAAGGAAAGTAGAATCCACAGGGAAGACATAACAGATCTAGCAGGTGGCCCTGATGGCAGATAAACATGTTTTATGTCTAGTGAGAGAGGTGTCAGAATTACCATCGTCCCTTTGAAAGGATTATTCATCACTGAGTCACAGACAGTGACAGGGGAAAATAAAATTATAGATAGATCTCATAGTCCTTTTGTAAAAAGCAGACACAAGTTAAAAGGCATGTGAGGAAAACAGGCCTCTGAAATATGGAAGGGACACTCCAGCTGCCAAGTCATGGTGGCCTGGGAATGGGAGGAACCAGAAGTGCTGCCCCAACAACCCCAGACTAGGTGGCACCTAAGGTGCCCTCCGGGGAAGGAGTTGGGATTTAGGACAAATGTGTACATCCAAGTCTGCAGGAACGTCCTGTGTTCTGATGGTCCTGCTCTTTCTGGTCAAGCCCGGGAAGGCTTGGATCACAGCATGGCTCGATTCTCCCCTATTCCGGAGTCATGAACACAACTATTTGCCCTGTTTCCTGTGAGTTAAAACACAAAGACAGACTTCCAGTGGCCTGGAGGAACTGGGATGAGAGGCTGGGACCCTGGGGTCACAATAGCTGGAGGCACTGAAATCGGGGACCATGGGTAGAATTCAGGGGATCTATAAACTTGGACAGAAAAATAATACTCTTTTCTTTTCACTGCTGTCCAGCTGAAATTGAGCATTTCCTTCCTTTGTGAATGTCTTGAGCCCCAGGAGTGATAGCAGGATCCATGACTTTGCCACCGAGAGAAATCACAGGTAGTTTTAAGCCACAGGACAGCTGGGACAGATACCTCAAAATGCCAAAATCGTAGACACCCCGGGCACTGGATCTGTTGTTTAATATGTTAATAAAAATGCACAAGTGATACTTACTATGTCATCAATTTGGATTTTGTGAAAGTATTTTGATAACTGTATTTCAATGTAATTGGTTTCCTTTACAATTCTAAGTATTCCATTTTTTAAAGATAAAATTCTGAAGAGGCTCCATAAGTTTCACCAGGCTACTGGCCTGTGGGCCAAACAAGACCCCTAAGACCCCTAATGTCTCCCCCATTCCCACTGCCCCTGGGGCCCCTCAGAAAGGAGAGGAGAGCTGAGAGCTGGAATCAGCGCACCCCATGCCACCCCACCCCAGGCGGGACAATGAGCCCATAGTTTATTATGGTTTTTTAGAATTTGTGAATGTTTCTTGTTTTCTCCATCTCCTTTCCTGGCCCCCAATTCCACTCACATTATAGCCGCTTCCAAAGTGACCCGGGTTGAGACAACCTGCTACATAACCACATCTGTCCACATGCTCATATTTTCATATGCAAACATAAACGGGTTTTCCAACCTTTTTGCATGCATGGAGAGAGATCAATAATAAATGGAGAAAAGATGGATTTTCTGAGATAACATATTCATATAAAATATATTGCAAAAAATGGGACTCAAGACACGCAGGGCAATATACTGTTTTCTTCTCTTTGATGTCATATTGTATTTTTCCATGTTATTAACTTCTACTTAAATCTATTTGTAATGACTGTATATTTCACATAAGAATGCAATAATAGCAGCATCCTTCTAGTTGCTAGATGGAGTGCTATACAATTTATGAATTGTTTAATAAAGCCAATTAGATCTTCAAATTAAAAAATAATGCAATAACACATATTTAATAATCTCCCCATTGGACATTAACACTTTCCAATTTATCTTTATGAGAAACATGCAGTGATGAGCCTCACCATACACACATCTTTGTGCAAAATTCTGATTATTATTTTAAAATAAATTCCTGGAAGTAAAATTAATGGATGAAAGAATATGAACATTTTCAGACTCTTGCTGCCCATTTGCTTACTGGAAAGGTTATAGCAATTCCACCACACTCACCAGAAGAGAGTGAGGAGCCTCTAGTGCCTCCCTTCCTAGCAACAAAATTGATTACTTAAAAAACCTTTGCCGATTTTATAGATAAAATTATCTCCATTTTAATTTCTATTTCTGTGATTGGTAATGTGAATGAGTCTTTTAAATATGTTTATTGGCCACGTATATTCCTCATCTGTGATTTTCATATTCCTGAATTTGCCACTATTTACACTGGATTGTTAATATTTTATTCCTAGCATGTTAAGGACATTAACTGTCATCAAGTCTGCTGCACATACCTTTGCCCCACATCCTCTTTGCAAATCCTGATGGCCCCATGTCCCAATTGACAATATAGTTCCTATTACTTGAGGACCTCAATTGAAATGTCCATTTTAATATTTTGTCGTTCTAGTTTATCCATTGCTTTTAAAATTTTGTTTTGAAGATTTTTGATGCATGATTTTGTGTCATTTCTTTTCTTTGTAATTATCTAACGTTTATGCTAAGAAAGGACTTTCTCATTTGAGCTCAATTTATTATTCATCTGTATTTTTTTCCTAACGTTTTAACACTTCTATTTTTACATTTTACTTTTAATCTAGTTACCACCTATTTTTGTGGCCTGGTAAGTAAGGATCTACCTTGATTGTTTGAATACATCGTGAATATTCCCACCATCATTTTTGAACAAATACTTTCTTCCTACCAACTTGCATCACTTGTTATTAGGTCCAGCGTGTGCTGAAGACCATAGGTTGTGGAGTCGAGACTGCTTGGGTTTAAATCCTGGCTCCACAACCCACTGGCTGTGTAATTACAGGAAAGTCCCCTAAACTTTCTGTGTCTCAGTTTCGTCTTCTAGAAGATGAGAATATTAATAGCACCTGTTATGAATTAAATGAGATAATTTTTGAATTATATATTAGGTTGAACCCTATGAAATCAATGTTTTTGTAAGTCAAAGCGGACTGAAGAGCATCACTTTCATGAGCCAACCTTGAAAGTGAACTTTCTTCCTGGAGTTATCTTTTTGCTGCTTCTGGTCCATCAGTCCTAACCCAGATTCATACTGTTCTACTTACTATAGCTTGCTTATTACTTAGTACTTTCAGATCATCAGATTAAAAAAAGGCTGCATTCTGGTTTTGCCTGTTTTAATGAGGACGCCTTTTAAAATTGGTGTTCACTGTTAATGTAAGTATTTTTATGATCTTGTAGAGTATTATTCTGCTCCTGGTTTATCTTGAGTTTCCTCTTGCTAATGATGACGGAATTACACTTAGTTGTGTTTAGGATCTACTGTATTGAAATGACCGTTTATTTCCTAAAGTTTACTATGGATTTGATGTAAAAAATGTTCAGGTTTCTTGGTAGTAAGCAACCCTACCATTTTGGGGATAAAAGCTGTTTATTCATCAGAATTGTTGTCCCATTTCTGTGTAAGAAAACTGAGTCCTCAAAGTGACTGGCTGGGTCAGAGCATTTTATTAGAGGCAGAGGCAGGTCTGCGCACATGTGCCATTGGTCTTTGTGCACACCCCCCCCCCCCCCATCACACCACACACTGCATAGCATCACCATCTCACACACAAAGAAATGGAGGCCTCCATGGTACAAACCCACTGCCCAACGCCACACAGCTGCCTACTGGTCCAGTCAATGTGTCTACATCTGAATTATGGTTGATTACTTGTGTGACCCTGGCTTGGGCAGTCTCCCATCCTGTGACCCAGTTGCCCCATGTGACCTTATTTCTCTCGTGTAAACACTCACTCCAGGAGCCAGCAGGTGCCTGGGAGGGACATGAATCGCCCTCACCTTCACACACATACCCCCCACTTTACCGAGGGCCCCCTGCCAAGGGCCTCCACCTGCAGCCCCCTCTGGCCTAAAAGCCAGGATCCAAATGGCTCGAGGAATCCGAGCTGAGTGACTGGCCTTCCCTTTTCCACGTCGCCTCCAACCTGCATTTCCAAATGGGGGAAAGAAACACCGCCCTTGGTCCCGACACGGAGAGCCTGGGCCTCTGGTCAGCTGCCAGGGCAGGGGCCTGGGAGGGTGCCCCTGGGCAAGGGGCCGGACCTGGGGCGCAGGCGGGGCCTGGCTCCTGCCAGGTGTGTTTCCAGGGCATTGCCACCCCGAAGGGTGCCGGCCAAACGGGCAGGCGGGGAGACCCTCCTGCGGGGGGGGGCCTCCCGAGGGGCTTGCTTCAGACAGTTGCGGGACAGCGCCCCCCGCAGAGGGAATCCCCCACGTGCCAAGGGGGTGAGCCACAAAACTCGCCTTTAATGTCCATTTCACCATTCTTTCCCCTCCCCCCCACACACCCCTTAAGAAACTGCACTCAGTCCAAAGCAAAGAGAAGCGCGGCGAGGCTTTAAACGCAGCCTTCAGCTTTTATTTGTCCCGTGGACGTTCGGGGTCCCCAGCGAGGCCAGCTCCTCCCGGGCACCCGCAGGCTTCGCAGTGAGACGGGGCGGCGCGGGAGGGGCGGCTGCCCGTGTGAAGGGGGTGGGCTGCGCGGTTCCTGGGGAGGGGGCCCGCCGGGAGGGAGGCGCGGGTGGCAGGCCCCGAGGCGACGCCCCGGGGCGCCCCAGCTCCGGGACCGCCCGGAGCGCTCTCGGGGCGCCCCGGCTACGCTGGGGGAGCGAGGCTGGCGCGCCCTCTCGCGGCCACGCCGGGCACTGCGCTCGCGCAACCGGGGGCGGCTCGGCGGTTCCTGCCCGGGCGGAGCCCGGGGTTCGAGCGCCAGGGAAGGGGCACCGCGTCGTCCCCCGCGGCGACCCCCCTGCGGCTCACACTGGAGGAGGCTCTGGTGGGCGACGGAGGGTTTCACGGGCCTCCTCCGCTTTCCAAGCTCTTCTCCGCTGCCTGTCCCCCTCCCCTCCCAGCTCCTCCGCCTCTTTTGCTCCACCCTGTCCCACTCTCGAATTAGCAAAGCTCCTCTGGGGTGCTAATGACTGTTTCTCCCTTTGCCTTAGCTTAGCAGGATATTTCACACCGTTCTTCCAGAGTCAAATTGCCTGGGATCTGCACGCCAGCGAGTTGCCTAGACCTGAATGCCAGCGCTGACTGAAGTCTGAGCTGGTGCCACGGATTACTCTCCTGGTGCCTCAGCTTCCTCATCTGTGGAATGCCGATAATTGCAGTATCTATGTCATAAATTTGGTGTCAAGTAAATGAGTTATGACATGTGTAGCTGACCTGTGCTCCTCATATTTTCTTGATGCCCTCTGTATTAGTCAAGGTCTTCCAGAGAGACAGAACCAATAGGATAGATAGAAAAATAGATGATAGATAGAGGATAGATAGATGATAGATAGATAGATAGATAGATAGATAGATAGATAGATAGATAGATAGATAGATAGATAGATAGATAGATGATAGATGATAGATTAGATAGATAGATAGATAGATAGATAGATGATACATGATAGATAGATAGATAGATAGATAGATAGATAGATAGATAGATAGATAGATGATAGATAGATGATAGATGATAGATAGATAGATAGATAGATAGATAGATAGATAGATAGATAGATAGATAGATGATAGATAGATGATAGATAGATACTTTAAAAAATTGGATCCAGTGATTATGGAGATTGACAAGTCCCAAGATCTGTAATTAGCAAGCTGGAGATGTAGGAGAGCTGATGGTATAGTTCCAGTCTGAGTTCAAAGACCTGTGACCCAAGAGAACTCATGTTATAGTTTCAACCTGAAGGCAGGAAAAAAAAAAGTGATATTCCAGCACAAAGGCAGTCAGGCAAGAGGGGTTCCCTCTTATTCTAAGGAGAGTCAGGCCTTTTGTTCTGTTCAACTGATTGGGCAAGGCTCACCCACATTAGGAAGAGCAATCTGCTTTACTCAGTCTATCAATTCAAATGTTAAACTCATCCAAAAACACCCTCACAGAAACACCAGAATAATGTTTGACCAAATATCTAGGCTCCCTGTGACCCAGTCAAGTTGACACATAGCCCCCAATGGCAGAGCTTAAATAACAGCAGTCAGTTGGGGAACAGGAAAACAAAGACTCCGGCTTCTTTCTGCACTGTCGTCTCCTCCTTCCCTGCTCAATCCCATTTCCTCACCGTCTGCAGGCTTTCTTTAGACTTGCTTCGCATCACTTTTCCTGTGAATCTTCCTCTCAGGGGTGCTTCTGGGGGCCCAACCCAAGAAAACATGTAAAACACTTAGGCAAGTAACTGAAACATAGTGGGCACTCAGGTGTTTTGTTATTAATGCTATTATTGTAGTTACTTGAGGTGTTTGGAGGCTTCATCCACAGCACACTAAGGGCTCCACTCTGACCCCTGCCTGCCTCCCAGAACCTGGCCCTGAACTGGGAGCTCCTCACCGCTTCTGCAGGCCTGGCATCCATCCCTTGCCTGTACTCACACAATTTCAAGTCAGCTAATCCATCTCCCCCCAGTGCAGGAATCTGCTCTACAATATCCCTGATCCACAGTCTTTTCACTTTGACTAGAACTTCTATTGCTGGAACAATCCATTTCTTTCTCAGGACTCTCAGAATGTAAACTATCAAAGTAAAAAAAAATATATATATAGGGCTTGACAGGAGAGATTCCTTCAAACTCACAAACATAAACTGTCCACCAAAGAGGGGAAGTTGCCTATTTTTTCTGCTCATCTCCTGGGCACACAGGAACACTGAGCTTAGCCCACCATGTCTCACTCGCAGACACTCCATTTGCATGACATCAAAGAGCCTGGCTGATAACAGGATTGCGCGACTGTAATTAGGAGGATAATTATTTGTATGGAGAAGGGTTTAATGAATGTGGCTTAGTGAATGTTGAGCTATAAATACAGATATTAGGAAAGGACCCCATTAAAAATGAACTTAAAGCAACTGAAATGCTTCTGATGGATTAGTAGCCATTTAAAGAGATATTTCTAGTTAAAATGTTATTGGCTCTTTTCACTTTTTACTGAATGGCTTCAAAAATGCAATCAAAGCATTTGAAATTATAAGGGGGTGAAGGCATTACATTGATACAAATTCAGTTTTTATGCAGCTTCTCCTGTACTCAGCTGTGACACAAATTGAAGTTTACCGTGTTGGCATAAAGTGAGGACCATTATAAAGAAGTATGGTAGGAAATCCAAAGTGCGATGGATGCGGAATGAATATGGCAGCCAGTTACTTGTACCCTTAGGAAATGGGTTGGATTTTCCAGAAGAAAATCTGAAATGAACATGAGAAACTGATACTCCGCTGCAATTAACCAGACACTCCTTACAGAAAGGTTTGCCGGGTTGGATATCATTTCTTTTATTTTTCACATATCCAACTGATCACATTTGCCCAGCCCAGGCTTTACAAACCATCCACAGAAGTGAAACATCCAAAGTTTACTTATTATTGATGCCATGGACAGCCACGAGTTGCATTAAAATAGGCTTCTGGTTCAGAAATCAGCCAGGAGCAAGACTCCTCAGCAGATGTATTAAAAATGGGACTTTTGTTTTAAAGGCGAATCTGTTATATGCACATGTGGGTGTGATGTATATGTATTTAATTTTACACTCATATGTGTATCTTATACATTGTATAGCGTAAATACATACACCAAATCTTTAAAACATTACTTTGAAAAATTATTTTACATGTTCAGAGTGCTTTCCTTTCTCACGCATGAATCATCTTGGATTTTGTTGAAATTTCTAACAAGGGATCTTTGGTTGGTTGTTTGTTTTTCATTGTACATTGATTTCTAACAAGTTTATTTTAGAATAAAAAGTTTACCTCCAAGGACCAATTTACAGTTGCATCTCACAAGTTTTGGTAAGTAAAATAGGTGTTACTGCTTAATTCTAAATATTTCAGATTTTCTATTATGTCTTCCGTTTTAACCCCTGATCACCGTGATCAGAAAAACGTAGGCCGTAAAAGAATTCTTTAGAATCTGTTAAAATTTCTTCCTTAGCTTAATACACAGTCACTTTTGGGAAGGGCTCTATGTGGACTTAAAAAGAAGTGTGTGCTCTCCGGGGAGTCAAAGGTTCCTTCCTCCTCGCGCTCTGTCCAGCCCCACCCTGCAGTGCGGCCGTAGGCACAGCCTCAGGCTCATGTCATTCATTCATCCATTGTCATCCTGGCTGCTTCTTTCCTTTTAATCTGTGTAATCTCTCCTAATCTGTTCTGAGAGATGAGACCTAAATTCCCTATTTCTGACCCTGTGTCTATTTCTCTTTGTAACCGTGTGACTTACGTGTCACTTTTCACACTTGGAGACTAAACTCCTAAGAGCAAACGGTGCTGTTTCTTCTTGATGGACCGTTTCTCCCATCAGTCTTTTTTCCTACTTTCCTCCTAAAATACTATTTTGTCTGGCATCCGGCCGCTGCACCACCTCTTCTGTTGCTGTTAGCGCTCGCCTGGCCGTTATCGCTCTCGCTCCGCCTCGTGGTGGCCTCTGGTTTGTGTGTTGCTCCTGCACAGCGCAGGGCTAGGCTTCGCTGACGTGGTTGCTGCTTTTGCTCTGTCTGGACGTCTCTGTGCATACAGATTGGGTGGCCGTCAGGTGCCTGTCGCCTGCTTATTTTTTATCATGATTGCCATTATGCTGGACTTATTTCTCCCACGTCTCTGCCGATGCCTCTCCTTCCCTGCCTCCTGCTAGATGCCACGTGCTTCCTTTATTCCCCTTCTCTGTCTATTTGGAGAGCACGTGTTTTCTTTTCATTCGCTTAGTAGTTATCTTTATAACATTCTTCTCATTTTCACATATTTCTCATAAAAATCAAAGCAATAATCCATATCTTCTTCTTGAGCAAAATACATAATATCCAGTTCTTTAAATTCTCTTTTAATTTAGCGTCCTCCCAACGGCCGTGCTATTCTGGACAGAAATTTTAGCTCTGACTTCTCCTGAAGTACGATCGTTCCCATCTTCCTCGTACAAATCCCCGTCATTATGGCTGTCTGTTACCCCACAGGATAATTACTGTTATTCAGAGTGAACACCGAGCATTTTCGTCTCGGCGGTGCGCACAAGTCTCCTTCCTGGCAAGCCACCAGGTGTGCCGTGGCGTGGGGGAGAGACAGCGAGTTGGGACAGGAGTCATGCCTTCAGTGGGTGGCCTCAGGCCTCAAGCCTAAAACAAACACTATGGACAAGTCGGGGTTCTTGGGCCCAAGTGAGATCCCCGTTTGCAGAATCTTGGGTGCAGAAGGCAGATCTGTGCCCAGCGTAACAAACTCCAAGAAGAGGGGGAGTCCAAACGCCATCAGCCCGCTGCCTCGTCTTTGGGCCTGTGTCACCCTCACCGTCTCTCGGGCTGCTTTTCTCAACCAGACCGGGGCGCGGTGGCTGCCCGGCTGCCATCCTCTCGGGTCGGCCTGGCGGGCAGAGGCCTGGCTGGCTCCACTCCAGGGTGGAAAGGCTCGGGGAAGGAGTTTAATTGCCCGGCTCTGGGTTTCTCGCCTGGTTTCTGACTCTCCCTGCTGTTTACTTTCGCAGTTAATAAGTCAGAGACTTATCAATGTTATAATCTACTCTGTGGCAGTTCCTAATGCAAGTGCGTGGAGCTGAGTGGTCTGCTGGGCCTTTCTGTTCTTTGTCGTCTCCCAGTCCTTGTAAGTGCTCTGTCTTAACTCTGTGCGCTCTGACCCACAGCCTTCCCTCGTCTGGGGTTTGCAATAACAGTTCAGTTCATTTCTCTCCTTTGGCTGTTTTCCTTTATTGTAAGAGATGGAGCACAGGACATTGCTCATCAAACACCTAGTGACATTTGCCAATTAGAAGGATGGTTTTGTTGCTGACACGCAGGTCCTCCGAAACCAAAAAATTTTAGATAACAATCCCCACGCACGTTAGCGCTCGGTTTCTGTCTCCTAGTTTTTACCCACATTTCAGGGGAATCTCGCTTGATTCCAGCTGTGTGCAACATGAAACGGGCTGTGCTCCCACAGACTGTGTCACCTGTGTCTTCCTCTGCCATGTTGTGCCCAAATTCTTCTTTTGCTTCTCACTTATCTCTGGTGACTGGACTTTGTCAGTCATTTTTTTTTATGGCTTCCAGATTTTGTGTCATACTTTGAAAGGCTTTTGTCACTTTGGTTCTACAATGAACTAGATGTTTGTGTGTCCCCCCCCCAATTCACATGTTGAAATCCTAAGCCCCAATGTGATGATATTAGGAGATGGGGCCTTTGGGAGGTGATTGGGTCATGAGGGTGGAGTCCTATGAATGGGATTGGTCCTTAGAAAAGAGACTCTACAGCACTAGACTTATTGGGGAATCACTTAAAAAGTTATATAAATGTCTAACCACTATGCTGTACATCTGCAACTAATATAATATTGAATGGCAACTGTAATTGAAAAGTAAAAAAAATTTAAGTTAATTCAACAAGTAAAAAATTAAAATTAAAAAGCTATAAAGAAAAAAAAATACTCGAGCTCAACAGCCAAGAGTTCTGGAGCTGAATAAAATAAAATGAGGCCACCGAAATATGTCTTTAGAAACAAACAAAAAATGAGACACTGTGAGTTCCCAAGCCCCTTCTGCCAAGTGAGGACACAGTGAAGACAGCCTCGCCAGACACCAAGTCGCCAGTGCCATGCTCTTGGACCTCCCAGCTTCCAAAACTGTGAGAAATAAATTTTTGTTGTTCATAAGCCACCTAGTCTCTGGTATTTTATTTTAACAGCCCAAATGGACTGTGATAGGCTATAAAAGAGCTCACTCTCACTTCTAGTACTTTTATGGGTTTCCATTTTTAGATTTAAGTCTGATCCATCTAGGATTTATTTTGGTATAAGAGGAGACTTATCGCTCTAATTCACTCTTTTCCAGGTGGCCTCCTAATTTCCCAAATGCCATTATTTGAATGATACTCACTTTTTCATTTGAAACCTCATCTTTATTACGTGGTCAATTTCCATATGTATGAGTCTATTATCTTGAATTTCTTTTTCAAATACATTCTATTAATCTGACTAATCTGCTTAAATAATTATAATTTTGTAGGATATTTTCATATTTGGTAGAGTTATTCTTTCCTTCATTATTTCTAGCAGTAGTTTCCTAGCTATTCTTGCATGTTTATTTTTTTCACATGAACTTTAAAATCAATTAATTTAATCCCCTACCCCCAAAGGTCCTTAGTGCAGTCACCTTAAATGTGTAAATTAACTCGGGGGATTTTGGTGATGCCGAGTTTCCCTGGCTAGGAACGCGGTCTGCATTCCCATTTGTTTCCATCTCCTCTGTCCCTCTCGGAGCACTTGGGAGACTTGTTCAGATAGTTTTTTCACACTATGTGTAAGCCTCTGTCTTCCATCTTTTTTACTGATGTGGTAAATGGGGCCTCTGCTGCTCCTGTATCTTCTAACCAGCTGCTATTTAGAGGCCATTTCGTTCTGTATGTTAATTTTATATCTGCCACTTTACTGTCTCTCTACCTGTAATATTTTTTCATCTGATTTTCTTGGGTTTTCGGGTTACATGATTGTATACTATCTCTAAAATATTGATTTTACCTCTACTTTCTAATTTTTAAATAACCAGTATCATTCTCTTATCTAATTGCATTGACCTCCAGAAGAACATTAAGTGACATGATGCTGATGAACGACTTGCCTCCTCCTTAACTTAAACAAGGGTGCTTCCAGCGTTTCCCCATGAGGGCTGATGCTCGAGTCTGGGTTGAGATGGGTGCATTTTATCCAATTAAAGATGTGCTCAGCCATTCCTTTTTATTCAATGTTAAGTAGCAAGTTGATCCTTGGTTTAAAATGCATAATTTCCATCTGGTTAAGAAAGAACCTATCATATTTATTTCATCAGAACTTTAGGCTTGGGACTAGATAAACCTTAGTTCAATACCCATCTACCAAGCTACAGGATCTTTATTATCTCTTTGAGTCTCAGGTAACTCATTGATAAAATGGGTATAATACTTCCTTCACAGAATAGTGAAAATTTTAATTGAAAATGAATGTAAAGCACTGCCTGACACATAGTAAATGCTCAGTAAGTGGCAATTCTTTTCATTCTTATTAACAATGCAGCCCTCTCTGAGTTTTCTCCTTCATTCATGTGACCATGATGATAATTTTTCTTGCATCAAGGGTGTAAACTTTATTTATATAAAACATATTATATAAATATGATTAATACATACAATAATTATAAATATAATTAATAAAATATAATTTTACTTACATGTTTGCAAATTATGAGTTTTTTTAAAGATTTTTTCTTATCCATGTTAGATTTGGAGATATAAAACAATATTTTTTCTTTGTCTTGGAACATTTACTGTGTTGATGTTTGGGGATGTGCAGGGAATTCTCCCCCAAGGTTAGAGCCATGGGCTCTTGAATTCCGGACCACTTTGGAGTGTGTTGGCCCTGCACTGCTTCTTCTGAGCACAAGGGGGCAGCATTGCAAAAGTAACTTGAGCAAGGTTTTTATGCAGGTCACGGTATGTTAATTTGAGTTAAAACACTGTTCAAGAAATTTAGCTCTTACCATTTCAGCCTTTTCCAGAGGCATATTTATAAAACAGTGGGTGTATAAAAACACATAGTAAGCCCTCAGTAAATGGTATGAGTTAGTACAGCTGATTCCCCCACCTCCTTCACGTGTTTACGCAGATGCTGTCCCTGACCACCCTATGAAAATGCAGCCTGTCTGCTTGCCTCCCCTTCCCAACCCCCTTGCAATGCATGCTCTACTTCTTTTCCTACCATCTACCAAGTCCAACATATTAGATAATTTAATTATTTATTATATTTATGCTTTATTGGGTTCCCAGCTTATCCCCCTTAGAAAGTGAGCTCTGTGAGGACATTGGCTGTTTTGTTCAATGATATACCCCAAGTACCCACAACAGTGTCTGGCACAAAGTAGACGCCCAATAAGTGTTTGTTGATTGAATGATTTCATGGTGGGAGTGGTGATGGGGGGGGGGCAATACGGGGGTTTGATGCTAGTAGTGATGGTGGTGATGGTGGTGATGGTGGTGGTGATGGTGGTGATGGTGGTGGTGATAGTGATGACAGTGGTAGTGATGGTGGTGGTGATGGTGGTGATGGTGATGATATTTGTAATGATGGTGTGAAGGCTGGTAGCAAGGGAGAGGTACTGCAAGTGGTGAGGTGGAGGAGCTAGAAGTGGCAATGGTACTGATCCTGGCAATGACTAAGCAGGGCAATGGAGGTGGGGGGAAGCAAGTGACAGTGGTTGAGATGGTGATGGTGTAGCAATTGTCATGATGTTCACTGTGTTATGGTTAGTCAGGGTCCCCTGGGAAGTTGGATGATGATTTCTAGAGATTTCTAGAGGCCCCAACACTTTAGAGAGAGCTTGTCAACATAAGAGCACAAGCCCTCAGTTTCTAGGCTGAGGTGGGCAGGATTGTTCACACACACATGTGCGCGCGCACACACACGCGCGCGCACACACACGCACATGAAAGTCACTATTCCCAGCCCGCAGCAAGGGTGTGCTTCAAGGGAAGGGTGAAAAGGAAGCTGGAAAGGCCTGCCAGCTGTCACCTACCCAGCTCACCATTCAGGTTTTTAGATCCTAATAAGGATTTTCTGACACCACATTTCAGGCTCTAAAGAAAAAGAAAATATCTTGGAAATTAGGACTCAGTCCATCACAGGCTAGCCAGGAGGAAGCTGCAGCCAGGCCTGCTCCTGGCATTTTGAGGGCTCAAGGCTCAAGGGCCAACAAGAAGCTGCTCCTCCAGGAGTCGCCCAGTCCTGGTGGTCCTAGCTGGATGCCCGGCCCTCCTCCAGTGACCATGGGTCTGCCCCTAAGCCTTCATTGGCGGGCCACGCACCCCTTGCTTTAAGTGAGCGGGGATGGTGGCCTGGAGTCCTGTGCCTGGCCCCGGGTGACCTCCTTCCCACTTTCTCAGCATCTCCAGCCGCCGAGACAGGGCAGCTGTAAGGATTCTCCTCGAGACACAGAGGCGTGACCTCGCTGTCTCTACTATCCGGCCGTCTCGTCCTCACACCCCTGACAAGGGAGGCCTTGGGGACGAGGCGCTCCTTCAGAAGGCAACATTGCGCACTCGGTGACCGCGCCGCGAGCCGCCTTCCCAGGGCTGCCCCGGCCCCACCGTGGCCAGGCTGTTCCTGTCCTCGGCCGTGCAACGGGCCATATCACAGCTCTAGCTCTGAGATAAAGGTGGAATGGACACTCTATCTCTGTCCCACTCCCCCCAGTGGGGACAGTCGACTCACTGGACTGCTTGGCAAGCTGCAGGAACCCTGCCTGTGCCCTGAGGCACGCTGTGAGGCTGGTCCCTGCACCGTCCTCCCTCACTGCGTTATTAGTTGCCCATCACAAGGCCAGCTGGCAGAAGGATTAAGACACACCATGTCTGTGTCCAAGGGCACAGTTTTACTGTGGGGGCCATGGCCTTCCCTCTGGCAAGTTTGGGTCTGTGAAGATTCGTCTAACAACCAGCTATTGATAAGCCTAGACTCTTCGTTTCTCTTTTGGTTCTGAGTAATTGTTGCCATAACACCTGTGCTGCCAGCCCAGGGCTTCTCAAACTTCAACTAGGGAAAAAGAATCACCTGGAAGGCCTGTCAAAACAGATTCCTGGACTCCACCCCTGGAGATTCTGAGACAGTGGATCGGGGGCAGGACTTAGGAATGTCCATTCTGAAAGCTCCCAGGTCTGTTGCTGCAGCAGGTCCTCCATCCAGGCTTTAAGCTACATGACACGTAGATGTGCTGAGGCGCTGAGGGCTACCGCTCACTAAGTCCTTGCTGCGTGCCTGACACTGAGCTAAGAGTTCTTACTAAGATGACCCGTTTTACAGACAAGGTACAGAAAGGTTAAATGACTTGCCCAAGGTCCCAAGGCTAGGAAACGGCGGAAGTGGATTGGAATCCTTGTCTGTAACCATGATCACTGACCACAGGTATGGCCTGGCCGCTCCACACTACCTGGAGACGTGTGCAGCACCCCCTGGGTGGCCGCTCTTGCCCAGCCTCCCCACTCCAATACAACCTGCTGTGAAGATAACATTCTCTTTCTTCCTAATTGCAGCAATATGTATGTGATGTAAAATTGACCATTTTTACCATTCTTAGTGTACAGTTCAGTGACATTAAGGACATTCACATTATTGCACAACCGTTACCACCACCCATCCACAGAACACTTTTAATCTTGGAAAACTGAAACTACTCTCATTAAACAATAACCCCCCATCCCATCCCATCCCCCCCCCTACCCTGGGCCTTGCAAACCATCACTCTACCTTATGTCCTTCTGAATCTGACTACTGTAGGTACCCGACGTAAGTGTCATACAATATTTGTCCTTTGGTGACTGGCCTATTTCACTTAGTGCAGGTGTCACAGTTTCCCTCCTTTTTAAGGGCGAATCACATTCCACGGCATGACTTCGCCACATTTTGTTTACCCATCCATCCGGCAATAGACACCTGGTTGCTTCCACCCTTGGACTATTATGAGTAACGCTACTGTAAACATAGGCGTAAAACACCCCTTCGAGTCCCCGCTGTCATTTCTCACAGGTGTATACCCAGAAATGGAGTCATTACTGTCAAATGGCAGCCCTATTTTTAATGCTTTGAGAAACTGCCGTACCATTTTCCACAGCAGCTGTAGCATTATCCAAGTCTACCAGCAAGGCAGGAGCGTTCCAGTTTCTCCATCTCCTCAAATGTGTGTTATTTCGTTGTTATTTCATAAGAGCCATCTCAATGGGTGTGTGAAGTGGTACAAGATAACACTCTTAAAGCAAACTCTAATTGCTCATCTGCTCCTTGGGCTCCAGGTGTGTGGACAGCACAGGGTAGGGGCACAAGGGGGTACACAGATGCCCCAGACTAACTCCTAGGTCCCAGAACCTAATGGCAGAGCTGAAGCAGGAGAAGAAACCGCCGTGATGCTGGGGAGGGGGTGTCTGGAGCATGGAGCGAGGGCAGGAGGGGAAATGGCCCTTCAGGGGAGGCCGAGCTGCTCTGCCCACCTGGGAGGAAACAGGCCGGTGAGCGTGGCCTGGCTGTGGCGGTGCGGGATGGACAGTTTAGCACGGGGCTGGTGTCAGCGAAAGCCCAGCGTGGAAACTCTCAGGGGGGCGGCGGGCTGAAGGGGGGCATTGTGGTTGAAGCTGCAAAACTGCCATTCTCTGGGGCATTTGTCACCTTCCTCCCCGGGAAATGTCGTCAGTTGGCTCAGATAAACTCTTATACAAATTCCCTACAGGTCTGGATGTTCTTCCTTCCGCAGGGCTGAGCTCTGAGTAGCAGTCACTCGGGCAGGAGGAGAAAGCTCCAAGGCCCAGTGAGATGGGGAGAGACGAGGGGAGGGGAAGGGAGGGAGGAAGGGAAAGCAGGGAAGGAAGCCTGAGGAGAGAAGGAGAGAGGAGGGGAGAGAGGGAAAGACAGCTCTCGGGTGGTGTCCGACTGGAGTTTAAGCCCTGCTCTGCCACTAACTAGTTGTGTGGCCTTGGGTAGATGACTGGATCTCTCTGTGTCTCAGTTCCTTAATCTGTACACAGAGAATGACAGTGAAACCTGCCATACAGGGGAGTTAAGACAATTAAATGAGTTAGTGTCTGTAACGCCCAGATTACAATGCCCAGCACCAGGGCAGAGCCTAAGCAAGCGCAGTTAGCAGCATCGTGATTATCGTGAAATCTGGGGTACGTGCACAGAAGGAAGAGGAGCTGGGGAAAGAGGTACATCGAGTGGGGCTGCTGTTTAAAGGAAACCAGGGGGCGGGGGCGGGGGCGGGGGAGGCAAGGCAGGGAGACGGTCAGGAAAGCAGGACTGGTGGGCAGGTGGGTGATGGGTGGCAGACGGTGCAGATGCCTCTAGGAGGACAGTACTTCGGGATCTGGCAACGATCACACCTCTAGTAACTTCCGAGGAAGCGGTGTGATTTTTACATAAAGAATAAGTGGGAAAGGTAGTTGGATAAGTAAGTTAGAGTCACCTGCGGGGAGGAGTCGAAGGGAGTAGGCGGGTTTGAATGCCTGGCTGACGAATCTGGATTTTATATTTAGACAATTGCACAACCTGGGAAGAACCTGAGTAGGAGACATCCCGGTGTTGGTTTGGGATGATGTATATGGGTGAGGCAGAGGGAGCAGGCCGCTGGGGCATCTGCGGCCAGGGTGCCACACCTGCCCAGGTGAATATTAGTAGAATTTGATTGGCAAGGGCCTAAAATTCCAATGTTGAGATTTCAACCACTCAATCACTCCAGAGACTGAATAATTCAGGTTGACTTATGTTACACACACACACACACACACACACACACACACACACACACACACGGGTGGGGGGAGAAGGGGTGCCGGGGAGAGGGGAGAGGGGGAGAGGGGAGAAGGGGAGAGAGTGGGGGAGAAAGAGATTATGCAGAGCTTCAAAATCTTACACTTCTACGAACTGGAGTGGGGGGACCAAAGGCAAAGAGTGGGCTGGAGCTATTGTAGGAAGGAGCCTGGCCCAGGCAGCTGTTGGGATTCTTCACATGAGAGCCCCCTTGCTGCTTACCCGAAGCTCCCATAAATAAAGCTGGAAGACCCTGGGAACATATAAATAGTAACTGTGCTTTGAGAAGCCACCTGCTACAACCACCACTGGAGGGTGCTTGCTGAGCATTTAATCTCCGCAGATGACCTCACCGGAGCCAGCTCGCCAAGTCTTACTAGAATCCTTCAAATAATCACAGGAGAGCCAACCAGGGATGAGTCATGACCAGCCCAGTTCACTGGAAATACCTGGGGCCTGCGAGCTTGCCACCTGGGCGGCTGACACAACATTCGAGGGCTTTTTAAGACACTGCATGGTGTTGCTTAATCCCAAAGGAGGAAGCAAAGCCAGGCCTCTGTTTATTTTACTTTTTAGTGTATTTTTCAATTACAGTTTATATTCAATATTATTTTGTGTTAGTTTTATATGTACAGCATAGTGGTTAGACAGTCATACTTTACAAAGTAATCCCCCCTAATATTTCCAGCACCCACTTGACACTATACACAGTTATGACAATATTATTGATCATATTCCCTATGCTGTGCTTTACATCCCCCATGTCTATTCCTTCACTTTTTTTAGGCTGTTTATGATGAGCAGTGGGTCTCAAGGCATCGGACCTGAGTCAGGCAACTTCAGAAGATGCCCTCTCCCCACATTTCCAACATCTTTCCAACTTGAAGTTCTGGGGGTTTGTCAGACTGGGGGCGTGTGGGCAGGGGTGTTGTTCGGGATGCAGTTGTGGGCTCTTTGGCAGGAAGATGACAGTGTTGCACACAATGAAACTCTGTCTGGAGAGCAAGCCTCTCAGGCCACTGGCTGGCGGGGCTAAGGAATCCGTCACATGGGATGAAAGATCTAAAGAGAGCCGGGATTTTGTTCCTGCCTACGAGACCTCCAGAGTCACTGTGTTTCCAAAACAGGGCTCGTTTCGCTAGACTGCAAGAAAGTGGGCTCTGTGTTTCCAGTATGAGGAGGAAATATCATGTTCTTTTCCAGTTGTGTTTGGACCACTGTAGTCTAACTAGGTATTTTCTGTTGGATGATTCATTCCCTTTGCATCTTTCTGTCACAGGACTGCAGGGTACCAGATGTGATTTCAGTAAAAAGTACCTAGCATGGGGCCTGGAACACAGTAGGCACTCATTAAATACTTTCTCCCATCTGCCCCAGGTGGCCCTGGAAATTCCCAAATCAGATCCAGGCAGGTTGTGAGTAATGTTTTACATCAAGGTAGGGGCTGTGGTCTTGAATTCCTCCCTCCAAACTGGACCCCCAAATGCCCTGGTTCTGTAGCAACTTTAAGAACATCTGTGATGCATTCATTTGAATCTTTTCATGGGGAATTGAGAGAGATCCTCAGCTGTCAGCAGAGAGTGGCCCTAAACGGTCCCCCCAACTTCTGAGTGTATTCCTTTCTAAAGTGAGGATTCAAAATGAAAGTACTTGTGAAAAAATGTGAAGTATAATATAAAGGCACATTCTCCTGTTTTTGGTAGTGGTTAGGGGAGCTATTTTTCCTGCCCAATTTCTTCACTTGAAGGTACTTTCCAAAACAGGGTGGAAGGTAGAGAGCAAAACTGGTTCATGTGAATCATCTTAACTAAGGAAATACTCGCCTTAAGCCATAACCCCACACTGAGATATTGGTGACGTCATATGGTAGAAAATTTCATCCCAACCATTTGGCGGGGGGCAGCCTCAAGATTTTGAGGGTTGTACAAGAATCTAAGGGGACTATAGTTCATTGTTTGCCCAGCATATAGAAGGGGGTGCCTCTTCCTACTCCACTATAGTTACAGGGAGATGCCCATGGTCTCCAGGCACCAGGTCCCTGCAGTCTAGCCTCCCTGGTGTGCCTCAGGTCAGCAACCACACCTTGCTATTAATTCTCTGTCCCAGAACGTTTGCCTAGACGGTGGGTCCTGACTTTGAGTCTATATCCCTAGTGTTTAAGCATACGTTCTAGGTCACTAGTGCCCAACTGCATTCATTTCCTAAGGCTGCCATAACAGAGTACAAACTGAGTGGCTTAATACAACAGAGATTTGTTCTCCTATAGTCTGGACAGAAGTTCGCACTTGAGGTGTCAGTAAGGTTGTTCTTTTTGAGGCCTCTGAGGGATGCTCTGTCTCATGCTTCTGTGATAGCTCACAATCCTTGGTGTTCCTTGGATTATAGGTGCATTGTTCCAACCTCTACCCTCTGTTTTTACCAACAGTCTCTTCACGTGGCTGTCTTCCCTCTGTGTCTGTGTCCAGATTTCCTTCTTTTCATAAGGACACCAATCATTTTGGATTAGGGACCCATCCTATCCAGTATGACCTCATCATAATTTAATTACATCTTAAATGACCCTATTTCCAAATAAGGTCACATTTTGAGGTACTGGGATTAGACCATCAACATATCTTTTGGGTATACAATTTGACCCATAACACCAACTGGGGATTTTCTTACTATTTCCCTCTATTAGGCCCCAGGTTTTGAGATATTTTGTTTACCAAAACAAAGTACATTTAGTGATTATTCATTTTCCTGGGATTTAAAAATCCAAATAGGCTTTCAATTCCAGAAGATGACTTAGAAGCTCTTTTCCCTGCTTCTCCCCTCTAAACACAACTAAATGCTCTGGAAAGTATTCAACAGACAATGAAAGAAGGACTCTGAAAGCTGTGAGAAGGCAGACTGGATAGGAGCCTTAAGACTTGAGGAACCACAATGTGATGAGTCCCCTGGGTTTTCCTTTTACCTTCCATGTACTTTCAGCCTGGGCACTGGAGAAGCCTGTAACTCTGAACCACCAACAGGCCTAGACAACACACACCAAGAAAAGCCTGCATTCTGGGCAAAGGGGGAGCCCACAGAGACCTAGGGGACAACTAGATCCAAGTAGACCAAATTCACAACCACAGCCTCTGGAAGCAGCCTGTTCCACCAGAGCTCTGTGTCTCCTGCTCACAGCCATGAGGTGGTGAAACAACATCAGATGTTTCATGGATGTGCTCCAGCCCCACAAATGGCACCAGATAAGATTAAGTGGGAGGCTCAGCAACCTCCGAAGAACAAAGAAGATAAAAATAGAATTCAAAGGGCTCAGAAAACTAAACTGTCATTGATACAAATGCCCACAAAAGTAGACCAGAAACTTTACACCAAACCAAAACAGGGTGACTGCACATGACTGCTCCCTAAAAGAGAAGATTTAGGATCAAGAGTCTCCTAGCTTAAGAATCAAAATTTCTAGGATGCAGTTTAAAAAACCTTTCCCATCACACCAAGAACCAGGAAAATTGCTATTTAAATTGGAAAAAACAACAAATGCTAATACTAAGATGAATCAGACATGGGGCTAACTGTTAAGGACTTTAAAGTAGTCATGATAAAAACACTTCAACAATAAATTACAAATGAAAACTAGGAAATCTCAGGGGGAAAAATAGAAGCTATAAAAAGAACCAAATGAAAGTATAGAACTCAGAAATCCAGTAATCAAAATTTTAAAACTTACTGGATGGGCTCAACAGTATTGTGGAGATGACTAGAATCAGTGAACTTGAGGACAAATCAATAGAATATACTCAACCTAAAGAATAAAGACAAAATAGACTGAAAAAAAGTTTACAGGCCCTGGCCTCCTAGCTCAGGTTACAGCAATGCCCTGATATGCCAAGGTTGTGGGTTCGATCCCCAGTCAGGGCACACACAAGAATCAACCAATGGATGCATAAATAAGTGGAACAAAAGGTCAATGTTTCTCTCTTCTTCTCTCTCTCAAATCAATAAATTAAAATTAAAAAAAAAAAGTTAATGGAACTTCAGGGAACTGTGGGATGATAACAGGATGCATCATTCACATCATTAAAGTCCCAGGAGAGTAGAAAGAACACAGGACTGAAAAAACTATTTGAAGAAATAAAAAGTTCCTAAATTTGACTAAAGACATAAAATTGCAAGTACAAGAAGCTGAACAAATGTCCAATAGAAAAACCAAATAAAAGTCACATCAAGACACATCACAATTAAACTTCTGAAAGCTAAAGACAAAGAAAGAAAAATCTTAGAAACAGCAGAGAGAAACAGCATATTGCCTCTAAAGGAGCATCAATTTAAACAAGAGCAGGGTTTTCATCAGAAACCATGGAGTCCAGAAGGAAGTGGCACATTTTTCAAATGCTGAAAGAAAGGCCTATCAACCACAAATCCTACACACAATGAAGCTGTTTTTCAGAAATGAAGGAGAAATAAAGACGTTCTCAGGCAAAGTGGAACTAGGAAAATCTGTTTCTAGCAGACCTATTTTTAAAGACTAACTAATGTAAGCTCTTATAACAGAAAAAATAATAACAATAGAAGCCTGGGACTTTCAGAAAGGAAATAACAGCAGAATGGATGAAAGTAGAAGTAAACATAACAGACTATCTTTCATGTTGTGACTTTCTTTAATTATACTTTATGATTGAAGCAAATGTTATAACACCAATTGATGTGTACACAGAGAAAACATTTAAGAATTAAAATTTTAAAGCATGGGTGTACAAGGATGAAAAGAAAGTCATATTTCTATGCTTCGCTCAAAGTGATAAAAAGTTGACACCAGTCAGCTGAGATGACTTAACATATGTATACAAGAAGAGCCAAAGCAACCACTAAGGAAACTATACAAAGTGATATAATATTAAAAAATTATAAGTAAATCAAAATGAAACTCTAAAATATGTTCAAATAACTGCAGGAAAGGAGCAGAAAGATAACAGAGTAACAAGAAACAGAGGGAACAGGCAGTAAACAAATTAAACTCTAACATATCAATAATTAGTTTAAATGTAAGTGGTCTAAATATACTGGTTAAAAGATAGACATCAGCAGAGTGGATTTAAAAAATGACCAACTATATGCAGTCTATTAAAAAACTCACTTCAAACATAATAACATAGGTAAGTTGAAAGTAAAAGAATGTATCATGTAAGCATTAACTTTTGAAAAGGAGTAGTGGCTACATTGATATTAAACTAGATTTCAGAGCAAAGAAAATTACCAGGGACAGAAAGGGATATTACATAGTGATAAAAGATCAATCCACCAAAAGAGGTAACAATCCTAAGTGTATAAGCACACACCCAAAAACGCAGATCTTCAAAACACTTGAAGCAAAAACTGATAGAACTGAAAGGAAAAATTGACAAATCCACTATTATAGTTGGAGACTTCAACACTAACCTCTCAGTAATTGATAGAACTACTAGAGAGAAAATCCACAAAGACATAGGAGAACTGAACAACACCTTCCACCAACAGGATTGGATTGACATTTATAGAACACTCTACCCCATAACAGAAGAATACACATGGTTCTCAAGTGCCTCTAGAACATTCAGGAAGACAGATCACATCCTGGGTTATAAATTAACCTTAACAAGTATAAAAGAAATGAAATCAGACAGAGTATGTTCTTTGATAATAAAAATAAATAAAACCAGAAATCAACAGCAGAAAGTCAAAATGAAAATCTCCAAAAACTTGGGTGTAAACAACATACTGAA
Organism: Miniopterus schreibersii; assembly: GCF_964146895.1. Classification (NCBI taxonomy): domain Eukaryota; kingdom Metazoa; phylum Chordata; class Mammalia; order Chiroptera; family Miniopteridae; genus Miniopterus; species Miniopterus schreibersii. Next base: position 65,502,750 of record NC_138110.1, read on the forward strand.
TAATCCATGGATCAAAAAGGAAATCCTAAAGAAAAGATGAAATCTTGTTTAAAAATATTTCATAAAGAAATCTTCAAGAGAAAATGAAATTGTGTTTGATGAATATGAAATCACAACATACCAAAATTTGTGGGATTCAGTTACAGTGCTGTAAGGGAAATTTATAGCACTAAATGCTTATACAAGAAAAGAAGAAAAAATCTGACATCAGTAACCTAAGTACTTACCTCAGGAAATTAGAAAATGAAGAGCAAAATAAGCACAAAACAAGCAGAAGGAAGGAAAAAATAAAGAACAGAAATTGATGTGATTGAATACAAGAAAACAATAGAGAAAAGAAATGAAACAAAAAGTTGGTTCTTTGTAAAGATAAATCACAAATCAACAATACCAGGAATGAAATAAGGGTATCACAACAGATTCTGCATCCATTAAAGGGTAACAAGGGAACAATATGAACAACTTTACATTTATACATTTGACAAGTTAGAGTAAATGGGCCAAAATTCCTCACAAACCACAAACTGCCTAAGCTCAGTCAAGATGAAATAGATAGCCTGAATAGCCTTAAAACTATTAAAGAAATTGAATCTATAAAAAAAGAAATCTCAGGCCAGTATGGTTTTGCTGGAGCATTTACCGAACATTCAGAGAAGAATTAACACCAATTTTACACAATATCGTCCCAAAAATAGAAGAGGGAACTTACCAATTCATTTGATGAGACCACTATTGTTACCTTGACACTAAAACTCTACTAAGAAAGCATAGTAAAAAATAAAAATAAAAGTCCAATATCTCTCATACACTTAAACACAAACTCCCCAATAAAATTTTAGCAAATTGAATCCAAAAAAAGTATAAAAAGGATAATGAACCCTGACAAAGTGAGATTTATTTCAGGTGTGCAAGGCTGGTTTAATATGTGAAATCAATGGATATAATCTACCATATTAACAGACTAAAGAAAAATCACATGATCGTGTCAATTGATGCAGAAAAAGCATTGAACAAAATTCAACACCCATTCATGATTTTTAAAAAATTATCAACTAAGAATAGGGGGGAAATTCCTCAGTCTCATAAAGTGCATTACAAAAAATCTACAGCTAATATCATACCTGATGATGAAAGACTAAATGCCTTCTGGCTAAGACTGTGAGCAAGACAAGGGTGTCCACTCTCACCACTCTTATTCACCATGGTACTGGATCTAACCACTTAAGTAAAGCAAAAAAATAAAACAGAAAAGAAAAGAAAAAGGCATACAGATTGAAAAGAAGAAAAAAAAAAACTGTCCTGATCACAGATAACATGATTATTTTGTATAAAATTCCAATGTATCTACAAAAACACACACACCCAACCTTCTAGAACTAATACATGAGTTCAGTAAGGTTGTAAGTTCCAAAAATCATTGTGTTTCTATATACTAACAACTAACAGCACATAATTGGTAACTGATTTAAGAAATTTAATACCATTTAGAATTGCTCCCAAGAAAAGGAAAGACTTAATTGTAAATTTAACAAAAACATTTACAGTGTATATAATGAAAATGATAAAATGCTAATGAAAAATCATACAAGATCTAAACACTTGCAGAACATACTATGTTCATGGATTGGAAGATTCAATATATATATAGTAAAAATGTCACTTCCCTTGATTCATCTGTAGGTTTAACACTTTCTTATCGAAATCTTAGCAAAGTTTTATGTAGATATAGAGACGCTCATTCTAAAATTTATATGGAATGGGAAAGCCCTTGAATAGCCAAAATAATTTTGAGAAAGAATAATAAAATGAAAGGAATCACTCTTCCCAATGTTAAGACTCACTATATAGCTGCCATCATCAAGACAGTGTGGTACTGGTGAGAAAGACACATAGATCAATGGATCAGAACAGAGACTCAGAAATAAATCTACACAAATATGCCTAATTAATTTTTAATAAAGTATCAAAAACAATCCAATGGAGGAGGGATAGCCTTTATAATAAGTGATGCATTGAACATTTATTGGCAAAAAATGAACCTCCACTTAAACTTCACACCTTACCTTATATAAAAATTAACTCAAAATGGATCATGGACCTAAATGTAAAACATAAAAATATAAAACTTTATAAAAAAAAAAAACAAAAAACTAGAGAAAATCTTTGGGACCTGGGATCCAACAAAGATTCCTTGGGACTTGCCACCAAAAGCATACCCATAAGAGGAAAAATTGATACATTGGACCTAATTAAAAATGAAAACCTTTTGTTCTATGAAAAACCCTGTGAAAAGGTTGACAAGAGAGGAAAATATTTGCAAACTACATATCTGACAGAGAACTAGTATCTGGGATATATATTTTTTTAACTCTCAAAAATCAACAGTAAAAAAGCAAACAATCAAATTAAAAAATGGACAAAGACATAAACGTTTCACTGAAGAGGATACATAGATAGCAAGTAAGTACATGAAAATATGTTCAACATATTAAGGCATTAGAGCAATGCAAATTACAACCACAATGAGATATCATTATACGCCTATCAGAATGGCTAAAATGAAAGATGGTGAGGGACCAAGTATTAGTGAGGAGAAACTGGATCACTCACACATTGCTAGTGAGACTGTAAAATGGTACAGTGACTCTGGAAAATAGTTTGAAACTTCCTTTTAATACTAAAAACTGGGTTTACCAGCAATCACACCCCAAGGCATATATCCCAGAGAAGTGAAGATGTATTTTCACTCAGATGCCCTTCAAAGAGTGACTGGTTTAACAAGCTTTGGTGTATTCATACCACGGAATATTACTTAGCAACAAAAAGGAATGAACTATCGATTCACATAAGAACTTGAGTGAACCTCAAGGAAATTATACTAAACAAAGAAAGCCAGTATCAAAAGGATTCAGGCTCAGGCTCAGGCTCAGGCTCCCAAAGGTGCCCAGGCCTCCACGAAGGCTCCAGAGTACAGGCCTCTGTCTGCCAATGTGAGGATGGAAGGACTGGTGTGACCCCTGGGCTGCTGTCAGCATGGGGCTGGTGTCCTGTGCTATTTGCACAAATAGACCTGAGGCAGGATCTGTCAAATAAAAGGTTGTCAAGTAAGGCTTCTGGTCTACCTGTTGCACTCACTGATTGAAACAATTCTAATCAAAGTAAAAAAAAACTTGACAATTTGGGGAAATCTTGCTGTTCTGAGTTTTTCAGAATCTTAGATTTTAGAGAGATAATGTACTACTTAGTGGTTCTCAGAATGTGAGTATCTTTTCCAGACATCAGCATCACCTAGTAATTTGATAAAAATGCAAATTCTCATTTCCCACCCCAGACCTACTGAATCAGAAAATGATATTGGGGCCCAGCAATCCTGGTTTTAAAAAGCCTCCCAGGGGATACTGATGCTCAAGTTTGAAAACCACCACTCCACTTGTGGTACTCCATAAATGTGGTGATAGTGATGACACATTTTGTATTTTAATCACCTTTCCTAGTGGAGACCCTCTGGCTACCTCACCAAATCACTGTCCTCTTTTCCAAGCTGCCTGTGACTCCCACCCAGACATTCTCCTTGTATAAGCTTTTGGTAGGGGAGAGTGATAAAAATCTTTCAAAAACCACCATCCTAGGTCACTGAAGCCCACAAGCCAAAGACATAATTTCCCACAAAAGCCAAACTGTCAAGGGAACCCATATGCCCATTAGGCCTGGCTTAATGAGCACTTTAAAGTGGAGAAAAGTGACTTATTTCCTAAAGCCTTTATTCTCTGCCCAGAAGTGATGCTATGAGAAGTAAAATTACACATAAATTAAATACTTTACAAAACCGCCCCAAATGTAAGTTACACTAAGTATAAATAATAACGTTAATAACATCTCCCTCGTCTTGTCTTTATCTCTGGCCCTGGAAGGATCAAAGCCATCTGATAGTTGTAACTTCAAAGGCCTCTCACATCCTAGTCTGGGAATAGGCATGCTCCAACAGGCCTCTCTGTCCTCAGCTTCCACGTTTCACAACCAGAGAAGCACCAAATCATCTAAAGTGGTTGTTAGAGCCTTTCTGCCTATGATACCTCTTTTATAAAACTAATGCTACTAAAAAAAAAGAGGTGTTCTCTGCTGAAGCCACAATTGGATTATGGGCAGGTCACCTGCTCCAGCCCTCAGTGCAGGCAGCTGGGATGGAGTTGGCCTTAAGGAATCAAGTATCACCTACATATGGATGACCAGCAGACAAATTTCCAGCACAGTCCAATCTCCTGAGCTCTAAACACATCCTCCCAACTGCCTGCTCAACATCTGCCCTTCAGAGAATGGCACCTGTATCCATTCAGGCCTGTCTCCCCACCACCACCACCACCCCTGCCACCCCCAAATTACCAGCGAAATGTGTGGCTACTTCTTCCAAAGTCTATTGCCCTGCTGCTTCTCCTCATGTCCACTGCCACCACTCTAGTCAAGTCATGGGCATCTCTCCCTGGACTTCACCTGTGAGCCCCTCACCTATCGCTCCTGCCTTTTCCAAACTGGCCACCTCCACTGAGCTGCCATAGTGATCATGCCCCTTCCCTCTCAAAGTCTTTAGTGGATTTCCACTGAGCTTTGGCAATAACCTAAGTCTTCAAAGTGACCTGTGAGGTCATCCTATGTTGTGTGTCCCTGTGTCCCACTGCTCACTGTGCTCCAGCCACGCTGGCCTTCTTCCATTCCCTGAACTCACAGAGCTCTTTTCTGCCTCAGGACCTTGCACATGCTCTTCCCTCTGCTTGGAGCGCCCGCCCTCCCAGTTGCTCCTTGGTTAATGCCCACTCATCTCTCAGTCACAGCCATAAATACCTGTCCTCAGGGAGGCCTTTCTCTCCAGCCCAGCATGCATCTGGCCTTACGTTATAATGTCTTGACACTCCTGAACTTCTCCTTCTCAGAAATAATCACATTTGTATGAATAGCTGCTTAATATCTATTTCCTCCACTTAACCACAGCTGAGGGGAATCGTCCTATCTGTTCTCATCACAACTACTAGAACCACGCTCTCAGCAGAGCACTGGACACAGAGCAGGGGTTCAATAAATGTGTTTTGAATGAACACTAAGTATTTTATAATAATAAACAGATGCACACCCACAAGGACATTTATTAAACACATCTGAGTGATTATCCGCTGTAGCCCTTGGCATCCTACCCAGTTCCTTTACCCTGCAGAGTCCCCCCACCAACTGCAGTGAGTATTAGCTGCTAACGTTGCACAAAGACCCCCCTCCTTTGGAGAATTATTTTGAGCTGAGGAAAGCTGAGGAGAGCTCTCGGCCAACCCTCAGCCTCCAGATTACAGGCCTGCCCCCCTGCCTCAGAGTAAGGTGAGCAGCACAGGAAAGAGAAAGCAACGCTCTGCGATGCCATTCATGCGCCAGCCCTCCCCATGGGATCGAGAGGAAGCCAGATGCCACCCGGACCCTGTCTGTCCTCAGCGCCTTCCTGAACCTGCTCACCTAACCAGCCCTTCCCGAGAGCTGCCCCTTAGGAAACCACTGAACAGGAATCTTGGTCTCAAGCTCTGCTTCTAGGAAACCCAACCTAAACACCAATCACGGGGAGGAAAACATTGGTGGGGTCAGGGACAGGCAGCAAAGGGCAATGAGACGAGAGAGAGGCCCTGTGTGAACAGCACACACCCAAGAACTGAGGTAGCTGAAGCAACTCTTCGCATCTTTGGTGCCTCCCCAAAATTGTTAAAGGAAAGAGAGGGGAGAGGGAAAGAGAGGGGAGAGGAGAGGAGAGCCCTGCTTCCTCCCCCACTTCTCTCTTGCATTCTTCACTTGTTTCAGCCTCCTGGCTCCCCCAGCCCGCTGCTCTGTAGGGGATGGATGAAAGTGCACACTCTCCAGTCCCTTTGGCTTTCTCTTTGAGTGTCCCTGGGAGGCCAGAAGGAGTCTGCTGGTCCCCAATCCTTTCATGGAGTCTCAGTCCCTTCTAAAGGAGAACTGGACATGAGGTCCCTAAGCCTTCTTTGCCCTGGAACCAGCCAGCCTGCCCTGTGTTCTACAACATAATCCTTTGTTAATCACTAGCTAGGGCACCGGGTAAGGCAGCGTTTCAAATCCTGACCCCCTGGATTCATGGCATCTGAGAGACTTAAATATGTTGCTATGGTGACAAATCCTCCTGCGACAGATTATTTCACAAATCCTCCTGGAGCCAATCTGCTTTAACCAGGTGAGACTCTGCCTAAGGGAGACAGGGCAAATCCCACAGCCCTCTCCGGACAGAGTTGGACCGGTGGATCCTAGAGGAGCTGGAGCGGTGGAGCAGCCGCCACTCCTATTTCAGGATGACGTTTCCTGGGGGCTCTGGGCTCCCTGAGTCAGTCCTGCCTCTAAAAATGGAGCGTCTAACCCCAAAGCTTGTCACCGAAAGGTACCCGTGTGGTTCTTTTATCCAAGGCTTTGCCAGTTACCATGCTGCCTGCATCTCTGAATAATTAATGAGCTAATCCTCACAGCCACCCTACCCCGCAAACGCCAAGCCATTCTTAGCTGGCAGAGCCTTTGACGCAACTGGTTCACAGCACTCTGCCCAGAAAGATTAATAGTGTCAAGCGTGTGATTCCTTAAAAGAAGGAAAATACTCAAGGTAAACGCTAGTGATGCGAATCTAACCAAGGGACACGAGATGGAACCTGGCCCACAGTTTGAAGTAAACAAGACTGGAAGTTACGTAGTTCTCAGAAATAAGTCTCCCCCTTCTCATTCAGAGCAGACTTTTACAAATTCAGTTGGGCTCTCAGGTTAACCTTGGTGGCTTCCATTTCTCCCAGATGATTATGGTCCATCAGCTGAGATTAAGGCATATTTGAGAAATCCAGAGGGGTTGGGTGTGTTGTCTTGCAGGTAACCCCTTGTGGCTACTCAAAGTATGGTCCTCGAACCAGTCATCAGCATCACCTGAGAGTTTGTTAGAAATAAACTTTCAGGCCCCACATCAAGCCTATTGAACCAGAATTTATATTTGTAAGAGAGGAAATAAAACCTTTTCTCTACATTCTTACAATCTATGGCTGGAAATTAAAATTAAACTGACAAAAGACAGATTAAGAAAGAAAAATGTGTTTATTAGCCTATGTAATGTGTATCTATATATATATGACAAACTCAGTGATGAATGACTCAAATGGTTGAAACTGGAGCTTATATAACATCTAAACAAACAACAGTCAAGTTTTAGAGAAGTGACACTACAAAGGAAAAGGGGTTTAGGCTTTTAGGGGTGGCAAACTGTGGGAAGGTAAATATATGGGGGGAAACTAATAGAAGATAAGGGTTGTGTTTGTTGTATAGATTCCTCTCAGCATTGGCTCTGGCTGATAAGAGTCTAGTCATCGTCTTCCTGCTACGGGAGAGGAAGACACCTTGACAAATGGAAATTTACACCCTACTCTTAGGCAAATGGAGGCAGGGCAGAGAGCTTGTTTGGCATCTGCTGTTTCTCAACTGTCTTCGGTTCAGAATAATCCTTATGCCTAAGGGGCATATTTTGAGTTGGCATCTTCTGATTCCCTAAACTGTTTACCAGATTCCCAGGCAACTCAGATATATGATAAAACTTGTGAGATACTAGCCTTGAGCCCTCAAGGCTTCGGGGGGTGGGGGGTGTTCATGTGTGCAGATGCTTGTGCAACTCAAATAGCAAAATGGGCCAGGTCTCTCGCTCACATCTCACCACCCACCCCACTCGCTGCTGTAACAGGAACTAGCTTGGGTTTCTAATGACAATGTAAGTATGAAAGCTCTGCTATCATATAAAATGGAATTGGGACTAAGAATTAGATTAGTTACTACCTGTCAAAATAAATAAAAGTGCACTGAACTTCAGTGAGGCCAGTCCTTGATACAGACAGTGCTTTCAAGCCTGTTAAGTAATGTATTTATATTCTCAGGTCTCTCTGGAAAATATTTAAGGCCTCTTAACATGGTGTATAAAATTAACAAGATGACCTTGTTAAAGCAGGAGCTAAAATAGAATGAAAATCAAGGCTATGGACTTAAAATGGAGCCAGGGTTGAAAAGCGCACACTGTCAAGTCCTAAGCTCTTGTCACGGATTGGCCACAAATTTAGCGCTGCGCTCTAGAAGCCAAACACGAGAACAAAGTCCAGTAACTTAGACTGATTCATCATTCTCACGTGATAAAAAGAGGCCAGTTGCTTGGAAGGAATACAATGTTCTCTGTTCCGCTTCATAGTAAAACTTCTCTGAGGTGTTGTTTACACACACCGTCTTCACTTCCTTGCTCCTCTCTCCACGGAGGAGTCAAAACAAGCTTTAAATTCATACATCAATCTAGGCAATGGTCATCAAAAACGTAGAAAGAAGGAAAAGAAAAGAGACAATCAGAATTATGGTTGTTTACACACACTGACCCCACCTCCTCTCTTTTACCTACTCCCGGTCTGGCTTCTGTGTCACTAGTCCACAGGATGTGCCCTTGGCAGGCTCATTACGGTTTCCATGCTACCAAATACAGTGGCCAATGGTCATTTCTCTGTCCATGCCGCATCTGACTCTCATACTTCTCCTGGCTGAGCACTCATTAGACAGTCATCCTCTCCAGCATCTCCAATACCATGTTCTCCTGGCTTGCTGGCTGCTCCTGCCCTCCACATGCTGTGGCTCCTTCAGGCTACTCTCTCCTGGCACCTCCTCCCTTCTATGTCCCCACTTCCCCTAAGTGATCTCATACCCGCTTGGCTTTAAACACCATCTGTGTTAAAGTCTCCCAAATGTTCATATGGACCTCACCTCTCCTCTGGGCTCTAGATGCAGATACAACTGCCTCCTCATCACCTCCACTGAGATATCACAAGTGACATTCAAAATGGTATTCAAACAGGATTCTTTGTTTCAGTCTCAAACCAGGTCTTTCCCCAGTCATCTCAAGAAGCAGCATCACCATCTAGCCAGTTACTAAGACCAGAAGCTGGGGGTCCTTCCTGGCTCCTTCCTTTCCCTAATCCCCCACATCTGACCCATCCTTAAGTCCTGTCATTTCTGCCTTGAAAGATCTCAAATTCATCCTATTTCTACCACCACCTCCTTCACCCGACAACTACCAGAGCCTCCTCAACTTTCACTCGCACCTCCTCCAAGCTTCTTGCCATGGAGCAGTCAAAATAAGCTTTAAGTTCACACATGAATTCATACAGGCAATAGTCATCAAAAGAAAGGGAGAAAGAAAGAAAGACAGAAAGAAGACAGAAAGAAGAAAGAAAGAAAGAAAGAAAGAAAGAAAGAGAGAGAGAGAGAGAGAGAGAGAGAGAAAGAAAGAAAGAAAGAAAGAAAGAAAGAAAGAAAGAAAGAAAGAAAGAAAGAAAGAAAGAAAGAAAGAAAGAAAGAAAGAAAGAAAGAAAAAGAAAGAAAGAAAAAGAAAGAAAGAGAGAGAGAGAGGGAGGGAGGGAGGGAGGGAGGGAGGGAGGGAGGGAGGGAGGGAGGGAGGGAGGGGGAGGGGGGGAGACAACCAGAATTATGGCTTCCTGACCTAATCAGAGAGAAATTGAGAAAAGGACCAGCCCAAACATCCTCTTGCTTGTCCTTCCTCAACTCTTTTTTCATCCAGGCCTTTGATAAATACTGGGAAACAATGCATTGGTAACATGGTTTTCACCCACACACCTGGAGGCAGCTAAACTGTGTGCTCAGGAGCCTCAAAGGACAGTTAGGGGGCAAAAGAACCCAACATCCTGCTGAGAACATTCTGGCCAAGGAGGTTTCCAAAGAACAGAAATATCTAATTCAAACTCCTTGTGTTACGTACGAGAAAAATGAGGCCCAGCTACTGTAAAGTCTTAAGCTTGAGCTTATTTCTCAAAGAAAATATCAGTGTTACTAAGATGAGTAATCCTTTATTTTATCAGTTTTCAGAAATACAAGCTCCATGACCCAGAGACCAAGGAAATAACTGCAGTCACTTAATTCCTCCCCACTTTGCTCATCTATAGGAAGAACACACATGAAATTTGAGTGGCTGTGGAGTTCAGATATTCTCAGTGGATGGCAATGAACCAAAGTGACTATCATCACACAGGAGTGAAAACAGTCCTCAATTTTCCCCAAAGCCACAATCCCCAGGCGAGCCTAACTCAAAGCAGGGAGGAAAGTAAGAAATGAAAGGAAATATTTACGAGCTTTGGGAAGGTGTTCAAAAAGTTTTTGAGCCCATCCAACAATCATCTCTGTGTGTTTTGTCTCCTTTTTCTGATATTTAAATATAATTTTGATGTCTGCCAGATTAAATTACTCACTTCACCAATTTATGCCCTTAAGGTTAAATGCTATAATTATCCTTAATAAGCATAACTACCAGTGTGTTTTTTCTTAATGGTTATAAAGTTTTATGCCTTTTAATAGTCCTCCTACAGGTGGAACATGCATTTTTTCCAGAGAGCTGACATTCGGCTCTGCAAAAGCATCAAACCAAATCAGTCTTGCTTTTATTTGCCAGAACACCATGAGCTTAAAAAATGTGGGGTTGGAAGAAAAACGCATGCAAAAAATGTTGTTCTCTCAAGAAAACTGGCAAACCAAGGAAATCCTACACAGATTTTGCAACAAGGAAGCTTGTCTCCTAAAACAAGAGAAATGATTTTTGCTAGATTTAAGCTTACATAGAATGGATCATTTTTTTAGTCAGCATGCTTTGTTCATCTTTCCCAACAATAATTAGAGTCGGATTTCGAGACATGACGCCCTGTTCGTTTTAGCTTGCAGCCTGGCATTCTTCACCCCACATCCCGTATCTCTCCACCCTGGGTTGTTGTTGCTACTGGTTTGATCCAAGAAATGCCATGGATTTCAGGGAGGCGAGGAGGGCGTCACATGAAGAAGAGAATTAGATTACAGTCTTAACAGGAACGGAGGGAACAGATCTGAAGCAAGATTTAACTTAACTTAAAATGTAATATTTGTTGGAGGAGGGAAGCCATTTGAAAGCCACACATTCATTTTTAGTCTTTCCATTTATCTGTCCTCTCTGTACCTGCCCTGCCCCCTTCATTGAAATATGAAGTGAGTTACATTCAACCCCATCTCTAGCCTTTCTAAGGTTCTAGCTCTAAGAACTATTGACATTTTAATAATATTAAGACTTCCAATTCATGGATGCAGCATTTATTTCCATTTATGTTTCCATTAGCTCTAAGTGTAAGCTCACCATAGAGACCGGAGTTATCTACAATAGAAATCTTGTCCATGACAACCACAAAACCCAAGGCAGTGGCTGATTTTAACCATCTGCTTCTAACTTTGTTCTTTAAATTCCTTTTTTTTCTCAAGGGCTTAACTTATTACTTGATGTAAAGGGCAGGCACACTGCTACACAGGCAGACAGGAAAATATCCATGCTGCCTGCTGGAAGAGATGAGACAAGTATCAGTTTGTGATAGATACCCTGTGAACAGCTGAGAGGATGAGACCACTTCCTGCTAAAGAAATCAGGAGGGCTTCCTGTAGTCTTCATTTGACCTCAGCTTTCGGGATTGTGACTGAGTTTTGTTGGGGGAGGTCACACAGGTAGGCATTCGAGGGAGAATATCACCAGCTTGCAAAGGTGTGGAGGAGGGAGAAAGGGAAAGGATGTTCATGGAATGATGATGGACTCACACTGGATTTGTTTAAGACCAAAAAGCGGCTTAGCACCTCATTGTGGAGACTTTTGATTGGTCAACTGAAGAGTCTAGACTCGTTTCAGAACCAACTATTTTTTAGTATAGTATTAAGATACTCAGTCTCCTTGAGTTACATGCCTACTTTCCCTGGATGGGAAATGGTCTTTTTTGTGCCACATTATCTAATATAATGCCTTGCCTAGTGATGGTCCCAAAATAGTTGCTGATTTCTATTGAAAATATTAAATAGATAATGAGTATTTAATAGATTCTGAACAAAGAAATAGCTACATAGGGAAACCAGGACCTACAACAGGTTCTATTGCTTTTTTCAACATCCCTCACTCCCCTACTTACTAAGCTTAGATTTTGTGTTTCACCATTATAATCACTCCCTTGCACACACCTTCAACTGTCTGCCCCTCTCTCACTTGGCAAAACCCCAACCCTGGTTTTATCCAATTCTCACCTGCCTATTAATATGTCAATGCTTACTTGGGAGAAAAAAGAAGACATAGTCCAAGGCTGAACAAATTGGAATTAGAGTTTGGATATAACTCACTCACCACTCACAGGGGTTTCAGCCTGAGAAACATACACACAATGCTCTCCAGCCTCCTAGTAAACAATTAGTCATCTATTATTCAAACAATAAAAGAAAAAACAAACACCAAGCTCTAACATGTAAAGAGCTTAGAGGCCATACCCATCTGTACAAGAAAAAGCTAGACAAATGGAAGATAATTGACTTTTCTTGGAACCATCAGAGGACTGAGGTCACAGGCGACGCATTATCCTGAACTCTGGAGAGACTGATGTATCCAGAAATATAGCTCCTGAGATTTGCTTACATAGAATAGAAGCCATTGGAATCAATAAGCTGGTAGGAGCACTTAAATCATTGTTTTGATGAATTTCAGGCATCTGAGTGCAGACCTGTGTGACAGTAAGACACTCTGGTGAGTACCTGTGGTCATGGGATGGGGGAAACCATGCTTACATGGGCTGTCACTCCAGAAACCACATATTCCCATAGGGATAATCTGAGAAAAGTCCTCTCTAGTGTGGATGGGAGAAGACAAGAGTAAATATCTCCAGGCTTGCCCAGGCTCTCATCCCTAACAAAGGCCTAGTCTACAGGGGCAAAACCACCTTGCCCCTTGACCAACAAAGATGACAGCAAACTTATCAGAAGCCAAACAAGCAAAAAGAATGTGGAATGTTAAAAAGAAATTGCCAACCTAGAATTTTATATCCAGAGAAATTACCTTCAAAAGTAAAGGAGAGAGGAGGGAAGATGGCGTCGCTGTGAGAAGCAGCAGAGGCCCCCGTTCCCAGCCACGGACTCAATTTACAACTAAAATCCTATGTAACCAGCTTGAAAAACCAGAGAAACATACCTGAGTGGATGGAGTGCGAGTGGGGAGCACTGAAGAAACATCACGGAGCCCGGTAAGAGAGGGGGCGTAGGAACGGGGAGCCCCCCTGAGGCCTGTGCTGGGCTCCGAGCCTGAGGCTTGGAGGCTGCAGAGCTCCCTCCCTTTGGGAGTGCGGACGGCATCCAAAAGCGGGGATCCCACACCCGGAGCGACGAGAGGGGAAGGAGCGCCCCGCACAGGGCAGGGGGCCCAGGGGAGCGGTGAGTCCCAGGGGGACGGCACCTTCCTAGGAAACAGAGCCTCTAATGGCGGCCGGCGCCTTCCTAGGAAACAGAGCCTCTAACGGCGGCCGGCGCCTTCCTAGGGAACAGAGCCTCTAACGGCGGCCGGCGCCTTCCTAGGAAACAGAGCCTCTAACGGCGGCCGGCGCCTTCCTAGGGAACAGAGCCTCTAATGGCGGCCGGCGCCTTCCTAGGGAACAGAGCCTCTAATGGCGGCTGCGACCCGCGTCTGGTGTTCGGGGTGCTGACCATAGGGAAGGCTGTCCCAAGATCTGCGGCACCCAAGTAGTAAGGGACCAGAGGACTGTGCTGAGCACCCGCACACGGGGACCCTCTGCCTCCCTGTGGGGCAGTGTTTTGAGCCCCAGAAAGCACGGAATCTGTGTGGCGCGGGGGAGGGGAGGAGCCCTCCCACCCTGAGCTTCTGGTGGCGAGAGGCTGGGATCTGTGACCAGCCCTGGGGGCACCGTGGTGGCGCGTGAAGTCGCCCCAGCTTTGCTGACACCAGTGGTGCCGGGAGCTGCGTGGAGCTGACTTTGGGTCCCCTCCCGCTGGGCACCTTGGCGCCCAGGCGGCAGGACCACCTTGCAGGGCAGACTCTCTGCCTGTGTGTTGCTTTGTGTGTTTGTGAGCCTGATCACGGAACTGGTTCCCACCCCCCCCCAGCATGCACTGCGCGGATGGACCAGCGGAGGCTGGAATTGGGGTCTGCGCAGAAGATGGTATGAGGGGTGGGCCTGGTGCGACCAGCCAACCAGAGCTGAGCAGGGAGGGGCGGAGCCTGCCGGCCTCTCCTGCAGCCAGGAGCACGCCCCCAACAGGAAAGGGGCGGGTCCCGCTCACTGAGGCCCCAGACATAGTCCTGAGGGGGAAGGGAGAGCAGCTCACAGGAGGACATTACAGGAATAAGACTCTCAGGGACTGTTGTCTGGGAGCTGGAGGAAATGCTGAAAACCCCTGCTGGGGGCTGGGCAGGCAAAGGGCTCTCCAGAATGTGTTCTTAATCGAACCCACTGAGCCCAGGCTGCTGAAACAGCCCATATAGAAAAGGCAACAGGCTGAATTCAATCTGAAGCTGCAGCAGGACAGAGCCTGGGGACCTAGAATCAGAGGATAGGGAAGGGACTGAGGAGCTGGCAGTGGAGCAGAGACTAACTCCCGCAGAGTGAGCGCCTGACAGCGACACCTCTAAGGGGAGTGACACCCTGGGCTACACTAGCCACCCTGCACCCTAAAGACTCTACAGAAGACTCTGGAGCAAGACCAGGCAACTACAAGGTTGCAAAATAGCTGACAAGAGGAGGTGGTCCATGGAGAGCCTCAGATCAACCATCTACCTAAGGACACCAGAGAGAGAAACTAAAAAAACAATACTATTTACCATTGTAACTAAAAAAATAAGATACCTAGGAATAAACTTAACCAAAGATGTAAAAGACCTGTACTCGGAAAACTACATGACACTGAAAAAAGAAATAGAGGAAGATTTAAACAAGTGGGAAAATATACCATGCTCATGGATTGGAGGAATTAATATCATTAAAATGTCCATACTATCCAAAGCAATTTATAAATTCAATGCAATTCCTATTAAAATACCAACAGCATATTTCACAGGCCTAGAACAAACATTTCAAAAATTTATATGGAACCAAAAAAGACCACGAATAACTGCAGCCATCTTGAGAAAAAACAACAGAGTGGGAGGGATCACATTACCAGACTTCAAACTATATTACAAAGCCACTGTAATCAAAACGGCCTGGTATTGGTACAACAACAGGCATATAGATCAATGGAACAGAACAGAGACCCCAGAAATAGACCCACACCATTATGGTCAGTTAATATTTGACAAAGGAGGCAAGAGTATCCAATGGAGTAAAGACAGTCTCTTCAATAAGTGGTGCTGGGAAAATTGGACAGATACATGCAAAAGAATGAAACTAGACCACCAACTTTCACCATACACAAAAATAAACTCAAAATGGGTAAAAGACTTAAATGTAAGTCACAAAACCATAAAAATCTTGGAAGAAAACCTAGGCTGTAAAGTCACAGACATCCCACGTAGGGGACTTTTCACTGATACATCTCCTAGGGCAAGAGAAACAAACAAAAAAAATAAACAAATGGGACTACATCAAACTAAAAAGCTTCTGCACAGCAAAAGAAAACAGCCTCAAAATACAAAGGAACCCCATGGTCTGGGAAAACATATTTGCCAAGGATGTATCTGATAAGGGGCTAATTTCAAAAGTGTACAAAGAACTCATACTACTCAGCAAGAGGAAGACAACCCAATTAAGAAATGGGCAAAGGACTTAAATAAACACTTCTCCAAAGAGGACATACGGATGGCCAAGAGACACATGAGAAAATGCTCGACGTCGCTAATCATCAGAGAGATGCAAATTAAAACCACACTGAAGTATCACTTCACATCTGTCAGAATGGCTCCATCAACAAATCAACAAACGACATGTGCTGGCAAGGGTGTGGAGAAAGGGGACCCTGGTACACTGCTGGTGGGAATGCAGACTGGTGCAGCCACTGTGGAAAACAGTATGGAGTTTCCTCAAAAAATTAGAAATGGAGCTGCCGTTTGACCCAGTGATTCCACTCCTAGGAATGTATCCTAAGAATCCTGAAACATTCGTCAGAAAGAATATATGTACCCCGATGTTCGTAGCAGCACAGTTTACAATAGCCAAGATCTGGAAACAGCCCAAGTGCCCATCAGTAGATGAGGGAATAAAAAGCTGTGGGACATTTACACCATGGAGTACTACGCAGCTGTAAAGAGGAAGAATCTAGTACCCTTTGGGACAGTATGGATGGGCCTGGAGAGTATTATGCTAAGTGAAATAAGCCAGGCAGCGAAAGACAAGTATCACATGATCTCGCTTACATGTGGAATCTAAAGAACTTAATAAACTGATGAACAGAATAGATTCAATGACATGGAAGCATAGATGAGACTGACGAATGGAGGAGGGCGGGTGGGTAGAGGGGGAGAGAGTAACCAAAGAATTTATATGCATATATGCACAACCCAAGGACACGGACAATGGTGGGGAGAGGGACTGGGGAAGGGGAAGAGACGGGGTGGAATGAGTCATTGGGGAGAAAAAGGGACATCTGTAATATTTTAAACAAAAATAAAATTTAAAAAAAAAGTAAAGGAGAAATAAATATTTCCTCTGACAAACAAAAACTGTTGGTATTTAATGCAGGAAGAAATGATAAAGAAGTTTTTCAGAAGAAATGGTTTAGGTCAGAAACATGAATCTAGCCCGGCCGGGCGTGGCCCAGTGGTTGAGCGTCCACCTAGGATCCAGGCGATCAGGGTTCGATTCCCCGTCAGGGCACATGCCCGGGTTGTGGGCTTGATCAATGACTCTCTCATCATTGATGTTTCTATCTCTCTCTCTCCCTCTCCTTTCCTCTCTGATATCAATAAAGATATATTTAAAAAAAAGAAACTTGAATCTACACTAAGAAAGGAGGATCAGAGAGGAATAAGTGAAGGTAAGATAAAATATTTCACTTTTATTCTCAAATGTTCTAAAAGAAAACTGTTTAAAACAATCATAGTAATACTGTATTTTGTCCTTATAGCATAGGCTAAGTGAAATGAATGACACTGATGTCACAGGGATGGGAAATAGGAATTGGGGCTACTATGTTATGAGGTACCTGTACCGTTCAGGACACTGGAGGGAGAAGCAGAGGTACCTGTGCTCTCAGGAAACAGCTCATTCACTTTGTATTAGCAGCTCTGGTCCCAGCAGCTCTGTCCTCTGAATCAGTTTTCCTTCTGGTCTCCCTCCCTAGAAGCCGATAGGCTCCTGGCTCTTCCCATAAGGACACTGTGTTGACCTGTCCCACCATGCTACACTGGCAGGTCAGACTTAGGATTTGAGTCCAACAGCAGCTACCAGAATTCTTGAATATCATGAAAACGCCACACTTACTTTACATCCTATAATCGGGCTGCACTGGAAGCCTGTTTCTCAATCCTTCTAAACAGGCATGAGTTTCTCAACACCCCGTTTCTCAGATGAAACTAGCTCCCCTTTGAGTACTGACCTGGAGGGTACACTTGCAAAGCTCTCCCAGAATTAAAAAACAAAGAGATGAGAAAGATGATAGATGTAAAAGGACAGAGACCAGAGATCAAACCCAAGAATAGAGGGCTCCTGAGTGAGAAGCAAGAACAGTTAGCTTAGAATGAATGAACACAGGCATAGCTGAGGGAAACTGTCCCAACTGTGCCAAGACAGGAAAAAATAAATCTGAATATTTAAATGAAAAGAACTCTCTACATCACAGGAAACCACCATGAAAAAGGAACTCCATACCTAGGACATCCTAGCAGAATTTTGGTTACTTTATTTTAAAAAAATTAACTTTCCCATTATAAAAAGAATAAAGAATATGCAAACATATTCTTGGAAATTCAGATTAACAAAAGGAAGGTGATAAAAATCATCTACTGTACCACTACTCTGAGAAACACTGGTAACATTTTTATAGTTTTTTATCGTTCTGTTAATGTGCACGATGTTTTTTACATAATAGTGATTTACATGGAATGCATGAATTTATATTTTTCTATATTTTTTAAACACTTTTTTAATTAACAAATGAATACATAGTATTCATATGTCATAGTATGGCAGGAAAGTTGAAAACTAGAGGGAAACTATGAAGAAGGAAAAAGTTTACCCAGAATCTACTTATTCAGAATTAACCACAATTAATATTGAGATTATGTCCTCAGAGCCTTTTTATCTACAGCTGTAATTACACTGTATAATCTAATTCTTAAACATAGCTAACATTGAACATTTGGAGATTTAGATGGTAAATGATACAGAGGCTTATAGATGGTTTGCACAAAGTGATTCAATAGTCTTTCCTAATTAATAAAACCAAATACTCAGACCACTCAGGATGAGTTTTAAAGTGCAAGAGCTCATAGGATAAACATAGCAATTCTTCTGTTAGTCCCTGAGGTTTGAATAGTTTGGCCACTATATGCCACACTGGAATGTAAAGTATATGCTATTGTTTTGAGTTCTGTGGGGTAGCAGAGCTTGTGTGACAAACACATTTTCTGGTTCTGGGAAAGCCACAGAAATAGAAAAGGAGGAAACCTAAGGTCCAGGCCTTATTACTGCAGCAGACCTTACATTACCCAGTAAGAATCTGGACTTTGGAGTCCAGGCTGAATGAGGTCTTTTGTACTGCAACATCCTTACTGGGGGGGAGAAGCAGATGGAGGCTATGCTCAAAAGTTATAGCTCTAAATGCTCCCGTTGTTCAATGAGAAGAAATGGAAAAATCACCCAAGTACTCAGCAAAATAAGATAAAGAAGATTGAAGGAATAAATTAGTAATGATAAAAGCAGAAGCTCATGATTAATAAAATAAAAATATGTGAACTAATAAATCCACCCAAGAGCTGGTTCCTGGACGCTGGGTCAATTTGCCAGAAACCAATTCACTGGGAGTCAAGTCCTCCTTCTGCACAAGCTGAGGGCCTTGTGTTCACTTCAGAGAGAGAACAGAAGCAAACAAAAGAGTCATTCCATGTGCTGCCAGCCTGCTTCCACCTGAGCCTGTGCTGTCTCCTTTCCTATTAATCGGAATGAACTATCCACACTCCTAGCAAAGGCCAGCCCCCCTATCTGTATGCTCCATCTCTTTCCTTCTCAGTTTCTCAAGAACATCCCTCTCATGCATCATTATTATTCCCATCAGTGGACAAACATGCTATTAAGAGAAGCCCTCTTAGACCCTAGGTCTGTCCCCTTCCCCAGCCACTGCCCCACTCCTCTACCCTCCTTTACAAGGAAACCCTTCAGATGTCCATGATGTGTCTCCAGCTCATCGCCTGTCCTCTCATGAACCCACTACAGTCAGGTTGGGTCCCAATACTCCTCCCAAATAGCCCTTACCCAGGTCTCCAGTAATCAAGGCCATGTTGTCAAGGCCAACAGCCATTTCTTAGACCTCATTCACTCTACTTAGTGGCATTAGGCACAGTTGATCTCTCCCAGCTTCCTGAAACACATTCTTCCTTTGGCTTTGGAATTTTTCTCCTGCTCATCAGCCACTCCTTTTCAGGCTCTGCTCATCTCCCTGAACCCCCAATCTTCCCTAAGACTCAGTCCAGACACTCACTCCCTTGGTGGCCGCATCATGCAGTCTCATGACTATAATACCATCTCTACATGCTGACAGTGCTCATGTTTAGATCCCCAGACTGGACCTCCCCTCTAAACTCCAGACATGTACCCCCACCTGACTACTGGACACCTCTACCTGGTTGTCTAATGGGCATTTCAAATGTAAGCTCCAAACTTGAACTTCTGAATTCTTGCCCCTCACCCCCACTCCCAAATCTGCTCCTCCCTCAGTGTCTCTGAAATAAAAAAAGGCAACCTTCTACAAGTGTCCAGGCCAAAACCCTTATGGTCATCCTTGACTCACTGTTTTCTTTAACACTAAATCTAATGCCTCTGCCATTCTTGTCGGTTCTACTTTAAAGTTATACCCAGAATTCTACAGCTTCTCTCCACATCTACCACTTCACCCTAGTCCAAGCCCCCATCATTTCTCACCTGCATAGCTTCCCCCACCCCTCACAGCCTATTCACTGCAGGGCAATCACTCCATTCTTTTTAAACCAAGTCACATCATGTTGCTGCTCGGTTCAAAATCCCCCAATAGTTAGTTTCCTGTCTCTTTCAGAGTTGAAGCCAAAAAAATCCTTACAATAGCTCTACCTGCTCTGGCCCCTGAACTCTGACCTGACCCTTTCCCTCATCCCGTAATCATTGACCTCACCTTTGACTCCCTGCCTTGGTTCATGGTCCTCTGTGTTACTCCTTGAACATATAAGGCAGGTTCTTTGACTGGTCTAATAATTAAATTGACATAGGACAGATTAACAGGAGAAAAAGAAATTTTTATTTTATATATATGGGAATCCCACAAAGACATGAGACTCAAAGGCAGTCAGGCAACTGGGGCTTTTATCCTGAGCTAAGGAATAGGACCTGGGCTGCAAAGGGGAGGAGGGCCACTCGCGGGAAGCTAAGAACAGATGTTCCGTGATCAGATGTTTGCCCTGCCAAGCAGGTCTCTCGGATAAAAAAGTTCTCCCTGGTAATAGCTCTGTTTGGTGGATAGGCACCCTATCTAAACTCATTTAGGCAGTTAAAGGGGGAGGTAAAGAGCTTTTCCTGAGTCTGCTGGGTCTTGATTGCCTTAGTCAAAGTGATCCACGTGCCAAAGTGGCACATTTGGGCAGGTGTGTTCTGCTCCCCTTCACTAAACTAGATAAACTAAACGAGATTTAAGATATTACTTTAAAATACATAAACAGCCATTAGTGGAGCTAAAACCAGGCTTATATTTTTCAAAATAATGAGGAAGAAGACAAAAGGTAAAGCAAAATATAGACCCCAGAGCAAAACGAAGAAAACAAAGGAAAGCACTAGGGTGCTATGTTCCTGGGACCTGCCTGTCTTCACCTCGCACAAATTTCAAAGCGAGACTCAGTACCTTGGCGACTTACTGAAAAGTAAATGCTCTGCAGAGCTTTGGCAAGGAATAGATTGTAGACCAGACTTTGTGGGGAGATGGAGGGAGAGCTTACACTGCGCTCCACACAGCAAATAACCTAATGCATTCTAATCCCTCTTGGGCTCCCAAGCACCGAGTTTCACACCGTCTCAACAGTGCTTAGCAAAAACGAATAAAATATTAACAGACCTCAACAACGTGGATGAATCACAAAGACAGCATGGTAGGCCAAAGAAGTCAAAAACAAAAGAGCCTGTCCTGTGTGATTCCACTGATGTGAAAGCCTCAAGTAGGATAAAGCAGCAATAGAAAGCAGATCAGCGGTCGCCTGGGGTTGGGTAGAGGGCAGGGACCCAGCGCAAAGTGCTCAAGGAAGCCTCTTAGGATCTCCTGAATCCCGCGTCAGTGCTCAACCGCTGAACCACACCTGGCTGGGCGCCTCTTAGGGTAAAAGGCTGTTCTACAGACCGATTGTGATGATGTTGACACAGTTATGTACAATTACCAAAGTTCATCAAAACCATACAATTAAAATTGGTGAGGTTTAAAGTATGTAGGGGTACCTCAATAAAGAAAAAGGACGAAAAGCTTCATTCTCAGATTACCTAGGAAATAAATATGTTATGTATCAAAAATCTATGGACTACATCTAACACTTTCATTTCCAACAGGAAGAATAAAAATGAATTAGGCAATAAACTTAAGGGTGACAGAAGAAAACAACTACAAAATCTGGAGAAAGTCATTAAAGTCAAAAGTTAGACATTAATTTGAAGTAAAGAACCATAAGTAAGCCCAAAAGTTAGTTACTGTTAAAGAAAAATTCCTGGCTAACTTAATAACAACAGAGAAAGCACAGATATACAAAATTAGACTAATAAGGAGAAATAAACTATAAACAACAACAAAATCAAAGAATTAGAAGCATACTATGCACAGCTCTATATAACTACTTTGAATCTTCTTTAAAATGAATAGTTTTCACCCTGACCAGTTTGGCTCAGTGGTTAGAGTGTCAGCCTGCAGACTGAAGGTCCTGGGTTTGATTCCAGCCAAGGGCAGGTACCTCAGTTACAGGCTCCATCCCGGGCCCCGGTCAGGGCTCATACGGGAGGCAACCAATCAGTGTGTTTCTGTCATATTGATGTTTCTCTCTCCCCCATCCCCTGAAAAGCAATGGAAAAAATATCCTCAGGTGAGGATTTTTAAAAAAGAATAGTTTCCTATGAAAACACAGATGATCAGAACTGACTCAAGATTGAAAACAGACCAAGAACCACAGAAGTGTAGAAAGCTGTCAAAGACAGCCAGCCCTGCCAGTACTGGCAGTGAATTCATTCCTTTTGCACGCTAATTAGTCTCTTGCAGCAAAATCCTACTCTGAAACCTGCCAAAGACAATATAGGAAAAGAAATCTGCAACTCAGGCACTCTTAGCAATATTGAAGCACATTTCCAAGTTAAATATTAGCAGATATAATCCAGCAACCATTAAGACAATAGCACATTATTTGTTAATTGGCTCAATATTTGGAAAGGTATTATAAAGTATGTGTTAATAAAAGGATAAACAACAAAATAGTACTTGATGAAATCCAATATCCATTCCTACTGGGTGTTTTTTTAATCTTTAGTAATGATAAAAGATAGATATTTCCCATAACATATCCCTCTGCCCCATGCTTCATGATGCTGTCCTAGAAACAGCCCCAATTAGATGCAAGGAAAAGCAAGAGTGGCAGTTATTACCACTTTATTCACCAGGGTTCTAAAGCCTGACACAATCCAAATGAGAAGAGATCCAAATGACAAACCCAATACACAAAGAAGGAGGCCCTCTTATAACTTGTGGGTGCTATGATCCCATTCCCTGGATTTGAAAGGATCAACTGAAAATGTTTCAGAAACAATTAGAGAACTTAGTAAGGTGACAGGTTATGAAATTAACCTATAAAAAACAAAGGCTTCTCTATACTCAAACAGAAACCAGTTTAAAATACAATGAAAGAAAATATCCCCCATACGAGAGCAATAAAAACAAACATCATTTATATGGGCAAATTCTTGATATGAAATGTACATGATCCAGAGAAATGTAACTATAAAAACTCTGAGACACAGAAAATATTTGAATAAAAAATAGTATTAATAATTATTAAAAGATAAGCTGAGGTATATTAAAAATTTTTAAGAGTTTATTTGTGAAAAAAATCTGTTGGAATCAGGCAATTCCAAACTGGAAGTTGTTAGGAGCGCTGCACTGAGGGAGCTAGGGGAGAGACTTACAGAGAAAAGGTGAAATCAAAGTAAGGGAATTACTGGTTGGCTATAGCTTAAAGCACAGTTGGCTGTTTGTGATTTGTTGTCTTTAGCTTTTGATTTCATAACCTTGAGGCATTTACGGGCTAAGATTTTGGTTTGCTTATGAAGGTCACCACTAAACTTTATCAGTCTAATAACCTCCTCTTTTTTGTAATTATGGTCCAGGCACTTGCGAGGCTCTGTCGGGGGTTGTCTCGGGTAATCCTCCTATTAAGCCAATGAAGCAGGTTAATCCTGCTCATCACGGGGAGACATAATGTTATAAAAGAGTTAATCGTTCCTAATACAGACTGTCTTAAATGCAACCCCAACCAAAACAGCCAGTTGCTCACCATCTCCGCACCTGTTTCCTCAAATGTAAAATGGAGATCATAAAAGTTCTTATAATAAAAAAATAAATTAGTTAACACACGAATTTATAACAGCACCTGGCAGAGAGCAGGTGTGTAAATGTTAGCTCTATTATTATTATTGCCTACAAGAATAAACATATGTGAAGAACCAAGGAAATTCTGGGTTGGGGTGGGGAGAGAAGGGCAATGTACGTGAGCTAGTCCTACCAGATATTAAAATAAACCGTAAAGCTATGATAATAGTTGTTTAAAAGAAGAGGTTGAATTAGCAGAGATAAATGGAATAAAGAGTATAGCACTAAACTCAAGTACGTATGAGAATTCAGTACATTATTTAAAAGTGGCATTTCAAACCAATGGGGAAAATGTTATATAAGAAAATCTGTAGGGATAATCTCTTAACCATTTAGAGAAAAGAAATCGAAAGAATTCTTAACTTCTTTTCTTTTAATCAAAATTTCTTTTACATGAAGCAAAGATTTAGCTCTTTAAAATGCAAAGAAAAGCACTGTTTTCATGGGTGCATATATTTTTACAAATTAGGAACAGAG
This sequence comes from Miniopterus schreibersii, assembly GCF_964146895.1. NCBI lineage: Eukaryota > Metazoa > Chordata > Mammalia > Chiroptera > Miniopteridae > Miniopterus > Miniopterus schreibersii. The sequence goes on from NC_138110.1 coordinate 65,526,891, forward strand.
AAAAAGCTTTCCTGAATATGAACATGAAATCTAGAAACCACAAAGGACAAGAGAGATATGGCTACATAACAACTTTACATATCTATACAGCAAAGGTGTGCATGTCTCAAATTAAATCAAAAGAAAATATCTGTAACACATAAAAGAGACCAAAATTAACTTCTTAACATACAAAAAGTTGATGCAAATCAATAATGGGAAAAACATCTCATTAAAAATTTAGATAAATATATGAAGAGATTAATTACAGAAAAAAATACAAACGATCACAATAGAAAAAGTTTAATCTTCCAATAATGTAAATTTAAGCTACTAAATATAATTTTTGTGTGTGTCCAAATACCAAAGTTTAAAAGATTAATAATAAGTAATGTTGGCAAAAGGCTGGAGAACATGTATTCTCAACACTGGTAGCAGGAATACAAATGGGGGTTCTTTTTTGTTCAGAAATTTGACAATAGCTACTAAAATTTTAAGTGTGCCCACTTGTAAGGATTTGTCCAAGAGAAACACTAGCACAAGCAGGCAAAGCTATGTGAACGAGGAGGGGTATTGTATGGAAGTGTAAAACCTTGGTGTTGAAGAGGAACCTGAGGGGCGCCTGGTCCAAACTTTGAGGTCCACCCTAGCACAAGGCCCAGCAACACATCCCTGACACTCTGCGTGAGTGTTCCTCAGATCTCCATGATCAGCTATAGTAACATATAGACCTTTTCAAAGTATGAGTAGAAAATCTTTAGCAACTTATAAATATTGGACACACACTCCTCTTGAGTGCCCAAAAGCACTTTATTTGGAACCCTTAAAACAGCGTTTTTCAAGCTTCAATGCCCACATGAATCATCTGAGGATCTTGACAAAATGCAAATGCTGATGTGGTCAGGGATGGGCCTGAGACTCTGCATTTCTAACAGCTCCCAGGTAATGCTGGTGCTGCTGGTCCATGGACCACAGTTTGAGTAGCAAGGCTATCACACTCTACTTCTTACCTGTGGTCTGGTTATTTGCAGACCTGGCTTCACTGAACCTGTAGGCATCACTCCCTTGACTCTCATTTCCTACAGCTAGGCCCCACAGCCTTGCCATGCCCTTAGCATTGACCTCTTATATCCTTGCACCCAATCCCACTGTTTTCACCATCTGGTCTCCCACCGTACAGGCTACTAGGAGGTGGCTGCTGCTGCAGGTTCCCCTCTAACTTCTAAGTTCAAACTGTAGAAACTTGATGCTTTGGTGACAGAAAGGGCCTCAGATTGCTATTCAGGTTTGACAAATATATTTTTTCATCTAGAGGGCTAATGTCTCTGACCTTAATTATGCTATATAAAATTATTTCTTAATTCCCAAGGAATTTCCTCTCCTGTGTTCCCTCTCCCTCTTCCCTTTGACCTCACTACCACATAAATCTGTGCCTTAAAGGATTCCTTTGGCAAAAGTGAAAATAATTCTAAGTCAAAAGTAGGTAGCTCTGTTGGGTTTGAGTTTCAAACATGTAAACTCGGGTTCTTAATTATTTCCTTGGTGGCCATTGATTTTGCTACAAGACTACTCAGGACCAAGAGTAAAATGTAGGAGTGAGAGGTTGTGTGAAAGGGTTGGGGAGGAGAAGGAAGAGGGCCCAAGAGAGCTCCCCAGGGGAGGAGGCAAACCCACACCTGGTCCGGACTCGTGGGCAGAAGGGGGGTGAGCAGGAGCCCCCCCACACCGCCCACTCCTGAGTTCAGGGGCCACAGAAATGCTCCTTTGGGTGGTTTGTCACCTTGACTGGGGATTGTCTCACATGACAAGAAAGAAGGGGCCAGAGACTCTCCCCAGGTGTCAGAACATCACCCAGGGTGTGGCTTCCCCTCCCATCTCTCCAGCACTCTGGCATGTCTGGACCAGAAACAGTCATAACCATGTGCAAGGTGGAGGAAGGAGCCCCAGGGAATGAGGATTTTCTTAGAACCTCTCTCTAGCACGGTAATTTTATGAGACCCCCTCACACATCGGGGGTAATATGTCACCTTCAGGAGAGGGAACACAGGAGAGGAAATTCCTTGGGAATTAAGAAATAATTTTATATAGCATAATTAGGGTCAGAGGCATTAGCCCTCCTGTGCCCTGTTTGTACCTGCTTGGCAAATGTTCACAAGTACAGGCTCCTCTCCAGAGCAGGCTGCAAACACAGCCCCACGGCTTCTAGAGACGAACAGTCCTGGCTAGAGTTGTGCATTTGGGTGACACCAGCAAGTGTAGATATTGTTTAAAGCGATGAGTCTAAGTGAGGTAACTTGGGGAGAGTAAACAGAGGCCTTAGCTGTCGTCCTGGGCATGGATCCATGAACAGTAGGGAGGAGGCAGCAAGGGAGGCAGAGAGGCCCATGAGGATGAGAGAACCAGCCATGTGTTGCTCCAGAAGCCACGGGAAGAGCATGGCTGGAGAAGGCCAGAGTGATCAGCGCATGGAAGCAAAAACTGCACAAATAGGCAAACACAGGGTGACTGGGGGAGGAGACCACAGGATAACATTTTCAAAACTAGAAAGCTGATGGATGAGATATAAGTAAAGACTTTGATCCTAAGTGGAATCCTCAGCTCACACTGGGGAAAGCACAGAGCTACCTGGTTACACTGCTGAATCCCCAAAGGCTGAGAAATTGGTGATACCTGGTCCCCCGGGGCACTGGAGATGAAGGAAAAGCTGAAATTTGAAAATACTACATAATAAGCGGTCAGATCCCCAGATCTCCCTACTCTGTTTAGCCAGATCACTGACCTCTCCCCTGCAGGAGATGGACATTTATTTCCTGGAGAGGCTGACCAGAGGGTCCGTCAGGAGACACCAAACTCGGTGGACAGCAGGGTTCCCACACTGAAAATAAAGGAAGTATGTGAACATGAACGTGGGCGTTCGGAATGCCCAGATGGCCCTCGCCCGGCCTTGTTCCTCATTCAGGTCCCAGGATGCCAGCCACCAGCCAAATCAAGAAATGTTCCCAGCAAAAGGACTCAGACAGCTGAAGCCGCCAAGCCCCACTTGTACGGTCAGGGCTTCCAGTCAGCTGCTAGGTCCCCACTCTTAAATGTGAGCAGACAGCCAGACATCTGAGCAAAGCATCTACCACGAGAGACAAACCAAAACGGACTCAAAATAATCTACTGGAGGAAATGGAAACTGTGCAAGGAGAAAAAAACTTTAAAATAATATTATCCATGAAATGATAACACAATCCTATGAAGGGCATTGTTTCAGAGAACAAAAAGAATACTTAGAAATTAAAATCACAACAACAAAACTGAGGCCCAAAAGAGAAGAAATGCAAGATAAAGTTGAAGAAATCTCCAGAAAGTAGAGGAGAAAACACAAATGGGAAGCATGGGGGGGGGGGGGAGTAGCCAAAGAGATGCAAGCTGTTATATACATATTTTCAAGATAAACAGTAATTCTCACGTAAGAGCACTTGACAGCACCCCTTGTCACACATAGTTTATCCTAAATTCACAGGGTAATTGGCCTGGCCATCTATGTTTGCTAATTAGTTTATTCAGAGGAAAAATTAAATTGTCCTATCTTTATGGCAAGTGCTAGTTTTGCAGCTTGGAGTGAGACACCCACAGAAGTTAGGCTCTTGCCCTCCCACAGAAACTGGGAGATAGAGGTGCTATCTCCCTTGATATTTATGTTTCAAAGAGATGGGTCTCATGTATTGTGAAGACATTCCTGGGTCATAAAGCTGACAAGAGGTTTGTGTAGTTTATAAAGCGAATTACATACATATAATAGAGAAAAGGGAGAGAGTCTCTTATTTTCAATAGATAGGATTAGCCTTTTATTTAAAATTTTTATTTGTCCTTATAATGTCCTCCATCAAAATGAGAGCATAAACCAAGGAAGAGGAAAACAAGAGGCACCACAAAGAGGAGCCCAGCATGGAAGAGGCCCAGGGCATCCTCAGGATGGTGGAAGAGGGAGAATTTGGGATAATGGCTGTGCAAACAGGAGCAGTCAGAAAGTTGCAGGAGAGTCTTTTTCAGAAAGAAGGAAATGAGTTCCAGTTGTACCTGGATGCATTGACAGATTTAGACAACTGAAGAACACTAAGGGGTTGGATTCATGATAATACAAGAAATACATGCAAAAAATAATAAAGCAATTATTAACTCTTGGAAAACAAAAAGTTGAACAGGAAAAGAAAAACAATCATAGTTTATTACATGGCTCAGTTGTGAATGGCATTTTCAGATTATGGTAATTTTAATTGTAAATATTATAAAATTATATCTTCACTGGGATGATGAGTGGAGTCAGGAAGAGTAAGGGTGAATATGGGGGGTTGGCAAGGAGGAAGGGCAAAGAGATAAATGTTCATTTTCTATAATGAGATATCAAAAGGTAACGTTTATAACTGAAAAGTCAAGGAAGAGCAATGGAAGCATGTTATTAGGAATATAGGGATAAATACCAAAAGTAATTAGCTAAAAGATAAATTTGAGCCCAGTTAACCACGAGGGCATCCTTCTTGGTAGGTATCTTCTTTCTCAGAGTCCACAGAATAAAAACAATTTCTCATAAAGTTCTGACCAGAAAAAAATTATCAACTTTCTATACTTTCCATTCTTTCTATCATAATTCCACATATTTCCCTGGCTCATTTACAAAGGAAAATATCTTTAGACTATTCCAGGTGACTACAACAGCATTCACCAAGATTACCAGAAACACAGGGGCTAAAATCAATAATAGGAATAGCTGGATTTCTTATACAAGTAAGCAAGAGAAAAGAGACCAAGAAACCAATAGGCAATGACTTGAAAGAGTTTTAGGAAATGGCTTCTTCTCACTTTGTCTCTTGAGGTTCTTTGTAAAAACCAAGATTTCACATTTTGATTTTATAGCTATCAATAAGCTTTACTCATTAGTTAAAATAATTAAATATCATTTCGCTGATCAAATTTGCAATGATTAGAAAAAAGTAATACTATGTGAGGAGATTCAGAACTTACTGGGAGTATAAATTGGTAAAACCACTCTAGCTGCATGCTTCAAGAGCTTACTTAAAAAGGGGTGCCCATCCTTTGTGCATGCTCTACCCCTGGCAACTTATTTAGCTGCAAGAATGTTCTACGAGCCACATAACAGAATGCTATGCCAAGTGGTATTGTGTAATATTTTGTTATGTAGGGCAGGGGGTGATTCCTAGGGCAAAATTATGGTTATATTTGGATAAGTAAAAATATATATATAAAAGTAATTTGAAAGGGGTAGAATTATTAATATTTTTATTTTCTTTATGCTTATCTATATTTCCTATAAAAATTATATTTTCTATGGATATAATATAGAGAGAACATTATTGCTTTTGCCAAAAAAATTATTATTAAAAACTATTTTAAAATTTATGATCATAAAAAGGAAGAGGGAGAAGTAGCTGTTCTAAATGCTGCTGCACGAGGCCTGGCTGCCTCCTGTGCGGGTGTTGTCACCTATTGCTGCGTTATAACACACCGCCTTTTAGTGGAGCTGGGCTGAGTTGGGTTTCTTTTCCTTGGTCTCTAATACTCTATCTCAACTTTGCATCATCTGGGGGTACTGGCCAAAGAAAACCGAAGATTGATTTGTAGTGTTCCAGAACCTCCACCTCCACCATCTGAAGCTTTAAGACTTGCAGGGATAAACTCAAATTCTCAACATCTGGACTGGTTAAGACCATCTTCTAGTATTGGTGCAGCAGGGTTAAATAGGGCCTCCTTGCCATCTCAGACCATGGCCAAGAAAGCGGAGGTGTGGGTTTGGGTTTGAGCCACAGGGATGACACTCCACGCTCATGTACAAGTCTTTACTTCCCCAACATAGGATTTAAATCGGTCTGGAGACCTGACTTCATTCCACACAAATGATGGTTTCTGACTCTTTCTTTTCTAACCCTTGAGTCTCTGGGCCCCTCCTACCCCAGGGATCACTTCTCCTTTTCACTCTCAAGGTACTTCTCCCCGTCAGAAAAATCAGAAGCCAAATATGACCGAGCGTAAACCAGAGTTTTCAGAATGATTTTTTAGATTGCTTTACATGCAGCATTTCCAATCCTGGTTTGTCTCATTTCACTTACTCAGTAGAATAAGAACTAACACTCCTGAGTAGGAGCTGTGACACGACCTCCAACCATTTTTACTTTCAAATTGTTAATTTGCCACTCAGTTTTGTTTCCACTGTATGCCAGAACTGTTTTGTGTCTTTTGTCCCTCATTTAAAAAATGTTCTGGCATTTTCCATTGTTGCCCCAGTCAAGCAATTATAACTGACATAAAGCTAGTCCTAACAGACTCATAGACACAGAGAACAGACTGATAGCTGCCAGAGGGGAAGGGGATCCGGGGCTGGGTGCAAAAGGGGAAGGGATTACCAACTACAAACTGGCAGTTACACAACAGTCACGGGGCTGTAAAGCATAGCACAGGGAGCATAGTCAATAATATTGCAATGACTGTATGGTGCCAGGGGGATACTGCAAATACCGGGGGGATCACTTTGTAAAGCATATGATTGTCTAACCACTATTCTGTACAACTGAAACTAATGCAAAATAGTATTGAATGTAAACTGTAATTTAAAATAAAGTGTAAAGTTTATTAAAAAAAAAAAAAAGCCAGTCCTGTTTCCAGTTCAGTCTTAGCATAAAATCACAGTCAAAGAAATAACAGTCCATCAGAAGATGAAAACAATTAAGCTCTTTCTGTGCCTCTCAAGAAAATACCACAGGAGGAGTACACAAAATTCCTGAAAACAGAGTAGTGAATAGACGCTGGGAGAGTTAGAATTCTAATGCGTGAGACACTGACAGTAAGTCACCAATGTGCCTTAAGGAAAGGAACATTGCGTTCAGAGCCACTGGCGGGGAAGCTGGCCCTGGCTGGCAGCCCTCAGAGCAGAAAGAAGGTTCCAGCTGACCGGGAAGGCACAGAGGGGGCTGCCAGGTGGCATGCACAGTGCTTGAAGATATGCTTCCCAAACCCAACATCGGAGAAAATGACACTACAAAACATATTACAAAATGATTGTTTGAAAAGCTAATACCATTTTGACATATTTTCACATATTTTCACACTTTTTCACATAAAAAATCTTGAATTGCAATGCAAATTTTCAGAAACCCATCAAAAGCAAGGTCCACTCATAGTGTCGTTGAAAATAACCTCCACATGATGACAGCATAAGCAAAATGTGTTATTATTAGAGGAGATGGGGAGAAAACCAGAGAGGAAATATGCTTCCTTCATAAATCCTTCTTTATTTTTATTGGCCCCACTTAGGCAAGTAAAGAGCTGAAGGTCTTGAATGTGAGTTAAAAGTTGGAGCACTGAAGATAGATTAGGGGAACATCTGTGTTCTTTGTCTACTAATGTAGGACTAGTCCCCTGCAAAGCACCTTCGCCTGCCCAAGGATTTCAGGAACACAGGAGGTATGTTGTGTGCATTCATGATGATCAAGTTTCTTTCTCAGGCTCCAGGGCTGTGGGACCTGGGGCCTCCTCCAGGGCCACTTCAGTCCCCACTGCTGAGGTTCTGGAAGCCATAGGATGCCTGAGGGCCTTCCAACACTATGGCTGCAGTGCCCAAAGCAGAAGTAAGAATACCTGTTCTTTTGCCTCTGTTTCACTAGAATCCCAGAGACTTTTAAGGTTCATGTAGTAAAAATACTTTCCATTTTACCATTCATAACACCCCCAACACAGAACTGAGACAGACAAATACAAGGGACAAATTCCCTGCGCTACTAGGCCAAACTTGTCTGGTTGGCATTTCTCCCCTCAGACAAACCTTCTCCCTGGGGGTTCCTGGCAGGCAGTGCCCACCAGGGTGTCAGGCCCCTAATGGACTCAGCTGTGATCAGACCAGGACACAGCCCAGGCTAAAGTGATACACCCCATCCCCTGCCCTGCCCTGCCCTCCAACACAGGGCCCTCCCCCAGCTGGACAGACATGTCGAAGTTAAACCCAGGACCATGAGAACCCATGGAACCTGGCAGAAAGAAGCAAGCATGGCGTCAGAGGGCTAGCTTCTTGGGCTGCAGCTGAGAAAAAAGTGCTGCTCTCAGAGCAGAGTGACACAGAATATGTCTTGAAAACAAGACAAGGGTGTTTTTGGCAAAGATGAACAGATTAGAAACAAAAGGCCAGACACCCTGCTCTGTACCATTTCCCAGAACAGCCTCAGAAAAGCAAAATAACACTGAAATCCTTTCACACTTGCAGTGGGACCCCGTGTGTCTCCCTACCACACCCATGCCGTATCCCAGATAGCCACGACATCATTTATTCCCACAACTACATGCTACAGTACCTTCCTCCCTTAATTGGCACTTGAGTATTTCCTGGGGAATGCTCAGATGACTTTCTCCTTTCCTAGTGCTTGCTTTCACACTATCATTCAGAGTTACAGCCTTTCTTCCTTCTCTCTACAAGCGTCAGACATTTATGAGGCATAAATGAAAGAAAAGTAGGGAGGGAAAAAGCAGTTCAGTATTTTATCATGCTTCTAATTCTATTTGTGCAGTGTTTGGGGATTTTTTGCAATGTGCCATTTTTACAAATCAAATTTTTTTTTTACAAGTCAATTATTTATGTGATTTTTAACTGCATCCTTTCCAGGAGTACAACAGAGTCTTGCCTAGTTCAAGGCTGTCAGTAACCAAATATCCTGTTGTATGTATAATGTCGAAGCACCATGGGCATTTGAAATAGCAACTCTTAATAAGAGAGGAAAACTACAAAACCAGTCTTACTTTGGGGCTCACCAAAAGTCTACACTGATATTTGGGTGGTTTATTTGGGAGGTAATTTCAGGAAGCATAATGAGGAAGTGGGAAACATGAGACAGGGAAGGAAGAAAAGCCGGGAAAAGTGGGGCAGTTACCCCTGTGGGCTACTGGGTCTACATCCAATGGGGGACCTTCTGGGAGATGATGGGCACACAACTCAGATCATCCAAAACACAGGATGGGGAAGCTGAAGCATTGGCCCACCAACTCACATCTTCCAGTAGTGAGAATTGCCCTGGGAGCCCTGACTCCCTACATTTTGGTGGTGCTCCTGTTGAAGGCAAGGCAAGCTGACATGGTACCAGAGAAAGACCTTAGGCAGAGAAGAGAGATGCATCCTGAAAACCTGTAGAGGTGAACTCAGGTGGACCAAATGGATGTAGGATGGAGCATGAACAGCATCTGCCATGACTCTATTGGAAGGTACACAAAACCTTCTGCGTAAACAGATTCATATTTTCCTGATTTGGGAGTAATGTATTTTACGTAATGCCTTAGCTCAGGCTGCTATAACAAAACACCACAGACTGGGTGGCTTAAACAACAGAAATTTATTCCTCACAGACCTGGATGCTGGGAAGTCCGAGATCAAGGTGCTTGCCAATCCAATTACTGGTGAGAGCTGTCTTCCTGGTTTACCTTCTGGCTATGTCCTAACTTGTCTGAGGGAGCAATCATCAATCTCACATCTCTTCTTACAAGGTCACTAATCCCATTCATGAGGGCTCCACCGTGACCTAATCAACGCCCAAAGGCCTCACTTCCAAATACTATCACATTGGGGATTGGGGATTAAACCAATCCCCAATTAAAATATGAATTGGGGTGGGGAGGGACACACACATTCAGTCCCATAGCACATAAAGATGCCAATCTTGCCCAGCCGGGTGTGGCTGAGCGGTTGAACATCAACCTAGGATCCAGAAGATTGAGGTTCAATTCCCTGTCGGCACATTCCCCAGGTTGTGGCCTTGATCAATGATTCTCTCATCATTGATGTTTCTCTCTCTCTCTCCCAATCCTTCACACATTTATTCATAAATGCAATGCCATTCCAATAAAAACCCTAACCATTGAGTTTCTTGGAATTCAACATAATTATGAAATTAATCTGGAAGGTGAAGTGAGTAATGTGGAAAAAGGGGCCACATACTAAACCTGACAAGCTCAGGGGAGGCCTGCATGGTGGCCTTGCAAACTCAAAGACCTAAAGTAACCACATAGGGTGGTCCAGATTAGTGGCAGGTAGTATGTCCTAGGCCTGTAGCTTCCTTGACAAAGGTGGATCTTTACCTTAAGAAAAGACAACAGAGCCTGCCTGTTGTCTTTTCGCACTAAGATAACATACCTTTGAAATGTCAGAGTGGTTCTTTTCCAGGCCCGTTGAGGCACAGCTGCCTGCCCCAGAGCAGGAGATAAGAGAACCCCTCATTGTTATCTTGCTTCCCGCAGACCATCTCTACATGCTATAACTGTTAATTAACTATCCTGTACCCACCAATGTAAAAGAAGTATGTGTTTCTCTCTTTTGCCTTTTTATCCAGTCCCAGAGATTTCCCCACTTTGCTTTGTCCCGTCTGCTTAATCTAGCATTAATGGATTCTGTGTAACCCTCCTTACATCTTCTCCATTTACTCTAATGCAGCAATTTTCAGCCAGTGTTTAAACACGCAATACCCAACTATTTAGTCAGGGGACTGACCTCCTTTCCCTTAGATCGTCAAATAAAAAAGTTGCAACCACCAACACAATAGCCATCCTGTGTGAGTGAATCAAAAGTATACTGATATTTCTAGTCAGATTGGCAAAAAATATATATTTTTGATGTGCCACAGAATTTTAGTAGTTAATTTATGTGTTTCATGAGATGAAAAGGTTGAAAATTGTTGTTCTAATGTATAAAGTAAGTTGCAAATCTGCCATTCCCTGGAGAATTTTCTCAATCCATTGAGATTTTGCTTCCTGGCAATTGTCATCAGTTTGGCTCAAATAAAGTCATAGATTCTCTATAGGCTTGGACATTTCTTACATCCACAGTAAAAATATCAGATTCTCAAGCAAAGAGATATTTCTCCTACCAGGTGTTGAAGTACCTGATAAAGCTGTTACCTGCCTCATATATTAGTATGCATTTGGGTTTAATAAAGCATGAGAGGAGAAGCCTCTCCCCAGTAGCATCCCTCCCTAAGCTGTATCAGTTTGCTTTCTTATGCCTTATGCAGAATCGATGTAAAAGGAACGTAGCTGTACACACCAGGAGAGGGGTGAGGGTGGCAGCTGACTGTTCACCAGTGAGATATTATGATTTATAAGAAATATAGCCTGGCTGACGTGGCTCAGCGGTTGAGCATCAACCTACAATCCAGGAGATTGAGGTTCAAGTCCGGGTCAGGACACATGCCCGGGGTTGCAGGCTCCATCCCCAGTATGGGGCATGCAGGAGGCAGCCGATCAATGACTCCCTCTCATCACTGAAGTTTCTCTCTGTCTCCCTTCCTCTCTCTGAAATCAATAAAAATATATGTACATATTTAAAAATAAATATATATTTGTTCATTCAGATGACCAAAATATATGTATCATATATATTTGGTCTTCATCTATGGTTCCCGGCTCACAGCTCCCATAACTCTTGGGATTTCCTGTGTGATAAGGCAATGGGAGCAGTTTTCATCATAATACTTGGTCTCTTGGCCTCAGTTCCTAAAATCATTTCAGAACCATAAAGGTGAAATGGGTATCTCATTAGTCATAACAAGCCCCCTTCCACCACAACTGGGTTTATATTAATGAGATGACTTTTAGAAAGCACCTAAGGATAGGAGCTGGTTGCCAAGGAAACCAACTATGAATAGAGGATAGGAACTTTCAGTTTCACTCCCTGATTTCCAGGGAGGGGACTGGAGATTGATTCAGGAAACTTGTGGGTTGGTGAACCTATGGAGATTTGGGGAGAGTGTCATGCCTGGAGAGGGCATGGAAGCTTCATACCCTTTCCCCATACCTGGCCCTATGCATCTCTTCCATCTGGCTGTTCCTGAGTTATATCCTTTTATAATAAACCATTGAACCAGTAAGTAACATGTTTCTGTGAGTTATGTGAGCCACTCTAGCAGATTAATCAAACCCAAGAAGGGAGGGGTGTCAATGAAACCTCTGATCTATAGCAGTTGGTCGGAAGCACAGGTAACAACCTGAATTTGCAACTGACATCTGAATGGGGTGGGGGAAGGGCTGAGCAAAGTCTTGGGCGACTAAACCCTTAACCTATGGGATCTGATGTCAGACTTGAGTTGAATCATAGGACATCCAGCTATCATCAGAGCATTGCTTAGTGGTGGTGGAAACCACACCACACCCATGTTGGAACTGGGTGTGCTGGAATCATTTTAGTTGATGACAAGAAAAATTACTAATGCTGCAGGAACTGACAGTCTAAATACAGGAAAGCTCCAGTTTCCAGAACAATAAAACAAGTCGGAAGCCAAGCCTTGGTGGGAGACAAAGGAATGCTGATAAAAATCAGTTTGTTCTATAAAATCTGTGATGCAGAAGAAAGCAAGTAAAAGACCCCAGTGTGGCAAAGATTCTCGATGACCTCACACATAACTAAACAGAGAAAAGGGAAAAACCCTGGTGGAGCCAAGGGGAAAATAGGTACAAGAGTAAAGCGAATGGCTGGGGGAGGCAACCACACTTAGGACATGTTCTACTGATTTTCCTGGGCACCTACCAACTGCAGAGCTCTCCTCCCAAGGATTTACAACCTAGTTCAAGACTGAAAGATAAATAATGGGGCCAACCAAAATGAGGCTGGATGGTACAAGCCAGTTGCTGCCAGAGCAGGAGTAAGATGGTTGAGTTTGGTGGCACAATATGGAAAGATTTCACAGAGGAGGACCCATCTGAGCTAGAACCTCACAGAAGAGAGACAGAGTGAAGAAATTCACGGCTGAGGAAACAACTTGAGCAGAGCCTCAACATGGCACTTTCTTCTTTGCGGTTATCATCCAAGCCCCGATTTTGAAAACCATCTATATACTGACAACTTCTAAATACACATCTTCAGCACCAACCCTCCCTCCATCCCTCCGAAACCTTCTATATTGAGTTCCAGAACCCCCAAGGTCACCCATTGGGGTGTTATATACACATCTCAAACTCAACATATCCAAAAGGGAAGGAACTTCCCTAAATTTTATTCCCTCTAAAACTTGGTCTTGCTCCATTTTTGACCATTTTAGAATCCACCTCCCCCCCCCCCACACACACACACACCACCACCACCACCCCAGATCAAACCATTACTTCCTCTCCTTAGACCACTGCAAAAGCCACCTACCAGGTCCTGCTTCCATTTTTGCCACATACAACAACCAGAGTGGTCTTTTAAGAAGGCAAATCAGATCATGTCACCCCTGCTGAAAGCTTCAAGAGCTTCCTATCACACTTAATTAAATTCTAAACACCTTGACATAGGCTCTTAGGACCTGGTCACTTTCTATGTGGTTTCCTATATTCCCTCTGATGTCTGAGGTCAGACTGAACTGTCTGATTCACACCAGGTGCTCAATAAATTATTTGTTGAATGAAATAATTCTCATTTTGTGGGTAGGTAAGATAAATTTCAAGTTTCACTAGTTTAGCTTCTTCATATTTGCTGAGGAGACTCTAGGTAACGTTGACAAATAATTTTGAGGCAGGACACAGGAGATGAGAAGTGAGTCTTCCAGAGAATGGCTTGATGTGGAGCTGACCACAAGGCCGTCAGACAGGCCCCAGAGGACAAACCCTCAGGCCTACTCCAGAAGTCCAGAAAATGGCCTGCCTTGTGTATACTGGGATACGGTGGTTACGGTGACAGGAGAGGAGATTGTAAGTGGGGTTGGGATGAGGAATGATGTGGGGCCATTTGCGAAAGCTTCCTTCTGCGGGCCGCCCACCCTGGTGCCGTCCATAAGGTCAGTGGAAGCCCCTAAGGACCTGCAGGCCAGACCACTAACCCTATTATGGCAGTTTTTAAAAAATCACAAATTCTCTGGTACTCTTGCCGCTGAGAGATTCAACCTATGTCCCCTGCCCTTGAATCTGGGTGGGCACGTGACTCCTTTGGTCAACAGCATACAGTGGGAGTGAGGCTATGTGATTTCTCAGACCAGGTGGGAAGGGGCAACATAGTTTCCCTTTTGTCCGCTGAAGCTCACACTCAGAGGCCCACGAAGCCATGTAAGAAACCCATCGAACCTGAAGCAGCCAGGCAGGGAGGAAGCCAGGCCACGTGGGGAGGCCACGTGGGGAGGCCACGCGGGGAGGCCACGTGGGGAGGCCACGTGGGGACACGTTGATCAGCAGGGCTAGTCCTCAAGTCCAGGTGTCAGTCATGCAAGCAAGGGAGCCTTCAAGTGAGTCTGACCCTCAGCTCTCGAGTCACCCTCAGATTCAGAGTCTTCAGGCATCCTGGGCAGAGTCAGGTCCCCACTGTGCCTGTGGGAATCCCGGGCCTACACAATCCGCCAGCAGAAGGAAGTATTGTTTGTTTGGGGGGGGCTGCCACCCAGCAGTAATACCCAGAATCGGGCATAGGGCCATCTCTTTGGACTCCTTCATCCCTGCCTGTTTGAAACCCTCCCTGCTTTTTGAGCCCTTTCCTGGTGAGAGGAAGGAAGCAGAGCGTTCAGCCAGTAGGCACACGGTTCTTTTGAGAAAAAAGCTGAGTTTTTCCAGAGGTTTGGAAGGCAGCCCCTCATCTAGTCTGATCTGCTCACTCACTCGCTCCAGCTCCAGACTCGGGGGCTGCGCTGCCCCCATTTCGCCTCCCAGCGAGCCATCCCTGAGGAAAGGCCGTAAGGCTCTAAAAGTCCTGTCAACATAACCGTTGAGCGAGACGGATGGAGAGAAACGCAGGCCGGCATGGCTGCCCAACGCTTATTTCTAACCGGCAGAAGCCCAGCTCTCTGCGACGGAGGCCTCTCCCCGCAGCGGCCGCGGTCCGGGCTCTCGCTTCCCGGCGGGTCTCTCGGCGCCGCCCCCGCGGCTGCTGCCGCCGCCCCCGCACCACGCGGCCCCGCCCCAGCAGCGGTGGCCCGGGGGACGCGTATCTCACCCAAATCCCATTTTGAAGCCATTGGCCCTTCATGAGGGGACTCGATGTCCCATTCTTCCTAGGACAGTGCTGGTTTTTGCCCCTTTCACTCTCAAAAGCACCCCAATTTGGATAATAATTTATACATGTCCCCCCCAACCTTACCGCCTGTCCTTCTGTCCCCTCACCCCCGGCCATCCTCTACAGGAGCCGCTCCCCTGATTCCCCGGCAGGGGTAATAGCAAGACCACAACAGCGTTGTAGCGCGCGGAGGGGGCTTGTTCCACGCGAGCACGGTCCTCACTCGCGACTACCGTAACCTAAGCCACCCGTTTTGCATGTAACAAGGGGCAGAAGCGGCGAATGAAGGAACAGGTGATGGCTAGAGCCCTCCCTAGGCCTCCGATGTTAATGATTTATATGAAAATTTGTAAATATCGGGCTCAATCCAGGGCAGCAAAAATGATTCCTCCTCAGAAATCTCTGGTGACCAAAGCTCCAGAAATTGCTCTCGTTCCCCAACGCTCCCTCCCCTCGAGTATTCCAGGAGGGAACGGGGGCCTTGGGGCCTTGGGCAGAATTCCCTGAAAGGTGACTCTTACAGTCCAGGAGCAGCGTCCCGGAGCGACGCCTCTGGGAGGAGCATCAGCTCACAGAAAGGTGCAAACGAATCGCAACCTCGTTGCTTTTCAGGTGACTCAGAGCCCGCGGCCCCCCCGCAGAGCTGCACCTTCTCTGGGCACCCGGCGGCCCGCCCCCTAGAGCGCCGCGCGCTGATTGGGCCGCGCGGTGACGAGGCCGCGCACCGCCCGCCTTCCCCGCCCCCCGCACCTCCTCCGGGCGCTGCGCGCCGCCCGCCCTCCCCGCCAGTCGCTGACAGCCGCGGCGCTGCGAGCTCCACGTCGGGCAGAAGCAGGTAAACGGCCTTGGCATCCTTTGAACTGCCGGCGGGGCACTGGGGGCCGGGGGCCTGAGACCTGGGATGCGCGGGCGCGCCGCGGAGTCCGGGAGTGAGAACCGGGCACCCGCAGGCCGCCCCTGACCGTGGGCAGGGCGGGGGGGCTTAGCGGAGGGCGCGCGGCGCGTCGGGCCTGCCCGCGGGCGCCTCGCTTTCGGTGACGCAGCTGGACCGTGCCTTTCTGGCTAGGAAAGCCCCTTTCATTCCGAATGGGGGCTGAGGGCGCGCCGGCCGAGTCCCCTCGGGAGGGCTGTGGGTGGTACCGGGGTGCCTCCCCGCTCGCCCACACACATCCACACACGCACAGGCGTGTCCACGGCGGGAGCGGGATGGGCCAGACTCGGGGCTAGAGGGGCTGCGGGTCCGGGGAATTGGGGGCGATCACCACGCGCAAACGCGGTCGGGGAACCCGAGCCTCGGCTGGGACACCAGGTGAGGGGAACCAGGGAGAGGCGCTGGGGTCCTTGGGGCTCCTTGCTCCGCGCCCGGTGACCGCCCCTTAGAGCCGGAGGGCAGAGGCCCGGGCGCCGACTGGGATCCCCCCTGGCCAGGCCCCGGCCTTCCAGACGCCCAAGGGTGCGCGGGGTGGGGGAGGGGCGCCGCCAGGGCCTGGGCGCCCCCAGCCGCCGCGGAGAAGCGGCGCCGCCAGCCTTTCACCTGGCCAGGGCGGTCCCCGGGGAGGCCTCTGCCAGTGGGGCTCTGGCAACCGCCAGGCTACCTACTGGGGCCTCGGCGGGGAGGGGTGGCGGAGCGGCCCTGCCCTACGTTTGCTGGCGGAGGACGTCAGGCCCCCGGGGACCAAGGGCCTCCTACGCGCCCCAGGCGTGGCTGACCCGCAGCCTTCGCTTTTCATTCTTTCCTGCTTATCTGGAAGGGGAGAAGTCGACCTGAGGTGGGGGGGGGGGGGCTCCGAGGGAGGGGATCCGAGCCTGGCGGCGGCCCTGGAACAACCATCTTCCGCCACCTGTGCGAGAGGTGCCTTCACATTTGCTTATTAAACAATGGGGAGAAATCTGTCATTACTGCCCCTTTTTTTGTTGTTTTCCATTGACTCTTTGCCATAGCAATAGCAAACAGATTTTTTTCATTGTAAACCTACCGCCATCACGTCCACCCTAACCATCTCAAAGCATCTGCTGTCTGGTTTTCGTTTCATTTCCTTATCTTTAGATTCATACACAACAGAATGCAATTGCCCCGCCCTGCTCCTGGTCATCCAGGATCATCTGATGTACTCAGAGCATCACGGTTTAATACGCAGTTCTCTGCATGCTGAACATTTGAGACGTTTCCCTTTCCTTGCGAAAAACTCCACATAGCATAGGATTAACGATTTTCACAAATCAAATTATCCAAGTAAGAACAGAAAATTGAATAAAAATGTCGGAATTCTGGAAAAATTAACCACTTGCTCAGATGTAAAGAAGAAAATCAGTGAAAAGGAACGTTTTTACCTACACAAACACTGAGGAGCTCTTATAATGAAAAAGTACTAACTGGAAGGGGAAAGAAAGCAGAGCTAGGATGTGATTTGTGTATTATTTGTACCTGACACAAGTTTTTCATGCTTGTGAAAGGAAAGTGCCAAGATTATAATAGATAAGTGGTGAAATGATGAGTCATTTACAGAATAAAATACAAATTAAAGCAAGTCTGGACTATCATTTTACATATGTCAACCACAACAATAACTGCAACCCCTGAAATTTGCATATTCCAGTTATCAGGGGAGGTGGCAGGGCTTTGAGGTGACAAAGCTCTGCAACTAGCTTCATGACTTTGGTTACCTAATTTCCTACTCCTTCTTTTATCCATTCATAAAATAGAGGAAATGATACCTACTTCCAGAGCTTGTTAAAGATTAACCATCTATGCAAAATGGACCATTGTTATATATACCTTTATTCTTTTCCTGGTGACATCCCACTGGGGACGTTGTGAATCGGTACAAACTTTTTGTAAAGCAATCAGGCCATGCATTAAGAAGTTAAAAGCCGTGACCCAGAAATCCCATTCCTGGGAATTTACTTGCAATGGAAGAACCAAATGAGAAAAATAAAATGAAAAGCTCTATGCAGGCACATATTTGGGGCAGAATTACCTAAAGTTAGAACCAACTAGGAAACAACCTGAATGTGTAACAGCAGAGCAGTAGCTAAGAAATCATGACTGAAAGGAACTTATGTAATCATCAGAAGTCATGATTTAGAGCCTGTTGTGGTACATGGGAAGAAGCTGACTGGTCCAAGTGCAGGTTACTAAACTATCTACTTATTCATAATGAATGCATATGTGAAAAATCTGAAAGGAAAAGCAAAAACAAGAAAGTTAATAGAAATCATAGGTGGTTTTAATTTTGATGATGTATTGCCTTTCTAAATAAGTAATTATTAAAATGAAGTGAGTTCAGTTTTCTGTGTGTGAAAGAGAGGGAGCTCAGAGTTGTTTGCTTTTTTAGCTGACCTCATTTCTTTTTTCAAATGTTTTTCATTGTTTTCTGAAATAGGTTTATTAGTGGCTTAGAAACTTATATAGTAAGCTTTTCTTTTAATGAATCATATCTTAGATTTACTTATCAATTCTAGTTGTTGTTTTTTCTTTTTGTTTTTAAGGTCTCCTGAATATATTTAAAGACAACAATTTCAGCCAAGCCGAAGCATTGTCTTCCTGGAGGCACAAATCCAGCTTAGCTGAGCCACGACAGATGTACGTACCCTGTGGAATCTCTTTGGTCTTGTGATGGTTGATAGTCACCAGTTGTCTCAGAAAATAAGGGTCTGGAAAGGCTATGATCACAAGCTCCTGCTCTGGAGGCCTAGATGTGTAACTCACACCAATTGCATCATCCTTTCTTGGAAAATCAGCTTGATTTTGCAGAGAAAGGGCCACAGTTTTCTCTAGAATCATGCTGACTTATATAAGGCAGCAACCATTTAAAAAATACAGTAAAACAATAACATAAACATTTCTGCACCAAATTAACACTGAAAGTGACTATCAACCAACTGACAAACAGTTTTATGAGGGGAAAGTTTTTCTAAGCTGTAGTTTTAACTTACCTATTCCATTCTCCATTTTCGGATCTTATTTCCTCTTCCAAGGCAACTATATCAGCTGTGAACTACTGCATATTAAACATTCAGAACGCGCCTGTGTCTAATGAGATGATGGCTACAGCATTATAAAGTCGTCCTTGAGTAAATAGTATATGTAGCAGTTCTTACAATGGGAGAATTTTTTTTCTCAGTGTGTTTGTCTTTTTTCCCCTGGTAGTCTGCTTATTACTATCATAGTATTCTGTGATCACATCAAGGAAGGTGTGCCCTTTTATGAAAAGCATTATAATGTTAAGTGTTGGTCTTCTGAGGACCTAGCTCTGAAGCCTGGCTAGGAGTGCAATTCCCTGGGAAGTTTTATTATAGATTCTCAAATCCCATCTAGAGACACTGCCAGGCTGCTGGCCTGGGATAGGCTCCTGCAATGTTGCTTTTTAAAAGTTCAAGTAATACTGAGATGAATCAGGTTGGGGGCCCTTTGCCCTATTCAGTCCAGACTGGGCCTCAGAGTAGCAGTGAAAACCCATCACCCCAAAATGTTTTGCAAAAATCTGTATAGTGTGCATCAGATTCTGTAAAGGGCAGTGACCTCAATAAAATTAAAATATAGTGGTCCCCTCTTATCCGAGGGTTTGCTTTCCACAGTTGGTCTGTTCTTAGACTTTGACCGTATGGTCTTTATTCTATGCCTTGTAGAAGAATTTAACGTCTGACATGGCACATTCCTTCCTCTTTTCTCTTTAAGGTTGAGTTTGCTATTCATGGACATTTCTTTCCACTTGTGAATTTATAGAACTCAAAAAAAAATCCAATTGGAATTTTTATTGGCATTTTATTGAAATTATAGGTTCATCTTTATAATACTAAGTTATCTTGATCAAGACCATGGAAAACCCTTCCATTCTTATAGATCATCTATGTTCTTTATTAGAGGTTTTAAAACATTTCCCGTCTTTTTTTCTCTTAGTAAAGTCAATATCTAGATACTTTACAGTTTGGGTTGCTATTATGAATGTCTTATTTCCTAAAAACAAAACTTTCTAGTCAATTATTGGTGGTGTAGAGAAATACTATTGATTTTTGTAGGCCATTCTTGTATCCCATAACCTTTCTGAGCTCTAGTACTGGGTCTCGTTACCTCTGTTGAGTCTGGTGGATTTTCTATGCATATGATTAAATTAATTGCAAATAATGACAGCTGGAGCTCTTTCTTTGCAGTTCTTACACTGGTTACTTCTTTGTCTTTGCATGTGTCCTGAGACAATGGACTCATTGTCTTGTTTCTGATTTAAAGAGAATATACTCAGAGGTTATCCATTATGTTTGCTGCTTTTGTTATATAATCTTTATCAAATTAGGGGAGTTCCCTCCTATCCTTACTATGCTGAGAGTAATTTTCTTAGTGATAAATAGGTATTGACTTTTGTCAAATACTTAATGCCTTAAATGTACCAGAGGATTGGGCCACAACCTGACCCTTCACATAGAGTATCTTAGATGATTAGTGTCATAGCATAGCCAGGGATTCAGAAACCCAGTCTCCATTCCCAGCAATTTTACTAGCCAACACTTGACCTTTCTGAATCTTGGTGGTCTAATTTGTAGAGTAAGAGGTTTGGGTAAATACTATAAGATCTTCCTTATTTTATCACAAATAGAAAGAGATTCCCCAAGGTCTCATGTAAGTTTTGAGTCCCTCATGTAAGATTTGAGTCCCTTTTATTTAACCTTAGCATTGATTCTCTACTTCAAAATGTAGTTGCTATTTTTAATGCTTTTCATAATTAAATGTTGCTTTTGTTCTCAACTAATTTTAAAATGACCTAGTCTTAATATATTCTATGAATGTATCAATAATGTGACCATATTAATAATATATAGAATATTCTCTGTTCTATCCAACTTTATTCAGTATTCAATTTTAAAGTACTAATCAGCAACACAAGCCATGGCTCTGGCTCCCTATTGCCTTTTTCTCCAGTCCATGGTCCTGCTTCAACTCTAGACTCACCAAGCTGCCTACTGGTATCTTTGTCCCACATGTAGCTTGATAACAGCACTGTGAAAGCCACATCCCTCATTAATCTCCCTCCAGACCTGCTCTACCTTCTGCATTCTGTCCCCACAGTGGCCCAATCCAGAAACCTCAATTTTCATGACTCTCAAATATACTTTTATTTACTTCCGACCTCCAAGACAGTTCAATGATAGTAAAAACATAAACAGGATGTTAATTTATTTCATTCTTCTTTCAGAATATTATCCAATTTATTCTTTAGCTCTGCCGGTTATGAAAAATAATTTTCTAGTACTTGGTGCCACTTTTGTTTGAAGATAAACAGTGCTGGAGATAAGGTTAACATCAGCATTACAGTGTATGCCTTTGGGTTTTATGGCACATAATGCTACTTTAGAGCATATGGTTTGATGTGGGGTACAGTAGAAACTGCTTAATAATCATTCTACTATGTGCTTGTGAGCTCTGCCCTTGGACCCAAGCACCCAGGATAAATGAGATCTTTAGTCTGAAAGGAGATTTACTATACATTCTGCAAAGGGGCATAAATTATTCAGGATATTTGGGTGGTGTGTTTTTTCTTAAGCCCTTTTATATAGGACATGTCTTTTTGTACCAAAAATTAGAAGAAAATACGTCACTCAAACCATTACCTGCTGAACTAAGCTCATTCAGCCAGTGAGTGACTACAGATCTTGTGAACATAGCCATTCTTACCCCCCTTTGACAGCTCCATCTGTCCATCTATAAAGAGAAAGATGAATTTATAAGTGGGCTTGCAAAATCCAGCATGTTTCCTGTTTCAAAAAAAATTGTATTCCTTTGAGGAAATTCTTATTGGCATTTATATGTTTAGGGGATATTAATTCCTGCCCCTAACAAATATCTATTGTGTGCCTGCTCTGTGCCAGGCACTGCCCTAGCCCCGAAGGAAATAGCAGCAAACAAGACTTCTTTCCTGCTTACAGTCTCACAGAGAAGACAGAAACCAGCTATTTACAAAGTTATTTCATTACAGCAGCACCCATGGGGGTCTTCCAAACTAGACATTAGACTCACAAGACTTCATAGAGGCCACACCAGCATCATTGAGGGGTCCACCCAGGAGCCGTGGGCTTGTCTCCACCCCCAGGTTTATGGCCATGAGATCCATATTGGTGGATAACAGGTTCCCCTTGGCATGGAAGCCCCAGGCCCCACAAGAGCCAATGTTCCTTATAATAGTCCAGTGGGCACAGCTTCCAAGGTTCCCCAAAAGGATGTGCCAGGTGCAGGGATCACTGCTCTAAAGCCCAAACTGATGGCAAACCCATCAGGTATTTATAGGTTTTCCCAGTCTGGTTGCAGTTTATAAAGCAGAGGTTATTTTTACCATAAGCAGTGTTGCTGACATTCCACCTTTATCAAGTTTCCAGGAAACGGAGCCAGAAATTATCTTAGTCAAATTTGTCCTTAGAGAAGGAGAAAGTGGTGTGTTAACCCTTTACTTAACAGTCACTCTGTCATCGGGGCTTCAAAGAAGTACAGAGTGAAGAGCATTTATGCCTGAGGTGCTGATGCCACTGCTGTGCAGTCATTTGTTCTGCAGATGTTAAGTGGTTTCAACATAGACACAGTACTCTGACACCCTCTTCATTTTGCAGATAAGTCATCATGGTGAAAAGCCAAGTAGGCGGCTGGATCCTGGTTCTCTTTGTGGCCACATGGAGTGACGTCGGCCTCTGCAAGAAGCGACCGAAGCCTGGAGGAGGAAGCAACAGTGGAGGGAGCCGATACCCAGGGCAGGGATATCCTGGAGGCAACCGTTACCCACCCCAGGGCGGTGGTGGCTGGGGTCAGCCCCAGGGAGGTGGTGGGTGGGGTCAGCCCCATGGAGGTGGGTGGGGACAGCCCCATGGTGGTGGAGGCTGGGGTCAAGGTGGTGGCTCCCATAACCAGTGGAATAAGCCCAGTAAGCCGAAAACCAACCTGAAGCACATGGCAGGAGCTGCTGCGGCCGGGGCAGTGGTGGGGGGCCTGGGAGGCTACATGCTGGGGAGTGCCATGAGCAGGCCCCTCATGCATTTTGGCAATGATTATGAGGACCGTTACTATCGTGAAAACATGAACCGTTTCCCCAACCAAGTGTACTACAAGCCTGTGGATCAGTACAACAACCAGAATAACTTTGTGCGTGACTGTGTCAACATCACGGTCAAACAACACACGGTCACCACCACGACCAAGGGGGAGAACTTCACCGAGACTGATGTCAAGATAATGGAGCGCGTGGTAGAGGAGATGTGCACCACCCAGTACCAGAAGGAGTACCAGGCTTACCGGTCTTACAATGGAATGAGCATTACCCTCTTCTCCTCCCCTCCTCTGATCCTCCTCCTCTCTTTCCTTATTTTCCTAATAGTGGGATGAGGGCAGCTTTGTTTTCACCAGGTTGGGGAAGGGGGTATCCACCTGCAACCCTTTAGTGGTGGTGTCTCGTTCTTGCTTCTCCCTTTGTCACCCATAGGCTAGTACCCTTGGCACTGATGGCACAGGGAAATGTAGAGCAGGCCTGGCACACTGTGTATTCAGCCCTGTTTGATTGAGTCCTTCATGGGCCAGTGTAAGTGCCAGGCTGGTAAGAGTGTAACAGCAAATAATCATTCCATGATCTAGGCTTATTTTTTGTCTAGTGCAAAAGATTGAGGCTAAAATATTCTACAGTCTTCAAATACCTTTGCCTACATACCTCCAGCTCCTTGCCCAGCTAGAGCTCAGTACACTAATTCCCCATCTTAGTTAGCAGTGACTTTGTAGCAATTTGGACACATTTTCTCATTCATTTTAAGAAAAGCTGATTACATTTTCCTGTTTAAATAGTATTTCTGCCAAATTCGGAAGGATACTCATTCAGAAAACAGAACTAGAAATCCTTAGTTTTTGAGCCCAGGCTCAGCCTGCTGGAAAGTGTGTGCCCTATGTCTGCAGAGAACTGTGACAATGTTTTACATTTTGCAGTACAGGCTACACAGCTATTGCATCAAGAGAAAATATTCATGCAACATTACGCCTCTGGGCAGAGGATATTTTCATAGGAAATGAACGTAACAATAGGAAAGTCTTCTGGGACTAAAACTATCCAACATTTGGGAGTGGTGCCTTTGGAGGGTACCTACATGTTGCATTCCTTTCTTTAGTAACATAAACCGTAGATAATTAAGGCAGTTAAAAAATATATTACCTTTTGGACACTAAGAACAAAATTCTCCTTTGTTCATTTACCTGGAAATGAATAATTTTGACATTGGGTAAAGCCAGGAGATTTTAATATAGAGGGAGCTGCAGCTGTAAAAACACCATTATCGTAGAAGGTTACGTAATGAAGAAAGTGATTAGTGTACAAATGTTTGCGTTTGTTCACTGCTGCCTCATAATTGTCAAAAGCCAGAATCGGGTTGAGTCCTTCATCTCAGTAGTTGGCTTTTGAATTGAATAAGGAATCAATCCAGAAAAAGAAATCTTAGACTGTAGATGACAGAAATATGACCTGTTCGGAGTGAGAGAAGAAATTCTGTTCCTGTTATTTAAGTAAGGTAAAATTATTCCCTGGATCATTCAATATTGTCACCTAGCAGATATATTACTATCCTGCAATGTTATTGGCTTGCATTCTGTGGGTTTTCTATGTAATATATATATATATATTGCATATGACAAACTTAGAAATTTTGGTTAGAGCAGTTAACAGCTGAAGTATCTAATGCGCTGCCTGGTTTTATAAGGTACTAAATATGTGGGAACCCCTTTTGCGTGGTCCTTAGGCTTACAGTGTGCACTGAATAGTTTTGTATAAGGATCCAAAGTGGTCTTTGAAATATGCATGTACTTTATATTTTCTATATTTGTAACTTTGCATGTACTTGTTTTATTGTATAAAAATTTATAAATGTTTAATATCTGACTACAATTAAACAGGAGCTGAGATGAGCCTCTTCTGTGGAGTTTGCTGAAGGCCACCAGGGTGCTTGGGGCCACCAGGGTGCTTAGGGCTGGGGCCCTTTCTCCCTAACTGTCCTGGCAGATCTGCCCCTTTCCTCCCTCCCTCTCTAAAAACTAGCAATAAACACACACAGTCATTATCTTAAATTTTATATTGGGCAGAGATCAATTTTCAGTAACTCCAACCCTTAGCACCCTTACTTGACGCAGTGACTTCAGAAAAACTTATAGGACCTCATTTTCATTCCTTCCTTGTTGAACATACCATCTCTGTTAGTTTGTTAGGGCTGCGATAACAAAGTTCCACAGAATGTGTGGCTTAAAGAACAGAAATTTATTTTCTCACAGTTCTGGAGGCTGGAAGTAAGAGATCAAGGTGTTGGCAGGGTTGGTTTCTTCTGAAGCCTCTCTCCTGGGCTTATAAATGGCCGTCTTCTCCCCTGTGTCTACACATAATCTTCCCTCTATGTCTGTGTCCTAATCTTTTTATAAGAACACCACTCATCATACTGGATTAAGGCCCAACCTAACAGCCTCATTTTAACTTTAACTCATTAAAGGTACTATCTCCAGAGTTATTTTGAGGTATTGGGGACTGGGACTACAACATAAGAATTTTGTGGGAACACAACTCAGCCCATAATACCATCTTTCTAGGAATGGTGTGGCAGTGTGGCAGTGTCACTCTCAGCAGAGTTCAAAGGCATTCCCAGGACTGTGCCTTGTGGGGACCCCACATTCACAAACTGTCAGAATTCTCCTAATAAAAATGCCATCTGGATTATTCTGTGTCCTCAACAGACTATACCACTGCCCTTTAGGATTGGCAAGGGTGCCTACCTCAGTGTCCATTGTAGAGCAAAGAGAAATGCTTCCATTCTGGGTCCAGCACCTGAAATCTGGCCACCACACCCCCATGGCTGGCACAAAGTAGTTTCATGATCAAATTTGTTTAGTTTGGCTTCTACTTAGGAGGATCTAAAACCCTAAGCCAGATAATGTACCTCCTACACACAAATACACTGCAAACTCACCTGGCTTTGAGTTACACTGATTGAGTTAATTAACATAAAACTGAGTGTTAGCTGTAATTCTGTGGGTGCTATAGAAAACTGGCAAGATCCTATCCTATCATGCTGCCAAATTCCAAATGCTAGGCATGCCTATTACCCTGCTCACAGTAGCTGCCCACACATGGAATGTGTCCACTCAGGTTTCTCTATGGCCCCGGCTCACCTTCCCAAGTCCCCAACTCTAATGAACAGGGAGAGCCCTCCCAGCTGTGTCCCAGGTAGCCTTGCCCATCGTTGAGACTCACAGACCAGAGAACCCAATGAGGAAGGAGACATTTGTTTTTCTAGCCAATGCCCATTTCCTCCTTTCTCCTGCAAATCTCTGAATCTCCTTTTATTCTGCCCTCTGATGAATGAAGAAAAGAATGAATAAATGGTTACATGCTCAGCCAAGCCCAGATTCCCCCCCACCACCCAACCCCATAAACTCTGTCAGGGATCATTCTTAGCTTTGAGAATTTTAGAAGGAAGATTTTTCTCTCCTACCCAGAGAAGAGGCCCATTATGACTCTGCTACACATCTAATATCCACCAGCTTTGGCTGCTCCCTTCCCCAGAACATGATAGGAAATGAACTCATGAAATAAATCAGGACAGGCTGTTTTGCTCTGTTGATCTAAGTTATGGAAAATCCCCACTGAAAACCACCATCTTGCTTTTGACATCACCTGAAGAGTAATTGAACAGCAGAAACACAGTTTTATTAGCCATCTCCTAGTGTGTGAAAGTAAAACCACCACATCAAATGAGAGAGCATGTGTGTCCTTCAGGGTAGAGGGTAGACCATACAATATTATACAGCCATAAAGAGGCTGGATGAAGTTCTGATCCATGCTACAATATGGTAGAACTGTGAAAATGATGCTAAGTGAAAGAAGCCAGACACAAAAAGGTAAATATTGTATGATTCACTTAAAATGAAATATCCAGGTTAGGTAAATCCATACAGACAGAAAGTAGATTCATGGTTGTCCAGGGTTGGAGATAGGTGGGGGAATAAGAAATGGCTGCTAATGGGTATGGGGTTTCTTTCTGGTGTGGTAAAGATATGCTCTAATCAATGAATAACTTTATGAATATACTAAATATCACTGAACTGTACACTTTGAAATGGTGAATCTCATGGTATATGAATTATATCTCAAAGAAGCTTTTATTTTTAAAGCAGAGAATTACCTACCTAATAATAGAAGAGATGAGAGGGTAGGGGGAAGTCTAGGCATTGTTTGAGATTTAATTTGTTACAAGAACATTTCTGCCCACTTGTTTTTCTCACAGGTGTTCCAGGAAAATGTACACAAGCACTAATAGCCTCATGTCCACCATGTTTGTAAGCACTTGGCCCAAAGACTCACCACGCAACACAATCAATGAAAGCTGAAAACTAATGTGACACTCTTGGCCTTTAAAAAGGTAACCACAGCAAAACTATTTAGCCACAGACTCATTGAGTTTAAAACCTGCTTGCCTGTTTTGAGACATACTAGAAGACCAGCTGGTATCAAGAGCTGATGGAATTGTGACCAGGTGAACAGACGTGTTAGCCATATGTGGCAGAAATTCAGCCTCCTTTACTCAGCTTTAAATACCAAAGGTTCCTCAGAAAAAGCTATGGATCTTGGATGGATGGATGGATGGATGGATGGATGGATGGATGGATGGATGGATGGGGGTTCTGGGAAATTGCTTTGTTATTACCTTTTCTACTAGATTACAGGTTACTCAGCATACAGGCTATTTCAACAACTTTCATCCACCCAGTGGAAACTTTATCCCTTGCCCCAAAGAAGGCATTTCTCCTAATTTCTCAGCCTGTCCAGTGGAGGTAGCCCCAGCTATTCCTTGCCCACCTCACAGCAAAGTTAGGCAGAGCAGTAAGGACATGCCCTTGCCTGCTATGAGCTAAGTCTTTGGCAAGCCTGGGCTGTGTGAACACCAGGCCTTGAAAAATGGAGGCTTTCATTTGAGCCTTAGCTTCCGAACTGCCCATATTACATCCCTGTTTTACTCACCTTGACCTGCTTTCCCTGTTTAGAGGCCTTGCTGGATCCTTTGAGAACCAGATGCCCTATCTGCATCACACATGTGATGTTTTGGCTTTCCCTCCATTGGTTCTCCTTCCACCTGGTTTTCCCTCAGGTGTTTATACCTGATCCTCCTTCCCTGTGTGTCATCTCATACGAATGTGTCACTTCCACTTGGGGTCAGGAGATCAGAGAAGCTGGGACAGGGGCATTGGTTCAAGCCCAGTTGGAAAATCCAAAATGTTTGCATATGGCAGCTAAAGTGAAGGGGCAAAAGGATCCAGTCAACCCTTGAAATCAGGTACGTTCATGGTGGCAGTAGATGTAATCTATCAACTGCTACTAGAGACTATGAATGAATTGTGCCCCCGGGCTGATTGTTATCCATGGACAGCCCCCTTCCAGGTTAAGAATCCTTGCAATTAGTGGGACAAATTTAGGCCTAATCTCCCCTAATCTTTATAATTTATTCTTCGCTTTATTATAATTTAGCGAGCTGTTGTCATTGTTCATTTAAAAATTAAAAGAAGTCTTGCCCGGGCTGGGTAGCTTATTTGTTTGGGCCTTCATCCCATACACCAAAAAGTTTCAGGTTCGATTCCAGTCAGTGCACATAAGGGGAGGCAACCCATTGATGTTTCTCTTTCACATCAATGTTTCTCTCTCTCTCACTCTCTCTCTCTCTCTCTCCCCCCCCCCCCTCTCAAATCAATAAACATACCCTCGGGTGAGGGTTGAAAAAAATTCAAAGAAGTCTTCAATACAGAGGGGCCACATGCAACAGGTGGGTGGGGAGCATTGGCGCCCTCGCTACAGCTGAATCTAAGTTAGCTGAATAACAATTCCACCCCTGAGGATTTGCCCAATGGAAATGAGCGCTTACATTCACCAAGAGTTGTACATAAGAATTTTCATAGCAACTACATTCATAATAGCCTCAAACAGGAAACCACCCAAATGTTCAAGTGATTAATTTAATCGATATATAAATATGGTCTATTTGTACAGGAATGAGAGCTGGAAAAATAACATCTCTAGGCAACAGTATTGATGAATCTCACAAACATAACAGTGAACAAAAGAAGCCAGCCACAAAAGAGCACATATTGCAGGATTCTATTTGTATAAAATACAAACGGAGGTGAAGCTGGCCTGGACACTGGAAGTCAGGACAGTAGGCATCCTTTGGGTGGGTGGGGAGCAGGCATGAGAGTTTGAAGTATTTTGCTGGTAACATGGTGGTTCAGTTTGTGAAAATGTACTGAATTGTGCACATGCAGTAAGTGCACTTTTCCCCGTGTTAGTTATATTTCAATAAAAGCATTTCTTTAAAATGTTGGGTCCCCCTTTCCCATCTGCTGCCAGATCTCCTTCCTGCAGCCATCAATATCAAGAAGCGACCTCACCCTGCATTTTTGAGTTTTGTTGGCTCTAGAACTTGATTACTACTTTCCACACCAACTGTGACCTGTCTTGGTGATGCTCCAATCTTTCTCCTGGCTGAAGCCATCACAGACCCAGCCTCTGGCATGAACCCCTTCAGCCTTTGCTAGCTGCCATCACGAAGGCAAATCCTCCATTAGCGATTCAGGCAGCCAGTAATTAACATGTTAACACATGCCTGTATGCGCAAAGCAGCTTTTAGAACTTAGAGTACTTCCCTTTATAATATTTTGGAGGAAGGACTTGTATTGATGCCTATGGTTCCAACAGTGCCAAGGCACATTTGGTAAGCCCTATGAATGGTGGGGGGCATGATACCTCTTGTCCAGATGTGAAAACTGATCCTTAGCGTGTACTTCCACCTCCCCCAAAGATGCCTGTTAGGTAGACCATTTATTGTATGAGACGGAGGGCAGCTACGTGACAGAGAAGGCTAAGCCCTCCTCCAACAGATGAGAACTGAAGTTGCTCGAGGCAGATAATAGAACCTGGGTCTCTGGTCGGCACTCTGTCTCTTTGCAGCATCCCCAGGGCCTCCCCTGGAATGGAAGCCACCATGGGTAACAAAGGTGTCATTGCTTTGACACAGTAGCTGGCCGCCTCACCTATTCCCAGTAACCCCACCCTAGGGAAGGCCTTTCTCCTTTTGGACATTTTCCTGCATGTTAGGGAGAAAAGAAACCCACAGATCAAATGATCAGGTTAATGAGGCTTTTTTAAAAAATCAGAGATGATGAAAAACGTGGCGGGAGGCTGAATGAGAAACTTCAACCTGGTGGTGAGTCTGGCATCTCTGCCCTTCTTAGGGTCTTCAGGAGGGAGTGTGTGCCCTTTTTCAGTCCATTCCTTTCTGGGTCAACTTAAATGACAACATTCTGCCTTTACCCCGGCTCTAAATCTTCAATGGCTCCTTATCTTCTCAATTACAAACGTCCTATTCCACAAACGTTCAGTGACACCCAAGATGAGTCACTGCCTTCAGTGGTCCCTGATAATCGAGGAGGAGATGTCTCACCTTCCACCCTCCTCGCACTCCATCCCACCTCCTTGACTTGAATCAACCGCCCACAGCCCAGCTCCCAACACCAGCTGGGTCTGAGCAGGGAAGAACAGAACCGAAGGAAAAATGACCTGCAATGAGTACAGCATTCGCGTCTCTAAGCAGTGATTGCTCGGAGGGCTCACGTTACACCTCCAGACAACTGTATGCCACACAGTTGCAGCCACCACTATGACAGGTCTTCACCCACCATGCTGCCCTGGATTTTTTTTAATAGCAAAACTGTTGCATTTACCCCTGTTAATTTCCTAGGCTGCTTTTATATATCCGGACCTGCTGCCACTTGCAGTGTTGAGCCTGCCATCTGGTGCACAGCCCACCTTGGCAGCTTTGATCCATGTGCAGCTCTGACAACACTGTCCTCAACCAGGTCACTGATAAAGATGGGAAAAAGGGAATCTGGGTGCATCTAGATTCTAGGCACTGGGCTAGGTGGAGGGCAGACAGGTACAAATGAAACAGTCCAACTTCTGTGAGCTCAGCTGGACGTGTGAACAGTAGGTATGTCAAATGCTGTGGGGCCCTACCTAGAGGCCTATGACAGTCCTGGGAAGAGAAGTGTGGGCATGCTGTAGAGGATAGTGGCACTTAAGATTTGCACAAAGCAATAATCAAAATTCTCAGACTATGAAAGCTGAACATAGCCATATTCTATGACCCAGCAAGGCTACCTCTCAGAGAGCACATCCAGCAGAAAAGCCATCCTGTGTCCACCGAAAGGTGCGTGCAAGAATGTTCACAGTAGCACTGTTTGTGCCAGAGATCACCCAAATGCCCACCAGCGGGGGGATGGAGATGTCCGTTGTGGATAGTCTCACAATGGAATGAACAGTCTATAATGACACACTATGTGGAGGAATCTCACAGATGTAATTTGAGCAAAACAGACACAAAAGATTATGTTCTATATAACTTAATTTAAATGAAGCACAGTACAGCCCGGCCGGCGTGGCTCAAACGTTGAGTGTCGACCTACGATCCAGGAGACCGAGTTTCGATTCCCGGTCAGGGCACGAATATGGCTGTTTGGACAGCTACACAGCTTTCTAATCAGTATTATTTTACAAAACACATTTCAATTATTTCTCTACCATTAGGCCAGGAGCTCCTTTAGCTGTCTTATCCATCTCTATGTTCTGCCTTGCCTGGCACAACATGGTCCCAAGCACATAACAGACTCTTGATAAATCTTCAAAAAGCCAAGATATGGTGAGTGATCTTCCCACACACCAACCCTTCTGGGTACAGTTTGACATTGTATCTTAACAATCACTATATTTATTTATAAATGTTCTCCAAAGGTTCGAGTTGTAATCAAACTAGAAACGGTACAATGATGACCTACTGGTGCATTCTAGAACTCAGCCTCTCCCTGTTGCTTTTTGGTTAATCCACATCATTTCCTACTGTTTCTCCACTTGTGCAAAATATACCATAGTCCTTTGCATCATGGAGCACCCAGCCCTATGGAATCAGTCTCTTTCTCCCTGTTATCACAAACATGATCAACATTAAACTATATTCCTAATATAATTGTTGATCCCAGAAGACACAATCCACTGGGCCCTAGACTCGCAGCTCATTTAAAGAGACTAATGTGGTGGTGCCCTCGGCAGTCCCAGATCAGTCTCTTGCTTCAACAGTGTTTGGACAGACCCAGGGGCGCCCGTTTTTCCAGCCTCCAACCACCCTCCAAGCTCTTTTCCAGTCACCACCTTTGGAACCACCTCAGCCGTCCTCAGCCTCCGAGACCAGCCAACACCACTTTTCGACCTTAACTCCTTATTGCCGAACAACCGTGAGCTCCCAAATTCGTCAGAATTGCATCACCGAGGTGAAGCTGCTGTCAGCCGCCTGGCCTACCTGCATCTGCAGGCCTCCTACACCTACCTCTGGGCTTCTATTTCCACCGAGAGGATGTGGCTCAGGAGGGCGTGAGTGGTGGCTGAGCTCTCTTCTAGGACATGCTGAAGCCTTCTCAGGATGAGTGGGGCAAAACTCAGGGCGCCATGAAAGCCACCATGGCCTTGGAGAGGAACCTGACCCAGGCCCTTGTGGATCTGCAGGCCCCAGGTTCTGCCCGCACAGACCCGCATCTCTGTGGCTTCCTGGAAACCAAGAAGATGGGTCACACCTGACTCACCTCCGCAGCTGGCTGGCCCCCAGCTGGTCTGGGCAAGTATCTCTTTGAAAGGCTCACCCTCAAGCATGACTAGGAGCCTTCGGAGCCCAGAGGCCTTTGAGGGGCTCTCTGCATTCCCCTGGTGTCTGGCTTTTACCTGAGCCTCTCCCTGAAGCCCCTGGCCATTCTTTTAACCACCCTGGAGTCCTCTCCCATGCATTGGACCAAATGGAAACAATAAAGCTTTTTGCAGAAAAAAAGAGAGAGAGAGACTAATGTTCTCACACTAATTCCATGGCTATTTGTCCTTCTTTGCAGGGGGGATTGGACTTCTGCACTCTCTGCATCTGCTTAACAGTTTTCTTGTCTTGTTTGCAGCTTCCAGAGCTCCTCCCTTCTTCTGAGCATTTTTAGTCTTCCACACTCCTCTGTGCCTCTGAGAACAGCCTTTTGTTCCCTGACAAGAAGAATCTGCGGCCTCATCAGCTCTAAACCAACCTCCCACCGCGCTCTGGGCAAAGTCCTGCTCGGAAAGAAAGGGGTAGAGGAGGCCGGGAGGTGATGGTAGCAGATGGGGACACACAGTTCAGAACAGGGCAATGGGCCCACAGGGACAGCACTGCTCGCATGGCTGGGTGGCCTTGGGCCTATCTGGGTCCCATGACCTCACAGTGTGAAGGCTGGACTAGAGGATTCTGAGTCCTTTCCAGCTCTGGACATCCCAAACCCTAATTATGACCCTAAGCATCTACGCAATGAACAAAATTGTACTGACACTTGTCCCTGGATGGCAAAATATTAAAAGATCTTTTTTCTTTTTCTTCTGCATTTTGCAAGTAGTTTATACTAAGTTTGCACTACTGTGTTTGTGCATGTGTTCACAAGACCAAAAATCTGATTCTAGATAAAAATGGTAAAGTGGCGTGTGTATTTTCTTTGAAGAGGAAAACGAAATAAAATGGAAAAAGTAAAGGCAGAGGAGAAAGAAATTTCCAGCTGGAGGCCCCAAATCTAACTAGAGCACAGCAGCTCTGCAAAGACAACGTTAGCTATGGGGTTTCCTACCTCTTGGGCGAAGAGTCTTTGTAAGCTCTTCTAGCACCATCTGCTGGTCGGCCCAGAAGCAGTCGCTTAATTTGGTTGGCAAAAGGGCTTTGAGGCAAATCTGGAGACATAAACGGAGCCACATTCGGGCCAAAGATCATATTTTGTTTACAGGTAAATCTCCATGCACATCTCCACAATTCACTTTTTATTTCGAGTTGCAGTAATGATCGTAACAGGGACACCTAAACAAGACCCTTTTTATAAGGAGTGGTCACCCCATATCTATGCACAGTCCCTATGTCCCGAGGGACTGATTCCCCAGCTCACCTCCTGGTTACACAAGGCATCACGCAGAGACAGAGGCACCCTGAAGGAACTCACTCTCAGCCCCCTCCATCTTTAAACTGTGTTGGTTTCATCTCCATCTGTCTCTGTTCCCTGGGTTGCCACAGATCTTCGACTTGTTGACCTAATTCAGTGGTTCAAACTTTCCCACATGACCTCAGCAGCCCAAAGTGCTGGGAAGTCCTCTGATTTGGCCTTCCACCCACCAGTGGCCCTGTTTTTCCCACTACCCAATGAAAGCCCTGCCCCTTGCTCCCTGTGAGTTCAGGTTACCCGGCATGTGGTCCAGCTGAACACTCGCCCTCTTCCTGACGCAACCCTTCCCACAATGGGTGCCCAGAAAAGGCCCCTTTGCTCTCTGAAGCTGGTCGTAAGGTGCAGGTCAGTATGCATATCGAGCAGGGCCTGTTTAAACCACCCTCTGTTGTAGATATTGATGAGACAGCATTTCCCTTCTAACACTTCATTTCCATTCTAAAGGACACCTCTTAAAATACCAGTCTTAAAAATAGCCCCAACTGGACTCTTCAGACAGATGCACCCATCCATCTGTCCAGCTGGGACACTGTCATATAGTAAGAAATATATGTCTGATCTTTAGCCTCAGTCCCTGGCACAGAGCTTCTACAACATTGTAACTTCCTGAGTGGTAGGGGTGATAGGAGCAGCTTTTGTTATAATACTTGGGTTTTGTCCCCAGTTCCTGGCACAGTGGGGTTCGAAGAGCTCCCAGGTTGGTGAACTCATCCACATTCCAGGAGGGCGGTGCACCCCAAACTCTTTGGGGCTTCTGCATTTGGAATGCTTCCAGACGTTGCCCTCTACACCTCTCTCTACATCTGGCTGTTTACCTCTATCCCTTATAATAAACTGACAATAGTAACTAAATAAATGCATAAATAAAATAAAAGGCAACTCAAGTTTTGCTGAACTTCACCAAGATCTTCACGTGATGCTTATTAGTAAAAAGTGATGAGATGCTCCATCCTTCTCAGGACAAAGGAGTGCCCGGGAGCTCCTGATTGGTCCGGCCAGGGAGGGAAGGCTGCCGTATTTGGGGAGAAGCAGGAATGCCACTCCCTCTCCTGCTCCTACATAGCTGGGCAGGCCTGGCTGCCAAGAGGGTGTGTGTGCTGGAGGACAGTGTGGCCCGTGGCTCCAGAGGCACGCTCCCAGAGAGAGCCCAAGGTATGCGGGGAGGCAGAATTTGTGCATGGAGTCCGTTTCTGTGGCTGGGGTTGCTCATTTCTAATCAGACTGCAAACCACGCAATGATTACTTGACTCTCATCTCCTGGGGTGGGACTCAAATCAGGGGACACTTGTGAGTGTTTAGTCATCCCTGGTGCTGCACATCTATGTTTTGGTGCTATAATAAAATGCTATTTTAGGGTTGGCTGGTGGGGATTTTCTCTTGCTTTTAAGCCCTTGCCTAGAAAGACTAATTTCTTTCTCAAGATCTCTATGCTTTTATTTAATTTGATGTGCCTGTAATTGGTGTTGTTATTCTCATTTAAGATTTCTCCCACCAAGGAGTAAGGGCTGATGACATGGGGTGTGGCCCCTGCTTAGGAGGTTAATGAGTGTTTGCTTGAAACTCTTTGGAGAAAGCTGCTCTGAGCTCACTGTGTTCAGGGGGCGGTGAGGGGTGGGGTGCTGAAAGTCTGGGTGCCTGGCAAATTCCTGCCCACCCTGGGGCAGCAGCCAGGTGATGCCTGCACGTTAAGAAATGTTAGTAGAGGCCTCTTTGCTAGTGCCCAGAGGAGACTAGAAATACAATTAGGTTGCATTTTCCCTGTTTTTCTACTTAAGAATCAGTGTCTCACTAGAGTTGAACGTTTTAACAGAGGTGTACTAACCACTTTTAGGAACACTGCAAGGGAATGATGGAGGCGGGCTGGGGGCTAAGCAAGGTAACTGGCCAACCTTCCCCAGCTCTGGCACTTACGGACTTAGAGTAAACCTCATCTAGAGACCGCCTAAGCTTGCTCAGCTAGAACTTCCTGTATCCCTGATCCGCAAGGACAAAGGTCCAGGTGCTGGAATGCCCCCAACAGTTGGCCTTGGGAGGTGGAATGCCACAATAACTATTGTAGTTTCAGGAGCCAGATGTGACAAACTCCCGGATTGTGGGGTTGGAAGGGAGAGACATTCCATGATGTCATCTGCAGCCCTCCAGATGCCCTAGGGTCACCTCAGCGCGCCCCCAGGCCCTCCTGTCCTCCTCTTCATCTCATGTCCCCTGAAATGTCTACGGAGCGCTTTGCTCACCTTAGGGGCAGCTCTTCATGCCCAGTTAGTCAAAAGCACAAAATTCGAGCGCCATCCCCTCCTGCAGCCCAGAAGGGCAGTGGGACTTGGCGGGAACAGTGTCAGACAGAGCGGCATTCAAATCTGACACCTGCCATTGTGTGGCCTTGGCTAATTACCTAACTTCTCTGATTCCCAGTACAACTTTTATAAAATGGAAATAATATTATGTCTATCCCATGTGAAAAGTAAGTTAGGCAATGTCCGTGGCTGACACGTAGTAAGTGTGTAATGAGTTGTAGTGAGAAGCTAGCTGGGAGAGGCCTATGAGGTCACACTGTCCCTGGAGGTGAAACATGAAAGGATTACTCCTGGACACAGGGAGAGGCAGGAGTCTCTCTATACGTCCCATCTCTCTCTCTCCCCACTTCTCTCTCCCTCCCTCTCATTACCTTAAAGGCCTTCAAGATCAGCAGCCAGTGACTTTCTTAGAATAGATGGCAGAAAGTGCCCAAGACAGTGCCAGCTCAGAGCAATAAAGAATAAAGAGAGGGAAGATTTAATACTCAGCCTATGTAATAGTGTCCACAATAATAAAATAATAAAGAATACATAAATTAATAAAATAATAAATAAAAACACAGCCCATGCATTTTGTAAAGCTGCCCTGATTGGCAATATATACATTCACTTTTTGTGTTAACACTGGTTAACAAATTTATTTATTTTTTTAATATAGCCTATGCCCGGAAGCCTGTGATTCCAGCTCTCCTACTGTCTTGGCCTCCCGGGGACCCCGTGGTTTGAAAGACTCGGGAGCACCGAAGAAAACCTGTATGTATTAAGTCATTACCCGCTGCTTTTCCCACGCGCGTTCAAAGGCTGTGTAATTGCGGGTTGCGGCTTATCTGTCTGAGAAAGGCGGGGCCGCCGCCGCGAAAGGCTCTAGTTCCAGCAAAGCGGGAACTTGGTGTTGACTTACCACCCCCCCAACCCCCACCACCCACCACCACCCCCACCCCCCCACCCCCCCCACCCCCACCACCCCCACCACCCCCACCACCCCCACCACCCGCGCAGCCCAGGGCCGGGAAACAGTTCCGCTTCGCAAAATGTAGCGGGGGCGAGGGTCTGGCTGCCGGTTTCCAGGCTCCCCGCGGGGGGCGGGGGGCGGGGGGCGGGGGGCCGGGCACCGCACCGAGCCGCCCCCCGCGCCCTTTGCCGTTGCAGGTCCCGGCGCGATGGGCAAGCCGCGGGGCGGGCGCTGGCTGGCCGTGGTCTGCGTGCTGCTCGCCAGCCAGCTGGCCGCCGCCAGGGCGCGGGGCATCAAGCACCGGGTCAAGTGGAGCCGCAAGGCCGTGCCCAGCCCCGCGCAGGTCACGGAGGCGCAGAGGGTGGAGGTGCGGGCGCGCCCCGGCGCCTTCATCAAGCAGGGCCGCAAGCTGAACATCGACTTCGGCGCCGAGGCCAACAGGTACTACGAGGCCAACTACTGGCAGTTCCCCGACGACATCCTCTACGACGGCTGCTCCGAGGCCAACGTGACCAAG
This sequence comes from Miniopterus schreibersii, assembly GCF_964146895.1. Lineage (NCBI taxonomy): Eukaryota > Metazoa > Chordata > Mammalia > Chiroptera > Miniopteridae > Miniopterus > Miniopterus schreibersii. The sequence goes on from NC_138110.1 coordinate 65,564,694, forward strand.
GAGCGGTTCGTCAGCAGCTGCATCAACGCCACCCAGGCTGCCAACCGGGAGGAGCTGTCCCAGGAGAAGCCCGACAACAGGCTCTACCAGCGGATCGTGTGGCGGCTGATCCGCGAGCTCTGCTCCGTGAAGCACTGCGACTTCTGGTCGGAAAGCGGAGCGGGCCTGCGGGCCACCGCGGACCAGTCCGTGGCGCTCTGCCTGCTCGCTTGCGTTTGGTTCGCAGTGAAATAAGCCCGCGAGCGGGCGGCGAGCACACCGCAGAGCGATCCCGGTCCCCCGCCCCCGCCCCCAGCCCTCCCGGTTCCCGAGGTACCCAAGAGCCGCGCCTCTCCCGCGCGCAGCGCCGCCCCGGGGCCCCGCCGCGTCCGCCCGCAGGGGACGGCTCGTCGGTGCGTCCCCCGCAGGCCGGGCCGGGCCCGAGGGCGCGTGTGCCCGGTGGGGTGCCTGGCACACCTGCTACACAATAATGTTTGGTGAACCGATAAAAGAACGCACCAAGCACTTCACAATACTTCCCAACAATTCTCAGAGGTAGGTGTCATGCCCATTGTATAGAGGAGACAACTGAGGCTCCCAGAGGAGCCTCAGAAAGTAGCAGAACCACCTCTGAGTAGCTAGAAAGTGGCAGAACCGGAATCCAGCCCAGACTGTCCGCTTCTGTGCAACCCCAGAGCTGGCCTGTGATCCCTGATGGCTCTCAAGGCCAAATCCAAACGTATCTCTGATGAAACTGTGGAAATTCCATGTTTAGAAATATGAAAAGACCTGAGCTGATAGCCATGTAGTCTGACACCTTTGTTACATGGAGGCTTCATTTAGTTCTTCTAATTAAACTAAAATATAAAGAAGGGATTAAACTAAAATGGAAATAAAGCTAGACAAAGGCCTGGAAATTATCTTGTAAGGAAATATTGCCACGCTGATCCCCAGAGCAGATTGGAGCAGGATCTGTCTATTGTTTTTTTCACTAGAAGGATAAATGTTTGCTGTTCCCATCTCTGAAACAGTCCGTGTATTTAAGGAAATATTTTTAAATGGCGTGCTTGCTTTCTAATGTTCTCCTAACTCTTTGTGCATGGTTTTAGGTACATTGCATTTGAGCATCTTTAAATACACTTCCTTTACCCAGGGACTCTATACAATCTCTAGCAGTATTTTTACCACCACTTTGGGGCTTGGCCATCATTTTTGTGAACCACTTATCACTAATTCCTACTAGCCAAAAAGGTTAAAAAGAAACTGTCTTTAGGAAGAACTAATAAAGAATTCATCCATGCTGTACAGCATAGGGAATAGAGTCAATAATGTTGTAATAACTATGTGCGGTGCCAGGTGGGTACTTGAACTATCAGGGGAGAACACTCTGTAAAGTATATGATTGTCTAACCACTATGCTGTACACCTGAAACTAATAAAAAAACAATAATGAATGTAACCTGTAATTGAAAAATAAAATTTTAAAAATAATAATTAATCCATGCCATAAGCAAGAAGAGATACACCACTTCGTATCTGTTTATTATTAGTTAAAATATATATTACAAAATATTATTTGTTAATTTTAGTTTAAAATATGCATTTAAAAATATGAATACAGTTTAAATAAAACTGATGAATGCAATGCTCTAAGATGCGCCCCCCCCCCCCAGGCCCTCTGGGGCACTCTCAGAGACCCATGGGAGTTATTTAACCATATTTGGAGATAACAGCTGCTCGATTCTCCTATAGAGTCTATAAGACAAAAAAAAGTGTGTTATCACACATTTATCCGAGGTACTTTAGAACATGAATGTTGATAATTGTACCTCTTGTTCTGATCCTTCACTGTTATCAATGTTCTTTTCAAGGATACACTGGAAGGTTTTAACGTAGAAAGGGGGTGGAGGGCTTGGGAGCGGGCCATTCCAGGGGAGCAGCCTGCCCCTAGGTCCATGGGGAGATGCCCACTCTGCCCTGGAACAGCACAGGGCACCCCCCCAGAGGGTTTGGTTCTCATGCTCCCAGCACCTCGCTCACCGCCCACTTCCAGGGTCCTTTTGAATTCTTTCGCAGAGCAAAATTAAAGTACAGACCACATGGAGGTTATTTCTTACATGTCAATTTTTGATTTTGATTTTCTAAATAATAACAACAGCTATACAGGCAGAAAGAATAAATACTTATAAGTGGATGTTGAAGTTTCAGGCCCTGGCTCTCCCGAGTTTAATTACAAGGGCACACACAGCCACATAAGCAAAATCACTTCATTTCTGATATGAAACCACTTAGTCCATATGTGGTACATTTTCTAAAACTGCTGTCATTTCTCGTTTCTTTAATAGTTTCAGAAACCAGATTTAAGCAGGGAGTGAAGTGAACTTGTACATGGTGATTCAGATGCGAACTTTATTCATGGAGCTTTTAATCAAAACTGTGTACTTGAACATCCTTGCTCATGCTTAAGAGTTCTGAGGTCGAGCCAAGGCCCTGTGAGTCTGGTTCTTCATTTTAGCAAAGGGCTGTCCAGTGCCTGCTATGTGGACGACATTATGAGGAGCTTCTGAATTATCCTTGAGAGGCATTTTAAATTTGAATAATTTCACCAACCATCGCTCTTATTCCTTCTGAGTGATGACCATTTTAAAAACTATTCCCACAATCCTAGCATCTGATTAAATCGGTGTTATTTTTTCCTATAACCTCCTAGCCCTTACCATTTGCATATACAAATGTGCATATTTGCAATAATAGTATAGGTGAGCATTTATATTCTAAATTTTCCCTCAACTTTATTGTATGCTTTTTAAAAATTTTTTCCTATGATTTTTTGTTCTTGCCTCCCCTCCTTCCTGCCTGAGATGTAGCCTGCACTTTTATGGTGCTCAGATATACAAAGGAGAGTTTTTGTTTGATTAACTCTTTTACAAAATACTATAATCATACATATCACATTTATTTCACTGCAATTTGCCTCTGTAACTTAACCCTACATCAAGACCCTCGTTCCAGTTCAGCAGCTTGCTAGCCAGCTAACTCATTTTTTTTACAGCGCTGTGTAATATTGCATAGTGCAGATGGACCCTAGTTAATTTAATCATTTCCATGTTGATGGACCTTCAGGTTGTTTCCAGTTTTTCACCACTGCAAACAATAAACATCCTTGTACATACAACCTGGCAATCTGTTACTTTTATTTCCATGGAATATATTTATACAGGCAGAATTTCTGGAACAAAATTGTGTGTAATTTAAATTTTTCTTGACATGACTAGATTATGTTCGCGCGGGTGGAGCAGTTCCCATTGCCACCTGCAGTGTGTGGCGGTAAAAACTGTGAGCAATTCCCATTCTAAACCTGGTCCTTGGCCCAAAACATCTGGATGAGAAGCCTGGAAAGCAGGCAGTGTGTGTGCAATCTTCCTGCTCAGAGGGTGGTGTGTTTGTACAACTCCACACTCCCCAATGGCCAGGGGAGGCATAAAGTTTGTGTTTTTAAATGAATCTTTAGTAAAATTACACACGCAAGTATTTGCCAGTGAGAATGTCCTCTAGGTCATAAAGATCCAAAGGAGCAGGCATCAAGCACACTTGGTTAAAGCAGCCCACGCTGCCCCTGAGCCAGCATCTCCCTGGAGCCCCTTGTACCCCAACCTTGCTTAGGATGCACCTGGTAACATTTAGACACCTCACTCTCTGGTCCTATTGAGGTACATCCCAGGTAGTGGCCACTAGTTTGTCTTGAGCTGCCCACACTACCTCAAGCTTTCTGATAACAAGAGACTGACCTGGAGCAGTGGCCCATTGGGCCAGGGACCTCTGGCCCTACTTCACATCTGCAGTTTGGTCATATCTTGCATCTCCACCCAACACTTTTCCTTCATGTGTTGTGTATGGCTGGACAGAGACGCCCTAAGTTGCCCACATGTTGCTACATGGCACATTCCAGAGTCTGCCAGGGTATCAACTGAAATGCTGACAGCAGGGTCCATGTGCCCACATGCAGGCAGTGATAACACACTGGCAGACCACACATGCTGGGCAAGTGATTGAGATGACACACAGCTATGGCATCATGACAGGTTTAATTTCTCCAACTGAAAGCTTAGACATTGCTCTGTTGAAGAGGTCTCTGGCAAACAGCTCATGCCAGCAGCTGTGTGTTTGCTCTGTCTGCCCCAGGACCATGCCATCAGACTCAGCACAGGGCTTATTTTTCTCCTACTCTCACTGCTGGCAGGAGACCTGGTCTCGGTTGGGTGCCATATTCCCTGGTGGAAGAGAAGAGAGTCAGACTCCTATGCCACTGGGAATGACAAGCACCTGCAAAACAGGAAGAAATCAGAAATTCCTTGAAAAATTGGAATAAAGTGCTGTGTCTCTGAGGCATCTGTAAGCTCACCCCAGACCATTGAAAACCTGCTCCAGAAAAACTGACTCAGCTGTTTCCCTTGGCAAATGAGAGCTGTGGGGGAGAAAGAAATTTTCCTCTACCCTTCTAAGTTCTTCTACATGAGAGATTAGATTAACAAAAGAGCATAACCAAATTTAATTACATTTGTATGTATGGGAACCCCACTTACATGAGAAAGTTAGAGATCCCACATACATAAGAGGTCCAGAGACAGAGAAAATGAAGTATATGAGACATTCTGAGCTAAGGGTGAGGGAAGGTGCCTTGGGGCTTCAGAGAGGAGGAAGGTCATTTGCAGGATGACAAGAAAAGCAGACGCTCAGTAATTAGATGCTTGCCTTGCCCTATGGACAGGTGATTAAAAGTTATTTCCAGTGATAATGAAATGGGTAGAATAAAATGTTCCCCAAAATTGCTCCATGGAGTCAAACCCTGCCAGAACTATGACAGTTATCAATAGGTAGCTATAAAACAATGGTCCAGGAACTAATCTGACTCCTTTTAAGTTTGTTTTGCAGATCTAAAGCCAAGCCATGTCCCGTCCTGCATCCCATAATAAGTGCTGTACAATCCCAGAACCTCTCTCTTGGCTGACATGTACCAGGACACCAGTGTTCCAAAAAAGGAAGAAGCCAGCCAACCTACACCCTGATTGATTAACCCCAGTAACTTCTGTGTTCCCAAGGGATAGAAACCCCTAAGCCCCACATTCGGGGCACAGGTTTGAGGCCCTATCTCAGTGTTCTCACCCTCTGCAGAACCTCAATAAATTTGCCTTTGCTTTTATCAGTGTCCCTAGTCTAAATTCTTTTATATCAGGAGACAAGAACCCAAACTCATTGTTATGAACAAGGCCCCAAATTTAAAGTCTTTGAGAGAGAGGTAAAAGTTTTCATGAGCCTGCAGGGTCTCAGTTGCCTTCAGCTCAAACTAATCCACATGCCAAATTAGCACACCTGGGCGAGGCCTGTTCTGAACCCCTTCAGAGCCTTCACCTGGGCCCATGGGAGGCCTCATACTGAAATAGGTGCCATGCACTGAACACACCCCTTCTAAAGGAGCCTTCCTGATGGCTGTACCCAGCCCAGAGCTGACCCCACAAAAGAACATATCCTCCAACACTTAAGTGTCACTGCGTCCCCAAGGTGCTTCCCTCTACTCCGGTCTGAATTTCTTATCTCCATCCACCCACTCACCCAGTCTATCCTTGGAATTCCCAGATCTTATTTTAATGCAAACATTTTTGTGGGAAAGCACTGCCTTCTTAAACAATACAGATTGTTTTAACTCCAACAGGCTTGGCCATAATTGTGAAAGGAAATTGGCAGAGGGCCAGAGAGGAACTCAAGGAAGCTGGAAATAGGACGGGTCAGGGCCAGAGGACCTAACACAGCTGGTCTCCCTGGATGGAGGGAAGTGGACATGGGTGGGAGGATATGGAGAGGGGGGCCCAGGAGGAGCCCATGCTCAGAGAGAATTACTCGCTCCCACACTGCACAGTTGTAACCTATACATTCCCCATCACACTGTGAGCACTCGGAAGGCCCTGGTGGTTGCTCATTCATTGTGGTATCTGCAGAGCCTGGATGCTCAGACATGTAATAAAAAGTCAATCTCGGTTACTGCTAACCAATCCTGAACACCAGCAGCAGCCCCAGGCGCCTTCTCTGCTCTGTCCTTGGCTCTTCCCGGGGCCACATACTGTTGGGTGTCCACCCAAGTCACTGCATGCGGGGTGAGAGATTTGCAGGGCAATCTTCAGTCCATCTACAGCCTCCGACCTCAGCTCTGATGGGAGAAGTCTAAAAAAACTGTGTATTGAATGAATGAGTCTGAGTAAAAGCTCACAAAGTAAACAGTTATATTAGTGGTGGGGCCATCACACAAGCTCCCCAAAGGATTGTGCACATAGCTGCCACCTCCAGTCAGCCACAGCACGTTGGTGACTTGAGATTGGCCAGGTGTATTAATCATGATTCTTATTTTCTGTATTTTGTGATGTTTTGACATCTTAAAAAATCTTTCTGGCTGGGAAGAGACTACCCATCTCAGGGCCTGCCAATATTTAGAGAGCAAAGGGCTTCACTGGGAGCCTTTCATATGCAAACTAGCCAATCCAGAGCCTGATCTCCAATAGCAAGTATATTCACCCCAGGAGGCAACAGTCCTCTAAAGGGTCAGATACCAGAAAACCAGAGACTGAAATTATTCAAATTAGCCAATCCTGAGCTGTTTACACTACCCTGCCTCCCCCTCCCCATGGAAACCCCCGTAAAGTCTTCTGGCCCAGGCTCTCCCTGGCCCTGGGTGACTTGTCATGCCTCTCATTTCTAGGGGAACTGAAGAACATTAAACTTTTCTTTCAATAGCATTGACCCCTTTGTGTCATCACTCAGTCGCCTTTATAAATTAAGATCTGGGCATGGAATACCAGGTTACTATTTATATCATCGGAATTGGGAAATGTTACCAATCAGGGTTCCCCCACACACTTACCTCCCCACCCCTGAGGTGTTCTAGCAGCACACTAGCACACTTCTGCTACACGCGCGCACGCACATGCACACCACCAGAACGTAAACACCCTAACAGCAGGCACACGCCTTTTTTGCCCACCATTGTAGCTTCAGCACGGAGTAGACTGACACTTAGTAGGAACTGGATAACTGTTTGCTGAATGAAAGCATAGATGAACCCACAAAATGCCCAAGATGAGGCAAAGAAGGACATTAGCTAAAATGTTGAACATAAGTTAGGAGCTGAAATAGTGTCCAGAGGAAAAATTATCTGCAATTCTAAGTAAAGACATCTGCGAAGGCAGAGGGCGAATGACCTTGAAATACAGATGTGGAGGCCCCACAGATAGGCTCAGGCCCTGCCCGGAGTGAGAGTCTGGAATCTGGACTTCTGGAAACGTCTGTCCGCACAGCTGAGCATCCTCCAGTTGAGAGGGAACAAGTTTGCAAACCACACTAAGTTTGAAACTCTAGGAGGAACTTTTTAGGCTCTGCTTTTGTGAAAATGAACCCAGAAGAGACCCTTAACTTTGGGTAGGCGGGAGGCCCTCTATCCTTTGGCTATGCCATGTAAGCCAAAAGCTGAGAAAATCCCACCAACCTTTGCCTCCTGCTCCCTGTATATTTTTTTCAAGGGAGCAGAGCTGGTGATGGTTTAGGCACTGGGATGAATGTCTTTTTCTTCCCACCCCTACAAAAGTCCAAGAACTACAGAGTTTACCTGCACCATAAAAAAGGCAAAGAACAAAATTGTTGAAAGGAGGTATGGCAGATTAGTGAGAACATCCTTCAGATGCATCAGAAACAATCCAGGTTGCAAACACTTCTGATTCTACGAGGAAAGCAGAATAAATTGCTCCCTGTGGTCTGTTTTGCATCTGCTGTTTCTTGTTTCTGAGGGTCCTCCAAATCAGTTCAAAATCCTTTAAGCGTATTCGGCCATGCCCAGAAACTCATCACACCTCAATGAAATGCAGGTGGTCCTTTATCACCAGCCTGCCTTATTCTCCAAGCTCACCTTCCATAATCCCCAACACATGCCTTAGTGCCAAACCCTCTCAAGCCCTTCCCCACCCTGCGGATCTCCTGCTCACACCTACAGACCAGCTCAGACATGACCTCCGGAGGACCTGTCTTAAGATTCTGGGTGAAATAACTAGCTTCCTTGCCACTTTGTGACATAACTATTCATTTACATATGTATCTCCCATAGCGTACGGCGGGCACCCCCAAACCCAACAATGCGTTTTGGTCACCTTGTGTTCCTCTACACAGCAGCTGCCCCAGACTATCTGCAGGGACTGGAGCCCTCAGGATGGGGTCCTCAATGCCCCTCTGCCTGACTCCCGAATCCCACTGCTCTTGAATCTCTTCCACTAAGATCCTATGCCTCTGTCTTGGAAGCACTAGCAGGCTCTAACATGCCTTAGAGAAATTGTTCCTTTGCTGCTGTTCAAACCCACGTCCCAGGGCTGGCCTTTGTTGATGGGAGGGCTTCAGCCAAATCCAACTGCCTCTGGCTCAACACTTGCCTTGAGGCTTCCCTACCTCTCAAGAGCAACAATATAGCACCTTCTTAGGTGTTCCTAGAGACACAGGAGGAATCAATGTTCCAGCATCAGCCATCAGGGGGCAGTGCAGAAACACAAACTAGGCCCTTTTCCAGGGACAATCTTCCCTGATGGTTTCTCTCTCTGTGAAATGGAACTGCCTTATGACCCAGCTCTTCCACTTCTAGGTTACCAAAGAAACCCGAAACACTAAATCGAAAGAATATATGCACCCCTATGTTCACTGCAGCATTATTTACAAAATCAATGGAAAAATATCCTCAGGTGAGGGTTAACCAAAAAAAAGAAAAAAATATGGACCAGAAATTATTGTGGAGCTTTCTTTCAGTGTTATCAGATCAGAGTCAGCAAGACTTTTTTTTTTTTGCCTGTCACATGCAAAAGTAGGAATGTTGAATATTGTATTTAAGCTGGGAGATGAAGACAAATGGGTTACTTTTTTTAAAATCCTCACTCAAGGATATTTTTCCATTGCTTTTCAGAGAGAGTGGAGGGAGAGAGAAAAAGAGGGAAAGAGGAACAGCAACGTGAGAGAAACACACCCCGACTGTGTGCTCCTTTCTCAGCCTGAAACCAAGGTATGAGCCCCTGGGCTAGAATCGAACCCGGGGCCCTTTAGTCCGATGCCCTAACCACTGAGCCAAACAGGCTGGGGCTAAGTGGCCTCCTTTTTTCAGCTTTACTGAGGTAATTGCCATATAAAATTGTCAGATATTGGAAGCGGGCATAGTGGTAATTTGCTACACGTATGCGTTGTCAAAGGATCCCCGCGTAGTTAATTAGCACGTCATCGCCTCACATATTTATCTTGTTTATTTTTATTTTGGTAAGAACATTTAAGTTCTACTTCCTTAGCAAAATTCAGTTATACAATAGTTTTGTCACCATGCTTTCCATTAGCTCCTCAGACCTTAATTCATCTTATAGTTGAAAGTTTGTGCCCTTTTAACCAACCTCTCCGACTATTTCCCCCACCCTCAGCCCCAGAAACAAGTGGGTTTCTAAACCTCTCTGAGTTCTAGAAAGCACTTATTCCTACCCTATTGGAGTGCTTGGACATGTCTTTTAAACATGATTTTAAAGGTTCCATAGATTTCTTTCTCTGATGAATGAAAAGAATTATCTAAGGCTGGGAAAGTGTCAAATTCTCCGTGTTTAACCATTTGCACCACAATGCAGGTTTCTTAAGAAATGCTATTATTGAATCCACAGAATCTAAAATCAGGTTATTTTGGCTCTAAAGTTACAGCTTCAGCTGTTCTGGCTACTGAAGGTGTTGCTGAGATCGCGTAAGCAAGCCGCCTGGAAGCGTGCACATTTCTGTTGCCTTATCAGTACCAGGGGGAAAAGTGTCTGTCTCCTCCTTCATTTCAAAGACATGGGTGAGCACTTGGTGGAGTGCTTAGCGTGTGCCAGGCCCTGTTTCAAGAGGTCACCTGCAGCTGCTTTAACTCGCACAATCCTCCCAGGTGGGCACGATAATTATGCCCATTTCACAGAAGGGGAGGCTGAGGCTTAGGGACTGGCATGATCGCTAGTAAGCGGGGAGCCCAGGCAGCCAGCCTGGCTTCAGAGGCTGGCTTCACACTCTAACCTCCACATCTTGTTCCCTCCTTCCAGTGAATTTTAGTATTTTTAGAGTTTCAGAAACAAGATCAGAGGTCATTTTCTGCTGCTGGAGTTTTAGCTGAAGGTCATGGCTTTCCCGTAGGGGGAGGGAGGAGAGGTGGGGTGCATCCTCCTAGCTCTGTATCATCATAATACCCCCCCCAAAGCAAGACTACGTGGGGATGGCATTCCTAGTCCCAGGTGTCCCACCAAAAGCTTTGGAAATCCTGGGGTCTGCAATCAGGTTTTCTGCTTATGGGTCATATGAACAGTACTTCTCCCTGCTCTGCCCCTTGGTTTTCCTGTTTCTATTTACCACATAGGATCCAGCAGATTGAGGTTCGATGCCTGGTCAGGGCACAGGCCCAGGTTTTGGGCTCGATCCCCAGCAGGGGGCGTGCTGGAGGCAGCTGATCAATGACAACTCTCATCATTGATGTTTCTCTCTCCCTCTCCCTTCCTTTCTCTGAAATCTACAAAGATATATTGGAAGGAGGGAAGGAAGGAAGGAAGGAAGGAAGGAAGGAAGGAAGGAAGGAAGGAAGGAAGGAAGGGAGGGAGGGAGGGAGGGAGGGAGGGAGGGAGGGAGGGAGGGAGGGAGGGAGGAAGGAAGGAAGGAAGGAAGGAAGGAAGGAAGGAAGGAAGGAAGGAAGGAAGGAAGGAAAGGGAGAAAAGACAGGGAGGGAGGGAGGTCCGCAGGCACATGTGAGAGGAAAGCAAGAGTTGGCTTGCCTTGAGCTCTGCCCTCTCACTTGGGAAATGAGGAACCATGGAGCCATAGAAGCTGAGAGAGTCAAGTTCACGGACTTTCCTTCCCTTTTTTAGTGCACTGTGCCTCTCTTACCTGCCACGATGCAGAGGCACCTCGCCCCCACCCCACCCCACTCCCAGGGCACTTCCAACAGGCAACGTCCCATGAGGATGGACCTGAACAGCTTCACCAGCACAAAGGCATGAAGATGGTCCAGAGGGAGCAGCCGCAGGCGCTCCTGAGCGGCGAGAGCTGCATTGTTCCTGCAAGCTCGGGGGTGTCCCGGGAGCCCCGTGGGCAGCTGAAGGAAGCAGCTCCGGGTTTTGTCCTCTCTTCCTGCTGGGGGGAAGGAGAGCTGGCAGGAAGGGAAGCTCGATGAACAAAGGCCAGAGGAAAGCCAGAGGCTGCCTGCGGAGAAGTTACAGCTGGCCCCCCGGAGCTCACTGCAGGGGACGGGAGCCACCTGGGTGAGAACAGACCACCGCCCTGGAGATGCCCAAAAGCCGGGAGAGCCAGTGCTGCCACCACTAAACCAGAATATGACTTTACAGGTCTCAAAAGAGACTTATAGTTTAAAAAACTGCACCTTTTCCTTATGTATTTGAAACAAAACTCAGTAAAAAGAAAAAACCCCACAAACAAACCCACATTACTAGCCAAGAAAGAGGTTGCTCGAGTGAATTAGCCACCATCCAGAGATGGGAGCGAAGATGAGTCTGCAAGTTGGGGTGGGGGTGGGGATATAGGATCCGGAGACACTGCTGACATGAGATGAGACGACGTGTGAAGTGCTCAGGGGCCTGGAGCATCCAGGTGTCCTAGCTGTGGTGCCGCAGTGTAGGGGGAGCATTGCTCCCATCTAAATGAGGGGCCTCTGAAGGCCTTAAAAGGCAAACTCCAACCCCATTGTCCTGGGGTGCTCCTCTGGGGCCTGGCCAGCACAGAGTCTGTGCCGAGTCCCAGCTCCCTCTGCTCTTCTCACCAGCTGTATGTGCCCTTGAGCAAGTAAGTCACTGGTCCTCGCGGTGTCTCTGTTTCCCCCTCTATAAAGTGTAGATAATGACCTACCTCTTGGGGTTCGTATGAGAATACCAAGGGCTTAGGCCAGTGCCTAGGACACAGGGAGCACTCAGCAAGCATTAGCGACTACGTGCTGCTATTGCTTCTGCACTCTCACTCCAGTGCCACATGCACACTCACCATCTACTTTCCTTTCCCTCCTCCCGGTTCCCAGGAACGGTTTTGTGGAGGAGAGGAATTGCTAGCTGATGATAGTTTTTGTCATACCCCAAACCAGAAATGTTGACCCTATAATATCTACTCTAAAAATGTATTATTAGTCCACTCGCTTCTCAGCACTGACCCCGCCTCTGCCACCACCTGGTCCTGGCTGCCATCATCTCCTCTGGATGTCTACAACGGACACCTAACTGATATTCCTGCCTCTGTTTAGGAACAAGGTGGTCTATTCAAAACATAAAACTCCCCCCATCCCCTCTCCTTTTAAAAGCTTCCTGTTGAACCAAGAATAAAACCCAAGCTCCTAACTTCATCTTGGCCCCTCTCTCCCTGACTGACTCTGTTTTAGCCACTCAAATCTTCTGTCAGCTCCTGACACACAAGTTCTCTCCAGCCTCAGGAGCGTTGTCTGTTCTCACTCCTCTCCCTTCATCATGTGGGAAAGCTGAGCAAATCCAGGGAGGTGCACAGGGCGAAGCCCATACCTCTACTGGGGATCACTTGTCCCCATCCAGGTTCAGAACCAGCGGTCCTCAAACTTTTCAGATGGACACCCACTCGGTGAGCATCCTTAATAGGTGCTGATATATATTTATAAATTATACACATGTACTTTTAAATGTCATTAGTTCTAGTTGGTCTATCTTCTCTACCTCTTGCACTTGCATTATTTTTTTACCTATATTTTTACAGTAATTGTTAAGCTTCTTAGGATTTTTATGAGGGTTTTAGTCTAAGTAAAACTAAAAAATAGTAGTTGCTGACACTTATATAGTCCCCACCAAAGCACTTTTCTAAATGTTTTAAAGGAATTTAATCCCTGCAGCAGCCCCATGAGATGGGTCCTAATATTTTCCCCATTAAACAGTTGAAGAAATGAAGGTGGGCAGAGAGTAATCCAGGGCTCACAACAGTGGAACAAGGAATTGAACCTGAGCAGGGTGGCCCAGAAATCATCAGAGCACATCAGAAACGTGTCTAAAGCATTATGTGCAAACCACCACCAGCCTCTCCAAGGTAAGAGGCTCTCATGGGTCCCCAGGGCTCCCCTTCCCCCTTTGCCTTATGCAATGTGATACGGGGCTGACACACAAGCCGCCAAAGTCAAGGGTCACTATTTTTAAGATTTTAAAAATTCAATTATTTTCATTAAAATAGAAGTTGTAGTCTTTTCCCACCCCACTTTGGCGGCAGCCACAGCTCAGAAGTGGGAGAGTGGGAGCAGCACAGCGTCTGCACCACCAGGGGGCGCCCTAAAGCCACTGACTGGCGGCCCAGGGCCGATGCTGCCAGGACTCAGGACCAACCTGACCGCCTAGTCCTAGAACAAGGTCTCCTCCTTAGAACCCTTTAAGGTTATTTCGCATTTGGTGTCATTTAGAGCTTTTTAATTATGTCTTGACGTCCTTAAGGTTATTTATGGTCTTTTTCAATTGTTACGGTCATTTAGGGGTACAGCCCTTTGAACACACATGCTACCTAGCTCTAGAAGAACCCCACAGTCCCGTGTTACATATGTCCCGAGCTTATTAGACAACTTCACATTCATAAGAAATTCAGTAATTCTGTATCCACCTTTTTTCTATAAAAATAAAGAGCATTGTTTTCAAAACCAAAAAAAGAAAAAGAAAGAAACCCCACAGCCTTAAAGAAGTGCCTGCAAGAAATCCACCCAAAGCAGGTCTGCAGCCGAGAGCCCCGCCCCGGGCTGCCAGCCTCTCTCCTTGTGTCGTCTCAGCGTGTCCTTAGGTGGCCTGTTTTTCCTTTTCTGTACAGGACTCTGAATCTTAAGCTGTGGTGTCATTTTTGTTTGGTTTCTGTTTTTTAAATTGTCTCCAGTTGAGCCCATGAGGAACATACTAAACAGGTACATTTGGGTTTATCTTTTTTAAGGTGCACGAGGCAGGGAAGGGGAATAGTGAGTGTCCTGTGTGCCCAGGCAGGGTGAAGCACACATCCAGAATGTTCCGCACCAGGCCTTGCTTAGCCTCGCAGGCGCCGCGTCTGGTACCGAACTCATAGCCCAGCGAACTCCAGAGTCTAAGACACTGAAAGCAGGATAGTCTGACGACATATTCTGGCTAACCTCGGGTTTCCAGAATATGATAGGTACTTTTTCTCCTTTTGAAAGCTTTTTTGTCCAATGCCTGATAGCATTGAGAGTACAATTTAGAAAGTGGGTTTGGTGTCCAGGGTGACTGAGTCTAAACACAAGGAATTTCTCAATTTCTCACAGGGAGACTCCATCCTTCAGGCTGCTGGGCACTCAAGACGTCAGGGTGACTGGTTTTCTGGCGCTATGGATGTGATCCCCCCATCCGTGTGTGTGTGTGTGTGTGTGTGTGTGTGTGTGTGTGTGTGTGTGTGTGTGTGTGTGACATATGTGTTTGTATATTACATGCACAAACACATGGTTTGGGCACATAAGGACTGCATTTCAATTGTATGTTGGGCCTCCAGGGATGTTGATGCCTTTTCCTTAAAGAAATTGGCCCCAACAGTGAAATGAAAGCCTGGCTGGCTTTAATCTTTGTTTTTTGTGTGTTTTTGCATATATATGTGTTTTTGGAACTTTAATATTTTTGGATGTACTAAGCAGGAAATTTTAATGCAAAAGCCAATGTGGAAACATAAAGAAAAGAAAGCTAGGTAGAAACATAAGGAAAACATAATCCCCCCACTCCCAGGTAACTTTTTTCACTTTAATAATATTTTCTAAGTTTTCAAATAAACTTTATATTATACTTTTAATGGCTTAATAATCTTCATGATTATGGTTTTTATTTTACCTGTAGCCTTATCAGAAAAAGACGGAAGAAGATGAAAAAGTCCTACTTTTTTTTGGTTTTAATTGAGGCATACCTACTTGGCTTGTTATTAGGATTACTTACATCAGTTTGGGGAGCTGCTATCTTTGTAATCCACAAATGAGGTATGCTTTTTCATTTTTTCATTTTATTTTTTAATCTAATTTTATTGCTGATGCATACAAATAACATGAATGTGTATATACTCACATTGTTTTAGCAACCTTGCACAATTTACTTAGTATTTCTAATCATTTCTCTCTAGATTACTATGACCATTTTAAATTCAAGTTTTACTTGTCGGTTCCTCTTAATGGGTCATGGATGTTATAATTTGCTCTTTTTGCTTAGCACAAGAGCTTTTGGCCAAACTATTTATTTTTGCGACAACTCGTGTTATTGCCAAAATTTGGTTAAGGAACTTGAACATAATAAGTGAACAATACATTACATTTCTGTAATTATGTCCCCTACCTTTAGAATCTTTCCTTGGGAACACTTTCGATTCCAGACTTTTCATAATCCCACACATTCAATATTTGCTGTGCATGGGAGTTCTCATCGGCAGTTTGAACCTGAAATTATACCCCAGACATCTATCTCTGAGACATAATGCTGGCAAAACATACCCACGCTGTTCCATTCATTCTTCCCCAAATTTGGCACCAACTACCATCCTGGGAGCCCAGGTTTCTCTCAGTGGCGGATATTTGCAAAAGACTCAAACCTGGGTGCTATTGACCCCTAGATGGTTCTGCGGGCATGGGCAGGGTGACATTCAAAGTCACAAATTAATACTACTGTACCCAATTTTAAAACTCCACCAAGAAAAATGAATTTCTAATGCAAGAATGTTTAAATCAGCGTTATCAAAACACTGACATATAATATATCCATATTATTATCTGCCTTCCATCAAAACATGTGTTTAGATATCCTAAGATTTAAACTTAACCCTTTAAAAAGTTTAAACCTTATAAACTTTTATACTTTATAAAACTTGAACTTTTTCCAACCTATGGCTTCATCTTAAAAACCTCACATAGGAAAATTACAATAAGCTGCGTTTTGGCCAGTGTGTAGAGCACACGTTCATCACCCACCCTGGGATGTTTTGAGAGCAACGGGGTGCTGTTGACAATTACACCAGAACAACAGGCAGCTGGAACTGTCCCGGCCAAACTAAGATTTACAGCCCCTACCATTGGGCCCGTAGTTTTGAAACTCTTAAAGTTAACTTACCTACTTATATAAAGTTAACTTACCTATTTATATAACATATCTTTCATTTAAATCGTAAGTAATAATTTTTATATTGCATGGTTTTAAAATAAAAAGAGCAAGTTCCATTTTCAGTAGGTTTGTGTGCATCTAAGCATCTCAGCCAAACCTATTCAAATGTATTCAAAACTTCACGGCAAAGTCTTGTGCTCACAGCAAACTCTACTCAGTAAAAATTTCATTATCTAAAATAAGCAACACCAAATTATTTCATGGAATCTGTCGCTATAAAGCAAGGCAAGAATTTCTGGTTTAGCATTTGTTGGACGGTTTTGGACACTCTAACTTCTATATGACTACATGACTTACTGCCTGACTAGGGGTCTCAGTGGGGCCCCCAAATGGACCATATATCATATTTTGTCTTTGTCACCTACATAGATATCTACATCTACATGCTGTACGTATAAGATCTCCCTGCCTTTGGAAGATTCAACCATCTGCCCTTCTGTTGCACACAGCTTCATTAATTCAGCAACTAAGAAGCAACTGCTTAGAGTGAAAACTCTAAATGTAGGAAATCAAAACAACACTTAAAGGGAATAGTGATTTATCTAAACTTTTCTCTTTTGAAAAAACATATAAGCATTTTTTGAAGGCATTGTTCAAAATCTTGTCTTGGTTGTTACCTTTTTCTAGAGATCAAATTATCTGGGTCATTGTTTATGCTCCATGGCCAGTTTCCTGGGAAGACAACTGTCAATCACATATTCAAATATTATAGACCAACCATGTAACTCCTCTGTTTGCCAGAGTTTTCCAGAAAAGCAGAACCAATAGGGTGTGTATACATATAGAGAAATTTAGTTTAAGGAATTGGCTCACACAGCAGGGCAGGCTGGCAGGCTGGAGACTCAGGGAGGAACTGGTGTTGCAGCTCAAGTCCAAAGGCAGACTGGTGGTAGAATCCCTCTCCCTCAGGGGATCAGTCCTTTTAAGGCCTTTAAAATTGTGCAGGCAAATACGCTTCACTCAAAGTCTACTCATTTACATGTTAATCTCATCTTTACAAATACCTTCCCAGCAAAACAAGACTAGTGTTTGACCAAATACTTGGGTACCATGGCCTAGCCAAGGTGACAGGTTCCAGCCATAGGGTGGAACATGCACCCTAGTCGGAGGTCTTACACTTGGTGACTCTTAGAGGGCTGCCTCCAACAGAGGCAAGCCCAGGTCCCCACACCTCCACAAGGCCATTTTATAGATGAGAAAACCAAGTTCTAGATAAAGATTCAATGAGTTCCTCTCAACAAGCCAGGACAAAAATCCAGCCTCATTGAATGATCATTCCCAGCTCTTCCCACCATAACTCCTGCCTCCACCAGGGCTGAACTGAAGACTTACACAGGGGCGTTCTCATTTCACTTATTTGGAATATTACAGCCAAGTCTGAGTCCATTCAAACCATAAACTCTAGGCCAAGGAAATCAACTTTTCTCCGGGGTGCACTTTCATATTCCCCTCCCACACCCTCCCATAGCACAGAGCTCCCCACCCAGCGGACACACACAGACCCATCCACAGGGACTGCTCTCTGAAAAGTGCTTTATTTAACAAGCTCTAAGTCAGGTACATTAAAACATATCAAAATGTTACAGAAATTCATGGCTCCCTATTAGGCCTTGTCAAATTATGTTAAGATACCTAAACACATCGATTTATAAGTTCAGAACCAAACATTAAACCAGGACATGTACCTTTGCTAAAAGTCAAGTTATGATTAAGGAAAGAACACTTCACAAAGCTAAAACAAGTGGGAAACCCTTCAGAAACACTAGCAAAAACACGGGAAACCATCAGCCTGGGAAACAGGTCTGCGATCTGCTGGGAAGACTCATAAGTAAATGGAGGCTTTCCCTTCACAGCTTGTCCATGTCTTGTGCTTGTTTAAAACACAGGGGCACTGTAACCTCCCGTGACAAGGTAAAGGCTTTCAGTTACATCTGAAAGAAGGGGTGCCACAATTATTTTTCACTTCTGCCTCGACAGAAAATCATTTCCCATCTCATCTGGTTCAAGCAAGACTTTGTGTAAAACAATTTAAGATTTTGGAAAATTCATGCTGCTGCATCTGGGGCTCTCAAGATCTCTGTCTCCTGTCTCAGCTCCACCATGGTTTGGTCACTATGAGACTGACATTCCCTTGTTCATATAGAAATTTATGTCTTGGAGATGCATCTATGACACCACGTTCTCTGTGCTACAGAGCTTTGAAATAACTGGGGGTTTTTGTTTATTTTTAAAGACAGCTCTTTTCTTAAAAGAACTTTTTGCCCTTCTGTGGCCCATTCCACCCTCCTGACACTCAGGTAACCTCGCAACTCCGCAGAAAAGAATTCCTGCCAAGACATTTTTGCATCAGAGAACAGTTATTATTATTTTTTGTCATTTCATGCCAAAGTCTTATCTACCCTGATGATAAAATGTCTTTATCTGGAGACTTCCAGGAGTATGGTTTTCTTTCCAGTAGGGAGAAGGGTGAAAATATTTCTCCTTGAAGTCTCAGACCAAAATCTCAACCTCAGGTCTTGGCATTTTTCACGTGGATAGGTGGCTAACCTGAGGTCCTCACACCTCAGCCTCAACCCCCAGTTCAAGCCTGTCCAGCCTGGAGCCCGGTGGGCACAGTCCTCACCGCACAGCCACACCCATCCATTGTGCCTTTCAGTCCCTCCCCAGGTAACCCATCACCTTCCCACTAATGTGATCAGAGGATATGGCCTTGTGCTTAACTCCACCAGCACCTGGGGAACAGGACCCCCCTTCCCAGCCAGATGGACTCAGGTTTTTCTTCACCTGGTCACCCTGTAACATAAGCCCCTGGCAGAAGAAAGCAGTTGTGGCTATACTGCTTTTCACAAGTTAGGAAAAAACGCTATAAATTGGCCTTTGTTCTTCACACGATTTCAGGCTCATTGCACGCAATTACATAAACCCACACAAATCAGGGAGAAGTTCAAAACTGCAGGGCCATGTGATACCGATGAGAAAATCCAGCTCCACACCAGGGAGAAGTGTCTGTTTCAGCTGCTGCTGCTCCAAGGAGCCTTTCCAAAACTCCTGATCGGGTTATCGAGGGCCTGAGAAAGGATCTCGAAACAGGCTGACCCAAGACAAAAATGTGCGCCCGCATTAAATGGAATGTATTGTGTAAAATACGGTTTTCCCTCATTTCCATCCGGACCCCTGTCTTTAAAGAGCCAAGTCTATATTTGCACTTTCTTAGAAAGTGATCTGGCGAATCTGACATTTTGCATTTCCACATTTAACACTATCGTAGTGCTAGTGCAAATTAAAAGAGAACTTTTATAAACCAGAAAAAGCTGTCCAAGAAAAGTTAGTGGCTAGTATTTGCTGGGTGGAAATTCTTCTCCCTGGCC
This sequence comes from Miniopterus schreibersii, assembly GCF_964146895.1. Classification (NCBI taxonomy): domain Eukaryota; kingdom Metazoa; phylum Chordata; class Mammalia; order Chiroptera; family Miniopteridae; genus Miniopterus; species Miniopterus schreibersii. The sequence goes on from NC_138110.1 coordinate 65,584,240, forward strand.
CTCTGAGAATTACTGGGGCCAACAAAGGCTTTGTGCACTCAACATAAAAATAACTGGAGTTTCCCAACTCATTTTCTCAAATGCAAAACTCAGTCGGTATGTTTGCATTCACCAAACCTCTTTCTCATCAGTAACAAAGGAAGCCTCCCCTCCGCCCCTTTTCCCCAATTCTGTGCATTTTGCAAAGCCCACAGAGGTGTCTGATTGAGACTAAGGCCCTCCGGATTTCCAGTCCACCCCCACTGGGCCGGTGGTGCCGCCCCAACAGAGGCAGGCTTGCTAAGGGACCCCTGGCAAAATGCCAGGTGGCAGCATGCCATCTTTTTGAAAGTCAACAATAAGACCACAGCTGTGAGCCATCTAGAGAAGCCTCGAAGGCCACAGGGGTGGGAAGGGAGCAGGAGGGTGCCTGGGGCAGGACCGGCTCTGCTGCAAAGCTCCACCTTCCTGCCAGGGACGGATCAGTGGCTCTCCTTTCCTCAGCTGGCGATGGGAGCATCCCTACCCCAGCAAGGCTCACATGCCTGCTGCCAGGAGCTCCTGGCCTTGCTTGGTTGATCCCACAGCCAGGCACCCTTCTCCAAGCATCTGCCTGTTCCGCTCCAAACAGTATCAGTCGCACTGGTGTCCAGCTGCCGGCAATCTTCCCAATGGGGGCTACAGGGAACAGACTGTGCCTGCCCTTCCCCCCCACAGTGGGGTCTCTGCTCTAAAGATCACCAAGGTGGCTGCTCAGAGAAGCGAAAGAGAGGCTCCACCCCCCCTCTGCACCTTCACAGGGCAGCCCAAACGCCTTCCCGGAACCCCACACTCGGTCAGCAGCAGGACAAGTCCTCCTTCTTAGAGTCCATCTCTACAAGGCGAGGGCAGCGTGCAAGAATCCAGCCTTGGAAAGAATAAAGCCTTGACTTCAAACACACAGAAGTGCAGCTTCAAGTGCAGGAAGACCCCTTGATGATGTGAAATGGGCTGGGCTCACAGGTTCCTGCCATGGCTGCAAGGAGCCTCTCCATTTCCCTGTCGAGGCAGTTTCTGGCCACCACCCCAGAGCAAGCCCAGGCCGGGGTCACACTCGCCAGTCAATGCCACGTGCAAACCAGTGAGGCCTGTTTCATGAGATCCTTCCTTCAACTCAAGGAGGCACCAAAGAGTTGGGGACATCAGGCTCCCCTCCCATCTCCTAGAGGTAGCCATGGAGGCAAGGACAGAGGCAGGCTCCTTTCTCTACAGGCATCCACAGATCATCACACACATCTTTGTTACTTAAAATCCAAGATTCCAGTGTAAAAACTTGTGGGTTTATTGCATCTACCCCACTGATGGTTTATTTTTCCCTTCCCACCAGACCTGCCCCAAGTACATGGGGCTGCCATTTTGTTAATTTCCAAGGATCTCACATTAACAGATCCTTCTAGGCATATAGGGAGAATCTCTAATATAAATACCCCAAAATGGGAGCTTGCTGAGCCCCTTCCCCTTCTAAACATGGGCAGATTATGTGTGGCTGCTCCCAGGCACTTGAGGGGAGAAACTTTTTCTCTGCATAGGAACTTTTTCCTCAGATTAGTGACTCCCCTGATTTTTCTGCCCACGGCAGCACATCCGCCAGCCTCATGGCACTTGTGCTGGTTGCTTGGAATTTAATTGCATGTGACTATGTCAGGTAGGCACATGGACATGTATGTGTGTGCAGACGTGCATGCCCATGCACATGCACACATTCTGGGTCCTCCTTATAACAAAATCAAAAGTCCGTGTGAATGAAAGAAAGGAGAAGAGCAGGGATCCAAGGATGGGGAGCTGTCTGCTGGCTTCTCCATCCAGGCAGCAAACGGTGGCTTGTCAGGAGCTGGAGAGGTTTTTAAATGCTTGTGTGGAAGGAAGGCACCCAGCTTCCGGTGGGTCTTCTCAGGTGAACGGCGGCTGTTGTGGTGTCTGGATCCCCTTCTTCTGTGGCTCAGATTGTTTCTGGGGTCTCGGCTATCTCCTCCAGCCTCTGCCGAATCATCAGCCGGAGCACAGTGTACCTGGGGGACAGAAACAGCTGCGGTGGAGAGCAGAAAGCAACACACACCGCCTCTCGACCCCGCTACCCAACCCAGGCCACCGCGGGGGTAGCTGGCCTGTCCCTTTGCTGCTTGTGTTCATTTCCACAACAGGAGGAGAGGGACTGAAGAGGCTAACTCCAAGCCAGATTATTTTACTACAGGTAGAATGTCTGGCAAAGAAAGATGAGAGGGTGAAATAACAACAGAAACAATAGTAAGGGTCCCATTAGCTGAGCGCTTACTAGGCCCAAGGCATTGTGCGTAGTCCTTTCTATACACAGTAGCATATAACCCTCCCCTAGGCTGGACCATATGAAATCACCATTATTGACTATTATTAGGGGGTGGGGGCTACAGAAAATGACAACTTCATGTGGTTCAACCTGATACTGGTTCCTGCATTTTGCAGAAAAGGCCACAGCAAGTACCAGGCCTGGAGGTCCATGGCTTGCGGGTGAGCGCAGTGTGCCCACCCCTTCCCTGAACTACGGCAATGCAGACACTGCAGTGGGCTAAAGGGGACATTGCTCATGTTCAGGGCTTGGCACTGCACAGCAAAAGCTATTTTTAAAGTCTGGTGCATAGTAAGTGTTCAATGAATGTTAACTATTGCACCTGTTATTATCATCGATACAGCAAATACGGCATTGGCTTTATTGTCTAGTGACAAAAATCACTCAATTGTTCTACTGCATCCATAAACACATTCTACTTTATGGCAGTGCAGAGCAAATATATATTTTATATATATATATATAAATTTAATCCTCTCCAGAGAGAAGTTTTCCTGGACTTGTCAACCCAAATGCAATTTCCACAGGAGAAATGTTACAAGGGAGGAAGGATATGAAGAAAGGACTTTAGAGGTAGGCTGCTCAGGCTACTTGTCACTGCTAAGATAACCTTCCTAAAGTCTCTAGAACATTTTTTTAAATATGTTTTTAATGATTTCAGAGAGAGGAAGGGAGAGGGAGAGAGAGATAGAAACATCAATGATGAAAGAGTCATTTATCAGCTGCCTCCTACACGCCCCCTGCCCCCTGGCCCCTGGCCCCTGGCCCCTGCCCCCTGCCCCCTGCAGGGGGTGGAGCCCGAAACCCAGGCATGTGCCCTGACTGGGACTGAATCATGATCTCCTGGATCATAGGTTGATGCTCAATCACTGAGCCACACTGGCTGGGCTCCAGAACATTTTTATGTCTCACATCAAAATGAGAAGCTGGCCTGAGAAGCAGAGAGACTAAGACACTGAAGTTTCATGTCCCCATCTGAGATGTGGACTCATCGATGGGAAGGCCCCTGAAGAAGGTCGAGAAGACCCCGGCCCACACAGCAGCTCGGCCCCGTGAAAGGCACCTGAACAGACAGCCCTCCCACTGAGGCCCCAGGAGAAGCCCCCCAGCCACCCGGGGCCAAGCTTACTTGCGCATCAGCTTCTTTACTTCCCGATCTTCCTCCTCTTGGAGCTTCTGAATGAAGCTTTTAAGGACAGGCATCTCGAACTTGATATACTGGGCCACCTGGGGAGGAAGAAGTCTGGGTGCCTGCACCTCCCAGCTCTATCCCAAGGCCTTTGGGCATCTCTCACGTAAGGCCCAGAGCCTTGGGGTGTCTATTTCTGGCTTAACCAGGATTTCCTCCAAGGCAGGAGCCAAGCCTAATTCTTCTCAAGGCTGGTACAGAGCCTGCAGTGAAGATCCCTTCATTTACCTGACACATATCACCTCTCACTTCTCGTCTCATGTGACCAATCCATGTTGAGGTGATGTCAAACATGGAACAGCACTTTCTCCTGATTCCATGATGCAGAGAAAGACCTGAACCCATGACATTTCACACACCCCTCTGCTCTCCCCTAGAATTTAAGGAACCATGACTCAGAATGATGACTGTGTCTCAGGTCTCAAACAGGCATCCAAATGTGAACTTGATCCTGAGAGGCTGAGGGGATGAGGTAGCTCCCAGGTAAGCTGAAGCAACCATTCCTTCCTCCCCCACCAGAATCCCCACCCAACTCTTCCTGCTCTTCTCCACAGAAGAAGTCTATCTCTCTGCCCTCTTCATGTTGTGACTTGCTTTGGCCAACGGACTTGCTTTGTGACTTGCTTTGGCCAATGGAATGTGTATGGACATGACATAGAGCAAATCTGAGTAGAGGCTTCAGATGCGCTTCCATGGTTTGGCCTGGTCTCTTGCACCCCAGCCATCAGCCATGAAAAGCATACCCCAGGGAGCCACTGGCCCCTGAGCCTGGGTCTCTAAATGAGACATGCAGTGCAGACCCTCAAAGCACAGCCTAGAGCAGAGCTGCTGCTACCAGTCTGCAGAATCCTAAGCAAAAAGTAGATGTTTGCTGTTGTCAGTGGCCAAGATTTGGGGATGTTTCTTATTGTAGCAAAAGCTGACTAATACACAAGATAAGGTAAAAATCACTGCTAACTTCTTGAAGTTGCTAAGAGAGAGGGTTTGCAGAAATTTTCCGCCTTCTTACAGTACCCCCAGAAATGCTCAAGGGTTTATTCCTTCTGTGGAAATCACTTTGTGTCTGAACATTCCTCCAACAACTCCCCCAGGGCACACCCTCAACCTGGTCTCCGCATGCACTCTTCGAGCCCCATGGCCATCAACAAAGACTCGTATTGAGGAGTGGCAACAAAATGGGGCATGGTCCTTGATCAAAAAGTCAAGCTCTACCCCAGCTGCAGTAACCCAAACAAACCCCCACGCTCCTGAGGACAGTCCATAGACTGCAGGGGACTCACGTCATAGGTGACTTCCTCCACCTGGTCCTTCTCCATAAGGAACACTTTGGAGACCTGCTCACACGGGCCCTGGAGGATTCGGGCAATCAGCGGGTAATCGGTGTTCTTCAGCTTCTGTTTTTCTGGAACCACACACAGCCCTGAGTTCGGCCTGAGGCCTTTGTCACCATAAGCAGGGATCAACTCAGGGGCCCAAATAAACCAGGCATCTTAGGAGATGCGGCCATACAAGTCAGGGGTCTGATTTGCAAATGAACAATTTAACAGTATTGAAAGCAAGTGTTTCCTCTCCTCTCCCAACCATACTCCCGTGCCTCAAACCCTTTGGAAGATGCCACAATGGAGGAACTGTTTTTATCTGTCTCTCGAGAAAACCCAGTCCCTTTTTTAATAGGCAGTTAGGTTTAGGGCTTGACTACTGACCACACCTGGCACTCCACCAGCCTTGGAGGCAAAGAGCATTTGAAAGTTTCCAAATGATAAACAACAGGCAAGTGAGGCAGAGAGTGTGGTTGTTTTTTGTTAAACTTGCTATTTTGAGTTAATTAAAAGTCTTAAAGCACACTGTGTTCTTCGGACTTACCACCGCTGGTATGGACCACATACAAAGCAAACTCCTCCGCGGAATTCTCAATCTGCATGGGGAGCAAAAGATGCCTGCTGAAAAGCACTATTACACATCGAAGCTGAGCCATTCCTGCCTCATCGCTGCAAAGCTAAATCGATTGTAGGCTCTTTTGAGGGGAGAGCTATTCATCTGCAGCTTTCAGAAGTGATAAGGAAATGGGGCAGCAGGTAATTAATTATCAAGTAATAACAGATAAGACCTAACATTTATTGGACCAGGTGAGGTGTTTCTACACATTTTACGTTTTAACTCACTTAACACGACAACCCTGTAATGGGGTCCTGTTATCCTCATTTTACAGATGAGGCAGCAGAAGCACAAGGAGCTCAAGGAACTTTCCCAACTCATCCAACCAGCAGGTAGGTGATGGACAGGAATTTGAACCCAGAGCCCGTGCCCTTAGGCCACTGGGTGACACTGGCTTCCACTAAAATAAGAGTACCTGATCTCCCAAAGATTTACCATAAGGCGACTGTGGAAAACATATAGAAACAGGAATTTAAAAATACACATGTGCTATAATTTGCACATCTACTGAAGGATCATTTTCAACATAGGTTCCCCAACTATGTTCCAGAAATCGATCTGTGCACAGGACCCCAAACTAGTTGTCAGGACCGCAGCCCTTCCAGTGGCCCATAAAGCACCTGCGGGCTGGTGCCTCTTGGGCTTCTGTGTCCCTAGAATTCCCTGCAGACCTTGCTGAACGGATTCCCTGGCCTCACGTCCGGGCTTCAGATTCAGCCAGTCCGATTCAGGGGTGGGGCCCGAGAACCTGCTTTTCTAGTGAGCTCCCAGGTGATGCTGATGCCTGGGGTCTAAAGAGCCCAAACTTCTGCCTGGTGCCCCCCTCACCACGCTCTCCACAACCCCCACCTTACACCTCTGGGGTCCCCAAGGCACACATGCTGCCATCTGAGGCCAGCCAGCACAGGGAACTTGCCTTAAATTTGTTGAGCAGCAGCTTCAGGACCTGTGGGGTGGTCATGGTGCTGTTGATGCGGACATTGGTGACGGAGCCATAGGCCGGGGTGAACACCGACGTCTGTCAAAAGAGGGGTCCCGTTCAGGGTGGGAATGGGTACAAGGACAGGGTCTAAAACTGAGGAGTCCCACCTGTTCCCTGGGCTAAAGGGCACAGGGACAGTCACACTCAACCTGTGCTCCCTGACAGCCCCCAAATAACCTGACAAGCATTGTTGTCAGCAAAGAGCCTCAGCTGTGCCTAACCCAGGAGCTCGAGGGGTCTGAAATCTCCAAGTGGCAGGGCTGGGGAGGGGAACAGACTAGATAAGGGAGGCCCTCTCTCCCAATAAAACACACAAAGTCCCCTCCACTGTGACTTCAACACGAGAACTCTGACCACTCTCCCATGATGCACTGTTTCTGGGGCCAGGTTTGAACCAGGCATCAGGAGGGAAGGAGGGCCAGCTAATTGGAGTGGGGTGGGTGGGGTCCTAATGCCCTCGATCTGAGTCCCACAGCTCTGCTTCGGGGGCTGCCCTTAGCTCATGGAAAAGTCAGACCACACAGCAGCTGGGAGGCACATGGTGCACGAAGAAGGTAACGCAGGGACTTGCTGGTATCTGACGAGGGGTGTCTGCGGGGTCATCTCACCCACCACCTGGGGGGTCTCCTGATCTGGGATCCCTTGTTCCTCACAGAGCCAGCAGCCCACACACAACTCAAAGACTGAACAGCAAACACTTGGCTTCCCCGGTGTCTATAGCCCTGAGGTGGCAGCTGCCTAGGAAGAGGTTTCGCCCCCCTTTAGGTTGCCCCCTGCCCCCACCACCCTGTCCCCTCTACCTTGTGGTTGTAGAAATGGCCATTGATGGAGAAGCGGTGGCGTCGGATTCGCCGCTGGTCGCTGGGTGTCCTCACATTGCCGCGGCGACGCACCCCCACATCACTGCGTGTGCGCATCAGCTGCGGGGTGTCCTCCTGCACGGGCTTCAGGCCCCTGGAGTCTGAGGGGGAAGGGGAAATGAGCTCTGTCTGCCTGGGCCCAGCATGTGGCAGTTTGCACATGGTACGCTCTTGGTGGCCAATTCTACAGCACCTACCACCTCCCCAAAAATATATTTTATAAAATCAGTATTTCCTGCTGGGGGGAAAACACAATGCATAACTTACTGAGATGCAATATAGTGACAAGGTTCAGAGCCCAGACTTCAGAGCCAGACTCCCAGATTCAAATCCCAGCTCTACCATTGCTATATGTATCACTAACCCCTCTTGCCTCAGTTTCCACATCTATAAAATGGGGATAATAACACCCACCTCATGGGATTGTTGTGAGGGTTTAAATGAGTCAATTCATGTAAAGCACTTAGAACAGTGCCTGACATAGGATAAGCAATGATAAAGGGACTTGCAAGATACTGCAAACTATCAAAATTAAAACGCTCATAGCCTCACACCCAGCAATCCCAATGAAAGAATCCCACAGACACAGACAAATGTGTGAAATGACACATCAACAAGGCCACTGACTGCAACCTTGTTTATCATAACAAAAGACTGGAAATGACTTAAGCGTCTATCAATAGGGAACGATTACAGAAATGGTCATTCTCCCATACAATGGGATATTGCGGAGCTATGAAGAACACAGAAGTTCTTTCTGGATTTGTATGGAACAATCCTCAAGACAAACTTATAAACAGAAACATTGATGTACAAATGCTACCACTTATATAAAAAGGGGAAGAAAAGAAATGACATCCAGCCATAAAGGTCTGTGGGTGTGTCTTCGCTTATATTTGCAAAAAATATCTCAGGGGGAATGCCTTAAGGTTGCTCCTATGGAGGGAACTGCAATAATGAGTAGATGAAATGGAAAACTTTTAATTCTTTTTAGTATTTCTGAATCTTGAACCATGTGGATTTTAATTATTCAAAAAATAAATAACAGTTTGCAACATCTATCACATCAGTTTTCTCGCAGTTGGCCCCAAACTGGAGGCTCCTCCCACCATGCAGGTACCTGTGGGGCTTGAAGTCTGGTCACTCTCAGCCGGAGCATCCACCTCTGTGATCTGAATGTTGGGCATGGTGAGGGGCGGCTTCAGAGCGGTGCTGGGAGCAGAAAACAAACAGAAGAGAGGCTGGTTTAGCCCCTGTGGGGAGATGCGCCACCCCGACCCCACCCCACCCCTGCACAGGAAACACTCTGCTTGTGCCAGGCTGGGGACCAGCCCACATCAGGTGATAAAGGATTTGGGTGGGCTGTGCTGAGTGTCCCATGAGGCTGGCCCAGCTCCAGGCTGGGAGGAGGGGGTCTGAACGGAGAAGATGCTTGTTCCCAGCAGCTGCAGCAACATAAGCAGCCAATTCATCAAGCCCAGAATGCATAACAGCAAAGAACAAAATCCGGGTGTTCCCTGTTCTGAGTATCTATTCTAAACAAGTGTGGGTTCCATGGCTTATTTGGAAATCCCCAATAATCGCCATTTATTTCTCGGGACAAGATTCCAGTTCTGATCCACTTCTGTTGGAGGAATAACTTAGGAACTGCTTCTGGCATCTAAAAGGAATGAAAAGGAACAGGCTGGCTGCCACAAGGGTCAGGGCAGCTTTGGAAGGGGCGCTGATGACAGTGTTCTCCAGGCTGCAGGGACTGAGTAGTGCTCATGAGCCACACTGGAGAAAGGGCCACAAGCAGGAAGTCTGAGCTGAGACCTGGTGTTGCCATAACTGGCAAATAACTCCTCAAAGCCAAAAAGGGAAATGGGAGCAACTGAAAGAAACACGCCCGAAATCAACAGAGGATTTTGTCAGAAAGGAGAATCATATTTAACAATTAGGACAATCCCATGGAGAAGAGCGTGCACTCCCTGGGACCCAGTAGACAGATAGGACTCATGTCAGGGAATGATAGTTTTAAGGGAAGCCAATTAAAATTAAAAATTTAAAGGAACTTCCTATTGTAGTATAACTTGTGGACTTCTGACCCCAGAATGGAACTGGTCAGAGCCTCTCGGGAATGGTCAACACTCAGCCCCCACTCCTCCTTCATTCAAAGGCCTCTTCCTTGCTGAAGCAGAAACTGGCCTCAGCATCCTTCTTAACACAGTGGTCCAGGCACCCACTTTACTATCGCAGGCATCTCGGATAACATTATTTACATTCCTTAAAGCTTTTTCACAATAGCTGCAGGTTTGAAGAACCAGCCAACACCAGCTTGATGCCACAGGGACAGGAAAAGAAACAAGTGTGCCGAGCGAAGGACGCTTCAGCAGGCCCAGCCAAAGGCCACACGGTCTGATAGAATTTCAAAAATCATCTCACTTAGGGAACGGAATGTAACCTCATCTAGGGGTCGGGGTGGGGCTGTGGAGAGGGTTTGGCCCATTGGAAATCAAGCACAGTGAAAGTGCTGGATGCAAAGCGGAGTGTAAACCAGCAAAATCAGACGAAACTGAAGAGCCGTGACCAGACATCCCAGCATCTGATGGGACGGGCAAACACCTTCCTCCTTACGTCCTTGGAAAACAACCAGATCCGCTCCAGGGCTTGGCCACAATGTAGGTTCCTCTCAACTTTAGAGAAAGATAGCTTCAGCTGAGCTGTCTAACAAAACGTTCAACATGGCCAGCAGAGAGGGCTTGGTTCTCATTTAAAATAGAAAAAACATCACTGTGGTTTTGGCCGAGAGCTTGGCATGCTCCACCCATGCTCTGGCCAGAAGGCAGCCAGCCTCAGCAAGTTTCAAGATGTAACAAGGCTGGTCACTTGACCCTAAAAACTGAAGTCCCAGGAAGACAGCAAGAACGGTGTGCCTTACTAGATGCACTTGGCTACTCATTTGGCGGTGGAGGGAGGCGAGGAACAGGCTCGGTCTCCATAGATCTTCCAGTGGGGCTCAGAGGAGGGGACCTCCCAGGCTGCTGACCGTCACGCCACCACCCACCTCTCTTGGCTGACTTGCACAGGGTCTGACGCTCTTTTTCTCTTCCAGGGTCCCCCAAGGCCTGGAAAGCTCTGGTCAGAAAGTTTGAAGCCTAAATGTCCTCAAGCAGGGTCTCTCTATCAGGTGGTCCCAGTGGGGAGGACACTGGGGCATCAGAAATCTGCAGGCGGGGCCTGGCTGGCCACTGCCAACACCTCTCAGAGACCCAGGAATTGTCCATGAGGGAGAACACTTTGCTCACCCAGGCTCTGGCGCTTCTCTCTGACTCAGCACCTCCCTCCTCCCTCTGACTGTCACTCAGTAATTGTGGTGACAGGCGTGGAAGCCTGATCACACCAACGTCACCCCTTTCTCATGGCCCCAGAGCAGAGCAGCTGAGCAGTGGAGGAGGTAAGAACGGGAGCGGGGGTCAAGGCTGGCTGGAAGAAGGTGGCATCTACCTGCTCAAGAACACATAGAACCCCTGGACACCCCAGGCAGCCCAGGTCCCGCCTCTCCTCACTCACCCCTGAGCCCCCAAGTTGCAGCCGGAGTGCCAGGAGGAGGAGGAGGGCGGGGGGCGGATGCGCTCGTTGTCATCTTGCATCTGCAGACGGATGGGCCGCCGCAGCCCCCAGGAGATGTTCAGCAGCCCCTCCACGATGAACTCACCCTCCTCCTGCGCAAAGCAATGGGCACCGTGAGTCCAGAAGCAAAGCCCTGCAGGAGTCATGCTCACACCCCAGCCCCCAGGCTCCCCCACCCTGAGGCCCTGAAGGTGACCTCGCAGGCCAGCACTCAAGTTGCCTCGAAATTCAAGTACACACGTGCAAATTAGAAAAATGGGGCGCTCTTTTATACCAACAACTTTAAAGAAAGAATACATCTCTTAAAGTGAGACTAGCCTTGCTAACAGAATTAGCTATTTTCCCCTCCCCTACTAGGGAAAATGATGTCTTTAGCTACAATATATGTTTAGCAATCTCACCTGCTGGTTGAAGGAGATTTAAAGTAACATTTCCCCAAGTTTATTCTATAGAATATACAGAATACCTAGCAGAATAAGGAATCCTCTAGCAGATCAACTGTTAACTTTAAAAGGCTGACACGTGATCATGCATTGGGAGATGCTGTGTTAATCAGATTTCTTAACAGCAGAACTTCCCTGAGCCTATAATAAGCTAATGTAGGACATTCTGACTATCCAAGCAGTGAATCTTGCAAGAATTCCAAATTTATACTCAAGGGTTGTTCATTAATAGGAAGTTAAATGTGAAAACCTTCTAAGGGCATTTGCATGATCCAGAGAAATGGATCTCATTCATGATCATGAAACTCTTTAATCACCAAGCATTTTGAGAATTTATTCTATAGGACACACCCTGAAAAAGCTGTTTAAGGACTAAAATTTTGTTAATGGCCCAACCACTAATTAGTAGAAGCTTTGAGATCAGTGCCTAAAAGGGTCAGGTCTTCTCTTCTAAGTCTCAGAAAAATCTTTTTGGGGGCAGGGCCCACAGACATCAGATCCGAGCCATGGACACAACTTCAGGACAAGCCCCATGGATGGAAATGACACCTGTCCAGTGGACAAGTAACCTGAGCCCCAGGATCATCGTTTGAGAGGGAGGGGGAATAAAAGAACGCAGGAGAAGAGCTGAGCAACTTTAGGACATTTGTGGATCTTGGGAAGAAGGCTTTAAGTACAGGCTATATATATGGCCTTCTAGATGGCCAAGGCTGACATCATTACTTTACAATACATTCTCATAGGACAGAATTTAACCCAAAGTAGGCTCTGCCTAAGTGGACTTATTTGAGGGACACAGAAAAGGCCACTGCATCCACATACTACCCCCAACCAGCCTACCTTAGTAGCTGAAATTCTACCATCTGATATCTTTTTCTATGGATTAAATCACCATGGCTTGATAAGCTGAAAATGTGTTCAGAAGGGTATTACACATACCTTCTTATCAGTCAAGAACACTTGAGTATAAATTACTCTGCCAGGCTCCTATATAACTCGCCATGTATCTGATAGCAGGTTTTACAGAAATGGATACAGGATGAGTAAGCTTAGATGCAGGATGGGGGCTGGGGAAAGATAGGTGGATAACAAATGGCATTCCAGGAAGGTACCCTAGGAAGGCTGCTGCAGTTGTGGAGAAAGGCGAGGGGCACCAACCAGAGCGTTGGGTGATTTGCCCGGGTTGCCACAACATAAGACATGACCCTAAATGTGTAAACATAGAGGGCTGGGAAGTACCTGAATTGCCCAAAGTGAAGAAGCCTGCTTGAGAACCATCTGAAAGGCTCATTTCATAAAAGGCTCCCTTTGGAGGATTCACCCCAGTGAGGCTGGTGCTAGCCAGCCACATATCCAAGGAATGTCTCTGGAACAGAAAAGCTAACCTTTTTGGAACAACTTTGGACCTGGGGTCTCCTGCCAAAGAACTCCAGGATCTCCCACTAATATCCTAAATGACAGGATAGTCACTTTGGCAGGAGGGACAATGAGCCAGGACATAGTGCCCCTCAGACCCCAGACACATGAACACAAAGACTAGGCTGGCCCACCAGAGAAGGAACCTCACAGGCCTTCCCTGGGGACTCCTCACCTCACGGTGTCGGAGCTGCAAATTCTGGCCTTCATAGTACAAGTTGTAGGTCTTCAGATGCAGGAGAAGTTCATTCCTTTGGGGGGAAAATACAAGAGGTAGATCATTCTTGGCTGAAGCCACTTATAACGTTCCCTCCTCTTCTCCCCTCTAACCTGGCCTCAGTCACCCCTGTCTGGGGGCTTGTCCACACGTGTGAGTGTGCGCGCACACACACACACACACACACACACACACCCCTACCACCTTCCCACACCATCTTCCCCCAGGATCAAGAGTATGAGTAAACCCCACCTAGAGCAGGCTGACCATCAAGAGCAGGCCTTGTCTGCGGACGAAGGCGGGCAGCTCTCGCCACACTCCTCAAACCCGAGCTCAGTGACCTGTTCTTAATAGTCACAGGTTCACAGAGGCAGACACTCCGGAGCCCACAGAAAGGGCTCCTCCCTTGTGCATGCTGGGGGTCAGGAGAGGGCAATCACCACGGGCTTTTTTCATGAGACTCAGAAACTTCCGGGCTTTGGAGAAAGTTAAAAGGGACTTTCATTTCATGGACATGACCTTATCATGTGTTTAAAACCTTACAAACTCCCATCAGCAGTGGAATGGATGAATAAAGGCAGCCACAGTCACACGACGGAATGTGAGATGGCAGCGAGAATATGAATGAACTGCATGTGACACAGACGGGCCTCACAGGTAACAGGCCGAGCAAAGGCCAGACACAAAGGGCACATATTCTATGATTCCATTTCTGTAAACTTCGAAGTGGCTGTTAGAATTAGGGTAGGGCTCACCTTATCCCACTGGGGAGCAGTGACAAGAAGCAGGCATGCGGGGGCTTCTGGGCCCTGGCAATATTCTATTCTAGGTGCTTTTCATTTAAAAAAAATTTTTTTTAACTTACAAGTCCCCTCTGAAGACTGGTACCAGGCCTTCTTAGCTGCTAAATACTGGTTTCCAGGTGCTCCCCCCGGGGCCCAGCTCTGCTGAACATGGGAGAGTGACGGGGCTTCATCCCGCTGTGATCGGGGAGAGCCCTCCTCAAACCTGAGAACAGTCTGATGGCGTTTTGTCTAAACCGTGTGGCAGCGAGAACACGAGGGCCGGGAGGGAGAGAGGCTGGAGGAGGCTGCTCTGTGCTTTGCCTGTTCCCAGACGGGGGCAGTGGAGTCTGGTCCCTCTAAATCCAGCCCCTCAATGGGGATATGTGGGGCTGGAAAGTCTAAGAAGCTCTTGACAAGCTAAATCCAGATAAATTGGAGTAATTCTACTCAAGCCAAAATGAATTAGTGAAAAATGTGATTCCAAATAACCTAAAACAAAAACTGTTTGGTACTTTTAAACACACAGATCTGAAACTAGGATGGAAAATTACTGGTCAGTAGAAATCCCTGGGGAAATCCTTCGATGAAGTGATAAGAATCATCCATATCTCACACAACATGTGTCTGTAGATGGCCAAGGGTGTCTAAAAGAATTAATACAATTTGTACTCAGAAAAATTAAATATTTAGTTAAGATAGAGAACATCCAGACTGTGCAAATCCCTGTGGTGGATATAAAGATATATCCTGAAACTTATCATTCAAAAAAGTCCATTTGGGCTCAGCCCCGTCACATTAGCAAAAAGCTGAGTTCAAGAGATTTTATTGCCCGTAAAGCAATGACATTGTCTCCTGTTCACGGAACCACAGCAGCACAGGGATGCAACTCAGCTGACACTCCCCAGGAGACACCACACACAGGACAGTGAGCAGCCACCGCTAACTCCTCCTGGAAGCCCTCTAGGACACCATCTCTTCTGAGTTTTCAAAGGTGCCATATGTTAAAGGCCCCCTTTAGTTCCCTCTCTATGGCCAGGCTCTGGGGACATGTGATCTAGAGCAGCAACCTAGCTGACGCTTTACTGGTCCACGCTCAGCTGCTTATTTAGCTCTTTCTCACACACAAGAAGCCCAGCTCTCTCATATACAGAGGAGGCATCTCTGCCAGTGGCTTCCATCCACATGGGACAGGCCACTGGGGACACAACACTACAGCCAAAAGTCTTACTTGGAAATGTATTTGTCTTTTCCACACGGGACTAGGGAAGTCTGGTGACTGTAGTCCATTCTTCTTTTCTCCTTTTATCAGAAGGAGAGACCTGTATTTGAAAGGAGAAGACAAAAGAGTCAGGCTATATCCTTAGGAGTGAGCAGAACGGGCCAGGCGACAGTGCCTCGTGGCTCTCTGTCCCCTTTCCAGATCCACAGCTTGGGCAGCACAGCGGTGACCCGGGGCTAGTCAGATGCCACACTGCTGTCTGCTGCCTTTGCTTGCCACAGCCTCTGAGAAAAAAACACCCAAAGGAAAGGGGACAACCCTTGGACAGCTCCAGAACAAGTGCCCTATCACAGAGAATTTTGACACCCGACCTGGTTCCAAGGATAACCAGTGAGTCTTCCCTGAGGGGACCTTCACAACACAGAATAGAGACTCATCTGACAGGGCAGGCTCAGATTCTACTGGGGCATACTAAAGATTGGTAAACCACCTAAAAATGCCCAAAGAGCCCAGCTAGTGTGGCTCAGCGGTTGAGCATTGATCTATGATCCAGGAGGTCCCAGTTCAATTCCCAGTCAGGGCACATGCCCGGGTTGCAGGCTCGATCTCCAGTGTGGGGCGTGCAGGAGGCAGCTGATCAATGACTCTCTCATCATTGATGTTCCTATCTCTCTCTCCCTCTCCCTTCCTCTCTCTGAAATCAATAAAGACGTATTTTTTTAAAAATCATTTCCAAGTGCCAAGCCAGAATGTGAGCTTCTCAGGCCCTAGTCATGCTGGAGACACGCTGGGGCCACCAACCAGTCAGTCTCTGGAACCAACTTCACAACCTGGCAGAATGTTGCTCAGCTCCATTAAATGCCTGGGTGATGCCGTCCAGCCTGTCAGTGGACTCTAATATGTCCCACGTGGAGGCCCATCCATACTTCCCGACTGCTTCAAAGACCCTTTACCACAACCCTCCCTAAGGCCTAAGAGAATGTCTTGACAAAGGGAAGACTCCTAAGCCATTGGGTATGGTGACATCCCAGCCAGAGAACTTCCTGGGCCTGCATTTCACGTGCTGTGAGTGTGCCCACGCTCCGCCTCACACCCAAGCACACTCACATGTCTTCTGAACCCTGATGCAAAACATAGGTCTCCCTACAAACTGTCCCCGCTGCCCCTGGCTGTGTTGGGGGGGACAGGAGCTTACACCTCAGCCTGTATGCTCCCAGCACTTCCCACCACACAGAAACCATCTGGTTTTCTTCTCCCTCCCGGACCTGGAGCCTCCTCCCTCTGGACCCCCCAGCTCCCAGACTGAGCCTCTCTCCTGCAAATACTATTCGCTCATCATTATTTCCTTGAGGGAGGGAGTGGGTTCAACAGCCCCTCCAAGGAAAAGCTAACTTGGGGGTCTTAGGTCAGGGGATTCCTCGAAGCACAGCCCGAAATGAGGACTCTGTGCACGTGACTTACTAGGACGTGCTCTCAGGAGAACCCCCAAGGGAGTGAGGGAAGCAGGACCGGGAGGGATGGGGCTCAGCTGGAGTCCGGGCAGCCTGATCCCACGGGAGCTGCAGGGTGTGAATAACTCAGAGTTGTCCCACCTTCAGACAAGCAGGCCAGGCCTTTGTTCCCCTGTGCCCATCAGTCATTGACTACAGGCCACTCCACAGAGGAGGGCTGGGCTCCCAGGCGTTTCCCTGCAAGAGCAATTCTCAGGACTAGGGAGCAGCTAAGACCCCCCACAGTCAACGCCCGTAACACACAATAGATAAAGGGGATCCTGGTGGGTACCAGCATCGTCCACTACACCTGCCCCATGTCTGGGCTTGAGGCAGCTCCTGGCTTTGTCACCTTCTCCCACCCACCCTCTGGTTGGGAGGATCGCCAGGGGCAGTGCAGGGCTCAGCTGTAAGAATGGGGAATAGACTTGCCCAAGCTCTGGACCAGTCAAAACCCTGAAGCTGTTGCAGGAAGGATCCCTTCCCCTTCCTTTTCACAGACCCTCCTACTCGCAGGTGCTTCCAGCCTCCCTCTCCAGGCCATCCAAGTAAATGAAATTCACGAGCTCAGCTTCCTGTGACCAGGACAAATATCAGGTCCTCAAGAAGCTCCAGCAGGTGGGAAAAGCCATCCAAAGCTCACTCCAAAGAGAGCAGAATCTCCTGTGTTCCTAGCTCTTGGTTCCTCCAAGCTCCAGTGCCCTCACTCCCTTTCTGGCAGGGAGCCTGGAGAACACAGGGCAGTTAAACGGCATCAGAGCATCCCAGGACTCGGGCTAATAGCTCTATAGTTCCAGCCTAGAGACAAAGTGTCTCTCAGCTTATTTATCAACTGGAAAGTCCCCAGAGACGGGGGCAAATGCAGAACAGAAAGGTATGCAAACCCTGGCAGGAAAGTCCAGGGTGAGATGAAGAAACACCCCCCCTCACTTTGGTGGTTTATTTGTTTTTTTGTTTCCTAAACTGTCTTCCTGGTTGTATAGCAGGAGCCAGGCCCCTCCCCACTCCCACCTCAGCTCCCAGTGTAGGGTGGAAGGAAGGTGGGGACAACAGCTAATTTATAGGACGCAAGCAGTCCCAGTGTCTCACAAAGTATAGCTAGGAAAAGAGACAGGCTCGGGGAGGGGAGGGGTTATTTCCCACAGAAAATATCCAGGGGGTCACCCCACAGAGCCACCCCCTGCCCAGTGAGAGGGCTGTGCACTTGGCAGGGCCTCAGCTGAAACCAAAAGGGAAGGAGGAACAGCTGCGCCTGAGACACCACAAGACATCTCAGAGGCTCTAATTCTGGATGCTCTTTTGACTCTCCCAGGGTGGAGTGGGGAGTGGGGGGAGGCAGGATGGTAAGAGAGGTTGATTTAATATTCCAACGTCCAGGCTGTAACTCGGACCAATTACATGAGACCCTCAGGGTGAGGCCCGGGCATGAGCATTTTCACAGCCTCCCCCGGTCCTGCCAATGTACATCCAGGGCAGAGAACCAGTGTGAAATCTGACAGGAACAGAGACTGAGACACCAACACCTGCCTCTCAAAGCAGTTTTTCAAGAGTGAAGAAAACAGAATTTTCTAAAAGCAAATTGAGTTTGGTCTTTAGCGCCCCCTTCCCCATAACTAATATTTCAAAGGAGTAAAGGGACAATGGAGAGGGCCAGTGTCCCCAGGCACAGAGCCAATCCAAAGGGCCCTACACGCAAAGCAAGGCCCCACACCACAGAAGCCAGGAAGCCAGCCCCGGGCCCAGATGCAGAGGAAATGCTCGCTGGAGGCCCGAAACTTCCCCTTTTGGGGCCTGTCCCCACCTCTTCTCTGAACCCTGCTCTGCCCTCTAGGGACAATCTATATCTCCCAGGTTGGAGAAGAAACTTATCTGACACAGTGCTTCATACTACAGTGTTAAAGACTGCCCCACCAGGTCTCCCAAAAGACTGCTTTGCAACCAAGCAGCTTTGACAGAGGAGATAGTGCTGACCCCCCTGCACTTCAGTCCGCTGGTATCGGGGCAGGAAGAAGTGTAGATGGCAAACAGGAAACCCCAGCCCTGTTGCGCCACACGAGGAGTGAGACTTGAGCTGTGGCCTGGGGCCCTGCCAAGATCTAGAGATTACAAGAGATTCCACCTCCTGATTCCTGGACACGGGCAAAATTCAGGCTGCCTTGGAAGGAAACAGGACACAATCTGCCTCCTGACTGCCTGCGTTATCCAACAAAGGGCCCACTTACTGGCCAGGCCCCTGTCCGCCCTGAGACCTGTTCACTCCGGTGATTCCTGATCTTCCTTCCCAAAATGTACCTCCATCCCCTTTCCCAACCTGGATGTCCAGGCCCCCGCAATCCACCCGCACAGTCTCCCAATCACTCTGCTCAGGAAAGGGTCTGCACCAAACTCCACCGGAGGGAAAGTTAAGGTCAAGCATGCTGGGTGTACATACCTCACTTTCTCAGCTTTACTGTGACTAGGAATAAAAAGCTTTGCCCCTCCCTGCCCTAAAGAATGTTAAACATCATAGAAGAAGGAAGGGAAGGGCCCGTGAAAAAAGTTGGCTTGCCCTGCCTGAAAAGACGGCACTTACCTGAAGGCGGGTAGAAAGGGCTTAGCTCAAGAGATCTAGCAGAAGACTAGCTGCAGGAGGCCCTGGACACCTGTTTCCCCCACAAGTCAGGAGCAGAACAATCACAGTGTTATTACTGTGCTCATAATAAGACAATAAATGTGACTAATAGATAGCTGCCATAAATGCGAGCTTACTACGGGCTACTATTACCTGCTTCGACTATCCCCACAAACCACCCCAGGAAGAACAAAAGCCCAACACTCCCATTGTGCAGATGGAACAATTAAGGCACAAGGAATCGAAGTAACTTGCCCAAAGCACACAGCCAGGAAGGGGCAGAGATGAGGAAACAGAAGACCCCAGAGGTCAGGCGGCTTATCCCAGGTCGCAGAGCTGACATGAACCCGTGGCATGAACTCCTTCCACGGTGTCCAGCTAAGTGCTGGACATGAGGGCTCCATGCAAGACGGGCAGGTGCAGCCAGCTTCAGCCGCCAGCACAGCAGGCCCAGGTCCTGGGGAAGGGAGGCGAGTGACTGGCCGGATGGACAAGGGGTCAGAAAAGTAGGTCCTTCAGGGGCCAGGGATAGAGACTCTATTCAGAGACCGGGGCACTTACAATGTCACAGAGCCGTGGACCTCAGTCACGTCTCACCCTCTGCTTAAAGAACAAGCTACCCCTCACACTCATAGGACCCGCACACGGCCTACACCCCTACACCTTCCCGCATCCCAGAGAAAGCCTGGGGGCCTGACTGATGGCAGGCCCCTGCTCCCCGGAAACCTCACTCCCCTCTCAAAAGGCAGGTGAGGGACTGCGGTTCAACAGGTGGCCGAGCTGGGGTCCGCTGGAGTCCCCCACCTGCTTGGTCTGTGAAGCCCCTGCTCTTTCCTAGGGCGTTTCCTGCTCAGGCTCTCCACACGCAGGTCTGAATTCCCAGTGGGACTGGGGAGATCTGAGGAAATGGTCCTGGGATTCCTGCCGGAAGGCCTGCCTCCTACTCCCGCGCCAGCCGGCCAGGTAGCCAGGGGAGTGACCTGGGAAGTCACCACTGAGACCCACCCAAGCAACTGCGGCACAGGCCCAGATGAGCAGCTACTTGTTTATAGGGCAGTCCCAACAGCGTCCACAAGCTTTTCACCTTCCGGATGGATGTTTAGAAGGAAACCCAAAGGCCCTTAGCCTCATGTCAGAGAACTGGGCTGTTGGAGTGAGACCAAAAAAATGTATAAAGGAAGTAAAATCTCCAGACAGAAAAAGCTGCGCATGTGTGCATGAATGTGTAAATACAACTGTGTGCGGGACAGTGTATGGAGAGCGTGCGTGTGTGTGCCCGTGTGTGCAATTTAGACTCTGGCTCAGAGAAACCAAAGACCTAGAAAGCCAACTCTCTAATAATATCTACAGAGCCCCAGGGAAGGGCATGGTCACAGCTGCCTCCCTAAAGCAGCACCTACATCACCTTCAACCAGAGGGGCCCTGCCAAGATGTACGCCTGGGCCAAAAGCCAACGACAAAGTGTGAAATTCCGTGAGATGGAGAGGCAAGAATGGGAGGCTGGGGGAGGCAACACTGGCCCTAATGGGGCAAATAAGGCTAAGCGGTCCTTGACCCGCATCTCTCAAAACTGAGGGCTGTTTTATTGGGCAGTGTCATGTCCTAACTCGGGAAGGGCACATTAAGCTTTTCTCCAGCCCAGTAATTTTGGGTTTTAAGAGAAGCCCCATCTGACCGGGCCAGAGGCCTGTATCACCCCATGTGCTCCAAACCCCAGCCGGCGGCCTGTGGGTTAGAGTCGCAGCTCTGCAGGAACCCCGCAGACCTATGGGGCAGGTGTGGAGGGGCCGCGGGGGGGGGGGCTCCCCCTTCCTACCAGCACAGGTGTCTCTGCCCACACTTCCTGTTTACTGAGCGCTTTCTCTGAGACTCATCTCTGACCTCACATCCCCTTCCTCAGGGAACCCCAGCAGTTCTTCCTTTTTTGGTGCTATAGGCTGACACTGACTTTGTGTGCTGAGATCTTGGGGGTTTCCCCTCCTTGCTACCCGGGGCCAGATTTGGAAACCCAAGAGCCAAGGCCGCTGGCCTCCTCCGGCCCAGAGCGGAGGTTCCTTGCACTTGAGAAGCAGCCGGGAGGGAAGGGCGAAGGAGGGGTCCCCATGTGCTGAGCCCTCCCCTGGGCAGCCACTGGGGGGCATCTTACACCAGCCCCCTTAACCTCGTGTACACCCTACAGCTGCACAGGGCAATTCACCCTCGCAGCAGATCCTTTACCTCCTGGTACTGTCAGGACAGATGGCACATCTGGGGGTTTCCAGAACACTTCCAGGAGGCTGAGGGGAAGTTTCCCACAAAATCACATTTACACCCTCCCCTGCCTGCCCTGTACCCAGCTGACTAACTGTAACAGAAAACCAGCACCACAAAAAACAGAACTTCTCCTCAAAATGGCCTTCAGAGGCCATCTCTGGAAACTTTTTTTAAATATATTTTATTGATTTCAGAAAGAGGAAGGGAGAGAGGCAGTTGAAACATCAATGATGAGAGAGTCATTGATCGGCTGCCTCCTGCACACCTCTGACTGGGGATCGAGTCCACAACCCGGGCATGTGCCCTGACCAGGAATCGAACCTCGATCTCCCGGATCCTAGGTCAATGCTCAGCTGCTGAGCCACGCCCAGCCGGGCTCTGGAAACTCTACATTTCCCTAACTTTCTGGGGGTGAAAGAGCAGCTCCTGCTGGGCAGACAGAAACCAGGCAGAGCCTGGCAAAGAAAGCTCTGGAGAGCCAAGGGGTGGGTGTGTCCCTCCCAGACCTCCACTCTCATCAGCTCAGTGGAGGCCCGCAGGCCCTCACTTAATGAGGAACTTAAAGCATCTTCCACAGAACTAGGTGCCCCAGAGCAAAGCTACTTGGCCCACACCCATGACCCCTGAACAGAGCCACATGGCCTGGTTTCCTGGTTCTGGGTTCAGAAGCTCCCCAACCCTCTCTCACTTCAGACTCGACCTGAAGTGTACACACCACCCGCCCTGCCTACCTCCCCCCCAGCCCCACTGCAGCAGGTGTCCGACTGCCCCGTCACATACACAACCCATCACATGCACAAGAACAGCAATCCTTGTCCCAAACATCCATATGATCAACTGTGAGGTCCTACGTGAGCTTTAAGAAGAGTGCACCCATTATCTGAGGCTACTACCCATCTGCCTGGAGTACTGGGGGTCCCCCAGGCCCCACCAACTGAAGTCCTCCCCGCACCCCAGCCAGATGGACCCTGCCTGTGCACGAAATGTTCAGCACCTACACCCACAGTCAGCATGCGGGTATTTAGCAGAGTTTGAAACACACAAATAGAAATAGAAAGTTGAGGTTCTCGTTTTCAGTCTGCAGGATGGTCTCAACCACCCACTTCACCTCGTTTGGACCTGACTCACTGCTGGACAGCTGTGAGCCCCAAGCACACTCTCTCCCCCCACCACACACAAACCCTGGGATCAGACATTCCACAGGAATAACATTTTGCCACATATCCTTTCAGAGGCAAACATAAATGGATAGTATGGTACATTTTATAAAAATAGAGTACTATTTGAGAACCAGCTCTTTAGAAATATATATTTTTACATGTTAATATATATACATGTCTGGCCTATATTTTTTGTAGCCACATGGTATTCCAAAGTATATAGATCTACCGTAACTAACAATTTTACTATTATTGGACATTCTGTCTCCATTTTCGTTGTGGTGGTGATTATAAATAATGCTGCAAAGGACGTCCCTGTGCACATTTTCTTCTGCACTTGTCCAGTTGTATCCTTAGGATAAGAATCTCTACAGGAGGAATTGCTGAGCCCGGGACTCCCTTGGGAGGACTGTCAACAAAAAACCAAAGCAGAGATATTGAATTCTGTCATATAAAAGCCTATTTCTCCAGGTGGGCTATTCTTTATTTTTTCTTTTTTTTAAATATATCTTTCTTGATTTTAGAGAAAGGGAGAGGGAGAGAGAGAAATATCAATGATGAGAGAGTCATTGATTGGCTGCCTCCTGCACGCCCCCTGCTGGGGACTGAGCCCACAACCCAGGCGTGTGCTCTGACTGGGAATAGAACTGAGACCTCCTGGATCCTAGGTCCACGCTCAACCGCTGAGCCACACCGGCCCGCCAGGTGAACTATTCTTGAATTCCACTTGGCTGGTTCGAGGAAGTAGGGACTGTCCTTTCCATGAGAAATCATCTCCTCCCTCCCCAACCCCCAGGCTTCCTCTGGGGACACACCATGCCTTTATCATGATGTGAAACTGGTACACAAGGAAGGCTGGATTTTACTGGGTTAATGCCCACTGAACTCACTGTGCCAGCAGGAAAAGACTAAAGCAAAACTCTAGGATGGCCCAGCTGGGT
Organism: Miniopterus schreibersii; assembly: GCF_964146895.1. Taxonomy (NCBI): domain Eukaryota; kingdom Metazoa; phylum Chordata; class Mammalia; order Chiroptera; family Miniopteridae; genus Miniopterus; species Miniopterus schreibersii. The sequence goes on from NC_138110.1 coordinate 65,607,694, forward strand.
GCCCCATGGTGGGCAACATACGTGTGGACACATGAGAGGTTTTCTTTTGTGCAAGGTTTTGCTCTTGTGTGGACAAAGGAAGAAGGCAATGGACTCTTCCTAAAGAGACCAAGGGCTAGAAGGGACTTGTGGAATCACCTAACCCCGTGCCCTGGAGATAGGCAAACTGAGGCCCAGAAAGACTCACAGCATAAACATTCCAATAATCTTTAAATGAACCCAGAAGTGTCTCACACACAGCGGATCAGCCAGTTCAGGGCAGAGTTGAACACGCCCCGAATTTTTTTTCATCCTTACCTGAGGATTTGTTTTGTTCTTTATAATTGATTTTAGAGAGAGAGGAAGAGGGAGAGAGAGGGAAACATCAGTGTGAGAGAAACATCCATCGGTTGCCTCCTGTACGATCGAATCCGTAACCTAGTTATGTTCCCTGACCGGGGATCGAACCCACAACCTTTGGGCGTATGGGATGACGTTCCAACCAACTGAGCCACCAGGACAGGGCCGGACATGCCCCAAATTTTGACGCCTAGTACAATTCTTATTCTCCTCACCCTGTGCACAAAACTGGAAATCAAGATCTGAGGTCACATCCCAGCTCGGGCACGGCCAGGTGTGGGCCGAGGCTGGCTCCTACCGGCTCCCAAGGGCTCTCGGGCACATCTCATTCCAACCCCGTGTTGAGCGATGCCACGTTAGTAGCTTGAAATCTGCCACGGTGGGTAAATTTAAGCTACAGAAACCAGCAAACGCTACAAAACAGGGCTTTTTTCCCTCCCTGCAGAGCCAGCTGTTAAACATTTATTAGCACATCACAGGTCACAATCTAGATGTGAAAATCATAAGAGGTAACCTCAGTTTCCTCACCTGACCTAAGGACAGCATTATAATTCTCCACGGTCTATCACAATTTTCACCCCCAAATCATCACAGCCCCTCTGTACTGATCAACGAGCCAGCAAATGTTTGCCTGGATGCTTGCTGCCTGCCAGGCCCCGGCTGAGCACACAGCACAACGTCCCGTGAGGGAGTTACCAGGTCCGTCTTACAGCTGGGGAAAGTGAAACTCAAGAGACTTCAAATGACTTTTTAATTATGGACTAAAGCCTCTCTTAGGGTGGTACCCCCAGAGGCTGACCCTGACAGAAGGGTTCAAGTGCCTGTGGAAGGCAGTGGGAAAGTGAACGGGGAAGGGGAGGCAGCCAGTGACGGGAGCCAGTTACCTCTGAGACAGCAGAGAACACTCCCCACAGTTACCCCAACAAAGATGAGAGGGCTGGAGTATTTATGCACCATTCCCCCATCACTCATTGCTTGAGGCCTGCTGACATTGCTCAGTGTCACGCAGCTAGAAAATAGGATACGATTCAAACTCCAGATTCAATACTGTTTTCATTACTCTTAAAGAAATGAGCCATTAATCAAACACTTAAATGAGTGCCATTTATGGGTAAAGCACGATGCTGGTGAAGTAAACCTACTCTGTCAAGTCACTTTGGGTTGACATGTCCAAGGAAAGCACAAAGTATCTTTTTAACAATTTTTATCAATAGAAATAATGGAAAAAGCCCTTCTCAGTTACTTTGCTCATCCCACAGGAATTAGCCAAATACGCTTCCCTGCCCCGTCCCCTGCGAGAGGCTGCCCTCTCTGGTTCAGCCACAGTTGCCTTGGGCAGGATCCTGCAGCCCCAAGCTGTCATCCCAAGCAGCTGCATCAATCTGTGATTACAGGCTCTAGAGTCTGCCATCCCAGGAATGGCCAAAAATGACCTCCTGGTTACTCAGCTGGCCGAGTCTGAAGACTGTCCGTTTACGGTGCCCTGCTCTCCCTCTGCCTTCTGCCCCCTCCCCTCCCCTCGATGTCTTCCGTGGGAACCCGTAAGCAGGCCAAATAAATAAAACCACAATCACAGATCTGTGGGAGCTAACCCCACCTTAAGGATTTATTTAAAGTTCTTCTGGAGAGGCAGGGGGGTATTTAAACAGGACAGTGTGTCATTGGGGTAAATCACTGCACCATACTGTGAACAGTGGTGGGAGGGGACCATTGCCCTGGCCTTATAAACCAGCTGTAGCAGTTCTCAGCAACTATGGCTTAAAGACAGAGACTGGAGCCCTAGCCCGTTTGCCCAGTGGTTAGCACTGGCCCTCAGACTGAAGGGTCCCAGGTTCGATTCCGGCCAAGGGCACATGCCGTGGCTGGGCCACGTGTGGGAGGCAACCAATCGATGTGTCTCTCACATCAACGTGTGAAAGTGTCTCTCTCTCCCCGCCCGCCCCCTTCCACTCTCTCTAAAAAAGCAATGGAAAAAAATATCCTCAGGTGAAGATTAAAAAAATAAAAATAAAAAAAGAGACTGGATGTCTTGCCCTATTCCAACTGCGCAGTGGAGAACTGCCCCGTTTTTCACGCTGAGGGAGAGAAGGCAAGTCCTGGAACTGCCCTCGGATCACCCAGTTCGAATTCCATTCTCTCCATGGGATTCTCTGGCAATCTGGTCCCGATTCCACACTCCACCTCCCAGTGAGCACACTGCCTGCCAAAGTATCCCAGAGAGGGCTGAAAGCAATAATCAGGCCAAGGTTCTCTTGTGCTTTGGTGACAGGACCCCTTTCTAGCAAGCTCCACAGTCCCGCCCTTGGCACTCCAGCAGAGACGCCAGGGTGTGTGCCCCTGGGCATCTCTCTAGCCCACTCTCTCGGCCATTCCCAAGCAGTTCACACACAGAAGGCAGGCACAAAGCTTGGCTCCAGGGCAAGAGGAAATAGAACAAGAAATCAAGGCAAAACCGGCAGATGACTGAAAAGTCCCAGGTGGGCCAGTGCACCAGAGAGTGAGGACTGAGGGATCAAAAACAAGTGCAGGGTCGCTTACCACTCCCGACTCCTAAGATAACACAAACTGGAGAAGAGGCCTGAACCCCCAAACAGAAGCCATCAGGAATGCTGAGAGGTGGGTTCTGGAGCCCCAAGGGCAGAGGGAGACCACCCTCAGGAAAGCGGGGACGCTGCCAGCTGGAGGTGCAGCAGGTGCAGGTACTGCACATGCCCTGGCCCACTCAGCGGGGTGTAGAAGGTGCACCCCTACCTTTCCTAGGAGGAGGGTGCGACTTGGGGCCCCAGGTCCCCCGGCCTCCTCTCAGCCAGGCTCCCCAAAGGTGCTCCTCATCATTCCAACCAATTTCACCAGCATAAAAATGAGGGCAGAGGCGCGTGGGATCTGTCTCGGCTGTACCAAAAGATGATCTGGTCTCCCCAATACTCCACCTGTTTTCCCATCTTCTGAAGGAGGAGCAGGAGTCACCTCCAGCCTCCCCAGCGCAGGGAACCCAAAATTGTACCTGCCCAGACTCCCAGGCGCCCCACAGGCTGCTTGCTGTGCCTCCTTCTACCAGGGCAGGAACTATTCGCTTTCCAAAACTACCGCACCTGCCTGAGCTCAGCCATCATCTGAGGCCCTCTTCTATCCACGCCCCACCCCCACAGGCTCCCCGGCCTGCCCCAGCTCCCAGGCGTCAGCTGACCGGCCTAGAAGAGAAAGCACAGCTGGTGCGCAGACTCATGGCCCCACTCCAGGGTCTCTGATCCCAAATGGGCACCTCCCAGGCCAACTCCACACTTAGTCCCTAGGACACTGCATTTTGGACACAAGCTAAAAAGAATGAACTCTCCTCAAACCACCCAATATGAGAAGCGTCTTTAACTTTTCAGACCACCTGCAGAAGATGTTCCCAGTAAATAAATGTGGATTGGTAAGTAAAATAACTCCAACCCCAGATTCCTCATCCAGATATTCTGGAAAGAAGCCTCCTGGCTCTGGCTCACAGGCAGCTGTTTAAAACAATCATTGTTTCTAATTCTTTCCTCCCATTGTAGCAAGATGAACTGTGGCAGGAACTGAGTCCCGCTTCAGGACAAATTGTTACTAGTCAGCTCACTGGTTCAAACATTCATTCATTGCAGGTAAGGTACTCACTATAAACCTGACCGGCTCTAGACACAGCCTCTGTCCCCTGGGAGCACAGGCTCTAGGGACCCAGGTTCCGATCCCCTGGGAATAAAGTTCATGGCAGCGTTGAGAAGCATCCCGCTCAGTTCCCCCAGCCACGGGGGCGCAAGGTGCTGGGAACAACCCAGGGCCCTCCGAGCGCCCCAGGGCAAGGCGGGGCCCTCGGCCTCGCGGTCAGGCCACTGCGCCTCTGTGCGGGCCCCAGGTCCTCCCAGCTTAGAAGCTGAATGCAAAGCAGCCGCTCGAAATGCAGAAGGGGCCGCGTGCGCCCAAGACACCTGCCTCTCTCGGGCTCAGAGCACGAAAAGCCGAGGTCCCCAACTACCTCAAACTAGCTCCGGAGGCGGCCGGGAAGACCGCAAAGGGGAAGTGACCCGAGGACCAGGGGCCCCCGGGCGCCCTGAGCCCTTGTGGAGGCAGGGGGGGCCCGAGGGGGGGGCTGGAACCCGCCTCTGGGGAACTGTTCCCTGGGCGGGAAGGAGAGACCGGATTGGAGTCCGGGCACTCACCAGGGCTGTCGGGACCCGCCATCCTGCACCTGCCGCCCTGCCCCGCCTCGCCAGGGAGCCCCCGGAACCCCGGGATGGGATGGGGGAGCCTTCCTGCCTCCGCCCCGGGCGCGGAGAGAAGGGAGGACCCCCAGGGCTCGGGGCGGGAGGACCAACTTTGGAGCCACAACTTTCTCCGGCCGGAGGGCAGGTGGCCTGCGGCTCCACGCCCACGCAGCCCCCGGCGAGTCGGCATCCCCCGAACCCCGTGGGAACCCCAGCGGGGCGAGGAGAGAGAGGCTGCCTTGGACCGGGCAGGGGACTGCGGGAGAACTTTCGGCGAGGCGGGAGGTAGGTTCGGGAGAGAGGACCGCCGGGGCCCCGCACCTTGCGTCCCGCACGCCGTGTCTGGAGCCTTGCCCCCCGCGCCCCGCGCCCGCGCCCCGCGCCTTGCCTGCGCTCCAAGCCGGCTGCATCTCGCGCGCGCCGCGGGGACCGTGGAGATGGAAAGCGGGGCGCCGCGGCCGCGGGCGGCTCCAGCCTGCGCCTGGGTCCGCGGCCGGCGGGTCCGGATCCAATCCCGCCGCGTCGGGCTGGCCGCGGCCGCGAGATTGGGGGTTGGACGCTCCGCCCTCCCCGCTCCCCTCCGCCCCTCCGCGCACCCGTGCCCGCCCCGAAGCCTCTATCTTCCCCTATCCGGCCTGACCGTCTCCTCCCCCGCTTTCTCTAGCTCTCCCCCTCTCCCCACACCCTCTCCCCTTCCCTTTCTTCGCCGCGCCTCTCCCCCTCCCCCTCCCCCTCCCCCTCCCCCTCCCCCTCCCCCTCCCCGGGGCGGAGCTCCTCCCCGCCCGCAGACAAAGCTGGGGCCCAGCCGCGCCTCCTTCCCGGCCCCCGGTCCCGGCGCGAACTGTCAGAGCCCCTTCCGGGCCCGGCGGGGCGGGCGAGTGCGGGGAGGGGTAAGAGTGCGGGGGGGGGGGGGGGGCTGGCTCCCTCACCCCGTTCCTCTGCCCTCTGCGGGAGCCGTGCAGTCCGGGCCCAAGCCCCTCGGCTCGCCCCTCGTGGCGACAGCCACTCCCAGGGAACAGCCACGCCGCCCGGGAGCCACCTCCAGCACCCCGGATTTCCCAGGGAGACGATGTAGGATATTTTTTTTCATCCTAACACACAGGCTGACTCCAAAAAGGGTTTGCGCTGAGCGGGAACGAAGCCAGGCCCCCTGGACTTCCCGGGCTGGCAGACGTGACAGTAATGTGAACGCGGCCGAGAGTCTTTGTCCACCCCTCGCCTCCCCCTCTTATCCATCCCTGGACCTCCAGGGGCTCTCGGTGCACGGGAAGCCCCAGAGCACCCCAGCGGCGGGGGTCACCTGCTTTCCTCCCTGTTCTCAGAATGCTCCTCCCACGTACGTACCCCAATTCTGAAGAGCCAGTCCCCACGCCGAAAGGGAAGGGGACCTAACAGTAAATGGGTAGCCAACCCCGAAGATACGGCAGGAAAAGCTCATCCCTCCTAAAAGCCAAACATTCTTCACTAAATTCATTGTTTGGATCTTGGAATGTGTCTCCCTTAGAAACAATGTTATAAATGGTGATCTGCTTCCCGGGCCAGCCACAAAAGTCTTTTGAACCCAAAGCAGCTGTAGGGTGGTGCTGAAAACTGTGTCAGCTACCCAGGAACAAGGAGGCCACTGACCAGTTTTTTCTACAGGAAAAAAAAAAAAAATTATCTTCTGGTTCTTTCCCCTTGAGCTATGAACACCACGCTCTCCCATGAATTCCCCCCTAGAGCCACTACTATGTATGAGTTAGGCTTCTTTGCAGGTAACATGAGCACCCTCAGAGGAATGTGTTCTGAGGACATGGAGGGTTCTGTATAGCCTGAGAGTCAGAACTGCAGGAAAAGCTCAGTAAGAGGCAAATCAAGAGCCTGGACAGCCTCCAGCACCACAGGAAGTCTTCTGTTAGGGGCCAACTCTTCCCTTTCATCATAGACTGGCCTTTCCTGCACGCAGACACGTGACAAAGGGTGGCAATTGCTTGCATCACTGGGGCTTAGAGCTCCCCTATGGAAAAAAGCCACCAGGTGAAGCTAGAATTCCTGAGTCTCTATTCCAGTCTCCCAGAAGAGCAACTCATTGGTCCAGCTTGAGTCAGGTGACCATCCTATGCCCAATCAACTGGGGCAAGGGGCAGGCTTACCTTGTCCTAAATAGATTGCCAAGAACCCTAACCATATACCCTGCTTAAAACAAAATCCACTCCTCTCCACGTGTACTCCCCACGGTCGTGAATAAATTGATTGATTGATTAGTTCAAGACACCAGAAACTGTCTTTTCATCAATTTCCCCATATGGGAGCCACAGGAGAGAAAGGAATAGGCCCTTATCCTTCAAGGCAGTATAGGGACAATACATGTGTAATAGGCATAATATTTCCCAAACTGACATATTAAAGACACCCCTAACCCCCCCACACACACACACTTAAACCCTGTTTCTTGTAAACTTCCACCCCCAGGGACTGGACCAGGAGGCACATGGCCTCAGGGAAGCAGCAGGGAAGCATTGCCTAGAACCAGTCCTCCAATAGAAATGCAATGCAAACCATAGGAGTACCTGAAAACTTTCCAGCTGCATTTTAAAAAGTAAAAAGAAACAAGTGAAATTAATTTTAACGTATTGTGTTTAAACCAAAGTATCCAAAATATTACCATTTCAACGTGTAAACAATATAAAGAAATTATTCATGAGGTATCTTATATTCTATTTTCCTACCAAGGCTAAAATCAGGTGTGAATTTACACACATCTCAATTTGGACAATTAAATTTTCATCAAAAATACTTGACCTGTATTTAGGTTTATAAAATTTCTACTTGAAAAAGAAGTTTCTCAATATCTGAATTGAGTATTAGTTTTTTAAATTTAATTTTAATTAAGATTACATAAACTTAAAATTCCATTCCACTAGTCACATTTCAAGTGCTCAACAGCACATGTGGCTAAGTGGCTACCATATTGGGCCAGCACAAATTTAGGGAGCAAGGACATCACTGTTTATGTCCCCCTATAACATCTCAAGAGGCAGGTTTTGCAAGTAGATCTGAGTTCTGCTTTATGCCTGAGTAGAAGCAGGCTATGCAGAGAAGTGGGTATCAAAGCCACTCTTCTGTTCCCAGCAGATTCTGAGAGAAGGGAGGAAGCAGGAGACACAGTTGGAAATGCCACATCTACCCGGTCTGTGACCTTTGACCAGAGTGACAATGTATGTTGAGGGGTGAAGGGAGTTCTGGGGAGAGAAGGGAGAAGACTGCCACACTGGCTGCTCTATCCTGTTCTCAGGCACTGACCAAGGGGAGGGGCAGCCTCACTAAAGTCAACTTAGTGGATCACCATGGCTACACAGAGGGAGGGTCTGGGTTTAGCTTTCTGGGGTCACTTCACAGTTCCTGCATGGCACAGACATGATGCAGAAGTTCCCCCTTCCTCTGAAGGACCAGGGACCTCAGAAGGAAACTAGATTGTGAAGCATGGGCCTTGCACGGGGCCTGTCTTAGTTTGGGTTCCCTCAAAAGCAGAACTTGAGACAAAGACCTGGGTGCAGGTCATTTACTTAAGAGTTAATCACAGAAAGCAAGAGAGTGAGACAGGCAAGGAAAGGCGGCTAATAAAGGGTGTGCAACTGGGGCTCCATCTCTCTGGGGACCCTCTGAGGCCCCTCTGAGGAACTGTGTAAAAGGAGCCTCAGAATTGTCCTCTCTGAAGGTCAGGGGGCTGGGGCATTTACCCACTGACTCTCATCCCTCGCCAGCTGGGGATTACTCCTGGGAATGCTTACTTACCTCTTCTTACGGCTGGCTGTGTGGACGTCTTTGGCCTCCAGGAGCCCCTGTCATTGGCACTTGAGGTTGGGCTAGTCGTTGTGCATGGAGCCTCCCACCAGGGCTATGCTGGGATGAGAAGTGGGCTGAGATGTGACACAGAAGACACAAATCATTGGCTCTAAGATCCAGCATGGAGAGGGCATGTTGACCATGGAGACTAGGTCAGGCGCTGGCAGGAAGACATGATGGGGACTCAGAGGGAACGTTGGCGAGGACCCAGTTAAAGTCAAGGAGCCAGGGAGCCCTGCGGAGCTCTGAAGGAGCATGGAGCACCCAGAACATGAGGTACACAAGCTGCAGGCATCCGCAGTATACACAGGCAGCCATCACCCCTCAGCATCCTGCTTTCAAGGGATGGTCCGGAGCAGGCCCTCTGCAGTGGGGTCCAGGGTGACCCAGAGACACCATCTTTGCATGCCAACACAAGAGAACAGAAGACAGAACCCCCCCAAAGAGTCATATCAGAGAGAGCTGGGAAGAAAGGAAGAACTCGAGAGAATTAGTACACCAGCAGGACGGTTTATATTAGTGCATCAGGTCCTTTTTTTCCTCTGCTATATAAGGAAGATCTAATGAGTTATAGAGAAATAAGGAAACATAAGTGAGATCTGCCACTGGGACTCGAAAACATCTGGGTATGTCTGGCACATTAGAATGGTGGGCTGGCTAAAAATGTATTTGTTTGAGAAGTGGAAGAAAGGCCCTCCTGGGAGAGCATTTATACTCTAAGGAAAGAAGAAAGCAATTTTGGTCCAGTAACAAAGCTTTAGTTGACAAAAGAGAGGTAAAATTGTGATTCTACTCATGTTGTATACCTTAAATTTACTTAATGTTATATGTCAACAATACCTCAATAAAATGGGGGGGGGGGGAAGAAACACACACAAAAATATATATATAAACCTTTAATACAAAGGGCAAAAAGAAACCTAACAGGATAAAGTAACCATGGCTGACATGAGCAGTATTGGTGGACACAACTCTAGAGCCTCCTGGATTTGTTTATCAGCTTCTGAGAGATGCCTCTGGGAACCACCCCCCAATACACCCCACCTCCCAAAGCAGTGTAGAGGTATTTTCAGACAGCTGAAGTCTCAGTAAGCTCATGCAATTTATATTTATGGCTATTAATGTGACCCCACTTGTTCTCATAAAATGGAGAGATCTAAGAAAATTTGAGTAACAAAGATTTTTGTCACTGACCTCAAGTTTATCTTTCCTGGGGAAGGACTATCTTAATTAAGAGTCCACTTTGGGACCTCCAGTCAAGATGGTGGCGTAGGTAGACGCTGTACTCGCATCCCACACCACATCAAAATTACAGCTTAATGGGAGAACAACCATCATTCAGAACCGCCACCACCAGCAGCAGCAAAACTGCAATGAGACCCCAGGGAGAAGGTGGGGATGGGCAGGCAGAAAGGAACATTTCAGAATTAACTTAATTTAACCTAAAATGATGAAGTTTACCACAAATTAACCAAAATGTTTTCTGCTTCTAGACAAATGAAGGTAGCGAGTAGAGATTAATGTTTGTTTTTAAATTTCATGTGTAGTATATCAGAGAATCTGACTTAAAAATTCAGGTAAGAGAATGAGAGAAATGCTTTAAATCTTTGCTGCTTAGTGTGGTCCATGGATCAGGGGCATCGACATCATCTAAGAGTTGGCTATAAATACAGAACCAGGTCTCAGGCCACATTCAAGTTTAATAAGAAGGCCAAGTGCTCTGTGTGCATGCTAATGGCAGAGACCCCCTGCTTTAATAGTTTCACGTGCTACACAGGAGCACCTAGGAAGGCAGGACCAGGTGTACAGGGAGAGCCCTCAGCAAGGAGGTGACATCTGGGTTGAGTCTCAGAGACTGGGCAGGAGTTGCTTAGACGGAGAAGGACATTCCAGGCAGAGCTACAGCAAGTTCAAAGCCATGAAAAGCCTGGCCCATCAGAGAACAGCGTGTGGTCCAGTGTGGCTGGAACAGAAGGTGGGAGGTGAGAGGTGTTTTCTGTTCCACTTTTGCAGCCAAAAAACAAAATGCAAGACCAGTGGAGGTCCCCGGTTCCTGTGGTGTTTCAGGAACACAGCTGTCCTGCCCCTCCCTACGCGTGGAGGCTGTCCAAGCTGCAGGCCCGAGAGGGAGCCAATACCACCTCCCTCATGGAGAAACAGCCCGGCTAAGAGGAGCCAGCTGGGGGAAGTTTCTTGGAGGACAGACATGATTCCTGGGCCAAGAAACCTCTGGAAGGAGCCAAAGAGGGGAGGGCAGGACAGCCAAGCCAGCGGGACCGGTCCACAGGCTTCTTCCAGGCCTCGTGAGACACTGCCCTCCGCCCAGAGCTGGCCAAATCTCTGCAGTTGCAAAGCCAATGTTCAGGGCTGTCACCCAATGTCACCACTTTGAGACCTTGACGACCCCTCCTTCCCGGTCTGGGCACACCCCAGCCTCTCCGTGCACAGAGATGGAAGTTCAGCATGTTCCCTCCCACACTCTACCTAATCGCTCTGCTATGGAGCCTCCCCAGATGCAGCAAGCAGCCCCGCGCCTCCTTGCTGTGCCCCTGATTGGGAACAGGCCTGGGCTGTCCAGGCCTCCCAACAGCCTTAACCGCTTCCTCTCCAGACCCAGGCCATCTTGAAGCAGCTGAGTGACTAGACAGAGAATGTAACTTTCCATATCCAGCCAACTGGCTCTTGTTCGGGTGCAAATAGTACCCAGGCAAGCAGGGAGGAGGGCATGGGGAGATGGGCACAAGGTGAGGCGGGAGAGGCAGGCCACGCCTTTCATTGTAGGCCACGGTGAGGAGTTTGGGGCTGCATTTTATAGCAATGGGATGCCCTTATAATGGATTTGTTAAAGCGATCAGACCTTACTCCCTTGTGGGAGAAGCCGGTGAGGTAACATTTGGAAGAAGACTGTTGGACATAAGAAAGAAGTCACAAACCAGAACCACAAAGCAGGGCAATGATGAAGAAATCTACAGGAGGCTGCTGCCTCTGTGTTCAGGGGGTCAGCCGGTGCAGGCTGAAAAGAAAAGCTGGACGGAAGTGGGGGACAGCAGGGACGAATGGGAACCCAAAGACACATCAGAACCCATGGGGACAAACCGGAACCTGCATCTGTCTTTCGCAGTCTGCGGGTGACCTGCAGAACCTGGAGCACTAACCTCAGAGCTGCACGTGTGGGGAATCCAGCGTGAGGAGGAGCTGGAGGCCTGGCTGGCCTCACGCCACCACTGAGGCCATCCGGCAGATCAGGGACCAGGACGGGAGCAGCTGCAGTGGCACCTGGACCCATCTTCTGAAAGTAACATTTGCTGCTACTGCTTGATGTCCCTTTCCAAATCTTGCACAAGTTTCTCTGTGGCCAACCCAGACCTGGACTGTACTGTGAAGGGAATTCTGAGGAATGTAACTCCAGCTTAGCTTGGTTGACAGCACAAGCTCCCATAGAGTCCCAAACAGAGACCTGGGTGTAGCATACATGAAGAGCTTTTTCCAATGCTGATTTTGTTTAATATTCCAAATGCACTTGTATAAACTTAGCATTGTTTCTGAATGCTGTTTTTAAAACTCGTATTTGTAGAAGTGATGGAATAGGATTTTTTTGTCTCGATTTTTATTGAATTCCTTCTTTACTTGGTAAGTGCATCTGTCTTTTATCATTTTGCAATCTGCACACTTAAACCCTTTAATGACTATATCATTAAAAATACTTTACTTGATCTTTAAAAAATTGCACTGGGATGCCATTGAAGGCTTAAAAAATTTTTTCTTCATATATTTATTAATCAGTGTAAACCTCAACACAATTCTTCTAGTCAAAGCACATACACTGATTGTGGTTCTATAAAAATAACTACATGTGCCTACAAGGCCTGGCAAGGAACTGAGGAGGAATGTAAACTAGCTTGCTGAGGCTCATTACTTTAACCCCTATAATCCGTTCTAATACTCTGGGTGAGTATTACCCTCAGTTTATAGAGAAGAAAACAGATGACCAGAAGTTAAGTAACATGCTGAGGCCTATATAGCTGGTCAGTTGTTAGGTTGAAACATATAAATTGCTGGTCTAATTTTAGATTGTTCTTGATCTACAAAATCTCTAATAGTTAGGACATGGTTTTCACTGTTACAACAGAAACCCAGGTAATAGTGGTTCAAACAAGAGTATTTCTTCCTCACATCAAAGTTTGGGCTGCTGTCTGCCATCCGAAGTTCAGACTCTTGCTTTCGTATTTCCCTCCCACACCTCAAGTGTTGCCCTTGTCTAAATGGACCAAGCCGGTTGGCTGCCACCTCTGCTTCCCAGCAACGGGAAGGGAGAAGGGCAAGGGTGCAGGTAAACATCTGCCGTTAAGAACACAACCCAGAAGTTGCACCTTCAGCCTTGTTTACATCTCACTGGCCAGAGCCTGGTCACACGATCACACTCAGCAGCAAGCAAGGCTGGGAAGTGCAGTCTTTGCCCTTCTGAAATTCCACGACCTTGGAAGAACGGCAGACTAGATCCTGGGGACACTTGGCGGTCTCTGCCACAGTGGGAAGAGGGCTTTCCCAGAGCTTTCCGAGACCTGAGCGTGGCTTTGTCTACCTGCAAAGCTCGTATCTAATCACTGAACCACAAACATGGTTAGGATGCTACCTGAGGTAAAGTATTTTTATTTTTCTGTTGGGCTAAAAGCTATCCCCAACCCACTCCCACCACCATGCAGTAACCATTGTTACCCAGCTGGTGTGTCCTTTCATAGTGATCTCCTTGTTCCACAGACTTACACAATCATAAATACACATACCCAAGGGTATGCCTTTTTGTTTTTATCGAAATAGAGTAATAGCAGACTACACTTTGTAACTTGCTTTTTTCACTTTACGACATAACATCAGCATTCCTACAGCTGGGAAGATGCAGGTCTACCTTCTAATATTTTATGCACCAAGATATAATTTATCATAAACAAGATCTGACACACAAGATTTCTTTTTAGTGCATTCTTGTTTCCATATTTTCTGTTTGCTTGCTTCTCACTTTCACTTACCTTTCTCTCTGCCCATCCTCCTGCACTGTTCTACTAATCCATGTTAGCTACATGCTCTGTCATTCATGCATTTCTCTGTACTCCTATAACCATGTAGATACCTATCACCCGTCATCTCTCTGAGCATTCCAAGGAGCTCTCTGAAGGTCATTCTTCCTGCTCAAACTCCTTCCCACAATTTCCCCAAGGCCACAACAGATCACTTACTGCCCAAAACAAATCAATGGTACATGGGTGCATGTGTAAAAACACACACACACACACACACACACACACGGCCCTCTGACATCTTCGAGTCTCCAAATACAGTTGCTTCGTAGGTGATATGGATTGGGATTTTGAGGCTCACCGTCTCCGCAGTTTGGAAGATTGGGGCTCTAACAAGAGTTGTCCCCTTTGCCCAGGCATATGTCTGGATGGCTGCCTTGGCATGCCTGTGTGGGAGGCGGGGGGTGGTGCAGGGGTGGTCACTATAGACTTCTGGGCACAGCTCAGGAGCAGGTGCCTAAATCTCTCCACCTAAGAGTCACTCCCTACTGTGTTCCCCCAGCCCCCAAGCCCAGGATAGAATGTTTTGGAAAATTTCACCCACCAAGCTATGTCATTTATTAGGCAAAACCTTCCTATACAGGACAAAAGGTAGCAAACACATGTGTGGTAGTTTTAGCACTTTCATAGTCTTGCTGAGATATATTTGGCTACAACTGTTATTTTAAGGTCAAGCATAATTTGAGGAAGTACAATGCTTTATTTTAGTATTAAAGAAGACCAGGGGCTTTCTTATTTCTTAAACTGTACTACTATGGAAAATTTCTGATACAATTTTCAGCTTTGAAAAAACATTTATGTAAGTAATTTGTATTTAAAGTAGTTAGAAAATACAGAAAAGTAAAAAGATAGAAAAAAATAAATGTAATCTATAACCCCACTCCCCAAAGGTAATAATCAAAGGTTGTGGAGGACATTTCCATTACTTCCTTTTAAGCACACATTCATATAACTACGAAGGCATTTGTAATACAATTGAATTGTCAGAAGAATATCTCTGATGAGTTATTGCTGAATAAATGAGAGTCCGGTAAATGGATGCAGACGAAACCAAACTGAGGAGAGTCCAAGGAGAGGCCAACTCAAAGGCCTACAGGATTTTCATTTCAACTCGTGAGCTTTGCGGGGAAAGTGCTCACTCAGATCCACAGGAAATCCTATTAGTGAACCAACACAGACCTTCTTTAGTATAAGCAGTTTTAAAAAATCACCAAATATGCGAAAAGATTCAATAGTCCAAAAGAAGGGTTTATTCTGAGGAACTGGAAAAAACACTCCCCCATGAAACAAAAATATGAAATGGGAGAAAACTTTTAATCAACGTCCCTGAGATATATTTTCAGCGGGACTTGAGAGGTATTGCATCTTTGAAAAGATCTCATTGTGGGAGATTACGATTTGAAACATAGTTACCAAGACAAATTTTACAAAGCAATGTCCCCAATAAACTACTAGATCTGGGAATTCAGCATCCCTGGCTGTAAGCAGCACAGCAGAGCGCGTGAGCATGTGCTGCCTGACGGAGGGACACACAGCCACAGCCACTTACAGGAGTGCTTCCCCACCCCGGATTCGGGCAAAGATACGGCGTCTCCGAATACTGTCGAAATTTTAAGATATGATAATTTTTTTTAAAGATATATTTTAGTGGTAACTATTGAAATATTTATAGATGAAGCAAGATGCCAGGGATTTGATCAAAAACAATGGGGGAGGGAAAGTTGAGGGGTGAAGATAAAACAAGATTGGCCAGGAGTGGATACCTGTGAGGCTGGGTGATGGGCACCTGGGGGGCTATCACACTATTCTACTTTTGCGTGTGTTCGAAAATAAATTTTTTAAAATTGCACTAGATGACATGAGCAAGAGGTTGGATATTCTAGAAAACCAGTCGGTGAGTTAAGATTATTGCTCAAGGAATTCTCCCAGACCTTAGAGGAAGTGGGAAAAGACAGTATGAGTGAAACTGTATGAGACTTAGACTAAGACAGGAGACGCAGCGTGAGCGTAAAATCAGAATTCCAGGAGGCGTGAGCAAAGCAACAGGATAAGCAAAAGTCCCCCCTAAAGAACATTTCCATTCTGGTTTCTTTTCTTCAACTGAGTCGTTCAGCAATAGTTTATACATCCGAATATGCCGAGATTTTTTAATTTTTTATTATTAACTTCCAACTTAATTGTGTATAGCTAGGGAACATGTTCCGTATGGCACCAATTTTCGAAAACTTTTGAGGCTTGCTCTACGGCTTACACCAGGAACAGCTTTTAGGAGCTTTCCAAGGCTTGCGAAGGATGTGTCCTAATTGCTGGATGCAGAATTCCGAACGTGCCCTCGCTCCCTTCTAAACCTTGCTTAGTTTCTGCCTGCCTGACACCAAAAGGGGGGTGTCAGAACCTCCCACTGGCAGGGGATCTATCCATTTCTTCCCATGGTTCTATCCATTTATACGGTATGAATTTCGAGGCCATCTAATGGGGTACATGGATTTAAAAACTGACTCCTCTTTGAAAATTGAACCTTTCTAGCATTACATCATGAACCTCCTGATCCCTAACAATGCCTTTTGTCTTAGGATATATTTTGTCTGAAAATGTGATAGAATTTGCCCCATGTGATTTCCCCCCACCCTTTTCACTTTGTTTGACCTATCCTTACGTGAGCAGCGCTTCTAAACACACCTGTGGTGAAGGGTGAATTGTTTCTGCTTTTTCCAATCCATTATAGGCTCTAAGACTTCTATAAAATATTTTTTTAAATAATAAAATTATGGAATTTTATTTTGCTACAATTAAAGTACAAGCCAGATAGTTTAGTATTAGATTCAATATATATAATTGTCAAATTGCTTAGAAAATTTCATAAACTTTTATAACATTTCTAAGACACGATCACCAACTTCATAGGTGTTACAGCTTTCAACAATCACAGCCACACTTTTGAACACCAGTGTTGTAAACACCACATACCAGGATTTTGTTCTGCCACCTGCTCTAACAATCTATCTTTCACTTGGCACACTTGGTCCTGCTCTCATCTCTAAATCTCCTCTCCTTCCCCATCACCAAGGTGATATGGCCTTGGATTATAATTTGAGATTATGGATTTTTAAAAAATCTTTTATTGTTGAAAATATTACAGATGTCCCCTTTTTTCCCCATTGGCCCCTCCCATCCCGCACCCACTCCCCGTGGACTTTCTTCTTTCCTTTGGCCCTCCCTTCTTTATGACCAGGTGCTACTGACCGTCCCCCAGGATTCATATGTTGAAACCTAATTGCTAATGTGATGGAATCTGCAGGTAGAGACTTTGGGAGGTGACTCTGTCATAAGGTCAGAGCCCTCATTAATGGGTCTAGTCCTCATGAGAGGCCCCAAAGAGATGGGTCCTTGACCCCTTCCACCATGTGAAGACACTTCAAGATGGCCATCTATGAGCCAGGAAGCAGGTCCTCACCAGACACCGAATCTGCCAGTGCCTGGGCTTCCAGCCTCAGGAACTGAGAAATGTTTGTTGATTCTAAGCCACCCAGTCTATGGTTTTCTGTGATAGCAACAGAACAGACCAAGAACCAGGGTTACCGAGGTATTTCTTGCTCACCTTTCCCTCAGTATCTCCTACAACACTTCCCAGGTTTGTTTCTCCTATTTAAGTACTTCATCCAAAGTATGTAAATAGGGGCTTTTGAGTGGCTGGACATAAAATTCTAATTCAGAGTTCTGTCCCTTCAGTCCTCAAACATGTAGCTCCACAGACAGGGCTGCTGCTGGAAACCCTGCCGTCCATTGCGTCCTCTCTCCGGGGGCTTTCGGAGTGATCTTCATCTTCGTTAACCTCAAATTTCACTACCCAGCAGTGAAGCTGGATGAACTACATCTAGGTGTGTAGCAACATGAACCTCACAAGTGAGTGGAACGTGACCACACATACACTGTATCGTGCCTTTTCCATAACGTTCAAAAACATGCAAAACCAAAATGAAACAGTAAATTGTTTAGGGATATGTATATGGCACAATTGTGAAGCGAGGAAAAGATGGACCAAAATCCAGGTAGTGGCTCTTTGTGCGGGATGGGATGCAACAGGAGAGGCCCATGGGATGGGGTGGAGGGTGTCTGAGGTATTGGTGATGTGCCGTTGTCCCAGGTGGAGGTGGGAACATGGGTCTTCTTATTCTAAAAATACTTTAAAATAAACATTTCACTTTGTGATTGGTTGTCTAGCAATGGCTCACAGGTAGGGATATTGGGAACATGGGAGTATCTGTGGTGGTCACTCATGGCCCAAACTGCCAGAGACGAATCAGGGATGGAGATGGGAATGGGGAGCTCGAAGTCTCCTCTAAATTAAGGACACCGAAGCTCCTCTGGACTCACCTTCATACCCCACCCATACCTCTGACTGCTCACACCGGCTGCTCTTAGGCTCAGCTCTCGGCATTTCCCACCCACCTAAACACTCAGTGCGCCTGGTGTGGCCCAGGCTGCTCTCAGAGCCTTTGATTCCACTGTGCGGACAGATAGCCTTTCTGATCACCAGTCCCTGAAAGATCCCCAATCTCCAGATGTTGCTGCCTTAATGAGAGATTCGTAAGTCCAGCATCCTCTGCGGTCTCAGTGTCCCTCAGGCATCCTCCCAAGGAGCCTGCTGTGGTTTTCTCCAAGCATCTCCCAGGCACCCAACAACACCGTCTGTGAACCTGATAAACTGCATTTTTTATCAGTCGATTTCCCTCCCCTAGGTGATGACCTGTTTTAAAGACAAGTTTCTTAAAGAACAGCCAAAGAAGGAGGCGAGTGAACAGCAGAGCTGCATCCAGGAGAGCTTTTATTTGTACGGAACAGTTTTAAAAATACAGAATAAAATAGCTTTATCTCTACTATTATTCACAACATCTGGTCCAAATATTACATATTTTTAAAATACTTAAACGTTTAATGAGGCCATGTTAGAAAAACAATATGAAAATTCTTTTTAAAAACTCCGTAAAAGAATTACACATCTCAAAAACAACCCCACCCTAAATACCCTCGGTATGCAAAATAAAAAAACAAACAAAATCCCGAAAAGGTACATAGCCAAAGTCAGTCACAAAAACTCAAGGAAAATATAGGCATCCCCACCGTGTTAAGAACAGTCAGAAATTTATTAACGAGTCAACAAAGGTTGTTACAAACAAAGGAAAAAGGGTAAGATTGGACTGTCAGTAAGATGGCCACGCCGGTGAGGGTGTCCTAAATGCCAGAAAACACGCACGGCAATTCTAAGGACGCTGCGAGTTACTTATGCAGAGTGATGACGAGGCCCAGTCAGGAATAACCTGGGAGGACAGGAATGTGTGAGGCTGCTGAAAGGGATCCCCAGCCCGAATGTGCTTTCTGGGTCCATGGGCGGAACCTGAACGCTGGCAAAACTAGGCAGTCTTCTTGCACTGCTCGGGTTGTGACCGCAGGTGGGGTAGAGGGGGGAGATGTCCTGTTCTGTGTCCAGGTCATAGGGGGACAGAGCACAACACATGCAGTAGGTGAAAATCCAGGCTCTTCTCCAAAGCCAAGGGGTGGCTCCCTGGAGAAATGGGCCTGCCAATGCTCAGGCACATCTGCCCAGCCACAGTGTCCAGGAGGCGTGGCTGGGTGCACATACCGGGCAGCCAGTGACAGCCATGCCAGGCCTGGTGTCTGCAGCCCAGTGCACACCCCAAGCACAGCGGCCTGCAGGATGCTGCCTCTCCTCGTGCCAGACAGGTTCTGGAATGAGGTTTCCACCACAGCTCCTTTCTCACCTTCTATCTGTCCTGGCCGTTCTTGGTGGCATCAATATTAAGGAAGATTACAGTCGCCAACTTCAAGTCTAAATTGCTAGTACCAGTATTTCAGCAGGGACATGAATTAAAGTAATAACAACTTAGCTCGTGGTCATAAAATATACGCATGGGTAAATAAAGTATACACACATACTAGAGATTCATCAATGGAGAAATTCTATCATCACATGACATTGTCATGAAAAGTATATCATTCCCTCCCTGGAAAACTGAGACTATTATCCTGGGCAGAAATGTTATTTTACTATACGGAAATACTGCAATATTCATGCATAAACCAAGTTCTCATCATGAAAGTCAGTATTCTACAGTATAAAGCAAATCCTGTGTGTGAATTTGTTACCATGAAAATGGGAAACCATCAGGACCCATGATGCTTCATTCCAGCTGACCTGATTAAGCCACTTCTCTTGCTTTGATAAATCACAACAAACTCACTGAAAGTTAACATTTGACACCCTCCTAAGAAAGATTTGATACCAATGAGTTGGAGTTTAATTCCCAAATGAGAATGAAAATTGCTTACAAAGACTAAAGCTACTTCTCATTATTCTGTGTTAGATACTTTACCAGACCAGTGGTAGGGTCCCCGTTACCCACCCCCACTGGGATACGGCAACATCTACTGTCCTTATAAATACTTTCTACTTACTTTCCACATCAGAATGGCTCACGTACATGTGAAGATGGTGGGTAGGTGTTCACTATGGAAATTGGAGACTGAATGCCCTGCCCAAGGACACTTACATATAAAATATTTTAAAACATTCTATTGGCCAAAAGCCTGGTGGGTGTGCACCCCAGCAATGCAAGCCAACAGTGTAAGTGGGAAGTTCACAGGGACAGGTCATGCATGGCCACTGCACCCCCCCAAACTTTCCCTGCAGTTGATGCTCAAACCCAAGCAGCAGATGAATACATTTTTTTCAATTAGACTCATTCTGTCACACATCTGCTAGCAGAAGGATCACTTCCTAAAATGGTTGGTGTGCGCTGCATGTGCAAAATTAGTCATCCTAAGGTTCCAATCACTCAGGCAAAGGTGAATTTCACAGGCTGTGCAGACTCACTGGGGCCTCTGGTCAGGCTGACCTCTTTCCTCCCCACCTGCTGTCCCTACTCTCCACTCCCTCCCTTGGACAGAGACTCCAAGTTGGCCCCAGTGGAACAAGAAGGGTAAAACCCCTCTTTCCAACAGGTGGTGTGGGTATAGGGCTTCCCTCCACATATGAATGCTTACAGATTTGAAACCTCCCAGTAAAAGCTGACCCAAAGAGGGGTTTCATAAGGGAGTGAGTGGGTTTCTGGACATGCCTGGTCAAGATAAGTTAAAGGGAACTTTTTGTTTCTGAATTACTGATGGTTCAGATGCTTTTATTTGGGTATTTGGTCCTGCTTACCTACAGAGCTAGAATACTGCAAATCTTTGGGAGGTGTAATGGTTTTGCCCATTTTTCAAAGCTGAGAAATTTAGATGTTGAGCTAAAATACAACTAGAAGGAACTGAGAGTGACTCAGTGTCAGAGGGCTGCCAGCCTCGAGAGCTTACCAAGTCAAAGGGATGGAAATGGCTAACGGGGGTGCTTCAAAAGAAACTAAGCATCAAATACACGTCAAAAGAAAGGAACATACAAAATTAAATGTAATTTACAATCTAAGTTCTTTACTTAATCTGCAATAAGGTCTTGGCAAAACAATGAAGTGGCTCTGAAGAGTTCTTGCCAGAACAAGCCTTGAAACCCCCCACCTTCCCAGTAGTCAAGGAGGCTGTCATGACACAATAATGCCAAAGACAACCCAGTTTGGTTTTCTTGGGGGCAGGAAATGCACCCTGTGGACACAAGGCTGTTGGGGACCAGACCACGTCCTGCTGTTGCAGACAGCAGCACCCACTGCCATCTTGAGTCTCAACCAGGTCAATGAACACTTAGGAAGAGAAGCATCACCTCATGAAGTGAGCTCACTACTTTGTCTCAGACTTTTCTGGCTGTTCAACAGAAGTCTCCCCCTCCCTCTCCCCCTTCCCAAAAGAACTTAGTGTTATTTATTTAGAACTCAACAGGGGGGACCTGCCAGCTGCCTTTCTCACCATCACCTTCTGCAGTAACTTAAGAACGGCAGCATCTGGCCAGGGGATCTTATCTTTCTCTTTGCCAAACCAACACCCAGTGGACAGGCAACATGGCAACCCACAGAAAGTCCCCTCAAGCCTTAACTGCCAGAAAGACTTGCAACAGGACCCTGCAATACGGCAGCTGTTCATCACCTGCCCTGGCTTCCCTTCTTCACAAAACAAATTCACGTACAACATAACCATGGTTTCTGAGCTCTGATCCAGTAGTTTTGATAAATAGATTAGGTATTACAGTATTTACACTTTCATGGTATCAAGCAATACAAAACACAACCACAATAATGGTTACTGGCCTTGACAAGCCATGCCAACAGCTTTCCCTGATGGTGTCCACAGCTTTATAAATGCTGGTTCTTTCTTTAATGGGAGGGGGTGGGTGAGGCACAATAAGGATGCAAGGTAAGGGGGTCACGTGGAAAAACACTGATTTCAAAAATCTGCTATAGTCAATAACATTAAATAGAAATAAAATCTTGTATTTATAGACACGTGACAATAACTGACATCCACATGACAGCAGAGCCAAGACTCCCATAAACATCTGGTTGGTGCCCCTTTGTGGCACTCTCTAACTGTCATGCCACCAGGAGTGAGAAACGTCAGAGAGTGTGTCTCGGCTACTAGTGCAGAGAGGCCAGTGTGAAATGCACTGGCCCAGCCTGGGCCCGGGTGGCACCGAGAGAGCCACTAAAAATCAGATACTGACTTCATGGTACTTTCCTTTCCCCTCATTTCCATCCTAATACTATGTGTGCAGACCTTACCTGAGCACAGATCAGGGCGTAGGGTAACCATGTCACTGTTTTCAACCAGGTCACCAGCCTCCTCCTACAGGAGTATCAGGGAACACAGAATCACAATTGACCAGTTGTGACAATGCGAGGATACTGGTGCCCCTTGACCACAGGGGGTCTCCTGTGGTTCAGGCCGAGGTCAAAAAAACAAAACAAAACAAAACCCAAACCAAGCAGGTCCAGGGGCTCCCAGGACAGAAAGCCCCTGCACCCCGAGGCGGCCTGTAAGAAAGCTAGCATGGGGTGGAGGGAGGGGGACTGAACACCAGGAGTCGCCGTGGATTTCAAACATCTCCCACAGGAGGGCAGGAACTTCAAGTTCAGCGACCACAGCCAGCAGTGGACGTTCTCAAGGGTAAGGGGTCGGGACTTAAATAAGGAGAAAGGCAAGACACCATATTAGACACGATCACCACTCACAACAAGAAACACTACTTGCAATCTGTCTTAGCTCTGGGGTGCAGCATGTAAATGCAGATATACAAACATATATGTTACTGCTTGGTACTCAGCAAGAAACTACAGGTCATGCCTCACTGCGGCTGGGCCACAGGGCAAGCTACAGCTATACCGTGGCCTGCGAGTCCGCATCCGAGCTCCGGCTGTTCGAGCTCTTCCCGAGGCCTTTCCACGTGTAGCCCACGAAGGTCGGGCTGATGGGTAAGTAGCTGAAGCATCGGTACTTTTTAATAACGTTCATGCCAAATGGCAAGTCATAGGATTCCATGCCATCAAGCGACTTGCTCCCTTTGCCTACGCCCTTCTTCCACTTCCGGATTCCTCTTTCCTCTGGGGTACCTACGGGGCACACACATCGAGACAAAGCAACGGAGTGTTTAGTTTAACAGCTCTGCCAACAACTGAGAGTCCAACCTGCTGTCCCATGGCTCGAACCTGCTGGATGACAGCAAAGCACACTTGATGGCACTCAGCTACCCAGGTGCCCGAACCGGAAGTCTAAGAGTCGCTAATCCATCCATGTTCCTCTAGCTCTACCTTCAAATGACCTCCCAATGCCTTTGCCTCCCACACCCCATCCTTCCATGTGATGCATACGCTTACTGCAATTTTTACTGCTGAGGTCTGGCTTGGGCCATGTCATTGCTTTCCAGGGTCATTTTATCCAGTCTTCCATCTCACCACCCCCTCCCCCAAATCTGTTCTCAAACACTGTGCAAAAAACAACAAAACCTCTCTCTAAAATGCCAATCTGATCTTGCAAAATGGGACCCAGAATTATTTGCTGTACCACATACAACGTCTTCATCAACAGGTTGTGTCAACCCCCCAAACCATACATGCCGAGTTTTATACCGCTCTACTCTATTTTAGTGTGTATGTGTGTGCGTACGCACGCACACACGCGCACTGCACTCTTCTACTCCCCACTTGTTGTACTCCTGCGAGGATGAATTTGCACTGGTTAACACTCTGGGCCACTCTGTACCCTGACAGGTGAGCAAGGGAAGAAAGATCTCTCAGCAAGGCCTGCACTTTTTTCACAGATGTTTCCAGCGCCTGCCCACAGCTACAATAGGATATATAACAATATACCCTGTGCCCAAGCCTGGGTGATAAGCTCGCGTTTATGGTGCAGTATTTAGGACCCTCATTTTCTTACACTAAGCTACGGCTCCATCCCTTTGGTGTTTCAGTAACAAAGCTGACTTTAACTTCCATCTCTCTGACTCCTATGCCTCTCCCTCAATTAGTTCTGACTTAGGAGAGAAAGAGGGTGTTAGTTATTGAACCTCATAAATCTAACACCCTCCAACTATTCATATATGTGATTCCTCCTGCCAGAGTGTTCATCCCCATTTCCCCAGCAAGCTCTTTGTTGAGGCTTTTAAGAGGAGAAAAGCTCAGTCAGACCCTTAAGCTCAAGATTAAGCATCACCCTTCCTGGATGGCAGGTGAACCTACCGGTGTGTCTGTGGCATTCTGCGACAGTACACAGCAGCCCGCTGTAGGAAGGTGAGAAGGCCATAAGGCGAGGCCCACGTCACATTCTAGTCCATCACCCAACACTTGGCATCAACCAGCTGATATACACGGCTTATGGGTGTTGAAGGAATGCTGCCTCCCTACCTGTGCCATCGCTGATCCTGGCAGCAGCCTGTGCCCACTGTACTTGCTGACATTTGGTCTTAGTTGGCTGGCGCCTGCCTTAGGAAGGACTCATTTAAAGGACAGGCTCCCTAAGCAGGAGAAGTGCCAGAGGCTGTTACCAGCTGGCTCCAAGGGGGTGTGAACAAGTCAATGAAACCAAACTGCAGGGCGCTGGGCGAGGCTGCGCAGGGAGGGCAGGCAGGCTGGAGTGTGCACAAGGCAGCCCACTGCCATTTCACCACATGAACGGAATTTACCCACTTTCTCTGAAAAGTAGCTCAGCAAGTAGGAAAACAACACAATATTAAGTGTATTAGCAAAAAACTAATTCATAAAAGAAGGCTAGAAGTGTCATTTTAACCACTTTAGAAAAGAGTTTTGACCAGTGATGGCTTTGAACTGACTCACTCCTCCTGCTTCCTGTATTTATTTGGCAAAAAAGCAATTCACATAAGTAATAAGCACGTTTGATATATACCACATACCTGGGATGGTGTTATCCAAAATAAAAGCCACACAGCCGCCTACAAACATAGCAGTTGTGAGAAGAACGTTCAGCACTTGATCAACTCCTGCTATCCCTAGAAACAGAGCACAGCGATGGGGTCAGTGCGGCTGGGACACGCCCGCGCTTGCCTCGGAAAGGAGCACTGGTGGGCACTAGCGGCCAGTGAGCGCGGTGCACGGAAGTGGGCACGCCTGTTGTTCATGTGTGACAATGTTCCAAACTACTCTGAATACCTTCAACAATAATCAAAGGGAAATTCTTAGCATCTAATAGTGTAATGTCACCCTATAATGAAATACGAAGCCATTGGAGATGCTGCTTGCAGATTTAAAAAAAAAAAATCGATATAAAAGAGGCTGTGTAATGCTGGAAAATCACAGTGAATAAAAAAGGCAATGGAACTATTTGTGGTTTTCACAATTCTGAGTCACTAATTTGTGCTTAGCTTTTAAATAGAAACAACTGGATTTATAAAAATGTCCTCATGTAGCTGTGATATATAAAAATGTCAAAAGCAGCAACACTCTCCTTGAGATTAGAAGTTCACATACTTTCCCCATTTAAAACATATGAACTCATGTGTGTATACCCAAATAATTGAAAACAGTTACTCAAACCAACACAGTAAATCCTCATTACTGCCAAGTTCTGTATCTGTAAATTTGCCTACAGACTAAAATTTATACCTGTGATGCACTCAGTCATCACAGACACACACAGGGCAGTGAAAACCCCCCATTGCCCAACACGCATGTTCTGGGCTGAGGTCAAACAAGGTGGCACTCTGCCTTCTGCTTCAGCTCATGCTATAAGCACATGTCCTGTTAGCAGTCTATGCAGTACCACTTTTCTCACGTTTCTGTGTTTTTGTTGGTGATTTTGCTGGTTAAAATGGCCCCTGAGCGTTGTGCTGAAGTGCTACCTAGCGTTCCTAACTGCAAGGAGGCCGTGATGTGTCTCATGGAGAAAGTACATGTCAGATGCACTCTATTCAGACACCATTTATGGTGCTGTTGGTGTCCTCCCCCTAGGAACAATGGGTCAGGATTTGCTAAGTCCGTGCTCAGGGAACATAACCACCAAGAATGAGAACTGACTGTATGGAACATAAACTGTAATTGAAAAATAAAATAAAGACTATACTGCATACCAACTTTCATAATAGCACTAGTCACAACAGTCAAAAGGTGGAAACAGCCCATATGTCCTTCATTGAATAAATGGATAAACAAATTATGGTATAAACATACAATGGGGTTATTATTTAGCCATAAGAAGGAATGAAATACTTATACATGCTATAACATAATCAATCTCGAAAACATTATGCTGAGCGAGAACAGACAGACACAAGAAGTCACACATCACATGATTCCATTTATACAAAATATACAGAATAGGAAAATCACAGAAACAGAAAGCAGGTTGCTGGCTGCGGGGGCTGGAAGAAGAGAGGCAACAGGGATTAACTTCTTAATGGTCAAGGACTTTTATTTTTGGGTGATGAGATTGTTTTAAAAACTCGATGTGAAGTGGTGGCTATATAACATAGTGAACATACTAAAATGAAAGTAAACTGTTCACACTAAAATGGTCGATTTTATGTTACATGAATTTCACTTCAAAAAACACATATATATATACATACATATAAAATAGTCCCCAATTCTATAAAATGCTGGCAGCAATAGCTTTTTAAGATGGCTCCCCTTTACTCCTCTTCATGACATTGAGGAATTAAATTGAAAAGAAAGGGCCTAAAAGGGTAATCTTGAATTCAAAGTAGCTATAATCCCTGTAGAAAAACAAGTATTTCAAAGTCTGTAGAGTTCAAGAAATTATACACTTTAATAGAGCCTTAGTCTGAGAAATCAAAAGGTTTTACATAGAGGCATTCTCCCAAAGGAGCGGGTCCTGGTGGGAAAAGGGAGTGGGGAAGGGGGACATACATGTTAGTTACATGCACAGCCAGCTCCTGTGGGAAGTGCAAGGGCTTCCAGATAAACTGCAGCAAAGTGCGATTCAAATGAAACACACAGATGAGCATTCACCAAGACAATCCTGAAGTTCCAAAGTCCTCTCTGACTGGTGGTGAGCTGTTTGTAAACCGGAGGCTCTGGTTCCCACTCCCCCCCGAGATTCAAGGCCCATTTTCCCTACCTGTGACCAGAGGGTTCTGTCTGAGGTAACTTGGAAGAACGAGCCCAAAGAAGATTGAAAATCCAAGCACAAAGAGGTTCCGGGAAGAGTTTAAATCGATGAACTGCAGGTTAGAGAGTCCAACGGCTGTGATCATTCCTGGAGAGAGAAAACATCAGACAGCAAGCTCCAGTAACTCACATGGATGACAGATGACTCACAGCTGTCTGGGGGGGGGGGGGGGGGCGGAGCTCAGAATGTGACCACCTGGTTGCTGGGCTTATTCAGGGGTGTAAGTATCACAGTTGTAAGGCCGTAGGCTGTAAGGCTTTCTTTAGACCAAGAAGAAAACTAAGGACATTGGTTTCCCCTTGAAACCTTTATGCAAACATTCCTATTAAATTGAGAAGTCCACCCAAATATCTGGTTCTTGATTACAACAACTAATTGGCACAGACACCAAACAGAGATCCATTATAAAAATGGTCTGTTTTAAACAGCCCATTCAGAGGGTAAGAGAGGTTGAGTTAAATCACCAATTAAACAAAAATTAAAGAGATTATGTCATCTTATGTTTCCTGGACCAAATATGCTACCTCTGGTTGTACCTTCAACATAAATTCAACTCAAAGAGTGATGTAGGTTTTTATGTTTTAAGGGTCTCTCCTTTTGTATTATAAAATAGAAATTTATTGTTACCTCCAATCTTACTGAGGAGATTTAACATAATTCCTATGAAACCATAATTCCTATGAAAAGGTAGCAAATAGGAAGAAAGGAAAGGCGCATGAGAGGGGAAGCCCGCCTCGAGGAAATGGAATTTTACCGAAGAGAGTACAGAAGAGGGCGCCAAGCACAGGGTCTGGAAGGGAGGCGAAGAGGGCGCTGAACTTCCCGATCATGCCCAAGGCGAGCATGAGGGCGGCCCCGTATTGTATCACCCGGCGACTGCCGACCTGCAGGACACAGAGGCAGAGACAGGTGTTCAGTTCAACGTGAATTCCCTGGGCCCCTTGGAGTAAATATGACAAAGCTCTCATTCAAAATCTAGATTACTTTTTAAATATTTAGTTAAGAGAAATGAGTCTCATTTCATAATAACTGATCTCAGTGTACAATCACTATAAATTACTATAAACCACCTAGAGTAAAAAGATTCCCAACACCTTCCCTCATTCCCATTGGACCCCTTCTCCTTCCCTTGCCTGGGGGGGAAGAGGGGCAAGCACTTAGTTTTTGCTTCTCTGGCCCTGGATGCTGTCCCCTTAGCGTGGACCTGCTCCCGCACTCAGGTCCTGGGGGTCTAATGCCCGCCGTCACTGGCTGAGACGAGCTCTGTGTCTCAAACGCAAAATGTAAGAGCTACCTTTTGCTTCTGCTGCTCTTTTGGGTTCTTCACTCGCCAAGCTAACCCACCCCAAAGCACTTCAGCCTCAACAACCCTATCCTCCCTGTACCCTGAGTTAGACAAAACCCCCAAATGTTTCTGGAACCTCCTCCCCTCACGGTGTCTTTCCCATTAGAGGTGGCACAGCCTAAAGGGCAAAGTGCAGAATTCTCGAGCCCGCTGCCTGGCTGTCACGTGACTCCACCTGCAGCCATGCGACCCGGGCAAGCTACTTCACCTCTCTGGGTGGCAGAATCCTCATCTCTCTAAACCTGTGGTCTTGCTTTAAGGATTAAATGAGATAACATGTAAAATAGTTTGAATAGCACCTGGCATGCATCAGGCTATTTGACAGCCTCCCACCTGGGCCTGCTGCCTCTGGCCTTTCCTCCGTCCTCTGTCCGGAGGTAGAGGGATCTTTCTAACACACTGATTTGGGAGGTCAGTCCTCTGCGTAAGTCCTCTAGTGTTCATGAATTAAAACACACTTCTCAGGCTCTTCCCAAGGGAGTCAAGCCCACCAGCAAGCTCCCTGTCCTGTCCCTCCAGCCAGGTCCAGCCCCAGTCATGCTGGGGGCTTACTGCCTGCCCCTCAGGGTACCAGGCAGACCCAGGCCTGTTTCTCTGGAATACCCTTCCCCACATCCCCCTGCTGGCTAGTTCCCAGACACATCCTTTAAAACACTACCCAAGTGTGACCTCTTCTGTAAAGCCTTCCTTGATTCCAAGGCTTGGATCCCCCCTCCCCCTGCCACACTCTGGGCTTCTGCAGCACCACTTCTTATCATTTCAATGTGGTCTCACCTTTATCTGTTAAATCTGATCTCTGCCTTCTAAAAGCTTCCATCTAGCCCACTGCACCCAGGTAGCAGAGGTGGAGCTGGCACTGGGTCCAAGAATCCTGCGTTCTGGCTCCTATTCTGTGCTGCCTCTCCCAAGAAAACACCCTGACACATAAGAGGTTCCAGAATATCTGGGGGAATGTTCATTGGCTTTAAGTATGACTTACAGTGAGGAGAAGATGGCTATTTACACTTAAGTTAATTAAAGTGAAATGAAACTTAAGATCCAGTCCCTCAGTTGCACTCATCACATTTCAAGTGCTCCGCAGGCACCTGTGACTGGTGGCCCCACCTGGGACCGCACAGGTGCAGAACACTGGCCCCACTGCTGGACAGTACTGGGCTAGAGCGTTCAACAGCTTCTCCAGGGACCCAAGGATCAATTGATTAAGAGTCAGAGTCGAATCTCACTATGCAGATTGCTGTCCAGCTAGGATCAGTCACGGCTGAGACTAGAGCCCAGCCTCCACTGTTTCAATCTACGGCTCCTCCCACACAGCACCAAGGGCAGGGAAGCAGAGAACAGAGAAAAAGGCCAAGAAACTGGCGAATCCAGTAAAAATGACCTATGCTTAGCTGTACTACATGATAAAGAACCCTTTCATTTATAAATGGCTCATTTTTCAGCAAACATTTTAAGGGCCTACTATGTGACTAGCACTTGTTAGACCGGGGGGTGGGGGACAGATACAAAGATGAGTAAGTCACAGGCTTATGATGAAAGTCTTATACTGTTGCGACTGTTACTCTGTGTGGGAGCCCAGTGGAAAGAAAAACGGAAGAGTTGGAAAAGGGTCTCTGGAGATGGTCTTGAGGGATGAGTAAGAGTTCACTGGAGGAAGAGCATTCAGGCAGAAGAAACCACCTGTGCAAAGACCACCTCCCAGCAGGATCAGGCAGCCCTGCAGGTGTGCAGGGGAAGGGCCAGGCTGGCCCCAGGGATGCCTGAAACAATAAATCCTACATGAAAACCATGCATGGAAGGCTGATCTGCCTTAGATGCTGACAAAAAAAAAAATCAAACAAGAACAAAAAACAAAGAGGCAATGGAGCCATTCTTTTGTTCAATGCATATTAACTGAGTGCCTATTGTATACTAATGTTCCAAACACACCTCTAAAATCCCTGCCTGGCCCTGGCTGGTGTGACTCAGTTGGTTGGGTGTCATGCCCTACACGGAAAGGGTGCAGGTTGCTGGTTGATTCCTGGTCAGGGTTGTGGGCTCAATCCCCAGTAGGAGGCAGCCAATCGATGCTTCGCTTTCACATCAATGTTTCTCTCACTCTCTCCCTCTCTAAAATTCAATTAAAAAAATCTTAAAATAAAATAAAATCCCTGCTTCCCAATGCTGACACAGAGCCTTTTTTCCCTCCTGACCTCCTTCCTGAACTTCAGCTCTGCCTATGGGGCCACTATTTCTGACTTTCCAAAGGCTTTCCACAGTGTGGAATGCAGCAAAGGAGACATGACCTTCCTCTGGACACCACCAAGAATACTGTAGCTGGGGACATGGGGGGTTACTCTGTTTCCAGAAATAAACTTTAAGCTAAATACTGAGGAACAGAATGAAGAAATAATACACAGTCGCTACAGCTGAGCTACCAAATTATTAATATCAAGTTGGTTGAGGCATTGAGGAAATGAGTCTATTCTTGTTCTAATTAGCCTGGGAGCTTAAACTTTTGAACTTTCCAGTCTTGCATCAATGCCTGGATGTGCATCTGGACATATACCAGACCTCCAGATATCCCTCTGATGACCCCCTGAAGGACTCTTGTATCCAGACCACCTGACATCCATTATCCTGACCATCAGGTGTGACCACACCTCCTGGGATCATCCTGGACCAATCCTAGAGCTAAGAGTGCAGGACTGATAATTCTCAAGAATACAGTTTTTACTGTAAGAACTCTTAACTGTTCTTTCTTTTTCAGAACACTTCTGGGTTTCTGCTTAGCTGCGTCCCCTATCTACAAACTCTGAGACCCTTGAATAAATCCTTACCATTTATTTCTAGCCAAAGTCTCCAGCTCTTTTTGAGTTCACTTGACAATATCATATAAAGGCGAGATCTATAGCTTACTGTGTACCCACCACATGCGGGACTCTGCTAAGTGCTTCACATCAAGTTATTAATTCTGGTGCCTTGCATGCTATCTTGGTGACACGGGCATGGAGACTCAGAGAGATGATGTAACATTGGGAGAAAGTGATGGAGCCAGGGCTGGAACCCAAAGCAGCCACCTCCTGCCATGTCTGCCCCTCTCTGTGGGACAGACATTGGCACAGAGTCAGCAGAGGAGTGTGCATTCTGACCCCTCAGGACTTCAGAACACAACGGGGGAAGCAGCCTCAACTCCTGATCAAGCAGGTTAGTGTCCATGGACATGGAATTCCATAACTGGATAAATAGCTACTATAAGAGTTGCCAGGAAATGGAGGCAGACTCTTTGGAAGAGCCATGGATCACCCTCTTTCTGTATGGAATTCTGATACAGGGGCCCAGACCAGAGCCATTAGACAGAACTTTCTGCACTGATGGGAATATTCAGTATCTATGCTTTCCTATGGCAGCCACTATGCACAAATGACCACTGAGCCCCTGAAATGTGGCTAGTGTGGCCAAGGAACTAAATTTTAACTAATTTAAACTTAAAATAGCCACACGTGGCTACTGACTACTACACTGGAGAGTACAGATCTGGCTCTAGAATTGTTGGGTTTCAGACCTCAGTTCTACTCAAGAAAGTGACCGTCCCAAGTTCTTCAGCTGGACAAGAGTCAGAACACAGCCCAGAACCTGGGCCTCCTTTCTTCTGGACAGGATCTCCCATCAGCTGCATGGCTCAGGCCACAGAGAAATTTCTGCTGCAAGTCCCACTTCCCCACGAAAGCAGCTGTGCAGATGGCTGGACTGTACCATCTACACAAGGCAATGCAAACCGACTCCAGGGCTGACGATGCCCTTGGATGGGTGTAGCCTTTGCCTGAGGAAAGTGGTTCAAAGGGATTCAGGAGGATAATAAACAGGTCACTGAAAAGAGCCGGCAGGTCGCCTTTCAGAATAAGCTGGCTCCATTCAAACTGTAATAAAGATAATTACTCTACAGACCACCTCAGTCCTGTTTTAGGAGGGGACTTCAGTGAGCGGCACCACTTACTCCCTACAGTGACCCTGCTCCTGGGGTCTTTCAGAGGGGTTCAGAAAGGGAGCTCGCCTACTACGCTGTCTTCCCCTAAGAGTCCCTCCATCCACAACAATTTTGCATTGATGTTATTTCAGATTAGTTCTATGTCTACAGGTTCATGCAGCATACTAGCTAA
Source organism: Miniopterus schreibersii (assembly GCF_964146895.1). Classification (NCBI taxonomy): domain Eukaryota; kingdom Metazoa; phylum Chordata; class Mammalia; order Chiroptera; family Miniopteridae; genus Miniopterus; species Miniopterus schreibersii. Next base: position 65,640,218 of record NC_138110.1, read on the forward strand.
AGGGCGAGTGGTTTATGCCCATTCTGTGTCCATGTGAGACATTCTGTGTGCGAAGTATCCAGTTCTCACCCCTGGCAGCAGCAGGACTCAGGGGTGGCACTGGAGGAAGTTCCCATCAGGCAGCCCTCACATGCCCTGCACCAGGAGCACCAGGCAGCAGGTGGAGCCATCTGCACACGTGAGACTGAGTTCTGTGATGGATCTGTCAACTTACAGGAAAACCAACTAATGTGTTGGGCATACACTGTGAATCCCCTGCTCCCTCTCACCTGAATTTACAGTCAAGATTAACCAAACTCAGTATCTGGCTTCCTTTTATTTGGCTATAGAATCTTGGAGAGCTGGGGGGGAAGATTTCTAATTTCACAGAGGTAAAAAAGTTCTACAAGGCCCCAGCCTTTTTTTTTTATGGTCAAATTGGCAAAAATATATATTTTTGGTGTGACACAGAATTTTAGTAACTAGTTATGTGTGCCATGAGATGAAAAGGTTGAAAATCGCTGCCCTAGACAATTGGGTATAAAGTTCATTTGCTAGTAATAAATTTGAAAGGCCTAGGAGCAAGCGCCTTCTTACAGAAGCTGGACTGTGAGTGGGGCAGCCCCAGGGACACATGCCTATGTTTGAAGTTGGGTGGGGAGGAGAGGCGAGTGGGGAGGGGTCAAGACCCTGTTCAACCTGAGTGACCTGTGTGGCTTGTCTCATCCACTCACTCCACAACCAATTTCATCTAAAAGAGGAGGGTTCTGCTGCTATGGTTTGAAACCATGTTAATTCTTTACTGGAAGATCAATTTTTTTCTGTAATGAGTGGTATCATCTCTCATCTAGAACTCATGCCATCTCCTAACTGGTCTCCCGTTTCCACCTCCCCCCCCCCCCCCCCCCCCCCCCGCCTTCTATGGTCTAGTCTCATCAGAGCAGCCAAAATGATCCTTAAAAACCAAAACCAAAACCAGATCGAATGAATAGTCTCTTCCTTGGGCGCCCCGTCCACTGGGTCTCTGGCAGCCGACAGAGCCGGTCACCTGGCCCTCAGTTACCTAGAGGACTTTATCTGCTCTCATCTACCTCTGTCCCCTCCTGCCCTCCTGCCTGAATGTCTACCCCCCAGGGACCTGCACAGCTCCCTCTCTCCCTTGCCTACCTTAGGCCTTGACTCTAGGCCATCTTCTCAGTGAGGCTTAGCCCCCTTTAACCACCCCCTTTAACACTCACCCTCACTGCTCATCCCCTCCCCCTGCCCCATGTTTCTGTCATACTTAGTATGCCTACTGCTTATTATTTGCTCTCCCCTGCTAGAATGTAAACTCCACAACGAGGGGATGCGTTTCTTTTTTATTCACTGATGTAGCCCAAGTGCCTGAAACAGCAGCCTGGCACAGGGTCTGGGTGCTTAATAAAAATTTGTAGAATGCATGAAGGAATGATAGCACCTGAGTGCCTGCCGACCGAGGCCAGCCAAGGGAGGAGAGACCTCCACAAGCATTCCAAAAACCCATCAACAACAACAACAAAAGGAAATGTGGGGAGAAGATCTCAGAATTGGAGGTCTTCCTTGTGTAACTCAGGTGGTCAGACCAATCAATGAAATGGATCAACGCTTAGTGGCCCAACCATTTAATTAGAAAAATGTTTGTACCTTAGTAATTCCCAAAACTCCAATGTTGGGACTGGATGAAGTAGAGCCATTCCCAGTACCAAACATGCCATCGAGAACACAGGAGAGACCCTCCACGAAAATCCCCCTAAAATGTAAAGGAATGGGGCAAAAAGAAACATTCATTCAATGGGGGAACACTCTAAATGGCTGTGACCCAAAGGCCCAGTCCACAGACATGCAGCCTCCATACACCCTGGGAGGCATGAACAAGACAGAGTCTCAGGCCCCACTCCAGATCTCCATGCTCATTCCACCTTGAGAAGCACCTCTGTGAACCATATATTAGACACAGGTGTTTAAACAGTATTCCAAATTAAAAGATTTTAGCCAGAAAACAGCCGTTTGTTGGGATCTAAGACAAACATAGGCCATCCCTTGATTTGACTGCTTTGCTATTAATATATAGTTTCATCAGGAAGGACACGCTTTATAATTCTGTAAACATTAACACTTTTTAAAAGAATCAACATACAAGTAATTTAACCATATGCAACAAACAGCTCAACGGGAGAAAGGCATAAAACCAGGACTTTAACCCCTAACAGAACCAACGCAAGAAATGCTAAGACACCAGCCCATTGGATCTCATCATATGCAATCCCTCTTGGAGGGCAGCAGGTGGGTGGGAATCGGGTGGTGGGGTGATCTGGGCAATTTTATCTTCTCTGCAGCCTCCATAGGGTCCAATTCACTCCTGGCATCCAGAAACTAAAGACCAGGTGTGCTGAGAACCTAAACCCCACAGTTCATAAACCTCTAGATTCTGCAGACTTCATTTATTCCTGCTCCTATCTATCTACACAAATTGTAAATATGAACAGATGACACAGCATCTACCCCTTAGAACAGCTGGGGAAACAAGAATAAGGGGCACATACACCCATGACCCCAAACCCAGCAAAACAATGGTGGTGGCTGGCCCATTTGGTGAATTTAAGGTCTTGAGTGGCCTTAGAGAATGTCTTATGCAATTGTCACTGTGAGGAAGAAAGGGTGACAATTCTGCTTGGTATCACAAATGAGGAAAATGAGGGGAAAATGAGGGCAGTGACTTATCCAAAGATAAACAGCCAACGGAGAGGCCTGATCTTGCTGCCTCCACACTGAAACTCCTGGGTTCTTCTCCAAGATTGTCCACACCAAAGTAAAGAGACGAGGTGGTGGGCCCAATGAACTACTCCTTTTCTCAGGAACGTACCTGTTTATTGCATGGATGGGAGGCGGTGGGGCACAGGACAGCCTTGCGCAGGCGTAGTAGTCCCCGATAGACTCGATAATACTGGCGACAACAGCACTGAGCATGCCAATGACACCAGCCGCAGAGATGGTGGGCAGTCCCCACTGAACTGTGGAGGGAAGACAAATGCAAAATCCTCACTTTCTTAGAGGGGTGGGCAAAAGTTATCACACCGAGTCATTCAGAATGTCCAAGGACAAGATCCGCTCAGATTCTCGAGGAAACTTTTTTAACTGACATTACCAGTGGCTAGATGTCTGGGAAGTTCCTGAGTCAGACAAAGATGACTGTAACAAAATTGGTCTGCTCTATGTCCGTATGAAAAGTCACTGTTTGGCAGAAAGAGGTAGATGCTTCTCTTCCTGATTGAAAGCCAGTTTCTAAATTACAATTTAAACAGCCTGCTGTGTTGGGATAAAAATTTCTGTGAGGGTTTTTTTAAAATATATTTTTATTGATTTCAGAGAGCGGAAAAGGGAGAAAAACATCAACGATGAGAGAGTCATTGATCGGCTGCCTCCTGCACACCCCTGACTGGGGATCGAGCCCGCAACCCGGGCATGTGCCCTGACCAGGAATCAAACCTCCATCTCCTGGATCCTAGGTCGATGCTCAACAGCTAAGCCAAGCCTCGCCAGGCTGTATGAGGATTTTTAACCCTGCTGTGCAAACTGTGGTACAAACTAATGGTACTCTTGCTCTGGGGATGGCATCAAATGAATGAAAATCAGCAAAAAGTCACCAGCTAAATTTAAATCCCAACAACAAAGGATGACACAGATACAGATAACCCTTCTCTAGTGTTATAGCAACATTTTTATATTTTTTATTTAGTAAACCATGTTATGGAAAATTAAATAGTTTCCTTTAGGAGAAGTCCCCAGGTAGCTTAAATTTGAGTATCTGGATTTAATTAATTCTTCATTAGATGTACCTTAAAAGGAAAATAAATCTCTTTCAAAGCCATAGATCTCATTTAATAAAAATAGCATGAGGACCTTTCACCGGTAGAGTGAACAGGTTTCTTTGAAAAAGTACCTAGGCCTTCTTCCCTTGAACTATTAGTTATAATACAATCAGCAAGAAAACAGCAATGAGAAGAGATGGACAGATAAAATGGTCTCCTGGGCAGGGACCACCAAGGTAGTTTGGGGAACAGACACTACATGATCTAGATACAATGGCTAGATATCAAAAGAAGGCAACCCAAACTGGGTCACAACGAGTGGAAGTTAGGAAGTCAGGAAGGGGACAGTCCCTGTCCAGGGAGGGTCTGGAGAGCAAGAGATGAGTGGAGAGGGGTTCTAGCGTCAGCAGGTGGGCAAAGCAGGCGCACAGGAATGGGCTGGTGCTCAGCAGAGGGCGCCTGTGGCGTGGGACAGGCAGGTTTAGGAAGGGCTCCACACGCCACCTAGAGGCGCTTGGCCTCTGTCTCATAGGTAATGGGGAGCAACCTGGGATTTGGGAAGAAAAAAATGACACATGAAGTAAGATGTGCAGGATATGCCTGGAGTGTGGACGAGGGCAGAACTGCTCCCACCTGGGCTACTTTAATCCATGGGAGCAGACAGAGGACGCAGAGGCCCATGGTCAGGGTGTCAAGATGCGCGCCCACCGGCAACCGCTCAGCATGTTCTATGTCCACCCGCAACGGGCTTGGTCAACATCTCCGGGAGGGTTTGGAATAAAATTTTATCATGCAGATAATTTATCAAGCAACATTCTGTATTTTTAAAATAATCTTTTATATGGTTACCTTGTTGCTGATGTCATGTTGTGGTTTCATTTTAGTGTCTTGATTTAGGGGAGAAATTTTTACTTCATTTTGCCATTTACTATTTTTTCAGAAATTGCCTTTTACTTTCTTAGACTCTACTCTTACTGTTTTCTAATTTTTCCCGCCATGTGCTTGAAGTCCTTCATTTTGATTTATAAAATCCTTATTCCATCTACTTCAACATTTTAAATTTGTTACCTTCTAAATTTTAGACCCCTTTTTTTTCAGATTATATATGTTTAAAACCTTGTTGGCTTCCAGCCTTCTATATTTACTGTTATTTTATCTCACCTTTTAACTAGAACCTTTAATTTATGTTGTTACTTTACAGCAGAGTTTCTCAGCCTCAGCACTTGATATTTTGGGCCCCAAATCTGTATTTTTTTAAAAAATATATATCTTTATTGATTTCAGAGAGAGGAAAGGAGAGGGAGAGAGAGAGATAGAAACATCAATGATGAGAGAGTCATTGATCGGCTGCCTCCTGCATGCCCCCGACTGAGGATCGAGCCCGCAACCTGGGCATGTGCCCTGACCGGGAATCGAACCCCAATCATCTGGATCCTAGGTCGATGCTCAACCGCTGGGCCATGCCCGGCCGGGCCCAAGTCTATATTTTAATAGCCAGTTCAGGTAATTCTTAGCATGCTAAGACAGAAAACATAAAGACAGACATATTTGAAAACCAGACTCCAAATTAAGCAAAATCATCAGAGAGTACTTAAGACTACATGCTTCTGGCTTTCTGGGGTAGCTTTTCCCAGAAGAACTTTGGCAGCAGAGCAGCTCCAGCAATCAGGGGATGGCGTGACCAGGAGCCAGACAGCTGTCTCTCAGCACATGCATAGCCGCTTCTCCGGAGGAGCCCACCTGCACCTGTTCGTGTTCATCTCAGGAGCCGCCTGCGCAGGCGGGGACCACCCAGCATGTGCTGTGGGGGCCTCCTCCCACCTGCCCTCCCAGGCCTCCTCCTGACTGCCTCAACAACTGGCTTTTAATCTCACTTTATCTCAGGTTATATGTTTATGAACTCTGTTTAAAAAAAAAGAGAGGTATACATACATACTTAGACCATATGAGCTGAGTGCTATTTTAGAAAGACTACACTTTTTCAAGTGTGTGTAAATGTGTCAAGAACAGAAAGGACAACTGCCAATGTCGCCGTCATTTAACATGCTTACAACAGTTGTCTCTGACCCAATCCTAATATTCTTGGCCTTTCCTGCTTTCTCTCCTTGTCATTATAAAATATGAAAATGTGACTGCTATGAACAGGGGAATAAATTAGCACAACCTGACTAAGCTCAGGCTTCTCTAATTAAACCCCAAATGTCAGAACGGAGTCTTCACGACAGAACAAACCAGCATTAATAACTACTGGGAGGGGTCTTTCTGGTACACCTGAATCCAAATGATACCTCATCTGGGGACTGCCCTCCCCCACACCTTGCCAAGAGTTACCCAACTTAAATCTTAACTTGAGATCCATCTTCCACCCATTTGTGATTATCAGTTTACCTCTGAACAGCTGTGCCCAAATTTAAAAAGATTACGGCTCCCCATTAAAAGATTATACAAATTCCATCATGCTTGAGCAGTTTGCTTGCTGATCTTCAGGCCCTCCCACTCAAGTCTGCTCCTTTCAGATGCTTGGGTCCTGTGTGCGTAGCTCTATACTTGTGTTTCTAAGAGCTGCTCTTAAATCCTAGCCACCAGACCTCAGACCTGGCAAGAGACCTCTGGTCTAGGATTTCACCCTCGTGGAACCAAAAGAACCAACTGTTTAACCTGAGAAGGGAGCTGGTTAGTCTCTGTGTATTAATATGGCCCTCAAGGGAAAGGACCTCCCTTCTTTCGGGATTGAATCCTCTAGTGACCAGAATGGTAAGACTTTCAGGACAAGAAGGCTTTCCCCACTGCAGAGCCTTCTGCCAACTTCCAATGCCTCTAAGTTGCCTTCATGAGCTCCTGACGCCCCTGACCAACAGAATACTTACATGGGTATGGGACTTTAAACCACGGGGCTACGAGAAGAACCCCCTGCCTGGCATCCGTTCGAGCATAGAAGCCATACTTAGTGCTGTCAGGAGGGAAGACATCTGTCACTGTGAAGATGAAGCAGAGCAGCCAGGACACAAGGATGGCCAGGATGATCTGAGAGGGTCAAAAAAAAAAGGCTCTGTCAGGCCATGGAGGTGGTGGCTGCTGGCAAAACACATGCCTTCCTACAGTCTAAGTGTCACACCCCAGAACCCACTATTGTTAGTATTCCCCTCAAAAACCCATAACAGACCTGCTGAAAGCCTATTCCTTGAATGGAATCACGTTTAGAGAGAACAGTTTTAAGCAGGACAAGTTACTTTAACCCAGAGTCTGGCTAATAAAATAAGGGTGACGGACAATGTCCCTGCAGAGGCAATGCAGAACCAGACCTCCCTCAGCCCCAGGAAGAGCCAATGTCCTCCTAAGGGATTTCAGAATCGGAAGCTTCTACCACTTTCAAACCTGAAATCCGTGACAATTTGGATGGTCATCAGTACCCAATGTCACCACACAAACACAGTGCCCCCAAGCAGACCTGCTTAAAACCCTCCTTTCACATACACATTTTACATAATGAACCAAGGGTGACACTGTCAAGAGGGGGAAGAAAGGTAATTACTTACAGGGAACATTTTGAAAAGCTGTAACTTGTACGCAGTCCATCCTTTCTTGGATTTGTAAATTGGGAGAGGAAATTTAACATTTCTGGCATATTGAGAAAACAGTAATACTAGGAAAATTGTCCTGAGGAGAGAAAAAAATAAACTAGTTTAAAAGCTGTATGTCTGTGTTTTAAAATATTATTCAAAGCTTCAACGGCAATGTGATCGCATGTTCAACTCATTTCTCTAGAAAACGGCTAGTCCTCTTACCTGTTACTTGGGAAATCATATCTTTTGTAAATGCCAGTTTTGAACAGATGTAAGAACTCTTTTTGTTAGCATTTCTTGATGCAGAATGAAAGTTATCATGTAAATGCTTTGGCTAAATTTCCCTTAACAGAATAAGAAAACCCAAAGAATGTACACACTAATGGAAATGCTTATGCTGTGTAAGAGAAAAAGACAGGTTGACAGATACGACATAGAGCAAAGTGTAAATACAACCACAAATTAACTAACAAATAAGCAACTACCGCATGAGCGTGCATGTACACACACGCGCGCACATACATGCAAACAGTGAAGATGGGGTCCAAAATGCTCATAGGAATTGGCTTCAGGTGGCAATATGATATGCAACTTTTTTCTACTTTTCTGTATTTTCTGACTTACTTATAAAGAGCATAATTTACTTTTAAAAAGCTAAAAGCTTCAATATTTAAGAAAGCTATATACAGTAGATTGCAACAGTAGTAATAATATTCCTGAGAGGTCTGTATCAGACATTAAGAGAAGGTCTTCCCACCTGTCATCTCAGCCTTCGGCAGTGGCTTCTGTGATGCTCCACTTTAGAGAGACAAAGCCAAAAGCCTGAGATCATGTCGCTAGAGTTTTCAGGGTGGGTGGGGGCCAGGGGTCTAGCTCTATAGCCTGGACTCTGAACCACTTCGCAACATGAATCATATGGGCTGCCTGGGCTGGCTCAGAAGTCCCTTTACCCTGAGCCCCAAGCTCCTGACCCAGCTGTACTGAGGCCTACAGGAGGCAACGGTGTCAGGTGACTTTTGCAACAGGGCCCGACACATCCTCATCAGTCCAGTGCCCGAGCGTGGCAGGTGTGGGATGGATTCCCATCACTGAAACAATAAAGGCTCACAATGATGTGTTTCATCACCCATCGGGACTCGCTCTTTCACTTATAATCTGAGGTAGAGTTGGCAGAACAGTGGGAACAAAGCTGCTTAATTGTTCCCGGGCACAGTTCCAATCGTTGGAATTATCAGCTCCATTGACAGCTAGTCAAGTGCAGTTTCACTGTAACAGTCCTAATGAAGTGTGGACTGCAGCCGACTGGAGCACAGGCCTGTGCTGCTCCACTGTCTCCCTGCCTACACTGGTGCCTCCCTGGCCCAGTGATGGGGGTCTCTGCCCTAACACAGGTCACCAGGCCAGTACAAGTTTAAGGCTAAAAACATGCATAGTGCTCAAGTTATTCCAGTTTCTCTGGGGTGGTGAAGTTTAACAACAACAAAAACAGTATAGCAATGACACTAAAACTGGTTTATTTTAAACTCAGATCAATATGAAATTTTCAAGTTTTAAAAAATGCTACTGATTTATTTCACAGTGAACACTCTGAGATCCAAAAAGGTCCCACATCTGCTATTATTATCACTACTGCAGGTGACAACCCACCCGACAATTACACCTGCACTGTGGTGTTCACTCTTCAAAGCACATTTTAAAAAGGGTGAGGAACATACAGAATTCAGGGAAGGACACCCAGATCTCAGCCCAAACCTGGCAGCGCAAAGTGAGTGGACTGGCAGGTGTGTGCTCGCTCCATTTTCTTCCCACCCTAAAACCCAGCTGCTTCTAACTTATGTTCATCCTCAAATACACCCATGGGGCAGGTGGGGCAGGCGGTCCCTCAGCAGAGGCAGGAGGTGCGGGATGTGCCCATGTTCACACACCTTGGCTGAGCAGAAAAGAGACAAGGATCTGAGCCCCAGGTCCTCAGGCCAGGGTTCTGTCCACAACAGCCAGCTCTTTGCACTTCACTTTTACACTCAGTTTGCTTGCTGACTTTTCTTTTACCTTATAAATATCATTCAAGAAATGCACACTAAAATGCAGGGAAATTATACAAGGCAGATAAGCAAAAAGGAAGACAAAATCTTTAAGATCATGCCACCACTGATGACAACCACGTAGCATTCTGTTCTATTAACTGTGAATGGCTTCCATTTCCAGGGTATTTATGGGTAATCCTGGGGTTAGAGAAGGAGATAGGGCTGCCTGTAGTCATCCTCACCCTCGAAGCACAAACAGGTCATCATCTGACCCAAAGTGGAATCACCCTTTACACGCCGCTTCCCAACCAGTTTGTAGCCCTATTAATGCCATGACCTCGACAGAGATCTGCACCAGCACCTTAGTGGCTGCTCAGCATCCCATCTCACAGATGCAGCACATCTCGTATAACAGTTGCCATACAATGTGACAATGGGAGCAATAGAAACTGTGACGGATTGCCTGTCCCTGGCACCTGCCTGAGTACCTCCTAATGACAAGTTCCTAGGGCTAGAATGGATCTTCCCAATAGTAAATAACTTATTTAAAAGCTTCTGATACAAACTGCTGAACATGTACAGAAAGGTTGGGAGGATATAGAGTGCCACCCAGGGACCAAGAACATGCATTTGCTACTCTTTGCAACACAGGGTCTTATCATACTTTAAAATCTCTACCAATTTCATCAATTTAAAAAAACTTATCAGCATTCATTTTAACATTCATTCTTTATATATGAATTATTTAGTTCAGCATTGTTTGCAACAGCAAATACGTTACATAACATTCATGAGTATCAACTGGGGAATGGGTTAATAAATTATAGGCTCTTTCATACTATTTAACACTGTGCAGTTCTACAAAGAATGAAATAGATCTAAACAGTCTTAGAAAGGTGGGTCCAACAAAAAATGTTGGGGTGAAAATCAAATTATAAAATAATATAATGGCAAACTGTGTAAGTCCATATGCTTGTGTTTATGCATAAACAACAAAAATATGAAAGGATAAATATTAACTTTTTACTAGTTAATCATGAGCAAATTTTTTGAGGATGGGAATTACCTTGCCTTAGGTTTCCTTGTTTAATTACTGTTAAATTTCAAATGGCTAGAATTTAAATGTTTGGGGGGACACAGATGAGACTTCTCTTGAGTATTTGGTGATGGTACAGGAGGGCTTGTTACACTATTCTCCACTTTTTAATAGGTTTAAAATTATCCCTAACAAAAGTAAACAAAAAGTTTTCTCAAGAAAAAAACAGTTGCCATCAAGGACCTACGCATGGAGTTAGAAATGTCACGATATTTATCCTCCCCTATGAAATGTGTGTCTAAATGCTACTTCTATTGCAGTGACTAAGGGATCCACATTGTACAACCTACTGCCCCCACTGCCTACGGAATCCCTGTGAATAGGCACTTTGATAAGAGCGTAGGGAGGGCAACCCTTTTAAAACACTAATGAGCTATTTGTATTTCCTCTTATTGTTAAATGGCTGCTCATACATCTTTCATCCATTGCTCCACTGGGGCTCTAATTAGTGAAATACTATGAATTGGAGACATTAGCCTTTCTTGTATAATTTGTTGTAAATCTTTTCCCAGATTCATTTATAATTCAATTTCAATGGTGGTTTGATATGAGTTTTAAATGAATCAGAAGTAAAACCCATCAATCGTTCTCTTTTCAATATCTGCTTAAAGATCTTCCCTATCTTTCCTGATTAAATGTTTATGTAGGTGTTCTCCTAGTACTTTTATAGTTTTATTTTCTCTACTTAAGTCTTAATTTAGCTGGAATATGATTTGATATAAACTAAGAATCTAATTTTCTTCCAAATAATTATCTAATTTTTCTATACAATTCTTCCATTTCCCACTGGTTTAAAATATGACTGTATCATATACTATATGTGAATTTTTTCTTGGTTCTATTTCTATGCCCCCCATTCTGCTCTACCAGCATTACAGGTGTTTGCTGACGCCATGGACCAGATGATCTAGGGGGAAAGCACTTGGAGAGGAGGCGGCCCAGGACCAAGTCTGAGGAGCCCCAACGGTTAGGAGGAGTCAATTTTGGTTATGGATGCTTCTCTGGAAAACCACCCATTTCACTTTAATAGGGGCAGGAAGCATAGACTGAACTCATCCCCCGGATCTGCGGTCTTACCCCTTTATCTGTGTGCACATGGCCTTCTCATTCGATTAGTCTTGCCAGGGGGTCGGTCTCTATACTCTCCAGAGAGCACCTTTTAGATTTATCACTTCTATTTCCCTCATATTCCTTGTATCCTATTAATTCTTTCCCCCTGCCTCCACTGGCTCGTTTTTTTATCCTATTTTTCTAGTTTCTAGAGATAGCTCTTCATGTACTTGCCCTTTAAGGTTATGCATTTTCTCAAGAACAACTCTGACTACTCTGCCAAGTGTGATCAGTGCTGTTCCCATTGGCATTTTCTAAATTATAAGCAATTCTGGAGTTTCAATAAATAAGTTATAAATAACTGACTAGAAGTTATTGAAAACTCTCGTTTTCTGTTTTTTGGATTCTGAGCCAGTTGGGGGTTTTGTTCACCCTTCTGTTACTGATTTCTAAATTAACTGTATGATGGTAAATACAATTTCTCCTTTTGGGAACTTACTGTACTTCACTGGATGAACACTCTTACATGCCTTCTACACACCACACCTGGTGTGTGTATTGCCCAACCTTCAGCCAAATTAGAAAATTAAGAACAATCCTGGATATTTTCACATAACTTAATTTTGTAATAATATATGGGTTATGATTATGCCAGGATCCACTTCATTGGTACATCATGTTCAACACAAAGAGGCAGGATTAAGTTCTCCTCAGGCTATTTGGGTTTTGAAAACCATCCCAGCCACTTATGAGCTGTGTGGTCCTGGGCAGCTAACTTTGCATCTTTGTGCCTCGGCTTCATTAGTGGGGACAACACTGATACCTACCTTGATTTATAATATGTGCAAGTGTTATGTATGGCACTGATGCATAGGCTCAATAAGTGCTGCCTGTTATAAAATAATTACAGAATATTTCACAAAGCAACACAAAAACAATTGGAAATCCTCTTGTGTTATTAATTTTGTTAGAAATTTTACTGGTTGGTAAAATTCCAGTCTAGGAATCATTTCCCTATTATATGATCAACTCTTATATATGCTCTACAGACACACAAGAGAAAGTGAGTTCTATTTGAGGTATAATTTGGTAGTTCTAATTAATAATCAATCTTACACTATTATCAAAGTCTTGGATGTCTTTACTGACATTATTTAAAGGGGTAAGTGACATCTTTAATGGGCTTGAAGCTCTGTGCAAAAGCACCGGCAATTAACTAGCAGGACTCTGGCCTCCCCACTGGTGTGCAGACCTCTGCTTGGCCTGGGAGCCATGTCTCCTTCAATGCCAACAGACCTTCCTGCTCCATCTGTCTCCTGCTACTCTGGACATATTTTTGAGTCTCATCTAAAGGATTCAGCTTCTGGGTATTTCAATTCATTCACAGGAGACTTGGCATGACTTCAAAAGTCAAGAGCTAATGGGACCATCCAAAGTTTGAAGTCTTACAACCCTTCCTCTACACATCACTGCCAACTCTGTCTTTGGTGTACCTTGACACAAGGCACTTCCCAACCCAACTCTAAACACCCATCAGTAATTCCCTGGCACAAAGTGAATGAAGTTTAAACTGTCAGAATATTCTGACTTAAAACAAAACAGAACCTATGTCCTAAAGTCAGAATGTTCCAAGAGGCTGACCCTTGGTGGTAGGAAGAGCGGAGATTTTTACCGGGGACCACTGAGTGATCTCAGAACACTTACAGCATGGCGATGCCCCAGTGCTTCCCCGCTCTCTCTCCTGCCGCCTGGAAACCAGAGAGGCCAATGAGGGCCACCGTGGGAGTAATGGTCAGGGGCCCGATGTATTTCAGCAGAGCACCGGGCAGGCCTAGGAAGCCAATGACCACTTCTATCAGTGAGGACATGATGATGGCCCCCTGGATCTGAAATAAGAGAGGGCACAGATAAAAGAGTAAGCTGCTTATACATCACATACTCCAATGTCACAACCACAAGCAATAATTCTGCGCGGCATCATTATTATATAACTGGCATAACATGGCTGGAAAATTCCTGGGTATGACTAAGGCCTAGCAAACGCAAGTATGACCTGATGTAAGAATAGTATTATAGGAACAGGCACCTGATGAAAAGAGGAACTGCCTTTTCCACTGACAAATGTGACAGATGTAATTTATAATTCCCAAGGAATATTGCAGTATAAAGCTTCTTGACTTTAAAGAGGTAAGTCCCTGCAGGACACTTAAAAGTCAGTGTTATTGACAAAAGTTCTAAAGGAATGTTTCTATTGTACAGAATGGTTGGGCTGATTCTGAACTAATGGTGAATGATCTTATGGGTTTTAAAAGATCTGGATAAACTGTCAGCCATTCTTCATGTCTAAGGATTCCCACGACCTGTTCTGTTCAAGTGCACTGTATAGACAATTATCTTTAATTATTTCCACAAATATAGGCAAACACTGAGGCTGGAACGAATAGTTCTGCTGCCTGCTGACAAGCTTCTGTAGCACCTTCCAAAGGAGCCACATCCCTCGGCTGGTTCTGCTGGGGGTGCAAGTGGGCAGGTTTGTGGGTGCACCAGAGGAGAGGAGGAGGGAAATGAAGGGTGATAAACAATATCATCTGGTTGCACAAAGCATTTCTGCATGCTTTATTTTACGGTGATGTCATCTAAATTTAATGGCATATTTAAGGACAGAAATAACCATGTCAGTAGCTGAAAAGGGGGTTGTAGTGCAAGCAACTGTAATTTCTTGGGCTCAACCAACACTGAAGCTGAGGAGAAACACAAAGCAGCCATAAGCAAACAACGCCCCTCTTACCTCGCGGATGCGGGGATACCAGATGTGCTCTGTGTGTAGCAGTTCTGTTGTTCCGTTGGCAATTGAAACATCTTAAAAACAAAAACAAAGACAAAATTTTTCTTGGAGCGACACTGATGTTTCACAGGACATTCATTTCACTCTTTTTAAGAATTTCTTCCCTGTTTTTAAGTACATGTGTATAAATACCCATCCCTAAAATTCAATAGTACGGCTTACCATACTGAAAAGTGGATTCCCCAGCACTAACTTAACCAAATTTAATCACTGACTGAGAGCTCCCAGCCTGTCAGAAGCTGACTGCACATGGCTAGTGCCAGCCTCACACGAAGACCAGCCCTTGCAGCAGCTAACTGAAATGCCCAATAGCAAGGTTGCCTAAGGTTTTAAAAACCTAGATAAAACAGAGGGCTTTCTCCAGTTCCCAAATCAAATCAGTGGTCACAAAGTAACTCCTAGGAGCAAGGAAGGAAATGAAAGCTGGAAAACTTTGCTCCTAGAACCTAAAAATGGAACAGTATTTTGAGAGTACCACAGGTCTGGTTTTCTCAAATCCCCTATCTTATCTTTTCCTGACTTTATCGGGTTACTTAAGGATCTTTGCAATCACTAAGGGGAGCAGGGGGATGAAAGTCATTTGCAGAAAACCAAAGCAGCCAGATCCTTAAAAGCAGAGATGTTTCAGAGAAGGGATACTGATGCAGCAAAGACAGTGATTACTGGTGGTTCATAAAATCCACTGAAAGAAAGAGGCAGAAAAATAGCACAAATACGTTTCTCTTCATTCCCAAACTTATCGATTTCATTAGCATAGAGAAGTGAGGTCCCTTCTGGTCCTCACTTGCTCTGGGGTTAGGGATGAATGAGTGGATAGAGAGAGAGACAGAAACACGATCCATAGATTGGAGCATTCTAAGCTGTTTGTTGGTTTGTGTGTTCTGTGCCTGATTCCAGAAAGGATTTAATGCTGCCAAGGGCAGCATGTCCAGGCCTCCCTTTATCACCTGCATTAAAGGACCCCAATGACATATGTGGAAATAACTGCAATTACCTGTGGTGTTACATTTCCATTTATCTAAAGACAGGATGGCTCGAGCAGGGGCCAGAAATGCAAAAGCACTGGCCTGAAACAGGGGTAACCTAAAAGAAACGAGACCAAAACCATGATCACGGCATCAGGAACTACCGAGGTAGTTCACTATTTGACAGCTTAACAGTCTTTTCCATACACAAACAGCACATGAGTAAATGCAGGCACACCTGGAAGAAAGAACCCCGGTCTGCAAAGATCGCCTCTGCCATGCAGCCAGGGCCACTGGCTTCTCCTTCGCTGCCCTTCCCCCAGACAGCCTCAAGATGGGCCCTGGGGAGCCCTGTACCCCAACATGGGCCTGCCATTGCCACCTATCCCCTTGGGGGTGGGGATGTTGCACATTTGGGTGTCTCCCTTTCCTGCTGAGCTTGTGAGGTCCTCATTAAACATGAGTACATGTCTTCTGTTTCACCACTCTCTTCCTCCCCTTCAAGTTCTTATCGGACATCATAGAAAAAAAAATTATCTTCCTCTGCTGTTCCACTTTATAAGTCAAATCTGCCCTAAATCATAAAGGATAAACATTAAAATCATGTTGGTGATTTAGATCTACTGAGGAAAAGCAAAGCTGTTACAAATCAACAGTAGGTATAATATTCTGCTCAATCATAAAGACTCAAATATTCTAAACCTTATTTTTAAAGGACCCAGAAAACTTGCAGACTCTCTGTAAAATCTCCTGCCCACATCCTAAATGCAGAGATACTCAGATGTCATCATTCAGTTATATTTTAGATTCTTCACATTAACTTTACGAACACTTGAGCTACTCAAATTCAAAAGATGTTGCCATGTTTTACTGGAAATCTATAGTATTTCAGCTACAGTTTGACTAAGGTGGCTTTACGGGCTAACATGAAGCCTTGATCACTACTTTTAACATACTTTCAGGATAAAATACACAACTGGCTCCTGTTCGCAGAGCAGGGAACTCCAACATGCCCAGATCCTTTTTAAATACCTCGAAGCAGCCTTGTATGAGTGTCCTGGCCAGCGGGACGGGAACCCAGCATGCCCTCCCTGAGCCGACAGCATGTCCTGCCCTGACTGAAACAGGAACTGGACTGAGAAACAGAGTGGCTCTGGCTGGAGGACAAGCAGTTGCTTTACAAGGGCAGAGTCGGCACACACCATTCTGAGCCAGATAAGGGTCAAGATTCTCTAGTTTTCCTGGCAGTTTCAATCATGCAATGAAGTCAACTGGGATCAGGCAGGCTGATGGCTTTAAGACACAGTGGCAGGCTGCACCGCACGGTATAGACCAGATGCGCTGCTGGCAGCCAGTCACATGGGCATGCCCTCCACCAACCATCTGTTTGTAATTACCTGTCCAGAGAGGCCCAGAGTATAGTACCATCAAAAGTGGAAGTGGCCCTGGTGGGTGTGGCTAGGTTGGGCATCGTACCATGCACTGAAAGGCTGCGGGTTCGATTCCCAGTCAGGGCACATGCCTGGGTTGTGGGCTCGATCCCCAGTGAGGGTCATGCAGGAGGCAGCTGGTGAATGTTTCTCTCTCAAGTCAATGTTTTTCTCTCTTCCTCTCTCCCTCTCTCTCCCTTCTCTCTAAATAAAAATCAATAAAACATCTTAAAAAAAAAGTGAAAGTGAAGGTCACCTGATGTGGGAACATAGTATATCAAAGGGGAAAACACTGTTTGATTTAGACAAATTCCTTAAGCACAATTTTTCAGAAATGTAAAGAAAGGATAAGGGAGGTCAGCATCTAGTTGGAAATGGATGCAATCTCAAATGGTCCTAACAGCATGTGTTTTGCTGTGGTTTCAGATTTCAAGCAATGAATCCTAGGACAATGTAATGTGGGTTGCACTTAGAAAGCTCATCCTTAGGAACACTGCAATCGACACTGCTTGGGTGACAATAGTAATGTGGGACAGTTAAGACTAGGTGTGGGTTCCACTCCTAGGGACATGAACTATACCTCAGTCTGCACTTGACCACTGATTGGGTACCTTTCAGGGGAAGCATCTTATGGTTTCACCCCAACCAGAGGCCCTGAGAACTCACCCACTTTCAAACAACCAGGATGCTGGATCCCTTTGAAAGTGGGTAATAGAAAATTTCCACCTGTGCCGCCCCAGACAAAGCCTCCTGAGGTGATGTGGAAAAGGCTGCACACGCCGGCTTATGTACAGAAAGGACGTGCTTCCTGTTCTGCCACACACACTGCCTGGCACCAACAGGACTGTCTCAAAGACAAGTGGCCGCTTTACAGGAAGCAGCATTCGGTACCCCAGCAGTGGCCTCCATAACTGGCAGCATAACTCAGTGGCTTGACTGAATTAGTCTTAGGGAAAGTTGCAATAGGGGCATGGGACTCCATTAAACAAGAGCTTCCCTAAATCACAAGCAATAAAGCCAATTTTCCAACAGAAAGACTGAACATGCTCAAGCACTTGCTGGTTTCATCTGCAGCGTAATGCCGGTCAACCCTAGGGGCTCTCCTCTCTGCACCTCACTCACACAAGCATCCAAAACTCCCCAGGTAGCCAAGACTGCCTGCTCTTTTATTTTGCACTGATGACTGGAAAGGAAACAAATTAAACCATGCCCTTCTTTACACCCAGGGCTGGCAAATGGGCCCAAGAGCCAAATCTGGCAAATTACCTGTTTTTATGAGTCAAGTTTTACTGGGACACAGCCACCCTCATCTATTTCCGAGGTGTTGACAGCTGCTTTAGAGCTTCAATGAGAGAGTCAGGCAGTCACAACAGAGATCATAAGGGCCTAAAATATTTACTGCTTGTCTCTTTACAGAAAAAACTGGCCTACTCTGTCTACAGGAAAGTATATCTTAAATATGTGAAGTGGTGGATTTTTGCAGACGAAAGTTTTAAAGTTAACAGTGTCACTAGATGTTAGGAGGAAAAATTCTGAGCAGACAGGCACCTTTGTCTGTCGTGATACATCCCCATAGCGGGCTCTAGCCCCAGGACAGCAAAGGAACCTAGCCAGCCACAGACAATCCTTACTTTGTTCAAAACCCTGCTGGAGGTCCCCCATTTCCTCCTCAGTACCCAGGTGACCCCAGCATGTCCCCTGGCCTCGCCTCTCACCAGCCCCTTCACACACCTGCACTCCAGGCAAACTGGCCCAGGTTCTTGCCTCTGAGCTTTTGCTCACCCCTTCTCTTTGTTATAACTCATTTGTAATGTTCCATTTCTACTCATCATTCAAGGCACAGGTTCCAGGATCTCCTTCTTGGGATTTGTGATGTCCTTGGGACTCTCAGGCCAGGATTTCTACAAGTCACCCCCCACCCCCAAGTCACCATGAAGCTGCTTCCTGATTCCCTGGGGATCACTGGTTAAAAATGGATATTTCTGATCTTACCATTTGCAACAACACAGATGCACCTAGAGGGTATTATGCTAAGTGAAAGAAGTCGGACAAAGACAAATACCATATGAGTTCACTTATATGTGGAATCTAAAATACAAAACAAACAAAACAGAAACAAGCTCATAGAGCTAACTGTTGGCTGACAGATGGAAGGGGGTTGGGGGAATGGGGGAAAAAGGTGAAGGGATTAACAAGTACACATTGGTAGTTACAAAATAGTGAAGGGGATGTAAAGTGCAGCACAGGGAACAGATTCAATAATATTTTAATAACTACGTGTGGTGCTAGGTGGATACTAGACTTATTGGGACATCATAAGTTATATAAATGTCGTCACTATGCTGTATACACAAAACTAATATAATACTGTCAACTGCAATTTTTAAATTTTTAAAATGGAGATTTCTGAATTCCACTTAGTCCCAGTTAACAGGAATCACAGGAGGGTCCTCACATCTGGATTTTCAACAATGACTTCTGGGTGAGGCTGAGGCACTGAAAGAGAGACAACCCCTATGTCAAATGAATGGATTTATTCTGGTCACTTGAGAACCATTTCTTGGGTGTCTGCTTAACACAGGCATAATTATAAGCAGGCACAATGATAGAAAACACTACCCTTGGCCCCTTAAGGAGAGGAGTTTCTGTAGTGTGGAGGAGATACTAATTGTGGCCACACGTGAAGGGCAGTGATGTGGTGAGGCATGGTGTGTGGGAGTCTGTGGAAGAATCACTGAGGCATAAGGACAAGAAGGAGGTCATCACACGTGCAGGGGGTTATGAGCAGTCCAGGCAGAGAGGGGCAGGTGCAAAACAAAAGGCACACACAGACCCTGAATCCTGGAGAACTGCAGAGGCCTTACTATGGGTGGGAGCGCAGGGATTGGTGTGGTGATGGTCAGAGGGGACCAGGTGGCAAAAGCCCTGCTTTCCTCTTGTGGGCCAGGGAGAAACTACTGAAGGCCCCTGCTCTGAAAGGTCCACTTTGGGAGAACTGGGAAAGCTAATCTTTCACCCCAAAGCTGCTCTCAGAAGGCATTCCAACAGGCTGTGGCTGGCACTATTTGTGATCTTTGTTTTGCAGACTCATCCTATGATGTCGTCTCAGATGACCTGCCAGCCCCCAGCCCAGGACAGGTCTCTACATGCACCTTGGCCTCTATCCGCTCCCTTCACAACACTAAAGCAATCTGCTTTGACAAGCTCCCTGTGTGCTACTGCCCAGCTCCCTGTGGGCTGGAATCACAGGAACTGGGACTGTTTCAGCCATCGCTATATCCCCAGCACCAACTATCGCTTAATAAATAATAAATTGAAGGTGTTATTTACAAATATTATTGTTTGAAAGGAATTTTATTAGACTAAAAACAAGAGGCTAAATCTTTCTGCATGTTGATTTTAACTGCAAATTTGGGAGAGAACTTTTAGATTAAAAGCACTAAGCAGAGAGAGTGTAAAATGAGCATAAATTTTCAAGAGAAGAGCAGGTAACTACCCCAGTCCTCTGAAGACTGCAATTGTAAAACAATCTCTAAGAAACATAAAGAGGTTTGGCTCTGAGGAGCTGTAGTTTCATTTGTTAATCTGCCATCAGGAGTGTGTCCTAAGTGCCTTTAAAGGAAAGCAAAACACAACTTGTCAAAGAACACTCTTCTCTTGATTGACAACATTTTCCTATCATTTACTGTAAGTATATACCAATCTGTCAGCAGAACTGTTGGAAAGTAGCTTGCAGACATGGTGCACTTCACCCAAATCCTTTAGCTGGCATCCCCTAAGAATAGGTGTGTTCTCCTACATCACTGCCTCCCTCCCATCACCCCACAAAAATGTGAAACTAATTTAATAATGAAATCTAATATCCAGACCATTAATTTTTCTGATTGTTTATAGAAATACTTATATCTGCCCCACTCCCTCAATCTAATCAGAGTCCCTATATTGTGTTTGGTGTCAAGTGTCATGTTTAGAGCCAGGCTAAGCAATTTTGGCAAGGAGGCTGCTGGAGTGCTGTGCACGCCTCATAGCCTCACGTCAGGAGGCCTGTCACATCAGGTTGTTCCCACTAAGTGGAATGCTTGGTTAGGGTAGTCACTGCTGGAACTCTCCATTTTAAAAGTACGTTTTCCATTTTGCAATTAATAATCTGCAGAGTCATTCTTAGTCTGTGAAATTATTATATCCCCACTAGTTTATTAACATTCTTACACAGTGGGCCTAAAAATTATGAGTTTCCAATTTTATCATTTCATACATATTTATTAGTGTCCTTTTGAAAAAACAGCTTTTCTTTTTGTCCAATTTTATCTCCTTTTTTTTTTTTTTTATCACTGTAGATAAATGGATTCCTTTTTTATATTCAGTTCTATAACTCACTTCCATGACTATTCTTTTCCATAATTAAATTGTCCTGAACCTGCCCAAAGCAGCCTATTCAAGCAAGTTCCCATTCTTTTTGACATAACACCCCCCCATACTCCTCACTTTTTGAGCAGTTCCTTGCTTTCGGGCAAGGATGTTCCAGGTTCAACTTGTACTTTTCTCAGCCCTGGCGTCAAGCACCTCTCCAAGGAGCCCAGGTTAATTTTAGTGGAAAATGCTATTTAGAAACCAAGATCTGAGCACTAGATGGCTCACTGTTATTAGGTATCATTTAGTGAACAGAGATACATATTTTTTAAATCATGGAGTAAAAATAATACCTCCACTTCAATACAATTGAAAGATTACCTTCTTTTCATATATATCTCTCCTTCTACAATGAGCATCCTAATTTCCAACACGATCAATGTACTTATTCATTTGTTCTATCCTATAACATCATATAGCACAGTTCCAGAACTATACCAACATCACTAGTAACAAGACTACTAAGTACAAAATTTCCCCTTTTTTGTCCTTAGAAAATATCCCATTCAGGGTGTGCAAAGTACTGTTCTAAAGTCTGTGAGTTAAGTCTTTTCTCCTGTGTGGTTAGCAATATGACATATAGTTAAGTTCACTTGTTTCTGTTCAATTCAATTTCAGAGTTTGCTTTTCTTCATCCTTCTAGATTTCTTGTTTTGAATATGTTGAACATTTATACAGTTTAAAAATCAAACCACATAAAGAGATATACCAGGAAACACTCTCTCCCATCCCTAGCCCCTCCAAACCATTCTTAGGATAATTAAGCATTTTTGTCTATTCCTCACTTATCATTGCTATTTCTTCTTTCTTACCAAATATATAAATACAAACACATTTTTGCAACTTGCTTTTTCAACATACCCTGAAACAGTTCGGAGATATTTTCTCATTTTTCTTAGGGCTGCACAGGACTCCACTGTGTGCTATACCATAGCAGCCGGTCTCTTACAGATGAATATTTAGGCTGTTAAATATTTTGCCATTACAAATTACACAGCAATAAATAACTTTTTGTATATTTTGCATATGTGGGCATGTATTTTCAGAGTAAATTTCTAGAAGTGGGGTTATTAGATCAAATGGTAAATGCATATGCAGTCTAGAGACTGTAAAATTCCTCTCCATTGGGGCTGAACCATTTTCGCTCCTGACAGCAATGTGTAAGAAAGTCTACTGCCCCACAGCCTTGGCAAAAGAGCAGCTTGTCATGGTTTTTATTTTTTGCCTATCTGACAAAGGTGAGAAATGGTGTCTTACGTTAGCTTTCACCTGTGTTTCTCTTATCAGTCAATTTGGTGAGGATCCTGTCATAGGGTGAAGAAGGGCCACTGTGTAATGGTTTTTGTGAACTGTCCATGTCTTTTTGCTCTTCTTTCTATATGACTTTTGGTATTTTTAAACACTGATTTTTAAAAGTTCTTTCTATAATAAAGATATTAGACCTTATCTGTGATATGATACAAATACTTTCTCCAGTTTATCATTTTTGTTTATGGTGTATTTTACAATGCAAAATTTTAAGAAATGTTTTTATATATAATGGCATAAAATTTACCATCCTTTTATTGTTCCTGGAGTTTGAATCCTAGTTTAAAAGTTTAAAACCATGTCCTGGCCGGTGTGTCTCAGTGGTTAGAGAGTCAGCCTGAGCACCAAAGGGTCTCGGGTTGCAGGTTCGTTCGCGCCCCAATTGGGGCCAATCAATATGTCTCTCTCACATCGATGTGTCTCTCTCTCTGTCTCTCTCTCTCCCCTCATCCCTCCCTTCCACGCTATCTAAAAGCAATGGGAAAATATCCTCAGGTGCGGATTAACAACAACAAAAAGTTTAAAACTTCACTTCTAGATTAAAAAGGGAATTCACTCTGATTTCATTCTAGTACTTACATAGTTTTCATGATTCTTGCATCTGATCTCTAATTCATTTTGAGCTGATTCAAAGAAAACAACTAAAAGCAAGTATAACCATTATCTTCAAGTTCATGTTATTCTGGTTTTACAGGTAAGTACTACATACACTATTCTGGTGAGCACTGTCAATTAGAAAGGCTCCTAAAGAGCCTCGGTGGGAAGGAAGCTGCTGACCAGCGCCTGTCCCCCTGGAGCCACAGCTCACAGCAGTGGGCTCTGTTCAGATGGTGCATGGGAACTCTGGAGGGCTAGCTGGGTATGATTCTGATAACCTCCTTTTCAAACATGATAGTATCACCTAGTTCAGGTCAAGGACTGGCAGGCTAAAATACTTTTATTACTTAAAGATCTAATCAGTCACAGAGAGGCATGAGAGAATTCCTTGGGGTGTGGCAATGTTCTGCTGGTTGTGGTTTATGACTGTACATGTGAGTAAAACCTCATATAACTGTACATGTAAAAAAAGGTTAAATGTTACTGTATGTCAATTACCCCTCAATAGATATGATTTAAATGATGTCTATAAAGTAAGTGTCTTTCTGGGGATGGGAATGGGAGGAAGATGACAACACAGTCCTTAAATGCTAGAGTTATGCTAAATAGTTAACAAAAAACCGCGGTATTTTAAGAAGACATGAGCTTCTCCCTGATACTTGCTGAGAAGCTCTGTCCTCTAGGCCTATGTAGTGCTGCTCTATCCCTGCACAGCTTTTGCCATGACAGTCACCTGGCTGAAAGGAAGGCTAAGGGGGGAGGGGGCAGTGGGCCATGAGGGGAAGGAGCCACTCAGAGCATGTGGGAATGTGCAGGGCGACAGTGGGATGTGACAGTCAAGGGGGGAAAAAAAGGCTGTGGGGAACTAAATATACTCACCCCACATACACTCAGGGGACCCAGTCAGTCTCCCAGTCCCCAGGACCATTAGAAATATTAACAGAGAAAGAGTGTGTTAGGAAAAGCGGGAAGACCACCCGAGAAAGCTTGAGTTGAAGGAGCAAAGCCGATGGCGTGTGGCCATGGAGCTCACCCAACTGCCCTGTACGCTCATCAAAGACATGCTGCTACCAAGGGTCCAGGTCCCAGCCCACAGCTACCCCTCTGCCCCGCCCGTGCCTCCCTGCTTCCTCCCCTTGCAGAAGGCCCACTAAAATAATGAGTGCCCACAGGCGATGTGGACAGGTGTCCAGGATCAACCAAAAGGAGGCTTTGAGACCAGGCTGCTTGCCCAGGGTCACATGAAAATGGTGGAACAAGAGCGATGCCACCTCTAATGTTAAGTCCCGCCCCCACCTCTGCCACAGCAGGTTAGGGGGGGTGAGGGAAAGCTCCCTCCTCCAAGGTCATTACCTCCAGGTTGACGGGCCTCCATTTCTTTAATATATAGGGTGAGGCAAAAGTAGATTTAAGTTGTTCATATGGAAAATATAGTAATTAATAAATAATATAAGAATAAACTGTTTCATGTACTCACAACTATAAACTTGCTTTTGCCCCACACTGTCCTAGCTAAAAACTTTAGTTAAATGGATATAACAGTAATTTTTTTAATTTGGTGGGGAAAACCCAATGTGAAGTCACCTATGGAGGAATTTTTGCAAAATTTTCACCCTTAATCAACCATGCCTCTAGCCCCATCTCCCATTTGGAACAAATAAGGGGTATTGTGGAACAAATCAAATACTACCACGAGGACACAATCAGACAAATTCAGACCAGAGAACACTTGACAGACAACAGGCCTGAACTCTTTAAAAGGGGGTGATACGGAGGGAAAAGGTGGGGACTGTTTATTATTGAGACCAGAGAGATACAACAAACAAATGCACCATATGAACTTGACTGCACCCTGGTTCAAGGAGGTGGAGGGACTAGCCATAAAAGATATTTTAGGGAAAACTTCGGGAATTAAATATGACTAAATATTAGGTGATATGGCAAAATGACTGTTACACAGGAGACCCTGTGAGTGGTTTACATAGGAGACCCTCATCCCTAGGAGATACTGAGGGTGAACTGGAATGCTGTCTGCAAGTTTACTTTCAAGTAGTTAAAAAAAATGCACATGCACCCCACACAAATTATATATACAGAGAGTGTGGGGGACCCCAGTCTCCCTACCTCAATCTAAGCACTGTACCCCTCGATTCTTCTAAGTTCTATCAACAGTTAAGGGTTCATAGCCCTGGACTTGAGACCTTGAAGTATCCTGGAGTCATCCTTATACTCGGTGAGCACACAACATACACCGGCCCCCAGACTCAAGGAGATGGAAGAGAGGGAGGCTGCCTCCTCAGAGCAGACAACAGCACTGGGTACAAGGACAAGGAGAGGCTCCTCTGGGAGGGGCCACCCCACCTACCGTCTTTATTTTTGCTGGAGAGCTCAGAGTGATGCCTCCAAGAGGTGCCTGAAGCAAAAGGCTGCAGGTGAGCCCCAAACACAGAGCCTGCCACACCTCAGGGAAGGCCAGGGAAGATCAGTGTGGCAGGCAACGGGGCAGGGTGATGAAAGAGCCCTCTTTCACCCCCAGCTCTGCACTGACACGTAGGATGGGGGAGGGGGGATGATGCAGCAAGACTGCTGCAAGCTGGCTCACAGCCCTGCCCTGATCTCTTGGGATTTTAAAGGCTTTGTACTAATTCCTGGAACAAGTGCAAGGGGTGGCTGGGATTGACATCACAAATTAAACAAAACCAGAATGTTGAAACCTCACTCAAGAAAACTCAATGAAGACCTAGTTGAAAGCAAAGTGCAGGAGATCAAGGTCAAAGGGGAGGGGAAGGAGGAAAAGGTGGGAACAGAAGGTAAAAGAAGCACGCATGGCACAGATAGTCCAGTCCCCACAGGCAGAAGCTCTGGGAAGCACTAAAGTCACAGAAGTCACACACCTGGGCTGGGACCCATGCCAGGGGAGATATGCAGTGAAGGAAGGAAGGTCTGCGGCCCACGCTGTACCACACACACTGTGTGACCTCAGCCCAGCCCATGGGAAACACGCATCCTAAGGAGTGATTGTGGCATGGTGACATCTTCCAGCTGCAGTCTGAGCTCAGGCTCAGGTTTGCAGAGGCATACATCTGTGTCCCTTCACCACTTCCCTGTCAATTTTGAGTATTTTTATGGAATGAAACAGATGTCTGGGAACAGGGTGCCCCCTCTTCACCAGGGTGCCCGTGTGAAATGAGGAGGGGATGGCCTGGCCACCGCCCACAGGTTGGGATGCTAACACTTTCTTCCTCTGAGCGAGACCTGCAGTAGTCTTAGCTTCCTCAAAATAAAGGGCCCCAACCTCACAAGCACAGACCATGGTCTTTAGGTCCTAGGCACTGGCTGCATCCAGGACAACAGAGTATCCAGTACTCAGCAGGTGGTCAGCAAATAGGCAAAGAAGTGTACAGAACTCACACACAATACTATAGACCACCCTGAGTCGGGATAGTCTGAAAATCCATCTTAGAAATCATGAGAGCTGAACATGAAAAACTTTTTCTTCTGCTCTAAGCCTAAGTGCTGAACTGCCCCTTCCCCCCACAAAATAACCCCATAAAACAAACAAATGTACAGGCCACCTGCAATCCTATGGCTGGATACTGGGAACAAACCCCACTCCTGGCTACGTCAGCACTTCCCTCCTGCACTGTCCCACCCTAACAATCCCTCCACCCCAACTGCTTTATCTGTTTATTTGATCGTGTTGTAACCAGGAAGTAAATACATAAGTCTGTTAAAATGATCGATCATTCATAGCCTATGATAAGTGTCTATGTTAGTTTAGCATTCAGCAAAACTAAAAGACTTTTTAAATTATTCATGCACCATAACTTCCCGAACATATTTTAGGAAGTTTATAATAATCCATGAAAGCACAATGGATCCATTAAAATAATGGCAAAATGTCATCCACAGGATACCTAAGGAAGAGCCTCCTCTCGTTTTCACACAAGGAAACAGAGCTGGAGAAGTCGCCTGTCCAGGTCTCTCTAACTTCTCAGGCTTGCGTGTTCCACTCCCCCGGTGTGAAGGAGAAGAAACCATCATTTGCCACATTTTGTAAGCTATCGCTTTACACTGGGAACTGTAGGCTCTGGCTGCCCATGGGATTACAGTTTAGCACTAAAATACCCAACAATGTGACCTAACCAGCACTGGCAATGTGGCTGGCTACGCTGACCTTGGCATGCGACCAGGGCACAGTTGTACACAGTGCATATTATACCGCAATAAAGATCCTCATTCCCTCTTCATATCAACCAATAATTCTCAACTACAGGCACTGCCCGAATGTACAGAGAGTTTGTGCTACAAGTTCCTTGGTGAGTCAGTGAGTTGTTTAGGAAAAACACTTCCCTGGAGAACCAGTGCCCTATGTGCAAGGTAAGGCTCCTGAGTCAGCCAACAAAAGCTTTTTAGTCCATTCTGGACTTGAAATATGGAAACATAAACGCTGTATCAAAAGAATGAAAGATGCTTCCAGCCAAACTTACCTACCTACCTGGAGCTAAGGAAACGGATCAAGTCCTCCCTGGAATGCCCAGAACACATCTCCTTCCCTGCAAGTCAATGGCACCCCTGGCCCTACCCTCAGGGGTCCTGTAAGGAGACCCTCCCTTCTGAGGTAAGGGATCTGCTCAGCTTGGTGGCCACAGGCAGTCCTGCAGGGGACTCCAAGAGTTGGCCAGCCCCACAGCCTTCAGTCCACATGGCTTCCTTCCATCAGCAGCTCTGCCAAGGGAGCCGCCATTTCCCTTCCCAGGGCACTGCCTGTGCCGCCAACCAGGATGCCCTAACACTGTTCCCGGATCTCCCCACACTCTCCTACAAGGGCAGTCCCCTCGAGGCCCCTGAGGCTTCTGCCTCATTGGTATACAGTCCATTCCTCCCCAGCTGCCTCTGTACGATCTCCCTCTCCTTCCCCCAGCAGGCAAGGCAGAGCCCTTCCACTGGGCATCTCATGGAGCAGGACAGAACTAGGACTCTTAAGCTTACTCCGTACCTTTCCCCTGAGGACAGCCCGGTCCCTTCAGGCTCCACCGCGTGAGCAGAGCCCCAGAGCAGAGGAAGAGGCTGCAGTGTGAAGAGCGCGGAAGAGGGGACAGGAGAAAACTAAGCAAGCCTGCAGGAGGGAGCAGGAAGAGGGGCGCCCCTCCCTCCTCTGCCAGCTCCTCACCAGTTGAAGCCGGGAGCAGGGATGCAAAGGCGAACAAGTCAGAGCCCTGGCGTCAAGGAGGGGAGCACAATCCAGTGGGAAAAGGCAAAAACAAAAAAGGACACCGTGGAATAAGCCACATTAGAAGAACATACACAAGATGCATGTGTGGGAATTCAGAGAGAACAAAGGAGGCTTCCAGGAGTCAGGGATGCTTCAGCGAGGAGGGACCAGCCAGACCAGAAGGATGAGCAGGGTGGACGGGGTTGCGGGGAGCACACGCACAGCAGGGAGAAACAGCAGGGCAGCTCGGGGAGGAGCTCACCCCAGGGTGAGCGCAGAGAAGGGGACAGCAGGCTTCGGAGGCATGGCTGGAAGGGCGGTGGGACAGAAAGCAAGGGAGAAGCCTAAAAAGTGGGCACATCCTGGTTTTACAGAGGGAGCGGGGCTGCAGCCCGGCAGCTCCAAGGAAGATGCCAATGTTGGAAAGACAGCACGGGGGCAGGTGCACAGAGTGGGGCAAGGAGAGTGGCTCTGGAGGCAAGGAAACCAAGCAGGAACCTAGTAGAACAGTCCAGGTCTGAACTAAAGGAATATGGGTAGGAGGGGTACCGGAGAGAGAGCCTGCCCTGCAACGGGTGGAATGGAAGGAGCTGAGTGAGTCAGACTTTCCAACTTGTACATCTGGGTGGGAGGTGTTGCCATCCACCAAGAGAAGACACATGGTGGGGGCTGGGGGAGGGGGGAAGGCTCACTAGAACAACCCATCCCCCCACCCCAGTCAGTTCTTTTAAGCCATCCTAGGTAGACAGTATTGTTCGATGCCTTCCTTAGAGGGGCTTCAGGATCCCAATTTAGTATCCCAATCTCACCTGCATCCAAACGTTGTCTGCAGCAGAGTTGTGATTCCCACACAGAAGAAAATGGTCCCGATGAGCTGGCTGGTGGCCCACTGGTCGTACCCCACACACATGGCATCGGCCAGCAGAAAGGGCACTGCGATAGTGCCGCTGAAGCAAGTCAGGTAGTGCTGTGGGTGATGGGAGACAGGGAAAAGAGTAAACCTTTCCTCGTTTTCATACTAACTCACCCCTCCAATGTTTTTTAAAAATAGCCCCCATGAAAAACTGGGGTGTTTTTTTTTTTTGAGTACACACATATATCATATACCAAATCATACTTCTTTTTCAGCATGTCTCCTTTCCATTACATTTCCTTGTCTTACTGCTCACTTGTATCATTACGGATTATTCACATGAATCCAGGCCAGCATAAAGGAAGTGCTTAAGATAATCACTGGTGATGCTTTACTTCTACAATTCCTACTGAGGTTGTCTGCTTTTTTCAAATGCTTTTCAGTGTCGCTTGCTAGATTTATAGGTCTTTCTCCTCTGATAGGTTCACATGAATTATTTTGTACTGAACCATCCTTGAAACAAACTCCAGTTAGTTTTGCTGTATCTTTCTTCTGCGAGTTAAGTGTTGGCCAATATTCTATGTAGAATTTTACGTCTATACTCTTGAAATAGTCAACTTTTAAAAAAATTCTCTTAGGTCTGGGGGTTAAAGTTACACAAGCTTCACTGCACAGGACTTTCTATCTTTTTCTATGGTGTGGCACTGTTTGACAACAGTCATACAGGAGCTGTGGGAATGCTCCACAAAGACCCCAGCCCACTGTTCCTTTGGGGGGCCTACCTCAACTCCTAGTAGGATAGGATATTCCCAGAAGCTACTGCTCACTTCCCTTCCTCCCAGAGGCCTGCTTGTTTTCAGTGCCTACTTATATAGTAAACCAATTTTCTTCCCAATAGTTCCCGATCTCTGCTCCTACTTACCAAAATATGTTGCCTGCAGCCCATAAAGCCTAACTTTTATAACTCTAATAGGTATGTTTCATGCAAGAAACAGAACATTACCATCCAGGACCTGTCAGCTGCTCACAAGCTTAAGAACATTGTGCACCATCAAGAAGGGCATGATGCATGCAGGGTTCCCCAATCCCATTTGACCAGGAAAGACTTCTTCTAGAAACATCTATAATATAAACATTTCAAAAGCAAGTCTCCTGAATCTGTTTTGGGATGTTCAACCCAAGGAAAATTATTAACATGAGTACTCAGCTCCTTTGGTCATGACTTCTTTATTAGACACCTTTCAGCCCCAGTTACTAAGTCCTGTGATACCTAAAGGAGGGGGCTGGTGAGGGGGGCCTGGAAACCTGAGCGAAAGCATCAGCTGTTGGAGCGGTTACAGACCCACCTCCAAGTGAATAAACCTGGCTGGGCAATGAGACTGATTTTCTCAGCATCTGAAATATCCCAGATTGAACTGATCATTCAGACTTAAGAAACAATAGAAAGTCAGACCTGAGAACAGAGTCTGGGCTAAAACAACCAAGGCAAAGACAGGCCAAGGGTGGGAGTCCTGGAAAAGAGCTTCCTGTCTCGTCTCCTTCCTCTGAAGCCCCATTACAATTTGAAAGTGGGAAAAGGGTGCTG
Source organism: Miniopterus schreibersii (assembly GCF_964146895.1). NCBI lineage: Eukaryota > Metazoa > Chordata > Mammalia > Chiroptera > Miniopteridae > Miniopterus > Miniopterus schreibersii. Next base: position 65,670,965 of record NC_138110.1, read on the forward strand.
AGAGATGGGAAAAAGTACCAAAGATATAGGAGCCCTGCAGAAGCTTGTCACCTTGTGTCACTTCCTGCCCTGTCCCCCAGCCCAGCCCCACCCTCCGCCCCTGGCAGCTTCCCTGCTCTGCTCCCACTGGAAGCTGCAGCAAACAAAGTAGCTGCTACTATGGCCACGTGTGCCTTCCTTTAAAAACAGGACTGAAACCTGCCATTTACGTCCTGGCCAACATGACATTTCTCAGTGTCACCCGTGTTTATGAGAGTTGACCATGGCTGTGGGTTGGTTAACTGAGCCAGGAATGAGAGATGAAAACTGGTCCTTCCTCTCGCCTCTTCTACTTTTCCCCTCCCTCTGTTCCTCCTCCTTCCTATAGCTCTATGATTTTCTGTCCTTCCTTCCACGGCACTTCTGTTGCTCATTCCCTGAACGCTTTCCTTCCTTCATTCCCTGTCTAACCTACTCCTCCTGTTCTTTTCCTTTCAGTACCATGAAACTGATGCTGACAATTTCCATTCTTCACTCTTAAAAGAGTAACTTGTAACAAAGTCATCAATAAATAAAAATTAAAATTGAATTTAAAAAACATCCAGATAGAGAACTCGAGCATTTGCTGGTGGTTACATCCTAAACGAGCCATCTTACCTGCAGCCCCAGAAATATGCACAGGTACCAGGGAGGAACGTCTTCTATGGTGTAAATCATGTCCGATCTCTGGGGGTCTAGACTGCCAGTGCTATCCAACGTCTCAGCCAGAGAGCTCTGTGAGCGACAGGAACAAAGGAGAAGTTTAATAAAAACAAGGACTCAAGTCAGCTCAGCTCAGTACAGGCCCATTACTGAAAAGCAGCTTTGTAAAGTGGCTGCCTCTCTCCAGTAAAATTAAGCCTTGGCTACTTTTGACGCAATACTCAAGCACACTGGCTCATTGGGACACCTAGTCTTCAGAGTTTGGGGGTTCAGTATCCGTTGCCACTGACTCATCCCCAAGAGCACCCACTTTGCTCAGAACTTCTCCCCAAGCCTGGGGACCACCTGTGTGGAGATGATGCTCCCAGGATGAGACCACAAAGTAATACCTTGAGACATGAGCAGTCCTTGGGTGGTGCCCAGAATGAAGAAACAATATAAAATGCTAACCACTTTCAGAGAGCACTAATCTGCCATTCCTATCCCACCCCATCCCTGCAAAGGAGAAAGATCTTTGTGCCTAAAAATAAAGTCCTACACCCTTGTACCTAAACACTGCTGCTCAGACACAACACTGAATGAAAAAAGCAAAACTGAAAAGTATGACTTGAATATGACCTTTCTGAGAACTTTTTCTTCCATTCAAACAACAGGTAATGGGAGAGTTCATTGTTGAGGGTTACAATGGATTATGTATGTCTTTTAAACATTCACTGGTAGAGTACATGTGTGAAGAATTTAATATGTAGTAATATGTAGTCAATAAGTAACTCAGCAGGTCTGGAATGTCCAAACCCTGCACATTTCAGGGAAAGGCTTGGCCCTTACCTGGTACCTGGAAGATAATATCTGAGCTCTTGGAACATCCTGCCTCTTAAAAGTATATTTGCTTATCTGAAATCTTGGACTGCCCTAAGCAGTTTATGCTAACAATGTGATCTATGGTGAGGGCCTTAGGCTTCATGGTATCATTTTGACCTCTGAAGGGGCTGGAAATTAAGGTCAGCCATGCAGTCATCTGCCATACCTACATGGCTGATCCCCAATAAAACCCTGGACACCAGGGTTCCAGTGAGCTTCCCTTGTTGGCAGCACTCCTTGAGCACCGTCACACATTGTTTCTGGGAAAATTAGGCAGTGGTCACACAACTCCACTGGAAGAGAACAACTGAAAGCTCATGCTGGTGTCCCCTGGACCATTCCCTATGCGCCTTTTTCCCTTAATTTTAATCGGTATCCTTTCTCTGAAATAAGCTGTAACCATGAGTGTAACAGCTTCTCTGAATTGAGTCCTAGCAAATCACTGAACCTGACTGGGGAACCCCCAACTTGGGAATCTCTAAACTCAGTTGGCTGTTTTGCTGACATGATGCAACTATGGATACTGGACTTGCTATACAAAGGACAATTCAACACCACCACATAATCTGCGGTCTCCAAGTGGGGAGTGTTATTTCTCACAGAATAACAAAGAGAAATTATCTGAAAGTACGATAATACTTAAAATGTCTCTCAGTACAACCTGTTACAATACTGTAAGCAATATTATTCTGATGATTCCAAAATAACTGGTTTTAACTACTATTGATGAACAGGCCTGGCAGGCTAAGATTAAGAAGTGTATGTACAATAATACATACCCACATACACACACACTAGATTTTTCTTAGTAATGAGGGTGGTTCTACAACACAGAAATGTAACTAATATAAATGTCCACAAATAGTATTGAGCCCAGGTCGGGGCGCATTCAGGAGGCAACCAATAGATGTGTCTCTCACACGTCCATGTTCCTCTGTCTCTCTCCCCCTCCCTCCTTTCCACTCTGAAAAGCAATGGAAAAGTATCCTCCGGTGAGGGTTAACAAAAAAAATAATGAAAAGGAGCATAACGAAACCTATTCTACTCAGTTCTATGTAAATTGCATTGAAAATCAGAAGGAAAGAATCAATTTTTTAGAAAAAAATACTTCACCAAAACTGAATTAACAGCAGATGCCCCCAGGCTGCTCTCTCTATGGAGCAAGCCCTAGCCTTTCCCCCACCCCTGCCCCAGGCCGTTTCCCTTGCCTGCCTCTTTCTTCTAAGTTCCAAGGGCCCTTCTTCTATAGCACACTTCTACCTGTGCGACTTTCTAAATAAACTTTCTCTTGAGTCTTGGCTCTGAATTCTTTCTTAAGCAGAACTCAAGAACTAAGGTTACTGAATCAAGGTCTGGCCTGACTCCGCGGTCTAACACCTGGTGCCGTTCTGCTGCCAGCACTTGCATTTCCTTTTCTTCTTACTGCCTCTTACCTTTCTCTCTTTTGCTTGGTATTTATTCCTAGTAGTTTCAATAGAAAATAATACTATGCCATAATTTGAACATGTACCTTGTTTTCGTGTGTACATATATTATCTGTGATCTTGACAATAACTATGCAAAGTAGGTGGCACCATTTCACAGAATTATGAAATATATACTGTTGTTTTGAATTTCAAAACACAATTACCCGTGTAACTAATGAACCCAGAAGTCCTTCAAAAGGAAAAAGTGGAAACTGACCCAGTGAATGCCAGACTCAAGGATGTATCCAACTGCAGTTCTTAGCGGGAAATGGGGCATAAATGGAGCTGTTTTCGCTCCTATGAAAATATGAAAGTTGCAAAGGCATGTCTGAGTATGTTTGCTGCAGTCTTTTTTTAAGAGCAAAAAAGTGTCCATATTGCTGATGTCCAGTAACTAGGGGGTTATTTAAATAAGTGGAACACTCGGCAACAGCTAAAAAGAATGGCTTAGATATTTACATACTGACCTAGGATAATGCTGACAATATATCTGTACCGGTTTTTTCAGTTTGTTTTGTTTTGTTTCTTTAAAACTGCCTCTTTATTTAGATGCTTCTTTCTCAGTATCTCTCTTTTTTAAAATATAGTCCTGTTTTTATTTTTATATGAACATCTTTTTTTTTAATGTTGACATTATTGCAGGTTATCTGTACATTTAAAAAGTTGCAAAATGATATTTAGAATATAATCTATGTTAAAAAAAAAAAGGCAAAAGCAAAGAAAATATCTGTATGATGGAAACACCTAGAAGGAAGAACATCAATCTATTATTAGTGGTTACTGTATCCACTGTCCATAGTACAAAACAGTGGTTCTAGAATATGCCTGATTTTTTAAGTTGTAACTGTCACCATAAAATTAAAAAATCTATGTTTAAAATTTACTTAGAGTGTCGTCCTGATACCCCAAGGTTGCGGGTTCGATCCCCAGCCAGGGCACATACAAGAATTAACCAATGAGTGCATAAATAAGCGGAACAACAAACTGATGTTTCTCTTTCTCTCTCCCCTTTCTTGTCTCTCTAAAATCAATCAATACATCTAAAAAGTCTATCAAATAAAACCCAAATGAAATTGAGAAGTCTTAGGGCTGCAATGCAATCTGAAAATGCCACATTATTAAACTTTTCCCATGTGTTAGGCACAGTGGTAGATACAAAGGAAAAAGAAATCCAGGTATCTGGACCTTCTTTGGGCAGCTCTCTCCTGGTTTCTAAGAAAATGGTCACACAGACTGACCTATCAAAAAGATAGGGTGAGGCAAAAGAAGATTCTCCCACTTTAGTGTGTGATTTCCACTGCTTTAGTCAGAGCTTCATTAAAGGCATTTTCATAGTCTACATAAACTATCTACCGGTTTCTCATTCTCTTAGTCACTGCACATGTAGTACATATGTACCAGACACAATGCTAATAACTTTACATATATTATTTCATTTAATCCACACAGCCACCCTAAGACAAATGCTGATGTGTTTACTTTTATTTTAGAGATGAAACAACTGATGCCCAGAGAGTTTAAGTAATTATCAGGGTCTGAGTCGCATTAGCACCTGTCTAGACCCAAACTCTCAACCACTTCCCTCTGGTACGCTGGCCGAGGCTTTTAAAAATAGAGAGAGAAGGGCCTCTATACGGGATTCAGCCTAACTGCCATTAAGACGATTAAAAATTAGTAACTTCTTTGGATCCCTGGTTGGTGGGGCACACACGAGAGGCAGCCGATCGATGTTTCTCTGTCTCTCTATCCCTCAATCTCTCTCTTAAAAAAAAAAATCAACAAACATATCCTCGGGTGAAGAAGAGAAAAAAAATTAGTAACTTCTCTTCATCACTTCTACTTCCACTATAAAGAAAACACCCGCTCAGGAGTGTAGAGACAAACCCTAAATGAAGGACATTCGTCCTGTATAGAAACTGAGACAGCAGCGGCAGACGGAGGGTGAGGGTGAGGGTGAGGGTGAGGGTGAGGGTGAGGGTAAGGGTGGGGGTGGGGGTGAGGGTGAGGGCGGCTGAAGTGGTACCTTTTCTGCGATGCCGTTCTCTGTTGTGTAGATCGCCATGAGCTCTGTGTCTTCATAGTCCTGCTCGCCGCTGGACGTGGCACCTCCATTTATCACCACCTGAAGAGAAACATTCCGCTCAGAGGCTGTTTCACAGTACCTCTCTCTGCAGTGTGGAAACATTTCCTCCCAAAGTCTTTTATAATTCTCTTAAGAGACAAAAACTGTGCATTTTTTACCTACCAAATTAGCCAAGTTTTGGGGGTTCTTACATGAAACTCCCAACAAGTGTGTGCTGCATCAGTGCCTGTGTGTGTTTTGATAGGAGAAACATACCACGTGTCCCACAGAGGGGGGCTGCGTGAACAGAAGGGTCAGCTGAAGGAGACTGGAAACAGAACATCCAAAGAAACTATAAGGAGTGGGACCCCCAGCAATTGGCTGAGGGGCGAAAGCTGCTGTTTCTGAGAGGCATCCTGAGGTGCCTTGGTTGGGACCCCTTCCCAAGTAAAGATGATGACTTTCAACGTTCCATCCCTACAGGAGGAAATGTGCTAGGCAGCACTCATGCACTGTGTTCTCCTAACTTAGTAACAACCCCCTTTCATGCTTGCCCTGGTAAGGCACAACACAGCCGCCTTAGGTCCTGGCTACCTGTCTTGAAAATTACTGAAAATAACTACGTATGAGTAACAGCACAACTACATTTTTAAAACACAGAGAAAAAAAAGACAAAGTATAAAAATGTTTACATTCTGGTATGGTAAACTACAACAAAGAGAAGTGCAACATTAGTGATGGCCTAAGAGAAAATACGGTGCAACACCAAACAAAGGAGCAACATCAAAATTTCATAAAAAACACCTGCAAATCCATAATACAAACAATCCAAAAGAAATGGGCTCAGGGTAGGAGCATGCAAATTCACAGAAAAAAATTAAATTACTCAACAAAGCACACAGAAAGCTATTCAACCTCATTTAAAATTATGGAAATGACAAAGTAAAATTTCATTTTTTTAACATAAATTAGGGGGAGATTTTTAAAGGGGAATCTGGTGTTGAGCAGGGTATAGAGAAAAGCTACTCTAAGTTGTTGGGAGATTATGTTCTTGGTGGAAGGGCCTTTGTCAAGGGTAACTCAGCACTGGGATTTAAAACAAGCATTTTCTAGGACCAGCAATTATACTCATAGAAACCTATCCCTCAAACATATCCATGCAAGTGGTATGTATGTTCAAGGTTGCTGGTTGCAGCATTACTTAAAATGCTGAATGCTTGAAAACAACCATGTACATCAAAAAGATAGGCATTGTTAAATTATGCTATATCCATTTCAAGAATAATATTCAGCCATTAAAAATAAAACTGATGTACTGACAAAAACTCCAAGAAATACTGTTTAAAAAAGTCACAAAACAGTAAGCCTAGAATTATCCCAATTGTGCTAAGAAAATAAAATAAAATAAAAATTTAATAACCTCCCTGTCTAAATGCTTTGTGAAGGACCCAGAAAAGTCACTAACCAATCTGAAGGCTGCCCCAGGGGCAAGGAACAAGGATGGGCACCTTTTCTTGTTCACTCCCAACTATTCTTTTTAGTATCTGGGTCTTTCATAATCAGTATGTATTCATGTTATTTGCACATTGATTTTTTAAAACAAATAATAAAAAAATATGTATATCAAAATACTAACAGTTGTTGTCTTTAATCAGTGGGGCCATTTTTCCCTTCTTGTCCCTTTACAGACATTGGTAATTTCTATAATGAGGACAATTAATTTTTATAACAGGAAGAAATGAAAAAGACTAAAGATCCTATATAGCTTAGATTGAAGCAGTCCAGAGAGCTTTAATCCACCTATTTTTGTAGTTGAAGAAATCGGACCAAAGAAAAATTTAATTTCTTATTCAAGGTCACAGAGATTACAACCCAAGCCTAAAACTAGTTTTAAACTGTGCCAAACATCTTGATTAACTGGTACGTAACTCTTACAGGGCAAATTTTCTTATATCATTTCAAATAAAGAGTTGCTGTTTTTTTTTTAATGATTGATTTGAGAGGGGGGGAGGGGAATGGGAGGGAGGGAGAGAGGGAAAGGGAAAGAGAAAGAGAGAGAAACATCGATTTGTTGTTCCACTCATTGGCTGATTCTTGTATGTGACCTGACCGGAGTTCGAACCCGAAACCTTGGCGTATCAGGACAATGTTCTGAGCAACTGAGCTACCTGGCCAAGGCCAAGAGTTGCTTTTAAAACTATCTCTAAGATATCCTATAGCTTTTTACACAAGCCAACTGGGTTTGTGGAGTTTGCTTGCCTGTAAAACTAGCTGCCAGCAGGATACATTTTCCCAGCCAAGTTTAAGTCCACAACATGAAACTAACTTACTATCCATGCTCCAAGTCCTAACACAGCAGCACTCAACCCACTGAGAAGCCAAGAGGTATATACACTCAGGATGAACTGTCTTAAAACAACAATGTTTAGTTACTAAATCATCAGAGAAGCCCAGATGTGATTTAACGGTCCCATCCTAGCTAAAACTAACATTCACCCACATTCATCCCCAGTGGCTGCAGGGAGCCTCATGAGAAAAGGGTCTCCTTTTGGAGTGATGAAAATGTTTTGTAACTAGAGAGGGGTGATGGCTACATAACATTCTGAGTGAGTTCAATGTCACTGAATTGCTCACTTTTAAATTTCAACTTTGTGTGAATTTCACCTCAAAAAAAATTTTTTTTAATCTGTTTATGTGGCATCAAAGAGGAGACTTCTCCCCTGACTTATTTCCATTCGCACACGCAATTGAATAAATAAGTGCTATAAAATGCAGATGCTCCCCAGGCTAGGAAAGGGCTCGTGTATTCATTCAGCAAACCCTGTCTGAGCACCTGCTGTGCCCAGGCAATGAGAATGCAGCCCTGCCATACAACCACCCGCCAGTGCCACCCGGGGTGGTGCCAGGTTAACGGCACCCGCTAAAACACTAGTTTGTTTTACTACTGTTTTTCCATTGGTTTGTTAAATTAGCTATTCTGATGGTCTATTTTTCAAAAGCATAAAATTTAATTTTAAAAATCTAGTGCTAAAATCAGTTCTTCAAGAAAGGTGCTGAGCTTTTTCTTTTTTTTTAAGACAAAAGGATAAAGAATGTTCCTGACACGATCAAAGCTTGACATTTTCGAACCTGTAAACATTATTCCAACTGGAAATAAAACATGTCCTGGAAAGCTTTCTAAACTTAATAAAAACAGATTTTTTTCTGTGTTATTAATAGCAGCACAGATAAGAGGGAAACCTTGGCATCTTTCATCTCATCAAGGAAATTCATCAAGTTTTTATGAAAAATGTCTGCAGATTATTTAAAAATCTTGTGGGGATAACATGTCCGTCCTTTCGTCCCCAAAATTATCTGAAACCAAACTTGTGGCTTTAAATTTCCCCTCCTAAACTAATATTGTACAATCACTCAATCAGCTTGAAAGCAGGTTTTCTCTGCCTAAGTGTTTCCGGTAAACTTTTTCTCCAATATGCAGGGTTTTATTGCCTTTGGATACAGGAGTGTGTCTATTGCTCAATAAATATAATGCCTTTATTGCTTTATTTCTAAGCTAAGACAATAATGTCAAAAGTATGTGTTTCCGAACAGCAATCTTAAGTTGGTCAAATGTACAGGAAATAGGAGTGAGAGCAATAGTGAAGGAGTGTCATGCTGAATGTCAGCATCACAGCAATGCCCATTGAAACTGACAGTAAAATAAACCTGTGTCACTCAACCAAAAATTAATCAGCAGCTGCAGATACCTGGAAGCGAAGGGTACAAGTAAGTACCTGGGAACCCCGAGCCTCTGATCAGAGGGTTCAGGACTCAATTATCATCTATTTGGGATCTGGTATAATTCACCCACCACTGTCATATGTCTGGTAGCTAAGTGAACCATTTTATACTAATCCTCTTCAGAATAGTTATAAAGTTCCTCAAACTGACTGCTTTCTATTCTTTAAAAAAGGTAACACACTCTTCTTACCCTCCCTACACAAACACACGATCTACAATTAAAATGTATTTTAAATAAAGATTAAAGATATCAAGATTAGTGTTTCCCAGCCTTTAACCCAATCTTTTAAATGAACATAAAAATCTCCCACCTGCCTTCAATATTACCGAAAATTTCAAAATTAACTACCATGAAAAATAAATCCAAGTGAGTGTAATACAGCATATGTTAAACCTACAGAGCTTGTCAACCATAGATGATACCCCAAAAAATGTAGCTGACAGATCTAACATTACACTAGTAATCCTAACGTTGGTGGGGGCACTGGCAAGGGAGGGTCCTCTCTCACAGAGCTGCTGGGAATATAAACCATTGCAATGAGGTTACATACACTAGGTTATCGTTTATTATATCAATGAATTAGAAATAACCCAAGGTCCCAATGAAACTTGTGGACAAAAAGGGGTTCTATAGAAAGTAATCTCACAGGGTGATGGGATCATAAATTCCTAACCAGGCAGGTCATGGTAGGCATATAACTTCTTTAGTAAAAGGTTTGTTTTTGCCTTAAGTAAGCCTGTCCACTGTTTCTGAGCCTCTAGGTTGATGCACCTCTGAAATGTCTCTTCTCAGAACCTTCCAAAGCTAGCCCAATCTTGTTGGCTGTCCTATAATCTAATCCCCACCTTACTTTTCCTCACTGTCACGTAATCCTCCTTAATTCCAAATGCATAAAGGAAGCTGCAAATTGTCTTGTCTTGGAACCATTTGATATCTTGGTCCATTTGGCTAATATAAATTCTGATAAAAATTCTCCGCAGATTTGGACCTTTATGTCAACAACGTAGAAAAATTAGATTCATGATTTGCTATTATGTCAATGACAAGGTATGTTTTTCAATGGCATTGACATGCCATGATATACTATGAAGTTAAAGGGCTTTATAAAGCAGGTTGTGTGCTTTATTTTTTAAAACATCAAATATTTGTTTCATCTCTGGAAAGAAATATACCAAAATATAAGAATGTTTTTCTGGCTGACAGGATTTTAAATGATTTGGCTTTTCCAAACATCATTATAGCATTCTATGTTTTCTAGATTTTCTGCAGTGAATGTATTTCTTTTGTAAATAAAGTTATACAATAAAACAATGACAGGAAAGAAATATATGCAAACTATTAAAAAGATAAAGAACACATAAATTTCCTTGCTATTTCCATTTCACTCTGACAACATGTGTACCATGAAGTCTGGGGAGAAATATGGGTGCTTTAAAACATGTAAAATTAAAGGAGGTGGGAGAAACCACCAGGTAATTACCACCATGCAACCTCCCATAGCCTATCTTCCCCCTAGACCACTTTATCAAATCCCAATAGGAAATTAGCTTTTTCTCCAACAGATTATGCTTTGATTAGCTGAAATATCTTTCTTCTAATCATTAAAGGTCAGGAGCCTGCCTACCTAGCTCAGGTGAACACAGGTTAGGCGTGAATGGAGAACCTAGAGGTAAGGGGTTCAGCAGGTAGCTGCTCACCTCCCACCTAACAGCACACCCATTGGGTTGCTGATCCTGGGGTCTCAGGTCTCTTCCAGGAGGGCAGTTCACCCCTTCTTTTTAAAGCTTTTGGCCACCCCCTCCTCTGTCTTGACTCCTCCTGAACCTCTCTCTCCTGGGTTAGCATTTTCTTCATATATTTTCTTATGCCTGGACCAGGCCTCTTTCTGTCATTATCAACTTTTTTTTCTTTATAAGACTTTCTCACAATTCATCACCACCTTCTATTAACTACTTAACATCTAAACTTTCCTTCCTTTACTTATAATCTGAAAGACAAGGGCAACGTCTTTACTAATGACAATAAAATCCCCCAAATGTTAATGATGAACAGGAAAAGCCCTCCATTTCTCTGGCTTGCTGGATTATAGAATTAGTCTGATCTGGCATTAAGTTTAATGTGTAAATTTACACGAAGAGAAAACTTCACTTATAGTAACTACACAAGGTGGGAGGGTGGGGACCCAACTGTAGTCTTCTCATCAATTCCATAACCACCTAATTCAAGTATAATGTTTATCTTTTAAATGCTTTATTGTATTTGCCAAATTTCCTAATAGGAGCATGTATTGCTTTTATAATCAGAGAAGGGGTTTTTTTGTGTGTTTAAGTCTAATCATGTAAGATTTTTCAAAAAGTTCCTCTAAAAAATGTTTTCAGCTGTTTCATATGCTTAAGTTTGATTATAATTACAGTAACCATATAACTTGTCATCCAAACCAGGATCCTTGTGAGCATAAAGAGGAGCTGTATGAACAAATACGCAGGACTGCCCCAGGAAACTCAAATGTTATCATGTCTGCATATACCCGTTCTACAAACCTCTTCCTAACTAGTGAATTAGAAAACTATTTTCTGTGCTAGGAGGTGCCAATGTAGAGTGTTCCGTGCTGACTTCAGCTGGTCACTCTCAGCAATAAAGCAGGAAACCTGCTCCCTGGCTGAGAGGAGACAACAGGGAAAAGGCTCACTCCTCAGGGGCAAGGGAATCAGGGCTTTCCTGACTAGAAATGGACATAAAGTATCGCCACAGAGCAGAATCTTTAATCCTATATTCTATCAATTCATTACTTCCCCACACCAACTTAAAACAAACAAGAAAAGCACCCTGTGTTTTGTTTGTGCATTTATTTCATCATCGGGTACCACCATGCACCCAGGTACCCAATTCCAAGCCCTCCTTGACTTCTGTTGTACCTCGCCACCCACATCCAACCCAACACCAAATTGGGTCGATCTACCCCTTTACCACCTCTCGAAGCTTCCTGTTCTTCATCATCTGTCTTTCCTCCTGGATAACCCCAAAGACCCCAGCAGGCCTGCCAAACCCTTGACCCAAATGCCATTTCCATCAGCTTCAATTCCCTCCTTACCCCACCCAGGGTCCATGCAGCATCACTACAATCACTCTCACACAAATCTCAACTGCTGTCCTCCGGTAGTCACCTGGCAAAGACCCAGTCCTGGCTAAATGCAACAGTTCATCCTTATGCCTCACCCAGCTCACTTTCACAATGCCTTAGTCACTGGCTGCCTGGAGGGAGCGTCCTTGCTTCCCCTCCTACCTCAGCAACCACTCCCTACCCACCCCCCTTTGCTGGCCCATCCTTGCCTCCACACCTCACGGAATGTTAGAAACAAGTCAATACCCAGGCATGAAATGCTCCTGTTCACTTTTCAAAGGTGATCTAATATAAACTTGAACAACTTACTTGCCTCTCCCTCTAGAAAATCTGTGTTGACCTTAAGCCTTCAATATGACAGAAAATCCAGTTTCAAAACTGACTTTACATGAAGGAAGAAAACAGTAATGTCAGTTGTAAAAACAGTAGAACATCTCTCTGGGAATTAATAGGGTAAAAATCAAAATGTAAATGCAAGTCAGGTCGGCCAGTGTACTTAAAGATGCCAGGTTCATATCTTCCTTCCTTCCTTCCTTCCTAACGTCGCAGTGACACGGATCCCAGGGCCACGTGTAAAGGAATCCTAGAATGGTGCTTGTGCCATTAACCTCATTCCAACATTAACAAAAAAACATCTGGAGGCAAGTTCTCTGAAGAGCGGTGTTCTTTTTTAAACCAACACTTTAGGTAACTTTCTACACATCGAGTCATAATTCTACATCTGGAAAATACTAGAACTGAATATAATGACTGTGTGTCATCAGCCTAGGCTGACTGATATCACTTGTACAGTAAAACTGCCTCTATCTTGGATGCTGCTGCCATAATGCAAAAATCACGGACATCTGGCTTCCAAACAGTAAGTCATTCATTCAATCTCCCTCCTTACAATAATACAAGTCTGATGTCAGGTTACAGGTTATTCCAAAAGAACACATCTTTGGAGATAAACTTAAGCCTTCAACATCCTCTACTGTAGAGTAAGCACTGGGCAGCCAACTTTTCAGCACTGGCGGCAATACATGCTTCCTTCCTGGAGTTAATCTCACTGCTTGACTCCAGGCCAAGAGCAGGGCCAAAACCATAGTTGGCCAAAGGGGTGCCTGAAGACTAACTCACATGAAAAGCATTTGGCTTTCAGGTGCCTTAACCTTCATGGAAAACGTGAGTACTAAAGCTAATCCTATGTTGATTTAATACAGAAATGACTTTAGAGTGATGGAGAAGGGAGGGGGGAGCGCTGTTACCGGAAGGGTGAAGAAAGCGGGGTGCTTGGCTTCATCTTCATATTTGCCTTCAGTTGAACTCCCGGCCTCCATGGATTTGGATGTAGTGTTCTTACCAATACCCATCATTAAGAAAAAGTGGGTGGTTTGGTCGTTGGGCTGGAAGAGTTGGCTTTTCCGGAACCTGGAGCACCTGATTCTCAGGCAGAGATGAGTCCCACAAGCACCATCTCTTAGCACCTAGAAGAGAGAAAGCAGCCAAATCACCGCAAGCACACGAACAACAAAGGACACATGGTCCTGGCGCATTTTCTGCATGGAAAAGTCAGAATACAAGTTACACCAAAACATCCAAAAACATATTACTTAGTTACACTTTTCAAGTCCCTACCCCTCTGCATTTACAGTCATTCACTGATTCTAAATATCCCCTAAAAGGAGGACCATACCTCATCAAAAATATCAGAATACTAGGGATTAAAAAATTTCTTATGGGATGAAGGAAAATGGGACCTTGGAAACTCAGGGATTTAATTCCATGCAAATAAAAATCACTCGTTTTCCTGGGGGGGGGGATGTCTTACAGCCCCCAGCACTATCCAACAGAACTTTACGCCATGATGGAAATGTACATCTGCCTTGTCCAACCTGTCACTAGCCACAAGGCTTGAGCACCTGAGATGTGGCTAGGGCAAGAGAGAAACTGAATTTTTAATTGCATCTAATTTTAATTTCAATTCAAAGAGCCACTTGTGGCTAATGGCAACCATACTTCAAGTTATAGCCAATTTATTATGACTGGCAGGATATTAAAGTTCCAAATTCCCTACAGGTGCGCAATTAAAGGCATGAGAAGGCACCCAAAGCATAAAAAAAGAGGAGATAAAACTAATCTAGGATTCAGTGGCTACACAGAATTCCAGGTAGGTGGCAAGATGAGCTTTAAATGGGCTAGCAAAAGTCAAAAATAGGAAATTACTGAAAGAATCCTATGCAGCCAAGTTTTGATGAAGAAATAAATTAAAACCTCAATGCTGTACAAAAAAAGAGAACCGAAACATTCAATAGCAATCAAATAACAACATAAACATAAAGAAAAAAATCCAACTGTCTCCCCCAAATGGAGGGGAGGTAAAATAATGAGAGATTAGGGAATAGTGAAGGAGATCAACAGTAGACCAAGATGGACCTGATATGCTCAGAGCATCTGATATTATTTAACAAGGAAAAGTGCAATGCTCCAGGCTAAGAGGAAACCTAAGCAAAAGTCAAAAATAGGAAATTACTGAAAGAATCCAGTGCAGCCAAATTTTGAAGAAGAAAAAAAATTAAAACCTCAATTTCAAACAACAAAAGTATGGCTTGGACAATAAGAGAGATCCACCCAATGATTAACAAGCATTTGGAGAATTTGGGTTCAAAAAATAAAAGGCACAAAAGATCCCTGCGATGGTAGGCACATGTACAAGAAAACGTGCCTAGGTATGCCTCAATTTTAATGGGAGGAAAAAAACAGTACAAGCAGGTAGGGGTGAGAAAGAACAGAGAACATTCACTGGCAGTCTGAGAATGATGTCAGATCTTAGCATCAATTAATTTCCCACTGAGAATGAATGAACCTGGCCCAGCTATCCAGCAAATGTGAAGACGCACCTATAAGAAGTTTAGAAATACAAGTAGGAGACCTCCTATTGAAGGAATTCTGGTAAGGGCACTTTTCATTCAACAGAAACTTTGGGTGAGGCAGGATATTTTGAATATAAACAAAAAAGAGAAAGAATTACTCAAAGTTCAAGAGTTCAATAATTAGAGGGCAAAAATAAAAAATAAAACAGATGCCAGAACTTTTAAGTTCTGCCTCAGTGCAGCAGAGGAGTGGGATGCACACATTTATTTTTTCAGAGGTGGTTCTTTTGGTTTAAATGTTCATATACATTTATATTCTTGTTCATATCATATCCATGTTCTGTCTAAAGCAGTGGCTCTCAATCAGAAGTGATTTCCCCCTCCATGGGACATTTGGTGACGTCTGGAGACATTTTTGGTCATCACGCCTGGGGGAGAAAGACTTGTATCTAACAGGTAGTAGCCAGGGGTGTTGCTAAACATCCTGTAGTGCACAGGACACAGTGAAGAATTATCTGCCCACAATAAAGAATTATCTGGCTCAAAATACGACCAGTGCCAAAACTGAGAATCCCTGGCTTAAAGGTATTTCCCTCCTGGCCAGTCCTGTAGTGGCTGCTTCCTGGAAGGCGCGTCATATGGAACCTCTTAGCCTCAGCATTCAGAGCTCCAGGAAGGAAGGATTTCAAGCCAGGCAGAATTATACATATATTGTTTCTTTGAAACCTTCAGTGCTCAAGATCCAGCCACCTCAAGGTCCCAACATCATGACCTCAGTTTCTATAAACTGTTCTTAGTCCTCGATTCACTGCTTTTTGTGCTGCCTCTGTTGAAGCAGCAGAAGCCAGAGAGACAACAGCTCACTTGTTAGGTCTGGTTGTCAGCATCACAGGCATGTGTGCTTGTTTGGAGGTGAGGTACAAGCAGAAAAGAGAAATGGAGAGGTGTGACCCTGAAGGGCCCTGAACCTTGCCCTGAAAACATTTGTGCTATTGAGGTTAAAAACTGAGTTTTGGAGCCCGGCCAGGCGTGGCTCAGCGGTTGAGCGTCGACCTAGGATCCAGGCGATTGGGGTTCAATTCCCAGTCAGGGCACATGCCCGGGTTGCGGGCTCGATCCCCAGGCGGGGGCATGTAGGGGGCAGCCGATCAATGACTCTCATCATTGATGTTTCTATCTCTCTCTCTCCCTCTCCTTTCCTCTCTCTAAAATCAATAAAGATATATTTTAAAAAACAACAACTGAGCTTTGGTGTCTGAAAGCTCCCAAGAAACAGTAAACTGGGTAATTTTACATTCTTAGTTGTATCACTACAAATGGGAATAAATTGATGTGTGTTAAATGGAAAAAATTTTTTTCACAACAGATAATGCACTGAATATGCAGAATATAATTTGCATTTGCTAGTTAGAAAGAAGGTCAAAGAAGTAAGTTGGCTAGAATTTGCATAAATAATATTTCATAGTATCAAAACCTGCAAAGCACATAAAATTGGAAGGAGACTCTCACCCAGAACCCTAGGAGGTCACCACTGTTCAGCTGGAATCACTGCCTTCTGCATCACTGAGGAGTCTTTTTTCCATATTTTTATTAGATTTTTGTTTTGTTATCCCCCAAGTTAATATTGTACTTAGATATCAAATACAGCCAGTCAAAACTTAAAATTTTTATTTCTTCAGGGGGAAAAGGGTTTTAAAAAATGTATTTGATGTACCTAATATTGAAATGGAGAAGAGAGTTAACGTAAAAAAATACTTTGTGTTGACACTGAAATGGAGAAGAGGTTTAATGTTTTTAAAAGCCATATTAACTGAGTAACACTCCCATGGAGAGAAATACTATACTAAATATAAACCCATTATGTTGTATATATTAAAAAAAGATATTTCCCTCCTCCCCCAAATGGCATCCCAAATGTGCCATATGGGTACTTCGCACAAGATCACATCCCCCAAAGGAACCATGTGCCAGTTTGAGAAGCAGGGGCATGCATATCACCAAATAGAGCAAAGCCCATAAAGGCAGACCTTTACCTTGACAGCCAGGAGCTTGTTTTCCAAAAGGTGTGACAGGCAAAGATGGTGAAATACTGCTAGATTTTCACAAGACCACATGCCATACAGTCATATTCAGAGACACCAGCAAGCTCTTTGCTCCACATCCAGCCCCATCGCCTTCAGCATGCCAGCAGAGCTTTCCAACCCACACTGACCCATGTTAACTTCAGGGGAAATGATGAGCTTTTTTAAAAATTGATTTGAGAGAGAGAGGAAGGGAAAGAGAGAGAAACACCAACCTGTTGTTCCACTTATTTATGCACTCATTGGTTGATTCTTGTATGTGCCCTGGCTGGGGATCGAAACCCCAACTGTGGTGTATCGGAACAACATTCTAACCAACTGAGCTACTCGGCCAGTGCAAAATGATAGACTTTTTAATGTAGAATACACTTAACTCTCCCAGGATGATTTTATCTTCCTGTTTGTTTCAGACATGGCCATCCACTGCAGCAGGAGCCAGCCCTCTGCACTGTCCCCATCACCAGGCACAAAGGGGGACAAGTTTCATCCTGACAAGACCACTTTCCATCAGGTAGTCAGTACACTTTCCTCTGCCAGGTATTTAACTGACCCGCACAAGCTCTACTGCGGGGACCCACCCACTCCCTTTGCCAGTCTCTGACACCTCAGCACCCTTTAGAGTGTCCTGAAAACCCAAATGAGCACAAGAGGGGGGGGGCCCAAGAAAATACAGGGCAGGATGTTCTGAGAAGGGCTCGGGCAGAGGGCTGCAAAGCCTGGGAAAGGTGGGCACCCTTGTCGGGTACGACAAATGGAGGGAAGAAGGGGAGAAGACAGTGAACACTGAACAAAGAAACACATCCCTGGAAGTTCCAAAATGACAGAGCACTCCACAACCAAGTACTCGGGAGTGATGAAGACAGCCTTAGGGGAAAACCGCCCACAAACCAGAGATCACAGTGAGTTTCTGTGTGGAGAAATGCCAAGGCTCAGAGGCAAGCACAGCAAAAGATAAGAAAGGGGGAGAGTGGAGTTTAGGGTATGTGTTAGAATTTTTGTCAAAACAAAAGGTGAAATCCCCCAGGGAATCTGACACAGGGAGCAAGTCACTCACAGTCCTCCCTTCTTCTTACTCCTTGCGAAAGAAAAACAAGCAAGGCCACTGCTATCTTGGCCCTTAACCTCAAGGCAAAGGGGCAAGGATGGGCTAAGGGATGAAAGGTCAGGTTCACCAACAATGAAAATGATGAGGACAACACAATGAGAGTAATGACAGTTCTCCAGTTAAGCACCTGTGTGTGCCAGGCACATCTCTTCCCTGTCATTATGCAAATAGTATTATTTCTCCCTAGTAAGCATACTATTACTTGATTTGCACAATAACTACAAAAGTAGAAACTGAGCTTCAGAGAAGTTAAGCAACTTGCCAAAGGATGCACAGCTAAAAGCAGTGGAAGAGTAAAACTTTAACCAGTAGTCCTTTCCTACCAATGTTTATACAAACAATACATAAAACTATGCTCACTTTATAGCCAACCTTCCTAGAGGAAGACAGCCCGGGCCAGCTGACCTGTAGGCACTCTCTGGCTGACCTGCTGTGTGGTTCCTGCCCTCCCTGTGATTTGAGGGAGCTCTGAGGGACAGGGAATGCTGAAGCCCACCCTCCTCAGACCAAGAGTCCCAAACCTGCGTAGTCTGGTCACTCCACAGCACAAGACATCCTTTCATCAGCAGTACACACACAACAGCCTCTTGTCATTTTCTTATCCCATCTTGATGGATCTACCACTCGTCCATACTACAGGCAACACGACCATGCTACAGAAACTACCATGCCCTCTGATGGTGTCCTAGTAGACACCCAAATTCCTTAGCAAGGCTAAAGGTCACTGTGTGAAGCTTGGCCCCCAATATGCTGTCATTTCTGTCTTTCAAGTCCTGAAGGTAATGGGTCCTCTTCTAGCCCTCAGGCTCTTGCACACACAGTCCCTCCAAAATAAGCACCCTTCCCCGTGGGGTAGCTCCCATCAGTGCTTCCTCTGATCACACCTCACTGCACGTCTGGGAACCATGAAGATGGTTCTAATACAGCGAGACAATGTCTGTGGGCCCAGCCAGACAGCTGCAGAACAAGAGGCAGTATCCACAGCCTACAGCCCCAGCTCCTAATGCTGAACTTGGCACTTATATTAAAGGCTTCCCGTATTTTTGTGGAATGAATAAATGATGCTTAAAAAATAAAAGTACCTGTTATCTGTGATAAATAGACACATTAATGCCAAGAACAAGGCAGGTTGCAAACATTGCGTCTATCATTCAACTTACAGATGAAGGAAGTATTTGAAGGGAAAAGACCAAATTATAACCATATCAAGAGATAAGAAAATCTGAAAGAATCTATACATAAATGGTGAGGTAAAAAACATGAGCAAACCTCCTTCAATGCTGACTGAAACATTACCCAGATGCCAACAATACGCATCTAGATCAGAAGATGGCAAACTCCGTAGCCGGTTTGGCTCAGTGGTTAGAGCGTCGGCCTGCGGACTGAAGGGCCCCGGGTTCAATTACAGCCAAGAGCATGTACTTTGGTTACAGGCTTGGTCCCCATGATGGGGACCGTGTGTGGTAGGCAACCAATCGATGTCTCTCTCTCTCTCCCTTCCACTCTCTTTCTAAAAAGCAATGGAAAAAATATCCTCAGGTGAGGATTTAAAAAAACCCCACAAAAACATCCCCCACTGTCTGATTCCAAGGGTCTTCGCTGGAGCCCAGGAACCTACCTTGTTAAAAAATGCACAGATGTTCTGATGCTAATGGTCCTCAGATCACCCACACCTTTGGATGGGTACCCTGGGGTGGGATACAGCTATTTCCTCTGCTCGAATAAAACTATCGAGACAGGTGACAGTATGACTAAGAAAGAAGACTTTGGGGTAAAAAAACCTCAAAATCTCTGCTTGCCTAGTGGTAGTTTGGTCTTTACCAAGACACAAACAAGAGCTTTCAGAGTTGGCCAGGTTGAATGATAAAGCACATTTGAAAAGCCAACTAATGGCTCTCTGCTCAAATCCCATCATTAGAGGATTATAGTTGAACTGTGGCTGCTCCATTGAATTCTGTTTAATGCTGTCATCTGACCTGACTTAACTGCTTTCAACCCAAGCCAAAAAGAGATTATTGGAACAAATAGCCTCAATCTGTATATGACCAACTCCCTTTAAATGTACTTACTTAAATGGTTGCCTAATACCTAGGGTCCTGTTTTAGGGAGGTGACACTTGTGACACTGATCCTAGCTATCATTATTCTACTTAAGTGGCAATGAATGAACTTGTAAGCCGTGGTTATTGTTTGCTCCTGTGATGGTGGTTACGCAAACAGGGTGTAACTGGAAAAAAAAAGTCATTCTACAGCCTTTTCCAAAACACTCCAAGAACTCTTGCTCTTGTTTTTCAAACTGCAAGTCATTATCCACTAGTGGGCCATGAAATCAACTTACTGGGTCTCAACCAACGTTTTTAAATGATTAAATTTAACAGAAAAAACTTCAGAGCACATCTCACAAGGGTAAGTAACCCAGTTTCAAGGTAAAATGCTTTGTATTGTGTGGGGTCAGTCAAATACAGCATAAAAGTCACCAATGTAACTGAAGTTCTGCCCAGTGACATAAAAGGCATATTCCAAGTACCCAATTTAAATAGGTTATTTGCTGGCTTCAACTAATATTTCCATAAAGATAATCTGCCAGCCTGGCAGGGCATGGCTCAGCGGTTGAGCGTCGACCTAGGATCCAGGCGATCGGGATTCGATTTCCGGTCAGGGCACATGCCCGGATTGCGGGCTCGATGTTTCTATCTCTCTCTCTCCCTCTCTCTTCCTCTCTCGGAAATCAATAAAGATATATTAAAAAAAAAAAAAAAAAAGATAATCTGCCAAAGTGATAAAAGGTGCTTGACTCTAATAACAAAATATTATACTATACCCTCTCCATGTCAATGGAGTGCCCAAAATCATGGCCTCAGAGTGGCTTTCTTTAAAATCTATCAAGCCCCAAACTAAACCACTTCAATGACTGTAATCAAGAAAACATCCATGTACCCCTGAAACTTTTACAATTTTATTAACCAGTCACCCCACTAAAGTCAATAATAAATAAGTAAAAGGAAGGAGGAAGGGAGGGAGGGAAAGAGGGAAGGAAATAAGGAGAGGAGGAAGGAAGGAAATCTCTTGTTGTACCCTATGAGCTGTGCAGCCTTCTGTCACTGTCTTGGTTTATGGACTTATTCTCTTAAGAGGGAGAAAATTAAAAATAAACCAGATAGCCCTGGCCAGGTAGTTCAGCTGATTAGAGCATCAACCAGATACGCCAAGGTTGCAGGTTCAATCCCTGGTCAGGGCACATATAAGAATCAACCAAGGAATGTATAAATCAGTGGAACAACAAATCAATGTCTGTCTGTCTCTCTCTCTGAAAACAAAGCAAAAAAAAAAAAGCCACATAAAACCTAGACTTCTGAAGGGGAACCCAGGGTTGAGGGTCAGATTCCATCTCAGAAACCACCCACTGAGAACCCAGAACAGACCTTTAGATGCCACATCCCCAGGGCCCACTTGACTTGGAAGTGTAATGGGCTTATTTAAAGAGGAATTAAGGGCTGAGCTGCTCCCAAAATTAAGATAACTTGCCCTCCCATCATCAGCACCTAGTAGTTGCTAGTCCAAAGCTCTCAACAGTTGAGTGAATTATTCACGAAGAGTCCTCCCCAAGGGTAGAGTCCCCCTCTGTACAATTTATCTTTATATTCCTAGCTCTTAGCACAGAATACTCAGTAAATGTTAATGAGATACACATTTACCCCAAATAGATGGCACTGAATGACTGCTACATCGGAAACATTAATGCAAATGACACAATAAAAATCTGTGGTAAGACTCACTTGCCCCACAGCAACAACCCTGCTCTAAGGTGGAAGAAAGGGGCCCCCTGGGCAAATAGCACTAGGTTACTTAACAATCACCTAAAAATGGAGTCTGGGACCTCAACCAAGGGCAGGAGAGGACACAAAGTTGCTGGATAGACATGGAAATATTCCTGGACCATCCATGGGGTGAAGTGGGGAGGATGATTCCTAATTGAAAGCGACTACTTTATGGTGCATAAGTAAAATGCACAACTGATAGAACAAATGTTAAAGGATACACCCTCCCTTCAGAAAAACCCTTGTCTCTTCTAGAGACTTGGTCCTAAAAGCCCTTGGTACAGAATAAGCTCTAGTCCCAAAATAAACTCTAAGTCCTAAAAAAGCACTTCAACCCAGTTTGATATGGCTGTTTGCTGATGTTGCTTTACACAGGCTAAGTTATGAAAAGCAATGCCAACCTATACAGAAGAGAAGATATCACTGACTATATCTTCAGTGATATAGGAGCAAGAGAGTACAGTAAAAGGTCAGGAGCAAGAGAGTACAGTAAAAGGTCAAAGTTGCGGACACCTTATTGGTTTGGGGCTTTGAAATACAAAGTCACTAGTGATCTTTGTTTTTCTGACCTAATGTTGTAGGTATGAGATGCTGTGGCTGGTATCGTCCACCAGAAATCTCTTCCCCAAACTTTATTTAAATAAAATTATGACAAGTCCTTAAGACTCATCATCCTCATCATGCCTCTCTTGGCCCAGGTGCCAGCCACTAGGACCACACTGACCTGTGTCAGGTCTTAGCTTAGCTCAAATTCCCAGGTCTAAGCTCATAAAGCCTCCTTCTCCAAGAAGCATTCCTGCTTTAGCTGCCCTTCTTCCCTGTTCCCATGGCACGTGGCTTCTTTGTCCAGCTCCCTGACCAGGCAGGGATAGGGGGAGAAACGCAGTGTCCATCACAGAAAAGGCACTCAAATATCTGGAGAAGACCTAAACATTTTCCACGGGCCAGTTAGTTATATAGCAGAAACAAAACCTAATCCCTGCCCTCCAGATTTATTCAAGGAAATCATGTGGCTGGGACAAGAGAAGGGAGAGGGAGAAGTAGGGAAGCAGAAGGTATAGCCTGTGGGCCAGAATTAAAATATAAATGTATATTTGAGAGAAGTCAAGCAGAATCAAGATGAGTTCTACTGCATTTGTTACTACTATGTGTGACTTAATGCATCACTTTTTGTGCAAATGATGGATTTTTTTAATATAAACACTATTTTTAATGTATTACAGGGGCCACTGAAAAGCTAATTTTATACAGAATTTTAATTACAACATAACAAGTGCAAAACTGACTGCCTATCATATCCAAAATACAAACATGATTTCACATAATACCTATTTTTCAAAATTCTGGAAGGGTGGTTATTGTTTCCACAGTTTAGAAAACAGGCACAGAAAGGCTAATTTTCCCTTGGACAAAAGCCAAAGACAAGTGGCAAACGCAGCAATCATTTTGGGAGCACGAAAGCTGTTCCTGTTCCCTTACAGACCAGAACAAGGCTCTGAAAATGAGCAGCCAGAGGTCACGTCTGAAGGTCATTCTGGAGGAAGCTAAGGAAAGCCCAGTTACAGTCAGGGAATGGAAAGAAAGAAGCTCTCTCCTCTTCCACATCTCCAAATGTCATTTGATGCTCCCTCTCCCCCACATTCCAGTACAAAGACAACCTTGGGTGCCACGGTAACTACCAGGGGTGGCTCTGCCCTGCTAACCCTGAACCCACTCTATTGCTCCAGCTCCCGGCTCCACCCTCCCTTTCCAGCGCAGCTGATGGCTCCTCTGTCACCTCCAGCTACTGTTGCCTGTGTGCTGGGAGAAACATTTCAAATAAGTGTTCATTCCACACTTCAGGTTCAATGCACTTACCAGCCCTTTCCCTGAATTACTCCTCAGACCATACCATTCCTCTTTGACATGATCTCATGCTTTCCTCTGTCCCAAGTGCCAAAGCTGAATTTCCTTCTATCACCTGCAGAGAGAGGGCGAGCTCCACCTTCCCCTTACTCCCTGACTACCCATTACACCTGCTCAGTTTTGCTGAACTCTGGTGCATTTACTTAGCTCTTCAACCACCTGCTGTCTTCCTATCGTCTGGAAGAAATTCCATTTCCAAATCTCTTCTACAATACCCTTTTCTCCCCACCCCAACCTCACTGCCCCCTAATCCAGTCTACCAAGAGTCCCATCTCCTCCTTGCAGACTGTCCCAAGAGAAGGAAAGGGGCATGCTGAAATTTCACCTGCCCTGCTGGGTCACCTCACAGCTGAAGAGTGGGTTTGCTAAACTGCACTGCAATTACCTGAGGCTGGGATACTGTAATATTTACCAGGTTAACAGCAAATACACAGCCATCAAAATAACCTTTTCCCTAACTTCAATAAACATCCCACACCTGTATGCTATACGTATTCTTTTCTGCAAAGTGTGTTCCTCTTAATAAAAAAATACCCATTCTATATAGAGACTGCGATAACCTAGTCCTGTGCACAGATGTTTTGCTTTTTTTGGTGTCTGTACCTGACATTTTTATAACCCCAAGACCTAAAGGGATTAAAAATAAATGTATTCAGCTATAAGAGACTCCAGGCTCTTCATCCAGTTTGTTTAATCTATGTGCCTTTAGCTTGTGTACTTTTCCTCCAACCCTTAAAATTCTGCATAAAACAAAACATAATAGAGTACACCGAGTCTTGGAAGTCCCAGGACTGGACCTCACTCAGAGAATAAGGTAAATGAGCACCTGAAAAACACTGAATCTGACAGTCTTAATTGTTGTAGATCAGCTGTTTATCATCACTTTCTCCCATATTTAATGAAAGGCACTGCCTTCTAAGAGTTGCATAAATGTTAATGTTCAGTTATTAATATTTAAATAATGCCTGACAGCACTGAGAAAGACTTTGGAGATTTTCTGGTAACCTAGCTGGGCAAAGTTGAGTCACAGGCTTCTTACCCACCTCGCATACATACACATAGTCATATATTTGCAGAAAACCAGACACAGTGTCACAGATGCACACACACAAACAGATACCCCCGGACCCAGATGCACACACAGGCACAGACATATACAGACACCACAAGACACTAATTCACCAAAGCAAAGCTAATGTACCAAGAAATGGTCTTACCTGCAGAGAGAAATCATACCCGCCAATTCTGTGCTGGCGTCTTCGAGGCTGGGATTATTCTAATGCTCAGCATGAGACACTTCAGGTGCCCAAGGAATTTCGGCTTTTATAACCCACAGACTTGACAAAATTGTATAACCACACCACCTAGCCAGAAATGCTATCTATTTCTGTTACACAACAGCCACCGCCTGGTTACAAACGGTTACTGCATGCCTCTAGCATGGCCTGCTTACAGTATCCACGTCTCTCTCTATATACAGGGCCCACTGGATATTCTATTGTGGAAACCAAGCAGCTGCTGGGATTACATTTCTCAAACCCACACAAATAAGGGAAATTAAAACCTATCTTTCCAAATCCTTCCATTCACACAAACAAATCCACCCACACTGCTTTCAGTTTCAGTGAAAAGGGGGATTAATTTTACTCACTGGTAATTTTTCATTTCCTCATTTGGGGGCCCAAAGACAAGTGTTTTCAAAGCTCAAGGACTTCCAGAGATTCAAAATAGATCTCAAGGTAGGATCTCTTCATTAAATGATAGGCAAAACCAACAAAGCACTGTAATCTTGAGCACTAACTGATGGAGCCCACTTGGAAATGGCATCTGGTGTGCAGGTGCCAGTGCCAGAGGCCCCAATGAACAGTGAAAAGTGCCCATGAAGACACAAAAAAGGCAAACACACACTGACAATCTAGTACCAGTAAGAGGGAAGAAACCTCACCTATAGTCAGCCTTTCTCCTTTCTAGTCCTGACTCCAGGCCAGAGCCTGCCAGAAACCTAGGAGTGGGCACCTATGCCCCTTGGGATAGGCTGTGAGGACAAATCCCTGCCTCCATCTCCCCAACACCTGACTGCACTTCTCAAATCCAGACAGGGACCACAAGGCTCAAATGAGAAACAGCCAGCAGAGGGGGAATCTACCAGCAGCAAAGCACATCTTGGAAGACGGGGTCTCTGGGATAAAGGCAGAAGAGGAACCAGGACAATTCCTGGAGGAAAGGAGCTCTAAGTGTTACTTATTTGTGAATAAACATAAGGAAATCAGCAATGAGCATAAAAGGAAGATACCACTTGACTGGAGGAGAAGCCACAGTAGAAACTAGAGAGAAGGCTGAGAGCTTTAACTGTGCAGGGGCAGGAGATGCCCCACACGTGCTCAGAACACAGGTCACACGTGACACACCCAACCCATTGGGTGAACACGCCCAGGTAGACCAGAACACCCCTTGCTCCTACGTGAGCCAAGAGAAAAAACCAGCATGTAGCCTACTAAAAAATACTCTTGAGTTTCTGTATCCTGAACACAAGCACTGTCCTCAAGCTACTGTGTGAAGTCGCTAACCTCGGAGAGATCCTCCTGCAGAAAGTAAAAGTTCAATTTGAACAAAGGAGAAAAGAATAAAAACAAACAAAACAGTTGCTGCTTTTTTAAAAAGGGAAACAAGATCAGACAATTAGGTAAAGAAATGGACTGAAACCAAGAGACAACAAGCTGAGGTGGGGAAGGATTGCAAGGAAACTAAAAGCACAAAATTAATTTAGAAGCAATAAAGTGAAACTGGAGAAGACTGAAAGGTGGAGGACAAGCTGGTATTGCCAGAGTTATGGCCAGAAAGGCAACACCAGTTCAGAGGTGAGGTCCACGAGGGGGAAGAGCAAAGAGCACAGCCAAGGCACGAACGATCAGCGTCTCTTAACTGGACTGAAAGACAAAAAGAACAAAGAAGCCAGTCATGTTGTATGAGTCCATTTCTATAACATGTCCAGAAGAGGCAAATCTACAGGGACAGAAAGCAGCTTAGTGGTTGCCTGGGGCTGGGTGGAAATGGGGGACAGGAATGGGGAGAGACTTAATGGGTTTGGGATTTCTTTATGGGATGAAGAAACTACTCTAAAATTTGATTGTGGTGATGTCTGCACAAGTCTGATTTACTAGAAGCCACTGAGCTGTACGCTTTAAATGCAAGAACTTTATGGTATGTGAATTATATCTCAATAAAACTTTGTTATAAAGAACAAATGGAACACACTTAAATATAAAAGTATAGAATAAAAAAAACACACTATTCTGACGTAAAGAAAAATCTGAGTATAGAGATACAGGAACACACCAGATTCACACGAAATCAGAGAGAAGAAACCTATACTTGGACATGCCCTGGCAAAATAATTTAACTACAAGATGGAAAAGTCACAGACATATTCAGGAGGAAGGAGATGTTTGGTTTACTTAAATAGCAGCAATAATTAAGATGACCCAGGATTTTCCAAGGCAGCATTAAATGCCAGAGGTTAATAGAAAATGCAGATCTATAGAGAACTGAGGAAAAGGTTTTCACAAAGAATTTTATACCCAGAGAAGCTGGCCTTCATGTGGGAAAACCAAACACTGCAATGTCAGGAAGGCATGGGCTGAGAAAGGAAAAGAAAAAATAGAAAAAGCTTGAGGCCTTACCTCAACCACATAAGAGGCAAGATTCAGAGAGGTTACTAATATACAAGGCTGCTAACAATGCCAACCAAAACCACCAAGATCAGGACAAAATTAAATAAGGAACATAAAGCCAGTTATAAAACTAATGCATGTGTCAAGTTATTCTGTAGGTATATGTTATGCAATGTAAAATACGTAATTATGACGATAAAGCAGATCAAACAAGAGTACACTAATAAAGACAGGAAATAAGATGCTATCCTTTCTCCCAGACAGACAGGAATGGAAATTACCATTAGATCTTAGCTCTGACAACTGGACAAACAGGTTTTGAAAAAATGTTTTTTACTCAAAATAAAGGAGGTAAAAAAAAATAAAAGAAACAAAAAAAGTTCTTTACTTAAAGAAAACTACTATTAGAATTTGAAACAAACTACAGAATAAAACTAAACTTATAAATTAAATTCATTTTATTAAAAATATTCTCAGATGTGTCAAAATATAAATGCCCAAAACAGATCTTTCGCAAAGTAAAATAAAGAAAACCAACATTCATGCTGCCTTACTATTATTTTTTGTGTCCAAGTGAATTCCTGCCAGAAAGTATTAGATGGGGAAAAGATGATCATTTTATATTACCAAAGTATAAAATTCACAATTAAAATATTATGTCACTTTTTATGTTCTGAATACTTCATTGAAAGGCGGCCCATAATGGTCAGCAATATAGAAGAAATGAACGACGTTTCATAAACATACCTGTCTCCAAGGAGATGAGGCGCAAGAGGGGTATGAGCACAGCCTCCACCTCCTTGTCAGTTTCATTTTGTATCGATTAGAGACTCTGACCAATATAACGGATAATGCTAACATAATAGGTATCAAACTTGGCACCCCACAGAAAATAGAGCTCGATTTTCAATAGCTAAAGAGCATTTGTGAAAACTGGTATGAAAATTTCAGCCCCAACCAAAAAAGGGGACATTTATGCTTCTCATTGCCTGACCGTGATGCCAAAGAGAGAGAAAAAATAATTATCAACCAAGAAAGCCTAACAACTTCACAAGTTTCACCCTTTCTCCCAAATAGCTGCTGGGCCAGAGTCTGAATTGAAACTGTAAAAACACCCTTACAATTGAAAAACAAAGAATAAGCAACAAGATACCCTAAAGGAAGTAAAAAGACATTAAAGGGACAGAGAAATTAGCTAGGAAATAAGGAACGGATGTGGTAAATTTGGTAAGTACACCCAAGGGGGCTCTTACACAAACTTCCCAAGGCCACAGGGGAATAGAGACCTTCCATTCAAGCCACACAGGGCCCTGCCTGCTTCCCAGGCAAACATCTCTGAGCCTTAAGGAAGTTGGTTCCTATCCTGTTGGACAGCTCCGCTGCTGGGAAAGGATGCAGAGCCGTTCGTCCCTGCAGGATTCTAGAATACTGCTCCCAAACTGGACGACACACAAGAGGGAAGAGCTACTGTGCACTACAGCTCACATCAACAGGCAGAGGAAAGAAAAAAATGTAGAATCAGTGAAAACCAAAAAGGCATACGATAAAGCTCAATATCGATTTTTTAATAGAACCCTTAGGAAATTCTGCCATAGGAGAAAAATGTCCTCAAAAAGAATCCCTATCTTGCCCTGGCCAGTGTGGCTTAGTTGGTTGAGCATGGTCCTGTGCACCAAAGGGTCACTGGTTCAATTCCCTGTCAGGACACATACCCAGGTTGTGGGTCTCATCCCTAGTCAGGGTGTGTGCAGGAGGCAGCCCAATTGATGTTTATCTCTCTTCTCCCCATCTCCTTTCCCCTCTTCTCTGGAATCAATAAAAATAATATAAAAAGGGGGGGGGGGAGTTACTTAAACATTGAAAAATCCAGAGGGGACCCATTTTAAGCCAGAAACAGAAGGGAGTCTGAGAACCTCCATTATAGAACACTGTTCTGTAAGTTCTAATTAATACAATAAGAAAAATATTTTAAAGTTTAAATAATGGAAAAGGGTAGACAAAAGAATTATTTACAGGTAATGAGTCCGTCTACCCAGAAATGAGGGTGGTGTGTTTTTTAACTGATTTTGAGTAAGAGAGAGAGAGAAAGAGAAAGAGAAACATCAATTTGATGTTCCACTTATTTATGCATTCCTTGGTTGATTCTTGTATGTGCCCTGACCGGGGATCGAACCTACAACCTTGGCATATGGGGATGACACTTTAAACAACTGAGCAACCCAGCCAGGGCAAAAATGAGGGGTTTTGTTGTTGTTTTTTTAAAAAGCACTGGAATAAGATACTTCAGAAAAGTAGCCAGTTACAAAATGAACGTAGAAAAAACATCCTGTACAGTAGCATTAACTCGGATGGTGTCTGTCTTTTTAAAGCATAGTAGTATACATATATGTGCAATGTGCTCAGAAAGCAGACGGTGTTGCACCAAGCAGTTTACAGTGGAATTCTCTGTAAAATGGAATTATAATTGTTTTCTCTTTCTGTTCTTCTGGTTTTCCAAGTTTTAGTTATGCCCCTCTTATTGTATGAGAAAGCAAAATTAGCAGTAACAATTTTTAGCATCTATATAAGGTAGTAAAAATTTAAGACAAAAAAAATAAGACAAAACAACTAAAAGATTAAATTTGGCTAAATATGGAGGAAAAGTTTGTTTCTTCAGAAATAATTATGCACTTGAAAATATCAGATTTGGCCCGGCCAGGCGTGACTCAGCCGTTGAACATCGACCTAAGATCCAGAAGATAGCAGTTTGATTCCTGGTCAGGGCACATACCCGGGTTGAGGGCTCGATCCCCAGTCGGGGGCGTGCAGGAGGCAGCCGATCAACGACGACTCTCTCATCACTGATGTTTCTAGCTCTATCTCCTTCTCCCTTCCTCTCTCTGAAATCAATAAAGATATATTTAAAAAGAAAAAAAGAAAATACCAAATTTGGCCCTAGCTGCATAGCTCAGTTGATTAGAGCATTGTCCCACTATGCCAAGGTTGTGGGTTCAATCCCTGGTCAGGGCACATAAAGAATCAACCGATGAATGCATAAATAAGTGGAACAACAAATCAATGTTCTCTCTCTCCCTTCCTCTCTAAAAAAAACCCCAAATATTGAATGTGATTAATGTAATCTCTGATCTATGTTTTCGCTTTAAGGACAAAATCTAAACTGTATTTAAACCAAACAAACCCATAAACATTTGGTGATTATCTAT
The DNA here is from genome assembly GCF_964146895.1 of Miniopterus schreibersii. Taxonomy (NCBI): domain Eukaryota; kingdom Metazoa; phylum Chordata; class Mammalia; order Chiroptera; family Miniopteridae; genus Miniopterus; species Miniopterus schreibersii. The sequence continues at coordinate 65,701,571 of NC_138110.1, forward strand.
TTTTGCCTTTCCAAATAAATGTTACATAGTGACATTTTAGTTTCCTAACAGTAGGGGCACTGAGCAAATCAACAAGGATATTTAGGATTATCATATGAACAAAACTACTTTGTAATAAACCAACCTGGGGGGAATAAAATTCTACAAACACTAAAAGTAAATGTATTGACTAACAGCACCCTCTAGTGTTACAATATTAAAAGGGTAATTTATAAAACAAAATTGTTTTTAAAAAATTATTTTGGAAATTTTCAAACTTATAGAAAAGTAGATTTAGAATACATTTTCATTTCATATCCAACTTATTTCTGGCTATGCATTGTTTTGATTCACATGGCAACTTCTCTATTTCATTAGCAAAAGTGTAGGAGACTACCAGGTGTCTCTAAGAGTCCTCTCTCATTCAATTAAGAACTAACATAATAGCCCTGGCCGAATGGCTCAGGTTGGAATGTGGTTCTGTACACCAAAAGGTTGCAGGTTCGATTCCTGGTCAGGGCACATACCTGGGTTTCAGGTTCAATCCCTGGATGGGGCACATGCTAGAGGCAACCAGTCGATATTTCTCTCTCTCTGTCTAAGATCAGTGGAAGCATTATCCTCAGGTAAGGATTAAAATATAAATAAATAAAATAGAGTCCTGTATTTTAAAAAAAGAATTAACATAATAAAAACCCTTGATTTTAATCTGGCACACACCAACTAAATTCAGGCAACGTTTCCCAGCCCTCCCTTGCAGCTAGACGTGGCTGTGTGACTAAGTTTTGGCCAATGGGATGTTGGGTAGAAATAAGCACACCTTCTCCTTTCCCTCTTCTCACTGGAATGGTGAAACAATAGGAAAAAAGGAGAGAAAATCTGGTAAGACAACCTATTTAGAAAAACCCCCATTACTAAATTCTCAAAAGGAAATGGATCAGTACGAATTTTAAACCAGCTGGGTGTTATTTTCCTTCAAATGAAAGAATCATAACAAAGGGTAAACATCTGGGTAAGATGAATAAATTCACTGTGCACCTTGACTATCGAAGACTCATTAAATTGGCTTCCCTGGCAGATACTTAAAGGAAGCCCACTCATTCATAATCTCAAAGCACAATGAGGAATGTATGCTGACAGCACCTGCCAGAATTCAGCAATGAAAGTACAAAAAGCGTATCCAACTCTGAAAGTAAATCCTCTGGAAAGATAGCATCCTTCAAACTTAAGATACACATCACAGGGTGTCCTGGTCAGCACCGCGCAGAAAAATACAAGGGACAGCAGAAAAACAGCACCGCACTGGGAATCCGGAAGCCCATGCTGTAAACCGTGCCTGGTGGCGTCAGTGCAGGAAAGTCATTACCCAATGGGCCTCAAATATCTCGCACTGTCAGTTAACAGTGTTGGCCTATGTCTGTGGTTTTGTACTTCTGTTTTTAGTAATGGAACAAGCATCCTCAAATTAAATCTTATTGAAAGACTGGAGAGGGGGTAATAATTACACAAATAGGTGGATGATGTCATTAAAATGTGGACTCAATGTTCTTTTGCTATAAAGTTTAAATACATATTTTCCAGAAATAAAACCAAAAAAAATCCAACCAGTAAATCAAAGATTCCATAGCTTAATGAACTTTGATGATAGTAAGAAAAATACATTTACCTAATTTTCTAGCAGCAGCCTGCATATGCTATGCTGCAGAATACCGCCTCTTTATCATTATTTGGTTACCCTAACACAACACTCTGATTTTGAATTAAAGGGGGTAAAAAGATCATTTAACCAAAGAAGGTAAAAATCAATTACTTCAGATCATTTTAATATAGAATTTTTAATTTTAATTCTTTGGGTTAAAAGAATATGTGACATACCTATTAGAATGACTGTATAAGAAAAACTGCTAAGACAATATACCAAGTGTGATAAGGACAGGGCACCATACACTCCTGATAGTTATATAAAATGGTATGACGACTTTGGAAAAACAGTTGATCATTTCATATAAAGACCCAGCAATAGCCCGGCCGGGCGTGGCTCAGCGGTTGAGCATCAACCTGGTTTCCAGGCGACTGGGGTTCGATTCCCGGTCAGGGCACATGCCCAGGTTGCGGGCTCGATCCCCAGTCGGGGGCGTGCAGGAGGCAGCTGATCAATGACTCATCATTGATGTTTCTCTCTCTCTCCCTCTCCTTTCCTCTCTCTGAAATCAATAAAGATATATTTATAAAAAAAAAGACCCAGCAATATTACTCCAGCGTACCTACCCAGAGAAATGAAAACTATGTTCAAACAAAAGTCTGTACATAAATATTTACCATGGCTTTATTTACAATAGCTAAAACCTGGAAACAACATTCACCTTTAACTAGTGAATGGGTAAAAAACTGTGGCATATCCCTACCCCCTTTTTTTAAAAAGATATCATCTCACACCCATTAGAAATGGCCAGAATAAAACAGTTGAATAATACCAAGTGTTAGCAAGGCTGTGGATAAACAGGAATTTTCCCACTGTTGTTAGAAATGTAAATAGGCTCAAATACTTGGGAAAACTATTTGTTAACATCTAGTAGGTTCAAGATGTGTGTGCACTATGGTCCAGCATTACCATTTCTCAGCCTATTCCACCCTACTTTTATAGTCCACAACTAATACATGAACAGAATGTACAAATAAGGTTTGGTATGTTTAAACAGTGAAATAAAACAGCACTTAAACAAAGGAACTCTAGCCACTTGGGTCAACGTGGCTTGAAAATATATTCCTGAATGAGCAAGTATGCCGCAGAACACTTACCACATGAGACCTTTTATTTAAGGTTTTAAATCATGCAGTCAATACTATATATGAGTTTATGGATACATAAACATGTCATAATACAAAAGTAAAAATATGGACTAAAAAATTACCTCTAGGAGAGGGAGGGAAATGAGATTAGCAAAGAGGGTACCTAAAATGTTTTTTCTTTCTTTCTACTTCTTTTTTAATCCTAAAGCAAAGACAACATGGTAGGATTTATTAGGCCTGCTCATCTGGCATATGAGTATTTATTCTTTTATTTCCTTACATTTGAATTTTCACAATTAAAAACTTAAAGACGATCTCTAGAAGGATATACAAAAGAAACACAAAAACTGGTAGAAGTGGCTGCCTCCAGAGAGGGGAGTAGCATAAGCTAGAGGGAGACTTAAACTCTCCATTTCTGTCCTCATGTACCTTTCAGGTTGTGTTCTAGGTACATCCATTATCAACTTTCTTCTAACTACCAAAAAAATCTACCTAAAGTATTTTTACTACTATTTAATACTTAAAGCAAGGCTACTAATGGAGATTCCAGTCCTGACTATGCCATGAGGAGCAATGTCTTCTTGGGAGGTACTTTAACCTACCCTTCTCCAAAGGTTATACCAATTCTAATACACAAAGCATCATCACAAACCAGAGATGAGAAGTTCTATCTATGCCACAGGGAGCGATCAGCAGTGCTCCTGTAACTCTGGTAGGAAAATGTTTATAATCTATCACAGCAGTTCCACATGACCATCTGTAGTGATTGCCTCATATCCTCTGTGGAATCAAGTGGGTAGATATGTACAGATAGTTACTATTTCTCAATGCTTGATGAGGTAAGAGGGCAGGAAGTTGAGGGAGCAGTTATCTGATGACTTATTTTCTTAATGAGCTAATAAATGGGAGTCATGGTGGGGAGGAAGGAGGCTGAGGATGAGACCGGGGAAAGACTGAGTAAAAAGAATGACATAAAGAGGAAAAAAAAGCCAAGGGTCTAGCTGAGCCCAGCACTTGTAAATATATAATAGAGAAAGTCACCTTGGTGTCTGGTTTCTCTCCAGCAGAGTGCAAGTGGGGGGGGGGGGGAGAAATGTAGAAAAATTAAATAGTAGGACTGTGCCACTGAGGACGGTCAGCAAGTTACAGGGCCAGCTGAGAGTGAGGAAGTCAAGATGCTGGTAAGATGACAGTCACATGACTCCCTAAGGCGTCCACAGCTATGGAAAAGGCCAAGGGGGGCAAAAGGAAGCCAGAGAGTAGCAGTGTCCAAGGAACAAGGACCACTGGAGGAGAAGAAATGAGAACCAGGCAGGACAGGATGTGTGCAGGCAGGAGACTCTCCAAGCTCAAGATCCCAAGTGTCACCTGGGAGATGACAAGGCTCAGGAGAGCTGACATGAACTGGAAGTAAAACTCCCTAGAAAAGATCAAGTGAAGGGTTGGCAAGGTTTGGAGGCTGAAAGAGCCAACAACTTAGAGATGATGTTTAGCACTTTAATATTTAAACCTATGTCACTGCCTAAGGACAATACTGAAATAAATATGCAGGCAAGACAAACAAGGAGACTACGTGGTATTCAAAACCAGTGCTGAATAAGAACACCATGTTGATGCAGTCAGAGTTAGTGTGCTCCCCCAACAGCAGCAGGGTGGTCAGAGTTTCCCTGTAACTAAACACTTAAGTCCCTTACTTCTGAGGACTTGCTGCTGACAAGTAATAGGAAAACCAACCAAAAGTGTGGTCAGAACTAGCACTCTTAATGTTCTGCAAATTAACTGCTCAGGAATTTCTGATTTTCCTGTGTATCCTCATATCCTTTTATTCTCTTCAACTATTCCAAAAGCTGTTTTTATCTAACAATACTACTGTACTTCATGTTTTCCTAGGTCATCCATTCTTTATTTTAAAAGAAATGAGAAATATTTGTTGGACCCTAAATATTAACATAGACAGTTATAAGCTATAAAATATATTTGATTTTTGGGTAAAAGAGAAAATTACTTTAAAGAAAGAATTATAGCCTGGTTGATTGTCAACCCATGAACCAGGAGATCGTGGTTCGATTCCCAGTCAGGGCACATGCCCGGGCTGTGGGTTCGACCCCCAGTAGGGGGCTTGCAGGAGGGAGCCGATCAATGACTCATCCTTGATATTTCTATCTCTCTCCCTCTCCCTTCCTCTGTCTGAAATCAATAATATATATATATATATATATATATATATATATATATATACACACATATATATATAAAGAATTACATATATATGTATATGTTTTAAATGTTAAGAAGAATTTTTTTTCTTCTCAAGCCAGGGGATAAATGAATTAACAGCTAGAAATACTGCCTATCAATCAATTTATTTGGTGAAGTGGTTCAGAAGCATTTCCAGACAATGGGAGACCTTTGACAGTAAAGGTCTTCCATTTTACAGGAAAGAAATGAGACAGGGGAAGCTGATAGACGTATCATTCAATTATGAGTATATATTATTAACAGTCCGTGAATGGAAGTGGCTTACATTATTAAATACCCAAACTCCAAAAGCTTACAAGCTGGGAACATATTACTCAGCAGTAGATAAAGCAATGTGGGCCTTGAGCTGTGCCACCAGCCCCATGTGACTGCTGAGTACCTGAAATGAGGTCAGTCCAATTGACATGTGCTGTAAGTATAAAATACACACCAGACTTCAGAGTTTCTATAGGGGGGAAAGTTAAATATTTCATTAATAATTTTATATTGATTACTCGAAGTGATGTTTTACTAGGTTATTACATTTATTACTAAAAATTCATTTTATCTGCTTTTTACCATATTTAATATAGCTAGCTGCTAGAAAATTACATATGTGGAATAAACCATCGCAGCACAGGATGTCTGATCCAATACAGAGCAGCCCGAACAAGCAGTCTCTAGACAAACCGCCCCGTCCAGCACACCCCGCGCCTCTTGCCCTATTGCTAGAGCAGGCACAGGGACCAACGTATCATCCCTAGGTGTCCCAGGACAAGAAGTGGCTATGGAGGAAGTTGCTACAGAAGAATTTGTTCTATGAGTGGCAAGGACAAAAAGGAAGAGAAGTGGTGAAATTAATGACAGTGGATCAAACGATGAAGCAAGCGACCTTGACACTGATTCAAAGACGTCCAGGAAGCAACTGGCGGAGATCGACGTTTTACAAGTAACGCTGGGTAACTTGGCCAAGCTTACTGATGTCAAATTGCAGCTACTGGAAGCAAAGGTAGACAAGCTACAGGCAAATGTTTCAGTCATGCATTCAAGAGGTATGCAAGGAACTCCTCCTGTTGGAATCTTCTATCCAAGTGTTGTTCCAGATAGAAGCAATCCTCCTGCATCCTCTGCTCCAACATCTGACACCGAGAGCAACTTCTATGCTATGTGGAAAGGCTGGTGATTACAGAAAGATCACAACAGCTTGGACATAAGAGAGGAGAAATACTACTGCACATTGTCCTTCTGTGAACCATATTGTAACATTAGTGAATGGAGCTGCCAGATGCTGCATCCTGTACCACATGCAGATTTCATATCCAACCTGAACAAACCACTGCTTCTTGCCCAGGACTGTCACATGGGTCTGCTGTCTAGCCTATGGTGGAGGATTTTAGTAATGACCAACAACAAGAACAAAAGAAAAAGAAAATTACATATGTGATTCCCATTACAATTGTATTGGACGGTGCTGGTCCAAAAATAGTGGCTATTGGGAAAAGAGAAAAGTAAATGCTACTTCAGTGTATACAACCATGGTAATCATGATCAGACTCCATCCAAAGAACATGTTCTGATACTGTGGCTTCACAAACACACATAAAACACAGACATGGCCATATATCTTAATCCAAACATCAAAACAAACCCTACATTACTATCCCACACAAGCGGCTGTGCAGCCTGCACTCTGATGGAGGGGAGCAGGTGCCATAACCTGATTTCTCACATCACAGAACTGAGAGGAGGAGGGAGGGAGCCAGATCTGAGGAAGGCCAAAGTAAAACTCCACGTGCTAACAAACACACACTGAAAGGTCATAAAGGGAGTTGGAGCTCTTCTCTGGAAGCTCAAATCCAGCACAGAGAAAACTAAATAAAACAGAGTCCATCCAAGGGTAAACACTACTCAGATCCAGAGGGCCTTTATAACTACCAAATTGCAGGCTCTGGTTCTGTAGGCAAACCTAAAACAAAGTAGCACCTGTACATAAAAAGAATTATCATAGAAGCAATAGGATAAATTTATTGATGAGATTTTCCCATACCAAACAGAAAGTCAGCAAACAACTCAGACAATTTATAAACATCTGATCTTAATCTAACACTAACACACTGATTTTAAAACATATCAAAAAATAAAAATAAATAAAACATATCAAAAAATAAAAGAAATTTAAAAAACTTATCCAACTGAAAAGGCTGGAGTTGTTCTAATATGCTTGGAATACTTTCACAGTAACCGTTACACAACGCTTCCTTTCCTACCTTCTTATATAAGCTCTGTAATCATCAGTGTTTACATAGGGTTTTGAAACCCAAGTTTTCCTGTAAATATTTAATTCTCTTGTTGCTACTGATCCAACTATAAACAGAGCATTTTATAACATGTTTAGTAATAAGAAAGTGGGGCACTGACATCACCAGCACACAGTCTACAAACCAAAAGCACCAGAATCACCGGACAGCCTCCCAGAAATCAGCTGCTATTTAATAAAACAGAAATTTCTCCTCACTCCTCCAAGTTTTTTATCCAGTTTATATCTGAATTCCTCTGCATCTGTGGACCAACTTCTAAAATGAGCCTGAATCAGAACCAGGCACCCTGGTCTGCAGGCTCCAGGCACTGGGCAGAGCTGGTATTCTCAGGTATGAACATGCAGGCAGTGAACTATCATCTGTATGCCCTTGATAACAAAGATGAAAGGTACTAACTAGCAAGCCTTCTCTCTTCTGTTTAGTAAGAGCTTAATATGTTGGAACCTGTACCGATAGTGTCAAAGAAAATGGAATAAAGCAATCATTCGGCCAGTTTCCTGCACTACCGCAATAGTTGGAACAATGAGGTGGAAATGGCATACACGTGAAGCAATTTACCATCTAACTGGACAGACTGGGACAACTAGTGCATTACATGATCATTATCGAGCTGTGCACGAGAGCGCAGAGAAAATGCAACCCAACAGGGCTTGAAATGACTTTGGGGAAGTAAAGCCAAGGTCACGCTCAAAGGATGGAGAGTCCCAAGAGGGAGGCCACCATGGAGTCCAAAGGGAGGCGGGAGCATGGCCTGTCTTTAGGACATGAAAGCAACCTACTCACAGCAGACTGTGGGAGGTGGAGGAAGGAAAACCCCTTGCAGGGTCAAAAGACTCTCAAAATTCCAATGTAAATACAACACAACTTTAGGAAACCTGAGTTTCTGGGCAGATGAAGAGAACAGAAAGAGTCTACTGCTGGAAAACCTTAAAATGGAAGATCAAGAAGCTAGTATGTTAACCCAAGTACAAGAATCTTGGCAACTGGGATGATGGAGGCGACAAAGAAAAAGGGATGGACAGAGGGAGCGATGTGAAAGAAAAAAACAAATCAAAAACTTGGTGTCAGCTCCGGCTGGTGTTGCTCAGTGGTTAGAGCATTGGCCTGCAGGCTAAAGGGCCCAGGTTGGATTCCGGCCAACGGCACGGACCCCCATTGCAGTCTCGATTCCCGGCTCTGGTTGGGGCGTGTGCAGGAGGCAACCAATTGCTGTGTCTCTCTCACACCAATGTTTCTCTCTCTCTCCCTCTCTCCCTTCTACTCTCTCTGAAAAGCAATGGAAAAAATATCCTCAGGTGAGGATTGGGGGAAAAAAATTGTAGAATGGTTGAGAAAGAGTCAGGGAACTGGTCTTAAATGTCTTTACACCCAGGGTTTGTACCTGTTACCCTGTCCAGGAGCACCAACAGCATAGGTACTCAAATGTTTGCTGACCAAAAAAAAAACTCGAAAGCATGTAAAATGAAAATATTTACCTCCTACCTTGTAATTAGTGTAAGTGGCAAGACTGTGCCTGTTAATTTTCTAGTTTAATCTATGTGGAATGTGACCTAAAGAATCCATGACTTTATCATTAGCATTAACCTAACAATTATTCCCAGAACTGCGTTTAAGACCATTGCTGACATGCAAAGGGCAAGGTTAAGCACAAATGAGCTCTAACACTTCAAGGCTACAAGCTGTCGGCACAACTCTATCGTGAAACACAGAACAAGAAGGATTGTATTTCAGACGCACCTAAATGCCAGGACGTGGACCTGTCCATATGCTTTCCATTACACACCGCTGAGCTCCATTTCCTTGTGCTGTTGAGGTCCAAGCTCGAAACCAGACAGGGAGTCCCGATTAGCGGAGTCAAGACCTAGCTGGAAAAAAACAAGTGGTAAATAAAAAGCAATAATAAACCTAGCAGGAGGCACATTGCATGAATGGCATCTACTTCTCACTCCTAGAACTCGTTCTGTTGCTTCCTCACTTCTAAGGAACATCTCCAAGTCCCAGCCCATCCCTGGGCAGGATCACAGACTACACCTTTGGTCCCTTAAAAAATCAACTCTCCATTTGCACAAAATATTTTGGAAAATGGTATTTCAGAATACCTGGTAAAAGCAATTTTGCACTCAGTTGAGCTTTCTTCCTTGACAATTTTTTTTCCCCTTAATCCTCACCTGCAGATATTTTCATTGATTTTTAGAGAGATAGGAAGGGAAAAAGGGAGAAAGAGAGAGAAACATCGATCAGTTGCCTCCTGCACATGCCTGGGCTGGGGGCAGAACTTGAAACCTAGGTATGTGCCCTGACCGGGAATCAAACGCAAAACCTTTTAGTGTACGGGATGGGATGATGCTCCTACCAACTGAGCCACATGGCCCAGGGCATCTTCCTTGACAATTTTTTAATTCCATATTCTCTAGCACAGGACCTTGATTTTAAAACAACAAACACTTTTTAAGGATTTCTTTCCACAACCCTTGGGAACCACTGGATTCACACTTTATAGGTAAGAAACCCAAGCAGGATAGGGCCTTCTGGTCAAGGTACTGGAGCTTATAAGAGATGTAACAGTGCAGAGGTCAGAGCCCATCAGGACTATGACAGCAGAGCCCTTGCCTCTAATTTTAACTCTACATTGCTTCCAACGCCGCCACTAGAATGAACTAAAGGTACTGCATTTGAGGGAAAAGCAAAGATTTAATTATTCAAAAATCACCTTCTTTCTAAGCCTCTTAAAAATGTATTAATACAATGGGGCGTGCTTTCCATAAAAGCTGGGTCACATTCTACTTAAGCTGGCTTATCACTAGGTACACATGCTCATTTTATTGTTTATTAAATGAATGTATTTTATATACACTTTCACTTATGCATATATTTTACAATTAAAACAAAACAAAACCCAGAGCCCTGGCCAGGTGGCTCTGTTGCTTGGAGCATGGTCCTGTACACAAAAAGGTGGCAGGTTCAATTCCCGGCCAGGGCATATACCCAGGTTTCAGGTTTGATTCCTGGTAGGGGTCTGTGCAGAGGCAACAGATCCATGTTTCTCTCTCTCACTCTCAAATAAATAAAAAAATAAGAAAACTGCACGAGGTAATGACAGTTTAGCCAGATATCAATACATTTCTCATTAGAAAATACTTATGCTGTGAATCTTTCACCTCCACTGTTTGTTTTGGGCGAGTGAGCATCACCATTCAACGATGGCGCCGAGGTCAGTAAGCACATAAATGCCATCAGACTTGTAGCAGTTCAGCCTTCAATGAACCAGCAGTGATCCTGTATATTTTTTAATTTCAGACACTAAACATCGTTCTTTTGCTGTTCGGGACAAAAAATATTACTACTCATTTTGAGTGATTAGAATATGAATGGAGAAATTTTGTTTTTCTAAAACATACTTTTGCATTTGAGGCAAAAAAAAAAAAAAGGTACTTTATCTCCCAAAATAAAATCTTCATAACCATCAATTTATTTTAAGCGATGTTTATTAAAACTTTAGAATCAGAAGGGAGGCACAAAGGCAACATCCGTTAGTGAGGACTAGGAATAATGGAAAGAACACGAAAAAAAGAATGCAAAGCTTTGAAAGAACAGCTTATTTTCCGTTAAACTCTAATCATACACATTGTTCTTTCAGAAATATAAGTTGCACAACATGCATAATATAATCCAACTTTTATTAAAAGTATAATTACATACTACATATTTGTGGACATAGAAAAGGGTTAGAAAGGATAAACATCCAACCGCCTTAAAATCTAGGGGGTATAAGAGGTGGTGTGACTTCTGAAATTTGCTTTATAGGATTCTGACAAGTCAGAATTATTTTCCAACATGTGTATGCTTCCTTTGTAAATCCTTTAAAGAGCTAATGAAATGTTAATTTTTTTAAAGGTTCCATGAGGGCAAAGCTGCAAATTAACCAAATTTCATTTTAGCTACAAATCACAGAAAAATTCTGAAAGGATAAAAGAAAGTCATGGACCCCCATGAAGATGTATTTTTGGAAAATATTTTTTAAAGCTGATCAGTAAGATGAGTATTTGGAAGAACTGGCTTTCTAACTCCACTGAACAACTATCATACACCAAAATACAGAATTGGGTCAGAAGTTCTAATATTGGAAAAACACAAATGTATTTTTGGGAAAAGAATTAAGCAGGAAGGGTCACTCAATAAAAACAAGCCTGAGTTATCAGTGAGCATCCTTGAACTTTGGTCACAGCGCCACTGGAACACCCCTCCCCTTCATACATTCCAACACACTGAGGAAATGTGAAAACCTGCCCTTCGCACACAAGGCTACTGGGCTGAGATCAAAGCCCAGGCCCCGAGAGCAAGTAAGGGGAAACTTCACGTGGAGCACAATGATGCACCACCTGACTTTCTCCCAAGGTCACTCCAGAACTTATAAAAAACTGTTCACCGTGCTTCTGTTGTTTGTTAATTGGGGTTTTCAAAAGTACTATATGCGGTGGTTCCAAAATTTTGATTTTATAAAGAAAAGAAAAAACATTAACTAAAAAATTTGGGTGAATTTTAGAATTAAAAAAAATTTTTAAATATATAGAATTGTTGTCTTTGTATTTTACCATTTCCTTAAAAAGGGACATTAACACTTCAGAAGGAGGAAGGATTTACTCCCAGGGCCAATACCATCCACAGGCCAGAAACTCTGAGCAGCCAAGTCATTATATCAACTCAGTAGATTCCAAAAAAGCTAACAACACCTACTCCTGATTTTTAAAACAAAAACCTTCCAATAAAAATTAAAATGATTCTTGCTGAGTATCACAAAGAACATCTGAAAACAAGGGCAAATACAACTGCTACATACTCAGCATGCTTTTACATTTAGTTTGCATTTTTGTCTTTTTTTCTTATTTTAGTTTGTACATTTTTAAAATGTATTTTTATTGACTTCAGAGAGAGGAAGGGAGAGGGAGAGAGACAGACAGAAACATCAATGATGAGAGAGTCATAGATCGGCTGCCTCCTGCACACCCCCTACTGGGGATCAAGCCCGCAACCCGGGCATATGCCCTGCCCAGGAATCGAACCATGACCTCCTGGTTCACAGGTCAACCCTCAACCACTGAGCCACGCCGGCTGGGCTAGTTTGTAGTTTTAAAAGGACTTGCAAAAGAAGCACATGAATGTACCTGAAAATGTTGGTAAAATGGGCAATTTTTAAGGAAAACTATTCTTTGAAAACCTGAACAAACAACAACATACAAATAGACAAAATTATAAAAGCAAAGAACTATGCTCAAAAAAGGTACAGGATCAGACAAACTCACAGTCCAAGTTATTCCCTAACCATTCCGGTAGAAATGGGAAACAGGAAACCTTCCCTATTCCTCCTGGTAAAACTGACAAATTAACAAAGAAAGCCCAAGAGAAGAAAACTGTATGTTAACCTCACTTGCCATTTCTAGATTATTTTTTTTAACTTTTGTGAATTTGACATGTAAAGAATGATATCTGGTTTCAATCTTGATTTCTTTGATCCATATAACTATAGTTCTCATGAACTGTATGCACCTTTTCTCCATTTTTCAGTAGGTATGGTTTTTTCTTGTATGGTTTGTAAGAGCTCCTTGTAAATTAAAGACATTAACCTTGTGCGGTGCTACAAACATTTTCACCAGAAAAAGCAAATGCTTTTGCCATTCTGTTTATAAAGGATACTTTTTAAGAATCTCTCTGATGTTAAATCTAAAGTATCTTTTTGTAATTTCTTCTATCACTTTTGTGCTTTCAAAGCCCCTCCCTATTCCAAGATCAGAGAAATATTCACCATCATTTTCAGCTCGATGTTTTTTGGTCAAAATCATTTAAAAATTATTAGTGGCCATCCTTTTTAATATGCATATCCAATAAAATCATTGCTTTAATAAAACAGATGAGTATAATTATATTCACCTTAGTTGTAGAACAAGTAAGTGTCCAATATTTGAGGACTAGCTAAATTATAACAGTAAAATACTTTATCATAAGATACTACAGCCCAGCCGGACGTGGCTCAGCAGCTGAGCATCGATCTAGGATCCAGGAGATCGCGGTTCAATTCCCGGTCAGGGTACATGCCAGGGCTGTGGGCTCGATCCCCTGTCGGGGGTGTGCAGGAGGCAGCCGATCAATGACGACTCTTTCATTGTTGATGTTTCAACTCTCTCCCTCTCCCTTCCTCTCTCTGCGATCAATAAAGATATATTGGAAACAAAAAATACTACAAAGCCATTCTATAGTACACTATCTGGTCACATGCAGAAAGTCATAATCTGTTACTAAGTGGGGAAAAAAAGCTAGAACATCTCCATTTATATAAAAACTACACTTATTTGGCCCAGACAAGCTAGACACCCAAAGGTTAAGAGTAATACTGCCCTGGCCAGGTTGCTTGGTTGGTGGAGCGTCCCATGCACCAAAAATACTGTGTGTTCAAATCCCAATCAGGGCACATAGCTAGGATACAGGTTTGATCCCCAGTTGGGGCAAGTAAGGGAAGCAACCAACCAATGTTTCTCTCTCACATCAATGTTTCTCTTTCTCTAAAATCAATGAACATATCTTCGGGTGAGGGTTTAAAAAAACCAACAAAGTAATTCTCCCTAGGTGTCAGATTATAGGTGTCTTATTTCTTTCTGTTGTTCTGTTTTATATATTACTAATGAACATGTATTATATTTGTGATTAGAAAAAAAGTTTAGCCCTGGCTGAGTAGCTCAGTCGGTTAGAGCGTTGTCCCAATAGGACAAGGTTGCAGATTCAGTCCCCAATCAGGGCACATATAAGAATCAACCAATGGGGTGGGAAGAGATTAACCAAAGAACTTATATGCATGACCCATGGGCACAGACAAGTGTGGTGAAGGCCTGAGGGGGGATGGGGGTGCAGTAGAAGAGGTCAATGGGGAAAAAAAGATGACATCTGTAATACTTTAAACAATCAAGATAAATTTAATTTTTAAAAAAAGAATCAACCAATGAATGCATAAATAAGTAGAACAACAAATCGATGTTTTTCGCTGTTTCTCAAATCAAGTAAATAAAAAAAGAAAAAGTCTGAAATTCATAAATACATACATAATACAAGTCACTAAAAAGAATTTTGCCCATATGCTTAACTTGCAACTGTCTTTCAAAAAAAAATTAAATGCCTTTCCTTCACGTAACATATTTAATCCCATATTACAAATAGGATAATAAACATTTAATTCAAGAAAAGTGGGGGCTTCACCAATCTTCCTAATTACCTGAGGATCTAGGAGTAATATCTGATTATATTCCTGGCAAAATGACCAAGTTAAACATGCAACCCAATGACAATTATCCGTGGTAGTAAGTCAAACCCTGCTAACATAAACGGTTCCATTTCTCCCTTAATAAACTGTACCTTAGCATGTGAACAAACACTGTTGAGTACAACAAAGGTGAGAAGTCTATTTTAAATGTGCTCATCCCAAAACTTCCTAAAACCTTTCTAAAATGTCTAGGAATGATCACGACCGTACGATAATCAGATTAAAGTGACTGGATATCAGAACTTTGAACTCAAAACCAGGGAAGACCTGGAGATGGACATGCCAGAGCTCCAGGGAAGCTACTTCTCCCAGACTGTCCCCACTGTCTGACCCAGCACCCTGCCTGAGGACAGGGCTCTATAAAGATGGGTGGGAGAAAGAACACAAAGGGTTTAGAAATCTGGAAGCCCCACCCTCCAAGGGCAGTAGGGGACAAAGAGAGGAAGCAAAGATTCCACCCAGTTGAAGGTAGCTGGAGAACCAGAATCCAGACCCATCTAATTTTTCTTTTTAATCCTCAAACAAGGACATGTCTTTATTAATTTTAGAGAGAGGGAGAGGGGGAGAGAGAGAGAGAAACATCATGTGAGAGAGAACCATAGATTGGCTGCTTCCCGCACACAATCCAAACGGGGATCAAACACACAGCCCAGTTATGTGCCCTGATCAGGAATCAAACCTGTTACCCTTCGGTGCACTGGATGACAGCTCCAACCAACTCAGCCACACCGGACAGGGCCCATCTCATTTATTAGAAACTGTAGAGAGAAAAATGGTGCCAGGAAATGCACAGAAAGTATTAGTGCCTACTCCCTGTGGAGTGCTACACGAATTATTAAGTTTCCCACCCATAACCTAAAAAACTAATGAGCCCTAAAGTCTACTTAGGACAGGTATTTCCAGAAACTGGAAACACAAAGGAAAACCCCCTCCTTTTTTTTTTGCAAAAACCTAAAGGATATAATTAGAATGAGTCACTAAAAGCTATTCTCTGAGTTTGATGCAAATTTTATTTTTTAGTTCTACTGGAGGAAAAATAAGAAATTAAGGCACAAGAGTTCTCTATCAACCCAGAAGAGTCATCATATGTGCCCAAAGGGAAACGCAGTAAACACCAAAAGTATCCAAGCCTAAAACCTGAGTGGAAAGCTTGTAAATGACACCTACCGTCCCTTTCTGACTGTTTAGAATAGCACCCAGCTTCCATGCCATCCCACTTAAAGTTCCAGTTTATAGGGTTTATGATGTGAAAAATCTTCAAGTTCAAATGTTACTTTAAAATTCAAGTTCAAAGGTGGCAGCTGATTATTCCAAGCATATTTTAGTAGACAAACAGATCTGCAATCTAAAAAAAATTTAGCCCTTGCCTGGCCAACATGGCTCAGCGGTTGAGCATCGACCTAGGATCCCGGAGATCGCAGTTCGATTCCGGGTCAGGGCACATGCCCGGGGTTGCAGGCTCGATCCCCACCAGGGGGCGTGCAGGAGGCAGCTAATCAATGATTCTCATCATTGATGTTTCTATCTCTCTCTTCCTCTCCCTTTCTCTCTGAAATCAATAAAAACGTATTTTTTAAAAATTTTTACACAAACAAGTTGTAATAGATTTTTATTTGTCTCTTAGAAATATGTTTCCTTTGAAACTTTAAAGTTTGAAAAATGAGATATTTATTTTGAAAACTAAACTAAAAGAAAATGACCTACAAATAAATCTTAGTTCTCGAATATATCATAAACTACAAGACAAAATGGGGAAAATATTTGTAATGTTTATTAAAGTACCAATATCCTTGATATACAAAATTGCCAGGAAAGAAATGAACACAAAAATAGAAAAACTGCTAAAGAAAATAAATATACCAAAGTATAAATGGCCAAAATCTCATTTAAAATGTTCAACTCACTAGTTATCAAAGAAAAGCAAAATAAACACAATGATTCTATTCTTCCCCCAAGTGGGTAAAAAAAAAATTTTTTTTAATATAGCATAATTGCCAGTGTGTTAACAAAGTAAACAAAACATAGAATAATCAATGAGTAAAATAAGTATATAAGTGCTTTCACCACAATTCTAATATTCCTTAATAGTCTAATACAGGATACCAGTCCCACTTCTAGATATTTTTCCATCCGGTAAGTTTAATCTTAATTGTAACCAATAGCTTCTGTGGTCTATTTTTTTGTAATTGATTGATTTCAAAGAAAGAGGAAGGGAGAGAAAGAGAAAAAACACAGATTTATTGTTCCACTTATTTATGCACTCATTGGTTGATTCTTGTACATGCCCTGACTGGGGGTTGAGCCCACAAGGTTGGGGTATCGGGACCATGCTCTAACCAACCTGGGCAGGGCCGCTTCAGCGTTCTTTATATGACAACCCCTAAAATAGCTGTGAATTTCCTGCATGTTCTTCTCAAATAACTCCATTTCCTAATAAGCGAAATAGCAGAAGATATAAAAATTCCTAAGAAATGGCAGACACTCTCTAGGGACTTCGCTTTATCCTTGCTCTCTCTGGAGACCAGGGACAGCTACACTCGCCCAGGATAAAGTCAACAGCAAAATACTTTCTTTCCCTTGAGAATAATGTCAGTGATTGTATTACATGAAGAGGAAGTGCACTGAACTCTCTAATACAGTCTTCACCAAAGGTTTCACACGTGAGGATCAACAGCTAGCAGTATGCATGTTTCCATCCCACAGTATGTTCAGTCAACTATGCACAGGCTTTAAAAGCAGTATCTGCATTTTAGTTCATTTAATGCAATGGTTCTCAACCCTATCTGCAAACTGGAATCACCTGGGAGATTTTTAAAAACCCCAGTGCTTAGGCTGAATTCTGATCAACTATACCCAAGTCTCTAGGATGAGAGCACAGGACCACTGGCTTGAAGCATGATTTTCAAACAATAAATAATGACCCAGGAGAGTGAATAGAGAAATCAATTCAGTGGGCTGGGACTAGCAATATTTTAATTAATAAACAAATAAATGGGATGGAGCAGACTTGAGTAGGCTAGAAGAAAATATCAGAACACATTGCTCCTAGTGTGAATACTGTCTCATGTAAATTCAGTTAAAAACATGTAATTCTTGGCAATACTACCCAGACTGAACTACAGATTCAATGCAATTGCTATCAAAATCCCATTTGCCTTTCTGGCAAAAATTGACAAACTGATCCTAAAATTCAAAAGGAAATGCAAAAATCCCAGAATAGCCAAAACCTTGAAAAAGAAGAAAATTGGGGGACTCACACTTTCCAATTTCAAAACTTAACACAAAGCTATAGTAATTAAGACAGTGTAGCCCTGGCCGGGTAGCTCAGTTGGTTAGAGTGTCATCCCAATATGACAAGGTTGTGGGTTCAATTTCTGGTAAAGGCACATACAGGAATCAACCAATGAATGCATAAATAAGTGGAACAAATCTCTCTCTCGCTCTCTCTCCCCCACCCTTCCTTCCCCTCCCTCCCTCATTCCTCTCTCTCTAAAATCAATAAATAAAAAAAGAAAAGAAAAAAGACAGTGTACTTACTGGTATAAGAATAAACAAATAGATCAATGGAAAAGAACTGAGAATCCAAAAATAAACCTTAACATTTATGTCACATGATTATTATCAAGTGGTTTTTGACAGGGGTGAAGAACAGTCCTTTTCAACAAATGACACTGAGACCACTGGAAACCCACAGTACAGGAATTAAGTTGGGCCCCTACCTCACACTACACACAAAAATTAACTCAAAGTGCATCAAAGACCTAAATCTAAGAGATAAGACTATAAAACTCTTAGAAAAAAACATAGGAGTAAATCGTTGTGACCTTGGCTCAGGCAATGGTGTCTTAGCTAGGACATCAAAAGCACAAACAACAACAAAAGATATAGATAAATGGAACTGCGTCTAAATTTAAAATTTTTGTGTTTCAAAGGACATCAGAAAGTGAAAGACAACCCATAAAAGGGGAAAAATTACTTGCAAATTATATATCAGAGACTGGTATGTAAAATATATTAAGAAATCCTACAACTCAACAATAAAAAAATAATAACCCAATTTAAAAATGGGCAAAAGCTTTGTACAGACATTTCTCCAAAAACATACAAATGGCCAGTAAGATGAAAAGATGCTCCACCTCATTAGTCATTAGGGAAATGCAAATAAAACCACAAGGAGATCCCACTTCATATTTACTAAGATGGCTATACTAAAAAAGACAGACAATGGCACCACTTGGTAAGGATGCAGAGAAACTGGAACAATCATACTTTACTGATGCACCGCTTTGGAAAAATTTAGTAGCTCCTCGGAATGGTAAACACAGAATTTCCATATAACCTATGTAATTCCACTCCTTGATATTCACCCAAGAGAACTGAAAACATGATCACACAAAAACATATACACGAACATTTACAGCAGCATTATTCATAATAGCTAAAATGCAAAACCACCCAAGTGTCCACCAACCCAAGTGTGGCTAAACAGAATGTGGTACATACTACACGGGTAAATAGTAAACACATTATGCTCAGTAAAAAGCTAATCAAAGAAAGATCACATATACTGATCCTATTATATGAAATGTCCGGATAATGCAAATCCACAGAAATAGTATAGAGTCATGACTGCCAGAGGCTGAGGGGAGGGAAAATGAGGAACGACTGCTATTAGGCACGGGGTTTCTTCTGGGGGCGATAAAAGCATTCTGAAATTAGATAATGTGATGATTACAGAACTCGGTGAATATACTAAAAACAACTGAAGTGTATCCTTTTAAAGGGTGGATTTTATGTTACGTGAATTATATCTCAATAAAGCTTTTTTCCTTTTAAGGTTATTTGTGTCAAGAGCCCCCTCCCCTGTCGTTCCCACAGAATGTCATGTGGCTGGTTCCTTTATCATAGGATAGATGAATAAATAATCTTTCCATCTCAAATGCTTTACCTCAGAGCCATGTAGTTCATGACCAGATTGCAAAATCAATTTAAGGTATCACACCTAATTTTTTTTTTCATAAAATAGGAATAGAAAATACCCGAATACAGAGCTTATAAGGTTATGTGTGAATTTTGTAGAACTGTTTTTAAGACACACACACACTGATGTGTGTGTGTGTGTGTGTGTGTGTGTGTATACCAATGAAAAGTAAGTGAATTAAAACAAACCCTGGGAAGTACATTTTAGGAGTTGACCAACAACTATTCAAGAAACAAAACAATAAGTACAAGATTTCAGAGTTGAAAACAAATTGTAAGAGTTGAAGCCACTTTGGAGCATCACCCTAAGCACTGAAATAAACACTAGAAAAAGCAATTGGACCCATGTCTGTTTTTATTGGTCAACTGAAACAATAAGATTCCAAACACCATGTACCTACCTCCCAGGGCATCTGAAACGTAAAGAGGAACCTCCTGCTCCCACCACATTCGACGCCCCTGCTGGGAGCATCTACAGCAGATCCAACTGGGAACCCAAAGAGACAGGGTACAAACACCACACTCTGCAGCCACCATTTAAAACAGGGGAAATGCAGGGCCTGAGCTCCCGCTGGGTGTCAGGAAGCAGGTGTGAAAAAGGAGAACTTGAACAGAAAGGGCGAAGTCCGCACCACTGGCCTGTTCAGTTTATCTTCACAGGGATGAGAGAATAAAGGAAGAGAAAGAACCCACACAACTCCTGGGGGCAAGAACACTGCCAGAGATTGTGGGTCAGAATCCCTGACACAAACGAAGACAGCGGCTGCACAACACAACAGTGTGGCTAGAAAACAGAAGCCCTTGGGATGAACCCGAAGGAAAGATATAACTCATGTAATTCCTCCTGGCAAGAAACTTGAGGTCATCCTAAAATCAACAGAGAAACTGGACTTACTTGGGAAAATTACCACAATAACAGGGACAGATGCTATCAAGAATTTCTGCAGTATACAAAATGCCAGGGTCAATGTCAAGGTGACAAAGTTTGTTCATTCAAAAACACCATATATAATACTGTAATTTAGTGAAAAAGATATTGAAAATAGGGCACTTCTTAAATATCATTAAAGATTATATACAATAAAAATTGGAACATTTAAAACTGTTCTGTATAATTATTTTAAAAATGATCATTTGCAGCTACTATGGTTACTAAGAAACTCAAGAGCATCAACTGAAAAGCAAGACTAATAGAGTTTAGTTAGGTAGCATAGCAGACAGTGTTATTTCACTTTCCTCATGGGCATACAAAATGACTCCGTTTCCCATCCCCCTTGCACCTAGGATGGGGCCAACAGACTGGGGAAAATACCACTACTTCTAAGCTTGGCCCATAAAAACATCTTCCCTGCACAAAATTCCATGGCAAACTTAGAGGCCACAGTCAGTTGTGTTTTAAGATGGAAGGAGCCTGGTTCCCCAACTCAACACTTAGTGGGGAGGAATCACCTAGAAAAATGTGAGCAAGAAATAAATTTTTATTTTGTTAGGACACAGATTTTGCTAGCTTAACTACTCTGAATAATACAGTTAGGAAATAGCGTATGTAGCAGGAAGGGAGGAGCAAAGGGAAATAATCTCATTCTAAATAGCAAATATTTTTAAATGAAGAGCAATAAACAAGTAACCTGTAGACTATATACTAGAAAAAAATCTAGAAAAATGAGAGAGATAAAAAGACCTGCATAGCCCTGGCTGGTATGGCTCAGTTGACTGGAGCGCTGTCCCATGCACTGAAGGGTAATTGGTTCGATTCCTGATCAGGGCACATACCCAGGTTGCAGGTTCGATCCCCAGTCAGGGCAAAGTCAGGTTGCACACGGGAGGCAACCTATTAATGTTTCTCTCTCATATCTATATTTCTCTCTCTCTCTCCCCCTCTCCCTTCCTCTCTCTCTCTAAAATCAATAAAAACATATCCTCAGGTGAGGATTAAAAAAAAACAAAAAACCCTGCATAAATCAAAAGATTTGTTTGTGACCCAACAATTCACAATTTACTTAATTTATTTAATTCAGATAGAGGAAGGGAGAGGGAAAGAATCATCGATTGGCTGCCTCCTGCCTCCTCCTACTGGGGATCAAGCCCACAACTGGGGCATGTGCCCTGACCAGGAATTGAACCAGGGACCTCTTGGTGCACATGTTGAGCAACACCACTGAGCAACACCAGCCAGGCCAAACAATTCAGTATTATAAAGATGATAAGTCTCCCCAAAATAACTTAAACATTTAATGAAATTACCCATTAAAAGTTATTTTGAAACCTTAAACTGAAAAATACTGGGTAGGGGAAATTGAGCATAGGCACTATCAGATAGATAGTAAAGCCTACTATAAAGTGATTATAATGATGAAAATAGCAAGGTTATGGCAAAGAAATAGATAAATGGAATAAAAGAGTAAGTCCCATGACAGATCCAAAGATTCAGCACATGATTAAGGCGCTATTTTCAGTTAATAAATGGATGACTTTAATGAATATATGGTGACGGGGTAAATGTAGAGGATAAGATCATCTTTACTTCACATACGAACAGATTGATTACATAGCTAATTTCTCTTTTTTTAACCAAGAAAAAGCCCAGCCAGAGTGGCTCAGTTGGTTGAGCATCATCCTGTGCACTGAAGAGTTGCCGGTTCGATTCCTGGTCAGGCCACATGCCCAGGTTGACGGTTTGATCCCCCGTCAGAGATCTCTCTCTCTCTCTCTCTCTCTAAGCATGTCCTCAGGTGAGGATTAAAAAAAAAAAAAGAAAATACAGGCGAATATTTATAAAATCTTGGAGTAGAAAGGCATGGGGGAAAAGACTGACAGATCTGAATTCAAAGCACAGAACAAATATTTGCAACTTACGACCACAAATACAAAATCTTAAAAGCCTGCTTCTCAAACTCAGTGAAAGCCGGATCAAATACAACATACCAATCACATCGACTTTACTCAAAGATTAAGGAGGAAAAATGTTTCGTATGAAACCAAGCACTGATGTTTTTGGAACAGAATTTTAAAATTCACATTATTTTTAGGTGAAACAGAAGTGGCATGTTTATAACCCTCCCTAACACTTCAAACTATGCATATATCCCCCCATACCATACATTTGTGAAATAATTTGTGAAGCTATGTCTTAATATATAAAGGGTTCTTAATAATGAAATAGCACTGATCACATCTATTACCGTGAGGCAGGGGTAAGCAAACTTTTTCTATAAAAGGCTGGATAGCAAATATTTTAGGCTGCCAGGTCAAATGGTCTCTTGAATGGGCACGGCTGTGTTCCAATAAAACCTGATTTACAAAAACAGGTGCTGGGAGTTCTCTCACCAGCAGCACCCTCATCACCTGGGACAGGTTAGAAATGCAAATTACCAGGGCCCCCAAACCTTCTGAATAAGAAGCTCTCCGTTGAGATCTATCATGTTAGACAAGGAAGAGGCTGTACCCCCTGCCAGGTGATTTGTCTTTGGAGAGAGCAAAGGATTTGAGCCAGCACTGCAGAGCGGAAAAGAAAACCAAACCACATATGAGGACGAAACCCCAACTACAGTGGAATGTATGAAAATCAAGTTTCCAGCAGTGCTTTCCATCAGAAATGGGGAGACCAGTCAAAGACTCAGAATGCCAAGACCTCTCCCTGTGAAGTGCTGGTCCAGAATGAAAAAGTTAAGGCAGGTAGAATTAAACAAAGCCGGTGGTGTGTGTGCTTGCTTGAACAAGGAAAAGCCACATCAAAGACAGAAAAAGGTGAATGTGTTGGGGAGGAAGGCTGTGGAAGGTTCTTACAGGAACAAATGGAGGAACAAAGGACTCAAGGTGCAGAGAGGCAAACACAGTAGCCAGCAATGCACAACAGAAGGGATAATAGGAAGGCAAGAGAAAGAGAGACTAGTCCTGCTCTCCTTCAGCCCTCAGCCTCCTCCCAATCTACCCTCCAAGCTGCTCCGGAGAGTTTTCTACAACCCACATCCTAACAGGTTACACTTCCCTCAAGAAATCTTTCCGTGGCCTTCCAGACAAAATTCAAGCCCCACAATATAGTGTCAACAGAACTTTATGCTCTGTATACCCTTTCCATGCACCATACCCTCAACCTCCCTCCAAGCATCCTGACAGTCAACCCCTCTTACATGCCTCTCCACTTCTGGTCACGCTGTTCCTTCCACCTGGAATGCCACCTTCCCCAGCCCACCCCTACCTCCAGTCCCAAGTTCTTGAAAAGCATCCTGGAACATAAAGGCACAGACAGCATGATTAAAGTCTAATTTGGAGCTTGACAATCAGGCCAGCCTGGGGTCAAACTCTGACTCTGCCACTTGGCAGCACTATAACCTTGGGCAAGGTGTTGTCCTTCCACCAAACCTCACCACCCTCAGCTGTAAAATGGGAATAGTAATAACTGCTCCACAGAACTGCTGTGATTAAATGACTTCAGAGACACAGCAAGTGCCGGCAGAGCACCTAGCACGCACCTAATGCTGGCTTCTCTGCCCTCTTCTATACCAACAGGAACTTAAAAACCCAGACAAGACCTGGCAATAGTGTTCTATCATTGAGGGCCCCATGGATTACTGGAGCATAAAGAGCAGAATTCAAGACCCAGGCGTTAACTTAGAAGTTAACCAAGCTCTGTTCCCTTGCTGATAAAATGCAGACCAGAACCACCTTGCCTGCCAATTATTAGGACAAAAACAATGATGACCTCAAGTGCCCAGTATATAACTGATGCCCACTGGCACCATCATTATTGCATTGGCACTATCATATAGGGTTGTCTAGTCTTTCTTGGTCTAGTCCCTCTATTGCTTGAAGAGGCTCCTAGGGAGAAAAAGTGCATCTTTTAAACTGTTCTCATATTCACCTTAGAAGATGTAAGGATTCAACTCTGTAAGGCTCACATACATATGAAAGAGAGAGGTGACCTTCTGGTTGGATGAGCCTCTACTGCACTCATTGAGATGCCCCAGGATAACTGAAACAAGAAAGCCTGAGGATAAGCTGCTTTGGGAGACACTACAGAAAGAGCCCGTGAGTGAAGAAGGCTTTCCTGACCACTCATCAAAGAAAGCCATGGTTTGGGGTGGCCAGGCAAGCAGAGGTCCCTCCCCACTGAAGGAGAAAACTGAAGAACTCAAGACTGCAGAGAGAAACAATGAATAAGGAAAAATCTCAGTGAAAATGATGGCAAATAGGGAGAGGCTGTGAGCTACAATCTAAAGTTGCTGAAAAGTTCACAGCAGTGAGAACACTTGATATAAGTTATACACTGTTCACGACCACACCCATTACACTCAAATGCTTAGGTATTTCTTTACAGAGTACATATGTGAATCATGTCTACCACACTCCCTGGGATTCAGGAACTTGTAAAGGGTCATTTTTGATAAGTCCAGATTTTTGCTTTTTGTGCTATCTTTAGATTCTAGGCTGCATAACATTTAACACCACTAAATAGTACAAAAAATAGTTAATGAATAAATGAGTAGGTAGAACTCTCCGTGGAGTAAATTTTTACAGGGGAACTTAGAGGCCACACTTAGCCCTAAGTCTGGGGGGCTTGCCTTAGGTCAGGGGCAAAAATTAAGACAAAGGACAATAAGACATTCCCAAGAAGACTTACATTTCCATGGAAAAGGACCTCCCCAACACATCTGTCCATCTTTTACTACTGTATTTGGGTATGTCAGGTTGGCATGACAACTTAACATGCCCTAAAATGGCTCCATGGCCCTGGCCAGGTAGTTGTTAGAGTGTCATCCTGATACGCCAAGGCTATGGGTTCGATCCACAGTCAGGGCACATATAAGAATCAACCAACGAATGCATCGGTGGTAGAACAGCAAACTGGTGGTGTTTCTCTCTCTCTCCCCCTCCCTCGAAAATAAATAAATAAATAAATAAATAAATAAAGCTGCTCCATGAGCATCTCAGTTAATGGCTCTTTTGCTCTAGGTGCTCAGGTAAGAAACCTTGGCATTGCCCTCAACTCTTTCTCAACCCCTACATCTGGTCCATCAGCAATCTCCTCAGACCCATGTCAAAAGGGGATTACTTCTCCCCACCTCCCCATTTCCAAACCCCAATCTCCCTGGTCTGACTCACCACCCTCAACTCTGTACTAGCAGGTAGTTCTGCTGCCCTACTCAGCCTTTCTGCCTTCAGTCTGTTCTCACACAGCAAGAACTGCTAAAAGCTAAGTCAGTCCACATGACTCCTCTACTCAAAACCCTCCAACGGCTCCCACCACCCTCTCAAAGTAAAATCTACAGGCCTTTACCATGTTCCACATGGCCTTACATGATCCAACTCCCACTGCTGTCTTCCTCCTGCCTCAGGGCCTTTGCATCTGCTGTCTCCCCCTTGAGTATGCTCTTCCCCCAACTATGACTCACTTCTCCCACATCTTCACTCAAGGATGACTCAGGCCTTCCCCAGCTACCCTTCCTAAAAGTTCAGCTCCCACCCCAACACTTAATACCTCCAATCCTGCCAGATTCTACTTCAGAGCACAAAGTCTGTCTGCCTCCCCACCAGTGTGTGAGCTCCATGTGGGCAGGGAATCTCCATGCAGCATCCAAAGTACCAAAAACACTGCCTGTCACACAGCAGTCTCTCAATAAATGCATTAAATGTGTGAAAGGCATATAAAAAGTATAAGCTGCAAGCAGGCCTCAATTACTGGAGAGCCAACAATCTAGAACCTGTGACAAAATAACAGGCTAGAAATAGCAAAGCCAGGGAGAAAATGAAGAGAGTGTCATAAAGCACACAAAGGGCCTGTATAAAACCCATGACAGTAATGCACAGCTTAACCTGGAGCAGGATCGTTCCCTAGCAAAGGAATAAAAGAAAGTGGAGAGATGCAGCCCTCGGAGGAGAGAGAATACCTGGAAGAACAGCAGGGAGTGAAAATGAATTAATGAGGTTATCCAGCTTTGGGATTAGTGTGCTGGGAGTTTTACAGGCAAGCCTGGAAAAAGGTCATAGAAGAACTATAAAATGTTTAAAATTTAAAAGCCTAAGAGGATTAAATAAAAACACGTTTTTAAAAAGCTTTCATTTACAAGTACAAAGCACTATATAACTGCAAATTATAACTGCTGACTTTTAACTCCCTTAACCAAAATGAGAAAATTCCCTAAGGTACCAGTGGTGCCAGAAATTAGTCCCTCAGTGGATCTCAGGCTTGTCTGTAGAGACACTGAAGAAGGTGACAATAGCCAACTCAGGATTTCCAAAATCCAACAAACCAGACCTTAAGCTCCTTGAGGGCAAAAGATTAAGTTTTATCAACAATGATTTGATCAACAGCATCTGGCACCAAATTAGTGTATGGACTGATGGGAGGCTACACATGAGCTAACTCCTGGGCATCTAATTCATTTCTGCAATGCTGAGACAAGCAGAATAGGGAAACTGAGACAGAAAGTAAATGGGCCAAGCAGTTTACAGCCATCTAATAAATCACAAAATCCTATCTTCTGTAACCAAGGACACTTAAGAGTAAATGGTTTACAATTCTCCCCAACCAGAGCATAAATAGCTTAAATCACCCTAATCAGGAGATAGTAGAAATTGGTGCCATTTGCCAACCACACCCAAGGACAGAAGAAGTTAAGGGAAAAAATCTCGTTTTGCGTATCAGCATAAAACTGATAAATATTATATTTAGAGCCGTCCCTAAGACCAACCCTAAAGTCCTAGCCTTTATAAACCCTCAAAATGAAGGTCCCAAAGCTTGATCTGCCTCCCAAGAGCATGCCCAAGCCCTCCCCTCCCCCTCTTCTTGGCCCCCCCAGGCATGCATCTCCTAAACTCTAAGGGACCCCACCAACGCTGGCAACCAGGGAGCAATAGGCAGTGGCAGCTAGTCCTGCAGCTAGTCCAGGTCTAACCCCTGACCCTGACCCAAGGTTCCCTTTTTTTGACATCTTAGCAAAAGCAGCCCAGCCTAGGCTCAATTCCCTGCCTACTTTCTCTCCTGTTGCTTCTATCATAGACCCTTCCTTGTTTCACTGTCCCAACTTTAAAAAACATCCTCTAAAAAATCACCTGGACTTGTGTTGTGAAATCTTTCCTGCAGGAAGTCAAGAACCCACAGGCTACCGGCGTTGGCACACCCACTCAGGGCCAGGTCCCCCTTCTGGTAGCAATGCTAAGTCCACTAACCTTTGCTACACAAACAGGATAGGGAGTGTAGCATGAATCCTGGAAAAATCCTCTCCAGTATCCCAGGCAAGGACTTTCATGAGCATTTTTGAAACTTAAAAGACATTAAACCTCAGCTTAATTACCTGTGTCACAGTCAGAAAATACAACTGCCACTGGACCATATGAAATAAAAAGAAACTGTCAATACAAAAAGTTATTGAAATATCTAGTTTCTTTAAAAAAAAAAAAAAAAAATCACTCCCCACTCCAAGCAGAAGAAACCAAAAGAAAGATGCCCTGGTATTCAAAGAAAGAAGCCATTTTGGAGAAGGAAATAGTCTAGAAAGCAGATAACTCATGCTAGAGCTGTCAGGTGAAACAGGTAGCAGGCTGGACAGACCCGCTTGCCTCCTTTTATCTAGCAGGTGTGCCATGAGGGTTTACACTGTGCATGCCCACTGCTGGCCTTTTACAAGGTCGGTGCCCAAAAGCTATTAAATTTTGGATGAGTGAAGAGACACCACTAGTAATAGGTTCACAAGTAATCCTGACTGAGTCTACCAACCATAACCCAGTACATAATTTTTTTAGCTGAAAGGCCCTTTATAAATCCCACCAGAATCAGGGGCCAGGCAGGCAAAGTCCAGGGAGGTGAAGGGCAGGGGTCAACTTCTGGAAAAGGTGAGGCCCCTGTCTAACAGCATTCAAATGCAAAAACATAATTTAAAATGCTCCAGAAGCCCAGGTTCTAGCCTGCGGCTTTAAAGAGGAAGAAACTGGCTGAGGGAGGTCACATGGCCAACTAATGACAGCTCAAAACAGACTGTCTCGGGACTCCCGGTCCCACGTCCTCGCACATCCCCGGCCTTCTCTGCACATGGATGACCCCAATGTCAGCGGGGACAGCATCTTCCCCCTCCCCTCTCCCAGCACTGCCGGAATAAAAGTAGCAGCTACTGCTAACGCCCCAGAACCCAGAAATCCCTTATGAGTGACTTTCTTCCACCTGCAGTTGCCCTCATTTACCCTTTGCCCAGCTAATCAAGAATTCCCCATCAGTCATGCTTAAGCCCCCGGCCCGCAGGCCCAGTTCCTGTCAGCTACCCCTCCAAGGGGACAGATAAAGTCAAAGCAAGGAGAAAATGCTGCGCCCTTAAAGTAGTCACACTTAAATGTCAGTTTCTCTTTACAGCACCGTAGCAACAAGGGGAGCCCGCGACCCCCGGGGGCCAGGCCCAGGGAAAGGACCTGGGGTCGGAGCAGCTGCTTCCAAAATTACTGGCGCAGCCTTTGTAGGGGACAAGAAAGCAAAAATGGAAAAGGCGGCACCCCCCAGGCCCCGCTGCCCGCCGCCCCTCTGGCCGGCCCTGAACGCCGGGGGCGCCGAGGTGCCCGCACGCACCTCCTGCGGAGGAGCCAAGCAGAGCGACCCCAGGGCGCGCGGGCCGAGGGGCGGCGAGGCGGCGGCAGCGGCGGCCAGCCGCGTCCCGGAGGGACCCCCACTGGACTCCCCGCGGCGCGGCCTGAGGGCCCGTGCGCGCCGCAGCTCCGGGGCGAGCAGCGGCGAGCGTCCGGGGAGGTCGCCGGGCATCCACCAGCCCCAAGGCGACCGGCCGGGGTGGGGGCGCGCAGGCCGCGCCGCGGGGCCGGTGACAGCGCGCGGGGGCCGTGCCAGGCCGGCCTCGTGGACGCAGCGGGCACCTCGCGGCCCGGCCCGACCGGGCCGCTCAGCCCCGCGGGCTGGGCGGGGGGCGCGGCGGCCCGGCTCTCACCTGCCTACGGCTCCCCGGGCTCCGGTCCCGCCGCCGCGCCTCCGCGCCGCAGTGCCCGCCGCCGCCGCTCCTGCCTCTGGTCCCCGCGACAGCCGCCTGCAAAATGGCGCCGCGGAGGGGCGGGCCGGGGGCGGGGAGCCGGGAAGCCGCCCGCCCCCGCGCCGGCCTGGGGCCCACCTCCGCCCCGCCCACGACCCCCGCCCTGCGGCCGCCCCCCAAGAGAGAGGCTGCCCCTCACCCGGGAACGCGCCGCCAGACACCCCGGCGCCTCGTCCTCCCTCGACCCCCGCCGGCTCCTGCGCGCGCCCCCCACGTCCCTTTTCTCTCCCCCCCTGCGTGGAGCCTGCCCCCCCGCCCCTCCCCGGCACACCTGCTCCTGGGGACCCACCTGAACGCCGAGCGCTCGCCCCGAGTCTCCCCCTCCTGGTGTCCCCTCGGTGCCCTGCCCGACACTGAGCCCCGTCAGCGCTCGGCGAGGACGCTCCGGCAGCTCGCGGGGCATTTGGACTTGGCGGCGGATGTTTTAAAGCAATTTCGCCTTCCCTCCAGCTAGGCCGTCAGGTTTGCAGCCTGCTGGCGAAGGGGTCTCGGTCGGTCACACGGCGATGGCGCTGTGCACCGAGGGGGCTCGGGCTCGGGTGCCCTGGGCATGGAGCGTCACTTCAGCGCGGCTCTGATTCCGCAGGTCGGGGCGCAGCCCGAGGCGCTGCGTTTCCCAACCGCGCAGGTGATGTCCCCGGGCGCCGGCTGCCGCGGGGAAGGCGGCGGCCCCGGACCCTGAACGCGTCGCGGCCGCACCTGGAGCGGCTCCCGGGATGCAGACGGCCCCCCCCCCCAAGGCTGCTGAGGCCGGAAGTCTGGAGCGAGGCTCCAAAATGTGCGTTTCTGACAAGTTCCCGGGGGACGCGGATGCTGCGGCTCTCAGGGGATCAAACTTGGGAGCCGCGGTTGAGCAGCAGCCGAGTGCAGAGCGCCCGCCCCCGCGAACCATTAGCGCGCTGCGCGCCTTCCATCTTGAAGCGGCCGCGGTGACTGACTGGTTCCCCAGCAGCTCGTGAGAGCTGAAGACCTGTGGACGGGGCTGACCTCACGGGGGGACATCTTACCCCTGGTCTTCTGCCGTGTTACAGTCTGGGGGCTCCCTGCTATAGGTCACCCATGTCAGTGGGGGGTGGGGGATGGGGACTGCGGGAATTTTATGAAATAGGTGCGGTCTGTGTCTTTGAGAACCAATAACGTGTCATCTCCCTGTCGGCGCCAGAGCGCTGGGCGTCAGTCCGGTGGGGTCCCACAGGACCTGGTTCAGCCACTTCGTACTTGGGTTCTGGCTAGGAAAGAATTCAGAGCCAAGACTCCCAGCTATAAGAGAACATTTATTTGGTCAAATTACAGAGGTGGAAGAAGTAATTTCTAGAAGAAATGGGCTTAGGAAACACCTTCTAGAGGCAAAGGAAGGGCCTTTGGGGCTTGAGAGTCAGGAAGCTAATGCTACCGTGCCTGGGGGGGAGGGGGGAGGATGGAGAGAAGGGAAAAGGAGAGGGAAAGGCACGGGCTGCTCCCAGGAGGGAGAACACGGGTCCTCCGTCCTACTGATTTTAAGGGAGATTTTAGGGGAGGTCCCAGGAGATCTCCTTGTAATATTCTGCAGCTTTCCAGGTGCGTCCTTTCAGGGTCTAGGTCTCCACTGATGGATTGGTGGGCACCAGGGTGGGGGTCATTATCCAATGCAGCTGGTCCTGAGGTCAGCTGTGGCTGGTTTTGTGGCTTCCCTGGGCCTGGAGCTGAAATACAACTGAGGCCCAGATATTATCTCTAGGGAGGAAAGCTCAGTGGGTCCAAAGTACATGACCAGTGAGTGATGTGCTAGTGGAGGAAAGACAACCCTGGGGGTGAGGTCCCATCCTTCGCTAGGCACCTGGGGCTTTCCACCATGGTGACCTCCTGTACCTGGCCCATCGTCCTTACTCTGCTCAAGTCTAACTGCCTGTCACAATCTTATTTACCTCACTAATAGCATGTATTACTAAAATATGACAGTTGGCTTGAAAAATTCAATATACACTGGAAGGCCAGGTGTTTTGATCCCCACTGAAAATGGAAAGTATAAGAGATGAAGATTCTATGACTGGCAGCTAGAGAAAAATTCACACTGCCCTGTACAACAGCTAACGTCCCCACCATCCTGCTAGGGCAGTGAGAGCGTTTTCCAGCCAACCTCTCCCCTCCCCCCCCCCTTTATGGTAGGCAGTCAGATAGACAGGAGAGAGCAAGGACAATGGGCCGGTTTGCAGAAGGTCACCAGGGAGGAACCTCCCAGACACCTAGCAATGAAAAAAGAACTGATAGAGCAGATATTGGAAATATGCGAGACCTCACCCCTGAGACCCCCTCTCTACCCTAGAATGGCACGTATTGGAGATAAGTATTGTTATTCAGGACCTCGCCCCTAACACCCATTCTCCACCCTGGAATGCCTCCGGACTTACAGGTCAGATTCTCCTTTTTCCCCCCTGGCATGTGGTTAGTCATGTGATAGCCCCCCACCCTTACAGGAGAGCAAGGGGGCTGGAGGAAGCCCCATCTAACCTCAATACAAGGACGGAAAATGACCGGACAGGCCCTCATAGGTCAGTTTAAAGAAGAAAGCAGTTAACCCTCCTCCAAGGGGTTAAAGGGGGCCCTAGCCCACTCCCCAAAGCAGCTCTTTGAGCCATCCGCTTGAAGTTTCTCTTTGAGTGTACTTTCTCTTGGCTTTGCCAGTAAATCTCTAGCCAGTTGGAATCTTGGCTCTGGATTCTTTCTTAGAGCTCAAGTACAGAGATTGCTGCTGAACCTAGGTCTGGTCTGACTCCAGGTCAGACACCTGGTGCCACTCTTGCCGCCTACAACACCTTCAGTCCTTGGGCAGATGCTCTAACCACTGAGCCAAACAGGCTAGGGCAGCCAACCTCTTTTTTTTTTTTTTTTTTTTGGAGTATTGTGTGTTGTTCTCTTCATAGACAGAGACTTTCTCTATCCTAAAAAAAAAAATTCCATTGCCCCAGCTCCCAGCCTTTGGCCTTCGTGCCTCTTTTCCTCCCCCCTCCTCTCCATTTCTCCCGGCTTTCTCAGACGTCAACAGTGACCTCTAACAGTCACCTTCTAATTGCCTGTTTAAGGTCCTTTTCTTCTTTGATGGCTCTGTAACATTCCATTGGCTTCTCCCTCCTTCTTGAAACTCTTTCCTGGTGATATCACTGGGTCTTGCTTAGTGTCCGGCACTTCCCCCCACTTTCCGCTCAGTGATGCATGAGTGGCCTACGCTCACCTCTAGAAATGTCCATATCCCTTCTCTCTTCTTGCCATCTTTCCCCCTGCTCTCTCCTCAGACTCCCTCTGAAGGTCAGCATCTCCGCAGGGTTCCCGTATCTGTCTCTGAACTTCTAGACACACATTTCCAATTGTTCCCTAGACAAACTCCTCTGGATAGTCTCCAAGAAGTTTCAGTATGATCTCTCCACTACTCAACTCATTATTGTACTCCCACAAACTTGTTTCTTATCTTGGTTCTCTCATTTTGCCACCAGAAACTTTGAAGTCGACATTGACTGCTTGTCCCTCAGCCCTCATGTCCAGTCTGTCACCTATGACCAACTGGAGCCGGGAAGTATGTCTGAAATTCTCTCCTCTGCATTCATGATCCCAGACGCTTACTCTGCTCTTCCTTGGATTGTTGAAAAAGCTCTCTGGCCTCTTGGCCCCAAGAATTATCTCCCAAAGCCACTCTTGCTGTCTTCCCAAAACAGAACGGACCACCTCACACCCCTTCTCTAAAGCCTTCAGGGCCGTCTGGTCTATACAGTAACCTGGTAAAAAAGACAGAACACTGGGCTATTTTGCAGGACAGCATTTCCCTTCACCATCTAGCCTCCAGCTACTTCTTTTTTCTGGACAAAATATTACTTTTTACTGCTGGTGGACTGGAGTGGTGTCAGGTGATGACCCTGGCTGCAACCTTGCCTGCAAGGTCGTAAAGCTCAAATGAGATCCTTCATACAAAGTGCTTACTCAGGGCTCCAATGTGTAAGCGTTCAATCAACGTCCTTATTTTTATATAATGATTTTATCATCATCAATTCAAAAAATACATGATGATGTTCCTATTCATTTCCTCTTCCTTTTATACACAATTCATTCTCCTTTCCTATTACTGCTGATACAAATAGGGCTTTTTCTTCCTCCGTTAACTTCTCTAAACTAAGTCAGCAGAACACAGCGAGAGGGTTTCATGACCTGGATAATTTGATTGAATCATTTCCAGGCTGTGTCATTTTTAAGAAGTGATTGTAGCTTGGAACTAGTCCATCTTCATATAGTGCTTTTCTTTATAATATTTATTTCCAGTATCTCTCTGGAGTCTAGAGCCTGCGGAAACTTTTTATGTAAAGGGCCAGATAGTGAATATTTTAGGCTTTGTAGGCCAAGAAGCAAAATCGAGGACATTATATAGGTACTTATATAATTAGAGAAAACAAATCTCCACAACTTTTTATTGATGAATTTCAAAATATAATAATAATTGAGTATAATTTTTTTGTAATACAGCGTCACTAAAAAATTGGGAGGGGGGTACGTTTTTTGTTTTTTTTTAATTCTCCCTGAGGATATTTTTTTCATCACTTTTCAGAGAGAGTGGAAGGAAGGGAGAGGGAGAGAAACGTTGAAGTGAGAGAGATGCATGGATTGGTTGCCTCCCGCATATGCCCCAACCAGGGCTGGGGATTGAGCCTGCAACCCAGGTACATGCCCTTGACTGGAATCAAACCTGCAGCCCTTCAGTCCATAGGCCAACGCTCTACCCACTGAGCAACACTGGCCAGGGTGATACGAGTTTTTTATTGGAGTTCAAAGTTAGTGTCTCCCATCACCAAATTGGTTACAAATGTTCACCTGTAAAAAAACATCCTTAGCTGGTACCAAAACAGGCTGTGGGCCAGAGTTTGCTAACCTCAGATCTAAACCATAACTCCCTCACTTTGGGTTGTCTCTTCAGGGTAATATAGGACCAATATAATTTTTAAAAGATCTTTAATGATAGAAGAAAGCAAAATGATGTTCATCTTAAGGTCATTCTTCTGAGAAAGTGCTTAGAGCAGAGGGAAAGTGCTTCATCCATATGCCATCTTTTATGTTGGGGGAAATGCCACTTTCTAAGTAGAATGATACAACATCTGGTCATTTGTAATGGCTTCTTAGCATTACCTTTTCAAGATTCAACCATGTTGCAGCATGTATCTGTATTACATTCCTTTTTTTATATTGTGGTAAAATATACATAACATGAAATTTACCATTTTAACCATTTTTAAGTGTTCAATTCAGTGACATCTACTACCCCCCAACCTCAAATTCCCTATATATCCATTTCCCCCTCCTTGCTTTCTCCTCCTGGAGAGGTCATTCGTGAGGGGTGCATGCGTGAGAGGTGCATGCATGAGTGGTGTATGCGTGAGTGGTGCATTCGCGAGAGGTACATGCATGAACAGTGCATTTGCGAGGGGTGCATTCATGAGGGGTGCATTCGTGAGGGGTGCACTTGTGAGGGGTGCATTCCCTCCACACCACCAGCCTTTTCCACAGCTCCTCTGGTCTGAAGATCTCTCTGAGACTCCCTCCCTTTGCCTCCCTCCCTCCACTCTCCTCCTTCTCTGTCTGTCAGTGCTGTCTGTCACCTTTTTGAAAACTGTACCCCCCTCCCCCAGTTCTTGCACCTCCCTTCCCTTCTCAGCTCTGCTTCAGTCTGTCTCTTCCTGTCCCTCCTCTTTTTACCCCTTGGCCATCTGGTTTTTGTACCTGTTTTCCTCTGAAACCACCAGGTAAATTAGCCTTTTACATAATCCAAGGGGTCTTTTCTGTAGAATCTTACTGGTACTTTCTGAAGGCATTTGGCACAGTTGACACTGCATTTTCTCAGAAAAGGCTCTCCCTTGGCTCTGTGGCTGGCTGCATTTCCTATTGGTTCTTCTACTTCTCTGACCCTGTTGTTTCTGTTTCCTTCCCACACTCCTCTTTCTCCTGTTGGGGGCAGGAGGAGTGTGGCTCTATCCGTTCCCCTCAAAAGCCCTTCACCTTAACCTTTCCTCTAGGTCATTCTCACTGATCCTTTAAGTCCCCCCTTGGCCTCTCCTGGAAACCTCCCCTGAGCCCCTAGGCTGGTAGGAGTGCATGCGGGTACTTCCTAGCATTTAGGATGCAAGTATCTTGAAACTATTTGTTTCTCTGTCTCACTCCCCTGCCTCACTACTTGTCAGTTCCTCCAGGGCAGAGATCTTGATTGATGTGCTCTTCACATAGTGCCTGCCACTTAGTAGGTGCTCAGTAAGAATTCAGTGATTTCTGCTGTTGGACTGAACCGACATGGCCTGACCACGGGTGGAAGGTGAGATGAGAAGGAAAAGAAAGACTCAGAATGAACCCCCAAGTTCCTGGAAAATTGGAAGCCAAAGGGGAAGCATAGGTTAAAGGCAAAACACAAAATGCCTCAAATGTCACAGTAAAGAAATGGGGCTTTATTTAATAAAGGAGTCATTTGAATCTAGAACCTCAGGGACACACTTAGTCTTTGGGGAGGAAATGAAAAAAAAAACAAAAAAACAACAACCCTGCATTAGTAACTATATAAAGTAGAAAAGAAGCAAAACGAATCCCAGCTGTTGGAATCCGAGATGCTATTACCCTGGGGAGGGGGGGAGATGACTAAGGAGAGGCCCATGGGGTCTTCTGAGGAGCTGGTCATGTTCTATGGTGCCAGGCACGTGGGCATATTCACTTTGTGAGATTTCATTAATCTGCACACTTATCATATGTGCATGTTTCTGTATGTATACTACAAAAAAATCTTTACCAGGTAAATGCAATCACTAGACTTAGAAAAAACTCCAGTGAACAAATTTATATTCCATAAATTGGGTGCTTCCTGTTTTAAATGACAAGCTCCATCTCCAAAAGTGGGATATAGCCCCTGTCTACAATGGACTCTGGGACGGGAGATCAAGCCCAGGGAGGTGAACCAATCCAAATTTTTGTCTCCAGGAATGTGCACTTTGGGAGACAGAGATGCATGTATATACTGCAGGATGTGAAGTTTTAATTTTTTGTTTTGTTAATACTCACAGGAGAACATATTTTTTTCTGTTGACTTTAGAGGGAGGGAGGAAGGGAGGGACATTGATTCGATCACATTGATTGGTTGCCTCCTGAACATGCCCCAGTAGGGGCAGGAGATTGAACTTGCAACCTAGGTACCTGCCCTTGATGGGTAATTGAACCCCAGACCCTTCAGTGGACGGCCGACACTCTAACCACTGAGCAACACAGGCCAGGGCAAAGGTTTAATTTTGAATATTCCTTTGGTCCTAGAACAAATGTATTATACAATTCATGCAGCCTTGGAGGAAAGGCGTAGAGTACCCTGACCCGTCTCTGCCTTGCTGGGTGACCTTGGAGAAATCATTTTACAGTCTGCAGGTAGGTTCCCTAATATGCAAACTCAAGATAATTCTGTCTGCCCCATCTACCACCTAGGTGAGTGTGAAGATTAAATGATATAATTACTGTGAACGTGCTTTCTGCAAATGTTTTTATAGGCTTTACAAATACAAAGTATTAATTAGTATAAGAGGCCCAATCTAGTTGTAGGACTGGGCCCACAATTTGTTTTAAGTTGTACTATCACATACTCAGTCTTGCCCTAGACTATGTTTGTACTCTATCTATATTAGATTTCATTCTGTTTGTTTTTGATAAGATCTCCAGTTATATAAGGTCATTTGGAATTCAGATCTCTTGAGCCCAGATTGTTGGCTGCACCACTCCACAGCCACTCTTCGCTGGTCACATGCTACCTGGCAGGCACAGGACTAAACACCAATGGCAAAATGATGGATAAAAAACTCACCTCACCTGCCCCTGTTGGGCTAGCATACGGATAAGTAGGGGACAACAGAAGAGATATCATTGTATCCCCAGTATCTGACTGGGCTCAGCGGACCTGTGTTATAAGACATGAAATGACATCTAGTAAATAAGCAAGTAAAAAATAATTATGTTTGTGGTGTGGGGGAGAACAAACTTTCCTCTCTCCTCAAGGTTTATCTGGCTGGTCTAATAATCAAATAGACATGAGACATATTAGAAAGTAACCATGTTTAATACATACATACAAATGGGAAGCCCGCACGCAGGAGTGGTTCGGAGACAGAAAGGGAATATGGGTATGTAGACATCCTGAGCTAGCGTAAGGTGAGGTACCTTCGAAGAATCATTGCAGAACGATAGGAAGAGCAGATGCTTAGTAAGCAAAAGTTTATTCTGTCCTATAGACAGGTCAAAAGACATTATCTCTGGTAATCTCTTATTACGGGCAAGGTCTCTAATTCAAGTTCTAGGTAGTTAAGGGAGGGACAGGGGAGTCTCTTGGGCCCTCAGCTAAAGTTGCCTTTAGCTCAAAACAATCTGCATACTATAGAGGCTTATCTTGAGGTGACATGTGTGGAATTCCCACAGTTGTAAGTGCTAAAAAGGAGTTGACAGATCTAGGTTAGGAGCCCATCGTAGGTAAAGTGGTAAAGATGGACTAAAGAGGGGGCATTATTGCTGGGACTTGAAGAATCCAGTTATACGAAGAGCTGGGAAAAGATCATTCCAGAGAGAGGAGACAGCAGATACAAAGGTCCTGAGGCAGGAAAAAATAGGTCACATTTGAGAAGTTGAAAAACAGTTGGATGTCA
The DNA here is from genome assembly GCF_964146895.1 of Miniopterus schreibersii. Taxonomy (NCBI): domain Eukaryota; kingdom Metazoa; phylum Chordata; class Mammalia; order Chiroptera; family Miniopteridae; genus Miniopterus; species Miniopterus schreibersii. Next base: position 65,739,873 of record NC_138110.1, read on the forward strand.
TTGGAAAGTGGAAAAATAATATGAGATGAGATTGAAGAAAAGGTCATGAGAGGACCAGATAGAGCAGTCTTTCTAATTGTGACAGGAAGTCATTAGAGAATCACTCCACTGCCCTGTGAAGAATGGACTGGAGGGGCCAAGGGTAAAGCAAACAGCACAGGGAAGAGTTTCATAATTCCACCTGAATTGGTAAGAGTTTCATAATTCCACCTGAATTGGGAAGAGTTTCATAATTCCACCTGAATTATGAAACTCTTCATAGAGTTGGCCCAGGGTGAGAGCAGTGGAAACTGAAACAAGGGGCAGAGTCAAATTATCCTGTGAGGATAAACCTGAAGGGCTTGCTAATGGGCTATAGAGGGGATAAAGGAAGGGGAGGAACCCAGGCTGGAGCTTGGGCAGCCAGGTATGTGAGGGGCTGCTCCACAGACAGGGAGTGGGTGGAGGAGGGCTTCAGGGCAGCGACAGTCTAGGAGGCTTCAACCTGTGATGTCCCCAGGGGAAACAATTGGACTGCTGAGGCCAGATTCATTTATATGGGCTCAGGGAAGAGGCCTGGGCTGGAGCTATGTTCACTGTGTGATGCTAAAAGCCAGTGGATTCAACAGGATTACCTGGGAGAAAGTATAGATAGAGAAGAGCAAAGGCTCAGGGATGAGCCCCAGGGGCCTCCTCCAGCACAGGAGACTCATTTAAGCCGGACAACAGTGGGCGAAGGGGACATAGGACATCATCTCTGTAGTTGATGGGGACACTCCAGCACTAACACACCCCTTAAAAATTTGTGCTCAGCAGGCCCTGGCCGGGTAACTCAGTTGGTTAGAGTGTTGTCCTGATACACCAAGGTTGTGGGTTCGATCTCTGGTCCAGACACATACAAGAAGCAACCAATGAATACATAAATAAGTGGAACAACAAATCCATCTCTCTCTGTCTTTCTCTCTCTCCCCCCCCCCTCCCTTACTCTCTCTCGAAAATTAAAAAAAGATTTGTATTGAGCCCAGATGGAGGCACTAAAGAGGAAAATCATGGTAATTCTATTTTTAATTTTATTTTATTGATTTTTAGAGAGAGATTAAGATTTGTTGTTCCAGTTATTGACTTATTTTTAAAATATGTTTTTATTGATTTTAGAGAGAGGGGAAGGAAGAAGGAGAGAGAAATATCCATGTGAGAACATCAATTGGCTGCCTCCCACATGCCCCCTACCGGGGATAGAGCTAGCAACTTGGGCATGTGCCCTGACTGGGAATCGAACTGGTAACCTTTTGGTGCATGGGACAACACTCAACTATCTGAGCCATACCTGAGCATATCAGGAAGAAGCTCTAACCAAATGAAATACCTGGCCAGAGCCGGTAACCCTGTTTTTAATTTTCTGATGAATACTACTTTCCATATTGGCTGCACATTCTGACTTTTTCTTAAAGGGCCAGGTAGTAAACATTTTAAGCTTTGTGGGATGTATGGTTTCTGTCACAACTATTTATATCTGCATTATAGTGTGAAAGCAGCCACAGGCCACATGTAAACAAATGGGTGTGCCTGTGTTCCAATAAAACTTTATTTATATAAAAATTGGTAGCAACCCTGCTGGCCATAGTTCAAGCACCCCTAGCATAGATTGTGTTTCTTCAGCCCTACCAATGATTCTATGATTACTGTAGGTAACTTTCTGCTGGATTAGATTATGTTGTCTGCTGAGAATCCTGAAAATAAAACCTGAGTGAATTGGTGCTCTGTTAACAAGAAAGAAAGAGGAAATGACAGTTGGATGAGCAACCAGTGTTATTTCCTACAAAGGACAGTGTGTACAATAAAAGAGAGAAATAGTAGATGAGAGAGAAGATTGGAAGGGGACTGTCATAGCCAACCTCCAAAATGGCCCCCAATGATCCTTACTGCCTATTATTCACACTCTTGTGAATGGTTTACAGGTAGGTCAATTGTTTGTAGGGTGGTTCCCTTCCACAATGAGTAGGGCTGACCTGTGTAATCAAAGAATATTGCAGAAATGAAAGAGTGTGACTTCCAAGGCTAAGTTATAAAATACATTGTGTCTTGCATCTTGTTCTCTCTTGGATCACTGGCTTTGGGGGAAGCTAGCAGCCATGTTTTGAGGATGCTCAAGCAGCCCTATGGAGAGGCTAGTGTGGGAAGAAACTGAGGCCTCCTGCCAACAGATGATGTGAGCATGTCATCTTGGAAAAGGATCTTTCAGTCCCAGTCAGACCTTCAGCTGACTGCAGGCTCCTGAGACCCTGAGCCTGAACCACCCAGCTGAGATGCTCTGGAATTCCTGACCCACCAGAACTAAGTGAGTTAATAAATGTTTGTTGTTGTTTTGGGCCTCTACTTTTTGAGATCATTTGTTGTACAGCAATATGTAACTAACAGGAATGTAATAAAATATCAGTATCTATAGTAATTACCTATGGATGGTAAGATTACAAGTGACTTATTACCTTTGTTGGATTTGAAATTCTGATGTTTCTGCAAAGAACTTGTGCTTAAATCTCTACATTACCCTTCTCTCTTTGGTTGATTCTTCCCACTTGCTTTTCCACAGCACTCAGGTTAGTCCCCTCTACCATTCCTATGGGTTTCTTGGCTGCTCTATATTGTGATGTCTCATTTGGCAGTCAAATTTTCTCTTCTCCAGGCAATCCACAAGACTAATATATGCATAGTTCATTCACAGATATCAAGCACCATGAAACCAAAGGAAAGGTCAGACCAAACTCCTGAGAGCCTTGTGTATCATTCTTAAGACCCAATGTCTTTGATCAGATTTCCCAGACCTCAGGTAAGCTTGTTTGCAAGTGATTTATGAAGGAAAGGCTCCCAGGAGAAATTGGTAAGGCAGTGGGGGAAAACAGAGTAAGAAAGGAGCAGGATCTAAGACGGGTGATTTTAGGCCTCAGCCCGATCCCATATGGGGGTTCTGGAGCATAAATTACATCTCCAAGTTGGTTCCTACTCAAGACAAGGGAGCTGGGTGCTCCTACTCCAGCACCTGTCAGCCAAGACATAAACTCCTGATGTAGGACAGTCCTCCAAAGAAAGTATAGATGTAGGCCACTGTGCAAAAGCACAGAGAAGCCAGGTGAGTGATGTGCAGAAATGATCAATGGTAGTGGGAGAAGCTTCAAGTCCTTCAGGTAAAATAGTCACATGAAAACAAAACAAAACTATATATATTTTCAGTTATTTTGCCATATTGCTTTTTTCCAAGAAAACTACTAAATTAAATTTTTTAAAATGGTCAATGAGACCCTGGGGCATCTGGGGGTGGGGAGCACTGAGAGTGTCCATAACTGCCATGTGGGCATTAAGATGTTTCTCATGAAGCTCACTGTCACTAAGTGTGGAGGGTAGAGAGGTGGGCAAAGAGATGCATGGAAAGAAGACTACTTAGAAGGTGATGAACAAGTCTGGATGAGAGTGATAAATTTATGCTGTGGCACTGGGGGCAGACATGAATAAAACAGCATTCTACCATCACTCCAGACTGGAAAAACACAGCTGTCTGAGCTTAGAAGAGTTCCTTCTACTATTTAACAGCAGTTCCTTCTCCTATATTTAATTTTTCAACCACAAAATCCTCCCTGTGGGCATCAGATACCTACCTGTGAAATGGGTCAATTATAATAATAGTGAAAAAATAATAGTAGTAGTAACATTTATTGAGCACTTTACTCTGATGAAGGTACTGACTGTTCCAAAGATTTTACAATTGTTACTCTTAGTTTACTATCACAATAAACCTACTATCTAGGCACAATTAGTATCCCTATATGACAGGTAAGACACTGAAGCTCAGGAAGGGTAAGTAACTTGCCTGAGGTCCATAACTAGTACCTTTCTCAAGAATGTCCAAAAGATTAAATGTCTGCATCCCTTGGACCTTATCTTTTCAGTGTATTACTACACTCACCTGCCAGCCAGGTGTGGTTCTGTGCCTGAGGGCTTTGGAAGCACTAGCAGCAGGCCCTGCAGGTGTAATTATTGCCACCCAGGAGCAGGCCCCATCCAAAGCTCTCAGGAGTTGGTATCTTAACATCTCAACTCCTCTCCCATCCTTCTGGTGGGATAACTCAGGGGTGCGAGTTCTGTGCTGGTTCCCAGAGCTTCTCAGCAGCCCACAGTAGTAATTGTTTGGATGATCCACCCATTCCTGGCTGTCTTCCTTTCCCTCTCTCACTTCCTAGCATTTCCCAAGCTCACTTCCCAAACAAACCACTTGCACCTAAATCCTTCTTTCAGAATTTAGCACAATTTAAAAAACTGGTTGTCAATTTCCAGACCTGGTGAAGCAGGAGGCGCCGTCATGGGGAATCCACATCCACCACAACAAAGACCAAAAGGTCCAGTGTAAGGAGCCCAAGAGCCAGGACATCTACCTAAGGCTGTTGATCAAATTGTACAGGTTTCTAGCCAAACCAACACCACCTTCAACTAAGTGGTGCTGAAGAGGTTGTTCATGAGTTGCACCAACCAGCTACCTCTGTCCCTTTCCCAGATGATCTGGAAGGTGAAGCTTCCTGGCCGGAGGCAAAACTGCTGTGGTTGTAAGGACTATAACCAACAACAAGGCATGCAGGTGCCCAAACTGAAGGTGTGTGCACGTCCTTTGAGGAGCCCCATTCTCAAGGCAGGTGTGTAGGGGGCTGGGGGTTGGGGGGCAAGATCCTCATCTGGCACCAGCTGGCCCTGGACTCCACCAAGGACTGTGGCATGGTCCTGCCTTCTGGTCCTCACAAAGGCTGAGAGGTATACAGAGGTGTCCCCCTAGGGGACACGCAAGAGGCAGCCAATCAATGATTCACTCTCATCATTGATGTTTCTCTCTCCCTCTATCTTCCTCTCTCTGAAATCAATAAAAGATACATTTTTTTAAAAAAAGCCATTGGTTGCTGACTATCCATGGCAGTTCCTTTTTACTATTTAATTTTTTCACCTACAGAATCTTTTGGCTTCCCCAAAACAATGCCATTGCTGGGATCCCCAGTGCACAGCATATAAGTAAGATAGATTAGGGTTGCTACTGAGGTTGAAGAGGGGGCCTTGGGAAATATGACCCTAAATCTTCCCCCATCCAACTGATCCCCAGAGCCCTTGACCAAGCCATAGGAATTTAAAACTACATAGAAATTGAAAATCGGAGGCCACATTCTGGTATTCCAAGACTTTGGGAGTTAAGTAACTTGCCTGAGGTCACACAGTTGCAAAGGCCTGGATTTCCCAAACCCCCTGGGTAGCCTTGTTCAAGGGCACATTCACACCACTCACACCCTTTCCTTCCAACACCCAAGCCAAAGTCTCCCTTCACTTAACTGCAGGCTTTCTGTGCCCTGGTCATACCTGAGACAGCTCCTCTGGGGACACTGCCCCTACTGCCTCTCCCTGTCCTCGTCTCACCTCTGCCCCCAAGCAATCTTTTAAACTGAGGGCTTAGGCCCTGGCCAGTTTCCTCAGTGGTTAGAGCATTGGCCCGAGGACTGAAGGATCCCGGGTTCGATTCCGGCCAAGGGCACATACCTCAGTTGCAGGCTCCATACCTGGGCTCATGCAGGAGACAACCAATGGATGTGTCTCTCTCAAATAGATGTTTCTCTTTCTCTCTCTCTCTCTCTCTCTCTCTCTCTCTCTCACTTCCACTCTCTCTGAAAAGCAATAGAACAAACAAACAAACAAACAAACTGGGGCTTAAAAGTAGTGAGAAGAGGGAAAGAACAGACTAGGCTCTGCCTGTCAGGCCTGTCCCAACTAAACTCCGCCTGTAGTAAAGGAATCTCCTCCTGGGGGAAAAAAGTAGCAAGAAAATGTCTGTGTCTCATCTTCCTCTCCTGCTCTGTATGTAGTTCTCTCCAAAATGATGCATTTGGCCAAAGGTGGAAGACCAGCTAACTCCAGTATAAAATTCTACCTCCTCAACCTGGCCTCCAGGTCTCTATCACATGGCCACAGCCTCTGTGCCAGGTAGTGCCAGGTGAGCACCCTGCCTCATCTCTGAGCCCAGCCAGGAAAACCTCCTCTCCGCCCACTTGGTATTACCTTTACCTGCAATCACCCTTGGTGCTCCTACCTGGACTGAGGTCCTTTATTCACCTGTTCACAGATTATTTAATGAGATTTTTAAAAGTTACAATGATGCATCTTTAATGAGTGTAACTAGGAGTATTTGAGAAATGAATGGCTCTTTTCCCATGTCTTTTTGAGGTTGGGGCTCATCAGAGACAAATAAAAGTGCGGTGGACATACATGAGCAGAGCAAGGTTGATGGGCCAGGTACTGAAGGTCACCATGGTGGAAAGCCCCAGGTGCCTTGTAGGGTGGGATTTCTCCCCCAGGGTGGCCTTTCCTCCCCTAGCATATCGTTAGTCATGTGTTTTGGACCCCCTGACCTTTCCTCCTTAGAGATAACATCTAGGCCTCAGCTGTATTGCAGCTCCAGGCCCAGAAAAGCAATAAAACCACCCACAGCTGACCTCAGGATCAGCTGCATTGATAATGACACCCTGCCCTGGTGTGGACCAATCAATCAGTGGAGACCTAGATTCTGAAAGGACACACCCTGGTCTGATCCCACCGTGCCATTCCCTATATCAAAAGCATCTTTTTGCCTGGCTAGGCGTAGCTTAGCTGTTGAGCATCCACCTAGGATCCAAGAGATCAAGGTTCGATTCCCAGTCAGGGCACATACCCGGGTTGCGGGCTCCATCCCCAGTCAGGGGCATGCAGGAGGCAGCTGATCAATGATGATTCTCATCACTGATGTTTCTCTCTCTCCCTTCCTCTCTCTGAAATCTATAAAGATACATATATATATATATATATACACATTTAAAAAGCACATCTTTTTTCTTTGCACCTATCCAGGTCTGCCCAAGCCTGACATAGGAGGACAGTCAAGCAGCTCTCCTAAAGCTTTGAACTCTGTATGTTAAACTGTATGTTTGAAAAATAAAGTAGACAGTTACCTGGAAAAACATCAATTACCAAAACTTTTTCATGAAATAGAAAACCCAAATAGACTTATTATACATTAAAGAAACTGAATTCAAATTAGAAATTTTAGCCACAGATTACTTCACCAAATCCAGATGTCCTCATGTGCACTTTTATCACCTTCAAGGAATAGAAAACCTCTATCTTACCCAAACTAAGAAACAACATGCAACAATTTGTAAGAGGCTAGACACTAGCTACTGCTGGTATAACCCTGACCCCAAACCAGAAAGGGCAGTAAAAGAAGAAAACTGATAGCTCAGTTTCACTTATATAGATGTAATGATTATTAATAAACCATTAGCTAATCAATTGCAGCAATGTTATTGAAATAACATTGAAAACAAATATAACTAAGGAGTGTTTATCCTAGGAAGACAAAGATGTCATTCATTTGACCATTAGAAAACAGCAATATAATTTACTTAGCTGCAGATTAAAGAAGCAAACACCATATGGTCATCTTATTGGGGGCAGAGATATTGATCATGCTGTTGATGGTGATTATTAGCTATAGTTATAAGAAATATTAATCATGTTCTGTTAACTGTGATTGTTCTGTTCTAATAAGAAAAGCATTTTCTAACCTGGTTGGGAGTTGTACACCCAGGGACATGTGACTTGACCTTGGAGTGCAATCCATTCTCCTTTAAAGGGGTCCTGGAGGTGCCCCACCCTTTTGCAAACCCCCAGCCTGAATTTCCTGTAACCTGTAAACCATTATAACCATTCTTATTCCTTTTGGCCACTTCCCTCTGTAATCTTTGTCCTTCTACCCAATATAAGCAGCTGGCTTCTGGGGGGATGGGGGGGTCAGATAGAGCAGATTTTATGTGGACAGATCCTGCTGCTCTCCCATGTTGCCGGCATTATTGGAATAAATGCTCATATATGATTCAATCTTGTTTCTGCTTAATTGGCAAAGTACTGACAGGCAGCCAGGACCATTGTGTCTATTTTCAATCTCAGTAGATTCAGAAAAAAAAACAAAACACAAGTGATAAATTCAAATTCAGCAACCATTTTATAAACCACTTAGACTTCTTGTTTAGGTTCCCTTAGAAACAGATTCACAATTATCTGACAAGAAGGGTGAGGGAGCTGGGGGATTTATACTCCAGTTGCCTAGAGAAAACCATAACTTAAAAACTGATCCTGGAGCTATGATTCTAGTACATCCAGCCCTCCCTTCACTGGGGCAAAGCAGCCTTCCTAGGTTTTGAAAGGATCTGGGGAGGCCTCAGGCCCAGAGAGACAGAGCAGACATTTGAATGTGGGCCCAGTCACCCTGAATGGTCTAAGATATGGGTAGGGTATATGCTACATACTGGAAACAGGAGAGAATTACTTTAAACTATCTTATATTGTTAAGAGTTTTACCAAAAACAAAACAAACCCTCATCCTTAGTAGTAATATTTAGAAGCATTCCCTTTAGAGATGAACAAGGATGGCCTCTATCAGCACTTTTGTTCACAACAAAGAACGATTTAAAGAAAAAGAAGGAAAGTGAGACTTGGAGACTAAACGAAAACCTGTTATTATCTGCAGATATTGTGCTTGTCTTCTGGGAAAACCCTGGAGAATTTTATAATAGGAATGGGGATGTGTACCAGTCAGGTAATACTGTATAACAAGTTATTCCAAACTTTAGCAGCTTAAAAACAACAAACATTTATTATCTCACACACTCTCTGAGGATTAGGAGTTGAGTAGCAGAGTGGCTCTGGCTCAGGGTCATGAGGTTGTAGGCGTTGTTGGCCAGGATTGCAGTAACATAAAAGGAGGAAGATCCACTTTTAAACTCACGTCCCTGGTCATTGGCAAGAGTCTTCAGTTTTTCACCATATGGGACTCTCCATAGATGGGGCTGCTCACACAATAGGGCAGCTGGTTTCCCCTAACTGAGTGATATGGAAAGTGAGAGAGAGAAAACCCAAGATGGAAGCCACAATCTTTTCTACTAATCTTATCTCAAAAGTGACATAACCCCTACTACTACCAGTTTCTATTCATTCAAAGTGAGTCACTATGTCTAGCTCATATTCAAGGGGAAAGGGCTATACAATAACCTGAACACCAGGAGGCAAGATTATTGGGGGTCCTTTTTATTTAAAATATGTTTTTATAGATTTTTAGAGAGAGGGGGAGAGAGAGAGATAGAAACATTGACATCAACTTTGATCAGCTGCCCCCTGTACACCCCTCCTAAGTTCCAAATGCATTAAAAAAACTGCACCGCCAGGCTGGGCATGGCTCAGTGGTTGAGCATTGACCTAGGATCTAGGAGACTGCACATGCCAGGTTGCAGGCCGATCCCCAGTAGGGGGCGTGCAGGAGGCAGCCTCTCAATGATGACTTTCTCATCGTTGATGTTTCCATTTCTCCCTTCCTCTCTGAAATCAATAAAGATATATTTAAAAAGCAAAAAACAAAACAAAAACAAAAACAAACTGCACCTTGTCACCTCTTGAAAGCATTTGAGATCCTGCTTCCTGGCAATTGTAGTCAGTTTGGCTCAAATAAACTCAAAAATTCTCTACCAATTTGGATGTTCTATATCTGTACTAGAAGTAAGCCAGACGGAAAGGGTTAAATGGGTATTTGGCTAGCCAGCCCACAGTGTCTAAAACACCTATACAATCTTGGCCGGTGTGGCTCTGTTTGGTGCATTGTCCTGTGCACCAAAAGGTTGCCGGTTCAATTCCTGATCAGGTAGAGGCAACCAATCAATGTTTCTCTCTCTTCCTCCCTCTCCCTTCTCTCTCTAAAAAAATCAATAAAAACATATTTTAAAAAATAAAACACTGATACAATCAAGTGTGGATAAGGATTTGAAATAGAAGAAAGCTAGCACGTGGTTGGCAGGAGTAAATTGGCTCAACCACTGTGGAAAGCAACTGAAAATATCCAGTAAGGATCTAAATATGGGGCAACCCAGTATCTGCAGTTCTGGAACTCTCACACATGTGCACAGAGACCTGAAATGTCCATTTCAGCTTTATTTTTTTGTTGTAATAGCAAAAAAATTGGGAACGGCCTAAATGTTACTCAATTGGAGAACTGATACATTCCACAAAATGCAACCAAAGGAATTCTGCACAGCTATGAAAATGAGGGAACTCAGCCCATGTACATCAACATGAATAAACCTTTAAGACTCAATGCTGAGTTAGAGTCGAGTTGTGGAGAGATCCATAGGGTATGATACTATTTATGTAAAATGAAATGACACAAAACAACTCTGTGTTTATGGATTCTATCATTTGTAATAAAGTTGCAAAAAAAGTACAGGGGATGAGACATACCAACTTCACAGCAGCAGCTATCGCCAGGGAAGGGGAGAGAACAGGGGGCAGGAGGGTGGGACATGGGAAGAAACTACACCTCTAATGTTTATTAAGGGAAAAAAGAAGATCCGAAGCAAATCTGTCCAAATGCTAACACTTGCAATGCCCACGCTGCAGGTTCCAAAGCACTTGCTGCATTGTTCTTATGTATCTTTGGATACTTAATGTATGTCATAAATGAAAAATCAAAGAAAGAGATGTGCTATTTCTTGTAAAGCAGCACTTCTCCAACATTCATGTGTACCCATATCCCCTGGGATCTTGTTAGAACGCAGATGCTGAACCAGCCAGTGGGCCCGAGGTGAGGCCTGACACTCTGCATTCTAACAGGCTTCAGAGGTAGATGTTGCTGGTTCAAGGCCCCCCTGTGAGAAGCAGTGTTCTAGAAAACTCTGTCCCAGGCCTCCTGAGGTGGAATAGAGGCAGATGAAGAGGGTTCCCGAAGCTTCCCTGCCTGTTTTAGGACAGGCTAGGAGCTTGAAGTGTCCTAAAGACCCTCTTTCAGGCCCTCAGCGGCCTCGAGCACGCCTTTCCTGCCCTGTGTCTGTCCCTGTTGACCCCCTCACTGAGCATCCTTCGCGCAGGGGTTTGGGTTCTGTTCTTGCCTCTCTCGGTAACTAACCGCTTTTCCCGCTGTGCTAGCGCCCTGCGCGGCCCCCTGGATCTTTTTAAAACTCTTGACTTGACTTTGCAGAATTTAAAGCTATAATCTTATCCTGCTTTTTTGTCTTTCCTTCTATGGCTTCCCTTTTACCTACTTCTTTTGTTTTCTTATGGCTTCCGTTTGAAACCCTCGGCATCTCGTTGGTCTACTCTAGTCCTTTATCTTCACTTGCTCTCTCTCTTCCGCGCCCTGCTTTATTTTGTTATTTCCTGCTCGGAAAGCCTTTCCCTTATCTTCTTCCTAACTCCCAATTTAATCTTTGTTTCAATGCCCCATGGAGGCGGGGGGTATATCCTGGTTGACAGCTGGGCTTGGGCACCAGGCCACCCGAGTTCAATCTCTGCCTCCATCCCTACTAGCTGTAGGCCAGCAGCTGAACTTCTCTGTGCCTCAGTTTCCTCATGTGTGAAATAAGAAAAAGAGCAACAAATACCTGCTAGGGCTATAGGGAGAGTGAAATGTACGTATTAATATGTCAGGACAGTGCCCTGCTCAAAATAAGCGCCACAGACATGTTAGGTCATATTTTTGTTTCCGTAGTATTGTTATTGGTGGAAGTGGGGTATCCCTTTCCCCACTGGGTGCTGGGGTGGCGTCCTTACGATATTAGGAGAAAAATACTTTTCTGAGACTTGCACGGGAGGATGAGTGATTTTTATTTGCGTGGAATTACATCCCTGGGTTTCTAAAGTCCCACTTTCCTTAACGCGGTCCTGGAAGCCGTGCAGCAGGGGATGCAGTAGAGCTAAAGCAAAGCCAGAGTCCAGAGTCTGTGTTCCATGTTGGCATTGGGTCCAGCACAGCATCGGGCTAGTTGTCATCTGTTAGTCCATTGTGTGTGGGGTCCACGTGGGCGTAGGCCAGGTGGGCAAACGCAGGGGAGCCCAGAGAATGCCAAGAGGAACCCAGGGCAAACCAAGAGCGCCAGGAGCCGAGAGGGAATTCCTTCATTTAGGGGATTAAACATCTCATATCTCCCCGCGCTTACAGGGGCCACACCTACTCAGGCCAAAGACCTGTTTCCTAGTGTGACTGACAGGCAAGTACCTTTTCTATGTCACCCAGACCTCACAAGGCAAGGGTCTATCCGCCCTGTTCAGTCCCCTCCCCCAAGGATCTTCGGGGAACAGACCAGAAGCTCCCTGGGGAGTGTTAAACTGCAGCTTCCCGGGAAAGCTGCACAAATGCCATGCCTATAATACTTGCCCTTCTCTTTGCTCCTCTCCTGTTATTAATAACTAGGTTAATTACAATGGGATCAGTGCGGTACTCAGTCTCCAAAACAGTCCCCAGTGAACCCTGCCTCCCGGTATTCCAGCTCCAGTGCCTGCCCCTCCCACATTGACGGGGTTTGGGGAGTGACCTGTGTAATGAATGAAATAATGATGGCCCTGGCCCGGTGGCTCAGTTGATTAGAGCATCATCCTCTGCACCAAAAGGTTGTGGGTTTAATTCCCAGTCAGGGCACACACTGAGGTTGCGGTCAGGGGTGTATAGCAGGCAACTGATCTGTTTCTCTCTCACATCAATGTTTCTCTCTCTCTCCCCTCCCCCTTCCTCTCGCTCTAAAAAATCAATAAAAACATATCCTCAGGTGAAAATTTTTTTAAAAAGGCTGTTTCTGGTCATATGTTCAAAAAGAAATGATGAGGGATGGCCTCTGCGGCTTGCTTGTGTCATCTGATTACTCACTCTGGAGGATGCCAGCTGTCACACCCTGAGGAACCAAGGCCTCCTTGTGATTCTAGAAAGTGGATCCAGCCCTGTCAAGACTTCAGATGACTGCAGCCCCACCCCCAACTTCATCTTTTTAAAAATTTTTTCTTTATTATATCTTTATTGATTTCAGAGAGAGGAAAGGAGAGGGAGAGATAGAAACATCAATGATGAGAGGATCATTGATCGGCTGCCTGCTGCACACCCCTGACTGGGGATAGAGCCCACAACCCGGGCATGTGCCTTGACCGGGAATCGAACCGATATCTCCTGTATCCTAGGTCGATGCTCAACCGCTGAGCCAAGCCTGGCTGAGCTGATTTTTCTTCTTTACTGCTTTTTGAATACTAGGCTCAAAGTAGATTCCAGGAATTTGTAGTTTTAATACTTATCTGGGTAATTCTTGCCATCTGATAAGTTTGAAAAATACGGAGGTGGGAGATCTTTAGGTCTGTGAGCCACACAGAGAGACAGCCTTTTGGATACGAGAAAGGCAATGCAGAGGAACTAGGCAAGAAAAAAACCCCTTCATGACTAAGTAGGTCTATTTGTATCCTTTGCCCCTCTCCTAATCTTCACTCTCTTCCTCCCCACAAGCAGACATGCTACTCACCTAAAAGTCCACCTATGGGAAAATGTGTCAGTCCTTTCTTCAGATGACCATCAATTTGGATTTTCTTTAAATTCCAGAGGAATCTGACTTTCATTTTTTGCATACCTAAAAACCCACCATGGTCACTTATGGTCATTTATCTTTCCCTAGAGGAAATAGGTTAAAAAGTCATGAAAGGGAAAATAAACCTGGAGCTCAAGCCCTCACAAAACTGTGGGCTTGGAAAAACAAGGGCTCTGTTTTAGTCAGTATAGATTAGGTAATGTTGCAATAACAAATAATGCCAAAACTGAAGTGGCTCAAAACTATATGTTTATTTTTCACTCACATTACATGTATATTGAAATTCAGGACCCCACGTTAACAGGGGCTTCCCCATCTGTCACACCATCGGTCACCACCACAGAGGGAAAGGAAGACAGAGAGTACACACTGACTGTTAACTGCTTCTCCCCGGAGGTGACACATATCACCTCTATTCATAGCCCATTAGCAAGATCAAGTCACATGGTTATGCCTAACTTCAATGAAAAGTGGAATCCTCCCCTACACCAAGATATGAGGGGAACTGGATGAAATAATGTCTGTTACTTATTCTATGTATAAGTAGAATGATACTATTTTTTAATTTGTGGAGCTGGGAGACAAGTAGGCAATGGGAGGTACTAGTTTTCAATGAACTCTTTTTGAATAGAAAGAGCTAGTAAAGCCATTCAACTGAACTAAAGAAATAAAATGAAAAGTAAACCTGTCATCTGGATACTTCAACCCTCAGTTCTCCTTTATAAGATATTCATAATTACCAGTTTCCTGTGTCTCCTTCCAAAAAAAAAATTCTCTACAACAATCACACATAGTTATACACGAGTTTGTTGTATATAGGTTGTATTGTATACAGCATATAGAAAAATTTTAAAAACTCTTGCATGTGGAGTTTAATAAAAAACTAACCAACACCTAGATAAAGAATAGAAGTGAGAATTTCCCTTCCCGAAGTTCCCTGTGTGCCCCTCCCTGGTCTCCCTGTGTGGCCTTCCCTGGTCATAACTGTCTCATTCTTTTAGGCGCCCATAATTCTTACTCTTCTGATAGTTATTTCCTTGCCTTAAAGAGAGAGAGAGAGGAAAAAAAAGCTTTAGCACCTGCATTTCTATCCCTAAGTGATATAACTTAGCTTTCCCTGTTTTGAATACATAGAGTAGAATCTTACATGTACTCTCTTTTGTCTCTTGCTTCTTTTGGTCAACACTTAGTTTGTGATACTCAACCGCCTAGAGCTGGAGCTTTGTAATGTCCTTTATCGTGCAGTATTTCATTAGGAACTTACTACAATTCATCCATTTTCCTCTTGAGGGACATCAGAGTCATTTTCCATTTGGGGCTATTACATAAAAATGCTGCTGTGAATATTCTTGTCCATGGGTATTAGTGGAGAGATGCATGAGTTTCTCACATGTGTATACCCAGAGAGAATCACTGGGTTATAGAGTGTAATGTCTTCAATTTTAATAATAATGTCAGTTTTCCAAAGTGATTATACCTGTTTACACTGTCACCAGCAGTGTAAGAATGTTCCCATTTTCTACAGCTTTATCAACTCTTGGTATTGTCAGAGCGCATATGACTTGATTATTTCACACAAATGGGAGAGTGTGTATAGTTTATTCTCCAGCCTTGCCTTTTAAGTAATATAACATTCTATCTTGGAATTTATGCCATCTAGAACATATAGACCCATTTTCATGCTTGCATAAGATTCTACAGTGTAACATATTTTCTCTACTGTCTTGAATAACTTTCAGCACAGAGACTTGTAGGGCGAAGATGGCATGTATTCGCAGCTCGCTCCGCTCCCGTGGCGGACATTACTAATGAGTCGTGGCCCACTTTCCCCCGAGCAGAAATTTGCCTCAGATTCCTTCTCAACACAGCGCTCTAACTCCTTGTGCTCAAAACACAGTCCTAAGACTGGCAGCATCAGCATCACCTGGGGGCTTGTTGTAAATGTGGAATCTAAGGCCACACTCCAAACTCTGAATCAGACTATGCATTTTAGCAATATTCCCAGATGATTCACTTGTACAAGGAGGTCTGACAAGTGCTGGTTCAAGCAGCTTCTACTAATCAAAGTCATTCCTTGGATGAAATGTGTTTTCCTGTTCCAGAGGCACACTGCAAGGCTCTGTCCTTGGTCCTGTCCTTTCCAAGTGCTTATCCCTGCATCGCAAGGCAGTACAGTAGCAGGCTGATCCCATCTGCGATAGTAACAATACCAGAGCAGCGTGGCATGCAGTGTCTGTTTTGGGGACATTAACCTTGTGTCCCACAGAAGGGCTGTATCCCATATTAGTTTGAGAAACACAACCAGCTGTCAGGAGCAATGAGGCTGGCACTTTTGGGGGACTAGAACAAAGAATTCTCTATTTTTTTGATGTCCATGACCCACCTCCCTTAGGCGTTTGTTGTTTTTACCAATGGCCCTTGTTGTTATGGGCAGCAAAGTTGCTCTGATGATCTCTTAGAGACGAGGGGGCAGAGGAGGGTCAGTGGGTATGGCCTGTTTGCCTGGGCCTGGAGGAGGCCAAGAGGTCAGGGGTCAGAGCAGAGGTCCCTTAACCCCAGCAGCATCCAGGGTCCTTGAACACACATGGAGTTGCTTCTGGAATAACTGAGTTCAAGTAAGGGCCATTTAATGACTGGGCTCTGGGGCAGGGCTCCAGCATGGAGAGAATGTGACCAGCCCGCAGACTGGACCACATAGAATGTGACTCACCAGTTGTGTGGAGTTCAGGCCACATCCCTTCCATGCCAGATACCACAACTGTAGGTCAGCTCTAAGCTGCAGTGGAAATGGGCAGTGCCACAATGGCGAGTGGGCTGCATTGGAAACCTGTCCCTGTGAGGACCAGAGAAGTAGGGGCTGACCTGAGCAAGAGTGGAGAGGGACTACCATGTAGTGAAAGAGCCCACAGTCTCCCAGCATTGGCATTCTGTTCAGGCTCTGCCCTCACCCCTAGTTCCATTCTGCCTACACACCCACATTGGCCCAGACTCTGAAACCTTACAGCCTTGCCCAGGAATGGTCAGGCCAGTCATGGGCAGTAAACCAAGTAGGCGACGCATCATTGCCACATTGGCAGGCCTCCTTCTGACTGGGCTGGGACTGGCCTTAGGCCATCCCAGCAGCCAGTCAGGGTGGAGTCGCTCTTCTTGGAAGTTACTGCCTTCCCTAATGAAGGATGTGAAATGCTTCTTTGTCCCCTTAGAGTCCTGGAGCATCCCAGAAAAGGCAAGACCGGGAAGCACATAAAAGATCATTTCTTTAAAAACAAAAACATCACCCCTGGCTGAGGCTGGTTAGAGCGTCATCCTGATATGCCAAGGTTGCAGGTTCGGCCCCCAGTCAGGGCACATACAAGAATCAACCAATGAGTGCATAAATAAGCAGAACAATAAATTGATGTTTCTCTCTCTCTAAAAATCAATAAATAAATTTTTAAAACACATACGTCAAAAACCCAAACATACCCAAAGAACTTCCTTCCTGTGTTACTCACACCTCTGATTCATTTGGTTTATAAACTGAATGTTTCTGGGAGGATAGAACAAACTGACCTAGGTCAGCACTCATCACCCCTTGTGTTCCCAGCTGCAAACAAGACAATTGGAGCCCGTTTAAAGTTTCTAGGGGCGCCGATTGACTTGTAGCTGGTCTTAATCTGAGTTCCTACAAAAGTAGATTCTGGGTGTGGATAGTTTGTTTGGAAGTGATTCCAGGAGAAAGTAGGGAAGTGATACAGGGAAGGAAGAGAACCTAAAGAAGTTATCTTGACGTGAGAGCACAGCCCCGCTCACCTACCCTGACATATTCCTGTTCCAGGTGAGCTAAGGGCTGTGGCAGGTGACAGGTGGCACTTTTCCACCACAGTGGTTCCACTCATCCAGGTGGAAAGTAGTATTTAATTAGCGAGTGGGAGAAGACTCAACAAATATCTGCATGAAGTATTTGTCCATCCTGGGCAAAAAAACCTGGCGGGTTTTGTTGACTGTTACTCTTGTTGGTTGCTCTGCAACAAGTGTGGCAGAGGAAGAGAAGATGCCTTCTCAGAAGATGCACGGGACTTTCGGCTTGTTTCTCCTTTTTGGCTAGGATCTGACAATGCTCCATTTTCAGGAGATTGGGACGAAGTGACTGTCAGGAGGTACTCAAAGTCAGATGATCACATCCTTAGATGCCTCAGAAGTGATGGTAAAACTTGGAAGTGGGAATGTATTTGACTCCAGTCATTAGTGACGGTCTCGGCCCAGGAAGTATGTGTCAATAGGCTATATGTGCTCACTGTAGAGCAGAGGCAAGTTAAGAGCACACAAATACAAAGACAGATGCAGACACAGGAGCAGGTAAGTGGAGACAGGGAGATGGAGAAACACAGGGGCCTGAACACATGCATAAGGATATATAGGCTTATTCAGTGATATATATTGCAAGATGGATATAGACACCAAGATGCTCATTTAGAGAAAGAGATATGCAGAAAAATTTAAAGAGGTGTTTAATATGTATATGAAAGTTTATTTACTTATGCATGGCGAGGTTGCAGGTAGATGTTTTTCCTTTTTGCTTATCTAATATATTCTACTTTTCCTGAAATGAAGTTACATCATTTGTCCAAGAAGAAAGTTATTTTCTTAAGAAAAAACTAAAGTTATAGAAAAAGTATAAAATAGTTTGTAGGCAAGCCTTTAGGCTGGCAAATAGATTCAGTTATCGCCCACCTAGTTAAGGCGTTGAGGCAAATGGAGGGCTTCTAGCATTGGGAAAAAGGGGGCAAAGCTATGTCCATGGTCCCAAACAGCTAATAATGTACCTAGTTATGTTTTAGTTCTATGAGTTCTAAGAGACCTTTAGCAGTTGTCTATTGCTGTGTAAAAACTACCATAAACTCAGCAGCTAAGAAGAGTGCCTCTTTGTCATCTGCAGAGCAGGCTCTGGGTGGGCTGGGCCGGGCCTTCTGCTTAGGGTCTCCCAAGGTTGAAATCCAGGTGTGGGCAGGGCTACAATCCTCTCTAGGGGTTCTACTGGCCTCTTCCAAGTGTCGGCAGAATTCAGCTCCTAGCTGTTGTAGGACTGAGGGCTCGTTCCTTACTGGCTGTCGACCAGGGGCCACTCTCTCAGTTCCTTAATGCTGCCCACATTCCTTCTCACGTGGCCCAGTCTTCACACCAGGAATGGCCTGTCAAGTCCTTCTCATGCTATGAGTCTCTCTTTTTCTTCTGCCTTCTGCTGCTGCTTTGTAACGCGTGCATGTGAGCAGATCATGTCTACTCAGATAACCACCATATTTTAAATGTTTTTATTTATTTTTTTGAGAGAGGAAGGGAGAGGTATGCACCCAACCAGGGACTGAACCCACAGCATGGGCATGTGCCCTGACTAGGAGTCAAACTTCGACCTTTTGGTGCCTAGGACCATGATCAACCAACTGAGCCACACCGGCCAGGGCAAATCTCCGTTCATGCCTATGGACTGGGAACTTTAATTATAATTCCAAGATCCTTTCACAGCAGTACCTAGGTTAGCGTCCGATTGACTAACTGGGGGTGAGAATCCGGGGTGGAGGGAATCTGTCCCTAGAATTCTGGCTACCACAGGCATGGAATATGCAGCTCAAGGTGAATCAAATGCCCCACTGGAAAAATAACTCAAAGTGCCTCGCCAGCATGGCTCAGTGCTTGAGCATTGACCTAGGATCCAGGAGATCGAGGTTCGATTCCCAGTCAGGGCACATGCTCGGGTTGCGGGCTTAATCCCCAGTAGGAGGCGTGCAGGAGGCAGCCGATCAATGACTCTCTCTCATTGATGTTTCTATCTCTAAAATCAATAAAAATATATTTTTAAAAAACCTCAGTGTTTTGTTCAGCACACAGAGAAATTGTTAAAATAATGTTAACTAATTTTAAAATTTTAATTACACTAATTTTAAACAATATATTTGTCTGCTGTTAGTTTCAATTATACCCTAGGGTTACCCTGCTTCCAAGCAAGAGAACCAGACTTTCCTAAGGGCTGCCTGGGGAATGTAAAATCCAGTGTTTACAGAACAGCTCTAGGAACTCCAGGGCAGTCCTCCCAGGAAAGTCACAGGCACGGGAAAGAATGGGAAGCACCCAGAGTTGGGCGCACGTACTCAGTAAGAGGTTCTGGATACAGTGCTGACAGCAATTACTGTGCAGAGGCAGAGCCCTGGATGGAGCCAGCCTGGAGGCCTTCTGCTTCCTTCCTTGGGCCTTGGCTTTGGTGGCTCAGACCACAGGCCCCAGGGTGTTGTCAGGGTGCTGCTGTAGGGACAGAGCTGGAGCCAGTTTTGGCTGAGGCCTAGCACCAGTGACTGCCCCTGGGGCCCAGTGAAGAGCAGCTCACAGAGCCTGGGTGAGCAGGCTGCTAGCTCACAGACAGGCTAGCCCAAGGCCAGTCTGAGGCTTGGATTATTGGGGGCTGATATACCAAGATGGGGGAAACTGGAAAAGGGCTTCCTTGTCCCCCTCAACCTCACATTTTGCTGTTCTCATTTCCACAGCTACATTCTCCCAGGCCTGTGGTGGGCTTTTCCTTTTGCCATACCTGCAACCTACTCCTTTGTGTGGCTCTTTTGGCAGCAGCTCCCCTCAAGGTACTACACTTGCCCCCTGCCCCACTCTTGAGCTCCCTGGGCCTGCCCATCTGGAACCAGCTTTCACAGCAGACCCTGGTCATTTCTGCCCTGCAGTAGACTCTCTTGAAGGCCCACCTTTGGCCAGCACTGTGCACCCATCGCTCCCCAGATTTGCTATGGATGGCGCCACCAGCAACCTTCAGAAGCGTGCCCCTGGACATAGGAGTCCCCATGACTACCCAAAGGGCTGGAAATATCTGGGAGTTTTGAAGTTCCACTTCCCCATGGCCAGTAGCCAAAGACTGGAATAGAGAAGAGCCCAGTTCCTTTGCCTGGCTCCTAAAGTTTCTTCTCAGAAGTGACACATCACTCAATTGGCCAATGAAAGTCACATGGCGACACCCAGATGGAAGAGATGAGGAAGTATAATACAAACAGACGCCCAGGAGAGATGAGCACATTTGTTAATCAGTTGTTCTAACACCATTTATTAAATAAGCCTGCCTTTCTCTAGTGATTTTAATTGCCCATTTATCATATACTAAATTTTAATTGATATTTAGGGCTCTTTTTGGGTAGACATTCTGTTCCACTGACTTCTCTTTTGATACCTGTATAGAATTGCCCTGTTTTAATTTCTGTAGCTTAATAATGCCATTTAAAAAAAATGTCTTTATTGATTTTAGAGAGAGAGGAAGGAAGAGGGAGAGAGACAGAAACATCAATGATGAGTCATTGATCGGCTGCCTCCTGCACCCTACTCCTTTGTGTGGCCCCCACTGAGGATCGAGCCTGCAACCTGGGCATGTGCCCTGACTGGGAACCGAACCACAGTCTCCTGGATCACAGGTCGATGCTCAACCACTGAGCCACAACAGCCGAGCAACATGACATTTAATATCAGAGGGTATGTACTCCTTCAAGATTCTCCCTTTACAGTTTTCCGGCTTTTACCATCCCTTTACTTTCTAGATAGATTGGAGAATCACTTTGTCAAGTCCGCTTTACCCATCCTATGTGATTTTCGTGAGAACAGGATTACATTTGTAGACAAATTTACATCTTTTTACAATATAAGACTTACTACTTTAATAAAACCTTTTAAGTCAAATGTCTCAGTAAGGTTTTGTGATTTTCTTCAAATTTATTTAGTATCGTCCTATTAATTTGATCTCCAAGTCTTTTGTTTCATAGTTATTATGAATGAGACCCTTATTATGTTTTCTAATAATTATTGTTAGACAGACATGAGCAGATATAGAAAACTCAGGTACAGAAACTCACCAGGGCGGGAAGCCCCAGATGCCTAGCAAGGGACAAAACTGGGAAAACAAGAACCTTGTCCCCAGGGGAACCTACTCTCCCCTATCATATCTCTGGTCTTGTGGTTTAGACCCTCTGAGCATTTCCGCCCTAAAGATAAAATCTAGGCCTCAGCTGTATTCCAGCTCCAGGTCCAGATAAGCAGCAAACCAGACAAGTGACTCCGTGGCTGCCTCAGGAACAGATACAGTGACGAAGGACCCCCTGCCCTGGCACCAACCAATCAATGGAGACCATGACCCTGAAAAAGCACACCTGGAAAGATGGTGAATATTCTGTTGAGACCCTCCCCTGAGACCTCCCCTAAGATTCCTGCCTGCAAGAAAGAGTTAAATACACTCAGGCAGGACAAAGGACCCAGTATGTGCTCCCACTATGGAAGCATGCCAGCACCATCTCCATCTCCCTTCTTCCCTCCGAGGGAACCCTGCGAGACTTGCAACCAGGGGAGCAATGGGTAGTGGCAGCTCGTCCCGGGCTTACCCCCTGAACCTGTCTCCAAGGCCCCCTTTTCTCTGACTTCTCAGTGAGCCAAAGCAGCCTAGCCAAGGCTTTCTGGCTGCTTTTTCTATGCTCCTTCCCTGTTTCACTGTCCTAAGTATATTTTTGCTGCCATCATGGACCCAATACCCTTTGACTCAGTGCTGTGTAGCCCTTCCCCTTTGGATATCCCCATTCCCCATCCCCTTTTCCTTACATTAATTCAGTTTTTCTTTATTCATCGTCTGAGATGGATATTTAGCCTCCCCACACACCACCGACCCTTAACCTTTCAATTATTCTAATAGTTTGTTACTGTTCACCCAACTGAACTCTCTTATTAGCAATCTCCTGGTTTTTGTAGGTCGCATTCTATTTATTTACAAATTATAATCTCTTGCTCTCTTCCTTTTACTAACAACCAATTCTATACTTCTCATTTCTGCAGCAAGAGTGAAACTTCTTGTGCTAACCGATACAATTTTCATTTCCACTATTTTCTGTGACCTCCACACCACTTCTCTCCAGTCTGGCAGCACCTACAGGATTCTGTGCCTACTGGCTTAAAGAAGGGATGACACAGAAGAATGCACAGGAAGAGAAAGTCAAGTTCTTGGAATTTTTAGTTTCGAATGTTTTTATCAGATTTGGCAGAGCAGATGAAGAGGCGAGTGAGCTTTTATATCAGGTTACTCACTGCTGGTCAGCTCTTTGCCACTGGCCCATGAGTTAAATACAGATATTGAGAGCAAGAATTTAGAAACTTTTATAGCAATTTGATCTTGCCACAATATCCAAATGCATGATTGGCAGGCTCATCTTACTGAAGTGTATAGACCCAAAACATTAGTCCATGACAATTAGAAGTAAAACAAAAGACTCTTCCCCACAGATTGCTTGATCTTTAGTTAATGTGCTTTGGTTTGGTGCTTCTTTAGATTAACTGAAAGGCTCTGGGTTCAGAGAAAAGAGGAGAGTTAGAAGGAAGCAAGTCGCTGAAAACCTAAGTGTTCTCCCGCATCCTGTGCCCCTCCCCCAGAAGCCCAAGCACTGCCATAAATGGAGGGTGTGGGGGCGGAAGGGGAAAGCTGCCAGCAAGAGAACAAGCCATATCCTTGACAGACTGGGAAATTGGAATCGGAAGGGACCTATGCCCTTTTTCTAAGTAGAGCCTGGGAAGCAGCACG
This sequence comes from Miniopterus schreibersii, assembly GCF_964146895.1. Taxonomy (NCBI): domain Eukaryota; kingdom Metazoa; phylum Chordata; class Mammalia; order Chiroptera; family Miniopteridae; genus Miniopterus; species Miniopterus schreibersii. The sequence goes on from NC_138110.1 coordinate 65,762,868, forward strand.
TTCCTATCATTTCTTTGAGAAATGTAAAGGCTATGATAGGCAGAGTCGGACAGCTGGATTGGTGACAGCCCAGTTCCCACGCACCCCATCACGGAGCCGGGAACAGCAGAATTAATTTCTTAAGTGTCCAGAAGGAGCCCAAAGGCAGTAAAGAACCTTGGACACTCCCACTTGGTAGGCACAAGAGCCACCTCATGGTCTCATGTGCCCAAAAGGAGGGCAGAAGGAGCTGAGAAATAGAGACCTTAAGAAAATATGCCGCTGAGAATAAGGGACAACACCGCAGCTACCTGTATGGACCAACACCTGAGGTTGAGAAAAACCAAGTACAACCCAGAAAATGCCAGTGTGGACACACACAATAGCCAGATGCTTCCCCTCCCTGGAGGCCTTGAGACTACTGGACCCCCCTTCTCCAACAGAGATGGCAAACCTGAAAGGAAAGGGTACACTCATAATGACAGAGTACACTTCAATCACCTGATAGAATGACAACTCATGATTGAAATTCAATGAAATTATTTTATTTTTTAAAAATTTTATTGATTGATTTTAGAGAGAGAGAGGAAGGGAGGAGAGCAGGGGGCGGAGAAGAGAAACATTGATTTGTTGTCCACTTATTTATGCCTTCCTTAGTTGCTTCTCGTATGTGCCTGACCGGGGACAACGCTCTAACCAACTGAGTTACCCGGCCAGGGCTATTTTACTTACTTACTTACTTAATTTTTAAATATATCTTCATTGATTTCAGAGAGGAAGGGAGAGAGATGAGATAGAAACATCAATGATGAGAGAATCACTGATCCACTGCCTCCTGCATGCCTCCTACTGGGGACTGAGCCTGCAACCTGGGCATGTGCCCTGACCAGGAATCCAACTGGTGACCTCTTGGTTCATGGGTAGATGCTCAACCACTGAGTCATACCAGCCAGGCAGCAACATGATTTTATAAAACAGAACCTTTCCCCCCACCCAAACTCAGGGAACTGGTGACGCCAAGTACCTCTACAAGTGGGGGTAGAGGTGAAATATACATGAGTGGATTGGCTAAAAGTCAATTTAAGAATTAGATTTTATGTGTTAACTTTATGAAGACATCAAGTTTTTAAAAAAAAAAAATGTTTTAATTTATTTTAGAGAGAGGAAGGGAGAGGGAGAGAGAAACACCACTGAGAGAGAAACATCGATCGGCCACCTCCTGCACGCACCCCGACCTGGGACCAAACCCACAACCTGGGTATGTGCCCTGAGAATCGAACCAGTGACCTTTCAGCATATGGGATGATGCTCGACCAACTGAGCCACACTGGCCAGGGCGACATCAACTTTTGATTTCTGTATTTTTCTGTATGCATACTATACTTGAATAACAAGTAAAATGAGTTAAACCTTAGCTCTCCTCCCCAACTCTGAGCAACAGGTCAAAGATCATTCCCATACTCTGGCAGAAATCTCCGAGTTTGTTCTTTGCACAGGGTTTTGAAATCAGGTTTTAACTGAGAGGTTGGGAGATACCACTTACACTCGAGGTGGGAAGAACACCATACTGAGAATGGGGATTAAGTAAGAGTCTACATACTGAGGGTTGAGAATGCCAGCCTTCACCATCGTGGTTCCTAGATGTTGGGAAAGACCTAAAGTTACTGACCATGGGTGTTCCCCAGTGAATGGCCCAGGCAGTGTCCCACAGACAATCCCATAGTAAACAAGGCCCTTCCACAAGCACAGAGCTCCACTGTTTTGTATTTTCAATCTTTAACATGAGCTGACAGTTAAGAATCACCTGAAAGATAGAGACTGAAGTAAAGAAATAGAAAAAGCAACATAAAGAAAGGCATAAAGGGCCCTGGCCGGGTTGTTCAGTGGTTAGAACATCGCCTGCGGCCTGAAGGGTCAATTCCGGCCAAGGGCACATGCCTTGGTTGCAGGCTCAATCCCTGGAGAAGTCAAGGAGCATAGTGAATGGAGGCAAGGGGGAGGAGAAATCACGTTGAGCCCTGTGGACCACTGAAGGAATGCAGGCTTTCACTGAGTCAGATGTGAAGCCAATGTGGAATTTTGAGAGGAAATGACATATTTTAAAAGGGTCACTATGACTGCTATGCTGATACGCGAATATTCTATGTTGATAAGGGAATAGATTAAGATAATATGTTATGACCACAAAATAAAATTGTATTGCTATTAAAAAACACAAAAAAACACACCAAGGCGGCCCTGGCCAGGTAGCTCAATTGGTTAGAGCATCATCCCAATACACCAAGGTTTCGGGTTCAATCTCGTGTCAGGGAATATACAAGAATCAACCAAAGAATGCATAAATAAAACGAGTGGTGACGGCACATGCCCGGGTTGCAGGCTCGATCCCCAGTCAGGGGCATGCAGGAGGCAGCTGATCAATGACTCTCTCATCATTGATGTTTCTATGTCTCCCTCCCTCTTCCTTCCCCTCTCCGAAACCAATAAAGATATATTAAAAAAAACAAAAAACAAAACTTGATCCTTAAGACTGGAGCATTTTCTAGCTGGCTCAAGTTAATGAGAGGAATGAACAAAGGGAGGCATTAGTCAGAGGCAGGGAGTGAAGCCAGCACCTCCAGTGTTCAGGCTAACTCCTGAGCTACTAGGCCTACCTTCCACAAAAACCAAGAGAAAAGATATCCTGCCTTTCACTGGGTTCATAAATTACACCTTGTTCCCTTTCCTTGGCCTTCAGAGCACCAAAATGTGCTTCCAGTTCTACCACAGACCTTCTGCACCTGTGGGGCTTTGTTTTGATTTCTCACTTTCACAAAGCTCCCTGCATTATTTTGGTGCCATTTCTGTGAAACTGCAAGATCCTGGGAGTTGTTACTGCTTTAGCTAAAAAATAATGGATGGAGGAGGTGCTATACCTCCTGGGTGCCTCCCACACCTAGCCATTGGCTGCCAGGAGGTCCAGTCTCAAAGTAAGGAAATGCAGGAGGTGCAGGGTGCCCCAGACCAGCGCTTCTCAGAGACACTGACACACAAAGCACCCCCTGAAGGTCTTGTTCAAATGCAGGTTCTGATGTAGCAGGGCTGGGGCAAGCCCAAGATTCTGCGTTTCTGAGTTCCCAGGTGATGTTGATGCTGCTGGTCCACACACCACACTTTGAAAAGCAAAGGGGCAAGACTGAAGACAGAAAGTGCAGAAAGAGGTAAAAATGGAACCCTGGGGAGGAGAGGGAACAAGGTCCAGGGAGAGCTGCTCTGAGGGGGCTCCAGCTGCATCACCTCGTCTTCATGGCCTTCCCTGAAGGGCTTCCTGGGGCAGGGGCCTCTGTGGCCCATGTGTTGGCTACAACGGGGTGCTTTGGTTCCAGAGGACTGGAGCACACAGCCTCCCAGGCCCAGCTGCACACTGGAAGAGGGCCAGGGACTGGAGACCTCCTCACACCTGCCAGTAGGCAGTTCTGTCAAGGGAGAGAGCTCTGCCGGGCTGGGGCTGACTGCCATGCTGGCTCAGGCCCTTAGCTCTGGGGTAGTTTAGCCATGGAGCAGCAGGTTGGCCTCGGGAATAAGTGATGGGCTCTCCCCTCCTCAGCTTCACCGCATGCACTACTTCTTGAAGCCAAAGTGCGACTTTCACTTTCTCAAAGAGCAGCTTCCATTTACTGGGTGCTTACTATATGCTAGGCTCTGTGGAAGCACCCTCCCACATTGTTTCTTTTAAAAAATTTTTTATTGATTGCTTTTAGAGAAGGGAGAGAGAGAAACATCAATTTGTTGTTCCATTTATTTATGCATTCATTGGTTAATTCTTATATGTGCCCTGACCGAGGACTGAACCTGCAACCTTGGCATATTGGAATGATGCTCTAACCAACTGAGCTCCCCAGCCAGGATCCACATTGTTTTATTTAATCCTCGCAATTACCCTATGATGTAGGAACTGTTTTTTCCCACTTTACAATATAAGGAAACTGAAGCCTCAGAGGTAATTTGCCCAATACCTTGTATCTAATATGAAGTAGTCTGTGTCTTCCCACTCTGGCACTAACTCATGACTGAACCACACACCTGTGAGGCCAGGAGTCTGTGGGACTAAATCTAGGACAGAAGTCTCAGGATAGGAATTTAGATGACAGAGCAAGGTAACTAAGGTGGTTTGATTTGGTTTATAACCCTTTGAAGATCAGCAGAAAGTCAAGGCTACGATTGCCCCTCTACCAGCTTCCCTCACCATACCAGTAACAGGAGGTTCTTTTGTGCCAGCTAGCAGGAACATTGCATGACCTCAGAGGAGGGGACTCGCAGGTGGTTGTGAACTGGGCTCATTGGACTTGACTCACTAGGTAACACCAACTCTAAAGAGTAGATGGCCTGCCAGCCAGGTGACGGAGGGTCATTTAGGAAAGTCTGAATCAAATGGTACCAGCCCATCTGTCCATATCCCACAGAGGTGTCCTGCGGTGGAAACACACTATTGGCTTTGGTTCTTAATTCAATAAACCTAAATGACGACAAGCACTGGGCTCGCCAGTCAGACACTCTTCGCCCTTAATGAAGAAAATTAGCAGGTTGGGAATAAAAGTAACTAAGCAGTGGTGAGAACTGCTGTGAACTGGAGAATTCCGCTCAGCCAAAGGTGCTTTGCTACCTTACTCCAGTTGGTTGTAGCCTCTCAGTAACAAAGAAAAGCCAAAAGTCAAGATCATGTGAACCTTTTCATTTTTAAAAACAGAGTGCAGGCCAACCTGTGTGGCCACTAATTTGCAAATTCTGCCCTTCACTAACCAAACCCTGTCACTTCCTGTTGTACCTTTAGCACTGATAATGCCTGGAAGAAAGAATATGCTTCTGGCACTGACCAGGGGAAGCTCATCCAGAAGCAATGGGTCTGGAATCTCCATAATATGTAGAAAAGCTGATGCAACTGGGCAAGAGTTTTAGACTTGAGAGGCATAATTGTTGTTAATAAGAAAACCCTTATAAGGCTAGGGCACATGGTTTGGCCAGCATTGTAAAGGCCAGGGGTAGAGGGGCGGGGGAGAGTCACTTTTAGGCAAAATATACACTTGGCGATTGGTGTTCATCCCTCCTACTACAGTCCATACTCCTTTACCTGTGCACTCCCTAAAGTCATTTGGTTTTCATACGTGGTATGAGTAAATTCAGGTTTTTTCTAAGTTTGACTTGCAAATATCCAACCTACTACCTAAGAATCTTACTCAGGGTTTTCCCCAAGGACTAAAATGAAATAGGATACATAACGAAAGTGCTTCACATAACATCGGGGAAAGGGTTCAAGAAACATTCACTATTATTACGCAGGTCTAGATGTTCTGTATAAAGCACCAGAATATACAACCACTGTCAATCCATATTCATAGGTATTCCAATTTTGGCTTAATAAACAATACTCCTGTAAAATTCCCAAATGGAATGAAATTATGAGCCTGAATGTTCAAATAGAACAGCAAAGGCCATTCCTCAGGGGACATCCAAGAGGGAATTCCTGCTCTAGGAATCTGACTTTTATGGTCTCTGCTCTTAGAACCCTATGACTACACACACAGCATGAAAAACTGTACTTATAATTTACATTTTAAAAATGTGGCTGATCTCTGTGGATATAGAAAGATATACAAAATAGGATAGAAAAAAATATATAAAATGATACAATGGGATACCACGTTTTTTGTTTTGGGGTGTTTTTTTTTTTCCCCAAAAGGATATACAGTCATACTTAAAACATTTCTGGAAGGGAGGAAGGGTATACAAGAAACTTAAGACAACCTTGGGGAATGGGCTGGGGGAACAAATGCTTACTCACCCCAACCAAATGCTTACTTTTCACTTTATATCCTTCTGTTCCATTCGCCCCACCCTTACCAATAGCATCATTATCCTTATGAAAAGGAACTTCTGGTGTGAGCTTTGCTTTGCAAACACTGCCCAGGATAAAGCTTTATATATTTCCTTACATCTTCACTGCCAAGTCCCAAGAACTTTAATTAGACTATTGGAATTCCCCAGCCTACCCTCCCATTAACAAATGTACCTAACCCTAGAGGCTGCTTCAGGTCACCCTTTTTGTCCCTCATTTCCGGAGTCCTAGTGTTTTTTCCCATGTGCACACTCTGTGGGTGATCTCATAAAGCCCCAGTTCTTGGATATATTGTCCTACCACTGACTCCCAAATTTCTACCTCCAGCCTAGGCTCCATTCCTGTACTCCAAACCTGCATATTGCAATTGCCTAGTCAACAGCTCCACTTGGATGCTGAGCATCTAAAACTTAAGACACCCAAAGTTAAACTCATCTTCCCCAGTAAACTTGCTCTACCTACAGCCCTCCAAATCCCAGCTAATAGCACTTCCAGGCTTCTAGCTGCCCAATCCACAACCTCAGACTAAAAGAATGACTGAAAAGCAGTCTGACTTACGCCAGTTATCTAAAAATAAAAGTAGTCCTTGATATTGGGATCTAAGATATCATTTAATCATTAAAATGTTTTCTGAAATATGTTTAAAATGAACTAATTTAAGTGTAGAATTTAGATTTTGACATTTTAATTTCTTTTGAACGTAAGTCACTTTTTGCAAGCTAGGAAATAGAATCAAATTAAGGCAGTCTAGTCCCCTAGGGATCCAGGCCAAATCTTGTGATCTTCAGCAGGACATCACAATACAAGGTGACAATAATGGGGTTATAAACTCTAAATAACCCCCACTTATCTACATTCTTCCTCAGAAAACAGCCCAAAGCCCAGTCCTTAAAAGCATGACATACAGAACATCTTAATCTATAAAGGATAGAATTACACAAATTATATGGTGCCCAACCTAATGGTGAACCAGGTTAGAGCTGCCCAAGGATTGAACAGAGTGTGTCTACATTTTGAAAACTTGTTCTAAGGTTTAAAATTTCTGATTGCTTTTAACAGGAAAGCAAGTAAGAAATATTACAGACGCATCCACACTAATATCTGATTTTGCCAAGGTGTTCCACTAGAGCATGAAGTTAGAGCATAGGGGATAAGATACTTAGGTATTTTCAAAATAAATTACTTAGTAACAAGAATTCTGATATACTGCGTACTTCCATTTGTCACAAGAACAAACTGACAATAAAGACTATTTAAAATAAATGCTCAACTCTAAAAAGGGTGGTGACAGCAACACTTCCCACTACAGAATAACCTCCTGCTTTTTCCAATTAACACTGCTATTCTTCCATGATACAGGTTCATGTGGAAAAACTTGTCAGCTTTTGTCAGAACCAGGAGCTGAAATATATATGCCCTAATTAGCTAATTGTAAGCTCCGTTAGCATCTGTAGGGTGGACCCATAAAACCTAGCCAGTTTTGTTAAACGTCTGCAAACTGCAGAATTCCTTAGCCCTAAGCCATAGTTTCTGCTCAGTATCTCAAAGCTGAGCTCAGTCCCATCTGACTCTGCTCCTCAGGGCTGAGGTGGGTGCTAGTCATCAAAGTCTGGAATGTCATCGTAGGAGTAACCCCGGTAGCCTTTGGATGCATAGTAGGCGATGCGCAGGTGGTAAAATCCTGGCAGGAACACCAGGATGCCAATGATCAGGACGGGAACGGCCCGGTCTGCCCCCTGGTGGCAGAAGGAGGCAAACACATTAGTACCACACAAGTTAAAAATTTTAAAATAACACATGGGTCCAATCCATAATCAGTATCTTATACTTTTCAGAGCATTTTCTTTGGGTAGTACCCTACCTAAGGCAAAGTTTTACATCTCTTTTTCTCCTGATTATCAATTGTAGAAAAACTGTAAAGTACTAAAAATTATAAAGAAAATAAATTATCCATGTTCATCCATAGATATTTTGGCTTATTTTCTTCTGCTCCTTCTTTAAAGTTTTTAGTTGTGAACACACCCTGTGCCTTGTTTTTGTCTCTTATAACAAGATATTGCCAAAGTATTACTAAAGCTCTTCACTATGAGGTAGGGAGATGGGAAAAATGGGTGGTCAAAGGTACAAAATTCTAGTTAAAAAATAAGTCCTGGGGATGTAATGTAGAGCATGGTGACTACAGTTAAGAATGCTGTACTCTATATCTGAAAGTTGATGAGAGAGTAGATTTTAAAAGTTCTTATCACACAAAAAAATGTATAACTACGTGTGGTGATGGATACTAACCAGACTTACTGTGATCTTTCACAATATATACAGACACTGAATCTTTATGTTGTACACCTGAAACTAATATAATGGTTATATTTAACAGAAAATATCATGTTGTAAACAAGTCCACTGATCTATTAGATTAAAAGAGAATGACAACACGATCACGTATAAAAGCTAAAGACAAATTGCTGGTACTGAACACAGCAGAGGCCTGAGCCAGGCTCTGAAAGATCACCAGAAATAGAGGCAGCAGCAGCTTGAAACAGGCACAAAGATAGGGAGGAAGAGGCTTCAGAGTAAAAGGAAGGCAGAGCAACAGACTCATCCTGTGAACAGGGATGAAGGATAAAGGGACAAAAGCGTTCTATTTCCTGATGTTATGGGCCCATCAGAGCAGGTCACATGAACTTGATGGTGAGAAGGGCAGGATATTTTAGGTGGAGAAAGGCAGCTTTAGAAGCACTTGTATGTTGAGTACTTAGCTCCCTAGGGAAGCAGAACATATCACTTGTGTTGTGACTAAACTCATAATTGAGCTGCTTGCCCCAGACCCCATCACCTTGACTGAAGAACTCATTGAAATCATGCCAGTGTCTGTTGCCCTAGTAGACTATTAATTTTTTTATTTTTTATTATTTTAAAATATATCTTTATTGATTTCAGAGAGAGGAAGGGAGAGGGAGAGAGAGAGAGAAACATCAATGATGAGAGTCCTTGATTGGCTGCCTCCTGCACACCCCCAACTGGGGATGGAGCCTGCAACCCGGGCATGTGCCCTGACCGGGAATCAAACCTTGATCTCCTGGATCCTTGGTTGACGCTCAACCGCTGAGCCACGCTGGCCAGGTCCTTCTACTTCTCAATGAGTATGTAAAAGGGAGAAGCCACAGTGAGGCCTTGAAACAAAAACACAGGTGGGAAAAGGATTTCCGCCTTCCTCCGGGTGCTAGAGGGCCCCTAAGGGAGAGGAGTTTGACATTGCTGGGTCCCTTGAGGCTCTGAGTTTATCAGCAAAGCCTTCTCTTTAGCCCAACCCTCCCAAATCCTCCCCAAGGAGTCCTCAGAGTTCATGGAAAGGCCAACTGAGAGAGAGAAAAAGAAGAAAAAAACAAGGAATGAAAGGGGCAGTTTTCTTTCCATGGCACTTGTATTGACTAAGAGAGACTGCCTCCTTATGCTGATTTTAGATATTGAGAGTTTGTTCCTTAATCTAGAATAGTGATTCTCAAATAAGGGGCAGGCCTGCTTGAGAGGGGTTCTCAAGCTGCTGCAGAGGTTTTGTCCAATACAAAAAGCCCCTATTCTCCCAAAATGAAAATCTGCATATAAGGATAGAAATTCATGACAGAAGTGTGTTGTTCATGTGAACGTCAGAGGCAGAACAAAAAGCTAAAAATCCCTCATCTGTGTGGAACAGACATAAAAATTATGGAGTGGTTTTTCTGATTAAAAGTTTTGGTTTTTTTCTCATTTTAAAGAAAATTTCAGAAAGGGGAGGGAGAAGAAGAGAAAGAGAAACATGGATTTGTTGTTTCACTTTTTTATTTTTCTGTTATCCTCACCTGAGAATATTTTTTCCACTGATTTTCAGAGAGGGTGGAAGGGAGTGAGGGGGAGAGAGAGACAAACATCAATGTGAGAGACACATATTGATTGGTTGCCTCCCACACACACAGGCCAGGGATTGAACCTGCACCCAGGTAAGTGCCCTTGAAGAGAAATTGAACCCATGAACCTTCAGTGCACAGGCTGATCCTCTATCCACTGAGCCACACCGGACAGGGCTGTTGTTCCACTTATTTATGCATCCATTGGTTGATTCTTATATGTGCCCTGACCAGTGATCGAACCCACAACCTTGGTGTATCGGGGCCATGCTCTAACCAACTGAGCTACCTGGCCAGGGTGCTGATTAAGAGTAAGTTACAAAAAGTGACTTCTCCTGTAGCTAAACTCCATGACTGGGCTCCATGCTGCAGAGCCAAGAAAAGTAAGTTCACCAATTTATCTGGAGTAACCACACTGGATTAAAGAAATACAATTCTGTCCTCCTAAAGACAATTTCCAGAAAGACCTGCCTGTCCCAAAGAGGTACTCAACACCAGGATTAGCACAATCACTGTATGGTTTCTTAGAAAACTGACTTTTCTCTGTTTCTTTCTCTTTGATACTGTACAAGGGGCGCACCAACTTACGACCAAGCATTGAACCTGTGAAATACTTGACGGTCTTCACTTTCAGCTCCAGGGTGGCATCCTCATTGCACACAAACACAGTACAGGGATGCTGCTGGAAGGCAGACACTGTCCACATATAGTTTACTTCCTCCTGGGTGGCTTTGTATAGAGCAAAGGCCTTGTGAGCACCTGTGATGAAGATCATCACCTCTTTAGCATCCTTGACAGTGCCCATGCCCAATGACAGGGCCATAGTGGGCACTTTGGTGAGATCTCCATCAAAGAGCTTAGCATTGGCCAGGACGGTGTCCATGTCCAGCATCTTTATACAGGTCCCAGACATCAGACTAGAGTGGGCTCATTGATGGCAACATGTTTACTAGGGTGATGCCTCCAACAACACCTCAATCCTGCCTTGATCTTCTCTTCAAAGGCGTCATTCTCAGCCTGCAGGTCAGCTGCATTCCCATTCAGAATGTGGGTGTTTTTGGGGTGGACGTCAGTGTGCTTGAAGAAGTTGTTACAGGTAAAGGAGTGGTAACTCCCTGGGTGGTCTCGAGGAAGACCCACATACTTGTTGATGTTGAAGGTCTTCACATATTTGAAGGACAGGTCTCCATTCTTATAGTACTCAATTAGCTTCTTGTACTAGCCAAGTGAGGTGCTCCCAGTGGAGAGCCCCAGGCTGAAATACTTGTCTGGTCCTGGGTTAAACTGGATGACGTGGTTCCTGATGTATTTAGCAGCCTACTCGCTGGCCTGAGGACAGTGGTCCAGGATGATGAGCTTCCTGTTGCGGTGGCTGCAGCAGTGCATGGTGTGCATGGCTGCAGGTCACGCAGTGCCAGGTCAAAACTAATACAATGTTATATGTCAACTAATGGTTGTAGCATTCCACTGTAATGGATGTACCACAACTTTAATTAACTCTTCCCCACCACCCCAGATTACTGGATATTTTAGTTGCCTCTCACTTTTTGTGACTGTACAGAACACCACACTAAACCAGTGTTTTTCTTGGTCTTTCAGGTTATTTCCTTAGTGTATATTCCCATGATAGTGATTCATAGGTCAGAGGGAGGCATGGTGTTTAGTCTCTTTATCAGTAGGGCTTAACTTTTGCGGGAATTCCATCAGGACAGGGACTTTGGTCATCCCTGTATCCCCAGCTGTGCCTAACATATAATGGAAGCTCAATAAATGTGCTGAATGGATTCACCTTACAAAAACTGCTTTGTCTGTCTTGCTTTCTTAAGTGGCTTTAAATGTTTTCTAGTTAAACTTATCCTTTTTCCTTTGTGATTTTTCCCATTGTTTTTAAGTTTAAGAAGATTTCCCTCATCCAAAGACTTAAACTCAATTTACAAATCTTTTAACAGGGCTATTTACACAATGTACACTGATGAGTTACTGAATCAATATAATTTTGGCTGGCCCGGCTGGCGTTGCTCAGTGGTTGAACATCGACCTATGATCCAGGAGATCGAGGTTCAATTCCTGGTTAGGGTGCATGCTCGGGCTGCAGGTTCGATTCCCAGTCAGGTGCGTGCAGGAGGCAGCTGATCAATGACTCTCTCATCATTGATGTTTCGATCTCTCTCCCTCTCTCTCTCCCTCTCCCCCTTCCTCTCTCTGAAATCAATATATATTTAAATACACACACACACACACACACACACACACACACACACACACATATATAATTTTGGCTGCTTCATTCACAAATAGAAAGAGTAGTATTTATCTCATAGTTAGAGTGAAAGCTATATGAGGCAATACATGTAAAGCAAGCGAAATGGCCTTGGCTGGCACACAAGGACGCAATAAACACAAGCTTAAATCCAAGGAAAGAGAACCTGAAGGAGATCCCTCAGGCCAAAGATAAACAATATGAAAATTGGAAAGAATAAAGTCTAGAACTCTCACATCTGGACATACCTGGTGCTATTTCTGTTACCTTATTTTACATTTCCTACTTTTCTCCTTTTATCTTTTGCAGGATTTCGACTATACATTCCTAATAAGATATATCCTAAGGATTCAAAGAATTGCAAAGAAAATTTAAAGAACCTGGCTGGCCGTGGCTCAGCGGTTGAGCATCAATCTAGGATCCAGGAGATCGAGGTTCGATTCCCAGTCAGGGCACATGCCCGGGCTGGGGGCTCAATCCCCAATTACTCTCTTGTCATTGATGTTTCTGTCTGTCTCTCTCTCCCTCTCCTTTCCTCTCTCTGAAATCAATAAAGATATATTAAAAAAAAAAGAGTGCATTCAGCCTTCCTATATTTAGCAATAACACTCACTGCTACTGTTATTTTGAAGCTATTATATGTATAATACAGAATAAGACAATTAATTACACAAATATCACTAGGATAGATATACACATATAAATAAGTTAAGTTCAAACTCGCCCTGGCCGGTGTGGCTCTGTGGTTAGAGTGTCAGCTCATGCACTGAAGTGTCATGGATTCGATTCAGTCAAGGGCATGTATCTGGGTTGCAGGTTCAATACCTGGCTTCGGTCAGTCAGGGCGCATGCGGGAGGTAACCAATTCATGTGTCTCTTTCACATCGATGTTTCTCTCTCTCCCTTCCACTCTCTAAAAATCAATGGAAAAAATACCTTCGGGTGAGGATTAACAAAAAACAAAAAAGTTCAAACTCTAACCTTAAATTTGTATTAGAAATAACTGTATTTTTACATCTATAAGACATCTATATATTATTGTTTTCTAAAAAAATACCTATTTCCTGATTCTGTCACTGAAAGGGCCTAGAAACAATGAAAACCAATAGCAATGATCACCATTAATGTCCAGTGTGTGATCTCTAAATCAGGGCTCCTTAGAGATATGGATATTTATAAGTTAGGGGGAAGAAAATGTGTAACTTGCTGCACCAGAAAGCAAGGAAGTTATCAAAGGCTACCCAGGTCAGATTTAAAAGACAAAGGAGTGGCTCTGGCTGGTGCTGCTCAGTGGTTAGAGTGTCCACCCTCACACCAAAGGATCTTGGGTTCAATTCCTGGTCAAAGGCACATACCTGGGCTGCAGGTTCAAACCCCAGCCCTGGTCAGCTGGGGTGCGTGCAGGAGACAATCAATTGATGTGTCTCTCTGACACTGATGTTTCTCTCTCTCTCTCTACCCCTCCCTTCACTCCCTCCCTCCCTCTCCCTAAAAATCAATGGAAAAAATATTCTCGGGTGAGGATTAACAATAACAAAAGACAAAGGAGTGAGTTGAATGGGCTCCTACCAACCAAATTTGGGATAATTTATATGTTAAAGAGAATACAGACTGCAATTAATTGAAGCAAAAATACATTTAAAAAAACAATGAGTTTATAATGATATAATTATTTGGTCATCTGTTGAAGTTGCTAGGTATATTTTTATAAAGGTTAATATAGAGAAGTAATCAAGTATTTTTCCTACCTTTACTAGACACATTGTATGTCAGAGTAACCAAATAGCAAATTTGAGAAAGTTCTTTATAAAGGAATCTCATCTGATAAATCCAGAAAATTATAAAACTGGATTCATAAGTGTAAAGGGTGATGGGGAAGTTTATAATAAATGAATTAGGCTGAAGACACTTGAACCCAGGAATCAATCTTAATATCAACTAAAAATTAGGACAACCATTACGTGCCTCCTCAGGTAAATGCTATAGCAGTGTTCTCCAAATGTGGTCCTTGGAAGACCAGCATTTCCTGGGAACTTGGAAATGCACATTCTCATGCCTCACTCTAGACCAAAAGAACTGGAATCTCTGGGAGTGTGAGCAAGGAATCTGCGTGTTTACAAGTCTAAAGGTCATTCAGATTGACACTGAAGTTTGAGAATCATATTCTTTCTAAAACTAAACTAAATTCAAATTGAAATAAGTCCCTAGCCCTGGCCAGATAGCTCAGTTGGTTAGAGTATCATCCCAATATCACTAGGTTGTGTTCAATCTCCGGTCAGGACACATACAAGAAGCTACCAAATAAGTGGAAAAACAAATTGATGTTTCTCACTTTCTCTTCCTTTTCTAAAGTTAATAAATAGCCTGGCCAGTGTTGCTCAGTAGTTGAGCATTGACCCATATACCAGGAGGTCACGGTTTGATTCCCGGTCAGGGCACATGCTAGGGTTGCAGGCTTGATTCTCAGTGGGGAACGTGCAGGAGGCAGCCGATTGATGTTTCTCCCTTTCCCTTCCTCTCTCTGAAATCAATAAAAATATAAAAAAATAAAGTTAATAAATAAAAATTAAAAAAACAAGCACCTGTATCTAACAGTTTGCAAGAAATATGAGGAATAGAACAAGGTAAACGATATTAAGACAGCACCTGTAGATTTACGTAAAAACTGTTAGAGATGCATACTGAAGATGCACACTTAAGAATTTACCAGCAATGCATATATGCACAACCCAAGGACACGGACAATGGTGGGGAGAGGGACTGGGGAGGGGGATGGGACAGGATGGGATGGGGTGGAATGGATCATTGGGGAGAAAAAGGACATCTGTAATATTTTAAACAAAAATAAAATTAAAAAAAAAAAAAGAATTTACCAGCAAAATGTAAATCTGGTATTTGCTTTAATACAAAAGAAAAAAAGTTGAGGGGGATAGATGAAACAACATGTTTATAATTGTTGATGCTGGTTGGTGGACACATAGGGGTTCATTATATTATTCCATCTACTTCTGTTTTATTTGAAATGTTTATAACAAAAAGTGAAAAAACAAACAAAACAAAATCTATTAGTGATTTTTTAAAAATTCTTTTATTTAAAATATGTTTTTATTGATTTGAGAGAGAGAGACATAAAACATCGATGAGAGAGAGTCATTGATTGGCAGCCTCCTTGCACACCCCCTACTGGGGGTTGAGCTCGAAACCTGGGCAATGTGTTCTGACCGGGAATCGAACCAGCGACCTTTTGGTGCATGAGACAATGCTCAACCGAGTGACACTGGCCAGGGCTAGTGATTTTCTTAATTAACATCTTTATCCTTTTTTAATAAAGTCGTCTTTATAAACCACACAAGGTAAAATGGCATTTGTTGCATATGGATCTCACTTCCATTTTCTGTTATTATAACATGATTAAGAGATTCCTTACTATACAACTGGGATTTATACCGCATTCCGCAATGAAAGTTAACTGAAGGCACAGTCCTCAAGTTAGGTGTTCAAACTTAGACTGCACACCAAGTAAGCATCTGGTGGCCATAGAATAGTTTTAAATAGCTAAGGACCTAATTAGATATACTTCTTAAAACCCAAATACAGCCATTTTATTGTGACAGTGCTACTATTGCCGAGTCCAATGATAATGCCCACAGTTTCAGTTCTTGGCTGTGTTCCTTCTGCAGAGCAGTATGGCAACTATCCCTTCGCCTGGTGTGCGTTGAAGAACAAACATGAATTATGGTCGATGCTAGTTCAGAACAACTTAAATGCTGTGTTTAAGTGTCTGTATACAGCCCAAGAACCACCACATACCACTTCAGGTTTGTAAGGTATCACACTGAAGCTCAACAGGAACTGCAACCAAACCTAATATAAGAACGCTCTGATTCGTGAGCCAAGAGTCCTGGCTTGGTCATTCGCCCCAAACCTTCACAAGTTTCACCCATTCTCCCCAGACTAGTATGTCTGTAGCATTGCAAAGCTACAATAACAGCATTCTACTCCAGTTACAGCCTGTATCATCCAGGAGTCCTTAATGCCATGCTTAGCTTTGCTATCCCAAACTATGAGAGTGGGAAAAGTGCCCAACATCTCAGAGGGAAAATCTGCCAACCTGCCACCACCCACCTCAGAGAAACTGTCGGAGAAGGTCATTGTTGCTCAAAGGAAGAAACACATGTTTTGTTATCAGAGAACAAAATCTTTATAAAAAAAACCCCAAACAAAATCCTTTTTCTTCTTTCTGCTGTAATCTGCTGCGCTAAATTCAAATATGAAACAACTGAGCCCTGGCTGACATTTTAAAGACCTCGTGGCAAATTCCCACAAACCCTTCAGCTTACCCCTTTGCTGATATAGCCGGCCAGCAGGAGGGAGCCTATGATAATGAGGAAGGCGCCGATCAAAAACAGCACTGTAGCAAGCGCAATGGCCTTATATGGGATTTTAGGAGGGCTTTTCTTAAACTGGAAGAGAAACAAAAAAAGACAAGGAAGAGCATTATGAAAATACCACGGCTCAGATACTTTAAAGCAGGGAGGATGCTTCATGTGTCTTGAAGTAAGTCCTGCTACCCAGTGCATCTCTGGGAAAAAGGAAAGGGACAGGCAGGAGACGAAGCTCTATTATTGCTCTACCAATGAGTTCTAACAGAATGTTATTCTTTCTAGTTCTAGTCTCATTCCACAGACCATAAAAAACTATTTTCTTACAAAAACAAAAGACACTTTATGGTTATTCATTGATTAGATATGTATTTACTAAGTGCTTGGCACATGGAAGGCTGTACTAATCTAGAGGAATTCAAGAGTGAACAACATGCTCTGGAGAAATAAGAAAACAAGTGATTTCTGGCTTTCAAAGTCAAGTCAGCATACAGTCAAAGGTTTTAGAAACAGCTTTTTCTAAAGCATTAGCTGCCTGTCCCACAGAGCAAGTAACCTGCTTTATTAACAAGTTCAATTCAAGGTTAAGATTCAGAAACAAATTTTCTAAGGTTTGCTCATGGCTATATCTGACCTAACTGCCTGGAAGCTTCCCAGATGTATTTTTAAAAAAAACACACATAAAAAAAACTCTCTCCTTCAAGTGCAGGTCCAAAGAGTACAAAGAATAATTGATTTGTTTATATTTAAAAGGATGGCTGCCAGCTACTTCTTCCTTGGCCCTCGTTCTACCTGAAATATTCTGCTCTAAGGAGAAATGGGCAAAAGAAGATGCTATGCCATTAAGTATTTTATGATCGGGTAGGGTGCAAACTTAATAAATACTCTGTTTTACTTACTGTTTGGCACAAAGAATACCTTTAATAAACTGGATCTCATAACATCAGGAAAGAAGGAGGAATTCCACAATCTGCAGGCTTTAGCAGTTAGTTTCTCCCTTAAAAGATGAACTGGCTTTGACTAAAGTGTAAACAAACTGATGACACAGTCCTTAAAAAAAATTTCTACTTAACAAAACACAATCTGATTATTTTTTAGGTAAACTAAATAAAATTTGCTATTACTGGGCTCTGGCATTACAACTAAAAATTCTTACAAAGGAACTGTATTTAAATTCGTTTGAAACATCTCTGCCAAGGTCCCTCCTTCTGCAGGCTGAGGCAGAAAAGGAGCTGGGTTTCCTTTGTGCTGCTCCCTCTAATCTCCAGGGACAATTAGCAAAACCTCCACCTGGAAGGTCTTCCTGCTAGCTCATCAGAAACAGCCAGCCAGCCAGTCTCATCAGCTCTCTACTGCACTTACCTGAAGGTCAATGTAGCCATCATCTGTGCTGGAGAGCCTTGAGTATTTCACTTTACTACTGGGGATTCCAGTAGCCAGGTTGGTACGAGATGGCATCATAACACACTGACACAACTACAGTCTGAAAACAAAGAAAACTGTTATTGTCTGCAAACAACAACGGTGTTTTATAGCCCAGAAATTCAGGCCTCTCAGATGCAGTGTTTTGGATTTCAGAGCTGTGATGACATACTAGCAACTGGCAATTTAGGCTCCACTGCTCTTAGAACCTGATATTCTTTTGGCAGAGTGAAAATATTCTCGTTATATACCCACTCTGTTTTGTCCTGGTAGAATGACAGTCAAGACATTGGCCAAGAATCGGAGCTCATATTTATCTTGCAACCAACATTCCCCTGCCTCATAATTTTTCCAAAGTCATACAGGGTGGAAGAGTCCTGACTTAAATCCAAATTAGATATCTGAGTAGCCAGGCTGGTATGAGATGGCATCACTCGGACTTATCCGAAGTCCAAATTTTCAACCATTTGGCTATAGTATTGTTTGCGTCTTGTCCCTCCTTCAGAAAGAAGCAAGAGGAGCATATACTCAAGTGATTCTCTTATTTGCCAGCGAGGAAGGAGAGAGAGGGTGGGGAACAGAACACACATCAACGTTTTGCCTGTTTCCCCCGATGGATAGCATCCCGTTAATGCAAAGGATTTATAAAGCTTGTTGTAAATTTGGATAAGCTCCTGGCTATCAGTACTGTTACCAGTGCCTTCTGACTTGCCTGCCTCTCTGCCCCATCCAATCAGTGAAAGCAGAGGTTTCATTTTCCAGATTCATGACTATTTTGTCACTTGTTTAAGCGATAATAGATAAGATGAAAAAACAATGACATTTAGGAGCATTTGAGATCTTGCTCCCAAGCATATGTAGTCAGTTTAGGCTCAAATAAACTTATAAAATGACATTTGAACCCTGGCCAGTGTGGCTCAGTGGCTAGAACTGAAGGATCTCGGGTTCGATTCCCAGTCAAGGGCAAGTACCTGACTTGCAGGTTGGATCCCCCGCCTGGTGCAGGAGGCAACCAATAGCTGTGTCTCTATCACATCGATCTCTCTCTCTCCCTCTCTCTCTAACCCCCCTTCCCTCCATCCCTCCCTTCCACTTTCTATAGAAAATCAATGGAAAAAATATCCTTGGGTGAGGATTAGAAAAAAAAAAAAAAAAGACATTTGAATCAAAAAACATTTGTGCATTTTTCCTCTATAATAAAAGAAGTAAATCTATTTTGATCATGAAGCTATTTGATTTCTAAAAGTGAAACACATCTTTTAAAAGAGCAAATTAAGTATTTCAATACAGGCAACATAAAAAAAACACCAAAGCCTGGCCTTCCTCTGGTACAAGATTTTACAAATAATCACCATTATAATTACGTCAGTTACTCATTACTGGGCACGTGCTGGTTAGGTGCCAGGTGCTTTATATGTACTTAATCCCAGATATTAATGAGTCATTTTAAACCGCCTCCATTCAACCAAAAATAAGTAGCGTTATAAAGGAATTGGTGTCATGTCTCTTTTTAGTAATTACATACAGGTGCAGATATCAAGTACTGAAAAAAAGAGTACGCTAACTTATATGCTGGCCCAAAAGGTGTTCAAGAACAAAATTCAACTAGTTTGAAGATCTAAAGGGCTCGAGGGATGGAACAGGCGCATCCCATCTAGCAACTGAGAGGGAATCCTGACGAGTTGTACAAAATGGAAGGTTTGTATAGGCAGAAAGAGGGGACTGAAACTGCAGTTAGGTTGGTTTTTTGGTTTGGTGACGCGGCTTAGCAAAAGTGACTCCATTTGGCCTATTGTTTTTTGTTGTCGTTAAAACAGACTAAAATGCGTCAACGACTAGGTTTTTAAACGTCCCTATCCGATTACATGGTAATCTAAGTTTAATTCTATAAAACTTACAGTCCAAGCTGCCTATATGTGGTTGGTTTATGAAGGAGTTTAATGACCTCTGATTTGTATTAGTCTTTTTTTTTTTTTTTTTTAAAGTTTATGTGCTCTGCCATTAACTAGTCATACACCCGCATCAAAACAGAAAAGCGCAGGCTGTGCGGGAGAGGGGAGAGGAAGGCTTACTGCTGGCAAGGAGCACGAATTCCAAGAGGGGGCTGGAAAGACGGGAACAGATGTACTCAAAGCTCCCCACAGGCCTCTTTACCAGCTCCGCCGCACCCCCGCGCTCCCCAATTCCCTCAGCACCTGAAGGCTGCGAGAATTTTAAAGGCATCAGCACAGTGCCGGGCACTTCGCGCTGCACACACCCCTTTCCTGCCTGTCTCCAGACCTCGCCAGGGAGAGAAATAAGAACCCACCCGAATTCAGACCGCAAACAGGAGCGGCTTCGGGCAGAGGCCAGCCGCGCCGAGGGCTGGGGTCTGGCCGCGGCGGGAAGCGCGGCCTCCGCCCCGCCGTGAGCCTCCAGGCCACCCCGCGCCCGCCCGGCCGCACGCCCCCTTACCGGAGCGCCGCGCCCGCCCCGCGCCAAGCCGCCCGCGCGCCCACAGCTCCCGCACGGTTCAAAGCCCAGAGGCTCATGACACGCCTCAGCTAACTGCCACCCGCCCCACCCTGCGCCGCGCCGGAACTGGCGCGCGGAAGTGGCGTCACCAGGAGCGACGCTTCATCCCGTTTTCCGGAAACATCTTTTCGGCCCCGCGCGAGGGCCAGGGGTCGGCGGGAGGTTGGGGCTCGCTGCCGGCCACCTCCGCGGGGGAGGGCGGGTCTCTGGGGTGCCCGCCCGCCTGGGTCACAGTCAGGGCCCGGACAAGCTGGCTACGTGTTTTCCGGGCCTCAGGCAGTGGCAGGGGGCTCCCCAGGAGGCGGAAGCCGAGCCCGTAGGGGCTCCAGTAGGATGGGGGCTGCCAGGCCAATCGCCCCGGGCAGCCAGCCTCCCTGGGGCCGAGCCGCAGTCTGCCAGTCTTTACCCCACAACTTCGCTCTTGATTGACCCCACACTTATACTTGTCTCCCTCTTCTTGGTCATCAGGCCTTGCCCAGGTAAGAGGTCCGCCCCCAAGGGACATTTTGCCACACGTGAAGCTTTTAAATGTCATCTTTATTAAGGTATAATTTACATACAATAAAGTACAATTGGATGAAGTTTAATAAACGCAGTCTTGGAACCACCACCAGTCTAGATAAAATAGTTTCATCACTCCAAAAACTTCCATCAGGCCCTGTGCTGCCAATCTCCTTAATCCCAGGCACTCTTAAAGTAATGGTTGCCCACTGGACAGTGAGTTCTAAAGTCCAATCACTAGAACTCAGTCCAGGTACAACAAAAACCAGTCATTTAACCCACCAAACACAAAATACAACAGAAAAAAGTACTGTAATAAAACAATTCTCAGTATGGAGGATGCCAGTTTTTACCTTACAGCACAATTACTGGGAACATTTAAACGGTCTGTTTCACAACTGCTGGGCATTTTCCCTTTCTTGGTTGAATCCAACACCCATGAGACTTAAGCAATCTTCATCCTTTAGGGGAGTAAGTTCCAAGTAAGGCTATTTATACTGGAGAAAATTTTTTTGCAGATATACTCTTTGGGCCCTATCACAGATCTAGTAACATAAGATTCTTGTAAAAGGTTCCCCAGGCTAAAGAAACACTGCCCTGTAACAATGCATTTTATAAAGCCCACACAACTTTGAGCACATTAAGCTTCTGAAAAACTATTAGTTTTGCTAAAAACGACAAAACAGTGAAATATATAGACTTTGTTCTATTTTCCCATTCATTTCTTGAGCTCAAAAGTTAGAATACAAAAATAAGTTTGACAAATGAATCCCCCCAAATATCTTGTCACCTACTGCATTTGGAGTAATTTTTATGGCTATATCTAATGTATTTATATCTGGCTGCTCTAGATTGAAAAGGAAAAATAAAACATTTACACAAAAAGATAGCACTAATTGTGAATTTCCTAGATACTTGCAACAGTCAAGGTTCAAATGAAGGCACTGTCCTTTGATGTTTGAAATTCAAATAACTTTTATTTAAATTGAAAACACAATTCTTAAAATTGCATTAATGGTCAAAACCCTTTGTAGTATTTCTAGGTAAGGCAGAAGTAGTTCTAGGTTAATAAGACCAGATTTGATTGAGACTATCCTTTAAATTGTAGAGAATGGAAAAAAATAGGTTATTTACAGAAAACATTATCTACATATGTACTCAGGTACAAATTTGGTGACAGAAGGCATGTTAGAATCTCAGAAGCAGTTCTCAAAGACCTTAGTTTTATTTTTTTTTTAATTTTAAAACTGCCTAAGATCCTTCTTCATCCTCAATCTTGGGAGCCAGATAGTACTTCAAGTGTCCCATATCAGCAATTTTATACTCTACAACTGAAAGAAGACAAGAATATGGGTTAATTACTGAAACATACCACATACACTACTTACAAAACAAGATTCAACAAGTTTATTATCTTACCAAGGGGTACATCTGCAGACATACTGAGTGTTACTGTAGGAGACAGTGGAGTGGCTTTTGTAAAGAAGTTCAGATATCTCAGTGCAAAAGTTAGCTGAACTGGCTCATTCATCTCTATGCTAACCTAAGAGACAAAACAAAAGATTCATCATATTGAAAAAATGTCAAGAAAGTTACAACCCATTAATTTGTAACACACATTTAAAAAAAACTTTTATTGATTACTTTAGGGTGCTATGAAACTAATTTTGAAAACAGGTTAATAAAGCAAAAGAATCAAGTATCTAGCTTGCCTTTCTGTTTATGAACCAATCTCAAGTAACCAAATTAGGTGATAAGAGCTTCTCTTTATGGAAATGTCTCTAGAAAATAAACCAGCTAATAAATGAAAAAGGAATGAGATGGTATTAGTATTTCACAACCTGCCTGGCCAGGCATGGCTCAGCGGTTGAGCATTGACCTAGGATCCAGGAGACTGTGGTTCGATTCCCAATCAGGGCACATGGCCCCGGGTTGTGGGCTCGATCCCCAGTCTGGGGCATGAGGGAGGCAGCCGATCAATGACTCTCATCATTGATGTTTCTGTCTCTCTCTCTGTCTCCCTTCCCCTCTCTGAAATCAATAAAGATATATTTAGAAAAAAAAAGATAGATACATAAAAAAATCTTAAAACTCTGCAAAACGTAATGACTTAATGAATCTAGGCGATGACTATTATGGATGCTAAAATCACAAAAAGGTATTCAGATACTTCATGACTCCTATTAGAGGTACACACCACCATCTATTAAGTATTCTTGCTCTCCCACCCCCATAACAAAGAAAACACCCTGAGTATTTAGCCTCAAGAGCGGCAGCTACTAGTTTATAGGAAAAACAAGGTACAGGAACATATTGACATAAAAGGGGTGAACTGACAAAACCCAGACTCTTGAGAAGCTCAATGACAAATGACCTAGTTTCTTCAACAAGTGAAATTGTAACAGAGAAGCAAAACCAAATTGAAGAGAGAACCAATGGACTGAAACCAACTGCAATGCAATGTATGGACCTTAAAGTTTTGATTCAAACAGTTCTGACATGATCAAAGAAATAGGAACACTGAAAATTAAATAATATTCTTATAGTATGTGGTAAAGTTCAATGTTTATACTTCATGTAATATTAAAATACTTATGGATGAACTAATGTTAGAGATTTTTAAAAATGGAATTTTGCAAGTGGAGTGAAAGTAATTGAGATAAAAGTTGGAATTAGTCCCCAGGCTTTTGCTATTAACATCATTTTTTAAAAGAATTTAGACTGATGTCAGAGGAATAGTGATATAAGAGATCTCCCTTGAAGTATGAACAGCTGTAACTCAACAAAGGATTCCCTGCTCAATGCACAAACACACCTGAGATCCGCACATTGAATCTTCCTGCTCATTATTAAAGAATCCATAACATATTATTAAATTCATGTTGCAGAGAGAATATATGAAGGTACATTGCTATGCTGTGCACATATATTCACTTAGTGCGGGAGTGTTTTACACAGGAGATTTAAGAATAAATGTGAGCACTGCCCAGGTAGTGCAGCTGGTTAGAGCATCATCCTGATAAATCAAGGTCAGGGCACATACAAGAATCAACCAAGGGATGCATAAATAAGTAGAACAACAAATTGACGTTTCTCACTCTCCTCCCCTTCCCCTCTCTAAAAACCAATAATAATAATAAAAGAATGTGAAATAAATTAGTAGTAAAAAACAAACCTTTTATTTTCTTATGTACTGTCAGCTTTATTGTTGAGCATTCAATATTAAAAATAAAAGTATTTAAACAGAGTTTACCTTCATTTAAACCGAGCTGACTACTCAAGCAAGGGACAAAAAAAATATATCTAACATTTACTATACACTTACAATAAGCCAAATACTGTGTTAAGCACTTTGACTGTTACCGTATTTAATCCTAATAATCCTGTGGCTATGCCCTTTAATTGTTCTTGATTTATAATTAACTGATGTTCACAGGCTAGCAAATGAAGTTTCATTTTAATACAATGACCAAATTTTAGTTTATAACAACTCTAAGAATCTAAAAAAACAAAAAACCCACTTGATTACAGGAAAACCCTAACTTAAGGATATTAAGGAATTAGAGTGTTATTTTTTGTTAAATGTGGATTATACAAGAGCTCATAAGAGCTAGATTATTTTTACCCCTAACTAGCTCCTTCTGTTGCTATTTCCTGTGCTGAATTATTTGTTAAAAGTAGAGTAAATACCTCCAGAAAGCTAAAGGTTAGACATCTAGCTTTCCAATCCTATTCTTAAGAGTATGTGTGGGTTTAATACACTGTTCTGTGATTTATAAAGGAAGCACTGAATTTGCATTCCCTGCTCACAAATTATAAATTAGATGGCACATATAAATCACTTGCAGATTTCAACAGTATTTTTCACATCTCATAAATGAGTTACACAGAAAAGCAATTCTGTCTATTTTTTAGTTTTGTCTAAGTTTTAGCATTTAATATATGGACAGAATGTTTGTGTCGTCCCCCCATTCATGTTAAAACTGAACCTCCAATGTTACGGTATTCGGAGGTGGGGCCTTCATGAATAGGATTATGCCCTTACAAGAGACCCCAGAAAAGCTCCCTTGCCCCTTCCACCAGGTAAGAATGCTGCTATGAATCAAGAAGCAGGTCCCTACCAGACACCAAATCTGCCAGTTTCCCAGCCTCCAGAACTGTAGGAAACAAATTTCTATTGCTTATAAGCTACCAGTTTATGGTATTTTGTTATAGAGCCCAAACAGACTAAGACATAACCCAGTATTAAGCAGTGTTACAATTCTCTTCAAAGTACTTTTTCTGTTTACTTCAAAACTACTTACAGCTTCTTCTTCTTTATCAACATTACTTGTTTGTGACAACTTAATATTTCCATTTCCAAGTTCCCCACTTGCAGAAAATTTCACGCCATCTTTTGCACAGGAAATTACAACAGCATCTCCAATATGACTGAGATCTCGGCATATACGTGCAAATTCACCAGAAGGCATCTTTACTACACAGCTATATTCTTGTTCCTATAGAACAAAAAAACTTAAAGATCAGTTGCTGGAAACTAAATATTTGGTAGGTATCCTCACTTCATGAAAAATCAGCATCTAAACGAGAACTCAGAATTTAAGATTTTTGATTACTTTGAAATACCACTTATTGTGTGACTTCACACACTCCAATCACTCAAAAAATCAATGCAGATATAAAATGAGTACGTTATAAGAATAATCATACTAAGAAAACAGATTAGAGCTTAAAACTCTAACAGTAAAATCCAGGGAACTAGAGCCTCCCCAAATCACCCCCCAGGGCTAAATCAAGAGGACATTCAGAGTATGGCATAGGAACAATGATGGTACATTCCAACACTACTTCTCTCCTTAAATGTTAATAAAGTTAATCTAATAGATTTCTGCCCCATAGTTCTAAAATCTACTCTTAATATGTTGTCACCCTAAATACTAAAACCCTGCTTTGGAACATGCACCAGCAGATACGGTTCTGTTAGGAAGGAGGCTTTAAATCATATGAACATATCTGAGGTAACTTGCATGTACAGTACACTCAAGCAGAAACTGATACTCACTGGAATTCCAAGTTGTTCAACATCTAAATCCATTAACTTCATTTCATAGTCTGAAACCTTTTCTTGATCTACCAAAAGAAAGCAAACATTGAAGAAAGGCATGTAAGCTTTTAACTATGAAGTAAATCTTATAAGCATCAAAAACATTACATTTCTCACAGCTTTGAAAATACTGACGCTGCATTTTAATTTTCTTCAGTATAACTCAGTAGAAGAGTATAACCTACTTGGAGCTTCAAACACTAGTGCCAAGGTGTCCGCATTATCTTCAGCCCTTAGAGTAATGATGTCTTCGTTGCCAGCACACTTTAGTATTTTGGACATGCTAGAACAGAGAAGACACAGGGTTTAAAATCGACAACATCTTCTCAAGATCGTTAGATTTCAAGGAATTAAAACAAGGAGTTACCATTTTTAGTCATTAGGCTGTCTGATGAATTGGCAAGTTAGGTAAAGGTACTACAGGAGAACTTGTAAGCCGGTCCATCCCTTTTGGAGTGCAATCTGGCAGGGAAGTACTAAAAAGCTCACACCCTGCCACCAACAATTCCCACTTTTGAATATAAACGGAAAAGCAGTATATACTGAATTGCAAATCCTTTTGGTGGTTGAGTAAATTACTGGGCCGCAATGACCACTAAAAACGATATACTCTGCCTATTAAAAGATATTGCATGTAGTATGGGTAAGTATAAGGTTTTTAAAATTTTAAACATGTTTACTGACTAATGGTCAAAAAGTTGAAAGCCGCTGATCTGGAGAAATTTCCGCTCCCGTTCAAAAGGGAGATCACAGCAACTTTGTAATAAAAGACCGGAAGTAAGCTAAGTAAGGAGACAGAAGCAGGGGACATTATAAAGCGGTTAAAGTCATCCATGACCACGGTGTCTCAGCCAAGGCCGCCGGCACCTAATGACCGAAACAGCTCCGGAACAATATTTTCCTAGCAGCCCGGCGCAGTCCGTCATTTTCCCGCCACCAGCAGCTTTGTGACTTTCCCGCGGAAAGGGCGGGTTCGCGCCGCCGCCAGCGCGGGCTTTCGGCCCCGCGCGCCCCACCGGGTCCCGCCCCCCGGCAGAGCAGGCTAATGAGACGGCGCGAGGGCCCGCGCCAGCCAATGAGCGCCCGGGTTAGAGGCGCTCGCGCCAAGAGCGGGAATGGGAGTGGAGGGACGGGGGCCCGGCTACCCCGCGGTTCCCGGGCTCACCTGGTGAGGTTCACGCCCATGGCCAGGTTGCGGTCGCAGCGGTACGTGTCGAAGCCCTCAGATCGCAGGGTGAGCTGCACCAAAGAGACGTGCGACGAGTCCATGCTCTGCAGGTTCACGCCGCTGGAGCTGATGTCCCAGCAGGCCTCATTGATGAGGTCCTTAAGCGCCTCCAGCACCTTCTTCAGGATGGAGCCCTGGACCAAGCGCGCTTCGAACATGGTGGCGGAGTCGCAACGACGCTGCTAGAGGCGAGAGAGAGGAGGTGCAGCCGGCCTAGGCTTCCCAGGAGAAGAGCGAGCGGGCTAACGCCGCGGTGAGAGCCTGAGACCAAGGAAGAGCACGAGAACCCTCCGCCCGCAACCGTTTAATAACGCCGCGTCTGCCTGCGTGAGCTCTCCGCCTCTGCGTCCCGTGACGAGACGTCACTACGCGGCCCCGCCCATGCCTGGGCGGAGAGCTTCCAGGACCAATCGTGTGCCTATCTCGCGCTAAGCCCGCCCTCGTTGAGCACCCATTGGAGGATGACGTGACGGAGCGGGATAGGAACGGCGCGCTTTCGGGGGAAGGGGAAGGTAGTCTGGTAGGACCGCCCTCCGTTTTGTCAACTTAAACGCTGGACATGTCCGGGCATCAGTGAGGTTCACACGCGGGGTCCGCGAGCTCCGGTGTTATAGTGCCTCCTCAGCCTCCCGCTCCGGAGGTAGAAAGCCGCCAGCCCCGAGAGTGAACGTGAAACCCAAGTCAAGTCTATCGAGAGGGAAAGACGCCTTGTAGCCTGAAGAGAACAGCTGCTTCAAGTATGCTCTTTATTTTTGTTATTGTACAAGTAACGCGTTCCTGTAAGGCAAACGGTAAAAAGGTGCCCAGTTATGATTACAAAATGACCTCAGCTCCCACCACCATCTCTACACGTCCCCACACCTACCCACCCACCAAGCTCGTATCACTCAATCGTTTCTGTATACTGCTTTCTAAATTTCTTTTTCTCTGCAAATACACGTTTTAAAAAACAAAAATGGGTTCATACCGTTAACACGTATGCAATGTACTTAATAAAGTATGTTTATTCTCATGCCACACGTTTTCTCTATGAACACCTTTTAAAAAGATGGCGTGACGGGCGGACCTGGGAGGCCCTGCGGCCCCTCCCACACCCCGGCGGTGAAGCCGGCGAGGTAGTCAAGGGAGTCTTTTTGCTGGTAGAGGGTCTTGCCTTCAGTTTGTAAAACACGCCACACCTGTGGAAGGCAGTAGTCTTTGTAACCTAATTTACCAGTTTCTGTCATTATGAACACCTTTGGGCACTTAGGTGGTTTTTGCGAGATCAACTCCCCGAAGTAGCATTGCTGGGTGGAAGAGCGTACGCATTCAGGATTTGATGAATGTTACTAAATTGACCGCTAAAAAAATCGAAAGGTTGCAATTTATATTCCAGCCAAGACTATGAGCATGCTCATTTCCCCCGATTTTCCTAACTATAGACATTAGCAATCTCGATTTTAAATCCGGGCTCGTTTGCGTAAAAATTTCAATTTTCACATTCAAAAAGTGTTACAGGTTGGACATTTTTCATATAGTTCCTGACCATTGCATGTTTATATTTTTTTCTATTAAACTGTCTTTTTCGTATTGATTAAAAGGAGCGCTTTACATATTAATCACTTCCCCTTTATAGATTACCCCCCCTTCGTTATTTCTTTTTCACTTTCATTACAACATTTTCCTTTGGTTGCATTTGATATATTATCTTGGTCTGTAGAATTTCTTAGTTTTTCTGCTATGTATCGAGGGTGGATTTAGCTTTATCTATCCTGTCCAGAGAATTTTGTGTTCCTGAATCAGAAGATTCATGTATTGCATCGAGTCCAGAATATTCTCAACCATTATGGCTTCAAATACCGCCTTTTCCCTACCCTATTTTCTTCCTCTGGCATTTCTGTTACATGCATCTATTTCACTGAATTTAAGATATCTTCAATGTCAGATGCACCATTGTTTTATGTAGCACAAGAAAGAAAAAATGTCAAACTATCATACAGTGCTTATCACTTAGAATTTCTATTTTGTAATTATTGAAAGAACTTTTTTAGATTTTTAAAAAATATTTGTATCATATATTACTACTGTGCATACACTAAAAAATATATAAACAAAATTAAGTGGTTAAGCCATTCCCACTATTTCTCCACACTCAGTTTCCCACTCAGTTGCTGATACTGCTGTTTTTCCATATAATATTCTCTATTGTCAAGGATGATGATACAGCTTTGGAATTTCTTCCAAGTCTCTGTCATCCATTTCCACCCTTCCTTCGCCCCACCCCTGTCTCAGGGAACCGTCAGTCTGTTCTCTGCATCTATGAGCTTGGTTTTTTGTGTGTTTGTTTGGTTCCACATATACAGTCTGTCTTTCTGTGTCTGACTTATTTCACTTAGCATAATGCCCCTGAGGTCCATCCATGCTGGCACACATTTATGGCCGAATATTATTCCATTGTTCCTATGCACCACATCTCCTTACCCATTCATCCATCAATGGACACTCAGGTTGTTTCTATATCTTGGTTATTGTAAATAATGTTGCAGTGAAAATAGGGGTGCATATATATAATTTCGAGTTAGTGTTTTGTTTTCTTCGGGTAAATACCCAGTAGAATTGCTGAATCATTTGGTAGTTCTATTTTTAATTTTTTGTGGTACTTTCATACTGTTTCCCATAGTGGCTACACCAATTTACATTCTCACCAACAGTGCACAAAGGTTCCCTTTTCTCCACATCCTCACCAACACTTATTTCTTGTCTTTTTGATAATAGCCATTCTAACACGTGTGAGGTAATATCACATTGTGGTTTGATTTGCATTTCCCTGATGATTAATGACGTTGAGCACCTTTTTCATGTGCCTGTTGGCCAACTTTATGTCTTCTTTGGATAAATGTCTATTCAGATCTTATGCACATTTTTAAATTGGATTGTTTTTGTTTTTTGCTATTGAGTTGTATTAGTTCTTTGTATTTTGGATAATAGCCCTTTATCAGATACATGATTTGCAATTATTTTCTCCCATTCAGCATGTTGCCTTTTCATTTTGTTGATGTTTTCCCATGTGTAAATTTTGATACTGGCACTTTCTTGCTTTATGTATGATCAGTTACTCTTTTGCATACATCTTAATATCAAACATAACTTCATCTATTTGTGAGTATTTTCCCTTCTTAGGCCTTTTAGAGTCTCTGTTCCTTTGCAAAATGTGGAATGTGTTCATTCCTCCAGGAAGGAACATTTGCTTCACTAATAACAAATGTATCCTCTGCTACTCTATTTCCATATTTTTTGCTTACATAATAGCATTTTGGTTTTTGGTTTAATAGCAAATCAAAGTGTAATGGACTTGAAGGCATTTAAAGTGGCAATTAAAGTCCACCCCCACAGTGCAGTTGCTCAGTTGAAACTGGACAGACCTGTGGTCAGAGGCCTCTCCAGGGAGGTAGCATTTTGCTGGAGGAGCCAGTTGTTTGGAGAATGAAAGAAAGAGGATTATGGGCTGAAACAATAGCATGTTTAAGAAGGACAGGATGCTTAAAAGGTTTTGAGATAGCAATTTTTAGAATTCAAAGCTTTTTGGGGGGGTGGTGTCCCCGTTTTATTGAGATATAATTGACATATAATAGAACTCAAAGACTGATGTATCTGGAACACATTGAACAATGGGGAGAGTGGTGCAAGATGAGGTTGCAAACAGGCAGGTGAGATCTTTTAAGACTTTGCAAGCCCTCTGTAAATGCAAGGGAAGGTTATCAAAAGAAGGTCTTTGACATGATCTAATTTGTGTTTTAGGAGGATCTTCTAGGTTTAACATATGGGTAGTGGTGCTATTCCAGTCAGTGAAAGAAAGAATGAATTAAGTAAATTATGATCGAACAATTGGTTAAACTTCTAGGAATAAAGCTATAGACGACTCCTAGTAACTGTTCACAGAATTAAATTCCAGATAAAAAATTCAAATTCAAATAAATGTAAACCCAATAAGAAATGGAAAAGTGGGCCCTGGCCAGGTAGCTCAGTTGGTTAGAGCATCTTCCCAATATGCCAAGATTGCCAGTTCCATCTTCAGTCAGGGCACATACAGGAATCAACCAATGAATGCATAAATAAGTGGAACAACAAATTGATGTTTCTGTCTCTCCCTTCTTCTCGCTCTCTAAAATCAATAAATTTTTTAAAAATGGAAGAGTATTTTGGTAAGTATTTGTGAGATCTTGCTTTGGCTTCTAAACATCTAAGGTAAATAAGCCATAAAACATAAAGAGTGACTACATAAGTTTTAAAACTTCATTATGCCTAAGAGCACTGTGTTGGTAAGTACACTTTGTTTCCATGACACAGAACCCAATTCAAACTGATTAAGGGAAAAGGGGAATTTAAGCATCTAAACATAAGCCAGAGGTGTCTGGCTTCCAGTGTTCTGAGTAAATGTAGGGAAAAAAATGGTTGGCCATATTAATAAGCAAAGAAATATAAATTAAAGGGAGATAGAATTTTAACCTACCAAATTAATAAAAGTTGTGTTAACACTCATTTGTTAGGAAGGAGTCCAGAAAGTGGGCACTTTCATGCATTAAAGATAGGAGCATAAATAGGTATAATTTTTCTGCTGGTAATTTGGAAATGTGTATGGAAAGCCTCAGAATTTTATTTATTCTTTGACATAAAAATTCAGTCTCTAGGATTGTTTTCCTAAGAAGTAATCAGAGGTACTTACCAAGACAAGGCATGCTTAAGAATGTTTCTTATAGAATTGTGAACAATTCCCCTGAAATTGAAAATAAACTTGAGGTTAATAATCTGATCTTTCTTGGGTAAATTATGATAAATCTGTAAGATGACATAGCCTTTTATTTATTTATTTTTGTATTTTTTTAAAAAATGTTTTTTTTAATTTATTTCAGAGAGAGGAAGGGAGAGGAATAGAGAAAGAGAAATATTGATGTGAGAGTGAAAAATCAATCGGCTGCCTCCTGTACGCCTCCCACTGGGGATCTAGCCCACAACCCAGGCATGTGCCATGACCAGTAATCAAACCGGTGACCTCTTGGTTCATGGGTGGATGCTCAACCACTAAGCCACACCAGCTGATCTCATTTTATTGATTGATTGATGTTTTTGAGAGAGGAAGGGAGAGAGAGAGAGGAAGAGAGAGAGAAAAGTCAGGTTATGAAACAGTATAAACAATAGTATTCCTAAAATTCTTAATATCTGGGTGTAAGTGCATAGAAAATAGGTTGAAAAGGCCAGTGTATAAATATTGGGGGATGGGGGAGGAAGAAGGCGGCATGGGGGGATAAATCATGATGGAAGGAAACTTAATGGGGTGAACACACAATGCAATATACAGTTGATGTAGTAGAGTCAAACACCTGAAACCTATATAATTTTATTAACCAATGTCACCCCAATAAATTCAATAAAAAACAAAAAAGAATATAGCCCTGGCCAATGTGGCTCAATTGCTTGGAGTGTCATCCTATACACTGAAAGGTCACAGATTCGATTCCTGGTCAGGGCACATACTTAGGTTTCAGGTTCCATCCCTGGCCCTGGTCCCAGCATGTGCAGGAGGCAAATGATTGATGTTTCTCTCTCCCTATCTGTCTCCTTCCCCCTCTAAAAATCAATGAACATGTCCTCCCGTGAGGATTATAAAAATAATAATAATGAAATAAAATACTGCCATTTCTTTAAAAATATATATATATAAATATTAACAGTAATTATTGTGGCTGATGGTACCACAAATGATTAACATTTTTCATTATACTTTTCTGCATTTTCTACACTTTCTTCATCAACCATGCATCATTGATCAGAATATGTTAATGAATGTTGGGAGAAAAAGAAACTATATAAATTCTGGCAAATTTCTTACAAGGTAATATCATATATTAGAGTGATTCTCAATCTTGGCTGCAATTAGACTCACCTTGGGAGCTTAACAACAACAAAAGCCTATTTACTCTCAGGCTCTTTCTGGAGATTGCTATGTAGCTGGACAGTGGTGGGTCCTCCATTAGTATTTTTTAGAAGCTCTAAGTTAATTCTAATTAATGATCAAGACTGAGAATTACTGCTCCAGCTTTGTGGTCAATAGATAAATAATTGTGCTTAAAGCCCCCTGCCCCTGATGTGTAGACCAGTTGTTTGAAAAAGTAAGACCAAGAGTTTGTCACAGGAAACTGACGTCATAGTTTACGTGGACTGTCTAATAATCTAATAGGTCTATAAGTTGTGGGAGTGCAGGATTTGCATATTTGAAGCTTCAGGAAGTTTGTCAGTTCTGCATAGCCCATTCTCAATTCTATATTGCATGTCATCTCATTAAACTGAATAAGAGGTTTTAGCTGAGAGCACTTGTCAAACTAAGAACTAGAAAGGCAATATAAAGGGCAGGAGAAAGAGCAGATAAAGCCTGCTTTTGTTTATTGATGATTCTTTAAACAATAAATTGTTTATTGACAATTCTTCCCCTTTAAGAGAGGAAAAATACTATTCAGGGAACTGAAGAATTTTCTTTCCACTTGTACCAATGCAATTTTTAAATGTCAAGAAAGGGGGCGGTGTTTTTATTATACAATAATAATTATAGCAATAGCTGCCAACTCATGCTGAGCTCACAGTCAGCTTGCACATTCTGGGGGCTGAAGAATCTCATGCTAGTTACTTCAAATCAAAATAACATCTCAAAATAATGGAACTAATTAAGGAGTGCAATGAAATCACTGTACACAAGATATGCCACAAGCCTGGAACAAATGACCCTAAAGGAAAAATGCTAATATGAGGAACAGAAAAGGAAAATCAGGGATAGAGGAGGAGGTGGAAGGTAATGTAAAAGAACAAAATTCTTCTTTGGGCTGCAGGTGGGGGAGATTTTTATTTATTTATTTCTATAAGTAAAGGAGAAGCCATAAGACTGGCCTAAAGGTCTATTGGCATGACTTCCAGAGGTCTAACTACCAAATCCTTCTTCTCCACAGCTCTGACTTCAGGAATATACTTGGTCTGAGTTCAATTAGCCTGGCAGGGCTGAATGTGATGGATGAGAAGTTTATTTAGGCCAAATTGTAGGGGGTTATCTACTTTAGTAATCATACTGTGCATTCCAAAACTCTGATCTAAGTGAACTAGTTCTTCA
The DNA here is from genome assembly GCF_964146895.1 of Miniopterus schreibersii. Lineage (NCBI taxonomy): Eukaryota > Metazoa > Chordata > Mammalia > Chiroptera > Miniopteridae > Miniopterus > Miniopterus schreibersii. Next base: position 65,797,143 of record NC_138110.1, read on the forward strand.
ACCTCCTTTATGTTAGTTTGGATTTGAAAGGGAACAGCTGAGCTTCTGGAAGGAATGTGATGCTTACTCAGATGAGACCTTTCACAATTATGTACGCTAAAGGTAAGGATCTAGATACCAGCACCTCCACCTGACTCAGAGGATGACCTTGTGGCTATCTCTGTGTTCATGTCCTTCTAGGTTCTTTAGATAATAAACATTGCTTAATTTACCCTAGAGGTATCTGGTCTTTAGATCAAGAAGTGACCACTGAAGAGTCCAAGTGGTGATCACACAGTCCTCAACAGATTAGGAGTTTAAAATTTGCATCAGCATGGTATTTTCTTTTACAAATAACAGGAAAAGACAAAATAAAATTCAAAAGCAAAGCTTTCTGTAAATACATTATTTACAGAGATAATAAATAAACTGAAGGGAGTGGCCTGTTTCTCAAAGAAAAACAAACCCCCCGAACAAGTATTTGTGCAATGTTGTTAATACGAAAAAAAAGCATAACCCGAGTTGTGTTCTTCCACACCTATTTTACTGTCACTGTGAAGCACTGTTACAGGAACTTGGAAATATACTCTTACAGAAATCAAGAAAATATAATGCCTTCTCAGAATTCTCACTATTTTCCCCAAACCCCACAGTTCAGGTCAAAATTGTTTATATGAAACTGCAATTCCTATGTGTGCAAGTTTCTTTCCTTGTTAAATTACAATATGCTCAAGGGAAGGGACCTTTTTATGCTTGTTTTACATCGCTTACAAGACTGCGAGTAAGGAGGGCTGAAGGCGATGCTTGAGCAACAAAGGTTATTGTGGGCTTTGGTAAGAAACATCAGTGTTTTTTAGTGGGCACTTTCTAGCTGTGAAACCTTGGTTAAACCATTTTCCTTTAGGGGAAAATTTAAATCCATTCAACTAGTACTTAGGATGTGTCAGGTACATAGGGGGGATCGGCTGTGAACAAAGTTGGCAGTATTCCTGTCCAAAAAGGTCCAGAAGACAGAAATTTGAAAAACATTCAAATTTTTCAGCGGAAGATCTTATCTGCCAAGCATTGTGCATATTAAATGAGAGAAATTTAAGCGATTACTTGGTTCAGTGCCTAGCACGTAATTAACGCTCAGTAAGTACTAGAGACAACTGTGCAGACTGAAGTTTGGGTTTCATCTTATCACGTGATGACCTCCTCTTACACTTTGGGCTCCCCAGGCCTTTTTACTCAGGATCTAACCAGCGTCTACTTAGAAGCGGGAGGGAAAAGCCCTGGCTACGGAAGACACACGGCCCAGAGAAGCCAGCAAAGCACTAGCCGCCTCTCACCTTCAGCAACCCGTTACCTCTAGGACCTAGGGTGCCAGCGCCGGCCCTCCGCGGTCTGGTGGGAGCTCTCATTGGCTAGTCTTCCTCGGAAACGCACGCCTTGTCCCGCCCTCTCACGTTGCTGGTCAAAACCCGCCCATCTACTCCGCCCCGCCCTCACTGCCCAGCCTCCCTGGCGGGCTCACGCTATTGGTGGGCCTTCCGGTGCGCGTGCGCGCTCGCTCCCGGGCCCTGCGGAGAGAGGAAGCGAGCAGGCTGGGGCGGGAGAAGGCCCACAGTGCTCCGCCCGGGGGGAAGGGCGGTGGCGGCGCTGGGCGGGGCCGAGGTCAAGGGCTGGCGGGCTGGCGGCCTGGCTGCGGCGGGGCCTGCGAGCTGCTGCAGAACTGCGCGCTGCTCAGGCGGGGCGGGGCCGGCCGAGCGGAGTCCGCGCGCGCCCGCGCTGAGCTGCCCGCTCCGGCGGCTGCGCTGCTCGGCCGCGGCGAGGTCGCCCGGGAGTCTCCAGCATGAGCGAGCTCAGGCTCAGGGCGGTCCGCGACCCGGACGCGCCGCCCGCGGACAAGGTAGAGGCGGCATCCGGGTGGGCGCGGCCAGGGCGGCGGCGCCTCCGGGGGGGGTCGTCTAGCTCTTTGACCCCTTGCGGCGGGCGGCGGGCGGCGGGCGGCGGCGCCGGGCCGGGGCCGCGCGAGGGTCCCTGGCTGCGGGCTCCCTGGGGAGCACGGCGGGGCCAGCATCGGGGTTCCTCTGGGGTCCGGCCGGGGGTTGCGCGTCGCCGCCGCCTCCCCGCGTTGGTGCGGGCGCCCCGCTAGTGCCCCGCGTCCCGAGGCCTCCCGGGTGTGAAGACGTGGAGACCCTGACGCCTTCCTGGGCAGACGACTCGACTCTGTGCCCGACTTGGGCTCTCCGCACCCCTCTAAACCTTGGGGGGCGGTATCAACACAAGGCCTTGGGATTTGCCTCCCAGGGGATTTAAATCCCCTGAAGGTGAAACCCGTTAGCTTCCAGCAGGAGGTTGTTGACTGCGCGGTCGGCAGGTGCCCGCAGGTGTGCCCCCGCTAGATGCGCGCGTTTCCTGCTCTAAGAGGGGGCAGAGGAGGGTGAAACGGGGGTCGCGGCGGGGCTGCAGCTGGGGGGTGAGGGGAGGAGGCTTGTGAAGGGGCTTGAGGACGGTGACGGGGTGGCTGTGCCACGGTGCGTGCTGAGCGGCAGCGGAAGGGCCGGACTTCACCGGGCACCCGAGGCAGCAGCGGCCGGGCACCGGGGCCGCGGCGGCGCGGAGAGCGCCCCGAGGGAGCCTGCGCCGGGGCGGAAGGGAATGGTCGACCTGGGGCTTGCTCGTGGGTGGCCCGCAGGTATTTTCTTCGGTCCACGTATTGCTCTAGAACAAGACTTGCCCTGGCCGGGTGCTCGGTTGGTTAGCGCGTCCTCCCCACACGCCGAAGTTGTGGGCTCATCCCCGGTCAGGCGCCGACGAGGCTCGGCCATGAGCGCCTAAGTAAGTGGAACAGGCTCGTGCGCTCGCTGTCATCAATAAAAAGTAAACACAAGATTTCTGGAACAGTCTGAATTTCTTTGGTGATAGGGTACAAACAGAGCAGTGTTACGAGGAGGAGTGTTTTAGGTGAAAGAATGTTTTGGGTTTTAAACAACTCGTTGCTTTTGACAGTGGATCATCCAAGGAGAACTCTCCATATTGATTTTTAGAGTATATTTTGTAGAAAATTTAAGTCTTCTGTACAAGTTTAGGAGTCGCTAACAGAGACAAGGTACTCTGAAATCTCTAATCTTCCTATTAAGCACCCTGGCTGGGCCTGGAAGAACTCTGTTCCCACCCTGCATGGTAGTTGGAAGCTGTGTGTCCCTGTTGAAGGGGTGACAGGTCAGACTTAACGGTACTTTGTGGGCCTTGAAGGCGTGAGAAGAGGGAGAAAAAAGAAGGCACGAGAGCTAGTGTGCTGTATTTTTAAAAAGGTAACTATTTTTAATAATTAGACATAGTTACTGGTAAAAACAAAACAAAACCGTACATACAACTCCCCCCTCCACACTGGATTGATTACAAGGTGAAACAAAGTTCCTCTCCTCCCCACCCCAGACTCCTTGGATTCATCTCCCAGAGAAAAAGTGCTGGCCAGTGTCACTGCAATAAACTCAATAAAGTAAAAAACAAAAACACATTAAAAAAACTCCACAAAAATGTCTTAAAAAGAAAATAACCTCTGGTCCGGTGCAAGGAGCTGTCCAGCTAAATGTGTCTTAATTTTTTACAACTGCACTTAAACCACTTACACAATGACAGGATGCCTGGGGTTGTGAGGCACACTAAGTGCATGTTGCTTCCTAAAATACAGCAGTTACTGTATTCTGTTAAAAGCCTGATGTAGTCCATTAGCTCAGAATAGGGCAATCAGCTCCTCATATCATCACTGTATTTCTGAATTATCATGTATGGGATTTTAAAATAAAGATACATTTTAAGAACTGTGAAATGCTTCATTTGCCTTTGGTGAACATATGTTGTAGTTTTAAAAAATATTTATTTGTTTTATTTCATAGGTTGAAAAACCTTCCATGATTTTGGTTTTGCTATATTCTTTATTCTTTTTAAAAAAAAATAAATTTCTTGATTGATTGTTGAGAGAGAGAGAGCGGGCATGTGGGCGAGTGCCATTTGCTGCTCCACTCACCCGTGCGTGCATGGGCTGCTTCCTGTATGTGCCCCAACGAGGGATCGAACCTGCCACCTTAGTGTGTCGGGAAGATGCTCTTTAACCGACTGAACTCTGGCCAGGCCTTGCTTATATTCTTGTTAGAACTTAAGAAAATTAGAAACAACTAAAAAAGGGTATCTCTTTTAGGGAAATGAAGTGTGAAATGGGAACTTGGTTATTTCATAGAATTCAGAAAACAATATCAGGTCAGTGTATTAAAAGAACTGGGACAAATTTGAAAGATTCTTTAAAATGTTACAGTTGCTTAACTGCTATGGCAAAATTGTCATATAAATAAGCGGATAATCATTAGCTTCAGAATAATCTGGAGAGCATGTTTATTATAAAAGTCAGAGGTATTTTGTTATATTTAGCATCATAGAATGGAATTTTCAGAGCCTGTTGCTAATAAAGGAAATGTTTTCTTCTGGGAACCATGCTTATAATTTTAAAGTCCCAAAGCACAGTATTGTTGCCAAACTAAGACACTTGGAATTTAAACTTTGGGAATGATTCTTTCTTCTCAACCATGTTTTTACAATGTAGCTTAGGAAAGAGAGGACGAAGCTTGGGCCAGAAGGTTGGCGTCTCACAGTTTATGACTGGGTTGGCGTTTCAGGAGACTTTGTCTTAGAGGTTGGAGTGAAGGTTCGGGCTTTTCTGCTGTACTTACATGCTGCAGTGCTATTTAAATTAGAGCTTTACTCCTTTCAAGGCTTCCCTTCTAGATTGATGAAACCAGTGTCAGGAGGAAATAGTGACATCATTTAGAAAGGGAGTTTAAATTTTAACTGAAGACAGTGGTTTAAAGCAGGACTTAAGAGTCAGCTAGATCCATCTTGAGCCTGGGTTCTACATTCTAAGAGATACTTGACTGAGCAAGTCACTTAACTTGTATAAAAGCCTCATTTTGTCCATCTCTAAATTGGGGTAATAAAAATGCATTAAATGAGTATGCATGCTACATAGGGCAGGAAGAGTCACATTGTAATAATATGTTAGCTGTTGTTTCTGGTTGAAACATAGTTTTACAGAAAAAAACTTTAATATTCACTTTTTGCTCTTGGAAGATGATTATAAATCTTCAAGTTATAAATGTTTGGAATAGTCTTTTCCTATTCATCACCTTTTAAGGAAAGTGTTATGGACAGAGCTTGGCCTTCTATATGACCTATCTTTTCAGTCCATTTTCTTGCTGAGTTTTTAAGTGCTCAGAATCACAGTCAGGCTTAAACCTTGGAAGGAACATCACTATACAATGACCTTCCCTTCATAGCACTAGCTAATATATCGTAGGATAGTGGTGAATAATTAGAAGTGTTTTTTTAAACATATTTTTATTGATTTCAGAGAGAGGAAGGGAGAGGGAGAGAGAGAAACATCAGTGATAAGAGAGTCATTGATCGGCTGCCTCCTGCACGCTCCTGTCCGGGGATCGAGACCACAACCCGGGCATGTGCCCTGACTGGGAATTGAACCGCGATCTCCTGGATCCTAGGTCTATGCTCAACCACTGAGCCAAGCCTGGCCAGGCTAGAAGTGATTTTCTGGTATACTTTAAAGAGTGAACTACTAAAATAATAAAATTTTATTTTAAGAACTACAACTACTTCAGATATAGGAGAAATGCTTTGTATCTTTCGAAAATTTCTTTTCATTGAGAAACACTTTGCTATTGAAAAATCGGTGAATCTTAGCTTTGGTTCTCAGACTTAACAGTAGGAGAAACGGTGAAAGATTGATTTGTCATATAACTCACCATTTTAAATTTCTTAATTTATGTTGATGAACAGTATAACTTTATTTTAAAAATTCAATTACTTCGCAGTTTATTAGTATTTAAAATTTTTTTTTAAAGCTAAGTTTGTTTAAAATTTTTTTTGTGTGTGCACAAATTTGTGATTTTCTTTTTCTTAGAAGAATTTATGGCTTTTAAAAATGTTCAATTGTTCTCATCAGATGTTAGAACTAGAAGGGATCCCAAAGGTTGTTATTTTATAGACGTGGATACCATAGCCCAGAGGGTTCACTTACGTAAGGCCGCACAGTTGGTCAGATGCAGAGGTTACTCTGATAACGCTTTTCTAATTCTCTTTTTTTCTCATTATGTTGTGTGATGCTGCCTTCAAGGGCACTTAGTTTACAAACTAAAAGCTTCTACATCGATTGACTTTGATAGAAAAAAATGCCCAAATATCATCTGTTTTTGTTATGTGGCTACAAAAACAAAAAAATTGCAAAATAAATCTTTCAAAATGTCAGATACATATTTTTTAAAAATCTCAATGTGGAGAGTCTGAGAAACTTTTTTTTTTTTTTTTGTAGAAACAGTTGATTGGGTCCAGTTTTCCCAGTTATTGGACGGCTGGTGGTTATATATTTTGAAGCCCGTCCCTGAGAGCAGCACCAGGGCATCCTTGAAAGGAACTCCCAGGCGGTGCAGGCTCTTCACTCTGAGCTGTGTGTGAGGCTGCTCAGGATAAATGCTTTCTGGTTGGTGACTCAGTGTCAGAACTGTTTATTCTAGCAAGAATCATTCAGCGTTCAACACACCTTCTCCTTAGGACATTCACAGGATCCAGTGTGCTGTACGCAATCTCTGTTAGCTCTGGGGGTGGTGAGTTGGGGGGCAGCTGGCATCTGTGTTCATGAGGAAAATGTCCAGGATTTTATACCAATTTTGGCTCCAAATAATCCATTCATTCTCCACTGATTTGAAGAAATCCTATAACTTGAATGCATCTGGGAACTCTTTGAAATGAATCTTGTAACGAATTTTACAGTGCAAATAATCATCCTGTAAGCCATTTGAAAAAATGTGTCAATTCTGATTTGCGCACTCCCCCAGCTGCCCTGGGATCCGCACAGGTGGAGTGTATTGAACTCGCTAGTGTTCCCATGGGCTTGCAGAGGGCCCCCTGCGCACAGCCTCCTAACCTGTTCCATGTGCCACAGCCCCGGCCTTCCTGCCTGCGCTGGAGGCTGCACAGCCTTTCCTGGGTCATCCTGCCTCCTGTTTGGAAAGGAGACAGAGAGACCCTGACACTTGATTATTCATTTTGCCAGGGTCTTGTTGGAAGAATACTAATTTGTTCCTGGCGTTGGGCAAACTTCTTGCTTTTCAAATCTTGCCACATGATTGCCCAGTTGGGCTGGTACAGTGCCAGCGAGGGCAGACCTGATCCCCATTAGGCAGCTCACCTTGCCAGTCCTGGATCTTTGTTCTCGTGCTGTTTGCCCCAACAGTGGGCATGGCATAGGGCCCACTAAGTTAAGCGAACTTTTAAGGAAAGTTAAACTTTATTATGTTGTTTTGGCTGAGCAATCCATGGTTCAAAATTTGATAGGTGCAAGGGGTGTGCTGTGAACACCTCCTCCCCTCCTACCTAGTTCTCCCCAGAGGCAGCCCCTCATTCCAGGTTGTGGTGCTTATGAGCGGTTGCTGTCCATGCAGAAGGACCTGACCTGTCCTTCCAGAATCAGATGTCTTTTTTAAGAAAATTTAAAAAAAAAATTTTTTTAATTGATTTTAGAGAAAGAAAGGCAGGGAGGGAGAGAGAGAGAGAAACAGAAACATCAGTTGGTTGCCTCCTGTATGCACCCCGACGGGATCGAACCTGCTACCTAGATATGTGCCCTGACCAAGTCACAGGTTCTAACCAGGCGTTATCTGGATTCCTTATCTGTTGCTCTTGCGCATTTCCCATAGTTCAGGAATTGATGCCTGCACTGTTGTAAACCCTTCTAATTGAACTTCCTCCCTTCGGGATTTGTTCTCAGCCCCTTCTAGTCCATCTGTCCTTTGTATTTTCTAGCAGCTCTGAAACCGCCCTATGAATTACAGGAAAAAGGAAAAAAGGATTCCGGCCCCCTTTTCAGATCCCTTAAACTTGGTCCTTTATAGCTTTCTCTCTTAACCAGCCCCCTCCTCCTGCTTTGGTGCCTCTGTGACATGATTTTGGCCCTTGCTATTTCCAGCCACCAGAATGTGCTCTTTCTCTGTCACCTGTCTCCCTACCTTTACCTATTTAAATCTTATTTTCTCAAAATTCACTTTAGATCTTCCCTATCTCAGTACTTCATCAGGCTAGTATTTATTGTAGAAATGTGTACATATGAGATGAAATCCACTTACAGTCTCATCATTCAGAGAAACAACCATTGTTCAAATGAATATATCTCTGCCATGCATATTGCTGCACATGGCTGTAATAGTGGCTATCATGCATGATCTCATAGCTTGCCTTCTTATGCTGTCAGAAGTATTTTCCCAAATTGTTATTGTTTAGTAACTTCTTTGTAAATAGTTTCAGACTTTTTTAATCATAAAAGAAACAGATAAAAAGAAATTATATTCATTGTAGAAGCACCAAAAAGAAATCACCTTACTCCTGCCACTCAGAGATAACTACTGTTAATATTTTGGTGTGTATACTTTTTTTTAATGGATTTTTTTTTTTCGAGAGAAAAAGAAACATCGATTTATTGTTCCACTTATTTATGCATTTATTGGTTCTCGTATGTGCCCTGAATGGAGATTGAACACACAACCTTGGCATATGGGATGATGCTCTAACCAGCTGAGCTACCTGGCCAGGGCTGTACTTTCTTTTTATACACACTGCACATTCCTGTACTATGTGTACTACTGTTTTATAACTCAGTTTTGTTTGTTTGTTTTTTAAACTTAAGACTATGCCCTAAACATTATTAAGGTCTTTAAAAATTCTAACCCAGCATAATTTTTAATGGCTGTGTGTCATTTCATTGTGTAGCTATACCTTAACTTGCTGAACTAATCAGACATTTAAGTTTTTTGCTGTTGTAAGCAGGCTGCAGGAAATATTCATGTGAAAAAAAAAATACACAAAAACTTTCTGCACATGCATGATATCCTTAGATAAGTTCTATGTTTAGAACTGCAGACTCAAAAAGGGATATACAATGTTTCAGCTTTAGATACAGATAATATACTTCCTTTCCTCAGTAAATTTGTAGCCACCATAACTGCCAGAGGGCCTGTCCTACATGCGTATGGTCTCTCCTCCCCCACAAAGGAATACTAAGTATTCACTTGTTTCTTGATCTTAGGCATTACAGGCTAGTGGTTACCAGCACGGATTTGGAGTTGGACTGCTTGGTTTATGACCTGGCTCTACTACTAATTTGCCTGTTTTCTCATTTGAACAATGGGACTTAGAATGAGGTTGTTCTGAGGCATGCCTTTCGAATACAAAGTGTACCTTAAAACAGTGATTTTCAACTGGTGTGCTGTAAGAATTTTTAAAACATGCAGTACCTATTTAGTCAGGAGCACTCACCTCTTTTCCTTTAACTTGTCAAATAAAAAAGTGACAACAGCCCAGCCAGCGTGGCTCAGCAGTTGAGCATTGACCTGTGTGATCCAGGAGATGGCGGTTTGATTCCTGGTCAGGGCACATGCCTGGGTTGAGGGCTCCATCCCCAGTAGGGGGCGTGCAGGAGGTGGCCGATCAACGATGTTTCTATCTCCCTCTCCCTTCCTCTCTGAAATCAATAGACATATTTTTTTTAAAAATGACAACAGCCAACACTATAATAACTGTCTGCTATGAATTAATCAAAATTATACCTTATTTTTATTTTGTTTTTTGTCAGATTGGCAAAATATGTATTTTTTTGGTGTGCTACAGAATTTCAATAATTAGTTTATGTGTGCCATGAGACGAAAAGGGTTGGAAATCGCTGCCTTAGAATAACCAAGTAGTTTATTAGGAGAAGTTTCTCTCTCTCTTTCTTCTCTCTTTAAATTTTAAGATCACACTTTATTTAAATAACTCACAGAAGAGCAGAGGACTCACATTTCCAGCAGTATAGTGGCTTGAATACCCTAATTAATTCTCCCACTAAAAATAACCAAAAAATGCTTGATAAAATAAAACTAAGATACCTTTTTCAATATATTGATAAGCTGGCAAAAAATTAATAACTTTTAAAAGTCAAAATCTTTAGGAAAGCAGAACCACAGAGATAAACTTAAAGTCAGCTTTCACTTAGAGGAAGGACATTGGCCAAACCAAGTAAACTAAACCTTTGGGAGAAGTTTCTCTTTGTAAGATAAATGGAAAGGGAGTGATAGAATATTAATATTAATATTTTCAATTCCTATCGAACTATTAGAACGAGGTAGTAACCATTAGTGATGCTGCCGTCACAGAGACAACCAGCTATTGTGTGTCTCTCGAAGTATACAGTACTGCTGACGGAGGATTCTTGTCTAAAAATCGTATCTGAGTGGAGAGAGAGGGGAGCAGTGGGCATGGAGAATAAAGCCTACAGATTCACGTACTTAAGGCGCATTAATGATTTCTGACCTCACTGGATCCATTCACTCAAACTGCTGTAAAGAGAAAAGAATTTAAATTATTGGGTAAATTTAAATACTTAATTGAAGGAATTGTTCATTTTCTTAAGGTGTGATAATTGAATAGTGATGTTTAAAAGTTCCTATTTAAAACCACTAACTATAAAGGAAACAAGTGGTAAACTGAGCTACATTAAAATGAAGAGCTGCTTTTTCTTGAATTAAGAGAGTGAAAAGGAAGCCTATAGACAATGAGAAGACATTTGTAAAAAATATATCTGACACAGGACTCATATCCAGAATCTATAAAGAATTCCTGCAAAATGAATATATAAAAAAGACAGCTCAATAGAAAAATGGATACTTCAAGATGGTCAATAAATACATGAAAATGTGCCCAACATCGTTAGTCATCAGGGAAGTGCAAATTAAGTATCAATAAGATACTACTACATACCCACCTGAATGGCTAAAATGGAAAAGACTAAAAACACTTAGAATTGGCAAGTATGTGGAGCAAGTGGAACTTTCGTATACTGCTTGTGGGAGTGTAAATTGGTACAAGCACTTAGAAACTGTTTTGCAATATTTACTAAAGCTAAATGTACACAAACTTTATGATCTAATAGTTCCATTCCCAGGTGATTACCCAGGAGAAACCTGTATGTGTGTTCAGACAAGTACTAGAATATTGAAGGCCGTGTTCTTTGTAGTAGCCCCGAGCTGCAGTTTAATGTGTGAATAATTCTGCTATGAACATGGGTGTACAAATATCTGTTGGAGTTTCTGCTTTCAATTATTTTGGGCTTATATCCTGAAGTGGAATTGCTGGATCATATGGTAATTCTATGTTTAATTTTTTTAAATAATTTTTCAATTACAGTTGACATCCAATACTATATTAGTTTCAGGTGTACACCCAGTGATTAGATATATAACCTACTAAGGGATCAACCCCATAAATCTCGTCCCACCTGACACCATGCGTAGTTATCAGAATATTACTGACTCTCCTCCCCATGTTAGAACTGTAGAGTAGTTCTCCTGGGGCTCTCTTGACTGGCACAGGGTGTGGACGCTCCTCCTGCCACCTTCCCATTTCCTGTCTTGGTTAAGGTCTCTGTCATAAATTTTGACACTGGGAATTTGACAGACCTCTGTGTGCTTAGATGGGACTTGTCTGATAGACTTCATTTTAGGTTGGGTAGGTGGGGAGCAGAGCCCCCTAAACATTATCCACCATCCCAGATGTCAGATCTCCACGCAGAGCTTCTCCAGGGTGTCAGAGAGCAGAAGGCTCCTGCTGTCCTTGGCACCTTCCTGAAGTATGCACTCTTGGCTGCATTTTCTCTGTTTTATTTCATCCACCTTAGCTCTTCAGTCACCTTTGTTGAAATCTCGTATCCACAGATGATCCCTGTCCCCTACATTCATTTCAGTAGGATACCGAGGTGAAAAGGCCTGGGCTCTGAGTGCTGTCCTCAACAGGAAGTTTTCAGAGACTGAGCTGATCTTACAACATCAGAAGCAGGAGGTTGCTACACTTCTGTTGTTCTGTGGGGGTGGGGGTGGGGGGACAGACGGGTAAAAATGGTTCCTCTTGATTGATGACACGTGAATTCTGGGCTTCTGCTCTTGACATTTAGAAGGGCAAAAGCTGACAACTGACCCTGGAATGTGACTGTGTTTGATTTGAGTTGGCTGGTGGAGGAGAGGAGTCAGGGTAGAAGACCAATGAAAGGGGAGAGTGTGGTGTGATACCAAAGCCAGAGAAAACAAGTTTTTGAGAAGAAATAATGTGTAGGGAACTCATTGCATCCCAGTAGCTCCCAAGAATGTCCAGTGGGCCAGTGCTCTAACCATTGAGCAAAACTGGCTAGGGTATCTTTGACTACTTTTAATAGAATCTCCCACTAAAATCTAGTCTGTGCTGTTTGGACCCTCCTATAATATTGGGAAAGCAAGGTTCACATGAGCTTTGTTTTCTCACAGGGATGTCAGCCAAACACCCAGTTTTCTCTTGAACAGTTGGCATTTATGTCTCCTGTCTGTTCCACAGAATTCTCTGTACAGAGACTTTGCAATTTGCACATAGTGATCTGTTGAAAAGGTGCCACTGGGGAGTAGCTATTTTGAGAACTTTTGACAAAGAACTATTTTTTCCAGAGATACCAGTTCTCCTAGGGCCTTTTCACCAGACAAGTGACATCTCATTGCTCCAGAAGGCTCCCCTTGAATCCTTCCTGGTAGCTGTGGACGTCTTATATCCTAGATCTCAGAAAGAATTGCCTCAGTATTGGGTCTGGTGTTTTAACACATGACTTACATTTCTCGTTGGTCAGAAAATATCCAAAACACTAAAATGAGCCCTGACTTTTCTGGCTGGGTAGCTCAGTTGGTTAGAGCATTTTCCCAGCATCCATTCTCCTTTCCAGGGCTCACTCACTATTCTAAGGTATTTGGCACTGCCTGGGCAGGGGCAGAGGAAGGGGCTTGTTGCGGGTGGACATTTGAACTGGAGGAGCAGAAACGTGCCTGGAAGGATGGACAGAGGATCAGTTGGGTCCCCAGGTGCGATGGGAAGGCCTTGAGGGTCATGCCCAGGGTTTAGGGGGAAGCCAGGAAAAGTGTGTTTTGTTTTGGGAGGCAGCAAAAGTTATGCTCAGAGACTAAGTTGTTTTTGCCAGCAGTTTATTTAGCACAGGGTTGCTGTGGGAATTATAATTTCACAAGCCAATAGCATGTAGGTTAACATCTCTTAATAAGTAAAATAAAGAAACGACATTCTCCAAACTAATGAAAGATTAATCACACTGTTGTTCCAGGTAAGGGGAATAAAGTCCAAATTTAATATGAGGTGTACCATTTTTTATGAATTAAAATACCTCGGAGAGTGGGGTCCAGCCTAAGGCCGATTTGGAGCACATTGCTAGGGAAAGAAGGTGCCAGTGTTGGTAGGCGGGCTGATCTCTTTCACAGGGCCAGCTGTGAGGTTTATCACCACTGCCTTCCTGGAGGAAAGGAGCGAATGCCCCAAGGTTCTTCACAGAGTTCCAAAATTCTCAAATGGTGCTCACAAACTCTGTATTTATTTACTAAATATCCCCCTACCATAGTTGCTTCTCCATGCGTTCTTATAGATAAGCCAGCGCCAGAGGGGCTGCTGACTGCTTATCAATGACAACTGATGTAAAATGATGACATCCTTGCATTCTTATATCAAAACAACTTTACTTCTGAAAACAGCTTTCTTTTGTCTTTGTCATTGTCATAATCAAGTAGATTTGAAATCATGGTAAACCTATATACAACAGTGTCAGCACAGAGGAGGGAGGGGCTCAGATATATTCATTTTGTACTTTTTTAAAATTGTGGAAGCAGTACTTGTTTTGTGAAAAATGTGGAGGTGACATGATAGCATCCTGATTTCACTACCAGAATATAATTGCTAGTAACATTTTCATCACGTCCCACTAATGTTATTCCTAAGGTTTTAAAGTGGCTGCTTGGCATCCCTCCCTCTTTGTTACATAGATCGTGGCAGAATCTTCTGTTGTTGGACATATAGGCTCTTTTTAGAAATAATACTGTACTGAGCATCCTCATATAAATTATGTGTTTCTTTAGATACTCAGGGTATTTTCTCTACATGAAATGACTAGATCAAAGGAGATATGAACCATTTAAAGGCTCTTAATACATATTTCCAAACGACCTTTCAGAAAGGTCGCATTAATTTTATTTCCATGAGTGCTATGTGAGTGTACTCGTTTTCTCTAACCCTGGTCCACAGTGACTATCCTTTCATCTACTCATTCAATCCAATGTAAGAAAAATGGTTTCTCATGTTCGTTTGATATTTTATGTCATTTATTATTGTGAAATTAAATAAGTATGCAGGTTACTGATATTTGGCAAATTGTCTTTCTCTTTTGCTAATATTTCTATTGGGATGTTCACATCTTACTGATTTTTAAGAGTTTTATGATGGTTAAGTTGAGAAATCTAGATTGCGGTATTGTTCTTAAAGGATTAAAAGAAATTATTATCCATTTTTCAGACATGCTGCTGTGATAGCCTTGAGGAGGGCCCCTGGGGCAGGGGAGCTGCTCTGCAGGGTGTGATGTTAGTGTACTCCCTGACCGTGCAGTGAGCAACTGCCCACTTGCATACATTTCCAGAAGAGGGCTTGTTGGATTATCAGAAGCATTGCCTCCTATTTACAAGGATGAGCAGAAAGGCCTGAAATTCAAGTTAGAATTGGAACCCAGGCGAGCTGAATCTGAGTTCCATGCTCTTTGCTGTAGTCATTCCACCTTCCTGGCCTCCTGGTCCCCCAGTCATATTACTTCCACAGTTTGGCCGACGAGCCCCTAAAAGGACCTGTGATCATCTCAGCATTAGCTAGCGGGGCCATATAGGGTGGGGGAGTCCTTACCTCATTTCTGCATTCGTTTTGGAGAGAGGAGGTGGTGACAGTGGTCACCACGTTCCTTGGGTCCTGCAAGCTGGGGGCAAGGGCATGTCAGCGCAGCCCTGCAGGCTGCATCGCATGGAACCCTTTTACCCTAAGGTCTTGCTAAACCCCAGTTTCTCTGTGGAACCCTCTTGACTCCAGACCCCATTTCTTCATCTCCTTCCCTCTCCAGGCTTCTGTGGAAATTGGCTGTCCAAATTCTGGTTAAGTGCCATCTCTTGCTTTGTGCTCAGGAGATGCATTCTCTGGAGTTGGCCTCCCAGTCCTAGATTTCAGTAGCTTCCACACAATTAAGTGAAGGCATGTTGATCCGTCATGAGAGTTTCCTGACAGGGTGGCAAAGCTAACTGTCTCAGGGGAACAAAGGAGGCAGAGCTTGAAGGCACAGCTCCGCTGATGTCATAAACTCCTGCTCACTCTCGGTCTTGGCTGTTCCCAGCACATGGGGTTGTTAAGAGGTTGAGTGGTGCTAAGACAGTGTGAAGATTAGCAACTGGTTGGGCAGTGAGAGCCAGGCCTCTGGTTTCAGGAGGAATTTGTTGAGCTTAGTGACTGGAGTGAGGAGTAAAAAGAAAATACTGGCATGTCAGTATTTATTTTTAATATTGGAGTACCATGCTCCGTTAACATGATGCACTTAGTATCAACCCCAGGATTTTGTTTAAGTCTTTATGTTAAAGCCCTGGCTGGCGGCTCAGCTGGAGCGTCGTCCTGTGCACCAGAAGGCTGTGGGTTTGATTCCCAGTCGCATGCCTAGGTTTGGGGTTCAATCCCCAGTCGGGGTACGTACAGGAGGCAACTTATCTCTCTCCCTCCCTCCCTCCCTCCCTCCCTCCCTCCCTCCCTCCCTCCCTCCCTCTGTCTCTCTAAAAGTCATTTAAAAAAATATCCTCGGGTGAGAATTAAGAAAAAAAAGTTTTATGTTAAAAAGACTTTTATGAAATTAAAGAGACAGTAAGTAAAACTAAGTGGTTCAGATGCTACTGAACGTCAAGTAAAAACTTAAATTCATAAAAATTTAAATGCTAAACATAAAAATGACTGTTCCTATGTAGGTTAGTAGATTAAGTAAAATTAAAATTTTATTCAAAATTAAAACTTACTAAAATGTATTAAAGAACTACATTTACTAAATTCAAAATTAAACTTATTAAACTTAAAATGCAATAAATGCTCTTTAAAAATATCTATCAACGTTGGCCCTGAATCAAGGCCAGCAGTTTGCCGAAACTGCTGGTTTCAAGCAGGAGCCTAAAGAAATGTGTTTCTACGGTCTGTTGGCCATTTCAGAACTTAAGAAAGGTAACGGTCAATTCATTAGAAATATCTGAGAGAAAAGAGAGAGAAAAAAATATATATATATACACATACACATCACCAGTGACATTGATTTCAGCACATTTAAAAATATATATTTTTTTATTGATTTCAGAGAGAGGAAGGGAAAGGGGGAGAGAGAGATAGAAACATCAGTGATGAGAGTCATTGATCAGCTGCCTCCTACATGCTCCCCACTGGGGATCAAGCCCGCAACCTGGGCATGTGCCCTGACCGGGAATCGAACCTCCATGTCCCGAATCATAGGTCTATGCTCAACCTCTGAGCCATGCCAGCCAGGCTCAGCACATTTTTAAAAAAAATATGTTTTTACTGATTTCAGAGAGAGGTAGCGAGAGATAGAAACATCAATGATGAGAGAGAATTATCGATTGGCTGCCTCCTGCACACCCGCCTTCTGGGGATCGGGCCCACAACCCGGGCGTGTGCCCTGACTGGGAATTGAACTGTGATCTCCAGGTTCACGGGTCGACCCTCAACCTTTGAATCACACCAACCAGGCAGCAAATTTTTGTTTAACTTCTTTCTCTGTGCCAAAATCTAACTCTGGGAGTAGGGATGTGATGAGACCATTGAACTGCAATTCTTTCCTCTTAATCTTTCATCTCCAAATCCCACCTGTTGTTTGATAACTTTGAGGATTTTTTTTTTTTTGCACAGACTGTAGCCTTTTAATTGCCTATGTGCTGTGGTTTTTGGTTCAAAGATAGCATTTCCTGTTTGTCTTTAGTTTCATCACTAGTTTGGCAGTTTATCTCATTATTAGTTTCTTTGAACTGGAGTAAGAGTCTTCAGGCAGAAGTGTACTTTATTGGTCGATTCTCTCCCTCTTTCTGAGGATTGTGGAGAGAAAGAAAGGCTTGTATGCAAGGAAACCTAGGAGTGAGTAAGGCTCAGACATAAGTAGGGTAATGGAGAGGCATAACATTTCGAATGCCTTTGTACCACACAGGTGCTATGTTTTTATGTTTTAGTTTTTCATCTGTAAAAGGTCAGCAATGCATGTCTCCCCCTTATTCCTGCCCCCTCCCCCACAACAACCAACGTTTCTATGGTGACTTAGTTTACAACATATTTCTCTGCATTGCCTCAGGCCTTTCAGGCTTTTTTGGACCTTGATCCACAGGAATAAATACATTTTACATTGTGTCCCAGTACAAGGTTTCATATGTAAATAACTTTGAAGCAAAAATTTCATGAAGCAGTACTTTTACTATTTGTGATACATTCAAAAGTCTTCTGTTCTGTTTGATTCTTACTCTACTTTTTAAGTAAAGTTTTACTGAAATGTAATATATGTACAGAAATATGTCCATATCATAACTATATAGTGGGATGAGTCTTCATAAAATGCGCACATCTCTGCAGCCTGCCCCTGGAACAGACAAAACACTACCAGTACCTGGAAGGCTCCCCACTGATTTATTCTAATCAGTTCCTCTCTCAGGGGTAGCAGCCCCTAGCCTAATTTCTGGCATCATTCCCCCCCCCCTATTTTTTGCCAGTGGTGATCTACTGAATTGATTTCAAGAACCAGTAGGTTTTGACCCACAGATCAAAAAATACAGGCTTATCTTGTCTTATCTCTCTAATATCCTTGAGATGGGATTTGTTTCTGTTTTATAGATGAAAAAACCGAGGCCCAGAGGTGACATGATTTCTTCCAATTCCAGGATCACACAACTAGTACTGTTTGTTGTTTTTTTGGTCTAGTTTTTCATTCCATCTTGTGTTTATAGGATTGATATTCATTATTAATGTAGCTTTAGTGAATTCTGATATTACCATTCTTAAGTACTGAGAGCGTTTTTTGTTTGTGTTTTTGTGAATATGAGTTGTGCACATTTGTTCATTGTTCTGGAGGTTGTGTGGTTTCGAGGCTTTTATGGCATCATCCTCTGTGCTCTGCACCCGCCCTCCCAGTCCCTAGAATGAAACTGCAGGGCCATAGGTGGCATGCAGGTGTGACAAATGGCTTGGATTGGGTGTGCCCAGCTCCCATCCTCACTGTGCAGGAAAGCACTTTGCTGATTTGCATTTCCTTTCCTGTGTAGAAAACTGTGGATAGATTTCTTCCCACCCCATGTCTCCCTCAGGCTCCAGAATGCCTACTTGCAGGGCATGTCTGCTGAGTTGCCCTGTCATCCTCAAGCCTTGCTGGTTGTGAGGCCATTGCTTCTAGCCAGCACCTTGAGGAGCAGATGCTCTGAGAACAGTTGAGGCTGATGTCCCAGTCTGCCCCAAGAAGTCCTTGATTAGGCACTGGGCCTGAGCACCCTCTCAGCTATGAACTTGTGAACTCTCCTGGCTCTGTCCATTTTTAGCTTAGGCCTAATTCTAAGAGCCTTGGCCTTCTCTGAGTTCTCCCTTGTAGAGTTCTCTGAGTAAGAGACAACTTGGAGAGGCAGGTATGCTGATGGCCAGTGGCCTGATAGTAAGCTCTAGGATTTGCTCCTGAGCGCTAAAGTACAGGGTCTATATTATGGGGGTAGACAGCCTCTTCATTCACTAGCTCTTAAGGCTTTTGCAGGTGGAAGAGCAATGGAGATTCAAGATGTTAAAAACAAGACAAGAGGTCCCAAATGCATCACTTATGTTAAGCCCCACATCACCAAACTGAGACTTGATTTAGCAGTTTTTGCTCCCCTAGAAATAGAATCTTAAACTAGTCAGCCAGGAATCACTTGGTCAGCACTAGTTAGGTAATTCGCCTATAGTCCCTGCCATCCTCTAAAGGAGGGGTAGGGAACCTTTTTTCTGCCAAGGGCCATTTGGATATTTATAACATCATCTGTGGCCCATAGAAAATTATCAACTTAAAAATTAGCTATGAAAAAAGCTCCTAGTATTACTGAATTTCGAGTCCCACATGCGGTTGCCTTGGCAGGGCCAGACCAAATAATTTTTTCTGGCCGTATGACATTCTCCACCCGTGCCCTAAGGGAAAGTGACCTTGAAGTAATCTGGTTTTTTTGCCTTGCCTAACTTCCTGTTCCCATCTCTTCTACCTATAGAAGTCTTTCATTTTGTACAGAGCTTATTTCTATCTGCTAGATTAGTATTGCCTGATTTCATAAATCATTGAATAAAGTCAATTAGATTTTTAAAATTTACTCACCTGAACTTTGTTTTTTGACTAACAAAATGTAAGACAAATGTCCTGTTAAAGTGTCCTTGTTGCAGAGGTGCACAGTAATCTCTGGGTAGAAGATTTGCTACCCCAAACACTTAAAGCCTTTTTTGTTGTTGTTATTGATGAAACAGCTGACTTCTGTTTTTTTAGAAATTTCACTACGGATTAGCAGATTTTTAAATATGTTTTCATCGATTTTAGAGAAAGAGGAAGAGAAAGGGAGAGAGAGAAACATGGATGAGAGAGAAACATTGACCTACTACCTCCCGCATGCCTCCTACTGGGGATCGAGCCCGAAACCCGGGCATGTGCCCTGGCCGGGAATCAAACTGGCGACCTCCTGGTGCATGGGATGGCACTTACCCAACTGAGCCACACCTTCCAGGGCCTTCTAACTTTCTTAAGACTTTCACATTCCTTCTACTTGTGGAGTCTGCAAATCTGTGTAAACATGGTAAGTGGCTGGCTCTGTGATGTGATATTTATGGCTGCCAGCTTAACCTACAGACTCAGAAGTGGAGAGTTCCTTAGTTAGTCCTTAATCCTTTGTTGTCTCTCCCTTCCTCCCTCTGCAAAGAAACATTTATTGAGGACCTTCTATATGCTAGGCCATGGGGATATAGCAGTGAAAGGCAAAAGTCCCTTCCACATGGAGTTTATATTTCAGTGGCAGAGACAGACAAATGTGTAATAATTTCAGGTGATAGTGATGTTAGGAAGAAGAAAAATGGAGATGTTTCTTAGTGTGAGAGTAGCATCTTTAAGTGTTAGCTTTGGAAGGAGTGCTCCAGTATGCAGTCCAGTTGACTCAAAGGACAGATGTGTGTCTCTGCTTGAAGCATTTCCCACTATTCAGGGGAAAGGAGTGAAAATGTGCACAGACTTACACATTTTGTAGGGCAGGATTGAACCATTTAGGGCTCTAAAAGCTTTCACTATGCCTGTTTATCCATTATTCCTGGCAACACATTAGTTGCTGTCTGGAAATACAGCTCATTACCACCCTGGGTTTTATGGGTGCCCCCTGGGGGCTCCCCTCCCCTCAATGATTTAAACCTTTGGGAAGAGCTGCAATCACAGCCCTTTTAGTTATTAGTTGCATTTGTATGACTGTAGTTCTAGGGTTGTCTTCCCCACACTAATAATGGTGGCACCCATTATTCTAGGCCTTGTAGATAAAGGTTGATGAATTTAATTAAAATTCACTGAGTTTAAAAAAAACACTCTGAGCTTTTAGCAGATTCAAGGCAAAGATTCAAGGTAAACAAATATGAATAGGGCAGTCCTTACATTTGATGGGTTTGAAACCTAAATTAGATTATGAAAAGTGCCCTCTTACTGTCTGGAAGTAGATGCTTCATAGCCAGAGTTAGATTTTATAAAGCTGGATCTCCCACGAGCCTT
Organism: Miniopterus schreibersii; assembly: GCF_964146895.1. Classification (NCBI taxonomy): domain Eukaryota; kingdom Metazoa; phylum Chordata; class Mammalia; order Chiroptera; family Miniopteridae; genus Miniopterus; species Miniopterus schreibersii. Next base: position 65,817,856 of record NC_138110.1, read on the forward strand.
TTGTCCTTCTGCCTCTTTTCTCTGGAGCTCTTTGGTGTGAGTGCAGTTACCTGTGGAGTACTTGTAAGTGCAGCAGTTTATCTGGCGTAGGAGGCTTTTGGAGGACAGGGTATAGCCATAGGGGGGATGATTCTAAACTTTCAGAACAGGGCTCCTCCTATTTGATCCTTTGTGCAGACAGTGGAACTTGTCAAATGGAGTTAGCGTTAGAAAAAGCTAGAAATATTTTCTTTGCCATCTCTAACACTGTATGTGCATGTGTGTATACACACACACACACATTCCTGACACTCTTCTTCAAGATAAACCTGTAATTTCTATCCTGGGGATGTGTCTGGAAGTGGAGGAGTCACTTGCCCTGGCAGCTGCCGCAGGGTTTGATTAAGAAGATGCAAGCCCGTATTTAGCAGAAAGGTTAGGCTCAGCCTAATGACTCTCCTCCAGGACAGGGGTTGTAATTTGCATCTAAAACAGTGCAAAACATAGTTTGTGTAAGTTATGGAGTCACTCAGTAAATGAAGCTGATGAATTTGAATGCAGTGCCAGGAGATAGGATGGAGCTTTTGGGAGCATAACCAGCCAGGGCATTGAGTACAGCAGGTCCTCGAATAACATCATTTCGTTTAACGTTGTTATGACATTGATGAGATGCTGTAGGAACTTAATTCTTGTTTATATTAATTAGCCTAGGGTAAAATTGGTTTCTTTATATGTCCTTTCACCGCAGTTCCAAGAACCTATTGACATTAGGTGAGGACTTACTGTACTACCTTTAATGAAATTGCCTTGAAAATGAGAAGAAAAAGCCTAGTGGATGGTTCCACTTATTTTCTTTTCCTAGTTGCTAGCTCCTTTTAGGCAAACATGAACAGAATGTTAATATATTTTCTTCAGCAAGGTACAAAACTAAGTTGGCATCTGGTAAAGAAATGGGGTGTGGGGTGGAGTAAGTCCCATCTGCTTGGAGCCCAGTTGACACAATGCCCCGGGCTCCTGTCCAGCCTGGCCACAGCCACACTTTTTTTGGTCAAGCTCTGACTTGCCACTTGTGGGTGTCAATGTGGAGTCTTGAGAAATAGAGGTTGGAGGGTGGGCCTCTGATACCAACTAGTAACAGAAGGGGAGCCTCAAAGGGATGCTGTGCAGTAAGCTTTTGTAAGCCCAAGGCAGGCCTTGAGGAACGCCTGAGAATTGAGAGGGAATGGGGAGAAGGAGGATTTCTCACCCTGAGCGTACAGTGTAAATGAGTTCTCCCGAGTGCTCTTTCCAGCCTGAGCCAGGCCCCTCCCCAGGCCAGGAAAAGCCAGACCTTGCACAAGGAGCTTCTCCTCCTACCCCTCTGCTCCCTCTGGTTCTCCCTAGTGCCCTCTCTTGCTTCTGTTTATGGAGGCTTCTTTGCTGTTCTGAGCCCCAGGTCAGTGCTGGTGTTGGATTCTGGGCAGCTGTGGCTGAGAGAGGGGCCCTGGGAGGCAGGTAGGAGGAGCCTTTGGAGCGTGAGTTTCTCCAAAAATGTTGACAGGTTTTACCTGAGCCCTTGGTACCCAGGGGACTCCATGTGTCCATCACTCTGAGTACTTCTGCCTTTCCCTGTAAGATCTAAGTGAACCAGAAGGAAGGAGGCCTCAGAGGGAGCTGTTTTCTCTTCCTTTTGAAGCAGCACTTTTGTTTCCTGTTTACACCAGCACCAACCCCCTTGGGAAATGGCTAAGGGAGTGGGGGAGGATGGGTGGTGATTGAGACAGAATCTGAGAGGATCTGCTCCACTTAACCCCTGATCTGGGCCCTTGGGTTGGGAGGGAGGGAGGGAGGAAAGGAAGGAAAGGGGGCAGGAAAGAAGGGGATGCGGGGCGGGGCGAGGCTGGGACTGCTTGAAGCAGCAAGGCAGCCTCTCCTTGCTGCCCTGTGCTAGTCCCAGAACTACTGAGCTGGGTCCTCAGACCTGCTACCTGGGGGGCAGGGGGAGCGGAATGTTCACTGGTCTGATCCTGCTGTGAGGGCCACTGTGGAGGCCAGTGTGTGCGTCTTGGCAAGTAAGCTAGAAATCAAATGGGTCCTGCCATACTCTCAGTGCAGTCTGGACGCTGATCTATGGTAGGTCAAGTAGAATTGATTATCTTATTAGTTCAGCAAATCTTTCGGTGCCTGCTATGGTCCAGACACTGCTCAGTGCAGTGGGAAACAAGATGCCCACATGTGTCCCAGCTGGCACAAACTTACGAAGTTGTATACATGTACTGATGGGTCCATTGTAAAGCAAGCACAGGAAAGAAAATACGAACAAGATAAATAGAAATAAATTCTCCTGTTTTCCCCCACACTTCAGTGGATTGCATTGCACACATCTCACTTCAGAGAGTACTAGAGTGTATACCTTTACTGCCTTTATGTTTCAGGCCTCCACCTCCACGGTTGCTTTGGGAAGCGGATGAGTTTTGAGTTGGGGCTGCCTATTGGATGGATCGAAGGTGTGAAGGAGGAAGCAGGGCAGCAATGCTGAGCTCATGTAATTGCTTGGCACATGGTTCTCAGCAAGGCCTGCTGGCCAGCACTCTTTCCCCACTCCACCCTCCTTGGGAAAGGTACCCAGGTTGCCTGGGGTGGGTGTTTAAGGTTCTTGTGCACTGTGGTCAGGGTACTGAAGGGTGGGGGGGTGTTTCTATTCAGCCCCTTTTTAGTTTTTATAGACATTCATTGATGTTGCATTTGATCATCCCAAGAACCGTCCAAGATGAGGGATCCTTTCCCCACTGGGAAGACCAGAGAATGAAGGCCTGTGCCGAGTGCAGTGAGCATGAGAGCCTGACCCTGGGCCCGGCTCTCCCTGACTGGCTGCTGCCTCCTCCTGCAGAAAGTCTTCTTTCCATCTGCCTGTCTTGCCATCCCCTGGGGGAACAAACCAGTGAACATGCTCCGCACCCTGACTCTTGGTTCAGCATGTGCCACCTTCTTCTGGATGAGAACTTGGGCTCCAGGTCCTTGCTTCCTTCTGGGCCCACTATGGAAGCTGCATTTGGCCTCCTTTACTCAGGCATTAGTGGCCCAAGCACAAGGCCTTTGCCCATGGTGTGGGGAGGAGCCAGAACCCTGTAGACCTCTCCAGGTTCTCTTGTTTCTGTTCCCTTGGCCTGCTCTCCTGTGACACTTGACTGGGGCTGGAGGTCAGGAGCCTGGAGAGCTGGCTGACTTGCCCTCCACCCCCAAATCCATGTCTTCTGAGGGTGTGCCCCTTCCTCCCCTTGCATAGGAATTTGCCTTTCTGCTGGTGGGAGAGCGGTTGTCTGTGTAGGTGTTGGTCTCCTGCTCAGAGGGAGCCTCCAGAAAAGGGCTCTTTTTCAGTGGCCTGGGGTGAGGCCTGGGACCCTGGCAGGTAAAACCTAGGAAGTTACTCTCCTTCAGGCTTGTTCCTTCAGGGCATTTAAATTTCCTGTTGTTCATCCCAGGACCCTACCTCTTGATAATAACAAGTCAGTGTCTTTGTGTCTTTCTCTCTCTCCTATTACTTCTGGCCTTAAGACACCTCCCTTCACCTCACCCCATCCCAGCAAGGAAAGAGAGGAATCGCACATGCTGATACTGCGGCTGCAGGAAACAGTGCTGGGCTAACATTTATCAAAGGGCCTGGAAGGTCCGGGAGTCAGAGGAGCTGGAGCTCCCTGCCCCTCCTTTGCAGGGTTTCTGCCTGGCTCCTCCCTGCCCTTCCTGGCCCGAGGAACCAGTAGCCTTTGAGAGTCTCCTTGACAACAGAATGGATAAGTTAAAAATAACTTTGTGCTGGGTCTTGTGTGTGTGTGTGCGCGCACATGCGCATGTAACTGTGTGTGAATGATGCACACAGGCACATGCCCTCTCGCCTGCTGTGCTCAATCAAGCTCAGCCCCTGTGGCTTCTGGATGCTCCCGGAAAGCCTCTGTGGAGAGGCCTCCATGAAGCTCAGGCTCTCTCAAGTTGAAGCCCCTTGGTTTAGGGGTCGCCTAGATAATCTCAGCATCCTTACCTCATTTTACTGATTGTTGCAGACGGGTGTGGGTGATAATGTTAAGATAAAGAATGGAAAGCCCTGGCCTGTGTGGCTCAATTGGTTTGGTGTCGTCTGGTGCACCCAAAGATTGCTGGTTCTATGCCTGGTCAGGGCACATGCCTGGGTTTTGGGCTTGATCACCAGTGGGGGCTTGCAGGACGCAGTCTATCAATGTGAAATTAATGTTTCTCCCCCCTCTCCCTTCCCCATTTCCCCTTCCTCCTTTCCCCTTCTCCCTCTCTCTTCCTCTTTCTAAAAAATAAAAAAGATAAAGAATGGAAAGCTGTTCGGAATGCCTCCATCTTCATTCAGTCTACCTGGAAAGGGATAATTTTGGGGGTGCTGCTATGTTTCGGAACTTCTCGGGGTGGTAGAATAGGACACAGCCTTGGGTGGGAGTTTGGTTGTATCTCTTTAGTGAACCCCCCGCAGGTAAAGAGGGCCCTTTCTGGGCCCCTTTTATAAGATGAGGACAGTGAAGCACAGAGGCACTTGCGTGACTTGTCCAGAGCCACCTGGCTCAGCTTTGGCAAAGTAAGGAGCAGTGCCCCCGTCATCAGAAGCTATAGCTCTTTCCCTCAGATCCAAATGGCAAGACCACCTCTATAGGTCCTGTACTAAAACCAGGTGTCTCTTGTGTGAGTAATCTTGTACTAAAGGACTTCTGTTTTGTGGTGTTATCACAGTTGTAACTTAATTTAGAAATAGCTGTTTCCGTGAGGGCAGGGGCTGGGTATCTCTTTACTATGCTTGGAATTAACTCTTCACTTCCTCCTTCCATCCATTAGTATTTTTCTGTGTGCCAGGCATGGGGATGTCATGAGAACAAGGCATCTTGGTTCCCATAGGGAGCAATAGACAGAGAGATCTCCTTCTAAGCCCCTACTGTGTGGCCAGTGCCAAGAGGGAGAAGGTATGGGGTTAGACGGAATGACTAGGGTAGGGCTGCGGTTAGAGAAGGCTGGGAGAACACATTAGTGACACAAAGTACTTAAATCTGAGATGCATAAAAAATTTCTACAAAGCAATAAAAAGGAAGGCAGAAAACTCAGTAGAAAACTAGCCAGTGACTTGACAGACACTTCACAAAAGAAGATATCCAAGTGGCCAGCAAACATATCATTGAAATGATGCTCTATTTCATATATTTACTAATTTGGGAAATTCAAATTTCCGTAATTCAAACTTAAATATGTTTGTATACTTATATAACAAAATCTTTGAAGATGTGGTAAAACATCCTTTTGCCATTTCTAATTTACTTTGTTTTGAATTTCTTACTGAAAAAATAAAATGGCTTCCAAGATGCTTAAATAAGAGGAAATCTAGTGGGATGAACAAATTCAAGTCAGAAGACCTGGGTTAATAGATTTGGGGCCAGCTGTGGAGCTCCTCAGAGCCCGGCTCTTCATCTATAAATAGAGATCTTCCTCTGTTTCTTCCCTTCCTCCCAGACCTGCTCTGAGGTTCACAGGTATGGGGAACACTCTAAAAACTGTGAAGGGCTATACAAATACGATGTGGTATTGTTACTGTCTAATTCTATGTGATTCGATTTCTCCACATCTTCTCACAGCAACTATTCTAAATTTCCTTAAGAATTAAAAGTTCTAAAAAAAAAAAAAAAAAGAATTAAAAGTTCTGAGTAGTAGGATCAGGAATGAGGCCCCGATGAAATCTAGTCACAGCCCCCTTTTGCATTCTTTGGGTACAATGGAGTCCCTCCTCCCCTCTTTTTTTTTTTTTTTTTTTTAATATATCTTTATTGATTTCAGGGAGAGGAGAGAGGGAGAGAGAGATAGAAACATCAATGATGAGTCATTGATTGGCTGCCTCTTGCACGCCCCTGACTGGGGATCAAGCCCGCAACCCGGGCATGTGCCCTGACCAGGAATCGAACCCCGATTGCCTGGATCCTAGGTCGATGCTCAACCGCTGAGCCACGCCTGGCCAGGCTCCCCTCTTCTGGACTGTTCCCTGCCAGGCATTGGGGATCGAGTCAAGTGGGGCTGTTGCTCATCCCCAGGCGCAGATGCATGTCTCTCTCGAAGTAGAGAGCAGGCCGCCTTGGCATATGTCAGGACATGTCGTGGTCACTATGAGTCCCATCTGTTATGTCACCTGACTGTGCCCGGTCCTCAGGCCCAGCTTGGGTCTTTGCCCAGATCTCCTGTAACAGGCGTTCTTCTCAGTATCCTACTCAGCATTGTTGACCTTTTTCTCGTCTGTTTTTCTGCTTTGTAGGAGTCCGAGCAAGAAGTAAAGGTAGATGGAGAGACTGCTTCAGACAGTGAGAGCCGAGCAGAAGCTGCTCCCCCGGTAACCTCTGCAGACGATACCCCAGAGGTCCTCAACAGGGCCCTTTCCAACTTGTCTTCAAGGTAAACTGGCTTAATGATGCAGGTGCTTGTAGGGGGCCTTGCTGTGTGTCCAAGTGCCATGGAGGACCCAGGCCCCTCATGGAGCTCCCAGTCTGTGGTGGGAATCTACTCTGTCAGAGTGTGCGGGGCAGGCCTGCCCACTGGCATTGCCACAGTTCCCCTGCTTCTGCCAAGGGCTTCATTGAGCATCATCTTACAGCAATTGCGAGCACAGCCTGGAGGGGTCTGGCAGTTGAAGGATGCTATAGGAGGAAGAAGGGTGGACAACAGGGGAGAGGGCAAGGTCACTAACACAGCACATGTGGAGAAAGGGTCCCTGGGGCTTGTGACTGGGCTACTTTTCACAGAGGAGCCCAAGTTTCCAGTTCAAAGTTTAGTTTTCCCTCTCCAACAAATGTCCATTGTGGACATTTAAAAATTCTCCTGGAAGGACTGAGAAGCATCTTAATTAGGTGAATCCAGGGTTGAAATTCTGGTCTCTTGAGACTCTGGTTCCTTCAACACAAACTATAAGACCCCAAAACATTATCTAAAACTGTTTCTAGTGTTTCTATGTGTGGTTCCCACACACGTGTCCCTGTGAAAGGTGGTATTATGCAGAGGTTCAGGGCATGGGTTCCAGAGCCAGGATTCCAATCCCAGCTTAACCACTTCACAACTGGTAGTTGAGGGCCAAATGAATTAATATATGTTAAGTCCTTATAAAGCTGCTGGGTGCGTATTTGTGATAATTGTTATTATCACTGTTTATATTGTTATCACCACAGCAATGCAGGAATAGAGCAATGAGGCATTGGCTCTGATGGCCTTGCCCTGCTCCCACCAGCATGTTGCTAGTTTGTCTGTCCAGATGAAGGAGGTGCTCCTGGAAAGGACTGACCTCAGGCCCTCTCCTCCCAGGAAGAGCCGCCCTCCTTGGGTTTATGCTTCAGTTCTTTCTGGGCTCCTAATGTGCTTTCTCCTTCCCTCCTCTCTAAGATGGAAGAACTGGTGGGTGAGAGGCATCCTGACTTTGGCCATGATTGCATTTTTCTTCATCATCATTTACCTGGGACCAATGGTTTTAATGATAATTGTAAGTGCCATTTGCATGCTATTTTAGTTGTGCCTTCAGTTTTTCATGCAGGATTGGGCACCTGAAGTTCCAGGTGCTGGGTTAGTTCTGGGAATCATTTGGAGTCCAGGCTCCACAGAACATTTCTTTCTTAGAATATCTGAGACTGCTCACTTTTTAGCAGCCAAGTGCAGGGACATTGGCCTAGGCCAGTTGTATGTGGCTAAAGATGCCTCTTTTAAAATTTGATTTTATTATTTCAACTGTTTGATTATACTGTGACCCCTGCTGTGACTTTGATTCTTGGTTTTGTTTATTGTTTTCCTGGGGCCTTACTCATAGTCTTAGGCCTTTCATTAAGAAATACCAGTCCACAGTGCTTTTCCCTTAGTCCTAGTGTCATTGACAAGGTTAAATCACTAACAACTGACTGCAGAGCATAGATGTTGGGGCTTTTCAAGTATTTGTATTCAAAGTCAAAGGGGGAAGAAACTGATTGAGTCCTGGGAGGTTCTAGAATACAAAGTCAATTTAAACTTCAGGAGCATGTATTTATTGTGAGAAATTGGATCTCTTGTGTGTGACATAAAAGGCTACATTGCCATGTGAGTTGGTATGAGAGAGAAAAGAGCTGAGCTCTTGTAAGACTGACATTTTTCTTAAATACAGCGGTTTTTCTTGAAGGCCTATGGCATGTTGGTTTCTGTTTCCAAAGATCATATCAAGTGTTCTAATTCTTGTGTGTCCTGCAGGTGATGTGTGTTCAGATAAAGTGTTTCCATGAGATTATCACCATTGGCTACAATGTCTACCACTCCTATGACCTACCCTGGTTCAGGACCCTCAGCTGGTAAGCTCTCCAGCCCCATAGAACCTATATCAGCTTTAGATGATAAGTGTTTTGGTGGCAGCTGTTTACAGCGATGGCAGGTGGGAGGGAGTGACGGCCCTGGGCCTGCATATTTCCTAGGCCAGACCACATGGCCAGCCTGGGAGGGGTCTTTAGTAGTTATCAGGAATCGAATCTTCCTCAGAAGAAAGCAGACCGGCTGATGTGCTATAGAAGTAGATGCTGGGGAGACAGATGTCATATTAGGTTGGGCGGGGTTTTATGAAGAAAATGGTGTTTGTACAGTGAGTGAAGAAAGGTGAGTGAAGGGGTTGCTCCAGGCAGGGAATGGATGCGAGCAAAGCAGACAGGCAACAGAGCCGGAGCGAGCAACTGTCCCGATGAGCACTCGGCGCTCCTGCTGGGGAGGGTAGAAATAAGACCAGAGGCAGGATGAGGCGTGGTTAGGAGCGTTACCTTATGATTTGAGTGTTCTTAGGTTAGGTATAGAAACTCTGCGAAAGGGGCAGAAACGACACCCCAGGTTTGTGATAAATGGAGGCTGAGTGAAAGCTGCCACAAGCTTCTCACCTGCAATGTCACTAGAGAACAGAGGGGTCTTAAGGGTTGGGGGGCTGCTTTCCTGGCCCTCTCCTCGGGGTTTTCGGACAGCTTCACTGTAAAGGACAGGCTGCATGTGCTCCCCACCACAACGACCTGTCTTCATTTACAGGTACTTTCTACTGTGTGTAAATTATTTCTTCTATGGTGAAACGGTGACGGATTATTTCTTCACTTTGGTCCAGAGAGAGGAGCCTTTGCGGATTCTCAGCAAATACCACCGGTTCATCTCCTTTACTCTCTACCTAATAGGTATGCGTTGAATGACTCACAAGTTCTTGTATCTGTTTTTTTTTGTGTGTCTGCTGAGTAGGAGTTGGGGAGTTTCTTGGTTAACGTAAAGTTTTGATGATGTTAACTCTGTGCAGGGGAGCAGAGCCGAGGGCTTTGCCTTACATACGCTCTAGCAACTCTCTATTAAGAGAATTAAGACTGAGGGGCTGTGTGGGTGTGGGGACTGCAGTCTGTGCCACCTGTCCCTGTGTTCCAGCCTCCATTGGAGGACAGCACAGCATAGTCCTGTCATGAGTCTCCTGTTGGCAGAGATTCTGCGATGTGACCAAAACAAAAACCACCTGTTTTTTTTTCAACACGGATCACTTAGATTTATTGAAATATGGAAATATAAAAGTATTACATTATTTGAGAGGAAGTCTAGAAAGCAGGTTACAAAAGAATCCATATTTTTATACATTCATACCTATGATTTTGCATAAACAAAATTCTAAAAGGATATAAAGTTAAAATTGTATACAGAAAAACCACCTGTTTTCATAACTTACATGTAAAATCAGGCAGCCATCTTTAGAAGCATCTTCTTAGGAGACTGCCTTGGAGGACAGACATTTCAGTGCAGTGGAAATTTTACTGATTTGGATTTTCAAAGACTCTGTGACCTCAGTGCGGCCAAGAGCTTACTCTTTCTGAGTCTCAGTGAGCTCTTTTATAATCTAGAGCTAAAACTGGATTTACTGTGAGGATTAAGTCAGATATGTTAAAACTTGATAAACAGTGAGGTGCTGGTCAATCTAAACACAGTTCAGACTGTACACTAGTTCTGATAATGCTAGTGTTTTTCATAATTGCCTTCAAAGCTTGTTTGAGGCACCTGAGAAAGTTGTCCTGACCTCAATTTGTCTGAGCTATATATATCTTTTAAATCCTTACCTGAGGATATTTTTTCCATTGCTTTTCAGAGAGAGTATGGGCGGGGGGGAGAGACAGAGACAGACATTGATGTGAGAGAGACACATCGATTGGTTGCCTCACTGCCAACCAGGGCCAGGGATTGAACCTGCAATCAAGGTATGTGTCCTTGGCTGGAATTGAACCTGGGACCCTTCAGTCCATGGGCTGACACTCTAACCACTGAGCCAAACCGGCTAGGGCTGTCTGACCTATTTTTGATCAGCTCTGTGAATGACACCTGGGCACTAAGATACACAATCCACTGCTAAGGGGTCTGCAGACATTATATTCAGAGAGCACTCCTCAGACCCTGAAAGCAGCACCCCAGCGGGAGGTCAGGGGTGTCTGGAAAAGAGGCATGCTCTCTTCTGGGCAGAACTGTTTTTGACAGCCCAGCACACTTAATTGATAAAAGTCCTGTTCCTTCCTGGAGAAGTGGGTGGAGGCTACAGGTATTTTTTGCCACCATATGCGTCAGTATGAGAGAGGGGCAAGGGTGGCCTCTACCCCATACCTGGTAGATCCTCCCTTCACCAGACCCCTTCATTGGGACAGGGGTCACAAAACTTTTCCTTAAAAGTCCAGATAATGAGTATTTTAGGCTTTGGAGGCCCAGGGTCTCTGTTGTTGCTTCCCAGTCTGCCTTTGTAACATAAAAGCAACCACAAACAATATGTAAACAACTGGGTATAGCTGTGTTTCAATAAAATTTTAGCTATAAAATCAGGCAGCTGGCCTGACTTGTTTGCTTGCCCCTGCTCTTGGGTCAAAATATTCTTATCTGGTGAACAGCAGCCTAAATTGAGTGTAGTCTCCAAGATTTAAAGATAGTGCCTTCCTTTGATTGTCTTGAAGGAGTCATTTTTTCCCTTCTCATTGCTATCTGAAGAACTAGTTCGTGTCTTCCTTGCTCCTCCCCTATCCGGGGTTTGGGATTGTATACTGGTTAGCTGCTGCCAGGAAGTTAGCCAAAGGATCACAGTCGCGATCATGTACACAGCTAAAGGAAATGACTAGAACAGAGGTAAATGCAGAATGTGATTCATTTTGCCCTTTCTCCTCCCTCCTCAAACCAGGATTCTGCATGTTTGTATTGAGTCTGGTCAAGAAGCATTACCGCCTGCAGTTCTACATGGTAAGGGAAGTTGTGTGTGTGTGTGAATTCTTGGTTTAAATGAAGTTCTGCAGAAACTCAACAGGCTTCTCATCGTTTCTGTGAGGTATCAAAACTCGAGTCCAGTCTGTTCTGTATGTATCTGAAATTCAGAGCATGAAAGAAGAGGGCCCTTTTAAGTTTAGCAGCTGTACGTTCACTTAGACTGAATCATTGTTACTTAATTTACATCCTGAGCAATCTCTCCGCTTGGTCCTGAAGAAGTGGGCTCTAGGTGAGGCTCAAGGTGATACTGTCACTGGAAAGAAACCAAGACCGAGGCAGGTCTGCCCTGGCACAGCCTGGAATGTTTGGGTTCTTGACTTCATGTAGGAAAGATTGCATAATGCAAGTCCCAGTGATTTTGAGAGTACAGTTATTAAAGTTGGGGACAGTGAAACAAAGGAAGGACTTAAGACAGAAGAGGCAAGATCATAGCAACAGGAGTGAGCCTTTGTTGCCTAGATGCAAGAAAGGAAATCACAGTAACAGAAGTGGCAGAAGTGAGCCATACTGGGCTGCGTGGACTCAGGAAAGGAAGTCACAGTAACAAGTGAATCACCCTGAGCTGCATGGGACCAGGAAACAAGTTACAGAGGCAAAAGGAGGGCCCTTGGAGATAGGTTCAGGGGGTTAGCCCTGGACAAGCTGCCACTACCCACTGTTCCTTGGTTGCAAATCTCCTGGGGACCTTTAGAGCTTAGAAGAAAGAAAGCAAAAGTACACACCTGAGGAAAAAAGGGGTGCAGGCATGCTCAAGGGAGAGAACACACTGAGTCCTTTGTCTTAAAGAGTTTTTATCAGTTTTCTGTAGATGGGAATTTTAGGGAAGGTCTCAGGGGAGGGTCTCAAAAGAATAGTCAACAATTCCAGATGTGTTCTTTAATATGCTGATGCACCAAAATAAGCTTATAAGGGATTTGGGGATCATTCTCTAGTCAGCTTCACTGCTTTACTTTCATCTTGGATTTATCTGGCTCTAATTGTTTTGTTTTTTGTTATTCTCCTGACTTCATCTGTTCTTGGGTTTGACTGGCCCTAATGGCACCATCTGGGTCTCTGTTATCTATCTCCTTGACTAGGGTGATTTAAACTACTCACTCTCTGGTTGAGGAGGAGAGGTGTAAACCATTTGCTCCTAAGTGTCCTCGCTTAGGGAAGATAAGATCTTGTGGTTTGTTAGCAGGCCTTGCTTAACATTGCTTAGCCTTGTTTAACTACCTGTCTCAATTTCCCTCATTCCACTTGCCAAGGAATTTCCTACTTTGTTACTATCCTGCCTCAGCACCTCAGTCATTGTTCACAGATATCTTACATCACTTTCTCAGCTTGAAAATATTCCTTTTCTGAGTGCCCTAAACACTCATTAAGTACTTGGAAGTACCCAGGCTTTCAGAGCACAGAAGGACGTACTCACTAGTGAGCCCTGTGGTCCTGACTTGATGGACCTGTAGATGGGGGACAGAATTTCTCCCAGAGGCCTGTTCTGTACCTTTTCACTTCTAATAAGGTGCAGAAGCAGATATCTTTCCTACCTGTTTGTTAGCAATTTTCTATTTGGCATTGACTGTTCTTTGTAGTTCCTTTCAAGGTAAACTGATACGTAAAGTTGAGTCTTTTTCTTCTTTTGCAGTTTGGCTGGACTCATGTTACGTTACTGATTGTTGTCACCCAGTCACATCTCGTTATCCACAACTTGTTTGAGGGAATGATCTGGTGAGTGATGACAGTGAGGGAATTTTCCCTTTTACTCTGTGTGTGTTTCTCATGTACAGGTGCCTTACCTTCTAAACCAGTGATTCTCACCTTGTGCTACATCAGAATCCCTTGTAAGGCTGGTTACAATGCAGATTGCTGGGCCCCACCTCTGAGTTTCTGCTTCAGTACATCTGAGGTGGAGCTTGAGAATTTGAATTTCTAGTACATTCCCAGGTGATGCTAGTGTTGCTGGTCAGGACCTACACTTTGAGAATCACGGTTCTAGACTAACAGGTACAAGGATATTTAAAGACTCAAAGACAGTATAACTGTATGGCAACAAATTTGAAATCCTAGAGGAAATTTTAATGATTTCCTCGCAAAATTTAAACTACTAAATGTCATGAAGAAGAAAACTTGAATAGCTCAATAACTGTAGAACTGACACTTGAATGAGAACCCACACCTGAAAAAAGAAAGGAACAATGATAACAGCTGAGTTTTATCGAACTCTTAATACTAAAGTTGATAAGCATGGGGAGGGAGAAGCAAGAATGATAAACTGATTTCTTTTATGATATAGATAAACCATTTGAAATAAGCTGGTAGCAAATGGAATCTGGCAATGTGTCAAAAGAATGTATACAGTCATGTGCTGTTGCTTAAGAACGATTTGATCAATGACAATCTGTATATCGTGGTGGTTACAATGGAGCTGAAAAATTCCTATTGCCTAGAGAAGTAGCGTGATGCATTACACAAATACTCTCCACTGTGTTAAAATTGCCTACAGTATTCAGTACAGTAATATATTGTACAGATTTGTAGCCTAGGAGCTGTAGGGGAACAGAGTGTGTCAGCCCCTAATATCTCTACTTGGCATAAGGATTATTTTAGGCTGGTTAATTTTAAGAAAAATCAGACTTTGGAGAAGCTCTGAAAAGCTACTAGAAGTTACCCTTTGTAAAATACTTTTACATTTGTAAAGGAAATCTGCATTTGTAAGTATCTCCCTGCTGTACCTGGGAGAGGGAGATGACCTTGTTTTTACAAACCATTATCAAAGCAGAAGAGAATGGACTGCAAACAGCGTTACCCATGTTTGCTTTGCTCTCCCTGATAACCTATAACCAACTCCCCCCACCTCCAGTATCTTCTTTTGTCTTCAGCTGAAGATGCTATTTAATGTGGTGGTTTCAGCCATTTTGGCCAGTTACTCAATTTTCCTGGTATATATGTTTTTAAACTTTTGTCTTTCTTTTATTAATCTTTCTTTTATTACAGGGATGTGTCTGCCAAAAGCCCAGAAGGGTAGGGGGAAAATTATTTTTCCTCCCTACAGAGCAATAGGCTATAGCCTAGGTGTATAGCAGTCTATCCCATCTAGGTTTGTGCAAGTGCACTCTGTGATGTTTGCACAAGGACACAATCACCTAACAATACATTTCTCAGAATGCTTTCCCCATAGTTAAGCTGCACATGACTGTATTGTTAGATTTTATTCCAAAGTGCAGCAATTTTTTTAGCAGCGGTGAGAACGGCACCAGGTGTTAGACTGGTGGAGTCAGACTGGACCTGGTTCAGCGACCTCGGTCCTGGGGTTCTGGCTAGGAAGGAATTCAGAGCCAAGACCTAAACTGTGAGAGAAGTTTATTTAGAAAGTCACAGAGGTAGAAGAAGTGAGTGGTAGAAGAAATGGGCTCAGAAAACAAGTTACAGAGGCAAAAGAAGGGCCCTTGGAACTTAGGAGAGAGAAGGGTAAAGGTAACATGCCTGGGGAGAAAGAGAAGGGAGAGTGGCTGTGTCCTCTGTCCTAAAGGCTTTTAAGGGTGGGGATTATAGGGGAGGGTCTCAACAGAATATTCATCAGCTTTCTAGGTGTGGCCTTTCAGGGCCAGGGTCTCCACTGATTGGTTGGCACCAGGGCAGGGGGGTCATTAGTCACTGCAGCTGGTCCAGATGTCAGCCATGGTGTCACTTGTCTGGTTTTGCTGCTTTTCTGGGCTGGAGCAGAAATACAACTGAGGCCTAGATGTATTTGATTTGGGTCAGAACCTCATTGTCCTGGGGGCTTAATGCTTAAGGGTTATTCTCCTTTTCCTAGTTCCTCCTCTAAGGGGGTCTACCACCGGACTAGCAAGAGGCCAGGGGAGGAAAGGTCAAAGGAGGGTCCCAACTGCAGGACCAGCCATAAGAAAGGTTAGGGCATCTAAACCAAGTGACCAGTGATGTGCTAGGGGAAGAAAGGTTACCCTGGGGGGGGTGAGGACCTTGTTTTGTCAGGTTTGCCCATTGAGCACCCCAGGCTTTCCACCCTGGTGACCTTCTGTACCTGGCCCATCGTCTTTGCTCTGCTCGTGTCTGTCCAACTGCCTACCACAGTTTCAACAGGAAATCTGTCAGCATTGATAGAAATTAGCGGGCTGATTGAAGAAGCTGGATGGTCTTAGTGAAGAGGTGGCGCCTATCCTAGCGTGTATCAGAGAGGTACTAGAGTATTGCTGGTAAGACCCAAGACTGGGCTTTGGTTGCCAGATCTTAGAATGAGGGTATCCTATTCCCCACCTCCTGAGGAATAAGTTCGTAAATACATGTAAAGTGCTTAGAACAGAGACTAGCTCATATAAACGTTATAGGTGTTACAGTTAAACAATTATAATGGAATTGGGGTCCTGCAGCTCCTCCCCTTCTCTCAGAGTTTCTCTTAGGTGTTTCTTAACAGTGGCACATGCGAAGTCCTCATCTTTAGGACCAGATGTGCCACTTGCTTCTACAGTGCGCCATACAGTATTAAAATCTCCAGTTACTGGCTTTCAGACTCAGCCTACAGGACTTAATTACAGTTGTAGAGCAGAGAGTATGTGCTAGAAGCCTCCACAGAGTGAATGTTGTGGGGGTTGGGAGAATACAGACACTCTAACTCCCACCCTAAGTGACTGTCAGAGAGTGGAGAGTGAGGAGAGGAGGGCGATGGTACAAGTGTGGAAACTGCCCCCGTTTTCATGATGGGGTGACCAGACCAGCGGGGAGAGGCAGAGAAGAAATCTAGCTATGTGTGTGGATGGTGGTTTTGCCGTCAGGGTAGTCCTAGGGAAAGGTTGGGCTTACTAGATAGAGCTCCTGTAGTATAGAGTTTAAAATAAAAAGCCAGTTATGAAATAGACATAAAGTATACTGCTTATTAGAGTTATGGAGGCAACTACTAGAAGAAAATCAGGAATGATTAGAAGTGGCTACTTTGGGGAGTGGAGATAGGATGGGAGAAACAAGGAAAACTTACGTTCTTTTTTTCCTTTACAGTTTAAAGTTGTATTATTGTGTAGACAATTACTTTATAATGACAAAAGAATAAATGGCATTTAATAGAATGTCACTTTCATTTATTCACTAATCTTCAGTAAACATTTGAATGCCTGCTACCTGCCAGGTACTAGGAAGGGCTTGTTCGGTATTTTATTTTTTTAAAAGTTATTTCTGACCTGCCTGGGTGGCTCAGTTGGTTGGAGCATCTCCCATACACCAAAAGGTGGTGAGTTTGATTCCCAGTCAGGGCACATACCCAGGTTTCAGGTTTGATTCCAGTCGGGCATCTGCAGGAGGAAGCCAATTAGTGTTTCTTTCTCTCTCTCCGCCCCCTCGTCCTCTCTCTAAAATCAATAATAATAATAATAATAAATCTCTTTAAAATATTAACTTAAAATGTTATTTCTTAATGGGTAACAAGTACTCTATGAGTTATTTTGGTACTGGAATTTATGAATGGTATTATATTATCTTGGTAGAGTTGATCCTTTGGTTTATTTTCTAGGTTCATTGTCCCCATTTCTTGTGTGATCTGTAATGACATCATGGCCTATATGTTTGGCTTCTTCTTTGGTCGGACACCACTCATCAAGGTAAATGGATCACCCTAATATGAAATATTACCATGAGGGGAGGGTGATGCTCTTAATACAAGTAGGTCAGCTTGGGAGACCGGAGATCTGGCTAGTGTGTGTGTACGTTTTCATGTCATCCTGGAGAAAGGCAGGTACTAAATTTGTTTTAAGAGAAAAACCAAAGGAAAACATTGATAGTTACCCACAGGGAAAAAAAAGCTAATAAAATATTTTTATAGACTGTATAAGCACACTTTGGGGACTTCCATCTGAATTTGAGTATTGCTACTTAATTAGTATACTGTTTTATAATATAGTTAAATGACTTGAATGACCAATGAAGAAGAAAGGAAACTGAGGGAAATCAGGCAGGGAACAAAGAAACCAACCATGGAGGTATTTTAGAAGGTGAGGTGGTTAACAGAGAGAGGTTTATAACAAGTATTCATTGTCCCAGTGCCTGAGATATCAAAATGCCCTTTGCTAAGAACTTGTTCTCTGTCCACAGCTGTCGCCGAAGAAGACCTGGGAAGGCTTCATTGGGGGCTTCTTTGCTACTGTGCTCTTTGGCCTTTTGGTAGGTAGTGGCTCCCAGCTGGGTGGGTGAGTGACAGAGACCAGGCCTCACACCCATCTTCAAAGACTGTCCAGGGCTAGAGAGCAACTTGTACTTCTCTCTTGCCGAGGCATGCAGCACTCAGCAGGTGGCACTCTTGTCCAGGCATTTGATATTTCAAGGTTGGGGTGATTGGCACAGGGGAGTAAGGGATGGGGTGAGATATGCCACTCCAGCCCAGATTTTCTCCTTTGAGTTCCCTGCCTGGAGGTGGATGATCTTCCAGCTCTTTCAAGAGCACCATTCCCTGCTCTGACCTCAGGCTAGTCTCCCCTTTGCAGTGTTGTCCATCTGTCCTTCAGTGCCAGCTCCTTTACTTGACTGCTCTTCAGCCTTCTTTTTCCTGGCTGCCTGCCTCTCTCTGTACCATTCCCCCACCTTCTGCCTCCAGTGAGCACCAAGTTAAGAGATCCTGAGAAAATGGACTGTAGCTCTCCCAGGTGGGGAGAAACTTCTTACAGTTCCTTCGCCACATTCCTCAGGTCTTCCCTAAATTCAATCTGGACGTGGGTATTTGTGTGTAACCTAAACCTCTGATTCAGGGCGTGGCTTGCAGTTAGAGGGTGCTAGGCACTGTAAGGGATTTGGCTAGACCAGGTGTCTTCTGCCCAGGCAGGATGGCCAAACTTGTCTCCTTGGCATGTCTCTCTCTGCTTCATCCTCAGCTGTCCTATGTGATGTCTGGGTACAGATGCTTTGTCTGCCCCGTGGAGTACAACAATGACACCAACAGTTTCACTGTGGACTGTGAGCCCTCAGACCTGTTTCGCCTGCATGAGTACAACATTCCTGAGGTGATCCAGTCGGTCATTGGCTGGGTATGTGCCACTCCCATGGAGCAAACTAACCTCAGTGGGCTAGTGACTGCAGGAGAGAGCTCCCTGTCCACCACTGCCTTCCCTCAAAAAAAGCCCCTCCGCTCCCAAAGCCGTAGGCCCCAGGATGAAGGAGAATTGTGCAGGTCAGTTCACAGTGAGGACAAGAAGAGGCTTCTTCCTGCCTCAGATCGTTAGGACCAGTGATTCTCAAAGTGTGCTTTGGGGTCCCTGAAGTTCTTCCAGGGGTCCCTGAGGTCACAACTATTTTTATAATACAGTGACATGATTTGCCTTGTTCATTTTGTTGACAAAAGCAGTGGTGGGTAAACCTGTTGGCGACCTAGCGTGGGTGACAGTGGTGGCACCAAACTGGACTGAATCATTGGACTCTTCATGCCACACGGTCGCAGTAAAAATAAGCCAGTTCCTCTTCAGGGTGTCTTTGGCAAAATAGTAAAATTATTAACTTGATTAAATTTTGACCCTTGAAAACACACCTTCTAATACTCTTTGTACCAAAATGAAAAGTATGCATGAAACACTTCTGCTAAATACTGAAGTACTTGATTACCTACAGGAAAAGCCCGTGGCACTTGCTTGACTTATGAACTGACCTAGCACCTTTTTTATAGACACATAATTTTCACTTGAAAAGAACTGAGAGATTACAGTGTTTCAGACTTGGATAAGTGACAGACCTTTTTCTTGAAAATGAATGAAGCAAGCCTGCCACTTCAAGGAAAACAGCTGTCACTAGTTGTTAACACTGATAAAATGTGGCTTTCATGGGAAAGGAGAATTTTAGAAAGTGTGTGCCTTCTATGAGCTTGACAGCTTCCTAATACTAAAGGACTTTCTGATGAGGTCTGTGCTGATTTTATTATATGACGTTTTGACATTGTATAGCTAGATATGTCTACATTTGGAAGGTTGATATAACTCAATGAACAATATTTTCGAAATGGCCAGTGCATGGGGTTACACAGTCAGGCATGGGTAAAAGATCCACTCAAACTGCCAGATAGATCAATGGATTTTAATTTAAGAGTACAAAACTTCATTGATAGGATTGCACCAAATTTTTAAGGAAGTACCATTTACCAGGTTCTCATTTGGTGTCAAAGAATGCCTATAATTATGTGAAAAGACAGTGGTAAAATACTCTTCCTTTTTTCAACTACATATCTGTGTAAGGCTGGATTTTCTTCATATACTTCAACCAGAACAATGTATCAAGAGACTGAATGTAGAATATCTTAATGTCTTCTATTAAGCCAGACATTAGAGATTAGAAAAAACCCAGTCTTCTTACTAGTTATGTTTTTTTGGAGGGGAATCTAGTTAGTTGCATAAAGAGTTATTTATGTTGACATGTAATAAGGCTGGGCCTGTGGGCATCTTGACTTTTACTTCATTTATTCTTCTCAGAAAATCGTCCGGATGTACCCCTTCCAGATTCACAGCATTGCACTCTCCACCTTCGCCTCACTCATTGGCCCCTTTGGAGGGTTCTTCGCAAGTGGATTCAAAAGAGCCTTTAAAATCAAAGTAGGAAAACCCTGTTCTCGGTTCCTCTCATCATTTCCCAGCCAGGCCCCTCCCTTCACCTGTCTTCTGCCTTCCCCTCCCCACCCGGTCAGCCACCACCCCCTTCAAAATACTAGGCTGTTAATGTGTGCTCTTTACCCATGCGCGGAATTTAGGGAGGTTACATACAAGACATTGTTTCCGGGAAAATTCAGTAGTTGGATTTTCCATTTATTGATTAATATCTTATATCTTTCTTTAAAAAAAACCATTTTGTAATTTAATAAGATCGTGTCCTATACTAGCCTCAGCATTTGAGTCAGTGCTTACTTCTTTGTTTCTCTCAGCTACTCAGGACAATAGTGGGACATTGAGGTGGGACCACAGGCCAGGGTTTGATCTTGGCTGAGCAAGGCTCACCAGTCCTTCTCCTGCTTCTAACAGGACTTTGCCAGTACTATTCCTGGCCATGGAGGCATCATGGATCGCTTCGACTGCCAGTATCTGATGGCCACCTTTGTCAATGTGTACATCGCCAGTTTTATCAGGTACAGTGCCTTTCCATCTGAACCAAGTTGGTGGATTTTTAAATAAGGTGAAATTCTAGAATTTTAGCCACATCTCAGTTTCATTGAAAAGCATCCCAAATATAAATACAGTTTTCCATTGCTACTATTTACTTATGGATTCCCCGAGGCCCCTCTGCCCCATTAGTAGAGAATCCAGAGGTGGGAGCAGGCACGAGGATAATCAGCCCTAGAAGTTGCTGGGCCCCCGTCAGTGTATCTTGTCACATTTTCTTCCAGGGGCCCGAACCCGAGCAAACTGATTCAGCAGTTCATGAACT
This sequence comes from Miniopterus schreibersii, assembly GCF_964146895.1. Lineage (NCBI taxonomy): Eukaryota > Metazoa > Chordata > Mammalia > Chiroptera > Miniopteridae > Miniopterus > Miniopterus schreibersii. Next base: position 65,838,484 of record NC_138110.1, read on the forward strand.
TGCGGCCAGATCAGCAGCTGCACATCTTCAACACACTCAAGTCTCACCTGACCGACAAGGGGATGCTGACAGATGCCATGGAGGACTAGTAGGGGCCACGCAGGGCTGGAGAGCCAGAGCAGGACTGACGAGGGGGCGGGGCTCCAAGGCAAGCCCAGCTGGTGCAACTGAGACAATGACAAGGCTTCAACTCACTGTCTTTTTTTTTTTTTTTTAATTTTTTGGTAGAGTGTTTTTTATCTGTGGGTTTTTAAAAAATTCTGTACATGCAGTCTATGTTCTTATGATTTGGGTTGTGAGTAAACTACAGCTTTGAGTTGGAAAGAAGTCATGGGGGTGAAACCATTTGGGTTTTTTAAACTGAAGTTTTAAACCTGGAGGACAGTGTTGCCCAGCTCAGCAGGGGCTGCTTGGCGCTTCTAGTCTCATCTGTTGAAGTGGGCTCGATCAGGGAGTGGCTGTTCACCTGTGTCCAACCCCATCAGGACCCCTGTACCTGTCTTTGTACTACCCCTTTTCCCAGCAGGGAAGAGGCTCATGGCTTGGATGTGTTTACTGCTGGAGAGCTTTCATCTGGGCTGCTCTGTATTCGCTGCCCTGGAGCCCCAGGGGGTTTACCTTCTGTAGGCTGGAGGGACAAAGGCTTATTGATCAGATAAGCATTCTGTCCACAAGAAATCCTGTGGAACATGAGCTCTGCTTTATGACGTGGGTTCACCTTACTTCATCACAGACTAAAAAGTTTTCTTGAGAAAGCACGAAAAATTATTTATAATAGTCTGGTAAAAATAAACATACCACACTGTAATATTTCAAGTGTATGCAGTAGAATGTGCTGTAACTGAGCCCCTTTCTATGTATTTAGGCTCAGATGGCTCCTAGAGGGCAGTGAAGCTCACTGTGTCTTTTCAGGGACGATGGTGTTCATGTCTGTGCTGTATGCTGGTCGCTGCTGAATCCTTTCTGGGGGCTTTCCTGTTAGGGAGGGAGCAGAGGGCTTCTCCTTCATGCCCCTTTGCCTGACCGACCACCCACGTAGCTGCTGTGTTGTATATATATTACTCCTGAGACAAATGTGTATTGTGTATGTGTTTTAAAAATCACTTATTTCTTACAGTGATTTCAATTGTGCCATGACTTCTTCACCGAAACCACAAAGTCCTGCTTGAAACTTTGGAAAACCCAACCCCATTAGAGGTTTGACTCCTGAAGATTAAATGCACACTTTTATATAATGTGACCAGTTAAATGTAATTTGTATTTTACTAAGGGACCTTTTTTTTGTTTTTAAACTGTGATTTATTTTGTTTCCCTTTTTAATTATAGAGGTGAGGTTGACTTTGGGAAGGGGATACAGGAGAGAGAACTTGGTGCCCAAATATGTTCAGTTGTTCTGTGCCATGGTTGTTCTCATTGCCAAATGCGGTGTAACGGCTTTAGCACCAGGCTTGGTGCTGGTTTGTTTTGTTTCTGTTTAAATCAGCCTTCCTGCCTCCCAGGAAGCTCACACTCAACCCAGATCATGGGAGCGTCCAGCACAGGGCAGACCCTTTGATGCTTCAGCTTGCAGTCACTGCAAAACCTTCCCCATGCATGCAGCACTGCAGTGGCCTCTTTGTTCTGTACTTTTACTTCCATTTTAGCAATGGCTCTTCTTTTTCAGGTTCAGGTGCCCCTTAAAAAGAAAATGTGTTTTTGCGTGGGGTTTCAGTCCTGGCTGTGGACCCAGAGCAGGACAGGACATATCACTCTTTGGGTCCTTGTTTTCTGAGTGTCTTCTAATTCCAGTCTTCCATGATTCTGGCTGAGCAAGTTCATGTCACCAGTGGCAGTTGTGGGCAATGAGGCATGTCCTGGGCTCCCCAAAAACAAGTGTTTTCAGGCCTTTTCTAAATGTTTATCCTTAAGATGAGGCATTATCTCAGCAATGAATTAAACAGTGGAGGTAATCAGTAATGAATCTAGTTTTCTTATTGAAGAATGAACTTGGTCTCCTGAACCAAAGACAGAAAGGGACCTCATTTGTCTCCTATCACTTATTGTGGGCAAATGGTGGGGTGCTTGGGAGCAGGGAGTCTCGGCGGGAGCCCAGCAGCTGAGAGCCACTCATGAGTAGGGCTGCATTTGAGATCAGGGTGCCTGGCACATTCCTTTGTGGAAGTAGTCACTGATAGGGGCATCTCGAAGTCCTGGGGGTCCTGGGAAGGGTAAGGTGGTTGCTCACCAATGCTGCCAGCAAGGATGCCAGAGGGTCAGCTTGGGTTTTATTTTGTTGGGATTTCTCCACTTTCTTTCCAGTGAAATAAAAGGACTTTTCTAGTGGGGCCGTCTGGAGAGCAATGCTTCCCTGTGTCTGTGTAGCACAGTGTTTTTCTTTCTCCCATTTATTGACAATATTTCACCATTAAGATTCAAGAGACTATTTAAACATATACCTGTGCAGATCTTAATGGCGCAGCTTACTTCAGATCCATTTGTGTGTGTGTGAGAAATAAAACGTGACTGAAACTGCATGCCCTCCCTTGTCATGAACTCAGTTTCTCACTTTGCCCATGGCGCTGTGTCCCCCCCTGCTCTGTATTCACAAATACTGCGTAGTCCTGGTGTAGAGTTTGGTTTTGTTTTCCAGTGTGAATCCTGTACATCCTCACACCACCTCCTGAGGTACCTGGGGTGAGAGCCAGGAGCACCTTGCTGGTGAGGAAGTTGAGGGCCAGGGAGGGGAGAGCTTCCCCAGGGTCATGTGGTGGAGTCAAGTCTCCATCTTACTGTCCGCCTACCAGGACAAGAGCAGATTGTCCCCAGCACCACCGAAAGTGGTGAAAGTGCATCTGAAATTTTGTGCCATTTCTTCCCTAAAGCTTAGGAGGCCTGACCTGTGCACCAGGTTGGAGCTTGAGTTGCTGTTAGTTCGTAAGTAGTGACAGAAGGGAAGCTGATGAACAAGGGCATTACAGAAACAGGGCTCTTCTGCAGAGGGCTGAGTCTGGGCAGCCTCCCTGGTGAGTCCTTTTTTTTTTATTGACAGTATTACAGATGTCCCCCATTTTCCTCCCATTTGCCTCCCTCCACCCAGCCCCCACCTCACCCCAGGCCTTCCCCACACTATTGCCTGTCTGTGGGCTATGCGTATATGCATGTATGTTCTTTGGTTAATCTCTACCTGCTCCCCCACCCCACTCCCCTCTCAGATCTGTCAGTCTGTTCCATGCTTTCCTGCCTCTGGACCTATTTTGTTCATTGGTTTATTGTGTTCATTAGAATCCGCATATGAGTGAGATTCTGTGGTCTTGTCTTTCTCTTCCGGGCTTATTTTGCTTAGCTTAATACTCTGCAGGTCCTTCTATACTGTCTCAAAGGGTAAGAGATTCTTTTTTATAGCTGCATAGTATTCCATTGTGTAAATGTACCATAGCTTTTTTATCCACTCATCTACTGATGGGCACTTGGGCTGTTTCCAGATCTTGGCTATTGTAAATAATGCTGCTGTGAACATAGGGGTGCATATAGTCTTTCTGAGTGGTGTTTTGGGATTCTTAGGATATATTCTCAGAAATGAGATTGCTGGGTCAAACGGCAGTTCCATTTTTAATTTTTAGAGGAACCTGGTGTGTTCTTGTCACTGCTTACAGGTCTCCCAAGTCTTTTCCCTTTGTGTGGGCATGTGCCTCAACATCATAGAAGCACACACGTTTTACTCCTGAAAGTAAAACCCTCTAAGGCAGCCTGGGCCTTATTTATGTTTTTTATTTTTTGCCTGTTTCATACTCTGAACATTTTAGTAGCTATAGTATAACTGTATTTAAAAAATACAGTGTTGTACAATTCTATAATGTATGTTTGAAACTGGTGTCTCTTTCAGAAGGGGTGAAATGTAACTTTTAACCTTATACAAGTGGACTTTGAAACCATTTTGATGGTATTTATCTTTTCCCGCCGGCCTTCTTACCTGTAAGTTGACTTATGTTATGCAAGAAGATTCCAAAAATATGTCTTGAGGCAGACTAAGCTAACCCTGTGATCTGAATCTAAGCTAGTTGAGTCAGCTGGAGGCTGATTCGAATGGATCCTTGAGTTCAGATCTTCAGACTGTCAGTGAGTTCCCGGCAGGCCCAGGAGCATCCCTGCTGGTGACGGGTGGGTGGCTGGGGAGACGTGAATGACTCAGGACAAAGAGCATCACTGCCCAGGAAACTGTGCAGTGGCCTTGTTTCCTAAGAAGCCTGCCCAAGGTCAGTTTTGTAAGGGAGTGATTTTCATTACTCTACCAAATGTGATAGTTGTTGCTGGAACTTGTTCCTGCATCACCATTAACTTTTGTCTTTTGAAGTAACTCGCTCCTTGCCCACCTTATGATTATGTCCAAGGAAAGGGTGGCGTGGGGAGAGGCAATGTCACTTGTAACCAGAACCAGGGTTCCTGTTCTCCCAAAGTCAGGGTGGGGAGGAAAGGCTAAGAGGAGGATGTCCAGGTGACTATCGTGGACACAGCATAAGACAGTAACCTCAGGCAGTCTCTTAGTGCTGTCTGCAGCTGGAACAGACCGTCACTGAGGCAGTGGCCCAGGCTGAGCGCAGTGGTTAGGAAGACAGATGTTGGGGTCAAACTGCCTTGGGTCTGGGCAGGTTACTAAGTGCACCTCTGGCCCAGTTGGGTCTGATGACAGCACCTCCCTTGTGGGATTGTGAGGATTTTATGAGATAATGCATGTAAGCATTTAGCACAGTGCCTAGCACATAGTAAGTGCTCAATAAATGGTAGTTATTTTTGTTATACTCAGCTGGTAATTTGAATCCAAGTTGCTTAATGCCAGAGACTCGGTTCTCAGCCACTGCATTGCCACCTGCCCTGCACACAGGAAAGCGACTGCACTGTCCTTCTGAGAGAAGCAGTCCAACTTTAATATCCACCTACACTTCATTTAGAAGGCCAGCCTGACAAAAGGAAGGAGGGCGTGAGGACATTTTGAAATTCTCCATACTCAGCAGGAGTGGTTTGCCTGAGGTCTTGCCCACTTTCTGCTGCCCCTGGTCTGGACTTTCCATGGGGAAAGAGGCACTTTCCTCTTGCCAGTGGTACCTCTGCTCCATGGGCAGTGAGGGCCTCTGTGTGACTCGCTCAGGACCCCATTTCCTCCTCTGGCCAAGGGCCTTGCTCTGCACACACAGCTCAGGAACCTGCAGCAGTGCCCTGTAGGAGTGGACACTTTGGGCCTAGGAGAATGGAGAAAAGAGAAACCACCTCTGTAGCAAATTAGAATGCAGATGGAAAGCCTACAGCTCTGCCCACCCCCTTACAATGCAACAAGTCAGGGCCTTGTGTTCCATGCTTTTTTCAAAGTATTGACAGGATAGAAGCAGGTGACCACTGAGGACAGATGATGGGTGTTTCTGTTGGATTGAAGGTTAGCAAAGGATCACCTGGGTGACTCATGAATGGAGGGAGAACAGGCACTCGATTGAGTGAGAAATACTTAGTTTTCTGAAAGGAGACGGGGGAGTTGGGGGGAGTGTGTGAGGTGGAGGATTCACTTTGAAGGAATGGTGTTGACAGAGGACCCGTGAAATTCTCAGACCAATGGAATAGTAATAACTCGGAACTACCGGCTTGGCTGTGAACTGTTTGCTGGGTTTTAGTGGGGAATGAAGACCAGATCCAAAGGCCCATTGTGTTCACTGGCCTCTCCCCTTTGGTTAGTTAAGGAAGTCAGGGTTATGGCCGCGACTGGGAGAGCGTGATGAGGAGGTGTTTCATAAGCAGCTGCTGTGACGGGCTGATCCTGGGTTTGTCCTCTCGTCCTGCACTGGAGCTTGCTCCCTCAATCTTGCAGCTAATGGGCCTACGTAGCTCTTTATCTGCAGAGAAAAAGGCTCCCAACTGGGCAAGGGCCCCCTGACAGTGCCCCCCGCAGGGCTCTCCCCCCACTTGGGCAGGGCTGAGCCCTTTGCAGCCTCCTGAGGCATCCCTGTGTGTAGAGTTCAGAGGGTTCAGCTGGGTTGAGCCATCTGGTGATTCTGTCCCAAGTGAAACTGTTTGCTGGCATCATCCATCGCTGTCTCTCACCTTGACTGCCGGAATGCCTATGTTTCACCTCCATTAGGTTCCTGTCCTGGGTTTGCTGGCTCTGTGCCAAGGAGCACCAGACCAGAAAGGGAGTAAAGAGCATTTTCTAGCTGCTGTGCCCTTTGCCTGACGTGGTATTTCCCTAGATCCCTGTCCTTGTCCCACAGCCGACTTCTCTGCACCGTCCGGTCAGTGTTGGACAATACGTGTAGATTCTTTCCCACTGCAGTGTCAGAACATGATGGACTGTACCTTGGAAAGTATTTACCTTATTTATATACCTGAATGTTCCTATTACACAAATAAACATCTACTCAATTCTAGGTCCCGTGTGCTTTCTGATGGGGGGGGACAGTGCCAACTTGGATGAGGTGGGGGTTAGTATGTGGAACCAGCGTCACTTCCCAGGGTGCTGCCAACCATTAGAGACACCCTCTGCCCTTGGCCTTCACCACCTGCTCTCCTGGCTTTCCTCCTGCTTCCTTGGCTGCTGCTCCTCAGCCACCTTTCTGAGCGTCTCTTCTCCAGCCTGGCCCCAGGTGGTGGCATTCTGTCCGAGGCGCTCTTCCCGCACTGAGCGCTCTCCTGGCTGTTCTCACCACTCTCAGAGCTCCGATGACCACACTCACCTCCACGATTCCAGGTCCATGTCCTCAGCCCACACGTACCTACAAGGCCTCTTCACGTGGACTCCTAATGAGCAAACCCAAGCCTGGCCCTTTACCTACACCTGCCCCAATCAGGGTTCCTTCCTCCACCCCCCCCACCCCCCCCCCCCCTGTCTGCTCTGTTACGTAAGCCAGTCACTAGGAGTGAGCTCATCAGTAGCCAGGCCTGCCCCTCCCACCTTCATTCCCACTGCCAGCCTGGCACCTCTGCTAATCCACTTCTTACTCTATAGCCCGAGTGAGCTTTCTCCACTAGATGCTTTCCCATGGCCTTAGGTCAAAGTTTGTGAGTGAGTTTCCCCAGGCCTGCCCATTTAATGACCCCCACGCTTGAGGTCTGCCCTCTCAGCCACACGGGGTGCAAGCCCCTTCTTTGTTCCAGGGGCTCTGCCTGATCATTTCTCCTCCCCTCCCCTCCCTTCCCTGGCTCCCTCAGCCTGCCTAACTCCTGCCCACCTCATGGTCTACCCTGCAGTCAGCAGCACCTGCTCTGGGAGGACTTCGCTTTCCTGGCGAGACTGTGGGCCCTGGTGACTGGCCGAAGGAGCCCTGAGTCTGAAGTTCTGGGAGCCATTGGGCCAACCCTGCCCAGGCTAATGCTTGGGCCAGTGGGACCTCCAGATAGTTTGCCTTTTGGGGGCTCCAGCCTTTATGGTCCACAGGAACCCTAAACAGTGGGGCTTCTGAAATGAATTGCTTCCTAACACTCAAGGTGCTAGAAATACTGCGTTTACTTTCCTAAATCCAACAAAATCTGACTCCAAGCCATGGGTTTCCAGGGGTTGCTGAGGAGCCCAACGTTAATCATTTGCCCTGGCTGCCTGGTTCTCTCGTACCAGCAGCCGAGGGCCTGTGCGGTGCTGGAGAGGCGGTGGGGGCCCTGGGTTCCAGTCCACCTGTTGAAGTTTCTCGTCCAGGCTGGTGAGGTCCATACCTTCACTCTGAGGAGGTCCCTGTCAGTGGCATCAGGACCCACCTTCCCTCTATCTGGTGACCTACCTCAGGTCCTTGACTGTCTTCATGCATGCCACAAACGCCGTGGAGCTCTCTCTGTCCTTGGACACTGGAAACGCAGCAACAAATAAAGCCAACAGTCCGTGTGCTCACGGAGCTGCTTTTAGGAGAGGGTGGCGAGCGTGTGAAAAGCATGTTAGATGGGGGAAATTAACCAGGAGAGAACGGAGTGCTGCTGGGAGAGGTTGCATTTTTATTAAGAGGCCAATCAGGGGTGGCCTTGCTGCCAAGGTGACGTTTGGGCAAATGGACACACCCGAAGGAGGTGGGGTGGGGGTTCCAGGCTGGTGCACAGCAGGTGAGTGGGGAGGGGGCGGTGGTGGGCAATGAGGTGCCGGAGGGTGGGTAATTAAACAGGGCCAAGGCCATTGGCTTTTCCTCTGAGCAAGATGAGAAGCTGTAGGCTGTAGGCTTGATGCCCCTTTACTGTTAAGTAAACTTACTCACATTTCACCAATTATACCATTAGGGCTTTTCATAGAAAAATAATACATACAGTTTTGACTGGTACAGTTTGAGGGGCTCAGCATTGGTTTTGAGACCAGAACTCCCTACAGGCCCCCCCCCCCCCCAGGTTAAGACGGTGCCCAGCACAAAGGGGCAGTGCTGCCACTTGCCCAGCAGAGGGCAGCAGCGGGTCACAAGTGCAGGGCTTGGGGGAGACACATGCCTGGATGGAATCCTGACAACACTTAACTAGCTTTTGTGACCTTGAACAAAACAGCTGTTCAGCCTCTTCTATAAAATGGAGATAATTGAGAAAATACACAAAGTACTTGTCCAGCACCTAGCACCTACTAATCACTCACCAGAGACGTTTATTTGTAATATCACCTTGGTCAGAGAGGTGAATTTCTGCGGGGTGCAGGGAAAGGAGCTGGTGAACTCCAGGGAAGGCCGAGCCAGGGCTGGATACGGAAGGAAGGGAGGGGAACGAAAGTTATAACGGCTGAGTTTGCTTACCTTGGGGACCCCAAGGCCGATTGGAACTGAAATTCACACGGAAATGCTGCTGAGCATTTCAAGGCATTGTCCAGATTCCCACCTGGCTCTGGAATGGCCCTCCACAGTCATCCTAACAAATCCAGCTAGGAGGAATGCTTTGTCTTTCTCCATTTCGACTGGGAGAGCCCCTGAGTTCAATGCCTGACTCTTGTCATTTATTGGCTGTGTGACCTTGTGGCTTTGGGCAAGTAGTTTAACCTCTCTGAGTTTCAGTTTTCTTATCTGTAAAATGACGATAAATAACAGTGCCCACCCCGTGATACTGCTGTGAGGATTAAGTGCGTTAGTACTTGTAAAGAGCTCAGATGAGCTTTGGGCACAAAGTAAAACTGCATAAATACTATTTCCGGCGTCCCCTGCCCCCTTTTCTTCCTGTGTACTCAGGCGGTTTCATCACCCCTGAGATGGTCCCAGCGGGGGCTCTGGCCCTTCCAGCCTGGTTCTTATTTGTTGTACATAAGCAGCTGCCCACACTGAATTCTCGTCACCGGTCAACCATGTGGGATTTTCATCTGACCAAGGGCTTTCTACCCATTTGTTGCCTATTGTTGCAAACATGAGAAAGCAAGAGAGTTACAAGAAACTGTAGGGTCGTATGGAAATGCCTCCAAGCCAAAAAGAGGCTCCCCAAGATGGGACATTTTGAACATCAATAAAAATAACTGCAGTTGATTGCAATGTATCAATTACATTTAAATACATGAATTCATGAGGATACTTTAAAAACTCAATTGATCACCACTGAGGGATGCTAGTGAGCCAAATCTATTTCTATCACTAGTAGACAAGGGGAAAAGAATCCAGCGTTTATCCTGCCTTTTCTAAATAAACTGTGCCATCGGTATTAAATACCAGCTGCATAAAGAGGAACCAACTAGCAAGGCAGGAAGTAATTTTAAAACTGGTAAATAAAGTGAAAGAATTAAGAGTGGGGAAACAGACCTGCCACCTCTGGTCATTTGATTTATGACAAAGGTGATATTGCCGTGGGGAAAGTGTGTTCTTTTCAATAGATGTGCATTAATCGAATATCAATGTGAAAAACCTGCCTCACATCGCACCAAAAAAATCAATTCCGGGTGGATGAATGAAATGAACAAATTTCTAGAAAGACACAGACTACCAAAACTGACCCCAGAAGCAGACGCGCCAGGTAAGAGGCTACTGCAGTAACCCAGGTGGGGGTGCTGATGACAGCTTGGACCAGGGTGGGTGGGAGGCAAAGGGAGAGGCATGGGCCCCTTGGGATGTATTTTGGAGGCAGGAGCAATGGAGCTCGCCGCTGAGTTGGATATGGGGTGGTGAGGGAAAGGGGAGCCCAGAGGAGCCTCAGGTGTGAGCCTGGCCCAGCAGGTGGAGAGGGTGCCATTGTTTCCTCGTAAGACTCTCACGGTTCCTCACCCTGGGCCTCCACCCCCCGTGACAAAACAGCAATGTGTCCTTCACTCCCTGTCAGACCACATCACTGGACGAGGCTGAGGTGGACACTGCTCTTCTTCATTGTCCTGTATGTCAGCTTAGGTGGTGGGGAAAATTGCTTTCAGTTCAGAGATGGCCTCGGCTAAGTACAGCATTGTCCTGCCTAATTACAAAGATGGGGCCACCTAATGCTCCAGCGAGTGCTCAGCCAGATTTTACAACAACCCTGTTATGCTGAGAGGACACCTGAAGTCAGAAAAAGCTGGACTTAAGTCCTAGGTTAGAGTCTCAGCCCTATGTGCCGTGTGACTTTGAGCAAGTTACGTAAGTTCTCTGAGCTTCATCTTACCCATCTGTAAAATAGTATCCACGAAAGGAGAGGGTTGTTTTGAGAATTAAGAAAGTCCGTAGCACAGTGCCTGACATCTGGTCATCACTCAACACATGATGATCATTATTAAGGACTACTTCTGTCACTTACTAGCTTTTGACCTTGGGCTAGAACTCTATCTTGCTGAGCCTCAAATTTTACATTTATAAAGTAACATAACAACAATAACAAAAAACCAAACTTGCCTGCCTGGTTGACCCACATGGAGCTGGGGTGAGGTTTAACTAAGGTGAAAGTGAGAAATGGTTTTTAACCAAACCAATGGGAAGAACCCAATATTTGGTCTTGGAGAGAAAACCAGAAAGATTAAGGAGTCACTCTCTGTGGATTGATTGCAAAAATAGCTCCAATTTTCCCTCTCCTTGTATCCTGGCCCTTGGCTATGCAACTCTGTAGGTCCTCCCATCAAGAGGTGGAGTTTATTTCTCACCTCTTGAAATTGGGCTTGGCCTTGCATTGCAAACGGAGCCTTGAAAAGTGCTTGCGCAACAAGCTTGCCCTTTCGTGGTGCTCTTGGGAACCCTACAACCACCGCTACGTGAATGAGCTCACTGAAGGATTGGCAACACGTGCTCTGAAAAAGGGACCTTTATTGTCCCAGGCAACAGCCAGCCATCTGGAAGACATGCGATGAAGTCGTGGATCACGAGCTGACCACAGTGCACCATGTTGAGCAGCCATCCTACTAGCCCAGCACATCAATCACACACAACATTCCTCCATACCCACAAGTAAAATCTGCTCTCCGGATCAGTGCTTTCCTTAGTGACCAGTCTACAGTTTAAAACTTTATCATTCCTAGTCCATGTGTGTTTGAAAGCCAATAGTACAGTTACAGGGCCAGATAAAGTGCTTGGTGAGTATAGACTGGATGGACAGATGCACAGATGAATGCTGTAGGTCAAGGCAGGATAAAATGCAGGGGCAGGGTGTTTGTCATGAAGAATAGTTGCAACAGAGTTTCTTAACCTCAGCTCTATTGACATTTTGGTCCAGATAATTGTTTTGTGTGTGGTGGGCTGTCCTGTGTATTGTAGAATATTTAGAAGCACCCTTACCCTCTATACACTGGAGACTTGTAAATCACACCACATCACATTAGTGACGACCAATAATGGCTCCATTCACTGTCAGATGTCCCCTGGGGAGCAAAATGGTCCCCCCAAATCCCCACTGAGTTAAGGGAGAAGATTCTGAACAGTTGTAGGGGTTACATCTGGGTAATGGTGAACAGCTGCTCAGAGAGAGAGCTTCATATAAGGACCCACGAGCAGGACCAAAAGATCAGGAACTCTTGCCGATGCTTCTGCAGGCTGAATGCCAGCCAGAGCGATTGAGCCACTGGCTCTAATCAAGCTGGAAGCTCAGACTCAGGGTGGGCTGAGAATGGAACGATCTAGTTTGTGATACGCATCTCCCCTGTCTCCTCTGGGGCCTGCCACCTCCCCTCTTCCTAGGCATTTCCACCAGTCAATAGACAACTGAAGAGACTCTGGGGAGCCGACATGGCTATTTGATTTAAGGGCCTGGGGAAGGGAATTGAAATGATATTTGTGAAAATTTCAGTCTTCTCAGTCCTTTATTCCCATTATGGAAAGGGAAACTAAGAATTAGCTTTATTTCCAGGTACAAGTGACCTGCACCCAAACCTAGAGCAGCTCCTTACCAAATGGCAGCTCATTCCCAACTGTTTAGAAGATGGTAGAATTAGAGCGATGCATGCTTTTCCTCGCACAATGTGGCCGAAATCAGTAACTATTGGACTACTTCATCACAGCCCAGCCACCAATGCATCTCTGAGTAACGCTGTTGTTATAAAGCCTTTTTTCATCAATGACATTTTAATATCCCCTGACACCATCGCAGAGTGAACATGTTCTATAAACAAAAGATAATGCACGCCTCATCTAATAGCTTTTCTCTCCCACTGTTTTTCTAGCCACCCTGATGCAGGAACTCTCACATTTATAATTCTTAGCAAAACAAAGTCTGCTTCCCGACTGTATAAACCACCCCCACATAGGTGTGCGAAATATACTAATGAGAGGCCTGAATGTAAGCATGTTTCCACAGATGTGGAGCATTAGTTGAATTTGTTTTTATTAGTAGTCTCTGGACATTGGGGATTAAAAAACACCCTAGTCAAGGTTTTGTAGCAGGATTGGAATATGAGATTTCCAGGCTAACCAAACATCCTGGCCTTGGGAGAGCTAATGAATAAAGGTGACTGCATTAGTTTGCCATATTAGACTATTAGTTTGCCATAAGAAAGTACAAGAGACTGGGTGGCTTGAACAACAGAAATTTGTTTTCTCTCAGTTCTGAAGGCTAGAAGTTCAAGATCAAAGTGTCAGCAGCGTTGGTTTATTTCGAGGCCTCTCTCCTTGGCCTAGATGGCCATCTTCTCCCCTGGTTTTCACCTGGCCTCCCCTCTGAATGTCTGTGTCTTAATCTTCTCTTATAAGGATACCAGTTATACTGGATTAAACCCCAATGACCTCATTTAACCTTAATTACTTCTTTAGAGACTGTCAAATACAGGCACATTCTGAGGTGTGGGGGTTTAAGGCTTCAACATAGGAATCTGGTGGTGGTTGGCGAGACACAATTCAGCCGGTAACGGTGACTACAGCCAGGCACACCTCCTTTCTCTTCCATCTCACTTCACCAGCTGTGCAGAATGCCAGATGTCCTTTGTCAGCCAGTCACCCCATCTCTAAGCTGCAATGAGTGTTGGTGGCTAATGGCTCAGAGTTGCCCCTGAGTTGCCCCCTTCCATGCAGAATTTTCCTTGCCCAGGAGCTTCCTCTCCTCTGGCAGCCCACAGCTAATGACTGACTGATAAGGGGGTACAAAGGGCCAGCCCCTTGCCTTAAGGTAAGACCTACTATGTGGTGCACTTCAGAGCTCCCTGTTAACCAGGCTGGCGCCAGACTCCAGCTGTAACCACATCTTTGTTCAGCTCCCTCCCCTGCCCGCTCCTGCTTCTCTCACTCCCCTTCCCTGACAGTCACCCACAAAAACACATGTGCATCAAATCCTGTGTCAGCCTCTGCTTTTTTCATTGTTGTTGTTAATTCTCACCTCAGGATATTTTTCTATTGATTTTTAATGAGAGTGGAAGGGAGGGAAGGAGGGAAAGAGAGAGAGAGACATCGAGTGGCTGCCTCTCGTACTCACCCCGACTGGGGTTTGGGGGTGAGGATATTGAGCACCCCATAAAAAATGCACCCGCCGTTGTTTCAGAGGCCTGGTGCTGCAGCAGAGGCGAAAGCCAGAACACTTCCCTCAGGCAGCTCGCTGCATAGGACGTTCTTTAAAAAGATGTCCGACTTTTTTTCTTTTCTTTTTTAATCCTCCCCCGAGGATATGTTTTTATTGATTTGAGAGAGAGGAAGGGAGAGAGAGAGAAAATCTATGTGAGGGAGAAACATCACTTGGTTGCCTCCCATATGTGCCCCAACCGGGGACTGAACCCTCAACCTGGGTATGTGTCCTGACCGGGAATCGAACCCGCAACCCTTTGGCGTATGGGAGGGCACTCCAAGCAACTGAACCGCCTGGCCAGGGCCGCAGAAGGACATTTTTAAAAGGATGAGCAGGAAAATAATTTGACTACGTGAGAGTTCGCTTGTTGTGGGGTGGCAAAGTTTATAAAAGAGCTTCTAACTTAAAGATAAATTACACAGTTTTTTTAAAAACAAGACAAATGTTTCAGATTTGGGAGCCTCTTCTGGAAAGACAAGTGACAATCAATAGAATTGACAAATGATACGAGAGGGCTCAGATTGGCAGAAGGCCAAGAGACAAGCATGGACGGGTCAGTCAACGAGACTCGCTTACCTCACGGGTGGGGAGGGAAGGTGGCACGGTCAAAACTCACTGCCCCTCTGAGACTAGGCGCGTCCACTGAGCCACAAAGAGGCAAAACCTGTTCATCAAATCTTCTCCCAGAGCTGCAGCGTCAGACGGCAACATTAGACTGAGGATTCCCAGATGTCTGGAAGCCTGTCTCTGGCCCCAGACATACAGACATGGTTCTGCAGTAGAGCCAGGAGCACCTCATCGGTCTCAGAGTTTATGACACGCAGTGTTATTTCAGGTCCCTGTACTCAGCCGTGAACACGGCTTTCTGTGTCCCTCACTCTGCCCCCTTAGGCTAGCAGCCTTGTCCAGGCACATTCCTGAACTTAGAGCTGTCCAGCGGCCTTTGGATTAAGAGGGAGCTGAGAGACCTAATAACCAAATGCGATCAGTGTGTGGTCCTTGTGTGGATCTTGGCTCAGATGGACCAACTGCAAAAGACATTTTGGTGACAGCTGGGGAAATCTGAATATGGATTGTGTACTAGGTGATATAAAGGGATTATTATTTATTTTTTTAGGTATAATAATTGTATAATGGTTATGGAGGGAAAGTTCTTATTAGAGATGCATATAGAAGTATATGAGGTAAAATGTCTTTTATTTATTTTATTATAAATACTTTGGCAAAAAATTACATGAAGCAAATCTGATAAAATGTTAAGAATGTTTAAGTCTAGGTAATGGGTAGATGGCAGATCATTGCACCATTTCCCCCTAATTTTCTGTATGTTTCAAATATTCATAATAAAATCTTTTATAATAAATAAAAAACAATAAACTAACAAAAGCTGTATTATCAAAGTGAAAATGATGTTTCAGCATTAAGAAAAAAGCAAATTTTTTGGAATAAAATATATGAAGAAAACATTTTGAAAGTTTCCGTTATTTTATTGATAAAAGAAATACAGGGGATTCCAAGATGGTGGCAGATTAAGTGGAAAGCTACACTGCCACTCTCCTGGGACCAAACTGGAATTACAACTAAAATATAGAAAAACCATCCTGAATAATCAATTGAAGACTAGCTGGAGAGAACCCTTTTAACCAAGGACCTAAAGTGGAGACTGCATAGAGATCAGATGAGTGCGTGAGGGACACCCTTTTCTGCACACACTGGACCATCCCTGCAGCAGAGTTTGCTCAAAGGATTATGTCAGGATCTTGTCTGGAAGCTGAATTCAGAGGTGGGAGCCCAAGGTCAGCATTAAATGAGATTCCTGGAGGCGACCTCTTTCATCCCAGTCTGTGATCTGTGTCACAAAAGGATGCCAATGAAGGCACACAAGGACCATGTGCCTACATGGCCTTTTGTTGCAGGGGCTGGCCTCCCTGCTTCTTGGAGGCAACCCCCCTGCCTACTTCCCTGTTCAGTGATTACTTATCCTCACAAAGCTCCAATGAATCCCCCACCTCTCACCAATTTGTTGTGTCTGAAGAAAGTTTCACATTTTTCCCCCCATACTAATTTATGCCTTGGAAAAACTGTACTGTAGTTGGAGCTCTTTGAACATCTATAAAGGGATAAGTGATTTAAGCATCCCTAGGAGGTGGTATGTGCCTGGTTGGTGGACCTCAGGAGAGAGGCTGGCCCAGTGACCAGGAGGCATTTGGCTCTTGCGGTGCATGAAGAATGACCTCTTTGGGGTCAGCAGTAGTACTGCGTGTGAAGAATGCATCCTCTGTCTTCTGTGGCCCCGGACTTGTCTTTGAATGTGAGCAAACCCCTCTCCCACCACCTGCTTTTCCTGGGGCAGGGTTGCCTCTCATCACAATATGCCATCCCACATGGCTCCAGCGTCACTTTCAAACAGTTCCCTGTACGTTCAAATCAAATGTGTTTAGACCACCGCCATGGGGGCGGTTCTCTCATTAGGGGAAAAGGCAGGAACACTGGATTGGTCCTGGTATAATTCTCTCTCGTTTCTCTAGAATCCTGGAGTCTGGGTTATGAAGTCCCTTGGGTGGGATGCACCCTTTGCTTGCCAGAGGGAGGAAAGCTATCTTTTGTGCAGCTTAAGATTCTCCCATGAGGTAAGAAACCAGCTTAAATGGCCCTTTAAGCATTCGTAGAGAGAGACCTCTCCTTTGGACTCAAAGGAAGGCAGTAACTGAGTTCATTTTACTGAACCAGAGTAAGATCTTGCAGCAGTGTTATGGCTCTAGCAAATATTAGCTGTGCATCATTAAGTAAGCCATTCCCTCATTTGGAATTCCTATCTTCTCACCTAAGAAAGGAGTAAGTTATGTGCCCTTAAAAGGTCTTTTCCTGTTCTGGTGTCCTATTGGGGTGTGTGTGTGTGTGTGTGTGTGTGTGTGTGTGTGTGTCTTCTTGAGCCCAGTGTGTGTGTGTGTGTGTGTGTGTGTGTGTTCTTGAGCCCAGTGTGTGTGTGTGTGTGTGTGTGTGTGTGTTCTTGAGCCCTGTGTGTGTGTGTGTGTGTGTGTGTGTGTGTGTGTGTGTGTCTTCTTGAGCCCAGTGGAGAAATAATGGTTAAATTGAAGAGATGTTTCAAAGCTATCATTTTCCCCTAGAACTCACTTTAAGTTTTCTAATCACCTCCCATAAGTCACATTCTTCCTTGTGAGTCTGAAATTGATTTTTTAGCCTGAAGGGCTTAGAGCCATCTTTTGATTTCTTCCACTTGAGAATCAACTTATTTTAGATGTTGGAGACTGAAAGGAAAATCTCTGATAGCTTCATCACAAATCCATCTTTTCTTTTATTCTCAGAAAATGGATCCTTTTCCCAAATGAGGTTGAATTTTCAATATATAATAATATGTATGTGTTTATATATCTTGGCATATTAAAAGTATCTTGGGCTTTCCATTAATTAGTCTTGAGAAGAAAAGGTTAAACACAAGTACAATTAATTTATTACCTTAACGCCAGTTAGATGAACAGTTTCCATGCAAACAGTTTTCATTAAACAAACAAGATAATTTTAAAATGAAGGGACAGTAGTGGTTCTCTGCTTATTTGCATGCATGACTACACTCCTAGGCTATAAGCTTGAAGAATGTAACCAAGATGAGGCTGCTGCTGGCATGAGCTACCACTGTTCTAAAAACACCTTCAAGAAGTTTCTTTTCTTTTTCAGTGTTGAATTGTTTAGATGGCTATTACTTCACTTATATCTAAATATCTGACATGTATTAAAGATTAGTGGGGAAAATGCTCAAACACTGTGGTGAAGATTCCATATGTTAATTATTTCATTTGATGTTAATTATTTCATATGCACTCGTATTCACTGGAAAATCACAAATACATATTGATATTTACAAAATTCTTTCAGTTACATTTAAATGAAGAGAAGATGGTACATTTTGGGACCAAAAGGAAAAGGGATGAATTCTGTAAACAGACACAACTGGTACACAGTCTACTCTTAAAGGATCTTATTAGAAGAAGAGTCAGGTAGGGGGTAATAAATACAAATATAGTTATTATATTTTTTAAAATGCAGATAAACCCAAATAGTTATTTGCTTGGCTTTAGAATGCAGTGTGTAATTTTGTGAAAGCAGAATTTACAAATCATTTGGTTTTGGCTAAAATTGAAATGAGTTTCCATTTTCTGAGGGTACAGTGATTGGACTTGCAGGTGTCTGCTGGGTGGTGATTAAATGTTGATGTAAACTTCACTGTTTAGTGAACAAACAAAAAATAATTTTAAAAGATACAGAAACAACTAAATAACCCTTTCTCTATAGAAAAATAGGAGTTTTCCAAATGTGAGTGGGCCAGTCCCAAGTCAGATACCATTTGTATAGTTTCTGCTTCAAAATGAATCAGGAAGAAATTAAGACAAGTACACACAATCACCACAGATGTATAATAATACAACCAATTATGCACCCTTGGGGTGTGCAACATGCAGGAAAGGTTTTCGATACTTCTAGGACCATAGGATGCTGAAAGCCTGGATGTTGCTGAGACTCTAAAGTGGAATCTTTCAGATTATAACCCAGGGCAAGGATTCCTTTTTTGCCCTACTGTAGATGGGTTACATTGTGAAGAGTTCAGGGCACTCTGGTCCCAACAGGAATGAAAAAGTGGGAGTGTTTTTCCATAATAATCCACAGTGGATGGGGTTTCCCTTGCCCAGACACACCATTCAATATACTCATCTGTTCTTATCACTCATATAGTTGAAAAGCACTTTCCAAGTAGAGTTCATTTTGTCAAAGAGGATCTGTTCTAGAAAAGCGGTCCAGGCCACACAGGTTATGTTCATTGCCAGTGGCAAGTTCCACCCATTTCTGCCCCCTTCCTCCCTGACTAGAGCCCTGAAATACTAAGGTACCAGGAACTGGATGCGGTCCTTGTTTCAGGATTATCTGTCTTCACACAAAAGAATGACGACCTTTCACGCATCAGTGGAAAACACTTTTTGGTTCTTTCCTCTGAAATTACACCCATGTAGATAACCAATGGGCCGGCTATGAGACAAATTCTTTTCTGGAAGCCAGGGTCCTAGAGAACGCCCCGGGGAGGTGGTGCGAGCCGAGTGGGAAAGCTCAGTGTGATGGCACGAACTCTCTTCCGATGAGGCTGTCGGCCCCACGCTCTGACAAACTTATTTTTACATCTCCATCGAGTCTAAGTGCCTTATTTTAGTGACGTTCCTGCGCGGACGCGATACAGAATGAGGGAAGATGGAGAGGAGTGAGTCCAGGTGGCCATTTGTAGTCTCTACCTGGGCATCTCTGTATCGATACAGCTTGGTAATTCCGGTAGCTTCTGCCATTTTGTTTTGCTTTTTAAATATATATATATATATATTTTGCACACAGTAGGTGATCTATAAACGCCAGCTCCTGTTGCCCTTGTCTAATGGCATGGGTGTGGCGAGCACACCGATGTCCCGCCCACGTCGGGGCCGCCCTGCCCCGTCTTACTGGTGCGGTTGTGCACCCAGCGGGCGCCGAGCGGAGACCAGGGCCGCTCGGCGGCCGCGGCCCGGGCGTGTGCACGTTACGACCGGGCAGCATCCAGCGACTGGAGGGCAGGGAGGCTTGAGCACAGCTGCCCTGCCCGCGCAGCCGGTGAACCTGGCAATCGGTGAACTGTGCTCTAAGTCCTGGCTTTGGGGTTTCAACCGCGAAACGCCAGAGGGGTCACTTCATCCTGACACTGTCCACCTCCTCCGTGGCCTGCAGGCCGCTGGTTCTGAGGTCGAGCTCGGCGCTGGACTTGCTCCCGAGGGGAGAGGGGCGCCAGCGGAGCCGCATCGCCTTCCTGAAGTACTTCCGGGTGCCGTCCTTGACGGCCACGAAGCACACGGTGTTGACCACGCTGTTGCTCATGGCGATGCACTCCACGACGTAGAAGGCCGTGAGGTAGTGCTTCTCCCGGACGAACAGCGAGGGGAAGAAGTCGCGCACGATGGCGAAGCCGTAGAAGGGCGCCCAGCACAGCACGTAGGCGGACAGGACGCACAGGAGCACCAGCACCGTCTTCCGGCGGCAGCGCAGCCGCTTCCGGATCTGCTCCGTCTGGAAACCCGGGACGGCCTTGAACCAGAGTTCCCGCGAGATGCGGGCGTAGCACAGCGTCATGGCGACCACGGGGCCCACGAACTCCACGCCGAAGATGAAGAGGAAGTAGGACTTGTAGTAGAGCTGCTGGTCCACCGGCCAGACCTGGCCGCAGAAGGTCTTTTCCCGGCTTTTGACGATAAAGAGGGCCGTTTCCGTTGCGAAGTAGGCCGACGGGATGGCGATGAGAACGGACACGGCCCAGACCGAGGCGATGAGGAAGGAGGCCGTCTGGTAATTCATCCGGGGTTTCAGCGGGTGGACGATGGCGAGGTACCTGTGGGCGAGGGGAGCGACCCGTGATCGTGTGCCCTGAGAACACTGTTAGCTTCTGACTAACCCCAGACACACACAAAAGCAGGCAAAGTGTTGCGTAAGTCCCCGAGCACCTATGCATCCAGCTTCCACAAGCTTTGTCTTATTTTAGCAACGTCGTTTGGCATTTGGAGGAGTGGAGTGGCTTAGAGGAAACGGCGTAGGACTCGGGCCAAACGGACGGAGGAAATCCCAGCTTTTCCCCTGGTTGGCTTCCGGGTCTGGAGTGAATCCCTCAGTCTCTCTGAGATATGTTTCCTCAACTGCAGCAGGGGATAAAAAGGACACCTACCTGGCAGGGCTGCGGGGAACATTAAATAAATTAATGTTTGTAAAATGCTTGGCATGTAGTCGGTGTTCAAGAAGTACATGTGGCCTATTATTATCATAAGTCCTAGGAATACCACCTTGGCTTTCAAATCTTGCCATTTTGCCCAAGAACGTAATACTTTGAAAACTTTTCATTACAAATATCTCATGGTTTAGAGAGGTGGGGGCCGTTCGCAAGGCAGTGGACTAGGGCTTTCTCTCTCCTCCCATCCTGGTACCATCCTGCATTACAGAGCAGAAGAGAAGGGGTGGGCTTGGGATGGAATCTAAGGAATCTAATGAGAAGTAAACGATTTGCCCAAGCTCACTTGGTGCGGGGACCAGAACCCAGGCTCCTGATACAAAGCTTTTACACCCGGCTCCTTGGGCTTTCTCTCAAGCTTAGATGGGGGGGTGAAGTCACCTTGACCCCATAAAACAAGGTATTTGTTACCATCAATTTTCTTGGATGTGTTTCTCGAGGCCAACACTCTCCTTCTAGGATTTCTATGACTTGAAATAGCATCTCTTCCAGGCCCTCTACACATAAGAACAAGGCCCTCTACCTTGTTCTTTCTCAGGCTGTGGTAGCCAGAAATGGCAGTAGGTAGCCCTTCTGATATTTATACGTAGAAGAACAGGCATATTTACCACAGGGTAAACTGAAGTGCACAGGGACACCTCTGCCTCTCTTACCCTGCCTTTGTCAGGGTTTGCAGGTTTATCAAATTCTGAGTATGCAGTGGTCCCCACACCCACAGATAAAAACCCCTTTTTCCAATACCAGTGTCATCACAACAAAAGTGAGTTTGGCAATCCATTTTACTGTTTTGCCTTCTCAGTTGCTTTGAAACGTGAATGAAAAAGAGGGGTGCTATTATTAGGCTCCTGTATTGCAAGTCCTGAAATTCCATGAGCTGCCTTGAAATCTTTGAGCCTCACAGGGCCTCAAAGTTGTAGCCATGAGATTCCTGTTCTTCCCAAATACACCAAAGGCTTCCTGTTCTGCTAGTTCCTCTATCAACTGAACCAGCTGCAACCCTAGTCCTCAACCTAATGGGTTTCACCTCTCTTCCAGTTGGCAAAATTGTTCAAACAAACCAATCACATCCCCCCCCCGTGGGAACCAAGCTTTACCCCAACCCCTTTTCACTATAAAGTTTGCTGCCCACAGCCCCTGTTGGTTCATTTTCATCAGAGTGCAACCCCTGCATGGTGTGCAGTGTCCTCCTTCCCTGGGCTGTGAGTATATGAGACAAATTATACTCATATAATGAGTATATGTGAGTATACTGACATAATAAGAGCTGCTGTCGCTCTCATCTGTCCAGTGTCACTATTGTGTGTTCAATCATTTTGTATTTTTAGAGTAGGAGGTGGTTAGGATAGCACAGCTGGATAGCAACATCTTCATGAAGCATTCCCAGACCGTCTCACTAACATATTGATCACATCTCCCTCCCTCCAAGTTACTCTTACCTATCATTTGATTATTCCAGTTTTTGTGGGAAGAAAAGCTCCCTGAGGTCAAGGAGCATATCTTCTACTGCTTTATGTTTCCATTACAAAGGTTGGGCACATACAGTAGGACCAGCAATCTGTTGTGGGTTTACCAGGTTGTAGCAGATGCTGTTTGTCTCTCTTATATCCCTTTGCTCTTATCACTTCCATGCACACCTGTCCACTTCCACTTGCCAACACCTGCATTTCTCTGTATGAAGGCCGCCTCTGGCTTCCAGAGTCGTCTTGGCTACCTGCATGGCATTGTCAGAGCAGCCCTCACCAATGACTTATGAGAGTTGGTGTATAAATGCTCCAGCTCCCTTCCATCTGCCACTCCTGGGAGAATTTTGAGGTGATCTACACTGGCTCCAAGAGTTCCTCAGCTGGAATAAGCCTCAGGTGCTCACAGTGAAACCTCGTTCAGTAACACAACCTATATTGACTGCCTTCCTTTGCCTACCTCACTCTTTGTCTCCCTACAGGTGCTCCCTGGGTGCTACCTGCACATGAATCCTTGTGTCAGAGTCTATTTCGGGAGTACACCAAACTAAGACACAGGTATAAGGCTCTGTGCTGGGCACTGTGGAGACAGAAAGATAGAAGACATGGTTATTGCACTTAAAATACAACGTTCTTTGCAAAGACATACAGGTATGTATCGCTATACACAGTATGAGATTGCAAAGACAAGTTGGCAACAGATTTTAAAGGCTCTGGAATGCTAGACTGGATTTAGCATGTATTCTGTTAGGCACTGAAACTTTCGGAGGTTTGTAAGCAATGAAATATTTTAGGAAGACTCATCAATGATGATATTCTGATGCTTAATATGGATGAGTATGAATTTCAGGGGATAGTCAGGAGGGGGTGAAGAGACACGTTATGGTGGTCTAGCTGTGACTTGCTAAGAGATGAGGTTGGAGGGACAGTTGCCAAGACTTGGTGTAAGGGTGAACACAAAGGGTGGGTGGGTGGGTGGGGGTGGGGCATGGAAAGGCAAAGAATGGCGGTAATCTTCCCTGCTTGGGAAACTGGGAGAATGGTGGAACTGCTAATGGAGCTGACTGGGCAGAGCTGGTTTGGGGTGAAAAAACCCCCACTTTGTGTTGTAAAAGGATGGTTGCTTCTTAAGAAACTCCTGTTACATAAAAAACAACAGCCCTACATTATAAAGACAAAAAGATTCCAAAGGGACAAAGGGGATCAGGATAATAATAACTCTCACTTAAGTGAATATCAGAATCACTCAGGGAATTAGATAAAAATGTAGATTCATGAGACCTAGCCCCGGAATTCCCATTCAGCAGGGCTGGGGTGGGGCCTAGGAATCTGACTTTGTGACACTGTATTAAACAATAGCCTGGGGAATTTTGCAGTTGGTTGGTGGTTACATTTCATAAACATTGGTTTCAGGGCTGGAGAACCTTAGAGTTGCAATACCAAAATTGTTTTTCATGCTTATAATTGTTTGTTATAAAAAGGAAGATGCCTCTATGTATGTGTATTTTATTATCACAGGTAATAATAAACTGGTTGATAAAAAGGACAGCAAATCTAAATAGCACTGAGAACTAGGGAAAAGTAAAAGGGTTGAAAGGAGACCAAAGGGAAAACAGATGACTAAAAACACATTATCAAGATGAGTCTCAGCACAGCTCTTCGCGTACCAAGAAGATGTGACACCAGTTGCTCCCCTTAAAGAGAATCACTGCTGGCCTGCAACTGTTCACATAAGTAAAACACGTGTCAGGTTTATCATAAGCTGCTATTAGAAATTTTACTTTATAATCTATAACAGAGCAAGGACTTCTAGAACATCTCATGCAGATGTATGCAAATGAGCATATGAATGTATACCAAAAAAGCAAAGAAAGCTTTTCTTTCCTTCTTTTCTGCAAATAAGCTCCATTGTCTGATTTTAAAGTCAGCTGTGCAAGAAAGTAACCAGAAACAAGAATACATCCTGTATGCTTCTATTTTTATGACGTTAAAGAAGAGGGTTGTGTGTATTGGAGGATTGGCAGGTGAGGGGCATCAGGAAGTTTTCTAGGTGATGAAAGTGTCCTATATCCCAGTCTGGGTAGGGGTTACAGAAAAACTGGGTACAGTCTATCTGACTGGAAGCTGCACTGGTTACTCTCACATGGTTTCTTAGTAGTAAGCTGCCTCAACTTTCTACTTTGGCTTTTGTGTTTGATGCCACTCGTGTCATGTAACATGCCTATATCTGAAACAGATGTGGTATCTGGGGGCATGGCCCAGAGCTGGGGGCTCAGGAGCCCCACTCTTGCTTGCATTTGGGAGACTGCAAGCCACAACTGGAGAAACCAGGTCTCCTCTTGCCCGGCGATGGATCAGCGAGCATTCACATGGGAAGCAATGCGAACAGTCAGAGCTGAAGTGAGGGACAAGGGCAGCCTGGCCCAGTCCCAACTTTACCCCTGCCCAACATCCTCACCTGTCGATAGCGATGGCCAGCAGAGCGTTGGTGGAGACGTAGAGCGACACGGTCCGCAGGTAGTTGACAGAGGCACAGAGCGCGTGGCCATGCTCCCAGGAGAGCTGGCGCACCACATAGTAGTCCATCTCGAAGGGGCAGCAGACAATGGCCACCAGGAAGTCAGAGACGGCCAGGTTAGCGATGAGCAGATTGGTGAGGTTGCGCAGCTTCTTATAGCGGACGAGAGCAGCGATAAAGATGAAGTTGCCGACGCCACAGACCAGCATGATGGCAGCCAGGGCCATACCGATGACGATCTGGGCCGCGAAGAAGGTCGGGGTCTTGGTCATATCTTCGTCCTCCCCCAGAGGGAGGTCATAGTCGCTGTAACTGAAGTTGGCGGGGAGGGGGGAGGCATGGTCTGGGAGGGGATGGAAGTTGGGTGCAAAACTCGTGTTTCCATTCGGGGTGGCCATGGTGAGCCTGCAGGTGGAGTGGTGGGCGGGAATCTCAGGGTCTGAGTACTCTGAGCTCGAGGTCCAGATCTGCTCTCACGAGGTCAGGGAGCCGAACATCCGCCCTCATCCTTGGGGAAAGTCCTGCCATCCTGGACCCTGGAAGGAGACACAACCAGTGGACAACATTCAGGAGAACACCTGGTAGCGTTCCCAGAGTCCTCCAGGTATGGGCCAGCTAGACCTGGTGCTACCCATGGACAGAACTACCCAGGGTACAGGGCAGCGGAGACATGAGACCCAGAGACTGGGAAATCCTCCCCTGGCTGTTGGGCTGTCAGGAGGGACAGGGCATAGGATGGACTGGACTCTCCAGAGACACCCAAGAGGAGCCTGTATCTCTTCCTTTTTCACCAGGGCAAGGATCCCGCTGACTGACCAATCACCACTCCTCCCTTCCCCAGCAGCCTTCACGGGGGTCTTCTGGAAGTTTTCCAGGGCTGCTCCAGGCAGCTAGTCCAGGCATCTGTGGCAGTCACAATGTCACGCCATCCGTTAGCCAGGGGCAATGAGCCAAAGGACGGATACATCAGGGTCTTTCCTCTAAAGGAGGGCACTGCACCCTCTGTCCAGGCCAAACCACGGACTTAGAGATGGCCATATCCATCTTCTTGTGGACAGGCTGAGTCACTTGGGGCAGTGATCTATGCGCTCTGTGTGCCAGTCTTCCTGCAAACCAAAATCCTGCTGCCCAGCCCAGGGCCTGGCACATAGTGGGGGCCGGAGAGGAATCTGTTGAATGAATGAATGAGGATCCCAACCAGGATTCCACAGGTGGAGAGGGGGCTGTGGGTGGGAGGACATTCTTCAGCTGCTACCCTACATTCCGAGATCCAGCTTTAGAAAGAAATCCTTTGTCTGCTTTCCCTCCCTCCTCTGTCCCCTTCACTGGGCCCACAGTTCCCCTCCCGGAATCAGCCCTGACTGGGAAGCACCGTGGCCTGTCACCAAGGTGTGTGTCCTCTGAAGGTGGTAGCTGCTTCCAGACTGGGCCTAACTGAGAAGAGCCCCACTAGGGGCGGGCAAGCGTCAGCAAGGAGCCAGGAGGGCTAGAGGACTGGACTTTACATCAAGAGGCTCACGGAGAGGAAATGAAGCCTCTGAAGTACTGAGCCCTCAGGAGATAGGGTACCATTGAGTTCAAGGCCTCTAGGGGTTGGAAGAAGAACCCGGACCCCCAACACCCGGAATGAGGGCCCTAGTCCAGCTGTGAACCACCTGCACCCCTTCCCTTAGCACATCTGGAAACGACTCCACGTGTGGGCCGCGGGATGCTGGTAGCAAGTAGTGGACGAAACTGGACAGGAAGTATGGCCTGGCCCTGTGAGAGGGGTGGAGGGAGGGATAGAACTGCGGGGGGGGGGGGGCACGGAGGGGGCAGGGACACTACCACCTGCGGTGCGCTGGCCTGCTGCGTACCTGAGCTAAAACCTGAGAGGTGAAGTCCAAGCCCCAGGGGCATTTGCAGCCGGGGTGTCCTCCCTCCCGGTCGCCTCTTGGACTTAGGGGAGGCCCAGTGCCCGCAGACAGTGCTCAGCCCCAGACGGACAAGCAAGAGTCACGCCCTCTTGGCTACTAGGCTCCTAGTCCCTCCTGTCCCGGGGCCCCAGAGGAAGGGGCGTGCACCCGGAGCGGGCAGATCCCGGCCCCCTTTCCACGGGATGCACTCCCTGCCCTGACCAACTCGCTGCAGGAGCCCTCTCATCTCCTTCCCCGATTAACCACCCAGCGTGGCCGCGCTGTCCCCAGAGGCGCCGCCCTGACGGAGGCGACAATCAAGACAGAAATTCGGGCTCGAAAGCAAAGCGTGAGGGTGGGGGTAGATAGGTGGGCGGGAATTTCCCCCCAAACGCTTCCCCTGTTCTGCTCTCCTTTCAAGAAGGCTCTGCCCTCCCCACGCCCTTCCCTGCACTTTGGCGCTCGCCCGCTCGCATCCTTCGCCCGCGCCCACACTCCCCAGTCTCAGTTTACCATCCTCTGCCCGGTCTCAGCAGGTCGGTGGGCTGGACCGCTCTCCCCGCACCGACTCCTCTCCTTCGAGCCATCCCGCGTGCATCCCGAGGAGGCGGGAAGCAAAGCAGCCCCAATCCCTCGGAGGAGAAGTGGGCGTCGGCGCCCCAGCCCCGGCGACGCCCCCCACCCCACCAGTGGAGCCTTCGACCGCGCCGCCCTCACCCCTCCTTGTCTCTGCGCCTCGTTCCCGCGCGCTCCTGGCCCTGTCCAGCTCTGGGGACCCGGACTTGCACTTGCAAAGCCGCTTCGTTGGGGGTGTCCCTCTTTCTTAATTGCCCCAGCGCGCTTCCTGGGAGCGTCGTGGTCGCACCCTCGGTCGCGGTCTCGGTCTTCTGCTGGATTGGCGCTCCGCCTCCCAGCTCTTCCAGGCTCAGACCCTGCCCGATGCGCCCCGCCCCGCGCTCAGCTCCGCCCCGGGGTCCCCCGCCCGCGTCCTAGACGTAGAGGGAGAAGGGAGCTGAGCTCCGGCACGTGGTGCGCTCCAGGGAGCCGGGCGCACGGGCTCTGCCGTGTCGGTGGGCATTCCCAGGCCGCGGTGTCCCCCTCGCAGAGGTTTCTGCGCCTTCGCACCCTAGTGTCAATGGGAGCGCAGTAGCGCGGTTTAGCTGATGCGATTTGCAGCAACCTGCAACGCTTTCTGCGCGCCACGTTGGAGCCCTGCGGGAAGTGGCCCGTGCAGGAGCTGAGCGTCTGGTCTTCTGCAGGAGCCCGGTGCCAGAGTCCGCTCCTGCTACACGGTGCCTTCTTCAGGAGGAGTCCGGGGTGCATTTCTTGGTGCCCCAGAGCTGGTGGTGGGGAGACTCCTAAGAGCGCAGAGAGCGAGCTTTATGGGATGGTGGTAGAGGAGGAGGCCCCCTCGGAGGAAGCTGGGGGGCCGAGGGCAGAGTGCCCTGCTCAAAGCTCTGACCCTGAAGTCCTCACCAATGCTTGTGATGCCCACCACTGCCAGATTCCTTGGCCATTCAAAGACCATCCCAGCTGGACTTCTGCCTGTCTGTCGGGAGACTCAGGAACCCTTCACTTTGCTTCCAACAGGCTTTGATTTTAGACAGTTTTCGTGATCTCTGGTCCTTGATCTCTACATATTGAGGGAGGGGATTAAACTATAAAGACCGACTATTTCTAATGACCTACATGTAGCTGGAAAGCTCAGAGGGAAGCTCTGGGTTTTCAGAATTGGACCTGGGAGCTGTGTTAGGAGAGGGAACCCTCCACTGATAAATCCCAGCCAATTGTTGCCAGCTTGGAATATGGACTTTGCTTTGTCAGATCTTCACATTTTCCCAGAGAGTCTGGAATCTAAGAATTTTATACTCTGTTGGCTTAGTTAAAACAAAATAACAAAACCTATGCTGGCCAAAAACAGCAGATCTCAGAATGAATCAGTCCCTTTGCGCACCAGCTTAAAATTCCTGAAATCCTTTGGGTGGTGACATTCTGTGACTTTGCCTTTCCCTCCTTATGTAGAATTCTGTGATTTTGCCTTTCCCTCCCCTTTAAAACTTTTTTCCAGCTTTATTGAGATATAATTGACATACAACATTGTGTAACTTTAAGGTATACAACTTGATATATTGTGAAATGATTACCATAAGGTTAGTCAACACATCCATCACCAAGCATAATTATAATTTTTTGTGTGTGTGGTGAGAACTTTTAAGATCTGATCTCTTAGCAACTTCCAAGTATACAATACAGTGTTGTTAACTATAGTCATGATGCTGTATATTAACTAGATCCCCAGAACTATTTATCTTATGAATAGGGGACATTTGTGTCCTTTGACCAACATTTCTCCATTTCCTTCACGCCCCCACCCAACTCCCTGGCAAGCACCATTCTACTTGTGATTTATGAATTTGGCTTTTTAAAAATTTTTATTAAAGATCTTACATATAACTGAGGTCATACAATATTTGTCTTTTTCTGTCTGACTTATTTAAGTCACCCAAAATGGCCTCAAGTTTCATCCATATTGTTCTGAATGGCAGCATGATATCCTTCTTTTTATTGTTGAATAATATTCCATTGTGTGTGTATGACATTTTATGGCTGATTATATATATATAATTGTATACCATCCACGCTTACGTGTTTCCATGACTGGGCTATTGTGAATGATGCTGCAGTGAACAAGGGGTGCAGATATCTCTTCAAGATAAAGATGTCATTTCCTTCAGATACATACACAGAAGTAGGATGGCTGCTTCATGTGGTAATTCGATTTTTAATTTTTTTAAGAACCTCCATACAGTTTCCATAATGGCTGCGCCAATTTACATTCCCATGCACTAGAGTTCTCCTTTCCACATCCTCACCAACACTTGCTTTCACTTGTCTTTTTGATAACAGACATTCTAACTGGTGTGAGGAGATAGCTCACTGTGTTTTCTTGTTTGTTTTTTTGTTTTTCTGCAACCAACATTACTTTTATTAGTATTTATTTTATGTTGAATTTACTCCCGGGCTGTAAGTTTTCGTTTCTTCAGTTTCTTCTGGGATATCTTTTCTTCCGTGCACCTCCTCTCTTCGCCTAGGAACCATCTGCTCTTTTCGGGTAGGATCATCTCCGTGAGGCCGGGAGAGAGAGCTCATATGTGGGTTAATCCGCCCATGCGCTCTGTAAGTTCTGCATGTATCTTGGGAGCTTTGTTCACCTGGATGTGCTCAATGACCAGAGAATCTACATCTAAACCCTTAAGTTCAGCATTACTCTCTGTGTTCCTAAGCATGTGCAGCAAAAATTCAGCACTCTTTCTGGGCGACCAACCCTGTGTCCAACCCTACTGTTTGGCCCGGGCACACCTACCAACTCCACCATGATAACGACGGAATGGCACACATTGCTTCTGTAAAGTGTAGTGCCCAAGTGCCAGGTGTAAAACGGGCATGCACCTTCATTACACCAAACCTTGATCCCAGCAATGTGGATTCCTGTTCTGTACCGCCCAGTCCAGCCAGGCCCTCTCAGGGTGTGAGATCTCCATTTCAAATGAGAAGACCGTTCGGGCTGGTGGCCGTTGGCATGGAGGTATGAGGCATGGCAATGATGTGACTCGTTCCTTGGATGCTGTTACTGAAAAGGATCACTGATTACAGGTAAGTTAAGATGAAACAATTCAACACAATGTTAAAATAACACAGAAGCATATGTTTTTTAAAAAGATATGAAATAATTGTTTCATTATCAGTGAGATGGTATTTTCTGCACTTTTATCAAAGCTCAAGGGTAGAAAAATTGTGTGCTCACATCTCATTGATTCATTTTTTTAGTCTTTCTAAATTTAAATTCCTAGCTCTAAGTACATACTGGGAGTGGCAGCCAACGGTCGGCTGCTGTTTCAATCAGATCTGTATACTTGGGTTGAACAGAGACAGGCATTGTGGAGGGCTCTCCTGGAAAGACAGCATTTTGTTGGATACGAAGTCCACCAGAACGTGGTCCTCAGGCTGGAGAGTCAAGTGTTTCCACCTGGGAGGGAGCCGTAAGTGGATTTGTATCCACTCTTTGGTTGAATTTAGTTCCAAAGCATTCTTCATAGTCTATTCTAACATTTAGATGTGGTTTAAAATACAAATTATTGTATGCTATTGATTTCCTTCTCTGACAAGAAAGGAAAATCATCAAGACTTGGCAAAGAATCAAATGCTCAAGGATGAGCCATTTGCACAATTTGTTTCAGTTTGTTTTAAATTTATTTTTCTTCAGCACTCTGAAGGTAGGTATTACTTATGTGACTTCTGCAGCCAAGTTGCTACAGACAAACCTATGCCCTTTGTAGCAAACCTGCTTTTCACTCTGATTGATTTGGGGTTCGGGCTTTATATTTTTAAGCCCTGGGAGGAGCCCAGGGCTGCAGATGCCTTCCAAGTGCCGATGATGAATTGCAATGCACGAGCTCATAGGCAGCCCATTCATCATCCTTCATGGACACAAGCAGGTGATCCACCACTCAGGTGTCCTTTTGTTGAAGTTTCACCATGATGTGTGCATGTGTGAATTAAAAAAATACTAGACTTATTTTACTGAACTCTTGTCAGAATATTTTGATCTGTGGACTCCTGTCTTTACTCAATGCTGAGAAATTCTCGGCCACTCACTCTTCAGCAGTATTTTTGCACCATTTTCTGTCTTTGTGTGTGTGTGTGTGTGTGTTTTTAAAATCTTCCTTCTGCTTTGGGTTCATGTTGCTGTTTCTGCTTTTTGTAATCTGGGCCTTTGCTTATGCTGTTTCCTCTCTCCTGAATGCACTTGCCGCCACACCTTCTGCCCCCTTCCTTCAAGGTTCAGCTTAAATGACTCTTCCTTGAGACTCCTTTTGATCCCTAACTGGTTATACCCAGTTCTCGGGTCATACAAAATTATAAACCCCCGGAAACCAGGGTGGTGTCCTCTGTGTCTTTGTATTGCCCCAGTTCCCAGCAAGCGCAGGTAATTTACGGCGTGTAGACTGGTTGATTCTGATAACATGAAGTATTGGAAGGTTACCTTAGAGAAGGAAAAGAGAGCCGTGATTCAGGGGGAGAGGATGGGAAACACGGGCCTTCTTGGGTAGAACACTGCACACATAAACCGTGGGAGTAAATGGTGGCCGTTATTTCAGAAACGGCGGTAGCCATCCATAGCCAGTATCTACTGAGTCCCTGGTGTGTGACAGCCTCTGTGCTGAGCACTTCAGTTTGCTGTTCCGGTTTGTGCTCAATACAACGAGGGAGGCGGCACGACCCTGACTTTCCAGGGCGGACGCCGAGGCTGCTCACGGGGATGGCCGAGCTGGCACGGGGCCCGGGTCTGGCTGCGGGGCGTGCGTGGCTAGCCAGTGCGTGCAAGGTCTCCAGAAAGGCGATGTCAGAGTACCCAGGGCCAGGTCGCTTAGTGACCGTTAAACATTTTGTGTGTGGTGTTTGGCCAGTGCCACAGTGAAAACTTGCTTCTATACTGAAAACATGATTTTTGTGGCAACTGGGAAGTCCCGTGGCCCTGGCAACTTTAAAACCGAGTCACTCTTAGGCTTCTGAGATCAGCACTTGGCCACTGCTGACGTAACTGATGAGCAGTAAGAGTGGGAGGGAGTCATTGTATTTACATTTATATTGTTCATGCAGCTCTCAGAGGAATCTGGAACAGTTTTACACTTTGCAGATAATTTGCAAATGTCTTAAATGTCAATATGCAAAAAAGTCAGTGACATTTGAAGGAGCTCGCACATTCGTGTCTTTATATCAATAGAGGGAGCCCATAATTCTGGCAAAATTGTAAAACCATCACTTATGGAACCAGCCTGACAAACCTGACAGATTTTGCTGGCCATGACAATTTTGTTTTTAGCTTGATCTACTTCAGTGTTTTGAAGAGTTGTAATTTTCTTACAAGGTATGTGATGCTAGTTACATGACAGCAAATTGTTCTCTCTCTGCAATTTTGTAAACAGGTCTTAGAATAAATTAGGGTGGTGGGGGTAACCACCTTCCAAATGCAGACACCAAGGGTATGGGTTTTGTTTTCTTGAATGTTGAGGTCAGGGTGCGCTCTCTCAAAATTGGGTGGGGAAATTGAAACTACCAATTTCCGAGGTGGCTTTATTTTGGGTGGGTGGGAGGGAATGTGGGAAGGACAGGTCATATAAAGTGACAGTTACCGGTACTGCCCTCTTTAGAACACTCTCAGCATGTCTGCCTAAGCTGCAACCCCCTTCTGAAAGGTTCCTATATAGGGGTCAATGTTATGGGTTGATTGTGTCCCCAAAAAGATATGTCTTAACATCTGATACTTGTGAATGTAACCTTATTTGAAAATAGATTCTTTACAGATGTAATCAAGTTAAGATTAAGTCATTAGAGTGGCCCCATATCCAATATAACCAGTGTTGTTAGAAGAGAGGAGAAATTTGGATATAGACACACACGGAGGGAAGACAGTCGTGTGAAGATGGAGGCAGCGATTGGGGTGATGCTGCCTCAAGCCCAGGAATGCCTGGGGCTACCAGAGCTGGAAGAGGCAAGGAAGGGTCCTGGCCTAGAGGCTTCAGAAGGGTCCTGTCCTTGTCTTCACAACTACTGGACAAATGTCACGGGGAATGTCACACCTAAGCCGTTGATCAAAATATCTATTTGTGATAATTCCAAACTGCAAAGGACCCAAATGCCCACAACAGTGAAATGGATACACAAATTGAGATATTCACACACTGGAATATAGTAATGAGAATGAATGGTTTATAGCTACAGACAAAATGTTGAATGAAAGAAGGCAGGCACAAACAAGCACATATTGTGTGATTCCATTTATATAAAATACAAACACAGGCTCAAGTAATCTACGTTGTGAGAAGTCAGGCCTTGTACATGGTGCTTCGCCTCCCTGGGACACTGTCCCCACCCAAGTCCGCCCCCTTGCTCTTTCTGGTTCAAATCCTACTCATCCTGCCATTCTTGGCTTAGATGTACCTGTTCAGGTGCCTTGCTCTCCCCTCATTCAGAAGTCACCTTGGAGGGGGAGGAAGTGCCTGGAAGGAGGCACGGGGGACTTCGGGGGAGCTGGTAGTGTTCTGTTTCTTGCTCAGTGCTCAGGACACGGATGTGTTCATTTTGTAAAAATGTACCTAGCCTCACACTTACCATTTGTGCACTTTTCTGTATCTATGTTATCATACTTCCATAAATTTTTAAAAAAATACTGGTGGCTGTTGTAAAGTGTTTGAGCCCTGATATGATTTTTCTACTGCATATTTTTATAGCCTATAATTTGGGGGTTTGGTCCAATCTCTAGTTTTCAATGCAGGGGATCAGGAACGTTAGTGACCACATGGTTGTGTAAATTAATTTCCAAATCCTCACTGGAACAGAGTGTTGACACTGGAAAATGATTAGAAGCTTATAAAGTGTTCTAAAATATATCTTGCTGATGGTTCTGACTAAAGTTTTGCAATAAAATTAATTTTTTTGACCCATGCACAATTTCACCAGATGGTTTTTCCGAAATAGTGGTCCTACCATGTTTTTGCTTGCGGGCCCTCTTAAGTCACCCTTGGAATTCTGTGGAAGAGAAAAACGTGTGATTATTTGTTCTCTGTAAGTCCACTCAGTAAACACATGGGCAGAGCTTTCTGAGGAAGCAATTGTATTGAGTCAGATGAACATCTAAGGGATGTTACAAACTCAAAATGAAAACATTTACAAATCATTACAGCCTCTTTCCAAAACCCACAAACACTCATTACATATGCATGGCCTAACCTGCATTTCAGATAAGTAATCAGAAAAGAAGGTGAAACAGGAAAACATGCCAACATAATCAGCGTTTATTCAAACCCAAAATGGCACAGTGCAGCCCCTCTGCTGTTACCATTTACAAGGTATTTGAAGACAGAATAATGTCCCTTTTTGAGAGTTGCAAGGCTTGGGTTTCATTTCTATTAACCAGATTGAGGTTTAATGGAAAATCCTGCCACCACTCTATCCAAATTAGATTTGTGGGGTTTGAGATTGAAGGAACATTTGAGGTCCTTTTGTGAGAGCTGCTGCTTTGACAGATAGGTAACGTGAAGCCCCCCAGGGCTGTGTGGCCTCCCCGAGGCTGTGCTCTTGGTTAATAAAGAGCATCTCAGGACTCAGTCTGTGAACTGGTCTGCCTGGGCTTTTCCCACGGACCAGCTGAAAGCCCAGCAGGGAGCTGGTCCCAGAGGAGAGGGCGTGGAAGGGATGAGAGCCCCAGGTGCCTAAAGCAGAGCAAGCCTCTCTCCGAACCTGGCTGGGCTCGAAATGGGATGGGAGCATCCCAATCCTGCCTCTGTAACTGTTTGTTTTTCTTTTCTGGTGCATATTCAGACTGGGTCCCTTCTGTCCACTGTGAATTTTCTTTTTTCCATTTTTCTCTACTTGTGCAATTCAGTGCCTGAGATTTTGAGAGTGTTGTTCCTGCCAGGCACTTAAGTAGACATTGGGGATTTGCCAGTAAACAGCGCTGTCGCTTCCCTTGTGGTGTTGAAGGACTGTATTAAATAAATCATAATGAGGGGGAAATGCAGGGTGATGAGTGGTGTAAAACAAGGTTTTGAAGCTGGTCGAGGGTGACAGCAAAGCTCCTAAAAAGTTACCTCTAAGCCAAGAATGGCAGGACGAGCTGGCTTTAAGACAGAGAATACCAGGGGCAGTGGGCTGGGGACAGTGTCCCAGTCAGAGGAAACATCATGAGCAAAGCCTGGATTCAAGAGACGCAGTGTCACCGCCAAGGAGACCTCTGAGTCTTTGTCCCTCAAGACTTGAACTGTCCCATGCCCAGCCTTAGGGGAAGCAGTTCTCTCTTCTGAGACATTTGGTATCATGATAATAAGGTGCCTGGAGTAGCAGGGACCCCCATGTGGAACCAGAAAATGAAGCTGACATGGAAGAAGGCAGGACTGAGAGAAAGGGGATGACCTGATCTAGGTGTGCTTGAAGCCAAATCCACCCTACACGGGGGTCCAGTGTATCGTGGCTTCAGAGCCTTTTTTGTCCAACGGGCACGGCCCTACTCAGATGGACTCTCTTCATAGGAACTTACTTCGCAGGCGTGTGGCTGCTGTTTGCTCGGGCTTTGGCTCCTAAGTGCACGGTCAAGGAGATACTCAGCTTAAAGTCTTTTCTTTTCAACACAAGTCCAATTCCTGGCACACAGCAGGGCCTCCATGTCATTGCTGTTGCTGTTGCTAAGATGAAATGGTGATACAGAAACTAGGAGTGTATGATCCATATCAGAATGTGAAACAGGAAAGCAGCAGCCATCGAGCTCTTGGTAATGTCAGAAAATGCCGTGGAAGCTTTGTTTATTGCTCTTCTCTCCTCCTTGCAGGAGTCGTGGGGCTTTTTCTCAGCTGGGTGGGAAGGGATAGAGTAGTGAGTGTGGGTATCTGCCTAAATACTCTCTAGGTTATTTAATCTATTTGTCTTTTGTCTCATTTCACCAAAAGTCAACTTGGAGAAAGGAGAGGGAAGGATCTGGAAGTCCAAGGCTCCAGTATGGAGGGTCCAGTTACCTGACATCGCTGCTCTCCCCGGGGCCCCTCCTGACCAGCTTATTACCTGCTTCATGGCCATCTCTCACCTGTGTACCACGGAGTCCCCTCCAGCCCTGTGGCCTGGCTCCCGCACCACCTGCATTCCGCACACCACACGCAGAGGGGCGGTAAGGGCCTAGAGTTCAGTGTGAGACTGTTTGACTTCCAGTTCCAGGTGAACTGTTTTGAGCTCTGTGACCAAAAGCAGGCTCTAGGTCTCAGTCTTCCTGTCTGTAAAAGGGGTAAAGTAATAACATCTACTACACTGCACTTTTTGTTTTAATTCTTTTGAAGGATAACATACGTTAGCATACACACAGTAAGCGTACAGTCGACACATCTTCACAAACTGAGCACACTCAGGCAGCCAGCATCTCCATCAACAACCAGAAGGTTCCCGAGACCTCATTCCCTCCCCCACTGCAGGCCAGGGCTGTGTTAAGAATAAATGAGCTCATATTTGTAAAGTCCTTAGAACAGTGCCTGGCATATAGTAATCACTTTATCAGAGTTTGTCAGAAAATAATTAGGAGGGCACTTTGGCTTCCGGGAGCTGTGGCGCTGGCCTCGCTTTAATGGAAGTGGGGTTATCCTGCGAGTTTAGGCTTCCCTCTCCATTCAGTGCTGCAGGCACGATGAGTTAAGTCTTCAAAATAATCAATTATTTCCTTATCACAGAGAACCAGATGGTGCATTACACAGCCAACAGCTCCCGTGGAATGCCAACAATTTTGCTTCAATGAGAAAAGAAATATGCAATTAGGTTGCTGTCACCACAACAAAGGACCAGGTGCATGGCAGCCAGGGCCTCCCATGAGGAGACTGCGCAGCCTGGGCCCAGGTTAGGGGGCCAGAGTCGGGGGTCTAGGGTTGAGGTGGGGAGGGGGTCCTGAATGTGGCTTCTTTTGTTACCTGCACATTGCGAGACACAAGGAAAACTGGTCTGAGGAAGTTTCTGTAGGAATGGCCAGCGTGAATTGAAGCAGGGTTGGCTGGGTCAGCTCATGAGCACCCAACTCCACACACAATGTTTTAAATCTCACAAACAGAAGAAATGGCTCTATGCCTTATGGTGACTTTACTGTACTTTTATTCAACCTAGAATACATCTATGTTCCTTCTCTTGTCTTTATGACACAAAGACCAAAAAAAAAAAGACAAAACATCAAACAATCAAATTAAACCATTTAGAAGGAGAAAAATGTTGGCTAACAACCTATTTCCTGGAACACATTAAATATAGGGAAAAAGTAGGTTTTCTGTCCTACCATTGCTTGGGGCCACCTATAGAGAGATAAAGACACAGGGAAGCCCGGCAGGCTTGGCTCAGCGGTTGAGCATCGACCTAGGATCCCGGAGATGGTGGTTTGATTCCTGGTCAGGGCACATGCCCGGGTTGCGGGCTTGATCCCCAGCTGATCAATGACTCTCTCACCATTGATGTTTCAGCTCTCTCTCCCTCTTCCTTCCTCTCTCTGAAATCAATAAAGATATATTTAAAAAAAAAAAAAAAGACACAGGGAAGAAAGTAGAAGATGACCTGAAGACATTTGCCAGTGGGGTGGACTAGGGGGCAGGAGGCAGCCAGCTCCTGGACTTGTTTGTGCGTCCCCTCTTACTGGAAGGCATGTTAATATTTTGGAGGGAGATGTCCTGCACAGTAATGGCATTAAGGAAAACAGCCAAACAACAATTTCAGAAACTTTGTAGCGTTCTCCTGGTTGCAAAGAGATCCTTTTTCATTCCTAAAACCTGATTTCTCTAGACGGTGCCTTTCAATCCTGACTGCACCTGGTGTGGGGGGTGTCAAACCTAATCCCCCCACACAGTCCATACTAATTATGTCAGTCCCCTGGGGGTGAGAGCCAGGTGGCTCTAACACAGGCTAAAGTTGAGAACTGCTGCTCTATGCACTAGGTAAGATTACCCTCACTTGACAGCTGGAGAAACTAAAGCTTGGGAGAGTAATTACTTTATCTTAAATCCTACAGTCAGTTGTGGAGGTAGGATTTGACCCCTGAGCTGTCTGTCTGGCTTCAGAGTC
Organism: Miniopterus schreibersii; assembly: GCF_964146895.1. Classification (NCBI taxonomy): domain Eukaryota; kingdom Metazoa; phylum Chordata; class Mammalia; order Chiroptera; family Miniopteridae; genus Miniopterus; species Miniopterus schreibersii. The sequence continues at coordinate 65,876,623 of NC_138110.1, forward strand.
CATTTTCTTTCTTTTTTTAAAAATTATTTTTAAAATTTATGTATTTATTTTTGTATCTTAGTGGTTTTTTAAAAATTTATCTTTATTGTTGAGAGTATTACAGGTGTCCCATTTTTCCCCCCAATTGACCCCTCCACCTCGCTCCCACCCCCTCCCCAGACCTTCATCCCACTATTGGCTGTGTCCATGGGTTATGCATATATGCATATAACTTCCTTGGTTAATCTCTCCCCACCCTCCAGCCCCCTTCACTCTTCCCTCTGAAATATGATCATTTGTTGCATGCATCAATATCTCTGGATCTATTTAGTTTATCAGATTCTTTTGTTCATTAGCTGCTTCTTAAAGAAGACCCTTCAACATTTCCTGTAGTGCTGGTCTGGTGGTGATGAACTCCTTTAGCTTTTTCTTATCTGTGAAGCTTTTTATCTGACCTTCTATTCTAAATGATAGCTTTGCTGGGTAGAGCAATCTTGGTTGTAGTTCCATGTTTTTCATCACTTTGAAAACCCCCTTCTGGCCTGCAAAGTTGCTGTTGAGAAATCAGCTGACAGTCATATGGGAGCTCCCATGTAGGTAACTAACTGCTTTTCTCTTGCTGCTTTTAAGATTCTCTCTTTGTCTTTAACATTTGGCATTTTAATTATGATGTGTCTTGCTGTGGGCCTCTTTGGGTTCCTCTTGTTTGGGACCCTCTGTGCTTCCTGGACTTGTAAGTCTATTTCTTTCCCCAGGCAGGGAAAGTTTTCTGTCATTATTTTTTCCAATAGGTTTTTAATTCCTTTTCTTTCCCTTCTGGCACCCCAATAATATGAATGTTGGGCCTCTTGAAGTTGTCCTAGAGATTCCTTGTACTATCTTTATATTTCTGGATTCCTTTTTCTTTTTGCTCTTCTGGTTGGGTGTTTTTTGTTTCCTCATGTTCCAAATTGCTGATTTGATTCTCAGTGTCCTCTACTGTTGATTCCCTGTAAATTATTCTTCATTTCAGTTCATGTAGCCTTCATTTCAAATTGGTACTTTATTATGTCATCAATGGTCTCACTTGTTTTCTTAATAGTCTTACTAATATTCTTGAGCATCCTTATAACCATAATTCTGAACTCTGTACCTAGTAGCTTGCTTGGTTCTATTTCATTTAGTTCCTTTTCTGGAGATTTCTTCTGTTCTTTCCTTTGTGACATGTTTCTTTGCCTCCACATTTTGGCTTCTTGCAGGTATTTGTTTCTATGTATTAGGTAGAGCTGCTATGTCTCCTGGAATTTGTAGAGTGGCTTTGTGTAGTAGGTGTCCTGTGGGATCCAGTGGCTCAGCCTCCCCAGTCACTGAGCTGGGCCTTCTAGGTGCTCCCCGTGTGGGCTGTGTGCACTGTCCTGTGGTGGTTGAGCCTTGGTTGCTGTTGGTGTCACTGGGAGGAATTGATCCCCTGGCCAATAAGCTGTGAGGACCAGCTGCACCTACAGCCAAAGAGCTGCTGTGCTGGAGACACCCCCTATGGAGCAGGATTTACTTCAGTGGGGCTTTGGTGTTCACCAAGTGTGCCCCTTGAGTGTCTCTTGTGGATGTGGTAGGGTTGTAATCCAGTGTGGTCAAGTCTGACCACCGGGTGCACTGTCTCTGGGGCCTCCCGGGAGGTACAAAGTCAGCCTCTGCCAGTGCTTTGCCCACGGCCAGCCAGCATGAGCTACACAGCAAACCTTAGTTGGCTGCTACTTGTCCTGGGCTTGGAGGTGTCCAGCAGAGGCCAAGCTATGAGCCAATGCAGGCTGTCGCTAGTGCCAGGCCTGGGGCTGGTTATCAAGCCGTGTGGGGCCCGCTGCTGCTTGTTTGAGAGATTTTAGGAAAGTCCTAAGCATGAGGCTCCAGAGGCCACTTGCACAGAAAAGCCCCTGGAAATGGCCTGGATGAGCTGCAGGTGGGAGGGCCGGGGCTAACGGTGCGAGTCAGGTGCTGGCGATTCAAATATGGCGCCTGCCCGCCGGCTGTGTGCGGGGAGGACTCGCCAAAGGAGCCATGGCCTCCGCCAGCCCTTCTGCCTGGGAGGAAGCCGCCCCTCCAGCTCTCGCCCGGATCTCAGGCAGGTTAGTTCCCCCCTGAGTGTCTCGGGTCCTTTCAGGCTGCTCCCAGCGCTGGGCTCAGAGGGAGCGTCCAAGTGAGTCCGTGCCGGGCCCTTTAAGAGGAGAGCCTGGGGCTCCCGCAGCCTCCGCGACCCTCAGGGACAGTCCCTGCTGGTTTCATAGCCCCAAGTTCTGGGGACGTGTCTTCCCAGCCCTGGAGCCCTGGGCTGGGGGCCTGTTGTGGGGCTGGGACCCCTCCCTCCTCCGGGAAACCCCCACCGGCGAGATTCCCTCCCGGGTTTACCCCTCCGCACCGGGGGTGGGCCCGGCCACATCTCCCTGATCCAGCCCCGATCCGCCCGCATTTCTGCCCCTCCTACCGGTCTTGGTGCCTCTTCAGCTCCCTGGTTGTCGGGCTTCTGTTCAGCCAGATTTCAGGAGGTTCTGAGTGATGGTGGTTCTGTATTTTAGCTGTAATTTTGATGTGGTTGCGGGAGGCGGCGGCTCCGCGGTTCCCTGCGCCGCCGTCTTGTTCTCTTTCCCAGAGTCCGTTTTCTTAACCACTGCTCTGTGGCCTCCCACCGAGATGATACCATCTTGCAATCTATTATTGTTGTTAACTGAGGAAAGAAGACCCACACACATTAAACCATCAGAAAACAGCCAGAGCCCACAGATGCCTCAGCACTTAGACTCTCAGGATGATTTATGACCCTTTGGCACTAGGAGGGTAGGAAGCTCTCCCTGGGGCTGGAGGTGGCGACTGCTCCCTCTGTCCTAGCGTATGCCATGAAACTGACCTTGCACACCATTGGTCCCCTGGCTCTCCCATAAATGCTGATCGGTCGGAGTACTTTCTCTCGGATTGAGGTTTTAAGTGTAAGAGGAAACCAGGTGCATTAAATCAGTGTAATTAGCCCTGAAATGCTTGGGATTGAGGATGTGGACTCCCAGAGGGTGAGAGACTCTCCAAGGCTTTATCAAACTGGAATTGTAAAGCCCTCGGCTGGACAGCAGCCAAACATCTGCCCCTTTCTGCTGGGAAGCAAGGGATTCCTAAGGGACGGATTATGCTGGCAATGGCTGGGTTTATTCCCCCATCCGGGAATTCATTAATGAGGGCTTAGCTTCAAAAGCAGATAACAAGCTAATCAAAAGGGGAAGGGAAGCCCTGAAGCTTGTGGTGCCTAATGAGTAGTGCCGGGGAGAGCAGGTGAGGAGGTAGGAGAGTTGGAGTGATGGGTGTCTTCGACATTGTGGTGGCTGACCACTGGCTTTGAACTAGAGTCAATAAGAAATCCCAGGATAAGAGTATAATTTAAAGTCAGTAATGGCACAACTCTTTTATGCCAGCCTCCTCTCTCAGTCTTCTTGCCCCAGCACCATCTCATTATTCCAGAGATGGAGGCACTGCCCACCAAGAATGCCCCCTGGGCCCAAGGCCAAGCCAGCTGGCTGAGCAGGGCAGGGAGGGGAAGGGGCTTGTATGAGAGGCCTCCCCTGGCCCACACGCTCTCTCAGAACACAAAAAATGCATTTTTACACTCAAGAACCACACTTTCACTTTATGCTTGAAAATACGTATTTGGGGTGTTACAAAATGAAATTTTGTTCTGTGTTTGGCTTCATAAGTGATGCACATTGGGAAGAAACAGTGACTACAATCGTGCTAGGTTTCCTTTCTCCCCTATGTGAAATCCTGCTGCTTTCCAATGTCCAAGTACTGGCTCAAACATTTCCCCCTGCTCAGTACCTCTCCCAGGCCTCTCTTCTGTTCAAAGAGGAAGGAGGCCTCAAAGACTTGCCCAAATGTGACCCTTGTGGCTCTTCTCTGGTTGCGACTCTCCTGTGAGTAACAGTTTGGAAGCAGTTTGAATACTGATATGGCACCAAGTCGATCACCCACCTGGCCTCTCTATTCCCGGGTGTCCAGCCACGATGGACACCTTTCCTTCTGGCAGTTCCTCTCTCTTCTACCCTTTTGTCTCTTCATCTTTCCCAAAGACTCAAACTCTTCTCTCCCTTCCAGCATGAAGAACCATTAAGTTCCCACCCCAACTTGGGTCTTACTAATTCTGCAGCTTTTGATGGCCTCGGATGTGAATTGGAAGTACCTTGTCTCTGCTGGGTGCAGGAACTCAAAGTTCCTAGGTGGGAAAGAGAGGTTGTGAGGTGTGTGACACCTCCACTCCAGGTAGAAAACTTTCCCTTTTTCATAGGATCCTAAAACTCAGATATAACCTCCATTGCTAGAGGTAGTTTCTTGCTGGCAACCCTCAGCAGATGGGCATAGTAGAGTTACCTACCCACCTCCACAATTACATTACAAAATCCTCTCTCCATAGCTTGATTAGGAAAATCTCTATGCAAAATTACTCCTTCCTAAGGTATAGACGTTTTCCCCTGGCTGGGAGACAGGGTGGCGAATCAGACGGACTTCTCGGGAAGGTGTTCTCACTATGTGTAGAATGTCTTTCATTTATAAAGCCCCTGCACTGCTCTCTCTTCTCTAAGCCAGTGGTTCCCAGCCTGGCTACCCCACTGAAATCACCTGGGGAGCTTGTAGGAATCCTGGCGCCCAGGCCGTAGCCCAGACCTTTTGCATCTGAAAGTTTGCAATGGGACCAGGAATCGGTACCTTTTTTATGACAGTAGTTTTAAATTTTGGCTGCACATTTAGAATCTCTTGGGAGGCTTAAAAAAATACTAATGCCTTGTCCCACCCCAAGAGATTCTGATTAATGGGTCTGGGATGCAGCCTGGGAAAAGGGGATTCAAAAATTTCTCCAAGTGAATCTAATACATGGCCAAGGTTAAAAACCAATGCTCTGACCACTTTCTTTTTCCAAATTTTCCAGACTAGGGGCCAGCTGAGAGAAACCCTTTTGCTGATAACTCAAAACAAAATACCAGTGATCTCCTGGTTGGCCTATTCACACTACCCCTCTTTTTCCACAATAACTTACACCCTGAGTCTACAGGCAGTATGCAGTTGTTGGGCAAAAAGCCTGCAGTCTGACTTTATTCTACCAGCATCCCCTCTTCTTGAGCTCCAGCCTCCTGCTCTGAGCCACAATAAAACCATGAACAACAAATAAGAACAACCTGACCCTGCCAGCGTGGCTCAGCTGTTGGGCATCGACCTAGGATCCAGGAGATCGTGGTTTGATTCCCAAAGTATCTATTAACTAGCCCTGGCCAGTGTGGCTCAGTGGGTAGAGCACTGGCCTGCACACTGAAGGGTCACGGGTTCCCTTCCCAGTCAAGTCTCCATCCCTAGCCTTGGTCGGAGCACATGCAGGAGGCAACCAATCGATGTGTCTATTTCACATCAATGTTTATCTTTCTTTCTTTCTTTCTTTCTTTCTTTCTTTCTTTCTTTCTTTCTTTCTTTCTTTCTTTCTTTTTATTTCTCTCTCTCTCTCTCTCTCTCTCTCTCTCTCTCTCTCTCTCTCTCTCTCTCTCTCTCTCTTCCCTCCCTTCCACATTCTCTAAAATTCATGGAAAAAATATCCTCAGGTGAGGATTAACAACAACAAAATATTTATTGACTAATGAACCAAGATATTGGCTCTGGAGTAAGCAGAGCCAATCGATAAGGCACGATTCCTGCCTTAAACCTTCCTTGACTCAGAATCATTTAAGAAATCACGTAGCTGACAGGTCTGCCTGTGCATTGTGATGAAAAGACGTGGTGGTGCTGCCAAAGCTTGTGCTGAAACGGATCACATGGCTTCCTTCCCTTCACTAACCTTGACTGCTCATGAGTGATCGTGATAAAGCGGCTAAAAAGGCAAGCAGTGGAAAATAGGACTGAGTTACAAAAGCATGGAGAATCCCGAGGGATCAGTTACATCTCCAGCATAATCACCAATTGATTCCGGACCTAAAAGAAGGGAATCCCATATGCCCAACCTTCTGTCACTTGGGGAACAGATCTCTTTATATGTCTACCTGGTGGATCAAGCCAATTAGAGTGTAAGGTTTGAGACCTACTCTGGGGAGGCCTCTCCATACTGGCTTGTTGCAAATTGCCTAGCAGGAAAGAGGTGGGCATCGGCTTCTGTGACTGTCCCACATCCCAGCACTCCCACTGTGTAGGACACGTGTGTCAGCCTTTGCAAGAGTCTACCACTGTATGGATCAACAAGACAGAGTCCTAAAGTAGGCTACAGTCTAAACCAAATTCCCTGATGCCAGGACCATGGCTCCTTTGTTTACAGCTGAATCCCACACCTCCTAGCATAGTAGGCACTCGATGGGACCTACTGGTGTTCATTAGACACCATTTCTTACTCTCTCAGTCACCCATTACTCTCTAGGAAGGCTCAGGGTTGCTTGTGAAGTAAATCATACCCCAGTGGGGAAAAGAAGACCCCGACGATGGTACTGACTTTGTCTCTAACCTCATGGCCTTAGTCAAGTGATCTGAACTCTCTGTGCTCAGCTTTCTCCTCTGGACCTTGTATCTCCTCCATTCTGTCTACCTTACAAAGTGTTTTGGTAATCAAGTGGATTAAAGAAATATGAAAGTACTCAATTACATTTATTGTTGGGTTCACAGAGTCTTATTCATAGCAGGTCCTCATAATATTTTTAAGAATGAGTAAAGTGATCTCCAAATCCCTGTCTTAAGCTCTTTCAGTACTAGGCATATTGTTTTGTTTTTTCTTGGGACCAGATTTAGGGTGAGAGGAGCCAAAGTCCGTGGACATTCTCAAATTTTGATTCCTGTAGTTACCATATCTACTCAGTGATCTGATTATAGATGCCTACTCACTGATACTCCTCACCTTCCAATACCTCAACACATGGAATATCCCTTTTTCCATGCTTTTTTCAGGGACACTCCCTTCACCTGGAGTGCCCTTCCTTCTCTTCCCAGCATAGCTGAATTCTGCATGTCCTACAAGCCTCTTCAAGCCATCCCCAAAGGTGGCCTCTCCCTCCTCTGAATGTCAATGTTGCTTTATATAATTGTAACTTCAGTGTGTGAGTGCCTTATCCATCCAATCAAACTGTAGGCTCTATGAAGATGAAAAACATGTCTTACCCTTCTTTGGAGCCTGCCTAGTGAGAATCACATGCTCACATATGTGGAAATTATAAAACTCCCAGTTTCCAATGGACCTTAGTTGGCACATTTGGATAATCATAAGACATCCAAGATAATTTTGCCTAGATAATTTTGCAGATAAATAGGAGTGATTATAAGCTGTATGTATAATCTCCAAAGTGAATCTCAGGGTAGGGGAACCAATTAACTTGTGCCAGCAAAAAGAAGTCAAGGAATCAGTGCCGTTAAACAACCATGCTTCTTAATGTACCCCAAGGATGTGAATGTGGTTCTCCAAACAGTTGTCCAGCACCTTGACTGTCAGGGAGACTCAGCGAGAACCCCGAGCTGGAGCTGTCCCCAGCTGTGGTGCTGAAAGGTTAACTTTGAACTTGTGCTAACCAGAGATTCTGGAAACACTGGAGAGCCTAACAATGAATAAGAGCGGTTTTTGAGAAGGTCCTCTTTGGGCTGTCCTTCAGGCCTCTCAAACTTTACCCTCCAAAACAAAATTCATTTTCTTCTAGACATCCTGTTCTCCCTTCGATGCTTCTAAGTCTTGGGAGCCATGTTTCTTAAATGCTTTTAAAAGCACCTTTTTCTTTCCAGTCCCATCACCACTGCAATAATTTCCTAACTGGTTTCTCTCAAATACCTTGCTACTCAGTGGCTGCCATTAACCACTCCCATCCCCAATGCCTATAGAATTTAATTCAAGGTCATTAGAGTGGGAGCAGGTGCAGCAAGGTACTCCAGAACTTTGACAGTTAAACTATAAATATCAACTCATAATAGATGAGAATAATATATATGAAAATCTTCTTAAAGGTAAAGTATTTCTAAGATCAGAAACAAGAGTAGCAAAACCTGTCTGTATGAGCCAGAACAAGCTCAGGCAGAGTGAAGGTCATGTCCCTGTTTAAAGAAGGCTTATGAAGAAAATATGTTATCCACAAGGGGTGGGGAGGTACCATCTATAGATAATAGAAAATCGAGTTTGTGACAAAGAACTGGCAATGTTGGCTTGAGCATTGCTCAGAATACCTGTCTGCTTGTCACAGATGCATCTCTGCTGGGTAATTAGGATGTCTGGTTATTCTCAGTGGGCTCCTCTACCCAGCTGTGGCCTTGGGAGGCTGGCCTGAGTGGACCCGACCCATGGGTTCCCTTGCCCTTTGGCTACGCCTTGGGGTTAGTTAATAGAGAACATAGTCCGGAGACCAGAGGGAGATAGGAGAGTGAGGTGGGATTATTGATTCCTCCAGCTCCACCCCATGCTTGTGGTCCTGACTTAAGGCCACAGCTTCTGCTGTGGCTTTGCCACTCCCCTCCCTCATTCCGCCTGGCCTGCAGGCAGCAACAGTAGTACTGCACTGTTCCTCAAGTTACCCAATTTAAGTGTGCCATCTGTTTCCTGCTGGTTCCCTGATCAGTGCCTGATATCATTAAGCATTCAAATCATAACTCCCTCGCCCCAATCTCATCTTCACCCAAATTATTCTGTTTATAAATTGGCTTCACATGTGAATTCATCTATAAGGAGAGAATGTACTGGTCATGTTGACACAAGCATTCTGTTCTGTCTGGCATTTACAGTTCTCATTGTTAATTAAGAAATTGGCATTCTGATTTTATACCTTTTCATTAAATTAGTTTTGTTAGTGTAATTCAGTCTGCCTGGGATTGATGAACCTGAGGTGCTGCCAAAATCAAAGGTCTGGGCTCAGTCCACTCAGATGATATTACCCCTGGAAGCCTCTGGTGACCATCCACTTCCACCCCCACCCCAAGCTACTCAGTGCTTACAGTTCCTCAACCATGTCATGCTTCATGCCTCTGGGATTTTATCCAGGCTGTTCTCTCTTTCCCTGAAATTCACCCTTTCATCTCCTGGGTCATTCCTCCAAAGCACTGTTCAGGCATCACTTCCTCTGTGGGCTCTTATTCATCTTTTCTAGAAACAATCTGTTTAGCAGTTACTTACTGAGTACCTTTGTACTGGGAACTCTGAGATGTCCTGGGGACATGGGAGTGACTCAGAAAGTTCATGCTTTGTAGTTTCACAGATGAGATGATGTAAAAAATCCTATCTAAATGACAGGTAAGACATCTGACAGTCACATGCATAGACTGCTATGGAGACTTGAAGGTGGGGGCAATGGTGGGCAGGTGTCAGGAAAAGGCTACCTGTAAGAGATGGTATTTGACTTTGTTAATGAGTGAATGGACCAGGCAAAGATCATAAGGAATACAAGGCTTTCTGGGATTTCAGAGCAAAGGGTGTCTGGGGTCTGTGAAGCTTATAACTGCTTTCTGAGTGGCCGCTTAACTATAGATGCCACATCCAGGACATCAGCTGTCCCACTCAGATCTCAGCTGGCCTCTGTGTATTGGCCCTCAGGTGGTTTGTATCTTCACAGCAGGCTGAGACTCCTTAGTTCAAAAGCACACAGGCACCAAACTCAAAATTTTACATATCCAATTATTTTTAAAATAGCCCAAACAAGCAGGTTTTTAGCTCTCCTGTGAAACTACGGCCAGCATCTGCTGGCCATCGGTAAGACGGAGCCTTATGGTTATAAGACTCCAAGCTGCTCCTGCCCCTGAGCTCTCTGACCCAGAGACTCCCACCGTGTTGCTGAGTGACATCACCCAGGCAATAAGCCCCCTCACCAATCCCCTCTCCCTTGAGACTTCCCTTACCTCCTGTCTTTCTAGATGGCGGTCCCTGTGCCGTAGCCTCTGGACAGTCTTGTGCTATGAGTGACTTCCGCTCCCATGCGACCACGTCCAAGAGCTGTGTGTTGCTGCCTTTGGTACTCACATTTTTTCCCCTTGATCAGCCCCCAAATTCCTCAAACCCCCTCTAAGCCCACACTGGATGCTGACGGGCTCACCTCATCAGAGCCCTTCTTGGGGGAATTTTAATCTGACAGCGGAGAGATAAGGAGCAGTTGGCTGCAGGGAGCAGAAACAGAAGGTCATGCAGAGAAAAGGAGACGGGAAGCAGGAGCCCCGAGGCAGCAGGAGCTGTGAAGCAGAGGGAAGGGCAGAGTGCTTAGTGTCAGCAAAAGACAAACAGATCGGACGGGAGTGACCGTAATGAGGAAACACCAGGTAGAAAGCTACGGGTACGTATAGCCGGCTGGGGGGGAACAAAACAGTACAGCAGTGCCCAACTGGCAGTTTCAGTTCCCAGCCACGTTCTGGTCTCCACAAGTCCGGACAGTGTCCTGATTCCAGTCCTGCCATGAGGACATGCCACGCAGTGTAAATTCCATTCTGATAGACAGCAACACCTTTCCCAAGGGAACCCTAGCATGTCTTTATTCTTCACATCCAAAAGAGCCAGCTCCCCCACACACTAGAGAAGACCGTGGACAAGGTCTGGGGTGGGGACCTGCGGTGTTTTGGGAAATCCCAAGCAAGTTGATATTTCTAGATAAGACAGTGCAAGCTGGAGAATTAGTGGAAATGAGGTTGGAGAGGTGAGTTCAGGTCGTGGAGCCCTCGTGTGTGCTCTCTGAGAGCCCTTGGCATCTTTCTGCACGGAGCCAGTGGACTTTCAAAGGCAGTAGTAATGGATCAGATTCACGTTTTCATTGCGTGGCTCTGGCAACGGTGTAGGAGGCGTTTGAGATGGGCAAGGCTGGAGGGAGCTAGCCGTCAGGGCAGGAAATGAAGAGAATGCATAGCAGGAATGGAGAGGAAGGAACATACTCAATAGATGCTCAAGAGGTTAAAGCGACAAGAGTTGGTGACCTATTAGGGTGAAAGAAAGAAAGAAAAATGTGTGATGGGCGATTCCCATTTTTCAGATTTTGGCACTGGATGAATGGGGTGCCATCGACTGAGACGGAAGAGCAAACTGAGGCGGGGAAGGGAGGAGGGAGAGGAAAAAGTTGTGTTTGAGGAATGCATGGGACATCCAGATGGAGGAACCTCAATGCACCTGGGCTTCAGGGCCAGTCCTGGGTCCCACCTCAGCAGCGGCCACCATCGCCCAGACTCATCCCTGTTCTGTTGAGTCTGCTCCCTAAAATGGACCAATCATCCAAACCCCCTCCCTGTCCCAAAGCCTTCCTCTGTCTTCTGGTATGCTAGCAAACTTTCCTGTCATCAGGAGTATCTCAAAGCCATTACTTCTTTCTGGATTTAAATAAGCTCTCCCTCAAGGATTCTCTTTCCCTCTCAGCTCTCTCAAGTGGAGGCTGGGTTTTATTTCTCTATTTTCCCCTCACAGCACAGGTTCTGCAGGGCCAGGAAGTGGAATTGAGGCTCTTCTCCATTCCCGTTTCCACATACCAACAGCTTCTTCTGGAAAGCCCTTGTTTCTTTGGGGATCACTCGGTTTCCTCTCACCTCTTCATCGTTGTTATAACTCACTAACATCTTCATCACTTTCATTTGCCAAAGAAGGTGAGTTTTGTTTTCATGGCCTTCTCCCTTCATTCTGGATGATTTCCTTTGCCCTATGAACGTATCATCTACCACCCTGAACCCTCTGTTTCTTGATTTAATCGCCCCCAAAGACTTCTCCTTTTCAACTTGGACACCCATTCCTACGACATCCAGACCCTGCGTCATGACTTCTGGAGTGGCAACTTCATTCTGTTCTCTAACCACCACCTCCTGCCAAAGACTCCACTGAAACTCTCTCTTGACCTTATTGAAACCTTCCAGCTTTTAGCCTTCACCTTTTATTGCTATCCAGGGCTATTGCATACAATGCCAGGTTAATTTGTGGGAAAGGCTAAAAGTATGGGGATGTATTCACTTTTTAAAAATGAATCCATATTCCAGAGTTCATCTTGGTTGTTGGGGAAGGGAAGTGTGGGCACTGCAGGGAGATGGACATCACAAATGGGTGGTTTCCACCACAACTGTGGCAGGAAAGCAGGACAAATGGTGAAATCCATCCCTTATATAATTCTCTTATCACTTATTGTCTGCCTGCCTGCAATGTTTTTTGGCTCAATCACTTGGCACTAATTATATACTCTAATTTTTTACATCTGTTTGTCTGGAGCCTGGTCATAGAAAGCCCCCTAGGCCTTCAGATATAATCTTTTCCTGCAAGGTCTTGAGCAAATTATTTAACTGCACCTGAAAATGTAAATAATAGTCCTGACCTCATTAAATTGTTATAAATATTAGTGAGTTTTAATGGGGCAGGGCCACATTACTTATTTTGGAAGGATTAAGTGAGCTCACTTTGTTGTAGGGACAGTTTGGTGCAAAAAACTTAAATTCCAGCTGAGCTAATTTAATTCCAGTGATGTCCCTGAATGGGACGGGCATCTCACAAAGTTCACAGCAAGAAGACGGTCCATGAGGACAGAGGAAGGGATATGAGATGCCCTGAAACAGGAGAAGGGAGGCGGCTCCGTAAACACATCAAAGTCAATTCTTCATAAGTGGTTTGAGGTTGGTGCCTTTTGCTAATACTTGTGGGAACACGATGGAGCAGTAGCAGAAATAACTCACTTGTAGTCAATGGCTCCTTACTAAAGCTGAATCTTATGCCCATTTTTGAAAGAATCATGAACATTATTCATAGACCTCTAGAGAGCAGATTAGGATATTAGGAAATGTAACAGAAAGCAGAAAAAACGTTTAACTGAGACATGCAAACTTTAGGTGCATTAGTGCTATGGCAACCAGCCAGATTATTCCAATTACGTCCCTAATTGGGTCCATAAATAATTTATAACCCACCATTTGTGTCTGGGGCAAAGGATTTCTCACAGCAAATGCTTAAGTAGCTGTTAAGGTCCTAATGATTTCCGATTCTGAATTCATCAGAACTCCTGTAGGCTGTGATCCCATGGCCTTTCTTGAAGTCATTTGGTGGGGATCACTCAAGAGTGGAGAGGAATCGCTTTCAGTGTCTCATTGGAACAGGCTGTCAGAGAAGCAATAAGCTTACCTCTTTTTGCTGTTAATTTTGCCGTTGGCTTTTAATTAAGGTCAAAAGCCACATCCATGAAAGTCAGAAATAAAACTGAAAGCAAAGCTTCCGGAGTTCCTATGATTAGCACTCAGGTTTCCAAAGCAGAAGGTCATTTCCCCTTTCTAATAGTCTGCACTAGTTTCGGGTGTTTTTATGCTGCCTGGTGATTTTTCACAGCTTTTCTAGGTCATCTTTAAATTTTTTAGTTTGAGTATATTAACATATGTATAATATAGTGGATGAAGTGCACACTTCTTAAGTACAGAGCTCAATAAATGTTTTTGCAAATGGATTCACACATGTGACCGCCACCCAGATTGAGATATGGAACATTCCAGCTCCCCAGAGGCTCCCTCACTGCTTTCCAGGGTGCTTTGCATCTCAGTGGAGACAGCTAAAGAGTGAAGCCCAGCCCGGCCGGGCGTGGCTCAGTGGTTGAGCGTTGACCTAGGATCCAGGCAATCGGGGTTCGATTCCTGGTCAGGGCACATGCCCAGTTGCGGGCTTGATCAATGATTCATCATTGATGTTTCTATCTCTCTCTCTCCCCTCCTTTCCTCTCTCTGAAATCAATAAAGATATATTAAAAAAAAAAAAAAAGCCCAGATGCCTGGATACCATATGATTCGTGTGGGTTCCACTCCCAGGGGACACTGAGGACACTTCCTCAGTGAGATCAGCAGCTATGTGAAGACCATTTTAGAACTCAGGTGCCCTAGGGGGCATTTGATATTGCGATATGTGTTAGCCTGGCCGTGGGGGAAAGGTCTTGTTTGCTTCCTGCCAAAACCATAGAGTCCCTTCTCCTGAGGCCCCGTCCAGGGAAGCCACAGCTCCTCCGTCCAGAAGCCCATTGAATGTTCTGTAATTCCCAGAAGGCACTTGTGTGACCACAAAGGGCAAGTGGCAGCCTGGATGTTTGGTTTGGCCAATGGACACCTGGAGGCCATCTGCCACTGGTCACTTTTGGAGAAGGACAAGGCTAGGGGTCCTGCTTTATCAAGACCTGTGATGCAAGACCTCAGTCCTATGAATGAGTATTCCTACAGGTTTGTGCCTTGTGGGGAGGGGGGAACCTCTCAGTTTCTCCTTTTACACATGGCTTTTGACCCTCTGGGGAGAGGTGGCCAATAGCTCATACTTACTGTACATTTTTTAAGTGCCAGGCACTGTGATGAACACTTCACATCGATAATCTCATTACTCTGTAACTGCATTGGCCAATATTTTCATTTTAGAAACAATGAAACAGAAGGAAGACACAGCTATTAAAAGGTTATCGAGGAGATCGCTTAGCAAGTTATATGATGTCTAATCACCGGGTTGCATACCTGAAACTAATACAGTATTGCATGATCAACTGTCATTGAAAAATAAAAATTATTTAAAGTTTAAAAAAAAAGTGGCCTCAGACTCCAGAACCTGCAGTCCTGCTCCTGGGCCCTGGCACGTCCCCAAATGGCCCACTGCCTCCCACAGAGTTCCTGGGGAGTGCTATTCATTCTCAGGGCTCTCACGCCTACGGGGACTGGCTCTGGGCTAGGGGAGGAAATACAATTCACCTGACTTATGAGTTAATTAAATTCCTGAACCATGGCTGCGAATCAACACTTCGTAAATCAAACCTTTATTTCCCAGAGGCACAGAGTTTTATAAACTGGAGTTCTGTTTCTGGAAATCCATTGATTTCACAAAAATATAAAAATCGATGATAAAAATAAAACACAAAACACACACGACAAAGATTTATTAATTAGAAGAAAGCAAATAATAGAAAACTAATGTTATAAACGTTAAGTTGGGTGGCCTTTTCCACAAGGGCTGGGTTAACTAAGGCAACTTAAAACAGATTTAGAATAGAGATGTCTTCCACCTTTTTGAGTGAAATTTCCCTGGAGCAAAACTAGGCATCCTTTATTGTTTCAAGGACTTGAACTGCGCTCAAAACAGATGCATCTTTCTTAAAACTTCCAGGGCATGAAGGCATCTGAGTCTTCGGAGAGCATTGCTGCTGCTTCAGGCATCTCTTCTGCTGTTAAGTCGTTGGTGGATGACTGCAGTGTGAGATTTCGTCATTACAGTGAGGGTCTTAGGATCAGAAAGGATGTAATGATGGGGATGACAGTTCCTGTGGTGGAGAGTCAGGGATCAGCCTAACTCATCAGCCTGAACTCACAAAGCCTTCAGGGAGCCCCTGTGCCCCGCTCTCTAGAACACCTCCTCCTGGCCGCCCAGGGGTCCAGGATCCTAGGCAGTAGGATTAGAGGTGCAGTAAAGATATTTACAGGGTTAGGGGCAAACTAGTGAGGGAAAGTGGAAGGGGTGGTTCTGGTCAATGGCTATCTTATTTTTGCAGTTTGTCCAGGGCAGTCAGAGCTGAAAAACAAGTACTTCAAAGAATTGACGACAGCCCTGCTCATAGTTTAATGTGCGTGGGAATCACTGTTGTCTCGTTAGAGGCAGATTCTGATTTGCCACCACTCTGAGGTGGGGCTCGAGACTCTGCGTTTCTAACAAGCTCTCAGTTGATGCTGGTGCTGCAGGTCTGAGGCCTACACCTTGAGTAGCAAGAGTTCACAGGTGATGGTCGCGGAGCAGTTGTTGACGTCTTGCCTTTACTTTGTTCAAAGTGTGTCTCTGCCCTAGAAAATGCTTCCCTCGGATCCCTATCCAGAACCACTTAACCTTGGTCATCAGTACTTTCACTCTTGGTAGTTTTATATTTGGTCATATTAATTAGTCAATTCAATTCAATACACACACACACATATATAAAGTTTCTTTATCTTTATTGTTGAGAATATTACAGATGTCCCCTTTTTATCCCCACTGATCCCCTCCACCTCACATCCATCCCACCCCCCAAGGCTTTCCCCATACCAATGTGTGTGTCCATGGGTTATGCTTATAAACATATAAGTTCTTTGATTAATCTCTCCCCACCTCTTTCCCCTCCCCGCCTTCCCTCTGAGATCCCTCAGTCTGTTCCATGCTTCTGTTTCCGGATCCACTTTATTCATCAGTTTATTTTATTTATTATATTCCACATATAAGTGAGATCCTGGGGTACTTGTCTTTCTCTTACTGGCTTATTTCACTTAGCATAATACTTTCTAGTTCCCTCCATGCTATCCCAAAGTATAAGAGATCCTTCCTCTTTACAGCTGCATAGTATTCCATGGTGTAAATGTGCCACAGCTTTTTTATCCGCTTATCTACTGATGGGCACTTGGGCTGTTTCCAGATCTTAGCTATTGTAAATTGCGCTGCTATGAACATAGGAGTGCATAAATTCTTTCTTATTGGTGTTTTGGGTTCCTTAGGCTATATTCCTAGAAGTAGAATCACTGGGTCAAATGGCAGGTCAATTTTTAGTCTTTTGAGGAAACTCCATACTGTTTTCCATAGTGGCTGCACCAGTCTGCATTCCCACCAGCAGTGCACTAGGGTTCCCTTTTCTCCACGCCCTCACCAGCACTTATAGTTCGTTGATTTGTTGATGGAGCCATTCTGACAGGTGTGAGGTGAAATCTCATTGTGGTTTTAATTTGCATCTCTCTGATGATAGCGATGTTGAGCATTTTTTCATATGTCTCTTAGCCATTCGTATTTCCTCTTTGGAGAAGTGTCCATTTAGGTCCTTTGCCCATTTTTTAATTGGATTTTTTTGTCTTCCTTTTGTTAAGTTGTATGAGTTCCTTATATATTTTGGATATTAACCCTTATCTGATGTGTCTTTGGCAAATATGTTCTCCCATACAGTGGGCTCCCTTTTCGTTTTGTGGATGGTTTCTTTTGCTGTGCAGAAGCTTTTTATTTTCATGCAGTCCCATTTGTTTATTTTCTCCTTAGTTTCTCTTGCCCTAGGAGATGTATCAGCAAATATATTGCTACAAGAGATGTCTGAGATTTTGCTGCCTATGTTTTCTTCTAGGATTTTTATGGTTTCGTGTCTTACATGTAAATCTTTTATCGATTTTGAATTTACTTTTGTGTATGGTGTAAGTTGGTGGTCTAGTTTTATTTTTTCGCATGTACCTATCCAATTTTCCCAACACCATTTATTGAAGAGGCTGTCTTTACTCCATTGTATTCTCTTGCCTCCTTTTTCAAATATTAATTGACCATAACAACATGGGTCAATTTCTGGGTTCTCTGTTCTGTTCCACTGATCAGTATGTCTGTTCTTGTGCCAGTACCAGGCTGTTTTGATTACAGTGGCTTTGTAGTATAACTTGATAGTATTGTGATCCCTCCAACTTTGTTCTTCTTTCTCAAGATTGCTGTGGCTATTTGGGGTGTTTTTGGTTCCATATAAATTTTTGAGGTGTTTGTTCTAGGTCTGTAAAATATGCTGTTGGTATTTTAATAGGGATTGCATTGAATTTATAGATTGCTTTGGGTAATATGGACATTTTAATGTTAATTCTTCCAATCCATGAACATGGTATATTTTCCCATTTGTTTATATCCTCCTCTATTTCTTTTTTCAGTGTCCTGTAGTTTTCTAAGTACAGGTCTTTTACTCCCTTGGTTAAGTTTATTCCTAGGTATCTTATTTTTTTAGTTGCAATGGTAAATGGGATTGTTTCTTTAGTTTCTCTTCCTAAGAGTTCATTATTGGTGTATAAAAATGTCATCAATTTCTGGGTGTTAATTTTGTATCCTGCTACCTTGCCGAATTCATTTATTAAATATAGTAGTTTTTTGGTGGAGTCTTTAGAGTTCTGTATGTACAATATCATGTCATCTGCAAATAATCACAGTTTTGTTTCCTCCTTTCTAATTTGGATGCCTTTTATGTTTTCTTTTTGTCTGATTGCTGTGGGACTTCCAGTACTATGTTGAATAAGAGTCGTGAAAGTGGACACCCCTGTCTTGTTTCTGTTCTTAGGGGAAATGGTTTTAGTTTTTGCTCATTGAGTATGATGTTGGATGTAGGTTTATCATACGTGGCCTTTATTATGTTGAGATATAATCCCTCTATCCCACTTTGCTGAGAGTTTTTATCAAAAATGGGTGCTGGATTTTGTTGAGTGCTTTTTCTGCATCTATTGATATGATCATGTGAATTTTTCCTTCATTTTGTTTATGTGATGTATCACATTTATTGATTTGCAGATGTTGTACCAGCCTTGCATCCCTGGAATAAATCCCACTTGGTCATGGTGTATGATCTTTTTAATATATTGCTGGATCTGATTTGCTAATATTTTGTTGAGGATTTTAGCATCTATGTTCATCAGGGATATTGGCCTATAATTTTCTTTCTTTGTAGTGTCTTTATCTGGTTTTGGAATTAGGCTAATGCTAGCCTGCTAAAAAGAGTTTGGAAGTGTTTCTTCCTCTTGGATTTTTTGAAATAGTTTGAGGAAGATAGGTGTTAGTTCTTCTTTGAATGTTTGGTAAAACTCCCCTGTGAAGCCATCCGGACCAAGGCTTTTGTGAGCTGGGAGCCCTTTGATTACTGCTTCAACTTCATCAGAAGTTATTGGCCTATTTAGACTTTCTGACTCTTCCTGATTGAGTTTTGGAAGGTTGTATTTTTCTAGGAATTTATCCATTTCATCCAGGTTGTCCAGCTTGGTTGCATAGTTGTTCATAGTATTTTCTTACAATTCTTTGCATTTCTTTTGGGTCTGTTGTTATTTCAACTCTTTTGTTTCTGATTTTGTTTATTTGGGTCCTCTCTCTTTGTTTCTTGATGAGTCTGGCTAAAGGTTCATCAATCTTGTTTATCTTTTCAAAGAACCAGCTCTTGATTTCATTGACCTTTTGTATTGTTTTTTAGTTTCTATGTCTGCTCTTATCTTTATTATTTCTTTCGTTCTACTTACTCTGGGCTTTTCTTTTTGTTCTCTTTCTAAGTTTTTAAGTTGTAGGGTTAGAGAGTCTATTCAAAGTTTTTCTTGTTTTTTGAGGTAGGCTTGTAATGTTATGAACTTCCCTCTCAGGACTGCTTTCATTGTGACCCATAGATTTGGAGTTGTCGTGTGTTCATTTTCATTTTTTTCCAGGAAGTTTTTAATTTATTTTTTGATCTCTTTGGAAACCCATTCATTGTTTAAAAACATACTTTTCAGCCTCCATGTGTTTAAATATTTTTTAGTGTTTTTATTGTAGTTGATTTCTAATTTCATGCCACTGTGATCCTAGAAGATGCTTGATATGATTTCAGTCTTCTTGAACTTATAGAGACTTGTTTTGTGTCCTAATATGTGATCTATCTTTGAGAATGTCCCGTGTGCACTTGAGAAGAAAGTATATTCTGCACGTTTGGGGTATAATGTTCTGTTAATGTCAGTTAAATCCATCTGATCTGGGTGTCATTTAGGGTCACTGTTTCCTTGTTGATGTTTTGTCTGGAAGACCTATCCAGTGAAGTCAGTGGGGTGTTAAAGTCCCCTAATATGACTGTATTGCTGTCGATCTCTCCCTTAAAGTCCTCTAGAAATTTTTTAATAAGTTTAGGTGCTCCTATATTAGGTGCAAATATGTTTATCAGCTTTATATCCTCTTGCTAGATTGATCCCTTTAGTATTATGTAGTGACCTTTCTTGTCTCTCGTTATGGTCTTCATTTTGAGTCTATTTTGTGCAATATGAGTGTTGCTACCCCAGCTTTTTTTTTCTTTTCATTTCCATTTGCATGGAAAATTTTTTTCCATCCCTTCACTCTCATCCTGTGTGAGTCTTTTGTTCTGAGGTGGGTCTCTTATAGACAGCATATATTTGGATCATGTTTTCTTATCCATTCAGCCACCCTATATCTTTCTATTGGGGCATTTAATCTATTTACATTTAAGTTTATTATTGAAAGATACTTATCTACTGCCATTTTGTTTCTTTATACCTATGTTTCTCATTCTCTTTATTTCTACTTCTAATTATAGCAGTCCTTTTAACATTTCCTGTAATGCTGGTTTTGTAGTGATAAAGTCTTTTAACCTTTTTTTTTCCCCCCTGGGAAGCTCTTTATTTCACCATCCAGCTTGATTGATAATCTTGCTGGATAGAGTAGTTTTGGTTTCAGATCCTTGTTTTGCATTACTTTGAACACTTTATGCCATTCCCTTCTGGCCTGTAGAGTTTCTAATGAGAAGTCAGATGACAGTCTTATGGGGGCTCCTTTGTAGGTAACAGATTGCTTTTCTCTAGCTTCCTTTAAGATTCTCTCTTTGTCTTGGATTCTTGGCGTTTTAATTATGACATGTCTGGGTGTGGGCCTCTTTGGATTCTTCTTGCTTGGGACTCTCTGTGCCTCCTGAACTTGTGTGCCTTTTTCCTTGACCAGGTTAGGGAAGTTTGATGAAGTATTTCATCAAAGAGGTTCTCTAACCCCTGCTTGCTTTCAACCTCCTCTGGCACTCCTATAATATGAATATTGTTACATTTTATGCTGTCCACAGCTCCCTTAGACTGTCCTCCTGTTTTTTAATTGTTTTTTGTTTTGGGGTCTCTGATTGATTTTTTTCTACCCTGTCTTCTAATTCACTGATACAATCCTCAGCTTCCTCTGATCTGCTGTTTATTCCTTCCAGCGTATTCTTTATTTCTGCTATGTCATTCTTCATTTCCTTTAGTTTCTATATCTTTTTTTCATGCTGTTGAGCTTCCTTACAATCAGTGTTCTGAACTCTACATCTGATAGATTTCTTATCTCCATTTCATTTAGCTCTTTTTCTGGAGACTTCTCTTGTTCTTTCATCTGGGGCTTGTTTTTTGGTCTCCCCATTTTAACTACTTTTTTAGGTTTGTTTTTAAGTGTTAGGTAGATCTGCTAGGACTCAGTCTTTTTGGAGGGTCTCTGGTACAGGCCAATGCCAGACGCAGTTTGTGACTGGCCCTGAGTACCCTGTTTGGAGCTATCAACAACCCCAGGCTTGAGGTCTCCACTGCTGGGGCTGGGTGCATTTGGACAGGACCAAGATGCACACCAAAGTCTGCTTTTCTAAGGCCCGAGTCCCAAAACAGATCAGGCAAAGATTCAGCACCCTGAGGTCTGCCTCTGCCTGCAGGCTGATTAATCTGATTCTCTTAATGAGCCTCGGGCCCCAGCGTGGGGCAGCTGATTGATATTCATCTCTAATGGGCGTCAGTCTGTAGAATCTCTAGGGGCTTAGGGCAAGAGGTTTTCTTGCAGGCTGGGCAATTGTTTCCTCCTCAGGCAAAAGCTGCTTGGAAGGTAAATGTCTTCCTCTGCAGTCTGGGTGAATGACTCAGCCCAGGAATCCAGAGGGGTGCCCTCTGAGCTCTATGTCCAGAGCCGGCAGCCACAGATTCTCCTCACACAGCTCCCGTCCACTCTGCCCTCCCTCTGCTGGAGCCCAAGGTGAGTGGCTGCACTCGAAACTGCGCTGGCTCTTTAAGAGGGCGCCTGCTTTTCCAGCCGTCTCTCCCTGGCAGACAGAACCCCGGCTGCTTTCACAGCCAGATGTTCTGTGGGGCCATCTCAGGTCTGGTGCTCTGGGCTGGGGAGCCCCGCCAGGGGTTTAGGCCCGAGTCCTCTGTGGGAACCCCCCACAGCTGAGATCTCCCTCGGGACCTTCAGCTGCTGCCTGTGGGAGCCCGGCCAGCCCTCTCGTGCCTCCGCACTTCCTTCCCCTCTCTATGCGGTCTCCCCTTTTCCTCCTTGGTTATGGGGTGCTGTCCATCTAGTCTTCAGTTGCAGTTGGTTTTTCAGGATGGTTTTTCTATAGTTTAGTTGTAAATCCAGATTGGTCCCGGGAGAGTGGCAGGAAGCTTCCACTCAGTCCACTGCCGGCTTGAATCGTTCCCTCAATTCAATATTTAAGTCTCCCCTGAGTCCAAATAAAAGAAGGCTTTTTAAAGGGGCTCTATTGTAATTCTTAGGTTCCTCTTGCAATATGCCCTCCAGACTCGACCCCTCCTCTGTTTATCCCCAGAAATCTCACTCTGATCATTTTCATTTTGTTCTTTGACTGGAGGTTTCTTGTGCCTAAGAAACCCTTGTTTCAATCTGCCTCTTTCTCCCTTTGTTAACAAAAAACTGATCCCTGCTGGTGAATTTGTGGCATTTTGAGTGCACAGGAAATTTGAAATAAATGAATGAGGTACACAGTGTTGTTCAGATGAAATGCTGGGGTTGGAAAACTATGCTCATAAAAAATAGGTGAGTAAATATGACTTGGGTTGGATAAAACACTGGAAGATTAATCACAAGCATGCATGGCAGCTGACGAAAAATTGACCCAGAGTCAACAAGCCAGATCTAAAATGCCCACTGCTTTGGGAGATGCCCCTGTGATTTCTCATCACAAATGCCTGAGGGGACAGCCAAGTGGGCACTGACCTTCTCCTCCATGTCCCTAGCAAAATTACAGTCCCACCTTGGACATTTGCTAGGCTTGGAGAAAATACAAACAGGCCCTCAGATCATCCAGCTAATATTTAAAGTTTTAAATCAAGCTAATAAGTGAAATAAAATACTCTATCTTCTATATATCTCTATAGTTACTTGGAAGGCCAGGTTCAATGTCAGAATTCTTGTATTCCTTGGATTTCTGAGCCAAAACAGGGTAACTGACCCTGTGCTTGTGGCTCATTTATTTCCCTTCTCTTCTCCTCTCAGCTGCATTCCACACCGAGGGGGCCTTTGCTCCCATGTGTCTGGAACTCCAGCCTGTGGTCTGAGCTCCTTTCCCACCCCTCCTAGCTGCAGCCTTGACTAGGCCTCCAGCCCAGGGGAGTGCACACCTAGGCTGTGGTCTGCCCCTGGAAGGAGGCCCCCAGGACCCACTCAGCTCCCTGGGGGACCAGGTTGTGCTAGAAGGTAGAGGAGGAAGGAATTTCTAGTTCAGGGTCACTATGAAGGGAGACATTGCCAAGGATTCGGGGCCATGACATGGTGCTCCTGGGACATCCCACGGGCCCTGCTCTGTGGGTTGGGCTCTGCTCTGTGAACCATGCCAGACCTCATCTCTTGGGCAAAATCCATATATAGATTTTTGAGTTCTGTTAAAATTGGCAATTAGCTCTTTAGAGAAATCGCTGCCGCGTTTCTGGCATGGAGAACAGCGCAGGGCTGGGGGCAGGAACCTTCCCTGCAGTTTGATTCATTTTCTGTTGGGGAGAAGCACAGCCAGAGTGCAGGCTTCTCCAGGGGCCGATGGCTTAATTGCCACATGCATCTCGTGGGGAGCACTTACTTGGCATCCCAGGCTTGACTCCCTGGCCTTGGAGGCAGCTGACACCTGGAGGGGGCCAGAAGTGTTGGTGGCTGCCACCCAGCAGAGAAGGAGGAATTGGAAACATTCCTCCCTTGTTCCCCTTTAAATCACCTCTTTGTTTTTAAGGACCATGTGATTTGGTGACATTTTAGCCACCAAGGACTCCACCTTAATTGTTCATAAATTGTATCCCTGTACCCAGTGCAGTGTCTGGCACAGGCCAGGGGCTTAGTAATGTTCTTTGGTAAAAATATGCTGGCTCTCAGCTGCCTCTTTGTGAAGGGCCTCACCATCCCTAGTCTCCACTCTCTCCACTCTCCCCTCTTGGTGATTGCATTACGGGTAACAAAGATTCCTCTTTCCCCTGCCCTCTCCAAGGTGGAATTCACTTCCTCACCCCTCTGATGTTGGGCTTGGCCTTGTGACTTATTTTGGTTAATGGCCCGTGAACTGAGGCTTTAGAAGTGATTATATTATCTCACTTATTTTACTTAAGTGCAGTGATGAAAAAGACAACGTCATGGTCTGTTAATTTCCTTTTTCCATGGCCAAACAATTTTAAAGAGATAGTGGAAGTAGTGTCTGTTTATCTGCCATGTGTGCTGAAGTGGGAAATGCTCTAAGAGCAGTGCTTTGGAAGTTGCCAGGGGAGCTGAGTGGCCCTGATGCTGTTAAGAACACAAGACACTGTGTGGTGGGGGGTATTGGCCGGGAGTAGGGGTGGGAGGAAAACCGAGGTTAAAGAAAGCTTTTCTTGAAACGAAATCCTACACTTCTGAAATGCAAACCAGGCAGGACAGATGTGATGGACAAGCTACCTGCATGGTTTAAGAATGAATTTCAGAGGCAGTTTTCGAGAAGTGGCAACTTTGCAGACGATGTGGAATTCAAAAACACTGCGGCGACATTAGGCCCCAACACCCCAAGCACACAAAACAGCACCTGCCGTGTCTCCTTGGAGGCTTCCTGTGCCAGCACTTCACTTTGATAAGAAAAGTCTTTTTCAGCAATCGTTGAAATGCTTTAATTTCACGCTATCTGAAAGTGATACTTAAGTTGTGGGAAATCACATTTAATTGTAGTAGTCTGCTGGCTATTATTTTACTGTTGCTTGGATTTCTCTCTAAGCTCTCAAAGACCCCACAGGAAATAAAATAGCCCCAAACTGATGTGCTCCCATATTTAATGACTTCTGTCCATCTAGGTCAATTATTTTGACTTATGCTAAAGCAGCAGTAATCACACTATAAGGTCAAGGAAAGCTAAAGATTACAGCTCGGCTTTGAGAACTCAGTGTTTGTGCCTGTGTTTTTCTCTCACTAGGATGTAACTTGAGAGTTTAAATCTTGTGCGATCCACTCTGTATCCACAGTACTTGTTTCCCTACCTCAGTAATGTCTGAGTAATGAGTTCATGGATGCCTACTCGCCACAAGGCTCTGACCTGGGGGGGACACAGGGAGAGAAGACGTGCGAATCAGTGATCATAAGACAGGGTGAGCAGGCAACTGAGGCTTCTGTTTTCTGAGGAACTCTGCGCTGTTTTCTGAGGAACTCTGTGCTGGTTACTGGGCTGGCCTTCAATAGTTGTGACCTGCTCTTCCCCACAGCAGCTCTGTGATGCAGGCAGAGGGGAAGACACTGAGGTTCAGAGGAGTTAGTGAATTTGCTCAGGTTTTCATACCTAGTTGGTGGTCAAGTTGGGATTGAAAACAAGATCTCTCTACAAATACAATATGATTTCACTTATATGTGGGATCTAAAGAACAGTATAAGAAACAAACAAAATAGAAATAGACTCATAGATACAGAGAACAGACGGACAGCTAGCTGTCAGGGGAGTGGGGGGGGACTGGGTGAAAAAGGTGAAGGGATTGAGAAATACAGATTGGTAGTTACAAAATGGTCATGGGGATGTAAACCACAGCCTAGGGAATACAGTCAATTATACTGTAATAACTACATATGATGCCAGGTGGTTACTAGAAATATTGGGGGGACACTTTGTAAAGTATATAATTGACTAACCCCTCTGTTGTATACCTGAAACTAATACATAACATCGAATGTAAACTGTAATTGAAAAAGTTTAAAAATTGCTTCTGAACAATAAAGAAAATAATTTTTAAAAAAAGAAAAGAAAGCAAGCTAGGCCTCTCCAGACCATGACAGAGGTTGCCATGCCATGGAGGTCAGAGAAGGGAATGACAGTCACTGTGAATGGAGGCAGAGGAGACACCTAGAATTGACAAGAAATCAAAAGGTTTTATTTATAATGATTAAGGCTGGAAGGAACCTTCAAAATTATTAGGACCAACTTCAAAGGCACAGAGAAATAAGACAGTATTCTGGAAGGTCCTACTCAAAACACTCAAAATGCGTGATGAGCTGGCTGGGTCAGAAGGACGACCTTTTGTGGATGTCTGCCTAGAAAAAGCAGTGGGTGTTGGAATTTTGGCTGAGAAAGAAAATAAGGGGATACTAGAAGTGATGTCATATTGAGGTCTTCAGTTTGGGTGGCCCCATGTTAGCTTGTTGGGAGAGAAGTGCCAGATGGCCTATAAAAGTCAGGGCACCGGTATCCTGAGAGGAGGGTAGAGATAGTATTTGACAACTCTACCAGGGCAGAGGGATGTAGGGAAAGACCACGCACAGTGTGGGCCAGCAGGCTGGGACTCACTTTCTAGTCCCCTGGTTCTTAAGTTCCTCCTTTGAGAATTGAGGAAGTTGTCACAGATCTTGCTATAGTGGGTTTCAATTTTATTTTACATTATTTGTTGCAAAAAATTACCATTACCTTTTCTCTAAATATGACATAGCTTTTCCAAGTGTTCACCTTCCTGGATGGAGGAGAATTTTCTTCACTCATGTTTTTCTAGGAGTCTCTGGGTCTCATGCACATTCGGGTAAGGAGGCCTTGGTCTTCTGAACACTGTGGTTTCTTTCATGGGTCCATGGTTTCGGCTGCCTTGAAGAAGCAACTTTGCCATTCTCCAACCAAGTTTGGAGATACAGCAAGGAGAGGGGTTTATTCTCTGCCATTCCCAGAGTCGTCCCCATCTTGGGAAGCAGTAAAAGCCTCTTTTGCTTTTCATTAGGCCCACCTCTGCGCCTCCCAACTTTGGCTTCTCTCTCCCTACCGCACACTGAATCCACTGATATAGCTGTACAGGTGTCTCCCAACTGAATATCAGTCCAAATACCCCCAATACTTAGAAAGGTTAAATTCTTATTAATATAGCGATGTAACATATTGCCCCAAATTTAGGATTTAAAACAATGATCATTTATCATCTCTCATGGTTCCAGTCAGTCAGGACCTCAGAAGCAGCTCACCTGGGTGCCTCAAATTCAAGGTCTCCCATGACGTTGCAGTCAGATGTCAGCTGGGGCTGGGGGCTCACTTACAAGGCCGGCAAGTTGGTGCTGGTTATTGGTAGGAGGCCTTGGTTCTTCCCCATGTGGGTCTTTCTCCTCGCGAGTGGTGCTTGGCTTCCTCAGAGGGAGGGATGTAAGAGGTCAGGGGAGAACCTGCAGCGCCTTCTGTGACAGCCTTGGAATTCATCCATTGTCACTGTCACTTCCACCATATTCTATTGGTCACCCAGGGCCAGACGTGACTGGGTATCCAAGGGAACTAGCCAGAGCATGTATACCAGGAGGTGGGGTACACTGTGAGCTGTCATGGAGACTGATGACCACATACAGAAACCAGGGCTCAAATCCAGGGCCGTGCATGGGAAAGCCCCTGTACCACACCATGCTGCGCTTCCCCAGCAGCCTCTTTGAATGTTGGGGTCCTTCTGAAAGAGTCATCACCTTAAGCCTGTAGCAGCAGGTGTAGGTAAACTAATACTAAGAATGTCGTGAGAGAGGCAGAGAAGCCTGGGTCCTGGAGCATGGTATGAGGGGAGAGACACAGGGACACTGAGCAGAGGGCAGGTCCAAGAGGAGGAGTTGGGAGGGGCCAGATAACTGCCACCCACTGGGTATCTTGCTTTTTGCTGCCCCTGGCGTCAACTGTCAGAAGGTCCCTCACACTCCTTTATACCATTAGTGGTCCTCCTGCAAAGCATCTATCGATAGGTTTGGATTTTCTTAGGTAGTACCAGGATTTTAGAACAGAAACAGACTTGTTCCTTCCCCAGAAAGTCTGCACCTACTGGGTTAACTGATTCTCAAGTACCTGCCAAGTCATGTTGATCCCCCAGGATCTGCAGAGCAGTCTCAGCAGGAAACTGCCGTGGGCAGCTCAGTGGGTTTCTCTCTCTCCCCCCCAGTTTATTTATACTGATACTTATGTTTCTTTGGTGGTGTCTCTATGCTCCTTATTTAAACTCAGAACATGGAAGCCCTGTGGCTTTCATAGGAAATACAAGATATAGAAAAACTGTTCCTAATTCTAAGTACAGTGACCCCTGGGACCATTTTTCAGAAAATAATTTTCAGTATTTTAAAAGGTCGGCCTTGAGTCGGGACTTAGGAAGAACTACTGTTCCCTTGGAGGTCTCAGCTCTCATCAGTGAGGTTTTCTTTCTTTCTCTTTCCCTTTATACTGCTTTGCTCACCCTCCCTGCACCTCTTCTGTTGTTACTGATGCTAATGTTACCAATGTACAGGACCTTGGGACTCAGAGCTTGGCAAGTAAATGATTATCACTAACTCCCTTGTATTGTTATTTTCAAGCTGTTTTCACAAATATCTCATTTAATGTGTGTTATAACTCGATAAAGTACATAGGACGAGCCCCCTCCCCATTTTACAGATGTGAAAGACAAAGCGCTAAATACCTGAGGCGCTGTGGGCTGGTTAGAGCTGGAGCAGAGTCTGGTCTCCCATGGTTAGGCCTGGCCCCCCCGCCTGGGCCTGGGAAGCAGAAGGTATGGACACAGGCCTTCCCTGGGGAATCATGCTTGGGGGTGGGGGGACCACTACCCTAGATTAAGACAGGCTCTGAGGGGCTGGTGGGCTCTCTGTTATTTTTAAAATTACTTTACATCATTTTTCTTTACAACTGAAAAAAAAATGGGTCAAACATAAGCTTACAGCAAACAATTTAAGAACCGATCAGATGATCGGAGTTGACACTTTGCCAGAGGGGCTTGAAATTCACCCGTCTGTCCCCCTCATGAAATAACAGGTGACACAACCAGCTCCTTCTCCTGCCCCGCGCAGGGCCCGCCTCCCTCCCGAGGCTGCCCGTCCAGTGGTGCACCGCCCGGGCCTCGTGCCAAGGACGAGCCCTGCGCCCTGAGCCACCACGCTGGGCTGGAGGACCCGGGGCGCAGTCCTGAGCCACCGGGCTGGGCTGGAGGACCCGGGCGCAGTCCTTCCGAGCCACCGGGCTGTGCTGGAGGACCCGGGCGCCGTCCTTCCGAGCCACCGGGCTGGGCTGGAGGACCCGGGCGCAGTCCTCCTGAGCCACCGGGCTGGGCTGGAGGACCCGGGCGCAGTCCTCCTGAGCCACCGGGCTGTGCTGGAGGACCCGGGGCGCAGTCCTTCCGAGCCACCGCGCTGGGCTGGAGGACCCGGGGCGCAGTCCTGAGCCACCGGGCTGGGCTGGAGGACCCGGGCGCCGTCCTTCCGAGCCACCGCGCTGGGCTGGAGGACCCGGGGCGCAGTCCTGAGCCACCGGGCTGGGCTGGAGGACCCGGGCGCAGTCCTCCTGAGCCACCGCGCTGGGCTGGAGGACCCGGGCGCAGTCCTTCCCAGCCACCGCGCTGGGCTGGAGGACCCGGGCGCAGTCCTCCTGAGCCACCGCGCTGGGCTGGAGGACCCGGGCGCCGTCCTTCCGAGCCACCGCGCTGGGCTGGAGGACCCGGGCGCCGTCCTTCCGAGCCACCGGGCTGTGCTGGAGGACCCGGGCGCCGTCCTTCCGAGCCACCGGGCTGTGCTGGAGGACCCGGGCGCAGTCCTCCTGAGCCACCGCGCTGGGCTGGAGGACCCGGGCGCAGTCCTTCCCAGCCACCGCGCTGGGCTGGAGGACCCGGGCGCAGTCCTCCTGAGCCACCGCGCTGGGCTGGAGGACCCGGGCGCAGTCCTTCCCAGCCACCGCGCTGGGCTGGAGGACCCGGGCGCAGTCCTCCTGAGCCACCGCGCTGGGCTGGAGGACCCGGGCGCAGTCCTCCTGAGCCACCGCGCTGGGCTGGAGGACCCGGGCGCAGTCCTTCCCAGCCACCGCGCTGGGCTGGAGGACCCGGGCGCCGTCCTTCCGAGCCACCGCGCTGGGCTGCAGGACCGGGCGCGCGCAGTCCCCTGCGTCTCGGGCTCCCTTCCAAACGCCCCTGCGGGCCGCCGGTGCCCCTGCGCGTCTCCTGGTCGTCGGGGGCCGTCTGCGGGACGGAGGGCTCCCTTCCCCGGGACTCGTGCCTGGCCAGGCAGGGCTGGGGACGCCGAGGGAGGACGCCCTCCCGCACGGGCCTGGCCGAGCGCGGAACCGCCCCTCCCGCCTCTGCAGAGGGGGGCAGCCGGGACCAGCTCCGCCCGCTGCGCCTGGGCGCTGCGCCACGGCCTGGGCGCGCGGGCTCCCCGCCCAGCAAACGGCCTTCCACTGGGTGGATTTCGCGCCTCCGCTGCCCCAGGGGACAGGCCGCCCGCTGCAAAGGCCCAGGCCCTCACCCCGGAGCTGCTCGGAACTCGCGAGCCCCCAGGAGGCCAGCGGGCGTGGAGGCCAGGGCGGCGCAAAGCGCTAAGGGCGCCCCCCGGTGGCCGGCCGCCCGCGCAGCCCGCGGTCGAATTCCCCGTCGGCGCCGCAAAGCGTCCTTCGCATCTTTCGCTGCTCCTGCGGGAACCGCGCCTCCCCATCCACGTGCTCCGCGGCCCACCCGGCGCAGGACACGCTGGCTGCTGGCTGCACCCGGGGGTCTTTCTGGGGAAGCCGGTACCCGGGTCTCCAGGAGGAGCGCGGATTCTGACGCGGGGAGGGCGCGGCCGGTTCCGCCGGGCCTGCCCTCCGCCTGGGGCCTTGCGCTCGCTCCCGGCGCAGGGAACAAGGCAGAGTCGCTGGCTGTTGGCGTCCTGTTTCCATGCGCAGGGGAGGCAGGATACAGCCCAGTGGCCTCTGAAGCCAGCAGTGCTCAGCCTCCTCTTGGCTCCAGATCTCTCCAGCTGGGTCACCTTGGGCAAATCACCTCACCTTTCTGGGGCTCAACTTCATCTGCTAAATGGGTGCACGACAGAGACACTTCATAGGATGATTCTCAAGCTCCAGTGGGGTGATCCCTGCGGAAGCTTTAACCCAGGGCCTCAGCAAATGAGACACGGTATTAAAAAATAAGTGTCCTCAGTTATTTGAAACACCTTAAACCTGTATGGTTTAATTACTGAAATCCACAACCACTGCCGCCTTCTACTGCTATGGGGCCTTAGGTGGGTGGGTGCACAGGCCTTTGGCCCAGTCCAGGGCTTCCCTATTGTTCTGCTGAGCAAATGGCATTCAAAATATTTTATTAGCACTGATGACAGTCCTTCAGCTAGGATTTATATACGTAATTATTTTTTCTTTTTATTTGAAATATTACCTTCCATTTATGACTTACTCAGAAAGGTTTTGATTACCTCCCACCCATTAGGCATCCTGCTGGGAGTTGTGAATATAGTAATAAATTAAGGTAGACAATGAATGTGCCCTCGATTCCTAGTGAACCACAAAGAGATTTTTCTTTCTTAAACAGAACTGGCTTCTTTCACTTAAAAAAAACATGTACACATGGAGACTAATCATCTACCCACCAGCAAATACTCACTGAGAACTTGCGTAACGGTGCTGTTGGAGGAAGGATAGACAGGATGTTATTTTGTTTTTGCCTTTAATGAGTCACTGTCATTCTGAGAAGGCAGGAGAGACATAATGCACAGACAGAAAGACAGTATTAACCTAAAAAGTCGGTGGCTTAGAGCGGCAATGTGGCTACGGGACAGCACTTCCAGGGAGTGAAAAGCTGAAAAGGACAGACCTTGCAAGCTGTGGGGAAATGAGAACCACAAACAATCTATGAAAACTACAAAAACACTACAAAAAGAATGGAAAAGGAAAGGGATGGAAGGCTTACTGAGAACACTCACCAGAAAAACATTGCCTTAGAGCAAAGACAACTATGACCCAAATTGTTGCAACAAATTGCAACACAGCAAGGGTGAGATCTAACTGCTATGGAACAGAAGGGGGACAGCAGGACGCCTTGAACTGGAGCTGGCATTGAGGGGGACATGGGGAGAGGGAGGGACTATGAGAGATGTTTGCAGCTCAGCTCAAACAGGAGAAAATAGTTTTCTGCTGGGCAAACAATGGGGAGAAGCCAGGGGAGGAGACTGCTGTTTCCTGAAATAAAACCTCTTAGAATTTATTTGTTCAATCCAGATGAATGAAGGAATTGAATTTAAAAAATAGATACTAATAGAAGGGAACCTCTTTCCTGACCACCACCCAGTGCTGACCCACTAAGGGTGCACCTGCAAGGCTCAGGCCTCTGCTCACACAGCACCAGGCTGGGAGAGCCACCTCCCCACTGGCCAGGGCCCTTCCAACATCTTCCATAGACAGAGCCCCAATGTGTCTTCCTCAGGCTGGTCCTAGCGCTGGCCACCAAGGAAGACCCAGGAACATCCCTCAGCCATACTTCCTCCATGATCCCCAATTTAAGCTGCTGAGACCCTGGCTTCCTATGATGTTTTCCTGTGATCCTGTTTGCTGCCACCCTGAACCCCAGGTCCAGAGACCCAAGCTTTAGTGCCTCGTCTCTCATTTTCTGACTTCCCAAGGCCTGGCCACTCACCTGGGGGCTCCATGTCTCTGTGTTTACTGCTCCTGCACATCTGGGCTGTCAGTCTTTGGCAGTGTTACTCTCTGAGCTTCAATTATTTCTTTCTGGTGCTAACTTGGGACATGTAACTGACTCCACTCTTGACAGATAGGGGAGGAACAGGGGTAGAGAGAAGCGGGAGCTGGAAGGAGGGAAGGACAATCACTGGATGAGTCCCCCAGAGACTGGGAGTTGGGCTGGGGCAGGTTGAGAAGCAATTCCCAGAATCAAGTAACCAAGGGAGAGGCAGTGATGTCATAAGGGTCCCATTGTGACACCCACTCACACACCAGGAGGGGAGCTAGGATTGGGCAGGAGGGCTCAGAAGGGAATTCAAGGCCAGTTACCCAGTAATCTACTAGAAATCCTGCTCGGGGGTAGAACTCACCAGGTCAGCTTAAAGCTCCAGAATACATTAGAGACATATTCCCCAAATTAGCACTAGATGGGCAGCTCATGCATACAGTATTTAAAACTCCTTCACCAGGAGAGAATGTTGCAGTTAAATTGTCTTCCAGCAGCTACCCTGCCGGCTCATAAAATCCTACACTTAAAGGTACATGATGAAGCATATTTTTATGATAATGTGTTGCAAACACATCTTGAGGTAGATACATAGATTCAAAGGGTAACAACAGATGTATAGCTAGAATTCTTCACTGTTTGGTATAAAATATGTATCTTGCACCTGAAGCCAGAATCAATCATTCTTAATAAAGGGGTTTGTTCAGCACAGGTTTCCTGCGTGGGCTCATGGCTTGATAACTGGCTATGCTGGACATGGTGCCTGGATCTTCTAACTGCTGCTGTTGATTTATTGAGAATTTAGCTGATGCTGGGCACATTGGCAATGCCTTACATTTATTATGCATTAAATTTTACTGCAGCTGCTGATGTAGCAATTATTATTCTTATTTTAAAGGTAGGAAAAGGAAGATTTAGAGCCCTTAGGAACCTTGGTAATGGCACAGAGCTAGTAAACTCCAGAGCGCGCTCACCCGCCTGCCAGCTTCCCGACACTCCCCCAGGACACGATGGCTCCTCTAGGTGGCGCTCGTGTGTCAGCTTTTACTGCTTTGGGATGGCAGAGGAAGTCTAGGACCAGTACTTTAACCCAAGGGGGTATCAAGAATATTTTGTAACTAATGTGATCATTGGTATGTTCCTCTAACACCAACTGAGAATAGTCCTTAGCTTGGAATAGTGAGAACAGTACCTAGCAACTTATTATCAAGAAAAAGTTTCATAAGGTTTTATTCCCCCCACTTCAATAATTGTAGGACTAAAATTACATTGTTATCCAAAATGCCAGTGGTTTAGCAAACAACTCTGGAAGTGGCAGATCACAAATAAGCATACAGAGCTGATTTCGTACAGCCCACTTCTCGCCACATGGCTAGTTTGGCATTAGGCAAGGGACAGGTGGGATGGCTGGATGTAGATGGCTACATTTGTGTGTTTGTTTTTAATTTTGGAAAGTCAGCTTTTTCTAATTCTTATCTATGACCAAGGTGGGGGAGATTAAGATACTCTATACTACATCAGTA
Organism: Miniopterus schreibersii; assembly: GCF_964146895.1. Taxonomy (NCBI): domain Eukaryota; kingdom Metazoa; phylum Chordata; class Mammalia; order Chiroptera; family Miniopteridae; genus Miniopterus; species Miniopterus schreibersii. The sequence continues at coordinate 65,910,225 of NC_138110.1, forward strand.
CTTAAGTAATAGAATGGCGAAGGGGTGAAAAGACAGGTAGACAGGTAGGAGGGAGACAGGTAGAGTCTGTTTGATGCACACACACCTCATTTACACAGAGAATACCTGTGGGGAACCCTGCCTCCCCGCTGTCACTCCAGGCTGAGCAGTTCAGACCCACCCACCTGACTCAGGCACCTACTTGGTGGGGAAAGGGAAACAAGCTCTAGTTTAGGATAAGTAAATAGGAAATCAGAAGCCCCTGTCTTTTTAAACTATTATTATTGGAAATGCCTAATGCACAGCATTGTAATTATAGTTAACAGTATTGCATTATATACTTGAAAGTTGCTAAATGACTAGATCTCAAATGTCCTCACCACAAAAAAGGAAAGTAATTATGTGACGTGATGGAGGTGCGAGCTAACACTGTGGTGATAGTCATATTGCAAAGTATGAGTGTATGGGAATCAACACGTTGTACACCTTAAGCTTACATAATGTTCTATGGCAATTATGTCTCAATTTAAAAACAGAAAAGGGAAAAATGCCAAATCCTAATCAGAGCATATTTGGCAGTCAGGTTTTCACTTAAAGAGCATCTCTAATTTTTTTATGTACAGACTTTTGATATTCTGTTGTTTACACAAGTTATGTAAAGTTATATAAAGCCTTCAAATTAACCCTGTAGGTCAGGCATTATCTCTCTTCTACAAACCAGGAAAATGAAATTTCATGTAACTTTTCTAAGTGGTATGTATAGGGGGAAAAACAAATTTAGCTAAGCAGAGGTCTTTTGTGTCCTTATAAGGACAGTAGCAAATCATGTAGGAGAAAGGGAAGACTGCAAGTAGAAGGCTGGATGGTGGGGGAGGGGGACATGATGCGTTCACATGGGGACAGATGTGCTGGTTTGAAGGTCCTGCCAAACCTCCGAGTAGAGACCTTGAAGAGGAAATCGGCTACAGGGGTCTGCAGTCCACAGGAGAGATGAGGGTAGAGGGTCTCTGGCATCTAGATTGTATTTAAAGCTATGGGATGTGAATTCTAAGATCAAAGAATTCTAGCTGAGTTCAGTCATTTCCCTATAGCTTGCAGAATAACCACGGTATAAATAACTCCAAGTTATTTTTTTAGGGTGCACTTTTTTTTTTCTTGCACAGATATCATCTCATTGACAGTTAGTTCAATCCAATATCACCCCAAACACATACTGGGTGAAAGAGAGCCCAGAGATTCAGAAGCCAGATTGGCGCTGCTCCAAAACCTGTAGCTGCTCATTAAGAATTTCCTGTGCTCACCCTGCTCACAAATTGCTGCTGCCTCGTTGCAAACATTTTCCTACATACCTGGAATTTTGTCACAAAAAGCAAAACGTTGGATAAACAGTCCTATAGGCTGAACCAGCCACCTGGCCTCGCTGGAGAAAGCCATTCCCTCTGCATTCAGCCAGCTGAACAAGCCGTTCTCCGGTCAGACCCTCAGCACGGAGCTTTCTGCACAGAAATGAACCAACAGCGCACTGAAAAAAAACTGAAAAAGAAGGAGATTTCATCCGATGGATCTGCCTGCCTTTGTGTAGTTCCCTGGTTGGCTAAAACAAAACACACAGTCTTGACTGTGACGTGCAACCTGGGTTGGTTCTACGGTCCGCTTCCCTCTGGAACCCCGCTCTTCCCACAGCCTGTTCTCCGGGTGCAGCCCTCGGGGACGTTAAGTGGAGAGTCACTTAAAATGAGTCACTTAGAAACAGCAGCTACATGAAGAGCAGACAAAGAACCACAGACCTGAGGCACTGGAGACTTGTCATTCCAGTGAACTGATTTTGCTGATAAGGAAACTGAGGCCCAGGAGGGGAACTGACTTGCTCAAGCTTAAAAGTTGGTAGCGAGGGGTAAATGGTGACGGAAAACAATGAAATAAAATAATAAAACAAAATAAAAACTGGTGGTGACAGAATCGGAACCAGATTCTGTAACAGAACCCTTTCCCCACCGTCTCTTTGAGCTTTTTGTTACAGAAAATTTCAAACATACAGAACAGTTTAATGGACCCATTGCTCATGCTGAGGGACAGCAGTTCTCACAGTTCTCACCATCCTGCCAGTGTTGTTTCACCCCTTCCCCCTTCTACTTGTACTGGGTTGTTTTAAAGCCACCCAAGACCCCATGTCATGCCTCTTACTGATGAGAATATTTTTAAAAGAGAGAAAAAACACATGCCATTCAACATCCAATAAACTTAACAATTCATTTATTATCATCTAATACCCGCCCATAGTCATTTCCCTGATTATCTAGAAGTTGCCATTACAGTTGTGTTGTTTGAATTGGGTTTAAAAAGGTCCACACATTGCACTTGGTTGTATGTCTCTCAGGTCTCTTTTAGTCTTTAGCAACCTGATGTCTCTTTTAGTTTTGACGCCATTGATGTCTTAAGAGTAGATCAGTTGCCTTCTAGAATGTTCCATGCTCTGGGTTCGGCTTTCTCCTTCCTAGGATGTCATCTGTTTCCACGGCGCTTCTGTTCCCTGTATGCCCGGCACATGGGGCGTCAGGCCCAGGGGTTTGCTCCGACGGCGGTTAGGCCAGAGGAGCTGAGGGGGTCGCGGGTGCGCGCTGGCTGCCCGGGGACGGCACAGCTCCGGAGGCTTCCCGCGACGCTGAGGCTGCTCCGCGGGTGCAGGGGTATTGCCGATCCCTCCATTTAAAGCTCCCCGTCGACTTTCACACGGCACCTCCAGCATCTCAGGGTGACCACTGCCTGAGTTTATAGTTTCATTACTGCTTGAGAGATGGTGATTTTTTATTTTTTAGACATGTTTTTTGATTTTTAGAAAGAGAGAGGGAGAGGGAGAGGGAGAGAGAAACATCCATCGGTTGCCTCCCGTATACGCTCCAACCTGGTATCGAACCCTAAACCTTTTGGAGTCTGGGACGATGCTCCGACCAACGGAGCCACCCAGCCAGGGCAAGGTGGTGATTTTTTAAATCTACCAATCCTTTTGCTCCTAGCAGCTGGAATTCTTCCACAAAGGAAAACTTTTCCTTATAAAGTAAAGGGTATGGTAAATGCTTGATTCTGTCCCTTTGTTTATCAATTGTCAAGAGAACTGTTGTGCCCTGGCACCTTCCAGTGGCTTGTGCCCTGGCACCTTCCAGTGGCTTGTGCCCTGGCACCTTCCAGTGGCTTGTGCCCTGGCACCTTCCAGTGGCTTGTGCCCTGGCGACAAGTGCAGGGGGTTTGTTGTTTCTCCTGGTTCTTGTATCGTATGATATGTTTCAGCCCGTTGCCTGTTCTGGTGCTAAAACTGTTCAACCTGAGGCAAAGGAAAGTCCCTTCAGATTGGCTCGTGTGTTCTTGGGTGTCATGAGTCTGCGACGGCCCCCTTGCTTTTGTCATAGTAAGATGTCCCATGCGCGTCTCCTTCACGCCCTGCCCTAGACCTGCTAACTTCTATTTTCTGCCAGTCCAGAGGGACTTGCGTGACTTCCTGCTTCCCCTGACCCTGCCTGTCCTTAGGGGTTGTCTGGCCTTCCCTGTGGCTAACAGCTGTGCTCAGTAGAGGCCGAGCTTAGTCACCTCTCTGCTTAACGAGACGCCTGAGTTTCTGCAGCCCTTTTCTTTGAAGGCCGCGGAAGCCCTTTGCGTGCCCAGATCTCGTGCTTGGTTTTTTCTTTTGTTTTTCCTCTTAACATGACTGCGTCATAACCACCTAGGCAGACACAGAGGGAAAGGGGGAGAAAGAACATTCTGGAGGACAGGAGACAGATCTGAAATGTTACAGTGAATGCCCGGCTCTGAACTAAGTGTGGGGGTTAAGCTCTGTCCTGGTGAGGAGAAGGGTGGTAGGGACTGAATTGTGTCCGTCCCGCCCCCCCCCCCCCCATGGCCCGCATGTTGAAGCCCTAACCCCCAACGTGATGTATTAGGAGATGGGACCTTCGGGGTAATTAGGTGAGGTCACGAGGGTGGGAGCCTCAAGACGGGATTAATGACCTTGTAAGAAGGAGAGAGAGATCGCTCTCCCGAGTGCACCACAGACAAAGGCCACGTGGGGACACAGCAGGGAGACCGTCGGCTGGCCAAGAAGAGAGCCTTCACCTGGAATTCATGTGGCCCCTGATCCCGGACTTCCCAGCCTCCAGAAGGGTGAGAACTCGGCTTCTGTCATTTAAGCCAGCAGGTTGGCAGCGTTTTGTTACAGCAGCCGGAGCAGAATAACACGAAGCGCACAGAAATCAAAAGCACAAAGCCAGGTGCTAAGTGCTACAGGTGGGGTGACGATGCCAGAGGGCTCCAGGTAAACCCCACTCCTGTGCAGGATGCTCGGTGCCCTGGCTGGGACTAGCTGGCCCCAAAGAGCAGGCCACATGGTTCCTGGAAGGCTGCCCAGGAGGAGGGCAGGGATGCTGGTGGCAGGGGCTGGGGGGTACTTGGTGTATGGGGCTTTAATCATTCTTGGCACCACACACTTTCATGGGCACAGATGCAACCCGGCTTGACAAGTACACTGGTTTGGCTTAAGGGGACTTGTCTGGGTAATATAAGGGTGAGAGTAACTCAAGGGCATTATTCAGGGACCCCCCTGCTTTTCCCCAGAGCATGCTGGGCCCAGGTATGACTTGGCACCAGCAGAGACAGTGGTTGGAGTCTGAGCTGCCTTGTGTTTCCCCCAGGGGCCCTCTCTGGCAGGGCATCACAAGGGTCCAAGTCTCAGCCTTAAACACTTCCCACCAGCAGGCAAGACAACAGTGATCTCTAACGACCAAGCGCCCGTGTAACCCACACCATACTCGGCCAGGTTGGGACTAGGACCCATTTTCCAGACAAGAAGACTGAGGCTCAGACAGATACCTTCACACAGGTAGAGCCGGGATTCCAATGCATTTGATGTTGATGTTAAGCCTCACGAGGGGGTGACCACCTCCTCACTGCTGAGGCTCTAGTGCCCCTCACAGCACCATCAATGCCTCCGTCAAACTCAGGGTATCTTGTGGGTCTCTCTGGATTATGTAAACTTGTGAGCAGTCCCTGCACCCCAAATTACCCCACAGGGAAACTGAGGGCTCGGCAACAGACGCTGCCGTGTTGACCTGCCCATGCTTGACCTACTCCATCACAGGCCACATCACTGCGCCACAGCAGAGGGGTCGCTGCTTCCACATTTTCAACATCACCAGCCGCCGGCTTCCTTATTTCCTAATGTCTCCCAATTTTGAAAATATTTGCAAGAGTTGCTAACATTTTTGAGACTTCTCCTGAACCAAAGGTGTCACCACTCAAACTTTATCAATGTGCCAAAAAAATTGCTGGATCCAGCTCCAAACACTTTTGTGTTTGAAATGCCTTTGGAGAGGAAGATGGAACTGGAGGGCCCTGGGGTTCAGCCTGCTCAACGGGGGTTTTGAAGATTCCCCCGGGGGGAGAGGCCTGAGGCATGATGCACGATTCCTGCACTTCCGGCAGAGTCCCCCACCATCTGCATGACCTCCAGTCCTCCCAGCACCAAGCTGGAATACTTCCATCACACTCACGCCCACACCTTGGCCCTTCCCTGTTAGAACAGCCCTCCTGAAAGTCAGTGGAGTCAGACCCCCGTCTCCGTCTCAAATGGAGACACTTGTTGACAAAGAAACTGTGTTGCTGAAGATTGCTTGGAAGATGATTCCTAGAACTTGGACACCACCTACCCACTGGGCACGTTCTCAAGGCAGTGGAGGGTCCCAGCATCGCCCCCGCCCTTGAATGCGGCTGGGCTGCAGGGCACATACTCTTAGTCTGCGGCCAGAGAAAGGAAGACAAGAGACTTGTCTTGCTCCCGGCCCAGGGCGGCGCCAGGCTGAGTGCTCTTCTAGTTTTAGTTTCTTTTCTCTTTGGCACGCCCTTGTTTACACCCTTTGTCCGTCCCCTCCCAGCCCTGGCCTTGTCCCCAGGCTGTCTGGAGGCAGAGCAGCCACTCCAACACCTGCAGGTGGAAGTTAACCCACCCGAGGGCTAGGTAGCTGACGGGTCAACATCTTCCTACGGCCGCATTTCCCAGAAAAAGCGGAAGTAGACAAATGATTTTTAAAGTTAAACGTATTTCTTTACTGCTGATTTCCCATAGTTCCTGATATGCCGTCCCTCAGAATTTCTGAAGGTGGGGGTGGGGCTGTCTCCCTAACCTTCGCCTACGGAGCCCTCGTTTTCTGTAGCACCTCTTACACCGCAGCCTTGGCCCCCGAATCTCATGGCGCTCACCGTGGAGGCCTCGTCCTAGGGTATTTGCATTTTTAAACAGGCCCGCGGCTCTGATAAACAGCTAACGGTGGGAACTGCTGTGTAACCAAATTTCCTGGCTTGTGCGTATTTGAATGTGTGCGTGTAGCAGGGAAGGTGACAGGCAGATCTACGTGCTGATAACTCAGGATTCTCTACCCAGACGTCCTGCTCAGTTCCAGACAAATGTGCCCAGCTGCCCGCCCTCTGGGCGTCCCCGCTTACAGGCAGGCCCAGAGGGGAATCACTCTTGCTCCCATCAGCACGCAGCAGTGTCTTCCACCCAGTTGCTGACGCCCGAGACCTCGGAGTCACAGCGTGTCCCCCTCCCTCACATCATGTTCCTCATGGATTCTGCAGACCTCCCTGCGCCAGCGCTCCTCCAGGCGGGTGTGGAGGACGGCACCCCTGCTCCCCGAGTGGCCAGCAGGCTCCCCTGGGCGGTGGAGTGACAGCTCCTGCCCCGCTGGGTGGCTGTGCTTAATAACCACAAAGCAGCAATTTCCTCTATTAAATATCCACCCACTCAATAAATATTGCAGGTGCGTTATTTCCAGATCAGGGCTTGGTGCTGGTGTCACAGAGTAGATGGTTTGTGTGCACTCCGAGGGCTTGCGTTCCACGAGAGGGCACACGGGAAAACTAGCTGGGACAAGCCAGGTCCTGCGGTAGATGACCATGCGGGAACCGTGGGAGGGAGACAGGCGGGAAGCGAGTGGCCCGTTCAATCCAGGGGACTGGGGGAGTTTGCGGGGAGAGAAGGCCGGTGGGCAGGCTGGCCTTGCTCAGGGGAGCCCGTTCGGTGTAGCTCGCGCCTCCTCCAACGGAGCCAGAACCTGACTGTCAGCCCCAAGCCTGTTTGCTGCTCCTGTCATCGCGGCCGCCGAGGTTGGAACTCCTCCAGGTGCAGCTTGGAGAGTAAACCTACTGCTGCCTGGCATCCTTGGGGTCCGGGGCGGCTGTTTGACATTCTGCTGACTCTCTCAAGGTGGCTTGCATGTTTGGCGAGGAACACCTGGCTTACCTTCAAGGGCTTCTCAGGGGCCTAGGTGAGAGGGACTCCGAGGGAAATTTGCGTTTGCTTCTGCAAGGTGCCCCAGGCTACGGCTAACCAGGAAGCACCTGAAAATTATTTCTCAGTCGGGTTTTTTTTCTTATTTGATCGTGTGGTAGTGTGATTTCAAACCTGAACCTTCGTGAGGTTAGACCTATGATTTGAAATTTTAGGAGAGACTTTTCTACCCCTTAACCCTGAGCAGAGACCCAAGACCTACAGTGACTTGCTGGTATTTTTTTTTATCTAGATCACCCTTCCACTCAAACTGCCACCTTTTAGCTGTTTATAGGATCTCAGTTCCATTCTCCCACCTTGTATGGGCCAAAGACACGATCTTCTGTCCTTCCACGTGGCCAAGGAAACTCAGTCTTTAGTTTTCTGGAATAGGAGACTCTTCAGGGTAGCTGTGGCCTCAATTTTGGTTTTGTCTTTTGTGGATTTTTCTTGAGAGTTTGCCTATTATTTTAAGTGTTTTGTGGTGGGAAACTGTTTCAGTGTATCTTATCTGCCATATTGCTGAGAGTGGGCTTTCCTTTGAGAAATAAACGAAGAAAACCCTTGTTTTTGGACTTCCAGGCTCCAGAACTGTGCGTAAATAAATTTCTGTTGCTCAGACCACCCAGTCCGTGATGTTTTGTTATGATAGCCCTAACAAATACAGTACCGATTAGTCAGCTTCGACAATTATGAATGTTCTGCCATTCTTGTTTCATATTACCCCCTCCCCAACATTTACTTCTTAATTTTTGGCTGAATTATTTTAAAGCAAATCCATAGCATCGCTTTATAGGTAATTACATCATTATCTATTTCTAACAGGCAAGCACTTTTAAACACAGCCACAGTATCCATGTGGCTTTTGCAAGAATTCCGTTCCCAGGAACTGACTGTGGGTACCCTGCATATGAGCTCCCCCTGGCCTTTGGGGAGGGAACGGCATCTGTGTGCGGCTTGCTGACGAAGTCCCCGCCATCACGGATCACCTTGGAACAGGCCAGGCTTCTGCTGCTCCCAGGACCTTGCTATCCCCTCACCAGTCAGCAGCTATCTACTGCAGTCCCTACTTTCACCAAGTCCCCTGGCCCGGAGATGTGCGACCTGCCCATCCCCATTTCCCTATGACTTATTTATTCTATAACTGGAGGTTTGTACCTCTTAATCCCCTTCACCTATTTCACCTGCTGAAGGTAAGCTAATGGACTGGAAGACTGAACCCAAGCACTCCATGCATGCTACACACGCTGTAATCAAGGCCCCCTAGGGGCTACCCATAGGGCCAGATCGGTCACCACAGATCCAGGCTCCACTATTGAGGGCATACGGGACCTTGGTCTCTTCAATATGCAACTCCCAAGAAGGTTTCTGACAGTTTAAGAACTAGAACCGGCCACAGGAAAAAAATGGCCATTTGTTGTCACCCATTGGCCGACCCATGGTAGATGATGCTGTCCCCTGGCCAATTATCAGCCATTGGAGGGGCAACAAAGGTCCCCAGTGTCAGGGAGAGGTGGGAAGACAAGACTGACATAGAGAATGAGGGGTCCCATGGCATGAGGAAGAGGTAAGAGGTGTTAGGGAGACAGTTACGTACTACAAGTTTCAGAAAGCAGGTTTCTGAGGTTGGAAGTGGAGTCGAATCCCTTTTTGGGCAGCTGGTTTCACTACTTTGGTGCTAGGTTATGAAATAAAACTTCCCGTGTGAGTGTGGGATCTGCTCACTTACTGGATCAAACAGCATGACATCATGCCATCACAGACGCTCCAAGGCAGAAGGCGTGTGTGTGTGGAACAAGCCCTGAGACAAACCCCTGACATGCCACCAAAGCAACGTCTCAGACACATAAGTAACAAGGCAAGTAAGGGCAGAAATAGACAGTTACTCTGGGAATTCAAGGGGGTATTCACAAAAGCTTCAGGTCGCTCAGCTGGTCTTGCAGAAAGGAGAAGTAAAATAACTTTAAAAATGGTGAAAAGACATCAAGACTGGGCTCCTACCAACTTCAATTACCTAATAAATGCTTCTTGTTTGATGCTAAACACGTGGGAGGAAAAGGCAAGCTGCTGAGCTGGAAGCATGGCATAGAAAATCCCCATGCTTGTAGATGCAAATACATCCGTAAGGGTCCATGTTCTATCAGTCGTTTCCCTGAGTGTAAGCAACAGAAGTTATTTACCAGAAGGACGTAGGGGATCTCACAGAACTGAAGGAAGGCCAGAGTCTGGGCAGAAAAAACAAGGATCAGGAAGATCCCACGGGCTTCACTGCAGAACCCACTGAAGTTGCCCCGTAATGTAAACAGTCAGAACACCTGTTCCATCCGCTGGTTGCTCTGATTAATACGCAACGATCCAGGAGCAAGTCCAGAGTCCAGGTGGCTTGGCTTTGTTCATGTGCCCAACTCTTGCGTCGGGGAGAGGAGTGTACTGTATTCTACCTTCCCCAAAGACAGTGCCCAACAGGGGGGAGAATTCCCAGAGGCAATGCCACTCCCCAAGTAGGAGGTGGGCTGCTGGGACCACAAGCCTGCACTACACATCACACAGTAAGTCTGATCCCCTCTGGGAAGGAGAAACCTGCAACACAGTCCCCTGGGATGGTGGGATTTTTAACACCATATGATGTTTTTATGCTAAAAACAACAAAACCCAAACAAATCTTTGCTCCACCAAGGGAAAATGAAAACAAAACTACGTGTGTGTGTGTGTGTGTGTGCGTGCGTGCGTGTTTGTGTGTGTGTGTGTGTACACACACAATCTCTTTGGACCAGAAATCAAAATGATGCCACTTGGTGACTCTGGCATGGGGTGCAATATCCCTGGCATTAATTACCAGGTGTAATCATATTCCTGGATTTAGCTGAGATCCTGAAGCTTGTAAGGGAAGCAACCACAAGACCATCAGGGAGGCTGGAAGAGGGTAGGAGAGGTAAATGAAAGTTACACTTCTGTTAAAAAAGAACTGTAAATTATTTAATAAAAATGAATTAAATGCAATCAGATGGACACAATTAGAAATCATGGAAATAAAAAATATAGTTTCATATTCAAAATGCAACAAACAGAGAGTAAGGTAGATATAGTAAAGAGTGAGTAAGTGAAGTGGAAGACAGTACTGAGAAAATCACCCCAAATGCAACACACAAGCCCTCCACCTACATGTCTAATAGGCATTTCAAGTATTTTTAGCCAAGGAACCCCATCTTCAAATCACATCTCTATTAGGATACACAAAACAGGTCAAAGCATAGCCACTCGGTTGAAGTGGAGGCTGTAGGGCTGATCTGTTATTAAATGAGCATGAGGGTGTAACTTGGTAATTCTGTAGTTCTCCTGGACATTGCTATAATCTTGCCTTTTTAAAAAAACATATTACCCCCAACTAAATAATGAGTATGCTGAAGACAGAAGCTGCTTTATTCTCCCATCCAAGCCCTCAGCAAGTATTTGATTTTGGTTATGCCTTAATGAACTATAAGGAAATTCAGTTCAATCACACTTGCTAGAAACTAAAACATAAGGTTTATGTTTAAACAGTGCACTCCAGCCCAGCCAGGCGTGGCTCAGCGGTCGAGCGTCAACCTAGGATCCAGGCGATCACGGTTCGATTCCCGGTCAGGGCACATGCCCGGGTTGCGGGCTGCAGCCGATCAATGACTCTCTCGTCGTTGATGTTTCTATCCCTCTCTCTCCCTCTCCTTTCCTCTCTCTGAAATCAATAAAGATATATTAAAAAAATAAAATAAATAAAATAAACAGTGCACTCCAAGGTCAACTCGATCATCCCATTGATACAAAACCAGAACTGGATTTAACAATGAGGCAGGTTCAACTCAAGAAGCAAGAAAGGCACAAAATAACCCAAATTAGGTAGAATTCTAAAAACTAAATTTAAGAGCAGTAATTAATGAAACAGTGAAAACATTGCTCGATACTACTAGAGCCTAGTTTTTAAAAAAAGATATATATACATTTAGCAATCTAATCAAGAATGTAGCCCCTCACACAAAGAAAATATTAAGAAAAAGTGGTCACACCTAGGGAAGACTTTATGCACATACACACTCTCACTAAATACAACATATAGTTCCAGAGACTTTTTTTTACATCAAGGAAAACTGGATGATTTTCCCAAGGAAATATACATTTAATGAAAAAGTAGGGAATATGAACAGACTGTAACTAAAGAAGAAACTTCAAGGGCAGTAAAAACAAAAAAAAAACTTGAAAATATGTACAGTGGTTTTTTTGTTTTTAAAAACATGTCTTTATTGACTTTAGAGACAGGAAGGGAGAGAGACAGAAACATCAATAATGAGACAGTCATTGATCGGCTGCCTCCTGCACCGAGCCACAACCCGAACATCTGCCCTGACCGGGAACTGAACCTCGATCTCCTGGATCCCAGGCTGATGCTCAAGGGCTGAGCCATGCCGGCCGGGCTGCACACGGTTTTATAGGAGAGTTTATAAAACCTTTAATGCATATATGATTCTCATATTATATAAACTGTACCACTAGATAGAAAAAAACCTGAAAGCTACTTATTTTATAAGGCTATCCTAATGGTCTCTAAAACTAAATAGCATAAAAAATGAAGTCATCTCATTTATAAGTATAGATAATAAATCCTAAACAAATTAGCAATGGGTGTTAACATAGGTTTCATACCAGCCACTGAAGGGTAATTCAATGTTAGAAAAACATATTAGCCTCGTTCACTCCATTAAAATTAATAGATAAATGTAAATCTATGGTTATTTTCTAAATCTTCAAAACCTCATTGGATAACTTCAAAACCTATCCCTTGGGGATGAGAGGCGGGGGTTATGAGGTGGGGTGGGAGGGAGAGCCTTTAGCAAACTAAGAAAAGGAAATTTCCTTAATAAAAGCATCTACTAGGAACTTCAGCAGCCATCACACGTATTTCCCATGACACTCAGGAAAGAAACAAGGATGCCTACAATTGTTATTAGCTAAAGAAATAAGGCAAGATCTGTTATTAAAAATTAGAAAAGTGCATTTTTAGATAAAATGATCAACTCTCTAGAAAACCCCAGACTTAAATAACAAAGTATTTTGTAACTGAACTTGACAAAGTCGCTAGAGATAAAGTAAATAAAAATTAACTGCTCGTTATTCCTGAAGAACGTATTTAAGGAAATGTAATAGAAATATTTTTTAAAACCAATTCATAAGAGTAGTTTTTAAAAAAATAAAGACATAAACTTTAAATGAAAAACTCATTTTCCTAAAGGACATAAAAATTCTGAATAAATGGAGACACATGCTCAGTTCTGGACAGAAAGACTTTATATTTTTAAAATATTAATCCTTCCCACACAGTCTAGAAAATCAATCCAACACTAATCAAAAAGTCCCAAGGGAACTTTTCTGGCCCTTGGTGGAGTCTCATATTATTATTATTTTTTTTAATTTAATTTTATTTTTTTACTTTTTAAATTTATCTTTATTGTTGAGAGTATCACAGGTGTTCCCATTTCTCCCCCAATTGATCACCTCCACTTCCTCCCACCCCCTTCCTAGGCCTTCACCCCTTATTAACTGTGTCCATGGGTTATGCATATAACTTCTTTGGTTAATCTCTTCCCACCTCCACCCCCCTACCCTCTTTCCTCTGAAATATGATCGTCTGTTGCATGCGTCAATGTCTCTGGATTTAGTTAGTTCATCAGATTCTTTTGTTCATTAGCTTCTTCTTAAAGAAGACCCTTCAACTTTTCCTGTAATGCTGGTCTGATGGTGATGAACTCCTTTAGCTTTTTCTTATCTGAGAAGCTCTTTATCTGACCTTCAATTTTAAATGATAGCTTTGCTGGGTAGAGTAATCTTGGTTGTAGTTCCATGGATTTCATCACTTTCAATATTTCTTGCCACTCCCTTCTGGCCTGCAAAGTTTCTGTTGAGAAATCAGCTGACAGTTGTATGGGTGCTCCCTTGTAGGTAACTAATTGCTTTTCTCTTGCTGCTTTTAAGATTCTCTCTTTGTCTTTAACCTTTGGCATTTTAATTATGATGTGTCTTGCTGTGGGCCTCTTTGGGTTCCTCTTGTTTGGGACCCTCTGTGCTTCCTGGACTTGCAAGTCTATTTCTTTCCCCAGGCAGGGGAAGTTTTCTGTCATTATTTTTTCAAATAGGTTTTTAATTCCTTGGTCTTTCTTCTCCTTCTGGCACCCCAATAATATGAATGTTGGGCCTCTTGAAGTTGTCCCAGAGGCTCCTTATACTGTCTTCATATTTCTGGATTCTTTTTTCTTTTTGCTCTTCTGGTTGGGTGTTTTTTGTTTCCTCATGTTCCAAATTGCTGATTTGATTCTCAGCGTCCTCTACTCTACTGTGATTGCATGTAAACTATTCTTCATTTCAGTTCCTGTAGCCTTCATTTCAAATTGGTACTTTATTATCGATTTTCTCAGTTATTTCCCTAACAGTCTGCTTAAACATCCTTATAACCATTATTCTGAACTCTGTATCTGTTAGCTTGCTTGGATCTATTTCACTTAGTTCCTCTTCTAGAGATTTCTTCTTTCCTTTGTGACATGTTTCTTTGCCTCCACATTTTGGCTGCTTCCAGGTGTTTGTTTCTATGTGTTAGGTAGAGCTGCTATGTCTCCTGGAATTTGTAGAGTGGCTTTGTGTAGTAGGTGTCCTGTGGGATCCAGTGGCTCAGCCTCCCCAGTCACCTGAGCTGGGCCTTCTAGGTGCTCCCCTGTGTGGGCTGTGTGCACTGTCCTGTTGTAGCTGAGCCTTGGTTGCTGTTGGTGTCCCTGGGAGGAACTGAGCCCCCGGCCAATCGGCTGTGAGGACCAGCTGCAACTACAGCCAGAGAGCTGCTGTGCTGGACACACCCCTATGGAGCAGGATTTACTTCAGTGGAGCTTTGGTTCACCAAGTGCGCCCCTTGAGTGTGTCACTCGTGGATGTGGTGGGGTTGTAATCCAGTGTGGTTGAGTCTGAGCACCCGGTGCACTGTCTCTGGGGCCTCCCTGGAGGTGCAAAGTCAGCCTGTGCCAGTGCCTTGCCCAGGGCCCCTCAGCATGAGCTACACAGCAAACTGTAGTTGGCTGCTACTTGTGCTGGGCTTGGAGGTGTCCAGGAGAGGCCAAGCTATGAGCCAATGCAGGCTGCCGCTAGTGCCAGGCCTGGGGCCACTTATCAAGCCATACAGGGCATGCTGCTGCTTGTTTGAGAGATTTTAGGAAAGTCCTGAGCATGAGGCTCGAGAGGCCACTTGCATAGAAAAGCCCCTGAAAATGGCCTGGATGAGCTGCAGGTGGGGAGGGGCGGGGCCTCAGGGAATCATGGGGCGGGGCCAAAGGTGTGAGTCAGGTGCTGGCGATTCAAACATGGCGCCTGCCTGCGGGCTGTGTGTGGCGAGGACTCGCCAAAGGAGCAATGGCCTCCACCAGCCCTTCTGCCTGGGAGGAAGCCGCCCCTCCGCCTGTTGCCCGGATCTCAGGCAGGTCAGTTCCTCCCGGAGTGTCCCAGGTCCTTTCCAGCTGCTGCCCGGCGCTGGGCTCAGAGGGAGCGTCCGAGTGAGTCCGTGCCGGGCCCTTTAGAGGAGCTGCTGGGGCTCCCGCAGCCTCCGCGACCCTCAGGGACAGTCCCCGCTGGTTTCACAGCCCGAAGCTGTGGGGACGTCTCTTCCCGGCCTGGAGCCCTGGGCTGGGGGCTGCTGTGGGGCTGGGACCCCTCCCTCCCCTGGGAAACCTCCGCTGGGGAGATTCCCTCCGGGTTTCACCCGCGGCACTGGGTGCAGGCCCGCAGCCGCGTCTCTGCGATTCACCCCCGATCCGCCCGCGTCTCCGCCCCTCCTCCTGGTCTCGGTGGTTCTAGTTCCCTGGTTGTGGGGCTTCTGTGCAGCTGGATCTCAGGAGGCTCTGAGTGACGGTGGTTCTGTATTTTAGTTGTGATTTTGATGTGGTTGCGGGAGGCGGCGGGTGCAGCTGTTCCCTAACGCCGCCATCTTGTTCCTCGAGTCTCATATTATTAAACAACAAGAACAAAATGTGGAAAAACAAATTTTTAAAATCAAAAGAACAAATGGGCAATTTAGCTATCACATATAATATAACGTTGCACTAATCGTAAGTTTTGAGTAAGGAAAATCACGGAAAACTCCTAGGTGCCAGTTCCTGAGACGGAGGACACTGCGGGAGGTGGCTGGGAGCAGTGGATGGAGAGCGCGCTCAGCTGAGGTGCATTAAATGTGAGACGCCCATTAGACCTCTAAGAAGAGATGGACAGGCAGCCGGATGTGTGAATCTGGAGCCTGGGGAGTGCTCTGGGCTACAGGGATACATTTAAAGCCACGGGGTGCCACAGAACTTTTACTAGGCTTTTAGATTTCTTCCTGTGAAATTATATAGTTTGGCTTTGCAAGCAGGTTTCAAAAGTGCACCCATTCCACCATTTCTGTTTTCTAAGGAAACAGGTAGAAGTATGTTTGGATCAGTTTGGTATAGGATTAGATAATTTAACCTCTTTGATTATCCCTCCACTAATACTTTCTTTACTATTTTAAAATACATTTTTATTTTAATGTCATTTCCCTTTAAAATCATTAATAAACTTCTATCTTCTACAAGGATGCAAAGCCTCTGGGGTTTAAATACCTCTCCATTGTTGGCATGGCTCCATCTTCCCTGAACACACCATGAAAACGACCCTGGTCTCTCAGGTCACAAAGGCTGTGCCCCAAACTGGCCTCGCAGGAACTCTGACCTCTACCCCACCCTCTAAGAGCTTGAGAGGTCGGTGAAGAGTTTGTACCACCCCCGGATCTCTCCTTGCCTCCAACACCCTCATATGGTCTTAATCATATGCTCTCTTGCATTTTAAACATTCAAATCTATTTCTCAAACTAATACAAACCCACTGAGAGATTATACTTGAATGAATTGCCACACATGAACACCAAACAATGCAATATTTCTAATATACTTTGCTTTCTACACCAGAAGTACATGATCCAAACCTAAAATGCAAGAGTAAATCAGTTATATCGAAATTAAATGAACAGGACCCCACTGTCCACCTAGAATACCAAACTAGTCACAGCGTGAACAAAATGCTAGCAAGCCGTGAAGAGAAAGCGCCAAGGCACAAAGGGCGATGACGGCCCATCAGAACTCACGAGACAGCCACCCACAGGTCACACAAGTCCTATCCAAGGCAGCACTTTCCGGAAGGGGCAAAAGGGCCTGGGGAAAGCCATACCTTATTCCCACACTGTCCTCACTTATTCCCAGCCATGTCCTCATTCAGCACAAAGTAGAAAACTGGTTGACAGCAACCCATCAAATATGTGCACTCGACCAACCAGAGCGGAGTGAGAACTCCATGTGCACACATGCAGACACATGAACAAACATGCACACGTGGGCACACACACGACAATATGGCCAAGCATGCCACACCAAATTGTATGCATACTGTGAAGCAATCTGAATTAAGAAACTAGGGTTGTGGCCACCGCCATTTATTTATCTAGTTCATAACTAAGTAGAACACTACAGTAGTGCTAGAGATGCAGAGAAATCCTGCCCTTAAGGGGCTTACAATCTTATTAGGGAAATAAGACAGGCACATAAAAAGGCGGGCTTTAGAAAGCATATGCTGACAAACGCCACGAGAATTCAGAAGGCAGCATAGTTTAAGAACAGCGAAGTCACAAACCCAGTTCGAGTCCCAACGTGGTCAGTTAACTCCTCTGGGTTTACTCCCTCGGCTGCGGAATGAAGTGGTGAGGTTTAGAGGCTGTCTGCATTTGTTTGCATCCTGATTCTGGGTAAAAGCTGAGGAAAGTGTTACGGAGTAGGTGGCACCTGAGCTGGACACGGAAGGAAGGCAGAGGAGGCCTTCCCCACAGGGACAAGGGGCTGAGGCAGGCGGAGGCACGGGGCCTGCGGGGAGAAGATGGGCTTCGTGCGGACGACGGGCGGGAGGTGCAGGGGTGGCCCTGCAGCCCCAGGCGCTGCCCACAGACGTGAGCCGCGGTCCTCACACTTACACCCGGCCAGTTACTGCACATAATTCCAGACTGGAGAAAACACCAAGAACGGCAGCATTTTAGCAAACATTTCACTCAACTTCCAGAAAATATAGAGGAGTTTAACATTATACCGCTATGACATCAATAAGCTGTTCTAGTTGTCAAAATGTAAACCGATTCAAAGGTTACATTCTTAGTAAACATAACTAAATCTCTTAATTCAAAAGGACATTTGATACAAATTATGTTATCTCAGTAATTCCAACACTTATTTTCTACTCTGTTCCATTTACTGTGGAAATAAAAATGAGTAAGACAAGCCCCCTGCCCCTGAAGGGTCGGCATCCTGATCAACTCTGCCTACCCCGGATGCCCTGTGGTGCATATGACCAAGGCATGCCATACAGCCCGGCGTACAGAGGACAGAGTCACCCGGCTCAGGGCAGAGAGGCCGATGGCTCAAGGAGAAATGAATTTGGCAAGAAGCAGAGGGCATATGGCTACAGACAGGGCGCGTTGCATGCCAGGGCCCAGCACAGGTAGTGCGGCCGGAGCGGAGTGGACAGGCAGAGACAAGTGACACCTGGACTTAGTGGGCCTGGACTCAGCCCTAGGAAAACGCTTGCTGTGCTCCAATCGCCTTCGGGAGGCTTACACGCTCCTCGGCGGACTGCCCTGCTCAGGAAGCCGTCTGCACCGCCTCCTCTCCTCTTTCCCCTTCCTTCCCTTATGATCGCAAGTTTTCAAAACGGAGCTGGGCCGTGGAAGGAACAGGGAGGCGCCAAGGAGCAGACCAGGGGTGCGCATATCTGGCTGATCAGGTCACCGCGAGGTAACGGTAACCGCACTGTACAGCTCTGCAGACGGGCGTTTCCTAAAGGTGCCTACTGGGCACCAAGGGTTAGACAATCCCACTCAGTGGGTGACACAGGGCGCCCTGGCAGAAGGCTCCACTTCCAAAACTATTTTCCATTCCATATCAGTGCTACCAACACAATACCACAGGATTTCAAAGCCTATCGTTATCGTCACACAATTATGATCTGACCAAGAGTGCATCACTCGGCTTAAAAGATAAAGAGACACAACGTGTAATTCCTAGTCTTAGGTTCTCAGCTACGACCAAATAGGCCAATACGTGAACAAGCTGTCTCGTGAAGAACACACAGTAAAAGGTAGGTGGAAATAAGCCATCCCTTTAGGGTAGACTCTAAATCCCAATTTCTCATAATAACATTATAGAACCAAGTCTACAAAAGTAACACCTTCTTGCAATTTCATTTTATAATGAAGAAAATAAATCTGTGTATTTTATTTAACATTCTTTTAAATTACAGTTATGCCAAAGACAATATGCTTCTAATGAAAGAAACCTTAGCATAACCCTCAAAACATGCATATACATTTAGTCAGATCTTCGACATTGCTAAATAAATTACATGCATGATATACATTAACCAATAAAGATACTAATATGAGAATTCAGGACATTTATTTTTCTGCATGGAGATTTAACTACTGTACAACACACACACAAAACAAACCCATAAAGCAACGGTGCGTGATAGGTAGTGAGAGAGACTTAAAATAAACATATTTAAAATGCCTGCAAACAGGCTTTTTTTTTTTTTTAGGCAACAAAATATTTTCAGTCCTTGACACCTTCTCACACTCACCTAGCACCACAGATGCAAGGACTTGCGGTAAACGTGTACAATCTCATGCTTAAAACCTAAAGCATGCACTGAATAGAATTTATACATAATGATCTACTAAGTATGCAATACATACTTCTTCTAATATTTTATGCATTAAATTACCCTGCAGCATTTTTAATATTTATGGAAAACAACTTTTGAAACAAGTTTTCAGGGATCACCTCTAGGCTGTTTACACAGGCATTGGTTTGGTTAAACGGGAAAATGGCAGCAGCCTCAAGGTTCATACTGAATGAAAATGGTATATGTGCATGTCAATCCATGTAAAAAATACATATATACACAGATGGCACAAAGATTTGTGCAGTTGGAATCACCAGTGCAAATGCATGCATTTGAGGTACTTGTTTTTCCCATGGTCAGGTATAATTATGCATAGTCATGTTCCTCAAGTGCTAAATATTGCAGACCTGATTGAATGAAGAACTGAGATATTTATACAGTTAATTTCAAAGTGCTATGCTTTTAATGGACATTGTTTAATTAACATTATCCGTTTACATATATAGTTTAAAATATTTACCAACCAATAAATTTTCTCATTGTAAAGAGGCTGACTGGTAATTATACCTGGCCAAGTGATTTAAATAGCCTACTTGAAATTCTAGCAAGAACTGTAGTGAAACAGTAAAATACTTCATTATTGCTTCATTGGACTGAGAAACCTAAAAGGCATAGATAAACAATGCTCATGAAAAGTAATACCCAGAAGAGCAGTGCGTGCCCCCAGATGGCCTCTGCCCGATACAAGCTAAGCGCTGTCCATATTATCAATGCCATTGGCATCCATGTGGATACCAGGCTCTGCACACAAAGGTGAAGGAGTAAAGTGGCTAACAGTGGGACACAAGCAGCTCTTAAGCTCTGGCAATTCTTGCTTCAGGCGTTCCAACTGCTCCACTTGGAATATATTTGGCTGTTCAGGCATCCAATCATATATCCTATGATGAAACAAACACAAAACACATAAAATAGGGTAATTTCATGATTTACTTAAGACCAGTCTGACTTAACCTATTTAGAAGAATTTGTTTACAGAATGCCTAGGACATCCATATTACAAGAGCCCCCCACCCTCCTTTTTAAGATGTAAACATCAGTTCTATTTAAAAATAGTTCTCTTCTCCCCAGTCTTTCTAATAATCCAGAATAGCAGCATTTCCTTTTGTACCCCTGATGCAAAAGAGCTGATTAGAAAGCAACTGACTCAGAAAATGCAATCTGTAGTTTACTAGTGCTTCTTTAAGTATCTTCTCTCCAAGTCAATCAACTGGCAACGCCTGTTTCACAGGCGGAAGCTATTTAGAGGCAGAGCTAGAATTGATACCCAGCTCTGACTTCAAAGCACAAAGACCAAGATGAGAACTTCTCACTGTGTGAGAACTATGCTAAAGCTGTGCAGTGCTGGCAGAGGTACCCAGAGTCACAAGCACAGAGAAACCCCAGGTGATGGTGGCAGCACTGTCACTGCAGCAGCAGGGAGGATGGTCTTTCATGCTTAAATGCGAAAGCCAGGCAACTTACAGGAGGCACTGCAAGGCAATCTTTATGACGTCACAGTGGGCAAGTTCATAAACCAGATGAAAATATGTATTGACCTGGTTAAATATTTGACTATTATAAAACAAAGACCTTCTGTTAATTAAAGACATATATAATAGAGGGTGGGAGCGGGGAGGAAGCAGTCAATGGGGGAGGGAAAGGGGGACATGTGTAATATTTTCAACAATAAAGATAAATTTAAAAGAAGACATATATATATAAGAGAATGAAAAGTGACCTCTGGGTCAAGGAATCAGACTGAACGGAAGCATCTAACTTCACTTTCCCCCATATCCCGTAAAAAGAAAGCAAAGGGATTTTTGAGAGGAAAAAAAAAAAATCCCTGAGTATGGGAAAAACCAGACACAGCAACAAACTTTTTGGAGGCTGGAAAATAGATGGGTAAGTAATAAAGTGTTAGCGGCACAGAAAAGGCCAAATCAAGGTAGTAGTGGAAAAATGAAAAGGGCAAGTTAAAAGCACCAAATTCCTCCAGAACTGGGAGTGACAGGGAAAGGGGCCGAAACTGGGAGGGTGGG
This sequence comes from Miniopterus schreibersii, assembly GCF_964146895.1. NCBI lineage: Eukaryota > Metazoa > Chordata > Mammalia > Chiroptera > Miniopteridae > Miniopterus > Miniopterus schreibersii. Next base: position 65,931,333 of record NC_138110.1, read on the forward strand.
CTGAGGCCTGGAGCAGCAGCAAGTTAACTCCCTCCTCCTCTCGGCCCAGAGGCTGCCCCTCCCCCACCCGACAGGTTACTGCAAGAACCAAACAGGAAATGCCTTGGAACAGAGGACAAGACCAGGTGAGGGTTTGGACATTTTACAAAACCTCTAGCAGCACTAGGGAATTAGAGATAGTACATACATATAACCAATGCTACACACAGAGACGCCCTCCCTTTTCCAGCTCTCTGCCCCCACGTGGCTCCAAGAACCCTGGCAGCCAGACCTGGATCCTCTCGGTAGTTTATCTAGATTCTTCTATGAGCAATCTGATCAGCCAAAAAGTAAAGTTCTAAATCTGGTGACATCAGAGGTATGATCAAACGAGCCACCCAGATCACCCATAGTGAAATCCAAGTTAACACAGTCCAAGCTTCCAAAAATCTTTTAAGATTCCAATTCCTTATGAGAAGCAACTAAGGGTTTCCAAACATCTGAGGAAAACTAACAGATAAGACAGTGAGCAAAAGAGAAGAAAACTCCAAAATAACAAAATGTCCTCCTTCACGCTTTCAGAGAAATAGTAATTTCATCAAATGAAAACAGGATGTTACATATACAGAAAAAAGCATTAGGGGGAAAAAAACAGTCCTTGGAAATTAAAAAAAACACAATAGCAGATGTGGAAACCTCATTAGAATGGGCAGAAGGGGAAGGTTGAAGAAATTTTTCTAAGTGGAGTAAAAACACAAAGAAAGTAGGAAGAAAAAAAAAAGGGTATGAATTAGAAGTCAGGCCCAAGAGTGTATAATATGCAAAAAGGACTTCTATAAAGGGAAAAAAACCTCAGAAAAATGGAAGGGACAAATTGAAAATATAATTCATGAAATTTTTCACATTTTCAAGGACATGTGTCAACAGACTAAAAGAGCTACCAAGTTTCTAGCACAATGGGTGAAACCAGACCCATAAGACCCATCTCGATGAAATTTTAGAACACTTGTGACAAACAGAAGACTCTCCAAGCTTCCCGACAGGAAACAAAGAAACCACATGTGCGGCAACAGGAATCAACATGGTTTCATGCTCAACAGCAACACAGGAATTGTGAAGGTGACAGAGAAATACTTTTAAAATTGGAAGGAAATGATTTCTAATGTGGAATTTTATGTCCAGCCACAATGCTTGCAAATACACTTATCTATGTGTGCACTGGGTTGCAATGTAAAATGCATCTCTAATTGTGTTGGGGTCAAAAAAGTTTGAAAGTCATTGCCCTGGAGAAACTTAACACGTGTTCTAGAAGACCTGGTTGACAATGTTTACAGCAAATGCTATAATAGCAAAAACTTGGCAACCATCAAAATGTTCTCAAATAGGAGGATAAATTATGATAGACACATAGAACCATGAATATTACACAGCCATGAAGATGGACAGATTATAGCTACATGCAAAGATGAAAGCCATGCAAAACTAAATGGTATATTATTTAGTGACAGAAATAAGAATTAAAATGTTAAAGAGAATAATAATTTGATAAGCAGTTATATCTGAGGGAGGAGATAATAGAGTTAGGAAGAGGTTCATGGGGGACTTCAAAATCTAATGATAATGTTCTTTAAACGTGTTAGTGCATTTTAAAAAATTATTTGGGCAGACCCGGTAATTTTTTATAAAAAGAGGGGACATTGCCCAAATTGCCAGGAAGCAAGTAGTATCTCCACACCAAAAATCAAACCATTTGAGAAAGGTAAACTAAAGGCCATCTCAGTCATTATCATAAATGCAAAAATTCCAAATATCAGCAAATCAAACGTACCGGTTTCTATGATAATATATCACAAAACCATGATGAAATGGAAATCTACTGTGTGCTAAATCCTTTGAAAAGGAGAGAACACATTAGTTTCTGATGAACTAAAAGACCCACCCTCATCACAATCCTCCCCAGTGTAAAATGAACGAAAGGCTCTGAATCACTAATCACTCAAAACCTTCTATATAATGTCTAAATTTGATAATGAAAAAATTATAGCATAAGCACATTAAGTACCAGAAGAAACAGCTAAAAAAACTAGGCCATAGTAACTCACCTAGAGACAATAAAAGGGACAGGTGTGGGGGACTGTTGCATTTAAAAAAAAAAAATTATTGATTTGAGAAAAACATTGATTTGTTGTTCCACTGATTTATGCATTCATTGGTTGATTCTTGTATGTGCCCTGACCAGGGATCAAACCTTCAACCTTGACATATCGGAACAATGCTCTAACCAACTGACCAACTGAGTTACCTGGCCACGGCCTGCTGCTTTTTATTGTAAGCCGTAAGCCTTATAGAACTATTTAAAATTTTAAACTATATATATATATATATATGTTAAAAATTACATATACATATGTTAAGCTATATATGTATATATACACATACACACACGTACACATATATAGCTATGCATACATATATATGTACTGCTTTGATTAAAATTAAAAAAACCCAACATCCCACACCTTTCAAAGGTAAAAACCAAATCTACCTCACCCGTCCTCAGACTAGCAGGAGCCCAGTGTTGGGTGTCCCCTCAAAATCCTCCACAGCTTCAACACAGTCCTGCCCAATTCATGTTCTAGCCCCTAAAACTCATATCCTGTCAAAGCAAATTTAACCACATTCCAAAATCCATCTCAATGCTTCCTCTTTAAAATTATTCTTATTGACCCCAGGCTAGGAAGAACTCCCTTTCTTTAGTGCCTTTTATATTGTACAGCACCTTCCTGTTCTCCGTCGTGTGTCAGTATTTGGCTCCAACCAAGTAAGGCCCTTGAGATGATGGATCTGCCTAAAGTCTGTGTACTCTACAAAGTCGTACATGGTATAACCTCACAATACATTTTCTTGCCTGAAAATATTTGCAATCATTCCTTCCTCAAAGAAACAAAAAAATATTCTTCAAAATTTTGCTAAAGCAAACACTTCCTTCAAATTGTTGATTTAAAATTTTAGTTTTCCTTTAATTAGTTGGAATTGTCTATTAAAAAGAGCTATGAGCCTGGCTGGGCGTAGCTCAGCGGTTTAGCATCGACCTAGGATTCAGGCCATCGGGGCTCGATTCCAGGTCAGGGCACATGCCCGGGTTGCGGGCTCGACCCCCAGTTGGGAGCGTGCAGGAGGCAGCCGATCAGTGACTCTCTCATCATTGATGTTTCTATCTCTCTCCCTCTCCTTTCCTCTCTGAAATCAATAAAGACATATATATATAAAAGAGAGCTATGAAACCTGTTGCTTAAAGCAAAATTAACAAAATAATTAAGAAGGCAAGCATTATCTGGGCTGCAATTTTAAAACCAGACTCAGACAAAATAGTAAAAAACAAAAGTTTTATTAATAAAGTGATAAAACTTTATAGGACAAACAATAATATGAACTAAATCCAAGTATTTTTAAAGCAGGCCTGGTAAGAATTTCATCACTTACTCTTTGCGTGATGCTGCTCAAGTATGAGCAAACAGTAAATAACATCCTTCCTAACCCATTTCTTTATACTAAGCAATCTTTTCATTTCTCAGATTAATGACTCTCAAACTTACATCATAAACACCCAGGGAGCTTATAAAAAAGAATAGAAAGATTTGTTCAACAAATATCTGAAGTCCTACTTGGTATACACATTGTTCTAATCTCTGGAGATGCAGCAATGAACAAAACAGGCAAAGAGTCTTGCCCTCATGGAGTTTATGTTTGCATTACGTACGTGAGAGTGGGGGAGGCCAGGGAGAAAATAAGTAAAATATCATGTGTCAGATGGTGGTAGATGCTATGGAGAAAAGTCAGAAGTATGCTGAATAGAGGTGGTTATCTGAATCAGGACATTCAGGGAAGGCTTTACTGAGATGTTGACATTGGGGATGGAGGGAAGATAAGGACCTGGAATTCTACTCTAGGTGACACAGAAAACGGTGGGAGTTTTAAGCAGTGACATGATCTGCCTTCGTTCTAAAAGGCTCCCTCTGGCTGCTGTGCTGAGGACAGACAGCAGGGAGCATGGGTAGAGGCAGTGGTCAGTGAGCAGGCTCCTTCAATAATGCACGTGAGAAATGAGACACCTTGGGAGTAACAATAGTAAACATGGTGAGTAGATAGATTCAGGATATATTTATTTAAAGAGAATCAACAAGATTGTTTGACTGAATTTGGGATATAAGATAAAGAACAGAGTCATCAAAGACTCCAAGGATTTGGCCTGAAAAACTGGAAAGACAGTCATTTATACTGAAATCAGGAAGTCTATAGCTGGATATAAAAGTTTAGAGGTCAAGGGAAAGGTCTGAGTTGGAGATATAAAAATTTAGAAATATATAAAAGTATGAAAAGCCACAGAACTGGATGAGATCATGAAGAAAGTTGGTGTAGAGAGAAGAGACTGGGCAGATAGCCCCCTCCCCCCACAAGGTGACTTAGGGCGCAGTCACCTGAACAAGCTTCCCAAGTGAATGTGGTATATTCCAAAGTTTGAAAAATTCCACTGACAAATGTTAAGATAAACCTCAGGTTGAACTACAGAATTTTAACTAAGTTTAATATTATTTATAATTTTATAAAATAAAAGCTACTTTTCCCCTAACAGTTCATGAAAATTTTTCATGAAAAACAAATACCTATCATAAATTAGACCATTAACTCCAAATTCCTTCAATTTCTTCCTGTTTTCGGGATCGTTGGTATCATCACCCCAGCAGAATATGACTAGTCCCTTAGCTTTTGCCTCTTGAATGTAGGATGGGTTTCTGAGCAGGTCTTCAGTATGTGCGTTTATTCCCTAATGGAAGAAAAGTAAGTTACATGTGAAAAAGCAACTTAACTGCAAATGCTAAATGGCCATACTCTACATCAGTGCTCTCCAAAGTAGAGTGGGCAGGAAGAAAAAAAAAGTACAATTTTTTCTATCAAGCAACTGTACAGTCTAGCCATTTTAGATGATTCATAAAACCCACTCAACTACAAAACTTACCTAACCTAGGCCTGCAAGGAAGTATATATTTTTTGCTCATGTATCTATTTTGATTCTAAGATCTAATACCCTCATTTTTAAGTAGAACTATCTGCTTGTTATACATAGATCAAAACTAACCAATTAGATGTGTAGCATAACATGAAACTTTATTTACTGCTGCTCTAAAACATTTAAAAAAAAATTATAATTAAGAAATTCAAACAACTTACCAGTAGATTTTCAAACTGTGCAAAACTCATTGCAATAGCAGTTGTCCGAGATCTGAGGTCCATGAGTTCAGGGTAAATATCAGACTTTCCTTGAGTCAAAAATAATATGGGGTATTTGTTCTGCTTGTGCCGAACCCTAAAAAAGACAATTTAAAAAATGCCTCTTCATTGGGGAGATAATTATAAGATAGTTTTGAAACTTTAGAAAGTAATATTATATATATATATATATATATAAAAATAACACTTCCCCCAAAAGCATAATTCCATTAGTGAGATATAACCACCATTAATATGCATCTATTGCATTTCAGTCAAAAAATTTAAAAAATTTAATTATTCTATGTAAGAGCTAAACTGTTCTCAGAAATGAGCAGCAAGAGAGCCCTTGAGGGCTTACAACTTGGTAAGGAAGATGTTACATGCAACACAGGGTATGAGGCATTAGGACCTAGTGGGCGTGGAGATCACAGGAGTGAAGGGTATCCCAGCAGGTAGTCCTGAAGGGAAGTGAGGATACACATAACTTGATTGACAGGACAAATCAAGGGTGAAGTCTGGGCACCTCCCCACCTCCAACCATAATCTTTATACCCTAAGTCCTAGCTACAGTCTAAGAGTATTGGGGGAGGGTGATGATTACTCACATTGTGCAAATATCTGGATCAAATGAAGAAAACACTATTCTTCTCTTCCCAGAATTTTCTAAGACAGTTTTTAAAATGATATCCAAAAACAAATTCATGTCAAAATACGTTGATAAGTTCCCATCCCACATTCCATCCTATGCAGAAGTAAACAGGAAAACAAAAGTCATTAGCCACCTGAGGCTCACAGTGCTAAAAAAGATCATCTAGTCCAACTCGTATTCTACAAATGAGAAAAGCAAAGGCCTGAAAAGATGAAGTGACTTGCTGTGACAAAGCAATTATACGTACCATCAATAGACTTTTGTTTTAATAAGGTAACAAATAAAAGCTAAAACTGGAAATTTGCAATCTATTGTGACTTTTTAAATAGTTTTATATACTCTTCATAAACTTTAAGACAGAAAGACTCCACTCATTTGCTAACTCATTACCAAAAAACCCCAAATCCTGCCCTGGCCGGTGTGGCTCAGTGGTTAGTGTGTCGGCCCCCACATCAAAGGGTCACGGGTTTGGTTCCCTGCCAAGGGCATGTGCCTGGATTTCAGGTTTCAGCCCTAGCCCCGGTTGGGGCATGTGCAGGAAGCAACCAACTGATGTTTCCTCTCTCTCCCCCTTCCTCCCTCCCTTCCACTCTCTCAAAAAGCAATAGAAAAAAATATCCTTGGGTAAGGATTAACAAAAAAATAATAATAATAAAGGTGCTGGCAGTTAAGAAAAAAAAAGAAAAGAATATCCCTGTTCTAGAAATTTGGAGCAGGGTAAACATAAAAATAAAATAAAATTTAAAAACCTGGTAATTATGAATTGCTAGTTAAATATCTCATTTTTTGGATCATAAGCATATCAAGTACCCTGAACAAATAATAAAAATAATTCTCTAAATATAGCTAAAATACCAAGAGTCCTGTTGATATTCAAAAATAAAATATTTTAATTAGAATATCATTAAAATTAAAATAAATTTATTCATTAAAATAAATAAAAAAGCTCAGAAAACTAAAAATTACTTTAGTTGAGCACTCGCTATGCTAACCAGGAGCAGCTGATCATAAATACTTAGCAGGCATGATTTGAGGGCAGTTAGGATTATTCTGACCCAAACAAATTCCAGGATATTGTTCTGGCTGCCCAATCATGATACCAGAATTAACCACTACTGACCCCAACCCAACCAACGCTCTTACCATGCACCCATCCCTGTAACACATATCCCCATCTGATTCTGATACACTCAATAGCTGCTTGGCTAGAATTTAAGTTCCAGGAAGGTGAGGCTTTAGGCTGTTTTGTTCACTAGCTGATCCCAGTACCCAGAAAATGCCTGGCCCATAGCAACCTTTCAATCTATAATTGTTGAACAAAAGAATGATTAAATCTGGGAGTGATTTAAAACACACTTGCAGAAATTTCGTTTCCTGGTTAATTATTACTAGCTACTAGCACCTAAAAGAAAACTGCTTAGGACATTATTTAAAATGTGTTCAGATGGGGGGGATAAAACAAAATTCAATCAGAGTCCTAGAGATCTGCCTGGCCGTTGTTCTCACAGTTCGCCTTATAAGGATGCACAGAAACCACCTATGTAAATGCACACAGCAGATACGTGTAAATGGGAATTTCTACTATAATACATTTATCACGACTTTTAGGTACTCACATATTAGTATAAAATAAGTTTTATTAAAACGGTCTAAAAGCACTGTGCTTACTGGAAGAAGCCACAATAAGTTTTCAGTTTCACTTACTCCATTAAAACAAAAAAATAGGAATGAATGCATTTAAAGAAACGGGGACGGGGGAAGAACATGTTACACAGAGAATTACTTACCCTTTGTTGGCAGATCCACTTTATTTCTATGTTAAACCCTACATCTTCTGGCAAGGACTCTAAAACCTAGAGTTTTGTTTGTTGGTGTTGAATTTTGTTTTATTTTTGGTGAAATGAATGGTAGAATAAGAGAAAAAAAAGAAAAACAAAATTATTACAAAAAGCAATCTGTGAGAAAACATATCACTAGTAAGGGTAAATGTTTTGTGCCTTCAGCATAAACCACTATCTTTCATACTCAAACTGACAACCACACTGATTAAGAGAGACAAAGAAATTAAACAGCAAAAGCAAGTAGTCTTAGGCAGTATCTGTGAAAACCAATCACTACTACCACAAAGATGGATCCTTAACCTAAAATTTTTTTCACCATTACTTTACTGGACATCCAAAGTGAGCTGTAATAACTTAGGTGACCTCAAGGATTTAAGAAGACATTTGTTGTGTTTTCTGAATTTCATTCAAGTATGTCAATCTACTATACCAAGATATGGTTATATGAAAAACCATGGTTCCTAACTTGTTTCGAAGGTAGTGCTTCCCAACAATATCATGTTGATAATTCCCTGAAAAGATGTTATCTCCAAAAGAAAGATGATACCAAGGCTCATAAATAAGGCTATGACTATATAAATGAACAAATAATATGGTGTCAACTTATCTAAACTAAGTTATCTGACACTCTGCAATAAACCATTTTGGCAGTGTCATTAGAAAATCAAATTGAAAATATGAAGCCTGGTTATGAACCTATAAAGAGCTGACTTGTTTAGTCTTCAAACATGAAGGCCAGGCAAATACATAAACATGCTCAGGGCAAAAGGAATCTGAAACAGATTGTGTTTTTAACTTCAATTTATTTCAAAAATTTAGAAATCATTTAACATGTACAGTACATATGATATTTGCTTTTATAACAGCAAATAAAGCACACTAACAGAACAATGTAATTAATAGCAAGAACATAGCTTGGGAGTCTGGTGACCTGGGAACTAGCCCTGGATCTATACTAACCAGCTGCAGAAAAAGTACAGTACCTGAGTTTGTACTCAAGTATGTGTGAGGCTTCTGACTTTTTTCTCTTTAACCATATTTATTTAACATACCCATCACATTTTTACTGAGCCAATGCAAAATTAGAAAACTAAAGTCAACAGTATATATTAGCGTTGAGATTGCGAAACGTCAAATTTGCAGAAAGATCCTCCTTTATACTGAGATTGTATTTGGCCTTTTTTGTGTTTTAAAATTTCTCTGTGATTTAATTATAGTGATGGCAGTGAGTGAATGAATGAGTGTGTGTGTGTTTAACTTATTTGGCTAAGCAAATACTGTCAAACTTTTCACAAACAATTTTTTTAAAAACTGTTTTCTATTCTATGAAATCACAAGCCTAGGAATCATGAGATTTCTAAGAACCAAATGATTTCAGAATTTTGGAATAGAAAGAATGACTTGACTTAGCTGGGCTTCATAAATATCTGAAAAATTATTCAAATCATGTTTTAAATGCACTAAGTGTCCATATAGGAGGTCTCTTGTAGCATCCTTTTTGTAGGGTGAATAATCATGATAAATTGAAATGACCCATTTTTGCCTAAGTAATCTATAGCCCAACTTGTGTGGCTCAGTGGTTGTGCGTTGAACCATGAACCAAAAGGTCACCAGTTCAATTCCCAGTTGGGACACATGCCCTGGTTTTGGGCTTGATCCCCACTGGGGGCCGTGCAGGAGGCAGTTGATGTTTCTCACATTAAAAAATAGAAAGAAATCTACTATAGGTGACATCACCAAGAAAAGACAATGTAGAAGAGTAGAAGTTAGGATATGGAGCCTGCAGAATAAAAAGCAGAGCCAGCAGGGCTAAGGAGAAATGTCTGGTGTTCATGTAGGCTTGCCCGACACTATCGAACAGATTCCTCTTATAAATTGTGTCTAGTTTTTAAGTCTTCATGCCAGTTTTTGTTATACTTTAAGTAAATTCTTAAAATCTGTGTCTCATTTTAGGTAACCAGGGTCTTTATTTTCTTTGGAGAATCTCATTTCTCTCCAAGAATTAAGGAACAGTTAAAAATATTGTAAAAATGCCTCTCTTACCATCACATCTCTCTCCCACCCCACTTTCTATGCACTCTCCTTCCTGTTTATATACAGAAATATGTGAATTTCCTATTCTTACCAAATTAACCAGTTGAGGTGGGAATTTTTATTCATTTGAGCAGATGAATTACTCTTTTTTAAAAAAGGTAGTAGCATAGGTACACCACATAAGAATGTATCTTCTCTAACAAGCATCAATGATGACAAGTTTATATTAATATTGCCTTTAACGCAAACTTTTTAGTGCCCATTTAAGAGACTAAAATTAATTATTCAGGTATAACAGAATTAATGAGACAGCCTTGCCCCAGTTTTCCTAAGGAACTTACCATCTTAAGAGAAGGAAATGGCTGATTTTCAGATAAAGCATTTTCTTCCTCAACCAACGATTCTGAAAAATTTAAATTAAAAAAACACAGTAGATAAAATACCATTTTATCACTAAGATCTTTTCCTAAATTCTCAGGGTAAAAAAAGACAAGCAAATTATGAAATCCCTTCATATGTAGTGTTTGAAGGCTCTTGTATTTATTAAACAATTATCCCCTCCGATTTTTGAAACAAGCATCCTTTTTGAAGATTATTTTACAATATTTAATAGAAACACCATATGCCCTGGCCAGTTTGGTTTAGTAGCTAGAGTGTCAGCCTGAGGACTGAAGGGTCCAGGTTTGATTCTAGCCAAGGGCATGTACCTCAGTTGCAGGCTCCATCCCCCGGCTGGGGTGAGCGTGGGAGGCAACCAATCCATATGTCTCTCTACACTGACGATTCTCTCTCTCTCCCCCTTCCACTCTCTCTGAAAAGCAATGGAAAAATTGGGGTTTTTTCCAAAAAAAAAAAAATCCTCGGGTGAGGATTTAAAAAAAATAAATTAATTAATTAAATAAAAGTTAAAAAATAGAAGCACCATGGTCTGTGGTGCCAACAGTGACTATTTTCTTATAAAAGTTGTAATACTACTTTTTTAAAAAAAGTAGTCACAAGAGTGATTTGTTATTTCTTAATGGAATTAAGAGCTATGTCATCTTGCTAAGACTATTTGAAATATCAAAATCAGCTCACAAGGTAGAAATTAAGAGAATCTACAGCTACTAATATGCTTTGGTTACCACTGTGCTTAATCCAAAATAGATTCCACCTCAAGAAATAGAATAATTTTTTTTCCAAAAGAAAAAAAAATTAGTATCAAGCTTTTCTTTAAAAAAAAAAAAAAAAGCCCATGTACTATAAATTAAAAAACAAACCATGTAAAATTTTCCAGTTGAATAAATTAGAGGTTTAATTAATTTTATTATGAACAGTTATGAAATATCTAAGTCTATTAATTCATATTTGTGCTCTAGGGATAATTTTTTGAGTCTTTAAGCCCTTTACAATTTTTTCATACAGACATCTCAACTGTGCTGTTATGACAACTGCAGATAAATATCTAATGAGTACCTACTATACGCAGAATACTATAAATGACTCAGAATATAAAAACATTTTCCCTGCCCTTAAAGGTTTATATTCTAACTGAAAAGACAGGACATATACAAAAATAAAGAGTTAAAAAAAGTATCATTAAGCTTCAAATGAATGGCATAGACTATTAAGTCCCAAGGGAGTATAAAGTAAAGTAGAATTACAAAGGGATTTTGTCGGCAGGACAATCTTTGAGGAACCTGAGGCACACAGTAGTTAAGTAAACTGCCCAAGGTCACAACTGATAAATATTAGATAGAGCTGGGTTCAAACTCCTGGCTCTGGAGCCAGATTCTATGCTTGATAAATTCTCTACTTTGTAATGTGAAGAATGCTGGAAATGTTGAAAGATACTAAATTATAAAGAACTCTGATCATCAAGCTAAGAAAACTCTTAAAAGTAAAAAATCATGGTTACTATACATGACATATATACATTTGAAGATTAATATACGTAAAGCTTTCATGTTTATAAAATTACATTTGGATAGCCCAGTATTATATTCATTAAAATGACCAAAAAGTGTGTTAAAATGGGTAAGGAAATACCGTATATGCTAACTATGAAATAAAAACAGTGTTTCCATATTTGTACATACCTTTTAGATCTTTAGATTTTAGTGCAGTCACGTGAGTGAGCTAGAAAACACATACACAAAATGCAATCATTAAAAAAAGCCTTACTTTATGAAGATATGCAGTATCTGTAGAACTGTAACTTGAAGAGCTAGTAAGTTAGAGAAAACTATAAAGTATAGAATTTTAAGTTTAATAAGAATAAGCACTAACCACTGTATATATTTTATATGTTCACACATACACGTAAGATCATAATCAAATACCCACTTAGGGAAGAATATAAAATCATTAAGTTAGGAAATTGCTTATACTCAATCAACCATTTATTTAGGTGTCTAAGGGGAACAGAAAGGGGATCATACAAAGTCACATGGTATAACAAAATATACAAAGATCTCAGTAATATAAGTATAAAACCAACAATAGCACAAAAGGTCAATTGTAAAATAGTGAGTTACATAAAGAAGGGCTAAAGTAGACCAGAGGCAACCTAAGATTATGGATGAGAAGAGCTGGCCCCTATGGCCTCCAAAGACTAATAGCCTAGCCCCTTCATGTATGCAAAAACCAATGGGGTCCAGGAATGCACGCTGAATATATCATCTCCATGTGCAAAGAGAATATGACCACATAAAGACAGGTACAAATAGTCTTAAAACTAAAAGATAATTTACATTTTATGCTATTATTACTACCTTTAACAACTGGAGTTGGTCAAATGTTAACTCCTTTACTGGAATTTCAAATAATTCAACTGGATCAGCTTCAAATTTCTAAATAGGAAACATAGAGAAAAACAGGCCCCTTATTATTACTGAATGATTACTCTAGACAGGCCTAAAACTGTAATTTACTGAATGATGAGAACAATTACTTGATGACCAGTGAGCCCACGTAGAGGAGCCCTTCTTATCTACCACCACCCCCCAGCTCCTAAATTCTGGCTTTTGTTTTTAATGTTAAGTGGTAGTGCCTGGAAGAAAAAAAACACTGGAAGCAAGCTATGGCATTGAAAACACTGAAAACAAGCCAGAGGTTCAGTGATTTCCTTTATTTCCTGCCATCCTGTGTATATTTTATTCGCCATACCTATGCCACATGACTAGGAAATCAGCATGCAAGTATTGTGTAAGAATTAATTCCTGTCAATAAGTTTCTAGCCTTTTCTAAATCTTTTAAACTTAAGTTTGGTTAAAAATAGCCACAGAAATCAACTGTTATTAAAAAATGTCTGATTAGCTATAAGTACTAATACTTAATAGGAACTCTAATCTATTATAAACACTTTCCCCTTGAGCAAATCTGTTTTTAAAATTTTAATACCATATCAAATGTCACATTGTTTAGGCACCTCTATCTTAATGAATTAATGTACCACCAATAAATCATCAATCCAACAAATATATGGCTGGGCAAATAGGTTTACAGTTATAATACAAATAAATAATAATACAAGAATAAACTCTGTTTTGCATACTCACAACTGTAAACCGATTTTTGCACACCCCAGTATACAAAACTCTGACTTTTATACTCATTCATGTATATATGTATGAGTATGTATATGTATAAAGCTTTTTTGGGAGAATACATAAGAAACTATTAAGAGTAAGGGAGTACGGCCAAGCAGAAAGGAAAACTTATATTCATGTTATAATCTTATGAACCATTGGTTTTATTGGAAAATACCAGCTTAAAAATTAAAACTAAAAATATATACAGCCCGGCCAGGCATGGCTCAGAGGTTGAGCATCGACCCAGGATCCAGGAGATCGGGGTTCGATTCCCCTGTCAGGGCACAGGCCCGGGTTGCGGGCTAGGCAGCCAATCAATGACTCTCTTATCATTGATGTTTCCATTTCTCTCTCTCTCCCCCTCCTTTCCTCTCTCTGAAATCAATAAAGATATGTTTAAAAAATAATAATAATAAAAATAGAAATATATACAATTCATTATTTTCATTCCCCAGTTAAGTTATCCAAATTCAACTTAAGAGCAAAATAAAGAAAATATACTTTTTTAAAAGAAAAAAACAGGGGGGAAAAAGAAGGAAAAAGAGAAACAAAGTCTGGTGATAAGGGGAAATCAATACTACGCTTCAACTAATGCTAATAGATTTTTAGAAATTCGAACTAGATTCATTAATCTCCATCTTGGTTAGTAAGGTCCTTTACCAGTCCCTCCATTCCTTCTCATTTTACTTTGCGTTGGTTTCCCCACAGCCAAAACAACCTGCTCCATTTCTGTTAAGTTATTCTACTTCTGTCATCTAACAGGTGCACCTCCTTCCCTCCCTCCCCTAACAACACTTCACAGAAATGAAGGGTCCATTTCTATACATCATAGTAATGCAAACCCAAATGACTGATTAGAACCTGCTAGCAGGCAGAGCCAGGAGCCTTCTCATCTACTTCTACAACATGCAGTGTCTGGTGCAGTGTTACACCTTAGCAAAATAGCCTTAACTTCAAACCAACTCAGTGGAAAATAACACCTAATACAGTTTGAAAGAAAATGCCAAATAAACCCTAGTAGTGTAAGTCCCTGAGAAATCACTTGGCAAATTTGTATACTGAAGTTTAGGCACTATATAATTATCACAATTATGTTTGCATAGCAATTACAATTTTTAAGAAATTATATGCATTTTCTTTTTTGTTGTTTAAAAATTTTATTAATATGAAGTCATTCATGTTATTTCTTATTATACTTGTAATGCCTTTAGGATCTGTAATGATAGCCCCTCTTTGATTTCTCTTTTTTAAAATCTTTGTTGTTGAAAGTATTACAGATGTCCCCATTTTCCCCCAGCTGACCCCCTCCCACACCCTCCCCAGGCCTTCCCCGCACTGCACTATCATTTATCCATGGGCTATGCAAATCTCTTCTATCATGCCCTCCTCTCCACTCTCACTGTCTCCACTCCAGTTCAGGCTTACCTTACCTTTGGCCCTCATTGCTGTTCCACTTGCCTCTACTCTCTGTCCTCTTAAATTCCCCTTACATCAGGTATCAAATTATTAATCTGGGAGTTTAGTTCTGAACATTTCCCTTCTTGGCTCAAAAGTCTTTCATATCTCCCTAGCTCCTAAATTTAAACCCCTTGATGGAGGCCCTACATTATCTGGCTCCCAAGCACTTCCTATTTTATTTTTCACTGTGGCCCTTCCCACTGTATCCAAATCATACTAGCCTATTAATTTGAGAAAAAGCTTGAACCAGAAATAGAAGGGAGCCTAGAAAACACTCTTGATAGGTTTCTCTGCTGTCTCAATATAGAGACAGTGGCAGGCTGATAATCACCTAGGACGTTCTTTTGTTGGATAATATGAAAAAGCCAATTCAGCAATAGACACCATACTCTAGGACATTAATATTCCTGTCTCTCAATGTTGTAGAAGCTTGAGACAGACAGGGATTGGCAGTAACTCACCAAGAAAATGAACTCGCAAACTCTATTTAATAAATACCTTTCTATCTATACTATAAATGAAAGAATTTCAACATACCTTTTTCATAGTCAAACAACAGGTGAGGTCATGATACACCACAGGCACAAAATCTTTTGAAAGGTGTACATCAAATTCTACAAAGGCTGCACCCTGACAGAAATAAAGGAAACAAGTATTTGAAAAATATTATCTGGCTCACAATACATATAAAACTACACGGACATAAACTTATTGTTCACTATAAAATCAGCCCTGTTCACAAAAAAAACCTTTCTCATGAATTATTTAATGCTATACTTCAAGCTTTATCCTAATTTCTTCTCTTAAAACCATTATAAGTATTTTCCTTTTTCAATAGCACAGTAATTTTTTCCTGGCAAAAGATGGGCACTGATCCACTTGAAAATGCCCTGGGGCCCCTCTGTGGCAAGGGACAGCCTTCACAGGTGTGTCACCTCTGCTACTATAATTAGCAGAAATGGAGCATAACAGGGGCCTGGGGCACAGGGCTCCCTCACACCTTGCTGCCCCTGCAGACATTAGCTGGACAGCTATATCTTAAAGGTGAGGTGGAGAAAAGAAGAAGCTGCAGTCTCTCAGCTCTGCTCCTTGGTACCATTGAGCAGAACACTACAGCCATTCTTAGCAAAACCTCTGTCACCAGATTAAAGAGGAAACTGCAACTGCTGCTGAAAAGACAGGAAGCAGAAATGGGAACCAAGAAGGATGCACAGGCAAATTTCCTGAGAGAAGCCTAAATGGAAGAAGGGAGGGCAAAAATGAGTTAAGGACATATTTTTTTAAAGTCAGATCCATTCTGACATGTGAATTAATCCATATAAAGGCTGAAAACATAACTTGACATACAAATCTGTACGTTCACTGCAAGAAAGCCAGCTGGGACGGAAGGAAACAAGGTCTGAGGATCCTCTAACGTTGCTACGACCCAGAGAAGTACTGAATGAGAACGGAGGGACACATTTCCACCCCTTGCTCAGCTGTGCGTAAACATGCCTAACAGGCTTGAGTTGAAGGAGCCGAGTTCCTGGATGACTTTGAAGCAGGAAATAAGCTTAGCTCCTTTTATTCCTACAAACAAGACAATGACACAAACCATTCCTACTGAAGAAAACCGTACCACCTCCAAATAGGTGCAATGGTTAAACATAGTAAATCATAGCTTTCTAGTTTAAATGTTAAATTTGACATGATCATCATCACCCTTCATGAAGATAATTTTACTAAGAGATTAAAATCTGATCCCAAAATTCATGTGTGAATTTAGGAAATAATGCAATAACAGACCAAAATCTCTTCAAAAATATGTTTTTAACATTAAACAAACCAGGCATTAATAACTAACATGAAACATTCTAAAATGTGATCCACACCTGGCCAGTGTGGCTCATTTGGTTGAGCACCATCCCAGGCACCAAGAGGTTGCTGGTTTGATTCCCGGTCAGGGCACATGCCCGGGTTGCGGGCTTGAGGCAGCCGGTCAATGTTTCTCTCTCACTGATGTTTCTATCTCTCTCTCCCTTCCTCTCTCTAAGAAATCAATAAAAACACATGTAAAAATAAAATAAAATAAAATAAAATAAAATGTGATCCATGTGAGTGACAAAGGATTTCATCAGAATATGAAAGGAAAAGGCTTAATGAAATCTTCTCGCAAAAAGCAGTCCCTAAAAGTTCTTTAACAGGGATCCTCACGTATATGTCCCCTGACCAGGGATCAAAACCACAGCCACTGCTTATTGGGATGACGATCTAACCCACTGAGCTACCTGGCCAGGGCTAATTCCATTGTTTTCATCTCAATCTGCACCATGAATCTAAATACAAATGTCAAGAAATATTTCACCTTCACTTAGAAACATGTTCAAAAGCAGCATAAATATTCCCTTTTTTAACCTATTAATGCAGACTGGAGAAGACTCCCCAGACCCACATATCTTGCTTTTCTATCTTTGGACCAATAGTCCACAGTTGTTTGAAGAAAGAAAGGTTCACTTACATGACTAGCAGCATTTCTTAAAGAAGCAATAGTATTTTCTTGAACTTTAGCAAGCCTAAAAGAAGAAATATACAGAAATACAGTTACCATATACTATAGAGAAGATAAAGAAAATAAATGTAATAAAGAAGCCAGCTGTATTTTCAACAATGGAAATAGTACCTATTCTCTACTTTAAGACAAATTTTGCCACCCCCAAAATGAGACTGTGACCATCACTTGCTTGGTGTGTGCATGTATTCCTTAAATTATAAGTATTTACAAGCTGAATATAGGCATATCCCATACCAACCCAATCTCTCCAAGTGAGGTGACCAATCAAGGAAAAGAACCTTTGCAATGGCATGAAGTAGTAGAGATACAGAAACTTGCTCCTTTTGAAGCCTCAGAAGACTTAATAGTGGCAGACTAGGGGAATGGGAAAGGCTGACACACCAATAGGGTGGAAGTATGGAAACTATACTAAGAACAGGTAAGGAAGCTGAGACTCAGAGAGGGCAACATGCAAAAGTCAGGACCACAATACAGACACACTGACGGCATCAGGCTCTTTCTGCATTACGCTTTCCTCCTAGCTTTCTAGTTTGTTGTTGTTGTTCTAATTTTAATAAAGTATAGTTCACATACAATACTATATTAGTTTCAGATGTACAACACAGTGATTACATTTATATACCTTGTCATATGGTCACCACAATAAGTCTAATAACCACCTGTCACCATGCAATGTTATTATGATATTACTGACTATATATTCCCTGTACACTATAATCCCAAGGCTTACTTATTTTATAACTGGAAGTTTGTACCTCTTATCCCCCATCACCTTTTTCACCCATTTCCCCCATTCTGCTCCCCTTTGGGGCCTGGCTTTCTAGTTTTAATGTTTCGCTTATCAATTCAGTAGAACATTAAAAAACACTAACCAGAATCTTTAGAAGAGTGTTAGTCTCTAATTTAAGTTGGGAACCCCAATGACCAAATTAAATTTAAATTCCAGGGTAATAATAATACAATCATTTATACCTGCAGTAATGTCAACACTAAAAATTTAAAAAAAAAAATATCATTTGACCTTTTTTCACTCAAACCAATTTAACATTATCAAGTTCGAGCTACCAAATGGTAATACTGCTCAAAAGTATTCAACCTACTTAGCAGTTGTTGTAGAATTCCCTGCACCTCTATGTCCAACATCCAATGGTGTTCTTGGTTTCCAATACTTGGAAAATGAAGATTTCATGTCACAGCTGTATCCTGGTAATGGCTTAATAATTATATAGTCAACTTTTGTAGGGAAAAAAGAGAGGGTGGGGACAAAATTAAAGACAATTAAAAAGGGCATGATGAGCTCAATTACATTTAAATATACTAAAACTAGCTTTATCAATCTCTATCAAATAGGAAAAAATTAACAAGTCAAAACTGATTCAAAGCTTCTAGAAAATTCAAAAGATAGCCCGGCCGGGCGTGGCTCAGCGGTTGAGCATCCACCTGGGATCCAGGTGATCAGGGTTTGATTCCCAGTCAGGGCACATGCCTGGGTTGCGGGCTCGATCAATGGCTCTCTCATCATTGATGTTTCTATCTCTCTCTCTCTCCCTCTCCTTTCCTCTCTCTGAAATCAATAAAGATATAAAAAAAAAAGGAAAAAAGAAAAGTGCCTATTATAGAAGGTACTCAATAATATTAAAAAAAAAAAGAAAATTCAAAAGATATATCCTAGTTATTATATTAGATAATATTCTAAAACAAATCATTAATTTAATCTTTACCATTCTCAAAAGCTCAATCTGAAACTAATGAAATTTTAACTTAACCTTTGCTTATTTGTAAAGGGCCACCCTGCTGTTCCATGCTTACCTCTCACTTTGCCTATTGTTTTTCTGGAGTTTCTGCTCATGATAGGAAGAGTAAGGATTCCAGCACTCTTCCCACCCTCATCAATGGTGGATGATAAGAGGCATGCTGTACCCACGTGTCCAGGAAGAGCATCACCCTGAACTACATGTTCACCGAGATCTTCCTGAAAAATGAGAAAAATTTAGAATAATCCAAGTTCTTATACTTTAATATTTTCCATTTAAAGATCAAAAACTATGCAGGAAGATCAATAAGAAATACAATCAAATTTATATCCATGAAATTTAGAAAGCACTTTTTGGTAATAAACAGTACATTTTTTCATATATAATATTTTAAGACTTTATGTATTACTTTATTAATCATAACTCTGCCGATTTGCAATTCTGATCCTCTAATATGTATTAGGTGAATTTAAAACACTAACTAAAAGTTACTAAGTACTTTTATATTCAAAGACTAAGATATACCTGTAGTGAGCTTTTAATATATATTATATTCTCTAAAAACACATCCACACAGATGACACAGAGTGATGGTAACTCTCCTGGAAACTGAACACTTTGAGATTACACTGAGTATTTTATCAGCCTGGTTTAGAAATAAAATAGTATTTCCAATGCTGCTAACAAAATGAAAGGGAAGTTAGGCTGCTCTCATAATTTTTACTGATTGATTGATTGATTCTAGAGAGAAAGGAAAGGAGAAAGAGAGCAACATCAATTTGTTGTTCTACTTATTTATGTATCATTGGTTGATTGTTATATGTTCCCTGACCGGGGATTGAACCTGCAACCTTGGTGTATTGGGATGTGCTCTAACCAGCTGAGTTATTGGCCAGGGCTAAAATGTAGGTCCTTAAAGAACAAGGAAACATTCAACCAAAACTTCATATTTTTATAATAAAATTCCACATCTCATTACTTAGGTAAGATCTAATTATAGTGTTTTTTAAAATAAATTTTTTTGGGGGAAAAACACCTTTAAATTCCATCTAATGCAAGGTTGCTAAAAAGCCACTTACAAAGGCTATGTCTAAAGGAATCATCAAATTCAACAATTCAAAGATTATAATTTTAATTATGTGCAGCAAATGCCACTCAGTGGGTTTAAATCCACTCTGAATTCTAACATTTTCAAGAAACTGTGGCTAGCTGTTGCTGCTGGGCAAAGCATATTTCCTACTCTCAAAGATTTAAACTTTAAAAAAGTGAAAATGGGCCCTGGCTGGTTTTGCCCAGCGGTTAGAACGTCGGCCTGTGGACTGAAGGGTCCTGGGTTCAATCCAGCCAAGGGCACAGCATGCACCTCGGTTGCAGGCTCCATCCTCAGCCCTAGCCACAGGGCGTGCAGGAGGCTACCAATCGATGTGTCTTTCTCACATCAGTGTTTCTTTCTCTCTCTCTCTCCCTTCCACTCTCTGAACAACAATGGAAAAAATATCCTCAGGTGAGGATATATAAAAAAAAAGTGAAAATGGGAGTGGATGTGCCAAAGAACAGGAGTCTCAGGAAAGCAGTACAGCTGACTGCGCCAGGAAAGATAGAGCAAGGACCGCAGGGGACGGCTCGGTATCACCAGGGGGAGCACCTGAGCGGCCGGTGAACTGGAGCGCTACTGTAAGTGTCACCAGTAGCTCCGGAAAGCTGGCCGCACAGATTCTGAACAACCTCGCACAATTTTTATAGCAACTCTTTTTATTACATATTTATAATATCAAGTAAAGTTGCAAAAATGAGTCCAGTTACAATGAATTCTTATAATAAAATGCTTCAATAAGTCACAGGCTTTGGTCATGAAGAGGACTCAATCATGCTAGTTACATCAGATTGCACACCAAGTTATATAGTTTGGTTGATATAATTCATTTTTATTTATTTATTTATTTATTTATTATTTATTTATTTAAAATATATCTTTATTGATTTGAGAGAGAGGAAAGGAGAGGAAGAGAGAGAGAGATAGAAACATCAATGATGAGAGAGTCATTGATAGGCTGCAGCCCGCAACCTGGGCATGTGCCCTGACCGGGAATCAAACCCCAATTGCCTGGATTCCAGGTCGCCTTTCAACCGCTGAGCCACGCCCAGCCGGGCAATATAATTCATTTATATTTAAAACAGACATAGACATCAAGACATCTGGTCTTGATTTGAAACCAATTCTGCTGAAGTTTTCTTAATTATATACTTAATAGTACTTGAGTCTGTCAACTCTAAGTTTTTTAAGCCTGCTAAAATGTATAGAGAATTAAACATCTAAGATGCTGTACAAATAATGGGTTTACACAAATTAGACTACAATAAAAATCAAAACATATGTAAAAATAAGCTCATGCCTGCATTCTTTTTCAAACCCTTCAAATTAAAGAATTACTCACCTCAAAAAAATCAAATATTAGTTCCAGGTTATCTGGTTCCATTGTTTGTATGCTATACTCTGTCCAACGGTCAGGCTGTAAGCCATACCCACATTCCGGCTGTGAATGCCTGCACTTGAACTCATTGTCGCTTATTAAGGATATCTCCAGGCTATTGGACATTTTGTGAAGAACAGTGGGAGACACCCTATCATCATCATCTTCCTCCAGACCCTCTAGTGTCAGCTTTACCCTAAACAAAAGAAAAAATAATGAAATGCAAAAAGTGGAACAGAAGGAAACTCACACAAATGTTACCTAAATGCTAAAATTTAGAGTGCTCCCTGAATATGCAAAATCTTCAAATAACAAAAGTAATACAAGGTGAGGCAAAAGTAGGTATTCATTTGTGAGTACATGAAACACAGTTTATTCTTGTGTTATTATTTATTAATTATTGTACTATTTTCCATACAGACTGTAAACCCACTTTTTCCCCACCCTGTGTATTATATAGTACAAAGACTACACTTACTACAGGTAAGGCATTAGCTATATTTTATAAAATACTGATGTTTTTAATCTACATATATTTTTGTAAAGTATTAAAATGAGACAAACACTCATTATGCCTAAGGCTATTTTCATTCATTCTTTGTTTTTTAAAAATGAATCTAAAAAGATATTTACTATTACCCCATTTATAATTGGCTATCTCAATTTCTTTTGAGAAGTTTCACAAATGGGTATATATAAAACAAGCACAAATTAAACCATATTCTATTAGAGTGCATTAAAAAGACTGTTAGAGTTGGAGGTTATAAACTAAAAATTTTCCTTTCCTTTCCCTTACACCACAGTGAGTTGAGGTACTTTGGGAAAAGTACATTATTAAAGAAAAACATTGTATTAAGTATATATATTTGAATGTATGTATCTTTTGTGTGTGTATATATTTATATACATGCATTTTTTTAAAAAAGCAAATGAACAAAAAAATAAACGGAAAGTCTAAAACTCTTAAAGGCCTCACAGCAATGAAAACAAAGACCAGTTACCCAAACCATAGGGCCAGAGACTAGTCTACTCCCAATGAAAGGCAATTACTTGCACGGAGCACTTGTAATGCCAAGAAGATTCAATTCTAGAATATTTCTTACACCAATTGAAATGCACTAAAACAATTTTAATACTATTAAGGTAGGAAGTAATGTTAATGGATAGAGCAGTGATTTTCCACCTTCTTTATCTCATGGCACACAAAAACTAATAAAATTCTGCGGCACATCAAAAAATATCATATTTTTTGCCTATCTGACAAAAAAATAGTTATAACTTTGATTCATTCACAACTGGACGGCTATTGTTCTGTTGGTGGTTGTCATTTTATTTTTTTTGGCAGTCTAAAGGAAAAGAGGTCATGTTTTAAAAATTCTTGTGGCACACTGGTTGAAAATCACTGGTACAGAGTAACAGCTGAGCTACAAAAGCTTTTCATTGTAGATTTAAATGGGATCTGATTGATAATACAAATAATGGAATTGTATTAGTGGGCCCTGCCCTCTCTGCATGATCTCCTGCCTCCAACCACTGCTGAGCCATGTCCCATAGCCACATAATTCTGAGGTCTCTCAGAGGGGATAGCTATATAAATTATTCAATTAGTAATACTGTTCTGTAATCACACTATAAAATCAAAAGTAGCACTTCAATAATCCAAACAAAAATCACCATCTCTTCTCATAAACCAAACTCTTACGAATAGTTCTGGACAACTGATTCTGTTGGTGAACCTGAAGGAAGAAACATTCTCTACCAGGATGTGTAAAGAGAGACCACAAATGGACAGGAGTGAGCAGGCAAGAAAGGCACTCTGCCAACAGCAATGCACATCTACCCCCCCCCCCCCAAAAAGAAAATTCACGTTTAAAGGGATCTATGAACGAATTTATTTGTTAAAGGTCTTCTTCAAATAGCTATATAAATGTTATAGTCTATCATAAAGAGACATTGCTTTCTACTTACTGCTGGAGTCAACTGAAAGAGAAACTTGTGCTTAAAATTTGATGGTAATAAGATAAAATGACATGTCTAGTGTTTTAGTTAAAATGTTTAAGCTGTTGCTAAGTTTTTAAAGTCCTTATATCCTTGCAGATAAATTTATTTCCTACACCATGAAGGGTTAGTTTATCACTAATGAAAACTTGGGGGTTGTTTAGGGGGGTGGGGTACAGTCAGGACAAACATCAGTTTCTAGCTATGCATGACTATTTAAATAGGAATCAGTTACTAATTTGTAGAGCCCAACTAAGTATGGTTATACGAAAATATTTCAATTTAAGCCTAAGCAACACTATAATATATACAAATACTCAAAATCATTTCTATAAACAAGAATGGTACAGGACTCAGTATATATTTGCAAAGCCATCAGAACCTCAACCACTAATATCTATTAATTTCTTAGCTACAGCCAAAGAAAAAAGTCCTAATAAGCCCAACCAACCAAGGCTTTATCTTCTACTGCTATCTTTATTTCAAGGTTTTATACTATTATAGCTGTTACACAATTTATTTGCTTCTTTTAACATTTAAGTAAAATATTCAATTATATATGACTAACTGGTTAGAGAATCTTTGCAGTCAAATGGATCTTGCAGATCAAACATGTGGTCCAATAACCTCGGTTTTTCTGAAGCAAAGCAGAGGCCTAGAAATGCACAGAAACAAGGTACACCCAAAACTCTTTACTCACTCTCAGAAGAGCCAGTGCAAATAACTATGAAGTATTATACACCTTTTCCCTTATGTATTTTATGATTGGTATAAGTATTATAATATTTAAAGTTATGGTAAAACATTTGCGGATTTTCAAACTGCAGTATTGTTATGAATTATATCCAAATGATAGAGTTGCCTGGGTCATTGAGAAGCCAGCTCACTCAAAGGTATGTATGATGACATTACAGAAAAATAAAGTTACTATTTAGCTATTCACACAAAGCTTGACATCTATATATCAGATTAAAAAGAAACTAATACAGTACTGCTATGATAACTGCTACCTTTCCTCAGGGAAAGGTTTCCATTTGTAAGC
Organism: Miniopterus schreibersii; assembly: GCF_964146895.1. Taxonomy (NCBI): domain Eukaryota; kingdom Metazoa; phylum Chordata; class Mammalia; order Chiroptera; family Miniopteridae; genus Miniopterus; species Miniopterus schreibersii. Next base: position 65,955,953 of record NC_138110.1, read on the forward strand.
TACAGGAAAGTTTAGGACACTGAAGGATATTTTCAGTAATCATTTTTCTGTTATGTCACTCTGCCCTCATTTAGCACAAAGTCATTTCTCATATCAATTTTAAAACAAGCAATTTATTTATAAACTACGCAGATATGTAAGCTTGAAAATCATTTATCTACATAAAAACAAAATGTTCTAGTTTCAAATTTAGAGATTAAGACTAACATAAGTAGATGTAACTACAGCAATCTGAGGTAAAAAATATGACATTCTACGTGTGATCTTTTCTTAGTTTATACACTTAAAGGCTAAAACCAGAAATCTATAGCATTAGTGAAAATAAATGGCCTAAGTAACAAATACACATGGTCATACCTAAATCTAGATTTTTTAAATTTCTTCTTGGTTATTGAGACAGGAGGCTTTTCAGAATAATGCAAACGTAATCTTATTTCAGTCTGACAGGTCAGCCATCCAGAATCCAAAGTCTCAACACCATCTGGAAAGTAAATAAGAACAGCAATTATTATGCATATTTTTAAACAATCCAGTAAGTATAATACACACTGACATTTCTAGTTCACATTCAGATTTTAATACACTCAGCCTATATGTCACTGGTACTTCTCTCCAAAACAAATATATACATAGTCTTAAATTTGTCATTGAAAAAATAACTTTTATATGAAGAAGGGGAAACAAGTTAAATGAATGTTAACAACAGTCTCAGTTTAACAACTTAAGTAAATAAGAATATTCTTAGTAAATCCATTATCGAAGTAATACAAAGCCATTTCAGCAAGAATACATGTTCCAAGATGACTTCTACAGTTGTTCCACTGGGAATTACTATTAAACTCCCAAAGCTTCACATGAAATATTTATTCAGCTGAAACTAGTTATACCACTCGTGTCAGGGACTGAAGTATGAGAAGGTAAGAATAAAACTGGAGTCAACCCTGTATTCTCACATTTATACATTCTGCCATAAATTTCACAATCATGATAACACTGTATTAGCATTGTTTAAGTTTCCTATTAATATAGGTAATATGTTTTTCATAACACTACAGAACTATCAAGTGTTTTGGACCTAAGTTTTTAAATAGGATTTAAAAATATATATATTAAGAAACATTTCTCCTTAGAAATACAACTTTAAAATGTTTAATAATTAGCAAATTTTAAAAATAAAATTATTATCTCTTAATTTTAAACTGTTTTTAGAAATGGACAAAGTTGGAGAAATGGCTTTCCATCCTAAAAGGTAACTAAAGCTGAATTTAGAACAACAATAAAATTTCTATGCATTTATAACCATACATAGTAATTAATAAATAGAGGTACATAATGTCATATATTACAGCTGAAGAAATGAGAAAATTATTCCTCCATAAAGAAAGGTCTCCAAATTATGTAGCATAAGTATCATCTTTTGTAAATAAAGCGGGCAAGACTGTAAAACACTAAACACTAAAGCTATTCAAGTATTTTAGATCACGTTATGATATAATACAAATAACCCCAAATAAAATCCAAATTCCTATTCAAACACTGCCAAAGCATGTACATTTCTAAAGTGTATAAACACATGTCCCTATTAAACCACAACCAAAACATTCAGACCTGTTTCTTCCTGTTCTGAACAGGAAAGCAACTGGTTATCAGCCATTTAACTCTGGTTCAGTCTGCAGAAGCACACATTCTGCCCACTTCTTTACACAGTGAAGTATTAAAAATGAAAATGCAATCAACTGCATTTAAGGAAAAAATAAAATAAAATTGCAACCTTGAATTCTCAAGATAAAGTGTCACTGAAGCAGAAGTATATAAATGCATAACATTTTCAACATATTTAGAGGTAAAAGGATTTTCTAATATACTGTAAATTAAATGTTAAAGGCTAAGCCAGAATTACCAGAACATTCTGTATAACCTGGATTTTACTGTAAATGCACATATAAACATACAAAATGCACAAATTTAGCTTAAGAGTTAACTTTTCACACCTTAAATGTTTAGAACTGTTAATATCATTTTTGAGCATAATAGTGTTAAAAAGTGATGATATTGCCCGACTGGCATGGCTCAGCACTTAAGCATTGACCTTGGATCCAGGAGGTCAAGGTTCGATTCCCAGTCAGAGCCTGGGTTTCGGGCTTGATCCCCGGTAGGGGACGTGCAGGAGGCAGCCGATCAATGACTCTTATCATTGATGTTTCTCTTTCTCAACCTCTCCCTTCCTCTCTCTGAAATCAATAAAGATACATTAAAAAAAGAATGTTATTTGTTTCTTATATTTAGCCTCTATTTTCAATATCATACTGTTATATTTCCCTATGCCATCTGTTTCTAATGAATGTTATGTAACATCTCAACCATATCAGTAAAAAAATTTAAAACTCGGTCTCACTTACTGTGGATTCCAAATTGTCCATCGTCAATAATAATTTCACTTTCTAGAATTGAAGGAAAATAGAAAACCTAATTAAAATTCATGATGTATATAGAACACATAATTGAGAAACTACCCACCTTAAGCGTTTTTAAAATATGGAATCTAAAATTTAAAAGCAGCCCAAAGTGAATAAGCATATTTATTGTAGCCCTCAATAAAGAATTCTCTTTTAAGAAGGCTATCAAACAATCACATTTCTTACATACTTGGTGATCATTCTTGATGTTACAAGGAAGAGAAAGAGAACTCCTCAGACAGGTGCTCTAGAGGCACTGGGACAAACTTCTATACCCACAATGTGTGAGCCTGACAGGCTGCTGGACAACAGTGTATCCTGGTTCATTTTTTAAACCAAGGTCTTGGCACAATTAAAATGCTTATTCTTATGTAGTGCATATTCTGAACTTATCTAAAATGTAATTCTCCTCAAATCTCCACTATTCTCTAAAGCCGGCTAAAAGCTTTACAAACAGTGTAAACTTACCTGTACACTCAGAGCTGTGAGGAACTATCAAAAGAGTAAGTTCTAGCACATGCCCTTCTAACAGAAATTTCAACTAAATGAGTTAAGCTGGTAAGCCCCGCCCTCTGAGTAACATACTAATTTCTTGCTTTCCTTTTCCAGTTTACTTTAAACATAAGTCTGAAATATTTGTTAAAATAAGTGTGATAGTTCCCAAGGAAGATTCTCTGATAGATTTCACGCAGCTCTTAAGTTTATAACTTTTTTTGAATGATCAGAAACAAAATCATCCCACTTCTCATAATAAAATATATATATAACTGCAAGATGCTTCAAAACACAAATTATTTTTAAATATTCAGTACCTAATAATTTCCAACCTCAATATAGAACTATTGTAATTCTGAAGGACACTATCAGAAAAATTCTAAATACACTATCAAAAATGTATTAAAACAGAAAAAATCCAATAAAGAAGATGAAATGAGATATCTGTTTAAACAAGACGTGTCTACTACAGGGTAAAGCAGAATCTCTCACTACTTTCTAAGCTGGTAACTAGAAAGCCATTTATTATCTTCACATTCTACTTTTCCTTAGAAACTGAAAGATGCGTTTGTCAGCATTGAGTCAATTTACAGATGAATCCAAGTGGATAATTTAATGTATGTGAAATGAACTTCAAATTTTAATCTTAGTATGGAGAAGGAAATTAAAAAATACTTGTATGAAGATAAATGCCTTTTTAGGCATAAGAAAACAGAATAATGGTGTTTTTTTAAAAAAACTATCCGAATATCAATTTCAGCCTAGCCAGCAAGGTATTTAAGTAAATTAGGAGGAAAATATGTCTGCTACAACCAAGAAATTGGAATTTATTCATACAAGTTTATTCAAGTATTTACTAGTTTAAAAACACACAGAATAATTAGAATAACTTGTTCTATTCTTACTATTTAAAGTTAAAAATTTAAGAATTTTTGTTTTTGCCCTGGATGGGTAGCTCAGTTGGTTAGAGGGTCGTCCCGATACAAGGTTGTGGGTTCAATCCCCAGTCAGGGCACATACAAGAATCAACCAATGTGTGCATAAATAAGTGGGACAACAAATCAATGTCTCTCTCCCTCCTTTCCTCTTAAAAAAAAAAAGTGTTCTCTAAGTTCTCTGAGCAAGTAATCAAATAAAGCCATGGATGCTCAGCAAAGAAGAATGTTACTTTATAAACTTTGTAACTATTCCAAATGAAAATAAATATTCTACAATAAATTAATCTAACCCAACAAAATAAAAATAAGTAGGCAAGCATTTCTAATAAAGTTTATAAAGAAAGGCAATTAAGAACTATTTAGTTTTGAAAGTAAGATTCATGATATGCTGAATGAAAATTGACCTTAAACTTTAGAATAAAAATTTATTAAATCCCACTAAGCCATTGTGCAGCATATTAGTAACTTTACGCATATGCCTCAAACAGATGCAGTTAATGCCCATACCTAAAGGGGTTATTGATCGTGGTTGTAGATGAGTCTCCCACTTGTGAACTATGACTTGACATGGACCACCGATAGTCTGCAATTTAAAAGTTAAATGTCTGCAATAATTTCTTATATCTTATTTTCTACCCATGACTCCATTAGATGTTTGTAGCCTAAGTTTATACTAAATATGAAACCAAGAGATTCATCTTGTTAATTATCAATATTATATGCCCCCAATCAGGAATGTAACAGGTCACAAAACATGATGAGTGCTGGAAGAAAATGGAGATGAGAGAGCAAACAAAGAAAAATGGGATGAACTGGCACATAAAACTGTTTTAAACCCATTCTTAAATCTGCCTACGATACTCAATTTGTTTCAAAGAAATTTTAATCTTTAACAGATATTCTGTCCTAAGTTAAAGCTACCACAAATATACTTTATTTTTGGTATGTCAGCAGTCAATGGGGTGTTACTGGATAAAGTATCTCATCTTAAGTAACTCTTGAAGTGTTTTTAAAAAGCCTAAACTCTACTATCATAGGAATAGTAGAAACAAGTACCTCGAGATCAATTATCACAAGTTATTCAAAAAATTGGAAGGCACAATAAAGTTTTTTACTATATACATTTAAGAATAGTGAGTAGATTACAGAAAGAACTTCAGATTTCTCATATCACAGTAACCAGTGTTTCTAAAGGGCACAGGAAACCCTAAAAGAAAGGACACACACATGGGACACATGGGTAAACTGGAACTAACATCCAGTTTTACTCTTTATGCCTTTGAGTTTCTAAATTCATACAGTGTGATAACTCCTAATATTGTCCCATTATAAGAATAAAGCTTTATGAGTTGTTGATAACACCTATACCAATTTAAAAACAAGAATGAACCTACCAACAAAGATTCCTGGCATATACCTAAGAGACTGAAGTATTAAATGTTTCCTAATTTTCCTTTACTTTTTAAAAATTAAACTTATGTGTTAAAATGGAACCCTTAAATACATATTTTAAAAGCAAAATTTCAACTGTAACCTTACAAGTTACTTTAATTTTTTGTTCTTTACATATCTTCTGAAGAAATGTAGTAAAATACAGGGAAGCAAAAAGAAAAAACAAAAGTCACCTATTATCACACCACTTAGGGTTTAATACCTATCAACATTTTCATACATAATCTTCAAGGCCTTTTCTAGGCATATACTAAGTATACTCTTAAAAAGCCTGAAACATATAACTTTCTCTCTATATATTGTACATCTTTAGATGGCATTAAATACTCTCCTATAACATGTTACAGGATTTCAATATTGATTATATTTTAAAAATTTGCCAAATGATAACAAATAAATAGGTAACAAGTTAGGCACAATATTAGGCAATTCAATACAAGAGGTAATTCTGCCACTTAAAATAACCAGAGATTAAAATCTTTTTTTAACTTGCATACTTTTGGAATTTGAAAACTAAAATAGCACTAGATACTCAAATCACTTATCTTGGGATAATATAGGAAATGCTCATTTTCTCTAGACAAATACCTCCTTGTTATGAGGGTTTACTTATGAAATGGTAGACTGGGTAGATGTTTTTAAAAAGGTAAATGTGAAACTGCTCATCTTAAAATATGGGGAATTTAATTTTCATTACAACTTAAAGAAGAAGATGCATTTAATCCTACATCTCTTAGATTTTTTTACTTTTCCTGTCACATTTTTCTGAATTTGTTTTTTTAAACATCAAACTTTCTAATCCTCAAGAGATGTAAATGCATACATTAAAAATAGGAATGATGTTTCTTAGCAATAATAAGCAGCCAGGAAAAACTAACCTATTCTTCTTCACTCCTCCCATATCCCCAACATACCCTGCCAAAGAAAAAGAAATGAAAAAGAAAAAGAAAAAACAAACAAAAAAAAATCCTCTACAAAGATGGTATGGGTCTATATTCTTTTTTTTTTTTTTTTTAAATATATCTTTATTGATTTCAGAGAGAGGAAAGGAGAGGGAGAGAGAGGGACAGAAACATCAATGATGAGAGGTCACTGATCGGCTGCAGCCCACAACCCAGGCATGTGCCCTGACCAGGAATCGAACCCCGATCGCCTGGATCCTAGGTCGACGCTGAACCGCTGAGCCAAGCCTGGCCAGGCTGGGTCTATATTCTTATAGAAGTTACTAATCAAACGTAACTAAAAGGGTGCCATGAAAATAATATTAAATATCAGCAAGGATTAAAAAGTGGGTAGAGGGAAAAAGAGACTTTGTTTTTGTTTTAATTCAGGTGTCCGGGGAACTTGACCACATCTTGACTGTAGCATCTATATTAATCATGTAAGAATAGCCCTGTGGATTGAATATTTCATAGGGAATATATTTTAGTAGTAATTTTAATGAACTCCACCCTCAAATCCACTCACAGCATAAAACAATTTGGGCTTGAACAGAATGAGGTATTTGAGGAGCAGTCCAAAGGGCCAATTCAACAGATAACTTAGAATTGTGCCTACTAGCGCTCACACTACAAATCCATGTTGTTTGGTACACAAAGTGTTATAATATTGGGGGGAAAATGAACCAAATTTTAAAATACAGTGAATTTCCAGAATTGTTATGACTACTTTACTAAACTTTAGAAGGTAATCTTAAATTTTAGCTTACTGAAGTTCTTTGAAAATTTTTTTAAGACCTGAGCATTAATATATTAAAAATCTCAGCCTGGCCAGGCATGGCTCAGTGACTGAGCATCGACCTAGGATCCAGGAGTTTGTGGTTCGATTCCCGGTCAGGGCACATGCCCAGGTTGCGAGCTCGATCCCCGGTGGGGGCCATGCAGGAAGCAGCCGATAATGACTCTCATCATTGAGGTTTCTCTCTCTCTCCCTCTCCCTTCCTCTCTCTGAAATCAATAAAGATATATTTGAAAAAAACAAAAATTTCAGTAATGACTCTAAAAGACGCAATCATTTTTAAGGCTATATTCCATGAAAAACAATCTTTAAAATCTTAGAAGACAGAACAGCTCCATTTTGTAAAAGGCTGCCACAACTGTAAACATTTTGGAGGGAAGTGAAGGTGGATCTTTGGAGAAAAAAGGAACACTATCAGTCTAAGACGGTATTCTGTTAATAGCACTGGCAGAGTTATTAAATCAGACAATTACTGAAGTGTTTTCAAACATGCATACTAACAAAAACACAAAAATAACATGTTTCCACAGACTTGTGTCTTAACCATCACTTTCTTAAACAGTCATTGACATCACTCAGCTACATCGAGCACTGAGAGAAATAAACAAGGTTATTATTCAACATGTAGACTGGAGTTTTTGTTTGGTTTTAACAAACCATCAAGCAAAATGATCAAATACTCATGTAACAGCACTGCTTTTAAATATCATGAAAAATGTAAACTTTTAAAATTTTACTGATTGTTTTCTTCCACAATTTTGGAAAAAATGTGCATGTAAAGGGTCTCTGAGGAATTTTTATCTATGCTGTCAGAGGCCAGACCATAGCTATTTAAAAATCACTATTTTTAATAAGACCATTAAGAAAATGGTGACCTAGGAATGAGTCAAGTAAAGAAGGGTAGGTGAACAGCTATCTATGAGATGATTTAAATTCGAAGTTAACAGCTGAGGTAAAAATTTTATTATATTAAGAAACCATTTTATAAAATGATACCCTGGGCTATTCTAAATGAAAATCAAGGGAGATTAAGAATAAAGTAAAAGAGTTTATAATGAATCTAATTATGAATGAACGTCAACACCTATAAAAATTTGAAACAGCTGTTACTTAAAAATAAACAGCTACTTACACTGAGATTAAGGAAATATTTCAAAGACAATATAATTTAAAACTGGCTAATATTTCTATATGAGGTAACTACCCTAATTCTAGCCACAAGTAAAGAGGGGTGGACACGGATTTTAAAAATGTTTAAATTGCATGTTAACTCAAAAATTACTTTCGTGAAGATATGAAATTAATCGACTATCTGCAGGCTCACACCAATGTTTCCACTCCAGGAATATCTACTACCTTTGTTTTCTGTGCTTACATAAATTAATATTTTGATTTGTCCCCAGTAAAATTATCTTAAAATTCAACATATTAACATCTTATTCTAATTCTACAAAGTATAAGAGAACATGTAGCTATGAAAAATTAAGAGAAAAAGGACTGCAAGGCTCAACTTCTAAACTAAAAGGAATATGCCAGAAGGAAGGAAATATAAAAGAGAGAATATGAATGGTAAAATTTTAGATTATTTACAATAAAACATTATCGATGGAAGGGGTCTACGAAATTTATAGTTCAAACCCTTCATTTTAAAGATGAGGAAGCTACAGTCTAAAGGTCAAGTGACAAAATCACAAGATTTTTAGCTTAGACTCTACAACTGCCGGGGTAGACGACCTCCTAAGACTTTAACTCAGTAAAATTAATCTTATTACCCATTTTGGCTTTTCAATGCTTTCATAATTACTTTGCTTTCTTATTATTGTTTATATTTATAACATATATATTCCAATAATTTACATCATTTTATGATTTAAGATTCCTTGCACATTAGTTCTGTCATTTCACGGTGCACAATTGAGACAAAGTTTCATAATTATTTTTATTAGAAATTAAGTTTCACTTAAAAAGCGCCACCAACTTACAAAAAAAAGTGTCAATTTAAGCTGGCATGTGGGGGAAAATACCCTCTAGCCATATGCATGGGATTTTATGTAGCTATTTACTCTATTCCATGAAAAACATACTTACCATGGCAGCCCCTGCATCACACGGTACATGTGTACACGATACAGAGCACCTACTTAAAGAAACACACTCACCAACACATACTGTAAACTTTTGCAAGTATTACAAGGGGAAAAACTTGTTTCTTACTGTAAGCAGACTTCTTGCCAATTTTTTCAAAGGCATTTTGGATGGTTTTGCTGCTTTTGGTTACATTTTCAATGAAGAGGGGAAATGCTTAGGTTGGCTTAATTTAACCTGTGTTGACAGTAGTCTTACTTTAGAAAACTATGCCCAAAGGAATCATGATTTTTCCTGTCCAAATACCCCTCTAAATAAAATTTAGTTGATTTCACATTATAAATTTCACATACCAGAATCCACAATAAGCTTTCAACATCATGAGTGCTGTGGCCTATGTTTCTATGCACAATTGTTCAATTTATACTGAAGAACTATGCCATGATGAACAACCCCTATACTAAATAAATGATCGCAAGTCGTAAAGTGAGACTACTGTCAAGATAAGCCAACACAATGATTAACCATAATGTAATTTAGTTTCATTACTGAGTATTTACAATATATTCTCAGAATAAGAAACGTACGTAATAGGTGCAAAAGACAGCTGAAGTGGGTTTGTCAGTTTTCTTTTTTATAACGGTGGCTAAGAGAATGGGTAACAGTGGCTGCTTGCATTTTCACATGTAACAAGTATTCAATGACCCCGAAGGGAAAGACATTGTCTTAAATGTTCTAATCCACGTTTCACTTCCTAGGCTCCTGCCTAAGCCCTTGTTCACATGCAGCCCAAGTGTGCTCAAAGGTAAACTCTGAAGGAAAAGAATCCTTTCAGCAAATAAGTATCTTTAAAATAAGAGGAAAAGAATCAACTTTTTTTTTTACGAAAACACTCCCAAAATAATAAATCATTGTGAGCAAGCAGATTTAGACTTAATAGATACTCCGAAGGCCTTCAGGAAAGATCCTGATCTATCAACACCATTGTTGAAAAAAATCTAAGAGAAATGACTTCAGTTTTGATAGAAGTTAAACAATACAGCCACTAAGAGACAGCTGCTGTGAATTAATTTTTTAAAATAATTACTCACTTAAAGCTGGCTATATACTCCTCTAAATGTATTCATATCGCATAACAATTAAAAACAAAACAAAAAGAAAAACCCTCACAACTGGTTACTAATTAGTTTACAAAAGTTAAAGAAAATGCATACCTACCTATCAAAAACATTTATTTATCATTAAATCCTGTATCATGACAATTGCAACATACTTACTATTAGTCTTTTAAAAATTCCATTACAGACATTGTCTGCCTCTGAAGTGGTTATTTCCTTGCTTTTTGGTACTAAAATGTTATTAATCTAGAGTTCTCTTTTCTTTATTTGATCAAAACAAACTCATTTTACTTTTAATGTTTCCAAACTTAAATTAATTGCTCTTGAAAGAAGTAAGTCTGCTAAAGAAACTGGAAACTAGATGAAGAAAACATACCTTTGGTTCTAAAAAGCACCCTTTGAAGTAGCGATACTGAACAGATACTCCTCTACTGAGTACAATGGTTGCTTTCCAATACATGCTGTGAGGGGGGAAAAAAGCGGCAGCATCAATATCAAACTAAAATGCATAAAGATTTCATAATTCATAAAACCCCTCAAGTAAGGTCTGTGACCCATACCACTTATTTATTCCTACACTAAATTTTACCCTAGGTATAATCTGTACCAGGCACTGGAAACACATTGATGAATGAGGCAGACACAGCCCCATCTTCAAAGAGATTGCCTTCTTGTGTGGGTAGACGAACCACCAAACAACATACACAGTAAGGGCTATTTGGCCTATCTGATGTGACGGGAAGTTTTGGAGGAGGCTTTGGAAGGGAGGTCTAAAAGAGGAAGAACTGTCTGAGGTGAGACCTAAATGATGGGAAGAAACCAGCCATACAAAGAACCAGGAGAAGTATTCCAAACAGAAAAGGCAAGTAGTGCAGAGGTGGATGGCAGGGTCCGACTTTCCACTTAGCTAGAGATGTTGCATGGCTGCTAAGAGGCTCTGGGGCCAACGCCAGCAAGTTACACTCATGTTCTCAACTGTCCTGCCCAGCCTCTGGCTATTCTCCTAGCCAAGCAATCAGTATCTGTATCTTACTTGTTTCAACCTAATGTCCTCCTCTGAACTATGCTATTCTAGAACTTTGACTCAATGGTGAAAAAATTCATTACAATTCATGATTAGAACTGATTTTTAGCTTTAAGTCATAGACCAGTGGTATCCAAAGTGTGGTCCTAGGACATGTGAGCTTGTTAGAAATGCAAATTCTCACGCCAAGACTAGACCTAGACCTATGTAATTAGAAACTCTGGGGTGGGGCCCAACAATCTATAATTTAACAGGTGACTCTGATAACTAACACTTAAGTCTGAGAGCCACTGTCATAGCCCATTACCCAAACATGAGTCCCACATGAATAGTTCAGTGAATGAACGGCAGCTCCATGACACCAGATGGATAGCATTGCTCCCCATCTGACTCTGCCAAGACAGGTTTTAGTGCATTATCCTTACTCTGACTCAACTGTGGTTCCTTAAAAATATCCACAGCCAGCTATCACCTGTGGGCCTACCTTCAGCAATCAGAATAACGTGGTAGTAACAAGCTACACATACCCTGGCCCCACCCCGAGAGACCCTGATTTCACAGATCTTGGGTGGAGCCTGGTCATGTGGAATTTGATATAACTTCATAGGACATTGGATGTATATGTTTGGTTGAGAATCACTGCTGTAAAGCAAGCAGAGCAAATGCTTGGCATATGTGCCCCTACTATGTTTCCCCTGATAGACCTCAGAATCATTTTCAACACACAACTCTAGGCAAATTCTATCAACTATATGGTGAAATTTATTCCCCATCTCTGCTACAAAAATAAAAAGGCAAATTCCCAGTACTATGTCATCCAAAAAATGGTAAGCTAGAGCATATGAAACCAGCCCCAGATGTGCACAATAGAATTAGTGGGAAGTTTTAAAAATACCCTGGGGCCACATTCTAATGCACTATTTTTCAATCTCTAGGGGTAAGGTCTAGGCATGTGTATTTAAAAAAAAATTTTTTTTTTAAGGAGTAGTTTGTTGATTTTTAGAGACAGAGGAAGGCAAAGGGAGAGAGAAACATTGACATGAGAGAGAAACATTGATTGGCTGCCTCCTGCATGCCCCCTACTGGGGATGGAGCCTGAAACCCAGACATGTGCCCTGACCAGGAATCAAATCAGCAACCTTTTGATGCACAGGACAACACCCAACCAATGAGCCACACCAGCCAGGGCTAGGCATGTGTATTTTTTTTAAAACCCTCAGAAGTGATTCTAATCTGTACCCCTGGTTAAGAACCAATGAAGAGATGAAAAGAGCAACGCAATGAATCTTTTTACTCCAGTTCTCTAAGCAAATGTAGCAAAGTTAAAAATGAACCAGCACTGCTCAGTGATGTCAAAAATGAATATAACCTGACAAAATTCAAGATAGACCAGGAAAGGGGCAGTGAGAAAGCTTAGTACACCTGCCGGAGTTTTAATTGCCCTCATATCCTTCCCGAAAATCTACAAGGAGAGTGAGTAAAACCACAAGTGAGCCACATTTTCTGAATTAGGAAACAATACAAGACATTCAAATGAACTCTAAGTAAAAAAAAAAAAAATCCAACAGAGGTCTTGTCACCACAAGCCTGTAGGTATGGAGAGGCTTAAGAGATTCTGAAAAACCGGTACAGAGGACTTAGACACAGAGTACACATACTTTGTATCACCTGCTTGTGTCATCTTGTATTATCTACCGCCTTTCTGCTTGTGAAGCATTGTCTATCTGCCATATACGAACCATTTACATTTCAGCATACATCAGCAATGTGAAAATGGCTGGTCCCATAAATTAATGTAAGTGCAGACACGAGTTATCCCGTGACCTGTCAACGACATTTGGGACTGGAAACACAAGTTAACTTGTGACCAGTCGGCAAAGTGTTTTAAGGTAGGTGACAGAGAAGCTCAAACGTTCAGAGCAGAGGGGTGTTTTAGGAATAGGTTCAGAAAGATATGAGGTTTCACTTCACAGGAGTGGTCAATCTGAAAATCAAGGAAAAACTAGCCACTTAAAAGGACTAAACTCATCCAGCCTTCGTGGCTTAGTGGATGGGTGTTGGCCTATGAACCAGGAGGTCACGGTTTGATTCCTGGTCAGGGAACAAGCCCGGGTTTCAGGCTCGCTCCCTAGTAGGGGGCAAGCGGGAGGCAGCCGACGAATGACTCTCTCATCATTGATGTTTCTATCTCTCTCCCTCTCCCTTCTTCCCTCTGAAATCAATAAAAACATTTTTTTTTAAAAAAGGAATAAACTCTCTGTGATCATTCCCCTGTGACGCCAATATCATTTATCAGTGGAACTTTACTTGTGGCTGAGAAAAATGGGCCACACAAATGACAATAGTGAAAAAGGTGTTCTACATTTGTTTGTTTTCTTTCCCTCAGCTTACACTATGATATTATTTTACTTCCTTTGTAATTTTCCTTTGCTTTGCCATCAGGGCGTCTCAAACCATCTGCTGCGAAGGCCATTTTTGTTTGCTCATTTGTTTTACCCAACCTGTCCCGCAACTGTACCTGCAACAAGGTACCATGCATCCACGGTGACATACATGGATGCCCTAGCATGTCAAACTGCTACAAACATTTCCAAATGCTTGCTCTCAGATGTGAGAAATATAGAAGTGTCTGTACTTCTCACATATGCATGAATAAAATAATGTTTTGTCTAGCACTGGTCCACAGGCCACATTAAGTAGCACTGCTCCACAGGAAAAGAAAATTTGAGCTTCATAATCTCCAGATTTGGTATTTCTCCCTAGGGGTATTGCATGTATTTATATACTATTTAGAATCTCTTCATCTCTCCTGACCCCCCACCAATAGATCCTGACAACCCATAACACTTCCAAGTATCCCCAAGTGGAGAAACATTCACTAATTCTTTCCTAACCCCTTTACAGTGTAGATAAGGTAACAAGGCTTAGGGATGGTAGGTCTGCCCAAGATCACAGTTAACTGCAGAATTGAAACGGGCACCCAGATCCACCTTTCCCCAGCCCAATGCACCAACACACCCATGCTAAGTTTAGTGCTGTACTTAATTTCATAGTGAACTCATTTCATTACGTTAAATAAAATATCTAAATAAGTATGTTCCATTCTCTGTTACTTTTAGTTAATACTATACAGGTCTGGGGAAAAATTATTTTATAGCAAAAATTAGATCTTTTATCAAGAATATGTACTGAAAAACCAAACGATACTTCCTAAAAAGTTAAAAAAAGAAAAAAGAAATAGCAATATAAGCCTATTATTTAGAAATGTGGTGGTAAGTACCAGAAGAATCAACTAAGAGTTGAAAATGTTTGTTTGAGACGTAGAAATTGAGGAACAGATGAATTTGTTCCTCACAACAAACTTTGTAAAATGATTTTACTATTTATACACATAACTTTGATAAAAATTAAAATTAAAAAAGAAGAAAAATATACCAAGCTGTCTTAGAAGCCCCATTTATAATCTGAACATCACAATTATTCTGTAACCTGCCACTTCCACGCTTACCTTTCACCTGTCTCGTTCTCTGGAAGGAGAGCCACAGCATTTTGAGGATTCCAGTTTCCCAAAGCATCACAGCTTCCACATATTGCAAAAACTTCTCCTAATGAAACAGAACACCAGTTACAGCGGCATGAGCAGGAAAGTTTCAATTTCTAGTTTAAGAGAGCAAGAAAAGAGCATTCAGTTGCATTAGTTCGACCAGATGGAGGACTACATAAATGGGCAATCAATAAAAGCATATAAGTATTCTAAAGAAACAGTAATTGATATTTTCCAGAAACTCAAACAGTAGCTATTAACAAGTTAAAGATAAGAAAATTATCAAAAGAACAGGAGCAATATAACAATAAAAATCTGAAAAAAAGACACTGAAAACGCTCGTCTGCCTTATAAAAATAATACCTGTTGCTTCATCAGAACACTTCTCATCAATAGACAAAGCAACATATAGCTATCATCTATATTTGCTAAATTTCATAAATTTAGCTAAAGTCTACACCTTCCTGGATACAAATATGCAGAAGTCTTTGACTTGTATCAACACATTCTGAATTAATATAATTAAAATTCATAAAGAGAAAGATAATGAACTGAGCCCAAATGATGAAGGTCAGGACAAATTCCTCCACATTCTGAGAGCAGCTTGCTTTCCAGCTTTAGGCTCTACTCAGGAAAAACTAGAATTACAGTTGGGCTAGCCACCTGCATAAGCATTTTGTAAGCTTAGACTGTAAAACTCAACTAAAATGCTAGGTATGAGAGTCATTCAGGAGTTTTCAGAGTTCTAAATAGACGTGTGTAAAGCTTAGGGTGATTGAGTACGAAGATTTCATGTCAAAATATTTCAAATACTTAAATCCTTTAAAGTAACCCAATTTTTTACAATTAACTTAGGTTATCATACCTTCTCTGATTTTTTTAAAGGATAAACACTGTTGCTAAATACAAGGCACAAATATGTTGCTATGCACATGATAGCACATGCTGTGGCTCCTAGCTCAAAGGACAGATTACCATAAAGTCACTGATTCTGGTCCATTATACTTCCTTTAGAGAGTCTCCAACTTTTTCATGGAGTCAGTTATTTCTTAGCTCCACACAAAACAGCAGCTACTGTTTGCTGTGGAAAGAACACGTACCCCAAATGGAAAAAGTAAAACTTAGGCAACCAGTCGGTGGTTCACTCTTTCCTCCTGTAAGTGCTCCTGCATTTTACCAGTTCCCGCCTGCAATTTACTTTGTCTTTCTGCTAATTGCCTTTGAATATGGCTTCTATGAGGGAAAGGGGGAAACTGTTGACTAGAACAGATAAATCTCTTTGTTTAGTTTTCATTTATAAAAGATAAAGACTTTAAAGGAATTTGCAAACAGCAGCCCCACGTATTCTTTTCACTTGCTCCCTCTAAACCCACCCCTCTCTGCTTTCCCTACTCTCTCAACATTTGGCAAGAAAGTCTAGGTGATGGGGGAGAGTTGGGGGTGGGGTGGTCTTCCCAACACCCCCGCCCTCCACCCTCTCCTTCCCACCCACAATTCATCTGCATTCATATTCACCACTATCTTCCCTATAGTCCTGAGAAGGAGGGTTCCTTCTTGCCAAGCAGATCCTTGGACGGCTAATTGTGTGGTCAGTCTATTTACTTGACATTGCCAGTTCCTTCTAGCTAAACTGCCTTTGTATGGCTCCCTAAAAGGCTACGATATAGGTCTGCAGTCTTCTCCCACAGAGAAGGCTGCATACTGGAGTGGAGGTGAGCACTTGACCCGAGGGAGCCAGCCCATCAGCTGACTGGGAATCTTCCATCTGTAGAATCTTGCCCAGATCATCTTGGCTAAGAATTTGCACTTAGGCACACAACTCTGTCAACTGCTGTGAGGACTCCTAAAACAAAGGTGCTAGATATACAGAGTGAAGCAATCATTCATTCATTCTTTGAACACAAATTTACCCCCACTCTGAGCCAGGCATTGTGTGAGGTACAGTAATTCAGCATGAACAAGACAAAGTAACTTTTTCACAGAGTTTATAATCTATCCACAAACAAAATTACTCATATAGTCCATAAACTCTGTAAGAGGTGTTAAAGTCCTGGAACCCTGAATTTCACAGACACCTTAACCTAGTTGAAAGTGGGGATTACAGTAAAGATAATTAAGGGGAGCACACAGATCTAGGCAGAGAAAATAATTTGAGAAAGTCCCATGGTTCTAGAGAAGTAATGCAACAGATTGAAGGAGCTGGCCAGTATAGCCGGAGTATATTAAACAAGGAGGTGTATACTGGCCAGGTATGATGCTGTTTTGACATGCTATCTTACATTAAAATTACTTCACAATGCCTAAGCAGACAGCAAAAAATACAATAAAGCTAAAAATAAAAATTTATAAGTAGGGAACAAAGTTACCGTAGCCAAATATTTTGCCAACTTCTTGCAATAGCAAAATTTCCCTTATTTTTATGCTACTTAACAATCATAGCTCGCCCAGCCGGACGTGGCTCAGCGGGTGAGCATCGACCTAGGATCCAGGCGATCGGGGTTCGATTACCGGACTGGGCACATGCCTGGGTTGCGGGCTCGATCCCTAGTCGGGGGCATGCAGGAGGCAGCCGATCAATGACTCTCTCATCATTGATGTTTCTCTCTCTCTCTCCCCCTCCCTCCCTCCTTTCCTCTCTCTGAAATCAATAAAGACATATTAAAAAAAAAAAAATCATAGCTCAATTATCTTCATTATGTAAAATTAAGTAAAATCACATTTTCATGGAAAATATGAGGGTTTGTTTTTCCTTGAGTTTACTGTGTTCCAAGTACATTTCTGGTATCAGGCAAGCCATAAAGATATTTTCACCTAAAAATTAGGTCCACTCTAATAACAACTCCATATTTAAGATAAACCAGATAAGAAAAATGCTCATTTACAATACCTGGAAACAGAGTTCCTCTTATTTCAAAGGTAACCTGAGAAGGTGTCATTGTGATGGATTTATCTTAGGATGTCGTGCTAGGAAGAAAAAGAGATGTCATTTATAGTATGAAAATATTAGCTCCAGATAGCTACACAAAAACAAAAATGAATCTTAACTGTGAGCAAAATACTTCAGAGACCTTATACAGAAAGACTGAATTACTTAGGAAGTACCTAGCAAATTTTAGGGCCTGTGATGTTACAAACCTGTTCCATAAGAATGTATGGACCATAAAAACTGCAAAACAAGTGTTCCCCCCACCCCCCACACACCCATTTTTTTTAAGGATGCAAGATTCTCTTGTCACGTACTTTCTCTTCTGATGAACAGCTGTTCTGAAATCAACCTTTCCTGACCAGGCCCATGTTATGGTGGAATAAAAAAACCCACAAAAAACAAAACTATAGAGAAAAAGGCTTGGCTCAAGAGAGGATTTGTACCTTAACAAAAGGTTTTTAACTTTAATAACAAGGAAACAACCAAAGAACAAAGTATCAGCCACTGAAACAAACTAGTCATGTTCTACAAGTTTGAAAAAGTGCTTCTTGGTAACTATTGACAAACAAACAAATACCTTTCCCCACAAATTACTCTTTTCAGATTTTCTCTTTATTATCCTTAGGAACCTCAAGTCCAGTTCTGCAGACTTAAATTTAGAGTCTCAACTTTGCAATTTATTACGAAACCCTGTATTTCATCTCACATATATGCTGTTCTTTCTCAAGTTTGAACTTCATTCATAACCCTAATTCTCTTACCTGTATTTTGGTTTCTAAATCTCTTCCCACTAATACATTTTATGTCATTTAGAATATTCCTCAATATTCGTGGAATCACTTCGATTATGTACAGAAATCTAAACCCCTAGCCTTTGATGTCCTTTATCGCTTATCCACATTTTCTTAATTTTCACTTCTTTGCTGTTTCCCCCAGCCAAACCAATCTGTTTACTATCCTCTAATTTAAGTTCCTGAGGAAGATAGGAAATAGATTTGTTTTTAAATATACAATGTCAATTCTCCAGAAGGTTATATAATTTAAATATAGAAAGAACATGCCTTGGCCAGGTGGCTCAGTTGGCTGGAGCATCATCCCATACACCAAAAGGTTATGGGTTCAATTTCCGGTCAGGGCATATACCTAGGTTGTGGGTTCGATCCTTAGTCGGAGTGTGTACAGGAAAAACTGATTGAGGTTTCTCTCTCACATCTCTCTTTTTCCCTTCCTCTCTCTCCAAAAGGAATAAGCAGATCCTCAGGTAAGGATTAAAAATAAATAAGTATAGAAAGAACACATATGCCACACAAGGACACATCACATTCTACATAACTTCTCCAATATTCCCAAAAACTTTTGCACCCCAATCCACCAATGACCCTTTAAAAAATTCCAAACATGCCTGGCCAGTGTGCTCAGTGGTTGAGCATCAACCTATGATCCAGGAGATCGAGGTTCGATTCCCAGTCAGGGCACACGATTCCCAGTCAGGGCACATGCCCGCTCGAGCTTCGGGCTCGATCCCTCCTCGGGGGTGTGCAGGAGGCAGCCGATCAATGACTCATCATTGATGTTTCTATCTCTTTCTCCCTCTCCCTTTCTCTCTGAAATCAATAAAGACATATTTGAAAAAAAAATTCCCATCATGTTGTGACTCTAAATCATTTTTATTTAATTTACTATTTTAAATTGTTTATTTGCTTTTATTTTATACATTATATTATATTTAAAAGCCCTAAAGAAACTTCCACAGCTATTCATTCTTTTATTGCCCCTTGGTTCTACCTTGGCTCCCTGTGAACACATGCACTTCTCTGCAGTGGTCATTTAATGAACACTGCTACCACACTTCTAAGTTAAGGTAGACAGATCTATAGTAGTGGTTCTCACTGGAGGCATTTTAAAAAAAATTTATGAAGTGAATATAAAGTTCATTATTTTTAAAATTTTCAATTACAGCTAACATTCAGTATTACATTCATGTCAGGTACACAGCCTAGTAGTTCAACATTCATATAACTTACGAAGTGACCCCCCTGATAAGGCTGGTACTCGCCTGGCACCATACACAATTACACAGTGTTACAGACTATATGCCCTGTGCTGTGTTCTGTTGCTGTGACTGTCTGGGGACTACCAATTTGTATGTCTTTTTTTTAATCCTCACCCAAGGATATTTTCTCCACTGTTTGAGAGAGTGGAAGGGGCAGGGGAGAGAAACATCGATGTGAGAGAGACACTGACTAGCTGCCTTCTGCACATGCCTTGACTGGGGCCGGAGGCCCAGCCGGCCACCAAGGTGCATGCCCTGGCCGGGTAGCCCAGTTGGTTAGAGCGATGTCCCGATACACCAAGGCTGTGGGTTTGATCACCAGTCAGGGCACATACAAGAATCAACCAATGATGCATGAATCGGTGGAACAACAAACTGATGTGTCTCTCTCCCCCCCCTTCTGTCCCTCTGCCTTCTTCTCTCTCTCTAAAAAAAATAAATAAATAATAAATAAATCAATAAATAAATGTAAAAAATTTTTTTAGAGTCCAGGCTCAATGTTAGCTATAAACTATATATCATCCCATTTATATCAATTATAAAATGTAAATGTTGAATATATATAAACTAGACCATCAATTCGGTTTCATGTTACTTGGATAAAGACTTTCCTATTTGGCAACTTGACCATTTCAGTTAGAAAACCCAAGACTCTGCACTGGGGAAAAATCTGTCCTTGATCAAAATAATTTCTAAGATACCTAATCTACTTTCTAAGAGTAAACATAATCTATTTAAAGCACATACATCCAGTTCTACACTGCCAAAGAATGTCCTAAATCTAAAAATATCTTGATTGTTAACCCCCCAAATAACCTGTTATTATCCAAATACCTTAATAGTTCCCTTTTAACATGACAGCTGATATGAATCTAAGTATATAACACTGAGTACAAATATTTCCTTTTCTAATTAATAAAATGGCTTATTGAAGCACTGCAATCTTCCACTTAAATTTATATCAAAAAGAAACCTTAAGGCTAGCAAAAAGGCTCAGCTTTTAAGTTACTGAATTAATTTTGAGACATAGCTAAAAGCCCCATTATCCAGCAAAACTGCTGAATAACCAGTCTCAGTCTCAACTGACAGCCTGCACTTTCACCCAGCGTTCACTGCCACAGTCCTCGACGAAGGACAACCTCGTTCACATAATCACAGTCATTTAAAATTGATCAACTAAAGCTGGATAGTTTTAACCAATGTTAAAGAAGTCAGATGTGATTATTCCTATGCATTAAATTCAACTGATACAAAATTATCTCTAAATTCTACTGCATTAAATGAGAAAATTATCTAAATTTAATTGAATTAAGGGAAATCAACTGATTATTAAAATTGAGCCTTTTGTTCTTAAGGCTGCTGTAAGAGTGGCTGTAGTAACTTGCTGGACACAGCTGCAGTAAGTGTACTATACAAAGCTCTAAAAGCACAAAGATAACCCCATGAAACTTCCCTAAATGTCATCACCTTCCATTTGCATTGCCAAAAGTAATATGACTTGGTTTAACTTCCACCCAACTCCCCCAGTTTAATACCATACCAAATAAAAGCCGGGGGAGCTGCTGCTACAGCAGTTTACTTGACCCTGGACAGAAGCCAAACTTCTGGTGCAGGACTGAAGCACCCAAGCACCCAGCTATCACCAAAACAGTGATGACGAGGTAAAATACTGCTCTGTGGTGGAACACAAAATTTACACACCCAACACTTCCTCTTCATCCAAACAAGTAAAAACAACAAGAAAAAACCTTGAACGGGGGAGGTCTTCCCAATATACATAAAATAAGATGAAAGACTATGCTTCCTGACACAGGTTTTTGGTTTGTTTTTGTTTTTAAATATAACCTCCACTTCGTGCTTTTAGATAAATGTTAAACCGCATTCTTATCTGAGATTTTGAGTAGCATTTAACACTACTTTAATATTTTTTTAAAGACTCAAGCAACTAGCAAAATGACATTGCAACTCACATTTTAAAATATCTCTGAGTTTACACTACCTGGCAAGATAAATATTACTCTTCTTTTTGTCAAAGAAACTACTCCAATATGTTACTTTACTAGTTTACCAGCTTAGGGGACAAAAAGGAGATTTAAGAAAACCAAGGTACAGGAACATTTAGTTTAGAGCTAAATTGAAGTCATAGATTTTTTTGGCAAAAACATATTTCTCTGGCCAAAAAGGACATCTCTGTTCCCCCAAATTTTTTCAAAGTAAAAACTGTTTCCAACTCTCCTTGCTCTTTTCCTGGACGCCAACAGCTTTGAGTCTTATAAATGGCTGTAAGAAAGGGATATATGAAACGCCTGCATCTTCCTGAGTTAATTTCTGTTGATTCTGATGGAGGACCATTATAACCCCACTACTCAGACCCCAGTATACTTTGAACCAAAATTTTAGTAAAATGTATGCAGTCATGAATAGATTTTTATTAAGAAAGCATTTCTGGATTTCATTAAACCAAGTTAGTTCCTTAATCACTTTCTAAACAATGCAGTAAAATCTTTCCAAATGTTTTCCATTTCATGTTATCTCAATATTATTTTCCTATATATGTCAATATTTTTCCTGGCTAAGTTATACAAGAAGATTTGACTCATCAATCTACTTTTTGTACATACAAATTTTACTCACTTTGCCACTGAAATCTATTTTGTGATCATTATTTGAGTCCAACTTTTCTAGGTCTTATTTTGTCTAGAATATTGGTTCTCCCTAGCTCTTTTATTATTTATTTATTTAGAGAAACATCAGTTTGTTGTTCCACTTATTTATGCCTTTATTGGTTGCTTCATGTGTGCGCCCTGGCCGGGGATCAAACCCGCAACCTTGGCATGTCCACAACCAACTGAGCTACCCCGCCAGGGCTCTCCCTAGCTCTTAAATCAAGGATAGGGCCATGTGCAATTTTACCTGTTTATTTTGTGTTACTTGTAGCCAGAAGATCAGGAGTTGGAAAAAGTACTGATCGCTTGTATATACTTTTTGGCTAAGTCACAACTGTCAGAAATGTAGCAAGATGGAGAAACTGGAAGGGGAGGAGTAGTGGGTAGGAGGCGAGAAATGGGGAAGGTGGAAGACGAGTGTGAAGAAGGCATCCCCTGCGACAAACGTCCCGCTGGGTTCCGTGGGCTCCCGGGTGCCGGGGCCGCATCAGACCCCGCAGCGGCCTCGAGGTGAAAGAATTCCCTCCAGCGCACGCCGCAGCTCCCGGCAGATTTCCTTGGCAGCGGGGCGGCGGGGTGAGGCGAGGGGCTGCGGAAGCACCTGGCCGACCGAGGCTGTCTCCCGGGACCCGCCGCCGCGAACGAGCGCCCGGGGGAAGGCAGAGCTTCGGCGACGAGGAGCCGCCGTCTCAAACGGTACGCAGGGCACCGGCGTCTATTCCTGGGAACTCTTCCTAGGAGAGGAAGGCATCTGGGTTTCTTGGAATAACTGAATTAGCCGGGCATGGCCTAGAGTACGCGGTTAGGCAATTTCAGAAAACAAGCAGCTGTCAAAACACCAGGGCTTGGGGACAGATGCAGAGAGTGCTGGGCAAGGGACGAGCGGCGGGGCAGGGCACCCAGCCGACTGCAGTGGCATTCTTGCGGCTTCGTCCCGGCACTCGGTCCTTCGAATACCGTGGTGGTCCTATGCCCTCTGCAGTCGGGCCCATCGAAAACACTTCACGGATTCTTCAGAGAGGAACTAAGCACCGGGCAGCCCAGCGGAAACGTGGCAACGAACAATAAAAGTCGAATGAAGATGCTACCCAGCGACCTACCGGAGGGGACATCCAGGCCGCTGTTTCCCCGGCAGGCAGCGCCCGGCCCGGGCCGGGGGACACTGCCCGCCCCTCGGCCCCGCCGCCCGGCCCGGCCCGGCGCCCCCCGCCCCGCCGGGTCCCGGGGCGCGGCCGCCCTGACAGCTCGGCTGCCACGTGAGCTGCGGCTCAGGCCCCCGCACCGAGCGCCGGGCCCTCCCGGCTGCCCGTCTCACCTGCCTGGTCCGCGGGTCCGCGGGTCCCCGCCGCCGCCGCCGCCGCCGCCGCGCCCGAGAGCGAGTGCCGCGGGCCGAGATGCCGGGCTCCGGCCGTCCGCGCGTCGCCAGCGCTCCCCGAGGTGGCCCGCGGCGGCGCCCAGCGGCGGAAAGCGGCTGCGCTCAAACCGGTTTCAGCTGCTCCAGACCAAACCGCCAGGCCACCCCGCGGGGCGGAGCCGGAGGGGCGGAGCCGGAGGGGCGGCAGGGCGGGGCCCTACGTCACGCCCGGCGCCGTCCCGGCCAATCGGCGGCCGCGCGCGGGGGGGCGGGCCCTACGTTCCTGGAAATGCGCCGCGTCAGTGGCCCGGGGTCGCCGGGCATCCCGGGGCTCCCACGGTCCGCCTTTTCTGCTGACTCAGGGCCGCAGCGGGCGGCCACACGGGACCTGGCCCATGGTCGTAGCCCGGTACCTTGGTCCCCAAAGCCTATTTGGGACAACCAAGTGTGGAGGCTGGAGCTGCAGTTCTGAATTGCATGTTTTCCCGTTCGAAATTAAGGGAGATCAACAAACCAGATGTTTTCTGGAAATTTTCTTTAGTTATAAAACAACAAGCACACGTTGGATCGCATTTTAAAATTGTAAACGAAAATTAGGTTGAGAATTAGGTAAACGAAAAGAAGGTTGAGAATTTATATCTTTGGCAACGCAAAGTATGGTGCACAAGCCAGCAGCATCATTTGGGAGAGTCAGAACTGCCCTATCTGGACCATCGAGGACTTGCCTAATCGAATCTGCAAGACAAGATCCCCAGGTTATTTGTATGCAAGTTAAAGTTAGAAGGAACTTTTCTGAAAGCCAGAAAGATCCTCTGCCAAAGTCATAGTTGTTTATTTTATGGGAGGAAAAAAAAAAAAATTGACCCCACCAAAGGAAGAAAAAAAAAGACAGGAGTTTTTCTCTCTCCTTTGATGATCCCAGAAAAATTGATCCACACTTGCTAGGTACCTAACTTAAACTGTTATCTTTCCAGCATCAAGTTTAACCTCTGGCTAACCGTTAACATAAAAACTATGTTATCAGGCTCATTAAAATCAGTGAGATACTGAAAGTTAAAAAGAACCACTTTTGTAGGGAATGTTGAGGGGCGCAGAATAGAGACGGCGTGAGTAATAAATTGGCTGTAAAGCCTACGAGGAGGCTTTTTGATTGGATGAGCTCCAGCTTTAGACAGCTTCTGGTTCTATAAAGCAGATTGTTCACGACCACATTTGATATCTGAACTTGGATTAGATCCCAGGGCATTTCTGACAATGTCATCCATTCATATTAATAAATAATTATTAAGTGTCTACTTTGCGGTAGGTACAGGATGCAATGTTTTTTTGTGTTGTGTTTTTTTTTTTTAATTTATCTTTATTGTTGGGAGTATTACAGGTGTCCCATTTCCCCCCCGCCCCCAATTGACCCCTCCACTTTGCTCCCACTGCCTCCCTAGGCCTTCACCCCATTATTGGCTGTGTCCATGGGTTATGTATATATGCATATAACTTCTTTGGTTAATCTCTTCCCACCTTCCACCCCTCTTCCCTCTGACCTTCCCTCTGAGATATGATCGTCTGTTGCCGGCGTCAATGTCTCTGGATCTATTCGTCAGATTCTTTTGTTCATTAGCTGCTTCTTTTCTTTTCTTTTTTTTAATATATCTTTATTGGTTTCAGAGAGAGGAAAGGAGAGGGAGAGAAAGAGATAGAAACATCAACGATGAGAGAGTCATTGATCGGCTGCAGCCCGCAACCCGGGCATGTGCCCTGACAGGGAATCCAACCTTGATCGCCTGGATCCTAGGTCGATGCTTAACCGCTGAGCCACGCCCGGCTGGGCCATTAGCTGCTTCTTAAAGAAGACCGTTCAACTTTTCCTGTAGTGCTGGTCTGGTGGTGATGAACTCCTTTAGCTTTTTCTTATCTGTGAAGCTCTTTATCTGACCTTCAATTCTCAATGATACCTTTACTGGGTAGAGTAATCTTGGTTGTAGTTCCATGTTTTTCATCACTTTAAATATTTCTTGCCGCTCCTTTCTGGCCTGCAAGTTTTCTGTTGAGAAATCAGCTGACAGTTGTATGGGGGCTCCCTTGTAGGTAACTAATTGCTTTTCTCTTGCTGCTTTTAAGAGTCTCTCTCTTTTTTTTTTTTTTTAAAGATTCTCTCTTTGTCTGTAACCTTTGGTACTTTAATTATGATGTGTCTTGCTGTGGGCCTCTTTGGGTTCCTCTTCTTGGGAACCCGCTGTGCTTCCTGGACTTGTAAGTCTATTTCTTTCCCCAGGTAGGGGAAGTTTTCTGTAACTATTTTTTCAAGTAGGATTTCAATTTCTTGGTCTCTTTCTTCCCCTTCTGGCACCCCAATAATATGAATGTTGGGCCTCTTGAAGTTGTCCTAGAGATTCCTTATACTATCTTCATATTTCTGGATTCTTTTTTCTTTTTGCTCTTCTGCTTGGGTGTTTTTTGTTTCCTCATGTTCCAAATTGCTGATTTGATTCTCAGTGTCCTCTACTCTACTGTTGATCCCCTATAAATTATTCTTCATTTCAGTTTGTGTAGCCTTCATGTCAGATTGGTACTTTATTTTGTCATCGATTTTCTCAGTTGTTTTTAAAATACTCTTGTAATACTTTTGTAATACTCTAATATGCTTAAACATCCTTATAAACAAAATTCTGAACTCTGTATCTGTTAGCTTGCTTGGATCTATTTCATTTAGTTCCGCTTCTAGAGATTTCTTCTTTCCTTTGTGACATGTTTCTTTGCCTCCACTTTTTGGCTGCTTCCAGGTGTTTGTTTCTATGTATTAGGTAGAGCTGCTATGTCTCCTGGAATTGTAGAGTGGCTTTGTGTAGTAGGTGTCCTGTAGGGTCCAGTGGCTCAGCCTCCCCAGTCACTGAGCTGGGCCTTCTAGGTGCTCCCCTGTGTGTGCTGTGTGCACTGTCTTGTTGTAGTTGAGCCTTGGTTGCTGTTGGTGTCACTGGGAGGAATTGACCCCCCGGCCAATCAGCTGTGAGGACCAGCTGCACCTACAGCCAAAGAGCTGCTGTGCTGGAGACACCCCTATGGAGCAGGATTTACTTCAGTGGAGCTTTGGTGTTCACCAAGTGCGCCCCTTGAGTGTGTCACTTGTGGATGTGGTAGGGTTGTAACCCATCATGGTCGAGTCTGACCACCAGGTGCACTGTCTCTGGGGCCTCCCTGGAGGTGCAAAGTCAGCCTGTGCCAGTGCCTTGCCCAGGGCCACCCAGCATGAGCTACACAGCAAACCATAGTTGGCTGCTACTTGTGCTGGGATTGGCGATGTCCGGGAGAGGCCAAGCTATGAACCAGTGCAGGCTGCTGCTAGTACCAGGCCTGGGGCCACTTATCAAGCCATACGGGGCACGCTGCTGCTTGTTTGAGAGATTTTAGGAAAGTCCTAAGCATGAGGCTCAAGAGGCCACTTGCACAGAAAAGCCCCTGGAAATGGCCTGGATGAGCCTGCAGGTGGGAGGGGCGGGGCCTAAGGTGCCAGTCAGGTGCTGGCGATTCAAACATGGCGCCTGCCTGCTGGCTGTGTGTGGGGAGGACTTGCCACAGGAGCCATGGCCTCTGCCAGCCCTTCTGCCTGGGAGGAAGCCGCCCCTCCACCTCTCGCCCGGATCTCAGGCAGGTTAGTTCCTCCCCACGTGTCCCGGGTCCTTTCCAGCTGCTGCCCGGCGCTGGGCTCAGAGGGAGCGTCCGAGTGAGTCCGTGCCGGGCCCTTTAGGAGGAGCTGCTGGGGCTCCTGCAGCCTCCGCGACCCTCAGGGACAGTCCCCGCTGGTTTCACAGCTCCAAGTTGTGGGGACGTCTCTTCCTGGCCCTGGAGCCCTGGGCTGGGGGCTGCTGTGGGGCTGGGACCCCTCCCTCCTCCAGGACACCTTTGCCCAGAGATTCCCTCCCGGGTTTAACCCGCTGCACCAGGTGTGGGCCCGCGGCTGCGTCTCAGCGATTCAGCCCCGATCTGCCCGCGTCTCCGCCCCTCCTCCCGGTCTCGGTGCTTCTTCAGGTCCCTGGTTGTCGGGCTCCTGTTCAGCTGGATTTCAGGAGGCTCTGAGTGATGGCGGTTCTGTATTTTAGTTGGCATTTTGATGCGGTTGTGGGAGGCGGCGGGGACAGTTGCCACCTACGCCGCCGTCTTGTTTCTCTCCTTGTTTTTTGTGGGCTTTTTTTGATGGCACTCGTTTTAATCCCACATTTCTTAAAGAATTAAAATTTCCTCCTGATGATGTACCACTATCTGCTAAAGTCTGCTGTTGTACATTTCCTAATAGCTTAGAGTTTGTTTCGTTTCTCTGCTGTTAGTGATACTACACTGATGGATTTCTTTCATATGAGTTTGCTTCCTTCAAATGTTTATTATAGATCTTTCTTTTCCTGTAATTACCATTTAGCCAAGCAATTACTTGCCTAATGCTCATAGGTCAAGTTGATGGACCTAATCCATGCTCCTTCCATAAATCCTACTGAAATGACAGAAGTATTACACATATTTAAAGGATGTTGAAAGGTTAAAGTCAGTGGTTCATGCACAGGCTAAATAGCCATCTCAGACAGTGAACAAAGAAAAATTGAACTTATTTAAGAAGAAGGGTATTGGGGGCATGATGGTAGCAAAAATATAGTAGGACAGGGAAGGAGCATAGAACAAGCAGCAGGAGAGCCTCAGCTGGGCTGCTTTGGCTCCCTGAGAGGTCAGAGAAAAGGGGGCCTTGGAGACAGGTTCAGGGGTAAGCCCGGGAGGAACTGCTGCTGCCCATTGCTCACCTGGTTGCAAGTCCCTGGAGTCCCTTAGGGAATAGGGATGGGTCCTTTGTCCTGAGCATATTTATCTGTCTCTTGCCGATGAAAATCTTATGGGAGGTCTCAGGGGAGGGTCTTAATAGAATATTCATCGGCTTCCCAGGTGTGCTCTTTCAGGGTCGTGGTCTCCACTGGTTGGTCGGTGCCAGGGCTGGGGGTCAATGTAGCTGGTTCTAGGGCAGCCACAGAGTCACTTGTCTGGTTTTGCTGCTTTTCTGGACCTGGAGCTGAAATACAACTGAGGCTTAGATGTCATCTTTAGGGAGGAAACACTCAGGAGGTCTAAACTGCATGACCAGAGATATGCTAGAGGAGGGTAGGTTCCCCTGGGGACAAGGTTCTTGTTTTCCTAGTTTTTCCCCTTGCTAGGCATCCGGGGCTTTCTGCCCTGGTGAGTTTCTGTACCTCGCCCATTGTCCTTGCTCTGCTCATGTCTAACAGATGCCACCAGCTATGTTTTGGGCTGATTCTTCTCCCAGAAATATTCATTATGACTTGGATAAAAGGGTGCTCATTTGTACTTATCTCTTGATCATTCCATGAAAATATTATAAGTATTCTGAGATACTCTACAATTGCTCTACTGTCAGACTCAAAACAGTAGCAATTTTGTGTGTTTCCTTTGCCTCATTAGTGGTCCTGCTCTTTAAAGGTACTATCCCTACCCCTATGCTTCATTTCCTCTGCATTGGTCCATGAACAGTTTCCCAAATTACAACATGCACTACTTACACTTCAAGTAGGTGACACAATTGTTATGATTTAGTTTTTTGGAATTGACTTTCTTTTACATAAAGAGCAATCCTCTATGGAGGAAACCAAGGATATTGCTGATTTCCAAAGCTATTTAGGGGCCTCAAATGTGAACCTTTAAACTAATTTCAAATTGGCTACAGCGTTTCTGGTGTATTGCTTTCCAAGCTCTCAAATGCATCATAGGATCAAAATGTCTGGAGTGGAAAAGTGTCAAATGTCAGGGTCAAAATGTCTTCATCAGTGCAATAGGAATTTAAACACCACAGGTTATTCCAGGTGACGTTTGAGAAGGCACCCAGCACCTAACATAGTACCTGCTGTGCCCTAATGCTTACATCCCTCCCAGGCCTTCACCAAACCTCAGTTCTATGAAGGAACTACCAGTTGCATCAAATCTAAGAAGTCTATTATAAGACAATACTAAAATAAAAACAGTGCTTCCCTTTAAACTATGCCATAATACTCTCCTATAACTTAGAATGTTTCACTTTACTTACTGAAAGTATTCTTTTACACCTATTAGGTATAAATTTTGTTATATATCATTCTTGTGCATGCATATAAAAGAAAATACAAGTGAAATAAATTGTTTAGGTATCCCTCAAATTTCTTGAACTTTATAGTTCAACCCTAGCCTTGGCTGGTTTGGCTCAGTGGTTAGAGTGTCAGCCCAAGAACCGAAAGGTCCCAGGTTTGATCCCAGCCAAGGGCACATACCTCGGTTGCAGGTTGGGGCCCAAGCAGGAGGCAACCACGATGTTTCTCTCTCTCTCTCTGTCTCTCCCTTCCACTGTCTCTGAAGAAACAATGGAAAAAAATATCCTTGGGTGAGTATTAAAAAAGTAAATAAAAATATAGTTCAACCATGAATAACACTGCAATGTTCTTGTTTTTCTAAACAATATTATCCAATAACATTAGTGCTCAAATAATATCCCTGGGATTTTCTCCAAGCCACTGATACCCATTGGGCAAGTTTTCATGCCATTACCACTTTTGATCCCAAGAGAAGGAATCAATGAAGGTCTATAGACAACAGCCAGGACTCCTTCTCCATTTTCAAAGGGTCCTCAAATGGTTTATGCACTGAGACACCCAGGGGTTATAGTCCTTAGTCATGCCAGCAGGAAAAACAGCTGCATTTCAAATATACCCAGAGGATGACAAGTATGTCAGGATTGCTGCCTGGCCACCAGTGATTTCAGAGGTTAAAATTATAAAAGGGGGATCTTAGAATGGGTGAAATGACGTAATACCCACCTTAACTCACTGAAGTGTGGTAATGAAACTAATTGCACAGATAGATAATCAATCTACAGTTATTTACCCACTAGGTTTCCTTACCCATTTTTAAAAATTTATGTTTATTGATTGATTGATTGATTTTAGAGAGAGAGAGAAAGAGAGATTTGTTGTTCCACTTATGCATTCATTAGTTGATTCTTGTACCTTCCCTGATCAGGGATCAATCCCACAACCCTGGCCGATTGGTGAGACAGGCCAGTGGGCCAGGACAAATGGAATAGGGATGCTGAGACGGATGGTGAAACAGCAGTTTGCAGCCATCTAGAAAACCTGGATGCCAAGCAGTTTGCAGCTACCTAGTAAATTGTATCTTCCCTAAACCACAGACACCTAAGAGTAAATGGTTTGCACTTCTCACAACCAGAGCATAAATAGCTTAAATCACCCTACTCAGGGAGACAGCAGAAATTCAATTAGTGTCATTTGCCAGCCACACCTAAGGACAGATGAACTTAAGAGCATAAACCTCATTTTGGTAAATCAGCAGAAAGCTGATGAATATTCTATTTATCCCCGCTTAAGTCCGCCACTGGATGCCCGGCCTTTAAAACTCCTCAAAATGTAGGTCCAGCCCAGCTCTCCCTCCAAGGAGCATGCCCATGCCTTCTCTTTCCTACACCTTTTCCCACAGGCATGCATCTCCTAAGCGCTAAGGATCCCCACAGCAATAAGCAGCGGCAGTTTTTCCCAGGAAAACCTCCTGAACCTGTCCCCAAGGGCCCCTTTTCTCTGACTTCTTAGTGAGCTAAAGCAGACCAGCCTAGGCTCGTATTGAAACCAGACAATGAATGGGTCGTATTGAAACCAGACAATGAATGGGTCCTGGCTGCCTGTCACTACTTGAGCAGAGACAGGGTTGAATCATATACGAGCATTTATTCCAATAATGCCGGCAGTATGGGAGAGCAGCAGGTCATCCACAGAAATCTGCTCTACCTTCCCTCCCCCATAAGCCAGGTGCTTATATTGGGTAGAAGGACAAAGATTACATGGGGAAGTAGGCAAAAGAAATAAGAATGGTTATAATGGTTACAGGAAATGCGGGCTTTGGGTTGTAAAAGGGTGGGGCGCCTCCAGGACCCCTTTGTTTCAGCAACAAGGCTGTTAATCTTTCTAAGATGATAAGCAGTTAAGGAGAACTTCCCAGGGCACAAAACTCTCAGCCAGGTTAGAATGTGCTTTCTCTAATCAGAACAGAACAATCACAGTTAACAGAGCATGATTAATATTTCTGCCCCTAACAATATCCCCAGCCCTTTGTTGTTTCACTGTCCCCAGCTTTAATAAACGTCCTCAAAAATTCACCTGGACCCATTTTTCCTGCACAAAGTCAGGAACCCACACACTACCACTGGCCCTAGGTAGATCTGTTCAGGGCCAGGTCCTCTTTCCGGTAACATAGGGACAATGCTCTAACCAACTGAGCTATCTGTCGAGGACCTCCTTACCCACCTTTTAAATCTATATAATTAAAAAGGGAGAGCTTCAAAAAAATGTTTTTATTTAATGAATGAATAATCTAGAAAGATTTGTCACTTACTATAAAGAGTCTCCACAAAAAGGGACAGTATAACCATTTTTCATAACTGATTGGGAAAGTCTTCCATTTAATTTTGACTAAAGTAACTTTTCATCTCTAAAGAACTCATTTGTGGACCACCAGCCCCCTACAAGTGTTAGTTCAAATTTTCATGTTTAGTTAGTGCAGCATTCTACAGAAACATCCTGACTAGTGAGTACTGTTTGTAAGTTTCTAGTATATTGGCGAAACTGGATATCATGAAGCAGTCTCTAAAGAAAAATCATCACCCGGTAACATAATTTAACATAACTGCAACTCTGAAAAGTGTCTGTCCTATGGACTCTTTAGGAGTCCAGACCCTGTAAAACTAAGAAACAAAAGTTATATCAGAAAACACTGAACTGAGCCTGTTCTACTTGTTATCATTCTTTGCCTTCCCAAGTGCCTCTCAGTCTTGTGCATTTTACATTAATGTGAATTCCCCAAGGGAATTCCCTTTGCTGCTCAGATTCTTCAATAATTGACTGGCTGCCATTGTATCATTTTAGCGAAAATATTGATGATTGCAGAATGAGCTGCTGTTTTCAGGGCATATCCTTACTCTGAACAAAAGAATTCTAACAGCACTATTACCACACACCAGGCTCAAAAACCCAGCTACCCACAGCAGGCTGGCAGTGGGCCAGAGAGATTTGGGACAGAAGTCAGGAAGGCAGAGATTCTTGGCAATGGTGGTGTATTTAGATGAGGGAATTAGAGGCAATGAGTCTGTTTTCCATTCTGCTGTTGACTTGCTGGCTCACCCAATTCCTTTATTACTTTACCTATGAAATGAAAATGAGAGTGAAAACTAACACTTTGTTGTTTTTATCTGTGTAGCTCTATACCCCCTCCTATGATTAGGCCCAAAGGGCAAAGACTATATATTATTAATCTTTGCTTCCCAGTGTAGTACCTGACATACAGCAGGTATAAACACATGCTTATAGAAATCACTGAAATTATCAGGAAAAAGTACTATATGTGAAGTTGTTGCTTTTTTTGCGTTTTTCTAAATTTTTCAAATATTCTATGTGAATATGTGTTAATTTTTAAATTGTGCCTGAGAACAATAGAAAAGTTTTTTCATATACAAGTAAACTAAACTACAAGCCCATCTTAGAAATACTGAATTATGGTAACAAAGAAAAGAAAAATAAGAGTATGTGAAAAATTTAAAACAAAAGTATCACTTTTTATTTCCACTGAAAATTTTCAGTCAAATCAAGTAAAGACCTGTTATAGGATAGTAAGAAGTTAGGAAAATTCCAGGACCAGTGGAACAGAGAAACTAAAACAGATAGTTAAACAGCATTTTGCAGCCACCTAGTAACTCCTATCTTCCCTAAACACTTAAGAGTAAATAGTTTGCACTCCTCCTTAACCAGAGGGTAAATAGCTTAAATTACCCTACTCAGGGAGACAGAAAACAGAAATCCAATTAGTGCCATTTCCCAGACACACTCAGAGACAGACAAATTAAGAGAATAAATCTCATTTGGGTAAATCAGCATAAAGCTGATGAATATTCTATTGACCCTCCCCTAAGGCCTCCCCTAAATGCCCAGCCTTTAAAACCCCTGAAAACAAAGGTCCCACCTTGCTCTCCCTCCAGGGAGCATACCTATGCCATTTTTTTCCCCCACAGGCCTGTATCTCCTAAACTCTAAGGGACCTCACGAGAGTTGCAACCAGGGGAGCAATGGGCAATGGCAGCTCATCCTAGGCTAACCCCCTGAACCTGTCTCCAAGGCCCCCTTCTCTCTGACTTCCCAGTGAGCCAAAGCAGCCCCGAGTAGGCTCTCCTGCTGCTTCTTCTATGCCCTTCCTTGTTTTACCGTCCTAAGTGTGTTTTTGCTGAGGCCAGTAAATTCTTGCTTGCTTTGCAGCACTTAGTCTCTCTCTTTTTTAATTCTCACCTGAGCGTATTTCTTCCATTGCTTTTTCAGAGAGAGTGGAAGGGAGCGAGAGGGAGAGAAACATCGATGTGAGAGAGACACATTGATTGTTTGCCTCCCACACGCACCCCAACCGGGGCGAGCCTGCAACCGAGGTACATGTTTTTGGCTGGAATCAAACCTGGCACCCTTCAGTCCATAGGCTGATGCTCTAACCACTGAGCAAAACCGGCTAAGGCAGCACTTTGTCTCTTGATTGAAATCTTTCCTTCAAGAAGACAAGAACCAAGGTCCCCTCTTGCCAATAACAGATCTACCATCTACCAAAAATAGCATATACTTGGCATTCAAACCACTGTTCTCCTTCTGCCCAGTGTGGGCACGATGCACACACAGTCCTGCAACTGCTCCTAACCCACCCCCACCCTAGAGGATAGGCCCCATTACCCTTCTCAACACAGTGCTCCAAGGAGCATTTACAGCAGACCGGGCTTGCAAGAAACACAATAGCTCTCCCTGTCTAACTGAATTTGTCCAGCTCAGTTCTCCCTCCATCTCTCTTGCAGCATTCATGAGAGGTATAATTTACAATGCCACGTCTCCCTATGGTTGCCCCATTATGGCTATTAAATGCCCTGGACTTTGACTGCTCTTTCCTTTCTTAGTACTCCCACTCAGAGAGAGCATCACAGCACACCAAGTGACAATGACACATTATTCCTTGCTCTAATTTATTTTAAAAAGTAATTTGCATACATTGGTATGCAACCTAAGCTTCCATCATGATCCAAACAGAATTGCATTCAACAATTGCTCAAATGCTTCATTACTGAAAAAAGTATTTCATGTGCTTGGACTGCCTTTCATAAATCACGTTAAGCCAGGATCAAAATTCTGCACCAAGACTGTTAGCAGCCAGAAGTATTTTTAATTTTCTTCTTTTTTGCATATTGGTACTTTCTAATGTTCTACAATGAATATTTATTGGACTTGAAATGGAGAAAACTGCACAGCAGGCAAAGCGCTAAGAATTTTACACCCGTCATCTGACTAAACCCTCCCAACCATCTTTGAGGTCATTACAACCCACTTTGCAGAAAAGGAAACAAAGGCTATTCAGGTTAAATAACTTGCCTAGTTCCCCTCAGTTACCGAGCTTTATACAAACTGCTTATTTTTTTAGGCTTCCAATTTTATGGTCTATAAAATTTAGATAGTATCTACCGCAAGAATAAAGATTAAAAAAGACTGTCAGGTATGAAGGGGATCTTATGTGAAATACCTGGCATAAAGAAAACAATTTAAGTTCTCTACAGATGTCAAGTATGACTATTGAGACAGGCTCCTAAGCAATAGCGTGCAGAAGCCAGCTTGTGTGTCAGTTGTGCACATCTCCTTCCAACTTCAAGTTCATTGTCCTCAGGTTGGTGACTTGAAATTAGCCATGTAGTCAAAATCCATCAAACACAGTGAATCGGGGCCTTTCCCCATGGAGAGTTGGTTGTTGGCTATTTACGAGCACCCTACAGCTCCCAGACTGAGAGTTAATGGATTTATTGGTCTGGCTCAAATTCAGGTTTTAGTATTTATTTGGGGGGAATGATTCATAACTTGGCTCTGCAAGTCCTGAGGTCTGTTTTCCCAGCTGGAATGTGAAGGAATTCCAAGAATGGCAAAAAAGGTCCAGAAAAATATTTTCCCCAGTTCAGCTTTTTCAATCTGATTTGAGAAACAGTACACCCCACATAAGGTCTTCGGGTGCTGATGTGCACTTTTTGTTGTTGAATCTCTATCCTGCCCATTGTTGCCATAAAGGGCCCAGATTAATAATTATCTTTTTTCTTTTCAAATTATAAAAGAAAGTTTATTTAGAAAGTTACAGAGGTAGAAGTGAGCCAGCTGGGCTTCGTAGGCTCAGGAAACAAGTTACAAAAGCAAAAAAATGAACCTTTGGAGTTTGGGAGAGAGAAAGGCAAAAGTAAAGCACCTGGGGGAAGAAAAGGAGGAGGGGAAAGGCTCAGGAGTGCTCCTGAGAGGGAGAGCCCCCCCAGATTAATACTTTTCTGAACAGCTCATTTTGTTTGGCATACTTGTGCCTTGGATTAGCTAGTTCATTAACCAGTGTTTCTTCTCCTGTGGAAATATTGTAGGCAGTGGGAATGGCATGAGGTGTTAGACTGGTGGGGTCACACAGGACCTGGGTTCAGCAACTTTGGTACTTGGGTTCTGGCTAGGAAAGAATTTAGAGCCAAGACTCAAACTATAAGAGAACATTTATTTATAAAATCACAGAGGTAGGAGATGTAATTTGTAGAAGAAATGGGCTGAGGAAACAAGTTATAGAGGCAAAGGAAGGGCCCTAGGAGCTTGGGAGTGAGGAAGGTAATGGTAACACGCCTGGGTGGGGGGGAAAGGTTCTAGAGTGCTCCTGGGGAGGGAGAGTGTACTGGATCCTTCATCCTACGGGTTTTAAGGGTAGAGATTTTAAGGAAGGTCCGAAAGGAAGATCTTTTTCTTTTCTTTCTTTTTTTAAAAATATTTCTTTATTGATTTCAGAGAGGAAGGGGGAGGGAGAGAGAGAGAGAAACATCAATGATGAGAGAGTCATTGATTGGCTGCCTCCTGCACACCCCCAGCTGGGGATCTAGCCCAACCCGGGCATGTGCCCTGACGGGGAATGGAACCTTGATCTCCTGGATCACAGGTCGATGTTCAACTGCTGAGCCACGCAGGCCAGACCCTAGGGGAAGATGTTATAGAATATTCAGCAGCTTTCTAGATGTGTCCTTGCAGGGTCTAGGTCTCCACTGATTGATTGGTCAGCACCAGGGCAGGGGGTCATTTATTTAATGCCTCTGGTCTTGAGGTCAGCCATGAGGTTGCTTGTCTGGTTTTGCTGCTTTTCTGGGCCTGGAGCTGAAATACAACTGGGGCCTAGATGTTATTTCTAGGGAGGAAAGGTGAGGGGGTCTAAACCTCAGGAGCAGCAATAGAGAGAAAATGTCACTGAGGGGGCAAGGTCCTGCCCTACAATTGTCCTTTGCTAGGCACCCAGGACTTTCTGCCTTGGTGACCTTCTGCACCCGGCTCATTGCCCATGCCCTGCTTACGTCTAAGTGCCTATCACAGAATCACATCTTGCAAGAATGCCGGGCCTGGAGAAATTAAGATATTTTTCAAAATAAGGCAGGATTGGTCAACATTATTTCATGGTTGGTATTCAACGATGTGTGATAAGCTTCCCTTTTCTCCACGATAAACTATCAATATTCCTTCATTATGGCTGAAGAAATGGGAAAATTTTTATTAGAGTTCATTGTGCCCTCCTGAGACTCAAGCTCAACCCAATGGGGAACTGAAGGTGAGTCTTCCTTCCCCCTCAATGTCTTCAGTCCACTGGCCATACTCACTGGCCTTTCTCCAGTGGGTCTTAGCCTGCCGGCTTTCCTGTATTACACATGTAGGTCAATCTGCCCACACACTGTTGCCCAGCAACTTCAGCCGGGATACTGTATTAATTTCCTAGGAGTCCTGCAACAAAGTACCACAAACTTAATGGCTTAAAACAACAGAAATTTATTCTGTCATAGTTCTGGAGACCAGAAGTGCAAAAGCAAGGTGCCAGCAGAGCCATAGTCTTTCTGAAGGCACAAGGAGAGAATCTGCTCCATGCCTTTCTCTTAGCTTCTGGTATTGCCAACAATCGTCATTCCTTGACTTGTAGATGCATCACTCCAATCTCTAACTCCATCCTCACGTAGCATTCTCCCTGTGTGTCTGTCTTCACATTGTCTTCCCTCTGTGCATGTCTGTCTCTGTGTTTCTTCTCTTCTTCTAAGGACACCAGTCATATTGGATTAGTGACCACCCTGATGACCTCATCTTGGTTACATCTGCAAACACTCTATTTCCAGATAAGGTCGCATTCACAGATATGGGGGTTAGAATATGAATATATCTTTTTGCAGAACACAGTTCTAACTGATCCAGAGGTGAGAGAGTGTGTCAGCTTGGAACAATCGGATTTCTCTCTCCTATTATATTGGTTTGCATTTCTCCAAGGCAAACTCTGAGACAAAGTTTTGTGCAAATAGTTTATTTGTGGGTGATCTCAGAAAGTATTGTGAGGAACAGGAAAAGGGTCAGGGAGGGAGAAACAAATCAATCAAAAAAAAAAGTGTAAGTCATTGGTTTAAGGATAAATGAACAATTGGCTCTCCAGAAAAAAATTCTGATTTGTAGCATTTGCCAGTTTCCATGGTATAAATATTCCCACAATGGCCACTTTTTAACTATCAATGTGATATCCCCGAATGTTGAGTTGGGATGAAATGCACAATTGCACACCATTAAATAGTAATTCCACCATACAAATATAATAGGTGTAAAAACCTCAAGAACAACTAAGAAGTGAGTTTGAGTATTGATTACCTTTGTTTTTAATATAATTTATTTTAATAATGGCCCTGGGCTTGCAAAATTTCTGAAAATCTAACAGTTGGCTTTTGTGAACCAGTATCAGGTGGCTCCAGCATGCCACACAAGAAAGAGTTACTGCTGTGGTCAGCTGGGACTCAGTCCTTCTGGAACCCACAAAGGGGCTGTGTAGGACACAATGCTGTCACTATGAGGCATTTATCCATTAACTCCATCTCTTATTCTTGGAGAGCTTCTTCTGGGGGCATGAACTTTGCAAACCTGCTAGCTTTCCCCACATTAGGCAGTGGCCAGAGAACCTCTCTGGGCAAAGAGAAGGTGCAGGAAGCCATAAACATATAGGGGAATTGTGCACAGGTGATCTCTGGGGTAGGCTGAGGGCCATGGGTGTGGTACCAACAGAATCTACTTCACTGGGAGCTGGGAATTTTGAACTTGGAAACCAGAGTGGGGAAGTACTTGTGCTGAGTCGTGTTAATAATGAGCTCTAACAGGAAGGGTTGCGTGCTCCTGCAGCTCCCGAACTGTCCTGTGTCTTGCTTCTTAAGGCTTGGTTTGCAGCTATTTCCAGTTCCTTGAGACCTTCCACATCACCCCATCCATGTAAGTGCTTCTTACTTTACTGTGCAGATGAATCACCTGGCTATTTTGTTAAAATGCAGGTTGCCACTTAGCAGTTCCAAGGTGAGGCTTGAGCTTCTGCTCTTCTAATAAGTTCCCAGGTGATGCTGATGCTGTTGGTTCAAGGACCACATTTTTGAGTAGAGAGGCTCTAGTATAGTCCAATTACTATGTTCCAATATATTCCCTTTCTTAAAAGATAAGGAGTCACCTTTTTGCTACCTGTAACCCAAAGAACATTCACTAATGCCAGGCTTGTCCTTCCTGATGAATCCTTGTATTCCCTTCCTCAAGAGTTCAGAGTCCACTGCCCACCATGGCCTTGCTGAGTCCTGTTCGTTGAGAGTCTGTCCCAGAAGTTTTCCATGTTTCCGAAGTCCATGCTGATACATAAACGGCAGACTATTTCCACTGTTGCACAGAGCTTCTTGACTGTTCCAACTTGGGTGTAAACATAGTTTACCTATAGGATAACGAGTACTGGAGTTGAGAATTTGAAATCTGTATTATTGAGCCCTTACTAACAATCCTATCAAAACACTTCTTGCATGAGCTTTCTAAAATTCACCAATCGTAGTTTAGAAAAAACAAAAGCAGAAGGACATAATAGCACATGGTGTATTCAAGTCAAAAATATATAATCTAGCCTGACAGGGTGTGGCTCAGTGGTTGAGCACTGACCTAGGATCCAGGAGATCAAGGTTCAATTCCTGGTCAGGGCACATGCCCAGGTTGCGGGCTCGATCCCCAGTCAGGGGCGTGCAGGAGGCAGCTGATCAATGACGACTCTCTCATCATTAATGTTCCAACTCTCTCTCTCCCTCTCCTTTCCTCTCTCTGAAATCAATGAAGATATATTTAAATATGCATGTGTGTGTGTGTGTATATATAATCTAGTCAGCTCTTTCTCTCCTTTGATCATGTCCATGCCTTTCTTCCCCCTTCCTTCCCTCAAGGCGCATACCTTTGCTTTCTCTCTCCTAAGCTCCAAGGGTCCTTCTTTTGCCTCCATAACTTGTTCCCTGAGCCCACACAGCCCAGCTGGCTCACTTCTTCCGTGGCTCACTTCTTCTACCTTGTTAACTTTCTAAATAAACTTTTGCTTGTGTTTGAGTCTTGGCTCTGAATTCTTTCTTAGCCAAAACCCAAGGACCGAGGTCTATCTGGGGATGTTTCACCTTTAACATATTGGCTTGTTGAGAATCAATTTTGGAAGTCCAGCCAATAGCTTGTTTCTTCAATCCTCCCAAGACTTTTGAATGCACATAATTCACTATATTACTTCTCTTTCTTCTTAAGGAATGTATATTATTGACAAATAAATTCTGATTTACACAGTGTTGTAAATGCGACATATGCAGTTGGATTCCTCCTTCGTGATATACTAAACAGATTCCACAGAGACAAAAAACTTAAATGTGAAAGGCAGAACTTTATAAGCATGAGAAGAAAGTACAGGTTAGAACCTTTATGTCCTCAGGATGCAGTTTTATTTAAAAAGAAAACAAAAGTATTCAACATAAGAAAAAATATTAATGAATTTGACTGCATCAAAATTGAGAACATAAGTCCATTAAAAAAGCACTGTAGAGTAACATATGATAAAAGGTAAGAGAAAGTATATAATCTAAATCTAAGTGAAAAAAATGATTGGCCTATACTCTTCAAAAAGTCACTCCATTTTTCTTTGTTGGAAGACAAAGTAAATCTAAGGAAATGTTTCAATTAAAGGAGACTAAAGAGGCATGACAGTTAAATGTAACAGGTGCTCCTGGACTGGATTCTGTATCAGAAAAAAATTTTCTAGAAATTTCTTGAGATAAATGCTGGAAGTGGAATATGAACTGTAGATTAGATAACAGTATTATAGCAATGTTAAATTTCTGAATTTGATAATGATTACATAAGCAAAGATCTTTGTTCTTAGGAAATATGCACTGAACTATTAAGGGGTAAGAGGTGCTTGAACTCAGAGAAACAGAGATTACTGTGGTGGTTACGAGGGCCTGGAGGGTGGGGAAAATGGAGAGACATTGGTCAAAGGGTATAAACAGTTATAAGATCTAATGTACATGGTGATCTAATGGTGATTATAGCTAATAATACTGTATTATATACTTGAAAGTTGCTAAGGTGCCCTTTCCTGTGCCCTTTTAAGGTTGACTCAGTAACTTACAAGGCTAACACAGAAGGGTAAAGTCTCCATAAAACCCAGAAAAGAGATTGTGTAAAACTCCTCTTTGGATCCTTTCTGGAGTTACTGCTGAACCAGAAGAAAATTTCCTTCCAGTTTGAGCAACTTTGTGATATTTTTACACAGTATATAGCAAAGTGATACATTTAAATTTAACCTTAGCTTTGATGATACCTTCAGGCATGCTTTTTAAACTTCTCTGGGAATACCATCGAGTATTTTCAAATAGCTAAGGGAATTTGGATACTTTGGTTATCTTTGAAGATGGGAAAAATCCAGATGATGGAGCATGTGTACACAAGGCTTTTTCTGGGTATTCTTTGAGACAAACTGAAAAGACTGTACATCAAAGTTGTTTTTTAATCTGTTAAAAAGGTCATTTAAAAACTTGAAACAAAAAAAAAGTTGCCTTGGCTGGTGTAGCTCAGTGGTTAGAGTGTCGACCAGTGGACTGAAGGGTATAGGGTTCTATTCCCTGTCAAGGGCATGTACCAGGTTTGCAGGTTTGATCCCCTGCCCTGATTGGGGTGTGTGCGGGAGGCAACCAATTAATGTGTCTCTTTCACATCGATGTTTCTCTCTCTCTCTCTCTCTCTCTCTGCCCCCCCTCCACTTTCTCTAAAAACCAATGGAAAAAATATCCTCAGTGAGGATTAACAAACAAACAAAAAGAAAGTTGCTAAGAGAGTAAATCTTTTATAAGTATTTTTAAAATATTTTTTTCCATCACCATTTACCCCTCCATACCCTCTTTTACCTCAACCCTACCACCAAGAGAGTAAATCTTTTTTTTTTTTTCCCCCATTGCTTTTTCAGAGAAAGAGAGAGAGAGAGAAACATTGATGTGAGAAAGACACATCAATTGGTTGCCTCCCCCACTTGCCCAAGGTATGTACCCTTGGTCAGAATCAAACCCAGGACCCTTCAGTCCACAGGCCAATGCCCTAACCGCTGAGCCAAACTGGCTAGGGCAAGAGTAAATCTTTAATGTTCTCACCACAAGAAAGAAATGGTAATTATGTGATGGGGTGGAGGTGGTAGCTAATGCTTTGGTGGTAATCATTTTGCAATATATAAATGTTTCAAGTCAACATCTTGAACACCTTAAACTTACATGTTATATGTCAATTATATCCCAATAAATCTGGGAGAAAAAATACCATACTCAAACCCAAAAGGTGGTTGGGCCTTGTCAGCTTTCCCTTCAGACATGTAAAAAAACCCAAACACATAATGACTAGAATGATAGTTAAAATGTGGCCATTTATTCCCAAAGATTATGGAGTAGTTAAGCAGGCATAAAAGAAAAAACAAAACAAAACCCAAATTACCTATAAGAGTGAAATTTATGAATAAGGAAAGCTCTTTAATATTATGAACTTTGAATTTATTAAACGATTAGTATAAATGATCTCCAAAATCATAAAACTCAAATCACGAGTTTGAGAAAATATTGTGTGATCCTCTCCCACCCCACATAAAAAGTGTGTGTGTGAGTGTGTGTGTTTGTGTGTGTAAAGGGCATGATGTATATAGCCTTTTCACAAGTGGTTCAGATAAATAATAACCTGTGTGTGTGAGTGTTAGTGAGTGTGTGAGTGTGTGCAAGTGTGAGTGTGTGGGAATGTGTGTGAGTGTGCGTGCGCATGAGTGTGTGCGTGTGTGAGAGTGTGAGTGTGTGTGAGTGTGTGTGAGTGTGTGTGTGAGTGAGTGAGAGTGTGTGTGAGTGTGAGTGAGTGTGTGTGTGAGTGCGTATGTGTGGAGAGAGAGAAGGATGAAGGAGAAGAGAGAGAGGAGGGGGGGATGGAGAGAACAGGAGAGAAGTGGGTGAAGAGAGGGGACCGAAGGTGTCACGGGCCATTGGGTAATTTGCAGAAGTCGAATACAATTAGGGGATGCCCTGGATGGAGGGCCTGCATCGGTGCCTCTCAAACTTTAAGTTACCCTGACGTTACGGAGGGGATTTGTTAAAGTGCACGTTTTGATTCAGTAGGTCTGGGGCCCGAGGTTCTGCATTTTTAATGAACTCCCGGGGGGTGCTGATGCTGCCAGTGTCTTAAGCAGCAAGCATCTGAGTAGCAAGGCTCAGCACCGTCCAGCCGCAGGGGAGCGGTGCTCCAGGAACACGTCGCTTTGTAGGCCGTTAGCATCCCTCTCTCTGCTGTTACTGGGTTAGATCATACATCTTTAGGAGCTCTAGATGGTGGGTCAGTAACCGAACTTCAAGGCACCTGAAGTCATAGTCCTAGTCCCTGCATATGACCTGGTGCTGCAATCTTGGGTTTAAATTGCCTCCCCCGAAGACAGAGTCCAGCTGATAATCCACACCCTGCAGTCGTATAATTGCTTTTCCATAATGACTCATGAAGGCAAACCAAAAGTGGGGAAATATTTGCATAGAAGGTAGACGTCAAACATGAAGAAATCTTTGGTTCCAGTTGCATTTACCTTTTCCCATATCACATCTGTGGAGATCTTAGATAAATCACCAACCACATACACTATTTCTACAACTAGAAAGCAGAGAAAATCATATTTACAACCCACCAAAGATATTGTGAAAAAGTGGGTGGGATGATCTCTCTCCAAAAAAATATTTTTCTGTAAAAGCAGGATGCAGCAGTCACAAGTACAGAGATAAAGCCTACACGTTTCCCAAGTCAAGTAGAAGTTGGGCTGAACTAAATTATACCATGTCATTTTCATTTATACAAATATTTCTTTTTGAGCTTGCAGATCCCATACAACTTGATTATATGGGGAAAATGTCCTCCCATTTCCAGTTTCAGTTGCTGAAAGAATAGTTATTTGTATTAACCATCTAGAATTAAAGTTTAGACTTTGAACAATTGCAATGTGATGTATGTATTTAAAAATGTCATTGAGCAAATAAATGAAAAGACAATTAGGTGAAAGTTTATTTAAACAGTTCAAAACTTTAAAAAATTCATGCCCTGCCTGGCCGGGGGTGACTCAGCAGTTGAGCATCGACCTGGGATCCAGGAGATTGGGGTTCGATTCCCAGTCAGGGCACATGCCCGGGTTGCGGGCTCAATCAATGACTCTCTCATCATTGATGTTTCTACCTCACTCTCTCCCTCTCCTTTCCTCTCTCTGAAATCAATAAAGATATATTTAAATAAATAAATAAATAAATAAATAAATAAATAAATAAATAAATAAAATAATTCATGCCCTAGCTGGTTTTGCTCAGTGGTTAGAGCTTCTGCCCTTGGACTGAAGGGTCCCAGGTTCAAT
The DNA here is from genome assembly GCF_964146895.1 of Miniopterus schreibersii. Lineage (NCBI taxonomy): Eukaryota > Metazoa > Chordata > Mammalia > Chiroptera > Miniopteridae > Miniopterus > Miniopterus schreibersii. The sequence continues at coordinate 66,000,645 of NC_138110.1, forward strand.
TCCGGGCATGCACCTCACCTGCTGCAAGGCTTTGTGGGAGGCAACCAACCGACGTGTCTCTCTCACATTGATGTTTCTCTCTCTCTCCCTTCTACTCTTTCTGAGAAGCAATAGAAAAAATATCCTTGGGAGAGGGGGGAAATAAAACTTTAAAAAATCCATTTTACTTAATAAGTATTTTACCTTCCAAAGATAGTTATCAGCATTGTACTTATTGCCGTAAATATCTACTCACTTAATTTCAAGATGCCACACTTTTAATAACAAGAGGATCAAAAGCTATTAACAAAATCCCTACAGAAGAGACATATTGATCCCTCTTTTAGGTGCTCTTTAAATGACAAAAAAGTTTTCCAAGTTGAATAATAGACTCACAAACTATGCTACCCATTTATTTGATACAATGAGATTAGATAATTACAGCTGCTTTAATTTCAAGATATTAACTCATCTAAAATTTTTTTTCAAGGTATGTAGAAAATAACCTCGTCCTTTACTTTTTTTAGGGAAATAAAGACCAGTGACTTCTGAAACAAGCCAGGAAGCAAGGACAAGCAGGATAGGAAACTGAGACAAATAGTTGAACAGCAGTTTGCAGCCACCTAGTAAATCCTATCTTCCCTAACCCAGGGACACTTAAGAGTAAATGGTTTGTACTTTTCCTCCCCAACTAGAGGGTAAATAGCTAAAATCACCCTACTCAGGGAAATAGCAGAAATCCAATTAGTGCCATTCACCAACCACATCTAAGGACAGATGAAGTTAAGGGAATAAATCTCACTTAGGGATGTTAGCAGAAAGCTGATGGATATTCTTTTGAGATTCTCCCCTCAGACCTCCCATAACCCCCCAGCCTTTCAAACTCCTCCCAGGAGAACACCAGCCCTTTTCCCCACCTTGGCCTCTCCCACACTTCTGTCCCCATGGGCACGCATCTCCTAAATTCTAAGGGACCCCATGAGGCTTGCAACCAAGACAGCAATGGGCAGCAGCAGTTCATCCCAGACAAATCCCCTGAACCTGTCCCCAAAGCCCCCTTTTCTCTGGCTTCTTAATGAGCCAAAGCAGACCAGCCTAGGCTCATATCCCCAGCCCTTTCTTGTCTCACTGTCCCCAGCTTTAATAAATGTCCTCTAAAATTCACCCAGACTTGTGTTGTGAAATTTTTCCTGCACAAAGTCAAGAACTCACACACTACCAGTTGGCCCTAGGCAGACCCGTTCAGGGCCACGTCCCTTTTCTGGTAACATTTTCCACCCCTCAATTTTTAGGCTTTGGTGGATGTGATCAGGTATTTACATTTGATTTTCTCTGCTCTATACTTTGTATGTATATTTAGTGGGATTAAAAAACCAGCTTTATAGACATCTGCATATTCCCCATTCCACACCCAGTTGACATAGTCATGGGATGAAATCTTGGGCTCTATCTGCATTTACTCTTCTCACCTTTGTTTTGTGACATTGTAGCTACTTATCAGTCAGACTGGGTCCAGGCCTGTTTCAATGGTTTGGGAGTGGTGGTTGTGGCTTTTGTAAATTTATCAAGAAGCTGGCTTCTATAGAAACACCAGACAATAAATCTCACGCTTGGTTCTCCAAGTAGAACAGCCTCAAAATAGTGGGTGGTACTAGTCAAGATAATAAACTTGGGTCCTATTGTCTCTCCTTTGTCTTTTTTAAAATTATAAGAGAAAGTTTATTTAGAAAGTCACAGAGGTAGTAGAAGTGAGCCAGCTGGGCTGCAGAGGCTCAGGAAACAAGTTACAGAGGCAGAAGAAGGGCCCTTGGAGCTTCGGAGAGAGAAAGGCAAAGGTAAGCACCTGGGGGAAGAAGAGATGGGAAGGAAAAGTTGCAAGAGGGATGGAACACCATCTATTGACTCTCTTAATAGCATGTCCCTGCTCTCTGAAAATAAAGCCCCTTGTTCTTGACTAGTTAGTAGAAACTTAATAAGCCTAGGGACAGTCAGTTCCAAACCCCCTCTCTAATCCCTTAAATGCCTTATCCTTGTCAACCAGAGGCCCTGCCAGAGGTTCATATTAAAAAATAATCATCCTGCTTTTTCCTACCTCACTGAAGAATAGGCATTTTTATTATTAAATGGTATATTTAACATTTGAGTCTGAAGTACTTGCCTGCCACTGGAAACCGTCACCAAAGTCAAGAGCTATCCCCAAAATGAGGAGGTTGACCTGACCAACAGGAGTCATCAAAGCAACCAAAGACCGTGACGGGAAGCATATTTCAGGTGGTTCTGAAAGTTTCCAGCTCTCTGTTTTATGATCAAGAAAACGTTAACAATAAGAGGATGTTGATGTTTCTTCTGTGAGTGAAAAAGAGATTCTATGGAAAGTAACCTCATAGGGTGACCTGATCATAAATTCCTAACTAGGCAGGTCCTGGTGGGCAGTCATGCCCCAGGCACATAACTTCTTTAGTAAAAGGCATCTCTTTGCCTTAAGCAAGCCCTGTTCACTGTTTCTGTGCATCTAGTTTAACACACCTTTGAAATGCCCCCTTTTGGATCCCTCCCTCTAAAGAGAGCACATAATGTTAATTATCCTCTAATCCACTTCTTGCCTTGTTCTCTCCCACCTTCCTGTAATCTCTTTACAGTTCTCTCCTTAATCTCAAATGCATGAAAGAAATTGCAAACTGTTCTCCAAAGCATTTTTCTCAGTGTGTTGAGATCTTGCTTCCAGGTATCCTCTGTTTGGCTCAAATAAATTATTATAAAAATTCTCTACATGTTTGGATGTTCTTACACTGATACTTAAAAACAAAATACCTAGCACCACTACAAATGTTTCTCGAAGGCTTATGTGAAGCATAGGGCAGGGGGTTTCAGAGATGTTCAAAAGACTAAACTGGCCCTTGCCCTGCTGGATGGATATCACCATCTCGTAGCAGGAAGCAACTCAAGTGCCTGTGTAATTACAAGAGAAGGCACAAAAGTGTGACTGAAACAAGGTGGCCAAGAGGGCAGAAAACTGCTAATGGTCACCCATTAGCTTAAAAAAATTTTTTTAAACAATTTTTAATTTTTTTGGCAACACTGGCCTAGGTAATAAGTCTTTGGGAACCATACCTTTATTTTCTGGATTCCTTTTCTGTTTTAAAAATCAAACCTAGTCTCATTAAATGCCCATTTATCACTCCTTGGGCGTTTGATGGCTCTTCCTGCCATGTGGCAAAGTCCTAATCTTGCATAAGCCTTACTCTTCATTCCCTCTGATCCTGAACCTGAGAAGCTGAGCTGGAGAAATGGCTCTATTACAAATTAATGATTACCAGCCTTAACAAGAACTCCTAGTGTTCTCTCATAAATTCCCTTTTCATTATTCTGATTATTTGTGCTGCAGAACAAACCATTCCAAAACTTAGTGGCTCAAGACAATCATTTTATTATCTCAGATCTGTTGGCTGACTGGGCTCAGCTGGGCCATTCTTGCTCAGGGCTTCTTGTGCAGTTGCAGTTAGATGATGGGTGGGGCTGGAGTTGACTGAAAGGCAGACTGGACCAGATGCCTAGGATGGTTTTCTCTACTTGCATGTCTGGAACCTCAGTTGGGATGGCTGGAATAGTTGGAGGCTGGTTGGGCCTCTTTCCTTTCAACTATGTCTCCAGGTGGTTATCTTGGCCTTCTTCCCAGCATGGTGGCCTGAAGATAGTCAGACATCTTACATGGTGGCTGGCTTTCCCCAGGGTGGCTATTTTAAACCTACCACCATCTACTTCAATGAAATATTTTTTAAAGGGAAAGGGGGATAGAAGCTCTGACAAGAAACACAGGTTTAGGAGGGGCTGGATTTGAAGGCAGGCTATCAGGACCAACTTAACCATATATTCGCATCTTCTGCCCTCTTTTGCTTTCCAAAACACACATATGTGCAGAAAACTGGCATCCTCTTCTTATCCCCTGCTTTGAAACGTTGATGCCACTTTTTCTGTTTTCTAAAATTTATCAGTTACAGATTTGGGTTTAAAACAATTCTCTTTAAAGGCTGTGAAGCTGCTCCAGTTAATTTAATCTCTGTAGTGATATATTAGTTATCTATTGCTCTATAACCCCATAACTTAGTGTCATAAAACAATAATCATTTTATATCACAGTTTTTGTGGGTCAGGAATTGAGATGAGCTTAGCTGAGTGGCTCTGGCTCTAGGTCTCAAGAGAGGCTGCAACAAGATGCCAGTTGGGGCTGTAGTCATCTGAAAGCTTGACTGGGACTGGAAGATCCATTTCCAAGATGGTGCACTCACAAAGTTCTGGTTATGGGCAGGAACCTTCTGATCCTTCACACGAGGACCTCTCTGTGCATTACTTTACCTTTCTCGTGACAAAGTGGCTGACTTCTCCCAGACTCTGCGATCCAAGAGAGAGCAAGGTACAGGCCACAGTGCTTTTTGTGACCTAGCCTCTCAAGCCATTCTCTGTCATTTCTGTAACATTCTATTGGTCACAGAGATCAACCCTACTTAGTGAGGGAGGGGACTACACAGGGGCATGAATACTAAGAGGTGGGCATCATTGAGGCCCATCTTGGCACCTGAATTCAGTTAAGCCAAGGAAAAGATAACGTTGAGAAGAGAAAAGAAGAGACAAAGGAGGTATGTAATATTGGAGCAAGGAGCATTTTAAGGAAAACTAAAGCACTAATTTGGGTTCTGGGGCTGGGAATGGGGTAGAAAGTCTTGAGAGCTGATAGTCCCTCACACATCTTGCCAAAGATAGGGGGTGAAAGGGAAGCAAGAAGAATAAAGACCAGTTCCTCTTCTTTCAAAGTTATCCTTGTGCTAACAATTGGGCCCACTGCTCCTGCCCGTAGAAGGTCAATTTCAATTTCTTGGCTGAGCAATAAGGGGAATATTTCTCCTGAATAATTAATTGGTTTATGAACGTGGAAAGATATTTTCAGCGTCTAACAAGAAATCAGGGTCACCTAAATGATGTCTTTATTCAGCAAGGGCACAGGCTTTCAGGAAGCTAACTTTTGCCGGTGTAATTAGTAGATACTTTGCAAGACAATAATGTCCAGGTTTCATGCTGGGATGAAAGGAGGCGATTCTCCGGTTTGTGCTAATTGAAAATTGAAGCAAAGAGAACTTTGCAATCAAAACAGGAAGGGAAGCCAGACGGCAACGTGACAAGACCTTAGAGTTTTGTACTTTTACAACATGTAGGAAAGCGAAGTTTTTAACCGCTTTCATCAGAGCCAGATTACTTGGAAGAATGCCCTCCACACGCTGTCTTTACTTCTCCACCTCCCCCTTTCCCTCTGGCCTGGTTTTGCCCCCCATTTCATCAAACCTGCCTTTGTCATGGTTAACAACGACCTCCTTGTTGCCCAATCAGATGGACACTTTTTGGTTTTGGTTTTGTATTTACTGATTTCTAAGCAGCACTGACCCAGTTGGCCACCCTATTGTTTCTGGAAAGATTCCTCCTGATTTCTGGGGTACCATTTTCTTTTTGTTTGCCATCTCCTTGTCATTTATGTAAGTCCTTTCTCCACTACTCAACCACTAAGTGTTGGGAATTCTGAGCATTTTGCCTCGTCTTTCTATGCTCTTTCTGCATGATCTTATCCAATCCCATGGCTTCAATACCATCTAGATGCCAACAATGTCAACATTAATATCACCATCCTTGATATCTTTCTAGAATTCAAGATTCCAACTGCCTTCTTGAGATTCCCACTAGGGAATTTCACAGATTTCACAATGTGTCTCCTGGTACTCTTGGTTCCTCACCTCCCATACCTGTTGCCCCACCCTAAGCCTTACCTGTCTTATAAATGGTACCACCTCGCTTTAGTTGCCCTGGTGAGAAACTTCATTATATCTTGATTCATCCTTTCTCTCACTCTCTATATCCAATTCATCAGACATGCTGGTGATTTTATCTCGAAAGTCCATTTGGAACATGTCTGCCTCCATTATCACCCAGGCTCCCTGCCTTATCCAACCCATTCTCTACACATAAAAGAGGCTGATCTTAGAATAAAAATCAGATAATGCCACAGGCTACTTAATATCCTTTAATGGATTTCTTCTACACTTAGAATTAAATATAAACTTGCAGTATCTTGCACGGCCAGCGTAGCTCAGTGGTTGAGTGTCGACCTTTGAACCTGGAGGTCACGGTTCCATTCCCAGTCAGGGCACAAGCCCAGGTTTCGGGCTTGATCCCCAGTAGAGGGTGTGCAAAAGGCAGCCGATCGATAATTCTCTCTCATCATTGATGTTTCTGTCTCCCTCTCCCTTCTTCTTTCCAAAAATCAATAAAAATATATATATTTTAAAATAAATAAATAAACTTGCCATCCCTCTAAACTACTGCGGGACCTATACTCCTTCCTAAGCTCATTTTATACCACTCTCTCTTTGGCTCACTATATCAGCCCTGTCCAGCCTCAGCGCCTTTGCATATGCTGTTTCTTCATAGAAGCTCTTCCCATACTCTTCTTATGCAGGTTCTTTCTCTTTTTTTGGATCTTAGCTTAATTACTGTTCACTCCAGAGGCCTCTTCTGACCATTCTCTCTGAAGTAACCCTCTTTGTTCCCCTTATTCTTTTCTTAGCTCCTTTTTTTCTTCCCATCATTACAGTTATTCCCATAGTTAAAATGCCAGCCCATTTTTTCCACAAATGAGCACATTGGGAGACTTTTTAAAAACTTGTTAGATTTGAAACAAATCAAAGACAACATAAACAATGAACTACTTCTCTCCTAACTGGGGATCTTGCTGGATGTAACCAGTCACACCCAATAGCATCCATATCTAATAATTGTTGAGATGAATCAGCATCCTAAACCAAAAATACATTCTTGAGACTCCATCAGTGAAAAGTGTTTAGCTAAACAGTTCCTGTTTTTCTGCGGTCTTGACCCTCAATGACAGAGCTACATTCAACTTAACATGCAGAGACTGGAAGAATTTTCTCACAGGTCTCATTTCCTGTGTTTCTCATTGGAGTCTATTGTTGCTCTCTTTTTTCTTCCTCTAACACCAAAGTCTTGTGAGATGTGCATTGTCTTGATGGCATAAGAGAAGAAGGTTGGAATTCAACTTAAATTCTTTTGTATGAGTACATGAGTGAAACTCCAGATCAGATTCTGGTGCCTTAAAATTCTTACACTAATAGAAAATAACATTGAAAAAACTATACCCTTTAAAGTCTAACTTCTCACTTTTATGTCTATGGCAAGACTGTGTCATATACACCGAGCTGGCCACAGCTCTCCTAATAATTTTGCACTTGAAGTTGTCACTTACTTGGTTAAAACATACTCAGGGGTTTGAATTCTGTTCTAATACTTTAAACAGCTTCTCTCATGTTTTGTCAATAAATTACTAAATGTTGGGTACAAATCACCAGCAAGTTTTCAGTGGAATGTAACCCACTTTCCAACATTCATAAAAGCCACAAATCGCCTTTGTTGTTACGGATCCTGAAATTCTAGCCCACAAAGCAGCATAGATTCTGTTAGGTGACTTAAGTCACACACCCCAAACCCTGAGGAACCAAAAATGTCTCAAGTGTTTCAAAATAAATCATAAAACAGTGAGTGGATAGATAGATTTCTCCTGGAAAAATATCTATTTTGCAGGGAATAGGCCTGTATTAGTAAATCTTCAGATAACTAAAATGGCTTTTGCTCATAAAAAAGTGAGTCACCAGATACCACAAGGTTAAAGATCCCAGGCTCGGCCGTCTCTGAGGAAACTTTGAGGAGGAAACTTTGAGGAGGAAATGTGCCCAGTTGTTCATATTTGTTTCTGTGAGGAAGAAAGCTTATTTCAGGCTAAAATGCGTTTTATATTTTCTCCTGCCACTTTAACGCAATCCTTAATCAGGACCCAATTAAAAATTTAAAAAGATATGGAGAGAAGCATTTTTGTTTTGTTTTTTTGCACTCTAAGGATCAGATGATTGGGCTAAGAGATTGTTCTAAACCATCTAAGCATGCTGTTTCTGTTAAGACCATTTTCTTGGCTGCCTCCAAAGGGAGTTGTTTATACTGAGCCCTGCACTGAGTTGCTCAGCTTAACTTCTATGTAGAAAGTTAAATTAGTTTGATCTCTAATTCACAGTGTCTGCTGAACCTCTGGAAGAAATTATAAGGTGCCACGAGTTACAAAACACAGCTCTCCTTTTATTTCTCAACAAATGGGGACAGGGTGTAGTCCTGCTTTCAGTGAGTCAGCAAAAACAGCCAGCCCTGAGCATTGTGTCTTCTCCTTTAATTGCATCCTATGGGCCTGGGCCTCCTTCAGACACCTCCACTGAAAGTGGAATTAAGGCATGACACACAGCCAAAATATTCCAAAACTGGAAGGGGGACTTAGGGATTATCTTTCCCAATGCTCCCTCTATTTTTTTTTAGTCATTGACCAACCTTTGATTTTGGAGTTGATACAACAGAGTAGAGTTTTCCTACATTCTCATTATATAAATGACTTAATTAGAAAATGATTACAAGACATACATTTTAGAGAGGAGATCTGAAAGAAAGGAATTAATTTTCCCACTCGGAGGCATACCTGGCAATCATACCACCACCCAAGGAAGAAACTCCAGATGATTCTTTTGTACTCTGGGGTTTCAATCAGCACTGCTAGCAGTTGTTTATCCATGGAACAGATATATAGTAAAACTCATTTCTTGTGGTGACATGTATACAGCTTCTCCCACCCTCTTCCCTTGACAAGGTGACACTGCCAAACCTCTTCATTTTTCTTCTCCAAGTTAATTAGCTCCCATCACGAATGTATGCTGGCCTGTCCGGCCTCCCCTTTCTGTGCCCAATATCCACTTCAGTGGCCCCTTCCAGTTCTCCCCCCAAAGCCTGTTCGTCACTTTAGTATAAATGCCTGATTATGGTTGCTGACAACAATCTTAGATGAATGTGTACTTTAGCAGGAGGAAACCCTTTAGGCCGAAAGAATGAATCTCTAATTGTGGCATTTGCAAACCTCTCACTTTAAAGGAGAGATCTGAGGCTCCAAGAGGCCAAGGAGAAATGCCTGAGGTTGCCCTGCTGGCTGGTGGTGGGTTGAAACTGGAGCTCCTGGCTTCCCCACCCATACCACTCTCCTTGCTACCCAGATATCTTGCTACCACAGTTTGCCTTGAGTCCTCAGCATGTCCCTCCCTGAGCGGTACATGGCCTTGAAGCTCATTTATTTGGCCTGGATCAACACCTTTGGGGGGTGGGTGTCAGGACAGTTCTCGAAGGTTTTAGCATTCCAAGTGCCTTTGAAGAGTCCAGTGTGGACATGGGTCCCTAAATCCTAATTTTGAACTCCAAGTCTCCCTCCTACCAGTGCAGATGTCCTAGTTGCCCTTCAGGGAACTGAAGGCTCCTACACACACAAACACACGCCGCCTCCCAAGGACAGACATTAATTCTCAGACTGTGTGGTGTAACCCCAAAAGGAAAACATTTTCCTTGCACACCCAATAATTTGCACAGTTATCTCTCCCCAATGAATAGGCAATTTTACATTTCTATATAAGGTAGTATTCATTTCTTTCCTTAACCTGCCTTGCCCTCCCCTTTCCCTTTCAAATTGTTTTCTCAGGCCTGTTTGGAATATGAAAACGCTCTGTGACTGAGCTGCAGCATTTCTCAGCTGCTCTCAGCTACACAAAGACCAGCCGAAGCTCTGAAACAAATATATTTGTGATTACATTAGGCTATCTGCACTAACTATATTCTAGTTCCTGCTTTAAAAAAAAGTCTTGTGACCCAAAGGTGCCTTCAAAGTATCCATCATCCAGAGTAAACAAAGAGTCAAAGTTATGCAATTCCACATGGGCTCTCTGTGCTGTGGATGCGTTGGAGAGGCTTCCGGGAAGCTACAGCAGAGATAACAAGAGCGCTTACCTCACAGGGGGTTGGGAGGCTGCAGTGAATTCACACACAACACAAGCACGCACATGGAACCTAGAAGTGAAATGCTAAGCACCGTACCTGGCACATAGCAAGCGCCCTGAACACCTTTTTGATTATTATGAATACACATATCTGTGGTTTTCACATGAAATTTCAGTTTTTAAGAATGCCACTGCTTAAACCTTGATAATCTCAGCTCTGGGTCAAGCTTCATGCTATAAGTAGAAGTAAAGTCCCAGATGTTGTCCAATAAGGACCTTCAGCCCTAGGCAGTTTTGCTCAGTGGTTAGAGTGTTGGTCTGAGGACTGAAGGGTGCCAGGTTTGATTCTGGCCAAGGGCACATACTTTACTCGCAGGCTCCATCCCCAGCCCGGTCGGGGTGCATGTGGGAGGCAACCAATCAATGTGTCTCTCTCACATCAGTCTCTCTCTCTCTCTCTTTCTCCCCCTTCTACTCTCTCTGAAAAGGAATGGAAAAAAAAAAAAAAAAGACCTTGGTACCTCTGAGGAACCCATGCTTGAAAGGAAACGCATGGCCTTCCATTATATAAATAAGCCAGATATGGGGGCCCTGGTCAGTGTGGCTCAGTTGGTTGGATGTCATCCCATGCACTGAAAGGTTGTGGGTTTGATTCCCAGTTAGGGCACCTGCCTGGGTTGAGGGCTCGATCCCTGGTGGGGGGCATGCAGGAGGCAGCTGATCAATGTTTCACTCTCACATTGATGTTTCTCTCTCTCTCTTTCTTCCTGTCTCTCTAAAAATCAATAAAAATATTTTAAAAATAAATAATTCAGTCAAGAGTTTTGAAAGCCACATGAATTGTTAACATCTTCAGGCACTTCTGATGTGTTAGAAGAATTGATGATTTATTCTCCAAAACATCCCATGAAGTAGGTCCCAGTATCATCAATGCCATTTTACAGTTGGAGAACTTGAAGTTGACTTAGAAAATAAAGCGAATTTATTTGTTCACACATCGTGAAAGCCAGAGGTAGGCTGGCTTCAGATGCGACTGGTACAGGTATAGTTCGGGCCAGTGGCTTGAATCTTGTGATTACTTCTCACTGCCACTTTCTCGTGTTAGCTATAATCTCAGCAAGCTTCTCTCATCTTCTTACGGTGTCTGTGAACAACTCCGAGGCCACGTGCTTTCTTGTTCCATCCAATGACAGAGAACATCTCTGGGGTAAATCTTTTTTTCTTTTTTAAAAATATATCTTTATTGATTTCAGAGAGAGGACGGGAGAGGGGGAGAGAGATAGAAACATCAATAATGAGAGAGTCATTGATCGGCTGCCTCCTGCACACCCCATTATGGGGATCGAGCCTGCAACCTGAGCATGTGCCCTGACCGGAATGGAACCAGGATCTCCTATCACAGGTTGGTGCTCAACCGTTGAACCACACCAGCCAGGCTGGGGTAAATCTTTTGGAAAATGAGGAAAGCTTCTCTTTCAGAGCCTTCATCAGGCCACTTCTCATTGTTTCATTGCCCTAATTCAGAAATCAATGTGGCCTAGGGAGGGAGGAGGGGATGGGTTTAGCCAAATGCCACAAGCCTGAGGCTGAGTATGGAATAAATCATCCCAAAACTGCTTCGCAAAAATAAGGGAGGGAACTTCCCAAAGCAAGTTCAGCGTCATTGCAGATTCTCATCCCGGGAGGCAGATTCTGAGATGAGCATTCATGTACAGATGCTTTAGAGAGTGCTCTTGTGAGAAGCCCTCATGGGAAGGAAGGGAAGGCAGCAGGGTTGAGCAGAGGGAGAAGCTGGACTGCAAAGAAGTATTAATAAGCATTTGCAACTCCACAGGGACCTCTGGAGCTGGGGTGACCCTTCAGAGGTATCTTAAGTTGGAGCAAGATGGGAGGGAGGGAGGGGGCTGAGTCTTCATCACCCCTCTCCCCCTCTGCCCCCCTCCCCCCATGAGCTAGATAGGAGGCAGGGCCCTGAGGGAGCAACCTTTTTTTAGGAGAATGCAATTCCTAGAAAGTCTCTGGGCTGTCAGCTGACAAAACTTTCAGCAGCTGGGGGACTAAGACCTTCTGGCTGAAAGAGGAATCTGGGCCACGCATTGCAGGAATCACGAAGCAGTTGTGGGACAGGAAACAGTCACCCAGCGTCTAAGAAGCAAAGCCCGGGTCCCCACTCAGGCGCTTTAGACGGCACCGCCCCACCTTGCTGTTTACTGCTCAGTGTGTGCCGTTTTCTACACACTGGCCCCCGTAGAGCGCTTCTGGAAAGAATCCCAGATACACAGGATCTCGGTGTCAGCTTCCCAGCCACGTGCGTGGGCCGAGTGACTAGAGGCTGAACGTGAGGCGTTGGCCAGTGAAGCTGCTCCTCGCCCAGTGGGTCCGGAGACAAAATGTCTGGCCAGACTCGCACCAGAGAACTGTCCAGTTTAAACGAGCGAGGAACAATGAAGAACTTGGAAAGATTACAAAGAAGTCACTACAATGGTGAATGTTTTTCTGAATCAGCACAGTCAGGAAAGAGAAAAGACTGCGAAGCGGGCCCCTGTGATCTCAGCAAGTGAGACGATCCCTTCTGCCCTGCGATGCAAAACTCAGCGTGCGCGCACTTAGCAATCATAGTTACAGCCTCCTTCGGGCAAGCACGCCAAATGATTTCGTTCCTGGCAAAGTAATCAAAATCCTGCGAACATTCGGTTATGGTAGCCACTTTATCGCAGACGTTTTGGGTTTCCATAGTGAAATTGAAAACACACCTGTGGGAAGAAAACACCTGGCAGCTTCCGAAGGCCTGGAGTGAGGGTGAAACCCTGACCCAGCTTTAGCGTGTCCGTCTGTGAAAGCTGCATTCAATAAGCTACTTACTCCTGCTTGGTTCCCATGGCAACAGCCACTGAAGCTGCTGTGCCCAAAAGAGCTGAAAGTGACCAAGTGCCAACAGGGAAATAGAAACCCTCCCCTATTCTGGTTTTCAGCGTTTCTCTCTCGGACGCGGTCTGGGTTACAAAGCAGGGCTTAGAATGCCGCCCGGATCTCCCCCCTCCTGCACGCACAGGGTTCACGGGGAAGCCCCTCTCCACTGTGTTTTCAGCAGGAACACAGCCACCGGGAGAGGGGACGCTGCGGACCTTCTAAGAGACAAGGAGAGGAATTTCAGGTAGTCCCTTACCCACCCATGCCTCTCACTAAGCTCCCTGCTTTTTCTTTCAGATGGTAATATCTTTTTCCGTTGGCGTGAAATCAAAACATATCCATGCTCAGAAACAAGACACATTTCCTAAGTAACACAAAAGCTATTTTTAGAGGATCTCAGGAGGGGGAAGATCTTGGAATCCATCTAAACTTAGATCTAGCTTTTGGTACAGTGCGTCTCACAGGGTGCAAGTGCAAAACACTTGACCCAGCTGATTATAGACTCCCTGAGATGCCCTCAAAGGCTGGAGCCTGGAGCTGCCAATTGGAGCATCACACATCCTCCCCCTTTGTCTTCCTTTAAAGCACTTGCCAGTTTTCTAGCTCTTGGAGAACCCTACAGTAAGGTCAGATTGTGACAAAAATGACCGTATTGGCGATATATCTGGGCTGTATGTCAATACATTTGGGTGAGCTCTCTTTTGAGGAAACAATGTCAATAGCAGTTTGTGGTTAGAGATTAACTTTGTAAATATGAGTGTAGACTGTGAGTTTGCATCCCAAGTTTGTGGTCTGGGGTATAAGGGGAAGACAAATGCTTTGCGGTCCAACCAGTGTGGTAAGGGATGCACAGTTAGTAAATATTATATATAATAATTCAATGGAAAATTTTAAGTAATATTTTATGAAGTGTAAACTCTGGATCCTGATTCAAACAAATAAACTATTAAAATTATTATGAGATGATTAGAGAAATTTAAATACTGATGGAATATTTGATGACATTTCATCATCAGCAAAGTTGAGTGATGGATGCATGGGGTTCAAGGTACTGTTCTCTATACCGTGGCCTGTAGTGAACATGAAAGGCACATAACCAGCCCTGGTGGGGGGAATCTGAGGTTTTCTGGAGGAAGTGTTCTCTCAACTGAGACCTCAAGGATGAGAGGTGCTAGCAGGCACAAAGCGAGGGTGAGGGAATAAAATGTAAGGTATTGGGTAGATAAGTCTTCCAGGTAAAGGCAACCACCTGGGCACAGGCCTGAAGGTGAAGGAGAGTTCCTTGGGACTGAAAAAAGCTGAGTAGGATTGCATCAGAGTGTGGCAAGAAAAGAGGTTGGGAGGTGGAATGGGGGTTCAGAAGGAAGTGATAAAGAGTCTGTATGTTTTCTTTTCAAAAATTTTTTTGAATTTTAATTTATGATTGATTTTAGAGAAAGAGAAAGAGGTGGGGGGGAGAGAGAGAGAGAGAAACATCGATTTGTTGTTCCACTTATTTATGCATTCATTGGTTGATTCTTGTATGTGCCCTGACTGGGGATTAAACCCACAACCTTGGTGTATTCGGACAATGCTCTAACTAACTGAGATACCCAGCCAAGGCTATATGGTTTTTTAAAAAAGCAATGGGAAGCCATTGAGCATGGGAGCACCTGGCTGGATTCAGAGTTTAGAAAATCTGCACTCAGGCTTGATGATCCCATGGGAGTCCCAACTTCAGAAAGTTTTCTTTCTGAGCTGTAGATTCCACTATCCTTACCGGTTATTATTGCTTCATGAATTGCAGGTTATATGGTGGCTAAATTGAAAGTTCCATGCTGAGACAAAGGAGGGGCTGCTTACTCTTTACTATGGACTGGATTGTGTCCTCCACAAATTCGTATGTTGAAGCCCCAATTCCTAATGTGACTGTATTTGGAAATGTAGGAGATAATCAAAGTTAAATGAGTTCATAAGGGCGGAGTCCTGATATCATAGACTTGGTGAATTTATAAGAAGAACAAGGGAGAGAGATTTCTCCCTCCACACACAAGTACAGAAGAAAGGCCATATGAGCACACAGGGAGAAGGCAGTCATTTGCACGCTAGGAAGAGCGTTCTCACCAGAACCCAACCATGATGGTGTCCTGATCTCAGACTTCTAGTCTCAATAACTGTGAGAAACTAAATTTCTATTGTTTAAGCCACCAGGTCTATGGTATTGTGTTACGGCAGCCCCAGGGGACTAAGACATTCTCCCTAGTTCCTCTCCATCCAGATAAATCCTGGGTTTGAACAAATCTTAGACATTTCAAAAGCTCTTAATTAATTAATCTTTAAAGACCATCAACATTATACTCCCATAAATAATCAGTTTCATATTTACATATGGAAATACTTTTCTCCACTATCATGAAGCCAGCTACTGTGTAAGGAGCTGTTTCTATTACAGCAATAATGATGTATGATAATTTGATGTTAATGTAATAATCCATCTCTCCGTTTTACCCTGAGAGGCAGGTTTGTAGGGTTTTCCCTTCCTGAAAACTCTGAGTTAGTGTATCAACAAGCTATTCTAACTCCCAAGCTTGGGGGAGGTGCACGTGATATTTAGGGCACATGTTTATAAGAAGATAGCCTTCAATTATATTGATGTACAATCTTCTGCTGACTGCCTTTCATAGCCAAGGCAGCTGCTCGAAACAAATTGCCTGACAAATGATGGTCTTTGAAAATTTGAACATGATGTTTAAGTTGATTTTGTCAATGTCCTACATGACAGACTAGTGAAGTATATTTCTAAGTTTCTAAGGCCAAAAAATTGAGCCTTTTAAAGAAGCAAGATGAGGAAGTACCAGCCTCTCGGGTAAGATCCCAGAGGAGCTAAGAGCCTGGTTGTTGCCAAAGAGTTTCCCCACCAAGTTTGTCTGGGTGCCCAAACCACCTCTAGTTGTCCTTCCCTTTGGCTATTACATCCTTTATGACAGCCCTCTATCAATATGATTTTATGCTCATATATATGAATCTGTATGAATTTGTTCCATGGGAATCAAATTCAAGAACTGTCACCTTCCTATATATTCTTAAATGGAACTAAACTTGGTTCAACCTCTATTGGCTTTACTAGTGGAGAAACCCGACCCTAGACTTTTGGTGAAGTTTCCTCTCCAATCCCTTAGGTTTGTACCTTCACCCAGGGTTTACTGAGTCCAAATATTTTGCCATCTGATCCATTGGGAGAAGGGGAGTTCCATAGTCCCCCCTCCACTGTCTCCTCACCTCAAGTCCAGGTAGGGGCTCTTTGCCAAGCCTCCCTAGAAGCATCCAGGGTCCCAAACCCTATTCATACTTGCAGCCAGCCTATTCAGAGGCCCGATCTCTGCAGATCTGTAAGCATTCCTAGTTTTCAAGAAGACTAACACCCTCTCACCACACTACATCTGTCCGTGAAGGGTAGCTAGAGCTCTACCCTTCAACAAAGAGTTTCACTGTCACCGCAGTCAAGATATGGAACATTTCTACCACCCCAAGATGTTCTGACATGCCCTCTTCCCCAACCCCAGGTCTCAATCACGGGTTGGTTTTTTTGTCCATATAGTTTTGCCTTTTCTAGGATTTCTAATAAATGGATTCATACCATGTACACTCTATTATGTCTAGATTTATTTCTAAAAGGTAACATGCATTTCCCTGCCACTTGATTTGATTTCAGGCGTGTAACTTGGTAAGGACCTCCCTGGCCAAGGCTTGACTCTAGAACTCACTTTGACTGAGTGTGGTGAGAGTGATGGCAGGACAGTTCTGAGCCTAAGCTTCACGGAGCCTTGCAAGTTTCCACTTGCTGTCTTGCATCTCTGCCGCCATCCTGAGAACTTGCCCAAACAAGTTCTGACAGGAACTGGAGGCTGAGAAGCACATGGAGCATAGCTAACCTGCCTCAGTCAACCAACCAGCGGGACCCCAGGCGTGGATATGAGCTACTTAGCTGAGCCCCACTTAACACCAGATGCATCACTGTTGAATGCCACTGAGGTTTTGTGGTTGTTAGGCATTCTCATGAGAATGGGTAACAGATATAGGGACCAGGCTGGAAGCAGGGAGATGTGGTAAGAGGATATTACAGTAATTCAGGCAAGACATGAGGATAGCATGAAGGTGGTGAGATGTGCTAGGGTTCTGGATATATCTTGAAGGTAGAACTGTGAGTTTGCTCTCAGATTGGATATAAAGTGGAGAAAAAGAGAGGAGAGGAGAAGGGTTTTGTCTGAGCAGCTGGAAGGATGGAATTGCCATTAGCTGAGTGGAAGAGACTGTAGAAGAACAGGTTTGGAGAGGATATCAGAGGACCAGCTTGGGACATTTGAGATTCTTGGAATAATTGACATATGTCCCCTGGAATTTAGGGGTGCTTGTGAACTTAGAGATCAGCAGTGCTTTTTGCATAAGAAATTCTGAAACAGGGGGCCTGATGAAGCAAGCAGCCTGTACCAGATTAGCAGTGGCCACACTGCAGCATGCCCCAAAAGGAAAGGGTGGGGAGAGCTTTTCCCTCACCCTGTTCCCCTCAGGCCCAGGGCATGAAAGAGAACCTCAAACATCCCCAGGCTCCTTAGGAAAGAGCAGAGAGTAAAGTACAGGCTGACAGCGAGGGGTTGCACCCATTGTCCAGCAAGGAGATGCTTCACCCAGAGAGGGCCTGGGGCCTGGAGGCTGGCACAGGCTGAGGGCAGACATGACTGCCCCTGCCTAAGGGGGGGCCTTTAGGGGCAACATGCCATTTCAGCAGAGCTCAGCAACTCTATAGGCGCCACCAGCGGCAGGGCCAGCCTGAGGGAGCCCACCCCGGAAGCCAGTCACGGGGGAGGTCAGAGGTCAGAGCCTGCTCTCCTCCTGAGTCCCTGCAGAGACCCAGGCTGGGAAGAGAATACGGGTAGGGAGGGGGAGAATCCTGGAACATAAGTTTCCAGGGTGAGTTTAACATTGTGATGGCCCGGCTGGGCGTGGCTCAGCGGTTGAGCACTGACCTAGGATCCAAGCGATCAGGGTTCAATTCCCGCTTGGGGCATATGCCCGGGTTGCGGGCTCGATCCCCAGTCGGGGTCATGCAGGAGGCAGCCGATCAATGACTCTCATCATTGATGTTTTTCTCTCTCTCCCTCCCTCTCCTTTCCTCTCTCTGAAATCAATAAAGATATATTTTTAAAAAAACCACATTGTGATGATCTTCTGTGTTAACCCATTGTTTGGTAGTATGTAACAAGTTGTTGAAGCTAGTTTGAGAGAAAAGGGGAAATTTATTACATCTGTATTGGCATGATTCACAGACCAGGAGGCAGATGTGGGAGGGCTTCAGGAACGGAGGGGGCCTACAACAGGCCGCCATCTCTCGGAGTCGGATGCTCTTGCACTCGCTCTCTCTCTCCCTCTCCGTCTCTCTCTCTTTCTCCCCCTCTCCCTTCAGACTGGCTTTCTCTGCTTCTCCTACACTTGTGATACATTATGACCTTGCAAAACTCCCAAGTTCAAGCCTTACCTCCTGCAGAAACTGACCAACATTCTGTCTGTCCCAATATGAGAATCCTGGAGAGAGAATCCAACTGGCACAGCCAGGAGCCCACCCAGCTTGAGTAATGCCGGGATGCTGAGATTGCATTATATGAGGGTTGCTGCAGGCTTCCCAAGAAATAGAGCCGAAGACAAGGATGTGCATGGAAGTGGTTTATTTGGGAGATGATCCCAGGAAGCACCTGCAGGGGAGCAGAGCCGCAACACAGGCAAAGGAAGGAGGCCATGGATACGCCGGTAAAGAATCGGCAACTGGACCTCAATCCCTCTGAGACCTCTGGGGAAGTATGAAGAGCACACCTCAGAATGTTCTTATCTGAGGAGTCAGGTAGCTCTAGTATTTATCACCAATTCCCATCAGTCACTGGTTGAGGGCTGCTTCCAGAGCTATTGTGTCCCCCCACACCGCCCGGAGTCAGCTCAGGCGGGAATTCTAAATGCTTGCATTAAGAAGCACTTGGTGTGCATGGTGAGAGCCAGATGGTCCAGGTATCAATAGTGTCCACTATAGAAAGCATTCAGAAATGGGAATGCTCAAAAGAGCATGGCTGAAAATGTAATTAGAGATAACAAATTTTAATACCTTAGACTTCGCAATGAATTGACAATACGCGTGAATTAAACCGTGAGGGGCTTAATAGCTGGAGAGAGATCACACATGTAAACAAATGAACACATGCGGATTGTCACAGAAGCGCTTATCACACACCAGTGAAATCTACTAGTAGAGAATCTGCCCGTATTTTGACTCACTTTAAGTGAGAAGAAAGAAGTTGACTGGTTCTTTTAAACATACTGCTTTTGCTGGAAGGCATTAAAATGTAAAAACAGGTCATAGTGAAGCAGTGAATGCTTGTGTTCTTTCCTTCTATGTTATTATAATGGCGTTTGTGCACTAATTGAACTTGAGAATGAAACAATGCTCCTAAAATGCATTATTTTATTTCCACTAAAAAGTGCCCCTATCTTTAAATTTAGGATCTCAAAGTCATATATTTTTCTAACAGCCTCAGGAGCTTTGTTAGTGTTAGTCCCCTTTGCAAATGATGGAAACTTTGTGCCCAGCCTCTTTAGTGCCTGGAGCAAGACAGCAAATGAGACCCATGAGAATTTGGGGCTCAGGCGAAGTTCCAGATACCATTTGGGGGTTAAGTGCTCAGATGAGGGCTGTGAGGATTGGAGTCCAGGGACCTTGGTTACCCATTTACAACACAAGGGGTAACCAGAGTAGTCTGGGGGCAGAGAGACCTAGTGGGGGCAGAGTCATCTTCCCGACAAGCGGGGCTGCTTATGCTCCTCTGCGTATCTTCCTCTCACCTCGGAGTAGAAGAGGCAGATTCCACAACGGCTTGGAAATGTCCCCTTTACATTTACCCCACCCAGATTTGTAAGGACCCAGTGCTTTCCTTAGTATATGATAATTACCCTACAGGCCTGAGTGTCTTAAAACAATACACCAGACATTAAAAGATAGTTACATCAGATGTTTTTTAAAAATGACTGTTTTTCTTTTTTCAAAAAGTAACTACAGTTGACCCTTCAAACAGCATGGGTTTGAAGTGTATGGGTCCACTTATGAAGTTTTTCAATAAATACTGTAAATGTATTTTTTCTTCCTTATGAATTGCTTAATATTTTCTGCTCTCTAGCTTACTATATTGTTAAAAATACAGAATATAATACATACAACATACAAAATATGTGTTAATCAACTGCTTATGTTATCAGTAAGGCTTCTTGTCAACAGTAGGCTATTACTAGTTAAGTTTTTTTTGGAGTCAAAAGTTATAAGTAAATTTTCAACTGTGTGGCAGGGGCTCAGCGCCCCTAACCACCACATTGTTGAAGGGTCAATTATATATCTGTTCTTATGTTTAAAATATTAAGAATAAATACCCCAAAATAAGAATACTCAATTATTGTTTGTATATGGGGGATAGGATTGTATGTCATTTTTACTTTTACTTTTTATTTATTTGTAGTGCCTATAGTTTATACAATAAACTATTCTATGTTTTTTATTTCTAAAAGTGAAGGGTGAGAAAGACTTGACCTCAGACACCGAAAAGGAGATGATGAACTTGCCTTAATCTTCTTTTTTAATCCTTACCTGAGGATATTTTTTCCATTGCTTTTCAGAGAGTGGAAAGGAGAGAAAGAAAAGCATCGATGGGAGAGAGACACATCGATTGCTTGCCTCCCATGAACCTGCAACCGAGGTACGTGCCCTTGACCGGAATCGAACCTGAGGCCCTTCAGCCCGGGGCCGACGCTCTAACCACTGAGCAACTGGCCAGGGCTCTGCCAACACTCTGAAGTGTGTACGCCCTGCCCTCCAACTTTAGGTAGCTCGCCCAGAGAAAGCTGCCCATGTGCACGAACGGGTATATACGAGAAGCCCCATGAGTCATGGCTACGAAACTACGGTTCAGCCATTCTGTTGAAAACCAAGCAGCACCTAAAAAGATCTAGGAAGACCTATGTGGGATGACATGACAAGGTCTCAAAGTCAAGGATAGTATAGCCCAGGGGTAACCGATGACGCTCCACCACCAGCCTGTCTGGGTGCCAGTCCTGGCTGCCTGTGCTCAGATAAGCTTTTTACGCTTCTGCTTTCCCATGTGTAAAGTGGGGGAAATAATAACACAGCGTGTGCCTCCTAGGTGTTTTTTTAATGAGAATTAACTGTACCTGTCTCATAGAAATGTATCAAACATTACTAGAGCACATATTATTAGATGAGAAAAGTAAGTTGTAGAACACCATAAGGGTATCAGAGCTTTAATAGTAAAGGTAATACTCCTATACGCACATGCCCATGCATGAACAGGAAATGACCCAGAGTAACACACTTCATTAGTAACAGCATTTATTTCTGGGGAACTGGCGAAGGGGGGGCTGGAACAGCCAAAGGGACTTGTCCTGTCAACTCTACACTTCATATTGATTACTTTGCTGCCGAAATAAATGTAACTTGTGAAAATACTATAGAAAGCAATAAGATATTTAAAAACCTTAAAATCACAACCTTGTGTGCTTGTGTATACACACACACACACACACACACACGCATGCACAGAGTCGTGGGAATACAGGCAAGGGAATATACAGGCTTTGATTCGAAGCTCCAAGATTTAGCATAACAAATGTTTTTTGGAAGGAAGTTGAATGATTGCTCAATTTTCAATCTTGTTTTGTGTCTGTTTTGGTGACACAAGCAACTTCCTCATGGAATAAAATGAGTTGAGGCCTTGGTTAACAATAGTCTGTTCTGTTTATACACTGGCTGTCACCTACCATGATGCCTTCCAGAGTTGACTGGGGGCCAGTTTTACATCTCTTTCCTCAGGTGTCATGGTTCTAATTGCACTTCTGCACGTCCCCCCGCCTTCCCAGGAAAGAGGGGGGAGAGCCTCACCCAACTGCGCAGAACTGTCTCCGGCGTTTGGAAGAAGTGCTGGTGAAGAAGAGGTCAGGGCGAGGGAGACGGGCTTTCCCTCAGATGCAATGTGTCTAGGGCTTCATGTGACACTCTTGTATCATCCTGAATGAGGAGGAAACTTGGCAAATGTAGCCAGAGCCCTCTCCTCCTCCTTCACCCCATCCTCAAGTCTACTTCCTTTCACAGAGGTCACCAGTCTCCTGAACCGAGTGTCTAACATTAGCAGGCATAGTTTTAAATCTCCCCCTTAAATATGTGCAGCGCTCTGAACCTCGGCAGGTAACTGAGAACGGCTACTAAAGGTTCTGTTTGCAAAGGTGTAGGCTGTGATAATGGAGCTCAGCAAGGGATGCTGAAGCTCCTGGGAGACAGCAGCTGAAGGGAGCCATCATTATGCTCAGGCTTGAAGGGGCGCGGGGAAGAACTCACTGCAAAGCCAGAGAGACCTGCCACCGTACGTGCGGGCCACCTGACAGCAACTGTGGCCCTCAGTGAACAGACGCAGCCCTGCAAGGGGTGGGGATGTGACACCCAGCCCCCCACTCTCCTCCCCTCACACTCCTCCTGGTGCCTCCTATAGATGAATCCAACTAAAGCCAGAGGGAAGAGAGCTGGAACATGAGGTACCTAAAGCCTCCCAGGGCCAGAGTGTGATGGAGAAGCCTGGCAGGTGGACCTGACAATTGGAAAATGTGTCCACAACTAGACGAAGCATTGCTTGTATGTTTTATAAGTTTACTTAAATGGTGTCATATTTTTATATGTGCTTTGCAGCTTGCTTTTGTTAATTTACCATTATATTTATCCATGCTGGAAAAAAGATGTAGCTCTAATTCATACATTTATTCTACTGCCCTATAGTAGTCCCTCAGTTTACTGTCACAAACAGTGCTGCACTGAACACAGACAGGTTAACACGGCTGACCCGTATGTGCAAGAACCCTGCTTGGGTATATACATGAAAGCGTGTTTGCTGAGTTGAGATTATGTGCATATTAATTTTACTCAGAATTGTTCCCTGTTGTAATTATTCTAATTTTTCCTCCCACAGACCAAGTTTGAAAGCCAGTTTCTGATGCTCCACTCTCCCCACAGGTGATGTTATCAGGCTTGACAACTGCTAAT
The DNA here is from genome assembly GCF_964146895.1 of Miniopterus schreibersii. NCBI lineage: Eukaryota > Metazoa > Chordata > Mammalia > Chiroptera > Miniopteridae > Miniopterus > Miniopterus schreibersii. The sequence goes on from NC_138110.1 coordinate 66,023,553, forward strand.
CTAATGACTCTGAAATCATAGCCCGTTGTTATCTGAATGTGCATTTCCCTGCTGAAGAGTGTTCTTTCCTATGCCTCATAATCCCCAACAGTGACATTAAAGCCATGAAGCTGCCCTAGCTGGTTTAGCTCAGTGGTTAGAGCTTCGGCCCGAGGACTAAAGTGTCTCGGGTTCGATTCCAGCCAAGGGTGTGTAGCTCGGTTGCAGGCTCCATCCCTGGCCTCTCACATTGATGTTTATCTCTCCCTTCCACTCTCTCTGAAAAGCAATATCCTCGGGTAAGGATTAAAAAAAAAAAGTCATGAAACATTATCACGAAGCACATGTTAATGCTGTTAATGTTCATAGTCAATGGCCATTGCAACATAGATCTTCAGTTGGTTTCTCACCATCTTGTGTTGAGTTTTCCATGCACATAGCTCATGAATGCAGAGCACATGCTGGGTGCTTTCATGAGGACTGCTTGCTGATTTATTTTGCTAGTAAGCAACTCAAAACAGTCTTGGTTTCTCATGTTTTCTTGTCGCTTTTGAGGGATCCTGTTGAAATGCAAGTCACTTATAAAATTAGCTCCAAGATTTTTTTCCACATGAAAAACACAGGATGTATGCCCTAGCCTGTTTGGCTCAGTGGTTAAAGCGTCACTTTGTGGACTGAAGGGTCCTGGGTTCAATTCCAGCCAAGGGCACGTTACCTCAGTAGCAGGCTCGATTCCCGGCCCAGCTGGGGCACGTGCGGGAGGCAACCAATCGATGTGTCTCTTTCACATCGATGTTTCTCTCTCTCTCCCTCCCCCCACCTTCCACTCTCTCTGAAAAGCAATGGAAAAAATATCCTCGAATGAAGATTTAAAAAAAGAGAGAGAGAAAAAATGAAAAAGGGAGGATGTGAAACAACAGGTTTTAGAAAGCTGGCATTTGTTTAAAATTTTCAAAGATATAAAATGCTTATGTGTGCATGGAATGTTTTAGGGACAATATTCTAGAAATAAGAAATGGTTGCCTCTGGGGAGGAGGCTGGAAATTTCAAGCTTGGGATGAGAAATAGACCCAGTTTCCACTGCAGCACTCTTCAGATTCTTCGTTTTTCTTTGCTTCACCACCTCCAAACCAGAGAATCACATCTGATTGAAATACAAATCTGTGACTGTTTCATCACAAATAATTTTGTTTTCACTTGCCATTAAGTGAATCATGAAATACAGAGCTATATGAAAGGGAAATTAACTCTCTAAAATCGTGAAACAGAAATGTCAACCCTTAGCCATATTTCTTCTTCCTCATCAGAGATTTCCTTTTTACTACAAACAATCCACATTATTTTTTCAGTTTAAAATTTACTCGTGGATAGAGGCCAGTTTAGCAGCCTGTAAAAGAAGGGCAGACAGCTGTTAAAGTGTTGCAAAGCTGCTCAGAAAACGTTAGGCCAGTTTCGTGTTTTCATTTCAGGAAAGTTGTGCAATTTATTTTCCCATCTATAAAACAGTAGCAGTGTGTCTGTGCTGTGGTTGAAATCTATGTTTTATTTAGAAAAAATTTCCTTGTACATTCCTTCCATATCTCCGACATGTTTACCTAGATAGACAGAAAGTTGTCTTGTCATCCTGGGTACCTCCACTCCTGACTACTTTATAATAGGACCCCTTTGTGGTGCTATTAGTGCTTTGCTCTGATGCAGCCCTGGTGCCTGGAGAAGAGACATGTGCTTTCTGGATGAGTGACATTTTCCTTAGAGCAAAGCAACTATCCAGATCAATCAAATCCCTTTCCTTATGGGCTCAAATAAAGAATTCCTAGGTATTGAATATTTTAAAAAATATATATTTTTGATTAATCATACCTGAAGAAGTTGTTTTGTTTTGGGGGTAAGTTGTATGTTAGCTGGTCGGATTTTCTTTTTTGGAGGTGATATAAAAGATTTTATAACAGTAGGTATGCTAATGATGATGATGATTTTATACACTGTTCCAATATACTCATAGACATAAATAGTTAATACTTTACACAGTTTATAAAATTTGAAAGCAGTTTCATAGACTGCATAACAATATCTTTTGGACCTTCAAGGACAATTTTAAAAGCAAAATCATGCAGAAAATGCTAGTCATTCGCTCATTCTTTTGTCTAGTCATTTACTCAATGGTATATATTGAGTGTACCCTGTGTGTTAGGTACTATGTGTTAGGCACAGGTTAGGTATTGAGAATAGAAAAACAAAAAAGAAAAACCCCACTACCCGCCCAATGGAATTTCACAGTATAATAGAAGAGATATGGCATATGGATAGCCTAGTGCAATAAGCACTATAGGAGCTGTGAGAGTCAGCTGTATCCAACAGAGTGTCAGTTAGGTATTATTGTATAACATACAGCCCCAGATTCTCCATAGCATACAACACACTAATTATTTATTTTGCTCGTGAATGTGAAAGTTGTTTCAGTGTCAGCTGATCTAGGCTGGCTCAGCTGGGGTGACTCGACTCAATTCCATACATCTCTCATCCTTCTCTGGAATGAATAGGCTGGCCTGCACTTTTTTTCACTCAGATGGCATAGGAGCAAGCAGAATTACACATGACTTATGGCCTAGACACAAACTGGCCCACTGGCCCTTCTTCCCATATTCTGTTGCCCAAAATAAGTCATGTGGCTGAACTCAAAGTTATGAGTTGGGAAATAGACTCCATCCATTTGTAGGAAAGAACTACAGATTTACTCAGAAAAATAACATGACTAAGGGAGGCATAAAATATTTGGGCCAATAATATAATCTATTAGAGAAGGGTACAGAGTGAGAAATAATTGGCTGTGATTCAAGCAGGAGAGACCAAGGAAAGAGGTCAGCATCTATTTTTTGTTTTACCATCACTATTATTTTATCCATTGTATTTTGATCTCTTAACATAGATTATAAGTTATCTGTGAACAGGGCTATGTTCTACATGTCTTCTGTGACCCCTGCCATGCTTTGGCTTATATTGGTTAATTGACAAATTAACTGGTTGTTAATAATGGACTCAGGGAATAAGAACTATAAATAAGGTATGATACCATTTCTTTCAGGAATATCTACTGCCTTTTGTAATCAGAGGAGTGAAAACCACTCTCCTTAATAGATATTAGTTAAATTCACTAAACCTACCTGAAATAAGCACATTTTGATGCCTGGATTTATACTGTATTAAAATTTTTATTCCTAATATTGCTATTTCTCTTTTAATGGTATTTCATGGATTTCAAGATGGTGTGATTTGTTTTATTTCTCTCTCTAGAAGAAATAATTCAATATCTGCCTCATCAAATACTGCACTTTAAATTAAACTGAAGAATATTATCTAAAGACAAAAAATAGTTACAGCATAAATTAAGTTTTCCTGATAAGTTCGATGAAGACCTGTGGGAAATATCCTCATGTGTATGAGCATCTTACTAAATTGCAAGGCTTTAATGGTAATAAACATAAATTTTCTACTTGTAAGAAGAGTAGAGTTGAAATGTTGAATTTTTATTTCTAAATCTCTATTGATCACATCTGTGAGGTTGTCACAGAACTGCCACCTTTTGCACATACATACATATTGGACAGTATGGGCTGAGTTATGGCGTAGTTAAAACCCCAGGATCATTGTTTGAAACATCATGTCCATTGTAGGTCAGCTAGGGCTCCATGCCACGTCCTGTCAGCCTTCCTCCAGAACCCAGGCCAGTGGGGCAGCCACCGTCCATAGCATTGTTGGTCATCATGACAGAGGGAAGAGCTCAGGAAGTGGCCCATGGGTCGTTGCTTTACTCATTGGCTAGCATGAGTCACATTGTTCACTTAACTCATTTGTTTGTGGACCTGCACCTTAGCTTCCTCGACTGTAAAATAAAGATAATAGTAGAACCCACTTAACAGGGGTTGTGTGATGATTAAATAAGATACACACCTAAGTACAGCATTGTCCCGTAGAACTTTCTGTGATGACGGGAATGTTCTATATCTAACTCACAGGGTAGTCACTAGCCACAGGTGGCAATTGAGTGCTTGGAATAAACTAGTGCAACTGAGGAACTGAATCATTACTTTTATTTCATTTTAATTAATTTTAATTTTAATTTACAGAGCCCCATGTGGCTAGTAGCTATTGCATCAGACAATGCAGATTAAGAAAACCACATAACAGCCCTGGCTGGGTGGCTCAGTTGCTTGAAGTGTTGTCCTGATGCACGAGGGTTTCGGGTTCAATCCCTGGTCAGGGCACATATAAGAATCAACCAATGGCCTGGCCAGGCATGGCTCAGCAGTTGAGCGTTGACCTAGGATCCAGGAGATGGCAGTTCGATTCCCAATCAGGGCACATGCCCGGATTGCGCGGGCACGATCCCCAGTAGGGGGAGTGCAGGAAGCAGTCAATCAATGACTCTCTCTCATCATTGATGTTTCTCTCTCTCCCTCTCCCTTCCTCTCTCTCTGAAATCAATGAAGACATATTAAAAAAAAAAAATCAACCAATAAATGCATAAATAAGTGGAATAACAAATCAATGTCTCTCTCCCTCTAAAAAAAATCAATCAATAAATTAAAAATTAGAAAACTGCATAACGTAGTAAGCACCCAACAAGGGTTAGCTCTAGGAGTCTAATCATTATAGCAGGAGTCAAGGAAGGAGAATGAACCCCAGGGGTCAGGGAAAGTGAGAAAGTCTTGGACTGGAGGGACTGTTTTCCACTAGAAAAATGCCCCTTCACTTTACCTTTGGGCAATGGCTTCAAAGAGAAGACCTACAGTCATTTGAAGGAGAAATTGGGACACCACAGTTCTTTTCGTCACCTTTGCCTGGGTAGAAAAGGTCACTCCTTACATAGAGACTACCAGCCTTAGGAAACAGCCAGGCGAGGAAGGCGTGTGGGTGAGCATTCACCTCAGCGTCCAGTCCTCTGTGACTCAGCATGTTTCAAAAAATATTTTTAAATTGATTTTTAGACAGGGAGGAAGGGGCAGGGAGAGAGAGAGAGAGAGAGAGAGAGGGAGAAAAATCGATGTGAGAGAGAAACATCTATCACTGCTTCCCACTTGCGCCCTGACCTGGGACTGAACTAGAAACCTAGGTATGTGCCCTGATTCAGAATCAAACCCATGACCTTCTGGTGCATGGGGACATTGCTCCAACCAACTGAGCTACACCAGCAGGGCGTGGCTCAGCATTTGTTCCTTTTTCATCCCTAGGTGCCCAGTGTCATCCTGCTGACATATCCTGGTCCTGCCTGGGGCTTGGTCCTCTCTCCCTGTCAGACCTGTGTGCGGTCAAGTCACCTCGTAACACTAGCTTCCTAGGGCTGCTGTCTTAGTCCGTTTGAGCTGCTATAACAAAATACCACAGACCGGCTGGCTTACAAACAACATTATTTCTCGCAGTTCTGGAGGCTGGGACGTCTGAGATCAAGGTGCCAGCAGATAGGGTGTCTGGCGAGGGCCCTCTTCCTGGTTCACAGGTGACTGTCTTTTCTGTCCTCACATGGCAGAAGGGGCAAGGGAGCCCCCTCAGGCCTCATTTGTAAGGGCACCAATCCCGTTCACAAGGGCTCCATCCTCATGACCTAATCACCTCCCAAGGCCCTCCTTCCATCGCCTTGGGGATTAGGATTTCAACATATAAATTCTGGGAGATGCAAATGTTCAGACCAAAGCTGCTGCCGTAACAAAATACCACAAACTGTGCAACAAACATTTGTTGTCTCATGGCTCTAAGGCTAGAAGCCCCAAGTCCTGCCAGCTGTCAGCAGTGCCACGCTCTCTCCGAAGCTCTAGGGGAGCATCTGTGCCATGCCTTTCTTTCAGCTTCTGGAGTTGCCAGCAGTCCTGGGCGCTCCTTGGTTTGGAGACGCATCGCTCCGATTCCTGTCTCCATCATTCTATGGCACTCTCCCTCTGTGTCTGTGACTCTTCTCTTCTTCAAAGGACGCCCGCCGTGTTGGATAAGGCTCATCCTAGTCCAGTATGACTTCGTCTTAAATTGATCATATTTGCAAGGACCCCCTTTCCAAAGAAGTTCACAGCTGAACCCACAAGAGTCATCGTTCCTTCACAGCCCTATTTTCTGCTGGGTGGCAGCTACTGTCACAGTGTTGAGGGGGACATTTGTTAATCTGTGTGCCCAGCATCCCCTTCCTTCTTCTGAGAATAACTTGCTTTAGCAAAAATTTTAAAAGGATTATCATCTGGGTGGGACCAATTGCAAGATCTGTGCTCACCCTGTGGGTGAATTGCAAAAAGTTTGCACTCTGCCCTACTTACACAAGGAAGTGACATCCCCCGGCCCTGGCTTTGGTGTCTACACTGACAGGAGTTGGATTTTGTCACTTGCAACCAAAGAATACTTACTGACATAGACGTTACTGCGTCCCATGAACTAATGTGCTGCCTCCCACAAGTAATTTCCTGGAGGTGATCTGTTAACCTCCAGGTTTTGGTAGTTAGAGATCTAGATGCCCCTTCAAGTTCACAATTTTGTTTCCTCCCTATGACACCTGCGGTAGATGCTATTGTTACTCACCCACGTCCCCTTACTCTGACTCAAGTGAGCAGGACCCACTTTTAGCTGCCAGGGCTTCCTCTTGCTGCCAGAGCCCACTTTGCCCACCCAGGTGACGGGCCATCGTGCTCAGAATTGTCACCACCCTGGGAGTGGTCCTTGATGTCTGCTAGGAGGTGGCATATTCAACACGTCAGCTCCCTCTCCCTGAAGTGGGCCACTGTGAGGTGTGTTCTGCCCTGGCTCCCAGAGGTCCCCTGTGGACACAGCTCCCTTTCTCTGAGTGGTAGCTCACTTGATATTTTGCCTTGACCAGCTGATAATTCACCTCTCTCTTCTCACATCTCCACCTGCCACCCTTCCTCCTGGGGTCACCTCCCACATTAGCTACTACTCTGAATCAGCTTATAGGGGTTTCCACATTAAGACAAGACCTATGTGTAGGGTCACCCAGGAATTGGTGGCTCTAGTCAGCCACTAAATGATCTGATGGCCTAAGGTAACCACTCTGGACCTCAGTTTCTATCAGGAAAGGGAGTTGGCTGGTCAGTCTAAAGGGAGGATTTTTTAAGAAGATAAAGCATTGGAAAGACTCATTGGATAATTACTTTGAAAAAATAAACTACTTAATTTTTTTCTCTGACTATAAGAGTAAAATACGACCATTATAAAATTTTGGAAACTACAGTAAAGTAGACAGAAAAAAATTTAATTATCCCAAATTCCACCACTCAAAAATATTTTCTTTGAAAGAAATGTTTTTTTTTAATCCTTATAATGAGACCTCTTAGGATCCACTCTCTTAACAGCTTTCATATACACCGTGCAGTAGTGTTACTATTGTCACGTTGTGCATTACGTCCCTAGTGTTTGTCTATCTTAGAGCTGGACGTTTGCGCCTTTTGACCACCTCCATCCAATTCCCCCATTCCCCATCTCCCACTCTGGCAGCCACAGAAAAAGCTAACCTTTTTCTATGGGTTTTGTTTGTTTGTTTGTTATTTTTAGGTTCTAGATTCCACTGATAAGTGAGAACATTCTGTGCTTAGATCCTGGCTATGCAGACGGACTATGATCCTAAGTTTTCTGAACTATTCTGATATAAACTGCTTGTACAGCACAAGGAGGAAATGTGACCGCTGGACTCTTATGTAACAGAATAGGAAACTCTAAATGTAAATAGCATTTTCTTTGTCAAGGAACGGAAATTGGTTACCAACCAGTGCTTTCAAGTTCAGACCAGGAGTTTGGGAGGAAAATAGGAAGTTACAGAATGTAGTAGAGAAAATTAGGAAATGAAAATCTGTAGCCTCAGCGTGAAGTTTAATTAGATTTTTGGACTATTTTTCTCAAAGTGTGAGAAGACAAAGGGCTAGAGCAGGACAAATCTACTTGGGAAGATTGATTTCTGATCATAGGAAGACCTGGAGTGTGGATCAGCAAGTCAGGCGGCAGTGGGGTCTGGTTGTATTTTTAATGCTAGCAGAAAACATTTTGCAAAGGTAACGTATATTCAGATAGATTGGGGCCACGTGGAAACACCATAAGAAGACCCCAGGAAGGAAATAAGAATAGTAAGGAAAATGTTAAATCTGTGATGGTGACAGCTCTCTGAGAAAGACTTGGGTTCAAGCCCTTCCTTTGGGTGATTAAGTGAGGAGATGGGGAAGGCGATACAGAGAAGAGAGGAAAGCTCTCAAGCCTGGCTTTGTGCTTGGTTCCTCTGGTGAGCCCAGCAGAAGGAATGCCAAGCTGAGCCCAGTCCCAACTGTGGAACTGAGGACACAGAATGGTTGTTGGTTTAAGCCACTGAATTTTGGGGTGGCCTCTTTATGAAGAAATCGGTAACTGATACCGTGGGGAAGGCTGATGAGGTAAGTGAAATGGCCTCCAACGATATTGTTGACGTCTCTTTTTTTGTTGTCAATCCTCACCTGAGGACATTTTTTTCTATTGATTTTTATAGGGACAGTGGAAGGGAGGGAGGGAGAAAGAGAGAGAAACATCGATTCGAGAGAGACACAGCAATTGGTTGCCTCCTGCATGGGCCCAACTGGGTTTGGGGATGGAACCTGCAACCCAGATATGTACCCTTGACCAGGAATCGAACCTGGGATCCTGCGGTTCTTGGGCTGACACTCTAACCACTGAACAACACTGGCCAGGTCAAAGATATTCGCTTCTTAATCCCTGGAACCTGTAAGTATGTTATATTAGATGATAAAAGGGACTTTGCCAGTGGAATTAAGGTTAAGTACCTTAAAATAGGGAGATTATCCCGGATTATCTGGGCCCAAACTAATTAAATAAACCTTTATAAGCAGAAAACTTTCTCCAGCTGGACCTGCGTGCGCTGGAGGGGGCCACATTGAAAGCATGAGAAGTAGTGCAGGAAGTCTCAGAGACTGGCCCTTGGCGGACAACCAGAAAATAAACTGGGCCCTCTGTTTACAACCACAAGAAACTGAATTGAGCCAACAACCTGGATGGGCTTGGAAGCCGATCCATCCTCAGGCCCTCCGCAAAGGAACAAAGCCGCGCCAGCACCTTGCCTATGGCTTCAAGGGACTTTAAGCAGAGCACTCAGCTCAGTCGCGCTGTCCTGGACTTCTGACCCACAGAACTGTGAGATAGTAAGTGGGTGTTGCTTTAATCTACTGTGTGATAGCTTGTTACATAGCAGTTGAAAACCTACACCCGACTTGTAAACTGACCCCTGCAAGGCAATGTGAGCGATGTCATCTTCAAGGAGTTTGTCCCAGCAGTGGGCAGAGGAAGAGACGGCCAACTGTGGGAGAAAGAGGAAAAGACTTCCCAGAGAAGGAGCAGTTTGAGCTGGGTTTTGAAGGAGCTGTGTCTTAGAGTCTTCCAGAAGCCAACCCCGAGTCGAGAATTTGAGGGCAAGTGGTTGTTTTAGGTGGTAATCTCAGGAAATAACAGCAGAGGAGACAGGGAAGGGAAAGATGTCAATATAAATGAATTATCAAGCAAGTTAACAGTGGGAGGCCAATGAAGCTTATTCCTCCTGAGGGATGCTGGGAAACAGTTATAGACCATGCCTCAGAACTGTCGCATTCAAGGGACAAGAGGACAGGGAGATGATCAGCTCCCATCACCAGTGGTTGAGAGCTTCTCCTGGCGGCATTAATTTCCTGGCACTTCGGGCCTGTCACATGTGTATGCAGAGCAGACACCAGCGCTTCAGAAAGCTCGCAGGCAAAGGGTTGCAGGTGCTGGCAGTTGGAAGCCCGGCTGGCATGAAGTAAACCGGGGCCCAGCAGGATATGGGTGGGACACCTACAGCACCTGCTGCAAGCCGCGAGGGTTTAGGAGGCAACGGAAAGCAGGTGTGCACACAGAGGCACAAAAAACATGCAGAAGAGTGTTGTGAAGGGGACAGTGGAGTCGAGTCTGCAGTCAGACGAACGGGTTTGAATCCTGGTTCCACCTCCTCGCTAGTTGTGTCTCCTTGGACAAATAACTTCACATATGACGGGAATTTTATGTGCCTATCTCACTGGGTTGTCACAAGAATTAAATTAGGTAATGTTTTAAAAGGGGATGGTGGACTCTTACCTAACACCATATACAAAAATTAACTCAGTATGGATCAAAGATCTAAACATAACAGCTAACACTACAAAGCTCTTCAAAGTAAACATAGGGCAAAAGCTTCATGGCACAGGATTTGACAATGATTTCTTGGAAATGACACCAAAGGCACAGGCAATGAAAGGAAAAATAGACACATTGAACTCCATAAGAATTAAAAACTTTTGTCCATCAAGAACACCATCAACTGAGTAGAAAGACAGCCTATGGAATGGGAGAAAATATGTGCAAATCCTGCATCTGATAAGGGGTTAACATTCAGAATGTATGGAGAGCTCTTAAACTGCAACGACAAAAGAACCAATTCGAAAATGGGTCAGGGACTCGAATAGTCATTTCTCAAAGAAACACAAATGGCCACCAAGCACATGAAAAGATGCTCGGCATCACCAGTCATTAGAGACATGCCAGTCAAACCATAATGAGATGCCGCTTCATGCCCATTTAGTGCGGCTACTATAAAAAAACAAAACACAGAAAATTACAAGGGTTAGTGAAGATGTGGAGAAACTGGAACATTTATTCACTGTTGGTGGGGCGTAAAAGGGCATCGTTGCTGTGGAAATAGTACGGTGGTTCCTCCAAAAAATTAAATGTAGAATTACCGTACCATCCAGCAATTCCATTCCTTGGTATATACCCCAAAGAACTCAAAACAAGGTCTCAAAGAGATATTTGTCCACACATGTTCATAGTATTATTATTCATAGTAGCCAAAGGTGAAAGCAACCCAAAAGTCCATTGACAAGTGGATAAGCAAATTATGATATATACACATACATACGATGGAATATTATTCAGCTTTAAAACGGTAGGAAATTCTGATGTGCTACAACGTAAAACTCGAGAACGCTATGCTAAGTGAAATAAGCCAGTTACAAAAAGACAAGCAGTTTGAGTTCGTGTATAGGAGGTGCCTGGAGTAGTCAAAATTATAGAGACAGAAGTAGAACGGTGGTTGTCAAGGGCTGGGCTGGCAGAATCAGAGGGAAAAGAAGACTACTGTTTAATGGGTGCAGAATTTCAGTCTTACAAGGTGAGTAAATCTACAGGATGGATGGTGGTGAGGGTTGTGCAATAATATGAATGTACGTGAGCCAGGGCCAGGCTTCCTTGGAAACAGATACTCTATCTGTGGGGGAATGCGTGTGTGGGTGGAAAAAAGTCCCTCCGCTTTTCTGATAGTACTCTCATCTCCCTCAGTGGCTTCCCTCCTCTCTTTCTTGATAAACACTGTGGAACAAAAATATTGATATGCAATACTCTAGGTCTAGGAGCTCAAGAGAAGCTGGTCATCGTTTTTCACCCAAGTCCACATATTCATCTAGAAGAGTATAACTTGTAATAAAGGGTTAACAGAGAAAGCCGAAGAGGTCATCCCCATGGGCTCTCCTGTAAGAGCAGAATTTGAACAGACTTCTTTAAACAAGTGATTCTGTTCAGGGCAAATCTATTGGCACAGATATAAATTCCAGTTAGGTTAAAAAGGGACGAATTTCACAGCCAGGCCTAGAGGCTGAGATGCCCAGCTGTTCCTGAAATCCCTTTCTTCTTCCTCCGGGGACCTATAAACCCCATTTCCCAGCCTCCTTGAGTCGGGCAGAGCCAGGGGACTGTGTTCTGGTTAATGAAAGCTTAGTGGATGGGAAGGGCATCACTTCCAGGCAAGGCTTTTGAAAACTCCCCACTTTCAAAGCCAGTAACAGCCAAGTCCTGCTGTCATCTCCCTGGTTGAGTTCTGTCTCCCTCTCACACTTATGAGGACCCTGGTGATTACATTGGGCCCACCAGATAACCCAGGATAATCTCCCATGTCAAGGTCAGCTGACTGGTGATCTTAATCCCTTCTACAACCTTAATTCCCCTTTGCCACGTAATGTGACATATTTACAAGTCCTGAGGATTGTGACACCTTTGGGGGGGCTATATTGTTCAGCATACCACATAGAACAATCACAATTACAATGAGATGAAGGGAAAGGTGTTTCCACAAAGGAAGGTGTGCTGGGCAGACAACACACATGTTCTCTACAATAATTTAAGATTTAAGGGGGTTTGTACATCCATCTAGGTGCCTTTTATTTATTTTTATCAAGCATTTGCAGCAGACATTTGTAAAATGCTATGTCACATCCTCAACTCACCCGACTTCAGCGCACCTTGGGTAGTCAGTCCGCACACTTGGCCGGCCTCCTTCATAAAGCACACACGGGAACAGCTCCCTGCTTTCTCTAAGGCAGCAGAAGATGCCTTAGTCAAGTTCAGGTAACTTGAAAGTGCAAGAGGTCGTGGCCAGGTAGCTCAGTTGGTTAGAGCGTCGTGCCTATCCGCCAAGGTTGCGGGTTCGATCCCCTGTCAGGGCACATACAAGAATCAACCAATCAATGCATAAATAAGTAAAACAACAAATTGATGTTTCTCTCTCTCTCTTTCTCTCAAATCAGTAAATAAAAAAATAAACGCTTATTAACACTTCCTTTATAAACAAAAAAAAAGAAAGAAAGTGCAAGGGAGTTGACACCCCCAGGGAGTGATATTCATCTACTGGGAGTTGGGACCAATGGTAAAATGCCCCAGCCACCATCCTCTGGTGGAACACTTCTGGTGCTTTCTCCATGGTTCTTCAGACGGTCCCAGTGGGACGAGCCTCAGTTGCCCACAGTGGTAACCAGCACATTAGCATACCTGTGTTGTCTTTTCTCCCCCACTCATAGCATTTTTCCCATTCCCTCCCTTCTGCTTCCTGGGATCACTTACCAAATAGGCTACCTGAACCCACATCCTCTCTCAGATTTGTTTTTGAGGGAACCCAACTAAGACAGCACTTATCACTGATATTTCACTAGAGTTAATGGTGCAGGTCTCTGCAGAGTAGACCTCTGCCAGTGCGAACCAGAACAGCTTGTTCACAGGCATCTGCGCTGACTGGCTGGCATCCATTTGGTTGGTTAATGCCCATGCCACATAGGTTCATCTGCCACTAATGAAATCTGTCAACACCTAACACAAATGGCTGTCCCCAACATGTCCTTTTTGGTTGGTTACAAGGTTCTAGCTCAAGATATGTGGGTAGGGAATATAAATATCTTAAGATACAATCCCAGTGGGCCATGTGTGAGAAAGGTCTGTGTACCTAAAGTAAGGAGAGAAGGTTATTTGAGGTTGCCCTTTTATTTATTTTTTCTTCAGTTCAGGCTGAGGTCAGGGTTGTTTATTTGAATTCTGGCAGTAACCCTGGGAATTCATTTAGGTGCCAAGGGAAACATGAGGACAGTGGACTCCAGAAAGACTGCTCCAAGGCACACAAGACAGCAGGCATGAACCCAAAGGAAGACACCAGGGCCTTGTTGTAGACACAACAAAAGCCTGGTGACTTTTGAGAGGGGTCATACATTGTTTGTTAGCTAGTGTGGACACCATTTAATCTATGTACTGGAGGGAGATCAGGTAGAAGGCAGAGACTCAGACTTCAAGCAGACGTTTATCATCTCTCTGTGGCGTGCAGCCATTCTCTTACGAAATCTTACCCTCTCCTCCAGGTGCTGGCAGAGAGCTGAGAATGGGGTCCAGCACTCCAAGCACCCCTGGCACAGCCCCCTTCCCAGTGTTAGCAAAGGGGAGGTTGGGCTGTGAAGCTGCCACTATGTAGGCCTTAACTGATCCCACCAGGAGCCCTGGCACCAGGGTGGCCCTTCAGAGTTGTCCTGAATTGAAGCAAGTGGTCTTTGGACACAGGCTACCCTCAGGAAGCTCATGTAACCTTGGTTAAAGCAGCCACCAGAGGCCAAGCCTCCTGGCAGCTGAAGGGATGAGTGTCTTGGTCCTAAAGAGGGGATCCTGGCAAGGCACCAGAGCATCCATTTCATCCCTCACTACTGCCCCCCATCCCTGGTCTCTCAAAGGCACTCACATCCCACCCCCATCTTTGGTGACCTTCAGCCTTCCCTGGAAATAGAAAGCATTGCTTTTACCTTGCGGATTCCAGACTTTCTTTCCTGGGCATTATGGGCTGATCCTTTAAGGCAAAAACACTGACCATAAAACTCTTAATTAGGAAGTCCATATATGGCCCTAGCTGGTTTGGCTCAGTGGTTAGAGTGTCGGCCCCAGGACTGAAAGGCCGTGGGTTCGATTCTGGCCAAGGGCATGTACCTCGGTTGCAGGTTTCATCACTGGCCAACGGCATGTACTTCGGTTGCAGGCTTCATCCTGGGTCAACCAATTGCTCTGTCTCTCTCACATCGATGTTTCTCTCTGTCTCTCTCCCACCCTTCCACTCTCTCTAAAAAAATCAATGGGAAAAAATATCCTCAGCTGAGGATTAACCAATCTAAATAAATAAATAAAATAGTGATATATATAAAAAAAGAAGTTCATATGTGAATATTCCGAATGTTTCTGGTATGAGGTCCGGAGATTATGTCAGCCTGTGTGCCCCTAAGAAATAGTTGTATTAGAGCAGAAAAGCCATCTTTGCAATGTCCCTGGGTTGCACTCCCTCGGCCACCACAGACACCCACTGCTTTGTCACCAGAGTCCCCAACCCACGCTTCTTTGTAATCCACTGCATCGGGTCCTGTGTGCTCCACCAGCTAGAAGCCGTAGAGGAGGCAGAGGATGGGAGACACCCCGGCCTGTGTGAGTGCTTACAGGGGAGCCGGGAGCAGGAGGCTGGCCACCAGGTGGGGGGGGGATGGTGAGGGGGCGGACAGTGAGGAGGCTGAGGCAGTGCCAGGCAAATGAGTGATGATGTTTCATCAATGAGGATGGGCATCAGAAAAGCAAGAGTTAAATATGGGGGGTGGAGGGGGGAGAGAGGAAAGGAGAGGGGGGGGGTGGAAGGAGAGAGAGGGAGAAAGGGGGAGAGAGGGAGAGGGGGAGAGGCAGGCCACTTTGACTTATCTACCTACTCACCTTCCACTCTTCTCAGAATCTAAACGTAGTCACCTTGGAGTAGATTCCCTCCTATCTGCCCTCTGTGGGCAGGGCCACCCACAGGTGACACTCTCTATCACCCAGCCAAAACCATCATGTGAATTTGCAACAGGGGCAGTAAAAAGAACCCAAAGTTTCAAGGCCCTGATATTTTTCCTTAAAAGTACCTTGAAAAAAGATTGTTTTTTTCAGTACTGTTTACACTTTATGTTTCTGTTAGTTTTGCTTAATAACCTCCGATAACCAAACATGCCTTCAGAACATTCTCTGCCCTACTTTAGACTTTACGTGTAGTGTGACCATTTTCATTATAACCCCAAGAAACAAATGAAGCCCAAGAAATAAATCTTGTGGAATTGCACTGCAGTGACTAAGCATGTGGGGAATGAAATCACCAAAGTGCGGCTGGCTGTGGAGAGGCCTGAGAAGCTGGGGTCAGGCTCAGGTAGGGTGAGGCTCAGGTTTCTCAGCTTTACCCCGGTTGATATTCCGCAGGCGATCACTGAGCTCACCCAGGCCCTGCGCTGTTCAGCTACAGCCTGGAGGGATCCGACAATGACAGAGTATGAACCTCATTTCTTCAGGTATGAAAGTGTAAAGTCAGTCAACTTACCATTCCGTTCAGTAAGCACTAAATGCCCTCTCTGTACCTGCAAGCACCTGGGATTTGGAGAAACAAAAATCAATAAAACTGGGGGCTTTCCAGCCAAAAGGAGAAGACAGGCAAAGTAACAGGTAGGAGGCTGGTGCAATAATCCACAGGAGAAATATCTAGAGCCTGACTCTTTCACAAGACCCAAGGAAGATTCGAAGTTGAATAAACCTTTGTTCCCTTCTTTACAGTGTTGGTAATCTGTAGCTACAAGTCTTGGCTAAGTGGCTGTGGGCAGGTGGGTCCCTCATGGGCACAGAGTGAAAAGGCAAAGGGAGGGAAAGGTTGTGAAGCCACCTGTCCCAACACTGTTGAGGGACGCTCTGGGAGGCTTGGGGACCGGGAACTCTCCTCCCTTATGTGGCTGAGCTGTAAGAGTAAGTCACTTTTTTCTTTATAGCAGTTACTCTCAGTCAGGTGATATTTGCTTAGCAAATCAGCTTAGCAAATTGAAAAAGGAAATGTGCAGTCACTTTAAACGACAGCACGTGCAGATTCGGGGGGCCCAGGCATCTGCGGTGCACCGGTTGGGGCATAGCTGCCTTTCCTGAACACAGAGGGGTCTTTTCGGCTTTTCCACCATATTCTGCAGGTGTCCTTCTGACAGTCTGTCCCATTGATGGAGCAGATAAATCAGCAGGTCTGCTGGAAACAAACCAGTGACTTGA
Organism: Miniopterus schreibersii; assembly: GCF_964146895.1. Lineage (NCBI taxonomy): Eukaryota > Metazoa > Chordata > Mammalia > Chiroptera > Miniopteridae > Miniopterus > Miniopterus schreibersii. The sequence goes on from NC_138110.1 coordinate 66,039,933, forward strand.
TTCTGCGTGAGCAAAAGAACTCCAGTCATTCAAGGTTAGTTTAAAATAGAGCAGCCGGGTAATGTGACCAGCGTGGAGCAGAGACTGTGCCTCTGAGAGGGGAGGCGGAGAGAAGATACCTGTGGCTGCAGCCCTGCAGAGGCCTCCAGCAATAAGCAAGCAGAGGCCCAGAGCGCCCCTGACAGCCGGGGCCAGCTCTGCCTGGCGGCCAGCACCCAGGTCACCGGCCAGCACTCCACCGTTACCTCCTTTGCGATTTGCCTATAGAAACAGAGGTGACAGCAAATGTTTCCAACTGCTTGAATGTTATGGTCCTCTCTTCTGGAGACATATGGGTATGGTGTCCTTCTTTTCGTTAATCCTCACTGAGGATATTTTTTCCATTGATTTTTAGAGAGAGTGGAAGGGAAGGAGGGAAAGAGAGAGAGAGAGAGAGATCAATGTGAGAGAGACACATTGATTGGTTGCCTTCCAAATGGGCTCAACTGGGGCCAGGAATTAAACCTGTGATCCTCTGATGCAGGGGAAGACACTCTAACCACTGAGCAACACTGGCCAGGGAAGGAATGGTGTCTTTCATGAAGCCCAGCAGAGTAACTGTGGGCCCAGTGCAGAGATAAAAATACAGGAACACTGTAATAGCACACGTGACTTTTCTCTGTCTCTGATCCCCCGTCTTCTGGGAGTGGGCAGGGTAACTTAGGTTAGCTCACAAACATAGCTACCATGTAGGATATACTATTCCCCCCTAACTCCACCCTCATTGTGGTTTCCTGGGCTTTAATCTGCTCCAAGGCCTTTGATGCTTTGAAACTACTTCTGCTCCCTCTGTTGCTGCTGCTATTGTTACCATGGCTAACACTAAGAACCACATTATACTTAAGGGAATTTCCTTCCTGCCCCAGCCAAGCCGAAGACACTACAACCTTTGAAGCTGTTGGGATATCCATGCCCTTGGTGAAGAATTGATTTATGAGCTCAGGTTGCCAATGAAGCAGGAAAACTTCCTTCCTCCCACCTTTGTCTTACACTCTATTACACTTACTCAAAAGAAACTTTCAAATGAAAATCACGATGAGACACTATGTTCTACCTATTAGGCTGGCAAGATCAAAATGTCTAATAAACTGTGTCAGAAACATCACGGAGAAACAGACGTTGCAGGTAGGATGTAAATTGATATAATCTTTTAGGAGAACACTTTGGTCATATCTATCACAATTTACAATGCCCGTCCCATTTGACTGAGCAAATTTACCCCTAGGTGGTTCCTCAGCGTGTACAAAATGGCATATGTGCGAGGATAGTCAATGCAGGAGTGGTTTTTGCAAGGTGAGTAGCAATGGCAGAGCAGGCACGGCGGGGCCTTGCCAGAGTCCCTTTGCTCACCTCCGAGTTCTCCTGCAGGCAAGGCGGAAAGTTCTGGATGTACTGACACAACTTCCCACCTCCAGCCGCCTGCAACACCCTTGAGGGCAACGCTCAATCACTGAAAATGAAAGACAGCGCATACCTTAGCCGGCCTGGGCTGTCATAACAGCACCGCAGGCTGTGTAGCTTAAAAAACCAGAAATCTGTTTTCTCACGTTTCTGGATGCTACAGTCCAAGAGCAAGGCTCTGACCAACTCGGTTTTTGGTTAGGCTCGCTTTCTGACTTGCAGGTGGCTGTGGCTTTGATGTGTCCTCAGGTGGCCTTTTCTCAGCAAGTGTGCCCAGAGGGAAAAGGAGAGGGAGTGTGAGAGTGAGCTCCGCCGCCTCTGCCTCTAATGACGCTAATCCTATCAATCAGGGCTCCACCCTTAGGGCCTCATTTAACCTTAATTACTCCCTTAAAGGCCCCACCTCTAAATACAGTCACGCTCAGGGTTAGGGCTTCCACATATGAATTGCGGGGAGGGGGCACAGACCTTCAGTCCAGGGCAGTGCATAAAGCCCCCAGCTTCCTCATCCCTCACAGTGATGTTTCTGAGGCAGTTTCTATACAGTTTCCCAGAGGGTGCCCAGTGGGATTGAGCCCAAATTGCCCTAAATTGTCACTTGCTTACTAATCTATCTTATCATGGTCCCCTCTCACTGAGCTTCCTGGAACCACCTCCCAAATATATGACTTGCACCCAAGACTTTGTTTCAGGGTCTGCTTTGGGAGAACTCAAACTGAGACAATATTTTGAATAATCAGTGGTTTGAACCTAAAGTTATGCCTACAGGTATTCAGCCCTGCAGGCTCTCCTCTATTCCTAGAACTATGGTAGCAGTTATATTCCGGTTCCCAGTTGGTGCCAGTTCATCCTGCAGCATGGGGTAGACTGGAGTCAGAGAGGCCCTGGAAATTAGTCTGTCCTGGAGAGGAGGTGGGGCAGGGAACAGAGGACAGGCCCATATCTGCCAGTCCCAGGAGTCCCAGAGGGAATATCATATTCCCCAAGCACATCAGAGACAACAGGCAAGACCCCAGTCTCCCGTGGAACTCAGTGTCCCCACAGATGAGTTGCATACAGTTGCTGAAAAGCCTCTGAAAAAAGACAGAGTTTGAACTGCTCGCCCTGATTAATTGTTGTTGGAAAGTTCGTTTTTGAGAGTTACAGCCAAGGCTATTATAATTTCTATCGCCATTGATTAACTGTGCTTGTTCTTAAATTTTATATATGTTTTTTTTTTTTAATTTTAATTTTTAAAATTTTTTTTAAATGTAAAATTTTATATAAATGAAATAATTCTGTGTGTCATCATTTTGTGCCTGGCTCCTTTTGCTGGATGCTTGTAACATATACCCATGTTGTTGCAGTCCTATGCATTGTAGGATGTAAACAGCACCCTTGGCCTCTACCTCAAGATACTAGTAGCAACACCCCATCCAATTGTAACAACCAAAAATGTTTCCAGACCTCCAGGCCTTTTCAGTTGTCCCCTGGGAGCAAAATTACCCCGGTTAAGAACCACTGCATTCATTTATTTAGGAAGAATTTAAGGAGCATTCATCATGCGCAGATAGCATGCCTTGGGGCATGTGAGACACCATGTGCCAATGGGATGTGGTACTTACTTTCTCAAACTTCCTAGGCTGGTGAGGGAGGCCAACATCAAACATGCGATTACACAAATAACTCACTCTTTTGGGAAAGTTATATTTAATAGAAGATCTGAATGACCTTTCCAAGCAACTGTCAGTTCTGGAGTAAAACCAGTAGACGTGGAAATACCAGGCTGTCAGGAGAATTATTTTTATTGGCCTTTAACATTTTTTAAAGTTTAGATTTTCTTACTCTTTGAATCTCCAAATATGAAACATCGAGAAACTGAAATTTCAATAATGTTTGTTAAAATCATAAAGTTACGCAGGTAGGTTAAAATGGCTGAATTTTCTTAGCCACTCTTATCATCAGGACGATAATTCTCATTCATTCCCTCTCCTAGAAACTGGGATGACCTTGATTCTGGCTTGATCAATAGAATGCAGAAAAAGTGATACCATGTGGTTTCCAAGCCTGGGCCATAAGGAGATTTAATCTCTGAGAACAAGCTCAGGGAAGCCCTGAGTCACCTTATAAGTTATCCAGCTAGAAAGAGAAACTGTGGCCAAGCCCTGGGTGATAAGCTGCCCTGTGGAGATAAAGGCCATGTGGAAGAGCTCTGAGATGCCAGCTATGTCACTAAAGAATCCATTTTGGATGTTCCAGCTCATTGAGCCTTCAGATGACTCTGCCCCAGCCACCATCTGACTACAGTCGTATGGGAGTCCCCAAATGAAACCGGCAGAAGAACCCCTCAGCTTATTCAAGTCAACCAACAAACAGATCCATGAGAGATAATAAAATGGGTGTCATTTTCAGCAGCTAATTTTGGGGTGATTTGTTTTATAACAATAGGTAACCAAAACAGATAATGTCCTACTGAACATAAGGATGGAAATAATCATTGTCTGTTTATTGCCTAAGTAAGAGTTATGTATACAAATGAAAAGAACATATTAGTCCGGCCGGGCGTGGCTCAGCGGTTGAGCATCTACCTGGGATCCAGGCTATCAGGGTTCGATTCCCGGTCAGGGCACATGCCCCGGTTATGGGCTTGATCAATGACTCTCTCATCATTGATGTTTCTATCTCTCTCTCTCCCTCTCCTTTCCTCTTTCTGAAATCAATAAAGATATATTTTTAAAAAAACAACAAAAACATATTAATCAGGATTCTTTTGGGAGCTAGTGATAGAAACCTAACTCAAGCCGCTTAGAGAAAAGGTAGACATTTTTGGCTCATGGAACCCTAGAAAGAGTTAACTCATCCAACTGTGGGAGTATCAGGGATGGGCCTCCACGGTCTTGCTTGTACCAACCAGAGCTGTCTGGACCCAAGCTGCACCCATCAAGTTTCTTTCTCTGGAATCTTGTATTGGGAGAGAGGGGATGTTGATAGGGTGGTCGTAGTAGATCAACTGTGTAGAAGAAGCAAAGAAAGCCAGTCTGCAGGACGGGGTGGGAGGGTGGGGATCGGGGCTGGGGAGACACACAGAGAGAGAGGCAGAGAAGAGGGAGATGGGCCAGAGAATCAGAGGAGAGAGATGGCTTCTTATTCCAGGCTCCCTCCCTTCCTAAAGCCCTCCTACATCTGGCTCCTGGTCTGTGAATTATGCCAATATAGACATAATGTAGGTATACATTCCCCCTTATCTCTCAGCCTAGCTCAAGTAACTTCTAAAACATACTATTAAAGAGTCAATTAATCCAGAAAAGCATAATAAAATTACACTCGCATTCTCAGTGAGCCAGAAAGTTCTGCTCCACTACACTCCCTGTGAGAATTTCCTTCTTGCAGCCCTGAAAGCACAATGGTGGCTAATTTCCCCACAGGTGAATGAACAAGTCTTCAACTCCCCTCCGGCATTCACAAAACTTGGCCTGAAGACCTGGCTGCCGCACAGAGCAATGTGTTTGTGGTCCAAGATAACCTGCAATGGAACAATTTATTCCCTAATTGCTCTAGGTGGAGCATTGCAAACTCACCAAGCAGCCCCAGATTTAGAGATATGTGGCAGTAGGATGGAGTAGAAGTCAAATATGCACGAGCAGGAACAGCCTGTGACACCAATTCTGCAAACTCTCCAGCTCCCGCTTGCTGCCTGCCAGGGTCCTGACTTCTCCCTCCCGTGTCTCCTGTGGGGCCACTGGAATGTGCGGGTGTTCATAGGCAGTGTCTCATGTGATGCTGTTAATGGGAGCAGGTATCTACACCAAATTACGCTCTTTCTACCGGCCTGTTATAATTCATAAAATTCTCATTATAGAGTTGTGCTTTTGGTTAAGATATAATTTCCAAAATGTCACCGCTTAAGCACAGATGCACTATAAAAGTACAGAAAAAAGACTGGAAGCATAGTCACTATGGACTGGGCTCTGCCATCATTTGAACAAGCCCTCCACGGGATTCTGAGGCAGACTAATGTTTGAGAACCACTAAATGAAGGAATGAAGAAATCTATCATTGCAAACTGAGACAAAGGCTCTGAAGGAAAAACACTCTGCCAAAGCACCAGCATCGTCAGAGAGCTCGTTAGAATTACAAATTCTTGGGTCCCACCTTAGACCTACTGAATCACGGAGAGGTATGTAGGGGCCAGATCTAAATAATTAAGATTTTACATGATAGAAAATTGAAGATCTCTGGGTGATTCAAATTCTGGCAATAAACAGAATTAGGTTGGAAAAAAATTAAATTCTGGAAATTATATCTCAACCAAAAGCATAACTCAATAATGAGAATTTTATGAATTTAAGTAGGCTGGTAGAAAGAGGATACTTTTGGTCAGGGTACTGTTGTTCCCCAACAATGGAGGCAGCAGAGACAGAATGAAGGAAGTACAAGTGAAAAAACCTCCGGAGAAAGAGTATGTAGGATGTGGTGACTGATTGGGTTAGGGAATGAATGTGTGTCAGAAATTCTTTTGATTAAAGTAACAAAACAAAACAAAACATCACAATTTACAATGACTTAAACAAAGAGTTTATTTTTCTTAGATAAGAAGTCTAGACTGTGAAGAGAAATAGGCTGATGGCAGAAGTTTTTAGGAGGACTTGGCAATGGTTCAGATGTGGGATGTGAGGAAAAAGATGTCAGAGATGACACTCGAGTTTATGGGTTTCTTCACCTGATAGATGGTGATTTTATTCAGTGAGATACGAAGACAAACCAGCCCGGACAGTGTGGCTCAGCGGTTGAGTATCAGCCTAGGATCCAGGAGATTCCCTGTCAGGGCACATGCCCAGGTTGCGGGCTACAGCCGATCCATGACTCTCTCATCATTGATGTTTCAACTTTCTCTCCCTCTCCTTTCCTCTCTCTGAAATCAATAAAGATATATGAAAAAAATAAATAAAAGAAGACAAACCAGATTGGGGATGAGTGTAAAATGAAATGGGTCTTTCTTGAGTACAGTTTTGAACATGCTGGCTTTGAGACTCTTAAAATATCCAAGTGAAAATGCCATAAAAGGGGTTGGAAAAATCTAGATTCCCTTAGAAGTGGGTGGGACATAGATGTTTGTGAAGTATCTGTGGGTTGGTTAGAACTGAAGCTATAGGCAGGGATGAGGCCAACTAGGGATAGTGTGTAGAGACAAGTAAGTAGTGAGCTCCCCACAGGCCTGTATCGCCTAAACTCCAAGGGACCTGACTAGACTCGCAACCAGGGGAGCAGTGGGCAATGGCAGCTCATCCTAGGCTAACCCCTGAACCTGTCTCCAAGGCTCCCTTCTCTCTGACTTCCCAGTGAGCCAAAGCAGCCCCGCGTAGGCTCTCCTGTTGTTCCTTCTATGCCCCTCCTTGTTTCACTGTCCTAAGTGTGTTTTTGCTGTGGTCAATAAATTCTTGCTTGCTTTTCTACAAAAAAAGAAAAGAATGACCAATACTGAATGCCCGGGTAGGGTAGCATGAGTCTGTCTCATAGGAAACTGCTAGACTTGTTAAGGAAGGAAGCAAACCAGAAAATGGTAGAAGCCTGAAAGCCAATCAGAAGAACATTTCCAAAAAAGCTGTCAATGTGGAAAGCGGCTGAGGGAACACAGATGAGGCCCGAAAACCACCCATGGAATTCAGTGTCACGGCGCTGACTCAAGCTCAAAATGTTTTGATGGGATAATCAGGGTGAAAGCCAGGCTGAAGGCGATTGAAGAGCAAATAGTAAGAAAATGGAAGAAGAGTGTGGAAAACTCTTTTTGAAAAGTTTGTGTAGGAGAGGGGAGAGCTAGAGCAAATGCCAGGAAAATATGTAGGATTCGATGGAGGGTATTTTTTGTTTTATGGCAGACACATGAGTAAACAGAGCAAACAGGAAATCCATAAATACACTCAGAAATTTAGAATATGATAAAGGTGGCATCTCAAAGCTCGGGGGCTAAGACTTTTTATTAAATGGTACTGAGATGCCTTAAATAGCCACGTGAGAATTATAAAACTGGATCCATATCTCACATTTATATAAAAGAATAAATTCCAAGTGGATTGGATATCTAAATGTGAAAATGAAACCGTATAAGTTCTAGAAGCAAACATGTGTGAATTCCTTTATTTCTTGAGGGTAGGAAGAAGTGTTTCTGAGTTTCTAAGTGTTTCTAGAGGCAGTAAAAGATTGATAAATGTGATTGTTTAAAAAGAAAAGTTTGCATGGCTAAAAACACAACAAACAAAAACTATAAACAAGATCAAAAGACAAATGACAAGCTTGGAAATACTTGCAACACGTATTATGTATATTAAGTGTATAACAGGTAAGGGAATGGACATAGGGATGTAGATGTAAGGAACCAGTTGACAAGAACAGTTGAGAGGGAACAATTAGCTGGAGAAGGGAAGGGAAGGTCAACAGTGTGAGTGTCCTGTGAACATGCTGGGACAGGGGACGGGGTATGGAAAGACAAAAAGGAACTATCAGCAACTTCTGTGTTAAGTGGAGGGAAAGAGGCGCAGGTGGTTGGAATCTGGAAGGGGCCGGATGTTTTATAGCCTTAGGAAGCGAGTTAGCAGCCAAGAGGCAGAGCAGGGAAACGTGAAACAACCCTGATGGACCAGAGAAATGCCGCCGAAAGACCAGATCCTGTCGAGTGAGTGCAGTTGGTGAGGGTGAATTTACAAAGGAGCCATTGTGGTTCCATGAGTGACTTTTCCCTGGCAGTCCTTGAAAACGGAGTTATTTGACTTTCTATTGTCTTCTTGGGAGAAGGGAGGGGGAGAAGGTCCTTCTAATTTAACTCTATCTTTGTGGGAATATTTTTCCTACAGATCTAAGAGGAGGGAGGAAATGAAGGAATGGTCAGCAGGAAGCAGTTAAATTTATATTAAAAATATCACGTCCAACTCATTAAGTCTGTCAAGTAAAACAGTGGACAATGTTAGACACAGAGCGAGACAGAGTAACTCAGAAGATTTTGAGGAATTTTAGGGACAACTGTTAGAAGACCAGCAATGAGTTTATCTAATCACCTTAATTCAGAGCATACTCTCACTGCCCTTTGTAACCTGGTTGGGCGAGTAAACCCTTGCTCACAGTTCAAAGTCCTAATGCTTCCTAATGCTATTAATCTCTGAGATGATTCTCTGAACGGCTGATACCTGGGTGTGTCTGCCCCTCAATTGACTGACTGTGGGTGTGGTAGACATCTAATAAGCATTTGCAATTTGCTCTTTCCTTTCTTGCCCTTCACCTCCTACCCCTGACCCATGCAGTTTGTAGATTACATATACATCAACAGTTTTCTGTATGAAAACCTCTTAGTGTCCAGGGCCGATGCGAATGGCCCTCAGTTAAGTGTTGGAGCTTAGGGTATAGTAGGTTATATGCTAAAAGAAAGAATATAGACATAGTGAGTTCTTTTTTCAAAGGGGAAAAGGCATTATTGTTTAGGATGCTGGGATCTTTAATCAGAGCAGAATACTGATTCACTCCCCACAGAAAAAAATTAGATAATCTATAATGACAATATAATTTCAAATAAAAAGAAAACAAAAACAAAAACAGTCTTCTGAGGTTCAGAGGAAGCCCGGTGTCATGCCTTGAAAGCTCATATCTGCATCTAAGCACTGCAGGAGCACAGCTCTGTGGGTCCACAGGGCCTCAGACCAGAAGAGAGAAAGGTTGCCAGTGTATCACTGGTCTGCTTTGCTTGGTGGCTGCTTGCTGGGACACTGATGTTCCCAGGTCAGGAGAGAGGTGATTCAGACTGTTAATGTAAGAAACTGCAGAGAATTTTAACTTTTTTTTTTAGATTTTTAAAATTGATTTTGAGAGAGTGAGAGCAAAAGAGGGAGAGAGAGACGTTGATGTGAACTACCGGGGAGCTAGCCCCAAACCCAGGCCTGTGCCCTGACCAGGAGCTGAACCGCAAGCCTCCCGAGCACGGGTCAGTGCCCAGCCCTGAGCCGCACCGTCTCTGGGCCGCAGAGAACTTAGTGAGTTTATTTGCACCAATCAGAAGACACGCGTGGGAGCAAGATCTCAACAGACCGAGCCAAATGCTTCCAAGAGATGACAGTTTGCCGTCTCTTTTATACATTTGGAATTAAGGAGGGACTGTAAGGAAGATTACCCCAAGGTGGAGAAAGTAAGGCAGGGATTGCATCACAGGATGGGTAACAAGATTATGTGCTCTCTTGAGGGTGGTCGGCTTTAGAAGAAGGGGTCTGAAAAGAGGCATTTCAAAGGTGTGTTAACCCTGATGCACAAAAATGATGGGCAGGCCTTGCTTAAGGCAAAGATAAGCCTTTCACTAGGTAAGTTATATGCCTGGGGAGGGACTAGCCACCATGACCTGCCCAGTTAGGAATTTATTATCAGATCTATTTCCACAGATCCCCATTTTCACCCCCAAGAGGGAACCCAGTCAAAGCTTGAGGTTTCCTTGCCACTGGAAAGCAGATGTCAGCCGGGTCCTGTTGCTGTGGGGCATATTAACCAGGAAGGTCTAGGGCCCTCGGAGGCCGAGGACTGGCCCAAGGCAAGGTGGCCTGTGCCTCTCCTGGCCGGTCCACTCACAGCCCCTGACTCAGGCAGGGTGGGGGCATGGGCAGGCAGGCGCTTCCAGGCGTTATCCCCAGTCCCCCAACTTTGAATTCCCTGTCCAGATGGAGAGCTGATCGAAGGCGTTTTCATTCTGAAAGGGGACTCCAGTGATCCAAAGGAATGCTTTGGGGCAGGATGTTCTTCTACCTTCTGTTGTTCAAATGACCTAATAGGCAGCCTCTCACTTCGCCACGCTGAGAGGTTGGCTCTGCTCTTTGGATCTTTAGAAACATCTGGGTCATTGTTCGTCCTTGGATTTCTCCTGGATTTCAGTCAGCTCCAAGGACTTATTGATAATGGGTTTTTAGAACTTGATTTTATCAGTGGACAGTAGGTAATTGCTTCTCTCAGAGAACAGGGAGTGAGCCAGACAGTCGCTTTGATAGTAAATGGACAGTATGTTCACACGCCCTCAGGTGTTTCAGGGAGGTGAGTTTTATTAGCTCCTTTATATAAAACAGGAACAGCAGGAAAAGTGAGGCCGCTGACTCCTGGAGTGTCACCGCAGACATGAAGTGAGCACCCCAGCTTCCTAATGAGCGTGTCTGGCCATCCGCCACAAGGAGGGGGCCAGCGTAAGGCAAGCCCAATGGCAGGGGGCCTTCCTGTTTTCATTTCCTACATTTTCAGTTTCAGATCGGTTTGGAGCCTTGGAGCTTTGTAGGGACACATTTCTCCTTATTTATGCGTCTGTTAGGGGTTTTCCCTCTCTTAGGCCTTTAAACAAGCCACTTTAGCAACGAGGCACTCTGACGTGGTGTTTTTATAGCACACGGGAGGGATGCTTCTAAAACACACACAGGATTCGTGTCACAGATATCCAGCACGGGGCTGTGTCTGTTCTATTTTAGTAATGTTTTTAAAAATAGTTTATGACTTCAGTATTTTAAAATTAAAACTTATTTTCACTTTAAAATTAAAACTTACTTTCAAATTATTTTCTTACTTTCAAATTATTTTCCAAGACCGGGAATGTTACTGAATGGGGACTGGGCCTGGAGCAGCTTTGCCTTGGGCCAGGCAGTAGTGTGTGTGGGTTCTTGACTTTGTGCAGAAAAGATTTCACAACATGAGTCCAGATGATTTTGAGAATATGTTTATTACAGCTGGGGGCATGAAACAAAGGAAGTGCTTAGGGTAGAAGAATCAACAGGAGAGAGCCTAGGGGGTGCTGCTTTGGCTTTTTAGAAACTTTATAGGAAAGAAGTGGGTCACATGTGCTGCATGAACTCACTGAGAAGTAAAAGTCACAGTGACAGAAGTGAGCCAAGGTGGGGCTGCTGTTAGCTCTCTTGAAAGTCAGAGAAAAAAGGAAGCTTGGAGACAGGTTCAGGGGGTTAGCACACAACGAGCTGCAGCTGCCCACTGCTCCCCTGGTTGCAAATCTTGTGGGGACCCTGAGAGCTTAGGAGAAAGAGAGCAGAGAGACATGCTGAAGGGAGAAAGGCTTGGGTGTGCTCTAGAAACAGTGTCCCTGAGTCCTTTGTCTTGAGGCTTTTTATCTTTCTTCAGCCAGTGGGAATCCTAGGGGAGGTCTTAGGGGAGGATCTTAACAGAATATTTATTAGTTTTTCAGGGCTGTCCTTCAATAGGTTGATTACTCAAAATGTGCGCATAGAAGGGTCAGGGTTATCTTCTGGTGAGTTTAATCTTTTTTTTTTTTAGACTCAGATAGGCACAGTCAGGGTGTTGCAATGGTTAGTTTCATTTTTAAAGAACATCCCTGTCTGCCCTGGGATGGTCTGAAATGTGTAAACCATTTGTTCCTAAGTGTCCTTGGTTAGGGAAGATAAAACCTTGTGATTCATTAGCTGGCTGTAAATTGCTCAAATTGATTGGCTTTGTTTAATTATTTTGTCTCAATTTCTCTTATTCCATTTTTCAAGGAATTTCCCTAGCTTCTTGGTATCCTGCCTCAGGAATAGTAACTATGATTCCTTTTAGGGTAATAGCATACTTTGCAGTTTATATATTTTAATGTCTTTTTTGCCAGCCACTTTTAAGCTCTGTCACAAGTTACCTACATCCCCTGTGCCTCAGTTTCCTCATCTGTAAAATGGGCATAATAACAGTACCTTACGCACAGCATTGTTATAAAGATTAAATGAGGAAATCCATGTCTTTAATGCCCTTAACCCAGTCTAGAGTACTACCAAACTTAGGTATTATCAGCATATAATTGTTTTGAATTACAAAAGTCATATATGCTAGTTGTAAAAATAAATTAAAAAGATCCAAACAACATAGAGGTTTATAAAATAAAAAATGATAGTATCCACTCTTCATCCAGACCCTCCCAATCCTACTTCTGGGGGATAGCCACCATACATTGACCCCAGTTTTCTATGCATGTTCATGAAACTGTCTTAGAACTTTGCTTGTTCCCTCTAACAACCAGTCATGGACATTCATCCAGAGCAGCTCTCCTGGAGCCACCTCTTTACATAATATGGATATTAGCTCCTTGCCTGATTTGTATGTGGCTCCAGCGTGTGTTCAGGGCAGCTTTCATATTTCTATGCAGTCAAGCCCTCGCTGTTTTCTTTACACCTGTTGGGTTTGTATGATGCTTAGAAAGACCTTCCCAGTTGCCAACATTTGGAAGTATGCCTGCCAGGATCAGAAAACAAAGACTTGCACAACTCAGAACTTTTGGAACATACATTAACGTTGTGATTCATTACTGTGAGTGTATTTTGCTTTTTACTGGAGGAGTTCAAGTGACTAAAACCCTTTTAGGTGCCGTGGGGAAGGCTACCTGCAGCTAATGATGAGAAATGGAGGCGTGAGGCATCCCGCAACTTGCACAGGTCTCTTCATTGCACCCCTTGGGCCTCCTGTAGGTCACGGTATATGTGGGCGGCGGGAGAAGGTCAATAATTCGTTGCTCATGCAGTTGAACCTGTGATCTAAACAGCATGGAGTGTAAGAAGATGGTTTTAGCTTATTTCTGTATTTCAGAAGGTCGTTGTCAAAGGTAATAACAGAAAAATCATTTGGAGACTCAAAAATTACTGATAAAGCCAGTTGAAGCCAGTCGTTCTTGGCGAGTTCCAGTAAGATCTCCACACACTCGAGACTCTCTCTCTGAGAACATCACACAAAGGTATTTGTCAGAAGGACGAGTGAATATGTAAAAGTAAAAAAAGTGATTAGTTATATTTTTGACAGTAAGGTATTGCTATGAATATTTTATTAATCATGCTTTTCCCTGCATTATTCTTATTAGAAAACACATTCTGTCTATAAAAAGTCAGTACAACTGACTGAGAAATAGGTAATTAATTAATCTTTAATATTGTATTTACAGAGTGCCAAATAATTGGATGGATCAGTTTTTAAAAGGGCTATATTGAAGCCTATAAACACTATATATACATACATATGTATTTTTAAATTAAACAAACATTTATTTAATGCCTACAATTTCAAAATAGTTTGGTTAGGAGTTGTGGGATTTTGAAGATAAAAAGGATAGTCTTTGCTCACAATCTATATTTTTCTATCTTCTAGACATTTACAGGGAAATATTTAGAAGAATATCAAGTAATTAGGAGCAGAGTATTTTATATCTTATGGTAAGACAATTATCTGTGTAGTCTATGGTGCTAATTAATTGGGATGCTCCTCAGACACTGCTATTATTTTTAAAGCCTCCAGGTGGCCTGGGATGACCCTTGCCTTTGGCATAGTCTTCAAACCCTTGTGTAGCATAGTCTTCAAACCCTTGTGTAGTCTCCTCCCACAATAACCAAGCCCTAAGTGACCAACAGAATACAGTGGAAAGGACAGTGTGTGGCTTCCCAGGCTAGATCTTTAAAGAATGGCAGTTTAAGGGCTCTCCCTCTCTGGAGCACACCCCACCTTTCCCCTTCCCGTCTTCCCTCAGGTGCATTACCTTTGCTTTTCTCTCTCCTAAGCTCCAAGGGCCTTTTTGTATCTGTAACTTGTTTCCTGAACCTAGGCAGCCCAGCTGGCTCACTTCTAGTACGTTTACAACTTTCTAAATAAACTTTCTCTTATAATATGAAAAAAAAAAGAAAAAAAGAATGGCAATCTCAATCTTTGCCTCTTGGATTGCTTACTCTATCTAGGACAGCAACCTGCAAATTAGGGCTCATAGGCAGAATCCATCCCACAGACTATTTTTGTATGACCTGTAGAACAAGATTGAATTTATATTTTTAAAATACATGTCTTTTATAAAAAGAAAAATAAGTGACAAAAGCTGGATGTGGTCCACAAAGCTTAAAACATTTACTATCTGGTCTTTTACAGAAAAAAGTCTGCCACCCCAGCTCCGAGGAATCCAGGCACCTTGCTATAAAGACACTCAGATAGCCCTGTGGAGAGGCCAATATGGAAAGGAACTGAGGCCTCCTACCCACAACCAACACAAGCTTGTTAGCCATGGGTAAGCCACTTTGAAAGTAGTCTCCAACCCCCACTTACATCTTCAGAAGATTGCAGCCTCAGCTGGTATTGGCCTGTTTCCTCATGGAAGACACTGAGCCACAACCTGGGCATGTGCCTTGGTCTGGAATCACACCTGAGACCTTTGGATGTATGAGATGACACTCCAACCAACTAAGCCACACCGGTCAAGTCAAAGCTGAGATCTTAGGAAGGATGAGAGAGACCAAAGAATAGGAGAGAAGGGAGTTCCTAAGAGAACATTGTATAGGTTAAAAGCTCAGAGGCAAGAGGGAGCAAGCATGGGGTATTTAAGGAAAAGAAAATAGTCAGTGCATAGGTAGATGGCTGGGGAACAGTGATGGGAGATAAGGGGTAGGAGTCTTCTAAGCCTGGTGAGAAGTTTGAATTTTAGCTTGAAGGTGAGGGAGTGGTCTGCTCAGTCTTCACTTTAAAAAGAAAACTCTGGCTGCAGGGGAATTGGGGAGCTGTCATCACCCAGGTGGCAGTAATGGTGGGCTCTACTCAGAAAGTGCAGTGAGGATGGAGAGAGTTAAGAGGTAAATCAATAGATATTTAAGAGAGAAAAAACAGCAGGAGAGGGTTTGATTATTGATAGATATGCTACATGCTGACAAAGGGGGAGGAAAAATGTCTGCCTATGGCAACTAAATGGGCCAACCCTCTGGGACAGGAGACGCCAAGGTAGGAGCAGGTTGACCGGAAGGTGGAGGCAGGTTGAGTGAAAGGTGGCTGGAGGATATGTTGAGTTGAATCTCAGGAGACTAGGCTTAGAGGTTTGGGAATCATCTGCATGGAAGGCAGAAGAGAAGAAGATTCACGATTGAACCCTGGACGGGTCCACGTGGAAGAGAAAGAAGAGCTTGTAAAGGAGAGTTAGATGGGCTTTTGAGAGGTAAGAGAAAAACCAAAAGAAGGTGGAATCAGGAAAATCCAGGGACTAGGGTTTTCCAGAGGGAGGGAGTGGTCAACAATGTTCAATGCCATTGAGAACCAGGTGGAAGCATTAGACAAACTCAAAACGAGGGACATTCTACAAAATAACTGACCTGTACTCTTCAGGAAGTACAAAGAAAGACTGAAAAACAGAGATTAAAGGAAATTAAAGGATATGAAAACTGATTTGCAACGCATGATCCAGGATTTTCTTTTGCTACATCTTTTTATAATTTTTAATCATTGCATAATAATTATTATTAACTTCATTCAATTATATTTGAGAGAGAGAAACATCAATTTGTCCCACTTATTTCTGCATTCAATGGTTGATTCTTATATATGCCCTGACTGGGGATCAAACCTGCAACCTTGGCGTACCAGGACCACACTCTAACCAGCCGAGCTATCCAGCCAGGGCTAAGTTTGTCATTTTTCTGAAACAAGAGAGTACCTTAAGATCATTCTAGAGTTTCTCTCATCACAATCTATTATGTACTTTGGAAAGTACATAATGAGGTGTCACATAAAAAAAAGTGAAAAATCAAAATTACATGCTTTGATTGCTAATGCACTGCCAACAAAAGAAGGTCCAGCCTGTAGAAAAGTTTTATGTTTATTCGAGCCCACATTTTGAGGACATGCCCAGGAGCAAGATCTCAACAAATTGATAAAACATTCCAGATCATGACAGTTTTGCGGCTTACTTTATATATTACAATCAAAAGAAAAGAGGTAAAAAGGATTTCATGAAAATTCATTGGTGGTAGATGTAAGGGGTGGTTGAAAACAAAGTAGGGAGATCTGTAGGATTGGATACAAAGCAAAGGGGAGAAACATTTCTTTTATACAGGATAGTTAACAACGAACATTTACAGCAGGTAGAGGTGGTATTTAGGGAACACAGTAACCAGGAGGAGTTTCACGGTGTTGGACTCTGGCGCCAGAGGCTGTGCTTCCCAGGGGTCTAGAAAAAGCATGAGGCTGTCGCTTTGAAGGTATGTTATCCTAAATGCACAGCACAGAGGACAGAGCCCACTTCAGGTCAAGACTGGCCTTTGTAAAGCTCTAGGCCTGGCTATGACTCTCGGCCACGGCTCTCCCAGGTAGGAATTGATAATCGGACCATTCTATGGGGTTATTTTCAGTCATAGAGTTTGCAAGGCCTGCCAGGTGCCACTGCCACCGCACCCAGCTTGCCAGGTTTGATATGCAGCTAAGCTGGAAGAGAGAATAAAATCCACAGCTGCTGTGTTAGATTTGTCTGAATGCGGAGGGAAGTTAGTTTTAGTTCTTATTGTATCTTTAAATTTGCCTGCTAAGGCGTGTCTTAGCTCACCGTGTCTGGCATGTGACCGGCCAACTCTCAGGCTGTGCAGGACTCTGATGGATGGGGTTTTACCCCAAGGGAGGCATCTCCTGGAGATGGGACAATAACCCGCAGCCCCTTCCCTGCGGTCTTGCGGTCCTGGGCCCAGGGGGCTGGGCGTCATCTTGTGCACGGAAAGCTTCTGGGTTCCATCTCCACAGGGGTGGAAGGCAACCGATCATCTATGCCTCTTGCACCTGCCCCCCCTCCCTTCCTCTCTAGGCATGTCCTTGGTGAGGATTTAAAAAAAAAAAAAAGTTAAAATATTTTCATTCTTTTTGTTAATTTCTCTCCACTTTTTATGGTTTTTAACGTATTCACATTTTTAAAAATTTTTAAATAGTTTTCCTGTTCCCTTCAGGGCCCACCAAATCCATTTTATCAATAAACCTCTCTAGAAATTGCCCAAACTAGCCACTTGCCTGCGGAAAGCTTGGGCAAATGCCCTTAACCAAGATGGCCGCAGCTACCTTCCGTGGCCCCTGCTTGCCCTCAGCAAAGATGGTTCTAATGGCTTCCTTTTAAACTCGCTCTTCCCTGAACAAACATGGCGCCTCCACTTCCGTATTCCAGCGTGCTGCCGCTGCGGGAGGGTGAGTGTAACTGGCGAGGTTGGGGGCAGGTTGTCTGTGGATTTAGGAGCGCCTGGGGACCGGGCGCAGAGAGGGGTTCCCCGCAGTGCTTCAGATGGTTCTCTCACAGTTGGGAAGCTATGGCCGCTTCTCCTGGCGCACTTCCAGTTCCCCGCCATCTGCCCCTCCTCCGCCCCGGCCTTCGGCCTCTGCCGCTTCAGCAGCCTTGGCTGGGGGCTCCCCGAGCTCGCGGGCGGGCTATCTGGGTGAGCTTAGGCCCTTCTCCTTTTTTTAAAAAAACCCCAGCTTTGTTGAGATATAACTTACATAAAATAAAATTCCCCTTTTTAAAGGCCTGGTGACATGTGGCTTTTTAAAGGTTTGGTGACATGTGGCTTTTTAAAGGTTTGGTGACATGTGGCTATAGAAACGTTCTATAAGAGTTTATGAAGAGTTAGAAGAGTTAATTATTTGAGCCTGTCTTTTTATTTTTATCACTAGCTTTTTTAAAAGTAATGCTTTCAAAATTTGTCCTTGGAGCATGTGTCAGAATTTCATTCCTTTCCTGCTGAAAAATATTCCATGTCTGCATCTACCAAATTTTATTTACCCACTGGTTAGTCGATGGAGGTGTGGGTTGTTTCCACGTTTTGTCTGTTGTGAGGAAGGCCGCAGTGAACCCTTCTGAAGGTTTGTGTGAACACGTGTTTTTATTTCTTGAGCGCGGACCTGCGAGTAGGAGGAATTGCCTGGAGGGAGCGCAGCTCTGCTTATCCTCTGAGACACTGCCAAGCTGTTTTCCAAATGCCTGCACCGTTTTCCTTTTGTGTGTGAATATCCGTTTATCCCAGCGTGGAAAAGACAGCCCCTTCCAGGAGGCCTGCCTGGGCACCCTGTGGAAGGGCAGCCGGCGAAGAGACGCCTTCCCACGGCAGACACACAGGTGGCTGCAGACGCAGGAAAAGATGCCAGCATCACTGATTACAGGGAGATGCAAATCAAAACCACAGTTAGATATTAGCTCATACCTGTCAGCAAGGCTGTTATCAAAAGGACAATAAATAGCAAGTGTCGGTGAGGATCTGGAGGAAAGGGGATCCTCGTGCGCGGTCGGTGGGAATGCAAAGTGGTGTAGCCCCTGTGGAAGACAGTACCGAGGGTCCTCAAAAAATCGGCGATTCAGCAATTCCACTTCTGGGTATTTATCCGAAGAAAACAAAAACACTAATGAAAAAAGATAAACCCTATGTTTATGGAAGCATTATTTACAATTGCCAAGATACAAAAGCAACCTAAGTGTCCATCGATAGATAAGTGGATAAATAACATGTGGTATGTATATAGAAGGGACTATGACTCAGCCATAAAAAAATGAAATTTTGCCATGAGTGTCAACATGGATGGACTTAGAGGGTATTATGCTAAGTGAAGTAAGTCAGGGACAGACAAACACCATATGATTTCACTTATATGTGGAATCTAAAAAATCAAAACAAGACAGAAATAGACTCATAGGTACAGAGAACAAACTGATGGCTGCCAAAGGTGAGGGGGGTGGGAGGATTGGAAAAATAGGTGAAATGGATTAATAGATACAAACTTTCAGTTATAAAATAAATAAGTCACCAGGATGTAATGCAAAGCATAGAGAATATAGTCAATAATATTGTAATTACTTTGTATGGTAACATGATTATAACACTTATTGTGGGGATCATTTCATAAGATATATAAATATTGAATCATTGTATTGTACACCTGAAATGAATATAATATTGTATATCAACTATACTTCAATTTTTTTTTTAGAAGTTTTAAAAAATATATTTTTATTGATTTCAGAGAGAGGAAAGGAGAAGGAGAGAGAGTGATAGAAACATCAATGATAAGAGAGTCATTGATCGGCTGCCTCCTGCATGCCCCCTACTGGGGATCAAGCCCAAAACCCGTGCATGTACCCTGACTAGGACTCGAACCAAGATCTCCTGGATCCTAGGTCAATGCTCAACTGTTGAGCCACTCCTGGCAGGGCTACTATACTTCAATTTTAAAAACAGAGAGTCAATTGACCGTAAACGTAAGATTTTACATTTAGACTCTCAATTCTGTTCCATTGATCTATATGTCCAATCTTTTGCCAATACTACACAGTTTTGATTATTCTGGCTTTGCAGTAAGTTTTGAAATTGAAAAGTATGAGTCTTCCAACTTTGTTTTTCTTTTTCAGAATTGTTTTGGCCATTCTGGGTCTTGCATTTCCACATGAATTTATGAAACAGTTTTGACAAATGTCTGCCAAAAAAAAAAAAAAGGTAATTGAGATTTTGGTAAGAATTGCATTGATCTTTAGATCAATTTAGACAATAAAATATTAAGTCTTCCATTCCATGAACATAGGATGTCTTTTCATTCATATAGAGTTTTAGTTTCTTTCAACATTTATTTTGTAGTTTTCAGTGTATGTGCTTTACACATTTTTATTAAGTATATTTCTAAATATTTTATTTTTTGATGCTATTGTAAATGGAATTGTGTCCTTTTAATTTCAATTTAATTATTTATTGCTAATGTGTATAAATATATGAGTTCTGTAGCTCAACCTCCATCTCCAAGTGGACTTCCTTGAAGCTTAGTCCAAGGCTCTCTCCTCACACATATATTTATGTGTGTGTATATGTATATACACATTTTTAGAACCATTTGAGAGTATGTTTTAAACACCATGTCCCCCTACCAATATATATTTGAGGAGCATTTCCAAAGAATAAGGACATTCCCTTATGAACCAGGTTTTGTTGAAAAATGGGAGCAATTTGGACATGTTGAAAAATCTAAGTGACAGTCCAGTGGAACAAAATCTAGAGGAGAGATTGTTGTCACTGAAGGCTATGGGCAGATCCAAAGAGTGGCATCTAAGGCCCAGGTTGGCCACTTATAATTCAAGCTCTTTTAAGAGAGGAAAATATGCATTTCTGGAGAAGGAAGTTGAACCACATATCAAAAGTTTTGGGGCAGCCAGGCCAGAGTGGCTCAGTTGGTTAAACGTCATCCTGTGCACCGAGGAGTTGCCAGGTCAATTCCCAGTCAGGGCACATACCTAGGTTGCGGGTTTGGTCCCCTGTTGGGGCACATGCAAAAGTCAACCAATAGATGTTTCTCGTTCACATTGATTTTTTTCTCTCTTTCTCCCTTCCTCTCTCTAAGCATGTCCTTGGTTGAAGATTTAAAAAAAAGAAGTGTGGAGGCAAAAGATAATCATTGTATTCTGCTTGCCAGCCTACATGGTTTCAGACCATAAGAAGAAGCATCTCATCTGTCCCTGTTACTTGCTTTGTGTAGGCATTTTTTTCTTTATTTGTTCAAATGCCTAGTTTGGAATGTATTTGACATTTAATATAAGTGATTCTAAAAGAAAAGCTAGATATCACATCAATGCGCTATTTGTTTTCAAAAAGGATTTCTTTCGTTTCATGTTGCTAATGACACCTTTACTTGATGGTTGACTTCAAGGCGCCTTTGCAGGCAGGCAGGCAGGCTATGCCATGTCATTCATTGACCTGTTTGTTCCCTTTCTGAAGACTCCAGAACAGTGTTTGGTAACATGAGAGAAGGAGGAGCCACCAATAGCTTGGAGCAGAGGTGTTTGCTGAAACTGCAGGCTTGGTTGGCTAATGTAGCACATGTGAAAAGACAGGACGTTCTTGCTTCTTTGGGAACATTCACCACTCCACTCCTTTCAGAAACAATCAGCTGATGTCTTAGCTCTCTCTCTGCCAGAGCAAATGCTCATAAGAGCATGTGACTTGATGTCCTCAAACAAGAAGGATCTTGCCAGGTCTCTGTTGATTTGTTTTCACCTACCTCCTATCTGTGCCTACTTAGGTCACAGTGTGGAGGCTGTGCAGACGTAGGAGACTGGGAGGTCTTGGTCTGAGTTCATCCTAGCTTGGAACTTTCTAGATGGGTTTCCTTGGGCAAGTTACTTTACTTGTGTCTGGGTCTGACTGACTGTGAATGAGGGTAATTGTTGGATGACCTGCTTCATAGAGCTGTTGCAGATAAACACTTAGCACAATGCCTAGCAAGCAGCAAGCACTTGATAAACGTAAACTACTCTTACTATTGTACTGTGCATGTTATCCTGAAATTCTTCTTTCATTCTAGCATACATCTTTGAGATCTTTCAAGTTCTGACTCATTTTAACAGTTGCATAATATTCCATAACTTGGAATACTGCCTCCTCTCAAACCCATTCCTTCTCCTATCTTCTCTAACTCAGTTGATAATACAACCCAGGTGCCAGTCCTCATTGACTCTCTGTTTGTCTTTAGCTCCTTTAGCTATTCAGCTATTAAGTTCTACTCTCAGTTTACTTCCTAAATATGTTCTTAATCTGTCCCCTGCTCCTGACCGATAGTGCCTGCCCTTGTTCACATGCTCTTCTTCTCTCACCAGGACCACTGCAGGTGAATGAATTCCTGTTGTTTTTGAGATTGCCTGCCACTGGGTGTAGGCCCTGCAAGTTCACCTGCTCCGCAGCCGCCATATCTGCAGATCTGACCATGTGACTCCTCTGCATGGTGCATCGTGGCCCATGGCAGTCATGACGCATGATGCTATTCATAATAAAATTTATTGATGACAACAACTTATGAGGCAGAGAGTAGCAGAGGATCCAAGATCTCCCCAGGCCCATAGTTATTTTACAGAGAGGTGGGCAGGGTTGGATGCACTGCAAAGAGCCCCCATTAGAGAACCTGGCCCACAGGTGGATATAGACCTAGGAGGGGTAAGGAACAACTCATTTTTAAAAAGAACACTGAACCTAATAATCCACTTTCATGGTCCCCAGAGCTCAGGTTGCTGTATATCCAGGTTGCTGAGAACAGCCAGGCCTTGCTGTCCTTCCCAGACCTGGCACAGGAAGGGGAGAGGGCCGCAGCTAAGACCACAGGGTTTGTCTCTCCCCGGTTACACAGTGCATGACTGTTCCTTGACTCCCGCTTTAAACTCCTGACACCCCATGCCACTCGCAGTTGCCCAAGCTGGTTCTTCTGGTGCCCGTGCTGTCCCTTGGCCGTGGCGTGGCCTGCCTTATGCTTGGGGATTACCTCCTCCAGAAAGCCTGCTGCCCCTTTCTGGGCTCCACTCTGTTTTGTCATTGTATTAACATGGTATGTTTCTGTGTTTGGATCACCCCAAACTGTGAGCAGCTTGAGGGAAAAGCCAGTCACATTCACCTTGGAGCCCCCAGGGCCTGGCCCCTGGCCTGGCCTGTCAAATAATTGGAGTGCATGTTTCAGTAGGCCCAAAGGAAAATGCAAATCATCTGTAATCTCACTACTCAGAAATTAAACCACTGAATTAGTTACCAGTGAAACTAATTTGGGAATTTTTCTAGCTATAGATCAGTGTACTTCACACACAGACATCTCACACATGCTATTTTACGTTAAAGAATCTGGATCGAACCCTACCTATTGCTTTTCCATTGGGTATCTCATGAACAGTTTCTCTCCTCATTAAATATTCTCATAGTCCTTGAATGACAGCGCTGCGCAGTAGTTCATCCTATCAGACATACAGCTTATCTTCTAGCTGCAATTATTAATGATTCCTTTCATAATGAGAATAGCTGTTTCTCATGGTGAAGAAAATATGATAAACAAATACTGGGTCTGAAGTGCAGACAAGGCAGGAAAGAGAATATTCTGGTTCTACTGTGCTCCGGCCTGTGCAATTCTGGGACTTCAGTCCTTCCCGCCGTGACTGCCTGTAATGGAGGCTCCTCTGTGCAATGCCTTTGTATTGATCGCTTTATTTTTCCCGTGGCAGGACTATGGCAACTCAGCGAGCCACTCCAGGCAGCCAGTCAGAGGAGAGCAATACTCTGGAGCTGCCGTCGGCTTGTGACATAAGAGATTACGTGCTGCAGGAACCCAGCCAGGAGGCCTGCAGCGAGGCAGTTAGTTCTGCAGAAGCCCTTTCCACCCCTTCCTCCTCTGAGGTGGATCCAGGTAAGGAGCAGAGTTTAACGCAAACATTAAAAAACACACATCCAAACCCTAACAGATACAGGTAGGCAGTAGTTTGTTTCTCTCTCTCTCTGCAGAATGAGTCACTGGCTCAGGTAGAAAAACATCTTATCTGAACAAAACTAGGGAGAGACTTCAAAAGACTGCCTCCCTGAAAAGCTGTTTCCTGGAAGCCTTTTTGTGTGTGTGTCTCAATCCCTTTCTGATCTCCATCCAAATGCGTCAGAGGCAGGGGAACACTTGGTTCAACAGGGAGAGAGTGGAATTGCTTTTTAGTTTTGTTCTCTTAAAACTTCAGAAAATAGCAGTGTGGGCCAGTTACGTGTTATAGGTAATAGTAATAAGTAATCCTCGTGTGATGGATACTCTGGATTTAGTACTCCTCATGTGATGGATACTCTGGATTTAGGTAACAACTTTTCTACAAGTTTCTCTGACTCAGTTACCCAAAAGTCTGTTATCACATTGTTTGCGGGTAGTTTTCATCGCGCGCTCTACTACCGGTCAACGTAAAACGTATAAATACGTTTCCCGCATACAATGCGTTATTTAAGCTTAACGATAATTCCTTGATGTAGTGCCCATCTCTGGCTGTGAAGCTTCTGTCTTCCCCGTTCATTGCCCAGTTCAGATCTGGAGATCCCCAGGCCTGGATTCAGAGCCTCGCTCTGTTCTTCCAGAGAATTCAGTGTGGGCTCAGTTTTTATTTTTATTGCCTTTTGGAGGAATAATTCATAGAAAAGCAACTGTTATTATTTAGAATTTGGTTGACAGTTCTAAAAACAAGAAGTATGTTGAAATATTTACATCGGAGTATTTATTAATAATATAGACATTTCATGCAAAAAAAGGAGGTTCTCTTAGAAACTCTGATAAAGGTCTAAACATGGGAAGACGCGCTCAAGTGCTAAGACAAACATATTGCATGGTATCGGTGGGTGGTACTGGATCAGACTGTCTGGCTTGAATTCTGGTTCTTCTTCTTCCTGTGGTTTGACCTTGGGAAAGTCACTTGGCCTCTCTCCTCTGGTTTCTTCACTTGTAAAATGAAGATAATAACACCTCATTGTGGGGAGGGGTAATGAGAATGAATATGTATGAGGCATGGTACCTGGCACGTGGTGGACTCTTGAAAATCCAGCTCTTCCTAACCTCACAGCCCTTGGGCCGCTCAGCCCACTACCATGCTGACCTCCCGCCTCCCACGGACCCTTCGTGCTGCCCAGCCATCGCACTGTTGTCCTAGTGTTCACCCTCCTGGATGACTGCTTTGTACCTTCTCCTCTCTTTGCAAACCTCCATTACCTCCTCCTTCAGGCTGTCTCTGATGACCTGATTAGCTATGACCCGGTGAGCTGATTTTCTGTTTCATCGAGAGACCAGAAGCAATCAGAAGAGAGGGACCACACACACACCGCACACCCATCAGCTTTCTTTCCTCCTGGATCCGGGGCACTCCTATCCCTGTTTTTTCCTTCGCTTCTGTGCTAGATCCTGTCTTATCTCACCTACTCAAGGTTGTCACTCTGTCAGTCTTCTGTGTCATCAGATCCCCCTTCTACTGGCCATTCTCATGATCATGAAAACATGTTATAATATTTCCCATCTTTAAAAAACTTCCACCCTACACCCCAAATTTTCCTCTAGTTATAATCTTGTTTCTTCTTCCTACAGAAAACCCTCCCAAGTATCATGTACACCTGCTTTCTCCAGTTCCTCTCCTCAGTTCCTCCTGAAACCCTCCAACTTGGCTTCTGTCACCATCACTCCACGGAAATAGCTCTTGTCAAGGTCAGGGATGACTTCCACATTGCTAAGTCCAGTGGGCAGTCTTCAAGCTTCATCCTTGCTATATCAGCAGCACTTACACAGTTGGCCTTTTTCTTCTTGAATTCTTTCCTTACTGGGCTTTCTGGGAAGCAGCCTCTCGTGGTTCTCTTCTTGCTTTACTGTCAATTTGTTCCGTCTCCTTTGCTGATTTCTTCTTGCCTCTCCAGCCTTTTAATGTTGGAGAGCCCCAGGGCTGAGTCATCAGATCTCTTCTCTATTATCACTCACTTCCTGAATGATCTTACTCAGTTTGGGGACCTTAAATGCCCTCAGTACCTTGCTTACTCTCACGTTTCTCTCTCCAGCTTGGATCTCTAGCTTGACACTTAGAACATCCGTATACTTGTCATAATCACTTGGGTTTCCATTAGAGTTCTTTGTAAAAAAATAATTTTTTATTTTTTAATTACTCTGATTTCTTAAATTTGACACATCCTAAACCAAATTCCTAATACCTCTACCCCTTTCTCAGCCCCCACCCCCCCACCGTGCACATACGCACATCTGTTATTTGAGGGTTTGAGGCTTTCTTATCTCAAGAAAACACTTCCATCCTTCTGTTCATTTAGAGAAAAATCTAGGAGTGGCCCTCAACTTCTCTCTTTCTCTTAAACCTCATATCCAGTCCATTGGCAAATCCTGTCACCTCTGCCTTCAGAATAAATCTAGACTCTAAACAGTTTTTGCCATTTCCACTGCCACCGCCTAGGTCCCAGCCGCTATCATCTGTCTTCCGGATTACTGTTACAGTCTCCTAACTGGATTTTCCATACCTTCCCTTATCTTCCTACAATTCCTTCTCAACACAGCAACCAGAGGATCCTTTTAAAATATAAATCAGATCATGTTAGTCCGTGGTACAAAATCCCCGATGGCTTCTCATCTGACTCAGAGCAAGAGCCAGAGTCCTTAAACCATGCCCTCTGGGCCCTGGGCCTGCAGCCTCTCCGATCTTACCTCCTCTCCCCCCCCCCCCCCCCCCAGGGCTAGGGCTCTGCCACACCAAGTGTGTCCCTCTGCCCTGAATGCTCACCCTTCTGAGAGGCCCACCCCTGCCTCCTGTGTCTAAGAGCCAGCTCTTGCTGATGTTCCTTCATCGTATCCTTCCCCAGCTTTATTCTTTTTTTAAAAATATGTCTTTATTGATTTCAGAGAGAGGCAGGGAGAGGGAGAGAGAGATAGAAACATCAATGATGACAGTCATCATTGATCAGCTGCCTCCTGCACGCCCCTGACTGGGGATCGAGCCCACAACCCGGGCATGTGCCCTGACCGGGAATCGAACTGTGACCTACTGGTTCATAAGTTGCTGCTCAATACTGAGCCATGCCAGCCTGGCCCCAGCTTTATTCTTCACCACAGATCTAGTGCCATCAGCACCCTATATGTTTGATGGTGGCAGCAGGGACCATTGCAAACGCCAGGTTATAAAGCCATGGGCCCAGGCTTACACCTAATTTTTGTAAAGGATTCCCCATTTTACCTTGCAGTTGCCTCTGGCTATGGACCTATCACTGACCTGCTTTTTGAAGGGGTTGCCTACACATTTCATTCTATGTCATCTTATGATTGTTCCTCACTTCTGGGCACGTGACCTCCACCACCACCACCTACCAGACTAAGCCTTGTCTGGCCCAGATGCCAGTGACCTTCACCAGGAGTTACACCTAATAGACACTTCTCTGCCCTCATCTGTATGCTCACTGCCACATTACTCTTCATGCCCTGGCAGAGGACATTGGTGGCAGGGAATGTGAGACTTAAGAGCACTTTCTAAGAAACTAAGGGTATTAGTCAGAAAAAGCTCAGAAACCTTAGTCATTTGTCATTTCAGTCTAGGTACCCAAAGGTAGGTGAGGCTGAGCTATATTTGTCTAAGTAAATAGAGCTCAGCTGTCCTTACATGACCAACTAACCACTTCTCATGACGTCTGATGAAGTAAACAACCTGTCACCTAAGCCAGGCACAGGATTATGCAACTCCCTCCCTCTGCCCGTCCTGCTGAGATAAGACAGAAACCCCGCACCCCAAGAAGGTCTTCCTGAAACACCGTTTCCATCCCATTCCTCTACGTGCCTTAGGGATTTCACTGTCTACTTCCACTCTTCTGACAACTCCAGTCCAAGCTCTTGCGCCTCGTCGTCAGGACTCTGGGTTATCTGGTGTCGGGTATTTGTTCAAAACCTTTAGCAGCCATTTCAGCAGCACTGCAATATTGTAACAAATGACAAGGCTGCCCTGGTGCGCACCAGCTGAGTAGGGGACCCTGCTGGTGTCTACTCATTAACACAGGCCTGCCACTCCTGTTGGGCCTGTTTTTATGCTGAGTCAGACCTTAATGCCACAGCCGAGCTGCAGTGATCTCCAACTTGAAAAGTGCCCCTTTCTCCCTGGTTCACTCCAGTCCACTCCAGAGCCTGCTGAATTGAATCCATCAATTAGTCCTAAGTACATAGTTGTTGATAAACTTGAACTCCCCGCCTCTAAGATACTTGTTTCCTTTCTCTTTTGTTACCGGACCCAGGGAAAGCATAGAGTAAACAGAATGGAAGACTCAAGTGAAATGTTAAATGGCCTTGGATGAACCTCTCGAAAGCGGGGTCACAAAGGCTTCCTGTTGGCGCGGTCCTGCGTGCATAATGACAACTTGATAAACTCTGGGTGGCACACGTGGCATATCTCATCAGGGCCTTCTGAAACCTTTGTCCTGGAGAGCACCCAAGTCCTTGGATTTTGTACCCAAGGACTAGCATGAGCACATTCTAACAGGACAAAGAGTTTCTCTGGAGTTGTCCTTAGACCATACAATACGAGATGGAAAATCTCAGGCCTTTCCTCAAACTTGAACTTCTGAGGTCAGTTGCTGGAAAAATTGGTTGAACGTATACAGCAAATTGAATGTTAAACACAGTAAGTCTTTGATGACTGAAGGCTGTAGGCAATAGGCTAGACCAGGCTGTACTCTTAGGTAAACAGTGCGCTAGTGTCCTCTTACTCTCTGCTGGAATCTGTCAACACCCCAACCTTCAAAGGCCATCTGTATGACCTGTGCATGTAGGCATTTCATCCAGGAAATTTGGTATTTAAGAGCAGAATGAATATGTCATATTTTCTTTTCGTGATCATTTTCATAAGAAATGATAAGCTCTTAAATCCAAAATTTCAAAAGAGAATTTATACAGTTCTGGATAAGTGTTGCTGTCATTTTAAATAAGGGTCAGGCTATATTGTAGACAAGGAAATAATGTTAAAGACATTTCCTTTTTTTTTTTTTAGAAGAAGGAGAAGAAAAAGGAAACGGTTTAATAAAAATATATTTATTTCTATGAGCATTCGAAATCGAAGTATTTGCAGTAAGAAACCTTTAAAATAAAGATTTTAAAATACAATGTGGTAAACGAAGTAATACATATAGTAAATAAAAACTTGGATAATAAAAGTACAACGAAAATACTTAATTATAAAATGCCCTAAGTTATATCTTAAATAATAATTACATTTACTTCTCCTGATATTTTTTAGCATTAGAAATAAATTTTAAGGTAAGAAAGGGAAAAAGACTCAGAGGAAAGAAAAGAAAGTGAGTTAAAATAGGTAGAAAGTTGTTCATTTGAATAATATTTTTAAGTGCTTCTTTGAAGATACAGAATAAATTTGTGAATGCGCATGCTAGGCAAGCCCTTCAAAAGGATACCTCCTCATTTCAATGGGCTGATTCCCTTTAATGAAAAGAGTAATGCTAAGTTTCAGGTATAGAGATTAACTTTTTCTCCTCAGGTTTTAGTGACTTTTAAAAATATGGATAAATTTAAAAGTGAAATAAAATGGGGAAAAACCCCTCATAAAACAGGCAATTTTCATATTAAAGTTTCTTTTTACATTGAATTACAAGACATTTTTTAATAGGTACATTAAATGATATACAACCTAGTGGCTAATGAGCCAGAGCCCTCTAAACAGGACCTAAGATCCCGAGGAAGGGAAAGGAGATTAACGGCCCAAGTCTCCGAGAAATCATAAAACAAAATCTGGTACTTCGGATCACATATCAGGGTAATGGGGTTTTTGGTTTGTTTTGATTTTTGGAAAGTCTGAGTATTTTGCATTTCAGTGCATCTCTGCATTTGTTACCACTTTCTGGACTGAGTTAGGTAGATTCAGCCATCTAGACTTAATTTTCAGGTCCAAAATGGGATTTTGAACTTGCTACTGTTAGAAGTCAGCAGTGTGTCCTAATTGTGAGGCCCAAGTTGTGACGGATAAGCCATAAGTGTATATGACTAAGGCCCACAGAGTTCGTGGATGGCATAGCTTCTGGGCCAGTGGTTTTCAAACTGTCCTTCAGGCAGCCCTTTTGGGGCCACAGGGTTGGGATCGGGAGGAAGTCGTGAATTTATGGGGGCCCTGGACCCTCTCTCCTCTGTTGCTTGTCCATGTCAGTTTATTTACTGTGTGGGCTTCCAGATAAGCATTTCATTGGAAGAAAGTGTGTCAGGGCCAAAAAGAGTTTGAAAACCACCAGGCTCACCTAGTTGTCTCATTTTCTGCAAGGGAAAGCTGAACCCAAGAATAATGAAGAAAATCACCAAGGTCACAGAAAAACCTCCAATTTCCTAGGTGACCCTCTGTATAGACTACTCCTAACTGTGACTTTTCTGTCCCTTTTAAAAAAAATAAACATATATATAGTTCTCTATTTTAGGCTGCTAAATTGTAGATAATAGTAAACAGTCCTATCAGAGATGATAATAGTTTAAGAGTAGAATTATTTTTAAAGACTCGAGAATGCTATTTGCCATCTGTGACCTCTCTCATCATGCCTCACTTTGGAGTTTCAAAGACATGTGCTGGGGGAGAAGAGACTTGTTTACTTCTGTGTACTTTGCCTGCAGTCACAGTTTTAAACAGAATTCCCAGCTGAGTTGCAAAGCAGGCTGTGTTCCTGTTGAGAACCACACCTACAGGCATTTATCTTTCCAGTCCAGGTGTGTAGCGGTGCCCACATGGTCTGAGCCGATAGCTCTCCTCAAGGACTGCCCGTAGTGAACATTCATTCATGACTTGGCACTCAGCTGTGTCTTCCTAAAATATGAGCAAACAGCTTGATTAAAATAGTTAAATAGTTAAATCAGTCACTGTTACATATTTATAGGACAAATAAGACTATGCACAATTGAGAGAAGACAGAAAGATGAATAGTTTGGCATTTATTGTGCACTTACAGGCATTGTGCTATGCATTTTATATGCACTCTTCCTTCTGATCTCACATCTGCCCCCAAGAAATAAATACTATTATAATGGCCATGTTATCTATGAGGAAATAGAGCCTTGGAGGTTACATATTAATACGTTACCCAAAGAATGGGGGAAAGTTGAGACTCAAATCTGGGTCAGGCTGACTTCAAGGGCAGAACTTGAAAGAAATGCAAACATCCAGGAATGAGTACGTACTGAGTAGTATTAAGTCTTAAATATTTAGAGTTCCCTCCTTCAGTCTCCGCCAGCTTCTTTCTGCTAACGTAGAATACCTTCAGGAGTGACCAGGGCTCAGGTTCACTTGACCAGCGTTGTGTCCACTGCCCACTGTGTTTCCCTTTCAACCTCTCCTCTTCCCATCTTGAAGCTCTAACTACCTGCAGACTGATCGGAGAGAAGACACTGCCTTCTCAGTTACGTTTTTCACACCAGGCAAGATCCACCTTCTTATGTTAAAACCAAGAGAAGAGGGGGGGCGGGGGGGGAGAAAACAAAAAAACAAAACAAGGGTAGAAAACAAGTCAGGAATTTTAACTCTGTTTGCTGCAGTGAATGAAAGCCTTGATAACTTTTTCTATCCAGAAGAAATGTTCTCGTCTGACCTGGGAACTCTTCTTATTCTTGGCCCTTTGCCTTTGAAGTTGTAAATCATGCTTTCTGTCTGCTGAGTGGCTGCCCTTTACAGACCAGCAAGCCCCCTGAAGTTTTTGATGGAGCTGGGTTTCGCTGACATGTTTGATGTTAGCAAAACTCAGCTTATTGAAGCATAACTTTTAAGGGTAAATGCTTTTTCATTCATTCCTGTCTGCCTGTCAGAGTTCGTGTTTTGTTCTCTGCTTTGTCTAATCACAGTGCCTACAGCTGCTTCAGTCTAAACTAGACCCTCATATGTGAGTAGAGAATAGTGCCTGACACATAGTAGGTGCTCAGCAAAGGCTGGTTGAATGAATAAATGAAAAGCACTCATGTAAGTGAAATTTGATAGGATTTAAAAATAGATATAAAGTATCACAGTACCTTGATTACCAGTTTATAACTTTACATATTTAAGCTGTGATGGATCTTATGTGTATTATAGGACAAGATAGTTTCTAGGTTAAATAGAATACACTCTTACATAAACCCTGCAGATTTGTTCAGCTCATCGGGAGCCTTCAAACTAGCCTAAACTGGTCTCTCTAAAGCCCCCAACTTTAATAAAAAATAAAAATAAAAAACCAACAGAGAAATGAACATCTGTGAGGAGATAAAATGCTACTGAGTGGAAAATTATCGCTACATTTCTCCATTGTGAAGAAAGCATGTTCCTAGTGTAGATGCTTCCTTAATTTATTTATTCAGCAGATATTTCTCTAATTACAGTGTGAGTTTATGGCTATAAGGATACCCATAAAGACTGTTGTTATTTTTTTAAAGCAGTGTTCTTAAGAAAATTGTATTCCTATCACATTGTATAGCATATGAGTTTTTGTCTGCTTACAAAATAATGCAATTGAGTGGAACATTTAAATAAATTTTAAAAACAAACAAGCAAAGAGACTGAGTCCCATTTATTTACAATATATTTAGTAGTTATGTCCAGAATTTTCTTTACAAAGAACTCTTGGAAAATGCAAGGGAATATTAGGCACAGTATAAGTTTAAAAATGAAGAAGTTACCGATGGACCAATGACATTTTAGAAGTAGAGTTTGGGGCAGAATGAGTTAAAATAATACCCCATGTTTTTAGGCAGTAATACCTAAGTAGCTGCTCTGGGTCTGAGATGTGCCTGGCGAGCTCTTGCTATGGGGCAGAGTTTGGGTCTACTGCCCTCTAGTGGCTACTTTTCTACATAGTCTTGAGCCCTACCAAGGAAAAGAATTTAAATGTACTAGGCATCTTAAGCCTTTGAAATTTATTCTTTGCAGAGTTTTGCACCTACAAGGGATCAGACTTAAAGTTGTTAGAGATTATTTTACTCTTCTGAAATCTGAGACACTAACTTGTCTTAAGGCTGGCAATGTTAGGTCTAGTTACTGTACATGCATTCTGTAACCTGAGGACACCTTTTCATTTATCTTGCTAGATTGATTGCTGCCTAGAATGCAGACATAAAGAATGATGTCTGGTTTTTCTCTGCACATGTGCCAAGTAAAAGTTGTGCACTTTTTTTTAAAAAAAACACAAAGATAAGACCAAAGCATTTAAACTTGCTTTATCTGATAAAATTATAGTAGCTTTAAAGGTTAATGAAATTTTAAAAATCTTTTGGGATTTCTAATCTGACAAGATGGAGTAGCTGAAATTCTCCCTGCTTCTCTCTGCTAAGTACAACTGGAAACCCTGGAAACACAAGAGGCAGCCAAAGGAGAACATTTTGCAGGGGTAAGAAGATGAATTGGTTTGGAGCCTCAGGACTGAAGGAACAACACCGATAGAGTAAGGTGACCAGGACCTCAGGCATCCTGGCCTGAAGCCTAGCAACGAGGAGGGCCCAGGGAGGAGTCACTTCTTCCCGGGATCGACCTGTTGCCGGCCCAGCATCACCAGGCTAATTCATAGCCCAGAAAGAGGGAATTGATAGGAGACCCATAATAGTAAGTGGCCACGGGACATGGCCTGAGACTTCTATTCCTGCTAAGCCTGACTTGGGCAACCAGGAGGTACAAGTGAGGGGATTCTGCCAATGCATGTACAGTGACCTGGCCTGGGAGCTGCCTTTGTCCCCATGGGCCTGAGATTGCCCTCCTCCCACTCACATTCTCTGGGGCACCAGGTAAGCAGCTGGGGGCACTGAAAAGGAGATCCCACCGAAATAAGCAGCCTAGCCTAGGAAGCCTCCCCCCCAACCACGAGACACCCATGGGCCAGGCCAGTCTTCGAGCAGCCCCAGCAGGGACCTGTGGGAGCCTTAGCAGTACCAAACCACGGAAACCAAAATAAACAGCGAAGGCTCTGAAAATTATACCGTCATTGGAACCACAGCCCACAAAAGTAGGCCACAGCCTGCATGCCAAACCGAAACAGTGTGTTTGTGTGCCCAAGTAAAGGACCAAAACTCTCCAAACATAATATTCTCTAAATGTAATAGACAAAATGCTCAGGATACAGCCAGAGATCACTTATCTTGACACCAAGAACTGAAAATCAGAACTCGAATGAAAAAGCAGTCACAGACACCAACTCGATGACTCAAATGTTGGAAATTAGACAAGGATTCTAAAGCGACTACCATGAAAACACTCCAACAATCAAATGCAAATTCTCTTGAAACAAACAAAAAAATGGAAAACTTCAGCAAAGAAATACAAGTTATAAAAAGAAGCAAATGGAAATGATAGAATTGAAAAATTGATAAATTTTTAATTATTCTTCAAGCTAAGTTCCAATAAGAAAAAAATGCCTTATCACATTAAAAATTTTTTATACATATTCTAGTTTGTCCTCAAGAAAAAGGATGAAAGTCACTTTTTCCAAGACTCTTATCAACACTAGTATTAAAATTTTTTAAAACTTTGCTAATGATATAGGCAGGAAAAGAGAATTTCTTGTTTCGATTTGCATTTCTCTGACTATAGTGAAAAGATACATTGTGTTTTCTTGGACTTGTTTTTTACCTACACCTACTAGCTTTCTGACCTGGGGCAAGTTGCTACACTTGGCTTTGCCCAGTTCCCTCGTCTGTAGAATGAGGGTGATGACCTTGCCTGCTCCAGGCGGTCCTGAGGATCGAGGGCGGCACCCCGGGTTTCGTACGCTTAGTAAAGGCCAGCTGTCGTTACTGCTGCCGCTGTTACAACGAGTGCTGCCACCAGGGTTGTTTCTGGACTTCCACTTCTTTATTGAATCCTTTCAGGAAGAGACCGAGCTTACGAAAGAAAATCGTTGTACAGCTCTGTAGGAGAGGGTGTAAATCTAGCTGTGAGTACAGCTAGTGCTGCGGTTCTCAACGGAAGGTGATTTTGTCCCCCAGGGGATATTTGGCAAGACCTAGAGGTATTTTTGGTTGTCGAAACTGGGGTGGAGGGCAGTGCCACTCGCACCTAGTGGGTGGAGGGGAAAATAATGCCAAACATTCCACAACGCACAGGACAGCCCTTCCCCACAACAAAGACTATTCCATCCTCAAATGCCGATGGTTCTGAGGCTGAGAAACCCTGAGCTACAGCAAAGATTCTTCCCATACTGTCTTGTTAGTTCAGACAGAGCACATTGCTTTTTATACGCCGAGACATCATTTGTGCCTTTTATAGATTAAAACGAAATTTTTTTTAATCCCTATATTTCCAGATTCAAATTATGAGATTTCTCTAAGGGCACTTAAGACTGAATTTCTATTTACTTTTATATTTAAATAATTTAAATGCGTGAATTGGTAAGGTGGCTGGGAGGGCACGCATCCCAGCCGCTCCACCTCACACTCTAAGAAATGATGGGGACACAGCAATACAGGTTACATTTTGCTCTGGCTCCCACCTGGCTTGTTTGCCAGCCCTGGCCTTCCCTTATCAAGGTCCCGGGCTTATTCTCACCCTTGGCGTTAACCTAATAAGCCCACAGCACTCACAGCTCAAGAGGGACTGTGTATGTCAGTAGGCCATTGTTTAGGGGTGGGGAGTGTTGGTGATGGTTCTGTTTTTTAATTGAGGTCACATTGGCTAATAACGTTATGTAAGTTTCAGGCGAACAATACTAGTGTGATATCTGTATATCCCGTTGTCCTCTCACCACCCAAAGTCTAGTTTCCTTCGTCATCTTATCTTTGACCCCCTTTACCTGTTTCCCTCTCCCATCCCCTTTCCTTCTGGTAACCTCCATTCTGATGTCTGTATCTGTGAGATTGTTTTGTTTTGTTAGTTTGTTACTTTTTTGTGTTACATTCTATATATGAGCGATGTATGGTCCTGTCCTCCGCCCGACTTATTTCACTTAGCGTGATACCCTCAAGACCTGTGCCTGTTGTCACTAATGGCACTGTTTCATCTTTGTGCGGCTCTTTCACTAGGACATTCCTGGAGGCCAGACATTTGTTCTTCGCCTTGTTTGATTGCAGATCCCTTGAGAACCTGATAGAAAGAATGAAAACTATCCGGGGGGCGGGGGGGTGTAAATGTAGTGTGTGGTTTCAGGGACCCCTCCCCCAAACTCTAGGCCTGAATTTAACATTTAAAGGAATAAACCACGAATGACAAGAGGCGCTGGCAGTGGGCTTGCTCGTTGGGGGTTGGGCGCCTGTCTCATGCCTCTTCAATCAGAAGGGGAGACTGCCGGCTCCTGCGGCCCGATCCAGTAAACGAATGCAAACCCTCAAGGAGCAAGACACAGAGAATCCAGCTTCCACTCCTTCTCCCGTGGGTTTCTTACGTGGCTTTAACCTGCAAGCCAGTTTGGTTTGCTCAGTGTCTGCCAAATCCTGTAACCTTTCGCTATCTTAGAGTGATCTGTGACTGTGCAAGTTCATTTCGATTACGACCTAACACCAGGTGTACCCCAGGAATTCCATCGCAGAAGCTGCACTTGCTGGAGTTGTCCGCCAGCCCTTTCTGTCACCTAACCGTGCCTTCCAGTGCCACTTGACATTTTGTGACTGGCACAGAAAGACGTGCTGGTACGTCGGACAGGAACTGGCATTCAGAAGCAGGATCTCATTAGATTTTGCAGGAGATGTTTCCTGTTCATTTGAGAAACTGGATGTGTTCGAAGGCAGGGGTGGAATAGACAGCCCAAGAGCTTCTATATATTCAGACTCCGGGGCGGTTTGCTTACCGAAAAGCAGGCTGTGCTGCCGGTGAATGAAGCCTTTGCCCTGCCCAGGAAATCCTGGTGGAGGCCAGGCAGCAGGAAGCCCGGCAACACCCCATAGCCATCAGCTGAGAGAAAAACAACAGTCCTGCCCCAGATGCCCTTTTCCCCCTCCCAGAAGATAGTGTTGTCTCGACCTAGGAAAGCTGTACCTTAATGCCCATCTCTCGATCTAACACACATGAAGCCATAGTAATATGACTGTGTTTTTATTTCTTTCCTTAATCAGCCGGTTCCCCAATCTCCCATTTGGTTTCTCTAAATTAAGAAATTAGGCCTTTATACAAGTGGTACATTTTTCAATTTCTTAGAAAGGGTAAAAGGTAGATTTTTATGGGGTAGACAGCAAAATAGGAATGTAAATGCTTGAACTCTGTTAAATGTGTGGTCAGAAAGAAGTGGGCCCAATGTGGCAGGGCTGACAGCGGCCTGATGACCTCCGTTTCCCTGTTGAATGGGCAGGAAGTACAGCCTTTTTACTTAGTGTCCTTAAACATGTTAAAGGACTTCTCTGAGCCTCAGTTTTTTCATCTGTTTTATGGGGATAATAATACCTGCCCCATGGAAATGGATACACAATCGGTGTCACAAATGACAGTCTCCACCCCCACACTGATTAAGCATCAGGCTCAGGGGTCCGTACTGTCTATTTTTATGAATTGTACCTTCTGCTTCCCTATTGAAAATCAGAACATTTATTTACCTCTTTTCTCCTATCGTATATCAAATACTTGTGAAGGTTACGAAGCACTGATCATTTCCCTGTGGTACTGAGAGGAAGTGGGTTATCTGAGTAAATGCCATGTCCATTTCCATACTTCCCAGCCAGGCATGCAGTTTTGATAAACTGCTTCCCAAGTTCCGAGAGATTAACCTGGTTTAGGCCTAAAAGAAACCAAATGATTGAATTTTGATGGAAGTGGAACAGAGGCCCACAGTGTTGTCCCAGGAGCTGGAGAGGTTCCTGGCATCTGCTTGTGGCCATGGACAAGTTCAATGTCACCATATCACTGCAGAATGGTGGAAAGTTGGCTTTCCTGACCGTCTTGCCTGCCCGTGGTATGCTGATCAGTTAAGATACCAACATTCCTTGTTCGCAGCCCATGGTTTTATTTCTGTGCACCCAGGGCATGTGAACTCAGTATTTGGGCATGGGGGAAGGTGCAGAGTGGAGGCAGTGATGGCTGCCAGCCCTCTGTCACCACCTTCTCTACTAGAGTGACATGCATTGTATCTTTCCACTGAAAAGACTTGCTTTTAGCACCTGAGAGTGAGTGGCCTTGTAAGCATTGCCTGTAATTTTCTGCCTTAAATTCTCATTGTGTTCATGAACACACTGGTTTAGAAATCACTTGGCTAGCAGCCGAGGGTCAGGACGGTGCCCACAGCGTCTCTGGGAGCCCTGCAGAGCTGTGCGTTTCCTGAGTCGGCCTTTGCCTCGTGTCCCTTGCCTATCCTGGGCTAAGAGCAGCTCTTGGCTACATTTGATTGTGTTTGGATTGTGATTCAAAATTGGAACAGTGCTTTCATTTGTGTGTTTTTTAATCCAGAAATACAGTACAAACTCCTAACTTCTGAAAATATTACCCATCCCAGTTATCCAAAGCAGTTTCATAAGTCACAGAGTCCTATTTCTGTGGAATGTTCCTGATTTGGCAGGTTGCAAAGCCTAGGGTTATTTTAACATTGCTGAAAAAGAAGTACTCCTTAGATATCCTCTTTGAGGACACAGCCTTTCTTTGCTAGGCCTCGGGATTCATGCCCCTAGAATTCACTGGTGATTTCAGGCAGTGAGCTCCAGAGAGTAACCCAAAGTACATCTTTGTTCTTTTTGTAGACTTACCTCAACTAGTTTTGGAGGGAGGTCCCCACTTTGGTATATGGATGATAGTTATGACACTTGTGATAAAGGCATTAGTCACCTTTTTCTTTTAAAAAGTAGCTAGAAGGGTATGAAGTGAAACGTAAAAGTTCTGGGTCTCCATAGTGCTTTTCCCTATATTCTTTTTTTTTTTTTTTTTTTAGTATATTTTTTATTGATTTCAGAGAGAGGAGAGAGGGAGAGATAGAAACGTCAACGGTGAGAAAGAGTCATTGATCAGCTGCCTCCTGCACCCCCCTGATTGGGGATCGAGCCCGCAACCTGGGCATGTGCCGTGACCCCAGAGTCGAACCGTGATCTCCTGAATCCTAGGTCGGTGCTCAGCCGCTGAACCACGGCAGCTGGGCAATTCTTATTTATTGCCCTGGCTGGGTGGCTCAGTTGGTTGGAGCGTTGTCCTCTGCACCAGAGGTGGCGGCTTCAATCCCCTGTTGGGCATGTACGGGAGGCAAACGATCGATGTTTCTCTCTCACATTGATTTTTCTCTTTCTCTCTCCCTTCCTCTCTCTCTAAAAATCAATAAAAACATGTTCTCAGGTGGGGATTAAATATTAGATAATATTTATGATGAAGCCTAATGATTAAGTAACAAAAGGTTTTCTTTAAAATGTGCAAGAAATATTTACACGTGGTGGAAGTGTTATAAAAGTCAGTTTAAGTTAGGTTAATCTTGTTATTTGCTAAGAATTAATGAATGGTAAAATATGAGTTTTAGAGCATCAGATTTATATACCATGAAGGAATTTACGGGGGTGGCGTTTTTAATGAGTTGCCATAGCCGCAGATACAGAGCTGTGGCACATACATCATTAGAATGTACTTCCAGAGGTGGAACTAAAAAGAATAATTTCTCATAAGAGGAGGTGAGAAATGTTGAGGGTGGATTTTTCTTTCTAAAACTGTTCGTAAGTGATTAAATGACAGCTTTTAAAAAGTCACTAAAGAACTAGATTCCAACTAAACAGTAGAAAGTATCTAAACGTACATGTTTGCACAAAATCAGACAACTCATTTTAATTCCATGAAATGAATAATTACTGTTTAGAGTAAATCTTGATAGCGTTACTATATGTGGCTCTCTTTAAATAGATCCATACAATTAGATTCATTTGCTCTGAGTACACAGCTAAATCTCTGTTTCCCTTTATGGGCACATCCCTGTAGCCATGTGTCTGATTAGCAGCATCCGTGTAGGAAAAAGCTGTCTGCCTCCCCCTGGCCAGTGTGGCTTAGTTGGTTGAGCACTGTCCCATGCACCCAGAGGTCGCTGGTTCAATTCCTGGTCAGTGCACATGTCCAGGTTGCTGGCTCGATCCCCAGTAGGGAGCATGCAGGAGGCAGCCGATCAGTGTTTCTCTTTCATTGATGTTTCTCTCTCTGTCCTTCCCTCTTCCTCTTTCTCTCTAAGCTCAATAAAAGCATAATTTAAAAAAAAATTTTTTTTAAAAGGCTGTCTGTCTCACATAAGGTGGGCTCCAGTGTCACAGCCCAGCTCACTCCTGAGGGGACTGCCATCCTACCACCAAAAATGGCCCAAAGCAGTTGGCCCCGGCAGCACCTGCTCCAGCCCAGGACAAGTTTTCTTCTAACTCCTTTTATCTTATATAACAATTGCCCCCACCCTTCCTCATTTGTGTAGATGACTTGAGTATTTACCCTACCAGCGGTTCTCAACCAGGGATGAATTTGTCCCCTATGGGACATCTGACAATGTTGGAGACATTTTTGACTGTCACAGCTGTGGATATGCTATTGGCACCAAGGAGGCAGAGGCCAGGCATGCCACTAAGCATCCTACAATGCACAGAACAGCCCCTCTTTGCCCTGTGCCAATTTCTGGAGCTCTTTCTCTGTGTTGCCTCCTCACTCCAGGGCCCTGCCTCGCAAATTCCAGGCACCTCCAGCTCCAGTCTCTGTCTCCTTGGTGAGGAGGCAGCTGTGCTCTGCTTGGATTCCCCCTCCTTGCCCTGTGGGCCAGAAAGTACCTCTAGGCAGAAAGTTGGGCCAATCATAGACATCTTACTCTTTCTCTTCTCCCGGAGATCAAAGTCCTATACCACCTGTGTCCAATATCTGTTCCATACATTTTGCCCGGTTTTCTAGTTGTTCATAACAGAAGGGCCAGTCTGGCACCAGTTACTTTGTCATTGCCAAGAGGCTATTTACTCAGATTTTTTCCCCTCAATATTTTTTTGTAGTAAGTAAAGGCAGGGATCCTGTCCCCACTTTATAGGTTAGATGACAGAGTTTCCAAGAGTGTGTAAGAGGCTTGAAATCACAAAGTGAGTTGGTAGGATGCCAGATCACATCATCTGGCCCTTGCCTCATTAAACCAGATCCCACCTGCAGACCTCAGCACACCAGTGGGTGTTACTGGTGACCACTGGCAAAGACAAAAGCAGTGGAGCGAAAGAGAAGACAGTAGAAATGGTGGTAGAAGAAGGGCTAGGGGAAAGCTCTATAGCTGGGAGAGGAATTTGGGACCCCAAGAGTTGCATCAGAGCCTGTGATGCATTATCTTCATTCTCAACCTAAGGAGAAATGATTATCCTTATTTTACAGGTCAGGAAACTGAGGCTCCAAGAGGCAAAGCTACCTGCCCAGAGAAATAGCTCATATGCAGCAGTGCTGAGATCTGACCTAGATCTGCACAGAGCTTATGCTCTTTCATTATGGTTTCCCATCAGGGGTTGCCTCTTCCTGGCTCATTTTTGTTGACTTGCCTAATATTTTCCCCATCTCATTCCACCCCTTCAGGGGCACCATTTATTTTCTTCTGACTTTAAAACCAATACATGCTAATTGTAGGGGAATTTGAAAATACAGAACATTAGAAGGAAAAAAATCACCTATACTCTTACCCCTATGTGTTATTTTCAGTCCCAAACTTTGCTTATTAACTGTAATGCTCACCTTTATAACTGCTTTGCCTTCATCACATGTAAGTACTCAGTGAATGCTTATTAATTTCAGGCACCATAGGAACTACATAGAATATTTAAAACATCACATAACTGACTAAGACAGTTACACCTTTGTGTTTATGCCTAAAGAACTACTGGATTCCAGTGGATACACAATGAGGACTCGATAGTCTTTCTAAGAGCATCAGGCATATACCAAGTAAAGTTTCATGGCCCTTACAGCTCCTTGCACCATTGCTATATCCATAGGCGCTCAACAGATACCCTTTGATTGACTGAGAGACCTTCAGAGATGGAAAGTAAATCCAATGCATTTTCAAATATTCCCTGAGCACCTACTATGTGCCAGGCACTGTGCTAGCTCCTGGGATGAGGTGTGAGCTAGATGTGGTCTCTGCCCTTTTGGAATTGACCATCAGTGATAGAAAACCCTAGAAACTGGCCTCTGAAATGCTCAAATTAGAAGACATTCTCCCTCAGTGATTTCTTTTTTTTAATCCTCACTAGAGGATACTTTTTCCATTTCGTTTTCAGAGAGTGGAAGGGAGAGAGAGAGAGAGAAACATCGATGTGAGAGACACATTGATTGGTTGCCTCCCACACCCACCCCTACCAGAGCCAGGGATGGAGCCTGCAACCGAGGTACGTGCCCTTGGCTGGAATCGAACCTGGGGCCCTTCGGTCCGCGGGCCAACACTCCAACCATCGAGCCAAACCGGCCAGGGCCCGCAGTGATATTTTTATCATTAGGAGGTTTAAAAAGAATAGTTGTGAAAGCCCAGGTAGTGTTCCTAAAATAAAGAAGGGAAAAATGATACTTGAGGCTGATGTTAGACGATAGCTTGGCCAGCTGCCTTGCTCTCACGGGGAAAGGTTTTATCTGTCTCCTTTGGTCTCGTCTTCTTTTCATCTCCAGGTTTGATGTCTAGGCTTTAGCTTGGGCCTTTGATTTACAGTGTTCTGGAGAAAGAGGCCATGGATGACAAAGCCAGCCAGGCCGTACCTAAGAGCCTGACGTGTTGTCCTAGATCCAGACACAGAGGATTTCAGCAGATTGCGCAGGGAGAACCTGCTGAGAAGGCAGCTCCCCCACAGCCCTGTAAAATAAAGAGTTTCCCAATTCTTCTTTGAAATACACAGTTTGCCTGGGTATTAAATGTCATGACAGCAATCTGTAGTCCTTTGAAAAACCTTCTACCACCTCAGTTTAATCAACTGAGAAAATAAGAGTATGGATCCAGCAATTATAAATATATTAAATAAAGGACTTTAAAATTATGTGGAAGTCTGTGACCAACATTTTTTAAACTTTAAAATATAGTTTGGTAAACACTTTGTTATAACATCCTGGATATTGAGGGATAGTGAGCTTAGTTATCTAGTGGGAGTAATAACAAATTACCCTAAAACTTAGTGGCTTAAAACAACAAACATTCATTATCTTATAGTTTCCGGGGGTCAGAAATCTGGGAGTGGCTTAGCTGGCAGGCTGTGTCTCAGGGTCTCTTATGAGGTTGCCGTCAAGCCAAAGCCTTGACTGGAGCTACCAGATCTGCTTCCAAGAAGGTTCACTCGGTGACTCTTGGCTGGAATCTTCAGTTTGCGACATGGGCCTCTCCACAGGGCTGCTGTGTGTCCTCAGGATGAGGCAGCTGACTTTCCTCAGAGTGAGTCATGAGCCTGGTAACATTCACTCATCCCACAGGGATTGACGCCCCCGTATGATATCCATAAATGTTGTTATTCTGTATTTCTATCCAGGAAGGGAATTTCTCCTATATCATTGGTTCGTTTGTGTTTTTTTTATAAATAAGAAATTGAATTCTATTGCATGAAAAGGGTACAAATGTACATTTGTTAATCAAGATGTATATATATTTCTTAACACAAAAGAAATATATATATTTCTTTTGCTTTGCAACTTGCACCTAAGATACTGGTCCATGTAGCTGGTTCATTAGTTGCAATGAGGTTGCATTTTTAAGGGGAAAATGTACCCATGGAACAATTTTATGACAAAACATCCTATTTTCTACAATGTAGATTGGAGTTTGAGTCTTCCCAATTTCATTTGAAGATCCTAGCATTTAGATTGCCTTTCCAAATTCTAATGTTCAGATTGAATTTTTTAAATCTAAAGTTGTGGAGCAATTACATACTGTGGTCCATATACATACCTTGGCTTTTACAGTCATCGGAGGCCTTAGCTTCCTTTTAGAAACCACTGGATGGCTTAGTGTGTTGTAAACGGGGATTAAGTTCCCTTGGTCAGGTCTTTAAGGATAATTTCAACACAGCTGCAGAAATTATAGTCGGAGAGGCTTGTGAAATGAAAGAATTTACAATACTGATGGATCCTAGTGGAGGGAGGCACATGGGAGGAGCTCCCAGGCAGCAGACTCCACCAAGCAAGAGGGGAGTCGAGAGAGTACCCGTGGGCAGGTGCCTCTGTTGGGGTCAGGTACAATCCCCACACAAGCCAAAGGCCTGCAGGAATTTTATTGGTGTATTTGAATGTCACTTGGTCACAGGGGAGGGCGAGAAGAGGAATGAACGATAGCAGGGACGAGCCTTATGACACTGGTG
Source organism: Miniopterus schreibersii (assembly GCF_964146895.1). Lineage (NCBI taxonomy): Eukaryota > Metazoa > Chordata > Mammalia > Chiroptera > Miniopteridae > Miniopterus > Miniopterus schreibersii. The sequence continues at coordinate 66,083,589 of NC_138110.1, forward strand.
CACCTGGTCACCTGGCAGGTGCTCGAAGCCTTGTTTATGGGGATGTTGAGGCATCAGGAAAATATAAAGTCTTCAAAATTGACAGTACGCTTAGCTAAACCATGTCTCTTTCAAAATACTTTATGAGATCACTTGTGTTATACCCAAAGAGAGGAAGTACTCTTTTTTTTCGTAATCCTCACTTGGGGATATGTTTATTTATTTTTAATTTATTTTTAAATTTTTTTTAGAGAGCGAGGAAGGGGGAGAGAGAGAGAACTATTGATGTGAGAGAGTAACATCGATCAGTTACTTTCCATACGCAGCCTGACCAGCGATCAAACCTGCAATCTAGGTATGTGCCCTGACTGGGAATCGAACCCACAACCTTTTTTCTTGCTGTCCTGGACAATGCTCCAACTAACCTAGTCACCCGGCCTGGGCGAGGGTGTACTCTTTTAAAACAAATAGCAGTTTGAACCTGAAAGGCTATTCATTCACACTAGTGTCAGCTTTTCCTTGGCTCCTGTCAATACAGGCGCATGGAACATCACTGACTGACAGGTGTCACCTGCCGGCTGCCCTGTCTTGCACGGAAGAGAGGGGTGTACATATGATCGTGGCAGCCTGCCTTTGGTGTTGAGTGAACAACCGTAGAAGTGGGCCGTTTTCCGTGGTCCATCCTTAACTGTACGTGGGCCGCTGCCTGAGATGTGAACAGAACAAGGCGGAGGCTGGTCCACGCCGTCAGCAGCTATTATCGAGCACCTGCCGTGCGCCTGCGGGCCCCAGCCGCCCTCCTGGAGCTGGGTACGGCTCCCGCATTACAACCCTGCTGGGCCGCAGGCCCGCAGCCCGCAGTGCAAACGGGGAATACACGAGCCTGACTAGGGAGCATCCCCCCCAAGGAAAGAAAGTGATTGCTGTGGAAGTTATTCCTGATGTTAATGGGAACGTGTTGGCGTGGCTCTGCCGGCCATGGGAAGACAACCCGAGTTAATATAGTGAGATGCCATTTAAAATAAGTCACAGCAGTGGAGGTGCTGTGCTGCTGTTAAATGCCTCGAGCACTCATTTTCCAGGGCACTGCTGTTTTTATCATCTTATCTGCTGCAAGAGGCCTGGTTATTATGCCTCTGACCATGTGGGAAGCACAGTTTGCATTTTCTGGACCAGCGTGGGTCGTGATGTGGGCACTATTGGAGGGAGCCCTGGGCCTGGCGGAAGGACGTGGCTGCCCGCAGAGCCAGCTGGCGCCAAGGGCTTTTCTTTACCGTCAGTGGATATGAACTTTGCTGCAGGTTATATTTCTGTGCTATTCCAGTTTTGCTTTTGCTTTATCCTTTGTTGATCAGGGATCAAGCCATTTAGTATTTTTAGATGGTAACAAAATAAAATGTAATATCTAAGCTCCTACAGGAAAAGTCATCTAGTTTTAGACTCTCCGTAACCACAGTCCTCCTTTTCCCATATTGAAATAACGATTTTATGATATGTTTTAGATAATACGAGGTTTCGTAGGAATATACTTACGGTTTTATAGCAGACCTGACTAATTTATTTGGGACAGTCTTTTTTTTTTTTTAAAGGATTTCTGCCGTTCTGATATCTGGACAAAGTTCTGCACTGTCACTGAGGCAGAGTTTGTATAAGGCAACTCGATTTTCTCCAAGTAGTCCTGCTTCAGCAATCAACACACATGGCTTCCCCAAGAGGTGTCATCATCAGTGCCTTGCCACCTGCAAGATCTTGAATTCTGAAGGCCCCTTTTCTGCCCCAGCCAGAGGGTCAGTCTAGCACAGGAGCTGAGAACATGACTCTGGTACTAGACTTCCCTGGGTTTGAGTCTGAGCTTCACCACTTACTAGTTTGGGGCCTTGAGCAAGTCTCTCTATCTCTCTGTGTCTGTTTCCTCATCTGTTAAATGGGCTGCCTCATAAGGAAGCTGGAAAAGTTAAATGATTTATGTTAAGGCCTGTGGATAGTGCCTGGCACATGGTAGGTTTCACATAAATGCTGTGGTCTGTGGCTAGTCTGTCATTCCACCTCCCCCATTACCCTTCTCTTCATTGACCTCCCACCCGCCAGCCCCTTCCTTCTCCCACACGCATCTCCCTCTCTGCATTTGCGTCTAATGCCTTCATCAGCGCCCCTGGTTTCCTTGCTGCACGACTGTATCAGTTCAGGTCCTGGTGGGGAACAGATAACACAGTCCAACCAGGTACTTTGAGGAAAGCTTTATAATGAGAATATGCACAGAGACCTAAGCAGCTGGGAGGAAACCACACGGAAGCATAGGACCTGGGCCTAGAAATCCCTAGAGAGCACACTCACAGGAGCTGTGCTGAGTGGGCTGCCTGGCCGGAGCCGGAGCTGTGAGCTTGTGGAGGGATGCAGCCACCATATGGCAACCTCCCAGGGAAGTAAATAGGCCAACTGCACCTTTCTCCCCCTTGCATCTCCTGCCAGGCCTCCCTGTGGTTCCCAACTCCAAGACAGAGGGCCCGGGCACCCATCCATACAGGCCCTCCTGTCTCTGCCCTCATACCTGCTCCTCTGGTCTCCTCCCCGCCACTCAGCCAGCTGGCAGGCCGCTCACCCGGCACGCCATCACCTTTGCACCTCTTTTCAGCTTTTCATGACCATTCCCTTTCCCAGGAGTTCCCTTCCCTCCTTCTCGGCCTAGAGAAGTGTTACGTATTCATACGATCCAGCCCCAAATACCCTTGCTTGCTGCAGTCTTCCCTACCTCCTGTCAGGCTCCCTTACAGCTGACTCTACATGTACTTCATTAGGGTGCATTTCGTGTTGTGGTCTGGGGCTTGTTTGTGGGACTGCTTCCTCTGCAGACCAGGCCGGCCACGGCTGAGGACAGACCACACCACGCTCATCTCGGCATTCTTTTTTATGTATGTATTTATCTTTAAGACAGAAGAGATGATGTATTGTACACATTACATTCAGCGGCCACTGTCACCTCGGCCTTCTTTTGTGGCACCTCCAAGTGGCTGAAATAAAAACGAGTGCTCAAAACTAATTAGTTGTATCAAAATGACTAATGGAAAGGTATGACAAATATCACTTATCTGGCTAAAGATGGTGTTAGTTATGACAGTGGACTCAGCATATCTAACACCGGCTGACCATACCGCATGCTGCACATAACCAGGTCACTCCCTGACACCCCACTCTCTCACCCAGACTGACTTGCTGCCATATTCTCTGGGTGGGGGCCCCAATGTGTGACTCATTAGAATTTATCTGTGTAGTTTTTATTTCTCATTTTGCCTTCTCTTCTACATCTTTAGCTCCATGAGAACAGGGACTGTGTCTGTGATATTCATCACAGGGTCCCCACACCTCAGAACAGTGTATGGCACCTTATAGATCCTTCAGAGATATCTGTTGAATGAATAAGTATATTGGTCACAATACTATGGGACATGTCATAACCTCAGGAGGCCAGCAGAGAGGGGGTTCTAGGTGTCATGGAAGGACCATGAAGTTCCTTTCCATGCCCCTTGAATCATTCATCACTGCTCAGAGTCATTTATCTATCATCTGTCATCTATCTATCATCTATCTATCATCTATTTTTGTGTGTGCTGATCCTCACCCAAGGATATTTTTTCCATTGCTTTGAAGAGAGACTGGAAGGGACGGAGGGATGGAAGGAGGGAGAGAATGAGAAAGAGAGAGACACACATCAATGTGAGAGAGACCCATCTATTGGTTGCCTCCTGCACGCTCCCTGACCAGGGCTGAGGATTGGACCTGCAACCTAGGTATGTGCCCTTGACGGGGAATTGACCCCGTGCCCCTTCAGTGTGTGGGCCGATGCTCTAACCACTGAGCCCACTGGCTGGTGCAGGAGTCATTCCTTTATGACCCCCACTTGCCCATCATCAGAGCAGCCGCCCTTTCCTCTTGCATAGGAGCAGATCTTGTACCAAGAACAAACTCCCTTTTTAATCACCACAGGGAATATAATATTTGGGGAATTCTTTTTCTGAAATTATTCTGTTTCTCATTTCTCTTTCCCAAATGGTTCCAAGCAAAATATATTTGATTGCTATTTGGACCATTTCAAACCTATTCAGTAATTTTGAAAATGTGTAATAGGCATTGGTCTTATAATTGAAAGTTGGCATCATTTTATACTATTCACTATTGTGATAATCTAATCAGATTTTATTATGAATAAAGGACTTCAGGGAGTTCTTTTAAAGGTCACAAATGATGTTTAATATCCTCAAAAAAGATTTTACTTTTTAGAAACAGGAAGTAGCAACACAGCCTGGGAGCCTTAATTTATTTAAGCCCTACCATTGCTCAGTCATCTTTTCATCTACTATTTTTCTGAGATTTAATATTCGAGGGGGAAAAAATCTGTTCTGGAAAGGAAATTAAACTTGGGGTTTGAGATAACAAGGCTCCTATGAAACTTATATAATAAAGATATTAGAAAAAGATCCTGACCAAAAAAAAACCAAAACAGCCCAAACAACAAAAAGCAATTAATTTGGAGGGACTAAGTAGGCTTGTCTAAAGTGAAAACATTGAAATTGGACAGATGGGCGTCATAGACTTGGGAATATTAACTCCGGGCTCATGTTGTAACAGGTTTCCACTGATGCATCTGTTGCAAGCTAATTGCCTCTTTCTGTCTGATAACCTAAGTTTAAGTTTGGAGGTTTTGCAATAGAAGCAATTAAAAGCTCAACACTGTCATATTTTTCACTAATTTACCAGTGAGGGGCTGAATTTATACGGGTAATATGATTTATTTTGAAGATAATTATAATTATGTGTGTTTTACTAGACAGCTTGTCCTTTGTAATATAATTTGCCTTTAACTACAATATAATTTCTCCTGCCCTTCTGGTTCACGGCCTTTTCTTTAGGGAAAAAACCCCAAGCATAGGCAATATCTCTGAAGAAAATATATTTAAGGTAGATGAGAATGGAATGGTCCGGGGGCTCTCAATCTGGGTAGGGGACAGCCAGCTCTACCTGGGAAACTGAGGAGGCCTCCCCGAGGCGGGTCACGGGCACAGGGGCCCCGAGGAGCAGCGGGGTTCCCGGGTAGAAAAAGCTGGGAAGGGGAGAGAGTCAAGAACGGGTTTGGTGGCGTGCAAATGGCATGGCTGTTGGCAGGGTGCTAGTGGCGGGGCACAGATGGTGTTTAAAGTCAGCTCTGAGTCGCTCCGAAGCGACAGAAATTCAAGGAGGATTTGGAAAGCCTCCAGCAAGTCAGTTGACCTCCTGATGTCGCAGGAACCCTTCCCTGTCTGGCTCATACATGGAAGCTCTCTGTAAACTGTGTCACGCAGCAAAAGCTGCAGAATAATTTCAAGTAAAGAAAAATGCTTCTTACGCCGTAGCCTGCGGGCCAGAGGGCTTCCTCTCACCCTCTGACGGGTTTTACCAGCGAGTCGCCCCGCTGCCCAGCTTTGGCAAAGCCCCAGTGCTGTGGGTCCTCAGTTCTCGCCCCGTCTCCAGAAATGACCGAATGAAGGTTAAATACAGCTTCCCAAGCAGGGCCGGGAGGCTCCAGCTTCTGAGTGCGACAGAGCTTGAGATGGGGACTCTTGCTGTCTGGTTTTTTTCTTGTTGCCTTGGCAACTAGTTTTCCTTTTCAAGCTTTTGCCTTTTGTCCACCCGTGAGCTGCTGCCTTTTGATTTAGCTCAGAAGCGTGTACAGATCTATATCTCATTCAGAGAGTGTCTGGCGTCAGTGTTTATGTTTATAGGTTTTTTATGTTTCAGACTCTTCACGAGGTTGAACAGGGCTAGATAATTGCACGTAATTATTAGCCCACCTGATTCACAGAACAAAGGCAAGTGATAGCGATTTTTTTTTGGTCTGATGTAAAATAGTGTAGAAATGATTCAGATTCAGTTTTTAAAAATTGTTTTATTTGGGGAAAGGGCTTGTTAAAAGAGGCAGCTGTAAAATACAAAGACCTCTGTCACAATGACTTGTTTCTTCTTAAAGTGAAAGAATGGGTGAGATCCAAGGAATCAGAGAGGTAGGTGAACCACACAGGGGCCTCTCCAAGCTATTTTCAGGAGATAGAGCGACAAAACACCACTCTGAAAGTCCCCATCAAGGAATTCTTCTAACAGCCGGTCTCCTGGATGCACCTCTCCCCCGTTTAGTGGGAAAGCAGGACTTGTTACTGCAGACCAGCGACCCCCCTACAAGAGCCACCTTAGAGCAGAGCTCTATTCAGATTCACTTTTATAAAATATGTCTAAATATTTTAATATTTGGCTTTTTACTGTCTCTCACAAGTTCTATGTGGAAATTGGTTCCATAAATTATACACGCTCGGGGTTCCTTCTGTCTCCGCCCTGCTTACTCTGCTGCAGCCACAGGGGCCTCCTGGCTGGTCCTCATGCTCACTAAATCCGTTCCCATCTCCCTGGATAGGTGTTGACGTAAATAAGACTGACTCCAACTTTGTACCTCCTTGGTTTCTTTTCTGTTTAAGTTTGCATGCTGTGAACTCTGACTAATCTAACAATTCCCAGCAAGCATACCAGAGCCTTACCGTTAATGATTAGCTGTGTGCTGTAAGCTTAGCGGTGTCGCCATAGAGACTCCTGTCAGCAACCGCCAACACGGCACAGCAACTGAGATAAATATCAAACTAGGTGTTAGAGTCAATTGTAAGCAATTATCCATCCCAAGACCACCAGGAGGTATGGTTCGTGGCTCACTGCATTCTTTGTCTCTTTGTCTTGTGGGTCACTTAGTACGTCAGCTATACTACGAAACATTCAGCAGAGATTAGCTGCTCACGTTCAGACTGCAGGGTCGCTGCCCCCTCCAGTCCTACCCCTCGTAAGTAACTTACCCTACAATAAATTCAGCTATAATTGTGGGGTTGCCTGCATCATTTTTCAGTCTTAAGATTCCTCCCCTGCGCCTTCACTCCACTGTCAGGCACTCAGGGACTGTGCATTTGCCATGTCCTCTCTCTGGAACCTGGCTGCCCGGAGATTTGCATCTCTCTTCCCCTTGTTGCTTTCAGGGCTCCAGTTAAATGCCACCTCCTCAAAGAGGACCTTCTGGACTTTCCTGTCTAAAACAGCATCCTTGTCATCATTCCCTGGCCAGTTCAGAGATGAGAGAAGCCATCTCTGGAAAATCTGAATGATTATCAGTCACCCTATAGGAAGTCCACCAGCCCTACTCCTGGCAAGAGCTTCCAAATTAGCTTTTTTTTTTTTTTTTAATGTTTTTATTGATTTTAGAGAGAGAGGAAAGGGAAGGGGGGAGAGAGAGAGAGAAACATCGATGTGAGAAAGAAACATCAATCGGTTGACCAGGGCCCAACTTATTTTTTTAATGCCTCACCCTTAAATTATGAACTCACAGCCAATGATCACCAGATATTTGTGGAAATCCTACAAATCAGAAAATATAGAGACCAAGACTAATAAAAGCTAAAGAATCAGAGATAGAGCAGAAGAAATCTACCAAAAGCCACCACCACTACCACAAACAAAACAGAAAATGGGATAGAAGAAATCATCGTTGAAATAATACAAGAAATTTAATAGAGTAACAGAGGGGAGACTGAGCCCAACAGCTGTGAAGCAGGCCTGGAAAGCAACCTGGAGTAAGAGGCAGGGGAGCTCTCAGAGGGAGACGACCAGGATGGCTGGGGAATTGAGAAAGTATCCTGTCATTTTGACATGTAGAAAATTATACTGAGATGCTCTTGGAGGGTGTGGATACAGTTAAAGATAGTGATAAAGCAAAGCAAGCAGAAATAACTGTTAATCACAGAAACAATAATATTGTATAATAAAGGAACCATATTCTTAGTATGTTTAGCAGTGATCAACTTTATATAGTTATAATAATATAAACACTGAATATTGATTTAATGAAATCGATGTAACTGGAGAATGGGGGAAGGTACATGTGCATATGTGAGGCCTATGGATATCAACATATAATGTCTAAAATTGATAAATTATCCTATGTGATTATATTAATTAGACATATAAGATTTTAAAAAGCAGCCAGGACAGGCGTGGCTCAGCAGTTGAGCATTGACCTAGGATCCCAGAGATTGAGATTCGATTCCCTGTCAGGGCACAGGCCCAGGTTGTGGGATCGATCCCCAGTTGGGGCGTGCAGGAGGCAGCCCATCAATGACTCTCCCATCGTTGAATTGATGTTTCTCTCTCTCTCTCCCCCTCCTTCCCTCTCTCTGAAATCAATAAAGATATATTTTTTAAAAAAAAGATTTTAAAAACCAGAAGGAACGGCAAGTTGAAATGTAGACTTAGAAATGGGAAGGAGGGTGGAGGAGGCAGGGACCCACTGTTCACTGTAAAACTTTTAGCCTCATCTGACTTTTAAAAGCTATGAGAATATATTACTTTGATAAACAAAAATTAGGAATTAAAATTTAAGTGTTCGGTAGCCCTTCTGTGCACATGTCACTGATACAATTTGATGTACATTTGATTAATATGACACGTAGTCCAGCATATGACTGATGTCCTTGGCTGGCAGGCTCATTTGTTTAACCAAATCCATTTTCACTTGCACACGGAGTAATTAAGTCAGACTCCTTTTGTCGGAAGTCATGCTGAAGGCATTTATCATTTCCTTCTACACCATGGAAATAGATTGGACTATGGCTCCTGGTTGCTGAAACTGTATACTCATTAAAAATGGAGAGATGTATGCGATACTAAATTGAGCTTTTTAATTACTTTAGATTTAATGATGTACCTTTGCCATGTACTTAATCTTCAGCAAATATTTACCCTTCCCAAACTGGCAGATTTGCAATTCATAGCTTGTCATGTCAAATGAAGCTTGTTCTCCTTCCCTGGCCTCCAGAAAGAGCTCTGTTCAAATTTGTGGTCTTTTTAAAAATAGCTGACACACTCTTTTGTGGGGAACTTTTAACATTTCCATCCTATGATTTGGCACTGACCCTTCTCACTCATACCAACCTTAGTCTGTACTCATTGACATTTTTATTTCAGATACAGTTAATGTTTTTATTCTGTTATCTGGGTCATTCTCATAGAGATGGGTGGGTGGATAAATGGAGACAGATAGATACATAGATAGACTGACTGACTGACAGACCAAAGTATACTAAGCGTGTGTGAACTACAGTTTCAGATACCAGAGGATACACGCAAGCTTTAGTTTCAAGGTTTCCAGGCCATTAGCGCTGTTGTGTAATGGTCAGCTTCCCAAGCAGAGGCTACTAACCATCATTCTAATGCATCTCACACAGTTTCCCAAACTTTTCAATGAAAGTAGAATCAGGAAGATGGTCCACTAGAAAGTCTTAAAATAACTTCAAGGCAGTTTTAAATATCCTTTTAACTTGTGCAATGGAAGTAATGTGAGGAGCTGGAGCGGGAGGGAGGTGGCTATGGAAGCTGGGGACGGATGGATGTCTTCAGTGAGTACTTCGTGATCGAGTCTTTTTTGATCCCCCATCACCCAAAACACTTGCAAACAGTTTCTAGACCAAAAATAAAATGATCAGGTAAGTTAATGGTACCTTTTTGAATTTTGAAGATGAGAAACTATGAGATGAGACTTAAAATTCTAGAGGTGACGTCAGGATTAGTGAGAGCAATGAGTTGGAAGTTGCTCTTTGTGAGCACAAAAACTTGGACGTCAGGACTGCAGGCCTCACACCCCTGAGCTTGCCCGGGCGCTGTATTAATACTCTCTACTATGCCTTATGAGTCCTCGGGGCATGTACTTCTCGAATTTGAATCCCGACCCTGGCACTTACTAGCGGTGTGTCTTTTACCAAGTTCTTAATCTCTGTGCCTCAGTTTCATTATCTGTGAGTTTATCGATTAGCCCACTCGATGCCTATTCCAACTTCCTCCTACCATGATTTCTTTTCTTACAGAGGGTGGAAATTTCCATTTCCAGAATCTCTTGCACAGCTAGTGTTCTGGATGTAAGTTAGACCTGCTAATCAAATGCATTCCCATAAACCTTTGAATTTAGACCTAGAGTATGTAGGAAGAGAGAAATGGGGCCTGCTCCATTCACTTTTAGCTGGTGTGTTAATTTGGAGGCAGCATGGCTCTGGAACTGTCCACTGCAGCGACAGCTTCCTGATCAGCAGGCAGCTTCCCGATTGGGAAGCGTCTGGACTGGAGCAGAAACTGTGTTACTTCGGTGCAGCATGTGTAGCAGCAGCTTCTTAATTCTTTGGGCTCCTAATAGTGATAGAGCCCCTTTGGCTGTTTAGGTCTGTTCATTGATTTGAGTAGCAATTCCTTAAAACTCAGCCTAGAATGTTTCTGCAGCCCTCCCAACAATGGTATGAACGGTTTCATACTTGATACCTCTCTCTTTTGCTTAAAGTAGCCAAAATGATTTATGTTGGCTGCAACTAAAGGCCATGAACAGTCAACTTACCTCATAGAGTTATTGTGAAGCTTAATAAGATAAGGCTTTTATAGTACTTACAACATTACCTGGCATGCTTTTTAAAAAATATATTTTTAGGGCTTTTTCTGGCCTGAATCAGTGGTACTCTTACAACCATGAGTAACATAGATATTTATTAGTTTGTTGATTTGATCATTCATTTATTCACCCATTAATTAAAACAGATATTTGCTGAATGTTCTAATCAAGACATGTTCTAGTTGCCTTAGGGTAGTGGTTACCAACCTAACTGAAACTGGAACCCTCTGGAATCTTTTTGTAAAAACTTAATTTCTGTGCCACATCCAAGACTTATTGAAGACAGGAAGTGTGTATATGTGTGTAGATATTTTTAAAATTGAGATACAATTTTCATACAAAGTACACAAATCTTACGTGTTACAGCTTGGCAGATTATATGTACATACCCGACTAACTACTGCTCATATCAAGATACAGAAAAACAGAAATGTACGTGAAAGATTTATGGTGTGCGTGGGTTTTGGGGGGGGTCCTTTTAGAAGCTAAAGTTACAAATGTATTTGAGGTTTTGCCACTCAGAGGTCAAAAAATTTAGTCATCTGGAATAACCAGTATAATTAGGTCATCTTTCTCTTTTTTCTTCTTCACGGTACCCTACAAATTTGTATTCCTTTCTAGGCTTATGCAGTAAGACCGTTTTATTTATATGTGAAATGAAATGAATTTAAGGGAAGATCTTATGTAACAGAAAATTCCAAAATATCAATAACGTAGTAAATGTTACCAGTAATAACTTTGTGAGTAATAATCTTCGGCTCTGTTTATCTTCCTATGATTGGCATGGTTTATTTGCTAAAAGAGAGTTTAACTATCTTCTTAAAACCAAGCTATATACACCTTCTTTTGTGTGTGATCTCTTTAAAAAGAGTGACTATCCTGAGAGAGTAAAAATAATTATTTTCTCATTTTTCCAAAAGAGTGTTTGGAGCAAATATCTTGGTCTGTGGGCCATTGGCTGCACAATTAGTATCGCAATTCTGAGGCTACCAGAGCATCAGGCATGAACTCAGTTATGAAGATAAAGTGTGTAATTATTTGAAAAGTAAATAGAAATAGTTGATTACTGAGAGAGAAAATGCCTTGTGTAAAACATTAAAAGTGTCTGCATTTTTTATAAAATCAACTAGAACAACTTTGATGTTGAGTGAGTCTGATAATTGGCTTATTATGGAATGAAACTTTCAGAAGCAAAATGCAGGGTGGACATGAACTATACTTTTAAGATGATCACATGTGATTTGGGATCAAAGTCTAGTATTGAAAGATAGTCTGTTTCAAAGATAGCTGGGCCGTATTAGTAAATTAAACCAACTCGTGTCATCAAAGGGATAGAAAACATGAAAATTCTTTGCAGCTCATTTCTCTGTCTCGAGGCAAAATCTCCGTAAATCAACTTGGAGAAATGAACAAAGCCCATTTTAAGCACTCTGAGAGGATGAGCTTTGGATTTGAAGGCAACCTGGCTGTGACATTTACCATTTCATTGATCTGGCCGGTTAAGAGACTGAGATCCCAGTTGCTCACCATCTCCTGAGTGGCCCTAGATCGGCCGCTCTTTTCCGTGGGGACTCTGGTGACACTGGTCCCCTGCCTTCCCGCTGGCACTGCTGCTCCTGAGCCGGCAGCCAACTCAATCATCCTTCACCTAGAGCTCACCTGGGTTTTCTTAACTGGATGGTTTTAGGATTTTCATTTTTGTCTTTGATGGCCTGCAGTTTTCTCTTGTGCCTAGCCATAGAGCTCTTTTTATTTATCCTGCTTTTAAAACACTGTGGCTGCTAAATTTGAGAATTCATGCTTTTATCAGTGCTAGGAAATTCTCGCTCACGGCTCATTGCCTTTCCCCTTCCCTGTTATCTCTGAAATTCCAGGCAGGTGCACAGCAGACCATGTTACTTCGACTTATAGCTCTTATTTTTTCTCTGTGTGTGTTTTCCCCCCTCCATCTCCTTTTGTCTCTCTGCTAAATTCTGATTAATGTCTTTAAATTTTACTTCTATTTTCTAATTTTCCCCCCAGAGGTGTCTAATCTTGTTTTGCCCAACTATTACGATGATTTTTCGCTTTTCTAGTTATTTTTGTTTCTTTTTCTAATTTACCTGTTCACCTTTTGTGTCTCTTGCTCATACCTAAACTTTCTACTTCATCTTATATTTTTTAACATGTGAAGCACGTTTGTTTTATATTCTGTGCTTTATATACTGTATTAACCTCAGTATTTAGTGTTTTTGTGAGTATCATTGCGGCGCTCGCTCTTTTTGTTTTCTCACTCACAATAAAGGGGTCTCGTTCAGTGTGTATTTTGTGAGCATTGTCTTTAGTGTGAGCTCATGTTCAGTGGATCTTTCTTTCTTTTTTAAATCCTCACCCAAGGGTATTTTTTCCATTGGGTTTGAGAGAGAGTGGAAGGGAGAGAGAGAAAAAAACATGGATGTGAGAGAGACGCATCGATTGGTTGCCTCCGGGGATCGAACCTGCAACCGAGGTTTGTGCCCTTGGCTGGAATCAAACCCGGGGCCCTTCCGTTAGCAGGCCGACGCTCTAACCACTGAGCAAACTAGTCAGGGCTCCATGGAACTTTACTCGAAGGGTTTCTTTTGAGGTTTGGGCTGAGAGTACATTTTTTCTAAGGAGGATTTGCATTTAGTTTCTCTAAACATAGGAGGGCACATCAATCTGGACCCATATTAAAATAAATACCTGGCTTTGAAGTTTTTAGACCACAAAACGGTCCCCACTGAGGTCGTAAACATATGTGAGGTCTGGTTTATGGTTAAATCTTAGGAGAGCTGTTTCTCTCTCTCTCTCTCTCTCTCCTCACCAGAGGATATGTTTTGTTATTTTAGAGAGAGAAGAAGGCGATCAGGAGAGAGAAACATCAGTGTGAGAGAGAAACATTGATCAGCTCCCTCACCGGCCAGGGTCTGGACCCTCACCCTAAATACAGGCCCTGACGGGAGCCGAACCTGCAGCCTTTTGGAGTACAGGTCGAAGCCCCTCCCAACTCAGCCGCCGGCCAGGGTTCCTCCTCCTCTCGCGGAGGCAAAGCCGAGACGAACACGTTTCCTTACTGTGACCTTTGCAAGGCACACATATTTTTCCAGCCCATCTTCCTCGAGGGCGTGCGTCAGGGCTCTGAGCGTGATGCGGGGAGCCCCCTTCCAGCACCCCCTCCTCTCCCGACCCTAGACTTCATGCCTGAGCCCTGTGTGCCGTCAGAGCTGCTGGGCTAGGTCTCCGTTCACTTACCGCTGGAATGCCTACTCTCATTTTGCTTTTGGTCTCTAAGGACTTTATTTACTTTATTCCGGCTCAGTCATGCATTTTAAAATATTTTAAAAAATATTTTACCCATTTCTAGATGTTTGGGAACAGGGAGGATTTTCATAATATCTTGCACAACATATTCTTTTGTCAAAACGAGAGAACTATCTCTGCAATTACTAGAATTACCCTTGTAAAGGTGCAAATTCAGTTCCACATTGCACCTGCTTCTAGCCCTTCAGAACCCACGACAGAAACACTTTCTACACAGATACGCCCTAACCCCTCACGTCCCAAATGCTCTGTCGTGCAGTCAGCCCCAGCGTCCACTTCTTCGCTGGCTGTAGGCCTTTCCTGCATGGGCCGCACCATATTGTGCCACTTTAAATTTTGTTTGTGGATTTTTCCATTTTCTCCGAAGATTTTGGTCCAGGAGGGAAAGCTCAAAGCTTTGCCCTCCTTCAGATTCAGCTGTAAATGAGGTAAGAGAGGGAGAGGGAAGGAGATTGAAAATTATCTCCTATAACTGTTGTATTTCCAGTCTTCTCATACCTTTTTAAATTTAACTCAGCACTACAATTCTGACTCAGCCAGCAGTCATTTTGTGAACCCTGGGTCTTTTCTGCCCAATTTCCCAACCTTTTTATTTTTTATTTTTAATGCAGCCTATTTCTCCTTCAGTATATTTACTCACCTAAACTTTTGCCTGAAGCTCTGTGATTGGTTTATAATTTCCATCAACTTCCAAAAACCACCACCGCCATCAGGCTCCCTGGAGATTGAGTCATTCCAGTCCCACCTACACTCTGCTGCTGGTCGCCCCTGGGGACACGTGTTGGGGGACAGCTGGAGGGCCCTACAGCCTGGGCTCCTGTGTTTGACACTCCCCCACACAGAGGCATCTGCTGTTCCCACCCACACTGGGATCATGTTTGCTCTGCAGAGCGCGCACTTGGGACCTCTCTGCAGTCATAGTCCTGCTGCTGTGAGATGGGTAATGTTCGCTGTGAGATGGCTAATGTTCACTGTGATTCATCCCAGCAGCTCCGATGCCAGGATGGGGCAGTAACTATTGGTAAAAATGATGTTCCTTCTAGTTGGGAATGAACGCTTGTCCCTCTGGCCTTTCCCCATCATATGCATCTATCACTGGATAGTGGACATAGAGGAGCATTTACGATCCACTTTTAAAAGCCCAGATGTTACATGACAGAGGCCTTTATAATCACATGTAACAACCCTGCTGCTGCTACTACTCTTGTCACTATGGTGATAATTATAAAGTAGCTTTTATTTATTGAGCACTTACTATGTGCTAGGCTTTATGCTAATAAATCATTTAATTCTGACAACAGTCCTATGACGCAGGAGCTGTTATTATCCCCATTTTATAGGCGAGGACATGGAAAGTCAGAAATGTTAAGTAACTTGCCCAAGGTCACATAGCCAATAAGCTGCGAAGTGAGAACTCAAATTCAAGCCCCATAAATGTAAAGTTGATGCTCACAAGCATCTCATCTGTCAGGATAGAAGCATTTAGCGTTCCGATCGATGGCTATGAGCCTTTTTACAAAGGCCAGAGCTTAAATCCATGTTAGGTCTGTCCTTTAAGGTAACAAATTTGAAAGTATATACACACTGACACCGAGCTGCCTGCCCTTGCATGGAACTGGTTTGGGAGCTCCTTTGTGAGAACTGCTTTCCGAACCAACTGTGAAACATAAGAGAAGCGATTTCCTTTTGCAGATAAACCTTGATTTTATATATATATATATATATTTTTTTTTTTCTTTCTTTTTTCAAATAATTTTTATTTTTCAATTATTGTTGACATACACTATATTAATTTCAGGTGTGCAGCATCGTGGTTGGACATTTATATTCCAAACCTTGCTTTTTACCCCATGCTTGATCACCTACATTATTTATCAGGTTTCACTCCTAATGGCTCTTGACAGTTTCCAAAAAGGGAATTCTGCCCTCTGAGGATGGAAATTTGCCACCAATGAGGACATCCCGAAGACGGACACTGACAGAGCGAATGAAGTCACTTCCTAAGAGGCTCCAGGGTGCTCTCAGCAATGGCAGCACTTTTAAAATAAGAGTCCTCCCCCCCCTTCAAAATAGGGAACAGTCAGCTATATGTTTACATTCTGGTCTATTGGTTTACAATTCAATCTGTTACTTCAGAGATGTACTTAATGTCAATTTGATGTGGAGTGAAATCTGTTTACACAGATATGCATCTCACAAACATTCTACTGTGTATAGAAAAACATCACTTTCTTTGTCTTTCACAGTCTCAGAAAGTCTTACTGCTGAGGTCAACACCGGAACAGGCTCGGTTCTGATGAGTTCTGTTCTATTCCTCCTTAAATCTTAAAATTAAGAAATATTGATTTGTAGATGTGGCCAGATTGTGAGGCTCCTGCTTTCCCAGCAAAGGAGAGGGATCTCCCTGCCATATGTCTCTAAGCAGCATTTGTAAAGTGCTTATTTTTTCTTATGGTGAAGGTTAAGGTTAAAGTTTCAAGCATCATCTTAATTAGCTGCTCACATTTAACTTAATTCTGCTGAAGTAAACAGTCATCTTCAAAAATAGCAGTGTTGCCAGAGCAACCTAGATCTGCACTGCTGCTCCTCCTTGCTAGTCACAAGCTCCTCGCTGCCTAGGCCGGGATATGAAGAATCTGCGAAGGCCTCTCGTGTAAAACGAAATGCAAAAACCCTCTTGGGGGAAATATTTCAAATGATTGCTTCAAGGGTTAGAGCGCTCCTAATTCCAAATGGCTGCTGAAGGGGACTGCCTCTCGGGTTCCCCATCTGACAGCCTGGCCTCATTGTCCCCTGTCAGGGCTTGATGGGGGCAGGGGGATCGTCAGTCTTGTTCCCTCTCCAGCAGTAAGGTTCTGGTCCAGAAAGCGAACTGAAACAGATAATTCCCCGATGGCTTTTCTGGCTGTAAGGGGGTCAGGTTCTGAATCTTTAACTGGTTCCTGCTTAACAAAGTGCAAAACTAAGCAGTTTTAAATTCAGCCTCAGGCTAAGCCTCAGTCTCGAAGTAAAGAAAAGAATTGTTAAGCATTTTTAGGACCCAAGCCTGTGGTTCCTAAGCTCTTATTATCCGAATCCGCTAGGGAGGCTCGGAACTCCCCTGCCCAGCTCAGTGTCACCAACATGCAAATCTACCACGGGTCCTAATTATGGCAAATGATAACCAGATGAAGATCATTTTAATTAAGAACATTAATGAGATTAGCCTTTTCCTGTTCTATTTGCCAAACCCTTCATCACGTGATTCTGGAGACTTGGCTTTTGTCTCAATTTTTTTGTCTGAAGGAGATCAGAATGTCCCCTTCCCCACCCTGCAAACGCAGTATCCCGTTTTGGAAGTGATAAGCTGGCACTGCGAGGGTTTTTTGCTTGAGAAGATTTGCCTTTAAAACAAAAAAAACCTTGAGGCTTCTCAGGAAGTCCTTTTTTCACTCTCACACTCTTTTTAGTCCCTTTGGACTGAGAGGAAAAGTCAAAGATAATTGTTTTCTTTGTAGTTCATTTTGTAGCCCATTAAAAAGAAGAGAGAGATAAAACCCAATAGAAAAGCAGTAAAGAATTCGAGTAGACAGTTCCCAGTTTAGGAAACTGGAATGGCCAGTGAGTGTATGAAAAGCAGCTCAGACATGCAAGAAATCAGGGAAATGAGAACCCAGATAAGAAGACAGCATTTGAGACGTCTAGGAGTATTGGGGTTCAGCCAAGCAGTGGGAAAACTGGAAAGCCCAGGCTCTGCTGCTGGGAGTGTAAATGCCACAACCACTTTGCATGAGGGGAATTTGGATCTAGCGAAATTGATGAGATTCCCTTCAACTCGGCATTTCCACTTCTGGGTGTGTTTCCAGGGAAGGCCTCACGCGCGCACAGGCGGCTCCCTGAGGCCTTGCTGGGGATGGTGAAAAGCTGCACACAGCTCTATGCCCATCAGCACGAGAATGGATGAAAAACCCAGCAGTGTGTCCCTACAGTTAGATACTGCATAAGGCAGGCTCCGACATCAACAACGGCTCCAAGCAAAAAACCACACCGTTGAGTGAAAAAGAGCAAAAGTTTGCTCACTGAAATTAATGACCACCACCCACAAAGCAACATTTTATTACTTATGGATCTATGTCTATATCTATATCTATACATATGGTATAAAAATGGGCTGGAAAGAATACATTTTTATGTAGAAGTGTCAATTTTAATTGAAATGTTTAATTCTTTAACAAGCAAATATGATATCATAATTGCCAATTTGGAGTGGTATAACCTTGAATGTTATAGTTCCCTGTAAATTTCAGAACATTTCAATTTCTTAAGAAAAATATAATATGCCAAGGTAAAAGTAGCTTACAGATCAGACCGTAGAAACTGGCCTTAGATAACTGCCCTGGGCGCCTAGTTTTAGGGCTGTTCAGCGATGGCACAGATCCTTGTCTTCCCCCAGCATTCATTTTATTTCTCAGCAGTTGCATTTTGGAGGACCCTGCCCTCAGCCCCTGCATCTGTTAGTCATTAGGATGAAGGTGACAGCATGTGCCACCACCCCTCGGGTGATTCATTCCGTTTTAGCTTCAGATGTGAACAAGCACCGATGGAGGCCGTGGTTTCAAAAGCACCTGACCAGACCTTCCATCCTTTTGAAGTGTTAAATTGCCTTAATGGCTTGATATCTACACCCTCCCCCCTCCCTCCCCCTTGGTAAGTATGTGGATTTATCCTTTAAAGGAACAGTTGCACATTCTAAAATGTATAAACCCGCGGGGTTACTATCAGGCAAAAGTTGGCTTAAGCTTATTGATTTTGGGGGGGATCATTAGTTTTATGGTATTAATAAGATAGGAAGCGAGGTGTCTTAACACTCCAATGCTGGTGTTATTACGTAGCCGGGGGAAAGGAGGTAGCCAGATAAAACCAGAGGGATGACTCAAAACAAAATAGACTGAGGAACAAAATAGATCCAGAGACACAGAAGCACAGAACGGACTGAGGGATCTCAGAGGGAAGGCGGGGGTCGGGGAGCGGGTGGGGAGATGAATCAAAGAATTTATATGCTTATATGCACAACCCATGGACACAGGCAATAGTGTGGGGAAGGCCTGGGGCGCAGATGCAGGTGGAGGGGATCAATGGGGGAAAAAGGGGGGGATATCTGTAATACTTTCAACAATAATTTTGTCTTTATAAAAGAAAAATGAATCAAGCAAGTTGCTGATGGGATGGGGTGAATAGAGGCCCTTTACTTGCAGGGCAGAAACCAAAAGCTTCTTGGACTGCAAGGGGTGGGAGAAATACCACCATATGCAAAAGAGGGGAAAAGAAAGGATTGTTTTGGAGTAGAGTACAACAAATCTATGGAAGGCTCAGCAAAAACAAAACAAAAGAATGTAGACACCTTATTATTTAAACCACAGACTGGGATTATTTTTGGCATCAAAACTCAGCCCTCTGGACACACTGGTTTGGGGTGGGAACTTCTCACAGTTGGCCCAGGCATATATATCTGCCGCGCTCCTCCAGCATCTGACTGCATATGTAATGTAATCATGATACATGTATACCCGTAATGAATCCTGTGATCCGGGACCCTTATGAGAGTGAAAGAAGGTGCTATTATTTTTTTTTTTTTTTAGAGAATTTTGTGAGTTTATCTGAGTTTATATAAGCCAAGCTGATGATATGCTGGGAAGCAAGATCTCAAAACCTCCCCAGTGCTATTAATAATTAATTGAGACAACAGGCATACGCCAAGGTTGTTCTCCCTGTCACCCTAGTGATAGTGCACATTTACAGTGAGGAATGACCACTGAAGTTTCCGCCTGGCTTCTCTGCGAGACACTCAAGTCCTACATAGCCTAACCCGGCCTCTCCTCTCTTGTAAGAATTCTCTGCCCTTGGCCTGCCCCCCACGGCCCCCACGGGCATTTCTGCCTTCATGCCTTTCTCTACTGGTACAGCTTTTCCCCTCAGCTTCGTCTGTCTGGAGATGACTCATCTTCCAGTCCTGGCATTTCTTTATCCATTCAAGGGTCAGAAGGAAGCTGGATTTTTCAAGGCAATGATGCAGAGGTGTGAGCCCCTGCCAGACTTTCACACAGCCTGTAGGGCTGGAAATAGGGCTTAATCCTGTTGATCCTGTCCACTCCTCTCATGGAGTGGGAAGGCAGGAGTGGAAGAAATAGAAGAGGAGATGAAGGACAAGAAAGTGAGATCTGGAGCAGGAAGATGCAGGCTAGGAGAGCAGGACCCCCAGACCCCCAGGCCAGAGCCCCTCATGTACTAAAATGGTAGTGTGACCCATGTAGAGAACTTATGAGGCCTCTGGAGTTGGACTGCTCTCAAAAGGACTGGACTGGAAATGAGACATTGCATCTACAGATGCTAATAAGTGACCACTGATAATCAGGAGCACTCCCCCCCCCCACCCTTGTTCTTCTCATACCCATAAGTTTTTCTTAGAGCCACACAGAACCCAGCCAACCTCCAACAGACAAACCAAGGCAGCAGGATTTGTCTTAGGAGTGTGCTGGGCAGTGCCCAGAGAAAGGGGCAGCTTCCCCTCTGAGCAACATAGGAGACTGTACATACCACACATTCCTTCTTTCCTTAAATCCTGATAATTCTCCATATTTCAGAATTAAGTCGTAGGCTTTGTTCAGCTCTGTACAGCCTTGAAACCACAGATCCTCCCAATTAGCAGTGTTAGTAAAAGAAACTCTGGGCAAACAAGGCCGAGTGGGCAGGGATTGATGCCAATGCCAAGGAGACAGAATTCTAACTATCAAAGCTATGCAGAGGAAACTTGTTAAAGGTGAAGGCTAAAATGTTCCACAGAGGCAGAATCCTGCTGTGCATTTATCAACCACGGAAGTAGCCATGAAGATTCTTAGAAGGAACCCCCATTAAACACCTGGGTTTCTAAAAGCGAACGGCGACTCTCACAGAGCACAGCCATTAACCTCAAACGCTCCATGCTAATTGATCGTCTCAGATTCCTGAACTCAAATTAGCATCTATACCTTCTAAAGATATAAAAAACAGGTTTATAAGAATCTCAAATATCTGTATATTTTCTCTCTTTGGTCAAGAGAAAAGTTAACAGCCTTGGCCGGTGTGGCTCAGTTGGTTAAGCATTGTCCTGTACACCAAAAGGTCGCAGGTTTGATCCCTCAGCCAAGGCACATACCCAGGTTGCAGGTTCCATCCCTGGCCCGGACGTGTGTGGGAGGCAGCCAATTAATGTTTCTCATTCACATCATTGTTTTTCTCTCTCTCTCTCCCTCTCCCTTCCTCTGTTTGTTATAGGAAAAAAAATCAATTAAAAACGTATTTTTAGGCAAAAAACCCACAACCCATCCTTCTGCCCACATTTAGGAGCAGTAGGAAAGGAGTAGCAATCAGCTTTATTTGCTGGTGAAGAAACAGTCATGTCCAAAAGGCCATACCAGCCCTGTGATTAGAGAGATGGCTTTGTAGTTACAGTAACACAGACTTTAAAAGGAAATCAAAGACTGAAATGAATTGGAGCAGTGTTCAAAAGAACTGACGCAGTGAATGACAGCCCATGTTGTTATTGCTCTTTGGAAAGGGGAGGTGGGGCTTCTTTGAAGATGAGTTGTAGTCTGCTTGGCGTTTGCATGAAAGGTAGAGAAGATAGGCTAGTTTGGGGCTTCCTTTGGACACTGAATTTAGGACACCTAATCTCAAAAATCAAAATTAAATATAAAAATGAAACTCCCATGAAAACTTAAAGCCCTGCATATCAGAGTCATCGACCAGCTCCTTAATAAGTACATGCTATGCTCCTTGGACTGTCCTGCATAAGTGGCTGCCGTGGGTGCGCAGTTTCAGGAACTCTCCAGCTGTCCCAGTGTTACTGCCAAGCATCTCCCTTCTCTTTCATTCTTTCCATTGCCCTGCCGCAGTCCCTGTCTTCCTGCCTTACGGCCCCAGGACCCGATCATCTGTGGGGAAGAAGGTGGGGCGGGACCCCTCATCCTGCCATTGCAGGACCCCTTTCCTCCTCCCCTGGCTCTTTCACAGCAGGACCATTTGTTAGGCAGGCACTATTTGCCAAGCCCCGAGCTAAGGCTTTTTTTGTTTGTTTGTTTGTTTGTTTGAATAATAAAGTAGGCCACCAAAGGAAGTTTTACAGTTACTCCTTCAGAGGTTTGTTTTCATTCCCCCCCCCCGAAATGATCTCAAACTCATAGAAAACTTGCAAATACAATACAAATAACTTTTTCTCATGAATTATTTGAAAGTTGCCAACCTGATGCCTACCACCCCAGTTTTCCTACAAGCAAGGACATTCTTCCACATAACCCCAACGCTACCGTCCAAATCAGGAAATTAACAGTGATAATGTTACTGCCACGTGATCCTCAGCCCCCATCACGCGGTTCCCATCATGTCCTTTACAGCAAAAAGATCCAGTTGAAGATCAAGAGTTGCATTTAGTTGTCATGTCTCTTTAATCTACTTCAGTCATGAACAGTTGCTCAGTCGTTCCTTGGATTTCATAGCATTGGTACTTCTGAAGAGCGGGCCAGTCGTTTTGTAGAATATCCCTCAATTCGATTTTCTCTGACACATTCTTGTAGTTGGGTTCAGGTGATGCCCCTTGGGCAGGACTATCAGAGGCGATGCTGGGCCTTCCTGTTGCATTTGGTCAGATGGCACCTGATTTTGTTTTGTCCCATTACTGGTGATGCTCACCAAGGTCACTTGATTAAGGTATTTGCCAGGCTTCTCCACTATAACAGTATTTCCCCCCCTTTGTAATTAATGACTGTTTTGGGGGGAAGTACTCTGAGACTTGTAAATATCCTGTTCCTCATCAAGCTTTCAATTATTTTACGGATTCATGGTTTTCTATTTTAATAAATGGGTTATAATCTGTTACTTTCATTATTTATTTTGATGCTGAGGTTGTTCCAGATTTGGCCAGGAGAATCCCCTTTGGGCTGGCCTCTGCCCCCTCCCCAGTGCTGCCATCATTCTTTGAGGATTCTAGAACAGTAGGAAGCTCCAGGCTCGTCTTGTACTTTCCTATCACCAGCCTGGAATCAGCCATTCTTCAGGGTGGGCTCAGTGCTTTGTTGTTGGGCTAATTGTGTGTGGGATCAATGAATGCTTGTGCATATGTGGGTCTGTGTGTATCTCACAGAACGTGTCCACATTCTTTTCTGATGCTCTAATGCTTTGGATCATATACTTTTCTGTTCCCTACGGACCATAGAAATTCTAGAAGAGAGATCATTTAGTAGAACTCTTGTTTTGTAAATGAGAAAACTAGCTCAGAAAGGTGGTCTGGCTTGTTCAAGGAGGCGTATCTAGCTGGTAGCAAAACTAGAGTAAAAACCCAAAATCTCAGCTCCTTTCCTAAAACTCCAACCACTCATCACACAACTTTCTTCATCACTAGCAAGTACAGATATTTTTATTATAACTACTAATTGAGTTAGTGGGGATGGGGAGTGGGTGTGTAGAATTAAAGCTAGTAATGAATTACAGCTTATTTCAGAGCAAAAAAGGGAAAGTGTACAATTTTGATTTAAAGTATAAAAGTTTAAAGCATAAAACTGGTGTCTGTATAAGGAATTAAGCAATTTACAAATAATTTGTTTAAGATCTTTTCTAGAACACAATGATAAGAAAATTCTTTGTTTCAAAAGACTTAAGAGATTCTTATGTTAAGAATTAGGGTGCCCAGAGAGGTACAGAAAGTTCGATCAAGAACTAGGATTTGGCTCCAATTTCGGTTTCTTATTGTCTATCATTAAATCACTTAGTTTATTTGTTACTGCTCCTTTAAAAAACACAAAGGTGGTGATTTTAATTTAGAGATAAAGAATCTATAGGATTATAGTAGAGAGTAAATAAAGGAATGTCTGAACTGTGTAAACGCCCAGACCTGTCCGCATTAGGGGTCTTCACTGTGTTTGTACAATGGCTTTGGCATCAGGGGAAGCTCACTGACTTTCACAGAATGAAGTTTTTAATTGCATAAAATAAAATATATAGCTTACCAAGGGAAAAGTTGAAATGTTATTAAAATACTTAAAGAACAAATGTGTGATATTGTAATGAATATATGCTTTTTAAATTAGTGCTTAAATAATAAGATCCAGTGTTGGGACTAATAACTGTGGTGATTTCATAGTAGTTGTCCTAGTCTCCTTGGGCTGCCATAACAAAATACCATAAACTGGATGGCTTAAACAACAGAAATTTATTTCTCACAGTTCTGGAGGCTGGAAGTCCAAGATCAGGGAACCAGCATGGTCAGGTTCTGTTGAGGACTCTCCTCCTGGCTTGCAGAAGGCTGCCTTCTTGCGTCCTCACATGGCCTTTCCCAGGTTTTTGCACATAAAGAGAGAGAGGGGAGAGAGAAAGACATAGAGGAGAGAGAGCGAGATAGCTTCCTCTTCTTATAAGGCCACCAGTCTTACCCTTTATGACCTCATTCAACCTTAGTAACTTCCTAAAAGGCCATCTCCTTTAAGGATTAGGGCTGCAACATATGAATTTTGGAGAAACACAGTTCAGTCCATAGCATAGTAATGGGCATAAATGATATTTCAAAACATCTTCAACAAACTATAATGTGATATGAAAATAGCTGTGAACTATTGGTGACAAAGTCACAGGCATTGCTGCTAGTGGGTTTATTGCCTACATTCATCATGGAAGGAAATGCTTGACTTTAGGTAGAGGTTAGTGAAAATAAAGATACGATATTTTTCCCATCCAACTTCACAGCCACCCTGAACTTCTTTACAAGGACTCCAGGCTAAGAACCCCTGAAACATGCAAGTAAGATGTTTTTGTTTTGAGCAAACAAGGGGCATAACCCCAGGATGGTGGGAACAGATTCTGAAATCATCTGATTCTGCCCATTGCCCATTACCTGGGAGCAGTAAGTGTGTGGAGTTGAAAAGAGACATCATCTGCTCTTGGCTGGCTTTCTGGTATTATGGAATATGTCTGAGTATTGGGATGTGTTTGTCTTGCAGACAGCAGTCACCTAAATGCTACACAAAATGATTCCTGGACCTCTGAGAACTTCTGGTTTGACCCTTCTGTGAAAGACCAACCAGACACCGAGACAGAGGATGATGGACTCCGGAAATCCCTGGATAGATTCTATGAAATGTTTGGCCACCCACAGCCAGCCTCTGGAAATCCACTCTCCACATCTGTCTTGCAGTGCCTATCTCAGAAAATCAATGAACTGAAGGGCCAGGAGAGCCAAAGGTACGCCCTCTGCAGTTTTCAAATGGCCCGGGTCATTTTCAACCGGGACGGCTTTGCAGGGCTACGGAGGCATTCCCGGGCCACCCGCTTCTACCCCCTGGGAGAGGGAAGTCAGTCTCTGGGTGACGAAAAGCCAACCCCAGGGCTTTCCAAAGATATTATTCATTTCCTCTTGCAGCAGAATGTGATGGAAGACTCATAACTGGAGCCCGTGGTGAAAGCAGGCCGATGGATGCGGAGGGCAGCCCCGTGGCCAACGCTGTTAGCGCACCCCAGGTCCCCTCAGGTCTTTCTCGCCAGCTCTGTGTGCCCAGCCCCGGCTAAGTGCTCTGCAGTCACCAGCTGGCATCTGCGATCAAGCACTGGAGGCTGTTCAGCCCATACACAGAGCCACTGGTGTCTGGGAATCTTGCAGCCCCCGTGGCCACACTCCCTCCTACCTTTCCCCGAGGCCAGGGCTAGTGACTGACTGGTTTGGGAGTTCAAAAGCCCAGCTTTCTCGTCTGAAAGAAAGAGATGCTCTGAGGCATATTTACTCTCCAGAGCTCCTCTGAAGCAGGCCGATGCTGTCCTTCTGGTCACTCGCTCATCGGTGTCGCCTAGGAGCCTTTCCTTAACGCATCTCTTGTACCTGATTCCGTGACTCGGGGTCTGCTTCTGGGAGAACCTGACCTAAGGGAACAGGCTTCCATCAGATGATTTTTTTGAAGGGAATAAAGCTCTGTGCTGAATCAAGTACAAGAAGCATACCCGGTTGTAAAACTGCGACCACGTGATTGAGAACGTAAGTCCCAGAATAATACAAAGATTTAAATATGGTTTCAAAAAAGCGCATCGCATCTTAGTCAGACCCTTGCCTCTCCAAATCCAGAATTGCCTATTTCATAATACTAACTGGGAGTGGAAGGAACATTGGTGGCTTCTAGAATAACAGCCGAGGTGCGCAAATTAAGGAAAAAATAAAAGAAAGTCTCTTTGTCTCCACCAGATTGCAAATGTGAAGGGTCAGGAGAAAACAAGCATGTTCCACTCACCCCAGTCTGTGCAAGCTCAGCTATGACAGGCTAGGCGACGCCTGTGGCCTTGTCCGTTCGCGGTGGAAGAGAGGGAGGAATCCCTTGCCCAGGTGGACTCCTTTCTCTGTTGTTTGTGCCTTCTGCCTGCCTGCTGCCAGCACCCTCTGTCGCCCTCTGACCGGTTGGGCCCCTCACCCTTGCCCTGTCCTGACTTCACCAGGGAGCAGCTTTACCTTTTATTTTTTTAGATTATTTTTAAAATGTATTTCTTAGTTATAGTTAACATACAATATTATATAAGTTTCAGGTGTTCCACACAGTGATTGATGTTTATGTACCTTATGAAGTGATCCCCCAATAAGTGTGGTACCCATCTGACATCATACAGTGTTACTGACTATATTCCTTGTAGCTTTAAATCTCCGGTGCAGGCTTGTGCTGTCAGATGATCCCCATTTGAGACTCAGTTGGTAGATGACATAACCGGCACGAAGCTCCCTGAAACTGTCATTGGAAGCCTCACACTAATCCCTAACTTGACAGTTCTCCAAACAAATTACATTGACATAAAATGGTTATATCACTTGTTTGGGGGGGGGGGGGGGGGAGGGGGGCGGGGACAAGAAGAGAAGCTGGCAACACTGCAATTAGATTTGAGAAACTTCAGGTGAAATTTCATTGGCATAAGACCCCCTGAGCTTTCTAGAAACCAGATTATGCAAGTAGATCAGCCTAACCGTGTACATTCAGAGTGAATGTGTCCTCGCAGGCAGGTTTCTCAGGGACTCTTGGATGGAGAGAGGTTTTAAAGGTGAGGAATTACATACTAAGGCTTCCAGTTCTGGGAAGATCAGATGTAAGACGTGCAGAGGCACCACTGGAAGGAGGCCTGAATGGTGGGAAATGAACAGGCCTCTGAGAGACACTTGAGAAAGCCAGCCTCCAGATTTCCCTCTGACCAGCAATCTTCCTCCATGGACCTCTCCTATTCAATGCCCCCAAATAGTGATGAAACCAGTGGGACTTATAATTGGAAATCTACAGGTTGGATTTTAAGGTCACTCATTTTGTTGTTTTTTTAACGTGAAGCAAATTAATAGATGCCCTTGAATAATGCTGTAGTTCTTAGTATTATGCAGTCACTGAAATATTGGAGATTAGTTTCCATGGCTACCAACAGAACGAAACTGGCTTACTTTAGACTGTTTTTAAAGGGCAAAACACACAAGCGATTTGAATCTCCATGCCCGGAAGCAGTAGCTTCTATTTGGCCGGGAGATTTTAGTATCAATAATTTTGTAAACTTTATTAGCATCGGTGCTGTGGGCTCTCCACCAGCGGTTAGACTCTGAAAGCAGAGAATTTACAAGTCTAAATGCCAGAATCACCTGATGGTAAAAAAGGAGTGGGGCCTCGTCTTGTTTGTGTCTCAGTAAGTGCTTGTGACAGGTCAGTACAAGATATTTGATTCCCTGCAGTCTTGTGTCTTAATTTGATCTTCATGGGGTCGGGCTGGCATGTTCCATTTATCTCTGTTTACCTGTAATAAAGACTAAGCGGTAAGGACATTGAGGCTCTGGCCTTTGGCATTATTGTCTAATTCTGGCCTACAGATCACTCACTGACCTATTATCATCCTATGAAGGTTCTGACTGGCCTATGATACCACCTGTGGCCCTTTCGGAGGTCTTGGGGAAGGTGGATTTGCTTGTAGGAACATCAGAACTCAAAAGGAGAGAACTGCGCCATGCTTGACGTTTGTGTATCACTCACTTCATTAGTCTCTTTGCGTGGCCTACGTGAGGGCACATGCAATAGATCTTATTAACACAAAATGACACAATGATACTTTCAAAACTTTAAAGCTTACCTTGGAAACTTTTTAATGGATTATAATAATCATGCAGAAAGTGTTTACAATTAAATATCTTGATGATTGTCATAAAGGGAATCCACCTGTGCAATCAACAGATACGAGCAACCAGCCCAAGCAGCCCCCATCTGAGCGGAGATTTTCATCTGGAAAACTGATGAGACTGGTTTGCTCAGACCAGTGTTTCTCAAACTGCTGCTAGTACACAAAATAATGTACATGGACAATGTTTATTTTCATTGTTATCTATTCAGTTTAATATATTAGAAAAATATAACTACTATGTCTAATCAGTGCTTTTACAGATGTTATGAAGATAAGCCTAATATAAGTATTTAAAATATAAAAGTGAATTGAGTTATTGAAAAAGTTAAATTAATAATAACTCAGGTGACATATAGATGTGTCAAGAATTATAAAAGCGGTATACTGGAGATGACTGAAATTCGGAATGCAATGGGATGGATAGCTGTTCTGTTTGCAGTCTCCCACCATCTCCCCCGGAATACTGTGGGACACTTCCATCAGGTGAACCCACGTCTACCTTGGCCTCTCTTTACCTTGCAGCCATAGTGCAAATCCTTTTAAAAAGCAAAACAGGCATAAATGGCTGGAAATTGAAGAGCAGGGGCTAGCCTTATCGAATATGAAAACATTTTAACTCTACAGCAATTAAAGCAGCAATAAAACAGAAGTAAACAAATCAAAGAAAAAGAGTTCAGTCCATGAATAGATATGAGTTCATGATGAAGGTAGCATTTCAGATGCATAATGAAAATGCGAAGTTTTTAGCAAATGGTATTAAAGTAACTGGCTTCCCACACTGGAGGAGGAGAGTGAAAAAGCCAGATTCCTCACTTGTCTCCTGATATCAAAATGAATTCTAGATGCTCTGGGGTAGGGCCTGAGTGGGCCCTTCACACCGGGTGGTCCGAGAAAGAAGTGGCACTTGAGCTGAGAGCTGCAGGATGCACAAGAACCAGCTGCACAAAGGCCGGAGCATCCAGAAGAGGAATGAGCGTGTGTAAAATCAGTGCGAAACTCAGCCTGAATGAGCTCAAACTGCCTGGACAGAGCGAAGCCCATGTTTGGAGCACAGCACGCAGGGGGCAGAGCAGTAGATGAGTTTCAGAAGCAGGCTTGGGCCTTTTAAGCCAAGGTGAGGAATTTGAGTTTTACTCTAATGACAGTGGGAAATGATTTCTGGATTTTAAGCAAGAGGATAAGAAGATATTCATAGAAATTTAGTACATGTTAAAGGCAACATTTCAGGACACTCGTAAAGGCTGAATTCCTAGATATTCAATAAACAATGAGATCCCTACCTCACACAATACACAAAAACAGATTCCAGGTGGATTGAAGATCTGAATGTAAAAAATGAGACTATAAAAGTTGCAGGTGACACTACTGGTGTTTTTATAATCCTTTCCTCTCTCTATTCCCATCCTCTCAGGTCACTTGGCAACGGCTGCCTCCCTCTACTTCCTTCTCCAGGGGACATCGTTTTCCCTGTGCGTCAGAGAGCTCAATGTTCGCGACCAGGTCACATTCAG
Source organism: Miniopterus schreibersii (assembly GCF_964146895.1). Lineage (NCBI taxonomy): Eukaryota > Metazoa > Chordata > Mammalia > Chiroptera > Miniopteridae > Miniopterus > Miniopterus schreibersii. The sequence continues at coordinate 66,113,064 of NC_138110.1, forward strand.
AGGAAGACCATCCTCTGGTGATCCGACTGACAGCCCTTTGGGAGAAATGGTTCTTTCATCCAAGAGGCTTGTGGACCAGGCTCAGGCCTGTCCACTGGGTTGCAACCCACTGGCCTTATTCTCTCATTGCATTTTGAGAAACATTGGTCTGAGCAAACCATTCTTACCTCTGCCGTTTTCTTTCTCTTGCCACTGCTGTCGCCTGCTCCAAGCGTTCATCTCCCGAAAGCCCTCCTCAAGGTTCCACCGCTCCCAGCCTCTCTCGCACTGTTGCTACCACATTGGTCTTCCTAAATCCAGTCAGTACTGGATCCCATCCGCTCCCCACAGAAATGTCCCAAGCTCCTTAACACCCACAGGGTAAAGCGTCAGCCCAGGTCCTCACTATTCTAACCTGGCTGTTCCGCCCTCTCCTCAGTCCAAGAACCTTGTATCCAAGCTCTAAGCCTCCAAAACCTTCCATCCTTTCTCCAGCCCCACGGCCCTACTCAACTACTCACGTATGCTTTAATCCTACCCAGCAGGGCCATCCTCTCAGTATTAACACATGTCCACCTTCCTTCCCCAAGAGGCAGCTTACCTTACCCAGGCTAGGGCACAGCACAGTGCTGGGGAAACGCTGATCATGAGCTTGGTCTGTGGTCATGTCTCCTGTTCAGCCTCCTGGTGGAGCCCGCTTGACAAGTTCTTTCTCTTTCCTGTAACTGAAACCACAAATTTTAAATCAGGAGCAAGGGGCAGTGAGTGGGAGGTGGGTTTGTATGTCAAGGCAAAAGAAAGAGTTCAACTGTAGGTGTCAGAGGTGACAACACTCCCCATTAACAAGTGGGATGTTCAGTGAGGCTCATATAATCCCTCGGGGCGTCATTTCCTTCTGCAAAATGAGGACATTAGCAAAGCTCCAAGTCCTCCTCAGGCTCAGTCATTCTGGGCAAATCTCCGTGAGGGCGGATTCAGGAAACTGAGTTTCCAATTGATTGAGCTGTGTGGCGTTATTGCAGGGAGAATTAAACTATTGTTCATCACAATTCATTTCCTGAGTTTAGCCTCTCAGCCAATGTTTATTAAGCACCACTTACTCTGCAGTACCCTGGATTAAGTGCTGTGGAGACACAGAAGTGGTATCTCACAGGATCCTTGGCCTCAGAGAGTTTATTATATAATCAGAATTTATTATATAATAAAAGCTCACCACGATCATGATCCAGCAAATTACTTTCTGTTTGTTAATCTAAGACTTCTGTCAAGTTTTACTTGAACCATTACATAAAATCGCTGTGTGAACTATGTATTCTATGTGTCATTTCTACATTATTTGAAACACACACACATATATATGCACTTTATGTTTAGATATAAATATATGCATTGAAAATGTATGTATTTAAAATATCTCCATTGACAGGCTGAGTTTTTTTAACTTTTTAATAAACCAAAGGATGTGGGTTTTAAAACTTGTGTAAAAGTAGAGAATCATGCTAGCTGCCCATTACCTAGCTTCAACAGCCATCAGCTTTGCCACCCTTTCTTATCCTTCCCCTCACTCCCCTTTTTGTGTGTGTGCTAAAGCATTGCTCCTTCAGTTATCAATAGCAAAGGGCCCTTATTTCATTTCCAATCAGTTATGGACCAACGCCAGCACACAGCTCGTGCCATGCCACCTGCAACTTACCAGCGAGTTCAGCAATGCCCAGGGAATCAATGGCAAATATATGTGGGACTTGCTTTGAAATACAATAACAAGTAAGATTGATTGCTGGGTGGATAGATGGTAGACAGACAAGAAATAAACAAGTACAGTAGATGCTGATGGTAAAATCTGGTGGGTACACGGGTCTTATTCATAAATTTTTATCAAGTTTTCAGCATGTTTGAAATTTTTCATAAAATGTTTCATAAAATATATGTAGGATATAGTTTCAGTGCATTAAATATCTACCCACATACATTTATAACTTGAAATTTTCAACTACCACAAACTTTTCTAAGACAATCCCTTGTCAGGGTGCTTGCAGGAGGCAACTGATCGATGTTTCTCTCTCACATCAGTGTTTCTCTGTCTCTCCCTTTCTCTTCCTCTCTCTCTCTCTCTCAAATCAGTGAAAGTGTATCCCCAGGTGAGGATTTTTAAAAAAATTGTTTGTTACATCAGAATGAATAGTACATTTAATCTAAAATTAATATTTAATTTTAATGCTCCCCTCCTCTGGCCACACACAAAAATGTATGTGGAACAGAGACCGACCATTGTTGATCGCACTCCCTGAAGTGTAAGAGGGAGCTTTTTGCGGGCTTTGTCCTGGGTTAAAGGACATGGACTGAGGGAGCGGTTAAGCAGGTGCCTGATGAGTTCCATTCACGCCGCCTTTGCTGGCCGGCCTCCCAGAGCCAGAGGGCATCTGGTGCAGGCACATAATCTCTGATATGGTGATAAAGAGTAATTTCTTCTCAGGGAAACAATCGCTGTACTTTGAGAACTTGTGGTTGGATCACATCTTGTTCCATCTGAGCTGGTCTGGGCTGGAAAACATTCGGTTGACACGTGGGAAGCCACAGCTGCTGCGATTTTGCCCCGGGCTCCTTGGGCCCAGAGTAGTTTAAAAGACCTGATTCCAGACCAAACAGCAGCTCGGCTGCCACATTCGTGGAAGCCGCCTCGGACATACGAGCTGACTCAGACCAAGGTACAGTGATGACTCTTGATGAAACTGAGAACGCGGGGGATGAGAGAAAAGAGCAAATTCCTGCGCTGCTTCAGCCTGTGACATTTACTGGATAACTTCGCTTCCCTGGAGGAACCGTGCCTCTGCGATACCACTATTTTTCCTCCAGGAATAAGACTGGCCCCAGGCAAAGTTTCAAAACAGACTCTCACTCGCCCTTTTATAATCCTTGTTCATTGCAGTATTTCTAAATTCTCAAAAAATATGAATCTTTGGGACTTGGAAGTGAAACATCAGAAATTCTTTACGCATTACTATGGGCTTATTAAAATATTTCAATAAGTAAGAAATACACAGTTTAGTAGTATTTATAAAGAACCGTAGCCTAGAGCAAATATCCAAACATTGTAAAATTCCGGCGAGCGAGAATAATCTAACGTTCAAATCTAACCCAGCAAGTAAGCATTACAAATTTGAATTGTGATTTTTTTTATCACAATTCAAAATCACCCATTAATGAACTAATTTTGCTTCGAAAAGTTATTTCTTGGAACGCCACGCTTAGGATCCGCATAAAGCATGTCATAAAGAGCATAAAGTCACCGGTATTTATTTCGTTTGCGGGAGTGCCTCACAGTAAGTAAACAGGACCCTGAACACATCCTTCCGATGCGGCAACAGCTACAAGCCACGCAGACCAATCGCACTGTGACGTCCATGCGGCCTGCTCCTGCCCTGCTCCCGGGGACCTCCCCTAAACCCTCCGCTCCGCCTCAGCATTTCCCGATCTTGCTTATCAGCGGGTCCCTTTAAAGCAGCTGGGTTTCTCTGTTGATTGTTAAGCTTTCATTCTCACAGGGGAATCGTAATACCTTTTCCTGTTGTCCCAGTTTCTCAACTAATTGGTCTTGGAATTTGAGATTTGGAAAGCATATAAATCTTCCAAGAAGTGCTGGGAAGGGATTCCCTTATGGAAACTCTGCAGCTGGAGCTGCTTATCCCCTGGCCTTGCTCTCTAACTACCCAAAGCCCCTTTCCACCTGGTCCCACCCGGCCTGCCCTTCCCCTACTTCATTTAAGTTTCAAAGAAACACAGTCCCCACCGGCAAAGCTCCAGTTCTCTCTGGGTTGACTTTAGGTTCGAGGAGGAAAGCTATCGAATTGAACTCTTTCATCCTGAGTGTGAGGAACTACGTCTCCCATGGGGATTAGAAGCCTAATCAAGACAATGGGAGCATTTCTGCCAGGGTGGAAAAAAGAGGCCAAGGCATTCCTTCCAGAGAAGCAAATGCTTCCAAGGGTCAACAGGGGATAAACTGTGAGAACGGGGCTAGATGTTAAGACTATAAAACTGGTGGTGACTGAGTGTGGCCAAACAGGAGCGTGCAAGCCTCAACTAAAGGCATTTAAATTCACACGTTTAAAACAACCAAGCCGTACAAGCCAAACATAACCTACCTGAGAGCCAGGCCTGGCCAGTTTGGGATCTCCGCAGGGATGCTCCCGCGGGGCCAGTCTGCTTGGGGCCTGCGGTACCACTTTGCCTCTTGGGTCACACTCCTGCAAAGGTACGTTTTCCTCTTTCCTAAGTTAGCTGTGAATTCTGCCTCCACTGTACTTCTGGGGAGAAAGTACCAAATCCGGTATGTTTTCCAGTATCTCTCTTCCTACCTGCTAGAAATGTCAGGTTTGTCTGCCGAAAGACAAAAATATTTGCGTTGAGACTGGCTCATCCATTGGTGATTTACAGTTTAAGCAGTACCATCTTTATCTGGCAGTATTTTATTAGTTGGCGTTCTTTTCTCAGCTTTGTGAGTGAATGTAAAAGAAAGGAAAGGCAGCTGGGGGAGAAGAAAGACACAGAAAGCAATCCCTTAATAAAACTTCTGAGAAGTGACCCACTTACATTTATATCTTTGTTACCCACATCAAAAATATGGGCAATTACATCTTGGGAGGTTTCAGACTATGCATATTTACTTAACAATAATGGCTCCTCCAGGACCATTATGAATTATTGGGAAATAAAATATTCATAGTGTAAAACTGAAATTAGCCTACATGGAGTTTTCCTGGAGTTTACATCTACAGAATACTTTTTTGTTGAGGAGAGGCCTGCCTGGAAGTAGTTATGCTCTAATGTTCACCATAAATAATTAAAAATTCAGCAGCAGCAGCGGCAGAGTACCTCCTCTCAGAGAAAAGGGGCCTAAGGTCCACCAGATCTCTCGGAATCACAGAGGAAGAACCAAGTTCCATTTCATGAGTCCTGAGGATAAAGACACAGAGAAAGGCCAGGGGAGTTCAGCAGGCAGAACACAGGAGGGAGACTTCAAAACGACCAGCACGGGACTGCTTCTGATTCACAGTATCAGCCCTGTTGGCCTGAACGTGCTGTGATTTCAAGGTCATGACCACTGTTTCCGGCTTGGTGCTAGATATTCCACAAATTGAAACACGTATTTTGGAATGAGACAACCCCACTTTTTATGATCTGTTCTCTTGGGGCCACTCACTTGGCAGAGTTAGAAAGAAGCATCATGAACCAGTACAGAGCTCCCTACAAACTCCTTTCAAATAAATTCTTTCTTTCACTCTTTGCCTTACACAGATGTGAGTGAGAGCCACGTGCCAGTTCAGCCCCATGTTAGTAAGTCTCGTAGAGACTGACTCTTCTGTTTGGAACAGGTGGGCACTTAAAACCACGTTCTCTAGCTCTGAGGCCTCAGCCAAATATCAGACATAATAAGAAAAATTCTATTTAACAGCCTGTTATAGGTTTGTGAATCTATGAGTCATAGTCCAGTTTTCCTCAGAAGCAGACCCTAAGACAAGGATTTGACACATAGTAAGCATTTACATACGCAAATAAAATTAATTTTGAGAGAAAAATCTAAATTCAGTACCTGTAGTGCCAGGTAGTTTTGATTTATATGCCATTTATCTGTTTGTTTTCTGATGATTCCTTCTTTCCTCTCTTCTGGCAGGACTGGCCTTTGCAAACACTATTTCCCAAACTTCCCTGTCAGTCATTTCCAGAGATGTTCAGCCACTAAGAGGCACTGGCACTAAAAGAAAGAAGCCAGGGTGTTCCTCTCCCTTTCTCTTCTTGGGAGGATGGGATGCATCTCTAGCAGTGAGTGGCTGCTTCTCTTCAGTGGCCCCAGCTCCCACCAGCTAGGCCTTCCTCCGCAGCTGCCCCCAAACCCCCCCTTCCTAGACTGCAGAGGCTCCCACTCCTAGCAAGTGGCCCACATTCCTGGGCTTCAGTAGGGACACATCCTTCCTTTCTCTCTCCATTCCCCAGGGTGCAGCTCCTGCCGGCAGTTACTAATCAGAGTTTCTTCCTCTTCCCCTATTTTAGCTTTTCTAACCTCTGGGCATTCTTTCCTGTATTAAATTCCTTCTAGTGGTTTCATTTTTCTGGCTGGCCCCTGGTAGATAACCTATTTCAGGAGCCTTGTACAAAATCATGGTTAATCTGAACCCTGGTTCCTAAAGGAGATACCTTTTCCCCCTTAGCTCTTCTTTGAGAGCATTCCTGAGACACGCTCTTCCCTGTGGCTTTTTGTCTTTTCCTGTGGTAATAGTATTTTGTGCTACTTGAGGTAAGATTATATCCAGAATATTATCAGCAATCAAAAAGCCACGTTTGCTCAGTCTTGTAAAGATACCATCTGTTCCCGAATTGATCTATAGATTAAAGATGTCACCTGTTCTTAAATTAATCTATAGATTTGATGCGATTCCTATCGAAATTCTAACAGGTGTTTTTTCCCCTGTGGAAATTGACAACTGATTCTAAAATTTACATGAAAATGCAAAGGACCAAGAATGAAAACAAGATGGGAAGAACTTTTCCATCAGATATTAAGACTTAGTAAGAAGCTATGGTGATAGAGAAAGTGTGGTATTGCTCCGAGGAGAAACAAATAAACCAATGAAATGGAATGAACCAATATTCTAAAAGAGTCCAGAAACATACCCATATACATGTGGACTAGATTTTTTAAAAAGTGATACAACAAAGCAGGTGGAAAAGGATAGTCACTTCAATTTTAAAAAATGACTCCCAGGGTAATTAGGTAGTGATCTGGTTTAAAAAAAAAAAAGTGACTACACCCTTATCTCATACCATGTTTATTCTAAACCCTGGTTCCTAAGGAAAATATTGGTTTTCCTCCATCACCCTGCTTTGAGAAAACTCCTGAGAAATACTCCTCCCAAAGGCGATTTTCCTCCTGGCACATGACGAGCTAAATGTGAAGGCAAAATAATAAAAAGTTCATTAAATAATGAGAAAAAAGAAAAGTAAGTCTGAATAAAGAAAACGGCTGTGGGTCAACCGGCAAGAATGAAAAGACTTCCCTTGGTGAGTAATAAACTCGGAGCAAGCCTGGTCTGGGAAGCCACAGATGACGTTAACACCTTTAACCCTTTGTTTTTCAAGGGAACAAGAGGAGAGGGAAATTGCTAGACAACTGGAATGCAGATGCTCCTGGAAGATGGCAATTTCAAAGCACTATCGGCAATCAGTGCATTTTTTTTTTAAGTTATCGATTTTTAGAGAGAAACATTGACCCATTTTCTACCCATTTTTATGCTCTAACCAACCGAGCAACGGGCCAGGGCTGGCAATCAGTGCATTTAAAAGGGCAGTTGGGACCCTTATATAATTTCAACAGAAGACGAATTCTCCCAGATCAGTACCCAAGGAAGCGCCTTAACGCAACACTTTTGTTTTCTGTACCCACCGCTTTCAGAGATTTTAAAACAGACTCTTTTGTGCAAAGAACATTTTTTTTTCTGTTTGTTTTAAAATAATATATTTTGGAAAAAATGAAAACATGTTATTAAAATTTTTCATACACTTTTCACCCCGTTTCCCAAATGTGCTGCCCTGCTTGCCTTAGGATTCTTTCTTTTCCTTTCCCTAACTCGAGCTTTTTATTTTTTTCTTAAACACTTGAGAATCAGTTGTACATATGGCACCCTTTTATCTCTGGATACTTGAACATGTGGTTATTTTCTTACATAATCACAGTCCAATTCTCAAGATCAGGACATCAACACCGATACAGTATTTATTATGTAATCTACAGATCTTGTTCAAATTTTGCCAATTATTCCACTAATATCCTTTTGAAGGCTCTTCTCTTAAATATTCTCTGGCTGTGGTCTTGGTGAAATAATTCCCAGCCTTCTCAGGAAGATGTAGCCATGCACTCAGCACAGCAGAAAGAATCTGAGCCTCAGCGATTTTCAGGAAAAGGGCACCGAAACCTCCTTCTAGCTGTGCATGCGGACATCTGCCGGCCGGGAAAGGGGCCCCAAATGCAGGCTCACCCTGTTCCCCAAAGCCTGTGCCATCAGAGGAGTTCCTGAATGGTTCCAGCACCTGCCTGCTGCTTTCCTGATCCCTCATTAGACTGACAGAACCCACATCGAAAATATCCTGGAAGATGTTTTCGCTGTCCTCTCGGCATGTAATAACAGAGCAATTTCCTGTTTCAATTTTAAAGCAAGACAGGCTGCACAGGGCTTGCGGGACGTGCTGGTTCCTACCAGCAGGTCACTCCACTCGCAGCCCGAGACTGTGGCTCTGCTGAAAGGGAGCAGCCGGGCCCAAGGATAACCGCCTCGGTACGTGCCCACCAGAGAGGCGACTGGAGAAATTCTGACGAATGCAATTAATGTAATTCCGTGCAGCCATCCAGAAGAAGACGCAGCTCTCTGGGTCCCAAAGTACATTAAGCCTGACAACGGAAAGGGGTTAAGTCATTTTGACCCTGCAGAGGGAAACGGGGGGGCTTGGGGAGATAGAGGTGGAGGAGCAACATTTACAGTAAAGCCTTTTGTAGCATCTGCTTTTTTCATTTTTACCATGTGTCCATGTTATGGGGGGGATGATAGGTAGGGAGAGAGAGAGAGAGAGAGAGAGAGAGAGAGAGAGAGAGAGAGAGAGATGATAAATAGACGGGTAGGTAGAAAGAACGAATCCTGGGTAGGTAGATTTAAGGCCAAAACTTGGGGAAAAAAGCAGGTTCCGTGTTCTCCAGCCGCGCCTTTCGGCTTTGAAGGCATCACGCGCTCTCCCATGGGCGCCGCGGGCTAGCCGTCGCCTGCTAGCAGGAGGCTCCCCCTCCTCGGCGGTGGACACAAAGCGGACTTGGTCACGGACGCACCGCGCACAGAGCCGCGCCGCGCAGCCTCCCGCACACTCTTCAGGCTGGAGGTGGGGGGGGGCGGGGAGCGCTCCCGGGCAGCCCAGGGGAGGCCTCGCCTCTCCCGGCCTCGGGCTGCCTGGCCCCGCTCACCCTCCCTCCGCCCTTGTCCCCACCCCCGCCGCAGACCGAGCGCGCCCCGGCGACTGGCCTGGCGCACGTCGCCGCCCGCTCGCGCCGCCACCCCCGGGGCCGCTCGTGACGTCAGGGCTGAGCGAGGGGGCGCCGCCTCCCGGGTGCCCGCCCCTCCCGGCCCCGCAGCCGGACTTGCCCTTTAAAAGCGCGGGGGCCTGCGCCACACGGCGGGCACCGGACGCGCGACCGCCCTGCGGGAGCATCTTCGCCTCGCCTTCCCGCCGCTCTCGCCCTCGGGCCCCGCGCGCCTTCCCGGCGCAGAGCCGCGCGAGCCGGGCCGGGCCGGGCCATGCGGCGCGCGGCGCTGCTCGGGCTCCTGGGAGCCGCGCTGGCGGCCGGTGAGTGGGCGCGGCGGGCGCTTCAGCACCGCGGACAGCGCCGCGCCCGCCGCCCGCGCCCGGGCGCAGGGTCGGGGAGGGGCTCGGGCAGCGCTGCTCGCTCCCGCTGGAGGGTCTTCGTCTCCGCCCTGCCCTGCGCCTTTCCCTTCCACTCCCGCCCGCGGGCTGACTGGGAAGGAGCCGGAGGGCTCCCTGCCCAACCGGAGAGCCCCCGTCCTTGCGTCCCCGAGGGTCCCCGCGGGGGGAGGACACGCGCCCGGGCCTCCGGGGCGCTCAGCTCGCCACCGTCAGGCTCCCCACCGCCTGGACGCGCGCGGCTAGAGGCTTATGCTGTGTCCGTGTTTAAGTGTGTGGTTGGCTTCTTAAAACCAGATAGCCAAGGAGAGACAGGAGTGCATGTGATATGATGGAGTTGGCACCTGCATATTTTCCCTTTGTTATTATTATTATTATTATAGAAACATGATGAGATAAAAGTAAGTCTCATGTAGATAAGGTATCATATCTTTTTAGTAGCATGTTCATATATAATGTAGTGTATGTGTGTTCATGTATATGTGCGGTCAGGGTTAATATAATCTTTTTCTGCATTTTGTATTTCTGTCTCTGGAGAGAAGTAATTTCACATTCAAGTTAATGTATTTTTGAGTTATGAATGGAAACTTTAGTGGATATTTTGGTTTTTGTATTCCAGAAGAATAATAGGATATAAAATAACATCAAAAATATCCTTAGGAGTAGTAAAAAAAATTGTCTGAATCAATTCGGGAAGATGAACTTTTTCTGTCTTTTTAAAATCGAAGTATAATTGACATATAACAGGATGAAATATGTGACAGTGTCTCTTGATGTGTGGAAGGATATGGGATTTAATCTTTCAAACTAGCTCTGGCAATTTTTAAAAAATTGTGTGTGTGTGTGTGTGTGTGTGTGTGTATGTGTGTTGAAGTAAAGCCATGAGGAGTATTGAGACTACTGAGAAGTAAATAGACCACCACCAGATTAAACTGGAGGTTTTCTTTGGCTATTTTAATGACCTCATAGAAATTTTTTCTTTAAATCTGAGATTGAGATTCTAACTAGCATCCATGAATATGAAGGTTTCATTGACAGCAATTACTGGATCCAAAATGTAAAGAGACAGAAGGAAAGCCAGTGGTAATTTATTTTACTGCAAGCTACATACATTCAGAATTTTCTAAAGTGCTTGCATTCTTACAAATTGCCTATAAATGTTCTCAGTTTATTTAAAGAAATCCAAATGAATGATTTAGAGTCTTTCTGGTAAAAAAAAAAAAATCTTCAGAAAGGAATTGCTTAAGAGGCCAAAGCTGTGCTATCCATTGTACTATGCACCACAGTAACAGGGACATTTGTGAAGCGTATTTAATAATAGTGGTAAAATACTTACAGCTCTCTTATGAAAGAGAGTATTTTAAGAAGGGCTCGTATTTTAATTTGAGCTAAAATGGAGACATTATATTCTTTAAAAATGTTATATTGAGCTATAATTCGCCCACCATAAAACCCACCCTTTAAAGTACATAATTTAGTGATATTTAGTATATTCACAGATTGTATAACCACTATCAAATTTCAGAACATTTTCATTACCCCAGAAAGAAACCCCATATCCATTAGCAGTTATTTTCCATTCCCACCTTCCCCAAGACCTGGAAATGAGACATGATAACCTTCAAGCAGAGTTTGTTATTTAGCAAAATCACAGGGCTGGGAAGAAACCTCAGGAAACCATATGGTTTATTTCCTTCCCCTTCAGAGCCTCTGGAGGGAGAGCTACACATTTTTACAGTAGCTACTGTGCACTCTAACAATTAACAAGAGTGAAGTAGCTGTCTGATATCCACATTATACCAGGTTAGATGGTTTCTGTACTCAGAAGGGTCTGCTTAACTTGTTATTGTATAGCTTTATTTTCAATCTGGGACCAAACCTTGATAGTCTTATGAGATATTAATACTTTAGGTGTTTTTCTCAGATTTGTCGCACAATATTACTTGAAATTTTTTCTACCATTTGACTACTTTCTTTTAACATAATCATTGATTTTCTTTTGTGCCTCCTGAATCTTTATGCAAAAACAAGCAAGGTAACTACTTTAGGGAAATCAAGATGTTTTGGTTGTTACTTTGTTGCCACAGATTCTGTTGGAAGAAATACAATTGCATTTATATGTCTCACCAAGAGGCACAATGTACTTTCACAGGAGACCCTAGTTCCTTTTTGATGGAAACAATAGTGGTTTGTAATAATAAACATGAGCTTCAAACTGTTTAGAGCAATAAAAGACAAATGTTTCTCTCCTCCCAAATCTGATTACTGATAATACTTTGGCAGTATCAGCAGTTACTAAAAACACCTATTTTACATTTGTTGGGGGGGAGGGGAAGGGAAGTATTAGCAAGAAACTATAATACCAAATAAATTTAGTAAAGCTAGATTTTTAAAGGCACCTTCTAGTTTATGAGAGGAGGAATTCTCTCAGTTATTTCTTTTGAGAGGATTTTACAGATTTCAAGTGGAAAGAGCGAGCGCTGAAGTGGGAATGGTCCCAAATAGCAGCCACTGAGGGATAAAACAATGGCCCAGCATAGCGGACCCTGGGTTCCAAAGGTGGGCTGCCTAGGTCTTGTCTGGACTACATTTCAGGGAGAACATAGGGTCTTCATACCTTCTTAGCCACTTCTTAAACAGTTTACGAATTATTTTAACACGCTGGATAACTTTGGGCCTCTTGAAACAATTGAAGTAGATCCCAGGCCATGCTTTGAAAAGGAAGATCCAGGAAGGTGAATTTGTGAAACTGATGTTGTATTTCTGGGCTGAGCCCTATGTATGTAATTGACTGGAGGGAGGTGGTTAAAGAGGCTTCGGGAGGAAACATTTTGGGAGGAAAGGTCAGGTTGCTGGTTATAAATAAACCGCATTTGAGCAGCTCTCATCTCCATCTCCGATGTCTGAGAGTTTTGCTCTTGCCCCAGCCGGCTCTTCTCCTGTTTCAGGGACCGAGGAGAATTTCCTGCACTGAGCTTCTCCTCCAGGCAGTGCCCGGAGAGCTGAGGAAACGAGCCTCTATGTACATGAGTGCTCTGAGCTTGTCCAGTGGAAAAGGCTCAGACGGCACAAAGCCAAAGTGAAACATGGAAGTATCAAAACAGCTTGGAAAGGAAAAAAGGAAGGCGCTGGAAAATTAAAATCACCTGAAGCATTTCCTAAGAAGACAAATATTCTTCATTCTGGTTTAAAATAAGCAGAATCTCATGAAATTTAATTTAAATGAATTTAAAATTATCCTTTTAAAATGCCTTCATACATAGTTGTTAAACTAAAATATCCCCATAAATAGTTGTTAAATATTTATTTGCACATGATGTTATGGGCTCGATGCTCTACTAGCAGAACTGGATGCCCCCCTGTTCTTTGCGTGGCCGCAGGCAACGGGGATTATATACGGCATTCACTGACACAGATGCGTAAGCAAGCTTGTTCAGGCAGAGAGCTGGGGGTGAAAATGAGGTAATTGATTCTGTGAGATGGTTACAACCATGTTTTCGTAAAGGAAGTGAGTTTGGGGGAGGATGTTTTGGGAGGACGCGAATAGGCAGAGGGAATCACAGATCTTTACCCATTTTGAATGGGCAGAAGGGTGGAGGGCGACACCCTGGTTTAACTTAAACTAGGTTTACTTTAAACTTTTGATTGAAGTATAATATACACATAGAAAACTGCACAGATCATAAGGATACAGCTTCATGATTTTTCATGCGTTGAGCACACCTGTGTCATCAGCACCCAGATCAAGAAACAGAATATTACCAGTACCCCCAGATCTCCCCTGGTCTGTGGTCTGGATTTGATTTATACTGGATATAAGATAGCGTTCGTTTCCAAATCATGTTGAAGACATTGCTAGGGAAAACAGTGTGTGTGTGTGTGTGTGTGTGCGTGTGGTGTGTGTGTGTGTGTGTGTGTGTGCGCGCATAGCTCCTGGGCAATCAGCCCCAACAACCTCCACACTCTGTTCAGCTCTCACTCTGTCCCTCTCTCCAGGCACTGCGTGTGTGAGGTGGGGCATGATTTTGTGTTTGGGTTCACAACACGTTCAAAACTGACCCGTCATTTCCCATTCTTTTTCTCTTCCAAAGCTGTCAGTTCCATGCCAGCGGATACCAGGACCCACAATGAAGAAATGGTAAGTTGAGATATAAGCCCAGAATCTAGACTTATATCTAGACCATAGGTTCTCCCACTCCTTATTACACCAAACCAAACCAAACCAAACAAAAACAAACAACAAACAGCACAACATAGTCTTACAAACCAGGTTTTCATCCCTGAGGGAATGGGGGCAAATGATGTCCCTCCTGCCCTGGGCTCTGACCTCTTTCCTGGATGTTTTATTGCCTCTGATGTTTTATTACCATTTTCCTTCCAACTGGTTCAGAAATGGGTGTTCATTTCCCTTCTCGGGGTGATCTTGGCCCAGTGCCATCTTGCATTGCTCTGTGGAGAGGCCTGGGACATTTCATTAGTCCTATAAATCTACATTCCTACCCCAAGGATCCTGCATCAGTACAGGTCACACAGCCAAGCCTCTCTGGGCAACGGCTCTGGGTTGAGTAGTCTTTCAACCTATCAATACCAGCTGTTGCCAACCTGCTTTTGGTTTTCCCCCCCAGGTGACTCGCTGCATCATCGAGGTCCTCTCAAATGCCCTGTTGAAGTCCAATGCTCCACCCATCACCCCTGAGTGCCGACAGGTCCTGAGGAAGAGTAAGTTTCCTGCCCTGCAGGGGAGCTTTGTCCCTCGAGTGGTCCTTGCTCTGGCTCCCTCTAGTTCACCTTCCGCTTCACCTCCAAATGAGGGAGGAGCGTAGACTAGATTGGTATCTGGGGAGGCAGAAGATATGGCTTCTAGCCCCTACTCTGCCATTGGATAGCTGTGTGACCATAGGAAAGATCCCTGGCCCCTCTGGGCTTATTTCCTCGAAGTAAAATGAGGGGGTTGAACTCAATGACAGTCTCTGAGATGCCTATCAGTTCTTAAATTCATTGATTCCAGAGTTTGGATTTTTAGAATAAGCTGTCATGTGGGTGCAGGGAGATGTGGGGAGCGCTCATTTGTGATGGAGGCAGGACGACTGAGTGTTCTGGGAGTGTTGGAAGATGAAGGGACAGAAGGAGATTTTAAAATTAATCTCTTTGCCTTCTACTCTCAATGGTGATGATCTTCTGAGTTAGAAGCTGGGAAAGGTGACTAGGAAACTTGTGGCCCGTTTGCATGACAGATCGCTTGAGCCATTTTAATGCAGAGCTTATTTGAGGGGAGTTACTACCAAATGGTACCAGGAATTCTGGGCGTGAGAACTGGAAAGGGTGAGGGTAGAAGCAGAGCAGCCAATGAGTCAGAGCAATAACCTTCTGAATTGAGATGGGGATGTTTTCTCTACGCAAATCACCTTCTGTTGAGAACGAAACTTGAACAGTGACCCAAGCAGCATCCATCGGGAGTTGACACTAAGAGATCAATTTTATAAAACTCTGCAGTCTCTCTTATGCATGGAGTCAAACTGACTGAACAAGTCCAAAAAACACGGTTCCCCGCAACACATTTCTATGCTTTTACCTTTTCTTTTCTTTCTTTCTATACTTTTAAATTTTTAGTCAAGGCTGGGAACAGTGGACTTTTTCTTTTCTCCTTCAAAATCTCTCATGGCAAGATAATACTCTCTTGCTATTACTGCGCATGAACCCTGGACCATAGAATGGTTAAAAACAAACATTAGCAGTTGACCAAAAGAGTCGCCTGGGGGGACTCAATCCACCATTGGGGGTTTCAGGGTAACCATAGGAGGTGTGGGGCAGGGACCCACGGAAGTGCAAACTTCTCTTCACTGCCTGCGTACATGCTTCTTACTACATTTCTCCCGACTTTCCTTTCCAGCCATTACAGGGAATGAGTGAGAGCGCAGGGTCTTCAGGCAGGGACTAAAGGCTGCTCTGTTGGGCAAACCCATCTCACTATCTCCCTTCTCCTCTCTTTGTTTACCAGATGGATGCAGAAGTTTGAGGCCTGTCATACTAGGTCATCAAAGAACCCTGACGGCTTAGGAAGGGCGGTTGGATGCAGGGCTCCGCTTGCCTGCCAGGATCAGATTCTTAGCCCCCTAGGTGTGGCCGCAGGGTTCTAGCCTCTCTGCTCATCACTGACTGTGCCCTGGGGTCTTTTGGTGTCTGTCGTGAGAGCTCCAGGGAAACTGGCAAAAAACAAACTACCGAAGCCTATCAGGACCCTGGTGACATTGTATCTGGAGAGTCCTAAAGCGCTGACATTGGGAGGATTTAAGAGCTCCAGACAAACAGATAAGATAAAGGAGTAGGCAGGACAGGCCCCTAAGGGGGAGCAGATATTTCTCAGGTCCAACCCTCCTGTGGAGAAATACAGACTCTGTAACCAGATCTTGGGATTTTTTTTTTTCAAAAGAAGCTAAAATTGGGATTTTTAAGCACATCTCCAGGTGTTTAAGTATTGCTTCTGAATTAGAATTTACTGAAAATGTTATTATAGGCCAAACAATTCACCTCTGGGCTACCAGTTTGTGACTTCTGTCCTGTTCCAGTTTTCTCTCCCCTGCTGACATGTCTTAAGCCGATCCAAAGTCTAGTGGAGCTTTCAGCCAACTGGATGGATGAATTCCTTCTTGCAGCTTCCTTCCCACAGCCAGTCCATCTCCCTATCCATTGCCAGTCTCTCTGGAACATCTCCGGGGCCAGCATACGAGCATTTGGGGAGCAGGAAAGAGTCACTGGTTTATGGCTTGAAGAGATCTTAGGGAATGTGTAGTCCAGTTTCTTAACAGGTATAAGAATCTCTTTCACCGGGTTGACCTGGTCATCCTTGCAACATTTTAGGGCTGGAACGCACATTTTCCCCTTTTTACTTGAAAATGAGAGTGAGCTTTACCCCTTGGTTTTACAGGCTGACAACGACTGTGTGCTACTAATCACAGCCCTCCTCTGATCTCACCTGCGGGGGCTTAAAGCTAAATTTAGGAGGAAGTGCTGAGCCTCAGGCACAAGCTGCTACAGGCAGCACACATTTAACTCGGAAAAAAGAAAAATACTTCTGTTCCTGACCAGCGGGCAGTAGGAAGGGGCCACACAGCCTCTGCCCTGGGAAGCTGAGATCCTGTCTGATCGGTGGCACGATTTCTGCCGATTCTCAGAATGATGTTAGTATCTGACCAAAGCCTCCCTGCTTACCTGTGCCTACCTGGCCAGCCCCACCAGCCTCAGTGCTGCACATACCACCACTGGCTCTTAAAAGGCAAAGGGACTGGTGAGGAGCCAGCTCTCAGGTGTCTGGGTGTGAAAGGTCAGGGACATTTCAATTGTCTCATAAAACATGAGAATGTTATCATGGCAGGCTGGACATTTTTTGCAAAACAGACCAATTTTTTTCTATTTTGCAAATGTCAGCTCAATATGACTCATCAGATCCATTTAATAAAAATATTATGGGAACACAAATATAATTTCAAATTTTCTAGTAGCCACATTAAAAAGATAAAAAGACAGGTGATGCCCTAGCTGGTTTGGCTCAGTGGTTAGAGGGTTGGCCCGTGGGCTGAAGGGTCCTGGGTTTGATTCTGGCCCAGGGCGTGTACCTTGCTTGTAGGCTCGATCTCAGGCCTTGGTCAGGGTGCGTGCAGGAGGCAACCAATCGATGTGTCTCTTTCACATCGATGTCTCTCTCTCTCTCTCTCCTTTCCACTCTCTGAAAAGCAATGGGAAAAATATCCTTGGGTGAAGATTAAAAAAAAAAAATACAGGTGAAATCAATTTTAATAATATATTTAATTTTATCTAATATATTTTATTTACTATACAATTTGAACACATCCAACATATTTATGATACATATTATCCAATACTTTCAAAATATTGTCATTTCAACATATAATCAATATGAAAAATTGAGATATTTTACATTTTTTTATATGAAGTTTTCAAAATCTGTGGGTATCTTACACTTATAGCATGTCTCAGTTTGGACCAGCCACATTTGAAATGCTAAATTGCCAGAGAGGGCTGGTGGCTCCTACAATGGACAGCTCAGATGTACACCGGGAGCTGTGAGGGGCCCTGGCTTCGGGCATTCTCTCTGAACTCAGTGACATAAGTTGAAATCCAAACCTCCCAGCTAACAAGTGAGACAGTGTTAACTGCGTATCTCCTTTCATGGGACGTCCTTGAGTTAAGGAGAGTTTAGTAAAGGAGCTGTTGACATTTGGA
Source organism: Miniopterus schreibersii (assembly GCF_964146895.1). Classification (NCBI taxonomy): domain Eukaryota; kingdom Metazoa; phylum Chordata; class Mammalia; order Chiroptera; family Miniopteridae; genus Miniopterus; species Miniopterus schreibersii. The sequence continues at coordinate 66,130,740 of NC_138110.1, forward strand.
AAAGATGGGAGAGAACAGCATTCAATTAAAATATTGGTTATACCATGTACTGTTGACTCTTGAAAATACAAAAAAACTCAGTATACTAAACTTCATCTCAACATCTAAGAACATGTTGGGCAGATGGGACCTGAGTGAAGGAAGAAATGGCCTTTCCACTGCTGTGTAGCTTTCTCAGGGGGGAAATATATACCCTTCTTATCACCAAATACCAAGTTATATTGTCACTTGCTTCTAGGTTGAGTCTACATAGTTGATTGGATAATAAAGGTCTGATAAACTAATAATTAAAAAATTTTCAATTCTCCTTTGAATCCTGAAATTTCTTATTTTGGCTATTTAACTTTATTTAGCTGGATTCTAGTTAGAACTATTAATGCAATGTTAACTTTTCAATTCCTACTGAGAGAAAATATGGAAAGAATGGCCCCGAATGACGCCTCTCTGAGTCTTAAGGTCTTAGTCTGCAAAAAGTTGAAGTTGAACTAGACAAATTCTAAGGTTTCTTCTGGTTCTAAATTCTAATATCTCATAAATCTATACTTGGATTTCAATTTGATCATTGGTAATACCTATGAGAGATGCTGGTTGGGTGTTATGAAAAAATAAAAATAGAGAGTTTATTGTTAGATTGAAACATAGTCAACAAGCTTTCATACCACTTCCTTTTAAAAAGAATCTGGGTATATTCTTTATTAACTTAAAATTTTTCCAAATGATTTTCAGGTCCTTAGGATTTGTAGTGATCACTGAGGCTGGTGTTTGTTGGACCACAAGCAATTCTGAAGTTATACTTACTCTTTAAAATTTTCATTACAGGCGGAAAAGAGGTTAAAGATGAAGAGAAAAGTGAAAACGAAAACACGAGGTTTGAAGTAAGGTTGTTACGAGACCAAGCTGACGCCTCAGAAGCCCGCAGGCCCTCCAGTAGGGAGGACCCAGGAGACCCAGGGGAGGAGGGCACCCAGGGCCTGTCGGTGGCCAGCAGAGAAGGCGGCGGGCACAGCCGAGAGGGAGCCGGGGAGCCCCAAGGGGGCCTCTATCCCTCTGACAGCCAAGTCTCCAAAGAAGCAAAGACGCACCATTCTGAGAAGAGCGTGGGAGAGGGCAGGGAGGGAGAGGACGGAGAGAGAGATCGGCAAATGGGGCGTGGGGACGGTGGCAGGGAAGAGGGGCACCTGGAAGAGCCAGGAGAGACGCACGAGGCCGTTCCTGACACGAGAAACCAGGCTTCCGCTGGGAAAACAGAGGCGATGGTGGCCAGGTATGACACGCGCTCTGCCAGGCTCCCCGAGGAGAAGACACACAGCCGGGAGAGGAGCAGCCAGGAGAGCAGAGAGTCCAAAAGCCAGTCTGGGAGCCAGGAGGAGTCTGAGGAAAGCGAGGAAGCTGCCAGCCACGAGGCGGACAAACGGCGCTGGCGGCCACGACACCACCATGGGCGGAGCAGGCCTGACAGATCCTCCCAGGAGAGGGGACAGCCCCGCTCGGAGTCCGAGGGGCCCAACGCGGCCGAGGCCAGCTTAGGGGACGAGAGGGACCCTTATCCAACCCACTACAGGGCCTCAGAGGAAGAACCCGAGTATGGGGAAGTGGTGGGGGGGTACGCAGGGCTGCGGGCCCCCGAGAACCTGGAGGGTGGGAAGGGGGGGGCTCCCAGGCCTCCCAGGGCTGAGGGCCAGGGGGACAAGAGAAACCGCCCCAGCTTGGACCTGGACAGCATGGCCTATGGGTACGGCGAGGAAAGTGCGGGCAGGGGCCCTGGGTGGGGGTACGTCCCCAGAGCCAGGCCCGGGGGGGAGAAACAAGCCTTGGGTGGAGGACACTACCCTGTTCACGAAAGCCACGTGGACAGGGCACGGGCGCCCCTGCAAGGCGGGTGGGAGGAGCCGGACAGAAACGGCCTCGGCTACGGCGAGGAAACCGGCGAGGACGGGGCCCGCGGGACGTGGCAGAGGCAGGAGGGCCTGCGGGGCACGGACACGAAGGAGACCCGGGCGGGGGCTCGGCTTGCGGGCGCCCGGGGCGCCCCCGATCGCACCCCCCACAGGAGCAGGGCGGGGGAGCTGCCCCCCCGCTACTTCGCCCCGTCCCCGGGGAGGGGCGGCCACCAGGGGAGGGAGGACAGCCTGGATGACAACTTTCCCGGGGCCGAAGGCGGAAACGGCCTGGCCTTGGCGGAGAAGAGCTTCTTCCCCGAGTACAACTATGACTGGTGGGAGAGGAAGCCCTTCGAGGACGACGTGAGCTGGGGCCACGAGAAGCGGAGCCTGGGCCCCAGGCTGGACCCGAAACGGCAGTACGACCGCGTGGCCGAGCTGGACCAGCTCCTGCACTACAGGAAGAAGTCGGCCGAGTTCCCCGACTTCTACGACCCCGAGGAGCCGCTGGCCCCTCGCCGCGCAGGGGACGGTGCGAAGGACAGGGCCGGCCCCGGGGTTCTCACGGAGGAAGAGGTACGGTGGGGGGCTTTGTTTAAAAGCAGCTTAAGATGGTTAACGTGAATATGTTCAAGACTATCTGATATTAAGGGGGAGAAACTGGGGGGGGGATTAACCACCATGATAATGCACCCCTAGTTAACAGAGCGGAAGCAATTTCTGGGTTTGATTTTCACCTCCTGTCTCGACACTGCCCACGTCCCCGCCCACCAGCTCCCATTGCAGAGCTGCTCAGCCTGGGCGCACACGGCAGCCCCCTGGAGGGCTTGAGGAATTGCTGATGTCCGGGACCCACCCCCAGAGATTCTGTTTGGCACTAGGTGTGGCCTGGGCGTCAGGATTTTTTAACCCTCCCGGGTGGTTTCAGTGTTCAGCCAAGGTTGACAACCAGCCACTGCTCCGGTGTCTTCCCTTGGGCATTGCATCACTATTTCCCAGGGTAGGAAAGAACAGATAATAGAGAAATGAGTTGCTTTGGTCTATCTTTGCCAGCTTGTGGCCTGTAACAATCAGAAGTTTACACCTGGGAGAGGTAACATGATCAGAGCTGTCCCCTCTTCCTCATGTTTTTCATGTAGATGCTTCTCAAACTTGGCTGTGCATCAGCCTCGCCAGGGATGCAGAGTGGGATTCAGTAGGCCCCTGCTGGGGTCCAAGAATCTGCGTTTCTGACGTGCTCCCCAGTGACCCCGCTGGCTGGGGGGCTGCACTTTAAGAGCCACTGATGTAGGGTGTCTCATATAGCCTCCAACATATTAACAATCCCCCGTTCTGTTCGTATTGCCTTAAACTACGACGAAATAAGTTCATCTGGGACCTCATGCTGCCATTGTTTTGTGTTTTCCAGGAAAAAGAACTTGAAAACCTGGCCGCAATGGATTTGGAACTACAGAAGATAGCCGAGAAGTTCAGTGGCAATCGAAGGGGCTGATGGTCATTGGAGCCAAGGGCTGTTTTAAGAAGCAGCCTTCGCATTATCTATTTCCCACCACTTCACAGAAAGACACCATTTATTTAGCTAAAGGCGGAAAGTAGACTTTGCTGTTCATTAAGTGCTTGAGGCAATTGGAAATATCTTTAATTTTTGCCAGAATGCTGTTGAAAATAAGGATAGCATGAGTTATAGCATATTCTTTCTTGCAAAATCGACATATTACCATGCTTGTGACAATGACTGTGCTACCATCCTTGCAAAATTTTGTTTGTATCCATTTAAAATAATAAAAGATTCACCTGAAGGCAAAAGCTTCTTCTCAGCTTCCTTTGGGCTAGTAGAGAGGAGTGTGATTTTCAAATCCATTCTTTAAAGTGAATTCTAAAAGACAGCACTAGAATTTATTGGTCTGGGATTCAGAATAAAAAAAAACACACAAACCTTTCAAGGATGTAAAAAGAAAGATAAAGAGATCTGGAAAAGATACCTGTTCTCCCAGGCTGGGGAAAGATTAAATAGGATTGAAGAACCTGCTTGAAAAAAATAGCATAGGACATTACTTAAAAATCCTATTACCTGGAGAGTTCCAGGGGTCGCCAGCTGATGGTCAGTTTTCAGGGCCCAGGAGAAAGCCTGGATAATGGGAAGAACTCTGGACTGGGAATCACAGCATCTGGGCTGGTCCAGAAAGATCTCTGGACCCTCAGGGCCTGTCTGATTTCTACTCTGTAAGGAGACAGAGCTCTGACTCTGTTTCCAAGTAGCTGTGTGACTTTGGACAAGTTACTTTCCCTCTCTGGACCTCAGGTTCATCAGTAAAATAAGGCCATCTGTCTCACTGGGTTGTTATGAGAATGACATGAGTTTGGGCAAAAGACTCAGAGTAGTGCCTGGAATGTGAGTGGTGCAGGAAATGTTGGCTGGTGCCGTTGTTAGGCCCGCAGCTTCTTATGGTAAGACGGTTGGACAATTTCCCCTTCTCCCTCCTTTTACCTGTCCTTTCCTTCCTCACCAATGGAGGCTTCTACTTGGTTGATTTCTACTGTTTTGACAGTTCTGGTAAAGAGCTGTTTTCGGGAGGTGGCAAAAACATCTGGGGATCACATATGGCTTTTATTCACTCAGGAAAGCCCGATTCTCCTCTTCTTGATAACGTCAAGAACTGCCTGCGCTAATGTGACCAGATTCTTTTTAGATTAACTTTCAGTCACATGCTTTTCCAGGAGAGCTTCAGCTTTATCATTTGGGGAGCAAGCCAATCAGCGCTATAAATTCATAGCAAGTTGTTCTAAATCTGGGTACACAGTTCTAGAAGGCTGCTTATTATTTCTCTGCCTGGGGTCTTTTTTTTTTCTTTCTTCTGGCCGTGGGATCATGATAGGCTGTTTGCAAAGGCAAGTGAGACATGGTGTGGGGATAATGGCTGCTGGGGCGTCCTCATGGTGGACAAGTTGGTATATAAATATTGTACTAGTTTCCTGGGGCTGCCATAACAAAGTACCACAAACTGGGAGACTTAAAACAACAAAAATTTACTCTCCTACAGTTCTAGAGGCCAGAAGTCCAAAATTAAGTTGTTGTCAGGGCTATGTTCCCTCTAAGGCCTGTAGAGGAAAATTGAGATGATGCAGGTGTTCTGGGAAGTCTGGGGACCCAAGGGTCTGTGACCCACTGTGGGTTCTTGTCTTTGTGCAGGAAAGAATTCAAAGACGACCCAGCATAGTTTATAATGAAAGTGAATTTACTAATGAAGTAGTGAGACAGAGAGTGGGCTACCCCACAGGCAGAGCAGCCCCCCTTTAGTGAGATTTGCTTCCTTTATTGAGATTTAATTAGGGGGTAGGGCACTCAGTAAGGTGGGAGGAATATTCAGGATTTTTCCAGGAGAGGGGTGAAGACCCCCATTGGCTCTGTTGTGTCCTTATATGGGCTTTCCATTTCTGATCATGCAGGGGAGCGGGGTGTGTCGTTTAGTATGCTAATGTATCACAATGAGCATATAATGAAGCGAAGACTTACTGTAACGTAAATACCATCATAAAGATGGTATTTAAAGCCTTAAAACTGGGTTAGATCACCTCATGTTATATAAATTAGCCAAAGATGGCCTCTGTGTATTGGCCCCTAGGTTGGTTATTTCTTTCACTGTAGTCTGAGAGCTGTTAGCTCAAAAGCCTGCCAGGGCCACACATAAATTTTACACATCCATTTATTTATTTACTTATTTATTTATTTTTAATTATTTTATTTTTTTTTTAGCTATAGGCATATTCTTTTTTTTTCCTTCTTTATCTTTATTGTTGAGAGTATTACAGGTGTCCCATTTTTCCCTCCCAATTGACCCCTTCCACTTTGCTCCCACCCCCTCCCCAGGCCTTCACCCCGTTATTGGCTGTGTCCATGGGTTATGCATATATGCATATAACTTCTTTGGTTAATCTCTTCCCACCCTCCACCCCCCTTCCCTCTTTCCTCTGAAATATGATCATCTGTTGCATGCGTCAATGTCTCTGGATCTATTTAGGTTTGTCAGATTCTTTTGTTCATTAGCTTCTTTTTAAAGAAGACCCTTCAACTTTTCCTGTAGTGCTGGCCAGGTGGTGATGAACTCCTTTAGCTTTTTCTTATCTGAGAAGTTCTTTATCTGACCTTTAATTCTAAATGGTAGCTTTGCTGGGTAGAGCAATCTTGGTTGTAGTTCCATGTTTTTCATCACTTTGAATATTTCTTGCCACTCCCTTCTGGCCTGAAAGGTTTCTGTTGAGAAAGCAGCTGACAGTCGTATGGGTGCTCCCTTGTAGGTAACTAATTGCTTTTCTCTTGCTGCTTTAAGAGTCTCTTTAAGAGTCTCTCTTTGTCTTTAACCTTTGGCATTTTAAGTATGATGTGTCTTGCTGTGGGCCTCTTTGGGTTCCTCTTGTTTGGGACCCTCTGTGCTTCCTGGACTTGTAAGTCTATTTCTTTCCCCAGGTAGGGGAAGTTTTCTGTCATTATTTTTTCAAATAGGTTTTCAATTTCTCGGTCTCTTTCTTCCCCTTCTGGCACCCCAATAATACGAATGTTGAGCCTCTTGAAGTTGTCCCAGAGGCTCCTTATACTATATTCCTATTTCTGGGTTCTTTTTTTTTTTTTTGCTCTTCTGGTTGGGTGTTTTTTGTTTCCTCATGTTCCATATTGCTGATTTGTTTCTCAGTGTCCTCTACTCTACTGTTGATTCCATGTAAATTATTCTTATTTCAGTTCGTGTAGCCTTCATTTCAAATTGGTACTTTATTATGTTATTGATTTTCTCAGTTATTTCACTAATAATATGCTTAAACATCCTTATAAACAAAATTCTGAACTCTGTTTCTGTTAGCTTGCTTGGATCTATTTCATTGAGTTCCTCTTCTAGAGATTTCTTCTTTCCTTTGTGACATGTTTCTTTGCCTCCACATTTTGGTTGCTTCCAGGTGTTTGTTTCTATGTACTAGGTAGAGCTGCTATGTCTCCTGGAATTTGTAGAGTGGCTTTGTGTAGTAGGTGTCCTGTAGGGTCCAGTGGCTGAGTCTCCCCAGTCACCTGAGCTGGGCCTTCCAGGTGCTCCCCTGTGTGGGCTGTGTGCACTGTCCTGTTGTAGCTAAGCCTTGGTTGCTGTTGGCCTCACTGGGAGGAATTGACCCCCCGGCCAATCAGCTGTGAGGACCAGCTGTACCTACAGCCAAAGAGCTGCTGTGCTGGAGACACCCCTATGGAGCAGGATTTATTTCAGTAGAGCTTTGGTGTTCACCAAGTGCGCCCCTGGAGTGTCACTCGTGGATGTGGTAGGGTTGTAATCCAGCGTGGTCGAGTCTCACCACCAGGTGCACTGTCTTTGGGGCCTCCCGGGAGGTGCAAAGTCAGCCTGTGCCAGTGCCTTGCCCAGGGCCCCCCAGCATGAGCTACACAGCACACCTTAGTTGGCTGCTCCTTGTGCTGGGCTTGGAGGTGCCCAGGAGAGGCCCAGCTATGAGCCAATGCAGGCTGCCGCTAGTGCCAGGCCTGGGCGCACTTATTAAGCCGTATGGGGCCCACTGCTGCTTGTTTGAGAGATTTTAGGAAAGTCCTAAGGTTGAGGCTGGAGACGCCACTTGCACAGAAAAGCCCCTGGAAATGGCCCGGATGAGCTGCAGGTGGGGAGGGGCGGGGCCTCCGGGAATCACGGGGCGGGGCCAAAGGTGTGAGTCAGGTGCTGGCGATTCAAATATGGCGCCTGCCTGCTGGCTGTGTGGGGAGGACTCGAAAAGGAGCCATGGCCTCCGCCAGCCCTTCTGCCCGGGAGGAAGCCGCCCCTCCACCTCTCGACCGGATTCCAGGCAGGTTAGTTCCTCCCCGAGTGTCCCAGGTTCCTGTCAAGCTGCTGCCGGCGCTGGGCTCAGAGGGAGCATCTGAGTGACTCCGTGCGCGGGCCCTTTAGAGGAGCTGCTGGGGCTCCCGCAGCCTCCGCGACCCTTAGTGACAGTCCCCGCTGGTTTCACAGCCCTAAGTTCTGGGGATGTCTCTTCCTGGCTCTGGAGCCCTGGGCTGGGGCCTGCTGTGGGGCCGGGACCTCTCCCTCCTCCGGGAAACCCCCACCGCCGAGATTCCCTCCCAGGTTTAAACCGCAGCACCGGGGGTGGGCCCATGGCCGCGTCTCTGCCCCTCGTCCCGGTCTCGGTGCTTCTTCAGCTCCCTGGTTCTCCGGCTTCTGCTCAGCCGGATCTCAGGAGGCTCTGAGTGATGGCGGTTCTGTGTTTTAGTTGTCATTTTGATGTGGTTGCGGGAGGTGGCGGGTGCAGCTGTTCCCTCCGCCTCTGTCTTGTTTCTTCCCTACATCCATTTATTTTAAACATCATCCACATGAGCAAATGTTTATTTAATTTTTTAAAAATACATCTTTATTGATTTCAGAGAGAGAGAGATAGAAACACCAATAATGAGAGTCATCATTGGTCAGCTTCCTCCTGCACACCCCCGACTGGGGATCGAGCCTGCAACCTGGGCACGTGCTCTGACTGGGAATCGAACAGTGATCTCAACCGCTGAGCCACGCCTAGCCGGGCCCAATGAGCAAATGTTTAGACATTTAGAGCCCACCTGCTTGGCATATCTCCACAAAACTACACCCAGCATCTGCTGGCCATTGATAAAATAAAATCTTGTGGTTATAAAACTCCAAGCCTTATGACTTCTTCCCCTCAGCGTTCTCAGACCCAGCAACTCCCTTCCACGCTGCTGAGCTGCATAGCTAGACACAGAAGGGACCTCTCCAATTCCCCTCTCCCTGGGAGTTCCTTTGCCCCCCTCTACTTCTAAGGTGTAGCTTCAGGACAGATTTCTGCTGTGAGGGACATCTCCCCCCACTTCAAAACCTGCCAGATATCAATCCTTATACAATAAAGCATGTGTGCTACTGCCACCTCATGGTCAATCTTTTCCTTTCATCATTTCCCAAATCCCTCCACATAGGGAGCGAGTGTAGGAAAAAGTAGACAAAAAAGTGAAGGGGTGCAATTGGTGAGCCAATTGGTGCGATGTTTTTCTAGACATTCACCTCAGAGGTGATGAGGAACCAGCAACAGAGATGGAGGAAGAAAGACCAGAAAGGCAGGAGGGAAACCAGGAGAGTGCTGTCCTAGAAGCTAAGTGAGGAAAACTGTAGCAAGGAGAGAGGTCAACCATGTCAGAGGCTGCCAGCAGGTCTGGGGGACCCAGAAGAATCACTAAAATCCATGGCCGGCACGCTTTTTCTTAAAGAGCCAGGGAGCACATACTTTAGGCTTTGAGGGCCATATGGTCTCACTCACAACTATTCACTTCTGCCATAGAATGAAAGCAGCCAGGGGACAATACATAAACCAACCAGCATGGCTGTGCTCCACTAAACCTTCATTTACGGGCCCTGCAATTTGAATGTCATGTAATTTTTACACGTCACAAAACTATTCTTCTTTTGCTTTCCCCCGTCACCCATTTAAAAATAGAAAAACCATTTTCAGCTTGGAGGCCATGCCAAAATCTGGCAGTTAGCCAGATTGGGCCTGTGGGCTGTAGTTTGCTGACCCTGATGTAAATCAATCATATAATCATATTTTTTCTTATTTTTGCCTGCTCTCTTCCTTGACTGTCACCATATGTCACTCACAGGTGATGGAAAGAACTGGGAGAGACCCCATCACCCACTCATTTGTGGCAAGTACTCCCAAAAGGCAGAGGAACCTCTGTTCTCCTTCCCTCCACCATCTGGATTAATTTCTGTACTGTTTACAGTTTGTTGGTTTAGAGTGACATCACTAAAACAGATTGAGCCCACTCACAAAATTTCTTTAATGCCTTGTTACCTTGTCAACGTGAAATTGAAATGTCAGGATCTTTCTAGTCTTGTTTTAGTATCTCAGTTAAATGCCTAAAGCCCAGATTTTAGTGGAACTGTAAGAGGCAAAAAAAAGGGGAGGGAGGTAATATGATATTTCCTATGCTTCCAAGATTTTGCCAAAAAGCAGGGAGTACCTAATATATGTCAATGGGGATAGTCACCAGCTTATCAGTTGCTCTGTAAGTAGCTATTCAGGCACTTATATTTCTTTGCCATCTGACCTGTGCTAGATAGTTAAGTCCAAGAAAAAAATCTGTAATCTATTTTACAAAAATTAGTACTAGCCTAGAGGCAACATTATATTTCAAGTAAAGAAATTAGTTACACTTGGGTCCTTTCTAGAACTGCACTTAGAAACATTCCAAAATCAGGGACAATTACAACAGTGATTTTCAACCTCTTTCATCTCAGGGCACATGTAAACTAATTACTAAAATTCTGCAGGACACCAAAAATATGTATTTTTTGCTGATCTGACAAAAAATAGGTATAATTTTGATTCATTCACATTGGACAGCTATTGCTATGTTGGCTGTTGTCATTTTATTATTTGACAGTCTAAGGAAAAAGAGGTTAGTGCCCCTGACTAAACAGTCAGGTATTGCATGTTTTAAAAGTTCTTGCGGCACACCCACCAGCTGAAAATCGCTGATTTAGAACAGCATGAATCTTAATGATTAGATTTTTAGGCAATGCTTTTTAGTATTGTGTTGCTCTTGCAATATTTATAACCAATGCTTTAAAACAAAATGCAAGCACCCTAAATCTTTTTCAAGTTTGTATGTATTAAAAATATAAGATTTGCATCATATGAGGGGACCAAGATGGCAGCGTGGAGGGGGGGTGTTCTAAAAGTCCTTCCTCCCATGGGCACACTGAGTGTACAGCCATGCGCAGAGCAACTCATTCTGAGAGAAATCCAGAAACTAGCTAAGCAACTTCTACACATCAGATGAATGAGAAAATGCCCGTATTGAAGCGGGTAGAAAAGGCTGAGACACACTCTTGGCATAAACCCAACTGTGGCACAGTGCCAAACAATTGAGAGGGAACCCTTCAACTCCTAGCTTCTTCTAGCACCCCAACTTTTAAGACTCTCACTTGAGGATGGCCTCCCAAGACACCTCGCTCTGAAAGCCAATGGGGCTTGGGTCCATGAGACCCACAGATACGTAGCAAAGCAGCAGTTTTTAACAGTGTACACGCACGCACCTCCACAGTGCTCCCCACAGCTCAGGGCAGAGGCAGCAGGCAAAAATGCACGTCTCCTAGTTTCTCCATTGAGCCACACTGGCCAGGCCCTGATGCACACTAAGTTTTCAAACCACTAATTAATTAATTAATCAGTACTCAAAGGTGAAATAAACTATATTGAGAGAATAACTTTTTAAGCCCGGCTGGTGTGCTCAGTGGTTTGAGCATCGACCTCTGATCCAGGAGATTGCGGTTTGATTCCCTGTCAGGGCACATGCCCGGGTTATGGGCTTGATCCCCAGTCGGGGGCATGCAGGAGGCAGCCGATCAATGACTCTCATCATTGATGTTTCTGTTTCTCTCCCTCTCCCTTCCTCTCTGAAATCAATAAAACATTAAAAAAAATAATTTGTTAAGGTTAGAGTTAACTTGCTGCTGGTGCATGAGATCAGTCCACAAATCAACTCCAGGGGCACCTACGTGGGCACAGGGCCTCCGTAGTGCAGATCCCCAGATTGAATGGAATGGGATGGAACTTGGAAACTGGCTAAGTCCCAAGGAGGAGATGGTTCTAACAGTGACCAGTGGAGACCAGACACTGACTGAATGCAGTCTGTGCACGTTGTGTTCCCCTTGACGAAACTTGACTGGTTGTATGTTGGTGACAACTGTAAGGGCTGTTTGCAAAGACATGATCAGCGAGGTGCCGCTCAGGACATGTTTTCTTACACAGACCATGTGTCACAATCCGCTGAAAGCCCATGAATTCGGTGTCACAGATGGCATCATTAACGTCAGTCCAACAGATCATGGTAGGAAACAGTTTTATTCTTTAAAAGCAACTTTTTTAAGAAAAAGGAATCAAAACTGCACTTGGTAATCACATTGGCCATTATCAGAATAGTACATGCTGTTAGGAAAAACAATTTCATTTTTTCTGAGATGCTCCTCGCGGGGTAATCTGCATCTATACTGTAACATGAACAATACACACAGCGAGCGTGTTTAGTGGGCAAGACTCATGCACAAGAGCCTTGGCTTACTTCAAACACTTTTCTTGGCTGTAGCAGATGACCAAATAATGTGATTATATTTTTTCAGAGCTTAGAAAGACTAACCACCTAATCATGCCAGAGCTCAACAAACCAGCATTAATAATCACCAAAAAAGGCACTTTAAAATACATTTGACAAGGAGTGACACTAATGCAATGAGAACTGGTCTAAGCCCTGCACTAAACTTTGTCAGAGTTCAGAGATAGTGCATTCTGTCTGTGTCCGTGTGTATATATATAAATACCTATAGGTATGAGTATATTCCAACATCCATATACAGCAGGTCCTCAAATAACACTCATTTCCTCAGTATCATTTCATTATAACATTGATGAGATGCCATAAGAACTCTTGTTTGTATGAACTAGCCTATGGTAAAACTGGTTTCCATATACATCATTTTGCTTAAAGTCAAAGAATCTACTGACAATGTTAAATGAGGACTTACTGTACACAGGTATGTCTTTATCTGTCTATCTGTCTATCTATCTATCATCTATCTATCTATTATCTATCTATCTATCATCTATCTATCTATCTATCTATCATCTATCTATCTATCTATCTATCTATCTATCTATCTATCTATCTATCTATCTATCTATCATCTATCAATCTATCACCCATCTCTCTATCTCCATAAGTCTCTAGGGAGGGAAAAACCCCTTTGTTTCCTTTAATTGAATAGTATGCAAAATATTCTAGTCATTTTATTTGGAACAAAGAATGAGGAGATTGGTAAATTAATGCAAAAAAGTACCCTACTACACCTTTCTATCAACAAAAAAAAAAGCAATAAAATAAATACTCGATGTTCCTAGGTTGTGAACTATTAAAAATTAAAAACTCTGGCACTTTAAAAAAGTTTCTCCCACTGCAGGGCACAGGGTGGATATTTTGGCACTGTAAATCTAACACACACACATCTGTATTGCTTAGGTTGCAGAGGGTGGAATGAACAGGGAAATTTCTTCTGCAAATTCCTTCCTTTAAGTACCCACCGAGTTTTAGCTATGCTGTGTTACTCCACTTAGCTTAACACAGCAGAGTACTCAAAGGACTTAGAGCAGTGCTGTGAAATAAACAGAATTGGCTATATCCCAGTGCACTGCATAGACAGGCTTGGGTACTTTGGCTCAAGGTTTTGACAGACCAACCCCACCTGTCAGAGGTGAACAAAAGGCTTATCTTTCCCAGAAACAGGTGTACAGACATGATCTTATTCTTAGGATATGAAAAAACAATTAGTAACAACATTTAAAGTTCAATTACTAACTGTATAATGCCTGAGAACAAAATCAAAGCAACTTTTGAAAGGTTAAGAGTCAGATTCTGGGCATTTCCGTTTTTTAGCTGCTGGCTCTTCAGTCTTGTGTAATTCTAAAGTACTCGAGTTGGATTTGAGACTGGGGTCTGCTTTAAGGTTGTCCATGGCAACAGTGAAGCCTGAGAGAAGGTACCCTCCGCCTCCACTCATCAGGAGTTTGGGATGACTTCGATCTGGCAAAACCTAATCAAGACAGAAAGATAGACACTCATGTTTTCCTAAGCAGGTGAAGTACATGCTAACAATAAACATGCCAGAAACAAGAATTTAAATGACAGATTCTTTGGAAGATTTAAATGGACCAATTCCTAAGGAGCTCCTTCCTTTAAATGACAGTGCTGGTAAAAGTACCTAAGTTGGTTTTAGTGATTTTCTTGTGAAAAATAAAACTGAAGCTGTTTCCCTTAAACCTGAAGCAAGTTTCTGGTGGCTAATGATTTGTTTAGTGCTCTGGGCCTGGGAGTAGCTTTCTTCCCCTTGGCTCTAGGACGTTTCACGGCCAACGGCAGGGCTTGAGTCCATGGAAATGTAGCTGCTGGACATACACCAGAGCCTCCCTTTCCTAACGCCCTGCTGACTGACAAGACTTCTCTCCTACTCCCACAGCTAAATGAGGTGGCTGCCATGAAGGGCAGGATGGCCAGGGTTGTAATGTCCTGTATTAAGCAAGATGTCCCAGCAGAAGGGCAGGGCCTGTGGCATATGGAGGTGTTCTCTCAGATCTCTCAAGAGGGAACAGGCTGTGAGGATTTCAAGCAGCAGAAAGTCTCTAGCAGCTGCTCCTTTGGGATCTGCTGTAGCTTTCACTTCTAGGGAGGCCCTACGGCTGTTCCAAATTGGTAACTGGGTATGGCTACCAGGACTACACCACTTCTGCCCAACACAGAGCTCCTTTAATGTCCAGCAGCTACATCTCCATGAACGTCTTAGCTCTAGGGCTCCCGGTGATCCTGGCTGACACTTTCTCAGAGCAGCACTGCATGTTTTTTCTCCCCTACCACCCCTTTCACAGGCACCAGATCTGTATCATGTCTGATGACTCTCCCTGCCTAATCCCACTCCCTCCCCCCCTTATCTTTCAAAGGCATCTTCCCTGATAAAATCTCTTATACTTCTAATTCCATCTTGACATATGCCTTCTAGAGGACCTGAACTGACATGGAACCCACCATTAAATCCTGAAAACTTGCTGTAAAGACATCCAAGCAGATATGAGAGGGTCACTCTCTTGGCTTGGGGATCTTGCTATTATTAGTTATTCCCTCCACAGTGATCTTGAGGCCTTGAGTAAACACAACCACAATAGTTTGCAATTTAAATGTCCCTGGACTGGAGTTACAGAGCAACAGACCCTGACATGAACGGAGAAAGAAAGGTCAGGAAAGATCAGGCCCTCTCTGTGAGTCACAGGCATGAGACTTCACCTCTAGACAGAAATAGGGATATCTGTATTTAACAATTTCCAGCACTACTGCAGAGAGCAAAAGACTCAGGAGAGCAGCTCCAAGGACTGGCTATAAGAACACGTACCTGGTAATTTCTGAGCCAGGTTTCAGACAACCTGAGGTTGATGACCCCTCCTCTTTCCCGAAGTTTTGTGTAGCACTCCAACAGAGGCTGGAGGCATAAAGAAAGTTGTTAAGAATTACTTCTAGGGCCAGGATTTGAGACTCAACATTCGGATACAAGAATCCCCTCTATTCCACGTTAGTATTACCTCTTTATACTGACAGTAGACCACAAAAGGCCTTGAAGGGGCCACGAAGTCAAGCAACGATAGCAGCAGTGGAGTGGGATGGAAACGACTAGCTACAATTAAACTGCAAGAAAGATGTTGAATATATTACTCTTTATGCCCCCAAGATGAAGCATATGTTTTAAAATACATCTAAAATGATAACATTTATTTGCGTGACTTATACAACGAAGAGCTTTATATATTCCAGAAATCCCAAATAAAATCATGAGCTATTAATTTCTGGGAAACACAAACTGAATTATAAGCTCTCATGGTGCTTGGCAACTCTAAGTAGCATTTAACATTCTTGATTTAAAAAATCATCTGGAAACAAATCCAACAGTGTGATGCTGGCTTTGCAGGCACCTGAATCTCTCCCTGGTGGGTCTCCTCAGCCCTCGCATTAGCCAGTTTCCTATCAATCTGAATGCCCCGCCACCCGCACTGAGGCGGGACTACACAGCCCCAGCTGATGCACCACCATCAGAGAAATGTCAAATTTCTTGAAAAACTCTAAAACCAGCCCAATTTCGCACCTCCACCAGATGCAGCCTCCTTTCTTAAAAAACCCAAGACAGAATTATCCTCTCTGCTCCCACTAGAATCAAAGCAGACAAGCAGAGAGAGAATGCTTATCTGTTTGAAGCGGAGCCCGTGTGCAGCACAATGTTGCCTGCATTCTTTCATCAACGCACCCGTCTGCGTTCCTTTCACTCAGCAGAGCGGCAGCCTCTAAATGTCTTTTCCTCTGCTCTTCTTGTCTCCTCTGCTTTTCCTGAATCTTCAAGAAAAATAAAAACAACAGTGTACTGAGGTCATTCAGTAAGGCTTATGGAAATGCTGCTCTGTCAAAACATTTCAACAATATTTATCAACTCGGACTAAAAACTCGGAAGCTGAAAACACAAAAGCAAGCCCATGTTATAAAACCATCATTAAGCTACCTATATACAATGCTTCTGTATCATAAAGCTCCATCCCAAAGATACCACACGTGTGCACCCACATGCACATTCTTTCTCCATCTGTTGTGATATTTATGATTTTGGGAGCTGATGCTGCAAAGCCAAATCAAATCTCAGTGCTCAGATAAAATTAACTGAGGCCCTGAGGGCAGTACTGTGAGGGCAGTGGGGACTCTTTAACATTCTTACATAATCCTTTTTGCTTCCTCTCTCTTTAGGCTCCTTATACTCTGGGTTTTGAGAGACAATTTCCAATGTTTCTGGTTCTTTGGGGTGAGTGCTCTCTGGGGCCTCTGCCATGCTGTCTTCGTTCTCTTGTTCTGAAGTCTGTTTTTCCTCCAGTGTGCCATTACTTTCTTCAACCGAAGCACTGTCTTTTGGCTCTGAAGATAACATCTCGGCAGAAAATGTTCCATTTAGGAGACTGTCCACTTTATTGAGGGGGAATTCATAAAGACCACTGAGGAAAGATTTCGGAAATCCAAAACATGCTGTGGCTGCCCGAACTGGGCCACCTCCAGGGTACAGCTGAATAATGGAGCCAAAACCTGAACAGATAAAAGAAACAAACATCCCTTGATGAAGGTGACTCTAGATTTTGCAAATCCTCAGGGTCCATCACAGTAAGAAGACTGAAGGTCCCTCTACTTGACTGTTCAGAGGCTGACAGATGATGTAGCTCCTCTGGGAGTTTGGAGTCTAAGAATATTCCCAATGGATATAATTCCAAAACAGATAAATAGGAAGTCTTAAACAAGCTTGCCCCTACTTGATACTACAGTAAAACCTTGGGACTGTGTAAATTTGGATGTCACATGATTGGTAACTGGTTCTCCCCAGTCCAGCTTCCCCAAGTCCAGTGCCATTACTTTCAAACAAGGCAGTTAAAAGTTCTTATAGTCTATGTGTCAGAGAAAGGGCAGGCAAATCAGGCTGGGTTGTATCTTCCGGGAGAAAATACATCCCTAGTATTTCTCCCACTCAATTCAGGCCAATAAGATGAGCACCAGCTATCCAAGAGTTTACTGAAACCACTGCCCTGGAGGTCTTAGCCAGCCACAGGCTTGAGAACCATCCCCACTGCTACAGAAGCTGGGAAGCACAACTGCCATCTGGGTGTGCCAACACAGCACAGGCTGGGAGATGTGGGCTGTGCAGGACGGTCCCGGGGACTGGTGCTGTGCAGGCCCAAGTCATTTCAATAACCTCACAGTAATTCAACATCATTTTCCATGAGTTACATTTTTTACTTAGACTCCTCTGCTCAAATCATGAACTTGAAAATGTTAAAACTTACCTCCCATTCGTTCCATCATTGCACCCAGCACTAAGCCTGCACATGTTTCCATTACTATCATTTTATTGCCAGCACGAATATTTCCCAATGTCAACATCTGGGCTAGTGTATCGTATCTCATGTGGCTAAAAAAAAAATGAATGATTCACTCATTTTTAGCTAAGCAAGGCCTGTTCTTTTAATTACCATTTTTCAAGTTTTGTTTGTTTCATAAAGTATGTTGATAAGATTATCAATTGCTTTGGAGGTGATAGTAAAAAGAACGTAAAATTTATGAAGTAGGGGATACTTTATCAGGCGAGCAAGCTTTTCATTTTACTTAAAATCATGACTTTTTTAAGGATAAAATTTCCCCCAATTACACGTTTGAAAGAAAACAACGCGTACTTAATTTTTCCAGGTTCTCTGGCATAATACATAATGGAAAGGATGCGGGTGGATGGCTTCACAATAGTAACGATGGCTTCATATCTGGGGGAAGAAAAAACAGAACGCCAATTGTTAAAAACTGGTTAAAAAAAATATTTTATTTTTAGCAATATGTTTTTAAAATCTACAAAAAGGTTTCATGTTCCCTTCTTTTTCAAACAAAAACTTACTTCTTTTTCTTCTTTTTAATATATTTATCTTGAGCAAATTCTGTCTTGTCTCGGAATGTTGTGCTATTTTCAATTAACTGCTGCACTATTTCCTATGAGAAAGGGAGCAAGCAGATTTCCTGATGTTTTATTCTCACAGAACAGATCACCTCAAAGGTTTCTTACCCCAGAATGTATCCAAAGGTCTGATTCTCCAGTCCCTTTTCCACAGAAGTCCACATGGATGAACTTTGTAGTTTTTTACTCTAGAATGTGCATTAAAATACAAGTACTTTATAACTCCATTTAAACCAAGATAAAAGAACAGAGATATACAATAAAAAGAAGCGAGGGAAAGGAAACTGTCATTCTTGAAGACACTGGCTGAAAACATTACTGAAAATAAAGTTAAGCTCTAATATGCATTATTAAATTTTCTCTTGCTAACAATATTAGCAACGTGATTCGCTTACATTCCTACATGTAAGAAATGAAATTTTTGATATACTGAATTGCATGTACATTCCAAGCTATTTCTAACAAGTATGCAGTATGTTTACATTTTACCTTAGGTAAATTCTGCTTTAAAAACCAAGCAATTCCCTGAATACCAAACAAAAACAAAACACAATATCCTTTGAATATTACCTCTCCTTTAATGCCCTTGTCCTTTAAAGCTTTTATGTCATCTTGAGTAAGTTTCTGAGATTTCCCATCATCAACTATATTTCGATTATCAGTGCCCGCTTCTTTGGTCTCTAAGGAAGGAAATTGCTTTATGACATTTATGATCTGAAATTATTTTAAAATCTTCCTTCTTCTAAGTTCATTTCCACATCCAGCCCATCAGCCACTCAATTTTGGCCTTCCAGTTCTACTGGAATGTACATGCAAATTTGTCTTCCGGTTCCACCTCAGCTACTACTATCCTATCTTGCCATGACTACTCTAAGCCTCTAACTCACCTTCCTGCTCCCACTCTTGGCCCTATACAATCCACCTGGACACCAGGGTTCTCTTTAAAATGCAAATTGGCTCATCTATTCTGATGCACAAAATCATGGCTTCCTGTAGCAATTAGAATATAATCCAAAGATGACCTGCAAAGTTGTATATGATCTGACCCCTGGCTACCTTTCTCTGGCCTCATTTTTGACCCCATACTCAACTGCATTGCCCTTCTTTCTGTTCCCAAGCCCTTAAGCATGGTTCCACTGCAGGGCTTTGGTAACTGCTGCTCCCTCTGCCTGCAATGCTGACAGATGTGAGTGGATGGATCCATTCCATCACTCAGGGCTGAGCTCATCATCTTAGCCAAGTCTCACCTCATCCAATCAGCCTCCAATAAACCCCCTGCTTTGTCATCTTCATAGCACACATCACCATCTGAAATTATGCTGTTTGCTTAGCTACTAGATTATTTTTGGTGTTCCCCACTCATAAATTTTATGAGATGATCCATCTCATGAACTGCTATAATGGCAATGACTAATCAATGACTAACCAAGTACCAATATGTTTGGTACTTGATAAAAACAGGGATGCCAACTTAAAAATATTTAACTAACTGGTTTGAACCAGAACTTTAATAGTATTTTAATTATTTAATTTTAAAATTATTTAAGAATATCTACTTTATTAATAAAATGTTTTATCAATATTTATTTAAGTATTTTAGTTAATAATAACAGCTAAAATTATGGGGGCTTTACTATAAGCAAAGCACTATTAAGAACTTTTTATGTGTCATATGACAATGCTCCCTATAGCCTAGGTATTAAATGTTTATAGCTCCATTTTACAGATGAGGATATAAGACTTATAGAAACCAAATAACTTGTCCAAGGTTACAAGGCAAATAATAGAGCTGAAACTTAAACCTAGTCAGCTGAATTCAATTCAAAGCCAGACCTCTTAATCTCCACCCAATATGTTAACTACCTCAAAGCTTTTACTTAGCTTCTGGGCACTGACAGACCTCTGCATCTGCTCTTACACTGAAGCAGCAAGGACTCATGGGATTAAATGCCTGGCCCAAGGTCAGAGAGTTCGTTAATGATGGGCTGGAGCCAGAATTCAAGCACCTCAAAGCCAAAGGCAGACCTTGCTTCATTCCACCATGCTAGTTCTTAGATTATGAGTTTAGATTTCTTTGGAGATTGGCTGGGTTAGCACTTTAGCACTAATTGGGGTTGGCAGATTTCTGACTAGCCAGCTCAAGAGCACCTATTTCATACACCGAAGTAGTGCACCTGAAGTAGGCTCTTCCTTTTTCTTCGTAGGCTGAAGACTTCCTCCATTGGTCACTTCAAATGTGGTTCCATAACTATGGCCAATGACGTTATCCAGATAGAACCACTGTTTTTCAAAAGTTACTTTTCTGGGGAAGAAAATGCATTCAATTAGCTAAATCTCATTTGCATTCTGTATAGAAAAGATATGTTCAACCTAGTTTATTTCAAAACTGATCTACACGAAGGGCAATGTACAGCATTATATCTGAACATGAACTAGAAAGAATCAGGTTGGGGCAGAGGCAACATTAACAACAAGGCCACATAAACACTGACTTTGAAATGAGAAACAAGACAGTCCTCTTCTGAGGCACTGATCTAACTCCAATTAAAATACTTTGTGTGTGTGTGTGTTTTAAATTGGTTTTAGAGAGAGGAAGGGAGAGGGACAGAGAGATAGAAACATTGATGAGAGAGAAACATTGATTGGCTGCCTCCTGCAGGCCCCTCACCGGGGATCAAGCCGGCAACCCACAGCCCGGGCATGTGCCCTGACAGGGAATTGAACCGGTGACCTCCTGGCTCATAGGTTGACACTCAACCACTGAGACACAGCAGCTGGACTGGTCTGACTCCAATTAGCACAGTCTGACAGGCTTTGCAGACTTCCTAAATAGCATAAAGGGTTGCCAAGATTGCCAGGCGACTGGCACACACCGACACTCCTCACAACTTACATAAAAAGATCTCAAAACTGAACAATCATTGAGGTGACAGGGATTTAACTAATTCCCAAGCCTAAATTTTCCTTGAAAATTATCTAGTAAAAGAAAATTACATTTACAAATAAACATTACTGACATTACATACATTTGGAAATGGTTCCTAACACTGATGGTGTTCTGCTGAGGACCAGATGATTTTAGCTTTTCCCATTCTCCAGATTTTTTTTTTTCTTCTCGGTGAGAATAACATTTATTGAGAATGGCCCATCACAAACAAGATCCCACTGTTCAGATTTTTATCTTATTACAATTTTACAGGGAAATCCCACAAAAACCAAAACCTTTCCTTTCTTAAGAAGAAAACTAACATCTGCTGAGTGTCAATCAGGAGCTAGGGAGTATATGCCAGGAGTTTCATGCTTTTTGGTTTAATTCTTGCAGCTATCCTGGGGTACAGCTCTTTCTAGGTGAGCAATCTGAGGCTCACAGAAAAGTGTCTTGTCCAAGATTCACAGTAAAAAGTGGAAACTAGGATTCAAATCCAAGTCTGCCTGCCCCCAAAGCCTGGTGTGTGTTTTTTTCACTATATCATACAGTCTTCCAAAGACCAATGGGTCTCAGTAAGTCCTGCCTAGCTTCAGGACACCGCCCACATTGATAAGAACTCTGATTCCTGGAAGACACATACAAAAATACTGTAGTAATGATGACTATATTATAAAATTTCTCTAATTTCAACCACCAAAATGAATATTTTATCAACGGAAAATTTAAAAATGCCTTAACGCTGGTGCAGATGTTACATTTCTGGACTAAAATCCCTCTCCACTTGTATTATTTTTCTTTAGTGGATTAGTGCTTGTGCAAAAAAGCTTGGTTGTCATTATTTGGTGCTCTGGGGACTGTCACTAGACTATTTTCTTATGACATCTATTTCACTTTCAATACCAGTTACAAAAAAGTGAAATAATTCATCTGAACTGAGCACTTATCACAAATTCCAAGTCTCACAATCCCTAGACTCATGGTCTGCTAGCTGTTTTCTTGACACTGCATTGAACTTACATCTTTGTCAAAAGCACTTTAACAACCCAATTCAAAAGAAAGCTTGGTTGCACTTTTCAGATAATTAACCAAAACACCCCAATACATTTTCACCATTAATAAGCAATTGGGACTTAGCAACCTCACCACCCCTGCTAAAAGTTATCAAATTCCCCACTCTTCTAATACTAAATCAGAGTGGTAATTAACCTGCAGGTTCACAAACCAAACCTAACTTCAAGTTCTGAGACCTTGAGCAAACTGCATTTGGGCGATTTAACTTGAACAAACCACACATGCCCTGGTGTAAAACTTGGAATCTTACAGTGATCACACATTCTATAGGAAGCTATCCAGTGTAGACAGGTAGTCCTTTCAGGTAGAGAGAAGAGCCCAGAAGACCACAGAAGGTCGGAGAGGTTTCATTTTTGTGGGATTGAACCTGGCTGAGGGATTAGGGAGGAAGGGTCAACGGGAGAAGGGTGGATGAGATCAGAGGGTGAAGGGTGGGTGCTGTGAGAAAACAGGAGAGATCTTAAGAACCTAGGGGAAGAGCCCCAGGACAGGTGAGGTGAGCGGGGGTACCCGAGCACTCCAGGGCCAAAAGTGGAAAAGGAACTCTATGGAAAGACTGAGGAGAATGCTGAAGGCAGAGGGCCGGGCATGAGACCATGGAAGGCGGACTCTGCATAGACAGGAGGGGTAGGGGAGACCCTGAGGGCCGAACATGGGATCCTGAGGGAAAACCTCCGTGGGAAGATCTGACAGGAGGTAACTAGAGAGGGAGCTGAGGATCCAGAGAGCCAAGACTGGGAGCCTGCTGAGAGCGGTATGTGGGAAGACCTGAAGACAGGGGGTATCTAGAAGATGGGGCGTTGTACCCCTAAGGTCAGCGACCTGACTCACTTTCTCCGCTGGACTTGCACTGCTTTGAATACATCTTCCCGTTTCAGCACCACGAAGTCGCCGTCGCGGATGCGGTGGTCCCCGGGATGCGGTGGCTGTGGGTCCGGCTGGTCCCCCGAGCCCTCCATGACGCCCAGCGGGTCTCCAAACTCCGCAGCCGCTCTCCAGCGCCCCGTCCCGCGCCCCTCGCCCTCAGCGGTAGCGGCAGCCAGCTTCAGTTCCCACAAACACAGAGGACGCAGAAGCCTCCGACCGGCACCGCCCCCACGTGCTGAGCGCCGCTTCCGCTTTCCGGTCAGCTCCTCCGCACAGCTTCCGGGAGCCTCAGGCTTTCCGTCTGGCCGAACTCCTTGATTGACTGCACTCTGTCCCGCCCCTTCCGCCTCGCCGCTCCTTGGAAGGAAGTTGCGTCACAGGAGCGCCAAAAAAGAATTTGGAAGGAGGGTGAGCGTCCGTCAGCCTGAGGTGCTCCGCGTCTTTCTGCGAGTCTTCGAGGCCTAAGGGGAGAAGACTCTGAGGCACCTGAGCGGCTCCGGCAGAGGAGACTCGCCCCGCGCGGGCACGTCAGGAGAGCGGCAGCTGAAGAGAACCGCGGGACGTGGGCCGGGGGCCACCTGAGGACCTCGGCGTCTCCTCGGCCCCGCCGTGCTTCTCCCCGAGAGCGCGAGCCGGCCGGGCGGATCTGCTCCTCCCCGGAGCCGGCCCTGGCGTGAAGTAGGAAAGCTTTGGGATCTCTATCCTTCGCCGGTGAGGACTTAGCCTGAGGACGCGTAAGTGAAGGAGGGTATGTAACGAAGCACAGCAGGCCCACGGATGGCGCCTTGACTCATTTTCCAGCCCTTCTTGCATTTGTGTTGGAATTTTTACCAGTAATTTTCACCCCCACTATCTCATTTGAGGAAGGGCACGTAGAGCTGTCGACTGAGCGCTGCAGCGGGGGAGTCTGAGGACGGGGTTTTGAACGCAGGCCTGCCACCAGAGAACCTTGATGTTGATCAGTTTCTCTCTGCTTTAGTTCCTTAACGTGTTATGTGGTCTAGACGATTGTCAAAGTCCTGTCTTGCCCTAACATCATGAACTTGTTTAGTTATTAATTCAATTACTGAAACCCCCTTTAAAGAAAGATTCAGATACACACTCTTGTAATGAACTGCATTGCTGTATACGGATATATTTTTATATTTAGGGTATTAAAAGACTTTTTTTAGAACCGTTTTAGGTTTACAGAAAAATTGCGCAAAGTGCAAAGAGTTCCCATACATATCTATCCCCCCTCAAATCCCCCGATTAGCATCCTGCATTAGTGTGATAAATTTGTTGCAGTTAATGGGCCAAATGCAATACATTATTATTAGCTAAAGACCGTAGATTACATTAGGGTTCACTCTGTGTTGTACAGGTCCATGAGTTTTGACAGATGCATAATGTCACATACTTGCCACTACAGTATCATACAGAATGGTTTCACTGCCCTAAAAATGCCCTGTGCTCCACCTGTATTAATTATTTTAAAACCCATTTTTAAAGGTCACTTATATTTCAATTTATTGATACTCAGCTAGGAACTGTATGGGTTTAAATTTAATAAAAGTGACTATCTTGCTATATACAAAATAGAAAAATTGTGAAGGGATGATTAACGAAAAAGATGATAGTTATAACATTAACAGGTATGGGCATGCTTTCCAAAAAACTTGCATTTCAAGAAATTTATCTAAAAACTGCAAATAACACATCTAATCAGTATTGACCTAGACTTAACCGTGCTTCCATTGTCTTTTAAGACAGTTATAGAAGTCTCCTAGAAAATTTACATCTTTTCCATTTGGGCCCCTACCGAGAAAGAAGGGTTGAAACATGTCTCATTCCTGTGCTTTCCCAGAAAGATCTACCTTCGATGCCTATGTAAGAATATCGTTGTATTTCTGATAAAAGTGGTTATGACACTGCAAGATTGACTATGGAGAAGGAGCTATGATGATGTATTCCTAGTGTCTCACAGGTCAGGATTATGTTCAGCAAGTGCTGCCCTATAATAAGTCTCAAAACACTGCAAACAAGTTATCTTAGAGTTAATTACCTGTCTTGCTTTCTTTTCTATTGTGGGAATGCCTCGAAAACTGGTACAGTACCTTTTATTTCTATCTCATGAGCATCCAGTATACTTGGTTAAACACCTGTGGTATATGTTAAAAAGAAATGGGGATTAGAAGAGTAACTGCAGATTAGAAGAGTAAGGGGTTTATATCATGGCGTACAGAGTTGTAAGCCTGTTGACTAGTGTCAAACTAGAATATATTATTTTTCACTTACTAGTTAATGCATTTTTAGGAGCACTATTTCCTCTATAATTTTGATGAAGATTTTCCTAATCTCTGTCTTTTAGAAAACATGAGTGGAGAGTATCGAGGCAGAGGATTTGGACGAGGAAGATTTCAAAGCTGGAAAAGAGGAAGAGGTGGTGGAAGCTTCTCAGGAAAATGGAGAGAAAGAGGACACATATCTGACCCGAGTAAAACCGCAGGAAGACATGCTTCTGGTAGGGGAGGTCAGTGATTGTTCAATTTTTTTTTTTCATGAAGGAATCTATTCATGCCTGGCATACAAAACAGTTTAATTCAAATTTCAGTCTATCTTTTATTGATGTTAACCCTTTAAGGTAGTATTTGAATGTTAATATCCAAAATTCTTACCGAAGCCTGTAATTTAGGTACTCTGTTAATATGTCAAGTTCTCACTGTTGATAGGAGAAGCAAATTGGAAAAAAATGTTTGCTCTGTTTCTGCTAAACTAGTGTTTTGTTTTGTTTTGTTTTTAGAACAAACCTCACAGTCTTTGCTACTACAATCAACATTGGATCAGTTCACACCATATAAAGGCTGGAAGCTTTATCTCTCCGAAGGTAGAATTAATAATGCAAAAAGTAACATAAATTATATTTTCTTGTCTTTGGATGCTACATATCATATTATTATAGTTCACTTTTTTACTGATATATATTCCCTTCTTTAATATAAGTTTACCCAAACAATCAAATCATGTTTATGTTTCAGGAGCATTATGTTTAGGTTTTATATCAGTCAGGAGAATAGAAATCACACTAGCTATTTTAAAAGGGGGATTTAATACAGGGAGTTGGTCATAAAGATGGAAGAGTAAAAGGGCAAAAAGGGAACATTGAGGTAAGCTCTCAGATAGTAGTAACTTTAGGATGCAGCAATTGTCCTTTTGACTGCGGGAACAAAAGATAAGTTCTGAGGTTACCAGAACCTAGGAGTTCAAAGGAGGAACCACAGCAAAACTGCTGTTTTGACCTCTGAGGTGCACCCTTAAAAGTTGTGCTTAAACAGCTGAGGTGAATTAAAACTGGTTGCTGATGGTAACTGGGGGAAGGATGGCACAGTTGGTGCTCGAAGCTGGAACTGTAGCTATCCTCTGCAGCTGGAGAGATGCTGAAAAGAAATGGAAATAAGAATATATTATTGTCTTCTTTCCTGACACCTTCGAGTCTCTAAAGTGCCTCCAATTGACAGAACCTTAAGTGGTCTGGGAAATTTAGTGTACAGATCTTGATCATAAGATCACAGAATAGAAGATACAAGGGTAGGCTTGGAACCAAGCGATGATAACACAGGTTTCTGTAGAAACACAGTTAAGGAATCTCCCTTTTATAATCAAGAACACCAGTTGACATCTTAGATCTGTCGATACAGGTTTGGAGAATTGTCTTTTCTGTGCTCTTACAGTATCTATATGCTTGTTATGTCTTTTATGAGACATGAAATAGATACATAGATGTCAGTGGTTTTTCCCACTAGACAAGCAATTTTCAGCCTATGTGCGGTGGCACACTGTTATGCTGCCAGAATTTTTAAAACATGCAATACCTAACTATTTAGTCAGGGGCACTGACCTCTTTTCCCTTAGACTGTCAAATAAAAAAATCACCTCAGCCAACACAACAATAGCTGTCAGGTGTGAATGAATCAAAATTATACCTATTTTTTTGTCAGATTGGTAAAAAAAGTGATACATTTTTTGCTATGCTGCAGAATTTTAGTAATTAGTTTATGTGTGCCATGAGATGAAAAAGGTTGAAAATTGCTGCATTAGACTGTGCAATGCTTAAGGGCAAGGATGTAGCTCCATTACAGGCACTCAGTAGTAGTCATTTTGTGAATGAATAAAGTGCTTTACAAATATTTTTTGTATTGAGAGTCTTTTTTTCAGTTATATAGACAGATATGTTTCAAACTACTTCATTGTGCTGCTTTTCTTTTAATTTATTTATTGACTTTAGGGAGGGAGAGAGAAACATCGATTTCGTTCTACTTATTTATTTATGCATTCATTGGTTGATTCTTTTATTTATTTATTTTTAAAATATATCTTTATTGATTTCAGAGAGGAAAGGAGAGAGAGAGAGAGAGAGATAGAAACATCAATGATGAGAGAGTCATTGATTGGCTGCAGCCCGCAACCTGGGCATGTGCCCTGACCGGGAATCGAACCCTGATCGCCTGGATCCTAGGTCGACGCTCAACCGCTGAGCCACACCCGGCCGGGCCATTGGTTGATTCTTGTATGTGCCCTGACTGGGGATCAAGCCTGCAAACCTTGGTGTATTGAGATGATGCTCTAACCAACAGCTATCCGGCCAGGCTTCATTGTAGTGTTTGTGTGTGAGACGTTGATTCAAAAATGTTACAGAACTTTAGAGTGTAGAAGACAGCTTTATAATTTTGGGACCGGAGTCAAGTGGTACATTGTCTCTCCCTGATCTCAGGAAGGGATTTGACAGGTGGCAATTTGGACTAGTAGAAATTGCTTTGTAAAGACGATCTTCAGTTTCGTTTTAGAGTAAGAATTTAGTTCATGTGTCTACCTTTGGCTTTATTACTGGTTTTGTTTTAAGTTTTATTATGTAAGTTATTTGAACTAATAGGTCCTATTAGATTTCAAAACTTTAATACAAAGATTCCCAGAAATTGGTGCTTTTACTTTTTAAGTTTTTATAGTTTATAATTTTTTTTTACTTTTCAATTACAGTTGACATTAGTTTCAGGTGTAAAACATAGTGATTTGACATTTATGTAACTTGTGAAGTGCTCACCCCATGATTCTAGAATACATCTGACATAAATATTGGTGCTTTTAGAGAGACACTTCCTATGTTTCTCATAATCATTTCAGAGTATATAAACCTAAATTTGTTTTAGAATCTTAAGTATACACATCCATACCACTTCATATCTAAATGTAATCGGAAGGCAAAGCAGTTGGAAAAAGTAATATACTGTGTGTCTAGTGTTTCTTCTGTTTCATGAAAATTATCCTTGTATGTGTGTGATTATTAGTGCTAATGCCATATTTGATCAGTTTACAGTGATAGCTCTCCTTTTATTGAGAAGATTCAAGCATTTGAAAATTTTTTCACAAGGCGTATTGATTTGTATGATAAGGTAAGATTCCTATACAACGAAAAGCTATTAGTCCAACTTCTTGTGTCATCTAACTGAACAGTGAATTTGAGGTGCTAGGTAATCACAGACACTGGAGCCAGACTGCCTTGGTCCAGCCCTGCCACTTACCTGCCATTTGGACTTTGTTGAATTACTCATCTCTGTGCCTCGGCTTTCTCACCTATCAGTTGAGGATGATAGGATTATTAATACCTACCACAAGGGTTGTTAAGAGGCATAAATAATAAATTAATATATTTTAAATAGTAGAACCATGCTTGGCCACAACATTTATAGTACTTATTATCACCATATAAACATCATAAGCTTTTGTGAAGTGGGTAAGTGAATGCTTAGTTATGATCAGCTCTAAAAAAGCAATTATGTTTTTATTCCTTAATATTTTGTAGGACGAACTAGAAAGAAAGGGAAGTATTTTGGTGGATTTTAAAGAATTGACAAAAGATGATGAAATAGCTAAATTGATACCAAATATAGCACATGAATTAAGGGATGCACCTGAGAAAACCTTGGCTTGCATGGGTCTGGCAATACATCAGGTAAATATTTATTTTGTAAGACTTTTGTCAAAATATTAAAGGGATTTCACAGTAACAGTACCTTCTCTAAAAGATACTTAGTTTTTACTAACAGACATTAGCTAGAATGAAAAGGTTGCTGTCCTATCCTAAAAGATAGCATTCATTCTATATACAATGGCTTACTTTATTATTTATTTATTTATTTATTTATTTATTTATTTTTAAATATATCTTTATTGATTTCAGAGAGAGGAAAGGAGAGAGAGAGAGAGAGAGAGAGAGAGAGAACCATCAATGATGAGAGAGTCATTGATTTAGCCTGCAACCCGGGCAGGTGCCCTGACGGGGAATCAAACCCTGATCACCTGGATCCTAGGTCAATGCTCAGCCGCAGAGCCACGCCCAGCCGGGCACAATGGTTTACTTTAAACATAGCATTTACTTCTCATTTATTTCAATTAGTTTAATCTTACTAAGATTATGTGGAAATTAGTCCTTGTTTCAAGGAGCTGTGTAATCGCATATTAAGACAAGGTACCATGATGTTATCAGTTATGAACTTGGAACAACAAGACCATCCTCAGATTTACATTCAAGTTAATCTCCCTGGGTGTCCCCATATATGAATTGAAAATAACATGTGCTGTACCTAATGAGTTTTTCTTGGGGGTCTGATGGCACAACATATGTAAAAGCACTTTTTAGGCTGGCAAACACATAAATGCTTCAAGACAAAATGTAGTAAATTTCAGGACAGACACAGAAAAAGTGTTGGGTATAGAGATATAGAGATAAGATTCTCATCTGTTGTGTAGGAATGGGGAAAGCTCAGAGGGGGGAGAGAGAGAAACGTTGATGTGAAAGAGAAACATCAATTGGTTGCCTCCTGTATGTGCTCAGACTGGGGATCGAACCCTCAACTCTTCAGTACATGGAATGATGCTCTAACCAACTGAGCCACACTGGCCAGGGTTGTTTTCTCTCTCATTGAATATGGAGAAGAAGAAAATACTTTTTCATCATAAGCCATCGAGGAGGTAATAGCTTTGGGGGATACCCATAAGGACTTTTAAGATTAGTTTTAGTTGGGACAGAAGCTGGCAGACAGGGATGCTGGAGTTCTCCAGTCCATGGATAACAAAATCCCAGGTAAAACATAATTCAGTATAAAATACGTAGTCATAATTAAATATCAGAATTTTAAAGGACTACTATAGAGTCCTGTTAGTGTTCTGTTCTGAACTGTTCATATTCATAAACTTTATATTTTCTATAAAAGAGTTCTGCTTCCAGATGACATTTTTTCCAACTTTTGAATAAATGTCTGTCTTGTTTAGGTATTAACTAAGGACCTCGAAAGGCATGCAGCTGAATTACAAGCTCAAGAAGGATTGTCTAGAGATGGAGAAACAATGGTAAATGTGCCACATATTCATGCAAGGTGAGGAATTTCCTGATACCAAAGTATTATTTAGAATTGAGCATTGAAGACTGTTTTAAGAATGAGAACTGCATTTTATTAAAAAAATCAGTGCAAAAGGTATGAATTCCCAACCTGCAGATTTTTGTAAATGTTGAATTTGGATGTGTACTTATCCAAATCCTACTGTTTAAATTTAATAATCTATGTAATACACTAAGTGGTGTGATTATATTTTGTTAAAATTATGTTGCTACTAGACACAGAGAACAAATGGAATTTCATTTTTCCTTAATTCATCGTTATTGTATTTTAAGATTTTAATTGCCCATTAAAAGAGATGAGTAAGGTAATCATCAGGGTTTTGTTTTTCTTTTCCAGAATTTATAGAAGACATTTCCTAACAGTTCTCAAAAAAGAAGTTAGAAATTCAAAAGTTGGTGAATCTGTAGACTTTCCTTTTGACATTATTTTTTTCCTTTTTCACTAGAGAACAGCCAGGGGACCAGAAGAAAGGGGAAGATTTAGCATTTTTTATTTTTGGAATGATTTGCTTTTTCTGAAATTTGTGGTACACGTAGGGATGATATGGTTTGAGAATTCCCTAGTTGTTCCTAAAAGGAACTTGTGAAAATACAAATTTTCTGTCCATTGTAAATTCATGGATGAATATGTTCCTGTTTTTGTATTTAGGATATACAACTATGAACCCTTGACACAGCTCAAGAATGTCCGAGCAAATTACTATGGAAAATACGTTGCTCTGAGAGGGACAGTGGTTCGTGTCAGTAACATAAAGCCTCTCTGCACCAAGATGGCTTTTCTTTGTGCTGCATGTGGGGCAGTTCAGAGTTTTTCTCTTCCAGATGGAAAGTATAATCTTCCCACAAAGGTGATATCATGTTCTTCAACGGCTTTATTTGTCTTGGTAAAGAAGGCAAATCAGTTTACAGAAAATACTTCCCAATGTTTCTGAGCACAGAGCTTATTTTTATTTTACGTTTTTAAATAATGAAATACTTCTGGGTATAGATAATAAAGAAATAAAACATTCCTCTATCCACTGCTTAGAATTTACATTTTGTCAGCTCCAGATATTTTAAAGATGTAAAGCATTACTGATAAAAATTAGTGTCTCTGTTTTGCCCCTTGCATGTGCCATTCCCAGTGACGATCATTATCTTGCAGTTAATGTGTATCCTTTCCATTCAAATTTTTATATTTTGACTTACTAGGTATACATATCAAGTTTTCTTTATTCTGTTTGAAAGTGTTTCTTTTTCTTTATTAACACTTTTTTAAACTATAGATTTTTTTAAAACCATAGAAAAGTACAGAGAATAATGTAACTAACATCTGCCAACCATTATGAGTTGGCAAATATTAATATTTTATGGTTTTAGCTTAATTTTTTTTAATAATAATAGTATTATAGTTAAAGTTGAAGTCTCTCTGTTCCTCTCACCAGTTCCATCCATTTTGTTCCATCCTTAGAGGCAGCCACTTTATGAAATTGGCATGTATTCTCCAAGTCTATGTTTCCTTTTCTTTTTTTAAAAAGTTGATTTTAGAGAGAGAGAGAGACGTTGATTTGTTGCTCCACTTATTTATGCATTCATTGGTTGATTCTTGTATGTGCCCTAACTGGCTATTGGACCTGCAACCTTGGTGTCAGGACAATGCTCCAACCAGCTGAGTTGCTCAACCAGGGCCAAGTCTGCATTTTCATACTTGATTATATATGTAGGGTTTGTCTTGTGTGTATTTACATAAATGGTATGCTGTATTTATTTTGGAGTTCTTCCTATCTTGATACACATCTAATTCTTTCATTTTTACTGTTGTGGAATATCCCATTAAATGAGTAGCTACTAATTACCTATTCTCCTGGTGAACATTTGTATTGTTTCCAGTTTTTTACAATTACAGATGATACTATAGAGAACATATTTGTACATGACTCCTTAGCAGAAAAATTTCTTAGTTATAGGATATGCTTATTTTTAACTTTATTAGATGTTGTGAAATTATTTTCCAGTGAGTTGGTCCCAACTTACACCCCTACTGATAGTGTTAAGCAATTAGCATTTCCTCATGTTTTCATTAACATTTGGTGGTGTTAGGCTTTTTAATGTTTGCCAGTCTGATGGGTGTGAAATAGAATTTCATTTTTAATATGAATTACTATGATTTTTGTTATAGTTGAGTATTTTTTCACATCTTTATTGGACATCCATTTTTATTATTTTTTTAAGATTTAAAAAAAAAAAATGTCTTTATTGATTTCAGAGAGAGGAAAGGAGAGGGAGAGAGAGAGAGAGAAACATCAATGATGAGAGAGTCATTGATAGGCTGCCTCCTGCATGCCCCTGACTGGGGATCGAGCCTGCAGCCTGGGCATGTGCCCTGACCGGGAATTGAACCCCGATCGCCTGGATCCTAGGTAGACAATCAACCGCTGAGCCATGCCCGGGCCGGCAAGATTTTTTTTTCTTATTTTTAGAGAGAGAGGAAGGGAGAGGGAGAGAGAAACATCAATGTGAGAGCAAAACGTTGATCATTTGCCTCCTGCATGCCTCCTGCCGGGGATCAAGCCTGAAACCTGGGCATGTGCCCTGACCAGGAATTGAACTGGCAACCTTTGGTGCATAGGAAAATGCCCAACCAACTGAGCCACCCACCCAACCAGGGCAGGAACAACTTTTAAAACAATATTAAATAAAACATTTAACTTGAAATGTGATTGTACTTTACCAAAATCTGAATGTGAATTAATGTTGTTGCAGTGTCCTGTGCCTACATGTCGAGGGAAGTCATTTACGCCTCTCCCTAGCTCTCCTCTCACAGTGACGATGGACTGGCAGTCAATCAAGTAAGCAATCACACAATTTAATAAAAGACAGGTTTTAGATCTCTCATACTGCCAAGAAGATCTATAGTTTTCATGTATTATACTGTGGTTTTTATTTGTGTACGTTGGTAAAGTGTAATGAAATGTTTACATGTTGAAATGATAATCGTCTTTATACAAAATTTATTCTATCGGAACCCAGAAAGGATTTGATATGCAAGTATTACGTCCTTTTGCTATTGAGAAATAGTTCATTTTACTTTTCATTTATGTCACTCATTGAACTAGATGTAGTCTATAAGCAAAGCTGTATAATTTATTCCATAATGAGCTATGATCAGAATAATATTGTTTTGAAAGTTTAAAGAATTTTTTAGAAATGGACATGTTTCATTTTATGTTCTCACTACCCATGAGACATTTTACTGTAGATTTAGAAGAAGAAGAAAACTGTTTTTTTCACAAGTCAGATTGTGTGTGTGTGTGTGTGTGTGTGTGTGTGTGTGTGTGCTTAATCCAACAATTTACTCCATTTTTCTGGCTATTGTTCTATAACTGCATCCTAGATATAAAATAATGGTAGTTTTGAAGTTAGAATGCTTTCCAGGAAACCTGGCTTAAATAGGAGATGGTCTTAACAAACTAGAATCTAGGGGGAAAGTGAGGTAGATTGCTACCAAGCTCTAGCTATACTCCCTTCTGCCCTGTAAAAATCAAGACTAACATATGTAATAATTGTTCAGTATGTTGAGATATTTACAAACACTCTATAAAAGAGGAAATGTTTAAGATTCGTGAGCATGATCATGTCTCTGGTGAGTGGGGGAGCCTGGTTTCTGGCCCACATTTATAGGACTTTCATCACTGAAGGATGTAATGAGAGTTTCAGAGGTGCTAAAAGGGTCACAATAGCATATATGCATAGAAGATTCAGGGCAATTTAATTATTTGAACAAAATCTTTGTTTTCAGGTAAAAATAGCAGAAAGAAAATGAGCTTAAATATTTTAATTGGATTTTCCCCACTTAAATTATTTTTCAATTATAGCTGACGTATGATATTATATTAGTTTCAGGTGTACAGCATAATGATCAGACATTTCTATAACTTATGAAGTGCTCACTCCAATAAGTCTAATACCCATCTGACACCACTATTTTAATTGAATTTGAACAGTGACCTCCTGATATTAGGAAATCACACCTAGCGGTATAGAACATTGGCTTCCACTTTCTGTAACTTTTTCCTGTGTGTATTCTGGAGATCTTGTCCCCCCCCCCGCCCATCAATACTTTCCCATTTACTGTTTTCTAAAATTTAGTATCTCTCATTTGTTGCACACCCTAAAACTTCTCTTTACTCTTTAGTGACTGTAATTTTGGTGGACATTTTGGAGGGAGGGTGACAAATGCACGTGCTCATCCTACCATCCTATCTGTAACTGCAAACTGCTGAAGTAATTTAAAATACACCATTGGACTTTTTAAACTAACTTTTATAAAACTAATTGGCCCTTTATCTAGCTCAGCACCATGTGGACCCTGAATAGTTATTATGTAGAAGAAATAACCCGTCAATATGTGTACTCATTGAAAATTATTTACCTGTTTAGAATCCAGGAGGTGATGTCTGATGATCAGCGAGAAGCAGGTCGGATTCCACGAACAATAGAATGTGAGCTCGTTCATGATCTTGTGGATAGCTGTGTTCCAGGAGACACAGTGACTATTACTGGAGTTGTCAAAGTCTCAAATGCTGAAGAAGGTATGGTATAACTCTTCCCTCATCTGGATTGTCCCTCAGTAATTTGTCAACATTTGTCTTTTTTAAAGATACTTCTGAAACTCCATTAATTTAGGGAGTTCCTTGTTTCTTACATAAGTGAAACTTTCTCTTTGAAATAAAGGTTTATTTGTAGCTCATTGTGCCTTTTTTGTACATTCTACTTGAATCTTTGTGGGGAAAAGGAAAATACCAGTTAATACATTTCATACTTTGAAATTTACAGGTTCTCGGAATAAGAATGACAAATGTATGTTCCTTTTGTACATTGAGGCAAATTCTGTTAGCAATAGCAAAGGACAGAAACCAAAGGCTTCCGAGGAGGGATGTAAGCATGGAATATTGCTGGAGTTCTCACTTAAAGACCTTTATGCCATCCAGGAGATTCAAGCTGAAGAAAACCTGTTCAAACTCATTGTCAAGTACGTATGGCAGTATCTGACACTTTATTATGTATGTGCATGTTGGGGCGTTCTTGGCTATAAATAACAAAAACTAGTCAAAATTATTACAAACTAGAGTTCCCCAGGCGAAATCCAGCTACCCGCCCATTTTTGTTTGACCCATGAGCTAAGAATGGTTTTTACATTTTTTAATGGCTGAAAAAGAATCAAAAGCATATCTCATGACATGCAAAATTACATGAAATTCAAATTTTGCTGCCCATAAATAAACTTTTATTGTAACACAGCCACACTTATTCAGAAGAATTCAGAGTTGAGACAGAACAAATGCCTCACAAATACTTACTGTCTGGTCCCCTACAGAAAAGTTTGCTAATCTCTAGTTTAAGCACTAAGGAAAACTTACAAGTTACTCATCAGAAGAGTGATGGGATGACAGTGAATTCTGGAGTTATTTCAATTGGTTGTATGTAGGGGGTTGCTTTTTTACTTTCAAAAACTAAGAGATTCATAGAAGTCACTTATATTCGATAAGTATCTTTTATTTCCTTGTTATTGCCATGTAGTAGAGAAGAAGCAAAGTAGAGGATCCTCTTTCAGCCACTTCCTTTTATCTTTCATTTATCTTAAAATGGAAAAAACAACAGTATTTGTCTCAGAAGGTTGTTCTGAAGATTAAATGAGATTTTGTGTTACTTGACATAATTAACTGCTTTAGTTTTGATACTGTTTTGACAATTTTTTGCATAAATTTTAAAGAAATATGGGAAAATGAGACTGAACAGTACATATACTTAAGAGAGAGAAAGAACTGAGGTTTTGAAATGCATTGTATTGGAAAACTGATCTAGACTTTGGGCTCCAGGAGAATTTGACACTTTCTGCCATCTAAGCTTTGGGCTCTAGGAGAATTTGACACGTTTTCTTTCTGTCTTTAATATATTAATTACCCAAGTAAGAGAAGTATGGAGTTCCTCAGGGGTTCTTTGTTGTTAAACTGGCAGAGACTTCCCCTGAATAGATAGCCATCCCAACTGCCCTGGGAGAGAGAATGCCGAGCCAGGGTGAGGTGATCTAGTGAGACATGAGGGTGTGGTGAGGGGCCTGTAACAGGATCTGAGGAGCTACCTGGTTGAGGATCAAGCCACCTCTTTGATTGGTTCCTCTCATCAGTTATAAATAAAAAGGAACATATGTAGTGGTCCTTCTGCAATACTTACAGAAGATAAGGCAGTATGAAAAACCAGGTTTTTTTTCCTATGGTTCCTTTTAGTTCTAAGTTTGTGATTTTAACATCAAAACTAGATTTTTTATTTGTTAATCTTTCAGGGGTTGGCAAACTAGGCATAGAGTGCTTGTTTTTGTATATAAA
The DNA here is from genome assembly GCF_964146895.1 of Miniopterus schreibersii. Taxonomy (NCBI): domain Eukaryota; kingdom Metazoa; phylum Chordata; class Mammalia; order Chiroptera; family Miniopteridae; genus Miniopterus; species Miniopterus schreibersii. The sequence goes on from NC_138110.1 coordinate 66,167,384, forward strand.
GTTTTATTAGAATACAGCCCCACCCATTCATTTACATACTGTTGATGGCTGCTTTCAGGCAAGTTAAGTAATGGTGACCAAGATAGTAGAATTGAAAATACTTTCTGGTCCTTTAAGGAAAAGTTTGTTGACCTCACCAGATTAATGAATGGAGGACCAGATTAATGAAAGGGAGTATGGAAAAGACAGTGGGAGGTTATATTTTAGTTTAGGTTCCTTTAGAAGCAATGATATGATTTGGCAAGCATGGCTCATTTGGGAGGTGATCCCCAAATATACTGGTAGGGGGATGGGGAAGTGAGACAGAGAAAGGATGGCAGTCAGTATATGGTGCCTTAATGAACAGATTACTACTAGTATCCAGGGCTTAATCCTCCTGAGGTCTCTGGGACACTAGATTGTATAGAACAGTATTTTTCCATGCAAGGGCCTGGGTGTGGGACTGCTCCTGGGAATATTAGATAACCCAGCACTTCTAGCCTGCCCAATCTGTCTGCAGCCATAGGACGTTGTTTGGTAGACAGGTGCAGGTGCGTGGTAGAAAGCCAGCAGTGATTATGCAGGAGCGTGCCAAACAGTAGTGCCAAGGGGTTATAGCAGGACACCCATGTCTGTGTTTACATATATTAAAAGGGATGATGATTCACGGTTCACTCTTGAGTGTATCTCTTCTACCCTGTCTATTTTCTTTTGTTCCTTGTTTGTACAATAGATAAATGTAAATGTACTTCTTTATATTCATATATGGTTTTACTTATTCTGATCATTTGACTTGAACTGAAAAAATGAAATTTTATCCAATCTTAAAATATGTATGCAGTTCACCCTACTGTCTCCTTTCAGTGACTTGGCTACACAAGTCTAAAGATGTCTACTCACATAAAATACAATATAATTTGTATCCTAAAGTGGAAGACTATGATTATGGTGCATTTTAAAGGCTAGTAACTTAAAATAATCAACAGTATATTTGGTTACTTTAAAATATTTTACAAATATCCTGCCTCCCTTACTCTGGCATAGTTTTTAAGCATTCTTCCCTTTATAGATTAACCAATAATTTTGAGAAATTTATTGAATATTAGAATAAAATTTATGAGTTGTTTGTGTGGTATACGTTTTTTCTTTTTTTCTTTGGATGCAATATAAAGCAAGTTAAGCAGACTTCAAAGTAGATCTTCTAATAGATCATTGAAGTGGAATTTAAAATTTATGTTGTTTTCTGTTTTTCAGCTCACTTTGCCCTGTCATTTTTGGCCATGAAGTAAGTATTTTATTGCATCTTCGCTCAAAAATACATAAAGTTGGCAAAAATAAAGTATAAAGACTTTATAAAAAATAGCTGACTTCTGTTGGTCAGTTGTCCATATTTTAATATGAGTCGTCATTCTCCATAAATGAATGATGTGACAGGCAAACTACTGCCCTTGTAGGAAAACGCTGCTTACCAATTCAAGTTAATAGGAATGGGCTTCCTTTAAACTGACTCTGGACACTAAATATAAAGCAGAAACTAACAAGTATCTCTTAGTTTTGTGGAATAGATTCATGCCTTGCAAGGTGGGTCTTCACTTAGGAACTTTTAAAGTACTGCTCTGATTTTATATGCTTCCTAGTTTTTGTTTTTTAAATTATTTACATTGTAGTAGTTTATTAGACTTGCTTTTCTTAGGAAAAAAGTTCAATCATGCTTTAAAAGAAAACCCCCAAATAAATGTCATAAATGTAAAAGGAGTAGCACCCCTTTTGCTAGTTATCTTTATGTTTTTCTTACTTTTTTCCTTCTTTCACACTTGAGCTTGTTAAAGCAGCTTTGGCATTAGCACTCTTTGGAGGCAGCCAGAAATATGCAGATGACAAAAACAGAATTCCAATTCGGGGAGACCCACATGTCCTTGTTGTTGGAGATCCAGGCTTGGGAAAGAGTCAGATGCTTCAGGTAGGAAATACTCAGTATTTGACCTTTTGCTTATCAGACACATGAATAATTCACAAATGAATTTGCTCAAAGCATTGGAGCCTTTGAAATTAAAATTGGTACTCACATTTTTGCTTTTTGAATTTGAAAGTGAAGCATAAAATGGAATTGTGTAGAGAATTCACATGACCATAGACATCAGAGTCAGGCTGCCTGGGTTTGATTGAATCCTGACTTCACACTTTCATAGCTGGGTGAATTACCCTGCAGGTGTTGGTTTCTACATCAATACATGGGGATATAATAATACCTTCTTTTTATCATAGTAAAAATTGTATGGTAAAAGCTCTTAGGAGAATACCTGGCATATAGCTAACATTTGTGAGTGATTACTATTAGCTATTATTTCCCTTTTACTGTGGCTGATTATCTTAAACTTTCTGTTTCCTCAGGCAGTATGCAATGTCGCTCCACGTGGTGTATATGTTTGTGGTAATACCACAACCACTTCTGGTTTGACTGTAACTCTTTCAAAAGATAGTTCCTCAGGAGATTTTGCTTTGGAAGCTGGTGCTCTAGTACTTGGTGATCAAGGTAAGAAACCAAAGGTGATAATAATAATTCTGGGCTTTTTTTTTTAAAGCCTTTTCCTTTTCAGTCAATTTCTTTGTATTTGTTCAAGAGGCATTTGGACAGCATTGTCCCAACCAGTGAGTTGAGGATGAGTGCCAGAAAAAAGTAGAAATGCTGTACTCTTGTTTTTATTTGTGCTGCAGAATTGAAACTGGTACTTAATTTTATTCATTTTCAGAATCTTGCAGCAGTTACAATTATATGTAAAAATTAAATGATCAGGTCAAAGAGGTATAGCTCCCTACACTTCCCATTTCATACCAGCTATCACATTGGTGATTGGTTTTAAAGCTTTATAGTAAGTTCTCTGTGGGGTGGGATTGGGTGTCTTGTTGACTGCCTAGTCCTGTTGCCTAGCACATAAGGTGCACAGAGCAATTCTATTAAAACTTAGGTCACTTTATTATTCTGTTCAAAACCATCCAGTGGCTCCCTGTTTCACCCGGTGAAAGCCCAAGTATTGATAGTCATCCAGCGTCATTCACATGCTGGCCTTTCATCACTTCTTCTGCCTCATTACCTTCTATTTCCCTCTTACCTCCTCTTCTCCAGCTACAATGGCCTCCTTGCTATACCATGGCCACCACTTGCACACCAAGGACATCACAGTCCTGCATCAGGTCTTTTGTTTTTACACTTATCTTTGTATAGAATGTTCTTACACCAGATAGATCTGCAAGGCTTGTTCCTTTTCCGCCCTCAAAATTTTGCTCAAATTGCCTGTCCAGTGTGGCTAAGTGGTTGAGCATCAACCCATGAACCTGGAGGTCACAGTTCAATTCCTAGTCAGGGAACATGCCTGGGTTGCAGGCTCGATCCCCAGTAGGGGGCGTGCAGGAGGCAGCCCATCAGTGATTCTCTCTCATCATTGATGTTTTTCTCTCTCGCCCTCTCCCTCTCTGAAATCAAAAACTAAATTTTTTTTTGCTTAAATGTTCTTACCCCAACAAGGCCTTCCCTATTCACCATATTTTAAATTGTAATGCCCACCCCCAACAACAGATCTTACTCTTCTTACCCTAATTACCTTCTAAAATACTATAGGGTTTACTTTTTTATAGTTTGGCTCCTTACACCAAGTAGAATATAAGCTTTACAGGGGCAGAGAATTTTGTCTTTTTAGTGCTATATCACACATGTCTAGAACACAGTACAGATATATAGAAGCTATTTGGTAAATATTTGTTCATTAGAAGTGACATATTTACTAAGTTTCCAGGTGAAGAAAATAATAAATAAGAGGATACTCATTGTGAAACTGTCAAACTTTCCAGTAATTAGAAGTTGAAGATGATGTGGGGTTTAGCTATACAGATAGTCAATAGAATTTAAGACATGGAACGGTAAGAGCTGCTTTTTCTTCCAACTACAGGTAGATGAGTCAAACACCATGACGGTAAAAGTGGTATAGCACTGTTGCTCTGGCCGGATATCTCAGTTGCTTAGAATGTTGTCCCGATATGCCAAGGCTGAGGGTTTGATCCCCTGTCAGGGCACATAGAAGAGTCAACTAATGGATGGGCGGACAACAAACCAATGTTTCTCTCTCTCCCTTCTCTCTTTCTCTCTAAAATCAATAAATTTTTAAAAAATGTTTAAAAAAAAAACTAGCACTGTTAAAATACAAAGGGATATTAGCAGAACTCAGATCCTAAAAACAAATACTACTAACATCTTTACTGAACACTTACAGGGGAAAAAAGGAGAAATAGGGCTGTTTTATAATATTTACCTTTTTCAATATCTGATGAAATGACCAAAAAGAAAAAAGCAGGATTTATCAACTGTAGCCAAAGAAAAGAGAGTTTAAAATTTTCAAAGTTAAATGCTTTAAAACCATGAAACAGCGAACTTTAGTCCGCAGGTCACCCCAGCCTTCAGCCTGTTTTAGTATAGTTTATAGCTAAAAATGGTTTTTCTGTTTTTAAAGGATTGTAAAGAACAAACAAAAAAGACAAGAATATGTGACAGGCTCACAAAATGTAAAATATTTACACCTCCCCCTTTACAGAAAATGTTTGCCAACCCCTGCTTTAAAACTTTGAAAAGTGGCAAAGTAGCAGCTTGACTTTGTTTCTGCACTGTCCCCACTCCTGAGAAACTGTGTTTGTAATCCTGAGAATTTCCAGTAATACTGTCAGTTCCAGAGAGGCGTGGATTGGCCTCTGAGCTGGCATGCTTCCTTGGTCATCGAGCAGATAAGAGGGGTGGGACCACAGCGCACCCTCTGGAGATGACCACCAAACAGGTTGCTCGTGGCGTGGGGAGGAAGGGAGGAAAAATGTGACGAGGTGGTGATGTTTGAGGTTCTGCAGTAGTGCGGATCAGGTATAATACACTAGCACACAAGATGCCTTCAGTCGGTGGCAGGTCTTCACATTGCATTTAAAGAGGCTAAGTGATTTCCCTACAGTTGCTGAGAACTGCACTCAAGTCTTCTGACTTTAGAGGCCATGCTTTTCTTTCCAAATTATGCTGCCCTACTGTTCCCAAAAAAACCCAGCTCAAAAATTACCTTTTTCTTAAACCTCTACAGATTTCCCTTCCGTTTAACCTCTTCCCACCCCCAGAAAACACCTTGTGTAATTATGCATATCTTTTATAGTTACTGAAGTACACTCTCTTGAATATATATATATATCTCATATCTCACCTTTTGTATTTAAGTCTTTAAGCTCTTTGAGGGTCACTCTCCTGTTCTTCATTTTTGTAACCCTCACAGCATAGTGCTTTCCCTATGGAAAGTACTGAATGAGTAAATATTACATAAAAGTAAGTTAATAAGGTGTTTTATTTGCTATAAAACAATCAGGAATTCTCTATTGTATAACGTTTTATAATTTTAACTGTGGCAAACAATGTTACTTTACTATGACTATAGGTATTTGTGGAATAGATGAATTTGATAAGATGGGGAATCAACATCAAGCCTTGTTAGAAGCCATGGAACAGCAAAGTATTAGTCTTGCCAAGGCCGGCATGGTGTGTAGCCTCCCTGCAAGAACTTCCATTATTGCTGCTGCAAATCCAGTTGGAGGACATTACAATAAAGCCAAAACAGTTTCTGAGAATTTAAAGTAAGTCTCTTCAAATATTTATACCTTTAATATATTGAATTCCTACAAATCATTATGGAAAAGATAACTGAGGACATAATGGATAGTTCACAGTCATTACAAATTTCCAGTAAATGTATAAAAATGTGTTTGAACACTACAAATTAAAACAGTGAAGCACTATTTATATCTTCCAGATTGGCAAACATTTTAAATACTAATAATCATTGGCAAAGGGATGGAGAATTTAGCATTTTGAAGGACAACTTGGAATGTTTATCACTATTATAAATGTACACACCGTTTATTCTTGCCAATTCTTTTACGAATTGTACTCACAAAAATAGTCACACAAGTGCAGAAAGATATGTTTACAGGGTGGGTGTTGTAGCATTGTTTATTACTGCCAAAGATTGAAAACAACTTAAAATGCTCTTTGATAGGGGAGTGGTTAAACGGTATAGTAAGACTATATAGTGTCTTATGAGGATGAGTGGTGCTTTGTTTTAAGTACTGATAGGGAAACATGTCTGTGCTTTTAAGTGAAAAGAGCACATTACATACTCATATATGTGCTATGATCCCACTTTTTTCCTGAAATAATGTTTATGTCTGTATGTGCATATGGGTTCTCTTCTAATTTGTTCTGCACAGGTTGGACAAAATGTATGGGAAGGGGAAAATAGACTCAAGTGATGCAAAAGGGAGAAAAAGACAAAAGAATGCCTCAGATGAAAAACTGGAACCTTAAATTCTTGTGTGTGGGGAGGGGAACGCTAATTTTCTAATGACTATTAATGTAATTATTACCTCTAATATAGAAATGGTACATAGTAAAATACATAATTGTACTTTCAGAATCTGGGTATTTTTGTATCACCAACCACCAAAGAAGTCAATTTATTAGTATTCTTAGTAAAATGACAAAGTGCTTTATTGGAAAGATAGAAGGATCCTATTGAACAATGATTGAGGGGACATAAATTCTTGGTTTTAGTGGTACCACAAACCTGCTTTGGGATATTGGTCAAATTTATTAATCACTCTGGATTTCAGTTTTCTTGTCTCAGATAGAGTTATGATTTGTGGGTTCAGAGAAGATGATTGAGTAGAAGACAGCATTTTTATTGTAATTACTAATTAGATGCTTCATTAAGAAAAAATGGGCTTGCCGTTGCCAGGTAGCTCAGTTGGTTAGAGCGTCGTCTGGATTACACCAAGGTTTCAGGTTTGATCTCTATTCAGGGCACATACAAGAAGCAACTAACTGAATGCATAAATAAGTGGAACAGCAAATCGATGTTGTTCTCTCCCTTTCTCTAAAAATCAATAAATAAGGAAAAAGAAAAAAAGAGGCTTTTTGCTTCTAAATGGGCATAGGTGCTTTGAGAGACTTAATTTGTTGGTGAAGCAACAGATATAAAAGATTAAGAATTACTCAACTAGCCTGGCCAGGCGTGGCTCAGTGGATGAGCATCAACCTAGGATCCAGGAGATTGAGGTTTGATTCCTGGTCAGGGCACATGCCCAGGTTGCGGGCTCCATCCCCAGTCGGGGGCGGGCAGGAGGCAGCCGATCAGTGATTCTCATCATTGATGTTCCTCTCTCTGTCTTTCCCCCTCTCCCTTCCTCTCTCTGAAATCAATAAAGATATATTAAAATAAAAAGTAATAATAAATTTAAAAAAATTAACTAGATACTTCTGATGTATCATAGGATTCTAGCATAAAAATTCAAAGATCTTACATCATAGGTAGTGATGCAGAACATAGAGAAGAATTCAGTATTTTGGCAGGTGTGAGAAAGGGCCATGTCCTCAACCTACCAAAGTGGTACATATAAGGCTGTGCACATGTTGAAGGGCATATGGCCTGGCATCTCTGGAGTTGGGTGTGTTATCCAAAAGCTATTGTTTGTTACTATAATCTAAGACCTTTTTTAAGTTCTACGTGAAACTTGAGTAATAAGCAAGTTTTCTAGGTTTTCTGTTTTTATTTCAATTGTCGTTTCTTTCATGCCTCTCTAGAATGGGGAGTGCCTTGCTCTCCAGATTTGATTTGGTCTTTATCCTGCTAGACACTCCAAATGAGGATCATGATCACTTACTCTCTGAGCACGTAATTGCAATAAGAGCTGGAAAGCAGAGAACTGTTAGTAGTGCCACAGTGGCTCGTCGGAATAGTCAAGATTCGAATGCTTCTGTACTCGAAATGGTTTCTGATAAACCACTGTCAGAAAGACTGAAGGTACAAGTGTTTCTTCTATTCACCTCACTTCTGTTTGAATTTCAGAGACCAGTGTGTTGCAGTAGTATATAGACTTTTTATATTATAAACTGTTACGATTTATATTATAATACTGGGGTTTATGTAAACTATATTTGAAATCTACATTAACTAGACCAAGAGCTAGAATGACAGCATGTTTGGCTTATTTGGAGAGTCGTCTTGAATTTTATATTTATCTAAACAAGTTACTTTAGCTGAAAGATTTTAGTTGCTACTTATCCTTGTAATTTGTGCTTTTTTATCATGTGTTAGGTGGTTCCTGGAGAAACAATAGATCCAATTCCCCACCAGCTATTGAGAAAGTACATTGGTTATGCCCGTCAGTATGTCTATCCAAGGCTATCCACGGAAGCTGCTCAAATTCTTCAGGATTTTTACCTTCAGCTCCGGAAACAAAGCCAGCGGCTAAATAGCTCACCAATCACTACTAGGCAGCTGGAATCTCTGATTCGATTAACGGAGGTTTGTTTAAGTTGATGTTTTCTTAGCTTAAAGGGGGCAGTAGTACTATGATTTTTCTTAATTTTCTGCATGATTGATTTGGTTTTTCTCTTTACTGTGAGACATTAGAAATAGATAAGTTTTTTAAAAGGTTTGGTCGTATCTTTAACATGCCAATCAAAGTGTAGCCACTTCTTTCTAGGCACAGGACCAGTTGCTTACCATGCAATTTTTTTTTTTTTAATGACACTTAGGAAACTCCTGTAGTGTGATGAGTGGTTAGGTTAACTAAATATGCTGGGATTTAAAGTTGAGTATTTGGGAACATGGAATGCATCATATACCTTGAATATTTGATCTCATGAACAGCAGGTCCATAGGACAGTGCCCATTTTTCTAATAGCAATAACATCTATTCACAGCTATGGAATGCTAAGAAAACTTTGGCAGGTAAAATTAGCTAGGTCAGAGTTTGGGCTTTTTGCTTCTAAAATCTGATTAACTCCTCTTTGTTTTAACAGATTGGTTAAGTATGACTATCTGAAAGTAAAAGGCAAGGAAAACCCAAGTATATTTCATAATCTAATCTTCTGAAGTGAACACTCCGAAAGATATATTAGTAGATAAAAATAGATTTTAACCCATATTTTTAGTATATGTGCTGTCAAAGTGAGCACTAATCCATATTTTAAATGAGGGATTATTTTCATACTCAAGTTTTCAAATCACTGTTTTAAATTCTGACTTTCATGTTTTAGCTCTCTCCTTCAAAAGTCAGTTTTTGTTTCAAACGAATAAACAAAAGCTTAGACATACTATATCTGCTCAAACAGTGTTAAATATGCAGGGTGCCCCCCAAAAATGTATGCACACTGTGAATGATTATAGTCATTGTTTATTAACACACAGTTCATTTTCAAAATTTAAAAGAATCTACAGAAATGAGTAATTTTTTTTCAATGCCTGTGTTCAAACTGATGACCTTTCTGGTCCAGGCACTGCTGATAACACAAAGTAATGGAATCGCAAACATCAAGAATCATTTTGTTTGGTACTTGTGCGCCCTCATTTCGTCAACTAGTGCCAGTTTTGTACCGTAAACTTTATCTTTAAAAAAAGAAGTCTAGTGGCACTTGAGGATAAATTTTCTTTGTTCAAAGCTTAGTCTGGCTTCACCCATTATTTCAAATCAGTTAAACCTGAAAAGGAGTGAAAATTAAGTTTTATCAGCTGTTAAAGTGTGTATACATTTTTTTGGGACACCCTATATTTATAACATTTTGTTATCTGAAAATGTTTTTTTCTTTCACAGGCACGAGCAAGGTTGGAATTGAGAGAGCAAGCAACCAAAGAAGATGCTGAAGATATAGTTGAAATTATGAAATATAGGTAAGATTAAAATTTTTAATGTTTTAAATGAAATGCCAGTCATTTTTCCATCTCAAATGTAGATTTTAATTAGGCCAGGCAAAATTGTTTTTATTTAGCCCCTTGGGTCACATTTTTCTCTGAACAAACTATACTTTGTTGGTTTAAAATCTGTGTAAATAATCTTTACATTAAAATTTTTTTGAATGTGCAATGCGTTCCCATAGTTCTAAAATCATTTCAAAAAATACATATTTTGAGAAGACTTGCTCCCATCCTATTTACCATCTACCTTTCCTCTCCACCAAAATACCCATTATTTTTATGTAAATAGCATATGACTTATACTGTTCTGTACCTTTTTAAAAAATTTAACATATGTAGAGATCTTTCCCTATTAGGACATGGAGAATTCCTTCTTTTTACAGCTAAATAGTATTCTATTGTTTAGATAATTGTTTAGATACACCATAGTTTGACTAGTTTCTCATTGCTAGATACATGAATATTTTCCATTCTTTTCCTATTACAAACAGTGTTACAAAGAGTAATCTCTGTAAGATACTTCATATGTGGGTAAGTGTATACCTATATGAGAAATTCTCAGAAATATTTCTGGGTATAAGTATAAATAAATACTTTAGCATTTTAACAAATATTGCTAAATTGTATCCTTTGCATTTTATATCATTTGGTAGATCATGATTCCTAGAAGGTAAGAAAGAAAAAATTAAATTTTAACTGATCATATGTCTACCTTAGACATAGATTTTTTTAATCAATAAAAGCAAAAACTTATTATTTTAGGTAGGTTTTTCTTTCAGTTAAAAAATTTTAATAGGTTCACACATTCATATGCTTCAAAATCCCAAAGTTCAAAAAACATACAGTGGAAAAAGTTTGCTCCTACCCAGTTTACTAGTTACCTAGTTCTTCCTTCCTTGCCCCAGTGATGGCAATGTATCTTTTGTGTTGTGACATTCAGGTATAAAATACTCATCAGAACTCTATATCTGTATTCTTTTTTCCTTTTTATGGAGAAATGATAGCATACCACACACATTGTGTACCTTGCTTTTTTCATTTACAGTACATCTTGGAGATGATTCCGTATCAGTGCCTAAAGAGCTTCCTTTTATTTTTTTGCAACTGCATAGTATTCCACTGTGTGAATGTATAATTATTAGAAATTAGTTCTTTTTAATATGCTCTCATAGCAGTTAAAATATAAATGTTAGGAATCTACTTTTCCAAGGCCAAAAATACATTAATTTAAAAATGAAATTATTTTGTTAAGTAATTTCTATTCGAAAGTAAACGGATTTTTTTTCCCTAAGAGACCCTATTTTGGGGCTTGCTTGGAGTCGGAACCAGGTGACTTTGCCTAGTTGTTTCTTTTTGGCTCTGAGTAAAAGTGGTACAACACAGCTGGAAGAGCATGGGCTTTACAGTCTGACCTGGAGCTGCCACAATAAGTAACACTCTGCTCCTCAGTCTCTACTTGTGTAAAACATACCACAAAGGCTGGTGCTGAGGTATGCAATGAGGCTATATAAAGTGATAGCGATCATTGTGAGTTTTTCCTATTTCAGGAAAGCAGCTCAAATATTTTACATTTCTTCAAATCTGAAGCATATAGCTCAGACTCAAATCCCAGATATGTCACTCATTAGCTGTGTAACTTTTGGCAAGTCGGTTAACCTTACTAGACTTTGTTTCTTCATATGTAAAATGGGAATAAGAATAGTCCCTAAGTCATAGGATTGCTGGGAGAACTAAATGAGATAGTATATGCTAAATATAATTAAGGTAAATATTAACTATTATAATCAATATAGTAGCCTAAAGCATTTTTTACAAGTGTCTGAGAAATGAGCATGTGGTAAGTTATATGGTAGAATAGTTAATCATAAAAGCTTTACATAAGATTATACTCTATTTCCTGAAGAAACACATACTCATCTATCTTATTGTTTTATCATTTATTACAGTCTTATTTGAATGACATATTCTTATTTGTACAATTCATTCTTTTTCATGTAGGGTCTTATGTGTTTAGGGAACCAAATGAAGCTGTGTTTTTAGTAACCCTTTAAACTCATTTCTTTGATCTCCTTAAGAACAGGGTGTTCACCCACCATAAGCTTAGTAGGTGACCAATTTATATTTGATTAATTTCTGATTAACATATTTGCCTGTGAGCCTGACTGTGAGGTTGTATCTGTCCTAATATACAGACACAGAATTCAGGTAAAGGATCTGCAATAGGGCTGTTTTAGAGAGGACAGCTAATTATATCTAACTGGTGTTTTCAGACTTTTGGCTAAAATTTATTTGGCAAGTGCATGTTTCTTGATGGTATTGTGAAAATAAGAGAGAGCAGCAGAGAACAGGAGGTAATAGATGTATCCTTTAATATCTAACAATCATTACTGCAAGTCAGCAGAACCCTTCTAACTTATTCTCAGAGTATTTTAAACACCTTTTTATTTGCCAGATGCCGTACTTTACCCAGTAAAATCCAAATTTAGAATGTTTAAAATTTCTTTTTTTCATGGATCAAAAGAAATATTCCAGATATTTGTTATATTTATGTATTTATTTATTTTTTTAAAAAAATATATCTTTATTGATTTCAGAGAGAGGAAAAGAGAGGGAGAGAGAGAGATAGAAACATCAGTGATGAGAGAGTCATTGATCAGCTGCCTCCTGCACGCCCCTGATTGGGGATTGAGACTGCAACGTGGGCATGTGCCCTGACCAGGAATCGAACCCCAATCTCCTGGATCCTAGGTCGACGCTCAACCACTGAGCCATGCCCAGCCGGGCTATATATATATATTTATGTTTTTAAAATTAAGAAATTTTTTAAAAGTGGTAACTGTCCAAAGTATTTTTATCCTCAGTCCATACCATAGTGAATTTCATAGTGGACACTCAGTAAATGCATGTTTAAATCTCTGCTACACGAGGCCTTATGGCTACTTCCACATTTTTCTTCTTATGATCTGGAGGCCTGAAATAAAAACTTCTGCAGCCATGCCACCTTGGATAACTTTGTTTTTCTTCCCCTCCCATTAAGCATGCTGGGAACTTACTCTGATGAATTTGGGAACCTAGATTTTGAGCGATCTCAGCATGGTTCTGGAATGAGCAATAGGTCAACAGCAAAAAGATTTATTTCTGCTCTCAACAACATTGCTGAAAGAACTTACAATAATTTATTTCAATTTCATCAACTTCGGCAGATTGCCAGAGAGCTAAATATTCAGGTATGATAAACTAAATACTAAATCTTTTTTATGTCAGTAGGTCCTTATTAACATATAATAGAATTTTTAAATATCAAAAGATTTGGATTAAAAGAATGGAATAGGCATTTTGGGAAACAAAAACAAGCTTGTTTTCTTTACTTAAGCTATCAAATTAACTGTGTAGAGCTTTAAAAAAAGTTTTTATCTTTACCTACCTCTTTTCAAAGTTTTTTCAGTATCATGATAGTTATGGGGAAACATGTTATTCTGACAATTTCTTGTGGGCAAGTCATCTTAATGTCTTTTAACCTCAGTTTCTTCATTTGTTATATGGACATGGTTCTACCTGCTCTACCAACAGAAAAGTTTGGTGAAAATGGATGTAATAAGACTTCTTTGTTTATTTATTAATGCTTTTGTTGTTGTCAATCCTCACCCAAGGATATTTTTTCCATTGATTTTTTAGAGAGAGTGGAAGGGAGAGGGGAGGAGGACAGAAACAGAGAGAGAGAGAGAAACATCTACTGGTTGTCTCCCGCACTTGCCCTGGGGATTGAACCTGCATCCCAGGTACGTGCGCTTGACCAGAAATCGAACCTGTGACCTCTTGGTGCTCGAGCCGAGGCTCTAGCCACTGAGTCATGCCAGCCAGGGCTGTTTGTTTATTTTTTAAATTTATTTTTAAAATTTATTTTAATTATAGTTGACATGCCATATTATATTAGTTCCAGGTAGTATACAATATTCATTCAACATTTATATACCTTACAAAGTGGTCACCACAATAAGTCTAGTAATCATCTCTCACTATATATAGTTACTATATTATTGACTCTATTCCCTATGCTGTACATTATATCCCCCCATGACTTATTTTATAAGTCATGGGGGGATATACTTCTTAATCTCCTTCCCCTTTTCCGCCATGTAAAACAGTTTATATGGAAAATTGCCTACTTAATTTCAAAAGTTAGTCAAATTTTTGTTTGGATGTTAAGCTAAAACAAATATAAAAGATTCTCTGCATTATAGAATCCAAAGCTCATATATAGGCATTTTTGTCCATAAGTACATATAATTTTATTTGCCCAAGAAACTTGACAGTTGTACATTTTTGAAAGATTAATTTTAAAAATCATATTTTTGAACATTACTTAGTGGGCTCTTTTTATTTTGTTTTGTTTGGGCTAACTCTTTTGATGTTTTCTTCCAGGTTGCTGATTTTGAAAATTTTATTGGATCACTAAATGAGCAAGGTTACCTCTTGAAAAAAGGCCCCAAGGTTTATCAGCTTCAAACTGTATAAAAGGACTACCAAGCTAGGACCTCCTGGGTTTATTAGCATTTTAAAGCCATGTCAAGAATGAAGAATATGCAGAAAAAATACTGTTCTGAAAAATGACATCCCAAAAGTAATATAATAGAGTGTTGAACTAATTAAAAAAGTGATAGTTATTTGTTAATTTTTACAGTTTCTTCTACAGATTAAAAATAATGTTTTTAATCTAAATGATGTAATTATAAATTACTTACAGTTTTGTTTTTGACCTGTCTTTGATTCTTTTTTTTTTTTTTTTAAATTAAATTTATTTGGGGTGACATTGTTTTCTTTTAGTCTTATATTTCATAGTTTTTTGTTACTCCTCACCAGAGAATGTTTTTTTCCACTGATTTTTTTTAAAGAGATTGGAAGGGAGGGAAGGAGGAGGGGGAAGAGAGAGAAACATCTATGTGAGAGAGACACATCAATTGGTTGCCTCCTGTATGTGCCCTGACCGGGGCCAGGAATGGAACCTGCAGCACGCGTATGTGCCCTTGACCGGGAATCGAACCCACAGCCCTTTGATGCGCAGGCATTAAAACCTGTACTTCCATATTCCCTAATTTTCTGCTGAATTTCAGCTGTGTTCCTATTTACCTCCATTTTTCTAAAGGACATGCAATATTGCTACTTCTTAAATTTTCAGTTTTAAAAATCATTAACTTCTGACTACAGGTCAGAATGTTGTTCTCTTAAACCCTCTTACATACATATTACACACTTGACCATTTCTTTCCAATTTAGTTATATACCACAATTTTTAATTAAATCTGTATTTAGCCCTTACATTATTATAATGAATATTATTCATTTCCTTGTACTTTTTGTTTTCTCTAGAATTAATAATTAATTTGTTTTTTAACTACTTAATTTTCTGTGTACCTACCACTAATTTGACCCTAAGGCTCCACTGCAAGTCTAAGTCTCTTCTCAGACGTACTAACAAATCGAGTACTATAGGCTATTTTAACTTCTTGGAAACTGCTCTCCTAAAGACAAAGACTTTGCTTTACTCACTGCTGTTGCTCAACAGGTAGAATAGATTTTGATCACATACTGCCTTTCCTGCTCCCCTACTCTTCTCCCAGGCACGTTACCTTTTACCTACCCTTCTCTCTCCTAAGCTCCAATGGCCCCTTCTTTTGCCTCTGTAACTTGTTTCCTGAGCCCATTTTTTTTACAGTTCACTTCTTGTAACTCTGTGACTTTCTAAAACTTTATCTTATAGTTTGAGTCTTGGCTCTGAATTCTTAGCCAGAACTCAAGCACAGAGGTTGCTGAACCAAGGTGCCATTCTGGTGCCATTTTCCCTGATACCAACTAATTTATGATCAGAACACCCTGTGATGTTACTTTTAGTTACTGAATTTGTATATACCACTTTTGTGTCCATGTGACAACACAAGAGACATAGACAAAACAATGAAAAAACCCAAGAATCCATAGGCTCAAGAAGCTAGCTTCACAAATATTTTCTCCTGCCAATCTAAATTTAGCTCACTACTTCTAACTTCCACTGAACCTTGCAGACAGATCGGGGAGGCTGTCAGGATAAGAAGCTTAGCTCTGGCTGGCTGTTTGTCACAGACCTCTCAGCTGCAGCAGTCCTGGGAGCTAGCAGTGTTCTAGCCAGTGAATTCTGGCTGGCTCTCCAAAACTGGGGGAGGAAAAATAATTTTTCTTCCACCCTTCTAGGTTGTTCTGCCTGGTCTAAAAATCAAATGGACATGAGACAGATTAGCATAATGTGGAAAAAGGGGCTACATACTAAACCTGATAAGCTCAGAGGAAGACTGCATGGTGGACCTTACAAACTCAGAGACCTAAAGTAACCACATAGGGTGGTATAAACATAACTAAAAGCTGGTCATGGCAGGTAGTCATGTCCTAGGCCTATATCTTCCTTGACAAAGATAAATTTTTACCTTTAGTGAGCCTGCCTATATTGTCTTCTTTGCATCTAAGGTAATTTTTGCATCTAAGATTACTTTGAAATGTCTATAGAGTAATTTTCTTTTCCAGACCCCTCAAGGCACAACTGCTAGCTCCAGAGAAGGAGACCACAGAACTCCTCATTGTTACCTTCCTTCAGACCACCTCTCTGTGCTATAAATCCTATTAACTGTCTTGTACCCATCAATGTGAAAGAAGTATGTTTCTCCATTTTGCTTTTTATCCAATCACAGAGATTTCCCTGCTTTGCTTTCTCCCACCCTCTTAATCTACCACCAATTTCATGTAACCCTCCTTAATGTCGTCTCCTTTTATTCTAATGTATAAAATAAGCTGCAAATCTGCCATTCCAGAACATTTTTGTCACCATGTGCTTGCACACATCAAAGTCCAATAAGATTCAAACAGGAGTTGGCAGCAAAGAAAGTAAAGGTTTATTTTAAGGAAACAGTGCCAAGCCCAGAATCACAGGTAAGCAAGCACTCTAAAACCTAGCTCCCATGCCCTACCCGGTTTGGCTCAGTGGTTAGAGTGTCGACTCATGGACCAAAGGGTCCCGGGTTTGATTCTGGCCAAGGGCATGTACCTCAGTTGCAGGTTTGGCCTTGGTTGCATGCATGCTCAGCCCTTGTCGGGGTGTGAGCAGGAGGCAACCAATTGATGTGTCTCTCACATTGAAGTTTCTCCCTCCCACTGTCTTGAAAAAGCAATGGAAAAAATATCCTTGGGTGCAGATTAAAAAATAATAGTTTAAAAAAAAATAAAACCTAGCTCCCTGATGGTTCATATGGGAATGAATTATATACAGAAAAAATTATTAATCATGGGGAGTTAAGGGAGTTAAGGTTGTGAGCTTTACCTATTGGTTGGGGCTAGGGTAGGGGGTAGTTGATCACTGTATCAGGTCCTGATGTCAACCGTGACGTCATTCTGTCTAGTGTCATGAGGGTGTGGTAACACGACTGAGGTGGTCTCTTTAATTTGACCAAAACTTTTTTGTGGTCAGTAGACCTGAGCCTTTCTTGTTCTTCAGACAGTTTTGATGATGACCAGAATCTGATGTCATAAGGGCTTAATGTAAAGGAAAGGAATGGATGGGCAGGTGAAAGGGTCATGTTGAAGAAATGGAGTTTTTGTGCAGTTACGTTTTCTCAATCCACTGAGATTTTATTTCCCAGCAATCATCATTTTGGCTCAGATAAACTCATCAAAGTTCTCTACAGGTTTAGATGTTTCTTAGGTGGACACGGAGAAAAGCAAGTTTAAATTTGATGACGTGTGTACCCCATGTATATATGGGAGAGACCCGAGAGCACTGAGTAGATGGCCAAATGGGAGGAGCCATCACTTTCTGCTAAAAAACAAAAGATGTTGGAGGTGGAGAGTCAGGAGAGATTACCAGGGAAAGCACTGTCAACAAGGGTAAGATTGTTGTATATATTTAATCCACGCCTTCTCCATCGATGGTGAAGACGGTCCTGGTACCTGAGAGAAACACGCTTACAAGTGGGGATTTCCCTTATAAAAGTCAATATCCTTTCAGGAAGAGTAGCTTCTACTTGGTCTTCAGCGCTTCTCCCATGTCTGCTGTTAAAAAGGACCCAGCCTAAAATAGCCCCTTTGGGAGTGGCAAACGGCTCCCCTTCAACAGCAAGAAACATTCAAATTCAATTTGACTCAGAACTGAATAGGAAAACAGTTCTGCAACGTTGCGACATTACTGAACGTTAATATCAGTAAGTATAATGTATGACACATACTGTATTAATGTATAATATCAACCAGTTAATGAACAATTAACATTATTATTTTGGATATTTCTAATAAGTTTTTAGCCTAGGTTTCCTTATCTGTAAAGATGTAAAGGTAATAATGGACCCTGTCTTAGAGTTGTTGGGAGTAGGAAGTAGGATAATGCACTAATAATATATATAGCTTGCTTATAATGAACGCCCCTTTTAGGTTATTACTGACATTTTCCTAAAACCCTTATTTTTGGCATATGCAACACTCAGAAGAGGGAGAAGAGCTGGGAGTGAGCACCGATTACTTTTTCGGGCAACTTTATCAATGTTTAAACCTGGGCCCGGAGACCGCCGCGCGCACCTGAAGGGGAACCTCTGCAGGGAGAGTTTCAGGCTGGGCCTGAGAAGGCTCCGGTCCCCTCCCGCACGTCGGCCCCGCCCCACGCCCGCCCCGCTCCCCGCCCCGCGGACTTCAGCCCGCTCGCTACCCTGGAGCCCCGGAGCTTAACCGCTCGCGCCTCCCGCGGCCGCCCGGGGCGCTGGGAAGCCCGGCGGCCACGGTGTCGCAAAAGCGTCGCGAAGGCGGCCGTCCGCCCTTGGCGGCTGCGGGCTACCTGTATAAGAAGAGCGTGCTGCAGTTTGGGAACAAGTATGGCAGTGCCCTCGGCCCTCGGAGGCGGCGGGCGCTCGACGAGGAAGCGGCTCGTCGGTGCCCCAGGCTGCTGAGCCCTCGCCGCCCGCATCCGCGCCGCGCGGCCGCAGGGCCATGCTGGCTTCGCGCGTGGCGCGCGGCTCGTGGGGGGCCCTGCGCGGGGCCGCATGGGCGCCGGGGGCGCGGCCGGGCAAGGGGCGCGTCCTCCGGGCCCTGCTGCCGCCCGCACCCATCTGCCTGGGCTGCCTGGCGGGGCGTTGGTGGCTGCGCCCGGCCGCGCTCGGCCTGTGGCGGCCCGGGGCAGTCCCGCGGGGCCACTGCTCAGGGGCCGGGAAGGCGGCCCCCGGGCCCGCGGCCGGAGACGGGGCCGCCGCGGAGCCCCGGGGCGGCCGGTGGGGCCCAGCGGGCGCCGCCAGCCTGGTACGTACCGGGGGGAAGGGGCAGCCCCGGGTCGGGGTGGCTGGCCCTGCGGGGGCTCTGTCCTGGACGCCAGGAACGCGCGTCGCCGGGCGGTCGGCGCTCCGGTTGCGGAACTTCTGAACCGTTTCCCGAGAGAAGGCGGGCAGGGCGTCCGGGGGTGGGTGGAGAGGGGCCGCCGCGGCCTCGGCCTCGCCGGCCGCGCTGTGCGCCCCTCCTGCCCCCGCTCGCCGCCGCTGTGGTAAACAGCCTCGCTTGTCTTGTAAAAGCCTATTTTTAATTTAATGCAGCGATCTCTAGAGCTTAGGGGAAGCCTGTGGAATCACCAGCAAGCCACACAGGCCTTCCCGTTCGCCTGTGCGGGTTCGGTTGACTAGTATTTGACCTTTGGCAACATTACAAGATGAATGATAATTAAGTAACTGAAGTCGTAGTTGAAAGATTCCTTAACGTCTAATTACAAAAAAAGATTAACGTTCTCTTGAGGTAACGGAGGGAAACATTTGTCTACTTACCCGTTGAAACACTTGCCCAAGGAGAAGACACCAGAGCATGAATGTAGGGAGAGCTTTTGATGTCATGTTGGGCTCATGCAATTATTACATCTTCAATTGTTAGGTCTTCAGTGGGCCCCTGCACTGCTCTGCTGAGTTGAGCAGCATGGGTTGAGGTGGCCGCATCCTGGCAGGGGTCTCCGCCTCCTAACCAGAGCATGTCAGGGTCTGAGTGCTGGATGCTTTGAGGTTGCCATATGCTGCCTGAAGTCCTTCCCAGAGCGGCAGTAGTTGGTCAAGTATGCCACAGGTTATTTGGGTGGTCTGAGATTAGCTCTCTTAATTTCCATTCAGAAATGTACAGATTTAATGATTATAAATAAGTGAGGTCATTTTTTTGACTGAAGTCGTTTATGTGACGTTAAAAAGAACCCGTTTCCCTGCATTCAGCCTGGTTTATTAATTCAACAGGTGAAGGGATCTTGCTGTTCGCAGCTTCGTCTTTGATTTTCCCCCACGAATATCTGAAATTAATTGTGGGCCTCGTTATTCTGATCTTCTGCTGTGTTGTTTTTCTCAGTCATGAACTGTCCTTTCCCCTCCTCTATGAGTTGTTGTAACACTGAATCCGTTACTTGACTTGTTTTGTACCACAGTATGTGGTCAACAGAGTTACTTTTTTCTCTGGACTCTGAAACACTCTGACCTTTGAACTTGAATTTGGAATATATCCTAGGAATGTTTCCATTTAATTATATAATGTGGTCTTTTATCTTCAATAAAAGGCCCCTGGGTAGAGGTTTGTATTGCTTCTTGTTTGGTGGCTATTTCCTGGAGAATCTGAAGTTTTTCTGGAGCTTTCAAGGATGGTTTTCTGCCACCTGATCCTAATAACCCCATTATCCTGCCAAGCTGAGGTGAACTTTTCTTGCCAGGTTCTGTTTAAAAACACAAACTTTGTATCTTTAGAGAACTCTGTTTTCTTACAGTATGCTCCATGGAATTTTAAAAGATGTCTTTAGAAATGGAATTGACCACTTTTTTTAAAGAATCGAGGTTAAGGTTCAGGCAAATTGGTTACTGATTAAGAAAGAGGTTGACTAGGGTTAGTCTTGTGAGATAGCCCCATGGGCTGGAATTGGCAGTCTTGACTCACTGGGGGGAGAACCTAGGCTTTAGGGAGAGACATTTTCTTGGTATTATTTCTGTACCCCATTGTACAGGGTGTCAGCTCCGCCAGGCTAAGGTTTTTTAAAGTTGAAATACCCTCTCCTGAAACATTGTTTGGCAAGGAAGGAATTCTTTTCAGAGCAGCTGCCAAGAAGCCGCCCTTTTGTTAGTGCCAACTTCAGACAGCTTGGCTCCAAATGAAGTTTCAAGGAATCATAACACTCCCACAGACAGGGGAGCTTGGAAAGCTCCTGGTTTCTAGTTGGGGACATTTCCGGGGATCTTAACATCTCTGTGGCTATTTTGAACAGTTTTCCAAGATTTCCCTTTATTTCCTAAGAATCTCAATCCCTATTCCTAGTTCCGTTTTTTCCAGCAGTTCTCCAGTTTAGTAGTGAGGTGGTGGAATTCAGTGTTTTCCTCCCCTCTTTATTCCTATTAACAGAATAAAGTGTATCGTTTAGCATTCTTTTGATGGGTATGTGTAGAGGAGTGAGGGAGGTTATTTGCAATAAATATTTTTAAGCCAGAATGCCTGGGGTTGATAATTCGTGTTTTTTTCCCCCCTGACACTTTCTAGACTATCTTCTTGAAATATAAGATCTTCTTGAAGTTTCACTTCTAAAAGCAGTGTTTAAAGTTTTGAATTCTAATGGTGAGGTCATATATTAAAGGTTTCACTTATATGGTGGATAATACATGTTTGTTCTTTCTTCAGGAAGAAACCTACTCTATGTATAGTAGACACTTTATTTTTTTAGTTTTTAAATATTTCTATTGATTTTTAAATTTTTTTTTTAGAGAGAGAGCAGGGGGAAGGGAGAGGGAGAGAGAGAAACATTGGTGTGAGAGAGAAACATTGATTGGTTGCCTCCTGTATGCACCCTGAGCACCCTGACTGGGGATCAAAACCCACAACCTGGGTATGGGTTCTGACCAGGAATTGAACCAGTGGCATGTTACTGAGCCACACAGGCCAGGGCTCTTGTAGACATTTTAGTCTACCTTTGGGTACATGATACATCTTCATCTTCTATATTCTTGACAGTTCTAGAGCGATGTCTGTAAAAATAGATTTTAAAACTCAGTTTAAAGTTCTAAATTTAAAATCTAACCCTGAAGTTTATAAAGTGTATTTTTCTAATGTATATATTTACTTAAAGTATGAATTTAATTTAAATTTTGTTGTCTTTTTGTTTTAGTATGAAAACCCATGGACAATCCCAAATATGTTGTCAATGACGAGAATTGGCTTGGCCCCAGTTTTGGGCTATTTGATTATTGAAGAAGATTTTAATATTGCACTAGGAGTTTTTGCTTTAGCTGGGCTAACTGATTTGGTAAGTTATAAAGTCACTTCCTCTGTGTCGCTCCCCTTCCATATCCCAGGGTCTCTACTATACGGAATTAGCTCAGCCTTAGTCTGCCTTTTCTTGGAAGGGAATCCTCAAGACGAATTTCACCTGGTACTTTGTGTAAGGACTCGTCTTTAGCATCTGTGTGGGACTCTGTTGTATGATCTAAGGAAGATAGTGGAAGTTGTATGGAGGCATAGGAGAGGGAGCTTTTTACTTTGGGTTTTAACTTCTTCATAATGGAAAAACACTTAGAAATTCCCAGGGAGCGAAGTACTTGCATTAGGGATAGAAACAAAGGAAAGAAGCTGTGACACTATTTTTCTATTTATTGTAATAGAAATATTCTGATCTTCACCAATAGTTGGTTTTTACTGGCAGGCAGGAAAACAGTTGGCTAGTTGTTGTGATCAGGTAGCTTGTAGAGGCCAGAGCTCTGCTCAGGTTTATGCTGGTGGGAGAGGCCACAGGCACCCCACAGATTTGGTCCATGGTTCCTGTGTCATTCCCTTCTACCACCCAGCAGATTACCCTGACCTGGGTGGGCATTAGGCATTACCCTCACCTGGGTGGGCATTAGGCATTAGGGAGAGAGAGAAACATCTACTCCCCCAGCAGATGGACAGAGGAGAGAGGTGCTCCTTGGCACCACTGTGTCAGTTGGGGGATAGAAGAGAGAATTTATTTGGGCTATCTCCAATTAGAACTTAGAAAATAATTTCTAAGAGAAGGCTACATTGTGAGTTAAGTAGGCTTTCATGGACTGACCAGCCATCTTCATACATGACATTGCTTGTATTTATCTCCTGCCTCGTTTCATAAGGGATTTGAAGTGGCTTATAAAACTACATGTCCTACAGTAACACAGTTGAAGGACGTGGGGGAAAGGTAGAGGAAAAATTTGAATTGGGGCAAAGTTAGCGTGTAGAAATAGGCAGTGTATTCCTGTACAAGGCTGGCCTAGGTCCATGTGAGGACCCGCACAAGCAGCAATGATTTGGTGCCTCTAAAAACAGATTTATATGTCAAAGCTTTGCTAAGTATTTTGTGAGAATAGAGAGAAACTAATTTCCTATTAATAAAAGTTTTACAGCATCTTTCTTTGTAACATCTGCTGTTGCCTCTGAGGTTGGTAGAAACAGAATTCCACCTGCCTGATAGCTCTGGTGAGCAGTATGGAATTGACTGAAGATTTTGCAGGATTTTTTTTTTCTCTTTCTCCCTCCTTCCCCCGCTTCCACTCTCTGTGAAAAAGCAGTGAAAAAATATCCTTACGTGAGGATTAACGAAAAATAAACGAAGGAGGGCCTTGCGTTGTTGTAGGGTGTTTCTAGATGTGCATCCACTGTGGCCTTAAAATGGCTGTCACCTCTGTTCTGCAGAGTCCAGGGCCTGTGTGTCACCACTCCCCATTCTCACAGTCTCTTCTTAGCCCTGCTTTTATCTCTGTAGTCTGAAGGCCTCTGCTCATTATTAATATGGTGTCCAAGTCTGTCCAAGGCTATTTATACTGATAATGAAATTTTTTTTCGTTCCTGGAGTTGATCCTTTGTTTTTAAATATGTTTTTATTGATTTTAGAGAGAGAGGGAGTGGGATAGAGAGAAATATTGATGAGAGAGAATTGATCTTTTTTTGTTGGTAGTTTTTCTTAGCTGCCACATGAGATTGTAATATTCACCGAATGAGAGGGGCCTCATTTACATTTTTCTAAATATATACGACAGTGTGTGTGTAAACCTGAGTTAACTGGCACCATATTTCACTTTTATTCCATAGCGGTTTTGATGCCTCTAGAATGGCTGCTGGGCAGATGGCTGGTCTCATGGAGGGTTCAAGCAGGGGACTAACAAGGCCTGATTTATGCTGTGTATGGGAAGTGGCTTATAAGAAGGCGAGAGTGGAAGCAGAGAGGCTGGTTAGGGGGCTCACAGTAATGGGCGGTGTGGTTTTGGTAGTTTGAACTGGAGTGGGAGTTTGGAATGGGAGAGAAGCGAATAGGTTTAAGATGTGTTTTGAAGATAGAATCGATACGCTGAGGGGTTGGATGTGTGGGGTGAGAAAAAGGAGTTAATTGTGACCGATAGGCTGTTAATTATTTTCTTTTTAACAAGCAGTTACATGGAGGTTGACATTTTCTGTGATTAGCAACATGTAAGGTAGGGCATGGTTTGTGGAAAAATACCAAGAACTATTATGCCTTTTCACAGAGTGATCAGTGGGGTAGATTGAATGCAGTAGCGTGGAGTTGGAGGAGGACATGGTCAGAGATAGATTTGAGAGGTCTCTGCATATAGATGGTCAAGTCTGGGAGAGTCATCTAGGCTGTGGTGAAAGAAGAGGGAGGGGTCAGAGAAATGAGCAGCAGATAGGGCAGTGGAAAAGAAAAGAGTAACCGACACTGAGAAAGAGGAGCTGTGAGAGAGGGGGAATATTAGGCAGTAAGGGGTCCCAGAAGTTAGGTGAAGAAAGGGCTTCAGTTGTGTTGCGGTCAAGTAAGCCAAAGATGTAGACTTTACTGGGGGTCGTGACTGGGGACATCTGTAGAGGGTGGGTTGGTGGGGTCAAATGTGAGGTGGTAATGACAATAAACATCCTTTTGAGGAAGTTTTGCCTTATGGGCAATAAAAAAATAGGGTCAAGAAAGGGTAGTTTTAAAGATAATTGGGGACAATTTTGTTCTTAATTAACTAATTAATTAAATGACCAGGTAGGAAGGGAGAGACTGATGATGCAGGGGAGGTGGGAAGGAGGAAAGCAACTTACAGAAGGTGAGAGGACCTGGGATCAGGGATCAGGGATCAGGGATTGGAAGGTAGAGGGAATGAATGGATGCCAGAAAGTGGTGGATTTGGAGGTGGGAATATAAGGGGTTGCTGACAGTCTGTTTCTATTTTTCATGGAAAATGTAGCATGAGAGAGGCTTTGGGAGGGATGGAGTTGGTTTGAGGTGAGAGCAGACAGTGTGAAAAGAAAAGGTAAGCAGATATAGGGTGCCAGGCTGTATTGAGTGCCCACAGGAGATTTTTGGTCATGAATTTGAAGTGAGATCAATCAGCCCATTTATGTGTTGTTGTTTTTTTAATGTTTTTATTGATTTTAGAGAGAAAGGGAGAAAGATAGAAACATCGACCAGCTGCCTCTTGCACACCTCCTACTGGAGATCAAGCTGGCAACCCGGCATGTGCCCTGGTGGGAAATTGAAGCGATGATCTCCTGGTTCATGGTTCGGCACTCGACTCCTGAGCCACACCAGCCGGGCTATGTGTTGTTCTTGATCAGTGTTCAGCTGCTCGGGTGCAGGCCTGACTGGAGTACATGGGTAGCTGTGTTTAAGCAGGATTAAGGGAGATTAGAGTAGGAGTTACAGGCGTTTCAGAGTGGTGATGGTGATGACCTTGGAATCTATGTGGGTAGAGGAACAGTGAGGATGAGAGGGTGATGGTGTGAAAAAATGGGAGGTTAGTTTCCCGAGATCAGAAACTAAACTGAAAGCTGAATCTTCCAAGGCCCCAACTCACAGTTCCAGGTAGTTCCTGTTAGTCAGTTTTACATCTGCTCTACCTAAGAAGAAAATAGATTCTTTCAGTTGCAGTAGTAATATCTAGTAACTGCTTTTTGGGAAGATTTACTAAATGTTGATTACTGAAGACAACCAAGCCTTTGAGGTAGGTGATACTGTCTGTTTTACAGATGAGGAAACAGGCTTAGAGAGGCCAGATAATTTGCCCAAGGCCACATAGCAATTGGGAGAGCCAGGACTTGAACCAGTTATGTTCTGTTGCAAAGACCAAGTTCTTAACGATTGTTCTGTGCTACTGCTGTCTCCTCTAACTCACTGGAATACTTGAGATATGGAAGACTGACTTATCCTGTGAAGATGTACCATGTTAAATTACACCTAAGTTGATTTTTTACCTTGAAAGTAGGACTAGAAAATTCAAACAATTTTGAAGCTTAAAGTTAGTAAAAGCCAGGTAGACACTTGAAAACCTGAAAATATCTGCCTTGTTTAATGAGGATAGGTGATACTTGTTTTCAGTCCATTTTGTGGCCCCAGGGTGGGCCTGGAGATTTGGATTTTTGTGGTAAGACTTTGGATATTTGAA
The DNA here is from genome assembly GCF_964146895.1 of Miniopterus schreibersii. Classification (NCBI taxonomy): domain Eukaryota; kingdom Metazoa; phylum Chordata; class Mammalia; order Chiroptera; family Miniopteridae; genus Miniopterus; species Miniopterus schreibersii. The sequence goes on from NC_138110.1 coordinate 66,193,557, forward strand.
TATTGGCAACTGATTTATATTTTTGAAAGCTCTGGGCAGGTCATACAAAGCCTGCTGGCCCCATTTGGCCCACTGGCAACCAGGTATGACCTCTGCTTTAAAATATATTTTGTTTGCAAAAATACTGAATAAATAATTTTCATATTAAGGCAGGCATAGAGAATTGAGTTTTTTATTCAAATATCAGTCATGCCAGTGCATCCAGATGTGGAATTAACAGTGTCACTAAATAAGCAAAAGAAAAAAAAAAGGAAAATAATAACAGTTAAAACTGAGGGAGTTGGACAATATTATAGAAAAGTAGGTAGGAGTGAGTCTCACAGTTAAAGGGAAGTCCTTGCCAGTAAAGGCCCCTCCAGTCCAGGGCTTAAGAGAGGGGCCTCCTAGTCCATGCTCTGTCACTCATGTTTTCTGTGAGTTTTGGGGGGATTTATACATCTGTAAATTTATGTCTGGGTTCATCCCACAAAGGGACATTGTGAAAACATTGAGAAATACCGGACGGCCTTGAGAAAGAAAAGTACTATAGAAGGTTTGGGGTTAAGAAACAGAAGAGATTTTATTTGCATTTTGTGAAAGTATAGTTGTTATTCTGGTATCTCTTCAAGATATCTACTCTGTGCCTGTTATGACATGTATTTAAAAAACAACAACTTCTATTTTCAGTTGGATGGATTTATTGCTCGAAACTGGGCCAGTCAAAAATCAGCTTTGGGAAGTGCTCTTGATCCACTTGCTGATAAAATACTTATCAGTATCTTATATGTTAGCTTGACCTATGCAGATCTTATTCCAGGTAAGAACGCCGCCATGCGTATATTTTAATAGCACAGGGAAGAAGGATGTTGGTCAGCTTGGGGTTTCTCTTGATAGACATAATTTTTGTTCCAAAAATATATTTTTCAACTTTAAACTGTTTCCTTAATTTTAAACTATTGAACTCTTTGCTTGTCAAGCTATTTGTTTTACTTTAGAATTTATGTCATTATTATACGAATAGGATTCATTTAATAAGATTGTTTAAAATTAAAATTGAGCATGTACTATTGCACAGTGCCATTTCACATTATCCTAGAGCAGGGGTCAGGAACTTCCGGCCCTGCCAAGGCAACTGCGTGTGGGACTCAAATTCAATAAATCTAGGAGCTTTTTTCATAGCTGATAATTTTGTATGGCCCGTGAGTGTTACAAATATCCAAATGGCCGTTGGCAGAAAAAGTTCCCCACCCCTGCCCTAAGACTGTTTTGAAACTGTGTTATAATATAATTCTTAGTTACTAGCTTTTTAAAAGCAATTTAAAGTTTTCCTCAGTACAATTTAATCGTAATAAATGAGAGGTCTAAAACCCTGAAGATGTCTAAAATTTCACATTACTATTACTTAGACACTATGTAATTTCAAATCATGCATGTTAGCTTGTACATTACATTATCTGAATACTCTTTCTATAACAAAATTTTATGATTTTTTTGCTTTGTGTTTTGCATGTGCTTTTCTGGTGTTTCATTTTTCACTTTACCTGTATTTATTAGTTTTTCTCCCTTGGTTCAGATTAAACTGTTTCCAAGAGTTCAAAATAGAATCTGAGAACAAAGAAGCCGCCCCATGGTCCTTGGGTAAATAGCATGTAGTACTAACATTCAAGAGGAAGAAGTTTCAGTCTGGTGCAGAATCCTCAGTCTAGGCCTTCTTTTCCACCATTACCCTAAGGCTTTTAAATTCCCATACCAAGTTAAAAAGTGAATTGGACTAATGTTTATATTTATGTGCTGCTTTGAAAGTCAGAATTGTGTTAGTATATGATTGATAGTGTTGAAAGGGCAAGAGTCGTCTCATCCTAATAAACACAGATACTTTGTAGGAAAAAGAACTGAGGAACATTCTGCTGACACTCAAAATTGGAATGACCTCATGCACTTTTGTTCCTCCCATTTTTCAGAATTATTTTGTATTTTTTGGTTTTATTTTACAAAAGTTAGCCAGGTATTTCCCAATTAAACATAGTATTGTTTCCAGGCTTTGGTATTATGGATAATGTTGCTGTGAGCTTTACCTAAAAAATTGGTGTTGGTGGTTTTCCAAACTGAGACTTCCCTTCACTATCATTCTGGAAATTCCCATTTTCTCTCTTCTGTGCTGAGCCTATTTTTCCAGGCTTCCATGGCTTCCTTGCAAAGGTCCTTCTGTTGATGGGGGGCAACTGCCAGTTTCCTGTGTAAGGATGCAGTTGGCAATCACATTTTTAGAGCTCTAAAATGCCTTGATTCTAGGACACATAAAATCTCATCTAGTAGACATCTGAAATGTTATTCTACTCTTCCTGCTTGATTGAGGTTTGAACTGGCCATAATTTTCAATTGCAGATTATTTTCACTCAGGTTTTGTTGTTACATAAATTAATCCATTTATTGTAAGCTAGTAAGATTTCAAATTGTGGAGCTTCTGCTGGTCTGTTTTCATGCAGGAGCCACAGTGCCAGCTCCCTACAGCTTGTCACTTCCTGTTGGTTTTGCCACAGAAGGAGCAAGTGTCCTTGGCGTGCTGCCATGTGGCCATAAACTAAGTTGAGATCCAGAGAGCTCACTCAGTTCTGAGGAGCCTGTTCTGTAGACTTTCAGACTCACTTCAATGTCCATATGTACATGGGTTCATGCCTGGATTGTCCAGATTTTTCCCCCATTGATTTGTCTGTCTTTGTACCAATACCATTCGTAATTATTACTTTGCTGAAAGTCTTGACATCTGGTAGAGCAAGTCCTTCCACCTTTGGTATTCTTACCCCTTTCCATTTGTAAATTTTAGAATCAGTTTTTCAAGTTCCCCAGAAAATCCTGTTGGGATTTTAGTTGGGACTGCATTGAATTTATAGTCCTGTTTGGAAGAATTGATATCTTTACAACATTGAGTCTCCCAGTCTACAAACGTGATATATCTGCTCTATTTAGAGCTTTTAAAAATGTCAAAATGTTAGTTTTCCCTAGAGAGGTAATAAATAATTTTTATTAGATTCATTTCTAGGTACTTGATCTTGGTGATTTTATAAATGGTAGTTTTTTTTATTTCATTTTGTAATAACTGTTGATAGATGAAAATCAGTTCTTTTTCTCATGCTGATTTTTGTGTCTGGTAAAACTTGCTAAACTCTTATGCTAATGACATAATGTAAATAAAGTCTTGGGTTTTCTGTATCCTCAATTATGTGTTGTCTGTAATTAATGACAGTGTATTTCTTCTTTTGTACAACGATATCACCTTAATGACACATTTTTCAGAACCTGTCTCTGTTTTTAAGTGGCATATGACTGTTTGTATTTTTATTTTTAAGCTTTTCTGTTGTTGTTTTTTACCCCCATTCTTTCAGATTCCTTTTTTTCTGGTTTGTTTTGGTCTCTCTTTTGCAATGGAGACTTGGCTGAAATGTCTGTTGATCTTTGGCTGCCTACTTATATTTTAGGGAGGCATAATATGTTAATGAGCTCTCTTTGGGCATTGGTGGAATTTGTTGGGTAGTGTGTTTCCCTTTAGGGCGAAAGACAGGGACCGGGCATGACCCTGAATTCTCAGTACCTTTAGGTCTGTTCTGTAGAGAGAAAAGCTCTTCTTGCCTCCAGTGGTTTGGAAGCTAAGCCATGGGAGGAAGCTTGGGGTGGGGGTATCTCAGTTTTCAGTATGTTGACCTTCACTTAATCCCACTGTACCCCGGTGAACCCAGTGTTCAGAGATAACATGTAGAACAAGGGTTGGCAAACCTTTTCTATAAAGGTCCAGATAGTAATATTTGAGGCTTTGTGGGCTGTGTGGTCTTTGTTGCAACCAAATCATTAAACTCTGCTATCGTGGTGTGAAAACAGCCATAGAAAATATATTTATGAATGAGTGTGGCAGTGTTTCAATAAAACTTTGCTTATGGACACTAGAAATTGAATTTCATATAATTTTCATGTGTTGAGAAATAGCACTCTTGGGTTTTCCACCATAACCATTTAAAACTGTAAAAACCACTCCTAGCTGCAGAGAGCCACAGGCTGGCACAGAGACCTGGCCGAATGGTGCTGGGGAGGGCAGGGGCCCGAGGGCCTGCTTCTCGTGGGCTTCCCTTTGTGAAGAACGTAGGTTCCGGCTCTCCCCACTCTATTGGGGTAGTTACTACTAATAAACTTAGTCTCCCTGTTCTCCTTGTCTCTGTGACTTTATATCCTTTCAGTCCTTTACTGTCGTTTTAGACGGGTTTGGAGGGAGGGATGCTATATGCCGTCTTGTGTCTTCTTACACTGCTTTTCTGTAAAAGTCCCATCCACTTTGATTTGAATAGCCTCTGCTTCCAGAGTAAGACGCCTGCGTTCTTCCTCGGCTAGGATCATAAGTAATTCTGCTTTTCCTGCTCTTCCTCTGGAAGAGGAGAGAGGGTAAAACAAATTTTTTGGTTTGTTACATTTATGGCAGTGTAGGGTCTGAGTCTGAGTTAATTTCTACTTACTTAATGTGTATTCTGCCACATTTACCAGGTCATGGCTCCTTTTCATGTCATTTTCTTTCTGGTTTGCTCTAGAGCAGGTACTCATTGCTGGTTTACATCAGTTTCTAGAGTAATCTGCTATTAAATTTGTTGTTTTCAATACAATAACCCGTATTGATAATGACCACTTTTAATATGTACAAGCGACTTAATTTTATTATTTCCCTTTAACGCTAATAAAATTTGCCCATGGTGCACTTCCTTGTTGCAGACATTAACTGTTTCAGACGAGTTAGCAAGTAGTGAGAAGAACCCTGGGGCAGCCCCTGACAGATTTTACACCCTCCCGCCCCACCACCATGCTGTCACACCTGGTAGGCAAAGGAAAGCTGTTCTAGCTCCGGAAGAAAAGGGAGGGGAAGGCCCGGAGAGAAAGAAGGATCACTTAGAAGATTTGAAACTGAGGGAACTGGATAAAATTGCCCAAAAAACCAAAGTAAGAGCCTGTGTGACTGCTGTCAGTTGGCAGAGGCTTAGAGATCACCCAGTGCAGCAGACTTCCCCAGGGAGCTTCCTTCTGTGCTTTTTATGAGGCTCTCCCCAGCGACTGTGTGATGCAGTCAGCTTGGGGAACCTTTGATTTTGTTCACAGTTCTTTCTCAAATAGACTGTTACAGAGGGTAAGTTGATTCCAGAGATGCTAATTGTTGGTGCCGAAAAAGCATGGGCTGTGAGCTCCGTGGACCTAGGATCCATTTTCCGGCTCTGCTGACTGACGGGTGACGTTGGCGGGGTTATACAGTCTGCCTGAGGCTTATTTCTGTATTTGTAAAGTGGGGGTAATGACGATCCCTATTTATGTAGTTGATATGTAGATTGAATGACAGTATGTATGAAAGACTTAAAACAGTGCTTCATAAATTGTAATTTTGGTAGTTAATAGAACTGGAGCCCATTGCAGTGCATTGAATCGTCTCATCTTCTCTGCAGAAATCTCTTATTTAGGATTAAGTCTCACTCCTTTTTCCCTGTGGTGATGAAATTCATTAATAGGTGTTCATTTTCATCTGAAGTTATGCTTAGGAGATTTACTATATGTAATTTGTGTGATTTTGCTGCATTTTAAAATCCAGTTGCTGTTAGGTGTTGCTAGCTAATGATTGCTATAAAACATTTGTTTCACAGGCACAAAAAGGCCCCTAAAAATCATGGCAGGCTGGCTTTTGTTACTTGGTTCATTTACTATGTCTTCTGTGTGCTCCAAATGCCATGACTTGCGTGGAGAACCATTTTCTCTTTGGGATAGTCTTGTCATCTAGGACTTGCCAAGGGTCAACACATCATAGCTGTGACCAGCAGAGATTTAAATTTTAAATCTGTAATTCACTAGTGAGATTTTTCTCAAGTTGCAGAATCAACAGAATGTCAGAACTAGAAAGGACCATAAGTAGAGCCTCAAAAGTAATTCACAAGAGCTGTTTGAAAGGATTATGGAAGGGGGGGTGTAATGATTGTTTTAGTAATTGAAACATTTTGAACTGAGTTTTAGCCTTAGGATTTTGTCCCCTTTTTTAAAAAAATAATTTTTTCCTTATAAAAATGATACATGTTCATGGTTAAGACTTCTTACAGCACAAAGGGTACAAAGGGAAACAAGTCCCCTGACTCACATTCTCATTCCAGAAGGGAGTAGTGGGGCTTCCTTGGGTGTCCATCTCAAATACCCGTCTGCTGGCTCTGGCCCTGGGTTCAGGCTGTGGACTCCTAGGAATAATGGGAAAGTATTGACCGTTGAATTCATGTGTAATTAGAAGTCATCGAATGAGGGGGGTGGGAGAAAAAGTACCAATTGCTGGGGTAGGAACTGGTCCAGACAAGAATGAGAATATTTTGTTTCTGCACAAGTGGTACATGTAGCAAAGTTTACTGTTTATAAAGTTGTCTAGAATGTAGAAGCAAGTGATCACAGGTCCTAAGATGCCAGAATGGGTTGAGTCCTGACATCCTTTCCAACCTCGTTTCCATTTTATTCCATGTGATTATAGTGAGCATGGTGATCCTTTCTCCCAAACTCACAAAGCTGAGAAATAACAAAAGAGATAGTGGGTAGAGTCGATACTGATAACTAATTGCAGCTTAAATCATGCAAGAAAAAAACAAAAAGAGGTCTAGAAGATTAATATTCTGAAAGGCAGACCTAGACTTTGAAAGCCACAGTCTTCACTTTGTTTTGAGTGCATGTTAAAGAAGATGAAAATCAGTGGTTTGCTCTAAGGACCCTAAGCCTTTGATAGGTGTTTATAAAAAGCGAAAATTTTTACTTATGAGAAACACCAGTTTATGGAAAGGCTAAATGAGATTTCATTGTATGTGTAGTATCTTAGTAATTTAAAAAATCCCAATCAAAATGATTTCTTATTTGATTTTCAGTTCCACTTACTTATATGATAATTTCAAGAGACGTAATGTTGATTGCTGCTGTTTTTTATGTCAGATATCGAACTCTTCCAACACCGGTGAGTTTGTTTAAGGAAAATATTCTTTTATTATTACTTAGCATTTAAGGCAAAAAAGAACCACTCTGTTGTACTGAGTTTCACTTTATGGGGATAATTTATTGCAATTTTTTTTTAATCTGTTTACCAAGAATTTTTAAAAAAACATACATTAACTGCCATCTTGCTTTGGTGGTGGTTCAGCGAACACATGAATGATCAGTTTCAAACAGGCATGTTTTTGTCTTCAGTCCAAATCCTTTCAGCTGATGGCAATAAAACCCAGACCAGCTAGCCCTATCCAAACTCTGTTAGGAGTATTCTGCATAACCGAGACCTTTTTGCTGTCTAATGGAACCACTCCTATGGATTGTCTAGAACTGGCTTTTAAAATCATAGCTGTATGAACATGGAATGGTTAATTTGCATATGTCCATATTGGTTTTACAAATATTTGAGCACATAAGCATAGCATAATGACCTCATCTTTTGGCTCCCAATCCAGTGAATATAAAGAAAATAGTGGTAAAAGAGATTTATTGAGTTTATTTAGTGGAAAGAGGTATCAGGCAGACTTTGATAGTTACTGTGTTAGAATTTTATAGGAATTGACAAATAAAGCTACAAATTTTTAAAATCTACTTTCAGTAACCCATGTATGATTTATAAAGAATGTAGATAATGCTCATTTAGGAAAATAGAAGGTGTAGATAAAGGGCTTATTGTAGCATAGAGCCAGGCATGTGGTAAGCACTCAGCAACTGTTACCAACATATAATAACAAAATGTTTGTTTTAAATTGGAAGCTAAATTGAGTAAACTTTATCTTTTTTTGTTTCCTACCAGCGAACACTGTCTAAGTATTTCAATCCTTGCTATGCCACTGCAAGGTTAAAACCAACCTTCATCAGCAAGGTAAGAGAGACCCAGCGTCCTTTTAAGCTTATTACAGTGAATACAAACCTCAGTCTGGAGCAACTGAAAATGAGACAAATTTAAAATGCATTGACTGTAATGGACAGTCATTAACACAATTTTCTTGTCCTCAAAGCTTTGTGGATCTTTAGTATATGCGTTGTGTTTTGTGTTGGTGGTCTGGGAATTTAAGATGGGGTAATAGGGCGACCATTTAGGGAAGGTAGACACAAAGGTTATGAACGTTCCTGTCTGTTTTCCCCTGTGGTGAAAGCAACATATAATCAGGCCCTTTCCTTTTCAAGATCGATTGTTACATGGAAAGGGATAGGAGAAAGTTTTATTCACAGTGTAATAAACAGCTGCTATTCTTAGTTGTCGATCCTATTTTCCTGAGCCCACTTCAGAATAATAGCTCTTTGCCAATCTTTGCAGACAGAGAGGACACTGTTACTGGCTCTCCAGCCACATTTATTTTTCTATTGGCCTTGATAAGTTTGCTCTAATCATACCTGTGTCCCATCCTTGTAATGGAGCTTTAACGGGCTGGGGATGCAAGTCATCTTTGGGACAGAGTGGTGATTACTTTTAAACCAGAGACTCCCTGGGGTGGACCTTTACCTGCATATGTGGGTTGCTTTTTTTTTTTTTTATTCAGGTCACTTATATTTGTATCACATACAGCAATTTGATGCAGATGGAAAGTGGCTTAAAGAAGTGGAGGGACAAATACCTCAAATCCCTGGTCTTGCAAGAAGTTCACCAGATAATTTTTATTGTTTATTTATTTTACTTTATTTCAGTATTTTTTTATTGATTTCAGAGCGTAGAAGGGAATGAGAGATAGAAACATCAATGTTGAGAGAGTCATTGATCAAAGAGGTTATGAAGGTTCCTGCTCACCCCTGCTGGGGATGGAGCCCACAACCCCGCATGTGTCCTGACCAGGAATCGAACCTTGATCTCCTGGATCATAGGTTGATGCTCAACCACTGGGCCATGCCGGCCAGGCTATTATTTATTTTTAAAAGAAAGTGGAATTCTTGTAACTTGGCTGCAGAATGGATGATAGAACATAGGTGCTTTTGTAGGCACATCACCCACTGATTCATACCTCAGCCATCTTCCCCAGAGCGCTTCTCATGATGGGTAGGGGTCGCCAGTGTCTTTCGGGTTCTGTTTTCCTCCTTTGGCTTCCGTGCTGTCCTGTAGGCTAGGGAAACCTCATTTCCTCCAGAGAGCCTTTCTCAGAGAGGTGGATGCATTCTCAGTGTTCTAACGCCATGCGTTTGCCAGCTAGGCAGGTGATAACATTGAACGAAGTGCCGGGAAATCTGGGTTCTAGGTTCGGATCTGTAACTTTCCTATGACTATAGGCAAGTCACTTAACTAATTTCATTACCTTTTCATCTGTGAAATTATTTCCATATTCACAGGGCTGGGGGAAAAAAAGCAAAGAACTTTGCAACATACTGAATTGCTATGGAAATTCAAGATAGTGGTTTTTTCTGACGGTGGCCCTTCTCTTCTCTGTAAAGAGCAGCTGTGCAGACAGCTGGGCCAGGCAGTGCAGCTCACCCTTTTGTGTGAGTGCCAGCTGCTTTGGCAGGAATATTAGAACATTAAGCGTGCTGAGGGTATGTCATGTTACACTGGTTTTTGAACTTGAAACAGGATCTGGTGGTCACTGTTCATTTATGACTTTAATTTTTTTAGGTAAACACAGCAGTCCAGTTAATCTTGGTGGCAGCTTCTTTGGCAGCTCCGGTTTTCAATTATGCTGACAGCATTTACCTTCAGATACTGTGGTAAGCTAAATTTATAATTACTCTCTGAGGATGTCAACAAAATGGCTTAATGTGGCAGTCCTACAGCTTGTTCTTATAGTGCTTATTGAGCACCAACTGGGTAAAGCTCTGGGCTGTATTTTACAATTGATACCATTCATTTAAGAAGCTTACTGTCAAATAAGGGATGTAGAAGTTATATTTTAGGAGCTTTCATGGAAGTTAAAAGGGATGAGAGGTACAGATAATATGTTGGGGTTTCAGAGGAAGGAAAGATATTTCCAGGTAGAAAGAAGAGGGACAGCTTCAGGGATGAAATAGCATTTGAACCATGAGGTCTAGGTGGGTTTTATACAGGGAGAGACTGTGGGGAGGCCATTTAGGTGAAGGACAGACCCTGAGCAACGTCAGGGGTGCAGGAGAGTGGGTAAGGGAAAGTGTGTCCAGCCTAGTGAAAAGGCCAGCGTGGGAGGGAAACTTGGAGAAAGGAGTTATTGTGCTTAATGTGTGAATTTAGAATATTAAACTGGCACGAACAGCTTTGGGATCAAATAAAAATAGAGTCTTGATGGTCCATTCTACACCTCACCTGGTGGCAGGAGAAGTGCTTGGCACACTAAAAAGTAGCCTGTTGGTTGGGAGCTTTCAGCAAGCCATGAGCACCCTGATCTGACTTCAGAGAGGGAGCCTGGTCAGTCTGGCACTTGACTTAAGGGAAAAATCAGAAAAGAAAGCTGAAGTTTATTTTAAATGACTCAGATATTCAGGAAGTAGAACCTAATACTCTCAGCAGTGTGGAGCAATAGAAGGGCACATGGCTGCAGAGTTGATGCCAAGGCAGGCTCTAGTGTGTTTCTGTGGCCTGAGCAACTCCTCTGGGGCTCGCTCCTCCTCTGGAAGGTGAGGTGGCTGTGAAAGTGAGTGTAAGACACTGACACCCGGGAGAAGTGACAGTTGCCAGGATTATCATCATTTTCTTGGGCTCATGAACTAGGTTGTTTGACATTACTGATTCCAGGGAAGTCGTAAAGAAAAGCAATGTATTTAAATTCTTGTAGTTAAAAGAAATTTTACACCACACAGCCATTTTTACTTTTTAAATAACTTTTTTCAATGTGTTTTTTATGATTCTCACAGTTACTGAGTTTTAGACGTGACAACTACATTTTCTTTCTTTCTATTGAAGGTGTTTTACAGCTTTCACCACAGCTGCATCAGCTTACAGTTATTATCATTATGGTCGGAAAACTGTTCAGGTGATAAAAGGCAGATGAAGGTCCTCCATCATCGTTAGCAAGGAAGCAGTATACATCATTGGTGGCAGGGCCAGTGGAAATGTACAGGAGTCTCCCTATTTTGGTGTTCAGCTTGAAAAAGGACTTGTCAGAACAAACCATGTCATCGATATTTAATGTGCATTGAAAATAAGCTTGATCATGGGCATATGCAGAATTTCCAATGTATTTTTAAATACAAATAAAACTATCATTTAGAATTTTTTAATCTTAGGTTTCTTGATTAACTTACAAGGAACCAATTCCAATTATTGTCAGTCATTTTTTAATATTTTTAAGAAAAAATAGACCAGAGCATGGAAACTAGAGAATTGTCGTTTCTCTTTAATGGAATTTAGATTGCTCACAGAGCACTAGGGAATTTCCTGGGTTTAAATATATGTAGCCTATACAACTTGGCTACACATTTTATGTTTAATTTGATTGGTGTACATATTAACAGTTCATGTGGTTAATATTTGATCAATTAGGATAATGACAATAAAGGTAGCTTAGCTGTAGATGAAATAAACTTGTAAAGAGATTATAAAGATCAAAATAGAGGATATTAAAGTTTATGTTCAGTAGTCTTCCAACCTCTCAGGTGCCTAATAGTTTATTTATCAGGATAACAAGGAACAGAGGTCGCTGGAATATGAAAACATATCCATGAGCCTGCACTATCCCGGAGGCGGTGAATTATATCATGCCTTCCCCCTGCATTTCTAACATAGCAATGTTTAAATGATACTGGAACCTGTACCCATATGTTATGTAAATAATGAAACTGTATTTTTTCAACTTTTTTAAACTTTGGGGAATATTCTTTGTTAAGATGTTAAAAGAATTAAAAATCTGGAAAAAAGTGTACCTTCATCTTGGGTTGTTCTGTATAGCATAGTTTCTGATTCATAAAGTGCACTCAGATAGATCACTTGCACTCACATTGTAAAGTTAGTTGGTTTGGGACCATCAGATTTAAAAGCCCTTGTTCTCGCTGCACCAGCATGTTTAGGAGAAGGGGAGATAAGGGAGAGGAAGACAAGGGCCCAGGCTGGTGCTTCCTTTATCCGTGGAGGCCTATTGCTGCCTGTTGTCCCAGGTTCTAATTTCAAGTGCAATGTGGAATTATTTAGATAATGCGATTATCTAAACAGCCCTTTGAGCCGTGTTAAATTAAAATGAGAAGTTCTAAGCAAAATTCATGCCTCTTGGTATCCTTGGATCAGTGTGCCCCTCTGTTGCCTGCTGGTCCTGGCTTCCCTGTTCCCAAACTAGCTGTTCAGCCACTGTTGGCCTGGAACACAGTGAAGCCTGCAGGCAGGGACAGTGCCATTGAATCTACTGGAGGGCGTGAGAGGGAAGAGAAGGGTGGCATGTGGCTGGTTCTTTCCTTCTGGAACCTCCTATATAGTCTTACTTATCCTGGGAGGTGGCGAGGCTGAAGGTAGAAGTCTGGACCTCCCAAGAGGCACGTTGAGCATGTCTCAGCACTAGCAAAGTGTGAGCACACAAAAACGGTGTTCCAGAAAGAGAGAACTTGAAATAATGTAGTTCTGGGAGAGACTAGGATTTTGCACTTCACTAGGCTTATTTACAGTTTAGTGTTGATGCTATTTAGAGTGACTTATGGGTTGGACTCAGTCTCTTTAGAATTAAGGTCTCATTTGGCTCTGGTTACTATACCTTGGCCACCTCAACCCTTAGAAAAGTGGTCCAAGACGCCTCAGGTTTTTGGATACTGAGCTGTTATAAAGTGTAAATTCTGAGAATTTAGAGTACACTGGCATTGTATACAGCTTTTTTAAACTTCAAACATCTAGAAATATGTAGTACAGTTCACTTATTCAGGTTAAACTTGAATAGGCTCAGTTTCTGCAGCAGGGTTTTTGTGCTGCATCACACTTTGGAAACAAAAGATACATAAGAACCAAACTTGAAATTTTTTTTTTAACAGTAGAAAGAGATGCTGTTGTGAGTTTGTGTCTCCCAAAAAGATATGTTCAAGCTCTTAACTCCTGGCTCCTGCGAATGTGACCTTATTTGAAATAGGGTCTTTGCGGACGTAATTAAGTTAGGCAGGATGAGGCCATCCTGAATTTGGTCGGCCTTAATCCAGTGCCTGGTGTCCTTGAAGGAAAGGGACATTTGACTTTGGGTATTTATCTGAAGGAAATGCAGAGAGATCTGAACCCCCATGTTCGTTGCAGCTTTATTTACAAAAGACAAAACTAAGTTGTCTGTCGGTGGATGAATGGATACAGCAAACATGCTGTGTGTATGTGTGTGTAATGGAATATTCAGCCATGAAAAGGAAATCCTGCCTTTTGCAACAACACGGAACTTGAGGGCATTATACTAAATGAAATAAGTTGGAGAAAGACAAATTCTGTATGATCTCACATGTGGAATCTAAAAAACCCTCATAGAAACAGGTTAGTGGTTCCCAGGGGTGTGGTGGGGGGTGGTGAAGCTGGTCAAAGTATATAAGCTTCCAGTTATAAGATGAATTAATTCTAATGCCTAATGACCCCCAGAAGACAGCATGGCGACTAGTTAATACTGTTTTGTGTACTTGAAAGTTGCTGAGAAAGTAGATCTTAGAAAGTAATGGTCAGGTGATGGGTAGTCACATTGTACACCTCAGACTTAGTGTTTTGTGTCGCATATCTCAACAAGCAGGGGGCAAATAATGGAAAAGAGGGAAATTTGGACACAATGTCGTGAGATAGCAAAGGCATACATAGATTGGAATGATAGGGACACCAAGGATTGCTGGCAGCCACCAGAAGCTAGGCCAGGGGCATGGAACAACTCTCCCTCCCAGTCTCCAGAAGGAACAAACCCTGCTGTGGTCTCTTGATTGTGATTTCTGGCCTGAACTGTAAAACAATAAATTTCTGTTGTTTTAAGGCACCTAGTATGTGGTAATTTGTTAGGATAGCCACAGGAAGTGAACATAAATGCTAATGTAGAAAATTAAAATCTAGAAATATGACCCCTGTTATAATTATATAAAGTTATATAATATAAAATCACTTTCCCCCCTAAGATTGTATAAAAGCGGAAAAGGGTATAGTAAGGCACATTCCACACACATACACATCACGAGGCGTTGTTTAATGCAACTGGGAGCAGAGAGTCGCTTTGGCCTCTAGCTAGAGCCTTGAGGTTCTCTTTTGCTCATTTCTTCCCCCTGAAGTTCCTGAAAGAACATTATGCTTCCTTAAAAAAAGGTCAGAGTTCCTTTTTCCACTTGGGTGAAATGCAATAAATACCGACTTTAAAAAGGAGAGCCTTTCCTGTCTTTCACAAATGTTCTGAGAAGACCCTGTATTTTTTTTAAATTGAATTACTGGGGTGATATTGGTTAATAAAATTAGATGGGTTTCAGGTATACAATTCTATAATGCATCAACGGTATATTGTATTGTGTTCACCACCCCAAGTCAAGTCTCCTTCCATCACCTTCTATCCCCCTAGACATCTCTTCTACTTCCCTTTACCCCCATTCCCTTCTGGTAATCACCATGCTATTGTGTGTGCCTATGAATTTTTGTTGTTTTTGCTTCATCACTTCGCCTTTTTAACCCAGCCTTGCAAACCCCCTCCCCTCTGACAGCTGTCAGTCTATTTTCTATGAGTCTTTTTCTATTTTGCTAGTTTGTTTCTTCATCAGATTCCACATATGAGTGAAATCCTATGGCACTTGTCTTTCTCTGACTGGCTTATTTCACTTCGCATAATACTTAACAGGTCCATCCATGCTGTCCCAATAGGTAAGATTCCCTGATTTCTTATGGCCAAGTTATATTCCATGGTGTAAACGTACCTACCACAGCTTTTTTATCCCCTCATCTACCGATGGGCACTTGGGCTGCTTCCAAATGTTGGCTGTTGTAAATAATGATGCAGTGAGCATAGGGGTGCATACCACAAAAGACCCCGCATAGCAACAGTGATCTTGAGAAAGAACAAAGTTGGAGGAATCATGCTACCTGATATCAAACTATAGCACAAGGCCATAGTAATCAAAACAGCATAGTACAGACATACGGATCATTGGAGCAGAACAGAGAACCGAGAAATGAACCCACGCCTTTATAGTCAGTATCTGACAAAGGCAAAAGCGTACAACGGGGTAAAGACAGTCTCTTCAATAAATGGCGGGGAAAACTGCACAGGATACATGCGCAAAAATGAAACTAGGCCACCTTCTTACACCACACACAAGAATAAACTCAGAAATGGATTACAGACCTCAATGTAAGTCACGAAACCATAAAAACCCTAGACGAAAACAGGCAGTAAAACCTCAGGCATTTCTTGTAGAAATATTTTTTCTGATCGCCTTGGGCAAGAGAAACAAATGGAAACATAAACAGTCGGGACTATATCACACTAAAAGGTTTTTGCACAGCAAAGGACACCGTCCACAAAATGAAAAGGCAGCCCACTGACTGGGAGAACATACTTGTCGGCGACACATCCGATAAAGGGTTAATATCCACAATTTATAAAGGAAGCATAAAACTCCACACCGAGAAAACAAACAGTCCATTTTAAAAATGGGCAAAGGACCCGAAAAGACTGCGGTTTTAACTCGAACGCTAAAAGCACATTTTGCCATTACCCGAAATGCAACTAAGAAAGCGGAAGGCCTCGGCGCCGCCAGCGCCCCGCCCCGCCAGGCGCCCGGGGAGCGCGCACTGCGGCCGGCGCCCGGGGGCGCCCGTGCCCTGCCGGAGCGGGACCACCGGGCACCTACTTCACTTAGAGCCGTCCCCTCGACTCGCTAAACGACTTGAGGGCGTCACTTCGAACACAGTGTAAGAGGCTGGGTTGTGGAATTTTCTCTCTCGGGGCTTCCACACACGGTTCTGGACACTGAAGGGCACTGAGAGCTTTAAAAAAACAACGCGGCCGAGCGCCCAGCCCAAGAGGAGAGGTCTGAGCGGGCCGTCAGGTTTCTGGAAACAGACACAGTGAAGCTGGGGAGGGGCAGCCCCCGGCGTGGGCACCTCGGCCCGGCGAGCCCCGCGCGCCCCGGCGGTCCTGGGCCTCCCCGGAGCTCCGCGCGGACGGGGCAGCGCTGGACCCTCGGGATCTCCTTTTTTGCGCGCAGGCAGCCAGTCCCGGGGCCCAGCGCGCCCGGCGGCGGGGCAGCCGAGCTAAGAGCAGGGCTGGGGCCTCGGCGGGGCCTCGAAGGCTGGGTTCCTGTAGGCCACCAGGTGCGTGTCGCAGCGCCGCGGGCGCGGGCCCCGGCCCCGCCGGCACAGACACGCGGACAGCAGCAGGGTGCTGAGCAGCAGCAGGCCGCAGGCGGCGCACAGCCCCGCGAGCACGGGCGCGAAGCCGCGCTGGGTGGTGAAGGCGGCGCACGGCGCCCGGCCGCCCGCGGCGCGCGGCGGGCTCAGCCCCGCCCTGTTGGCCGCCAGGACGCAGACCTGGTAGGTGGTGCCCGGCGACAGCCCGTAGAGGGGGTGCTGCCGGGCGGTGGCGTAGATGTCCCCCACCACCGACTGGTTGCCCCGCCAGCCCTCCGGGGAGTAGCGGATCTGGAAGCTGCGCACCACCGAGTTGGGGGCGCACCAGCGGACGAGCGCGGACGTGTCCGTGGTCTCCGACACGCCCTGCAGCCTGGGGGGGTCGGGGACGGTGTCTTCCTGGCTGAAGCCGGGGCACCGGCACCACGAGCGCCTCTGCAGCTGAGCGCACGGGGTCTGGAGGTGCTTGCAAGGGTGGTAGTCACAGGCGACGTCCTGGGGAGGCGCGCCCACCTTCTCCCGCTTCCCCGCCTCCTCCTCACCGGAGTCATCATCCAAAAGCAAGATCGGGATTGCGCCCTCGGGAGGACTTGGGTGGGGAGCCTGCGGGGCGGCCTGGGGTGCGCCCCGTGGGTCCCCGGAGGCAGGGGAGGGACCCAGTTGTTTGCTGGCCGGTGGGGCGGAGGCAGCTGAGATACTCGCGTCCAGGACAAGGCGGGCGGCGAGTTCTCCGTGCCGTGTCCTGGCTGTGCCTGCAGCCCCGGGGGGGTCGCTGGCGCGTCGGGGAGCTGCTGTGGAGATGGTGGGGGAGGCGGCCCCCTCCCCGACACTGCTGCGTGACCGCGCAGCTGCTGCTGGGGTACCCACCGGGTGGGAGGGGGCCTTGGTCACGCTCTGCGGGCCTCCCACAGCTTGCGTGGAGGGGGCTGTGCGCGGCGGGGTGAAGGAACCCTGTGTAGATGGTGCCAGGGTGGAGCGGAGAGGGGAGGGTGGGTTGGAATCCAGGAGGGTGGTGCTTTGGGCCCAGTGGCACACACTGGGCAGCTGGGACAGCACTAGAGGGGCTGAGAAGGTCCCGGGGGGTCCTGCAGCTGGTGCGCACACAGTGTCTGCTGCCCTAGAGGGGAGGTCAACCAGGTAGAAGTTAATTGGCATCAAGACCGATTCTGCCCAGGCTTTGAGTACCGGGCGCAGACAATCCCTCCGGCTAAGCCTTGTCAGCACGTCTGCCAGGCACCCCGGGTACACACTAGCCAGCATCGCCTCACTGCCCTTCGGGGCCACCTGTGGAGGAGGCTCCCATGGGGCCCGGGAGGAAATGGAAGCTCAGAAAGAGGGACCACCTGCCCAAGACAGCTGGCCAGCAAACGGCAGAGCCTGAACCTGGGCGAGCCCTGTGAAGGGCGGCCCAGGTTCTCTGAGTGTTCTCGCCTGTCTGCTTCCTGGCCACCAGTACTAGTCACAATACTCATACCGGCTAACATTTTCTGAGTGCTTGCCCCGTGCTAGGGACTACTGTTAGCTCTTGACTGTATCGATGAATTTAATCTGCACCGCCTTATGAGGTAGGCACTGTTATCCCCATTTTATGGATGAGGAGGTAGAGGCCCAGACGGGCTAAGGAATGCAGCCAGAATGAACAGTAGTCAGTGGTGTGAGGAGCCTGCACTCTCAATCCCGTCATTAATATGAAGTGAGACCCTTCACTGCAAAGGGCCTGGGTGCTTGTCTGTGGAATTAACATGAGGGGAGGGAGACAGACTGAGCGCCACTTGTCTCCAGGCTTGGGTGGGAGGTGAGAAGAGAACCCCCACAGGATGGGGGCATGTCTCCCAAAGGGAGCTGGTGGAGCTGGTTTGAGGGTGCTCAAGACCAGAGGTGTTCCCAGCCCCCACCCTATTCTGGTGGCTAACCTGGGCATGGCTCCCCACTGCAAAAGTAGTTCTCCCAGCCAAGAGCCAATGAGACCTCTTCGTGGGACTTCTGTCTGTCCCACAAGTGCTCTGTAAGCCCACCGGCCTTGGACTGAATGATAGACGAGGCCAGGCTCCATTTAGGGGGCTCAGGGAGCCCAGTGGTTAAGAGCACAGTTTTGGAGGAAGATAGATTCTGCCTCCTCTCCCCAGGAGCTGCCTGAATCTAAGCAAGTCTCTCCCTTCCTTGGGCCCCAATCTGCTCATCTGTAAAATGGGACAATGATAACCCTGTTTTGGCAGAGACAAGCTAACTGTTGACTCAGCCCATTTCTTTCTCCTACTGGGCATACAGCTAGATTACATTTCCCAGCCTCCCTTGCAGTTAAGCGTGGGATATGAGTGGGAGTGATGCACCCTACCTCCTGGTCTGGCCCATTAAAACCCCCATGTCTGTTCCTCCATGCTCTCTGTGCCTCTGGGTCCCTGAATGTGACTACATGGGGGATGGCCACCCTGCCCTACAATGCCAACTTGCCCAGCCTACTTATGTGAGCAAGACTTCAGCTCAGGGAGGATGACCCTCACCCCTCAGTCACCCCCTTTGTAAATGTGTTACCTGCTTAGGACAGTCCTCTTTGCATCCATGAGGAGCCAGGACAACTCACAGCTACAAGTGAGGGGGTTGCCAAAGAGGTTGATGGACAGGACCTGGGAGGAATTAAGGGTCCAAGGAGGGAAGGAACTCAAGTTGCAGCTGAAATACACAGAAAATCAATTAAGTAAGGCTTTTATAATCAGGTCAAAACCATCCCCAGAGAGTCATGATGCTGTGTGGGAAAGCCATTCTGGTAGGGGTTAAATGGTCTTACTTTGGGTAAAAATCTTAATGACCTTGGACTTCCTTTTTGTCATCATTTCGCAGATGAGGAAACTGAGCTATAGAGATGTTAAGTAACTTGCCCCAACTCACACAGCTAGTAAGTGGTGGAGTCAGGATTTGAGCCCAGGCAGTTTGGCTCCACAGCTGATGTCTTACAATGTTGCATCAGTCTAAAGCTCAAAAGAGGAGTCTGAGCCAGAGGTATCACTCTCACCAACATACCACCATGACCATCATTGTCATCACCGTCACCAGTGCACCACATTACCAACACCATCACGGTCACCATCACCACCATCACCATCATCATCACAGCCACCATCTACACCATTGCAGAGCACACACCCTGTGACCCGCACTGAGCTAAGTGCTCTGCATATCCTGTCTCCTTTCCCTTATGACAACCCCAAAGTGAAGTACTCTGGTGGGGTCTGGAGCTAGCAGAGAAAAGAGAGAAGCGGCTACACTGAGGGTGATGATGGGTGAAAGGTGCCTGCTCCCCAGGGCCCGCTGTGGGCTCCCAGGAAAGGAGGTGGCCTGGGATCACCTTCAAAGCGGTGCTGGCTGCCCTTCCTGTTAGGAGTCAGGAAAGAGTCTGGATATAGTGACACTTGGGACATCAACAGGCCAGAAGGCACCAGCCCTGGGTCCTGGCGGCAAGTAGGGCCTTCCTACCCTCTCGCCTTTCCTCCACCGACCCCTGGGAGGGCTGGCTTCCCCCGTGGAAGTCAGGTGGGTGGCGGAATAGAGCACGTGGTGGCCTCATCCCCTCTTCCCACTGCAGGTGTCTCGTCCTGGGCTTAAAGGGAACCTCACATGCATGGGAGTTTGGAGTTTCAGTGTCACTCTGGACAGGATTGGGCTGCATGGTTTCCAGGCTGGATGGTCTATCTGGGACCTGCCCAAGATACCACCCAAAGGATGAGGGAGAATAAAACCTCAGGGAGGACTTGAAGGAGCCATGGGAGGAAAATTAAGGTCTGGTATGCTCCATAAAATAGTCACACCTGTTCGGCCTAGTGTAACGGGCAGATTCAGCTGTGTGACTCAGAAAGACTTACTTCTGGAGCAGAAGGAGCTGTAGGCGAGGGGTGTCCTGGAAGATGTGCGTCTGGACCGAGGTAAGTGCCGGGGAATCTTGACAATCCAGCTGTTGCAGTTCAGGGGTCATCCTGAAAATGTCCCCCTCCAGGCTCCTCAGCCTGGGCATCTTCCTCAGGTAGAGGGAGGTGAGCTTGGGCAGGTCTCTGATCCACCCTGACCGAACTGAAACAGAGGGGAAATTGCCCACTACCCAGGGAGACCCCAGCCTAGGAGGCTGGCAGGGCATTACAGGAACACCATGAGACAAGGTGAGTCCTGAAGGTCATTGCTGAGCATGGGTGTGCTGGCAGCTTTAGGAATCTCAGAAGCATGGCACATTTCAGCTGAGAGCCAGCCCTTCCTTCCTTCCAGCCTGAGGCTGCTGAGGCCAGAGAGGATGACCGGCCCAAGGCCCAAGGCCACACAGCCGGGAAAGGACAGGGCCAGGACTTGAACCCAGGACACTGTCTCCAGCTCCCCTGCTGCCTTACCCTCTTGTTAAACTCCACACGGAAATACCCCAAACTTCACTCTGATGGCTGCCAGGAGTGGGGAAATATTTGAGGAAGGCAAGGAAAGGGGAGAGAAGGGCAAGGCAGGAGGAGGCCCAGAGGCCTAATTGTGGGTCCCTTCCCGTTTCCAGTTCTCGCTCTTTTCTTTCTTTGTCGATGTTGGAACAGGCGATTATACACACATGAAGTGTTTTTAAAAAAAATAATAAAACCAACCTTGTGAACCAGAGTCAGAACACACCAGAAACAGGAGAGCCGGTATTCTCAGCTCCTCCTGTGTCTTGTTGGAAGGAGTCAACATTTGCAGACACAATTTTAGCCAACCAAGTAGAAAAGCCCCCGAATTCATCCTCAGAGCTTCAGTGAAGGGCCTGTTTGGCTTTAATCAGCCTCAAAGCAACGCATCCACGTGCCCCTCTGCGGGCACTCCCTAGTGCTGCTGGGTGGCAGGCGAGCAGCTGGCGAGAGGCTTGGGCTCTGGACCCAGAACGCTTGGGTTTGGAGTTGGAGGCACCACTTAATGAGCTGTGGACCTCGGGCCAGCCACGCTCCTCTCTGGGCTTTGGTTTCCTCATAGGCAAAACCGAGATAATAGTTCCTTCCTCTCGGGACTCAAGGCATTAACCACCCCCGTATGGCGCTGGATCAGGAAATCTAGGCGGGGTTGCTTTTGAGCGGCACTGTGAGCGAGGCACCTGGGCCACCACCCGTCGAAGAAGCCGAGCCCAGGAGCACATGCCCAGCCCGCCTCTGAAAACCCTCGGCACCCAGGACTCACCCTGATCGAGGAGCGTGCCACTGAGGTCCAGGACTTCCAGGGTGGCCAGGGGCGCGAAGGCGGCGTCGGCGATGGCGCCCAGGGCGCCGCTGCCCAGCGCGGTGAAGGAGAGGTTGAGCAGACGCAGCGCCGGGAAGCAGGCGAAGGCCCCGGGCGGCAGCGCCTGCAGGGGGTTCCCCGCCAGCGCCAGCGCGCGGAGGGCGCCCAGCGCGGGCCGGGCGCACGGGGGCAGGGCGGCCAGCCGGTTGTAGCTGAGGTCCAGCGCGTGCAGCCGCGGGGGCGCGCAGGGGTGCCAGCGCAGCGTGGCGATGCGGTTGTGGCGCAGCGTGAGCACCCGCAGCTGCGGCAGGCGGCCGAGCTCCGCGGCGCGCAGGGCGCTCAGCAGGTTGTGGCTGGCGTCGAGGCTGCGCAGCGCGCGCGGCAGGCAGCCCGGCAGGCGCTCCAGGCCGCGGTTCGCCAGCGTCAGGGTCGTGGCCCCCGTGGCGGAAAGCCCCTCGCAGGGCGACGCCGTGGCGTTGCTGGCCCCGCTTCCCCAGGGGCACTGCTGGGTGAGCCGGAAGAGAGGGACCCCGTCCTGGGAAGGCCCTGCCAGGCTGAGGCGCCGCGCCCCGGGCAGCAGCAGCAGCAGCAGGGCCACCCACATGGTGCGCGGCTGGGGAGAGAACAAGGGGACAGCCCATTAAGTCCGGAAGAAATACCCCGAGAGAAGGGTAAAGGTGCCCCCTACCACCGGGTTTTGAGGAGGAGCCCAAGTCCTGGACGGTCCCTAGCGTGACTGAGTGTGCAGCGACTTGGACCCTGCCTGCTTTCTCCCTTCGTCTCCCCCACGCGCGCCGGGCACCTCCTGCTCTTCCGTCGCCCAGCGATGCCCTCGCCCCTAATGCCCTCTGATTCTGTGGCTGCTGACCCACAGGGACCTCCTGCGGAAGGCCTCGCTCATCTGTCCCACCTGGGCCTGAACCTCTCAGTACCCCATCCCTGAGCTTGAGGGGGGAAGGCAACCTGCCCTTCACGGCTGTAAACTCTCCAGGCGCAGACACTGCCACATAAACGTCTATGAATAAAGAGCATGGGCCTTGAGGAAGATTTTGTCAGTCCCAACAGAACTCAGCTGCCCCTATTTTCCCCTTAGAACTGCCCAGCCTCAGGTGAGTCCTGGTTTGCAGGTCACATTTTAAAATAAATTCTGGGGTCTCCTTCTTGGGAGGGCCCTCAGGGTTGCCTTCAGGGAAGCAAGGAGCCCCCAGACAGCTGTGATACTTGGGAACCTGGAGTCAAGCCTTTCCTGGTTCCAACAAAAGCCAGGGCTCCTGAGGTCAGCCATGCCCAGGGGGAATGGCTAAGAGTTGCCATGTGTGGAGTTTCTGGAGTAGCCAGGATTGCACAGGGAAGCTGGGAGGTCAGGTAGGGGTAGATCAGGCAGCTGTGGGCTGGTTTGAAAGCGGCAAAGCTACTTCCAACCAAGTCTTGGCCTCGACATCACTCCTTAATATTCCCGCATATCTGTAGGTGTGTATTCCTGCCCCAGCTATCTCTGCTGACCACTAGGTCTCTGAGCAACCATCCAGGCCCCCTATTGCTATTTTGGGGTCCAGGCAGTGAGAAAGAACCCGGAAACTGAGGCCAGGAATCTATGCATCTGGCAGTGTGTCATACTCACGGGACGCTGTCCTTTTGGAGTGTGGCACTCCTGGATGCCCCTTTGTAGTCTTCACTCTTGTCTTGGAGATCCCAGGAGCCAGTGACACAGCAGCTGAACTCTGAATTCCAGAGGGAGGCCTGTTTCCCAGATGCCCCTTCCCCCAACCCCAGCCACTGACAGGGCCTGAGATACCTCAGTGCCTGCACTGTCCTCCTTCCTCATTGTGGTCTTTAGCCAACACCCTCACTGCCTGTCTCCTCCTCCCACTCTGATACTGATCCTGCCCCTTTCCAGGCCTGGAACCTCCTCTCAGCCCTCCCCCATCTTCATCTCACCTTACACTGCCTTTCCAGGCCTGAGGAATGGAGGGAGTCATCTCTCCCCTCCAAAGTGAGGGTCGAGGGCTGACAAGCGCCGTGAGGCAGAGGTGACACTGTCACCTCTCAGGAATCTGATCCTCCTACCAGGTGGTTTCTATTTCCTGGGATACTTGGAGGGTGAATGGTGAGCCCGTATGAGGAGAGAGCCCCGTGGCCCAAAGGATGAAGGTCCCCCAGTCCGTAGGAAGGCCTGCAGAGATTTACAGGGGAAAGTGGCCGAGAGGGGTCTTCAGAGGAGTCTGGGAGCAGGGGCCGGCTCAAACCAGATCCAGGCGCCTCCAAGAATAATTGGTTTGGTTTCTATGGGACCCAGTTTGGTGACGGCGTGGAGGTTTGTTTCTTATATATTGCGACAATAAATAAAGTGATAGAAATGCAGAAAGAACATTTCTGCTTCATGGCGGGTTTACTGATCCCGGTTACCAAGAGCCCCAGGTCTCCCTGGAACTACATGAGCTTTATTTAGAGCCCGTCTGTTTAGAGCAGACAATGCCTTGCTCCCCCTGAGCTCTGAGACTGGTCATTTTGCCTGAGGGCCTTTGATCTGCACATCCCCTCCCCCCAGGCCCAGGGTTAATCATCCCTGTGTTGTGTACACAGACTCAAACCGGAGCTGCAGGGATCTTTCCTCCGGTCAGTGCTTATCTGAGCAGCCCTGAGGAAATGCAGGACACCTCTGACCTGTGGGTTGGGTTAACTGGATAATTGCGCGTCCCAGGGGATCTCCTTTTTTTGGCCTCCACCCAAAACCTCAATACTATCCTTCTAGCCACAGCGCCAGCAGGGCCCTTGCTGCTCAGAAGCATTTCTTCATAAGGCCTAGGTGGGGACAGGGAGAGGCCTCTTCTATACAGCCCTGTCTGGGGCAGCACAGTCACCACCCAGGGATCCCAGGCCCCAGAAGTAGAAACTCTGTGCCATGGACAGCATAGGGAGCCAAATGGGAGGCAGATGTCAAGGGACAGGTGGGAAGGTGGGGAGACCAGTGTGTGGGCCAGTGGGTGGCCTCAGGTGAGGCCCTTTTGCTTGGTTCAGTGGGCACAGAGAGCACCCAGCAGGTCAATGAAAACATCAGCTTCTCTCAACCTGGTCTACCCCAGAGGCGATGGACCACCTGAGACCAGCAGAGGTTTGGGGAGTTCAGGTAGGGCTGCCCAGGTGAGAGGGAGCCAAGTGAACAGAGATCCTGAGGAGGAAGTAAGTTGGTCCCCCATGGAGGGCTATAAAAGAGGACCCCAAGGAGCAATGTTGGGGTGCTACTCTTAACACCAGTTAGGGAAGGGGTCTGGAGAGGGCCTGGCTGCAGAACTCCCCTGAGGTCATTGCCCTGCACTTGCCCGGAGCCCCAGGCCCTCTGAGCCAACTTCTTGTGTCTGCTGCTTGCTGCCTAGCTCACTAATGGTGGCAATGGCCTGGCCTGGACTGGACAGGCTGACCTGACGTCTGAGCTCAGCCCTCTGGACTGCTCTGTTGTTCTGGCTCCGCTCATAACAAACCCAAGTAGGCACATTCTGGGCAGGCTGCCCAATTGGGCTTTTGAGTTGGGGAACCTGGTGGCAGACCCTGCATGGCAGACTTTGCTTACCAGTCTCATCCAGGTGGCAGGTTTCCTCAGTGGGTACACTCTGCTTGTCACCACCACTATCCCCCTTTTTAATTTTATTATTATTTTAAAAAATTTCTTTCCTGATCTCATTGTTAACCCATTCATTGTTTAGTAACGTGTTATTTAACCTCCATGTCTTTGTGTGTTTTTCAGTTTTTTTCTTGTGATTGATTTCTAGTTTCATTATAGTCAGAGAAGATACTTGATATGATTTCAGTCCTTTTAAATTTATTGAGACTTGGTTTGTGTCCTAATATGTGGCCTATCCTAGAAAATGTTCCATGTGTGCTTGAAAAAATAGTATATTCTGCTGCTTTGGGGTGAAATGCTCTGAAGATGTCAATTAAATCCATCTGATCTAGTGTGTTATTTAAGACCACGGTTTCCTTGTTGATGTTCTGTCTGGAAGATCTATTCATTGATGTCAATGGAGTGTTAAAATCTCCTACTATGACTGTGTTACTGTTGATCTGTTCCTTTATGTTCATCAAGAATTGTTTTACATATTTAGGTGCTCCTATGTTGGGTGCATAAATTATTACAAGAGTTATATCCTCTTATTGGAGTGTTCCCTTTATCATTATGTAGCGTCCTTCTTTGTCTCTTAGTATAACCTTTGTTTTAAAGTCTATTTTGTCAGAGATAAGTATTGCCACCCCAGCTTTTTTCTTTTCCATGTGCATAAAGTATCTTTTTCCCTCCTTTTACTTTTAGTCTGTGTGTACCTTTTGCTCTGAGGTAGGTCTCTTGTAGACAGCAAATACATGGGCCTTGTTTTCTTATCCATTCAGCTACCCTGTGTCTTTTGATTGGAGCATTTAAGCCATTTACATTTAAAGTGATTATTGATAGGTACATATTTGTTGCCATTTTATTCTTTTAACTATGTTCCTCTGTCATTGTTGTTGTTCTTTTCCTCCTCTTCCTCCCCTCCCGCTTCCTCTTCTTCGAGAAGGCCCTTTAACATTTCTTGTAACACTGGTTTGGTGGTAACAAACTCTAGCTTTTTTTTGTCTGGGAAGCTCTTTATTTCTCCTTCAGTTTTAAATTATAGTCTTCCCGGATAGCGTAGTCTTGGTTGCAGGTCCTTGCTTTTCATCACTTTGAATAGTTCATGCCATTCCTTCTGGCCTGAAATGTTTTTGTTGAGAAATCAGCTGACAGTCTTATGGGAGCACCCTTGTAGGTAACTAACTGCTTTTCTCTTACTGCTTTTAAGATTCTCTCTTTGTCTTTAACTTTTGGCATTTTAATTATGGTGTGTCAGGCTTCAGGGAAGGTGCGGGTTGTGACCCCTACCCCAGAGCCATATAATTCAGTCTGTCCCAGGTTTTACCCAGCCCTCAGAGGGTGGAGCCACTAGGAGTCAATAGGTGGGGCCACCCACCATCCCTCTTTTTAAATTGAGCACTTACTACAGTCAGAGCCTAACACTATATGCATTATCATATTGATTCCTCACCAGGTTCTGACTATTATTCCCATGCTACAGCCAAACTGAGGCTGATTAAGCTCTGGAACACACAACTAGTTAGTCTGTAGTTAGTCTGTCTGGCTTAATCACAGCTTTTACATTGCCTTCCATAAGCTTCAGCATTTCACACTGTAAGATTTCCTGTAAGTCCAAGAGAACTTTTCCCAAATATTTAGACAGACCCAAATCATAGGGGAAGTCAGGACAGTTGGGAAAGTTTCTTTCATAGTTGAGCAGCTCATTCTCAGAAGAAACAAAGCCAACTTCTTGGGTCCCTGTGGAACCAGGACTGAGGCACGTCTTGGGAAGGCACCACCATCTTCTCCAGCCCTTTCTCTTCCAGCACCTCTGGGAGGTCAGAAAAATGTGACTAAAGTGTTTGTCCCCTCTGGACATGCTAACATGCTGTAACAAAGTCCTGAGGCCAAAAGTATGTGTCCTCCAAATGCCATACCACACCAAATGCCATGCCACCTCCTGCTCACCATTGCTTTTTACCCAAGCAGCAACCTCTACCTGAGTGCTCTTCCCTTTGACCACCTTACTCTCCATTTCAGTTCACTCTGCCATACCTGCTATGGGTTCCCTCAAGAGTTGATCCTGAGATAAGGACTCAAGTGCAGGTAGTTTATTTGGGTGGTGATCCCAGGAAGTGTGGAGAGAAAGGAAGGATGGAAGGGAAGGCACTGCAGGTGTGTTAATGAGCAGGACACTCAATCCCGTGGGGACCCTCTGAGAAACTGTAGAGCATACCTGAGGATTGGTTTATCAAGTCGCAAGAAAGGGGGCCTATTTACCCACCAGCTTCTGCTTCTCCTTGGCTTGAGGGGTCTTCCTGTGGCTTTAACTCCCTGGCATGCCTGGCTTGCTTTGAGCATGGATTAAGCTACTCCAGGGAGGGCTAAGGGGATGGGCACAAGAGCATCTGCTGTAGCACTCTTCAAGATTTCACCCAAGCCCTTGTCAGTGTGGCTCAGTTGGCTGGGCATCGTCCCATGCACTGAAAGGTTGCCGGTTTGATTCCCAATCAGGGCACATGCCAGGGATGCGGAGGCAGCCGATGGATGTTTCGCTCTCACATGGATGTTTCTCTTTCCTCCTCTCCCTTCTTCTCTCTCTCAAAATCAACTTAAAAAAAAATCTTTTGGAAAAAAAAGATTTTACCCAAGCACGCCCTCCTTTGGTGTTCCTTCCCAGGTGACTCAGGCTAACTGCCATCAGGTGAATTGACATGGCCCCCTAATTTAGGACTAAACTTCCTGAGAACTGGGCCATGTTATTATCCTTGCTAGCCCAGGTGCCCATGGTGCAGTCTGGCACTCAGGACAGATGTTCAAAAATGAATGAGAAGAGTACATGGTGAGTCAGAATGCCCTCCATGGTGCCTGGGATAAGACAGGACTCACAACAGTAAACTCAGTAAACAGTATATTCAAATGCCTGATATTTGTAGCTCAGGTCCGTGAGCATCCAAGCCTTGAGAAGGGCTCCGGTGAGGGTTGAGCTGGGGGCATGGTGGGTGGACTGAGGGCAGAGGTGGAAGGAGAGAAGTTTCTAATCCAGATTCCCAGCACTCTCATGGATCTTTTAGGGAAAGATCTCGTGGAAGAAGATCACAGGGTTAGAGTGTTAGGAAAACCATAGCCTGCAGAGGGGGAAAAAAGCCAGTGATTATATACTTGGCCACATTTCTCTTTTGGACTTAGATTTTAAAAAATCAGAGTTGTTGATCCTTGGCGCTAGAAGTGACTTTAAAACTTGCCTGGTTCCACTCCTCCCTATCCATTTTAGAGAGAGGAAACTGAACCCCAGAGAGGGTGATAAGCTTATCTGAGGTCACGTAGGTGAGTCCCAATTATCCAGTGAGAAGAAAGAGTGGCTTAATACTCACTATTCTATTCTGGGCTCTGGGCTTATTTGCACAGCCAACCAGTTCTCACCTGCCCTGGCATTATTAGCACTGTGAGCCCTTTCCCACAGGTATAACTAAGTAGACACACCTAGTGAGTGTCAGGTCCCTGGGCAGAGTTTCTAGGGGTTCTGACCACATCCATTCCTAGAACTCCAGAAATAAACACCCACCCCGTATGGGTTGTCCCAGAGACCCAGAGTTGGTGCTTTCCAAGGGGGTCCTGTCTGGCTATGTTCACAGCTCTGGCAGCCCGGGATGGGGTGAGGGGAGTGGCCTAGAGGAGGAGCTGATTGCTCAGCCAGTTGCCCCTGCCCTGTCCTCCAGACACCAGCTGGCTCTTCTGAGTGCTCTTCCCCTAAGTGCTGGGGTTGGAATGTACAGACTTGAAGGCTGCATTCTTCTCTGACACCAGAGATAAGCTGGAGGAAGGGAGGGTGACTGTGGGAGGAGACAGTACCAGGTTTTCCAGTCTCGGGGCAGTCAGCTCTCATGAATGGTATGCAGAAAAGAGGCTCTTGGGTGGGGTGGCGGGGCCCAAGACAGCTGCTTGGGCTCTGCTGATGTGGCAGACCTGCCTGTGAGGAAACGATCTCGAGGGAATATAAGTCATGGGTTGAGATTCATGCTTACTTTCCTATTGAGGTATCACTCAACAGCAGTAAGATTTCAGCACGAGGATCTGTAGAATGCTCAGCTTTAAAAAATACCATTTGAGGTCCTTTTAAACCTGTTGTGGAAAAGAGTCAAACTGAAATGAGAGGCCAGCCTCTAATCTGCCACTTTATTTTGTATGTGGTCATAGGAAGTGGGACAAGACAGTACATAGGCTGTTTTTATAAAACACATTTAAAAAAAAAATCATAGTCAGAGGCAGCGTATGTGTGAAAGGTCCTTAAACTGGGACAGTATACCAGGCTCACATCCAAACACTGCTACTATTTTATCGGTAACAAAATATTCTTAAGTTTCTGTCTGTTTTATATTTTTCGTCTGTGAAGTCAATGAACAGATCCAGGCCTAGCAATTCAGTGCACATATCTTGAGAACATGCCAGGACATGCTCCAGGTATTCAGTGTGTAAAATGGGGACCAGAGATGAGCAAGACCTGGACCCTGCCCTCAGTCCAGGAGGACAGAAGACAAAACCATCACCAACAGTGTGAGCGCTGCCTTGTCACAAAGGGCTGAACTTAGAGCTCTGTTAGCCCAGGGAATGTGTCCAGCTTGTTCCCGGGTGTGTCCCAGTGCCTGGCCGCACCTGCACATGATACACGCTTAAGAAATACTTGCTGAATGAATGTCTATTAACTCTGCCTTCCACTTCTTCTGTTTC
This sequence comes from Miniopterus schreibersii, assembly GCF_964146895.1. Lineage (NCBI taxonomy): Eukaryota > Metazoa > Chordata > Mammalia > Chiroptera > Miniopteridae > Miniopterus > Miniopterus schreibersii. The sequence continues at coordinate 66,223,268 of NC_138110.1, forward strand.
TGATTAGTTACATTTCCTTAGGTGGGATTTTCTGCAGGACAGTGAGGGTTTCCCTGGGCATTTATTTAGATTTTTAATAATGTTGAAGAAAAACTGCCAAGAGCAAAAGTATCTGAGTTGCACCAACAAGGCAGTGGTCTGGAATCCCATGGAGCTTGAATGCTATCGATTCCCCACAGCTACCACAACTTGCACATGTTCTGTGGATGTTCAATAGTATTTTGGTGGATGAAGAAATGCAAACTATCTAGTAAACCTATGAGCACGTGCTTAACACCATGACTCACCATGGAAATGCAAATTTAAGCCACAATGAGATGCTACTATGCACCCACCAGAATGCCCCAAATTTAAAAATTGACAGTACCAAGTTTAGGAAGAAGAGATTAGGGGTGCAGGAAGAAGAGATTAGGAAGGTTATTGGGGTCATTTTGAAAAAGGGCCCTGCGGTTGTTCTTAGTGCTATTTGCCACGTGGTTCAGGATTCCTCCCTTTTGGCCACTTTAAGATTGTACTCCTGGTCCTTTGTGGTTTACTGGGGCCATGTTTTCATGTTTTTCGTTCTGGCCAATGAGTTGTGATTTATTAATTACGTTAATGTAATTTAATTGCTGGTGTGAGACCCTCCAGGGCTCCCTCTTTTCCTCTTGCAGTTGACACTGTTTGGGATGGTGGCTGCTCCATTAGCCTGGGTCTTGGAAGACCAGAGCTCCCCTGAGGCGAACCACACGGATACACAGTGAGAGAAGTTGTGATCTTAGGTTTCTTGTTTCTGCGGCATAGTCTTGTCTATTTGGATTGATGTAGGCCTTGGCTATGGTGTCAAGTTTTTTGTTTTCACTTATTCATTCACTCAACATATTGACCATCTGCCTTGCACTAGTCACTTTTCTAAATGCTCATACAGTCCCTTCTCCTCTCAGGGAGCTTTCCTTCCGTTGGGGGATACAGACAAGCAAATAAATGAACAAGGTAATTACAGATTCAGTAAGAATGATAAAGGAAATAAACAGGCGGATATGGCATAAAGAAATTGGTGAGGAAGGTGAGATGGTCATCAAGAGGGATGCTTCATTAGAACTGAGCCCTGAGGATGAGATGAGGCTGCCATGTACAGGGCATGGAACGGTGGTCCAGGGAACGGCATGTGCAAAGATTTGGAGGCAGGAAAGAGCCTGCTGTACTTGAGTCACAGAAATCAGATGTCTGTGGCTGCAGGGTAGTGGGTGAGAGGAGAGGTAGGCAAGGACACTATCATGTGAGTAAGTTGTGCATGGCCTGCTTATGTGTTCAAAGGTCTGTCTTTTGCTAAGTCCATTGTAGGCAAGAGCTAAGCTAGAGTTACATTAGGAGGTTGAAAGTGTCCAAGGGGGAAGTGATGATGCTGGCTTGAGAGTAATGATAGTACAAGTGGAGACAAGTACACGTATTTGAAATGTGTTTTAAAGTGGAACCCACAGGATTTGGTAATGGATTGGAAGTGAGGTATGGCGGTCTGAATAATGGGACCAATGCTAGCCATGTCTTAATCCCTGCAACAGAGCCTTGGAGATGGGGAAGTTATCCTGGGTTATCCAGATGAGCCCTGGATATAATCACAAGCGTCTTTATAAGACGGAGGCCAAGGGAGATTCTAACCACAGGGAGGGTCATGTGGAGTCTGAAGGAAGAGGCCACACTGCTGACTCTGAAGATAGAGACTGGGGATAAGGAATGCAGCTGTAGAAACTGGAAAAGGCAGGGAAAAGGCAACTCTTGGAACTTGGCCTTGCTGACACTTTGATTCTGGCTCAGTGAAACGGATCAAAATCCTCACCTCAAGGGCCCTAAGAGAATAAATGTTTGTGTTGTTGTTTTAATTGTGGTAAAACATACATATCATAATATTTATTATTTTTATTTCATTTTTTTACTATATCTTTATTGATTTCAGAGAGAGGAAGGGAGAGGGAGAAAGAGAGATAGAAACATTAATGATGAGAGAGTCATTGATTGGCTGCAGCCCACAACCCGGGCATGTGCCCTGACTGGGAATCGAACCCTGATCGCCTGGATCCTAGGTTGATGCTCAACCGCTGAGCCATGCCCGGCTGGGCTATTCTAGGTACTTAAAAAAAATTTTTTTTCAGAGAAGGGGAGGGAGAGGGAGGGAGAGAGATAGAAACATCAATGATGAGAGAGTCATTGATCAGCTGCCTCCTGCACACCCTGACTGGAGATCGAGGCCGCAACCCGGGCATGTGCCCTGACTGGGAATTGAACCGTGATCTCCTGGATCCTCAACTGCTGCTCAACCGCTGAGCCACGCCCGGCTGGGCTATTGTAGGTGCTTTAAAAGAGTGGAACCATATGAGATTTGTCCATCTGTGTCTGGCTTATTTCACTAAGCATACTGTATTCAAGGTCCATCATATACCAAAATTTCAATCCTTTTTATGGCTGAATAATATTGTATGTTGTTTTAAGCCACCAGCTTTTCAATAATTCAGGAAACACAAGGGAAGAGAGAAAAGAATATATATCCTTAGGCTCTTGGGCCTGAGGACTGGGATGGATTGAGATGCCATTTGCTGGGGTAGAGGAGCCTAAGAAACAACAGATTTGGGGTAAGGAAACCACAGGCTCTGCTTTGGCCATACTAAGTTTAGGTGCCTGTTAAACCTCCAAGGGGGATGTTGAAGAGATAACTGGACATGTACCTGTGGAATTCTGGGGAGAGGTCAGGGCTGGAGAGCTACATTTGGAGGCATCACCATATAGATGGTGCTTAAAGCCAACAGGTTGGTTGAGGACACTTAGGGGAGTGTGTAGGAGAGAAGAGCAGGGGCTAAGTCAACCTTTGAAGGTGGAGCCCAGGAGGAGGAATCAGCCTAGCAGGCTGAGAAGGAGCAGCCAGGGAAAACTCAGGAACACTTAGGATCGTGAAAGTTGAGAAGCTGAGAGAGAAGGGCGTTTCATTAAGGAAAGCACAGACAAGCAGGCCGAGAGACTGAATAGTGGAGGATATTTACGACCTGGACAAGAGCAGGGTCTGTCCACTGAGGGGTAGGGACAGAAGCCAGAGAGGAGTGAGAGACGGACATGAGAAAGGGTGTCTCCTAGCCTTTTAATTCTGGAGGAGTTTTATTGTGAGAAGAAGCAGAAAAATGGGGTAAGGTAGTTTAAAACCTTTTTATGGCGGGAGATGTTGTAGTTGCCTAGTAAGTGGCCCAAAACATAGTGGCTTAAAGCAACAGTCATTAGATTCTATTCCATGATTTTGTGGGTCAGGAGTTTGGTCAGAGCTTGGCTGGATGATTCTCTTGTTCTACATAGCCTCGACTGGAGGCAACGGTAGTATTCAGCTGTTGAATGGGCTGGTTTTGAGGGTTCAAGATGGCTTCATCCATAAGTCTGGCACCTTGGAGGGAATGGCTAGAAGGTTGAACTCCCCTGGGACTTTCAACTGGAGCTCCTGCTTGTGCGCTGCCTGGCATGGTGGCCTCAGGGTAATAATCGGAGCTCTTGCGTTATAGGCTCAGGCCTCCAAAAGGGAGTGTCCCATGAAGAAGACACAAGCTACATGACCTTTCTTGACCTACACGTAGAAGTCACACAGTATTGCTTCTGCCGCACTCTACTGGTCCATCCAGCCACAGGCTCACCTAGATTTAAAGGGAGGGGACATAGACCCCACCTCTTAATGTGAAGACAGTCAGATAATTTGCAGCCATGTTTTAAGACCCTCCGAGAGAGAGAACACTTGCAGTCTGCACAAGAATGTACCAGGAGGTGGGCAGAGGTGCATGATGCAGAAGAGAGAAGAATAAACTCTAGGACTGAAGTCCTGTGGAGGTCACAAGGGACAGAACTCAGAAGGCTGGAGATTGGGCACTTTTCTCACTGGGGCAGGAGGGAAGATAGACATTGTGAGGACAGATGCAGAGTGAAAAGATGAGACTCTTCCTGTCTGATGACTTCACTGTGCTCAGTAATGTACAGGAGAGCTCATCAGCTTGGGTAGGTGCTGAGGGGGCTGGAGAAGGAAGGGAGGTGCAACGGAGTGATTTCAGAGAGTTGCAATGTTAAGTGTTGTTTTGAAAGGTAGATTTTAACAATATGGCTTTCTGTTATTACTGAAAATAACATAGATTATGAGTACATGATTATTAATCCTTAATAATATATGAACAACAAAATTGCTTTCTTGATGATTATTAATACATAGTATTTATGGAACCTATGAGAGATACTCCAAATTCTAGGACATTGCTGGCCAATTCTTGTCCACCATGCTCCTTTTAGGAGGGCGGAGGCACATGGTGTTATATTTCCAGTTTATTTCTGGAAGAACTAGGATTAGTTTCATAAAAGTAAATCTGAGGAAGAATCCAAGATAAGAACTCTGAGACCATTTCCTTTTTTAGGAGTATTGAGAACATGGAAAATAACCTGTATATTTTTCTTGAGAACCATTTGAATCACCAACTTCTGAAAGTAATTTACAAAAAATTATCTGGCAAGAGTTGGTATTGAGCAAAGTTCCTTGGAAGGTTATCTCCTTTGCAAATGAAACTTTCAGTGTTGAAAATATGTTTGTAATTCTTGTTCTGGAATTGCTTTCAGAAAGAGTTTATGATACACACACACACACACACACACACACACACACACCCCAATCACCAGGGTTACTTTTTCCTTTAAAATCATTTACCAAAAGAGTTTATTTATCCCAATCCCATAACTCACTGTATTTAGCCTTGGATATTTCCAAAAAATTGAATCGCTGTGAAAGTAATGAAGATTCATTAATAGTAAGGATATTCAAGACAACAAGAATCAGGCTTTGCTAAGAATTTCCCAAGGGGAGTTCTCAGGATGTTCTGAGCAGCACCCACACATACTCCATAGAATCACATCATGTCAGGCGTGATTGGCTGCTGTACCTCCAGGCATCACATCCACATTCAAGGCAGAAAGTATGCAGAAGGGGAAAGATGAGGCATATCGTTTTTATCAGGATAGAAAAAACTTTCCCAGAAATCTTCATAGCATCCTTCCCCTTAGGCCTCATTGGTCAAAACTGGGTCACAAGGCCACTGCTACCTGCCAAGGACGTGGGATATTGGGGAATAGGATTGTCATGATTGGTGTAGACCATTAACGATCCATCACTGGGGCCAAAATCAAGTTCTTTTTGCAAGGAAGAAGGGAAATGGTTTGGGTAGGTAAATAATAGCTTTGGCCACTATCACAAAATCTGATGAGTCTCGTTCTGAGGCAGCTCTCCAGTTGCCCTGCCTCTCTTCCCACTGGCTTGGCTCCAGTCCTCAAGTCTTTTAACTCAGCTGCCACAGCAGCCTCTAAACTGACCATCCAACTTCCAGTGCGCCTTCCCTCCATCTCCCCGCCATCAGCTGCCCGGCTTACATTTCTAAAATGTACATCTGATCATGGCACCTCATGGCTCTCTCTCCCTCTCTACTAATTGGCCCCCCTGCCAAGCTTGACCTAATTCCTGTTCTTTTCCCACTTGGCAAACTCTTACACATCCTTCAAGGCCAAGCTTAAATGTCCCCTCTTCTGGGAAATCCTTTCTAATTTGCTCCTGATTCTAACAAAATAAATTTTCCCCTCTTTTTTTTGGTTCTCATATGTCTTTTTTATATATCAAGAATAATACTTATTATACAGCATTATAGAATTATTTGCTTAGATGTCTGTCTCTTGCTAGATTATAAGCTCTGTTCAGTATATTATTCTTAGCAGCAAACATAATGCCTGGCACATAGCAAGTGCTTACGACTGAGGGAGCTGCTTGTGTCCCAGTATTTATTCTCACTTTCTTTATCACAAAAAGAATCTGATTGTTAGTTGAGCCCATGGCTACTTTGAATGAGGACCACATATTTCAACCTCCCTTGTAGTTAATTGAAGCCATGTGACATAATGCCTGGAGCTGAGGCAGCCATGCTGGACCATGAGTTGACAATGTCTACCTGATTCAAAGGATCATTTATAAAGTGAGAGAAAGGTCAGAATAAGAACATTTCACCCAGCGTCTAAAAACGGAGCTTAGTCCTTGAGGAAAAGTCACCTCTCTGTGGTAGACTTGACATTAATCATTTATGCAATGGCAAGACCGAGGCCAACCAGTCATGGGAATGAGGGTGAATGCGGTTGTCTCCGGCCACTGGCTGGTGTTTGCTCTGTTTGGAAGAAGGCAGACCGCTTTCCTCCCCTCCTGACTCCACCTCTGACCCAGATTTGCAATCAATGTCATACTGGACAAGTGGGCCAGAAGTTGGGAGCTGAAGATTTTGGTAGAAATTGTCACTCTTTTGGCATTTGAAATCTGTTGTAATATAATTGGAGGAAAAAAGGTCTATGGAGGTTCGGTAATCCTTACCCAAATATGTTCTGGGAAAAATCACCTCAGGGGTATTACCACAAGTAAAGACAACCTAGGGCTCTTGGCTCAAGAGGCCTTGCCGTTCACATGGGAATATCAAGGGTAGTGCTAAAGAGCATAGCTCAGGTCAAAAGGTCTAAGTTCAAATCCTCCCTTCCCACATTCTAGCTGGGTGACCCTGACAAGTTGTTGATTATTCTGTGTACAGTTCCGGTGTGTGCGAAAGCTGGCTCGTCCCTGTCAGAGAGCTGGGTGTTTTACTCTCTTTCTGATTCTGTGTTCGCTGATGTCATGTTGGCTGTGGTAGGAGTATTTACACCAGGGCAATTGGCAAATTGGGGCTCCCTTTCACCCATGGAGTATGAAACATTAACCAGCACACCACTGCACTTTCCTAATTTGTACAGTGGTGCTGATGATACCTACCTCACCCACAGGTTGAGTTGAGAGAACTCATGGGAAGTACAAGTGACAGACCTTAATACATGTTAGCATTCTAATTCTTTTAGCCATGCAACATAAGCTCCATTATTGTTAAGACTGCTCTTTGGGGAGGCGGAAGCCTGATTTCGTTTGCTCTAACATTGGTTGGCATAGTCATTTAACCTCTTGTTATCCTTTTTGCCCCTGGGTCGTATTTGAGTACTTTGGCAGCCCATCAACCTGCCCCAAACAGTAATCCAACTATCACACAAACTATCATACTTATTTGAAAACAACTACAAAAAACACTTTCATAATTGAAAAAAATGTTCTCATTAAACATAAAAATACTTTACATTTGTATTGCATTTTAGAGTTTTAAAAACATCTTTGTGTCATTCTCTCACATACTCTTTCCAATAGCCCAGTGACATGGTGGGGAAGGCAGCATTCCCGCTTTTAAAGATGTGAAAATACTGGCTGCATTGTTTCCCTAAAACTGCCATAGCAAATTACCACAAGCCTGGTGGCTTCAAACAGAAACTGACTTTTTCTCTCCGTTCTGGAATCTAGAAGTCTGAAATCAAGGTGTCGGCAGGACCGTGCTCTCTCTGAAGGCTCTCGGGAAGAAGCCTTCCTGGCCTCTTTCTAGCTTCTGGTGGTTGCCAGCATCCCTTGGTTTGCAGCCGCATCACTCTAATCTCTGCCTCCATTATCACGTGGCCTTCTTTCTCCCCATCTCTGTGCCTCCTTTCCTCTTCTTATAAGAACACCAGTCATGTTGGATTAGGGCTCACCCCAATTTAGTATGACTTCATCTTAACTTGATTACATCTGTGAAGACCATATTTCCAAAAAAGGTCACATTCACAGGTTCCGGGTGGACATAAAGTTTTGGGGGGCACTAGTCAACCCAGTACACTGGCTTACAGAGTTTCTGGCACTTACACTCTCACTTGACAGTTCCTCCAGTGTTTGTGGTCCTCCCTGCCAAATCTATGCCACACGTTTTAGGCTAGAGCTTTGCAAACTTTACTGTGTAGACAGATCACCCGAGGGTCTTGTTAAAATGCAGGGTCTGATTCAGAAGGTCTGGGTGGGCCTCAGGCTGGGATCAGGGCAAGGGAGACCGGGCCGGGCATTGCAAGGCTGAGCAGCACTGGAAATGGATGGGTGGGGTTTTCTGGTTTAAGCTTCGAGGTCTTTGGAGTTAAGACAGACCTGGCTTTGAGTTGGTTCCCCTGCTTACTGGTGGTGTTACCTTGGGTAAAGTTCCTTCACTTTTTCTATTTTTTTTCCAATTACAGTTGACATTCAACATTTTCTTAGTTTTAGGTGTACAGCATACTGGTTAGACATATAACTTATGAAGTAACTCCCCCCCCCCCCCATTAAGTCTGGTATCCCCCTGACATCATGCAGTTGTTATATTATTGACTATATTCCCTATGCTGTACTTTACATTCCCATGACTGTTTTGTAACTGCCAATTTGTATTTCTTAATCCCTTCACCTTTTCCCCACAATCCACCAACCCCCCTCCCACCTGCTTGAGATGGTTCTCTCCTTTGTGAAATGAGAAGGCAAACAGTTTCTGCCCCCTATGGGTTCATGTGAGAATTGCATGAAGAGGTACATGAACTCTGATACGGACCATCTATCAATAATCAAAGAAATGCCCTTGACATTTGGCCATCAAATCAGAGACTCTCTCATGCTCCTCTGCCTCTGGATATTCCCTTGCTCTCTGGTGCTTTTCCCAAACGGTAGGCCTGGAACAGAAGAGCCCACGATATGTCAGGGAATCTGGTGAAGGTCAATGTGAAAGGAGTTGAAACCAACAGGTTTCAGGGTCAGGCTCACTGGGGAGAACAAGCTCAGATCTCAGAACTGTGAGGAAAACCACACGTTAAACCTGCATGTTGCAATCCTTTTTCATAATAGAAAAATATTCACTTTATTAGAGACAGCAGACTGGAGAGAACACACTAGACCATACTCAAATCCATATAAACCATTTAATTAAAAAAGTCATAAAAATAATAAAAAGGCAGATTTCCCAGTGTAGTGTAGATAAGACAAATGGGGTTGAAAGGCACACATTAATTAAAAATTTCATCATAAGTAGTCAGACGACCTTTTGTGCCCAAAGTAGAAAAGTGTCCTCAGGCTGCTCTTTGGAGTAGCAGCAGTTTTTAAGGTTTTTGTGCCACACTGTTTATTTCTTTGGGACGTGGCTGTGTAGTTATGGGAGAAACGTTCCCTGAAAGTTTGGTTAAAACCAGTCTACTCCTCTGAGCATTTCCATGGAAATGTCAGATAACCCTGAAAAGCTAAGGAGGAGGGTCGTACTGAGGTGTGCCTTTGGTAAGGTATGCAGAGCTGAACGTGGCAGCAGACAGGTGAAATGTCACATCGAGGAGCATTATTTTAATGTAGGGCCCAACATAATCTTAAAGACCTGACTAGGTTCTAAAATAATAGAGCCCAGAACTCTATAGTAATGACCAATACTAAGTTTAACCCAGTATAGTTTCTACATAAAACATTTCAAATGAAGTTCTTTATGACATGGACCAGATTTTCCAAGTGCCTAAGCCACCTCCGAGCTTGACAGGTAGGCCTCGGAGGTTCCCCAGGTGCCAGGGGAGTGTTCATTAACACTCACCTCTGAGAGAGGCTGAGAGAAAAACTTCCAGTGATGGCTTCTGACTCAGGCAGGGCCTAGGGGTCCCGATCTAAGGCTGTCCCATTGTGGCTCCAGGAATCCTGGAGATCTCTCTTCTCAAAAGGCTGTGCTGGGAAATAAAGCAACAACTAGCTGATGTTTACCAGCATCTGAGCTCTGGCCAGGCCCCCTGAAATTTGTACCTTAGAGAAACTCCAAAAACAATTAAAATACTATTTGATATTTTCCTCTCCCCCTGGTTTTGCTTTACCTTCTCAAGACCCATTCCCTCCAGTGCTGACAAACCAAAACAGAAAATGACAACAGAAGCAGTTATTCATTGGCCCACACTCATGTCTTAAGGCAGGGAGAAAAGACTGTGATTGGCTTTTGATTTATGAAAGCCAAGGCCTTTAAGGGGAAAGGCCAGAATCATAAGAACAGACACAAATCCAGAGTAACACTGATGAGTGGTAAGAGCGAGGCTTCCCTGCCCCCCAGACCAGACAAGGTCTGTGTGGATGGAAGCCAGTGGGCCTGGCCCATGTCCTGTCCTTCTCTTTGTGACCCGTTGGGATGGGGACCTCACTAGAAGCCTGGATATGGGGAGGTTGTTTTATGAACAGAGAATTGGGACTGTCTCCCTGAGCCCCATCCCAGAGTAGAAGTAGTGGAGACATGGGGCTGAGTTGAGGAGTAGGTTCCTTGTACCCATGTCACCAAGGACATAAAGGTGGTTGAGGGATCCCCAGAATGGAATGGGACTTGTGGGACTAGTAACCTGAGAGGACCAATGTCCAAACCAGATGGGTCAGTGGTCACCTTGGCAGAAGTCACTGTGGACCGATGACATTGAGGTCCACTGCTTTGACCCCCTGTCAACTGGTATCAGGAAATCCCACCTCTCCTCTCTCCACCCCTAGACTTTGACCTTCATGGGAAATGTGTGTGTGTGGTTTCCCTCCACCATTTCCACAAGATGGGAGCTAAAAGCTGTTCTGTTAAGGAACAACCTCTCTTTTCATACCTGAGTTTGTGGAGTAAGATTTGTCCTTGCTACATGTGCTTTTAAAGCTTGTAACAAAGCAGGTAAGCACAGGAACAACTTCTAGCCATTCACTTGCAGGTCACAGAACTGAACCTGTATGCTGGGCCTTAGAGTGGTCTTAAAGCACTATCTTTCTCCTGCCCTCCCATTTTATAGAAAAGGCAACTGAGGCTCCTTCCACTGCTGGTAGCACAGGGCAAAGTAAGCAAAGGGGGAGGGGTGCTAGGCAGTGTGCTTGAAATGAGGTAAGGATCTGGGTGACTGGCGGTGAATATGGGCTGTCCATCAGTCTGGAACCTGCACTGCAAGCCTGGGCCCCCGGCTGGGGAGGGCCGCCTTCGGCTCGCCCTCTGTAGGCCCAGCAGGCCGGCTCGGCTTCACTCCTGACCGCCTGTCAACTTGTGGAACAGATCCTCGTCGAGTGTTTCGTTCTGGTCCTTGGAGCGGGTGGACAGGAAGATGTAGCCACCGATATATTCGTGCACGACCTTGCAATCGGCGCTCAGGCAGGTGAACGCAATGGAGACGTTCTGGTCAAACTCGATCGCCACCTGGAAGACGAGGCACAGGCGACCTTAACCTCTGACAAGGCAAGAGGAGAGCGAAGCTGCGGTGCCGGAGGCGGCCCAGAGCTGAGGACTGCAGGGGTGGCTGACAGGTGGGCTTCTCCCAAAACCACAGAACACCCGCCACTTCCACGAAAGGCTTCAGAAAACATGTCTTTGCTCTCTGCGCCCTCTTGTGGTGTCAGCTTTGCTGCAAAGCGTCTGTCTCTTGTTTAGATGTAGAACTTTCTAAGCACCCCCGGTGTCAAAGTCTAGGGTATCATACAGACTTTTTGTTGGAGAATAAAGGACCCACCTAGGATTTCCTCAGCCACTGGCCCTCACTCCTTCCCAGCTGAAAGTCATAAACTAAGCACTAGAAGAAACGGACATTAGGGCTGCCCACTGCAGTCACCTAAGGCACTTTGAAAATGACTGATGCCCATAAACTGCCCTTAGACAGCCATCTTTAATTGGTCTTGGGAATGGCCTGGATGGTGGGATTTTAAAACTCCCCAGGTGATCCTAATACGCAACAAGATTTTAGAACCACTCCCTTGGAAGTCATCTAATCTCAGACCTTCATTTTACAAATGAGTGCCTCCAGATGGTTAGCAGCCCTGCTGACAAGAATCCACGGTTCTTAAAAAAAAGTGTGAGTTGCCCCTGGGTAGCTCAGTTGGTTAGAGCATTGTCCCGATATGCCAAGGTTTTGGGCTGTATCTTCCATCAGGGCACATACAAGAAGCAACCAATGAGTGCATAAATAAATGGAACATCAAATTGATGTTTCCCTCCCTCCCTCCCTCCCTCTAAAAAAAAAAAAATGAGTCTCTTACCAGGCCTCTACATTGATGGTTTTCTGCTGGAAAAATGCAGAAAGGAGGGAAGAGAGATTCCATACCAGCAGGATGCTAAGGCGCTCTAACTCCACCTAGAATTTCCCATGATGTAGCCCTGGCCTGCACTTAGTTCCCTGGGTGCAGATGATGGGGTGCTGAGAGTTCAAGGATTCCTACCCTCGAGGCTTAGCTTTTCTCAGTCATCCCTGTGCACCTCACTGGCTTCTCTGGCAGTTTCTCCCTTTTGGGACTGGGACGCTCTCAAGGTGGGCAGTGGAGCCTCCGAGTCCTCAACCAGTTAGACCTTTTGGCAGCCAGTCAGAGGAGGCCTTTTTTGGATTTACTTTGGGTGACAGTTACATCCAGTGTAGTTTCTGCTAAGTAATTATCGGCCTAAGTCTTATATAATCCTATGCTGAGCTGAAGGAAATTAACTGCTCAGCAATTTTAGAGTCTGCATTGAGACTAAGCCAACTAGTGGAGTTAATTTAAAAGCATTTTTGGTCTGTACATGTTAGGAAACTGCCCAGAACTGTGTGTGATTATTTTAGCAGACAATGGCCACAGCTTGTGGTTTCTGAGTTCTAAATATAAGAACGGCCTTTAAAATCAGAACACTGCAATTTTGAGGGCGCACATTTACAGGCTTAACACCAAATATACCCCAAACTTTCACTTTACCTGCCGGATTTCCCAATTTACATTCCACTGTTTCATATTGGCGAATCTCCATGTTGTAATTGGAATCCCAGTCGCTGCATCGATTCTAATCAGTCTATTATATGAAACTCCCAGAATGTCTTCTTTCTTACTTCCTTTAAATCTGAAAAAAAAAAAAAATTTAATTAAAAGAAGCAACTGCTTCCTGTAATGTATTTATTCACATACAACTTACAACTTCTTAAAGATAAATAACACCAATATTTCTAGATCCTGTATGAAGAATGGATAATGAGGTGTTAACTTTCTACAGAAGGGCATTTCTATTGTGCTATAGAGAATATGATGAGTGGAGAGAATTAAGGCTGACCCAAAGACATTCTTTAAGGGACACTGACATTAGAGGAAAGCAAAATAAGAGGGGGTCAAATTAATTAATTAAAAATTAGCACCATCTGTATATGCCAGGAACCCTTCTAGGCACTGGGACGATAGTAGTGAGATAAACGGATAGAAAATTCCTGACTTTATGGAAGCTTATATTCCAGTGGGGGGAACTTGACATTAAGGTCACAGATTTCATAAAATCAACAGGTGATTTCTTTCTCTGGTTTTGCAAATGTTGTTATCCCAAAACAACCAAATTTCCTTTCCCACCTAGCTAGGATTCATGGGTATCGGCACTTCAGACAGAAGTATGGAAGATCTTTATGAGCAACCCAAAGATTTGGGCTATCTGTGAAAGGACAGTATTTTAAAATAAAAACAGCTCTACATTCTAGACTAAGTGAGAATAAACTGGGCTCCAGGAAAGCCATTTAAAATTCAAAGGATGGTGAGAGAGGCCAGTGAGCCCTGTAATCACCTGACAAGGTAATAGGTGAGGCCGAATTCAGGTAGGGACTGCCACGCCTGAATGAACCGCAGCTTGGCTTCAACCAGGGACATCTGGGCCACGTTCTGGTGGGCTTCCATAATCCGGGCTGCCAGCTAAACAGAAACAAGAGACACCAAGCTCTCCTTAGCATCCCATCAGCTCCAGATCCCCTCTGAGAAAAATAAATCCAAGACCCACCTGCAGCTCTACAAAGACAATTCGTTCTCATTCATATTCTCCCCCGCCCCCCCATGCAAATCACCAGGAGCAGAAACAAGATCAGCCAACACAATAGCTTCTAAGGTTCATGAAGACGGACAGTTCCGAGTCCCTTTTTCTGGGGTAGTGGTGTTTCAATGGACAATGGGCGTACTTGACTCAGTTTATCTGTTTAACTTTTTTTTTAAATTCTCACCTGAGGATATTTTCCCCCCATTGCTTTTCAGAGAGAGTGGAAGGGAGAGAGAGAGAAACATTGAGGTGAGAGAGACACATCAATTGGTTGCCTCACAAATACACCCCAGACAGAGTCTAGCCTGCAACCAAGGTCCGTGCCCTTGGCTGGGATCGAACCCGGGACTCTTCAGTCCTCAGGCCGACGCTGTAACCACTGAGCCAAACTGGCTAGGGGGTATCTGTTTAACTTTTAATCCATGATTATGGCAGCATAATTTAAAGGGAATAAATCACTTTGTTTTTAATTAAATTATATCAAGGCATATTGCTATATTCAGTTAGCAGTACAGTTACCGCTAACATAATTAACAGTAATTTCTTAATATCACCTAATATCCCATCCATAGTCAAATTTGCCCATCAACTGATTTTTCAAGACGATGGCCTCAGTCATTTCAATTCCTCATTTTATTTTCAGGAAACACAGAATTCATTGCAAACCATTGGCCCAACAAGATTAGCAGTACCTGTTTAGACTTGTGTTTTTTTGCACACCGAGGTGACACAAAACATTCCGGATTCATGTCCATGTTTTCGAGACTGGAAGCCACTGAAGATGTCGAGTTCCGGTTTTTCATCCTCAGAAATGAAAGGATGTTGAGGACCTCCGGCTGGTAGGAGCTATCTGCCATGGTTTTGCCCTTCGATGCCAAAATGCAGGCAGCCATCCACTGGGCATATTGATTCTCCTGCAGTAAATACAGGAGGGCTGAGATGCAAGTTCAAGTGCAAAGCCATCCTGCTGGGATCAGCAGGACTTGGGCTTTCATCTTTATAATATAAAATTGTCACCTTCCAAGCATGGAAAGGTTAAAGTGGCATATGGTCTGAGTGGCTATTAATCACCTAACTTAACACCCAACAATGGCTTTTGATTCCTGCGTTGAGCTTCTAGATGATAAGGGGCTAGAGAATAGCAACGTCAGTCTTGATAAGTTCCACAACTTTAAAAATGAACCAAGGGCATGTGCCATGGAGCAGAGACAGCTAAAAACCTCAAATGCCAGACAGCCTTCCTTGACATATATTTCCATTTTCAGATCACATCTGATCTCTCTGACAGAAGAACACAAGGAAAAAATCATTAACTGATTTCCCATATCACTTCTACTCTGGCCTATCGTTAGTAAAGACTCTCATCCCACAGTAGGAATCAGGTCCAATGATGAGATCTGAACCAGAAAGTGCTGCCTTCTATCTGTAATGTCTGTGCTCATTTTTTATTTTTATTTTTACCTTAGGGAGGAAGAAGAGTGGTCCCAGAAGCAGAGGGGATGCAGCTGAGGAGTGAAATTCTTCAGAGCAACAGTAGGTGCAGTACTTTGAATTACTGACCTCAATCTCCACACCCTTTGCCATGTAATTTTATTGTCCCTCTCACCAGAGCCAGAGTGTAATTCCCCTCACTTGATTTTGGGCCCAGCTATGAGGCTTGCTTTGGCCAATGGGATATGGGTGGAAATGACAGTGTACCAAATACAAGCCTAAGTGTTAGGAGGTCTCGCATGTTTCCAGCTGCTTTCTGGCATTTCTGCCATCACTGTGAGAAGAGCCTCCCCAGGCAGCCTGGGACCCAGAAGAAATACAATGAGCTCAACCTGCAGGGAGGAGCCAAGCTTAGCCAGGTCTTCCCAGCTGACACCAGCCTGGATCATTCACCCCCAGCCTAGCTGCAGATGTTTCAGAAACAAGTGTTTGTTGGTATATGTCATTGTGATTTTTGTGGTTGGTTGTTACAAAGCAATAGCTGACTGATACAACAGTGTTCTCATTTGAGAAAACACCTCAGATGGTTTGTCCTTAGGTAGAATAACTGAACATTTTTATGGTTTTACTTACGTGGTCACATCTCAGGTACACTTCATTCATACCATCAGCAACAGGGATTAATAACTTGATTCCAAATTTTCTTCCTGCTACATTTACATCTGGCACAATTTCACAGCCTGAATAACAAAAGGTGGGGTCATAGCCGAGTTCTGAAGAATGTATTATATAGATATCAGATGTGCATCTAAAGTAAAGACTTTGCACATAAGCCCCTCTGATATGCTTTTCTTCAGAAAAACGGAGCAAGCCAATAACACTAATTAAAGGGTAACTAAGACTTACAATTAACATGGATAGAGAAAAATATTTTTCTTTTATGATTTTTGAAAATATGTCATCAACTGAATTCATTTTTGAGATTGATTTGGCTATCCTAACCTATAGGAACAATTATGAATATGAACTTTAAAATAAACCAAAGCACTGGAGATTCTCTGATTGCCACAGTGATAAGGGAATTGAGTGTCCTGGTTAATAAAATATTTCAGCTTAAGGAGTTGTTAGTACACTCACAGTCGCTTTCAGAAATTAGAATGGGCGCTAAAGTGACAATGAGTTAAGTGTAACTGTTCTAGAATTCAGAAAGCTCTTCAGGATCCCACAATGTATTATACTTATGATGTCAGTTACCTCCACCTCATAGACCTGGACACACCGGGAAAGAATAAAGAGCAGAATAGAAATAACTGTGTTGACTAAACCCCGCTCCAGTTCTAGGTGCCATGGGAACTGAGCTGCAGGCAGGCGCCGATTTGAACAGTGACACCCTGGAAATAACCTCCCTTCCGCGGGTAGGGCCTTGGCTTTCGTCGGCCTCCTGGGCCATGACAAGCCACAGCAAGATGTAGAGCCCGCCTTACCTCTCAGATTTAATTTTTCTATTGGTTCTCCTTGTTCGAGTTCCTTATTTTTAAAGTAGGCTATAGACGTGTCTTTAAAGACGAACCAATATTGTTTGAAAGCTTTTAACATTAGCTTCTTGGGCCTGCAAATGAAAGTATGGGAAGCATTGAAACAACCATCCAGAAATGTAGGAAACATCGCAAATTTCAAGCAGATCAAGATGCTCTTGCAAACAAAATATGCTTTATTTTTAAAAACAATTTGCAAATTGCCAAGTCATGTCTAAAAACTAGAAACGGGGTTTTGCTCTGAGATGTAGAGCTTAATGCAAAGCTCGCGTTAGACCGCCTGGGGCCACACTCTGGCTCTGTTACTCTCTGGACGTGTGACCCAGGGAAAGGCACTTCACCTGCCCGGTCCATGTGCACTGTCTGTGTGATGGGAAGAGCAATAGCTTCCCACTCACAGGGCTTTTGTGAGGATGGAGACAGATAATCTCTGTAAGGTGCTTATCACAGCACCTGGAACAACCAAAGTGCTAAATAAATAAATTATAAATTTATTATAAACATTATACTATGTATTATATATTGTAAATATATTATCAGTATATAATAATAATTATTATATGGGAGAAACATCCATGAGCCTGTGACATCTAAAATTTCCATACACCCCTTAGATCTGAAAAAACTGTCCATGTGAACAGCAAAGTTATCAGACATAAATATCAGATATCAAAGTGAGTGACCTTTTCTGTAGTTTCCTCTTGACCTTTAAGAGAAACCACCAGCAAATTCCCAGTGAGCCATGGGAAGCACCAAAATCCACAGCTCATCTATATTGTTATTAAAAAATATTTTTGGGAAGATCTCCAACAGTGATATTTTTGGGGGCCAGAAAACTCTGTTCTCTGGGCTCTCCAAGGTTGACAGGGCCCATGGCAGGACTCAGTTGTGTCACTGAAAACAGAAAAATGTGAGACCTATGGAGCAAGAAAGGGGGTACAAATAGGCAGAGAAAAGACACTATGGATTGTATGTGATTCGGTGGAACAGTCCTGGCTTTGGGGGTGGATCAGGGTATCTCATGGCAGAGAGGTGGAGTTCTGCATTCAAGAATGGGGCAAGAGAGGAAGCTTGGTGTTGATACCACTCATACATAATTTTGGGCAAGTCTTTTTAACACATCAGTACTCTTCTTTCCTTAGCTGAAACTGCTTAACACAAGGATAAGGGAGAAGATGTTCAGTAAAAGACAGTTGAAAGATAACAGGAACATATTACATACAAATTATAAAATAAAATTGAAAAACATTATACGAAGTTAACATTTCCAGGATTTAGAACCCCACTGCATTAAAATGTTGAGAGTTGTAGTTAATATACTTCTAAGGAATCTATTTAAAAAACTACTTATCTAAGAATCTCATTCTCCAACATTAACAGTCTTTTCAAAATAAAATCTAAAGAGCCTATAATGAAAAGTAGTAAGGTCTCAGTTTGGTCCCAGGCATCTGAATATTCCTATGCAGAATGGAATGGAACCCTGATTCTCCATTTAACTGGACTTTGAAAATATTAAAAAAATCTCAAATCCCCCTACTATCTCTTCCATTTTGTTTCCATTCGTCCCCAGAGCTAAGCTTATTGCTCCCACCCCACGTTCCAGAGGCTGGGCAGGCAGGGCAGGGGAAGGAGCAGAGAAAGCGGCTGGGTTGGGTAGGGAACGGTGCGCGCAAGAATGAGTCTCTCGAATCCTCATAAAGCTCCTAGTTTAAAGAGGGGTATGAACAAAACAAACAAATACAGTATGGTAAGTCATACAGCAAGGGTGCGGGAAGAGGTGAGTTACAGAGGGACACAGCATTTAAACAGAGAAGGAAGGACTGGGGGAAACTGGGAAGAAATTTCAGAAGGTGGCAACCGCACATGCAGAATGCAGAGGCGAGTCCGAGCTGGGCACCTTGTTGATAGGAGCTGGGTTGAGTATTTCTTGAACCCTGACCTCCTGCTGGGCACTGTGCTGAGCAATGGGGATGGGGGAGAGGAGTAGTTTCTGTGGCTCCAGCCTTTCCGTGAGGGGGAATGATACAGATGAGAACAGCAAGGTAGGCCGGGGCTGTGGTGGGACTTTGAATGTCCTGCTATGGAGTTGGACTTTATTCGAGAAGATGGTTCTCAAGCCCTGGTGCTCATCAGAATTGGAAGGGAGCTTGTCAGAGATATCCGAGCATGGCCCCAGGCCCCGAGGTGAAGATTCGCAGGTCCAGGTTAGGACCCAGACATCTGCATTTTACGTGAGCTTTCCTAAGGTGGTTCCCCATTCCCCAGAGTTTGAGAAACACTGGTATAGACCAGTAATCTCCAAACTAAAACTGGGCACAGCGCATCTTTAAAAATATCTTGAGTACCTATCCCTTAACACAGCGATTTTCAACCTTTTCATCTCATGGCACACGTAAACTAATTACTAAAATTCTGGGGCACATCAAAAAATATATTTATTCTGATGTGACAAAAAAATAGGTATAATTCTGATTCATTCACACCGGATGGCTATTGTTGTGTTGGCCATTGTCATTTTTTTATTTGACAACCTAAGGGAAAGGAGGTCAGTGCCCCTGACTAATTAGTCAGGTATTGTATGTTTTAAAAATTCTTGTGGCACACGGTTGAAAATCGCTGCCTTAACATATGTAGAATTGTTTGCGATATTTGTATATGTATTTATAACATATAATAAATTACATACATTATAAAATCTACACAAACATATACATTAAAAATAAATGAATATAAAAAATTCAGTTTGTTTTAAGAAGGGAGGTTCTTACTCAGTTACATAAATCCCAGTTGAGGAAGTACAGTGTGGCTGTGCTCACTGAATCACAACGCTCATATCTTAATGCCATCTACCTGTTTGGGAAGGTTTTTGTTGAAACAAAGCCACTGATTTCCATCTTCTCTAATGTCAATCACTCATGCATATCAATCAGAATATGTTGCCTTAAGTGCATTTAAACACACTGTAACTCTTAATCTGGATGATATTTAACAGAAAAATTCTGTTTCCGAGTTTTAAAGGTGTGCACATGTTATTGTTTTAATAGGCGGTATCATTATTGGCAATACTATGACAATGAAAACATTTCCAAATAACTGCTTTCAAATGTTCTCCTTAAGATGAGTGTGTTTATTATCTTGAAAGCATCTGGAGGCTTACTACTCATGGACACTTGTCATCACAGAAAGGTCCTAGATTAGGAAAACCTTTTTCGAAAAAACAAAAATGTGTAACTCTATTTCAGGTACTTTTCCACCTTATAACCGGTGAGCCTTAATGTGGGACCAAAAGATTTTCATGGTCACTCTCCTAGTGACCATGAATTGTAAATACTCTAAAGATTCTACGATATTTTAAGTCTTTTTTTTTTTTTTTTTTTTTTAATATTTTTATTGATTTCACAGAGAGGAAAGGAGAGGGAGAGAGAGAGAGAAACATCAATGATGAGAGAGTCATTGATCGAGCCCACAACTTGGGCATGTGCCCTGACTGGGAATCGAACCCTGATCGCCTGGATCCTAGGTCGACGCTCAACCTCTGAGCCACGCCCGGCCAGGCGATATTTTAAGAGTCTCGTATCTATAAAATGAATCTCACTGATAATCTCCTGCAGCACAATGTGTATGTCTGAATGGATGGAGCTTCTTTGCTACGTAACTTGCCTACTTGCCTACAGGAACTTGACCAATAATACAATGAATGAATTTTATGTGTGGCCCCTAAAACCCTGCTGGGGAGCCATTTTATTTATTCCAAAGTAGTCTCTCCTATGGTGGTTATACCTTCCAGTTGGGCATAAATCATTGTTTTTATTAAATATGTAACTTACTAGTAGGATTATATCTTGTCTGATTTATATTTAGGTGTTTGCAGAAAGCAGAATCTTGAAAAATTGGTTGGGCAGAAAATTCTAGATAGACTGTTATCTTCTCTTGGCACTTTCAAGATATTCCTAGCCAGTGAGAAATCTGCTGCCCACCTAACTGTTCTTCTTTGTAGAAAATCTGTCTTCTCTGTCTGATTTAAAAGACTTTCCCTTTCCAGTGGTTGGCTGTATCAAGACCAACATTTACATTGATTTTTTTTTTTTTTGGATCTGTGATTCTTGAATCTAAGGACTTTTGTCTTTAATAATTCTATAAAATTCTCATGCATCCACTTTTAAATGCTTGTTTCTCCCCATATTTTCTTCTGGAACTCGCAGGGGAGCTTCTGCATTCTATTTATATACTTCCCATTTCTACCTGAGTTCTCTCTTCAACTGTGTTTTTAAATTTGATGTTTAATGTACTCATTCAATTTTAAATCTCTATGACTATGTTTTTTCATTTCTAGAATTTCTATTTGGTTCCCCTTCAATATTGCCTGTTCTCCCTCATTACAATTTTTACCTTTAAATTTACTTAAGGATTCTCAACATACTCATTTTATGGTTTCTTCAGATTGTTCCATTACTTAAAATTATTGAAACTGCTAATCCTGCTGTTGGTTGAGTCTGTTTTTCCTTTATGGGGTGGTTCATTGACTCAAATGGTTAGTAAGTTTTATTGGAAGCTTTTTTTTTTTTTTTTAAAGAGGGTTATTGTTTTCTGTAGAAGGCCTATGCATGCCAGGTTGTGGATATTTCCCTCCACAGATTTTTAAAATTACATTTGCTAGGACTTCATAGATTTTTGTGGTCTTGATCCAGTTTCTGTTTTATTTTTCTAGGATTCTCTTGTCATATAAGACATTTAAATTTAGATCTACATCGTTGTGCGGCACAGACCTTGGCTCTGATTTCTTGAGAGAGACTTTTCATATCCCACACAGAACCCCACGCTGGAATGAACTTCCTTACTGCTTCCTTTGGTTGATGGGTGGTTTTTCTACTCCCTGTTAAACAGAGAAGGCAGCCCTTGCAAGTCTCCACCTTTAGGCAGGCCTTCAGTCCTGGCTCCCTGCTTCACATGAAGCACACCCCACCTTAAAGCTTCACCTCTGATTCCTGCATGGGCACAGAAATCCCAGCCCCAGGCCATGAGTACTGATGCCCATGGCCCAACTCCCTCTGTGCAGCTGAGGCTCCATTTGTAGAACTAGGTTCGTTCCCTCTTTATTTCCTGGAGTTGGGGTTTCTCAGTCTCACTTCAAGATTAACTTTGTATTTACAATTATTTTATTTTATTTTAATTTTATTCAGCATGCACATGTATTTATGGTCAACACTGGGATTTACACGAGATCAGATGCTATGTTGCTGCAATTGGATGTCCACTATTTATATAGTGGGTTTAATTAATCTTGTTTGGGGGGGTGGGGGGGGGAAGAGCCTTACTGTTAAAAAAACAAACACAAAACACATTCAAAGGGTTAGTTCAATGCTTTTGTACTGATAAGGAGGCCCAGGGAAATGAAGGGCCTATTCAAGGTCACGCGCCCACTAGGAACAGAGGCCCATTCTCCACTCTCCTTCCTCGCGTCTCTGTGCCTTTGCTTCCTCCCTCTTTTCCTTCCCCCTTCACTTCCTTCTTTCATGAACTACATTATATATTAAGTTCGGTGTCATGAGACCTTTGATGGATAAAGTGCCCACTGGCCAAACATGAGAACGATTTTGTGAGTGTGAACATATCACTCCCACTACAGTGATGTGGATGTGGGGCTTTCCTCCAGGAGGTCTTCCTCTTCATCTAAAATATCTACAGGAGGGAAATAGTCACCATGTGGTTTATGAAGGGCTGGGATTGCTCTGAACAGAGAAGAGGGCAACCTACTTTCTTTGTAGGACAATTATTAATAATTTATGAAGACGTATTTGTGGATTCAAATTACCACTGCTTTTCTGTAGCTCTGCCCATAACGATATGTATGGTTACAACTATTTATGCCAGAGATGAAATGAATGGCCCTGCTGTTTGAGACCAGACCCTAAGATCACATTTAAAAAAGAAAACAAACTTGTAGAAACCCGGTGACAAATATTGTAATCTTTGGACTCCTGTTTCTCACCTAACTGGTTCATTCTTTCCAAGTCTTTCTTTGTATCATTTACTATCAAAAGCAGCTTGTTTCTTTTCAAGCCAACTGAGCCAGTGAAGTGTTGGTTTGTTAAAAGTCAACAAACCATAAAGTGACAGACAACTGATAGGACTTCAAAGGGACCTTATCCTTTCATCCTTACAAACCTTGGCACCATCACAAACACGGTGGTTCTTTTTTTTCCATGAAATAAAAAACTTCTCTGCCTTTTCAACAGTTTCAGATTGACCTGAGGTGATAGGGGAGTTAATCAGAACTACTTTAACAGGCAAAGGTAGATAACTAAGGTTATTTCTCTATAAGCCCAGGATCCAGGTTCCAGTGACAACTGATTCTCAAACTGGGAAAGAACCTGGAAATGGTGTTCGAGTCCTGAGACTCCCAGATGGACTGTAACGGAAACTCCAGTCTGGCATACGTGTTCATTCTTGCTGACACTGGCCATGTTTACACCACCATTTATTGAGCATGTACTATGAGCCAGGCACTATGCTCAATGCTTCACATGTGTTATTTTATTTAATCTTCTCTCTTCTCAACAAACTCACGAGGAGGTATATCCTCATTTTATACATCAGGAAACTGAGGCTCAGAGACATAGGACAACACCCAAGGTCACCCTGCTAGCACGTGCTGTGGAGCCAGGAATGTCTGTCTGATGCCAAAGCTCATGCTCTCATCTTTGAACCATGAAGTTGCTTAATGGATGTTCAGTTTAAACTTCTGTACTCTATTCCCCTTAAGGGTGACTTACCTAAATAATTTGAGATTATCTGCAAGTTTAGGGATATCGGTAATGTCCTCCTAAGGAAAAACAGATAACATTCCATAAGCAGTAATCAGACACATGGTGCTGACACTCTATACCTGCATCGGTCAACACTCTAGCACTCACCACATGTAGCCATTTAAATTTGAATTAATTACAATTAAATAGAATGAAAAACTCAGTTCCTCAGTCACACTAGCCACATCTCCAGCAGTTGCCTTGGGGTGAGGGGGTGGGGGTGCGGAAGGGTTGGGAGTGGGACGGGGCACCTGGGGTGGGACACATGCAGGGGCTTCTGTGGTGGCTGGCAATTCTGTTTCTTGGTTTGGGTGGTGACTTGGGTAATGATTTAATACTAATTTGGTAGGCTGTACATTTTTGTTTTGTGGGGTTTTTTTCCACTTTTCTGTATGTGTCATATATCACAGAAATGAGGAAAAGAGATTAAAAATTTGACCAAGCACTCCCTGTACCATTCAAGTGAAACATCTGAATTAAAAACAATGACTTTTACAAAATTATTTTATAAATTGTACATCAGAGTGAGTAACTCTAGGTACATCTAGTTTACTAATTAAACTCTTGAAAGGTACCTGGTTCAAAGTTCACTCTACAGTGTAGGTTGGTGTTTGTTTTCAAACTGAAAAGCCTATTGTTTGACATCACAAAGCCTGGACATGAAAATATCCTTAGGGCGAGAGGAGGGACACTTTCATCTATTCTAAAGAGGAACACTTTCCTGCTGTATGTATTTACTGGTGGAAGTAGACAAAAAAGAACTCGTTTCATGGGGCGGTTGTCTCCCATAAATGTGAGAAAGGGTTCTAATTCTCTACAGAACCTTGGCATTGAGTTTATTTCAGGTATTTAGTTTTGCACGATACCAATTTCCTATCTTAAGGAATTTAATCATAAGCGGACATATTAAATGCATAAGAATACAGTGACTCATTTTTATCTATTTTTAAAAAATCTAATTACAATGGACCCACCTCTCTGAATCAATGTGATCAAACTACTCCCATGATTGAAGAAGTTAAACAAAAGCGTGGCACCCAACAAATGAATCAAGCAGGAGGGGCATTCCAATTATAAAGCTGACATTCAGCCACATTTCATGGGGAAGGGGCAAAAGATGATAAACATGTATTATTTCTTTATGTTTTACTGCAGTCAAAGGGTTCAGGAAGTTTTTATAATGTTCCAGAAAAAGGCCCTCATTGCTGTCAACCTTGCCCAGTGGGAAGGTGTGACTAGTAAGTAGGTAATAAGACCATTTACCTGAAAAGCCTTGCCTCTGTTCCCACAGCTGCCCCGTGCAATAGCCGGAGCCTTCCTTCTAGACTTCAGGAACCAATTCCCTGTCCTACGTAGTGACATGAAGTCCTCAGCAGTCTTTCTTTCCTACCATGCCAACTCATCCCAAAGAAGAAACCTGATGCAATAGTGTTGTCATTAGTGGTCATGAAAATATCTTACAGTCCCTTCCAGAGCTAACCTGGGAAAAGAGAGTCAGCTCTGGCTAGGCCTATGCTTGTCCAATGACCAGCGTGTTTTCTTTTCTCAAATTCAGACAAAATATTCTCTTGTTTCTAATAAAAAAAATGTCACCTACACTTGTCAGTCAGAACAGAGCCACAGTTCAGAGTTATCAGAAAAGTTCATACCAGAGTGTTGTCCGCTTTTCCACCTTCGAGGGTCACTTCCAAATTAGAAAGCGCGGCTTCCACTTCATCAACTTCAGACTCGCTGGTAAAGTCCTGGATGTCAGCCGACAACGACAGCTTGCTAATGTGATACTAGATAGAAACAGCATTTAGAAACGTTATCAGCACAGATGAGTCCATGGGCCAGTTCTTCTTTTTTGGAGACACTCCCCCATACTACCAAGCACCTCCTCCAAGGAGACCTCCCTCCTATGCAGAGAAAATGGCATTTTAATCTGAACTGTGCTGAGATCCACAGTTAGTCACGTTCAGACTCGGTTCTTCTCCATCGCTGGCTGAGTTCATAGTGGGAAAGAGAGAAAAACTGCAAGACTCATCCTGTACATAAGCAAGATACGCACATGTGGGTCTGAGGAGCATTTACAGTTTTAATTCACTCCCCTCATTTTCAGCACTTTCTTCAAAGGACGAACCAGTAGAATAAAATGAAACTGAAGCAGAACTAACTTGCTTTGTCTCCTCGCAGAAAAAAGGGCCCAACATTCCCCTACCTGCAGCGCCGCGAAGATCAACATTTCTTCCTCCGTGCAGTCGATGTCTTCTAGGACGATGGCCCACCTGGCCTGTTCATAGAGCTGGTTTATCCGGACAGCGTCGTACTGAGCAAGAAACAGGTATGTGTGTTTGGGGGGGCAGGGGTGTCTAGGGGGCACCGAGTATACATTTTACCACCACATCCCTTAGAAAAATAAACAGGTTAAAGGAAACACGGAGGGAGAGAAAGATAAGAGTGCCTACTGAGCTTTATCACGGGCCGATTAGCGTAGTTTTTCCTTTTGCAGGAACCTTATGCATACTAAGAAAAAAGGCGACAGGGAATGTAAACATCCAAAGAAAACCCAGAGCAGCAAAGAGCACTGCTCTCGGGTAGGTGGGAAGCGGGGCCTCTCAGACAGGGAGGCGGTGCAAATCCCAGTGCGGTGCTCAGCAGGCTCGAAAAATGTAGTAAGAACCTTAGGGGCATCTGTCCTTGTGCTGTGAACTTGGCCAGGTGACATGGAACACCTTGGGGGCAGCCCCAGAGCCCTCCCCAAACAAATCAAAACACAACCCCGTGAGAACATTCACGGCAGCATTATTCCTAATAGCCCAGACCTGGAACCGGGCCAGTGTCCCTCGACTATGGATAAACAAAACATGGTCCGTCCACACAAAGGGACACCACTCAGCAGCAAAAAGGAATCATCCAGTATGTAATCTTTTGCGTCTGGGCTCTTGCTTGCAAGTGTTTTCTGAGGTTTATGTGTGTTGTTGCTCATTAGTCTACTGGGTTGTTGGTCTTTTTATTATTGATATGTAGGAGCTCTTTATATATTAGAGGAAATTAGCTTTTTGTTTATGGGTTGCAAAGATTATTTTACTTTATTTATGGTTTTTTGCCAGGCAGAAAATTTTCATTTAAAAAAAGACTTTGGTTACAATAATTCAATATAACGGTTTCATTTTGTAATCCTATGTATTTTAGTTCATTAATTTGAAAACGTTATTCTCACATCCAGCAGTTTTGGGTTCTTAAGATGCTAGCTTAGATTTTGGCACATAGCAGTTGCTCAATAAATAAATGAATAATTAAACAGAAGTACAAGTTAGAATAGATACAATTGGGCCAACTTACTTATTTAGCAATTAGAAAATTCATGAGTATGTTTTACTTAGTTTCAGAAAAAAAATTTAAGGCATTTAAAAAAACATATAGCATAATATTGTAATAACTATGTATGGTCCCAGGTGGGTACTAGACTTATCAGGAGGATTGCTATGCAAATTATATAAATGTCTAACCATTATGTGGTACAACTGAAACTAATATAAAATAATATTGAATATCAACTGTAAGTGAAAAAAATAATATATAGCCTACAACAAGGTAGTGTAAATTGACTAGGAATTAAACAAAGGGAATGAGAGAAGTTGAGTCAGGAGTGAGGCTTCAAAAATGAAATCACAGAAAATGTACAAATTTGGTTCTAGCAGACAATGCAGAAAAAGGAAACCTGGGCAATTATATAATTCACAGTGCCCTTAAAGAAATAAAGACGATTATTTAAAAGAAGCAGTACAATAATTTCTCCTGAGGGTTTTCCCAAAGAAGAGCCCCCAATTGCTCTTTGCTGTGATTCACTGGAAGTCATGCACCCCAGACACAAGCTAGGTCCATGGGCGTGAAGCTGGAGCCAAAGACTGAGCAGGAGCCCCACAGGAGTGACAAAGGAGAAGGCTTATTATGAGAAAGACGCCCGCTAGGGAAGCAGTGGGAACCGAGATGGGCCTTTGAGGACCAGACCTAAAATCAGGACCGAGGAGAAGACTGCCATGAGGCCGTAACGCGGCTGTGGGTGAGAAAAGGGTCTGCACAGAAGGGGTGGCCTGAGCAAGCCCGTCGGACAAGCGCCCAGCACCAAGTACCTAGACGGCGCAACACCAAGCACAAGACTGGACGGAGCAATGCGATGAAACTGCCCTGGGACCTCAGAGAAGCCGTGGCCCGGTTTATACTCCCTGCATTTGGCCACTTATCTGCTGTCTCACAGTTGCACAAAAGGGCCACTCAGGGGCAGGGAGAGGACTCAGCTGTCCCAGTGAACTTCAGGTGGGAGGCGTGCACCTCAAATGGGACCTGGCGACTAGCTGGGTCTTTATTTACATAGATGATCCCTCCTTCTCATCACCAAGGACTGTCAGCACCACGGTGGGGAGTCTGCTGTGCGCCCTCAAGGGGTCCTGGTGTTTTCCTGAGAACCTGCTCTGATCCTGGGCCCGACGCCTTCCTTCCTGAGCACTAAGGACTCTGGCCCCGCGAGCAGCTCTCCTCTTGTTCCTTCATTCCTGTGAATGGAGGGGGCGGCATGCACCTTGCTGGGCACGAAGACCCCGAGAGACTCCCAGTCACTCGGGGGCAGCTGACCGTGCTCGCTAGGACCCAAAAGATGAAAGTCAGCGCGCAGAATACATTTACTGGTCTAACTCTGCCAAGCTAAACCGAAGATTATATAAATTAATCCTAACGCTGGTAACTAAATCACTCAATTTTACACTTCCATGGATTCACATTTTCAAAAAAGGGAGAGAAAATAAAGAAAGAGTATCTTACTTTGGGATTCAAGTCAAAGAAAGTGTAGTATTTAAATCGTAGCAGCAGCTGCTCATCTTCCTGGATGCCCTGTTCCATGAGGGAGCGTGAGGAGTCCAGCCACCTAGAAAACAAGGGGATGAGTTAGAAAAGTCTATCAGTTTTGTACATATATATTACAGTAGCAGATATGCTTGCATGCTATATACAGTATGTGCATCATGTAATATATACGTTACATATGTGTTTATATTATGTACACACATCTCCTTGAACAAAGTCTGAGTAAGTAACATGACCCAAAACCAGTAAGGGAGAGGACTTGAGGATAGCTTCCATCTATATTTTATCTTATGGCCTTCTCAGTACTATATGTGTGTGTGTGAATTTTTTCTCATTGACACTTTAAAGTAACCCAGTGAAGCAGCCAGAGCAGTTTGTATTTTCTCAGTTTTATAGATGAATAAACTGTCTCAGTGACATCAAGTGATGTGCTTAAGGTCACGTGCCTTGTGGTGGAGCCAGAATGAGCATCTATTCTTAGTGAGTGCCCGCACGGCCTCTCCTCCACACCGGGTGGTCCAACCCAGAGCTGGCTCTATCTCACTGTCTAGAACTTTCTGTAATTACAACAATATTCTATATGGCCCTGTCCAATAGAGTAGCCACTAGCCACATGTGGCTAGTACCAGGTTTTAATTTTAATTAAATTCAAATTTAGATATAAATATCTGCACATGGCTAGTTGCTCCTATACTGGATAGTATAGTCCTAGGATTGGAAAAAAAAAACACAAAACAGGTAATGGTGAGAGGTGGAGGGGTGGAGATTAAAAGTTAACAACAAAACCAGATAGGCGTGAAAGTCATCCAGTACCACTGAATGAAAATGGCTTGAATTTCTGCTATATTAGCCCCTAAGAGGCAATTTCCATCCTACAGGGCTTGACAGTCCAGTGGGGGAGACCAAGCCTCCTAATAAAGGGACAAAGTGACACTGGAACAAGTGGAGTATGAGGACAGAACTATGGAGAAGTGACTGGTCTTGCTTGAATGGTGACATCTGTGAAGGAGGGAGTCTGTGGCTGGGCCTTAAAGGACAAGCAGGGACTGACCTGTAGAGCAGGAGGAGAGGAGAAGGGTCCTGGGGCAGTGACAGAAAGAGTCCATGTGCACCATGGGGGATGGGTACAAGGACGCAGAAGAACAGAGCCAGCTGCCGGCACCGGGTATCACAGGGAGTGCGATGCTGTCTACAAATCTGACTTTATTTGGCATACGGGGAGTGAAAGGAACTAGTGGTTTAATAAATAGTTTGAGCGTATTTTTGGAGCCCACTTGAAGCGAAGCAGAAGGAATCGCTCATCAGAACGTCGGAAGAGAGAATGTTAACAAGGCCTTGCGGGCGGGTGGCCACCTTGGGTTTCCGTCTGACTTTTGGGGACCAACCGACTTATAAACTGCTTGACATCCCATAAAGTACACTTTGCACATATGTAGGGGTGAAGAATTAGCATTCACATATGGTAAACCGCTGGGCTACCCAGACACAGAAAGGTTGTCACACTTTGTACGTATTGAAGTGACCAAAGGTCGCATTTTTTCTCTTTTGGTGCTAAAATCAGTACTGACTTTCGCTAACCGGGTGCGACCCCCAGGCACCCTGCCTTAGACATTCAGCACCCTCCCCACCTCTGCGGCGTCTCCCTCACCGTATCAGCATCAGCCCACGAGAAGCAGCGGGGCCGTGTCCTTACCCTGCGTTAAGCTTGGCTTTATCGACCAGCGACCGGGCCTGGTACATGTCAGCCAGCGCCTCGGGTGACTGCGGGGGTTGGCTGAAGGCGAGGATGCTGCAGTTTTGTTCGGTCAGAGGGCTGTCACTGAACCAAGTCATGGTGGACGACACTGGTGTGCCGTTGACGGGGTCGTACGTGGGCGTCATGGTTTTACTGTACAAGCCAGGACTTACTGGAAGGCAAAGGGGAGCCCACACGAGGGTATGAGATTCAGGGAGCAGGAATCTTTGGAAAAGTAAGTAGGAAGACTGCTGACACTAAAACGGGTTTTGAATTTAAATATTTGTAGCATTTAAAAAATAATCAGATGATGCCTGGCCAGTATGGCTCAGCGGTTGAGCATCGACCGAGGATCCAGGAGATGGAGGTTTGATTCCCGGTCAGGGCACATGCCCAGGTTGCCTGCTAGATCCCTAGTCGGGGGCGAGCAGGAGGCAGCCGATCAATGACCTTCATCATTGATGTTTCTGTCTCTTTCTCTCTCTCCCTTCCTCTCTCTGAAATCAATAAAGACATACTTAAAAAAAAAATCAAACAAGTCATGACTGATGGGGGAGAAGTTATATACAGGTAAAGCTCTTGCCCGAATATTTAGCTATGAAAAATGTGGAAACTGGCCCAGTTGGCGTGGCTCAGAGGCTGAGCATCAGTCTATGATCCAGGAGATTGCAGTTCGATTCCCGGTCCGGGCACATGCCCGGGCTGCAAGCAGGATCCGCTAGTCGGGGGCGTGCAGGAGGCAGCTGATCAATGACTCTCTCATCATTGGTGTTTCTATCTCTCTCTCTATCCCTCTCCCTTCCTCTCTCTGAAATCAATAAAGATATATTTAAAAAAAAACACCCAAAACGTGGAAACTGATAGGCTGTAAGAGCTTCCACAGTCAATCCAGACAGATGTTGGAGACTATCTCCTTCTCAACAATTCAAAATTCCTCTGTTCTAGCAGCGAGTTTTTACAATAGTAGAGAACCGGAGGTCTCACAGAATGCACATACAGGCTGTATTTTGGGCAAATTCCTTAAAGAAATAGCAGTACTTGCCAATTTTAAGAACCCAGCTAATTGATGGTTTATATATCATCTGGCTATAATTTGCATTGGAAAAATGCAAATAATTCCCTTTCTTCTTTGCACTGGAAACTACTATACACCTCAGGTGTTAGAAAACTCTCAGGTGTTGCAGGCAAGTTAGCTTTTTATATTTTTATATAAAAGGAAAATCATTTTTACCTGTTCTCCTGTTACATGTCTAGTGGTGCAAAATTTAAATGGAATTCATACAAGAGTCACATGAAGATAGAACCAGGAAAACAGAAGTATATTTGAGGGATCCAAATAATGTGTTTTCCTCCTCAAACTCACAGCCAGTTCTACTAAGGTTTTTAATTCATCAGAAACGCAATACATGCAATTAAAATAATGAGCTATAAAACACAGCTTGTCAAAAAAATTCTGTTTGTTCCAAAACTAGTTGTGTATTCTTTCTTCACCACAGGACTCCTGCAAGGTTAGTCTTTGTTTGGGGGACAGAGGAGGGAGGGAGAAGAGAAAGACAGAGCAGAGGGGAGGACAATGCCTGGGGTTTAGAAATTTAAGAAACTCTTGGCTTTAAGAATGAAGTAAAACAACAAAGTACCTGTCTGGAATCTTACCTGGTGGCCCCGAGATTGTCGGAGAGCTCTCCAGGTTCAAGACGTCCTCAATTATGGGCTCCCTGTTAGTCTTGTCTTTTTTCTTCTTCTTTTTAAAACAGTCACCAGAAGGCTTTAACAAGGAAAGTTCTTCTGATCTTCTAATATCTAACAAATAAATGTAAAAAAGAAGATCAAAAAGTACAGAGAAAATTCCTTCTAAGACTCAGAGTCACGCTGGGCATTTAAAAATCATTTCTCAGAAAGTTGCTGAGAAGGAAATGGAACTAAACTGTACCCCTTTTTGAAGAGGAATGGAGACCCCCCCCCCGTGGGGACATGTGTGGGACACATAGTGGAAGGAGATTCAGTCTAGTAAAATTTCTAGTTTTTCAGTTTGTTGTGAAAATCTTCCAAATGTATCCGAAGCAAAGGCAATAGTGTAATGGCCCCTCCACGGGCCCATCACCACCAACCACGACCCGAATTCTGCTATTCTTGTGTCACCTACTTACTACGGATTCCCCTCTCCTTTCTTTCCCCGCTTCCTTCTTTCCCCCTCCTGCTCCCCCCCCCCCCTTTTTAGCTTTTTAAACATCAGCCAAGGACCCCACCTGTTTTCTTTATGGACCACAGATCCTGAGAGCCCTTTTCTTACGTGATGCCCAGCAGCTAATTTCATCCCTGTGGCAGACATTGGCAGCCTGCCCACCTCTTCTTGGCCCTCACCAACTCAGGGCACTCTGACTCAGCTTCCAGTGGCAGCTAGGACATGTGTCTCTGCCTGAGGGCTTGCTCTGAACGCCGGATGCCGCACTGCCCAGATACAGATGCAACAGGCCACACGAGTTCAGAGAGTGAATGCTCTCCAAGAGCGGCCCTCAGTGACTGATGAGTGGTGTATTAACCCCAAGCTCCCTTGCCCTTGGGTGGCATGGCCCTGAGGCATGTCTGCGGTGTCTCCCAGAGGTCCCAAGGAGGCCACAGTGTGACCTGATTGGTGACAATCTCTTATTGGTGGCACCTTCTCTGCCCAGACTCACGTCCCCATTCTTAATCAGTGTTTCCTGGCATTACCTCCCAAATAAAAAGATATTTGTACTTGAACCTTTATCTCAGGGTCTGCTTTGGAAGTCCCACAGAAAAGAAATGGCTTGGGTGAAGCTGTCCTTAGTGGCTGTTAAACTCATGGGACACCATCTCATAAGAATCAGTTTCAATCCATAATTAGGTATGCTTTTCTGCTTAAACTCCACAAAGGATTTTTGTGCATAGGGCTATGTATTAATTGGAGCCAAATGTTAGCGAAGTAATTAAGTCATTACCCCACCATCCTCTCAAAACCAATAAAGACGCATTGGCTCTATGGCGATAAAGATTTAATGGAACTCTTTTTTGGTTTGTCTTAAATATAATGATGATTTGCCATGGCTTAGAGAAATGAGTTTGGGGGGATCGTAATGGGTTTGTTCCTTCTGTGTATAAATCTCTTTGAAATAGTTTTGAGCTTTGGGGGAATGAATCTGAAGTATCTCAATAATGTCCCATTTGGTTTAATCTCACCTAAATGGCTCAAGTGCCCAGACCTGGGCTTGAAAAGTGCGCGTCCTAATAAGGGCAGTGCTCCGTGAAGCCAACCACGCGAGGCAGGCAGAGCGCGCCCAGCGTTTTCCTGCCCTCTGCCAAGAGTCCAAAGGGCACGGGCCCCTCCGGGGAACTCACTCAGGGTTCTGCAGATGTCACTGACAGCTCTGAACACCACGGCCGAGAAGCTGACTCGCAGCCTCACAGTCTTCACGTTGGGCAGGCGGAGGCGGAGCATTTTATGCTGAGGGGTGAAGACAAGCTTTGCGTCGGCCTGCACTCCACATTTGTCCAGGGTCCAGTGCGTTTTCAGAAGCCAGCAACGCTTCTGTTCCCACCAGAGGGCAAAGTCTGACCAATCTTGGGCTATGTCTAAAAAAAATAGAAACACAGTGAAGTAAAAACAAGAGGATGGCACTCCAGTCAATTCCATCAGGCGCAGAAACGAAAACAAACCACTGCTCTCCAGGGCCCCACCTGCTCTTACAACCCAAGGCTCAGTGATTGTTGGCCTTGGTGGGACAGGTAGAAAACAGGCTGAACCTCACCATCTGATATTTAAATGCTGTGGAAGCAACAGAAACATACAAATTTGGTTCATGTTGAAATGCTCAAGTTCTCTTACTTTAACCTCTTGGTGCCATGGGCCTTTCTGCGAAGACCAGGAGCACTTGGCTTTAATCAAGATTATTTCTCTACTAGCAATGTACCCCAGTTTCCAAAGTGTCTACGCTGAAACCAGAGCCGGGTATTTTCTCTGAGTGTCAGCACCCGCATGGAGACCTCCCCCGCCTTCAAGGTGGGCATCCAAGTGGAATTCTTTTTCTTCATCAGTGCTGGAGTCAGCAATCTTTTATTTTGCTAAATTAAGAGCCACCAGTGTTTTTTTATTTACTTAAAAAAAAAAGGTTTCTATTCCTCTTTTTAATGTAGAAAGCCTTTTTTTTTTTTTTGCAATGCTGTTAGTAGTAGAAGTATAAATGCTATAACTATTTTAGAAACTCTTATTATTCAACAATTCCTCTCCTCTGACCTACATCCCCAACAGAAATGCCTATACATACTCACCAAAGACGTGTACTATACAGCAGCCCTGTCTGTAATAGCCCCCAAATGGAGTCACCCCCAAATGTCCATCAACGGGTAAAGGGATAAACTGTGGCATAATCATACAACCAAGTACGAGAACACACGAACCAAAACTATATGCAACAATGCGGATAAACCTCACAGACACAATGTTGAGCTAAAGAAAGCAGATGCATAAGAGTCTATTTTGTTTAATTTCACTTATAAACAGTTCAAAAACAAGTACAATTATTGCTGTGGTGTTAGAATTCAGGACAGAGGTTACCCTTGGTGGGGCAGTGACGGGGAGGGGTCAGGTGTGGGACTGGGGTGGGGGAACAAGTAATGTTTTGTTTCTTGATCTGGGGTTGGCAACAGGACTGAGAATTCATTGAACTACACACATATGGCAAGTACACTTTTCTGTATGTATAGTAGACTTCAGTGAAGACTTGCTTCAAAAAAAGCTTTCTTTCACTAGTGTAAATGAATGGCCGCCAGCATCCACGGCCTTAGAAGATAAAAATAAAAACAAAGCAAATAGAACATTATTAAATTCTAGGTTGACTGGGCTGGCTCCCGTTGTAAAACTCTGACCCCGAAGATCTCACTTTCTCTGTTTAAAAAGGGAGAGCAAATGGTGCATGGGTGTTAAAAAACGCATTAGTACCAAGCTGGCTTTGTCACTGGGCCATCAGGCATTAATGGAGAACTGACACAGTAGTCTAACACCTTAGAAATAGTCTAAGTCACCCTAGATGTCACCAGTGGGACGGGCCCATTCTTGTGGAAATACGGCATTATACCTCCTAGGAAGCTTTAGTTTGTCACCCATGACTCAAGTTTTTACAAGGGTTGTTGGTGGGGGCGTTGAGACTCTTGCAGGGCCTCCCATTTCTCTTCTTCTTGGGAGATGAGCCATGATAAGATAAATTATCAGAAAAACTTAGGTGATGAGACAACTTAGATTAGTGGTGATGCAATAGAGAGGGTTTCAAATACAGAGACACCGTAACAAAATAGAAACTTACTGATCTTTTCTACTAACTTGAGCATCACTCCGCCAATGTGCAGGTCTCCGGACACTCTCAGTGTGACATCTTTCTGCTTCTCGTTTGGATGGTCCACTTGGACCACGAGATCCCAAGAAGCAGGTGCAAACTCACTGGACGAGAGCATCGTGGCAAAGGCAGGTGTCCGCTGCACAAAGAAGCAGACATAGGTCAGTACATGAGAAGGAGGCCCTACGGAGCAAAACTTTTCAAAAAAATTTTTAAAACTTTAGGCTCTTCCTGAAAAAATCTGCAGGGTTCTCAGTGCCTCAGACATTAAATTTAGCATCTTAATTAAATTTAATTTAATTTTTTAAAGTATATCTTTATTGATTTCAGAGAGAGGAAGGGAGAGAGAGAGAAACATCAATGATGAGGGAGAGTCATTGATTGGCTGCCTCCTGCACGTCCCCTGCTGGGGATCGAGCCCACAACCCGGGCATGTGCCCTGACCAGGAATCGAACCGCAACCTCCTGGATCCTAGGTCGATGCTCAACCGCTGAGCCACGCCTGGCCAGGCTAGGATCTTAATTTTAAAGGAAAAAAATCTGAACTATTCTAGCAATAAGCAACAAATTGTGGCAGTCCTTGATGATCAACCGCTGAGCCACGCCTGGCTGGGCTATAAGGCCTATTTTTAAAAAAAACATTGGTGCACTCAAATTCCTAAGAAAGGGCTGGTGGAACTGAAAGTGCCCACGAATCCCCAGAGGATGTTATTAACATGCAGGTTCTAGTCACCAGGTCTCAGTGGAGGTGGAGACCCTGCATTCATAACAAGCTCCAGGAGATGCTAGTCTCTGGCTCACACTTTTGAGTTAAAACAGCCCAGGGAAACATTAGCTCCAGGGCTCAGTTCCCCCTTCCCCATCCCCTACCCAAACCGAGATCAAGCCAGGGACTATAGTGACATCTGAGGATCACTATTTTTAATAAAAAGCAATAATTAATCCACCAGGATCATACCAGTTGTGTGCATTTGGAACTGTTCATAACTGTAAGCCTCAGAATACCTCAAAGTACACAAAACAGATAAACATGCAGATCTCAGCAGGCATAGGACAGACTTTGCCTCCGTCCATTCAAAAGTTGAAGCAGCTCCTAATGTATTTATGACCAGAAGGACACCAGTGACATAGTGCTTGTTCCTCCCCATGCACATAGGTGCACACGGAGACCCCTTGCTCGGGCAGTGGCCATGGGTATATTGAGCCTAACTACCCGCTTGTCATTACCAGCCTCAAGTATTGTTTATTATGTGCTCACTGGGTGGTGTACTCTGTTTTAACTACTATGGCGCTGTCCCCGTTCTATCAGCAATCCCAGCTAGAATGGGGAAACTCGGGCTCAGCCTAGGCAACCTGCCGGAAAGCGCACAGCAAGTTAGATGGTAGAGCACAGACAGAAATCTAGGCCTTTCTAACTTGAAACTCCTGACACCACACCAGGACACATCCTGGATGCTGCTGCAACGCCGATATGAAATAAAACTCATGAGCTAAACTCCGGTAGCCTTTACGAGGCATTTCTACTAACGTAAATCTTTCCCAGTGAGGAGACAGCAAAGATTTTGCCTTCCCGGTCAAACTCATAACACGGGCGTTGAGCTGTTTGACTTTAACCTCTTTCCAATTTATAAAATGCTATTATATGAGGTTTAGTTATTTGAAAACGTTTTGTATACAAAATAACCTGTCTTTTAAGGTGAGTCCTTACTGCTTGTTTCATGAGCAATCAGACATAAGGTCTTTTCTTTTCCTAACCTGGGCAATCAAAACACTTCTCATTTAGGCAACAGCTGGTGATTCCCTCACAACAAATCCAGGCTAAAATTAGACAATCTGGTTTCCCCACATTCCTACCCTATCTTTCTGCGCCTTCATTTTTTACTGAATTTCTCATCTGCAGCAAGCTGCTGCTTGTTGAGCAGAGCAGCGAGCTTCAAGGGCGAAAGGGCATCTTAGAGACCAGGACAAGCAGCAGTCACCAGCAGAAAGGCCAGCCCAGCTGCCCACCTCCTCCTGCCCTTTATTAAAAAATGCAAGAACCCAAGTGAGACGAGAGACAGGGAGACGGAGAGGCAGGAAAAAAGGCAGGAAGGCAGGCAGAAAACGAGGCAGAAAGGATGGCAGATGACAGATCGATGATAGATCGATTAGACAGATGGATAGATGATAGATAGACAGATATGGGAAATGGCTATCGATATGGAAATGGCCTCCACGCTGCCCCTGGAAGATCAGAGAGTGCGCCTGGAAGGCCTGTCTTCCGTCAGCTCGGCAGGTCGGCCGGGAGGTGGGTGGGTGGGTGGACACCTGCCCCTCACCCCCACGCAGGCAGCACAGCGGCTGGACAGTTTGTTTTGCGCGGCCCGACGCGCAGGGCTGGAGACGGCTGTCCTAAGCCGAGTGCATTGTTTTTAATTCAACAGCCCCTTCAGGGCGAGCGGCTACAGAAGGGAAGGGCGCGGGCCTCAGGAGCCGGCGCTGCCCACCGGAGCCCCCTCCCTGCCGGCCCCCGCGCCCTCCAGCCCCGGCCCTTGGCACCCACCTTCTTCTGCGCGCCGCCGGCTGCAGCCTCGCAGAGCCGCACGTGGAGGCCGCGCCCCTAGAGGCCGGGACCGAGGCCCCCGGGCCGACTCGGGGCGGGTTCTGGGGGCGCACGGCGGCCGGCGAGGGTGGCGCGCGGACGCGGGCCCAGGACGCCGGGACCTCCGGCCGAGGCGCGGCGAGCCGGGCGCACCGTCCCGCCTCCGCCCCGCGCCCCCGGAGGCGCGGCCCCCCGCGCGGGCGGCAGGCGAGGGCACGCTCGGCGCCGGGCCTGTCGGGTCCCGCCCGGGGAGGGCGGCGCGCCCCGCAGCCTTTCCGAGGGCAAAGGGTGGTCCGACGGCGGCCGCGCGGCGCGAGGGCGCAGGGAACCCGGGCGCGCTTCCTCCGCGCTCCGCTCTGCGACCGCGCTTCCCGCCCCCCCAGGCCGCCTTCAGTGTTCTCGGCGCCCCAGAACCTCTCCGGACGAGCCCAGTGATTCAGGTCCCGCTTCCTCCCCCTGCCCTCCAGGTACATCCATCAGCCCCACCCCGGGGAACGCCCAGGCCCCGAGACTCCCAGCTCCAGGCTCGGACACCCCACTTTAAAGCGCCTGGAGGAACCTGTGATCACCAGGTGGAAGAACCGAAAGCGGTTCATCGCTGAGTAAGAGGGTGATGTAACCCCCCACCCCCGCCCCGAGGCGGGCGAGGCGCCCGGAGGACGCACCGCCGACGACCCCGGCACCCGAGGGCGCGCCTCCCGCCGAAGTCTGGGGTGGCTCACCTCGCGCTCACCACCGCCCGCCGCACCTTCCCGTCGCCTTCGCTTCCAGAGACGGCGGGGAGGGTGGGTGACGCGGGGGCGTTGACACAGCCTCTCCCAGCCGCCTCCGTCCGTCTTACACACATTGGTTGAGCGTTGTTTGGGTGCCAGGCCTGGAGCTGGGCTCAGAGGAGACGCTGGGCACAAACAGCCTGAAGTTACAGCTCCCCCTCCGCACAGTGGGTGCAGGACGGACGCCCCGCCTCGCCCCCGGCCAGCTTCGTGCAGTACAGTGCAGGCTTTTAGCGATTTGCATCAAGTACAGAGAGCCTGCGATAACCTAAATACGAACTTAAAATGTTAGGACGTTTAGAACTGGAATCCTTGTTTTTGCTTGTGCCTCATCATATTTAACCAGGATGGTGGTTTTGGAAGTATTTTAAATTTAATTTTACCAGGTCATTTGAACAACGGTTCAGCGAATATGGGGTGTTATAATTAAAACATAATTAAAAACTTGAGCCCTGCCGGTGTTGGCTCAGTGGTTGAGCCTCCGCCCATGGACCAGTCATGGTGATCACAGTTTGATTCCTGGTCAGGGCACCTGCCTGGGTTTCAGGCTCCATCCCATTAGGGGGCATGCAGGAGGCAGTCGATCAATAATTCTTTCTCATCATTGAGGTTTCTGTCTCTTCCTCTCCCTTCCCCTCTGAAATCAATAAAGACATATTAAAAATAATAACTAGAAACTGAATTTCCTAAGTTGGTAGAATTTGTCAACTCTAGGAACGGGGTCAGTTGTCATCTACATGCTCAACCCCGACTGAACAAATATGCTCTTATCTTGAGCATAAAGAGTCTGAAGGTTTGCTTTCTGGAGACTGCTCATGGCTGAATGGAACATAGACTGTCTCCAAGACCTGTGTGTGGTCTTGCAGTAGTAATGGCTTCATTTACACCAAATTGGTTTCTCATTTTAGTTGAAAATATCTGGATCATGCTAAAGGATTTAACTAGTTTTAAGCTTTTGCTTGGCCTAGGTTTTTAAAGAGCTTTTAATTGAAATATATTTACTATATTATATATATTTACTATATATTATATATTTATTACATATAATTATATATATCGATTTATGAAAGAGCACAAATAATGAAAATTCACCAGGTGATGAATTTTCACAAACTGTATATTGAATGTCGAGATCAAGAAACAGGACATTACCAGTCCCCAGAAGTCCCCTAGTCCCCCCTTCCAGTGACTGCCATCCCCCACCAAGATTAACCATAATCTTGACTTCTAACTTCCTAGAAGGTTTTGCCAATCTTTGTGCCATAGATGAATGGAATCCGACAATATGTACTATTTTGTGTCTGGTTTCTTTTGTTCAATGTTATGTTTTTGCGTTTCACCTGTATTGTGTGTCTTTGGCTTTTTTTTTTTTAAAAAAACTTCCTACCTGTGAAATAAGCGCAATCCACCCATTTCCTAAGGCCCTGGGTTAAAAGGGGCTTAAAAAGTGTATTCTGGACTTCAAAATATCATACATATATAAACAAGCAATATCACCCTTTCTTCCTTTTCAAAAACAAGTGGAATCAACACTTTGAGTCAGTTATTCAATCTACACATATAAATCAAGCAATGAATTAGCTTATTTATTCATTCAGCTATTGTGTTCCTGTGAAACAGACACCCGAATATTTTCTGAAAATATTCAGATTAACTAGCAGGCTTTTCAGATCATAACCCTGATGCTGAGGAATTCAGAAGAGGGGCGTCTGCTTCTTTCTGCCAGGTGTGCAGAGTGGTGGGGCAAAAGGCTTCAGAAAGGAGGCGATTTTTGAGATGGAATTTGAAGCATTGGCTAAGAACCTGATAGTTGCCTGTGACAACCTGTTGTCTCTAGGAAACTGTTTTAAGGTCTTTTTTAGTTAGCAGATAGTTATTGTGCTTCAGTTAACAGGGGCGGAGGGGCAAGAGGAGCTATATCTCTAGATATGTTCGAAGTTTTGCATGTTTAATGTGCAAATATTAGAACAATAACCACTGTTAGATACCCATATACAGTATCCTTAAAAGGTAAGTTAGTCTTGTCCAATGTTATGTTATCACATGGGGTGTGCGTAGGTTGGGCTGGGCGAGAAATGTGGCCGTGTTCTGTATTTGCTGAGCAGAAAGGGGAAATAGACTAGTCGAGGGCCTTTGAAAGCCCTGGTTACCTGAACTTGTTAAACACAGCGACTTTCTTCCTCTAGCACCTTCCCGTTTCCACTAGACGAGCCCCCAGAACTTAAAAAATTCTGTACTAAAGAGAATGAAAAAGCTGCTGGGAGGAGAAAAGAGTTTTTTTCCTTGATTGATTTTTTGACAAAGCAGTGTGTTATCCCATGTAAGTTTAAAATCAGGTATTCAGCTTAAAAACATGCTAAAAGTCTGACAACTAAGAAAGGGCAACGTTCGTGTTTGTGGAGAACTTGTGTTCAGTGCGGAGAAGCAGAATGTGCCTGTTAGAGCTGCACCCTCCCTCCCAGCTGGGTGGAAAACAAGCACTTTCCCTGCCCAGGCAAGTTCCCTAATTTCCTGCCTGTCCGGGTGGGGCGGGCGGGTCCTGATGTATCTACTGCGCTAGATGCAGAGGGTGAGGGAGCGCAGAGTAAGAAGGCCCTGCTGGGGGCCCGGGCGCTGGGTCACCACTGAGGATGAGAGGAGCGAGGATGGTCTCTCCCTCCCTCTCTTTCCTCTCCTTCCCTCCTCCGCCTTCATCTCAATCAAAGGGCGCAAAGGATTATACCTGAGATAGGATACACACTGATCATTAAGTCTTCTACCTCTGCTGATTATAGTTTCCTTCCTCGGAGAAAACTGTTCTCGGTTTCCTCTGGAGCCTTCCAGAGATAGTTTTTGCATATAGGCTAACCATTTTGATTTTTATGCAGGTGATAGTATTCGGTAGATCTTGTTCTGTAGTTTGCTTTTCTCACTTTAAAATATCTTGGTGACTGTAGTGGATATCAGTCCCATTCATGGCTGCCTACCATCCTTGGAAAGTCCTCTGTGGAAATCCATATGTTATTATACCAATTTATACATCAGAACTCAAATTCTTAGATCTCTTATAGCTAGGACACAGGCCTACCTCCTAGACTTTGCTGTTCAGACACACTCAGGCATGACTTTAATTTGGAAGTGAGTGAGATGTGGAGACAGGATGTACTTGGAATTTCTATCCATTAATCATAGGCAAGAATCACTGATGGATTTTAAAACGAGTGAGTAAATACGTGATGAAAAACAGGATATTTGTAGTCTCAAAGTAGCTCCCTGCAGAGTATTTGTCAATTATACAGGGAAAGATAGTAACATTAGGGTGGATAAAAATGCAGATATCACCTTAACCAAGTGATCAAAATGAACATCATCCGTAATAATGCATGTTGACCTCACACACCTCCTGATAATGATGCACTGAGAAGGCAATAGCATCACTTCCATGCTGTTCCTGCCCAAATTGTATACCCTCAATTTAATCACAAGAAAATGTCAAGGCCTGGCTGGGTAGCTCATTTGGTTAGAGTATCATCCCCATATGCCAAGGTTGCAGGTTCAACCCCTGGTCAGGGCACATACAAGAATCAACCAAGGAATGCATAAATAAGTAGAACAAGTTGATGTCTCTGTCTCTGTCTCTGTCTCTGTCTCTGTCTCTGTCTCTGTCTCTGTCTCTGTCTCTGTCTCTCCC
This sequence comes from Miniopterus schreibersii, assembly GCF_964146895.1. Lineage (NCBI taxonomy): Eukaryota > Metazoa > Chordata > Mammalia > Chiroptera > Miniopteridae > Miniopterus > Miniopterus schreibersii. The sequence goes on from NC_138110.1 coordinate 66,265,671, forward strand.
TCTGTCTTTCTCTCTTTCTCTCCTTCTAACCCAGGTTGGTAGGAAGAAAGAACATGTCACAGTGAGCTCTTCTAAACCCCAATGTAGGTTAGGGTACCCTGAGAAACATTGGAATAATTTCTCTGCTACCTTCTAGTAATAAATGCTCAAAAAACACTAGTGATTTGGTAAACACTGTTATTACAGTAGCAGGTATGATTTTGAAAAATCCAAAATGCTGAGAGTGAGAATGGTTATATTCCTTTATTTTTCTAAATCTAACTTAGTCTTGATTTTTGATAAACATGGTTGACTGTTAACTCATATTTATTTCTTCTCTCTGTGTCCCTGATAAAAATAGTAATATAAGAATAAGAGAGTATAAACCTACAATGAGAAAGGTAACAGGAGAAAGGCCATTAGCCAATAAGAGATTTTAAGAATTTTCTAGAAGCTAGAAAATTGAACAAGACATGGCCAGTAATGAAGCAGGGCAATGAAATTCATAGTCTGGGAGTACATGAAAATAGGGATGTAACTGAGGCTTTCCAGAATATTCTTAGGGAAACTCAGGCCTTGAAAATACCAGGTAAGACAGACAGTGGAAATGAGATGTGTTGTCAAAAACAAGGGAAGGAATAGGGAGTTTCTATACAGAACACAATCCCCCCACTATCACATTTAGGGTGAATCTGTGGCTACCAGCTCTCCACTGAGCTTGCTAAAACCCAGAGGGCTCTACTCTAGAAGTTAAATGTCTCCTTTGAAAAGGCAGCTTTTATACAAAGGCCAACCCCCCACCCAGTTACCCCAACGCAAAGCTTACCAGTGAAACCTTGGACACTGAGCTCCCAAACAGATCAAAAAAAGAGCAGCTCCTCATTGTCAGACATTTGAAGAAATCCTCCACTGTGTGAGAGACAAAAATTTTATTTAATTTTTTCCAGTTTTATTGAGATATAATTGACATGACAAAATTTAATATAGAATAAAATGAGTTAAAAGATAAGAAACCTCTCCCGGCTGGGAGTGACTCAGCGGTTGAGCATTTACCTAGGATCCAGGAGATCGGGGTTCAATTCCCGGTCAGGGCACATGCCCCGGTTGCAGGCTTGATCCCCAGTCGGGGGCAGCAGGAGGCAGTCGATCAATGACTCTCATCATTGATGTTTCTATCTCTCTCTCCCCCTCTCCCTTCCTCTCTCTGAAATCAATAAAGATATATTAAAAAAATAAAAAAGATAAGAAACATAGAGGATCAATATAAGAGAAGAAAAAATAGTGGAATAAATTATCACAGAAATAATATGAGAAACCACCTAGAGATGAGAAACATGACTCTCCAGTTTAAAGAGTCATTTAATGTCCATCAAACGAATAAGAAATAACCACACCAAAGTACAGCATTGTGAAGTGTAAGACACTGTAGAAAAATAACGAACCCAAAAGCTTTTAGGAAGGAAAAAACAGGTACAACAAAGGAGCCCGCATCGACATTCCACACCCGGCAAGTCTGTCAGTCACGGTATCTTCAGACATGCTAGGCCTCAGAAATTTAATTTTTACGTATCCTGTGTTAGGAACATTTACGATGAGTTGTAGAAAAGAGAGTGAATCAAGAAAGAGGAAAACCCAGGATGCAGGAAACAGTGGATCCAACCCTGAAAAGCAGAGAATGCGATTTGAGGGCCCTGGGAGGAAGTCCCACGGACAAGAGAGACCTCAGAATATCTAATGTTATGAGAAGTTTGGAAAAAGGTTTGGGATACAGTAAAGAAAAACAGTGCAAGAAAAAAAGTGTAGAAAAGGAAATACCACTTTTTCAAGTTCGAAAATGAATTGGTAACTAAAGCAAATAAGACTAATTATGGTTATGAGACAGAATGCAAACATTGTGGATGTGGTATAACAGGAAAGATGTTTGTCTTCTTCCGGTTCCTGACACAAAACTCCTAAAACCCTTTAATTTCCTGAGTGATAAGGGTGACAGGAGTGTCCTTTCTTCTAATGTGGTGACTGTTGTCAGGGCCCTGGATAGCTTCAGGATGGGGGCTGGTCTCCAGAAAGACTGGGCCTTGATTAAAATCTTGGAACTTTCAGCATTACCCCCCATTGTCCAGGGAGGTGAGAGAGGCTGGAGACTGAGTTAATCACTAACTTCCACAGTCATGCCCATGGAATGAAACCTCCATAAAAACCCTTAAACAATGGGTTTTGGAGAGCTTTGGAACTGGTGAACACATCTACATGCCAGGAAGCTGGTGCGCCCCATCTCCAAGGGGACAGCCAATCCTGCTCTTGGGACCATTCTGAACCTCATCACCTGCCTGTTCATTTGTATCCTTTATAATTAAGTGATACAGTAATTATAGCATTTTCCTGAGTTCCTGAGTTGTATGAGCAAGTCATTGAACCTTGAGGGAAGGGGGGTTGTGGGCATTCCTGACTTTGTAGCCAAGTAGGGCAGAAGTCTGGGTAACCTGGGGACCTAATTCTTGCAACTGGCACCTGAAGTGAGGGAGGTCTTGTGGGACTGAGTCCTTAAACCCGTGGGGTCTGTTGCTGACTCCAGGTAGGCAGTGTCAGAATGGAACTGAATCGAAGGACACCCAGTTGGTGTCAGAGAATTGGCTGGAGAGAAAAAACCCCTGTCTTCAACCTCAAAAATGCCAAAATAAAGGTACAGTGACAGAATTTGGGGTGGAAGAAAGGGGGAAAGATGATGGCAAATGTTAGGGGTGCTAAGAGCCTCACGTTTCACTGTGGGATGCCAAGGGAGATGATTGATAAACAAGTAATCAAGGTGTTAGTATACTACTAGAAGTAACAAAAATAACCAAGAGAAGAACAAAAGTAGAAATGAATCTAAATATACCTGTATTAGGAGGTGGGAATTGTGCAAGAGAACTGAATACTCACCTGTTACAGCTGGAAGTCCACAGATGACATAAGTTAAGAATTAGCAGTAGAGATATATTATATGTAGTCAGTTCTCATTCATGGGAGTATGTTCCATAAAGTTGCCTTGAACACTGAATTAGCCAACATTGCTCCTAGGGGAAATATGTACACACACATACATATCTCACATAGATTACAATCTTAAATCTAAAAATAACTCATTCTGGTAGATTGTGTATTTAAAATTTTCTGAGGTTCAGAAGTTTAAGTGGCTGAGCTGGAATTCAAACTCCTGTCCACGTGGCACTGCCCGCCGGTCTCCATCCTCTGGCCATCTCTGTGACAGCTGAAATGAGAAGGCGGAGCGTTGTTCCAGCTCAGGAGCTGGCCACAAGCATGTCAGAAGTGACCCAAGTTTTTTGCTGCCCACCACAAAAGTGCCACGAATGTTGATTTTGTAGTGACAAATAAATTTTAGCGAGTAGAGGAATTCACAAATAGGGAACCTGGGAGTACTGAAGCTCGACCCTATAGAGAGAGATTTAACAGCCAGAGGAAGAGCTGAAAGCGTGGCCCTGGCCGGTTTTGCTCAGTGGTTAGAGCGTCAGCCCTTGGATGGAAGGGTCCTGGGTTGGATTCTGGCCACGGGCACATACTTTGGTTGCAGGCTCGATCTGCTGCCCTGGTTGGGATGCGTGCAGGAGGCAACCCATTGATGTGTCTCTCTCACATCGATGTCTCTCTCTCTCTCTCCCTACTCTCTCTGAAAAGCAATGGAAAAAATATCCTCGGGTGAGGTTAAAAAAAAATAAAATTAGAAGTGGTTGCCTCTGGGAACAGGATGCTGGATGGCAAGGAACAGGGTATGGAACTGCTGCTTTTCATCAAGTACAACTTTTATCAACAAATTTAAAATGAATAATTTATTTTATTTATCTTTTAGATCCTCACCCAAGGATATTTTTTCCATTGTTTTTAGAGAGAGTTGAAGGGAGAGAGAGAGAAACATCGATGTGCGAGAGACACATTGATGGGTTGCCACCCCCTCCCACTGCTCTTGCCTGACTGGGGCAGAGCCTGCAACCGAGGTTCGTGCCCTTGGCCGGAATCGAACTTGGGACTCTTCAGTCCAAGGACCGATGCTTTAACCACTGAACAAAACGGCTAGGGCTGAATAATTTTATTTAAGCCTCACCTGAGGACATGCTTAGAGGAAGGGAGAGAGAGAGAGAAACATCTATCAATTGCCTTCCATAGGCACCCCTACTGGGGATCGAACCCACAGCCTAGGTATGTGCCCTGACAGGAATCAACGTGGCAACCTTTTGGTGCACAGGATGACCCTCAACTAACTGAGTCATTCTGTCTGGGGGATCCCATTGTAATTAACCTAGTTTTAATAACAGGAAGGGAGCAAAGGGAAGGCCGAATATTACAGGCATGCCATTTGGGCAGCTTTGTCAGGAAGCTGAGGTTTTGTGTTTGTTTTTTTTTTTTAATATATGTTTTTATTGATTTCAGAGAGAGGAACGGAGAGAGAGAGAGGGAGAGATAGAAACATCAATGATGAGAGTCATTGATCAGCTGCCTCCTGCACGCCCCTTGCTGGGGAGCCAGCCCACAACCCGGGCATGTGCCCTGACTGGGAATCAAACAGGGATCTCCTGGTTCATGGGTTGATGCTCAACCGCTAAGCCACACTGGCCGGGCAGGAAGCTGCAGTTTAACAATTCCCCAGAGGACTTCTGATCCATTCCCCACAGATTGCTGGGGGAAGGGACTGAACAGTCTGGGTGAAATAGGGAAGGCACTTGTCTGTCAGTCACACCTGGGAACAGGTCATTGGCCAGAGCAGGCATGGCCACTGAAAGCAGGGGAAGATTTGGAATATTTGATCCCCTAAACAAAGAAGTTTGCTCTCATATTTTCTGGACTCTTGGGACTCTTGTCTTGACTCCCCTGCATTAGCCCACAGGCAAAATGAATACTTTTGCAAAAATATTTTAAATCATCCCCTCTCCCAGGCCTCTTTTCTCCTCCCACTGGGGCTGTTGGGAGATCAAATCTGTCATTATTGGGGTTTTGCAATTGGAAAATGCTTCATAAATAATGTCACAAATGTTGCTGTAAATGAATAGTTCTAAATGAGAGGCCCCAGGCAGTGGGAGCTGTGGGTTTCAGCGCAGGAGGTTTCCTGCTGATCCCGTTGCCTTGGGAAGGCTCCTGGGAGAGGTGGGCCTTTGAAATAGAAGCAATAATGTCTCCATTTGGAAATCAGTTGCTGTCTATCTTTCACTAGCATCAAGAATAACAAGAAGAATGTTCATTGAAGCAGAGACCCATTTCAAACTAGCCCAGGGAGAAAGTGGCCCGTAGGTCCTGAGAAGCCTAGAGGCATGGCCGACTCCAGGGCTCCACCAGAACCCTGCCTCTCTCTCACTGTGTCTTGGCTGTTTTCCACTGTGATGGCATCATTTCCAGGCTGACTCAACATGGTAAGAAGGAGGACCTTCATCATGCTCACTGGAATTGCTGAATAGTTCTCACAATGTCCTGGGAGGCCTTCATACCTGCCTGGCCTGGGGCACGTGCCTACCCTTGGGAGGGTGAAACCACCCTCAAGTGAATCAAATGGACTGAGGGGAATTCCTATGGAACGGAAGTGGGAAGGGTTCTCCAAAAACAAGAACAAAAAGCACATTGAGCAGACAAAAATTATGTCAGCTATAGCCTTGCTACTCAAAGTGTGGCTCAGAAATGTTTAAACAAGTTGCCTCAGTCATGACAATGGCCCTCCTCTGGCATGCCATCCCACTGGCTGAGGAGGCCCTGGGGCTGAGGAGTGTCCACCTGCCGTCTAACTAGGCCTTGCTCTGAGTACCCGAGACTCAGGAATTCCCTGCACAAGTGGCCCCAAGCATGTTTCTGGGGACTGCACGGGCCCTTTCTCCAGTCACTGGGTTCCCACCACCCAGGTTCCAGTGGATTCCTACTGCTTTGAGGTGTAGGACCTCAGGACAGAGAGGAACAGGTCTGGGACTGCCCTTCCTCTGCAGGTTGACCCACCCCAAGTGTGTGCACCTAAAGGGGTGGCCGGGGACCTCACTTTCCTCCAAATACTGTCCCTCTTACTGCTTCCCTTTCCCTTCTTCTCTCGTGGTCCTCGCACTGTCTCTAAGGCACTTTGGGTATGTTGGAGGAAGGAAAAGAAGTGATCCAAGTGGGAGAGAACATGGAAATAGTTTGTGGAGGATTCAATTACCCCACCTCCGGGGCTCCAATATCATCACCTACAGCAGTGCACACATTTTTACCTTGTCTCCACGGACAAATATTTCTTGCCTAGATTTGGTCATCTCCTACCTGCATGGATTTTTACTTTGGCACTGAATGTCCAGTCTGTTTTAGAAAGGTAGGAGTCGCCCAGAATCATTTTCTTTACCTACTCTGTATCTGGGACTTGGCTGGGGTGTGTACCCATGAAGCCATTCTGGTGTGAGATGGAGCCAGGGGAGGGGAAAGAACATAAGTGGGCCGCCCACCTGGGCCTAAGGAGGCGTTAATCTATAATAGGTGCTCAATAAACCTTTAATGAACGCGGCTCTGTGTGCTTGTTACCCGCAGCGCTTCCTGGTAGAAACTTGAGCTGCTTTACCACAGAGTTGCCACTAGATGTCACTGTTGTCATGTTTGCCAATCGTCTATCCCTCAGTTCCTCCTACCCTTCCCCCACCTTGGTTTGATTTCATTAGATTTAGAACACAAATATGTCCATTTTTAAGGGCAGGTTATTCTGTACAAACGATCAGAATCCTTGCGTTATTTCCATGTTGTCACTGACTTTCCATTAGTTTTATTGTTTCCCTTGCTTGTATTGGGTATATGAAGGTCCCTCTACATAATAGGTGCTTAATAAAATTTGAAATGAATCGAAAAGGGGCACTTTCTAGGGACTTGAGAAGAAGAGTGTCCTTTTTACTTATTATAGTACTATTTATTTTATTTTTAAAAATTAAGTAAGTGCTTTGATTCTACCAGGGTTCTTAACCAAATTCAGTGTGTTTGAAAAGGAAAAAACCCACTAACCTTTAACAGAAAAGTAGCATTTCCTTTGGTTCTAAATGTGGGCAATAAACCACAGTAGTAGAGGCACCTGGGACTACACCACCCATAGAAATATCAACTTTTTATACCACATTATTGCAGATAATTTTGAAATATTATGTACACTCATTTCCACATTTTAATTAAGGTAGTTACTAGATTCACTGTTAGCTCTTATGTGTTGAAAGAGAAGCACATATATTACTATATCACAAAATTTAAAAAAATATTTTGATAATTGTGCCCAGTGGAATTCATGTAATCAGAGGTATGTTATTTAATGCATTTAAAAACATTATCCTGGGGGGAGGGGTGGTCCAAAGGTTTCACCAGAATGACTGTGGTAGGCAGAATAATGGCTCCCCAAAGATGTCCATGTCCTGATCCCCAGAGCCTGTGAAATGTTATGTTACATGGCAAACGGGGAATTAAGGATGCAGATAGAATTAAAGTGGCTAATCAGCTGATCTTAAAACGAGGAGATTATCTTGGAGAATCCAGGTGACCCAATGGAATCACAAGGGTCTTTATAAGTGAAAGAGGGAGGCAGGAGAGTTGGGGTCAGGACGAGAGTGGGAGACATGATAGCCGAAAGAGGTTGGATTGCTGCGCTCCCTGTTTTCACCGTGGATGGGGTCCATAAGCCAAGGCGTGTGGGCAGCCTCTAGAAACTGGAAGAGTCAAGGAAACAGATCCTCTGCCTGAGCCTCCAGAAGGAAACAGCCCTGCTGACACCTTGGTCTTAGCCCTGTGAGAGCCATTTGAACTTCTGATCTCCAAAAGTGTAAGAGAATAAATCTGTGTTGTTTTAAGCCACTACATTTATCCCAATTTGTTACAGCAGCAATAGGAAACTAATACACACACAAAGAAAGTTAGGAGCCCCTGCATCTAGACTCACTGTCCATTAAGGACAGTGGTTCTATCTGTGGGGCGGGCAGGGGTGGGGTGAATTAAGGAATTATTTATTGCTGTGAAACAAAGTCCCCAAACCGTAGCAGCTTAAACAGTATAAATTCATTATCTTAAAGTTTCTGTGGGTCAGGGATTTGGGAGTGACTTAGCTGTGAGGTCTTGGCTCTGGGCCCCTCCTGAGTCTGTGGTCAGCTGAAGGCTGGTCTCGGGGACCTGCACTCACGTCGCTGTAAGCAGAACACCTCAGGTTTTTGCCACGTGGACCTTTTCCCAGGGCTGCCTGAGTGTCCTTACCACATGGTGGCTGGCTTCCTCTAGAGTGGGCAATCTGAGAGAAGGAGAGAGGCCGAAGCCACACGCCTTTCACAATCAGTGTCTGAAGTCACACCATCTCCTCTGTCACATTCTGCGCCTTAGAAGCGAGGAAGATGAAATAGGCTCCACTTCCAGTATCGAAGAATCTGTGGACATATTTCAAACGACCAGACTGTTTCTCTGTCTCTCTTCCTTTTTAAAATTGCCATAAACGAATCCATACCAAGAGCCAAGAAAATGTGAATAAAGAGTGTAAATGATGGACAAGACTACATATAGAAAATTTTCATTTTAATTTAATTTATATAATTTATTACAGCCTTAATTTAATCAAATCAGTAGTTGAAATCTTAAGCCAAAGAAATGAAACCCTTCCTTGTAGAGATTCTGCCATTACCAACTTGGCCTGGAACAGTATGCTTTTTAATTTTTTTAAATAACCATTTTATTTTGGAATAATTTTAGAATTACAGGAAAGTTGCCAAGGTAGTACAGAGATCTCATATGCCCTGCAACCAGCAACCAGTTTTCCCTATTGCTAATATCTTACATTGTTAGGGTACATTTGACACAACTAATGAACCAATATTGGTACACTATTATTAACTAAAGTCTATACTTTTTTTATGGGTTTAAGTCTCGCCCACATCACTTGTTAGCTGAGGGCCCCTAATCAGATTACTTCCTTACCTCAGTTTCCTCATCTGCAAAACGGGAATGATAATACATCATAGGAATGTTGTGAAGGTTAAACAAATTTATATATGCAAAGCACTTGGGCTAATAGCTGACACATTGGCCAGTAGGGGATAGCTATGACCATTGTTATTGAATTCGGGGTTTTGTGAAGTAATCTGACCCAGACAAAGATGTTTCCCCTACAATGTGATAAGTGCAGGGTCCTCGTCAGTGCCCGGGGTGGTTCTGAGGCCTCCTGCTGAAGTGGTATAAATGGAGTCTTGATGAATGGAGGGGCGGTGGTGGGGGAAGGGCCCAGGAATTGGGAAGAAAGTGTCCAGAGAGAGGGGCAGTGTGATCAGTGGTGTGGGGGTGCGAGTCAGCCTGGGGGCTCAGTGTGTGCGGTGGTGAGTGGCCAGGCGCTGGGTCCAGGGAGGCTCACGGGCTGCGGTGGAAAACTTGGATTTCCCCTGTCCTGTGAAAACAGGGAGCCAGTGAAGGGTTTTTAACAGGGAGACAACTCAGGTCAGATTAGGATCTTGTGGAAATGGATTTGATGGGGAAGCAAATCAGAGGTTGGCCATCTAATTTGGAGGCTTTTGCAATGGAAGGTGAAAGGTGGTGAGGGACTGGTCACTGGTAGTGAGTGGGGACACGTTGAGGACATATTTAGTGGGTAAAATTAGCGAAACTTGGTGAAGGCAGAAGGTGGCGGAGAGGGAGGCTGTATCAGTTTCCCGGGACAGCTGTAACAAAGACCACGGACTCGGTGGTTTAAAATAACATAAGTTTCTCCCGTCACAGTTCTGGAGGCTAGAGGTCTGAAATCGAGGTGTCAGCAGGGCGACATGCCCTCTGGGGGCTCTCGGGAAAAACTCTTCCGTCCCTCTTGCAGCGTCAGGGGGCTGCTGGCCTCCCTCAGTTGGTGGCAGCATCGCTCCAGCCCCTGCCCCCCTCTTCACATGCTCCTTCTCTGTACCCCTTTGTTCTTTCCTATTCTCACAAGCACGCTACTCATTGGATTTAGGGCTCACCCTAAATCCAGGCGATTTCACCCGAGATCCTAGCTAATTACATCTGCAGAGACCCTACTGCAAGTAAGATCATATTTAGTTGAGGTTCGGGGTGAACACGAGTTCTTGGGGGACACTATTCAAGCCACGGCAGAGGCATTTGGGATGATAATTTATAAAAAGCCAAAAAGAAAGATTGTAACAGAGTCATTCGCACGTGAGTGAACAGTGAATGACGCAGAGACAGAAGCTAGTGTGGCAGCGACAGTGTGGCTCCTTCTGACACTTCTCTTGAGCATGTGGCTGGACTACAGTTCCCAGCATCCCTTGCAGCTGGGTGCGGCCAGGTGATCGATTTCAGCCGCTGGAAGGCGGAGGGCAGCCCAGCATGCTGCTCTGAGGCCTGTGTCACCTCCCTGGTGTCACCTCCCGTGTGTCACCATGTCTTTTCTCTCCTAGGAGGTTGGCTGGAGTGGAGACAACCCCTGAAGAACTTTTAGAGGCTACAAGTTGAAGATGGCAGTGATGGAGGTGCCCCTGCCCCTGAATCATTGCTTAGAGGAGAGACACTTAATGACAGGAGACACTTGGTTTGCGAAATAGATTGTGCAAAGGCCCTGACTTTTTCTGGTCCTGTAGTTTCTGCTCATGGGATGGGGACCTCACAGAAACACCTTTCTGTAGTGGTCCCACTCGTATGCCCAGCAAAGGCCTCACTCTAACTGCTAGGGTGCTGCACCCCTGGCGGGCATCACCGCTCCAGGGCGGGATGGGAAGGCACTAAGGCGGAACCGTAGGAGGGGCATGTGAGGCCTAGTCGTCTTAATTCACCTGGTATGACCCAGACATCCTGAAAGCTGGCCTGCGGCGCACACTCTCAATAACACAGTGCAGGGGTTTTCTTTTTCCATCAATCAAACGACACAGGCAGCCCATCACACTCCTGACGGGAAGGGTCCTAAAATACCAACATCAGAGCCACGGTGGCTGCGCTCAGATGCTCAGATTTGGGATGGGTTCACGTGGCTCACCTTGGGTTATGAACGGGCACCCCTATGTTGGGAACACAGAAATCACTGCAAACAACCAACCCATTGCATCAGGAATAAGGGATGGATACCATTGGAACTGTGTAGTCGTTTCGTCACGGTAAAGGACAGCAACTGGTTTCTCACTAACTGGTCCTGCAGGCAGGTATTTTATTTATTTATTTATTTATTTATTTATCCTCACCTGAGGATATTTTTTCCATTGCTTTTCAGAGAGAGTGGAAGGGGGAGAGAGAGAGAGAGAAAGAGAGAAACATTGATGTGAGAGACACATCGATTGGTTGCCTCCAGCAGGCACCCTGATTGGGGCTGGAGATCGAGCCTGCAACTGAGGTAGGTGCCCTTGGCTGGAATTGAACCTAGGACACTTCAGTCCACAGGTCGATGCTCTAACCACTGAGCCAAATGGGTGGGGGCGAGCCACCAGGTATTTATTGGGTAGCCATAAAGGGGATCCAATAGTTGTATGGCACAAATCTTTGTCAGTGGCTTCCACCTTGTGATTGTGCCCCTGCATCCCAGGTTTTCCCTGGGCACAGGGGAGAATCTGTCCCATTGTTACAAAAATTGCCAACTTTCCTCTCCTCAAGGCCAGATGGGCACATTCTGTTTTCCACTGGTACAGCCTGGAGGACATTATAGCACACACAGAAGTCCTTACTAAATTCACCCAGCGGGCCTTAAATGATAGCGGGCAAAGCCTGTTCTCCATGAGCATTTAAATGCCTCTATTGAGAAAAGCTGTCCTCCAAATAGGATGGCCTTGGGCATCATTACTGCCTTGCAAGGAGGCACCTGTGCCATTATCCAGCTAGAATGTTATGTATTCAGACCTAATGAGCCCGCTAATGTAGCATCTTTATTAAATCACATGAGGATGGAAGTATACACCCTGAGTGATATGACCCCTAGCCTAAGGGACTTAATAAATCAGTGGTTCAGATTGTGGGGCTCTTGGTGAAAAAAATTGTTACTTATTTTGGGAATTATCATCTTAACCTGTGTGTTCTGTGGCAATGGTTTCTGCCTCTAATGCAGCCAGAGAGCCACCAAACAAGCCACCTCTGTGCTAATGAAACCCCTTGCTGACTGCTTAGGGCACATTTTGGAAGAGGGGGGCATGTAACAATATAAGAGCCAGTCATAGAGGGTGAAGGGTTGGAGGAGGTCATTAAGAGGACATGACCTCTGGTTGACCTCAAGCTGGACCGCCCCCTCTCCTGGCCTTGGAATGTATGTCCCGCCCACCATTCCCACTTGGGAGCTCTGTTCAAGGACACAGCTTTGAGAAAGCAATGTGCTGTTGAGACCATCTAAGCAATATATGTGACTGAGTCCCTTTAAAGCCTCTATATAAACTTTCAAGATTTTTGGAGGCAGGTGCAGAGATCTACTCATCTGTGACCACCAAAACAAGCCCGGTAAGCTAAGTCCCCTTGCTGATTAAACCAGCCACCAATCTGGAGTCATCCACCTCTTCTGTTGGTCTCTCCTTGCCCTCCATGTATAGGGGTCTGTTTCAGATTTCACCCAGGAAACTCACGAGGTTGAGAACTAACATTGGGTATGATGGGACACAGATCTTGTCTTAATTAAAAAAAAATTTCAAATACAGTTGACATTCAATATTATTTTAGTTTCAGGTGTACAACATAGTGGTTAGACATTTATATAACTTACAAAGTGATCACCCTGATAAGTCTAGTAGCCACCTGATGCCATATAGTTATTAGAATATTATTGACTATATTCCCTATGCTGTACTTTATATCTCCATGACTGTTTTGTAACTGCCAAATTGTACATTTTAATCCCTTCACTTTAGTGACCCAGCCCCCTAACCTCCCTCCCATCTGGCTACCGTTAGTTTGTTCTGTGTCTCTATGAGTCTGTTTGTTTTGTTTGTTTGCTTATTTTGTTTTTTAGATTACAGTCTCAAGATATGTTCACAATTATTAAAGGCAGATTATGATATATTTAAATAGCATGGCTAAGACTATCATGCTGGAGGCGTCTAATATGTTCTCTGGAAACTTCTAAGTATGTTGTATTTGTGTTCCCCAACATCCCATTTCTTCACCTTAAAAGGCAACAATCTGTTTATTATTTAGTAGCACTTACCTAGGTAATTTAGACATAGCCATGGCATTAGAATTTTATTTTGGTCACTGAGGTTGGAGAAAAACAATCCAAAGACTGAAGCAGTCACTGATGGCTTCTATGTGTTTTAACCTTCCATTCTCCTCTAGTCTTTAGGGGTTTTATAACTTTAATGGACAATAAGATTGCCTTCCAACTGTGTCTGTCAGGCGTTGTTGTTGGCGAGGTCTAAAAAGTAAAAAAGAGGCCAAGAAAAGCAAAGGAAAAAACCCTGGAAGACCTGGCCCTGAATATGCAATCAATTAAACAACCTCCCGAACACCTGGAAGTTGATGGCATTCACACCACTTGTGCCCCGTGAAATGAAGCTATCTGTTCTCTTTGGCCTTCTAAATCATTGCTAGTCAACGTGTGACTCCCGGACTAGCAGTTTCAGCATCACCTGGGAATGTGTTACAGACGCAGGATTTGAGGCCCCATCCTAGATCCCCTAAATCATATTCTGTATTTAAACAAGATCCTTAGAGGACCCGGGGCATGTTAAGTTTTTCAGGAATTGCTCCATCTAATCTAAGTTATCAAATTTGTGAGCATATGCCCTGCCGGGTGTAGATCAGCAGTTGAGTATTGACCTATAATCCAGGAGATCCCGGTCAGGGCACATGTCCTGGTTGCGGACTCGATCCCCAGTGGGGGCGGGCAGGAGGCAGCTGATCAATGACTCTCTCTCTCCCTCTCCCTTCCCCTCTCTGAAATCAATAAAGATACATTTAAAAAAATTTTTGTGAGCATAAAATTATTTGTAGTATTTATTATTATTCTTTTAAAGTCCATGGGATCTATAAAGATGACTCCTATTCCCCTATTTTATTTCTGAGATTGGTAACCAGCTTTGGTTTTGTTGATTTTCTCTTTTGTTTTTCTGTTACCAGTTTTGTTGAGTTTTGCCCTAATTTTTAAATCATTTTCTTACCTTTCCTTGCTTAAATTTTAATTTGCTCTTCTTTCTCTAGTTTCCTAAGGTTGGAAGCTTAGGTTATTAATATTAGATCTTTTCACTTATCCGATATATGCATTTAATACTGTAAGTTTCCCTCTAAGCTCTGCTTTAGCTGCATTCAACAAATTTTGATAAGTTGTAGTTGAATTTTCATTTAGTTAATAATATTTTAAAATTTTCTCTTCAGATGACTTCTTTGATCCATGAGTTATTTATGTGTTGTTTAATTTTCAAATATTTGGGGATTTTTCTGGCTCTCTTTCAGTAATTTATTTCTAGTTTAATTTCATTGTGGTATGAGAACATATTTTGTATGATTTCTATTATTTTGAATTTGTTAAGGTATGTTTTATGGCCCAGAATATTCTGTGTGAGTTCGAGAAGAATGTATATTTTGCTGTTGTTGGATGGAGTATTGATTGATAGTGCTATTTAGGCTACCTATATGCTTACTGATTTTTGGCCTACTCGATACATCAATTATTCACAGAGGTGTGTTGACATTTTCAACTGTAATATTGGATTTGTCTACTTCATTTTGCAGTTCTATCAGGTATTTTGCATTTTGATGCTCTTTTGTTAGGTGCATACACATTTAGAATTGTCATGTCTACTTGAATCTCTTTATCATTGTGTAATAGCTCTCTTTATCCTTGAAAATCTTTCTTGTTCCAAAGACTGCATTGTATAAAATTAATAAAAAGTGATTCTAGCTTTCTTTTGATTAGTGATAGTATGGTATATCTTTCTCCATCCCTTTACTTTTAACTTATCTGACTTTATACTTAAAGTGGGTTTCTTGCAGAAAAGAAAGTAACATTTCGTTATTGTATCTGCTCTGTTAATCTGTCCTTTAATTAGTGTGTTTAGACCATTCATATTTAAAGAGATTATTGATAACATTAGATTAATATCTATAATCTTTGTAACTTTAAAAAAATAATTATACCTGTATTCTCGGTGTCTTTTCCCCATCTCCTTCTGCCTTCTCTGGTTTCAGTTGAACATTTTGTATGATTCCATTTCATCTCCTCTCTTAACATATCATTTATACTCTTTAAATTAATTTTAGTAGCTGGCCTACAGTTTACAATACGCAATTTTAAATAATTAAAGTACATTTTCAAACAACACTATACTGATTCACATGTATTGTAGATACCTTAAGTATCCCGAATTTCATTCCCAATCATTTGTAACATTGCTGTCATTCATTTTAATTATCTATATGCTATAATCACCAAATATGTTGTTACTATTATTGCTTTAAACAGTTATATTTTAGATCAATTAAGAATGAAGCCTGGCCAGGCGTGGCTCAGTGGTTGAGCATCGACCTAGGATCCAGGAGATAGCAGTTCAATTCCTGTTCAGGGCACATGCCCGGGTTGCGGGCTCCATCCCCAGTCAGGGGCATGCAGGAGGCAGCCGATCAATGACTCTCTCATCACTGATGTTTCTATCTCTCTTCTTCTCCCTTCCTCTCTCTCAAATCAATAAAGATATATTAAAAAAAAAGAATGAGAAAAATAAAATATTTTATTTTGCTTCATTTATTTCTTTTTAAACAGTCTTTCTTTCTTTATGCAGATCTAAGTATATGTCAAAATTTTTCTTTTGCCTAAAGAATTACTTCTAACAGTTCTTGCAGGGAAGGTCTGCTGACAGTAAATTTCCTCAGGTTTGTTTTTTTTTTGGTCTGGGGAAGTCTCTGTTTCTCCTTACTTTGGAACGATAATTCTACTGTATATAGAATATTGATTGGTAATTCCCCCCACCCCAGCAAATGTAAAGATTTCACCCTTTTCTTGATTGTCTGATTTCCGGTAAGAAGTACACTGTAATTTGTATCCACATTTCTCTATAGGTTAGGTTTTTCTTTTCCCTTCTCTGTCTTCCTTCAAGATTTTCCCTGTCTTTGATTTTTTCTGCAGTTAGAATAGATTATTTGTATTTTGTATTTACCCTATGTGGTGTTTGCTGAGCTCCCTAGATCTATGGTTTGGTGTCTATCATTAATTTTGGAAAGTCCTTGGCCATTACTTCAAATATTTCTTCTGCTCCATTCTCTTTTCGCCCCTTCTGGTATTCCAACCTTGTATACATTATACCTTTTGAAATGGTCCCATAGTCACTGGATGTTTTTTGGATTGTTTTTCACTTTTTTTTCCTCTCTGCATTTTAGCTTGGGAAGTTGCTACTGACCTGTCTTCAAGTTCACTGATTCCTTCCTTGGCCCTATTGAATCTACTGATGATACTGTCAAAGGCACTCTTCATTTCTGTTACCGTGTTTTTGATTTTTAATATTTCCTTTTGACTTTTTCTTAAGAGTTTCCATCTCTCTGCTTATATTACCCATCTTGCATGTTGTCTGCAGTTTCTATTACAGCCCTTAACGTTTTAATCATAGTTACTTAAAATTCCCTGACTGATAATTTCAACATCTGTGTTTTATCTGAGTCTGCTTCTCATGATTGCTTTGTTTCTTCAGGCTGTGTTTTTTTTGTTCAAAGCTGGGCATGTTGTATTGGGTAGTAGGAACAGAAACAGATAGGCCTGCAACACGAGGTTTTGTGTTAATCAGGCTAGGATTTGGACTGTGTTTAATGTTTGTTACAGCTATAGGTACCAGAGGCTTCAGCTTCTTCTAGTGCCTTTGTTTTGTCTTTTCTCTTTGATTTGGAGCATCTCTAGAGCCGGAGGGGCTGGGGTAGGAGGAAGGCTCTTCCCCAGCTTGGATAAGGTCCTAGCAATCTTTTCCCCGTGTTATGGAGAAGGCTCTGAGTGTATTTCCCTATCATTACTGTTCCCCTACCCCTATCAAGGCCATGCGAAGATCATTCTCAGATTCTTTTTTTTTTTCTTAAATATGTTTTTATTGATTTCAGAGAGAGGAAGGGAGAGGGAGAGAGAGAGAAACATCAGTGATGAGAAAGTCCTCATTGATTGGCTGCCTCCTACACGCCCCCGACTGGGGATGGAACCCGCAACCCGGGCATGTGCCCTGACCGGGAATTGAACCCCTATCTCCTGGATCCTAGGTCGATGCTCAACTGCTGTGCCATGCCCAGCCAGGCCAGATTCTTAATATGAGAACCTGGTGGGGTTCCTGGAGAGAAACCTCATGAAATTGTGGGGGCTCCCCATGATTGCAGCCTCAGGAGTTTCTTACTCCTATGCTAGTCCACACTTGGTTTCCAGCAATTCACTAAAATTCCATTTAAATATTCCTACCATTTCCCCCTTTAGTAGCTTCTGCTTCAGGTGAGCACATATCAGTTGCTGTATCTTTCTGGATGTATCTTTTCTTCATGTTTTGAGGTGGTGGTTTGCTCTGGGTCCTCAGTTTTCTAATGAATTTAAGAAAAGTACTGATTTTCAGTTTGTGGTTTCAGTTTGTTATAAGAATAGGATGATATCTTCCAAAATCTTCGCCTATCAGGGCTGAACTCAGAGTCACATAAGGTTTGAGAAGGGCCCCGGGTTAGCTGTTTAGGTCCTAGGATGAGGGTGGCCTAATGGGTTGTAGTGGCACAGTGTCAGGGACTTGGGTCTGGCTTGAGGGAGCAAGCGCTCGCTGCCTCAAGGGCCATCATTTCCTTATTTATGAAATGGGAGCAGGTCCACCTGCCTCAGAGTGTGGTGAGTCAACAAATGTGACAGATGAGAAGTGTTACAAGGTCTTCCTGTCAGTGGCAAGACAGCCACGCTCGACTTCCCTGGAACCTGTGTCTCTGGTGTGGCAGAAAGGAGACTCAGCTTTCTGTGGAACTGGCTTTCTCTGATTTCCTTCTATGTCTCTCCTGACTTGCCCCCTTGTCAAGTAATCAGCCTCACATTTATGAAGCATCAGCCG
Source organism: Miniopterus schreibersii (assembly GCF_964146895.1). NCBI lineage: Eukaryota > Metazoa > Chordata > Mammalia > Chiroptera > Miniopteridae > Miniopterus > Miniopterus schreibersii. The sequence continues at coordinate 66,283,583 of NC_138110.1, forward strand.
TGGACCTGGTTTCTCTCAGGCTCCTCCCCCCCCCCTCTCCCCCTCCCTCTCCCTCTCCCTCTCCCTGTCCCTCTCTCCCTCTCTCTCTCTCTCTCTCTCTCTCTCTCTCTCTCTCTCTCTCTCTCTCTCTCTCACACACACACACACACACACACACACACACACACACACACACACACAACCTGCCCTAGCATTGGCCGGTCTCCAGTCATCTGAAACGTGCATTCTGTTAGTTTAAGGGGGAGTTGACAGGAATCATTGGGAAAAACCACTCATTCTGGGATCTGGGCTCACGGAATTTGTTCCTGCTGGACATTCCCCGGACCCAGAGAGATGCCAACATAATGCAATGCCCCTGGCCTCCCCTCTTCGCCTGACCTTTCCCTACTCCATGCCTGAGGGCCTTGGAGAGCAGCTGCAGAAGACTGGTTGACCTCCAAAGTCAGCTCCTGAGGGCTGGTTGCCAGGGAATTCTCTCGAATGGGGCCTTCGAAGGGAGAAAGCCTAAAGTAGAGAAATTAGAAACAGAAAGAGACATTGAAAGATATTCTGCTCAAAATAAGCCCCCCTTCCCTCCCCCAGCAGTCAAATAAAAGTTCTCTTTCATTTGGGTATATTTTGTTTTTAAAAGTTCAATTTAACAGTTTTTAAAAACAAAGTGGAATAGGTCAGAAATTTGTAAAAAACAAAAACAAACAAACAAAAAAACCCGCTGGAATTTTCTCTTTTTCTACAGGCCCCTCCTGGTGAGGCTGCTCCTTAAACCTCTTACAGAGAGTTTCTCACCACTCTGCTTGGACTACTTTCCAAAAGCAATGACCTTTCAGGCCATCGGGTGACCCAATCACCCCATCTCCTTCATTCTCCGGATTTGTGTTATTTCTCCACCTCAGCCCCCTCAAGGCAGAAAAAGGCTGTAGGATGCTCCAACTGATGACATTTAGATGAACAGCAGACTCCCTTCAGGTCCAGGTGAAAACATGGTGGCGTCTCCACATGGTTTGGGAGTAGGTGTAGCCTCTTTAAGATATTCCACTTTTGGGAAACTCTTGACCAACTTCCTGGGAGGAGTTGGAATAAGAACAGATCCTATGACTGCTGATATGATTCACCCAGGTTCTGGGTCTCACCAGCCTACAGCCTCTCCCAGAGGAAGAACCGTGTGTAAGGAAACATGTATTTCTTGTCTCTCTGCTTTACCTATCTATTCTGAAAATTCTCATTGGATCTTCCTCCTTTTTGGTTACTTTGCCTCTCATGGAGATGAGTTGTCTTTACATATTTCTTTATGTGATTATTTGTTTGGAGCTTATTTCTCTCTTGTTCTCCAACGAGGGCCTCGATCAGTCATCATTACTGAATTCTTTGGGCTTAGCTCAGTGCCTAGCACACAGTAAACTCTGGAATATTTGGTGAAATTACTTTAATTTAATCTTCACAATAGCCCTGTGGGTAAGCTTATTATTATTATTATTATTATTATTATATCATTATTAATCCTCACCTGAGGGTATGTTTTTTTAATTGATTTTAGAGAGAGAGGAAGGGAGAGCACGCACATGTGCAAGAGAACATCAGTGTGAGAGAGAAACATCTATTGGTTGCCTCCCGCAGCCAAACCAAGGATTGAACCAGCAACCCTTTGGTACACGGGAGGATGGTCCAACCAGCTGAGCCACCTGGCCAGGGCAGTAAACTCTAATATCATACCCATTTTGCAAATGAAGAACCTGAGACTTTAATCAAACTCTCTCAAGTCCTCAACTGAAAATCCATATCTGAGTGATTGATTCTTAAGCCCATGCTTTCGTGTGACCCAGTATAAATCCTCCTGCTAGGTGAGGGAGTGAGAGAAAATGAACACACTGCACAATCTTATGAGAACTTCGCAAGAAGAAAAGAAACATGCTTGAGGAACCTGTAAAAAGGGGGGCTAAAAAACAGGGTTCTGGCAAGATCTCTCTGGAAGGCAATTTCTAATGGCAAGCACATTTGGTTGGACTAGTTACATTAATATTTATCTTGGCAAATCAGAGTTAGAAACTTTCTCATTTGGCAGTCATTGGAATTAAAAAAAAAAATATAAATGTATCTAAAGATTTGTTCATTTATTTCAACTAAATAAATTTTCTGGGTAAAAATGCAAATTACTCTATTTTTCAAATTTAGTTGACATTGCAATTGTTAAAATATTAATTCAGCAGCTAGAGTTTAATATTTTACCTGGGGGAAGGGTAGGCACTATCATTTTTGGAGCATGCATCAGATGCTAGGTCCTTCACATTGAAGCAGTCAGAGTATCTTTGAGGATAGGTTTTATCTCTTCCCTTGCTTTATGGTCTCCCACAGTGCCCAAGAAATGGCTGGGGTGGGGAGGTCTAGGGTCTGTTCTGGGTTCTTCCCTTATGAATCCCTGGGATCTCTCCAGGGCACCATTTTCTCCTGAGTTAAATGAAGGGGGGTGGGCTAGATGGCCATTAAGGATTCTCTTCAGGGTTAAAAGTTCAATGAGTCCATGACTCCAGGTGGGTGTTCTGGTCCCCATTTTACAGCACTCTCTCTTTAGGAGTAATGGAAGGGCCAGAGAGGCAAAACCACTGTTCAGCCAACACCTGCACGGGCTGTCTGACAGGTGGGCCCTGAGAATAAACAGCCTCTATGTGTGTTGGCCAAGTGCTGAGCCTGCAGCCTGCAGCTGGCCTCCTTGGCTCCTGTCGACCCCTTGGCTGCCACGTCAGTCTCTGGAATCTCCAAGTCTCCGCAACTGTTCAGTCGTTTGCTTTTTCTCCTGCTCAGAGACAGGCAAGGGTGTGGGGGGCTTGTTACTTTGGGAAGTCTGCCACATTTACAAATGCCTTGTAACCCCTATTGAGTGACAGATTTATTTGACAATTTTTGATAAGTGGGTTGTTTGTGACTCTCTGACGGAAGGAATTATTTGTAATTCCAACTTGAAAGCCTGACCATCTGAGAGCAATGACTAAGTGAGTGTGCGTATTAAAAGGTCATTTATCGTTGCTTAACATCCTGTCATATATCATCTTATGATCCCTCTGTTTTTATTGTTTTGATCTAAAAAAAAAAATCTTTTTTAAATGTGAGAGCTGGAAATTGGGAAATGACAGAACTATTTATGGTCCCCGTAAGCAGCTGGCCCATTTCAGTGACAAATGTTATAAACATGTTGTGTTAAAATCCCAGTCCTCTGCTCTTGATTTTAATGACTTGGAATTCATTGAACTTGAGGCACCCTGGATTCTGTTTCCTGCTGAGATTCGGTAATGGTGACATTCTGACTTGGCAGAGTGAGCGTCACTCTGCTGAGTCACGGTTCTCTTAACTTCGGCCAGGTCTCTACAAACCTAAGAACTAGAATTTGGTCACTTTGCAGGTGTCTGGAACAGGTCCCAGTGCCTGTTGCTAAATAGAAAGAACGGCTATAAACTTGTTGTTTCAAAGAAATGCAAAGCACTTTCTTCTTTCCTACCAGGGTCCCATCTCTGAAGACTTAGCTGTTCAATGTGCAGCTCTATTAAAAATTGGTTCTGTGGCTAGTTGACCGGTTGAATGAGAGGGGGAGCGCTAAGCACTTGATGTGACTTTTTCTCATTTGATCCTTACAATACCCTTCGGAGGTAATTGCTATTACTGTTCCTATTTTCAGGTGAGGACTAGTTAGCTAATTTGGCCGAAGCCATTCAGCTAGTAAGTGGCAGAGCCAACATGTAAACCCAGGGAGGTCTGACGCCAGGGCCTGAGCTGTTATTATCCATGATTCATTGTCAGTTAAAATGACTCTAGTTCTTGGTCACTTACATCAGCAGGCCACCTGGGAGATGTGTAAGGCTGTCATGGTGGGAGGAGAGGGGAAGGTGTGGCAGGCCAATCACACGAAAGAAGGGAGCTACCCAGAGCAAATTCTTCCGTTATTGGGAAACCAACCAATGGGAAAAATCAGGGAGAAGAACTCACCAATCTATAGCATAATTTTTATCAAACAAAATACAATACTTAGGACAAAGGGAAAGGGTGAGATTTCAAAAGGGGAAGCCAGGAAGATCAAAACCGTGAGAGGCCATTGATGTCAGTGGCTGTTCTTTTCATGAAGGTTATAAATTTCTATTGAAATATATTTGCTAAGGCCTAAGGCACACAGTGGCTGGGAAAGGAACAATGGAAAAGTACCGATGAAAAATAAATGAGCACATCTATTCATGGGTTTACCAAAGGCAGCGAAGGGAATACTGTGCCCTGTGTGTCCTCGCTTCAAACGTGCGATACTTAAAAACACACCTCACGTGCAGGGAAATAATGATAGAAAGTTTATCAGGATTTTTAATGTATAGTCATAAGGAAGAATGCTTTTTGTAATTCAAGCAGGGTCTTTTGTGGTCACAGTAAAAGAAAAGAGCTCTGCAGCTTATTTTTTCACTCCTGTGATATGTCTTGAACATCTGGTCATGTTAGTACATAGAGATCCAATTGGCTGCTTTTACTATTTTACAGAGTGGATATTTAGTTAGTTAGTTACCTCTCTAGCAGTGGACCATTGAGGGGGGTTACATTTTTTTGCTGGTACAAACCGTGTCCCATAGGATGTTCTTTGTGTTTGCCTCCTGTGGCGGCCACCGCCCTTCAGGAGACCTGCTGCAGGGAGCAAGGCTGGCTGACGCTTCCAAGTGACACACCTCTGCATCCATCGCAGCCAGACCATGCTGCCAACGACTGAGTGCGGCAGGGATACTATTCCTGTCTCGTGTGTGACTCCAGGACAACTTTGACTAAGACTCTCCCCAAATATTTGGCTTAAATTTTCTCAAACCTGAGATGTGGTCCGAGGGCCTTCCTACTCAGTCCTTCCTTCCATTTTCAGATGTTCATCGTAGTCTAAAGGGCCTGCTTGCCTTCTCCTGTCCCATTTCCCCTTTGTTTTCTGCAAGTGTTTTCCCCAACAGATCTCGTATTCTAACCTTGTCTTGGCATCTGCTTGTCAGGGGACCTGAACTGATCCACCCACTGAACACGTTAGTAAGTGCTTCTTTAGGAAAAACTAAGAGAAATAAAAGGTTTGGGCCATGAGGTGTGTATTTGTACATCTGTCTACAGATTTATTTAACTTTTTTATTGGTATTATGTAAATTTAAAAAGTTCACATATCACACCTAAGCAGCTCAAGCAGTTTCACAAACAACACACCCATGAAGCCAGTGCCCAGATTAGGAATCAGAACATTATTGGCCCTTCAGAAGCCCTCTGGTGCCCCTGCCTGTCATTACCCACCTCCCCAGTGCTAACCACTTCTGTATCTGACTTCTACAACCACAGATTTGTTTGGCCTGTTCTTGAGCTTTATGTAAATGAAACCATGTGATATATTCTTTCAAGTCTGGCTTCTTTCTCTCACTATGAGATTAATCCATGCTCATTTATCATCATAGCTATATAATATTCCGATGTGTGACTAAACCACAATACATTCATCCATTTTATTATTTATTATAATCATAATTTCCAGTTTTTGACTCCTAGACACAGTGCTGAAATGAATAATCTTGTACAAGTCTTTTGGTGAAATATATGTGCATTTCTGTTGGGTGTATACCTAGAAGTGGAATTGCTGGGACACAGGGTGAGCATATGTTTAGGTTTTTTTAAAAAAATATATTTTTATTGATTTCTGAGAGAGAGGAAGGGAGAGGGAGAGAAAGATAGAAACATCAGTGATGAGAGAGAGTCATTGATCAGCTGCCTCCTGCACGCCCCCTGCTGGAGATTGAGTCTGAAACCTGGGCATGTGCCTGACGGGAGTCGAAATGCCATCTCCTGGTTCATAGGTCGATGCTCAACCACTGAGCCACACTTGCAGGGCCATATGTTCAGTTTTAGTAGCTGCTGCCAAACAGTTTTTCAAATAAGAATCAATATATAGTAATAATCAACATATATAAAAGGTATAATAAATATAAACAATATATTTGTTTTTTAAAACAAATATAAATCAATAATAATCTAGAAGGTCACTGGCATATCAATTTAAACTCCCTCCAGCAATGCATTAGAGTTCTGGTTGCTCCTCTTACTCTCCAACACTTAGTCTTATCAGTCTTTCTTATTTTAGTCGTTCTAGTATGTCTTGTGTTACAGTTTTAGTATGCTTTGATCTGATGACTAATAATGTTGAGCAGCTTTTAACATATTTATCAGACATTTGAATGGCTTTTTCTGTATAGTGTTTGTTTAAGTCTTTTGCCCATTTTTCTGTTAGGACATCTACCTTTTTTTTTGGTGTATTGATTTTTAGGAGTTCTTTCTATATTCCAGAGATGAGGGTATGTGTATTTTAATTTTAATAAATATAGCTAAAATACCTTTTAGCATGGCTGAAACAATTTAAATGCCAAGAGAACCACTTTTTTGTTCCTCTGAATCCCATGTATCAAGTTACATTATTACTGTAGTTGATAATAATTAATGCAGGTTTTCAAGGAAATCCCTTTTAGTCCTATCACAGTCTCTTTCTTCTCCTAATGAAGCCAGTTCTTATCCCCTTCCTTCTATATTATGAGCTTAGGATAAAAGGAATTTTTGCTAAATTGTTCTCTCTGGGGACCAGAACCCAACAATCCAAGAAGCCTACCCATACATCTGGAGATAACCGTCCCCTGTGACATCTAAGGAGGAATATCTGGTTCTCAGCTGGAGCAAAGCCAGGGTGATTTATACTCTGAGTTATTTTACTCAACGAGCCAACATCATAAACTTAGGAAAGGTTTAGGAGCCTTCCTTTTTTTAGTGTTCGCTCATTTATATTTTAATACTACTTTTAAGGCATCGAAACATGTGTCATCGATAATAATTTAGAAGGTGACTGGAGCGAAATAAATGGAGCTTGCAGTTCTGATGTTGATCTCCCTTCTGGAAGAAGTTTCTGAAGCAGAGCGGCTTGAGATGGAAGGCTTAGAAGTGCACCAGGGCAGGGTTGCTTCCTTACAGAGACATGCTCTCAGGCCAAGGCTTCCCTGCCCAATCTCTAGTGTTAAATACTTGAAAACAAAATGAAATTATTTGTATCGGTCAGGGCCCAACCAGGAGACAGAACACTCAGTATTTGGATATGGAAACTTAATATGAAAAATTATTAACTATAGCAGGGTATTGAAGTAATGAGGGACTAGTGAGTGAAAAGAGCACTAACGAATGCAAGAAGAGCAGATGTAAGGAGTAGCCACCACCGAGAGGGCTGAGATAGCGTATCCAAGAAGGAGTCCTGCCTCCTCTCAGGGTGGGTCCAGACCCTGTGGGGAAGACAAGGGTGCGGCTTCCCCGGATGGTGTGTAAGTTGGCTGAGGTCCTGTGCCAGTAGAACTTGCTGGAGATCTGCCCTGTGGGGTGCGAGGGGAATTGGTCTTAGAGAAGTGCCTTGGAAGTATCAGGAAAGCTGGTGGCCCCTGGGTACTGCTGGTTGCTTCATGATAGAGAAATCACTCACTTCAGAAGCCAGACACTGGAGCACCCACATGCTGCAGGAGCTGGGTGAGAGGAACACACCAGACCAGAAAGAGAAACATCTCTTCCTTTTGCAGTGGCCCTCTGGTGCTATGACAAAGCTTAATATCACACCAGCTGGCAAAGGAGAAATAGTTACAGGGCCCAGCTCCATTTTTGCAGAGCAGGCAATGAAACAATGAGTTTGGAGTGAAGAGCCCCCAAATTGATAATGGAACACTATTAACTGTGATTGATAGATACTATAATATGTTTTAAGAAATAGCCTCCCAATCTTCTGGAAGTATCAGCATTACTGTATGTGGTCCTAGCATGGGATTTGAGATATTGGACAGAATGATATGACTAGTTATTCTCCAAGGCCCCCTTTGCTCATTTACTTCTCAAACTCTGACTCTTGGCACATCACCTATGTCATAGGCCTGAAACATTAGGGTGAGCTCTAACCCAATATGACCAGTGTGCTTAAAAAAGGGGAAGTTTGGAGACAGACACACAGAGAACATCATGTGCAGATCAAGGCAGAGATCAGGGTGATGCTCCTACAAGCCAAGGAATGCCAGTGTTTGCCAGCAAACCATGAGAAGCTAAGGGAGAGGCACGGAACAGATTTTTTCTTACAGTCCTCAAAAGGAACCACCTTGATCTCAGACTTCCAGTCTCCAGAACTGTGAGAAAATAAATCTCAGTTGTTTAAGTCACTCAGTTTGTGGTAATTTGTTATGGCAGCCCTAGCAAATTAATACATCAAGCCATATAATACAGATGTATATATGTGTATTTATATTTTAGTACATTATACTTCCTTTCTTGAACTTCTTTTTATGGCATTAATCATTTCTCTCTCTCTCCCCCTTACTTTTCTATATATCTATGACCAATGTACACCAAACTCTCTTTAGCTTTAATACTTAATTACTTCACTAAGATGTTTTTTCTGGAACATAATGTGCCCTCTCGAACTGTACATTCAGGTCTTTCTTAATAGGACAGTTTTCTTTTATTTTTTCTACTCCATTTATTCCGTCTACTTCTACTGGAACAACAAATGCATATATGCTGCAGTTCTTTGGTGTATTGTGAATATCTACCTATTTTTTTCTATCTGTTCTCCATTTCATTTTATGAGATTTTTCTCATACATATCTACTGTGTATCTTACTCTGCTTTAAAAAATCTGCTCCATTCTTGTGATTGTCAATACGTTTTTTATCTAACACATTTGTTATCTTACAGTTTTATTTTTTAAACGTTAGCAGCTCACTTTGTAATCTCTCTCTATTGTCTTAATGTTGCTCCTTCAATCTCCTTTATCTCTCCCCTGAGCTCTCCCATTTCCCCACTGAGAGTTCATGTTCTCATTAATTTCTTTGAGCTCATGGACAGGGAGTTTTTCTGAAATGTTCCTCTGTTTCCCGAAGTAATTATTTTTCTGATATGCTTTCTTCATCAGCTTTTTACTTGTTATATGTCTTTTCTCCCATCTCTGTTGTAATGGCTTCCTTGATGGTTTATTACACATCTTTAAATGGGAAAAGTTCTGGGTAGGCTAGCGCTTTCTTAAGAATTATGGTGGGAATGCTGGTGGAAGGAGACTTGACTTGGGATGGTAAATACACAAGACAATATACAGATGACGCATTGTAGAACTATATACCTGAAACCTATATAATTTCATAACCAATGTCACCCCGATAAATTCAGTTGGAAAAAAAAGAATTATGTTGGGGAGGTGTGGGGGAGTGGGCCAAGGCAGGTGACAGCTTCAATTTAGGCATTAACCTATGATGGCTTTCTCACCAAAAACACTGTGTTCTCCATCTGGGGACACAGTGTCTCTGAGGTTCTGGTGATCCCCTCCCACTTTGAAGATGAGATGGAAATCTTTTTGCAGTTTCCTCTTCTTTGAATGTCCTTACTATTCTTTTTCTACCTTTCCCCCAACACTTTAAAAATCAGCTTTATTGGGGTATAATTTATAAACACAAATATTTATTTTAAGTATACAATTCAATGAGTTTGAGCAATTGTATGCAGCCACACAACCACTATCAAATCAAGATGTAAAGTATTTCCATCTCCCTAAAAAGTTTCCCTGTGTCTCTTTGTATCAATCCCCTCCTGTAGCCCCACAGGCCAAGGCAACCACTGTTCTATTTTTTGTCTCTATAATTTTGCCTTTTCTAGAATGTCATATAAATGGAATCATATAATCATATAGTATGTAGTCTGTTATGTTTTGTTTCTGTCACTTAGCATAATGCTTTCGAGATTAATTTGTGCTGTTTTGTGTATCAGTATTTTGATCTTTTTTATTGCTAAGTAGTGTAAATGGACATTTTACAATTTGTTCACTCATTTACCAGTTTGAATGAATGAATATTTGAGCTATTTCCAGGTTGGGCCTTTTATGAACAGAGCTGCAATGAACATTCACATGCAAGCATTTGAGAGGATGTATGTTTGTCTCTTGGGTAACTACCCAGGAGTGTGTTTGCTGGATTGTACCATAAGTGTGAACCATACTGCTTTGCAAAGTGGGCGAAGCATCTTACATTCCCATATAATATATCGACTTTCTGACTGATTGTTCTCAGCAATGCTTTGTATGGTCAACCTTTTCAATGTAATTCTATTGGTCATGTAGTGATATCTCATTGTGGGTTCAATTTGCACATCAATGAAGACTGATGTCAAGCATCTTTTCATGTGCTTATTGGCCATTCATGTGTCCTCTTCGGTGAAGTGTCTCTTTAAATATTTTACTCATTTTTAAATTGGGTTGTCTTATTTTTTAATTGGAAGAGTTCTTTAAATATTCAGTATACAAGTCCTTCATCAGACATACGTTTAAATATATCCTTCCATTCTGTAGCTTGCCTTTTTATTTTCTTAGTGGCGTCTTTTGAAAAGCAAAACTTTTTAATTTTAATGAAGTTCATTTCATCACTTTCCCCCTTTTATGGTTTATGCTTGTTGTGTGCTTTTCCTTTACCTTACCTTTTTTAAAAAAAAAAAATTTGGATTCAATTGGTATTAAAGTTTTCATATGTTTACTGGTCATTGCATTTTTACTTTGTGAATCTTTATCTTCATGTTTTTACCTGATCTTCTTTTAGTATGTTCATATTTTTGTAATGATGTATATTAAAGATTTCTGTTGTATATAATACAAATATTTGTCTAATTCACCTTGTACTCCTCTATTAATAATTGTTGAGCAACCTACTATGTGCAGATACCCTATTAGATACATACAAAAAAAAAAGAAAAAAAAAGTGAGGTTCGTTGTGGGAAGGACTGTTGGACTAACATGGGTTTCATGGTGGGGTGATCTGCCTGGACTATTTAACTGGGGAATCCCCAGATTTCAGTATCTCTAGGTCTGATTTTCCATTTTAGCTGGTTAATTTTCTAAAAATTGAGCCAATTTTTAAAACCAAATAAATTTAAACCTGGTTTCTCCAGAACAGAAAGCTCAGTTTTTCTGCCCCAGAAGGTATACACATGCCTGCCTGCACCCTTGTTGCTTAGAAGGGGAGGGACACTAGGACTTGTATTCCTTTCTATGTAGACTTGCACTCAACTCCCTAAGACACATCACCTCCAGTTGTGCCTGGACTCCCCCAGTTTCTTCTTCTCGAGAGATTAAACTACTAATTTGCTGTCATAGACTCTTTTCCTGCTTCTTTGTTCTCGTGGGCTCGTGCCTGAAAAACCCCGTTCCTAGAGTATTAGTGAGGTTCTGGTCAGCAGCCTCAACATTTGCCTTATTTTTATTCTAGGAGAAGCCTTGACCTCAAGCAATCAGCTTTTCTGGGGACCTCCCTTGGTTTTCGAGGATTTTTAAGGTGGGATTTCCATTTATGTCTTCTTTAGAGAAACTTTTTGCACTGATGTCTAGCTGAATTCTCTCTGCCCCTTGTCAGATTAATGCCAAACAAAAACAACAGTTGCCTGAGACTCTTTGGCTATGGAGCAGAACTAACACTTGGGCCAAGTGAAACCCACCACAACCAACTATCTATTTGCTTAAACAAATAGGTGATAAAAGTTCTTAGGTAGCGTGGTCTTTAAATCATTAACTACTTTGAAGCAACTAGAAACCTCAGGACACAAAATCAGATTTTTCCAAAATTGTGTCTATCTTAAGTTTCTTGTGAGTATTAGAACTTTGTGAATAGCTTTGTCTCTTTTCCCCAGTAAGCTATTAAGTAAGATCTGTATAACATCTAAATGCATTAACCCTTTGCGGTCGTATTAAATTTGGACATGGGTGTCGTACTGTTTGGAATTAAGAGCTTTCAGAGAAATTATGAACTGATACATGAATGAATAGAGTTAAGATTCATTCAGTTCCTTGCTGTGGTGGCTGAGAGCAGACATACGACTGGTAAAAAAGCTTTGGTGGCTGAGAGTAGACAAACAACTGCAAAGGGTTAAAGCCTGTAGACCCAGTCATGAGATCTAACTGCTTTCCTTCTGGATTTGCTCTGAACAGCATAAGAATAAAAGAGTCCGAATTTCATCCACTCAGCTACAGATTGCCTACCCTCCCTGTAAATAGCTTTCAAAGTGTTTGCCAGCTCATTATGGCAGCTAATCAAATACTACCTTCCCTATAGTATAATGATTTCTTGTGTGTATGTTGTATTTTTCTACATTAAAACTGCTTTATTTATGTTGATTTTAGGAGTAATGCATGCTCCTTGGAAACATTAAACAATACATACAATAAAGTTTCCTGGGGCCTCACCTATCTTCCCAGAGATGGTCGCTATTAGCATGGTGGTGATGGCCTGCTCTGTATCTTGGCTACTTATTGTTTATTACAAAAGAGTCTAACTAAGTTCCCTGAGGGTGAGGAGCATAGTGTCAAGGACAATACATTTTGTTGATTTGAATTGAAAGTTTAGAGGAGCGAGATAAACACATCAAGAGGTAGGAAGTTGAGAGGTAAAAATGGGTAGGTGTACTGGTATCAGAAAAGTGTGGCAACAGGTGTTGGGAAATACAAGAAGGAGTTTGGGACAATTGAGGCTAATAGCAGGGCCCCCAAACTATTATTATATCTCACCCTTGCCCCCACCAACACCCCTATGTGTGTTTCATTGTCCAACAGTTAGCAATGATTTTAACATGTGTGGTTTGACACCTGAAACCACATGGGATTTCCCCATTGTCTCCCAGTTGTAACAATCACTTTAGTTGTACCTTTTGGGGTAAATTTAATGTGGAATTACTCACACTTATAAAATGTTTTGTATTTGTTGCTCATAAACATTAAAAGAACCATTTTATGTGTTTATTTATTCTTTCAACAAGTATTTCTTGAGTCTTACTCTATTCTAGCCACAGGCATCCTCTATATACTCATGGAGCTTAAAATCTAGTGAGAAAACAGACAAAAATTATATAATCACCCAAATAAAAATACAATTACAAACCTGAAGGAACCATATAGGGTTTTGAGAAAGCAGAAATGGACTTTACTTTGGTTGGAAGTTCAGAAAGGTATGTTAAGGAAGAGACATTTAATTTGAAACTGAAGAATTAATAATCATTACCTTGGAGGCGAATAAGTTTCGGAGCATTCCAGGCTGAAGAAACAGCAGTGCAAAGTCTCAACGGGAGAGACTTAATATGTTTAAGGATCTGAAGGAAAACAAGGGGTCTGGTGCACAGTGTGTGAGGATGGGGAGGGAGGCTGGAGCAGTAAGTGGGGCCAGACCTTATAAGGGAAAGACCCGATCAGCATGGCTCCCAGGTCTCTAGCATGACCCACTGGGCGAATGGACCTGGTATTTATAGAGATGGGGCATATTGGTTGGGGAGAGATCAACAATTCAGTTTTGGACAGGTTTAGTTTGATATCTAAGTGGAGATGTCAAAGGGGCAGTTGGATATATGAATATGCCTTTATTGATTTCAGAGAGAGGAAGGGAGAGGGAGAGAGAGAGTTGAAACATCAATGATGAGAGTCATTGATCGGCTGCCTCCTGCATGCCCCTGACTGGGGACTGAGCCCGCAACCCGGGCATGTGCCCTGACCTGGAATCGAACCCCGATCTCCCGGATCCTAGGTGGATGCTTAACCGCTGAGCCACACCCGGCAGGTAGAACATTCTTTTATGAGGCAATAAAATATTCAACTAGAAGAAGGAAATAGAGAAGAAAGGTGTGAGGGAGAGAGAACACTGAATAAAAGATCTATCTAGACTTTAAAACCCAGTCATTTTTTAGCATTACTAAGATCAAGTTAGCCCAGGAAGGGAGCAACCCTCCTTTCAGTTGAAATGTAATGAAAAGATATTAGAATGTAATTTCTGTAGAGAATTCAGCCTGGGGACTGGTTTTATTGCTTCTGATCCTGAACAAACCTGTAAAAATCAGGTGGCCTGAGAAGACAGCATTGGTGGGATAAAAGTGGGCACACATGCAATGTTCTCTGAGTGCTGGAACCTGAACGCCTTTCTCTCCAGTTTATCTTCCAAGATTTCTTTACTCCTGTGCTTTAGTTGGTTATGACTCTATCTCAAATGAGAACAATGGCACTTAAGGCCGCTCCTAGAGTGCAAGCCTTTCACATACTAGGATCTCTGGCTCCAGCCCATGGGCTTTTTCTCCTATGGTGAGAAATCTGGTCAGTGGAGAGGGTTTGTCCTTTGTTTCCCAGTAGAGGGCATCCTTACATAATGAATTTCTCTTTACCCTCAGAATTATTTGCAGTTAAGTGATGTGTGTTAGGGAACAGAGTTTGGTTCTAAAGGCTTTCAGTTCAGCTTGTTTTTGGCAAGTCATTTATATATAAGGTGTTAAAGTGTTAAGAAGATTTGTCCAGTATTTTTCTTACTTGGGTAAGTGATAAGTTGTACTATTAATGATGGTGGTAGCAGATCATAAAATAGTTTAACGAAAGTTCTGCTGATTTTATTTACTCATAAATTCGACAAATATTGATTGAGTGCTTTCTGTGTGCAAGGCATGGGGGCGGGGATGGGTCTACAAGGGTGAGCCTGAGTCCAACCTTCCTGGAAAAGAACTTAGGATGCAGAGAGGGGGTAATTCATAAATGCAGGAGTTAAAGTACAAGACACAATATGTATTCCCGTTTCAAATGCTTGCTTATTAGAAACACTGATTTCTCTACTATTAATTGTTGGTGGGCTTGAGAAATCTTTCCATTTCCTGTTGTAGATGGCAGCCAGGATATTCAAGTTGTTTTCAAATCTTTTAGCTTGTGCCAAAGTTGATTTGTTCAGGCCTCCCTTCTTCCTATGTTTGAAATCCAGCTATATTTTAAGAGGAAATTAATCTGTATGTTGCAATTCCACCCCAACATTTTAAAATATATTATTTGGAAAGACTTGTTCATTGTCTTGGTTTCCTCTAAAGTCTTTCCATTTCTAGTGAAAAGGAGGAATTGTTGTAACTCTGCTCTCTTCAGCCCAGAGGAAATCTGGAGTGAAACTCGGAAGTGGCAGAGTTGCTTAACCTTTTCCTATCGCAGTGTTGACAATGGAAGGTTTGTTGAAAGTATGTGGGTTGAATGATATGCTGTAGGCTTGGGACCAGGCCACATGCTCTGGGTGATTCATTTGATTGCTGCAGGCCAATAACACCAGATGAGAAACAAGAGACTCTCCAAGTTCAGATGTTCTCTCTACCTCCAGGATGGGGCCACTCAGACCCACACAGAGAACCAGGACCAGCAGTTTGGGAAGCTTGCTATCCTGATAGCATGGCTTGCAGTAGCTTCTGAGGGTAGGCAGAGGGGTGCGGTGGGCAGGTATGAATATGGAAATGCTTTTAATTTTGGGTTCCACTTCCTGTAACAGTGCTGAACCTTGGAACATACTCGTAGGCTTGGGCTCCTCCAGAGGAAACACAGGTGTATGCTCAGTGTGCTGGGTGACCACACTTTCCATACTTGTCTTGCTGTGGGAGACACCAGAGTGGCCCAGTGTGCGAGGTATCTTGGGGAGAGTGCCATTCTGGAATCTGGTTAAGTTTCTCAGTCCTCAGGTCTACTTCTAGCGACAGTATCTATGGTAGGTATCGTTGGTGCTTCTTCCTCTAGATCCCTTCACTAGACCAGCACAAACCCTTCCAGGTGCCCTGAGTGTTGACTGCTGAGTTATAGCTGCTCCTTCTCTAGAGAATTGTCCCCCATTGATGGGTATCACCTTACCATGGAGTTTATATTCCTTTTGGTTGAAAATGGTGTACAAAATGTTGGCTCCCTTTCCTCAGGATAGGGACCAGTTTTGTGACATGTTTCATGCTCCGGAGAATTCCTGCAATAAGTCATCTCAGGCTCTGCTTCTAGAAATCTTACCTGAGACAGCACTTCTATTGACTTGGTAGGACATATAGTCTACTTCACTTTACATAATGTGTTAGTTGCACATTAGCAGTCACCTCTTCCTGTCCCCTTTAAGAGAACATTTTATTCATGTATCAGGGGGGTATGTACTTCAGTCCATTCTGGTCCCAAAAGGTGAATCTTGTTAAATGCAAGCCAATCATAGTTTCAGTCTTCTTTCCAGTGAGTGGTTTAAGAATGGCATGTGAGCCAATTCTAGCCAATGGCACCTAAGGAAATCTGCTGCAGAGCATCTGGACATGTTTTCTTTGATCTTAAAAGGAAAGCAAAGGAAAATAAATGTTTGTATTCCTATCTCTGGACATTGTCGAGGGAGAATGTGATAGTGGAGCTTCAGCAATTATTTTGTGATCATCAGGAGATGCTAAAATAATCTGACTCTGAAGGTTATGAAGTCAGAGAGCCATTGAGTTACCCAATCCTAGAGCTGCCCAACCAATCAGCTATCCTCATTTTTGTTTGTAAAATAACAAAAGTTCATATTTGTTTAAACAACCTTTAGTTGAATCTGCTGCAATTTTTGAGAACATTCTAGATATTTTTAAGGCTAGGCTTGATAAAAGTTATTTTCTAATGACCAAGTGATATTGAGAACGTAGAATAGAAAAAAATAATTGATACTCTCTATTCTATTTTTCTATCATAAACAGAAGAACGGGCTGGTAACAATTTGCACAATATTTTGTTTTGGCTTATATAGTTGGTTTATTGAATGGGTCTAACCCAATGGAAGCAAAAACAGGAAATGGGTTTATTTTTCTTCCATCGCTGACTTCAAACATTCTCGGTTGCATTTCCTTTGCCTCCTCTCCCTCGATGACAGCTTTTGTTCACTTTCAGCTCTAAGAACAGTCTCATTTTTGTATTATAAAATATAGTGCAAGTTAAGTCAATATTTTCAGTCTTGCATTCCATTAACAAACATGTTCTTTTCCATAGTTTGGGCCTGAAGACTCAAGTTTGGGGTCCCATCTTGCACCCTATTTTTCAGAGTCTTTTTTACTTAGTTGGTGCTCAGTGTAGTTCTCTTGGCTGATACCTGCTGGCCACCATTTCCTCTGCATGGCTGGTATCCCAGTGCTGGCTCTTTCAAGGGACACTTTTATGAGTTCCTTGAAACCTTCATGAGGGAACTCCTATACTTTGCATTCCTGGAGCTGCTGATTCACTTTTTGCTTGACCGTCTGGGCTCCCTCTCCCAGCTGTATGTCCCACACAGCCTCTCCTTCTTCCCAAAAGGCTGTCCTTTTATTGGGGTACCATGAGATGCCTTGAGCCTGGTTATCTTCCATGTTATCTTCATAATCAGTTTACTCATGTATTTTCACCCAAGGGAAGGAAGATCTAAAAGTTGCCCAGTGCTGACCTCTTTCTCTTTGCATTGCTCATTGCTGACAGCTTCAGTTGGTCCCTACCTTAACCCCCCATCCAACTCAGATTTCTCTTGGCAGGAAGCAGACACCAGTCTCCATTTGTGTATACTCCAAACTCCTGGTAACACATCAAGTTCTTCTAAGAACTCTGTCACATTTTCTACCCTAGAGGCCACACCAAACGGGCCTTCCAGATTTTTCTCTGCCAGAAAGTGAGAATCTAGTTTCCTTAATCTCACTGACACCACATTCTGTCTGAGGAGTTCTACTTGGGGTCCATCTTTACTTGGTCTGGGGCAGGATGGAAGAAGCAAAGCCACAGCATTTTCTACTCCAGTGAATTCTTGCCAGTGCTGTGTTTCAAACTTCTTTCTTTCTTTTTTGTTTTAGAATTTAGGCTGGAGGTGGGTGATAGAGATTGATAGTCAAAGAAGCAGACAGTTCCAAGGGACGGTTGTCCTATTAGTTCCCTGTGACTGCTGTAACAAACTCTCACAACCTTGGTGGCTTGAAACAACACAGATTTATTACCTTAAAACTCTGGAGGTCAGATGTCCAAAATCAGTCTCAGTGGGCTAAAATCAATGTGTTGGCAAATCCTAGAAGCTCTAGAGGGTAATTTGTTTCCTTCCTTTCCTAGCTTCTTGTGGCATCTATATTCTTTGGATTGAGGCCTCTTCCTCCATCTTCAGGGCTAGCAGTGTAGCATCTTCAGATCTCTCTCTCTACTTCTGTCATCACATCACTTTCTCTGACCCTGACTCTCCTGCCTCCTTCTTATTAGGACCCTTGTGATGATATTGGGCTTACCCAGATAATCCAGAATAATCTCCCCATTTCAAGATTCTCAACTCAGTTACATCTGCAAAGTCCCTTTTACCATGTAAAATAACATATTCATAGGTTCTGGGGTTTAGGATGCAGACCGCTTTTGGGGAAAGGCATTATTCAGTCCACAATGATTGTGGTAATATAACCAATGTCCTTTAATATATGATTCATCTTTACTGTGGGGCACATGGCACATGGATAATTAAAAGTTAGATCTGGCTGGTTCTGGTCAATGAAATGTGAGTAGTAAACAGGTTTTTCACTTCTGGATGGAAACACTTAATTGCCAGTGCTTGACTCCCAGCCCTCTTTTTTCCTGCATGACAAGCCATGAAGACTTGTTTGTGAGACGTTGGAGTTGCAAGAGGATGGTGTGTCTATCATCTTAAATCCCTGAGTGACAACATGGAACAGAGTCCCCCAAGAATCTACCTTAGATGTGCAGTGTAGACAAAAAAACCCCAAATCTTTGTTTTAAAGAACTGAAATTTTGAGGTTGTTTGTTACTGCAGCTATACATTGCCCATCCTGACTGATATAGTTCTCAGCTTTGGGCCTTCTACTGAAATTCTAAGACAAGAGGAAAAGTCCATTCACTATGCTGTCACTCTTAGAACTGAGGTTTCATTTTGGAGTATATTTCTATATATTTCCTTAGAGTACCTATGTCTTAATCCCATAATGCTAAGTTAACTTTAATAAATGAATTTCTTTGTAGCTATTCTAAAGAATTCCTTTGAGAAAACCTTTGAGGGTTTCTGGGTGGAAGATCATCAACATAAAAATCTGGTCTCATCTGGCCTATTCAGCCTCAAATATGCTCTCTCTCCAGCCTGTGACCTCCATGCCAGTAAGAGCTCTAAACTAATTGCTTATTTTTACCTCTGAAAATTTATCTTAACACCCTAACCTAACATATAGTCTTTCTTGGAATTTCTTCACTTCCCTTTTGGTCTCTTCTCTCCCATCAATTTAACTCATCTAGTCAAATACTGATATTTATTGAACATTGCTTTAGATTGGATTCCCCCATATGTAGACTCTAAGAGCAGGCATTCATTTAAAGGTAGTCCCAGGAAACACCAACAGGGAAGGAGGGAAGTGAGAATGAGATGGGTAGGAAGCCAATACAGAATATATTAATGTGCAGGTTATTGTTCAAGACACCTGCACTCAAACTTGCTGGGGACCTCTTGGAGAAAAGTTTAAGGAGTTCTATAGAGTTCTTCTATCCAAGATCCAAGGATGCTAGGGCTATTAATCCACCAATCCATGGGCATAATTGGTTGAGGACTGCACCCAGGGGCATTTATTCTATAGTTCTATTTTTATCCCTGTAGGAAAAAAATAGATCTAGCATAATCCAGCATCAGAGACAACGTGTGGGGCAGATTCACAGGTGCTTACAGTAGGAAGCTTAGACCTGCAGGAGAATGGTGAGTGCAGAGAACCCTGCAGTAACTACTAGAATCACGTCCTGTGTTCCGAGTGCTGTTTGGGTGCCTTGAGGAAGGGAAGCAGGCAAGCATCCATTCACTAAACCATGAGGCAGGATGTCTGTACATAGAATGACTAAAAAGAATCAACAGGAGAATGGGGAAAGGAGAAAATAATTTTACTTTGGAGAACAGAGATGATGGATTTTGATTTGGCTGAGTGGGTGGAAAGGATTAAGTTAATAGGAGCTTGTTTCAAGTCCAGGGAGTAGTGTCAGCACAGGCATGGCTGCTGGAGCATCAGATTATGTTTTGGGAAAATTGTCAGCAGTGGGTTTGACTCAGACAAAAAAAAGGTTGAGAGGAAGTAGGAGATCCAGTTGGAAGAGCACGGGACTGCATTATAGAGCACCAAGAGTTCAATTTGTGATATTTTCATGACAGGGGGAAAGTCGTACATTTTTAAAACTTGCAAATAGACTTAAACTCTTGTGTCTGGAAGAAACCTTCAGCTAATGCCTGATCTCCCACATTTACCAGCCTCCTATTCCTCCTCTTTGAGCTCTGGACTTGCCTCCTCTGGTCTATCTTTCTAAATGTTTCTTTTCAAATTCTATTAGCTGGTTCCTCCTTAGCTCACTAGGTCCGGTGATCTGAACATGGAGATTTTGCTGGCTTCCTTTGTCAGGACTCTAGGCAGCGCAGCCAGCTTGTGTCCCATCCACCTTGTGGCTGACTGTCTGTCTCCACTTCCTCTCATGTGTTCCATCTACTTCTGGCTCCTAAATGATCTGTCCTGACTTTCCCACTTCTTTTTTTCCGTCAGATAGTTCTTCCTTTTATGCCATAACGTGGGCTACTAAACTCTTGTTTAATAATTGAAATGTTGTTTTTTTTTAAAAGAACTACATGTCCTTCTGAATCTGTTGTAGCTATAGAATCATGACAAAATCTGCTACTACCCTCTGGAATTTGTCCCAAGTTACAGAAAATCATATGATTGTCTCATTTGATGGGTCACTGTTTCACATGTAGTATTTGAGAACAAGATTGATAATTGTATTTACGGTAAAATAAGAGAATAAATAAGTAAATAAAATGAGTTGTTATTTTTAGCTCTGCTAGTGAAGCAAACATGCTGAGTAAAGCTAGTACAAAAATAATTTGTGTGCAATATGCATTGACACTAATAACTTTTACAATTTGCTAAGCACTGTTCTGGGCTCTTTATATGAATTAATGTTCTTAATCATTATGACAACCCAAGGAGATTTTCCTGTTATTATCTTCAATTTACAAAGAAAGAAATGGAGGCAGAGAGAGATTAAGTAACTTGCCTGAGGTCACTCATTTTGGAAAAAGCAGAGTTGGGATTTAAACCATGACACTAGCTCTGAGTTCCATGGAGCTCTTTTATCCCAGGCCACAGTATTACTCACCATGCTGTACTGCAGGGGTTCTCACTGTGGTCCCCGGTCCAGCAGCATCAGCAGTGCCTGGAGCCAGGTTAGAAAGGTGAATTTCTCTGGCCATAGTCCAGCCTATTAACCTGGAAATTCTGGGAAGGGGCCCCAGCAATCTGTATTGAAATAAGCCCTCCCAGTAATTCAATGCATGCCAACATGTAGCAAGTGATTTTTGATTTACCCTTTGAGTTCTGCCTCCTTTTGGACAAATAGGAGAAACTTCTAACATCTAAGCATCCACGTGGGGAGTGGGTTCTAGTGTCCTGTTTTGAGGCAGGAGGATGCTACCAATAGTCTTCCCAAGCCCTTCACTTTCTCATCTGCCCACCTCCCTGGAAACTTTGTGGAAGATGAAGGAAATGCTGTATGTGATTGTTGAGTAACAGCTGGCACTGATAAAATGGAAAGTCTGTGGCTAAGTCATAAAGCTGATCATCCACAAGTGAGGATTAGCTATAATTATACTGCTGCTAATTGAGTAGGGAAAAAGTAAGGAATTTTGTTTCTTTTGAATTGCTAACTTTTACTGAATGTTATTTACGGAAGGCGGGTAAGGCTAGAATAAGGTCATTTTCATATTCCTTTCACAAGACCTACAAAGCCGTACAGTGAGGATAGAGTTACCCCTGGCCTCAAACCAATGAGAGGCAATTTTGCTGTCTTGTTCGATTTTTGTCTTTTAAGGTAGGTCCTTCTCTGACACCCTAATTTTTACTGATCACCCCCTAGGGTTCTTTATTTCTCTTTGACACCAAGAGAAGCTATTTATTTTCTCCTGCTTTTCCCACCTGTCTCTTCAAGTTTTCATTCCTCTTGTCTTTTTGGTATTTTGAAGAACCACTTCATCAAATGCTAAGCTTAGTTTTTCTCTGTGTGCCCAATTTCAGTTCCTGTAGCAAAACCATATGTGCCAACCTGTTTGATGTTCAGCTGCTGCCTCTCACCAGGTGCGGCCTGGGGAAAGGATTAGAGCTGGGCTGCTCCAGCTTTAATGCCATACAAGGCACCTGGGCAATCTTGTTGAAATACAAATTCGGCTTCTCACAAGATCCTGGGCCCACACTTGGAGTGACAATGCTCTATTGATGGTTCTTGACCCTGGCTGCATATTGGAATCATCTGGAGGGCTTTAAAAACTACCAATAATTGGGTTGCACTACACAGGTTGTGCCTCAGTTGATCTTGGATGGGGCACAGGCATTGGTGAAAGTTTCCCAGATGACCCTCATATGCAGCCAGGATAAGAGGAAGGCATCTCCTCAGGGGCTCCCTGAAACTGTACCTCATGATGCTCCCAGAGATATGTCCTAACTGATTTGAGATAGAACAGTGTAGTGGTAGAGAGCAAGACACTGGATCCTGACCTCCTGAGTTGGAATCCCTATTTCCCTGCAAATTAGCTGTGTGGCCATAGACAATTTAATTAGCTTCTCTGTGCCTTAGTTTCCCACTCTGTAAAGTGGGGATAAAATGGTATGTTCTATTAAAGGATTATTGTGAATTAAAATATGCAAAGGGCTTAGAGGTATATATTAGTTATCTATTACTATGAACTAATTACCCCAAAACTTAGTGGCTTAAAACAAGTGTTTATTATCTCAAGCACCTATGGGTCAAAAGTTTGGGAATAACTTAGCTGGGTAGTTTCTGCCCAGGGTCTCTCATGAGGCTGTAGTCAAGATGTTGGCTGCGTTACAGTGATCTTGACAGGGCCCAGAAGATTATCTACTTCCCAAATAGCTCAATCACATGGTTGTTGACTGGAGCCTCAGTTTCTCACTCCATGGGTATCTCTACAGGACTCCTTAAATGTCCTTACAATATGGCAGCTGACTTCCCTAGGGTGAGTGATGAGAGAGAGAGAGAGAGAGAGAGAAGAGAGAAGTGCCACATGGTGTTTTATGACTGAGCCTCAGAAATCATACCATCAGAATCTGTCACATTTTACTCATTAGAAGTGAGGCTACACTCAAGCCCTTAAGAACCTGGGGCTCCCTTTCCAAGCCTATCTCCACCACCCTTTCCCATATATCCCACCCAATTGGTGTCTCTGAAAATAAGGCCTTTGCATGAGCAGTTGTCTCTTGCTGGGGGGTCTCAGCCTGGCAAACTACTCTTCTCTAAGACCTGGCTCAATACGGCCTCTTCTGTGACTTTCCCCTCCACCTCACTGAAGTCATTGCTCTTGCTTTTGTGTTCCCAGAGAACTTTATATGCCTGTCCAACAAGATTTCCACATATGCAGTATGGTCTGTGTTTATGTCAGTTATTTGAGCCTTGGGACCACATCTTGATTTATTTTTCTATTGTTTACACCTAGATAATGCTTCCTAATGCCTCTCTTATCCAAAACCATTGAACTGTAGAAAGCCATTGTGGTAAATATATTGCAGTTTCTACACCGAAGCAGCAATCTGTAAGCTACCACATGACTATTTTTGTAGAGAAACATATGACTAGTCACACGAAGTGAGCCAAATGATTATTAATAGTTCTATATCAGCTGAGCTCAGATTTTGCCATCAAATGGGTTATAACAAAACTTTTGTTTTCAGAACTTCATGGAATCCATGTATTGACTCACTCTAGAAACAGGTTGGGATTTTCCAGGTCAGCGACAAGCTGCATTTGTCATGTACCAGATGAAGGGTAATCTGATTCCTTTTTCTTGCTGATCCCCACATGTAGGAAAACCTACACTAGGGATGCACCAGGGGCAGAAACTGGAGAATTGGGGAGGCACTAGGACCTTACCCAAGACTAACATTGTTCCTGTTAAAGCAGTTTCCTTTCAAATGAAATCCCGAATCTTCTCCTGTTTAGGAAGCAGGTGGTTGGGGTTTTACTTTTGTTTTCAGTTGACCCTAAAACGGGAAAACTGACATAGGTGGGAGTTCATTTCCAAGGTTTTGGAACCAGGAATAAGATAGGAGAGATGTGCAGTGATTTTGAACAGAATACCCTCTACTGATCCTAATGGCCATATGAGTAAGGTCAATTTTAATATTATTATTTTTACTAGTCCTAAAATATCATCTTATTACCTTTTGTTTTTTAACTACTGTCTCTATAATTCTAGAATTTGCCAAAAAGTTCATATTGGCCTTTAAAATTCAATAATTATGTCCAAAAATCTTTATGTTTTGATTTGTTTTTGTATGAACTTCTTGGATATGTATACCCTGAGAATGGTTAAATCCCATTCACTAAATCTTAGCCCTGGATGCAAATCAAGTTCTTGTTTCTACCCCTTTCTTGGTTGTGTACCAAGCAGAGACCAACAACTTCAGTAAGAATGACATCAAGGAAGATTTAGTTTTCTATTCTTTGTCAACTATTGATTTAACCCCATATTGGTCTTGTAATATGCAGATTCCATAACACAGACTATTTGCAAAAGTTCATAACATTCACTTAAAAAAAGTGATATATTATTGAGTCAAATGCCTGAGTTTTTGCATAAGCACACTAGAATAATTAATATACATTATAATCTATTTTCATGGGTCATGGGGGTGTGATAAAATTAAAATTTCAAATCTGAGCATTTGGGGCCCCCTGGTGGTCCAAGCTGACCCAAGTCTCCTTCTATCACCCACATCACAGCTTCCAAGTCAATCCCAAATAGATGAGGCCAGATTGTTTAAAGCAGGGGTTGACGACAGGGGTGGGAGAGGGGCTACTGCTTGAATAGTGACTTAGTTTAACACCTGCCTAGCTAAAAATATTGCACATATGAAGCAAGCACATTCTGAGACATATGTGGATCATGGGCATCCATCGTACTCTCCCTTCAGCCTATGCGCTACGAAGACTCCCAAATTTGTGTCCATGGTACGTGTGTCCATAACTAAGGATCTGCCTGCCCATTGGCATCTTCACCTGGGTGTCCTACGGCCACCCCAGAGGGAAGGGGGAGGAGGGCCAGGAAGAGATTAACCAAAGGATTTATATGCATAACCCATGGGCACAAACTATAGTTCCGGGAAAACCTAGGGGGTGGGGGTGGGTACAGGGTGAAGGGGGGCAATGGGGGAAAAAGGGGACAGCTGTAATACTTTCAACAATAAAGATAGATTAAAAACAAACAAACAGAAAACTCAACCTGCCTCACACTGAAATCACCGTCCTTCCTCCGCTCTTTTCCCAAGCTCCGGAAACGTGGGAATCCTCTACATGCTTTGTCTGCCGAAGACTTGATTATGTGACTACAGAGATGGGTAGAAATAGTGTCTGTTATACTAGGTTTTGCCGAGTTGTTTTCCAAAACTAGTTGTGCCAACCTGTATTCTGAGCAGCAGTGTACAAGAGCTTGTTTTTCTACACCCTCTCCGACTGTGAAATGCTAGCTTTACAGTTTTGCCAGTTTGATGAATATGAAACGGTAACTCACTTGGATTTTATTTTGAATTGCTCTGATTATCAGTGAGACTGAGGATACTTCTGTATGTTTATTATATTCATTTTTTTCTTCTGTGAACTGCCTGTTAATGTATTTTGCTCATTTCCCCACTAGGTTTCTTCTCTGCTTTGGTTGGAGCACTGCGTGTACTCTGGGTACTAATCCTTTGTTGGTATTATGTGTGGGATATAACTTTTCCTAGATTGCAGCTCCTCATTTATTTTTTTTATACTGACTTTCATCACAGATGAACTTAAAAACTTACTGTAGTAAATGTGTCAGTCTTTTATTATCTATATTGTGCTTTTGCATGTCTTGTTTAAAACGATGCTTTTCTTACCTCCGGGTCTTAAAGACATTCTCCTACCTTTTATCCTAATTTTAAGAACTTTTGGGTTTCTCTCCCATTATTTTTGTACGTTTGCTTTCAATCAACACTGTCAGATTACACAGCCATTATATTCTAAAATTCCTTTTAGCTCTCATTTAGGGTTTTTTTTTGTTTTTTTTTTTTTCCCCTGCATAAGGTAGAAATCTAATCTGCTTAAATGTATGGACAACTAATTATCCCAGAAATTATTGACTAGCTTATCCTTTCCCTGTTGATCTGCAAATCCATTTCTACCAAATATTAGGTTTTTGTATGTGTTTGGGTCCATTTCTGGGCTTTTCATTTTAAACCATTAGTCAGTTTATCTGTATTTGTATCAAACACACTTTCGAGATTTCTATTGCTTTGAAATAAGCCTTGACATTTGGTAAAACAAATTTCTCTGTTTGTTTTCAAATATTTCTTAATTATTTTTGGGACTTTTCTGTAAAAATTTCAGAATTAGTGTATCAAGTATAGTGAAAACTTACAGATTAATTTTGAGACTACATTTTAAAAATGGAGTCTCCCTATCAATTAATAATATATCTTATTAAAAAATCACATTTTCTTTATTTTTATTTTTTCAGATTTATTGAGAGATAATTGACATATAACATTGTGTAAGTTTAAGGTGTATTATGTGTTGATTTGATACATTAGTATTGGGAAATGATCACCACCATAGCATTACCTCTATTTTGTCACATAATTGCCTTTTTGTTTTTTTGTGGTGAGAACATTTAAGATCTACTCTCTTAGCAATTATCAAATATCTAATACAGTGTTAGTCACTATATCCACCATGCTGTACATTAGGCCCCCTGAATTTACTCATTTTAAAATTGGGAGTTTGTATAATAGTCAAGATAAGGGAACAACATATATGTCTGTTAACAGATGAGTGGATAAAAATGTGGTATTATACAATGAACTATTTTTCAGCCATAAGAAAGGAGGAGATCCTGCCATTTTTGACAACATGGATGGACCTTGAGGGCATTATGCTAAGTGCAATAAGTCACACAGCAAAATCACATTTTCTAACTCTATTACTGTGGCATAAAAATGCAATTGACTTTCGTGTATCGATTCTGTTTCTGGCAACCTTGATAAACTTTCCTATTAATTATATGTATATTCTTTTGGATTCTCTACCTCAATAATTGTACTGGTTTAAAAAAATGCCCACAAATTCTTTGATATTTATCATTCAAGAGGTGGAACCTAATCTCCCTCTCTCAAGTGTGGGCTGGACCTGGTGACTTACCACTAACCAAAAACATGTGGAGGTGATGTTATGGATGACCCTGAGGCTTCTCTTTACCAGCCCCCCCCCCCCCCATGTAGCTCTGTGTTTCTCTTGTCTCTCTAATGACTCAGGCGGGGGAGCCAGATGCCATGTCATGAGAACACACGGGCAGCCCTGTGGAGAGGCCCACGTGGCTGGAACTGAGGCCATCTGCCAACAGCCATTTGAGCGACCCACCTTGGAAATGGGTCCTCCAGTCCCAGTCGAGTTTTTGGAGCCGTCCAACCTCAGCAGATATCTTAATTACAACTGCTTGAGAGACCCTTAGACTCTCAGCTGCTTCTGGATTCTTGAGCCTCAGAAACTGTTTGACGTAATAAAGGTCTGTTGTTTTAAGCTATTGAGTTTTGGAGAAATCTGATGGACAGCAGTAGAAAACTAGCACTATTGTCATATAGTTTGCTAATAAGGACAGTTTTCTTTCTTTCCAATCCTCCGGGCCTCTGCACACAGTGTGCAGTTCGTTCCATTCTTGGACTTCTAATTTTTTTTTTCTTTACATGATTGAACAAAAATAGTGATGGTATCTTACTTGTGTTGGTCTAGATTTTAGAGGAAATATTTCCTAGCATTCCACTTCTAAGTATGATGTTTGCTACAGATTTTGGGAGAGATTCCCATTATTGGGTTGTCAGTTCCATTCGATTCCTGTTTATTTAAGAGATTTTATTTACCTTAAAAATCATGAATGGGTATTATATTGCAAAAGGGGCATTCAGTAAGGCATACTGTGGGGATCTCGTGGGGTTTTCTCTTTACCCTGTCAATGTGGTGAACGATAGCTCACTCCGTTTTAAAGGTGAAGCTATTCTTTCCTGTGCAGCTTGCTTCTGATGTATCTGCTGTTACTGCATTATTAGGTTCAAGCTGAACTTGGTGTTTAAGGTTTTTGTATTGATGTTCATAAGGGAGACTCTCCTATAATTTTCTTTCTTTTTGCTGTCCATGTCTGATTTTCATTTCAAGATGTGACAATCTTTTAAGAAGAATTAGGGATTATTTCCACTCCCCCCCCCCCCCATTTTTGGCAAGAGTTTGTATAATGTAGAATTAAATATTGCTTCACTATCCATACAACTTGTATCCAAAATATCTGGGCATGGTGATTTTTCCATAAGTAGACTTAAAAAAATAAAACCCTGATGATTCAGTTTCTTTACTTTTCTTGTTTTTACTTGAGTCTGTTTCAGTAAGTTTCATTTTTCTAGAAAATGTCTATTTCATGTGAGTCTTCAAATTTTTATTTTTTAAATATATCTTTATTGATTTCAGAGAGAGGAAAGGAGAGAGAGAGATAGAAACACCAATGATGAGAGAGTCATTGATCGGCTGCCTCCTGCACATCCCCGACTGGGAATTGAGCCTGCAACCCGGGCATGTGCCCTGACCGGTAATCGAACCCTGATCCCCTGGGTCCTAGGTCGACGCTCAACTGCTGAGCCACGCCCGGCCAGGCGTGAGTCTTCAAATTTATTAGCATAAAATTTTACATAGTTTTATGGTTATTTTAATCTTTGCTTGATCCACAGTTTTGCCATCTTTTTCATTCTTAAATGGATTGTTTTACTTCCTTTTATTACCATGCTCTCTGTTGTATGTTCATTTAAAAATGTCATTGGTTTCTTCTCCTTTTATAAAGGAGAGTGGGAAGCATAGGGCCTTGAGGGTCTGAGGTGTTGAAAGAGAGAAGAAAGGACACAAGGACGGTGAGGGACAGTGAAAAGTTGGTGAAATCAACAAATTCTAGGGCCCAGAAGGTTTAATGGGTTGTTTTGTCAGAGGTACTAGAGGGAGTGAGCTGGAAAGATAGGAGGCGGTGGTTGAAAGTGGGGTGCTCAAAAGTGAGATTAATTGAAAACAAGATGATTTTAATTACTCCAGTTATTTAATAAATCGTAGTAACTTTTATGATGAACTCCCCTTTCTCATTTTTCTTCTTCAAAATGGTCTTGGCAATTCTTGTCTTTTGATCTTCCAAAATGAATTTTAGAATCAGTTTGCCAAGCTCCTTGGAAAATGCTGTTTGAGATGGTGAGATAATAGAAAATATGTGTATTGGTCTCTGCCCCCCCCCCCCCCCCCCGTTCCTGGCACAGAGCTCCTAAAACTTCTGTAACTTTCTAAGTGATAAGAGCATTAATTCTATTGAGGCACCTCTGAGTGGGCTCCTGCATGGCTCCTGGTTAGGGCTGGTCACCAGATAGACCAAGCCATGATTAGAATGACACTTGAAAATTTCAGCCTCACCTTCTATACTCCAGAGGGGAGAGAGGAGCTGGGAATGGAGTTAATGATTAATCATGCCTATGTGAGGAAGCATCCATAAAATCCCAATAGTAGGGGGTTTGGAGCTTCCAGGCCAATGAACACATCCACACCAGGATGCTGGTGTGCCCCAATTCCTTAGGGACAGAAGCTCCTGTGCTAGGGACCTTCTTTGATCTTGTTCTATGTATCTCTTCATCTGGCTGTTCATTTGGGTCCTTTATCACATTCTTTAATAAACTAGTAATGGTAAATAAGTGTCTCCCTGAGTTCTGTGAGTGACTCTAGCAAATTAATTAAATTGGGGCTCATGGGAAACTCTAATTTGTAGCCAAGTCAGACATCAGTTGTGGGTAACTTGGGGACCTACTACTTGTGATTTGCATCTGAAGTGGAATGGGGACAGATCTTGTAGGATCTGAGCCTGTCCTTAGGTAGATAGATAGTGTTAGAATTGAGTTAAATTGTAGGACACTCAGCTGGTGTCACAGACAATTGCTTGGTGTGGGACAAACCTCCCTCATACTTGGTGACCAAAAGTATCAGAAGTGAAGTATTATGTGTGAGTAGTAAAGGAGGCACACATGGTGGGACTGGGAAGGTTTTCTAATGCAGAGATTTTGATTTGGATTATAGGCTTAATTTGACAGAGAACTTTTTAAAAAATATTGTCTTTCCATCTAAGTGATTCCCATTAATTTAATTAATATTTTCCAGCCTTTGCCTACATTTATTAATTTTCCCCATTAAGGACTTTCATATTTTCTGTTAGATTTTTTAAAAAAACTTTTAACAGTTTGGGTATTTTCTTGTGTTTTCACATAGGCAGTCATATGTGACGTGATTTTCCTTCTTATACTTCTTAAATCCTTTCAAATCTTATTGTACAGCTCAGAAATCTAGACCAATGTTGAATTGAAGCAACGATAGCAGAAATCCTTGCTTTTCCTCTGACAAAGGTAATGCATCTAACTTATGTCAATCAAGAACAATACTTACTACAGATTATTGAGTAGATACTCAATTACCAAGGTCTTTATCTGACACCCAAGCCTAAATGTCTGTAGGCTTTCTTTAGGACTACTTAGTTTCCCCAGGGTGGAACATTTAATCTCCTGCCTGCAGGTTAGGTCCGCCTGGCAGTGTTCTCAGTGCCAAGACAATAAGGGCATTTGTAATCTCATCATTAAATAATCTACCTGTTTTAGTTTGGCACCTCATGCCTGTCCTTCACTGTGCCTGTTCTCCCAGTTATAAACCTACCTGGCACAACCCTTGCAGGGTGTAGATAGATTTGTCTCTTGCTAGGCTTGAGAGGCCCTGAAGAGGGGACCAGTAGAACTTGTGTAGAACTTCACCCAGACTTCCTCTTCTCAAAGCTGCCCTTCGTTGGGCTGTTGGTGGTATTTGATGCCTCCATTTCAGGCTCTTCTGGCCTCTGTGGTGTGAGTCAGACACCCCACGTTGTCTTCCTACCTCCTGCAGCCTGGCTGTGGGCTTTCAGCTTTCCCTGCTCCGCTGAGTCAGTCACCACTTACCCTTCTGCTTTCCTTCTTCCAAAATGTTCTTGACCTTTGTTGTCTCTTCTGGAGCCTTTGTGGGTTTATCCCTTTACTCCTTTTGGAGTTGCAGGGAGAGCAAGGGTAAATAATTGGTTTACATTTCTGATGTTTAACTGGCAGTCTTGATTTGTCTTTTTTTTATCCATTTCTTTCACAATTTCCATGTCTTCTATGTTATCATTTCACTTACGAACAGCTTGGAGCTGGAAGAAAAATGATTAAAACCCAACTGGAGAATATTTTTTAAACTGGCAAGTTTAACTCACTTATATTTATTGTGAGTATTGTTGCCCTTAAATTTATGTCTGTCATCTTCATATTTTTATATACCATGGTATTTTTTTAACCTTTCTCTTTTTTTCTGGTACTTATTTTATTGAGTTTTCCTCAATCCCTGCTCTTTCCTCTTTAATAGTTTGGAAACTATAGGTTCTCTCTCTGTGGTTTTAGGGATTACACATAAACTTTAAACTTGTGTATTTTATTTAATCAAACCTGAGCCTAAACATCTATACCCTTATCCTGATCCATAGGAGCCCCTTAGAATGATTAACTCTTATTATCAACTCTCGAATTCCATCCTCTCTGACTGTTCAGGATTCCTTTGTCTTATGCTTAGCTATTCATTTTTCTAAATGCCCAAATTAGTCACCATCATTGTTATTATTGTTGTCACTGTTTATTTAACAATTTCTTTGTTCACAATTGCATTTCACATTTTCCTTCTGGGTTCAATTAACCTATTACTGAAGAACATGCTTTAGTAGTTTTTATTTTTTTGGTGAAAGTCTTTTAATAATACATTCTCTTAGACTTTAGGTAACAAAAAAAATGTATCTATTTTACTTTTCTTTTAAATCTTGGTTAGTTGGTTATAGAGTTTTAAGGCCACTGCTAGCTTTTCCCACACATTGAAGATATTGCTTGTTGTCTTCCGACACCAGTGATTATTGTGGGGAACACTTCTGGTTAATGTCTCCCCATTTTTCCCTTCTAAGAATCTCTCTTAGTCTTTTTGTTCTCCAGATTTATTTAAATATATCTAGGGATAGATTGATTTTTATTTTTTATGCTTGCGATTTAAAAACAATATTTTTAGGTATAAATTTACTTTTATTTTTTATGTTTACAAATTTTTGTGCTTATGTATTCTGAGGGTTTATGTTTTCATCAGTTCTGGAAGATTCTCAGCCATTGTCTTCTCAAATATCTCCCCTCTTCTTTCTTTCTGGAACTCTGGTTTTATGTAAATTAAATTTCCCATCCCCGCTGTCTTTCTACACCTCCCCGCTTCCTTCTCCTGCTCCTGTTTCTTTCATTTCTGGATAATTCTCTCTTTTATGATACTATTTTTTTCTTTTTCAACTTAATAAATTTGTATTTTAACCCATCTGTTGAGATTTCGTTTCAATGTCACAGGTTCTTTATCCAAAATTTTCAGCTATCCCCCACTGCCCAAGTATTCTATTTTTATTATAGTTTCCATTTCTTCTTTTAGCTCTTTATTAGAAACATACTTATTTCCTATTTTTTTTATCAGCTTATTCTATTATTTAAAATTCTTGTATGCTACATATTCTAATTTGTTATATTTGCTGACTTGTGGCGAGTAATTTTTGAATGTAAGTTTATTTTCATCAAGGATTCAAATAGTTTTACATGTGTGTTTGTGGGTGTTGTGTGCACCCTACAACCTCTATGACATAGATGCAGTGGAAAGAATGTGAGCTTGGGAGCTGGGCAGACATGGATCTCAATGTCAGTTCACCTCTTATTAATTGTGTGACATTAGACACGTTATGTCCTATCTCTGCCATGGTTTCCTCATTTTAAAAATGGGGAACGTGTACAAAATAAGATTGTGCAGATAGCCTGAGATAGTATTGGTCAAGCACTTAGCACAATGCCTGGTACATAGTGATTCTATTTTTAGAATGTCAGCTACTATTATTAGTATAAATATGAAAATTCATTAGAGAAGCTACTTAGTGCTAACTGCAGTGCTGGTGTCTACCGCATATTTGTCTTGTATATGACCTGGCTGATCAGAGTCCTGAGAGGTTGTAAGGTGGGACTAGAGAAAGAAAACGCATCTCTAGGGTGTTTTAGGGGGAAGAGCTCCTCTGACATAGTCTTTGGTGGTTCCAAGGCTAATTTTTTTTGTTGTTGTTTTTTTAGGTCACTCCATTTCTGAAAACCAGTAGTTAATGTGATTCCCTTAAGGTTCCTGGTTTATAGTCTCCTCCATTTGAAATAGCTCTTTCTTTGAAGATGGCCTGCCTGTACTGTACAAGACCAACATCAATTCATATCAGTTTTCACTTTTTTGTTTTTTACTATTTTGGGAATCACCGGTGTGAGGTATAATCCCCAATGCCCAGTCCCACATGTACTACACCTTATCTAATCTACATTTACCAAAATATTATTTAAGCCTCAAGACCTTTCTGAGTTACACTGCTCTCTCCCCCTTTTTGGTCCTTATTGTATTGTTAGAGTTTGTAACACATCATTTAACACTTATTATTTCCTGCTTGCTTTGCTCAAGTTGGATGGTGAACAACTTGAAAGTTGGGGCCATGCTTTGCAGAAACTTTATGGCTCATATCAACCTAATTTATGCTATTGCTTGTCATAGATTCTCTTTTCTGAGACACATTTCCCGGGTTCCTAAGCATATACATTGTTAGCTCATATAATTGTCAAAGTAAAATATAGGTATTACAAAAATAAAAGGCGGAGGGCTGTGAATATCCCCTCTCTCCTTTATTAGGACTATAAATACAATTTATGAATTCTCTTTCTTTTCTTTCTCTCTATTTTTTGTCCTGTGCTAAGTGAAATACATTTTTTGGTGGTATGTAAATGATAAATGCAAATGAAGTGGCCCTTTTATGTCATAAACTACATTTGCCTCCAAGCCAGAGGAATGTGGAAACTTGCCTACATTAATGGAAAAGAATCACTAGTTTTTATTTTTGAAGTTTTTACTTTAAAATTTATTGAGATGATCTTAGGCAGCATTAGATTTGAGGCTTCCAATGATGCTTTTTTTCTGCTTTTATTGTGGTCTTTTCTATTATAACTATTAGAGGACTGACACATTTCTATTTCTTTTTACCAAGAAAGGACAACAGAATTATTTAAGTGCCAACAGGTATTTATAGAGTTGCATATTTGTCTAGTTCACTTTCTCTCCCCCCACCCCACCCTTAGACACAGTTGGGATTTGAAGAGAAACAAAGCTATAGTCAGACAATTAACATTAAGAGCAGAATACATCAGTTTTTCTTTAAAAAGTCAGAATTTCTCCCATATTCCCCAAAGTGTGTTATTAATTCTCTTGGCATGTTACACAGCAAAATGAGAGTATTTATGAATGTGGCTACTTCTTTTAACAAGTTCCAATAACTGCTTCCTAAACTTGTGTTTTTATATCAATTACATACAGTAAGCACTGAAATCGACCAAAGAGAACTGCAGAGGCCAACTTGAGATATTGATGTTAAGCGAGGACTGCTGCCTGCCAAAAGTGAAATGTGGACATAATTTTATAACACCATTTTATAATTAAAGTCATAAGTGAGGTTTCCTGCTATTGTTTAAAAATGTGTCATGATAAATTTAAATCAAAGATATGGGCAAAGAAAGGTCTGCAAAATACCAGATGAAGGCAACTAAGATGGTACAGGAACATGGCCTAGTGCAGAAAAGGCACACATGCAAACAATTTTAGTGAAATAATTACATTTATTGTAGATGGAGTTCTGTTTTAGAAACTATAACCACTTAGAAACGGTTTTCATTCATGTCAGATTGAGGTTAACTTGTTGGTACTGTCTATAGAGAGATTTTTTTTTTTACCAGCAGGCAAATTTAATACATTGATTTAGTGATAAGACCATGTCTTCTGACCAAATACTCACCAAAGTCCCCTAAAACTGAAGAATGTGCTTCAGGATGTGGAGTCCACAGTAGTTATTGTCAGATTTAGCAAATAAAAATCCAAGACACCTAATTATATTTGAATTTCAGGTAAGCAACAGATATGTATTTTAGTATAAGAATATCTCATGTAATATTGGGCACATATTTATACTAAAAATTATTTGTTGTTTATCTGACACTTAAATTTAATAGGGTGTTCTGTATTTTATGACAAGTTTAACATTAGCAAAAAAATACAAATTTTGGCAATGGATTTTTGTATTTTTAAGCTAAATATTTAAAGGAGAGTAAATTTAAGTGACCAGAGCAGAACCTAAGGTAAATTTATTTTTGCATTGTCAGCTCATTATATTTCTAGTGTTCACAGTTACATGGATGAATGATGATTTCTGTTCAGTGATGGGAAAGATTTTTGCTTTGCTAGTGAACACAACCCATTTCAAAGAGCTGCTCCCAGAAGGAGAGATGTTGATTCACATACATGGATAGATTTAATCATTAGGACATTCCTGGCTTTAGTAAGTCATGTTCATCTAATGTGAAGGCCGTTCCCAATGTATCAATTCATTCATCTTGTCTCTAATACAAGCCATGTGTTTCATAAGGGAGTTGAAAGGACATTAATCAGAATCTCCCCCTTCAACCAGTCCAAGGGGATGCAGAGTTCTTGGTTACATCTCAAATGTCAAGATATGGGGAAATGGATAATAACATTCAAAGCATATCACCTGTAATTCATACTGTTGTTACAATTGCTGTGAAATATGTTGGGGGTGGGGAGGCAACGTACCATAAAGCAATGTCTACTCAGTGGAAACTGTGGCTGGAAAGGGCTGGAGGGCTGTATCTGCTTTTCCTCAGCAGACAAAACTCCCATTGAATCCATGTGAAGGCAAGAATTGGTATCCAAACTTATGTATAGCTTTATTGTCCTGCAAGAGTAAGAGAAAGATGTAGTCATCTATGACTCGAGTTTCTTCTTATAGAGCAGTGATTCTCAATGTTGTCTGCATATAGAAACTAGCTTTTGAAACTCCCAATGCCCAGGCTGCCCTTCAGACCAATTAAATCACAATCCCTGGGTTTGGGATCCAGGCATCAGTCATTACCAAAGCTGTTGGTGGGACTGCACATCGGTGCAACCATTACGCAAAAGAGTATGGAGATTCCTCAAAAAACTAAAATAGATCTACCATATGACTCAGCAATTCCACTTCTGGGTATTTATTCAAACAAAATGAAAACACGAATTCAAAAAGATATATACATCCCTATGTTTATTGCTACATTATTTATAATAGCCAAAATAGGGAAGCAACCTAGGTGTCCATTGATAGATAAATAGATAAAGAAGGTGTGAGATGTATATATATAGTGGAATATTATGCAGCAGTAAAGAAGAATGAAATCTTGCCATTTGTGACAACCATGAATGAACCTAGAGGGTATTATGCTAAGTGAAATAAGTCAGACAGAGAAAGACAAATAGCAAATGGTTTCACTTTTATGTGGAATCTAAAACAAAACAAAAACAAAGAACAGAGATCAAAGGGATGATTACCAGAGGGGAGGGAGCAGGGGAATGGATGAAAAAGGAGAAGGGAAATATAGTGAATAATATTGTGCTAAGTTTGCATGGTGACAGATGGTTACTGAAATTAGTGGGGTGATCATATTGTGAGGTATAAAAATGTCTAGTCACTATATCGTATACCTGAAGCTAATATAACTAGTATAATACTGTATATCAGCTGTACTTAAATTTAAAACAACAACAAAACAAACAAAACTCCCCAGGTGATGCCAATGTGTAGCCAAATTTGAGAACCATTGGATCATCACAGGAAATGCTGGTCGTAGACATGGAAACACCTATTGACTTGTTGACATTCATGGCTTTTGATTTGATACCAATCTATCATGCTGTATTTAGAAACTACTCCATATTTACAAAATTTTGCTAGTTCATCATTGTCAACATCATATCATTATGATGATCATTTCTTATGCTCTTCAGAGGAGAAACAATGATATACAATGAAAATAAACAACTTGTAATAAGATGCTAAAAGGTAAAACAGATTTAATGTACCAGGCACTGGGGTAGGGTAGTCAGAGAAGGCCTGTTCTATAGAGGACATTTAAGTGAAACTATGAAACAGTGTTTCTCAAAATGTGGTCCCAGGACCGGCTGCCTCAACATTACCTGGAAACTTGTGCTCAAAACAAGAATTCTCAGGCCCCACTCCAGCACTTTGGAATCAGACACTCTGAGAGTGGGGTCCAGAAATCTGTGTTTTAACAAGCTCTCTAGGTGATTCTTATGCATGGTCAAGTTTGAGGCTATAAACATTTCTCCAAATATTGATTTACAGTATCCCATAGGAATTGCTGTGTTTTCACTCACTTAAAATAATATGTACTTTCAATTTTGATTTACCTTTTAATGTAAGGCTAATATAGAGGAATGCTTTAGAATTCCAAGTTAGGTGACTTTTTGTTGCTAATTTCCAGTTTTATTATATTGCATTTAGATAACACAGCATAGCTGATTTATTGTTTGGGGATTTAACTGAAAATTTCCTGAGGCTATCAGAACAA
Organism: Miniopterus schreibersii; assembly: GCF_964146895.1. NCBI lineage: Eukaryota > Metazoa > Chordata > Mammalia > Chiroptera > Miniopteridae > Miniopterus > Miniopterus schreibersii. The sequence continues at coordinate 66,321,041 of NC_138110.1, forward strand.
TTTTACAATGTTTCATGGGTTTTGGAAAAGAATATGTATTTTTTTTGAGTGTGTGTATTTGCATCTGTTAAGTCAGGCTTGCTAATTCAGTTATTTATTTATTGTGTGCTTGATCTATAAATTTATAATTATATAGAGGTGTGAAAGATTTCCACTATATCGGTGGTTTACCAATTGTTCTTTGACTTTCTAACATTTTTACATATATTTCAGAGCTATGTCCTTACATAAAAATTCATGAGTATTATATCTTCTTGATACTTTTTTAAAGCATATGTAGCACTTTATTAGCTTATATCATTCCCAATTAACATTTTTCCCCCCCATATATTCTATTTGTGTGATATTTAATTTACTTGGTGTGTCTTTAACCACTAGTTTTTTCTTTGGAAATAATACATTGGAAATAATTTTAAAATTTGTCTTCAAGTTCTCTGAAACTCTCCCGGTAAGCGGTGGAGTCTAATCTCCCTACTCTTGAATATGGGCTAACCTTAATGACTCACTTTGAATGAATAGGATGTGATACAAGATATAAATGGTTTGTGAAAGCGAGTTCACAAAGGCATTGCAGCTTTTGCCTGGCACCCCCCCCCCCATCTCAATGCTCACCATTGGAACCCAGCCACCATACTGTAAGGAAGCTCAAGCCACATGGTAAGGCCATGGGTAGGTGTTCTGGCTAACAGTGCCAGCTGGGGTCCCAGCAGAGAGTCAGCATCAACTGACTGAGGTATATAAATGAGGGGCCTTCATGCCTAGTTGTACCCTGTCAACCCCCAAACCATGAGAGATTAAAAAGAAATAATTATTGTTGTTTTAAGTCCCAACAATAGATATTGAAGCAACAATAGATCACTGAAGCAATATCTTGTTTGTATTTTTCTCTTTGTTAAAATACATATACACTTATGTAGATTACATCAAGCATTAATCAATATTTATAACCCATAACATGAACAAGGAAAGGTCTTCCCTTTTTGGTTTACTGTAATAAATTTGAGATTGCTATTATATCTTACATTATGTCCCTGTTAGTTAAGAAATCTTTTATTAATAATTGTCTTAAGTGTCCCATGCATATTACCAATAGTTATTTAGATTCGATAATAATTTTTGTGACTTTTGTTGTATATTTTACTCACTGTTATTCCAGGTGTTCCCTGTCTTTCTCTTTGTTGGATTTCCTTTCCGTTTCACTGTGATATGTCCTTGAATTATTTTTCAGAGAGGGTATATGAATAGTGAACATTTTGATCCCTGCCCATGTAAAGCCTTCATTTTGTCCTTGAACTTGAGTAATAGTTTGGAATAGAATTCTCAGTTCTAAATAATTTTCTTCCAGAAATTTGAAAACAAGTTCCATTGTATACCAGTATTCTTTGCGGATGAGAAGTCAGATGCCAATTCAATGTTTGTTCTTTATTTATAAGGCACTTTTTTACTCAGGGGATTTTCCGTTTGCTCTTTCATGAAAGGAGACTCGGAAAATCCCCTAGTCTGTACCTCTACATATGACTTAAAATTATTTCTGCTTATTCTTTGATGGCCCATTTCAGCTTGATGATTCAAGTTCTTCAACTTGGGATTTTTTTTTCTCCTATTCTGTCTTTAATTTTTCATTCTCTCCCTCTTTTGCTGTCTTCTCTTTCTTGAATTCCTAGCAGATGAATGTTGGTATCCTGGAACTCTCTTCCATAGTTCCTCAAATTGCATTTTTACATTTTTAATCTAATCTCTTTTTTCCTTCCTTCCTTCCTTCCTTCCTTCCTTCCTTCCTTCCTTCCTTCCTTCCTTCCTTCCTTCCTCCCTCCCTCCCTCCCTCCCTCCCTCCCTCCCTCCCTCCCTCCCTCTCTCTCTCCTCTCTGCTCTCTGTCTCTCTTTGTGCTATATTCTGACAGATTTATCATCTAGTACACTATTTGGGTTGATTTTTAACCATATCCATTCTATTATTCAGCCCTTTTGTTCAATATATTATTTTGGAAATCATGTTTTTAATGTTAAAGAACTCATTTTTGTTTTCTGAATGCTTCTTAGTAGTCTGCTCTTAATTTGTGGGCCCAATATCTTCTCATAATAAAAATGAAAACAAAATTTCTATCTATTTCCGGTATTATTAATTTCTGCTTATATCACTTGTACTTTAGTATCTTCAGATATCCGGCGATAGTGGCCACCTGTTTAAAAAAGGAAGACTAGGTTGGTCCCTAAAGATATGTTCCGGCACCCTCTGGAGCTCTTTCCAAATGGAGGCACATTTCTTTCTTTTTTTTTTTTAATATATCTTTATTGATTTCAGAGAGAGGAAAGGAGGGGGAGAGAGAGAGACAGAAACATCAATGATGAGAGAGTCGTTGATCGAGCCCACAACCTGGGCATGTGCCCTGACCGGGAATCGAACCCCGATTGCCTGGATCCTAGGTCGACCCTCAACCGCTGAGCCACGCCCAGCCGGGCCACATTTCTTTTTAACTTACAAGAACAGAAAGCAGTGAGGAGATGAACCTGGAGCCTCCTTTCCTTGTGACAATTTGGCAAAGAGCTGACTCGGCAGGTCTGAGTTAGCACAGCAGGCTGATAGCAGGTGTTCAGCTCTTGAGACAGCCTCCCCCAATTTCTTCTAACCCGGTCTCTTCTCTGGCTAGAAGATTCCATGTAACAGTCTCACAGCTGTTCTGTGTCCATGACTCTAAACTATAGGACATTATGGGATCAGAGTCCTACTCTCTTGGGCTGTTGGCCATGTTCACTCACTTATCCATGCCTGGCCTAAGCTGTGGGTTAATGTGAGGTTCAACATGAAGCAAGAAAGGAAGAGTAGCCATTCCAGAAACATCAACAAGGTGTGGCACTTTGAAGGAACTCTTCTCTGTCAGTTTTTGGTGGCACATTTGATGGCTAGAATCTTGTCCAGTGCAGGAGGGGAGAGCAGGTGAGCCTGAGATTTGCTGATTCTGCAGTTTGGTGAACAAGTGAAAAGTCAACTGTTACTTAGAAGAGCAGAAAATCCCACATCTGGAAAGAAATCTCCAGTCCTAAGATTTCTAGCTCTTGGGAATGTGAAGCTTGTTTTCTGTAGCACTTCCTTTCCATCAGTTATAGAGCTAAAAATAAGGCTGTCTTATTAAAATTAGCCTTCTTATGAGAGTTATTCTGAATAACTGAAAATGGTACAGACCCTACCTGACGACCACAAGATGCTGATGAAGGATCCTGCAGATATGTCACTGGCAGCCTCACACATACTCCACAGCCAAACCCTCAAGGTTTCTTGGAGAATCCATCATCAACTGAAATTGCTTTGTTTAGTACCTTAGGTGGCCTGTTCAAGGGCAGAAGGCCCAGACAACCACTTTGCTAGCTGCCAGCTAATTAATTTACCTCAAAAATGCAAAATAAGGCTCACTGTTCTCATTGTTTTTCCCCTTCCTTCTTTACCACCACTGTTTTTTAAAAAAATAAATCCTGTTTTCCTTTATTAACTGACAACTGGTTAATGGCCATCTCTTTTATATACAAGTGAATTGTTTGGCATGCATATAATTAACTACAGGTTTCTGAGTCATTCTTTGACATATGACATCATGGAGATTTACTGTCATCTTATATGCAGTCCCTTACAATATTAGTAAGTGTTCGGTTTAGATTTTTTTCAATATAAATGCTACTTTTGGAGCCTGGATTTATAATACAGAAATGGAGACAGATGTCTTGTTCAAATAGGATGGTTCATTATTCAGGTGGCCTGTGGACACTGATCTGGGTACCACATAACTAAAAATACCTGGGGATGTGTTGGCTGAAAATAGAACTGAGTATTTTACTCAGAATTGTCCATTTAATATCAGCATGTGAATGAAAGAAAGTTAATGATTTTCTGAGATCTCTAAGGTAGTGGTTCTTAACTGGGGACAGTTTTGTATTCTGGGGGACACTTGGCAATGTCTGGAGTCAGTTTTAGTTGTCATGGCTGGGGCAAGGTGGCAGGGAAAGGAGTGGTACTGGCATCTGGCGGGTAGAGGTCAGGGGCGCTGCTAAACATCCTACAGTGCAAGCTCCTCAAAACAAAGAGTTATGTGGCTCAAAATGTTAATAAGGCCAAGGCTGGGAAGCCCTGCTCTAGGGCGACAGATCCCATCCACAGTGCACCGATTGGTTTCCATGTTACCCTGTCTCCCTGCCCTGTTACCTTCGCTGGATTGCAGCCTCTTGCACTTCTCTAAGCCAGGGTGCAACACAAGGCCTGGCACATACCGGACGCCCCAATATTTCTTCTTGACTGCGTCACTCTGTGACCACTCGCTGCGTGAGTGACGGGGCTGTCCTCACCAGCTAACTGCTTATGCCTCTTAAACACTGCGGCCTCTCTGTATTTGCATTTTGCTTCCCCTCCTTCACTGGGACTTAGACCTGCAGCTGCCTAAGAGAGAAATTCTGCAGAGATGTGGAGCGATAGTGATGACGCTGTAGACAGCAGTGAGGAAATTCACTGCTATTTCTCTGCTTTGATACTGAGATTACCAGGCCCCTTGGTAACAGTGAATTTATAGGGGATTATATGTTTCACGGTAACATTTATGTATAAAATATATTTGTTAAAAAACTCACATGAATTAACTAATCTTCACAATGTTCCTGTAGGTCTTTTATTAATCTTTGTATCTACAAGTGTTTATTGAGTGCCTTTTGTAAACCAAGAACCGGTTATTTCTCCAACCTTTTGCGAGACCAAGAGACTTTATGTCATTAGCTGGTGAGTCGTTTTAAGTGTCGGCTTATTCATGACCAGAGAGTTCCATCCCTTTTGTGGCCTTGGCCAGATTTTATAAAGTGTAGCCTCTTGTTTATTTATAATGGACTTTGAGATCCTTGGACAAGATGTATTACATATGTGTGAAGGATTAGAGGGCAGTTTTTAATAACAACAGGAATAATGCTGCTTTGTACAGCTACACTGTAGATCTTTTCTTCTAAAGATTTAAAGCCCATTATAGACATAATTTGATTGTTGCTCTATTGCAACAGTGCTTCTCCTTCTCTTTCCGTCCAGTCAGATTGCTTCTTTATTAAAGATGGCACGAATACTTTCTCATGTTATGACCTCTTTGATAAACAGCTCAGGATGTTATAAAAGCAAAGCAGGAGATGTCTCAAATAATTAGCGACGGAGGCGCTCGGGTGTTAAGGCTGCCAGAAAGCTCAGCTATTTGTGGGCTGCTCAGTACGTTTTTGTACAGATGTGTGCGAGGTTGAGTTTCAGCCATATGCCTGTAACAGCATCGGGAAACATTTTGTCATGCTACTTCCTTGGGTGATCTTTTATAACCAAAAGAAAAAAAAAATCATATTTCTGTCTTGTGAAATTGAGCTCGGATTCTGGGTAGTTGAGCAGTAATCAGTATATGCCCGAATCACAGCTGCATGGGATGGTTTGTATTATATACCAATGGCAACTACTGCTCTAAATATGGAAATTAAATACTTTAGGCTATGGCTGATTCAAATCTGTGGGTAGGAAACGTCTGATCTTTTCCAAGATAAGTTTAAAAGTGTGTGGAAGTTTCTCTAGGGCTACAGATTCTGTTCACATTCATATGTATTTTTTGGGGGGATGGTCCCTTGAGGAAGGTCTCTTGGCAGCCACCTTCTTTAATATGGGGAGAGGTTGGGATCCATAGGAATGTCAAAGGAAAAAAAAAAATCAAAATGTCCTCAGAAGACAACCAGAGTGTGGTTGATCTAGAGACCAAATCAGACAGTTCCAAGCCTCAAGAGATGAGCATCAAACAATACTTGGCTTTCCTCCCTCTAGGCATGAGGCGTCCACATTTGCCCCGAATCAGTTCGTAATTTGGAAGCTTCTTAGGTTACTGACATTCTCAGATCCTGCACCAAGTTTCTCGTCCACTCTTCCAGTCATAAGTAGTTATGTGCAGCACTGTGGTTGCAGTCCTGATGCTTCTTTTATCAGTCTGTCATTCTCAATGCATTTCTCAGAGCCTGTGTGGCCCTCGCACAATGCTCTAATCCCTACAAGGTGACTAGACGGAGCTCACCTACTAAGCTACAGGACTCCCGAAATGTGGCCCATTGGTGTATACTACAGCTCACTTAAAAAGTTGTTAAGCAGTAAAAGTGACATTATATCACAGAAATTATTCACCATTGCCTTGCTACACAATCCGAACCTATGACCTTCTAGACACCTCCCAGACTATGCCGTGCCCAGTTCTTACCTTCTCCAACCACCTTAGAGGTCACTTGTAACTTTGGTGGACACTTTCTGTCATGTCAGTGGTTTCTTACTTCAAAAACTTCTGTCCCTCTGCCTGAGGGCTTTCTTTGGCCTTAGGGCTTTCTGATCTTGGCTTGGGGCAGGGCCCACGTACTGGGGAATAAGCACCCTTAGGATTGACCCTCAGTTATTGAAGGATGAGAGATGCTGGGTATGAACCCAGGCTTCCTCACCCCCCGGGGCAGTTCTGAGCTGTATTCTACAGAGTGTCTGAGAGGGTACCCAGTGGGACTGGGCCTTAGTGCTTACATCAATGTACTTACCACTTAACACACCCTTTCTCATTCCTTCTCTCACCTGTCCCAGTTCCTCCCTTGTGATTCTTACTATCACTTCCCAAATAAACTACCTGTACTCAAATTCTTGTCTCAGGATCTGCTGTTGGGGTAACGCAAACTGAGACAGCGTCTAGTACAGTAGCCCACTGGGGAGCCTTGCTCTTCTTGCCCAACATTCAGTGGGTTATTAAATGTTTTGGCTTTACCACCTAAATAACCCTTAAATTGTCTCCTCTATTTCTAGAGTTTAGTTCGAATCCTTAGTATCTCACTTAGTTGATTACAGTGGCATTCTAACGTGTCTCTCCTTTTTAAACTATTCCCCATAACCAGTCTTTAGTGATGCTACCAGAGATGCTTTTCCAAAAGCAAACCTGGTCCTGTTATGTCCCAGCTTCAAACCTTTCAGTCGCTCAGACTGTTCATCTCCTGGCCCTTTCTTACCCATCTGGTGTCCTTCTCGAACCCCGTATTGTTGCACATGTTCTGTGGCTGCAGCGTGGTTGGGGTTTACACTCCACTTCTGTCCACCTGTGAGCTTTAGTACAATTTTAAAGACAAAATAAACTTCACCTTCTCTCTGGAACTCTCCTTCAGTGGCCACACTCCGTGGTGGCTCCGTCAGTTCCATCCCTTTGCTTGTACACATCTCCATGAGCGCCTTTATCTCTGTTTATTGGCTTGAGTATACAGGGTGGGGCAAAAGTTCATATGAAAAATAATACAGTAATTATTAAGTAATAATACAAGAATAAACTCTGTGTTTTGAGTACTCACAAGTGCAGGCCTACTTTTGCCCCACCCTGTAGTGGTGGTTATCACTCAACTGAAAGGCCCCTGAGAGCAGACATCACATACTGTTCCCAGCCCCTGACTCAGCAGCATAAAATCAATACTCGACCCTGACAAGGACAGGTTGGCCATTCAGTTTGTCCTTTGCATGTTTGTTCTGGAAAATATGGCGGAGCTGAGGGCTGGGAGGAGGCTCTCTGTTCTGCTAACACATAGAGCTGCTTAATGAAGAGAGACAGGCTGGTGATGGCGGCTGCAGGGCCCAGAAGTTTGGAGGCAGAATGCAGTTAAAGGAATCACTGGATATTTTACATCCGAAGTGTTGCTCTGGGGCTTCATTGTCAGACCTCCTCACTCTGCATTTAATTTCTTCTGAATGAATACATTCTGTAGCCCTCTCCAAACACATAGGAGGAAATGGAGGCAAATTTGCAGGAAACTCCAGTTCTCTAGGATTTATTTTGTTGCCTTCTCCACGTTTGTTTTGTTAAGACCTAGAGTCACTGAATTCCAGCGATAGAAAAATCACAAAGTAAAATTAAACAATGTTCAGTTCTGTCCAACCTTGGCTTAAAGGTACCTGGCTTTCCGTTGGTTAGTTGGACCTCTTGGGGGACGCTCTACGGACCAGCCAAAATGTTCGGCTCTGTTCCTCCTGAGGGAGGACTGTGGGGAGGACCCCGCTTCACCTAGTGCCATGGCTTGGGTATGGGCATTGGCTCCCTGCCCTGTGGAAACTCTCCGTCTGGAAACCAGATGTCCTGTCCCAGGGAAGGGGTGGGGCAGGCCAGTTTCACCATAGTTTATACATGGCCTAGAAGGGGGAGTTGGCTCTTGTTCTTTGAAGCTCTTCTCCGTAACTGTGGCATCATCTCCCAGAAAGTCCTTGTGGCAGGGCGGTAGGGTGGAATGAAGAAAATAGGGCACTTCATGGTATCTCCCTGGAGGCTCCATGGGTGTCTATAAGAGTTGAGAAGGGGCAGAGTCACCAAGCACGGTTGAGGTCAACTGTGGTCACCACGGCCACCTCCTAGCTGCATTGGAAGACATAGCCGCACTTGTGCTGTTGGCTGGGACATGTCTCCCAGGTAAGATGGGAAGCTGGGTGTTCCCAGCCTTGCAAGGGACTGGGAACTTCTTTTTAATTGGGTAGAGCCCTGAGGCCTGTGTGATGGGATAAAGGCGTACCCTGCAATACAAATAAAGCCACAGGTGTGGGTCTACCCTGAGGAATGGAGACAGGAGAACTGGCCAAGACCAGGCAGAGAGGAGACTGAGAAGCCACTGCCCACAGCAGGGCACAGGGGTCTGGTTCCCACACGCAGCCAGTGGCCTGTCTCCCTGCCTGACTTCCCAGCATAGCAGCCCTCACCCACCTAGGCTGGGGTTTCACTTTCTGGTATTGGTTTCCTCACTCTTTCCATGAGGCGTCTGGTGTGCCTTGTCCTCTCTCTCTCTTGCTCTTTTTTTTCTCCCTGCCCAGGCCCATCTGAGCTTAAAAGGTGGTGAGTCCTGAGTTCCAGGCTGAGGCCTTGCCCTTGCCCCCTACATTCCATCTCTGCTTTCAAATAAAGTCTATTTTTTAAAAACTAAAACAAAGATAAAACAAATTTATTCCATCAATGATAAAAACACTTTTGGTTATTTTGCTCCATTTTGAGGAGTATTGAAGAACCAGATATTTCCATTTTAACAAAAATAATTATAATAGTTTATATTTTTAAAAATGTTTTTCTTGAAAATCGGTCCGATTCACACACTTTGTTTTCATAGTTTTGTTTAATCTTCATGACAATTCTCTAAGGAAGGTATTACTGTAAGCTCCATTTTATAGATGAGGAAACAGAGGAACAGAGAAATTAAGTAACTTTCCCAAGGTCACACAGTAAATGGAAAAACTGAGACGGCATCCATGAGTACTGTGACTAACCATGTTTACAGTTGTGAGTACTCAAAACGCAGAGTTTATTCTTGTATTATTATTAATTATTGTATTCTTTTCCATACGAACAACTGTAAACCTACTTTTGCCCCACCCTGTAAATATATTCCACCATTCACTCCTTGCTTAATAAATGTAAACACTGGGTCTACAGTATTCTATACCTTAGATTTCTACGCAAATTGTTTTCATGCCCCTCTATCCACCCAGTTTGTTGACTTTCTCTCTCTTTCGCCTCCACTGGTCCTCAGTTTTGTCTCCCACAGAGCAATAACTATAACAGTGATACCACTACTGTTCCGTGGGAAAGAACGCATCTATTTACTCAGGAAAGTCCAAATAAACCATTACAATCATCTGAACTTGCGCTGACCAATATGGGAGCCACCAAGCCCACGTGGCCACTAAGCACTTGAAATGGGGTGAGTTGGAACTGAGGTGTGCTGTGTGTATAAAGTACCCATCAAATGTCAAAGCTTAGTATAGGGGGGGAAAGAATGCAAGACATCGCGTTAATGATTTGTTAAATATTGACTGCAGGTTGAAATGACGGCTTAGATAAAATAATGATTAAAAAGAATTTTACACAGGCAGACCTTGTTATATTGTGTTTTGCTTTATTTGCTTCACAGATGGTGCATGTTTTAAAAATTGAAGTTTAAGGCTGGCTGGGCGTGGCTCAGAGGTTGAGCATTGACCTAGGATCCAGAAGATTGCGGTTCGATTCCCGGTCAGGGCACGTGCCCGGGTTGAGGGCTTGATCCCCAGTAGGGGGCATGCAGGAGGCAGCCCATCAATGACTCTCTCATTATTGATGTTTCTCTCTCTCCTTCTCTCTTCCTCTCTCTGAAATCAATAAAGGCATATTAAAAAAAAATTGAAGTTTAAGATCCTCTACCAGCAAAAAGATTATGTCTTGCTTCATTGTGGAGGCCTGGAACCAACCCCGCAATATCTCCGGGATGTGCTTGTGTGGCTCATGCTATTCTTTGATTGGACAGTGCTGATCACAACTCCGTGTTCACTGTTTGAGCTAAAGAAAGGAGGGAGGCCCAGCCCTGCCCTGAGGAAATTCCCAAGCTCGTGGGGTGTATGACCTCTTTTGGACTTGGGTGCTGTTGGACAATATAGACCCCATGGCTGTCCCTGTAGAAGTCATCTGCATTTTAACGGAAGTTTAAATCTAGTGGTGGGAGTTGAGGCATCAACAACCTGCTAGAGAGGTCAATGTCAGCTGTCAGACCCTGGGCTGTGGAGGCCGCACCTTCTCTGCAATTCCTGGGCACAGCACCTAGAGCAGAGTCCTGAGCAATCAGTGATTGAGTGTATTGGGGTTTGTATCCCACAAACCTCATCACTTGTTCCTCTTCTGCTTGTTCCTAATGGGATTCTTCCCTCCCTGCTGCCCTGCACACCCCGTCAACAGCCCTGCCAGTTTCACCTCTTTAACTATTCTCCAAGCACCCCCTTCATGTCCCAAGTCTTAACCAAGGCCTTCAGCATCTCTCACTTAGATACTATCTGGTCTTCCTACCTCTAGGCTAGCCCAAGGATTCTCAAACTCTAGTATGAATCAGAGTCACCTGGAGGACTCCTCCATGCACAGACTGCTGGGCCCCACCCCCAGAGCTTCTGACTCACTAGGCCTGGGTTGGGGCCTGAGAACAAGTTTCGAGGTGATGTAGTTGCTGCTGGTCCAGGGACCACACTTTGAGGATCTTGAGGATCGTTAGCCTGGCCTAATGATCTCCCTAAAACACAAACCTGATCACGACACCTTTCCCAAGACCTTGCCAGTAGCTGTCCAGGGCCTTCTAATATGGGGTATACAGGAAGTTTCTTGGCAGACTTATTCATAATTTCCAAACTCTGGAAACAGCCCAAATGCCCATCAGTAGGAAAATGGATAAACAAACAGTATGTACCCATTGTGGTGTATCTTCTCAGCAATAAAAAGGGGCAAACTGACACAAACAACAAGAATAGTGGAGGTTAAAAAACAAACACATTTTTTTGAATAAAAATAGCCAGACCAGAAAGAAGTGTGTGCTGTGTGATTCCATTATATGAAAACTTGTTATAGTGACAGAAATCAGAATAGATGATGCCTCTGATAGGGGATGGCATGGGACATTGGGGAAACTTTCTGGTGTGTAAAGAAAGTGCTGTGTCTTGCTCTGGATGATGTTTATATAAATTAAATGGTTCAGTTCCATAGTGTTGAGATCTGTGCATGCTATTGTATATAAATCATACCTCAATGAAGTACTAGTTTCATATTGAAACCCTTTATAATGGGGACAGCTTGTCATGAGGGCAATGAAGCAGAGCATTTAAGAACACTTTACCAAATGAGAAGTCTTTAATGTATAGTGTGTCCTGCTGTATTGTTAGCTAGGATTTGTTTCAGGGGCTGATGAACTAAGAACCTTTCTCTTCTTGTTTGACTGCTGGTCTCCTGATTTCACTGCTCATGGGCGGGCACCTTCCCTAGAGCATTGGGGGAGAAATCTAAAGGATTAAAATTTGCTATTGGAAGACACTAGAGCTCAGAAAGGACAGAGTGTTAGGTAGGTTTCCTACAAGCAGAGCTGAAACGGGGATTTCTGAGCAAGTGATTTATTGCAGGAGAGCTCTCAGGGGAACCTGTGAAGGAGCGAGGGAAGCAGGACGGCGCACAGGGAGGAGCTGGACAAATGTGGGCTGGGCTGGAGTCTAGCCCCCTGTGATCCTAGGGAGCTCTAGGGAGTGCGAATGGCACCACAGAGCTGTTTCCCCTGGAGGCAGAGGGTTGGCTGCAGGACCCCTGTGTCTGTCAGTCACCGAGGGGACTGCCCTGCGTGCACCCGTGCTTGCATGCACGTGCCTGTGTGGCAACCACTAGGCATTTCCTGGTGAGGCAGGTCCTGTCAGGCGAGGGCACTCTTCCCGGGGCAGGAGCAGCTGAGAGCTGTCAGCAGCCAACACTGAGAGCAGCTGGGAGGTGGGGGCATCTAGCGAGTAAAGGAGATCTGGGTGGGGCACCCACCGCGCCTGCAGGCAGTCACAGGACTGGTGCAGCAGCTGTTGAGGAGAAATTGGTAATGTCATTTCAGGTGACCACAAAGGCAAGGGAACCAGGGAGCCCACATAGGAGATCCACAGAGCCTCAGAGCACTGTGAGAAGATGGCATGGATCATGAACTTGCTTTGCGGACAGTGGGATGTTGCTGGCATCTGTTTGGAATTTGAAAATCAACCTCTAAAGAGGCAGCCAAGTTCTGTATTCCAATTATAGGTGCTCAAAATGCTCTGTACTTTTTCTTCACTGTATTTATCACAATAGCACAATATCACAATTAAATTGTAATTATTTCTGTACGTATTTCATTTTATCCCCCCCCAATACTGTAAAAGCCATGAGGGAGCTCATAGAACTATAAAAGAACCTCTGTATCTCCAATGCAATGCACATAGTAGGTGCTCAATAAATATTGATGTATGAATGAGTGAATGCGTTTAGGAAAATGGAAGGAAGGTACTCACAGATGTGACTTTTATGTCAGCTGTAATACTCTCCTGAAATACCTTCTCTGCTGCCCACACCGACCCTCATCCATTCTTTAGTGCCCAACTCTTGCCTACTTCTGCCAGGTATCCACTCCCCAACTCCCCATACATGATGCCATTCAACACTTATGACTATGTGGAGCCTATCGACTTTGCTTTTTCAATCAGTTTTATGTATTTATCTGTAATCTAACTCATTAAAGAAAGGGTTTAGCTGGAATTTTTTTTGATGGTCAAGTTCATGTCTTGCCTTTGCGTTCTAGGATACTTCTTTCTTATGCCATTCCTGTCACCCGCAAAGCACTTCTCCCAGCAGTCATTACCTACTAAAATCCTCCAAAGACCTGTTTATGGGTCATTTCATTACTGATTAGCCCCGTTGAAAATTACCTTCTTCTCCTCTGAGCTCTGCCACGCTGAGGACACTTGCTTTTGCCTCCTTAGGTCACAGTCCCTCTCTAGGCCTATTGGCTCCTTTACAACAAGACTATACATTGAACTCTTAGTGCTATGAGTACTGTAGGTGCACAATAAATGTCTTTTATATTGTTAACATGTACGTGTAGGCATCAGACAATCAAAATTATAGATTGATGTACAGTAATAAGGTTGGAAATGAAACATGAGGGAAGATGAATTCTTTAATATTTTTTGAAATAATTCAAATTCAGTGCTTAATGCTTGAGAAAGAGGCAGAGGAAAAAGAGAAGGGGCAATGGAAGAAGTCTATCCAAGAATCTCCTTAATGCAGATTAATGGGGATCAGGAGAGCCCCAGAATGAAGAGTGTGACTCCTCCATGAATCTTCTGTTCTTTTCTCATAGCTAGTTGGGATGATACATGCCAAACTTGGGTGATAGAGACCATCCCCTGTAACTTCACCAGTTCCACATTTTGGGACAATTCTTCCCAGAACTGAGTCATGTGGTTTGTGGTCAGTATGGCCCAGCCTGTCCTACTGGGTTTGGCACAGATGTTGATGATCGCTCCTTCAGCCTCGAAACAAGGGCTCACAGAGCCAGAAATTCATATTAAATAAAGCCAGCTTCCTCCATAATGTTGAGAGCACTTTCCTGATCACCCTTTAATCAAAACAGATGTTTTTGAAGCGGCCTAGAACAGGATATGGAAAATTTGGCCAGTGATCAAATATGGGTTCAAAGGGAGATCCTTGATGGCTCCCTCTGAGCTGTGGGCACTGTCTAAAAATAGCTCACTGATATAGAATTTTTGAAATAAAAGTAACTGCTGGAGATTGCCGCTGAGTTCTAGAAAGCAGCCATCTGATTGCACGAAGATGCCCCCCATGCGACACGAGAGGGGGAATGTGGTGTGGGCTTCTTTCCTGGGGTAGTGTTCAGTGTCAGTGCCGTGCTCTGCAAGACTGTAGCTTACCTCTCATGACCTCCCCCTAAGTTAAGAAATAGAGTCACTTCCTTCAACACAGAATTCTAGACACACAGAAAGCATGTGCCTTACCCCAAATATGGTTTCGATAGGGGCACTTAATGCAATGTTACAAATACTAATTGAGGCATATAACTGTGCTATTTGCTACTGTGTTGGATCCAAAGACATACAAATAAGGCTGAATGGTGAGGCAGGGAATTTATTAGAATTATAGAATTAGAAAGGATTTTAGTCATTAACTATTACAAAACCTGTCATTCTAATGAAGTTGGGTGGGAAGGGAGGGAAAGGAAAACCCACATTTATTATGTGATGGTTATGTGTTAGACATGTGTATTGTGTTAGTTCCCCCTCCTGAAAACTATGTGGGAAAAGGTGGGAAGGAATATATGAATATATTTAAACTGAGTACAATGGAGACATTGAACCTGTAAGTAACTTACATTTTCATAAAAGTCCTGTGAGATAGATGATATATTTTTTAATTTTAGAGAGGGGAAAGTGAAACTCAGAGTCATTAAATGGCATTTTTGGCAAGTGGTTCAGTTGGGATTTGAACTACTCTGTCCAAAATTAAAGCCCCACTCCTTCCCGATCCCCATGCTTCAGATAAGAACACAAAAGTGCAGAAGGCAATGCTTCAGCCAAGCCTTCTGATCCACGGCTCAGCTGTCTTTCTCCTGTTTCTTATTGGACGTGCCCACACAAGGGGCTAGGAGGAAGCAAGTACCAGGGGACCAAGAGCCCTGGCCCAGTTAATTCTTCTTCCTAGATTACATGCCCCGAATCAGCAACTTTAATTCCAAATTTTCTATGGGAAGAAATTCCAGAGGCCAACAAACATCATTTCCTTTTAAGGTGTTTCTGAAGTTGCTGATGAAGCTACTTGGAATAGTCTTCTGCTTGCTTAAACTTTTGTTGATTTATGAAATTTCGATTCATTCTTTTCTAACAAATTTGTATTATCAGAAGTCTGCATCCAGTCTTTCATCTGTGTCCCATATCTCCCCTCTCCATGGTTTCTCTTTTGGATCCCTGAGGCTGGAGGTGGGACAATTTTCTTGTTCTCTCTTCAGAGCTGCTGGAAAAGAGACAATAATTATTTCCTGAACAACACCCATTGAATATTTGGAGATAGTTATGAAACCCCTTTCAGCTTTTATTAATATGAAACTCTCTTAGAGCTGCTATTTTTTTTTTAAATGAAGAAATTGGATTTTTTCAGACATGCTTTTATGGATGGGGGAGGGCATGTGGAGAAGGGAAGGAATATAGAGGTCTCTCTACCCTGTGCTTGAGAGAGGTGGAACCCAGTGGGCTTGGGTGGAACCTACCACTTTGGTGGTGATGAAAGCTGAAGACTTCATGGCTCTGTGTGAGTCTCAGATAGTCCTCTGGCTGGCCCAGAGGAGAAGGGATCTGTTAGGCAACTGTTAGGAAACCAATACACTTATGTGCAGTGATCAAGCATGTTAATGTGGATTCCTGCCTTTAGTGACAGGGCCACATGGCTGGTGGAATAGCGCTGGCCTGAGACTTGGCGCAGCTGGTAACTAACTTGGGTTTCAATCTTAGGCCATCTGATTCTTGGTTCAAAACACCATATTGGGTTGGGTTTTTTCTGTGACCCAGGGAGAGCCTCTTCACCTCTACGTTTTCCTCTTTCTCTTGTAAGAAATGAAGAATTGAAATAGCCATTGCTATAGGCTCACCAGGTCCTGGCCAACACACATCTTTGGAGAATTTCTAGGAGAGGCATAGCATTGCTCTCTCCCCTCACAACTCGGATAAGTACAGAGCGATGGGTTCATTCATGGGCTGGTGAGGGACATGACTGATATCCTATAGGAAAATACACCAGGAAAAGACAATACAGTGTATTGAACCAAGAATCAGATGGCCTAGGATTGAGTTCTCACGTTGCCATTAACTTACTGGGTGACTTTGAATGAACAACTAAAACTTTTGGGGTAAGTGTTCATTTTATTTAAGCGACAATCCAAATTCAACGAGCTCCTGAGTGCCTACTATCGATGCCTTCTATGCACTAGTCATTGAGCTAAGGGTGGAAAGAGCAGGATATGATTCCTGACTGGAAGCTCACTGTTTGGAAAGGAATAAATAAACCATTATGGGGCTTGTGTTAAGTGCTGTATTAGAAGCACATTCAGTTGCTACCAAATGAGGAGTTAAGATGTATATGGAGTAGGAGAAAGGACAGGGAAGAGTATAGTCTAATACTCTCAAAGTATGAGGATTGAGGGGAAGGATATTCCAGGCAGTGACTCAGGGACAGTAGCAGAGGATGAGTGAAGGAGGCGAGGGAAAGAGTGGAAGGCCTAGAACTGAGGCCACACGGTCCTGAAATGGACTTTTATGCCTTGCTAAGGAACTTGAACTTTATCTTACACACAACGAGGATTCAGTGAAAGATTTTATGGGTGTGGCATGATGTGATTTGCGTATTCTGGAGGGGAAAATGGAGGTGAGAGAGAAAGAAGGCAAGCAAATTAATTAGGAATTCTTGAAAACGTCTAAGGAAGAAGAGGTGAGAGGCTGAACAAAGGCCTTGGCAGAGAAAATGAAGGAGCAGGCTTCAGGCTGGGCATTTTCTTGGAAGTGAAATCTGAATTGGCTACATAATTTGTGGCCTAGTGTAAAATAAAAATGAGAAGCCCTTTCTTAAAATAATTAGTAATTTTAAGATGGTGACAACAGATCATTAAACCAGGTACAGGGCCCTTCCGTACCTCTCATGCCCCTGAAGCTGGCCTTGAGTAGAATAATACATTTCCTTCCAGGTTTCTTGTAATCATAGTTGGAAAGAATGTTTAAAATTTATGAGATCATACATTTTGGAAGGTTGACTTTGCAGGTAATTTCATTCTGTCTACTCTGCCATTTGTTTAGATTTTTATCTTATGTAATCTTTTTAGGGTTGTCTTGCCAGGAGATAAGTCCAAACAAATGCCTCCAAGTCAGGCTGACTGGGATCTTCCATAGGTTTTCTGGAGGGAAGGTGTTTCTTAAGTCACAAAGCAGAGCTGGAGTTTCTGATGGAGACAGGTAAGAAAAGTATCATAACACGAAGATAGTGGAATGATTCGAAAGTAGGGCCTTATGATAGGGTGATATAGAACTGGGGTCATTCAATTTAGAAGTGGTAGTTGAGAAGGACTTTATTATGGTATTTGTTCTAGTCACCTATGCTGCAGTGTGATGAACCAAACCACCCTTAAACTCAGTGACATACAACAGACATTTATTCTCATGCTCTTGGGTTTGCAGGGGAGCAGTGGTTTAGCTGGTCTCAAGTGGGCTCAGCTGGGTGACTCTACTATAGTCTGAGGATTGGCTGGTCCTAGATCCAGGCTGGGAGTTGGTTTTTTTCCTGCAGGCTCAGGCTAAAGGAGCAGCATCTACCAGGGCATGCTCTCCTGACAGCCATGCCAGGAGTGCAGGAGGCTAAGCTGGAAGCATACCTAAGGCATTGTACCTGCTAATGTCCTGTTGGCCAAGGCAACTTGTGTGGCCAAACCCAATGTCAGTGGGACAGGGAAATAAAATTCACCCACAGAGGCAGGAGAAAGGGAGTGAATATTTGCTAAATAAGCCAACTCTCAAGGGATTCAAGAACTTGCATGTTTTTACCCAAGCTCCTAAGGCTAATTGCTGGAGAGTTTTGCTGAGGGTACTACCAAAGGGAAAGGGGGCTTGAAGGGCTTTGATTAGCTCTACAATCTTATTTGACAAGAAGAATAGCTGTTTGGCAGAGGTTGGGAGTTTCTGAAAATCTTAGACAGCTTAATTCTTCATCTGAGGAGACTGTTAGGTGAGGGCCTGCTGGGAAGGAGGAAGGGGCAAGTTCAATGATCTTTTTAGGTTCCTTCAAGTGGCAGGTTACAGTAGTCCCCCCTTCTACGTGGGTTTGCTTTCCATGGTTTCAATCATCCCTGGTCAATGGCAGTCTGAAAATATTAGGTGGAAAATTTCAGTAATAATTTATAAGTTTTAAATTGTGAGCTGTTCTGAGTAGCGTGATGAAATCTCACAAGTCCCCTCTGTCTGCCTGAGTCGTAAGTCATCCCTTTGTCTGGCCTCTCCACGTTGTGTCCGTCTCCGCCTGTTTGTCACTTCCAGTTATCAGGTCAACTGTGGTATGGCAGGGCTTTGTCCCAGTGACCCTTGTTTTACTTAATAAGGTCCCCAAAGTGCAAGAGTCATGACGCTGGCAATTAAGATATACCACAGAGAAGCCTTAGAGTGCTTCCTTTAAGTGACAAGGTAAAAGTTCTAACTTAATAAGGAAAGAAAAAACTTGTATGCTGAGGTTGCTAAGATCTACAATAAGAACAAACTTTCTATCTGTGAAATTGTGAGGAAAGAAAAAGAAATTTACGGTAGTTTTGCTGTTGCACCTCAAACTGCACAAGTTAAGGCCACAGTACATGGTGAGTGCTTAGTTAAGATGGAAAAGGCATTAAATTTGAGGGTGGAAGAAATGAACAGAAAACATGTTCTGATTTATGGCAACGCGTTGTGCCAGAAAGCACTGAGCCTGTATGAAGACTTCAGCAAGGGATTCCCCGAAATGAGCGACCCCAAGCCATGCTCTGCAAGTGGGGCTGGCTGCACAGATTCGGGAGTAGGTTTGGCGTTTTTTCACCTCCGTTATCACAAGAAGAAAGGTGAGAACAGTACAGTGGGATATTTTCAGGGAGAGAGACCCCGTTCACATATAACTTATATTACAGTATTTGTTATAATTGTTCTAGTTTATCATTAGTTACTGTTGCTAATTTCTTACTGTGCCTAATTTATAGGAAAAAGCATAGCATATAGGGGGGTAAGTACTCTCTGGGCTTTCAGGCACTCACTGGGGGTCTTGGAACACATCCGCGCAGGTAAGGGGAAGACTATTGGATAAGAATTGAATGGTGGCCTCAAGTAGCAATGTCTCAGGATGAAGGCTTCCCTCTATTCTCAGAGGGAGGAGACCTTCTCCTGGCCTCTGTGAGGCCACCTCTCAGGGAGCTGAGGTTTATTGTCTTTTTCCTCATGAATCAAAAGTAGCAGACCCATGCTCTACTTCTAATTTGATGGGTTTCATTTTCCCAGTCAAATAATTCAGTGTTATTTTTAGGTGCAGTTTATATATTTTTTGTTTTTATTTTGATAGTTTCTAGTTTTGGGAAAGGTTTGCTTCACAGTTTGGAGGATTTTGGTGGGAGGTATTTAGTATTTTCCTTAGGATTTAATACCCACAGACCTTTCAGAATGCTCTTTCAAATCAAGAGCAGCTAAGATCTTTGTGAGTATGATTCTGGGTTGTGATGGGTATTTCAAAAAGACGATACTGAAATAAGGCAGGCAAGTGACAGTGCGTCAACTAGTATATGTAGGAATGATGATGGAGTTAGAAAAAACTCTTTTGCGACAATGAGTAGTAATTAACCAGTAAAAATCACTGATGTGTGCTCAAACTAGTGGTTGAAACTTTATGAGCAATCGGATATAGTCATAGACTCATAGTATCTTCCCCCAAATTATTTATTGCTCATGGAAGGGAAAAGTTAGTGAGAACCGTTTCATGCCAAGTGATCAAAATTAGCATTGCCAGCACTGTGTCGTCGATGTGAGACATGGGAACACAACATCTAGTCTGTGACAGGGGAAGGCAAAAGAGGCATAACCCCTACAAAAGGGCTAGCCTGGACCCTGAAAATACTGAGGTCATGAAAGATAAAGAAAGGCTGAAGAGCTACTCCAAAATAAAGCAGACCAGAGATACATGGCAATGAAGTGAAAGGCATAAATCTGGATAGGATCCTGGACTGGGATAAAAAAAGAGAGCTATAAAGACATTATTGGGACACTTGGTGAAATTTGAATGGACTGTAGATTAGATAGTAGACTTACACCAATGTTAAGTCGCCTAGATTTTGATAATTGTACTGTGGTTATGTCAGAGAATGCCCTTCTTTTAAGAAATACACAGTAACGCACTTAGGAACAAAGGATCATGATGTTGGCAACTTATTCTCAAATGGGTTGGCAAAAATTATGTATAGAAAGAGTGATAAAAGTAATGGGGCAAAATTTTTATAGTTTGCCCCATTTTGAATCTGAGTTAAGGGTACAGGAGGTATTAGTATTATTTTGGCAACTTCTCTGGAGCGTTAAAATTATATCGAATTAAAAGTTGTCCAACCCGTCTCCCACAAATGTAAAGGTGCAAAATAGAAATGCTATTGGTGGTATAATTACAAGATCTTGCATTGCTATGAAGCCAAAGTTGTATATACTTACAAACAACTAAGTCTGATTAACTACAGCAGAAAAATATCCCCTCCAGACTTAGCAACCAAGAGGTTGTATGCCTGGACACAACTGACAAAGTAGCTCTTAGTGCTCTTCTTGGTTTTATGTCCTGGTTCAGTTATGCCTCACTGTTTAAAATAGAAAATAGGAAATATGTATTTCTTCTTAGCCATGGTAGACAGAAACTGGATTTTACCTGAAAAGCACCTGAGACTCACAGGAAGAGTAAAAGGGTAGAGAAGGAAAGAAGTTTCCTAGTTGGCATTTCTTGATCCCAAATTGAGAGAGGAATAGCGTCATGTATTATGGCTGAGCTTCCAGAAGTCAGACAAGAAAGTCTGCTGCGGTGTAGGGGCGTTGATTTGGAGGGTTTGGTAGCAGTGGAAAAAGTCAAAACAAAAGAATTAATTCCATCGGAAATTGTTTCTTGGACCAGATCCTGTGTGAGTGAGCTCCGAGGAAGGACAAGGAAATGGAGAGTTGGCCTATTTTAAAGGAAACATTCATTTAAACACTTGGATTCTCTCACTTCTCTCCTGCCTTCAGCTCCCATGTTACCGTTTTCTTCAAGTCCAGGCAAAACAAAACCACGAGGCCTCATGCTTGTGATTATTTTGCCCATGTTTTAAAGTCAGTTCTTTTCCCAAAGTTGTGTGTTCTCCGAGGATGTTCCGATCCCTCTGGCTTCTCAGCAGATGTTGGCAGTGTAGCTGATAGATGTTTCAAAGTAGTCAAGCAAGTCATTCCTCGCCTGCTTTATTTCCCACTCTCTTACATGAAATGCATAATGTATGGGTTATATATATATATATATATATTTGTTTTGCCAGTGGGAGAAACATGTTAGCTAACTTTTACTGAAAGCATTTACGTAGATGAGCTTTATATTGAAAAGAAAGCTGGTTCACTGAGTCTTCATTTTTATTTTTTAGTGCTGAAACCCCAGTTGTCATCTTTGAGGAAGCAGTAGGTGGAGCTACAGGCTTTTTATCATGAAAGAATGTTTTCAGTAGCTGCCCATTGCCGGAATAACCTGAACAAGCGCATATTTCCAAAAATAACAGAGGTATTTCCAAGTATTCCAGAAATATAGGCAAGACTGTTTAGTCATTCATAGTCACCACTTTGCATGTACTAGAGAGATTCTGTAGAGAATATTTCAGAAGCAGAAAAAAGATTCATGGAATTCCTTGTATTTTTAGAAAAGAGATTCTTTAAAAAATGGAACTGGAGAGGGAGGGAGGGGCACTTATTCCGCTCAGTCATGTACCACTGTTTTTTTTCCAGGTGCTGAAAGGGCCCAGAGGGGTAACTGGGGGTGGAAAAAAGTCTTTTCCATTTGCGTCAGAACTCTGAGAAGCTCTTCATTTCCCCACTCGATGAACTTTTTCGAGGCTCTAAACTGCGGTTTTGATTTTCTTTGAATTACAGAGGGGTGGCCGAGGTTAAGTGATTCTGAGGAGGCCAGAAGGCACTTACAACAGGTTGCTCTCAATTGGGTACCCTGATGTTCTTGACCATGACGCTGAGAGAGAATTAAAAAACAGCTTTTTGTCACTATGGAAAAGGTAGATTCTCTTCATGTAAAAATCACAAGTTCTAAGAAATGCTCTAATGGGTGTATATATCCTATTATATATACTACTGGTTCTCTTTTAAATGTTATACAAACACACACACACACACATAAATTTTTTGGCAATATTACTCTCAGAAACTGATGAAAGCAATGGACCCTAACCCCAGAAAAAACCCCACAGAAACAAAATTTCCACTATAATTTATATACAGCATGGGGCAAACGTAGGTTTACAGTTGAGAGTATTCGAAATACAGAGTTTATTCTTGTATTATTATTATTTATTAATTATTGTATTCTTTTCCATATGAACAACTGTAAGCCTACTTTTGCCCCACCCTGCATATATACATACAATACATATGCGGAGATGAGAGAGAGATATACTTATTTTAAGAAATTGGCTCATGTGTTTGTGGGGTCTGGCAAGCCCAACATTTAGAAGGTTGGCCAGCTGGCTGGAAATTCTGGCATGATTTCTATGTTATAGTCTTGGGGCAGAATTCCTTTTTCCCTGGGAAACCTCAGTCTTTTCTCTTAAGGCCTTCAATTAATTGGATAAGACCCACCCACATTATGGAGACTGATCTGTTTTACTTAAAGTCTACTGATTGTAAATGTTAGTCACATCTATAAAACACCTTCAGAGCAACATCTAGACTAGTGTTTGCTCAAACAATTGGGCACCGTTGTTGAAATGTAAAATGAACTATCACAGGTGCCGTAGGAGCCCCACCAAGAAATAATGAAAAATGCCTTCAGGCGCACATTGCCCTGGAGGAGCCACAGAGCCTCTCATCCAGACTGCTTGCCCCATCCTTTCCTGGGGAGAGTAAATTATGACACAAAACTAGTGATGAGACAAAATGAGAGGCATTGCTAGGATTTGATAGATAAAAGGTTGCATATACCAGGCTTCTCTTCCTTCAGCTCTTCCAGATGCTACTGACTTGTAGCTGCGAGAGGAGTAGCCACGAGGCCTTATGACCGTAGAGCAATTTGGGGTAGACTCGGCCACCGTAGACACCAGCCCCTTCCTTTGCTTCTTTTGTTTCCTTTACCACAAATACAGCAAACCCCTGATTTACAGACGGGAAAAGGCTCTGGAAGGTTCACTGACTCATCGAATATTGAGGAGCTGCCATATACTGGGAATATATACAAGGCGATTAAAACAAATTTCCTTCTCTCATGGACCTAACACTCTAATGGAGGTGACAGAAAACAAAGCAGTAAACAGACAAGCAAAAAGTGCAAGTTGTGGTAAGTGATGGGAAGGAAACTAATAAGTGGGCTGAGAGAGAAGTTACTAGAGAGATGGTGAGAAACCTATTTTAGGTGTTTTATAAGAAAGCCTTCTATGGGGTGGTGACGTGTAATCTGAGACACAAATTAACCTAATGGACTAGGCTGAACCCTCCATTGATAAGGAGGGGTTGGAGCTGGGATGCACACCCAGGGTTGTTTTTTTTTTAATCCTTACAGGAGGAGGGGAGCAGATGGGGAGAGAGAGAGAGAGAGAAACATGGCTGTGACAGAGGCACATTGATTGGTTGCCTCCCACATGCCTCTGAGACTGGGGTCCGGGATTGAACCTGCAACCCAGGTATGTGCCCTTGACAAGGAATCGAACCCGAGACCCTCCAGTGAGCAGGCAGACGCTCTAACCACTGAGCCACGCCGGCCTGGCCCCAGGTTTTGTTTTGTTTACTCCAGTCTATTAATATTCATCCTAGCTTAGAAGTTGTGTCATGCTAAAAAGGTCTGGAATTTCTTCTCAAAATTGAGGGAGAATTGTGCACACACAAGCAAGGGCAGGTAGGGCAGGTGTGCACAGGCAAGTGAATATGTTTCTGAATCCCAAGACAGGAAATGCTAGGTCACCTTGGGCAACCCCAGCCAGAGTATTTCTATCGCTCTTGTTAGGCAGTTCTTGCCCCTGGAGCCTGAATTTTTCATGCCGTACCTGAAGCCTTCTGCCTTTTGCTTTGTCTCAGGTTCACATGGATAAACACGCGGGTTGTTGCCTTTTGTATAAGAGATGCTCCTCATGCTTCTCCCTTGGATTAATAGATTGTGTCTCTTTAATTAGCCTGTCCTCCCAGGTCTTGTTCTCTGGCTGTTTAATTATCCCCCAGGCTCTACACAGGCTGTTAGAATTGCCCTTGGGACAACCCCAGAAGGTGCCCTTCACATGTAGATGTTATAGATTAGTAGATTCGCAGGGACAAGATACTGGCAGGTGGTACTAAGGAGCCGGTCTAGGGGGTGCTTTCTCTGCTTTGAGCAAAGCAGCTTTACCACGTAGAGGTGGCTGTGTGTCTGTCTGTCTTACTTATCAATCTACTTCTTTCTTCCTAATCCAAAGAGACACCAGGAAGATTAAAAATGAGTTTACAAATTTGTTTCTCCTCTTGGCACTGTGATGGAACAGGGTGCTGTCTTACAGAAGGGCACTCTCCATTTCCTATCTTTTTTTTACTGCTAACAATACTGGTTTTTCATTTGGTGCCCAGTTACATGAAATTATATGTGAAACATTGTTTATGGTGGTTTGGTAGTTATTTGTGTCACCCATTCCAGGTAATAAGCTTGCTTTTATTTAGAATAATATGAACAAGTGACATTTGGAAAGTATTTTCACCTGAGAGAGAGACTGGTACCTTAACCCAAAAAAGAGATTTCAGGCAGGAGAGTCAGTCCCGGGAAAAGGTACTAGACAGGGAGTGCTGTAGGTAGGTGCTTCTCAAAAACAGTGTTTGCGTAGAGTCCAGCGAAGCAGGACTTGCTGGTTCTTCCCTTATAGATTGATGTCCTCGTTGGAAGGAGTTCACTGACTTTTATTTATTCTCCCACCTTGAAATTTTAAAGTGAGGGTAAGATTTTTAATCTGAGGCTGGGATTGTAAAGGACTTTTGATTCCTGGGACGATGGTGCACTCAAATTGCAGCTATATACCTTACTAGCTTTTTGACTTTGGTCAAGGTACTTAACCTCCTCCAGCCTCAGTTTCTTCATCTATAAAATGCAGATAATAATAGTTATTATCTGACATGGTTGTTGTGAGGATTAAAGGACATGATTCACATAAAGCCCTTAGTGTATTACATGGCACATAATAAATAGTAGCTAGTAATGTTACATATTTCTGTAATGGTTGAAGTTTTTGAAACAAGTATGTATAATTTTTTATAATCATCAAAATTAAGACTAGCAAATCAACAAGTAAAATCTAGACTGTTCAAGCTTGTTTTAAATTTTTTTTCATATGTTTCATTCTAAAGGAGAACATTTTACATCTTGAAGTGTTCCTCATATTGAGGAAGAAATAATTCTAAGCAATTATTTAAAATTTTAGTGCTTGTAAGCTTGCTAAAAAGAGTTGTTTGTTTTCTACAAGTTGAATAGAAAGGTTTGTGGTTGGTAAATGACA
Source organism: Miniopterus schreibersii (assembly GCF_964146895.1). NCBI lineage: Eukaryota > Metazoa > Chordata > Mammalia > Chiroptera > Miniopteridae > Miniopterus > Miniopterus schreibersii. The sequence goes on from NC_138110.1 coordinate 66,346,643, forward strand.
CTGTGAGCAAGCTTTTTTGTGAAAACTTTACATGAACTAATGGAATTTCAAAATGTGATGCTCAAAGTATACTTAGGGAACCATGAGTTGTCTCATTGGATTAGAGCAGAATATTCATTGGAGGAGCACTTGCAGGTAAAGCTGGAAAGAGACACTGAGCTGCAAAGACTTTGCTTGCTTAGGTGAGAAGTGTGGACTCATTGAGCCAATGGGAAGCCTGCAAAGGTTTTGGAGGAGAGTGAATCAACCCCAGTGTGAGGCTACCCATCCTCACTGCAGGTATAAGGTGGGTTGGATGGCATGATATAAAAGCAGGAGACAGTTGCAACAGATTAGGCAAGAGAAAAGCAGAGACTGAGTTCAGGGGCCTCTGAAAAGTTAGAGTTGACATAAACACTCGGGAAAACTTTGGATGGGGTCAAAGGAAAGAGAAGCATGGAAGTCAACACCATTAACAGAGAGAAAATATGAGCCAGTTGGGACTGGCCTTGGAGACAATGTGTTCAGCTTGGAAATGCTGATAGATCACCCTTAAGCGAGTGGCTCTTAGACCACTGGAAATTGTTCAGGAGGGACACCAAGGCTGGTGATCCAGTTTGATATCTTCCAAGAGGGGATGTTTGAATGGAATGGATTTCCTGAGGGATTCGAAGGAAGAAAAGTGCCAAAACCTTGGGAAAGGAAGGAAGGAAGGAAGGAAGGAAGGAAGGAAGGAAGGAAGGAGACAAGGAATCAGCAGAGAAGCTGTGAGATCAACAGGGAACAGGGTGTGGGGAGGAGTCACAGAAGACAAGGGGGAGGGCATTTCCGTAATGACTGGGTAATATGACAATGACCAGGTCATTAGTCATAGCCAAGAGCAAAATTTCAATGGAAAGGTAATAAAAAAAGGCAGTTGAAGCAAGTAAAGATATGAATAGATGTGATAAAGGGCAGCCAGGAAACTGGACAGTTGTACAGGGAATAAGACGATTAAGCTCCAGGTAGGGCTGGATCAAAGAAATATTGGTACTAAGGGAAAGGAGATGGAAAATACCAGGAAGAGGGGATAATTAGTGGAACAATATTCCAGATTCTGAGGTGGCACCCTATAATTGCTATATATATATCGTCTTTCTCAAGCTTTTGAGACCTATTTCCTGTGTCTCTTGCTGTATTTTTCTGTTGCTCCTTGTCTTAAATTTACTATCTTTTTCATTGTGACCTATTATCATGTTCTCAGTAAAACCTCCAATACTTATTTTCAATCTGTATTTAATATCTCTTTTCTGAACTTCTGTTGCATGAATTTGTGCCTCTTGGTTCTTCATCTTCTCTATTTTGAGTGTTTTAGTTGTGATTTTTCAACTTGCTTTCTACCTCCTTAAATATTAAAAATATTTTTCTGGTAATTTTAAATCATTCACATTCCTGTGCATGTGTCCATTGTGTCTACATTGAATGACTAATTACTTAGGATCTTTACATCTTGACTGCTTCAAAATTTGGTGGTGGGGGGAGGGGTCTGACGTTCTAGTTTCATCATACTCATATTTCCAGGACTGATAATAGATTGGGTTCCCAATTATTTTTCCAATGAGGATGCTAGTTCAAATGGTATACAGTATTTACATCGCCTTTCACATAAGTTGGTGATCATTAAATCTTTGTTGATTGGTTGAAATAATAATTTTGGTTTAGATGAATGGGCTTGATTTTATAAAATGGGTCTTATAATAGTTGACACTTATTACTGGATTTAATTACTTAAATAATTTTATTTAGTAAAACCTTTTGAATTTATTACTAAGATTTTATGACAAGTAGCAACTTAAATTTTCTCTTTCTCTTTCTTTTTTTTTAAAGTACGCATATGAGGTAGATGTTACTTGGGCTCACTTACATCTGGCTCTCCTTTCTTCCCTGGGCATGTAGAATACTATGTTCCCAGCCCCCTTGTAATTAGGCAGGGCCATGAGACTTATTATGGCCAATGAAACGTGAGCATAAGTTGAGTATATTGCTTCCAGACTTTCTGCAATTCGTTTTCTCTTTTCCTCTGTCTTTCTGATTATGGATATACCTTTGTGATGACTTTACCTCATGAATCAAAGCAGTCTGGATGGCTGAGGCACCATATGAAGGATGGTTGAGTCACTTGGACTTGAGGTTTATTTTGTCTGGATGGTAGATAAATTTTTTGGTGTGTAAAGCCACTAAAATTTTTGTTTTGTTTTGTTACTGCAGCATAACCTGTCTTATCCTGACTATTACTATTAAGGGCTCATGATGTGCATAATAGCCTTCTAGATGATGGGAAACTACCCAGGAATTAGGAAGTTGTTAACTAGCAAGCAATGGTAGTGTAGGTACACTCTCCAATCTCAAGGAGCTTTATGTCTCCCAGGAGAGAAAAAAAATACTGTAACCAAATACAAATATGGAAGACTGAGATAAACTATATACAGCCAACTCTAACAATCTATAGATCCAGCTATATGTTGGGAATATGTGGTAGGTATAGGGATAGGTATATTTTTAGAGATACTTGAGTCAGGTTATCTGGAAGAGTTTCCTAGAAAAATCTGCTCAAAGTTGAGGGGAAGGGATAAAACTTAAAGAAAATAATTTCATGTGATAGTTTTAAGGCAGTAGAAGACAAAAAAATTTAAGGACTATCGTTTTATATAAAACAATTAAGGCAAAATTATGCAATTAGAATATAAAATGGTTGAAGATAATTGGAGTGAGGGAGGAAATAGAGACAGAAAAATTGTCTAGCAGGGATAAGAGAGATTAACAGGTTGCTTGGTGGCCAAGGCAAAGAGAGAAATATTATCAGTCATTAAGAATTACAGTGTCCAAAATATAAGAAACAAGCCATTTAGGAAAAGTAGAGCCATTCCTGACCATGAATTCCGATGGAAATTCCTAACGTGGGTCTGCAAAATTAGGGGGATGTGATGTAAGGACTAAATAGGCAGGAAAAATCTTGGTAGTATAAACTAACTAGGAGAAGCTTAGAGCTAGTTTTGTTTTTTTTTTCTTCAAACAAAAATAGAACATAAAAGCTGGCAAATCATGGATATACATTTTTCTTTAACTTAAAAACCATCATGTGAGGGAACCCATAATTTAATATTTCTAGCATATCAATAAAAATATAAGAAAATTTGGGGAAGGAAGTTTCTAGATAATTGCTTTGGCTATACAACACTTCGTGGTGTTTTATTTGGGTAAAGGTGTTCGTGCTTTCTTGCTTTTCCCTGCATTTGCATGAATATATAGAGTAACATTTTGTGACTTTGGAAGAGTTCCACTGTAATACCTGATACATTTGCTTTAAAATGCTTCTCTGGTCTTAAGAAAGATATGCCAGTTGTAATCAAAGTATTTATCGTCAAGGACTAAGAGACAGCCACGGTAGATATTCTCAAAGGATCGGCAGTTCCCTGAGACGGTGAGATAATTTTATAGGTGAACCAAATGACCAGAGAGCTCTTTTACAGCTACTTAAATAAGTTAATATTGATTTTATGATGCTTTTTCTATTATTTTATAAGGGAAAGTAGTGAGAATATGAGGTGTTGGAGTCTGTTGCCCACTTTTATGAACTGGCCTGCTTGCTATTTTTATTAACTATTTCCTGCTTTCTAAGGCAATTGGGTAGACTTTTCATGGGCTGAACACTAGGTCAGAAAACAAGCTTTCTTTTTCTTTTTCTGAAAAAAAAAAAAAAAAAAGGGGGGGGGTGAAGAGGGGATAGAAACTAATAATTTAAGAGTCTTGGGACCTTAGCATCTATTTCTACATTATTTTGTCCTGAATTTGGATCATTTTATTTACCTGTCAACAGAGCCAGGTCTCTTGTGAAAATGCTAATTGGGGTCTCTTAGGCAAGTCTCAAAACATTTCAAAGCCCCCCCGCCCCATTGTATCCAGAACGTTCTGTTACTGCTCTCTGAATGTTGTCTAAACAGGTGACCCGCTAAAGCCCATTACTGTGGCCCGAGTTAATGCTGCTGTGTAATTCCCCTTTAATGCACATCCTCTGGGGCCACTGTGACTGGATTTAGCCATTGGCTAAACTATCCTTACTTCCATAATTTTCTTAAGCATCTCCTTTTAAAAGATGCTTCTGTTTTAGTTTTAAATCTCCTGAAATCTGGTTCCAACCCCCTGAAAGTATGAGCCAGTTGGCACCATTATGTGCTTAGATTTGTATGTTGCAGGTATTCGGTTTCCTCCAAATTTCAGGATCTCAGGCCATGGAATCAGTTCATGTGTGTCTATACTATACCCTCTCACACAGTTTTCCACAGTCTTGGCCGGGAAGATCTTTGGGTGAACTGAGGGAAGGCCTCCGACATGGAGGGTAAGTGTTCCTAGACTGATAATCACGTAATTCTAAGGAATGGAGCTTTATAGCAAAGCTAGATGGACCCAGGGCGCTTTGCTGTCTAACCCTGGGCCTCCCCAAAGCCTTTTTTTCTTTTTCTTTTGGCTTTTAGAACTTGCAAATTCTTAAAAAATAATCAGCTCTGGTGGGAAATTTTAGCTAAAGAATTTTTATTTTTAGGCTTTGCGTGCAACATGTCCTTTTTGGCCAAGCAAATAAAAATCTCATCAGGCGGGAGGGCACAGGGCTGTAGGATGACTGAATTCCCAAATGTAAGGCTGATGTTGGTGGGAGGTTATTTCAGACTGAGGGAGTGGACCGTGGCCCACCCTCCCCCAACCTCCTTTGTGAGACTGAGGCCAAAGAATAGGAGGAGGCCCATGTACTCCCTGTCGGAATATTTCAAAGTTAGAAATCAAGCTAACAAACCACTGAAAAGAAACATAATTTAGCTTCCTACCTTGACAAATGTGCCTTCATCTTGACCTGGAAGGAGAGCTTCAGATTTAGGTTCCTAAAGTCCTTGCATCCCATGTAGGCCTGCGCTGGCTGAGGGGAGCTGACCTCAGCCCTGAGGCCAGAGGCCCTTTTCTTCCCACCTCCAGCTCCTGAACCCCAGGAGCCCCTCCTGTGCGAGCTGGTATATCTATGCCATAGGAACAGCTGCTCTTTGGCCACCCCTCAGGCTGAGAGGGGAATTTATTCTTGGCGCATTCTGTACTCAGCAGGATGGGCCTGGGGAAGCGGTCAATGCGGGCCCTGGAACGGAGCTCAAGAGATTCTGGGGCCCTGGGTACTGGGGTGCAGTGTGAAAGGAGAGTGTATTAGTTTGCTGGGTCCTGGGGTGCAGTGTGAAAGGAGAGTGTATTAGTTTGCTGGGTACTGGGGTACAGTGTGACAGGAGAGTGTATTAGTCTGCTGGGTACTGGGGTGCAGTGTGAAAGGAGAGTGTATTAGTCTGCTGGGTGCTGGGGTGCAGTGTGAAAGGAGAGTGTATTAGTCTGCTGGGTGCTGGGGTGCAGTGTGAAAGGAGAGTGTATTAGTCTGCTGGGTGCTGGGGTGCAGTGTGAAAGGAGAGTGCATTAGTTTGCTGGGTCCTGGGGTGCAGTGTGAAAGGAGAGTGTATTAGTTTGCTGGGTAGTGGGGTGCAGTGTGAAAGGAGAGTGTATTAGTCTGCTGGGTACTGGGGTGCAGTGTGACAGGAGTGTATTAGTTTGCTAAGACTGCTCTAACGAAATACCGCAAACTGGGTGGCTTAAACAACTGAGGTGTATTGTCTCACAGTTCTGGAGGCTGGAAGTCTGAGACCACAGTGTCAGCGGGGTTGTTGGCTCTGGAGGGCATGTGAGAGAATCCATCCCATCCCTTCCCCTAGCTTTGGGGGGTTCCCTGGAAATCTTGGGCATTTCTTAGCTTGTAGGTGCATCACCTTGATCTCTCTCTTCCTGTGTTCGTGTCTGTGTCCAAATATGCCCACTTTTGAAAACACCGGTCATTGTGCGTTAGGGCCCATACAGATGAACTCATCTGAGCTTGAGTACATCCGCAAAGACACTGTTTCCAAATAAGATCACATTCTGAGGTACTGGGGGTAAGAACTTCAACTTTTGAATTTTTGGAACATGTTTCTGAACCTATCACAGAGGGGAAGTGTGGGTTCCCTGTGAATTTCTCATCCTACAGGGAAGGTTGTAGCTGAACAAGATCCACAATGGGGCTCTCAAAAGCTTGGGGGGGTCTGTGGCAGAGGCCCCCTCTAATGGAACTGCTGGGCATAAATTCTTTCTTTATCACTAACATCACTGTAATCTTTGACGTGGGGAGAACTAACTAATTTAGTAGCAATAGAAAAGGCATGGACTCTTTCTCTGAATTTGCCCAGTTGGTCAAATTAATAAAGGCTCTTCCCCATCCTGTGGATAGTCTTTGCAATCTAGCCCTCCCTATCAGTTTATTTCCTCCTCAACCTAATTCTCATTACAACTTCTTACCCAGTTCATTTTATAGATTACATATCTCTGCGTTTTACAACCCAAAGTGTTGGTTGTTAGCACAGTATCAGAGTGTGGCAAGCCTTTAATAAAAATGGGTCAGCTCTCTAGGCCTGTGACTTTTGCTGATTGCATATTTAACACATTAGTTTTGATTCTAGACAGTATATTTCTAGTTTCGAGGGCAGTCAGGCCTCCAATGTTGTGTATGTGGGTTATTTCTGAGCCTGCATTTTAAAAATAATCCATGGCGGGAAGGAGGGGTATTCAATTCTGTGACTAAAACCAATCTCCTGGGAGCCAAAGAAACACACAGATAATGTTTATTCTCCACACTAAAAATAGGTGGGCTGGTATTTTTAGTCATTCCCCAAAATATGGTGTCTGGACTCAAATTCAGCTGTGGATGCCTGTCTTTATGGAATCGAATGAGGCTGGTAGTGAGGGGAGGAGCTGTTGGGGTCAGATGTTAGGAAAAAAAAAGTTTCTAGGAGAGAAGCTGGGCCTTGCTACCAATTTAAGGTTTCTAGCTAATGAGGGTGTAGTTCAATTTCAAACATTTTTAGAGTTAGAAAAACAAAAACAAAAACAAAAACAAAGCCACCTCAAGGAATTATCGAGAGCATAAAGACCCGCAGTTGTTACATCCCAGGCTGTAAAAATGAGTTACTTTATCCCCTCAGATGAGGGCAAAAAGTGGTCTGGAATCACAACAAAATTAATTTGTTTGCTCGAGTGTAAATTTAAAACGACTTACCTGATTTTTTCTTCTTCTGTAACTTGCCAGAGTTAATTCAGTCCCAGTGGATTTTGTTTTTACCACCTTACTATAAAATAGGATTCAGTTTCATACAGTCTCCGCCCCCCCCAACTAATCCCCAGACTAAATGTATGCTTTAAGAAAACCCCAGGCCTATATAGCTTGTCTTTTTGTCATGTTTCTTATATAGACTTTCTGGGATCCTAGGTGTGGGAGAGGGACGAATGTTCTTCACGGGCATTTAAATAGTTTAAGAGTTCTTTCCAAATCAACATGGTGACTTACAAGCCAAGTTTAAGGGATAATTTCTTTACCAGGTCTTACATCTACTGAAATACTGCTGGGGTTGAGATCAATTGTGAGGTTTTGAAAGGAGTGGAAAGAAACACACAGTGAAAAAATGCTGAGGGTTGGATGTGTCAAACTTAAAAATAAAAACAGAGTTATTTCTGTGTTGTATGACAAAGCTATCTTCCCTGCCTCACCAGCCCAGGACCAGCAATAAAAGGGCCAGGGAGCTGCCTCCACATTATGAGGCTGCGTGTGGGATTCCAATTAAACCCATTCCACAGCAGAAACCTTTGGGAGATGTTTGATGTGACATTGAAAGTAGCAGGATGAGTAGCATTGATTTCTTTCGGTGTTGTTGTGCCAGGCTGGGTGTGAGGGCGCTGGGATGCAGCAGAAGATGTTCTTGTTGCATGTGTTAGGAGGGAGAGACACATCTCGGTGTCTTATTTCAGGCTGTTTGAAGGTTTGTGTCGTGACCGTAAGTGGGTTCAATAACACGCTATATTCCTTTTATAGAAATTGGAAAATTAAGCCCTTGCTTGCAATAATCGTGCCATCTCTTCACATGTTTGGTAACATTGGGGAGGATCTATGGCCAAAGGACCGTGGAGCTGAGAAAGAAAAAAAGAAAAAAAATGCCGTATATGGCATGACATTTAGGCCATCGCATCTCCCAAGCAGATGGGATTTTTTAAAGACTGTGTTCCCTAACTCCATCCCAAATTAATCCTTCTGTCCATAGTGAACCATTTCAGATCTCTCATGGTAGAAATGATGGGCATTTTGAGAGGCAGTTAGTTGTATTGTATTTTCCAGACTAATTTCTTTTAAAGTATACCCTTCATATTATAACCATTCTAAGATTGATGACCATAATTTTGGAGCCATTATTTTTTCCTAAAACTCAATGTATAACTTCTTTCCTTTTTGGCTCCATGAAACTAAGTGTCTCAAAATCACCCACTCTAGCGTAGAGATGGGGACAGCAAAGGCAGGTCACACAGGAAGTTAGTGACAACCATGGGAACCCACATATTGTGGCCATTTTTCAAGCTCTCCCATGGACCCTAACAAGACACTATCTATCTAGTGATTTTCTATCCCTTGTAATTAAAATATAGAGTTGACATTTTTCTCTTCTTGATATTCCCCACATGATCTTTTGGGAGGAGCTTGAGGATTTTTCTGGATTCCTGGGGCTTGTCTGGCTACCTCTCCTGACAGACCTGGACACAGCCCTGTGTGTGTCTGTCGCACTCAGCAGGGCAGCAAATGGCAGGGTCCTGCCGTGATTTCACAGTCTTGCCTTTCTTCTCGGGCATCCAGGCTGGGATATATATATACCATTACTACATCATTCACAGCTTGCTGTCAGCAAGCCAAGAATCACATCACCTTATCCCACACTCACATTAGCACGAATAATTTAAATCAACATTGCTTTTGGGCTGCATTGGGGGATACTGTTGTTTGGGAAGTCGGGTGCATCTACAGGGCCGGCTGACAGTGGTAGGTTTTTCTTGCTCTTGGTGGACTCAAGTGCTTGTCTAAATACAGCCCCTTAACACTGCCTTGTTGTCTCGACCCAGCAGGCAGCGATTCTGGCTCACTACATCACGGCCTCTCATGTCAACAAAGCCCTGTCTCTGCAGTTTTCCTGGTGTTAGCCTGAGGGGTGTATGTCTCTGTCTGTGAGTGTGTTTGCTAGGAGTTTTCCTCCCTGGTGGAGGAAAGGAAGAATAGAGAAAAGCCACAGAGTTCTCTAGAAATGCCTGGGACTCATTCGGATTTCAGTTTGAGGTTACATGCTCTTCTTCCTCCCCCAATCCTTTGAGGTCTTAGTTGGCTTATCCTGGTGTATAACAGACTTGAGTGACCTCTAACTTGGACAGCTTGAAGGCAATCCAAATCTAAATGCTCTTCCAGTCTCCTCAGGGCCTCTCAATAAGATCAACAATGCATACTCACTGAGCTCCTCTTTCCTCCTGGACATTGGGGACAGGATGCAGAGGTGCTCAAGACCCTCAAGATATCCCCTCACCCAGTGCTTACATTCTTTTGGATTTGGGATTTGACTTTTAAAAAAGGCAACGGCCAAGTGCAATAATAGGCATAGCAGTTATGTATGTGTGAGACCAAGAATGAACATTTTGGGAAACTTATAGGGTAGGATAGGAGAAAGATATTTTATGTTAGAAAATAGCTTTTTGATGATGAAGGTAGAAGAAATGATCATCAAACATTTGATTGATTGGCATACTATGCCTCTTGCCCCTATATAATCATGATTATTTAGGTCATTGTGCAGACAATTGGTCCCAATTCTTTATTCCCCTGTAGTAATACTTTACATCACAACCTCATCATGGTCTCATGGTAGGTAGAGTGGATTACCCAATGCCTTGATTTTGCATTTGGCAATTTAACTTGTTTGGTCAATGGGGTGTTAGCTGATGTGAGGCCTAAAATGTGATTGGGCTGATGGCCTTTCTTCCAAAGAACATCCTGGTCTCTCTACCCCATAGTCTCTTGGTCCCAGGAGGGTAAGAAACATGGAGTAGACCTGAAACCCACTCCAGCCTGAAGCCAAACCCAGCTGAGCCCCACCTACATCAGCTAAACCCAAGCTAATCTACAGATGCATGGGCAAGAAAGAAATGCTTACTGTTGTGTGCTTCTGAGATTTTGTATTTGTTATGTAGCAATGGCTGACTTTTATATGATATGACTGCCATTCCTATCAGCTTTCACTTCACAGTAACCCTATAGGCTTTGTGGTTGGTTGATATATAGTAATAGCTGACTGATACATGCCACTACTATTATTATTATTACTAACTTTTATTTCATAACAATCCAGCGTGGTTGCTTTTTATAAAGAGAGAGGTTGCCAGTGATGCTGGAGCTCACCCAGTATTTCTGTTCTATTGCTGAGGAAACTCAGTCTCATAGGTCATCACTTGGCAAAAGTAATATGATCTGAAAAGTTCCAACAGGAATCCTCTGACTGAACCATGACGTGGCTTATCTATTCTCAAGCTTCAGGTTAAGAGTGTAGGACAGTAGCTGATGTAACGACCTTCTGTTTACATGACATAAAGCCCACCCATGTTTGAAACCAGGTGAGGAGATAAAGATCTATAAATGAGAGGTTGTAGCCATCTTGTCTACTGTACAAGTATCCTGTTTCTAGACTCTGGGGTGCATCCAGCACTAACCTTAATGACAAATTCAAATGTGGTGGAGTAACCACAATCAAAGCACTCGAGGAAAAATTAGGAGAAAAAAGTGGAAGCAACCCAAGTGTTCATTAATGGATGAATGGATAAACAAAATGTGGTAGATACATACAATGGAACGTTATTTAGCCTTAAAAGGGAAGGAAATTCTGATACATGCTACAGTATGAGCGAAACTTAAGGACATTAGGCTATGTGAATAAGTCAGTTATAAAAAGAGAGTGTATGATTCCACTTACATGAAGTATCTAGAGTAGTGAAATTTATAGAAACAAAGAATAATGGTTGCCAGGGAAACCTGGGAAGGGGACAATGAGGAGCTGTTATTTAATGTGTCTGGAGATTCAGTTTTGTAAGATGAAAAAGTTCTGGAGATCCGCTGTACAACAGTAAGAACATACTAAATGCTGCTGAACTGTATACTTGGAAACGGTTAACATAGAATATTTGATTTTATATCTGTGAGTGTTTTTTTTTAACCACAATGAAAAAGTAAAAAGTTAAAAAAAAAAATCCTTTTTGTTGATTGCTGGGATGAGACCCATGGTTCATACCTCACTGCAGAGCACCTTTAATTCCTGTTTCAATTTGTCCCCCCCGCCAGCCTCTTCTTATGCTTAAACTATTCTACAAGTAGCTTCACCATCAGTTACCCCAATAAACACAAGGCTTAATTTCCTTCTTAAAATGCATGTGAAATTATATTCTCCTTTTCTTTTTTTTTTTCTAATTTCTCTATCTTGAAGTTTTGTTTACTGTTTGTTTGTGTACATGTCATATACAAAGTTAAAATTTCTCTTATTTGTTATTCTCTCTTCTAGTTCTGTTATAATATGATTCTCTGTTTTGGCTCATAGTGCGCTTAATTCCCCCCCCCCCCCCCATGGAATTCCTGCATATAAGTAGGAAACACTGGTTTTATTTCCATTTATTCAACAAGTATATGTTGAAGGCCCACTCTGTTGATAAAGAGTGATACTGTTCATGATTATAGAATCACGAGATACCTAAGGGGCGAGTGAAAAATGAATCATGTTCAGTTTAGTTGTGGTTTGTATTATATACATTTAATCACAGTCTGTTTCTTAAAATAGATTAACCAACTGTATAGTGATTTTGCTGTAATGTAAACATTTGACTAGAACACAATTCTTCATTAACGTCAGAGACACTTTACAAACCTGAGGGCAAAGGCAGCTACAGGTCAAAGTGGGCAGCGTCCATGCCAAGTCCCTTCCCCTTTAGGTTCAACACAAGTTATGAACCTTTACACACATCAATTGAAGCCTTAAGCCCTCTCTTCCCAACCCTTCCCCACCGTCGGCTAGACACAGCCACTAAATAGTTCTGGGCTGACTGTCACCACAAGGTCACCATGCCTTATCCCTATTATTTGATCCTCTGATGGGGGCTGTACCTGTGCTAAGGCCTTTCTGCCCCCCACCCCCCAATCCCCGAATCTCTCTCTTTCTGCTCATGAGTTAATTGTATTTCAGGCAGTTTTTTCTCACATGCAGGCTAACACCCTCTTCAAACTCCTTTACTTTATTTAAACTCTTTCTTTCAACCTTTGTCTGGTAAGGCTTGGGACATTTCATACAAGCCTGTGTCTGTGTGTCTGTCTCGCTCTTTCTTTCTGGATGCATTTAAGATAAGCACCAGGTGAGTTTTGATGCATGTGGCCTGAGGACCATTCTTAGAGAAAAGCCACATTTTTTTGTATTAAACACACCTAGATTTTGGACCGGGCTCTGCCACTTCATAGCTGAGTTACACCGAGGAAGGATGCCCTAGAATTCGTATCCATAAAACGGGGTGAATGACACTACCTGGCCAATTGAAGTTTGTCTCTTGTCTCTGCCCTTAGATTTTGTAAACCACTCTGGAAGATGGGATTTAGTGAGCAAAACGAGGGACTGGCTGAAGACAGGCACACAGTTTATCAGCAGTAGCAGGCAGAGAGTAAAACTATGGGAGGAGGTATGAGGGCCACTTGGTGGCTGGGAGGAGGCCTGTAGAAGTTGCCTTCTGATGACTGCAACTTCGCAGTGAAGGAAGAAGCCACCAACAGAGTGCAGCGAGGGAGGAGGCACTGGGAGTCCGAGGACGGGGGGGGGGGGGGGCGCGAAACAGGCATTGCCTCAGTCTCCCAGCACTCCTGCAACCAAGTACCAAAGACTAAATGACTTAAACAATACGAGCTTATTGTCACATGGATCTGGAGCTCCAAGATGAAGGTGCCGGCAGGGAGAATCTGTCCTGTGCCTCTCTCCTAGCTTCTGGTGGTTTACAGGCAACCTTTAGCATTTCTTGGCTTCGAGATGCTTCATCCCACTCTCTGCCTTGCTCTCCCTGTGTACGTGTCTGCCCCTGTATCCAAATTTTCTCTTTTTATAAGAATATCAATCTAATTGGATTATAGCCCACCCTAATTACTTCAGGTTAACTTGATGACCTCTGTAAAGACATTATTTCCAAATGAGGTCACATTATGCAGTACTGGGGGTTAGCACTTCAACATATCTTTTTGGGGGGCACTATTTAACCCATGAGGCATGTAGGAGAGAAGGTAGTGAATGGACCAGGTGTGCATAACGTGACTGCAGTCAACATCCGGACAAGAGTCTAATTGACATCTGTGGTCATGAACTTAGAATGAGACCAGCCAGTGAGGTGTGTGTTTTCCTTCAGCTGTGTTCCTTTGCACAGAAAACCTTTAAATTCCATTTTTATTTTTTCATATTTTGTTTAATTATTGGTTATTATTTGTCTACTATTTAGACCACATTGCATTTAATTCGTGGGATGTTATGTAACCACCATTTTTAACTAAATGAAATAAGAATGCGATTTAAAGATGAAGTATCTGGGGTTTTTTTTTTGTACTGAAAACAACAAAGAATTCGTTGGTGTCCTGCAGTTTCTGGGGGAATTTATTCCTGGTTCTCATTCAGTGACAAGACATAGTGAAAATTCAAACAAACAAACAAATAAAATAACTTTTTAATGGGAAATTTCCAACATATGCAATAGTAGGGAGGATGGTACAGTGAACCTCTATGTAACTACCATCTTGCTTCAATTATTATCAATTCATGGCTAATTTTGTTTCATTTCTATCTTTACCCATGCCTCTCTTCCCATATTACTTTGAAGCAAACTCCAGATAGCAACTCTTTTTATCTACAAGTATTTTGGGAACTCTCAAGGATTTAAAAAGTCACCAATACCTAAAAATTACCCCAAAATTTCTTACTATCATTAAATATCCAATATTCTCATACTTGTTTTTACGTTTGTTTATTTGAAACAAGATTTAAATACGGACCATTGTGATTTGTTCATATATCATGAATTTCTTTAAATTTATGAGTTACTCCTCCATGCTGTTTCCCTTAAAATATATTTGTAGAAGAAAATAGATTGTGGAGTTCCTGACTGTCTGGATTTTGTTGATTGAATCCCCTGATGTGGTTTAACAGGTTCCTATTATTCCTTGTATTTCCTGAAATTGGTAGTTACATCTAGAGACTTAATCAGCTCTAGTTTGATGTTTTTGCCAAGACATCTCATGGGAGATGATGGTGTTTCTCTCAGATAGCACAAAATATATGGTTGTTTCTTCTTTTGTGATATTACCTGCCATTGATGTTCAATGACCAGATCCACTAATTTATTGGGGCTTGCAAAACAACAATAGTCTATCATTCATTCCTCATTTGTTAACTAGACTAGCTCTCTAGCTGCTATAGTTCATATAGGAAAGGCAGGGTAAGTGCTTGCTTCTTTGTCTTTATTTTTATTTGTCTTTTCCTTTATTTAGCATTCTCCAATGGTGGCCAATTAGTCTTTTAAATGTTTTTAAATCTAATTTATTCAAACACTTGTGTGTTTTTTAAAAAAATATTTTTATTGATTTCAGAGAGAGGAAGGGAGAGGGAGAGAGAGATAGAAACATCAATGATGAGAGACATTGATCGACTGCCTCCTGCAAGACCCCTGCTGGGGATTGAGCCCGCAACCCGGGCATGTGCCCTGACCAGGAATCGAACCACAATCTACTGGATCATAGGTTGATGCTCAACCACTGAGCCATGCCGGCTGCGCAAACACTTGTGTTTTAATCTGTTGTAGTTACCATCCTTATTGGTACTCAAATTGTTTCATCTTTGGCCAGCAAGCACCTCTTGAAGTTGGCTCTTGTGTGTCTTTGATATGACTTTATTAGTCTTTAATTGTGCTTTCTTGCATTCTGGAATGATCTTGTTACCCCTAAGCAGAGAATCCTGAACCCTGAGGGAAGCTGCCTCCCTAAGAGCAGAGGACATATTGCATTTATGAGTCAACAAACCTGAATTGAAACTTCAGGCTACACCAAATGCATGCTCCCGTCTCCTCACCTCATTATATTTGAAAAAACTGTCTGCTCAAGTAGATGTGAATCCATTTAGAGAGAAGTAATCAACAAAGCATGGTTTTATAACATGCCTATAACATGGGCTCTGTGCATAGACTATCAATAAAGATAGAAGGCAGTCAACAGTCAGCATGAATAATTCCTTGTTCAACTGTTCTTGTCTCCAAGATGTCTTCTCATGCTCCTGCTGGTCAAATTAAATGATTTTTCTTTGTATTTTTATGGCCTCCATGGTGTATCTTTCCTAACTCATCACACTGTTGCAAGCTTTTGTTTACTTGGTTGCTGCCTTACTATACTCTAAGATCCTGGAAGTCTGAGGCTATGAATTTTATTTCTACATCTCAGTTACTGATACAGTACTTGGAAATATCAGGCACAGATAAAAGTTTGAATAAAAGAGTTAAAAATGCACTTGATACCTGTATAAACAATGTACAGTAATAAAAAACAAGACATGAATCTTTTATTCATTGACTGGATTCCCATTTGAGGAGTGAATGGTTGAATTAAGGCAATTCTGTAGGTCAAGCCTGTGCAATAGAAATATACTGCAAACCATACATGTAATTTAAAATTTCTAGTAGCCACTAAAAATTTAAAAATAAAAAGAATAGATAAAATTAATCCCAACCATAAATTTTACTTAATTGAGTATATCTCAAATATTATTATTTCAAAATGTAATAGATATTAAAATTAACTTATTTTACATTCTCTTTGTCACATGAAATCTTTAAAATTGTTGTAAATTTTCCACTTAGCATATATTATAATTTCAGCCCTAAATTTATATCACAAAATATGATCTGTAGTTTGAGATTATAAAAATTTATAATGGAAAAAGTAGATTCACATACTAAGTTGTTTTAAACATACTTAAAAGTTTTCCAACAATTGTGTCAATCATAAATTTAAAAATTTTAATTTAAATAAATTTAAATGAAATAAAATTTAAAAATCAGCTTTTCTCGTTGTACTAGCCACATTGCAAGGCTTACTAGCCACATGTGGAGTTGGACAGTGCATTTCTAGGTAATGTGGATCACAAGTCATGAGGTATGTGGACAAAGATAGATCCTTACTAGAGAATTAATCAGCCCATTTTTTTCTTTGTTTAGTATTGTTATTGTATTCAGGGAATCACATTTAATTACATTTTCCTGTTAAACCTGCAGACATAGTCCTGTTAAAAGGAAATGTTGTTTTGTTTTTTTTTTTAACTTCAGAAAAAGTGGGTCAAATTTTTTATTTTTCTCGTGGGGTTGAATTTAGTCTCTTTGCCTGCTAGAAATGATGTACTTTTGTATTTTTTTTTGGCTGTCCTATGGGGACCTGTGTGTTTTTTCAGCTTGCAGCTGCACTATTGCTAGGTCAACAATTAGCCTAGTTTTTTTGAGTTGCATAATAAATATACTGGCTCCCAGGAAGCAAATGGCACCAGGACACACTTATGCCAGTTTATGTGGAATCTCATTTGATGTGTCCTGCTCTGTATTTGTGATAAATTAAGGCTGTGAAATAATGTGGCGCTTGTAATATCATATTTTTCAAAAAAGTTTTTAAAGAGGAGAATAAGGGCATTGGAATTCTCTTTCTTATCAACATTTACTAACAAAAGTTCCAAACCAGAAAATTAGAAAAGTTTTAGAATTCAATCCTATGAGTATAACTGAATTTAAGCCTTAATTAATCTCTACCACTCTTGCTAATTCCAGATGTCCACAAGTAGGACAAAGCAAGGAAGTCATAGATAATTTAAGATAAAAAGGCTGGCAGATGAAAAGTCTACAACTAACATCGTACTCAATGGTGGAAAGCTGAAAGCTTTTCCTCTAAGGTCAGGAACAGACAAGGATACACACTTTTGACGCTTCTGCTCAACATAATACTGGAAGTACTAGCCAGAACAATTAGGAAAGAAAAAGAAATCTGAATCAGAAAGGGAGAAGTGAAATTATCTCTGTTCACAGATGGCATGATCTTATATGTAGAAAACCCCGAAGATTCTTAAAAAATAAAAAACTATTAGGACTAATAAACAAATTCAGCAAAATTGCAGGATACAAAATTGATAGAGAAAAACCAGGTGCATTTTTATAAAAACTAACAATGAATCATCTGAAAAGGAAATTAAGAAAATGATCTTATTTCCAATAGTATCAAAAACAATAAAATATGTAGGAATAAACTTAACTAGGAAGGCGAAATACTCGAACATTGAAACTATAAAATGGTGCTTAATGAAACTAATATACACACAAATAAATGGAAAGACATCTCATGCTCATGGATTAGAAGACTTAATATTATTAAAATGCCCACACTGCCTACAGTGATATAAAGATTAAACTCAATCCCTATCAAGATCCCAATGACAATTTTTTTTCTTACAGAAATAGAAAAAAATCAATCCTAAACTTCATATGGAATCTCAAAGGACGCTGAATAGCAAAAACAATCTTGAGAATGAAGGAAAAGAAGGAATGCCTCACACCTTCTGATTTCAAAACATATTACAAAGCTGTAATAATTAAAATAGTATGGTACCTGCATAAAGATAGATAAATGTTCACCCTAATTCAAGGGAGGGAACAGAGCCTGCACCTGTTGATGGAAACAAAGGCCTCTTTATTCTATAGGAAGAGGGTACCACAAGCTTCTGGGATGTAAAGCTCGGTTTGCTACCCAACAGCACTCTTATTTTTGGGGGGGTGGGAGGGTAGGGTGGAAGGATTTGTGAGGAGAAAATACTACAGATTTGTTACTTTAACAAGCCTACAGGATGAAAGTTAATTTCTCCATTAAGTTATTCTGCTACTTTCACTAAATGAATTAAAGCCATCTTTTGGTGGAAATGTAGTGATATGATTAAAGGTAAGTGTTCTGGTTATCTATTGCAATGGAACGGACTACACTAAAATTTAGTAAAAGAACATCTATTTTAATTATATCTTACGATTTTTTTGGGGTCAGGAATTTGAGTAAAATTCATTTAGTGGCTAGGCTTGGAAGTTCCAATATGGCTTCACTCAGATGCTTGTGCCTTGGCAGACGTGTCTGGAAGACTAGGCTAAGCTGGGTCTCTCTCTTTCCACATGGCCTCAGGGCCTCTCCATGGGTTCTTTCTATCGGAACACGTGAAGACATAGCAGCTCATCACTCCTGGCTAATGCAATCACAGGGTATAATCAGATTCCAGGGGATGGAGAAATAGACTCTACCTCTTGATGGGGAAAGGGCAAGGTCACATTTCAGAAGAGCATGTGGGTTGGGAAGCATTATTGCAGGCATTGTTGGAAAATAAAATCTGACATTATAGGCAGCAGAAAGGTCATGAAGGAGAAAGCTGTGACTTAAGCCACTGTAATCAAAACAGCCTGGTACTGGCACAAAAACAGACATATAGATCAATGGAACAGAACAGAGAACCCAGAAATTGACCCAAGGAATTATGCTCAATTAATATTTGAACAAAGGAGGCAAGAACATACAATGGAGTAAAGACAGTCTCTTCAATAAATGGTGTTGGGAAAATTGGAGAGGCACATGCAAAAAAATGAAACTATGTCGCCAACTTACACCATACACAAAAGTAAATTCAAAATGGATAAAAGACTTAAATTTAAGACATGAAACCATTAAAATCCTAAAAAAAAAACGTAGGCAGCAAAATCTCAGACATCTCTCATTGCAATCTTTGCCGATACATCTCCTAGGGCAAAAGAAACAAAGGAGAAAATAAACAAATGGGACCGCATCAAAATAAAAAGCTTCTGAACAGCAAAAGAAACTATCAACAAAATGAAAAAGGAGCCCACTCTATGGGAGGATGTATTTGCCAATGACACATCTAATAAAGGATTAATATCCAAAATATATAAGGAACTCATACAACTTAACAAAAGGAAGACAATCCAATTGAAAAACGGGCAAAGAACCTAAATAGACACTTCTCCAAAGAGGACATACGGATGGCCAAGAAACATGAAAAAATGCTCAAAGTCACTAATCAGAGAGATGTAAATTAAAACCACAATGAGGTATCACTTCACACCTGCCAGAATGGCACCATCAACAAATCAACAAACAACAAGCGCTGGCGAGGGTGTGGAGAAAGGGGAGCCCTGGTACACTGCTGGTGGGAATGCAGACTGGTGCAGCCATATGGAAAACCGTATGGAGGTGCCTCAAAAGATTAAAAATAGAACTGCCTTTTGACAGAGTGATCCCACTTCTAGGAATATATCCTAAGGAACCCGAAACACCAATAAGAAAGAACTTATGTACCCCTATGTGCATAGCAGCATTATTTACAATAGCTAAGATCTGGAATCAGCCCAAGTGCCCATCAGTAGATGAGTGGATAAAAAAGCTGTGGGACATTTACACCATGGAATACTATGCAGCTGTAAAAAAGAAGGATCTCTTACCCTTTCCAACAGCATGGAGGGAGCTGGAGAGTATTTTGCTAAGTGAAATAAGCAGTCAGAGAAGGACAAGTACCACATGATCTCACTCACATGTGGAATATAATAAACAAAATAAACTGATGAACAAATTAGATCCAGAAACATAGAAGCATGAAACAGACTGAGGGATCTCAGAGGGAAGGCAGGGGTGTGGGTGTGGGTGGGGAGAGATTAATCAAACAACTTATATGCTTATATGCACAACCTATGGACACAGACATTGGTCTGGGGAAGGCTTGGGGGTGGGATGGATGTGGGGTGGAGGGGATCAATGGGGAAAAAAGGGGACATTTGTAATACTTTCAACAATAAAGGTAAATTAAAATAAAAAAAAATAAAACCATTTACTGAAAAGAAAAAGAAAATTGTGCCTTAAATACCAGGATTGTTGAATCCAGACTAAATACGATTGATTGTTTGACTCAAAGTGTTAAGATGATTTGCTAAATTCAAGGAATTAGGCCTGCTTAGTTCCTAATTTTTTGTTTGATCTTATTGTATGCTCTTGGCTTATTTATTAATTGACATGTGTTAAGTTTTGTCTGAAAAATTTACTTTGTTTTAGGACTCCAAGGTGGAGAATTTGACTCGGTGGTTTACGCACAATTTTAGCTCACTTTGTCATCCATCTACCCATCCATCCATCCATCATCCCTTTACCCATTCAGTATTAATTTAGTGTCTACTATACACCAGACACTGTTTTAGGTGATGGAGTTACAGCATTAAGCAACATAGAGAAAGTCCCTAGGCTTGTGGAGTATATGTTCTCCATATTTCTCAACTGGAAAGTAGTTCAGAACAAGGCAAAGGGAGAGTTATGACTAATGAGAATTGGGAATAGAAAAAGAATGTCTGTAAGATTCTAATGGTATGAGAAGAAATACTTCCCTCTTAACCAGCACATAAACACATTGGGGGAAGCCCATTTCTTTTTGTACATGTGGGGAAAATAAAATCTATTGGTGAATGTTAAGCAAAAGTCTTCTGGAAGCCTGGAGTGATTTTAACTTTACCAGGAGGCTGTAAATGAAATGAACTGTTGTGTTCATTGGGTCAGAAAAGAGGAAACTCAGAGCAGGCAGTGCCAAGGAGCTATTCTTATCAGTCTAGGTGACCTGAGACCTTTTCCATTTTCCTGACTGATTGGAGGATGTGAAACGTGGGATGCTTCTGATTTTATGTTGTGCTAATTTTAGAAACTTCAGAGAAGTACAAAAGAGGCAGGTAAAGATGATTCTTAATTTCAATATCCAAATATTTTGAAATATTTTCAGTTTCTCTCTACATAGCCATACCCACAGCCAAAGTGACAGATCTGAGAAAATTGGGATCATTCCCTATAAACCTGCTTTTTAAATTTAACACCATAAAAATGTGCTTTTCCCTATGTTACTAAATATCCTGAGAATCAAGAGTTTCTAATGGCTATGTAAGATTATATTCTATGAATATACTAACCCCTATTTTGGATATTTACATAGTTTCTTTTGTTATTAATACCACTGTAATAAACATCTATGTGCATGGATGTTTGTGTATATTTCTGAATTTTCTTCCTTAGAATAAACTCCTAAAAGTGGGATTTCTTGGTTAAAGACATAAACATTTGTAAGGCAAGCAGCTCTGTCTTCTCCAGGCAGATAAAAAGGGGAATTTGAATTTACACTAAATTTGCCCTGAAATGGCATCTGGTGATTGTGTAGGTAAGAGTGCTCTCCTGGCTTGTCACCAGCGGTAGTGTTCTAACAGCTCTCTTGCACAATTTCTTAATGGGGGAAACCTCAATGATAGCATTTTTGATTTGCTTTTAGTTCCCAAGTCAAAGCAAGACAAACAGACAACGTAAGCTGGAGGATGAATCTGTCACTTACAGCTGCTCCTGATAAAAGAAGAGCAGTTCCAAGCGCCTTGGTGCGGGCAGATGCCTCCTGCTGGCTCTCGTTCCTTTCCCTGTATCATCTCGACCTTCTCATTCTGTCCAAAGTGCAGAGTCAAGAGGGCATCTGGTCTCAGGCCTGGGCCTCGCTCACCTTATCGCTCCACCGCGGCAACCCATGAAGAGGGGGGCTTTTCTGTTTCCTTCCCCCCCCCCCCCCCCCGCATCCTTTTAGCAGTTTATAACAAGTTGTTCTGTTGTATATAGAAAAAGCAGGCCCTCAGCAGGATCTGACTATGCTGTTTGTAACTGTTTACGACTTATTTTGGACTCTCCAGGCAGGGCCATAAATACACAGTTAATCTGCCTGATAGCAAGAACAGCTACCTTGGCCTCAAGAGATTAACTACATGTGGAAACACAGAGACCCCATCTTCCCTGCACCAGCCAGCTGTCTGCAAGGCTAGCCTTCTGGGGATTGGATGGGGGGTGGGGCTGAGGCTCCAGCAGCCCCCTCTGGCCATTTCCTGACCCTACACAGTTTCTCCAACACCTGGTATCATCCTTGAGCCTTCCTGGCCCTTGGGGAGGTCTGTCATTGCTTAAGCCATTAGTTGTCCCTTTAACTTAAATTGGGAATTTAATCCCTGTCTTTGTGATTGGAAAAAAACCTTGTCACCTCTTATTGGGACATTTAGGGCTACACAGTTAAATGAGATAGCCACTAACCTCATGAGGCTATTAAAACTTAGGTGAGTAAAAATGCACTAAAGTAAAAAATTCAATTTTTCAGTCACACTAACCTCATGTCCAGCGCTGACTAGCCACATGTGACTAGTGTTACTATACTGGCTAATGCAGATATAGAACATTTCCATCATCTCAGAAGGTTTAATTCAAACAGGGTTGATTTATGACAGTCATTGACAGTTGATTTATGACATTGGGGAAGACAGAGGTAGGAAAAATGGTCTCCCCACTTCATAGTCTGGACTTTTGCCAGGCTGAACATGGAAAATAATAATAACAACAGTAGCTGATATTTGTTGAGCTTTTACTCTATGCCAGGTCATGTGTTTAAAGCCTTATATGTTCTATCTCATTGAAACCTCAAAATAAGCCTAGAAGGTAGGGGCTATTATTGCATCCCTTTTAAAGACGACAATAAGAAAGTTTGAGTAACTCTCCCAAGGTCATACAACTAGATGTTGAGCCTGTTCTGCCTTCCTCCAGCTAAACTGCCCTCCACCACTGTGAGAGGCCTCATGTTTGGACTGCTGCTCACAGGCTTCAGGACAGTTTGGGGACTTCTGAAACCTGCAGCCCTTCTGGGGGGAGGGTTTGAGGCTGGAAGTCTGCTCTGGCCTAGAGTCAGGCACCTCAAGGTTGTGCACTCCCAGATCCAGCTATACCTCGAAGACTTACCTTCTGGAAATCCTATAATTCCATTTTCTAGCCCTGTGAGTGAACAAAAAGTTGAGTATTCATTGAGTATCATCTTGATATGGGTTGCAGAGGGTTCCTGAGTTTTTCCAACTTAAGAAAAGAAGTGACTTGGAAACCGAAGGTCCTCAGGACGCATGATTGGGCCTGTTCCAGTCACCTTCATGTGTCTGGGACCTGCTCTGGCTGAGTGGTCACACAAAGGGGTAGCTGGGGCAGTGAAAGGAAGGGAGGCCCTAGGACAGTCCTATGGAGGATTCTGTATTATGTCCCCAGGACATTTCCCTGTAAGCAGCTACTCTCTCACTCACGGTCATTGTCCCTGCTGCCCCACCTCCTGCTTCCTTCCTTTTCGACATCTGGAGGCATCACATTTTCTCTTCATACTGGACACGAGCCAGCGCCCCAGCACTTTGTGAGTCGAGTGTCAGGACAAGGTGAGATTTGATTCTTCCAGAAATTTCCCTTGTTTTAGAGATAGCCTGGGGCCCGGGGAGCTCTGAGAGACCAAAGTTCAATTCCCCCCACTCCCATCACACTCGAATCTCAGAAGGTGCAAGGTCCATGTTTCCTGGTGGTGACAGATCAGAGGGGGCCAGACCTGACAACACAGCAGCTGCTGGAGGGGCTGAGAGGCGGGCTGATTAGGCAAAGCCTGCACGGCCTCCCGCCGGATCTGGCCTCCCAGGGAAGCACCCCGCTGCTGCCTCCTTAAGCAACAAGCCTGTGAGCGTGTGGAGTACAGAGCTCCCTGCACGGCACGCCTAAGGTTTTGATGGTTTGGGAGAAAACTCTGTAGACTTTTCTTTTATTGTCATTTGTGTGCACAAGTAACTCCTTAATCAAATTGTGAGCCCCTGGAGAGCAGTGCGTGTACCCTAGTCTTTGTATTTATGAAGTATGAGGTTATACCGCTATTATATGGCCATGATTGAAAATGGGAGATGTTAGTGGGAGACCATGGCAAGATGGCCAGCACATTTTGCTTGATAAAAAGCGAATGTATCAACTAGTTTTTATTGTTGCACCCACTCCAGGGGGAAAATATATAACCTGCCTTCCTGTCTTCCTTCTTTTTCATTTAACTTGTTTCTTTCTTTAATCCACCCAAAGAAGAAAACCAGGATGTTACCCACAAAATATCAACTTCTGGTTATCTCTGGGTGTTGGGATTGTGTCTCAGTTAAGCAACAGCTCCAGGGGACTTAACTAAACATGGGGTGTCCTGGACACTGTGGAGCAGGTCACAGGCTTGAGGAAAGACCCAACACCTGGGCCTTGGTAGGTCAGTATCAAAGGGAGTTTTCAGATACAGGTGTTCAAAAATAAAAGAAAGCCCTGGTTTGGGAGTTACTAAGTTCCAAGCATTTTTCAACTTTTATGTCTCCCTTCAAAATTCAAAATCCTAGGAGAGGAGAATCTTATTGGCCTAGATTGGGTCACATGATAGTTCCTGGCTAGAGGAGGGTAGGATGCTTTGACTGATGGGAAACCAGTGTTCTTACCAAAGAAAGTGGAGAGGTGCTGGGAAGGCAGAAACAACAGATGACTTCTATGGATCACAGATACTTTTCTTTTTGTTCATCTGTGGTTGCTAAATTTTTTGCAACAAACATTAAAAAATTACTTTTATATATTACATATATTACACATATATTTACATATTTTATAATAATAAAATCTTTTAAGATTTAGTATTTTGATAGTAAAAAAAAAATGTGGGAGAGCAACAACACTGTAAAAGGAACCTGATACACTGGAAGGGATTCAGAGGTGAACATTTGGGAAGGTAAGAGGATAGGAAATCACGCGAAATGGGTTTTTGGAAGGAACCTGGGATGTTTTAATCAGGGATAAGGAGACTCAGGTGCATATGAGAGATCCTTCCACCTCTTTAGGGAATAGTATGTGGATGTGGTGGGGTGCTCTGCAGGCTCCAGGGCTGAGGGTGATGGGCCCAGGAATGCTTCCGAAGGTCGTCACTGCTGAGAGATAGCAGAGGTGGCCTCAAGAGCTCACATATGACCTCACCAAGGGTATGTGTGGAGCGGCTCAATGACTCATACTGCAGTTGGTTTAATTGGGTGAGAAGATTCTGACATCCTCCCAACTCTGATTCCTAAGGCTCCATGACTCACTGTCAGCATTCACATGTGTGTGTGGGGAGCTGGCAGGCCAGTTCGTTGAAAGTCAATTGAACAAAACTCATGGATGCCTGGGAAGAAGTATAAAAATAATATAGTTGTAATAATTCTACATATTGAAAAATATGTCCAAGAATATATTAAAGATTCTTATCTTTCAGGACCATTCTCTCTGCCCCATCTGTGGTCCACAGAGTCTCCGTTTCTATCTCTTAGCCACTAGCTACAGTAGTGGAGCAGGGACAAATGAAAGCCTTCAAAATAACAATATGGAGACAAAATGAAAATTTGTCAAATACAACTATATATATATATGTATTTGGTGAACTCAGAGAATTGGTCATTTGGTCACTTGGCTTTCAGAGAATTGGCTTGTGACAAACCAAACTTCAATTTTGGGGTTGTTTTCTACAGGTATGGGAATTTGAACAGAAGTTTCCCAATTCACTCAGCTTCAGACAGCTGATCTACACTGGCCCCTCTTGGACATACCAGCCTTCAGAGTCATCTTTGAGTATTTCACTCCTGAGGTAGGTGGGGGACTTTTATGGAAAGGACAGGTTTTAGGGTGCCCAGGATGTTCTGGATGGTTCTGAAGGGTCCCTCACTGCTAATCCAATTTGGAGCTGCCTTAGAAAGATTTGGGGAGTTGTTTGTACCCCAGTCAGGAGATCTTCTGAATCATTCCGGGTTGTTTTAAATCGTTCCTGAGGCTCATGTATAGAACTATCCCTGGGCCTCTCAGATCCACCTTCCTGGATGAAGTATCTACTCCCACAGCTGCTGGAAGTGCTGCCCAATGACAGTCATCAGCAGCCAGAATTCTCTGGGAATTACCTTGGATGAGGAGAGCTGCCGTGCCCACCCTCTTCTCAGGCAGCCAATCCAAAGACTGAAATGGAGGTAGAAAGGCCCTATCCCCTTGCTCCAGTTTGACAACTTCAAGTCTTGTCTCAGGTGCCTTGCAGTCCCTCTGGACCATCCTGGTGACTCTGAAACTTTTTGTGCTCTATCATCTGCCTTACACAGAATGTATTGTATAAATTACTACACTTTTATGCACACATGATCTTCTTTTTAAGTATTTGTATGTTTTTTAAGGCAAGGAGCTATGTACAATATTTATATTTATGTGTCGAAGTACCTTGCACATAGTAGGTGCTCAATAAATGTGGGCCAATCATCCTACTATTAACTAATGATGATTGCTAGCATTTTTTGATGACCTACTACTACTTAATGATCCAAAAGCTTTGTGTATAGTATTTTAGTCAATCTCATGTATATTCATGGTGTATATGGTATTATTTTCACAATTTTAGAAGAAAGAAAACCAAGGCTTATTCATGTACAGTAATATGTCCAACATTATAGATGGTAATTGGTGACTTTGGAATAATCATCATATCTTCCTTATCTACAGTCCACTTAGTTTGTTCAGAGATTTTCACTATTTAAATATTTTGTTTTTCTTTTTTTCTTTTTTTAAATTTATCTTTATTGTTGAGAGTATTACAGGTGTCCCATTTTTCCCCCCCAATTGACCCCCTCCACTTTGCTTCCACCCCCTCCCCAGGCCTTCACCTTGTTATTAACTGTGTCCATGGGTTATGCATATATGCATATAACTTCTTTGATTAATCTCTTCCCACCCTCCACCCCCTTCCCTCTTTCCTCTGAAATATGATCGTCTGTTGCCTGCGTCAATGTCTCTGGATCTATTTAGTTCGTCAGATTCTTTTGTTCATTAGCTTCTTCTTAAAGAAGACCCTTCAACTTTTCCTGTAGTGCTGGTCAGGTGGTGATGAACTCCTTTAGCTTTTTCTTATCTGTGAAGCTCTTTATTTGACCTTCAACTCTAAATGATAGCTTTGCTGGATAGAGCAATCTTGGTTGTAGTTCCATGTTTTCCTCACTTTGAATATTTCTTGCCACTCTCTTCTGGCCTGAAAGGTTTCTATTGAGAAATCAGCTGACAGTCATATAGGTGCTCCCTTGTAGGTAACTAACTGCTTTTCTCTTGCTGCTTTTAAGATTCTCTGTCTCTAACCTTTGGCATTTTACTTATGATGTGTCTTACTGTGAGCCTCTTTGGGTTCCTCTTGCTTGGGACCCTCTGTGCTTCCTGGACTTGTAAGTCTATTTCTTTCCCCAGGTAGGGGAAGTTTTCTGTCATTATTTTTTCAAATAGGTTTTCAATTTCTTTCTCTCTTCCTTCCCCTTCTGGAACCCCAATCATATGAATGTTGGGCCTCTTTAAGTTGTCCCAGAGGCTCCTTATACTATTTTCATATTTCTGGATTCTTTTTTTTTTTTCTTTTTTCCTCTTCTGGTTGGGTGTTTTTTGTTTCCTCATGTTCCAAATTGCTGATTTGATTCTCAGCATCCTCTACTCTACTGTTGATTCCATGTAAATTATTCTTCATTCTAGTTTGTGTAGCCTTCATTCCAAATTAGTACTATATTATGTTATCGATTTTCTCAGTTATTTCCCTAATAATATGCTTAAACATCCTTATAAACAAAATTCTGAACTCTGTATCTGTTAGCTTGCTTGGATCTATTTCATTGAGTTACTCCTCTAGAGATTTCTTCTGTTCTTTCCTTTGTGACATGTTTCTTTGCCTCCATATTTTGGCTGCTTCGAGGTGTTTGTTTCTATGTATTAGGTAGAGCTGCTATGTCTCCTGGAATTTGTAGAGTGGCTTTGTGTAGTAGGTGTCCTGTAAGGTCCAGTGGCTCAGCCTCCCCAGTCACCTGAACTGGGCCTTCTAGGTGCTCCCTGTGTGGGCTGTGTGCACTGTCCTATTGTAGCTGAGCCTGGGTGGCTGTTGGTATCACTGGGAGGAATTGACCCCCCCGGCCAATCAGCTGTGAGGACCAGCTGCACCTACAGCCAAAGAGCTGCTGTGCTGGACATACCCCTATGGAGCAGGATTTACTTCAGTGGAGCTTTGGTGTTTACCTAGTGCGCACCTTGAGTGTCACTCGTGGATGTGGTAGGGTTGTAATGCAGCATGGTGGAGTCTGACCACCAGGTGCACTGTCTCTGAGGCCTCCCAGGAGGTGCTCAGTCAGCCTGTGCCTGTGCCTTGCCCAGGGTCCCCCAGCATGAGCTACACAGCAAACCGTAGTTGGCTGCTACTTGTGCTGGGCTTTGGGGTGTCCAAGAGAGGCCCAGCTATGAGCCAATGCAGGCTGCCGCTAGTGCCAGGCCTGGGGCCACTTATCAAGCCGTGTGGGGCATGCTGCTGCTTGTTTGAGAGATTTTAGGAAAGTCCTAAGCATGAGGCTGGAGAGGCCACTTACATAGAAAAGGCCCTGGAAATGGCCTGGATGAGCTGCAGGTGGGGAGGGCGGGGCCTCCGGGAATCACGGGGCGGGGCCAAAGGTGTGAGGCGCTGGCGACTCAAACATGGCGCCTGCCTGCTGGCTGTGTGCGGGGAGGACTTGCCACAGGAGCCATGGCCTCTGCCAGCTCTTCTGCCTGGGAGGAAGCCGCCCCTCCACCTCTCGCCCGGATCTCAGGCAGGTCAGTTCCTCCCCGAGTGTCCCAGGTCCTTTCAGGCTGCTGCCCGGCGCTGGGCTCAGAGGGAGCGTCCGGGTGAGTCCGTGCCGGGCCCTTTAGAGGAGCTGCTGGGGCTCCCGCAGCCTCCGCGACCCTCAGCCACAGTCCCTGCTGGTTTCACAGCCCGGAGTTGTGGGGACG
The DNA here is from genome assembly GCF_964146895.1 of Miniopterus schreibersii. NCBI lineage: Eukaryota > Metazoa > Chordata > Mammalia > Chiroptera > Miniopteridae > Miniopterus > Miniopterus schreibersii. Next base: position 66,375,366 of record NC_138110.1, read on the forward strand.
TCTCTTCCCGGCCCTGGAGCCCTGGGCTGGGGCCTGCTGTGGGGCTGGGACCCCTCGCTTCTCCGGGAAACCTCCACTGCTGAGATTCCCTCCCGGGTTTCAACCGCGGTATCAGGTGTGGGCCCGCAGCCAAGTCTCAGCGATTCAGCCCCGATCCGCCCGCGTCTCCGCCCCTCCTCCTGATCTCGGTGCTCCTTCAGGTCCCTGGTTTTGGTGCTTCTGTTCAGCTGGATTTCAGGAGGCTCTGAGTGATGGTGGTTCTGTATTTTAGTTGTAATTTTGATGTGGTTGCGGGAGGTGGGGGGGTGCAGCCGTTACCTGCGCCACCATCTTGTTTTCAAAATATTTTGTTTTTCTTACACCCATGTGAGCAAACCATTTTACAGATGAGGCAATAAAGGTTTATACCATCTAAATCCCAGTTAAGTCACATAAGGTTTGGTGAAGGTCATAGCAGGATGGCTGAAGGAGGTGTAGGGTCAGGGATCCTGGTCTGTCTTGAATCTGGTGGCCCTTCGGGTAACTGTGCTTACAGTGATGGTCTGGTGTGAGCTCAGGTCCCCACCGTGTGCTCTGTTGGCAGCTGAGTGGACCTGAGATGCACTGAAGAGTTTCATGGTTCCAGAAATGTTTTCAGTCTTCTAAAATCCTCCATTGTTTTGTATTTTCTGGGAAAGCCTCAGATGATGCCACAGCACCTTGGTGCATTACCCAGTGTGGAGTGGCAATAGGAAAAAAGATGCATAGGAGAAATATTAAAGCATTCTAAAAACACAACTAATTGGCTACAACCAAGAAATGATGAGAAAAAAAAACTTCCATTAAAATAACTGGAGATGTAGTTAGTCAAAATTAACAATAATCTTTGTATTTTGGCTCCACGAATGTTGGACAAGGCTCATAAATCTGTCACCAGAATCTCTCACACATTTTCACAAACCTACAAAACTATGCCCCTCCTCTCAAAAGTATGCTCAAACTGTGTCTGGAATTTCACATCAATACCCCTTTGAAGATTTACAGAAATTGTGTCTGATTTCTTAGTAATTCTTCTAGAAGCTACATCACTACCCTCCAAGTATGTTTACTGCTTAAAAATAAACAGTGTAGACAGGAAACCAATGTGGGATAAACATGATCCTTATGTTTTACTCCTGCATTTCAGAAGAGTCAATATCTTAATGTGATTACATGCCGCTCGCTGTCTTTAGTTTAGTTTGGCTATCCCTTCCTCTGCTTCTTATGGCAGAATGGAAATAGGATGAACAGATCATGGATATTAAGTACTAGACTTTTGAACTTGATCAGTGACCTGCCTTGATAAACAAGGTACATTTTTGTCATCAAGAGCATGGATGGTACAGATGAGCTTATCTTCACATTACGGAAATATACACAACATAGGGAAAAGGCCAGGTTTTAGCAGCTGCTTGATTTTGCTTTGAGTTCTGGTCAACCAAGAGTATCTGGGACTTTCCTCCATTTCTTAATAGAGCAAGAGGTATCCACATCACAGAAAGACCCATTGACCAACGACCTGTCAAGGACACGTTGCCCTCCCACCACGAATTAGGCATTCCTCCTCTTGTTGGACAAACATGCATTATAATCACGACTTATTCACGCAGGATATTGATGCTTATGATGGTCAGGATGCCACATAAATAAATGTGGCTGTTAAGGACTGTAGTTCCCTTGGAAAAGGAGGGTGTCCTTAACTTTGGTCATTTCTGTTTTCCTTCTATACCATCCCCCATCATGTGTCTTCCTTCTTCTCTTGGTGTCAGATTCTTTAAGTATAAAGGTCAAAACAACTCAAAGGCCATTCTTGTCCATGTGTTGCTGATTCTTCAGGGGCATGGACAGTTCATCCCTCAGGGTCTCACCCTGAATAGTCTTGAGTATTTAAGAAAGAGGGACTTTAGTGACACAGAGAATTATAACAGCAGGGAATTGCAGGCACAGGTTATGAAAGAGTGAGGAGCCAGACAGGGGTCAAGGAAGCCACCAGAGATTAGCAACAGCAAGGAGCCTTCACCACTTGGCAGGAGGTAGAAGGGGAGGAGGAAGAGTTAGCTTGGAGGGATCCACTCTTAGACACTGGAACCAAAAGTGTGTCTGTTCAGTGGAAGCAGGAGCCACAGTGGGACTTGGCTGTGCCAGAGATACTGACCAAGGTAGAGAAGAAAGACCCCAGCTTCTCCCTCCCATCTGCCTTTCAATCTCCTGCCACTGACTCCCACTGAACAAACCCAATAAGAATCCTATTATGGATATTGGTTGCTTACCTGCTGTGATAGCCCTGGGCCCATTTTCCCCCTGATTCAGTTCTCAGCCCTCCTTTTCTCTGTTCTGAATCTTAGGGATTGGCAGAGCCTGGGAAATATGGCCTGCAGGGGACAGCCCCTGATTTTTAGGTTGGAGAAAGGGAGGCCTGAGGACTGGATGGGAAGGCAAAGAGGGTCAGGGCCATCATAGCAAGTAATCAGTATCCACAATACAATCCTTACTGCAGTGTTCTTTCTCCAGCTCTTCACCTGCTACTTCCTGCTGGCCTTTAGAAACCAGTTCAGTGTCACTCCTGGAAAGCTTTCTCGTGACCCTGCAAGTCGGAGGTCTGCCTCTCTTTTGTACTCCCATAATGTCCTGGGCACACTTTTATTAGGGCATGAATTATATTACACTATAATTGACAATTTACTACTTTGTCTCCCTCCAATGGCCCTAAATCTTGATGGCAGGGACCATTTCTCATCCATCCTTCAGTTCCCAGTCCCCAGCACTCCTCTGTAATAGGTGGTTAATATGCAAATGAACAAATGCTTGAATCTTATGAACTGTAAGATGTCAACAGATATCTTCACGTGCCAGTCACTTGCTTTGTAAAACACATAAATTTGAAAGACATTTGAAAAATGGCCTGATTAGCTTTTGTTCTTTGAGAACATGCAAATAGTCTTATTTTTAGAGGCTAACCTGAACTCCATAGGTTCAGAGCTGGGTAATCTTTATCTTTCCCTTTGGATGCTAAATGTGTGTCTTTGGCAGATAGAAACTGTTGACAGATTGCTGGAAATGCAACCAGAGATGACAGAAGTGTGAAATAAATGGTCTTGGGAGCTGAAAATTTGTCTTCTGAATGTTCCCTTTTCTTATACTGATGGCTATCTGCCAGATAAGTCAATTTGTCTTTTTGTCTTTTCCCCCTTTGTTCCACCATAAACAGAGCATTGCTACTATAGACAGGATAAAAGAAAATAGTTTTATTTAATCGTTGGAATGAGACAGCCATGACCATGTTTGAGAAGAATGAACTTTATCCCATTGGGGTCCTTTTCATTTCCAACAATCACTTCCCGTCTCTACTAAGCCTGACTTGACTTTTTTGTGTGTGTTAAGTCAGATGACACCCTCTCTGGCCAAAGTATCTTGGCTCCTGTCTTCCTCTTGGGTGTATGGGAAATGGGTTGACATATTTATCATAAAAATTCTTTTCAAGCCTTAGTAGAATTTGCCTATTCACAAAGTAAGTAGCAGTCTATGTCATGAAATTTGTTTTTAAAGTCAATTAAAAATTTTTGGGAATATGTAAGACATTCAGGAGTAGAGACTCTTTAAGGCAAGAAATGTTTCACTTTATATATGTAATGAAACAGATAAATGCATTTCATCAGATTTCAGACTTCAAGTTTCTTTTGTTCATTCTCATCTACCAGTCACCCAGTTCTCCTCTTCAGATCGACTAGTATCACATGCTTCTTGCATATCTTGGTAGAGCTATTCCATGCTTGAGAAAGTACACAGCCCATTACCCTTTCCCGCAACACTGGGTACAAATGGAGCACATTGTACCTGCTGTTTTGTACTTGCCTCTTGCATTTGTTACACTACACAACCCATAAACCCAAGCATACCAGGGAACCTTTTCTTCCTTTCTTTTTAAAATATGTTTTTATTGATTTTAGAGAGAGAGAGGAAGGGAGAGGGAGAGAGAGAGAAACATCAATGATGGAAGAGTTGCCATTGACCAGCTGCCTCCTGCATGCCCCCAAGTAGGGATCGAGCCCACAACCAGGGCATGTACCCTGACTGGGAATCGAACCATGATCTCCTGGATCCTAGGTTGATGCTCAACCACTGAGCCACGTCCGGCCTGGTAGGAAGATTTTCTTTTATCCCAAAATTCCTAAATAGGCCAATTTGTGATCCTTGGAATTTACATTTCTATTGGATAATGAATTTTTTTTTCACATATAAAATCTGCAACACCAAAGAGACAACTCATTGAATTTCCTCAGTCACTGAAAATTTAGTATGAACTAGTTAATCTCTTTCTAATCTGCAAAGGGAGGGGTTGATGAGTGCATAAGAAATTTGCGATTTTTGAGGGGAAAGATTGCTGTGCCTGGGAGGAGAGGTGCAGAGAGGAAATTCTTTCTGCTTCTCTGATTTGTGGAGTGCCCTTCTGAAATGTAAGCAACTCACAGAAGGTTAAGGCATGAAAGGCAGAGGGCCAAGGAGAGTGATGCTTGAATCAATATTGCAACACCAAAGTGCTCATCAAAGACAAACGTAATAGGCCTGGGAGATAAAGATTGTTTTATAAATGCTATTAAGAATAGCTGGAAAAATATATTAATAGAGATGGCTTCAAAAAATTTATTCAAAGGATCACAGATGTGCACAATAACTCAGCTATGAGGATGTTTGTTTGCAGCATTGTGATGAAATAGTGAAAAGAAGTTAAAGGACACCAACGTTTAACAACAGGAAATTGGTTGTACAAATGATGATATGCCCATATAATGAACAATCTTGTCAGACAATTTTTAATGACACATAAAAGTTTTGTAATGTAATCTTATGTGGAAAACATGAACATATGGAACATATGGAGTATTATTCAATTTTGGTGAAATATATAATCAGTTTCAATATATCTATGAAGATATGTATATAGAAAAAAAGCACAGATTTATGTAAAATAAATCTAGGTGGTAGGATTATGGGTGATTTTAATTTCCTTTTTTGCTTGCCTGTATTTCTGAATGTTCTACAGTAAACGTGTGTTCATTTATCAACAATACTTTTGAAAAGTGTAAGAACAATGAGCTGAGATGCATATGAAGTAGTTGGATATGAGCTGTTTCAACCCTATGTCTTTTATTTTACCATATGTCCTGCTTAAAATTATTCATGAAAGTAAAATGTGAAATATGTATGATTATCAAAATGACGGGCATTGTTGGCTCTTGTGGAACAACAATGAAGGAAATCCAATCTTTATTCTTGAGTTCTTTTCTGAAAATTCTATTCAGCATCACTTTTTTTCTTCTTTTCTTTCCCAACTTGGATAATTCTATTTGTTCCACAGAGGGTAAGTGACATCTAAAATTGTGGCCCGTATCTGTTATGAAATAGAGAATCATGCAGTGCTCAATGATTTTTGGAAATCATTCATAAGATCAGTCAACTTGATTCCCATTTTGTTATTTTTTTTGAGATTGAGCTCTTCTGTCAGAGTTTGGGTGGTGGTATATGTGTTCTTTGTAGAGATATGAGTATTTTCAAGAGGCTGCTTTTTTATTGTTCTAAGGCATGTTGTGGTGGATGTGGCAGGGTTCCTAAGTTTATGTTTAATGATGTTGATCCACATAAAAAAGAGGACAGTTATATTTATTTACCTTTGTAGCCAACAGATGTTTGAGAACTTAGATGACAGAGGTGACTATCCTGAAACTATGGTGCTTCAATTTAAGCCTTCACATAATACCTGTTAAGGAAGTATATAGAAAAATGATTCCCCCTGCCACAGAGACAAACAAACTAAATGAAAACACACAGACTTTCAATAGAGCAAAAATCTTGTTGAACAAAATGGAAACAAAAGCAGATGTCAAAAACAAATATGTGAATGACTTTCACAAAAAGTGAATTAACACTCAGTGCAATAAATGTTCTAGAAACTTTTTCAGCTAATTATTATCACTATAATGTTGCAAAAGAAACAATCACAAAACTTCAGTGCCAGACAACAATAAACATTTATTTTTCTCTTGAATCTATGGGACAGCTGAATGATTGACCGGGGTGATTTTATCTGGGTGTGCCCATGTATCTGAAGTCTGCTGGCAATTCAGTTCCATGTGGTCCCTCATCCTCCAGCAGGTTAATCTGAGTTTGTTCTCAGAGTGGAAGCAGGGGTCCAAGAGTAATGGAAGTGCACAAGGCCTCTTGAGGCCTAGGCTTGGAACTGATACAATATAATTTCTGGCATATTCTGTTGGCTACAGCAAATCACAAGGCAAGTTCAGATTCAAGGGGTACAGACATAGACTTAACCTCTTAACGGGAGTTGGTACAAAGGCCAATTGAGATGGTCATGGATCAGGAAGGGGTAGAAAATTGATGCCATTTTTAGCAATTAATATGCACAGGGATTTTACATTTTGAAAAATAAAAGGTTGTCACTTGCTGATAACATTGATGATTTCTGGATCCTCTTCATTAATAGATTGGTCACTTGGATGTAGGATTTTTATAGTTTTTCAGTTCATGTTTCATGAAACTGAAGTCTACATGAGTGAGTTGCATTCATGATCTATACTAGTAGTTCCTGTAAAGGACAAGAATACATAAGAGGAGGCAATGCCTTAATTTTCCAACTAGACCTTTGTGCTTTGGTTAAATATTATAGTATTTGAGGATACATTGATTGTAGCACTCTCTCTCTCTTTCTCTCTTTCTCTCCTCTCTCAGTCTAGCTTTGAGTAAAATTAAGAGATATGTATATAATCATAGAAATAAAACATAAGGAAGAATCTGAGATTTCATACTGTCCAACTTCATGACTGAAGCCACTGGAACCCAGAAATATAAGTAATTATATCCATGACTTTATTTTTAAAAAATTTAACATCCAAAAACTTAAAATAGAAGCTCCTAAAATACAAGAAAAAATATATTTAAAACAAAATTATGGTGATATATTTTCAGGTAAAATGAAACAAATGAGGTTTAAGGATTATAGTCAAAAGCTCAATTTAGTAGATGTAGAGATATATGATAAACTTCGTGTTCTACTTTGGAAACAGAAATTACATTCTGTTTAGTCCAAGAAATATTTTATTAGTTTTTTTTTAAAAAAATTTAGCATGTGGTTTATGATCTCTAAGCTTTCTTTGTATTCTACATAATTATTTTCTGCTTTATATCTCTATTTCCTTTATGTTTACTCTGTTTCTCTTTGTTTAGCATTTTTTTTAAGAAATATATTTTTATTGATTTTTGAGAGAGAGAGGAAAGGAGAGGGAGAGAGAGAGATAGAAACATCAATGATGAGAGAGTCATTGATCGGCTGCAGCCCGCAACCCAGGCATGTGCCCTTATTGGGAATCGAACCCTGATCTCCTGGATCCTAGGTCGATGCTCAACCACTGAGCCACGCCCGGCCGGGCTGTTTAGCATTTTAAATAGAATTTTTAGCTAATTCCCAATCTTTCTTATTTTCTAAAAATATGCCTCCTTATATCCTTAGATATATATTTCCATCTCTTTTTATATATTCCACCTCTTTGTGCCATATTTTTAATGCTTTTCTTACATCTATCCTCTGATTCAAGTCTATTTTTCAGCTATTTACAATCTACTGTATAGCTGTTTCATTTTTCAGTATTTTATTTTTCAATTCTAGAATTTCCACTTGGTTCTTTATTTATAATATCCTGAAAAAATGGCATAATGTGTAGTCTCAATTAGTGTATGTAATTCATCTTGAGTTGCGGTTGGAAACATGGTCCTAGCGTTCTGATGACAATGGCTATCATGGCAAATAACCAAATCTGGAATTGGGGATAGGCCTGGTCAGAAAGCTACTGGGCTCTTTGACTTAATAGCTGTTTGGTGTTTTAATTGTTCTGTTGTCATTAGCTGTGAAACTGAGCCTCACGACTAAGGGAAGTTTCTTGCAATTATTATTAACTTTTAAAGGTTTGATTCTAAGTTTTCTTTTCAGAAATACTAATATCTTGAAAATTATACATTTTATTTCTTATTGTGTAGTGGTTCTACTGAGCTACACAGAGTTTGTGAACTGCCTTGAACCCTAAACCTTAAAATCTGATGAGACCAATCTCACAGCTATTATAAACCTCTGTTCCACAGAATTCTACCATTTCTCTGTTGATAACCTGCCATGACCCACATAAGAATGGAGCAATAAATAGATACTTTCATGATAACTGTTTGGGGGATACAAGATACAGGAGGAGAATAGGATAAAAGATGAAAGTTATAGTAACTGGAATGTCTATGACAGAGTAGACAAAAAAATCCTATTCTTACTTTATGAATTTTATTCCTTCTTGTGTATCTTTAAACATTTTAAAAACATGTTTATTTTAAAGATCTTTTCAGATTTAGCTCTATGATCTCTAGTTCTTCATGGGTAAATCTCCATTTGTTCCATCTGCTGATTGTCTTTAATGGTTGTGGGTTTCTTTTCTGCATAGTGTTGCGTTTCCTCTGTGTGCTTTGTTATTTTTATGAGTAAGTTCATTTTTCGTGGGGAATATTTTACTCAAGAGTCCCCTGAGTGCCTGAAATTGTGCAGGCATCCCTAGGGTGGTTTTACCATGTGTTCTGCTGGGGTTCTGTTGGAACATGCTATGCCAGGAGGCTTTGAAGCCAAAGGAAGAAATATTTCAAGGAAAGAGAGATCATAGTTGATAAAATGATGCTTAAAATGGACCTTCAAATTCAGCTAGATGGAAGTTAAGTTGCTTTTGACTGAATAAAAGGGATTTCAGTAGGGTTTTTGGAGGAAAAAAAAATCTGATTTGAATGAATACAGAAGAAAATGGGAGATGAGAAAATAATGTAAAGGTATTCTTTTGGAGAGTTTTGCTGTAAGAGAGAGCAGAGAAATTTGAAGAGGATGGAAGGCACAAGAATTGTTTTTAGAGACTGGTGATATTACATTATGCTGATGGAAATGACAATGCGATGATGATGCAGGTGAGAATGGGTCACAAAAGAAGAGGGTCTGATAAGGTTTTAACGTATGAGTTTGGGGGATCCCACTCACGAGGGCATCACCCTCATGACCTAATCCTCTCCCAAAGGCCCCACTCCTAATAACATTACTTAGAGGGTTAAGATTTTAACGTATGAATTTTGGGGAAATATGAATATTCAGTCCACAGCAAAGACTAGGGAGTCTATAAGGGAGTAGTTATAATAATGGTACGAAGAGGGTTATAAACAGTGGCAAACGGTAGGTTCAGTGGGACTTGAAGAACTAATGGAATGGAGGTTTTACACGTAAGAAGATGGAAAGATAGGAAGCAGTCACCAGAGGATGCCATTCTAGATGTCTGTGTTTTTGGAGGCAAAGCAAATATTAGTAAAGACAAGTTCTGTAATGGGATGAAAGGTATGGATGACTTACATAGAGGAAGACGTTGTTGGAAGTGAGAAGGTCGTGATACAGCGATGCAGAGCAGTGAATGGGTCACCTACATGGGTGGTGGAGCCGCTGAGAATAATGGAGCCCGGCCGGGCGTGGCTCAGCGGTTGAGCGTCGACCTAGGATACAGGCGATCGGGGTTCGATTCCCGGTCAGGGCACATGCCGGGGTTGTGGGCTCGATCCCCAGTCGGGGGAGTGCAGGAGGCAGCCGATCAATGACTCTCTCATCACTGATGTTTCTATCTCTGTCACTTCCTCTCCTTTCCTCTCTCTGAAATCAATAAAGACATATTTAAAAAAAAAAAAAAGAATAATGGAATGATAGTGGTGGAGGGAAAGGTGGAGCGCCAGTTTCTAAAATCTGAAAGTAATGAACAGGGGTGACTGGGAGGGTGATTGGCGCCTGAAAATGTGAGAGGATTGTGGATGGAAAACTCCGCTGGCAAAGTCGCTGGGTGTTTTGAGGGAGGAGGGGGAAAACTGTTTGGAAGCAACAACTTAAGAAGAAATATAAGAAGGTCAAACTGTGAAAAGGAGGGAAATCAAGTTGATGAAGAGAAAAGGTTATATTAAATAGAATGAAAACAAAAATAGAGCAGAAAGGATAAATAAACGAAAACTAGATTCTTCTGTAGGAACTTCCAAAATAAACCAACCACTGCCAAGCATAACTAAGGAAAAAGAGAAAAAAAGTACAGAAATAGGAATGAGAAACCAAATATAGTCATGGATGTAGAAGAGAGTAAAAGATTGATAAGAGAGTATTATTCATATATCTCTGGCAATAATTTTCAAAATCTAGTGGAAATGCATGATGTCTTTGAAAATGTCAACTAAAACTGACCGGGAAGGAAGTAGAAAACCTCACTAGGTTAATTGCCATTTATGCGTGTGTAAGATAAAGATATATCACTAAAAAGAACAATAAGCTCAAGTGGTTTTACAGCAGGGTTTACATAGCCTTTAAGGAAGAGTCGGTTTCTAACTTGTTGAAATCATTCCAATTATAGACAAGGGAGGAAAGCTCACAGGTTCATTTTATGAAGCTAACAATATCTTAATACCAAAACTTGAAAAAGATAGTTTATGTAAAGAAAACTATGGGCAAATCACAATAAAAATTATGAGCAAATCCTAAATAAAGTATTAGTGGCCATGGTACTTTGAAAGAGCAGGACTCAGAAAACAATTTTTTCTTTCCCCACTGTGGTGCCAGGATTTCTCCTGTCTGTTGAGAACTATACAGCAGATCCCAGGATTTTACAGCTGTTTTCACACAACAAACACTCTTTATGCTACTTAGGACTCTCAAGAATAGTCTAATTTTTATAACTTTTGTAATAATTAAAATTCTAAAAACTATGTAAAATGAAGACTACTCTCCTCAAGCTTGGGCCTACTCCAGACATCTGCAGTGGAGGAAGGTAGGCATGGTTGAATTCTAACTATTTCACTACCTCTGGTTTTCTTTCTTTGTCTCAGTCACCTCTACTCTGCTGTCAGAGGGCACTTCTGCCAGGTTCTTGTTCCCTGGATTTCTCAGGTGTCAATCAAGGTCCAGAGGATGCACATCAAACAATATAGGAATGTATTTTTCTTGTAATTATAAATACTAATAAAAATACATAACAACAGAGATAATTGTTAGGGTTCTTATAGTTTTTTATAGCATAACCTTTTTTTTTAGGGCAAAAACTTTGGTTCCTTATTTAGCACTGAGTGAAAGGTATAAAAGAATATCACCACCCTTGAAAGATTATCAGCGTGACACTGTTGTAATCTCCAGAACATGTAGTGAACATACACTGCTTTCAGAGCATAAGACAATTTATTCTATGGTAAGCCAGATGAATTTATTCCCTCAGAGAGTTCATGCAATGTAATTAGCAAAAAGATTGGATGGAATATATGTATATAGTAGAAGCTAAGAGTCATGCACAGCATGCTTAGATTATTCAATAGGTAGCAAGTTGATGAAGCACTGATGAAAGTAGATAAAGGGAGAACCACGGCAATTGGGGAAGCCATTAAACAAGCAAGATTTTAATTTTTAATGGTGTGAATGATTTTGATTAAGATACAACAGTATTTTATGTCTATCATACCAAATGTACATTAATGTTTGTATGTGTAGCACTTGTTTTTGTCTGGGCCTAAGGATGAGCAACAAAACTTTCCTTTTAACAGATAGTACACATAAAAACCATGCTGTTTGATTGAAATGTTGTAATGTAATATAAAGCAGTACTGGAGGTTGCCAGTAGATGGAACCATAGATTTTAGAAATTCAGGTTGAGATTTCCTTCTTCATAAACACTATAATGTAACAGGATTAAGAAACCATAACCTTTTTATTTTTCTTAAATAACACTTTCCTGGACACATATCAACCAGACTAAAAGTAGCAACCAAAGTAAACTTGTAACTATGAGATTCAGCCTTTGAGGTTACTTCCTTAAGGATAAGTCTTAGAAAGACATTTAAAAAAATTTCATATCTGTAACTTAATACAAATGTTAAGCTCTAGAAAATAACCCTTTTACACATTTGTGAAATAATATGAGTGATGTAGCTCGTGAAATAGGAAGGTGATATTTAGCCATCTAAATGCAACATCATTATAATGGGCCACATTCCTTTAGAATTTTTAATTTAAATCCTTCTTTGCTTGGTTGGAGAATAGGTCTATAGCTTATGTGTCTTTTATAGTTTTCATGCCTCATTTGCGTTACCTCAAGCCTTAACTGCTGAATATATCCAGAGTTTAAGGGGAATTAGAGAGGCAGAGGGTCAAGCGGTGTGGTACTCAATGGAGATTGTGTCTTTTAGTGTGTGAGGTTTTGAAAGATGGTGAGTGAGGTGGGGCTGGTTGCCATCAAGTCCAGTCCGCAAAGAGCTGGTCAGGTTTCAAGGGGAGGCAACTAAAGGTGACATTGTTGACTAAGAGTTTCTAATTGCAACATTGCCAACTGAATCCCATGTTTCCCAACTGGTTTCTGGGGTATCCCTGCTTATTTAGAGGCGTGACACTCTACCAGCTCTGTTGTTCTTCCCCTCTTTGTTACCTGTGTGTGATTCCCAGTCTTCCGCCCTTTAAAGGCAGGTGAACACATGTCAATCTCCTACTTTCTCTTTGCCGAAATGATGATATGAAAAGCCACCTCAAACCTGGCTCTTTCAGTTTCAAGGGAGACCACATCCTTGAAAAAGAGCTAAATTAGCAATAACAAAAAGAGTGGTAAATATTTAGAAGGCAGCTGTGTTTAGGTAAGAGAATTAAAAGTTCTTTTCTTCTTTCTCCACTGTGATGTCTACATTCTTTCTCTAATTTTCTCCCTATAAAGCACAGACGATTTTCATTTGTGATAGCTATGGTCTGTGAAAGTCTCCCCAGACACTGAATTAGCAAATACCAAACCATTACTCCAAGGAGAAATACAGAGTTAGGTTCCTATGAGCCTCTGGTCATATTTTCATCAACCCACCAACACAGAACCTGGTTTGATGTGTGTTTCTGTTTAAAGATACTTATTTAATATACGTGTTGATCCATTAACATTGGACTCATGGCCCTATACAGCACTGGAACTCATGCTGGACTGAAGCTTAACAAGCACACATATTTTCTTCAGAAGGCACATCACAGCTTTCTTGTAATTAGGTATAGGAGAAAACACTTCAGCACTATGCGGGGGGCCCTCTTAAACAGAGTAATCTCCAACAGAAGGCGCACACACACACACACACACACACACACACACACACACCACAGCAAAGAATGTCACACTAAGTAGACTGTGAAAAGGACACTTGTTTACAGTCTGGGAGCTGAAACAAGAAGGCAGACTGCTGCCTTTTCGCACCTCACCTGGGAACTTTCAGGTTGGATGACACAAATATAGAGTGTCCCAAAAACTATGTGCACACACTTTGAATAATTATAAAGGCAGTGTTTATTAAAATACATTTCATTTTCAACATTGAGCTATCAGCTGTTATGTATATTTTTCTTTGGGACACCCTGTATGTTGCCAATCTGCTCATGTCAGAAAATGCACATGAAGTCATTGTGAGAACTGATCTTGGGCTTACAAATAAATTCTAATGAGTAGGTGGATTTGTAAATGTGGAATCTTTGAACAATGAAGATTGGGTACTGTTATGATTGCCAAGTTACTGCTAAATATCTTAATATTCTCATCTCTACACTGTTGACAGCATAATTTTGATTTTATATAATTATAATGTCCATCCTGTTCCTACTCACCTGAGTTTTTTTTTTTAAACCAAACAAGACAAGTGGGACATTGATAGGTTGGGAATAGGTTTTATAGCTGGTGCATGACAAAGCCAGGACTAGAACCTGGATCACCAGATATGTGTTCCAATGGCTTTTCAGTCAGGTCCTATGGCTTCCCAAGCTTCTCAGCATGTGGGAACTTCCTCTCTTCTCTGCCAGGGGTTTGCACTCAGCCTGCTTTTCACAGCCTAGATATTCTGGTAGGGAAAGGGGAACCAGGAATTTGCAGAACACTCAGAAAGCTCTGATTCACTTTCTGATTTTAGTTTATGAATCCCTTTGAATTAAATATAGATTGCTCCCATTGAAAATTGAAAAGAGTATGACATTAAGCAAAATTAGGCATACAAGAATTAGTTAATATACATATGGATTGGCTCTGAGGTAACTAGATTGAGGCTGGTAAAGTTGATTGAGAAGTGGCCACTTAGTAAGTCCGGCAGGAGGAGGGAACCTTCCAGGAGACTAAGAGCTTGGGAGAGAAATTGTTCAACATGCAAACTCCTACACACTAGGCCTCCTGACCATTAACTCATGGAGACAAAAGTGGAAGCCACTGGAAAAATTGTCTGTCTTGTAGCTTAATGTCATTTTGAATAAATAACCCACTCTGGGGTTTCCTTTCCAGTCTGGCAGCATTAGTTTGTATGATATTTGTTTGATTTCCATCTTTTCTCTCTTTATGGGGATCCCCCTCTTGCCCTTAGCTAGGGCTTCTCAGTCTGGGATGTGCACCTTGTTTTATCTTGTTTGGATATTAGTAATCCCACCGCTTGAAAATTTTTTTTTCTGCTTTTTTGGGGAAAAAACTCACCTCCTCTATGGAAGCAAATTTTTATAGTTAAAATGTTATCATTTCCCTTAGTTTCCTCAAAAGCCAGTCTCCTATTGAGATTCAAAAAATATATGTGTTGCATACATTTTAAAAATGCTACTGAATTTCTCTAGAAGGAAATATGAAACATTGACAGTGAAGGTACAGGTCTGTGCCCCAGGAGCTACTGCTGATAGCTAGGGTGACCGTATGTTTGGTGTGCCTAGGACAGTCGTGGTTTATGCCTGTTGTCCTGGTGTAATTCTTGATAGCACCTTCTCTCACTTGTGGATGACAAATTATGTGGTTATTCTATAGATAATAGCAATGTGAGGATCAAAAAGAATAAGTACTAATATTTCCAAGACTTTTAGACCCAGTTACACATAATAATCAGTGTTTAATTTGCTGGAGTTTTTATCACCCTAAAATATAAATAATACCTTTGCTTCCTTTAGAACTTGGATTTAAAAAACGAATAGAGGCATCCCCTTCTAGCAGTTGGGAACTGTGCTTCAAATATATATTTTTAATATCAAAAGTAACAAGTTTATTGCAGAAAGTTTAGAAAATGCCGGAAAGCTAAAAGGAAAAAATAAAATCTACCTGTAATGTATTCACTCAGGGACAGATAATCACTGTTAGCATTTATTTTATATCTTTCATGTTCTTTTTCTATAGAAATCATAAATCAGACAATTGTATCCCATATATGATTTTAACCCCATTTTATAATTAGAAAAAACAGAATTTCTGGGCTCTATTGATTTTTAACTTGCTTTCCCACTAGCATTACATTATGATTGCTTTTCTTTTCTTTTTTATTTTATTATTGAATTTATTGGGGTGATATTGGTTAATCAAACTACATAGGTCTTAGGTGTGCCCTTTGATAAGACAACATATGTGTATTGTGTGTGTTCACACCCCCCTGCCCTCTGCTACCTCCCCCCTCCCTCTGGTAACCACCAGACTGTTGTCTGTGTCTATGAGTTTTGCTGTTGTTGCTTTTTGCTTAATCCCTTCACTGTTTTGACTCATGATTGCTCTTCCATGTTATTAAATATTCTATGACAGTAAATTAAGCAGGGTATCGAACAATATTAATTACTTGAACTTACGATAATTTATTTAAACAAATTTTAAGGTTTTTGAGGTCCTTCCCAAGAGAAGGTAGAACAACAGGCAGGGGTTTGGATTAAAGCTGGGTGGACTTTGGATGGTCAGAGGAAGAACCTGCCTGATGCGACTGCACTGGGGTGGCTGTAAATATCCCATCCCGGATGGTGGCTTTGTTCACCTGCCTGAAGGGAAGGGGCTAATGAAATGATTTCTCGAGATTCACTTCCCTCCTTCGTTTGATATTTCTATGATGGTTTAATATTTATAGGAAGAAAACTGATGCCCAATTATTTTTATTTAAAATTAACTTTGTTATTGTGCTTCTTGATAGCAGTAGTGCATGTTTTGTGCATCCTCAAAGATATAGTGCAAATTTAATTAAATATTTTCTTCTTATATCAGGAAGCATTTTACATTGAAATTTTAGATTACTTTGATATGATTTTAAGGCCAAAAACTTAGGATTTGGGATCAGCAAATTGTCCCCAAAATGCAGCCTTATTATATTAATTTCATAGTTGTTTTTCTTCTGCTCACTTGTGTGAAACTTACAATTTTGAAAGTTTGAGGGAAATGCTATAATAAACCAATCATGGGGCCAATAGGTGCTCTTCTGAGGGTTCCTTTTTTGCCAGCAATTTGCTCTGGGGTTCATTTAGTAGACTAAAGAGGCATCATACCCACATTTTGTAAATTTTTGCATTAAAAATAAATGAATCCGTTTCAAGGAAATGAGAAACAATTCAAGTAAAAATGGCCTAAGCTTTCTCTTTTGCAGTTTAAGAGGAATCATACACACTTCATCTTTCACCTATTTCTAGACTTTGCTGGATGTGGAAACACAGGCCACTACAGGAGGGTCAATAGTGACATTTCTAGTTATGCTTAAAATTACAGAGTAATTTTTATCGATTAGTGGTTAAAGGTTTTTTTTTTTTTTGTTTTTTTTTGAAGAATATGCCCCAAACTCATTAAAGAATGTGAAATTCTACCTAAGCACACGGCACATCTATTTGTGGGTCACTATTCCAAGCACCAACAAAATTTAGCATCAATTTATATACAGAAATCTATTTTTTTTTTTCTTTTTTAATTGAATTTATTGGGGCGACATACTTTTCTTACCCATGACTTTTGCTTTTAGTTTAGTAAACTTTCAAAAAAGGATAGCTATCTTAAAGATTTAAAAACTGGTCTCCGTATTTTATTTTTTATAAAGAAGCAACTTAGTTGGTCTTTAAAGATATATTATTATCTGGTAGAAGACTTGAAACTCAGAGTTTCAAAATGCTTTATGACTATGCAGAGTTTAAAGAGATCTAATCATTTTATAGCCACCCCTTGGTTCATTTTCAAGAATCCCATGGATTTTACTTCTGTGTTTTAAGGTCTAAAATTCTGGCTTTGGCATTTATTTGTGCCTTTGATTAGTATCTAAAGGAACAAATTTAAAATAAAAAAAAAGAGAAACAAACTCTTTCTGTCACCTTTTGTTTTTGTTGCCGCATTGGTATGCTTTTGTGATATCCGTCTGTTGACATATGTAGTCGGTGTGCTCATCCCAAAGTTATAGTTTGAGAAATATGTTTACTAACCACAATTTCAGGGTCCTACATAGGTGGGTCTCCTGAACTTTGATGGAATTCTTTAATAAAATCTAAATAACAGCTTTATTTATTTATTTTTTTTAATGTTTCTTCTGTGTAGCAATAGCCTTCTAGTAGCTACTGGGGATGTTAAAAGCTATCATCACAGCCCTGGGGCGGGAGAATGGAATATAATTCATATTCTACAGAGGACAAAGCTTTGCCCAAGAGTTGACAGTTACTAGTGAAAGTCAGACAGCAGTTCCTGAAGAAAGTATTGGTTGGGAAATAATTTCTTCATGAAATTAGATGATAAATGCTGAGCCCTGAATTGTGACATCACAGCATGTCATGGACATGCTTAGCTCTTTGCAAGAACCACAGTGCCATTGGCATAATTAGCATTGTATTATATTGTTTTAAAAGAAATATGTCAGTAGAACATGACAAGATCACAAATAACTCTGAGGAGGCTATTTCATTGATGCGATGGTCACTGGACCTGTAGAGAGCATTTTAATGCTGTGACAACCTTTGGATAACTTCTGGTAAATTATTTTGACATATAAAATTTTGTGCATCTATAGTTGGTGATTCTTAAAGAAGAATTTGTCTATATAGATTTAACTCTTTGTACAGATCAGTTTGTGTAACTCTGAACTTAACTTTAAATATAAATTTATACCACGGCATTGTAATGTTTCCTCTGTGATTCCTAAACGCGTGGAGGCTGGATGAGAAATCAGCAGTGGCTTGGTGACTTGTAGGTACAGTTAACCCTTGAACAACATGGGGGTTAGGGGAGCGGATCCCCATGCAGTCGAAAATCTGCTTATAACATTTGACTTTACAAAACTTTACTAATAGCCTACTGTTGACCGGAAGCCTTACCTGTAACATAAACTGTCGATAGACACATATTTTGAATATGTATTGTATACTGTATTCTTACAAAAAAGTAAGCTAGAGAAAAGAATGTTATTAAGAGAATCATAAAAAAGAGAAAATGCATTTACAGTTCTGTATTTATCGACATTGTAAGTTTACATCACCTGTTTTAGGCTACATAGTTCATCTGTGAGTTTTTTGACATTGTCGATGGAGAAAAGTCCACATGTAAGTGGACCAGCACAGTTCAAACCTGTGTTGTTCCAGGGTCAACTGTACTTCAAAATTTATTTTAATGAATACTCTCACTGCATCTTCAATTTCAAGGAAAAATTAATTAGAAAATTGTCTTCCCTGTTAGAAATTTGTTGTCTGAAGCTTTATGTGAAAATAGCGTCCTTTCCATCAAATGTGATAATCTTTACATTTAATTTCTAGTTCTAAGCCTGTGGATATTTGTTTTGCAATGTTGCAGCTTTTCAAAATTAATGATATCTCTTGAAGATAACTTCTGATGTACTTTATGGTATAATGTCCATGTGTACTTTTTGGATAATTGTTTATTAACCAAGTTTCTTGCCAGATAACCTGCTGTTCCTGCTTGGCCCTCAGTATTTGTGCTGATGCCTCAGGATGGATGGCAAGCTGGCCTCCCATGGAGAGTCCCTGCTGCTCCTTGTAGAGGCCCTGGCCTCTGCCACCACTGCTTCTGTTGCTGCTGCCACCGTTGGCACCACCAATGTGGTTCAGGTCCCAGCCCGGCTGCCCTTTGGGGCTTTGCAGGATCACAGACTGCCCTGGGCATCGGGAGGCCAGGCCAGCTGTCAGCACGTTGCTGCCTACTCTGCACATGGGCTTCATCTTCTGTGTGTGTGTGTGCATGTGTGTGTGTATGCACAACTGCCAGACCTAGTTCCTCTACTCATATGCATGCTCCATTGTTGCATCGGACTTCACTTCCAAAACATAAGTTCAAAGAAAAAATTATGAGGAATTTCATATGATGGTGATAACAGAGTGTGAAACCAAGTGCAAGGCCCTTCCGCCAGTGTGACCCTGTGTGACCGCATAGGCCACAGGTCCATAAAGCTGGTCTTGAGAGAGGCTTCAGTGATACCCCATTTACCATCATGGATCTCTTGAGAAAAGCCATCATTGCCTTGCATTTGCATCTGAATTGGCTGATCCTGGTCCATTTTTTACGACGGGACATGGGCCAGGTTCCATGGCTTTAGCAAGAGGGATAATCTAGCACAATGTTGCCTTGATTGGATAGCTAGGGCCAAAACCAATTTTTAAACCTCTTCTTGAGAATCAAAAGTCTCCTTATGTAGCTGCCTTTCTAACTTGGAATGTAAAGTTTACATTATTTAGTAAATACTAATGAATGTGCATAAATAAGCTTACCCCCTATTTCTAATCATCCGGTCTTTAAATATATAAACCATCTTCAACTTCCCAGTTGCACCTCATGGACCAGTTTCTGGTATGATCTGGGTCACTTCTTGGTGACCCTCCCTCCCCTTATTTTCTGCGTCTATGTATCTGTGTTTAGGCATCAGGAGGCCATTTCTTATTTGAGTGTGTAAATATATCAACAGGCTTATAAAAATGGTTGAAATTATTAAGTTGAGAGATTCAGACCTGGATTCTTATCTGAAAATTTATCTAAACCTATCTGGTACTATTTGGCCTAGTTTTAGAAATTTTATAACATTCCTCTTTTCTGGAGAGGAAACATAATGAACACAGCTTGTGGAGCTATTTCATGCTCAGTGATGAAAAAACAAGGGTATGCAACCTTTGTTATTTACCTTCAAAACTCTTCATACTACATGCTGTAGTGCAGTCTCACATGTGCCAGGTATACAGTGAGCACCACAGAAAGCTATGTTATAACTGGAGGAATAAATATCAACCAATTAACAAATTATCCAGATGCTCTTGATGCATTTTCATAGACCTTTATTTGCTTGTCTAATTATGCCTTTTCTTTGATTTGAAATGGTTCTATATAAAAATATTTTGTAAGCTTGACTTTCTGCCAAACCAAAGAGACTCAAACTTACTTGAGAAATATAAGCAACTTTCATTTACTAAGTGTCTGTGATTAAGGCAGAACCCCCTGCTTAAATCATAGCTTCGGGGAGGGAATATAAATGGAAACGTAACTCATGCGTGTGCCCATTGTTTCTCCCAGCTCTGGACATCAGCCAAACTTTAGTTTAGCATTATCAGAAATACAGAGCACACTGTCATTAAAAACCCACTCAAAACACGGCTTGTATTGCGTTAGAATTTATTATCTTTAAAAAAACTCCTGATTTAGTTGCTATTATTGGTGAGTACTTGGGAACATGAGGTCTAACTCAGCTTGGTATGAGTTGAGGAAGGGGGCAAAATATATTATGTTGGAAACTGATGGGAAAGACCTACTTTTCTCTTGTACTGGCGTTTCTGTACTTTTTGTTTGTGATGGTTTTGGGCAAGAAAGTACCCCCCCTCCTTTATGTACATTTCTCACATTGTTAGCGATTTAAAGTTATGTTCTTTTAAAAGCTGCTTTTACATTTAAAAAAAATGCCTAAACACCTTTGAAACTGAGCAAGGCATTGAGGTGTTAGCCTTTCATCTTTGGGGACTTTGGTTTAAACCTGGCTCGGTTTAAGTGGAAACAAGTTTGATCTTGTCACCTGCACCTCTCCAAGCTTTTAGGGTGAGCAATAATTATAATGAACTGAAACCACTCCAAAATATTTTAGCATTTCATTCTACTACACGGAGAACAGGCACGAAAGACTTCCTTGTGCAATCAAGGAAAATCAGTATTTATACTGAAAATCATTGTATCGTAGCCTTAAGTAATCAGAAGAAAAATCAATGCCGGAGCATCAGTTACAAGCTACTTCAGAAAATGAAATCAGAGTGTTAAGTATGTGAAGTGTTCATGAACATTGTGAAGGAGAGACTGGTGTCCGGTGATCCAGTCGCCCTCTACTCCTCCTTGGTAGAGTTTCCCATCCTTCAGGTCCTCAGCCCACAGGGAGCCTTCTCCTCTCTGCTTACCGCATCTCACTCTGGTGAACTGCTGGCCTGCATTCCCCAGGAGGTCCATTTTGAAGATGCTAGTTTCAGTTTAAATCCAGTCATAGAGCATTTCCATTTTAATAGGATTCATGGACTTAAGCTGAAGAATGAAGCTTGAGAGAGGAAAGTTTGGTAGACAGAAAGTAAAGAGTGAGTTCCACTGTCCTCAGGGGAGCCTTTGAATCTTAGGGAATTCACACTGGAACTAGTATTTTGGGGGCGTGGACAAGGAGGATACTGAGGACAACAAAGTGTCATTTTTACCAACTCCATTCTACTATCTTTCTCCTCCAAGGACACAGAGCGACCTGCATGGTGTGGGGCAGCTTGGTTGTTTCTTAGCTGCGATAACTTGCTGGGTGATTGCTGTCCTTGTCTTGGGCTCAGGTTCCTGCTCACTCATGGGATGTCCTTGACCTGTTCCTAACAAGGTCCCCAGTGACGCCTCCACACTAAGAGTGGACCAGTTTGCTGTGCTGTCCCTCTTCCTCCACGTAACTGTAGCAAATCCCCCTCAGGGTCTCTACTGCCAACAGGCATCTAACTTCTTGGGGAAACTTCAGCTTCTTGGATGGAGCCCCGTGTAGCTCTCTTGTGTGGGTTGGGTACAAACTTTAATTGAGACTATGGGAGAACCTGCTGGTTCTGTCAGTGCCACTGCATATACCTAGTTTACAAAATTCAAAATCTACACTTTATCATGGATTCATTTTTATTCCTCCACCATGGAACTGTAAGGGAGAATATCTCATATGTGATATAAATGCTCCAACTTTAATGCTGGAAGTTTCCTAAAATGCCCTAATTCTGGTCCTGTTTGTGTCATTGCAAAAAAAAAAAAGCTCATCTTTTCACTGCCAGATGGTCTCCATGTGTATTTACACGTGTCAAACTGAAGTGAGGGCAGAGGCCTGCGAGGGGAGGCTGCCCAGGCCTCTGAAGGACCTGATATCCTATCTATTCAGAGAACATCAGGCCTCAAAACATTGTTTCTTTATTACTGAAAACTCATGAAGTTAAGAATGATAATTTATTCATCTACAATGAGAAACAGAGCTGTCAGATGGACCAGGGTAATGGAGATTTATGACCAGCTAATTTTTTCCCCATCATCAAGCTATGTGGTTTCTCTGTTTGCTCATTTAGGAAATCATTGCTACATGGATCAGAAATGCTGACATTCACAGGGCTAGTTCCCTCTCTTTCTCTGCAACTAACTGACTTGGGAATTTGAAGGTTGTCTGGGGAATAGTTCACCAGAACAAGGGGAGTTGGAAGAACAAATGATTAACTGCAGTGGGCCAATGTAGTCTGATGCTTCCAGGGTGGCCCTGTTGACAGGGTCAGATATAACCAAGTCTGTTGGCTTCAGGCTGCATCCATTTCTACCCCAGGAGCACTTTTACCCTGGGATTAGAAACATACCAACTCCAATGGCTACACCTTCCTCTCTTTTGAACTGTGCTTTGCGGGGCACTGGCAGTAAACTTTCCTGTCTGATTGGTCCCAACTTTGATTAACATATTCATTCATTCTTTGAATGTATTAATATGTCCATTTAATTATATTAAATCTATTGCCCTGAAAGCCAATAAGGTAACTTGATTTAACTATGCACTATCTCATGGTATGCTGAGCTTATATTTATCTTCAAAGAAGACTGGTTATTTCTAAATTCTTGGAGACACCTTACTTTAGCCCCCACATATTAACAGAAAACACTTGGAAGCAAAAATAAGGCAGATTTCCAGGCTTCAATAAACATTTCTTAATTATCTACCATGTTTGATGCCATATATTAGAGGTGATTTTTAGCATAATTACTTTATATTAAGTACTTTTAGCTATTACTCTTCTAAATAAAACACACTTATATTAATTCTTTTGATGAATTAAACTAGAATATTTCCTGAGGGGTTTCCCCAGTTTGGATTTCTTGGTCACAAGAAGCTATCCAGTCAAGCATCATCTTAAAAAAAAAAGTAAATTTAAAATCTAAAACAGCTTGCTCACAGACTCCGCAAATAATTTGAATGAGGTTCTTTATGAGCCATTTACTGGTGCGCAATTCTATTAAATTTATAATGGTCAATTATGATTATAAAAAAAATGTCAAAATACTCTTTCACATATATTTTTATAGCATTTTCATTTTGGACTTTAGCTCTTTTGGTCATCAAATTGTGCACATCAGAGAATGAGCAAAGGATATTTGAGGCCAGATTTTGGCTCCCATATTGCTGGCTCGGTTTTTAAAGCCCTTTAAATATATTGAAATATTTATAATGCATTGTTATGAGAAAAAATCAGCTTTCAAAGCAAATGATAATATGACTCCAATTTTGTAACAAATCTGTGCATGTGTATGTGTATATATCTAGCTAAGAAAAGGCAGGAAGGCTATTAAATACAATATGCATCAATAATTTTATCTATTTTCAAGGTAGTGGGGAATATGAGTAAATATTATAGTCCCCCCCCAAGTTTTGTGTCTAAAAATTTATTTAAAAATATAACCAGAGTGTTCTGTTTACTCTAAGATTGCAATAAGTTAAAAGATACTCTTGAGAATTGTTCTTTTTCTAAAATAGTATTGTATTCAGCAATTACTTCATCATAAAGCTGCTCTCATTTAAAACATTAATTTAAGGTACTTTCTTTTTTCCAGTGGCCTCTCATCTTTGTGGATGAATAATTGAAAACTATTGATTCAAAAACCACATTTATCATCTGATTTTAGAGTGAGCTACTAAGATGTTTGTTGTTGTTTCCTGTTGTTAATATGAAAAATAAATGAAAGTTGTTTCTATATTTTCTTGCATTTCACTTATCCAGTGACATCATTGATTAAAATCTTCATCCTTTGTAGGAAAATTTTTGAACGACTACTAACTAGAATAATTCATCTGCTGGAGAAATTGTTGAGGGGCACCCCCCTCTTTAGATGATAACTAGCTTGCTAGATAAAGTTGTCATTACATTTAACTTGGTCTTTAATTATAAGCAGATGGATGAATTATTTTAATCGCTGCTATATATCTTAACAGTAGTTCATACATTGACACAAAGTGAAGAACATCAAACAGAAATTAAATGCTAGGGCAGGAAAGCAGCCAGCCTTCAAGGGAAGCAATTGATCACAACCTGTCATCTTTAAAGGCCAGAAGAATGCAAAATAAACACTTGGGATTAGCGTACTAAATACAGTTCATCAGTCTTCAGCTCTGTCCTCTGATAATTCATCTATCTCATTTATTTTAATGCTTTATCATGTATCTATCCAGCTCTGTAATTAGTCTTTCAGGTATTCCCTTTTTCTTTCTGCCTTTGAAATTGTGTGTGGTGGATTCTGCAAAGCGAGGATAGTATTACCATCCCGTACAAAAGAAGCTCCTCTTGAATGATTCTGTTTTATAGCTCTCAAGCTGGAATTCTTGCTAAAACTTAGATGGTGTGTTTGAATTGGTTTAAAGAGAAGTCTTAGTAAATCTGCTCTGTTCTTTTAAATAAAGCATTTACTTTGACAATATAGGTAAGCAGTTTGGTTTTACAGGAGGAAGCTGAACTTAGGTTTGTCAAACCCAAAATGCTGATTAGATTTTTTAAAAATAAAAAGAACCAAATATAGCTTCTGAATTAAAGTAATTAAATATAGTATTTTATTGATTTGTTCCTGAGTAAACAGTTTATTTTTCCTTGACTAAAAAGAATATCATTAATATATGTGTTTTCTCCCATAGAAGTGAATATATTAAGATTATAAAATAAATTGTATTTGTGATTTCTACTTTGCCATCAATTTTGCTGTAAAACGGGGGTGTTCCCATGGATTTATTACAGGTTGTAGATGTATTAATTTAGTCATCAGTCTAGAATATTAACAATGATGGATTATTTTGATTATTCTTAAGCATTGGAAACTTAATGCATATAATCCAAATAGCTGCATCATTTTAACCTTGACATTGTAAATATGGGATGGTTTGTAGTATTTTTGAGTGTGGTTATAATGACAAAATATTGAGTTATCATATGCTTCTTTACAAACCCAAGAGTGTGGGATTTTTTTGTTCTTAGCATCTCTTTAAATCACTTGTGGTTCACTCACTTTGTAGATTATCAATGGCAAAGTTTTACTTCTCAGACCTCATGTTGTAATGTCTCGAGGCCGCTTCCCTTTCCTGGGTGTTGGAGAGTGACTTTGGGCTCCAACTTCCCTTAGAATTAACTGAAGACCAATACCATTTGGAATTTCCAGCGACAAATCCATATTTCAAAGTTAGAATGGATTTTGTTTTATAGATTCTCCAATGTATTAGTTTATTTAGGCAATTGTTCCCCTTTATGGTGAGGGTTGACTACTTCGGGAGAAAATATTCCACATATAGTTCTATTAACAATGGCATGTGGGTTTTAGACCAACAGTTTGGAAGATATTGCATACAAATGTCCAGAAGTACTTAGCAGAGAGGCCGGTCAGCACACATTGTTTGTGATCCTAAAGCAAAAGCTTCCTGGCTCAGAAGCTTCTGTTGACCTGTCGACTAAACTCACCATTTTATTAGTCAATAAGCAGCGGCAACTAGCAAGTATTGAGAGCTCATAAGCATGCTAGGTGAACCGTCTTACAATGTGCATACCTTATCTCCCTTAAACCTCACAGACTTCACAAGGTTCCTAGGAGAAGGCACTAATTTTCCAGTTTTACAGATAAGAAACTTCAGTCTCTGCTCCCTGAATGCACTAGAGAGGGGAGCTCCTCTCTTGCAGGGACCGGGGTTGTTCTCATAGTGGGACAAGAGGCTAAGTCCTCTTTTCTATGGAAACATGGGGATGAAGAAGAATTAGTGTCTCATCGCACTGTGTGCAGTGATTACTTTTCCTGTTTCCTCCTCTCTGGGCTTCTCTTATATACCATTAAAATCAAGATCCATCCAGCCAAGGACTGCAGGTTTTTGTCTTGGTTAGAGCTTCCTCTTAACCTGATTGTGGTCGGAGAGGAGGTATTTATTCTGGACTGTGATCATCTTCTTGGTTTAGGTGATACACCCTTCACTCGAGTTCCCTTGATCTTCCAGTGCTAGTCATGGAAAGGTGTGCCACGTGCCACCAATTATCCTCACTGTCCTCCCATTCTCTCCCCGCGAGTGTCTGAGTTGGGTCAAACACAGATTTGAATCTCAAGTCTACTCCTTATCTTGGACAAATCACTTAGCTTCTCAAAGCTTCTGTTTTTTAATCTGTAAAATAGTGATAAGAATGGTTTTACTTCTCAGGGTTGTCATGATTAAATGACACGGAAAGCTACAGCATATAAAGTACTTAAAACTTCAGAAAGCCTGGTATTTTCACAGATTAATCATACATACGCAGGAAACACCCTTCCACATGAATTTTTCTATTTCAAGTATTCTCTATTCATTTCACTGGTCAATTCAAGTTTTAAGTTTCCTCGTACTTCTAACTCCTTCCTTTCCTTGCAAATGTAGGTTCCAAGTAACTTAACAGATTCCACTGTTGCCTGGAATATTCACTTTAATTCTCTAGAGCCCACAGCAGTGCCAAAAGCTAGTTGAATGTATTTTTCAAACACGTGACTACAGGGGACAAGAGTGTTGTACCTCACATTAGGCCAAGAAAATGGAAAAGAAAAGAGAAAGGCACCATTCATACTCCAGAAGGTGATGAAAGACAGAGGAGCGTGGTGACACAAAGCCGACTGCAGTGGCACACGTCTCCTGACAATGCCAGAAGAACTGACAAGCCGATGGGACAAGAGAGACACTCACAGGCTAACCCGCCAGCTACTTGAATGTCTTGTTTCTTATCTGTCTCCTTGGAAGAGAAGCTCAGAGGAAGCCTTTGACGGTCTGATGCCTGGCCTCAAACTGCTCTTTATCATCTTGGTGCCACATCGAGCACCCCTGCCCCCAACC
Source organism: Miniopterus schreibersii (assembly GCF_964146895.1). Classification (NCBI taxonomy): domain Eukaryota; kingdom Metazoa; phylum Chordata; class Mammalia; order Chiroptera; family Miniopteridae; genus Miniopterus; species Miniopterus schreibersii. The sequence goes on from NC_138110.1 coordinate 66,402,567, forward strand.
CATTTCATCCTAACAATACATTTTTTTCCCCATGGCATTTATTCCCTCCCTCCCTGCCTCCCTTCCAACAACATGCCTTGATGAATCAGTCAGTTGATGGCTATAGATACAAATCAGGCTTGCCTGCTAATTGGAAACCTTCCAGGGACATATCAGCAATGATGATTTGGAAAGAAATATGCCATGAGTGTTGTCATAAGGATTATTATTGTTTTTTCATTTAGGGTCTTGGTTTCTTCTCCCTGCATAATTTTTTATATTCATCCGAGATAGCTCTATAATTATGAAGGATGGACCTGTGAAGTTTACCATTTAATGAGTAATTTTATTGATCGTCTATGGAGTTCCAGGCTGGGCCGGAATGGGGATAAGGTTAGAGAGCTCACAGGAGGACAGACTAGTTAGTAGACAGACTGGTGACTACTGTCTGTTGAGAAGCACAATAACGCTTTTCATAAGGACTCTGGGGTACGTGGAGCAGGAGGGCCAGGCAGTGCTTCCAAGGGCAGCTGACTCACGTGCTGGTTTTGAAGAGTAATGTGTAGTTATTAGTCACTCCTCTGTCCACCACTCATTCTCCTCCATGCTTTCCCAATTTAGGTACCAGAAAGCTGACCCCTGCCAGGCTGGATACTGTGATATGCCACCCAGACCCCCATTTCAGGAATGAAGGACTTAATTCCCTCATCTCCTGAAGAAAACTGCCTCCCCTAAGGTCGTGCCTCCTTCCAGGGGCAGCCTGTGTCCAATGACTGATCGTTACTGGGATATAAAGACCAGTCCCTCTTGCTTCCTCTTGAAAGAAACTTGAAGGATCATCCTGGCTCCAGAGCTCACATGGGTTCTTCTGAGGGCTTTGTTGGGAAGGCATCATAACAGCCTTCTCCTCTGCCCAATCCCATTTCCTTCCCATCCTTCTCATAGATGACCATCCTAAGGGCACTCCCTAAGAAATGCTCTTGATGATCTCTATCGCAGATGAACCCCACCTGTGACATCTGTGGACTGTAGTCCCAGGGTTCCGAGTGGGCTGGATTTTTGATGGGTTCAGCCAGTGGCATACGACTAGAGGTGGGGAGGAGAGAGAGGTGTTTGCTACATGAATGTTCCCTGCTTCCATGCTGTTCTCTGGGTCCCTGGCCCTCCACCCTGGTAACTGCTCTTACTATTTCCTCCCTTTGCTCCTTTAGTCCCAAGAGTGGGAATGTTTTCCTCAGCTGCTGGTCTCAGAGACCTCAGCCTCAGCATCTCCTGTCGGTTTCCTTAATCCTAATTTCCTAACCCAAATAGATCCTTTGGTTTAACCTTCAGTTGAAGCAGTGTTGTGTTGGTAAATGTTTAACATTGGGTTCCCTGGGGGTAAGGGGGAGGGGGGAAGGAAAGCTCTGATTTGTAGCATTTAACAATTTCTGTTGAGTAAATATCCCACCATGGCCCAACATGATGCCATTGAACACAGAATTTGAAAAAGATGCTAAATAGTTTTACCATACTCACACAATAGACATAAATAATCCCAAGACTGTAAATGATAGTAAAATAATGAGTATTGAATATTTACTACCTTTGTTTTTAATGTAACTTAATTAACTATAAGTTACTTTGATTTTTAATAATGGTTGTGTTTAACAATCAGCTTGCAGAATTCCTGAGGATTAACAATGGACTCTCGTGAGTCAGTCAGTATAAGTCAGCTTCAGCATTCTACTGAGTTGAATTATCTGAGTGAAATTTTGTTTTATGGTGGGACCCTACCTGATGCAGGTCCGTAGCAGTTAACCAGATAAGTTATAGGTGAAGCTGAGAAATGAGTGGTAGGGAATTGGGTGCAGCTGAAGTGTGAGTGAAGGAAAGGGGCTTAGTCAATATCCCAGACCAGGATATGTGTATGGACCCAGGAGCGGCCACTCACCAGATTCTAAAGGTCCCAAATTGTGGGAACAACAAATGTCATGTGCCCCCTGCCTTTTTTGACAGTTCTGTTTCTTCATGAGTTTCGACTACTTAGCTACGCTATGAACACTGGAAAGGAAAAGAAACCTGGAGACAGAGTCTCAGAGAGGGGATTTGGTTTTTCAAAAGAGCTTTGCCAAATTTCCAGAAGTCTGAGGCCAAGGACTCCAGTTCTCTGTGTCAGGGGTGCGGGTATGGCTGGAGGGGACAGTAACCGAGCTGGGGAGCAGAAGATGGGATCCTATTCGTTGGAAAAGGTCAAACTATGTTGAGAGAAACTGAGAAGACACTGAGCAGATAGGAGTGAGTTTGCAAAGAAGAAAGGTTTTAGTTTTCTTTTAAAGCAAGTTTTCTATTTTTTTTATTCTATACTTACCCTGAAAGTTTGTAAAGCATCATTAGTGTTTTGCAAATCTATCTTCAACAGGACCAGACCAAAGAATCCAAAAGTGGGGAGATAATTGATTTGAAAAGTTATTTCTGCCCACATTTTCCAGTAGGGTTTAGATCACATTTTCAACACACTTAGACCCTGGCTATGTGTGTCCATCGGGAGATGTATTAATAGAGCATCCATAACTGTTCTAGATAATGATGAAGTGCCTCTTGAGGCTGCATGTTCCAAGTCTGACGTCAACTGTGCCAATATTCCAAGAGAAAACAAACTTCTGCATGCCTCCTGTGCTCAAAAAGTTCCATGGGGTGCTTATCAGCCCATGAAATGTGTAAAATATAGTTGTGAAGGAATTGTGGTTTCCCTTATCTGATCAGGAAAGCCATTATTTCAGAACTTGTATGTGGACAGAGCATTGGTCCTTGTTCCGGACATACTGGGAGCGAGAATCCTGGGCTGAATGAATCAGTGGGGAGCTCATCCTTAGGAACTAACTAGGAACACTTCATTAACTAGTAAGTGTTTGTGCCCTAACTATGATGGGCGTGTGTTAGGATCACATTAAAGCTGTTACATAAAAACAGAAACCCTGTTTCTAGGATCCCCTCTGAATAAAAACTGAATATTATTTTATTCCCTGGAGTCTATACAATTTTTGAAAAGAGTTCTACCCTTTGAATCAGTTCAGACAAAATTCTTTTTGGGAAGGGATGTTGTCATATACACCTGTCTAAGGGGGCACATTTGCATTTTGAAGCCCTTCCCACCCAACGAAGGGAAGATGGAGTGACAGTGAAATTTCATTTGCTTTTTCTGCTATATTGTTTTTATAATCAAGAACATTTGATTACATTTTGTATTGTGTGGCACTTCACGACATCTAGGAGCTTCTTTTAACTTCCTTCCTCAACTTCCAATCCGACCTCCTAATAATATAAATAGCAGCAACTGCCACTACTCATGTGGAATTTTACAATTTGTAAAACTTAGTAGTAGTCTTATACTTACATTAATTACTTCAGTTCATTCTCACTGTGACCCTGTAAAGTATTTAGTCATCATATTTTCTGCTGAAGGACCTGTCTTAGAGAGTTTTAGCAACTTGCCCGAAGTTAAACAGCTTGGAAGTGATAGATGTGAGATCAAACCCCATCTGCATGTGTTCCTGCTTCTATATCCTACCAGACACAGAGGTATAGACTGTCCCCTCCCACTCTTTCAGTGGGATTGGCTGACCACATCTAAGGGACATTTTAATGAAGATGGTCTGTTCCTTGTCTTTGCCTCCATTTTCATGGTGAGGACTTTGGTGCTTTGTGACCAATAAAGAGAATCCAGAGGATTCCCTAGAAAGACCTCTTTACCTAGATCAAATGCCATTTCAGGTCTCTGTGTCTCTGTCTGTCCCTTTCTCAATTATAGCAGGGGAAAGTGAAATCCCATGAAAGTTTCTCCATCAACCACATCTGACAACCTGTGCTTGTTATCCACTCCCCCTCCAAGTCCTCACAGCTTTTTAGGTAAGAGCTCATCTCAGCATTAACAATGTTCTTGGCACAGATCTTTGTGACTGCTCTGCTGTGCCGGGGGCTGGGAAGGCACTAGGTTCTCCAGAGAGCTGGAGAACAAAGGTGAGCTGGTAAATTACCCAACGAGAAAAGCTAGGAAGCTGAGGTCCTGGAGCGAAGAGCAAGGGGGAGGAAGGACACTTAATTTACTGAGCACTGACTCTATAGCAGGCATTATATAGCAGGTGCTTTCCTTAATTATTTTATTTAAAGCTATGTTATAAAATAATTGCTATCATTATTTTCAGTTTGTATGTGAGAAAACTGAGAATGGAGAAACTAATAAACTTGGCCAAAGACATATATCATGAGTAGCTAGGGAGTGGTGGGGCAATGATTCGACATCGTCTTTGCATAACAACACCACCCTCCTCTATCCTTTAGGTCACACTTTGGTTCTGAATAATAATGGTAGAGAGGGATGCAGTCTGAATCCTTAGCAGGCTCTACGGTGTCTTTACAATGGACTAATCTCACACCTGTCTAACCTTTCCATCTTCCCCACTGTTTTCATTGCTTTGCTCCAGCCATAGCCGATGGCGTATAATTTACAGAATCCCCTGTGGTCTCTCTTCCTCTGAGCCAGCTTCTCCCAACAGTCTTCCTTCTGCTCCATTCTCTTGGATAACCTTCTGCAACCTCCGTGTCTCAGTGCGTACAGGAAGGCTGCCACACCCTCCCAAGTCTAGATTAGGCATTCTGGGTATCCCAGAACATCTGTATGTCCCTCAGGGAGTGCGCACTATCATTTTTATTTGCCTCTTTTCTACAAGGTAAGTTTCATAAAAGCAAGGGCCATCTATCTGCCTTGTTTCCTGCTGTATCTACAACATCATGAGTGAAAGAATGTTCAATAAGTGCTTGCTGCAAACTGAATGAAGATACTTTTGCCTCCTACTCTGCCTCACATTCTTAGTTTTCTCTGGTTAATTCTGGCTTGAGCTTTGTGTCTTTGCTAGACATTCCCTCCTTCAGAAGGCCAAGCTGGACTAGGTGCTCCTCTTAGGCATTTTAGGGGATCCAGTTCTTCTCTCATGACCATTATTCATCACACATTGTCGTCACTGCCTCTCACTAACTCTGGACTGAAAACTTCTTGAGGACAAAGTTTATATCCTAATTATCACAGTGCTCCCATTAAGCAACATGGTGCCTATCACGGTGTAATTACAATATATGGAATGAATGGATACATTATTTTGTACACAACTAATTAAGGTACTGTGATATTAGCAATACTCATTCATCTAACAAATATTAATTACATGCTGACTCTGTGCCAGGCATATGCAGGTGACAAAGGACATGTCCCCCACTCTCGGTGTTTAGGGCCCAAATGGTGGGGATGGGGGCTGATGGGAAGAAGGAGGTCCAGTTGAAGTTAACTGCTGAGTAGTCCAGTGGTAGTGGTAAGTGACCTTTGTAAGAGTTCAAGTATCATCCCTTTTTCTTCTTGGGTTAGTGTTGAGGATAATGGAGGTACACACACTATTGTAGTTTGTCTTATAACTTCTGTGGGTCTCCTAGTTTGAATGCATCTCTTACTATTTTAGTATATGCTCCCTAAATAGCTGATAACCCTCTATTACCTAAGCTCATTACGCACACTCGTCTTCTGTACTCCTTACCTTCAAATCAGGCTCCTTCTGGCCTGGTTTGGGTATCATCCTGCCTACGTATGGGGATGGAGGCCATGACCTCCTGAAGTTCATATTTATTCAATGCCATTCTCTGATTATACCAATTAAGTGTGACATTTGCCCTGTTTAAAGAACTAAGCAGGAATGACAATAAAAAACATGAGCAGACCTATTTTGATTGAAGTTTTCACTAGAAAAGATGAGATTTGTGCAGGTTCGTAAGATAGGGGGAGACACCCATATCCAGAGAATTAGCATTGTGCACAGAGCAGAGAGTAGCTTGTTTTCTAGATATTTGACAATCTTCATATGCCGCCATTTTTACATTCACATGGTAATCCGGCGTCTGAAGTGACGAATTCAGTTCAGGCCATTTGTCCTTTGAGATTTGCGTAAATTGGCTTGAACTTCAATTCCCAAGAGACAATGAGAACTTCTACAGCTTACTATCACCATACCTATCTCCCCACCTACCAGCTTTTGCATTCATTTCTTTCTGTACATTCCTACATGTATTATCCATGCTCCTACTTGAAACCAAACTCTGCACTTGAAATGCAAAATCCCACTCCGTTGCTCTAGAAAGTTTCCCAACTCTTCCCTGACTCATCAGTTTATGGAATCATTTTCATCAGCATATAATTATGCTACTATTTTTTTCCATCCTAAGAAAAACCATTCTCTTGTTTCCACTTCCCTTACTGAATACTTTCTTTGTTCCTCTGCAGAAAAGTCTTTTAAGAGTTGTCTACCTTTAAAGTCTCCAGTTCTTCTGCTGCCCTTTCTTAAATATACTCCAACCAGGCTTTCACCTTCACTACACTACAAAAACTACTCTTGTTACAAGCAAAGTCACCAATGACAACCATAGCTAAAAACCAATGATCAGTTTTCAGTCTTCATTTTACTAGACCGATCAGCATTATTTGACACCATTCCTCACTTGATTGTCAGGACACTCTGCTCTGATGTTTTATCTCCTACTTTATTTTTGCTTTTTCTCAGTCTCCTTCAGAGTTTCTTCATCTCTCTGACCTCTTAGGGTTGTAGGAGCTCATTCCTCATTTGTTTTCTCCATCTGCATTCACACCCTGTGGATCATATAGTCATGTGACTTTAGATACCATCTATATACTGAAGACTTACAAGTGCCCCTTTTAATGATAGCTCTTACCTTCCTCCCCCTAAAATGAAACACTTCCCCCATATATCCAAGTTGCTCAGTTTTCATGGGGTTTCACCATCCCCTTTGGACTTTGTTATGAACTGAATGTTTGTGACTCCTCAAAATTCATATTTGAATCCCTAACACCCAATGTGATGTTATTTGGAGGAGGGGCCTTTGGGAGGTAATTAAGTTTATATGAGGTTATGAGGGTAGGGTCCCCATGATAGGATTAGCACCTTTAGAGGAAAAGGAAGAGACCCAAGTTCCCTCTCTTTCAGCCGTATGAGGACACTGTGAGAAAGGCTCTCTCTATAAGCCAGGAAGAGGGCCCTCACCAAGAACCAAATTTGCCAACACCTTGGTCCTACACTTCCCAGCCTCCAGAACTGTGAGAAACAAATGTCCATTGTTTAAGTCACCCAGTCTATGGTATTTTATTTTGGCGCCGTGAGCTAAGACAGACTTCCTCCAGAATTTCAACTCTCCTGTCTTCATTAGGAAATATAGTTGGTTTTCTACTCAATGCTCAGCATTCCCCACTCTAACCGCCATGTAATACTACCCCAGAAGGCCAAGGTCTGGCTGTTTGTTATGTGAAAATACTTCCTTCACCTATAAACAGATGAACTTGACAAGGAGTCATTAAGAGAGTAGGGCCTAGCAAGACCATGGTAAAATAATTTACGTAAGTTAGAGCTAAGGGAGGAATTAAATCATAAGCTGTTCCTATGTCATGAGAAGTTTTGCCTGTGAAAAAGGAAAGGTGGTAATTGACTAGTATAACTGTTAATCATCCTGAGTAAGGCAGGGAGATGAGCCGCCTTGCAGGGATTCTTAGTTTGAGTGCTTCCAGCAGTGGACCCTTAGGTAAGGGTGTTGAGGGCAAGTAGCATTTTTGGAAGGTGATTCTAGGAAGCACTATTGTTGGTCATTTAGGTTGTTTCCAATTTTTTACCATTATAAATAATCCTGTACATATTGGCATGTTTAAACATGTGAATTTTGTAGTAAGCTACATCTTCAGAAGTAGCCTTTGTTGGTTAAGTGCTGGGCAAGGTAAATAGCTGGGAACAGAACTGCTGGGTACAGCAAAATTTGCTAATGCTCACGACTCTCTGTGTTCTTTGGTTCTTCTTGTGAACCCAGATTATGTTATTTCAGATTCTCTCTCTGTTAGGTAAGGCTTTTGACTGAGTTCTGGCTAATGGATGTAAACAAGGAGATATGTGCTACTTCTAGGCCTAGCCCATGAAAACTACCACTCAGCAACTCTTGCTCTCTTTCCCCATATGACTTTGTGGATGTGTTACCACCCCTCTCCTGTCACCCCCATGCTGTTCACACAACTATCTTGTGAGCAAAAAAATAACGTTATAATTAATTTCTAAAATTTGGAGTTGTTTATTACAAAGTTAACTCAGCCTGACCAACACACTGGGTCACAGAGAATAAATTGTTGAACTTTACTAGGTAATGACAAATTGTTTTGCAAAGAGATTCTATTAATTTACACGCAGCCAACAGTACACGAGATTTTCTTTTGATCCACATGCTTTTCAGGCCTTGGTATTTTCTAAGTTTAAAAATTTTGCCAATTTTATGGTGTCTCAGTTTGCTTTTAGCTTTTATTTTTCTAATTATTAATAAGATTGATCAACTTTCTATATGTTTATGGGTCATTCATATCTTCTCTCCTATGAAAGGGCTGAGTCATTTCCCTGTTTTTCTGTTATCTTTTCTGTATTTATTTGTAGAAATTCTTTATATATCATGAAAACCAATCCTTTGTCAATTGTATATGCTGCAAATGTCTCTTTCCAGTTTGTGGCTTATCTTTTTCCTCTTTTAATGGTATATTTTGCTGAATAGCTCTTGATGTAAATGGAGTTGAATACAGCTGTATTTTTTCTTTTGAGTTGCGTGCTTGTATGTTTCATTTAAGAAATATTTTTTCTATCATGAGGTTATAAAGATATTCTCTTGTATTCTGTTCTGAATGTTTTCATTTTGCCTTTTCCATTTAGGTTTATGATCTATCTGAGATTAATTTCTGTGTACAGGATTAGGTTGGGATGCAATTTTATCTTTTGCCTAATGGATAGTCAGTTTTCTTAGCATTAGGATCTTCAGTGAAATTAGCTTTTTTCTTGTATTATTCTTGTCTCGTTTTCTAGTTGATGTCAAGGTTGAGTTAGTCATATAAAATAAATTAATACATGTGCCCCCTTTTTCTCTACAAAAATCTACACCACCTGTTTTTGTAAAGTTTCATTGGAATACAGACATGCTGATTCCTTTACATATTGTCTATTACTTCTTGCACTACAATGTTGAGAGTTGTCATAGAGACTGCAAAGCCTAAAATATATACTATCTGGCCCTTTAAAGAAAGGTCTAGCACACAGTTAGCTTTTACAAATATGCCTGTGTGCTTAGAAAAATTGTATTCACCCATATTTGAGAACAATATTTTCTTTATATCCATTAGATGAAACATTAATTACACTGTTTAAATGTACTTCTTTACTTGTTTTTGGTAGCTCTATCATTTTAGTAGGCATATTAATATTTTACAACAATAGTGATTTTTTTGTTTTCTGCTTGAGGTCTATCTGCTGGCCCACACTGCAGAATTTGGACTTGCCAGCCTCCATAATTGCATAAGCCAATTTCTTATTACCGCCTCCCCTCCCCTACCCACACACTCTTTGCTGGTTCTGTTTCCCTGGAGAACCCTGACTAATACACTCCTCAACCCTTTATTTATTTGTTCTGTTTTCTTCTAATGCTGTTTTTGATTTACATTCTTTAAAATCTCCTTCTTGTTAATGTAAGAAGGAAAGTAGACACGTATTCACACTTCTGCATGGACCCAGTCCTTCATATTTTTTTGTTACTTTTATTAACAATATAAATTAGATTTTATGTCCAAGTCTTGCTGGGGTATGTAGTAATTTTATTAAGCTACATTGTATGTGTCTTACTTCATTACTTTTGCTTCTGATAACACAGTCAAATTCTGAGAGGATAACTCCATGTTCTTGTATGAGGACCTTAGAATTGGAAAGCAACTGTACATAGAGAAGGTCCCAGGATCAACTGTAATTTACTTGTTTTAAAACTAGGGTAAACCACTTAAATTCTTTAAGGTATAGTTATTAAATAGTTTTAATAATTCAATACCCTGCCTGTATTTTTTCTATGAGTAACATAGAAATTGAATAGTGCTAAATTTGAGTCATGCATGTGCCACTTTTGAAATGTATGATCTTGAATAAGTTGCTCAATTGCTTTGAACCTCAATTCTCTCATCTTTAAAGTGAGGTAAATAATAGTTATTTCATAGGGCTGACAAAATAATCAGACAACGCAGTAGATTAAGCACCTAGGGGAGTGCTTAGACCATAATAAAGTTCACATAAATTATATATATTATTGTTATTACTATTACCATTATAATTGTATTTATTGTTTATTCATCAATTCAATAAATGCTTATTGAAAACCTATTATGTATCAGGCACTGTCGTAGGTACTTAGAAAACATCAATGACCCAAATAGACAAAATCTCTGCTCTCATGGAATTTATGTTTAAGTGTATTTATTGCTGTAGAAGGGGATTGTGTAAGATACTTTGCAAGCTATTATGTAGATAACAAACCATTTGAAACCTATGACCCTAAATGATATTCATTCAGCCTACAGATTCACTGGGTGGTTCTTCTGGTCTTGGCTGGACTTGCCCACATGTTGGGGGATTTTTGGGTTGTGTCTGATCTAGGTTGGCCTCAACAGTGTTGAAAACTCAGATCCTCTCCATGTGTCTCCACCTTTCCATCTTGGCCCAGAAATGTTCTAGTAGCAATGGCAGAGGAGTAAGAGTAAGAGTGGACAGGTGCAAGTGCTTTCTCAAGCCTCCACATGTCTCCCAACGTCCCATTGGCCACATGAAGACATGTGGCCAACCCAGAGTCAGAGAGGGAGGGTACTGCAAGGTTACAAAGGGGCATTGGTACAGGGAAGAGTGAAGAATTGGGACCATTAATGCAACAAATCTACCCCACTTGTAAAACGTAATTTGGTGTACTAACTATTTGCAGATATGAATATGTATATAAGAAGTTACTCCCCGAGATTATTATGTTAAGTCATAAAGAAGTAGTATGAGACCCATTTCTACATGCATCAATATTCTGCTGTAAGCCCAGCTTTGAAAACAAAATTTAAAAGAAATGTAGTAGCCCAATATTATTCCATCCTATGCAGCACAGTGAGCGTATAAAAACTATTGGTTCAAAGAAAACTGCTTAGTTCAAAGAGCCTCAAATATTTGACAACAGGTAGAGCCTATGGGGCACACACATATTTTATATCCAGCCCATGGAGTTGCAGGAACATAGTGTGGAAGATCAAAGGGCACAGGTTAGCTTAGTCAGCAGTAGGCTGGGCAGGCAAGTGGGAGCAAGGTGTCACTGTTTCCAGAGGTCAGGGCCAAGTGATGGGTCAGGAAGTTCAAGACAGGCAGGAGAAGCTAATAGGTGACCTGATTGCCAGGAGCTCATGACAGCACCTTGATAATGAAGCAAGTCTCTGGCTCAGGCAGCAGCGTGGGATGTTCAGAACCTAAATTGGGGTCAAGATAACACTTAGGTGGAGAGAGGGACTATGTGAAGGCTGCTGAGAGTACACACAGATAACATCTTTTAGTGTGGGGAGGGTCACTTCGTCTTTTCTCTCATACATGTAACTCTCATCTCACTCCTTTAATGACCATCATGTGCACACATTATCCTCTGCCTCTTTGTTTATCTACTGGTGGCCATGCATAATCTAATGTCCACATTCCTAAGAGTTTTGTTGATATTGCACCCTCCTAGCATTTCTCTCCAGAATGGAAGTTTTAGTGGTGCACCTCTGCACAGGTGTGCCTCCAGTGACTTCATTTGATCTTTTGATTAGTAGCCAGGAATAATTATGATTCATGTCTACAGTCCCATTCTGTTTATACTCAACATATTGGAATAAAAACCTATCCTTCTGTGTTCTCTCAAAATTCAGAGTTTTTAAAAATAATAATTGTATGTACCTCACAGTGAATGTGAAAACAAACATTTTACACAGAAAATGTTACATATAGCTCACTCTCTCTTCTCCCTCACCTCCAAGAGTGAAAAAGTTTTTTATCTACAAGAAGCTGGCCTCTCTGTCTATGGTATGACCAGACAGTGACCAAACCAAGATGGAAGTTACAAATATGAGGAACTGTTGCCTTGTGTCCATGCTAGGGGTAGGCCTGCCATCACACAGAACAGGGACTGGTTTGGGCTCTCCTTTGGAATTCTCATGGCTAAGTTAATTATAATTTAGGTTAAATATGGAGTTACAATCAAATAATGGGTCACACAAGGCTGAGTTGTAGTGACAGTACTTGAGGTAGAAGTATGGTATAGTTGGAGCAAACCCAGCCTGGAAGCCAAAACTCTTAGGTGAAAAATGCTAATGTGAATGCATACTTACCCATTACAGGTTGAATTGTGTCCCACCCCCAACCCCCTAATTCATATGTTGAAGTCCTAACCTCCGGTACCTCAGAATGTGATCTTATTTGGAAACAGAGTTGTTAAAGATATTAGTAAAGATGAGGTCATACTAGAGTAAGGTGGGTCCCTACTCCAATATGACTGGTGTCCTTATTAAAAAAGGAAATTTGGAGCTAGACATACACCAAGGGATCATGCCATGTGAAGAAACATCTGGGGCTACCAGAAGCTGGAAGAGGTTAGCAAGAATCCTTCCCTACAGGTTTCAGAGGGAGCATGCTCTGCCAACACCTTGATCTAGGACATCTAGCCTTAAGAGCTATGAGACAATACATTTCTGTTGTTTAAGCCACTTTGTTGTACTTTGTTATGGCAGCCCTAGCAAACTGCTATATTACCCAAAGGCTGCTGACATTTGGGTAATGCATGCTATGGCATTAACCATACAGAATGTTTGTTACTTGATAGACAAAGACTGTGGTTGGGTGGTGGATACGTGACTTCCCCTAGGAAACTCATTGTAGTCAGAGCAGCAGACCTCTGCTGTTCAGAGTTCACCAGTTATGAAAAAGTTGATACTGTTAGTGACTTGCCCAATCTTCTTTACCAGGCGGGGGAATTTGTTTCCAAGCTGCTGTGTGTATTGTTTCCTTTTGCAGAGGATTTACCCCAGTCAAGTAGGAGCCCCTTTATTAGGGAAGCTGTGCCCTCCCACTCCCCTTTTAGTCTACAGACATAAGGGGAATTTAACTCTATGATGTCATTTGTGCTTCAGAGCTCCCCATGGGATCAGGCAGAGGCTAGACTTGATTGGAGACCGCATCCTTGCTTTGCAGCTTCCCATGGCCGTCCTGCTTCCTTAGCCCCCCTTCTGAGAGCACACCCTCGCTAAATCCATGTTACAGACTCTGCTCCTGGATACATTGGAAAGAGAGGGCCCATCTCATGCAGTACAGGAGATTAAGGGGAAGGAAGACATGGCGCAGGGTTGAGGCCAAGGTTGAATGAGGCCAGGTGCTAAGGTGTGGCATCCCGAAACTTTGAGGTGATAGAGTTGACTTGTGCACTTATCTGCTGCCATTACAGTGTTGTGAGCTAACAAGCATGTCTGTCTCTGTGGTCATGATGGGTGTATTGACCCGGTTCCCATAGACATCTTCTTATTGATTCCATCCTGAACTTTCCACCTAGGGCCAGGTGTTGGCGAAGACTTGTGAAAGATGCCCTTTCCCAATCAGGTGAGTGAAGGGAGCTGGTCTGGCCAGGGTTTGCTCCTCAGGAGTGTCCTTGTATGCCTTATTCCTTTGGCATTGGCACTCACCAATAAGACCCATTGAACCTGACAAATGAGCTCTTGATGACCACCTTACCTCAGGTGAACCCTCAGCAGAGAAAGAACAAAGGAGGCAGGGCTGGGTGAGTCAGGCACACTGTGTGCATAGGTTAAAAGAGAGAACACTTGGGATTTAACAAAGGCAGTAAGAAGTCCTAAACGTAGAAGATAAAAGAACAAAATCCAAGGAAAAAAGCCTAGGCAAGAACAATCTGGAATATACGTTTCTTGGGCACATTTTTTCCCCCCAGAGATTTCTTTTCACCATACATCTATCCAATGTTAAATGGGTCTGATTGAGTAAAATCCCTTTTATACTTAGTTTTTATATAAGTAATATAAGAACATGGCTCAAAATTCTGAGTTCAGAAGTATTCACATTGTGAAAAGTTAGTCTCACTTTTACTCTATCTGCCGTCACTCAGTCCTTCTTGTAGTTTCATAGGTATTCTTCTAGTGATAAGATACTTTATGCATTTATAAATGTATGTGTGTGTGTGTGTTTGTGCATGCATTCCAGCCCAAATGATAGCATCATTTATGTTCTGTCCTACACCTTGTTTTTTGCGCTTAACATTATACCTTAGAAGTTTATTTATAGTAGTAAATGAGGCCTCTTTATTTTTTAACAGTTGAATGTTTTTCTACAGTCTAGAAACCTTTAAACTGATTCAAATTTTAGATGCAATAAATATCCTTATTGTTATTACCATTTTTCATATGTGTGAGTATACCTACGAGCTGCAGGCCCAGAATTAGAATTGCTGGGTCAAAAAATATGTATACTTTAGCTGGTGATATGTAATGCCAGACTGCCCTCCATGAAGGTGGTTCCAACTTACAGTCTCATTGGCACTTTAGGTGAATGCTTGTTCATCTATACTAGAGGTAGGCAAACCATGGCTGCCTGTTTTTTATAAACAGAAATTTGTTGGTACTCAACCATGCCATTGTCTATGGCTGTTTTCAAAGAGCAGATTCAAACAGATGTCACAGAACATATTGTCCACAAAGCTGAAAATATTTACTACTGATCCTTTATAGAAAAACATTTGGCAACCCCTGCTCTATACCCTGTTAACACAGGAGATGCAACTTTTAAAAAAATGTTTTAAAAATTGAGATACAATAGACATACAACATTGTATATGTTGAAATTACAATTTTTGTGTGTGAAAAAACCAAAAAAAAAGTAGGATGGAGAATAAGAAAAGGTTGCCTTGCTGCAGGAATTTTCAGAGCCTTTAATGTACAATGTGAATTGTGACTTTCTAGAGGGTGGATATAACACAGAGCATCTATCAAACTTCTTGTTTGTAAAACTTCTAGAGAATTAAACTGAAAAATTAAACTCAAAAATTAAAATTAATGTGCTGTGGAGCACACTTTGGGAAATGTGATAGTAAGAATTCAGAGGCAGGTAATATCACTGTGGTTGAGCAGTCTGCAAAGGCTTCATGTTTAGTGTGGCAGTTCATTGGACATTGACAGAGGGGAGAATGTAGCAGCAAAGAAGGAAGTGGGCATGCCAGAAGGAGAAATAATATTGGCCCAGAGTTATCAGAAGAAAAGTGAAAAAAATAAATTATTCTAAAGCAAAGGGGATACATATTACTGACTATCAGATTGGTGTTTTTAAAAATAATGATTTTTTATTATAAAAGTAATATGTAGAAATTTGAAAAATGTAGAAAAAGAGAAAGAGGGGAGTACACTTAATTTATAATCTCAGCACCTAAAAAATATAGCTTCTTGGTAATTTTGGTAATTTAAGGTTTTTGATATTTTGGCAATTTAAAACAGAGAGACAGGGAGCAGACAGAGTAAAAGTGCATGCAGAGAAGTGGACTTTGATGAGCAAAGTAGTAAAGTGTTTGCTGGTCCCTATGCAGTCATGCCAGCCTCTGGCTTCTGAGGAATGACCTTTGCGTGCTTTAAATGTGCCCCAAACAGTTGCTGCCTCTTGTATTTTTCTGCCCTGTAAGGCTACCATTTCATTTCAAGTGTCTTACTAGCTCACTTTTGGCCCCACTTCTATAGGATTTTGTTGTGTGTTTGCATCTCTCCTGACTCGAGTCACTGTAGCTTTGGATGCTTAGAGAGAATTGCTCAGTTTTGTTGGCATTCCAGCAAATATTATTTGGAAAGAAAAAGGAACTCCTTGCTGAAGCCACAGTTTGCAGACTCTGTCTGCAGAATGGAGTTCTGTTATCTGTGTTGGATGTTAATTATGTAGGGGTGGTGGTGCATTCAGATCATCTACTTCCATGAGCTCATCCTGGCAGTACAAAGCAAGCCGTCCCAGGGAGCCTATCACAGATAATTGCCACAGGAACCTGAAGGCAACAAACACGCTCCCGTGTGATGGGGCTTTGTACTCACTTGGCACTGGACCGCGTGCTTTCACTGTGGACCCACCCAGCTCAGGGCACCTCTGCTCTGCTGTTGACATCGTTGCTCTTTTTGTTTTGGCTGAAAATGCCCATAAGATGATGATATTGAGAGTGCTGACCAGGCTCCCCAAGTGCTTTTCACCGTTGGTCAAGAGTGATAAAATATTCAAGCTGTAATGTGGGTTTAGGCAATGGGTGCTGACCTTTTTGTCTCCTCTCTTCAGAATTTCAAAATTTTGGGTATGATGTGTGTAATACTTTGCCTCGAGGATTTTCATATTTAGATTCAGATGACATTTATTGAGCCCTCACTACAGATCGAACTCTGTGCTAGATGTTCCATGTTTGCTTTCTCATTTAATCTTCACAAACTCTTTGTGAGAAGATATTGCTTCCCTGTAATGATGAAACAGGCTGCGAGAAGTCCAGTAATTTGCCCAAGGCCAAAGAGTCTGAGGTGAAGGAGGGACTAACAACCAGGTTTTCTTGGTGTGCCACAGAAGTTTAGTAATGAATTTATGGGTGCCATGAGATGAAAAGGGTTGAAAGTCGCTGCAATACAGTGTTGTTAACTATAGTCATCATGCTGTGCATTAGATCCCCAGAACTAGTTTACTTTAAAATGGTAAATGTGTACCTTTTACCACATTCACCCATGTCCCTCAGCCCCCACCCCTCACCTCAGGCAACTACCAATCTGCTCTCTGCTTCTATGAGATTAGTTTTTTAGATTCCACATATAAGCGATGTCATACAGTAACTACTTTTCTCTGTCTGATTTATTTTACTTAGCATATTGCCCTCAAGGTCCATCCATGTCATTGAAAATGGCAGGATTTTTTATGGATATATATATATATCCAAATATATATATCTGAACTTTTGTATCCATTCATCTCTGAATAGACACTTCGGTTGTTTCCGTGTCTTGGCTGTTATAAATAATGCCTCAGTAAACATGGGGTACAGATAGCTCTTCAAGACAGTGATTTTATTTCCTTTGGATATATCCCCAGAAGTGGAGTTGCTGGATTATATGGTACCTCTATTTTTAAGTTTTTGAGAAACCTCCATACAGTTTTCCATACAATTTACTTCTTATTAACAGTGCACAAGGGTTCCCTTTCCTCCACATCCTTGCCAACATTTATTATCTCTTGTCTTTTTGATGACAGGCATTCTAACAGGTGTGAGGTGAAACTTCATTGTCATTTTGATTTACATTCCCCTGTTTATTAGTGGATGCTGAGCATCTTTCTATGTAACTTTTGTCCATTCATATGTCTTTGGAAAGAGGTTGACTCAGTTTTTCTGCCCATTTTTAATGGATTGGGTATTTGTGTGTCTTTTGCTATTGAGTTGTAGGAGTTCTTCATATATCTTGGATATTAACCCCTTATCAGATATATGATTTGCAAATATGTTCTCCCATTCTATAGGTTGCTGTTTCATTTTATAATGGTTTTTAATGCCATATTTTAAAATTATATGCTTATACTGCTATTTCTGGATCTTTCTATTTTAAGCTGTTTTTATTGACTGACTACCTCTTTGGGGCTGAAGATTTTTCTCTTTAACACCATCATCTTCAATATACTAGGCTAGATCCCTCTAGTATAGTTATATAATAGTTTATATTAAATATGTTAAATCAATATTTAGTAAGTTAATATTACCACTGAAGAAATGAATGTATGATGTTTATATTTTCTGTCTTTTTTATGGACAATAATGTTCATCAAAGTGTTAACTATGTATTTTTTCTTTCTTTCTCAAGCTTTATTGAGATATAATTGACATATAACCAATCTTGTGTTAGTTTAAGGTATACAATGTGATGATTTGATATATGAATATATTTTGAAATGATTACCACAATAAGGTTGGTTAACACATTTGTCACCGTACATAGTTATCATTTCTTTTATGTATGTGGTGAAAGTTTATAAGATCTACTCTCATAGCAATTTTCAAGTAGACAATACAATATTGTTAACTATAGGTGCTATTAGGTATTTTCTTTCATGTAAAACTTTCCTCCATGGAGTTAATAATGTTCTCTCTTCCTTCTTTTTCATTTGCTTAGTTATATAAGTACCTGTAGCTATCCTCTCAAATGCCATAACAATTGTTGCCCCAAAGTAATGTTCTCTATTGATTTATTACCCCATTTTTGTAAAGAATACCTTTTGTTACCTTTCCTAAAAAGGTGTATTGGGGAGAAAATATGAAATCTTGACTGTTTGAAAATGCCTCTACTCTGTCTGCATTCTTTTTTTCCCTGTAGTACAATTTTTTTCTTTTATTTATTTTTTATTGAATTTATTGGGGTAACAGTGGTTAATAAAATTACAAAGGTTTCAGGTGTACAATTCTATAATACATCATCTGTATATTGCATTGTGTGTTCACCACCTCAAGTCAAGATTCCTTTCATCACCATTTGTCCCCCCTTTACTCTTTTCTATCTCCCCCCAGCCCCCTTCTCTCTGGTAATCACCATACTGTGGACTATATCTATGAGTTGTGTTTTTGTTTTTGCTTAATCTCTTCACCTTTTTCATTCAACTCCCCAACTCCCTTCCCCTCTGATAACTGACAGCCTGTTCTCTGTATCTATGTCTGTTTTTATTTTGTTTGTTAGTTTATTTTGTTCATTACATTCCATGTGTAAGTGAAATCAAGAATGTCTGCATTCTTGACTGATAGTTTGGCTGGATATCGAATAATAGAATAACAGTTTCCCATGTGATTAAACCCAGGGAATATTCTCTTTATTGTGTTAAAATATCATTTAAGTCAATCATTATGTTATTTAACCATGATTTTTCCTTTGAATTTTGAAGACATTTATTCCACTGTTTTCTATTATGTATTGAACTGTTGAGAAATTCAGTGCTGTCTGGCTCCTATTTCTTTGAGTGAGCCCTGTATTTTCCTCTCTGAAGCTTTTAGGATAATTTTATCATTGATGGTATTCTGAAACTTCATGAGAGTTCTTTGAATGTTTTTTTCATCATTTATTTGCTGGCTACTCAGTAGTCTCTTTTTTGCCTATAGGTACATGCTCTCAAGTTCTAGGAAATTTTCTTGCAGCATATATTTGGTAAAATCTCTTCTCTTCTCTTTTCATTTTTCCTTTTCCCCCCTTTTTCTTCCCACAAGAAAATCATTATCTCAGGGGTTTGATGACACAGAAATCTTGTCTCATTACTACCCCTAAGGCTGCAGCTTATAATGGAATCTTTTTAATGAGATCTTTTTGATACCCTATTTAATTAAGACCCTTTTCATGCATTCTGTTTGAAAGTAACTAGGGCTAGAGGAGTTTCAATTGTTTCTGTATTTTTAATCAAGGCCAAGCCAAGATGCTTTACCATGTCTTCTTCAACTTCAGACATTGGTTGCCTCTCCCGTCTGTCCCCTCCTCTCCCTGGCTCTGTGCCTTAACCTAAGAAATTAATAACAACAACAATGGCTGATGTGGATCTGGTCATACTGTGTTCCAGACAATAATGACCACTCAAGATCCCTCTATCCCTTTGTCATTCCTTCTATAATAAACACTGTTAACAGATTGGGGGTATTAGGTTGAACCACACGAAAAATTTTATAGGTCAAAAACAGTTGAATATTCATATTTTCTAAGGTTTGAAGTATATTTCTTTGCAGATGGATGGTTATTCTTTTAAGAGGTGAGGAAGGGAAGAAGACCGTGTAGGAATAGCTTATGAGTTTGCAGGATTTAGGTAAAGGTTTAACATTTTAAAATGAAAAAATGTTTAGGGTGAGAGCATCTTGTGAAAGGAAGGTCAAAGGCCAATGATGAGAGTTGCTCACTGAGGTTGGAAATGTGGAAGTTGCCCTCTGCCTGTTGATCTAATGGGTGCTTTTCTTGAGTGGTGCTGGGCAATTGCAGGGCTGGTGGATGGGGATTGCAGGGTGGCAACTCTTGGAAAAACAGGCCCAACTTCTTTGCTGTGGTTGCAGGGACCCAGTGAGCTTTCCCATTCTGGGCCTTGCCCTGTATTTGAACCCAAACAGCTTGGACACAGGACATGCTGAGGTTCTTACCGGGGAAAGGATTGCAGCTCCTGCCACACTCCAGCCTGTTATGTAAACAGGCTGTTTGAAACTAGCTGAGCCTCAACCTCAAGGTAGGAAGTAAGATGCGTTTGTTTATTTTTGGAGTGGCCCAATCTGCAGCCAGTTTGCTCCGCCATCTGGAATACCTACCACTGGAGCACTGACAGGCCAGAGTGGAGTGTGCCTCTAGATGTCTGTTCTAGGGGACCAACCAGTTTCAGACACTTAAACTCAGCCACTGTAGACTCCTTGTAGCATAAAGGTAAGAGGCGAAAGGACACACAGAGAACTACAGTTCTCGTTTTATTTTTTTAACAACTAGGAAGGCAATAGGTGCTTAATGAGCCTCCATTGTAGTAAAAAAAAAAAAAAATCAGTCTAAGCTGATTAGAAAGACTGATGTCCTCTGCACAAATGAGAAATAAAGTGTGTTAAAACTCAAAACAACTATCACAAAAGAAAACCAAAATCTCCCCAGAGAAAGCCCCTCCATTCCCCACTTATGAGACTCAGACTCTTAAGTCACAAACTTCAGTCTCTTTCTGTTGGGAAGCTGGAAGCTGACAAGCAGCTGCCCCTCAGCTGTGCTCTGGATCCACAGGCTGAACCAGAGGCATGGCCTCTCACTGCAGACAAGAACATCATTATCCCAGGGGTTTGATAATGTAGGAATCTTGTTCTACTAACCCCCCCACCCTACCCGCACCGCTGGCGGCTGCATCTTAGAATGAGGTTCTTTTGATGCCCTACTTAAGATCCTTTTCACAGATTCTATTCCAAAGTAACTAGGGCTCAAGGGGCTTCATTGTTTCTGTATTTTTAATCAAAGGTATGCCAAGATGCTTTACAGCGTCTTCAATTTCAAGCATTGGTCATCTCTCCCGTTTTGTCCCGTCCTCTGCCCAGGTCTGTGCCTTAACTGAGAAGTTAGTAACAACAATGGCTAATGTGGACCCAGCCTTACTGTGTTCCCGGCATTGGGCTAATTGTTTAACACCCCTGATCACCTTTTGCCTATAGCAACAATGTAAGCCAGTTTGATTACGATTCCTGCTGCATTCATGAGGGCACCAAATTTCATATGGTTAAATGACCTGCTTAGAGTCACACAGGAAGAATCAGAGCCGCTTTGTATATAGGCACTGTTGTGGCTTTGCTAGGTTGCTCTTGCTAACCTTGCTGATTTCCCTATGAAAACGGGGAGGAGGGAGCACTCGGGACAGGATGTCTCAGAGATCCTGTAGGAGGGCAACTCCACGAGAACCAACAGGTTGCTACTTCATTTGAGAATCAGCATGTTGATTTCTACAGAAAGCTTAATGAAAATTTTAATTGGAATTGTACCAACTATAGATTATTTAGAGCGAATTTAAATCTTACTATGTTGAGTTTTCCAAACTGTGGACAAGGTTTATTCCTCCCTTTATTTGGGCATTTAATTTCTCTTGGTAATATTTTGTAGATATCTGAGAATTTGCATTGTAGACCCATGATTTTTACTGTTTAATATAAATCATATATTTGTATAAATTATATATAATATAAATTCATATTTTTTAACACATCACAGAATATTTGTCACTCCCAGATTTTATATTATGGTCTTTTAAATGTTAGGTGTATTGAAATCCACTTCACATGCAGCAACATTTACCCTTTTTAGGTGTACAGTTCTATGAGTCTGACAAATACAGTTATTTAACCACTCACAGTCAAGATATAGAATATTGCTATCACCACAAATACCCTAATTATTTCTTTGTACCTTCTTACAATCAATGTTCTTAGCCCAGACCCTGGCAGTTACTGATGATTTTTGTTTTTGATAGTTTCACATTTTCCAGAAAGTCATCTAGACAGAATCATACAGTTATACAACTTATATAGTAGAGTATTTTGTGTATAGCTTCATGTAAGCATAATGTTTTTGAGATTTCTGAATGTTGTTCCCTGTAGTTTATTCTTTTCTATAACTGAGGAGTATTCCACTGAGGATCCACCACAATTTGTTTACCCTTTCACTGGTTGATGGATATTGTTTAAAGACTTTGGTTATTATGAATAAAGATGCTCCAAACATTTTGTAGAAGACTTTGCATAGATGTATATTTTCATTTCTCTTGCAAAATAGATATCTGATAAAGTTATGTGTACTGAATAAATACATAAAGCACTCCCATCACTCAGAAATAAGGACACAAACAGCTCATTTTAAAGATGGAAACATATATTTTTTAAAAATATATCTTTATTGATTTCAGAGAGAGGAAAAGAGAGAGAGAGAGAGAGATACATCAGTGATGAGAGTCATTGATTGGCTGCCTCCTGCACGCCCCTGACTGGGGATCGAGCCCACAATCTGGGTATGTGCCCTGACTGGGAATTGAACTGCGATCTCCTGGATCCTAGGTCGATGTTCAATCACTGAGCCATGCCCAGCCGGGTAATGGAAACATGTTTTGAACAGATATTTTAAAGACAATACATTAGTGGAAATAAACATATGGATGACATTCAAGGTTATTAGTCATTAGAAAAATGTGAATTAAAACCACAATGAGATACTGCCATATACAATTTGCATGGCTAAAATTAAAAAATAAAAATGAAAACACCAAGTTCTTATGAGGATTGCTGGAACTGGGACTCTCATACATCACTGGTGGGAATACAAAATGATACAACCAATTTGTTTTCATTCATTTTAATAAAATGATATCAGAAGATATTACTGTTTTGCACAATATTATTAATAATGTTAATAAAATCAGTATTAATTTTATTTACCTACCATTTACAACTTCCATTGCTCCTCATTTATTCCCATTTTTCTGTGTTTCTGTCTGGGATTATTTTCCTTCTACTTAAATGACTTTATAGTACTTCTCTTAGTGCAAGGCTGCTGGTGACAAATTCTTTGTTTTTGGTAGTCTGGAAATGTATTACTTTTTTTTCACTTTTATAGGATGTTTTCTCTGCATATGTAAACATAGGTTTGCAGTTTTCTGTTAGTACTTTTAAATAAAATAACTTATTCCACTGTCTTCTGGCATCCATTGTTTCTGTTAAGTAGTCAGTCATCAATCTCATTGTTTATGTGTGTTTTTTTGGCCCCAGACTTATGAGCTTCTTTTAATAAATGTTTTCAGCATATCTTAATAATCTTCATATTTGTTTCTATAAGAAAGAATAATATGCTCAATATCTATATGTAAATGTATATGAGCATTTGTTGGGTTTGTTCACTCATAAATATCTGCCTGGCTTTGTAGGCACTTTAATTTGCTTACTTTCACAAAATCCTGTGGAGATAGAGAGTAGCTGATTTTCTAAATGAGGAAGATGTGGAATTTAGGGCTTGCCTGTGTCCTCCCAGGGAGAAAGGCTGGACAGTTGAGAGTAGAACCCTGCAATGGAACCTTAGTTCTCAGATGCTAAAGCTTTCCCTCCTCTAGAAAACAGTAATGACCAAGTCTCTATTATTGCCATGAGGTTACAGAAATTAATCCTTCCTTTTTACGTGTTTTGGGTCCACACGTGTTTTGGGGTCCACATGTAGAACCTAACAGACCTGGTGGAATGTAGGCAGGCTGCTTTGTGAACACACAGGGTCAGAAGAGAGAGGATGCAAAGCCTTTGACTAAATGATGCAACTGTTGACAACCTCTGTTCAATTTGTTTGTACTTTGGAGTCTTGGCATTAATTATGTAAACCAACTTCAGTGAACCAGTGTTTCTTGTTCTAAATTGTTTTTATTAGATAAAAGTTTGAAAGGGTGCTATAGAAACAGGGGGAGAGAAAAGAAATCCTGCTTAGCTTGCGTAGAAAAGCATGTTATTTGTGTGATGGCCGATAATGTCCTATGTGGAAAGTTAGGGACCACTTATTCTGAATGCTCATTGTCTTACATACCTCCATAAAAGTTGGATTATTTATGAGGTAAAATTAAATTTTTAGAAGTTGAAAGCTCTTATTTTCTTGTCATTTGAGTGTGTTTGGTGGAGTGACAAGGAAAGATAAAATCATGAGATGTTCTATGTGAGTTTTGTTTAGTTGATTTTAGTCAATATTGTACACTCATCTCCACTTCTATGTCAATGATTTCCATTGACATACTCATGGGTTACCATTCTTTCTTTAGTAGTGCTTTGTATTACATGGAGATCAGAACTCAATGTCAGCAATACCACTTAGGAAAGAATGTATAAAATCTTTGACAAAAGCATATACTCTTGGCACGCTTTCTGGATCCAAATTGTTTATTGCAGTTGAACATATTATTTCAAAGAGGTTCTTTAGTTTTCTTTCTTTCAGTTTTTTTTTCTCTTTCTCCTGTTTGTTTTTGTTGTTAGCTGAAATTTTTCCTGTCAACTGCTTCAAAGAATGTGAATCTGGTGCTTGGGCCAGATCCACTTATGGGGAGTTAAGTCATGTCAGTGTCTTAAGTACTTCCTCATCTTTCTTGCAGCTTCTCTGAGTTCATGATTACTGGAGAGAGGCAGAATAGAGGGCACAATGCTTGTGCATCAGAGGGGGGTTTTGTTTATAAGAAATAGCTTTCTAGAGTTCAAAAATTTACTTACTTTGAGGAGAACACCATATTACAATATAAATTAATCACATAGAAACAAATGAAATCTATACCCCAAATTGGGCAGCTTTTCAACAAAAAGTAAGATATATTTTATAGATATATGTCATGAGATAATTGGAGATTTTATATACACACATACACACATGTATAAATATGAAAAGTTTCAAATAATTTAAAGAATGGTTTTGTTAGTCATTAATCCTCTTGGTTGATAATAGTGAATCCCACTACCTTATCCAGGGTTTCTATAAGTGGAAGGTGCCAGCTATATCTTTGGGATCGTGATTAGTTTCAGGTTTTTCTAAACTGCATGGATCTATCTTCTATTCTTGGAGAGAATGTCTTCACCTTGGGCAATTAAAATACCCTAAATAGACTTGGGAATATCCCAAGAAAACCAGTTAAAGGGGGAGGGTGTGGGTATGTATGTGCTGGGTAGAGAAAGGTATTGCATGAATGCCTAAAGTAAGCTAAGCTAAGCTTTTAAACTGCAGAGAACAAGGTTAGAGGCATGATCCTTTAAAAGCATTCTTTAAAAAAGATTACAGATTTTGGAATCAGAGAAAGTTGTGTTGGAAGTGACCCTTTCACTTATAACAGGCATGATTGGAGACAAGTTTTTTCACTCCTCTGAGTGCCAACGCCTTTGTTTTTGTGTCAGAAAACTGTTGATCATCATAGCCATGTGAAGAAGAAGAGGGAAAACAAAATGATGAAGAAAATAAAGAAGCACAGTAAATCTAGAGAAGGAGAAGGAAGAGATAAGAAGAAAGATAAAAATTGGAAGATGGGAGAGATGAGGTAGACAGAAGGTTGTGACAATTAGGGATACTATATAAAAAGCTCTATTCCTGGCATGGAGCAGACGCTTAATAAATTGGCCTTACTGTTACTGTTGTTATGTTTCTATGGGTAGTCATAGATTGGAACACCTAATATGAACTGATACATGACTGCCACTATGAGACGTTTTGTCACTAAGCTATTTATTCACAAATTACTCTCGCAAGGTCTGGATTACTTAACTGTTGACATTTAAAGAGAGGTTGCTTAGACCTGTTACTTACATTGAAAATAATTCCAAGTGAATACCATAAATAAATAAATGTAACAAAACAGTATTTATCTATATGAATAAGAGGAATATCATAGAACATCAAAGTCAAGGCCCTCTTGTATTCTTTACCTTTTGTGTGTTTTTAAAATATTTTCCTCAGTTCTTGGACATAATGAAATCTCCTAGAGGTTGTTTCATCCTGATTTTGTTTGTTTGTTTTGAGGTAACATTGGCATCTTATGATTTTTAAACAACTTTTCTTAAATAGGAGATCCTTTTTTGTGTGTGTTAAGATTTTTATAAATCTAAGCTGTGAGGGCATGGTATAATTAAGTTTTAAAAAGCAAGCAATTAGAAGGGAATTCAGCTTGTGTTTAACAAAAGAAAACCCAAAACACAGTTTATTATTGAGTAAAAGACATTCGTGATGAAGAAAACAATTAATAAAGTGACTGAGATGCCCTAGGGAAAAACCAGCTTACAATGATTTCTTGTACAGCCAGTCAAAATACGTGATTGGCCAGTGACAGGCTTTACAGGAACCATTAAAAAGCCCAGATGGCTCAAAGCTACATGTTTACAGAGGACCTAGGAAAGGTAGTTAAACTCTGCAAGTGCCACTCAGTTAACAAGAAGATTTTAGTTCTGAGGACAGGAAAAAGTTTTCAAAAGGGTTGGGACAGGACAGGTGGGAAGGAAAAGGAGAGGGAAATTAAGGTGAGAACAGGAGGGGTTGAAAGCAGGAGGCTATGAAGTTACAATGAAAGAGGAAAGAGGGAGAGGGAAGAACGAAGGTGAAACGGAATGTGGAAATAATGAAAAACAAGAAAATACTGGTAAATATGCTCAGGTTTTCTAGTAACTCACGTCCCAGTTTTAATTCCTTCATGTTCGATTAGATGTAAATGGTTGGGAGGGGAGGGAAAGGAAATATTTTAAGCAAGTTCAACTCATCACTATTCCACCGGTTAAGGCGGGACCTGGCTTCCATGACACATTGGCCTTTGCTTTCTATACAGCATCAACTTTTATGATGCAGTCAGAATAACTTTGGAATTCAGCTACAGTGTGTTTTGCTATGGTCCTGTGACAAAACCCCCCCAAATAAGGTGTTTCTGAAGAATGACATTAAATTGTTTATATAATGGCTTCTCTGGCCAATGGTTGGAGTGAAACTAATTCTCAAACACTGAACTGAGAAACCATAAACTTTGAGGAGATAGAAAAATAATTCTAGTGTTTTCAAATCTAATAATGACATAAATCCGTTTAATCTTCTGACTTAAGAGCAGGGTTTTCTGATAGTTGCACTATCGATGTTCAGACTGAATGATGCTTCCTCGTGGGGGTTGTTCTCTGCATTGTAGGATGTGCAGCATCCCTGGCCTCTACCCACTAGATGCCAATAGCAAAACCTTCCTTCTCAGTTGTGACAATCAAAAATGCTTTCAGATATTGCCAGTGTCCCCAGTGGGGAAAATTGACCCGGGGGGAGAACCACTGCTTTAGAAGCATTGACTTATGTTTACCAATTCACTGTGTCAAAAAAAAAAAAAAAGTTGGCTAGGTTTAAATCAAGATGCCATACATTTGTGCGCCTTCATTCAAGATTTTTCTAAAGCACTTTTACAAGTGTTATTCTTTTCTTATTCTTTAACATCCTTGGGAGAAAATTCGGGGAGATGATATTATACCTCTTTTCCCAAGGGAACTGAGACACACAGGAATAGTGAGGCTTAAATCATATGTCTTAGTCTGAGTTTTTGTAGAAGACCCTGGGACACAAATCTGAGTGCAGATAGTTTATTTGGGAGATAAACTCCCAGATAGCCCATAGGAAACCTCAGGTAAGAAAGCAAAAAAGTAAAAGGGAGGCAACCAGTAATTTGAACAATTCACTGCTGTATAGACTGAAGCTTAATCCTTCTGGGAAACTCTGAGGGCCAAAGAAAAATATGCACTTCAAAGTTATCCCATTGAGGGACAAAGAACTGGATACCAATTAATGCCAGTTATTGATGAGGGACTAATCCCAAGATGAAGATGTCATAGCCAGAATAATGTCACCCCAAAGAAGTCCATATCCTAATCCCTGGAACCTGTGAGATGTTACCTTACATGGAAAAATGGACTTCGCAGAGATCATTAAGTGGTGAACCTTGACGTGGGGAGATTGTTTTGCATTATCCTGGTGGGCCCACTGCAATCACAAGAATCTTCATAAGTATAAGGAGGCAGGAGGCTTAGAGCCAGAGAAGGAGATGTGACAATGGTGTCAGAATCAGAGTGACACAATGTGAGAAAGACTCAACTTTCTATTGCTGGCTTTTAAGATAAAAGGGGAACAGGGAATGTGGGAAATTCTTAAAAAGTAGAGAAAGCCAGAACATGAGTTCTTCCTTTGAGCCTCCAGAAAGAAATGCAGTCCTGCTGAAACTTTGATTTTAGCCCAGTGAGACCCATTTTAGACTTTTGATCTTCAGAATTATATGATATTAAGCACGTGTTTGCTTAAGTCACTACGTTTGTCATAATCTGTTACAAAAGCAATGGAAAGCTAATACAGAATTTGGTACCAGAAGTGGGGTGCTACTATAACAAAAACAGAAGTGGCTTTTAAACTGACCCAGTGGACAGAAGCTGGAGAAATTTTGAGTGGCATAATAGAGAAAGCTTAGGTTGCCTTTACAGACTTTTAGTAGAAATAAGGATGTTAATGATTTTATTAGTGAGGACTTGGAAGGGAGTGAGAAGCATGAGAGAGAAAATGTATACCATCTTAGGAAATACCTAGATTGTCATATACAGGCTATTGACAGAAATATGGATGTTAAAATTTTTTGCTGGAAAAGGTTCAGATGGAAATGAGGGACCTGTTTTTGGAAAGTGGAAGAAAGGAAGTCCTTGTGGCATCGTGACAGAAAAATTAGCTGAACTGTGACCTGAAATTATGTGGAAAACAAAACTTATAAGTGATGAATTTGGAGATTCAGCTGAAGAGATTTCTAAGAAAAATGTTGAAGATGTAACCTGGTTTCTTCTTCCTTCTTATAGTAAAACACTAGAGGAAGGAGATAGATAAAAAGAAAACTGTTAAAAGGAACTAGGACTTGATGATTTGGGAACTTCTCAGCCTATTCAGATTGCAAACAAACAAACAAACAAACAAACAAATGCTGCCATCAGGAGGTTCACTGCCAAGAAAGCGTGCTCTGGACAGAAAGCCGAGCATGTGGCCAACCAGCCTTATGTTAGTGTCTGAGAAGGATGAAACGTTCAGAGGATGCAGACACACTAAGGGTTCTTTGAAGAGATTAGGCATGTGGCTCATGGATGACCTCAGCTGCCTCAGCAGAAACTGGGAACTGAGGTGGGATTATCCTGGAAAGTTATGCAGTGGAGCTGCTTGTCTAATGGAGCAAATTTTAGTGACATACACAGGAGATGCACGACATTCTTGAGAATTTTGTACCAGCAGAAACACACCCAGCTTGGAATAAAAGGGGCAGGGAGAGGACCAAATGAAAGAAGGCTGTTGGGCCACCACAATTCTATAAACAAGAAAAAGGCTAATAATACGACTCAGCTGAAAACCTTTGCTACCTTTCATGAAAAAGGAAGAATGATTCAGAGGGCAGAGCCACAGAGGATTATTCCTAGGCCTTCAAACAAAAAACCTGGTTGGCTTTCAAAATAGCTTGCCATCAGTGACTCATGTTTTTTCCTTTCTATTTTCTCCCATTTTGAACAGGAATGTATAGAGGTGTTAGCCTACGTCTGTTCCACCATTGTATGTTGGGAATAGATAACTTGTTTTCTACTTTCACAGGTCCACAGATGGAGAGGAATTTTGTTTCAGGATAGATTATACTCAGATCAACCAAAGCACGTTTAGATGATGAGACTTGGGACTATTTTTTTTTTCTTTCTTTTTTTAAAAATTGAATTTATTGGGGTGACATTAGTTAATAAAATTATACAGGTTTCAGGTATACAATTATACAATACATCATCTGTATATTGTATTGTGTGTTTACCACTCCAAGTAAAGTCTCCTTCCATCACCACCTATCCCCTCTTTACTCTCTTCTACCTCCCCCCATCCCCTTCCCTCTGGAAATCATCATCCTGTTGTCTGTGTCCCATGAGTCTTTTCCTTTTTTTCTTCAGAACTTTTGAGCTGATAAAATTTAGATGAGATTTTGGACTTTAAGTTGATGCAAAATGGGTTGAAACTTTGAGGCTGTTGTGAAGTGAATTCATTCTTCATGTGGTACAGATGTGAATATTTTTAGGCCAGAGTGTGGACTGTGGTAGGCAGAAAAATGGTCCCTAGAAAATGTTTATTCCTAATCCCTGGAACCCAAAAATATGATACCTTATATGGAAAAGGCGACTTTGGAAATGAAGTTATGTTAAGGACGCTGACATAGGAATATTATCTTGGATTAACTGGGTGGGCCCAATTTAATCACAAGGGGCCTTATAAGTGAAAGAGGGAGGCAGAAGAGTTGGAGCCACAGAAGACGTCACAATGGTGTCAGAGTCAGACAGATGCAATATGAGACTCAACTGTCTATGGCTAGCTTTCAAGATAAAAGGAACCATGAACCAAAGAATGTGGGAAACCTCTAGAAGCTGTAAAAAGCAAGAAAATGAATTCTTTCTGAGAGCCTCTAGAAAGGAATGGAGCCCTGCCAACACTTTGATTTTAGTCCAGTGAGACTCATTTCAGACTTTTGGTCTTCAGAATTGTAAGACAACATACATGTACTGTTTAAGCCACTAAATTTGTGGTAATTTGCTATAGAAGCAATAAAAAATTAACACAGTGGTAATTATTTCTCCAGTATTTCTGCCCTCTTCTATGCTCAGGTAGGGAAATATGCTAATTCTTACATTTTCAGGATGGGCTGGCCTACAGCAATGAAAAGAACTAAACGGATATGAGAGAGTAAAGGGGGATAAGTGGTGATAAAAGGAGACTTGTCTTGGGGTGGTAAACATGCAACACAATATGCAGATTAGAAATTGTAGAATTGTACTCCTAAAACCTATATAATTTTATTAACCAATGTCACTCCAATAAATTCACTTAAAAAAAAAAAAAAAGAACCAAACGGATATGGAGATGGGCTTTAAGTCTGTCTGTCTGCAACACAGCTGGTTGTGGCAGAAATAAGTCCCAGATTTATCGTTTTTTACTTCAAATCAGCGTCCATTCTATTATACCATCAATGTTAAATAGAGCCACAGAATCACAAAGCTTCATTTTAAAAATTATGTTTCAGTTAGTGTCCAGTGGTGAAAACTTCTTCAATACCTGGTTGTTGAGTAGAGAAATTTAATATGTAAACTAATTACACAGGTGTTGGAAGAACTTAAAGGCAAACAGAAGTTGAGACAGCTTATAGGTTAGTAAGATCAGGAGGCTGCTGCCAGCCATGGGTCTGGAGCAACAAAGGCAGGAGGTGGTATTCTCAGATCCCAAGGTACGGGGGTCACACGAGAACTAGGGTAATGCATATACAGCTCTATACATTTTGGAATTGTGTTAAATAATTTGCAGTTGATTATCCACTCTGATGGAGAACAGCAATCACATGGTTCATTTAAACATTTAAAGAATAGTTAATATGTGACTAATATTTTTAGTAGTCATTTAACCTTAATTTGGTTGAAGAGCAATGGAAATAACTAAAGGATCATCCATTGTGGTTAAAAAAACTTTTTTTGGGGTCAGTCCACCAAGTACATGATTCTCATTCATTCACACCATTCATTTATTAATAAATTAGCTAATGGGCACCTCCTTGTGCTAGTTTTTGGAGATAAGGCAGCAACTAAAACGGATGAGGTCCGTGACCTTCAGAATGATTTCTTAGAAGAAGAATACCTCAAGAGATGCATGGAAAAGGGAAAAGGAAGTGAAGTCACTGGTGCCTGGTTTCTCTCAGTTTCCCCTTGATTGTCTCAGGGTAAGTCAAAGGGCACCTTTGCATTCTTGGAAATCTTTGTTCAGCACCCCTTGTAGTTACTGTCGGTTTCTGTGGAGCTTGTGGGCCTTTTCAAGGAATTTAAGATGGCGCCTGAGGTAAGTTCTCTTCGATGCTCACTTTAGCTACATTCCCTTAGGGGCAGACAGATCTTGGAGAAAGTCTTGTTTTCATTAGCACCTCAACAGGAAATGGATGACACACTCAAATGGGGAGTTAGAGTTTAAGATAGGACTATTTACAAACTTACAGGGGGTTGAGAAAAACCAATAGGGGATGGTGAAGTACCTGGAGCTGTTAACATCAGGGAGTTGTCACCTTCTCTAGACCTAAAGGAACAAGGGGAGGGAAAAGTTAGTCACCTTCCTCCCTCTCTTCCTTCTTCCCGTATCCTTTCCTCCAGGCATCTCATGCTTGTTTAGTGCCTTCCTATGGCCAGACCCAACTGGAGACAAGAGGGCAAAGGGGCCCATTTTTGCAGCTCATAGAGGTCAGCCTCAGGGGAACAGAGCATAGTGAAAAGGGTGCACAATGGATCTGGAGGGGCGAAAGAAGAATATCCAGTCATAATTACCTTCAGCAGCACTAACTTTACATTAGTAATAATTCCTCCAGCAATAAAATAATTTTGAATTTGTGATCCTTCAAAAACAAGCCAGAATTAGGTTGAACTTTGTTCTATTAAAAAAGAGAAAGGTTTGCTCTGTAATTGAATAGCATAAATAAAATTGCTTTGAAGTAGGATGGTGTCACTGAACCTTCTTGATATAAAGATATGAAAGCACTTTGCACATATTTACACGCAAATAATTGATTTGGTATTTTAAATAACTATCACCCATTTTTTAAAAAGCAAATGTGCCCTCAAAGGCCTGTTCATCTTACTTTGCCTGTCTAGAAATCAATGGAATTAATCTTGCTTTTAAAAATATTTTTTGAACGCACTTATTACTATATAGTTGGCTTCCCCAAGCACAATCTGACTGGCAGGGTTTACTACAGTCACATGTTTGTCTCTGGTGTGTCCTTTATGGACATGACAACAGCCATTACATAAGCAAACCATGGAGGGTCTGATTTCTCACTTGATCTTGTATATGATTTCTTTTCTTTTGTGTTAGCTCTCCTGCACCTGTGTTTGAGTTAACTCTTGGCTCTGAGGACATTTGGGGGGTGATTAGAATATTTAAAAAGCAGCGAGTAAACAGATCTTATAATTAGTTGATTGCCTGTGTAAGCCAGACAGAAGAGATTGTTGTATTGTTACAGGAGCTGCAAGGAAGCACCTAATAAAAACCTAATAAAACTTCCACCTTTTTCAGGTCTGACCTGGTCATTTGGCACCAGGACAAAGTGCTTCCTCTAGAACCTTTGTTGGAAGTATTTTGTTTTGAATGGGCAAGTATAAGCTGGTGGGTTTAGTCACTGAGAGCAGATTTGAGGAGCAGATTGGACAGGATTGATGAGGTGGCGTTTTATTTTTGTCTGTTGGGATTGAACCTCCTGCTCCCACCAGCCAGCACAATAGGGAGGAGAAAGGAGGGGACAGAAGGCCAGAGAGACAGACGGAAACGTGATACAGACAGAGTCAATGGAATAAACTGTGACTGTGTACTCTTGGGTGGAGACTGTGTACTCTTGGGTGGAGACGTTATTTTCTGCTTTAGAACAATAACTTAGATGCACTAACTCAGATTGGAGATTTTGGAGGCCTGAACTTCAGTTTAAAAATTTGTTAACCCTCTTTTTCTGGGGTCTCAATCCTATTTTCTCTGGGCTTTCAGATTGTGATACAGTTGAGTGCTTTTGGGAAGCATTCGAGTCTCGAGCTCGGAGGGGATGTTAGAAGCCATTGCCAGCAGTTTGGTAGCTTGGACAGGGTGTCCCATGAGAAGATCAAACATCTGGGATGTGGTGGTGGCCGTGCCCCTCATGAACTGTGTGACATTAACCTCTCAACCTCTTGGCATGCCAGTGGGACCCTTGTAAGGTTGTGGGGTTAAGTGAGCTAATTCCTAAGCTGCTTTCTAGAGCTGATATTGTAAATATGTATCAGAGCACGTGTTGGCCTTTAAAAAAACAGAACCATTCAATATGACTTCATTTATAATATGCATCTTTTAAGTTGTCCGCTCACCAGTGTGAAGGATTCTCCAGTGTGATGCAGCTTCAGGTGGGTATTACTTACAAGCTCAAACCGAGGAAGGTGCCATTACTTAAAAGAATTTGAGATGGCCAAAACCTGAAGAGGCATCTCTTCTCTAAACAGCAGCTAAAGCTATTTTAGAAGCATTGGCTTGGCTGTGTAAATAAACACTGACTCATTTAGGTTATTGTAACTGCTGAACTCAATACTTAACAACGCTAAATTTAAAGGCACTCGTTACTAATGTGTAGCCTCAAAAGGAGCAGGGGTCACTTATTTTATCTCTTTAAAAAGACAAAATATCTCCTAGTAAAAGGTAAGAAAATCTACTAGTTAAAATTTATAATCAAATCAACACATTTTTAAAACTTAAAAGTTATACACACACACACACACACACAGTAAAAATGTAGACATGAGAGAAGAGAGAAGAAAATTTCACCAATTATTTCACCTCACTGTTACCACTATGGTTAATATTTACTATTTTGGTATATTTTTTTCAGTGCCTGTTCCTTTTCTATGTCATGATTTTAACTATGCAGTATACACACAATAGGTATATATTGCTTACATTTTTAATGATAAATTAGAAAGTGTTTCAGACCTCCAGGAAAATATAGACTATCACATAACACACATCATGTACTTACCCCCAGATTCCAGAGACATATTTGTTTCAGATCTTTCCCGTTTCAGATCTTGTTGTTTTTAAATAATAAGACACTATGGATACAGCCCCAGACTCACCCTGTTCCTTCCCTCCCTTTCCCTCCTGAAATTGTTCTTTCTCACTCAGGATTTCCTACAAATGTTTGATTATACAAACAATTTACGGTACTGTTTTATGGGGTTAAAATGTGCATGTTATTTACAACTGGCATTTTTCTTTGATTATGAAGTTTTTGAAATGTGTCCATGTTGGTACATATGCAGGCTGTTTGTCCATGAACTGTTTTATGGCATTTCATGTATGAATAGCGCCAATTATGTAACTGATTTGCCTGTGATATGTTAGTTGCTTCCACAATTTTTATTATGACAATTTTGTGATGAACATGCTTAACAGATTTCTTTGTGAATGCATGTGATAATCTTTTTAGGGTAGATATCTAGGTGGATAGATTGTATGGTAAGAACATCTTCTGATGTCTTAGGCCCTTCCAAATTACTCCCCCAAGTAATGGAACTAGTTTATACTCCAGTTTTATTTTACCTTATTTTCACCAACAATTGTTACTTTCAGACTTTTAAAGTTGGTTAATTTGATGGGTATCAAGTAGTATCTAATCATTGTTTTAATTTGTATTTCACTATTTTTCTGATTTCTAGTGAGACTGAAGAATTTTCTTATTTATATCGATCATTTGGATTTCCTCTGTGAAATGCCTCCAAATCCTTTGTGCTTGGCTACTTTTCTTTTCTTTTTTTTTTAAATATATCTTTTTATTGATTTTAGAGAGAGGAAAGGAGAGGGAGAGAGAGAGACAGAAACATCAATGATGAGAGAGTCATTGATCGGCTGCAGCCCGCAACCCGGCCATGTGCCCTGACAGGGAATCGAACCCTGATCGCCTGGATCCTTGGTCGATGCTTAACCACTGAGCCACGCCAGGCCGGGCTACTTTTCTTTTCCATACAGATTTGAAGAAGTTTTTTGACACTTTATTATAATTTTATGAATAATGTATATTTAAATAATTTTCTCTACTATCTATTTATTTGAGTGAGCTTTGTTCATGTTTAGAGATAATTTATTAACATGAACATGATGAAAATGTCATCAAAGCCTTAATGCTCTGGGGACTGGAAGATCATCTTTCATAGGTCTGAAATCTAACCTGTGAAAAGTATTTAAAAAAAGAATTCAGAGAAAAACCTGCACAGCTATTAGAGTCCTAGAAATAGTCCTACGTGGGACTGATGAAAAAGGCCCACTGATGTCACCATTTTGCTTCCCTAGAATTTTTTTACCACCTAGAAACAAAACTGATAATTCAAAAAACATTCACTAATGTTTTTTTTCTTTAGCTTGAGGTTCTCTTTGGATCCACAGATGACAAAATCTAACTTCTAGAAAAGTATAGGAAGTGGTGTGTTTGTACATGGAAAATGAAATCATCTTAATGATCAGGCAGTTTATAAAGGTATGTTTGTGATTAAAGGCCTATTATATCTTTCAGATATTTGAAAACCAAAGCTTATGTGTCTCTGGTTACATCTATTCATTCTTTTTGCAATTTTTTTTGTCCCACTTTGCTCACAAGTGCTTTCCCTCTCAGTAGCCCATAATAAACTCTCTCCTGGCTACTTCCATGGGGGCAGGGCTGAGTGTTCTATTGACACACAGATGCCTGGAGTTCCTGAAATCATTCAGACCTGGAGTAAATTCTCACCCTGTCACTTTCTGCCTAAAGGGACTTGTTACTGACCTCCCAGGTTCTGTTTCTGTATCCATGAAATAATTCTGTATGAGAATTATCATGCTAACTATCTAGCTCAAATTCAGGGTCTGTCATGAGCCAGCC
The DNA here is from genome assembly GCF_964146895.1 of Miniopterus schreibersii. Classification (NCBI taxonomy): domain Eukaryota; kingdom Metazoa; phylum Chordata; class Mammalia; order Chiroptera; family Miniopteridae; genus Miniopterus; species Miniopterus schreibersii. The sequence goes on from NC_138110.1 coordinate 66,438,965, forward strand.
ACCATATTAGCAATGTCATGGAGGGTGTCTTATTTAATTTAATGTCATGGAGGGTGCCCCTGGAGCAATCAGTAAGGAGTAGGAAAGAGGTTGGACAGGATTTAAGTGGTGGCAGCCATGGAGGCAAGAGCCTGGCAGAAGACTTGGAGACGGAAAGGGATGCTGAGATGGGCGGGCAACCCAGAAGAAATTCCAAGATGAAAAATGAAGCCAAACACTTTATAGCAGAGGCAAAAAAGCTCCCTCTACTTCTGTAATCCTTAAGGCATGGCCATGGTTCTGAGAAAGGTGTGGGGCTCCAAAAAGTTACTTATAGCTTAAATACCACCAAGGGTAGCATTGTGGTTTGCTTGAAGGAGTTAAACACTTATTAATGGGAAGAAAATGCTTTTCTGGAACTGGCCATTCCGTCATAATGGTGGGTAACTGAGGTTTCATTTTGCAGAAAGATTTCAACTGTTTTCAGCTTTCAAGGAGGGCATTGTTCACAGCAGCTGAGTGTTCCAAAAAGTTTAGGGTTTAATACCTTCAAGCATAAACACCTCTTTAAAAAATTTACCCATTGTATATGGGAATCATTCTAAAATATACATTTTGTTACTCTTTCTTTTTAAGCAAAACATACTTGTGTAACTTAATCTTTTTTTCCTGAATCAGAGAGTCATTATACATTTTAGTTTTTATATCATGTCATAATATAGTGTGCTCTTGGGATCTATTAACATGTAACTGTCTGTTTACACTAGTCGGTTTGAATCTCGTGTCTGCCTTTAACATTTTATTGTTTTCTCCCTTGCTTTTATTTGTCTTCTGATGTGCTGTCAAACATGTTACAAATATTTATAAAGTAAAAGTAATTAGGCTCTGAGTAAAGGCCCAAGGAGCTCTCTTCACAGTTCAAACAATTTCTCTCAAAATGTGTTGCCTGCCTAATATGTGGCAGGTATGTGCAAAGTGCTCAGGATACAAAGGTGACTCAGGTCTCTGCTCCCAGGGATCCCACGTGCTGGTGAATTATAAACTTTCCTGTGGTCACAGGACTAGCATTTCTTCTATAAACTTCAAGACACCTGCTTTCATTGTTTGTCAGGCGTTTTTTCTAAATTCCTGATTCTCAGCTGCATCTCTGCTGCTTGAAGTTGGTGTATATCTAAACTTCCAAGACTGGACAAACACCTTTTATATATTAAAGGCCATTGCCTACTAGGCTGAGCAAGAAAATAGAGGAGTTAGAGGCCACATCGGGTTTGAAAGACTCCACAAAGCTTTCCACTGGCAAGGTGTTTAAATGTTCCACATTTATGATAGAGATTTTGGACAAAATGCTTTGTGAAATTGAACTTTAAAGTCTACACTCTGTGCCAGAAAAAGATATAGTGGACAATAATACTTGAGGATTAAATAGATGCAGGCACACTGTGAAACAGAGGAAGAGCAGGGAAACTGGCAAAGTGAGACCGAAGCGATGGGCATACTGTGCGCCGGGCCTGGGAATAGGCTTGGGAGCCAGGAGTTCGACTCCTAAGAGTGGATGGTTGTACCACCAACTTATATTTGAAGACTGAGTTCCTCTCCTTATGTAAAACTGGAGGTGGCATTAGTGTTCCTTTGTCATAAAAAAGCCTCAGTACTTATTGCATCTCAGGCTTTTGTAAAGCTGCTGGAAAGAGATATCTCTGCAACCATGGGTGGTTTGCTGGGAGGCATGGTGGGAAGTGGAGAATGGGGGAAAAGTTTGAAAAAGTGGGAAGTATTAAAAATTCTGGACAACTTTAAACTCACCGAGGTCTTCACAATATAGTGCCTGGGTTTTATTTGGTACAGAATTCCTAGAAAGCTTAGTGTACACACAGTAAAATGTTAGGGAATATTTTAGTATCCAATTTAAATAATTTTAACTCTAGTATGTGGGATTATCCAAATTTCATGTTTTTCCCCCCCAGAATGAATATTTCAGATATGGCTATTGTGCTTTTCTCCAGAGAATTTAGGAATGGAAAGTTGAGAAAGAGATGTCAACACTGTGACAGAAGGGATTCCTTCATGCTCAGGGGTGACCCCAACATGACTTCATGCATCTTGATGTCATCTCCATCTTTACGCTGCCAAAGCTTCTGTTTGAATTATGTGAATGTAGGGCTTACATTTTTTCTCTTTCTTTCTTTCTTTCTTTCTTTCTTTCTTTCTTTCTTTCTTTCTTTCTTTCTTTCTTTCTTTCTTTCTTTTTCTTCTTTCCTTTTTTCTTTTTCTTTCTTTCGCATTATATGCAGTGGAATAGTAATTTAGTTTCCTATTTTTTCTGCACGGTTTCTTAATCTCTGATTGCCAAAAGAAATACATTTCTTACCAAATAGGTTTCAGACCACAGAACTTGGGTTTTAAGTTTTTCTTTAATGAGGGGAGAGCAGTAGGTCTGTGAAAAACTCCTAAAGGGAAATGGTAGAGACCAAGTAAGACAACATTTTCCAGGAAGCAATGGCCTTTGCATGGCCATTGGAACCCACATAAGTGGTTTCTGGCATGATATATGATTTCCCTATATGGCATCCTGAATATTGACCAGAAGAATTGAAGACACATGCTAAGAAGTCATGGCAAACCTATGAGAATGCAGAAAGGCTATTCATTTATCCACCACAGATTTGAATGAGAATGCATGCATGAATAAGGGAATACGCCGTCTGCATTCATATATATAAATATGTATATATATAATAGATGCACATGCATTTAAAAATATATATTTCTCTCTCTCCCTAGCTCTCTCCTGATAGCTTTATGTTGTCCTAATTTTTGTGGAAGATAAAAGAAGTAATTCAAAATCCATGATATCAAGAGCTTATTTTATAGGAGAGAAAAAGATATCTTAACATACTGCTATTTAAGCCAAATAATTTATGATGATAATGTACTACAAGTGATGACACAGGCAGTATATGATTAAGAGCCCAAATAGCAAATATAAATAAGAACATTTCTGAAAGTTATTCAAAAGAGGAAGCAATGGGAGTTAGAGATATTTGAGGACGTTATGAAGGAAGAAACGGAACTGTCAGAGGAGGAACAGGGACAGTAAATGTGCGGAGGCAGAAGGGGCTTTGGTGTGCTTGGGGGTGGGTGGGTGGGTGAATGGATGAATCTGGCTGCAGCAGCTGGGAGTGGTGGAGCATATTATTAGAAAGGTACGTTGAACATAGACCCTCAGGAGTCTTAAATGCTGGCTAATAAGTATCTTTGAAAGTTTCTTGAGCAGGAAGGTGACACAAATAAGGTTATACTTAATTGGCAACTGATTATAGAATGAGATAAGGGAGTGTCTGGAAGCAAGATCAATCGCAAGTCATCCAAACAAGAGCTTACAAGAGTCTGACCTCTATATACCTACCACAGCATATATATAGAAGGAAAGAGACACACAGAGAGAATTAAGTAGAGAATAGTTGATAGGTCTGAGTTGTTACCAGGATACAATGGGCAAAAAAAGAGAGAGGATCACAGATAACTCTGTGGAGTTTGCACACCTGGGTGAGGTGATCTTTGCAAGGACAAATATATTAATTTGACTTAGTAAACTACAACATTCTTTTGCAAGCATTAGTGGTAAATACTTTTCTGAAGTTTAATAAATTTACCAAGTTCAATTGTAATACCTCTTATGGAGCTGTATGCTGAGCAAGTATGCTTTGGGTATGTTGAGTCAGAATCTCTGGGTTTGTAAGCAGATCCTCAGAAATCAGACATTTTGGGAAGCATGATACTGCTTTTGAGTATCTTAATAGAGAAGAATTTGGTTATGTGTTTGAATGTTTTCTCCAAAGCACCGCTGTCCAATAGAACTGTTTTCAATGACGGAAATGTTCTTTATCTGTGTTATTCAATATAGTCTCCACTAATCCCATGTGGCTTTAAAATTTTTTAAATTTTATTTTATTGTGGAAGGAGCACTTGAGATCTGCCTTCTTGAATTTTTAAGTGTACAGTTCAGTATTGTTAACTATAGGTACAGTGTTGTAGAGTGGATCGCTAGGTCTTACTCATCTCGTGTAACCATAACTTTAAGCCTATTGATTAGCAACACCCATTTCCCCCTTTCAGCCCCTGGCAACCACCATTCCATTATCTGATTCCCAGTTGGACTATTTAGGTGCCTCATATAAGTGAAAAATAAATGTTTGTTGTTTTTATACACCCAGTTATTGGTATTTTTGTTAACAGTAGCCTGAACCGACCAAGACAATGTTTAAATAAGTAAGAAAGAGTGTTTTAAATATAATTAAAGATAAGAGAAGAGGCCATCAAAATGACCAGACACATGGTTTCAACTAAATTCAACTAAAAAATATAATGATTAAAAATGAAAACTAGAGCCCGGCTAGGCATGGCTCAGTGATTGAGCATCGACCTAGGATCCAGGAGATTGCGGTTCGATTCCCAGTTAGGGCACATGCCCGGGTTGCGGGCTCGATCCCCCAGCAGGGGGCATGCAGGAGGCAGCCGATCAATGACTCTCCCACCATTGATGTTTCTCTCTATCTCCCTCTCCCTTCCTCTCTTTGAAATCAATAAAGACATATTAGAAAAAAATAGAAAAACTAGATTGTTAAGTAATAAATTATGCATTGTTTGTTGAAAAGTTAATAAACTAGAATATATAAATGAATAAATCACACATATGTATAACATTTATATATCACATATAATATAGTGAAATATCTATTTTTGATCTATACATAAAAGATTAGAAGAAAGGAGCAAAAGGAAGGGAATACCTAACACACTTATAAGAGAACACAAATCATGGAGGAAAGGCAGCATTTAAAGAGATAATTGCTGAGTATTTTCCAGAACTGATGTAAAGCATGAATCTTCAGTTTCAGGAAGCCTCATGAATCTCAGTCTGGATTAATAAAAGGCCAGGTATACTTAGCCAAGTCGTTATAAAACTATAGGACCAAAGACACAGACATTATTTTAAAGGCAGCCAGAGAGAAAAAGGAAATTGCTGAGAAATGGTAAAAATAAGATAAAAAACTGACTTCTTGACAGCAACAATATAAAACAGAAGACAATTGAATAATATCTTCAACTTTCTGAGAGAAAATTCCCATCAACTTCAAAATGTTATCTTATAAATTTACCTCTCAGGGACAAAGAAATAGTACACACAAAATGTGTTAACTTACAGATTCTCACTTAAGGAATTTCTAAGATATGTATTTCAGGAAAATGAAAAAAAAAGACCTCTAACGGAAGCTCCTGAGATACAAGGAATTGTAAACTGAAAATATGGTATGCATGTTTATCTAAGTAAACATTTACTATATAAAAAATAATATCTAATTTATAGGTTAAAACTAAGACAAATGTAAAATATTGACTAAGAAACAGAACCACGAGAGCAATGGTCAGTTCTAAGGCCTTGTTTTTATACTGATTTAAATTTACATTGTGTTGCATTAAATTTCCTAATTCAAGTTTTTCAAGCTTTTTAGGGCAACCACTGAAGAAGGGGAAAAATAAGAGAGAAAAATAGAATCGGGAAAAGATTAACAGTAAAGAAAGTGAGAAGACAGAGAGAAAAGAAAACAGAAAGCACAAAATAAGATAGTAACGAAACCAAATAGGTTAGTAACCATTTTGAAAATAATAGACTGTATAAAAAACAAATACAGCAGTTCATTATTTACATGCGACATACAAAGTAAGGGGATTTGGAAGGAAAAAATCTAGTAGGCAAATACTAAGCAAAATCAACTGGGCAAGAAGAGTTACAGGAGAAAATTAAATACATGGTATAAATATTGGAAAGGAAGAACCAAATCCATCATTAACCATAGATGATATTATCTATAAGAAAATCCAAAAGAAACAGTAGTAAAATGATTGGAATTAATAAGAGCTTAACAAATATATTAGATATCAAATTAATATATAAAGGTAATTTACATTTCTATCTATTTGGACAAAATTAAATTCAAAAGGTAACTTGTATCATAGTAATTTTATCTATCTATCTATCTATCTATCTATCTATCTATCTATCTATCTATCTATCTATATCTATCTATCTATCTATCTATCTCTATCTATCTATCATCTATCTATCATCTATCTATCTATCTATCTATCTATCTATCTATCTATCTATCTATCTATCTATCTATCTATCATCTATCTATCTATATCTATCTATCATCTATCTATATCTATCTATCTATCATCTATCTATCTATCTATCTATCTATCTATCTATCTATCTATCTATCATCTATCTATCATCTATCTATCATCTATCTAATCTATCATCTATCTATCTATCATCTATGTATGTAGTATCTACCTAACTCTATGGTCTAACTATAATATCTAGATTAAATCTAAATTTAATGGGGGACTTTCTGTAGAAAATGATAAAATTTTATTGAAGGATGCTAAAAAAGAATGAAATAAGTAGAGAAATACCATGTTCTTGAGAGGGAATATTTAATATTTTTAATATGGCAAGTGTCCCCCAAATTATCTGCAGATCTTGTACACTTCCAGTGAAAACACAAAAAGGTATTTTGTGGAACTTTACAAGCTGTTTCTAAACTTTATATGGGAGAGAAAAGGGCCAAGAATAGCCAAGAGCCTCCCAAAGAATATAAATAAGGTGTGTGTGGGTGGGTTGGGGAATGACCCTTCACTATATCAAGATTTATTACAGAACTGCATATTTTAGACAGAGTGGTATGGTGCAAGGAGAAACAAGGAGAAACCTGTAAAGAGAATGGAGAAAAATTCATACAAGATCCTATATATATAACAGAGATGGCAAAAAGCATCGGTCACTCACTGAATGATGCCAAGGTGAGTGGTTTCCCATAAAGAAAAAGAAAACAGAACTGTATCTTTACCTCACACCACACATACCTTGCTCAGCTTATAGCCCCTGATGCTTCTGAGGGGCTTTCTCCTGTCTCAGTCACCACAGGGACAATGGCAAATATCACCAGTTTTATTCTTCAGGACAAGGGGTTTCTCTAGAGATTCATGGTAGAAAAAGCTCTAAATAGAGAAACTTCTAGAAGCTACCAAAAGGTAGCAAGCTGATTCAGCCCTTCAGCAATTCAGTGGTAGGTTGTCATATAAAGGGCACATACAAATAAACGCTGGATTCAGTTCCTTGGTGATTCTAAGTAACATTCTGGGATCCTAGTCACTTCTAAGTACATTTCCTTTTCTATACGGAAAGGTTAAGTGCTAATGTTGTTGCTGGTTTGCCAACGAAATCTGGCAAGTCTTACAAGTACATATGTAAACTGTAATTAAATTCTTAATGTAAAGCTATACACTTCGCTGCTTTGAAAATAATACTTAGCTAAAAAGCCATCCTACATTCTTTAATAAGTATTGACTAGGGTTGGAGGAGGAATTTTTTCTGGCCTGGTTTATGAATTCAAGTGACAAGTTTTATGTTTTGTTGGAGGCTGATGTTTTCTTAGAGGAGGTAAGAAATTTTAACCTGTCTAAGCTATGAGGCAGAATTCAGAAGCTCCTCTTGATTATAGAGCAAGCCATTGATGGTGTGGGGAGGAGACAATTTCACAGAAACAGTGGAAACACTCCAAGGGAGGAAGGGCTGCAACCTTGACCTTGGCAAATGTTGGACGAGCCCTGTGCTATTATGTACAAATAAAGCACATAATACATACCAGTAAAAGTCAAAGGATGTTTCATATAAGCCTAATAGATATGATACACAAATATATTTTCTCAGCCTCGTGTATCTATAATGCATCACATCTGGGGGTGACTTGCACTAGAACCTCCTGGCGGTGTTTTTTATTGCATCTGGATTTTAGTCATAATCAGAAAACTTTTCTCTATAGGCAAGTCATAGAATTCATCCATGTTTATTTCTAGAACTTGTATGATTATGTTTTTATTTTAGACCCTCCATTTAATAGTTTATTTTTATGTATGGCGTGAGGAAGAGATTTAACTTGATCTTTTTTCAAATTTCAAACCAGTTATCCTGCTGTCATTTGTCAAAAGTTCATGAAACCTATATAGTTTTATTAACCAATGTTACCCCAATGAATTTAACTTTTTAAAAAAATTTAAAGTTTCTCTTTGCCCTAATGATTGAAGGCAGCATCTCCATCTTGTATTAAAGTTCCGTGGTTACTTTGGTCTATTTATGGGCTCTATTCTACCCATTCTACACTGTCTATGGTGTTCCTTTGAAACAATGCACAAAAAATGTCCCATTCAAGAATATTTGGAAGGGCGTAGGTCCACAAATCTGCATTTTAGATAAGTTTTCCAGGTGATTTTCATGTCCACATAGTTGTTCCATTCCAACTCCTTTAGGGCTTTTAACAGAACTTTCTTATTATGTCAAGAAAAGCGGTGGTCAATAAGTGTAAAAGGACAGACTGTGACCATCAGCTACAGTATGGGATTTATGGTGGTTCTCGGCCCTCCTAGCAGTTTATTTTCAGGTTTCATTTAGAAAAATGTGCATAATTTTGAACAAAATAGCCTGAGTTCTGGTAAAAGATGGTGGACTGCATGCAAATATTCTAGTCTCTGTCCCCAAACCTATCAAAATAACTGAAAAATCAAAGAAATAAATTCATAAAGTTGGTGATAGTAGATGAGAAGAGATGTAGGAAGACATAAGCAAGCCAGTTTTGATTAATTTCTAGAAGACCATCTGGTTTCTACATTTGTTATCTCTTGCTGCATAAAAATTCACCCCAAACTTAAATGGCTTAAAACAACAACAATCATTTATTATCTCACATGCTTTCTGTGTGTGAGGAATTTGAGAGTAGTTTAGCTGGGTGGCTCTGGCTCAAGGCTTCTTATGAAGCTGCCGTCAAGATGTCAGCTGGTAATTAACTGGGCTGGAAGATCTACCTCTAAGATGCCTCTCATTCACCTGGCTGGCCAATTGGTTCCAGCTATTGGCAGGCCTCAGTTTCTCCCCAGAAGCTCTGGAAAGTCAGATTACTTGACATTGTATTCTAGGAGTGATAAATAATGAAAACAGATAGAGAGGGAAATCAGTGCAGTAGAAATGAAAACTGTTAAAAATAAGTATTATTTAAAACAAATAAATAAATTATAATAACAACGAGAAGGTGAATGGATAAACAAAATGTATATCCATATAATGGAATATTATTCACCAATGAAAAAGATGAGTTGTTGACACATACTAAATTAAAGATGAGCCTCAGAAACATGTAAAATGAAGGAGCCAGACACAATCATCATACTATATGATTCCATTTATATAAAATGTACAGAAAAGGCAAAATTATAGGAACAGGTAAATTAGTGGTTAAGTGAGGCCGGTGTGGGAACAGGTAGTGACTGTAAATGGGCATGAGGGATCTTATTGGGGAAATGAAATTTTCTACAACTGATTTAAGATGAAGTTTGCACCACCCAGTAAAGTTACTAAAAATCACCGAACTGTACACTTGAAATGGATGGATTTTAGGATATATAAAATATATTTTAATAAAGTTAAAATAAATATGATGAATGTAAAAAGATAACTGCACATAATACTTTTATAGTACTATTAATAGTAATGGTAGTATAGAGGAAATAAATACAAAATACCAACTGCTCTAAGGAGAATTTAAGTGATCGTGTGATTTGTGACACTGTTTAAAACAGACTGTTAATCATACTAATTTTTCTTGATTACAAATGTAATACATATTCATTGTGAAAATTTTGGAAAATTTAAATATATGCAATGGAGGATATAAAAATTACCTGCACTCTTCCTATCCAGGACAACCATTATTAACATTTAGTCTATATATTTCCTTTTACTTCCATTTTAAAGCAGACTTTAAATGTGTAGAAACTTTTGTAATTATCTTGAAGCTATATGAAACTTTCATTTTATTTGGTGTCTTGAGGAAACCATTATGAATGACACAATTTTATGTATCACAGTGTTAATTAAATAAAAATGATGGTTGAACCTGAACTTTGAAAGACATTCAACAAAGTGTCACAGCAAATTTAATTAGCAACCATGAGTCGGGTAATTGGATTTGCCCCCTAAATTGTAACACTAGAATGAACTTTAGAGTCTTTGATCCTATGCAATTATTTTACAGATGGGGAAACTGAACCGTAGAAGGCTTGTGAATTTTTCAAAGCTCAAGCAAGGATGGGATCAGAGTGAGAGTGCATGTCTCACTCCTTGCCCATGTTCTTAACTTTGAACTTGTGGTAGGTGAAGAGTTGTAGGAAAAACATGAAGGCCACTCAGTGGAATTTCCTGCCCCAGCTGTGGGTACACCCAATATTTGTAGATGTTGCTACTTGTCTAGGGTAGAGTTAGACCTTCGCAAACACAGGTTCAATTTAACTTACGGTGTCTTTTCCTCTTATTGTAGGTTGTGCCTCTGGGTAATACAAGCTATCTTCCTTGTCTTTCCATGTTGGCCTCGATTTATAATCAATGTCAATACAATCTGATCAGGGAGAGTGTTAATAAGCCTTTAGAAGTCATGAAAATGACATAATAACTTTTCTTCATGGGTGAGATATCCTGAGATTGCTATTTGAGAAAATAATGATACTTGTCATATATTTCCTCTCAATAAATCTGGCTTTAATACCCAAGTCCCTGTTTTCTTCACTTCTGTTTATTTTCAGTCACTCAAACTGACGCTTGCTGTCAATATCTCCTCACTGTAAGTGTAAGCAGAAGTATTTAAAGAAAGCGGTATTGTTTTATTTCGGGGTTAGCAATTTTCCAGGGCCCACTGGCAGAAGTGCTTAGCTCTAAAGAATCACATGTGTTTGCTTTGTTCTAAATATAGGCTAAACAGAATGCAGTAGAGCCTGCAGGGTTCAGACTGAAGCATTTAGGATATTTAAAAAAAAAAAAAATCCAGGGAGGTAATATCTCCTGCCCACAACTAAACAAATAAGCAGGTTTCCGCTAAATGCAGGAAACAAACTGATGGATATCAGGTTTTCTTCTTAAATCTTTTGGTGGTTTTTAAAAACTTTTTTTCCCCTCTAAGACTAAAACTGAAGTCAGCCTCCAATGGTACAGTAACTCATTACTATAGTGGCAAATGGCAACCAGTGTGTGGTCTTGCTGGACCATGGGGTAGGGGTGCAGTGTAATGGATGTGACCGCTTTGAAAAAGCACATCATTAGATTTTTCCCCCTCTGAACTTTGCCCTTTAGAATAGTCTGTGCATGGATTTGGCCTAATGCCAAAGAGCTTCTAATGGGAGTCTTTTTGCCTTTGGATTATGTTGCAGTGAGACGGGGAGGTGCGTGTGTCACATGTGGTATCAATATTATTAAGTTCTGTTTTACATTGTTTTCCAAACTGGAAACTATAGATCCTTGTTGTCCATGGACATATTTTCAGAGATATGCAAGTTATCTACTATCTATTTTTTAATTTTGAGGATGATGTAAGAGAAATTAACATGAACATGTTAAAAAACCTTACAGGAGGTCACCTTTTGTACTAGTTTGCTACCGCTGCTATAACAAGGTGCCACAAACTGGATGGCTTTAACTGCAAATTTATTGTCTCATGGCTGTGGAAGGTAGAAGGGCAAGATCAAGGGGCTGGCAGGGGTGGTGTCTCCTTAGGACCGTGACCGAGAATCTGTTTCATGCCTCCTGCTTAGCTTCTAGTGGTTTGCTGACAATCTTTGGCATTTCTTGCTTGTAGATGCCAAAGATCTCTGTGATCATCTTCACATGGCATTTTCCTTGTGTGCCTGTCTCTGTGCCCAAATTTCTCTTTTTTATAGAGACATCAGTCATATGGAATTAGAGGTCATCCTAATGATCTCATCTTAACTTGATCATTTGCAAAGACCGGCTTCTAAATAAGGTCACATTCATGGTTACTGGGGGTTAGGACTATATCTTTTTTTTTTGGGGGGAGGGGGAGACAGAATTCAACCCATAACATCTTCTGAATAACTATTGACAGTTTGAGCTTATAATTTGGAAAAAGGCAAGTAGTACTATTATAATTGTCCCATCCTCAAGAGAAAATAAATGCAGAGGATTTAATTTGTATATAATAGATTGGTGCCAAGAGACAGGCAGACAATATTGTGTTAAGACACCCTACTGGAAAGTTTTCCCAAAAGTTGAAATAAAGAACAGTGATGGGATATGGTAGAACAGACATAATGAATCCTCAGCGATCTGCATCATGAAAATCATACTTGTAAAATCCATTGAAGTAGCAATTTATAGGCATTTCTGCTTAGAATAGGACTTAAGATTCAATTTTGAATCTATGTTACTAAAGTTATGCTAATTTTGGCATAACTTTATAAAAGCAAAGAGCTTATGTTTTTCTTAAAGGAAAAGTTAGATAAAGAGAAAATATTCAACTTCACAATTTTGATGAGCACAGTGACAATAATAATCAGTGCCATTCTTTATGTCAGGTGTTACAGAAAAAGTTAACCCTTCCCATCATCTACTCAAGTTATTATAACCCCCATTTGATAAATGAAATATCTAATGGAATTGGTATTTTACTCATTCCTATCTAAGCTCAAATGTCATGTTTTTTCCACTACATTTTTATATTTTTCTCATTTTACTTGAAGCTCATGTAAGTAAGATGAACATTTCTCAGGGTGCATATCCTAAATTCTGGCTTTCTATGCCAGGAGTTTTTTCTCTTTCAATACATATTTCTCTCCTACACATATAAAATCAAAGGACACTGAATCATATAAGGTGACATCTAGGTCCATGTACCTGGTTCATAGAGCTGATGTCTGGCTCCTGGGCCAAGTAGGCCTGCAGGCCTAGGCCTTACTGAGATGCTCCAGGGAACAATGGCTCAACCTAATGAGGTTACATTAAGAATTTATGAAATTAACAACAAAAACCCCCAGCAATGCTAATATTGGTACCACCCACTAGAAAAAAGAGATCGGGGCAGCCTCTAGTGTCTACCCCTGAAATTATTAGCTGAAAGTTTGTTTTCAGATTTTTTGAAAAAAATATATCTTTATTGATTTCAGAGAGAGGAAGGGAGAGGGAGAGATAGAAACATCAATGATGAGAGTCATTGATCAGCTGCCTCCTGCACGCCCCCGCTGGGGATTGAACCTGCAACCCAGGCATGTGACCTGACCGGAAATCTAACCTCGATCTCCTGGATCACAGGTCAGTGCTCAACCGCTGAGCCACGCCAGCTGGACTGTTTTCAGAGCTTTAATGAAAAGTTGTATTTCCTCCCAAAGTTTTCAAGGTTCATTCTGACAGCATTGTTCCTTGGACACATGGGTGAGATTTTATAATTAAGCAAGATCTTGAGATTTATTTAGCTAGAATTGTCTCCTGGGAGACTTAGGAAGATGGCATCTGACAGAAAACCTGGTCATTTTTAAAGAAGCTAATTTTTTTGAGGATTAGACACTTACTATTGTTTATTGAACCATCACTTCCCTCTACCCTCTTTCCAAACTTGTGCCATAAAATATTCCAAACTTTAAGGGAGGCTCAATGTAAAGCAGGAATGAAATTGTAGTTAAGTGGTACAGCCAGCTTGTTTCCATTTGGGGATAGCCCCTGATTGAAAACTGGGCTTTGCAGTGTCATTTCAAAGATTTTGTTTCATTTTTTGCTTTGATGAGTAAGTGCAAAGATCAGAAATTGCATATGCAGTACAGTATTTCAATTGCACCACCTGGCAAGTACACCAAAGCTGTTTCACATTTTTGCTGGTGGTGTCTAGGAACAAGCATCTTAAAGGAAATAATTTATCGTAACGAAATAATTGTCTTATCCTATCAGTGTTCCCAGGATAGGAAATTTAGGAAGAAGGATTGATCATGTTAAAAATGTACTTGCCTCAAATGAAAGTATCATGCAGTATATTAAAAAAAAAAAAGGAATGCTGAGTCATAATTCTTTCTCCCCCCCCCCCCCCGCGCTTCCTCTCCACCCCTCCCCATTTACTCTTTTCTAGTGCACTTGCTATTTATTTTAGGATCGAATACAAAGTACTTATGTTATTATAATTTGGTATTATCTTTGCTATTTTTCTGATAAGCTATCCTGTTTAATTTGATGTTTTTAAAGCCAGGGAAGCAAATATTTCTTGGTTGTGTCTTCAAAAAGTTCCTCTTGCTGGCTGTGTGTGAGATCAAATGCATATTTGACACACATGGTAGTAAATGCATTTCAACCCTTTAAAACCCCATGATGTGAGACTTTGATACCTGAACAATGAAAGCAATTTGACTGAAGCTCTAACGTCCCAGCATGGCTGATAAATCTCTACATATTAAAGAGTTTAGCTCAAGATGATGCAAGTCGTCATTATTCTACGTATACTAAGACCAAATATGAATTTTGCTGATATAAGAGTGAAGGTTGCTGGGACCCTGGGAAAATCTTGTGATGCTGCATATGTGTGAGTGTGTGAGTGTGTGAGTGTAGGGGTGTGTGTGCTGTGATAAAGAGGAAGGGATGCTAGAAATTCTATGTGTAGTGATTAATGATCCTAATCAGAGTGTAGGCTCCCATCACCTTCCCGGTACCCATCCTGTCCCACCAAGGAACAGACCGAGTTCAACTGTTGACTAAGGATGGATATTCTGCTGTATCCAGCAAGGTGTGAAGGTTTGGGCTTGCACAGGAGAGGCTCCCTTTGACTCCCTTCTCTGCTGTGACTGGGGAGATAAGATTTGCAAGGGGTGCTTACCTGGCTTGGGAATATCTACAGTTCTCTGAGTGTTGAACACATTTTCTTAGGTTTTCTTCTTCTTGTCACTGGGTGGTTTGATCTTCCCTATCTGGTCTTGAGTTATCTTCAGTATGGAGTGAATGGGGTACTGTCCCTGAGTCTCTGACAAGGGCTTTTACATTCTGCGGGTGAAGAAAATTGAATTATCAATGGAAGCAGCCGGTTGGGTTCAGAAACCAAGTGAAGGGGAGCCCTCAGCTGAGACCAGGGAAATGTGAAGACTAGACACCCTACAGGCACCTAGGATCATGTTCAGGTAGGAGTAGAGGAGAAAGAGGAGACAGAAAACCCCAAGCCTAAGTGAATACTTACCCCAAAGGGACCGATTTTAAACTGGAAGTTACTAAGCTTCCTTACCTTGGCATAATCAAGAATTTTCCACCTTGACTGCTTTCCTGGGGCTGCAATAACAAACTACCACAAACTGGGTGGCTTAAAACAAAATTTTATTCTCTCACAGTTCTGGGGGCTAAAATTTTGAAATCAAGGTGTGAGCAGGGTCAAGCTCAATCAGAAGGCTATAGGTGAGGATCCTTTCTTGCAGCTTCCTAGTTCCTGGTGGTTACCAGCAATGCTTGGCATTCCTTAGCCTGGTGGTTACCAGCAGTGGTTGGCATTCCTTAGCTGTAGATGCATCTCTCCAATCTCTGCCGCTACAGTCATGAGGCATTTTTTCTGTGTGTCTGTGTCTATTTTCTCTTCTTATAAGAACACCGGCCATTGAACTGGGACCCACCCTAATCTAGAATGAACTCAAATTAATTTGATTATATCTGCAAATACCCTATTTTCAAATATGGTCACATTATGAGGTTCAATGGGGACACGAATTTTGGACCCAGTACAACTAGCAGTGAGGGATCTCTTTGGAGCTTCTCTTATAAGGCACTAATCCCATTTACGAGGGCTCCATCTTCATGGTTTAAGCACCTCCCAAGGGTCCTACCTCCTAATACCATCATCTTTGGGGATTAGGATTTCAAGATTTGAATTTTGGTAGGGGGCACAGTAAGACGATAGCAATTTCCAATACAGTTTCCCCCATCTTTACTCACAAAAGAGAAGTTCAAAGTTTGATGAAATCTTCAATCTGAATCCCTCTATAATATTCTCATCTAATGGCTAGATGCCTCTGTCCTGACTCCCTGCAGGAACGAGGAGTTTCCTATACGTAACTCAGTTTGGGGACAATTTAATAGTTGCACAAGTTTTTATTTTGAATCTAGATCTGTCTTATCACGTCTGCTGCAATTATTTATAGTTGTCTCCTGTGAAGCCAGTTGAAACAAGTCTAATCTTTCACTCCCATGGCAACCCTGTATTTAAAGATAGTTTTATCCCAAGGCCTCTTTTCATTGGACTAAAATCTCAAAGCTCCCACACTTACTATTATGGTGACTGTACTATGAACATGCTTCTGTTTCTTTAAAAAAAAACCGCAGACTTCATACTCAATGTATAAGCAGCATAGAATGGGATAGGACTTAAGAGGATATGGCAATCTCCTCTGTTTTAGACATACTCCTTTTAAGGTAATCCAAGATTCAAATACATTGGCAGCCACATCTTGCTTGACTCCTAATGAGTTTATAGTAATCTATGATGTCTAAGTTTTCTTCACACATTCTACTATTAACACATGTATCTTACACTTTTTTTTTGGATTAGTTGCAGGACTAAATATTGTTCATGTGAAATTTTATCTTCTTATATTTGACCCAACATTCTAGTTCATTGGTGGCATTTTTTTTCTTGTAACCAATCTATTTTACTACTAGTATTAGTTGGAATTGTGAAATCATACGTCCCACTGCCAATCAGTTGGTAAGCATTTACCGGTTTGGTAACCATGCCACTATGTTGCTATCATACATAGTGTCCTTGTGATATGTTTGGTTTTATTGTCTCCATTTGAAACCAATCTAAATTTCCCAACAATCTTTAAAAAATATGTATAAGAAAAACATACATACTATCCTAAGGATATGCTTTAAATTCCATGGGAAGTGTTCAAACAGTATGTGACCTACAAGCCCAGAAGCGGGTGGTTGTTGAAATCTCAGAAGTGGTGGAATTTGAGCCAGGCAGGCCTGGAAGGTTGCCTAGAGCTGGGTGAGATAGAGAGATGGAGAACATGCATTTGAGAGGGTTATGAAGTCTGGGTTGATGAGGTAGGAACTGCAGCGTCACTTTAGGTGATGATATATAGATGAACTTCCAGGAGCAAAGCTTGTGCATAGGAGAGTGTTGATGAAATCAGAAATGTGGGTTGGTGTACCTTGTGTGATGCTAATATTAGTCAGTGTTCTTAATAGGAAGACCTGTTCTCTGGCCAAAGTAATTTGCCCATGCTTATAAATGAAGGGGCTAAAGGTTCCTGTGTACTAGCTTTCTCCAGATTTGTCTCCATCAGTTTCTGTTACACTCCACCACAAAGATGAAGTTTGCAAGCAGTTGTACTTCTAGAATACTGTTTAGAAAATATCTGGTTTTCTATTTTGTAATAAGATGGCCTTGGATTTCTTCTGGGAGGCTTGCTCATGTCTTATTGCATATGGTTTCTCTAGTGTTCCTTTTTAAACATGGCCCACCTGTTTATTGGCCTTTCTGGCCTTTCTTTGGGAACATTTTGAAGTGCATATGTTTTAATAGCCTTTAAACATATATCTAAGCATATGGTTTATTTTGAGGCAGTGAGCTGCCATTCACTTTTCTTGTCTTGTCTTTTGTGGCCTGTGTGGCAAAAACATCTGTTCTGACAATGGGAGAAACCATAAAGTAGTAACTGCTCATTAAATTACTAGCACAATAGTGTAATGCTCTCGGCCTGCATCTCCACGGATGATGGCTGCCTGCAGTGATCCTTCAGCTTTTCTGGGCATTGGCTTTTCCTCCTTCCTAGTAGAGTCTCAGTGAAAAGCAATTGCTCTTGGCCTCATATTTTACTAATGATCTATTTAATAAGGGAGCGGGAGGATAACAGAGGGCATCGATGATCACAAATATCTACATTAGGCAGAGGACTGAAAGGAAAACTGATCACAGCTGCCCTTGACAGCTAATGTTATTAAAACATTCAATGTGGGACTTCTATTTTAAATATAAACACTTGAAAGAAATGGTCAGGATTAGCAGAAGCTTAAATTGAAACTATGTTGGTTTGTAGGTAATAGAATGCTAGGGACAAACACTGCCTTTAATATAGAAGCATTCTTTACCCCCAAATTATCCATCTGGCCCTGTTTGTGCCACTGGAATTTGATCAGGTTTGGCTTTTTCAGGAAACCAGGAAGTAAGAAGAACCCATTCAACCTCCCGTTAAGTGGTACATTCTTTGTCCAAGCCTTTGAGTAACTCAGCTTATTAAAATGTTCTGAAGTTCAGGTCTGTTAACTCAGGGCTACACCATCCCTATACCTGTCTTTTGGCCTGTGCTACAGTCTAACATCTGATTGGCCCAAACCTGGGAATGATAGAGTCAGTATACAATGGGAGACCTTAAGAACCCAACACGGTGGGTATTAATTCATTGTTTGACTCACAGGTTGTTACATGAAGCTCAGAATTGTCTCTCAGTCTGTATTTGTTGTGTAACTTACCTGCTGAAACAGAGTTGCTGATTCTAATTCTCTTCATGTACCCAGAAACCTCTATGCCACTCACCAATAAAAATGTCATGTGCCCTTTTAGGAGACCTTACATTGACTTATAGCTCTCTGTTCTCTGCTCCACATGGATCTTTGTTAGTAAACTCGGCAAAAAAATATGCATTTCCCTAGGATACTTCCAGGAAGTAGGACTTGAGTATTAATAAGAAAGAACCCATTCTGCATCACCACCATCAGGGATTCCAGAGAGCTATGAGGGGCAATAGATACTCAAGAAACCAAAATCTACTAAAGGGTTCCTAGGAGGGAGCAGCTTCTGAAATAAGTCAAATTTCTTGGTTAATGTTAATTTTGCCAGAAAAAAAATTGTGATCATTCTACAAAACTGTTACTTCTCAGATGTTTCTTTTGTATGATGCTCAGTTCCAGGACAGTGTCTTATTTGTTTTTCCTCCTAAGATTATAGCCACTGGCAACACTATTCATCAAGTGCCTTGTGTCCATCATCAATGTCTATTCCATCAATAAACACTTGATGAGATAAATGAAATCGAGTCGAGTCCTTATTACCTATTATCTGTAGGCTATTTCAATACCCTTCTAACATGCTTTCCCCCTGCAATAGCATACAAAATTCTGCCAAATTATAGAATAATTTCAAAGCTCCTTAGTCTCATAGCATTTAAGTCTATCCAAAATACCAGCTCAGTCTATTCTCCAACTTGTCTCCTGTGAAGTTCCCAATAAAATAGCGTTTTCCAGCCAAAGGGTCCCACCTTTCTGAGCATGAGTTGTCTGGCAGCCGTATCTTCCTATTCTGCTCCACCCAGAGTCTGCCCAGGGAAATCATCTTGTTCCTTCAAGAGCTATCTGGAGCCCAACATTCTCCATGGAACCTCTTCTGGTATATCCAGTTAGAGCAGAGGAAGAACTTCCTTGCCAGGTGTGTGACCAGGCTGCTAACAGAAGCCCTAGGTGAGGAAATCTTGCATCAAGCCAATCCCTTTTTCTCATCTTTTAGTACCTTCTTAGACTCAAACCTTTGGGTTGGAAGGTGACCTTCTCTCACCTTGGATATTTCTCTGAATCCACTTTAATGCTCTCAGATTATAAACTGAGCCTGCCTGTGATTGGTTTCCTGCTGACCTGTGTGCCCTGGACTTTTTCTCTCTCTACGTTCTTTTGTAAAGGCAGTCATGACATTATTCTGCCTAACCTTCCCCACGTCGCACATAATCAAAGAGGTTAAAGTATCTCCCTTCCCTGTTCACTGAACACTTGTCCCTGTGGCAGGAACTGGCACTGGGAGGTGAAGATGAAACCAAGCCCTGAGTGGCAAGACAGACTCCTCTTGCCGACCCTGACAATGAACGCTCCCTCTGCTTCAGATTGGTGGGGGCCCTTGTTCAGCTGACATTTGACAACAGTGGGTCTCAAAGTGTGGTCCCCAGAATACTGAATAAAGAAGTAAACATGAGAAATACAATGTCAGTTAGGAGAATAAAGCCTAAAAGGTCTTCAAAGAAAAGAAGTTTGACTCAGGAATTTTATACCCATTTTGCATATTTAAAAACTGGAAAACATGGTTCTGGTTATTCAAGGACTTGTAATTCCCTTTATTATTATTAAGAAGAAGCCTGGCCATCGAAAAGTCTAGAATATACCTCTCCATGCTATACAGGGTTGCAGGTGCCATCAGTTGCCACAAAAAATACCTAGTTCTTTCTTCCTTAGTTTTGGGTTGCCTGGATGTGAAAATAAGGAAAGGTAGAAGTACATGCCCTGTCGCTAATTTTCAGAGTTCAACACCTCATGTCAAAAAGGTTAGGTGCCTCTAAGTGAGAATGAGGCAATACTGTAGTGGCAGGTCCCGTAGAACGTGAATGAGAATTATCAGGTTTATGATTACCTGATTGTCGATGTTTTATTTCCCAATTTTGGTGGTGATAGTCTTTTTTACAGAACTCCTTCAAAAGTGTTGGTAATTCTAGTAATTCATGGAGGCTAGAGAAGTCTTCCAGGAAACTAAATGCCCAAACATTTGGTTCCTAACATACCAGATTTCCCATTTAAAGTTGGGAATGGCGTAACCACCAGGCTCCTCGATCCCCTTTTGTCTCAAGAACACCCTCACTTGGCCCTCATTTCTGTGCATGTGCTTTTTCCCCAAGGAGTTAGACTGCGCCTGGGTGTTTGTTATTTTGGGAGGCATCTGATTCGTATACACGCAGAAGACAGGAGCAAACATGGGCTACTCTACTCTACGGAACTTAAGAAATGATGGCCCAGGAGGGTCAGTGTGAGCTAAATTTAGTATTTCAAAAATGGCAAAGATCCACTCAAGGAAACCAGGCTCAGTCAACACGTCCGAGAGGCATGAGAAAATCTGGAATTAGGAGGTGAAACTCGGAGCCAAGTGGAATCCAAAAAGCCAGGAACAAAGCTGGCAGTAAAAGGAAGGGCCCGAGTGGTGCTGCAAATAGAGTTGGTGCCTCTACTGACGAGCAGCCACGTGGAATCATGACCTTTACTAAAGTCATAAGGGTGCATGGGTCAGAGGAGGCTTCCAGGAAAGTGATCTTGGTGGGATATAATTATTCTGATGGAAATGGCAGAAAGCTATTGCAAAAATCTAGGCTAGCAACGGTGGTGTCTTGGACTGGAGAGCGGAGGGCCTGGGTGGGGAGCAGTTTGACGTCAGCTGTAGTCTGAGATGACAGGATTTACTGATGTACGTGAGAGGGGGGAGTAATGGGGTCTCCACTGGCTGAGACAGGAGAGACTCAGGATATTTGAAGTATGGGATAGAAATTAGGAGTTTGGTTTTGGATATAAGTTTAAAATGTCTGAAAAACATCCAAGGGGAGATATTTCTTTCAGCAGGAGGCACAACAAACAACAGCTGAGGTAGCTGTTACTTTTCATCATTTCGGCATTTGACACAAATCCCTGGAAGTTGGAACTTGCTAACATCTGTCTCAGATGACAGAGTCCTTGCCCACCGAAAGCCGCGCACACTTAGGTTTCCCTTTCCACATGAACACTGCAGTGTGCGTTCTGCTTGTCCCTCTCCCCTCTGTTGGCTTTACTTGTCACCCTGTGATATCTGAACTGAAGCAAAGGACTGGTTTAGGAGGCTCAGAGAGCTTCTCTCTCCACTACCAACTTTCTGAGCCCATTCACTTACTAATCGTGTTTATTAAGCACCCACTCTGGGGAATCTAAATCAAGCCTCCATCGCCCACAGTGGTGACTTCAATAGTTATTGGTGTTATTGGTGTGACCTCCTTCCCTGTTTCACTCTCTTTACTTCCCCACTCCCAATTCCGGGGAATCTTTACCTCGGGCTCTGCTTTTGGGAAGACATACACTATGCTGTTCAAGTAACAGCCAGCAATGAATTAGGATAAACTGTCGGAGCCATAATGGACTTCCTCTTCACCTGGACATGCCCAGACGTGGAGCATGCTGTGTGGAGGCCCCTACTCAGGTCGGCAGGAAGAAGAGGAAGGAGGGTGGCTGTGGACAGGGGGGGACGGCACTGGGTATTATCAGGCAGGATCCCATTCGGGTCCTCTGTCAGCCTCACACTTTATGTTCTGATTTCAGAATGGGAGGGTGCACTGGGGTGGCTGTGGCCTTGGACCTTGGCAGTCGTCGGACTGGGGCCCCAGGGTTCTTTTCCAGAAGCTCACATCAGGCTCCAGTCTTAAGCTCTTCTGGGAGGCTCTGTGTTTGCTGATTGCTGTTCTGGCCTGGGCGGTTCCACTCCTGCAGAGGTTTCTGGCCCAAACCCTTTGCTTGCACCTGGCTGGGCCCCGGGGCGAGGTGCTACTGCACTGTGACTCAGGGTGGGAGGCAGTGAGGCGTCAAGGAGTATTGATTGGGGTTGGTTAATAGGTGGTGTGAGCCAGACTCTTTAAGGAGGAGTCTTGGACAAGGGGCCTCTGGGCCCGGGGTATCCAGGTGTTTCTCATTCTAGGACTCCCCTGCCAACCGCTTAGATCTCCCGAGATCCTGAGAGTCTGAGCTTCTGCGGGGAAGAGTGGTTGCAGCAACAGTGTCCTGGGCCTTAAAATCACTGTATTTTGGGCCTCCTCTGACACTCAAGACATCCCAGCCCATCGTCTCTGTGCCCCTACATCAGGACTGGTGATTATTCCCCCCCCCACGCTAAGCCAGGTAGCGCAGCCGGGGCTCCTGTTTGCCTTTCTGGGAAGCCCCGCACTCCAGGCGCCCTCTTCCCCACCACACCAGGCCTTGGCCCCAGCTGGGCTTGGCAGTCTCCCACGGTGTTCAAAGAGGGGAACCCTTCCTGATGGAGGGGCCGGGGTGAAGGGCCAGCTCTCCCATGGCCAGGTGCTGGCACTTGGGCTGGATCAAGAGAGAGAACAATGTGCTGAGGAGGAAGACTCCAGGAACAGGCAGTGATGGTCTCCTGGGACAAAATCGAGACACCGCACAGCTGCTGGGAGAAATGCCTGGTCAGGAGAATGTGGGTGAGTGCCTGGGTCTTTTTGTGAATGTGTGTGTGTTCATGTGTTTGTTTGCTTGTTTGTTTTCTAAATCCCACCCTGTGAAGGGCAGTATGTGACTAAGCCCTAGCTCTTTCTGGATAGCAGTGTTCAGGATGGGTAGCCCAAGTGCTTAGGGCCAGCCCAGCCTGTGTGCTCATTAGTGTATCTTGGGTTCTGGGATTAAGGGCCGGATTTTCTCTTGGACCCAGGCTGTGCGGAGAAGGACATGTGTTTGAATGGAAAGGCACCCAGGCCGAGTTGTAAGAATGTCTACTGTGCCATAGCTCCATTGTCTGGGGGCAGGGGCCTCAGCCTTTGTTTGGACCGTGGGTGTGCGCCGGTGAAATGTAGGTGCCCTGGGGCTGTGGAGACTGAGTTTCCCTGAGCTTTTGTCTTGGGCGTTGGGCGGATTTCCACCTATGCCCTGTGTGTCCCCAGACCATCCAAGGCATGAGGCAGGTGGAGCTATTCTGGAATCTTTATTTTCTTCCTTCCTTTCCCTGCCTCACTTCTCTACCTCCTAGCACTGTTTCCTGAAATCACCTCCCAACTAATCTACTTGCATTTTTAAATCCTTTTATCAGATCCCCTTGCTTTTGGGAAATCCAGTCTCAGACAGGCCTCAACAAATGAATGAACAAGTGCCCAAATATTTATACTCAAGTAGTACTTACTGTCTGGAAGTCCCCAGGAGTTGACCGCCTTGATTTATAGTGTCATAGTGTCTCTCCCCACATTACACATCCCATCAGTATGCTTTTTATTCTATTTTATCCCTCCCAGGGAAAACATACAATAACATCTGTTGCATATGTTGTTTAAATGATGATCACAGTAAGAATCACTCCATGCTTGGCAATTAGAGCGTTTGAGTAAGTTGTTAGAGGATGTTTTTGACAAAGTCTTAAGCTCTGCTGATCAGGAGCTCTGATGGAGAATGTCTCTGGGTGAAGTTCCACCATCAAAGGGAAATCGAATTCATCATTAGAGTTGGAAAATTTCAGAACCTTCCATAAACAAAGAGCAAGGTCCTAAGCAAAGGGAAGCCGGGAAGTGATATGAGGAGAAGGAATTTGTTTACCATCGTTTCAACCACACAGGAATTTATTTTTATCAAAGTGAAACCATGAGTAAGTCAACATGCTGGGCAAAGCCCCCGGAGTGTGAGGAGCTGGATTCCTAATCAGGACACTATGAACCAGAGGAATGAGTACATTTTGATCCTTGTAGAAGTTGTTTAATGTTTCTCAGAAGAGTCTGGGTTTCCCTTCTCTCTTTTTTTTTGAAATTCAAAATATTTTTTTTGGGGGGTGGTGGAATGTAGCATATCAAATGAAGTTTCAAAAAACTCAGATTTAAACTTCGGCACCAATCTCTGTTAGGTCACCCAGAGTATTAGCATGATCAACACCTGGAGCATAAATTCGCCCCCATCATTTTGTTTCCTCTTGGTAACCTTGTCCTACAGAGAGAGCAGTGGGCTTTTGAGCCAGCCTCTTAATTTCCTTCATGTTTAGAGAGGGGACCAAAAACCTAACACCTACAGTGGCCAGTGGTCCAGAGGGACTGTGGGCAACAAGAATGTGTATGTTCTCTCTATCTTGTGGGAGTACGGGAGCAGTGAAGTAGGGTTTCTGATTTTTTATGAGATACCAGGAATCTGGGTTTTCATGTGAAATTTCCCCATAATGTGGCTCTCCAATTGCAATATTTAAAAATCACTGTGTGAGGGGGCAAAAAAACCTTCCATCTAGAGCTTGATTTCATACTTTGGTCACTAGTTTCAGACTTTTCTTATAGAGACTCAAGGCTACTTTGATGTCATAATAAGAGAAAGGATTCCTCTGTAATGGGAGCACCATCAGAGATCCTCTGCCAACCCCATGAGTCATAGCCTTGCTATGAAAGGGTGGTCTCTAGCCCGCTGTATCTGCTCTGCCTTGGAGCTCTTAGAGACAGATTCCCAGGCCCCACCCTGACCTGCTGAATTGGAACCTGCTTTATAAAAATCCCCAGGTGGTTTATATGCATGTTAAAGTTTGAGAAGCATTACTTGAGTTTTCCTCTTGAGGAAAAAAAAAAAAAAAAAAAAAATCAGACTCTACACATAGCATCTGTGATTTAAATCTATTTATATGGAGAGGAAAGAAAATATTCCAAAAATCATCGACACCCACAATAGGTAAGAGCTGCAAAAATTTTAAAAGTGGCCTAAAATACTATTCTGTGTTTCGGTACACACAGGCAATTAGTTGAGGAATGCAGTTAATTAAGGCATATCATTTCACTATTTTCAGCCAAAGTTGTGTATGTCTGGTAATGATAGATTTTTTTATTAGGTTAAGTAAATAAAGTATAATAAGAATCTATTATATGCATACTGCTGTTCTGAGCACTGTACCCAGGATTGGATAAGGTACAGTTTCTACCCTCAAAGCACTTGGAGTCTTAATGACAAAATATGACAAAGGCAGTCAACAGAGGCATAAATAGAGTAGAAATTCAGTATAAGAGGAAGAATTGGCTGAATGCCCAATAACTCATCTGTGTCATCATTCAACACAATATTGTACTTACATTTAAAATTTGTGTTTATTTGCTTAACATCTGTCTACACTTCTGCATTGAAAGCCCCATGCTTGCAGGAACTAATATTTATTGAATGATATGCCCATTGCTTACTTCCACATTTACATAAGCTCTGTTCCCAGGGAAGGAGAGTGTGAAAGAAATATTATAGGAAACAGCATGCTTGAGTCATTTCCTGTAACTTTGAGACTTTCTTTCTCTAGAGAGAATATACACAAGTAAAACTGAATGTTTTAAACAACTGTATTGAGATTTAGCACACATATCATCCAATTCACTCATTTAAAGGATATAATTCAATGACTTTTAGCATATTTAGAGTTGAGCATCTGTCACTACAATCAATTTTAAAATCCTTCATTACCCCCCACCAAAAAAAAACCACTGTGCACCAATTAGCTTTCACACATTGCCCCAACCCCCAACTCTCTCATCTCCTAATCCCAGCCTTCGACAACCACTAATCTACTTCCTGACTGTAGATGTGTCTATCCTGGACAATTAATATAAATAGAGTCATACAATATGTGGTCCTTTGTGATTTTTTAAAAAAATTTAGCACAATGTGTTAAAACCTCAGTAAAATTTATTTTCATTCTACATGTCCTTAGAATAGAAAAAAGAAACATAGGCAAAGGAAGATGTCAGAATATTATAGATGTGTAATATAAGTATAAATGACCTCCATAGTTTGAGTTGCATCAAGCTTTTGTTTATAAACTTGGAAACACACCCATTTGTTTTGAACAAAGTTTTGGGGCTTATGTGAGAACTAGCTGGTTTTAGGAAAAATTGTGAAATGAATGAGTTTACTTTCCATGCCTTTTCTTTTTACTTTTTGTACCTTTCTCTTTCTCGTAGATGTCCAGTATTCTCATGGTACATCTTTATTCACCATAAAGTATTACATTCTAATAATGAATGTCATAATTTTTTAACCTTGTCAAATAACATTTTCATTTCCATGGAGGCCTTCAATTTTCCCATCAAAGGAGAAACCAATGGTGGATATTTCAGGAAGACAGGGAAAGGAGCAACTATTTTTGGTTAAGGTCAATTTTATAGACATTTGTTGAGAGCTTACCATATGCTTGGTGTTGGGCAAGCGCTCAAGTCTTGATTTCACCTTGTCAGATGTCTGTCTCTATGACTGCTCTTGACCACGAACCTAATACGTTTTCTTACTCTGAAGTTGATAGAGTACTTCATTGTTCTTTGATGTTGTGGTTTAACATTCCCCTCCTCTAACATCTGAATGTCCGATGCATCCATTTTAGATTGTAGCACTTGCATGGCTGACAGAGTGTTCAGCAGCTTCACTTTGTCCCACATATATTTGGAAGTCAGGGTGTTTTTGAGCATGGTGATAACGGTCCTAACTCAGCATGCCACCCACCAGGTCTGATTTATGAAGGCCAACTCACTGGGCTGTAACATCCCGCTAGATTTACTGCAACTTTTACTCCTCTCAGCTCATCTTATCTATGTCACTGCCTGGAAAATGCCGTGTCTTGCATGTTTTTCAAGTGTGTCCTGATGAAAAATGTTTGAGTTCCACTGCACTGGAGACTTTTTGCTATGACTCAGCATTGTTTTAGCTGGTAAATGGAGTATCCAAAGAACCTTATGGATTTGAGTGATTCCTTTTATAGGAGACATAAAAGCAATGTGAGCATATCCAGGCAGTAAATCCTAATGTTTTATTTAACTCATCTCCAGACCCACATAATTTCCTATTATTTTAGCCTTTATGCCCTCATAGTCTTTTTTCATACCCATTTCCAATACTCAATGCAGTAAGTCTCCTAACTGGTCCTCTCATGCTTAATATTTTGAATCTTGTCCATCTTGTAAATTGCTTTTGCTTTATTTTTATAAATCCAAATTTAATTCCCTGCGTGAGTGAATGAGAGAATATAAGACAAAGAATGATCTCTTATTAGAGATTCTAAGTTATGATGTAAGCTCCTAAAATAAACCATAGATCTTAAAGTGATTTTTGTAGAACCTATATTCTCTATGTGTTACTTGATGTACAAATGTAACACGTTTTTGTTGAAAATGATAATCCAAGTGCCTGTGAAGAATAGGTGATTATGAAGGATGATTTGTCTTTCTTTTTTTACATTATAAATAATTTGTGGCTGTTGTTAAGTCTTGTAAGAAAGTCAGTGAGCGTATGCCCCATGATTCCACTGTAAATGTGCTCCATTTCCTTCCCGAATGGGCCTGTTGGCTGGACGATAGCTCCTCACCTCACACCACAGGAAGAAGCCTTGTTTCATTCACTATCATGCAGTGATGCAAGGCGTGAGCCTTGAACTTACATAGGAGGTCTCTCCCTCTCCTCTTCCTCCTGTCTCTCCTCTCTTGTGTGTTGTTCCTCTGTAATTCATTATTTCTCATCAAGTTACATACAGACCTCAGTCTTCACCCTGTTCCCCTCACCTTAGTCTCAGAAATGGCACTGAGCTTTCTCTGGAGCAGTGGGCTACCTGCTAAACCCTTTCTTCTCAAATGAAACCTGTGTGTCCAAGGTGAGGACCCGGGAAAGAAGGGAGCAGCCTGAAACTGGACTTAGCTTCAACCATGAGGGCCAGCTCCTGCCACCAGGCACACTTAGCAGACCAGTTCTCTCGGATGTGTAATTAGTTTCTCCGGGCCACACTAAGAGTCATTTAGTTTTTGTCCTCAGAATATGTTTGGATTTGAGCGGATGTGAAAATATGGTAATTATTAATTGAAAAAAACCTTCAGTTTAGTCCAAATGCAGCAAGAGAGATATGAGATTCTAATTATAATTATAAAATCAGATCTTTAATGCTTAGCCTGAACTTCCCTCGAGGAGTATGAGAACTTGTACATACATGAAACACCCTTTACAGCGAAAGGAGGAAAGAGGCTGATCAGTCCAAACAGAACTCTGAAAGCTGCTATCTCTACCCTCCAGCTTCTTTCTTTAGACAATAAAATGTGAGGTATTTTTCTCAAGACATAGGCTTTCTCTATAGTGTGTATCTATTTTATATTTCTTTCGCATTTCCCAATCACCTAATGTATATGTGTGTGTGCATATATATATATATATATATATATTCATACATATATATATGTATGAATAAGAAAATACTGATTGTACTTGATTTCAAGAGGTGAGGAGAACTAGAGGAAGATGAAGAGAGGAGTTAATACAATACATGTTATTTAAACTAAAAGTGTTTACTTGAATTTTTCATAAGAAACAGTAATTAAGGTAAAACTGAAAGAGTTACTTAACCTCAGAAAAATATTTTTAATAATAGATATTAGTTCCTAAAATAATCATCTCATGCAGAAAAAACAAATATGGAAACCATTAAGGGGTTTTTAAAATTTTGAGCTAATATAGCAATTTGAGACTCAATACCTACCCTGAAATATTTAAAATAATTATCATACATTCTCCAATTCCTTTCTTCTTTCTCCTCCAGATTCTTATAAAGTATGTCATTTTTAAGGTCAAGGTTTATAACATCAATGTTCTACTCTTTCACTGTAATTCTTCACCCCACTTTTTATTTATTGTTGGCTGTTGCTATATATCAACTTCCTAGGCTGTTAATTTGGTTTAGAATAATACACGGACCTCACATGGAAGTTTGCAGTGGGAAAATGAATTATTCCCATGTAAATCACTTAAAACAGCACCTGACACTGTTGGCCATTTTTGCTTTCTCTAGTATAGATGAGCGATCTCATGTGTAAGGTGTGGCCAGGTGTTACAATGGAATCATTATCAGAGCAGTCCCACTCTCAAATCTTATTCTCCTTGGGATGAAATCCATTTCTCTCAAGGTTAGCACACTCATAGTTCTCTTTACAGAGTATGCTTGAATTCACTACAGTCCTTTAGAAACTTGGCTAAGGTTCTAGGCCATTATGGATGACCTGAATTTCTTAGTGTACTTGTGCCGATGTTGTTGACATGTAACTATAGTACTGCATCTATTCCATATTTTATGATCATAGCAAAGCCACAGATGAATACCTCTTTTTGATAGAGATGAGAGATTCTGATTCATGTTTTCATTCATCCATTTATTCAACAAGCTCTTATTAAGAATCTATGATGTGAAAGAAACAACGCTTTTAAAAAACTGTATAACATTTGGCTCTCTTCTTCAAGGATGTTAAAAAAGAATAGCCTTGTCAATGACTCACTGGAATTCAAGGCAGAATGGAGTACAGTATCTCTCTGAGGAAGATGGAAACTATGTGTTGTTGAAAATACAAGGGACAATATGAGAGAGGATTGAACCAGGAGTTGGGGAGAACTTTGGGAGCAGACCCAGATGACAGAGGATCATCAGAAAGGCCCAGCAGAATGTCCTGAGGATAGGCAATAGCTGATTTTTATTATGGTTAAACTCAGTGAAGTCTCAGGAAATATAGGGGTATTTCATCAAGTGATCAGGTCACAGAAATGGGTTGACAAGCAGAAGGTCTTCATATGGAGCTCCAAGCAAACGGAGTATCTGCTCACATCAAGGAGATGTAGCAGTACTTCTTTAAGAGATTATACATAGAAATGAGTTTGACTTCAGGTCTTTATGTCATGAGCAAAATGGGAAAATCAAGCATGGATCTCAAGACAGAGGCCCAAGATTATGTCTTGACTTTAGTGACAAAACAGAAGATTAGTTATTAAACTTGAAGCATCAAATTTGATCTGAAATTTAATTCCAAGAGTTTCATGGAGTACTATAAGTTCCCATGAAGGCCCCAGAATCTGGAGTGGGACTAGCCTGCAGCTTGGGACTGGCTTAGTCTCAGCCAGGAGGAGAAAGGAGTGCTGGAGGGGTGGGACCTGGCAGGGTAATTATAATGAGTCTCTTTACTTGTTTCCAGTTCCCTGTCTGTTAGCTCTTATATTCACTGTCTGGCAAGTAGGTTGTACTTTTGGATTAAGTTCTTTTGAATCTTATCTGAATTCTCTTTGCTCAGGTTTCCAAATTGCTCTGGGTGACATCTGCTTGTCACCAGTAAAACCAAAAGGACAGCAGGGTAGATTGCCTTGCACAGGGCAGACAGGTAATTGCAGCTTTAATTTTGTTTTGTTTTTGGAAGGATCCAGGTGTCCAACCTCTTTATCTCACAAAAGAACCTTAATAAATGTGGGAGTGTTGGCAGACAAGATGGCCCAGTGGGCAGTCTGCCCATCAGATGTGTTAGCCTTCTGCTATTGAAATAGTACTTCCCATGGAAGCATCACACATCAGGAATTCTCTGCTGGTCCAAGCAGCTCAGCAGCTTCCAAGCTAGGAGCACAATTAGAGACATGGAGACTTCTAAGCAGCCAAGAGATACATTTCACCTTGGAAATTCAGATCTCAACTGAGAGTGCTCGTGCCATGTGAACATAAATCATTCCCCTGAAAAGCCTTTCTTGTGAAACCAAAGTCTCTGGAACAGGAATCTGTTGGCTAGTTGGTGGGCATGTCTCTGACTTTGAAGAATTGATCACTTTAGAAATTGTGCACATATAGAATATAAGCTGGATTTTCTAGGACCTGGGCTTAATTGTCTTCCCTTTCAAAACGTACCTGCTTTGCTGCACATGTGCATAGAATGGAGTCAGATGTGGGAAAAGCAGGGTGTAATCATAAGTACAATAGGCCAAGGCTCAGGTCCAGGATGAGCAGCAGCCTCAGGAGACTGGGGAGGTCCCACCAACACCTGGAAGTACTAGTGGGCCTAAGAAAATTGACGATCAGTGAGAATGAGAGGCATTTGGCAGAAGGCAAAGCCTGAGGCCTCAGAAAGTGGAGCCCAGAATAAGGAAATGGTATAGGTCTGCTTTCCATGGGGACTGGATGGAGTATGTGGGCAGAACTGTAGTTCCTAGAAACAGTGGGGGATGGTAAAGGTCAGGAAACACCAGTCATTTCTGGAACTCAGATACAGGGCTAGCGAAAGTTTTATTTACTGGAATTGTGGAAAGCAATGGAAGGGGTTGATCACAAAGGAGTAACGCCCAGTGACCAGAACTGATTACAATTAGGGACCCAAGGATCTCAATATAACCATTCTTCCATTCTTTAGGTCCCTGGGAAGTGTCATTTCAGCAGTCTTCCGAGTAACCAGAAAGTGCTGTCTGTAACAGGAATTGTTAAAAAAGACCTCTTGAACTTGGAGGATGCAGCTAGCTCCAGTTATGGATTCTTGCAGAATAGCCTTCGTCCTGGATTCTAGCACGTGTATTTATTTCCAAGACTTTGATAACAAGTTGGCTCAGACCTGCTGTCCTGAGATGTGGCAGAGTTGGGGAAGAAGGGGCTCAGGGAGAGTTACCTTAGAGAAAAACTTTCTTGGATTAGGAAGGTTTTCCCTTTCCCTGGCCTCCTGCCTTCTAGAATAAGCAAGTGAAAGCTCCTTTAATAGAGTGGAAATGGTTGGCTGTGGGCCTGGTCTGGAAGGGACAACAGGATCCAGCCCTGGACATGTCAGAGGACTAACTGAAATGAGATACAACTGATGAAGGAAAAGTTTCTAGAATGTAGGTTTCACTAAGGGCCTTCTAATGTAGCCCTAGTGAGAACAGAAGAGTAAGAATCCAAGAATGAAGGTGACCGACTGGGGCAGCAGCCAGGGCTCTGAAGAGACAGTGTTTGCTGGTTTGGAGGCTATCTGGTCAGGCTTCAGAAAGTACTGGCACAGGATTTCAACACTCAGGGCAGGCAGAGGGAAACCTGAAGAAACTGGGGACAAAGCAAGGCTAGTTTGCCATGTTTCCATGGAAGCAGGTCTCTGAAGACTTTCTTGATTCTAGCAATATCTGCCTGTTGGGAATGTAGTGCATTCTTGCATTTGTTGGGCGTCTTGCTACATTAGTGCGTATGTTTATCAAACATTTATCTGTTCAAGTAAGTAAACTACAGCCTTCTTGGATAGCAAGGACAGGCAGCAGATATGATCTTGTGTACAATTTGTCCTAGAAACTGAAACTAGACTACAGCTGGGCATCTGTTGGGTTCTTCTGGCAAGTTCTTAGGCGTTCCACTTGGCTCCATTCAATTTTATTCACTTCAGTCCATCCCATCCCATCCCATCCCATCCCATCCCATCCCATCCCATCCCATCCCATCCCATCCCATCCCATCCCATCCCATCCCATCCCATCCCATCCCATCCATTTATTTAGTTTCTATCCAGGCTACAGCAGGGCTAACGGAGTGGTCCAAAGGTGAAGAGACACACTGTTGGCTCTGAAGGGGTTGCATAAAGCCTGTTATAGGGGACTAATATGAACTGACCCTTGAAAAAAGGTTCCATTTTATTCTCTCATAGAGAGGCATCATCTGCAAGTGTGTTGAAAGTTTGCAATAAGTGAATTGGTTTAAATTTATTTAAGCTGTGTTTCCCAAAGATATTTGGCCATAGAAAAGTTTTTTGTTTTTTAGCTACTTATTAATAGCCCATTGAATTATTTTAGGCGAACCATAGGATTAACACACTCATGGTGGCTGGGTGGATGATCTATGGATGGCACCAAAATGTAAGTGTCCAGATAGACTGAAAAGGGACAGCACTTTTAGTATAAGCTGGTTTCTCTGGAGTTCTATGGATATTGAAATGCTGGGGTAGGGCTTGACCACTTAAGTAGGCTCTGGCTCCAGGACTGACTCAAGGAATGCCATTAAGGTTTTGGTCAGAAAGCCTTGGAAGGAGAAGATGCACTGTTTTTTTTTTTTTCCTTTTGCTCAGCTTAAAATTTTAAGATTTTAAGACTCACCAATTGGCTAGTATAATGGTTCTCAATTTTTTTAAAAATAAGAGAATATATGTCACAAGACATTCACATGAGAACTCATGTCCATGGTTATACTAAAAAACTTACACGAATCTAACCCAGGAACCAGGCTTCTTTTTCTGGACCAAATTCCCGGTCATTGAATGTTTGAAGACACTGGAGCACAAGATTGGTTTGGCTTTGTAGGCTGGTGGCGCTACAAAGTGGTTACAGGTGTCCCTCGTAGGAATCTGCTATTTTCATGTTCGGTGTATTTCAGAGTCAGTACTGATAGGCCTCTTCTGAAATGACTGGGCACAATATTTCAGATAAATGTGCAGTGATGAAGAAGGTGACAGAGGAAATCAAAGCAGCAGTTGGCATGCAGGTGGCTTGTTGGGAGGACAGCAGATGGGTCCCATGGCAGAGGGAGGCGTGGGTCCTCATGAGAGCAGAGCACTGAAGCTCATTTTGCAGCCAGATGTAGGTAGGGGCTAGCAGAGAATCTGTCCTAATCAGAAAGACCCGGTATCAGGAGATAAGGGACACACTGTGAGGACTGAGTTTCAAGCTTGGGATTCAGTTCTGGGAAGTAACTGGACACACAGCTGAGGTGAGGATCCTGATCCCAGCACTATTGGAATAAAAACAGTGGCAGATGCTTGCAGAACAGGTAAACACCAGGTAACAGACTAACAGACTTATTGCAGCCTTCTTTCTAAAAAAGACTATGGCCAGGGTTTGGCTCAGGGCACGAGTGGAT
Source organism: Miniopterus schreibersii (assembly GCF_964146895.1). Lineage (NCBI taxonomy): Eukaryota > Metazoa > Chordata > Mammalia > Chiroptera > Miniopteridae > Miniopterus > Miniopterus schreibersii. The sequence continues at coordinate 66,472,987 of NC_138110.1, forward strand.
AGGCTCAACCTTGAGAGGGGTTTCATGACCACAGCTGAGAAATCTGCAGTCATCATCATTTATATGAAACTATGTGCCCAGTGGTCACCTTTTTAACTGATTAATATTAGAAATAAATATAAAGACACAATTAGAATTAAGTAAGTGTGCTCAAATTATATTTCTGATTCTATTGATAGTGTCTCATAAATATTCCAGTATTTCCAAGAACCATTTAATAGAAGCACCAGCAAATGTCAAACAGTATCAGTTTTACAGTGTGAAGTGATATTGTTGGCAGTATTTTTCATGTTTCTGAATGCACTACAGCATTATGCCTATTCTATTTCTATTTCACTGGCTTTCCCAAAATTTCAAATATTTAGTAATTCCAAAAAATATTTTAAACTTTCTATTCTATCTTTTCTGACTTTCTTACAAACAAAATACACTCATATTATCATTCTTAGTCTATCTTGTGTTTCTACCTCCCTCCTTTTCTTCCCTCCTTCCTTCCTCTCTAACCTTTTTTTTTCTTCTTAAATGTTTGTTCTTCTGGACAGGGCCTCTAAAAATGTTTTATTTAAGCTATTTGGTGTTTCTGCACTACAAGATCTTTACACTCCAAACAATGATTTCTTTTTCGTTTTTTATTTTAAAAACAGGATTATGTAAGATTTTTCCTGCTCTCCTATGTGGTACATAGAGTGGGTAGCATTACATCAATTTTACAGATATAAAATTTAGGGGATAGAGACAAAGATTTATCTAAAGGAGTGTGAAAAAATACATACCCATGACCCCCCCCCCCAAAAAAAAAAAGAAAAAAAAAGAAAAGAGAAAGAAATAGATGATAGTAACCAGTGCAAGGACATTTGCTTTCCTGTTGTCCTGAGAATCAAATATAAGAACTGCAGCTAAAGCCCAAGGAAAATACCCCCATGACAGATGGAAACTTATGCCCATTACCATGTGATGCTGAGCATTTGGGTCAGGGACAGGCTCAGGTGTTAAGTGCCTATCTCTGTTTGCACTTCTCTCTGCGTAAGGGTGAAATAAGGGATGAGATTTAGGAGTTAAATAATCCAATGCCTGTGCTGGTTTCTATGAGAGTGAAGATTGAATTGCAGTTAAATGGTCTCTTTTTCATAGTTCTCTGCAGGATATGGAAGTTGCAATGCATGGAGAATTTGCCATGCAGAATTTTGAAAATCTCAGAATCACAGGGTCAGCCTGACCCAGAGATTCTCCAGTGTTGAACCTTGAGTGAAATTTGGACGACTGGGGTTTTCTCTGTGTGCTAAGGGTTGAGAACCTTCTTCCAAAGCATATCCCACTGAGCTGGCTTCATTTATCACAGCTGGCAGCACGTTGTCAAATTCACCTTCTTAAGAGCACAGCACCAGTTGGTCACACAGATAAGAATGATCCCGGAAGATAGAGTTTAAAATCGGTCTTGTGAGAAGCAGATGTTAACTGTCACCTGCCAAGAAAACAGGAGGATCCAACACCCTTTGATATATTTGGAGGTGACAAAAAAATGACACTTTAAGTCAGTAGCTCTTCTAGGAAATATATTTAAATACCAGCCATGAGATAAAGGCCGTTGGCCTGTTTCAGAATGAGATTATGAGTACCTACAGTCACTCCGTATGCAGTTGTTTAATGAACCTTATTAAAAAGTATAGTAAACATATCCACACTGAATGTTAACTGTATTATTTTATTCCACAATAAAGAAGGTAAGTCAAAGTCTGGTTAATGCTTTCAGTTACTCAAATGGTGTGTATACACTAAATACAATTTTTGTGGATTTTCTCATTTTATGAGAAAGATGGTATCAAGTTTCCATCTGTCATGTGGGTATTTTCCTTGGGCTTCAGCTGCAGTTCTTATATTTGATTGTCAGGACAGCAGGAAAGCAAATGTCCTTGCACTGGTTACTATCATCTATTTCTTTTTCTTTTTTGTTTGGTCCCAGGTATATATATATATTATTTTTTCTAGTTTTATTGAGGTATAATTTATATATAACCTTAAAGTATACAACATAATAATCTGATATATGTATATACTCCAAAGTGATTACCACAATACAATTAGTTAACAACCATTGTCTTGAATAGTTACAGTTCTTTCGGTGTGATAAGAATTTTAAGATCTATTCCGTTAGCAACTTTCAAGTATACCATACAGTATTGTTAACTATAGTCACCTTGTTGTACATTCCATTCAAAGCACTTGCAGAAGAGGAGCACACTAGGAACTTTATCTCCTTCACACAAAAGATGAGGTAAGATTGCGAGAGAGTCAAGAAACTGTCTTCTCAGGAAAGAGGAGACCGTCAGGATTTGCTGTGTCCCAGCCCCAGGAGAATCAGCAGCTAACATGTGATGCTGAGTGTCTGGGTCAGGGACAGGCTCAGGTGTAAAGTGCCTGTCTCTGTTTGCACTTCTCAAAGTAGACTCTGAGGCCAGAATTGGGTCCAAATAATTTTTTGGGAGGTGATGCCAGGAAGGATGTATGGGAGTGGGAAAGGAAAACAGGAAGCCAATAAATGGTGTGTTGTGAGTGCGTTATTAGGCTGGGCAGTTGGGTGTGCTCCTGCTGGGGATCTCTTAATTGCTCAACCAAGGGGCAAAGAAATTGAATTATGTAACTCCTAAGTCTCATCCCTTATTTCACTCTTATGCAGAAAGATGCATGTGCTGTTTGTTGCATGTATGAGAACTGTGGGAGCCCCAGGTTCCCTCTAGGGTGGGCAGAGACATCTGCTAAGGATGTTATTGGGAAGCCCTGAGGGTGTAGAATCCAACTTTAGATGTGCCTCTGATATGCTGGGCAGACTGCTCAGCTACTTTGCAGAGTTGAGGATGGTGAGATAACCAGCTTGCGCAAATATTTGTATACTGCTGATGACTCCCATTATTAGTAGGTGATTCTGGAATAGGAAATTTTTGTATGTTAATATTCACAATCCTTGAGCTTATTTAATACTTAAAATTAGCATGTTTGGAAGGCTATGGCATCTGTTGTGTGTGTGTGTGCACACTTGCATACTTGCCAGTACTTGTAAGTCTTAGTGAAGGAAGACCAGTTGTACATGTCAGTGCATCTATGAAATAAAACACCATGCCGATTATGAGCATGTGAACTTACAAGGAAATGGCAAAACACCTTGATTAGAAAATTGCCCTCTACCCAATATAATATGTGTAATATAAAATATTTTTTGAAATGGATTTGAGGTCAGTAGCAGCCGGATGGAAACCATGTACTTTTCTTGGGATTTAAAAAAAAACCCTATTTCTTACAGAGTGGTCTATGTGTTAAAATTAGGAACAGCAAAGTTGACCACACCAAAGGCCTTTGGTAACGGTCATGAGGAGTGAGAGCCAATGTGGATAATCATGTTAAAGCCAGTCTCTCTTCCCCATGACCAAGGGAAGGGAAGACAACCCAGCAGAACTTCACGTTGAAGGAAACAGCCTCATTAATCAGGGTGGGCATCTTAGAAATCTGTTTGTGTTGCAGCTGGGCAGACTTTTTAAAAATATGGGTGGGATATCAGCATGAATTAGCTATGAAAACCACTTTTTCAAATGATCCATAAGCAAAAAATGGACCCATCTCTTTTCACTATTTGTCATCAAAGTCTCCCTGGTTTGCCAGGTTGATGACATAATGATTTTTTAAATTGTTGGTATAAAGACTATACATGGTTTTCTTGCCACTTGGACACATTCTCTGTGGGCTTGGAGGAGGTTAGCCTTAAAGAAATACATAGTTCCAATAGCCAGTATTGTCTGAATATATTAAAATGTATATGGCATCATTGCTCTTTTAGGCTTTTCTATTTCTCTATATCTCTGTGTTTCTCTCCATTTATGTAAAATAAGAATAGATACATAAAGTATACATTTAAAATGCATATACATATTGTATCAGTCAAGATCCAGTCAGGAAAGCAGAAACCATTCCAGTTATTTTAACAGAGGAAATATAATACATGGAATTTGTTAAACAGATATTGCAAGACTAAAATTTGCTAAAGAAATAACAGATGTTGTAAGCAGCTACTACTTCTTAGGCTAAGAAGGAGTTGGGGTTATCAGAAGCTTGGAGGAGGGACTCTACATAGCTAGATCTGAGGGGATGCAGTGACACTGCTTCTTAGAGGGGGGGCAAACATCAATATATAAAACTACAGGATCGGAGGCTGTGCTCAAAAGCCAGCGCCGGGTGAAGAAGCCAGGTTAGAGGGACACGCACTGGAACAGCAAGCCAATAGGAAGAGGCGTGGCTTCCTAGCCTCTTGCCATCTTTCAGTCTCCCTCTTAGCACCCCTTGCTTACAGTCTAGCAGAGATCAGATGGCAACACAGAAATATGGCCTGTAGAGTCCCAGTCCTCCCAGCATCCAAACCAGTGTTTGGAAGGTAGGTTTGGAGATGAAACAACAGTTTCATGACCACCATGCAAGTGTATTGGTTTGAACCATGTGATGCTGCTGATGTTCAACAAAAATATTTTTAATCTACAAAAAGGGCAGTTTCATATGGTTCAAAGAAATACAGGCACATACATATTAAATTGCATATAATTAAAATATATTTCATGTGTTCATAAACTTCCACACCTTTTAAATATATATATATATATATATATACACATACATATATACATAATCAAATAGATATTTAAGGTGGAGGGATCCATTTCCACACTTAATTATGTCAGAGGAAGCTGGAACCATTATCTGAATGAGATGGAACATATATAGAGAGAGACTATACGTGATTGACCCTTGAGCAACATGGGCTTGAACTGTGCAGGTCTACTTACATGTAGATTTTTTTCAATAAATATACAGCTCACCCTCTGTATCCCCATGTCTCACATCCATAGATTCAACTAATAGCACATCAAAAACAGTATTTTTGAGATGCCATGACCTAGAAGCATGGAACAGATTGATGAATCTCAGAGGGAAGGAGGGGTGAAGGGGGAGAGACTAACTAAAGAATTCATATGTGTAAATTCAGATCCCCATGGGCACCGACAATAGTGTGGTGAAGGCCTGGAGCAGGGGGTGGGGTGGGTGAAGGGTAGAAGGGGCAAATGGGGGAAAAAAGGGGACATCTGTAATTCTTTCAACAATAAATATAAAATTTTTAACCCCCCCCTTCACAAAACAGTATTTTTGATTTGTGGTTGGGAATCCATGGATGCAGGGGCCAACTCTATGCATGAATCTATGTCATTTTATATAAAGGACTTGGGCATTTGCAGATTTTGTTATCTGTGGGGTATCCTGGAACCAATCCCGTACAGATACCAAGGGATGACTGTAATTAACAGTTTTGGGGGTCAGTAGTTATACCGTGACTTTTGGCTGTGCGGAGGCTGGTGCCCCTAACGAACTCATTGTTAAAGGGTAGACTGTACATAAATTCTCAACCTATCAAAAGGTGCATTTTGCCTGGGGCTCTATGGTAATTACACTGACATGATTTTTCCTGATGGCTTTTACCACTGCAGAGTTTTCTCATCATGGATACTTCATGGATTCATCATCCTGATGCCTTGATTGTGACTCAGTAAGTCTTCAAGAGTCCACAGTGAGCACACTCCAGACGCACAGGCTTGACTGGCGACTCCTCCATGTTTAGATTAGGAAACACCGACATTGCAGAGTTCCTTTAAGGATCTGAAGCCCCTTGCCACCGCTGCTGTCTGCTTTAGGGTAGAGGTGCTATCTCTCAGAAAGGCAGCTGTTCGTTTGGTTACCTGTGCATTTTTGGGCTGGGCTCTCCAGGTCTAAAAGGAGTTTTCTTTATGGGGAGTGATTCAGAGGCTGTTGAGTAAGTTGTTAGTAAAGGCACACGATGTGCTCATGACATGTGAAGGCTCTGTGAGCACTTGTCAATGGCTATTGTGCTTTTCCTGAGGGCCCTGGTGCAAATTCCTATTTTGTTTATTTGTTTTCCATCACTCTATTTAAACAGAGTGTAAGAGAGGAGAGAGTGAGGCCTGGCAAAACGAGACAAGAGTGTGGGGCTGTGAATCTAAAAGATCTCTGAAGTATTTGTGTAGCTCCCATGTGCAATTCATTTCAGGGAATTCCGCAGACAGCTTTCCCAAAGTAGGCATTTCCTTTAGCACAACCCACTATCCCTTTCTAGCCCCTGGGGCCCAAAGTCCCCCCTTTCCTCTGACAGACCAATGCCACAATTTCAAAGTGATTCAGCTGGCGTCTCAGCAGTGCCTTCTAATTCTGCCTCTTTCACAATAGCAGGGAATAGAGGAAACTGACAAATGGGCTATTTCTGAACCAGAGGTTGGCCCAACTGTCGGGCGTAATAGCAGCCGAGTAATGTTTGTGGGATAGCCCGCTTGTGAAAGATGACTTTATAATTGCCTTCCAGATCCCCAGGATAAGAGTGCATGTGGAAATCGGCATCACCCTCTTAGGCTTTTCAAATTTGACCTCCAGAAGCCCAACAGACGTGCGGGCAATGCCTGCACCTGGCTGCTCAATGGTCACTATCTCTCTATTTGTCCACTTGTGTTCTGGGCGCTTTGTTTACCCCTCGCGTTGTTTGTGCCCTATTAATTTGTGGTGGCCTCTTTGCAGAGGGACTCATTGTTGCCTTTACTGCCTTTAAATCCTTTTGTGTCTAATCCTCGTAGCACTTTCCTGTTTTTCTTCCCATCTGTTCTGTGGGCTTTTGTGCCCAGGGGTCAGCATATCAACCCTTCACTGGGCCTCCCCTGAAAACAGCCCCTGTTTCTGAAGACCGTTCACTGTTAAGGCTGTTGGAACAATTTGCACAGGACAAGTAGGAGAGCTGGAGAAAAATACCCCACAAAACCACTGCCTTCAGTTTTATGGATACCCTGAGAAGGTCCCTGCTGAACGGGGGATCTTCCCTGAACCATAGTTTCACATTCCTATCTCAGGAGCACTTGCTGTGGACTTGGACTTTCTAAGGTGAATGGTAGAAACCCATTTTTTTTTTTTTTTAATTCCTCACCTGAGGATATTTTTCCCATTGCCTTTCAGAGAGAGTGGAAGGGAGAGAGAAAGAGAGAGAAACACTGATGTGAGAGAGACACATCAATTGTTGCCTCCTGCACGCACCTCAACCAGGCCCAGGGATGAGCCTGCAACTGGGGTACGTGCCCTTGGCTGGAGCTGAACCTGGGACCCTTCAGTCCATAGGTCGATGCTCTAACCACTGAGCCAAACTGGCTAGGGCTGTGGAAACCCATTTTTGCTGGGAAGATGGAATGTTCTGAATAAAATAATGGTGTCTTCTTCTATTTGCTTCCTCTGTTAAACATGTGGGTATTGTGGGATGTTTCTAATCTGGAGGCAAAGTGCACTAAAAAAAAATAGATTCCTTGCTTTTTTGGATAATTCTCAAATCCTCTCACTATCCCCATGCAGTTGAATTTCTTGCATGTTCTTAACCAGATACTTAAGGGGCACTGGGGTCATGCTGTCATTGACTCCAATCAGCAGGCACAATGGTCGATGATTTATGTGAGTGACCTTTTTATGACAAGATGAGCAGGTCCCTATTTGTGCACTGGAACATTCCTTAGCTTAGTGTGGAAACAATGGGACAAGGTTGATGTGCCTTGCAGTTTTCAGACTTCTATCTTAACTTTGGAATTGTTCCAAGTCAATGACACTGGGACTAAGGCTTAGCAGTTCAGCACCAGTGGGATGTGCGATGGACTTGTGGAGTCTCAGGGTGCAATATGGGAGCTTCCTGCATCAGAAGGACCTGGAATGTTGAGCAGAAATGCAATTTCCAAGGCCCACCCCAGACCTGATGATTATTCAAAATATCGGGATAAGAATGTTGGAGTCTATGTGTTTAATAGGGCACTTCCAGCTATTCTTACTTCTACCAAAGCTTTAAAATCACTTTCCTAGAGGGCCAAATGGTAATTATAAGTGGGACCAGCAGAGATAAAACATGTTCCTTTGCCTTGATTAGAAGAATGTATTGTTTTAACTCTGCCAGGAAGGATGCCCATGTTGACCTATGAAAATTGCTTATCTGGAGGAATATAATGAGAAGATTTAGTTTTGGGAGACTTTTCTTCCTTAAATTAGTTTGAAAAGACCACTTGACCATATTCGTATTTCATGTGTTTTTTGCTTTTGTCTCTAGACAGTTTTGCCCATTTAGCGTTTTAGATACAATAACAAGAGATAAAAATAATCATGTCCTCTTTATTATCCAGAAGGTTATGCCAATGAAGATACTAAAATGAACTAAACATAAATCAGCAAAACCTTCTTATTTTAACCTTAGTTATTAAGCATTTCTCCAAAGCGTTAATGTAGAAAACCTCAGTGAGGATCTTACGGTTCCTCTACGCTATCTTTTGGAGATGGAGTTCCCATAAAATGCTAGGACTCAAGTTATAGTTGAAGAAAATGTCTGTGTAACCTCTCAAAACGTTCCCCCCCCCCCCCAAATGAAAGGTACAACATGAAAAACAATTTGAAAAAGACAATGGTCAAGTCCCGTAACTCGAGGCTTCACCATGCGTAGTTCTGAACAGAAGCTAAACTTTCAGTGTCTGGAGGAAAGGACTCAGCTGTTTTGTAGGTGTATTATCCTGTCACTAGGGCTGTTCTTGCATCTCATGTTGGTGAAAAACCACAGAAAGTAAAACAGGCTCCCAGGACATAGTTATTTCCATACCCTCCCACATAGTATTCCCTTTGGAGCAAGCAATTTGTCTGCACTCAACTTTTCCCTGTTGGTTCTCTGAATTAGACAGGCTTTCCCCAAACCCCTGCAGCTATTCGTGCTGTTAATCTTTGCCCTTCATAAATGAATCTTTTGTGCTCCTTGTTACTGGACTTGGATTGCTGTCTTTCCCTCTCTTCCCTTCTTTTTTTTTTTTTTAATGAACAATAAGAGCAAACAGCTTGGGATAAAAGGTGGGGGGTGAGGAACGAGGAGCTCCGGTTGGTCAATCATGATGACGCAGTTTATGGGTTTGGAGGAACCTCTTGTCAAGAGACACAGGGAGGATCACCTTGTAAGTCGGTAAGGTGGTCACGTGACAAAGAAGTAAGGATGAGAGAAACCCCGAGGTTTCTGCTGCTGAACAATGACCAAGTTCACTGGATTTCTCAGGTGCATGGGAGAGAACAGGCCTCATTGTTAAGGCAGCGTCAGCGCCCGCCTTTGTTTCTGTTTCCCTTGCTGCAGCGTTAACACTGTCTTGTCAATCTGGAGACAGGTTGGCATAGGACATAATAATCACTGGTGGGTATTTAGCCGGTCAGTGTACCAAAGGGCTTGTCCTTGATGTGTATCTTTGTGCACTTTTGGACTAGGTGTATAAGTAACTGAAACATTTATCAGGCACCATGTATCACAATGCTCAGTTAACCCTACATTGAGTAGTTCTATCTGTCTCAGTATCATGCTGTGCTGAAACCTAAAGGCTTGACAAACTAAACTTGGTAAGTTAGGAGTATTGGCATTTAAAATATTTATTTTTTCCTAATTCCAGGTGAGATTTTCTTTTTTATCTTTATAAAAATTGAGATATAATAGATACACTGCATCTATTTATAGCCTATAGCTTGATGAATTTTTATAATATCTAGGACCACTAACCACCATCCAGATTAAGATATAGATCTTTTTAGTGTCCAAAAGGCTTCCTTCTACCACTTCCCAGTCAATATGTATCCCCACCCCAAGATAGACTGTTTTAACTTCTACTGCCATAGATAAATTTTGCCTATTCTTGAACTTCACAAAAATGGAATCCTACAGAATTTTTTCCTTTGTGTCTATTTTTAAAAAAAATCACAATTATGTCTATGAGATTCATCCTTGCTGCTGCATTCTTTTTCATGGTTGTTTAATATTTTAACTATACTATATTTATCCACTGTATTGTTGATAGACATTGGATTGTTTACAATTTGAAGTTTCAATGAGAATTCCTACACAAGTCTTTTGGTGGATATATACAATCATTTCTGTTGGATATATCCAGGAGTTTTAGAAGTGCTGAGTTGTAGGGTGGGAACATATGCCTAACTCTAGGAGATATTGCCTAATAGTTCAATATTCTTTTAAGAAGTTATTAATATAAATTCAATCTAGACATAAGAAATGATAAATTCAAAACATTTAGATTAGTAACAATATTAGACAGGAGGAAAATTCCACTCTGGGTCAATATTTATTCCCAAGTAATCTCAAAAATCATGGTTAGCAAATTAGATGATGACTGAACACCATTTTTCATAAATAGTTGTCCATCTGATTCAAAGAAAGATAACTATAAAGGAGATAAAAATTGTTTATGAATCAGAACTAGCTGCACATCTTTCAGCCTAATTATCTCCATGCATTTTAATCTGTGGGCCAACCCATGATATAACATCAGTTCCTGAAACTGCAGGTTGAAACCATACTAAGGATCATACAGAGAGAGACAAGTACCACATGATCTCACTCATAGGTGGAATCTAATGAACAAAATAAACTGATGAACAAAATAGATCCAGAGACATAGAAGCATGGAACAGACTGGGGGATCTCAGAGGGAAGGTGGGGGTGGGGGCTTGGGTGGGGAGAGATTAACCTAAAAATTTATATGCTTATATGCATAACCCATGGACACAGACAATAGTGTGGAGAAGGCCTGGTTGGGGGCAGAGGCAGATGCTGGGTAAAGGGGATCAATGGGGGGGAAAAGGGAGCATCTGTAATAGTTTCAACAATACAGATGAATTAAAAAAAATTAAAATGAAAGACTGTGTAGGAGCTTAATACCACTGGCCAAAGTGGTAAGTTGGTATTATGAGTGTGCTACCTTAAGCATTCTCTCTCAATTATCTATTCTCCTTTACATTAGCTGTTTCTGTTTATTTATTAAGCACGCAATTAAGATTTGTAACGTAATTGTCATCTCAGCTTCCCTGAAACACCAACTCTGTGACAATAATAACAATAATGTTGAGCTCAAAACAAACAAAAAAGATGGTATGGCTTTAGAACAGTAAGGACATTGCAGTGACTCCCAAATTCTATTATTGTGCATAACATGGGAAACTTAGGTTCCCAGGCCATCCCCCAGGGCTATATTGTATCAGTCTGCTACTGCTGTTCAACAAACAAGCCCGAAGCTCAGTGGCATACAATAAGCATTTGTTCACACACTCAAACTGATGCAGATTTGACACAGGTGTGTTCATTCTGAGACCCAGACCAAAGAGGCAGCAGTCAGTAGGGGCATATTCTTCTCATGGCAGAGGGTAGAAACTCCCATAGGGGACTCCTCTGAAGGCATATCCCAGAAACTTCTACTCACATCCCATTGGCCAAGTAAATCACATGGCCAAGCCAACATTGGTGGTAAGGGGAAATAAACTCTGCCTTTGGTAGGAGGAGTTGTCAAGCCATATGGAAAAATATGAGGATACGGAAAAGGGTGAAGAATTAGGAATATTTAAAAGAACCACATATGCTAAACTTTTAACATATTATCACACATAATCCTCAGAAAAGCCCTATGGACTTGGCTCTGTTCAACAAACAGATAATGAAATGGAGCTTAGAAAGGCTAGAAGACTTGCCCAAGGTAATCTTATCAAGTGATCAAGATAGAGTTCCAAATGTGTTTGAGGCTTAACACAACCCCAACAACAAAATATTTACTTGAGTCCCTGGAAGAGGTTCTGAAATGTATTACAATGGATGTCGCCTGAGCTGTATTCTCAAGATCCCCTTCATTCACTTGCCCCTGAAACCTCTACTCCCGGCTGTTCCCAACCTCTTGTCTGGATCCCCATATCTACACACAAAGCAAAACCCCTCTAGTCCTGACTTCCTATCCCCTTCTACCCCTTTCCTTCTCTATTATGGATATCAGTTAGTCCCAGAAATTCACTGGTATTGTAGCACATTTAAAATAATTGAAAATAGCTTAAGTGTAACCAATCATTGCCTTATTATGAGGTGCTAAGCTAATCATTAAGAAGGTATATGTTTCATTGTTCCTACAATCTCTCGATTCTTACCACGAACACCTGCTCTTTATTTTTTCATACTCTATAGGGTAGGGAAGAAAAGTTTGACTCACTGGCTTTGCTAAGGGCCAATAGCTTGACTCTCACCCTGTACATTTCGTCCTGTTTCTTCTCCGCCTTTGCCTTTGGTCCATCTCACTGCTACTTCTAGTGATAACTCTACAATCTGAACACACGGATCCTAAATTTTCCCAAATATTAAAACATCTTTTGGGCAGCCATCAGGGTCAAAACCAAGATAATTCACAAGCAGTCCTCACCTATACATTCCCAAATCCTGAGGCCACTAACTCACTGAGCCAAGATGAGTTGGGATGTCTCAAAAGACATTGCTTTGTTGTTCAGTATCTTATGGTGATGCTTAACATTGTTCAATGATATAGATTGCTTGGGTCTCAGAGTTCAAGGGAATGGTGATTAAGGACTAGTTTAGAAACTGCCTGATGATGTTTCCTGACACACAGCTCATTGAGGAGGGCATCTCAGCAGATAATGCTCAGCAATGCCTTGCCCTTTGGATGGATGGGTCAACCTAGAAAGTGGCACTTTAGAGTGTTTGAAGGACCACTTGGCCTTTCTCTGCCCTCTGGGGGGTAATCCTGGGTCTGGGCAGAGGCACCTGACCTTTTCAAGGGCCATTTTCCTCTTCTACCCTCTGCCTTCTCTCTTACCGTTATTACTCATTTAAATTTTGGTTGACTTGACCTTAATATTTGTCTATTACCTTATGTGTGTGAATCATGAAATAATGGAACATCTGGTCCACCAACCATTATTAGTACAGCAAGCAACATCAGAAAATGTGAAACCAATAAAATATATTAGAACTTAGAGGAAATAATGGATGGAGGACATGAAAACTAAATTCTAGTTTTTGTTTATAAATTAATTTTTATAACATTCAAATTTTTATCTGTTGAATTTTAAAGGCTTTTTAACTAAAATAAAGTCTCATTTAGTAGTTCTTTTACATTAAATATACATTGTTATTAGACATTTCTAATTTCATAAATGTAATGCATTTTTATTCAATACATAGATTTCTCAGTTGATGTTTCCTTTTTGTTTGAATGAAGCAGCAATATATCTGAAGCCATTGGCATAGTTATGTCTGTGTCTATATTTGCAATAGATTACTTTAAAATATGAAAAATACTTGCTCATTTATTAGCCCATAATACAAATTCATTTTCCTTGAATAATTAATTTTATAGGTGAGTTGGTTAGATCTATCTTGGAGTATTCTTTATCAGCCAACTGCAAGGTGAAGTAGTCTTGGCTTCTGGAAATGCTTAAATGTTGTTCCAACTTATTGTAGACAGCAAGAACACTCTAAAAAAGTTCCCCAAAGCCCTAAGTAATGGGAATGACAATTTTCGTTTGTTTCAAAATGAGGAACAGTAACTTTTCCCTATATTAAGCGTATAGAGATGTGTCTTCTTTTTTATGTTAACCTTGTCACTAAAAATTACAAAAGAACTTTGGGGACTTAGAATTTGCATAACAAGAATATTCTTTCTTCAAGTTACCCAAGTTCTACAAATTTTCAGACTCATTCACAATGGAAGTAAACAGATAATCATTAGACCATCTATAAAATGATTTCTACATTTTGCAATATAAACATATATCAAATCATCATGTTGTACACCTGAAATTAATATAATGGTACATCTGAATTATATCTCAATATATTTTTTTTAATGAAAAAAAAAAAAAAAGATATCCACTCTTAATATTCTGTGCCCCAAATGTGCATGGTAATAAAATATCCACACACATTTCAGTCACTGTTTTAAAATTCTATACCTATCAATCATAGAAAAATTGAAGATCATTTTTGTTGGTGTACTTTCCCCAACTCTACTCTAGTAGGTGGAATCACTACTTAGAAAACAGAAGATTCTGTGCTATTGTTTTATGAAAGCTCTTTTGACTTCAATATTCTGGCCACATTTGAATATCATGATCTTTTTATAGTTTAGGTTTGTTAAATAAGTTCTGGTTCTCTGTTGGAACAGCCTGTCGTGCTTCAGCTGTGACTTGGTAGAGAGGAAGACCAGGGGCAAGGGAGGTGAAACCAAAGATGCTGGTACCACTGGTTCTTGTGTTGGCTGCTGACACTGCCTTTACTTCTTACCAAGTTTTCTGTGTTTTCATGATGGTGGCAGAATCAGGCTATTCCTAGGTGTCTATATGTGGGACTAGGGACAATCACACGTTCCCCAGTGCTCTCCACCTCTGTCAAATTAGGAAACGCTTCAGCACAAATAACAGAAAGAACTGCCACTGTTCAAAGTGTCATCTGAAGATACCTCAGTCTCAAATTTGAAATGTCATCCCCTACTTTTGAGAAGGCTTTGCTGGCCCTTTCACCCAATCTTCTGATCTATTCTTATTTAGTCCATTCAACAAAAGATTACTGAACATTTTTAGCCAGGGAAATCCAAGTAAAAACCAAATGACCAAAATATAAAATAATGACAACATCAAATGGTGCTCACGATATGAAGCAACTAGAACTCATACATGCTACTAATGCCTTATTTCGTTTGATTTGTGTATTTACTTCTTAATTCACCATGATTCAGAATAAAATAATTCCAATTATTTTTGTCTTATTTATTTATGTTACATCTCTTCTTACCTATTTCCAACTATATTTATAGTTTAGTAAATAAAACTCCAAATGCACACACTACTAGATAATAAAACCAGTTAGTGTCTGGTGTATTTTTAATAAGTGAAAGTCTTCATCTTTGAGCATAGGCTTCTAGGAACTTGATTTTTAAAGGCAGTAAAAAGATTTGTTTGAGATTTGTGATTGTTCTTCTTTATTAGAGCAACTTTTGTCACCTTTATTGCCACTAAGCTGTTTTCAGGTGCACTTTTTTTTAGGAACTCGAGTGATCTTTTAGCTTTTTATTTTTGTCCTCATTTGTCAGGACACGTGGTCTTTAGGGCTACTGAAGGCTATGGAGAAATATATAAGAATATGGAAGATCTCTTGGGTCTTTTCAGTTGGGTAACATGGATATTTGTGGGCACTGCCTACACAAGTTTGTTACCAGGGGATCAGGGATCCTGAGTATGATGAAACAGAAAAAAATTTCTGAAATCATCATTAGTGCTATTTGTAAATGTTTCTCGTTTTCCTTCCAGGTCTTGATTTCTGGTGTAGTCATGATTTGTGTTAGCTATCGATGTGAACAGAAGTAATTGTACATTACTTCGAAGGGAAAGTGTTAAGAGTCGGTGCATAATTCATCATACTCTCTCTTTCCATTTGCCACAGTGACCAGTAATATTTCAAAAAGAGGTTCTTTGATCAGCCTGGTTCCTAGCATGAAGACAGTGCTGAACACAGCCCCCAGCTGACCCGTGATGGACAAGTAGCATGAACAATAAATTAAACTGCAGATGTTTTAGGTCACTGAGTTTTCTTTGTTTTTGTTACTGCAGCATAACCTAGTTTATCCTGAACTTTTCAAATGAGTCCAATAATTGGATGAATTTTATTAACATGCTCCAAACAACAGGGCTTCATACACCATAGAGTACTGTCATTTTCAGGAGACAGATGGGCCTGGAAAGACACCTGATGATTCAGAGTCCTGGGGCACAGAGGAAAAAATATCCTCCGTGCTCTGCCATTCTTTGCCAAACTCCCGAGCACAAGTGAAGCATGGTTCAGTGATTCACAGTGTGAGTAAGATCACAGAGAATCAATAAACAATTGCACTTCATATTAGAAGTTCAACAGTCTTCCCAAGTTGTCCATGAATGAGGGTTTTGAGGGTTTAGTGGAATTTTCTGGTAAGTCATGCTGTTTATTGTGATTTAGTCTCTAGACTATCTAGGTGCTTCCCACTGGCCACGATAAAGAATGGAGCTCACTATGAAGGTAGTTATTGAAGTGATAGATGTAGCTGTTCCTGTGGTATATTTGGTGGCCCTGGTTAGTCCATTCTAGGTCTTCCTACTCTGATCTGTTATTTTTAAGATTAAATATCTAAAGTCTAGATAAGTTAAGTGGCCAGGTCTCAGCTGCATGGCAAATGAGTGGCAGACTTTTGCATTGGATCCAAGTTCCCTTTCACCATTAGAAGACTCTATACACATTAGATTGTATTTGTTTGAAACAGGAACAGAAAGAGAGTGGGTTCTTGTTCTTGGTTCTCAAAACACCTAATGAATGGGTCATGAGCACCATTTACACTAGTGCCTGATTGGGACCTCTAACTAACAGAGAGAAGCTAGACTGGGGATTGGGGAGAGAGGGTAGATTAGAGAAGGGGAAAGCAATTGACTTTACAACTGAGACTACATCAGCTACAGAATATAGGAGTTATCTCAGTGACTGCTACTTATCATTGGGAAAACCATGCTGGAAGGAAGAGCAAGATGAGGTCGGGACCCTCCCAGCAGATTACAAGCATGAGGTCAACTCTCAGGTCTCAAGAGAACTGCTGTAAATAATGAGTGGCTCATAGCCACTAACTTGGATAAAAAGAAAATTGGCTGGCTTCCCCTCTCCTTATCAGTAAGCTTATGTGTCAAATACTGGCTAAAAGGAGAGTTACAGAGAACATCTCTGAGGGAGATGCCCTAGGTAATCCAGTGCCTTTCAGGGTCTCTTCTTTCCCACCCCTCCAAGAGATTTGCTCCCCAGAAATCTAATTTATTTTTTACCCTATTTTTGCTCAGAGAGTAAGATGACAAAAATAAGATCGCAAAGTAAGTCATCAAAAGTAGAATGGATCATTTATCCCAACCAAACAGTTCTTGCCGGAAACATCAGATCTCCTGACTTGGACACAGATTGCATTTGTGTATTTGTGTATGTGTGCTGTAGGTATCTACTGTGTACTTCACCTTAGTTCAGAATAAAATAATTCCAATGATTGTTTTGTTTTATTTAATTATGTTACTTTGCTTCTCATATGCCTCCACTTATATTTATGATTCAGTAAGTAAAAACTAAAAAGTATACTCTCTGCTAAATGACCAAAGTGGATCCAGTTAGTGCTTGGTATAGACCTTGAATGTTCTTATTAATGGATTACTTTTACTTGTTCAACTCAAATCCCTCCCAAAAGAGTCTCATGCTGGGAGATGCTTTATGGCATTTGAACACCAGGGAAGTGCTGAAAGCATTAGATGAAAACAGGGAACTTCCCTAGCAGTGAGAGTCAGCCTGGTTTCTCACATAGCCCCTCTGTCACACTTATCTCTGGAAGGCTTTGTAATAACATCTGTCACTTTAACCACAAACATCCTCCAGTTAAGAAGCCCATTTTTTCCCAAGGAAGGTGATTTGCCGGGGTGTGCCAACCTGGTCCCTGACCTGTTTTATAACCTTGACCCTTCTAAACAAAGTTCACAACCTCAAGCTTGCTCGAGATAGATTAGATTGAGACTGTAAGAACAATACTGCACCATATAATAAAAGGAAATTTTATAGTTTTTTACAGGTAGCCCAAGAGAGAAGGGGGCAGTGTTCATGAAAGAGAGGGAAAGGTAGGGGGGTTGAGGGGACAAGGGTTCCAAGGACAAACCACATCCAATTATAAGATGTGATTATAGCTTATGTATTTTTAAAAACACTGCTGGTTTATACTAATGTTAAGATGTTTTCTGCTCAGTGTTCTGTTTCCTCCACTCCTACCATCATTCTCACTCTTTGATACAATTCTGCTGCATAAATCCTGCCTTATATGAGTGACATATTAAGGAAATTGATTAAGTAGATTAATATTTGGGTTAGCACAAAATGGAGAGGAGTGAATGCCAGCCAGGGGCTGTGAGATGAGAAAGTTTGAGCATACATCAAAAGAAGAACATTGGGACAAAAGATTAGGAGAAAGATAACCCATATCACCTCCTCCCCACCCCCTATCTCATGGACGAATTCCCAAATATATAGAAGATGAAGGTAAAGGAAATTGAATTTGGGACATCTTTTAAAATGTTGTGGGTTTGGGCATCTATTTTAAATGTTGTGATACAGGGAGACTCCTTCTGCCTGACAAAGAAGGTATATTCAAGAGGTAACATGTTTTATTTTTGTGCTGAGCTACCATTTTCTTTATTTTTAAAGACACAGAATGCACACATATAGCAGAATAGGAAATAAACCCTACTGGTTATGCCTGCGAAGACCATCTCATAAGCTATTTGTGGTAATTTAGTTATTCTGTCCATTTACAGCTCATCTTGATATTCTGCAAAATTTCAATTTAAGTTTTGATCCTGTGGGCTTCTGGCTCCCAAATCTTTTATTTACATTTTTTTTTTTCTAGAGAGCATGAGAACCAAACCCACTGAGGTTTTACCCTTGGGTTTGTGGATGAGTAATAAAAATGTCTGATCTGGCTAATTGCAGCTGACGGACTTGGGTTGATCCTTCCAATTGATTGAGATCTTACAAATCACTCACAGAGATTTAAACCATTTGGGGAGGGATCCTAAAGATGAGGGGATGGGGAGTTGGGGGAGGGGAACATCCAGTATAGTTATGAAGGATGTTGGCTTTGTAGTCAAGTAGACCTTGATTCAAATCCTGGCTATTAATTGCATTTGTCATGTTGCTTAACCTCTCTGAGTCCCAGTTTCTTCACTTGTAAAGGGGGATAATATCCTAGGTTGGTCTTGAGAATGTAATAAAATGCATCTGGCGTGGTCCTTGGCTCATAGAAAATACACAACAATAGTAGCTGTTGTTTTATTATTGGTATTGTAATTATTATTATTTAATTCATGTCCATCATTTCAAGGTGAGAAATTTAGGCTCACGGTGGCTTAACCGAGGGCATAGCGTTAGACTCAGGTCTGGCTTGAGATACCCCAATTCTGGATCCAGCTTCCATTTAATTGCTCTTTGAAATTTCTCACAGCTCCTGCCAACCTGTTCAGCTCTACCCTGCACACCTATGTGCCTACCTGGGAACCAAGATGATGCAGACAGACATGGCCCAGTGGGCCTGTGGAACAGCGCTCAGACGAGGACATGCTGTGTGGGTGAGCTCACCATGGAAGCTTCCTCTCTACCTTCCCTATTCTGCCCTTCCCGTCGAAACCAAACACTCTCACCTGGAAACTATGCGTCGTTCTCGAACATGATGCTCCACCGCCCTCCCAGCCCTACATATGGTTTGAGCAGCTGTTTACTTTCCTTAGACCTCTACCTGGCTTTTTTTTTTTTTTTTAATGGACAGTGTGATGTAGTGGAAAGAACAGTGAGATGAGAAGTGAGAAATGTAGTTTCTAGATCTGGTATAGATACACTGCAATAGTTTATTTTTAAAAAAATATGTGGGGATTGGATTAAGAAACCTCTCTTGAACAAGAACTATTGAATCTATGAAAAGAAAGAAGCGAAGACATGCTAAGTGTACAATATGACTATTTAAACCCCTGTTTTATGTTTCATTGCTTTATGAAAATGGAGAAAAAGGCAGTGCAGTGAATTTTTAAAACATAAAAACTTGCTATATTGGGAAAATTTTATAAACCTCTTAAATCTATGATTTTTGGTTAGCCTTTAAAACATAATAGTCATAAGTATATCTTTTTTTTGGTGGTTTTTTGTGTGTAGAAAGTAAATAATTTCCTGCATAAAATGAAAATGATAGCCCTATTCTTTAGGCCAGGATTTCTCAACCTCGGCACCATTGACATTTTGGGACAGCTAATTCTTTTTTGTGGATGCTGACCTGCACATTGTCAGATACTTGGCAGCCTTCCTCACCTCTACCCACTAAACACAAGTAGAACAGCCTCCTTACCCCTAGTTGTGACAACTAAAAATGTCTACAGACATTGCCAAATCTCCCTTGGGGAGTGGGGGGAGGAGACAGATGCACCCCCTGGTTGAGAACCATTGCTTTAGGCTCATGTATATGGTAATGAGAATGGAATGCTTCTCTCAGGCCCAAATTAACACTTATTTTTCAGCTGTGTTAGTCAGTACAGGATGGGGGGATGGCAGGAACACACTCCACATGTCAATGGCTTAATGGAACAAATTTATTTCTTGTTCTGAGGCAGCTGTCCTCCATGCAGTGACCAAATGGCCCAGGCGGCTTCCATTTGGGTTCAGCCATCACAACACCAGGCCTCAGAATTGTGGAGACACTTTAGGAGAACACAGAGAACTCACACCAGGTCTTACGTGCATTTGCCCAGAAGTGAAATTCTCTTACATCCAC
Organism: Miniopterus schreibersii; assembly: GCF_964146895.1. Classification (NCBI taxonomy): domain Eukaryota; kingdom Metazoa; phylum Chordata; class Mammalia; order Chiroptera; family Miniopteridae; genus Miniopterus; species Miniopterus schreibersii. The sequence continues at coordinate 66,493,263 of NC_138110.1, forward strand.
AGGCTGGGATGCGACCTAGCCATATGGCCCTTCTCAACTGCAAGGGGGCTGGAGAGTATCAGTGTGATGAGATTACTATAGCTACCACACCAAGCATTTACAGCTTGGAGAGTTGGATGTGTACGGCGGAAGTCCAGGGGGAATTTCCCATTTATCTGGCATCTTTCACCTTGGGAGAGGCCAAGGTGAAAGATGTACTTTGTGCTCTACTTTTTTATTAAAATAGTACTAATGCAGATCATCGTGGTGATATTTTAGTTGCTTAACAGTAGTTTTCAGAAGTCCCACTCCAGCCCCTTTTTCTTCAAATAAAAGTCTCCAGAGAAGCCCAGACTGTAAAGAAATTGGAAGCTGGGCTGGAGTGATTGAAGTGGGGATGTTTCCTTGCTCTTCTAAACCTACAAAGCCACAGAGCACACTTTGCAAACCTGTGACCTGCAACGTTTTAAAGCACTTGCTCTGAATGAGCACGCCCCAGCTGGTACGTTGCTTGAAGAAAAGCAATGGAAGGATGTATGTGAATATCCCTGCTCAGAGGCTAGGAAAGGTGCCCTTTCTCCCCGAGTCCCTACTAGCAAAGCTGCTGGAATCTTGACTGCCCTGGGGGTCACCTGTGGCTGACAAGGCTGAGGAGCATGTTACTGGTGACCCAGTCAGCACACTGGTGCTCTCGCCGACATTCTTGTCTCATGTTCCAAACCTCACCCTATCCGTTGTCACCTTCCCCAACTGTACATTCTCACTGTCCTCGGGAACATCTCTGTCTCTGAAGACAAGCGACAGAAACTGGCATTCGCCCTTCCCCAGGCCTTGGAACAGCCACAGACTCCTTCAGGAACTCATCTCCCTCTGCTTCTGGTACTCTGAGGCCATATGGAAACTATTTCTCCCCAAATCTCCAGCACAAATTTGCTTTTACCTTCCTGACCCCATTCCACTATCAATCTTTAACTCCTCCCCCTAACTGGATTTGCTGAGTTAGCTCTGTCTTTATGATCCTTCCCTTTCAGGGGAACATTATCAACAACGTCATTTGGTCTTATTTAGTTTAAAAAATGCCAAGCCACCGTTTTGCTGTTGAAAATAGGTAGTTTCTTTATACTGATATGAAGTTAAAGCATCTTAGAATCGGAGAGGAAAGAGTTTGGGAATCTGTGCTGAGGTAGCATTTTATAGTGGTTTAAGAGTACATGTTTCTGGAACTAGACTGCTTTGATCCAATGCATTGATCTTATAAGCTGCTTGAACTTGAACACATTACCCAAGTCCACTGCCTCTATTTCCTCCTCTGTAAAATGGGAATAATGGTAGTACCTACTTCATTGCATTATAACAATATCTTAAAATGGTTAATATTTATAAAGCAATGAGAAGCCTGGCATATAGCATATGCTGCCTAAGTGTTGTTAAATTAAAACAAATACATAGGTAGACATATAAATATATTGGTATCCCCAGTGTAGCTCATCCCTGCTGTACAAAAGAAATCTGCTCTTCTCTGGTGAAGCCTCAACAAAAGTTCTAATTATGATTTAAGAAAAACAACAGAGGCCAGCCAGAGAGTCCCGGTACAACAGGTTAGCTGCTAAAGCAGGCGCCAGGTTGGTTGCCAACCCTAACATTTAAAAGTGAATTTGCTGGTTGGCATTCTACTGTAAGAAAGAGGCTTCCCTTCTTCAGAACGAGGGAGGTTGACAGTCACAGTTTTCTAAGACTCATCAATGGCTGCTTAAAAAAAGGTGAAAGTCTGACGAGAAAGAGGACATTTCTAAGACTCAAATTATCTCCTAGACTTTACGTATTAATTACAAAAGAAAAGATAGTTACTTCTCAGTGGAAAAACTTGGGAGACACCGTGGTAGCTAAATGATCAAAGCCGCCGGCGCCCGCGATGAAACAGACTAGCGGCAGCTGTGTCCCGCTGGGGCCTAATGATAACACCGTCTGGGCAGCCTTCTTGCCAAATTCTCCCAAACGGACCGAGTCCTAGGAGACATCAGGTCAGACTAAGAGACACGCTATAAGATGACAGGCCTCTATTCGGCCAATGGTGATAGGCAGACGAAGAAAGACCGAGGGACTGGTCCGCTTTAGTCTCTTGAAGGGGTCCGAAATGCCATCACTGGTCGCCGGGTGGCTCCAGGTTGGATTCTGTGTGTGGGGGGTGGGGTGGGGGGTGGCTGGAACGAGCATCATTGGGTTAACTGGTGAAATTTGACTATGGATTGTGGACTACGTGATATTATATCAGTGTTACACATCCTGGTGTTGGCAATTAGACTGTGTTTATGGAAGAGCATGTCCTTACTCTTAGGAAATACACACTGAAGAATTCAGGGGTAAAGATGCACGATGTCTGCAACTTACTGTTAAATGGTTCAGAAAAATGCGTGCGCCTGTGTGTGTGTGTGTGTGTAGAGAATTAGAAAGCAAATGTAGCAAAATATTGATAATTCTGTTTCATGCTATATAGACCTATTTTTGCAATTTTTCCATTAATGTGAAATGATTTAAAATTTTTAAAAATTGAAAAAATATAGAAAGATATAGTGTTCCTCCTTTTAGCTCCCCCCCCTCCCCGAAACACCACCAAAGCAAAACAGAAACAATGCATTTATTACCCAGCTCTTAAGGCCAGCATGAACCTGGAAAATTAACCTGGGAATTTTGTAGCTGCTCAGGAACTGCCCTTGATAGTCAAAGACCTATGAGGAATTACTAATGAAGATAAACTGTTCTCTGCTTTGGGTTTAGAATCTAAAAAGGGAAAGCTTTTAAAGTAATCTCTTGGACACCTGGTGGAATTTGTTGAAAACTTTTCTGATGCAATTTTTTTTTCTTGTTAAATTTAAAAATCTTCGTGGGTTTTTTGTTCCATGTGTGAGGCTGGCGTGGGACCCCTCTGGTGGTGGCTATGGTTGTGTGTCACACTTGAGGAAATCACCCCAGCCGCGGAGCAGTGGTTGCTATGAATTAAAGCTAAGGCATTATAATGATGTACCCAAGAACTTATTCTAACTAAGCGACCTCAGAGGTATGTCACCTGTGGGCTGCTTGTATGCCTCGTGCCCTTGCCTCCTCCCTGACACCAGGGCATCCTCACAGGCTCTGTGCTGACTCAGAAGATGTCCACAGCAGGGAAGCAGGTTAAATCCTTGTGCAAAGAGGAGACCAAAAAGATTATGTTTTTAATAATCCCTTCTGCATTCTACGGGTATGGGAGAGGAGGGAGGGTCTGTATAGCTGAAAAAGCACTTGTTTCCTGAGCCAGGGGTTGGTGACTTTATCCAGTTTTAAAGATATAGGCAATTTCTGTGCATAAAAGAGGAAAGCAACTGAATCGAGGAAGGAGGCAAAAAACTATCAGCCAGGAAGGCTGGGGAGGTCTGTGTGCCCAGGTTATAAGAGGGCCCTTGAACTAAGCTCACATTTATTTTTCATACAGTGCTGACTGGTTCTGCCTTAGAGCTCTCAGGTGGCTGCTCAGTATCTCTTTAGAGAAAGGCTATCCCTGTAACACAAATCCCTGACCACCATCAGAGCAACAGACCAAATTTTTTATCTGTGGATAAAAGACACTACCCTCCTAAAATAAATTACTCCTCCCCACATACCCTTTTAGGAATTTTGTTATGAAAGCAATTTCATAAAAAAAGTTTTCAGCAAGTCCTCCCAAGCTTCCAGGGCATTTGCTGGATTTTGCTGGATTTAGGGGTCACTCTTTTGGACTTTTGGTCAATCTGGAGTCCATAAATTCACTTCTAAGAAAAAATGTGCACTTTTCTTCATGTACAATTATCCTTGCTGCCTCTGATCTGTCCACTCTCCACTTCATGACTGTCTTGATTTGTGTAACATTTGCAGTTAATGTTCACACTTTCCTTTCTGGCCCCCTGAGCTGCTGATGGCATCCACTTGAGCTGCTAGACTGAGCTTAGTCCTGAGCTGCTAGGCTACAGGTCAGAGGTACCAGGACTTGTTAAGAGTCTTTGTCTGGCCTTCAATCTGAATAAGTGTCCCCACACAGGTAGAATAACTAGGTGTTGCTTCCCCCAATATGTATTTAACCAAGTCTCAGAGGGGCCCTCTCTGTCCCATCCCCACTTTAGCTAGCATTACATGAAGATCTCTCAAACCATCAGTATTTGAGCTGAAGAATTCTAACCCCATATTCCTATTAAAAAGAAGGTGATATTTTGGTCTTCCCATGTAAGATAAAACGAATCATTTAATACCACACTTTATCAACTTTGCAGCATAGCTCAGCACCCAAGACTGTCTTTTCAGCAGAGTTGAACATTAAATACTTGCTGCTGGGTTGCATCTGCATCGAGTGTGGAGGAAGAGCTGTACTACTAGCCCTGTGGCTGTGGCAAGGCCCTTCCAAATGGCTGGTCATGCACCACTTCATAGACTCAGCCTTCCATTATTTCTGGCAAACTGGTGCTCAGCTTGGCCCTCGCCTGCTGAGGGGACACAGCCTTAGATTAGCTTAGAGATTCAGCCAGGCAGCAACTTGGTACGGATCTAAGAAAGGCTACATGATCTGTGTAGGAAATGACCATAGCTTAGAAGCGTTTTATCACAAAGCATGTATGGATGTTTGAAAAATCCCTCACTAACACACATTCTTAAACTCCTTCCTCTTTCTTTCCTCTTAAACACCCCTTCCCTACCTCAGATTGGAAAGGGCCTCTTGGCTGGTGAATGCTCTCCACAATCTGAAGCAATTTACTATTACTAGACAATGCCGGTGACTGATAAGTAAGCTCTTATTAGTACTCTGCTGATAGCAGGCTGTAGCTATGCTTTTTTGGGACTGTTGATAACTTAGCTTTGGATGTGAGCAGCAAGGGAGTGAAGTCCTTTATGGTTGTTTGTTGTTGTTTTTTTGGTGTGTTCTTTTTAATCCCAAAGGGCACTATTTTCTTATCTTTTCTGGTGTTAGTCTATAATTCTAATCATAGCTTGCCTTTTTCCTCCCTCCCTCCCTCCCTCCCTCCCTCCCTCCCTCCCTCCCTCCCTCCCTCCCTCCCTCCCTCCCTCCCTCCCTCCCTCTCTCCCTCCCTCTCTCCCTCCCTCTCCTTCCTTCCTTCCTTCCTTCCTTCCTTCCTTCCTTCCTTCCTTCCTTCCTTCCATCCATCCATCCATCCATCCACCCACCCACCCATCATCTGAGATATTGTAGAACTGATAGTATATATCAGATACTGTAATGATTTAAAGTTTATGGGTGGATGGAGCCTATGGAAGCACAAGCAGATCACAGTGATTCATGCTATTATCAAGTAGAGGAGACTCATAGTAGCCCTACTTAGATCCCCATTGTGTCTTAGTCTTCTTGCTGCTATACTTTACTTATAATGTATAATTCCCATCGGGTACTCCCCCACAGATCTTCCACCTATAACTTTCCACATGGCCAAGTTTATCTTTTCCTTGAGGATGACTTTCCAGCCCACATTAAATTCTTGCTCCTGAATTGTAACCCTTATTTAATCATAGTATATTCTTGGGACAACTTGCCTTGCTATCTTTGTTGGAATTAAAATTTCCTGCCATTATTTATCATTTTGTGTTTTGCATTTTGTCTTCCCAGTTAGACTGCAAGTTCCTTCAGGATAGACTTGTCCTATACCTCTCAGAATTGTATCATGGATAAAGCACTGTTCTAGATTTCAGGAGTCTGAGTTCTAGTCTCATTTCTACAACTAACTGGCTTGGTAGCCACGAGCTAGCAATTTAGTGTCTTGAATTTTATAAAAATGTGATGTTCAGGCTTGGTAATTTTTGCAGTCTCTTTAAGTTCTAAAGTCCTGAGAGAATACTAGACAGCACTCAGCTCAGTGCCTAGAACAGTGCCTTAAATGCAGCAGGCACTCATACACATCTGGGAAGTTTTTAAACTATTATTTATTGTTGAGGACACTCAAATGTGGTTGACTTTGGATAGGCCATCATGTTTCTAAAAGAACCGTAAAATGTTGGGAATGTCCTTCACACCAAGGTATTTGAACTGAAGGAAAAATGAAAGTTAGAAATATAAATTACTCGCATTTTAAATTTCTTATCTTTTAACTTGAAGCCTGGCATAATTTACCCAAGAGTCTTAAAGAAACTGTGACAAAAGAGTAAATTCTGAATTTTCCAGGTGAGATTATTTCAAGATCCTGGAGCTTCATTAAAGCAAATGGCTGCCTTGACTTTCTTCGGGTGGGCCAGTCACTCCAGCAGCATCATTTCTTTGAAGGGTAGGTTGACCAATGGTAAGGCAGTAAAGTCCAATTAGGCAGTATTATTCCTTAGCAGAAACCTTTTATGGTATGCTGATGGACAAAATCACTGGAAATAATGGCTGCACAAGGATAAAAATATCTGGGAATGTAATGCTACTGCATTTGTGCTTCCTTCCCCGAACAGCACAATTAGTGGGTTGGAATCCGGTTTCATTGCCTGGAATCCCCCTGAGATCTTTTACTTTCTACTTCTCCATGACCCTATTCTCAAGCAATCATAATCAGAGAGGCCAATTTACTTGAAATAAATATATGACTTGTTTAAAAACTAAATGTAATTGGTTATTGTACTGTCAGTCTCTTCCATTTGTGTGGCTGCAGTTTTTACTGTTAAGGTCCACTGTTAAAACAGCTTTTGTCCATTTATATTAGAATGTAAGGTTCACATTTAATAGCTTTGAGGGAGAATGCCTGGCACTTACTGAATTACCCAGTAGGACCATTCTGGATACTTGATGTCCTGGAGTCATCAAACTACCTCCTTGGGAAACAGCCAAACATCCCCCCAAATAACAGAGAAGCTGGATTCCAGGGCTTGTAGTAGTAAATGTTTAAAGAATGAAACACATTATATTTAAGGGGAAAGCTACTCTTCAGGCTTTTTCCCTGGAAACTTTAGAAGTAATGACCAAATTCAAGCAACAGTCTTACAAACAAACAAGTCCACCTCTGGAGATGTCATTTTAATCACAGCATATTGAAGAGAACATGTAGACATTAGCCAAACACATGATTTTTCCTTAGAGCAGGCTTGTTTCTTCTATTTAATAGCAGTAGCTAGCACCCAGCCCTGAAACCTGGAGTTTTATTGAGGAATGTATGGAACTAAACTGTTAGTTCCAATAAGCATCATTGTTTTCTTAAATTGCCAGCAGGTGGCCTTCAAAAGACTCTGCGACTCGATTAAAATAAAATAGTGTGCAAAGCTCAAAAAAGTCATGCTCATATATAAGTCCATTCTGATCTTCCTTCTATTTGTGATTGCTCCTTTATTGCAGCTTCCCTTTCACACCTTCTGGGTGGTTTTACTTCTGACATTTCTTAAGTTAATTCATCAAATGTCCATTGGCACAGTCACATTTCAGGTAACAGAGGAGAACCTAAAAATTGATCATTGGATCTGCCTTCAAGATTTCCCCTCCTACCTCTGTCTGGCCATGAAAAGAAGCATTAGTCCATAAGCCCAAGACATACTGACACTTGGATAACCGGCCCATCAAGAAATGTGATGTACTTGGCCTCTTTTATGAGTTTTCTTTTGGGATAACTTTTATAATATTATAGAAGGGCTCTGAATATACTTGTAACTGTTCTCATACTTCCAACAAGAGATGAAAGTGGAATGAAGAGAACTTGCACTGAAACGAGAACATGCACAGAAATGAGACAACATTGGGAACCACGGGTCATTCTAACATAATTAACTAGTGAGAGGGCCTTTCAGTATGCCTTCTGTATTACAAAGAGATCTGAGCTCCATTCATATAATTCTGGATAACAGTTGAAAGCAGAGCATCCAGAGCTAAATGAGTTTAGAGACAGATCTTACTGATATGGAAGGGGACTTAAGTTCTGAGAGGGACCCTGATATGAGTCTTAGGGGTTGCCAATTTTACTTAACTTAGTTTTCTAACCTAAGAGTATAGTTTTCTATTTTTATCAATAGTAAGAAAGACTGTCTTGTGGAAGCAATTTCATGGTTACTTTTCATGCCAATATTAGAGCTAAATACAAAGACTAACAATCTCTGCTCTTTAGTAGCCTGTCATAAATTGACCATCCACAAATTAATTGCTTCTTGGCCTTCTGTTTAAACTCATGGTGTTATCAATGTAGGAATCTTTTGAAACTATTTTTTTTTACCTGTGGCATTTCATAAACTTAATATGCTTATTGATCACAGAGAAAGTTTTCTCTGTTACTCTTAAATCTGACTCTTTAAAATGTTCAGGGTAAACTCTGAATTCTTGCTAGCCAAACACATTATGCTTTTAAACTCTTTGCTATGGTCTTTTAAAGTCTTTGTCTTTGTCTTTGCAAACTGAAGAATATTATTTCTCAGTCTGTTCTCATAAATAAGTTCCTTGTCCAGTTTAATAGCTCTGGTTGTCTCCATGCCAGTTCTCAGTTTTCTTGAGCTATAAAGACCAAATGATACTCATGACTCCAGGTGTGGGTAAACCATGTTTCCATAGATGGGATGGATTAAGTTTTATGCTGTTTCCAATACTCCTTCTGACGATGCTCAGGATACTGCAGCCTTCTCAGCCACAAGAACACATTGTGCTGATTTCTTAAAGTCTGCAGATGACTCTTTTCTGAGTCATAATTGTTCAGATTATTTTGAGAGTAAGGTATACTTCTATCCTTTGTTTACCTAACTTCTGTTGCTACTGAAACATCTGGTAATTGCCAGGGATCTTTGAAATACTGCAGAAAAACCTCAACCTATTGATCCCAGATTTATTTTCTCCTGTACAATGTTCTTATTTTAATTGAATCATTTTTTCCATTACTAGCATTTGGTCTTCTAAAGAAGTGAGGTTTTACAGTGGGAAACAATTTATAGATAGCCTGGGAGTCAAAGCTTTTTCAAAGTTAGTATATTAAATACACATTTACCCCATTAGTATTTGCTCTCCATAATATTATATGTATAATGTCTCCATTAAACATATAGATATATAAATATTGTATGTTTAATGTTCCGGTAAAGAGGACAGACATGGGAGGTGGAAAAATAGGATTTCATGCAGATGAAGTCTATCAGGACAATATTACGTTCTTTCTATCTGAAAGCCTCAGCATCACCATGTACAAGTTTCAGAGCCTAACTCTTTATAGACATTGTGAAATTAATAACATGATGCCTGTGGGGTATTTGGAGATCTTTGAGAAGAAGGAACTATTTAGATTGAATTGATGATGGTATCCAGGAAATGAGTCAAAGGAAGTTTACATGCTAGTTAATAGAATGGCTCCCTGGACTCAAACTTAAGTTAGCATCTGACTCCACCACATATTGATGCAGTGACCTTGGGTGAGTATGTTGAAGTTTTAAAGTCTGTTATCCTATTTGTATGTTGGGGATAATCATAATACTTATCTCACAGGTTGTTGTAAAGATTAAAAAAGATGATATGTGCAGAACACTTAGCATTGGATCTGGCATATAATAAGTGCTAAATATACTAGCTGCAATAGTAGTAATTACTGCTATGTTTATTATTAGTATTGATATGGGACCTCAGAATTTTTTAGTAGAACTAATTATTGAAATTTATTGACTATGATAGAATACATTCAATTAAAGTTTGAATGCTAATAAATTGACCTGAAGAAAAATCTTTTCCAATTACTATTTTATATATCAAAGTAAAAATATAATTAAAGCTGAGGGAGGAGAGACAAATGTGTAAAACTACAATATAATAAGATAAGGACTATCTTAGAGGTAGGAACAAATGGCAGAGGTGCCCAGTGATTACTGTATCTATCTTTTTTGAGACCTTTTGGGGGGAATAGGGCACATGTTTTCCTCTAGGGAACCACTCTTAGGTGATATTGACTTCTCCCTTGATTCCAGAGTTAGAAACTTAACCTTGGCCTGGCCAGTCAGAGCACTGCATCCTGTTCACCACAAATATTTCTCTGTTGTGGATTGTTGGGCAAAAAAATCTCTAACGACTCCTGTAGTCCAAAACCATGGAATATTTCCAAACTAAAATTTCAGTAGGAGCTTCTATCCTTGTGTCTTGTCTGCTTCTGATGAGACAAATAATGAAGTAAAATTCTGGTAGAGGGCCCAGAACTCATTAGGTACTAGTTATTTCATGTTTTGCTTTAAAAAAAAAATCTTTATTGCTTTCAGAGAGAGGAAGAGAGAGGGGGAAAGAGAGAGAAACAGCAATGATGAGAGAGTCATTGATCGGCTGCCTCTTGCACGCCCCTGACTGGGGATGGAGCCTGCAATCCGGGCATGTGCCCTGACTGGGAACCGAACCGTGGTCTCCTGGAATATAGATCGATGCTCAACCGCTGAGCCACTCCGGCGGGGCAATGTTTTGCTATTATTAGTGCATTTTCTTTTTATCCAAGACTAGGAATAGCCAGGAAATGTCTCATGTCAGTAAAATACTAACCTTTGAGAGTCAAGAATTTCTCCCAAATCTTTGCCTGGCCAGATTTGCAACCACCACCCAATTGTGAATTCCTTTAACAGATATTTTTTGAACACGGTATGTGCCAGACCATGTTCTGGACACTGACAATGTCTGTCAGAAATGGGGTGCATGTTCATTGGATGAAGCTGTGGTCAGTTGCAAATGTAGGAAAATGTATCAGATGTCATATTATTTATTGTAATAGGGCATAGGAAAAAAATTTAAAAGTAATTTAGATTAGTGATTTAAAAAATTTCTATGATTATTGTCCAGAATTTAAAAGCACATTTTATAGATACATTTTATATAGATACATGCAAACATATGTGTAACTGAAACAAATTTCTTGAGTTAGTGTGTATCTTACTCCTTGAATATAATCTGATGTTTTCTATGCTGTTGTATTCTGCACTATCTTATTTTTTTTTTAAATCTGCAAATACTGGTTTAGGAACTTTTTAAATTTATTTCAAAACCCAGGAATGAGTGGTGATCAGATATAGACAAGCTAAGAATCATCACCCAGGTAACAATCATGTAAGGAAGAACTGTTTTCTCTTGATCAACTTTTATTGATCAAGAGAAAGGACTTTTATTGATCAAGAGGAAGGACCTTCATTGAAGGAGAAATTGACCTAACAGGTGTAGATCACTTCAGGTTGACTAAGGGGAATGTTTGGAACTACATTTGGCGAGCTGCACATTAAGTGCAAGCAGGGGTAAATTAACATGGCTGGGTAAGTTAGTAGACCACAGGAACCAAGGTTTCTAATGTAACCTCTGGCCACTCAACCACTAATTAGGTGAATGTGGGCATTAAAGTCATAACAGAGATCATCAAAATTGAATGTGGCACTAATCAAAACAGGCGAAAAGAAGATGAAATTATGTGATTATTGAGAACATGTTGGGACACTAGTCTGGCAGTAAAGAGAAGCAATCCACTTGGTTTTAGTGCTAAAAATTGCCAGGTTTATCACATTATAAATTATATTTTTTATTCTCTCCTTTGGCCAATAATTATTTAGGGTGGTACTTTTGAATTTTCCACCTTTAATAAAAAACGTGTTGCATTCGGAAACTATGGCCTCTGCAATTTCTATATTTTTTCATTTATTGAATTTTCCACTATAACTCAATATGAACTTAAGTTTAGTCAGTGTTCAGTATATTTTTACAATGAATATATTTATTATTCGTTTAACTTATCTATGATATTAATTCTAATCCCTCCTTATTAAAAATGGTTATGTTTAGTAAACTTTAAAAAATTACTTGCTAAGAGTTTTATTTGGGGGTAATGTCCCAGGTTCTTTCTAGTGTAATGTACCTTATTAGCACTTGGCTGGTGTTAATGGTATCCACTAATCAAATTGTAGTGAAATGTGTTGAATTCTTGCCTATGACTTTTCTGGGTGTAAAGTTCATGCCTTCCTTGACCTTATCCTGGCACATGATTTGTAGACGATAAACACTTTAAAAATGCAGTTGAATTCTACCCAATTAAACTCAGTGCATAGCTGTAGAGAAAATTCCTAAAGAGAGTAAATCCCAGAAATAGTAAAGAAAATCATTGTCCTCGATGCTAGACTTACGGTCATCAAGTAGAAGGGGGCAGGATTCAGATCTGGTTCGGCCACAGTTTCTTTTCCCAAACATACAGATATTCTGTCTACCCCCTTAAAGTTGTCCTCTGAAGAACTCAGTCTTAACAGTGGATTGAGTTTTGTGGACCTGGGATATTGGATTTCTATTTCTAGAAAAGTAGACATACATGACAAATGGTGATGGAAAAAGACAGGACTTAGGGTTGTGAACGTGCAATACAATCTACAGATAATATATTATAGAATTGTATATTTTAAACTTATATAATTTTATTAACCAATGTAACCCCAATGAATTCAATAAAAAAAGAAGTTAAACCGATGTCCTTCAAATCAACCATAGTCCTATTGAAATAACCTTCTTCCAAGGAAATAGTAAGTTAACCCAAAAGTAGAGAAAAAAGCCCTCTTGACTCCAGCTGTAGGGATCACTGCTGATGTCCTTGTCTGGCTAAGCCCTTATGTGACTTGAAAGACACACTTCTGCTCCTTCTGTGAGAAATTTAAACAGGATTCTTTGCTCACCTTCGTAAGCCCAGGACCCAGCTTCAGCCTTGCCCGCCAGGCAGCCATTGTCCTCTGAGCTCCTCCCTCGATGCTCGCAGAGTGTGGATGGTGTGGGCTGCTCTGGGACCACTGACTAGCCCACTTTTCCCAGTCTGGGGAAGTCTTTCCCCTTCTTCTCCTCTGGCCGCTTCCTTATTTAGGGGCCCTTTTCTCTCCTCTTCCCTGTGTGCTGACCATCTAGCATTATTACCTTTAAAGTTTAGGATCATTGGAAGGATAATTAGAGAAATACCAGGGTAATTAGAAAAATGATCTGGAAGAGCCTCCCTTTTCAGCTGCCATATAAACCTAAACATCCCTGAGAAAGGGCCCGGCCAACCTGAGCGGAGTGAGTGTGAGTGTGAGTGTGTGTGTGTGCACACACACATGCATCGAGGGAGAGGGAGAGAATGGGGAGGTGTGAGGATTGGAAACACAAACAAGTATCTTAATTATCCTGTTCAAGGTGCTAGATCCTCTCCATTCTCCATAGAGACAATCTAATTAGTTCTTTCAGGGCCTATGAGTGTGAAAGACAAAACGAGCTCAAGCTCTGCCATCCCAGGTGGCTTTCTCCCAGGACAGAGCCAGAGAAGGCTGGGCTGAGGCTGTGGGAGGCTGGGGAATCTGCTGAGCTTTCCCTGGGCTGCTGACCAGATTCAGGGTCACTCTCTATGAGAAGTCTCTGATTTCTTCTCTCCACACCTTCCTGTCTTCATTCCTTGCCTATGTGAGTTTGACCCTTTCTCGCTTTCTTTAATCTTGCCTCTTTATTTTTCCCTCCCTCTGTCCCAAGAACCCCAGAGGAAACAAAATGGTAGCCCGTGTGCAAATTTGGCATGCAGACTTACTCGCTTGGCCTGCGCTATGGGGAAGCCTATACAGTTTGTGTTTAATTTTTATTAGTGGCCAATATTTAAACATTGGAAATTTTTGTGTAAGAATCCAGATTTCCAACTTCTCTTAAGGTTTGAAAGATCTGGCCCACATTTGTGGCAAAAGTGGGTTGGAGTCCTTAAAAGCATTATGCTAATTAAAAGAAACCAGCCATGAAAGATCATATATTATATTATCCCATTTATATGAACTGTCCAGAATAGGCAAATCTGTAGACACAGAAAGTAGATTAGTGGTTGTCCATGGGTAAGGGGTTTGGAGGGAAATAGGGAGTAATTCTAAAGGGTACAGGGTCTCTTTTGGGAGATAAAAATATTCTAAAAGTGATTATGGTAACAGTTACACATATCTGTGAATATACTAAACAGTATTGAATTATATACTTTAATTCTTTTTATTGATTTTAGAGAGAGAAGAAGGGGGGGGAGAGAGAAATATTGATTTGTTGTTTCACTTATTTATACGTTCATTGGTTGGTTCTTGTATGTGCCGTGACTGGGGATCGAACCCCAACCTTGGTGTATCTGGACGTCAGTCTAACCAACTGAGCTACCCAGCCAGGGGAATGATATACTTTAATTGTGTGGACTACATAGCCTGTGAATTATATCTCAGTAAAGGTGTTATTTTTAAAAATCAGGTTGGAGCTAGGTAGCATATCCCACATATACCATCTTTAGGTGAACCCCAGTTTGCCACAGTCCCCATGGCTCTGTAGTGAGTCTGCCACACGGGCCCAGCTGGCTTCTTTATGTTCTATGACTGGCCTCTGTTGGCATCTGACATTTTAGCCTCAATTTAACATTCATGAGCATTTCCCCCCCAGCATCTTTCTAATAATAAGTTCTCTTTTCTCCTACTTCTCAGGAAAATTACCTTTATCTACCTGTCTCAGAGCACGTCCTCTCTACTATAGAAGAATTTAGAAATTTTCTTCCTTTCTTATTAGTAACAACATCGCTGTAATAATAAATCCTATCAATTCCAAACTAGAAAATAGTACAATCTGGATTTATTAAACAAATACTGTGCACTATGCTGACTGAAGCATAACAGGAAATGGTTTATGATCCCAACCATCTCACTATTCTCTCCAGAACAGCCCTGCAGGATGACCAGACAGGAGAGGCTGCAAGACTAGAGACAGAGCTGGAGGAGCTGGCATTTTCAACCAGCTTGTCGATGGACTGGCTTGTGAGAAAAGCAGCATTACATCGAAACTCTTAGGGATCCTTTAAATTGGTGGATTATATGGTCGCTTGATTAAGTTTGGGTTATGTAAACAGTGGAGTGTTTAGATTTAGGCTTGGCTGTTGGAGTCCAGGCAGCTGTTTGTACTTAAGTCCAGCAAGAAGTCTTGTTAATCAAAGAACTGACTGAATTTCTTTCTTTCTCCCACCCCTGCCCACTGCTTTTTTTGTACCTGTGCTGTTTTTCCTCCTGTCCAAACCCTTTGGGCTCAGGACTGTTGGGAGGCAAGGCAGAGCCTTTTGAATTCTCCTCTGAGGACGGGGAACTTATTTTTTTGATTACATGGATGTGCCCCACAGATTTTCCTCACTGTGAGGTAATCACTTCATTTATCCAAGTTTCACAAAGCCTTTATTATTCCGGTTAGTTCATATTTTTGAAGCGAAGTCATCAGTTTGATGCGTTTTGTTGTAAAATGTGGTTTAACAGCTTGTTAGCACATTTATTTTTTTTTTAATGGAACCCAAAGATATTTCATGCTTGAGCAGCAGTGGATTTAAGAGCCGATGAAAAGCTCCAGGAGCTGCGTGCACTCAGCACAAAACAATGGCAGGGGGACGCTGAGGAGCAGAGCGCGGCTGGGACCCTGGGCACAGGCTTTCTTCCCGAGCCCTCGGGTGCTTTTTCCTGCCAGCGTCTTCTAAATACCCGGCGCTGCGTGATGCCTGCTGGGTTCAGGCCGGCTGGGATGCGCTGCACCATTTGAGCAGCCTGAGTTCATGTGGTTTTCCTGCCCTCCGAGATGATTCTATTTTATTCCGTGCAGTCCACAGAGCAAAGGGGGAGCTGGGACTGCTGTTTTGTCTTCTGCATGTGGCTTTGTAAAGTCTCAGAACTGAAGGGCTGGAACCGAGAGCTGTTGTGGAGCGTGGTGAGTGTCAGCGAGCCTTTGAAAAGTAAAAGCCGGGAAGCCACAAGCTCTTTCCACAGCTTCTTCACAAATACAAACTAGGTCACTTTCCCCAGAGGCAGCAAAAGTGAACATTCTATGTTTGACCGAAACCAACATTTTGGTTGAGATTTTGATAATTTGGGGGGTGAAATTTAACTTGCCTAAACCTAGATCTATCTTTGTATCAGGTTAGGGACTTCCTGAGTTAAAAGATCTCCTTTGGGAAGAAGCCTTATGAAAGTGGGGTTGGTGGAAATGGACTTAATTTCTGATTTAGCTAAAATGTGTTACCTTATTAGTTTTTCTCTTTGCGTTTCTATGCTGTCAATGCATAAACCAGAAAACTGATTTTTTTTTTTTTTAAACTATTAGAGTCAGAAGTCAGAACTCATTTTCCCTTTATATCCGAGCAATTTGAGACTAGGGAAGAGTATTAAGAGAAAGAAAACAAGTTTTTTTATAGAATAAGGCTCTTAAGTTAGGTATTATATACTTTATATACATTGCTTAGAGCCTAGATTTTTTTTAAAAAATGAGGGAAAAAACCATATGAGAAAAATTACCAACTATTCTGCCTAGTGATTACCTAACAATGGATGAGATTCATATGTCTAGTCTGCCCACAATATTTCTTTGAGGTTGAGAACATAAAATGGAACTCCCGTAGGACTGCTGAGTCATATGATAATTCTGTGTTTAATTTGTTGAGGAGCCATCAGACTGTTTTTACAGTGGTTACGCCATTACACATGTTCACTAGCAAACGCATGAGGGTTCCAAATTCCCCACATCCTCACCAACACTTGTTACTGTTTGTCTTTTTTATTCCGGCCACCTTAATGCGTGTGAAGTGATATCTAACTGTGGTTTGGTTTTACATTTTCCCCATTGCTAATAATGTTGAACATTTTTCACGTGCTGATCGACCATTTGTATATCTTTTTTGGAGAAATAGTCAAGTCTTTTTCCCATTTAAAAAATTAGGACCTTTGACTATTTTTGTTATTGTTGAGTTGTAAGAGTTCTTTATATTCTCTGGATATTAGACCTTTTTCAGATATATTGTTTTAAAATATTTTCTCTCATTCTATGTCTTTTTTACTCTCTTGATAATGCCTTTTGATACACAAGAGTTTGTAATTTTAATGAAGTCCAATTTATTTATTTAGCCTATGCTTTTGGTGTCATGTATAAGAAATCATTGCCAGATCCAAAGTTTTGAAGATTGACCCTTTGTTTTCTTCTAAGAGCTTCATAATTTTAGCTTTTATGTATGTCCTTGATATATTTTTTAGTTAATTTTTGTACATAGTATAAAGTAAGGACTTCATACTTTTGCATTTGGATATCCAGTTGTCCTAGCACTATTTATTGAAGAGAATATTCCTTCCTCCAATAATTGGCCTTGGCATCCTTGTGGAAAATCAGTTGACCATAAATGTATGGGTTTCTTTATGGAATCTCAATTTCATTGCACTGATCATTGTCTATCCTTATTGCCAGTACCTAGAAATTCAGTCATGAGTTCTTCTTTATCCTAAGTTATTTAGAAATTGTTTTGAGATTTTTTAATTGAAGGGTTTTATGACTGATACCTTTATTGTTAAACTACATTTTTCTTTTACTTGGTTTAGAGAATGTGATGCCAATACGGTCATTTCATTCTTCTTGAAGTTCAGTCACTATACCGGGTATTACTGGTGTTGCTTGTATCAGTTTTTCCTGAAACAGGACATGTCTTTTTTAAGCAGAACATTCACATCTATGTTATTTCAGACAAGTTTTCTTCTATGATATTTCTGTCTATTTTTTGGTTGATTTTTTTTCTATTCTCTCTTCAGAGAATTCATTTATATATGTGATAGACCTTTGTCTTCTACTTCTGTTATTTTTAATCTTTCTTTTTCTTTTCATTTTGTGATTTCATCAAGCTGTCCTGTTTGTTCATAGTTTTTTAATTATAATTTTTTGTTTTTTTTAATCAAATATTGTTTACAACATTGTAATGTATTTATATTTCTTTTTATAAATATAATGACTGTTTTAAAGTCTTTGTTATGTCAGACATCTGTGGCCTTTTACATGCAGTTTCTGTACAGAGAAACTTTCCTGTTTCTTTGCATGTTTCACATATTTTTTGTTGTTAAAAACTGGGCATTTAAGAAAATATATTTTAGCAACTCTGGATATCGATCTCCCCTCCAGAGTTTGTTGTTTGCTTTTTATTTGTTCAGCGACTTGGCTGGACTATTTGGTGCAGCCTGTTTCACCACGCCCGATGGGCACCCCAGCCCGCCGTTCCGGGTGCTGAGCCTCTGCCCTGCCCCGCCGGCTTACCTCGCCTGCAGCTGGTGGCCTCTGCGATGGGAAATTGGGAGGAGATGGAAGTGACGATGGGCTCGCCCAGGGGAGAGGTGCTACAGCCCTTGGCGGTGGGCTGGAGTGGGGGTTTGTCACATTAAACTGGGGGCGGGTAGGAAGGTAGCGGGTTATGGCACAAGTGACACAAATTCCCACTGTTCTTTCTAAGATTTAGTAGATTTTCTTAAATGAATGTTTTTTTTCATTTGCTGTATGCCCTTAGGATAATTTACAAATAATTTAAAAAATATTTTTCACTTATAGTCATAGAGAACTAGAGAGCAGTTCAGTTTTCTTCTATTTCTTTTAATCTTTTTGGAAGGTTTGCTTATTACGTTCTCCTATTTTTTGAAAACCTGTATCTATACTTTGTGCCCTTTAAAATTTTTAAAAAATCATGTTTATAATCTATCTGTCCAATTCCTTAAATGGCTTCTCTTAGGCTGTGGGCTTCATGCTTTTTACTTATATTCCTTTCCTCTATTTGCTTTGCAGTTTCTATGCATAAGTCCATAGATGGTTCGTTTCTCATTATTACCTCCTTTAGGAGAGTGAGGCTATTTTCAAGTGTGTTATAAGGCTGGGCAGGAAGGTAGAACAGCCTTATATTTCTATTTGGATTTATTTTATTGAACATTTCCTCATTGCATCTTTTTTATTTTTTTAATCTCTCTCAATTTCTGTGTAGCTCATAGCACTGCCCATCTAGTCACACTTCTGGTGCTGTAACCTAGAGATGACTTTCTCTTCTTGGCCGTGTCTCACCTCCAGGAGACTCCCCAGGCTCCCATGGCTGGGTCATACACAATTAGAAATGGCATGTGTATTTCTCCAACTTCACCTCTCCTGCTGTTCTTTGGTTTCAGGTTGGGTCTCTTGAGGGACATTATCTGCCTTTCCCATGCCCAGTCCACAGACTTTGATTTCATTACCAGCAAAGAATCACTAGACAGGCCTTTCAATATTGTGTTTTATTAAGCAAGAAACCTGTTTTCTGATCACTGTCTCAGGGGTTCTGTGTCCCCCTCACCAATGTTCTGCCTTAGGATGCAGATATCACTGTTTGGGGTATATCTGCCTTGTAGCTTTTATTTCTGGTAGTGTCCTTTTTTCTCATTATGTTAAAGATGAAGTTGGTTTTTAAAATATTTTTAGTGTTCCTTGTTTTTAGCCTATCTCAAGAAGTAAAAGTGTCTTCTATGTTCCAGTTTAGTTTACATCTATTTTAATAAATGATATACTTATTTTTCTAAATCTTATTTTTAGTTTTTAAATTTACCCTTTTAATATTTTCTTATTTCTTTTCATGCTATCTTTAACAGGACTGGTGTGGTATTTTGTTTAATGTTTGGAATTAACATATGTTTTGTTTGTTTTTTTGTCTTAGTCATTACTTTTAAGTTGCCTAACACTTTTCCTATTGATCTGATGTTAACCAACATCAGGTCTCTAAAGAGACAAGGCTGCTGGCAATCTTCTAATCTACTAATCTTATTAGTTCCTCCTTTAAGTTCTTACCCTGCCTTCCATATTTTGTTGCAATTATCTTATATTTAGAATCTATTTTGGAGCAAACCTCACAGATAGCTCTTCTCTGATTGGATTCTACTGCATCTGATATTCTTCTTTAATTAATGATCCCCATTAGCTGTACCAGGCTGAATACTCATGACTTTTTTTTTTTTTTTTAAATATATCTTTATTGATTTCAGAGAGAGGAAGGGAGAGGGAGAGAGATATAGAAACATCAATGATGAGAGAGAGTCACTGATTGGCTGCCTCCTGCACGCCCCCAGGGGGAGAATGGGAGAGGTGGAAAATACACTGGGTTGGGTTAAGTACAAATTAGGCATCTCAGGAGAAAGGAGTAGTAAGTAAACTTGAAGACGTAGCAGTAGATACTATCTGAAAGGGAACACAGAACACATTAATTTAAAGAAGGAAAAATATCAGGGAACGGTAGGACAACTTTAAGTGACCCAATGTATGTGTAATTATAGTCTGCAAAGAGAAGTACAGAGAAATGGGACAGGAAAAAGTCTTTGAATAAGTAATGGCCTGGATTTCCTAAATTTTATGAAAGTATGAACCCACAGATCCAAGAAGGTGCACAAACTCCAAGCACAAGTAAAATGACAAAAATGACACCAAGTTCATCATAATCAAATTGCTCAAACCTAGTGATAAAGAAAATCTTAAAAGCAGCTCCATCATTTGTACAGAGCAACAGAAATGTTACGTATCGAGGAGCAAAGACAAGTGTGACATTAGATTTCTGTTCAGAAGCAATATGAGCAAGAAGGCAGTGGTGAGACACTATTAAAGAACTTACAAAAACACCACCACTCTGTTAACCCAAATACTAAACTCGGTGAAAATACCCTCCAAAAATGAAGGTGAAATAAAAACTTTTTCAGACATATAAAAACTGAAATAATTCATCACAGCAAACCTATCACTTTTAAAAGAAATGGTAAGTCCTTCAATGAGAAGGAAAATGATACCAGATGGAAATCTTTATACCAAGAAATGGAGGGTACCAGAAATGGTGACTATTAAATGGTAAATGCGTACATTTTTTCTTATTACTAGTAGCCCTCTGTATGCTTTACTCTTGTTTCCATAATGCCTCCTGTTTATGAAATCAATATTTATGTGAAAGAAACTCAAATGAAGAATAATGAAATGCCAGTCACTCTCTAAAATTAACCTGGATTCCCTGCAATGAAATATTATGTCATTCAGTTCAATACCAGTTCATTTTGAAGTAATCCTTTCTATTGAAGTATTACAGGAAAGTGCACAAGTAATAAAAAAAGTACAGCTCACTGCATTTTCACAAAGTGAGAACACCTTTATAACCAGCAGGCAGATGGAGAAACTGAGTATGACTAACAGTCCAGAATCGCCTTTTGTGCTTCCTTCCAGGAACTGCCTCCTGCGGAAGGGCACCCTGACTTCTAACACTGTAAGTTAGTTTTACTTGTTTTTGAGTTTTATATAATTGGAATCTACAGTATGTACTTTAAAAATCTGGCTTCTCTCATTCAGTCTTATGCTTACAAGATTCACTCGTGCTGTCCCGTGTAGCAATTGTTCATTTTTTATCACCGTATTTAGTGCCACCTTATTATAAAATGTATCCATTGTACTGTGATGGGTATTGGGTTGTTTTCATCTTTTGGCCATTATGAATGGTGCTTTTATAAATATTCTAGATGTCTTTTGGTGAACATATATATGCATTTCTGTTGCATATATGCCTTGTAGTGGAGTTGCCAGATAATAAGACACATATATGTTCAGCTCGCCCAAATTATTGTACCCTGAACCTTATCAGCAGTATACGAACACTTCAGCTGCTCAACAGTATCAAACACACATAGTATTTTCTGTCTCTTTTTCACTGTAGCTATTTTGGGGGTGTATGGTACTATCTCATTGTGAAGTTTTATTTTTCATTTTCCTGATGACTAAAGAAGTTGAGCTACTTTTCAGGTTTATGATCATGTTTTTTATAATCTTTTGTGAAATATTTGCTCAAGTCCCTTGCCCGTATTTCTACTGGGGACTCTAGATTTTCTTATTCATTTGTAGGATCTACAAGGTGGGAGAAAAGTAGGTTTATAGTTGTTTGTATGGAAAATAATACAATAATTAATAAATAACAATAAAAGAATAGGTTCTGTGTTTCACACACTCACAACTGTAAGCCTACTTTTGCCCCACCTGTATATATACATGCATACACATATATACATATACATGTGCACAACTACCTATATATAAAATTTATGTATATCCATAAGGTATATAAAGTTTCTGTTTTGCCCCACTTTGTCCCATTCTGTTGTTTGCTTTTTTAATTTCTTAATAGAGTCTTTTGACAAACGATTTAAATTTTAATGCAGTCTCATTTATTAATTTTTTTCCTCTACTTTTAAAATTTCATGAGCTCAATATGTAATATTTTGATGTGGTTGCTAAGTACCACTTAAATCATTCATACTAAAAGTATTGTTTCAGAGTGAGTTGTTATTCATCTTCTCTACATGGTATTGAGCAGCACATCTTATGAAAGGTTCGGTACAAAGAGAGTGTTTTCAAGAAAGAGCATCCAGGGTGCTGAAGGATTTGTACAGTCTGACCTCCGAGGAAGAGTTAAAGGATATGGAAACATTTAGGCGGAAAACCCTACACAACAGGTGTGAGGAAGTATTGCTTTGAAAGCAAAATTCAACTTGTCCGTTGTCACTTCAAGAGGAAGAATAGGTCATAAAGGCTGACAGTGACAGGGATGTTAATTTCAACTTGTCAGGGAGCATTCAGTCTCTGTCACAGTGGTTCAGAGGTGGAATGGTAATCGAGATGGTTCCACCTAAGAGCAGTGTTAAGAAGGGCTGGAGCCCAGCCGGGCGTGGCTCAGCGGTTGAGCATCGACCTAGGATCCAGGCGATCAGGGTTCGATTCCCGGTCAGGGCACATGCCTGGGTTGTAGGCTGCAGCCGATCAATGGTTCTCTCATCATTGATGTTTCTATCTCTCTCTCTCCCTCTCCTTTCCTCTCTCTGAAATCAACAAAGATATATTTAAAAAAAGAAAAAAAAGAAGAAGGGCTGGAAATAGCTAATATATGGAAGCAACCTAGGTTTCCACTGACAGATGGATAGATAAAGAAGATGTGGTATTATACACAATGAAATATTATGAGGCAATAAAAACAATGAAATCTTGCCATTTGCAACAACATAGATGTACCTAGAGAGAAATAAGTCAGATAGAAAAACAAATGATATGTGGTTTTACTTATATGTGGAATCTAAAACACACACACACACACACACACACACACACACACACAACCCCCAAATAAACAGACAAAACAAAACAAAACAGACTCAGAAACAGAGACCAAAGGGATGGTTGCCAGAGGGGAGGGGTGGATGAAACAGATGAAGGGACACATAGTTAGTAATTGTGATGTTTGCATGGTAACAGGTGATTACTAGAATTAGTGGGGTGATCATTATCACATTGTAAGGCATAAAAATGTCAAGTCACTATATTGTGTACCTGAAACTAATGTAACTAATATAATATTGTATACTGACTATACTTAAATTTTATTTAAAAAGGGCTGGACATTGGTTGGAAAATGACCTAAAGGAAATTATTTTTTCCTGAGTGCTTATCTTCTTAGGTCCTATCACAAACTGGTTTTCCCAGGAAGCAGACACTGTGATTGGGAGGGCAGGGGAACAGGGGTGAACAAAGGGAGAGGTGACGACTTGGCAAACCCTATAGGGACAGTGGGGCTAGAGTGGCCCTTCAGGGTTGTACCAAATTGGGCCAAGATGGCCAGGCCTGTCTTTTCCCATATTGATCGTTCATGGGATGTGGGCTGCCCCGGGAAGGACTGTGGCCTTGGACATTGGACAGGGCGGTTCTCAGTGGCTGAGGCGATCCCTGATGGTGCTGAGAGCTGAAGGCCTTCTGCCAACTGCACTCCCAGGAGCTGGACAACAAGTCCTTGAAAGGGGATCATGGTGTCTACTGCAGCAGGTTATAAATCTTATAAATTTTAAAAATGAATCTTTTTATTTATAACATTCACTTGCTTTGTCATCTGTATCTAATTTAACTCTATCTTCCCAAAATATCAACCTGACCATAATTCCAAGAACAAGTAGTGATGACTCCAGAGGTGACCCCCATCTAGTACCTCTTCTTATGGTCAGACACTCCCGCCTCAGTGGACTGTTCAGCTGGACTACAATCATACACATCCCCACCCCCCAAATCCTGGCCATTCCTCATTACTGTGGAAGCCCACCTGTGCTGGGGCTCATGCGTAAGGAATTGGGGATTTGTGTGCTTTTGGACAAAAAGTAATGTGCAAGCTATAATCCAATTTCACTGAACTATAAACAAGGTTCATGCCCACTGGGATACTGTCCTCCAGGATCCCCAAGGCTGCTTTCACTAAAAATGAAATGTCTTTTTAAAAAATTCTGCTGTTAGTTGGAATTCTTACTCCCAATAGTAACAAGAGCCAGATGTTGAAAAGACTCCTGGAAAATAAGAAAAATAAATATTTAAGTAAAATTTCATATTATATTTAAACTGCTATTTTAGATACCAGGAGAGTTTGCTTGGATATTATTACTTCCTTATTTACAAAAGCGAGTGGGGGAGCTTGGGACATGTATCCTGAGGCTGAACCTCCAGTGTATACGCTGGATCATTTATAGCTCATTGGTAAGACTAATTGAGAGCTGATGGTGAAAAAAAAATAGGATGTATTTATTTTTAATTTTACTGTTCACTTGACTATTTTGGCTTAATTTAGGGAGAGGCTAGGTAACGAATAGTTAAATAGTTGGACTGTGCTTTGGTAGCAGGTGTTTCACTAGGGCCCAGCATCAGCCTCTGGGCATCCTCTATTTTGCTGTAAGTTCTGTTTACCCGGCTAGACCATGTTGAGACTGGTCAGTAGTCTTTGGGGAGTGTCTCTAGGCTAACCACTGGGATGTGGCCACCTTAGAACAAACCTGGGATGAATGCTGTGAGGTGCCCTATAGGTCCTCCTTCAGGAATGGAGACTTTATTCCCAAGCTGCCAGGATGTTTTAGAAAAGGGTCCTTAAGCATCTTCCCCAAGCTCAGATCCCCTTTCAAGGGCAGCCTGCATCCAGTGACTGCTTACCGTGGGAGTATAAGGATCCAGCCCCTTGTACCAACTAAAGGGCCACCTCAGCTCTTTAGATTCTCCAAATGCTGAAACCTTTGTTGGAGCCTCACTGAAGCTCAGTTTATCCGCTGTTCAATCCTGTTTCCTTCCTGTGCCTTCTACAGGTGTGGACCCCAAGAACTTTCCAAAGGTTTCCTCCAGTGCTTGCTTTTAAAGTATCCGAAAACACCCCACCTGGTAGCCCTGGTTTGATAGCAATGCTCTTGAGACTATCGGCTCTGAAGTCAAACTTTTTGGGTTTAAATCCTGGTTCTCTCACCTATTCACTACAGGACTTCGGGCAGGTAGCTTGATCTATGTGTCAGTTTAACTAATTTGTAAAATGAGTGTAGTATTTGCACCAACCTCATGGGTGTACTCCAGAAGGGATTCCACAAGAAGTATATTCTGAGATGAAGTTTAGTGTGTAGGATGTTATTAGAGAGGAAACTGATATCCAGGACAGTAAACTCTAATGGGCGGTGGGGCAGATAAAGTGACAAGCGGTCCAGAGCATGACATGCTGACCAACAAGGACTGAGGAATCAGACTAGGGACTCTCTCTCAAAATATTCCAGAGCTTTCCTTGTGACCTTTGAGCGTGATGGAGAAAATGTAACAAATAGATGGTCACAGGAAAGATCAGGGTGAAAAAATGGATAAAGTTAGGTGATTGTATTTAATGGAGAAAAACACAGATTGCCATACTTTATTTTATTCCACCCACTTTCAAAAATAAGTGGATGTGTCTTATGACTTCGAGCATCACATATGCCAAAGATAATTTTTTTTAAAGGAAAAAAATCACAAGGAGCAAAAATATAGTTATTTCAGTTACCTGAAGTGAAAAGTTCATTTTATCTCATCTGATTAATGAAATGTATTATTTTCTGGAAGAACAACAATAACTTGTTTCCCTGAGATTTAATCTAAGGAAGAATTTATCACAAGTGTTATATCATGTTTTCAGTGTGTTGCAAAATACAGCAAAAATATTGTTTCACTAGATGTTTCTATTTACTCTCTATTAAAACTGCGGGCATAACATTGCATATTTATTCTCTAAAAGCATTTTTATGTGAATCTTAGGAAACATGGTCCATTTACTTTGATTACGCTTACACTGCTAACATAACTAAGGGATATTGTTTAGAGAGTACAGAGCAGTGATTCTCAATGCTGGCTGTACATTAGAATCATTGGGGAAGCTTTAAAATTCCTGATGCCCACTCCACATCCTGGACCAATTAAATCAGAATCTCCTCTGGGAGGCCAGGCATTTTTTTAAAGTTCCTTGGGTGATTCCAATGGAAACTCAAGGTTGAGAACCACTAATATAAAGGACCAAGTCGTTACTGTGTCCATTTGGCTGCCCTTTGAAAATACTATTTTCTTCTAGTGAAATTTCTGATACATTGCAATCAAATTATGTATCAATAGATATCTGAAGTGCTAGTATTACGGAACATGGATTAAATAGCTGAAGTCAGCAAAGTAGGTTGGTCCCGGAGTGACGCAAACCAATAGGCTACGGGGGTACACGGGGGATTTCGTTATTGTCTCTAGGTTTGCAAAAAAGTCAACCAGTTGCTCGTATTTTTCAGGGGTCAAAAACTGTGACCACGTTGCTCCTCTCAGTAGTTTGCCTCAGGACTCCAGGTTGGTGAAATTCCATGGGGTTGAGGCCTTAAGTATCTGGAAACACTAGGCTGATTCAGGAGGTGCCCTGGGTGCCAACACTGAATTCCCCCAAATGACTGGAGACTTGGTGGAAGTTCCCAGAAATTAACATGAAATGTGACTTCATGAATGGAAATGTATTGGTAAATGACTTGTAAATAATAGTTTCATTCTTCACCAGGGTAAGGTGGTGGCCTTACATCTTATCCTGCGATCTAAGGCCCAAATGGGATTGCAGATCTTTCCAAGAGCTTTCGTTCCTTTCCCTTTGGAGAAAGAGCTCTGAAAGGCTTATCACTCACTCTGAAAGGCCTTTATTTCCAGGCCTTTCTGAGTCACTTTAGTTCCCACAGTTCACCTCAACTGCAAGCCATTGCTCTTTGCACCCCCATGCCATTTGGGGTCACGCACAGGAAAGCTCAGCTGAGAAACAGACTAAGGTTTTGACCTTTACGCCTGTTCCTACCTCTGAGACCTGCAGCAGGTCTCTGAACCCATTTCCTAATGTTTATTGTGGGGATAATAACCTATCGCTAAAATGTTTAATAAGATGCTAGGTTTTCAACACTTGTCATTTGTTGATGATAGCCATTCTGACAGGTGTTTTAATTTGCATTTCTTTGATGATTACTGGCTTCGAGCATTTTATCATATGTCTCTTGGCCATCTGTATGTCCACTTTTGAGAAGTGCCTGTTTAAGTCCTTTGCCCATTTTTCAGTTGGATTATTTGTCTCCCTTTTGTTAAGTTGTATGAGTTCCTTATGTATTTTGGATATTAACCCTTATCCGATGTGTCATTGGCAAATGTGTTCTCCCACAGCTCCCTTTTCATTTTGTTGATGGTTTTTTGTTTTTTTTTTTGCTGTGCAGAAGCTTTTTATTTTGATGCAGTCCCATTTGTTTATTTTCTCCTTTGTTTCCCTTGCCCTAGGAGATGTATCAGCAAACAGACCTAGAGGCATTTGTATGTCAATGGGGAATTTATTGGCTTTTAATATCTCGGCAGGGCAGGGGCTGATTTTGATGTGGGGTAGAGCAGACCAGTAAGAGAAGCTGAGCTTGATAAGGTGCTTATGGGCTCTGATGCTCCCTGTCATTTTTGAGAAAGGGTTTAGAATGACCCAGTAGCATCAGTCTAGTGGCTTTTGCATAAATCTCTGGGCTTCTGGAGAACTGTTTGCACTAATGGGCTCTGGAATAAGTGGTATACCTTGGTGCCAGAGAGAAGATTTGGCATCCTATGCAGTGACGGGTTAACTCATTGTGCTTGCATTGTCCAAACCCTACATATTCTAAAGGCTTCAGGACTGGCCTTAGACCACCTCCTGGGAAATAACCTCTGAGCCCTGGAATATTCTGCCTGATAAGAATGTCTTTGCATATGCGAGGCTTTGGGCCATGCCGGATGGTTTATTCTAACGATGTGATTTATGGTGAATGGTTTTTGTATGCTTCATAACTGATACAGTTACCTTTTGGGGGCTGGAGGTTGGAGTAGCTAAGGCCAACTCCATGCTTGAGTGACTGACCCCCAATAAAAACCCTGTACACCAAGGCTCGGGTGAGTTCCCTGGTAGGCAACCCTTCTCACGTGTTGCCACACACATTGCTGGGAGAATTGTGTTGTTCCTGTGACTCTGTTGGGAGGGGTCAACTGGAAGCTCATGCCTGGCTTCCTCTGGACTGTGCATGATGTGCCTTTTTCCACTCCTGATTTTAATCTGAATTCTTTTGCCATAATAAACCATAACCAGGAGTGTAACAGCTTTTCTGAGTTCCAGGAAACTTTCTAGGGAATCATCAAACTTGTGAGTGGTCTTGGGGAACCCTGACACACATTCCTTATTCCCAACTGGGTGCACTGTCTATTATATGGCAACAGATACAGGAAGGGGGCACAGAAACAGGAGTGGGAGAATGGATATAGGGCCCTAAAATCTGCGGTATGTTTATTATAGGCCAGCCCTATTCTGGATGCTTTTCATGCACCCATTATTTGGTTTAAACATTGTGGTAACTCTTTTATATCTGTTTTATAGGAGAAGAAGGATGTAGCCACATTCTTAGGGACACATTGGTTATGGCACATGTAGCAGAGTCTATGGGTTCCCTGCCCACATGTGGAGTTCAGAGTTCACTGCCAAAAGTTCCCAGGCTCGATTATGCCTCCCTGCATTTCTCTACCTGATCTCTCTCTGACAGCTTGGGCATGCTTGGCTTGCACATGGGGAGGTAAGGCCCCAGGAGTGTCCCTTAACCAACGGGGGAAAGGTACTGAGGAGTAAATACCTGACGTGCCTTGCTCTTCATTGGAGGCATGTCCCAGAGCCTCTCACATGATCCCCAGTGGGTTGAGCCCCAGTTGCTCACCCCAGTGCCCCAGCCCATAACACACCTTTGTTGGCAATCTTTCTTACCCACCTCACATCCCCACTTCTTCAACTGTGCAACCTGTGATCCCCTCCCCCCCAAAAAACAACCCACTTGAACTGAAATCCAGAACAGAGCATCTGGTGTTGGTGGGGACCCAGATTAAGAAAAGAGATCGGATCACTGCCGAGTGGGTGCATACAAAGCAAAACGCAGGCTTTGAAGGACAGCGGCATTGCAGCCACACCCCGTATTCTGCATTTTTAAGTGTTACTTTCATAGCATATGTGTAGGCCTTTGTTCCGTGTTTGAATTAAGTTGATTCACTGTACTCAAGTCTAGCCCGAAATATATACGTGCTGCAAGTTGCCATGCACGGTTCTATATGAAATATGTTCTTTGTACTTTAGTTTACCTGCCTAATTCTTCTTGTTTTCCACCCTTAATACCATTAAGTATGTGCCTAAATGAGCCATCATTTGTAAAGCTGAAAGCTGATATTTACTTAATCAAAATTAGACTTCCTAATACCTGTTAAAGGGAAAACCCATTGGGGGAAAAACATAGAGGATAATACTCATATTATTTTTCAGACAATAAACAACCTTGTATAATCCTATTATGAACATTAGCATACATTTCACAGCCCATCTGGCAAACAATAAAGGTCATGACTCTGTGTGTTTGAAATGCTATCCAGGGCATTGTAGTAAGGAAAATGCCAAAACCTACAGCTGTGTCAGTGGGTCAAAAAGCGGTCATAGGACATTTCTCAGACACTGTGGATTACCCAGGTAGACTTTTATGAAACAAACTGTGTTAGGAAACATGTTTTTCAAAGCTAAGCAGGTCTGAAGGAATAGTGATGTGACAAGCAGGGGTGGAGGCTAGGGGGAGAAGTTACCTGTTTTTAGTGAAACATGGTTAAGTTAAACTGTGACAGAACTCCAGGATCTTATGAAATGCAAATCGTTATTATAAAAACACCCTTTTGAGACCAAAACTACAGTGTTTGCTTCCAGTTAAAGAATTCATTTTAAGAATTTCAAAAGCAGTCACTCTAATCAGTTTTCCTAAGAATTTCTAACCTGCAAGACAAAAATATTTAGGAATTATTTCCTAACCCATACTTGGTAATGGTAACTTATTTTAGTGATAAATTTTAGAACCCAATGGAAACATTTACAGTAATGTAGCTATTAGAGAGCCATTGCCTGAGGTTCCACATGTATATTCCATACTTCTGCCATAATGATTGGCCTGGTTTCTTGGTTTCTTTTTCCTTTCTCCATGCCTATTTTTTTCCTGCATGAAATAGTAAATTCACGTGAGCACTGACTATAAAATATGAAATCATATTATATTACATAATATGTTCTGACTTCATTTCTATCTGAGCTAAACCTGGGAAGTAGATGCCACCTCCATTAAATGTTTCATTGGAGTGAGCAGGTGTCTGAATGCTTGTCATTATTGTTCCAGGTATATTCTAAGGTTTAAAGCTAATATTTATGGGGATGTTGACATCTTTTAATGACTCACAATTGTAAATGTAAAAGATTCATCATCCTAAGCTATTTCTAACGATTGCACACATGCTGTTTGCTGAGCTCATACCCAGTCTGAAGGCAACCTTGTTTGCCATGCTTTTCTCTAACAGTGGTGATGAAGCCCCTGTTAATTTGAAAAGAACTTTAAAACTCTCTCAAGTCTAAGTAAATGATAGTATTCATTGGGTGCCAACACAGTCAATTGACATTGAGTATGAAACTGATAAACAAGTCAAATCCCTGAACTAGTCCTTTCTCCCAAAATATCAAGGACCTAATAGAGGTATAGGAGCCACTATCCTGGTATCACAAAGCACTACAGGGCTTTCCAAGTAGATGCACACCTGGGGAGCTCAATGCTGGCAACAGAGTTTGTAGGGTAACAGAGAAGGCGAAGTCCCCTTAACATGCCATGGATGGAGTTACTCTCTTTAGTGCAAATTTTGAACAACTGTAAATAGGAAACAGAATTTTTTACAATTTAAAATGTGTCCTAATATAAGAAAGTGACCAGTCCATGGCAAAACTGTTAAATACACAGAAGAAAGGAAGCAAAATCTAAAATCTACTAGAAAACAAAATTCTTATTTGTATCAGAAGAGAATGTTTTCTAGCCTCATCTGGCAGAAGGATTTTTTTTTCTTAATATAAGGGACTATTAGTTTGTTAGTTAAGATATTGCTGTGACGAACAGTAGCTTTAATTCAACAGACTATAATGGCTCAGGCCTAAGGTTCGATTAGCAGATGGTCCTTCTCAGCCCAGGGAATGGGGAGCGGGGCTCCCTCTACTTGTGGCTGGATCTTCCCGCAGGGCGGTTGATGGAAATGGCAGAGAGAGCATGGAAGGGGCGCATTTGCTTCCAGTCACTCAGTTCTCACTGGGGAGACTTCATCGCGGAGCCTGACCCGCTGCCGCAAGGGTGAGGAATGTGGCCTGTGGCTGGGCAGCCCCCTCTTTTCTACAACTGTGTTCCATGGAAAGGAGGAGACGTGGAAGTGGGCAGACTGGCAGTGGCACAGGAGGAACTGGAAATACGTGTGTAGTATCTATAGTGTTTACCATCTGATATTAAGAGAGCAAGGAAGAAGCTTTCCAAATAGACCTCAACCTATTGAAGGTATATTTTTACCTTTCACTTTTTAGTGCTGCTGTTTCCACGGAGCCTTCCCTGGCCCCCGAGTGCCCCCCCCCCCCGGTACTGCTGTTAGGAAACGCTGAGTGTGAGGGTGCTGAGGGTTCCTCACTCAGGCCACTTTCACCAGGCTGGCGTGCCCGCCCCCGCTGCTCTGAACATCCGCTGCTAAAGGCTCGTTGCTGCTCCCCTCTCTGGAAAGCTGCCCTTGGATAAATTGAAGACACCTCGCCTTGGAGGTTAAATGACCT
The DNA here is from genome assembly GCF_964146895.1 of Miniopterus schreibersii. Taxonomy (NCBI): domain Eukaryota; kingdom Metazoa; phylum Chordata; class Mammalia; order Chiroptera; family Miniopteridae; genus Miniopterus; species Miniopterus schreibersii. The sequence goes on from NC_138110.1 coordinate 66,524,993, forward strand.
TTCCCTAACCCTGGGGACAGCTAACAGCTAATGACATATTAGTAAAAGAGGCCATTCCCAAGGTGGGATCAACTCCGTGGTTCAGTTTCCACTCAGAGTTCCCCATGGGGTTAGGCTGAGGCTAAATCCTTGCTCAGCTCTTTCCTTGCCCCATCCTGCTTCTCTCATTTCCCCTCTTAAGAGCATCCTCCCCACCCCAGTGATAAACTGTGGGCACTGGGATCCCTGTTTTAGGTTCTGCTTCTAGAAAACCAGGCCTAAGACCACGAACCACCTTGCTTTCTAAAGTTGAGAGACTGTACGTAATCTTCATGCATTCCCTCCTACTTCATTTTATTTTGTCAAGGGGAGGTGAACATTTAGAAACTAGGGTTGTAACTGCTATTGGATCCAAAAAAAAAAAAAAAATCAAATTCCAGAGTTTTCCCCACATCAGTGCACGTTCCCTTTAATTTCCCAAATCCCTTGCATTTCAGGACCTTACACAGAGGGGCCTTCTGTGATCCCTCCATGGTCAGAGGAGGGCTTATTTGTTTTATTTCTTTTCAATTACGGTTTACTTCCGATGTTATTTTGTATTAGTTTCAGGTGTATAGCATAGCGGTTAGACAATCATATGCTTTACAAAGTTCTCCCCCTGATATTTCCAATACCCACCCGGCACCATACATAGTTATCGCAATACTATGGGCTATATTTCCTGCGCTGTACTTTACATCCCCATGAAGAGGGTTTTTCCCTTCCATATGCTAAGCAGGAAGATGGGGGCAACTACTTTATGTTTTTAACCATCAGGGAGGCCTCCTTTAACCAAAAATTACAAATGAACCACAGCATCCCATCCTATGAGCAGGTAGTACAAGGTGAACTGAAGTGCAAATAAAATACTAATTGGTGCAGAGGCTTAGCATAGGGTCTGGGCCATGGTAAAGCAGTAATAACTGCTCTTGTCCTCCTTACTCTCACTCTGCATATTCCCACTGTGACTCTGTCATCTCCTTATAAATCTGGGATAAACAGAGCCACAACTGGCTCCATTTGTCAGAAGTAAGATTGAAAACATCAGAGTCAGCTTCAAATCCAGGTCTTCCCATGGCAGTGATTTGGGGTACTGTTGATTTGGTTTGAATGTCTCCCAAATTTGCTACAGGAATCCCTTGGTGGCAGTCAGTAAGGGAGCCACGTTTTGGTTTTTATGATGTTCATGCTTGGCTTATGACAGTGAGAATGCTTTTGGTTCTAGAATGAATTAATGGCCCATTAATATATTTAATAAGAATCAGATGTGACATCATTGGTGTGTTCTAATTAATTCCTGTGGATATCATCTAGGTGGAAATATTTTTGGAAGTGAGACATTTAGAAACACATTTTAGAACTTCCCTGGTGGTAAAGGGTAATGAGTCTTTGCCTCTATAGGGACCAAATTGTCATAATTTTCTAGATTAATGCATAAATGTGTGATCTCAGCTTCTTAGGCAGGCATTGAAACTTCTCTATAATCCCTCTGTTAGCAGGCAAATGGACTTCTCTCTTCCAATCAAATCATACTAATATTTGCCTCTCTAACTTAAACTATTTCTTCTCTTGAAATAACTTGATTCCTCCATTTTGCAAATCCATGTATTTTTTCTGTCTTTTGAGCCAAACCTTCACCACAAAAACTTTTCCAAAAACTCTAGGCTGCAATTACGTTATTATTTTCCAACTACCTAAAATGTGCAGGTTGTCACTGGCTTATAGTCAAGTTATCACTTAGTTTCTAAGTTGACGCACTTGTCTAGATCGTACCCTTTCTCTGACGGCCTACTGCATGCGGACATTGATCATGTTTTATCTACAGCAGTGTAACCCTCATTGTGCCTTGCACACAGCTGAGCACACAGTAGGTGCTCAGTATATGCCTGAGTGTGCGACACCGTCATTACTGGGCCTCTGAGATGAAAGGGGGTCAGGAATGGCATATGCTTCCTCATCTCACTTCCTTGACCCAATGTGACCCAAGGGTGTTGTACAGCCAAGTGTGGAAAGGAATTCACTCCCTTGCCCCCCTCTCCCAACACATCCTGTCCAGAGACAGCTTTAGACATTGTTGGCAAGAGAATGTCTATAATCAGGTCAGACAAAAGGCCATTCGTCCCTTAGCAAAGGTCTGTGCTATCTTTCCCTCAACAGGGAGCAGGACCCCATGAAGTGTCCATTGAAACATGGATTGTGTATGTGGATGGAAGAGTATAAACGGGGCTCTCTGTGCGTTGTTACATATGGGAAAATGTATATATTTGATATATTTCTCTTGTGGTTATTTTCTAAGGGAGAAACTATACAGTATATACATATCCTATAAAGTGGTATATTTCTAAGGTGACTCATATATATTTGTGTCACTGTAGGTGTTTGACAGGTATTTGGAGGTTTTATGCAGCATTGAGAACTGGGAGGGAGACATATTCTTTCCCTTGTGCTGAGCTGCGGAGCTGTGTGGTTCATGTTCCGTAGGCTCGATGCTGCTCTAGGAGTGGGGTTCCTTTGACCGTGCTTTATGTGTCACCCTGCTTGTGAGGACAACCTTGACCTTCAGCCTTTCGGCGCAAGGGAAGGTGAAGAGGCTTGAAGAACATGGGCCATGGTGTTAGTGTCCAGCTTTCGATAGCTGAGTGAATTGGGGGATGGTATTTGATTTATGTGCTATTGTTTCCCCATATATATAATGAAGATGATCGTGTGCATATGTCAGAACTCTTTTGAACATTAAATGAAATGTGAAATGTGAATAAGCCACCTGGCACAGCGCTTACAGAAAAACCTTGTCATTTATTCATTCATTTAACAAATATTTATTGTGTGCCTACTACTATATCTCAGTTTACAATCTCGTAGAAAGAAACAATTTACATAAAGTGTATTGTATGTTCTGCATGTTCTGTGGACAAGTCTAAAGCTAGGGAGGGATTAGGGAATTCTAGAATGGGATAACGTAAATTTGATAAAGACCTGAAGAGGGCAAGGGAATTAGCCATGTGCAAAGTGAAGGAAGAGAGTAGAGGAAATAGCAAATGCAAAGTTCCTGGGGTTGGGTGTGTTTAAAGAGTTTGAAGAATACCCTGAAGGCCATTGTTGTTGGAGAGGGATTTTCAAGGAGAAGAGAAGATTAGATGAGCAAGACAATGGAGAGCTTTTGATAATAAATAACATCTGCTTGATATAGCCATTGTTTTTGGTATTATAGCAATGCTTTGATAATAGTAATGTCCATACTGCCTCTTCCATGCCAAAAATCCCACAGGAAAGCCATAGATATGAATATTCTGCATATGCAACACCAAATAGGTATTGAATGTTTGGAAAAATATTTTTATCTTTTCTAATGTAGCTCAAAAACTGAGATGAATCCCTGAGCTCATTTATTTTTTAATTTAAAGACATGTTTTTAGAGTAGCTTTAGGCTCACAGCAAAATTCAATGGGAGGTACAGAGATTTCCAATATACTCCCACCCACACATGCATAGCCTTGAGCTTTCTCATTTTCTTCCTGTTTATTTTGGTGGTTTGTTGACAAAGTCTCAAATGTAAAGTAGGTGCAGGTGACAGAATTTCTGGGTGCTGAAAATCCAGTTCCAGGTCTGTGCCAGACCACCTGCATTGGATTAAATTGTGGTGGTGTCTACTGGCATTAGCAGTGAAAATTTACCTATGGGGAAAACACAATTTTAATTAAAAAGATAAACACTCTGGCTTATTATAATTTTTCTTAGTTTTAGTAGATTCTTATAATTAGGAAAATAGATATACTGTATCCACTCCGAATATCACTGCAGAAGCAGAGAGACAGAAATACTGAAGGAACTTGCCAATTCCAGAAGAACGAAGTGTCCACCCTACCCGTAGAGGGAGGAGGGTCTCCTGCAGCATTTTTTTCTCAATCTTAAGGAGCATTGTGGGATTAGAGAGAAAATACATAATTAGAAGCCAAGAGACTACATTATAATGCTGGCTCTATCATCAGCAAAGACATTGCTGAAATTCTACAATGTACTCCCTGAAAAAAAAAAAATCATTGGGTGACTGAGATAAATCTATTTACCAATGCTAGTGGGAGAATAATGGATTTGGGGTTAGACAGCTGTGGGTTTGAACATCTATTTCTTCACTGATAGTCTTGTTTACAGATGAGGAAACTGAGTCATAGAGTTTATGTCCTCTAACCACTCTGTACCTCAGTGTCCTCACCTGAAAACATAGCACCATATTTTGAAAGTTATTATGGGGATTATATTAGATGAATGGCCTTGATAAAGAATTAGAATATTGCCTGGTATGTGCTAGGTGTTCTAAAATTTAGTTTCCATTTCCCGTTTCCACCCCCCCACTTCGGGCTTTAATCAGAAATCTGGACACCAGAATGGCTTTTCCATTTGTGTGGGGAGATTATTGCTCTGCTGATGAATTGTCTGCATTTCACACACACTTTAACAGCTCCAGGGTGTCTTCAAATTAGAGCTCCTTATCACTCATTAGCACCATTACAGAAGAGCAGATAAATCTCACCTCTTTCTTGGCCCTTAACACAACTGGGGACGCCTCCATTTTCTTTTATCATTTGAGTCCTGACCTTAAGGTTTCAATCTAACCCGAGGGCTTAATTTATCTTCCATTAAAAGCAGTAGGTTTCCCTTACATGGAAACTGCCATGCCCCGAGTATGCACAGTGAGACCGAGAAGCAGCCCTGCCTGCCTGTTTCATCTCAGGCGCAAGGGGAAAGTCTCCTGCACCCTCCCCTTCCACTGCGGTAGATGGGGCTTTGATTACAAGGCAGCGCATTAAAACTCCAGGCTGCTATTGTCCGCTCCATACTGTCAAGGTTTAAAAGTTGACAAAATGCCATGAATGCCATTGTGTGAAGTCAACCTCATGTTTGCTTTACCTACTGTATATCACAGTACGCTTCCTGATGGCTGAGAGTTGTGTTGTTTTGACTAAATCTGGACAAATATGCATAAAATATGTATTCAACAGATATTTCACTTAAAAACAAAGAAAGGTTTGTGTCTTTAGATTGCCCCAGAACCTGAGGGCTACTGAGAATTATAAATAAATTTGGCTTCACAGGCCTGCAGTCATAAATGACATTTTTTTAAATGATGGAAGGGGGGAGATTTGACTTGTACAGGAACCTTCCGTTTAACTCTCCTCCTCCCAAATATGTCCAAAATTTGAAGAAAGCTCCTCTAAATATAACTCTCAGTTGAAAAGGAGCCTTTGATTCCTAGTTATTGGGGAAAGACCTGTTTATTTATACCATTGCTTTGTTTTCTTAAAATTGATGCAGAAGGAACATGGGTCCAGCCCCTCTAAAATCCTATATTTTATCACTCTCCGGTTGATGGGCACAATCCAGCATGAGGAAATTAGAAACAGCTGGGGTAGACACAATAACTTCTTTTGAAAAGACAAGTTCACAATTCCTGGGGGAAAATAGAGATGGCTCTAGAACAGCATATCTCAAAATGTGGTTTCTGGACCATCAGCATCACCTGGGAACTTATTCGAAATGCAAATTGTTGGGCCTCACTTGACCTACTGAATTAGAAATTCTGGGGATAGGGCCCAACAATCTGTGTCGTGACAGCCCCCCACCTCCGTCCTGGAATTTCAATACACCAGAAGGAGTTAAACATGAGAACTAGTCCATAGGAAAGAGTAGCAAGAGGTAGCAAGAGACAGAGAAACTTGAAAGGCCAGAGGCCAGAGAGGAGTGATCGGAGGGACAGTTAATGATCAAAATTGACCACAAGAGGTGCTAATCAGGTGCTTAACACGTATACTCAAACATGCATCTATTTCTGAATATGAAAATAAAAGGCAGACTATAAACAGCTTTGAAGGAGACTGGAAAATAGAAGGCAATCAAAAGAAGCCAGAGTTAGGAAAGATGTTGGTAACAAGTAACAATAATAGTAATACCACTTGTACTTAGATATTTTTTCTTTTAAGAATTAGTCTGTGTAGTTATTTTTACATTAGTAAGCTGGATATGAAATTAAATGCATGTAAGTAAATTATTAAAATGTATTAAGAGTACATTTTTGCCTCCTATATGAGAGAGTAACTTGCAGCAGGCAAATGCTCCTTTTGAGAAAAGCTAGAAAAGCTGAATAAAATACAATAATCATGTGTTTGAAGGCCTCCAAGAGCTTTCTAAGCACATAGAGCCTGAAAGAAGAGAACTCATTGAGGGAAGACTAAGTTTTACATTCAAGTTTTTCCTGCAGGTGAATGTACCTCTACCCAGCAATTCCGCTCTTACATACATACCCAACAGAAATGCAGACATAAGTGCACCAAAAGGCATGTAGGAGACATTTCATAAATTTACTATTTGCAATAGCTCCAAACTGAAAACTACCTACATGTCCATGAACCACAAAGCAGATGAATAAATTGTGGTATATTTCCACGTAAGAAGGTGAGAATGAACTAATTAGAGCTGTGTGCAACAACATGGATGAATCTCACTAAAATAGCCCAATATATCTCATTTATCTAAAGTTCAAAATCATACAAACATAATCTACGGTATTAGAAGTCAAGATGGTGGTTACCTGTGAGGGCGGTGGAAAAGGAGAGGGGGTGAGTGGTCTTACTGGGTTCTGGTCACGCCTTTATTGCTGAAGTCTGCATTGTATTTGCTTTGTGGCAATTCAGCAGGAAACTGGTGATTTGGGCAATTTTTTAAATGTATTTTATTTACAGTTTTATAAAAAACTCTTACTTGAAAATATGTATTGAGGAGAATATTTCTTTTGTTGTTTCTCTGTCATCTTTGTTTGGAACGAGTTCATTAAACGTGTCTATATCATCCCATGGAAGCACCAGGAATTAGCTGCTAGTAAATGGAGGCAGGAGAATGTGGTCATCTCAGATCAGGGAGTGGACAGGCCTGAGGGTGAATTGCTTATGTGGTTTTGAGAAGCTCTTTAACCCAAGTCAAATTCTCCTCATCTCTGAAGCGAGGGCAGTCATTACAGTAGCAACTAACATGTACAACGGAGTAAGGATTAAATGAGGGGCTCCGTCTGGAGTAAGCCCATAGCTGCAGGGTCCAGGTGGAGGTGGGGGCGGTCTAATGGCCATGAACAAAGGTTGTATGTTTAAGATAAATTGAAAATACCTTTTCTAAGGTACCTGTTCCTGTGACTACACCATTTTGAGTATCAGAAATGTCATGCTTACTCACTTGGCAGAGTGGATATCCCTAAGAAATCAAACCAGATATGTTTTAGGAGAGAGGGAGAGAGGGAAGGAGAGAGAGAGAGAGAAGAAAACAAAGGAGGAGGAAGGAGAAGGAGAAGAAGACATGCTACCGAGACTGGAACTCTTGAATAGATGGCCTGGGGTCACGGAACTTGGTAAAAATATCACCTGTGGGGGACAGGCCAAAAGTGTTGAGAAATTAAAACTTTCTAGGGGAATCCTTCAACCAATGACTGATGGGAGTTGGTGGATTCTCCCTTGCCCCTTGAACAAGATAACACAGGCATGCGTTCTACCCTGTCTCCTGTAGATGCCCAGTGGGATTGAGCTCCAGTTGCCTACAGTGGTAATTCGCTTGACGGCGCATCCAAATTGACTGCCTTCCCTTCCCTGTGTTGCTTTTCTGTCCTTTACCAGTGTTTTCTGAGATCACCTTCTAAATACATTGCTTGTACTCAAAACCTTGTTTAATTACCAGTTTCTAAGGGAATCTAAATTCAGGCAATCCTTGCCTTTGCACCAATCATAGTATACTCTTGTTTTTTTTCTGAGAACTTCTGTCAGTCAGCACACCATGGCTGCCTCCTTTGAATGCTGTCATTACCACCATGCTGCTGAGGAGCCCACACTGTGCCCCACTGCTCTGAAGAAGACTTCTGTTGGCCACTGCCGGGGCCCGCTGTGCAGCCCCATTTCCTTCCGTGCCCCACGTGTCAGGAGTGGGACAGTTGTCGCTCTGCTACTGAGATAGTGACCTTATCACTTTACTCCTTACTGTGAAGACTCAGTGGAGCCAAAAAGAAAGAATCTTGCTATCTTCCAGAGACTAAGGCCTTCTGCTGTCTCCCTGCATCTCTCTGCTTGGCCCAAACCCCTCCTACCCGCTTGGTAGTAGTGGAAGGCTCCTGTCACTACTCACCTCTTCTGAGAAGGTTGGCTTCCTTCCGTCTCTCCTAAAGTTAGACTTCCCACATGGGGTCTGCATATTTTGATCACTCCCTCTTCACCAGACTCTCTATCTTGGTCCAGAGTTAGCCTTTCTGCTTCTGGATCTTAGGCCTCGTGCGGAACCAGAGAGTTCCAAAGGAATTCTCCCACGAAGACATTGGAATGTTTCAGTATATGGTTTTATGCCAAATCTCTCCAAAACAAAGAATCGTCTGTGTTCTGAAATTTTCAGGATTTAACTTCTTTTCTCCTTGTGCAGTATCTTAACAGAAACTAGAGTGGAGATGACTTATAATTATCCACAATCAAGAATAAAATGAATGCTCTAAATATACTTATTAGCCTAATTGGAACCCACAAAAATACCCCAAATCTTTATCAACATCCACCTCCGATCACAGAATTTTTCAGGGCACATTTTTGGTAGCAACAAAGTGACTCACTAGATTTTCCTTCCTCTCTTGAGGTATGCTAACCCAGCACAGAATCGCTGATGAAAATGTTGAACAATTGGGTAGGGAAGTTCAGGGGAGCAGTATCTGGGCATCTCATCCTCGGAAGGGACCTCAAGGGCATGTAGTCATTTACTTGGTATAAAGCATTTTATCTTCCAAAAGGCAGGGGAAATTTGCCTGTGGTGGTGTGGGTTGTAATCTCCAAGGATGCTTCTAAGAATCACATTATTAAAATAGCTACTGAGCAAAAGGCTGCGATTCCCAAGCCACTTAGAACACATGTAAGAGGCAGAAATGAGGTCATCCCCCTAAAGGTCAGCTCCATCCCCAGATGCGTTCTTACCTCAGCCCTCACCCACAGAGAGCCAAAGAATGGCTCATCATGGGCAAAGTGCGGGAACCCTTGCCCACATGTCTGTAGCAGACCCAGCACCTGGCCAGGCCTGGCAGCCAGGAGTGGCCCCACCCCTTGTTCTTTGCCAAACATTGTTCCTTGTACCTGGCCAGTGCCTGGGTTTTGCAGCCTCAGACACTTAACCACCTTTTCCAAAAGGACCTCACCCACTTTACCTCAGCCCCACCCCATCCCATCCCTTGGCTAGACTTGTAATTACTGGACCTGAAAAGCAGCCTCAGAGATACCACACAGGGGCAGGGCAGCCCCCAGCAAGCAGCCAAGTTAAGAGTTTTCTTTCTACAACATCCCGTCACTATAGCCATTCTGCAACAGCCACTTATTACCTCCCACCAGGGCCCTCATACTTTTGGACCCACAAGAGTAAAATAGAGTCCCCAGCCTGTAGCCTGGCCCCTTGTCTTCCTGCTCCCTGGCTCTGTGCTCCTGTGAGGGCCCACACATGTGTATTCACACCCCATCCCACTCTTCCACCCCCTGCCCCAAACAACAGCCCCTTGCCACCCCTTGGGCCTGTACCTGTGCACACCAGTCACCCCCGAGAGGGACGGAACCAGGAAAGAGAGACCTGCAGGTTCTGAATGCTTGCTCAGGTCTGTTTGGTCCGGGAATTCTCAGGCCCCATAATGCCTCAGGTGTGGTCTAGAAGGAGGGCTGTGGGCCCCTGGAGGGTATGTCCACTTGGCCCTGCAGATTCTTTGCCCTGCGGGGAGGGTGCAGCTAGGGAAAGACCAGAGTTGAGCTCTAAATGGAGGACCCAGAGCAGGGGCACAGGCTACCTGGTCTAGGCTTGTTACTGCTGCCGACTTGCTAAGGGTTCCCCTGGCTTCTCGTGTCTCCCTCCTTCCCACTGGAGCTGTTTGTGCTGGATCCAATCCAAGCTGTTTATGGCTCCCACTAGCCTCTGAAATAGACAGAGCTTTTCCACTGTATCATCTAGAATCGGAACTCAACCTGACTTCTGAAATCCTTTCCCGCCCATGTCTGAACATTCTGTGACCAGCAAACAAGATCTTACAAGAGAAGACCTAGGGAGCAAAGGGACACAAATGAAGTGGCTGCTGTGTCTTGTGAGAATGAGGAGGTCACTGTCCTTCGTCACAGTGTTCGGCTGGCTTTCCTGGTTTTGTTCCACTTTGTGAGTTGAATTTGGACAGGAGTTTATATGGCAAATCAAAGCCATCTGCCTTATCTGTCTTGCTGGAGATAATATTTCCTTGTCTTTCCTGACAGTCATGGTATTTATCTAATTTCTGCCTTCCTCCCAGGGACACTTTAGCCATCTAGAAGCACAGCCCTCTGTGCCTGTAGAGACTTGTTCTCTCCTTGCTGTTACCTCTGCTGCAAGAGCTGTGGTCCCCTGGCTGCAAAGGCACTGGCCATGGGTAGGGATGAGTTGCCCAGGACAAGGGGCCCAGACTCCTTACATCACGGCAGCTGCCCTGCCTCACTCCCCTAGTAATTCCAGTGGTTCTGAGGGAGGTGTTGCTGCTCCCCATAGTTTTCTTCCCAGGTCAATCACTATTCCTTGGTCACTCTCAGGCCACCCAGACAACAGCCAACCCCTCCTCCTTACACATGCTCCATCCATCAAGGAACTTTATACATCCCAAAAAGGCAGCTTTGGACAGTGAAACCCCTACTCTTTTTCCTTCCCTTCACCTATACATTTCTCAACTGATAGCCTGGGTTCCATGCCCAGTGAGAAGGGGCCTGAGGTTGAGACTCAGTGTCTGTGATATCTTTTCACCACATTGAATGCCGCTTGAGTTGGTGAAGACCTGCATTTTCCCTCTCAATGGTCTTCACACACTGAAATCATCATCATGATTAGGGTGCTTTAGGGGGGGAACTGCATTTTCTGGGCCACATTCACCTCACTATGGTGTCAGCAGGGGCTGGAAAGTTCTGTTGTCCTCTAGTTCCTTACAGGCAGGGATGCGCCTCGGGAACCTCTTAGAGTCTGCTCTATGGAAGTTCCCCTAGAACTCACCCAGGTTTCAGTGGCACTGGCCTCAGTGTCCTTCTACAATAAAGATCTCTGCCCTAAGGTCCTCCCTCTCCCTTCTCTTGCTTTCTTGGGGAGCACCAGATCCTGGCTTCTCTCTAAAACTGTCATTGATGGCACCAGCTGAGTTCCAAGTACTACCTCGGTAATGACACCTTGATCCTCAGTTGTAGCCATGCATCGAAATACTAACTTTCATTATGATTAGAAAATGAAATCTCCTGTGTCACCTAAGGAGAAGGTTAACCGCTGTGTGCCTTAATCTTCCTTCCATGGAATGGGGATTATACAAATTTCATAGCACAGGTCAGGAAGATGCAATGAGATAATGTGTTACCCTCAGCCCAGGGCTTGATACACAGTAAGTGCTGAGTGCATGCTAAATGCCTATTGTCTGTATTTTATGCCAATTATTATTGCTGGAAGGAAAAACTTTCCTCCCTGAGGGAGAAACCATGAGTCCTCCTATGGGCTCACTTCTCATTACAGAGAATAATGAGGGGAAGCTTCACTTAGAGTGTTGCTGCGGCTGTGGTGCAGAAAACCAGTCATTTAGAAGCTTCTGCTGAATCAACCAGTGCTGAAGTGGGTTGCAATTTCTTAATATGATGTAATGGCTCCATTTATTGAGAACTTAGTGATGACCAGGCGCTCTCATACAAACTTGATATGCATTAGTGCATTTAATCTACTCAACAACTTTATGGAGTATTAAACATCTTGCCCAAGGTTACACAACTGTAAGGTTCAAGGGCAGGACTTAAACCCAGGCAGTCTGGATCTAGAGACATCACTTTCAATACTATTCTAGGTCACAAATCACAGCCTAGAAGCCAGAGGCTTGACAGTTAGAGTGTATTTGTCTTCACATGGAGGCTTCTTTCCATTGTGGGCAACATCTGATTCAATCACATTATATTTAGGGAAATGTATTTCTTTCCTAATGTAGATCTAACTTTAGTATCTCTGAGATACTGATTTGGGAGATATTTGATCTTGTCCCTGGATGACCAGAGGAGTTTCTTTTTGCCTTCTCTGATTGGTGGAGAGATCTTGAAGTTGACCAGACGTGAAATCCCAATGCTCACCGTGGACTTCCACTCTCCAACCTCAACACTTCCTCCACCTTGTCCCCGACTAATTCAGACTTTGAGGAATATCCTGTGGAAGATTACAGTAAACCCCAGCAGGCTGATATGGGGAGGACAATGAACTCTGGAGCTGGAGCAGACCTGTGAGTTTCGGTTGAGGTTTAAATTATTTTGGTTTGAAGGAGAAAGCACTTCCCCTGAGGGAGCACTACTAAGAACTCTGCTGGTGTATGTCCTTTGGACTATGGGAATATTATATAAGCAAGATGATTTAAAATTTTCTGTGTACCCACCAACCAATGCTTGTTATTTTAAATTCTAAATAATTTTTTATTTTAAAATTACAGTTGATGTACAATATTATATTAGCTTCAGGTGTACAACCCAGTGATTAGCCATTTACCTAACTTATGAAGTGATTGCCCCAATAAATCTAGTACCCATCTGACACCACACATAGTTATTACAGTATTATTGGCTCTATTCCCTATGTTACACTTTACATCCCCATGACTATTCTGTAACTACCAGTTTGTACTTCTCAATCCTTTCACGTTTTTCAACCATCCCCTCAACCCCCTCCCATCTGGCAACCATCAAAATATTTTCTGTAACCCTGGCAAGTGTGGCTCAGTTGACTGAGCATCATCCTGTGCACCAAAAGATCATCAGTTCAATTCCTGGCTAGGGCACATGCCCAGGTTGTGGGTTCAACCCCCTATTGGGGTGCATGCGTGAGGCAACTGATGGATGTTTCTCTCCCTATACCTTCCTTGTTCTCTAAAAAAATCAATAAAAACCTATTAAAAAAATAAAATAAAAATAATTCTCGGTATCTGTGGGCCTGTTTCTGTTCTGCTTGTTCATTTTTCGTGTGTGTTTTTTGTTTGTTTTATAGATTCTACAAATGAAATTATCTTGTATTTGTCTTCCTCTGTCTGACTTATTTTACTCAGCACAGTACCCAGTAGGTGCATCCATGTTGTTGCATATAGCAAAATTCTCTTCTTTTTTATGGCTGACTCACATTTCATTATATATATGCACCACTATCTTGGCTATTGTAAATAATGCTGCAATGAACATATGGATGCATATGTATTTTCAATTAAGTGTTTTTGTTTTTTTGGGATAAATACTCAGAAGTGGAATAGCTGGGTCCTTCCTTTACTCTTATTTTAAAGTCTATTTTGTCTGGTATAAGTATTGCTATCCCAGCTTTTGTTTTTCATTACTATTTTCATGAAATATCCTTTTGGATCTCTTTACTTTCAGCCTGTGTAAGTCTTTTGATCTCAAGCGAATCTCTTATAGACAGCATATGTAAGGTCTTGTTTTGTTATCCATTTAGCTGCTGTATGTTTTTGATTGCAGCATTTAATCCATTTGCATTTAAAGTAATTGTTGATAGATCTGTATTTATTGACATTTTATTTTATTATTCATATTTTTATCCTTTTTTCTTCTTCTTCTTAAAGAAAACCCTTTAACATTTCTTATAATACTGGTTTGGTAGCAATGAACTCCTTTAGCTTTTTCTTGTCTTGAAAGCTCTTTATCTGTCCTTCAATTCTAAATGATAGCTTTGCTAGGTGTGGTAATCTTGGTTGTAGGGCCTTGCTTTTCATTACTTCAAATATTTCTTTCCACTCTCTTCTGGCCTGAAAAGTTTCTGTTGAGAAATAAGCTGAGTTTTATGGGAGCTCCCTTGTAGGTAACTAACTGCTTTTCTGTTGCTGCTTTTAAGATTCTCTCTTTGTCTTTAACATTTGACATTTTAATTATGATGGTCTTGGTGTGGGCCTCTTTGAGTTTATCCTGTTTGAGACTCTCTGTGCCTCCTGGACCTGTTTTTCTATCTCCTTCACCAGGTTAGGGAAGTTTTCAGTCATTTCTTCAAATAAGTTCTCAATCCCTTGCTCTCTCTCCTCTCCTTCTGGTACCCCTATGATGTGGATGTTGTTATGCTTACTATTGTTCCATAGGCCCCTTAAACTATCCTTATTTTAAAAATTATTATTTTTTCTTTCTGCTGCTCCATTGGGTACTTTCTGCTACCTTGACTTTCACATTGCTATTTTGATCCCCTACCTCATCTAATCTGCTGTTGATTCCTTCTAGCGCATTCTTCATCTCAGTTATTTTATTCTTCATTTCTGACTGGTTCTTTTTATATGGTTCCTGTGTCCCTTTTTATGCTGTTGAAATCCTTACTAAGTTCCTTGAGCATCTTATAGCCATTGTTTTGAACTCTGTGTGTGGTGGTTTGGTTGCCTCGAGTTCATTTAGTTCTTTTTCTGGAGATTTTTTCTCTTCTTTCATTTGGGACGTGCTTCTTTGTCTCCTCATTTTGGCTGCCTCTTTGTGTTTATTTCTATGATTTAGATAGATCTGCTGTGTCTGCCAGTTTTGGTAGGTTCACCTTATGTAGTAGGTATCCTGTAGGGCCCAGTTACTTGAGCGAGGCACTCCAGGTGCTGTTTGGAGGTGCTCTGGTGTGGTCTGAAGCTGGCCACTGGGTGCTCTGGCTCTGGGGTCTCCTGGGAGGTGCAGGCCAAGATCAGTCACTGCCTGTGCCCTGCCAGAGCCCACCCAGCATGAGTTATAGAGCAGTCTGTAGATGGCTGCTACTTGCACTGGGCTTGGAGGTTCCCTGGAGAGGTCAAACTGTGAACCAAGGCTGGATGCCTCTAGTGCTGGGCCTATAGCCGTTTAGCAGGAGGTATCGGGCATACCGAGGTCAGATGTTGCTTATTTGGGGTTTGTGAACCTTTGAGAGAATTTGGAAAGTCTGCAGCCTGAGCCAAGGCAGGCCAATTGTATGGAAAAGCCACTGGAAGTGGGTTGGGTAGGTCCACAAATTGGGTGGGGCAGAGGTCTCAAGGAATCACCAGGGCAGGGCTAACAGTGTTAGGTTGGTGGAGACTCAGGTATGGCAGCACCGGCCTGCTGGGTCTGTGGGGAGAGAGCTCAGCAAAGGAACAATGGCTTCACCAGCACTCCTGTCTGGGAAAAAGCTGCCATTCATGCCCTTGCCCCAAAGCCAGGCAATTCAGTTCCTCAATAAACATAATAGTAAGTAATTATATAATATGTTTGAAAGTACCATAAAAATTCCTTTCAGGACTCATGCTCTCTATATGCCCAATTTCTCTCCATATGTGTCATTCATAAATGATTTTGCAGCAGTCACTACCTTCTCATTTAGCCACTATGAATACCTTCTTCAACAAATTGGAATGTGATACTTATATGCATAGATAGATAGATAGAGGCATAATTCCCAAGTAACCTAAAATGTAGATACACTTTGTTTATATGTTTGCTTAGTTGGAAGTATAATATAAAACAGTGTACCAGGAATGGAGCAAGGGGTCTCTTAATCAATGAGGAACTGTAAGCAAGTTACTCAAATCTCTTGGGCTTCTATTTTCTCCTCTGCAAAATAAAATAAGTGGGAAAGTTGCCTCTTAAGGACTATTTAAGCGTATCCATTGCATTTTCTGCTTCTGCCATGCCACCTATACCTTAGTTATTTCCTTTCATGTCTCTAGACCATTCCCCCTTAGCACCTCAGCATAAGCAATATCTCTTGTCTCTTCTGATTTTTCCCCCTAATCTTCACCTGTTTCATGAGCTTTCTCCTCTGGTGCCTTTTTCTCCCAGTAGATGGCAGTATTCAGTTTTGTTTCCCGGTGGTGCTGCTTTCCCCTGCTTGGAGAAATTTGGCCAGCTGCCCTTTCTGCAAACCTTGTGTCTTTTTTTCCTTAGAGGTGATCATGGAAGAGGAAACCAAGGGAGGCACTGATGAGTGATTGGAGGGGCCCCTCTGAAGCACTTGGGGGCAGGAAGGACAAAGCAGCCTCACCTTGCTTCTCAAGCAGGTTTATTTTATTGTATTTAACTTTGGGTTAGAGATAAAACAACTGTCTTCAATATTTCAAAGAGTTACTCCAACTTATTCGATCCTTCCACCCTGTGAGGTAGATAACATAGATCTCATTTATCTCAGGTCTTGAACACAGAAGTTGTAACAGGGTGACTGGCTACCATTGATGAGAGTAGTTAGGGTTAGAAATGGGAGGCTATTGCAGTGGTCTAGGCAAAAGAAGGTGGTGGCTACCGGCCAGGAAGAGTGGAAGTGGGGGAAGTGGTGTGGAGATGGAGAGGGGAGAATGAGCTCTAGCTTGTTACCTGGAGAACCAGAGTCTCCTCCAGCACTGCTATGCACTAACCTCAGGCAGTGCTCTCAGTTCCTCTGGGCCTCTGAAGTCATTCCAGGCTCTAGGATTCTATGGAACCATGAAAAACAACTGATCTATGTGTAGCTTCCAAACCACTTGACAAGGGACACACGATTAGTTGGTGGTAGAGTGAGAACTAGAAGCCAGGTCTCTAGTGGGTGTTTCGCCTCACCACTAACTGAGGATAGTGTGAGAATGTCTCTTTCAGCACTCAAGTTTCTTTTCCTCCCGGGAGAAATCTCATAGAGGAAAACCAACATGGGTAATGAATCAAAGCAAGTTGCTCTGGTTGGAGGAGGGCAGAGTCTTGAGCCCTCTCACGCTCACGCTAGCCCTGCCAATGGGCTGTCAGCCTTCAAGTGTTATGCTCTGGCCTATGTTGCCTGAGGAATTCTGGGAACCCCAACACCAGTTTTTCTTCAGCTGCCTTGGGAAGATTTTTCAGGGAGGAGAATATAATGGAGGTGTGGAGGAATTTTATCTGGGGTAGCAGAAGCTGTCTGGGTGTGGGTTATATTTGGGTGGGTGGTGTCACACTCCAATTTAAAAACCTTTGATAGTTCTTAATCGCCTATAGGCTCAATTTCTGACTTGTAAGCATAGATAAAGGAGCTTCAAAATCTGTGCCCCTCTGACTCCTCAAACCCTGGAGGGCACACTGTGCTCCTGGCATATCCTTGACGATGCCATGTCTCTCAGTACTACTACTCATTCTGGGATATGCGACTCCAAAATTTTCCTTAAGTAACACTCCCGGCAAGCATTCACAGCATTTTGTACATAATGCTGTTATAGTCATTGTCACAGTGTTTGTCTTCTCACCAGCTTCCTCTCTTGTTTGAGACTTGCTTGAGAATAGAAACCGTGTCTTACCCATTCTCAGAATCAAGCATAGTGTATGATTCAAGAGCAGGTCTTACTAAGCTGAATCAATGAGTAACAGGGGGTGTTTAGGGTTGAGTTATACTGTGCAGACGTGAGAGAATGCTGTGAACACAGAAGTTAAAGGATTAGAAATCTATTACAGAGAACTTAGCCAATTACAGCCACTGTTGCCTCACAAAGGACTGTATTCGTACATAGTTAACAAAAATGTTGAGTGTGAACTGGCTTAGTAACAAGGAAATTGCATGGTCGGTTGTTGTTTGTAAATGACCTCGTCAGAGTTCCTTTATCATCTATCCAGGGGGCTTCAGTATAACCAAGAATATTAGAACTCATGAATCCAGCCTTCATGATAATTCAACCATGACAGTTCAATATTACCATCCTTTTAGGGGGAAAATAATCATGGCCAAATTAATTGTGAAAACAGGATCATAGTATAAACTCTGCCCTATTTAAAGAAAATGAACTACTTTATTGCACACTAACAGCACCAGTTTATATGCAAATAATAATTAAGCTTTATTCACATATCTACATTTAATCACTCATTGTCTATTTTAAGGTAGTACAGCATTTTATATTGGAGCTTTTTATTACTTCTCCAACTGCTCCAAATTTTTCTTACAGTTTACTCTTACGATCTATGATGATTTTGAGGAAATGACTTCTTGGCTAATGTCGCTACAAATGCTGTATTTTCTGTCACCATCTTGGAAAGTGAAACAGAAAGAAAGAAAGAAAGAAAGAAAGAAAGAAAGAAAGAAAGAAAGAGAGAGAGAGAGAGAGAGAGAGAGAGAGAGAGAGAGAGAAAGAAAGAAAGAAAGAGAAAGAAAGAAAGAAAGAAAGAAAGAAAGAAAGAAAGAAAGAAAGAAAGAAAGAAAGAAAGAAAAGAGGGAGAGGAGGGAAGGGTGGAGGGAAGAAAGGAAGAAGGAAAAGAAGGGAAGAGAAGGGAGGTCCCTGGCATGTTTGCTCAGTGGTTAGGGCATCGGCCTGCAGACGGAAGGTCCCAGGTTCTATTCTGGCCAAGGGCATGCACCTCGGTTGCAGGCTCATCCCCAACCCCCAGTTGGTTGGAGCGTGTGCGGGAGGCAACTAATTGCTGTGCCTCTCACATTGATGTTTCTCTCTCTCTCCCCACTTTCCACTCTCTCTGAAAAGCAATGGAAAAAAATCCTCGGGTAAGGATTAAAAAAAAGAAAAGAAAAGAGAGAAATGAAAAAGAAAGAAAGAAAGAAAGAAAGAAAGAAAGAAAGAAAGAAAGAAAGAAAGAAAGAAAGAAAGAAAAGAAAGAAAGGGAGGGAACTCTGTTTATAAGAAAGAGCAAACTTTATAACCATCACCAGCAATTTCCAACTTTACTCCAAAATATATGCAGACTTATAATTTTCTTCCATTAAGTCTATAGAACTTTAGAACACTACAAAGGATATTAAACATTTTAAAAAAGTCCTCAACGTGTTATGCACATACATGCACATTCTCCAAGTACACACATGCCCGTAACTACTGCTACCATTAAATAACACTCATTCAAAAACTACCCTGGGGGGCATGTGGATTTATCACCCTTCCCTTTTAAGTAATTTCCTTTTCTTCATTCTCCCTAATGCCTGTACATAGCTTTGGTTTATCATCTATGTGTAAAATAAAATTGACCTTTTTGTTTTTGGCCAAGAAATATAAAAATAACTGTTTTCTTGGTCCCAAATAAAGTTTCAAATACATGTTAAGGCATCTCAAACTACCTGCAAATAGTTTTCAGTAACGATTTCAATAATATTGTTTAGCTGGCAACATTTATAACCAGCTCATTGACATTTTCTAATTGTCACTTTTTTTTTTTATGCCTATATAAATCACCCTCACAGTATTTAACTGAAGTTGGCACCAACCATCTGATTACTGCTAGACAGGTCTACTTGGGCAAGGGATCCTTGAGAATAGCTCACCCCCCAAGCCCCATTACTTACTTCTGCAGAGTAAAGCATTATTTATGAGGATCAAGAAAAATATTGTGTAAAAATCAACACAGAGGGTTAAAAGCATAATTTTAGATTCATATTCCAGCTCTAGGAAAGTTCATAGAATTTTTTTTTTTTTTAGATTTTCTATGGATTTTTACAGAGAGAGGGAGAGAGAAACATTGATGTGAGAGCCAGACATCGATTGGCTGCCTCCTGCACTCCCCCAACTGGGGGTCGAACCTGCAACCCAGGCATGTGCCCTGACTGGGAATCGAACTGGCAACCTTTTGGTGCACTGAACAATGCCCAACCACCTGAGCCATACCAGCCAGGGCCATAAACTCTTTTTTGAACCCAATTTTACCACGTGTAAAATTGGAGAAATAACAGCTCCTCCTAAAGAATTAATGAGCATTAAAGTTGCAAATGTAGCTGTGATCAGTTTTCAACACAGGACATAATCTCCACTGCTGAGAATACTAACCACTAACAGCACTGACACTCAGTGTGAGAGCCAGAATTGCTGGTCAGTGCTGCACTCCTCATCTGTGAGGAGACAGATAATTCTGGGGAGAGGGGGGTGTTGCTATCTGTACAGATAGAACAACTTTCCACATAGACATCGGTGTGAAATGGAGTAAAAATATTTCTCATGAAGCCATTGCCAGCTAGCAATTACATAGTATCCATTGACTCTCATATATATGATTGATAGATGATGATAGATAGGTGATAGATAGATAGATGATAGACAGATGATAGATAGATTAGATAGATAGATAGATAGATAGATAGATGATAGATAGAGAGATGATAGATGATAGATAGATAGATAGATGATAGATAGATAGATAGATAGATAGATAGATAGATAGATAGATAATCATCACAAAGCACATCAGTGAAAGTTCCATGGACTTAAAAGTAGCCACAATGGAGAGGCTGACGGCTGCACATGAGCTGTCTGTTCATTCAGGTCACCAACTCACACCTTTAGTCTAATCAGGCAGGTCTGTTTCAGGAACATTCCATGCTCATTTCTGAGACCTGCATTCACTTGAACTGCTTTCCATTTTAATATGCCCTTTCCCCCTCCACTTACCAAATTCCTTCTTATTGCTCATGGGTCCACCTCCCAGCCCCGGCTCTCACAGGGAAGCTCCCATTACTGCCCCGCACATTGATAGTCCTTTCCTCTGAACTGTTGCCAAGTCTGGCGTTTGATCAGAGTTTGAGTGATGTAGATAGGAACCTTTCAGAGGCACCTTGAGCTGGAAGGGGCATTACAGAGCATCTAGTCCAGCCCCTTTGTCTTATAGATAAAGAAACTGCACTCCAGAGAGTGAGGGCGTCTCGCCAAAGATCACTCAGAGTGAGTAGCCAGGCTAGGACAAGGGTCCTGGCTTCTCGACCCCTCCTCTATCTCTCTCGCCTCCTCGCCACTCAGATATCATGCTGTTGCCAGTGTTTCACAGGTCTTGGCAATCCCGCCTCTTGATTGTAAAATCCTGTTTCTAATATTTTGATCCTGCGCCTTTCATTGGAGAGAACAGTGAAGTATAGCTGTTAAGTTGGCTTAGGGGAGGAAAGAAGTACACAGGAGATTTTGATTCAAGTGTAGGTTTATCGCTGGTTGGCTAGGGGAGTTTAGGTCATCTTTGACTTTTCTGAGTTTATGAGCACAGAAATGGCCCTATTTGGATTATATGGATGTTCTGACAAAAAGAAAAAAAAATCACTTTGGGGAAAGTCAACATTTATGAAGCTTTTCTTGGAAATCCAATCAAAAGAGCTGATAACCTAAAGCTCTAAGGCTATTTCATGATGTTTGTTCCTATACTTAGGAAGATTCTGATTCTGAAATTTATTTTGCACAGTCCATAGCTCATTCCTGAGTGTGCAAAAACATATTCAGGAAAGCTACTTAAAATACGGATTCCTGGGCTCTATCCTAGATTTCTACTAAATAACAAACCCGAAAGCATGGCCAGGAGATCTGTATCTTTAAGGATGATTCTGATCAGTCAGATTTGGTCTAACCCAGTGGTGGAACCGGTACTCGGCATGGAAATCAGAAACCCCAGATGCTACCCTTGGCTCTGCCATTTATTACATAATATTGGAAAACTGTCAAGTAATTTGCACTTCAAGTTCTTCATCTATAAAACAGAGGACTTAGACAAGACTGTATCTAGGTTTCTTTCAGTGGTAATGTTTATGAACTTAGGAATCCTTTCGGCTGTTGCAAAGAAAGTTGTGGTATGAATTAGAGACATTGGTAGTAATATGTTCTTAATTAAGAATGTGCTCCCAGGGCCACAGACTCTACATGAAACATCTCAGAGTTACTTCATCCATACCCATCAGTCAAGGCTCTGGGATCACAGCCCCACAGTGCTCTTGTCACAGGCTGCCTGTCAACGTTGGTATTTCTGACCCAGAACGAAGAAAGACCGTATAAATGTTCAGGACTGCCACCTGTGACCTGTGCTCAGAGAATCTGCGCGGAGAACTCCCATGCCTACCAACTGGGTTAACGTGTGAAAACCCCACTGTATTCACAGCAGACAGTCAGTGGAATGGAATGCTAGGGGAGATGAGCCAAACTGATTGACTGGCATGTGTGGGGCATAAATTCTGCTCCAAATATAGGCAGCTAGGTGCCCTCTCCTCTCTTCTCAGCCTTATCTTAACATGGCAAAAACTGTTTAGATGAGATATATTTCCCAGAGTCTTTTAACCAGTTGCAGTTAATGGCTCCAGCCCAATCGGTTACTTTTATTTTCAAGAAATCCCAGTTCTTAGAAAATGATTTTCAGCACTCACCATCATGCCAAACATCTTGCCTCTGTCCGTTTACACCAGGGGACCGAATAGGAAGGGTAAGCGGGGATGGAGGGATACGCGAGCTGGAGCTCTTGCCCTTGTCTGCACTGCTGACTCATCACCATAACGCGCCAGGTTACTCGAATAAGTCTGGTCATGTTCACATTCGGCAGCAAGGAGGATACTCTGTATGACTCGCACGAGGACATGAAATGCCAGCGGGATCCATATAATCAACATCCTGACTTGTGCCAAGAAGGGTGGGTGGAGTCGTGTGCCACATGCAAGGGATTCCTAAATGTTTACTCTAATTTGCTGCCTGGTTATATTTGACTTCTGTGGGTTGGCACAGCAACCATTCTGTTTAATTCTGGCTCTTCTAATTGTAGGAGGAACAGTCAGGGGCTTTTAAAATAATGTTTAAAAAAACAGTTGTTTGGGGTCATTGTTCCTTTTCCTTTAGAGTAATTGCTGATCACAGTGTTGTGGTTAATAGCGCAGGTTTCAGAGAAAGATGGATTTGGATTTCAGTTCTGGGTCATGCTCCTGAGCTGTGCCCGCCTGACTTCTCTGTGCCTCTGCTTCCTTCATTTCCATAATGGGGATAATTAACAGCACCTGCTTCATCAGGTGTGGGAAGATTAAATAAGTTAATATGTGTCGGGTACTTAGCGTGATGCCTGGCACATAGTAAGCACTCAATAAATGTGATCGGGCTAGAAGCACTTGTTCATTATTTTGAGTTGTATATGTGTGGATCTTTCTGGATAGCTCAGTTTTTCATTCTTATGTGCACATGGCCTTGTCTACCCAACAGTCAAAAGAAGCGGAGACTCAAGACGTCCATTCTATTCTATTAATGAAGCCATTTAGTCTTGAGAGTTACATTTCTGGCTCCGATCAGAATTTTTGTTGAAAGACTATGGCAAAATACCTTTGACTATATGCTGCTGGATACCCATGCTATAAAGATCTGCAAAAAATGATTTTACTTCTGTGCTCTGTAAAACCATACTCAATGCTCCCTCTCCTAGGCCAATGCCTTTTAAACTTTAGTGTGGACACGAATCACCAGGGGATATTATAAAATGCAGATTCTGATGCAGGAGGTCTAGGTGGAGCCTGAGATTCTGTATTTCTTTTCTTTTTATTTTAGAGAGAGAGGAAGGGGGAGGGTGGAGAGAGAGAGCTAGAGTGAGAGGGAGAAACATCCGTCAGCTGCCTCCTGCACGCCCCCTACTGCAACACCGGCATGTGCCCTGACTGGGAATTGAACCAGCAACCTTTCAGTGCATGGGACGACACACAACCAACTGAGCCACACCACCTAGGACAGAGAGATTCTGTATTTCTAACAAGCTCCTGGGGATACAGACTTTTTCCCCAGGATCACACTTGGAATAGTGAGATTTTGGCTGCTAGGTTGTATCTGATGCAGAACCCTACCTCATTGACCTGGGGGAGGCCAAAGGCTGGTGGATTGGCACTAGACCAGTGCCCATTTTATAGTTAATCTTATGTGTATGCGAGGGCTGGGAAGAGGGAATGGAAAATCTAGGACAGTGATTCTCAACCCTGTATGCATATTGGTATCACTTGGTGAGCTTTAAAAAAGTATTCTACAATAGATACTAACCTAACTAAATAAAAAACTTTAGGGGAGAGAGTTCAAGCATTTTTAAAAGGCACCCCAGATGATTGGAATGTGCTGCCAAGGAGGAGGACCACTGCTCTAAGACAGTGATTCCACAACTTTAGTATGCTTCAAAATCCCCTAGAGGGTTTGCTAAAATAGAGGTCTCTGGGCCCCACCCCCAAGCACTGATTCACTAGATTGCAGGGAGACCTGAGAATTTGCATTTCTAAGTACCCAGGTGAAACTGAAGCTGCTGGTCTGTGTGCCATACTTTGAGAACCTCTGCTCTAGTATATACATAGAAAGTATTTTGATCATTCATGCATTCATTCATTCAGCAAATATTTGCAGAGTCCTTACTATGGGTGATAAGACATTCCAGAATATGTGGTCCTTTGTAGCTTAGAAAGGGAGTGTACAACTGGTAAGCAGGTAGCACTGGACACCTTCAGAAATACCTAGTAGATGTTCAAGTGGATACCTTAATGATGAATTGGAATTAACCACAAGTAAGTTCATGATGGGGCAGGGGCAGGACAGGAAAGACTGTCAGGCAGCAGACCCTGTGTGTTGAAGGCAGGCCAGGGTGCCTCTGGGCTTATCAATAGAGAATCTGGTTCTGGGAAGGGAGGGGGGAAGGGTGGGGAGTGTTTGACAGACAAGGCTGGGAGATAAGCAGAAGCCAGATCATGAAGAACTTTGTGTGCCATTCAAATTTTATTCCAGGGTCAGCAGGGTGCCAATGAAGGGTTTTAAGTAGGAGGGTGACACAATCAGGATTGCTTCTTAGAAATATTGTTCT
Source organism: Miniopterus schreibersii (assembly GCF_964146895.1). Lineage (NCBI taxonomy): Eukaryota > Metazoa > Chordata > Mammalia > Chiroptera > Miniopteridae > Miniopterus > Miniopterus schreibersii. Next base: position 66,549,526 of record NC_138110.1, read on the forward strand.
GGCCACAGGGCAGAGAATGAAATGGAGTGGAGGTAAGGAGGCTGTTTAGGTGGAAGAAAGCCAATACTATTGTCTTTTTAAGATGTTTGCTTATAAATCATCTTTGTCGCCTTTTTCAGAGACAACCAGATGTCACCCTGGTCCTCTCAGTGTACGAAGTCTGGTCTGGGCCTAGGAGAGGAGAGTGAGAAGAATGGAGCCTCTATAACTGTGAGTGCAAAAGGGTGGGGGTGGAGCCTATACATGAGGGTTTGTGTTTAGGCCAGATGTGAACAGAAAAGAGAAAATTTATTTTCATTTCAGTACTTACCTAGAACTTACTTTGAGGAATTATTGGCCACTTCAATAATACTTAGCAATAAACTCTTACTCCAGTTCTGTAATACCAAGATCATCTGAGCTTGAAATGGGTGGTTGAGGTAGATATGCATTGTAGCTACTTAGGAATGCAGCCAAGGGATTATGGAAGGTGTCATCTGGGTAGTTGGGCAGTTGTCTATCTCAACACTAATCTCATCCATGGTCATGACTAATGTTCTTTCTGGGACTCTTCCAAATATGATCAAAGGGACATAGAGCTGAGGGGTAATGAAGATCGACTTGTCTTCTTTCCTCATTTCACAAAGAAATAAGAGTAGTGTACACTTCTCCCTAAGTGTGGAAAACTACGACGGCACCTGGTCTTTCTGACGTTCGTGTGGATTCACAAACTCCCAAAGCACCACATTATTTTGAAATTAGAAATTTCTGAACAGATGGAGGATTCAGAGCTATTACAGCTAAATGCTAAGGAAATATTTATTGATGTCAGAATACTTTAAATTATGGTTTTCTCCCTCCTAAAATATGTTCCAGCCATCAAATTAGCCATTGAAGGAAATCCTTCAGCATTTCTAATGCTCATTCTACCCCTTGTAGCAATGGAATACAAATAGAGTTTTAAGCTGCTCTAGAGACAAAGGTGTTCCGTGTTTTTCAACAATTGGAAGGACAGGTGCATTTATTGGTTTATGAATTTATTTATACTATAAATACTTGCTGTATACATTAGCTTAGTAGGATGCACAGGCAAGTGCCATGGGGTAACTTTCCATCATTCCAATTTTACAGCAGAAAAAATGACATTTGTTGAAGGTAAGTATTATGTCTATGATGATATGGCTGGTATGCTAGAGCACTGGTGTAAGGTCTGTCTGACATCAAACCTTCTTAGTGAGTTTAGTTCATGGTAGGGAAGTCACTCTATTATTATTTTTTTAATATATCTTTATTGATTTCAGAGAGAGGAAGGGGGAGGGGAGAGAGAGATAGAAACATCAATGATGAGAGAGTCATTGATCAGCCGCCTCCTGCACTCCCCTGACTGGTGATCGAGCCCACAGCCCGGGCACATGCCCTGACTGGGAATCAAACCATGATCTCCTGGATCCTAGGTTGATGCTCAACAGCTGAGCCACGCCCGGCCGGGCAGAGCAGTCACTCTATTTGGAGAAAACTGCAACCAAATTCAACAGTTGCCCCAGGTTCTTCAACCGAGAGAGAAACGAAACCTGGACTATGGTGAGAAGCGATAACTTGCCACAAGTTTGGATCTGTTAAGGCAGGACTTTCTTGTGCTTTGAATCTCACCCTTGATCTTCATTTTAGTCACATGGAATGATGCCTTCAAAGGCTACACCCCAATTGGGGGTGTCCCCTTCAGTGGACCTATAATGCCTCCTGAGCTTTAAAGTCACCCTGTAGCAGAGCTTAGCAAAGAGGAAATAATCTCTATTTCTTTTTAAGCTCTGAGTTTGAGTACAGCTAGTATGAAAGTCCCCTTCTTCTGCCTTCTCACCTTGGAGACTTCCCGTTTCTCCCCACCTTGGAGACACACACCTTTCTTACTTGGATTCCTCCTCCTCATTAGGCCTATGGGGCTTAAAGCTATAGGGTGTTGTTCATCAAAACACCGAGTGGTAGGTGTTCAAGTAACCACCCACTTTGTGGTTTCTTATGTATTTATTCCCACTGGGATGTCATTGCGCAATCACATAAGATGCATTGTTGGCTTTCTTTGCTCCATTGTATGTTTTTGGCTCCTTTGTAAAAAATTATTTGCCTATATATATGTTGTTTTATTTCTGGGCTCTCAATTCTGTTCCATTGGTCTGTTTTTCTGCCAATACCATGCTATTTTGATTATCATAGCTCTGTAGTATAATTTGAAGTCAGGTAGTGTGATACCTCCAGGTTAGTTCTTTTTTCTTAGGATTGCTTTGGATATTCAGGGTCCTTTTTGGTTCCATACAAATCTGATGATTTTTTTTGTTCTATTTCTTTAAAAAATGTCATTGAGATTTTGATGGGGATTGCATTAAATCTGTATATTGCTTTGGGTAATATGGACATTTTAACTATGTTGATTCTTCCAATCCATGAACATGGAATATCTTTCCATTTCACTGTCTTTTTCAATCTCTTTTAATAATGCTTTGTAGTTTTCAGTATATAGGTTCTTCACACCCTTTAAGTTTATTTCTAGGTTTTTTATTCTTTTTGTTGCAATTTAAAAGGAATTGGTTTTTCATTTCTTTTTTTGAAATTTTATTGTTCGTATATAGGAATGCAGTGGATTTTTGTACATTGATTTTGTATCCTGCAATTTTACTCTATTTGTTTATTCTTTCTAATACTTTATTGGGGGAGTCTTTAGGGTTTTCTGTTTAAAGAATCATGTCATCTACAAAAACTGACACTTTTACTTCTTCATTCCCATTTTGGATGCCATTTATTTCTTTCTCTTTCCTGATTGCTTTGTCTAGGAATTCCTGTAATGTGTTGAATAAGAGTCGTGAAAGTGGATATCCTTGTCTTGTTCCAGATTTTAGAGGAAAAGCTTTTAGTTTTCACCATTGAGTCTGATATTAGCTGAGAGTTTGTCATAGCTGGCCTTTATTTTGTTGAGGTACTTTCCTTCTATACATATTTTATTGAGTGTCAGTCATAAATGGATGTTGTATTTTATCAAATACTTTTTCTGCATCTATTGACAAGATCATATGATTTTTATCTTTTGTTTTGTTAATGTGGTATATTGCATTGATCAATTCAATAAATGGTACTGGGAAAGTTGGAAAGCCACATGCAAAATAATGAAACTAGACTATAGTTTGTCCCCATGTACAAAAATTAATTCAAAATGGATCAAAGACCTAAATATAAGATCTGGAACAATAAATTACATAGAAGAAATCTTAGGTACCAAAGTTGTGGATGTTGGTCTTAGAGAAGGGTTTATGAACTTGACCCCAAAGGCAAGGGAAATAAAAGCAAAAATAAATGAATGGGACTATATCAAACTAAAAAGCTCTGCAAAGCAAAATAAACCACCAACAAAACAAAAAGGCAACTGACCGAATGGGCGGAGATATTTGCAAACAATACCTCTGACAAGGGGTTAACATCCAAAATATGTAAAGAACTCATACGAGTCAATACCAAACAAACAAACAATCCAATAAAAATATGGGCAGAGGACCTAAAGAGAGATTTCTCCCAAGAAGACATACAAATGCCAACAGATATATGAAAAGATGTTCAACTTCACTAGCTATTAGGGAACTGCAAATCAAAACTACAATGAGATACAATCTCACACCTGTTAGAATGGCTATTATCAATAAGACAAGTATTGACAAGTGTTGGAGAGGTTGTGGAGAAAAAGGAACACTCATTCACTGTTGGTGGGAATGTAAACTGGTACAGCCACTGTGGAAAACAGTATGGAGCTTCCTCAAATTATTAAGAATAGAGTTACCATATGACTCAGCAATCCCTCTTCTGGATATCTACCCAAAAAACGTGGAAACATTTATTTGCAAAGATATATGCACCTCTTTGTTCACTGCATCATTATGCATGGTGGCCAAGACATGGAAACAACCAGAGCGTCCTTCAATAGATGATGAAATAAGGAAGATGTGATATATATAATGGAATATATATATATACTATATATATAATATATACATACTAGAATACTATTCAGTCATGAGAAAAGATGAAATATTGCCATTTGTGACAACACAGATGTACCTTGAAAATATTATGCTAAACAAAATAAGTCAGTCAGAAAAAGCTAAGAATCATATGATTTCACTCATATATGGGATATAAAACTGAAACTCATAGACAATAGTGTAGTAGTTATCGGAAGAAAGGGGGTGGGGTAGTAAAGGGTAAGGGGGGCAAATACATGGTAATGGAATATGATTTGACTTTGGGTGGTGGGCACATAATGCAATATACCAATCATGTATCACAGAAATGTACACTTAAAACCTACATAATCTTACTAACCAACGTCACTCCAAAAAATTTAAATATAAAATAAAATTAAAAAGATGCATTATTGGATAAGGTTTGAAGTAAAAACTCAAGTGAAAATGTAGCTATCTGGACTTCTGTCATTTTCCCAAAGTTTTTTTAGTTTCTTGCTACTCAAAATATGTCCCAGGGACTGGAAGCATTGGCATCACCTTGAGTGTATTTGAAGCACAGAAATACCGATTCTCGGGCTTTACTGTATAGTTAGAATGTGCATTTTAATAAGGTCCCCGCGTGATAACCTAGGCACACAACATTTGAGAAGTCTAGAGCAGTGTTAGGGGAATGCATCCCTCATGCAATCCAGGATGCACGGCAACCAGAAGGAGCCTTGGCCAGAGCCTCCAAAGAAGCAGTTCCTTTCGGAGCTTGTTTCCTGTTTGATAAGTCACCAAATCTCTATAACTGGAATGTGAAGTGAGGGTTCAGCCAAGGAACTGGGTGAGAGTTAATGGATCAATCTGCTCTCCCCGGTCAGTGCTTTTACCACTGACTTCTGGAATGTGTTTGATGAAAAGAGAGCAACTTCTTCAGACAGAAGATACTGATGTAGCCTGCTGAGAGTGGGACCCGTGGAACAATACACCAATGTTATCAGGACTTAGCTTGCCTCCAACTCCATTTCAAAACTGACAACAGGAGGGAAAGCATTTTTAAAGCCCTTGCTGTCAGCTGTCATTATTATAAATAGCCATAAGACCTGCTACTCCCTGGGGGGGTGTAGACAGCATTGCTCAGTTTTTATTTGGATTAAGAGTTTCTTTCCAATCACTTTTTAAAGGTGGATCTGAAAAATGGAACTAGTAGCAAAGTAGCATTGCTTCCATTCATCTTTCCCAAAGCTTAGATATGTTGAAAGTCAACATCAGAGAAGGAAGTTCCTACTTCTTTCCTATCACCAGGTTTGATTGCCCTTTATCAATGGATATTAAATGAAGAAGTCAGTTCTAGTTAATGCTCAGTGTTCACCTCAGAATTTTAATAAAATCAAGGAAAGGAGGCTCAAAAGAATGCTAAATCACTGATACCTAATACCAGCTGATTTTCTAAGTAAACATTTTTCATCTTTCCTACTATGGCTAAGCAAGACAAGCTAATTAACCTTAGTCCAGGATTCAGAACGTGGCTATAAGGTGCAAGACTGACCAATGGTTGTAGGTACATGAGGATAACTTAAGATCTGCTGGCTCCATCCGAAAGGGGCAATTTTCAGAGAAAAGGTCTAGCATTTGTAGTGGCAGGTGCAGGCAAGACTTTAACTGTGCTACCTTTTGGGTATAAAGATGCACCCACGGCCCATTCACAAAATACTATTTACCTTTCAAGTTGTATTTCTGGGAGTGGAAGAGTATTTGGGTCAATTGACCTGTCTCTACCAGATTTCCCTCCTTTGTTAGGTTCATAAGCATTACACGGTGACTGGAGTCAGTCAGCAAGCCCACTAGGGGATTCTAAAGATACCTTTTACTCCATCAGCACTAAGAAACCAAGCCAGTCAACAGCTAAGGTCAGTGAGTTTGTACACCTGGTTTGGAAGAGTGGGCTGATCAGAATGAACCAAAACTGAAGTGTAAAGTGACTGCCCTGCAACGATGGGGTATGTAGTGTGAAATTGGCATGTGGGGGCTCAAAGCAAAAACCACCTGAAAGACTCTAGCTCACCAAGGGACCCTGTGGGTCTAAGAAGGAATTTCAAACTTTCCCACTAGCTAAGACCATTAATGTCAAGAGCTTTATTAGATTAACTGGCCTCTGGTAGAATTTTCAAGGCTCAGGTTTCATTTCAAGGCCCTCACTGTCAGCAGAAGTTTCCGTTGTGAAAATGGTCTATTTTTGTGTTTCCCCAGCCAGAGAGGTAAATGTGGTTCCCCGAAGGGTGAGGCTGTTGCAAAGGAACTGACGGACAGCACCCTGGTGTCGGGTCTTCCATACGGAGACTCTTCCCGAATGAGCTTGGGAACACAGACAGGCCTTTATGCAAAGAAAGGCTTCCTGAGCAGCACACCTGATCACACTCAACCTGGATTCAAAGAGCCCTGTGCCATGTCAAAGGAAAATGTTCTATCATAAATCTCCAGAAATGGAAAAGGTCAGAGCCACTCTTGGTAATTAGCCTGCTGAAATACAGTGGCTCTGCTTTTTGTTTAACCTTTTAAGAAAAGGGCTGCACTCCCACAAGGCTCAACAAGCAGCCTTTTATTAGGTACATCCTCTACGCTCCTGCCCCTCTTCTTAACCCCTTCCCCCAGCTGTAGCCCTGGTGGAACATGTTTTTGGTCTGTTGCTTGCATTCCTTGACTTGGGGGGGGGGGGTTAAGGTTTCCTTCCCAGGACACTCTATGCAGTCTTAACTACTTTAAGTTCATGGAACTGTATCACTTAACAGAGTAAAAGTAAGTGAAATACAGGCCATAAAAAAAGCATCATTTTAAATGCCCCCAAAAAATCTTCAGGCATGTACTGGAAGTTCAAAAAATAGAAATAAAAAAATCTTGGCTAAGCAGGTTAGCAATAACTATTTTAATTTTGGTTCTTGCATAGACCTGCTCTGTCCAACACAATAGTCATTAGTATGTGAGCATTGATGGCTAGTCTGAACTGAGATTTGCTGTGAGTGTAAATGCACACTGGATTTTGAATATTTAATATGAAAATAATGTAAAGTATCTCATTCACAGTTTTTTATGTTTATTACATGTGGAAATAATTATATTTTAGATATATTGGGTTAAGTAAAAGGGTACAGTTCAGTTTGTTTTTGCCTGTTCTTTTTGATTTTTCTAAAGTGGCCATTTGAGAATTTAGAATCACAAATGTGGCTCACACCATATTTCTGTAGGACGGTGGAGATGTAGCAGATCAAGTTTCCACATACAGGTAGAGATAGGAACAATACGATGGCTTTGATTTGGGTTTCGCATAATTTGGCATATAATCTTCCTGACCTTGGATTAGTATACATATTTTTATTGTTTCTTGATTCATCTTGCAGTTATATTGGGACCTTCTAGGAGGCAAATAGATTGTTTTAAACTTATGCTGTGACTTTTATACCTAGCATAGTGCTGGGCACATGGTAGAGATTTAATCAGTGCTTGTTAGTAGAGTATAACTCAATGGCAGGAAAATGTCTAAATGGATAGATTTCTTTTCGGATTAGTCTGAGGGTGTGAATGCAGGTTTGGTATAGCCACTAAATCTCCTGACTGAATGTCCAGCTGCCTTGAGACCAGTTCTGGCTAATGAGCTGTGAGTTATTAATTTCTGAAGGATCTTTCATTCTCTGCTGCAGTGTTAATTATCTTCCATGTTGATACTGCTCCTGTTAGCTTGAACCTGCAGCTCACCTGCAATAGACATGTAGCCTGAGCAACAAATAAGCCTTTGTTTTTTTCAGCCACTGTGGCTCAGGGATTCTTTGTCATGGCAGCACAGTGTGCCCCTAACTTGCCACGCATGCTCGCCCCCTCTGACTGAGAGAGCATGGCTATTTGACTCTAGGTTGTTTTTCAGGGCATTGCTCTAGCTTTGTAACTTTATATTTTATTATGTTTGTTCTTGGTAAACCCCCCAAAAGAAGATCAGTACTATACGCATCTCTTTTTTAATTAAATTTATTGGGGTGACATTGGTTAATAAGAGCATATAGGTTTCAAGTTACATTTTTATGATACATGATTTGTGCATTGCACTGTGTGCCCACTACCCAAAGTCAAATCATCTTCTATCACCATATATTTGACCCCTTTACCCTCTAACACTCCACACCCTTTTCCCTCTGGTGACCACCACACTGTTTTTGTCTATGAGTTTTAGTTTTATATCCCACATATGAGTGAAATTATATGGTTTTTAGCTTTTCCTGACTGACTTATTTTGCTTAGCATAATATTCTCAAGGTCCACCCATGTTGTCACAAATGACAAGTATTTCATCTTTTCTTATGGCTGTATACCCATCTCTTGAATCAATGGTGATTTCGGTTAAGTCTGGAGTCAGAGTGTCTGCTATTAGAACATTAATTAAAATTTTAATAATAGTAATGAGTTAAGAATGCCAGTCAAACTGCTCCAGAGGAGACAACTGAAAATGAAGCAACACATCCTAAAGAACACTGTGTAATTCTTTAAATGGCACTGCTGGGTGTTTGTTGGATCATTCGATTCCCTTCAGCACTGCTTTTGAGGATTGATTGTCCTTCACGCCTTACCCCACCAAGCTGATTTAACAAGGATGCAGCACCACCATGGGGTATCCTGGGTGAAGAAATGTGCCTGAGGAATTTCTGAGGAGCACAGAAGTGCAGGAGGAAGGTGGTAATCTCAGTGAGGTTCCCCCAGGCAAAAGTGAAAAGCTTTAAGCTAATCTAATCACTTGGCAGGACAAGACAAGTCCTGAGCTTTGAGATGACACCTCTTACATAGCGAGAGAAACTCTAGTGTGCAGTTCCCAAACCTGGCCCTGTTGTTTTACTACTAAATAAAATACTTACTGTCTCTAAGTATTTCAAGTCCTGAGTCTCATCTCAACTTGTAGAAGAGTTCCCATCCAGGGTGCTAATTAATAAAGCAGAGATGAAAGAATCATTTTACTCTAAACTGGATGGGGCAGTGTGGCTAATGGGCTGTCTGTTTATCTCTAGAAGGCCCTGGGATGCCTCACACCAGAGGCATCACCTAAACTTTATTGTCCTGGAGACTGAGTGAATGGTCACTGTGTCAGCAAACAGAAGAGCAAACCCTTCTCTGGGCCAAAGCACACACCTAGTATGACTGTGTATTATGAATTTCAGACTCTGTAGATCTTTTCCTGGCTGAAATATTGGACAGAGGAAAAGAGAGACTAGGGGATCCTTGGTTATTTTGGGAATAGTTTCCTTCAGGCCAATAGTTAATTAGGCCAAGAATTTAGTTGCTCCCTTCCCAATCAGTGTTCTCCTTGTCTTAAGTTGGCTTCCCTAGAAGCAGAATTAAACACAGAAATTCAGCTGCATATGATTTATTGAGGGAGTGCTCCAGAGAGAAAGAAAGTAAGGGAAGCAGGATGGGGCAGTGATAGGAGATAAGAAAGATGCAATCCAGCTGTGAGCCAGCTTCAACCTGATCCATGCGGAGCACAGGGTCATGAATTATATAACAAAAATGGCCCCACCTTGATGTAAGGAAGCCATTCTCTCTATTCCTGTTCCAATCATTAGCTGCAGCTGCCTTGGGCAGGGGCTTTAATCTTCTTAGCAAAGTGGCTCATTATGGTTCATGGCAATTCTTTGGAGAAGGTGGAGTGAGGGTTAGAGGGTGAGCCAATGGCAGCTAACACTCACAGTAGCTGGGGGATGTGTGCACCTGCCCAGTGAAAGGGGTCTGGGCAGTGCACCCATAATACCCACTACCCTGCTTCAGTTATTCCTTTACTCATGCTCATATTTTTTCAGGCCCCTATGTTTAATGCCCCTGTGTCCCTGGCGTTCTAATTTCACAGTTCACTAATCTAAAAATCAAGCACCAGCTGCCTTTCTTCTAAAATGAGAGGGTAGACTCGCTGTTCTCTAAAGGCTCTTCCAACTTTGTAGGTCTACTGTGTTCACCTAATAGGTCAAAGACTGGCAGAAGTTTCTTCTTTCCTGATAACAAATGGCCTTTTGTAGAGAGAATGTCAACCCAAAGGAGAGATTCTCAAGGTAGAGTTTTCAAGGCAGCCAACCAGTTAGGTCAGAGAGAGCCGGGGTATGGAACCTGGTCAGTGCTGTTTACTCATACTTTGTGAATCGCCACCTAGGCTGATTTTTCTGGAGGGCTGACCTTGTCAGGCACCTGTGCACCATCTGCTCTCTTCTTAGTGGTGCTGTACTGAGCTCAGGAATGAAGGAAACCTGGAATGTTAGGAAAAGTTGTGATCAGGGGAGAGGATGTCTGGGGATGAAGCCAGTTCTGTTCCTCTGCCCTTGGCACGTGTAACAGCAGAAATCAGATCTGCTTCCATCTTTCTGCATTAGCTCCCTCTGCTTATTTTTCCTGCTTATTTTTTATCTGTTACTCTGTCTTTCTATTTTCCCCTTTACCTCCTTTCTCTAATTCCAAAAGAATGCAGTACCACAATGATTGAAACCTACTATGCCATCCTTTTTCTAGACAGTGACTTTCAAATGGTAGGGGACTGTCTAAATAGCCCAGCACCTGCTAAATGCAGACACCCTTGGAGATGTTCTATTTAGTCAGCTGACTAACTGGCTTCAAGAGGAGGTATCCAGCTCCTTCCTCATCGGGACAAGCTGTACTGTAGTGACTCATTGGGGGTGGGGGTGGGGTCTGGAATCAGACGGCCGGATTTAAATCTAGACCCTGCCATTTATTAGATATGGGATCTTGAGCAAGTTACTTAACCTCTGTGTGTCCATGTTTCCCATAAGACTTGAGTCTTCAGATGTAATGGGTACACGTTGTCCAAAACAAAAATGATATAATAATCAACACTAAGATAAATCCTAGCGAAGCTATTAAAATACAAATACTAGGAAGACTTTCATGGGTGTCTAGACAGAAAAAAACCATCACTAATTAGGGAGATGTCAGATTGTTCTCAGTAATCTACACAGAAAATACTCAATGCCAGAAGACAGTAATGTCCACAGGATCCTGAGAAAAAATGTGAGCTGAGAATTATAGGTCCAGCCAAGTTGTTTTTCAACTAGAAAGTCAACACAGGATAATTTCAATATGCAATAATTTATATAATAGAACACCCAACAGCTCTTCTTGACAAAAAATACCAAACCAACTATTGTACTATTTAATCCAGTTGATAAATCAAATAAGCAGTTTTTAAAAATTCAGAAATGGAGCAGCCATGATAAAAGGTTGATGGTGATTAGCATTGGTGCTATTTAGATATAGAAATAAAACTAAACGACTATTGAAATTACTGTTACAGGACAGAATGTGTCATAAAACTCAAATATAAAAAAGAATATACATAATAAAATTAGGAATGCTAGTTTCCACATTTTTCATGAAAGAGAGTCAATAGATACTATCTAATACAGTGTTCCTCACATTTACGAACTGTTCAGGAACTGATCCATGTGAAGAAACATTCCTTCCTGAAGTTAAATAGCTCCTTAGTTATCTTTTTCTTCACTTTTAAATTCAAGAAAAACGACAATTAAAGCTTCCGTTTCAAAATGCCATCATAACACAATCCCATTTTTCTATCTATTGATTCATTTATTAATCTGCTGTCCTTTCTCCTTTCCTTCCTTCCTTCCTTCCTTCCTTCCTTCCTTCCTTCCTTCCTTCCTTCCTTCCTTCCTTCCTTCCTTCCTTCCTTCCTCCCCCCTTCCTTTGTTCCTTCCATCTGTCCATCCATCCATCCATCCATCCATCCATCCATCCATTCTCTATCCTTCCACCCTTCTGTGTGTATATATACACAGAAAGATGTCTGTAATCAAGATCTTCAAGTATTAGTAGCAATTGTTTTGAGGTAAAATGATTTTAAGTAATTTTAATTTTATTTGTTATCCATTTTTATTACTTGAATGATTTAATATGACTGTGTATCATTTTCACAAAAACAATAAAGATAACTTTCAAGGAGAATGATGAAGAAACATACATGCTAAAGTGTTAAGTAATTGTGAGCACAGTATAACCCCATTTGTGTAAAACAATGGATATAAATGTATATAAATGCCTAGACATTTTCTGGGAGGATTCACAATTAACAGATAACAGTGGTTGCTTAAGAAGAGGGGGCAGGGCAATGGAACTGTAATAAGAGGACGACTTTTTCTTTTTCCCAACTTTCTATAACATACTTATATTTTAATAATGATGGAAAAGAAATATTACAAGAAAAAAAGACCAAACTGCTAAAGGCCATCTTTGGACTGGCATAGGAAGGCTCTTGACAAGTCTATTAGTTTATATCCTTGCATAGTTCTCAAACCTTCACAATCAGTAAATTCTGCCAATCCCTACTCAAGAGATGACAAGAAGGCCAACGGCCAAGTAATAGCACTGTTTCCAGGACATTTTCTTTCTTTGTCTGCCTTATAAATTCTTTTTTGCCTCAAAATCAAGTTCATGATTGTATTAATTCTTTATACATACACATCATGGCATTGCTTCTCATTTTTAAAAACATTCCAGGGCGGTAGCATGTAGGAAGGCATAAGGCAAATTCAGATTAAAAAAACAACAACACACAACAAAATAAAAACTGCTCCACACATCCATGCAGGCTGGATTTGGACAGTGGGCTGCCACTGCTTATGAAAGGTGTGCACTTGAGCTTCAGTGGGAATTATTGCAGCGTACCCCAGTTCATCACAGATGATGTGCCTTGTGGCTGGGTAGCCTAAATTATGTGGCCCTAGAGAAAGATGCTTCTACCCCTTTCCTCCTCCTAACACAGCTTCCCTCAAGAAGTGAAGGGCAAAGCAGTTTCCACAGAGGAGGTGACATCCATTGTCACCTGTGGGCCAGGATCAGAGAATTTCTCAGGCTATTGGGTGGAAGCAGGGCTGAGCTTCAATTGCAGGAAACATCTCCTAACAATGTCGAGTTTGGAGATCCAACCAAAAGAAACTTAGTCTATTATTTTTTTTTTCTGGGGATTTGACATAACCCAAGGGCAAATGTGGCAGTGTAGACTGAATTTGGCTTTGAAATCTGGGCTTTTAGGCTCTTGGCAGACAAGGATTGATGAGGTATGGTGAGAGGTAGAGATGGAAAAGTAATGACTGCTTTGAGCTACACAAAATAGAGGTCATGCCTGCTTGAGAACATGCGAGCAAATCAGGCACTAATGTCCTAACTACAGCCTTTAATTGCAGATAGCACGAAGGCGGCAGCAGAGAGGGGGTCTTGTTTGCTGTATCTCCTGAAGGTCCTTGGTTTTGCTTCACAGTTCTGTCCTCTCCTTGATGCTCCGTCACTCTCCTGAAAGGACAAGAATGTGGGCTATTGTTTCTTTCCTTTATTTTCCAAATGGCCCCCTTTGCTTCCTTCTTGGCCAGCCCTACACTGTAGAATCAATTCTTTAGCCTCTGCTTTTTCATTTTTTTCCAGAGAGATAAGAACCCAGCATTAAAATGTGGGTGGCGTAGCTTTGAATATTAGTTGGAATTTTAGCTTTTACTGACCTGCTTGTACCACCTAGGATGTAGCTTCTGCAGCTACTATGATTTATTGCATTCTCTGTCATTAAAAAAATGTCTTGGATATAACAGGAAAGGCGTCAGCATACAAGGCAACACACATTCTGCCAAGATCTTACAATCTTATTACAAGATAAAGCTTGGGCCGCCTCCTGCTTAAGGATGTTCTGTAAGATGGCCCAAAAGACTAACAGCAACTTGATTAATAATTCCATCTGCTTCACTCCTTGAATTTGTTTCCAGGGAAAATGCGCCTTTGATCACTAGGTGCTGACGAGGGTATAACCTGGCCTGAGGTGTTTCCCTGGAGTGAAATATGCAGCACTTCTCAACTCGCAATTCCATTAAATTTATTGTTTGTTTTTGCTCAAGAAGAGGCTGTTTTTACAGCTGAACAGATTTGGAAGCTGGTTTGGGGTGTTTCATTTCCTTACATGAAGAGTTATAATGCAGGGGATGGTAACCAGCTGTTTCCACCTTTACTAAGGAGGGAACAAACAGAAATGAGCCTCTACTGTAGCAAAAGAGATTTAAGTTAGTTGTAAGAAGGAACTTCCTGAGAGTTACCAAGGGAGGCTGGGACTCTTCCCTGGAGGGCTCTTAAAGAGTATTCTGTTGTTTCTCTCTGTGATGTATTATATGAGACCAAGATTAACAGCATTAGACTTGGCTAAACTACTTGTCCTTGTTCTTTCCACGACTTTATCTCTGTAAATGATAACCATTAACCAGGGCTGTGCCTTCGTGGATAGTTGAGTGATTGGGAGTAAGAATTTTTTTTTTCTTGAGTCTTGGAAGTCTTGTTCCTTTGCATCTGATTTTCAAGTAAATGTCATACAGTGATGAGCTGGAGTCAGCTGGCAGTGGCTCCTGAGAGAGTTCAATTATTAAATGTTTAGGACTTTTTCAGCAAGTTAATTGTTAAACACAGCTCTTATTAAAATCTTAATTATGTATACTTGCAATTAAATAATTCATATTAAAAACAAAGATATGAAATACATGTAACTACCGCTTCCTAATTATTTTACTACATTTTACTTTGATATATATATTCTTCAGGTTGTTTACTCTATTGTGTTATAATGTTGCAGTGCTAACATCTCTTCCCACTCCTCATTCAGCGACATGGCATTGGTGGTTTGCAGTCTGTCATGGTGAGAGTATTTAAAGTTGGCAGGCTGGATAAACCAGGTCTTTCCCAGAGCCAAGTGTTAAACATTTATGAGCACTTACATGGAGAAAGAAGAGAGAGAGAGGGAAAGAGTGAGGGAGGAAGACAGGAGAGGAAGAGCGGCTAGAAAGAAAGGAAGAAAGAAAAGAATTACCCAACAATATGGCTCTGGTAACTTTTATACTTTCTCAGTATTTCTTACCTTCTCAACCTTATCTCAAATCTTGAAAAAGAAAATGCTTAGAATTACTTAGGTCCAGAAACACCCATTATTTTAGCTTGAACTAAATTAGCAAAATTAAAATCTGAACTTGATGATAACACACATTAGTCTTCTCTACTTCACTGCTCACCATCTAAGCCAGGACTGCCCAATAGGAATATATAATGTGGGTCATATATGCAATTTTAAATTTTCTAGTAACTAAACTAAAAATAAAGTCAGAAGAAATTAGTTTTAGTAATATATTTTATTTTACTTAATTTTTCTAAAAATTATAATTTTAACATATAATCAAAATAAAAATATTATGAGATTTTACTTTTTAAAAAAAATAACATGTCTTTGACATATGGTATGTAGTTTATACTTAAAGCACCTACCAATCAGACTAGCCACATCTTGAGTGCTCAATTATAGCACATGTGGCTAGTGGCTACCATGTCACACAGTGCAGGCCTGTATTTGCACTGATGCCAGTCCGGGCAGTGGTAATTGCCAGTGTAGATCATCAGGCTTTTAGTGCACACAGATAGTGTACATAGAGGTGTATCTTATTTTAGTGCTAGATGGTTCCTGGAGTTCCCGCTCAATTTGTAGATGCAGGGATGACTGAACTTCAAGGAGGTTGTTGACTTATCCTAGTTTACACATTGGGATGCTCAGTGCTTTCAACTGGATCAACTCAGACCTCCGTGTCTGAATCATACAGTGCTTATGGCCCTGAAGCATGAATCAAACTCCAAGGGCTCCATCATCTCCCAATTATTCAACCTCTCTGTGCCTCAATTCTTCATATATAAAATGAGAAAAGTAACAGTATCTATTTCACCTGGGGTGTTCATATAGAATACATTATAGAATACTTAGAATAAAGCTTGGTGCCTATTAAGTATACAGTCAATGTTTGTTCATATTGTTATAAAAGTATAAAACTAATATTTAATGGTTTGAATAAAGAGAATGTTAATACTGGGGATGAAGAGATTACTATTGGTTTTATACTTCTCAAATAGTTCCAGTTCTTAATCTGCAAAGGCTAAATTGTTTTATAATTACTTTATAATTACTGTATAACCACTCATATAAGAATGTATAAGTTATGTAGAGATTGTTATTTCTTGAATGTTTAGATAATAATTTTTCTTTTTTAAAACTTATCTTTATCATTGTAAGTATTACAGATGTCCCCCCTTTTTTCCCCATTGGCCCCCTCCACCCTGTACCCCCCCAGTAATTTTGCTTTTTGTTTAAGAGAGAAGTGTTATCTTCTGCTTTGGAGTGTCACTATCCTTATTAAATTGGTAAATTTGTATATTTTTAAATGAAACAATGCTGATGCATAATGATACCAATTTATTCACTTTTTTTTCCGTTTGAAATTCCAAAAGATTTCCAAAATAGGCTGTCACCTGTTCCCTCTGTTCCGCCTTCCAAGTTCCTATGAGACACACACATAAAAGTAGAGCATTTTCACTCTCCATTGAACATTTCACAGGGAGTTTGAAAAGGAAATAGACAAAACAAATGTATGTATACAGCTTCATAACACTTGTTCACCTTCACTGAAGTAGAGTTTCTAGCATTTGGTAACAAACTGACGTGTGTTTCTCAGTAGAATTTTCATGCTGTTTCGTTGCATCCGTGTGGGCCATTCTTTCTTTGACCAACACAAGCTTTGGTGTGCTTTAAAGGAGCAGCAGTTCACAGCTACTCTTGCATTACTTTACAAGTGATAATGACATTTCCATTACCCAGGAAGGTATTATAATTAGTGACAATAAATGCCACTGGGGTAAAAATTATGATGAGGCTATTGGTATTTTAATATCAATGTAATTTTTCTCCTAATGTATATTTCATGCTTGGCCAGGAGATTACGGAAAACATTATTTAATTCAACTGAAAAAAACCTGAATTCTCACACTACATTCAGCAACTGTTAATGGTGCAATCAGGGGATACTTTAAAAATCTGTATAATGTAGTTTTTCCATTAAGTGTCATTGGGTAAGGCTAGACGTGCAAGAGTTGGATATAAAATGAGTGGCTATGTCTTTAAATGAGTCTGTAGAAAATTCTGTTGGGGCCTGAGGGTGGAGAAGTTGGATACAGAGATCAGTTATATTTTCTAAAGGGACTGTACCTTGGAAGAAAATTGTATTCACTCCAAATGTTGGTAATAATTAATTATAGCCAATTTGGTGAAAAAATTATACCAATTGAGAATTGAGACCTTGGAGTTAGGGTCTTTCCAAAGCTCATTTACTGACTCCAACCCCTGTACATCCAAACCAATATAGGTAGATCCACAAAGCTCACTACTTAGTTGAAATCCAGCATGGCTTCCCCATATCTGCAAGAAGTTTAGGGAACATCAGATTTGGCAACTGCAATGAAGTTAATCAATTTGTTTTTTCTTCAGTAACTGAAACTTTAAATAATGGATCAGTCTCAGAAGCTAGTCAACTAAAAATATGAGGACTTCAGTTCTGTAGGATAAACTAAAGATGTTGAAAGGCAAGTGATTATGTTTTATAGAAAGATTAGGAAAAAGTAGACCTTACATCAAATTCATTCATAGTTAATTTTATAATCAGCTTTTGCTCTTATTACATATGGTGAGTGTATCTTATCAATCTCTATCCCCAGAGACCTATTATGAAATTTCTACAGAAAGTAAACAAAAACACTAGGCAGAAGTGTTGAAGTTCTTCTATATTATTAAATGAAGAAACTTACAACCAATTTTCCTGAGAAAAAAGTAAATCAGTTGCCTTTATTGAATTGGCCTTAGCATACAGCAAAGTTATACTTTCCCCTCATTTTCTCATAATGAGATCTACATTTTCTAGAAAAACATTAAGTAACGTCCTTGTTTCTTTATTACACCCAAACATTTGGTGATTATAAAATAGTTTTGGCATTGTTGGTTTTCTGGGGTAACAATGGGGCATTTATACATGTCTTCATTACACTTGTGGCATGTATCTTTTTCCATGCCTAGCAACTACCTAACCATCTGTCTCCAACAGATATAAGAGTCTTCTTTACCTTCCCTTCTTCTTCGCATAGGGAAGAAAAAATCTGGGGCTCTGGGACTCTCCATGTTTCTAATTAGGTTCTCCCTGAAGCAAAATTTGGAGTGCAAATAATATATTTGGAAGATGATCCCAGGAAACACTGGTAGAGGGGGAAAAGAAAACATTATTAAGCAAATTACACTGCGGGCAACTGGAAATTAAAACCCTGGGGAATTCCAGGAAACAGTGTAGAACATGCACCTCAGAATTATCCTGTGAGGGAGATGGGATATTTACCTGCCGACACTCATTTATAATTTATAGAGGGGTGCTTTTGGGGTCACTATTACCCAACGGTTCTCCCATTCCCTGTATAAGGGCAGAACAGGTTTGGGAGGCAAGAAAGAGTTTAAGCCAAAGAGTTGCAAATACTGACAGCTGGAGCTAGGCTGGTGTGAAGAGAAATATTAAATTCTAAGGAGATATAGTGGAGGGGGTTGACCCACAAAAACTTCTACACAGTGTAGAGAAAGAGACAATATTCACACAGATTCTTGCACAAATACGCATTCAATAAATACTTACAGAGGACCTTCATGTGCCTAGCACTATACATTAAAGAAGCATCCAGTTCTTATCCTCAGAGGCATGTCATTCTAGTTGACATGCATTTATTGAATGTTACATACCATATTCTCAGAAGACCTAAGAGCTCTCAGGAGTCACCTAAGGATAAAATCTCAAACATTTCTCACAGGCACATTTCTGTCTCCACATTAGCT
Organism: Miniopterus schreibersii; assembly: GCF_964146895.1. Taxonomy (NCBI): domain Eukaryota; kingdom Metazoa; phylum Chordata; class Mammalia; order Chiroptera; family Miniopteridae; genus Miniopterus; species Miniopterus schreibersii. The sequence goes on from NC_138110.1 coordinate 66,568,249, forward strand.
TTTCTGTCCTTGGTTAGTTTTTGCTGCATAATAAATAACTCCAAAACACAGAAGCTTCAAACAACAACTATTTTTTTAGCTCATGATTCTGCAGGTCACCAATTTGAGATGGGCTCGGCTTGATGATTCTATTGATCTGGATGAGGTTTGGTTGATCCTGGCAGGGCTCATTTATGCACCAACTGCCTTGTTGATTGTTGGCTGGGGTGCCTCAATTCTCCTCCATGTGGCCAGTCATCCTCCAGCAGGCTTGCCAAGCCTTGTTCCCATGATGGCAGTGTTCCCAAGACAATCTAGAGAGCAGCCTTCAACGCATAAGTGCTTTTCAAGACCCTGGCTGCATCACGCTTGCCAGTGCTCCATTGGCCAAACAAGCCATGAGGCCAGCCCAGTTTCAGGGTTGAAGAAAGGCTCCAAGTCTTGATGGCAGGAGCTGCAAAGTCACATTGCAAAAGATGTGGACACAGAGCAGGGAGGAATTTGTGGCTATTTTTGCAATCTACCACAAAGTGGAAGAAGATTTTTGCAATCTACCGCGAACACGACACTCATAGCACTTCATGTAGAAAAAAAACAACATATCAGGAAACTCTTTAAACAGAGAGCATGTGGTGCCATGAGCACTTGCCCCAGAGAATTCACCCTTGCGTTAGCTATCACGGTCTGTGAGTCTGGCAACATTTCAAAGTTCTCAGTTAGAAAATTTTGCTACTTGGGTTTCAGTGATTTATAAGTCCCAAGCACATGTGGGACTCAAATGCGCATCAGCTCTTTACTAACAATGGCAAGGAATTTCCAGTGCCTTCCCAGGAGTCATCAAAACTACTACAAGAGCATGAGCCTATAAGATGGCAAATTATATTTCTCTTGCTTCACAGTAAGGGAAGTGGTGTTAACTGATTAGCCATTTACTCATGGAATAGGGCTGGGAATGATGCCAGCTTATCTCTGTTCTTTGATTGCCCTGATAACCACCCCTCCATCCTGTCACCTTCACGAACAGGAATTGTCCACTCACTGATTTCCCTGTCCTAGACATGTATAAGGAATTTATATTTATGAGAAATAGTTTACTGATCTTAAAAATGTTTTAACCGTAATAAAATGGTTTTCTAATGGGAAAAGACTGAACAGTCAATGCTTTCCTAGATTTTAAAGATCTGATTTAAAGAACCTGGGTATACAAAACTATTGTACAGATTTCTAATTTTAAAAAGTGGCTAAAAATCTTAAGTATCTGGACTTCTGGTTTCTGACTACATCATCTAAATTAAACTCTCTCAATTGTCTACTAAAATATTACCAAGTCACAAAAACTTCCCAAAACTTGACTCACCAAAATAAATAAATAAATAAATAAATAAATAAATAAATAAAAATAAAAAAAAAGGCAGATAACTCATCACCATAATCTTGATGGACTTTAAATAGGCTAAAGTGAGATATGGCCAATACCAGGCTCAAACAGACCTACAGACCCTGAGCATTCTCTGCTCCTGCCCCCCCTCCCCCATCTGGGTGACAGGTGTTTATAAGAACCTTGGAAAAGAGAACATGGATCCCAGTGGCAGGATCACCTGGTGGTGAGGTGGCAAAGAGAGTGGTCTATCCCAGAGCTTTAGGCTCTTTTCTAAGATGCATTCCCCCAATCCATTCTCTAAAATCACTAGGAGGGCCACAAGCTACGGTTTGCCTTCTTCCCTACCGCTAGGTACACATTGTTGATACCCTCCATGGAAATAGAGCACAGAAGAGGGGGTTTGTATATGTATATTTATAAATGTATATTTATATTGAAATATAAATATTTAAATATATGCGTATGTGCATAAGAAAACTATATGTATGAAGAAAGGAAAGCAAAACTCCTGAACAGCTTGTAGCAAACAAAATAGAATGAATGTATTAGAACAAGAATTTAAAGTAAGTAAAATGAATATATTCAAAGCAATACGGCGGGGTTTGATTACCTGGAAAAGAAATAAGCAGTTATAAGGAAAATTGAAGTGTTAAATAGGAGGTAGAAAGATAGAAGTGATAGTGAAGTGGTTCCTAAAGTGTGATCCCCAGACCAATGGCATCAACGTCACCTGAAAACTTGCTAGAAATACAAATTCTTGTGTCCACCTATGGTCTACTGAGTCAGAATCTCTGGGGGTGGGCCCAGGTATCTGACCCCTAGGTGGTTCGAAGACATTCAAGTCTGAGAATCACTACTGTACAGAAGCGAATTGATGAACTACAGAGCAGTTAGAATAAAAAAAATGTTTAATTAAGCCAGAAGGTGAATTCTCCAAAACTCTACCAGAAGGCATTGGGAATAGATAAGGAGATGGACGCATGCATGGAAATATTCATAGTCATCATGGCTAGAGAGAGCAAGGTCAGTACCCAAAGGGAAGGAAGAAAATAATGGAGGGAAAGGAAGAGTCAGAGAGCCAGCAACCAGGAGTTTTCCAGGGCTAAGTAAAGATCAGCCTGTTTCACATAAACATCCAGATTTTCATCTTTTTCTTGATAAACTGAAGGTCTGGCAACACTGGCCTACATCTTCGTAATGCCCCAAGTGGACTAGCAGCTGTTCCCTTTGGATGAGGCATGTGTAGAGGGGGAGTGTGTGGGCTCCTCGGGTAAGGGGTGGCTGGGATTCTCTCCCAGCTCTGCCACTTACTAACTGTGTGACTTTAGCAACCTTCTGAGCCTCAGTTTCCTCAAATAGACAGGGGGGTAATAAGATGCCCACCTCAAAGTTTTGACGATTCAATGAGTTAATCTCTGCAAAGACTCAGCACAGGGCATGGTACTTAGTAAGTGCTTAAAAACATTCCAGCTGCTACTTTTGCTTGTCATAACTGCCCGTCTGCAGATGTTCAGGCTCAAATGTTTCTTACACTCAACCTGGCTCACTTCTGTTTGTTAAGTTACCTACTTGCTTCCTTTTGGAAACTAAGTTTGTGATTCCTGCTCTATCCCTTGATACTGTTGACTTTGGTGGCTTTGTTATCTCTGGGCTTCAGTTTGCCCTTCAGTAAAATGGAATAATGACCTGCCTCAACCCCACATGTATATACAAGTGAAATAATGTTTGTGGACATGACTTCTATAGAAGGGGCACTTGGTAAGTGCTTGAATATTTCTTCATTTAGTCATTCATCTTTATATCCTACACAATAATTAGCACCAGATGGGGTGCAGCCAGCCCATACAGGCTCAAGACAGCCAATTGCTAAGTTTTCAGGAATTCTGAGAGCTGATTGTTAAACACAGCCATTATTAAAAACTAAATCATATAAACTTATAATTAAATTAGTTGTATTAGAAACAAACGTAACAAATTCTTAAAAACCTATCTTTCATATTTTTTATTTTATCATAATCTATACTATTGAAGTACATTAAGTCTATTTTATCTGTATGATAGGACAGTGTTTTACTGCGCATTTCTTCCCAACTCCTGGTTCAGTGAATCATGTTGGTAGGTTGAAATTGGCCATGGACGAAATATTTATCCCATGGAATTTGGCAAGCACTTCAAATGAGGGCTTTATTTCCCCTTGAAGGGACAGTTGTAAATTACTTAACAGAACATCAATAACATCTTTAAAATCTGTTTGGATAACAAAAGAAACATAAAATTATGTTTATTACCAGGGGACTTCAAAACATTGTGAAATACTCACAGCGACCATAAAAAGACAACTCTATTATATTATAAATTTGCTCTGAAATTCATAGATTAGGTATGGCATTAAACATTCAATATCTTTATTCTTAAAATACTAAAGTTGACTATGTCCTACAACTACATGAAATATACTCCCCAAACATAGTTCCTTTTTTCTCCTGTTATTTATCCACTGCAAACAACATCCTATCATGTTTGCATAAAGGTTTGTTTTATAGTAATAGTAATGAAGCTGAAATTGTGCTGTTCTTTACATACATTGACAATTTTCGCAACTTTTGAGACAAACACTATTTTTGATCCTACTTAAGAGATGAGAAATTGAGCCTCAGAGAAGATAAAGTGCCTTGAACATAAAAGCTTGAAAGTAGCAGAGCTGAGAGTAAACTGAGGCCATCAGACCTCAAAGGCCACACTCTCCACTGACCCTCATGACCCTCCTGGGCTCCGGCATAAATGTTGAAGGTCATGATGAAGATGCTTTTATCCAAAGAGAATGATAAAAATCAAACAAAGTCAGTTAATTTTTTTTCTATCTGTATTTTCTTCCCAGGTAATTCAAGCAGAGCTTTCCAGATTTAAAGGAATAAAGACTCCATTATTTTTCAAAATTCTATGAAGTTTCTTTTTTCTTTTTTTTCTCTTTCTTGGCTCTTGAGTCTATAGCTGCCTCTCTGTTGACAAGTATCCAACAACTTAATCCATTACTGCAAAATTATCAGAACAATCACTGCTCTTCTGTCATAAACCTGGTTTGATCTATCTAGAAAGAGAGGCTTTTTGAATTATGAAAAATGGTCTCATTTAATATTTTTGAAAATACAATAAAGTTAGAAGAAAATGAAAAAAATAAAGAGAGACACACACATAAGCACATGTGCGCACCATACTCCCATCCTTATGTAACCCTTATTACGTTTAGCTGAGTTTCCCTCCAGTTTTATTTCTGCATGTACAGGGTGGGGCAAAAGTTGGTTTACAGTTTTTTGTATGGAAAATAATACAATGATTAATAAATAAGAACACAAGAATAAACTGTGTTCCACGTACTCACAACTGTAAACCGACTTCTGCCTCACCCTGTATGTTTTAAAAACACTGGCTATATAGTTTAGTTAGTATTTATTTCTGGGGATTTCTTTTTTCACTTAAATCATTACATTACTACAGTTACTTCTTTTTAAAAAAAAAAATATATCTTTATTGATTTCAGAGAGAGGAAAGGAGAGGGAGAGAGAGAGATAGAAACATCAATGATGAGAGAGTCATTGGTCGAGCCCACAACCCGGGCATGTGCCCTGACTGGGAATCGAACCCCAATCACCTGGATCCTAGGTCGACGCTCAACTGCTGAGCCCCACCCGGCTGGTTCTTGCTATTCCACTTCTTGCTATTCCAAATTCTTTAGCAATGTCACTTTTGACTACATGATTAAATATGAAAGATGCACGAAGGAATACTCATTAACTCCATAGGTCCAGAAAGTCGTGAAATATATGGCCCACCTTTAAGTGATTTGACTAAAGAGTTTAGCTTTTCAGTAGAACATGTGATGTTTTCTAGGGATAGCACATTTTACTGGAAGCTTGTTAGCAAGAATCTTCCAGGGCCCTATCCCAGACCTACTGAATCAGAATCTGCTTTTGAAAAGACCCACAGGGGATTTGTGTGCACATTAAAGATTGACAAGTATGACTTTAGCTCATCTTGCTTGGACATAATCATCAGATAGAACATCTTTCATAGCTGGCATTCACAGTTGTAGGGAACCATCAGTTTCAGGGGTGACATGCCTATTAATTTAGGGGCACATGCTCTTCTTTAGAGCTTCATGCTCATGCCTGAGCCAAGACGGATGAAATTGTCTTCCTGAATTATATAGATTCACTTAACCAAAATTACATAAGCCCTTGACAGTCATAATTCAGTGTTATAATTTAGAGGGTTTGCTCTCAGCCCACCCAGAAATGATAAAAGTGATTTAAAATTAAATTAGTATTTTAACTGAATATATTAATTCCTGTTACCAAAAGGGACCCTCTTGCTAGGACTATAGCAATTTTGTAAAAGAGTTTTATTTATTCTTATGGTTTTTCGCTTTGTGACTTGGGGGCCAGGATGGCTCAAGAAGGAAACTATTCTAGACTTTCTCTTACTTCCCACTGGCCATTCTGTTTCTTGTACATTTTTAGCTTTAAGACACTCACTGCTAAATTGAGCCTATCACCTTCTAATAGAAGAGGAGCCTCAGAGAGATTATAAGCCACATAACTATTCAGTGATTTAGGGAGGAGCTGAGTTTGTGGGTAATGTTTCGCATTTTACATTTTGCATTTTACAAAAGGTTGTATAACAAGTCCCCTGTGTTAGGCTACAACCACTTTCACTTCAATAGAATTCTGTTGTCTCTGACCTCTTTTCAGGTAGTGCAAGAAAGTAGGGAGGATTGCCCTTTTGTTTAAGTCCAAAGAAAGATGGAATGGATTGAAATTTTGACATTAAGGATTTGAGTAAAATTTGTCTGTGTCTGTGTATGTGTGTGCATTTATGTGTCCCTGGGTTTGCACTAGGAGTTTGGAAAAATGAGGATGGAATAAAATAGGTTCTCCTTTAACAAGTCTCTGTGTTACATGGAGAAATGATGATATATCCTCCTCTGGAATTCTCCAATGGGGAGATTGCTCTTTGTCTAAATGGTTTAGAGTTTGATCTGCCTAATTATAAAGAAGATGGTATATCCAGGGGCCATTCTAACCCTCTAAATTCAGAAACTAGGTCCATCTGGCCATCTTTTATTCTGCAACTTTCTATAAAGTGAGGCAGAAACCTGAGTAGCTTCCACACTTAGACACATTTATCTTTCTTAGCAAGGCTTATCCTAAATTTATAAGCCATTGCCATGTATCATCAGGAATCTATCCCAAACATCGAATTGCACTTTTATGTATCCATCACACCGCCCAAGGAAAACATAAGGATATCCATCACACTATGCCCATCAGAGGTAAAATAGGGGCATAGTAGGGAGGTGGCAGTGCGTCATGGTGATTTAAATTCAGCTGGCGTTTTTGGCATGAGCAAATGTCTCTGGTGTGCAGACATTTTGCTGGTTGCTTTTGTCCAGGGCTGTGGTTAACTCATATTTCTTTCCAAAGAACAAAGCTGAGCTCTTCTCAAATGCCGAGTTCCCAGAGATGAGTACCCACTCAAAAGACATAATTTTGCTCTCTTTTCTGAGGCTGAAAATATGCACAAATCTAAAAGAACATGGCTGAGAGAAATGGAAGACCTTAACAAAAATTTTTAAATCTATGACTAAATGTTCTCAGTGATATTATCTTAAAAAAAAAAAAAAAAGACAGAAAACCTACAAAGCTACATATACTAAAAAGTGATAGCATAGATAAGTTCCCTATGAATACAGAAGTATGAGGGACATTTATAAGGTCACTACTGTGGTCTGAATGTGTCTCCCCCAAATTCATATGTTGAAACCTACCCTAAGGTGATGGTTTTAGGAGGTGGACCCTTTGGGAGGTGATTAGGTCATGAAGGCAGAGTCTTCATGAAAGGGACTGATACTCTTATAAAGAAACTTCCTTGCCCCCTTCTCCATTTGTGAACACAATCAGAAGTCTGCAATTCAGAAGAGGGCCCTTCAACTGACCATGCTGACACTCTGATCTTGGACTTCCAGCCTCCAGAACTGTGAGCAATACATTTCTGTTATTTATAAGCCACCAAATCTGTGGTATTTTGTTATAGAATCTAGAACAGACTAAGAGAGCTACCTATTACTGTGTAAAAAAGCCACTTCAAGACTTAGTAGCTTAAAAAATCGACATTTATTATTTCTCACAATTCTGGGCATTGACTAGACTCATCTCTTTAGGTTCTTGTGTTCCACAGGTGTCGCCTGGTATCACACATACAAATAAATTCCAGTATGAGCTTGGCACAGACTAAAACAATCCAAGATGGCTTTACTCGCATGTCTGAGGTGGCATCACTCAGCTTGATTGGCCAGAACAATGGGGGGCTGGCTGGACATTTCTGTCCCCACAAGTTCTCTTCAAGCTTATTTACACAGTAGCTGTAATATAAAACTGCCAAAAGGGTGAAAAAGGAAGCTTCTAGGATCAAATCACAAATTGTTAGCTCATCACATTCAATTAGTCGAAGCATATCACAAGGCCAGTGCAGATTCAACAGGAGAAAGAGTCGTTTCTTGATGAGAAGTGATGATCACACACAAAGAATTGTCTATGGCCATATCTGTAGACATCTACCACATGGATAGAGCCCTTCCTTGGGCTTTCTCTCTCCTTGTACAGACCGCAGTTCCCCCTTCTTCTTGGTCTGTTTCCTTATGCTCCATCCCACCCAAGTACTGGGTTGTTGCTATATATCCATGTATTAGTCCAGGTAGGTTAGCTGCCAACAATCCACCTCAAATATCAGCAGCTTAACATAGTGGAAAATAATTTCTCACTCATGTAAATTCCTGGCCAACTCTATTGATTGGATTTCTTTTCTGAGGTTCCTCAGAGACTCAGCTTCTTCCATCCTGTACTCTGCCATCTTCAACTCGTGGCCTCTGCAGCTGTTACAGAAGGGAAAATAAGAGAGGATCATAAACGGCAGGTGTTTTATTAGCCTGCTCTGAAAAGGGCACGCCTCACCTCACCCTCATTCCACCGATAAAGTTGCATCATGTGGCCTTCACCTGACCGCAGGGGGATCTTAACAATAAGGGGATTGCAATTTACTTTTGTGCCAAGAAGAGGAGAGAAATAGGTATTGGTGAACTCTAATTGAGCTTTCCATAAGGATTTGAGATTTCTAAAATAATAGTATGATTATCTGTAGGGCTCAAGGGAAGAGCTGTTGATAAATTAAATTCTTTATGTAGTCTCTTCTTATGGACATAGCCTTTCACTAACGTTACTCTCCTGATTTCATACTGAGGCCTTTCTTCAAAATACTACTTTTTCTAAATTCTGGGTTTTTAAAATGGATTCTTCTCTATTTTGACGTCTATGAAAAGCACTGTACTTTCATAAGTTTGATCTACTCAGTTTAGAATGCCACCCAGAGGTCAGGGCTATTGTAAAAATAACATATTTAAGGTGGTCTGAGACATTCCGAGTTCTGAAGGAAGGTCAACCAGCTCACTTAGTCATACATTCATTTATTCTTCTTGATTGACCAATCAGACTGGTTGCATACATGTTCACATACATTTTCAAAGATACATAACATCTTCTAAGATAAAATATTAATGATCAGTAACCCTATAGTCTAAAAGAAGGACTTGGTAAAATATGTCCTTGGAGCCAAACCCAGCTCACTGCCTGTTTTTGTTAAAAAACAACAACACCATAACTACATCCATTTATTTACCTATAGCTATGGCTGCTTTCATGCTACAATGGCAATTTGAGTATTTGCAACAGAAACCATATAACTCACAAAATTTAATATATTATTAATATATTACATGTTTAATATATTATTAATACATTAACATGTTTAATATACTATTAATATCTTAACATATTTAATATATTATCTGGTCCTTTCCAGACATAGTTTATTGATCACTGGTGTAATAAGGGTAAAGGAATCATATGCCTAGGAGGTAAAAGAGGTAATGTTGATGAGTAAAATGAAACAGCTATAACATACAAAACAATATAACTTTTGTTGAGCTATATAGTACACTCATGTGTGTCTGAGAACAACCACTTTTTAAAATAATCTGTGGGCCAACAAAATACATTTTCATACTAGATTAGACCTATTTGCAACCAGTTTACAACTTATGAACTAAGTCCATAAAGACAAAGGAAAGCATTCCTTTACCACCCCATAATGAGCAAGGCTGCCTCTCTACAAACAAAGTTGGTCACTGGCTCTTCCCTTTATTATGTGAAACAGGGTCACTTCCTTTATGGCACTCGCACCCCAGCCTCCTCCCACACCCATCTTCAAATTGTGACTGTTTGGACTTCCTTAAGTAAGAGACTGGCCACATTCAGTCATATCCCATTATTGCTCTTCCAGAAACACAAAGACTAGGCAGAGCTCTGCCATAACAGCTTGCTAGAACTTGGTTAAATGCCCAGCATGGGCCATTTTACTCCCTGGTCACTGGAGGGAAGGATTTCATCCTTTATGATACTATGTTATTTGTGGTTCTAATGGCCTTCCTCGGCGAATTTATAATCTGGCATCCCTGGGTATTATTTCATCTTTACCTTTTTTACTTGTCTATGGAATCCCCACATATGGGAACCACAGACCCAGGTGACATTACAGCAGATAAAATGACTTTGCTGATCTCTGCTTGCCCCAGCATTAGTAAATTTATATTGTGAAAACTCTCAATGGCAACCTTACTCCTCATATGTCCAAGAGTTTAGGGACTTTCTCACTGAAATCAGAACCCATAACTAAGAACAAATATTTAGTATTTGTTAGGAGATAATGCCAGTTTCTGACTCAGGCTTAACAAGGGAAACTTGAAGCCTCGAATGGCCTATGTCTTGAAGGAAATGCCAAATACAAGAGAAAGACCTTTAGAACTATGTGTGCAGCAAGGACAGGAAGGCAGCAATTACCAATAGCCTGCCTGCAGGACAGCAGGATAGAAACTTGCCTTTAGTGAACTTCTGCTATGTGCAGTTCCTTTAGCAAACCGTAAAAAGTAGAGTTCACTATTTCCAGCTCATGGATTAGTAACTTGAACCTTACCATGATTAAACTAACATGCCCAAGACTAAGCAACAAGTGTAAGTGTAAACTCAGTGTGACTGAGCCAAAAGCTATCATTTCAGATGGAGCAAAGCTAACATTTCTATGCTTCTTTCTCCTTCTTTTGCTTGACAAAAAATACCCCTACAGTGTAAAGGATTTAGAAAACTATGCTAAGTCAGTTGAAGCCGAGTTAGAGAAAAACCTAGGAAGAAATGATCAAATTTCTTTACCCAAACTCAAATCTTTGAATGTGAAATCCATCCAGGGATATTAAGATAGCATGGTGCATGCAGGATCTCTCTCACCTGCCTTAGGGAAATCATACATAATGAAAGAGGTTCCTACATGAAAGAGATTTCCTACAGAAAACACCAAATGTCTACACATTTTCAAGGAGGAAAAGAGATGGGTTAGAGTGATCAGTGAACTAAAGAAATTCCTGGAAAAAAATAGATAGGTTTGATCATTAAACAAAAAGTAGGTGAGCTCCTCAAAAAGCAATGGCCTTTCATGTATTGGTTTTTAGGCAACAGAAAGTTGAATACCGATCTTATAGAAAGAAGTCTGGTCTATGGACCGTAATTAAAAAGACTAAACAACCATACTTTATCCTGTGTAAACTAGTCAAAATGCAAAGTCTCAGGAGAGAAATTCTGATTGGCCAAGCTTCATTTCATGCCTGCCCCCTTGCCCAATAAAAACAGTGAAAGAGAGGATCTGGCCCCTTGGAAGGTCATGGTCTGAGGGAGGAAGCTGTGTTTGCCTGTCTGCCAAGGCTGTGCAGACACCAAGGGCTGTAGTTGATTCTCTAAAAGGAAATGGTGTGCTTTACTGAAAGAAGACAGAGTTCCAAACTACAAAAAGTTGGCAGTTGTCCTCTAGAGTTGAAAAATAGATTGGATTCATGACATGCTTGCCTCTATCATTTTTTAGCCGTGTTTTTGGACAAGTAGATATCATGTAGGTGATTCATTCATCAAGGTCCTTGTGAGGGTCTTATGATATCTTTGGAACAGGATAGAAAAGTAGAGTCTGGGAGATGATATGCTCATAGCTGGTAGAATAATATGAAAACCAACATTGATTTGAACCTCAGCAATGACTAAGCTCTTGACAGAGAGTGCTGTATTCTTTTCTAGTTCAACATGATAATGAAGCATTTGAGTGGGGGGGGGTGTGTGAGTTAAAGGCTCTTTTAGTTGCAAGTGACAGAAACTCAATCAGAGGCTACAAGCACAGCTTGGATTATGAAACTTGACTGATGGGATACAAATATTATTGTCTCTATCTCACCCTTTCTTGGCTCTGCTTCCTCTCTGTTGGCTTCATGCTATGTAAGCTTCCCTACCTGATGTTAAAGGTGACCCCATGACTCTATTCTTACATTCCAGCAGGTTAGCAACTTCAAAGGAGAGTAATTCCCAGCAGAAGCCCTGAGATGACTCTCATGGCCTGATTTAGTCATGTGCCTAATCCTGAATCAGTAACAGTGGCCAGGGTGATGGAGTATTCTGATTAGCCAGACCAGAATCACATATCCACCCATGGAACCAGGGCATTAGGTCAGCTCCAGCCAGACTACCTGGATAGAGAATAGAGAATGGTTTTCAAAAAATTTTTGAGATTTTTGTTGTGAAAACAGAGGGAGATTCTGAGCAGATACAAGTAATGAATATCTTTTAAAACTCAGATGTTTTTTAAAGCACAAAATTGAGAGAAATAGCAAATATTAATAGGTGGAAGTTCAAAAGATTTCAATAGGCTTTAGGCTTAAACTAATAAAATTTAATTTAATTTGAATATATAGAAAATCCAATGTTAGCACGAAAATCTCAGTTATATAACTAATGGTGGGGTCCTTGTTTCAGTGTCCAACCATGAAAGTTTTAGTTGTTGACACAGTCAATTATTCCTTAATTCAGTTAACTAAAAAGCTAATGCAAATCTAGGCTGCTTTGTAAAAACTTAACTGCCACAGTGACTTTGGTCTCACTATATCATGTACTGCCTGGGTTATTTCTGAGTGTCTGTGTTCAATTTCGGGTATTGGCAATGACAAACTACATAACAAGAGGAAGATATCCATATGAAGGACAGACAATTCATTGCCAAGGAAATTACTCACGTAATGTATTCCATAATTCACGTCCTATTTATTACACATACTAGTAAGTTGACTATAGAACATCTAGAGAATTATACACATTATTTAGTGATTTATCTAGTTTCTTCTCAGACACTTGGCATAAGAAAAAGTGAAGTACAACTTGGCTAAGTCTTTATTGCCCAGGGGCGAAGCAATTCTTTAGATATATAATCTATTAAGCACACACATTAAATAGAGAATCCTTTTGGCCTTGATGCAAAAGAAACTAGTCGTTAGTTTTTTTGTGTGTTTTTTTCTTTAACACAGATTCAAAGCATATGCACATAGATGAGTGTGGCTGTGAATACCTGTATAAATATATATAAATACAAACACAAATGCACAGAAATCCATATATTTGTGCATTTGTTTAGCAAGACTTTAGGAAAGTATTTCTGCATAAGAATAACTAGTGCAAAAGCACTAGGACTGTTCTAACCCATGGGGAAGGACTGTGTTATCTTATATGTTCTGTCTCTGAACCTTCCTTTAGTGACACATTAACCCCTGTACTGTTGACCATAGCACAAACCAGTTTCCCTCACTTCCTGTTATCTTGCTCCCACTTTAGAGTGAGGCACAGAGAGTGACTGATGGGAGGGAACGTTTTTGGTACAAAGGCAATTGGCAAACAGGAAAAACAACCAGCTTACTGGTTACAGGTTAATAAGGACAGCAGAGGAGTTCCTTAGACTGCACTTGGGCTGGTCAGCTTCCCTTGAGGTCAAAAAGTCCTAGTGCAGCTTTAATTGATTTTTGAAGACAAGGAAAAGTATTTCTAGTCTGTCATAAAAACAAAAAGAGCTCCTGGCTGGATCAGGCAACAGCTGCAAAAATGCTTATGGTCAACAGAGACCTTCTGATTGTGGAGACCTGATGAGGCCAGTGTGTTAGAACACTCTTTGGGAGCCATAAAGCTCTGTAGAAATAACATGTGATTGTTAGCCAAGGGAATTTCTAGTCAACTTACATACACCACCTCTTTAAAGCACCTAAGCAGTTAAATTTTTATTTGAACCACTTTGGATGAAAATTAATATAAAATGTATTGCTTATTTTCCTGTCTTTAAAAATAAAATATATTGCCCTGGCCAATGTGGCTCAGTTGGTTGGAACATCATCTGTACACCAAAAAGGTAGCAGGTTTGATTCCCAGTCAGGACACATACCCAGGTTGCGGGTTCGATCTCCAGTTGGGACGTGTACGTGAGACAACCAATTGATGTTTCTCTCTAGCATCAATATTTCTCCCTGTCTCTCTCCCCCTCTCTCTCCCCTTCCTTTCTCTCAAATTAATTTATAAAATATATATATATATAGGAAAATGGAACTTTTTAAAATAATCCAGTATAACCATTATGAACATTAAATTTTGAAATACAGGACAATATACAATAATTATCATTTGTTCAAAGTTTATTGTGTGCACTGTGTTAAGCACTATGCAAAACTTAGATGACTTAATTTGTAAAGCAACTTTGCAAAGTCAGTGTTATGCCCATTTACCGGTTTTATATATATTTAAACTGAGGCCTAGGAAATATAATTAACATACATGAAGTTAACCAGTAATTTGTACCCATAGAACCAGAATCCAGGTGTGTCCAAAGGCAAAATTCATGATGAAAACCACCAGTGTGCCCCTTACAGCAGTGCTGTCGGGGCAGTGCTGAGCTAGTAGGTGTTTAACAACCAGCTCATTTTTACTGATAAAGAATGTGGAGAACACAAGTTAATATAATAAAAATGTAGAATAATCTTTATCATGTATTCCATATAGACAATTGACTGTCACAGAATGCTTTTGATAATTTTTGCCAAACTCTTCTATATCTTAGCTAAGACTGACCAGAAATAAAAGAGTTATTGGGCCTGATTTTAGACTCTTCGTCCCTATAATGGAGGATTTTTAGTCAGGTTGGGAAGTCCTCTGACTGTCATCTGTGATGGCTAGAATGGCAGACATGAGAGGGACCCACAGTTTGGGAGAGCTTCATAACAGTGCCTTCAAATTCTCAGCCTTCCCCCATGAACCACTTTAAGAAATAGGTCCTCTAAGCTGTCTGTAACCCTGTGTTCCCCTAGGTGAGACATACTATTCTCACAACATCTGTCTACTGTGTTCCCAGCCACAGTTCACTTTATTTTCCCCCTGCACCACCTGCTTTTACACCCCTTACAAAACCATGTACTTTGGTCCCCAGTGGTGTTCAGCACAGTGTGCTTGTTACAGGTGTCTTCTCAGTGTGGGCAGCAGGATCCAGTCTGTTGCTCCTCTCACTAGCTCTTCTGTCATTTTTCCCAGTGATCCTTGATGCCTTTCCTGGTACTCACATCCTTTAAAAAAATATGCAAACAGTTATTGTGGGATTCTAAACCATTCTCCATTACCCCCCTTCCTCCAACAGCCCCTGGAGGAAATCCCTGTGGGGGAGAGCCTGATAATCACACATTATATAATAGAAGAAGGGCCTTCGAGTTGTGTTAATCGCAGTTCAGTCATGAGCACAGAGGCCATGCAAGGTACTTCAGTAGAAGGAATTTAATCTGTGGAACTGGTTACAATGGTGCTGGAAGGACTGGAAAACCAAACAAAGGCCAATGAGACAACAGTTTAAGCTGCTACTCCTCCTAGTAGAACCAGAAGGGTAAAGGGAAGAATTAAAGTTATCAGAGCCCGAGAATCAGAGCCACCCACAGGAGGTCACTGACAGCAGGGTCTTCACAGTAGGAGCAGGAACCAAGGAGGGGACATAGCCACTGCCAGAGATCCTGACTGGGGCCGAGAGGAAAGAGAAGCAACGCCGTAGCTTCCCCTTCCTCCTGCTCTCCAGCCTTCCCAATGTCTTTCGTCAACTAAGCTAAGCCTGAAGCTGGCTGGCAAGAGAGTCTGGGAAATGAAGTTTACAGAGGAAGGACAGGGAAAGGATTTAAGAGCAAACAAGTAAACGACCCAGCATACTAGTTGTAAGACTCACTCAAGCTTTACACTTTCTGAGAGCACTGAGATTCTTGCTCTCTGCTCCCAAATCTTTATTGATCCTGAGGAGTCCATTCTTAACATGCCAGTCTCTTTCTGCTAGTGATTTAAAAGCCATGCAAACACTGAATGGTCCAGAGGCCATGCAAGGTACTTCAGTAGAAGGAATTTAATTTGTGGAACTTGTTACAGTGGTGCTGGAAGGACTGGAAAACCAAACAAAGGTTTGGTTTTATACTGTGAAAACTTGTTAAAGTTTATGAATTATGAACATTCTTGCTAGATTCTTGATACATACTTATCTACAGCTGTTTCTCCCTGAACCTGTGTTCTTTGCTTCCTTAATATGGTATATTTTCCCAGGCTGGTTCTGCTTCTTACTCAAGAGGGGTTATTAAATTATGCTTGGTTTTGCTCCTGTTTGTGGTCTTCTTAGAAGTGTTCTGTTTCCTCTCACTGGACTGTGAGTTTCTCTGAGGGTCCCACGCCCTCAGAGCAGAAAACTGCATTTGTGGCTTGCAAGACAAGAGCTCCTTCAGAGCCCATGACTTGAATGGCAAAGGAGAGGAGAGGGGCAGGAGTGGCAGGAGTTAGAGCTGATGAAAAGGCTCTTCACTCCAAGTCAGCAGGCATACCTGGTAACACCCTCTCTTTTGCTCAGGAAGGAAACCTGCAGGTTCAGAGAACAGCTCTTCCATTGCCTTCCTGGCCCACGACCCCTTTTTTGAGAACTGCCAGAACCATCACCTTGTTTTCATCTCTGTTGTCCCCACTCTTTTCCAGGTCACTCAGGCAACGCCAGTGGCTTGCCTACAGCTATCACACTGTGGATTAGTTTTGCATTTTTATATAAATGCAGTCCTACAGTATGAACAGTTTTGTCTCTGGAGTTCTATGCTTGTGGAATTCACCGTGTAGTTGTGTACAGCCACAGCTCATTCATTCTCCTTGCTGAATGTTACTCCATTGCTTTGGTTTGTTTGAATGGATTTCTAGTTCTTGCAATAAAGCAAGCCATGACTAAGGAAGATAATGAAGCATGAAACTGTCCTTCCCCGAGAAACCACAGGCATGGAGTCAGAATTCCCTGAGGTGGCCTTCCTGTCCTTCCCTCATCCAGCTGGGACATTCCTTTCATAGGCAGTGAGCTTCAGAGCAACACTGGATTTTGCTGAGTGGGTTCAGAACTCCAGATGGCAACTGTCTTGGATCTTGGCTCCAGGCCAAAGAATGACAGTTCTTTCCTCCCTCACATTTCTTTTCCCTGTGATGGCTTGTATCTGAAAATCTTATACTTGCAATCTTCCATCAGCTCAGTGCCATGTTTTGTTAACACTTTGCATGCTGCAGTGGTGAGCTGAAAAACTGCCATTTTATTATGGTATTTGAGCCATAAAGCCAGGGGAAAGACCTTATTTTATCATGTATGTTCATGTAATATCAACAAATCACTCATTGAATCTTCACCTATGTTTCCTGACTTACAGCCACTTTGTAAATCAAGATGTATTTTCTCTTTTTTTCATAATTAGTCGAGAAATTTGAGTTGTGATAAGGGACCAGGTGAAGCCACTATGATTTGGGTAAGATTCCTCTCATTGTGCACATACTTTCAGATATGCAATTCTGCTTGGTTTGAGTAGAATCCTGTGGGTGGTGGTGCACAATTTTATTATGTAACTACATCCTGTTTTCCCCATCAGTAATAATATATTAAAGAGCACAAGGGAATTCAGGAGGGAACATTTCATAATTTTTAAAAAATTGACACTAACTAAATTATTCTACAGAATAAATATGGCAATAGGTTTACATTTCCAAAGCCAGTAGGAACTGAGGCATGATAACACCACTCCATGTTCTTGTTAATATTCTGCAGAACCACAGTTTTACAGGCCTGCTTGTTAATTTGCCAGCTTCATCTCCTTTGTGCTGCGGCATCTCTCCTCATGCGACGCCTGTAATCCTCCTGACTCTTGCTTGGCAATAGGGACATTGCCTAACTTAGCTAAAGTAGCATTTGAGGGTTTTCACCTCGAGAAATTAAAAGAAAACTCCTGTCCAGCCCATGGGCCAAGCGAGATGGATGTTATTGGATGTCTTTAACCAGGTTTGAACTGGCAAAAGGAACTCACAGCCAGAATTCTCTGTCTTTCCTTCTAGGGAAGATCAGATGCAAAGGAAAGACGGAGGAAAAAAGTAAATGGCCACTTGTCTGCTGGGGGATGAGGGACCTACTCAGAGGTGAAGACACATTCAAATTGGTCGATCCCATCAAGACCATCTCTTGTTCCTGTGGGACTTTTCTTCTTTCCTTCTACTCCTGTCTTTCTTCATCCCTCCATCTTTCCCTCCTAACCTCTCTCTTTCTCTTTGCCCCTGCCCAGGGTACAGGTGCAGGTTTTGTGGGACTGAAGTTTATGTCATATTTCCTTTGGGGGCCAGGGTAGAAGGGGAAATGATGACAAATATAGCTAGGAATAAACACTCACGTATAATCAAAAAATGAAATCACCAGAAATCACAAATTCTAAAAAGTTAGAAATACATCGGACATCAAATAATCACAAAAAGAAAAGTGATGTTTTATAATGAACTGCTCTATACTTTCCCTCCACACTCGGCAGCATTCTGTTTCTTGCCTCTTCATATGGCAGTGGACTCGGTGATGTTTTCCTTATAGAGAACAGGAGGATCCTTTGGTTTTTAGGCTAGCACAGCTAATCAAAATTTATTTTGTTTTATTGCTGAAATGCATAGAACATTCCTTCCTTCCTTCCTTCCTTCCTTCCTTCCTTCCTTCCTTCCTTCCTTCCTTCCTTCCTTCCTTCCCACATTCTGAATATACTTCTTTTTTTTTCCAATTACAGTTTACTTTCAATATTATTTTGTATTGGTTTCAGGTGTACAGCATAGTGGTTAAACAGTCATATACTTTATAAAGTGTTCCCCCGATATTTGCAGCACCCACCTGGCATCACACATAGTTATTACGATATTATTGACTGTACTTGACAGCACCTGGACTATTTTGTGACTACCATTCTGTATTTCTTAATCCCTACACCGCTTTCACCCAGTCCTCAACTCCCCTCCCCTCTGACAACCACCAGTTCTCTCTCTGTATCTATGAGTCTGTTTTAATTTTGTTTGTTTGTTTATTTTGATCTTTAGATTCCACACTGTAAGTGAAATCATATGGTATTTGTCTTTCTCTGGCTGACCTATTTCACTTAACATAGTAACCTCTAGATCCATCCATGCTTTCACAAATGGTAATATTCCATTCTTTTTTATGGCTGAGTAATGTTCCATTGTTTGTATGTGCCATAGCTTTTTTATTCTCTTGCTTATTGATGGATACTTGGGTTTCTTTCATATCTTGGCTATTATAAATAATGCTGTGATGGACATAGGGGTGCATATAGTCTTTCAAATTAGTGTTTTGGGTTTCTTCAGATAAATACCCAGAAGTGAAATCACTGGGTCATAAGCAGATCTATTTTTAATTTTTTGAGGACCCTCTGTATTGTTTTTGACAGTGGCTGCACCAGTCTGCATTCCCACCACTGGTGCATGAGGATTCCCTTTTCTCCACACCCTCACCAACACTTGTTTGTGGATCTTCCCTCCTTCCTTCTTCCCTCCCTCCCCCCCCTCTCTCCTTTCTTCTTCTCATTTGTCCTGCTAGGGGACAGAATTAAAAGCTTGCATCCTAGATTTTTGTTTTGAATTATCTGTCATAGCTGTGTGTCCTTGAGTGATCTTTTCATACTTCTGAGCCTCAGTTTCACCATCTATAAATAAAGTGAGTGAACTTGATGGTCTCTCAGTTCCTTTCCCTCACTAACATCTGATTTTTCTTGTTATTAATATTATGCCATTTTCATACATTATATTGCAATCTGTGAGGTTATGCTCTAACCACTAACTTATTTCCACTAAATCTTAATAACCAAAAGTTATTAAGTATGTACTGCGAACTTGGTACTACACTGAATGCTTGACATGTATAATCCCCTCCATTCCTCAACAACCAATATATTTGGGAAGTGAATGTATTGATCACTTATGATGTCTCAGGTACTGTGATAAGCTCTTCCTACAAAACCCATATCATGCCATTGGGCATAAAGGGTCATAAAACTGAACAAAGCATGTAATTAAATCCTCACAACAACCTTAAGAGATGAGTGATGATATTATTGCCTTTATTTTAGAGGAGAGGAAATTGAGGCACAGGAAATTTAAGTGGTGGTGTGTCAAAGTCATACAGCCAGGAAGTGCCATTGTTATTGCCTCAGATTATCTCTGTGTCACAAATGAGAGTAATTAAGTTATTTACCCAAGATTATGCAGCATAGAAACAGAATCCTTGTTGCCTCTAGATAAGGGGACAATGTAAGAAAAGTCCACTAACTTGAGGTCATTTATATTTTCCAAATGGGATTTGCAATTATTACTCCCTTGCATTTGGATTTATCTGTTGTTAAAGATTATCAACTTTATATAAAGAACTAGGAAATAAAAACCTGATTTTTTGTAGCAATCACCTAATCTTTGAATCTGATTTCATTTGGTGATTTTTAAAGGAACTCTTAGGCAAAAAATGTGGATGAAGCTGCTCTTTCTGGCATCAAATATGGGAGAAATGGTAAATGCTACCCCCTGTTTCATAGGTATCCCCTCTCCATTGCATAGCTAGGATTTATTGCAATGCTCCACCAGGTGGTGCTCTAGTGAAGACATGGCCCTGAAGCTCTCCAACCCTAAGGCTTTATGCTTGGAAGTATTTTGAGTAGGGTAGGTGGTTACTCCTGAGAAAAAGCTGCCCAGTCAGGGAATACAGTTGCCCATCCTGCCAAGAGGACACAGCCTGCAGACAGAGGAAAGTCCACAAACAGGAATCCTCAGACAAAGGGCAGTGGTCTCAGCAAAAGGCAGCGCTGAAACATCTCTTCTAAGGAGGTGTTAGGACAGAGGACTTGGGTAAGCCCTGGGCACTAGCATCAGATGTTGGAGCTTGTGTCTCTGCCACTAAATTGTGGCTCTTTTGAATAGGACTTAGACTTATATCTGGGTTCTTCAGTAGGAGGTTATGGGTCCAGTCCATAGAGTTTGTGACCCAACTTCCTGAAGTTGTGTGAAAAACAGTGTACACATGTTTTTCTGGGAATAAAGTCCATTCCTTTCAATAGATTCTAATCAGAGGCAGTAGGTCCCAAAATGCAAACAACAACTGGATCATATAATTTCTAAGTTCTTCTCTAGCTTCAATATTCTATTACAGTTTTTCTAGGAAGGAGTCTATCTCCCAGAAGTTAATTGGATTAACTCCCTGGCCAAGTTCCACCAACATCCTTTCTTACGCACTCTCTAATGGTTTTGTTGGGGCAGCCACACCTAGGTCCAAGGAGTCCTGCAACACCCTCTCTGGTAGATTAGGTGGCACATCATGTGACTGAAGTGGTTCATTAGGGACCAGAGGAACTATGAGAGCAACATGCCTGATCCCACAGGAGTTCAGTGGTGGAAGCAGGTGGTAATTATCATCCTTTGGATGAACAGGATATGCATTTTTTGGGAGTGGGTAAGAATTTCTGGTTAGACAAGCTCCAAATTCTTTGGCCTACTTAGAAGGTACTGCCAGTTCCATCAGCAAGGATGAGATTTTGTTTCCTGATGAGTACCTGTTCAGCTAAGAAGGAAAGCCCAACAAGAAGGTCGGAATATTATTTTCATAGGCATTGTCATACAAATAAAGGCTCCTTCCAAAACCAGGCTGTAACTGTGAGGGAGTGTCACGGTCCCACCTTTCTGGCTCAGGAAAAAATATCCCTTAAGTGTTTTTTACAAGAGTAGGTTTGGTAGCTGAGTAATGTAATTATGTAGATTACCTACAGAAACTGAGACTTCAACCTGTCCTGTATATACAGCATTTCTGAAGGAAGGGAGTTGGAGAAGACGGGCAGGAATATTGATCATATACAACCAATGGAGAACCCCCTTATTAAATAGAGGATACCGTCCAAGCATTGCATCCACAGGAGAGCTTAGGCTTAGCTTATGGAGATGATGGGAGCCAATATTGGTCCTTGAGGAGAGGACCTAGGAGAGAGAATAATTTCTCCAAATTATCAACATCAGAGTGTTTTTGTCCAGAATGTGGGATGAGTATAGGAAAGGAGGTCCTTTCTTGGACTTTGGAAGTTCTAGACTGGTTACCTTTCAGAATGGTCCAACCTATTACCTAGGCTGATGGCTCTGGGTTCTGGATGCACATTAAAATCGCCTTTTAAAAAACGATTGATGCCTTTCACCCATCCAAGATCAATAAACCAGAATCTCTGAGAATGAGGCCTGGGAATTTTTATTTTTAAAACATCTCTCCTGGTGACTTTAATATGCTGCCAAGATTGAGAACCACTGGACTAGACAAATGAAGGCAAATACAGGCCATAAATACCAGTAACCCCTTCCCAAGCTCACAGAATGTGTTTAACAATTACATAATTCTCTGTACGATAGCAGGATGTGTGCACAATGTCTTGGACATAGCAGGTGCTCAACAAACATTTATTCAGTCAAGCGGTAGGTGGGCGTAGGATGGTCTAGTCAATACCTTCCATCTCAGCGTCAAAGTTTGTTTATTCTTTCCCATGAGAAAGCCAATGAAAACTCCTTCCTACTCTTTGCATTTTTCCCTCTCTTCCCCATGCTTCAGCCTCCTTTCTCTCTTTCCCCCTTCCTTGGTGTGACGTACATGCTAACCCCAGGAGGTTGGGGTGAGCGTAGAAGGCGTGGAAGGAAAAACTGCTGTTGTTTTCATGACCGCTTGCCCCAGGGAATGACTCGGGGTGCCAGTGTTGCCCTCCCGCTGCCCTGCCCACTCCAACCAGGCTGACCCAGCGAGGCCCCTTGGCCCCAGGAAGCGCTGGCACTTTCAGAGGGGCCAGCAAAGGGAACAGAAGAAAACCTGGGCCACGGAAAAGGCTTTTTCTGAAAGGAGCCCTCTTTTGTTCCCTCCCTGAGTTGCCAGGAGGCGGGCTTGCTCGTGGAAGGCCACACTGAATTCAGGTAGAGGAGAGACAGCCTGCAGAGGGGAGGCCCACTCCCAACCAGGGCGGGCGGGGGGTTCTCAGGCCGTGACAGTGCTTCTGGGGCATGTTTGGAGGGAAGAGAAAGAATAAACGTCTTAGCTTACTCTTAGTTTGAACCTTCAGTTAAGAAGATGAAATAAAATTTAAGACTCACATAAGAGCCAGTTCAATTCTCTAGGGACTCAGAGACCTGGAAATAGAGTGCGCATGTGTCCTCTGTCTGATACATCCTTCAGAAAATATTTCTATCATGCGCTCATCGTAAGCATGTATTTAGTTATTGTCTGCCTCTCCCACTACACTCCTGGTGCCGTGAAGATGCACGTTGAGTGTTCGGTCACACTGCATCCCCAGTGCTTGCCTACTGGCCTGTGGTAGGCACTCAGAATTGTCTGTTGAATAAGTGAAAAGATGAATGCGTGAGATGAATCTAGCGTGGCAGTTGGCAGCTGGTAGGGGGTTCTGGGGGTTTTTATTTGGCCACGTCTAAATGGGAGACATGATTAACCACCTCCTTCTCTTGGCCATTTCCTCTGTCATCTCATATCACTGCGTAAATATTCTCCCAGCGTCTATTGTTCACGGGGGAAGAGAATGGGTGGTAGTAGCTTATGGTCACCCTAGTTTTTTTTTAATTCTTTAAATCAGTTCTTTGGCTTTTCTTCTTTAAGACAATTTTCCTAATTGGATGAGGAGATTTCAAGCCCCTCCAGGTGTGTGGTGGGAGGAGAGACAGAAAAGGGCCAGGCTAAGTCCTAGGAGCCCTCCAGGAGCTCACAGTCTAGAAGGGGAGACCAGGGATGGGGCAGTTTTGAGACTTAGCTGGGGTTTGAGGGCACTCTAAGGACATACACGGGGATAGCTCACCTAGACAGCAGTGACCTCCAAGAGGATATTTGCGAGGAAAACTAGGTCAAACAGTGCTGTAAAAATCAAGGGAAGGTCAACTCCAAGGAGGAGAAATGCCTGCACCTAGAGAGTGGGTAGAGAATGGATTGGAAGCTGAAGACAGGGAGGAGTCAGGCAGCCTCTGCCACGGGCAGGCGACAATGGAGGCCTCCAGTAGGGCCGCAGGTGGGAATGGTGGGCGGACAGACAGTCTGCAGGAGAGGCTCGAGGGCAGAGGCTGGTCTTGAGGCGCCTTTTAGGGATGATGGAGAACTGGGAGCCCCCATGGAGGGGAGACTGAAAAGAAGCATCTGTAGTAGTGCGAAACCCAGGAAAAGTGGAGCTAGGAAGTTAAGTTAGTAGACTGTAAACAGAGGGAGTGGTCAGCAGTGTCAGATGTCGGTGACTTTGGCAGAAACAACAGCCATGGTGAAATGGGGACAGAAGACAGATGGTAGGCGAGAGAAGCGTGAAGTGCAGACGAGTTATTCTAGTTCTTCACTGAGAAAAAAGGAGAGAGGTATACCATGGTAGCCAGGCGAAAATGTAGGGCCAAGGCGTGACTTTTAAAATGGAAGAGAATTTCTCATTTCTACAGCTAAGAGGAAGTGTCTAGCATAAAGGGAGAGATGGAAGACAGAGGAGATGGGGCATGGGTTTTATGCTTTTGCTACAGGTCCCATGTGTGAACACTTTTGCTCTCACCTTCAGTGACTCTTTGCTCTGAAACATCTGCTGAAACTAATCTGAAATCAGGCTGCAAGCATCAGATAGCACCTAAGCAACTCTGCTCAGTCATTCCCACTTAGCAGGTTCTGATAGTTGGGTTATTTTGTCCCATGGTTCAAGAATTCTTAATCTGGTGTTCATAGGTTTCCAAGGCATTCATAGATAGAATTATACTTTAATATCATTTTCTTTTTAATCAGATGTATTTTGTTTTAGGCTTTTGAAAACATTACTCTGGGAAAAGATGTATTATTGGCTTTTCCAGGCCATAAAAGTCCGTGGCACAAAGATGCTTTAAATTGATAGCCACGACCAGCATCGTATCTAGAACCTAATGCCTTTGTTTCAGACTGACTGATGAATTAGGGAAATTGATAAACCTGAAATGCCTTATACCAGCAGTTCTTCAATGATGTGTAAGAATCACCTTGAGAAGGAGAAACAACACAGATTACAAAAGTGCGTATTTCAGAAGCCCATCCCACATGACCCTGATTTTAGTACACTTGCTACGAAGACCAAAAATCTGCAGTTTGAAAACAAGCTCCTCAGTTAATTTTGTTGCGGATGGTTTTTGGAAAACATTGCATGCCTTTTCCTGGCTGTTTTTTTAAGATGAGTCCTAAGTACGTTTCTATTTTATCAGACATTTTCAGTGACTTTAGGAAATGTCAAGTCTTCAAAATTAGATCTGTTTCAAACTTCCAAAAGGAATTCTGCCATCTCTGATATTTAGAGCAACCAACATGTGAGCAAGCCAACCTACACTGGTATTCATTTAAGGGCTCTGAGAGGGTCATCACATCACTTCACAGTCAAAGGGCAACGTGTAAATTACTGCAAATGGGGAAGGAGCTGTGTATCTGGAGCCTCCAGCATAGAGGGAGAGGAAATAGTGTTCCTTGAGAGGTACAGTTTTAAACATTTGAAAGTACCAGGGTTTGAAATGTATTTAAGAGAAGAGAAAGTGTAGCAAGTAATGATGCAGCCAGGAAAAAAGCCTAAGTACAGTGGACAATTTTTTCCTGTGAAACAGTCACAAAAGAGGCCAGGAATTTCCTGTAATATCAAGTCATTGGGCACATTTTCCAGGGGCTTGCTCCTCATATCTGCTCAAAATTTCAGATGATCCCAAGGGACATGATGTGTCAAGATGTCCCATGCCGAGGAGAGCTCATGATTGCAGGACTCTGTCAATACTAGTTTGAGCTTCAGCCAATGAATGGATTTGCCAGATCTGATTAATGGCTCCAAGGAACAGTAGAGTCACTAATCTTCTAGATCTAGGAAAACCTTGAGTGGAGCCTTCATGCTTCTATCTTTTTGAGTTGAAGAAGGAACTCATCCTTCGTCTCCAAGTCAATGGTACAGGCTGGCTTCTATTCTTAGGTATGTCAAATTCCTGCCAACAAGGTTGAAACAATATTTCAACACTTTGAAGCTAATTGAAGGATTTTTAAACTAGATTTTGAATTAGAACTAATCAGGACAGAGGAAATAAAAAACATAAGATCTGTCTCTGGTATCTATACTTAAAAGCCCATATTTTAATTATAAAATGAGTTGAGTCTCTGCATCTTTTGATTTCTCAATAATCTTGGGTCTCAGTACACCAGTACACTTGCAAAGCACATCATATGTCATACCTAACACTGAGCAGTCTATGATCCTTTGGTTCACCAAACAACGTCTATTTAACTGTACTCACTGAGTGTTTTGGTTGATCTGGTAGGTACTAGAAAGCAGCTTTTGTATTTATTAGAAATAAAAGAATAAGAGCATGGTGTACTACTTCTTCAGACCCAACAAAACCTTTTTGCTATAATGGCAGACAGTAAGGCACAGCTTCCATCAGTTAAATAACGCCAGCCAATGGTTGGCAAGATGAAACAGGATATGCTTCTGGTACTTTTCTCTGATCTGATAGATCAAAATAATCTTCAAGGTCATCATGTTGACAGCGTTCTTTTCTTATCAGACATTGGATGTAATTATTCAAGAAGCACTTTTGAATTCACCTGTTTATCTGCCTTTCTAGACGAAGAAAAGCTTTGTGCTGGACATTTTCCTCCCATGTTCTTATGGCTCAATGGAGTTCATATTTTTTAATTACATATTTTTAAAAATAATGGTGAGTAAAGAATACAATGATTGGCCCCTACGGAAGACTCTTGATTGCTTTCCAGGAGCCAATTGCCCACCAGTTTTTCTTTTTTTCACAGAGCTCTCCCCTTATTATAGATATGGAAAATTTCCCAGACTTCCCTTCAGGTAAGCTAAGGGCATGTCATATATCCTGGCCAATGGGAATTGAAGGAGAAGTCTGCTCAGAGGCTCTCTGAGGGCTTTCTTTTTAAATATGAGACTGTGTTTGAGAAGTGATCTCTTTCCTCTGTATTTAGTGGCTTTAAACCATGTTGTGTGAAGATGTGTGTGCCCATAATTATGGCAGCCACCTTGTGATGATGGGGGGAAACCAAAGACTGACAGTACTTTAGACTCAGTGGCATGACCTGGTTGAGCAGCTCAGTTAATCAACTCTGGACATACCTACCTCTGGACATCTTATTAAGTTCAGCTGGAAATTCTGTTCCTTGCAGTCAAACTCTAACTGCAATAATGTTATCTAAAAATTAGCGATAGTGTTCTTTTCTTCATTTATTCATTCAACAAATGTTTTCTGAGAATCCACTAAAGGTTAGGCACTGGGGTGATCATGGTGAGGGTAGTAGAAATTATTTCAGCACTTCTGGGGATTCCAGTCTAAGCGAGAGACAGAAACATATTAGGGGCTATAATACACATATAAATTCCATATGCTTTATAGCCCCCAATCAGTTTGGGGCCATGTGGGCTATGGCCAAAGAAGGCTCCTTTGAGAAAGTGTTTGAACTGTTATCTGAAAAATGAGTGGAAACTAACCAGGTGGAAAGGATTGTTGTCATTGTGCTTTTGCAAATTAATGAATTTAAAAAATAATCCCCTAGGAGCCAAGGAATTCAATGAGTAGAGTCACAGGAGAAAAAAAAGTCACCCGCAGTGGTCACACTGTGCAGCTGATGATGCTGGAATCACGGTGATAGTTGGTGTTGACCAGCAGGATTCGCGTGGACCCTCAGGCTGATCCTCCTACCACAGGGACCTCCACAAACCTTATTGTGATTGTTTTTATAAATAGAAAACATCATAGTGTTTGTGGTAGCTGAGGTCAGGGACACCAGTTTTCATTTGCACTTTGTGCTCATTATAAATGATCTAATAAATTATCCCTTTTGGCTAAGAATTTCCATAATTGGTTTCAGCCTGAGGGCACTTCTTTGTTTGTTTTTAAACATTCAGCCATTTTGATTTATGTGAATGTGAAAATATCTACATTTTTTTCCGTTTTGAATCGAATCTACAGAATACTATTTCGCACAAGGAAAACTCCAAAATAGCTGAACCTTTCCACTTATTTAGATTTCACCAAAGAGTCCCCAGGGTAGAATGAAAACATCTCTGAGCTAGGGTAATTTTACAAAAACTGCTTAGAGCTCAACAGCTATTTCTGTACTTTCGGAATTCTGTAAACATATGGGGGAAAATCTGTCCACAGCTATGCCGGAGCAGTGCCCAGGCCCTGAGTTCTCCTATCGTTTTATTGTTGGGAAGGTCTAGCGCCAGAGGTGCAGCGTCTGAGTTGGAAAGGCCCTGGCGGGTTCGCACCTTTCTGCTGCTGCTGCCGTTAGACAAGGTCTCCTGTCTTTCCTTCCTTGAAAAATGGGATTATTTTATTCCTCTTTCTCCCTCCACTTATCCTTCCTCCCTTCCTTCCTGATCTCATTTCTAGCTATCTAATTTCCACTAGCCCTAGTGTTACACTCTCTCCTAACTGGAAATTACCCTTACGGGTAATACCCGAGCATATCGTCGTTTGGTTTGTTTAGTTGGTGAGAGAACATTGTCTTTATAGCAAAAGGGGTCGTCGTGATTAATGGCAGGAAGGATTTTGGTTTGTGGGTGAGAAGAAGGAACGCAGGGAGGGAAGTTTGTCTTAACTGTCAATGATGGGGAGTCTGTCTGAACTAAAGCGCTTTTTCTTATGTGTGCCAGGGTCCTGGATGATGACAGCTCTAGAATATCAGCCACTTTCCCCTTTTTGACCAGGGCCTGTCGCTGGGCCCTTCAGTGTGACCTCACATTTACACTTTCCATGTTCAAATGAGTTTATAAATAAGGCTTTTGATTTTTTCTTTAAATGAGGTTTCACACATGAGCGTGCTGTGATAGAGGTTAAAAACGAATCCAAAGATATCCGTTCTACAACTTTAAACTAGTGTCCTTTTGCCTGAATCAGACAGTCTTAATGAGCCGTGAAGTAATATCCTGTTTGAATATGTATGCTAATTTTATGACTATCACAATGATATAGCATTCTGTTTCTAAATTAAGACTGTTACCATGTTCAAGGTGAACATATAATATATTTTGTAATTTTTAAAAATCAAATGATAAAATTTATTCATTTTTTAATATTATAGGAACTTCAAAAACAGTATGCTATCTCAACTTTTTCTTGACCTCTGGTAGACCTTGATCTTGACTGTTTCACCTGGGAAAATGTTCTTTTGGTATTATAAATATAGGCTTTCCAATTATTTGAAATAGAAAAAGCTCCTGCTAGCAGGTAAGCATGAAACCTCAATGTCAGTCCTTTCCTATTTGAATTTTGAAAACTCTGGGACTGTTGGGTATAAAAATCTATTAATACAAAGTAATTACATTTCTTCTAGTCTTATTCTTGAAGCCTCAGCACAGCACAACGCTTAGCACATAAACTGAGCTCAGTAACAGTTATTAAGAGGAACACTTCAAGGAAGAGAAATGTATTCTAGAACTGCCAGTTTTTCTGAACCAAGGACTCAGGGGAAACAAAAGGAATCCAAACTATGTACCTCAAAGTTCTGAGTCCACGGGTTCATTCTAGTGGCAGCACGAGTGTGGGAGACTTTTAGTTAAAATACGTCTCTTACTACATAGGCCCACTGTGACTTTAAATGTATTTCTATTACTTACAGAAATGACCTATATCTACTTTATAATGTGAACTTGGCTTCATAGGAATAAAGCTGAATTTATCAATGTACTTCCAGATACTTGGAAACAATCAACAAAATGAAAAGGCAGCCTGCCGAATGGGAGAAAATAGTTGCAAATCATATGCCTGATAAGGGATTAATATAGAAAATACATAAATAAGGGACCCAAATAACTCAATAGCAAAAAACCCCACAAAAATCCCAAAATAACCTGATTTAAAAATAAGAAAAAACTGGACTTATTTCTCAAAAAAGACATACAAGAAATAAATGTATGAAAAGGTGCTCATATCATTAATCATCAAGGAAATACAAAACCAAACCACAATGAGGTCTCACCTCACACGCGTGAGAATGTTTATTATTAAAAAGGCAAAGGATAACAAGAGTTTGTGAGGATGGAGAGAAAAGGAAACCTTTGCACACTGTCGGTGAGAGTGAAAATTGGTACAACCATTGTGGAGAACATTAGGGAGATGCCTCAAAAAATTAAAAATGGAACTATCATGTCATCTAGTGATCCCTTTTCTGAATATATATTCAAAGGAAATGAAACCATTGTCTCCGTGAGATATCTGCACTCTCATGTTCAATAATACAGTATTATTCATCATAGCCAATATATGGAAACAACCCAAGTGTTTATCCAGAAAGAATGGATAAAAAGTTGTATTTTAGACAATGGGTTATTCAGCCTTAAGAAAGAAGGGAATCCTGCTATTTGTGGATAAGCCTGGAGGACAGTAGGCTACGTGAAATAAGAGTCACAGAAAGACAAATACTGCATGATCTCACTTATATGTAGAATCTAAAACAGTTGAACTCATAGAAGCACAGAGTAGACTCTTGGTTGCCGGGGACTGAGGGGTGGGGGCAATAGTGACATTCGGTCAAAGGGTACAAAGTTTCAGTTGTGCAAAATGAATAAGTTCTGGAGATCTAACGTACAGCATGGTGATCATTTTCACAATGTATATGTATATCAAGATATCAAGCTGTACATCTTAAATATATACAATTTTTATTTGTCCATTCCACTCAGCAGAGCTAATTTCAAAAATCAGCTGGGGCTTCTGGTCAAGATGGAAGCATAGGAAAATGTAGGACCCATGTCCTCCTACAACCACATTAAATTACAACTAAACTAAAGAGCAACTGTCGTTCAGAACCGCCTGAAATCTAGCTAACCAGAAGTACTACACCTAGAGATATAAAGAGGCCACATGGCGACTGGTAGGAGGGGTGGAGACATGGAACTGGCTGGTCCCGCGCCTAAGTGTGTTGTATAAAAGTTGGGAGGGATATCTTAGCTGCGGAGGAACCCTCTGAGGGGTGAGGGGTCCCAGCCCCCCAGCCCAGGGTTCCAGTGTCTTCTTTAAGAAGAAGAAGAAAAATAAAAACAATAAAATGTCAATAAATACATATCTATCAACAATTGAATCTAAAAACAAAATAAATGAACAAGCAGAACAGAAACAGACACCTAGACACAGAGAACATTTTGATGGCTGCCAGATGGGAGAGGGTTTGGGGGAATGGGTGGAAAAGGTGAAGGGATTAAGAAGTACAAATTGGTAGTTACAAAATAGTCATGGGGATTTAAAGTACAGCTTAGGGAATATAGTCAATAGTATTCTAATAACTATGTATGGTGCCAGGTGGGTGTGAGATTTATTGGGATGATCACTTAGTAAGTTATATAATGTCTAATCACTGGGGTGTACACCTGAAACTAATAAAATATTTTATGTCAACTGTAATTGAAAAATAAAAAATGATTTAAAAAATCAACTGAAAATATTTAATCAAGTTACTATCTATATAGATATATACCTATAATCAATAACAATACCATATATGGAAATCTAAAACAAAAATAAATCTTAAAGCAATTCTTTATATCAGAAAGAATACAATCTAATATTGTGTTCTTTCCATGGTTTTTGAATGCATTAATTCCAGAAAGACCTATGCAGCAGGCTCAAAGACGTGAGCAATGGGAGTGCTCTTGAGGCAGAGGTGTCAGGATGGTGCACAGGAAAAACAGATTTTGAATCAGATATTTGATGAGTTTCCATGGAAGGAAGGAAAAACATTTTTGGTTGAACAAAGTTAATAAAAGAGCACATTTTTAAAGAACACTGAGAACTTTGGATGACCAGAATAGAGGATGATTTTAACAGAGAAAGTAAGAGGAGATGCTGCCAAAATAGTTTCACGTCAGATTTTGAAGGACCTATGCACTATGCTAAGTAATTTTGATTTTAATTTTTGGCACATTCCAATTATAAACTTCAAACATGGCTGTCTTTTCACTGCTGAATCCACAGTGACTACCACAGGGCATGGCATGTCGTAAGTGCTCAATAGATGTTTGTTCACTGTATGAACAGATAGAAAGAGAAGTGACAGGATAAAATCTGTGATCTGTTTAGTTAGACAAGAAGAGAAATTTTCAGAGAGCATTTATGTAGCAAGTAGGAGCAGCTCTGAAGCCATAATGGTAGGATTTGGAATAGAAAAACCCCTCTTGCTCAGCCACCTCAGCCAAAATGAGCTACAGTTGTTCACAGTGGTAACAGAGTCACTAAAATACCCTGTATTCGTTTTCTTCCGTTTCTGTTTCATGCCCTTACTTTTCCGTGTTTCCTGGGCTTACCTTGCAAGTAGACTGCCCATCCTTTCATCATTGTCTCAAGTTCTGCTTTTGGGAGAATCCAGTTTAAGATGGTAAGATTGTCATAAAGGTCTATACAGAGATTGTTAGGGCCGCAAGTAAAGCAATGACCATGGAAAACGTGGTAGGCAGAATCCCCCCATAATCCTTTCAGCACATGACCTGGTATACACACACCTTCTCCCAGTTACTCAACCAAGCTTTTATCTTGGTGCTGCTGTGAAGGGATTTTGCAGAAATAACTAAGGTTCCTATTAGCTGACTTTAAGAAAGGGAGATTATCTTGAGAGAGCTTGACCTAATGAGATGAGTCCCAAAAAGGGACTCTCGGATCTTCCTGGTAAGAGACATTCAGTGTAAGAGCAATTTGACATAAGGGAGATTCTTTATTGCCAACTTTGAAGGTGGAGGGGCCCTGCGACATGGGATGTGGGCCTCTAAGAGCTAAGAGCGGCCCCTAGATGACTGCCAGCAGGGAGATGGGATCTCAGTTCTACAACTGAAAGGAACTGAAATCTGTCAGTGACCTCAAAGAGCATGGAAGCAGATACTTCCCCAGAGCCTTGAGTTGAGAATGCAGCCAGTGACACTATGATCAGAAGACTCAGATAACCTATTCCCAGGCTTCTTACCAAGAAAATTATGAGATAATAAATTGTATTATTTTAAGCTGTTACATATTTTGGTAATTTGTTATGCAACTATAAAAAATAATACCCAAAGAAACGGTGTTCAATTTAAAATATATATACAAGTTGGGTGTTAAAATGGAAAGGATTTGGTGGCTGATTGTATGGTGTGGTTGGTTGAAAGAAAAAGAGGAATGATTTTAAGGTTCTAGTCTGGATTCATAACGATGCCATTAATGGAATAGAAAATGTGCGAAGAGGGATCCTTTTAGAGTAAGAATTCTTTTTCTTGAGTTTACCATGTTTGAGATGAAGATGCTAAATAAACAATTAAAAGTATAATCCAAAGCTCAGTAATGCTTCTTTGTCAGAAGAATAAACATTGGAAGTCACATTTGAATGTCAGAGCCATGAGGGGCCTTAGATATCTGGTGTCAAGATGTTCTTCCTTGGTTAGCTTCTAAGATTTTTTGTAATAGGGCTTTTTTGAATGAGGAAAGATACAGGGTACTTATGGCGATGGGGAGAGATGATATGTTATCGATACTATGTTCTATAACATTCTGAGTAAAATTATTTTTAATATTCTGCTTAGGAAGTAGGGTGTGGATGACAAATAGATGAAACTAAAACCACTAATCTTCAATTCTGAGCCAATGACAAATATTCCTAATCAATCTGATCATTTCCCCTCAGAACTGGTATCTTTTCCAACCCAGTGCTTCCAGTAGCAACTAATTGATTATAGTGCACACACATTCACCATCTGAGGTTAGTTTCAAAACCATACCCCTTTAGTAACAGTTACGCTGAATTTAAAAAAAGATTTTTACCCTTTAGAAAAAAAACTTGTTTCTGTTTTTCTTACAAATGATATTTTCTTTTTCTTTTTTTTAAAAAAAAAAATATCTTTATTGATTTCAGAGAGAGGAAGGGAGAGGGAGAGAGAGATAGAAACATCAATGACGAGAGAGTCATTGGTTGAGCCAGCAACCCGGGCGTGTGCCCTGACCGGGAATCAAGCCCCGATCGCCTGGATCCTAGGTCAATGCTCAACCGCTGAGCCACGCCCGGCCGGGCTCAATGATATTTGCTTACCTGTCTTCATAACGCTGAGTGGTATTGGTTGGCGTCTGGAGGAACTTACTCAGATGGCAAAATGTAGTTCTTGTAGTCTGTAGGATCTCGGGGCAACAAACTTTGCAAAGCTAAATCTAAGTGTTAGGGGAAAAAGTATAAATAGGAATTTCTTTCATTCCTTCAAATGAGGCCAAACGGCATTGTCTTCATAAGCTATGAAATTCAAATATTATAATTTTTTGTTCCTATCCTGGGAGCTAGGGATAGTTCTAGCAGTTCCAAGAATGATGGCATAAAGAGTCAACATAAATGCACAGAAATTCATCTCTTTTCAACAACAACAAAAAAATGGCTGAGTTGCACAATCGTGCATATTAATCATCTCTTTGTTGTCCTATTCTGCCACATCATCTTGGAAGACACTGAAAACTCTAGGACATCGCCTGAGACACAATTTATATGACCCAGCCTTAAAAAAGCGTGGGCAACTCCACTCCTGGATCACAGGGTGTTAACCTATTAGTCAATCCATAAAAGCTCCCACTGATTTATATGGGGTTGTCTCATTGCATCACAGGTGGAGGGGCCTAAATTGTTTTTGGAGAAATATAGGGCTCTGTCTTCAGGCTCATGAACCCATGAGTCACACCAAGGATTCCCAAAGCTGAGGCCAATGGGGACATGGAAGAACTTGGCTTAGACACAGGGATATGACTCATTAAAAAAGATGAACTGGTTCTGAAAAATAACAAGAACCACCTTCTATTCTTTGCATACCTATCTTCCTTCCATAACACCCTCCCCCACACAAAAGCAACCTAGGGTATTTGGTAGTGTTTATGAGATATATACATTTGTTATTATCATTATTTACTTTTAGAGATCTCGGTCCATTTTGCTGCTGTTAGTGGTGGTTCGAGTTATCATTTGAATAACAGATTGAAAAATGACATTTGCTCTACTTAAAAAAAATAAGGTTTGCCAGGTTTATTCACTAAATTGAGTAGACTTGTGACAAATAGATATGATGTGATATCCAGGCCCAACTTTCTAATCATTTAAAGGACTCTGATTAGTAATTTATGAAGCTCATTAACACAAAGTCCAAGGCAATTGCTGAATTACTGCTCCAAGTGCAGCGATGGGTGACCTGCAGGCAGAGTGACACCTCAAGTGTGAGCAGTAGTGGCTGTCATAGTGTATTCCCAAGCACATACAAGGAAAAGCTTGAAGTCCCTGAAAAGGTAAGACATATGGTTTGGGTCAAAGGAAACAGCGCTGTGATTTCAGGCAGCCAGAACTCTTACTTTGTGATTCCTAAAAATTAAGTTGAAAATATTTTTAATATTAATCTTGAAATTTAATATTCTAATATTAATTTATTTCCATGACTGCTAAATGTAGCTGAGAAACTATAATTGAAAATATAGATAACTTGCTATTTTATTTTTCAATTTCTGAATTTCTGGCCTAGAAACATCACAGGGCAGGAAAAAAAAAGGAAAAATCTAGCCTATAGGAAAGGTGAGAATGAGTGAAGACATATCTGACATTCTAGAAGCTATTTCAAGTCAAATCTTTCTACGTAACTTGATTGGGTGGGGAGCTGGTTTCAAGAACAGCTCACCCACAAGCAACTGGTCTGCTGGCATGAGCCTCCCGGAGCTTGGACTCTCCTCTCTGCCCTGTTCCCATCCTGACCCCTGCAGCACCCACCATGCCTCCATTCATCACTCAGGAGGAGACAATTTCTTCCTTTCCCATTCCTTTGCTCCAGAGGAGAGGTTCTGATTTCCTTCTGTACCATATTACCTTTTCCTCGACATAGCTTTTAAGCCCGCCTCTCATTCTTTCTGTCTCCACCTGAAAGGCCCTAATTCGTAGGCACTACCATCTTGCCCAATTTTGACTGCCCCAGTGGTCTCTGTACCTCCACCATTTGCCACCACGGGCCATTCTACTCTCAGAAGCCAGAAGCATGGTTTAAAACACAAACATGATAGTGTCTTCCCAGTTTTAAACTATAAGGACTTGACATTGCCTTCAGCATAGACTATGAGGACTTGGATGACCAGCCTCTCCAGCCACACTGGCATTTGGACATTTCCTCAGAAGCCAGTTCCTACCACAGGGCCTTTGTACAAGCACCTTCCTCCCTGAGCCTGGAGACCAGTCCTGTGCTCTGACAGCCTGCAGCATTTCCTGCAATGTGGGTACATTGTTTCATCTCTGCTTTCACAGCTGGATGGGGACCCCTGTGAGCATAGAGCTTGTCTGTCTTCCCAAAGCCTAGTACAGAGTTGGCTACTAGTAGGTACCCAATAACTACTTGCTGAGTTCTTCCTAGAAATGTGTCAATTTTCTGATTGTTGGATTTCCTTATTTGATCATTCCTAGCAAAATGGTTGCTTATATATTTACTTAAAATTTCACTTGGTTTATAAATGAACTCTTTCCCACTTCCCAGCCTTTGCGTGCTCTGTCTCCTCCACCAGAACCTACACTGCTCTAGCTCTGCAGACTTAGCAGTGAAGAGGAGTTTCAGGAGTTGTATTTCCCTGGGATTCTGACAGAACTTTGCATGTGCATAGGTGAGTGCCATTAGGGCTCTCAGTAAATCAGTGTTGGATGGATGGATGGATGGATGGATGGATGGATGGATGGATGGATGGAGGGATGGATGAGTGGATGGGTGGATGAGTGGATGGATGGATGGATGGATGGATGGATGGATGGATGGATGGATGGATGAGTGGATGGGTGGATGAGTGGATGGATGGATGGATGGATGGATGGATGGATGGATGGATGGATGGATGGAGGGATGGATGAGTGGATGGATGGATGGGTGGATGGAAGGAAGGATGGATAAATGGATGGATGAGTGGATGGATGGAGGGATGGATGAGTGGGTGGGTGGATGGATGGATGGATGAGTGGATGGATGGATGGCACACAGATATATGGA
The DNA here is from genome assembly GCF_964146895.1 of Miniopterus schreibersii. Classification (NCBI taxonomy): domain Eukaryota; kingdom Metazoa; phylum Chordata; class Mammalia; order Chiroptera; family Miniopteridae; genus Miniopterus; species Miniopterus schreibersii. The sequence goes on from NC_138110.1 coordinate 66,604,968, forward strand.
TAGATGGTGTTCTATGGTTGTAGATAATTTTCTTAGCCTGTTTTTCTCTAAAATATTTCCCCCTGCCTGTGAATGAATAGTTGAATCCTTTACTTTCCAGAGGAACTGTCAGGCAATATATCCACTAGTGACTTCAAAATAGCTAAAAGAAGAAGAAACATCAGCAGAAGCCTCTGTCTGCAAGGCACTTTCTTGAGGATGAATTACTTTGCATTTCTAAACACTTAAAGGATCCTCAAGGAAGAACTGTGAATAAAACTCAATGCAGGGTCACCATTCCAGACTTCTGGTTATTACTCTGTACAATTCTTTTAACTATAACTCCCCTTTTAATTGGTGTATTTTGAGCAAGACTGGAAACAGATCTCTCTCTCTTCTTCTAATTACACTTAATCTCCTCCAGCAGGCACCTGTATCACAGAGGCATGCTGAGAACCTCGGGCTATTCTACCTGGGTTTCCCCTCTGCAACTTATGATGAAATTTTACTTGTGAGTGAGTCCCAGCCTCCTCCCTTTCTCTCCTCTGGTTTCCAACTTAGCAGACCCTCAGGTCCCTTCAGACCTGGACTGACTGCCCCAGTTGAGTCCCACTTGGCATTTCCTGGTTCCTAAGTGAGGTTATGGATACGCACTGAGCCCAGAACTCATTGCTTTTTTGGAAAGGGCAAAATAAGAGAGGGGATTTTCCATATTCACATTTTTCCACAGAAATGTATTCATAAGCCTTAAACTTGCCCAAGCCATGTTAATGTATGTGGTTGGCTCCTGTGCCAATTTTCATTGTGAGCAAGATGCTAAATAAAAGGGTTCTTGTCTTTCCCCTCTCTCCTCCCCTCCCAGAACTTTAAGTTCATAAGCCCATTTTGTAAGTGAATCAGGTCTCAGGACAGAATCAGAAATGATGTTGTTCTTTCAGCCGCTTACAGTGTTTGCTTTAAACCCTTGATAGGAACATGGGGCTTGTGACAGCAGCAGCCGAGGTAAACAGATGACTTTATATATAATGCTTTTTACAAGGTGGTTCAGTTCATTTCTAACCTTGGTCTTGGCGTCATGGAATGAGCCAGGGAAATTCCATCCCTTAACCCTACCCTGCATCTCCTCCCTTCAAAGGCAAGAAACTGGTCTATAGCCTGTGGTTTCACAGCCCCCCCCCCAGTAGAGCTTGCAAAGTGCTGTACCCCCAAGTACCAGAGAACCCCAATAGTATCAGCAGGTGGTATTATTATTACTTTATTATTATTAATTATTTTAACCGAGTGACTGAATGTTCACAATAAAAGTTGCAACCTTTATGAGCCATGAGCTGGCGTGTCCTGGCATGTCCTGGTTGTCAAGTTTCAGTGCGTTTTGGTTCAAATGTTCCCTGCCTGTGTTTATTCCTGGTCACACCACACCTCCTGGGACTGTCTTTGTGGCTTTTACTCAGTTGCTGACTCAAGTTGCAGAAGACGTGGGGGATAGTGGGAGGGTGTCTGTAAGATTCTGACCTGAAGAAACGGTCCCAATGGCTCCCTACTTCTGAGATGTGGAAAGTACCCACCCCTCCCTTTCCCTGGAAGGTGCCATAATAGCACCTAGCCTGGAATCCGTAGGGCTGGGGGGGGGGCATTAACACGAGTGATAGAGTGAGCGCCAGAAGCCCTGGATATAAAGGGAGGGAATGTGGAATTTCTTTCATAGAAGCCTGGATTCTAACTCCAGTCCTCCTGGGAAATAACAGCTAGTTGCTCGCTGTGGGACCTCAGGCAAGTTCTTTAGCCCCTGATTTCTTCATCGACAATATAGCAACAATAATAGTATTCATCTTAGAGGATCATGCAACAATTATATGAGAAAATAAAAGTGCAGTGTGCAATCCATGGTCAGGTACATGGCAAGACGCGATGTTATTGTTAACCTCCCATTTGCAGTGACATGGATGGACCTGGAGGGCTAAGTGAACTGAGTTAGGCAGAGGGATAAATACTGTATGATTTCAATTCTGTGAGGGGTCTGAAAAACAAAGAAAGAAAACTCAGACTCAGAGAAAAAGAGATCGGGTTCGTGGTTACCAGAGGTGGGGGTTGTGTGGGGATTGGATGAAGGTGGACCATAGGCACAAACTTCCAATATGAGATAAATAAGTGCAGGGATGTGAGGAACAATATGATGACTCCAGTTAGCACTGCTGCCTGGCACACTTGAAACTGCTGAGAGAGTAAGTCCTAAAAGTTCTCATCACAAGGAAAAAAATTCTTTTCTTTTTTGTAACTATATGAGGTGATAGATGTTGACTAAATAATTGTGGCAATCATTTCATGATCTATGTAAGTCATCATTACACTGTACACCTCAAACTTATGCAGTGCTATATGTCAATAATATCTCAATAAAAGTAAAATTATTAATAATTAATAATTAATTATAATTAATATATTAAGTGGTTTTGATGTCAAAATCAGAATATAAGTTAATACTTGTAATCCATGATTAATAATTAATAGTATTAATACTAATATATATTAATATTATACAGTGATGATCTTGCAGAGCCTCTTGTTTTCAGTCTTCCTTAGTTAGCCACTTGAAAAAAGCAGGACCGATTTTTAAAGCCACAGGGTGCGCCAAAACCATGTGAAGCACTTTCTGAGTCTAGATTTTTATACTGGAACCATCAACCTGAGTTGCTGGGTCTGGGCCTTGGTTTTTATATTTTAAACAACTTCCTGAATGCTTCCAAGGCAGGCGCTCCTTGGGGGGGTGGGGGTGGGGGGAGGAGGGAGTATTTATGCTAAGGACCAAGCCTTTTCCAGCTTGAAAACTATTATTTTATTCTATATTTTGAGCAGGAAATTAATGAACAGCCAGTGTAGAATGGTATGATACAAAAACAGGGATATACAAACAACTGTGAGAGTGAGGAAGGAAGGAAGGAAGGAAGGGAGGAAAGAGGGAGGGAGGGAGGAAGGAAGGGAAAAAAGATGTCTTAAGTGCCATTAAAACTATGGGAAAAGAAAATTTTATCAGCTGCAACCACAGATAAATATAAAATTAACAAGAAAATGGATGGTCGATTTCGAAATTCAACAAATATTTATTATGTGCTTACTATATCCAGGGCAGGGGTTGCAAACTCAGAGCACATAGAGGAGCCAGGCAAGAAGGTGCTGATAGCAAAGATTCAGGGCTCTCTGTCTTCTGTTTACCTACTTTGAAGGACAAAGTTCTGCTGTGCAAGAAAAACATCAGGCCGACTGTAACAATTTATGCCACCAAACCTTAGTTTATTGTGTCAGAGATGGCAACTGAGCAAACCCAGAGAGTGCGCTCATGTAGGTCCTTGAGCACGCTTCCCACCTACCCGCCACTAGGTCTGCTACTTAGCTTCTTGCTTTGGAGACACAGGGGCTCCATCTGCCATGTCCTCCGATTTTTCAAAGAACTCTGGAGTTTTATGGAAAATCTCTTTATGAAGCTGTTCTGGTTATAATTTCTGCATAACAAGTTAACTTTAAACTTATCCACTTAAAAACAACTATTTTATCGTTCTCATGGATTCCTTTGGGTTGGAAATCACAGGCAAAACAGGGGTGTTTTGTGTCTGCTCTCCCGTGTCTGAAGCCTCAGCTGGGAAGACTCAAAAGCTGGGGGCTGGAGTGATCTGAAGGCTCACTTACTTACATGTCTAGTGCTTGGGCTGGAAGACTCAGTGACCAGGACTGCCAGTTGTAGCAACTACATGTGGCTTCCCCATGTGCCCCGACCTCCTCACTTCATGGCAGTCTCAGGGTAGTGGAACTTCTTCCATGGTGGCTCAGAGCTTCAAGCACCGGTGTTCCCTCGACAAAGAGGAAAGCTGCATGGCCCTTTATGACCCAGTCTTAGAAGTCATGCAGTGCCATGTCGGCAGTACTGTATTTGTCAAAACAGTCCCAAGCCCACCAGATCCAGGGCTCTGCCTCTTGATGGGACAGTGACTAGAAGAGCACGTGGGCCAGGAATTAGCATTGCAATCATCTTTGAAAAATATAATCTGCTGAAGTAACTAATTAAAAATTTTATTTTAAAAATGAGTGAAACATGGCATGTGCAACACTGCAGAAAGTGCGTCTGTGTCTGTAGGCGAGACATATTAGGGGGCCACTAGCTTTAAACCTCCGCTTTAGGGTGTAGGAATTAAATGATGAAAATTTGGCTCCTCTCTTTCAGGACCACAATCTAGTATTGTGGATTTTTAGACTTTTTATGGATTATATATTCACTATTTTTGTACTCTTGTTGGGGTTGGAGAGGGGCTGGTGTGGGTGGGCTGAGACTAGATGGCACTATATATTGGAAAAAACCTGAAAAATGGACCCCATCCTTCCGAGCCCCAAGAGGTTGACTCTATATCCAGAGGGGGGACATTTGCATTTTTAAAATGCTTCTGGGCAGGTTCAGAAACATGAGCTCTCTCTCCCCTGGCCAGTGTTGAGAAGCACTGTTCAAGACAGACCACACTTTAATTGGAACGTACCAATTCCGAGATCACTCCTACATGTCACCTAAATTCTTCGTTTGCTTGTAAGTGACACGTAGCTCTAGACTCAGAATAACCCATTACCCACCTCCCTCCATCCCTCGTGACCAAGTCTTTCTAAATATGTTTGAAAATTGACAACAAAGATTAAAATATCTTAAAAGATATTTACTAGCTCAGATAAGGACATGTGCTTTATAGCTATATTATTGTTTTCTAGTCCCATTCATAGAAGTAGTGACCTTGGAAAAATTCTAGGAGATCTCCTTCTCATCTCTCTCTCCCCAGCCCCAGGCATATGGAAGGAAAAGACTAAAAATCCCTATTTTCTTACTTAATCAGGGATCTTTTGCTCTGGTAAATATAGCTTCTTGTTATTTTATTCACGATCTGTTCACTGACTCACACAATGTGCCCCTGGGAAGCCTGTTCCTTCCATGGGGTGATTCAGAAGGTTATACCTGAAATACACCAGGAATTCTGAGCCGTTCACCACAATCCTGTGTTCCAGGGTGGGGTACTTTGGGAGGTTAAGGTTTATTGTCCAAATGTTAATTGTGTAAATAAGGTGGCAGCCCCGGCAGCCCAGTACCAGTGTTGGCCGGTATCCAGAGAGGTGTGAGATCACAGCCTCTGTCTGATCTCACCTTTGCAGGTAATGGGGCAGGTATGTGGCATTAAAGAGCAGGAAGGCCAGCACTCTTGAGTACATGGACCACACCTGCAGACCTGGCAGGACGTGCCGTGCATGACTGGACAGAGGTGCTTGGTACACTTGGAGCCAAGGAATGGGTTCAGGCGGGAACCCAGGGCTCACAGGGAGCCCAGCCCTGCTTGAAGTCTCCACACTCAAATGCTTGTGCTTGAGGAAGGTGGCTGCTCATTAGCTAGGTGACATTAACCAGTCATGTCACTTTTTGGCACTTCAGTTTCCTCATCTGTATAGTGAGGGATTTGAGCATATGATCCCTAAGATAACTTACAGCTCTAGCATGCTCTAGTGCAGTGTGCCTCAAACTAGAGGAACCAAGCAATCACTTGACATGCTTGGTAAAACATATTGCCGGGCCCCACCCCCAGAGTTACTGAGCCAGGTCTGATTCAGCCAGAAAGTTTGCATTTCTAACAAGTTCCCAAGTGCTGCTCAGCTACTTGTTTAGAGACCACATTTTGACAACCATTGTTCTGGTCTACAATGCCTGCCTGTGCTTTGGGGATCTTCCTGGGCTACCTTATATAGCTTTAGTGTGGTATGAGGAGGGCTCCTTTGTTCAAGGAATGAATGAGGTTTTACTTCCTGAATTTCCCCGGCCCTTTGCTGTTGCTTTGAGTATCTTTGAACACCAGAGTTTGAAATGAGAAAATAGCTCATTTGGTCAGGACTAGGGGCTATATTTTACCCAGCTCTATGTCTTGAGGCTTTCTTAGTACTATTTCTTAAACACAAGAAGCACTAGAGAAGTACTAGTTGAGTTACAAATAGGCTTAGGGGAAGGGAGAATATTAAAAATAGTGTTCATATGAGATTTACTTGCAGATTGCAATAATCAGTTTAATTAGGTCCCTGATGCAAATTGTGCAGGGACCAGACTGGGAATGGAACAGTGTAAATCTGCTATATGTAAGGCAATAGGGAATGGTAAAGTCTGTGGTAAAAAGAAGAGGGCAAGGCTCAGGTAGCTCAGATGCTTAGAGCATCATCCCGATACACTGAGGTTGAGGGTGCGAGGTCAGGGCACATGCAAGAATCAACTAATGAATGCATAAATAAGTGGAACAACAAATCAGTGTTTCTCTCTTTCTCTTTCTCTTTCTCTCCCTCCAGCCCCCATCCCTGTCTCACTGACTTTTCTCCCATGCTAGCTGTGATGATGAAGCAGGAGAGACCCACATGGGAAGGAACTGTGAGCATCCTCTCTCTAACTGCTGGTAGGAACTGAGGCCCACACCCTCAAGATTGAGCTCAGAGGTGAATCCTTCCCCTGTCAGGCTTTCCAGTGGGACCATGAATAAAGCCAATACCTTGGTCACAGCCTTTTAAGAGACCCTGGAGCAGAGGATTTCCAGATGAGTCATGCCAAGATTCCTGAGTCACAGAAACTGAGATAATAAATTTGTATTGTTTGAAGCTACTGAGTTTTGGGGTAATTTTTACGCAACATGATATAACAAACACAAAGCTGTTTGTTGACATTTGATGCTTAATGGGTCATTGGCATTTAGAAAGCTCAAATCCTAAGACCGTAGTCAGTCGTGTCCTGGAGCTGGCTTGAACCGGCTCATTCGAGGCAGTTGTGTATCTCACTTTCTAACTCTAATTCAGGGACTTCATATTAATAGCTTGAAGTTGGTACGGTGGTAGTACTTATTCAATGGAAATCAGCAAATAATACAATTTTGAGATCCAGTTAACTAGCACACAACTGCCTTCAAAAGTTCTACTATAAGCCCTGAAGCTCTCTATATTTTTGGTGAACATCAGGTAAATTAGCATAATGGATATCAGAAATAGGTTTTCATTGGTGGATTTGCAGTTGTTAAAGCCACGTGCATTGTGAGGAGGTGCTATACAGGGCTCCCCCGCTTTGTGAACAGGGTGGGTGAGTCCCAGAGTCCGCAAACTTCTAAATAGCATCTTCAGTACAGGAATATGATACTGTCCTGACTCCAGCTGTTTATAGAAGGATTTTTGTGACCCAAATTGGACTAAATTCTGACTGAAGTTTATCTGTTATGAATGAAACTTCTGGGCAAGGCTCTGTAGAAGCATTTAGTAGAACAAAGAATTAAGTCACGAATTCCTAGCCCTTGGTATCTGCTTATAAATAAATATTTGTACTTGGAGCAAATTTCTCCATGAATTGTTTTTATTGTTACACAGTACCTGGTGGGGAGGTTAAGGGGAGATGGCTTCACTTACTTCTGATTCAAAGCTACCTATATTAATAAAAAAAGGAACCAGTAATTATGAAAGATCAAATTGAGTTGGTAAATTTTGAAAGATCAAAGGTCAGTTTGAGGTAATAGCTATTAATAACATCCATAAAATATAGATGTAGCTGTAAATTCTCATCGTACAGTTGACAAGTTTGGAGTATAGGTATGGTAATCACCTAATTGAGGTTATGTGGCTGGCACATGGCAAAGTTAAACGGCTCCAAATTAGCTATGACCCCAAAGTCACGCTTCCAACCTCTCTGATAGAATTCATCCCCACCCCCTTTTAGTGCTGTAGTCTAAAAATCTCAGAGGGGAAATGCTGGGGAAGGAAACTCCACAGGCTCAAATTTCACAGCCTTCTCTGACAGGAAGTCCTCACCAGCCTTGAACTTCAGGGTTATCTGCTGTGGTTTAACATCACTTTTTCATTTCCAGTTAAAAAAGCTCTGCGTACTGTGTCAGGCTCTTAAAACATCTCAGCTCCCCATTGTTGCTACCTGAAAAAGGATTCCCCAAAATAACATGTCCTCCAAATTCAGATGGCATTGGTTCTTAATTAATTCTATATAATCACTTATAATATTAGAAAATCTTATTTTAAAGAAAATTTGGGCCAATATCTTAATTAGCCTTCCCATCTCAGAATACCCCAGAAGTGTGACTGTGGCTTCTGCCCAGTAGGTGGTTTAGCCCTGGGACCCACACACTTCCGAGGGGAGGTCATTATTCAGGGCTTTTCATTGGGTATGCATTTCTTCTGCCAACTAGGCCTTGGGGAGAACACATCCACCTAATTTTGTGGGTGCAGCATTATAGCAGAGAGGTAGAGACCACCAATGTTCAAATCATAGTTTTGTGTTTTACGGTCTCTAATCTGGGTAAACTACTTAACCTGCCGGTGCTTATATTTTCTTATCTGTGAAATGGAGGTACTGCCCACCTCATAAGTCATTGTAAGAATCAAATGGGTCAAGATATAAAGTGCTGGGAACAGTGCCTAGCACACCGAAGTGCTCAATTAATATTACTTACTATAGCTGGTGGGCCTGCGTGCCACTCCTGTTCCCTGAAAGTGCACAGGAAGAATGGCTCTGGGCTGTCCGGCTTGCAGTCCACTTGTGTTTTAGTTCATTCAGCTTGTCTTTCACATTTCAGGAGTATTGGATTAGTTAGCTGTTGCTTTTTAACAAAATTTCCCCCGGTTTAGTAGCTTAAAACAACATGTATGTCTTTATCTCACAGTTTTTGTAGGTCAGAAATCCAAGAGTGGCTTACTGGGGTAGTCACGGTTCTGGGTCTCTCATGAGGTTATAGTCAAACTTTCCTCTTGGTTGCAGTCACCTCAAGGCTCAACTGGAGGGTGATCTGTTTCCAAGCTCACTGATGTAGATGTTGGCAGGCCACAGTCTCTCACAATGGGGGCCTCTCCATAGTCCACCTGAATGTCCTGATGGAACAGCAGCTGGCTTGCTCCAGAGCGGAAAGAGGGTGGGGGGGAGGAGAGGGAGAGAGAGAGAATTCAACACAAAAGCTACAATCTTTTAATAACCTCATATTAGAAGCGACATCCTATAACTTCTGCCATATTCTATTCCTTAGAGGCATGTCACTAAGTCCAACTCATACTGAATGGGCGGGGGATTAGGCTCCACGTCTTGTGGGGACAAGTATCAAAAAAATTGTGAACATATCTTTAAAACCACCACGTGTATCTTTCACAACCCCAGAGACCTGGGGAATTTGAGTGTAAGTGTGTTTAGGAGATCAGCTAGCACTGCTGCCTCAGTGGACAGGCGAGGAAAAAGGAATCAGTAACTTGTCCAAGGTCACACAGCTAGCTGGCCACAGAGATGGGATCCAGCTCTCCTACTGTTGCTGTGTGTAACTGTGCCTCGTTTCCAGGTTGATATACTGTGGCATGTCCTGATGTGTTAGGGTATGGAGAGATTAGAACCTGTTTGTGCTTTCTTCAAGTTTGCACTGACCAATGTGCCAACAGCCACATGTGTTGTAAGTGACATGTAGTGTAAAATATACATCAGATTTCCAAGACTTAGTATGAATAAAATAATAACAAGCTACCTTGTTAATTATCTCTATATTGATAACATATCAAAATGATAGTATTCTGGAGATTTGAGGTTAAGTAAAACATATCACTAAAATTTATTTTCCCTGTTTTCTTTTTACTGTTTTAATATGGCTATTAGAAAATTTGAAATTACATGTATGGCTTTGATTGGATTTCTCCTGCACAGTGCTGCTCTAGAATAGACAGGCCAAGCTGACATCCTCATCCTCCGTGTCTTTGTTTCATCAGGGTTGGACCTATACCTCCATCCCCGCTTCTGGCCAAGGTGCTTTGGTCATAGTGTCATAGGCTGCTCCAAGTCCTCTGCTCTCCCAGCTGGAGTGACTGCTGATTCTGCAGAGTGGCTGCCTGTGATTTCATAAGTCTGCTCTTTCAGACCCTTCTGAAGCATGTTAATAACTGAGGGTATGCTGGGCACGTTATGGCAAGGGTTTCTGATGACATCCATGGTCCAATGAGCTTAAAACCTGCCCTGAGGATTCAACTTCCACCCAAAAGCTGGCTTCTAAATTTACACTTCCTCTTTGGAAAGATCATGGCAGGCTAAGTAACCCTAACTGGACCCATTACATACTGTTCCTTCACTCCTTTCTTTCTTTTTCTTCTTTTTTGCAAACTATGAGTCAGCATAGAAAAATTCAGGCCCAGCTTTGGTCGTGAAGACTATTGTAAATAAAATGACTGACTGCATTTCCCTAGCTGGACTGAACATCTGGAAGGTTGATTCGTGGGGGATGTTGAAAGACATACAGTGCAGGGTCTCACCATTTATTGAGCAGATTTTCATCCCCAGTCGCGAGAGAGTATTGCATTCAGATCAGCTTGCTCAGGATTCTTGGTTGTAACTTGTCTCATGTCCGAGGAAGATAAAATCTTTCTTGAGTGTTGACTCAAAGTGGTTGGTCTGTACACTCTTTCCAAACAGCATCTAGCTTTCACTTCTTTCTTCTTGTTGATCAATGAGTGGGCCACAAAGCCTCTTGCAGACCTCTGCCCCCAACCACCCTTCTTGTTGACATTCCAAACTGCTAAGCTCACAAATGTCCTGGGAGGACAGTAGCTCGAGGACACTTATTCCCTAAGAGAGAATCCTTGACTTTCACGGTATGTGACTTCGTTATTTTCCCATCCTTGTAAGGACTTGACATTGTTTCAGAAAATAATGTTGAATTGGGGAATGTCGTTTTCTGTTACTCTCTCACTGACCCGTGCCATCCAATGTCTTCATTCTCATCAAAACCTTGTTTGGACTGAGACAGGATATAAAAAAAATAAATATATAAAACTGCTTCCCGTGTAAAAGGAGGTTGGGCAGTTTGAGGATTTCTTCCCTCTCACACACTTAAAGGAAGATTAAAAGAGAAAAGCTGCTATATTCTAGATGTAAATAGGAACACTGAATGAACAAGGACCATTGGGTAAACATGGTCAATTACGACGGGTCAGTATTTGATTGGATGAAGGCACAAATAGGTGGGTCTACTTTTTTAGTGCTAGTTGTGTGCAGCATAGAACAACAAGTCTACCATTTGAAATTCTTTATGTTTTATGTGTCATCAGCGAATGGCCCAACCCATCTGGTCACAAGGGATGCTGAGATCCGCTAAAGAGAACTGGGATCAAACCAGGAATCCCCTTGAGTGTGGATAAAAGGAGAGTGAAGTAGGGATGATAGTTTGGGTCAGAAAAGGTATGTCGTCCCCAGAGGAGAGTTTTCTGGAAGGCAGCATTTTATAACAAGTTGAGATCTAGTATGTAAAACCTTTTGGTTACAAAGAACAGAACCATGTGCCTCCCTTAGGCTAAGACAGTACTTTCAATGGGGGGAGATTTTGCCCAGGGGGACACTTGGAAAAGTCTGGAGACATTTTTGATTGTCACAACCAAGGAGGCACTGCTGATGCCTAGTGGGTAGAGGCCAGGATGCTGCTAAACCTTCTACAATGCAAAGGACAGCTCCTGACAACAAATCCAGCCCAAAATGTCAGTGGTCTAAGGTGGAGAAACTATGAACTAGGGGTGTCCCCCCACCCCCACCCTGTTTCCCACTCCATGCCTGTGCTCAGCAGCACCCTGAAAGTCAAAGATTAAAAGATGAAAACAATGAATGTTGATTTGGGTGTTGTTTTTCCTTCATTCATAAGAATGTTCTTTACCTGAATCAACAAAAGGGAGTTTCAAGATGAGAAGCTGACAAGAACTATGTCAACAGTGCTGCTGGCCATAATACTGTTGTGTAGACTCAAAGGCTAGATATTGGGTTTTAATGGAATTTCACCTGGAAATATTCACGCCAAGGCAGGATTATTAAGCAGTACAACTGACAGATAAGGACAAGCCTTTCTCATCCCTAAAGATCTGAAGTAGGATGAAGACCCAGCTGCCAGGAACAGTTAGGGGATGTCCGCGGGGCGAGCGGGCAGGACGGGAAGTCCTAGAGATAAGCACTGCCTTCCGCGCTACTGGTGATTTTGCCTTCAGCTCTTGATTTTGTGTTTCAGAACATTTTAGAAATGACCCAATAACACGTTCTTGAGGAATAGTGATATACCATTTAAAAACTTCCCCCCGAACAACAGTGCTCTTAAAATTACACACATTATTGCCTATTATGCAGCCTTGACCATATTTCATAAGGCTTGTGAGCACCCTGCTTCCTCACAGATCCACGAGCCACCTTTCTCTGCCCTGTCCTACACCCCTGCGGGCTGACCCTTCCTGACAAATTGCACGGATTCTCTTGTTCTTTAACTTCACTAAGGGGGGCACTGGTAGGAACACAGAGTGTAAGAGGAGAAAGAGATCCGGATAGAGTAAAACCTCAATATGATGGACTAATTCCAACAAGGGGGTGTCTGTTAAAGCCGGAAGTCTGTTATATAATAAAGTAGGTTTTCCAAGTCGTATGTTACAATGTCAACAAATTAGCTAGTTTACTTGTTTTTACTTATGTAGACACATTTGTGTAATTAAAATTAAGTATGTATGAAAAGTTTAACTTCACAGAAAAGTTTTCTATATGTATTACTGTAATTTTAAATTTATACTAATAGGACGAGTAAGTGCATGCACTCACCAGTCATGAGAGTAAACAGAGGCATCGGCTGGGGCGGGGCTCAGCGCACGTGGGAACCTCGGCCCTGTTAAAACTGCTGCAGAAAGTCAGGCCAGGAGACAACAGAACCAATTACCAAGCACCACGTGGTGTGATCACGTGCTAATCATCCTCCAAACATTGCTTACAAGCAGTGACTCTTGGATTTAAATATGTAGACTATAGGTATAGGCACGCAATATTTATTTATGTCAGCGACATCACTACAGTGTTTTTTTTCCAACTTATGGCCTAATTGCTAAAATTTTTTACAAATAACAGTGAATCAATAACAAAAAAAAATCTGTTAATTTAATTATAAGCAAATCTTCGTTAAAAGCATTTTAAAATTAACAGGGTGCTAATTTTCACATATGACATACAGACCAGAAATTTTGTCCATTAAATCTGAAGTCCGTTAAATCAAGGTCCGCAGAATCGAGGGTTTACTGTACTTTCTCCCTCGTTCCCGCCTGGCCTTGGCACCTTTTGGCTCCAGGCCTCCATGATTATGGCTCCTTTGTGGTTTCAGTTCTCCTTGGCCTCTGCCAACCCTGATTTCCTCCTTTCACCTTTCAGGTCTCCTAGTGGCAACAACTTCTAGCTGATGCTAGTCTCAAATTCAACATTTTTTGTTGCTTCCATTAAAATACCCACATTTCATAGAGGAACAGGAGCCCTCATTCATCACAGGTGGGAATATAGACCGGTACAGCCACCTTGGAAAGCATTTAGGCAGTGTCTTACAAAGCTAAATGTAATCTTGCATATGACTCAGCAAGTGTGCTCCTAGGAGTTTACTTAGAAGAGTTAAAAACCCATGTCTACTGAAACCTGCATACCGATACTTACAGCGGCTTTATTCAGAATTGCCCCAAATAGGAAGCAACCAAGATGTCCTTCAGTAGGTGATGGTACATCCAGACAGTGGAATATTATTAAGTAATGCAAAGAAATGAATCATGGAAAGACATGGAAGAAACTTAAGTATATATTTGCCAAGTGAAAGAAGTCAATCTGAAAAGACTACCTATGCTATGATTCTAATTATGGGACAATTTGGAAAAGGCTAAACTATAGAGATAGGAAAAGATCCCTGGTTGCTTGAGGTAGGGTGGAGAGAGGGAGGGGTGAGTAGTGGAGTGCAGAGGAGTTTTAGAGCAGTGAAACTATTCTGTGCGAAACTATTCTGCGTGGTAGATACATGTCATTTATTCAGTTGTCAAAACCCACAGAATGTACAACCCGAAAGTTGAACCCTAGCATTAACTATGAACTTTAGCTAATAATGAGGTATCAATATTCATCAGTTGTAACAAATGGGCCACACTAATAGAAGATGTTAATAATTGAGAAAACTGTGCAGGGTAGAAAGGTATATGAGAACTCTCTTTCCTTTCAGTTCAATTTTTCTGTAAACCTAAAATTGCTCTAAAAAGTGAAGTCTATTATATATGTGTACATATATGTGTGTACATATATAATAAAGTGAATATATAAAGAGAATATATATACAAAGCAAGATAGATATAGATATCTATATATAGATATAAAAGAGGCTATGCATCTGTATCTTCATTTAAACACTTTCCAGGGAAATTCTGTTTTCTGCTCAGTCCCTGACTATTGTCATATGCATCAAAAAGGCACCGTGAAAATAAGGAAAACAGATAAAATGATGACAGTATCAACCTGTTGCTGATGAAATGTGTTTTAGAAACCAGAATGCTGGTGGCTCTTCATTTCACCAATGCTGAAAATTTAATCAACAAGTATGTATATCTTTGTTTCCATGACAGTGTCCAGGCTTTAGAGCCTGAGGGATGCTCAAACATCCAGGTTTGCCTGGGACAAGCCAGAGTTAGACCTGTTTTCCTGATGGAATTATTCACGGAATTCCATTTTATTCTTAAAAGCATCATAGTCTGAACAATAAGTTGTATTGCTGTACCTTTAAGCCTTTTCTTGGGAGAGAGAGGACTTATAAATTGTCACGGTAGAGTCTACTCCTGTTTACCCCAGTGCGTCTGTTTGGACAATGTCTGGAACAGACAGACTAGACTGAGAACAAAGGTTTGTCAGTGAAGACCAAATGTTCCAAAAACAAAGGGCTTTATCAGATGAAACTATTACCTAGATCTTAAAATGATTGAATTCAGTTCCTGTGGTGACAATTCAGCTGAAATAGTATAAGTATTGGCTAAAGTTGAACCTCAGGCCACGTGAGATCCTCAAGAACTTGAACCATAGAGAGATGGTGCAGAGGGGCTTTGGGAGGCCATCTGTGTACCCTGTTTACTGTGGATGAGACACGGGGCACAGAGGCCTTGCTGCTGCACCTTTATAGCTACAGGGAAGCCCCAGAAGCCAGTTTTCCAACTTTCAGAGCAGGCAACTTCCAAATACCCTTCATTATTGTACATTCATTTAACACTTCTACTCTAGGCAGGCACCGTTTTAAAAATACAGTGGTGAACAAGCCATCAGGAAAAGCCCATTCAATAAATAAATAGTCAAATCAGTGAAACAGTTTGCATATGGTGAATGCTCTGAAGGCCATAGATAGGAAATCCCTGGGCAGGAGAGAGGGAGGGCTTCTCTCAAGATGATAGTTCAGCTGATTCTGCAAGGGACAGGGAGACAGCCATGTGAAAACCTGCAGGTTCAGCCCATAGCCCCTCTGGAATTAGTGAAATATTAAATGAACAGTGTCGCAGGAGGATCTGTGATGAATGCTTGAATGCTTTTTCTTGATAAGGGAGAAGGAACTCAGGATTCCAAGTAATATTTGTGAGCACCCTGAGCTCTAGGAAAGAATTGCTCTCTTGCTAGCGGTCACTTGTCACGGACAGCAATTGTTTGTATCATAATGCATCTCTAAAACTAAGCTAAATCATGTTGAGCCATCTTCCCCACTCCAGCTTATTTTGGTTGCTCTGGCTGCATAACAAATTACCCTAAAACTCAGTTGCTTAAAACAATGCACACTTAGTTTGCTCATGATTCTAGAATGGGGGCAGGTATTGGTGGGAATAGCTCATCTCTGCTGCACTCTGTGTTAACTAGGGAAGCTCAAGAGGGGGCCTGGAATCTTCCAAAGACTTTCTCATTATAAGTCTGGCAGTTGGTACTAGCTCTTTATATATATATCCTTATTGATTTCAGAGAGAGGAAGGGAGAGGGATAGCGGGAGAGAGAAACATCAATGATGAGAGAGTCATTGACCGGCTGTCTCCATCACACCCCCACTGGGGATCGAGGCCACAACCCAGGCATGTGCCCTGACTGGAATTGAACCATGATCTCCTGGATCTTATAAGTCAATGCTCAGCCGCTGAGCCATGCCCACCAGGTGGTACTAGCTCTTAGCTGAGACCCTAGCTAAGGTTGTTGGCCAGAAAACCTACACATAGCCTTTCCTTGGGTCCTGGGCTTCCTCAGGACTTGGAGGCTGGTGAGCATGCTGTATCACTTTGGATGACCTAGCTTCAGATGACATGTCACTTCAGCAATACTTTATCAGTCACAGCAGTAATGAAGTCTGTCCAGATCCTAGGGAAGGGAATGTAGATCCATCTGTTTTTGGAAGTCACAGTGTAAGAAGAGCATGTGGATATATATTCATGCAGCCTTCTTTGGAAAATATAATCTTCCATAAAACCTATTCTTTGAGCTTCTTAGCCTTCTATTCTTCCACCTTTCTTCTTGTTTCTACATAACAGAAGCCCCAAAGAACATATTGGGCAACTGCAGACAGTAGAGAAGTAGAAGAAGCTGAGTGGGAAAACCCCCAGTCCTCATTGGTGAGCAGGCAGACAGGAAAGCCTAGACTCATTTACTGGTAATGCTGGTCCTGTGAGTTTGTGATAAGTATTGAATTAAAATGAGTCATTGTCAAATAAGTTTAGAAAGTGTTGGTTTAAAGAAAGTAAAACAGTTTATATTTCCTACCTTAGAAACTTTATTATGTATATGTACATTCTCCAAGAGGGTGACACAGTTTGAAAAGTTTCCCCAGCTTGTTTGCCCAGGGAACCCTTTTTGCATGCAGTCCTTGGACAGCTCTAGGAACCATTTAGGAAATTCCATTGAGCCAGTTTGTCCTAAGAGAGGTTACAGTAGACCCACAGAGTGGGAGCTTCAGGAGTTTATAAGGGGATGGAAAAATTCCTCTCTTCCAGGCTGACGCTGTGAAAGGAATCCAATGTCTGCTTTTCAACTCTGCTTGGGAGAGCGTTGTACCTTATGGTGCCTGAATGAAATAGCTGAGCTGAGTGTATTCAATAAATACGTTGTTTCTAGTGCACAGAGGTCAAAATCAGAGCCCATTAGCGTGAGTGCTTCAAGGGATTACCACTGACGTAACCTTTCAGGGGAAAGGCTGGTTCTATAAGTGACTCAGGATGTGATCGATGGTAGCAAGCCATGCCAGGGAGTAAGGAACCAACGCGTGCTACTGACCGAGCCCAACTTCACGCTGCCTCATTTGACCAAGTTCATTACCTGAGGGTGATGAAATGAGGCGAAGGAGAAGGTCCTCCCGGATCGCAGAAACATACATAAGGACTGTAGGTTAGAAGTCTAGACCAACCTCAGGATGCCAAGATTCCACTTAGAAAAGGAAACACAACTGTGGAAATTAATGAGAAACACAGATATTCTAAGGGAGTTCAGAACCTGGAAATTAGTGAGGCCAAGAAAAGATCTAGAGGGACATGACAGAAGGCAAATTTCATAGGACTTTGCAACATGATATTGGAGTGGAAAGGAGCTTGGTTTGCTTTTAGCAGCAGGAGGAAAATCTCCATTTCTAGCACTCCAAAAAGAACATTTTCTCTCTCTGCAATCCGGGTGAGGCCTCACCTGGGATACCATCTTTGTATTTGGCACCTTGTTACAATGGGCAAATAGCGACCGCACTAAAATTTCAACAAGACTCAGAAGAATGCCTTTGGGCCTGGGTACACCGAGTAAATAAATCATATCCTTTTGGCCTTTGGGGCATCTTAATTCCCAATGATCACATTCAGGAAGACTATGAAAACCCTGCAAGATTCCAAGGGAAATGTTCCTGCCCACAAGTATATGAAGATTAAAAAGCCAAGGAAGGGAGGAGATTACTGTTGTTGGAAAGAGTGGAATTTCAACCAGGGACCAGAGAAGACACTCCATGCTCAAGATGCAATGTTTTATATGAAGCCTCTTGTGGGCTCTGCTTGGACACATCCTGCCTCTAGACACTTCAGATCAGCTGTAGCACAAAAGCCTTTGATGATCTTTTGAAATCCATGAATCTGTCCTGACACTGGCAGGGAAGCTTGGAAACGATGATATACCGTATGTCGTTTAATAGTAACATGGTTGTTAAGCGGTATTCTTCCTTCTTTCCATCGAATAAGAAAAAAAAAAAAAGTGTTTAAAGAATAGAATGTATTAAACAAGTTATGCACGCTTAGGCAGAAGTTTTGGATCTGGGCAAATCTTCACTGCAGCCAGGATCTTAATAACACCTGTAAAATTTCTAGGATTAATTCGAAAACCTAACCAAACACTGAAATAATAAGGCTGCTTACTTTTGCCCTCTCTGGATCATTTTAAATGGCTTGTTTTCCACATCCCAGTTCCAGGTGGGTCTGACCGGATCCCTCTTCTAATTTCTGACTCCCCGCTTGGCCCCGTTTCTCCTGCCTTCTTCTCCCCTCCCTCTTCCTCTCCCTCCGTCTTTCTCTATACTTGGCACTCCCTTCTGTCTTCACATGTCTTCCATCAGAGACCAGCCTCCTCTTTTTGCACCCCTTTTGCCTCAAGTTCTTTCCGTTTTTCTTACCTCCTTGGTTATAAACCACACTTGATTTGCAAGAAATTTCCTCTTCAAAGGAATTTTCTAGCAATTGTCTTCCCATTCTGAAAGGATCTTGTGCAAAGGAGAAAATTACCTTTTGAGTACAGGTAGCCTCTTCATAAACTATTTGGTGTTCAGCCCAAATTTGGAAGGAGAAAATTCATGTCTATTAATTCATTTACCTGTATTTTTAAAATTACTCATTGTAATGTAGATAGTAGGAAGAAGTAGAAAAATCAATCTCCTTTTCTCAAAGAGCTTTTCAGCTGGCAGAGTTCATTAAACCCAAATGAGAACATGATTAAAGGTCTTCAGGACAGGTACAGATCACAGCTGTGGTAGGCCAGAAGTGGGAAAGATTTTTCCTGTTGGGATATTAAGTGATAGAATATGAAGTATCTTTTAGACAAAAGATAAAATGCAACATAGGACCTGTTTAGAAATTACTGAGCAGGAAGGGGTGAGAGATGGCATTGGAAAAGGTGGCTGGGGCCAGTGCAGAGGGATTGGAGTATAATGAGAGATGATGTACATAGAAATAACAGACCCATATGGAACCAGGATGTAGAAAATAAGTCATTTAAAACGATCCAGAGAGGGCAAAAGTAAGAGGGCACACAGTTTGGAATCATAAGAACTAAATTTGAATCCAGGCCTCTCCACAAACCAGCTAGTTCACCCAATTGAGCCTCAGTTCTGATCTTTGAAATGAGATTAATTAATATAATCTACATTTCATGGTTATGAGAACTAACATTAACCAGTTGTAAAGATTAAATTAGGTGATTAATAAAAAATCACTCACATAGTGTCTAGCACTTGGTAAAAGTTCTAATATGTAATGGCTTTTATTTATTTTTTTGTTTTGTTAATCCTCACCAGAGGCTATTTTTTCTGTTGATATTTTTACAGAGAGTGGAAGTGGGGAGGGGGAGGAAAGAGAGAAACATTGATGTGAGAAAGACACATTAATTGATTGCTTCCCACTGATGCCCCGTCTGGGGCCAGGGATTAAATCTGCAACCCAGGCACCTGCCCTTGACCAGGAATAGAACCTGAGATCCTTCAGTGTGCAGGCTGATGCTCTAACCACTGAGTGACACTGCCCAGGTCATATAATGGCTTTTCTTAATATTATTATCACTCTGGAAGGTAGCACCTTCATTGAGAAAAAAGAGTAGTCTTTCAAATAATCTTTAAGCAGTGTATAAATATTGTCCTCAGAAGGAAATGCGGTGACAGCTAAAAACATAAACATATATGTATAAATAAATTGCATTGCTAGTCCCAGTTCTCCACCCTTTTCTCTAACCAAGCTCTTCCCCATAGATGCAGTGCCCTCCTGTTGCAGGATGCCTGTAACTCCCCACCCTTGAGACACGCTGTGGCCAATGGGAGGGGTGGTGGTTATGACATAGCATGGTCTTGAAAATGCTGCCTGATTAGGTTTGCTTGTTCTTTCCCCTCCGCCATCCTCGTGAGGAGAATATTCCAGGACAGCCCACAGGCCCCAAGAGGAGAATGAGTTTCCTGGAGTAGACCCTCCCCGCCCCCAATAACCCAGTGGAGACCAGAAGAACTACCCAGCCAGCTACAGTCTAGATCAGCCAACACTCCATCAACCTGCAGACTTACTAGAACCCACAGAGTATGAATGTGACTTATTATGTAGCATTATTATGACAATAGATAATTGATACAATATGTAATATAGTAGCCCTGGCCGGTGTGGCTCAGTTGGTTGGAGTGTCCTCCGGTACACCAAAAGGTCATGGATTCCATTCCTGGTCAGGGCACACACCTAGATTGTGGGTTCGATCCCCAGTAGGGGTATGTACAGGAGGCAACCGATTAATGTTTCTCTTTCACATCAATGTTTCTTTCCAGCTCCCCCTCTCCTTTCCTCTCTCTCTAAAATCAATAAAAAAACATATCTTTGGGTGAGGACATATACATATATACAATATATACATATGTAATATGTACATATTTAGATGTGTCAGCATGGACAACTTTAATCAAAATATTTTATTTTCTACTACAGGTAATTGCTATATAGCATCATGAGTCTTAAAAAATTTTTTTTTAAAGATTTTCCCAAGATAGTAACCTATGTGTTTAGAGGATCCTTCCTGGTAGGTAGTAAACATTTATACCTCAATAATTTTTGAACAGGTATTTCTTTGCCTTAGGAAGCTGGGGTATTATTTACATAGTCTTCTACCATATCTAAGTCATTGTATTGTATTCAGTATGTCTCAGTGACTATATGGTGTGAATCAAACTCTGCAATAGCAAATTATTATTGCAACACATTTTCTATTGCGCATCTTTAGTTTCTTTCTAAATTCCAGTAGATCAGAAATATTCACACTCATTTCAATGGGTTATCATCTTAATTGCCATTTATAGAGGGGATTCTAATTATCAAACCATTACTGAAAATGTGACTCTATAATAATAAAATTTTCTCAACAGAATTCACTCAAAGGTAAGTAAAAATTGGCAGCATCATGTTAGAAATGGTACAGGAAATAGTAAGGTAAGAAAGAAATATGGAGAACAGTTTGAAGCATCCGAGGGAAAGGAGTCAAAGGACAAAGAAGGAGCTTGTTAAACTCTGGGCACCTTTGCAGCAGATCAGATGGGGGCTTTGGATGAAGCCTCATAAGCATTTAGCCATTAAATGAGTCAGAACATGCACATCACTTAGACTAGCTCTTGGCATAGAGTAAGTGCTGAAAAGATGTTGAAACTTTTTGTTTCAAATATTTGAAACCAAGCAAATTAAAAATTAATTCCACTAGCAGTTATCCTTGAAAATGAGTATTTCTCATTATATTTTGACATTTGAAAGTGGCCTTTATTGGCATGAAACATTGTAGATTAAAGATACATGCACAGTTATCGCCTTTTAACCGAATGCTCCGTAGTCTGATTATGAGTACATGTTGATATTTTCTGTTCTTTCTCTTTAGTCTTCTCCTTCTCCGTGTTTAGCATTTTGACAATTACTCTCTGTGGGACACTGGGCCGTGACCATGGAAGGCAACCAGAGGTAAAGCTGTTTCCTGCCCTCTTAGAGCTCAGACTTGGGTTGAAGGGATGAAATGCAGGTGCGTGCTAACCAGACAGTCAAGAATGTCTTGAAGGACAAATTAGTAACAGAGCAATCATTTCCAAAGATAGACAAATTATAAGAAATGGGAAGGGTGTGTTATTTTAAATAATGTTTCTCACATACAATTAAAAACTAACCTGGCAGGCAGTGGAAGGAGAGGTTGGGAGTCAGTTGCTTGCTTTCTAGTTAAGAATGTAGTGGACTGAAGCATGGTTCTTACCCTCTGTAGGAACTCTGTACTCCACCTAAGTAAACGGATCTGATGGCAGCTCACAGGCATTTTGGATTTTGTGAAGATTGTGTTCTACTTTTGCCAGTTAGATACCCAGAACCATATTTGTGACCAGATTCGGCCAGTGTTTAGATCCTATTGTAAATTACCTTAAAACCTTATTTACAAGATGTAGAATAACTAACTAACTAATGGAGACTATCTCCTCCACCTCATAGTTTTCTCTATTATAAAATGAAAGGCTTGGATTAAGTTAAGCTGAGCTTATTTTTTCTGGACGCTGATACTTTAAGATTACAAATCAATGTTTCTCTTTCCCTCTCTCTCTCTCAAATCAATAATAATAAAAAAGGGAGAACATGAATGAAAGCAGGATTGTCCACGAATGAAGAATAAAGGAATTTTAATCGATACTTAAAGGTAGTAGACATGAAGACTTTCTATGTAAGAGCATAAATAACTTGATTTAAAACCATGAGCGAAGTCAGTGTACCAGAGGTCTCAATGTAAATACTTCAGCCATGCTAGAAATTCTCAAAACAAGGCATTTATTTGATTCTAAGGATTATTAAGCCTCTAAATGCATAAATAAATAAATGCACATAAATAAGTAAAAGCCCTTGTGTGGCATATATATAGTACATACATGGTACATCAAATTTACCAACAATATTTATTGAGGGGCATTGAATTAAGCAATAATATATTTCAATTGAAAACAGTTTTTAAATAACAAGCAATTTTAAAGGTTTCATTGACCATATCAAGCATATCTTCTTAGAGAAAATAAATATGTGTTGATTCCTTAACTAAAACCAAACCAACAAAGCCCTAAAGGGTCTTCTAGCTTTGTACCATTGTCTATTGTCATTTGTTAGCCAGCAGGGGAAGCTTCACAAAAGGATTTGGTTTTCTTGGTGGTATATTTTGGGGGGCCTGGGTACAAGAAGGAAGGGCAAGAATGAGCAGAGACATAGGAGGTGAAGACTATAGAGAGGAGAAACTTAACCTAATGTTTTAGTAACAATAATAATGGATATTATTGAGCAATTACTAAGGCTGCCAAGCTGTAAGTCTCTGAGCTGTTCTCATAGCAACCTCGCTTAAGATTCCAGATGAAACACATTTCTGGTCCCTTATTAATTTCATTTCATTCAGCCTGATGATTTATTATCTCTGAACATAAGACTTACAAAATCTAAAAGAATATTGGGGTAAAAGTGTAGAATTGCTAAAAAATAGGGAGGTATAAATTAAAAGTAATTGGAAGGCAGAGAAGAAATAAAGGTATTACTTTGACATCTAATGCCAGCTTGATGTTATTTATAAATAACTTGGATAACCATGATCTTAGCACAAAATCAAATTTGCAAGTACTGCAATCACAACTGAAATGTCTGTATCAATTAAAGGAACTTTCTTCTGAGCCACATGTATGGACTTTATTCCTGTAGAAACTAGCTAATTTTAATCATTACAGATAAGAATGTGATGTTGTTACGTTGATAATATTTCATAACTCCAAATACATCAGTTCTATGGAACAAAAAGGTGATAAAATGTTTGAGACATAAAAGACTCTATGATTACTCTGGGTAGAAGCCCTAACATGAGGTTTTGGTAGGTCAGGGAAAAGAATCATCTTTCTGAATAGGAACATCATAGAGAAGAAACATAACCTGAACTGCATCATTTCCTATTGGAAAGAGATTGTGCTTTAGAAATTTTAATAGATGTTTCCATAGCTTGGTTCTGAGAAATAGATGAGATTAGAGATAAAGATGTGTCCAACTTTAGTAATCTTTGGCTTTACCCTTTTTCAATAAAACTGTCATTTATTTCATCCAAAATTTAAACTTGCTTGCGAGCCTCAGTAAACAGTAAATGGTGGGTTTTAGAACTATGCTGAGGGACAAGGACAAGCAGCTTGATGATGCTAGACGGTGTGTTCACAGGTGATAACTAATGCAGTACACAGACTCCAACTTCTAAGTATTGGAAACACCCGAGACAAGGGGACATGAATGTCTTTTAAGATAAAAACTCTGGCCCAGCCGGGCATGGCTCAGTGGTTAAGTGTCGACCTAGGATCTAGGAAATCAGGGTTCGATTCCCGGTCAGGGCACATGCCCGGGTTGCGGGCTGCAGCTGATCAATGGCTCTCTCATCATTGATGTTTCTATCTCTCTCTCTCCCTCTCCTCTCTCTGAAATCAATGAAGATATATTAAAAAAAAAAAAGATAAAAACTCTGATTGGTCCTCATTTTATCTTCAGTGACACTACCATTGTAAGGGATGTTCACAGTGGAAATTATTTGTTCCTTCTGCATAGCCAAAGGTCCATAATCAAAAATCCACAGCAATCAGATCACATCACTGTGTTGCAATGATTCCCATCCCCTGGCAATCCCTCTGAAGTCCACTTTCCTGGACAGCTGGAGATTCTGCTAACATTAATCACCTTAACCACCTGTGGGGTAAATGCTAGAGAGAGCCAGGATGAAATGCCTGCTTTTCAAACTAAACCTGGTTCCCAAGCTATGCGTCTTATGCCCGTTTCCAGGGGCCTGTAATATGGAGAGTTCACATGAATGTCTCTTTTCTACTGAAAAACCAGGGAGGTAGGAAGGGGGTCAGATATTCTGATATTTTTCTAGCACGATGAAAACAAGCTAGCCCCCAGTCACAGTGGACCACACAGAGCCACAGGGAAGGGAAGTTGCTGTACCTGAGCAAAGTCACCATTTCCTGGAGGCCGAAGGGGGAATTTCATCTAAAATTCCCTTGCTGGCCCCACAGCAAAGGCAATAAAAGTCACCAGTGGTGCCTGGCTCCTTTTATTCTATCCCTTTGTTTACTTTTGATTAACATTTTACATTCTTGTATTTATTTTGGATTAATTTTTTTAAAAAAATACAGCCACCAGCTCCCACATTGGAGGCTGAAAGGGAAGTAGCGATGGATATTTTTTTATTGGATACCTCTTTGTTCGGGGTTTGGCAAACCAGCACATTCCTAGTAGGTTGTGAGGTTGGTCTGTAACTTCTGAGATAAAAATGAGTCTCTCTCTCCTGTGACTAAGTGAATTGGAAGCTATGAAGATGTTACTTATGTCTAGACTCTTAGATGTAGAAGAGAGACTCTGGAGTTCACACTGAAGGCTACTGGATGGATTTCTCTTTTCCCCTGATGCCCTGCTCCAGTTGCATTTGCCACACGGTATACTTTTGGCCATGTCACTTCTCTGCTTCACCTTCCCACACCCATTCCACCCAGTGGCTCCCCACTGCTGTTGGAGAAAATCCACATCTGATGTTGCCTTCCAAGGTTCTATGTGACCTGACCCTTGCCTATATCTTTGAACGCACGTTCCTCCAGGTCAATCCCACCTCGAGGGCATGGACTTACAGTTTCTTCTCCTTAGAATATTTTCCCCCACCTTGCTAAATTGTTTTTATTGATTTTTTTGAGAGAGGGTAATGGAGAGGGAGAGATAGAAACATAAGAGAGAAACACTGATCAGCTGCCTCCTGCAGACCTCCTACTGGGGATCGAGCCCACAACACAGGCATTTGCCCTGACTGGGAATCAAACCAGCGACATCTTGGTGCATGGGACGAGCCACACCGGCCGGGCATTTCCCCATCTTTTAAAACCACATCTCTAAAGTCACTCTTCAGAAACACTGTCATCTTCATCCCTTTTATCTACACCATCCATATCATCACATCACCTGCTCTGTTTCCTTCCCAGCATCAATTCCTGTCTGTCTTATTCATTCATTCATTTGCTTCTTTATTGTCTCTCTCAACAAGCCGAACATAAACTCCAAGGTGGCTGGAACATTTGATATAAATGGCTATATATCCTAAGCACTTCAAACACTTTCAGGCACAAAGTCATCACTCAATAAAGATTTGTTGAATGAAATAGCAGATAAATTGCTGTCATATTATTAATACACAGTAGCCAGAATGAGTGGTTTCAAATAGCTTCTTTTTACCTCTACTTCTACTAAATTCTGTCTCTGGGCATGTCTTATTGCCCCCATCCCCTGCTATGCCCACACAGAGGCAGCCTTTGTCCAGTTCACCTTTGAAAACTCCTTTTCTCGTCACCCCCATCGAGCCCCTTGGCAGTCCCAGGGAAGAGCGAGCGCTTCCTTCACTCTTCTTCAAGCTAGAGCACTGGTCCGCTGGGCAGTCATGTCTCCTAGAGGCAGAAAAAGTTCTACTTCTCTGAGTATCTGGAGTGTTCAGCACAAGACTTAACCACCTGAGAGACTCAATGCCTACTTGTTAACCCCATGAATGTGTAATCAGAATGTTTTCAAACATGTCAACTTTATTACCTTTCCATGTTGTACATTAAACGCCCATGACGTTCCACAGGAAAGGCATAAGTCATCAGCCTGATTCTTTTTTTATCTCCCTGTTTGGCCTGGTAATTAACACCCTTAGACGTGCTCATGTTTTGCCAGGCTGCAGCTGAGGACTTTGCATGGTTAACCTCCCTCTGAACTGCTCCGGGAGGTAGGAGGCGTTGGGGCCATTACTGTACACTTGGATAACATGGACGGATGACATGGATGAGCATCACAAACAGACCTTTGAACGACAGCAACAAGCCAGACACCAAAGAATACATTTGTATGACTCCATTTATATAGAGTTTAAAACTGGCAAAATGAATCTATGGAGTTAGAAGTCTGGAGAGCAGTTACCACCATGGAAGAGGTAGAGACGGGAAGGGGACACAAGGGGGTTTCTTGGGTGCTGGTGAGGAACCCGGGGACTGGGCATACAACTATGTTCATTTTGTGAAAATTAATCAAGATTTCATACTTTTTTGTGTCCATTTTGTACTTTAATAAAAAGTAGAGATAGAGAGTATAAGAAGAAAGGAGAAAGGAACAACAAGGGAAGGAGAGAAAGAGGAGAGGGAGAAATGTTATGAAAAAGTAGAGTTAATAAAAAACTCTATTTTTGTGAAATCCGAAGTCCCACAATTTACTTCAACTCTTTATTCAGAACCACAAAAACTGCACCTGAGTTGGCACAAAATTCTATTCAGTTGGTTTGGGAGTTTTACCAAGTGTTGTTTTATATCCCAAATTACATCTGAGTGAATTCCCCATGTTTTTAATGCTCAAGGTGGTACCTCTGAGAAAAGCATCTGCCAGGTACCAGCGAGCAAATGAGCAATTCTAACTCATGCGGCTTAAAACATAATTTCACTTAGCTTTCCAGGGGATTTCCTGATTGCCAGCTATACCCGAGGAAGTGGGTGTGAGGAGGCACAGGCGCTTCTCCCTTTGCAGATGGTGGAAATGATAGGCGCGCACACCTCCTGCTAATTTGCAGTGACTGAACTCTACTCACAAGTTCAGAATGACAGTACTCACGTTGCAGTGGCCACATTCATACCATTTCTTTAGCAAGTCACAAGGCTATGCTTCTTCCCCATGTCATAGACGCAGCATTGGAACTGTGTGTTTTGGCCGGGGTAGACACAGGAAGATCAAACGTGAGCTCTGTCAAACAGACGGTGGTCCTCTGCTCAGGAAAATGACTCCCCCCCCCCCCTTTTCCAAAGGCAAGTAAGTGAGAATTTTTGGAGTTATCATAGTGTTGAATTTCAGATCAGGTAAACTGACAAAAGAGCCCTGCTGTGAATCAGAGTGTTTCGTTTTGTATGTTTTGGCAGCTTCTTGAAAGCAAAAAGTAAGACCCAGACTGTCAGCCATCGTGTTTGATGTTCCTTCATGTTGATACTGGATATGAAAGAACATTGTGCATTTGATTTGAAAGCTGTGTGTGTGTGTGTGTGTGTGTGTGTGTGTGTGTGTACGCGTGAGGTCAGTATATTAGAAATAACTTGAGGACAAAGAACCACTAAAAGAATCACAGGTCATAAGTCAGCAAGTAAAAATATTTGAATGACATCCCCTAGCTGCTAACCTTTTCTAGAAAGGTACACACCTTTACTTTTATAGACAGTTAAAAGCAATTGTGCCTGTCCTATATGCTTATAATATTTATAATTGCCTTTGTTGTGCATATGAGACTATGTGTTCATATATAAATTCAATCATCAGAGCCTCATCTATGTGATGGAAACATATTATGCAATGTTTTATTAGCAAAATGCTCAACAATTGACCTGTCTCTTTTTTCTCACTGCTTAAACAAAAATTTTCTTCTAAGGTATTTAGAATTATTTGGTTTCCTTCCAGATACAAAATATATCTCTTCTGTTTTGTGCTTCAATAACACTCCATGTCAAAATGTCCCTTGGAATTATTTGCCCTTAGTTATTATCAGTTAGATATAAATGTGCACAAATTTTAAAATTTTCCTGTAGATTGGTTTAATAGCAAGGAGGTAATACTGAGAGGCTTGTGGGAGGAGTCAATTGCAAGGAGGAATGAAGAAGGAGATTTTTCAGAACAGTAAAAAAAATATTAGCAGTGTTCTTAATCATTTGAAAAGAGTCAGAGACTCCTTCTAGAATCTGAGAAAGACCATGGATTCCTTCTTCAGAAAAAAATGCATATACATGCATGTAGATGTAAATGTTGATGACCATCTTAGTTTGTATTCCCCTAGAACCAGAGGCAAGGCAAGGCTTTGAGGGCAAGTAGTATATATGGACAGAACAAGAAAGTGTATTGAAGTTGACATGGGGTGGGGGGAGCAGGCAGGCAGTAAAAGGTGGAAAGTTCTTTCCACAAAGGTGATTTAAGCCACTGGATAAGTTCTGGAAAATGGTACAAAACACACACCTTGGTATTATCCCAGCCAAAGACCTCACACTTATCAGCCATTGTTTATGGCTGCCCCTGGCAGAACATGAGTTCACAGAGGCATCTGTTGGCAGTGTGCAGGACAAAGCGGGTTCTGGCAGCCCAAGGGCAGTCCCATGACAGAGATGCAGGTGTTGGCCATTGGTAGTCAAGCTGGTGTGCATGGCAGTGGCAAAACAGTCAAGAAAGTACGAGTAGAGAGACTTTGCTATGGATATAGCTCAGGTGCCCTATTCATTTGATCCACCAAAGGTCACCTTGGACCAGTTTTTTAAAGAATTTTCATTGTGGGGAAAGGGGCACCTAAAGGTAACATGGGCAGTTTGGAGATGGCTTCACCCATTAACACCTTTGAGAACGGCCAAGTTATATGCTCAACAGTATTTTCAACTTGTAAAATTATTCTAGAAGGAAGGGATTCAATGAGTCAGTGAACACCTTCAGAAAGATTATAAAGAGTCCTGGGGACTCTTTAAACTCCTCTGACTCACTGTTTCTCATAGAGGCAATCATGTGACCTCTCTTTATGAGAGAGTCTAGATCTAGGGACTGGTATAATAAAGGTCTTTATCATTCTGGGGATGAAGGGTGCCCAAGCGCATGATGCCATGAGACTAGTAGCTTCAACGCCCCTGTATGACACTCTTCCTATTATTAATCTCCTCTACCCCAAGCAATGAGTTGAGTCAACAAGCAGTCCTATCTCAGACTTTAGGAAACTGAGTCTGGAGCATCAATTGATGTACCAGAATCACCCAGTGAGTCACAGTCACAGTAGGAATCAGGTGCTAGAACATCTCAATTCCAGGGCATTCTTCAGCTCCACAGGCCTCACCTGCTCCTCTTGGAAATGGGTGTTAATAATAGGCCTAGTCCTCTCAAGAGCCAGAATGACTTATTCACAACCTGGGGACAGAGTCATTAGGGGAGGTGAGTTAACTCTTTCAGGCCATCATCCCATGACAAATGCCAGCCTAAAAGCCCTGGAAAATGGTAATAGTGTTTGCACTATTTCTGTGTTCATTGCACTAGGAACATGAGTTGTCTGATCTACTTTATACTCATGTCATTGGCATGTTGCTTAATGTTTTTGGAATTAACGGACAGAATCAGGAACCCCATGGAGGTTTCTTAAAATGTTTACATGAGTGAAGAAATGACAGATTAACTTTGGAAATATTTGGCAACTTCTTATAATTTTTTATATATTTGTGAACTTACTGTACAACCCAGAAATCTCACTCCTGAGTATTTATCCAGGAGAAATGAACACTTATGTTCACACAAAAAATTATGTGACTATTTACGGAAGCTTTACTCATAATTTCTAAAATCTAGAAACAAGAAACTGGTGAATGGGTAACTGGTATATCAATAATATGCTGTGGTGCATCTAATCAATAGGATACTACTCATAATTAAAAAATAAAAAGAACCACTGATGCAACAGCATGGATGAATCTCTAATTATGTTATGCGAAAGAAACCATATACAAAGGCTACACACTATGTAATTTCATTTAAATGATATTTTATAAAACACAAAACTATAAGGACAGAAAACAGATTAGTGGTTGCCAGGGCCTGGGGGTTAGAAAGAAGTTGACTACAAATGAGCAGCAGGAGGGATTCTGGGGGGTGAAGGAAATGTTCCATATCTTAATTATAGTGACAGTTACATGACTATAGGAATTCGTCAAAATTCACCGAATTATATACTAAAAAGGGTAAATAAATCATACCTCAGTAAACCTGACTCCCTCTCCCCCTCAGTTAAGAAAGAAAATATGGTAGATCAATGCTAGTCACAAAGGTGGTGGTGACATAGGGGAGGGAATTGGAAAGACAGAAGTTTCCTAAAAGCCCCACAGAGCTCTGACTATAATATGTCATAGTATCTCTTTCAGAGCCAAGACTGTAGACAGCAGGAGCCCAGGAGCCCAGAAACCTTAGGCTTGACCCATTCTGTCAATTATTATATTATTATATTACTACATTTTCTCAAAAGCAAAGCCCCTCCCTCCCTCCCTCCCTCCCTCCCTCCCTCCCTCCCTCCCTCCCTCCCTCCCTCCCTCCCCCTCTCCCTCCCCCTCTCCCTCTCTCTCTCCCCCTCTCTCTCTCTCTGTCTCTCTCTCTCTCTCTCACACACACACACACACACACACACACACAGAATAACAAGCTTTGCAAAGTGCAAACATTTCCATTGCTGCCAAAGGTCAGGCTGAGGGTGAAGCTCGAAACCTCGAATTTGTCCAGCTGTCATCCCCCCATCTCAGTCAATGCTGTGAATGTCCAGCTCTATCCCGAACATACCTACAAATACATCTACTTGGAAAATACTGGCACATAAATTTAGAGAGGTTTAAAGTGGGAATGAATACCTCAACCTACGGGTGGAAAAA
Source organism: Miniopterus schreibersii (assembly GCF_964146895.1). NCBI lineage: Eukaryota > Metazoa > Chordata > Mammalia > Chiroptera > Miniopteridae > Miniopterus > Miniopterus schreibersii. The sequence goes on from NC_138110.1 coordinate 66,636,002, forward strand.
ACCTGTGCCCTGCTCCTTGTGGGCAACCCAACCTGTTTGAACTGCTAAAAACACTCAGGGCAAAACAAGGAGAGCTGAAAAAAAATAAGCTTTTAAGAAAACAGTTCTCTCAATATTCCTAAGTTTAATGGCTCAATATTTAGCATGCGTTTCATAACTCCAACTATTTTTTTGGGTGGAGGCAGGTAGGGGAAATGGGAATATAGTAAAGAGTTTTCAAAACACTTGCTATTTGTAAGCCTTCTTTTTTTATGTACCATAACACACGCAGCCTTCTCAGGCATGGGGTCAGGATGTTTCCTTGCAGTGGAATTGAACACTAATGAGGAAAAGTGGGAAACTGGGTTAGGCTACCATGGAAAATATGAAGAGCCCTGAAAATGTCAGGCCAGGGTCTGACAATGGTTCCAGGGTTAGTGGAGAAACTCTTTTTTCCTTTCCCTTCTTTCCTCCAAGTACCTACGAGGATTCCTGAGCTGTGATGCTAATAATGAATTACCAGTAGGTCCTTGTGCCTGAGGAACTTACAGTCTAGTGGGACAGACAGTCTAGCAGGTCAATATCCAGGTAAACCAATGACCAATGGTCACAATAAAGTGAGACAAGGGCTGCTGAGAAGGGGCAGAGAGGTCAGGAAGCCCACTGTATTGGAGACAGACTCTCTCTGTTTGCCTTTGGCTCTATTGCTAGCTGTGTGGCTTTGGGCAAGCTACTTAACCTCTCTGCATCTCACATTTTTCATCTGTCAAGTGGAGATAATAATAGCACCACCCAAAAATGTATTTGAGGATCAAATGAGAAATTTATGCAAAGCACTGTGAACAGTTCCCGGCACATAATGAGTGGTCATGAGTAGAATTAGCTGTGACTGTGATTTCATGGGAAGGAAAGGGGCTCGGCAAAGGCCTCAAAGCAGCAGGGATGTTTAAGCTGAGTCTTCAAGGAAAAGTAAGCACAGGCCACATGGACACAGAATACCTGCTTGTGGGGCTGGGCGGATGTTTCCAGCAAGGGGGAAGGATGTGAAAAGGATTGTATGTGGGAAAGAGCCTAATACATTTAGGTTAAGGCCAGAATAAGACCTTTGGGGGACCTATGGAGTGATGGGACCAAGGTACAAAGCCCCTCCCAAGTATAATGTGACATCAGTGAGTGTTAAACCATAAAGTGTGGGCCACATTCCTGATTGACCTTTCACAACTAGATTGAATGCTTTATTTTGAAATGCTAAATCTCTGATTTCTTCACCAGAGTGTCACATTTGTTGTTGTTGCTGAGAATGCTGAACCTTCCTGTAGGGTCATCCAGGGACCTCATAGTCAGCTAGGGATGGTGTGGCTGGGGTTTGGGAAGACGAAGATTGAAATGTGGGCAGAGGCCAATTGTGAAAGGTTGGTCTTTGGGGTCTTCCGAGGAGTTGGACAGGGGGACCTGGTGAAAACTGTCATGCTGGGCAAGTGACATAGAGAGGTGACTCTGGTGGCCTTGAGGGGGATGAATTTCAGTGGCAGTTGCCATTCAGAATGGGGGGCAGATCAAGCTACCTGAGAAGCTTTTATTAATACAGAAAGACCCTTGGCTCTTGGAGGGACAGGGTTGGGAATGGGTTGGGAGATCCAATGAGAAGTTAAAAATGAGAAGAATCCTGAGATGGAAATTACTAGGAGGCTATTGAAATATTAGCTTATTAACCTTCTTGTTTCCCTCTCCTCACATTTCCATCAGGTCTATTCACCCCATCCCACTAATATATATAGTGGGAGGGGTGAGATATGTGTATCTCTATATATATCAGTTGCTCCTATGGAAAATAATACAAATATTATAAATAATAATACAATAAACTTTTGTGTACTCACAACTGTCAACCTACTTTTGACCCACCTCTGTGTGTGTGTGTATGTATGTGTGTATATATATATCATATATATAAAGTAAGTTGCAAATGCGTGCAAGTGTTCTCAAAGGCTATTTTATACTTACATCAATCCAGTGTAAAACGGGAAGCTAACCTTCTTTTTAATCCCCTTTGAAGTCCGCAATCGAGGCATCATAGAGACAGAGTAGCCAGGTGAGGGTGGGAGCCTTTTGACTTTTTATGTGCACTTAGTGGTATGGCAGTCGGTTGAACCAGCCTCTGGCCTCATGCGTACTTGGTAGGAATGTTGCAATCTCATCTCAGTTGGGAGCCAAATCTCTGCTTGTTTTTGATATCTAGAATTTCTACTTTGGTTTTCACCCCATGTTTGTTTACTAAGTCAGATACAAGCACACACACACTCACTTACAAAACAAGAGTGAAATAATATTCAGGGGAGCGTGGCCACTGAAAGGTTTCAGGACTAGGTAGAAGCTACCAGCAACCTACTGTGTGTGTGCTTTGGTGTGGTGGTTCATGTTTTTATACAGGATGCATCACAATTTAAGTTTTTAAAGAGAACAATTCGAGACTTACATGACTTCCAAAAAAATCTATATTTTTAGGCAAGTTCATCTTTCTAGGCCTCAGTTCCTTCATCTGTAAAATGGGAATAAAAATTGCACCTCTCTCGTAGGGTTATTGTGGGGCTTAACTGAGCTAATGCATGTGCCTGATGCATAGTAAGTGCTAAATAAATGTTAGCTGGTGTTATTCCTTTTTCTGTTTTTAACTAACACTTCCTCACGGGTTCACAGTCCAGTGCAGAAGCAAACAGAAATCTTTACAACGTAATGATAAGTGCTGCAATAGAAGTTAGTGCAAAGAAATGCAGATAAGAGTGAACAGGGAGGTGAGGAAGGCTTCACAGAGGAGGGGTGAACTTTGATCTGTTTCCTGGAGAAGAAATCTGGTTTCAGCTAATGAGGAGAGAAGCCACTGCCGGCAGAAGGAGTAGCCTGTGCAAAAGATGGTCACACAGGAAGGGGCTGGTGGGGGTGAGCCCACAGGGTCCCATGTGTAGTGGTGGAGGGAGGGGAAAGAGTTGTGGGTGAGGGGTGGGTCGGGGCAGGGACGGTTCCATGCAAAGAACAGTAGATTGAGGAGTGCGCATCTCCATGTGTGTGTGGATATCTGAACCTTCTTTCTGGGAATTTACATTCCAAGGTTGAACATCATCACATTATTGATAGAAAAGGCATACGTAGCATCCCTCCACGCCGCATGGCCATTTCTGTAGCACTGATGACCAGCGCTGAACCTCCAGGGGAAAGAGCTTCAAGCGCAGCCAGACTACTACGATAATGATTGCTGCGATGCCATTACGCTCACAGCCAGGGCTGCCTGGGCAGGGGCCTTGAATCCAGCACTCCCCGAGCTCCAAGGATCCGATTATAGTCTAGAATTTGCAATGTTGCTTCTTATGCATGTATCATCCAAACCGGACCTCGTAAGAGGGTTCAAGGTCTCTGGACTCAGAACGAACTGTGCTGTAGCCCTGGCTCTGCTCTGCTGCTTATCTTTCACTCGATCCACAGACCCATTCTCCCTTCCCATCTGCCCTACTCTTGGATCAGGAGGCTGGTCCCTCTGGACTGCACCTCAGGCTCCGTCACCCTCTGGCTTTGGTTGGGTTCAGGCAATGAGAGGGGTTAGCTGGATGTAGGAAGGCAAGAAGAAAGAGAGAAGCTGGCATATTTATTCCCCTCCCTTCTTCCCAGATTCTTTCTGGTTTCGGTGGTGGCTGTGCTCCTCAGTGGCTTCAGCTTTTGCCAGGTGGCTCTTCTTTGCTCCTGCCCTCACCGGGCTCCAATGACATCCATTTCCTCCCCCGGCCCCCTTCAGCTCCCTGCTGTTGCCAGTCCCAGTGGCTGGTCATCCCCTGTTGGTTCCTTTAGTTCTGCCCACACCTCCATAAAGAGCCCCTTTATTAAATTACACTCAGCTACATCCTTTCAAACATGTCATCTCTTTTCTGCTGAGACCCTGACCAAATCAACTATGTACTAGTTGTACATGACTTTGTTTAAAGACCTTAACCTCTTGGAGTCTCAGATTCCCCATATGCAAAATCATGATTATAATGTTCTCTGCCTCATAAGGTTGTTTGGAGGAAACGATGAGATCATATGTTTTGATATAATATTTTTAAAGTCTCTAGTATGGTGCCTGGAACACAGAAGGCCCTCAATAAATATTAACTACCTTCACCACTGCAACTATGACTAAAATTGTCATTATTAATATTCAGTAGAATTAAGGGATGTCAGGTTTGGAAAGTGCCTGGGGCATTGCCAAAAACAACCCCATTATTTTATATTTGAGGAAACTGAGGCCCAGAATGCTTGCCCAAATTCACACAGCTAGTTAGTGGCAGAGCTCCGGGTAGTATCAGTTGACATTGAAAGGAGGCCAGCTGTGTTGACATCAATTCTATTTAACTTCTTTAATAAAGGTGTTGATTCCTTCAGTGACGTCACCCACTTGTTTTAGAAATGAGTTACATAAGCCCGGCTCCCTCCACTAACACTCTATTTGCTCCCTCTGAGAAGAGCATCATACTGTCCCAAAATAAGCAAGAATTCAAGAGCAAACCCCTGTCTCACTGCTCCTGCTCCCCGCTGCTGACTCATTTACTCCTGGGCCTCTGAGCTCTCGCCCATCAATCACCCATCCTCAGAAGAACACGCCGGTGGGTGTCATCGCAGGCTCAGGCGCTGTGATGCCCAGAGCTCAGCAGTGACGCCACCCCCAGAGGCCCCACTGCACTGCAGAGGGAGGGCACCTCCAGGTCCCCCCTGCAGTCTGGTACCCAGCTAATGATTGCTTTCGGCTGCTGCCCTTTCGCTTTTTAGAAGCCCTGTCAGGACATCGTGGTCGACACAGAACCGAGCAGAGATGCTTCTTAACAACACGTGTTTGAAACAACTAGATAAAAAGTGAACACGTGCTCTATTGTCCTATTGCTGGCATTCAGATCTCTCTAAGCTTTAAACAGATACACAAATAAGTGTACAGTTCAGCTTGGTGATACTCACTCCTGGGGCACATGGGGCTTCCCCCCCCCCCAGGTTCAAATATAAACGCTTAATTATCTTTTCCCCCCTCAAACAGGAATAAACTTTAAATTGCCTTCTTCCCTTTACTCTCAAACGTGCTCTGTGCCCAGTCGGCGTGTCTGCCAGTGCCCAGCTGACATTCCCAGATCTTATTGCACAGAAAGCCTGTGTTTGTGAGATGCCCAAATAAGTGGTTGGTTCAGGGAAGAAATATTAGTCAAACCATTTGTTTCACTGAATTAATGAATCCGTTCAGGTAAAGCAGAGGAGCCAGTGGGCCAGAGCAGACAGCGCGTGTGCCCTGGGATGATCTCCCCTCCTTCATTCAGGGGGGCTGGGCTCCCCGGGCGACCCTGGAGCAGCTGCTGCGGGCTGAAGGCAGCGCTTTCCCCAGCGGCTTGGGTGAGTGTTCAGTGGACGCCTGAGCCCCTTCACAGCTGCCTTCAGCCAGCCACAGCAGTTTTTACCTTATCGTGCTTCAAAGACTGAGCTTTTTCTTCTTTCTTTCCTTACTTGTAATATGTGATCTCTTAAAACAATAAAAAAACCCCAGAATGTTGAGGGACATTTGGTGTAACATCTAAAGGGCAAGGATGAAGAGAAAGCTAAAAAGTAATAAAATACTGAGAAAATCAGTGTGAAAGTTTCTAAAGTGGAGGAAGGAAACAATCTCTAAAGCACCTACTGTGCACCATGCATTTTCACACGCATTCATTGAATTTTTATAGTAGTAGCCCTGTGAGCTCTGTGCTACTAGAGCACCTGTGTGCAGTGGTGCAGGTTGTTTTATGATATTAATGAGTCACAATGTGGTATGCACTGATCATCCTAAAAATACGTCCAGAAATCTCATGCAGATCTAGTGCGCAGTGGTGGTGGTGAAGGTGATGTTAGTGGGGGTGGTGGTGAAGGTGGTGGTGGTGGTGGTGGTGATGGTGGTGGTGGTGAAGGTGATGGTGGTGGTGGTGAAGGTGATGGTGGTGGTGAAGGTGATGGTGGTGGTGGTGAAGGTGATAGTGATGGTGGTGGTGGTGGTGGTGATGGTGGTGGTAGTGGTGAAGGTGGTGGTGGTGATGGTGGTGGTGATGATGGTGATGGTAGTGGTGAAGGTGGTGGTGGTGGTGGTGGTGGTGATGATGGTGATGGTAGTGGTGAAGGTGGTGGTGGTGGTGGTGATGGTGGTGGTGGTGATGGTAGTGGTGAAGGTGGTGGTGGTGGTGGTGGAGGTGATGTGTGTATCCTTCCACCATTTGCTCACCAGCACTGCATGAATTGCCAGCCCTGTCAATCCCTTGGAAGCCCCATGTCCCACCTTAAACACGAAGGCCAGGTAGCAGTTCCTGCTGCTGCTGAGTAATCAGGAATTCTCCGTGTCTCACCACTTCTGTTCCTTGGCTGCCAAATGGTGACTTAGAAGCCTTCACTCTGTGGTGCTGTTTTGCTGTTTTTTGGTGATATGCCCCAGGCATTTTATATTCAGAGAGAAAAGAAGACAGGAGAGACATCAATTCCAATTTCAGCAAGGCATGGCGTGACTAATAGCATTTGGGGAAAGCCAAACATCAGAAGTATTTGAGTGGCAGTGTCTTATGATTGAGTCCAGTGTTCCATTTTACAGACGAAAAAACAGAGGCCAGGCAACTGAAGTGGCTTGTTCAAAGCCATGTGGACTCTGTTCTGTCTCCTGGGATCTCTCTTCGGTCCTGGGAGGCTTATGCCCTCTCTTGGGCCTAGCCAGCAGGAACTCCCTTGGGAAAGTCACACAACATCTTGGTTATTCTCTGTATGTCCCCTCAGATGCCACCTCTGCCATTCTTTGCCCTGCTCTGTGTCCAGGAAGCTAGCACTCCTTCCCTTGCCCCCTATCTTTCAACTGATGCCAGGGTGAGGTTGGGTATTTGATCTTCACACTCCCTCAGGTCAGGTTATGGGTTTTTCGGGGGCTCTCCTCCTCGGGATGGCCATGGCTCCAGTCATGTGGCCTCCCGCTATGGCTGTGGTCCTTACTGGGCTCCAGTCACACTGCACCTCCCTTCCACTCCAAGTCTAGGGTAGCAAAGGCTGCCACTGCTGCTAGTCCCGGGATGGCTCTTCTGCCTATTTCTCTTCATCCTGTCCACTCTTCTGGATGCAGTCCCTTTATCAAAGTCTTCTCAGTTACACCATCTGAGTGGGCCGGAGGCTTCCTGCCAGGCCAGAAGGATATACTTTTGGCAGAGATTTTTCCTTTGAGAAATGGGGATAAAAACTGTCTACTTGGGGTTTTGACAAGGGTCAGATAAGTTCATGCATGCAAACATGAGAGGTCTGGCCCAGGTCAAGGTTGTTTTAACCAGCCATCATGCCAGGGTTTGGCCCAAGCACAGCTTATGCCTTACCTACTTTTCATATTGGCTTATGACAGCAGCACCCCAACAACCCTTTTCCACCTCCCAGGCCAGCCAAATGGACACCTCTTGGCGAGTCTTCGAGTTTTCATTCTGAAGGCAGAGAATCACATACAAATTCCTTGGTCTGGATGTACAAGAGTGAGACATGCCACATTCCAGTTTTATACCCCAGGCAGCTGCTAGCAGTGATCTGCAAAGGATGCCCTGCCTCTGCTGTCTCCACTTTTTACTTGAAAGCCAAACCAGAGTGACTCACTGGCAGCAAAGAAGGGAAACAAGTTCTCAAGAAGAGGGGTGTCACCAACTACGCTGCTCTTAGAGTTCTGAGGCCAGGAGCCAGGACGAGCCTTGGGGAGAAGATAAATGGGGAAGTCCACTCCAAGGGCCCTGTTCCACAGTCCTCACCCCACTCTGCCAGGCTTCACCCCGCAACACCTGCTTCTCCCACTGCCCCATCTCCAGAGTACTCACCCTTCTTAGTCCTCCAGGGACTTAACCAAAGACCTTCCCATTCCCTTTAATGTCAGTTGATTAAACTCAGTAAAATTCTACTAACATTTATGGATATTAACCACTATCTCAGGTGTGGGGAAGACAAAAAAATATCGACAGGTTGTTGTTATTTCATCTGTGCCGAAAATACTACTGTGATTAGCTGTGAAATTACCTGATTAAGAAAAACATTCTAATCGGTCAGCTAATCAGAGAGGGCCCTTCTGGCTGTGCTTTGTTAGTGTGGATTTTGGAGCAGTCTGACCCATGTTCAAAACTCGGCTCTACCACGTACTTGCTCTATGACTTGGAGGAGGTAACTTAACCTTTCTGTACTGTGTGTGCTAGAGCCAACTTGAGAAAACCAGTTGTGTGTAACTCTCCCCAACTCGGTAGTCACCAATATCAGGTTGGTAGTTTAAAGTCTTTCATGACATAGTGAAGATTTAGTCCATAGAAACTGGCAAATGTTACATGCTGGGGCTTTTTTGCCTGGAGAGTCAATTGTTGCCATGCACCAGTACACTACTACCTCTCTCCCTATATTTCTTTGATTCCAGGCTAGAGCTAAACAGTGCCTACTTCACTGGGTTGCTGTGATGGTTAAATGACATAGACGACATGTGTCTCATGGTGTTTGCTAAGTATGTCTGACCTGCTCTTGGGATTGTTGTAACAGCCAATGGGGTTTCTCCTCGTGATTCCTTTGGGTAATGACTCAGCAAACAGGCATTCTGGAAGTTGCAGGCTTCCCTGGCCAAGAGCGATGAAGTTCCTTCCATGTCCCTATCTAGAATCCTCTAAGACACCGTTTTCTAAAACAAAACAAAGCAAAAAAAGTCATTCTTTGCTGGGGGATGACTCAGCTTCCTTTTAGGTAGTCACAACTCTGCTTCCCAGGAATCCACAGTGATTAGTGAAAGAAGGAATGACCCTCCTGACCCCTGGCGATCATCAGACTGCTGGGGAAGGAAGGAGCTTGTTGATTAAGTGCTGACCTGCAAAACCAGCAGCACAGGTGCCCAACAATCTCACTCTTGAGAAGCTGGAGTTGAGTTTCTGGGGTTCCTGGGGTTGAGAGGGTTCAGGACATACTGCAGGGTAATAGGAAGGACATGGGGTGAGAAAAAGGTTCCTGCCAAGTTACTGAGAGACACATGATAGCTCAACTGGGAACGGAGAGTCAGGTTTAATATTGTTTCTGCTCCACACTTAATAATTGAGGTCAATGGTTTATCAAGTCGTCACTGAGGGCCACAGGGAGGCCAGGCGGCTAAGTGCAGAAAGGCAGCAGCGAAGGCTGAGGCTGTGGGAAATATAATCAGAGATTAGAGCGCTGCACTACCATTACCTGCTAATGCGATCGGGAGGCATTCCAAAGGCCCTTGGCCCTTGACTTTCCACTGTGCCAGAAGTCTCACTATTACATTCACTCTTGAAGAAGCTTTGGAAGCATGTGCTTTCCCACCACGTTAAGGCAAAGTTGCTTAAAAGACAACAGATGCTCCTATCTGACTAGTTGCCATCTGTGGCCCCATATCTGGAAGCAGGATCTAGAAACTGCACACTGGATGCTCGTACTCTTTAGATGAGATGTGCGTATGATGAAAAGTGGAAAAAGACTTGCCAGGCTGGTGTTGCTCAGTGGTTGAGTGTCGACATATGAACCAGGAGGTCATGGTTCGATTCCCAGTCAGGGCACATGCCCAGGTTGTGGGCTCGATCCCCAGTAGGGGGTGTGTAGGAGGCAGCCAATCAATGACTCTCTCATCATTGATGTTTCTATCTGTCTCTCCCTCTCCTTTCCTCTCTCTAAAATCAATAAAAACATTTTTTTAAAAAGACTAAAAAAGTAGAAAAAGATTTGATTTAAGTAAGGCATGCTTTTGGTGCAATAGGTGGCCAAAGTAGGGACCCTGGGAAGTCAGAGGGTGTGTCTTCTGGGGGGGTTAAGGGCCTGGGTGCAGGGAGGTCAAAATGAGGCAGGAGCCTGGCCAATATGCAAAATGTGAGCTTAAGGCCACCGTGGGGCCCACAGGAAGCACGAGGGACACAGCTGCTTGGTGGACCTTCCCTCCACCCCTGCTAACTGATGAGTTAGAAGGCTCAACAGGAAAGAAACTTCTGATAGCAAGCGGATCAAAAACGGGAAGGGCACTCGGAGGGCAGTGACCATGATGCAGCTCTGCCGCCTTGTCGGCAGCAGGGACAGTGTATTTTTGGCCTGTGGGTCTCGTGAGCAGAGAGAAATCAGGAAAAGGAAGCAGAGCATTTTAATCATACGTAGATCACGGGCTAATAGCACCCTATTTAGTGCTCCTAACTGGGAAGATGTCAGGCTTTTTGACAGCCTTGAAACTGCAGACATCAGTAGATAGATGGCCTGAGCTCAGAGAGAGGTGCATCCACCATCCACTCTCCCTGCAGCATGCTCCCAACTCTTGAATCCACCCAAGAAGTATCATAATCAGAAGTGCTCATAGTAGTGCTCTAGTCCTCTCAGTCTCTCTCTCTTCTCTCTCTCTCAGAATCCCCGCTCCCTCCCTGAAGGGCATATGCCATTGGACCAGAGGTTTCGAATCTCCCAGAAATCCCTTTAGCATGCGGGAGAGAAGCAATCTTTCCTCCACCAAGTAAATATCTAATGAACACACTAAATGTCAGGCATGTGCCTCACGCTAGGGAAGCACTGGTGAGGGGCGGGCCCAGAGGGGTCCTTCCATCCATGTTACCTGGTGTCTGGTTTTTCAGTAGACTTTAGAGCTGGTCCTCATGACTCCCTGAACTTCTGTTTTTCTCCCTTGTGCTCTGAAAAGCAAAGTAAATTCAAATCCAAGGTGTGGGGTATAGAAGTTTCTTTTCTAAGGATTCATACTGTATTTTTTGCCCCTAAATGTGGCCTGCCACCCACTCCACTTTGAGTCAACACCAAGGAAATATTTTCTCATCTGTGAAATGATGAAAGTTTGTGGATTGTGCCTGTGAAATCATATGAGGAATCAACGAAACAATGCATAGAAAGTACTTATGTAGTGCCTGACACTTAGTAAGTACTCAACAAATGTTAGCTATTATTGTTATTGTTGTTGTCAATGTTATTTAAAACTGACCAAAAAATGTACTGAGTATTAGCCGGGGATAGCATGTTATCGTAGTTGGGGACCAGTTGATACGTGTGTCGCTGAAGGTCCGAAGAAAGGTCTGTTCACACTCAGACTGGATTGCTGCCAAACTTCAGTGAATATTCAGTTTTCCGTTTTTTCACAAATCTCCCTCACATGCCTATGTTGGAAGGTGAAGATGGTATCGATTTTGCTTTGAGAGAAAGGGAAGAGTGAGAATGTACAGAGGAACAAATAGATTCATTTTGGGGGGCAATATTTTCTCTTGGTCTTATAACGTGTGGCAAGATTTTTATTTTGTTTTAGAATTTTCAGTTGTTTTCTTTTTAAAGTGCACCTTCAGAGGAAACAAATCTTTCTGTTGACATTGAACATGAGTTATAAAAGAAGTGTTGCTGCTTTCCTTTTGAGAGATTTTTTTAGTTGTGTGTTGTTGTTTTTTCCCGTTAGGTTTTAGCAAAAGGAAAATATGGACATTCAGCATCCACAGGGATATGATAAAATGGAAACATACATCCCTGTTTATCCATGACTGCCGAGTATGAGGAGACTCACAAATCACCCATAGACTTTCTAGAAAGGCGGATTCCCCAACAGTCTCCTGCTCCCTTTATTTTTCTAAAACCAAATGGGTATTATTGTTTCAAAAAAATCGAGGTTGATAAGAAGCAGCTGATGGAGGGCCCACGTTGCATTTGGGTCAGTTATTTTTATTGCAGAAACACTAGCTGGTGGATGAGCGACGCGTCCGTGTGCCCGGAAGCCTGCCTGCACCTGCACACGCTCCTTGGCCTGCATCGCCAGAGAGGCCAGCGTGCTGGCAATGGATTGGAAACCCCTCCTCGCCCTCCTTCAACCGTGGCCACATCTGTGCAATTGCAAGTTAGCAATTAGGCATAGTCAGTAACATAGGAGTTAAAGATATTTATCCAACTTTTGGGAAATTAGGTCTTGCCCAACTTTGCTGAGAACGCTACATACAAAGCAACTTTTAGAATCATGCGGTCTTTCCTTCGAGATCTTCGACTATATTTTGACAGTCAAAAATTCTGTTTTGTATCCTCAGCGCCTACAGCATCACTTACTGTTGAGTAAGGACGTGACAGACGCTGCAGGATGAAGGGAACCCTGTCAGCAGCACAGGGGCCCAGTTACGTTTGTGGGGAACCTGATTGGGATGCTCACCTGTCAGGGCCGAGATGCCCGCCTCCAGTTAAAGTAGTTGTCCCCTGAGGAAGTGGAACAATTTGGCCTCCCTGGCCCTCCATTTCCTCTTCTGCAAACAAAGGGAGTGGACTTTATCTGGTCATTTCCAGTTCAGCGAAGGAGAGAGGTCAAAGCCACATTTTGTTGCCAAGGGATTTCTTTTCTTCTGTGTGAGATACCTGGTTTTTAGGGTCCTTTCCTTTTTTAAAATTTTTCCCGTTATTTCTTCTTTTTCATCATTTTCTACTAACAGTCACCCACCAGAAAATATATGAAGGCAAGGTAAAAATACATTTCCTGCCCTAATTCTGTTCTTTAGTGTGTCCCCCAAAAGACCTCGTTGTAGAAAGGCTGTCAGATGCTGTGTTCCCTGTGGACACAGCATCTATTTATATTGCCCTCTCTGGCTTATATTTTCATGCTTATTTCAACTTTGGCTATAATTTCTCTTACTATCCCAGATGAGGTGATGAATAATACGAATACATGTTCTTTTATGCAGGGCATTACCGAAGGCACCCTTGTTTTTCCCTGAGATGTCTTGCTCCAGCCACCCTGCAGCATGGCTATTTTAACTGCTTCATGTGACTATTAATCATGTGCTAAAAGAAATAGATAAACTTTGAGACAGAATCCAGCTCAGCAAATGTTTACTATCATCCCCCGTGTGCCTGGCTCTGCGGCTAGGTGTGTGGAGGGTGCAAAGATGGGTATGTCAGAGGACCTAATGGAAGAGGCAAGAGAAGCTGAGTGAGAATATACTTTTGCACAAGTTTATGTAAGGAAGGCCCAAAGTGCCTGGAGGGTTTAAGCAAGGAAGAGATTAGGTATATGTGTGGAGGTGCTGTGTTTGTCTAAGTCTCTGGGGTTTGACAAGACAAAGTCTTTCCATATTCTTGAGTGCTGGTTATGGAATTCAAACCTCCCTCTCTTGGCAATGGGGTGTCCTGGGAGGCTTTTATGCCAGGAAACCATGACCCCCTGGTGCTTTGGGGAAGATGAATCTGGCAGGAGTGTTCAGGGTAGTTGGTGGATGGGGAACAGGGGGATGGGGACCTGGAAGGAGCCTTCTCTGAGTCCTGCTCCTGGTTGTAATGCTTCTTTGCCAATCCCCACTCCATGTGGTTGCAGCAGCTCACGGCTATAAAAATGTGTTGACCCAAGAGGTTTAATATTAACCAACGTTATAGTCAAAGTCAATTTGGAGGATTCAAGAAAAAATCTGATGCTAATAGAGAAATAGAAGTCAATATTTGTAATGTGAGTCACAGGCTCAAAATAGAAAAGTAAAACACATCACTGCTGCAGCTCCCAGAGGGCTGTGGGTTACACAGGACAGCAGATCTGTGAACCGCACTTGACCACCCTCTATGGCTATTTTAACATTTCCTCTGGCCCCTTCCTCTAATTCCTAAATTCCAGAGCATGATATTCTAGTGGAATTTACCAGATAGCCAGCCCCGGTGAAGTCATGGCTTGTTTTGAGAGGGTCAATGGAAAAAGATTTTTTTTCTCCAAGCTGTGTGTAACCTTTCTCTCTAGTGATGTGACATGGAACTAACTTATCATGATTTTATTTTGTAGTCCACACTTCATTCCATAGTGGTTATCATTGTTTAAGTCCTAATCTCCGCCTGTTGCCTATTTTGGAGCAGGCAAAGAGGAGGTACAGGAAACAAATATATTCTGATATTTTTGATATATATTTTATATGTATTTTTATAGAATAATACATATTTTTGTTTTATCCAAGGTTTGCTATATTAATACCAAAAGTGGGGGGTTGTTGTCCACTGAGGGGGTCAAACAGATTGAGGAGCTTCTGGAATTTTCTTTGATAAGATAGTCTTTGTGACCATTGATCTGGTTTATTCTGGCTCTGATGTTAATTCCAGACTGAGGCTTGAATGTGCTTTACTGAGAAACTTTGGAAAATTAGAGGATTAGTGAGGAAAAAGAGAGCATAATTCACATTTATGCATGTGAGATGTAGCAAGCACACCCTATGAATAGACGTTACTCTCTTAACATAGTGCCTTAGCCAGTTTATGGTGTGTGAAGTGTAACAAGAAAGGCTAAAATTAGCCGCACTTCATCCAATGTATTGGAACATCTTGGAGCCAGATAGCATCTTATTATTAGTACCCACAGAAAGAACAACTCATTCAAAACTGAGCCTTCAAGGGCTACAGTGGGTTTGATTATAGTCTGACATTTCAGCCCAGGCTGTCCTCAAAAGGAATCCTTTGGAAGTCCTGAGAAATAAATGTGTCATACTCAGTACTCCTCTGCTTCCTTTTTATTGGGTTTGCAGGAAGTTATAAAGTTCAGCTTGGACAATATCTGCTTCAGTGATGTGCTTACGTTACCTGGTTATGAGATTAAAGATGATCAGACACGGAAGAAACAGCCAATGGTGATGATGGATGGGGCCCGGGCAGGGTTGGCTGGCAAGTGATGGTCAAAGCTGGGAAAGGAGCTTCGATGCATCTCCTCCTTCCTACCCAGACCTGGTCAAGATCGGGTGGTTTATCATAAGTCACCCATCCCTGACCCAGCATCTGCTTCCTCATCAGCACCACATCTCCCTCCCAGCATGTTTGGAGAACTAATTAATGCTTATGAGGTGTTTTGAGATCACTGATAAAAGGCACTCTACCAGCCCAGGGTGTTATTACATTATTTTATTTTCCTCTTCATAGTCAGGATTGAGCCAGCGATAATCTAGAAATGAAACAAATTTGTTAAATGTGTAGTGTGAAGGCCATCCTAACAATTGGATTTCTGTTGGACCAGACATTGCACTTGAACTATATATACAGGGAGAGGTGCTGAACTACGCTTGGGAAATCTCAATTGCTTTCAGATTTGACTGTTGGGTTATATTTCATGATTCTACTTAGAATAGTAAATCATTAAGAGCATAGTGTCTACGCACATTGCCCATAAAAATGGACTTAGTACCTGGCTTCAGAAATGCCCAAACTACACATGACCTTGTGCAGACTTGTTTCTGTTCCCCTAGAAGATTGTGTATCTCTTTGGACAATAGAAAGGATGTATATTAACTGGTAATTTCAGTTTATTACGCTCATGTGAAAATTGGATAGTCACTAAAACCTTCCAGGGTAGGATGCTCCTCTTACAAAACTCAGAACTATGATGCATGTGAGGTCAAGATTAAGAGGCCCCCCTCCTCCCCCCCCCAACACGGAAGGGGCACTGGTCTGAAAGCTTGCATGATTATTACAGGATACTTCCATCAGATGTTTCGAAAGAAAGGTGGAGATGACCAAAGGGCAGGAGGTCACCTACGTAATGAGATCCACGTGAGACATTAATTAAAATGGAATGTTGAAGGAGGATGCATATGTCCTGACCACATAATTCCCAATAAAATTACTCTAAGTTGATCTTCATCTTCCTAGAGATTTTCCAAAAGGCCACATCCTGTCTCCTCTGGAATTCTTCATAAGTTCATGGATGCTCAAACTCAGGGGGTCAGCAAATGTTGTGAAATGAGTGCAAAATGTTATCTACTTGCACGCTGTTTCCTGGAGAGACAGTTTACCCTTCTTTTACTATATTCCTGACATGGTCTGCGGCCCTTAGGAGCCACCATGCCACCTGAGCTAGTGTAGAGGAACCGTGTGTATTGGAGGAAAATGCGAGTGAAATTCGTATGTGGTATAGGTTTGTCTCTATGCGCAGATTAGGCATATTATTCTGAGATCATATTTGTGTTTTCCTTGATGCCACATCCTGGTTTTTTATTGGCCTGTAACCCTTATCCAGTCACAACTGCTGAACCAAAGTCTGAAGTTGCATACAAACTACATGACCTTTTATTCACTTGGATGTACAAAAAAGCATCCTATGGGGTGTGTCCATCACAGCTCTTCTCAATAGAGAGCAAAGATCATTTCTTGGAATTTGGTCTAAGGTTGAAGGGGGAGGGGGCAGGAACAAAGGCATAGTGTCAAGGTGGGACTGAACCCCTACATTCTAACCAGTTTTCATCTCCCATTCTGCACCCCCATGCAACATGCCACATAGGCATTTTAACCAAGAGGCAGGCTTTAGGAGAAGGATAGGTAGTGCAGGCTAACTCTGAAGATCCTGGAACAGGGCAGGCACATACAGAGCCAATGAAAAGAACACTTAAGCTCTGAGCTGAAAGAGTATGTTGGGGAAGACCCAATGGCATGTGTTCTTACAAATGTCTACAGGGTGACCCAGACTGAAGATCAGGGCTGGAGAATGGGGATCACCTCCCACCATAGTTCTGTTAGGAAATGGTCTGGATGTCTTTTGAAGTCAGTAGCTTCAAGCTTCCCCTCTACTGCATGAACAGCGAATGTGCCATGAGCAAGTCTACCCAGGGTATGCCCCAGGCCATGTCTTGGGTGGGCTCAGATTAGCTAAGGCATATTAGTTAGGTGCCTAGACTGGTAAAGAGAGAAACTGAGATTGGGCCGGGCAAGAATTTAGGGGCCACCTTACATATTAGCCTTACAGAGAGCAGCAGTTTCCTGTGGTCCAAACCACAGGGTCTGCAGAGATGGCAGCCCACAACTCCTCCTAAGTCTGCACATGCTTGCTACTTTTCTCATCAAAAGAGGGAGTCTGCTTCCTTACCTCTTTAATCTGGGCTCACCTGGGGATTTGCTCTGGTCAGTTGAACGCAGCAGAAGGCATATTCTGAGACTTCCAAACTCAAGCCTTAAGAGACTTTGTAACTTCTGCTTTAACTCTTGCAACTCTAAAAAAGCCCAGACTCTCCTGCTGAAGAGAAAGAGAGAGTAGGTAGAGATAGAGGCCCTGAAGAATGAGAAACTAAATAGAGGTCTCTTGAGGAGAGGCCAGGAGGAGAACCAAGGTGACCCAGCAGACATTTAGCACCGGGCCCTCTTGGCCCTCCAGCCTAGCCAGCCAACAGGTGAGTGCAGCTGCACGAGTGAGTCCAGCCACCCCACGTGCAGCAGAGACAAGCTGCTCCGCTGAGCCCTGCCTGAATTCCTGACCCACAGAATCACAAGCAATAAAATGGTGGCCATTTTATGCCACTGTACACTGAGGTGATACGTAACACACAGCTGTGGGTTACTACAACAGTGTCCGAATAGCCCTGGAAACTCAGACAGGATTTAAGATTTGTAGCCTCTTGCATGAGCTAAGTGAGGTTTGGAAGTGGGAGATTTAGGCAGAAATGTGCCAACAGTGTGGTCTTTCTGGTTTAGAATGAAACCCCAGAGTGCCCAAAGTACAGCTCTTTGTGGAGGAGACTGGCAAATTCCAAGTATAAAGGCAGAAGAAGCCTTCAGTACAAATTGTGTAGTGCTGTGGAGGTCAATGCATTCATCTCCCCTCTTTGCTGCTGAAGACATTTCTAATAGGCCACCTGGATTGGTCAGAACTGGTCAGGGTGGCTGTGTAGACTGGATGCTGGAGTGGCTGGTGGGGTTATATCAATCAGCTGGTGCTGTTCAGACAACCGCTCATGTGCCCAATGTCCAGTTGAAAGCTGAAGAGAAGCCCATCCCTACCAACCAGACAGTAAGGAAGGTCTGGGGCCAGACACATGGCTAAAGACACAAACAGATAAGTAAGATATAGTTCATTTGCAAAAAGTCCACCATCTTGGGTTGTACTTTTATTATTTGTCTTCCTCTCAAAGCTTCTCATGGTATTAGCGCTAATCAGATCTCTAGCCAACCCATGCCAGGGTGGTGGGATGAGAGAGCCATTCCAGGCTCCGCTGACCTCTGGGGCAGGGATTCAAACCTGAGTGCAGACTCTACAGCCCTGCTTGCCAGCATGGCTTTGTATGTAATTCTGATTCCCACACATTTTTTACAAGCAGATTTATCCTCAGTGTCTCAGTGGATATGGAAGTACTTAAATATTCAGCAAGAGACTCTTGAATATCTATTGTATGAGCCCCAAGCTAAGTCAACTGTGGAAAGTATACAGAAGTCTTCTTGACATGCCCACCTGGGCACAGTATGGTAGTTCTTAATTTGCTGGTGGTATGTGTGCTATTTCTAATAGGCGTCGTTGTCTCCATGCTTTGTGTTGAATTTCTCAGAGGTGCAGAGAAGTCGAGGCAAGAGTGAAAATTTATATCATGAATTCAATCGCTAAAAAGTAGGAGCTTGGTAAGAGGATAGGAAGGGGGTGGGAGAAGAGATTACCTACAAGCAAATCTCCCCTACTACTCTTTAACTAAAACCATGAAGAATGAACCCAAGCTTAACACCCTTTCATGTCCTGTACCTTGTGTTTGTGCGCATGACCCTCGGGGGTTATAAAGGTGTTGGCATTGTGTTCACCACTGTTCCCTTAGAGCTCTGAGTGCAATTCCATTAGGTCTCGATTTAACCCATCAAACAGTACCGTAGATTGGGAACAATTTGCCTTCCTGGCCTTACTGGGGCAGACTTTACTCAGATTAAAAGTGGTTAAAGTTCCAAGGGAATCACTAACTCCCTTTTGATGGGAAAAGCCCTCTTAATCTGACATTTCCTCACATTCCACCCATACTTTATGCTGAGGGAACTAGGAGATTTCCGGGTTGATGATATATGACTTAATGATTTGTGGAAGGCAAGAATGTTAACTTAGTTGATTACTCAAAACTGGCTGATAAGGTATCAGACAGGTTAACTTGCTGCTTTTCTAACCTCTCCCAGAGAGTTTGAACCAAAGTCTCCTTCTCCGTAGGTCATCTTTATTGCACCCACATGGAAGGTTAAGCACTTAGGAAGGGAACACGCATTTTGTTCCTTATGTCTTCATTTGCTCCATCATTTCAATCCAGGGCGATAAGCCTTTATTTGTGACAGCTAATCCCTTCCCCCGACAACCAATGATGATATTGCAATTGGAATATTTTCACCTCAGATAGAAAAAGCACCCTGTTGACACTGAGCAATAGGATTTAGCAACAGGGGTAAAGAGTAAGGCATTCTAGATTTCATTCAAACACCAGCTGCTATCAGAGGGCTATCAGGGAGACAAGCATCCAGGGATCCTGTGATCTAAGGGGTGCTTTTGCCTCCTGACCTTTGTCCTATGGCCACCTACTCTGCTGAATCCTAGAACCCCAGATCTGGACGTGTCCCGAAAAGAGCAGCTGGCCATTCCTTTTGCCTGCAGAGGTTTGGAAATACCCTGCTTAGTCTTGTCTGGGAAGCCTGTTTTATATGTTTTCTTGAGAAGGCGATAACTCTTTGAAATGAGCCAATCAAGGAGTTACTCCTTTATATACACTTATTTCAGAAAATGTGAAGGTTAAAGTAAAAAAGTTTAAAAGTGAATTATAAATTGAGATGGTCTCAACTGCATCCTCCACTGCTTGGCATTTACTATTCCAAAGGATGTTTCTAAATAATAAAACAGCCCTTCGGGAGGACATATAAAATTCCACAATATGATTCAATCGCATATTAGAGTATTTTTAAAATATGCCAACAATAAGATATAAGTATATCTAATATTTGTAGTAAGATATACATTTGTAGAAGATATACAGTCAAAGTAACTTAACCTAGAGCCCCAATGAATGTTCAGACAATCCCAAATGATCTACACTCCCATATCTTCTGCTCAGGTTTTATTGCTATTTATTACAATTAAAACACACATGTACCTGCATTCTTTCCCTTATTTTTTAGGAACACAGGCTTTTCCCCCCTTTTTTTCTGCAATTAAAATGAGTGAGATACTGTGACAAGTGAATAGAGGATTCACATGTGGGTTGAGTAGGAAGTAAGATTTATTTAAGTATTATCACCTAAAGCATTATGTCATTAATATTACACACACACACAACAATGCCTTAACATTGAAAACCAGGGAAACACTGGGCAGAGTTTGGAAACAGTGGTGGTCCCAAACAAAAGACATGGTAAGTATTTAGCATCCAGCCAGGTAGACTTCAGTAAGAGTTGTATTGTAATTCTGTGCATTAAGCAAATATTACTCAACTTCACTGACAATGAGAAAAGGAGGAATCACCAGGTAAGCCCTTGATTAAGTCTTTCTAACCCAGTTTCCTCCTAGTTCCAGAGTTTAGAAGCAGTCTGTATAGACAAGGCCATCTCTGAAAATGTGTGGATTAAGTAAGCCAGCCACTCGTCACCAGGTCCAGGAGACTTTCATCCCC
Source organism: Miniopterus schreibersii (assembly GCF_964146895.1). Classification (NCBI taxonomy): domain Eukaryota; kingdom Metazoa; phylum Chordata; class Mammalia; order Chiroptera; family Miniopteridae; genus Miniopterus; species Miniopterus schreibersii. The sequence continues at coordinate 66,656,356 of NC_138110.1, forward strand.
CTTGCCTTGTACATGCACAGAGGACTTTCCAACAGGGCTGCATTTGCAGCGCTTCTAACTCACATGTTGGAATTGCTCTTGGTCCGAGCTGCAGAACAAATCCTCCAGTTCCATTTGGCTATTGACAAAGGAAGAAAAGAAATGGCCAGTGAAAGTGCAACATTCCCAACGATCCCAAACCTCATGATAGCGAGGGTGGCCCACAGAAGGCTTTGCTTCTGTAGAGTCCTGATTTCCTAAGGCAAATAGTGCAAAGTAGCACTTCACTGCTTAATGATTATGAAGAAATGAATTCTCTCAGCCCTGGGGCTTCTTGGAAACAATCCCTCTGCGGTGTAGATTAGATAGACAGCTATAGAACAGAACATCATTGACATCATAATTTTTACAGTGCCCTGAGATGGGCGGAGGGTGGAGGTGCTCGAGCTGCAGAGGCAGGTCAGGCCAAGGAAAAGCTACGCATCGGAATAGGGAAGGAGAGGTCAGGGAGTGGGGAGTAGGAAAGAGCAGCCAGGAGACAGCAGGGCAGTTTGTGTGGTCCTCGGGGCATGGATCTCTCGGCCAGCCTTGCTAAGGTTCAAAAACTAGCTCTGCAAACTCCTGGTTATGTGACTTTAGGATGTCGTTACTTAACCTTTCTGATTCTCAGCTCCTCACCTCTAGAACTTTGATAATAGTATTGCCTTCAGAGTCATAAAGATTCAATGGCATAGAGTATGAATCACTTAGCATAGCGCCTAAGACAAACTCAATAAACAGCAGGTGTTATGCCAAAAACTGTATTATTATTATTTGTTATTATTGTGAGCTTTAAAAGCTGCCGTTCAATAAGAAGCATATATGCCTCAAGAGGTCCAGGAAACCAAACCACTCTGATCCAAGGTGACACATATTTTAAGAGCAATTCCTATTTATTCACTTATTTAACCAGTACCTATTTCTCACCCACAGTATTACAGGCGCTGTTCCAATCATTTGGAATACAAAAATACATAAAGCAAGAGCTCTAGTCCTCAAAGAGCACCCAGTCTACAAGAGAGACAGCCACATAAGTAATCACAATAAAATATTGTAAAAAAAAAAAGACATTAGGAAGGGAATTAAGGTTGCCATGGCAACTCTAAGATGTGGATGGCAACCTGAAAGAAGGCGACTAATTCAGACTGTGGAAGTCATGAGAGCCTGCATGGAGGCAGCGCCCAATTTGAGCCTTGTAAGACAAGTAGAAGTTTTCCAGACTGCAAAACACTGAAAGAATATTCCAGTATGACACTGCCTAGTGTTTCATGAATGTGTGGCAAGGGGCTGTGAGAGATGAGGCTGGAGAGCTACATATAATAAGTTGCAGACGTGGGAACAGAAGGATGGCGGGAGGCAGAGCCTGAAGATGAAGACTCTGGTGGGAATAGTTGATGTTAGCGTGGACAGGATTCAGTGGCGAAGTGATCAGAGCAAAGGCGACTGTGTCCTGCCGTCACAGAAGGAGAAGTACCTCATCCTCTAGGAATGCAGAGGAAGAAGGAAGTAAAGATGGGTGTGGGTGAAGATAAGCTTCTAGATAGGGGAAGATAGGAGTTCACCTAGGAGAGCTTCTCTAATTTTAATGTAATAGATGCAGATTATCCATTGACGTTTGCAATGTGGGCTGGACTGAACTGAAGATTTGAGGAGGGGGTAAAAGTCTGAAACAGTGGCTCCAGGAACTGAGCAACGGTGAATGAATGAATTGTTGAATCGTGCAAGGGCCCAGTGGAGGTTAAGACAAGGCCTCTGTGGTGGCATCAGTTTACACAACTATGTGATTCTCTTTGGCCATGTGCAGCTTTCCAGGTTTAGGAAAAATAAGGGCAAATGATGGAATTCCTCCAGATGTAGCATGAAAAACATAGGAACACAAGGAATGTGTTTGTGAGAGAAGAGTTGGAACAATCATATAGAAGACCCAGCCTATGTACGCAAAGACAAGAGGTCAGGACACAGTGGAGGTATCAAGGATGGAGGCATTAAAAGATCAAGGATCACCATAGGTAGAGCAGAAGAGACGTGGAAGGACAGGAGGTCAGGGAGTGGGAGATCAGGGCTTAAGATCTCTGATATGCAGCAGTTCTGGGGGGTGGCCAAGTCTAGGGTGTGGATCTTAGAGTGGTTAGCTGCAGTGGAGGAAAAGTGAAGTTCATTTTTATTTTTAAAAAATACATAAGAAAATTGGGAGGGCAAGTATTGGATGGGCTGGCTATATGTATATTATAGGCTAATCACAAGAGGAGATAATGGTTATAACTCAAATGCGATTCTCTACCAAATAATGGGATAAACCTGATCACAAATGACAATGACAAGGTCAGGGAGGTGCAGTCAGACTTCAGAGGGTTGAGCTTTTGGGGGGAAAGGGAGAAAAGGTAGTTTTGGAACCATGAAAAGGCTATCCATCGTGATGACATAGCACAAGGGATCTGGAGAATGGGACACAGGATTGGGAAGTTAATGGAGAGTGGAGAGGCGAGGAGTACTGGCCAGAGGAGATAGTCTGGGTGTGGTGGGGAAGGAAACAGCTGGGGCGGGAGAGTTCTTGAACACCTGGCCCCTCCGAGTGTTGTTGAAGACCAGCAGATTGACACTGCCTGGGAGTTTATTAGAAATGCAGGATCTCAGGCCCCATCCCAGACCCACTGAATCAAAATCAGCATATTGACAAGGTAATCTGTGTGTCAATTAAAATTCTAGAAGCACTCCCCTAAAAATGGGCACGACGATTACAGACGGGGAAAGGGAAGGGTGATTATAAATTGTTCCTGATGATCCCAACTCTCTGTCCAGGCTCACATGAGAAATTAAGCTTCTTCAAGGAATAATAAAACGATCCTCTCTACTCAGGATGTCAAAGTACCATAAAAATACCAGTTTTAATTCCTTGTAGGCTCACAGAACCAGTTCCTATCTTATATTCATTTCTGCAAGGTGAAAGAGTGTCGGCAACCAATACATTTCTTACCTTCATTTCAGAGAGAGAAAGAGAGAACTACAAAAAGCAATCGCCTAAGGCTTACGTTGCTTTCAGACATGAAGTTGGTGGAGGAGCCAGGAGACAGAGCCAGGGCTCAGACTTCCCCACCACTGTGTGTTCTGAGCATCGAACCACACTTCCTCCTCAGCCGGTCCCTCCTGGCCAGAAAGCCAAGAAGAAATGATGCCAGGGAACCGGTAATTGTATAGCTTTTCCAGTGTACTGCTCCAGATCCACATAACGGACATGTCAAAGCCTGCTCTCCCCTCTGAACATTCAGCAGTGACCAAAGGGGCTGGAGGAAGTGGGAGAAATACCATGAAAAATCCTGGGCTGCACCTCAGAGACTAATAAATAATTACTAATGGGAAAGAAAACAGAGGAAAGAGAAAAAGCAAAGTAGCAGGCAAGACAAGCAGAGTGGATTCTGGCCCACAAGAGAGGAACAGACTGGAGGTTAAGTGCAATCGAAAAAAAAAAAAAAATCCAACACACCAAGTGCAGCGACCCAGAGACAGCAAAAGACAGAGAGCAAAGCTCGTCAGGGAAACTTTCTGTTCTCACTTTTGATCCCTCTGCTCACAACATTTCAGTGACTTATTGAAGCTTAGGATTCGACTGTTAAATCATTCAGCATATGAGATTTGTCCCAAGTTATATGGATCGCTTTCCCTTGAAGGTTTTTGGATACTGGCTTATTTTTAAGGAGAGACTTGGAGGGTCTCTGTTAAATTATTGATGTGAGGGAGTCTTTAACCCAGGCAGCAGAAATGACCGAATGGAGAAGCATGGGCAGGTGCCATACTGTAATTTGTCTGCCTCTTAAATTATGTAGCATATGTATCACAATATATTGAATTTAAAACCTGAAGTATGACATTCAGTAAATAATTCATACTGGCTCTTTCATTAAGTGTGAGCTGAGGCTTAGATAATGATATCCAATTTTAGCTGGGGCATCATTAAAATACAGATATGGAAAAGGGAATTTCTTTAGCTCTCATATAGACAAGACATGCATGGCTGTGTAAAAAAACTGGAACTGAATCACACACACATGCACACACACACACACACACACACACACACACACACACACACACCCTTTCCCCAGGAATAGCCCAGGATAAAAATAAAAAATGCATTACCTTTTTTAAAAACATGGGTTTATTCACCCTTCTCCTGTTTAACAATTTCTTTAAGATATATAACTAAAAGGTGATTATCTCACTAACAATACTATTTTCTTCTCACAGCAAACTTTGATACTGAGAAGCATGCCTAGGATTTTAGGGATGATTCTGATTCATACAGTAAATATCCATTAAGCCCCTCCTCAGGGCCCAAATTCTCCAAGTCCTACAGGGAACCCACAGCGCAGAGATAAATCTCTGTCCCCTTGTCACTTGTGATCTAGTTCTGGAAGACTGTGCACGTGCATTAGAAAACTGAAACAACCATGCAAAACTACCATGCATGGAACCTTTCAGGCAATGGGCATCTTGGCTTGCAGTGGCTGGTACTGCCAAAACATGTCCTGTGATTTTGCAGAAAGGAAGGGACTTGGGCTGATGCGGCTACAAACATCTGAGTTCCACTTGGGTGGAAGTTAATGTCCCTTCTCACTGCTTCTTACATATTCTATCATGTTGTTTCTTCTAACATTTTTATTTTATAGGCCGAAAAACCATCATTTTAAATTTATACTACTTTAAAAATTTTGTGGAACTTATGGAAAATATGATCAACAGGCATGATTCCCTCTGCTCCCTAATCCCTCCCATATTATGTTTGAGACAATAAAGATATAAGCAAGGTCATCTGATATAACTTTTAATAAGATTGAGTAGGGAAAAGATGGTCATTGGTCTATAAAGCCCCAATGTAAGCTGTTTTTAAATTAAGTGCACCCAAAGACATAATTTTTTACCTTGATCTTGATTAATGTTTTCATTTACTATATATTTATAGGTAGAATATAAAATGTACACAGAGTGCTTCAGTCTTATAGTAGGGAATGAATCCCTCAGCTAAATAGCCATTGTGCATAAGCCTGTGCAAGGTGAGGTGTCAATTGTATGCAACAGTAAGGGCTGTTTATGGAAGAAGGGTGTTTTGTACAAGTCTTTAAATAAGATAGAGTGTTATTAGTTAGACATGGGGAGAGGGAGATGACATGCACAAAGACACAAAGCCTTGGAAATACAAGCAATATCTGGGAATGTGAAGCTAGAAATGGGCTTTGTATATGGATATGTAGGTAGAGCTTGGTCTTCTGGAACTTGTAAGCCAGACTAGGGAGCTAAATGGTATTGGGTGAGTAGTGGAGAGCCTGGGAAAGGTGTGAAGTGGATAAAGATGCATTCGAATGAACATTCAGAAGATTACTCTAATGTAGAGTGTAGAGTTTGTTGTAGTTGGGAGGGACAGTAATTAGGTGAGCCTGTTAGGAAGCTAAAATCATGCATTTCAAGTATAAGATAAAAGTACCTGAACAAACGTGGGTATAACAGGAGCTTTCCACCTCCACCTTCTTGCCTCTAAGTCAGTTCCCAACCTACTGTCATCTGGCCTACTCTACTCCATATCCCAAACAGAATTTATTGTCTTCCTCACAAGCCTGCTTCTCCCTTTACAGTCTGCATCTCACTTATGACACCACTTACAGTAACAGCCAAACGGGAAATTTCCAAGTTATGCCTGACTCCTTCCTAATTCTCCTTCATCCAGTCAACCTCAAGTTCTCCTTGTCTAGCCACATAAAAATTTACTAAATCAAGTCCATGTGACATCTGCACTATCCCTACCTAGGTTGTCTAATATTTTCCAGTCCCCTTCTAACTGGTCTCTCTATGTTCAGCCATAACAAATAGTGTACTAGTTCAACATTTAACTTTGATGCCAAATTTCCTGGGCTCACACTTCCTAGCGATATGGCCAGGGACAAGTTTATTTCTTTCTGCCTCCCTTGCTTTGTATGTAAAATGGTAAATCATAGTAATTCAAATCTACTAAGGCTGTTAGGAGAATTAAATGTGCTAATGTTTGTATAACACTTAGAATGGAAGGCAATACATGCTCTAGAATGTTTTCTGTTTTAATTTAAAAGAATAATAATCCATCCTCCTACTAGGGAGGCAAGACCTGACCATGCCTCTCTTTGGTAGGTTGAACTCTAAGCTGTGTGACATGGTGTACAAATTTTTCCATGGCCTAAACCCTGCTTAATTCTCCCAGCTCATCTCCTACCACCACTAACCTCATAATTTTAGCCCAGATAACACTGAACCACATGAAGCTCCCCCAATACACCAACTCAATCATGTCTTCCAAGTTCTTCTCAGAATAGTCTATCTGATTGCCATGTCCCCATCCCCCTTCCCTCCATACTGCTTACTCATTCCTGAAGTGCCAACTCAGGCATCATTTCCCCCAGGCAGCCTTCCGTGATTGCCCAGGTTGGTCTAAGTGCCTCTCCTCTCCACCTATAAGATAATTTTATCACAGCATGAATTGTATGGTGCTGAAGTCATCTTTATGATCCTATTCCCAGGCCAGACTAAAGACTCCTTGAGGGCAGGGGCTGTGTTTTATTCATTTTGAAATCCCACAGAGACAAGAACCATGCTATATCTGTAGTAGGTTTTCATAAACATTTATTGAAGTAAAGGAAAAAATTAACAGGCTTGGCAATGAACTAAATGTAAAAGTAATGAGAAAGAGAGATATTAGAAGCTGATTTCAAGGTTTGAAGTCCAAGTTACTGCAAGGATCAAGGTCATATTTATAGAAATAGGGAAGTCAGAAGGAGGAACTTCTTTGAGGGGAAAGAAAATAAAAGCAAAACCTGATGAGTTAATTTTTAAACAAACTAGATTTGAGATGCCAACAAGCCATACAGTTAGAAATATGGGTTGTGTAGTACTAGAAAGGAGCTATGGTAGATTTTAGAACAAGTGTACTTGTCATATTTCACTAGATTATGCCGTGTAACAAATATCCCCCAAATCTCAATGACTTATAACAATAAAAGCCTATTGTTACTCACCTAACATGTCACCTTTAAGTCAGCTTCAGCTCTGTGATTCTGCTGCTCTGTTCTACCTGGAGGTCACATGTAGATTAGGTACATACTGTTCTCATGGTGATAGGTCAGAGTAAGAGGGGACACAGAACCAACCACACAAGCACATTTAAAGCCTATGCTCAGATATGACACATATAAAATTCAAGCCTATGCTCAGGTATGACATGCATAAAATACACTCATATTCCATTGGCCAAAGCAAGTCATATGGCCAAGCCTGAAGTCAATGATGTGGGGAAGCATGGCAAGAGCATGGGAGAAAATAAGATATTATAAACAAATAATGCATTCTAGTACAGTAGGAATAGTTGGGACTATTATGGGTATCTGAATATGCCCTCAATTTCTAATTGGAGGGGAAAGAGAAAAGAAAGAAGAAAGGAAATAGCTTAAAAACACTCAGAGAGGCAAAGAGGAGAACCAGAATGGTCAGTTATAATACAAGTCAAAGGAGAAGACAGCCCAAGGGGAGGTGGACATGTTGTCCAATACTGCAGATGTCAATGAAAATGAGAATGACGCATGACTATGAGGAAGAAAATGGAGATTTTGAGAGAAGGGATGCATTACCTTTGCCAAGCCCATTTCTGTGCAGATTTCTGGTCCAGTTATACTTGCCTAATCTAGGTGAAGGGTGACATTCATAGGACATTGCTTAGAAGGGTTTTGGGCTCTAGGTCCCACAGCAGCTGAGTTGCATGGACCAGAAGATAAGAAACTGAGAGAATATAACAGCACTCCTAATCCTCATCAAATATTAGGGGGATTGTCATGAGGTGGTGGGTGACACCTCCAGTCCCTGGATTAATCTAGAGAGCAAGATTCCTGATGGTTGCTAGGTGATTCTAGGAGGCAGGATTTTGCTCAATTAAGAAAAGAATCTTCTATAGCCTCGAAAATACAACAGTAGAATGGTAGCCTTCGTGAAACAACTAATTGTCAGCACCATTGAAGTGGTTTTTATTGGCGTGGAATTATATTTCTCAGGTCATAAAGTCCCACGTCCCTTAAACCAGTTCTGCAAAGTATGTAGCTGGGGCTCCAGCAGAACCAAAAGCAGGGCCAGGTCCAGATTTCCGTTCCATGGTGGAGCAGGGCCCGACGTAGCATCAGGCTAGATTTAGTCTCTCAGTCTATTGTGTGGCTCCCACATGGTTGTGAGCCACATGTGCTAATACAGGGTGTGCGAGTCCTGCAAGCCGAGCCAGGAGTCAGGGAAGAGTAGCAAGAGAGAGAGAGGGAACTCCCTTTGTTCAGGAGTTTAAATATAAAACCTTTCTGCATTTGCAGTGGCCACACCTATTCTGCCACTGACTTGTTCCCAGATGTGACTGATCGGTAAGCACCTTCCCACATCCCCTAGACCTTACTGGGCATGTGTCTATTGTCCTTCCGTTCCTTCCCCCAGCGATCTGCAGGGAACAGACTTGGTGAATGTTAACTGCAGCTTCCTGGCAAAGTTGTATAAATGGCATTGCCTATATTACCTAGTCTCCCCTTTACTCCTTTCCTGTTATTTGATAACCAGGTTATTATAATGATACCAGTACCACAAAGATCTGTAATTTCCCTTGAATCTTTAGTTCTGCTGAGGAACCCAGTTCAAGAACCCAGAACCCACATAGTTGGGTTCATGGTCATGAGGGCACCCTACAGGGAGGATTTTGCCTGGGAAGAGGCCAAGATTAGAACTAACTAGCTAAAGATGTAATCAACAATAATAAATATAAAGGTTTCTGGATTTGGACACCCATTATATGCCAGGAATCTTCTATACTTTATTGTTACCATACCCCACAAATTAGGGATACTTCTCAACATTTTCCAGAAATTGATGTTGTGAGTTTTATAACTCCCTCAAAGTCACCCAGCTAGAAAGTGGCAGAACTGAGATTGACAGATAGGAGTGTTCAACTCTAAAATTCTATGCTGTATTTTTTTTATACCATGTTGCTGCTCTGTAAAAGCCAACTTTCATGTATTGAGTATTAACAGAATAGAAAGTGCTCAGCACTGTTCTCTCAGCACTGGGCTCATAGCCTTCCTGCTCATGGGTAGGTATCATCATTTTGCAAATGGAGAGACTGTTTTCACATAGTGAGGATGCTAGCATTCAGCGCCAGGTCTCTGGGCTACAAATCCTGGCCTTCCTCCCTTCCAGCCAGGCTATCTCTCAATGGAAAAATAGAAGGGAAGCTCCATGCACTAAGGACTGAAATTTCAGTAGCTAGGGTTCAGCCAGTGGCCTGAAATAATGATATGCCCATACAAGACCCAGCTTCCTTCTAGACGCACCCTCTTTCCACTCTGACTTCCCTGAGCCCCACAGGAATGGGTGTTGACTTCCACTAATTGGCTGTCACTGGATTCCCTACAAAGCCATGGAGACCAGTGCCCTGAGAAATCATCCATGCCCTAGACAGCTCTTCTGAATATCCAGTTAGTAAATTTTAATAAAGTGATACATTTCATGCATGGCATATGAAGGCTCATAATTATTCACCCTCCAATTCAAATAGCATTTCTGCCTAGAATTGCCTGCTGCCATGTCAAATCCACTTTGTGGTTGTTTTCTCCCAGCTCTTTCTATAAAAATGCAACCTGGCAAGTGCTCAAAGTTAACACTAGTATTAAGGCACCATCATAATGTGCTCTCTGACATGATGCCTTGAGGAGGACCCAACATCACTTTTTTGGTTTGCTTGACAAACGTTCATAACTTCAATCTAATTATGAGAAAAAAATATCAGACAAACCCAAATGGAGAGACATTGTACAAAATAACTGAGCGGTACTCTTTAAAAGTGACAATGTCATGAAAGACAAGGTAAGACTGAAGAACTGTCACAGATAGGGGAAAGTAAGGAGACATGACAATTAAATGCAATGTGGAATCCTGTATTAGATCCTGGAACATAAAGGGACATTATTGTAAAAATGAGTGAAATTCACAAACTTCTGTAGTTGGGTTAATATTGTACCAATGTTAATTCCTTGCTTTTATCATCACATCATGGTCAAATTTGATGCCGTTGGAATAAGGAGTGGGAATGTTGGCTAGTTGTAACTGGTAACTCCTTTAAAAAACGAGCCATATTTTTACAGATGAAAAGCCTTAATCAAAATGAATTAATCTAAAATAGTGCTATTTCAGACAGTATTGGGGAAGATATTTTAAGGAATGAATACTGTATATTATACTTCATATTGCTCTATCTGGCTTGCAACCATGACTGCAAGATCTTCATTAGTTCTTCTAACCCCCTTAATTAACTTTTTGAAAAACCAAGACTAATGACCAACAGGTATGAGGGGTTAATGGGTTAATGAGGATCATGAACTAAGGGGTTCCATTTGCCAGATCGCCCTTTCCATGCTGCTAAAATGAAGGCAAGAACCCTCATGGATACTTCCAAAGATGTATCTGATTTTTATGATACATGATTATTTAGTTATCATAGGTATCTCCACTTACAAGTAGGTCTGGTGCCTTTACCAGTACACCTCAGCCTAGTGTCACAGTTATTTTGGCCTCCTTGACAAAGACTTGGACTTCTAGGCACCTGCTTTTGCCCCACCTCCCCATTTTACGAACCACAATGGGCAGCATGCTTGACCAACAATTTCTCAGTTCCTGTGATGTGTGTGTGAATATTTTTGTGGGTCTATAAATGACAGTGGAGGTTTGGGAATATAAGAGCTTTTCTGCTCTTTACTGAGTAACACACAGAAAAAGTGCACAAATTATCAAGAGCCTATGTTAATGAATTTTCACAAACTGAACACACCTGAGTAACCAGATCAATAGGCAGGACGTTATCAGCGCCATGGGAGCTCCTGGCGTACTCTCTTCCTGTCACTACTCCACTATCCTAACTTTTAACACTATAGAAGAGACTTAGAAATGTATATAAATGGATAAGATGGTAGGTACTCTTTTGCATATAGCTTCTTACACTCAACTTAATATTTATGAAATACCCATATTTTAATATGTTGTATATTTTGTTACATGCATAATGTTGACTCTCATTGCTGTGTAGTAGTCTACGATGTAAACTTAGCACAATTTACCCATTCTACTATCGATGGATACTTAGATGACTTTTTGTTTAGGGTTATTATGAGTAGCACGGCTATGAACATTTTAGGACATGTCCCTTGGTGCACATATGTATGTGTTTCTATTGTGCATGTACCCAGGAGTGGAAATGCCAGATCACAGGTTTGTGTCATGTTTTAGTTCATACTGCCAAGCGGTCTTCAAAAATGATGGTATCAATTTATAATACTCTAAGCACAGCATGAGAATTTTGTTTGCACTACATCCTTGCCAACACTAGGTATTATCAGTGTTTTTCATTTCAGCCCTTCTGGTGAAGATATGATGGTAACTCATTTTAGTTTCAATTTGCAGATGTCAGATATTTGTATATTGTCTTTGTGAAGTGCCAGTTTGTCTTTTGCCCATATTTCTATAACTGCCTTAGCCTCTCCTTCTGTCTTCTCTATACTCTTCATTCCTTGTAAGACTGTATCTTATTTCCATTAAAAACACACACAAACGTCCTATAGCAGGTAAATGGATAAATACACTGTGATATATTCCATACACTGGGATACTGCCCAGAAACAAAAATAAATGATATCCGGATGCCCATGACATCACTGAAATTCAAAAACATTGTCCTAAGCAAAAGCAGCGTAATGCGAAAGAGTACACAGTGTATGATTCCGTTTGTATGACATTCTAGAGAAACTCATTTATAGTGACAGAAAGCAGCTCAGTGGTTTCCTGGGGCTGGAAGACAGTATTACAAGGTGCAGGAGGGAAGGCTCTAGGGTGATGGAAATGTTCCGTCTTGATTTCAGAAGTGGTTACATGGATGTGTACATTTTTCAAAACTGTTTGAACTGCACATGTAAAATAGGTGAGTTCATTGTATTAAGTTATATTTCAATAAAAGTGATAAAAAAGAGAACTTTTTATGGAGCCCTACCATGTGTAGCCCATAGGATGTAATCAAATTCGAGCTTTTCTTCAGGCACAGTGACCAATCCAGATGCCCAAAGATCCGTGTGTGCTCCACTGGAGGGAAGGAAATGCAGGGTCGCCAACATCTTTTGAAATAACTGTTTTGATTGAAGACATCACAAAAGCCTGGTTCTGGCTACTTTGGCCACCTCATACCCCACAAATGGTTTCGTTTCCGCTCCCTGACGGCTCTCTGCCAGTCACTCAATGAGCCAGCCAGCACACTTAACAAGCTGGCCCATCACCACGTTTAAAATATACAAGGAGAGTGCAGGCATGTCCAACCCTGGGCTGGGGAGAGAAACCTCCCCAGTTAGTTTTCCCAACACTTCACCTTGCAGGAGCCAAACTGCAGTCGTTTTTCCCTTTGACTCTCAAGGGCAACCTGACAGGGACCATGTTTCCGAAAGCTCCTCTCCCATCCAGCACCAGAGCTGTGGTATTTTAACAGCCTCTCTCAGACCCTCCCCTGGAAACATATTATTATGTGATCGTTAGTGATGGGCAAACCTCACTGGGTTTCCAGGTTTGAGTCTGTGCCAGAGTGGAAAGTCTCTCTTTTTTAACAACTCCAAGTCTCCCCCACTTTCCCTTATTTGTTGTTTGTTTGTTTGTCTTTGTCTTCTTTACTTGGTTCCTTCTTGTTGACCTGGGCATGCTTTACCTACTTTTAACCCCAGAAAGAAGAAGGGAGGAGATGGGACAAGGAGCATGGGTTCCCAGCTGGTCTCTCACGCAGCTAGCATGCCTTCTCTCTCTGTTGACGGGCCCTGTGCCAAACAGAAGTGTAGTCAGGTCCCAATTATTGATGTAGCCAGAAAAGAATGACTGGACATTCATTGTGTGCCCAAGACCACACTTCTGGGGGCGCCCAGTGAATTTGTGGGTGAGTAAAGATGAGGCCTTTCAGAAGGCCAATAGGTATAATTGACATGCAGGCCAATATCACTCTAACATTAGTGACCTTAGCACTAAGTATTCAAGGCTGTAGGAATGCTGGAGAGGGAGCTTTAAGGAGCTGTGAAACATATATGCACATTCATCATTCGAGGCAACAATTTCTGTTTCCAGAATATGAGAATCATCCATTAAACTCATTATATCTAAACTCAAGCACTCTATCAAAGATTCCTGTCTAAGTTTTTCTTGTTTAGGAAACAGGAGTGTTAATATTTATTCCATGAGCTACTCTGTCGGTTAAGAAGCTGAGTGGAGTACTGAATTTGCAAATTAGGAATTATATTTCATTCAAATCCATAGAGCCTTGATTGCAGGGCTGAAAGTCAAAGCTTGCATTTGTAAACTGGGCCCACCAGCCAGGGACTCATGGGGTCATGAGGTCAGCGGGGACGCGTAGTTTCAAGCCCTTCCCATCTTCCATTTGAAGAATCCCAGAATACAGCATGTCCTGTGACCTTGTAGAAGGCTGGGAATGTCCAGGTCAGAGGCAGCAGCTGGCCTAGGAGAGCTGCCAGAATTTCCAGGACATTGATGCATTCAGAATAGGAGAAAAGGGAACATTGGAGGGGGTGCCTGGCAGGGGGAGAGAGGGGAAGGAAAGCATAGGGAGCCCTGAATTGATAAATTCAGATTTTGGTATTTCAGTATGAAAACACTGATGAGTCACTTATGCTAATATGTGTTTTCTCTTTAACACATTTTCCCCAGTTGGTCTGAAACTATACTGTCTACTATGAGTAATCTCACACAGTCACAACACAAAATTTGTTTTTCTGCCCAAAGAACAGTCACTTTTTTTGGACCAGAATCCCCCAATGTGTAGCTAAATCAGGGAGAGTATTTCGGCTACAGTTAAGACCTTCCCACTGCTTACCGTGAAACTTCAGGAAAAGTGTCTGTTTGTTTAGGAATTTCTCTAACAGACCAAGGAGATCTGTTCCCTACTAATTTTCCTGATTCTCTTTACGCAATCATTGTGATTATCCCTGAGCCTTTTTTTTTTTTATCATGTTGTGTCACCATTTTTAGACAGTATCAGGTCAAAAAAAAAAAAAAGAAAATTCATTTTGCGTGTCCTTTTATGATTGCATTGATTTTATTTTAAAAGTGGCTTTATAGATTTACAGAAGGTAGAATGTGCATTGAACGAATGATATCAGAGATGCCCCAAATCTCTTGGTTAAAGCAAGGTAACTAGTTGTCATCACTGGTGCCGACTTCATTGATTAGTAGCTACTGCTCGCAGCGTTGCAAGAAGACGGGACTGAGCCGCTCCAGGGCTGAGCAGGAAAGCGGGTCTGGAGTTGAGCGGTGATGTCTGTCGGGGCCGCGCCGTCGAGGTTAAGTGGGGAAGCGGATGAGCAGGGCAGGGGCAGTGCAGACATTATGTGTTTGCCGTTTCTGGTCTTGGAAGACTCTTCATTCAAGCAACTAATATGTCAAGTGGAGCAGTCATTGGGTTGGGACGTGCAATGGAGCGAAGCATGAGAGGCTGGTCCACTGGGCGCAGCCTTCAGAGGGCAGGTCCCCACGTGTGCCCCTGGGATGGCAGGGTGCTCTGCTCCGCGGGGAAGGCCGAGTTCGACAAGAAGGCAACGGTCACTGTCAGGAAGAGTGGCCTTTGTGAAGAATGAGCCCCAAACCCAAACAGCCGTCCACATTTCAGCTCCCACTCCTTAAGGACAGCTTTCATTCGACACGGGAAAGAATTTCCGTTGCGCGCCCGTTGCTCCCTCGGACATGGTTTCTGAAATATCTTTCTTAAGGACCAAGCGTTTCTCTCTTTTCTTTAGGGGTTTTGCTCACCCAAATCAACCAGTTTTAGCAAAATTTGAAAATTCATTGCGTCTCAGGAAAAGGCACACTGCCCTCTTGGCCTCCATTAGTGACCAGCCTCGGCCCCAATTACACTTAAGCTCACTGCTGATGAGAAGGACCAGGAGGCTGTTCCCTCGTTGCTAACCTTGAGCCCAGGCTCAAGATCGGGACTTGGGTGGAGAAGGGGGATGGGAGCAGCCTGGGCCCGAGGACTCTGCTCAAGGAAGTCCACCCTGACTGCAACAAGGTAGGAACCAGGGAGAAGAAAGTTCAGTCTCTTGCAGTTCTCCCTCTCCCTCTCCCTCTCCCCCACCTTCTCTCTCTTGCCTGACACACATCCACGTATCCAGTTGCTGCCCTCCTGCAGCTGGCACTCCACCCTCAGGAGCCGAGCCTGCTCCATGCTCCAACACTTCCCCTGAGGGCTGCACTCCCATTGCTTCTGCTCCCCTGCTTCCATGAGGTTCCTGTCTTTCTTTCCCGGATCTGTGCTGCTCTTCTCTCATTCACAGAGTCCCGGCTCAGCCTGTGTGCTCCCTCCACCCTGCTCACCAGGTCCTCTCCTCTCCTTTGTCAGGTAGGCCTTTGTACTGTGGGACTGACTTCCTTTTGGACCCCAAGGGTCTGCGACCTTGGTAGTTTCCAGTCATAGGAAGAAAAGCAGAGACCCCCTTCTGGATGTCCGTGGCAGAGTCATGAACAACAGCCTGCAACCTCAGTGGTGGAATGGGGGCCATTCAGCTGTTCAGAACAAAGGCTTTATTCTGCATCTTCCTTTCCCAACTGATCACCAGGCTGTCACTGCAAGAGGGGAGGCTGGGGGTGGCAAGGCATAGAAGAGGGGGGAGCAGCAAGCTTATTAACCTTTCCGTGAGGCTTGTGATTCAAGCTTCTGGAGCTTAACTTTTTTTTTTTCTTCTCCCAATTATTTTAATGATGCTGCAGAAAGTCCTAACTTCTGCGCTGAGACTGTTGCTGCCACAGTCTGGGCTGATCACATGGTAACATTCCGACCCAGGCTGGGTCACCCTGTAAGAAAAATCAGCTTGGGAAAACCACTCCTCCTGCTGCGTGAGTCTCACCCTCTCTCTTAAGGGGGAAAAAGCCTTCTTTTTTAAGAGCTTTAGAGCTTAAGTCTCAGATGTGAGCTTTGCTTCAGAGTTTATTAGTTGTTTTTTATCCCCACTCACCACCCTCCCTCAAAAAAAGTTTATGTTCACTCAGAATGGCAATTGTTTGACTCTAATTCAAACCATTTTTGTGTCATTTAGATCCAGGCACATGGCTTGATCTCAATAATAAGGGAACCAAATATTTTTGTTGCTAAAGGAACTGTAGTCATATAAGCCAGTTCATCAATCATTTTTTTTCCCCCTTTCATAGTCTTAATGTATTCCTCATTTCATTTTGAGCAAGAAAATTAAGCCTATAACATAAACTTAAAAGCCAACTACTGTAGTCTGTACTTTGAACCCCGATACAAAAGCAAACATTCCTTCCTATTAGGTTTAGATCAAGATGCATTGATTTAGGAGGTTAACTAATACTTAGCAGGAGGTTGATTGGGGGTTGGAAATGTGGGAGGAAGAAGGCGGGGGAATAGAAGAGGAAGTGACTTTTCTTTTATATGTGCATATACCACTTATCTGGAGGCATTGCTAGATTTCCAGTAACCCACCATGAGCACCATCATGGCTGTGGGGATCGCAAAGATGGGGGGCAGCTTTCCACAAAGCCAGCCTCCCTTCTCATTTAACAAGAGCAACTAGACACTGTTGAGGATTAGAGAGAAATCCATTCTAGTCTAAATTGTCACCTACACCTATATTAATTTTTAATCTTTTATTGATGTATCATCGGCTTAGGAAGAACTGCACTTAATATGAGTGTACAGTTCAGTAAATTTTCACAAACTGAACACGCTTGTGTAACAAGCATCCAGATTATAAAATGAAGCATCAGTTGCACCCTAGAAGACCCTCTCTTACCCTCACCCAGTCACTATCTCCCCAAGAGTAAACACTATTTTAAATTCTAATACCATAGGTAGTGTTATCTTTTTTGAAATTTCTATAAATGGAATCATATAGAATGTATTCTTTTGTGTATGGCTCATTCCACTAAATGTTACATTTGATATTCATCCTTGTGTTCCTGTGTAGTTGTGGACTGTTCACTCTCTTTGCTAGTAATGTGCCATTGTGTGAGTACACCAACAATTATACGTCTATTCTACTGTTGATGGGTAGTCAGGCAATTTCCAACTGGGCTGTTACAAATAGTGAGGTTATAAACATTCTAGAACATGTCTTTTGGTGAACATTTGCCCACATCTTCGCTGGGCTTAATTCTAGGAGAGGAATTGCTGTATATAGGGTGTGCATGGGAGGAGTTTTAGTAGAAACTGAACAGTTTTTCAAAGTGGCTGCAACCAACTGATACTCCCACCCGCAATGTACAAGAGTTCCTATTGCTCTACATCCTTGTTAGTATTTGATATTTCCAGCATTTATTTTAGTGCTTCTGGAGGGTATGTAGTGATATTACATTGTAATTTTACTTTGCATATCTCACACTCATTAATTTCCATTTCTGTGCTTTAATTTTCAGTCATCCCTTAACCTAACAAGAGCCAACCTGACTGTCAAGTCTTTCCCCTGCAAAGATGATCTTTTCTCTACTGATAATCCTCACATCACCTCCGGCCACCCATGTGGGCTTTGTCTTCTGGTGAGCTTTTGTTGAACTTACGCACTGAGCTACCCCATTTATACTTGATTAGCCACTGGGGAGTGTTGTGCTCTAAGTGTTCCTCTTGTGCTATTCTGACTTTCCCACTGGAGGCAGAGTCCAGCTCAGCAGGCCCTGTGTGCCCACATGGACCCACCAGCTGAGTTCAGATGGACATGGGCTATGTTCATATTGGACTGGACTTTACACTTTGTGCCCAATCATTATGATGCCCAATCTTTAGCCTAGATGTCTAATATTGATTAAAATCACTCAAGAAGTTAAATGGGGCAGGAAGTTGAGTGATTTGTTAAAAAAAAGAGAAAAGAAAAAAAGGAAAGATAGAATGGTTCTTGGAGTTAGGGCTGCATCTGAATCTCACACCTACCAGCTTGGTTCTTTGTAATCTTCAAAAGTTATTTGATGATTCTGAGCCTCAATTTCCACACCTTCAGAAAGAGAAGAACAGGGTTATAGTGAGGATTCAACAACAACAACAACAACAACAAAACCTAGCAAAAGGTCTGCTACTTCGTAGGTGCTGGAAAAGCCCATTTCTTTCTCTGAGCCCTTCTTCTCTGGAAGGGACTCAATCTCCCGGTCTTATAAGAGGGATAAAACTCAAACAGCTTCATAAACCTTTAGTTTGGTCTGGAATCAGCCAATCCCTTTCTGCCGGCCTCTCTAAAATCAAGCATTATCCTAAATTAGGTGGTGACTTTTGAAATAAATTTAATAACTTCAAAAAATAACTCTTTGAAATAAAATTGAGACCATCTTTGCTGACATCTAACTAGGTCCCTGGACAGCAAAGTCTTCTTTGAGGCAAGGCTAGATAATAGCTTTCTGCTTAATCTCTATTCGTCTCTCTGCTCAGCCCACTACAACTAAAGGGAGGCACCTGAAGTGCAAATGATGCAGGTGGCATTCATCTCTGCTCCTACGTATGTGGCTGAAGTTGACAGCTCTGCTTCCAGAAGGGCTCTTAGAGAAGAGAATAAGAAAGGGATTTGTCTCAGGGCTTCTTTGCTCTTCCCTGGAGGTTGTCAGCCGCCTTTTTCAATGGACCTGCAAGCTCTAGAGTCACATACTGATTTTGCCCCTTAAAGTGACTCAGGACTTGGCATGGTGGCCTCTCTTTTTCTTCTTCTTGAACATTTGACTGAGCTGTGCCAGGGCGGGTTGGTGTGTCCAACACCAATTTGGCAGGTCATTCGTTTGTTTCCTCCGATAATGCTACACTGGAGGCAGGGTTGCAAAACACATTCCAGCTGGCTGGACTTCTGATATGAGTATCTCAGAAAGGTTCCACGGCCTTTAGTGAGGTTTAGTGGTCAAGATTCCGGTAGACTTCTCTTTCTCTTTTCTTTTGAACTTCCAGCCAATTTCTGAAGAACCACATTATAACACAGCTCAATGTATTTATATATATATAAGTTTCACAGGTCAAACTATTAAGCAGGAATCTTGAATCTTGGATGTTAATCCTGTAACCAAATTTGCTTATAAAATGATTCCTCTATAGATACTCGCTTTCTGCATGCAGTAGGAGAGCGATGAAAGGGATTGTTAGAAGAAGAGACTTGGAAAATGCATTTAATCATGTACTAATGGTGTTATCTCCATTTTACAGCGATGAGAAAACAAAGGATCAGAGTGGTCCCATAGCCCTTTGAAGTTGGGATCAGAATCTTGGTTTCATTTAGTTCCAAAGCCTGAACTTGTTCTCCTCTTCTCTCCCACCTAGAATCCATATCACCATGACACAAATCTTTCAATATCAAAGTTAGACAAGACCTAAGAGGTCAACTTAGGTGCTATCAAGTACAGAATTCCCTCTATGAGATCCACAACAGCTCATTGAGCTTCTGGTCACCTACAAAAATAAATTCTTCATTCCTTCACAGGGCAGCTCATGGCCATTTTGGATAGCTCTTTCTCTTATTTCGACAAAATCCACTTCTTGAGACTTCTACCCAGTGGTGCACAGGAGCAGCTCCATACCTGCTCATGCCAACTCGAGAGTTGATTGTGCCTATCTGTTCCCAACTCCACACTCAGTGACCTCAAGTTGGCACCTTACAATCAAGATGGTGGGTGTGTTCACACCACAGAACTTGCCCAGAGCTACAAATTAGGGCTTTTTTCCCAGCGCCCACACCGAGAGCCTGTTGTTAAACATTTATCAGCACACCACTGCTTTGATCCTTTACAGTGATTTTGCTTTTGTGTGTACATAGAAAAAGGCCAAACTTTCTTCTACAGCAGCCCCTCAGAGGTTTCGGACAGCTCTTTTGTTCACTCTGTCTTTCTA
The DNA here is from genome assembly GCF_964146895.1 of Miniopterus schreibersii. Taxonomy (NCBI): domain Eukaryota; kingdom Metazoa; phylum Chordata; class Mammalia; order Chiroptera; family Miniopteridae; genus Miniopterus; species Miniopterus schreibersii. The sequence continues at coordinate 66,676,304 of NC_138110.1, forward strand.
TAATAGCTTCAGAGACTGGAGTTTGAGTCTCAGGCCTGTCCCTTAGTTGCTGTGGAACCATGAACAATTATTTAACCTTTCTAAGTTTCAGTTTCCTTATATGCAAAATAGTAATGATAAAAACAGTGTCTTACCTCTGGGGTGAATGTGAGGCTTAAATGAGACATTGCATATAAAATACACTGCCTGGCCTATGGAAAGCTCTCGATTTTATTATCAGAATGATCATTATTATTGATCATAAGGCCACCAACATTTAGTTGCCCAGACCTCTAGCAAATGAAATTATACCTGTTGTGGCTCCAGCAGGAGCAAGTAGCCCATATAAAGGGTTTGATTTCAGAGCGTTTAATGCTCAGACCATGTGCAGAAGAGTAAAGATAGTTGAATAGTTAAGGGAAGTAATAGAGATTGAGATGCCCAGGATACACCAATAGGAAGGGACTGTTACCACCACCATCTGAAGATGCAGGGGAAGGGAGCGGTATTTCCAAGAGAGGCAGTTACACCAGAGCTGTAGCCTAGGTATAGAAACATAGTCACTCTCAAACATGAGGCTCAGCAGGAAGAGAGCCAGGGAATAAATATTGTGACTTTTCCATGTCTCTCCTGACTTCCAACTTCTTGCCAGTACCTCCCAGAAGCCAGAAGTCAGAGGACACAAGGAATACGGATTCCATCCCTAGACAGCACTTTATGTGACACAAAGCAAGACAGAGCAGAGGAATGTGGACTGGGAGATGGGGTAGGGTTGACTGGGTGTGGAAGCAAACAGAAATGACCAACCGGCATTTGACTTTTCAATCTTAGACACAATCAGTTGCATCCATCTCTGGCCTCTTTTTCCTGTAGAATATCCAGACTAAGAAATTGTACAAACATATAATGGTCAGAAGTGGGGAAAGATCTCAGTGTGAGGAGGTGTGTTGGGTTCTTGGGCTTCATTATGCTTTAAATTTGATGTGATGCATTGAAAGAAAATATCCAGATCAGGGACTGGAAGAATGCTTATTATCCTGTGATTTTAAAGATCCTCCAAAACCCCCAGAGAGAAAGTTCCCATGTTACCTGATTGACTTACATTATCCTATCCATTGGTCTTATCCAGTGTTTGTTTTTGCTCCTATTTTGTTTCTCTTTGAAAATGTGTCTCTTGGTAGATGTCATTGCGGTTGTCCCTGCATGCATGTGTTTCACATTTTAGGGTTCTCTAATTGTTCATTCTAATAGCATTCTCCTCTCCTTCGAACTGTCTCTGTAGTCTATTAAAAAAAAAAAATCTGCAGGACCTAAAATGTCAGAGTTCCCCAGTATAATATTTCCATCTGTTGGGTATTTTTTGTTTGTTTATTTGTTTCAAAAAAAGAGTCCTTTCATAGCTCTGGGAGAGCCACTTAAAAATGTCATCTACTGAGACAGCACATGCCCCTTGCTGGGTGCTAAGAAGTCTTGACTGACAGGAACATCTTCCCCTCTCACCTGTTTCTCTCTAAGCCTGTCCCATTCTAAGAGGTGATTGACTCTTTCCTCAACTCACTGTTTACACAAAAGTCTGTGGCCTTCACACAGTTCATTCAGGATAGTATCATTTAGCCCTTAAAGGCTATTTCCAGGAATCATTTCTTACAAAAAATACAAGAGAAGGTTTGCTGGTTTGAATAAATCCTAATGATCTGAGCAGATAGATTCTTGAGCCTGGTCTTCTCATACATTGTTGATGTTTATATCCACATGACTATCTACAGATCAAGGAGAGAAATAATAATACTCTTGTAAGTGATCATGTTTGTACCACAGATAGGCCACTCTCAAACTCATTGTCATTTGCACCCTTCTATAATACATAAGTCTAATTCAGGCTTTCACACTCAAAAGCCTACAGCAGCCATGCAGGTAGTGCACATGAGTGAAGTAAAACAGATGTAAGGAAACATTCCTTGGCATGCATAGATGCTCTAAGTCTATCTCTGTTTCCTACATTTGATACAGATGTTCATCCAAGACATATTTTACTTATTCTATTAAGAAAAACCTTACTGTGAGTGTAATGATAAATGGCAACAGAGGCCAAGGATACAATAGGGAATAGTGGGGTGTGTGGAAAACTGGAGAGCACATATCCCATCTGGAAGGATACCCCACTACTTTGGTCCAGCACACTGATGCTATGTGGCAATGAAGAAAACCTAGTGTTGTTAAATCTTCTCTCTTTCAAAAAGCAAGAATTCTAGGTTTTTAAGAGAAATTTTCCAAATTTTAGATATTGGTAACAAATTTGAAAAAGTTAAAAAGTATTTATAGGCCAAATCTAACATGTTTTAAGCTAGAAATCACCAAGTAGCCACCAGTTAGCAGCTGCTGGACTCACTGAGTCCTTGAATGAAAGGCCACTGGACAGAATTTTATATGGAGTAAAAAGAAGAGGGATATTGCTCCAATTTCCTTCTATATTGAAAAAAGTAAAGAAGCTGTAGAATGTTCTAGAAGTCGCTAAGACGATTAGAAGCTACTCAGCTGCTTTGGGGAGTAATCTTGACTCCTGATTACCTTCTTCCTACCTGTCAGAGTCACCTTTCCTCATCATTGCCATGCACAGACACTCCCTCCCTCCCTCTCTCTCTCTCTCTCTCTCTCTCTCTCTCACACACACATACACACACACACACACTCACACTCTGCGTGGCTATCTAAGAATGCCCTTCCTTGATATCCAGTCTTTGTTTAGATGACTTAGCTCCCTTCTTGTGCATTTTGGGATTAGAGTATGAAAATATCTCCATAACTATATTGCCATTTCACTAAACTCTAATGTATCCTCAAATTAATGTCATTTGGCACTGCTACAGAAAACCTCTGGCTCATATGATCTGTGTAAGCATTTTCCAGGTGTTTCTTTCCTAGCAGTTCAAGTTGATTTGTAAGCACTTACCTGGATCTTATTGGGAACAGCATAATGTGTGCTAAGAACTAAGGAGAAATGTTAGGATTGAACAATTCATTGATCTGGTGAGAAAAATCCATCTAAAGTATTGCTTACCATTGTGGATAAAGGCTCCCCAAACAAGGGATCAGCATAAAGAATTGGGTATGCCACAGACATCCTTCGGTGCTTAAGGCATTTCAGAGCAGTTCTGAGACTCCTGCTCCCAGGAGGGGTACTTCACAACCTTATGGTATTTCAGTGCCTTAAGGAAACAGGATAACTCTGAAGCTAGGTCAGGGTACAGGGAAGAAGGATCCCCCCCCCCCCAAAGAGGCAGCCTTCCTCTGAACAGAGCTCCCTCTTGGCCACGCCCCCTTATAGCCCATGAGCCAGCCCGCTGCCTCCCTGTGCCCCCCCTCTACCTCTGCACTGTCTGATTGGGGCTGTTACGGTTCTGACGGTGACCTGCTGGCTGGACTCACATCCTCTGGCTTCTGAGATGGTCTGCATCCTGTTTGCTGCTTCTGCTTTCCTCAGGCTCTGCTGTCAGTGTTTCCAATTCAAATGCATTAACATTGAACCCTTGACTCCTTTGCTAAAAGGATGCTGTCCTTGACAGCATGGGACCAGTTTCCCACCCCTTCCAAGAGTATCTACCTCATGGAAGGATCCACAAGCTCCTTCTCCTAACAACAACCCTTCTTGCCAGATGCTGTGCCTTGGAAACCTTCCTTATATAAACGTGAACATTGCCCATCATTTGCCCTGCATTACGTTGGCTGTGCCCAGGGCATACCAGAGTCACAGCATTGGAATTATTTCTTGTCATCCCCTCTAGTTTAAAAAAAAATTTTAATGGTTTCATAAGGAAAAGAAAGCATGACGTTATTGACCTGAAAATAAAAAGGCAAATGCTTATTAAGGCGTGTTGGTCACTATGTGTTAGAGGACAGGAATTCCTGGTGATGCAATCTGCCTCATCCAGAAACTGAGCACAGAAAACCTTTTCATATGTGCTAGGTCTGCAGCTGCAATGAAGTCTTGTGCAAACAGTCAGCTCTGACTGCAGTCCCTGGCTTCTCTACTGGGGTTCACATCCCAGGGGCTGCACTGACAGTTCCTGACCAAGCCCAGCACCCAAATTCTCTATCCAGGCCCCCAGATGGACAATATGAAAGCATATAAAATGGTTTATGGGGAAGGGTTTTTGCCATATCTTGGTCGTCCTGGGGTCAATAAAAATGACAATTGAGTCCCTGCCCATGGTTTGATTCCCAGTCAGGGCACATGCCCAGGTTTTGAGCTCAATCCCTGATAGGAGGCAGCTGATCAATGATTCTCATCATTAATGTTCTTATCTCTCTCTCCCTCTCCTTTACTCTCTCTCTAAAAATCAGTAAAAACATGTTTAAAAAAATGATAATTGAGGAAAAGAGACATCAGTGTTAAAGATTAATTATCTGTTAAACCATGGCAGTGGGAGGAGCTTTTTCTAATGGGTGACAAGTTTTTGTGCATCATATGCCGTGCATGAATTTGACATAAGGTACAGATATGACAAAAACAGAGACTGTACAGTGAGGAGCCCATAAGAAGGTGAATTAGAGTCAATTTGATTGTGTCTGAGTAGATAATTCATTCTCTTGAGCAACTCAACTCTCATGTCTGCTAAGTCAGCAACTAGAAGTACTCCCATATATTTCACAAACATAGCTCAGTAAGCTCAGGAGAAAATAAAAATTAGTAGGTGTGTCATAATATCATTAATAGAGGTAACTGGTACAGTCTGTCTGCAAAACACAAGCTTAATGAAACAGCACTCCTCCTGTATATTTTAGATCAGAAATAATTTTTTGAAACTTCTTATGAGTATCACACTAGGTGTTTCAAACAGAAGGAATTCAGTGGAGGGATTTGATGAACAGGAATTAGAAAGCCCTACGGGAGATGGTGAGGCAATCCAGAGATCAGTAATAGTGGACAAGCAGATACCAGCCCTGAGGCTAGACCAAGGAAACGTGGTCACCGGGACCAGAATCCGGATGCATCTATTAGGAGCTACAACCGTGAGTCTTCCCAGCGAAAGCTGAAATCATAGAGATGATGTAGTCTGAAGCAGAAGCAGTAGAGGAGAAATTCTGGCTTCTCCTACCTTCATTCCTCCCTCTCTCATCAGAGCCTCCCTTGGGCTGAATCTACCAGGAAGTCAGGGTGCAAGAGAGCCTGGGAAGTGGAGCTTCCAGAGCAGAATGTGGGAAGCGTTGCAGACTGGCTAATGAGTAGCACTTGGCATTTCTGAACACATGTATATTTGCATATTTGCATTTGCTAATTGACCTATATCTTAAGTGGACTTTGATGAGCAACTTTTAGCTCCCCCTTTTCAGTTATTTTCATTTAAAAAATGAATGAAGTAAAACCACAGGTGATCAGGCTGTGATGCATTTGCCAGTAATTTACTCTGCAAGGTATCTAGTTAGGTCTCTCTGTACCCATATATCTTCATTTCTCCTGAAATGTTTTTTGCTGTCTCCTCAGCTCCTTTTTTTAATTTTAGCTTTGGGATAATCCAGTAAACAGGAATGATGATTTCATTCATTTTTATAACCTAATCCCTCACAGGGTGAGGCAAGCTGCAGAGTGGGGGAGTACACACTGGTAACTATTTTAGACTTGTAAATTTTATAAGTTCAAATATCTAAATCGATGCTAGAACACGAGCAGGGAAATGCCTGTTTCAATGATGCAAACACAGCAAACAGCAGCCTAGAGCATAGGAAGGGAAATACAAGCAGACAAGCTCTTTCAGAAGCAGCTCTGATTTTTATACACCAGCATTTTCTTTGGTCTGGATTGCTCAAGTTCACCAGAGCTTTGAACAACCTTTCCACGTGCTGCCGTGGGGATCTGCCTTCTGAAATCCAAAATGCAGAAGGATTTGCCTTTGAGGTACATGGAGTGCAATCTGCTTCTGAAGCTTTAAGGCACATCTAAAAGCACATGCATGTTTTATTTAACTAATAGGTCATTTTTCGTCTGTTATTTGCTAGCACAATTCTAAGCTATTAACACATTTAACTCTTTAAGCAACTGTAAAGTACAGGTCAGAGGACAGGTGGTGTGCACCATTCTATTATTTCTCCCCATTTCATAAATGAGAAGACTGAGGCACAGAGAGATTAAGTAATTGTTTTGAGGTTAAACAGCTCATGGTTGGTGGAGCCAGGATTTGAACCCAAGCACTCTGGTTCTAGCATCTGCATTCTTAACCGGTAAACTCTGCCTCCTCTTCAGTGTGGCGGTGTCGGGGTAGGCAGAGCTGTTGCTGGGCAATTCAGGGCTCTGGGAGTGAGCATTTCCGTGAACAAGGTGGGAGCTACCTGGCCTTTCATGATCTGGCCTCAGAAGTCACCTTGTGTAGCTTCCTCTGTAATCTCTTGTTCGAAGCAGTGACAAGTCCACTGGAATCCAGGGATGCAGGAGGAGTATAAAAAGTGTCAAAGTATTTGCAGTCATGCTTTGTAGCCATCACAGCGAACAAAATACCAGCAGCAATAACCACAATATCTGATACCCAGAATGGTGGGTTGGTTTTTATTTGCTGGAATGACCTTATGGTTTCCTATATTTGGTGCTCATTTATCTACAGCAGGAAATGGAAGGAAATCGAGTCTTTCCTTCAGGCAGTTCTCTGTTCCAACTGGTATTCTTCTAACGCCTCCCTGAGCTCTGACAACCTTCTAAATGGCTTCAGACAGGACTTCCACTGACTCAAGTTTCATTGATGTAGTTGTACCCAAATAGAAAATGTTCTGTTGACTATATTCAAAACACATTGCTAAGCCAATTTTCTTTAAATTCTCCTGAATTTCCTCCCCTGGGAGGATTATACAGCTGCCAAGTTTGAATTTTAAACTTTCAGATACTTTTGAGTAATAGTCAGTGGAGAGAAACAAAAGTATTTTGGTAAGGTGATGTTGGTGTGTGTGGGGGTGTATGTGGTGGTGGTGGTGTGTGTGTGTGTTGTCCTCAGAGAAAAATGCAGGTTTTCTATTTTAACTTAGCTGTAAAATGCTGAACTAATTTAGCTCAAATCTTTTGAAAACAGGTTCAATTTATGGGGCCAGTGACTATCAAAAATTTTAAGCTGAAAAATATTGGAAAAACCACTCAACTCACCAGAATTCTGTTTTTGATTAAAATCTGAGTTTGGGACCAATGTTGCTTTTTAAAAAATAGCTCTGGTGAATGCCACAATTAGAGCAGTCAATGATATTTTTTATGATGTGTCCTAAGGGAACAATTGGATTGGTATACAGAGAAAATTTTCAAAAGAGGAACATTTCCTTCTGTGCCATGGTCTACGACAGGAATTCGACAGGCAAATATTAGAGTGATCGGGCTGGTTCATCTGTTGCGCCTTCATGGCCAATGTTAATTTTAATCGCATGGCTGGCTGCCAAATTTGTTCTTTCCTATCTTCATACAGCATAAGCAGACAAACGAAAGCCCACTGCAACACAAGAGTTCACTGTCACATTTTCTTTGATAACCTCCAAATGTGCAGACAAAAACGTTATAGGGGTATCAATGAAATTGTTTTTATTGATTAAGGTTGAGCCAATGTGAAATCAAATCATCCAATCAATTCAACAAGAACTTGAATAAGCCCAGTCATCAGGAGTATTGTCTGTGGAGTATCTGAAGGAATGGGTAGAGTTGACAGAGTTGACTTAATGAGAAAGCTATCTCAGCCTTCCTGGGACAGCCGAACTCCTGTGCAAGTCCACACGTGTAATACAGAAAGCTCGATGTGACTCGGACTGTGCTTGAGGCATTATAAGGTGAGGGTTCTGGGAGTGGACCTCCAGGGTTTGAATCCTATTTTTACTACTTGGAGCTGGGTGGCTTTGGATGAATTCTTTTACCATCCTGTGTTTTTATTTTCCCTCCATAAAATGGGGATAATTACTTCATAATGTTGTTGTGAGGATCAAAAGAGTTAATTTATGTTCAGTGTTTCAAAGAGTGCTCGGCACATTGTAAGTGCTCAATAAACATGACTGTCACATATGCTATTGTCTGTTTCTAACATTCTTACCAATTTATCAACATAAGTTGTATAGTCACCGCAACTGAGCAAGTAAGATAAGTGCTCGCTTCAGTGTTATCATCGGCTGGCCTTGGGGAAGTCATTTATTGCCAATGAAGCTGGTGGGATTATAAGGCTGTTCTTGCGTGGTGGCATCTGCCTTTAAACCAAGTTAGCTACGACACACGAAATAGCACCCAGTAAATAAATAGTTGATATGCACCTTCCAAAGAAAAATAGCAGAGTGAAACAGAGCAATACGTTGTGGTTTTTTTGTTGTTTTGTTTTTTAAAGAAAAAAAATAAGAAAAAAAGAGGGAAAGAAAGAAATATACTGCTGGAGATCAAATAAAGGAAAGGGCACGTGACTCAACTCAACACCTTTGAAATGTGATAGAAACTAGAGACTCTGGCGTCCCTCCCCCTCCCACCCCGCCTCCCAGTGCAGTCCTCACTTCCACCCAACCTCAAACAGATGGAGAAAAGACTGTGGGTGGACATCTATCTCCAGTTTGAAGACATGTACGTTCAGAGGGTATGAAGGAAGCCCAGGGAAAATGTGAAGAAAACTTCTCATAAAGAAGTCATGGGGGTATACTGTAAAACATGGTGACCACAGTCAATAGTACTGCCTTGCATATTTGAAAGTTGCTAAGAGAGTAGATTTTTAAGGTCCTCATCACAGGAAAGAAAATTTTTATAGCTACATATGGCTACAGATGTTAACTAGAGTTACTATGGTGATCATTTTGCAATATATACAAATTTTGAATCATTGTGTAGTATATTTGAAACTAACATAATGTTATATGTCAATCATACCTCAATAAATTTATTTTAATTAAAAAGAATCTGACAAGTAATCCTAACAAACGGAAGAGAGAAGGGGTTTAAAATATATAATACAAGAAAATGTTACCCGAATGAAAATGATTTAAGTAAATCAAGTTTGTTATATAATGTGTTCTGAGATAAACTAATAAATATTGTCTAACACAGATATGCCCTGCTAAAATTTCAACGTCAGAGATCAAGGTGATTTTCTTCGGGAAAACAGGTAGAAGCAGCAAGTTGAGAATAAAGGTAAAAATCAAGCTGGCCTCAGACTTCTCCACAGCATTATCTACTGTCAGGAGCAGTGGGTCAATGCCAAGTTATTTGGGATAGAGGTTGTAGAAAGGGGACTTGACATAAAAATCCTAAACTAAGCCAAGAGGGCATAAAACTTTAATGAAATTTAATTATCTGCAAAAATTCAAGCACTATCATTTTTATGATTAAATTACTTAATATTTGTAAAGCACTTAGAATAGTGCCTGACAAATAGAAAGCAGTATGTAAATGTTAGTTAATTCATTAAAAAAGAATAAAGTGAATCTCATGAAACCCATAAACTCTTCTTAATAAAACCTACCTTAAGAGAAGCCCTAATAAGAATACAGGTGGATGCATTGAACTCATTGATACACATAAAACTAAGATTAAGTCAGTGTGAGAAATATGGTTTCAGAAAGTTTATATTCTAATTTTTAAACATTTATAAGTAATAACAAAGCGATAGGAAATCAGGACATGAAGAGAAGAGCTGAGAAAATGTGTCAATGTACTGATTTCCCTGTTTTTATATGGGGAACCAATAGATTATATCTAAAGTTGATGAATCAAGAAGTAGAGCTTTCTATTATTCATGTGTTCAACTAATATTTTTGAGGCCTATTGTGTGTCAGGAACTGTTCTAAATGGTGTAGATTTAACTGCAAACAAGGTATATAAGATCCTTGCTCCTTCATATTTTATATTATTCTATCAGGAGGAGACTAGCCCATGCAATTAGATAAGAAAAAAAAGAAATAGGTCAATAAGATAGTCCCAAATATAAGTGGAAACTTACATTTCAAACCAGTAATAATAGATGGATAATTTGATAAATATGATGGGAAACTGGCAAGCCAAAATAAATTCCAGATGAGTCAAAGATTTAAAGATAAATAATGGAATCTATTAAGATATTATAAGAAAGTATTAATGAATATATGATCTGGAGTATAAAAAGTCCTTTTGAAGTAAGACATATAGCATGTAAGTTACAAAATTAAAGATTAATACATTTAATCCAAAATTTAAAAAATATCTATACAGAAAAAAATGCATCATAAAGTTGTAAGCCAGTCAAAGGTGGAGAAGTATTTATAACACATTTCTGACAGAAGGCTAATTTCTTTTATATGTAAAGAAGCTGTAAAAATGAATAAGAAAAAGCTTTGGTGTGATAATAGTATTGTAATGTTTGTGTTTGCTTGCTTTTTAAGTCAGTAAGAAAAAGGCAAACAATCTAGAAAGATGGGTAATGGATCTGATAAAAACCTGAAATATAGTAGCCAGTAAGTATAAGGTAAAATTTTTCCATCTCCTGCATAATAAAATAAATACAAATTAAAATGAGATAGGCTTTTTACCTTGCCATTTTACCAACATTTGATGGCACATAAGGTTAATTAAGATTCTGTTGATGGTAGATTAAAGTAGTATATACTTTTTTGAAGGAAGTTCAGCTATATGACTCCAAAAACTTTTTCTTAAATACACACATTCTGACCCAGAAAAATCTATTGCTGGAAATGAGCCCTCTGGACATGCCAGCAAATTTTTATATAAATTCATTATTAAAACATTCTTTTAAGACCAGAAAAACCCAAACCAAACCCCACCCCCCCCAAAAAAATATCTAAATGTCCATCAGGAAGGGCAAATTAAAGAAATCATGGCAATAATATTACCCTTAAAGACAATAAGGCAGATCTGTATAAAAAGATCTCCAAAGTATATGTATTTTAAAAAAATTTTTTTTAACTAGGATGGGGACATCACTGTGTGTGATATCAGTTCTTTGTGCAAAATATTTGCACACAAATGCACACACATGCATATGTGAATATGCTAGGGTACATGTAATGTTTTGATTTTCGTGAGGTTAATATGCATCTATTAACCCTGGTGACTTTTAGAAAAAGCCATTTCAGGTAGAAAAGAAGGAGGGAGACCTTTACTTTCATTTTATATGTTTTAGTGCTGTCTAAATTTTTTAACATATGCTTGAATTATAATTTTTTAAGTTAACAGAGGTTATCTGGGTAATGGAATTGTGGGTCATTATGATTTTTTTCTTTACTTTTCTCTATTAAAATACTTTAAAGTATTATTTAAAAGAAAATGTGATGTCATCATTATTCAATTTTTCATAGTTTATAAACTTCTTTTATGTTAAAAATAAAAGTGAATTTCCCAAGTATTCAGATATTTTGTAAAGTGGGAGCAATGCCTTTGGTTTACTAAGTGAGCGCTGTTCTGGGGCTAAGCATTTGCCATTTGCATTCTTTCCCCGATGGCAGTGGGTCCATATGGCAAGACGATGGCCTCTTCCCCAGGCTCTCCTTCCCCAGCTCCCAACTCTGAGCCTGCTTTCTCCAAAGTGAGATCTTTAAATTCTATTAAAAATGGATATCCTTGGAGGCTTTCCTATTAAGTGGACTTGCAGGAGAGACTATAGAGCTCAGAAACAGCATGAAACACAAGAGGAAAAGTGACTTAGAATATAATTCTGAAAGTGTTCAATTTTAAGGTGGGTCTGCCTCGCTCAGGTTATTTCAAAAAGAAAGACAACTGGAGAAGAACTGTTATTACTCTATTCCTTTCATGGCTTCATGGAGGGTAGAAGCCAAATCAACCAAGTGGAGGAAGCACAACTAATCAATATTGGTTTGAATGACTGATGTAGGACATGAAACAAGAGTCAGCTGATCTGAAAGTTGCTTCCTAGGTAAGAATGGCTTCTTCGGGTTTTGCTGAAAATGAAGGAGGACATGTGGGAATGCAATTCATACGTCTCTCAGTAGTTCCATAATGAAAATCGCTTAAAATGTATCATCGAGACTGTTTAGCAAATGCTCTTAGACTGAAAACAGTCCAATAGTTCTGGTTCTGTCTGATTCTGTGTTTGGCACGTCAGGACACTGTAGTAATCTCTAGCTAAAGTGAAGCCAAGTTAAGCTTACTCTGAATTCAAATAACAAGAACACCTAAATAATTAGAGATCTTCACTCCTTGTACTACTTTTATGGCAAATAAACAAATAACAAGTGGAACTAATTCCTTCTTTCCCTCCCTCCCTCCCTCCCTCCCTCCCTCCCTCCCTCCCTCCCTCCCTCCCTCCCTCCCTCCCTCCCTCCCTCCCTCCCTCCCTCCCCTTCTTCCTTCCTTGAAACAACCACTCCTTAGTGTCTCAGATGGTCAAAGCAAATGTGATATAATTTCCCTCTCTCTATATTTTTTGACTAACAGTGGGTACAAGGATAATACTTGGTCATTAACATGTCCTGAAATTTTCATTATAGAAACCTCACCAAACTTAAAATAATCAAAAATAGATAGACTGTGCTTAGTGACATTTTCTTATAACTTTATATAGCATATAAATAAGTAAAATGTAAAAATTGCAATTTTGATATCTCTTTTGAAATGTTACATATGATACTTCTATTCATCAGCATATTAAAATAACTAACACCCCATCTTTTCTGTACACATACTAGTTTGTCTAATAAGATGCTGAGACAGTAATTTGCTGAGTCAGTACCAAGTTAGCAAAAATTAATTGTTAGAAACGCAGGAGGTCTGTTGTTAACATTAATTTTCAAGGCATTTAATGTAATAGCGGGTTTCCTTAATTGTCTTATAAATGATTCTACTCTGGGATTAGACCAAATATTGCCCATCTGTTAGCTACATTATGCATGCAAATTGGTCTTTTATTAATTGTTCAAACACAAAATAACACCCTACTAGCTTAAAATGAGTAGTTTCCCACTGTAAGTAGACTTCACTTACTTCTGGATATATGCTTACTGGCATGAATGACCTTGGGGGAATAATCCTAAGGACATAATCACTGATAGCTGAAAATTGAAATTTTGGATTCTGGAAGCCACACAATTTAAAGAATTTTCTCAATCTCTACACACTTGTAAATTGAGCATGTTCCCTTTTCGCCACTTTCTCCACTGGCTAATGTCATTCCACCTCCTTTTTCATTCCCCATGGGCTAAGTGCCATCCGATTTTATCTTTTTAGTCTTCTATAGCCTTCTCCTTCACCCCATGCTTTTGCTGAGTTCAAGGACTCCCCGTCTCTTGCTTAAATAATTACAACATCCTTTTAATTTGTCCTTCTGCCTCCAATCTGGCACTATTCCAAGCCATCACGCTCACTTCTACCAAAAAAGATTTTTCTCAGAGTAGATCCTATGGGGAAAAGTCCAAATTCCTTTTGCCCAGCAAAATGCTGGCACCCCTCTCGCCTCTTCTGTCCAGTCACACTAAATTGCCGACCATTTCTTTAATGCATCTTGATGTTTCATGCTTTCCTGCCTTTACCCCCGCTGTTCCTCATGCTTGCAGTTCCCTCCCCCTTGCCTATCTGCCCAACACCTGCTCAGTATCATGATTCAACTCAAGTATTCTGCCCCCCCACCCAGGAAAACTTCTGTGACCTGCAAGGAAAGGTGGTCACTCTATTCTTGGTTCAATTTCTGTACCTTGTGTAAAATTCTATTTGATTGATTCGTATAATTCACCCAACTCATCTTTGTAGCCCCAGAAACTTAGCAGAGCCTGGAAAAGTAAAAGTCATTGAATGAATAACTGAACCAAGTGCAGGAAACAGGTTTCCAAAGCCAACAATTTTATTTCAATCTTGGCGGAGTGTGACTTGAATTTGAGGCACTTCAGACAGGTGCCATCTCAAGTCAGTGGCACATCCAGTGTTTATTTTGAGTTCCCCCCGGAAGCTGACTCTAGCGCAGGATTTGAGCACAAGTCGGTTCCAGGGAGGCAGAGAAAACAGGATCACGGGAGCGGAGAAGCGAGGCAGGGAAGGGAAGGCCGCCAGCAAAAGGGGCATTATCAAGCCACTTGTCACTGTGGGTGACTAGAACTTTGGGAGTCAGTTTCAATCAGGCACCTCAGAGCTACCCCACCCAGAGGTGTGACGGAGGTGATTAGCTGAGTGCTGTTCCTGGGAGGCATTAATTCCCTAGCTCCCTGGCCAGCCGCACATGTGGGCAGAGCACACTTCATCACACGGGGAAGGCCCTTAGTTGGCTGGCATCAGGGGTGACGGGGTGGTCTGGGTACAGCAGCTGTGCGGGCATTGACATGTGGGCTACTTCTGGTCTTCAGGGCCCTGGAGTGGTCACTGCAGAGTAAATACTAGAGGGTGAAATGTATTTCTCCAAATCTCTCGTCACATATACCTTGAATTATTTGCTCAGCCAGCCAGTTCTACATTAATTGGGACAGAAAGCAAAGTTCTTTTGTCTCCCAGTAAGACAATTTGTGTAATATTTCCACCATGAGAATATCCATTAAGAATCACTGGTCAGTGGGATTCTCTTGAAATGCTGTTGTTCAACCTGAGTATTTTTATCATAATTCTAACTTCACTGCCCTCAAACCCCTTTTTGCTTTTGCAGAATTCTCTTACTGTATTAATAGGCGACTGAGATGAAAAGAATTTGCCATTGGTCCCCTGCGGGCCCTATGGAAAGATGCTCATGACTTACAGTCTGGAGGTAACTATGCCAGACTCACTAAACTTCATGTGGTCCAACAAATTGTGAAAGGGGCAGAGACACGCAAATAATGTTAGAAGTAGCAGATGACAAATCCCTGAGTATTAATTAGAACTTAGAAATATACTCTTCTCCCGGGAGATTTCTTTTTATACACAGGAAATGACCATACACAAATTTTCCAACAAAGCCAACATGCAAACCTTGTGTTGGTTTTGCTGAAGGCCTCCATATAACTTGAACTATTTCATGAACCATTTGGAGATACTTTTCAAATACTGAGATTTCCTTCTCATTACGTTCTCACATTTGTTCACTCAGCTACCTCACCTCGCTCCTTCAGCTCCAGGTAGCGTCCTTCCCAGTTCATTCTTCTGCTAGACCTGTGATCTAGAAACAGCACCAAGGAGCTGCTGTAAACTCTTAGTCTACCTGGTGTTCCCCAAACTTCGCCGGCACTGAAGACTGTGGACCAGCCTCTCCTGCGGAAAACACCCCTCTTCTGAATTCTAAGACAACTTACCACTGTCTGCTTCTCACTTCTCTGAAACTTTTCCTGCAGCATCTTCTGCACCTTCTTCAGCAACGTCTTCCTCTTCAAATGGCTAAGCCTCAGATCTGAAAGCTGCAACCCAGTCCCCTAATCCTTTCCCTGAACTCCAGGCCAGTGTCGAATGACCTGCTGTACACGTCTATGAGGGTATTTGCCCAGACCCTCACAGGCACTTCCAGAAAGAACCACCCCTGCACCTCCCATCAGTCCCTGTTCACACTTCACTCTTAACAGCACCACTAGCTGTTTCTCACCCAGGCTCCAAAGCCTACAGGTACTCTTCCCCTCTACCCATCTCCACGCCACACCTGCCCATCTGCTCCCCTTTGTAGCCTCCACGTAGGCTTGTTTTTCATGTGGACTTGAGGCCCTTATTACCGCTTGTATGAATAATTACAAAAGCTCCTCTCTGGTCCCTTTACCTCCAGCCTCTCTATACTCCCTTTCCCCCACCACTACACCCTGCCACACATGACATTTGTTTCCCTAACATGTATCTCCAACTATGCCATTCCTCTGGTAAAATTATTATTTTTAATCCTCACCAGAGTATATTATTTCTATGGCTTTTCAGAGAGAGTAGAAGGGAGAGAGAGAAACATCGATGTGAGAGAGACACATCGATTGGCTGCCTCCCGCATGTGCCCCGACTGGGGACGGAGATGGAGCCTGCAACCGAGGTACATGCCCTTGGCTGGAATCGAACCCGGGACCCTTCAGTCCACAGGCCAACACTCTAACCACTGAGCAAAACTGGCTACAGCTTCTCTGGTAAAATTATTTCACAGTGATCCATTTATACAGAACACAGTCCAGATTCCTTAGATGACCAGTCAAGAATCTTGAGGGGATCAAAACATTTAAATATCATTGACAAGTTAGGCATATATAGTGATATTTGGTATTAAATAATTTTAATGGATAGCTAAAACCTATTGGAAGACCGTAATTATTTTTCGATGCATGTGTTTATCTAACATTCATTTTTGGAGTCTCTCAAGTGCAAAAAAAAATAACAAAACATTCATTCTTCTAAGAATCAATGACCTTAATTTGCATGTGTATAGTAATTCAAATTTTGCAACTATTTTTTTTGCCTTGACACATTGAATTTATTTTTAACAACAGCTCTGTGAGGAGATCAGCTATTAATCTCTACATATTATTCATGAAGGAACTGAGATTAGGAGAATTTGTTATTGCCTTAGATTGACCCAAATGAGGACCTTTCTGACCAAATACCCACTGTCTAGCAATATGATAAAAACTGTTAGAAAAAGAAAAAAGTCATACAAAGTTCTATCTCTCAAAATCAGGCCATAATATTTTGGGCAGAAAGCCGAAAATGCATTTAAAGATACACAGAGTGCGTAGCAATCGGGATCTTGTGTATGTAGGGCACTGTTAAATTTTCCTAGTCCACACATGTTATGCATTTGACCTACATCTGAGGCAGGCAGAACATATATTTATTTATCCAGATCAATAGATGAGGCCAAGAGATGACCATCTTAAATTCAGCCATCCATAACTGAACCACAGAATTAGAATCTAAGTCACCCAACCATGTCTTGGCTTGTGATCAATGTATTTTTAGAACACCTACTGTGTGCATCCTAAAATGCAGTCTAGTCAAGTCACAAAATTCATGCTCCCTTAATTTTTAAGATGAAGTTAGTTCTTGCCTGAAAGCAATAACCCTGACTTAACCTACTAGGCTTAGTTTTGCAAATAAATTACTCCACCCATCCTTCCTACCATATCTAACTATGCATCAAACAGGTAAAAGTTTGATTGACTAAACGCTGCTCTTTTGCTATGCCTCCTGGTTCCTGTGAACGAATCTCATCCTGGTAGAACTGGTGTCACACGAGTAACAAAGCAAGATATATGTTAAAAAGCCAAGAGGTTTCTCTGGGGAGTTGTCACAGGTCTCAGTGGAATGACAATTACAAGGAACATGGATCATTTAATGTCTGCTATGACCTTTACAATAGTGAGGATCATTATTTTAAGGCTCATTTGCATAATGGTTGGCCTAGCAAGAACAATGGTGAATGCTAATCGCTGCAGGATGCAATAAAACATTATCTGGGCTGAACTGCTAAAAGAAAAGTTGCCAAAGTGTGACTACTTAAGTACTTAATTTCATCCTAGGTCATGTCCACACATAATCAAACGCAATTTCTGGTGTCTCTTCAAAAACTGGCAAGAGATGACTGGAAGGGAATAACAGAAACCTCCTCTGTACACAAACCTTACCTGGCTGGCTTCGCTTTTTGTTTTTGGTTGTTTTTTTTTTTTTACATGCTGCCCCGTCTGCAGTGGCTTCATTTGCAACTACCACCATCTCTCCCCCAAACAGCTTCCCACCCCCACTCTTCCCACTCCCCACATCTGGCAGGTACACCAAATCTGATACAACAAGAAAGAATAAACCCCGCCTTATGGGCTGAAAAACTTTCACTGAACCTTTGGAAGAGGTAGAGTTGACCATAGCTAGCAGCAGGTGGTATTTTTAAGGCAGAGTCTGTCACCTCAAAGTAATAACCTGCATTCTGAGTTGCAGCTTGAAGGTGGCTATTAACAAAGAGAATAAAAAGAGATAGTCATCTCCATTTAGATTTATCATTTTTAACTATTTCTACTGCCTAGAAATTGAATAGGTATGGTCATCCTGTACTTTGTATCCCAAAACAGTCTTTGGAAATTATTTATCTACTTTATTGATGTCTTTCTCCCAAGCGTTTGAACTCATTTCCACCACAAGAGGGCAGCCATCTCTAAAAAACAACCAAAGACACAAGATCTTAAGACAGAAATAGAGACAAAATTTAAGAAGTCCTACTTGCAAGAGGCAATCATTCGGCAGTCCCTCAGAAATCACATAATCACCCATAAAAGCGATCCTGTGATGGGCGACACTGAAGTGGAATAGTGTCCAGAAATGCCAGTTTTCCCTCAGACTCGTGACTATAGATTATTTCATAAACTAACAAGGTTCCCATTTCGCAAGTTATGAAGGCCTAAAGCTGCGAGACATCCTTGATGTCACCACCAGAGATTTATTTTTCATCTTTACTTGAAGAGCATCCAACAGCTATCAACTTTCTGCTCCTCTTTAAAAGCTACATACCGATTTAGCTCTCACACGTTTTGTTTTTTAAAATCTCGGCGGATGACAGAAACAATTGTTAACTTCTCAATTAAACTGGATAGGAAAGGAAATAGTTTCAGAAGCACAATAAACACTTTTCAACTTGTGTGTTTGAGTAGCCTATGTTCTATCGCCAACCTGTTTGGTGTCCCGTGATTTGGAGTGACAGTCAACTTTCACAGCACTTTATTTTCGCGGGAGGGAGAAGTAGCATGTTCTTGAATATTTTGCTGAACCCCAGCGCCCCATTTATCTTCCCCAAATAAAGGCTTCCTCTGAAATACCTTGTTTGACCTTTATACTTTCAGAAACAGCGAGTGCCTAATTCCCCTCTGTGGGTTGCTAATCCGATTTGTGAGCAGAACCTAGAATTATTTTAGCTTCCCAACTGAAAAAATAATACACATGGGTAATACATTGTTGTGAGCCCGCCTGCTTCTGATTTTTTCTCTTTCTGCTTTGCAGGCTTGAAGGTTCTGTGCAGGCAAACTTGGTTTTCCCATCTGACCTTTTTCTAAAATGTTCTGCCTGTGGCTTCTGGGATCATTTGGGCGACTGGGATCATTGGCGCTTTGCATGTTGGATCCTGGGATCCTGAGAGAGAGGGAAAACCTGGACACTCACGGTGCGGTGGATTTGGGGACTATTTCAGCTGAGGAAGACAAGCAACTTGACCATATCCCACAGACCTGCTGCTGGGGCCTGGTGGGAGGGGTTGGGACAGAAGGTTCTAAGGTCTCAAACCAGAATTGTCTTGGAGGCTTGGCTCACACTTGGCATTATTTTACCTTCCTCGGAGCTGCTAATCGCCCGCCTCTGAGCTGGGCGAGATAAATATCACAAGGCATGAAGTGATTGCCACCATAAAAAGAAATAAAGTCCCTCTCACCCTCTGTTCACACTGCCACACACACAGCCCGAGTTGCACCTGCCATGTATACAGGATGACATCCATTTCGCATATACAGACATATTTATGGAAACATGTGCTTTCCTTAGCATATACTTACATGTATAGACGTATTTCTAGACACACACGTGTACATTTGTATATTACATAGTTATCTGAATAAAATGCATTTACATATATAAGTGTCTACATGGATTTACATATATAAATACATATCCCTCTGTGTGTTCAAGTTTCAATAACACCTAATTTTCAAACTAGTTTTCTTTTCATTCTCCGTCCACTCGGGGAAACAGGCGTCTGCTCCAAGTCCATGCCAAGGTGCCTCGCAACTTGGCTGAGTTTTGTTTTGTTTTGGTATTACCGAAAAACTTCACACTGAAAGCTGAATAACGGGCCGGTTAGGGAACTCAGGGCTTCCCCACGCGTTCGTCCCGGACGGCGACCCCCGCGCGCCCGCCGGGGCGCAGCGCCCAGCGGGGCGCGCGGCGCGGGCAGGGCTGGAGGCGCGAGCGCCCCCGTCGGCTCGCGCGCGGCCCGCCCTCGGCCCCACCCCGCCGCGGCTGCCCCGGCGCGCCGTCCACACCCCTGCGCGCAGCTCCCGCCCGCCCGGGGATCCCCGGCGAGCCGCGCCACCGAGGGGGAGGTGTTCGGCCTCGGCCGGGAGGGAGACGGCAGGCGGCGTCCCCTTTAAAAGCCGCGAGCGCCGCGCCACGGCGCCGCCGCCGCCGCCGGAGTCCTCGCCCCGCCGCGCCGCGCTGCGCCCGGCTCGCGCTGCGCCCGCCGCGCCGCTTCCCGCACCCGCCGCGGACCGCCCGCCGCCGCCGCACGCCAGCCGCCGCGGGCGCCGCCGCCGACCCGGACGCCTTCGGGGCCCGCGCCTCGCGGATTACTGGGGTCTCCGGGGCTCCCGCGCGCCGCAGACCCGGCTGGGGCTGGAGCGCCCGGCCGTGCGCGCCGCTGCGCCGTGGCCTCCGCTGCCCGGGCCGCGCCAGAGCCGAGGAGCGGCGCGCAGAGCGCGGGGGAGCCGAGCCTGAGCGCCGCGATGCAGATGCCCTCCTGCCGGAGCCCGGCGGCCAGGCGCGCGCCGGCCCGAGTGTGATCGGACCCCGGACCGGCACCAGCGGTACAGCGGCTCGGCCCAGGGGCTAGGAGAGCGAGGCGAGAGCGCGGCCGCCCGCCCGCCTCGGCGGCCCGGGACTCTGCTCCACCCGCCGGAGAATGCGCCCGAGGACGACGGAGCGCCGGAGCCGCGGTGGTTTCAAGTGGCTACCGCTGATGGGGCAGCGCTGGAGGAAGGCAGAGTGATGCGGGGGGGCAACTCGCCCGGCACCGAGATCGCCGCTGCGCCCTTCCCCGCACCCGGCGTCGCCCAGGATGGCTGCCCCGAGCCATGGGCCGCGGCGGAGCTAGCGCGGAGCGCCCGACCCTCGCCCCCCGAGTCCCGGCGCCGGCCCCGCGCGGGGCCCCGCGTCCCGCGGGCGCTGGTTCCTGAGGACGACGACAGCACCGACTTTTCCTTTCTGCCTTCCCGTCCCTGCCCCGCACTCCTCCCCCTGCTCGCCGCTGTTGTGTGTCAGCACTTGGCTGGAGACTTCTTGAACTTGCAGGGAGAGTAACTTGTGCTCCCCACGGGGTGCCGTGCCTTTGCCCCGGGGGACCCCGCCGCGCCGCCTCCGAGCCCCGTCGGCCCTCCGCTCCCCCGGGCTCGACCCCGAGACGCCGTTCCCCGCGGGAGGAGAGGAACTGCCGGCCGGCGCCGGGAGGAGAGGAGGCGGAGGAAGGGAGCCCGCTCCCCGCGCCAGGTCCCTCGGCCAGAGCTTTTTCCATGTGGAGGCTCTTTCAATGGACGTGTCCCCGCGTGCTTCTTAGACGGTCTGCGGTCTCCTAAAGGTAGAGCACTGGGCCCGTGGCCGGGACTGGGGGCGGGTGGGCGCGGAGCCCCTGGGGGTCCCCCCCGCGGGCCAGACGTAAACAGACCCCCCTCCAAGTCCACGTGCGGCCGAGCCCCTGCCGGGATGCCCCCGTCCGAGCGCCCCCGGCGGCCCGCAGCCTCGCCCTCCCGGCTCCAACTCTTCCGCCCCTCCTCCTGCTCCCTTCGGTATTTTATTGGGGCTGTTAACACTTAGATGATTAAAAAAAGAGTCAGAGACCCCCTCGAGACGGTGACCCTGGATTTCGCCCGTTAGCTGCCAACCTGTACGCCCCGCCGGGGCCATCCCCTCTCCCTTCTCCCAGTCTCTCCAGGGGACCCGCTGTCTCTGCTCAGCGTCACGTCCCATTTGGGACATTCCTGAAAGTCGGGGTTCTCCCTGTTTGTCTCCAGGAATTCGAGGGGCCGTACTTCAGTGCCGCCTCGTACTGACACGTGAATGGATCGGCCTTAGCCGGGAACGCGGTCCCGGGGAGAGCCCTCTGAGGTCTTGACTGCGTTAGGGGGGAGGGGTCCGGCCTTGGAGCGCGCGTCCCCGCCGGCTCTGAGGTTAGAGGCTGGGCCACAAGTTGTAAGTGGCTTCGGAAGTGGTGGCCTTGCGCTGACTGGGTCTGGGAGTTGCAGGCTGCGTGTGTCAGGAAGTTCTGTGCAGCGCCTCCGAGGAGGTCACCCGCACCGTTCGTGCGTGTTTATGTGCGAGCGAGCGCCCAGCAATGCGGGCTTGGGTTTGTTTAGGGGACAGACGGGGGGTGTCAGACCCGGTGGTGGTTTTCCCAGGTTCCCCGCGCTGGCTGTCAGCGCGAGTGTCACAGAAAATAAAGGTGACAGTCATTGACGCTGGGGGTGTGTGGGGGGGAAGGGCTGGGGTTGCAAATCATGTCAGGCGAGTGGGATGGGAGGGGGAAAGCCTCAAGGCTCAGGAACGAGGTCCCTTTCATTCTCCCAAACGTTCGCGCGTCCACGGTTCTGAAGTATCCCCGCGAATGTAGCAAGCCAGGTGGGCACCCTGGAGGAGGAGGCGGGCCGACCGAGCGGGAGCCGAGGCCGCGGGGGCGGAAGGGGGGAGGGCTGGGCGGGGAACTCGGTGACTCACGTCGGCCCTGTCTGCAGGTCGACCATGGTGGCCGGGACCCACTGTCTTCTAGCGTTGCTGCTTCTCCAGGACCTCCTGGGCCGCGCGGCCGGCCTCCTTCCCGAGCTGGGCCGGAGGAAGTTCGCGGCGTCCACGGGCCGCTCCTCGTCGCAGCCCTCGGACGACGTCCTGAGTGAGTTCGAGTTGCGGCTGCTCAGCATGTTCGGCCTGAAGCAGAGACCCACCCCCAGCAGGGACGCCGTGGTGCCCCCCTACATGCTGGACCTGTACCGCCGGCACTCGGGCCAGCCGGGCGCGCCCGCCCCGGACCACCGGCTGGAGAGGGCGGCCAGCCTCGCCAACACCGTGCGCAGCTTCCACCACGAAGGTGAGACGCGCAGCAGGGCAGAGGGGCGAGGGCGGGAGGCTTCCCGCGCGGCGCCCCGCCCTGGGCAGGCTGCAGGCATCCCTGGACGGGCAGCTTGGCCGGGGCATGGACGCGAGTTCCAGCCTCGTCCCTGTAGGAACCTTTCTGGACCAGGCAGGAACGCACTGCCCGCCTGTGCGGTGGGGAGCCAGGGATTCCCCGCTGGTAAATCCGCACCCCTTTCCTGGCTTGCAGCCAGAAGAGCGACTCCTCCTCCAGGAACTGGAGAGAAATCAAGTGATGGGAAAGATGAGGGCAAAAGGCATGCCCCTTAGTCAGCTGAACGTGCCAGAATTCCGTGGGGGAAGGTGAGAAGGGGGCGGACAGATTGGGATCGCTTTCCGACCGTTTGGAAGCCCTCACTCTATAAATCTGCCTCTCCTGCTTAAGCGGGGTTTCAGGCTAGACAGAGCCAAAGGCAGAATTTTCAGAGATTGTATTGAAAAATCAAAGCCCGGGGCCCGAAGTCTTTCTAATTTACAGTTGATCTGGGCCTGGTTTGGAAATTTTCAAATCCCTATCTAAGCCCCGTGGGAGATCAATTCCACAATCAATCTTATTGTTTCCACAATGACTTTCTTGTCTTGTGCTTAAATCTGAGATGAACTCCCAGTAGAGACAAGGGAAGCCTCAGATAAAAGCTTTTGCAGCAGCAGCCTGTTTTCCTTCATGTGCACTGAAATGTGGATTTTTTAAAATTTTTTTTTTACTTTTATGATACTGGATGCTGTTTCTCTAAGGTAGGGTGTTCTGCCTGTTTCATCAGAAAGGCATTCAGTGGATATGAAATGTCTTAGAGCAGCTCTTGAGATCTGTGTTGTACCTAGATTCGTACAGCAATTAGTCAAAAGTAGGTTCCCCGTCAATTCTTTTTCTGCACTTTTAAGTGCCCCTGTGGCTTAATACATTCTCAATAGAGCACAGGTTCTTTCAAGTTGTCGAGAAGGGTACAAAGTTGCATGTCACAGGGCAACCACTTGTTGGCTTTTGGGGAGTTGGGAGCGAAGTTCCCTTTTTCTTGCCTTGCCCTGCTGAGGTGGTGAATTTCAAGTGGAATCTACACTCTGATATGTAGAAATGTTTTCATCATAATCTTGGGATGATTAGAGAGCCAGCTCATCATTTACAGCTGATGCTGGAATAGTTTTTATGGATAGAAAAGTAAGAATGGCTGCTTGAGCCACCTCTCCTGGAAGTTTAGCATGGAAACCATTCTTTACTTTTAAGGCCAGGAAGGTACTATTTATCTCTCTTAAAAAAGGAAGATCATTTAAGTCCTATGACACCTAACACTCAGTTGCATGAGGATGCCATCAGTGAAGTCTGTATATTTCTTCCCCTAGAAGTGGCTTGATCAAAACTGAACCGGCTGCACATTATTTTGAGGGTGTTGTTTTAACTTAAGTAGCATGCTTAGTTTATATGTCAATCTGTATCTTTAAAAGTGTAAATGTTATGTATGGAATAGTACAGGAGTTACCATCTTGCTTAAAATCATCTTTCAATAACCTCAGATCTAATGCAATGAGATGATAGAGAAAAGCTATGTAAGTTTTGCCCCAAATTTCAACAAATACATTTCTTGTTACAACTAGTATATCACATTAGGCCACATATTGCACTATTTAAAGACCATTTTATTTTTGTGTAACCCAGGATTTGGCTTTTATAAACATCTTTGTGGTGTGTGGCATTAAAAACCTTTAAATAAACCATACGATTAAGGTCTTCTGGCTTAAGAGCAGAGTTTGGTTCATATAAAATTAATGGGCATTTATCTGATAAAGAACTGAAGGACCTGATTACAAGAATTACTTGGTTTTATTTGTGGGTGGGATCTGGAAGATTTGGTGAAATCACAACACAAGAGATATGGAATTCTTCCAACCGATGTGCGAAGATAATGGGACCACATGGAAGGTGATCTGAGACAAAATTATCAGTTGTCATTTCTCCTCTTACACTTTTTCTTTTCCTCTCTGCGATGGCTTTTATTCGGGAAAGCCCAAGTGCTGAGAAAATTTTATTTTTTCCAAGTCAGTAAGAAGTGCTTCTGCCACCTAATCCTTGCAAACTGCCACTGAGGACAGAAAAATCACTTCTCTAATTGGAAAGAGTGTTTTGTGCTTTGCTGTAGTGAGAAACACATTGAAATGGGTTGACTTCATTGGCTGTGCAAAAAGTCTTTCCACTTTCCTGTCAGATTGGAATATACAAGGACCACGTGCTTGCTCTCCAGACTCTGAAACACAGTCTTCTTTTTGCATGAAATAACTGAATTATTCGCCTTTATGACAAAAGTATTGAAATAGAAATTAACCGTGTTCTAACATATATAATTATTGTGAAAATATCCATCCAGCAGGAAAGTTCCCTGTGAAGGAGAACTTATATCACATTCCCAGTGCAACCAAAGGATTTGGACCCCTGAAACCAATACTTCCCTGGTGTGCTTCCTAGTGTCCCCAAGTATTTCATTGTGATGATGAAAGACCCCATCAAGTAGGACAGACATCTTATTTGGAAGTGCTCCTAGAGATTGAGGCTTTGGTGCCCACTAGTAGTTCTTGCACTGGTTTCTAGTCTACCTATTTTTTTGTGTGGTTTCTCTATAATCTCACTCCCTTCTCATTGAGCTATTTTGTCTCTCTCTCTCTTTTTTTTTTTTTAGACTTGCCTTTTGTATAGCTCACTAAGTAGTGAGAGGACACTAAGAGGGCACTCAGTCATTCCAAAGGTGTTGGAGCTAAGGGTGGGCAGGGGCCAAATCAGGGTTAGTGATGATGACCATTGTGACCATACTTTTACCTCCTTTGTTGTCTTTTTTTTAAAAACTAATTCATTTTAACCTTTGCGTTTTATCTTTCTCCTTGATATAGCAGTTCTATAATCATTGTTTTATATTCTAGAAAGTATTATTCGTAGCCACTTTCATTTTATTTCAGGACAGCAATTTCCTGAATTTCTGATTTTCTAGAACATCCCCAGGTTTCTGTTCTTATCTTATTGGACCTTTTTTTGTCCAGATAGTGTTGCAGATTCTCAAAACATAATGATAACTCACTATTTTGCGGAAACTCGTCATGTTATAGGACAAAAAGGCAGCCACAAAACATCAGTGGTTCCAAATAGGATCTGCATGTCCCTGTGGGCCCTGCCACTTTACTCTCCTGTTCACTTAGTTCTGGGTGCTCTCTCTACCAGACTTGGGTAGTGTGTTTCTATCCCTTTAGTTGGGAAAGAACTCACCCTGTGGTTATCATTATATTAATTATTCGTGTACTCCTAATGGCTCAGACTTTTGCTTGAGTTTTTGGCTCATCCCTATGTTCCGTAGTGCCTTCTAGTGGCCAGAATCTTGGGGACTGCGGTAGAATCAAGTTCATAGCTCTGCTTTTCATTTACTAGCTCTGTGACCTTAAGAAAGTCACACAAGCTCTCTGAGCTCCAGCTATTTCATTCACAAAATAGAGATAGCAGCTTCTCTTTCATCAGTTTGCTGTGAGATAATTCATCCAGAGCTCCCAGCTCTGGCACAAAGAAGCATTCGGCACGCTGATTATCATCATCACGAGGACTCCTTTCTTTTATGTCATAGCTCCCCTTCCCTAGGAAAGTGGAGGCCAGAGTGGACCTAGGCCGGCTGAGAGAATTCAGCCTTATCTTTGGATTATTTTGATGTAGATGACTGATTGACAGAGTGTAGAAGGTTCTTCATTTTTGGAAGAGAGTTTGGATGTTGTTGCCTCATTTCCTTTCCCCTACACACTTGCCACCATAGCTTCATTGGTTTGGTTAAGAACTTTTAAATAAATGTGAAGAACATTTATATGGTTAAGTGCTGGGTTTGGGAACCTAGTGAGATAGGCTGGAATCCCCAAGTCCTTTGGCCAGTTCAGATTATTCCATAAGGGTTATTTCCAGAGAATTAACAATGGTATCAGTCTCCAAAGACACATACATCACTTACTTAGATAAATGTTCTGTCTAATAAATTTTCACTCCTTCGGCTTGCTGTGATAATTTGCAGTTCTTTTCCTTCTTTAATTTCCTTTATTGCACTTAGGTTTTGATTTTTCAACCCAGAAGCAAAACTCGCTGTTGGGGTTTTCAGAGGACTTCTCGCTCACCCCCCTGACCTGAGCCTGCAGTCAGGGGCTTGCTGTCTTGCAGGCTTTTGTATTAAGGAGGCAGAGGCCTCCTTCAAGGAATAGGGTTGCTGAGCTGAGGCTGGGAAGTAGGGAAAGGTCTTCGCATCACGAGATGTTATTTAGCAGTTCACTTTCCCCCCTTGGTGAAGGTCACCATGTGATTATCCTTTTTTCCCCTTACTCCCAGTGAGATTTTGAAGCACATGGAATTGCTGTTTTTATAGGTCAGATTTGGTCACACAGTGGAAATTTTGTCTGATTCAATTTTATATTTATCTCTGGAGGGTTACTTTTCTATTTTCCGCCCCCTTTACGTTCATCTTCACTTCAGTTACCAGTCTCCTGCTTGTCCTGGTGGGGGTCCCTTCCTTGCCCTCCTCTGGCTATGTTTGTGTGTCCTGTGTGTCCATGTGTCTGTGTGTTAATAAGTTTTTGAAAATTTATGGATTTAGATTCAGAGACTTTGTTGCAGTTGTGACTTCTCTGGGCACCTTCATTAATACAGCTGGTCAGCAAATGCCCCGGGTAATTTGCCTTTCCTCCCTCTTAAAACAAAAGAAGGTGTTGGTGGGTGTGCCAGCATCCAGACAAGTCAGGCGCAGGTCTGGCTGTGGGGCACTGTCGGGGGGACAGGCTGATTTTCACCTCAGTCCTTTCCCTGTGGTATCCTGTGTCCTCTGGTAGCCGTTGGCTTCTCTGCTGAAAGAATGCCTTCAGGATTATTTTAAAAATTGTGCCTGGTCTGAAGTATTACTCGCTTACAGTGGGGTTTAGAATGTGGGTGACTCTCAAAAGGCATCCCCAACAAGTGTGGACTAGGAGGCACAAGGGGACCATGGAGGCATCACGTCTTGGTCTGATAGTCTCCATGTCCAAGTAGATGAGTTTTAGGAGATCTTTCTGTTTCATGGGCCTCAACTCATTCCTTGGCCAACACTAGTGGTTCTGCTCATTTTCATATTATTCAACAGAAAGGTGCAGTTACAACGTGCTCCCAGCAATTTGCACTTGAATATGAAAAGCATCCCTTAAAACCTTTGGGCTCCAAGGGTAGCCCACAAGCTCGAAGCATCACCTCACCTGGGAGCTTGCTAAAAATGCAGAACTCAGGCCCTACCCAGACCCACTGAGCCAGAACCTGCATTTGAAGATTTAAGGTGTCCTCCTAGGTGTTTTGTGTACAGGTTAGAGTTTGAGAAGTTCCACATTAAAGCATTACTCCATAATTTGGTATAAACTGCCCCTGTTGAACTCAGAGCTTCCACTTGGCTGGCGTTGGGGACTGTCACTTTGATGATGAAGGCTTACACAGCTGGAACCTCTGAGTGAGTGATCTGACATGGTTCTGCTTTCTACAGCCTCTAGATTCTGTGGTCAACTTATAGCTGTTTGAGTTAAGAAAAATACAACAGTAAAGTTAATGAAAAAATGGTATCCTCTCTGGTGATGACCTGGAACTATGGCCAAGTAGATTTTGTTAGCATTTACGTTGGGTCCTGAATGAAGCAGATACATTTTTTGACAGTCAGATGACAGGATGTGGTAAAGCTAGAAAAAAGTAAACCTAAATATCTCAAATTCTAGTGTTGTGTCCTATTGACTTAATAATATTGTGTGCCTTTGGTAATTTACATGCCGCAGCATTCACGATGCTATGCTATTTTTTTATTGTTTGCTTAAAAAACAGTACTCCTTACCATTGAAATTCAGGAATCTTACATCAGAAAGAGCTTTTATGCATAGCCCACTTAATGTCTACTTTGAAATAATGACAATAGATACAGAAAGATTATTCTGTGATAGGATGAGATTATCTTTCTACGTTGTGACTGTCATAATGGCATTTTTATAGATTTTTATCAGTTTTGTTTTGGTTTTGTGTCTTTCCTTGGGTAGGTGTTTGTTTTTAAGATGCTTTATGTTTTAAAAAGATAAAGGAATCAGAAATAGAGGAGAGTCATCCTTTTTCTTCTAAAAGTATGTAAGATGAGGTTTTAATTTTTGAGGTCATAAGGAGGTGAGAGGACAGGCAACACTTGGGGAGATATTTCTCTTGAAATTTCCTGGCCTTAATTACCACAGTGTCCCAGTACCACCCTTACGCTTCCAAAGAAGTAGATTCCTGTACATGCCTTTGTCTCTGGATTTTTGAGTAAAATAGTAGGGTGTGCTTTGCAGAATGTCATCGTTGATGCTGAGTTTCGGAGTCTTTAATTAGGAAACTGAAATCTGTATATCGAGATTTGTAAATCATCTAAATTGCAGAGCAATGTTTTAGAACACCGCTTAAGGGATCGACATTAAAGCCTTTTTTTTTTTACGAAATGCAATAATTTCCTCAAATCCTCACTCATTAGACCTCTACTAACTATAGTGCTGACTTTTTTTTTTTGCCCTAAAGTCTGTGAATTCCAAAGAAATGCTTCACCATTTCCCCCATTATTATAGCCACCTGGAAGCAGTATTCATGCCTTGGATTAAAAACATAACAATGACTGATGAAATTGTTTTCATAGTATGCATAGTGACATAAATGTATAGAAAAGGGAGGCTGTTTTTATCTAAAGGGGGAATTTTTATTTTCTGGCTGCAAACTTTTATATATGGCTGAAATCAAACCCTGCAATGAGATTTACAAATTCTTACATAGAATCCGATTGTCATTATTTATCTTACCCAAGTCTTTTTCTTCTTCTTTTCCCACCTTTTTATATCAAATTAGAATCTTTGGAAGAACTGCCCGAAATGAGTGGAAAAACAACCCGGCGATTCTTCTTTAATTTAACTTCCATTCCCACCGAGGAGTTTATCACCTCAGCCGAACTTCAGGTTTTTCGGGAACAGGTGCAGGAGACTTTGGACAACAATAGCAGCTTCCATCACCGAATTAATATTTATGAGATTATAAAACCTGCCGCAGCCCACTCGCAGCTCCCTGTGACCAGGCTGTTGGACACCAGGCTGGTGAACCAGAATGCCAGCAGGTGGGAGAGCTTCGACGTCACCCCCGCCGTCACCCGGTGGACCGCGCAGGGACTCGCCAACCACGGCTTTGTGGTGGAGGTGGCCCACCTGCAGGAGAACCCGGGTGTCTCCAAGAGACACGTCAGGATTAGCAGGTCTTTGCACCAAGACGAGCACAGCTGGTCCCAAATAAGGCCACTGCTAGTGACGTTCGGCCACGATGGGAAAGGACATCCCCTCCACAGGAGAGAGAAGCGCCAGGCGAAGCACAAACAGCGCAAACGCCTCAAGTCCAGCTGCAAGAGGCACCCTTTGTACGTGGACTTCAGCGACGTGGGGTGGAATGACTGGATCGTGGCGCCCCCGGGCTACCACGCCTTCTACTGCCACGGGGAGTGCCCCTTCCCCCTGGCCGACCACCTGAACTCCACTAATCACGCCATTGTTCAGACGTTGGTCAACTCGGTTAACTCTAAGATCCCCAAAGCGTGCTGCGTCCCCACGGAACTGAGCGCCATCTCCATGCTGTACCTGGACGAAAACGAGAAGGTCGTATTAAAGAACTATCAGGACATGGTTGTGGAGGGTTGCGGGTGTCGTTAGCACAGCAAAATGAAATAAATATATATATATATATTTTAGAAAAAAAGAAAAAAAAAAAAACCCAAGTTGACACTTTAATATTTCCCAATGAAGACTTTATTTATGGAATGGAATGGAGAAAAAGAAAAAAAAAAACACAGCTATTTTGAAAAATATATTTATATCTACGAAAAGAAGTTGGGAAAACAAATATTTTAATCAGAGAATTATTCCTTAAAGATTTTAAAATGTATTTAGTTGTACATTTTATATGGGTTCAACCCCAGCACATGAAGTATAATGGTCAGATTTATTTTGTATTTATTTACTATTATAACCACTTTTTAGGAAAAATAGCTAATTTGTATTTATATGTAATCAAAAGAAGTATTGGGTTTGTACATAATTTTCCAAAAAATTGTAGTTGTTTTCAGTTGTGTGTATTTAAGATGAAAAGTCTACATGGAAGGTTACTCTGGCAAAGTGCTTAGCACATTTGCTTTTTTGCAGTGCTACTGTTAAGGTCACAAGTTCAAGTCCAGAAAAAAAAAGTGGATAATCTACTCTGCTGACTTTCAAGATTATTATATTATTCAATTCTCAGGAATGTTGCAGAGTGGTTGTCCAGCCCATGAGAACTTACGTCCTTATTAGGTGGAATATTTGGAAAAGAACCAGACAATGCTGATCTGATATAGAAACCCTCCCCCCGCCCCTTAATTTGCAGAAAGAAGAAAGCAGGACCAATAGAAATATTTAGGGAAATGATGAACCGGCAGGAAAGCGAGTGATGGTTTGTTCTTCTTTCCTAAACTAGTGGGCCCTTCAGAGGGGCTGGTCTGGCCAAAGTATTTAATAAAACATAAGATTTCTTCATTATTGATATCGTGGTCATGTATAATTAAAATTCATATCTAGTGGCCCTCATGAAGACTTGGAAATTGATTTGCATTTAACTTTTACCTCATCTGGGAGCTCTTTGTGCTCAGAAGGACCCAGTTTCCTAACTTTGCCCAACACACAGCAAAATTGTGCTCATCAGGTTTTCTGCCCACCCCCCCGTTCTCTGTTCGATCAGCTTGCTTTTCTTTCTAAGGTTACGTGTTTGAACACATGTCTCCAAATGTTAAACTTATTTCAGATAATAAATTTCAAAGCTCTGGCATTTCAATTTATAAAGTCCAACCTGTAAGAAGAGGAAATGATGTGTTTGTGCAGTGTTCACAGTGATTGCCTTGGGTTTCCATTTTTTTTTTTTTTTTTTTTGCTTCTGAAGTTACCCCTTGTAGAGGGAGGTGGGGAACAGACAAGGGATGGTTGGAAACTGGCAGGCAAGTCATTTGATAATTCGTATTTGCACCAAAAGGATTACCAATGATTTAGTATTTCACATGAACCTCTTTGGGGCAGAAAGATTGAAGAGAAAACCAAAGCTACAAAACAGGCAAAACCTGGGGAATCCAAGATAAAGTTTCAGAGATGATATCCCATGCAACAGAGGCAACGGTGCCAAAAAATTAGAAAGGGAAAGTGTCTGAGATCAGCTTCTACAAGGACATCTGCCAATTGGACTGAAGCCCAAGCAGAATGAAGTCAAATTAGGCTGCTCAGAATGAACACTTACCAGTGGCAGGGCTTCTGTGCCCTGGGCTGAAGTCAGACCCAAGGAAGGGTTTGGGGGGTGGGTGTGTCGGGACAGCCAGTGAACCCACAACTCCCCATTATTTTATTGGAAGTATTTTAGGTCAGCTTTTAGGACTTTGTGTCACCTCTGATCCTGCTAAGGTTGGTGAGGCCTAGTTCTAATATCCTTTCCTAGCCCTGCCTTGGAATTGGTTGAAAAATAGGGTGTTAATAGTGAATAGGTTGCTATAATCAGATTCTCCCAGGGATAAGCTTGCGATGACGGTGAACGTAGTTACATTTTGGGTGTGATAGGTTTAATCTTTGCCTTGAGATTATGTAGATCATAGTTTTAAATTAATAATGAGTTGTCTTCGACTCCTACTTTTACCATCTTTTAGTTTCTTTTTACCTGTACGCCTGTTGCTGTTGCGTGGGTGAGGATCATGAGGGTTAGGTCCGACTTTACAGGGCAGGGTAGGCTCTGTTCCACCCTCTCTTGCCATGGAAATGAGGGATGGACTGCACATTCGTAACAGCTTAAAAAATAACCTGTGTTTTCTCATCTCCAGTACTCCAGAGAGTGAGATTATGATTCTTGTTATAATTATAACAAGATTTTATATCCATTTGGTAGTTGCAGCCACTCTTGATTTCTCTGTTTCACTGGTTCTGATTTACTTGGTGAAAATGGTTTTCATTGGTATCAACTCAAATGTTTTCTCTTGCATGTTTTATATCTATATCACATATGTGTAAATATATACACATATACAGCATGTAATATGTATAAATATACATATGCAGAATTATGTAATAGATAGTACATATGTGTAGATGATGGCATTTTCAGTTTAGTTTCAGAGATTTTGTAATAAGGGAGGACTCTGGCCCTCTTGGCAGCTCATCTGAGAAACAGAATATTCTTACGTTCTACGTTGTTACACACACTTTGGCGTAGGCTCTTCATTCTGAGAAAAAAGCGTGTCACAACTAACCGTATGCCACTGAATCTCTTGAATCTTCAGTCACTTCTGTTCTACAGTTCTGTCCCTTTGAATCTTTTTAGAGTAGGAGCTTTAAAAAGCGTAATAGTTTCTGAATTTAGGGGGATCACCTTTCAAAGTTGATTAAATTGTGTCATCTGGTTTTGTGCTTGTCTGGGCTGCGTCATGCGCCTCCCTGGCCTGGTTTTAACCTGTACGGCGGGTCCAGAACGCTCTGTTCATTTTTTTTACTTCAAAATTGGGGAGGGGGAGCACGAATGGTTTACGCATTTATCTGTGCTTCCATCTTTTCATAATTTCTACTGCAGTTGCTACTTTACATCCTATCTCAAGAGGCCAAGAGTGGAGAGATCTGTAAACCTGATCAATGTAGCGAGCTACATAAGCACTAGGTAATCTAAGTGTTCTATATTTCCCCTCAGTGTTTTATTGGAGGCGGAAAATCGTTTGTGCAATTCACAGCACTTTTAAAAATAACCTGTTTCTATTCTATAGTCATGTTAGTATTAAGACACCGATTCACTGAATGTTAGACGCCACAGCCGCCCTCCCCAGGCCAATCTAAGGCCCAAGGAGCATTGCCCCGCAGTAGAGAGGAGTGTAGAATAAGTGTGACACGGGTGGGCAATCACAAAGAAGTAAGAATGCCCTGGCGCTATTCCTCGTGTTTTATTTTTTTCTGCAGGGAGTCGGTAGGATGAGATGAGGGATGAAACGCAAGTCCGCTTCAGGGGGGTAAATTGCTTTCCTCTTTCCTCCACCCTGCTGACATAAATTACAGCCTTACGGTATTCTCCGGGGCAGAGTTTCTGACCATCTCCCTGCCCTGCAAACTTCAAAGTGAACTTCTACATAACTTGCTTTAAGTAAGACTTCTTAGATTTTAATGTGCATATGAATCACCAGTACTGCCTCGGGGAGAATGCACCATTAGCGTGTATACAGACCCGTTGGGATCATGTTATAATACAGGTTCTGTTTCAGTAAGTCTGGGACGGGGCCCGAGATTCTGCATTCCTAACGCGCTCCCAGGTGAAGCTGTTACCGCTGCCCCAAGGACTACGCGGAGTAGCAAGACTAATAATTATCTTCTCAATCACAGCAGCAGAAAGTTGGCCCAAGTTTAGGCTCCTCTAACAAGTAGCACTTACAGGGAAAAACAAACAAACAACCAAACCTGTACACAGGCTGGCATTTGAATATGTTTCACCATACCTGAAACGATGCCCTACATAGTTTTTTCAAAGGCATTCTTTTCCCCCACAAGATGACTGGCAATTTTGTGTTCTAGCCACCCTCAGACATGAAAACACTTGGTTGCTTATCTTGTAAAATCTGCCTCTCTTGCTTGCTTGGGCATGTACGTAGTCAGTTTAGTCAAATACGTGTCAGTACACCTATGTGGATGGGGGAGCAGGTGCAAGCCCTTAACGTACTTTAAAAAAGTTTAACACTTAAGTCAGTCCACTGAGTTGATCCCGTGTGATCTTAGTGCCAAGCGTCTGAGTTAAAAGTTTTCCCTTTGAAGGCAGCAACTAGATGTCATACATTTGAAGCATTTGTTTATACTAAAAATGATGCTTGACTTTTTTTTTTTAAGTTCTAAGACAGTTCACTGTACAACACCATTGAGCCAGAGGGTGATATATAGCTGCCCAAGCTGGTGGTGGAGGTTTGATCTCACGGAGAGTGGAGTTTGTGATGCCGAGGCTGCTCTAGAATAAACAAGGTGCTGAAGTGAATGGGCTCAGGCTCGAAGAGGCAAAGGGCAACGCTTTCCCTCTGTGAGGGGTCAGCAAAGATAGAACTTAGTGTTGGCACCTTCTTTCCAGCCAAATGTCCCAGGAGGGTCATCTGTTTGGCAGCCTCACTTTACTTTTAGGAGAGCACTTTTGAAGATTTCTTACAAGCAACGCAAATTTTCATATTTGTTGAGAAAATGCTGGAATGAATGAATTCCTCATCTCAAATATGTCTTTTATTATATCTATGTTATATGTAGATATTATGTATGCATATATTATATGCGTATATTATATACATATATAAATATACATTTTTCCTTTGGAGATTTTATATATATATACAGGTATATATATAATATGTAAACATACAAATCTATATAACATATATATATACACCCAAGGGAAATTTTTGATTTCTGCCCTTCTAGAGTCCAAACGCTGAGTGTAGGGTGCCTACTTTTTTATTCACCGGGTTTATCATTTCACTTAGGTTTCTCCGTTTTGAACTGAGTCCCTGTGAGGGGCCTAAGCAGCATGCCAGACGCTGACTCAAAGGCCACTCGCAGCCTGCGTGCGCCCGCGCCCGGGCCCCTCCACGGCAGCGCCAGGAGCGCGTTATTGCTGCCGTCCGCTCTGATGAGATGGCCCTGCAGGCCGGCGACTTGCTCAAAGCGTCCCTCGTAAGGAGCATGATCTCATCTGGACTGCATTTACACTGGAACCACTTGGCCACAACACTATGAGGGAATAATTATTGAACTATTTTACTGTACAACTATTTCCAAATTGTTGATTTTTTATTGATTTCAGGAGGCAAGCTAATTGCCCCATGGCAACTTGATGTGAACGTTTAATGAAGATCAGGAAACAGAGTTTATGAAAAGCTTTTGTATAGTAACTGCAAAGTTTCAAGAACTGTTTTATACTTCCTGACAGTGCTGGGCCGAGCTTAATGGTTTGTTTTTATTACTTAAGAGTGTAAACCTTGCTTTAGCCCAGTGTGTGGAAACTATACCCTCATCCCGCATTACACATTTTCAAGTTGCTTTTTGCCCACTCCCGACTTCCTTCCCTGCCATCTACACTCGGGGACTTTTTCTGTTTTAATTGTCTGAAAGCGAGTTTCTGTCTTCGCACGCTGAGAATCTTAACACACGCACACACACACTCATGAAGTTAAGTGTCTGTATTGTTTCACTTTGTTTTGGGTGGAGTTTCTTTTCAGCACTTGGTTGCTAGACAACCACGCCGACAAAAGTTAAAGATTGAAAAGGCATTTTTAAAGATGTTGAATCTTGGCAGCTGAATATTTTATCTTTGTCTTTATATGGAAGGCTTAGTTTTCTTCCCAGGTTGCCCTGGCCTTTTGTTGGGTAGATGGCTGGTAGGAGATTATTTTGATGTGGAGCTCTTAAGGCATTATCTTGTTTGAGAACTTTCTGAAGTGTTGTTCCCATTTGCTGGAACACGCTTCCCACCTGGATGGACAAAAAAAAAAAAAAAGCCAGCTTAGTTTCCAAGGGTGTGTTTTAAATCACTAATAAAGTTGAGCTCCAGCTCACAGCTGCTTCGATTGTTGCAAGGCAAAGGAGAGAAAAGGTTGCATTCTGAGGCAACATCCAGAAACCCAAGGCTGTGGCTTGTGGAGGACACTGTCTCCAGGAAGCTGCATTTGCTTCTTTGGTAGATAGTATTGGAAGTGGTTTTTTTTTTTAAAAAAAAAAAAATCTTAAAAGCCTAATTTTAAATCAAAGCCATTTAAATTGCTCATTTCAGGGAGATGTTTCAGGAGCATGTTATAAATACACGATCTTTATACATCTGCCAAGTTGGACGTGTGTTCACAAGTTCATCTCGCATGTGTACACAATTTGTATCTGCCGTGCTTTCCTCGCTCCGCGCCGGCCCTTTTCCCTCATTCGTCCTTGGAGACGCTGCCTCTCTGTCTCTCCCCTGCGCAGGGTTCCCTGTGCTGGAATCCGGTCAAACCCATGGAAAACTTTACCAACTTGACTGATTTATTTACAGGCAGGATCTCCTGTCATGGGGATAAAACGGGGAGCCCTGAAGTTTGTTCATCATAGACTGTCTTGGAAATTAGGATCTTCCGAAGCCCGTCTGGCCTGTACATATACATTTGACAAAATGTTCTCCTGTAAGGAAACCTCACCACTGAGTGAAAAATCGCTCGGTCACTTGGTGTCACCAGCAAGCCTCCAGTCCTCATCGGCACACTAGTGTGGTCAATACGATAAGTCATGACAAGCGTGATGCTTCAACGCCAGGGCCCTGAAAGGAACCGGGCTGCGCGACAATCATTAGGCGAGCTAAATAGAAATAGAAAAATAGGCCCCGGAAAAGTGGAAGCATTTTCTGGTCTCGGAGGGTTTGGTGTGTGTCCGCTGCCTGAAGGTAGCTTGGCTGAGTAAAAGAAATTGGAGAAGTTAGGAGTTGTTTCTGCTTAAAAAACGAATCTATACACACACACACACACACACACACGAGATCCATGCAGCTTTCAGGAGGAGAGGGGGATTTTTAAAT
Source organism: Miniopterus schreibersii (assembly GCF_964146895.1). NCBI lineage: Eukaryota > Metazoa > Chordata > Mammalia > Chiroptera > Miniopteridae > Miniopterus > Miniopterus schreibersii. The sequence goes on from NC_138110.1 coordinate 66,713,611, forward strand.
ACTAACTCTTCCCTTGGTGATGCCACAGAGCATTTTGCCCGTGTAGGGAAAGGCTCAGAAGTTCCTTCTGATGGCTCCCTTTTTATCGAACTGTGGAGAAAGAACAGTCTCAGCTGGAAAGAGAGCTGAAGGCTAAGAATTCTAGAATCCCTTACCAACAGCAGCGGCCCTAAGGACAACAGATGCCTAACTTGAGGAAATACATCTCTGAAGCTTGTCATATTAGATGATGCATAAGCGAGCTCCGGATCCTCTCCCTTGTGAGTGCCTTTCACTGAATGTCACTTTTCCTGATGAGGCTGGCTTGAGGTCCGAGGTCTGAAGGATACTTCCTTTGTGTCCTTAACTTCACCCCTTGGTGTACTCATGGGTTCCCTGAGGTTCTTTCAAGGACATGGCATGAAGGAGCAGAGAGGGCACTGCTAGACATTTCTGAACACGATCAGAATGGCAGGCAGTGTCTCAGAGGGACCCTGTTCCCAGACAGGACACTGAAACTGTGACACTGCTGTTAACCTGAGAGACTAATTAGGAGAGTCTCTGGATGGGATCTAAGTCCATGTATTATGTACCATTTCTAGGAGGTTCGGGGGGATGGTTGGCATAGCAGCCCCAGTGGTGGAAAAAGAAGCTTCCTTCATGGCAGCTGTTGCCCAAAACTCAACTCTCTGGAAGTGAGTTGATCTGTAGGGTTTTGACCTCTGGGTTCCAAAGGAGTCAGGACCCACAAGGCTGTCCAGTGATGAGGTGAGTTAAGCGGTGGCCCTTCTTTGCCAGGAGCTCACCCAATCCTAAAAGAACCAATTCGAATTTCCCCTGTACTTCTACTTTATATTCAGCTCTCTTCCCCTCCCCGTTTCTCTTTCCCTTCCTCTGGGTATCAGGACCTTCTGTGGAGACAGGGAAAGACTGTAGGGAAAAAGAGCTGGAAAAGCCGACTTGGGCTGATAGGAAAGGAGAGGGGTTTGGTCTTCTGCTGTGACAAACCCGAGAGAGCCTGCTGAACCAGCTGGAACTGTGCTGGAGGTCTCCTCCGAGATGCCAGCGGGGAGAAGGAACGGATCCCATTGTGATTTTTCTTTTCCATGGTGATGGAGCTGAGTTTTGGGAGACGAGTAACTCCACAGACGGCCCTCTTGGAAACTGCTCATGGTGGGGGAGAGATTGCTCTCCTCCCGTCTGCAAGCAGCCTCTGGGGTGCGGGGAAGGCCTGCTCCAGCCCAGCGGTGGGGGTGTGGTGGGGTGGGAGGGAGCTGGCAGCCACTTGGCCCTCAGCAGAGTGTAAGCACAGAGCAAAGTGCTTCTGCATTGCAGCCAGGAACAGTGATTCATTTGATTTTAATTTTGACGTTAGCATTTTTCTCATGACTCATTGATAATTTCATATGGAATTTAAAAGGCTGAAACAGTTATTTACTTTTTAGGAACTTAAAACATCCATTGGGTGGAATTCAGTTTTTCCCTCTGAAACAGAAGATGCTTCATTTCAAAAAAAACAAAACAACAGAGAGGAGGAGGCATTTCTCCCACTCTTCCCCTCCTAGCTCCCACCTGTTGCTCTGTCCCATCTGATGTCTCAATAATGTTGACCGACTGTCAGGCAGTCTGTGTCATCTTAATGTTCCTCTTATCTTGAATTCCTTTCATCACTATAAATAAAAATAGCTGTAGGTGTTTTTTAAAGAGGGGCTTCTTATCAAGAAATTCCTCTTTAATCCTGTGTTTTGAGAATTTTTAATGTATATGAAAAATGTATTTTATGCTTTAATTTCTGTAACGATATGATCCTTCTTCTTTAGTTTATTAATGTGGTAGATTACATGAATTGATTTTCAAATATTCAACCAGCCTTGCATGACTGGAATAATCCCTACTTAGTCATAATTCTTTTTTTTTTTTTTCCATAACAAGTGGGGTTCATTTCAGCAATAGAAGAATTGTTCAACATTCAAAAATTAATCAATGTAATTCACCGTATTAACAAAATAGAGAAGAAAAGCTCTATGATTATCTCAATAGATTCATAAAAAGCCTTTTACAAAATTCAACATCCATTCATGATTTTTTAAAAAGCAAAGGAAGGAAAATAAACTCCCTGCAAACTAGAAATGAAGTGTCTTAACCTGACAAAGGACATAAAAACCAAATACTACAACTACAGCTTAATGTCATATTTAATGTTGACTGACTGAATATTTGTCCTTTAAGATTGGCAACAATAAAATGAAATAATGCCCGCTCTCACCACCCCTGCTCCACACAGTACTGGAAGTCCTAGCCAGTGCAATACTCTAAGAAAAAGAAATTAAAGGCTTAAGATTGGAGCAGAAAATAATGGAACTGCCTGTCTTTTTAGATGACATGATTTTCTACTTAGAAAACTCAAAGGAAGGCAGAGAGAAACACTGATGTGAGAGAGAAACATCAATTGGTTGCTCCTGCATACTCCTCATCCAGGGAACCAAACCCACACCCTAGGTAGGTGCCCTGACCGGGAATCAAACCCACAGCCTTTTTAGTGCATAGGATGACACTCCAACCAACTGAGCCACATGGTTGGGGCTAGTATTTATATTTTTAAGGTTTATTGAGGTATAATTTATATAATTTGTATGCCATATTTCAAGTGTAAAGTGTGAAAGTCCTAAGAAATATATATACACCCATAAAAATTAGTTCTATGCCTGTTAGATTCAATTGTTGAATGTTGTTTAATGGTGCTGAATTCGCCTATAGCCTTGTTGACCTTCTGTCTAGTTATTCTACTGACTGTTGAGAGAGGGGTGTTGAAGATTTTTTCTTTCAGTTCTACCAATTTTTGCTTCACATATATATCGTACGCACAAAGTATACTTTATCACATATTTTCTTACATCTTTCTTACATTTTTAATCTACCTGAATTATTATATTGGAAGTTACTTTCTTATAGGCAGCACCTAGCTGGGTCACATTTCTTACCCCATTCAACCAAATTCTGTCTTTTAATTGCTGCAGTCTTTTTAATGGCACATAATACATTATTGATAATTGCTTATGTCTGCCTTTTTATTATTTCTATTTGTGCCCACTGCCTTTTATTTGTTTCCTTTTTCCTGCCTGCCTTACTTGAACATTTCTGAGAATTCCATGTTAATTTAGCTGCAGCTTTTCTAATGTAGCTCATATTTTCAGTATAGATACATATATACCAAAGTGGAGAATCTCAAGAAATCTTACCTCCCTTTATGTCCCCTTACCCGTTCCTAATATACATGTCTTAAATATCTCCTTTACATTCATTGTCAACCAATTAGACAAGGTTATAATTTTTGCTTTAATCATCAAACGCAAGCAGGAGCATCAAGAGGAGGGAAGTCTACTGCGCGTAGCTCATGTATTTATTCTTTCTGTGGACTTTCTTCCCTACTGAGGCCCCAAGAACCCTTCTTTTTCTCGCTTCCTTTCCCCATGGCTCCAGCTGGATGCCCGAGCACCTGGGACGGTAATAGAGAAGCAGGTGAGCTCCCTGGCGGCCAGGCAGCACTTCCCTCGTGTCCCAGTGGATGGCGGACGCTCTTGCCTCGCTGCTCTTTTCAGGTAGGCCCGCTGGCGGCAAATTCTCTTCGTTTGTCTTCATCTGAGTCTGCCTCGGTGTTTCCTTCATTCCTGAAGGACTTTTTCATTGGGTACAGCATTATGGGTTGCTAACTCTTTCCTTTCAGCGCCTAAGAAGGATTGTGCCACTTCCTTCAGGCTTCTATGGTTTCTAGTAAGAAATACACCGGCCTTTGAATTGATCTTTCCCCCGAAATCTCAAGGTGCCATTTCTCTCTGGCTGCTTTAAAGATTTCCATTGTCTTTAGTTTTTAGAAGTTTGACTATGATGTGTCTTGGAATGGATTTCTTTGGCTTTTTTTCCGGTTTGAGGTCAGCTCAGCTTCCCGAATCTCTTGCACCTCCACCCCCTCCACCACCACCGCTGTAGCCAAATTTAGGAAATTCTTTGCCGTTATTTTTTTGGTTTCTTTTTCAGCCTCATCTTTCTAATTTTCTTGTAGGAGTTTGATGACATGATCTTTTGTTATAGTTCCACATGTTCCTGAGACTCTGCTTTATTTTTTTCAGTCCATTTTCTCTGCTGTTTGGATTGGATGGTTTCTCTTGTTCTACTCAGGGTCACTGATTTTTTTCACCTGCCTTGTTTGTTCTGCTCTTGAGCCCACCTATGGAGCTTTTTATATCAGTTATTTTGGTTTTTTTTTAGTTCTAAATTTCCATTTGCATTTCCTTGTATCTTCTATTGCTTTGTAAAGACTTTCTATTTATTCATTTTTTTTTTCAGGCATATTTATAGTTGTTCATCAGAGCAGTTTTTGATGGCTGTTCTAAAATCCTTGTCAGATCACTCAAACATGTATCATCCAGAGGCAGCATCTGATGATTGTCTTTTCTCATTTAGTTTCAGCTCTTCCTGGTTCTTGGCAGAACAAGTGATTTCTTTTTATTGAAGCCTGGACAGTTTGGGTATTATTTATAAAATTGTAGATCTTATTTAAATCTTGTGATGTAGCAGGCCTCCTCTGACAGAGCTCTGGCGGGTGACTGAAGGGGGGCGGTTCTACCTTCTTACTGCCAGGTGGGGGTGGAAGTCCAGATTCTCCATTCTGCCTCCCTTGACAACCGGGGGGTGAGGGGCTCCTCGTTCCTGTGGATTGGGTGGGATTTCAGGGTCCTCACATGTCTTCCAGTGACACTGTGGTTTGGGGTGTTCTTGTTACCACTGAATACTGGTGAAAATTCTGACTCTCCATTAGGCTTCGTCTGACACACCCTGGGAAAGAGGGGGTTGGAGCACTTTGTTCCAACCTGCCAAGGGTGGATGTCTAGGCTCTCCGGTTGGCCTTTCCTGGCAGAGGTGGGGGTTGGGCTGTGGTTCTTTCTCTGTGTTGTCTAGCTGGAGTAGACTGGTTATTATCTAAAAGATTTTTTTAAAATTTTATTTCTAGACTACCCCTTTCATCGTCTTTTGGCCAGAGTGAGCAGGTTTTCCTTTGGGCTTGTTTATAGTGTTATCCACAACTGTTGGTGGTTTCCGGGGCACCAGTTCTCCAGGATCCAGTCTGGAATATATGAAGCAAAAAATAAAACTTAGGGAACTCACCCCCTATGTTCATGGTCCCTAGCAGGCCTGCCTTCCTCTTTTCAGCTTTCAGATCTTCTTGTGTTTGTTTTATATACAACGTCCAGGGTTTTTAGTTGAACTTAGCAGGAAGAATAGGGAAATGTATGTCGGCTCCATCTTCCTGGAAACAGAAATCCCAGCAGGTAGGTTTCATTCAATCTCTAAATGCCCATACAAATTTGCAGATCAAAGGTGATAAAATTATTTCAATTTTCCAGAGGGAAAAATTGAGACACTTAGAGGTAATTTACCTGATCAAAGTTGCTTAGAAATGTGGCCTTGGCTCAGAATAAAACCTTGGAATTTTAAAGTTGTGATTTGCTTTTACTTTTCCTTTCTATATTTGTTAGGGGGAAAAACTGGGAGTAGCAGTGTGGGGGTAGGGCAGGAAGGGATGGTTACCAAAGAGAAAGCTAAAAGATTAGTTTGGTTTAGAAGTAGCGACTGTTTAGAATTATAAAAGGCTTTTCAAGGAGATTTTATTGAACTTTGAAATGTTGTCTATTTCCATAAATTGATTATATGATCTTCTTATTTACTCATTTATGTCCCATCTTAATCTGCGTCCTGAGACACAAGTGGCAGGGTACACATTAAGCAATCACTGCAGCTTCCTTGAAACACTGGCGTAGAGATGGGAAGGGTGGGGAAAAGGATTTTTCGCTTTGCCGTGATGGAAATTTGTACAACTTTCATCTGAACACTTTTGGTCCTAAAAATTCTCTAGATTGTTTAGTATTTCAAAAAAGAGTTTAGGCTGAGCTCTTAAAAGGTGTTATCTAGAGTTCTTGAATGGTTTCCAATATTGCAAAGACAATGATGAGTTCTGTTAGAATTTTCCTAATTCTGAAATATTCCCTAATACAGCATTCACAGGCCTTCCTTCCTAACTGAGCTTTGATCACTAATACCACTCTACAAAACTTACTGTGTCTAAAATCAAGAGGGGGATGGGAAATGGGAAAGACCTTTTCCGACCAATTGACCTATCCACTTGACCCTTTTGTGGCTGTGCGGATTCATCCAGTTATTATGGGTCTAGATCTGGCATATATTGTAGGACCTGAGGGTGGGCAGAACAGCATGAGTTCTTCAAAAGAACATGGGGGCACAGGAGAGGGTAGTTAGCTGGGTAAAATAAGGCAGGGGAGAGTCATTCCTATGGAAAATTTCCTTTCCTTCCAGGAAGAGTTGAGAGTAATAACAGCTCTGGCTTTACCCAGGGACTTGGGGTTCCACCTCAGCCCCTCCCCCTTCTGGAAGGTCCTGCAATATCTCTGTCTTCAGTCCTGCCCCCTGGTCTCCCCACAGAACTTGCAGGGGTAAAATGTCTCTCTGAAGGCATCAGCCTCTAGGCTTTTGTAAAGATTTTAGCTGCAGAGATTTTTTTTTCCCAAGTTGTTCCCGGTGTGCTCCAGCCTTTCAGCTGAAGAACGGGCTTTGCTGATGCTCCCAAAGCTGTCAGGTGTTTCAAGAAGCTCTTTTGAGGCCGGGGAGAGCCACGAGCCTTGCTCCCCACATGCCCGTGTTGTTAGAGGCCCAGGCCACTTTCTGCTGTGGGGAAGGGAAGAATGAACGATGGTCTCTCTCTCTCTGTTTTCTCTTTTCTTCTTCCCACACATCGTTCTCTCATGAAAAAACACAGCCACGCATAAACTGCCAGCCAGAAAAGAACCTTCGGGCCCATGAGCTTGGCAAGAGGTGGGTGTGGAGGTCAGGGGCACCTGAGACGTCTCAGATCAGGTCTGCAGTCATTTACATGAGGCTGACTGTCACCTCAAGAAATTAGGCCAAAAGGAATAAATGCATTTCCCCCGACAAGGAAGGAACATGAGGGACTGGGAACTGGGTTGAGCCCTGTCCCGGGAACTGACGGGGCCTCTGACAGTCATCTGAGACCTGCTACCCAACACAGTAATGAGATGGGGGTCCTCAAAGAGTTGGAGAGTTTGCATTGGATGGCTGTTGTTTTCTATAACTCCAGAAAAGTTACTTTATTTGCATATCAGAAGTGGCTGGTGCCAGGGGTCACAAATCTGAGTTTTTTTGTTTGTTTTTTAAATGTTTAACAGTCTTCCATTCGAAGTTTTCCATTTGGAGATAACAGTTTCTCTCCAGAGCCATCATTCTGGGTGAATGTATGGAATTCAGGAAGGCATCCATCCAAGTATCTTTGCTCCCTCTTTTCAACACAGAACTATTTCTGATGGCTGCAAACAGTAAGAGATACTTAGAAAGATTGAAGATATTTCAGAAAAACGTCTTTGAAAGAGAAATGAGAAGTCCTTTTAAATCTAAATCACATGCTCTTACGTTTTCTAATGAATCAGAGAGTAGTGCGTCAATAAGAGGACCTTATTTCCACACTCATTTCTGTGTATCATTTTGAACTGGGACATTTTGTGTCATTTTCATTTTTTTCACATGCCACTTACCCTTGTTTTGCAGAGAATAATGCAGTTTTCTTCTAGCCTCAAGCATTCACTATTCTTTGTATGTAATACTTCTATTTGCAAAATGTTGTGCACCTGGGAAGAGCTCCCTGTGTCGAAGTGTTAATGTCTCAATAGTGAGCTTATCTCTCATTCATTTTATCAAAGAAAGGCGTCTGCAACTTTTCAGTTTCAAAGTGCAAGTGTTGTATCCTTTATTCATTTGTAGCTTTCGGATCTATTAAATGTTTTAAATAATATTGGAAAGTTTTAAAAGTTGACAGTTGTGCCTGGAGAGGGGATAATGGATTAGAAAGATCTGCTACCTGACTATGCATCAATTTCCCAATTTGGGGGGAGATATTCTTCAAAATTAACAAATACTTATAGGACAACGTTTACATACTGGGTGGTGTTATAGGCCCTGGCAATTCAGCGGTGAATGCAAGCTTACGGCCCTTCCATATGTAGTCTACACACCCACTGTTTCCTTTGTACTCAAAGTACGGACCATTAATGTTATCCGGGAGGCTAGAAAGGCAGAATCTCAGACTCTCCTCCCAGTCTCCCGAATCAGAATCTGCGTTTTACCAGGATCCCCGGAGCATTCAGTGGAATGAAACCCTGAGAAGTTTGCCAGCAGTCAGTTTAAGAACCCAGGCTATAACCAACAGTATAAGGCATTTCTCTGACCACAGGAGTGGGCTCAGAAATGGGTATGTTTTCAAGGAGATGCTGGTAAAGGAAGTTTTTACTCTATAGAGAGAGGCAGAGGAAGGAATAGTCCCTCTCTCCCTCTGTCTGCTGTGCTGGCTGCCCGGGTATGATTCTTGCCTGACGTGCACTGAGAGGGGAGAGAAGGCAGAGGTGAGAGCAGAGCAGGAACATGCAGCAGAAGGCTGATGGAGCCGTACCTGATCCCCACCCTACCCCTGGACTTTGTCAGTTACAGGAGCCAATATAGCCCCTAACATCCTAACTGATTCACTTGGAGAGGCTGTTTCCTAGAGCCTTGGTGGAAAGGCCCATGTGTCAAAAAACAACATACACCAGAGTGGGTAAACCTGGCCAGCAACATGTCAGCCTGGGGAGCACCCTTGGTGCCGCCTGCCAAGGGGGATAAATGAGACACAGTTTTGGGAAATCTCTGGGCTTGGGACCAATTTGGGAGGCAAGGTGGAGGAGTGAAACTGCATATTTTGCTGATAGAGAAGAGAGAGAGAGCAGTGAGTCATAGAGATATGCAGATGCTTGGGTTGTTGTGAAAGAGAGAAGCCCTTGGATTCCTGAAATGGGATCTACAAGGTGGCCTCAGGCGGGATCAGTCTTCTGTGCTTCCTGCCTGCCTCTTGCCACCCTATTTCTCCTCACCTGGTTCCTCCCACCACCCAAAACAAATCAGTGGCCCTGTGTGGCCGTCCGTTCAGTGCCCCCTTCTTTTTCATCTGTCCACCCCCCTCCCACTTCACCCCATAGCATTTTCCCAGCCCTACGTTAGAGTTGTGAAGCTAGAATGTGTTTCGATATTTGTTTTAAGGAGATCTTTCTTGTATGGATGACTTACTCTAACATTATTCTAGTAAAGGGGAGAGAGATCGGGTGTGCATTCCCACTATCATGTATATAGCCACCTCCCTCGCCAATATATAGGCCCACCCCTGGATACATGAAATAATTAACACCAGCTATCGTTGATGGAGCATTTGTGTGCTAGGCTCTGTGCTGTGGATCTGAAATACCACGTCTGTTTTAATCCTCTTAGCTGTCAAAGTAACATATGATTTTAAACTAATTTTTCAGATGAGGAACTTGAGGCCTAGAGTGGTTAAGGATTCTTACCCCAGTTACTAAGTGAGGAGCAGAGACTGGAACTTTGTGTTTACATGGACAACCACTGTGTGTTGTATTACTTACCTGCGGTGCTTAGGCCTGGATTACCTAGTTATTATTTATATTCTCAATCAGGTTATTGTTTGTGCATTTTGATTACTGAGCATGTCAAAGGGCTATGGGTGCTTAGGTCTAGTGACACGGTCACATTCTCTGAGTGTGTGTTGAGCCAAATCCATGTTCACCAACAAATTTTATGAAGAAAGTGTCTCTGGGTGTTTGAGGGCAGCTTGTTTATCCTGTAATTGTTATCATGGTCCTTGAGGCATCTCTCAGGCATGTTTTCTTATAGACATTAGATCTAGTGAGACCCTTATGGGGAACTTAATTCCAGCTGCTTTTTTGAGAGTTGAGGTATCTGAAGCTCAGCTAGATGAATCGACCCACTAGGATCAGCGGCTCATTGGCAGCAGTGCCAGAGCCAGACAGAGCCCAGTTACCCTAATTCCCTGATGAACCCTTTATTCTAATGATTTCTTTTTCATGCTGCTCAAGTTTTCCAAACCCCAGGATAATTGTAAACCTTTATTTTATTTTGTATTAAAGTGAGCTTTTCTAGATTTCTGCCCCTCAATAACCCCTTTGCTGTGGTTCTAAAGATATATAGTTTTATTCTAGAGGGAAAGGCTTCAGCATGGAAGAAGTGAGGAGCGTGGCAAATCTCCTCCGCAAAAAGCAGTGACAAAACTGGACAAAATTATGAAAAGCAATTGTTTTATAACTCTTGAACTTAATCTGCCCAAGACAGAGAAGCAAATTTAGAAGTACTTATTTTTTAAACAATCTACTGAAACTTGGGTTAGGACTGTGAAGATCTATGGCATTTTAGCTTGGGGATGCTTCCATTCTCGCTGTCCTTCAGACTCATTCTGGCCAGTGTGGGAGTTCTCTTCGGGTGAGGCAAGTTGAGGAAACCAGAAGCTTCACTGCTAGAGGGGATGACTTGATTTGGAACATAGTGTGAATAGATGGCACATTTCTAAGTGTTACTGAAAATAGTATAATCTTGGTGGCAAACAAACAAGGAAGGCCAACATTGCAGCTAGCCTGAAGTTGTCATTCTGGTTGGAGAAAAGAATTTAAGGAAGATCCAAGGAGTGAGTTCACCATAGTGGGCCTTGATAAACTACAGGATATCTCTGGTCACCTGGAAAGCTGTGTCCATGGTTAGCTATATATATACTCGGGAGAGACTGGGAAGGTCCCTAGCTATATATTTGTCTTGGCTGATAGTGAGGCTTTACACACATAGAAAGTAAAAGTCAGGACAGTCTTGTAAATCACCAAAACTTTAATTTAAATGCACTTCCAAGCCTACACATAGCTCTGTTCTCAAATGATAGAAAGGCTCAAGGTGTTTGAAGACAGCCTTTGACCAATCATTGGCTGACCACTAAGCTATGCTAATACCAGAGAAGCCCCTATGAAGCCAGGCCCAAAAAATAAGAGACTAAGAAAAATCTGAACAAAGACATTAGTAGGCACACACCCTAAGGGAGGCAGACTTCACAGAATTAATTCAGGCAAATTACTGAACAAATAAAGGAACAAACAAAAGAGTAGCAACAGTAATACCCTGAGTTGCTACAATATATCACCTGAAATTCCAATTTTTAACAGTGTTCAGTTTTCAACAACAACAAATTGTAAGACATGAAGAAATAAGAAAGTGTGACCTTGACTCAGAAAAGAAAAAGTGAATACCTGGTACCTCTGAGGAGTCCAGTTGTTAGACTCAGGAGACAACTTCTTCAAAGAAGCTATTTTAAATATATTCAAACAAATAAAGGTAACTTGCAAGGTATTAAAGAACAGTATGATAACAATGGTTAATCAAATAGAGAATCTTAATAAAGATGTATTATACAAAATAAGTGACATAAATTCTGCAGTTGAAAAGTAAAATAAATGAAGAATCATTATAAGGGCTCTACACAAGATTTGACATTGAAGAACAAAGAATCATAAAATTTGAAGATAGAGCAAAAGAAGTTATTCAAGCTGGAGAACTGAAAGAGAAAAAATGAGGAGAGACTCGGAGACCTTGTATAGGATACTATCAACTATACTAATATATTCATATTGGGATTCTGAGAAAGAGAGGTGGGAGAGAAAGGGTCAGAAAATATTTGAAGAAATAATGGCCAAACACTTTCCAAATTTCATTAAAAGCAAATCTACAGATCCAATAATTTCCAAGTAGGACAAATACAAGAGAGCTGCACCTAGACACATCATAGACAAATTCTTGAAAGCCAATGGCAAAGAAAGTCTTAAAAAGAACAAGGGGAGGATGACTCATCACATACAGGGGAACAACAACATGACTAACACCTGATTTCTCACTCAGAACAAAGGGAATCAGAAGGCAGAGGGATGACATATTCAGAATGCTGAATACAACTGTTAACAAAGAATTCTAAATCTATTAAAATTAAACCTCAAAATTGACATTCCAAAAATAAAGACATTTCCAGATAAACAAAGATTCAGTGAATTTGTTGCTAGGAGACTTGTATTGCAGCAAATACTAAAGAAATTCCTTGAGACAGAAAGGAAATTATACTAGATGGTATCTAGAATGCATGTGAAGAAATACGAAACATTGCAAAAGGTAAATATAAACATAAATATATGACTGTATACACATATTTTCTCTTTTCTCCTCTTAACTGGTTCACAATATATAAGATGAAATAAACTTCAAGATAATACATACCAAACTGCATTATTGAATTTATATCAAGATATATATGAAAATAATAGCAAGAAAGAGAGATGAAGAAATAGAGCTATATTGGAATGTTTCTATATTTTACAAGATTGAGTTAGTATTAATTTGAAGTAAGTTGTATTAAGGTAAGACCTGTAGTGCTAGTCTTAAATCAAACACACACACACACACATATACAAAATTCAAAATATTTAAGAAGTAACTAACAAAATATTAAAATGTTTCACTAGAAAATATCTACTTAACACAGAAGAAAGTAGAAATGGAAGAAGAGAGGAACAAAAGAGATACAAAACAGAAAACATCAAGCAAAATGATGTAAATCAATCAAAATCAATAACTACATTAAATGTGAATGGGTTAAAAACTCTGATCAAAGGCGGAGATTGTCAGACTGTATAAAACTTTAAGCTCCAACTAGATGCTGTCTATAAGAGACACACTTTTGATTCCATATAGGTTAAAATTGAAAGCATGTCAATGCAAATAATAACCCTAAGAGATTGGGATGGCTCTACTCATATCAGAAAAGATAGACTTTAAGATAAACTATGTTGCCAGAGACAAAGAAGGGCATTTTATAATGTAAAAGGCCCAGTTCCACAGGAAAATATAACACTTATCAATGTATAAACACTTAATAAATAACAGAACTCCAAAAATATATGAAGCAAAAATTGAAAGAAATGGAAGGAGAAATGGACCACTGAACAATAATAGTTGAAAACTTTAATACCCTATTCTTAAGTTATGAAAAGCTGTTCTACAATGACAGAAAATCAACAAGCACAGATTTAAGTAACATTATCAACCAACTTGAAGTAACAATCTGTAGAATACTCTACCCAACAATAGCACACATGGAACACTTTCTAAGGTAGAGACTATATGTTAAGCCATAAAACAAAACTCACTAAATTTAAAATTATCAAACTCATACAAATTATGTTCTTTGACCACAACACAATTAAATTAGATATCAACAATGGGGAAAAAAATAACAAATCCCCAATTTGGAGATTAAAACATTTTCAAATAATTCATGGGTCAAACAAAAAAAAAATCACATGGGAATTAGAAAATGTTTTAAATGGAATGAAAACAAAACATAACATATCAAAATTTGTGGGATGCAGCCACGGCAGTGCTTAGAGGGAAATTTGAAGGTTTAACCAACTACTTTAGAAGTGAATTGTTTAAATGGAGAAAGTTTAAGTCAATAACTTAGGCTTCTATTTAAGGAACTAGGAAAAGAAGAGAAAACTAAGTGCAAAGCAAGCAGAATAATGGCAGTAATAAAGATTTACATAGAAATCAATGAATAGAAAAGAGAAAAGCAATAGAGAATCTTAATGAAGCCAAAAGTAAAAAAAAAAAAAACAAAAAAAAACAAAAACAAAATTGACAATTATTTTGTTAGTGTGTCTAAGGAAAAAAAGAGAAAGGACATTATTTACCAAAATCAGGAACAAAAGGGGGGATATTAGTACTAAGCATGAAGAAATTAAAAGGTTTATAAGGGAATATTATGAAGAATTTTAGGTCAACAAATTGGACAACTTAGATGATAAACAAATCCTGGAAAGACAGAAATTACCTAAACCAACTCAAGATGCAATAGAAAATAGAATTCTAACAAGTACAGAAATTGAATTAGTAATTAAAACTCTTCATGCATAAAAAAGCCCAGGCCCAGATAACTTCACTGGTGAATTCTATCAAATATATAAAGAATAAATATTTATAAAGAATAAATATTACCAATTCTTCACAAACTCTTCCAGAAAGTAGATGAGGAAACTCTTTTCAGCTTCTAAATGGCCAGTACTACCCTGATACTAAAGCCAAGCAAAGTCATCACAATAAATTTATAGACCAATATCCCTTGAGAATATAAATGAAAAGTTTCAAAATATTAACTAGCCAAATCCAGGAACAGATATAGATGATTATACACCATGAACAAGTGTCATTTGTCTTAGAAAAGTGAGGTTGGTTTAATATATGAAAATCTATCAATATTACCATCTAACTTTTAAAAACTATAAAACTTACAGACGAAAACATAGGAGAAAATCTTTATTACCTTGGGATGGGCAAAGAGTTCTTAGGTATAACACCAAAATCAAGATCTATAAAATAAAAACTTCATAAAATGTACTGCATCTAAATTAAAAACTTTTACAATTCAAAAGACACCTTTAAGAAAACGAAAAGACAAGCCACAAGCTAGATGAAAATATTTGCAAATCATATATCTGATAAAGGATCTATCTTCATATATAAAGAACTTTTACAATTCAATACTAAGAGCAATAACCTAAGGTGAAAAATTATTTGAGTAAGCATTTTACCAAGAAGATATATAAATAACTAAGCACATGAAAAGATGTTCATCATCATTAATGATTTCAGAAATTAAAATTAAAACCACAACGAGATGGCCAGCTGGCGTGGCTCAGTGGTTGAGCGTTGATGTATGAACCGGGAGGTCATGGTTTGATTCCCAGTCAGGGCCTCAAGGCCAGGGTTTTGGGCTCAATTCCCAGTGGCGGGTGTGCAACAGGCGGCCGATCAATGACTCTCTCAACATTGATGTTTCTATGTCTCTCTCCCTCTCCCTTTCTCTCTCTGAAATCAGTAAAACAAACAAACAAAAAACACAATGAGATGCCATTGGAAAGGCTATAATAGAAAAAGTGGACTATGGAAAATATTGGCAAAGACATAGAAAAACTGGAACCCTCGTCATGCTGATGAGAAAGTAAACTGATGCAACCATTTTGGAAAACGATTTGACAGTTTCTTGTGAAGTTAAACATAAATTTACTATACAACCCAATAATTCCACTCTTAAGTATTTTCCCAAGAGAAATGAAAACATATGTTCTCCTAAAGACTTTTATGTGAATGTTTAAGTCGTTTTATGCATAACAGCCCCAAAGTGGAAACCACCCAATTTTTCCATCAACTGTTGAATGGATAAACAAAAAATGGTATATTCACGCAATGGAATACTATTCAGCAATAAAACAAGCTGTTGATGAAATGTGAATGAATTTTTAAAATATTTTGCTAAATGCAAGAAGCAAAATAGCCAGAGGCAAAGACCATATATATAGTATGATTTTCTTTATGTGAAATGCTCAGTGAAGGGAAATCTGTAGGGACAGAAAGCAGATTTTTTGGGGGGTGATGGAACTGTTCTAACACTGGATTGTGGTAATGGTTGCATAACTCTATAAACTCACTAAAAGTTGAATTACCTAAAATAAGCAGTTTATGGTAGGCTACACCACAGTTAAACTGTTAAAAATTTAAAATTATTTTCGAGGTAAAATCAACTAACCAACAAGCAAGCAAACCAAATACAAAAAACAAAGCAAAACCCCAAAACATATTATACCCTCCCCCAATTTTTTTTAAATGCCAGCTTGGCCTTGACCTCTAGGTCAATGTTAAAACAGTGTCCCAGAAACAAGGCTGATTTTGTTGTGGAAAAATTAACGCGAGTGTCCTGCGCTTTGAAGATGCTAGGTGTGTCATATACTGTGCACTCCTTACCAGCTGTAAACTGTTTCTTTAGGTCCCTGTTTCTTCTTTTTATTTGCTTTCACCTTCCTATGGTCCCCCCAGGAACCCACAAAGAATCAGAGCTCAGTCAGTGTTGACCGACACCCCTGACAGAGCCTGTTGTCCCCTCCCAGTGGGCGCAGGCTGCATGTAATCCTTTCTCAACCTGAATTCTTGTGGGAGGAGAGGGAGAGCACAGAGCCAGGTAGCTAATCAGGACCGAGCTTCATATATGGGCCAGCAGAGATGATTCTAGTCTGTAACTACAATTGTCACAAGTTCTTACTCCTGAGGGGCTTTCAGAGGTCACCTGGCTGAGCTCACGGCTTCCCAGCTGGTGACCACCTGTCTTAGTGACTGTAACACTCTGGATTCAAAATAGTAAAAATATGTGCTCTTCCTTCTCTGGCTCAAGGCAAATTTTAAAGATTTAAAGGGCCCTGGGTTCTTTGGGTAAGGATTTCTCACTGTAAATGTAATGGATTCTTATCGTTACCAAAACATTCTGAAAACAATGCTGTTCCTGGCATTCGACCCGATTTAGTATCTATACACAAAATAACTATGCACTGAAGCCTTACTACCTTATGTTTTCAAGATTCAAGAAGGCAAGAAAGTGGTAGATATTACAAGTGGAATTTCTCTGTAGCCTCACAATTAGGCTTCTGAGAACACCATAAGCAAAAACACTAAATGAAAGAAGCCTATAAAATCTGCATTGTCCAGGTTTTTCTCACTGTTTCCTCAAAGTCCCCAGGCTTAAGACCCCAGGGAACTGGCAGGTGCAGATTTCCATGGAAACTAACGCTCAAAGAATGAAAACCCAAAGAGAAAGTTGTGTGAAGTTGCCCTGGCTCCTGTGTAATTTCCTTGCCAATAGTTTTCGAGGTCAACCTGGCTTATTTCTTGAAATTAGGGGCCCTGCTGCTAGGATTTCCCCAAACAAGGAGGGCTGCTCGGCATCGTTGGTTGCAAGTCCACAGATTAGGGCTGGTTCTCTGCTTCTAGAAGAACAGCCCTCACTTCTCAGCCTGACTTGCAAATCTTTTCTATTTCAGCCTCATTCTAGGGAACCAGAGCCATGCATTTTTTTCACTTTTAGGTTGTTTTGATTCACTTTAAAATATTCATTAAAACTAAATTGATGTATTTTTAAAGAATCACAGAACAAGATTTATATATATGCAAGTATAAAAATCTTACCTATATGTCTATGTATGGTTAAAATTACTCTGACAGTACAAAATGTTAAAAAGGTAAAAGGAAAATCTCTACGAGTTCTCCCCAAAAGCAAAATGGTGCAAGTCTTGGGAGTGAGTGCTATTCCTGGAGCAATAGCCAGAGGAACACCCTCATTAATATCTGCCAACGTAGAGAAATGCGCCTCACTTTTGGGAAATCTCTGGGCTTGAAATCAACTTGCGATCTCTTCTGCACCTTGCTTTGTAAATTAATAAAAATATAGCTAAGAAGACACAGACCCAACTCATGTAGTAGATCAGTGGTTCTCAAACTTAAGAGCACATCAGAATAACCTGGAGGACTTGGGACACCCCCTTCCTCCCAGATGACCAGGTGCCACCCTCAGAGTTCCTGATGTGGCAGGTCTGGGCTGGGGTCTAAGAATGTGCATTTCTAACCAGCTCTCAGGGGCTGTTGATGCTGCCAGTTGGGGTACCATCTTTCCGGTAGTGCTGTGCCCGAGTGCTCTGGGCCCAGGGAGAGATCCACCTCAGCAACACAGCATGCCACTGTATGAATTTGTCATACTATTTTTAACTAACCCCATGTCATTAGACATTGTGAAGTTCCTTCTAGCCTCTCACTGTAC
This sequence comes from Miniopterus schreibersii, assembly GCF_964146895.1. NCBI lineage: Eukaryota > Metazoa > Chordata > Mammalia > Chiroptera > Miniopteridae > Miniopterus > Miniopterus schreibersii. The sequence continues at coordinate 66,731,234 of NC_138110.1, forward strand.
TCCTCACAACAGCCTCATGACGCACTAATGTCAGTAGCCACCAATGTTAAGTACCCACTATGGGCCAAACACTGTGAGTTATCTTATTTTATCTCACAGCAATTCTGTCCTGTAGGTACTACCATTATCCCATTTTGAAGTTGGGAAAACCGAGCCTCAGAAATGAAATAATGGAATTAGGTTCATAACAACTAGTAAGTGGCGGAGGCTGGAAATTAAAGGCAGATTTGTCTGATTCGAGAGCCCATGTTCTTTTCAGAGCTCCTGCCTACAAGGAATTTACAGGCTAGTGGGAGAATTAAGGATGACACTCTAAGGACTAAGACTAATAGAAAGTGAAAAGTGCCATGAGCAATGCAGAGGAGAGAAGCTGGTTTAATCGAAGGAGCCAGGGTGTGCAATTTGTGCCGCCACATAGGGCCCCAGGCTTGGAAGTGCTTGCCCTTGGTTTAAAGCTCTAGTGTCATCATACTGAAATTCTTAATATTTTAACAAGGGTCTTATATTTTCATTTGTATTGGGCTCCACAAATTATATGGCCACTCCTTGAAGGGTTAATTTACTCTTCAAGAGCATTGCCTTAATGACCACTCAACTGATACGTCTACAGGGTTCACCTTTCACTGATCATTAACTGTCCATTGTACCTTTGTGGGGGGGAGAGTGGCATTTTCAAATGATTTGTGCATATTTTTTCCCTATATTGCTTTGTTTTTAATCTCCAAGTGGACACACTCCAGGGCTAATTTTTTTACCTTTAATATATTCAGAGAGACATTCTTTTGTCAAGGATAAACATCATTAGGAAGATAAGTCTGAAGGGAGATACTACTATACACAGCTTTCCAAAACCAGCCGGAAATGATTTTGTTTGGGGAGAGGGGATGAGAGAATCATTTGTTATTCCCCATGTCCTGCCCCACATCGGTTTGTTAGTATTTTGTTAGCCTAACTACAGCTCGAAGTCTCTGAAATTTATTCTCCTTCTGAAAAGCAAAGTAGAGATTCTGACATTTTACTACATTAGCTAATTTCCATATATTTCTCAGGGAGAAAGAATTATGTCCACTTTTATACACCGAAGGTGGGAAAATTCCATTCTGAACACAGGGCACATCAGCCGTGCCCCAGGGGAGTGCTGCCTTGTGTATTTCATATTTCACGCCGTAACAATGTTATCCGATTTTATAATTAACATTAAACTTTTATAGGGAAAAGGACCTTGTTATATTAGTTGTTAACCTTTCGATGTATTTAAAGCTTATTTCATAAGGAGCCATATGCTTCTTCATCACCATCCTAAGTGGGCTCTGTTGCTTAGTGTTATGGGATCTGGTAATGAAAGATACACACACAATGCATTTGCCCAACACCAGGGGCAGGATTAAGGGAGCAGTGGGAGCCTTAACTCTTGAATTTCCTGACTTCTGTGGGTTTCATTTGCAATTTCAACATTCCAGTGATATTTCCTTTCTCACATTCATTCTTTTTTTTTTTTTTTTTTGTCTTCCTCCACATCTCTACCTCCTTTCCAACCCAGATCACAGCTATTCAAACATCCATGCTCACTTTCCGACCACATCTGTTACATGATTAGTTTATAATGCATCGGTGCCATCTCTCAAGGTTAAATTATTGCTTAAATGTTTCCAAACTATTGCTCAGTGACACAGATCCGTCTAAGACAAGACATGTAAGAAGAAAGCACTGGTGAACCTAACAGGTATTTATATAATTTTCCAAAAATGTAAGTGGATAACAGCTTACATGGGAATAGGCTCGTAAGTTTGTATTTAAAGTAAAAAGAGAGAACGGCAAAAACGGCCATTGCGAATCGCTTACATCATTCCTCAAGAATACGTGTCCATGTGTGTTTAATATAACAATAATCTCTACGAAAGCTGAAATTAAAAAACAACTAAGCCAGACCTGAAGCAGAAATTAAAGACAACTGGGCAGCCAGACCATCTGTGTTCTCACACATCCCTGGTGGTGAAAGGGAGGTGGGTGGGGAAGGTTTACGTGTTCTTGTCTGCCAGGTTATTTCTTTCTGCTTAAATATCAAGCATCTCTGATATTAATTTATGTTAAGTGATTTCTTGCTCGTGAGGACTAAGAGAAATGGTAGAGTCTCAGCTCACAGAGAGGGAGCTTTTGAAGTCAGCACCCGAGGAAGATTCTCGTGTGGTGCGAACCTGGGCTTCTGGCATTGACTTGATTTTTTGCAGCGTAAAGCAGCGCTGCTCAGACCTCGGGGAGCCCGTGCCCCCCTGGGGCTGGTGTCCAGTGAATAGGCCGAGGTGGCCCGAGAGCCTGCGTCCCCACGTTCCCAAGTCAGGCGGCTGCCGTGGGCCTGCAGGCCCCACACCCAGTGGCCGGAGTGTCCTGGGGAAGGGCTGGGAACGCAGAGCAGAGCCTCCCCTCACCTCTGCCTTTTTGTGCTGATGCTGAAAATGCCTCCACTCCGGCTCCTTCACCTGAAAACAAGGTATCGGGAAGGAGGGACTTTACGTTAACGAGTTTCTTCACCGAATGGACATTTAAGCTACTTGGCACAGACGTACAAAACGCTTTAAATGTGAAAATACGTTACCTTTTGTAATGTATGCTCGCATCTTCTTGGTTTAACATTTAAAAGACCACAGTGACGAAACTGTTCATAATTACTCTCAAAGATTAAGGTGAGTCACAGACTTACAAGACTAAGCTCGCAGGCGACAGAATCTCTACTGAGGAAATCGATGATTGCTTATACTTTAAAAGAGCTCCCCCATTCTGAAAGTTTATCACCTTATTTAGTGTAGCCTGCTCAGTATTTAATTATATTTTTCAATTAAAAACCCATTCTTCCAATTCTTTGAGTTTAATTTAAACTCTGAAGTTGAAAAGATTCTGACCCTGGACTCAGCTGAGTTAAAGAATATAAATCCACCATCCATTTAAAGAAGTCACAGTACATATGATTTACTTTCCATAAGCCGTGCGATTTCCTCTTAATATAGCAAGGCATTTGGGGGTTAAATATATTTGTTTTTAATGATGCAAACTCTGTATCAAAAATGTTATGGCTGATAACCCTACACACTGTCATTTTCCTGTAACCCATCTAATAATTAGAGCTTCACATTCTTCCTTCAGTAAAACAATGACATACTTTGCAATAATAATGTCCTTTGACTGGGCTCTAAAAGCACATCAATAACCAAACTTTGATAACTGAGATTCGCATTTTAAAAATATTTTCACTCATTAAAAAAATGTGAATTTTCTACCCATTGAGATAACATGGAAAACAATACCACAAATGGTAGGAAAGTTTAAAATTGCACTTAACTAGTGCGATAAAAATCAGTCTTTCTTTCTTTCATGGGCAAAATAGACACAGAAGCCCAGGTTATTTCTCAAGAAGGAGCTGCTTTTGGATATCTGGTTTCTCCAGTCTTCTTTTCCCAGAAGGATTGGAGGGGGTGCCCGGTGGAGGGGGGTGAGAGCGAAGGGTGTTGGGAGCTGTGGTCGGTCAGGGCGAGGCCGCTGACCAGGGTGCTGGAGGGGAGACTGTGACAGCGCAGCTCCCAGCCGGGCCCTGCCGGTGAGCAGTGTGGGTGCGCGAAGCTCCCCCCGCCTGTGGCTCTTCCCACTGGGCTTCCCAGTGTGGGGTCCAGCGGGCGGTGTAACAGGGGCAGCCGGCTTTGTAGACAAAATAGCAGTAATTTAGGGGAGACTTGGAATTTATTGTGAGCACTGTAAGACTCTCCTTAGGGAGTACTAGTTGAAACTTCCTATTTGTCCAATTAAATTAAAAAGATGTTTCAAGATACACTTTAGCTCATGGCTTTTCACAATCGTGCCTGTCTCTCATGGGACTGGATGGAAGCTCGGTGACGTATTTCCTTTGGTTCAATTCCGTTGCTGTATATAACTAAAGAGTCACCGCAGCCAACCAAGATACTTTCAGGATGTATTATTGGGGAATTGCAGTTTTTAAATACTTTTATTTCAAAGCTTCAGAGACCCAAATCATAGGGAATTAGCCTAGATAAGATTTGGGTTTTCCTTTCACATATTGAAGTTTGGAAGGAGGCAGGGTAGGGATGAAATGGAAATTCTGTATCCCTACTGAGGCCTTAGGCTTGTTTTTTCTATTCTACCATCTTTTTAGAGTTGAAGATGGCTCCCAGGGCACCGGCTATGGCGTTCACTCTCTAGGCAGGAAGGGGGCAGGGGAAGGGACCCCCACCACTTGAGCAACCCCCCTTTGGGTAACTCTCGCAGGCAGCTTCTTCCATCTCCCTGTCCACGCTCTGTCCCCCGGGGAGGCTGGGGAACAGGGTTGCAGCTGCCTCCAGCAACACGGGGCCTTTGTGAGCCAGAAGGAGGGTGTTAGACTTTGAACAGCGAGCTGGCAGAATCCTGCCACAGACGCCTGGCGTGCGAGCTGAACGTGGTGCAGGTTCACAGGGGCGTGACATGGACTCTCTTAGAAAAGTCCATTTGCGGTGGCGTTGTCCTGGGTTGGATGGATTTTCCCTCATATGATCAGAGAAGCGGGCGCATTCCTCGCAGGTATTAAAACAGAGGAAAGAAAGGAAGTGCTGCAGTGTGCAGAGTGGAAGGCGAAGCCTGGGCAGGTGTGCAGGCCTAGCATGGTGCGTGGGATTGCTCGCCCTTCAGTGCCCCCTTGTGCCCAGTGTATTGTAACAGACTAATAAAGGAAGCACGTCGGAGGAGGCTTGCTGGAAAGCTCCTTCCATTGCAGTCCCAGTGTAGCAATGTGCAGTTTTTAGCTATTAGAAAAGCAAAATGAAAAAATACATATATATCTTCATGATATTGGAACAAAAGGTCACAAGGTTGAGGCTCACGTTTATTATGCTAAGTGGTTTTCCTGTCAAAATATGGTTTACTTACATTTAGATTAGGAGGGTTGTTCCCCCCCCCCCTTATTTTTATACATGGTCTGGTTTTTGTGTGTGTGTGTGTGTCTATGAATTCCTCTTAAATATACAAGCTGTGAATTTGAGTTATAGTTTACAAACAAATTTGACCATTTGGAATTTGAGAGGCTTTTGTGAAAATAAAATACCCATTAGGTTTGTGCAGATATCAAACTACTCTTTGCTAATGAGTGTATAGATCAGAGTCCTTCTGATGAATTTAACAGGAATTGGATAAATATTTTTTTTTGCATTAAAAAAACATGAAAAACTATGAGCATCATTTTATTACTTTTTACCTTCTAAACCTACCTTCTAGTTTATCTTATACGTAAGGGCACTGTTTTTGTGTTTGGAGACAAAATGGACACAAGTTAGACGATTACATTAAGATAATGTTTCAGTCTTGATATGCTGCCACCAGGTGATTATCCTTGGCTTACAGGGGCGAACAACAACAGACCTCTAACGGGGTCTGCCAGAAATAATGCATCAAATTAAATTCGTATTAAATTCTATCTAACCTGTCTTTGATCTCTAACCTTTATGCAAACTCAATTTAATCTAGGGTATGTTTGTTTGGTTTAATTTTTTAAAAATTTTCTATAACTGTCTAAAAGGCATGGGAACATGTGCTGCAAAATTTACAGGCAATTCTATCATCAAATAATTGATAAAACTGGGCAGCAAAACTAAAGTCCCCTGCACCCATGTTCTGGGTAGGCACCCACTGAGCATTGAGTTGGTCTTGCTGATCTGCCCTTGGGCAGGTTCCCACGGAAGCAACATTTAGAGCTTTAATCATCAGTAGAGACCAACTGGCCCAATTCTCTCTTTACACAGTGGAAAAGCTGAAGTTGCAAAGGAAAAGCAAATCCTCTCAGGGCTGCACAGGCCGGAGCAGGAACTAGAACCAGGGCTCACCCAGGGTTCACAGTAACTCCAAGTGGCTGGCCCTGTGCTTACAGAGGCTTGCAGGGGTCCCTGCTTGCTGCCCACCTGTGCCTGTGAGTGCTCCCCGGCAGGGCTGGGCCGGGTCTTGGAAGCTCTGCCTCTTTGTCCAGTGCTCTCTTCTGTCTGTTATATTTTCACTCTATCCCCCTTTTCTAACATGAATACTTGATGCACTCCAAACTTCCTTTGGAAGAAAATGGGTCAATATTTAAGAATACCACTGGGCTAATACTGTCAATAGGAAAATTAAAATTTTAATACTGTCAATAGGAAAATTAAAATTTTTCTTCCAGTTGAAATAAACTGTTGTCAATCTAAAAGTACATTGGAAAAGTAATTCACCACAGGCAAAGAGGAAGGAGAAGCTTTGGAATTTATTTTCAATAAAGGATCCTGAAAGTAGAAGAAACCCCCTGAAACGCTGGTTTTATTGAGGCCCATTAACATGTGTACTTGTAGCAAGAGTATGAAGCTCTTAAAATCTGCCCTTTCAGGAACTTTGAAAAGTTATGTAGGGAGTTAAAAGTACACAGATGAAAATGAACACCTTCCCTTGGTAGATGTATTTCAGGAGCGTTGAGGAACCATAAAGAGAAATTGAGGGTAATAGAATCTCACCTGGTAATTTTCAGGGGTGAGAAGAAGAGGCTAAGCTGCCCAGAGCTAAAGGGACTAAGAGACAGAAAGAAGGGCAACACACGGTTAAGTAACATATATAGAACTGTGCTCGGAAATTCTTATTTTGGGTAAGAAAGTTTACCTTCCCTGACGACGTGATCATATTGACTAGTTCGATAAAATGTTTAGATGTGTAACCTTTGTGTTTCTGTTAAATAAAAACCTAAACATAGGTGAAATATCTCTGCTTATTCTATGTCAATATAATTAGGTGGAAAGTGGGACAATCCAATCCATGTCTCACTTTACATTTAACATCTCTTTCAGTTGGATTGTAGTGGAGATTCTTGGCTTTTCTGTCTGAGAGTCTATTCAATTATTCTCTTATGGACCTTTCCCTTCTCTTAAATCTATCCATAAGTGGCCATTACATCCTAGTCCCAAAGGTAGTGAGTGAATAGGTGATTAGTGAATAGAACTCTTGGCATCCACCTCCTCTGTTCACTATGACTTTGCTCTTCCAAGTGAGCCAGTCACATCAGTATTGCCTGGGAGCTTGTTTGAAATGCAAATCTCAGGCCTTCACCCTAACCTGCTGAATCAAGACCAACATTTAAAAGAGATTTTTGGGTGAATTGTATGCACATTGAAGTTGAGAAGCTGCCATTATCTGTATAACACTCTTCACCTGGAAACATTGATTACGATTAGATAAAGTCTAAAATATGCCCCGCGTGATTTAAATGCCTACTGTGGGAAATATCTGGCAATAGCTGGGAAATAAAATTAATGAGATTATCTGTGTGCATATGTATATAGTTTTATAGGTCTCTTCTTGATGTTTCTTTCTTCTGTTTTATTTTTTTTTAATTTTCATTTTTTTAAAGTGATTTTTATTATTACCCACTTTGTTTTTCAGCAATAGCTGAAAAAGTTGAGAACAGAGCCAAATGGACATCTTGGTTAATCTCTTTCCTCTATTTTATTGTATGCCAACGATTAACTATTCTACTGAACTAGAGATGCTGCTCTTTTGGAGAAATTCAGACTCTGACCAAGGGAGCAAAATTAATGTTTTAAGGAGCCCTAACTCAGATGTTCTGAGTAGGTCATAGACTTGAAGAACTTGATAGCACAATGGAAACTTCTTCAAGAAAATGTTCTCAATTTTGGATGTTAAAGCAACCAGATTAAGCCCAACATGGAGCTGCTCATGCTAAGTCTTATGTCAGCAAACCATAATTCAAATAAGTTTCTGAGCTCGGCTCTCCCAGGAAAGGAAGGCTTTGGCCAACCAATCTTAGTTCTTGACTGCTCAGCACAAGACACTCCATGTTATTCCAAGACTTCCCTTTGCTTCATATAAGGACAGTAACCCTGCTTTTGCCAATCAGTACATGCCCAGTATAACTTCCTTGATCCTGCACTTATAGTCTATAAAAATCTCTTGCACTGTACAGCTATTTGGAGCCCCTTTCTGTCTGCTGGAGTGGATGCTGCCTGGTTCATGAATCACTGAATAAAATCCTACTGGATCAGTAAATTGTCCATGGATATTTTCTTTGAACACGGGGAATTCATGGTATCACTGGAGCCCATCTGTAGACTTCCTTAGGAAATTTTACTAATCTGGTTCACGTTGGCCACAGTGTCTGGGATTCATGAATCTTAAGAAATATCCCAAACCCCTGAGTTCATATTTAAAAGTTCTATGTTTATGTGCAATTTTTCTGGGAAGAAAATGGTTACCAAAGAAATCCATTTCCCAAAAATCAAGGTTAGTAGATATTAATAATTTCGAAGGTTTACATAGGTTCTCACTACTTAGAAAATCCTTTGTGTGTGTTATCTTAGCAAGTCAACAAAATGGGTAAATGGAGATTCAAGGGTGGGGTCTATAGAAAGTGTAAGTCAATTAACTTAGTTTACACTCAATCACCATTCCCTGCCTATTGAGCTGGTAAACTTGAGGGGCCCTTCTCCAAAACCTACACCTACCATATTCACAAGTGTTCCCAAGAAGGTGTTCTGACTCCCAAATCTTAGTTCTTCCAGGGCAGCTCCAATCAACCCCAACTTCCCAGGTCCTTACAAAAGAAGCAGCCCCCAGCTTTCCTGTAGTGGGCAAGCAGAGTAGGTCCACTTGAAGGACCTTCATGACCATGAGAAGAAGGAAGAAAGGAAACCAGGAGAGGAGGGAAGGAAGTTAGCTGGAAGGGAAGTGTGGCGGAAGGAGATGCAGTGGTAGGACGTTTTCTTCCAGAGGGTCCTAGGGGTTTCAATTGAGTAAAAGAGTTTGTTTAAAATGCAGTGGGCAAGCTTTCTCTTTGGGCAGGGTGAATTAAAAATGATTGTAAGTTTAGGCCTGGCTGGGTGGCTCAGCTGGTTGGAGCGTTGGCCCATACACCCAAAGGTTGTGGGTTCAGTCCCTGTTCAGGGTGCTTATGGGAGGCAACTGATCGATGTTTCTCTCTCTCTCTCTCTTCTCTCTCTAAAAATCAATAAAAACATATTCTTGGGTTAGGATTATAAAAATGATTTGAAGGTTACTAAAACTATTTAAAGAGTCTCAGCTTGCTTAGAGTTGCCTAGTTAGCAGAACCCCGGCTCCATTTCATAGTGTGGGTATTTCAAATTTAGCTCTTTGTAGTCTCCATTTCTTGAGTGATCTTGGATGTCTCCACAAACATGAGCAACTGTGATACATTTTTCTTCAGCTTATTTCTTTGAAATATTTTATGCATTAAAATATTTTCCTTTTGGCCTTTAAGCATAAAAGATATAGTCAATGGCTCAAACATATCCCTTTTTTCTTTAATGGTAAATTTGTGAACTATTGTTTTAACTACTTGTATAGAATAGATCTGACAACCAGGGAAGATTCTAGGTCAGGGGAAGTTGAAACTGAATTTCTTCTTAGATGAAGGAAACTTTGGAAAAACTGTCTTTGAGTAGAACGTTTTGTGGATTGTTTTAGAATGTAGGTGATGGCTCTTTTTAAAGCTGGACCTCACGTATGAATTACAGTGCCTAGAATAGTCTTGTTATTTCGTTTTCATTTGCCTAATAGTAACAATTTACTCTAATTGAATCTTTTAATCGAGAAATACCAGGGCACTTTACAGGCATTAATTAATGCTCCCAACTCCCCGGTGCGGTAGGTAAGTGTTAGCCTTGTTCTATAAATGGGTAACTGAAAGAACAGAGTTAAGTGACTTGCCCAGGGCCACCCAGGAAGCCAAGGGGTGGAAGGCCGAGGGAAACTGCAGGGGCTGGTGATCATCCCCAGCCTCTCAAGCTGGAGGCAGGCCTGCGTTTGATTTATGTGGTGTAAGAGAAAAGGGAAAAAACGTGGAAGTCCTTTCATCTTCACTTCTTTGTTTCAGAGATGAGGGAACTAGGTCACAGAGCAGTGATGTGACTTCACTACCCAAGATAAAGCTGCCCATTCACCTATTCATTCAACAAATATTCTTTTGCGCACCTGTCACATGACAAGCGCACTTAAATTCTGGGAACACACTGAACAAAACAAAGGCCCTGTTCTTGAGGAGGTTATATGACAATGGGAGGAAGACAGGCAATACATTTTATGCTATATCAGGGTGTAATCAGGGTTTTGGGGTTTTTTTAAAGCCCCAAAAGGGGAGCAGAAGCGTGTGTTTGTTGGAGGGGAGGTGCTGCTACTTCATAGATGGTGTGCAATAAAGAGCTCATTGATAGTAAAGCATTTAAGTAGAGAAATGGGGGGTGGGGGGACATGACATGCAGGTACCTGGAGGAACAGTTTTCTAAGTGGAGGGAACAGCATATACAAAAACTCTGAGATAAAAAAGAGTATTTGGCTTATATGAGGAATAGTGAGGAGGCCTTTACCCAAGAGAAGTAAGCAAAGGGGAGAATCTCAGGCAATGAGATTAAAGTATAAGAGGTGACAATATTTTAGAGAGCCTGGTCATGCACTGTAAGGATTTCAGCTTTTCCCCTGATTGACATGTGAAGCAATGAGAAAATTGGGGAAGAGGAGTGATATAATCTGACTTTTAGTTGGGACAGATTACTCTGGCTCTTATATGGAGAAAAGTAGGGGTGTGGGCGGGGGGGGGGTGTGCAAGTAGGGAGGCCAATTAAATGGGCAAGAGATTATGTTAGAATTGACCAAGATAAATGGCATGGAATAGGAAAGGCTGTCACAGACTGTATAGCTCTGGCATTAAATTCCAACTTCAAGGCATAAGCTTTTTCCATTGTCATGCTGGGTGTTTAATAGGCTTCAGAAGATGGAAAATATTCCTTCTAGGTGAGTAACAGCAACTGTATCTAAGTTTTCTCTAATGTGTGCTCCTTAAGATACAGGTGCCAAAAGATGAGAAAGGGGTGAGCTGCACCTTGGGTGCAGATGTACATGTCACTGAGGTGAGGCACATTCCAAGAAACTGATTCTGTAGATCAAAAGGGAAATAAAGGAAGGGAGTTGATGGTGCTGGAGATAAGCTTGTGAATGGCCAGGTCAGTGGACCTGGGTTTTCATTCCAGCTCTCTCTTGGAAGCTGAATGACTTCGGGCAAATTAACCTCTCAGAGTCTCAGTTTCCTCATCTGTGAAATGGGGTTAATAAAACTGCCTCTTTCATTAGGTCAGATAATTCACAAGCTCAGGTCCTTGAGGCAAAACACTTAGCTACTATTTCTCAGTAGTAGTCAGACTCATTAAGGATGAATTTTTATTATTCTTAGGTTTATTAAGCAAGCTTTTCCATGGAAATGCTTATAAAACAAGTCACTTTTATACTTCAGCCTTCATTGGTTACTACTTAAGAGCTTCAAGAAAGTTTAGCAAGAAAATTATAGGCCTCAGTAATTCGGTTGGTTCTTTGTCATCAGGTATTTTTAAGTGCACTCTACATTATAGAGTCTACGATACTTAAATAGTGACTCATCATCACTTAGCAAGAAGGTTCTCTGTGACTGAATGTATCCATCAGGGATATTTTCAGCTGCATGGAACAGAAAGATATGGCCAGTGGGGTCCTAAGTGATACGGGTATGCAATTATTTTTCGGGTGAAGGAGTCTGGTAGAGGTTGGTAGACCAGGTCTGGTGCAGAGGTTCAAAGATCAGAGTCCTGCGCTTTCTGTATCTTACAATTTATCTTTCTTATACTGCTGCTTGTCTCTTCACAAGATAGTTGCTCGTCTCCATCCTAACTCCGGACATGACATCCTCCAGGGGCCACACTCAGAGAGGCCGTGGGCGAGAAAAACACGCCGTCCTGACCAGGCTCGCTCTCTTTACCTTAGAAGGGAGGCCCGGAACAGACAGCCCCTCTCCTCTCACTAGTCAGTACAGCACCGCATGGCACTTCTAGAGCCTTTCGTTGGGTCCTTGAATGGAAAGGACCACCGCGCCTGCTCAGAGCAGGCCTGAGTCCTTCCGTGTAGATGAGAGGGGCCCGCATTCCCCACGATCACGATCTCTCTGCCTTCTCTTGAACACAGTCAGGACCCTAGGAGCAGGTGAAAAGTACACTGTGTTTGTGTGGGGGGCAGGGGGCAGGGATGACAGTTGGGCAGGGGACCGCCTGAATCAGTACTTTAGATAGGGTAGTGTGTGCTGACTTTTCTGGAGGTGACAATTAAGCTGTGATCGGTATCTTCCCAAGGAAGAGGAACCCCGACCCGGCTTGTTGGAAGGACAGGAATATATCTTTGGTGTCTGGGAGTGGTGGGAAAGGAGGCTGACAAATAGGCAGGGCCAGGTTAAGAGCTTGGATCTTACTCAGAGTAAAAAATGGGAGAGTTTTCAGTACAAGGATGACAAGATTTGATTTATGCCTTAAAAAGAGAAATTAATATCTACATTAAATGATTCCCTCCTCCTAGTGTTTTTACGCTTGTGTAGTCAGTGCCCATATTTTACCAGGGTTAGTCAATGCGGCCAGTAGAACATAGCAGAAGTGATGTTCTATTGCTTCTGAGACGACGTTATAAAAGACTGTGGCTTCCATCCTGGTCTCTCTCTTTCTTGGGCCTTGCACTCTGGGAGAAACAGGCTACCATGTTATGAGATGCCCTAAGGAGAAGCCCATGTAGCAAGGAACTAAAGCCTGCAGCCAGGTGCCAGCAAAGAGCTGATCCATGCTAACAGCTCTGCGAGTGACCTCAGCTGAGGATCCTGCGCCAGGTGAGGTGACTGAAGCCGCGTTTGACAGTTTGCAGCCTCATGAGAGAGCCTGAGCCAGAACCACCTGGCAAAGTAAGTCCCTTCCAGATTCCTGACCCTTAGGCACTGTGTGAAACGATACATCCTTGTTGTTCTAGGGCTCTGTGCTATGATTTATTATACCACAGGCGATGGCTGATACAGGTGGCAGCAGTGGAGTTGGAGAGATTTGATTTTTAGAGAATTAGGTGCCTCTGGATTCAGCAAGAATTCCTGGCAGATTGTGTGTAAGGACTGAGAGAATAGAGTCTGATCAGAGTTACCTTGCAGACTATTGACTTGAGAAACTGGAGGGATTTAGTGCCATTTACTCAGGTGAGGACATTTTGGTAGAAGACCAGGTTTGGGTAACATAACCAAGAGTTAACACTTTGGGGCCTGGGGGTATGATGCCGGTTACTCCTCAGGTGGGCAACTGGCCATGCATCTGAAGTCCCGGGGAGAACTTGGGAATGGAGAACTTGATTTCAGAATCTCTAGAATAGATTTTAGGTGGATTTAAAGCCCGTGGATCTGGATGAACTAACCTACAGCGAGTATCTAGAGAAGAGAAGGGTTCAGGGCATGGCCCTGGGTCCCTTAGCATTGCTGCTCTTATTGCAAATATTGACCAGGGACTGAGAAATTAATATCTACATTAAAACACAGCTCACTTTACAAATTAAAACTCAAAATGGGAATACATATAAGCGTTAAGTTGTCCACGCTGGGCCTGTTCAATATTGGGCATTCCTACTAGAGAAGCCTCTTAAACCTCTTTATGATGTGGCATCTGTGCACTGTGGGTGTGTGTAAAGGTTGCTATGGGACCTTAACTCTTGAACTTCCTGACACTCGGTGTATTTTCATTTGAAACCTTCCTATTGTACAACCATAAACTTACAAGTTAAATATGAGCAGCTTTGCACAGTGGCTTCCACTGTGTTGAATTCCCAAGGAAACGTGTACCATGGTATTTGCTATTTATGAGTGGAGAGAAATCTAAGGAAATGTATTTCCATTTCATATTCCATAGCAAATTACAGCTCGGCATGGGCCTTTAAAAATAGATTTGCTTTACTTCAAACAACTTGCTTACCCTGAGTTTTTCTGAGAGTGCCGGTACATATACTCCTGAGGGCTCTTTTATATATGGTGTGGTGCGCCAGAACCTTGCTCCCCCCTCGGCTCCTTGGAAACAGGCAGAAGAGGTTATCTTTTGCCTTGAGAGTTTACTTAGGGAAAACTAAAAGCAATGTTCCATTTGAGGTCCATTTCCATTATACTGAAAAGTTTTAGTCTTAGGAATACAAAATTAATATAGTATCTTTCCAGTGGTCAGGAGAATACATGTCCAACATACCTTGTAAGGAGAGAGAGAATGACAGTCAATTCAATTTCTCGTATTGGTAGAACAGGACTGAAACACACCAGAACTTCTTGAAAGTTGAGTGTGAACACAGTTGTTCCCCTTTGCTCTCTGGACTTTTCTGTTTCCTATCTCAAGGGAGACTGAGTCCCTAGAGCATGAAAACTTTCGATTGGGCTTTAAGCTTACAATTTGTGCTTCCCTTTAAGAACACCCCCCCGCCATGCCCTGGACTTCAATCATGATATATTACCAGCAGGTGGCAACAGCGAGTGCAACAGTAGGAAAACCCCGGGTCAGGATCTCTGCAGATAACTAGGAAGGGTGGCGCGCCAGTGTATGCAGAAGGGAAATGACTGCTATCATTTAAAGAGAAATGTGCTTCACCACTCAAGCCCACCTCTTCAAAAGCCCGTCCGTTCTCTTTCTTCCACCAACACTGATTTGGATCAGGTCAGTACCCTATTAACCAGGGGGAGGTCCTTTTAACAGCCTGTAGATCTTTCCCTCTACATCAAGGGGAGGGTGGTTTGCCAGCGTTTGTTAAAGAGTTCTCATTTTCTGACTTGCCTGCCCCTATGGGCCTCTTAAAACAGCTCTGACAGCAAGTGGCAAAGAATAATTTATTACTTAGAAGACTTAGCAAGAGCCAACTCATTTGACCCTGTAAGTGGGGTATCAGAAAGCCAGGAAGGGATGGATGACTGGGTTATTTGCCAACACACAAGAGCACCAGAGCCCCTTGGTTTTAAGGGCTTGCAGCAGCTGTGGTCAGTTCACTGACATTGCTCTGGCTGGTTGATGAGGAGTCCCATTTCTTTGCAGATGTCACCTCAGAGGGGATTATTGCTCCCCTGCAGTGGTTTCTGTGTGATTTCAGAACTAGCGTCATGACAGGCGCAATATGGCAGAGTGGGATGCTTGGGCTTGTTACATGCACAAGGAGGTCTCAAGCTCTCTTTCAGTCCCAAGGAGCAAGATTATTTGAGGAAGTTCAACTGGGAGTGAGTGTTTTTCGAGGGAACATTTGCCCCACAGGCATTTAGACCCTTGGAAGGGCATTCCTTGCAAGCTGTGGATGAGACAAGCCATAAATGAGTGAGGATGAGCTTGGGTCTCCTCTGAGCTCAAAATTACCTCATAGACTTAGGAGTTAGTTAGACCTAAGCCATAACAGTGTGTAAGGGAAGTAAATACAAAATTGTGAGAACACAGTTGTAGACACAGCTTTGGTGGGGCAACTCTAAAAATGATCCCTTTGTCTGGCTGGGGTGGCCCAGTGGTTGAGCGTTGACCTATGAACCAGGAGGTCACAGTTCAATTCCCAGTCAGGGCACATGCCCGGGTTGCAGGCTTGATCTGCAGTAGGAGGCATGCAGGAGGCAACCAATCAATGACTCTCTCATCATTGGTGTTTCTATCTCTCTTCCTCTCTCTGAAGTCAATAATAAAAATACATATGTTAAACAATGATCCCTTCATTTTCCTCTGAAAGCAAGTATGTGAGCATTTTGCAGAAACCTCTTACCTCCCATCCCACTCAGAATCCAAACTGTTGGCAGCTTCCTGAGATGCAGTTCTTTTCATCCATGAGGCATCTTCCCTCTTCACTGGCTGTCTAAGAACAATGACATATTTTAAAAAGCAGGGGGAATTGTACTTACCTCACCACCTAAAATAGCTCATAGTAGGAGCTTGGGCCATGGTTTTAGTCTGGCTTGTCTTTAACATTTTAACTTCTTGGCAAGTTATAAAATTTTTGTATTTCCATTTACGGATCTGTCAAATAGGGTAATCATCTTGCCTTGGAGACTCTACAGGATATATAATAATAATGGTATTGATAACTAATTATGACTATCGCTTAGTCATGTTCTAATTGCTAGACCATATGGTCCCCCACCCATACTCCTAACATTACTGATAACCCATGTCTGGCTCTTTCTCTATTTTCCAAAGCACTTAACTATTAATTACGATTACAGTTTATTGACATAAGATCTATAAGTGCAAGAATTGTTGTTTGATTTTTTTCTCAGTGGAATATCCCAAGTACTTTGAAAGTGTTTGACATGCAAAGGCATTCAAAATATTTGGTAAATGAAAGACAACGAAACAGTCCTGCAGGTAGGTACACACACACACCACACATTCTCAAACACACTCATACAGTCAGCATGCTAATTCAACTAGATCTAGCAGAGTGTTTATTTGGAATAGTTAGTAGCCTGCCTCCTATTAATTTATATACTAAAAACATTAAAACCACATTTCTCTTAAAATATTCCTAGATTTTGATCTTTCAGAGTCAGACTGATCATCTCATAGTTATTTCATGTTAGAAAGTTAACACTCTCTAAAATATGTGAATGAGTTATACTTCTGTACTATATAAGCATTTTCTTTTATAAAAATAGTTTCAGAAAAAAAGAAGTTATCCAACTCATCTAAATGCAGACTTCAGTAGTTCTTATTGTACTGCCTTTGTGGTAGGAATGCAAAATAAGTTATTAACCAACCTCATCGAGATCTAAAATGAATCCCTTTATATGTGTGTGAGTGTGTCTGCATGTGAGCGTTTGTGAGAGTTGTGTGTGTGAGTATGCGGGTTGGTGAATATATGTCTGTGTGAGTGAGTATATGTGTGTATGAGAGTGTGTGGCGAAGTCTATATGGGCACCTTGTTACTGCTGTTCATGTTTTCTGTCAGATTGTAGACAGTCTTATTGACATCATTGGCCCTTAAAATATCCCAGAGCCTAATCACTGCTTCTACTATTCTAGGGAGGACAATCCTGAAGTACAGATTGACCAAGAACCTGTTCAAATATTATGCAAATCTAGCCAAGAATCAAGTCCAAGTCTTCGGACATATACGGACAGCGGTGGGGAAGGCAAATGCAGTGCCTAGATCTACACCAGAGAACATCCGTGTAAGTAATGATGATTTTGAGTCTTAGTTGTAATGTCTTAACTTTTTCAAATGGATCGTAAGCAAGAGGACGTGAGGGAGTTTGCTGACCTTGGCAATGTCTTAGATCCCAGTGTGACCTCCAGATTCTGGATTGCTTTGAGGAGTAGTGGTTCATACAGCAATGATTAGCAACTATAATTTAGCAATTACAAATTTTTTCTCTGACCCAGACAACAGAATCATCTGAAGGAGATTAAGTATCAGAATGGAACAGGGTAAAAAGTATCATGAAGGAAAATCACCTTCGACTTAAAACTAAACACGGTGACGGTTAGTATCAAAGAGGGTTCTTACAATGTGTAGAATTGGTTAGCCGCTACAGTGATCGTTTTGAAAACCAAATCTTCTGCTCTACCTCTATAGTAATGTTTGTCTGCTAGCAAATGGAGAGGGCCACTGGGCTTTGGGGATCACTCAAGCTATTTTATAGAACTAATGGGAGGGGGGAGAAACGAGTTTGCCAACAATGGTTATTCACAACTGTCACTGAATTCCTAGTAAAGGGGTCTGAACATTTTGGTTTCTTTGATGAACTCATACTTTTGCTTCTTGCCACTTACCAACATATTTGTAGAATTTGGGGCATAAATGAGTTTGGTTTCAAAGTTTATAAAATGTTTTTTGAACTTCAGAGGGAAAATTAGTGATGTAGAATGTCATTAAAAAGTGATTTATTAGGAATATTTAACCCGAGTAAAGAAATATTGGGCCTGGATAAAATTTAATTAGTAAGGTCTTAACTGAAGGCTTAATAGTAGCTGCCACTGAATTTATATTCAGATTGTGTATTAAGTATCTAGCAACCTATGATATTATGCAAAAGAGTGTTTTGCATATTTACCATGTTTTTCCACATTTGCCTGACTGAAGTTGAAGGAATTGGTACACATTAAAACTATAAAATGTGACATGTTACTACAAAGAGTGTAACTTTTTTTTGTTTTCCATTTCTTAATGTCTCTTACAATTTGAACAAAGGTACTTGTTAAACAGAACATGAAATACATGTGACAACTTAGCTGGGCAGTCTTCATCTCTCTGAGCCGTACAGTTTTCAAGTGACATTTATGATTCTTTTCCACTTTCAAATAATATATGCTCTGTTATGGAAAACATGTAAATTTTTAAAAAGCATAAAAAAGGAAAACACTGATCCAGAAATTAGCACTGTTAATATTTTAATGTTTCTTTCCTGTCTTTTCTTACCACTACATTTTACATAGTCTATATAACTTTGTGTTTGTTTTTTTACTTTATACTACTGCTTTGCATATTATGAGTGCTTCCTAAATATATTTTGTAATATCCTGTCAGAATGGATAACTAATAGCACAAATGACCAAAGCTTTCTATATTTTGACAACATTGTTTAGGAAAAACATGCTATAGGTCAGCAATTTTCAACCAGTGCGCCTCAAGAATTTTTAAAACATGCAATACCTGACTCTTTAGTCAGGGGCACTGACCTCTTTTCCCTTAGATTGTCAAATGAAGAAATGACAACGGCCAACAACCACCCGGTATGAATGAATAAAAATTATGCCTATTTTTTTTTGGTCAGAGCTGCAAAAAATATAATTTTTGGTGTGTGCAGAACTTTAGTAATTAGTTTATATGTACCATGAGATGAAAAAGGTTGAAAATCGCTGCTTTGGGTGATGAAAAACAATGGCTTTTTCATATGGTGAAGGTAGAGGTGTGAGTGAGCCCCTTCCCCAGCTGT
Source organism: Miniopterus schreibersii (assembly GCF_964146895.1). Classification (NCBI taxonomy): domain Eukaryota; kingdom Metazoa; phylum Chordata; class Mammalia; order Chiroptera; family Miniopteridae; genus Miniopterus; species Miniopterus schreibersii. The sequence continues at coordinate 66,750,006 of NC_138110.1, forward strand.
AAACGTGCAGTTTTCCTTTTCAGTATACAACTAACTTTATATGAGCCAACATTTTCTCACAGTGAAAATTAGAGAGGTGGGGTGGAAAATGGATTTGAAATACAGAATTCATGGAAGAGGCTAAGGTGATGTTGGGTTGGTCGTTTTCCTCATCAGGTGGCATAGGGCCGCTCTTTGAGGGTGAAGCTGGAAAGCTATCCAGTTGGAAGGAAGAAAATTGCTTTTACATTTATGCTCTAGAACTGTGCCCCTCAAAGCGTGTCCATGATTCATCAGGATCATCAGGAGATTGCTGGAAACGCAGTTAGGAGATGCCAGGGCTCCTGTGAGAGCTTCCTAACTCCATCCTGGTGAATTTCCTATGGTGAGCGACTGTGGAGGAAACTGAGTCACTGTACTGCAGGTGGCATCCGAAGTTTACCTTGATATAGAGGAAGCACCAAAAAAAAAAAAGTATTGATTGCAAAAATTCTTTCCCATTGATTTAATAGCTTCAGAAAGTCTCCGCTTTCAAACTACTATGAAGGGAGATTCAAGTTTACAATAAATTGACCTGAACTAGTTCTGTTTTCTAAACACAGTAAAATCTTGAACGGGACATCTCCTGGGTAGGGAAGACCCACATCACTCTTGCATTTGGAGAATCTGTAACTAGAAAGAGACAGGAAACCAGCATCGGGTAGGAAAAAAGAGGAAAATTGGGGAGTTTAGAATCATAAGGAAAACATCATTTCAATCAGGGAAAGACTTATCTCAACAGCCGCTTCAGCCCAGGTTAGAGGAATCTCGGTAAGAACCAAGTTATGTATCGATTTCAGCACCACTGAAATCGGGCTCACCCGCGAGTTCTGAAGGCAGCGTTACTAAGAAGTTCCTGTAGTGTTATTTCAAGTACTTTGAGTTTTCCAGGAATCATCAGATCCAAATGATAAGACAGTGGCATTGGACTGTCATTCCCTCTCTTTCTTCAACAACAAAATGGGAAGACCGTTTCCCTGTAAAATACATACATATATATATATATATATATATATTTTTTTTTTTTTTGTAAAAATACATATTAAAACAGAATTCTGTATGAGTCAGGTCAAATTACCTTTGCCACTGTAGCAATGGTGAGTCACCATTTGAAATTATTTGTCAACTCTCAAAATCCCGTGGTTGCTAGGAATGACTTTGCCTTTCCTGGAGCAGGCCCGGGAGATAGCCAGCCCCAAGGAGCACCATTTTCTCTCTGCCTTTTAACAGGCTGAGCTTTCAAATGCACGTTTCCTTTGTGCACCTGCAGTTTTGAGTCAACAAAAATTGCCAACCCAGGGTGATAAGCTCCATATAAATAATTAATGACATGGAACTAATTACTCCTGCATTAGGCCACCTGCACCCTCAAAGCTCCAGAGCCCCAGGTGTGAAAATTGCAGGGACAACTAATTGTGAGCCGCATTTCATCACGTAAGCCCTGCACGGGAGGCCCTGGCTGTTTCCTGCTCACATTTTTTCAGGGTTCAGCAGGCAGAGCATGGGTGGGACTGGCCGCATTTGTAACTATTTCAGAAGGTAAAACAGACAACACAGTGACTCTTGAAAACCGAGCGCTCGGAGGCCACCAGGAGGTAATAGGGATTAGGTTTAATGAAAGGAAAATATGCCTTGAAGGATATGTTTGGAAATTGTTCCATGAGGTGTGTGAAACCTCTTGCAGCAAACCTTAGGTGAGAATGCTACGCTTAGGAGGTATGAGAGTTTTATTTCATTATGCAAGTAGATTCCGCCAGAGGACTTCAGGATTTTCATCTCCAAATATGTGCATGAAATTATATATCTACACATCTGAAGTTTTACAAATGGACATTTTTTGATGGGGATCCTAGTTTTGCTGCATTGGGTCGTGTGTGTGTGGTATGATGTGGGCTCCCCCAATCAAGATCTTAAAATCTTGTTTAAAAGAAATCTAAAGTAAAAAATTCTCTCTATAGGGTGTGCAGCTTAAACGCTGGCTAAGCTCAGTCTGTCTTGCCGAACGCTATTATTTTGCACTGGCTTTGGAATGAGTAAGAAAAGACCAAAAACACACTTAAAGCTACTACCTCTAGCGACTTCAAATCCGCTGATTTTGCCTGGTGCGAAGCGCGGCCTGAGGATCCGGCCCCTCAGTTAATGATTGTTTCTTACCAACTATTATCCCTGTCTCGTGGTCTGAAGGGGATTTGGGGAAAGGGCATTTACACAGTGATGGAACTAAGGGTTCTAAAAGCACTCGGAAACCATTCCAGCTGAATGTGTTCAACTGTATAGTTTCCCTTTTACACACACACACTTTTATGTGAATCAGATCATAGAATACCTATTGTTTTCATCTTGTGAGTTTAAAAACTAAGAAAAAACTCCTTTTTTTGGCTTAACTCCCTCACCCACTTCTCTCCCTCCCCTTCTATCTGCAACAGAGGTTAGCAAGCTACAGTTTCTCCTCTGCTCATTATTATATTTAAATTTATGTTTAAATACATATATAGTGATCTCTAATCATTATTTAAATTGATAGGATTGTTATTGATTTTAGAGAGAGAGAGGAAGGGAGGGAAAGGGGGAAATGTCGATGTGTTGTCCCACTTATTGCTGCATTTGTTGGTTGTTTCTTGTATGTGCCCTGACGGGGGTCAAACCTACAACCTTGGCTTTAACCAACTGAGCTACTCAGTCAGGGCCTAAATTAATAGACTTTTTTGAGCAGCTTTCCGTTTACCTAAAGTTTGAGTGGAAAGCACAGAGATCCCATGTACCCTCTCGACTCCCCTACCCGTTTCTCCTATTATTAACATCTTACATTGGTGTAGTACATTTGTAATTTTGATGAACCAATATAGACCCCTTATTATGCTTTATTATTAAATTTTTAACTAAAATCCATAGTTAGGCTTCTCTCTGTGTGTTACGTTCTGTGCGGTTTGACAAACATTATCCACCATAACAGTATCATACAGAAGCGTCTCACTGCCCTAAAATTTCTAATCTTTTCTTTAAAACAAAAAAAGGATATGTGTGACAGTCAGCTGCCTGGGTGGATTTACGCTCTTGCTTCTAATGGCTGTGTTGTTTTCCACGGTACGACTCTGCCACCGTTTACTCACATTTCCCCTGTGGAGAATTCGCACGATACCCTGCGCATATTCTGCCTTTACGCCTACAGGATGGACTCCCAGCAGCAGGGCTGCGCGGTCCAAGGCTGAGTGCACTGTTAACTTTAATAAGCGTTGCCACGTGGCTTTGAAAAGTAACTGCACCGAGGGACATTTCCAAGAGCGATATGCAAGTACTTTTTTGCCCCAATCCCCGCCAATAGCAGGTGTTTTTTGACACTTGGTATTTTTAAACACTTGGTCATTTCTGTTTGAGAAGGACTCGTGACACACTAGTTGCTTATGTTGGCTCTGGATTCTGACTGGGTTAGAGTTCCAGCCCTATCGCTTTCTGCTCAGCGGCCCAGGTAATTCACTTCACCTCACAGCGCCTCAGTTTCCCCATCTGTAAAGTATGGATGGTAATGATTCCATTAGCTCATAGGGTTGATTGGGTGATTGGACTAGATAATGCATATGACAGGCTTAGCTTGTGCCTGACTTAGACTAAGTATCCACTTAATGATGGTTGTTATTAGAATGTTGTAGATTGATCACCAGACTCTCTTGGCAGTATCTAGGAGTAATGATATCCCTGGATAGATTGTGGATTTCTATGAAATTTGGTATTAATTAAGTGAGATACAAAGCAGTGCAAACATTCCCTTACTGCCAAACCACAGAATAAAACATTCCTCTGTAAATATGCAAAATAAAAAATAAAAAATTAAACTAAGTCCAGGTTATTATAGAGCCTTGCTTGGTATAAGCACAAACCTGTTGTCAGGGTTGAAGCTACCACCTTGTCATATCAAATTTATTTAAAATATTTCAATATTTAAAAATTAAATAGAAGCTGTTACTATTGAATTATTGAGTAGCCTCTTTTCAGATTTTACTTTAAATCCTTTGTTTAGGCAGCCTGTAGACTGTGCCTCAGGGTATATCACTATGTTCCCTGCGATTCTTTGGGCCCAAGACCATTTCTCTGATAATTACCCTTTCCCATGCTATTTCTGATACTCACTCACCAAACATTATTCCTTAACAGAAACTGGGAGCATCTTTTGGGGAGAGAGAGTGAGGGACAGGAGGAGATGGGGGAAGGGGAAGGATTGATGTTTGATCTCTATCTTTGAAATGGAAGCATCACCTTCCAGGAGCCTGTAGGCCAATGGCAGTCAGGTGACAGGGCAAGTGTCCCATCGTAGGTCCAGGTGAAATGTTCCCTCCCTCAGATGAGAATTCTCATGCTAGGTTAAGAAATTGTGAACACCCTGAGAGTACGGCTTTTGGTCTCATGCTGGGCAATGTCTAGTTATGACAGTAAGCTGGTTATGTTGGATAAAGATCTTGAAGAATTGTGAGGATTTTTGCTTGTTTGTCTGGGGGCTTTTGGTCTACACTGAAGCAGGGGATATGGCTTATGAACCACATGACCTAGTCTACATGGCCTGCTAGGTCGACTCCTACTTCTTAACAAAAGTCAGGACATGTTTGACAAGGGCGTTTTCATTAACTGCTGAAAGTAATGACAGGCACTGAAATTTCCAATACCTCCTCACTATTTTATGGGATTTGCATACAAGAGTATTCTAATTAAAATTGGTATTGACTTGAAAATCAATAAAGTTCAGTTTCTGAACAGTAAAATTGAAAATTAGTTGTTTTTAAAAACAAATTCTAGCCAGTTCTTACATGATTCCATACCAAGAAAGTTAATGCCCTAGAGATTTCCACTGAATATTTTCAGAGGAAAAACAAGACTTGCCAATTATTTATATGGATGGCACAATGAAATGAGAGAAACCAGGGAGGAATCTGAGGTTTGAAACTGTTGTGGGTTGACTGAAAAGCAATATAATGATTGAATGCTTGAACTGTAGTGTGTGGATATAGCTTGAAGCTCATTTTTCTCACTTCCTATGAGTGTAACTTCGGGAAAGTTTCCTTATCTTTAAAATAGAAACCCTTATAGAACCTATAGTATAGAGCTGCCTAAACAAATCTGTGTTCCAAAAATTTTAGTTATATTATTAGGAAAATATTTTAGGCAAGGAAGCTTAGACTTTCTCACTGAACGGCCCGAATATCTTTCTTTTGTTAGAATCAACACAGCGGGGGCAGAAATCAAAATGAGCATGAAATAGTGGGTCCAATTTTTGCCTTGTTTCTTATTTGCAAGTTGCTTGTAGAACGCCATGGACGATTACTAGAAGCTTTGGTAGCAAAGGATAGAAAAGAAAAAGAAAAGGTAGGAATAGTAGGATGGGACATCCTGAACCAAGGCAGAGACTTGTTACAGGGAAATCATGTGTGATGGGGGGTGGGAAGCGACAGGAGGAAGCCTGGACCCTGGTACGCATCACGCTGCTTATTTTGGAAAAATGTAGAAAATTGCACACAGGTTTTGAGAGTGACCGTCCCGGCTATGATTCCCTCAAGAAGTCACTCTCAGGCTTGTCGGCCCTGGCGTTTCTTCAGAGGTCATGCTCCCACATAATGTATGAAGCCATAGCATGTGGCTGGAGGTTTCTCCGGCCTGGTTAGAAAGTCAGAGCGCTCAGCCTGCCTTCAGCTTTGGCCTGTGTTTTAACTGGGTGAGTGTTGACTGTGCTGGGAGCAAAGAAGGGCTCTCGCTTTATGTGCTGTGGACCACAAATCTGGAACGCTCTGGAGATTTAGTTCCTGCTGTGTCTGCCACCTGGTGCTCACCTGGTCGCTTTTAAATCATGAGGAAATGCTGGGGACTCTGAGGGCATCGTTCATCCGGCCCCTCACACTGGTCCTCTTCATTTTCTGGGCCCTAATTGGGGAGAAGTTTTCAAATGCTTTGAAGAAGAGTCATCAGGTCGGGTGTACTATGGGACCCCCCATGGCTGCTGCTTGTCCCTGGTGATCTGAAAGGGAGGTGGCTTGTGCAAAGGGCCTGGCTTATCCCTAGGGGATTTCATTGGCTAACATGCTCTTCCTAAAGTCTGCATCTGTCTAATACTGGTTTGTTGCTCTGGGAGCTAAGTAGGATAAATCTCTTTCCTTTTTTGCATTAAGAGAGGTTAATTTGGAGGCTATCATCTTCCCATATCTCTCCTTGTTTTTCTTTCTTCTACAAGCTAAATTTCCATAGTCCACGCTGTTTTATATTTTCTCTTTCTAGTACTTGGAATCTCTTCTACCAGTAATTAAGAGTAGAGTGTTATGTCTTCAGCATAACTTATCTTTTTGTTGTTGTTGTTAATCTTCACCCAAAGATATTTTTTTCATTGGCTTTTAGAGAGAGTGGAAGGGAGGGAGGGATGGAGAGAGAGACAGAAACATCAATGCGAGAGACACACATCATTTCATTGCCTCCCACATGCTACCCCAACTGGGGCTGGGGATTGAACCTGAAACTCAGGTACGTGCCTTTGACTGGGAATCAGGCCCACGAACCTTCAGTTCAAGGCCGATGCTCTAACCACTAAGCCACACAGGCCTGGGAAGCATAACTTATCTTTATAGGTATACTGGGCTTTCCCAAAGTGGAACAACTAATTTTTAAAATTAGTTTCTCTCTGGAAGTTACCATGTTGACTGCGGAACTGATCATTTCAATTATTTGACCAATTTTTCTAAGGCAAACTCCTTGTACCTAATTTTGAGGGTTTGTCACTCTGCTTTCCAAAGAGGTTTCTCGTGACCAAGTCAATTTGGGCATGCTTCATTTTTTTAGAAAGAAGTTCCTAGCTTCTGGGACAAAGTTGTTTCAAATTATTAATTCCTTTACAGCGATATAAAGTGAGCTCCTTTGTTCATTTGTTCATTAAAGGCTCACTGAGTGCCTGACAGATTGGGTCAGTAGCTGCAAAGGACGAGTAATGTTCCTGCCCCAAGCCCTTCTGGTCTGCTGGCTTTGCCCTCCCATTGATGAAGCTCAGCGTCTCTCTCAAAGTGCTTTCACGTACACTACGGTGTTTAAACCATGGACTCTGGAGTCTGGGGGGCAGAGAAGCCAGGGGTCTCACCCTCAGCTGAGAACTGAGCTCCTTGGAACCCAGAGTGGTAAAGTCCTTCGACCTTTGTCCCGCCCTGCTCACCAGGCTCTGCAGGCAAGTAAACATGAAGTTGTCAAAGCCACCTCCGATTGAATGACATTGTCTTTACTTTGAAACCAAAAATGATGTGAAAAGGTTTAAAAATGGCAAATGAGTTATTTTTCCCATTTTCGAGTAGATTATGTTACTCTTCATAGGTCTCAGAGATGATTTCTGGTGTTAACTGGACAACTTGCAGGGAAACGTTTAGAGGTCGTTATTGAACTTCCTGATACTTCTGAGATAATGGTACATATGTATTGTGATCTAGCAACAAGTTTATCTGTAGGACATTTTTGTAGCAACCTCAACTTTGGGAACCAAGGCAGAAACCCAGAGGGAATCGTAAAAATTCTTTGAGCAGCCAAGCAGATGTTACAAGTTCTATAATTGAGTTTTAACAAGAAGATTCTGCAAATTCAAGAAATAGCTAAATGTTTATACATTATCTTTAAGATGGCAGGGAAGAGTTTCATTGACTTTAGAAAGATGGCTAATAGATCTATCTTTTAATAATGGTGGAAATCCTCAGTTATGTGGAAAAAATATGAATGTGGAATGAAATTGGATACATGAGATACTACTATGATCGGTTGGGTGGATTTGAAATGGAAGATGGCTTTGGAAAGAAAGAGTGATTAATATGGGTCCGAGAGGTTGGGGTGCTTGTGTGTGTGTGTGTGTGTGTGTGTGTGTGTGTGTGTTTTAAGCAATATTGTTAAGTAAAAGGATATTTGAACTTAAGCCTTGAGACTGTGCCTAAGCCCTTTGAAGCTGTCTTTCAGGCTTGTGGCTATGCGGTGTATTTTTTTACCTCCATCTCATTACCATCTTTGACCCCATCATTAAGCACATTATTTAACAGTACAGGTCAACATCTTTTCAAACAAATGCCACTAAAATGCAAAAAAGATGCCCAAATGTCATGAATTTTACATGGCATTGCATACAGTAAAATCCAGAACTATAGAACAACTTGGTTAAACTTGAGAGTTTGCTGTACAGGAGAATTTGGACTGTGACCAAGTTATCTAAAGTGTAACACTGTCATCCACCTGGGCTGAGCCTGACTTCCCATGAGCTTTTCACTGAGGTAGGGGGTCTTGAGCTAATTAGTCACTTTTTGCCAGAGGCCAGGGATTAAATCATGTTTCCTAGAAACTTATAATTCTATAGATCTGTTTTCAAAGCCTTGTACCTCTCAACAGTGTCACCCATCTGCAAAGTTACATGGTATTTTTCCACCAGTCTTTGAGTGCCTGGATGTAAAAGGAGAGAAAGCATGTGGTTGGGTTGATCTAAGGCGCAGTTAAAAGACAAGGAACTAAGGAATTAATGGGTCAAGTAGAAGTTGAGAGGCCAAACCAGAATGGCTAGGCTGCTAAGAAAGCAGGGAAGAGACGCTTGTAACGGAGCAAAAGGGAAGCTGCTAGGACTAGATGAGCTAGTGGAGGGGAGTGAGAGAGCGAGGAAGAGGGGAGGGTGTGCTCAGAAGGAAGCATATTTGGAACTAAAATTTCAGAAGCAGAACAATTCTGAACGCAGGGTATGGCTATGGAAGTAGACTGGCAAAGGCGGTAGAAATTTTAGTTACTGGGCTCTGGTAGACAGGGCACCGCAGATCTGATGATGGCTACGCTGCCAGTTAACAAAAGCCGTGGTGGTTTAAGAAGACTGTCATGCAGGACAGAAGTCCAGCGGATGGAGTGTAGGAGCTGGTAGGTATCAGCCCTGCCGAGGGACAGGGAGTGATGGAGTGAGGTGTCACAGGCCTTGTGGAGAGAGGGAGTTTCGCAGGAGGTTGGAAGGAGGTGAGGAGCCAGACGAATGCCGCTGAGCGTGTCCCCAGTGGTGGGAGAGGGACAGTCTTCCCTGAGGAAGGTTGCAGAGGGGAAGGCAGTGACCTCGTGAAAGGGCGCGTTTTGTTTAGCAGGGGACACACGGTTGACCTCCAGCTTCCTTAATCCATAAGCCTCTCGGGATCTGTTTCCCACATTTGGACTTCTCAGCGTCATCTATGGCAGAGAGGCCAATGCCACAGCCTTCAAAGGAAGAGCCCCGTAGCTGGGCTTTAACAGCGTGTTTGCAAATCAGGGACCCGAGCCGGCAGGCCCCATCCTTCCCCGTAACGTTCCCCAGCCGCGGATCCCCCAGCTAATTACATGTTGGGTAATAGGGTTGCTTTTATCTGTGCTAAATTTCAGTTTTAAGCTTTATTAATGGCCTTTCATTTTGGCACTTGGGGGGAAAGAGCAGCAAAGAGGCCTATTAAATTTTCTCTTGGTTTTTATGTATCTTCCTTCCTTCCAAATAGAACAATAAAAATTTGCTTCCTTTCGTCTCCTTTAACACTCTTTCATGTATTTTAATCCGGATGCCCCTTCCACCATTTCTGAATCCCAGCCGTGCCGCTTCTTAGTGCTTGAGCTTCTCCATGCCTCAGTTTCCTCATTCGTAAATTAATGATAATAATGTCATCTGCCTTAGAGGGTTGGTGAGGTAGAATTGAGGTAGCATTTTCAAGGCGGTAAGAACAGTGTCTGGCAATAATAAGCCCAATGTGAAGTGTTTGTGAAATAAAAATATTCCCTCTGTGTGTGTGTGTATGTGTGTCTGTCGGGTGATGCTTTAATAGTAAAACTTTCTGGGAAATTTGCCATAGAAATCAAGCACAAAGCAATTGACTAGTGTTGTCATCTTTGAAGGATGAAAGTCTTCTTCTTGGAGCTCCTCATTGTGGTTCTGCAGACTTGTGCACCTTTAGTAGAGTTCTGTGAACAGACATGTCCTCAGTATCAACTCCCTGACTTCCTCTGCCTCTATCACCACAGCCACTTATCTCTCTGCTGTCTCACACCTGCTCCAGCCAAAGATTAGGAATTTCAATCAAAGCCTTAGCAGAGGATTAGAAAGCCTGCTTCTGCTTTGGTACACTATACCAAAGCCTCTCAAGGCTAGCGGTTGGGCCATTTAAGGGCCTGAGCTGAACTTAATTGTCAACCCACTTCCTAACCAAACCTCTAACTCAATTAGCACTTATTTGACTGTCTAAATCTTTGGCTTGAAGCACCCTGCCAGTTTGGGTGGGAGCTTTTGGTATTAAAGACTCCCTTTTCCTGGGAACTCAGCCCGGACAAACCAATTCATTTCACACTTCTTGCCAACCGCCTACAAATGGGAAGCAAATCTCCATCCCAGTTCAGCTACTGGGATTCCAGCCAGCAACCTGATAGACCCCATCAGCCCATCCTTTTAGGTTACCTGGTCTTTTTATACTTATAATAGCTTTGGGATAACACCTTTGCTTTGAACAACCATTTAATTGAGGGGCTTCATGTGCTCACTGGCAGTTCCTTTGGGGAGACCATTTTTGAAGATGACATTTGTGTCCCTCTTAATGTCATTTTATAACTAGAGTGTTAAAGATTGTTAAGCAAACAAGCACAGCCTTCGGTTTTGTACTAACATTTTATGACTGGTGAATTCAGTGACCTTCTACTTAGGCTTTGATCTTAATTATTTTAAATATCATAGGGTCTGATTCACAAGGCAGTAGGGCAGATCATTATTCCTGGCATGATTAGTCTAGGTTAGAAATTAGCTTTGATGCCCCCGGCACTATGCTCTAATACTTTCTGAAATGGAACACCTGTGTAATGGCTGCACAAATCATTTGGTTAAATCAGTCTCTAATTTAATGAGCTCTGACTTCACATTTGTGTGGTGATCTCTAGGAGTTAAGTATGTATGCATAGTTTTGAATTTGCCATGTTGTACAATTACATGCGTGCTCCACTGGTGTAACTTTTTGCGACTAATTTGTATAAGAAAACTTTGCATGAATAAGCATCTGCAAATGGAAAATCAGCCTTTACGGGGTACAAAAATAGAAACCTGTAACAATCTATTTACACATCACTCTACTCGCCAAAATGTAAAGAGTGGCAACAGGACGTCCTCATGAAACTTTGGATGAAGTCACACATGAATATGAGAATTTTAGCATCTACACCAGAGGTTCAATATTGTACATGGCCAATTGCTCTTTAGAAAGTTACTCTTTCATTTTGTGGTCTCTGGACCATCACATCACCTGGAAACTTCTCCATACAGCAGAGTAAATCTTTTCAAAAATTGACTTAAATGCATCCCTCACTGCCTAAAACCTTCCACCTGCCCCCCAACCCCCAGTATCACTCAGGGTAACTACTGTTACACATAGTTATCTTCTGCTCAAACATTTCGAGCCAATGAACACTCTAAGAATCATGTGAATTCTTCCTGAAGTGAGTGGATATTGGGTATCATATGGTGTCCACTTCCCTAATCATATTTTAATACACAGTCACTTTTCACTTCCCCAAATCTTTGAAACCACTAGGGTTTATGTCACTGAGCTTCCTTCACTGAAAAGGGAAGGGATTGCTACTGGCTGCCCACTTTTCCTTGCTCAGGCTTATGGGAAGGGAAGGGGGCAGGCTGAAGGGAAATGTGCCTGGAATTAGGCAGCTGCTCAAAAAACTACCTGGGGAAACCTTGTTATGCTGATAAAATTGTATTTCTTGCCCTTCTTTCTCACTATATAACTTTTATTTCTTTCCCTACCCCCCATTCCTCCCTCCCTCCTTCCTTCTTTCCCTCCCTCCCTCCCTCCCTCCCTCCCTCCCTCCCTCCCTCCCTCCCTCCCTCCCTCCCCCCCTCTTTTCCGTCACACCTTCCTCATGTTCCTTTGAGAACTAGAGCATATTATCACTTGCTGGCGATTATCTAAATGTCTTCATGTCTCTTGCCTTGTTTTAAAGATATTTGAAGTTATTATTGCTTGTGTTTCTTTAAACAAATCCCCTAGACCTCAAAGGTCAAGATTCTTTTATGTAGCAATTTAAGGGTTCTCAAAAGAGGAAACCCTGCCCCTCTGCTCTGACTGTCCAGCAGCACCTGAGCAGGGCCACTCAACTAGCTCCCCCGGAAACACCTGTCTGCCGCTGATGTCCTTTTATGGGCCAATGTTTTTGCCATCAGGCTTCAGAAAAATCATTTGAGATTTATGCAGATCGTGTTTTCTGTAAGTCCCAGCAATGATATTTCCCATCCACATGTTCTGGAACTTTGACAATCTGTTATCAGGAGGTGAGGTCATTATCTCCCTACCTTGGACCTGAATCGGCCACTGTAATTGTCCCAATGAATAAAGTAAAATGGAAGCAAACACTACTGACTTCTAAGGTGAGGTCATAGAAGCGTGTACCTCAGAACACCTGGGACATTCACGCAGCGAGGAACTGCAAGCAGCCCATGGGGAGGCCATGCTGGGAGGAGCCATGGCCTCTAGTTCCAGCCCCAGCTAAGCTCCCAGCCAGCATCCAGCAGAAACTGAGCCAACCTAGGGACTCAGCCATCTCAAAAATGGCTCCCCCAGCCCCCAGTTGAGTTGCACAGAGCAGAGATGAACAGTCCTCACTACACCATCTGAAATTGTGTATTCATGAGCAACATAAATAATTGTTATTGTCTTAAGCTACTAAAGTTTAGGGTGACTTGTCATGCAGGAATAGATAACTGATACATCTATACAGATATATGTTAGAAATTCATTTATGGATTTAGCCAGAGTGTGAAAAACACTTAATACTCATTTTATAACTGGGACCACCCCCAAGAGTAGCCATAGTCTCAGCTTTTCTGAAGCATTTACTTTGTCCCAGGGCCATAATTTGAATGCAGAAAACTCTGGAACTCTGCCCAGGATTAGTTTAATTTTCTAATAACTTATCACATTAGGAAATGGTGCACTACTGTTCCCAGGCTTATGTCAGACTCCTAGAAGCAACGATGGATGACCCCTGAGAAACTTCACATCAGGAATGAAAGTAGCAACTGTGAATTCCAAGCTCAATCAAAGCCGTCATCTAGGCAGCTTTAGCTTTGTGGAGGGGGGTAAATCCCTAAAATAAGACATGATATAGAAAGGGGATGGGTCTTCAGGGAGGGGTGAGATTCAGGCTAGCCGGACTGAACTGCTCTTGAGACCTGGCCCCCAAAGAACTTGGATAGAAACTGAGTCCAGAGAAGAGTAGTCTATTAAGAACCATCTTGACAATGCTTAGTACCAGGGATCCAACCTGCTAGTGGGTCTACTGTTAGGAACCTCAGGCAGAGACAGAGTTCAATGCCAGGCAACTCTAAGCAAAGCGCATCCATTAGTGGTGAGGCCTCCCCAGTGTCTACAATCCGCCTTTCCTGGAGTGGCCAGCCAGGGTCAGGCAGCCTGTCTGAGCTGTGGTTCAGAACAGCACTCTCAAGCTGAAGGGGAACTGGATCGCCAGCCAGTAAGGAAGCCAGACAGAACCAGCTGCCCCCAAGGGGGCTAATTGGTATTATATCATTGGTCTGTTTATTGCATAATGTTGTTCAGAATATTTCTCAGGCTCTCAAAAGTAAAGTGAACAAGTGTATGGGTCCATAACACTGTCAGCTATTTCTGAATTTGCCTTGATTGTCATTTTTTTCTTTATGTTCTACTGATTTCAACACAAGCTCTCAATCACTCACTTACTTGTCCCTGCAAATTGCATAGACCCATCTTGATTGCAGGCCCACAGAAACATGAGAGAGATCATCCCTTGGGTGAATGGGTCCTTCTGCCAGGTTGTAGAGGTGGTGGAGGGGAGGAAGCAGTCTCGAGACAGGTGAGTGGCACAGAGGATTACCTGGTGGTTCTACGGCCAGGTGGCACAGGAAGGGGCTTGAGAACACCAGACAAATGCTGAAACAGCCTTAAGAGCAGTTTGGGGCAGTTTAGTTGTCCTGTAGATGAAAATTAAAAATAGGGAAAAAAAGTTCAGGTATGTGCCTATTTTATTTACTCTTGGATCTCCAGAAATTAGGGCCATGCTTGACATGTAAATATTCAAAAAATTTACTGGAGGAAACAGATACAGACCCTACAGTTCTCCCAGCACATCTCTGGGACAAACCCAGGCCACTGACCCTAAGTCTTCAGTCCCTGCAACCATCTTCCAAAGTTTCTTTTGCTTCTTTCTTTAAAATGATCACTGATGATAGATCAGCAAGAGCCCTTTGTCAGAAATTCTTGCCAATATTAGGGAAGAATACATTATTTTGCCCATTCTCTGATTAATTAATTGAATCTTCCAAATGCAGTAGGATGAAGGCTGTGCATTCTCAGGCACAAAAATCAGACACAATGTTCCCAGCCCCTGCCTGTCCCCCAGAGCCCCTCTTATTTCCTGCTTAAAGTAACACACGTTATAACCAGGCACTTAGTCTGGGATCCTTAGCCTTCTGTTGGGGAGGCTTCTTCCTCTTGTTTCAAATGTCCAAAGAGTAGAGACCTGCCACCCTCCTCCCGCCCTTAAATAAAGAAAAACAGAAGTTAATTCCCCGGAGAGATCTGTGGACATGGCCAGGTTACAGCTTCCCAGGGGCAAGGAAACCTGACTCTCTCTTTAATAAGCAGATGGTTGACCTTGGTGACATCCACTTACCACTTTTCCTTTCTCATGTGAGGCCCTGGGAGGTGGGTTTCCTCTCTTCTCCAGCAGATATTTTGTGAAATTCCAAGTGGATATATTTTCGGGATGGAGAGCAAGGTGTTAAAAGGAAGCAGAACATTCTCCGCTTCAGGTTCTTCAGGTTCTTTCACGTGTAATATTCGGGGATCATCTCCCTGAATGAAACCATTCTGTTCTTGTGGTTCCATGTTTAAGAAGTAAGTGTGTCTGTTTGTCAGGCTTACTTGATTCCAGGTCCAGAGAGATGTTAATGTGTAGGAGTTAATTCTGTGCCCCATGCCACATTCCCTCTGCAGATTTTGGATTTCAGCCGCATTATCTGTGCCATTCCTTACAGGGTCCTCATAAGACGCAACCCCATTGCCATAATGAACAATGAACTCACCTTCAGACTGGCTTTCCCTCATCCCTTATTTTATCTTCCTGGGATCATTTCTATTTCCTATGGTATCACCTCTCAAATAAGCTACCTGCACCCCCAGTTCCTTATCTCCGGCTGTATTGTAGGGAGAACTCCAACTCAAACTAAATATGAGAGGGAGCAGACAATATTGCAACTTTTATATGAAACACACAGTGGTGTGATGGTTGTCAGGTCTCCCAAAGAAAAATCCCTGATTGTAGCATTTCATGATTTCTCTGGTGTGAACACTCCCACTCTGACCAATTTCAAGCTACTAACACATAGTTAAACTCAGTGGGATGAGCGGTGGGTGTATCATCAGCTCTCTGGATGCAAGCTGGCTTCAGGACTTTACTCCCAGAGCCCAGATCAATACAATTCACACCACTGACCATCAAGAAATAGCAATTAGGAGTGTGGATACTATTAATGTTCTGTCTTCTGTTAGATGCCCTAACACATTGTACTGCATATTGCTTTATTTATTTTAACCATTAAAAATGCATATTTTACCCAAACACCTATATTCAGAATGTAAGTCACTGATAGTTGGAATTGCTTTGTTGCATAAAAAGCAGTTTCCATCTCCCGGGAGGGAAACAGGTGGCACGCTCACACTGGGATAATTTGAAGAGAGTTTAGTGGAAGAGCTATTTACAAAGGAGCAGGCAGGGTGTAGAGAAGCAGGATTTGTGCAGCACCCCTGGGTCTACGTTATTGATCCTAGGCCTGCAGGGGTGAAGGGAAGGTGTGGTTATCAGAACTGAGTACAGAGGGGGCTGTGCGGAAAGGGCCAGCTGACGGGTGGAAAGATTGCAAAAGAGCCCGGCCGGGCGTGGCTGAGCGGTTGAGCGTCAACCTAGGATCCAGACGATCAGGGTTTGATTCCTGGTCAGGGCACGTGCCCGGGTTGCGGGCTCGATCAATGACTCTCTCATCCTTGATGTTTCTATCTCTCTCTCCCCCTCTCCTTTCCTCTCTCTGAAATCAATAAAGATATATTTAAAAAAAAAAAAAAAAAGATTGCAAAAGACACAGCCAGCACTCGATAATGCACCAGGAGGCTGCGGGGATAATTATCCCACAGGCCTCTCCTTTCCAGTCTCCTACTTGGGCGACCCATTGGCCAAACCACCTCTGCCCTTGAGAAGCTCCCAGTCCGGTCCTAGTAGGGTGCGTGCACTCATTCGAGCCTCGGAAGTTTCATTCTGTTGGCGCCAGAACACGTTTTCACGAAATGAACTAATCGGGGCCGTAATGAACTCGGTTACAACACAGATCGCTTGCAGCATGAAATAATAATAGCGCTTGGGCTGTGGGCCTGAAATGGTCGAGGAAATGGACCCAGATGCCACGCTGATCTGTTTGCTGGGAAGGCTGTCCTTTAACTAATGAAAGTGCCACAATTGAAGTTGGGAGAGTGGAAATTTACCAGGCGAGGATGCCAGGGAACATTCTGAAGGAAATCCAAGGGAAAGGTGTCTAGACAATATTAAGGAGTGGCTGGACAACGCCGTCAGCTGGTGACACAAATAACTATCTGTAAAGTTAGTGGCTCAAAATGGTTGCCATAGATACTCCTGGAATGGAACAATAGGGTTTCTAGCAATGCTTTCTTTCCAACGTATTAAAATGTCCGAGGGAAATCTCTCCGATTTTATTTTTTAATTCTTGCCCACTGGCCTGTCCATGTGGGAAGCCCCGGGTTTTAGAACACGGCCCGGGAGCAGTGCTCTACCCTGACCTAGATTTTGACCTCATTTTTGCTTTCAATCTTTGGTCAACAGGTTTCAGAGAAATTACAAAGTCTAAGACTTGGATTTAATCTTCGACGTTGCTTTCTGCTAGTGAGAATTGGGGGGGTAGGGCAAGGTGGAGGAAGGGTTGCTTTTAAAGTAAGATTTTTTGGAAAGTTATTCAAAGAAACAATTCTTAACTTGAAGTCATTGGACTCCTGGCAGCTGAAATACTTCTATTTGAGTTTCAGTCTGTTGCTTATGGGACCTACAGCATCCTGCAGCTTGAACGGTGCATGCCAGGCTGCCATGCAGCGCAGCCCCTCCTCCCTGGGACCACAGCTTTAGTAGGACATTTTTCTGGAATGTGGTTTAAGCTCATCTGTATAAAGAAGGAAGAGACAGGGGTATGCTGTTCTGGACGGAAGAGCAAGAGAGTTTATCAGGACGCTTTTTGTTACATTTCAGAAAAGACCCAAGCCTACCTGACTTTAATGATAGGAGTTGTATTGGTTTTTGCTTCTGGAAAATTTATAAGGCTCCAAGCCTGGTTTGTTCAGGGTTCAAGCTCCTTTTTCCAGTGAGCCTCTCATTTCAGCCCTCTTCTCTGTGTTGTTTTTGTATTTGTGGCACCAAAAGAGCTACCAGGGCACCATGACCACACCCTGCATCACCCAGAGCATAAGAGTCACTGTTGCAGAATCCTCTGGGGATTCCCAGATGTCACTGTGATTCGGCTGACTTAGCTACACACCCACCCCTAGATCAAGCCTGTGGTCTGAGCAGCAGAGAGGGAGATCTCCTCCACCCTCAGACTGTGCCTCTGAAACGGCAGTCACACCCGGGAGGCGGGCACCGGATGGCGGAGAGCTCGCAGGGCGCCCACTGGGCGGAGCGGGGGAGACAGGGCGGAGAAGGGAGGCCCGGGGACAGTTGGCAGCGGCAAGGCCCACTTCGCGCCGCGGCCGCCTCGGCGACGCCCAGGCTGTGGGGCTCGCAGGCAGTACATGGAGGAAGCTCAAGGGGTGGTGCCAAACAGTAAGGACATTTTAGTCCTGTCGCCTATAAACTGTGGTTTTGGATGGGTTGGTTTATTTTACTCTCAGTTTTTTCAACTATAAGATACAGATAATAGTTACTATTGTGTAGGGTTGTATTGGTTATTAGCTAAGAGAGTGTCTCTAAAGTCCCTACTGTGGGCTCTCACGTAAAATACGCACAAAATATATGGTGGAATTAATGGCCAAAATAATAATTTATTGCTACTATATTTAGTTCACTTTATGCACTCCCAAGGTGGTTAGTAACTATATTTTAGGGTTGTTTTTATAATTATAAAAGAATATCTCTAAAGGATTTTGGAGTAAGTGGGGAGAAAATTAATACTATTAGAATTAATAATAACAATGGATTTAATTTAATTTATATAACATGTAATTATTATCTATCCAGAATAATCTATTACTAATTTTATACTTTATGTAATTCCAAGGTGCTAATTTGAAGGGTAGACTCCCTTAAATATTTAAATTTACAAATGGTAGTTTATAAGATTTGCCTTATTACCATATGGCTCCACAGCATAGTCATTGCGAAAGGCCAATAAATTAACAGTGCTGGTTGTGATTCACTACTATTATTTGTTAGCTGTTAATACTAAAGGCTAACTCTTAACATGTACTTATTTGTTTACAGTGTATATAATTTCCACCTTTTGGTATTCAGCAGCTCCTGTGCACAGTGGGACAATTTTGAGAAAACAAGGTTCAGATGGCCAGGACTGGGCTAAGGGTTGAGGGCCAGTGGTGGCAATGCCTTGCTGAGCTGTACGTTCAATTAGATTCTCAGGGGCTTGTCTTTAGAAATATTCTCATAGGCTGCTTTTATAAACTCAGGGGTCTTAGGTAGTGGAGCAGATGAAATCCATACATCATAGGAGCTTTTAGTGTTATGTTTTGAATTGTTTGGCCTTCAGCACTCAAAACATTAACGTATTTCTCACATTAAACTCTTTCCTAGTCATTACCATTTGTTGATTACTCATCTCCGGGACTTTATTGTTTAATTCCTGTGGCAATCTTGTTTTTGGTTTCAACTGTTGTGTTCCGTCAAAAGCTTTTTAAATCATAATCGGTGGTTAATTTCAGTCTCATGATCCATGTCATTTTTTCTTTAATTTTTTCTAAGCATTTCTTCCTGGGTTTCTCTGGGTTCTTTTCCAACTTTTCAGTAGAGCCTAAAATATTTAAACCTTTCTTTAAGTTCCCAGAAACACATACAATTATTTGATCCAGTAAATAAGTGATTAGAAATTCATAGGATTATTAAAGATATTTTATGTCTTATATTAAATTTCAATTTAAAAACGTGTTTGCTGTAAGACAACATTAGAGATTCTAACTTATTTATAAAGCATAAATAAATAAATACTCAGAAATGCATATAATTCTTATTAAGTGCCCTTACCTCTCACCTCTAAGCATTGACATTTATCAATAACAGACGTGATTTATCAAGCAGTCCCAGTGGGCTTGGTCATCCTTTAGCTGGCATCTTCATGTGAAAGTCACTCCTACTGAATCTTAAGGACACATACATACACGTACACATATCATAGGTTATAGGTGAGAAAAAAATGTTTTTAGAGATGCTTGATCAAGTGTATTTATGTTTATTGGAATTGGATCACCAGTTAAATGCAACTTTGGCATTTTTTTTTTATATCAGGAAGTAATAAAATGGATTATCAGAGCATAAGTTCTTTGCAAAGAGTATATTTTAGAGTCAGGTGTGCCTTATAAAACATCAAAATTTAATTCTAAGATGAAACCATCAAAAGAAGGAAGAACATTGTAGTGCTGATGAAATAGTGGTTTTGGAAAGCATAAGGTCTTTAAACACGACTAACCACAAATTATTTACAATCAGATAGAAGGGAATAGCAGGAAAGATAGTCCTTGACCAAGGCCATTAAACTCATGGAACAGGAGCAGGTTTTTTCCTAAAGAAATCTATGAAATTGCCCCAGGGGCTCCACTCTGAATATGATGTAGTTGATGAAGGCTGCCTTTTTATTTTCCAACTTAGTGTAGTAAAATTAGAGCAATATATATAAAAGAAAGAGTAAATAAATTTCAAATAATACAAGATTAAAAATATTAAATTAAACTTATCTTTATATATAGCATATTATAATTACATATTATAGGATGTACAATTTCATATACTTGAAACCAGAATTGCCTCGTTTAATCAATTAAGGTGCCTCTTAGAATGATTTTTACTTACAGCATGTAAGTACCATATATATGACTTTGGCGTTTGGCATTTGGCAACACACCCTTTACTACAAGAGTGTTTCACGGGAAATAAATTAGAACTTCCAGGCTTGCCCTGTTCAGACCATTTTAAGGAACGTAATGTGTCTTTGGTAACAGGATTGTGTTGAGTCATTCACATCCCTCGTTATCAAATGTGTGTTGACCAATTTATAAATATTAAGAAATTAGTCTCTGTAGGGTTGACATAAACTACTTAAACGGTAGGTTTGTGGAACTCTTATGTTGTTTCTTCTGTTTGCCAATGAGGCGAGTAAAAAGACTACCGAAGGGTCCTCAGTTTTCTGCTGTGTGGCTGCGGGCAAGTTGCTTTGCCTCCCTGAGTCTCAGTCACTTCATCTGCAAAATGAGAGGGTTGAAGCAGATTATCCTTCAAATGTCCTTCTATTTCAGATTTTAATCTCACAATGAATGAAAGTTGCTCATTGGTAGCACATTAATATGGGAAAGGTGACTAACAGGGGACCCAACCGTGCACTTGTCTCAATCCAGTGCACGGGGATGCAGCTCACCTGGTCCGTGGGTCATTGCTGGCCACGAAGCAGCACAGGTCAGGTGAGCCTACATGGAATTAGAGAAGTTCTAGGTTCCTTTTGGAGCTTCTTCCACGTGGAAAGATATTTCCCAAGTCTCAATGTGAGCCAATAACTATACGAACAACAAACCTAATTAACTTCGAACTCCCCAACTTCAGACAACCTCCACTCCCAGCACAGCAGTAACCAGTTAAGATATTTGGCTGAAATTTTACAGACGCCCTTAGAGTTTTTGAACTTTAATGTTAACTTTAGCTTTCATATATGTACACATATGTGTGTGTGTCTACTATATACACACACATATATAATCTGTCATCCTTTTAATATATACTATATAATATGTATATATTATTACTTATATATAATATATATGTATATATTATTCTAATGGGGACCCTATCTTCCATTTTTATTCTTCCTGGAACATTTCTGAGGCTATTCCCACCTATTTTTCTCTGTCCCAATCCTGACTTTTTTCTTGTAATGTTTGCATTTATTTTATGTAGGTGTGTTCGCTCCTTTCTGTGTTCCCTATTAGAAAGGACTTCCCACGGAGACAGAACTGGAGCTGTCTTGCTATTGTCGTACACCCAGGGCCTGACTGACACAAGTTCATTGTGTGCAATGTTCCGTGAGAACACTGTGTTAACGATTATCTAATAACCTCCCATAATTTTGAGGTAGGTTGTGCAGTCCTTTTGGACAGATGGAGGAACTAAAGATCCAGAATAAATCCAAGTAGATTAAACTCACTACAAAAACATTATTCGCTTGAATATTTTAAAACAAGTATATAACAACAATAAAAAACAACCAGCTTAGTAACATATCTTACGAGAGACATACTTGAAGCAAAACAATGAAAGAGGTTGAAAAACTAAGAGATGGAGAAACATCCACCGGAAGCCCAAAGAAAAAGTGGACAAATCCATCATTATAAAGGGATATTTATACACACGTCCATCAGAAACTGACGGATGAAGGCAACGAAACACTGTTAGAGCTGCAAGATTTTCGACAATGAACGAGCTTGATATGAGCCCTACCCTCTAACGTGGCCGTTGCCCCTCTGTTATTATTTTTCTTTAAATGGACTTTATTGCAGCATATGTTAGAGTGAAGAGCATGGGTATGACCTGCACTGTACGAGGCGCTTTGACAAATGTGTACACACCTGTAACGACTGTCCCACTTAGGATCAGGGCACTTTCATCTTCAGAGTTCTCCCGTGACCCCTTCCAGTCAACTCCCAGACCCACCTCCGCAGGCAACCCTGACCTGATTTCTGTTACGAAAGATTAGTTTTCTTCTCTCCTTGAACTTCACATAAATGAACTAATATAATGTATTCTTTTATCAGTTTGTCTCCTTTCACTAAGCATAGTGTTTTTGAGATTCACCGATATTATTACATGTATCAGTGGTTCATTCTTTTTAAGGTCAGTAACAGTTTATTCTAATACTTCTATTTGTAACTGACATTTTATCATTTAAAATACAATAGAACATTTTAGAGTTATTTTCTTCTTTTAAACTAATGTTTTATTTTTCAATTACAATTGACATGACATATTATATTAGTTTTGGGTATACAGTAAAGTGGTTAGACATTTGTATAACTTACGAAGTGATCACCCTGATAAGTCTAGTACCTATCTAACACTCTACACAGTTATTATAATATTATTGACTATATTCTCTATACTGTACTTCACAGTCCTTTGTTTTTATAACTGTCCATTTGCACATCTGAATCCCTTCCCCTTTTTCACCCATCCCTCTAACATGCCCCATCCCATCCCACTTCTGATCAAAAGAAACACACTGACTGAAAGTAAGAGATGGAGAAAGATATTTCACGCAAATGGAAACAAACAAACAAAGCTGAGGTAGCAATACTTAGACCGGGCAAAATAAACTTTAAAACAAAAGCTATAACAAGAGACAAAGAAGGACCCAGCAATTCCACTTCTGGGTATTTATCTAAAGAAACCCAAGACACTAATTAAAAAATATGTATGCACCCCTGCTTGTTGCAGCATTATTTACAGTAGCCAAGATATGGAAGCAACCTAAGTGCCCATCAATAGACGAGTGGATACAAAAGCTGCTGTACATACATACAGCGGAATATTACTCAGCCATAAAAAAGAATGAAATCTTGCTGTTTGCCACAATGTGGATGGACTAGAGGGTATTTTGCTAAGTGAAATAAGGCCGACAGAGAAAGACAAACACCATATGATTTCACTCATATGTAGAATCTAAAGAACAAAATAAATGAACAAACAAAACAGAAACGAACTGAGAGAAACAGAGAACATTTTGATGGTTGCCAGTTCATTCTTTTATGTGGCTAAGTAGACCGGCGCGGATTTACCACAGTTTATCTGCTCACTTTTGATCAACATTTGGATTGTGTCTAGGTCTTGGTTATTATGAATAAAGTTCCTGTGAACAGGTAACTACAAATCTTTTTGTAGACATATGCCTTCATTTCCTCTGGGTAAATGCCTAGGAGAAGAGTTGCTGGATCGCATGGCAAGTGTAATTTTGACATTATAAGAAACTGCCAAGCTGTTTTTCAAAGTGATTGTATTATTTTACACTCTGACCAGAAATGTATGAGACTTCCAGGTGTTTATATTCTCTCCAACCTGGTTTTAGTCATTCTTGCGAGTGTGAAATGTGTGTGAAGTAGTGTCTCAGTATAGTTTTAATTTGCATTTCACTGATGGTGAAAGATTTTGATGATGTTTCCATGTGCTTATTTGAGAGTTGTACCAAAAGTCCCAAGTCTTTTGCCCTGTAAAAAACAAACAAAAACAAACAAAAAACTAGGTTGTTTGCCTTATTATTAAGTGGGGTGCAATTTTTATATATCTGGATATGTCTATAGTAGGTGGAATCCCCCCACCCCAAAGATGTCCATGCCCTAGTCCCTGGATTCTATGCATGTTACATTAATGGCAAAAGAGACTTTGCAGACAAAATTAAGGTTAGGGACCTGAAAATAGGAAGGTTACTTTATCTGGGTGGGCTCAATGTCATCACATGAGCCCCTCGAAGCAGGGAACTTTCTCTGGCTGGAGGCAGAAGGGAGGAAGCAGAAGGAAAAGTCAGAGAGACTGAAAGCATGAGAGGATTTGACACACCACTGCTGGCTTGAAGATAGAGAAGACAATGCGACAGGGGACACAGGCAGCCTTAAGTTGCTGAAAGAGGCCCCTGGCCGACAGCCAGCGAGGAAATGAGGACTTCAGTTTAAAAGTCTCAAGGAACGGAATGCTGCCAACACCCTGAATGAGTTTGGAAGTGGATTTTCCCCAAGAGCCTCTATTGAGACCTCAGGATGGCTGACACCTTGGGTTTGGCCCCGTGAGACCCAGAGCAGATGAACCAGAAAGCCCACCTGGACTTGCAACTTGCAGAGCCATGAGATAATAAATCTGAGTTGCTTTAAGTAACTTGTTAAAGTGGAATAGAAAACTAATGCAAGACTCAAGTCCTTTGTCCAACAAGTGCATTGTGGATATTTTCTTGCAATTACGGTTTGGCTTTTCATTTTCTTAATTATATCTTGTGATGAGTAGTAGTTTTAAATTCAGGTGAAGTTCCATTTATAGTTTTTATTTTTATCATTTTTAGCGGTCCTTATTTTGTTCTTGGGAACTTACCTCTTACATGAGGTCCTTTCTTTCAGGGGATGTTTGTACTTTTTCAAAGTTGTTAAGGTTTTTCCGCCAGCTTCCAATATTGCCCAAGAAAAATTTAAATGCTTCAGATCATTGGTTAGCCAGGAATCCTAAAAATAACACCCACATTTATTAGCCAACGTCTCCCTGTATACAGATCCATTCATCTTTATTTTGTTTAATTGATATTGGTTCATTTTCCGCAAACCATTATCTCCCAATATATTTTATAATGGGCTCTTTTAATTCTAACAGAAAGCAAACTATCCTCAGTGCACACTTTAGCTCCCATTTACTGAGCCTTGTAATGTGGCAGATACGCCTCTGGGAACATGATATATCTCTAAGCTTCCTAATAACCCTGCAAAGTAAGTATTATTGACACCACTTTAAAAATAATATTGTAGCATAGTATTTAAAGGAAAACACAAACATTCTGAAAATCTATTGCTTTGGGTCTTGCCAGTTTTCAACTCAGATCCCCATTAGGATGTTAATCTATGTATAGCCATACATTTCTCTTTAGAGTAGAACTTCACCAGTTTTTACTTTTTAAATAATATAATTATGATTAAAATTTTTTGGATTCTAAGATATTTCTGTTTAAATATTTGAGTACAAAAGCTAATGGGAAAATTTAATAAGGGGGTGGGTAACATGGTCTTAAATGTAAACATCAGAAGACCTGTGTATGCATTTTGTTTCATGACATCTCTTTATAAGACAAGGCATTCTTTCCTTAACCACACATGGAAAAGAAGGGAATTTTATCACCTAGAAATTTCACCTCTCTTGGCAAAGTCCTTCTTTTGGCAGGTTTAGGAACTCCCGAGATATGTACTCTGGCTGTTGTGGTTTTTGTCTCCCTCTGCCACCTGGATCAAAGATGGCTCAGAATCTCACCTGCATTGGGCAAGCACTGCTACATGAAACTCAATCCACTGTAATTCATTCTCTTGAAATCTTTATAAAGAAGTTGTAAGGGAAATGCATGGATAATTACTGTTTATGCTCAAGGACCAAATTGACCCCTTTCATTGGGCTTGAAGGAGATGGTAATGAGCTGCTTTTGTGGCCCTGCCATTCACCAGAGGACGGCTCTTTCAAGCCGAAGGCTGCTGTAATTCTTTCTCACTGAATAGCATTTCAGCCAGGTTGCCAGGGGAATTTTATTTTTGTTATTTTTTTTTTTTTAGTGAAAATATTACATCCAACTGTTTAAAAAATCAAACTCTGCAGAAAGGTACAAGATGAAAAATAGCAATTATATCCACGCCCTGCACCTTCTAACTGTGTAGTGGTTGTTAACTATCTCTTGTGTGCTTCTGAGGGAAGGGGGTACATACACATACCCATATGCACGGTCTTTAAAAATATACAATTTTCTCTATATATCAATTTTCACTTTTTCACTATAAAATATAACTCCCCCCCTTTTAATAATATATCTAGGACACCTTTTCTCTTATATGGTTGAAATTGCTTTTTTGGGTGGTTTGACCTAAAATCTCAGGATATAGATGTAGCTCATTCTTTGGACCGGTGATGGAATGGTCTCTATTTATTCTAATTGGATTATGTTTGACAGACAATATTAGTTTCAGGTATACAACACGGTGATCTGATATTTTTATACATTATGTAGCTGTCTCTTATATAATTGATACATAGAAATGTATCTAGTCAGCCCTAATTACTGAACATTCAGTTTGACTACAATTTTTTCTGATTATGTACAGTGCTAAAGTAAATATATATATACTTCTATATATAATATATATATAGAAGTAGATATATATATTTCTTGGAATACTTTGTGACTTTACCTGTTTGGTACATTCTTGGTAGGAGAATTTCGAAGTTGAAGAAAATGTACATTTTTTAAATCTCAATTTTGTCAAATTTTCCTTCAAAAATGTTGTACCATTCAATTTACCTGGGCCCCAGCAGTACAGGACACTGCCCCAAAACTGTTGCAACTCAGGAGTTTTAATTTTTGCCAATTTTATGGGTAAATTTTTTATTTATTTTATTTTTTAGATTGACTTTAAAAAATAAGTGGTTATGAACATCTGATAGTTTTATTTGCTTTTTGTATTTCTTTTTCTACTATTTCACAGCTTACATATAGGATATTTTTCTTTTTGCAGTTTTATTTTAATTTTTTAATTTAATAAAAACTTTCTTAAATTTTTAAAACAATTTTTATTTATTTATCAGATATAATATTTTTTCTTTATGGTTTCTGTATTCTTTGTCTGACTTAGAAAGACCTTTCCTGCTCCAAAATTATTAAAGATTCATCTCTATTTTCTTCTAGTATTTCTCGTATTTCCTTGTCTTCTTTGAAAGAAGCACACGTCTCTGCTTTTCCCAGAAAGTTCTGATTATAATATCCCATCTTAGAATAAGACTATGCCACCAGAATTAATTTTAGAAATATAACTATGTCCAGTAACTTTACTTACTGTAACATAGCTAAGTCACAGTCTGCATTATTAAGCATTCCTCAAAACTGTCTGTACCTGTCCTGCCAGCTCCTTCCTGATTCATGCTCCCAAACAACTTTCCAGTCATTATATTTCAGTTCTCTGGAAGGTGATGCTCTGGAGCAGGAATGTAGCTCGAACCCCACCTGGAAATGATGGATTTATATTCTGATGCAAAGCACTGTTTTCTGCCACAGGGTTTCCCCTTGAAATTTCTGACTTGCAGAGATGAGACCGAGCTCACCCCAGAAGCTGGAGGTAAGGGTGATTTAATTACAGGTTAAGGAAGAGGTTAGAGCCCGTTCCTAATTTAGGTTCCCATCTGAAAGGTGGCTCAGATACTTGTCCCACAGAAGCCAAGAAAAAAAAAAAAAAATGAGTGCCCAGGTAACAAGATCTTCCCTGGGGCAAGCAAATGTTAAGGCAACAAAGTCAGGGGTTTGTTGTTGGTTTTGTGCATTTTGTGTGTTTGCTGGCTTGTTTTTCTCCAGGAGTTCATTGGCCCTAGACAGCCCGGCTCATTTAGGGAAAGGTTCGTGGGCGTCTTGTGGGCTTCACTCCATCTGCCTCTGCAGTACCTCTATGACTTGCAAAAACAACCATGTGGGATGCTAATTCGGTCTTTGGTTTCTTTTTGGTATCAAATACTGCCAACTTGGCCTTAAATGTGTGCCAGATGCGCTCTGGTTTTATGATGTGATACCGTTAGGAAGTCTGGGTTAAGCATGAATGTGAGCTGGCTTCTGCCCCTGGAGCGGTTCCTGTCGCCGATGGCAACGGCACAAGCCTGGGAGCAGAGAGCTTTGCTGGGTGCTCCGGTGGGAAGTGCCCGGCAGTGAAAGGTCATGGAGTCCCTGGTGGCCACTGTAGGTTCTATAGTTGGTTGTCTTTTTTCTGATGGCCAGATTTCCGAGTCCTATGAGAACTTGCCGCATGCTTGCCTGGGGACAGATACAGAGCCTCACCGGAGTGCGACACTCACTGTCAGGGCTCGTCACAGTGCTCCAGGGTAACCCCGATACGCACACCTAGGGCACTGTCGCCTTCCTCAGTGATGACTGACTTGGCATAACCAGCCAGCACTTCTTAAATATAAATATATTTTAATCCTTACTCGAGGATATGTTTATTGATTTGAGAGAGAGAAACATTGATCAGTTGCCTCCCATATGCCCTAACCAGGGGTTGAACCCGCAACTTTTTGGTGTATGGGATGGCACTCCGACCAATTGAGCCCCCTGGCCAGGGTTCCAATTAATATTTTAAGGATGTCATCATCACTGATAGGCAAAGAAACTTGAACAAATTTACCTTTGGGGTAGGAACTGAAAACCAAAAGAGAGAGAGGGCTACCTAGTGGGAAAAAATAATAATTAGGAAGTTTAAGGAGAGGAAGCGACGATTTTAACTGAAATGGATCCTTTTGGAGTCTGAAGTATATGGATAATTATCCCAGTTCTATATATACATTTTACAAGAGACATATTCCAGACACTGTATGTGAACATTGTTATTTACATTTTCTCTTTTCCTTTTATTGCTTGAAATCAGGTGCAAAAAGGTTACAATTTGGTGCTTTGTTTCTGATTTTGACCACACTTGGTCTTTCTCGAGCCTAGCTATGATCTAAGATGTACTACCAAGTGGTATTAAAGTCCTGTACACTTGGGAAACTAATCAATGTTATGAATCAATGGAATTCTAACATTTTTGAATCTTGAAAAAAATGCAAGGGTAAGTTGCAACTTCTGTTGGTCACTGGGCAGACTTGACTAGTTTATTCCTGAGATCTGTTTGCTTACTCTGCTAGCATTCCAGGTAAATTAGGTGACGCCAGAATATTTACTGTTGCTGATAATAGTAATTGCAGATGGAAGGAAAATCATAGAGGAAAACAATGATGTATCTTGGACATTCTTTCCGTAGTAAGGTATTTACAAAATGCCGAGCAATGAAAGGGATTTTTATATTGAGTCAAAAGGAGGTACCAGAGACCAATTTGTTTTCAGGATGTGGCAGCGACTCCCACTTCCCGTAACAGGGTCATCACCTCTTGCTAACAGGCTACCTTCTCCCACGCCATGTGGCTCCAAAAAGATTTATGACATTTGCAGTCCAGAAAGATAATTAGTTTACATGCACTTATAAATGTGTAGTAGAGGTAAGATAACCCATTCCCTTTACTCCCCTCTCCATTCTTTTCTGACGCGTCCTAGCGCAGAACTGTCCAATAGAACTTTCTGCACTAATTTGGTAGACAGTGGCCACCCGTGGCTGTGGAACACTCGAAATGTGGCTGGTGTGGCTGGAATTTAGATAGGCAGATGGGGCTAGTTCTGCTGCTTTGGCCAGTGCAGCCCTAGGTAAGAGCCTACATAATTTTCCTAGTGAGGGTTGACTGGGGAAAACATCACCAGCCAGCATTTCTTAAATAACAGCACTGGTGGGAGAATTTCGAGTAATTGTTTACAATTTCCAGAATTTAACTTAGGGAGATTTCACAGGACCCTAGTTCTCCCTAATGGCTCTAAGGAAATGTTATTGATTATATAAGAAGCTCTAATACCACTTTCTAAAATGTTCAAACAGAAATGCAATTTGATACACACATCTTATCACTTAGAACTTTGGGATTTTTTTTCATTCTTGAATACTTTTTAAAATTATTTTGGTGTGATCCTAAGTCAGGTTGGATGTAAATTTGGAAGCTTCTTGTATTTATCCCAGACTATTTCAATAGAAATCTTATGTGACAAGATTTAGAGAGGAGGCATTTTTCTTACTATATTTTGGTGCTTTGCAACCTGTCTTCTCTTAAATCGTGAAGGGGTGGGAGAAGTGCATGAAGTTATTCTCAGAAATATGTTCTGTAGCTGGCTTTGCTTCACAGCTCTGGGAGGAGGAACCTCTGTGCAGCTTTAGGAGGACTCGGTCTACTTGCCTTTGGAATGGGGCCACTGGTTCTAGAGGTGGCAGAGAGGAAGGATGGACTAGGTGGTGAAAATGCCTTTTCTTTTAGATAAGCGAATCTTCTAGATGCTGGTGGCCCTATCACTTTGTACCCATTTACAATGCAAAAACTTGATATGGCCTTTGCATCCCTTTTACTGGCATGAGAAGCTTCCTCCAGCCTTATCCTATTGACCAAATTAACAGGAATGCATTTGTTGGGTTTCAGGGTGTACTAACCAGCAGCTGCCCTAAATGTATGGCATGTTTTCCCCATTGGAAGGATACATAAGAGGCTATAGCTTAGGGCTGTGAGTCCCTAAATCAAATCAGTGGTTTCATGTTCTCCCATTCTTAGCTTTTTGCTCTGATAACAAACTGGCTGCGTTTCCCACACACACATCACGCTGTTTCGTAAATCAGTGGCCTGGATTAGGCTATTTCAATTCATCCAGCCGTTCATCTAGTAACCCTAATGCTCTGCTCACTCTAAAAAGAGCTGGGTGAGTGGCAGTGAAGCAATGTTGGGGTGACGGGAAGGAGGGGAATAAACTGGAAAACATCCATGAGCCAAAGCAGCAGGACTTGGGGATTGATGGGATAGGAGGTACAATGGGAGAAAAGGGGGCGATAAAAAACAGGATTCAGTGGTCTAATCTGGGTGACCAGGCAGATATCAGCGCCAACAGCTGCATCTGTGAACTGCGAGGGATAAACCAGATTGAGGGGAAGATAATAGCCTTAAAGTGTCATTGGAATATAGCCCCAGGAAACGTCCAGGAGGCTGTGAGATAATTAAGTCCAGGTTAGAGAAGATTTCTGTGCAGGAAAGAGAGATTTAAGAGTAATCAACATTCTGGCAAATCTTCCATGGATGGGCAGTGGTGGACTGGGATCATCAATGTGTAAAAATGGTCAAAGAAAAAGGAACCTGTGGATATAGAGAAGGAATAGGGTTGGGGCTGGGTGGGGGTGGGGGGGATGAACAGGAGTATAGCATTGTGGGAGGGAAAGAAGTAGTTTCCAGAAGGTCAGCATGGTAAACAGAAGAGAGAGGAGACTGAGACTCTTCTGCAGACACTGTCTTCTACGTGACAAGCATCTAGCCTCTCTGTTGACTCTCTCTCTGACTCTTCTCCAAGCTGTTCCCCTGCATATTCCCCTGTGCATTCCTCAAAGCTCAGTTTCGAGGCAGGTGCCCTTAGAGGCAGGCAAATTTTCCAAACCTGATGCTTACCCATCAGAGCTACAGAAGGCGCTTCTTCATTTGACCCGCTAGCTCTAATACCGACCTCTGTCATTTTACAGACAGTACCTGCATGCTTACTTTCTCCTACATAGTGCAAGCTCTTCAAGGTTATTGTGGCACACGGATTTGCACTGAGGGCCCCACTTTTTCATGCTTCTCCATATCCACTCCCTTCGGTAGTGCCCTCCCACACTCAGACTTGACTTGTGTGACTTCTTTGAGCCAATGGAACGGTAGCAAACTTGACATAGCAGAGGCTTCACTTTCTCTCTTAGATTTCTGCTACCCCAGGTGATAGGTCCAGGCTAACCTGCTGGAGGAAGAGAGATCATTTGGAGCAGAACCAAGCTATCCGAACCAAAGCCATCCTACACCATCCAGCCCCTAGCTGACCCAATAGCGGAATTCCCAAGTGCTAAGTTTGAGGGTGATTTGTTACACAGCAATTCCTAAGACAACTAGAAATCATGTCTTATACATTTTTTTTTTTTTTTTTACGTTAACACATTTAGCTGAGTGCTTAATATGGTGAGTAGTCCATAAATATATGTTGAACTGAAAAACACAGAAGACACAAAATGAAAATTCCAATGTATTGCAAAGCATTTTTTCTCCTCTGTCTACCAAACATCATGACTATGACCCAACTTTCTCACTTACTGTTACCCCTGAGATCTCAGGAGCTAAATCTTAAACCTGTCGGGGTGGCTGTGGGGATTCCCCACAGTGCAGCTCGCCGTCCACAGACACGGGAGCATGGCTTCCTTCCTTGGCCTGCTGCCCCACGAGCGGTGAGCGGAGCAGCCAGGCCCAAGTGGCAGCCGCAGTGTGGGAGCCCAGCTCTGCTGCCATAAATTACCCAGGGGCAGGAAGGAGCAGTGAGAATCAGCGGTTTCAGCTGCCTAGTAGTTCATTTTTGTTCTTGTTTTCCAGTTAGCAATCTGTAAAATTTATTGCAAAATTAAGCTCCCTACTCCAGAGTCAATAATATTCCTGGTGCCAGGTGGTGTAATAATTCACATAAAGGGCAGGAGCTGGAGGGAAGGAGACTGCTTTAGGAAGCAGACTTCCAGCCCCTATTTGCTGCTGCCCACTCCCTGCTGCTAAAGGTCAGGTAAGTAGAGGGCTACGATTACAGCCTCATAATATCCTCGGAGGGCTAGAGTTTCTATTGGGGTTGAAATTTAAAACAAAAACTGTTTCTTTTGCATGATGGATTCCTTTTCTCCTTCCCACCTCTGTTTCCATTTTAGCATAAAAATAGAAACATTCAATTTCACATTCTGCTCCTGGCATCTCAGGGAAGAGGTGCTGTAGAAAACTTGGCCCTGTGCAAGCTTCCTGCAGTGCTTTCTAATACCCTTCCACCCGTCTCTGAACTTGAGGAGCCGTTGGCGATCTCTCTGTTCCAACATCTTCCTTTACAGATGCAAACACCACGTCCCAGTGTCATCAATGGATGTTAGCGTCTTGCCCAGCTGCCGACCTGGGAATAGAGCCTAGATCTGATTCCCAGGCCTAGATCTGATTCCCAGGCCTAGATCTGATTCCCAGGCCTAGATCTGATTCCCAGGCCATACGCCAACTACTTCCCTCCATGTTCTGCTACTTAAAGGATTTCAACTTACCACCTTAGCCTCTTTTGATTATACAAAGGTGGGCAAAAGTAGGCTTACAGTTGTTCATATGAAAAATAATACAATCATTAATAAATAATAATACAAAAATAAATTGTTTCACAGTCCCACAACTGTAAGCCTACTTTTGCCCATCCCTGTATATAGCATCTTTAAAAACTTTTCTTCATCTCCTATATTTTCTTTTTGCAAAATGATCACAATAAGTCTAGTTACTATTATTAAGTCCTATTATTTCTTAAAGAGTCTAAATTATGTGTCTGATTATATAAAAGGACCGTAAAGCCACATTTTCATTCCAGCTGCAAGGCGTAAGATGTTATCATTAATTTGCTTTCAGTTAATTTGCTTTCAGTTAATTATCTTTACAAAGTTACTTTCTGAAGGACAATGATTGAAATGTTATATTTGGTTATTCAGTCTCCTCTTTAAAATGCCTACAAAATTATCTTTACAACCTGGGGTGCAAGTTTAGTGTTTTGGGGGTACATTTAGCAGTTGGGAATTATACTCCACAAGTTAAGTGTCTATGCATTTTTCTTTTTTTAGCAAAAAAAAAAAAAAAAAAAGGAATTTATTGATTCATGTCATTGAAAAACTCAGAGGTAGATTTAATTCTATTTCTCAGCCTGTCATCTGCAGGGTTGGTTTCGTGTTCAATGTCCCCATTGGCTCTTTTAGAAAATTTAGATGGAATTTCTTTCTTTTAAACCCTGGGTTCTTTATTGGAATTGCAGCTTTAGCCACTGCTCAGGGCTGGCTATAAGGCATAGATTAGAAAGAATTGCTTTGATGTTTTTCAAAGTCAAGAAAGAATTTTACACCTCTCTGAGTATCCCTTGACTGCAGGTAAAGAATGTACCTCTCTGGAGAGGTACCAATTAGAGCTAATTGTATATGTCCTGATTGCTCCATGGAGCGCTTAGAGTTTCTAATTGAATTTGCTGCTGTCTTCATAAAATGAAGATTTGGTTTAGTTGCAAATTGTGCATTGGAGAACCTTGCTGTATTGTCTATCTGACCACAAGGATACTGTCAATATAATGACCTAAAGGGCGCTATGTAAATCAACCCCGTCGCAGAATTCCTCCTGTAAAATCAAGGATGGCTTAGGAGAGCTGGTTCCCAGCACCTGGGAGGCGATGCCAGTTCCACCTCTCAAGGGCTGATGCTTTTTTTCCCAGGTACCTGCCTGGTGGGTAAGGTGGGAGAGGTATAGAAACTCCCGCGTTGTGAAGCTTTTGTAACCTTAGCTGGGACTGGGCAAGAGGAGCCTGGCTTCCAGCTTCACCAAGACCTTGAAACTCAGCCCAAGCTGATTAAAACTTGCGAGTGTGTGAGTCTTTTCAGGTGCACTAATTGTGTTACATCGTGGATGGAAACCTTGAAAAATGGGTGTTTTAAAAATCTCCAGCTTGGGGTGAATCTTACTTCTAAGATGATTAAACATATATTCCAAGATTTGGAATCAAGTAAATGAACAGTTGGAAGACAAATTAAATAGGCATAGTTAAGCAGTCAATAAAATGGTTATATATCTGATGATGTTCATTCTTATCTAGTTGAAATTAAATGCCTCAAATGGGTATCATCTGCTCAATTATATCCTTAAAAAAATGAATTGAAAAAACAAATTTTGATATGCTACTTACTGCATATTTCAAGCTGTTTCAAAATAGGAATTGTCTGTATTCAAAGAAACTTTCTTAAGTTTACTTTCTCTTTGTAAATGTATATAAAAAGCATTCTACAACCTTCCTTGGAAAACAAAACCAAATGTAATGCTATCTCCAACCCTTGCAAAATAGTATTTAAAATTTCATACTCTATTGCTTTCCTCACCTCACACACATAGACACACTCTGTTCCTCCATCTACCAAGCACCCTAGACATTAAGTTTCAGGGTCCGCCTTCCAGAATCCATGTTACACAGTTAAGGGCAAAAAGCGAAAAGGGGAGCATTTCCTCAACTAGCCATTTTCTTCCCAATTTGCATAACAACAAATTTTCTGCAATTGATTGTACATGGAGCAGATGTACCCGCAGCAATATATAAAGCTGTGGTGAAAGGTATGCACTTTAAAACTAGGCTGCCCGAGCTCAAATTCCTGCTCCGCCACTTATTAGCTTTATGACCTAGGGCAAGTTATTTAAATTGTTTGAGCCCCAGTTGGCTCCTCTACAAAGTGGGATAATAATTCCCCATCTCTCAAGGGGCATGGATGAAGCAAATCAATCTATATAAAGTCCTTAAAATAGTGCCTGGGTACTATTACACTTACATATGCAATATACGTTTCTCTTGTAAATGCCTTAAGTGTCTTAGGAATCTCATATTTGTGAATTCAAGAAGTCATGCAGTGCATTTTCTCACAGTTATGCGAGATTTACCGAGTTAAAGCACTCCAATCTGAGGTTGCTCGGTGTCCACATGGCACCCTCCTCTTGAAATCAAGGGTAATTTGCTTGTAGCTTAGAGCCCTTCTGCTTGGAAAGCACCCATCGTGAAGCCCCAAGGTATACCACTTTGGAGATTTTTAAAACACTTTTCTTTTTTCCTGCTTTTTCTCAGGCTTGTGTAAGTTTAATTATTCTTATCACAAAGGTGAAGAAGGGCTGATGTCCTTGGTGGAACAGTTTTAGTCAGAATGAATGAAATCCACGGGCTGCAGCTGATTTGCCTCACTGGCATCTGCTCACCCTACATGCAACCTCTTAAAATAGTAAAATGCTATTTTTCTAGAGTCCTTCTCATTAGGAAAAGTTTTTAAAGACCCCCTTGGAAGAGCATCTGAAAGCTCCTGGTCCTCAGGTGGTGAGGTTTACCTGGTGGAGGATTTGTTTCAGGTTGTGCCATAAATAAGCACGTGTGCTTCTTTCTCTTTATGACCCGGGGTGGGGCTGAGCCTCCTTAACCTGAAGGTATGTAAGGTGGGGAGGAGCGGGGACAAGAGGGGAGCATTAGAATAGAAAGGAAAAGAAGAGAAAAGAGAAACGCAGCCCTCGGATCTTAGGAAACCCTTTCTGCCCAGGCTCCCTTCTCCCGTCTCTCTAAGACAGACGGGCTTTGATCGAGGTGCCTCCCTTCAGGCATCAGGGTGAATAAGTTCACAGTTTCCATGTCTTGGGACTTTCATTCCTTCACACAACGCAAGGTGGAGGAATGATCTCCTAGCCCTTCTTAAAGGCGTGAATTTTTAAATTTGGATTCAAAACATTGCTTTCCCTTTGTAAGGATCGTGACTGCATTGCTGCCTGCGCTCGGAAGTATGTCCCCTACATCTAGGCCCGCTCATTCCTGGCAGTATATTACAAAATAATTCAGACTATGAGTCTTTTTTCTAATCCTCAATGAATGATATGTTTATTTTGAGAAAGAGAGACAGAGAGAGAGAGAGAGAGAGAGAGAGCAATCAGCTGCCTCCTGTGTGCGCCCCGACTGGGAATTGAACCGCGACCTTTTGGTGTACCAGTGGGTGCTCCAACCAATTGAGACACCTGCTGGGGCTAGATAAGGGTCTATCATTCCTTGTTTGCTTTCTCTTTTACAGCATAAAGCTAGAAACTTCTCACCAAGGTATCCAAACGTCGTTGGTAGGTACGAGATAAGCAGCCATTAGCAGCGATGGCTCAGGGAGAAACCATTTACATGCATAAAGAAGGGTAAAAATGAAGGTCAGAGAACGGTACTTTCAGAGCGTATAATACCTTTCCCCAGCGGATGTCCTTTCCAAAATTTCTGTTTTTTCCATCTGACTCTGCCTTATGGGTCATGTTTCCTGAGAACCCAGAGATAAATTTCCAATGGCCACTGACTTATTGGACAATATGCCTTTTCATTGCTTGAGTCCCCACTTCCTAAAAGCTACCCCAACCTAAAGAGCCAAAGTAATCTATGTGTGGAACACTTTTGCTGAAGTTTCTCTGGCTTTGTGCCCCAAAACTGGTGGGCCATTAGTGGAGAGACTCTATAACTTATCATTGAAACCAGGGTATTTTTGAGAGTGTCAGGAAGAGCTCCTAATAATTATCTGGGACTGCAAAACTTGGGATTATCTCACACAAGTTATGCTGAATTGTTAAGAAGTAACTGAGCAGTAAATAAAAACTTACTCAAAAGAAAGGGGGAAAATAAAATTAGGAATGACTTTCTTGCAATAATGTTTAGAAACTGTACTGTGTACTTGGTATCTATTAACTCATCATAGTAACTGTACTAGATAGAGGTCATTATTCCCATTTTATAGATGAGAAACCTGAGCTTCTAAGAAGTACAGTCATATCTCATTCACGAGATGAAGAGAATCCTGTGTATATTATCATCTGAGTTTTCAGAAATCTGTCAATTTGAAAAAATATTCTTAGCTAATTAACACTTCCTGCATCTATTTTACATTTACAACATCAGAAAGGTAATAGCAAGTTCCAGCAAGTAAGAAAGCTCAGGGCCATTGCTGCCGATAATTTCTTCAAATGGGAAAATATATATAGCTTCTCAGTCACATATTTGACTAGCTGAGAAGAGTTCTTATGCTTTTTAAAAAAATGTTATCTTTATTGTTGAAAGTATTACAGATACCCCTTCTTTTCCCCCCCATTGGCTCCCTCCACCCCACTCCTGCCCCCTCCCCAGGCCTTCACCCCACTACGTTCTGTCCATGGGTTAAGCATATAAATTCTTTGGTTAATCTCTTCCTGCCCCCACCTTCCCTCTGAGATCCCTCAGTCTGTTGCATGCTTTAATGTCTCTGGATCTATTTTGTTCATCAGTTTATGAGTCATTATACTTTTATTCAGTAATTTCACTTCTAATAATGCATTTGACAGAAATAGAGCTGGGCCTTCATACCCTGTATGGACCAGTTGTTGGACACAGGCTACCCTGTGGAGGAGCTGAGGCCTTTAGCTCGAGGCTTTCTTCAGCCAATTTTAACAGGCTTTCTTACGTTAAAATGGGGCTTAGTAATAACCACCTTGCTTACTGTGCATGGCTACTGTGGGAATCGCTGTATCTCAAAGCACCTCAAAATATAAAACATGACATGTGAGAGATGTTGTTGTCAGTCCTATAGCCCTGAATGAATTTGCCTTCCTTCTGGACTGTGTGTGAGGACCTGATGTTTTAAAGAAAGCCCTACACTTGGCTTTGGAAAGGTTCCTAAAGGCAAGCATGCTGAACACATGTCTCCTCTTTGCATTCTGCGGGGCACCATCTTCAAAAGGGTAAACATGGTGGTTGGTGACTATCCACCATATACTGGGGATGGCAAACTGATTTTTAAATGGCCTCCAATTATCCCCGGCCCGGTTTTCATGCCCATATGTAGTCCCCTCTCCTGGAGAGTACGCGGGAACTGTGATTTGCTCCTAACCAATGGAATATGGCAAAGTGGATGGTTTGCCACTTACATGATGGCGTTGCGTTGGATTGTAAGTTGCAGCTTGTCAGCAGCCTCTCTGCATTGACTCTCCCTTGCTGGCTCTGTGGAGTAAGCTGTTATGGTGACAAAGCCACACAGCAGGGAACTGAGGCCAGCCACCATCCATAGCCAGCAAGAGATTGAGGGCCCATGTCTGAGAGCTCACCAGGAGCTAATCCTTACAGCCATGTGAGCCTAGAAGTGGGTCCTTACCCAGGCGAACCTCAGGGGAGAAGGCAGCCCCGCCTGCCACCTTGACTGCAGCTGTGCAGAGGGCCCAGCTAAGCCATGGGCTTCTGACACCAGACGCTGAGATAAGATGTGTTGTTTTAAGCTGCTAAGTTTGTGATATGGTTATGCAGCAAGATAACTAATACACTAGGTAGTAATCATAATATACTTTTAAAGGTGTATATTCCTGTGTTATTTTTCCAAATTGGCCATTTTCTAAACTAAGCCAATTATTTATTCACTGACCTCTAGTACAAGAGAGTTCAACCAGGGAGTTTGGGAGGAAGGTGCAGTAAACCCAAACCTGGGAATGAATTCCATCTACAGTGCTTATAAGCTGTATAACTCTGAGAAAGTCACATAACCAATATATATTATATACACACACACATGTATATGTATATGTGTATGTGTATGTGTATCTGTATCTATCTATATCTATCTATATCTATAGATCTGTATCTATAGATCTATATCTATACCTATCTATATCTATATCATTTATCTATCTACCTACTTGCTTTATATTTGCAGTCAGGTAATATTTTCCTTGCAGGATTTTGTGAGAATTAAATGAGATGGTGCATGTAAAGCATCTGATAGAGTGGTCCTCGATAGATTCCAGTTTCTTTCAAAGGTTGAATGGAATTTAATTGAGCTGACACATACTCCATGGAGAAATGGTGGGAAAGAGTGTTTATTCATGAAACTGAGAGACGCTAACTTCAGTAGAGGATCATATTGCCTTTGTTATTGTGATTAGATTAGCCAAGTCAGCTGGACACTGGCTAAATTGGTTTTGTCTATTAAAGCCAGGTCTTGCTGATAAAAGTGGTAAATGGTTTGGATATGTACATCCAGGGGATCTTCAGGTTTCTGAAAGGACTTAAGGGTGCCATGTTGGTGACTGCAATATGCAAGTTACCTAGATAGAAAAAAAATTTTATTCATTTAACAAATATTTATTGAGCAACAATTATATATCTGGATATCTTGATTTAAAACTCTTCATTAACGGTCAACAAATTTAAATTTTCAGGGACAGACTTTCATTAGCCCACAGTATCATGGGATGATCTTTTTTTAAAAGTCAGGATTGTTGAGGTATTTATATAGAATGGTAAACGATTCAGCAATAAGAGGAACAAACCAGTGATCCATGCAATATCCTGGATGAATCTCAACATCATTATTCCCAGTGAGGAAGCCAGACAAGAGAGTACATATAAAATTCTACAAAGTGCAAACTCTCCAACAGTTGTTTCCTGGGAATGGGGCTAGAGACAGATGGATCAAAACAGGTTTGAAGAAGTTTGAGGGAGTGATTGAAATAGTTGGTATCTTGATCGATTGTGGTGATGGCTTCACAGATGTATAAGCAATGTCAAAGTTCATCAGATTGTACACATCAGATTTGTGCTTTATCATATGTCAATAATAGCTTAATAAATTTGTAAAAGTGTTTCTAGACCATTTGATAGATCTGTGAAATACGTTTTTTCAAGTTAGCTGATATATAATCTGTATTTAACCTAATATCATTTTGTAGTGGAATTTTAGCAGAATCTTAGACACAGTATCTCTTTTTGACTGTAAATCATGTAAACTGCTGAGGGATTTGTTATAAAGAAAGTGTGTAAAGTCACTGAGAGACATGAAGCATTGTTGCTGGGGAACGGAGTTCTCTCATGGGTATTTAAAATATTTCTCTTGATTTTAGGCAATGAAAGGTCCTACCATCAGTTTAGCTGGTGACTGAATGCAAAAACATTCTCATTTTTTATTTTATAGAACCTGTAGTAATTATAAACCAACTTTAAGTCTTTTTATACTACCATGATTCACCTTGGGTATTCGTGAAAACCAAACCAAACACCTTTTTATGTCTCACTCAGAAAAGTCTTCTTTCTCTGAACATTATTTGAGTTTCTAGTTGGGATTAACTAGATACGTGAACATCTGAGTGGACTGATAAACATAATGACATAGCAAAGGCAAAGAGTGGTCATTAAACATTTAAATACAGTACTTTTTCTATTAAACTATTTTGGAATGTATTTATATTTCTACTTTTGCATTACTTGATTTTTTTTAGATTCAAGATGTATGGTATTTTATAGAAATCTTTTTCCAGTAGAGAAAATAACCCATCTGTTGTGACTACTTGACTTTAGAAAAGAAACTATGTAAATAACTTAGAAATAATTAGTGTTCATTATCTATGCCATTCATTCTGAATGACTTCTTTTCCCCCACTCCTTTTCTTTCATGATTTTCATTTCTTTATCCTTACGTTTATGTTATGAGAGAATATCTCAGGATTTTATTCTAATTCATTTCACTGGTTTTCTGCAATATCCAACCTGTTCTTCATTGTTCCCAATGACTTTTGATTAGGCAATTTGATTTCTCATTTGTAAGAACCCTCTGTTGTCTTCAGAGTGATACCTTCTCGTGACTACTGGTTCTTATGTATATAAGAGATACAGTTAGGTTACATGTTCAAGTCTTTTCAGGCTGTCTTCCTTTCTTGTACTATGTTTTATAAAGTGATAATTATTCTACTTTCTCAGGTTGATCTTCCTTCTAGGTTTGATGCATTTATTCTTAGTCTGATCTATGAATATATCACAATTTATTTCTCCATTCGACCATTGGTGGACCTTTGAGTTTCTTCTAGTTTGAGGCTATTACACTAATGCTATAATGGCTATTTTTCATGTTTCTTCTGGTTTACCTAAGCTAGCTTATTTTGGTTATATAAAAGGGAGTAGAATTTTGGGGTCATGTGTATGCACATCTTCAAGTGTACTAGATAATGCCCAATCATTTCCAAAGCAGTTGTACCATTTCACAGTCTCCTAGTAATGTATATCTTCAATTGTCAGACTTTGTTGCAGACATTGTTGGTGCCCCCAACACCCCATATACTCTGGCATTCACCATTTTCATGCATGACCAAATCAAGGGCTTTGAACTACAAACACCTGCAACTTTTTGCCTGAAGGCTTTCTTTTACTGCCAGAGCGCACTTAGCTCACAGGTGGAGCAGTCGGGAAATGCCCAGGAGTTAACTTTTTCCCCATCTACCCCTAGAAGCTGCCCTGAACAAATCACTAACCAAAATGAAATATAGCGACTCCAGGTCTTTCAGAGTGAGGTAACTGTGAGATGTATTGACCACCATGTGGTGATTTTCAAGGGATGAAACTCTATTTGTTCACAGTGATAACTTGCTCAATAATAATACTTTTTTTTAGCTTTCTTCTGTTCCCTATCTCGCTTCTTCATTTCCATATTAATGATTCCTAGGATCATCTTCCAAATAAACTATTTGCACTTGAATCATTTTCTGACACATTTCGACATTTATGGAATGAGCCTCCCTCCTGTTTTCCCAGATAACGCTGTGGCTTTACTCTGAATATTTCTCACACTTCATTGTCTTTCATGAGGAATATAAGCTCAGTGAGAGAAGAGGCTTGATTTGTTTCCTTCACAGCTCTATCACTAATATCTAGCAAAGTTTCTGTTATGTAGAAGGTAATCAGTACTTCTAGAGAAATGACTATCTTCAATAGTGTCAGGAAGTTAAAGGAGCTATGATGAAAAATAAGGCAGCCAAAGATGACAGTGAATATAAGGAGGTGTATCTTAGAGAATTAGAGTGGCTTAGAGAATAGCTCTGAGGGGGAACATTTGACCTCAGTGAAGTGTAGGGACAAACTGTACAGACATCTGGGGGGAAGAGCACTCCAGGAAGTGAGAAGACTATGTGAAAAGGCTCTGAAATGGAAGCATAACTGACTCGTTCAAGGATAAGAGTATAGACTTGTTTGGCTAGAGCAGCATGAGGAGAGAGCGACAGGAAACAAGGCAGGAGAAGTAGCCAGGGATTAATAAATTAATAAATGAATGAACAAATGAATAAATAAATGAATAGAATAAATATCTGAATGTACATATGTACGAGAAGCACCAAGGTACAGTGGAAGACTTAGATCTTCTTATAAACAAATTTCTTAATTTATAATATAGGAATATTAATGTTTAATGTAGAGGGGGTTGAGGATTAAAAGAGAGTTAATAAACAAATTACCTAGCCAGAATCGGCTCTCAGTGAGAACTTAGTAGTTGTAGTCAACATAGTAGACGTAGTAGTATTCTAGTGCAGAAATAGTATTAGAGTACTCTGGGAATTGTGGGAGGAATAATTTTCTCAAGCAAAAGAAAGGCCAAAGGCAGCTACTGAAAGCACCAAATATTTGAGCTCAGTCATAAATAATACAAAGAAATTATGAAAATCTATCAACCAGAAAGACAAATAGCATTCTAGAGGTTAAATTTTGCCCATTGTTGAGGATCTAAGATTGTGGCAGTGTAGGTAGAAGTTACACTTACCTTCTCCCAGTACCAGGCTGGAATTATAACTAATATATAGAGCTATCAACCTGAATAACCAACTGAAGATTATCTGAAGACAAGCCTTATAACCAAGGATTTACAGAAGAAGCCACATTGAGACTGGTAGGAAGTGCAGAGACGTGAAAGGGGCTGACCTCCATCCTTACAGGCAGCAGATTCCAGAGGGATATCTCAGCTGCAAAGTTTCCCCCTGAGGAGTGTAGGGTTTCAGCCCCACACCAGACTCCCCAGCCTAGAGCACCATAGCCAAGAAGAGACACCCACTTAACATCTGGCTGTGAAAATCAACAGGGATTCTGTCAGCCAGGGAGAGACAGGAATCTGCTAGAGACACAGGGGCCCTCTTAAAGGGCCAATGCATGAAATCTCTTTCTCAAACACTCATCCTGAGCTCCAGGGAATGGAGAGTGGAGCAGTATAAAGTAATGTGAGGAGATACTTCGATTTGTGGTCTGGGGAGAGAGCTGAGGACACAGCCACTGGGACCACTGTGCTGAGTCTCTCTCCCATAACATAGACATCACCTCCTTGGGTAAAGCATGCCCCTCCACACAGCATCAGCCTGGAGAAATGCAAGAGCCACACCCTCTCAATTCCCTGTCATCCCACCCTGTGGAGCTTGCTTCCACCACTCTTATTCCACACAGTATTGGAAGTCCTAGCCACAGAAATCACACAAGAAGAAGAAATAAAAGGCATCCAAGTTAGAAAGGAGGAAGTAAAACTGTCATTATTTGCAGATGACATAATATTGTATATAGAGACTCTAAATATTCCACCAACAAACTGCTGGAAATGATAAATGAATTCAGTAAAGTTGCGGGATACAAAATAAATACAGTTATGTTTTTATGCACCAATAACGAACTATCAGAAAGGGAAACTAAGAAAATAATCCCATTCACAATTGCTCCAACAAAACACACCTAGGAATAAATGTAACCAAGGATGTAAAAGGACCAGTACTCAGAAAATTATAAGACACTGAAGAAAGAAACTGAAGAAGATACAAATAAGTGGAAGCATATATCATGTTCAAGGACAGGAAGAGTTAGCTTCATTAAAATGTCCATACTACCCAAAGCAATCTACAGATTCAGTGCAATTCCTATCAAGATACCAATGGTGTATTTCACAGAACTAGAACAAATATTCCAAAAACTTATATGAAACCACAGAGATCCCAAGTAGCCACAGTAAACTTGAGAGAGAAGAACAAAGTTTTAGGAGTCACACTACCTGATATCAAACTATACTACAAGGCCATAATAATCAAAATAGCACCACACTAGTGGTGCTGAGAGAACAGAGACCCCAGAAATTAACCCACACCTTTATGGTTAATATTTGACAAGAGAGG
Organism: Miniopterus schreibersii; assembly: GCF_964146895.1. Classification (NCBI taxonomy): domain Eukaryota; kingdom Metazoa; phylum Chordata; class Mammalia; order Chiroptera; family Miniopteridae; genus Miniopterus; species Miniopterus schreibersii. Next base: position 66,794,202 of record NC_138110.1, read on the forward strand.
CAAGAACATACAATGGGGTAAAAATAGCCTATTCAATAAATGGTGCTGGGAAAATTGGACAGATACATGCAAAAAAATGATACTAGACCACCTTCTTGCACATACACAAGAGTAAACTCAAAATGGATTAAAGACTTAAATATTATACTTGAAGCATAAAAATCCTAGAAGAAAACATAGGCAGTAAAATCTCTGACATTTCTCGTAGCAATATTTTTTCTGATATATGGCCTCAAAAGAAACAAAAGAAGAAAATAATAAAATGGGACTACATCAAACTAAAAAAGTTTTTGCACAGCAAAGGAAACCATCAACCAACAAAATGAGAAGACAACTCACTGAATGAGAGAACATATTTACCAATTAGCATCTGATAACACATTAATATCCAAAATTTATAAAGAACACACACAACTCAACATCAAAAACCCAAACAATCCAAATAAAAAATGGGCAAAGGACCTCAATAGACCCTTTTCAAAGAAGACATACGGATTTCCCTTGACTTTACCCACTGCCTTTTTTGGGTGCTATCCAGTCTCAGATCCAAAGGTAAAGAATGCGTTTATATGCACATGGTCTAGGCCAAGAAATTCTGCTTCCTCTCCCCAGGGTCTAGGCCCTGCTGTACTGCTCTGCCTCTTCCATGACTGTGAAAGAACGTGTAACTCCATGTAGTCAGTCCTTGCAATGTCTCTAAAAACTTATTTGTATGCACTACCTTCTGCCTTCCTTGTTTTCCCCTTCTATCCACTCCTTTATGCCAATTTCTGCTTCATTGTTTTCTGGGAACCAGAAATAAGTGCAGAAGTATCAGGGTTGTAGTAAACTTAGTCTAGCCTCCTCAAGCACCGGCTACCAGGTAACAACAACAGCAACATTCATTAGCACTTGCTATGTGTTAGCCTTTGTGGTAAAAGCCTTACGTAGGCTATCACCTTATCCACTAAGTGGTCCAACTCTCTCGTTAGTAAAGTTTCTGTACCTCTAAACTAGGGAGAGATAGTAAAGCAGGGTCAAATTTATCCCTTCTTTTTGTCTAGTAAGTAGATGAGTTATTTTTTCATATAACCAACTCCATTAACATTCTAGTTAGTGACAAGTCCTTCTATATTCTGGCACCAGGTACTCATAAACTTTCAATATCAGTGCTTTTGAGAGTTGTAGTATTTTCAATTGTCTTTTAAAATATTTTGTTGAGAAATTTAAAAATTATTCTTTATATTTATAATTGTATAACTTTGTTTTTGTTTATCAGTTGGAATCCTAGAAGCCTTTAACAGTACTATGATATTTTCTATTGCAAGTGGTAGAAGATATAATTCATAAATAATAGAAGTGGTTCATTGGGGTCATGTTATTGAAAAGGTCAAAGTTAGGATGGATGTCCAGGTGAAGTTTAAGCTTGGTTCCATTTTTTCATGATTCTGTTGGCTTTTCTCTCACCTATACTTATTCTTTGTTCTCAGATTTGCTTCTCTAATATTGGCAGAATTGTGGATTAAACTCTCAACATTAAGTCATGTAGAAAGAAAGGGTTGTTCTGTCAAATCCTTAAAAAATGTCCCAAGCTGTGTTCTACTTCTACAACTCCTGAATTACTCTTTGTTTCCAGGATGGATAGATCACGGAGGTTTGCCCTGGGACTGTAGCTGCAGTCAGTCCTTCCCAAACCTTTTGGCTGCTACCTGCTCAAGGCAGGGGAGGGGGCCGGTCCCCAGGAAGACAAGGTCATGGGTATAGATTCATTCAGATTCTCTCACAAGTAGGAAACGCACCACAATGGCCAAGGCCATGTTTCCTCTTTCTGAAACAAGTATCTAGTAAGTGGTTTTTCTTGAAAACTTTAGTGAAATGCTGCTGGGGTGAGAAAATATTGTTCTTTGATTTGGAAAACTCTTCCTCTTTTGACCATGAGCATTCGATTCTTTATCTGGGAAGTTTTATCTCTTAAGGGTCTTTTCTTGGTCTCACTAAATCATATCATGAAATAAATAATATTGCTCTCATTTTCTATGTTTTTATTTTTACATTTAGGATATTTACTATATATCTCTTTGTACTGTTAGCAGATAAACAGTGTTTCAACACTAAAGCTTTACATGACTATTTGGCCTGTTATCCTGGTGTTTCCTATTAAATTAAAGGTGTGTAGTACATAGGAAGTGAGTCTGATTGATTCTTGGCCTCACCCCTCAGCCCCTTTTGTGTTCTGCACACAGCATATGCTAAATAAAAACCCACTAAATGAAGGAAATAAAAATATTCCCCTGGAATGGAAAAATTTGCTCTAACACAATCACTACCTACATAAGAGTTTCCTATCTACTCTCTCATCTCCATCCAAATTACATACTCAGCCTTATCTTCCCTCTAATTACACCCCCTCTTGACCTGTAAATGATGGGAATACCTCACTGACCTTTGCTGAACTGGTTTTAAGTTTCTCTCCTGTTTGAAAATCTAATGCCTTGTATGTTGTTTTTTTTCCTCTGTAAACTCTCGGAGGGCTGTGTCAAAATCTATATCCTTTGAGTTATAATATACCTAGCATGATATTAAGCTCAATTTGGTTCATAAAAATTGGTTTATGATTATATGGTTATTTATTATTTATATGGTGTGATTATATAGTGTAGCTCTGAACAAAGTCATATAAAGTGGAAGTACATAATATCAAGGAATGCACCTTAAAAAAACGGCATTAATTTAAACCTTATGTAAAAGAACAGAAATACAGAAGGTACTAAAATAAGGGACTTTAAATGCACTTCAATATTTTAAAAGGAAAGACAAATTCTTTCCCTTTCTATACATCTATACCATTATTGAATGAAAACAAAAATTGCATTCTGACGTGAATATTTTTCATGCTTGGAAAAAGTTAGCTGACTCTTAAATCTCACTCCTGAAACTAGTCTTCTTTTTCAAATTGGAAAGATCTATGCATTTTTATTAAAGTTTTTCAGTACTTCAGAATAATACACGGCATTTTTTTAGATGGATTTAATCTTTTTACTTTTACTCTGATAGCAACAAGACTATTGATTTGCAGTAGTCATCACTCTTCGGTTCGCGCCCAGCAGCCCTCTCGTAAATTGTTCTGGTGGATTTCAGGAAGACGGTCTCGTCTTCCATTTCCCTTAAGGGCAAAATGCAGTGAAACAAAATGAAATTAAATTACATCAAGGAGTTAAACTCCAACTTAGTAAAACCTTCTCATATTTGTCAGAATATTAAGATGAACAAGTAGCTCCAGTGGTTTAAGCAGTGCAAAGGAGATGTTAGCATTCTGAATTTAAGAGCGTTGAATTCTCTTAAATTCTGAAGTGCTAGCAATTAAGTATGAACTCAAGCCAGACGAAATTATTTAAATAGAATCTGGATAACTCTTAACTCTAGCACCACCTTTAAATGACAGATGGGAATTAATAGATGATTTTTTTTTTAACTTCAGATTCTATCAATGTGGGTTTTTCAAAAATCAGTTCCTGTCTATAAAAACTGCCTGAGAACTCAATTGGAATGATTACCTAGTAGGACAGATAGTTCACATTCAAATAAAACTGACAAGCTGTCCAGTTGCAAGGACAGTTTTAACACTCTGAACATGGAAAGTTGATGCATCAAGAAATGAAGTGATCAATGGAAATCATATTTCTTGCAGATCCGCTCTTCTGACAAAACTAAAAACATACTGAGCTCAACTTAATTCCTTATCCCCGAAGAAATTATATTAATAAGACAAGCTCCAGGGCATAGTCCATGTACAATGTGGCAGTTACTTTCACTTTATTCTCAAACCACAAAGTGAATTCCAAAACTTGGTTTTTGCAGATATTAATCTGAAACAATGAAGTGTGCAAATCTACCACTATTGGGGGGTTATTGAAACTTAAAGTCTATGATGTGGATCAATAGGATCCATACAGATTTAACAGTTTAAGGGATATCAATATGTGATTATCTGTCACTCAGCTGATTCCCTGAGGTGGTAATGGGCTGTATATGTGGGAAACACAGAATATGTACCTTTGTCTAAAGAATGCCCCTCATCAATTGGCAAGGTTGCTTTCTCAATTTAATGAATTATAGTGTGAGAAAAATAAGCATAGTTTTGAGAGAGGAAAGGAAGCCTGTTACCAATGTATTAACAATGAACAACATTTATCCAGCATTAACTTGCTGTAAGCACTGTGCTTGACATGGAGTAGTCCTTGCAGCCATGTGGCGAAGGAATAGTAGGTGCCCCATATTGTGGAGAAGGTAACCGGGTCATAGATTGTCGAAGTCTACAGAACTACCACATGACAGAGGTGGGATTCAGACCCATCCTCTCTCCCTTCAGAGCCTTTTCCTTACATACTGGTTGTCCAGTAACAGCTGCTATATTTTCAAGGACTGGAGAGTACACTAACACTAGGGCGGAAAGCCCAGCTGGATATGTTGGAAACTAAAATAGAGAGCCCGACAGCCATTAGGAGCCAAAATCTTTTTCATTATATCAAGTATCTCTCTTCAGTACCATCTTCTTTCTTATTTCCTTCAGTTGGTTTTCTCTGCCTTCAAATTTCCATATGGTCCAACATTAGCTAATAACAGTTTGTGTTTTTAATTAAAGTTCTCAAGAACCATAAGCACAGTTGATTCAGCTCATCACTCATAAGGTGTTGGATAGACAATAACTTGTCTTGTTAAGATATCCAATCTCATTCCATGAATGAGGGAGGTCAAGAGACTAGAGTAGCCATGGACCAGGCTAAGGACAGAGATACTGCAGGCATACAGATGTCCCCTTCTCCTGAGGCCATTGGCCTTTGGTCAGCTCCCAATGCCTTGGTTCTCTGAAGCTTGGAGGTTGCCCTCATCAACCATACAAGAACCAAAGCCAAGGAAGGAGTTACCTAAGCCCCCAATTCACTTCTCTGTGTATGATGGGGGCTCATTAAATGTTATACTGCCTGGAACTACAGTCACTTTTATTTAGTTAGTCTTGGCAAGAGAGAAGTCATGTTCCCATTATTTGATTCTTTAAATTTGGATGAGGGAGCTGGGCCGAGAAGGTGAGTGGGGAGTAGAAAGAATAAACCTCTTGGTAAGAGGAGAAATTTCTTGCTGGGCTCACACCTGGGGATTCCAAACGATCCAAGTATTGCAATGAGATTCCCTCCCCTCTTTACCCCCTGCTTCTGTCTGGGGGCCTTTACTCATGTTCAAACTAAGGCAGTACTCCCTCAGAGGGATCCTTTGTGGGGACTCACATTTCTTCCCTTGTTTTTGTTCTTCTTCAGAGAAGCTTTTTCCAATTATCAGGAGCACTCTTGCTCTTCTGGAGCCACCATGGCTTCAATGGTGTGAGCTTAAGAGCTACTGTTCACTTCTGCCAGCACCATGATGAAGTCATTCCTGTGTAGTTTAGATTCCCCCAAGTACAATATTATTGCGTTATGGCTCTAAAAATTAACCTCTATGTCCTCCTTCTGGTATATGGCCTTGCTGGCAGGAAAATACATGTGACATTATAGATCCTTAACATTCTTTATACATAGTTGAGGAAATTATGTAGTAACTCCGTTGTCACCTTTGGTTAGCTTTCTTAAGTTGGCTTTCAATTTTGTTGGCTTGGCCTCTGAAGAATGAAGAGTTGGGAAAGTTTAACCTTGCCTAAAATTAACTTTCTCAGTGCATGGAGTTTAAAGTCAGACCCCTGTTTCTTGCTGCAGTACCCTTGGCCAGCTCGTGGGTCAATGGAAGCACCAGTTTTTGTGAGGAAAAGCGAAATCTTGACATAGCAAGGTCAGAAATAGGATTCTAGGAAGTGAGTTTGGCTGCACACGATTCCTCCGATTTCAAAGCAAAGCAGTTAAGGAGACAGCTTGGTAGTTGTTTTATTTTCTCTAGAGTGGAATTATGTTATCAGTGGCACAAAGCCATGAACCACGAAGATAAAATAATGCTAACCAGAGTGCTAAGTAAAGAAAACAAAGATGGCTCCACAATTAGTAGCATTATATATGTTAGTGCTAAGTAACAACAGATGTGTCTACAGAGAGTGAAGCATTCCTTGCAATCCATCACAAACCAAAGACCTCTGATACCACAAGCCATTATGGTTATCTTTGGCTTGGAGGAATGATGGTTGCGTCCATTGGTTTGGCAAAGTGGGGTTGCTGTTGAGGGTGTTCCAATCTACCTGTGTCATCCTTACCACGCTGCACACTTGTGCTGAGTTAACAGGGCGATGTGTGCTGTAAAATCTGGTTCTGTAAAGACATGCACTAGCCATGAGTCATTAGCAAGCATGCGGAGCTAATTGGCAAAATACTCATAAAAGATTTTGAAGGTGGGTTAATTACAATTCATTACACCGTAAACTGTCCCCAGGCTATTGTTAAAAAATGCAGGAGTTTCAGGGCCCATTATTTTATGATTCATTTTGCCATGTTGTGAAAAACAGACTCTAAATCAAACTACATTTATTATGGGTCAGACCACAAAATCTTTATTGGTTTTTCCAACATTCCACCCTCGTTATATGAATTCATATGGACTGCACATTTCTGTCAATTGGCAAGAAAGCATGAAATAAAATTTATGATATTTTCTTACCTTATCCTCAGTGCAGCCTTAAAAATCACAAGATCTAATTGCTTCCCCTATTTCTCCAAGTTCATGAGGAAAATAAGTATTTCAAAATCGACTCTAAAGTTCTGATGATTGGAAACAACTAAAGGATACTGAGGCCTGTCTTCTAAGGAAAGCTTTTAAAGTATAACCTAAGATGCACCGTCCTGTGGAAATCTACTAACGCTGTCCTCCCCCACCTAGAAAAATGACTGGGATGCACTTTTCCTTTGGGGGTTAATTTGAAGTGCATTGGCTTCCCAAGAGTTAATTTTGCTCTTGTCCCCACTTGTCCCCACCTTCAAAAGTATCTTTTTCTTCCTTTTTTTCTAAACAATGAAAAAAAAAAGACAAAAGATAGTTGCATCCCTCCTGTTACTACCACAGAAGGACTTGGTCAGAATCATGTAAGGTCTCCTAAGGAGTCATTCTGAACCATTACATGGGATTGTTTGTGGATTAATGCTTTCAATGATGTCGATTTTCACTATGTTACCCCAACCACCTTGACAGTGACTCCTGGTATACTTATTACGGGGGGTGAGCAAAGAACAAAATGCCAGGTTCACTTCCAGCCCTCGAGAGTTCAGCAGCTCGTTTGAACCTTACCTGAACTGTTGAAAGTTTTGACTCTGCAGAAGCCCATGTTTGAGGAAGGGGAGGGGATGTGCGGAGCAAGGAAGGCCTGGGGGTGGGGCGGGGCAGGGGGATTGTTGGAAATCGTACAAGATCCAGTTTCCTTGTGAGCCATCCGGTACCTCCTGATTCTGGCTGGACCAGAAATACCACAAAAGTCTTTCTTGAAATTTGCAGAATCTTTGGAAGGCCTTCCTCTGAGCCGTTCCCCACTTCTGCATGCCTGGGTTTTGGCCAGGGCTGGAGACAGAAGTATGCTCAGGGTGAAAGAGTTTACTAGAAGGTTACCTGGATACTTGAGAACTGTCAGAAGAGGTTTACCTCTAATGGCACAAAACCTGAATGGTTTGGCCAGGGTCAATGATTTTAACCACTCCCACCCCTTACAGAAGGATGGGCCTGGAAGGCAACATTAGAAGTCACTGGGGCAACCTGCTTGCTTTATAGAGGAAGTCAGGAAGCCTGGAGGAGCCACACGACTGGGCCTGTGCAGTCGAGGACCAGAGCGAAGAGTAGAGAGCCGGTGAAGGAGCAGGAGGGAAGGAGTGAACCTTTCCAGAGGCTGGAGCTCCGTCTCCACCCTGCCACTGATGAGTAGTATGACCTTGGGCAAGTCATTTCTTTCCCTTTGCCTCTCTATGGATCACTCCCACCGCAACATACAGAGTTAAACATTTCTGTGGGGTGAGAGTTCTAAAAGGGGGTAATTTAGAAGCAATACCCAGCTGGAGGAGAAGAGTGTCCAGTGGAGAAGAGAAAGAAGGGGACCCAGGAAAGGCTGGGACATACGGAGAAAACTCCGAATGAAAAATGCGGAACCTGGTGAGGTGTTTATCTGCCTTTGGTTACAGGCAGATAATTAAATTTTTAAAAAAAAAAGCTTGAAGAGGACGTAAAATTGTGTGATGTGGTTTTTAAAAGTCAAGGTAACCTAAAGTTGGGTGAAATAAACAAAACAATCTAAAGAGAGGGGCGTGAAAGGACAAATTAGCTTCCTCGACCGTGCTTGGTGGGACCTAAGGCACAAAGCATGGAGCATTCTGCTCAGCCAGAGTGACCCCCTGTTTACCTCTCAAGAGGAAGTTCTTGCTTAAAGAAAGTTTCCTGAGACTAAAAGGAAGCTTGCTAACTGCTGAGCTTGCAAGAAATCGAGAAAACCAGTGTCAATTTTATGAGTTCATGGACTGCGTGTGACTCCTTTAAAAGAGAAAACTCCAGGGCCTTGAGCGGATGAAGTTCTGAAGTGGCTGTCCCTTACAGAATGCCACTGGGTTTGCACATGGCCCTTCCGACTGCGAGAAAACGTTGGCTCTAGAAGTCTCTGAGCTGAGCTCTCCAAGGGAAAGGGACTGGCCCCCCTACAGCGACTGACATTCCAGTTAGGGTCACGGTCTCTTGGCCATGTTCAGGGGGAAAGAACCAAGACCAACTGCCCTCCCCCTGCCCTGCGGTAATATCGGCCTCCAGAAAAATCTGATTACAGGGGAGGAACTGGGGAAAGGCGACAGCAATCAGTACCTCAAGAGTATAAACATCGCAGAGCAAGAACATCCAGAGAGACAGGAGCAACTAATAAGCACAATGGCATGACCGAGAACCATGGACACTGACCAAGGCGGGATTGGCGGCCTCGTAGGGGGCAGTGTTGACTCGAGCCTGGTGGACAAGCCTTCCTATGTTGACTTAGTAACTGCATCATGGGAGCAAGAGAGCAGGGCTCCTGTAGTGCCACTAATATGAAGACGCTCCTCTTTGCTAGGCACAGAGATCATTTTTCAACGTTGTTAAGTGACAAGATCACCTTCTTTTCTTTCTTTTCTACCCCAAGGCCTTCCCAGTTCCAGCTGCATGACTGCTTCCTCGCTAAGCTCTTAGTTATTCGGGGGCAGGAAGGCCTTAGCCAGTACCTCACCTTGCTCCCCGCTGGGGTGGCCGCAGCTGAATGGAGCAGAGTCAGCTGTCCGATTTCGGAGCCAAGTGCAGAAAGCAGCTGGCGCCCAACTTATTGTCCAAGGGAGTCAAGGGGAGCAGAGCTGACAATTGCCCTGGCCTGGGGGAGCAAGAGCCAGGCACCTTCCAAGTGCTGACGTGCATACTTCCCTGTGCCGGGGTCCGAGGGGCACCTGCTGTGAGAGGGCAGTTCATACCAACACCTTCTGCCTCCACAGAGAGCCAGCTGCCCGCCAGCACCCCCCTAACTGCCTTCGCCTGAAAGTATTTTAATATTTTGGTCCCTAAACAAGTCTCTCTCCCTCTCCCTCCCTCCCTTCTTCTCTCTCAATCTTTACAGGGAAAAAATACCCCAAAGGGAAAAATGATGTCTTTATTTTGTTCTTAAGTGAGGCTATTAAAGGCAGGTGCCCATTCTTTGGGGAAGGATGGATGGCACCAGGTGTCCACTGTGTTTGAGAGGTATTGTAAGGGAAGGGATTTGAGTGTGAACATTTATCTGTTATCTTGTCTTCAGAAACTTGAAATCTGCATCAGAAAGACTGGCCCTCTTCTCTCCTCAGTCCTGAGTTAAAATGTTAGTAAATACTGGTCAATTCTTTCATTCCCAGGTGTGCTGGGTTCAGGCAGACACCAGGAAAAAGGCATTGAAAAATGGACCATGAAGCTCTGGGCATGAATTTAAATGGGCATTTCACACATCTCGGATGAAAGGGTTTACCAGCAGGTCTGGCCTGCTCTGCCTCAGGAAACACTGCCCACTGGATTGACCCCTGGCTTGGGACAAAGGCACTGGCTTGGGAATCAACAGAACTAAGTTCAAGATCAGCTCTGTTGCTAACCCATGTGGGCCGCCAGCAAGCTTTTTCCTTCGCTGGGTTTCAGTACTCTCATTTGTAAAATGAGAGGGTTAGACATCACCTCCAAAATGCTATGATTTTCATAAATTTGGCCACACTTACTTTGTGGAGCCATCAGCCCTAACCTGAAGCCTACAAACCAAGTAAACTTATTTCAAGTTAGTTTCTTCCTTCACACAGGAAACAAAAAGAATAGTGTTGCCACGAGCCCAGGGACTCAGTCCTGTTTTTAGAGGAGAACCCTGAGATGACAGCGGCCGGCATGCGGGCACATTCCTTCACCATAACCACAAAGGGCCTGCATATATTTGTTGTTGTTTTTAATTACCAACTTTTCTAACAATCTGCCCTTTAGAAATGATTGCCCCTCTCTGAGGATCAGATCACCGCCCGGCCAGTTCTCAGAGTGAATTAACTGAAGAATGCGGAGCCTGGAATCTATGATTAGGATGCCTGGCTAAGTAAAGATGATCATGTACTTTCCCAAACGGGTCAGCTGTGGCCCCAGATATCCACAACAGGGAGGCAAATGACTCACGCTGGCTTGGTAGCCTCTCGAATGCTGGAATTAGAGCTGGCTTTAGGGCTAAATGTTGGGGGTAAATCTGAAGGAACAGGAAGGGGCTAGGGAGGGAACTGAGCGTCCAGGGAATTTCCATCAAAGCCTTTCAGAAGCAGGGATCCATTCCACCTTTGTCGATGGCTGTGGTTTGCTAGGATCAAGATCAAAGGAATCACCGTAGGCAGAGCCATGACAAATGCGCGGCTCAGCCGGGTGAAACCTAGCATTAGCCCCTCTCTTAGGCTGCCGTCTAGACTGGCATGGGCGCTCGTGCCAGGCCGGCTGAGCGTGGAGTCAGCGCGCTCCATCGTGATGGGCAGAGGGGGCCCGAAAGCTCTTCTCTGTGCCCGCAGGGAAGCCCGCCGCCAGGGCCACCCAGCGAGGCACCATGCGGCCGCAGCTGGGGTCAGAAGAGCAGCGTGGAGTAAGCGTGGGGCCGGGTGGGCGGCAGATGCAGATGTGAGCGAAACCCGGCTGCCTTGCTGGTGCATCTTGGCTTGTCTTCCCTGGTAACTGCTTCAAAACTCTGCTAACACGTGCTCGTCTGCAGGCCCAAGACGCTTCCGGACACTGGAGCTCGGACTTGCCAAGAGCAGCTGTTGGTTTTTGTTTTTTGGTTTTTTTTTGATGATCCACATGATTTCTCAGAGTGGAACTAAGAGAACGAGAAAACTCAGGAATCAGGGTTTCAATTAGGATTCTGGCAAATAGCTTGAGTGTCAGTCAAGACAAATTTTACTGTCTGTTTCAAGGACCTGGCCATTAAATGGGGAGGGCTGGGGCTGGGGGTGGGGGTAATAGTGCAGCAACCTTCAAAATGATTATGCAGTCACCAGACAGAAAAATTTGCAGCCTTGAAAAATGACAGTGATGGATATAATGCAAAAAAAAAAAAAAAAAAAAAAATCATGCTACAATGCTACATAAAATGTCAAACACAAGATTGTTTGCATACTGGGTTCCAGCTTTGTGAAACAATGTATGTGGGAAGGGGGGAATGGAAACAATGCAAAATATAGCTGAGGTTACAGTTGAAGAATTTTTCATGTATTTTCATATTTTCTATAATATGATGAGCTGTATCATTTCTTACGGGTTTAAATGTAAACAACTCTGTGAATTGAAAAAGACAGACCTCCCACCAACAATCCCCAACCCTACAAAGGGATTTGCCACTTACTGAAGTCTTGAGCAAGTTACCTGAGCTTTAGTTTCCTTAACTATAAGAGGACTATAAAGATCTTAACTTATAAGTATAAAGTCCTTACTTTGTGCCAGACAATTATCCCGAGCATTTTCACTTGTACTAACACATTTAACTCTCATTACACCCTGAGAAGTAGGTCTTATTAATATCCACACTTTACAGATCAGGAAACTGAGGCAACGAGAGGTGAAATCAGGTCAGACAGCCATGAGTGGAGAGTCTGAGAGCAAATCGGGACAGAGTGATTCCTGAGCCCGCCGGGGGACCCCTGAGCCATATGACTTTGAGGATGGTTACAAAGCTGAGTCTTATTTCTTGGGAAATCTCCGTTGCAGGGCTGGCACATTACAGGCACTGAATAAATTCAGTTCTTTCTAAGATTCATTCATTTCTGAGGCTCATAAGCACACCTATTATGTTACAAAGCTGATGACTAAACAACTGGGTGCTAAGAAAATCCGTGTAAATTTGTTATTTGGTCGCCAGCTTCATTGGGGTTAGTCAGCTGGGGTTAGTGATCACAAAGAGGTGCTTTTGGGACTCACATGGCTAAATTGAGAAATGCATGTTTTTGTCTAAAGCGAAGTCATCATGAGCATGTTTTGATATGATCTAATATTTCCACTTTCCCCCCCCAAGAATTTGAATGCAAAGAAAACCTGAGACCACGGTGTCCAGAAAATCATTTTCAATCCTTTTCCCCTCCAGCCATCTCTCCTACTAAAACCAGGCATGGTAGGGGTCAGGGAGGAAGCATTATACCTAGAAAACGGAATCCACGTAGTTCTGATTCCCTTCCTTGCAAAAAATTGTTTTGTATGAGCCGTTTTGTAGGTTGATGCCCATTGAATCTTGAGAGCCCTTTTACGTGGGTTTTCTAGGCCCCCTCCGTGACTGAGGCACTCGGTGCTCAGCGCTGCATGTTGCCAAGCTACCTCTTAGCACCAAAAAGGTCTAAGTTCAAGTGAAATCTCCAAACCCAACTGAGGAATGAGTTTCAGCTACTTTCATTTCCTTGCAGGGACCCTCGTATGAGCAGGTACCACCTTCCGCTAACTTGGGCATCTTGATATTTAAGTTTTGTATGAGGATCATTTTCAAGTGGCCAGGTGAGTTTGAGCAAGTTGTTGGACCTCGGTGGGTCTCTTATCCCTCTGGAAATTGAGTGAACTCTATTGATTAAACAGCAAGCTTCCCCCGTTAGCAAAGCCTAAGATTACGTTTCGATATCCTCATGCAAATAAAAAGATTGTTTGATGTGAGCTCTTCAATGCCCACTTAAAAATGCTCTTCTGCTGTACATCTCTCATTTAAAAGGAAGCCAGAAACTCAGCAGCGAAGTGAGAGGCGGGGGGCTGTTGGGTAGGCCGCCTCCCACGATACGCGTCCTTGGTCCCACAATTCCTGCCTCTGGTGCTGCTCTCCCGTCTCTGGCAGGGTTAAAACTAGAGAACGAGGGTCTAGGTGCTCAACTGTGTAACAAACGTGCGTCGGAATACCTTATGGATGGAGTCCCCGCTTCTTGGTGGGAAGGACGGCCCCTGCATGAAAAGTCAGAAGTAGAAACATACTTGGCACAAGTCTTGCTAACTAGACATGGCCCTGTTAGGCTCCTATAATTATTGGCAAAGTCTCCTTCCTGCTCGCTTCAGCTTCCCTTCTTTCAGATCGACCCTCCCGTGCATTTTACGACTCATCCAGTTCATTTTCTATCTAAATGATTAAAGCAAGGGTTGGCGCCCTCCCAGGACCAGCGTGCTAAGTGTTCATTTATTCCCCATAATTTAAGTCTTCCTCTGCCAGGAGTAATAGCCCTCCTTCCTCGGACCACTCCGGCTGCACAGCCTGGGTGCCAGCCTGGGGCAAGGGAAGGAAAGGTAGAGGGACTATAATTGCTCGTAGATTTTTAAAATATTTTTCTGTGAGGGATGCTGACGCTTGGAAAAGGTGCACTGACCTTCAGACCACTTTTTAGAGAAGGTAATCCTGGAAAAGGAAAGGAGGTTGTGTGGTTTTGAAGTATCTCTGCTTTAAGAACTAGAAATATGGTTAAAAACACTGATCAAAACCAGGAGCAGCTTGAACAGACCTCGACAAAACCGAGCATCGGAAAGAGGCTGAGGGAGCTGTTCCTCTCTCATCCGACATTCTTCATTTCTTTCCTTTGTTTCTATTGTCAGTCTTCATCGAATAAATGAACTTGTAGATAAAGAACCAGGGAATGAGTACATTTTTGAATGGATAAATGAATGAATGAATCATAGATCGGTGTTTCTTAAATCTGACTCATCCTTAGAACCAACTGCAAGCCCCTTTTATAATACAAATTCCAGAGATATCCTTTGGAAATTCCGATTTGTTAGGTCACAAATGGAGGCTGGGATCTGTATTTTTCTACTGCTTTCCAAGTGATTCCAATAGTCAGCCTGGTTTGGGAACCCAAGGCCTAGAGCACAGCTATAATCTAGATTCGATTCCTTCTCATTGTCGTTCTGAATGAGGGCCCCGCACCCATTGGCCCCATACTGAATTTAGTTGCATATTAATTAATCAGTTGCTATTTCCTCTTTGATCAAACCAGCTTATTACCCTGCCTTCCGTCCTTGTATGTTGTCAATGAAACCTGACTGTATTTTGCAAGAATTCGTCTTAGACGCTTTTATATTAAAATAATCAGGAGGTTTCCCATTCTGTTCTATCTCAGCTGTTTTGGAATTGTTCGTTCACAAACAAACCAAGAGTCCTTGAGTGGTTTATTGGTTTGTTTTTGGTAGAAATGAGGAAGCTTCTGAAATCCATGGGTTTTAGAAATGCCTGAACTCATCTTTCTCCCTCTGCTTAATCATTTACATTTATTTAATAAATCTGTACTGAACATCTCTAGTTTGCTAGGAACACTGGGGATACAAAGACAAAACCTTTCCTTGTGGAATTTACAGGCCAGGGGGTAAGTTGGGTAAGAATCTGATTATTCTACGACCCAGATACGGTAAAAGTAGCAGAGGTAGGAAAGTTTGGTCAGGGGGATGGTAAGTCTTGATGCAGAAGTCGAAAACCAAGATTTAGGGATGAGGGAGGGCTAAAATACTGTGTCTACAGCCACAGAGGGGAGGTCCTTAAGACCCTGGCGAGCAAAAGCAGAGCTGTGTGTGTGTGTGTGTGTGTGTGTGTGTGTGTGTTGGCGGGGTTGCTGGTAGATGACATTGGAGGTGCAGACAGAGACCATATCAGGACACACCTTGCATGTCTTCCTAAAATTTTGGATTTTGCACCGACGCAATGGGAATCCCATAATGGACTTGAGCTTGAGATGGATACAGATGGATATGTGAAGCACTGTTCTCTCATCATTGAGGGGGTTTAGCTGACCTGAAATTTGCCAAACTGGAGGCTTCAAGCCCAGGGAAAAAATAATAAAGACCTGAGGAAGTCACCCAGGGGGCTTCAAAGAGAGGGGACAGAGGGAAAAAATGAAGTGGTAGAAAAAATTGATAAACCTCAGTGATACACCGGTGTGTTTGCATGTGGCAGGGGTGGCAGAAACAAGGAAGGGGGGCATTCGATCGATTCTGTTTTTAAACCTTGACCACCTGGAGGATGGGAGTGTGACTCGTGGAAGCAACTGTTTGGCTGATGTTGACACTTTCTCCTGTGGTATCCAGGAAAACGCCCACAGCATCACAGTGCGAGGACCCCACTGCAAGCGCTTGAGCAAGTGGCTTTTTTTTTTGTGTGAGTTCTTATCAAGGCCGAAAAATCTTCTAAGCGCACATGAAAGAAACAGCAGGGCCACAACTACTTTGAACTTACTGCACATGATTCCTTTCATATAAGACGTGCTTGACAAACACTAATTAAGTCTTCCAGCACCTCTTTGAAGTAATGCAGGAAATATGTACAGGTGGGTAAACTGAGGCCCCGGGAACTAGAAGGAGAGCCTAAGGACATACTAGGGCAGGTGCAGCATCTGAAAAGACCCCCATAGGAGGCCCCCCGTTTCTCTGATGAGGCCAGATGTGGGCAACTGTGTTTAGGCAAAGGTCTTCCAGCAAGTTCTCTAAACCAGGCAGGACGAGGCAGGCCGGTTATTTACTCCAGTGGCCACACTCTCTGACCTCAGACCTGGCAGCCTTGGATCTTATAGCACACCTTGCCTACTCATAATCCAGACCCACCGTCTTCCTGAAAACTACAGCTGTGTCATGTCCCTTCCGATACTGGCTTTGTCCTTGCAACTGGCTGGAGAGCTTAAGAGTTAGAAGGTGAGGGTGCTTGATTTCATAGCCAAAAGAAGCGATCTGAGTTATCTTTGCACCTGAGTTTCCGCTTTTAGCTTTTTCGTGTTTTGCAGATTGGCCCCTTTAGCTTTGTGTGCAGGATGTTCGATAGGAGTGGGTACTTGGAAGAGCTGAGCTGCGACATGGGCTCGTTGGCAGCTTTGGCCAAGCCTATTGAGGACTCTGAAGCTAAAATGGCCCTTCTGCATTGTGCCAAGTGGGTTATGGTAGCTGGGCCTCTGCAGGTCCACATTGATCAGTCGTTGGACATGGCTAGAGCTGTAGCTGAGCCAACCTCTGAATTGGCTGGTGGCGGAAGGCTGTGCACATTAAAATCTCATCTTTAACAGAGACCAAAGGTATGGTTGCCAGAGGGGGGAGTAAAAAGGCTGAAGGGGAGTTTAGTCAGTAATACTGTGATAAGTTGACAAACGAGTCCTAGAGTTTGTGGGGTGATCACATTGTAAGGCATGCAAATGTTAAATCACTATATAACTAATGTAACTAATATAATATTGTATACCAACTATACTTAAATAGAAAAAAATAAAATGAAAAAAACACAAACAAAACAAGGAATAAAAACCTCATCTTCTTCTTGCTAAACTAGATATATCCAAAGAAATGGGCCTTGATTAATTGCATCTGCTGCCTAACTACTGATTCATTCACTCAGTTTGTTATTCTATCTACCTACCTACCTACTTACCTACTCACCTACCTGCCTGTTGCACCTATAGCATGTCTGATGCTGGAAATAATATTAGGTTCTATAATGATAAAAGATTAAGTCCCTGTGCTCAGAAAGTTCCTAGTCTAGTGAGTGCAACACACAATAAATAGATGAACATAGAAACAAAATCAGCTCAGAAATAGCCAAATGCTTCAGGAAGTAAAAGACTCAGGTAGAGAGGAAATACAAAAAGGAAACTTGCATATACATTGTTGAAAAGAAAAAGATGGAAAGGACTTTCACGATCTCCGTTGGAATAGAAGGTGGTCTTCATGAGAATCCAACAAGATGTTCCGGTCACCAGTAATTTAGGAGGTTCCAAAGTTAAGAGACAAGTTTGAAACTGATGGTAAGTGATTGAAACATTTTTATAGTTCAGTTGGCCCCCTTCTCTGCAAAGGGAGTTAATAAAAAACAATTACTCGGGGAAAAGAACACATTTTAAAAAAATGAAGACTTGGAGTGAGTGGGATTGTAAACCTGAGATTTCTGCATAAAGCATCAGTAACATCAAGTGTGGATATTTTTTCCCTTCTGCACTGACTCTCTATTTCTGATACACTCTTCTGAATTCATTGTTCTTTTCTAATTAGAATCCCCCCCCCCCCCCCCCCGAAGCATTTCTCAAAGAAATCTTTTAGTCAGTAGCTTTACTGAATGTAATGGCCCTTTGGAAAACCCTGCTCCAGCTAAAATTTCTAAGGAATCCATTCAGAGATGAGAGTGATCTAGACATTTTATTCATTCGTTTGGTTAACCATTGGCTTTCCATTTTTATTTACTACATTTTCTTTTTTCTCTGTGATTTAGCTCTCTAAAACGTTTGGGCGGTTTGCATGAAAGGGGCTATATCATAAATGCTTTTAAGGTCTCTATGATTTATACACACAGCGCTCATGATTCATGTCTCAAATGGCCATGTTGGTAGATTTTTTTTATTAAATTCTTGATTTATGTGAAATAGATAAATACACGGATCATTCAGAACAAGGGTGTCTGTGTCTGGGGGTGGACAGGGGAAGGACGGGAGGGATTTGTATGCATGAATAACTCCCTATAGGTCCTAATGGGATTTGCACAAGGAAGACTCCTGTATTCCACCATACAATCTTTCTTCATCCTAACATGTGGTTAGGTATATGTTATTGATATCATAACTTTAATTTCCGAGCCATGTTAAATCGATACATGTTTTAGATGTCCCCCTTAAGGCATGAAACTTAAAAGAATATGCCTTTTTTCTCCTTCCTCTCCCCATGTTGTATTTGGCAAATTACCTTGACATTCTCAAATGTTTTTATCTGCCTCTGATTTTAATCTGCTGGAGGGCTGCACATTGATGTTACTCTGTGTTATGTACAATCCCTTATGTTTAAGCAGCGTTTACCATCATAATAGCAAAAACTGGAACCAAGAATGTTCCTTAACAATGGGAGCATTGCATAAAAGACGATACTTAAGTCGGGTTTCCTGTAATAGTAATAAAACATTTTCAAGCTCACTCTGAGCTGAAGAAAGGAACTTTCACCCTTCTCAAAGCTGGAGTCGTGTGAGAAACTGTGCATATGCATGTTTCAAATAACCAAACCAATAAGTCCTATTTCTCTCCTTATTATAATCAAGGGAACAACCATTCTAATAAAATTGTGTTCAACAGTTCCTCTATAAACTCCCTCCCTCATCCTAGCTCCACCTGGTATAATATAAAATGTAATATACTTTAGAGGCATTTTTAATAAAACCCTTTCAGATGACTCTATGTGGCAACACAATTCATTTATAGTTTCCTATTAGTTCACCTTTATAGAGGTTTTAGTCTTTTTGTATCTCATGGGGTAAAAAAGTCACTATTTGTTTCATAACCAACATGTATTTCTGTTTACTTAACCTCTCCATTTCTTAGTGTGTCACAGAGAAGAACAAGGTTGGGGCAGGAAAGAAAAAAGTTTCCTCATATTCCTATGATATTATGATTGATATTTTATATGGATCTTACCTTAGGATATCTTATCTCCTAAGATACGATATATTTTTATTATAAGTCCCTATATTAATTTTATTATTTATGAAGGTAGAGAAAGTGGAGGGGGGAGCAAATTCATGATTTATTCTTTATTTATTGGTTTTTTTTTTTAGAGAGAGAGGAAGAGAGAGAGAGATACACTTTGGTTGGTTGTTCCACTTATTTATGCATTCATTGGTTGCTTCTTTTCTTTTATTTGTCTATCTTTGCTGTTGAAAGTATTGCAGATGTCCCCTTTTGTTCCCCCACTGACCCCCTCCTTCTCCCTCCCAGCCCCTCCCCAGGCCTCCACTGCACTATTGTCTGTCCATGGGTTATGCATATATGCATGGAAGTTCTTTGGTTAATCTCTTCCCCCTCCCCCTCCCCCCATCCCTCTGAGATTTGTCAGTCTGTTGCATGCTTCAGTGTCTCTGGATCTAATTTGTTGGTCACTTTATTTTGTTCTTTAGACTCCACATATAAGCAAGATCATGTGATACTTGTCTTTCTCTGCCTGGCTTATTTTGCTTAGCATAATACTCCCCAGGTCTCTCCGTGCTGTCTCAAAGGGTAAAAGATTCTTCTTTTTTATACCTGCGTAGTATTCCATGGTGTGAATGTCCCACAGCTTTTTTATCCACTCACCTACTGATGGGCACTTGGGCTGATTCCAGATCTTAGCTATTGTAAATAATGCTGCTATGAGCATAGGGGTGCGTATATTCTTTCTGATTGATATTTCATGATCTTAGGATATATTCCTATAAGGGGGATCACTGGGTCAAATGCAGTTCCATTGTTAATTTTTTGAGCGAACTACATACTGTTTTCCATAGTGTCTGCATTCCCATCAGCAGTGTACTAGGGTTCCCTTTGCTTCTTGTATGTGCCCTGCCCTGGGACTGAACCCACAACCTTGCCGTATCAGGACGACTCTCTAACCAACTGAGCTACTTGGCCTAGGCCCATGATTTATTCTTATTAAAATAACTACACAGTTGTTATGTTATCCTCAGGGTCATAGTAGTGCTTTTCATTCAAAATTACTTTTTATGCAGGTAGGATGATTCCGGCTGATGAGAATGTTGAATGGCTTTATGGCAGGAAAGAGTTGAGGAAGCATGATGTGGGCGTGGGAGAAGGGAGTATCCAAATTAAGAAAGATCACTTTCAGCAACTGACCAAAACCCAAATGCAACTATTTTGAGGTTCACGTCATTCTGTTCTTAGTCCAAGAGAGAGGAAAATGAGATCTCTAGGTAGGCTCATTGCTTCTTAGGCTTCTCACCAATTTCTCTGCTTTAGCCTGACCCTTAACACAGAGTGAGTGGAGGTGGATCTGCATGGAGGTGTCTGTCATTGGATCTGTTTGATTCATGACCATGCTTCAATTCTCATTCTTATATTCTGCTTCTTGGGCTTGTGGACTCCTGTACATGATAGCCAGCAGAGTGGGAAGTCGAGAAGAGACTTAGTGCACATTAACTAATTTCCCAAGCTCTGGCCGGTGTGGCTCAGTTGCTTCAAGCATCATCTAGTACACCCAAGTGTGGCAGGTTTAATTCCTGGTCAGGGCACATACCCAGGTTGTGGGTTTAATCCCCAATTGGGGCGCATGCAGAGGCAGTCAACCAATGTCTCTCTCTCTCCCACTTTCTCTTTTTCCCTTCCTTTCTCTAAAAATCAATAAATTATATAAAAAATAATAATAATCTCCCCAAAGCTAAGGGCACACTAGATACCTCCACAAGACTGGCTATAATTTGTAGGGATCATTGCAAAATGCAATAGCAGGGACTTTTGTTAACAATGTAAAAGATTTAAAGATGGTGACAGTAGAACATTAAACCAAGCATGGGGACCTTATATGCCTGTGTAGGCTGCAACACCAGTGAAGCTGGCCCTGCCTTCAGATACCTCTAGATATAAGAGTGAAAGTAAATCTAATAATAAAAATTTTGATTAAACATCTTTTTCAGGAGAATTTAGACAACAGATTTCCATTTCTACCCTACGCAGTTGGGCTGCTGTCCCTCTCCCTCCCCAGCAGAAGGCTGAAGCTGAGCATTCAGGATTATGGCCTTTGACAGCCCATTGATTTGCTGCACGTAACTGAATCAGTAAATTATTTCTCTGAGCTCCAGGTTCCTCATTTCCAAAATAATTGTTGAAAGTAGGCTTCTAAGATACCTAAAAACTAAGTTTAATATTCATAAAATCACTCAAAACCATGACAGAAATTTTCAAAAGTAGTTATTATAGGGTTTGAGGTAGCCTCTTGGAAAATGTTGGGCAAGAAAAGGTTCTTAGAAGAACTGATTATTAGCATTTTTTGTCTAATGATGATTATAATTTCCCTCCAAAGGTAGCACTATATTGAAACAGAGTGTGTCGGTTTGAAACCCTCTGAGATAAGGCAGATCTGAGATGAAGGTGAGCTCTGTCTTCTATTAGGTGTGTGATCTTGGGCAAGCAACTTACCTCACTGGGTCTCCTGTAAAATGTGGTTAAATCAGAGGGTGGTTTATGAGTTCAATAAGCTAACACCTGGATGGTACTTCTCCGGATGTCTGTCACATAGGAAGCATTCCATAAGCGTATTGGTTGTGGATGATGCCATCTATATTGGTGGTGGTGGTGGTGGTGGTGGTGAAAGCCATAGTTGTTAAAAAGGTGGGAGTTGAATTCAAACCAACCTGTGTTTTCTCACCACCACTATCTGTGAGAACTTGGGCAAGTACCTTAGCCTCCTATTACCAAAAACTCAGTGACTTCACGTAACTATCATTAATTCTTGCTCATGTGATCAGGAGTCAGCTGGTCTAAGCTCAGTAACTGTGCTTCAAACTGAAGATCTAGATGACCTGGGTTCCTGGTAGTTGGGCTCAGGTCTGCTTTCTGAGTTTGTTATCCCCCTTGGATGAGCATATATTTTGTAGAAATGGTGGAAGTATAAGAGAAAAAGCTCCCTGTGCAAATCCATTTCCAGACTATGCTTACCTATGGCTATGAACACGCCTTTGGCCAAAGCCGGTCACCTGGCTGAGCCTAAAGATAATGGTCCAGAAACACACTCCACTCCTCCAGCGGGATGCGCTCAGGTGACCAAGGCCGTGGATACAGAGAGGGGAAAGATCTGAGGCCAATGATTCAGTTTCCTTATATACAAGATGGGGTTGATAAAATGACCTCACTCATAGGCTTGTTTTGAGGATTAAATGAGATAATCCTTGTAAAGTATTTGACACTTAATTAGCACTTAATAAATGTTAGCCATGTTTGTCATGATGACTCCGATCGCTCTATGACCCAAATCTAATGAATGATTTTAGATGAGAAAGGCAGGTGTGGGCAGGGGTCCTTGGGAAAAGTTTAGGGGTGAACTTTTCAGCTAGACAGAGAAGGTGCAGGGAAAGAAGAGCTGAGGTGGGGGCAGCCGGGGGGGCTGCTCCTGGTTGGGGAGGAACAAAAGCCAAAAGCCTCAAGGCAAAATCATGTGGATTTACAACGCCCGGGATGTTTAAAGTCTTAGGTGAACTAACCACCCTTCGTTCCCATCGCTTTTCTTTTAAAACCCTTGAGGTGAGCTGTCGTTCCCAATCCTGCTGTTGGTTTGGAAGGAGAACAGAGCGTGCGCGTGCAATAAGCCAGCTGCGAACCTGTGTTCGCTGCTTGCAGCTTCCTTGAGCATTTCCCTTCCCTGGGCAGTGCTGCTTCCCACGGGCCTGCTTCTATCCTGAATGGAAGGCTTGTCCGCGGGAATCCAGGATGCCAGAGATCGTGAAGTGCTCGTCGAGGGCCCAGTCTCGCGTTGCGGCCTTTGAGTGTGGCTCTTGCTCACGTGCGAGGCTCCTAGGAGCGCTGAGTCTCCTTGAATTCTGCCGCTCTCCACGAGGGGGGATGACCCTGTGAGCAGTTCATATTGCAATCTCTTCTGTTCGAGCGTCCTGCATGTGCCAGGCCCAGTCCTCCCAGCCCCTCCGCCCCGCTGCTTGACTGCACCATGGTGTACTGATGACCTAACGGAGCAGAGGGCCTGCTGCTAGCGCAGCCTGGATTGTCCAGGCCTGTTAGCATCCCCCTGAATAGCCACAGCCTGAAGAAAGATGGGGGCCTTTCCCCCCCTCCGAGGTAACATATGTGCACTCTGAGGGTGTTCTTCTGAGGACAGATCTTTAGAAAAAGCATGCATAGGACAAAGTCAAGCACGGGCGGGAGCTTGGAACTCTTCCAGCTGGGACACGGTCCTCACTTCTCTCTTCTTTTCTCACCTCACTCTACCCTCCCAGCCATGGTTTGAACACCTCTCTTCAGTCGCCTTTGGCTCTTAAATCTAACCTGGCAAATCGATTTTGAGAAATCACTATGCAAAAAGCCATTTTATCCAGTTATCCCAGTTGATATTGGTGCTCTCCAAAGTCGTGTGTCCTCACTCCCCATAAGAGACACAAGGAGATGGTCCTGGCACCCAGGAGTTACTCTAGCAACCATTCAGTGGAGAGGATGACTGGGTGTGCTGCACGGGTCTCCCCTCCAGGACCGAGGCTCTCACTCCCCTAGCCGCTGGGACTGTTGGCTGCTAACGTCTCTCAGCTGTATAGCTCTCATTGTTGACCCTCAGCTGGAGAGAGGCCTCCCACCCAAGATTATGGCCCCTTTCTGGGGGAAGACCACATCCACGACTGGCGGATTTCAGTGTATAACAGATAGGCCCTTTGCCTAAAAAAACGGGACGGCTCAGAAGGGCTGCTTCAGTTTCAGAGCTGCCCTTGGGGCTGGCTGAGGCTTTTGTTCCAATTTGCCCCTCTGTTCAGTCTTATTTCTCTCCCTCTCACATGCACTAATCCCGAGAACACCCTGCAGTCGCTTCTTTACACAGTCTTTGTCTCACAGGGGCTCCCCCGAAATCTGACCTTCGGCACCTGCTACGCCCCACACCGGCTTCTCGGCGCTCATGCTGGTAGGCCTCACAAGAGCCACAGGCCCGGCCCTTCGTTAGCCCCATATTCCTTCCTGGGCTCTTCCCCACACGGAAAGCTGTCGTCATCTCCACCCCGGGGCCTCCCAGGTTTCTCTCTGCAGTGCACGCCTCTCCTCGAGACTTTCTCAAGAGCAGCCTGTTCCAAACTGCGGTGTGACTCCTGTCACAGTCCAGGTGTTCTCTACGTCACTGAGTGGCACCAGTCCAGGGGGGTGAGCCAGGAACCCAAAAACCATCCTTGACCCAATCATCGTCTCCTTCCATTCATCCCCACATCTAAGCCATCCCCAAGTCTAATTGGCTTAACTTGGAAAATAGCCTTCAAATTCGCTCACCTCCCTTCATCTCTACTGTTGCCACCATCGTCTAAGGTACCACGACCTTTTGCCCGGACCCTCAGCTAGAGGTTGCCACGTGGGCATTGCCACACAGACCTTCTTTGGAGGTTTATAAACCTGTCATGCTCCTTTCAGTCATGGAGATATTATGATGTCTCTAGAATTAACGCTTCCTGGAACGCTCCCAGCTTCCCCCCCGGCCACCCTGCCTGCTCAACACCTGGTCGATCTCCCTGAGGTTTTGCTCAGACCCCAGCTCAAATCTCACTTCCTTAAGGATGCCTTTCCCGATTCCCCAGACCATATCTGGACCCCATTCTGCGTTGCATATCACCGGATACTTCTCCTTTCGAGAATTTGTTACCATTGTAATTAATTGTCTTTAATGTCTATGCTGCTAAAAAAAAAAAAAAAAAAAAAGTAACCTCTTTGGGGACAGACACCCGTGTGTTTCACTGTCATTCTGTTCTTGGTGCTTGACTCGGTGCAGGCAGATGGCAGGCGCTCAACCAGCGGGCGCCGATTCCTTAGCTAGTTAACGGGAAGCTAGGCGTGTGTGCTTGCTGCCTGGGGTTGGAAAACTGCACCATCACCCGATGCCGGGATCAGGAGATTGGTGGGGTCGTGAGCTTAGTAACTTGCCATTTGCACGTGACCTCAGTTCTCAAAGCAGTGGGTTTCTCTGTGAAGAAAACAGGTTACTGAGTCTCGGAGTTTTCAACACAAACTCTTGATGTCAACCTTTATGCTTCTGTTATTGCAGCTGCAAACTTTCCAGCTCTTTGGTAATATTTTAAATGTGCTTCAGGTTATTCGTTTACTATTTTGAGTGCCTCTTCTGGAATACAGTTTTGGCTTTTTTAAAAAAAATTCAGTTAATATTCACTATTATTACTCCAGTCTTTATCATGTTGCAGAACCATGTTCTTCCAAGAGCTGTGAGGGACTCTCACCGGCATCGTGAACGACACGGTTACAGGCTTCCAAAGAGTCCCCCGTCCTCCGGGAATAACCTTTGCAGTCAACAGCTATTTATCCGGCATGACGCTGATCTAACTGTATTATTTACAGGTGGCACCTTTTCTATTTCCTTTGTTATTGTTCCCAAGCATGGATCCGACCACTTCTGTGCAGGAAGGAAAATGAACACCTCTGGACTTGTATGAGACTTTTTGTCTTTGCCTATTAATTGCTTAACTGACCTTGTAACTAGCTTCCTCTCTTTGATCTGATACTTTCTTATTTCGCGCTTGCAGATGTTTTAAAGTGTTCCAATATTCCCCCCTGGGTAAACTGGATGCTTTGTGGGGGCTGCTGATGTAGTTTGCCGGCCACCGTGGCTTACTTTGATAACTTTTCCTAGCAAGTGGGACATTTAGGGTGAAGACAAGAAGGACGACCACTAATCTATATTTAGGCATCCTTCGTTGGGTTGCCGTTTTAAAGAGTTAATTTTTTCCCCCAGAAAGGGATTGCTACAGAATTCCTGATTTTACAAGTTCACAATAAATATTTGTACTAATT
This sequence comes from Miniopterus schreibersii, assembly GCF_964146895.1. Classification (NCBI taxonomy): domain Eukaryota; kingdom Metazoa; phylum Chordata; class Mammalia; order Chiroptera; family Miniopteridae; genus Miniopterus; species Miniopterus schreibersii. The sequence continues at coordinate 66,819,899 of NC_138110.1, forward strand.
AAGGCTGTTTAAACATAAATTATTTAAAGGAACTGTAGGCTTTTAAAGATTTAGAAAATCAATTAAAAACATTTAAAAGTCTGCTTTCTTCAGAATATTTGATTGAAGTCACATCAAAGTTGGAAAAGTTAACTATGTAGTACACATGAAAGAAATCATTGAAGTGTATTAATTTTATTAAATTTAATAATTAAAATTCTAAAAATATTATAAAATAATTGCATTCCTCTATGATCAATAACTATTTTGAGTAATCATTTTCTAAGGCCATAGAAGTTACGGTTCTCTTTAATTAATTTTACTAAATATTTAACTTTCACTTTTAGAAACCACTTTTAAAATTTCCTAAAGCAAATTATCATTTATTATAATTCTATCAAAGGTCAGACTTTAACTGTGACAAGCAACGGCTGAGAAATTTAATAAAATGATTTTTTAAAAATTAAGAACAGCTATGCAGATGATCATAACTATCATAGTCATACATACTTTCAGTTAGAGGAAAAAACATGAAAATCAGACCAACTTATATGTTAAGCAAAGCTATAGTTTACACATGCATGTGAAGTGAAGAAGTTCCCGAATGGGAGCCCAGAGGTGGACTAGAGTCTTAACCATAGCACCAGGAATGTTCTAGTGTGAAGGCTGGAGGAGGCCGGAACTACATGGTGTAGCCACTCCAGAGCCCTCTCTGGAGGTGGGTGTTAGGTATTAAAACCATGCACCCCAAAAGAATAATTACTAAATTCATGAAATTGATAGAGGGAACCATTTCCACATCCTATGCTGTTATAACTTTAACTGTTGTAAAGTTCTGAATGGCTGTAAAAAATCAGTCCTAATTTCTTTTTCTGAACCTGATCAGTGTGTCTCGGCACAGCTGGCCAGTTCTGGCATACCTGGCTTCCGCCGCACACCTGTCAGGAAGGCCTGCTCTTCAGCATGGGGACAGAGAACCCAGCTCTGGGCCTCAGGTGAAACCCCGGCCTTGTCCCTTACAACCTTGGGTATGTCGCTTAAGCTCTCTGAAGTTTAGCTTCCACCTGTGTAAACGATAAGGGTAATGGTTTATCCGCAATTCTTCAGATTCCCGTGTGGACGAAATGAGCTCATGCATTCAGGTGCACGGTGAGTGTTCAATTACTGGTTAGTTCTGTTATTTCCTCTCCGTGGGCTGTGAGTGAGTTTTCTTGATCAGGTCTCGAAGCTTTTATGTCTTCTCTTGCAGTGCTGTCCTGAGAAAAGGGTGCCGTGTTTGCTTCAATAAGTCTGCACCGGCTAGTGGGAGGGTGCTGGGAGCACCTGCATTTCTCAGAAGAAACATCATTAGAACCAGATTTGCGACTCCTGCCAACAGAAGCAAACCACTCTGACTTCATTAGCGCAGCCCTGCAAATAGCTTTTCAAGTGGTCAGGACAGTAAAAGCTCCATTCAGCTTGGGGCGAGGGACACTTTCTCCCCGCAGAGGCCACCTGCATTTTATAACTCAGAGAGGGTCTCCCTGTCAAGTCCTCACACAGCTGCTGGAGGCAGGCACACATTCCCGGAATTTGGCATCACAAAGGGAAGCTGCCCCCAAATTTCCATTAGGCCTCCAGCTGGAATCAGGAAGCACAACACAATCAGAAGATGGGGTCGTGTCTTTCTTAAGTGACACTTTTTGTCAGAGGTGGTTGTAGATTCACACGCAGTTGTAAGAAGAAATGAAGAGAAATTCTATGTATTCTCCCAACCGTAGCATCTCGAAGGCCTGACGTACAGCGCCCAGAACACTGACACTGGTACCATCAAGATCCAGAGCCATCCCATGGCCACGAGGACTCCTTTTGCCCCGATCCTCTTTTGCCACCCCTCCGCCACCCCTGTCGCCGGCCTACCACTGATCCGTTTTCCATTCCTGTGACCGTATCATTTCCAGATTGCTCTGCAAGTGGAATCGTGCCGTGTGTAACCTATGCATTGCCTTTCCCAGTGAGCGTGACGCCCTGGAGATTCATTCGAGTGGCGTGTGTGGCGGCTCTTTCCTTTCTGCGGCTGAGTGGCTTTCCCTGGCGTGCGTGCATCGCGGTTTGTCTAACCATTCGCTCACTGAAGGGCACCTGGGGAGTTCCCAATTTTAGGCCAACAAATCAGCTGTGAATAGCTATAGTTTTTTATATGAACTTAATTTTTCATTTCTCCCCAGTAAATGTCCAAGAGTACGATTGTGGGGTTCCGCTGAAACTGAACGCTTAGTTTTATAAGAAACTGCCACAGTGACTGCACCGTGTTATATTCCACCAGCAACGTGTAAGGACCCAGTTGAAGCACGCGCTCTCCAGCATTTGGTGCTGTCACTATTTTTTATTATTTTAGTTATCCTGACAGATGCGTAGTGATGTCTCATTGTGTTTTTAATTTGCGTTTTCTCAGTGGCTAATGGCGTTGACCATCCTTTGCAACAGTCTTTTGCAGATGGTATAATTTAAGAGCTGGAGAGGACTGGAGGAGACCTATGTCAATGACTGAGCCCAAAATTGATTTATTTGGCTGAGAGTCAGGTCCCATTGAGGGAGAGAGGGAGAGAGAGGGAGAGACTGGGGTGGAGTAAGAGGGGAGAGCACAGCACTCAGACTCAGGTCTCCTGAATCCCTGCCCAGGGGTGGTTACACCATATCCCACCTCTGGTTCACATCAGGGATGATTCCCTCGCTCTGAATTGGGTGGTGCAGTTGAACAGAACTGGGTGGTGAGGCTGATAAAGAATGTACATAAGTAATTCAGTGGTTGCTCCCGTGTAGTATTTAGCATGTATCTGGCAGCTACCAGGAACTCAATAAATAATTAAATATTTTTACATGAATTAAAGGAATATATATCTTTATCTCTCGATATGTATATATCTATATCTCTATTATCATCTATCTATCTATCTACCAATTATCTATCTATCTATCTATCTATCTATCTATCTATCTATCTATCTATCTATCTATGTATCTATCTATCTATCTATCTATCTATCGTCTATCTATCATCTATCATCTATCTATATCTATCTATCATCTATCTATCTATCTATCTATCTATCTATCTATCTATCTATCTATCTATCATCATCTATCATCATCTATCATCTATCATCTATCCCAGGAGCTAATATGCTTCCTTTCTTTAAAGGAGGCACATTGGAAGTTTGTTTCACCCTTTCAGAGCAGAGAATAGATAAATAAAATAGTCTTTTTAAAAAATCATTTCAAATACTGTCAGAAAAGAAAAACCATGTCTTTTCAGTCCATGCCATAGGCCTTCTTATATCTTCCTAGAGTTAGCTATGGAAGGGGCGCTGTGGATGAGGGGGTCCGCCCCCCTGGTTTGCAGATGAGGAAAGGGAAGCTCACAGGAACGAAGCGCCCTCTTAGGTGATGCTCAGGAGGGAACGGGAGGAGCTGCGGCTGACGGTGTTTTCTGAGTCAGGAGCCCAGTGCCCCTGACGGAGCCCCTGCCAGGCTCACGCGCAGGACCAGGCACTGGAAGCCAAGGGCTCTGCTCGTGGTGAGGGCCTGTGGGGGTGGGAAGAGAGACGGAGTGAACAGCCAACACCTGGGTGAAGTCTGCATGCGCGGGGCTGGGCTCCTTATTCTAGCCCGAAGGATGTCACAACTTCTTTGACTTTACTGAGAGACCAACTCTTTCCATTTGGGCATAAAAAAGGTCAGCCCTCTAATAACCACTTCCAAAGCCAACCGCCACTCTGCCCCTGGCTGTGCAGGCCCAGATGGTAGGTGGAGTAACAGGAATTTAAAAATGTGTTTAAGACAGGAAGAAAGGGCTGTACAATATATGTATCTAATTCAGAAGGAGCATGTTTTCAAAGTTAAGAGGAGACTTGGCCAGTAAAAGACACAGTTGCCAGGTAGGATAGATACTAAGTCAAATGTACCTGAGGAGATGTAATCCTAAGGGAGACAGGATGTTTATAGCTTCAAGACTCTGGGGGCAGCTAACTTTTATAAGCCTTATAAATTGTGAGACCCACACGGGCCGTTCCTGCAGGGTGCAGACCACCCTTAGCACATGCTTGTATACCACAGGTTGGGAGGCAGCCAATAAAGGGCCCCGGTGGTGCTTGAGGTGCTGACCTGAGAGTAGTAGGGCCACTGTGCTAACTATGATGGCTCACACAATTTGTTCTACATTTTACTGGTTAATAGAATTTTATAGGCTCTCTCATTTCCCTTTCACACAACCCCTCACTCCCCCCAGACAGAATATACTGGGAGAGGCAGGGCTCAAACCCCATCTCTAGATTTGTCGACGCTCTTTCCAGTCCTCGATGGGGCCAGACTCTCGGGAATGATCTCCACTGGTACCTGCTGGCTTCACACAGGGCCCTGGATGAGGCGGAGCAAATACGTTCCCACCCCTAGAATACAGGACCCTGCAGACACTGGTGTCAGGTGGCCATCGGGAGCAGAGCTCTGCGTTTTAAATCTAAATATTGGGGGGACTGAATAATGTTCCATTTTCCATCATTCAGCAAATGGTTATTGAGCATTTGCTGTGTGCCCGGTGCAGCGCTGGGCTGAGGAGCCACACCTCCAGCTAACACAGAGGTGCACCGGGCACTCCTGGTGCTTGGCATCTGGGAGGGGAAGTAGGTATCAAACAGCCATGCGGCGTGTGTGCTAAAGGAGAAACCCAGAGTCCCACAAAGTGGAAAAACAGGGGTCCAGCCCCGAGCGGGGGACCCAGTGGGGGTGTGAGAGGAGAGAAAACTTTTCAGGTGCAGAGAATAGCAAGGGGAGGTGTGAGTGATGCCACCTCAGAGAAAGGTGAAATGTGGCTGAAGCATCGCGAGGATGTTGATGTTAGGAAACCTTTAAAGCTTCCCTCTTGCCCGACCGGCGTGGCTCAGCGGTTGAGCATCGACCTAGGATCCAGGCGATCAGGGTTCAATTCCCTGTCAGGGCACATGCCCGGGCTGCGGGCTCGATCCCTAGTCAGGGGCTTGCAGGAGGCAGCCGATCAGTGACTCTCATCATTGATGTTTCTCTCTCTCCCCCTCTCCCTTCCTCTCTCCGAAATCAATGAAGACATATTTAAAAACAAACAAAAAAACCCTCCCTCTCAGCTACATACACACATACGCACACACACCTCCCCCTACACTCACTCCCCTACACACACATGCACACAAACCATACATACACCACCTACCATACAAACACCACGCACACACACACACTGCACATATACACCGCATGCCACACACATGCCTCACAAACAGCCCCCCACCTAAACCACACACACACTACACTACACCCCCCCACACACCACACATCACACACCACACACCACACACGCACCTCGGGTCCATTCAGACTCCCTGGAAATCCCAGGAACAGGATTCTTGCACAATTATTCCCCAGATAAGCCTTGACATTATCATCTGCCAGGTTCTTACCAGAGAGAGGTGCTCAGACTGATTCAGTGGGGAGCTCAGCAGTGGCTCCGGGCTTCAGTCCTCTCTAAGGCCCCCAGGTGATTCTAACGCACAGTCCAGTTTGAAGCCCGTTGGTTGTGAGGCACTGTAACCCTTTCTTTGACCGTTCATGCTGGTCTCCCCAGGGAGAGAAGCAGGCCCCGGCACCCGGAGGGGGTGTGGGGAAGCGCTGCGGAGGCAGGGCCCCAGCCTGGGAAGGCTCCTGAAGTATGTTCAGGGAGCAGCAACCACCCACGTGCGGGGCACCTCCCAGAGGGCTGAGGAAATGTCCTTGTCCGGGGTCCTCGAAAGGTTTCATTTTGAACATCTGTGTCTGTTTCGAAAGAGTCACATTCGGGGGCCACTGCTGGCTTTCGCAGTGCCATTGCCTTCTCGAAAGCAGCGTAGCAGAGCCCTTACTCCGCGTACTTCGTTCCCTGATAACAATTGTGTTTGTTACTTCATGGCCTAAAGCAAGACTAGCAGATGTAATAGCTGCTGAAAAAAAATTAACTGGTAGATGACTGATTTATAGCTTCATCATAACATAAATTACAACAGGAGGTGGAGGGAATGGCTTTTGGGGAGCACTGCTTTTCTGCAGACCTGCAAAGCCCTTGCTTCTGTTTCAGCTAGTGTTAAAACTGCAAAAGTAAGGTCTGTGAACTATGTAAACAACCCTTCCCCCCCCCCCCCCAATGAAAACTGTGAATTATTCAGATACAAGAGGAGGGAAAGAGCTGCTGTTGGCCTAGGGCCTCAAGTTCATGTCCGTGACAGGCTCTGAGCTTGTCAAAACTGCTCTTCAATCACCTTCCTAATAGTACGGTGTGCTTCAGTGACCGGACCGGTCACGTAATTAGAAGCATACTCCTCTGGCTGGGAAGGAATCTACTGGTACACTCTAAATGAAAGAAAACCAACTGGTGTGCCAGGTTATATAATTTAATGAAGAAACTGTAGAAGGAGCCCTTTAAAAAGTGTGATGGTGCATTCATTTTTGCTAGAATATGAGGCGCTCAGGCAGAACCCACGTCTCTTTTAACTGGCAGCCAAAGCTCATCACTGCTGTGTAAATGAATCAGAGGCCGCCACAGCCCCATCTGGCTGTCAGGACACAGCCGGTCGTGACCTGAATGCGTGGGGTCTATTGCACTTGCCCCGTCACATCTTGGGTAAACCAGCCCTGATGTCCAGTTGGAGAGGTGAGCATTTCTGCTTTCATCATTGTTGCAAGTTTGATTTGTCTCTTTTAACCTCTGTCTATTTGTTCTTTTAAAAAAAAACAACAGCAGAAAAAAATCCGGCCTTACGGTCCATCTGACCTCACTGCGTCCAAAACGGCATCTCAGCCTCTCTGTGCTTTCTCTCTGGCTGCTCCTCTATTTTTCTTGTCGTCTTTTTCTCTTTCATCTGGCTTCTCCACCCAAAAAGCCAAGGGAAGTGAGGTAACAATAACTTCGTTGCACTTCACCTGGCCCACCCAGAGAAAAGCTATTTCTAGGCAGATGCGGAAAACCCAAACCCCGTGGAACGCAACAGGCCCTTTAATCTAACCTCCTCTGTGAGCTGCACAGCCTAATGTTTAATTTGAAAAACAATCTGAAAATAGCATGAAAGGAAACGTGGAATTTGCATAGCTATATATATGTTTAAGATAGTCATAGTCCTTTCCTAAAACACTGTGTTTGAGAGCTGACCCTTTACTTGACATTGCCCGAATTTCGTGGACGCCTCTAAGATAAGGAGTGTAATTTTCACCCGAGGGAGTGTTGCTTTCCTGCACGGTCCCCTTGGTGTTAAGGGGACAGATGTCACCCCCCTCACTCTGGGAAACTGAAGGCTGATGCTCAGGGCTGCTTGACTGGGTAAAGCTAAGACCACAATGATGGTGAAGGTGGGATGATTTCTACTAACTGTTGGATTAGAACTTATTCTCTAATAACTTTTGAGAATCTTATTAAAACCTGTTTCTCTTTCCTTATAGTCCTACCTCTCTTTCTCTCTTTTTCTTTTCCATTTCCTTGGTGTGTTTTTTCTTCATTTAAAAAATATATTTCTTGTGTGTCTTCTCTCTTTTAAAAGTTTAAACTGCACCGGAACCTTATTTTTTGCAGCAGAGCCTTGGTTTGGTTTAGTCTGGCTTCTTACAGGTGGATTTCTTTCACCATCAGCTCCTTCCAGGCTGACTTCTATTTCGGAAGCTGTAAATTTCATAGCTGGGGAAGACTAATGAAAACCTCTATCATTTCAGGTTTCCTAGAGGTTCCATCATTTGCAAGGTGCCATTATTTATTTATTTATTTATTTATTTATTTATTTATTTACTTATTTAAATGTTTTCAATCACAGTTTACATTCACTGTTATTCTGCATTAGTTTCAGATGAACAGCAAAGTGGTTAGAAAATCATGTACTTTACAGAGCGCCCCCCTCCTGCTGCTTTAAGTCTCCAGTGGCCCCATACACAGTTTTCATGATATTCTTGACTCTATTTCCTCCGCTGAAATTTGCATCTCTGTGACTTTTCTGTAACTACCCATTTGTGCCGCTTAATCCCTTTACCTTTCCCACCCAGCCCCCCTAACCCCACTCCCCTCTGACTCTTAGCAATACTTTTTTATGATATATCTCCTCGGGCAAGGAAAGCAAAAGAAGAAAAAAATAAGCAGATGGGACTGTATCAAACTAAAAAGTTTTTGCACAGCAAAGGAAAGCATCAACAAGACAACCTGCAGAGTGGGGGAACATATTCATCAGTGATACATCTGTTAGGAGGTTAATAGCGAACATTTATAAAGAACTCGGACAACTTAACACCAGGAAAACAAACAACCCAGTTGGAAAGTGGGCAGAAGACCTGAATAGACACTTGAAGATGCCCTTTAAAGCAATCTCACCGACAGGTGCTAGAAACCCAGGTGGAAGCCTAAGGCCCTCACTTAGAGGTGGCTGCTCTGCAGGTCAGGGAAGCAAAGCAGAAAGGGTTCGTTCAGAGCTTAAGGGGGGGAAAACATTTAAAGAAGATTTATAACCAGTCTGCAGATTTTTACGAAAGGGATTCTTATATTGGGACCCACCAAAGGATCCGTGAATAGAAGTCAGGGTGTTGATGAACTTAGGGGAAAAATTACTTCTTTATATTTCCTGAGCTTTCATTGAAATGTACCTTTTCCATTAATTATAGATATGGACCAAAGCCATGGTAATGTGAGCACTCTATCAAATATCTTACTGTGGTTACTGCAGCTATCTTGAAATGTCCTCTGTCTTCATTGCTACTCTGAAATTGTGGTAAATATTAGACCCGCCACTGGATCTACTGAAAGCTTTAATAAAGGAGCACATATTTAATTTTACGCTAACAGAGCAGTTGTCAACCAGTGTGCTGCAAGAATGTTTAAAACATGCAACACCTGGCTACTTAGTCAGGGGCACCTACCTCTCTTCCCTTAGATTGTCAAATAAAAAAATGACAACAGCCAACACAACAATAGCCATCTGGTGTGAATGCCCTGTCTTGAACCACAAATATATAGGCCATATAATGGAGTTGCTTCTTACTGGTCATGTCACATAACAAGCTTGCATCTGATTAGTTAATTCTTGGTACCAGAAATCCATGTATATAAGTATAGGCACCTGATTTTTTTTAAAAAGTCACTTTGGAGCAAAAAGGGTAGGTAATTACTACTATTATTAATTTTGTAAACCAATAAAAATTATAACTATTTTTTGGTCAGATTGGCAAAAAATATATTTTTGTGTGTGCCGCAGAATTTTAGTAATTAGTTTATGGGTGCCATGAGATGGAAAAAGGTTGAAAATCGCTGCTTTAACACAATCAAGCTGTAACTATTTCAATATAATTGTTTTTCCTTACTAATCCTACGCATTTTATTAAATGCACTTAAACTCATTCTGAGAAGCAGTCGGTAGGCTTTACCAGATGATCAAATGAGTCCACTGAATAATAAAGGTTAACAACCTTGTTCTGGAGATTAAATTATTCTTCCAACTGGATATTTAATTGGTCCTTGATTTTGGGGACAGGGAAGAGTGTAGGAGAGTCAGAGAGGGGAGTGTGGAGTTTGTCTCGGGCCTAGCAGAGTTTCTGCTTGCTTCTGTTGGACCTGTGTCCAGAGCTAAGCATCTAAATAGCCCTCACAAAACCGAAAGAGAGAAGATAAAGCCCACGCTAGGGAGCACCATGCAGGGAAAATAACAAACAAAGCTAAACAAAATGTAAAAAGCCCACTGAAAGTCCTATAGCATAAAGGGTTTCTTATCATTTCTTCCTGCTTTTTGTGTATATTTTTCTGATGCCAATCCCCAAATTCCTTTTTTAAAAGCAGTTTTCGATTCTAGAAGATACTTATCCCCTTCTATGTTACTTGGCACAAGCACGGAAGGCCCAGCTGCTGCGCCATTGGCTGAGGCCTTTTTGGGAACTCTCGACACTCCCACTGTCCTGCCCGCCCCTTTACTGGCGGTGCCGTGGTAACAAGAAGCTGGCTCGCTATGAGGGCTTGTAGGGTCTGTGGGGGAAGTTGGTTCCTCTACAAGACCTACATCAGAAAGGGGGAGGGATGCAAACGAATAGCTATTGCATGTGCTAAATAAATCGAGTCTAATGAGACACAGTGTTGCCCCAGTGTTCCTATCAAGATGTTCTCATCAGAGTAATTCTGAGGCGGCCTTGTCAGAAGAAAGCTATTTTTCGCTTCTGTGATACCTTCTGATTCTGCAAGGTGGTGGGAAGAAGAAAGGAAGGAAGGAAGAAAGTGGGCAGCGAATGTGAACAGTGAAGGGTACGGAGACTGGGGGACAAGAACAGATTTTTCAATCTAACCGAGCTGAGTTCAAATCCCAGCTTGTAACTTTCCTGGCTGTGTGATCTTGGGCATGCTGCGTAACTTTTCTGAGCTTCATTCAGCTCTACATCTGTAGGACAGACACGATTACAGTAACAACTTATAGAGTTACTGTGAGAATTAGGTGGCATGTGATGTGTGAGACCATGGCACTGTGCCTGGAGCCGTGGAGTAAGAACTTAATAGAGGGCACTGCAGGGGTGATGCTGACGCTAGGTGTCCGTGTCAGCAGGCAGGCCAGACAGGCGTAGGAGTGGCTGCTGTCCTGCTCCATCTGCCGGGCCTGTCTCTCTAATCAACCAGCCGATCCTGTTCCACGGGGAAGGGGGTGTCTGCCGCATTGGGCCGCCAGCAGCCTGGCTTCCTCCCTTTACCCTTCACGATCTTGGTTGCTTTATTGAATAACTGGCTTGTCTCAGTGTTTCTAGCTAAAAAACGATTAGGGTCTTAATGGTAGTTAATATCTACCTGCCTCACAAGCCAGATTATCCAGTGTGTACGTGAAGTCACGGTATTTCTCAAGTTCGAGACAGAGGCTCCACTGCCCCTGTGATGAGGGTGTGAGCGCTGAGGTAAATGTACACGTAGATGCCCATCTGTACCTGGGGTTTTCTCCTGTGGGGCACTACCTAGTTAATTTTTAAATGGGACAATCATCTAACGGATAAATAAGATAACTCACGTGAAAGTCTTTGTAAACAGCGGAGCATTATTAAAAGCCAAGGCTTTGCTATTATTGTTGTTGTTGCTCAAAATAAAAATAATGTGGTCATTGGGAAATTGCCCCTGGAATCCTTTTAGCCCACTAGAAGGGATGTCTCTTGGACTTGGCTGATCACGAAGGAACAGGAAGTCCCTGAGTGCTTTCGAATCTCATCTTTCTCTTCTGTGGGGTGGGAATATCCTGGGCTTGACCCATCGTCAGCATTTTAAATAGTCATTCTTGGAAAATGACGGTTAGTCAAGAATATGGCAGGTGAAAATTTGAGTAATCCTGCAACTATCCCTTGCCTCTTCCAATTACTGATGGTATAAACCTCATTTATAAAATAAAAACCTTCTAAAAATCATTTTAATTACTTACTAAAAAGTAAAAAGTTAAAAAGTTCAGAGAGCGGAGACCCCCGTCATGGTCTCCAGCCTTCTGATGGATAGGACTGGACTAACTGTTTGGACCTGGACTAACTTGAAAATGAAGCCTGTCTTGCCTCTAATGACCCATGTGTCTACTTAAATCAACAAATACATATATTTTACACAGGTTATTATTTTAAAGGTTTAGAGTAAGTTGTTCTTTAGTTGTTAAAAGTGTTCAGTAACCAAGAGCATAGCTCACCTGCTCTTGGACTGAGACATTCACTGTGGAGATAGAAACTTACTAGTTTGCCCTACAATTGATTGTGTACCATACGGACTGGGTTGGGTACTGGAAGGAAAACAAAGGGAACTGAGAGAGAATTCTGCCTTTAGGAATAAAATGATCAATTATTGTCCAAAAGGCTGTTAGTATCTCATCCCACCAGGGAGGAGCCACCTGGCTACTGAATATGTGGCTTTTACTTGCCTGTATCGGCCCTGGCATCCCGAGCGGTGGCAGGACATACGTGTCCATCCCCCCAGCATGATTCATCCGTGCCAGCCTCACGATGGTCTTTACTAATAGTACTGGACTAGTTTGCATGGGCGATTCAAAGTGATGTGGTGCCTGTTTAAAATAGTTCAGAGCGATAACTTACTGGCAGGGTAGCTCTTGAGAAATCACAACGGCAGAGCTCTTTACCAAAACGGTTGGCAGGATCCAGGCTTGGTTGGAAAATGGTGCTTTGAGGGAGCCTCACTGCTTGTGCGTGGCCAAGAACAGCTCCGAGATGCTGAATTATAATTTGCTGCTTTTAAATCCAGGATTTGGCTATACATTTAGGTTAGTTTATGCAAAACTGGCAGAGGTTGATTTCTAGCTTTCTTTAGTGTCCAGGTTTAATCATTTCCCTCTCGTTAGTGGGGAGAGAACTAAAGCCTTCTGTTCTGACCAAACAACCACAACCCAAATAGGCCAAGGTACTAGGAAAATACCAGGGCAAGTGAAATGAGGAGTGCCGTTCAGAGCCGCCACGCTGGGGCACGGGGCTGAAAACCAGCCCTGGGATATGCCTGAGAGATTTCTTAGGAGGCCTGATGGCACTTCTTATAGGAAGCTGTGAAGTAGGGGCTGCTTACATTGGCAGAAAAAAATTCAAATACTCTATAGCTCTTTTATGCTCTTCTGTTATTGTTGCCTCTGTATACCATTTTGGGAACAGTGTCTTAATGTTTCCCTGGGGACCCATTCCTTCCTCGATTTCAGTCCCTGAGGTTTGGATGGGACTGACTCACTATCACCCCCAGCTCCAGCGATGGCCGCAGAGCCCATTAATGACCAATCTGGGCTACTAGTCAGATCAGTTGTGATCTACCTGCAATCAAACAGAGTCTGTCCCAGGAATTTTGCTAGAGACTTTAGAAAAGGGGTGCTGTCCTTCTTCTAGGGCAGATATAGGTAGAATGCAGTCCTAAGACTTCTGGAGACCATCTTGGTCACCAGAGGGAGGCTGCTTGTCTGAGAATGAAGCCAACGCAGAGGAAAGCAGAGCTGAGAGAGTGAGTTGCCTACTCCTAATAACACCCTTTGAATCATATTAAGTGAGGATCTAAGTCCAGCTTTGCCTAAAGCCACAGGTGTAATTCATTGGTTTATTTTGTTTTTTGCACAGGCCAGTTTGAGTTAGGTTTCTGTTACTTGCAGTGGAAAGTGATCTGAATACTATACCATATTTTATGGAGCCTGTGTATAAGTCAGCTGTGGCCACAATAATGCTGCATAACAAAATACTAAAAAACCCAGAGGTATCCAACAATGGTTATTTCTTTCTTATGTGTTTTTGTGAGTTAACTGGGATGGGGTTAGTTTCTGCTGGGTTCGAACGGTCTTGGTTTCAAGCTTCCTGTTGCTCTACCTATCCCTTGTCCTCTTTGGAGCAGTGGTTATTTGGGGCATATGGCTCTTTTCATGATGCCGTCAGGAATGCCAGACAGCAATCCCAACCACATAAGCACAGTTCAAGCCTTTGCTATGTCATTTTCACTAACATCACGTTGGCCAAAAGAACTTGGTCAAATCCAACATCAAAGGGGTGGGAAAGGCTCCTTCCATGGAAGTGGGGAGAAAGGAGTGAATGTTTGGTGAGCAATAACCTAATCTACCACAGCTCGAATTTAAACCAAAAGAAATAAAGATTACTTATTATAAAATCATTTTATTCTAAATCTACAGGCCAATAAAGATAGTAATACACAAACAATGTGAAATATTTTAAACTAGTTAGTGGAACAAATGACAACTAATTTTTCAGCAATGAGAGCTGTGTATTCTTGATTCAAACTTCTGATTTGTTTCTAATATGATGTCAAAATTAGTTTTGAAATAAGTAGAACATCATATAGGAACCTCCTTTTCACAAAGAAATTATTTTAGTCATGTATAGTACATTGACGTAGCCATTCAACGAGAATTTCATTTGATTTTTAAATTCTTACACCCTACAGTGTGCAAATACTGCGAACACTACACAGTACACAATTAAAGTAGAGTAGCTGAATGCTTAGTAATAACGGCTGTCATTCTTTTATGTATCTCCACTGTTTCAGGTGCTGTGCTAAATGAGGCCTAGGGATGTTAAAGAGTGCGGCCAAATTCCCAAATTTTGGTAAGGGCCCGAGAAAGGGAATCAGCCTGAGTCTGTTTAGTGTCAAAACTCAAACCATTATTTCACTACATTATAGGAAGTTTCAGTTAGACGAGACTGAGTTGGGAGCTGGCTAAAGGCAGGCCTGCATTTTCAGTTCTGGAGCATGTTACTACATCGATGAACAAAATCATTGCTGCAGCCCTGATTCAAAACGGGAGGTCGGATTAAGTGAAGGCGGTTTGGTCAGAGAGGACAACTGAGGGAGGCATTTGGTGCAATGATGAAGAGCATGGGATCCTGTGAGACTCACCTGGGGCCCATTTCCTGTCAGTTACAACTGGGAAGGCAAGTGCCCTGGCCCACGGATTCACTGTGTGGGGCTAATGCGACGCTAGGTGAAAAGATTTTTATTTGACCTGTGGCTAAGGGAGCACGCTTGTTATAAAGGTAAATTAAAAACAAACAAACAAAAAATCCCCCACACAGTTTCTCAATTCTGATGATTCTATAGACCTGTCTCAATCAGAGGCTGAATCTGGTAATCTTTGGAAATCACTTTTTTTTTAATTCACTCTGTCAATGTCTATCTTTTATTTATTTATAGTAAATTTATTGGGGTGACATTGGTTAATAACATTATATAAGTTTCAGCTGTGCAGGTCTATAACGATTCGTCTGTACATTGCGTCGTGTGCTCACTGCCATGGTCCAGTCTCCTTCCATCACCGTATATTTGACCTTCTTTACCTTCTTCCTCCCCCGCTCCCCTCCCCTCTGGTCACCACCACACTGCTGTCTGTGTCTGTGAGTTTGTGCGTTGCTTTCTGTTTTATATCCCACGTACGAATGAAATCATATGGTTCTTGTCCTGTTCTTCCAGACTTATTTCGCTAGCATGGCACTCTCAAGGTTCATCCATGTCGTTGCAAATCACTTTTGACCCTTAGCTTTTGAAGTTGTTCAGATTTTTGGCACTTTTCTAACCACATTAAAAACAAACAAACAATGTTTTAAAGGGAGGCACTGTCCTTTTTTTTTTCTGAGTTTCAACAGTTGGTATCCAGGCTGCCTCAATGATCACAAGGAAGCAGAAAACGTTCTTGAAAAAAGCAGAAACATTAAGTTTCAAGTTCCACACATCTAGATGCAAGGTTTCATAGTTAAAGTCTTTGGATGGAAAGCAAGATTTCTTTTACCTTTACTTTGAGTCCAGGTAACGTTGGACTGAAGGATGAATGTAAAGTAGCTGGAGGCAGTCACAGTCTACTCCCACTCAGGAACAGAGAGTGTGAAAAATAGCTTCTCAGAGTTGTCACGTCTCGGTTCTCCTGTGTAACAGTGTATGAGTGATAATGTGGCTGGTGGCCACGATAACATCTGTACTACAGTTAACACAAGAATATGACTCTGTTTATAAGGCACTTTTCAAACCAGGTAAGCACAACTTGACAATAATTGCACGGAAGGGATGACTCCAGGCACGTGGAGGCATGATCCTTGATTCTAATTTGAGTGGGGAGACAATTAGATTTAAAGCATGTGTTCACTTTTCCTGGGCTGTGGAGGGGATGGAAATCTCGATATATTTTTGTAAATCTCTTTCTCCTCTGTTTTTAGGGTGGGAGGGTTGCTTCGCCCACTGGGTGAGGGAAGTGAGCAAACACACAGGGTTGGGAAACAATAAAAAGCCCAGAAAACTGAGTCAGGCACCTCTCTCTGGCAAAGCCCGGAGTGAATAAATGGGTGTCCTGAGTGTCAGCAAGCAGGTGACCTGTCAGAACACGAAATAAGAGGAATTTTGAAGTTATGACTTTGCCCAGGGAATATGCTGCCTCCCACTTCTAAGGATTAGCTCTGAGGACCCAGAATGAGAACATTGCATTACTCCTGGGAAATCCGCTCAAAAAGGCAGAAGGTGGCTCAGAACCTCAACCCTTTCGAGTTTCAGAAACAGTGACATGACTCAACCATGCTGTTATTCTTGAGACTCAAGCAACTCATTAAACCCTTCTGCCTCTTCATTTTTTTTTGGTTTGAAGAAATACAGGTATTGGGTGAAATGAGCAGTTTTAAAGTTGTGAGCCTTGGAGCTCTCGCAGTCCTTAAAGACCTCAGAAGATCTCAACAGCCCCCACAGATGTGGCAGAAAGTAGGGCAAGAGAGAAGGACTCTGCTCCCTTCACCCCCTTTTCTCAGAATTCTTTCACATGTTGGCCTTCGGTGTACGGACGAAGATGTCTGAGCCACCTCTGACTTGACCTTTTCGGAAGCCTGTTGTACTGCTTGGCCTTGAAATCCCCTGTCGCCTGCCATCCCTGGTGATCCTGAACACCAGAACCAGGTTCAGAGTTTATTTATTCTCAGAAGAAACAGTCCAGTGTGGTGAGCATCACGTTAGTCTCTAGGGATAAAGGAACAAAGAGATATGATCCCTGCCCTCAAGGATTTTATGGTTGAATGAAGAGAAAGACAGTCAAACCCATCATTGTGCTACAACAAGGCTCTTGATTAAATGGGGGCCCATGCCAAGAAGGGAGAGAACAGCGGGTGGATTGCTCAAGTCCAGCTGAGAGACTGAGGGGAAACTTCAAAGAGGAGGAGGCCTCCGAGCTGGGGCTTGGCAGCTCAAGGAAGAGCTGTACAGCAGGTGTGTATGATTTAAAAGTATAATTCGGATTTGTCATTCCTCTGCTTGAACTAGTCCCAGGTGCTTCCCACTGTACCTAGAAAAAAACCCCAAAGCCTTTGGTATGGTTACAAGGCCATTGTGATGTGGCCTTTGTCTTCCTCAGACACCCATTCCCCCCCCCCCATCATTAGTCATTATCCTTTGTCTCCATTCCTCAATACTCCATGCTCACTTTCGCCTGTGCATTCCACCTTTGCTGTTCCCTCCGACTGAAATGCTTTTCCTTCTAAAACTTCCGTTAATGACTCTCCCTCATTGCTCTGGTTGGAGTCAGAATATATCAAGCGGTCACTTGTCAATATTTCCAGTTTTTCTCCTTCTAAATACAAGGGATTGATCATAACTCGCTGACCCCTTGAGGTTAGAGAACGCTAGGTTGCTTGCTTTCGGGACGGCAATGTAGGTGGAAGTGACCCTTGTGATTTGCTGGCAGGAGCATTTACTTTCTAGTGTGAAACTCTACAGTGCTTTCTTCTTTCACCATTGGGCGCTGGAAGTCTAAGCTGATATGGAGGAACAATGCTGAGCTGTCATATAGCAGGCAAGTCACTGTAGAGTCCCCTAGGCCCATAGGAGATTCTGCCTAATGAGAAATAAATGTTTATTGATTTTAGCCATTGAAATTTTAGGGGTTATTTGTTATTGCAGTATAGGTTGGCCATTCTGACTGATACAGATCCTTCCTAACTACTGGTCTTAAGTTTCCACTCCCCCTTGACTACAAATTACATTCTATCTGTATTTGCTTTTTTCATTGCACTTATCTGAAATTATGCTGCTTGTACATTTATTTGTTATCTATCTCTATCCACAAAAATATAAACTTCATGAGAACAAGTGTTTTATGTGTCCTGTTCTATATCCGTGGGATGGCGTGGCTAGCCTCCAGAGAAAGGAAGCATACTTAGAAAGGTGTGTATGAGAAAGCTTGAATCAACCCCCATCCCCAAATTTGGAAAACAAGTATAAGGAATTTAAGTTATTTAGTCTTTCTCAATCTCAATTTTCTAAGTCCTAAACTCCAAAATGTAACAGTTATGGAAGAATATAGTTTACCCTAAAATCTTATTATTTATTGGTAAAGAAGTTAGATATAAATTTTGTGCTGAGTTTACAATGCAGAATTCCAGGATTATAGTCAACATTACTGCTTTTTGTCTTTTGTTTTGAAAGTAAGCTTTATTATGTTGAATGATTCTCCATGTTTATGTAGGTCCTGTAAGGGCAGTAAAATGCTTAATATTCTTGTTTTGTAGATTTGTGCTATCAACAAGCTTTGTCTGAGCCTTTTCTATGGGCATGGACACAGGCACACTGTAGTGGCTGGGGTCTTAGTCATCATGGAGATGTTAGCTCTTGGGAGGAATCAGGCAATCAACACCCAAACCCACGGATATGCAATTATAATGGGTAAAAATATTGTGAAGTGTGGAGTGCCCTGCGTGCTGGATTGGATAATTAACAGGGAAGGCATAAGGTGACATAAAGCTGGTACTTGAAGGACAGAAGGAATAGCTATACAAAGCGATGGGGCAGAGCATTTGAGGAAGAGGTATCTGGAATTGTAGAGTCTAAAATCAGCCAGGTAAGTGGATGGAAGTTAGAGCAAAAAGTAATAAGAGGAGGGAGGGAGGGGTCAGCAGGGGGTTATAAAGTAGTTCAGTTAACATACTGCCTCTAGATGGACGTCCAGGTTGTTTCTAGCCAGTCATTATTATAAACAATGCTGCAGAAAACATTATACATATATCATGTATCTATTTTCTTTCTTTCTTTTTTTTTTTAAATATGTCTTTTATTGATTTCAGAGAGAGGAAAGGAGGGGGAGAGAGAGAGAAACATCAATGATGAGAGAGTCATTGATCGAGCCCACAACCTGGGCATGTGCCCTGACCGGGAATCGAACCCCGATCGCCTGGATCCTAGGTCGACGCTCAACAGCTGAGCCACGCCTGGCTGGGCGATCATGTATCTATTTTCTACATATTCTGGTTTCTATAGACTAAATGACCAGAAGTGAAACTGATAAGCCAAAGAGTTTACCTTTTTTTTGTGGGTTTGATACACAGGATCTTCCAGAACTTTTATCCAAATTTAACTTTAGCTTCCTCGAGTCCCTCCCACTCCTCCTCCCTCCCTCCCTCCCTCCCTCCCTCCCTCCCTCCCTCCCTCCCTCCCTCCCTCCCTCCCTCCCCTCCTCCTCCCTCCCTCCCTCCCTCCCTCCCTCCCTCCCTCCCTCCCTCCTTCCTTCCTTCCTTCCTTCCTTCCTTCCTTCCTTCCTTCCTTCCTTCCTTCCTTCCTTCCTTCCTTCCTACCTTCCCTCCTATCTCTCTCCTCCGCCTCCTGTTTCTCTTCTTCTTCATTGTCTTTTTTTTTAGAGTAGCCTCTTTTAGAGGAAATATTAACAATATGATTAAATTTAATGATAAATTTAACAGATAACTTAAATTGGAAGAAACGAGCTTTGATTTTTGCCATGACAATATTGGCACCTTTTACTTTCCTTTTTAAAAAATAACAGCCCCATATTTCACCTCTGTGAAACTTATCTACTGATGCCCTATCCATTTCTCCTACTGTTTTTGGTCATGGTCTTCGTTTTTGTTTCTTCTGATTTATTTCCTGTTGACAGTGAAGTGTGGGTGCCTTTGAATACAAATATCTTGAGGACCTTGGAGGAGGTAGGTTCTTAGTGCCACACACGTTGACTTGGTTGTGCATTTTCAGCTGATCTCTGGACGTTAGTGGTTGTGTTGGCCACACACACATTTCTGGAGAAGCACTGGACAATCCTACCTGTGCACAAGTCATAGAAATGCATCTCAGAGACCCTGCAAGAATATTTGCGAAGACCTCAGACACAAACATTTCAAGGAGATTGGGAGTAAAGAACAGGAGCCTTTTGTGTCACAATTGGTCTGCGGGCATGTTTGCAAAATTGACTGTTATCTAGCTAAGCTTCTTCTCAAACAAATAATTGGTTCTCCACAGCAAATGGGATAAACATTTTCACATTGGAAATGTTCACAGGTGAAACAAACAATCCTTGGAAGGGAGCAGACAAACTTAGGGACTGTTTGCTGAATGTTTGGGAAGCATTTGCTATTGTAGGCAAATTCCATCTCTAACCTGGATTGTTGATTCTTGTGAGCAAATAAGGGAGGGGCAGAGGTTTTTATATTAAATCAAAGACACAGAAAGGGGAGATAGGTAGTCTACTGAGTGTTGCACACATTTAATGGATTTCTTCAAAAGTAATTCTGGGGTGAAATGTTTTTTGGTGTTTTTATTGTTTGTTTGTTTTTTAAATAAATGCAGGATCTTCAGGTGGTTGTGAAAACTGATTTTTCCTATGATTATATAGTGGGATTTATCAATAAGAAGTGTTTTCATTTGACAAAAAAAATAGACTTAATTCTTAAGATAGGAGTGAAAAATCTTAAAGTACATTATGGCCTGTTCTTTGTTTAAAATTCAGCCCTGTGAGAAATCTATGGGTCATCACTGCCTAGGCTAAGTGCATTAATTAGAAACTGGGGCCCTCTCCTCAAGACACATTACTGCCATCTGCCGGAAAATTGCCAGAGTGAAAATACAAACCAATGATGACTGTGTTCTGGATGGCGCCCTCTATGGTTGTGCAGTCACACCCAATGGCCCGGGGGATATTACCGGGGCTAATCAAATCATCCGGTAGAGGCTGACATTTAAGAAATAGCCATGATGGTAACACCGTCTGTTGATAATGAATTTTGAATCGGGAGGGTTAGATTTCTCCACTTATCCCTGCTATAGGTAACTTCATTCCATTTTGGGGGGATGTTAATGATTTGAGGTAAACTGCTGACCCTTTTTCCATATGCAAATATTGACTTACATAAAAACTACTGTGGGAAAGAAAAGAATTATGGGGACTTGGGGAAGGGCCGTCTTTGTCAGCACCCCTGCAGAAGCCTTGGGTTGTGCTGGCCAAGATCCGTATTAATATTATATAAATGATCGTGTCGGCAGCAGGACAGGAAGCCTCCAGGAAGACAGACTCCACTAGCCATTTCTTTTGTCTTTTACCAAAAGCTGGAGTGTGGGTAAATGTGTAGATCTGAATGTGGAGCCTGGTTTAATTGGGCAGAACTTTCAGGAAGCCAAGTAACAAATGACAACTTAATTAAACGTAATTAAAACATTTCAGACTTCTTGAGGCCTCCTTCGCAGGGCTCTGATTGGGGGGGGGGTCACAGGGAAAAGAGAGGCAAGGTGCTTTCACATTCCTTTTTCCTACTTTCTGGTCCCAGCTCTTTTTCTCTCTTCACTCTTAGAAATGCAGCTGGATCCTATTTATAATCCATTTTCACATTTGTTTGAATTAAAATCCCAGATTGTTGTGCTTTCAAGGTTGAATGTTCACGGCAGCCAACATTTACCCAACCATTTCAGGAGTGACTGGGGAACTGGGCTCCAGGAGGGGAAACTACGCCACGCGTTGGAGCCACAGGGAGGAGAGAGAGAAAACAGACCCGAACCCAAAGCCTCTGACATCACTGTTGTTTGGAGAGAGATTGTTCTGCTCAGAACATGTGCTGCCTACTTAAGACTCTAATTATTCTAAATTACTTAAATTGGCCCTAATACCTGTGTTTTATTATTTGATATTAAGGAACAAACCGTTTTAAAAAAGAAATTCATAATGCAATCAAAATATTGGCAAGAAAGTCTCTCAGTAGAAAGCTTGGGCTTGGAAATACCTATGCTCACTACTCTGCCACCTGAATTCTAATCTGAGAGCTGCCGTGTGCTCTCCCCAAGTCTTTTCCAGTATCCTGTTTATGTCTAAATCCAATAGTCCAGCCATGCCAGCTTGTTACCACATGGAAAACTCCATTGCTCAGAGAGGCTTATGAATCCCTATATTCTTTATGCTTTAAGATCCACCATGACATCTCAAAGTAACTGCCAGGTAAACCTACCAGATGGTTTTGGGGGGGGGGGGTAAGGAATAGGCTAATAATTTCCGTTAGCATAATATTGTTATTGTAAAGATTTAACGACCTCACTGATGTGGTGTCCTGTCCTGGTGGAAAGTTTATGAGCCAGAAATAAAATAATACTTATGGGTACTCGTAAGGCCATTTGGGAGAAGTGCTAAAGAGGGGTAAAGGAGATCTCAGGTCTCTTCAGCTCCACATAGAAATCTTACTTGAGCTGAGCCAAGTGATTTGGGAAGGGATGTGTAGCTGCAAGGCTGACTGTAGAGGGAGAGAGTTTGTGTCCAGTCCCAGCTCTGCTGCTACATTTCAAGTTAGAGTCAGGACTCTAATCTGGTTTCAGACTGCCTAGGTGTCAGTGCTGGCTTAATTTTTCACTGGCTGGAGGGCCTTGGGCATGTTACTTAAGTTCTCTGTGCTCCAGGTTTTCTATCTGCAAAATGGATGTAACTATAGTACCTCAATCAATGGTTGTCATGAGGGATGAAGCAACCCTCACAAAAGTGCCTACAACAATGCCAGAGACGCAGTAAACAGCGAATATTAGCAATTATTCTTTTTATTATTAAGATTATAGGGTTTTAAGCAAGTCATCTGACTATGCTGACCTCAGTTTCCTTAACAGTCAAATGAAAGAGATTGACCTAATTCTGGAGTTCTGTGATTCTATTAGCTGGAACCTTGGTATAATAAAAAAAACACTATATTTTGAAATTCAAGTGTGCATTTTGTTCTTGGAAACCTACCACCAGATTTTGGGGTCCAGGTGTATTGTACAACAGGTGTTAACTACTAGAACGAAAGTTCAGAAGAAAGGTCATTGAGAGGAAGGGGCTCCTATGTAGGGTGGAAGGGATGGTGGGGTCTTTGCCTTGTACTAACCTGCTTGGGAGGCTGTTAGGTCTCTCTTTTCTGGGGATCATAGAGAGGAGAAAAGCTGATTCATTTTCACAGGAGATTGAAAATAGATTGTTTAGGTTGGTCATCTTTATTAATTTTTTTTAAACATTTTGTTATTTTCTAATTACAGGTTACATATAATATTATATTAGTTTCAGGTGTACTTAGTAATTAGACATTTATATAACTTATGAGTTAATCACCCAATAAGCTAGTACCCACCTGGCACCATACAAAGTTATTACAATATTATTGACTATATTCCCTATGCTGTACTTAACCTCTTCGTGACTATTTTTATAACTGGAGATTTATAGTCCTTAATCCGTTCACCTTTTTCACCCATCCCTCCAGCCTCCCGCCCATCTGGCACAGGCTGGTCATCTTTAGTCATCAGATACAAGAACACACGTCCTGTGACCTGGAAGCAGCAGCATGCACTTAGCTCCTTGTCTACAGCAAAGGGAGGACCTTTTGGAAACACACAGAAATGAATCAGATGACTGCTCCCCTGAGCTGGATGACTGACTTTTGAGCCCTGCCAGTTGTCTTTGTCTTGTAGTATAAGTAACATATGCCCCTTGTTTTCACAAGGATTATTTTGGTTTCTAGTTGTCTGACCACAATCAATCAATGTAGTTGATTATACTCTAGAGATACAATTGAACAATCCATTAGGCATTGACTCCTTTGCCTTCTACCCTCAGAGCTGTTGTCCTTTTTTCCATTAAAGAAGAGAAAGTGCCCTTTTGCCTCCCGTATGACTTCAATACTCAGGTTCTCTGCCCTGTTATCTATGGTTAACCCTGGTGGAGAGCTCAAATGCTCTTGTGCTTTGCAGTAGGGCATCCATTTGAGGAAACCTTTGAACCTTTATGCTGGTGGGATGGATAGAGCCAAACTCCTTTTGCAACAGTCTCTTATTTTGGGGCAAAAACATAGTTGATATCACTGTTCTCTGTCAAAAATGACCTTCTCTTGCTCTGTGGCTTGAGTCTGCAGGGACATGGCATGTCCACAGGCAACACAGTAAACTTGCCTCCAGAACCCAAATTCCCAGGAAAGCAACACACTAATAAATGAAGGCAAGAGCCGTTACAGTTTCTTTTAAGCATACGGCCTGATTTCCTTAAGGGGTAATGTTGATTTTTTTTTCTTATTTTATTTATAAGGCATGTGTAATTCATGTGGATAACTGACATATCTTTAAACCAGCTGACTTGGTTTAAATAGCTTTTCTGTCTTTAGCTACCAGTGCAGGACTCAAAAACCTCCTGTTCTGAGTCACCATCGGCATTTTAGTATTTGCAGTTGGTCCCTGTGGTTCCATTTGGGTTAAATACTCAGCCCCATGAAATTGGAGCAATTCATTTCCTAATCAAACAAGCTAAATACAAGAGACAAAATGAAGATAAATTCCTCAATGGACCAAGATAAGCTGGCTGGGTACCTGAAAAGATAATTAGTCAGTCTTAAGCCAGGTCTGGTTCTTCCAGGTTTTATCTTTGTAGTGCTTGGTGATGGACCCTCTGATTCTGAAGTTGAGAGATTTCTATGTTTTTCTCACACCTGGGACATTTCAGTAACAAAGTCAGTGGTAGCTATAAATGCCCCGCTAATAACATTTGTGTGTGTGTGTACATGCCCCTGGGTATGTTGGAAGGCGGGGCAAGATGTATAGAAATGATGGCCTTCAAGATAAGTAGGGCGAGGGTTCTCTTTGTTAGAAAACACTGATAACATGAAGGGATTCTTACTGAAATGCTTATTGGGAAGCAGACTCAACACTAATGGTCCCCAATATGCTTCACATGAAGAGATTGGTACACAGATTTTGGAGAATGGTAGTAGATGGATCCTTCCTTTTAAATGTGTAAGTGTAAACCCAAAACCAGGGTGAAGTTTCTATATTCACGTCTGTTCTCCCTGAGCGCCCTACTGCACTTATCTCCCTGATGTTTAAATCCATTTTCCCTTCTCATCCCCAATAGTATTCTCATCCTGTCTGGTCATGACCAGCTGCATACTCCTCTTTGGTCCACAGAAAGGCTGTGGACCTGAAAGGCTGTCCAACTCCTTGCTAATCAAACTGTGTTTGTGGATCAGCAGCACGGACATCACCTCCTGGGTGCTTGTTAGAAATGCAAAATCTCGGGTCCCACCCCAGACCTCCTGAATGAGAATCTGTATTTTACAAGATCTCTGCATGATCTGATGCATATTAAAGTTTCATTCTCCTTGATGGTTGCAGTATTTGACATTTGATAGTCTTTAGACCCTTTGAGTCAAATTTTGGCATTTGAAGAAACAGTAGGCCATAATAACTAGCTGAGTATAGCAAAAATATACTGAATGTAGATTTGGGAAAGGTGATTTCTATTCCCCTCTCTGTCTCCAATCAGCTGGGTGGCCTTGGGGAAGTCACTTTATTTCTCTAGGGCTCAGGGTATTGATATTGATGACATCTAATGAATTCCAATCAACAATTACAGAATAAGGAAAATAGAAAATCACTATTCAGCAACTAGAATAATAATTATTGAAGACAAGAACCCTTGATATATGCTAACATGATGAGAAAGAAGATATCTGCATACTCAAAGTATCTCCGCACAAGATATTAATTACAAAGGGAAAAGTAGTAACTTTACAATGCAGAAATCTAATGGACACCATGGTAACCAAATGATGAAGTTTAACATTCCGGTTATAAGACATCTCAGCATATGTACCTTCTGATATGACACAGTGAAAAGGGCACGATGTGACTTCTGTGATTGTCTCGCCAGAAATGCGTAACATCGACCTAATCATGAGAAAACCTCTCATAAATACACATTGAGAGACATTCCACGAAATAACTACCCTTGAAAAGGTCACAGCCACTGAAGATGGAGGAACTGACATGACAAATAAACGCAACGTGGGACCAGGGATTGGATCCTGGACAGAAAAAGAACCTGAGTGGAAAAATTGGTGAAATTTGAATAAATCCTGTAGATTGGTTAACAGAAGTAATGATACTTTCCCTCATTTTGGTAATTATATATAATGAGGTAAGTCGTTAAGATTTGGGAAAGCTGCGTGAAGGGTATATAAGAACTATACTATTCTTGTAATTTTTAAAGCCTAAAATGATTTCAAAAAAATAAGTTGAAAACTACTCCTAAATTAATCAGACTCTCAGAAGTTGGATTCTTAGAATAGGCTTAAAAATATTCAAGAAAGAATTATTAAGGGGAAATGATAATATAAATCCAGAAAGAATGTGTTGTTGGTATTTTTTAAAAAATGGATAAATCGAAACTGCCTTTCAAATCACAAGAGAATATAACTGATATATCTAAATGAAAATGGATGGAGGTTGAGAGAGCAAGAGAACACACTAGAGTATTAAGTTCTCAAGTTGAAAAGGGGTTAAAAATAGGTGTGTGGCCACTTTGAAGGATTTATTTTGAAAGATAAAGTTCAGTTGGGCTGAAGAAATTGGTTTCTGTATTTTCCAAAATGCTGTCTTGTCATCTGTCTTATTGAAGTGGACATAAAGCTAAATAAAAATAAAGACCAGTGTTTGTTTGATAAAATTCCAAAACAGCTGCTGGAGCCCAGCAACCACAGGATATTTTCGAGATGTCAGAGTTGGGCCTTCATGCGTGGCGGTCGGCTGTGAACGTTCACCTTTAACTCTGGGGCTGTAATTAGACCACGAAGTTCACTTTTATTGTTTAAATTTCTTTCATTCCTCCGTTGCTGCCCAACTGTGGGGGTGAAGCAGGTTTTTGCCACACTTTGCAAGTTCATCACTTTTAATTCTGTTCCTACCACGCTAGATTAAATTTAAGGGTCACGCGAGTCAGAAGCCACTGCCCTCTGCCCTCTTAATGGTTCTCACCATTAATACTTGACCCTAAAAGCTATGTACACAATAAACCATATTTATAGGTGCGGAGGGAAGGGAGAAGCAGACACAGAGTGGCCGAGGGACCGTTAGGAGGGGGGTACATGTGAGCGCAATACTCCAAGTGACGCCTTCGCTGGTCGGAATCATCAGGAGTTGCTGGTGCTTTACTTTCATTTCTCTCTAACTTGAGGCCTCTCTTTGTGGTTTTCTCTGCATAGGAAAGAAAGAAAATACAGGACACTGATGATCTTTCCCAGAAAGAACAAAATATTCAAACAGTTTATTTTCAAAGATTAAAAGTGGGAAGCATCTGAGGAAATTGTTTAGGAATTTCGCGAACTGTCTGACCCGTCATGATTCCGTCCGACGGCAGAGAGCAGAATGAGAAATCGTTGTGGATTAAAACGTCCAGCATTCGGTCACCATCAGCTTCGGAGGTGTTTTCTCCACTCCGTAGTTTCTAGGGTTATCTTCCTCTTTCTTAAAATCAGGGGCGAATCGAGTGACTTTGTGTTCTTCTTTCGCTTTTTTCTCTCTTTGCTTCCTAACATTTCCAGTTTTCCCGACGTTTTGTTATTTGCACGATCGATTGAGGGCGGTTCATTTTTTATTGGTGAGCATGGCATCTGGGCTGGGTGAGGGGATTCATTTTCTGGGAACAGAACTTTCCGGGCATCGGGCTGCCCATCCACTCTTAGATTTACAGAAAACTTGGCTTCCGCTGGCCCCTGTGTGTGCATGTGTGTGCACACATGTAGACATGAAATAAGGTATTATTAAGGGTTGCTTAAAAATACACATGCAAATATTGCAAAAGAAGACAAAGTTCATCATTAATTTATGCACCGGAGCATTCTACTTCCCAGCTATTAGAACTTTCGGGCAGTGACTAGACAAAATCTTTTCTTTGGCCCGAAATAATTATTTTGGCACTATACGAGCTATCCGAAAGAATGTATGGTGATTAAGGCAAAGAATGTCTCTTGGTCACAGATTGACGAAGAGTCCTGGGCTTATAAAATACTCTATTTCCTCCATTAATTGTGTCCGTGTGGAGTTGTAACCAAGTAGCTGAAACAAATAAAACTTAAGTAATATTGTTTCCTTTTAAAATATTTCACTTAATTTGTGGAAGAGATTTGAACTCATTAAACATGCACGGTGCCCCTTGCACCCCAGAGAGTCCCCCCAGCCGCTTTCCCAGCTCTGCCCTCCTGGCTGGGAAACATTCCAGCACTGCCCAGAGCGACAGCCTCCTGTCCTCCCGGGAGGCGAGGGAGGCTCCTGGAGCTACCCTCTAATTTGGGAGTGTAGGTGGAAAGGAAAGCAGGGCACAAAGTTAGCCTGGGGCCCTGCAAACCTCCCTTCTTCTACCTGGACCTGGAGCTCATGGTCGATGCGTTCTTCCTGCAGCACATGCGACCATTTCCATTTTTATATGCCTCCGAACTCTTGGGCGAAAATTCCTAACGCTTTGAGGAGGATTCTTTGTATGGAAGGGGGTGGTTTTACGAGAGGGTGTCTTTTCTCTACACACCGAGGCAGGCAGGCAGTGGGTTAGCAAGGAGAGCTGCGCAGCAGGAGAGAAAGGACTGGAGGGAGCGAAGAGCGTGCGAGGCCTGTGATGGGAGCTTTGGGCCCGGCTCGGGCTGGGTCATGGCCTCTGCTGGCTCCCGGAGTGGAAGGCGGGACAGTTAACGGAGAGGGGACTTCTCCGAGGCCAGTGCTCTCAAATGGCTCACACACAAAGCAAAGCTTCCCTCTACTTCTCTCTTTTCCTTTCCCGTTTTGAGAGGAGCCACAGAAATGAATAACGGCTGATCCCCTTATCGGGCGCACGAAATACACTGTGAGTTGAACCGGTTCTTAGACTAGTTTTAGTCAATAATTTTCCCCCATCGTTGTCTACATGGCCCAGCTGAAGTAGGTCAAGAGATGTGCAGTTACTTGGGGCCTTCGGGCAGCGTTATTTAGACAAAAGAAGCCAATACACCTACCGAGGAGTGGAATTACCTGTGGGTCTCATAAATCCCAGATGTAGGTTGTTGAAGAACATAGTTCCGAAGAATCAATATGCATGCTTTCGGGCCCTCACGGTATCAGCACAGTGACGGACTCCCGCATCTCGCCCTTCCTTGTGCGGGGGTGTG
The DNA here is from genome assembly GCF_964146895.1 of Miniopterus schreibersii. Classification (NCBI taxonomy): domain Eukaryota; kingdom Metazoa; phylum Chordata; class Mammalia; order Chiroptera; family Miniopteridae; genus Miniopterus; species Miniopterus schreibersii. Next base: position 66,848,585 of record NC_138110.1, read on the forward strand.
AGATCGTTCCTCCCCTGTTCTTCCAGTCTCGGGATCAGCATGGAGATTCTGACCCCAAACACCCTCTGCGAGAGTCAGGGCCTGGAGTCTAAGGAGTCAGGCTTTTCCTGTTGGGCTGAGTCAAATTTTATTTCCGTCTGTCACCACTAGAAAGTGTAAAGCTATGATGCACTCCTTCAAGTTTAGCTCTTCAAATTTAAGGCTATGTGGAACATAAGAAAGGCTATTAACTTTCAATGTGATTCATTTCTAAATTTTTTTTTTCAGTATTTCTGTGTCTCTTTATGTCTGTGTGTCTCTCTCTTCCTCCAGTGTAATGTGCTGTGAGGAAAGAATGCAGCTATAAATGTATTCTACACAGTGCGTACTGAATGGGTCTATTTTTAGGGGATAATTTTCCCTCTTCATGGTACAATTATAATTTAAATGTGCAGAGAACAGGCAGGTAGCCCGCGTGCCATAAATGAAGATTGCATTTATCAGCGAAGAGCTGAACTTCTCAGCTGGAATTATCTCGGCCATCTAGATGACTGGCATGAGAAAATGGCAAAATTATGAATTAAGTGTTTCGATTATTTTAAAATGAATCCTTGAAAAAAAATAGTCACCATTAAGTCTTCTTAAATTTTTTACTGTGATAAAATATACATACTATTAAATTTACCATTTTAACCATTTTAAGTGTACAATTTAGTAGCATTAAAGCACATTCATAATGTGCAAGCATCACCACTATTCATTTTCAGAACTTTATTTCCAAATGGAAATCCTGTACCCAGTGAAAAACAACTCCTTATACCTCACCCCCCCGGCCCCCAGCAACCAACATGCTATTTTGTCTTTCTATGATTTTGCTCATTAGATATAATGTGAGTGAGATCATATAATAGCTGTCCTTTTATGTCTGGTTTATTTCACTTACCATAATATTTTCAAGGTTAATCCATGTTGTATTATGTATTGGAACTTCATTTCTTTTTATGACTAAATAGTATTCAGTATACATGATTTAATCCATTCGTCTATTGATGGACGTTTGGGTTGCTTTTTTCCTTTCGGCTATTGTAGATAATACTGATAAGAACATCAATGTACATGTATCTGTTGGAGTCTGTACTTTGAATTCTTTTGGGTATATACCTAAAAGTGAAATTGCTGTATCATAAGATAACTCTGTTTAACCTTTTGAAGAATTACCACAACGGCTTCCACAGCAGCTACAGCCGTTTACATTTCAACCAGCGGCACGCAAGTGCTCCTGTGTTTTCACATCCTTGCCAACACCCTGTTTTCTGTTCATAGTTTTGTAAGAGCTACCCTAATGGGCATGAAACGGTATTTCCTTACAGTTTTGATTTGCGTTTCCCTGCTGACTAGAGATGTTGATCACCTTTTCAAGTGCTTATTGGCCATTTGGATGTCATCTCTGGAGAAATGTTATTCAGATCCTTTGCCTATTTTAGAATTGGGTGGTTTGTTTGCTTTCTGAGGTGTAATTCTTTATATGTATATTCTGACTATTGATTTTTTTTTTTAGTCAGAAGTTTTCATCCTACATCTAAAGGAATTTCCTTATAGAAATTATTTGCTAGGCTACTAAATTATTTTATATATGGATATATATACATGTATATAAATATTTTGTATATAAGAATACATACATAAAAATATACACATATATGTACATCTATACATACATATATACATAAACATATATAGTATAAGTACAAAGAATTAGTGCAGTTTTAAGCTTAAATAATTGCAAACTTAACTAGAAATATCATTTGGATGTTTAATTATTTAAAATTTAGTATTTGTTTGCTTTTATGAATTTTATAAAATTAATTTAAAAATATTTTTTGTTTCATCTTTCCATCCTCAATTAGAAGGACTAACACAAAAGTACACAAACAAAAGAAATAAAATTGCCCTTTTATTGGGTTATTTTCTTGTCCATTTCCAATATGTTCCAAAGTGCAAAGAGCAGTAATTTGTATTAACATTAATTCCAGTGGAACCCTGTAGTTGATCTCAGTCTCTGGGAGTGGCCTGTCTGGGTTGGCTATGTGTGATTTTGGCTTGTTTAAAAATTAGGATGATAACAGATAATAATAGGCTATTGTGAGGATTCAGTGAATAAACTTAGTTAAGTGATCTATATAGTTCTTAGCTCCTAAGGAGAACCCAGTTGGCATTGGAGAATGATCTGATTAGCTAAGGAAGTTCATAACCCTCGGGATAAGTTCCCAGACTTGAAGGTGAAAGGCATAGCTTGGATTTTACCAGTGTATTTCTGGGTGATCACCAGACCTCTCAGAGGTCAGGAACAGGGTAAGCTATTTCCATGGTTTGAGACCCCTGATACATTTAAACATGAAGCAATGCCAATTCAGGGTCACAGAAGTTATGGGATGTATAAATATTTGTGTTTAACAAATTAACACTTAACACACATGTACATGGGCACACTCACTCAATGGCTATATGACTTCCCTTAGTGATAACTTCAAAGTCTACATTTATAGGCTTTAATGAATGGGAGGCCTCGGCCAAGGGACCTCCTGAAATCTCCTCTTGCCTACTACCACCGTCCCATGGTAATCTCTGGTAATCGTACAAAAATAAAAGATCATGGGAGTTTAAGACTCAAAGAAACATGAATATTATTGAGTTCAGTGGATTTTACACTCTGATACCAAATTATAGAAAGCAGGTGCAAGTGGGGATTTAATGGTTCAAGTAAGCGGGGTTGTTGAGACTGCCTGGTGCATTGGCCTCATCTATGCGAGGCTTTGAAGGCCCAAGAATAATGTACAGCTTCATAAAACAAGTGTAGAAAGCACTGCTTTAGTCCGATCTTATTTTGTAGATGTCCCACTCCACCCCACACTCTGAGAAACAGAGACTGAAAAGTAGTGCAAAAGTGTAAAAATTGTGAATTAATGACAATATACAACATGTGGCCCTAGAGAATAAATTGAAATTAACACTGAAAACCTAATCGTGGAGACAGATCTGTTCTATTGCCTTATGGAAATGAATTGTAAAGCACATCTAAAGTGAAACATGTCTGAAATACACTACTTGTGTGTCTATATAACACAATTATTTTAAATAGTTTTAAACTGTTCTTTTCCATTGCCTTCTCTTATCCTCTTAGTCTTTTCTCTCTCTCTCTCCTTCTTCTTTTCTTCTGTCCCCTCTTTCTTTAAATATTCTTTCTTTAAATATTCTTTTAAATATGCCTCCACACAGGTTGGGTCAGACTTTATTACCTCTAGCTAAAGGTGGTTGTAAAAATAAAGGGCAAATGCACTTATCTTCCTGTTGTGTAACAGCATATGTAAAGAGCAGCCTAATATAAGAAATTCTGCAGATGGAGTTATCACACTGTGGAAAACAGCACAGGCTGTGCTCTCCTTAGGCATTTATTCATTTTTGTATGATGAATGGATGTGAGAAGTCATCATTAGTGAATATAATAGTCTCTGATGATGTATTTATGACATGGAACGATGTCATGTGATGAAGTGTTTACAACATGTAATGAGGTTGTGTAACAATCTTTTTACAGCCTGCAATTATATTGACTAATTCCTTATAAAAATACTCAACAATGTGCTCTCCCTGTGCACGTGCTTGATATCACAGCAGTTTAGTAACTGACACCTCTAAACTGTGAAATCGAGCAGCCTGGATGACTCAATGCTCTGCTTCTTATCCAAGGCAAATAAAAGATCCCGGGCATTAGGTTAGAACACTCCATGAATTGCCTCTTGTTGGAAGAGACCGAGATAACTAATATAACGCATGCATGGCAAATAGCCTTATGGGTTGGAGCCTTGAGAGGCAGCTTTACACCTGCAGTAACCTTTCTTAATATACATATCCCTTTTGTTATAGGCGAGGGCGAAGTATGCACACCTGCTCCCTGACACTGAGGGCAATGTTTGTGCATGACCCTCCACGTCAGTCCTTTAATTATCTAGAATCTATCCCTCGCCTTATTTCAGTAATTAGCGAAGAGTATGACTCAGATGAGGCCCCTCAAATGTTAAATATGAAACTAAGGCACCTTCCATATGTCGTCATGAATAATCTATATCGTATGTGACTGCAGAGATGAATTAGGCAGCTGGGGAGCAGGAGCTGTTAAGAGGCTAAGGGGCTGAGGTGCAGAACCTGAAATGAGGCCCTAAACCTCTTGCCAGGAAATGAGTTTCAAGATGCAAGTGAGGAAATGCTGACTCCATCCCGCAGATGTGTGAGAATGTGAAGGAAAACGAGGGAGTAGGTTGATGGATAGATAAAGAGAAATATGATGTAGAAATACCATCCCCTGAACGTTCATCAGAATATGAATGAGCAGCTGAAAGGGTCTCTAATCTAAGGAAAATGAATGGTTTCTTGAACTAGGAGAAATATTAGCCTAGGCACATTAAACAGAAAGGCAAGCAGGGTTGCGGTATTTAGTTTATAAATGTTCAGAAAGGTATGTTATAGAGACTGATTTAAGTGTGGGTAGACTATACAAAATTAGTTGCAATTGCATCCTATCAGAAAGGGCTTGCTTCTTTCCATGCTGAATTCTGACAGGATTTTAGCATCACATAGAAGATAGCTAATCCCTGTAATCAGACTAAATAATGTGACATTGACAAGAAGTGCATATGACCAGGTGACAAAATCTTATCTTGCACTTACATAAATCTTTATAATTTCCACAACACTTTACATCACTCATTCACACTTCAGAACAGTCCAGGGCGTGGGCTGCAGGAAATGCGTTTGCTTTCTACTTTTCAAAGCTGGGAAGTAAGACCCTGAGGAGTTAAATGACCATTTCTTCAAGGTCTTGGAATGAATCAATGGGGAGGTCATGGGCTCTCTTTTTTCATCCAGAGCTGTTCCTGAGTAAAATCACCATTGCCTCAGGTATGGTGGAAGTGGCCTCTGGTCAACCTAACATACCAACTGGAGACACATGGATGCCACTTCATGGAGTGTGATGGCTCTTGTTTTTCTCGACCTGCTCTGTGGCCAAAACATGTGGAAGTAAAGGAACAAAACTGAAAGAGAAGACTGTCTACTACGTCTTAGCATCGTCACTTGACATAAGGTCTCTTGCCTTCACCAGGAAAGAATTTATTTCAACAACGCTAGAGATGTAACTGGTTATTAAGAGAGTGATTATCCTACTCCCCTGTATCCTGCTGGTTTCCTCTGGTCCCAGGCTCCAAAGAACTTCAAAAAGAGGAGCATCTGGATTGGAACAAATACATTGGATTTGAATTCTACTAACAAGGTTCTGTCAATAATACACTAGGGCAATTTAGTTGAAATGCTCTGGGTATTATTTTGTCTGCTGTTGCCATGAAGGCTTTATTAAGTCATTTTACTTTGGTCAGTTCCAAGAAATGAGCACTCAGATTCACACAGAGGGGACAACAAAGTGATTGCTGGTGGCTCCGCAACCCAGTTGCCCTGATATATTTTAGTCTGAGTTTGTACGCCGCTCATTCCTGGGTTATATACTTTATAATAGTTAGTGGAGGAATTTTGATGGCATCTTATGATAAGGTGGAACAGTGTCTTGGGTAGGGAGGGAAGGGAGGCTGGTGCTTAGAATACAGACTCAGGTTTGCATGGCTGGTGCTCAGCTCACAAATACAGGATCAGCCACTGGCTTGCTGAGGGGATGCAGGAATTTTTTATTAGTTTCTTTTCTTCTGTTGACAAGCAGTGAGAAGCAGTGAGATTTGCTGCAGAGACCAATTATCCAGTGATAAGACACCATAAGAGGAAGAGGAATAGAAAATTCAAATAGAAATAACTGTATCTGGGGCTATCAAGGCGATGAGGAAGGTACAGTGACAAAGCCACATTCTAGAAAATAATTTCCTTCCAGCAAGGTTTTTCCTGATTTTAAATGTCATCTCAAATGTATGTTTTATTTTTTATATGAATCTCAAAGGAAATTAATGGAACTTCTCTTTTGCCATTAATATTGGAGTTTAAGGAATTAAAAAACACATCTGACATTATCTTATTTTACACTCACATGTGTTATTATCTCCTTTTCATGGATGAGTAAACTGAGGTTCCAAAAAGCTGAGTAATTTCCTTAAACATCTCTTTATGCTTTGGGACTTTGCTGCATCTCGTTGCATGCATGTAATGCATACCACATCTTATATTCTGCTTTAACTTGCTCACGCTTATTTCCCATTATTCACCCTATGGAAGGGTGCGTCTTTTAGAAACAGGGAAAAGCAGCATCGTTTTAGTAGAAAGTTTGAGGGACTGAAGAGGTAATGTTAAATTCAGTTATCTTAACTAAATCTTGAATTGGTGACCCAAACTATTGTATAAAGATACTTTTTTCTTGGAAAGGGTTTCAAAACTTAAAAACATAATCTTTGACCTTCCACATCTAGGTATCTAGAACCATTTGGAGGGATTTCTTTTTTGCTTTTGTCTGCTTAGAGACAATAAAATTGACTTCTGTTGTGTTTTCTTTTATTCCATTAAAAAAACAGAGGAGAAAAGAAATTATTCGTATTTCAAAGATGCATAAGAACTTGGATTAAACCTCCAACACTGGTGAAGGAAAGGGATCTCCTCACCTCCGGTGGACTTTGTTTGTCAGCTTTATTTCCCAACCTCAGGGCATGGTCCTTGGATGTGACCTGTTGAAGATGGGGGCGTAGGAGAGGCAGGCCAGAGGGCAGAGAAATCACACACCAGCCATCCTTGGGACATGATGTGACATGAAGCTCTCTAAGCTCAAGGGTCTGACTTTTTACAGGTCACTGAGCCCAGAGCAATTGCCACAAAGAAAATAAGATTTGCATTAGGTACGACTTAAGTTTTTTTAATTAATAAAGGTAAAATACAAAAGAGGCCAGAATGCAGAGTTCTAAGTAACAGCAAGTGTGTAATTTATTTTTTTTAGTTTAAAATGTACAGGTACTATATTTTAAGTTTAATGTCTATTTGAATAAATACTTACAAGTGTTGTTATCATACTTAGTGTCCAGCAGTCCACAAAAATAGCTAAAATGTCATCAAGATTCTTGTAAGACAAGTGAGGCAAACTTAACTTGGAATGACTCCTTGATTTCTTTATTACTTTTGAGGAACTAGATTCTAATCAGGCAAGTATAACCCTAATAGAAAGAAATACATACCACTGGAGCATGGAAAGGATAATTTTTGTGTGTGTTTTCCCAGGCTTTATTGCAATAATTAGATTTGCCATAATCAATAAAATGTGTGAGCCAAGTTTATTGAAGTGTCAATTTCCCATTGCATAATTTCCCCTGGGAACCTTAATTTTTAATTCAAAAAGAAAAGTGGAAGATATGTCATACAGATGCCAGCGAATACGTGAGGTTAAGGAAAGCACAAGACTCCTTGCAGACATCAAAGTGGGGCCTAGAGTAATTCCCTGTCCACTCCTTCACACATCCCTTGGCTCACCATTAGCTTTCCAGGGGAATAAGACCTTGAAATGGCCAAGACGTGGCTTTGCCTAGATTGCAGAAAGATGTATTGGACAGTACGATTCGATGATTTTCACTTCATCTCCAACAGTCAAGAGCACTTAGGGGTGGGGCATTATGGTTGGCTTACAGAGTTTGAACTATAAAAGGAAGTGAGCCCATGAGTTTGGCTATGGACATAATTTTCAACTATACATACCAGTATTAGGAATGAAATGTGAGTCCTTGTGGACTTAGAAAATAAGGCTGGAAACCCCACTAATGAAGATGAAGACATTTATTGGCAACATGTGGTTTTTTGTAATGGTTATATGATGCATCAGTCAGATCGATTGCAAAAATACCCCCAATTCTCCACCCTTCCCTGTATCTAAGTCCTTTGCAAAATGTATCTGTAGCTCCACCCATCATGAGAGGCGTCTATTTCCACCACCCCTTGAGCATATATTGACTTCGTGACTTAATTTTGGCCCAAAGGATGCAGTGGAAGTGATTGTGTGCCAATTCCAAGCCTAAGCCTCACAAGACCTTGAGCACTTTCACAAAGTAAAGTATTACAGTGCAGAAGTTGCTGGGTTTAAGGGCCAGGGAGAATCTTAGAGATGTCAAAGTAGAGCCATGATGACATTTCCTCCAGGCTCACGGAGTCCTGTCTTTAAGAACCACATGTACCTTTCCCCACAAGCTCGCTTCCTGTTCTGAGGTCACTTAGTTGATATGTCATCAGAGCTGCAAGAGATCATAAAGGCGATCTAATCTAATCCAACACCGTCATTTTACAGATGAGGAAGTAGATGGAGAACATTTATAAAGTTGACTTAAGTTCACGTGGAAAGTGTTGTTGTTTTATTTTGGCCAAGCTGGTGCACGTGCGCATTGCACCTGTGTGCGTGTGTAAGAGGGATGTGAAGTATGAGATGTCGCTAGATTACAAAAGACACAAAACCAAACCCTACTCCTCTGAGAGCTGCTGAGCTAGTCTCTCTTGGGTTTTGTCGAACATCTGCTGGTATCTTATCTAGAATGCCAAGTCTTAGATATTCCAACTTCCTCCTCTGGCCAAAATGGAAATCAGAAGTAATTCCCAAGGATATCCTGGTTGCTAATGCCACAGCCCCGTCACACTCCTGTGAAGGAGAGTCGGCCCTGAGGTTGCTCATTCACAGGCGATACCAGAGTCCAGTGGCTCCGATTCCATTCCCTTCCACTGTGATAAATGATTTTTTATTTCTACTCATTTCCTCTTCCGTGGGGAACAGGATCAACTGCTTGCACTTCAGGTTAATCAAACTTTTCAGTTTCCTTTCAACATTCCCGTCTCCAAGCTAGAAAGGACAAGCTGGTCATGTTACTTTCTTCTCTAAAGTCGTTTTCTTGGTAGCATCTCTCTAATGTTTGTCTGGGTGGGAATCTGCAAGAATTAGATAAGAATCTGACTTATACCAAGTACACTCAAAGGGCTGCTTCATAATTCCCATGTGCACATTCTGATACAATGACATGCATCTGCTTAGAAAAGTAGTTTTAATTTTGTACCTAGAGATAAGGTCATCAGTTTAAGACATCACTGAGGTTTGTGAAACCAGTTTATGAAATTTGTTGTTGTGGCTTAATCCAGAGGTATATGTAGATAGATATAAGACTATCCATTCGTGTGGATGGTTTGCCTGTCCTTCAGACAGTCTCCACAAATACAGCTTCTTGCAGGCAAGATTTTCTATATTGAGCAGCAGTGATTTTCCACTTGTATTTTCTGTCAAGGACCTGGGTTGTACTTAAACTTTCTGGGTCCTGAACATAATGGGGAGCCTGATGGGGACGTGAGTGTGTACAGAGGCCTTTGAACCTCCAGCAGGAAGGCTGGCAGAGCCCAGACTCTTCCTAGAGAAGTGCTTTTCAAATTCTGGGTGGGGAACCATGAGTAGTTCATAAAATTAATATAATGAGTCATAACCAGAGTGGAAAAATAAAACAAAATAGCTGAGAACAAAACAAAGGGATTCGACAAAGCAAAACTCCTCATAGACACAGAAAACAGTATGGGGATCACCAGAGGGAAAGGAGGAGATAAGTGGTGACAGAAGGGGACTTGACTGGGGGTGGTGAACACACAATACAGTACACAGATGATGTATCATAGAATTGTATGCCTGAAACCTATATACTTATATTAACCAGTGTCACCCCAATAGATTCAATAAAAGATTAAAGCAAATAAATGGACAGTAGGAGAAAATATAAGAGCAGCACTTATGGTTAGGGGAAGTTTGATTCTGTTTAGCATATGTTCCAGTTACACATATACGTGTATATGTGTACCAAGTATCGGAGTAAAATGCAGGGTTTTGTTTTGTTTTGTTTTGCATTAGCTACCAGTCAAAAGTTTGAAAATCAGTGCCTTAGAATATCCTTCTGAATACACTCTTATGGAGAAACATATAAGAGAGGGCCATGCCCTGTGAATGTCAAGAGGAAAAATGTCTTAATTTTCAACAATTATAGGCTGTATTTTACATTACATTTTTGAGATGAAAATCCACAATATTATGTTATGATTTCTACACAAAAATCATCAATTATAATTTATACAAGAATCATAAAAAGAAATCCACTGTTAAACCAGTGTTTCTGCAGGCACATGGGTGTCTGGTTTCGTTTTTGGAAATATGGAATTTTGAGTATGAAATAGAGTTTTGGAAATGTTGGTGCTCAGGATTGTTGAATTGCAATAGCTATCCACTATCTGGGCAGTCTTCTGACAAAAGTACCATGTCAAATTTATAGGAAGCAAGTCAGATTTAACAATTCCCCAAATAAGACTTCTTTGAACTCTCTCCTACATATCAACATTTTGTTTATTGAGAGTAAAAGGTTTGCGAACATACTTATTGATTCACCATCACATGCATATGGGCTTGCCATATTGAATGGCAGGATGTATTTTTTTAATCCAAAATTTGTAGAGAACAGTGCAGAGAATCTCTCTTACCACAGTGAGGTTCTTCCTCGTAGGAGTAAGGTGGGATTGCCCTGGCCAGTAGCTCAGTGGTGCAAGCATCGGCCCATGCACTGAAGGGTCCTGGGTTCAATTCTCAGTCAAGAGCACATACCTGGGTGGCAGGTTGGGGGCACATGCAGGAAGCAACCAATCGATGTCTCTCTCTCTCTCTCTCAAAATCAATTGAAAAAATATCCTCCAGTGTGGATTAACAAAAAAAAATTAAAAAGTGGAATCATTTATGCCTTCAGCTTTGAATTAATATACCAAAATATCCTGATATGCAATTCATTAAGATTTTCATTCTGTTCTATTTAAAAGAGATACTTTACAAATATATTTATGGTTGAGAACCAATATGATATCATGATCATAAGTAGGAGCTTGTGCATGAAAAGTTACTTTTTAAAATAAAAGAATAATACATTACCAAAATCAGTCATTGTGCTCTAAGTTACAAGAAGTAAGATTCATTGGTTGTTCTGTAAGCTAGAATATTTCTCATAGTTTATTCTTCCCCTTTCTAAAAGCTCAATGCTTTCCTTTTGGAGAACATTCTGTATTAATATGTTTGAATGCATTTTGCATATATCAATATACATATCTAAAATCATACCTAAAATAATGTGTACATACTTTCAACTGGTTGAAAACAATAAAGATGTTGTGTACGCTTGATTTTTTAACAGTTAATAATTCCAGAACAGTTTACAGAGGATCGATAAATAGTATAGTCAAGATTTTCTTTGCATTATATGTATCAGGTGACATGAGAGAGATTTCTATGGAATGTGCACATAAATGATATTAAAGTGGTTTCATTAACATTGGCTGGTTAGGGAACTTTCCGTATGACACATGAGAGGGAACACTTTGGCTGAACTATTCAATGATGCAGAAACACAACCAGTTAAGAAGAGGAACATTAAAACCACCTGATCTGGGGTTTACATGATAGAGAAACCATGAGAGCAAAAGCATAATTGCACATCCCAAAATAGAGAAGATCGACTGGTTACCTAGTCACTGTTTAAAATAATCTAAGCTACTTAATAAAACGCATGATTCAGAACGTTAGCATTTAGGCAAAGAACACGCAAACACTTCTGTCCCCTGGCTGGGGAAAAGTTATGGTGCTCCACAACTCTGTGAAGTCAGAGGCCTGAAACAGCCAGCTATAATCCTTTCTGGTGGATTTGCAAATAAATTATATTTACCATATTAGAAGAAAGATTGCCTTTCTGATTAGAAGTGAAGGGAGTGTTGTGCAACAAGTATGAAGAGTTTACTCTGGAAGATAAATGCCAGTTGTTTTTAACCGTAGGTTTTGTGTGTGTGCCTGTGTCTGTGTGTGCATGTGTGTGTTTTAAGGGACCACATGCTTTTCTGGGTTTCCCCTAAAAACAAGTTTAATTTTCTTAAGTGTCTAAGTTAAATTGGGATGCCTGTAGTTGATGGAGCTATGGAGACATAATTGTGCCTGGGCCACGATGGGTAATTTTCAGGTTTAAGTCTCCTTTGAGTGTTTGGATGCATTGGTGATTATAATTGCTGCTCACAGCTGAAAGGTTGAAAAGTTCCGATGAACAATTCATTCATTGTCTTGTTCACATCTGGGTTAATGTTTCCTTCTTGGAGAACTCTGTACCACTCTGTTCTTTGCTTCTTGCCACAGATAGCAATGCCAATTTCCCTCTGTTTACTTGGAAGCTCTTGAGGCTGATGTATCGGTGCTAGCCACAAATTAATGGAATTCTTTCCAGCTGCAATGCTTTCAGATATTCAAACAATAAGCCAAAAACCCTGAACTGTTTTGGCTCCTTTTCTCTGAACTATGTGCCATTCTCAGAGATGATGTAAACACAATTACTAATGGAAATGACCATAGCATTTAAAATATTTCAAAGAAATAGATAAAACTTATGGAAAACCATGGGTCCAAAAATTGTTTTTGATATGATTTACTGATTTTTAGAGAGAGAGGAAGGAAGAGGGAAAGGGGAAGAGAGAGAGAGACATCGATGTGAGAGAGAAGCGTCGATCGGTCGCCTCCTGTACGCATCCCCACTGGGGACTGAACTCACAACCTGGGTGTGTGCCCTGACCGGGAATCAAATCGGTGGCCTTTCAGTGCATGGGATGATACTCAGCCAACTGAGCCACACCGGCCAGGGCCAAAAAAATTTTTGTAATCTGAAGCTAGAGGGCATATCATCTCAGAAGAGGGAGCCCTGGGGAAGGAAAAACAAAGTGTTCACACGAGACAGAAGGATACGGAGGCCAAGAGCTGAAGCTGGGAACCGCATTTCCTTCTTGGACTTTTTTCTGTCCTGTGTCGCTGGTTAGCGTCGCTTCAGCTCTGCTCTGAGGTTGGCCTTCGGAAAAGCACTGGCTGGAGGAGGTGCTTTGGCAGGGACCCGAGTCCGTCTTGTGGCTGAGTCTGCTGCCGGGTCACCTGGTTCACCTGGGAACAGCACATCTGGTGAATTCAACCGTTTGGTTCCAATATAAAGGAGTGAGAAAATGCATGGACAAGTGAGAAAGTCTGGGTGCTACCGCCTGAAGTTGGGAGAACAGGTGAACAGACAGGCTGGCCGGGAGACTCTTCGGAATGGCGATGTTTCATTCTTGGGTCTCTAACAATTCCTGCTGACTTACTCCGGTTCTGCTGCCTAATTGGCTATCTCAGCATATTTGTTGTATTGAGTTGGTTGTAAAATTAATTTGGTTAATTAATGTTTTGAGGAAATTAATTAATTTGGCTAAATTAATTTCTTTGGCTAAATCAGAACCTCCCTATCTCTGGAGCAGTCGAGCTCGGCGATCCTAATTTTGGCCCCAGGCCTGCCCTTTAGAGGGAGCTGCTCTGCCCGAGGAGCTGTGCGGAGCGCCTGCGCTGGGCCCGGCTCCTGGATGCAGGCGGCTGCTTTGGGGCGAGGCTGGAGCACGGGCGTTTTTAATAGCTGATCAAATGATTCTAATGTCCAGCAGGGACCAGGGGCTACTGCTCTGAAGGGAAGGGAAACAGCTGAAACACAGCTGCAATGAAAAGCCACCTGAAGAGAGCTCTGGCGGCCGGCTCGAGGGTGTGTGTGCGTGGCCTTTACTTTAGCCTCTGTCTGTCCCTTCCCCGGGAGTCACCTTTCTGTCCAGTGCACCCTAAGATTTCCGTGCAAATGCACCTGGCAAACGAGCTTCCCTTCAGGAGCTGAAATTGGAACTTTATTAAGAAGCTGAAGGGTAGGGAGCTACACACATTTTAGAAAGGCAAGGAGAGAGTGTACGTGAGTTTCTCTAAATTCACCAGCTTCACCAGGTTACGCAGCTTACCGCCCGATGTGCCTGCTAGTGGGTGGCAACTAGGATGACAGTGTAACAGAAATATGTGCTCAGTTTCTGCACCGAAGGAAGGATTAATGTTTTGCAAGGCGGAGATAAGATACGTATGTGAAATAATTAGGCAGACATCAAATATAAATTGTCTAGAATTGACATAAACTTGTGCCAAAATGTACAGCACCATCTCAGGTTTGCCCATGATCCCATATTCTTTCCATCAATGTTATTGATTGAGGAGAGAGGCCAAATGCGTTTGATTCTATGAAAATCTAGAAGTCTAAGAAATTCAAGTTTATATATTACCAGAAGAAAATAATTACCTATAAAAGCTCTGGGAAAAGAAAAAAAAAAAAGGGGTGGGTCCGTGCAAAGCACAGATAGACAGGATAGTTGCTGGAAAATGTAACAATCTGAAATTAGACGATGGTCTGCAATCTGGTCCTGTCCAAAATACCTGCCTGGCAGAAACTCTCCTTCAAGCCCGAATTTGATGAAATCATATGGTTATAAATCAAATCCAGAAATAGAAATCAGTAAATAGACCACATCCTCCCAATGGTTTTGAAAAACTCAATCCTGCCTTTCCCAGGAAGGAATGTCTTGATTATGAGTGATCTGTCATTTTAAAATCTAAGGCATTATTCAAATCAACAGTTTTTTCAGTAGCTACCTGTGCTTTTTAATACCCAGTCAAACATTTAATTAAGCACCATGAGAAAGGGGGTGCTTTATTTCTACTTATTTTCTCAAGGGCATAAATCTAAGATTCTTTACTTCTACTGATTAAGACATGTTATCCTGTCATTCGTTGATACCTCTTCTATTAAGAAAAGGTATTGACGTAAACACTTTGATAGTGAGAATTTCATAAATGCATTCAAGTCTCCCTTGCTCTCTCACTCTCACTAACGCTTTTTGAATAGTGATGGAAATGACAATTGTCCTCCTTTCTACACCCTTCACAGTTCATTGCCTCTACAAAGAACTCCCCTCTACTGGGGACACCTATCCTCTGCGCTTCCCCCTCCTGTCGAGCCCCCACACGTTTCCAGGTTTAGATCTAACAGAATCTCCTCTGTAAAGTTTCCAGAGGCCCTACTTACCCTGGGCAGAGTTAGGTTCTTTGTACTTGGTATACAGCAAACTGTTATGAACTAACTATATTTTAACTATTTGTTTATGTGGCATTGACAACCTTCATTTTTTTTGGTTTTAGTTGTAATCAAACTATGATTTCAAGTTTTATTTCTTCAGTACATTTTTAATTTAAGTTATTTTTATATAATTAGTTCTTTTTCACTGTAGACAAAATAGAAACTGAATGGAAACAAGAAGAAAAGTATCACCCCTAATCCTACTGACGCAGCTACTTATAATACGGGTGTATTTCCTCCTAGAAACACATCTGATACTGTTGAATTTAGGCTATTTTCAGACACTTGCTCTTTTAAACAGTATTTGATTGATATCTTTGTGTATACACCTGGTATACCTATTCAATTATTTTCTTAAGGTAAATGTTGAGATGAAAAGTTGTAGCAAATGATATGATCTTCCTTTTGAACATTCTGATTTATAGGCCCAACTAACATCCAAAAAAGTTGTCACTTACCCTCTCTTTAGTGTATGAAAGTCCCCATATGCTACGAAGATGTCGTTTATGCTTCTGTTTTACCTGGAGGGCAGAGAACATGCTTTATTCAGTTTGCATGTCCAGTGCCTGTGGCACCGTTTGCCCCAGTTTGCACTCAAGGTTTGTCAGAAGAAGGATGGATGGATAGAAGGATGGGCGGAAGGAAAAAGTGTCTTTATTTTTACCATCAAAGCAACATACCTGGTCTCAGATTTTCAAATCAAGTACTACTTAGAACGAACCTCTTAGATACCAGCATGTGGTGCTGGCTCTGTTCTTTACCTCTCCTGTGTCTTCACGTTGTGAGCGCCGCCTGCCACTTTGAGGACATAGGACACTCTTGTCCCTTTGACTAGCGACTCAGCCCTGGCTCTGTCCAATGTCATGTATGTAGAAGTGACAATGTGCTGTTTCTAGCCTAAGCTTTTAGGCTCATGAGTTTTCACTTGCCTTCTTATGTCTCTGTACCATTTGAATTTAAGAATTTGAGAAGCAAATTCCCCATCACAGATGTCCCTTTAGCCTGAGCTAGAGAAAGCACAGGGAAAAGGTCTGAGCAGGCTGGACTCTCACCCTGGGGCTGAGTCGCCTCAGCTGACCTCCCCCTGAGGCAGCACCTCCCCAGACACCACAGGCTGAGAGCATCTCTGCCCCACCGAGCCCAGCCTAGACTAGCAAAGGCCCAGGTGACCTTGTCGCTTTAAGCTGCTGAGATTTGGGTAGTTTGTTACACAGTATTGTAGTTTAGAGAAAGACAGACGGTTTATGGTACAATCAAGAACTACACGTACTTAAGGAATTATCATTTCCATTGAAACAACTCCTTTATAATTTGAAAATATTCTCCTTCTTCTCTTCTTTACGTTGATTTTAGTGAGCCTATATTTCCTTTACTCAGTTTCAGTTCAGAGCTCTAGTAGTAGACCACATTTCCCAAAATCTCATCCAAATTCTGGCTCGTGCAAGCAATTGAATGATTTTGAATCCAGTGATTTTTATCCAGCTATGAAGTTCATGGTATAGTCTTACATTCAACAAATTATTCTTTGGATTTGAATCAACATAATTGTAAGTGTTCTTTAAAATATGCACACATGCATACATTAAAAGTAAAATATGCACACATTAAAAGTAAAATGCATGACCAGGTCTCTGTTTTAATGTTATCAAATTTAATTACATTTATCCCAGCAAAATAATAAGTTCAAAGAGTGTAAATATATAACATTTAAACTATCAGGGATTTTTACAGTTAAATTTGCTTTAATTAAAATATATCTAATGTTATTGAGTGGGAGGGAGTTGTAAATATCAAGTAATAGATAATTTTTACATTTAAGTATGTGGTTTAATGTGAAAATATCTTGGAGTTTTAATCTCAACAATGCCAGAAAAAATACATTATATGGGAGATCAGATGGCTGATAAACAAGAGGTTAAGCCAAGCCCAGATTAGCCTCTTAATTCTCCTGGTTCTTTCTACAAATAGGTTTTGGAAAATATACTTTTTATCTCATGCTTCAGTTTGTCCATTCAAAAAATAAAATGACTCCACAGCTGTATTATGAGGGCTAATTATAAATCTAAAAAGTAATGAAAGCTACTCTCAGAACTATTTAGTAACATGAAATATATTGTAATTGATTTTATTTTATTACTGACACTGTGGGATTTATAATTTGCTTTGTACTATTTCCAAAGCAATGGATAAAATGCATAATTGTGATAGATGGAAATGAAGTCTATTTTTATTGTTAAAATTTTGCCAGCAACTTGTGTTCAGACAATTGAGGTCTGCTTGGTTTGCTAGAATTCATTGAATATCCATACTGTGATACTCCATTAGGGATTTTTTTGAGTTTAAAATCCAAGGAAAATTTTGTGGGAATCAGTTTAATGTTTAGAAAGTGACTGGTAGGCCTGGATATCCAGTAATCTCTCCTTTTTCTACCCTCCTTTGAGTAATTTTTTTGATAGTAATGTTTTGTTAATCTTTCTGTTTTGAATTCTGTATTAAAATTGATTTATCTTCAAAGTAAAAGAATAGACATAATTTTAAAAGTGAGGGGAGATATAAGAGGCAATTTGGAGTAGATGTTGAAAATGCAACTTAATCCTATTTGAGGAAATAAGAAACAATATTATCCCAATATGAGAACTATAGGTCAAATAGGGTATTTTGAGAAAAAAATCAGGGCTCTAAAAGTTTGGGAGTGGTGGTGGGAAAGGTCATTTATTAGAAGAAAAAGTGACTGAAAAGATCAGAGATAAAGGGTGTGGTCCTGAATAGGAGATGGGAGTTTTTATTTCCAAATGGTGGAATAAATAAAGCACTGGAATAAATAAAGCATTTCCTAGCATTTTAATTCTCTTTAAGCTCTCAAAAAGAAAAAAAAGTGAAATCTCAACCTTTGAGCAAACTGGGAGACTTCTGGAACCTTAAATATGTAGTGGGAAGAGAAAATGGCAAATATGTGTGAGTAGTAGATACAAGTGTAAGAAGTAGGTGGAGAGGACTTTGAAAGGAAGAAAGTTAAACCAAAATGACTGGGCCAGGGCTGGGAGATGACGATATGGAAGGACATGCCACTCTATCCAGAAAATGGCTAAGGAATTGGCAGGAGTGAGGAGGGTAGTGGTGAACTGTGGAGCTGAAAATAAATAGGTTTGTTTGGAAATCAGCTAAAGGACCAGGCAAGTCCTTAGTCCCCACTCCCACCATTTGCAATAAAGACAAAATCCTCTCAGCAACCCATGCTTGCAAGAGCCTGGAGGTTTATTCCCTGGAGAAACTGAACCAGAAAAATCTCAGAGACAAGAAATAAGAGGCCCAGAGGAGGATGAGTTTAGGGTATTGAATTTGTCATACTAGGATTAAGTAAAGTCTCCAAGCCAAAAAGCGAGAAAAATGTTTAAAGAAAGAATGGAGTCTATCATGCTGAGTGAAATAAGCCTGTCAGAGAAAGACAATTATCACACCATCTCACTCATATGTGGAATCTAATGCACAAAATGAACTGATGAGCAAAATAGACCCAGAGACATGGAGGCATGGAGCAGACTGAGGGTCTCAGAGGGAAGGCAGGGGTGGGGGTTAGGAGGGTGGGAAGAGATTAACCAAAGATTTGGCATAACCCATGGACACAGACAATAGTGCCGTGAAGGCCTGGGTTGGGGGCTGGGGGTGGGAGTGGGTGGAGGGGGTCAGTGGGGAAAAAAGGAGATATCTATAATACTTCCAACAATAAAGTTACTAATTAATTAATTAATTTTTAAAAAGAAAGAATGGATAGGTGGACACTGAGTCTTTACATAGTTCTGTTAATAGAGACAGATGTAAGAGGTCTAGGTAGAAGTAGGCTATTTTGATTTCATAATAACATGTAAGACACTGTTGGGAGCCCTGTGTTTCTTTCAGAAGAGAGGTCTGCTCTGGGGTTCTTTTTTTAGGGCAGCTCGGTACCACTTGAATCTTGTCCTGCACAGGGCTTATAAGCCGCATGTTCTGCAAGCCTGTGATGAACATCAGTTTTTTGCCTTTTTTCATTGAGGTGAAATACACATACATAAAATGAACTGTTTTACAATGGATAATTTTGTGGCGTTTATTTAATACATTCACAGTGTTGTACAACCATCACTTTTGTCTTGTTCTAAAACATTGTCATGACCCCAAAAGGAAACTCCATACCCATTAAGCAGTCACTCTGATCCCTCCCTGCCCCCAGTACCTGGCAACCACCAATCTGTTTTCTATCTCTGTGGATTTATCTAAATTATGTACCTAAAATAATTGAAAACAGGTATTTAGACAAATACTTGTACAAGAATGAAGATCCAGTTTTGAATGGGCTACTTTGAATGAGGTTAGGCTCTAGGCAATTTACCTTAGGAGGCGAGCCCTGTAAAGATAAAGGTGGACTGGCCGCAGTGCCTGTTGAATTTATTAAGACTGGCTTTCATTGTGTTCCATAGTTCAAACTTCTCTCTGTGCCAAAAGCAGAATCAGAGGATGACAATGTTTTCTGTAAATTAGCTGAATTTATGTGGAAGGTGAGTTCTGGGTTAGCCACATAGTAAATTTTAATAAGGGAACCACAGAATCTAAACTTCATTGTTTTCAGGTGTTTTGTTTTTTTAAAGCTGTTTTATAATCGGGGAAATTTTGCCCTTAAATGGGTATTATTTGTAAATAATCCTCTCTAATTGTAGGCTTAAAATGTCTGGGCAAAACCAAAAATGACTCGCTATCCAAGATTTAGTAACAGTTGAGGTATTTAAACAGGAGTAGCCTAAAGAATTGTCCTAGGGTTTGATCTTAGCCAACCAGCAATTACTCATCTCCCCAGCTAGACTTTCCCTGAGCAAGTGAAGGGCAACAGGAGTGCCTGAGTTGTACTTTGATGACTCAAGAGAAACAAAACCCCGATAATCTTTGTTTCAAATAGTATGTGCTGTCGATAGAAAAACAACACACAACCCTCTTTGGTGGTGAAAACAGTTTGCCCATCAGATCTTCTCCAAGTCCAAGTTCCACTGCCTGTGTCAAGCTTTTGAAAACTGCATATAAAACAAATGAAGCTTTACAAACTTAGTGGAATATTATGAAATACTAATTTTACAGGTGCATAAGAGCGGACTGCAGTTCCAAATACCAGAATGCCATTAAACATAATGCACTCCGTATGCAGGGCAGTTAATTTAATATTAAACCAATAAAACATTTACCAGTGCCAGTGAAGGTCCTGGTTGTTGACAGCAGGCTAGGTGTCCCACAGCCATGCCGTCTTTCTGTTTGCAGGCCAATTTTACACAGCTGCTTTCTTCTGGAAATCATGCCTCATTTGAAGCCTTTGCAAGTATGACAAATAGCCTCTCTAAGCCTTAGCGACGGTGGGGAAGCTTGAAAATATTTAGGAGCATTTATTAGCTGAAGTATGAAACAAGATTTAGTCCAACTACAGCCTTCGACTGTGTGGAGGGCTGGTTATTAGAGGAAACACTACCTGCTCTGGTGTGTATATCTTTTGCAGGGCACTGTATAAAATTATCACCCTGAGGGCAATACTAAGTTCAAATTGCGTAGAAATTCTAATGCCCATCCATAAAATGGACACAATTAGAATAAAATATTTACTTCTAAACTCAGCTGTTTGGTGACATTCTGATCTATTTTTGGCTGCCATTCTAGGCATAGCAGATATAACATAGAGCTTTTCCCACAGGGAGCTTTGGATCTATAAGGGAATTCAGGATTTATAGGAAAAGGTACATAGCGATACAAGAATAGAAAAGCTAAGTGCTAACCATGTTGTTGTTCAAATAAAACTTCAGGTGTACAGAGCATACCGGGGCAAAAGTAGTCGGGGAAGTCTACCTAGAAGTTGGAGTTTGGGATGGTAACAGAGGAGGGTAGGGCATAGGAAACTGGAAGTGTGTAGGGGGTGGAGGGTGGACCTGTGCACACAAGGATGCTATACTTTGAGAAAAAGTGCACCAACATGGCTGAAGTGGAGAGTTCATGGGGTTGGGTAGTAGGAGGTGAATTTGCATAGATTGAACAGGTTTACAGACTTTTTTGCTCTTGGAAATGTTGGTCTGATGAGGGCTTTGGGAACATGAAGGTGACATAAGAAGGAAGGGCTTTTGGGAATTCCGTTATGGTAGCCTCTTGGGTTAATTGACACGGAGAGAACTGGAAAATGTACAGCATGATTAGAAGGTTAAGTAATGAGAGATCTGCACTGGGTTGGCAGTGATAAAAAGGAATGGAATGTTTAGGGAAACATTTTGAAGCAAGTATTTATAGGACCTGAGGACTTCCTGGGTGTAGAGAGAGACCTGTGGGCAGGTCCAGGCCAGTTCTGGGACTTTGAGCTGGTGTATCTTGAATAACAAAAGAAGAAACCCAAAGAAGAAACTGACTTAGGTAAGGAAAAGATGAGATCAATTTAAGACATGTTGAGTAAATCCATGTGGAGGTTCCTAGTAGGCCTCTGGGAAAGCAGGACTGAAACTTAAGAGAAAAATAGATTTGGGCATCACCCACAGGAAGAGAGGTGTTTGTTGATGCTATGAAACTTGAGATTTCTGAGGCAGACTGGAAAGAGAAAGCTGCAGAGACCTAGAGACAGAACTTCTTTTTGGTTTCTAGATGTTTAGTGGTGTAAAAACAGAAGCCAGGGTTATAGACAAGGAGTGGGCCTGAAGCCAGTGGAACATCAAACCTTTTTTTCAAAGCATCTAATCAATAGCAATTACTGAACTGAGAATTGAGAAAAAGTCATTGAAATCCCTAAGTAAACACCTACGAGACACCATTGCTAGAGTGGTGGGGGAAGGAACAAGTTTCTGGAGGTTGCAGAATGAGTGGCTGCTTTGAACGTGAATGTCATGTACACAGACTTCACTTTGGAGGAGTGAAAGTCAGAGCAGAAAGGAACAAGACAGGCGCTTTGATGTAATAGCATCAAAGGTAATTGTTTTTGAAATGAGACATGAGCTTATTTCAGGTAAGGGAGGAAGAAATGAAAAAGAAGAATATATTAAGGACATCGAGTAGGGTGTGTATCATCTTAGAAGTTTAAGGATGTAATATAAATAAAGCAGAATCTGACTTCTACCAAGAGAAGATAGAGACAATTAAAAAATTATAGGAAGCAATAGATATATCAAAATTAACATGCTTATTTGGGAGAGGGAACTGAGTAGACAATATGAATGAAATATCCTCAGGTATATGGAAAGTATTAGCATCTATTAGCAGTGAAAGGTGAAATATTTAACCCCTGGTGAGGTTTAGTATAACCATATTTACAAATTTATTTGAACAAGGGAAGACAACCAGCTTCCTGTCACCATAATGGGATTGTTGTTGGCTGCCTGGAGCACACTGTTTTGTGAAGGGTTGTGAGGGTAGAACCAGACTCCGTATTCAGGATTGCAGTTGATGAATCGACAGCGTCTGTCTTTAGGATGGGGCTGGGGAAGAGCAGCTCTAGTGCTAGTGAGCAGAAAGAACTCTTAGGCAACAATGGATGTGAAGAGTCCAATTGCTTAGAAGATTCCTGGAAACTTTTGTTTCTCAGAATGACACAGGGTTGAAAATGAGCAAGGGGGAAAGTTAAAGTGAGGAAAGCTAGGGTGTTGTTACTCAGAGTATGGACCAGCAGCATGGGCATCCCCTGGGATACTTGCTAGAAATGCAGATTCTCGGGCTTCACTTCAGACCCACTGATGCCAACTCTATTTGAATAATATCCTAATAGATTCATCTGCACACCCAATTTTGTAAAGGGTGTTGCTGGGGTATACCCCTAAATGACCATCCATGGAGTTCAAAGTAGGTGGGCAAAGGAGTCAAAGAGACTACAAAGAGTTCTTGAATTCTGATTAATGGTTCTCAAAGTGTGGTCCCCAGACAAGCTGCATCCTCAGCACCCAGGAACTTGTTAGAAATGCAACTTCTCTGGCCCACTCAAGATCTACTGATTCAGAAACTCTGGGGTTAGGATCCAGGAACTTGTATTTTACAAGCCTTCTAGGTGAGTACAATATGCCCTAAAATTTGAGAATCATCATTGTAGGCAATCTGGTGAAGTTGTGCTTACATGGGTCAAAAATAGGTGTAAAAAGGAAAGAAAGTTAGTTTAAAAGTTTCAAATCTCTATCAATACTACCTACCGCTAAGAGTGTAACCAAATCAATCAAGAAAAAGACTGTGGCTCTTTGGTGTTGTAGACAAAGGAGGCAGTTGTCCAGATGAATTTTTGGCAATTAGTGGGCAAATACTTCACCTCACGAAGTTCATAGTATAAGAGAAGCTGGGTTGTGAGAAGATAAAAATACCAAAAAACACCATTTACATTGACAATGAAACTGCAAAGTAAGCAAGGCAGGCCCAGTTTGGGTGTATAAAAAGCTAATTGCATATAATAATGCTCTCATTATTAAAGTAGGATTCAACTTTTAGCAAACTGGCTACGTTTGTGTCTGTTATCATACATATCTAAAATTACCATGATTAGATTGTTTTAGAGAAACTATTGCACTCCTAACCTCGATCTCATCTACTACTAGAGAGCCCTTCCACACTAATCCCAAGGTGTTTTAAATAGGGCTGCTGAGCATTGGTATCTTTGGGGTTGGCGCCCAAAAGGAAAGCCAACTGGTGTTCCCCATGGTGCTGCACTGTTCTACATAGTAGCGCTTAGCCATGTGTAGCTATTTAAATTTCAATTAATAAAATTAAGTAACATTAAGAATTTTTTCAGACAGACCAGCCGCATTCCTCACGTTCAATAGTTGCTTGTGGCTAGTGGCTGCCATATTGGGCAACAAGGTTTACAAGACATTTTCGTTATTACAGAAAGTTCTACTGCACAGGTTGAGCTTTTGATTCAAGATTCATAATACAGGCTTTGTGAGAATCAGGTTCACTTACCAAGGAGATGCTTTTCAGCTGGGCTAAAGGCCCATCTCTGTGAAAAGGGGGGGACTGGGGGCTGAAACGCCAGCAATCCCCACCTGCTCTGAATACACGAATATTTGCTCTAGCTTCTACTGCAACAATTAGGATGTGGAGACTTGAGGAGATTAAGAGATGACAGTATTTATTCATTTTCTTCTTTATTTTATTTTTGTGATGGCAAAAGAGGCAAAAAAAAAAAAAAAAAAGAAAATCACCCAAGACAAGATGATTTTGAGTAACATCCCAGTGCTCTCTTCATAATTTTATTTTCAGTTTTGTTTTTGCCAAGGCCTGTCATTGAGAAGGTGACTCTACATAGTTTTGTTTTGCCTGTCTATCATCTATCTATCTATCTATCTATCTATCTATCTATCTATCTATCTATCATCATCTATCTATATCTATCATCTATCTATCATCATCAATCATCTATCATCTATCATCTATCTATCTATCTATCTATCTATCTATCTATCTATCTATCTATCTATCATCTATCTATCATCTATCATCATCTATCTATCTATCACCTATCTATCTATGTTTTGTGCTGGAGCCCTAATAAGACAAATGAATTATAAACAGTGGCTCTGGGGAGCAGCCAGCAGAGTCCAGTGCCTGTCTGAGGTTGGCTTTTCAGGTTTGGTTTGAGGCCCTTGTAAACTTCCAGTTATTTTGAACCTGACTTTCCTGAAAGCAGGCTAGAAAGAGAACAGTATTCATTCAGTTTTGCTATATAAATGTTGTTGTTTTTTTTGGGAGGGGGGTGGTGTTATTAGGTACCTACCTTTTCCTTTGACAAAAAATTATTGGTTTGAAGCTCAAACAGTGTCACTACCTTAAGATGAGATGGTCAGACCTTAGGTAAAGAAACTTGAATTGACAGGAGGAACTCTGGAAACCTTCATGCCTCCTGGTAAGATGGAGATATAAACCTGGGGGCTTCAACCTGTAACTCTGATGTTTTGTTTTTATAATAAGAACTCGCTTGGTATCTATAAAATTTCTCAGCCCAAATATTGCCACATGTATCACACACAGGTATAAATCTGTGAAGAATCTCAAGTTAGGTGAGTAAGTGACTTCTGCTGTATATATTTAGATATATACCAGGGAAGTCTAAGATTATAAAAAGGATGTTGCCTTGGGAGACCTGTGAGCTGTTTGTGTAGTTTTAGTTTGGGGTTTATGCAGCATTTCTTATTTATTCTTCAGTGTTGCTCCCCTCGGCAAACATAAATACCTCTCTGTGTCTCCTGTTTCCTATCGTTCCCAGAATAATTTTTTTTCACCGTTGTCCTGGGAAGATAAATGTTCTAAGCCTTTCTGATGAGGCTTCCAACATCTTCCGTATGAATCTCTGTGAAAAGCTAAGAGGTCTTTTCCGGGCAATTAGCCACATATAATTTTCCAAATTATATGTTTAGCTCTGACGTGTGTCTCTCCAGAGTTGGTGTGCTATTTGTTTATTTGGTTCTGAACCCAGGGTAGAGAGGAGCCTCTCCTGCTGCAGGTGACCCCCTGTGAGTCACGTCGTGAGCGAATGTAGCCAGAGAGGAGCTGTCACACTCGTGGTTCCTGCCAAGGCACTTTCCAAACCTTCATGAAAAATAGAAACTAGCTTTCTTCTTTTCTTCTTAATGCTCATCACTATTCTTTTTAAAAAATATTAATATGAAATTGACACTGGAGGAAGATGTTTTATAGCATCCCCTCCAGTTTCATAGCTTTACTAACATCGCTTGGCTTCAAGTCAAAGCCAGCGCAGGCCACGCGTGGGCAGGGTCCTTCCAAAGAATGTTGGTGCTCAGCACCTCTAGTCCCCTGCTGGAGTTCACCTGGATAGACTTCATCCTCCCACCCAGCACATTCCGCTCAGAACCTGGGAAGCCATCAGACTTCTTTCTCTTGCCTCGAATTAAACATTTGCTCAGTTTTTATCTTCCAGTGTCTTCATCTTCCTGGCGACATCAAAGTGCATTGATCAGAGATTAATTAGGTGCTCTTATCCGTGCTGATATAGTAGCCAGCTCATCTATTACTCCTGCGCCATAAACCTTAGCTCAGCTCTTAGGACTCCAGGCAGGAGCGGGAGTTCCCCCGAGCAGGCCGAGGGGGGGGGGGGGGCGGGAGCGGTGACTCAGGGCGCTCGGCGCTCTTGCCAGGGAAATCTTACTGGCGGCTGCCTGCCTTACCCCGAGATGACCAAGGCCATCAGGAAGAGGGCACACCTCCTTGGGTGACTAGCCGAAGACGGGGAAGAGTAACATACAGAGAATTTGATTTTTAGGCAATTAAAGATAATGCAGATAGTTTATGCAAAAATCACATTTGTCCCAGACTTGCCCTTTACTCAATTAAATCCATTCTGCCTTCTTAACACTCAGACTCAGAACCTCTCAGTCATTTTTAGTTCAACCATCTCTGTGCAAGGGAGAGATGTGAGGGAGGTTCTGTTCTCTGGACTATACATCTGACGATTCCCTTCACCATATACTTTTAAAGCCCAAATTCCTTGGCGCGACAGGTAAGCACATCTTTCTTCTCTCTGTACCTACTGTGCGCCTCGCACACATCCCCTTTCAGGAAGCGCTTCCTGGCCTTGCCCTTCCCAGGGCTGGCCCTGCTCACATTCGTCTCTCTTTGGGAAACACTTCTACCCCTTCTGCCTCCTGGGGTTCTACCCGTCATTTAAGGTCCAATTGAAATTTCATTTCCTTCGTGCAGCTTTTTCCTGATCCCCTTGGCTGGAGATCACCCTCTGTCATCTGCCCAGCTCG
Source organism: Miniopterus schreibersii (assembly GCF_964146895.1). Lineage (NCBI taxonomy): Eukaryota > Metazoa > Chordata > Mammalia > Chiroptera > Miniopteridae > Miniopterus > Miniopterus schreibersii. Next base: position 66,875,310 of record NC_138110.1, read on the forward strand.
TGTTCTTTGTTTGATTTTGTCTTTTGCTGCATTGTCAGCGAGCTAACCGTCTGCCTACTCCATTACCTATTAGGAAAAAAACTAAGTTTATTCTGTTTTTGTTTCTACATGGTGTATCTATTGCACATGGTGACTTAAACACTTTTTTTTTTTTTTAATATATCTTTATTGATTTGAGAGAGAGGAAAGGAGAGGGAGAGAGAGAGATAGAAACATTAATGATGAGAGAGTCACTGATCGGCTGCAGACCACAACCCAGGCATGTGCCCTGACCGGGAATCGAACCCTGATCGCCTGGATCGTAGGTCGAGGCTTAACCACTGAGCCACGCCCGGCCGGGCAAACACTCTTTTTTTTAATTCAGATGCAACTACTATTTATTGAACAATGTTGTTCTTGTTGCCTCGTTTCACTGGCTAGAACTTCCAGGCCTGTGTTGGGTAAGGGGGCGAGAACTGACATCTTTGCTTTGTTCCTGATTTTAGGAAGAAAACATTCAGTGTTTCACCATTAAATATCGTATTAACTATAGGTTGCTTTGTAGATGCTCTTTTTCAAGTTGAAATTATTCCTCTCTATTCCTAGCTTTCTAATAGTTTTTATGTTAAATGGGTGTTAGATTTTATAAAATGCATTTCTGTGTCAGATGACATGATCTCATATGATTTTCTTCTTCCACCTGTTCAGACTGTGGGCCACACTGACTTTCAAGTGAACATTGAAACAGCCTTACACACCGAGAATAAATTCCACTTGCTTAGGGCAAATACTTCTTACACATTGTTGGGTTTAATTTGCTAATATTTTGTTGTGGATTTTTGCATCTATATTTATGAGGGATAATGGCATGTAGTTTTCTTGCTTTGTTTTTGTTTTTGATATTGTTTTTGTCCAGTTTTGAGATCCACCTGGTTCATAATGGCTCATAAAACAACTTGGACAATGTTTATATTTTTATTTTCTGGAAGAGATTTTATAAAATTGATGTTAATTCTTTCAATAGTAGCATTCTTCAGTAAAATCAGCTGGGCCTGAAGATTTTCTTCAAGAGTTTTTTAAATGACAAATTCAGTTTCTTTAGTGGCTATGAAACTGAGGGCCCTTATGACTTTGATCAAATTTAATCTCCCTCAGAGACCCAGCCTTTCCCCCAAATAATCAGGAAGCCCTGAGGCAGGAGAAGACAGTAGCCGGGACCTGACTAATGGAACCACAGTCCTGACCTCTGGCAGGCTAAAGACAACATCTTGACCTAAGTTATGTTTCAGCTCCAGAGCTGAATACTCTGAATGATTTCAGCTTTTTAAAAAAAGTTGTTGAGGACTAACTTATGGCCTGGGGTATGAGCTATCGTGGTAAATTTCTACCTGTGCTTGAAAAAGATGTATAGTCTGCTATTGCTGGGCGGCCTGTTCTCTATGTTTCAATTAGTTAGTTGGCTACATTACTCATTTCTCCTATATCCTTGCTGATTTTCTTCTAGTAGTTCTACCACTTGCTAAAAGTGAGTTGTTGAAATTCCCAACTATAATGGTGAATCTATATTTTTTCCTGCTATATTGGCTTTTTGCTTCATGTATTTTGAAATGCCCCCATTGTTTGTGGATTCACGTTTAAGATTGCTTCTTCCCCATTTTTATTGAATGTATTGAGGCACTAGTTAACAAAATTATTCAGGTTTTGAACTGGGGTGCACAATTCTACAACGCATCATCTGTGTACTGTATTGTGTGTTCACCACCCCAAGTCAAGTCTCCATCCGTCACCATTTATCCCCCCATACTCTCCCCTACTTCCTTTCACCCCCACTGTCTACGGCAATCACCACGTTGTTGTGTTTAAGAGTTTTTTCTCTTTTTTGCTCAGCCCCTGCCCCCCCCCACCCAAATAGCTGTCAGCCTGCTCTCTGTCTATGAGTCTATCTATCTATTTTGCTTGTTAGTTCATTTTATTTATTAAATTCTACATATGAGTGAAATCATATGGTACTTGTCTTTCTGGGACTGGCTTACTTCACTTAGCATAACGTTCTCCTTGGATTGATTTTTAAATCATTATTCGATGTTCATTTTTGTCACTAGTAAATTCTATTGATTTGTCAGGTTGACTGATTTTATCTTCTTTCTTCTCCACTCTCCTACTGAACCAGTCCAACAAGTTTTTTAATTTCAGGTACTGTATTATTCAACTCGGTAAGTTCCATTTGGTTTTTTAAAATCTGTTTTCTTTGCTGACATTTTCTATTTTTTCCATTTGCTTTAAGAGCATTATAAGTGCTTGTTGAAGCATTTTTATGATGGCTTGTCAGGTAATTCCAGCATGTGATTCATCTCAGTGTTGGCATCAGTTAATTGTCTTTTCTCAGTTACATTGTGATTTTCCTGTTTCTTGATATTACAGATGAAATTTTTGTTGTGATCTGGACATTTTGGCTATTATGTTTGGAGACTCTGGGCCCTATTTACATATTTTATTTTAGTAAGTAGTCACCCTGTTAGGTTTAGCGTATAGACCCGGACCTACTTTTGTGGGCTATGGTTCCAATGACTATTTAATTTTCAGAGCTTCTGTGATGCTGTTTTGGTCTTGGCTTACCTGGTGTTTCTGGGGCTCCCACCAGTCCTTGCTGGTGTCCCCTAAGGGGATGGAGGGGTCATCCCAGACCGGGACACCTGGTGCCTCTGGGTAGGGGAGGGAAGTTAAGCCTGAGGAACAGAGGTTTCCTGGTCAGGCACTTGTGAGATCTTCTTTGCTGGGATAGATGTCCAGTTAGCCCATTTTCTTTCTTTGGGGCAGGAGAGTCTCAGGCCCATGGGGCAAAGATGCTGCCCAGCAAGACCACATGTTGTTGTTGAATTCCCTTTGCTAGTGCACCTGCCTTCCCAATGTCTCTGGGTGGATGAGGGGAGTCTCAGGGGACAAAGAGACTTCCCAAGCCCAGGTGCTTGTTGTGTTGGGATAAAATTGCAGGTATCTCTGTTCACCTAGTGTCTCTCTGTAGGTAGTAGGAGGAGCTCTCCAGCACAGTGGAGAAGGAGCTTGCTTCCTGGGACAGGACACTTGATTTAGCAATCGCTCATCTTATCAGTGCTGTTGGGCTCAACGTCATTTTATTGGAGGAGTTCCTATTCAGTCTGATGAAGGGCTAAGCCTACCTGGATGACCTTTTGTTGCTAGATTAAGGGTCAGGACACACTGGGTCTTGCTTACCTTCTTGTGTTGGGTGAGTGAGTGGGACAGGTGTACCTACCAGGAGCCTCGCTGCTGTGCAGTTATTCATTCACCTATCAAAGTTCTCCTTAAGTTGCTTCTTTCATTACCTTCAGAGTTTATATGTGTAGTTAGCAGGGAGGACCAACTAGCAACAAGTCTGTCCCACATTGTCCAGATAGGACAGTCTCAGTATTTGCTGTAACATTTTAAGTGGAATACAAAAGTACATCCCTACCAAACAATCTTCATGTCTCTTATTGTCTTATATAAGAAGTTTCTTTCTAAATATTATTAGGGGCTTTTCGTTAGATAGGATCACTTCTAAATGAAATGCAAGGCAAACAGCATTGGAGCTCATCTGACTGTTCATCACATTTACACATCCAGTGCATAGCCAGGCTACAACCTTCTCCCCCAGTTTACACAGCAGTTGTTTCACATGTGAAAAGAGGGCAGCAGGAGAGTAACAAAATTCCCAGTAATGGTCTCCTTCCTTTTTCCTCTCCAAGCTGCAAATGCATAAGTGATGTTCCTCGAAGTCTACACAGACTGAAAGGCAAACTCCCAGGCCCACTGGCAAAGCCCTCAACCAGCAACAAACAGTGGTCCCATTTTGATCTCTTTTGTGTCCTAACGTCTCTCATCTCCGTTTCCTGATCTTCCTAATCTCAGCACAGCAGTTTCTTATCAGGAAGAGCTCCGGAAAGTCAGCTTGCTTCACAGGAGAGGATGCTGACTCAGCTGTGAGTGTTAGGTGAGAACTGGCTCCAGCTGGCTCAGCCCCACAGGTGAGGAAATGCCTCGGACTCAGCAATCTTTGCAGCACAGGACAAAGCTGAACTTTCCCTTCTTTCTAGAGTATATGGTCAAAGGCCTGATTTTTTTTTAAGTCCGAGAGCTGAAATAAAAGTTTTGACCATTGTTACCATGCATTTGTGCTGCAGTCAGATGGGTTCTTTTCCCTTCTGGCCACCTTTAAATGACTAATGTTTAATGAGTGCTTATCACACGTAAACCAGTATTCTAACCACTGTCCTAGTATGCAGTGTAGGTCTGCTAATAATAACGGTGGTGGTGGTAGTAATAATAATGCTATTGTACTAATAATACCCGTATTCATTGAACACTTATGTTATTCTAATTGCTTTTTATGGGTTAACTCATCCTGTCTGCCCATCAATGCTATAAGGTGCTGACTACAATTATGTCTATTTTACAATTTAGGAAACTGAGGCTCAGCTATCAATTAAGTTGAGCAAGTTCACAGGTGGTAGACAGAGGGGTTGAGATTCAAACTTAGGTAGTGTGACATCAGAACAGATGTACTGGGTCATTAATCTGTAGCTACTTAATGCTTCTAGGATGGCTGAGAGTAAAATGAAGGAGTTTGTTCACACAATGACACAATAATACAGCAGCAACAACCACACCAACAATAATGAATAAGTTGTCTAAGTGCTTATTATTCAAAATGTATGGCATGCATTTGACTTGGGTGTTTTGTTTCATATAACCCTTATCATAGCCTATGTGGGAAGAAATATTCTTGCCCTTATTTTATGGTACTGCAGAGATGTCAGGAGACTTGTGAAATATCACACAATTAATAAGGGGTAGGACCAAGATGGAAGTGTAGCCGCTGTGTTTGTCTATGAGTTAGCCAACACACACACACACACACACACTTCTATTTGTGGAATTTTTGCCATAATTGATATATGTATTTTTAATCTTCTAGTTAGGAACCTATTTCTAAAAATGAGCATCACTATCCAAAATTAGAGTCATGAAAACAGAAGGCAGCTACCATGTGAGATAATCACAGACAGAGGTTGGTAAACTGCACTGAGCTTGCTTTCCCCACATGCAAGGTAATTTGTTTGGCTGACAACTCAGTGGAAGTTGGACACTTAAGTTAACCTGCCCCTGAATCTTGATCAAATCTTCAGAAACTTTAGGCAGCAATTTTGTTTTTAGGGTATATTTTTCCTTGTAAGTGGTTTACACTGCATTGCTCTTTCAGAAGGGATTACAAATAAAAAGGAAAATGGACATAAATGCACTATACAAACAGATACATCATACTTTCAAATCTTTCTATTCTAATTTCCAAAAAAGAACAGAAACTTCAAGATGATCACTGAAAATGTGGTTCCATCACTCCAAAGGCGGCATGCACAGTTAATGATTGGCTGAAGTAATTACATTCACGTAAAGCCAAAAGAGAACACCTTTAAAATGAACTTTTCTATCATTATACATTATGAAAACCTGTCCGCGAGCTTATATTTCATAAAAATAGTGTTTGTATGGCTGAGGAAATACGTAGTTTAAACTGCTATCTCAGCATCGTTTCTCTGTTAGATATAACAAGGAATTTTTAGGTATTCAGACTTAATTATATGCACCAATACAAACATGAAATTTATTTCTCTTTTTTGAGATTCAGTTTAAAATTGTGAGAAAATGAGCTAATTTTTAATTTTGATGGATTTTAATCATACAATGAATTTTGATTATGTATCATTCTTTTAAAAATTGCTTTTAATCACATCTACCAAATTCATTCCTAAAAGGAACTCATGTTTATATTTATATTTCAAAAGAACAATAATAATAACCCAGAATGAGAGGGGAATTTCATCAAGTGAGTGTTTAAAAAAATCTCATGAGTAGGGAATGGAAAATTTATCACAGGTCTTCAAACTCTAGGCTCTTTGCCCTACAAATATTTACTGTGTTTCTACTATGTGTAAAACACAGGGAGGAGGGGCTCTCAAGGTGAATGAATCAGACAGGATCTAATCTCACAACCTGATTAAAGACAAGGGGTGATAAAGTGCATTCACAAACAAACGTGAAATAGGGAGGTATGTTGAAAAGTCCCACAGGGAAGATACAGATAAAACACTAACTAAGAGAGTCTTGGGAAGGGAGACCAGCCTGGGTGATCAGAGCAGGATTCCATGGGGCAGGGGGTACTAGAATTGGGCTTAAAAGACGGCTGGGATTTCACAAAGTAGAGACCTTGACAGATGCATTTCAGGCAAAGGTGATTGTAGCTGAAGGCACAGCAAATTATTCTTGGGAAGGAAGTGTCAGCAGTCAAGACTGGAGAGTTGCATAAAAAGGGGTGATGTTAGAGAATTGGGCGGAACAGACTAGTTACAGGCTTTGGAGTTTTGTCCGAAGGCAAGAGAAAACTACTGAAGTGTCAGATCAGGGCACTGGCATATCTCAACAATGATTTAGGAAGAATGATTTGCTAAGAGACTATTGGAGATAACAGGAGCTGGAGAGATTAGAGACAAGGAGACCAGTTATACAGCTATTAACAATAGCACGATAACATTGGGGATAGGAAATAAGGAGCAAATATAAGAGATATAGCAAAAGAAGTATAAATAGAACATGGTAGAATATTTGTTGAGGGGTGTGTGTGTGTGTGTGTGTGTGTGTGTGTGCATGCAAGCATGTGTGTTTATGTGTGCGTGTGCATGTGTGTATTGGTGCTAGTTAGGGGAGGGCAGACCTAGAAAGAGAAAAAGATTGCATTCTGCAGAAATAGGAGAGTCCATGGGGGAGACCTCATTGTGGTGGAAGGGAAGATGGTGATTTATACTATAGCGGTGTTGATTTGAACAGGCAGGAAATAGGGATGTTGAGGAGCTACACATATAGGAAGTGAGTTGAAGAGACCAAATCTGATTAGAAATAAAGCTTTCGTTAGCTCAGGTCTCAGACCTCAAGGTGTTATCGGCGATTTGTTCAGTTTAAGTGTACTTTTCAATGAGAGCTAATGGCATATTCCAGAGCAGGCCCAGGAAAAGAACATGAGCGCTCCAGTGAGAATTTAGAGGCCAATAACTAGTTTGTATTCTACCAAAGGCAAGAAGGTAGCCCTAAACTGTGCTAGATCATTGATGAGGGCAAAAAAGCCTTGGGCCCTCACGCCTGTTATGTCTGAATGGATATATTCTTAGTCTCCCTTGAAAATCTGGCATGTTTTTTCATGGACTGAATTGAAACAGGTATTAGCTCTTACACAAATCTACTTCTCGCTTCTTTCCATCTATCTTCTTCACCTTTATTTATTTATAGACTTTTATTTTTTACTTAGAGACTTCATATTTTATCTAGAGACTCCATTTTTAGAGCAGTTTTTAGTTTACAACAAAATTGAGAGGAAGGTAGAGAGATCTCCCATGTACCCCCTGCCCCTCCCTACCCATGCATAGCCTCCCCAATTATCAACATCGCTCACCAGAATGATACTTTTTCCCCCCACCAAGAATGAACCTACACTGACACATCACAATCACCCAAAGCTTGCTTTAGGATTCACTCTTGGTGTTGTATATTCTATGGGTTTGGAGAAATGTATAATGACATATATCCATCATTATAATATCATACAGGGTATTTTCACTGCCCTAAAAATCCTCTGTGCTCTGCCTTTTCATTCCTCCCCTGCCTGACTCCACCCCTATTAACTACTGATATTTTTACAGTACCCATAGTTTTGCCTTTTCCAGAATGTCATATAGTTGAGATTATACCGAATCTTTTCAATTTGGCTCCTTTCACTTAATAATATGTATTTGTTTCAGTACTTATTCAGTTACCTTGTTTGAATTCTAGTCCACCTTACTTTTGTTACTAAGAATATTAACACATTCTTCTCCTAAACTATCAGTAATTTCATACAATAAATATAAACATAGATAATATTTTTACTATTTAAGAGGTAACTTGTTTTCAAAAATTGCCATAGTGAGACAATTTTAAACAGAACTTTCGACTATTTACAGATAAATGAAAATCCACTGTCGCTTTGAAAAGTAAAATTATCTTACAAAAAATTTGATTTTTGACAATCTCTGGTAAACAGTGATACAATAACGTTTTAAGGTAAGTCTTGTCAATTTGGTCTCAAATGGACAAGTTTCTTTTTCTTTCTCAGAACTAGATTTCAGGATTTCTAACCCCTCCCTTCAAGTTTACCCTGTGCCATTTCCCCCGGTTTTCTTCCCATTATATCAGGTTTCCATTTTGTGATCTGTGTAGCCATGGTTGTTTAAAAAGCAGCCCAGACTTCTAGCCCATAAACATCACTTCCTCTGCCTCTTGAATTTATTTAAATGGCTGATACTTGAGCCCAAGGGATCGTTTACACTAACATCATGGAGTCAAGAGTACTCATTAACTCCACCTCAAGCTATCCATAGGTCAACAGCATGAGGCAAGACCCTCATATTTCATGACTTCAAAACCAAATCGCCTTTCTCAAGCCTTCACTTCCCAAGCTTTATGCTTTGGGGCTTCAGTCAACCACTTTGTTAATGAGCCAATTGAAGTGCAGGTTTGCAGTCCAGTCAAAAGTGCTTTCCCTCCTCCTTCCAGGCCACGGTATTCACTTACATGTTCTCTGTCATCGTAGAAACAACAAACTGGCATTGATTTATTTTTTAACCTATTCTGAAAGTTTGCATGCTTTCCAAGAGAGGTTCCCCAATTGTCCGTGTCTTTAAACAGATGGAAAAATGTATTGAGAACAAATTGGATGTGATTATTTTTCTAATTTAAAGAAAAGTAGCAGTGTTTGCACCCTAAGTAGATATGAAAGCCAAAGGCAAGTAGTAGCCTCTGCATCACAGTATCTCCTGAGGTTACTCTCCACTGTGCAAGTGGTTTTATAATTTAAGTTAAAAAAACACAACAACATTCAACTCTATTTAACTTAACTGATTATCATGAAAAATATTCCCTAAGCCATTTATTTTCAACAGAATTTTTCATCTCATTGGTCAATGAAATACCTATCATAACCCATTTTGGGTTTGGAAATGTTTCTCCTAAATTTCATCTGCTCTAAGTCAAAGAGTTCCTGAACTATGGAGGTCTCAGGATAGACACTGTTAATGATGTTACAAGTAGAAATTGTATTCTAGTTCACCAGTGGTATGCTTTGCCCTTGGGACATAAACACACACTTAGTATGTAGAGATTTTCTTAACAGTTACAAAATCAGTCCTTCTCAAAGGTCATTTCAGCCAACAGGCATGCCATCCCCTGCTAGTGGTTTTTGCCATGTGGTATCTATCAGTTGACCTATTGGCATGACCTTGGACTCTTAGGGTTTTTCCTAATTCCTGATTCCCTGCTAAGGATATGTTGGTCTTTTAGTCTCCAGTCCAATGTCTCATGTGGGAACAGGACTGATTGCCTTTCAGAGATTAAGATTGAGGAGAGATCAGGGCTCAGAATTCACCCATGAAGAGTTCACTGAGGATAGGCCAAGTGGAAAGCCAACTCCCAATATGTTACTTAGAAGGGTTGGGCTCTCCTGGTCTTGCCCTCCTGTCTCTTTAATGAGTCAGTAGAAATAATAAAAAAGTGGTTTCTATCTCACTCATCCCGCCACCCCCTTCCCAGTCAAATGAATAAATGAGAGATGAAGGAAAGAGTGTCACTGGGAATGCACAGCCCCATATGTGTCATAAGTGGTTCCTGTAGGAAACCTTGACATAGTTAATTCAGAGAACTATAACTACCTTTGTGGGGCCTCTGAAATACATCTATACATGCACCTGTCACACTATAGGCAACCTTACATGTCTGCACATACTACCAATCTACACACACACACACACACACATACACACATACACACACACTTTTAAACACTTAAAAATCCTATTGTCTAACTAGTACCAAGATCATGGTAGGTGCTTTACAAATATTTGTTGAATAAATAAATGCAGGAATGCCCGACATTGTAGGGGTGTCTTGGCTACTTTTAGGCTAGTTGATTGGTTTTCAAAATGTCGCTTCATAGAAGTGGAGTAGACTTAGGGACCAGGGCCAAAGAGCCAAACCCTTGCCCTGTGCCTACTTTCACTCCATGACTCAGACTCTACTGCTCTATTTTGAAGATATAACCAACCTCATGCATTCAAATGATTCTAATTTTAAATGTGTAACAATTGGGCTTTGAAAGATTTTAAATTACCATGAACTAACTAGAAATATAAAAGAGAAGGTTAGCGGGGTCATTTTAAATCTCTTTGCCTCTAAGTGGCTGGCTTTTCCTTAACTTTTTTTTTTTTTTTTTTTTAATTTAAAGAATGAATGAAACAGGATTCAGGGATTCCTACCAGGGAAAGAGAGCAAACCATTTTTAAGCACATTCACATACTTGGAGGCACCACTTTACATGTTAGAATAATTAGTAACTACTCGAACTTAAATTAGGATAATTACTAGGCAATTTTTTTGGTTATTTAAGTTTAGTTATTGCTAGTACTTAAAAAATAACAAAACTGCCTTTACAAAAGTTTCCATCCTTTAGTCTTTTCATTACTTCAGAATACTTTTCTGTATCAGATTATAGGAATGAGTGAGTTTGGGATGGAACAGGTACGAAGCGTAGCTCTCAGTGGCACACATTCTACTGTTCAGAGGCTGATAGGAACTCATCCACTAGGATGCTTTCCTTTCCTGTGTCTCAGTCTCAGGTTTGCTATAAACAGAATGTTGCTGCTACTTTCATAAGATCAGAGCCTTAGCCCTCATCCCTTGGTTTGAGTTTTTGCACTCATGTCTAGCTTATCTATTTTAACCTTTCATTTACTCTTTGGATAGACACCCACCTAGAGGACAAGCACCCAGCCTTACAAATTTCTGTGGGAGAGTGAGAGAAAAAAGAGCTTATTTAAGGAAATTCCGATTTGTTCATTTTTATCCCACATGGAATAATTTGTTTGCAATCTTTCAAATTCTAGAAAACCATGGCTGTGAGTGTATGAGAGTGTGTTGGAGGAAAACCAGTCTCACTGAGCAAAAGGCAATTCTGATAGAAAGTCTTTCAAAGGATTATGATGAGGACTGAACTAACCTCAGTGTGAGAGTTAAATCAGCCTTAGTTTTCAGGACCATGAAGGAAATGAACATGAGGAGACATGGGTCATCCACTTGGTTCTTTTTAGTTCAGAATTCCACACTATTAAGAACGCAACTGCTTATCAGCTCTCTGTGGGCAACATTTACTGCACACTGGAAATTAGAATGGATCCTGAAAAATACTCCGTCATTGTGCAGAAGACCCAGTTGGCTCATGCAGTGTGCTGGGCCTTGTGCTGCATAAGTAATGATCAACATTGAGATGATTTTCATCTTTATTAATCATTGTCATCTGCTGTAAGTGAACAAATGGTATGTCTGAGGCTATAACTTAAAACTAATGTATGGGGAAATTTGAGGGCTTGCATATAAAATAATTGTAATGTGTATTCTTTACAAAGTTTTAAGCATCAAAAAATACTCATAAGTGCATTATAGAAAAAATATATACGTGTGTTTTTATGTATGTGTGTATGTATGTGCATATATGTACACACACACATATAATTTGTGCCTTCAGAATTGGAGGGCACAAATTATAAGCATTTATTTACAGTACCTATAAAGCTGCCAAGTTGTAACTATAGGTGCATGTCTGCTTCAGACTTTGAGTATAATCATGGAAATCAGATTCTCCTTGTACTAACGTGCAATGCAGTCACACTTGCATGAGAATGTCCTCCTAAGAGTTTCAGTGTAGATTTTGAGGCACAGTTTGTATTTTCTTCTAATATTTAAAGAAGCTGTTTAAAAAGAGGAAATGTTGCTTTAGTCAAAATATCAACCTGCCCTACAGATAGATGTAGCAGTGTTTAGATGCTAACTATGCTGCAAATAAAACAGAAAACACCACACAAATAAATTGGCACCTTCAAAAGAGGTTGGCTCCTTTGAAAGTAACTATTGATATAATCATGCAATTACTACAGTTATTAATATCTGAGGCTCTTTCCTCTGAGGTGTCCATTAGGGACAACTGTCTTCCATTATTGTTTTCTTGAAGGATCTCCATTGTCCTGTTGGGCCATTTCAGTTTTTTTTCTTTTGAAGTTTCTGGGGATTTTTGCCCCTTTCTCCAAGTTAATGCATATCAAAGCTCCAGACACATTCACAACTTAATTGAGGCTTTTCTAATTAAGTATTAAATTGTGCACAAACTCTTGTCTATTGGCTGAAACTTATTCAGTCATCTAGACATGCCACTGCATATCCTTCAGAGGGGAAGCGCAGCCACCTGCCAAGGTACTCCATCTAATTAATTGTTTCCCTCAAACCTTTCACCTAATGATACAGTTCAGAGAACACTTTAACTTATTTGAACTCTATGTTGAGGTCTAATACTAGCCGTGAAAATTAACTTTAGAGTGTGACCATATAGGAAAAGTGTTGTTGAAAAATAGTTACTGACCAGGCCCTGTGGACAATAACAAAAATAATGACTGGGTGAATTTATTCCAAGGCACAGGTTAATGTTAGTTTTCATTAGTGGATGTTCTTACAAACTAGTCATTTGAACTTATAGGTATTTTTATTCATTATTTCTTATTTTCAATTTAATTTGGAATAAGAGTGTACTCAGTTCTCCAAGGTTGAGCAGATTTTATTCTATTAATGGACCAGATAGAAAAACAAATATGAATAATAAAGGCTTTTCCGTCCAAGAAAAATGACATCCAAGGGTACTGACCATATCTGTGGACTAGATAACTCAGCAGTGTTAGCGATCTTTGAAGAATTTCAAAGCAAGAGAAGAGCAGAACATGATTGATGGGAGTCTGTATTGTAAGGTTTCAATTGATGAACTAGCATGTTTTACATTGAATTTAAAAATTAACCACTGTCCAGATGGCTAGTAGGGAATCAGAGGCCACTAGGAGCAATGGGGGTTTACAATAGCAATGATAATGTCAACCGTTGATTACACAACAAAAACGAGAACTGCATCATGTTTGACCTGCACTAATCCTTATAACAACATTACCCCTTACCATCTTTATGTCACAAATGGAGAGTAAAATGCACTTGCTTTAATTAATTTACAAGAGATCACAGAAGTAAAAGGTGACCTAGCTACGATCAGAACCCTCCCCCTCCCAAGTGATCCCCAACATATACACATGAGCCCCTTATTAATACTTAAAATTTTCACTTGTATAATATGTACTTATTTAGTTCAAATAATAATAGTATTTTAATAATTTTATATACTTTTAATTAAATAATGTATTGTAATTGCATGCTCACTTTTTCATCTTTCAAATTACTTTTCATTGTGAAACATGACCTACCTACAGCAAGTGACTGCATATTCACTTTAAAAACTTCAAACACCCCAGCCAGCGTGGCTCTGCGGTTGAGCATCGACCTAGGATGCAGGAGATCACGCAGTTCGATTCCCAGTCAGGGCACATGCCTGGGTTTCGGGCTCCATCCCAGTGAGGGGAATGCAGGAGGCAGCTGATCAATGATTCTTTCATCATTGATGTTTCTCTCTCTCTCCCTCTCCCTTCCTCTCTCTGAAAGCAATAAAGATATATTTTCTTAATTTCAAACAGTGCAGATAGAATAAAAAGTAAGTCTAATAAAAAAGTTAAAAGACCATTGATTGACGTTGCTTTTAAACTTGTAAATTTTGAGAGGAAACGATTCCATAACTGCATTAGGGTAGATCAGTCTTCAATAGCAGTGTTTTCTAATTGTGATAAGAAGATCTCTGATGATCTTTCCCTAAAAACCACTGGGAAAACATTATTTTAGGAAATGGCACTATGGGATATCACAGCAAATCAATAGCACAGACATGGGAGGCAATGCGCAGCTAATTGGGCATGCTTAAATGCGTAGAGTCGGCCAATATGGGGATAAACATGTGAGGGCAAAGTCTTCCACTGAAAGTCCATTGTATGGGAGAAGAGATTTTAACGGTTCCTACAGGAGTTTTTTGAAGAACCATGATGTAAATCGGTATATATCCTGACAGGACCCACATGACAAGTAAAGCAAGAAGACACATTGATCAGGCGGAAAAACTGAGCGAAAATCAAACCTGTACCTGCCTTCTATCAAGTGACCACTCCATCACTTTCAATAAAATGCCTCTTGGTCTTGATTTAATTTTGAAGGGAGCAGCTAAATGAAGAAATAAATATAGGAATATGACTAGATGTATACTATAACCTAACCCTGTAACTTCAGGGGCAAAATACCATGACTTCTGTAAAGGAATCTGATTTTAGCAGATTTTCTTAAGAATATCGAATACTGATGAAAATGCCTAGGCCCCTATAAATTTAGCTTTTCCCCAGGACTTTATTATCTTGGTTCATCAAATAAAAACTATGGATAATATATTATTGACCTCACTTTAAAAACCATGAGGCAGTGCTACAGACAAACTTCCAGAAGCTCTTTTCAGAGACAAATAAAACTAACTCGGAGATTAGAATCTAACATGATGCTTTCTCCTGAGAAGAAACCTTTCAGTATTCCAGCTTTTCAGCGAGATGTGTCCCTGCACTTAGGATCTCGGGAGTGTTTGGAGTGTTAAGAAACCTAACATTCCAAATGGGTCTTGGAGAAAGAAGATGGCATAAAGGGACTTGACAAAAGGTGCATCCAGTGATAGAGTCTGGGCTTTGTGCTTACTTTTCCTTCCTTTGTTCTTTCTGTGTGTGGGGGAAGGAGGGCACACATGGGTAGGATGTGTGATCAGCTGTTATCAATCAGCTTTGGAAACTCCCTTGTGGTTTGGCATTTTTGAGGACTGGCCTGGTCTTCCTGTTAGAAATCATCTGAACCCAGGAGGAGGTCTCTTTGTCTCAGCAGATACCAATAAACAGAAATACACATGGTATTTTTGTGTTTCTTTTTCTTGGATGAGGGTAACTGGTTGGCTATATGTTTGCAACTATGCCCGGTACTAAAAAGTGGATTAGAACATACCGTAGTTAATATTTGTTAGATTTTGTTTTGCAAAGCAGATTTTGAGAATGGAGCACAATAGGGCAATTTATACCATCGTTATATCATTGCACTGAAATCAGGAATATCTTGAGTTCAAAGAGTAGGTTTGGAGAAATGGTTCACAACCAGTTTAGAGTCTCATGGTTGATTTTCCTCCTAAATTTAAAACTAAATGTCATTTTTTGGGTGGATTCTGTGTATAATTTAATCCCTATGCTGCTCCAAAACTATTCTGTAAGTTAGGAGACTTAGCCTTGGAAAGATTATTTAAATAACTGGCCCAAGACTACACAGCTAGGAAGAGAAGTCAGAATTTAAACCCAGGTCCTCTTGACCCCTGATTTCTGCTTCTCAACTTGATATCAGACATTGCCATCCTCCCAGGTTTTACCCAGTCGGTGCCAGTAATGATCACCAATTCTTTGATTTTTTTTCTTCTTCAGCTTTTATACAAATGCTTCTTACTCCAGGCACTTATTTACATGAAGAAAAAGTCATAGATGTAGGAGTAAAAACCTCAGCATTTCAAGGAAACAAAAGGCATGAAGAAAGCCAGTGCACTTGCTGGCTGCGCACAGCACGGAGGCAATAGGAGAGACACCTCTATTCTTCACTAGGGTCCTCTTTGGGAGCTAAAAGAACAAAGGCTCAGCAGGCGCCACGCACCCACCCTGACGTTCAATCGGAGTCATTTTTAGTTCAGCAGAACTGGCACAAGCCGATCGCCTATGGATAGACTTGACAGTGTGGCTAATTTGCCAAAATACTATTAAGGATTTTTTTTTTCCTCTCTGTTTTCTTACCTTGTCACCTTCCAGAAAAATACTTCAGTGGCCTTAAAGCATAAACCACCTGACCTCCCTTTCTCGTGAGCACGCGTGTCCCTGTGCGCGGGTGGGGTGTTTGCTAGGAGGGGCCGCCTCAGCAATTAGGTCTTCACAGGGCCAGGTGCAGGGCCTGCGGACCATGACAAGTCCTGAGAAAATGATGAGAAGGTTTTATTCCTCCCCTTCTTTGCTCTTTCTTTTCAAGCATTAGAGCTTATGACTCGAGGCATTTCCCTTTATTGGTTTTTCCTCCAGGATGATCAAGAAAGTGATTTATACCAAAGTCAGAATGAGTCAGACAATAAGAAACCAAACTGTATTTGGACCAGTGAGTATGGATGTACTGAAATGAGTCCCAGCAAACTCCCTCTCTTTCTGGGTGTTTGACCACATGCAAACAGGATGGGATCGTGGCTTCGCAATGGGTGTGGTTCTTCCACCTCTCATCCCACAAACTCCCCTTCCTCTCTTTCCCTGCATGTGTTTCAAATTGGAGCGATGGTGGGTGGGAGAAGCTCGAGCTACCCTGGACCTATAAATAGTAAAGCCAAGAATCTGAGTGTTCCGGAGGGGAGGTAGAGGGAGATAGAATGGGAGAGGTGGGAAGCTACCCAAATTTTAGCAATCGCATTGCTTTAAACGAAACCAACTTCTGTAGCATATTAAGAGGCTTGAGTAAATATGTGGCCAGCCTCAAACCCAATCTGAAGATAAAACAACAATAAAACCAAACAGCAACGACAGAAAAGAAGCCATAATGAAGATGGTCCCTGATAGATAGTTACCTCCCTTAACTTTGGAAAAATAGAGTTATAGTCAGGACTAATGTGGACCAAAACCCATGGAAAGATTGACGGAAATTCATTTTAAAAAGCCACACACATGAAAATAATTTACACAGGAGGTTTCTGCACAACAGCTGTGCTGGTTATTTATTTTGGACCAGTTTGTACAAAGAGTGGTACCAAAAATGGACTCAATTCTTGCTTGATAACCTTACAAATGTCAAATTAGTCCCCTGAACTCAATACCCCCTTTCCTGAACAGACTGCTGTGTAAAGGCAGACGGTCTTCAGGGTCTCCAGATACTCATTTCTTCAGCAGTGACTTTAAGATTCCACCCCTGGATCTCATCATTTCCAGTCTATGAACCTCTTGGTCCTATTTCTTCTGCAACTTAAATATACCCAGAAGATAGAGCATGGACGAGAAAAGACTGAATAGGACCAGTGCCTAGTGTGCGAACCTGCCTCTGCCTCGGGGTGGGAAGGAGGCTTGTAAAGGGTACTCCCAGCCCCATAAAAGTTATGCAGAAGGACTCTCCAGAGCGCTGTTGCTCCACCCAGACCATAGACATCAGAGGTAGAGCTGCACCTGCTTTGATGCTTGCTCATTTCCCTCTGAACCCCTGAGCCAGGATGAGACAAGTGGTTTATGGGAGTTCCGTGTACCTCACAGGGTGGGATCACTGTCGCACCTTGAAATTTACTGGGCCTTGGTGCCCCGAAGCTAGCCAACACATGTGCAAGGGTGTGACATTTATTTAAGGGATTTGGAGACCAAGGTCTCATGCACATGCAATCAGAGGCTTCTGGTGTCAGTTTTCATTGAATTATCCTTTGGTAAAGAAGGAGCTGGCGATTGATACATCAAAACTCTGCCTTTGTGAAAGGGGCGTGTTTGTATAGTTCTGATCTGGTTAATAATCTTATCCATTATTTGGATTTATACAGTGTCTTTCTTCCATGTTGCCAAAGTGCTTCTTGGTCAATCTGGAATTACAGTGAGTTAACTCTTAGGCCAACGCAAAGTTCACTTCTTAGGCTGCCGCCCAAATGGGGCAGGTTTGTTTCCAAGAAGAACTTATTCCCTGAAGAGAAGCACTTGTCATTTATAACAAGAGACTTTGTTATATTTCTGAAAGGAGGGGCGGTTGTTTCCCAGTGCCTAGCACACAGCCTTGGACATCATAGGTTTAAGGCCGATGCATTCTTTTATAGAACAAAGTGTTAAATCACAAGGAATCAAAGTTATGCTCTTAAGTCTCATAGTCTATCTGGAATAAACTTTAAAGAGATGCTAAATCCATTCAGTAACACCCCCTCTCTTTACTGAAAATGCTGAATGTTGCTGAAAATCAGTTTGGGCAAGCATCGGGACTCTCACGACCCAGACCAACATATTGAGTTCAGCAAGGTGGTTTTCTCTGATTTTTCATTTCTTTTCCTTTCACAAGCTTATATTAAAATAACTAGAAACCATAAAATTAAAATCTTACAAAGTAAGGTTTTGTTTTTTTCTTCCACATTCACCTACCAAATGTGCAGATTTCAAGTCCTGTTTTATGAGCAGAATCCATGATAGCATAATAGTAGAAGAGCCAGTGGCTGTCAGCTCTTCAGTAATATTTTACTGATTCTACTATTTAATAGGCTTAGCTTTATCACAATTGGAACAACGGCCTTTGATTTTTTCCCAATGTATTAGAATATATTTTAAAGAAAGAGAATAAAGTTGACCTAATGAGACTCGTGAAAGTTTTTGTCTATTCTCATGAGTGCATTTAAAATTTTAATTTTATAATAAAGAAAATGAGAACATAGATCAAAACTTGACCTTAACCTTATTATTGATCCAAAGACACCACTATGTCAAGCATGTCACTTTTCTAACTGAAAAAAAAAAAAAAAACCAATATGACCATTTGCCAAGATAAGGAATGCCTCAGTTTACTCCTGCCTGATCTTTTTTTGGGGGAAAATACATATGACATCTTCCTGCCAGCTTCTTGACAGAGTTAATATAAAACAGGCTTGAAGATAAGTCAGCCTCTAAGCACAAGTTGGAAACAAAAACTGAAAGAAATAGTTATCTTGTCACCAGAGGGCGATAGATGCTCCAAATGAGATGTTTCTGAAGAAGGGGATGGGGGCGTTGCCATTTCTCTTGTACTTTCTTGTTGGTGTTCTTGGTACATTTCTTATCCATGGAAAAGCATTGATCTTCCTCATGGAAGAGAGATAAACGACAAAAAGTTAAAAGTTCCTTGGGATGGAAAGGGGGAAAGAGATGACGCTGGTGGAGTAAGTGCGAGGGTTAGGGACTTCAGCCCGACATCTTGCAGACTATATAATCTTCGAAAGCCATGGGTGAGGCTTCAATGGGTAACAAGAAAAACACATTATAGTCACTTATTTTCATCACTCTTGTGTTTGCTATTTGCTATGCACTACATTATTTGTATCCCCTCCCCAAATCCATATGTTGAAACCCTAAACCTCAGTGTGAGAGTATTTGGAGGTGGGACCTTCGGGAGGTAAGTAGGTGGAGCACCCTGATAAGGAGACATGAGAGAGGTGACGTCTCTCTGCCACAGAGGACAGGCAAAAAGGCATCTATCTATCTGCAACCCAGGAAGAGGCTTCTCACCATGAGACACTTGTCTGGCACCTTGATATTGGACTTCCCAGCTTCCAAAACTCTGAGAAATAAATGTTTATAGTTTAAGCCACCCTGTTAGTGGTATTTGTCAGAGCAGCCAAAGCTAACACAATCGGTACTTCTTAGCCCTTCGTTTTGTTATCCTTAATTTGGATGTGTAACACTTGCCTTTGAATTTTCTGCTAAGGCCATAGGCGGGTTTGCGTTTATTTTTAACCAAGAATTCTAAGGATATTTACCTAGTTTAATTATATGCTGTTCATTGACCAATTTAGTTTAATGGAATTAAATAAAAAGAGTACACATTAAAGACAGGTAATTCTTTTTAAATTATTTATTTCTCTTCAGACCATGAGTTTTAACCAAGGCACCCCCATAAATAAATAAATAAATAAATAAATAAATAAATAAATAAATAAATAAATAAATAAATAAATAATAAAACACCCTGTAGGACATTTGGCAACGTCTGGAGACATTTTTTATTGTCACAATTTGGGAGAGGGGTGTAGCTACTGGTATCTAGTAGGTAGAGGGAGGGAATATTGCTAAACATCATACATTGCACAAGACAGCTCCTCACAACAAAGAATTGTTTGAAACAGTTTCAGATAAACACTGATAATCAAGATGAAGATAACTTGAAATGAGGAGGGTGGCAGGATCAAGATCAAAGACATTACTGTACAAAAGGAAGGATGTGAGGACGGTAGTGAGATAACCTTTAATGTAAGTCCTGAAAAATCAGCAACACAGGAAGAGAGATGTTGGAGGAGTTAGGGGTGAACACAGGTTCATATGAAAATTATTTTAGTACGTTAGTGGATCATAACTTCATACTGAATCCAAATGAGTCCAAATGGCTTTTGTCTGTGGTAAGAGACCCACTGACAGACGGAGTACCCCGGGGGGAATCACCGGGCTGGTGGGGACCTAGAAACTGGCCATGTGATGAAAAATCAGAAGTAGGAAAAAAACAGAGGGTAAGGAGATAATTGTTTCAAACTACACATGGGTTTAAAGTAGGAGAATCTTTAGACTTTTAGTGATTGCCCCAAAAGGAGGACTTAGTAAGGTTAAGAAGAGGCAAATTTGGGCTCAAAATAATAAATTGTTTGAAAATGGAATGGGTTCCTTCAGTTGAGTTTCCTGTCATCAAAGGGCGGACAATTAAATACTGTGGCTTTTATTTTATTTTTTATTTTTTTGAGGCTGTTTATCAGATAGCACCATATGGGCTCTAAATTATCTTCCAACTTAGGTTTTGGTCATTTTTAGATCATCCATAATATGAATAAACCCCAAATACCTTTTAGGCTGGTCTGATTCTATTAATAAATATTAATGCTATCACATTGTAAAGCAGGTTGAAATGCCCTAAAACAGACTTTCCCTGAGAATATGTCACAAATTGGCAGGGTCCCTTTGCACCGCATACACAAAATTTCATGAGCAGAAAAAACTGAGATTATGGCATGCTCCATTCTTTCCTACAGTCACAATGCGTATTAGCATGTTAGAAGCCCTGAAATGTACTGCAGTTCAAAAGCAAAGCAATTATTAAATTCTTCAAAGGAGCACTTGAGGTTCTTCACTGTATCTTCATGACTTTTCAGCCTCAATATCTCTAACCTTCCTTGTGAACCCTTCGCCCTGGCCATCTAGCTTCTGCCATTTACTTTCTTTGGAATATTTTAGTTCCTGTGCCTGCCCATAGGAGTCACTCTTCCTGAAGGCAAAGCCTGAAGAAATACCCCTCACTTTTGCACCCATATCATAGTCTTAAAAGTGGTTGCATTTCATGTAGTTTAACTATTATGCTCCTGATGAGACATTAGAACATAATATATTATGATGTATGTTACAACACCTGTATGGTCTTTCTTAGGTGTTCAATAAATCTTTCTGGAATTATTAAGGGAATCATAAGGCAGTTGGAACTCTACTGACCCATGGTCAGGTCAATGTAAATGTTCTTAATATTAAGGTCACAGCCTATTATAATCCCAAGGAACAAATGGAAAAGAATCGTGTTAAACACTGACAGCTTTTTCCCCCCTTTTTGATGAAGTATTGATGTAGTCCATAGTGTTTTTTTTTAAAACAAATTATTCTCACTTAGTCAGTCTTGGTTCAGACTAGATGATTGCCTGCCAGATAGAGGGGTGGCTTTCTAGAGGTTGCTGTATTTCAATGAATGAGCCATGCTTTCTGTTTTCATTTTTCCATTCATTATTCTGTTTTTGGTAGAGATATATGGTTCTACCTTTGCCTGCAGCTGGACACCTGGTTTCTCATCACAGACCAGACAAACTGGGTGGTTTTGCTCTCTAAATAAATCTAATCCTATATTCTGGGTCATCTTTTCAACTTCCTAGAGAAAGAATAGTTTTTGACTCAAGGTTGTTGGAGGTCTTGCCCTGAGAACCTGCATAATGCTCTCTAAACATCTTAAGTGACAGAACCTAAGGCTAACAGTGATTGTCCCTTTGAGTCAACAGGCAATGGGGATTTGCAAAAAAAAAAAAAAAAAAAGGCAGTGTTTTTTTTCTCTCCTCTCCTAGCTCTTTCCTCTCCAGGAAAACGTAATGAAAATTTCCCAAACCAGGTAGTTTCAACACCTGCTCTAAAATAACAGAGGGAATTGCCTGAGCCAGGTTTTAAATGTGAAGTCCACCCAAACAGAAATGCAAAAGGTTTCTCAAAAAGGGGTGCATTATTTTCAAATAGGGCAATTGGAATGCTTTACCAAATGAGATATTTATAATAATAATTTCCTTCCGTAGACTCGTATAACTACTCTCTCTCTCAAAATGTCATCCCCATATTTCATAACTTACATCTCAATGTCAGTAATTAAGGAGATTAATTTTCTAAAGAACAATGGCTATTATTAACTGAAATTATTCTAACGTTTAAATGAAGAGAGTGATGAAGGTATTAAGAAAATTTTTCATGAACCTCAAGAAGCTTCTTTCTGATTGGAATAAAGTTAGAAAATAATTGAAGTGTAAAAACTTACTCAAGTATTTTGTGCATACAGAATATATACATTGTGTCTTTTCTTCAAAAAGAATTCAGTGAACAGTTACTTAGTTACATCTTATTTTCCATCCATTCTCTGTATCCATAGCATTAATACCAGGATTAAGGAGCATAATTGTAATTAGCCTACCATTTCTTTGCCCTTTAGTGGTTAACATCAAATCCCTGAAAAGCTATGATTCAGTATTAAGAGACATCTGGCAAAGTGCCAAGTGCTCAAAAGGTAAACAGAAAGTAGAAAGAAAATTAAATTCTTTTCATTGAATAATGAAAGAAATCCTTTACAAGAATGAAAGAGACTCAGGTGTTCAATTCTAACTCTTTGGAAGACTCTAGTATCTATTTCTTCCCTGACAATCTTTTAGCCAGACTTCCCATGTCGAAGTTCATTTACCTTCCAGGCGAGGAGTGGAGGTGAGCTGGGCCCTTCTAAATTGTTCTTATCATATGTAAATCTAAATTGTTCTTATCAAGTTCCACTTGAGGATTTTAGCTAAAGAATGCTGAAGCATCTGGTCAAAGTGTGGGACTGTCAAGACACTTGCCTTCTTCAATGATCAACATCCAGAGCAGTTGCTGCTTGGGCTGTCATGGCTTTTGTCTTTGCCTCAGTAGGATGGGGCATTTTGTACCCTTTGCCACTCTTACAGTAGCCTGAAGAACAGACCATCCCCAAAGTCTTCCTGATGTTTCTGTGGCTACATTTTTAGAATCTTTTACCAACCTTCTTTTAGGAGACTTATGAAGCATGCTTAACATTCGGCCTTCTCTCTGCTTTTCTTTGGTAAACACATGAATTCCAAGTGTAGGGAAGGAAAAAAGCTTTATCCCGTATCCTCTTAGGTGCAATCCCTGGGGCTGTGCAAACTAAATTGACAAAAGATAGAGTGACCAGAGAAAAAGCATATACATTTTATTTTGATGTTAGTATTTTAATTTTACATGTATCTGGGGGTCCCACAGAAAAGAAAGTGAAAAAGCGAAATGAACAGTTAAGCCTGAAAGCTTGTACCATCTTAAGGGAGACTGATAAATCTGTAGGGAAGTGAAAGCGCAAAGGAAAGAGACTGGATTTCTAGGGGAGGTGAATTGCGCTAAGGTAAATACACAGGGGGAGATAATGTAAGCTAAGGGTTATTTCAGTAAGGCTTGCTAATGAGATTCAAGTTGGAGCTGTCTCCAGCGATGAGCTGTCCTCTCTCTAGTGGGGGGAGATGCCTTCACAAGGGAAACTGATGCTCTGCCATGGGCAGAAAGCGGGCGGGTGGAGAGCTTTCCTGTGCTCGCTGTTTCTCCATTGCCTTCAGCTCAAACTGATCCTCATGGCAAAATGGCATACTTGGGGGTGGCATATTCTGATCCCTCTCCCAAGCTCCCCTGGGAAGTCACTGACATTTAACCCAGTGCTCCCCTCGGCCTGGCTGAGATGCTTTCCAGGACACGGTGAGCAGAGCTTCCAGCCTCCCCAGTACCAAGTCTGTGCTCACTTTTTTATGCCCCTTGTTCCCCATTCCACCCCCAGGCCTTGCTCTCGATTCCAGCCTCTGCTGACCCCCTCCAAGGACGCTTCTCATTCCCTCTCTGTCCCCCTCCCGGCCCCGGGGACCCTCACCTAGTGCCCCCCAGGGGAGTGAGCTGGAGCCTCCCTCTGCCCTCCCGGGTGTCACTCCCGCAGCATGAGGCCTGCATCCTGCGTCCTCAGGACTTTCCTCTTCGGCTCCCAACCATCTCTCTTCTCTGCCTTCTCATCTCAGTAGGTTTAACATTTTTCAAAGCAAAGGCTTTGGGTTTCAAATTTATTATTTTTTTCTCATGAGGGTTTTAAGAATAATTTTGGGCTATTAAAAAATTTAAATATGATCTTATTCTTTCTCTTTGAAGCTCTGACAATACTCAGTGATGATACTGTGGCTCCTGGTGGATGGCTAGGAACACACTCAGCTGATAACAGTTCTCAACCAATAATTTTGAATTAACTATGGGCTATGTAAATTTATTTTAGTGAAATGTATTTGACATATCACTGTACATATTTTTGGTGTACATCAATTTGATACGTTTATATATTGTGATGTGATTTCCATTGTAGTGATAATTAGCAGCTCTCACTTTACATAATTACCATTTCTTATAGTGGTTGTAATAATTAAGCTCTAGTCTCTTAGCAAGCATGACAACAGTAATACAATATTTTGACTATATTCACTATACTGTGCATTCGGACTATGGGGCTTCTTTACTACTTGTTGCCCTTTGTACTCGTAAAGAACATCTGTCCTGTTCCCCCACCGCTCCGCCCCTCCTAACCACCATTTTACTCTCTGTTTCTATGAGTTTGTCTTTTTTAGATTCCATATATGAGTGATATGATACAATATTGGTCTTTCTCTGTCTGACTTATTTCACTTAGCATATGTCCACCCATGTTGTCACAAATGACAGGATGCCCTTTTTTCATGGCTGAATAATATCCCATTGTGTGTGTGTGTGTGTGAGTGTTTATTTATATATATCAAATCTTCTTTATCCATTCACCTGTTGATGAGCAAAACGGTATGGTATTGGCATAAAAATAGACACATAAGTCCATGGAACAGAATAAAGAGCCCAGAATTTACTCCCTGCACATACAGTCAACTAATATTTGACAAGGGAGCCAAGGACACCCAATGGGGAAAAGATAGTCTATTTCAACAAATGGTGCTTGGAAAACTGGATAAGCACATGCAGAACTATGAAAGTAGATGCCTCACAAAAATTAACTTGAAATGGTCATATTTAAATATAAGGCCTGATACCATGAAAGGAAACATGGGGAAGAGGCTCCTTGACATTGGTCTTTGCAATGATTTTTAGGAGATGACACCAAAAGCACAAATAACAAAACCAAAAATCAACAGGTGGAACTACGTCAAGCTAAAAAACAAAAGAAACAATCAAAAAATGAAAAGGCACCCTACGAAATGGGAGAAAATATTTGCAAATCATGTGTCTGATAAGGGGTTAATATCCAAGATGTATGAGGAACTCATACAACTCAATAGCAACAAAACAGAACAAAACAAAAACCCAAATAACCCAATTTTAAAAAATGGGCCAAGAACCTAAACAAACATTTTTCCAAAGAACATATACAAATGGCCAACAGGCACTTAAAAAGGTGCTCAACATTACCAAGTATCAAGAAACTGCAAATCACAACCACAGTACAAAGAGGCATCCCCCACACCTGTTAGCGTGGCTACTGTGAAACACAAGCACAGCGAGAGCTGGTGAGGAAATGGGGACGGGGGCCCTTGTGCACTGTTGCTGGGAATGTAAATAGGTGCAGCCTCGATGGAAAACAGTATGGAGGGTCCTTGGAAAATTAAAAATAGAACTACCATACAACCCAGCAATTCCACTTCTGAATATTTGTCCAAAGAAATTGAAGACACTAATTCAAAAAGACGCAGGCACCCCTGTGTTCACTGCAGCCTTATTTACAATAGCCAAGACTTGGAAACGACCTGTGTCCATGATGGATGAGTGATAAAAAATGTTATCTATATCTATTGATACATATATACATATAAATATATATAATGTAGTATTATTCAGCCATAAGGAAAGAAGGAAATCTTGTCATTTGCAACAACATGTATGAACTCTGAGGGCATTATACTAAGTGAAATAAGTCACACAGTGAAGGACAGATACTGTATGGTCTCATTTATCTGTGAAAATAGTGGTTTGGTGGGTGCCAGGAGCAGGGGCTGGGGAAAATGGGTGAAGGTAGTGAAGGTGTACAAACTCAGTGATAAGATGGGTAAGTTTTTGAGATCTAATGTACAGCATGGTGACTATAGTTAACAATACTGTATTATATTGTATTGTATATACTTGAAAGTTGCTAAGAGAATAGATCTTAAAACTTATCACATTGTGAGATAATGGATGTGCTAACTGACCTTATCGTGGCAATCATTTTGCAATATATATATATAAAATATCATGTACACCTTAAACTTACACAATGTTATATGTCAATTATATCTCCATAATCCTGGGGACAAAGAAACGCTGACTTAAGTGCAGTTTTTGAGATTTGTGCTTCCTTTGAAAAATATGTTTAAACCTATTCTTGAAAAATTTTAGCATACTATTTTGGTCTTCCTCTGGAGATCCAAGGGCAACCTAGATTTTGGATGTGGAAGTGCCGAATAACTCTAACCAGTGTTTTTCAGCTATTGATAATTTGGACCTGAAAACTCTTTGCTGGGCATGGGCCATGAGGATGAGAGGGCCGTCCCAGGCACTGCAGCATGTTTTGCATCATCCCTGACCCAGTCGATGCCAGTAACACTGCTGGTTTTGACAACCGAAAATGTATTAAGACATTGTCAATGTCCTCCGAAATAGCGATAGTGCTGGTGGCGACAAACTGTCCCCCACTGAGGACCATGGTCCTCTGGATATTCCTCTCAGAGGAACCAGCCTGCTAATCAAAGTAGAAGTTCCTTTTCTCTTTCAGAGCCCAGCTCCAAACTTGACCTTTTCCGGCAGACTTTTAGGTAGACTCTAAACTCACTTTTTCTGCATCCACCATCTAGTCAGCATTTAAAAACCTTTGTTTTCAATTATGTGAACACTTCTCAGGTTTTGTTGCCTTTGTCTTTTTAATATGCATATATTATTTATCCTAATTACCTCTTAACTTTTTGGAGGCCAGAAACTATTAAAAATTCATTTAATTAATTTCATGAAGAAGGTAGGTACCAAAGCAAGTCTTTATTTAACTAACAAAACCACATGTAAGAAGAGCCACAAAAGATCTTTGCTCACCTTCCTGCGTGTGAAGTTATAAATCAGCATGCAAAATATTATTCAGCAAGATTAGTCTCATTTTCCCCCCATAACTGTGGAAGTTGGTGAATTTTGTTAGACTAATATTATTGCTTTTCACTCCCATCAAGTGTGCTTTGGAAAGTTTTAATATTTGTACAGTCCACCTATGTCATTGCAATAGAGAAAAAGAGATGTGTGGGTGTTGTTTTTAACTTAGGCACAATGGATTGTGTCTGAGAGTGAGCAGAGGTTATTGGTTTTTAACCTGGTCTTAATTTGGGAAGTTAAATTATACAGCTCTGAAAATAGGAGTAGGTAATGGAAAGACAAGCACACTTAAAATATGAAAGGCTTTGGATATGATCCTTCCCTGTTCTGCCCTGGGAAGTCCCTCTGAAGTCACAGGGAGGTCCCTGAGCCCAGCTGGGACAGGAGCAGCCCCGAGACTTCCATGAAGACATCCACTTGGATGGCTGTGCAGTGGGGCTAGTGAACTCATTCCTAATAACCAGTCAACTCCTTTTAGTTCATTTTCCAGGGCGAGATTAGATCATGTTGGAAACCTCACCAAATAACCTTATAAAAAGAGATGAACTCACCCTCAATTTTCATCAGGTTTTGAAGCAAAACCATAAAAACCACTATCCCACCTCAGGCTACTGGAAACAAATTTGCATTTCATTCTCAGGAACAGAAATATCTCCCGGCAAATATTTCAGTGAGAGGAGTGCCTGTGTTTCTTGCCTACTCAAGGAACCCACCTTGTCAGGCACTTGTTCTGGACGCTGTGGCCCACTGCCTGCCATACAGGCCAAATGAGGTTAAAAGCAGCTGGGGGATGTATAGCCCCAGTTCTGGGAAGAGTCAGAGCTCTTGAGACGTCTTCCAGTAAAGATTGACTTGGTTA
Source organism: Miniopterus schreibersii (assembly GCF_964146895.1). Lineage (NCBI taxonomy): Eukaryota > Metazoa > Chordata > Mammalia > Chiroptera > Miniopteridae > Miniopterus > Miniopterus schreibersii. The sequence continues at coordinate 66,903,435 of NC_138110.1, forward strand.
CGCTGCAGCCAGTTGTCCAGTGAGCCCGGGAGAAACAATGGTGTTGTTTTCCAACGGACAGGAGCTACTTGTAAATGTAGAGCTTCCTAAATTAACTAGGTAAGTGTGTAAGGTGATGACAGCCGTTGTTTGTTAAGTGTCAGGAAGGACCAGTGATACTAAAGGTGAAAGAACACAAGGCTGGATAGCTGCAGGTTTTTATTCATGCTGACGATACTTAATTGACATTTAATTTATATTCAGTAAAAATATAAAGCTTAAGCATATGGCTTGATGAATTTTGACATATGTGCACACCTGCCACCCAGATCATTAGGGACATTTCCATCATCTCAGAATGTCCTTTGGTGGTCTTTCTGATCAGAGCATCTGCCTTCCCTCCAAAGTCAACCAGCATTCTGAATTTTTACCACTGTCCTTTAGTTTTGTTTTGTTTTACCCTGAACGTCACGCAAGTGGAGTAATACGCTGTGTCCCCTTTTGCACCTGGCGTCTTTGGCTCAGCACCCTGTTTGTGAGGTTCATCTCTGCACTGCGTGCCTTCCCTGTCGTCCTTTGTTGCTGAGTCGTGCGTCACTGTAGGAATGAACCCCAAGTAGCCGATCATGTTCCCGTGGTTGGATCTTTCCCCCTAGTCTGGGGCTCTTGTGACTGGCGATGCTCTGGGCATTCAGTACACACCAGTCAGTTTGTGGGGCACATGCTTGCTTTTCTCCAGAATAAATGCCCAGGAGTAAGTGTGTGCTTAACTTTATTAGAAAGTGCCAACCAGCTTTCCAGAGTGACTGCATTATTTCGCCTTCTCGAGCCAGCAACGTGCCTGGTTGCTCCAAATTCTCACCTACACTGGGTATGAGCTGTTTCTTCCTGATGGACTTACCGAGTGGCTTAATAGATCTTTTTAGATATATCTGATTTTAGATAATAGTATCTAGGAACAAAATGAAGGAAACTGGGAAAGGAATTTTAAAAATGTATTTAGGTGGGAGAAGTCTCATTTACCTGACTCATCTCCTATATTTTGTTTTAATTGATGTTTCCTTCTTTCCTTACTTGTAAACTCAAAAGCAACTGCTGGTTGTTAAACATTGCTTTCTGCTCCAACTCTAGAGATTTAAGTACCTTTGCTCTTTCTGCTCGGAGCCCGCTAGCTTGTTTTGCTCCCAAGTGGATTTGCATTTGTTCAACTTCCCTTAAAAACATTCCTAGACACCTGCCCTTAAGTTCTGTTTTATACATTCTGCGATGAGCTGTTGCATGAGGAAGTCTCCTGATAAAAATTTTCCCAATCAATTCCATTGATAACAAGGTCCTGGTTGTTAATTAAAAGATGATCTAGCTTTAATTCAGAATATATCACACAAATGGTATATATTCCAAGTTGTTATTCTGTAGAGAAAAATAACAATCACCTTCTATAATGATTTCTTTACTTTTTATTTTGAAATAAGTTTAAGCTCACATAAATATTGAAAACTGAAATTCTTATATTCCCCTCCAGCCGTATTCTCCAAATTTTAATATTTTTATCACATTCGCTTTACCTTTGTTCAGTGTTGTTTCATTATAACGTCGATGAGATGCAGTAGGAAGTCAACTCTTGTATATATCAACTAGCCTATGGGAAAATTAGTTTCTTTATATGTCAACTACGTTAAGTGAGGGCTTCCTGAATTTGGGTGGGCCCCATGTAACCTCACGGGCCTTTTAAAACAGAAGAGTCGGGAGCCCAAGCGTCAAAGAGAGGAGGCAGGAGGAGGAATGAACTGCTACTGCTCCCTTTGAAGGTGAGGGGGCCACAAGCCAAAGAATGTGGTGGCCTGTAAGAAACCATCAGTTTGACAGCCAGCAAGGACATGAGGACTTCAGACCTAAGACCCCCGGAAACAGATCTGTGCCAACGGCCTGAATGAGCGAGGAAACAGATTGTCTCCCAGAGCCTCAGGAGGATCAAAGCCCTGCAGACACCTTGCTCTTGACCTGGCGGCTCTGTCAGACTTCTAACTCACAGAACCATAAAATAATATATGTTTTGTTTTAAGCCACTAAGTTTATGATAATATCTTGTCATAGCCATAGAAAACTAATACATAGACTATGTATATGTATATGTATATGTATATGTATATGTATATGTATATGTATATGTATATGGGCTATGGTCCATCTGTACACAATGTATTTTCTCTCCTTTTTGATTCTTTCACTCTGTCTCTCTTTCTCAGCATGTCTGTACTTCATTTTTGTTTCAATCCCTTTCTATTATGTCTTGGTTTTCATATATATAGTTTTATATTCTTATATACACATACATATATATATATATGTATATATATATATATATATATACACACACACACACACACATATAATATTCTACTTATGGAGCCTAATGAGTAACTTAAAATCTTCCCGTGAAAACCAAGAAGATAGTAACATGGTAGTAGAAAGCCAATAAACACAAATTAGCAGCAGCCAATCTTTGAACTTTTGAAAGCTGAACTCCTAACCTTTCTGTTTTTTGCAATGTGTTTTTGCTGCTTCCTTAGGGGAATCACCTAAAATGATTTTGACTTGAGTATTACATAAAATATCTCCAAAGAGTTACTTTGCCAAGCCACACATAACATGCTAATATTTTTTTTTGAACGACTTTAATACAGCAATCAGTCTTTTTAAAAAATAGCATATTTCCCCCTATAACTTGGCTTCATCATTGAAGCTTGTGGTAAACATAATTAAATCGTCTGGAACAGGTTTGAATGCTTAATGGCATGCTGGACAGTAGCCAGGATTTCTATTTATAGGTGAGATTGGTTGGTAAGGCAGGTATCTCTAACTTGGTGTAATTATATTCTGCAGAAGTTTGTTTATTTCATAAATAAAGCCATGTTTTAAAGTGATGAGTGGGGATCACTGTATGAAGAAACCTGATGGTGAATTGTTTATGAACCATCAGTTTATAGTGTGTGCGTGTGTGTGTTTCTGGGGATATATCTGGGCCGTCCTTAGGAGATCAGCACAGCTGATCCTTCAGGCATATGTCAAATTTTAAAAGGTGGAGGAAATGGTAGAGGGAACAGCAGGTGCTAAAATAGAGATGATTGAAAAACAGTATCTTATTTGCAAAGAGTAGTGAGAGGCCACTAACCACAGAGTCCTTTGTGGAGATTAAACATTTTAGAATGTAGACATTCTACTTGCCTTTTCTGAACAGTTCACAGACTCACGCCACCAGCTCCTTTATTGCATTTTGTGAGGACTCTCTAGGTATTTTTGCATGTTGTATTTTTCTAGGGATTAGTACATTCCATATAAATTTTAATATCAATTTGAATAATACTCTTAATGATATATAATCTGTAGATATATCTCATTTTCTGATGTTACTAATTTTTGTATTTTGTTGTAATTCTTGTCAGGAGTTTATTAGTATTTTCAAATAATTAAATTTTTCTTTGTTGATTTTTTTTCTATTATGCAATTGTTTTCTATTTCATTTTCAACTTTTTTTTTTTAAACATATCTTTATTGATTTCAGAGAGAGGAAAGGAGGGGGAGAGAGAGAGATAGAAACATCAATGATAAGAGAGTCATTGATCGAGCCCGCAACCAGGGCATGTGCCCTGACCTGGAATCGAACCCTGATCGCCTGGATCCTAGGTCGTTGCTCAACCGCTGAGCCACGCCCGGCTGGGCCTCATTTTCAACTTTTGTCATTATTTCTTGCATTCTGTTTTCTAATTTTTTTACTTTATTTATTTATTTATTTATTTATTTATTTATTTAATTTATTGTTATTGTTGAAAGTATTACAAATGTCCCCTTTTTTCCCATTGATCCCTTCACTGTCCTCCCTCCCCCCAGATCTTCACCACACTATTGTTTGTGTCCATGGGTTATGTATATATGCGTATAAGTTTGCTAAATGAGATCATTGATTTTCACCCATTTTCCTCCTTAAAACATATGAAAAGTCCATAAACTTACCTCTGAACAGCACATTAACTGTATATAACTAATTTCAAGATATTTACTAATTTCTTTATTATTCTGTCTGTGACCTGTGGGGTTATTTATAAGTTTAGTAGTTTCACAATATTTGGATATCTTAAATTTTTTTTATTCATTAATTTCAAACAATACCATTTTGATCACAGAATAATTAACTCATGAAATTTCTTGAGACTTCATTTATTGGCCAAGATTTCTGTGTGCATTTTTAAAAAATGAGAAAAGAAAAAGTATGTTCTACAAACTTTGAGTGCAATGTTCTCTATAAGCCGTTTAGGTTGCTTGTTAATTGTGGTGCTTATTCTGTACTTTTCTGGTAAATTTTTTTTGCTTTTGTATCAGTTACTAAGATAAGTGTTAAATTTCTCACAAGTTTGGCTTTGGCTGTTTCTCCTTTTAGTTCTGTAGTTTTTACTTTATGTACTTTCAGGCTGTTAAATCCATGCACATTAAGAATTATTTTACTTTCCTGAGGGATCAAACTCTTTTAACATATGAAACATCCCTCTTAATCTTCAGCATCTCTTTTAATTAAAGTCTAGTTTGTCCATTAGTATAATTTTGTCACCTTTCTTTTAGTTAGTTTTTTTGATATACATTTCTCTTACCTATAAGCCTTCTCTATCCTTATATCTAAAGTGTGCTTCTTGTGAGAAACATATGGTATGGTTTTATTGTTATTTAACCATTTTAATATTTTGTTTGGATTCTTTAATACATTAATGTTTAATGGAATTATTGATATATTTGGTTTATATCTACCATTTTATTATGTATCATGTATTTATCTTACCTGTTTTATAGTCTATAATCTTTTATCTCTGCTTTTTTGCCTTCTTTGGAAGAATCAAGTTATTTTATTAATTTATTTTCACCTTTTTACCATGTTAGGTATATATTGTTGAGACAACATGACACATTTTTTATTTAAGTCTATTAGAATTTATTTCCTTACTACTTATCAGGTATGAAAGGACCTTAGAACATTTGAATTTTAGTTACTTTTTTCCCAGCTTTTTGCTATTTTTTCCCCAAATATTTAAATTACATATTTTAAATGCCAAAAGATATCATTATTCTTATTTGTATAATCAATATTCATTTATGCTTACCACATGGTTCACCATTTCCCTTGCTTTTCAATCTTTCATTGATCTCCATGGTTTCATCTAGGACCATGTCCCTCCTTCCTATAGAACTCCCTCCAACATTAGTGTTTAATACTTAGTGCAGATGTGCTCATGAATAATCTCCGGCTTTGTTGGAAATATTTTCATTTTGACTAACTTTTTAAGAATACTTACTCATAGAGCAGAATTCTAGGTTAACAATCATTTTCTTTGGGCCCTCTAAAGTTGTCATTCTATTACATTTAATCCATGATTTCATCTGATTCCATTTAGTTTTCTCTTTGTTCTTGGTTTTACATCAGTTTTAATATTATATATCTTGTAATGTTTTCCTTTGTGTATTTATCCTCTTTGGAGCTCATAGCTCTTCTTGAATCTTTGGCTTGATGTCTTTCACTGTTTTGGCAAACTCTTAGCTATATGTTTATATAATTCTTCCTCATTTAGTTTTCTCTCCTCTCTGGGGCTTCAATTACATGATTTTTTACTGAGTCCTATATATCTGTGTGTTCTTTGGTGTATTTTTATTCTTTTTTTCTATGCTTCAGTCTGGGTATTTTTTACTGCCTATATTTCCTTTTATAATTTTCTTTTTTTAAATAAAAAAAAGTCTTTATTGATTTCAGAGAGAGGAAGGGAGAGAGAGAGATAGAAACATCAATGATGAGAGAGTCATTGATGATGAGCTGCCCCCTGCCTGCTTCTTCCTGGGAATTGCACCCCAAACCTGGGCATGTGCCCTGACCTGACCAGGAATCTAACTGCAATTCTCTGGCTCATAGGTCGTTGCTCAACTGCTGAGCCACGCTGGCTGGGCTATAATTTTCTACATTTATCTTCACCTATGTTTATCTGTTAATTGCATCTATTGAACTGAATTCTCTTCAGTTAGCATGTTCTTCAGCTCTAGAATTTTTATTTAGTTTTCTAACTTTTAAAAAATTTTTATTGATTGATTGATTTGAGAGACAGAGAGAGATCAATTTGTTGTTCCACTTATTTATGCATTCATTGGTTCCTTCTTGTATGTCCCCTGTCTAGGGAATGAACCCACAACCTTGGTACGTCTGGATGATGCTCTAACCAACTGAGCTTCTCTGCCAAGGCTCCATTTAGTTTTTGATAGATCCTACGTATCTGTGAAAATACTTAATTTTGTATTCTATTTTCTTAAGAATATTAACTCCCTTATTGAGAACCCTTGTGGAGTTTTCTAATATCTTTTTTTCTCTTGGTGTTTAATAATTTGGTCTCATCTTATAGCATACAAAATAATTCTTGTTTCATGGTATACAAAATATTTCAGTAATTTATGAATGAAAAAAGAAGTTGAGGTGATATTAGTTTCCTCTAACCAGAATTTATGTTTGCCTCTGGCAAGCAGTTTGGATAGGTGTGGGTAAACTTAATCCAGGCTGAGATTGGGTGGAGTTTGCCTGGGTTTAGTCTTTGTAATAGTTTGTTGTTGTTGTTTTTTAAATTTATAATCAGGATTAGCAACTAGGTTTTAACCCTTCTGGGCCTCACCTGAAAGTCTGTGGTGATATCAGGTTTCTTCCTCCTTGGTAGGACAGGCATACTGAATTATTTCACCCAGTCCTTGGAGTCTGCCTAAAGCACTGACTTCTCAGTCACTTTGTTACCATTTCCTCTTGGGTTCTCTGACCCTGGCTTTCTCTCTGCTTGGATTTTTACCTCTGGATCAGAAACTAAGTTCTATATAATAATGTAATCATATAGTCTCCTAATCTCCAGAAAAGTTTTTCTTGCATTCACCATTTATGGTCCTCAAAGTCACCCCCTCCCCCACGATACTCTGGGACATCTCTTCATTGAGTTTAGAATTTTTCAAAAGGCAAATAGAACTTTAATATCCTCTAATACATATCTCAATAAAGTATCATAAGTATTTGATTTGGGCATATTTTAGGAAACGATAACATGTGTTGGTATATTATATTTGATTAACCGTAGAGTAAATAACATTTGTTAACATTTCTTTTACTAACTTGGCTCCAAACCCTTGATCTTGAGAGTAGCACTGGATGATCACACTGCTTCTATATGAACATGCAATCCAATTTTTAATATTTTGAATTCAAGGCCTTTCTTAAAGAGTTTAATTTTCTAGGGTTGAATAGAATGGCTTTGGTTCTATACTTAAATGCCCATTCTAGCTTAAAATTAAAATTTACACAATTTTGGAAAAGTACAGAGATGAATTTTGCCCTATCAGCAAGGATTGCTGAACTCCACACATGCCGAGTAAGACAGAGTAACTGAGAGTTAGTAAGAGGTAGAGGGATAGAAGAGGGGGGATTTCTTCTCATTTATCTTCTTTACCTTAGTTCAGAGGCTCTAGTAGCAATACGCCTCCCTATGAATACAGCTTCAGATTTTTGTGGGCTCTGGTGTCATCCATTTCTCCCCTTGTCTCTTCGTATTGGGGATAGCAACACTTCTCTGGGTGTCTTCATATCCTCTTGTTGATTCACTGATTATGGCTACATCTTAATTGATATTCCATTCATTGAGGACTCTTCAAAATGCAAGATGAGGGTGGAGCAAGAGGATTCCAAGCAAAAATAAGATCAAGTACAGAGGTGCTGCGGGTTGAAGGGGCTTGGCACGTTCTACAAAGTAGTGTAAACCTACAGAGCTTGAGTAGCGAGAGCAAAGGGAAAGGGGAGGAGACATGCTTGAAGGAACAGGACGGTAGAAAATAACGCAGAGCCTGGTAGGTCAGGATAAAGGTCTGAATTTGAATGTAAGTGCAATGGGAGGCCACTGTAGGTAACGTCTGGGTTGGCTGAGGACAATCCTGAAATAGGAAGACCACTCTGATGAGTATTACTAATTTTTCAGAAATTATGGTGGTTTGGAACACGTTGGAGATGGAGATAAGTGGAAAGAGATGAACTTCAGAGGTAGAACTGACAGGAGATGGGTATAGAAACTCCCAGGTTTACTCATTTACTTACTCATTCAGTTGATATATGCTAATCAAATGCCCACTTGATCCTAAGCCTTGTGTTACGATGTGGTAATGGATGTTAATAGATATGAAACAAATTTTCTGCAACTCTCATCTTCATTATCAATTTAGAACACGAGTTTTTTATTATTACAATAAAATGTCCCCAGTGACTCAAAATGTTACTTATTCCTGTTTTCAAATGTGTATGTATAGGCTTAGGTGTGCGTGTACATGTAATTTATACATTCTTGCATTTCTCTGGGTTACTTTTCTGTTGGCTTAGTAATGTTGGGTGTGAAAGTAGCTAGCTTAAGACTCTATTGGAAATTTACTGTTGAACGAGAATGTTTTCCCAACTCTGAATTTCCTTTGTCAGTAATTAGAAGTTGGTGGGAAATTCCAGTTCTGTGAGAAATGCTGACATTAATTTCTGTAACGTATCTGGAACAACTGATGTTACATGAACCAGCCCAATCAGGGGTCAGTATAAGATACAAGAAGCTCCTCGGAACAGGGGCGGAAACACGGGCCCATGGTAAAGGGAAGCCGGTCAAATGTTTTCTCTTTTAAACTTGGAGTTTCCAAAGAAATGAAATCACGAGGGCATCAAGGACTAGTTTGAAATAAAAGGCAAGACATAAATTTATTTTCCTCATCATTTATAACTGATATATCCCAAATCTCCAATCCAAGGCAACCTCCAGTCCTTTACCCTGTCCAGGCGATGTTTCCCTTCAACAGTGGCCTTCTGCCACCCCGCTTCACCCTGACGCATTTAAAAAAAAAAATTATCTCATGTGGTTGAGCCAGAGAGATAATGATAGAGACTAAACCTAATCAGTCTTGTTTAGAGAGCCTAATTTGTGAAAATTTACAAAAGGACATTATATCAGCTAAGACTATATATACAAGTGCATTCCACTCAAATCACAATTTACCTACTGTACTTATAATGATAGGTATTCTCTGTCTAGTCAATGTTGATTTTCAAACAGATGAGCTTTAATTTTATGGATTCTCTTAACTAGCTGCACTGCTTGCTCTGTTTTCTGATTCCTTGTGCAGCGTAATGAGTAACTTGATATCGGCCTCATATTTTATGGGCACATAATTCATCTCAATTCCAGATGCAGGAGACTTATTCCTGCTTGACTTCCCAGTGTCCTCTCCACAGTCTCAATTAGATGATTATTTAACAGCCAGTTGAATTCCCAGACCAAGCCATCAAGGCCTAGATCTTTAATTGCCCAAACTGTTTGTTCTAACATGTGGCTTTCAAACATCCTGCTGGGTCAAGTTTAATTGAAAAAAGGTGGCTTTCCTATCCTGAGAAGATTTAGGACATAGAATATAAGCAGTAGCTCAGTGATATAACAAAATATTTCTAATATATTTTTACCTAACATAGGTATTTATTAAGTCTCATGTGTGTCTGTAAACTCTGTGAAACTAGATTCTCCCTATTATTAAAAATATTGGGAGTTTAGTTTCCCTCAATGCCAAAATCTTTTTTTAATCCTAACTTAATTTGATCACGAGACAAAGTAGGTAAATGGCACACGAAAAGATTGATGCTTTGTGGTAGAAAACTGTAAGTTCAGCTTGCTGTTGCAGCCAATAATGTTTAATTCCTTCATTCAGTATCCAATTATCCTGAAGATGAAGGATGGGATGGCATAACTGGCACAGAGCATCATGGGAGATTATTATTTTTATGGTAGGAAGGCTAAATATTTAACAGCCTGTTAGTTCTTTGGGAAGTGATAATATCTATCCAGGATATGGTACATCAATGAAAATGTTACATAGTTAGAAGGCTATAATAGGCTTCCTTGTGAAAATGCTGGAAAACTCCCAAAAAAATTATGGGGAAAGAAAAAAACAAAGGAGGGATTTAAATAATGCCAATCAGTTATTCTCTTACAGGGAAGAAAAGCCAAATAAGAAATGAAACCATTTCAAAATCATTTGAATTTAAGCCTCAGAAAACATAAGGTAGGAGTTTAAACCGAGTGCCGACCAGACTTCCTTTGCAAATCTGCGCAACTGGGCTGTCTTTCCCTTCATTTCTCAGCTTCTGCAGGAGAAAGATTCGACTTTGTTTCCTTAGGGGTCCTTGAAGTGATTAATTACCTAATGGTTTCTAAAGACCTTTGAAAACCAAAGGGCTGAGAGTTAACATATTACGGTGTTTACCTCCTTGATCCTTGCATTTCTGTTCCTCTCTGTAATTCAGTTTCCATTCTCACATATATATATATACAATTTTCCTTCAGATGTGTTTTGCTGAGGAAAGGGCTGAGGGGGTTGGTGACCAGCACTTTGGATGAGACAACTGGTTTCAGGTTTATTTTCTAAAACGTGGCACTACTCTCTTTCCATTTCTTTTCACGGTTCTCGTCTTCTCCTTTCTATTTCTCTCTTTCATTGTTCCCGTCTCCTTCCTTCTTTATGACGTCTGTCATACACATATAAAATGTAAAATTTCCAGTGCGTGGCACAGATGTCGTAAAGAATCATCCTGAACTGAATGGGCTTCAGATGTGTTTTTAACAGAAATAAAATGCTGCGCGTCGGAGGAGCTGCAGATGTGCCTCTCCACAACCGCACTTGCCTCTCTCATTTGTGAGTTAGCCACCATCTTCAAGATGTGCGTGTCCTCCTAGTCAGGTTTTAACATCAAAGTAGTATTTTGGGGGGGTTCAATGTACATAAATGGCACGGTAGAGTACGAACTATCTCCCACTTAATTTTTTATAACTCAACAATAATATGTGTTAAGTTTTAGCCAACCTGACACAGGTGGACCTAATTCATTTAATTTAACTGATGTGTAATGTTGCATTAGATGCACAGTAATTGGTTTATCTTTTTTTTTTTTTCCACATTGGTGGGCATTTATGTTCTTTTCAAAAATTTCTATTAAAAATTATAATGAACACCTGTGTACCTATTTTCTTGTGAACAGGTTTTCTAGACTGTATTCTTGCAGGGAAACTTTTGAGTCATGAGTAAACATATTGACTAACCTCAGTATTTTGAAATTGATTTCTAGGTTGTTCATAATGCCACCAATACATTGTGAGGCCCATTATTTGTAGCATATCCTCTCTAAATCTTGAAATTGTTAGTCTCCTTAATCATTGTTCATACTACAGATATTATGCAATATCTTGTTTTATGTATATTGTTGAGGTATTATTTGCATATAGTAAAATTCACCCTTCTGAGTATCCAGTTTTATGGATTTTGAAAATGCATACAGTTGTGTAACCACAACCACAGACAAGATATAGAACATTTCATCACCCTGGAAAGTTCCCTTGTGCCTCTTTGTAGCCAAATCCTCTGTGCCCCCATGCCCTGGCAACCATCGATCAGTTTTATCTTATCACATTTTACAGGCATTTAAAAATTAGTGAATACATAGTTGTGCATATTTACATATGTGCAGTTTTCTTTTTCCTTGTGAGTTTTCTGTTCATGTCATATATCAGCTTGGAATCCATTTGAGTATATAAATTACTGAAATGCTTATGTCATCACCTAAATAAAAAGTTATTCCGTTGTGTGGGCTCAGGAGCCCATGACTAGTAGTGGGTCAAAGATATTAGCAAGAATCCATGTTGTTTCAATCTTTTTTAAAATCCACGATCCTTGAGCAAATACTGCTTCATGGATGCAAGGTGGCCGACACACACCCAGGCAAATGTCTGCACTCAAGGCAGAAAGAAAGGGCATGGGAGTGCCATGGGCATCCATCTCTTTCAGCAAGAAAGCCATTTTCAAAAGGCATCAGCAGGCACCCCCTGGAGTCCTCTTGGTCAGGATTGGTTGTGTGTGTTTTGGGGCAGGAACATATTCTGGGAATTTGCTTGGAAATGCATGGAGTTTACAGATTAATGTTCCAAAATAAATATGGTATAAAGTTGCATGCATTGGGCCTTTTTATGTATTTTGATCAAATTTTATATTTTTTCATGTGTAAAAATGTGCAAAATTCATGCACATTTTATTCGATTTGTTCCTATTTATAGTTACTTAACTCTCCGATTGATTATACTGATTTTCTAACGAATCTCCTGAATTTTTAATTTAGACGACTATTTGATCTATGAATAGTGACAATTTGGGCTTTTATTTTGCAATTCTTGTCATTTTCTTCCCTCTCGCCCACTCCGCCTCCTTCCCTCTCTCCTTCCCTTTCTGCCATTCTTCTTTCTTTCCTACTGTTTGCTGCTTTTTGCGTATTTCTTTTAACATTTCCAATCTATAGATGCATCTGTTCTTAGTATTCTTTTTAAAAGTGTTTTAAGACGCGTTTCTCTCATGAATTAATAAACTCATAAACATATATTTATTTTCATATTTGTATGAGTCCTGATTTTACTTTTTAAAGTATTATCATTTAACTATTTTCGCTCTTAAAATTTGTTTGGTAAGTTTTTGAATCTGACTGTTTTTCCTACATATTGTTCTAGGCTTATTTCTCATTTTGCTTTCCGGAGTTCTTATTGTAATAAAAACAATGCAGGTGGCCTTCACTTTCCTACGCTTGGCAGCGCCGTTCCTTTTGCTTGTCGCTCCCGTACTTTATTCCTGGGAAATATGGTTCCTCATGCGGTCTGGGACCTTTAAAGTGCTAGTGCCTTTAGCGCAGTTCACTTTGATGGTGGAATCTCTCTCTGCCACTGGCTGTAGAGGGGGGATCTGTGTGTGCGTGCGTGTGTGTGTGTGTGTGTACTTTAATTATTTTATTTTATTTTTACTCCAGCTTGGGTAGTTTTACTGGTTGTGCATGAGTTGCAGAGCTGAAGCTCTCACTTGGTTTTCCTACGTTTGAATATTTGAATATTTTATTGTTTCTCTGGCATATCAACCAGGGTTCATTGTAAGGAACAGGGAAGGGTTTGATAGACTGAGGATGGAAGAACTGAAGAAGCGAGTTCTAGAAAAGAGCCTAGACTAAGGGGCTCCGGGGCACAGATGGCCCCTTAGAGGTGTCCCAGGTTGTAGAGAAATGTCCAGGCCCTCGAGCCACAGGCTGCTTTAGTCGCTGGCTGGGGCTACTCCTAGGCCGTGAAGCTGAGGGGACCTGACAGATTTAACACCTGAAGGCTCTAGCTAATGACACTCCTCAGAGCTGGGCGGTTTCCTGAAGAAAGAGCTTGGCAGCGCCCCCCTTTGTCCCTCAGGGATCACTCATTCTGGCCCCGGGTTTGGGTAAAAACCCTCGCTCCCGCTCTCAGGGCTTAGCTGTGCTCTGGGGCCCGAGGCATTGCCGCGGCCTCGGCTCCTATTTCCTTCCCTGGTCCCCTCTTCAACCCGGGCACGGAAAATGGTCTTTAATTTCTTTCAAGCTTGGCTACGTTACCCAGAAGTTCCAAGTGTTAGCAGTAGGGGGGCAGCTGTTTCTCTCCATCTCAGTCTGTCTTTCTGCCCGACTCAATTTATTTGCCTCCAAGACACCACTTCCTAGGGGCTCACTAGAGTCGGCCAGGGCTTTGGACACAATGATTGTGTTACTGAGACAGTAAGTAGAAAAGATCCTCTAGTGGCCCCAAATTTACCCAGGAACTGTCCGAATTGCTGTGACAAATGGTTAACTAGTGCCCTGTTTCTAGCTGAGTCAACTGACAAATACCTAATTTATGTTAATAGTGTTTATGATCATTATGGTAGGAGTTGGAGGCAGATAGAAAATGGAAAAGTAATTGCTCCTGTATTCAAGAGACCCTTAGCTGGACGTGCTAATACACAAGGAGGAGTTGAAAAACACTTCGCATGAAAATATGGCCTGAACCCTTTCTGCCCGAAGTGTAGACTGTGGGCTGCCAGCATGGATGGCCCCACGAGCACCTAAGAATGCAGATTCTCAGGCCACACGCCAACCTACTGAATCATAATCTGCGCTCTAGCAAGATCCCCAGTGATTCATATGCACTTAAGTTTCGGAAAACACCAACTTACACAAAAATGCCACAGTTGGTGGACTTTGGAGAAAACAGCTGAAATGAACGAAGGGAAAGGCCCTTAAATGGTTGCATGAGATCTCACCTTAAGGAAGGAGAATAAATAGAGTTCTGAGGAAGAGACCAGTTTTGTGGAACAAAATGTGATAATACAATTTTAAAATCCGTCAGAGAAATCTCCAATGTCAATCTGAGAATCCACTGTGTTATTTCCCTCGGTAAGGTGTTATGGCACATCTACTCAAAGATAATTTGACTTGATATTAACATTTATATTGTATGTCTTCTACGCTGCAGGAATTTTCACAAAACACGTGAAGATCTTTTGATAGTTTATTAACTAGAAATAGAATGGTCTGAGTTTATAATGAATTTCACTATATAGTAAATTTTGCTGTGCTTTATGGCCAAAATATATAGGTTTATTTTTTTCTAAAGTGTGGCCTTAATAAATTTTATTGCATGCATTCCTCTAGATTACGGGGAGGCTGACATTTTTATAAAATGGGTTTTCCCACAGTATTTTGTAAGTGCCTTTTCCCTGCATTTCTCCCTTTTCTGCAAAGTGGAAACTAACTTTGCAAAGCAGATCCACATGCTCAGAAACGGGGGGCTTTTGTTATAAATTAAAATGTTCTCTGCTTTGATTTCTGCTCACATTATTAAGACAGGTAAATTATATTTTCATGAAATGTTTCCATTAAAAAAAACCACACCTCTGATGATGTATTATAATGTAATTTCACAGGGTCTCACTGCAGCTGCCATCTTTTTCTTTCTAATTCCAGATCAGAGGAAGGAGACAAGCAAACCTTGAGCTGACACCACTGATTCAAACTCTCAGTGTTATGGGCAGAAGGAAAACACCGCTAGATGTGACATTGAGGGTAAGTTTTTAAAATCGTCCCTAGGGATTTTTACTCGTATAATTTGAGTTCGAAGACATCATAGCGGTACCTGTGAGGGCGATATGAAGAATCTCACAGTTACAAAGAATGTGCTTTACATTTAATATGTAGGAAAAAGAACAACTGGCTAAATTCCAGTTTGTTTATTTAAGTGGTTCTTGCCTCCTTTTTTTGATGCCCTATGTTTCCTAATTTCAAGTTCAGATATTCAGTAATGTTGAAAAAAGACAAGCAGTAGATTATCCAAGTTAGTGAGTAAATAAGTTTTATTTTAACAACTTCATTGAGATATAGTTCATATACCATAAGATCATCCATTTAAAAGATTTAACGCAGTGATCTTTAGTACATTTAGCATATTAGTCATGCAACCATTACCACAGTTAATTTTAGAACCCTTTAATCACCCCAAAGGGGCCTGGTACCCTTTAGCAGTCACTCTTACTCTGTCTCACCTCAGCCCTGGCTGATACTACTCTGCTTTCTGTCTCTATAGATTTGCCTGTTCTGGACGTTTTCTATAAATAGAAAAACATAGCGTGATCTTTTCTGACTGACTTCTTTCATTTAGCATGTTTTCAGGGTTTGTCTATGTGGTTGCTTGTATCAGAACTTATTCACACAAAAAATGTGACTTGTCTTTCTTCATCTAGGTCAAATGATAGATTTGAGAAAGTCTTGTTTCAAGTGTTTAGTTTATACGAGGGTCTCTCTCCTCCATGTGTGTATGTGTGCGTGTGCATGTGTGTGTGTGTGTTTCTATGTATGTCTGCATACACTATCATTAGGAATTACCTTTTTACTGTTTATTGAGTTTATTGAATTTTAAGGAACACTGCTTTTTACTCCAGGAATCTACTGTTGCTCTACTCTAGTAGGTTCCATGATGAACCAGTTGATGCCTTGAAAACTGATGTTCATGTCTGAGGGCTTGGAGTTATCTGGCTTCGTCCACTTATCATCAGTAGAACTGGGGGCAATCGCTAGATCTGCAGGCTGATCCATGCAGCTCCAGTCACTTATGGGAAAGAACTGATATTTATATGCATGAGCTAAGTACATTGTATTGGTTCTTGGCAGTTCCTTCCTCTCGGTTTTCCTGGCTGTTTGCATCACCTGCCTTAGCTATCTGTTGATAAATATACACAATGGCTTAGTCTTAGAACAACATTAGAAAAGAACTTTCCTGCAAACTAGGAAGAGCAAGGAAAAACTAATTAAGAGAAAGTTAAACAACTGCGGACTTAGGAACAGGAGTCAGCTACTCCAGGGTAGCTACCATGTTGGCTTTAAAAGTGTTTTTGGCTACTTAAATGTTATAGAAAAAAAATAGTTTTAGATATCAGGTATTTTAAGGAAGCAGTGGTTTCACCTGAATTTCAGTTAGGGACATTTAGCTGTTTCTCATTTTTATCATAAGAATTGAGGCTCAACTTTTGTTAATTGACCAAAGATGTTTGGATTTCCAAATAACTGTATACATGAATTTAGCAAAACAGGGTTTTTCATGTCTGCTACTGAACTGCACAAATATATGAACTTTATCATATAAGAGGCACATAAAGGGAAGGAAGACTGACCAGAATGTGATGGGTCTAAAAGTATTCTTCTTTTAAAGCCACACAATGTATAACATACAACATGCGGCTCTACAAGTCCTCTGCATTTCCTTACATATATTGATTTAAACTTGTTTTTGTTTAGAAGGATTCTCGCGTCTTCACCATACGCACTTGCCTCGTCCCCTTCATTAAGCTGGAAACTGCTCCAGGAAACTTGGTCGTCTCCGTGCTTGGGAGAGCCAGCAGGTTGCTGAGTCATAGACCGCGTCTGTGTTTCATGATGCCTGCAACTCAGGGCACACATGGCTGTTGCTATTTTTAGCTAGCAGTTGGGATTCCAGGGGTTATTATCCTAGGTGTGACCTCATCCTATCCACCCTATCTCCAAGTCCCACATCTCTTGCTCTCGAGCAGGAAGAGCAGTGGGCGATCCTGCACTGCGCAGCTGAGTTGTTCACCTCAGGCGGAGAAGGGGACCGCAGAAGAGCTTCTGCGCAGCTCTGTTGAGGGCAAAGGGGTTTTAGACTGATGGAAACAGGAGGAAAGAACTGGTGTCAGTCTGAGAGCAAAGGTCTAGCTTCTTGTTCCAGTCTAAACATAGGATCCCTGCCAAATCTTTAGGGGCATGCAACGTGCGGATGGGCCTTCACACAAAATCCAATCATGATGGAGATGGGCTGTGTCTATTTACTACTTTCCCCAGCCCTCCCGCTTTGTTAAGGCAGTGTAAGTATGACTCTTATCAAACAAATGTCTTTGCAAAGCATGGGGCAGAAGTAAATAAAGTGAAGATGGGGAGATTTCTTTCTTTTTTTAAAAAAATATGTGTTTATTGATTTCAGGGAGAGGAAGGAAGAGGGAGAGAGAGAGACAGAAACATCAATGATGAGAGTCATTGATCGGCTGCCTCCTGCACGCCCCCCACTGGGGATGGAGCCCGCAACCCAGGCATGTGCCCTGACTGAACTGTGACCTCCTGGTTCATAGGTTGATACTCAACTACTGAGCCACACCAGCTGGGTGGGAAGATTTCTTAAGGATGATACAGAGCCAACGAAAGCTACACTATTTGAAAAACTTAAACTCTTCCATCTTTGTTAATGTGAAGTGCAGCTTATTTTCAGTTTTAATTTGTGTTTTTGTTCTTGGGAATTTTTACCCTCCATTGGCCAAATCCCCATTTATTTGCTTGCTCTCGTCTTTCCTAGAACATCCATATTTTATAGCAAGTAAAATGCCTGGTTAACCAAACCTACTAACCCAAGAGGAAGAGTTCCAGCAGGGAGCTTTTCTAGAATGGGTCAGAAACAGACAAAATGAGCAAAGACGCAGACTAGCTGAGCAACTTTTTGGCTACTACTATTGGGAGCAACACTCGCAACTAATTTACAGCTTTGCAAAGTTTGGGTTTTAAAGCAATCCTTGTCTCCTCTTTCATTAGTAAGGTAGTAGGGTTAGCAACCCGGTAACTCTTCAGGATACACGTGTCAGTCCCAGAGGCAAGACTCTATGTGCTGAAAGCATCTGCCAGTATAACATAAAAAGTATAATTGCTAACATTTTAAATTGCTTCTCTTTAATTTGTTATAGCTATTAACGATAGCATTCTAAAAAGAAATGTTTTGGGGCTGAGACTGTGATAATGGGCTATTTCTCAAGTTAAAACCAAGGCAGCATTTTTGGAGTGGGGTGAACTGAGATAGCCTAAGATAAATTAAAGATGCAATTTCATAGTCAATTCAGTTTCAAAGTTTTTTTTAATCGCCTTTATTATTTTTTATTGTGGTAAAACATACATACCGTAAAATTTCCCATCTTAATCATTTTTCAGTGTAGTGTTCAGGGTATTAAGGGCCTTCACACTGTTGTGCTACTGTGACCGCCATCCATCTCCGAAGCTCTTTCATCTTGCAAAACGGAAACTCTGTCCCCATTAAACAGCAGCTCCCCATTCCTCCCTACCCCCACTTCCTGGCAACCACCATTCTACTTTCTACTCTATGAATTTGACTACTCTAGGTACCTCCTATATGTGGAATCGTACAGTATATTTGTCCTTTAGCGACTGGCTTATTTCACTGAGCGTGAGGTCCTCATGGTTCATCCACGTTACAGCATGCATCGGAATATCTTTCCCTTTTAAAGGCTGAGTAATATTCCACTGCTATATATGCCATGTTTTGTTTGTCCATTCATCTCTCTATGGACACTGGGTAGCTGTCACCTTTTGGCTGTTGTGAGTAACAACATGTCAACTTCATTTTGAAAGAAAAAGGTCCATGTACCCGAAGAGTTATTGTTTTATTACAGTGTTTCATGATAGATTTGAAAATAGCAAAACCCATTGAAAAAACTGAGATCTAAATGCTTGTGTTGAAATTATAGGCATTATTTATTTACTTTTGACCATACAATATTCCTGGAAAACTTTATGTCATCAGTCTTTCAAGCTCAGTATTTCTGAATCTACCGACTGGGTCACTGTTTCTGGATCCATTCACTGTGCCTGTTTACAAGGGAAAGGTGACTGTGTTATCTTCCACCACGGAGTACACATTCCTCGTTCACCTGTGATATTTATGGAGAGGACTCTGTTCCAGGGATGTGGGGTTTTATGAGGTTCCCCTCGGTGGGATGCCTTTTAATTGCTTGAGTTATATTGGTCCTTGAGGTAAGACCCGTTTCTCAAGTGCCCAACCAAAGGCCCTGATCAGCCCTCCTCAAAGCCACAGTGAAACCGGCATGCTTAAGTGGGGAAGG
This sequence comes from Miniopterus schreibersii, assembly GCF_964146895.1. Taxonomy (NCBI): domain Eukaryota; kingdom Metazoa; phylum Chordata; class Mammalia; order Chiroptera; family Miniopteridae; genus Miniopterus; species Miniopterus schreibersii. Next base: position 66,922,758 of record NC_138110.1, read on the forward strand.
AATGCTAACATCCCAGATCTGAGAGAGGTAATTTGGTCCAAAATGCACTCCAGTGATGTTTATGTTTCAGATAAAGTGCTTACAACACTGTTGCTGCCCTTTTGACCCCCATTTCCTTGGCCGCTGCTTCGAGGAGAAAGTGATACTTACGTTCAAATCTTTACTTTTATTAGCTCCCGGAGTGAACCGGGATTCCAGTCCGGTCTTATCTCTGGTGTAAACATCCTGTTACCATTCAGGTTTTGGAGATACGGTGGGGAAAATGATTAAACACTTTCCGTGGAGGGAACAGATGGAAGCTCATTAGAATTTGTTTTCTTTTTTTTCTTTCCTTCCCTTTTCTTTCTCCCTTCCTCCCCTCCCTCCACCTTCATCTCCCTCCCTCAAGCTTTCTCCCCAACTCTCCCCTTTGCCTCCTCCCTCCCTCCCTCCACTCCTCCCACCGCCTTTCTCTCCTCTGCGCTTCCATCTCCCTTTCCTCCCGCCTCCCTCCCTCCTTCTTTCTTTCCTTCCTTTCAAACTCATGAGCATCTATGCTTCAAGCTCAAGGCCAAACATCTTTACAGTCTGGGTTCTACAGGGGGCCACTGGCAGTGAGATGAGAGCAAGGGGAAGGGAGCGGGGCCTGGACTTACAGCCCTGAGCGTTGGGGTCACTCTCAGGCTGGACCCTCCTAGGTGAACCGCACCTCTGTTTGAACCATAGGGTTGGAAAATGACCCTTTAATCTTTTCCAAAACACTCCAGAGAAGAGGCACTTTCCAGTTCTCTTAAAAGCAAAACCTGCACGAGCCTTTTGAGATGTATGACTCCAGATACTAGGATCACACTTCCTGTGGTTGGCTCAATTCCCCCAACTCTTCATCACCTCGAATATAACAAGTGAGACGGTGCGAACAGAGAGGGAGGAAAGATCCAGATCACCCAGCTGATGGAGCCTCCGAGCATATAATGAGAAATCACAGGTGAAAACCGAGGCCAAAAGACAGTTGAAGCTTAATATCTTGGAGAAGGCTTATTCGGGTCAAATGAACAGTGAACCATTTTATTTATTGAGGATACTAAAATGGTTTAGACAAGTAAATTAAACAGCTCAATAAAGCAGAATTCTGGACATAAGCAAATTTCCGTTCTACAATAGAACTTAACTGTTTGCTTGACAGAAATCAGTGAGCTAATAAATGTGAAAGCATGGAATGAGCTGAAGTGAAACGCTATAGAAATAATTGTCAGCACCGAGCACTCAGCTGGTGCTTTTCACATGAGAAGCGTGAGATGGAGATCAAGCAGCCTCCCTGCAAGTGGGGATCCTAACAAAACCCTGTCAGCCCAGAGTGCTGCCTAAATCCAGTGATAGCAAATCATACCCAAATACAAAGGGCCTCACATAATGGAGACTGCCTGGATCGTCCTGTGTCTTTCTGGGGGATCTTTTATTTTTTATTAAATAATATTCAATATTTGCTTGAGCAGAGGGAGAGTCATATGCTCAGCTTCTGATAGCTGGGCAGTCTCTGGTACAACCAGAACTCTCCTATTTTTTCTAATTGTGAATATTTCTAGTGTTAACATCTGTTCATCATCTTAGCATATTTAAATTGTTATTGTTTATATCTAATAAAAAGTGTCTTGGCAGAGAAAAAAACACAATAAAATGAAATTAAAAATGTAAATGGGACATCAAAACTACAACTAAACTACAGAACAGCCATCATTCAGACCACCTGAAATCTGGCTGAATGGAAGTCCTACAACTAGGGAATTACAGAAGAGGCCACACTGAGACTGGTAGGAGGGGTGGAGACGCAGAACAGCCTGGTCCCACACCCATGTGTGGCAGTAAAAATTAGGAGGGATATCTCAGCTGCAGAGGTTCCCCCATGAGGAGAAAGGGGGTTGCAGCCCCACACCAGACTCCCCAGCCCAGGGTTCCAGTGCCAAGAAGAGAAGTCCCATATCTTCTGACTGTAAAAACCAGCAGGGATTGTGGCTGAGGGAGACAGAGGGATGCTGGAGTCCCAGGCAGTTCCCCTTAAAAGGCTTGTGCATGGACTTATTCCAACTTCCTTGCTCTGAGCTCCAGCACTGGGGCAGCAACCCAAAAGGCACCAGGGACATACAGGGAGGAACTGAATTGTCCAGCATCAGGGCAAGAGCTGGGGGTTGGCTTTCTCCCAGGTGGAAGTGCTGGCAGAAGCAATCATTCCTTTGGGGAGACCTCCCCCCACAGAGCAAGCAGGCAGATTTCATAGCTGAGACTCCATCAACCTGCTCACAGTTTGTCCCACCATGGAGATTCCCTGAGGCCCTGTCCCACCCAACTTTTGGGCTCACTAAAGCAGTTTTCAATAGATTTTTCATGTAAATGGCCTGTCTTGTCTCATGGTTCAGGTTTTCCTAAAATCTCTCAAAGGAGCAACATCTTGTGTCAGTGTTCTCCATATCTCTCACTAAGTGAACACTGTTCTTCCTGGTCATTTTAGAAAACATGGCCTATGCAGTTTCTATGAACTAATAACTTCAAATGCCGCTTTCTCCACAAAGATTCTCTAATCCCGCTCAAGACTGCCCTGGGCCTTCCTGTGGGCTCTCCTTCAATGCCCTAACCTTCCTCCTCTGAATATGGCACTTTTTGTCCTTGGGCTTGCAGACCTCTTTGAGGCAGGGCTTGTATGTTGTCCCCCTATTATATCTTACATTTCTAGCAAGGAGATTGGCCTCTAGGTCAGGGTGAGGAAATATGTGTTGAATAACTTAAGGGAAAAATTAACTGTACAGACCACGAAGGAGATCTGATATCACCATATAGTGGAGAGCTATTGACTTCTTTATTCATGACAAATATTGTGCTAAGTGGCACACAAACATAACCTCTAGTCCTCAGAACCTGAACGAGAAATGGCTCTGTAATACAGATAGGAAAACTGAGCGTCAAGGAGGTAAACCATTATTAATGAAAAGTACATGTGTTCACTTAAAGAGGCACAATGAGAATAATTTAAACATCACAAAGAGTAAAGTTAGCCCATTGGTGGAGTGGCGCTAATAAAAATAATAAACACCAAAAAGTTGAGCAAAAACTGTCACAGTCAACTTTGCCAGGTCTCTGGGAAATTATCAAAGGTTTATAGAAATGAAACAAACATTGAATAAATTAAAAGACAGCCCATAAATAGGGCCACATCTCATTATGCTCCAGAGTGGCAGTTAGACACTGAAACCCAGAGAGAAATAGGGCGGCAGAAGTGCAGTTCATGGAGTGCATTGGTGGCCCACTATGTCTGGAGGGAGAGCTGGCCAATGTGAGATCTGTACTGATTTATAGGGCATTTGCTAATGCTTTGACTGAATGGTTAGGGACTTTGAATAAGATTGGAAGATTGGTGACAAATATAGTTGGGGAAGAAGTATGTAGACGGACCTCTCAGAATGGACACAGAATGTGAAGATGTTTTTGTCTCATGCGAATGCTAACCAAAGGCCAACCACTGCAGAAGAGATACCTAATGATAATGCTAATGTCTCTGTGGCCATCAGAACCAACCCAGTTCTTGCTCAAAGGACCCACGAACCAAGTGGCCACGATGATGGGAGTGCAGGCTATGCATAGACCCAACGTGAACTTCCTCTTACCAAGGCTAATGCAGCTCTTACTAATCTGTAGCCTAATCTTCCAATATTGGATATCAACATTGCGTTCTTAATATGGCACTATTTCTGGGTACCACCCTGCCACCTAGTGGCAAGTAAATTATATTGGCCCTCTTCCATTATGGAAGCAGCAAAGGTTTGTCCTCATTGGAATAGACCTGCATTCTGCATATGGATTTGTCTTCCTTGTTGGTGATATTTCGTGTAACAGCACCATCCGTGGGCTCACAGAATGCCCGATCCACCATCCTCGCATGCCACATAGCATCGTGTCAGATCAAGAAATGCATTTTACAGGGAGGAAGGGCAGCAATGGGAGCATGCCTTTGAGTCAACTAGCCTTACCATATACCTCATCACCCAAAAGCAGTTGGCCTAATTGAGAGGTAAAATGGCTCATTAAAGATTCAGTTATGGTGTCAATCGGGAAATGACACTTTGAAAGGGTGAAGTTCTGTTTTACAAAGTGCCATTTATGCTTTGAACAAGACAGCGTTCCATGGCATGGCTTCCCCCACAGCCAAAATCAAGGGCTGGGAGTGGAGGTGGCTACTCCCTCTCTTACGCCTAATAACCCCTTACAGAATTTTTGCTTCCCATCCTGGCAACTCTCAGCTCTGCTGGATTGTAGATTTTAGCCCACAAGGGGGTAATTCTTCCAAAAGGGGATATAATGGCTCCACAACTAGGGCTCCACCAAATTGCAAGATGAGAATTCCACCTGGCCATTTTGGGCTCCCTAAGCCACTGAGCCAAGAGAGAAGAAAGTGGGGAACGGGGGACTAAAAAGGAGCAACCCTACTCGTTGGAGTGATTGATTTTGATTGCCAAGGGTAAAGGGCAAACCTGGTTGCTGCTGTACAATCAAGACGAAGAGAACTATTTCTGGAAATCAGAGGATGCTCCAGGGTGCCACTTAGCACTTCCACGTTCAGTAGTAAAGGTTAATGGAAAACGACATCAACTGAAATTAAGCAGGATGACTGAGGACTCAGACCCTTCAGGAATGAAGGTTTGGGTCACTATGTCAAGCACAGAACCCAGATCAGCTGAGGTTCTAACTGAGGCCAAGGGAACTATGAGATGGTAGATGAGAGATGCTGTAAGTATCCACTATCACCTTGTGACCGATTCCAGAAACAAGGGCTCTGATAGCTTCACAAGTGTTCCTCATGCCTGTCACAGGCATATGTTTATTTGTATATATCTCTTCTCCTCCCCATCAAAACAATCCATATACAAGTTAATGGAAATTAATAAGTTTATTGGAAGTAATGAATCATTGGCGCTATTGGAGGTAGTAAATAATTACAAATTAATTTAAATTTAGGTAACAATCTTTTGTGAGACATGACTGAATCTGAAGAGTAATACAGTGCATGGTGGGCATGGCGGCTGCTGAGGTTGTGTGTCTTCCTGTTTGAAGAGTGAGAACTGCTTCACTTGTAAAAAGAAAGTGAAGCAGGGACTGGTTGCCAGGTGGTTCAAACGTGGGCGGAAGAGTACACGTGAGAGCTGAGCAGCCACGGGTGTGAACTGGAATTTCCAAGCATTTGTCTCTCACCTCTGAATGTAGCTTTAATATATGTTCTATGATAAACAACAACGTTTGTCCAAGCATTTCTCCTTCAAAGTGGGCGTGATGCTAACATTTCTCAGCAGAGTGTGTTGGAGGGAGGGACGCTGCAGGAGGCAGAGGTGAGGAGGTGTTGGCAGTGGGAGTGTGAGGACATCCAGGGGACCCTGCCCCAGACGTGGGCCAGAACATGACCCCTCTGTGACCTGGGGGCCCTCTGCCCGAGTTGTACAAGAGAAAATTAGGAAGGAAGAAGACGAAGAAGCTTAGGCATGGTGGAAATTGTTAAATGCTCTAGTTTTTCTCTCTCCCAAAGTTATCAGCTTATAGGGAATCTAATTAAAATGCAGAATTCACAGCAGTCACTATTTTGTGTCTGAGTTTTACACACCTTGGAATGGAAATATGTTTTTAATTTCTATTAAAATGACTGAATAGTATGAAGACTTAGCCTTGACCACTTGGCTCAAGCAGTAAAATCACAATCTATTACATTGTCTGTTATATTAAACAGCTGTGGCTCTTTAATCAAAGACGATAATGTGGAATTAAAGACAGACATGAAAAAATGATAAATCATTTTCTGAAGGGTTGATTATAATTTGTTTTGCTTTATCAGGGATTTAGCTTTGATAGATATTTCAAAGACGTTCGTGGCAATTGAATTCGAAGGAAGGAAGGAAGGAAGGAAGGAAGGAAGGAAGGAAGGAAGGAAGGAAGGAAGGAGGGAGGGAAGGAGGGAGGGAGGGAGGGAGGGAGGGAGGGAGGGAGGAAGGAAGAGGAAGAACTGCTGCTTATCTTTCTTATAATTAAAAAAACACACACATCAACCAAAGGAATAAGGAGTGTTGTCAGTGAAGAATTGGCCTTGTGTTGACTGTTACTATCTGAATTCGGCCAAAGAACTATGTGCCCCACTGAGGGCTTTGGAATTTAAGCATCACTAAAGGAACAAACATCTTGCTGGACATGGGATGGTAAAAAGTGTATGAAATAAGATCTAACTTATATTTGAGGATATCTGAGTTATCAGGGATGCACAAATGAAAATATGTTGGCTACTATCGAAGGCACAGTGAGTGCTAAGAGTAATTCCAGGTCTTTGGAATTGCTGGAAATCACCGATTCGTCCTGTCAAAGCCACGGGCAGTGCTGGAACATTTCATTCCAGAGGCTGGATCTGAGACAGACTCGAAGGACGGTTATCGGGTGGGCAGCAGGTCTGGAGACAGAAAAGAGTGTGAAAGCATTTCCAGTGGGAGAGACAGAAGAAAGGAAGGCAGGAGGGAAAAAATCAAATAAGAAGAAAAAGAGGCAGCATATAATGGCTTGTCGATCTTGTTTCAGGTATTAAGACCTTTTTTATTTACTCAAACACTAAATCCTTTCCATCATAATCCACAGTCACTCCGCATAGACGCTGATGGCTGAAACTGGATGCTGTCCATGGAAAGTAGTGTTAGAGCTTTTACTTTGCTCATCTGCAAAATGGTTCGATAATATTTCTCTCCTGAGGCAGCCTGTGGGTGGAATGAGACCAGTATTCATTAAATGAGGCAAGGAAGTCAGGCTTCAGCTTCTTAGCACCCCGCCGCCTGCCTTAGCAAAAATGTGAATTATCACCAACGAGCTGCCCCTGCAAACCACCAGAATAGCTAAGGTGGTTCAGAACTTGGAATATTTGGAATGCTCACACATTGCCAGGCAGAGTATAAATAGGAACAATCCCTTTGAAAAACTTATAAATACAGTAACTATATCTTACCTATATACCAAAGAGAAATGAGTTCATGCACCCACAAAATAACTTCTACGAAAATGTTCATAGCAGCATTAATCGTAATAGCCAAGTGGTAAACTAATATCCATCAACAAACAACAGGAAACAGCATTTTCCTTTTCATCAACAGGAAAATGAAAAGACAGGCTGTGATAATTCCTACAGTGGAATGCAACAGAGCACTAAAGAAAACAAGCTAATGACAGACGCAACAACACGGACAAATAAATCTTAAAAAATTAATGTTTAGTGACAAGTAAGCCAGTCACAAAAAAGTTGGCATATTGAAGGATCCCACCTACATGAAGCAGAAAAGCAGGATAAATTAATGTATCATCATCACAGGAGACAGAAAAATGGTTGCCTGAGTCTGAGGATGGCATGGGGATTGACTGGGAAGGAGCACAAGGACTTTGTGAGGCTCTAGAATGTGCTATATCTTGATCAGAGTGACAGGTACATGGGTATATACATATGTCCCAAATAAGAGAGCTATATTCGTACATTTGTGTATTAGCTATACATAAATTCTACTTCAGTACAGCACTAGTAATCTAAATAAATGAATGGATCAATTGATTAATAGATAGCATCAATTTAAAAATTCTTGCTAATAGCACCACCATCTCTTCTTCTTCATATTACTATTATTATTTATTACAGTAGCCCCCCTGTTCATGGGAGAGACATTCTAATATCCCCAATGAATGACTGAAACCAAGGACAGCACCAACCCTTATATATGCTATGTTTTCCCCTGTACATACATACCTATGATAACATCTAATTTACAAATTAGGCACATTAAGATATTAACAAAAATAACTAATAATAAAACAGAGCAGTTATAACAATATACCAAATAGATTACGTGAATGTGGTCTCTTTTCCAAAATATCTTATTACACTGTACCCACCCTTCTTTACAATTTTTTTCCGTTCTATTTTCTTTCCTTAGTAAGTTGAGAACGTCCACCTTTTCACTTAAAGGAAGCCCTTTGCAGCTTCACTTTGGCATATCTGGATTACTGGCATCGCTACTCTTGCGCTTTGGGGCCGTTATTAAATAAAACAGGGGTGACTTGTGTTCAACAGCTGATCTGATAACCGAGTGAGTAAGTGGTGGGAGCCTTTGCAGTGTGGAAGGCTGCTCGGGTGACTCATATCCTGGGCAGGACAGCGTGAGAGAGCACAAGGCTGCATCACGCTGCTCAGAGTGGTGCACAATTTAAAACTTACGTGTTGTCTATTTCTGGAATTTCTTGTTTAATATTTTTAAACCATGGCTGAGTGTGGGTAACCAAATCTGTGGAAAATGAAACCATGCATAAGGGGGGTCTACTGTGTTATTATTACCACCACTACTACTACTGCTTGTGTTTTTCTCTACTGGATGCCAAATACCTATGTCATATCTGTGAGGGGGATGGGATGGCTTGGGGTAAAAAGAAGCTAACAGTCTGTAGTATTTAATATGAGGCCCACTGTGGTTGAATCCAGTTCAGGTCTTTGTGGCTTTGCGAACTGAAGCAAGTCTGCCTAAGTTCCCTAAAGCTTCATCCCCATTCTTAATACATGAGTAGTAATTGTAACTTCCAGAGTTTTGTGAAGATTGAAATGTTTGTAAGATAATTATCACATATAAAACAATACATGTTATCTCTCATTTTTATTTTCATCATTAAAATCCTTGCTAATTTTTGGAAGGCTATGTTTAAAACGTAATTTTAACTTAGTTTTTGGTATTATACTTTTATAGTCTTGCCAAAGTACTTTTTATGTTTTTTACTTAAGAGATTTATAAAAAATCACTTTCATATTAATTCATGTTATCTTTTGATTACTATTTATGGTTAATCACTCTGGTGACTGGATGGCTTCTCTGAAGGTTATCGTTACTGTAATCAACATGATTAGTATAATCTCCTAGGAAGTTAAGTGCTTATTGTGTTAAAATGTATGGTGCTTGAGAGCAGAAACTTTGCTGTATCTTTGGCTATATCCATCTATTATGCATGTGCCTAGCATATAGGATGTGTCTAAAATATTTGTTGAAACAATAAATTAATGTATTTGATAAACAAAAACCTCCTTTGACCTGTCACATGCCCACACTCTCCCGCTGTGAAAATCAAGAAGGCTGCAATTTCAAAAGACTGCCAGGACGTATATTTCATGCAATGCACCTAGTCTTACAATAAGATAGACTTTGCTTCCAGGAAAGGGTTTTATGCCTGGGTCAGAAAGGATTTTCTTTGGATGCATGGGACTTGGGTGATCACAAGACAGCAGCAGGCTTGAGACTGTGTTGGCGTGACTGAAGGTGACTGGAGAGATGCGAGCAGGATCTAAGGAATCTGTTCAGTGTGGGGGGGAGACCCCATTACCAGCGGCAGCAGTCCAGAAAGGGTGTTGGCCAACTTCTGGGCTCCTACAAATTTCTATGAAGTTTGTCAGGTTATTTTTCCACAAGTATTGTAGTTGTTTGAATGGAGCTCAAAGTCAAAACCACTCCATTGCACTCTGACACCCTTGCTTTTCTTTACCTTCCCGCCGTTTTGATGTTAATGGAATTTTATCCAGTGCTTTACTTTCATAACAGATGACAAAATCCAGACTTAAAATACAGCCACAGATTAATGTGAGAGAGTTCTGGATTAAATATCCTGTCAAAAAGTATAATTGAAATGTTAATTCTATAGAAGTGTTCGGACCGATGAGTCACAAGGAAAACATGCTGAATTGTGAGATATGTTAAAATAAGAAAATGTTTATTTTCACTGAATGGAAACTAGAATGGAAAGGAAAGGTCATGTAAAGTAGTTTTAAGAAGCAAATTTTGTGGAATTAGTTTTTATATTGTAAATTGTGAAAAATAATTACAGAATCAGACTGTGTCTTTACTTATCCACCCAGACATTTATTCAGGGAGGTAATGCCTGCCCACCCCCAGTGGCATTTGAGAATGGATTTGGGTGTTCATGACTTAACAAAACTGAGACTAACACTTTATATGTGTGTATGTGTGTGTGTGATTGTGTGTGTATATATATGTGTGTGTGTGTGTGTGTGTGTGTGTGTGTGTGACATATATGTATGTAGATTATCCTTTCAAAATGCTAATACTCTTTTTGAGAAACAATGGTATTATAGGAAACAGTATTATGCATAGCTTTGAAAATGATATTGGATACAATCAAGAAAATTAACAAAGAAGCCTAAATTGAGAGTCATTCTACAAAACAACTGGCACACACTCTTTAGTAACAGCAATTTGATGAAAGGCAAAGGAAAGTAAGGCCTGATGCAGATGGAGGGGGCGTGAAGAAACAGATTAACTAGTGAACTACATGACCCTAGGCGGATTCTGGGCCATTGTGGGGGGGGAGGGGGAATAGTATTGGGACAATTGGCAACATCGAATTTAGACTATACTTATATTAGCTATAGAATATCTAACTGCCAAGTTTCCTGAATTTAATCATTGCATCATGATGGTACAAGAAAATGTCCTTGTTCTTAGGTAATGCATGGTGATTTAAAGGCAAAGAGTCATGGTGAATACAACTCACTCTCAAATGACTTAGAAGAGCTATGTGTACCCTGTCCTGCTGACATCCATAACTCTCCTCTGTGGCTGTTTATAGGAAGAGAGAAATTTGATAAAACAGTAACAATTTGTAATTCTAAATGAAAGTTTATGGTCATTCATTGTGTTCTTCTTACAAAATTTTGGTAACTTGAAGCTTTTAATACAAAGGTTTTTTGGTTTTTTTTAAGAAAGGAGATTGGGAGATAACAGCTTTGTTGAAGGGCTGCAGGCTTACCTAAGGAGTAAATCTGCTTCTGGGACAGGATGACTGCAATGTCTTATATGACATCTGATGGTTTTTAATTACATAGCCTTTAGAACTGCACTATTAACTAGAGCAGTGGCATTTCTGAGACCCAGGGAAGTGGCTCACGGTCAATGTTTAAAAAATTTTCTCTAGAGACAAGTGTATATGACCTAACACACGTCATTAAAATTCAATATTAAAATAATAAATGTGATTGTCTCCCACCTTAACCAAAAATAACAACAGCTTCGCTGAGTTTTTCAGTATCTGAAATGCTGTTGGGAATCATGTAATCTGTTAAACCAATCCAGATTGTTGAGTTAAGCTGAGCTTAACTTGAAGTCAATCTAGTACTATTTGCTTAATGTAGACACAACCAGACGTTCTGGATATATTCTGGCTCATGATCAGGGTATTACTGTTTTGTGATTAAATACGAGAAGAAAAGATCCTAAAAACAATTTATTTTTTATCCCCTCTCTCTCTCTCTCTCCCCCCACCCCCTTACCTTCTTTCTCTCCCCCTCTCCCTTTTCCGCTCCCTCCCCCTTTCCCTCTCCTCCCCTTTCTGCATTAGTACTCATGTGAGCATGTGCACTTTCTTTTTATATACAGTACTGGAAAAGTGTATTTGAAGTGTCTCTGTCACCTCATGCTTTTTGTTGCTTGGGGAGCACATATACCACTCGCGACCCTTGGCTCTGTCCCTGAGATGTTGTAGCTTTTGCAGTTAAGGGTAATTGGCAGTTGAATACACTTTGTTCTCTACAGTGTTAAAAAATGGGCCCCTTTGTTTGGCCAACCTTCATGAACTTCCATTTACTTCAATGGCAAGTGAAACATTTGTGTAAGAAAGAGAGATTGTCTTCAATGGGAAATGCATTCCATGTGTGTTCTATTTCATATTATGACAGATTTTTCTTGAGCCTATACTGTTTTTATTCATGACTTTTTCTAGGGGTCAGAACTTTAAGGCAACCATTATTGGTATTTGTGGGAGCAGATAATAAGTATTAAGTATTTTATAGTTAAATATAATTTTTAACTGAAATTCCCAACAAAACACTCCCACCTTTTTATATGAAAAGAACTTGATCAATGCTTTTCAAATAAAAAACAATCTGTTTTCATGAGACACAGAGGCCAGAGCTTAAGCATGGGCATGAATATGTCCACATCCTGTCACTCTCATGAATTTTGTCAGATCATGCCAGCTTTGTCTTTCCACTTTCTTCTAGCCTTCTTCAGCAAGTGACATTACAAGGTCCAAGATTCCAGAGGGACGGGGCTAGTGGTGTCTCCAAGTGGTCTGACATACTTACTACTTGGAGATTTTCTGAGCCGTAGGGCAGAATCCTGGAGAATCACACTTACAGTGAGAATAGTTCTGTAGTTACATGTGTCCCCGGGGAGGGAGAGCTGTAGGAGTTGGGATGCCACTGATTAGTTGTTAATAGAACCACAGAATTTGCAAAGGAAGAAGAAAAGCAAGAAAGGAGCAGACCCACTCTGATACCCTAATGAAACTTACAGATTCTGCTCTCAGAAATGTGTGTGTGTGTGCTAGAGGAATTTGCAGATCCCCAAGGACTGTCCATGGACCCCATGTTTGGAACCTCAGCAGATGACAGTGCAGTAGGTTTACAGAGGCCTCTGGCCTTTCCACCTCCCCTCCTTTCTTTCTTATGAAGCACCAGTATCTTCCAGTCATTTTAAGAAGTCAACCTCTCGCCCTTTGGGACTTTATTAAGTACAGTAATTCCATTGCCCTAAACATAAAGCCTTTGACACATCCCTTGACAGTAATCCATTCCTTTCAGAGCTTAGGGGCCTGAGCAGCCGCAGAATGTTTTCATTATAGAGCTCTGGGCTTCCTCTTGTCTAGAGCTTTAAGCACCGATGTTCAGCCACTTAACAAAGACCGCATTGCGATCCTTGGGCAAGTTTGCGACAAGGGAGTACAGTGTCCTGGGCTTATTATGGTCAGGGTGTAAGTAAGAAACCTTGGATTTGATGTCTGCCCATCCCCTTTTCAATCCCTGTACTCACTAAAATATTCTGAACCTGTTGTTTTTTTTAAATTGTTTCAATATAAGTCTAGAAAGTTGAACTTCATTGCCCAGAGGGAGTCCAGCATTTGTGTGTATTCAAACATTATGTGAGGTAAGTGACCAGTGTTATAGATTCTAGTGTGATAGATGATAGATTATAGTGTTATAGCTACTCCCATTTATTTCTTGATGCTTTAACAATTCTCGAGCTCACAGATTTGCTGTTCAAAGCATAGTCCAGGAGCAGTGTCAGCAGAGGATTCCTGCTGGAAGGTTGCTTGCTACAAATGCAACACCTCAGGTCGTGCACCAGACCTTCTGAATCAGAGTCTGCCTTTTAAAAAATCCACAGGTAATTCCAATGCATTTCAAAGTCTGGAAAGCTCTAGTTAGAAAGGATTTAGTTAATGCTTCTGAATTACTTAGTCTCTGAAGGAGGGATCTAGCACATTTTTCTATCACACATATAAATTATTCCGATAAATGGATGGATTTTTCCCCCAAAACTCATTTGGGAAACTGTTTTGAATATTTTGTGTCAACTTAAAAAATGAGTCAAAAATATTATATCCACTAGCCATAAATCTTTAAGAAATAAGGATCTGTTAATCCAGCCTTACGAAAAATGACTCAGTACATAGTATTGTGACAGGTACTTGCACTGTGCTTGGTGCTTCATATTTTTTCCTAAAGAAAACTACATGAGGTGAATGTTGCCCATCATGTCTCTCCCATGACAGGAAAGCAGGAGGCCCAACGAGGTCATGAGCTCATTCACAGCACAGCACTCGGTGCTCCATGCTCTGGGCTGTCTCACTGTGAACCTCCTCCTCTTTCCACTATTCTGCATAGGAGACAATTAATTCATAGGAATGAGAAGACTTTAATTCTAAGCCATCGTCTAGATCAGGTTTCTCAACCTCAGTGCTATTGACTTTTGAGGCACCTTTGTTTATATACTTATACTTTAGTAAAAGTTTAAACATACACACTGATCATTTATAGAAAAATAAAAACCTGTCCTATACCTAACAATATTGTTTTTGAGAAAAGTAGGAGCTCTCAGGGATACACTGTGGCATTTCTTTGCATTACGTCTCCTGCATCATTTAAATGGTTTTCTAGGGAAGCTCGATTTAATACGCTCTTTCTGTGCTTTTGTTATAAATATGGGATGGGGCGTGAAAAGTTATTCTATGGTTGTTTACATTCATGTAACCAAACACAAACCTGATTTTTTTTTAACCCAGACATAATATTGAGAAGCCCTACTTGGATGACTTCAACTATATTTTTAGCTGCTCATGCTATTGTTAATGGGAAAAATATAAAACTAAATTATAGGTCCCCTATTTTCATTATGGGACAATTTTATAGCTGTCAAAAATGTTGTATTTCACACTTCCCACATTCACAAGGCTACATTGCTACTGAAGTTTTTAAGTTTTTCTTTGGCTTTTTCCTCAGTAGCTGGAAAGTTGATATAGTAATGATTTTGTTGTAGAGTTGTCAAAAATAAATATACCACACAAAGCAAAGACAAGGAGACTTAAATGTCAAAAAAAGATGAGTTCTAGATTATAACCATGGGTGATGAATAGAGGAGCTGGAATAGAGGAGGTGGGTGGAATCATTACATCATGTTCAAACCTCTTCAAATCAAGAGTTCCAATATTTTTAACCCATTTCCCCCCAAGAACTATTGCAGGGAAGGCAATTTGACTTATAGGGTCCCATGCCTTTTCATTTCTTTTGCCACATCTCCTATGGAAGTGCCCATATGCAGAGAACTAATAATAAGATTTAAGGGCACAGAGTGGGGGTGGAGGGGGTAGAAAAAGAGCAGTTACACCCTTGGTTAAACCCTCCAAGAGACAAGCAGCGCATAAGATGGTCTGGAATATTGCTTGTGAAAACAATCTATGCATGTGACAGCATCTTTAAATGCATAGAACCCTCCAGGATGAAGTAAAAAATATAATATGATTCATAAACCCAGCACAAAAAACACCTACTGCCATGGAATAAAGACTATCAGAAAATTCTGATAGCAATACTGAAACATCCTTGGTCTTTCTTTAAATGTTGTTGCATTTAATAACAGATTTTAAGATTTATTTTTATATATCTATCTTTACACATAAGCAACTTATATTAACTTCACCCATTAGAAGAAGTTATGTGTATTTCAAGGCAGATTCACATTGAGGCTCAGATCGGGTGAGATCCCACCATGAATGTCCTTCCTCTTCTAAATATGAGCTGTGTTTTTTTCCTCAAAGAGCATGGTGACTTGGTCTGAGGGGTTCTCATCGGTCTAGTCATGTAATGCCTATAACTAACTGTTTTTATAAAAAACTGTTACTTTTAAAAGTTCTCTGCCCTTTTCCCATTCTGTGTGTGGCCTCTTCAAGCCCTTTTTCACAAAAGAAGGCAGAGTGGTTAGTAAGGAGCTGTAGCTGCTTTGCCTCGAGTTCAAAGGCTAAGAACAGGCTCCATCCCTGGGGTGGGAGGTGGAATTCTGGTGAGAGCACTGGGCATGTCCTTTGTTTCCTCTGTTCACTCAGAGTCTTTGAAAGGCTCTCATTAACTGCTATTAACAAGCATTGATTCAAAGCATGACTACAAAATTCCAGGGAGAGCCGAGCAGCAGACTGAACAGTGAGAAGGTGGGGCAACCAAAGAACTCAAGTCAGACACCTTCGCTCAGTGAAACTGCCAGTGACAGACATGTCCTAAGGGTAGCAAGGTTGTTTCTGAGTTTGACATAACAGCTATAAAGGCATCAAGACCACCAGCTACAGCACATGCATCTATACCACTATTCTAACATGTGTTTGCATATCAGAAAGAGTCACATAAGGTTTGGAAAGGGTGCATCTCTAATAACTAATCCCACTGACAAATTATTTCTAGGAGAAAATTACGCTGGGTATGCCATTTGGAAAATTATTTCAACTGGCATTTCCAGGAATATTCTCCTCTAGATCCCTTGAAGTTCTTCCATCTCAACCCAGAGCTCCTTAATCCCTGAATATTGGCCCTGTCTGTATCAAATACCGGCTTATTCTACATTTGCAGTTTACTGTCCAAAAATAAGGGTCAATGTAAAACAAGCAAAACTGACATGAGACTAACTTTCCTCCCAAAGTCAAGCTGATTGTTCAGTGAGCTGCTCTCAGCCTTTGGGTAACTTACGGCTCCACAGCCAGCCAGGCCCTGGAGCTATCCCCATGAAGCTGAATGGCCTCTGTCTCAGCCTGCCAAAAGCTTTCTCAGCCCAGTGCTACCCTTGAATGGCACTCTGTCATTATGCTATATTTAGGGCATGAAAGTTGTAATTAGCTTTGTTCTGCTGCAAATGGATCCAGCCTCAGATGCAATATAAAAGGTAATAAAATAGGTAGGCAGATATAAAAACCTGCATAAGCATTCTATGCAGGAAAATTCCACGATTCCCAAACTGATGAAAGAATCAAGGAAAGGGAATTTTCTTGGCTTCAAAAGCAGTAGAAGCCGCCTAAGAGGATACATGTAGGTATGGCCAGTTTGCAACAGAATGCTCAGTCAGTGCCCCATCTCAATCCCACACCAACCCCTGCTTCCACCCACTGAGATGACTCTTCTATAATTTGATGATATTTGATGAAAACTGCTTTTTTCTAATATGGCATCTTACATCTCTCCAAGGGGCCAATTTTGTCTAAAACTGGACTTCTAGAGTTTTATTATTCAGTATCTTTGCACTATCCTTTCTAGATACTGGCTGGGATCTGGGCCATCTGTTTTTATCACACACACCGTGTGTTTGCAAAAGTGGATGGTACTTATGAGAAAGGAACTGGCAGGACGGTACCAAAACATGAGGTCCCTCGGTGCCAGATTGCTGAGGTGGCAATAGCCCCTTTCAGTCTCCAGCTGAGTTACGGGCTCCTTGAAGATGAGACATTCTGCTGTCTCTTTCACAAGTTTTAGTTAAACGTGGGTCAGCTGTAGATTATTAATAAATGCTCATTTGGTCACCAAGGGGGTGCACTTAGAAAAGGAAATGTTTTTTCAAGAACCAGGTAAAACATTTTTCAGATAATCTTCATTCAGCTATTGACAATGGTTTTGCTTTTCAGCATCATGCAAGACTTTGGGGAACCCTTTGTATTTGTAAGTTTGTTCAGTGAATAAAAATTTAAATAAAAGAAACAGATGGATAAACTTAAGAAAAGATCTTTAAAGAAAGAACAAGTATGAATTTTGTGTATCTGGAAGTATAAAGAGAGAAAAGAGAAAAACAAAGGAAGGTGGTACAAAGGAAAGTAATGAAAGTGTATCGATGAGTTGGGATATAATTCCTACCTTGAGGGCAGGAGATGTTACGGCTGCTATGTCTTCAGGAATGGGCTACAGAGTGAGTGTTATTTCTTTTGTTTTGTGGGCAATGGGAGATGAAGTTGGTGGGGAAGGGCCCATCATTCAACTTCAAGGAGGGTCCTAAGACTGAAAAGAACAAATGGTGATAGGCAGACAAGAAGGAGGGACCTCGATACCAGGTAGATATAGAAATTTTCTCTGACCATTGAGTTTGTATGTAGTAAGATGAACTAGATATAAGGGAACATCTAAGGCAAAAAGTTCAAACAATACCTTATATCCATGTAGCTATAACAATTTTCTCAAATATTTTTGCATTGATGTTCACGTTCAGTCTGCAGAGCTCTTTGATGTGGGACTGCTCAAGCTCATTTGAGTGAAGAGTGAACCAAGTCTAGAGGTCAAGAAGCTTGATTGACCAAGTCCTCAGCTGGTTAAAAGAGGAGGTGAGATTCAAATCTCGATGTGCCTCCCAGTTTGGTGCTCAGTTAGGTCTTTCGCTCCCTGTCCTAAAAAGAGCTTCAGCTGTCTTGAAGGGAAACCAGATATCAAGGATGTTTACAACTTCTAAGAGGGCTCTTAAGGAAAGTAGTTACAACTTACAGCCAAAATTTCATCTGCGTTTTCATAACCAGAGTGTACAAAATCCCAATCTTTGCTGTATCATCTTCAAGTTCTTCATCAGCTCCAATTCACTCCAAGAATACACAGTTCTCTCTTTTTGGCCACTAATTAGAAAGCATGGAGTTTGGAGCTGACAAGGTAATTATAAAATCAAGGACCTTGAGAAGTTGAGGATGAAAAGGAGACATTTGATGATGTCTACTCATTTCTCTGATGACATTTCGCCGTTGTTTCTAAGGGAAGTTATCCAAATTTCTAGTGCAAATTTCTTCATGCTAATTGAATGCAAATTTCTTTGTATTGTTATAATAAATATGCTTTTCTGTGAGAAGAGGTTAGAGGCTTGGATTATATCTTTCTTTTCTGACTGTCACATTTTTGCACTTTGGACATTGAGTATGATACATTCTGTAATAAGAAGAAAAGAAAAAATAAGATACATGAAAGTCTTAATTACATTTATTTTATGGAACTTTGTCTTGAGTTTTACATCCATGGGTTTCTTAAATCAATGTAAAAATTTCCTTTATGCCATAGCATTGTAACAAAAAGTCCAGTTATAAATGTTTATACTGTTCAGAGCAAGTGGCATTTTTTTTTCATTCACAGAGGGCTTCATTTGTTTCCCCAAAGTTGACTTTTTCATATTTCAGAACCAGGCATTTGAAGGATTTGACATTTTACAGTTGATGACAGAAAATGGAAAAAAAACACAAGTTTTTTTCCCTTCCCCCCCCCCCCCTTCTGCTTTCATAATTCTATCCTGGCTCGACATAATGTTTTTTTTCTCCCGTTAAAATTTCCAAAACTGTTTATACTGTTGTGATAAGACCAAAGTCAGTGAGTTTAAGACTGGAAAGAATTCTCCTTAGGAAAATGTTGAAAATGTGATTGGGAGGGAAGAGGGTGGGAGGGGAGAGAACCCTTGTGATGCTGTTTCTTTGACAGGGTGTCAGCTCAGCTTCCTCTGTACCATTCAAATAACAGAAGGCCAATCAGGCCACGCTTTCACCCCAACTCAGATTTCAATACTGTACACTTTTTAAAAAGAGGTGTGAAGGTTCTCTTTTATAGTCTTCTCTATGTATCTATCTACCTATCTATCTATAGCACATGACACTTTCAGCCAAAACCCAAAGAAAATAAATTTTTAAAATGTGAGAGGGATTTGGAAAGTCTTATTATTAAGCCTAAAAACAAAATGAGCTTTGAGATTCAATCTTGTAATCATTATGAACATTAGCTTTCATTTTTTCTTTCTTTTCGACACAAAATTCTCACAGGTGGTTCTAATTAGACATAAATAGTGACAGTGGCCAGTTTGACTAAATCCAGATCCCAGCCAAGAGTAATGGAAAAAAGTCTCAGTTCGCCTTCTTAAAAAATGGAATCTATATTGAGACAGTTCAAGGAAATGACGCCTACGGCAAGATGTAAAAACCATGGCTTGAGCTCCTTTGTGTTTTCTCCCTTTAAGGAGTCAAAACAGCATAAAACACCTAATGCCATGTTTCTTGCTGCCCATATTAAATTGCAGGTTTCTTAAAGAAAGCTTGTATTCCCCTAAGACAAACTCCGTTCACATTGCCATCTAGTACGAAAAATACAAGCCATGTATGTTCTGCAAATTGTCGGTCACTTTGCCCTTTTGTTTGGTACAGTTGAATGGCTCTGATGATCTGTCAAGTTCTAAATAATTTCCTGTTTTCACTAAAAGTCTCTATTCCCCATAGTTTGGTTGAGCTGTAGAGTAAAGGGAAAAATCTTTTTGGAAATAGTTTCCCCAGATCCATCGATTAATAAAACTTAGATTGCTCAGCTGACATGTTCTATGATAACGAAATGTCACCCTCCTTCCATCCCATTTGTGATTCATTCACGCTAGTGTTCTATGAAGCAAACAGTTTTATCCTTGGCTAAGAAATGTCTTCAGAAATCCAGGCAGGTATTTAATGGACATCCTGAGCAATTCTCACACCTTCTTGAGCAGGAGCATTGCCGTGTCTCTGCACTAGGGTACCCAGTCGATGGGGTGAGTAAAGTTGGAAATTGGGCCCATGCACATCCCATTCACCAAGCCTCATCCCTTCCTGGCAAGGGCTGTGTCTGCCTGCAAGAAGCTGCAGATCTTCTGTTTTGCAGAGGCTGAGCTTGCTGCATCCCACTCAAGTCATTCTTGAAGACCCAACAGAAAGATAAAGAAAAACAAATGTTTACTTACTAGCTAACTAGTTACTTATTTTTGCCTACTCTCCAAATATCTAAATACATTACTCTCAGTCAGTGAAAAATTAAGTGAATATAAACACTTTTTTTTCCTCCTGCAATGTGATAAGACATGATATATTAGCCACTGATACCTCGCTTTGTGATTTCTTAACTATGGACACCCAAGCCTCCAAAACATAGGTGTTCTTGGCTGACTGATTTGATGCACACTGATAGATAGATTAATAATGGTGGGGGAAAGAAGAAAAGCCCAGAGAAACCCATATGCCCCTCCTCCAGATGATGGTCATATCACCACCAATCTAAGGAATCCCAAGAGGCCTGAAGGAGTTATAAATGATTCAGTAGCTCATCTCCCAAGGCGTTTTCCAGTTCTAGGGAGGTGATAAATATGGAAGAACTAATTATCTTGGGATATTATCAGGATTTAAAAAAATTTTGGAAGTGAGGCTCAGTATTGTACATTTTCAGAAAGGAATCACTGTGAGCAAACTTATTTTTAACATCACTCTACCTCATGAGGCTGTGATGGATCTACAGTGCCCCCTGGGAAAAAATTCAGACCCTGATCCAATTTGCCTTCATCCCATGTGTTTAACTCAAACCTGCCTTTAACAAATAAGAGAAAGTTTCAAGCAGCTGCTTTTGGAATAAGAAATCTTGGCTAGGAATCTGAGGGTGTTAAATGCACCTTGGCCATATTTTTGTTTATACTTCCTCAACTCCTCTCTCTTTACCTTTTCTCTGGTTACTTTTTAAAAAAAGAATTAATTAATCTTTCTCTATTCAATGGCAGCAGCTAGAAAAATTGTAGGCCTTGTGGCAGCCTTCATCTCCTTCATCACCCCACAGAGAGCTTTGGTCAGGGGCCCTCCATGCTCATCTCTTAGCTAGTAGGACACTTACTGGTATAACCAAGTCCAACAGTATAGACCATCCTTCTCAAACACCCAACTTCCCCTAGCTACGATTGATATTCATCATTCTATCCATGGGGTTACTTACCGATGAGAGTCTACACTTGTTGGCCCTACAGTCTTATGCTGCAACTTTTAAACACATCAGTTCAGCCTCCTCTATCCTAGTGCTGGAAACAGCCTGTCAGGGGCTCCTCTTGTTGACATTTCTATTTTCTCAAGCCAGGAGGTCCAGTGGGGAATTCAGCATGGCACTATGATCCTAGACCTACTCCTGGTTTTACTTAAATAGTTGTACTGATCAGTTTTTGCCTTGGGAAGTTAACATAGATTCTCTCCTTCAATTTTGTCATGAACTCACCTAAAATTCACCATTTTTTCTTTCAAAACATAAGAAAAGGACTATTCACAAGAAATTACCATTGGTAATACAAAAGCACAGTTAACAAGGTGGGATCCCCAAGCACGACAATTAAGTCATCTTCCCCATGTCTTGCTGGGAGGTGACAAAGGGAAAAAATGTAGGTGTAGCCGTTTGGACTCTTCACAAGTCCCACCCACCTCTGCTCGGCTTGTTTTTCCCATTTGTAATGATGGTGGCTGGTGGTGGTTATTTCAAAGACCAATTCTAGTTCTAAAGTGGTATAAAATCTAGATTGTAAGTATGTACATTTCATTTGAATTTCTCCAAAAGATATTGCACTATGAATATTGCAATATAAAAAATTTTTCCTGTGACTCACAAGGGTAGCAACCTTTTTAAACTATGGTGTAAATATTTCCACTGGTAAGGTGATCCTAATAGTGAGTATCAAAGCCGTAGAATTGAAAGGGAGCAGTTTGGGAGGTAAGTATTCCCTCTGCCCTATGGGTCCTATCGGCTCAGAGGATATGAGTGGATAGTCCTGGTGATGCCAAACATCAATACACTTCATAGATGTAATGAGTCAGGTCACAGTGTAAGGGAAACAGTTGAATTTATCTGTTTGTTGTATTTGTTAGCATACTCACTGTGAGGTTTGAGCATTTTGCAGGAAAGCACTAGCTGATTACTAAAGGAACTTCCAGACTGCATGTCTCATGCTAGGTGCCCAGCCCCTGTTAATGTAGGAAATGATTCAGGGTGTAAAGAGCCAGGAGCCAGCACAGTATCCTAATTCCATAGTGGAAAATTCCCAGCTACCAAATGGGAAGGGCTTGGGAGAGCAGGAGCATTACCTGAGGAGGAGTGGCTAGAAATACCTGGCGCACCCGCCCTCCTGGTCAGTCCTCTCCCAGGGGCAGGCAAGCTCCGTCTCCTGTGACCTCTGCCCCTCGCCCGGCCACTGAGCCAGAGTCACAGCCAGAATTTGAAACCTATGAAAGAAAAGGGAAAGAGGCAAACGAGTCTTTCTTCTATTCTTTTTGATCTCTATTTAGAAATACATTTAAAAGATAGGTATATACAATCTTAACATTTAAGAGGCCTGGATGTCTGTCACCTAGTCTGACAGTTAACACAGAAACTTACTAGGAAGGGAGACTGGAAAGGCCACGTCCCCCAGTTCTTAGATAAACTGGTTTTTGTGACGCTTGGAAATTATGAGGAAAGGGGTGTTACATCAACTCTGAAAGCTGTAGAAGGAGAGTGCAGATTCTTCCTCAGATATTTCGTGAAAACATAATGCTAACACTCACCCGCGTCACATGCCAGGGTCCTGTGCTCCACCAAGCGTTTCAGGTATCTGCAGGGGAGGCCTGGGTGCAGCAGGCTCACGCTAGAGCGTAAACTTTAGGAAGGCAGGTTTGCATTCCTAAGTCCACTGCCTGACAAAGAGGAGGCACTCCACAAATTCTTGTTGAATACAGGAATGGCTAAATGCTCATCGAACAAACTGAATTCCCCAGTTGGTGACAAGTGATCAGCAAACAAACGATATGCGCAGAATCTGATGCGAGGCCCTTATAGCATGAGAGAAGTGAACTCGATAGAATGGTCTGGAAATGATGTAAGAATCTTATGCAAAAAAAATAACTGAAGTAAAACAAAACTCAGAGATGCATTTTTAATGCAAAAATTATCTGCACATGTGTACCGAAAGGCTAGTGACAGTACATCTTCAGAAAAATAAAAGTTTGGAAGGCCATTTTTTTTTCCCCCAGAGATTTTTCATTAGCGTCCTTCCCAGGGTTAACTTGTATCACGCACACTATGTGAATATGGAAGTCTGCATATTCTTTCTGGACCCTTCTTTCTAATTAGGTGGGCGTCTGGAGAGCTGCATGTAACCTTAATAATGCTCAGATTTGATATAAGCCCTTTTAATAGAAAGAGACTCTTTGAAGGTAAGCAAAAGGGATAATGACTCTTGGCAGGATTGTTGTTCAGGAAATTTCAGTTCTTTCATAGGAAACTGAAAATACTTAGAGGATTAAAGTAAATACAATACACAGATGAAAATCCCCATTTGGGAGCTGGCTTTTCTCACACAGTTCCTCTCTGCTGACTGCTCCAACAATCGTCCCACTTAGCCTTAGGCCCTTCAAGCTGTGGAGTACAGCATTGTTTAACAGATATTTTAGCCTGATAAATCAAGTGTTGAGATAAAGCATTATGTGTGATAGCTCCCGTGTCGCATTCACAAGTGCCCTGTTGAATGCTAACTCCTGGCCAAGTATTTTTCAAGTACTGTAGTCCTTTACTTCCATGTCAGGACTCCACATTTCCCTGCCATCTCTGCAGAAAACGCCACACACAGAGGCCACAGTCCAAAGACAGAGCACGCCTGCTGTTTACAGCGAGGCAGCCTTCGCCCTGCTGACCCTTAACTCTGTTCGGGCTCATCATTCGATGGAACAGCGCATCGTTTGTGATTTCTCAGACTTTCAGACTATTTCCTTAGCATTGTGTAATATCAGCAGTTACTTATATCCGACAAGAAGAATAAAGCTCAGGCGTTGCACTTGAAATGGAATCGCAGGTCCTCAGCTGGGGGGGGATTTTAAAGATGATCTAAGACTGGCTTGTAAATGTTAATAGGCATAAGAAATGTTTGAGAATCATGCTTAAGTGCAGATCCTTGGCCTTCACGCCTAAATCTATTTCCATGGTATACGCTGTAATTAATCTGAAGGGACCACGTACATTTATTTTATAGTTATCATCTATGCTTGGGATTCTCTTTCTCTCCAATCAGTTCATTGGTTCAGTTTATCTCTCTTGCATATCAGTTCCTTCAACTGATTACTCTGGTGTAGCAATTTGATGGCTTGATTGATCAATATAGGTCATTGAAGTAGGAGTACATGGATATGACCTCAGTAGTAAAAATTATATTCTGAGGGTAATTACAAGCTCTCAGGCTCTGAAGGCAGGCAGGTGGGGTGGAAGGGAGACGGGTGTGGCAAGGAGGGCTCTCCTTTAGGGTAAGGAAGAGTGTCCTCATGGAGTCAGTGGAAGAGCCTTCTTGTCCTTGTAGTGACAGAAACTTGCCTGTTGTACTATTTCCCTTCTCTCGGCCCCAGTACATTTCTGGAGTTACTTCTGGGCACATCCCCAACTTTATTCAGAAAGACTGTCTTTTGGCTTCTGCCTGAGGATAAATGCCTTAGTCTTTAGCGATCTTGAGGGCCAGACTGCCCTGGTGTCCCCTAGCTACCCCACTGCTCCTTGTCACAGTCGGTTCTGCAGCTTCAGCACCAGGTTGATGTGAAGTCCTAAGGAGAACTTTCACTTGTTTTGAGAAACGATTCTGTCTAAGCCTGTGTTACGCTGTGGGTTCTTCATCATTTGGGCTGCACACCTGCTTCGTATCTTCTGGACATTTCTCATTGTTTGAGCAGGCTGACGTAATCCTCTCAGTTTTCTACTGCTGCCTTGAATTTATTCCTTTTGTGTTTCTTTCCCTGTGGGGTTTGGGGAGGGAAGAGAGAAAAATGCATGTGTTCAATAGCTACCTTGAATGTGAAACTGTCAACTGACCTCGATATATGGTTTTCCCTTTACTCAAAATAATTTCTGACGCAGTAGGATTTCCTACTGGAGTCTGCAATTCGATACCACTGCTTCTTCTATAGTTTAAATCATAGGCTAGCCCCTTCCCCTGCAGTAGTCCACCAACAATAATCTACCAATTATTAGGTTTCACTCCAATTCCCAGGCTCTCAGGTCAAGTAAGGACTAACATGGCCCAGCCAAGATTCTGACACTTGTAGGTTACTTGATTTTTATCTGTTTTGCCAGGAGTGGAATTGGGGGGGCGGTTGCTATAGGCTTAGAATCTACCCTGTAGTTACTGAAATATCTGATGCAGAGAAGTCACGTGTTTGTTGATATCATAAAGATTTCCGTAAAAGGTTGAGATGGGGGACTATGTTTTGTCTTTGATACTGATATCAGAAAAGGCTCACTCCTGATCCTCTCTGGGCATGCTCTTAGCTTTGCAGGGTCTGTTGGCTTCCTTCACTGAGTGGTACAAGATTACCAGCAATGTATGTGTTAGAAAAGGCAACTTCTGAAGTTCCTCTTTTAAACTCATGCAAATGGAAGAAACAGAATACAGCCATAGAACTATACTGTAGAATATAATAATATAGATTTTGTAATAGAGTATGTTGTCATATCTATGTTACACTGTGATATGTAGTAATATATAAGTAGTAAATACGTATAGTAATATAGGATAATATAATAATGCAGAATATAGTAATAGAAATATAATACAGACATGCCTACCCAAAATTAAACAATCTTGGTATTTTAGAGCTAATTATAAGCACTGATTCTAATGCTTCTAGCCTCGATGTGTAATGCAGTGTGTGTACATATGTATATATATTTATATGTGTGTATACAAATTTCTCCCTTATTCTACATCATTAAATTGTAAAAAGGGAGCCCCCATGTATGACTAGTTCTACACAGTAATTTCAAGACAACTGTGATTCTATAAATTAGAACCATGGAGTGCTGTAAATTCTACTCTTTCCTATAACTTACAATGTAGCTTGAGACATCATGAGAAATAAAAAGTACTGCAGAAACCCGGGTATTGTACATGGTTAAATCCGTGTCACAGACCCAATTGCTCTCTGCGGACTGACTGACGCGTGGAGTGCCATTCTCTGGCAGGTGACCTCTAAATTCATTTTCTCTCTTTTGGTTGCACTTTATTCTATACTAAGAACTCCCTGTCCTTATGTTTCTTAGAACAACAGTGATCTTTTTATAATTTCTTTGATGGTGGCTTGGGGCTTCCTTTGTACCCTAATTTGTTTTTCTGAGCAATTCTCCATTGCTGACATGATGTGTCATGAAAAGGAGGTGTGGGGGGCAGGCACTCGCCAGCCTCATGCTCAGTGTCACGAATGCTGTTGTCATTTAGGAGGCATGCTTCGGGCCCTGGCACTCGTGAAGCCATGCACTGCCATGATAGGCGACAAAGGGGGTCTCACCAAGGAGCGTGCTGGCCCCTTCGGCGAGTGAAAGGGACACTCAGATTTAAAAAGATGGGTGCCCAGCAGAAGCTGGAAAGGAGTTAGAGGTTGATGTTTGCAGCTGGCAAAGCACGATGAAGGGTGCAATTGTACTTTATTCTTGTCACCTCTGTTTGACTCGTAGCTTGTTTAGATGGTCCCCTAACTAATCTGAGCTTCCTATGGGAGCTGAGCTCTCAGTGGAATTTCACACGGGGCTTTCCCAGACCTCGCAAAGGATGACTGCCGTATCCAATGAGCTGGAGAATCACCAAGCTTAATTTTAACCACCCACTTTAGGAGGGTAGGATAGTTTTGTAACCTATGTGGGAAGTGAGCTCTAAATGGTTGACGTGCTCAAAACAACTCACAATTTTCCCACTTCCTATGTCAGTAATTCAAAAACAGCTGTTCTAAAGTCTGCCCTCTGGACTCTCTGTCACCAAACACAAGAGGTAGTTTGGGGTGACTCATGAAACGGTAACTCTGTCGTTATTGATAAAGACAGGAGTTTAGTGTCAGAAGTTCATCATGATCTCAATCACTGTCATTATTCCAGCATCTGAGGATGAGCAGAGTGTGGGATGTGACTAACTGAAGACGGTAAGGACGTCAGTCATCCAGGGAACTTGGCGAAGGTAAAAATAGAATCTATGAATCGAAATGGGGAGGAGGCAGAACCTGAAATATTTTCGACACAGCACAGAGCATGGCCATACAAGAATAAATCTCCTAAATACCATTCTGCCTGAGAAGGTGCCAATGTAATTTTCTGGATTATTTTTGTTGGATGTATGAGTATTTTGACAATGATTTATTAAATCTTTGGATATTTTAGATACTTTTGAAGGGCTAAGTGATGAAGGTTTCATCATGCTTTACTGGCAAGTAATTAGGTATTTATAAAACTAAAAAAGTGGTATTTACTAACCACAAAATATGTGTCCTTCCAGCAAACTGATCAGTGGCAGAGGAGACCTTCTCATATTTTTCAGTAACTGAATATATTTTTTAAATGTATGCTGTGCTGGGCAGGGGCATAACAAATTCTCAATTTATAGGGTTTTTGTGTTTGTTTTTTGCTACAGTACGGTGTGTCCCTCACACTTCTCACTTCTCTCAATGTCCCATGCAATGAGACTAAGATGATTTAACATCCAATTTAACTCAGTATGAGGCATTTGGAGTTTTTCAACCATTGACTCATTTAACAATAGGGATGGGAAGGAGGGAGGCAAATAAAAACTAGGGCCCCAGACGTAGGGATACATTATTTATTGATTTTTTTGTTGGTGGTTATTTTTGATGTTTTTTCTCTGCTGACAGAATAGATACCAACAGTGATTCACTTCCTGAGCTGTCAGCTGCCACCCTGTCACCGTTGGTGGTGTTCACGCACACAGAGACAGGTCTCTCCAGCTCCCAGGTTGTTTTCCAAGGGGAGGTCCTCAGTTGTGTATTTCTCAGGCAATCTTTAAAAGAAAAGAAAAAAAAAGTCAAGTTGCAAGAGATATACCACTTGGGGTACATTGGCTCCAGGAAAAAACAGTATAAGTAAATCTGTGTTCCCTTACCCCAACCCCAGGCTCAAAGGTAAAAACAGTCTACATTTAAATCAAAATCACCATGTGCTTTCCTTTCCTTCCTGTTTTTAGGTAATTAGATAAAACTCCCTAAAGGCCTGACAATCAACAGGACAGTCAGTTGGGAGATGCTACTATCCTGTGATAGTGGTATTTGCAAGTCTGGCTAGACCTGCCCCAGAGACAGCAGGGCCATGGGTGGTCAGTCCTCTCTCCTTTTTGAAATCTTATCATTGTCAGCATAGCTGAGATAAAATTCATTCCTAACTTCTTGAAGTTGTGGACATAGACTCACAAGGATTGTTTGTGGGAAGATTTCAGGAGTCCTTTATTTGCACTCAGAAGCCTGGTCCTACAACCGGAGTGTCTATATTAGTCTAAGAAAGAAAGAAATGACAGATCATTCTTTAACTTTTTTCATTTAAATCCAAAATTTAAAAAATAGTCATTTAAGGTTTAAGAGCTAACGTTTGATGTAGAAGGCTACACAAATTACTTCAGGGTTTCTGAGGTTTTATTAAGATGACTTGTGTGATTTTTTCCATTTAATTTCTAAAACTACGTAAGTTAAATGTATGGATGAAAAATACTTCCATAGCCATAGATTCATGTAAAAATTGCATGTGTGAGTTAGTGCATATACACTTATATAACATTATTTACATAATATATATATAAACGATAGGACCAAGTACATTTTGAAAAAAATCTGGAATATTACAATATTTCAAGTCTTAAACTAAAGGCTACTCATGGGTGTGTTCTGAAAACTTCATTGGAGGCAGGGCACCTGAGATGGGTTTAGAACTGGCCCCTCTGTGGGTAATAAACAAACAATGAGAAAGCCACTGAGAACTATTCTGAAGAACAATTTAAAGACCAGGAATTAGAGGACCGATCAGATTTGAGGTCAGAGGATGACAATTCTCTGAAGAGCAAGCAGGGGAGTAGAATTACAGTTAGAGGTGGATGGTCTGTGAAACACCGTGACATGTTAGGAAAGATGACTCTTTGCTGGGGCTTGTGAGGCAAATCCGCTGTACAAAAAGTAAGTGAAATTGCTCAGGAATGAAGTTACTTGCCTCTGGCGAATGTACTTTACATATGGTGAACCTCTTCCACGCGGGGAACTCGGGGCCTGCCTTTCCTTAGACCCCGCACCACGTTCTCCTCGGAAGACTTCCAGGGTCCCTTCCTCGACTCCAGGTGTCAATATTAGGACAAAACATACGGCATATGCTCAACAGATTGAAGCCAACTCCAACGGCCTAGTCACTTGATGGGAAGTCAGAAGCACAATCTGTGACAGCATCTATTACGATTTTTTCCCCACACGGTTTCCACCTAAACTCTGATTCTACATCTTTAGTGTTATTTTGATCCAAAACAATTGAGAAAGAAGTGGGTGTCTATTTTATTTCTATTAGTGGTGATGTGTGAAGGAATAAGTGAACTAAAGTGTTCTTGGAATGACTGCAATGTGCCAGGTGCTCTATAAGCTCCTTTTCTGATACAAGAATTTTATTTAACCCTCAACACAGCTGTCTGCACTTCACAGACCAGGAAGCTGGCCCTCAGAGTGGTTTGCCCAAGTTCATGCAACCAAATTCATGGCAAAACTGGGATTCAAATCTAGGCCTGTTTAACCCTGGGCCTGCTCAATTATACGTGAGTTACCAAAAGTCCTACAAAGGGCCTAGAAGATGCAGTTTTGTATCATTTGCTTAATGGAAGCACCCGTATGTCTGCCACCCTCCTTGAGATGTTTATTGGCCATTTGATTTTGAATGGGTGCGATGGGAGATAAGTTGAAAAATAAATTTTTAGAGAGACGTTCAACATCTTTCTGGACATAGCAGGGAAAATGCATGAATACTGCAGATTTGTGCCTATTGCGGCTGCTGTCAGGTCGGTTAGAAAGGCTGGACTTGAGGCTAAAGCCAGCCTTCCTTTTAAATCAAAAGCAGATTGGCTACAACATTTTTACTCCACATGGAGCATGTGAACTTGATCCTGCAGAAGTTTACAGTAAAATGAGGAATTTAGGCATCCTACTGCTGACAGGTACTGAAGGAACAAAAATGTAAAATACATTTGAAATATATGCTTTGAGTAAGAAAAAGACAAAACTGAAGTTCTGCAGATGTACATAGAAATTTGAAATTCGATATAAATGGACATACATGCTACACAGCTGTCCAAAACAAGCATAAAGCTAATTGGAAAATAAAACATAATTAAATACACGATATTTATATTAAATTCATATTTTTCAAGAAACATCTTTCCTAAAGTGATTTAGACTTGCCAGGTATTTCAAATATCATGCACATTGCTCCACACAGTATCCCAGGTGTCTAGTAAGTGTGTTTTTGAGTTTGACCTTCAGTTTGTCCAAATCCCCATAATAGTCTTGCCTCCCTGGTCTTTCTTCTGCCGTGTCCAGGAAGGTTCTCTGTTTGACTTCTGCTTATCTAAGCTTGTCCTTCCCAAGCCTTTCCAAGTCTTCCAAGTCTTTCCCATTTTATACTGATGCTTAACCCTTTGCGGTCCTATTAAATTTGGACACAGGTGTCGTACTGGTCGGAATTAATTTCCATTGAAAGGGCAGTGATACATAACATGCAAGATTATGAAGGATAAACAAGAGAAATTATGAACTGATACATGAATGAACAGAGTTAAGATTCGTACGGTTCCTTGCTGTGGTGGCTGAGAGCAGACATACGACCGGAACGGTAAAAAAGCTTTGGTGGCTGAGAGTAGACAGAAGACCGCAAAGGGTTAATTCTGTTGCACACCGAGCCACAGTCCCCTTTCAGTAGCTAACTTCTCGCTAATTGTTAAGCCCGCCTTCCTCCTTAGGTCGCATCTTCCTTAAGTGCTGGAAACATGTTGTCTTGTTCTATGGGAGCTACAGGGATTACCTTTGTACGTTACTTACTAAGAGCTAGGGCCAGCAGACATGTTAGTAACGTGAATTAAATTTTTCTAATGAATAGAGCTCTCCATGAAGACAAAAAAGAAAAGAAAATCTATGTTGAGAGGGAGTGAGGGTGGTCAGGTCGAGACTGAATGATCACTTAAAAGAGAATGAGGGGAACTGACCTGCAACTGGGAATCAGTTGGGTCTTCTGAGCTTGAGGCCTAAGAGTCAGTGATGCGATTACCATGGATGCTGCGAGGAAAGGGAAGGCACAGGAGGAAGCGCAAACTCGGTTCCACTTAGCCCCTGTTAAAATGCAACTTCTCTTCCCCAAGTAATCTCCTAATGCAAGGTCACGGGCTCAACAGTACCCTCAGGAATTGCTTATTAGTTATGCATTGCAAAGAGTATTTGTGAATGAAGATGCTTTTATTTCGTGCCTATTATTTTAGAAAGTGTGCATTATTGCCTCAGATAGTAGAAATCAAACAAAACCTGCCACCACGTTGGGTTTCATTTCACTTCAATCTGTTTCCTCCTTCACTGAAAATACGATTCTTTGATATATCAGGTTTTTCCTTGTGAAAATAATCATTAATTTTAGTATGTGGAAAAGATGCTATAGAGCTGGCTGGGCTCGTGGCTGTGTGCTCCTTTCATTCCCCTAGAATGGGTTAAAGATAAGCATGGATGCACGGCCTTATCTCCGCAGAGAGGCAGAGTGTGGCCTCTGGGCCTGCCTGCCTGCGTCAGATCCTGGCCCCATGTGGGTATCTGCCCTGCGGGTGGCTTCCTTCATGGGGATGGAGGTGGGCAGAAAAAGGAAAGCCACCTGCCATGAGCAAATCTACGACATGTAGAGAAAGGTACGGTAAGTATAGAAAGCACCCTGTAGCTTTTAAAAGTATGAAGTGAGCAAGGTTGTACATGAAAAGAGAGGGTGTGCAGTAACCTCTCCCCAGCCAGGCAAGTTGGCTGCGTGTTAGGCTTTTACTCTGCAAACCTCCAATTCCTAGTGAAATGCATCTATAGTAAAGTAAAGTAAACATCTCTAAAATCCATGGCTAGAGCCTCACTCTGAATACTATTATGTATGTGTGTATGTATCCAGTCAGTCAGTCGGTCAGTCAGTATTCATTAAAATGCTGATTCAGTTGAGAAGAACAAGTTCGCCTAATCTTAAGGTCCTTACTATTCAGATATTTACCTGCCAGTCTGAGGGTGCCAAAAATGTGTTTCCGACTGCTTGCCGGTCCTTTCTTCCCCTGCAAGAGTCTTCCAGTCTCTAGAAAATAGTGGAGTCTCTATAAGTGTCCCCAGAAAATGCATTTTTGCCCATCACACTATAGGAAATAAAAACTCTCTCCAATCTAAAAGTCCTGGCTGGCCACTGAAAAGATCTGTGAATTATTCCTTCACTCCGTGGAAGGTTCTGTTCCTGTGACACTAGTCTCTGTCTTTTCAGAGTGAGTTAGTTCAGAAGGTTCCGTGAATTTTCTCCTTACGCAAATCTACCTATAGTTGGCAAGAGTTACTGAAGTTTCCATATACTGCAATTATAAATGTGGTGTTTAGGTTGACTCTGGAAAAGTAACTAAATCGGTGTCATCAATTCATGTTACATTTAGTGAGAGGTTCACAAAGCCCCTCGGCTTACAAAGACTTTGGTCATCATGACCATCCCAGGACACACATGGTAACAATGATGCTAATGACGCTGATACAGGACGTGAGTGTCAGGAGACGTGCACTACTTAGGTGTCCGCGTCTCTGTCCTCGCTGTGCTGCCAATGTGGTCATTCCACCCTCCCGGTCGGGATTTCCGTACCTCCAGCTTGGCAATACCAAAACGCCTCCCTTGGCGCCCAGCTGCAGTCTTGTCACACAGTTTCTCTTCCTTGAGACAGACTTGTTAACGATCCTTTAAACATGGAAAGTCAAGTCCAGATGTAGACATGCAGGAGTTCTGAAAAATATTTTAGGGATAATTTTATTATTTTATTGTCGTTTTGCAGCTTCATCCTTTAACAAAAAAAACTGAAATAAAAAACACCAGCTTTTAATTTTTCTTTTTGTTTCTGTGTCCCTCCTTTTTGGGTCCAAGTGTAATAAAGCAAAGTGTTAAAGCTGCAAACAAAACAAAACAAAACAAAAAACACATAAAACAGTCCAAATGAAGCTATGAATTATTAAATGCGGTTGTATTTTCTCAAAGGTCAGTGTTGCCATTTTTATGCTACGTTGCTACATATCTTTTGGTCAGTTATTAGCTGCCTATTTATGAACTACCATTGGATCCTGTCTGTGATGTGACATCAGTTATTTTCTTTTCAGATAGTGTTGCTAAGAGGATATATATATATATCTCATACATATATATTCTAGAATTATAACGTCTAATGCAGTAGCCAGTAGCCACATGTGGCTAGTGAACACTTGAAATGTGACTAGTCCAACTGAGGTAACTATACATCAAATTTCTAAGTTTTAGTATGAAAAAAAATGTAAAACATGTCACTAACAGTTTTCTTGTTGATTACATGTTGAAATGATTGTGTTTTGGACACATTGTGTATATTTAACACATTGTGTTAAATATAATATTTTATTAAAATTAATTTTACTTTTTTTTTGCTTTTGATGACTACTAAAAAAT
This sequence comes from Miniopterus schreibersii, assembly GCF_964146895.1. Taxonomy (NCBI): domain Eukaryota; kingdom Metazoa; phylum Chordata; class Mammalia; order Chiroptera; family Miniopteridae; genus Miniopterus; species Miniopterus schreibersii. The sequence continues at coordinate 66,956,407 of NC_138110.1, forward strand.
GTAAATTTACATATGTGGTTCACATTATGTTTCTACTAGACAGCACTGCTCTAGAGAGCTGGCCATGTAGCCAGGGAACACATAGAGCATGTTGGAAACACCCATCTGGTTCAAAAGGTGCCAGGGCACCTTCCCATCTTCATAATCTGTGAGGATCAAGATGCCTCAGGGACCCATAGGTCCAGGCTGCACACGCATTTCCTTCACGCTGACGGTTCTCGGGGCCTGTTCTCTGTGCTCAGTGCTCATCAGCTCTACATGAAGACCGTTTTCCAAGTTCCACAATTTATGGCCAGAGCGAGCATCGTTTTGGTTTTCTTCCCGCTCAACACATTGTCATTTAAAAGAAGGCACTGGAAGATGAAATTGCTTGTGTCTTGTGATGACTGCCAAGATTTTATTTGAAAGTTTTAAACAGCGTCATAAATCACGGTCTTTTACTGTCCGAAGAGAAACATACGATTCTTACTTGAAATATGTTGTAGGATGTAAAATTTGTTGAAACATAGACTGGGAAGCACTAAGAGGAAGACACCACTGATGCAACTTTGTTAACCGGAAACCTCTGAGTGCGCCTTCGCCTATGTGTAACCTTGTTACCGGAATAAAGTACATTCTACACAGATCGACCCGCATTGCACTGCCACGTCTCTGTGCACACACCGCTTTGCCTGCCTGGGCCACCGCGATAGCCTCTTCTCCTTTCTACCACACCCTCTCTCAATATGCTCCGTCCCAGCAGCCAGAGTGACTTGTCCAAAATTCTAAATCATATCATGTCATTTCCCAAATGAAAACCCTCCAGTGCTTCATAATGACACTTAAGACAAAAGCCAAGACACACCCCAGGCTCAGGAGGCTGGGAGTGCCCTGGCCCCTGCTTATCTGTTATCACTTCTCCTTCCTCGCAAGGCACAGGCCACACGAGCACACTCTTTACGCCCAGAGCAGACCCAGCTAACTCCTGCCTTCAGGCCTTTGCACTTGCTAGTTCCTCTGCCCACCCAGCCACCCCAGTTCTTCACGGGGCTCCCACCTTGTCATCCAAGTCTCAGCTCATGTCGCCTCCCGAGACAGGCCTTCCATGACCCCCTATCTGCAGCAGTCATTAAATCTCTTCCCCGGTTGTCACTCTGTCCCTGTGTGCAGATCACTGTGCTATTCGATCTTGTTGGCTTATTGATTTTCTTGTTTACTTTCTATTTCCCACATCCCCTCGAACACCCCACCCCACTGGAGGAAAAACCCTAGCGACGTTATCTGTCTCATTCTCTGGCACATTACCAGCAAGTAGTACAGCTCCTGGGTATAAAATATTCCCCAGAGACTGCTTGTGAAAGGGAGGAAGGTGTAAGCTGCAGTCCTATGGGGACAGTTTGGACTCGCTCGCGTAGCCACAAGTTTCTCTTAGGAGTCTGAAGATGCTGTGGCCTCAGCATCTTTCATTTTCTCACCACGAGCTGAGGAGCTTTTCCTTAGAGGAGAACCCTTGCCAAAAAATAACAGTTTGCACAGATGTTGTTCAATGTCAAATGTCCAGCTTGAGAAACGGGCGACGTGCCTGTTAGAGGAAGATGAGGGCTTTGGCTCTCTCTTGACTTTCGCTGTCCGTTTGGCATACTCAGAACCGATGTCCCAGCGGTGCCCCTGGCCCCGTGTGCCTGAGAGTCACAGTCGCTGCAAACGGCAGTCGAGACCGTCAGTGTCTGTGCTCTAACATGTTTCCTGGGCTTGGGGTGATTGCAGGAGTGCGGACCTTCTCGTGGTTGGCTTATCCCACAGGTGGGGCCGGCGGCTGTGCCTCGGCTGCCATCTGAAGGGCGCGCTGTCACATACCCACGAAGCTCAGGCGCCCAGGCGAGTAGGCGATGAATTCAGCTTTGTCTTCTCCTCTACTCGGGCCATGCGGGTTTGTAGGAGTTCTGAGGCCTCTTCTTGCCCACTTCCCCCAAGAAATAACAAGAAATTAAGAAAGGAGGTAAGCCTTTGTCTCATTTGATACAAACACCTTGAATGAAAGTGTATATATTAAACTTCTTTTATTATTCCGCCAAATTGACAATAAATGCATTTCAGTCCAGCCGTGCGTGGCTCAGCGGTTGAGCATCGACCTAAGATCCGGGCGATCGGGGTTCGATTCCTGGTCAGGGCACATGCCCGGGTTGCGGGCTCGATCCCCAGTCTGGAGCTTGCAGGAGGCAGCCGATCAATGACTCTCATCATTGATGTTTCTATCTCTTTCTCTCTCCCTCTCCCTTCTCCTCTCTGAAATCAATAAAGATGTATTAAAAAAATAAACAAATAAATGCATTTTAGTCATTTTAAGGCATTTCTTCAGTATACTCAAGTTTAAAGAATTTGTTTAGTGAGAATTCTTTCGCACAGAGAATTTGGTACTGTGGATCTCCAACCCATTTTTACATTCTACAAGTTTAAATTTAGAGCTGTAATGCCAGCATCAGTCTTCATGGGCAGTAAACAGGAAATAAATACTTTGACAAAGTTCTACAAATCAACCAACTCTATTTGCATAGTTTTATTTGAACTTAGTGATATATATAAAATGCAGTACTTCAATTCTAATTTTACTTCTGAACTGTTGTTTTACTATTCGTGAAAGCATCTATGTTCTATTTCTGCAGAATCATTTTCTCCCCAAATTAGTAAACCTTTTCTTCCCAGACACGTCCTGCCTGTGACGTTTAGTGAATTCACAAAGCGGACTTGACTTACAGAGAGAGCGGCTGCTCATAAAATCCGTGACGTCTTGTAAATACAGATGAAGCTGGCATTTTTGCAATTACTGAAAAGATAGCAAGAGGCGAAGCCTGTCATTTTATTCAGATTCCTAGATGGAAGAAGCGAATCAGGTTTCTAAGAAGAGACACAAGGTTTTTAACTTGAGAATGCAGCCCAATTTTAGCAACATCATTCTTAAAATGTAGGGAATGTAAAAAAGTATCTTGTTTTAGGCAACCTGTTGATTAGGCACAAAGAAAACTTCTGGCTTATTTATAGACTTCTTGAAATGGTCAGTACAGCTGAGGAATTCAACTACCTCTCAATTAAAAGAAAAAAAAACACACAACGAAGTCCGTAAAAATAAAGATTTGGCTGAAGGAAAGGAGATGTCCTCTCAGACATATCTGTCTTTTAAATGTCTTCCAAGGTGTTTTTGTTTCATTTTGTTTTTAATGAGCACCAACAGTGGAGCTAGACTCCAAGCTATGGATAGCTTCATAGACCAAAAGCAGAAACAAAAATAAACCAACAAATAAGGGGGGGGGGGGGGATCTTACATAATATATGTATATTTATAATTATTTTGTATATTGGTTTAATAACTGAGAATGAAGCTGAAGCATTCTTTGAAAGGCTATTTTTGGCTTTAGTCCCACCTTGGCCTTCTGGCCAGTCCCCTCTCCCTCCCCTGGGGGATGCTCCAGCAACCCCAGGCTGAGATCAAGCAGATTCACTCCTTCCCCACAAACCCCCAAAAATGTGCATCTGAAAAAAAAAAAAAAAGTAGTGACAGGGACCGAGTCCCAAAGATATTCCCCAGGAACTCTACCCAATCTGTGGCACAATATGTGGTCTGACCCAGCTGGGCACCGGGCCGGCCCTGACCGCCATCCTTTCTGGCTGGACTCCTCCCCGAGGTAGGGCCTACCCTCACATAAAATTGCCAACCAGGGCCCACGTGGGTAAAGAACTAATTTAGCCTCCTGGACACTTGATGAATGAAGAATTTCCTCTTGGGACTAAATTATAGGGCTCGTCGGAGTTGCTCTTTCGTGATCTGTTATTTGGAGGTAATTTTCCAAAAGGGCTGGAACACATGGCCATGAGCTAGAATAGGGTTCGCCGTGAACAGCTGCCACGAGCTGGCCAGCACCTCCCAGGGCGCTTCCTCTCGGCCGGCCTCCCCCGCCTCCACCCTTGCTTCCCCGGAGAGGAGGCCCAGCCAGCAGAGCCCGGCCTACCTTAGATCTTTACTTTCCTTCTTAATTAAACCACAAGAATGGCACCTGCCCACCTTTTTCTGCATCCGTGTTTCTAGAAATGTAACATCCTGTCCCAACACGCTTAAGAACAGATGAGCAGGCCTTCCCCTCATGCCCCGATGTGGATGATTACAACCTTCTGTCAAATTCCACCTACCCTCCCTCCCCGGTTGGCTGGAAGATAAGCTTCTGATCTTCCCTTGGCTTTTTGAACTGTTGGAAGCTGTGTAAACACAAGCTGCAGGTTAGTCAGATTCTGTTTGACCCAGGGCCTGCTGAGTGCAAAGAGATTACATTTGAAAACTCCCTTGTCTAATTAAGCAATGGTGACCTATTGCGGGGTGGTTGCTGGTGAGGTCAAGCAGCAAGAGGTTCCAGGCCGACCTGTTGCAGCTGGTCATTTGCTGATAAATCAGGAACAGCTAGTTTTCAGTGGGCCAACTCCCCTACAGTGTTCATTTCGTAAAACATTTGACTTTGTTTTTCTCTCTGAATTCTGCATGTGTGTTTCAGCACCTCAGAGAAATTTTCAACAGCGAGGGTGAAGGGGGCTTGAGGGTGACTGTTCTTTTCTTGGTCTCTGAATACGGGTGCCCATTCCAACGCTTTGCAAAGGGATGTGCTCTGCTTCTAGCTTGATTTGGACGGCTGACGTCTTCCAAATCCTGCAAATCCGATGAGGGCCACTTTGAATATTGAATTTAGGTGCAGTGTGGTGATGACGGCAAGAGAGGAAGCCCCAAGGAATAGAGCACAAGACCTGCACCAAACTATGCAGCGTCGTCACGATCGCTTATTGAGCATCCACTATAGAGCATTCCCGGCTGCAGGATCTTCTCATATATCTTCAGTCCTTTCCGTGACTCTCAGAATAAGTGTCATTATTCCTGTTCCACTACTCAGATTCCGGAGGCATAAAGAGGTCGGCAACCTCCACAAGGGCCTGCAGCCACTAAGGGGAAGGTGTAGGCTACGAACGGAAAGGGCTTTAGCTTGAAGGCTTGCCCATTCCGGGGAGCTGCGTGGCTCACTTCCCTATGAAAGTGGAGGTGTATGAAAGCCTCCGCAAGGGGCAATGTTTGATGAATGTAGATTCTCCTTGTGATAAAAGTGAAGATAAGAACTTTGGAACCATAAATCTTGGAAAAGTTATCAAAGAAAACCTCCCATTCACTGTCACACCTCTAGATAGGATTATCTCTGAATCTCTGCTGTTGGGTATCTAGTGTTTCTGCCACCAGCATCTGGATTTCTGGTAAAAGCATATGCAGAATTCCTCTGGGATACCAACCCTCCTCCGAAATTCAGCTCATGTGCTCCGGAAGGGTCGGAGTCCCTCAGATGCCCAGGCTGCTGTGGTTACATTTGGGCCAATCAGAATCAATTAAGTACAGTACATGTTTTTATGGAAAGTTGTGGAGTAGACACAGTTGCCCTTCCCCTCTGCCCTTGAGTCAGGAGGGACTAGCTGGAGCTGCTCCTGCTGTCCTGGCGACATATGTAGCCATCTGGGTGTATCTGAGAGACAGAAAGAAACCGGGTCTTGGTGATATTGTTGGAATCATGACCAAGCTGCCTGTGATCTCCCTCTATGCTTTGTTTTAGGAATTGGAAAATGTCTTAGATATTTTCAAACTAAAGAGCTCAAGGGGTTACGTAGCAGTATCTTGCCAGATCCATGCATGCACCCATTTGGTAATGATACAAGAGTATTATAATAATCTCCCTGTCTCCAAAGCCACTCCTTTTCTGTAAAATCCCACTGCTTTCCAAGTTAGAAGTTTTTGGAAAGGAGAGGCTGCACATTTTCATCAATGTTGCTTTTGTGTGTGCATGTGAGCAAAAGAAGATGCAGTGTAACCATAATTCTAAAATCAAATCTCTTGCAAAATCTTTCAACATGTCCCTCAGCTCATGTTTTAGCTTTCTCATTGGTTGACCGTATCAAAAGTTGTAGATATTTCTGTTAATCATCCCCACAGAAACAAGGCAAACTCTCCAATGAAAACAGTTCTGCACAATCTCCTACATACATTTCTCTGGCTACATCTTCAGCTAATGCTCTATCTTCAGTTTCATAAGTAAAATAATGTTCACATCCCTCAACCACGTTCGCAGGCCCACAGAGCTCATGAATTTATTGGGAGAGTGAGAAATGTCTTGTCCCCCTGGTTCTCATCAGAGGGCCTAGTTTCTAACATCGCAGACGTTTATTTTTGCTCTCCTTGAAATTCTTGCCAGCTTCTCTGTCATCTACTCACAATTACGGGATCAAAAACTAGATATAGGACTAACACAAAAGCCACATCAACTCTGGATATAAAGGGAAAGTCACAACCCTTTCATGCTACTCTCGTTCTCGAAACGTGCTAAAATTACTAAGCTTCCTTAGAGACAGCTCGTTTGGCCAAAAAACCTGACGTCTGTCCACTCTATTGGGATATTTAATAGCATCATATATGTTGAAAACCCAGTAATAATCTATTTTATTTGTACAGGGTTTCAGAGTTTACAGAGTACTTTTATATAATTAGCTCATTTATTTCTCTTTTCAACCTTATACGATTGACATTATTATACACATTTTAGAGATTAGTATTAGAAGGTTTAGGGACTAAGGGATTTTCCCAGCTTATCCTCAGCTCCTCCAATGGTGGGACTATATTTTACCTGAAAGTGTTCCATTCTAGTTTCTGACTCTTTATGGTTCCAAGTAGCTTATCAATACCTGGGAATCTCTGACTAGAGATAAAGAGACTGAAGTTAGAATGCGGTCATGTTGCTTCTTTTCTCGGGGTTCAAGTGAACTGATCCTCTAAACATCTGAGCATGGCTTCTAATGTTTTCTGTTCATAGTTGTCCCTTTTGGGAGCCACAGGAATTTTGATTTTCCTGACCATTTGTCTTCCATTGGGCCCAAATGTTTAAAAGACATTATTTTTATGTGACAATGATTGCAGTATTTGCATGTGCAAATCAAGTAATTACTTAACTACCCAAATTGTGCATGCAACTAAGGTAATTATGAACTTAGAAAATTGCTATAAGAATCTGACCCTGGAAAAATTATGATGGCAGAAAATGAGTGCTGGAGTGGAAATGTCTTGCAAGGCTGGTTTTGCTGTTGTCAGTGTTGTTTAGTGCAAATCTAAGTTAAGATGATTAAGCTGCTTTCTTTGCCTCAGCTTTGACATCTCAAGAATGAAAATAATAATGTTTGCACTACCTACTTCCATTGAACAATTTCCATGTGGAGAAAATCAGGACAATGCATAAAAGCGACCTGAAAAAGACAAAATGTTTTAAAAGGGGGATATTATTTTTAAGTCAACCCCTTAACCTCCACTTTTGAAGTAAGTAGAGATTAATATTTTATATAAATCATTGGTTCATCTACCCAAATATATGTCATATTGTGCTTATATAAATAAATAAAAATTAGATTATGAAAATATAAAACAAAACTATCATTATTTAGCTCTAAGTTGCATAACAGTTTCTCCTAACAGTTATATGTGGCACATAGAGAAAGAAATGTTTTATATTTACAAAGTTACATATGAGGAAACCGAAGCTCACTAAATTTAAAGGGCTTGTGCCAGTTATGTGAACTTCTATAGAACAGAGTAAGAATTTAGCACCAGGTACCCTTTATAATAATTGGGATTTCCCTGTCGAGAGGCCATATTGCTTTCACATTGGTAGTTAGAGACATGAATAGGTAAAGTTACTAAATGAGCTTAGAAATGTATCTCTCTCCCAGTAATTTGATGACTGTGATACCTTGTGCTGGATTGACTTGCAGATTACTGTTGCATTATGTGCAAGAAAAAGGACTTGCTAAGAAAACTAATGATGTGCTTGAGAAGGCGGAGACTCTTAAAATGTACATAAGAGAACAAATAAATCAGTGGGTTGTGGTTGCACTTTGTTGAAATGGAAACAAAGGGATAGAGACTAGGTCCAACTCCCTGAGCGGTTAGCTTGCGTTCCTGCCCCGCTGAGAAAAAGCTCATTTTATTCTTGAAAACTTTCCTAAAATTTACCTAACCTTTCCTCCCAACTGTTGATTATAGTGAGGTCATTACTATGATGCATGCATTGATACAGTTCTCCAAACAATACTTACTTTGGGTTCCCAAGCCTTGGTGCCACTGTTTAGGTTCTAAAGAGCATACAAAGGTGGAAGGAGTCTGAAGGCTCCAGATCCAAGTGAAGTTTTGACGGTGATTTTGAGAATGCGTGGCGGGAGTGGAGATCAGTCACTGAGAATGACTCTACATGCTGTTCTCTAACCACAGGGTGTTGCCATCTCCCTCTGCCCGCGTAGATGTCTTCAAACAGAAAAAGACCAGAGATACCTTGGACAGTAAATGAGGGTGTTTCAAAGAGTATGAGCCACTAAGTCATCTCTCCCCAATGACTTGGCAGGATGTAGAATCATCACCTCTTTTTAGAGTCACAATATGTCTCAAATGTTGTTTATTCTGGTAAAATCAACAGTCATCAGCATGATTCACATTGTTTCCAGCTGAAGGAGAGGACAGATACATTATTTACGCTATCCTACGCTTTTACCTAGTTCTTGAAAGGTCAAATAGGTTTAAATAAATAGCTACCATTCCTTAAGCATTTACCAGGCTCCCCATCTCTTGCTAAGAATGATCTGCCTGGCCGGTGTGGCTCATTGGTTGAACATTGACCCATGAACCAGGAGGTCACCTGTTCAATTACTGGTCAGGGCACATGCCCAGGTTGAAGACTTGATCCCAGTAAGGGGTATGCAGGAGGCAGCCACTCGATGTTTCTCTCTCATCAATGTTTCTGTCTCTCCTATCCTTCTCCCTTCCTCTCTCTCTAAAAATCAATAGAAACATTAAAAAAAAGAGAGATCTATGCCTTATCTAGTTTAGCCTCCCGCAGCAGTGCTATGCATTAGGCATTATTTTTGTTTCCAGATAAGGAAATGGGGGCTTGAAGAGCCTAAGCTCACACTGAATGGCTTTTATTTGTAAATTCTCCTTTGGGTGACTTCCATGCTCTGAAAATTCATCATTGATGACTCCAAGATGAACATGCCAGTGACAAACATTCATCTATTAAAACAGATTTACTCTCATCAGATGAAGACATGAAATCATAAATCATATGCTGCCTTCTCAATGAAAAATCATATCCATGACATAGTTTAATTCATAGAATCATGTAACATTGATAATGGTAGTTAATAACATTTTCTCAGCACCCATGAGATATCATGTTGAGTACATGGTTGTGATAGTCTTAAAAGAATGCGTTAACAGTAGGTAAATTTCAGCTCTTTAGGAGGTAAGTTTTAGTTTCACTGAGTAAGTCTGCACCATGAGGCTGATTAAAGCTTCCAAGATGGAATGAAGAAGATGCAGAAGAATTTCTTAGATACCAGTGTCCCTGCCAATTAATTTTAAGTAGGGCAAGAGCTATGTCTTTAGAAGGAATTTGGTCTTAATTGAAGGGACACCAAGATGTACCTCTTCCACTCCTATTTAGAGATTCTAAGTAGCTCAGATGAGTGTAATAAACACTTACAGGCACCTATCAAAAGGTAACTATGTTTTAGGAGCTGGGGATATGAAGATGATGGGATAAACTTTCAAGAGAGACATAAATGCAGAGGGCAGAAGGGCTTTGAGAGCTAATGTTGAGAAAAGGTCCCAAGCAAGGTTCTCCAGCTGGGGTCAGGTAAAGAAACTCACCCTAGATCAGTTCTATATAACTACCTTAATTTCTCTAATTTTTTTTCTCCATGTAATTTCTACCTAACAACTAGTTGATGAAAATTGAGATTAAAGGTTTTTCACCAGCTCCTTTGGAGGTTGATGGTGAGAGGAAAGTCAGTAGATCAGTTTGCACCTGTGGCCTGCTATGGTAGGACAAGGGTCTTGACTAACTCTAAAATAGTCCTGGCAAGCTCAAGATTTATCTCAATTAATCATCTAGGGCCATGCTGTCCAATGGGAGCCACTAGCCACAGATGGCTACTAAACCCTTGGAAGGCAGCTAGCATGAGTTGCAATGTGCTGTGGATATAAAATACATTCTGGATTTCAAAGACTTACTATAAAAAATAATGTATGATATCTCCTTAGCAATTTTATATTGATTACCTAGTTAAATGATTATATGTTGGATGTATTGGTTTAAGTAACATAAACTAGTAAAATGAATTTTGTTTCTTGTTACTTTTTTTAATGTGACCACTAGAACATTTAAAATTACACAAAAAGCTCACACCATGTGTCTAATAGATAATGCTGGCATAGGGCTTTCCTACTCTCACTAATACAGGTCTTTTTAAAAATTTTGCTTGGAGGAGATAATTGATATTTACATTCAATGGCCTCCAAAATAGCAAGAGTCAGGTTTTGAACCAATGCCACTTCCTTTTCCTCTTGCCCCACTGACACCCACCTTTTATAAAACATTTTCAATGTGACCTATGAAATGCCAAGAAATTTCAGAAATCACAAAAGAAGAATATTTGAGAAAAACAGTGCAAGCAAATCCTAGAATTTAGGAAGCTGGCCAGGGGCAAAGTTAGCAAACAACTTTTTAAAAAAAAGTTGTTCAAAACTAAATTTTACTCGTACAAATAATAGAACATGGGCTTTTCCTAATGTTACCATCTCTTTAGATGCCGTTGGCTTCATAGTGTATTTAGCTTAAATGATTATGATTAGAGGTTTAGTGTTCAACCAAGATTTCTGTCAGGGGACTCAGGTTCTTGCCCTGTGCATTCTCCAAGGTGTCATTCACTCTGGTTCCTTCACCGTTAAAAAGAAGGGGTGGAATAAAACAATCTTTATGTTTGTTTTGATTTAGACTGTCTATGTTTCTATATGCACTATAAACCACATTTTAAAAAATTCATAAATATAATAACTGGACTGAAATTTCTAATCTGCATGCTGCAACCCTTCACAAAAGTTATCTGACTCAATAGTTTCCTTTTCCTCCAAAAAATTGTGTGTGTTTAGTTTTGATCTGTAGCCAAGGGAAAGTTGCATAATTTATAGATTACAGTGTTTGAAAGAGTAATTTTATTTCTGTGCTTAGTATCTGACATTGAATGTTTTTGTTCTTAAGAAAAAGGGAAATAGACAACCCCCAACATATTTTCATAACTTTTATAAAAAGGATTTGAAATTGGTTGATAAAGAGAAAAAGAGACTGTTGATGTGATTAATAGAGTGTATAATTAATTAAAATTGTTAAGTAGGAAGCTTTTTATTGTTTGCTACCAATCTAAATCTGTCACATAAAAAAATTACAGCAAAATTAAATGTTTAAAGCTTAAAATTGGTATGGGGACCCAGAGTGGAAAATAAGTCAGATGCTAGAACTATATTTTAAATGTATTTCATATCATTCATTATTAGTATTGTTAGTAATAACAGTAATAATAATTTTGTAAAATTATATTAATTAGCACCTTTCCATCGACCCACTGTGAATGCTTCGTGCTTCATGATCTCATAGTCCTATAATAACTATTGTATTAGAAATGCTAGTAATTCAGGCCTATAAAGCCAATGAAAGGCTGTTAGAGCTGTAATTTAGCTTCTTAAACTTGCCACTTTTTAAATGTAGACATTAAACCTATGACTCAGATGTCTACACTGTTATGTTTTTGTCATTCCTTATACATTATAGAGAGAAAAAGTATGTAAAAAAATAATAGTTCCCTGGTAAAATAGTGACTCCCTGTATTCACAAACATGTGCCAAAGTATTGTCTGAACAGGTTTGTAAACAGCGTGACACATTTTGATAGCTTACAATCGTAACAGTTAAATTAAAAAAAAAATTAAGATGACGCCCCCAATATTCCCAAAGGAGTTTCTCTTTAAATGCCAAGGAATGCCGGAAGGAGTATTGTTGCTGTCTTATTGCTGCAACTGTCGAGTTCTAACTTGCTAACATCAATAAGAGGGCTCACAACAGAGTAAATAGAGGGATGGGGCCAGGGAAGTTGTTGCACATGTCAGCCACCTTTGAACTGAGACTAGTGCAAATAATTCCAGCCACTGCCTAGGAAAAGCTTCACTGGGCTACGCAAGATCGCTTGCACACCCTGCTCAGCTCAGGTGACCTGACCAGGACGTGTTCTGAGGTTGCTAAACTGAACATCTGTTCTGAAGCTCTGAGTGACCTCTACAGTTCAGACATTGGCCTGCTAGGTTAGCCTGAACTGCAATAGCTTTGATAACTAAGAACCCTTTGGACAAAAGCAAAAAATTTAACAGTCACAATGTAGGTAAAAGCAGGATAAAGACCGAGAATGTTAAGCTAAGTTTACTGGTGGCCAAAACAGGAAAAATTTATTCAATACACAGGAGTGAAGCTCTGCAGGATGCACCTTTCAGACTGTCAGAGAAAAAGTAAAGGAGAATTGTGGATTGCCTTGGAAATGGGCACATCTCCCCCACCAAGGCAAGGGTGTGAGTTACAAAGGCTTAAGGTTTCTTAACGTAAATAGACTAGTGGGCTCAAACATGTCTTTGACTTGTCGGTCCTGCATTGGGTGGTTGTGGGGTAGTTTGGCACTGGCCAATTGCTGAACCCCAGATCTATTTGTGGTTTTCAGGAGCCCTGTGAACCCACAAAGTCCATTAAAGCGAAGTTCAGATAGTTCAGTTGAGTCACAGGCCGCAAGGAGTGGTTAACCATCCGGCCGCTTTTCTGCTGATTCTAGTCCGTTTTCTAGAAGGGGCTGTTCTGGTTTTGTGTTCTGGAGGCAGGAAGACTCACTGTTTTACAACCGCTCATTGTCTCTGGGCCCAGGGTAAATAGCAGGCTCACTGGAATGTTCTGGAAGCACAGCAGAGATTTCCTTTATCACGGGTGAAGGAAGAGCTTCCTGCAGGCTTGCTGGGAAAGAGCCACATGAAGAGGTGAATGTCAGTGACGGAAAGGAAAGTCCCAGGAGGTAAAACCAGTGGAGAGAGAAGCAGAATGTGATCAATTCCTCTTCAAAAATATTATCATCCTAACTACTGTTACTGGAGCCTCGAATGTGGACGAGCGGGTCCACTGTTTCGGATCTCACTTTGGTCCTTAAACTCTCTGACGTCGTTTTCTGTATGAAATAATGCGACAGTGGGCACGTTGCTTGAGGGAGCATGGTGTGGAAATCGTCTGAACACAGTCAGCTTCATCTTGAGATTTTAAAAGAAGCAATTTTCCTCAAGTACAGGATCTAACCCCAGGGAAATAGAGCATGACTTTGATGGGGCCGTCTTTTATTTTTTCGTCTTTACTGTTTGTTTATTTAAAGATATATTCATCTATTTAAACAGTCAGGTAATGGCCAATGTGCTAATTAATGTCTCGCATCAAACACAGTTCTCTTTAGTGGAAGGTAGGAAAGTTGTCCAAAGTCTAGCCTCGGCTCTTAAGGAATTTAAAATCTACTGGGTGGAAAAGTAACTCGGGTCATAATATGGTACTTACCATGATTGTGGTGCTAAGTATAAAGGAGATGAGTAATACTATTAGCAGGCACAATTATAAAAGTCAGCACAGGAAACAAAAAAAGCAAATTTTGAATTGTGTCTTGAAGTAGAGGTTGGGCATGTGGAGACAAGAGCGAAACGCTTGCCTGGCAGAGGCGACTGGAGGCGCAACTCCACGGAGATGGCGCTGACGGGGGCCTGGGAACTGTGAGCTGGGCCACGGGAGACAAAAGTCAGCAAAGACAGAAAAGGGAGGGGGAAAGTTAGGGCTCTGGATTGCACGCGCCCAGTCCTTTTGTCTTGTTATCTTTAGTTTGTTTATGCGTTTTTGTAATAGGTGGCCACAGATAACTTCTTGGGAAAGGAAGTGAGTCTCCCGGTCTTGCAGGTTAGGTGGATGCCACTATGGGCATCGTGAAGGGTGAATTAGAGAGCAACAACCCGAGCGGAACGTGATCACAATGGTCTAGCAAAACACAACGAAAGCCTAGATGACGGTGGGCGAGGAACAGCAAGATGGGAGGCCTCTTGGAAAGAGACCACGGGCAGAAATGGATCCATAGATGACCGATTTGGGAGAAGAGAAATCAAGGCAGAGTGGTTGATTCTAGCAGGGGCCTCTGAAAGGACTTGAAAATTAATTATTTTGATTGACAATGGCAGAAAATAGCATTCAACACAACTTAAGGAAAAAAAATAATGTATTGAGGGGGGAAGAATATTGGTTTATAACTGAAAGTGGCATGTGACTGAGATGTAGGCATCTAAAACATGCCACCACCTCGTGACCTCTCTTCATCTCTTGGCGTTGTATTCTCTATGCTGGACTTATTTTTAGGCTGTAGGTTATGGCCACAAGGGGGACAGCAAACCTAGCCCAGCATTTTCCCAGTTAAGTCCAGCAGAAAAGACAGAGCTTCCCTCCGTTTCCCCAAAAAGTTGAATTAGGCACCGGCTCACCTCTGAACTCATGACTGTGCCCGTGGGCATGTATTTTTGGTTGGACCCTGTGGATGAGAGTGGTGGGGAGGGGCTCCGCAGGGAAAGGTTGGGTTCCTGTTTCCAAGAGAACGGAAAATGGATTTTACTGCCACTTCTAAATTTTGTAAAGTGTATATGTTACTGTTGTAATTAGAAAACGAATATTATAAAATATTATTCTGGACCAGTCAGCTTTTTTCTTTTTATACTTCTGACCTCCAGGTTTCTACCTGTGGACTTAAATTCACCCTTCTCTTAATGAACCTCATTTACATAGACTTTTACTCACATTTCAAAGGATTTTCCTCACAAACACACCCCAAAGAGAGAAAAAGGCCCAAGGCAGGCAGCATCCGGCGGCATCATTACCTAACCTAAAGTTTTCTGCTCTGCTCTGTCTCCTCTGTTTCAACAGTCTGAAAGTGTCTGTCAGCTCCTGCCTCTCATTGGTCAAATACTCTGCTCACATTTCATTCTAAGACCCAGATCCTCATAGACTGCCGAGGGCCCATGGCTGAAAGTCCATTAAGACAAGAGGACTTTTCCCACAGGATTAAAAGGGGGGAAAATCACCCTAATTGCCTTGAAAGGATCTGATCACCCCCCCTTCCCCCATACAATTTATTAACATTTAGATCTTTTGAGACTGTAAACACTTGTCTAATTTTCTAAGCAGCTCCACCTGCTGGTGCTAACTGTGTTTCTTTGTGATTTGTACTCTTGCCTCAGATAATGTAGGAGTTTTCCTCAAAAATATGACCTTCCCGTATTTTTTGATTTCTGCATCACTTAGTTCCTGGCGTGAGAAGAAGGGTGGGGGTAGACCTGGCTTAGAATATTATTTTCTTTGGGTCCTAAACTGTGTTTCATTTGAGTCACATCTAATTGCTTTCAGGTAAATGGATGAACAATCCTAGAAAATATACCTCCAAAGAGTACACTGAGGTTAGGGCTTGGAGGATGAATTACCATCCTCTTAGGTCTCCCAAAGGGCAAACATAGCAGGACTCCACTGTTTGGGGAACACAATATTTTATTTGGGAATTCAGCAGACAGTGACTCAGATTTTGACTTTTTTGGATCTTTTATGATGCTTGACAAGCAGGTATGAGGCCCACACCTGTTTTGAAAAGTGTAACTGGAGGTCAGCTGGTTCTTTGTCAGAAGCTTCCCGTTCTCTCCTGAGGTCCAGTGGGTGGTTCTAGCTGTATTTCTGATAACTTCTCATTGAGGCACCTCTCAGGGGTCTTCAGAGGCTGGTCACCCTCCTCTTCACCCCGGCAAAGTCTAAACTGATACTAGAATACTTATTGGCAGTTACTTTTAGGACCAAGCGAAAGAAATGAAAAGCATAGTAAGTGAGTGTTTTGAAGGAGCACTGACATTTGGCGCGCTGACTGTTGTTTCTCTGAGGAGCCCATTGATAACAGCCACTCATTCACTTTTAGCACCCTTCTGCCCCATGGCTGCAGAGCCAGTAGCTGGCTGTGGGCTTGCTGCTGTTGGCTGGATTAGTTTGTGCCTGATGAGATAGCAGGGGGCGGGTGCCAGGAAGCTGGGAGAGAGGCCGTGTTTCCCAATGTTTACTCTTTGATCTTACTGTTCATGTTCTCAGCTCTTTACTTGAAGGGGAAAAAGTCTGTTGTAGTCAATCCAAAGCTTCCTTCCTGGTTATTTTCCCAGCGACTTGGCCTCAAAAATTTGCTCTAGACATATTTATTTGGCATATGGTACGTTTGTTCAGTGCCCTTTAGCAAGGACGTTTAGATGCACGCACACACACACAAGTTCAACTCTTTGGTTTACTACGGATTTCAAGATCATAAATCATACTGAGTCACATCGACTAGGAATTCATTATTCACACCCCCTCTGCCGAGGGTTATCCTGGGTTTTCAATTAGAATCTCTGCAATTATAAGTGCACATACATAAGAGAACCCAAATGAGAAGGACTGTACATGTGACACTTGGTTACCCACATGATCTTTTGGTCCCTTTTTGGCTGTTTACTAGTATTTCTCTTTCCTTTTTAATCCTCGCACAAGGATATGTTTTTAATGATTTTAGAGAGGGGGGGAGAGAGAGAGATGTGAGAGAGAAACATTGATCTGTTGCCTCCTGTAAGCGCCTTGGCTGGGGACACAACCTTTAAACCTTTATTGTACAGGACGCGCTCCAACCCACCGAGCCGCCAGGCCAGGGCTGTTTGCTTATATTTCGTATTTAAACTTCAGCACCTAGATGTAATGGATTCTGACTCGTTATCCACTGGGATATATTTATGCCTACACAGACCTTACAATTCCTGAGAGACAGGAACTGGTTTTGCTGTGTTCTCCGAATTTTTTAACTTGAGCTCATGTGAAGGTAATTAATTAAAGAGAAACACAAGACAAAATTGCTTCCGGATCCTTCCTGACACATCTGCAGATCTCTCAGTCTTCCCTTGTTTGTGAGTGAAAGAAAGGGGCAGGTGCTGCTAGTGGAAAAATCCATCTCAAATATCATGGGCGCTCACTAGGAATGACACCAGCCGAGGTAACCGGCTCTGGGTACCTTCAGGCTTGTTCGTGTTGCAGGTACGGGGCTATTAGGGTATTGGTTTATGTCTTAGTTTGATATGAAAAACCCCTGCAGGCTTTTTAATTCCTTTATAACAGTTTTTCTTTGCTTTTTCTAGTCATTTTGTGTAATAGGTCCTCTCTTACTGTCCTTTTTAATTCAACTTTCTTTTTTCACTGCATCTGGTTTTCTGGGAACCAAATACTGCCTTTAACCTCTCTTACTTTCTGAATTCCATTGTGTTTGACTTTTAAATAGTTTTACCCAAAGATATATTTATATTCTAAGTTTTTCCAATTAAGATATTTTAAAGTTGCCATCTTCAAATTGGACATAATTACAGATGTTATCCATTTATAAGGTTTATTCTATACTCACTGAATGTATACTTACCTCTCTCCTTGACTATTTTAATGCCATTTAAAAATTATGCTCTTATTTTATTTTTAAAAACACACTCATCTTGATTTCAAAAGAAGAAAAATATACTTGCATAACTGAGAGATTGTGTAAAAGCTCAGCATTAAAAATCAGAAACATTAGGTTCAAATCCCAGCTCTACCAGCTATGACCTCTATCCAGCGACGTGCTGGTAAATGCTTAACCACCCAGCTCCAGAGCAAAGACAGGCCTTGATTCGCAGAGTGTGCCAATTTCCATGGAGTGTTTTCAAATTCACTGTGACTGATTTTAAGCTACAGACTGGAAGTCTCTGAACTTGGGAGGCAACATGCACAATTGGCTTTCTCTAGCCTGTGCGAATCAGGTCTAGTGTATGAGCCATAGGTCTCTGGGTATGACACTTCCCTGAGTCTAGGTGTCCTGGTATGTAAAATGGACTATATTAGAATAGAATGAACTAATCTATCAGAAAGCCCTAAAATCTGGTAACATCAATAAACATTTTTCCTGAAATTTTCCTTTAATGTCACTACCATATTTCAGGGACATATTTTACATATAAAACAAGTATATTACTGTCTTAAAAACCTTTGTTGTAAAATTTAGTTTTTATCTTAATGCCAAACTTTGTTTTTGTAACATTCAGCTTGCAGTGTTTTCTTCTGAAACCAACTATGCCTAAAATATATAAGAGGCAGAACTTCTGTAATTATGCCGCAAACTCTATTTCTTGAGCAGTGGTTGGCGCAGGCTACTTAATTGTTCAGCATTCATTTCTTGATATTGCAACTGAGTTCACAGCCTTTTTTCTCAACCACAGAGACAGAAGGAGAGTCAAAGCTGGGTCTGGCTTTTGCCCAGTAGCAAGTCTAGATCCTAATGATTTGGGAAAAGAGTAACGTCTCTGAACTATACTACTGAGAAGATTTATTTCGTTGAGTTTTAAAATGTTTGCCACTAGTCTGTAATGAATATTGTTAAGCCTTATTGTACATGCGCTGTTCATTATTTTTAAGGAAGGGGTGCCCAATCTTTATTTTAGCCCTTTGGGATAAACTTTCCCAAGTCGAGTCATTTGCCCTGGTTCTTTGCTACTCAGCAGTGCCAATGATATGAGTGCCCTCTAGCTCCCCTAAGTCTTTCTCCTTGACTTGACTGCTGGCTTTGGTTCAGTTATCTGTCTCTTCCTTCCCAAAGAAAATGCTGGAGGGATGGAAGGGAGGTGACAAGAAAGTGTGTTAAATTGGCCAACAATAAGTCAATCAAACAAGTACTTATCCAACACCTTGTAAGTTGCAGAGACAATGGTGTAAGCCCTTAAAATCCTCAGAGGTAGAAGTAAAGAAAGAAGCCAAGTAATGACATATGGAAGGAAGAAATATTTAAGAAGAGGTCCACAAGTGCAAGATGCAAGACTAAAGGAAGTCACAAAATACACAAAACAGCTACAAGGAAAAAGGCTTATGTATTTTTTTAGGCTGAGTACAATGCATACGATATTCATAATGCCATAGGTGGATATAGTGTACATTTAACACTGTTCTTTTATATTTTACAAGATACTATTTCCTTTTAGAAAACTGATCAGGAATCTCTTTGCTGTTTTTCATCCAGCTCTGGGAGCTTCCCATCCATTCAAAGCTCCATTTAGTTAAATTGTAGTGAAATAAATGTCATGGCAGTAGACATGTCCCCCACCCTAGTTTTCTCTCATTCTGACATGCTGAAAGATGACTTCATGGATATTTATTTGTTGTTAGAGCTGTGGGATTTTGAAAGTTTATATTTTTTCTTTTCACTGAAAATGAAAATTAGAGGAGGCAGATGACACAACAGTCAGGAATCAAACATCTCAATGTAAGTAAGCATCTTTTTACATTGCAGCCAATTACTCAGTTGGGCAAAGCCACGAATAGTGTTTCACTGTCAAGTTTCTGATAATCTGACCTCTTTAAACTCCACAAAAGGAACCTTTTTATTATGTTGAACTCTAAATTCAGATTCTTTATTCCATGCTGAAAATTCCAGTCTTCATTTTAAGCAAAGATGTTAGTTTTAGTGAATTGGGGAATTGATTAGTACAATTGTTGCATGGTTGGCAAAACCTGGGAGTATCCAGTTGATTTCTGAAAGTATCATCTATTTATCGATCTACCCATAATCTATCTCTAATGAGCCATTTGATTCAAGTAACATTAAACCTAGTTAATTAGATTTATTTATTATAATTTATACATTGTCAATGCTCTTAAAATCTGAAACTAATTATAAGCATAACTTGAATGTTTTATTATATCTTTTACATGCAACAGAGGATATGCTTCCCCCTTCTGATTCAAATTAACTCATATAAAAGATATTAAATGCTTAGCTTTGGGGATTTAGTCACTACCTTGCCAATATTATGGTCAGTGTAGAGAGATAGTGAGACATGGGAGTCAGACAGGTCTGGGTCCAAACAGTAATCCCTCTACTTACTAGTGTTTAACATGATTAAATTATCAAAACTCTCTGGGCTTTAGTTTATTGATCAACAAAATGAAATTAATGACCAATAAATCAGAGTGATCGCAAGTCTTTTTGTTGTAGTTGTTAGTTCCTGTAATTTCCATACAGAAATTTATTCTTGATATTTATTTACTTTTCCATCAAGCAGAATGAACAGGAAAGGGGTCTCTTGGAGTGGGGTTGACCTAAGGCCACATGAGTATGTACATAAGGCCACATGAGTATGTACATAAGGCTGCATGACTATGATTCTTTCTGTTTGAGGCTCTTCCAGCTGAGATTCTAAGACCTGGCAGAGCAAAGCTCAAATAGGCAAAGCTGTTTCTGTGTTCCTTCTGGGATTGTGTGACTGTCTGCATCAACCTTCTATTACAATGAACAGAGCCCCTCAGGTGCATGGCAAGGATTTGGCTTTCCGATGAAGGTGGAAAATTATAAGAGTACTCATGTATTCCATATAACATTTATAGACTGAGAGGAGCAAGCTCATGGAAAATGGCTCCAAGCACAAGATTGAGAAGATATTTCCATCCGGAGCGATAAGGCAATAAAAGAGAATCTACAAGAGATGATCTTGTTGTTCTCACCCCATTAAACTTCAGGTTCACGTTCTATCAGTAGACAGAAAAGATTTGGATGATTGACAAAAGAATTTGATGATTGACAAATGTGTACAGAGCTTAAGAGTGCCAAAAGTCAGCAGCGACCCTTGTGGGGGCATGGACCTTCTGTTAATTATGTGTGCGCTCTGTAAGTTACTATAAGGCACTTCATATCCACTTATAACACCCCTGCAGTGTACATACAATTATCTTTAATGGGGACAGTGAGGCTCATAAAGGTTGGATAGCTAGACTAACAGATTTAGACTGACATCTCAGAGGCCAGGATGTTTTCTATTACACTTGTCTGTAATAGTGTAACAGGTGAATGCTTAAGGATCTTTACAATTAAATCAATGCGTGCATGAATTGAACATAAAAAATCACATTGAATATTTTCTTGGGTTGGGTTCTTTAGAGGCAGAGCTTGAGATAGGGGTTGGGTGCACATGACTGATTGAGGGAGTGCTCTTAGGTGAATGATGTAAGGCAGTGAGGAAAGCAGAAGTCAGGAAAAGTCATTAGAAAGCAGAAGTCAGGAAAAGTCATTAAGTAAGAACACGGGGCCATGTACTCAGCCTGATCGCATGGGGAGCCACGGAGCATGAATGCAACCACAAAGACTATCTCAGTTTGATGCAAGAAGCCAGGTTTCATACCCTGTGAATTAGTCATTGGCTATTGGTTAGTCTTGGGGCAGAGGTGGGGGCCTGCCTCCTAGTCAACATGGCTCCTGTTTGGTCAAGGGCAATTCTGTGAAGAAGGGGGGACTGTGAATTGGCAACTGGGACCTAGGTGCCCTGAGAGAGACCACTGCACATCATACCTGTTGTACACTTGCACCCAAATCAGGAAATTAGATTATATTTAGCACATTCTGTACAACATAGAGCTACTAAACAAACTGTGGTTTCAAGCTAAGCCTCACTTCACATGTATAAATCTTAAAATTTATCTAAAGGACACAATGGTGAAAAGCAGAAAGGTGAATGAATGACCACTAAGAGAATACCTACTATGATATTTTCCAGAGTTTAACTGACTTAAGTCTCATAACAATTTCCAAGAGAGGTGTCATTCTGCCATCCCTTACGTGTGAGACAATTTTAAAAAATTCATTTGATGATGAAATCTTACCTGTACAGATGTAGGTCACTTATATACTTTATTTCTTTGAATTCATGGGGATATTCAAATGCTTTAATGAAGAATTATTAATGGGTTTTATTAGAGTTTATTTTCTCCTTTGTTTCCCTTGCCCTAGGAGATGTATTGGCAGACAGACTGCTATGAGAGACGTCTGAGATGTTGGTTGCTTATGTTTTCTTCTAGGATTTTTATGGTCTCACAACTTACAGTTAGGCCTTTTATCCATTTTGACTTAATTCTTGTGTGTGGTGTAAGTTGGTGGTCTAGCTTCATTTTTTTGCATGTACCTGTTCAATTTTCCCAGCACTGTTTATTGAAGAGACTGTCTTTACTCCATTGTATGCTCTTGCCTCCTTTGTCAAATATTAATTGAGCATAAAGGCTTGGTTCAATTTATGGGATTTTTGTTCTGTTCCATTGATCTATATGTCTGTTCTTGTGCCAGTACCAGGCTGTTTTGATTACAGTGGCTTTGTAGTATAACATGATACCTGGTATTGTGATCCCTCCAACTTTATTCTTCTTTCTCAAGATCGCTGTGGCTATTTAAGGTCTAGTAACACTTTCTTGGACTTAATTGTTATTATATCCTTTTGATACAGAAATCTGAAATTTTAGCGCTAATAGAGGTCTTAGACTAGTATCTTCAGTTTATAGATGGCAATTTATATGTCATTTTCCTTCTCTCTTTGAGTTTAATAATAAAAGTAATAATAATCGCAAAAAACTTAATTTTTATAATGAAATATAAATGTTCATGTAGAAAGGTTTAGAAATGAAAAATAGGTAAAAGATCACCTTAATCACTACAACCCAGACATAATTACTATTAATATATGGATTCCAGTCATTTTACTAACTTTTAAAAGATAGAAATGCAAATATTTATATAATATTCCAACCATACTGAGGTTATAAAATGAAATGTTATAATTATTTTCCCGCTCCCCTTAGTTCACTCCCACACTTCCTATTCTTTGTTTTCTCTGATATTGCCTTTGCAGATGTGAACTCATAGACTTCTTGAGTTGTCTTCTTTAGACTGTGTGTTTTAAGCCTTCACTATAAAAGATGAAGGATTTGTTCACTTTTTGTTACTCCTACTTCCTTTTTCTCTTCAGCTTTTGATTTTTGCATCCACATTTAGTTCTATTATTATTGAAGAATTAGATTAAATTCTCTAAGGCTTTAAATCTGTAATTCTTGAATGATTTTAAATGTTACTCTAAGGTTTTATTTTCTAATTATTGAGGATGACAGTCCAAGTGCTCATGGAAACTAGATTCTTATTTCTGTTAGTTGGCACATAATTAATAGGGGGTCTTAGAAAATCACTTATATTCTCTGCTCCTTAAGTCTTTTACTTATGAAATGTTAGATGTGAATTTAAGGTTCCTTATGTTTCCAAAATTTTACTTTCTGAGAGTTGTTAGGAAAAGAACCACCATTATTCAGCTGGTTCAGTTCAAAGATTATCATGGACACTGAAGGGTTATCTCTAACACTTAATATTTTTACTTAAATTTATCATTTTATTTTAAATTTAATTGACTGTAAAAGGATGTGTGTGTATAATGGAGGCACATACTCTTGAGAAGTATGTCAGAAATAATGGTATTTCCAGCAGTGTGCTAAAGCTTGTGGAGAGCCAATTGTTTGAATCTTTTCCCAATCCTGCATTGTTTCATTATGTTAGTAGGTTGAAATTATCCATGATAGGAGTATTTATACCATGAAAATTAGCAAAGGATAGAAATAAGGCTTATTTTTTTCCCCTAGAGAGCCTGTATGCAGAAAGGAATGAACATAACACCTATGACAATTATCTTTAGAAAGACCTACTTGATAGGCTGGTCCTTGGCTAGTGTCTAGGGAGTTGGATTATGGAAGGGTTCTCACCATTCCTTTACTGATAAGAACCTTTATTTTACCTAAACTGTTTGTGCCAATGATGTAGATTATGCAGAACACCTGCTTTCTTCTGAGAGTCTGGAATCTTGATCTGTGCTAGGCAGAGGGTTGGTTACCTCATAACCAGTGTCAATTGAAAACCTTGGGAACTTAGTTCTTAATGAGCTTTGCATGTAGACATTTCACACATACTGTCAGAATTCAACATGAGAATTCAGTGCATCCTCTATGATTTTGAGAGCGGGCTCTTGGAAGCTGGCTCCTGGTTTCCTCTAGACGTTACCCCATGTGCCTTTTTCCTTCTCTGATTTTGCTTTCCCTGCTTTTGCTGTGATAAATCATAGCTCTGAGTTCAACTATATGTTGTGTCTTGAGTCTTCCTAGCAAATCGCCAAACTTGTTTTGGGGAACCCCCGACACAGCCAGTTTATCAGCACACCACTGGTCACGTTATGAAATCCTATTTAGCCAGTAAATGAAACATTGCTCTATGTAATACCCTGGCTCGTGACACATTGTTAAGAATGAAACAAAGATGTAATTTATTAGGTATGATGTATGTGTGCATGTATCTTTGAAGGTATAGGAAATTATATAAGATATTACATATCAAACCATTAATATGGGTACTTTTGAATGATGATATTGGGTAGACAAGATACAGTATTTCCTCTTCATACTTTGTGTAATAATAACCAAAAATAGAATAGTGGGATTCATAAATGGTTGTTGTATTTTATTTTCCAATGATATTGAAATAAAAATACAGATTAGGCAAGGTTACATTTATGAATGGTATTACTAGTAATCCAAGGATATGGGTGTTTTTTAAAAATTGATTTTGGAGAAAGAGGAAGGGAGAGAAAGAGACAGAGAGAGAGAGAGAGAGAGAGAAACATTGATATAAGAAAGAAACATCGATCTGTTCCCTCCTGTACATGCCCAACCAGAAACTAAACCTGCAACCTAGGTATGTGACCTGACTGGGAATCCTTTTGGTATATGGGATGGTGCTTCAACCACTTGAGTCACCCAGACAGGGCAGGAAACTCCAAATTTTAGTCAGAGATAACAAAATATGATGTGTTAAGAAGCCTCTGAAGCTAATGATAATCGACTAATAATGTTGCTAATGAACATTTTGAGTATATGGCCCTTGCTTGGGTCTGTTGTTTGTAATGGTTTCCCAGCCTAAATGCCAAGGGAATCTTCATGCCCTGTGTTTAATCTTCATACACAGGTAGTTAAATTGGTCTCAAATGCTGCTGGTCCAAGGTTCTTTAGCAAATTTTCTCTGGTACAGATTTATGAGTAGAAGTGAATAATCACTGGTCAGTATAGTATCAGGATGACAGGTATTTGAATAATTGATATAGGCATATTGAAAGTAAAAGTATAAATATGAAATATACAGAACTGAAGTTTTTAGATTAAACCCAATAGCATTGTGAATAATGACTTAGAGTTTTTTCTAGATTTTCCCCAATTCACTAATAAATAATGCAAAAGGCATTGTTTTCTCCTTTTACCTCAAATACCTATTGATACAATACCCCACATGCCTGCTCTTGGTCCCCACCTACAATTCGTCAAGGAGCTATTGCATGCTAAGTAAATACTAGGTCATTATAGTTGCATTCGTACATATTTGCACACTAGACAGTTAAATCAGCTGCTACTGTTTTATTAAGCTTCCTAATTACAGACCTTTCAACCTGTATGACTACTTCAAAGCAGACATACTGCAGATCAGCTGAGTCAATATTGACATGATACGTTTCCGCTTTCAGTCGCGGGAGGTAGTGAAAATACTAAGACTTCTGGGTATGTGATAAGAAAAAGCTGGGCATGAACTAAAATTCCACACCATCATCCAGGATTTTTAAATATCCAGATGTTGGATGCTCCACTTTATAACAGTATATGTAAACAGAATATCAAATGATATCCTGAATATGTCATTTTTCATATGATGTGTGAGTCAATTTATAAATACACTGTAGTCAGTTTGAGAAGCCAGAACGTGGGTTTAGTTCATTACAATAAAGAATATACATTTCCAGTGTATGCACACCTAGATCTGTAATATTCACACCTGACACCCCAGATGGTCCCCAGTTTCTGGCACCTTAGTTTCTAGAAAACTGGTTGAGTCTGCAGAGGATTCTTTGGATTTTGTGGAGTAGGAACAACCCACATACACAATTTTACATCTTCTTTAAGAAAAAGCAGGTAAAATTAATTTTAATAACATGCTTGATTTAACTCAATGTATTCAAAATATGATCATTTCAACATGAAATCAAGTTAAATTAGATATTTCACATTCCTTTGTATACTTAATCTTTGCAATACAGTGATATGTGTGTGCATATATATATATATATATATATATATATATATATATATATATATGTATAAGGCCAGAAAGTCTCAATTTGCACAACCTCATCTGAAGTGCTCAATAGCCACATGGAGCTAGTGGCTGCTGCACTGAACAGTGAGGTACAGATCATTTGGAGTGTTGTCCAGCTTGTCAACTGAGTTCCATGTGATGTGAGCTCTGTGTTTGTGTGAGTCCACAAATAGCTCGAGAAGCATTGGCCTGAAGGACTGTCTCTAGTTTCTGACCTCCTATTTACTTCTTAACTCATTGCCTTATGGCTTCTAGTCCCACAACTCCACTGAAATAGCTCCTTCCAATATCTTTATGGGTAGCAATACGCTATTTATATCTCTTCATGCAGCAATAATATAGATAATCTCATTGCTTGTCTGCTCAACTGCATTTGACTGTAATGAATAATTCCCCCTTGAAATCCTCCACTCACCTGAGTTTTATTAAATAATTAATTCTCTCATTTATTAAACAAATGTTTATTGAACAACTGTTTTTGACCCAGGGATGTGCAAGGTGCTGAGGATACAATGGTAGGTAAAAATAGACCAAACAGAGCTTTTATTCTACTGGTGGAGGCTGCCATCAATCAGAAAAAAAAAAAGAAAAAGTAAAATTGAAACTTGTAGCAAGTGCTGCAAAAGTGAAACACATGGTACAAATGGCAGAAAATAATATGGTTTGAATATGGTTAGCTAATATTTATATGGTGCTTACAATGTGCAAGACATTTTTCTAAACATTTTACATTTATTAACTCATTTAATCTTAATAGCAAGCCTATGGGGTAGATACTATTATTAGCCACACTTTACAAATGAGAAAATTTAGACAAAACATGAAAACATAATATACTCATGGTCACATAGTACCAAGTGCAGTGCAGGAGCTTGAACTCAGGCAATTTGGTGCAACAGGCAGGTACATAACCATATCACTAAAGGAGTTAGCTGGAATGAAGTGGGGTGTTTATCTCCCAGGCGTGATGATTAAATCATGAAGAGGCCTGTAGACATGATGAAAATTTTGTTCTTCATCCTATAAGAAAAGAAAAGTTACTAAAATGCTTAATAACCATGTATACTTTATAGGGTAACAGTGGGTAGACTGCCCTCAGGATAATGTATTATAAAAGGATTAGGTTTGTTGGAGGAAGACCAATGCAGTAGTCACAGAAAGAGAGCTAGTTTGAAAGAAAGTTGATACTTAGATGAAGAGAAATGCACATACTTTAGAAATGTATATGCTGTAAAAGTGTGATCAGTACTTACTGATAATTGGCATAGAAGTTGAGATGGAGAACGTTTGATAACCGGGGGGGGGGGGGGGGGGGATGGGAGTTGGGTTGTAAACAGGATGCATCTGAGGGCCTTCAGGACATCCAGGCAGAGCTGAGGGGAGAGAGGACAATGTTAATGGAGATAAACTCTATGACCACCTCTTACAGGGACATGGAGCCATGAGCCAGGATGCCATCACCTGAGGAAGAAAAGGCAGAAAGAGGGGAGGGCCGAAGGCCAAACCTGAAAGAGCCCCAGCATTTAGCAGTAGGATAAAGGGGGCTGAGCAAGGGGAGGAGAGAGGGAAGGACATGCTAGAAGGGTGAAGGATAGACGAGCCATGCTGCACACCTAGAGCCAAGGAAAGAGTGCTTCAGGAAGGCAGTGGCCCTCATTGGCTGATGCTGCTGAGGCCGGGGGAGACCAAGGCTGACAACTGTCGGCTAGACATGAGGATACCAGATTCATGGACGCTTTATTCCGAACTGCCATGAAACTTCTGTGAAGCAGAGGTCCTGTGTCGAGCACCTCTTTGGGTAGCACTTGCCACCATTATAACTTAACCTTCTTCCTGCAATTGATTTGGTTAGTGTATCCCCACCGCCGCACTTTAACGTCCAGGGATGTGGGGACAGCTCTTGCCTCACAGGTCAGTGCTCACCCTAGTGTGTGGGTCACTGCGGGCATAGTGTGTGGGTGTCAAATAAATGACTCACTTGGAAAAGAAGGATGAGCCTGTTAAAATAGCAGCTCAAAATACTATTCCACGTTGCTTTCTCTTTTATATTAGGCTGAAGCTTAGCTGATCTCTCCTAAAAGTTCCTGCAAGGCCTTCATTTCCCCCATGATGGTATAGATCATTGCTGTGTGGGTATCTTTTTTTTATATATTTAGGGAAAACTTTCTAATTTCATAAGTAAATAAAAAACTAATATTTATTTGTTTACATCACAGAGCTGTTTCCTATATGATATAGTCTACTTATTTTCCAGAACTTCCGTTCTGAGCATCAATACTCCTTGAATGTGACTAAACTTTGATTTGACTCTCATGGATTATTTAATATTTTATTTTTTTAATAAAGTTGTAAACTAAATAATTTTCCCAAAGAATTGAGTTTACAAGAATTGAGGTTAGGCCCATCATACCTATTGCTTTTCTACCCCCATTTATTCTGCCTTCCCCAGTCTCATAATCCATCTCTGTCATTACCTCTACCCATTTACTGCCATTCTCCAAGATGCTCCATTGCAGACAGTCAAACCATGGATTTTGAACGTTTTTTCCTGAGATATATTGCATTTACATTTATTTCTTTTTAGCTTCTAATGCCTAGATTTTATTTTCTATTTTTTTCCTTGAGAGTATATTGGGAATACCATATTGTTTAAGTTCTGTTCTACTTTCTAGTTAAACAAACAAAAAAACCAGTGTAAATGGTCTTACTCTGTAAATAACTCCTATTGTGCAAACTATACATATCTCAACAGAAAAAGAAGATAAATATTGCAAAAGAGAGAAGTTTGTCATGGATTTAGTAAAAGTTTAGAGACTCATGATTATAGAGCAAGGAAGTACCATAAGGAAAATTACATTCTAAAAACCAGGTTCCCTAAACCCTCCACTATTGCTTTTTCCACAAAAATAGGTGGCTTTGTTTATAGTTCTCAGTGACGTGCTTTGATTTACATACAAGCCGTCCTTTACCTTGCCGAGAACTTGAACACTGTACAATCTTCAGATTCTCACCCACTCATTTTCTGCCCATTTTGTTTATCCAACGTTGTGCCATCATAGTAGCCCCCCCCCCGCTCTTTTTCTCATCACTCTAATATTTAATGTGAACATTAGGGAGGTTTGATTTCAGATTTGTTCAGTCCTGGCACTCTGGCAAAGTCTCATTTTCATGGCAAGCAGTTTGGATTGCTCCAAGACAGGATTTATTTTTAAAGTTCCACATTGCACATTGTTGGCTCTCCAATATCTTCTGGCAATAAGACGCCAACAAGACAGAACACATAAAAAAGAAGAAAAACACCCAAACATTTTCTTTCCCCTTTTCCATATGCTCCCCAAGCCAAGTTGGGAATGGCTTAAGGGAGGGGTTTTTCTTTCCCTTTTTTCTTTGCCTAGAACTGGCCGCTATTAGGCACCTTTTTGGACTCAGGCGTTTTCCTGTTGGCCTCTCCTGAGGGAATCTACCATCGAGTTCTAGCACATTTTACTTATCCAAGAAACCACTGCTTAAGGGGGAAACAGGTCTTTGGTGGAAGAACAACAAACTATACGTTTTAAGGATCCTCTCTGTTGAGTGGCGCTAACCACCCTCCTTTGGATTTAAGGCTCTGCTGAGACTTTAACCCATTTGGAGTATCTCCAAGACCACCAAAAAAAAAAAAAGGAGAGAGAAAAAAGTCAAATGAGGGTGTCATAGTTTGTCACTGTGTAAGATGAGTCACCACTAGTAGAAGGCAAATGCTATGAGCAACAAGCCAAAAGTTTCTGCTGAAGGTCTGGAGTCTTTCATTGAAGAGAACTGGTGCCTTGGAGAGGAGTCTAAGTATACGATTCACCAGAATTACCATGAAATCGCTTCTCCTTCGCTCCCCTTTACCTTCATCGAGGCAGACATCAGCAGTCATACATACACGAGCACTGACAATGTGTATTTTTCTACCCCAGCCATCCCAGGCTCCTATCACAAGGAAGTTGTGTTACGTAGCCAGAGCTTTTCCCCAGTGAATTCTATAGGACATTTCACTCCATAGACTTACTCCAATCTGAGAGCATTTGGGGGCCATAGAATGAAAGTGTACAGAATTCTGTTTACCCATTTCCTTTCCAGAAAATAAGGAGTAGAAATAAAGTACATTCTGTTTACTAAGAAGAGTTAGTCAGGGACGGTATTAAGGTTCGTGGTGGTGGTATGTGGACCTCAGCTGAGACTTTGCGTTAGAAAGTGAGTTGTCAGAGACTGAGAAGTAAAATTTAGTGGGGGCTCTGCTCCTGGGAGAACATCTTTGTGTTTCTAACAGATTCTAGGGGTCTAGAAACATATGAAGTCCCTCCCCCTGATTTTTTAAAGCATCAAAGACAAAAAACAACAAACAAATAAACCTGGATACCCACATACATAAACACAGCAAAGAAATAGATACACGGTACCTGAGCATTGCTGAACAATTCTCTCTATTGATAAATGATGAAAAGTCCTACTTTGGCTTCTCTGAGGTTAGAATGTGGAGATGTTGGGGTCAATTTTAGTGAGCCCCTTTAGAGTCAGTCTGATGTAAGAAGATCATGAGCCAACATTCACAAGCTACACAAAGGAAAGGTTTATTAGGCAGCCAGAAATCCAGACAGCTAGTAGGTTTGGCATTATTCGTCTCACCACAGTAGAAATCACCCCAGGCTTCGTTAATGCCTGCTTGGTTGCAAATGTCTCACTGCTGCTGAAACAGTGCTCCTTGGGCAATGATCCTCATTTGGAAGAGCTGTTGGCAACACACGTTTTTTGTTTTTTTTTTTAATAAACTGCCAAGCACCAAATACTCTCATCACCAAGTAACGATGATGACAGCCAAAGCAAAACAAAGGGATTAGAATCATCTCATAGTCACGTTCCTTTTGGCCAACAGGGTTCTCTCCATGGACTCTTACAGATAGGAGCTTTATGCCTTTGCCATATTATTTTAATTATTTTATCCCAAAAAGCACCATTCACATTTGTTCTGCCTTCAACAATAATTCTTAGCCTCCATATGTTGCAGAATTGTATTTTCTTGACCAATGATTACCAGAGGAATGGAGGTTGGGGTGAACCAGCCTCGTCTTCATGACCTTGACGACATTGGCTACCCTTTCAAGAACTCAGCACAAGTGCTAAGAATAATGTCCCATCTCTGTGTCAGCATTAAGCTCAGTGTCTATTTCTTACTCTCCCACTCACCACGTAGCAGCAGTCTCCGTATTGCCAGATTTACATTGAGAGAGCACATTCAGGGTCTGCTTAATCAGTCAAGTGAGCATCTCTTATTTTTGCTTATCAAAGAACGTTTCCCCCTTTTCTTTGGGAACAGTACCCTTGTTTTTCTTTGCGAGCACCAACTCTTCCCCACTCTCATTTGATGTGGTTTGGGTGAGGCTAGCATACTGATTTCTGCATCCCCTCAACAAGGAGTGGGAACAGCCTGGCCGGGCGTGGCTCAGCAGAGCGTTGACGTAGGATCCAGGCGATCGGGGTTCGATTCCCGGTCAGGGCACATGCCCGAGTTGCGGGCTTGATCAATGACTCTCTCATCATTGATGTTTCTATCTCTCTCTCTCCCTCTCCCTTCCTCTCTCTGAAATCAATAAAGATATATTTTTAAAAAAACAAGAAAAACAACAAGGGGTGGGGACAGAACCTATAGCAGACGCTGTTGGTGGTCTGCCCATATCCCTTCAGATCCCCTCTCCATCTCCATCTCCATGCCTATAATTCTGGCTTCCAGCAGCCAGCAAAAGCATGACTGTGGGAAGACTGCTTTCCTGTCAGTGAAACAAACTTTGTCCATGCACAAGGCAAGTGGGCAGTTAGTTCCTGGGAGGGAAACATCCCCTGGAGGTAGCCCTTACCTACCTAATAACTAGTCGACATGGGAGTATAAATATCCCAAATATACACCAGGTACCTCACTCCTTGACAGGGGTAATTCATATGTATTTGTTTTTCAAGGGAATATTCCTGCAGTATGAAGCTATGATGTCTCACCGCTATCTGATGTAACATCGCTGTATTGGCTGACTTCCCTGTCACCCACCTATGTTCCTTGCAACATCCAATAAGCTGTTTTCACTGAAATCCTTGGCTCACAATCTACTTCTGGGGGAACCTGAACTAAGACAAAACTGAAGGCTGGCACATCAGAGCTTTCTATCCCCTGGCTCTAGTGACTGATTACAGATGCAAACCTGACCAAAGCCAGACCAATGACAGACCTAGGCCTTTTCCTGGAATCATTAAAAGAGAAGTACTTTCTTGCTGTTGGGATTCCTTAGTGTATGAAATGTAAGCTGGTACTGTACTGTTCCTCATCTTTTCTATGACATGAGAAGAGCCCTTTTGAGAACAAAGCCAGCACTCAAGAAAACAGTGCCAAGAAGTGGAGAGGAAATTTTTCTTGATGGAGGCAGCCATACCTGAAGCTCTGCTCTACCCCATGGCCTTTCAGTTATATGAGCCAATTTCCCATCTCACCATTTTAGGAGCCAGGCTGAGTTAAGTTTCTGTTTCTTGAAACTAAAAGAGTTCTGATTAATTCAGATATGAACAAGATGTCATCTCTACTTGCTTTTTACATAGTACTGGCCATCAAAATGGGGTTTGGGCACCATACTCTCTCAATGTATGGTATATACATATATATATGGTAGTCAGCTGTTAGCTCTGAACAGAAGGCATGGGCTCTGGAATCTGAATACTGAGAAGCTTGTCTTTTCTCTGTTTTTACCACAAAAGTTGAGACAGACCATACTCCAATTTCAGTTGGGATAGAGGGAAAAAAGTGTCTAAAATATTTCACCACCTTTCTTGTTACATGAGAATTTTTGTGGGATGTTGGCAAATGCTCTTTGAGGACAAAGTACTGTGTAATGAAGAAATTTGTCCACATGATGTAAATGATTGTCTTAAATTTTGCTGTGTAAATTGCAGGCTGCATTTTTTTGTTTTAATTAAGCAATGGCAAAAATGGTCTTGCGGCATTTTCTTTCCACGATGGGAGCCTACACACATCAGCTTTGTGCATGAGAACCAGAAATTAAAACTGACCACAGCTAATGGGAACCTGCTCGGGCCCATTTTATAGGCTCTGCTCAAAGAAGTGCAAAGAGAAAACAGGCTAAGTGGAGAAAGGGAAACCCAATTGTGCTTTTTCAATAAGTTTTAATAATGTAGAATCCCCCAGAATGTAGCATATGATCAGAATTATACATTCTGGGTTGGTTGCTTTTCTACCATTAAAGATTCATTTGGTACTGAAAGGGATTTTTTGGTCCTTTATATTTTTGAGTCAACTCCAGTGTCTTCAATTAGAGCATGCTGTCAGAGTAAGCAGTACCTGCAAGTACATGGCTGAGAAGGGCTGATGCTAAATCTAGAGGTGGACCCACACAAGTAGAGATTCAAGTGTAGGTGGTTACTGAGGGTACCCTTGCTGGGAAGGTGGTCTCTCCTGGAATGGTCTGTCAAGTGTGAACAATCTGCTATTCTGTGCATTTTCTGTGCATGAAGCAACAAGCAGGCACCTAGGAGACACTTGTCATGGTTGTTAGCTTTTTTCAGTGGTTCCAAGTGGCATCTGCTATTTCCACTAGTCTCTTGTTCTGGGTTCTATCTCCTTTGTAGGCTTAGTTTTGTAGGTTATTATGAAACAGATCTTCTTTGAAGGCATATGGCAGATCTTAGGTATTCCAAGGCTCTCAGGAAAGGCACAAAAATAGGCAGAGAGAGGGACCTTTACTAATAATTGTAGTGACTCCAGAGCACAAAAGCATTGGGAAATGTGCTCCTTCTAGTCTGATCTATGGAGGCTGCTCTTATCTTTGGGAATATTTCAGAACTCACTCAGGGAACTGGTGGCCAGTTGTAGTTGTGTTTATTTTTAAAGCTTCCCTGCTTACTCAGTTGGCTTTCCCACATTGGACTTCATTGCACGTTGTGTGCCCTATCATGAGTTTTTATTTTATTTTCCCCCTTCTTCCTATGACTGAATCTTCCCAAAGATGAGCTCCATAAAAATGTGAGATACCCAAAAGCCAAAGAGAGCATCCAGGGAGTTTTTGTAATCTGGTTGCAAATCTGTGGATGGAGAAATTCTCTATCAGTTTTCCACTGATATGTGAGCAACCGCTCCAAAAGTCAGTGCATTAAAACAAAGATCTATTACTTGTTAAGATTATGTGGGTTATGGAGTGGTTCTCCTGTAGGTTTCACCAGGGCTCACTCCGATGGCTTCATTTATCTGATGGATTGGTTGAAGTTGGAGGGTCTATAATAGTCTTATTTTTCTCAGTAATTAAAGGAAATACAAATGGTAAATGCGGGCAATACCCCTGGCAGCTGTTTTCATTGAAGTGTTAACAGGTGTAAGCCTAGAGGAGATACCCAAGTACATCTGTCTTGCTTTGATCTAAATAATTACGTTGTTGAAGGTATCACAAGGTAGAGCTTTATTCTAAGCTTTCAGCAAAGTTGTCTGGAACAAGGAGGCTTGTTCTTTTTGATGGGTAAGAAAGAAGTTTGTGCTGATAAATAAAAAGGTTAACAATTGGCTCTCTGCAAATTATATCTCGACAAAAGAGTTATCAAGAAAATTAAAGAAAAAAAAACTAAAACCCTAATTTGTAGCATTTGCCAGTTTTCATTTTAAATGCTTCTACCATGGCTAATACCAACATTTTGTTCAAGTTAGGAAAGCATGTGCACAGTTGACTCTTGTGAGCCTGTACAAGCCTGAACTAGCACACTGTCAGGAACAATGGAAAAAATTAAAGCATTACCAGGAATAGAAAACAGAAGGTCTCTGGTTTACAAGCACATTGAAGAAATGAGATTTGAACAAAGGGATGGGGAATAGGACAAAATCGTCGGTGAAACCTTCTGTTACCCACATGGAAATATCTCAGGTGTTGTTGAAATGTGTAAGGGGGTTAAAGGAATGGAAACAGCCTATGAAGGATTCAGAAATCTGGACATGGTTCTGGTTGTTTTTAGTCCAACTGTGTGACCTTCAACATTTGACTTATGTAAGTTTTGGAGTCACTTTTCTGCCCATCTTTGCTGTGTAAATATACCCAAGGTAACAATGATGACTTCAATGGGAAAAAAATAGGCAATAATTTGAAGACAACCATGGTAAGGCAACAATGGCTTTCTATTATCTGCAGCATAGAATCGAGGATGGCCAATCAGGGAGGAGGAGGGTCCCACTTAAAACCACGGGGAGAGAGAATATACAGTTCTCAGAAACATCTTTGTCAGTGGCAGATATTGGTCCCAGAAGAGAACATGATGCCACTGGGTGCCAGATTGTGTGACATTATATATGGAAAATCAGCAAAGGATAAGAGGAGATCATGCTTTCAAACTGGTCCTGGGTCAGGTGATGATGCTCTGGTTTGGCTGACACCTGGAACAACTGGAGTGGCCCTCCCTTAGGGAAATAGCAATAGAGGTGTCAACTGAAGTCCATCCCATCCCACTCTCACCCCAACCTCCTACACTGCTGTTTATTTTTCAGATGGAGGAAGTGTTCATAGGGATCTGATGACAAATGATTAAGAATAAAAAATTATCCGTACTAAGGTATTTCTCTTAAATGCAGATTACATATACCCTTCTGTGATGTTTCTCCCTAGAATAGCTCATTAAGCAACAAAGAAGGACCTTGATTCAAATTCTAGAAATGCACCCTGTAAAATCACCACAAAATGATTCATGGACAAAGTCAAATAGTGGCAATATCATAAGGTTCAGCCAAAATGTACTAAACATCTATTCAGCTTAGTGGGGT
This sequence comes from Miniopterus schreibersii, assembly GCF_964146895.1. Taxonomy (NCBI): domain Eukaryota; kingdom Metazoa; phylum Chordata; class Mammalia; order Chiroptera; family Miniopteridae; genus Miniopterus; species Miniopterus schreibersii. The sequence goes on from NC_138110.1 coordinate 66,992,254, forward strand.
TCCATAAGATAGCCATAAATACCAGTGTGGGTATCTTCAGCAAGTATACGGCATTTCTAAAACACATTCCAAACTGGTCTTTGTGAACTGAATTACATTAAACTTCCTTCTTGCACATTCCCTGAATGTACACATTCAGGGCCCATGACTCACTGTCACCACCTTCATTAAGACTTTGACTTTGCCACTTTTTTGGAGGCAAATGAAGATTTGCTGCCCCTGAACTTGTAGTTCAGCCTTCAGAGATTCAAAGTGCTGCCCCGTGACCCCAGCCAACACCATTTATTCATGCAACAAATATATATGCTTCTATTTCTCCAGCTTTTATGCTTTTATGGCCACCTTGTGGTTCTTGGGTGTCACTGAGTACATAGCATTTTGGTTTCTTGCTTGATATATTGATTAAGGAAAGATCTGTATGCATATAAAGTTGGTTAATTCTGCAGAATGCTCATTCTCCTGAGCTTCTAGAAGAATTGTGAGAATTTAGGATGCTCCACAAGAGTGGAGCATGCCCATTAATCTAACTACTGCTTCTGACAGAAGGACAGGACAGTTACAGAGATTTAAATATACACTTTTGGACAGTACTTGAAAATATTACCATTTGGAAAGCAATCTCAAAACTGTCCCTTTTCCATGAGCTCACCATCATCTTAACCAGATGGTCTGTTTGGGTCAGTGACCTGACCAGTATAGGGGGCTGGTCATAAGCAACCCAGTTATATTTTTTAGTTTGAGGCTTTTCCCAAAGCAGAGATTTAGGCAACATTTCCATGGGGAAGGGTCCCTCCATCCCTACTCTACACAAGAAACAAGTCCTGTCCAAGCTTCATCTCTTCTCTGAACTTAAAGTCTATTTTGAATATTTACCATTGTGGCATTTGGGCTTTCCCTTATATCCTGCTGATAATAGACTCTAACAAAGCAGGTACATTCACAGAGGACTAGTGAACCTAGTTGTTTGTATCTTCATGCCCCACAATTAGTGTCCATATGCCCATTACTCTGCCACTGGGGGGCAGGGGGCGGGTCCAAGGAAAGTATCATGTAGAAAGTGATGATGTTTAAGATGCTTGACTTGGTCTATGAACTGGAGGACTTTATTTGGAGTAGAAAAATTTACTTTGGCCAACTGTGCCAAACTTTGATAATTCATTGCCTAGGAGCCCATCGACCTTACCCCTCAAGTAGTTTGCGTATCATTCAAACACAAGGCCTGCCATCAGGTTTATAGAGCAAGCAAAAAAAGAATTGCATCATTAAATTCTACTAAGACTGTGACTGTGATTATGTTGGGACTGGAATTCATTAAAAGAACAAACTCTGTCTTAGAGCCAGTCCTAAGATGCAGGAAATTCATCCACAAAGCTTGCAGTGTGATATTGGTCAGTAGACACTTAGCTCTCTCATTAGAAACTAAAACTCTGTGGGTATCCGATTATTGTAAAAGTCTCAGAAGGTGTCAGGTGTTCTCAAGAAATGAATTGCCAGGACTTCAAAGGGAGATGAAGGAAATATTTACTGCCAAGTCAATTTCATTTCATCTTTGTTTCGGCAATGTTATTTTGCCTGCGTAACTTCCCTACAGTTCCAGCCTCTGATGAATCAATCTTCCATCATCTTCAGGGTAGGAGATTAGTATCTATTTCAAAGATACTTTGATTGTCTTCGCTAAGCTCATGATCTTGGCTACCCTAGCCCAGCTACATTTCAGGGGTTGGGATGTTGTGTGATCAAAACCAGGATTGGGGGAACCTAGTACTATGGCATTGCAGACCTGGCTTTCATAAAAGACTCAGAGCCTTGATATAAATATGAGGTATATATGTAATCTCCTGGGTTAGGGACTGGAAATGACAGTGGAGTCAAACCCAGATGCTTACAGAATGGAAGCTAAGATTGGAATTTAAATAAGAATAGGAAAAGTCAATGGGGTTTGGGGTAGAAACTTTTAGTTTAGTCATAGAAAGTGGAAGATAGTAATAGTGCTGAAAACCTGTTAGGGGTTAAAAAATGGAGCACATGGTCTTGCTGCACCCATTTAATAGGGTCTTTCCCCAAGGGAGGTGTGTGGGACCTGGGACCTGAGAGGAAGATGGTGTGTCTGTAGATGAATTTTTCATTTTGAGTTGAGGCATGTGGTGACTCCTGATGCAAAGGAGGGCAATAGCTCAGCAGCTTTGGACTCTACAGTGAAGAGTGGGAATGCAGCATCAGGATGAAAACAGCCACACGAGTTAAGTTACAGTTTATCTATTCCTTAGCTCATTCTTAAATCTACATAAGCACTGCAAGGTACGAAAGACCAACTGTGGACTGTACATGAATAAGAGGAGACGTGTTCGTGATGAATGTTGGGCACCTTTACGTGACTCTTGTCAAATATAAGCATTTGTTTAAACTATTGTCCTGAGGTCTCCTTAGTTTAGCCCTGTTGCTCTACAACTGAGCTCCATGTAGTATATTATACTTTAAAGTTTGCAGAGCAAGACAGAGAACAAGGCTGTCAAATGCACAAAGTATTAGGATCCAAACTGTGCTTCCAAAATATGTACCCCTCTACTACTGTCTTTATAAGGTTACACTTTTGTTGAAAAAGTTATGTTCTTAAAAGTAACCAGTTAAAAGACCATTGGCTGCGCTATTACTACCAGAAAGGCACATGATTCAATTTTCCCAGGAGGTATGAATATTACAACCTGCCACTCCTCAAAAAAAGTTGGGGCTACAGTCCCAATTAGTACCTTTAAGGAATGGCAATTGTCCCCAAGGAACAAATTCTTGTGGATAGAAGAAAGATTTTTCACACAGCATAGCTACAAATAAGACCCAGGTGGATAAAGTTGCTGCAACAAATTTTAATAAAAGCAGTTTATTAGATGATAAGGGAGAGTAATGAAAAGGGTTAAGACAAACTACAAATAGGAGGCCGTCATTGGAGACCAAGGCCTGCAGACCATGACCTTTGACCATTAGCATTTCTCTGACACTGCTCCTCTTAATACAGTTGGTCATTTAGAGGGTGAAATTACCTCTTTGCATTGTGGGATAGGCAGTGAAAACAGTGTGCTGTATGTAAGAAATGACCTGTTACCTTTGGCTCTGTCATCTGGATGGATGCCACGGAATGGCTAGGCCCATTATATGCTAATGCTCACTTTAAAAAACTGTTAAAGGATTCAGAGATGAAAGAGGCATTTTACTATTTGTGCTAAACTCACTGTATAACGTTGGGCAGAACACTTTTATGCTTTATTTCTCTTTTATTGATTTCAGAGAGAGGAAGGGAGAGGGAGAGAGGGCTAGAAAAGTCATTGATTGGCTGCCTCCTGCACGCCCCCTACTGGGGATCGAGCCTGCAATCTGGGCATGTGCCCTGACCAGGAATCTAACCATGATCTCCTTGGTTCATAGGCATGCTTTATTTCTTTATCTTCTAAGATAATTACAAAATTTAAATAAAATTTATTTAAGGTGAATTCTTATTTTATTTCTTAACATTGTCACTTCTATTAATATCGGGAAAGTTTTCATATTTTTCTATTAGCACAGAATTGTTTACTAGAAATAAAATGCCCTTAAAAATCAATAAATACTCTTGGCAAAACAAAGCAATGCCCAAATTCTACTCGTGATAGGTCAGAAGCTCCATTTTTATAATAAAGTGGAGCATGATAGTACAGAACCTTACACTGTTTTCAAGGTCTCCACTCATCCAGCAAATATCTGTAAGGATTTACTATGTGCTGAGTGTATTGCAAGGGTTGAGGGTATGAAGCAGACACCTCATGGTCTTTGTTTTTAAGAGGTTTGCTGTTCTTAGGGGGGCAGACAAAGTCATTGTAATTGTTATAATTGGAGCAAGAAGAAGGAAAAAGGGACTCGGGTGGAAGGCTAGGGAAAGCAAGATCAGATGACAAATCCAAAAACAGACAGCAGAAGGCGGATGGGGAAGACTGTGGAGGAATGATCAGGAGCACAGGTAATGAAAAAACTGCTACAAAACCCCAGAATAACTGAGAACATAATAGAGTAAACTCAGGTGGTCAAGCTTGCCTGGGCCCAAAGCAAGTGTAACACAAAGTGAGACTGGTGAGGCAGGGTGCAGCCCTTCTTCTTCTACGAACCCCTCAGTCCTGTGGAGAATTCCTGATGAGGAATATCACGAGAGGAGGTGGACAAGAAGTAATGGCTTCTTTCACAATAACAAAGCTATTTAAGTGGCCTGGCTGGATTGGCTCAACGGTTGAGCATTGACCTAGGATCCAAGAGGTCATTGTTCGATTCCCAGTCAGGGCACATGGCCAGGTTTCGGGCTCAGTTCCCAGCAGGGGGCGTGCAGGAGGCAGCCGATCAATGACTCTCTCATCATTGATGTTTCTATCTCTCTCCCTCCCTCTCTCTGAAATCAATAAAGATATATATATTGTTAAAAAGCTATTTAAATAATTCAGCAGCAATTCCAAATCATGTCCTCTGCCCATAAGATCATTTTATAAAATTAATGTTTTCATCTTTAGCATTATCAATAAAAATCTAGTGGAGAAAGAAAACTGAAGTCTAGTCAGAGCACATACAGATCTCTAACACAACAAGCCTCGTGTTTTAGCATAATTTCTTCATTAAAATCATATAAGACATAACAGTGGCTAGGTTGAGTTTACAAAATCCCAAACATAACTCAGATGATAGCATGCAACATCCTTGAAGAAGAGGAAGAGTGTGCGTGTGACCATTCACCCTCCAACAGGGAAAATGAGGGAAATGCGTAGGTCAAATATTTCACTCTGAGAATTGAGGTTGGCTCCATGTCTTTAAGACTTCTCAGGTTTACCAGTTAGTGCAGCCTACACACAGTCACTCCTAAGAGCGATTCAAATACGACCTGGTCCATCCTAATTAATTCTCCTTCCTCGCATAATGCATTTATCTCGTACTATCTTCTTCGTTTTGGTTTGACTCCTAAGTCTTCTGAAGTTCCAAAGAGACAAAAATAAGTATGAACCAAGTAGAGCAGTGCTCCATATTTTTATCATTTATGCCATTGGACACCCATGTCTAATTACACCCTTGGAGAGTGAGTGACAAGGGCACCCTCTTGTTCCTGTGTTATTCCTCATAGTGACACAATGTTGTGGTTTTAATTCCTCCAGCAATTTTATTCTAAAGAACAGGAGCACACATAAGGGCCTTTACCTCTCTGAATCACAGATTCATGAAAAATAAGGTTTTGAAGTAAAGAAGGATCTTCATAACAAAGACATGGAGGACCTTGCTTAGTGATGAAACTGTGATTAAGCCCGATTCTTTAAAAGTTTGGGACTGTATGTATGGGAAGAGCATGGTGGAGTCAGGACAGAGATAGAACATGGCATTTGAAATCAGAATGGCATCATTTCAAATCCATTGATTGGCTGTAGGATACATATAAGAGGAAGATTAGAGTCTTCTTCACAGGACTATTCAATTATTTCTAAGTATTAGTAATGATACATGCATATATAGTGCATTATATAGTAGAGATCACTAAATGGTAGCTTCTCATTAAACTATGCTCAAGAGTACAGCCTGGGAATGTAAAGTTAAGAATATTATAAACAGCAAAGTTGAGACTCAGCTTTGCTTTCTCATGTGCCTCCTGAATATGAGAAAATTCATATCAGTTAGCTCAATTAGAAAATGAAATAAAGCAATGATACTATTTGGTACAGTTTAGGGCAGTGAGCCTGCTAGGGCTGGTCTAGGCTTGGAGGAACAGCACAAAGCCATATGGACATACAGTGAACACGTAGACTGAGGGGCTTTTGAAATATATGTGATTGTTTGCCCCTATATTAAATAGTTCTATTTGGCTATATATTTTTTACTAAGTCAATTTTTTATAATTTTCTGCTTACTCTTGACCATTACCTCTTGCTCTCCCAGTGGTTCCTCCTGCCTTCATGTTGACTTGAGAGAGGTAGAAGAGCATTTAGGAATCATTGGGTGGTCAACAATATTGCTATTTATGCTGGAATAATCCTACAGCATACTCACTGTAATATGCAACCAAATCATGTGCCTCTAAAACAGAGTAAAATCATGAACATTAAACCATAAAACTCAATACCTTTCATAAAATTATTTAGTATCAATATATTCCTTGCAAGGCTCAGGGTTCCAAATAAGTGGCTGAGTGACTCTTTCATGAAATCATAAGCATTGGGGTAGAGGTTTTTGAGAACAAGCATTTTGATTGCTCTGAGGATTTCTTTCCTTTGAATTTATAATTTTCTCTAGGGGACTGATTTTCTGTTTCAGAATAAGGTAGGAATTACTACATTTAGCTTTTAAAACTTCAAGAGGAACTGTCATTGCAAAATAAGACCTCCAAAGTTATATAATAACTAATTAAATTACCATCTCATTTGTCCAAGAGTGAGGGTACCCAAGAAATTGAGAGTATATAAAATTTTAGAGGGACCACTGAGCTCATGTTTTGGAACTGTAGAATTCTACAGAAGAAAAGCAGGGGTTCACATTAATAATTAAATATTTTTATGGTCTATTACTGTTTAGACATGGATCCATCGCAGGAGGTAGAGGGTGGCCCAGGCCAAGAGAAATGGAACTGTTCCAGCCACTGTTTCCCATTAGATAGGTATTGGCTCTCTTGTTGTTGACATATTTTGGAGAACAGAGAAGTGCCTGCAAATGTCATTATGGCACTTTATATCTGAGTGTTCTTCTGTCACAAGATTTCTTAACAACACAGAACAATTAGTTGAGAAAAATGGGATTGCATGGTTTAAAGCTCTTTGTACTATTACTAATAGAGTTCATATATGTATATAATCACAAACAATACAGCCAGGCATCACCCACTCTTAATCTCCCCACACTAGGATACTAGCAAATCTCTTAGGAATTGTTTTGTTTGTTTTTGGTGGTGATGGGGAGGGGATCTTAAGGAAATATCTGGCCATGATTTAACTTCCTCTGCCTCTCACATGTAGTATTATTTCCATGTTTTAAAACTAATATATAGGGACACAGTGAAAGCAGTCCTAAGAGGGAAATTCATAGCATTACAGGCCTACCTCAGGAAACAAGAAAAAATGCAAATAAGCAATCTAACTTTACACATAAGGAAACTGGGGAAAAACAAACAAACAAAGCCCAAAGTGAGTAGAAGGAAGGTAATAATAAAGATCAGAGTACAGATAAATGAGAGTCTAAAAAAAATACAAAAGATCAGTGAAACCAAGGGCTGGTTATTTGAAAGGATATAAAGGATTGACAAACTTTTAACTAGACTCATCAAAAAAAAAAAAAAAAAAGAGTGGGACCCAAATAAATAAAATCAGAAGGAAATCTTACCTTTTGTGACAGCATGGATAGACCTGGAGATTATGTTAAGTGAAATAAGCCAGTTATAGAAAGAGAAATACCATAGATATCACTTACATGTGGAATCTAATGAACAAAATAAACTGAAGAACAAAATAGAAACAGAGGCAATAGAGACATGGAACAGACTGACAGCTGTCAGAGGAAGGAGAGGGGGAACTGGGTGAAAGAAGATGAAGGGATTAGCCATAGAACATATATGCATAAAAACTGACACACACATGTGCACACACGATTTATTTATTTAAAAGAGGACCTATATCGTGAACTCTTCAATCTATCAGAATTTTGTGGTTACCTGATGCCTCTTTTCCTATGCTCTCACTAGAATTACAGGGATATTTTTAAATATTTAGTTTTCACATAAGACAAGTTTAATGTTTAGTGTATAAATCAGTAACTTACAACATTTGCTGAGAGATTTATGGAGGATATATGGAACTATTGCCTTGAAAGAGTATGATAGAATCCACTCACATGATATCTTAGAGAGTAATATAAAAACAGAGTGATTTTTTTTTTCTGAGTCCAAATGTAGCCATTATACTTCTATGACAGCCCCTCTAATACATTATTGCATTTGTGTTTTTACAAGTCTATTTCCCTCACTATAGGGTATCCTCTTGTGTTTCATTCACCTAGCACAATGCCTGGTACGTAGGACATGTTTAATAAATAAATGGGTGTCATCAAGAGGAACAATAATAAATGAGTTGAGCGAGCATGATACAGGCTTTGGAAAAGTTGAAGAATTTAGTGTGATGATGAGTTGAGGGAACCTACTAATGGAACATGTGCAAAGACATGAACGTGAGTATGTCAGAGTGCATTCAGATCATCATATTAGACTGACTATCAGCACGTCAATACACTCTTAAATGTTTACCATAGATTGATTCTAAAGTATGTTCAAAAGATTCCTTTTTTACTTTGAGGATAAAGAGAGGTTTTTCTCTATCAGTCTACCATCAAGGTTATAATTAAGTCATTGAGTCTGTGGCCTATATTTATGATTACAATATGTGATCAAGGATTATAAACACCAGGAAAATTGTATTATCACACTAATTATCACTTTAAGAGACTGGCAGCAGACAAACGTTTCATCTCTTACTAGAAAGAGAAATCTGACAGAACCTGGGCGCTCACTTTGATGTTGGATTTGTCTATGAAAGTATCAAAGATTGAACTATTTTCAAATAGAACATCCAATGCTGGTTTCATTCAGACGGTCAGTTTTCTGCTTCACCGCCATATTTTTCTTTGAAGTGGCATATCATGGAGTTTGTTATTAGGATATATTTATTGCAGGCAGGGCAATAAAATTTAAGGAGGTGAAAGAAAAATCAGAAGACCTCAAAGCCAACAGCAGGTGTTATAAGTTGATCTCTGCAATGTGTAAGGCGTGAACAGACCTGGCAGTTAGTGTGAATGGCCTAGCTAGGTCAGTGGTTGTTAAAGTATGGTCCTCAGACCAGTAGTCTCAGCAGCAACTGGGAGATGCAAATTCTCAGGCTGCACTCCAGGCCTTCTGAATAAGAAGCTCTAGGGATGGGGCTCAGCAATCTACGTTTTAACAGGCCCTCCCTCCAGGTGGTTCTGTTGTTGACTAAAGTTTGAGAACCACTGGCCTAAAATAATGCAATGAATGAATCTCATGAATCCTTTTTACTTTTCTGATCCTGGCGTGACAACTTTCATAGCAATTCCAAGTCCATTTAAAAATTCACTTCTCTGAACAATTTGTCACTTAAATATGTTCTGTATTATGCTGCTCTCTAATTGTTTTATATATGTTCATTATGCTTCCCTAAAAGTCTATAAATGCAACCGCAAGTCAGTGTATCTTGTAGAACCAAATCTTCCTGGCTGCAGTGACAAAGGACCAGCAATCAACTCTCAGGAACACTGTTGGCTTATTGATAATGCTAAACGTCATCTGTCATGGGCTCCGTAAGTGATCATGGAAGGTAATACGACAGTGAGCGGCTTCCTTTCATCTCTCTTCCATCAATAGTGAGGAGGTAGGAAGGATCTCTCCCTACTCACATTTGCAGGCAAGAAAATTGTTTTTTACAAGATGAGCAGATGAACTTTCAGAATAAATTACTCTCTAGGGCAGGGGCCATGTATGGGTAGTTAATCCATGTGTGCTCATTACATGGTACAGAGCCTGGAGTTAAAGGTGCCCTATGTTCAACACTTAGGTGGGCATGTAAGGCTGACAGGAAGAGATAATACAGCTCTAGTGTTGTTACCAAGGAGTTTTGAATTCCAGTCTAAAGAATCAAGAAAGGGTTTTGTTTTATGCCTTAGGAGGAAAGATTAAAATAAAAGTTTTTCTCCTAACATGTAATTGAATAATTTTCCTGGGAGGGCGGAGGGAGTGGTATTCAGATTGAAGGAATACATGATTTCACATTCTTGGAAGTTCAATAAGAGTGTGGTGTGAGAGCGAAGGGATTTAAGGTCATTGAGCTTGTGCGGCACAGTGGAATGGGGGAGCAGCGAGCGAGAAGGGAAACCTAGAACTGGTTTGCTTAGGTTGTAGCTCTGGTTGGTCTTGCCTCCAGTGGAAACGGTGAGAAAAATTCAGTAATGGGAAATAGAAAAAAGCGTAGGTTGCAGAAGTGGTAAGGGGAAGCGGGTGAGAATAACTAGAGGGGTGAAGGAGAAACTTTGTCAAAATGCATTATTTTAATAAATTTATGCTGCACAATTAATGATAATGGTGGCTGTGTGCTCTGGTGTATGTAGATGGATGGGGAAAATCAATACTGTTTTAGGTCTAATAAAAGAGCCTACTGTTTTGATCTCTCTGGTGTTTTTCGAAGAGCTTTGAGGTTTTTGTAGGGTTTTTTTGTGTTGTGTGTGTGTGTGTGTGTGTTTCATATACAGCTATCGGCAAATGTATCTGTGTGTGTGTTGTATATTATGTATATGTGTTGTATATTTTTGTGTTTCAGAGAGAGAGAGAGAGAGAGAGAGAGATGAAAAGAGAAAAAGAAAGATTATTAAGTTACCTTCTCCTATTCATACCAAAGCCTTAGGAATATAAAGATTGAAAGAAAACAGAGGAACTATTTTACTGAGCAGCCTATAAACAAAAGACTTTTTTTTTTTTTTAACCATCAAATTAAGTTAGCAATTCCTATCCTCTCTGCAGTAAGCCAAGAGATCAACAGTAATGCTGGGAAATATTTTCTCTGACCTTGAATGCATTTGTTAAGCCATCGCCTGCGCTGAGTTTCCTTGAGATGCTAACTGGAGCTCTGCCAGCATGTGTCAGAATGAGCAACGGGATGGGCTTCCCTGTGGGACCTGCCCAGCCCATCTGAGGAGATGCTTCTGTGAGGTCTCGAGAACTATCGTTTGTATCAACAGGGGGAAATCCGCGCAGCTTCTGTTTTAAGACATTGTGTTCAATAGTTAAGCATTTCTTTCAAGCCTTACCATATTGCTTTCATTTAGGCGTTGCCTCCTTCGGGAAGGCATAGGGACGCGCAGACAATGCACTGAGCCACATCAAAGACGGTAGTGATCATGGCCAGGGGGCATTTCAGATTATGTGAATGAATAAAAGCTGCTTTTCAAACAACAAGCTTTTTTTTGTCTTTCTTTTCTTTCGTTGATGCACTGCCATAGATTAAGAGTGGCAACATTTTGTTTCCTGTTGTTGAAATTGTGGGATTCTGGTGCGGCAGAAAAAGGGGAAGTTGGGGTTGTATGTATGAAAGGGAAGGCTTGGCACCTTGGTTTTGTCCAGCTCCATTCAAATTAGAGTCTTTGTTTGTGAGAAATTCCTGATTATTCAGAAGTATTGCCTTATTAGGGGTGTGAGACACGTTCCGTAACAATTTAACTTGTCCTAAGAATAGGAGCCTTGCTGGAAAAGAGTGTGGGTGGTCACCATGAATGGGGCACAGCAATGACCCTACATGGCAGCAGAGGAAAGCCTGGGGCCCCAGCCCTGAACCTCGGGACAAGATTATTCCCAAAGAGCAAATGCCTTCTCCTTAGGACAATTTAAAAACTAAGCTCTCATTCTGAATATCCTGATACTCTGCACATACGATTCAGTCTGGGCAAACAGAGGATTTCACGGACTCCATTTGTTTTCTACCTCCTACATGAAGTTTGGGGCTTCTCGGACCCCTAAAGAAAAGACCTAATGATGTAGCAACTGATATTCAGTTAAACTAGAAACTAATCAATCATTATTCATTGAAACATTTCACATGTACAGAAGTGGATAGATTATGATAAATCCTGTAATAAATACATATCCATCACTCAGCTTAATAATTAAAATACCACAAATATATGTGAAGCCCTGTGTCACCTTCCTCATTTCCATTCCCCTCTCTACACTCTTGCCTTGGGAGTGATGACTGTGTTATCCAGTCTTAGACATCAAATTCATGATAAGCCCTATTACCCTCATCCCCACCCCAACTTTTAGTTCATAAAGAAACCAAAACTGAAAGTTTAGCTGACTTCCTAATGTAGGTAAACTAAAATTGTTGGAGTAGAACTTCAATACGTACCTTGAGTCCAAAGTCTCATGTCCCTTATCTCATACCATGAGCTCGTCTCTTTTAGCGCTAATGTGTTCTGTTACCAAGAGGGCCCTAGGATGGTTCGGCAGTGTGGACAGGCTGTGAAAGGATGCAAACCCAGCAAGAACTTCTGTAAAAACCTTTTCTGACCTTCAAGGTCTATTAAAACTACAAACCTCCCAAAGTAACCGCTAATAGACCAAAGCCAAATTAATTTATTATGTATTAGAGCAAGAAAGTGGGGGAGTGAGAGTACTCTGTCATCTACATCATCATCATCATCATAACAATAAAATTTATGAAGATTGAGTATGGACTATGTAATAGTTACCATACTAAGCACTTTATATGGTCATCTCACTTTATTAGTCAAATAACTTTTTTGAAATTATTATCATTTTTCTTCCCATTTTACAGATAAGTAACCTGAAGCACTAAGTCAACGGTATAACTCAAAACAAGCCAAGTCTGCTCATTGCTCTTATTTCCTATCTGCTCTTATTTCCTTTATCAAATACTGAAGAGCTCTTCCTCCAGAGCAGCCCCATGCAGCAGAAATAGAATGTGAAGAGCATATTTTATTTCAAATTTTAGTAACCACATGTATGGTGAAAGAGAAATAAGATAAATTAATAATAAAATATATTTAATAATATATTTTATTTAACTCAATATATTCAAACTAGTGTAATTTCAACATATATATGATACTGTTTTTACCAAGTTTTTGAAATCTAGTTTGTGTTTTCCACTCTTGACACATCTTAATTCAAACTAACCACATTTTAAAACTTATCACATTGGAAAGCGACACTGTTGGTTCATCAGTCATTGTTAACTGAGTCAGGCACAACCAACTGAAAGAAAGGAAAAAACGAAGGAAGGGAGGAAGGAAGGAAGGAAGGAAGGAAGGAAGGAAGGAAGGAAGGAAGGAAGGAAGGAAGGAAGGAAGGAAGGAAGGAAGGAAGGAAGGAAGGAAGGAAGGAAGGGGAGGGAGTATGCCAGGGGAAGGAAGAACCCCCTGATCACACCCCTGTGTCAGGCCAAACCCTTTAGGGAGATCTTGTAAGTTTTAATATGCTGCCTCCTCTTGCTATAACTCCTTTTTTTTTTTTTCCAATACAAATAAAAACCTGGCATGTCTTTGAAGTAGTAACTGCATCAAAGACTTGCTCCCATTAATTTTAAACCAGTCTCCTAAAAGCCTGTCTACAGTTAGCAGTTCATGAAACAGACGCCCTGTTTGGCAGGACCCTGGGTTCTCAGGGCAGAAGAACCTCTTACTGGATCTTCCTCTATTTTTGCATCAAGTAATAGTAAGCAGAAAAATGTCCTTTAACTTATAAAATAGCCACATCTATTAGAGACCCTTGAGGCAGACAAAACTAAAGAAGCACATCTGGCTCACTCTCTGGGGTTCTGGATTTAGAAGAAAACTAGAAATTGAGAAACTAAATTTATACTTGAAGCCAACAGAGTACTGGCTTTTGATTGGTTTCTATGGCAGTCAAAGTGACAGCAAAATATTCTTGGACACAAACTGACATTCTTAGGGTATTTTAAAAATTCAAGTTGTAATAAAAAATATTTATTGTTAGAATCGCAGATTCAAAGGAATTGAAAAAAGTTAATTTTCTCTCTAAGTCTATGCTGAAACTTATTAAACAGGTCAGTTTGTTTGCTGGTAACTATTTTAAGTGCTTCAAAATCAGAACCAATAAACAACTTGTGTAATTTTTACAAACATAGCTGTGAATGAAGAAAACAAGTTGCAGAATATTACATACAGTACTATTATAATTCAAGATAAAAATAAGCAAAATTATTATTGTAGTATTATATACCCAAATGGTTTAAAGTTATATTTTAAAAAATTCATGAAAATGATTATCGTAGAAAGCAGGAGAGTAGTTACTTAAGGAGATGAGGGAGAGCATGCATAGTGGAGAAGGGTTCATTGGAGAACAGGGGTTCAGGATTGCTGGCAAGGTTGGATGTGTACTTCATAATTACACAATATACTATACATTTATGTTTATTCATTTGTGTAGTATAGTATTACATTTCAGAGTAAAAAGAAAAAACCCACAAAAACATAAGGGGCATACATTTGCAAAATTGCCGTCGTTTCCAGAGACTAGCAAAGCTAATGATTGTGGTCAATGCGACCTGATCCAGCATGCATATCGAATCTCCATCTCGTCTACCAGCGCTGATTCCATAGGCAATTTGTAGACAGGAAATATGTAGCAAATTGGTGCTCAGCAGATATACCTGGCAACAAGTCTAATGAACAGGGCAATGTTTCAATACCAATGAGGAATGAAACTTCTCAGAATCATGGTCTCTGTAAAGAGGAATGATACATAAAGCATTGCATCATCCTCGCGTCTTACTAAAGTAATTTTCTGCTGTTTAAATTGAGCAGTCGTCTTGGAAGCAATGTTTCAACTTGTGGCCTTGTACTAATAGAAGCTAGGAATGTCATGGGGCAAGATACAGTTAATGATGAGTCAAAAGTGAAGCTGGTTTGGCAGAGCTAGCTCATTTCAGTGGCGAATAATTAACCTACAATGAAAACTGAAACCAACTACACTAAGGTGTAACTAAAGGTCAGTTTTTCAAGGCATCAGCTAACTGTGAATGCGTTTATGGATTTCATGGGCTATTGATTTTTATGAAGGGAAAGGCACTTATTAGCTCTTCATTGAATAATATATAATATTCATCAACTCTCAAGATTCCCAATAATTGTTAGTGAGGTTTCTAATTGGTTGTCTTATTGTATTTTCCACAGATGGCTGCAGCATTATCTCCATTCGTAAATGCTCTTTTAAGACCTTCGGCATTCCCCAATCCTGAAGCAGAATATGATGGTCTCCATATGAAACTGGGTGAGCTTATGAATTATTTGTAATCAATTAAATGTGGCAAGTATAATGCTGTATGATTTTTGACGGTAGGTTAGAAAAGATGATACAGCATTTGTCTTGCTTGCTGGAATACCCATTCTTGAAAAACTTCAGAGGCCATATAAACCACTGACTGCCATGAGGCTGCCATGTTATGAGGAAGCCCAAGCTCTCCATCATATAAAGAGCACATAGGGAGGGCATGAGTCTATATAAAGAGAAAGAGATGCCCAGGCAACTGCCAGCTGGTAGCTGGTAGTACCCCAACTTTGGATGTTGCAGCTACAGCTATCATCTGACTACAACCGCACTTCAAAGCCAAATCCTTTTCAAATTCCTTACCCACAAAATTAATGAGATTAATATAATATTATAATATAATATAATATATAATATAATATAATAAATATAAAATATATATAATATAATAATATAAATTTGTTTTTGTCTTAAGTCACTAAGATTTAGGTCAATTTGTTACTTGCCAATAATGAACTGAACAACTGGGTTATTTTCTTGATCTTCAGGACTCTGTTCTCATTGAAAGATTATATACAATGTTCAGAAAACTTCATACATATTCATGTGATATTTATAGTTGATTAGCTCAGGCTATTTGACCAATCTTTGGAAAAGTTAGCCACTTAGGATTATTTTGATAAACTCATGAATGTAGAACTTTGGTCCATGATATATAATCAAAGGTGGCATCAGCAAAAGTGGATTTTTGAATCCTCTCCTCAGTAAAAGCAATGAGAACACTGGCAAAAATGGTCAGAATTCAATTTTTTAAAACTTTGGAAATTAAGCAAAGGCTTGCAACAATTCCTGGAGAATTTATTCACGAAAAATGTCTGAATGTTGGTAAGAATGGCATTATGGGGTTTTAATTTACCTATTCCCACCCCCAGCTATAGTAGCCTTAAAAAATAGTAGCCTGCAAATTATTATGAAAACTAGCAGCCTGGCAACCACTGGTGGTGGCAAAATGAATTTGGAACTCTTTCAAAATCCCATTCCTAGAGGAATATCATGATTTGACCTGCCTGGTGGTTCACTGACATACACTGCTTTGCAAGGCTGTCTTGATTTAACCTGACTGGGTGCTTGCCTAATTTAAACCACCTTTTCCTCAGGGCATTTGTTGAAACAATCAGAAGTGATTGTATAACATCACAGTTGCCTGGGGTGGTGAATGATGGTTGGGGCAAAGAGTAGGTAAACCAAAAAGCTTAAAAGGAAAAGTAGAGAAATGTGATGCCCATAAAAGGATTTGGAAAAACTCAGACATGTTCCTGAGACTCTCAGACACCTATGTGTAGGACTGTGTAGGTGCCCAGGACTGTGAGCCTGCTCAGAAAAGACCTGAGCCTAAGATCTAATGTCTTACTAACCTTGAAGCGATGTGTGAGCAGGAAGTGAAGGATAAGGCAGAGCTGTGAACTGCCTGATTGGGTGTCGAAGGTTTAACCCAATACGCACACAGAGTCCCTCAGCAAAGACAGGAAGATTTGTTAGTCTCAGGCATTTAATGAATCTCTACCCAATCATTAGGTGACCATCAAGAAAACTGAGCAAAGACTTCAGTGAACACACAAAAGACATAGACTAGTAGAGTTTTGAAGTTTTATTTTGATAGGTCCTTTTGATACCTAATATTCCTAGCTATGTGGTCTTTTTATTTTTTCTCTTGTAAATGGTATCTTTTTTAATTAATATTTTTACCTGTTTGGTTTGTTTTATCAAAACAAGTAGTTTGCTCATTGTTAACCATTCCAACCCCTTGAATTGTTCTTACTTTTGTAAGTTTTTAAAGTTATTCTGCTAATTTTTTTAGGCTAATAATCCTATAATTTAAGAATAATACCAATTTTAGTTCCCTCTCTTAGACGTATCTTTTATTTTTTGTCTTTTGTTTATGTTCATTGCTAGTTTGGCAAAAGAATATTAAGTAATAATGGTGGTAATGCTATTTTTGTCTTGTGATTTATGAGGATGCTTTTAATATTTCATCATTTGGCCAGGTGCTGACTTTGAGTGTGTTCATGTTAAGAAAGCATCATCTATTTTATTTTATTATTTTATTCTATTTTGTGAACCATGTATGGGTGTAAGACTTTAGCAGTTTCTTTTTGGCAAAAATAAGATGATAACATGCTATCGTATATTAATTTATATTAACCTTGAATCATCTGTGCCTTCTATTTTATATTGTATTACTTGTGGTCAAAGAATATGGGCTATTGTATATCTACTTAAAGAAAATCTACTGGAACTTTACAGCCTAATACATGGTAAACTTTTATCAATAATCCACAGGCCTTTTGAAAAGAATGTATATGCTGCACTTTCAAGGTATAGCATTTGAGCTTTATCTAATGGATCAACCTTATTTATCATTCAAATCTTATCTAATTTCTTTTCTATGCTTATTTTCCCATGAACTGACAGAGGTAAGACCAAGTCTCCTACCATTTTAGTTTCTGCACATTTCTCCTTACACTTGGCAAACTTTGCTCTATGCTATATGTAGTTGGATACTATATTATTTGCTGCATTTAAAAAATCAGGAAGCACGTTTCCTCACTATGGATTTATCCTTTATGTTATAATAAGCCTCTGCTGGTCTCATTTAATAGATTTTGGCTTGAATTCCACTTATCCCGACACAAATGTTGGGACTGCAGCTTGGCTTTTCATTCCTGTCCTTGTTTCCCCATTTATCTTCATATGTTTGCCTTTTACTTTTCACATTGGTACTTCCTCGTTTAATGAGTGTTATATTCAGGATATAGTTGGGTTTTATGGTTGGCTTGATTTGAGTCATTTTTATCACTGGTGAATTTATAGACATAGTAGAAGTTGTTTGAATTGCGTTGTCTTATTGATCTGATGGCCTTTACTGCTCCCTCTGTTTTCTCGCTTTGCCGTATGGCCTGTCCTCTCGCACCCTCCCAAACATACACACTGTGGAAATTTGGAATGCATTCCTTTTGTATTTGTTTTTATGGGATTAATTTTATAACTGTAAGTAGTCTGCATAAACCATTCTTTCTTGACTTATTAACTTAAGATAGCATCAATGAATAATAACGACTTTTAAATTGGCTTCTGGATTTGCTCCCTGATCCATAGCTATAGTTGACATTATGAAGCCGTCCTTCAAGGCTTATGACGTTTACATTCCTTTCTGCAATGAAACTTCTCCTAGCCTTTGCCCAGAAATTCGTATCTAATGGGATCCATGCTTACCACTGATTATGTGCATTTGACCGTTTCGCCATTTTTATGCGTTTAGGATGCTTCCATCTCGGTGAGCTGCATTTTTTCCATTAGGTAGTTTCTTTAAGGAAAAAGAAAGCCTTATGCATGTGCATTCCCTTTGCCTGTCCGCGTTCGAGAACACCCCGTGGAATGCAAGGTTTCTGGACAGCATCCATTTTTGCTTCAGAACTCTAGCGGTATTCTCCTGACCTCTGAATTCTAACGTTGCTGCGAAGAAATCTGAGGTCAACCCAATTTATCCCCTCTGCACAGGATTGCTTTTTCTCCTTAAATACTGCGAGATTATTTCTGTTGTCTCGATATTGGGAATTTCATCAGGATATTTTGCAGCCGCTCTCTATCCATCACTCTCCACAAAACAATGCACAGACTGTACAGTCACTTCTTTCTTAATTAAGGAAGAATTATCATTTAAAAAAAAAAAGTATGTCCATTTACTTTAGGTGCATCCATGTGTTGGATCTTTGTTTTCTGTTCTCCACTTTTATAATCTTTTCAGGCTTGCATTCACTTTTTTCTTCTTCTTACTTGTTCTCTGGATTTCATCTTTAACATTTCTTTGTGTCGTAGATTTCCCCACCACTTTTCACGTTTTTGCCCTCTGTTTGCTTCCTTCTCTCCTAAGCTGCCCATTCTGACTAATTTGGTTGTGTTTCTCAACTAAGCTTCATACATTTTATGTTCACTTATTTCTTTCAGAGGAGAAATTTGTTACAAGCAATTTTTGGCTTCAAGGGTACACTGACTTCTTGAGCATTCAGTTTTCCCTCCTTCCCTCCCTCCCTTCTTTCTTCCCTTTCGTATTTCCTTCTTTCCTTTCTTCTCTCTTTTTCTATTCCTGTAGTCTGTTTGCATGACAGCCATGCCATTTTGTTTAATCTACTCCTCTGTTCTAAGAATATTCTTTGCTGTGGTTATTTCCCGAGTCCCAAACAGTAAAACAAATAGATGACTTAGTCAGCCACAGAATCCACATGTTAGCTTCCTGACCTGTAGACTGAGGGCTATTTTGGTAGGAAAGGCAATATAGAGCTTCTCCTTCCCCCACCGTTTGTCCCTCACATTCTCCTATTGTAAAGCGAAACTGTGGCCCATCTCTAGGCAGATTTCTCAATAGCAGAGACTGGTGTCTCCACAAAACACTTGCACGATGCAGAGGGGTGACTCCTATCAGTTCTCTATTTAATTCCCCTGTTTGGTTGGTGCAAAAGTCAGATGGATGATTGTTGTAAATATCTGCATACTTAATCAAGTAATGATGTCAGTGACAATTAGTTTTGGAGTGGTATCTTAGAACAAGTCAGTACAGTCCCTGAGAACTCACATGCAACTGTTGACTCAGTGAGAGCTTTCTCTCTTTTACTCCATAACAGGATAATCAGAAGAAGTTTGCCTAAACTCTTCAGAAATAACAGTATTTATTTACTGTCTTGTTTCAAGGATAAGTCATCTCTCCTGCTTTCTAACATAAGAAATATATATTTGCTTAATGAGTGTTAATTCATCCATGACAGCTCTGCTGATGAATGAGAAGGCATTAAATATTTATATTATGTTTAAATTTCAGTGGTAAAATTGAGATTCATTCCATCCCAATGCATTATAACTAATAATTCTCGGAGATAGAAAAATATATGAATAAAAACAAGTTTGTGTCCGAAATGAATTAGAATTGAAAAGTAAATAATGTAAGTTGTAAATAAAATACAATGTTATGAAAGTTGATTGTACTCACCAAAGGAGGGAGGGAAGGCTTAACAGTGGATGCTAGGCAAATGGATAATGAAGTTGTTCTTTGGAAGGTGATAAAAAGTCAGGTTAACTGATGTTCAGGAAGACATTTGATAGCAGAATCAGGTGTGCTTGTGATAATATTTGTTCCCTTGAGAATATGCCACTGGAAGAAGGATCTAACGTGCAAAATTTTGTCATTTCTGTAAAGGAATGGAATATTTTGGTTGAAAAACTGCATGTTGAAACATGTAGAAATAGTGCTCCTTCCTGGAGCAAAGAAGGAGCTTAGATGATACATCATCTGTATTACTCTCTCTTGGCCTACAGAAGCAAAACAATGCCTTTATCTTTATCCAAACATGGTGTGCCATTCAAATGTATTCCATGTGACAGTCTCTGACTGGGTAAGGTTTACTAGTGTGTCTTTGCCTAAAATATTATTGTTGAAATATCACTTCTTATAGCATAGTTAGTATGCTTGGAGCTGAAAAAAATTTTTATGACAACAGGAAAAGAAGAAATCATTGTTTAAAGATTGGTCTAGTATTTGCAAAGCCATGATAGTAAAAGTCATTAATTAAATACATATTCTTTGAGCTAAGGGTTAAAGCCCAGAGTGACCCTGGTTATTTTCATATCCCAAAGAATATCACACTGGCCCATTACAGTGATGACATTGTGTTGATTCAACTGAGTGAGCTGAAAGTAGTATCTTAGATGCCTTAGTAAGACACCTGCATGGCCAAAAGTGGGGGGGAGAACCTCAAAATCTCAGGAATCTGTGATATGGGGGATTTTAAGACATCTTCTATTAAGTGAGAGGTAAGTTATTACACTTACACAGCCCATCACTAAGACAGAGGCAAACACTTCTTTTTTTGTTTGTTTGTTTTGATGTGGAGGCAGTTTGGGCATGAAGCTCATTGGACCCATTGTTTTGGTTGTTCTTAGGGCTGCCCTTTTGAATGGGGTCTGGAATTTGAAAGACTTCTGCAGCAGGTCAGGTTCTGGCTTTCATCTGAGCCGCCCTGTCACTAGGGCCTTATGACCCACCAGATCCAACAGTACTGGGATGCTTCAAGTAAGAAGAGATGTTTTATGAAATCTCTGGCAAGTCCCAATAGGAGAATCACACAAAAGATTCCTAGGGTTTTAGAGTAGGGCCATTTCATCTTCAGGCAACAGATCTTGTCTATCTGAAAAATGATTTGCGGCTTGCTGCTGGGCCCTGATAGGCTGAATAGATGACTATGGACATCAAGTGATTATGCAGTCTGAATGACCTAGCATGCACTGAGTGTTATCTGATGCACTGAACCATGAAATTGGATGTGCACAGCTGCATTCCATTATAAAAGAGGAATCATACTTGTGAGACCATGACTGGGCAGAGTTGGAAGGCATGGGCAAAATGGCAGGAGTAGGTTCCATTCTACCTCTCCTTTTGTTGGGCTGCCTGCCCTTCATTCCACAAATGTGAACTCAGGGTAAGCTCATTATGAACTTATGAAGTTAGCAGATGAGGGAAAAGCTCAGGCTTGGTTAGTAGGTGGGCGGGCATGGCCTGCAGGCACCAACCAGGAGAGGAGAGCTGTTGCTTTCAACTCTACTCAAGAATGACCCTCAAAAACAGTAGCGGCTGACGTATGGTGCCTTATTTTTATAGTCAGGGTGCAAAGATATAAGAATCAAATGCTTGAGGTGGTAGTGACTTCTCTCACATAAAGGATTTTTGTTCCTTTGGGCTTGGGAGTTTTGGAGGTTCTAGTGCCCATCACAGGAACACTTCTTCCAGGCATTTGGTCATGGGTCTGATGAAATGACACTATCCTCTCCACACCAACATTTTAGATCTCTCATATCACTGAGCCAACAAGTGGGAAAGGGAACTACTATTCTGGGTAGGGTGGCTGAATTTTATTACAACGTAGGATTAGGGTTAATATTACATATTGTGGGCAAGGAAGACTATGTTTGGAACCCAGAGGGTTTTCTGATAGTACCTTTCTTTGCAAATAGCCTTAATCAATGGAAAATTATGGTAACCAACATTCTGATACCGTGGGAGTGAAGGACTGAGTTACAACACTAGTAAAATATTCTACCTAGCCAAAGTACTAGCATAAAGCAAGCAAAACACAGAATGAGTGAACGGCAAAGACAGCTTTCATTAATACCTTGCATGCATGGCCATCTGTAGACCAGCCTACCATAGGGACCACAATTTCTTTCTCCTGCCAGATCTCTGGCTAATATGCAGTATTTGACAAAGACATCTCTCTTTGGGCCTTCAGTTTTCACAAACAAAGCATAACTGGACTTCCTTAACTACCTGCAAAACTTATCTGGACATTGCTCTGGATCTTTTCTCAATCCTGAGTTTAAAGACTGAACATTGATTGCTGTGTTCCCTCAGCTTTCCAGTTGTCTCTGGATGGAGGATCCTAACTGGAGTTAGCTGTGATTTATGGATTGAGTGAAAACTTTTCTTACAGTTCTTGTAATAGAGTTCATTTCACGACTTTGTAATCCACTTAGCATGCTGCCTTGGTTGAGATGTTGGTCAACCATGAATATTATTGCCAAATTCAGGAGTTCCACCTAGACTTGCTTCTAATAATGAAATTTAACACAGGGAATTTGTAATGTTGCTGAAATACCTTCTTCCCAGAAGTCAAACTCATTGTGAGGCTATCGAGGAAAGGGGGAGATATGGCTGAATCTTTTGCAAAAGAGAGCTTTAATCGCTGTGTTCTTAGTAGATATTAAGAGTCAGATTTGTATGAGGGATCCGATTCCCTTAATGGAGTTCATATTTCTTTTTTTTTTTGATACTTGTTTAAATTCCTGCTGGTTTGGGGATAAAATTTATTTTCTCTCTCTCTTTTTCCTTTTTTGCATCCTTCCAGACATGGAAATACAATACACACCATGCATATAGGAAACCAAAAATTGAATAAAGTTGCAGTTGAAAAATTGAACAGGCAAATAAGTGGAATAAAAGTTGTCAAAATGTGTCTTCCCCAAAATACCCTATGTCATCTGGCTGTTTTTTCAATTACTGAAAGTATTTCTTAGCATACAGAAAATATTCCCAATTGATTTCATGAAGGCCGTGTAGCCATGATATTAAAATCATTGTTCACTGTGTAGCTCATCATTGGACAAATGTTATATGCATTATCTCATATTTCACAACTCGACCTTAAGTATCAAATACTATTTTATGCATACCTTAAAGATGAGAGAAGGAAGGCTTAAAGAGGTTGAGAAACGGAAGAGTCTAAGTCGGTATGTCAACTTAGATATACTTGATTTCAAAGGCCAAACCCTTTCTCCTTATACAACACTCTCTTCCTATTTAACACTCAGGACCATCCCCTCATTCTTGAAATTCCCCTTTTCTTGACTATGCTGCCAAAGTGTCCTGGCTTTCTGTTTATCTCCTCTGTGTTTTTTTCATCTTATCTCCCTCACAGTTTCATCTTTTTTTCCTTGGGCCTTTAATGTTCATGTTCTTCAAGATTCTGTCTTTAATCTTTATTTATTCTTATTGTGTAAAGCCTTCTGGACCATCTCATCTCAATTACTGTATTTTACTTATATTTTCAGGATAGAATCTATTAGACATTAGCTAAGGATTAGCATCCCTATTTTCCTGATGTATAATTCTTCTCTTTCTCCCCACTTTAATATTGCACCACAAACATTCCATACATAAACAAGTATCCACTAAGTGATGACACAATGAGAGGAAAAAGTTTCATTCTTGCTTTGAGTTTAAAAACAATTTCCTGAAACTCATATCAAAACAGGAGTCTTAAAAATCTCAGCTATTGATTAGCAAAAGCCAGATATTTTGCAGCTCCTAAAACAAGACCTGAAGGCAAATTAGCATAGAGATTATGCCCTAAACAGTATTTCATGAGACAATTGATAAAAGGCCTGGGCTGTCCCTGAGTAGTAAATAAATGTTTACTTTGTTGGAGTGAGATGGAATTTCAGAGAGGAAGAGGAGAGCTCCTGGGTTCTTAAAATGGAATTAGAGCATCTGCCTCCTGAGTGACTCCTGGAGCATGGGCTAAATCAGAGTCTGCACAGAAATGAGGGCTTTTCAACAGCAGGAGAATTTTGCTCTCGGGTGAAGTGTAGGCTTGGTTCCTGAGATTACAGAAATAGGACCATGCAGATATCCTCTATCCCAGCATCATAGGGTAGAGATGGAAGTAAGACAGGTACAAGTAGTATGTAATGATGTTGTTCTCACTCTCCCACTCTGTCAGGCCTCCTGGTGTCTCAGAGGGGCGTGGGAAAAGATGTAAATGTTCCCCATGCTAGAAGATGCGTGAAGACCTAAAGGATCCTAATGTGGAAAAAGAGAAGGTAGAGAGATTTGCCTGATTTCTTGAAGCTGGGTGGGGTAAACTACATTACTGAAGATGCCAATAAAGTAAAAAAGACTTCAACTGGCCAGGTAAATACTCTACACTGACATGACACAAGCCATCCAGTAAATAAGATCTCTCATCAGGGAGGAAGGGAGAGGTGTAGGGGAAATAGATCCTGACTCTTCAGGGAGAGGAACTGAGAGTCACATGACACATGCACAAGTTTTGGGGAAGAGACTACAGGGAGGGATGAAAATTGGCACCATTCAGTACAGTACTTATTCAACCACAGGAGGGAAAGGAAAGGGTGGGTGGGAGAAAATGGAAGACCTGCCAGAAGTGGTAGTACATAAGGACTTAGTTAAGGAATTAACAGTAATAAAGAACAGTGAACATTTTCAGATGCAGAGATCAAAAAATTTTCAATTTCCATCTCCCATTAGAAATCTAGGTCTAGAGGAAATCCGCAAAACCATTCAGTTCACTCCTAATTAAATATGCATTAAGAGAAAATTCATATCCCCTGCCTCCTTCAGAGCGCTCATTGTCAATTTTCCCCTAACATTAAACTGTCATTATTTGTTCCCTTTAAGCACATTCTATTCTCTGCTAAGCCAGAGAAAAGCAGGTCTATAATCCTCCATTGACTCAGAAAGCCACTTTCCTTCTTGATTAGCTATACCAATTTTTAACTAATCTATTTCCCAGAAATATGTCTGAAAAACTTTTTTTATTTATGTAAACTTGCCTAATACATCAAAAAATTCCCCAAATCCTTTCTAGATGCAAGAAGAAAATCTAGTCTTAATGCACCAATAATAACCTGATCACTGTAGTGAGAAGTTGAAAGATTACTTCCTGTCTTGCTTGGCATGTGTTCTTTACATAACCTAGGATCAAATGAACATATTAGTGGCCTCATTAACCAGGCTGTTTATAAAACTTGGGACCCAGTCTGGCTCCTGGATCCTTTCTGTTGTCCTTATGGTCAGATAGGCACTCCTCATCCTGACTGATATAATTTCCCTCCAAATTAGGGTTCACCTTTCACTAATTAATAGTGAAACATTGACTTAACCTTCCATTTTCAGATTCTTGTTTACTTATAGGCAGCTGTGAACTTTATGGTGAATTATCTATTCTAGAATCCAAATCCTGAAAGAAAAATAAAGGCTGGTATTAATTTCGATGGAGGTATCTCTTTCTTTGGAACAATTCCAACCAATTTTACAAGCACCACTTTCCTCATTTGTACCTTTACTATAGTTAATCCTTCAAGGATCCATCTTTCAACTCCAACTGGAAAATGAGTGTCCTAAAAATGTCTTTGTCTAGGGAAGGAGTCAGCCAATTTCAATACAATTAAAAATGTGAAGGGACAGAGATTTATCTGGGATTTTAACAGTCATTGGAAAAAGTTAGAGAACAGTGCTGGGGAGGAAGCAGCAATCATAAGGAGATGATTTCTGAATTGAGTTTTTAAGAATGAGCCAAGTAAAGAATGGCTATGGGGCTTCCGACATAGAAATCAGCATGTGCAAAGGCATAAAGTCAGAGATACCTTTCTTTAGATTGTTATTTCGTGGGTTACATTATTAGATTTTTGAATATTGAACTAGAATTTCAGTTCTGGAATAAAGCTACTGGGTTGAGGTGCACTGTTCTTATTCTATCAGTATCCTCATATACATTGCCAGGTTTGATTTGCTAATACTTTGTTAAGGGTTTCTGTGTCTACCTTAATGAAGGATATTGGTGTATACTTTTCTTGAATTGTCTTTATCTGATTTTTTAGAGTAATGTCCTCATAAAGTGAGTTGGGAATTGTTCCCTCATCGCCTATTTTCTAGAAGAAAATGTCTAGAATTGCTATTATTTCTAAAATTCCTTTATAATTCACCAGTAACACCAGCTGAGCCTAGATACTCCTTTATTGGGGTTTGAAGATATGGTTAAATATATATCTATATCAATCTATCTATCTATCTATATATTAGAGTTATGAGGTGACTCATGTTATCTATTTCATATTGAATGAGTTTTAAATATTTGTGGGTTTTGAGGAATTGGGTCATTTCACTTAAGTTTTCAAATTTATTCGTATCAAGTTGTTCTTAGTGTTCCTTTTATCTTTTTCAAGACCATGGGTATCTATATTGATATCTCCTATTTTATTACTAATTCATTGGTAATTTAAATTCAGTCTCTTTCTCATAATTCTTATTAGAAGTTCATCCATTTTATTTATTTTTTTCAAAAAACCAACTTTTGATTTCTTGGGGGCTTTTTTCCTGTTTCTGTATTTGTTTCTTTTTCAGTTTCACTATTTATACTTTTTAAATTATTCTTTTCCTCCACCTTTCTTTGAGTTTATTTTTCTCTTTTATGGCTAAACAATTGGGAAGATTGGGAGGAAAAATATGGTAAATTTATCTTCCAGTTGGGCAGTGCTTTAAATCAGGATATGAGAAAGAAGGCCATGATTTAAAGTACTGCCACCCTGGAAGGTATTTGTCCTGTGTGATCATTGTGCAAACTAAAAATGCCCTAGCAGATTTTCAAAATACCCTCTTTAGGGAGGACCGGGCCCACTGAAATGCACTTCTCTTCATCAGTGCTGTTTAATGGAACTTTTTACAATGATGCCACTAGGCACATGTTGCTATTGGTTATTTGAAACCTGACTAGTGTCACTAAGGAACTAAAATTTTAACTTAATTAAATTTAATTAATTTAAATTTAAGTTGAAATAGCCATATGTCGCTAGTGACTACTGTTAATCCACAGTGTACCTGTTAGAGGTCTGAGTAACATCCTTGAAAGTCTCAGACGGCAAGCCAAAGGGAGTGACTGTGGTAGAAAGACCATCACCTCTGGATCGAAAAGCTCAAAACAGATCCCAGCACAGTCAATTCTAAGCTAATAAAGGTAAAGCTAGTGGTGGAAATACCAAACTATCTTACAAAGATGAGCCATGACAGAAGGGCTGCTCAATTCTATTTTCTAATACATTCATTTACCTCAAATGGGGAATTTTAACCTTGTCTTTGTTAAATAATATCTTATTCAGCTGGACACATCACTCACATCCGTTACTAGAATTTTGAGCTTGAATATGTCATCCAAACAATTAGCTAGCTTTCCAGTTTTGTGTCATGTATAAACTCAATAATCTCATCACTTAATGCCTTTCAAGAGTTTTATAAACTTGTTGAATGAGACAGAGACAGGAATGTATCTCTTTATAATAGCATTAGAACCCTTTTTTCAAGTGGGCCCTTTTCTATTAGATACCCAAGTCTTCCATTTTTCATCTTGTCCTCAAAGATATCAAGATATTCTTGGCTGATTCACTCTTAAGTGTCCTTCGTTAGGGAAGATAGAATTTTGCAGTTTATTAGATGGCTGTAAACTGCTTGGCTATTTAACTCTCTGTCTTAGTTTCCATGTTCCACTGGTCCTGGCTTACAAACTCATCTCACAGTGACACCCAAATCTTCATCTACAGCCCCATTTTACACTAATATCAGAGCTCACCTTCTTAGTAGTGTCTGGCAACTCAAACATGGCATGTCAAACAGCAAACTGGTGTCTCCCTCCCCATCTTTCCATCAGGCCTCTTTCCTTTACCCTGTATATTACTCACATCAGTTAGAGATAAAAAAAAAAAAAAAAAAAAAAGAAATTATTGGTCAAATACCATGTTGAAATAAAAAACAGTATATATTATATACTTAAACAGGCTAATCCTATGCTTAGATAGAGAAACAAGATTTACTTGTTAGAATTTGGTACAAAAAGTTAGTATTATCCCAATTTACAAATGAGGAAACTGAGACACAATAAGTTTATTCAGTTTACTTGAAGTCAAATACCTAGGAAGTGGTAGACCAGGAAGCAGATATAGGAATGTCTGACTTCAAGACCTGTGACATTGCCAGTAGACCAGTGTAACTGACAGCCTTTAAGATGGCCCTCAGTGATCCTGTCTCCTGTACAGCTGAATGGGGACCACATCTAGATTTTATATTTTCAGAATTTGTGTTCTCTCCACATGTACTAACTCTTTCATGCTGCTTATTATGAGATCAAATTTACCTTATTGTGTTAAAATTTCAGAGGTGCTCATTTATTGTGTGTATTCTAATTTTTGGTACATACATATTCACATTGGTCCCTCTGCCTAGGTTTTCTCTGTAGTGCTTCTTGCTGTGGATTACTGAACACCTTCCAAGTTGTGCGTGTTCCCTTTCTTAGAACAGAGTTCTAGGAATATGGAGCAAAAGTAGGTTTACAGTTGTTCATATAAAAAATAATACAATAATTAATAAACAATACGAGAATAAACTTTGTGTTTTGTGTAATCACAACTGTTAACCTACTTTTGCCCCACCCTGTATGTTGAGCAAAACTTTAGGCACATGTGCACGTCCATGATAACATATGTTCTTTATGCATCTGCTTCACAGCAGAATGCTCTAGTAACACGAAGGCAAATTATGTTTGGCTGCTTTCTCAATCATTCCAAAAATCTCATGGAGATGGAGTGGACCCTGGAGGAGATTTTTTTCCCCCTAACCCACACTTTGGTAGAGAAGCTCACAGGAGAGGGTCCTGAAGGTCAGTTTTAATCAGAAGTATAATCTGCCAAGACTATATTATGCCAAGAAATTGGAGCTTAACCACTGCTTAAGTGGGTCCCTAAGAAGAGAAATCCATGAGATGCCATTGGATTGCCAAGTGTAAAGGCTGGAGTAGCTTTCTTTCCGAATCAAGGGTCAGTCAGTAGGAAGGACGTGGCAAAGGCAGAGTGAGGGTGGGTGCGCCAGGGCTGGACTAGAGCTACGCTCATGTTTGAGACAGCGTGTTCCTGAAAACTAGAAGCAGGCACTGAACTTATCCCAACCAGGCCAGATACAATCAATTCAGCATGAGTTTAAAGGCCATTCTAGGTGCACATTTGTGAATATCTACTTATGTTTTTCAGCCCCACTTCCCTTTAACTTCTGACTCCTCAAGGCTGTAGAACATTGGAATTGGGCTTTCAATAGATGTGGTTAAAGAGGAAGAACAGCCTTAATTATGTTAGAAATCTAGGCAGAACCTAGTTTTAACTGCGCTCTTCTTCTTCAACTTTTGTAGGCCAGATGTTTTTTTGTGGGATTTTTTTTAGTAATCTTCGTGAAACTGTATCCTACACGATCTTATAGTCTACAATGAAGTTTTGTTTGCCTTTTTTTTTTTTTGGCTAGAGGTAGAAATCTGTGAGCAACCTCAACACATAAGAATGAGAAGCTACTTCTGTTTTGATGCTTTTGTCCTAAGTGATCTGAGTGAGTAGGGCTATGGCAAACAGCTCATCCTACCAAGGCCAACTTGGTAGCAGGCCACCTCGATGCTATCAATTTTGCATTCCCAGCTGGTATCCCTGTGTAGTTTTAATAGGACGTCCTGCACGTGGCCCTTACAAACTCCCCGCAGCTTGCTGAGGTGGATTAAAAGATGCAAACTCACTGAAATACGCCAAAGAATATAATGGTCTCTACAGAAGATCTGGCTGTGTCAACCAACAAAAAGTTCCAGCTGTGGCAGCCGCGTGGAACAAAGGGAACTCTTGGCTTAATGTGGAGTGCATGCTTCTGACGTTCCAGTTCAGGCAAGAAATAAATAAAGCTATTACAAAGCCCTTGACCAGATGTGTCTGACATAGTCTAAAATGTGTTTGCACAGAAACTTTGCTATCAACGTGGCTCATTCTTATAGCGATGGACATCTGTTCCTGAAGGCTAATGGGGGTGCGGCCTGTAATCATAGTAAAGACCTGATCTGGCTGGCCTCTTGAAACTGCCTTTTCCCTGGCTGCCCTTGTTCACTTTATTCTGCCTCGTCTCAGTCATGTGTGGGTCAATGATTTATTTAACACAGAATCTGAATGCTTCTGTGTCACGGAATCAGACTCAGCCCAATAGTCAAAGACTTGAAAATTTCCATTTGTTTTCCAGGAGCAATTGTGCCCAATCCCCGTGGATAACTTGACACTGTTATGCCCTGTCACAATTTACATCTGTCTTTCACTTAATATTGTTCGTAAGGTTAGCTATTGATCATTGCTCTCACAGGAATCCTTCATTACTCTAATTCGAACCATTTATAAACACATTCCTTGGACACATGACAAAAGGATCCATGATGGACAACTTCTTATTCAAAACAGCTGCCCAATATGTAAATCAAAAGCTGTTAAAGATTGTATTGAGCTGAGAACAATTATACAAGGTTCTAGCCTGTTGTGAATTAAAATGACTGCATTCGAGCTTAAGGGATTTGTAAGGGAGTCTTTCTTTTCAAGAATGCCAGTTCAAATTCAGATCAGGTCATTGACAACTAATATCATGTGAAAATAATATAAAACAAATCAATGCTCTCAGCTTTCTGGTGAATAGACAGATAATACCTTCCAAAAGCACAATTTACTACAGTCAATCCTGTGGTTACTTTATCGGAAAACCCAAGGATTGAAAGGTCTTAACTAAATTAAGGAACTACTTAGAATTTATTTTAAATTTCAGAATTTAGAATTTAGGAACTTTTCATCATGTTAAGCACATTATGAGATTTTTCTTTAAGTTACTCTAGTTCTGCTTACGCCCTCCCCCCCCCCACACACACATACACAAGGCATCTTCTTCCCTTTTTTATCTGAAAATAGGATAAAAGTCAAAGCTGAGCAACCCTTTGAGGTCTGTGAAAACAAGGTTGACTAATATTTGTTGACTCGACTATGTGTCAGTTACTGTTCTAAGTAATGGAGCATTAGCTCATTTATTCCTTACAATCAATAACTCTGTGAGGGAGAACTGTTACTATCTTTAGCCCACAGATGAGAAAAGTAAAGCCAGTAAGATTAAATACATTTACCCAATGTCATATATCTCATTTTTAAACCCAGAATGTCCAACTCAAGAGTGAAGAATTCATATTCTTTTACTATTATTTCTCCAAGAAAGGCACATTGAATGCCAATATCCAGTCAAGTAATTAAATAATGGAGGCCAATCTACATTCTAAGATATATACAAATGTGAATGGATGGATAGACACAAAGATAGGTCAATAGATATAGATATTGATAGATAGACAGACTAATATTTATTGAAATCCTCTATTACCTCCAATACTCACATTTTCTTGTTTAATCGTCCATATTTTAAAGATAAATTTTATTAGTCCCATTTGTTTTAACATGAAGACATTGGCATACAGTAACTAAGAGCTAAATTTCTAATTTTTTGCACCCTATTTTAAAACAGCCTGCAGGACTGCAGCAGATTAGCTAAGCCTCTGCAGGTGACTGATGTCTTTGTGCGACTCTCATTTCAAATATGTTATACATATAGAATCAGCATCTTGTGCAATACAAAAGGTCAGTGATTCTGAGATTCAAATGTTTAAATTCGACTTCGGAATGTTTTTATCATTATATGCAGGGAAGAGGCGGTGCTGGAGCATTAGAGAATTTACCAGGTTTCCAAGGCAGGGAAGGGGATTCCAGACGGGGCATAGCAAAGGCAAGAGTCCTCAGGATGGATCATCTTCTGCAGGATAATAATTAAACTTAACAAATGCCGTGAAGAGGAGATAGAAACTCTATTCCTATAGCATATTTACTGTGTTAGTGTATTAACAATAAAATATTTATAATCAACTATTAATCTCCAGTTTAAGGAGAGGTGGGATAACATTAATGGATTAAGTTTACTTTCATCAGTATAGGGTATGATATCTCCTTTCTCTCCTCCTCTAAGGTGGCTATGAACTGAAAAACTAAACTCAGTTTCCAGTAATTAAATCTGGCTTAAGACACAGCTTCAATCAAAAACGATGTCAATATATTAGTTAAACATGTGATTAGCTAACTTCTTACTGTTTGGACTACCTGATTTTGCCTCCATTACCATATTATAAGCACCATATCATGGTGGAGAGACCATGCCTGACATCTCCTCCTAGTCCACATGAGGCCTCAGTTAGCCCGTTCCAATCAAACATTTCATTTGTTGATAAATGAAATTAAAGAAAGGAAAAGGGAAATCGAGTGAATTGGTATTTATAGAGTACTTTCAAGGTACCAGAGAGTATGGTAGGAGCATTCAGCTACGTCTACATGGGTGAAGCAACATAAAACATGGGCTTTGGAGACAACAGATTGGAGTCAAGTATTGTTTTGAAGACTTTTTTACATCCTTGGTCTTAGTTTTCAAGTGTGTAAAATAGGAATACGAGTAGAGTCTGATTTATGGAACTATCGTAAGGATTAAGTGAAATATATGTTACATTATGTACATATAGGAGCAAAAGTGTGGAAAAGCAAAATATTGCTAGTTTATGACTAGTTGTATTAGTGCTATTTTCTCAATAATGCTGCATAACAAAACACACAAAACTCAAGAGCTTACAGCAATAAACACTAATTTTCATTCCCATCTTTTCAGGCCAGTATGGAATCTGCCAAATCTAAGCTGTGTTTGATTGGACTTGGCATAGAGCTGCAGTCTGAGTGCAGGTCTGCCTGAACTATTTCTCTTCTTCGTGGTCCCAGTTAGTGGCTACTGAGATATGTTTTTCTTATGGCAAAAGACGGTAGAGCTAGAGAGCAAGCCCAATGCACAAGCATATTTCAAGCTTCTGCTAAGTCACATATGCTAACTTCTCATTGACTAAAGCAAGTTACATGGCCAAGTTGGAAATCAAGGCCTGATCCTGGGAGAAAAGAGCAAACATTTGCTAAAAAATGATTCAATCTGCCATGAGAGTTATTTTGGCTTATTATTTCAGTTAGTTTTTTAAAAAAACTTTGATTATCTAAATATTATGTAAGTTATCTATATCTAAAAATCTAGAACTTGACTAATTTTATTTTAAAAAGCTATATAATTGACTAATTTTAAAGTTGCTTAAGAAAAAAGTGGAGACTCAAATAAGCTGTAAATGGGAGACCCCCCCAAAGATGAACAATGTCAAAAGGTAGACAAATGACAATCACAAATAATATATTCAATAAACAACTCACCATTCCAAACCTTTATGTTCTGTGCTACATAGGAACTGTTTTTAGTGTGTATTTTGGAAAGTCAAAGGAAGAGGAAGACGTGGACCCAATTTTTTCCGTGTAGCATGGCAGTTGGCAGCCAATTGTTCTGCCATTTGTTAGTGTAGTATTCATATATGTGATTAGGCTCTTTTATACCCATTGGCTTTATCTAGTAATTTATTTACTCTTTCAAAAACATTATTATTGGCTGCCTACTATATGCTAGGCTCTGGGCTAGTTATTAGCGAAACAACCATGACTGTAAACAACTTTCCAAATTGGAAACTTCCATTACATGAGTGTTAAAAAAAAAAAAAAAAGGATTTCTTCAATTCTACAAAGCCATAAAGGACAGAAGACATAATTTGGGAAGGTTATCTATAACTCTGAATATTCTATAGGTGTACATGTGTAACAAATTCCCAGGAGAACATAGAATGAGACTAAATGAGAGGTTCTATATGGGCACTAATTTCTTTAATCATGTTACTTAAAAAACAGGCATTTCTTATAGCTTGGGTACACTGTTAATCCTCTCAATTGGATTTTTAATGAGATTTTCATTGATTTAGAACCCTTCTAATTCTTGCTTCTAATGAAAGGAGTTCATCAGCATGTATTTGTTGATACTGAGGCCTTGTGCTAACTGTTTTTACATACCTCAATTTGAAGTTCAGAACCGCCATACTTAGAAAGGCTACAAACTGAAGGTGCTCAGAGAAGACTTCTGCTTCTGCTTTCCAGGTCCATGCGATGTGTGTGAAGTCAAGAAGGGTAATTACTC
Source organism: Miniopterus schreibersii (assembly GCF_964146895.1). Taxonomy (NCBI): domain Eukaryota; kingdom Metazoa; phylum Chordata; class Mammalia; order Chiroptera; family Miniopteridae; genus Miniopterus; species Miniopterus schreibersii. Next base: position 67,026,399 of record NC_138110.1, read on the forward strand.
TCTAAGATAAAGCACATTTTAAAGATGTGAGAGATTCAGCTCATCTGGGAAAAAGACACAGAATAAAATGACTGATCTACTGTATTCAAATGTAGTGATCTCAGTACCCACACTGAGATGCTGAGAGGGGAACTACGGTTTCTACTAGTTGTTTTCATTTTAAATACCTTCAATTAAGTTTTAGTTGTTCAGTGACAATTAGTGAAGGCATGGAAGTTGGCACCTTAATTCTAAGTCCTCTGTTGGTTTCTGTCTTATTGTCAACCGCAGAGCTACCTTGCGGAGAGAAAAAGAGAGCTTTGGTGCAGAGCATCTTCTGGAACTATGATTAATAGTGTACCTTCATCACCCATCATTTACCACCTTGAACCCGCAACCGGCTTTAAGTGCCCTCTATAAACACCCCATGCTACACTTCTGCCAAGTTTCACCAAAGAAACCCCTACATTTCTCTCCTAATTACCATCACAACAGCTCCCATTATGGTTTGGCCCCAGTAATTTAGTCATATTTATGCTGCTACAATGCACCAAATAGATAATAATGAATACTGATGCAGCCTACGGGTGAAGCAAACTGTAATTACACAGGCTTAATGAAGTTACCAGAAAAGGCAGAACGTAAAAAACACGCTCAGATTAGGGAAAGAAAAAAACAACCAAAAGCAAAAACTGAACGTTTTACATTCCTAAAGCACTGCTTTATCCCTGGAAATTTCTGGAGACCTGGACATGTGCTGTTCACTTCTCTGCCTTGATTTATGGTCTGTGATTTCCTGACGTACCCATCCCATTCTGAGCTTTCATCTCTCACTTGCCAGTGTCTGACTGTATTTGTCAAATCAAGATAAGCAGTTTCATGCACTACCCAGCAAATCAAATGGGATACTTACTTGGAAGTCCGATTTTGTACTAAATGCGCCAAATTAAAATTTAAAATCAGGGGTTTGGTTCAGATGCTGGCAATCACACCTATCAAATCAGGCAGGGCCCATGGCTAGAGCTCCTTAGAAGAGCAGCTAACAAAGTTACTGCACCTGTAAGTGAAAGTCATGGCCAGTTAGCATCTCAGGATAAATGAATTTGAACCAGAAATTGCTTTTGTGAAAGTTTGTGTTTAACAGGTAGTCTGTGATAGGAAAAACCAAACCAAAAGGGCCGGTGTTGGGATTATCAGGTGATGCCCACAGAGGACCTCCGCTGGAAAAACTTAGATAGACTGGGGATCAGTGAGATGGGACTAAAAGATCACACATTCCCAGCTTTCAGAGCGCATGGGACTCTGTTTGCACTGAGTAATGAATTAAGATACAGAAAAAAAGGCGTACACCTGTCCCAGTATTTCATCTAATGTGTTTATAGTTATTGTGGCACTGTTCCTGGTTTTCATCTGTCCCTGAGGGAAACGGGGCAGCAAGGGGCAGCATGGCTTCCAGGGATGGCTGTGACTTGAGAAGGGGGGGAGAGCCTTGGGCTGCGTATTTCTTCCCCGCCTCATCCTCACTCACCCTAATCTCTTGTGAACATGAAGTACATCATTCTTGTATTTTTTAAGTTTTTTGTTTTTTTGATTGAGTTTTAGAGAGAGAGGAAGATGGGGGGAGAGGGAAACATCAATAAGAGAGCAGAACGTCGACAGGCTGCCTCCCACACGCCCCTACCAGGGATCAAGCCCTCACCCAGGGCATGTGCCCTGACCGGGCATTGAAACAGGGAACAGGGACCTTTCTGTGCTCGGGACCACACCCAGTCAACTGAGCCACACTGGCCAGGGCAAAAACAGTCATTCTTCTCTTGTATCTCACAACATTATAACTTCCAGGGCTATCAATTTCTCAGAGGGATGACATCCTTAATACAGAGTCAAGTCCTCATAATAAGAATCATCCTAATGGTTTAAGGGTCATGTTAAATTACTTGTGGCTATTCAGGTTCAACTGGCTCAAATTCCAGTGGGTCCTTCTAAAGAGATTTCTCTCATTGTCCTCATTGTTGAACAGTTCTCAACTATTTCATGCCCCAGTAGGTCCGCATTCCTATTTCAAGTGCATATCTGGGTAGCAGATTAAGAGAAACAGGAGAGAAGCAAAGTTGAAACTTGCCAAAAGGATTTTTTTGACATTGTTTTTCTCTGTGTCTCCTCATCAATGCACAACTAGAAATAAGTCTTGGCCATGCTGCATTTTTATGCTCCCTAATGTATTTCATACTCACATAACTCACTCTGTTATCTCCACTACTCCTTTGATTCATCAACTGCCCTCTTTCTGTACCAGGTGAGCTAGCTTTTTCGTGGTAGAGACATCCAGCTGTTCATCTGGGAGTCATTTGAGTATCCAGTATTAAGAGGTGGAGCTGCTCTATTTTGCTTCACCTGCTATACTTTTTTCCTATCTTTGCAATTGGATTTCCCGATGAGCATGAAGCTGCAGTGGGAACAGATGGTCTTAAAATTAAAAAAGAAAAAAAAGTTAGGGATCAGAGAAAGTGTATAAACATGGAGGTGATTTGGGTATTAAAAATGGCATGTGTGTGCTTTGGATTTCATACACATTTCTGATTAAAACAAACCAAAGTGAACTTTGGACACCAACAAAACTTGATTTTCTTGCAGAGAAAGAAGAGAATAAATGGGTGTGAGAGAGCTATGTCCATTATACCTGGCAGGTATGCTCTGCAATGGGTCCCGGGAGTATCAGGGACTCTTCTTCAGGAAAGTCCCACCGCTGAGCTCAATCAAGGAGCTATAGCAAAGAGAAGTCTTTGACTAGAGAGAGTTGACAAATGTAGGTTCTTTTTTCATTGCAAATACTTTGACTCTGGCCCAAATAGGATGTGTTTGTCCTCAATCAGATTCTCATGGCCATGCCATAAATAAAATAAAACCCAGTACACAAAAATAAGGTAAAAATGAAATAAAACAAAAGTCCCCTGTGACTCCCAATCACAAGATGCATTTCTCAAGTATTAATCTTCCTCACCCATACAGGTTGGTTTCATCCATCAGTTTTATCATGAATTTGGCTTAAAACTAAGGATACATCTTGTCTTTCACTAGACATGATAGATTCCAGATGTTCAGATTAAATAATGGTGCTCCCCTGTAGACATAACGGACCATAGCAGCGGAGTAAGTAGGCAAAATGAGTAAACCAGGCCCTGCAAATGATCTTAATTATTTCAACTATGAGGGAACAGAAAAGCACCGGTAATACAACAAACAGCTCTTTGAAAGAGCAAACAAAAAGCCCTGGTAATTTACATTTGAGTCCAACTTGCTCCTGCTCTCTGCAAAGTACAATGTGTGTGGAATAATTCAGGAAGAAATCTAGCACCATACCACTTTTTATAATTGGCATTCTATGCCAACTTTCCAGCAGCAAGAAGCATATAAATCATAATGCTAATATTGGTTTACTTTTCAATTTTTTAAAATGATGTACAGTTAAAGTTTTATTGCTAAAAATATGAATGTGCCTTTACATCACTCAGGATGTCTCCTGTGTTTCCAGCATTTGAAAAGGCAGTTACAGATGTCATAACTGAGGTGAATCAGAATTATATAACATATAGAGATTAGATAGATAGATGATAGATAGAGAGATAGATGATAGATAGATAGATGTATGGAAACAAATATATATTTATTTTTACTTTCCATGATTAAGAGAAAATACAGTTGATATTCTACTTGGCATAAAATTACCCCAAAGCAGTATTTCAGGCCTTAGAAAATGGAGTAAAATTGTAATTCGTGTCAATGCTGGACCATGAGGTGAGTTCTGCACCAGTAATCTTTTGTGGTTCTCTACTATGCCATAAATTAACCTGTCCAAATTATTGACACTCATCCACAAAGCACAGGTGGCAGTCTCTTTTCATGCACACCAAATAGAGTGAGATAAAAATAAATTGTGCTGCCATTAAAAACATGCCAAAATAATATTTTTCCCATCTGCTAAAACCAGCCCCTGTGGTAAGTGAACTAACAGGTTTTTACACTCACATTTGATGAACAGACACCACAAGCAATTAATTAACATTAACACGATGGGAATTGATTGGATCTCTCACTTTTAGACATTAATCAAAGCCAAAAACAAGAACTCACACCTTGTATAACACTCAGCCTTGTGGGTCTTCAGATGTGGCTGCTCTAAAGCCCATTTCTATCTAAATATTTACAACAAAGTTGGTTTGTCAACAGTCCTATCAAGGGGACTCTATGTCCCATGCTTCATGCTGCCAAGGCCATGATCAGCAGACCCATCGGAGCTTGGCTTCACTCATTTTCCTGATATCCATAATACAAACAAGGACAATCCAAAGGAAAAGTCTATTTTTGCATTGAGCCAGTTAGTTAAAAATAAACTTTAGAGTTTCCTTCCCATTAAAAAATATATGCCAGACAAATATGTATGGTTTAAAATGCTGCTGTGAGGAGTATTAGAAAACTCTAAAAGAGATGAGTCTTGACATTAAAAAGCCACTAATTATCTTTAATCTCATCATAAATATTTAGGATAATAAAATTTTATAGAAATAGTTGGTCTATGGTTAAACATATTTTTAATAAGTGTAACTACTTGTTCAATTAAGTTGTTGTTTCTGGGGGTCATTCTGGTAATGCAGACATGGCTGAAGGCCACCTCAGGGAGGCCAGACACTGGCAGAAAGAGAAGGTTGGGGGCCACGATCTCTCCTCCTCCCCCCTCCCCTCCCTTTCCCTCTCTTTCTTTCTGTTACTTTTCCTTTCCTCTTTTTTCCTCTCCCTCATGCCTTCCTTCTGTGCTCTCCATCTCTCCTTTCCTAAGCTTTTCCTGGAATACTAATAGATATAGTTGACCCTGTGACTAGAACAACCTCTACCTGCTTGCTTATGGGAGCTCTTCCTGTTGAATGGATGTTAGAAGAGGAACCTATCTCGAGTAGAGGTTCAACCCAGAGGAATCACTACAGGCAGGTCATCAGTTGTTGTCATGCATAGAATTAACTAAATCCTTACTATCTGTCTATCTATCATCTATCTATCATCTATCTATCTATCATCTATCTATCTATCTATCTATCTATCTATCTATCTATCTATCTATCTATCATCTATCTATCTATCTATCTATCTATCTATCTATCTATCATCTATCTATCTATCTATCTATCTATCATCTATCTATCTATCTATCTATCTATCATCTATCTATCTATCTATCTATCATCTATCTATCTATCTATCTATCATCTATCTATCATCTATCTATCTATCATCTATCTATCTATCTATCTATCTATCTATCTATCTATCATCTATCTATCATCTATCTATCATCTATCTATCATCTATCTATCTATCATCTATCTATCTATCTATCTATCTATCTATCTATCTATCATCTATCATCTATCTATCATCTATATCTATCACCTATCTATCTAATCTTTCTATCATCTATCTATCTCCATTTGAATCCATTTCAGTTAATCCCATGAGCATCCGTGGCAGATAGTATTTTCCAAAGATAGCTGTAGTAACACCTCCAGTGCCACATGTTCTTCAGAACCTTGCCATTCCCCCATCAACAGGTGAATTCTAATTCTCCTCCCCTTGAATCTGTGACTTCCTGCTAACCAATAGAATATGGCAGAAGTAACACTTATGTGACTTCTAAGATGAGGTCATAAAAGGTGTTACAACTGGTATACTTGCTTTGGGAGATCACATAAGAACACTGACTACCCTGAGACTGCCACGCTAGAGAGGCCACGTACAGTAAGCACTTAGATTAACAGCCCCACCTGAATCTTAACCAACAGTCACAATCAACTGCAAATCAGGTGAGGAGCCTTCTTGAACCTCTCACCCTGTTGAACCTGCAGATAACTGTAGCTCCAGGTGACATCCACTACAAACATATGTGAGACTCTAAGGTAGAAATGACTAACAGAGCCCTTACTAGTAACCTGACCCACAAAATCATGAGCATGTTTTAAGTAGCAAAGGTTTGGGATAATATCTTACTCAGCATCAGTAACTAGAATAGACCTCAACATTTTAAGGGATGGCTTGTAATTAAAACTCACTGAAAGGGACATCTGTTATACTTTCAACAATAAAGATTTTTTAAAAAACCCAACCCCATTGAAATGAAGCACACACAATTTGAGGGACAAGATTAAGCAGATAATGTTAAATGTAATGTATTTGATAGAAAAAACATTTAGGGTCTTGCATACTTTTTTCAAAGCATCTTCTTCAACATCAAAGGTCTGTAGGCATGACAGCTCTATTTCCTGTTTTCAGTCCATCTCCTCTGGTCTCTCTGGTCTTCTCATGGAGAAAACACTTAGTTTTCTACCCTACAACACTTTATCCAGTTTGATGAATATATTTTGACCTCTATTTAGGACACTCTTTATTCTATCTGAACTGGCCACTTTGGTCTCTGGGGAAAAAATAAGGGAAGCAAGAAGATAAAAGTCCAAGTATAGGTGAAGAATTTAGATGATACTTAAGACTCAGTTTTCATTTTAAGGAACTATCAAAAAGAACTATAATTGGCCACTTGATATTAACTAGCAAATTTTTTATAAGAAATATCTACAAAGTAATCAATATTACTATAGATTTTCTAAATGTATAGTTTACTTTCTTAAATGTTTTATTTAAAATATTCATATATTAACCTAAGCCCTACTTTCTTAGAAAATGCCTTTACACAATTATTGAATATATGTTTCTTTTTATAAATAATTTCTTTCACTTTTAACCAATTGTCTCAGTATACAATCTTGAGCTCAGGAAAATAATTGCATTAACCTTTGAGTCTGTTATTTTATTAGCTATAAGCTGTGAAGTAATCTATGATTCAGCTTGCTTATACTGCTCTGCCCTTGTAAGGAGATGATCCAGCTGATGACAATCTGGCAGATTTATGCTCACGGAGAATCAGTCCCACCCTGTGTGGGTGTTGGCTTCATGGCAAAGAGGTCCTGTCACCTCAGCAAGCAAGGAGGATGAGCTGGAGCCAGCTAGCATCCGTCAGGAACTCCACGGCCAAAGGCATGACCTGGAGGGAAGAACTGAGTTCACTTTCAACTATACTAAATTGAAAGGGAAAAATAATGTAAGTTAGGTCATCCACTTGGTCCCAATATAAGGAGAAAATTGGTAACTGTAAAATAGAACTAGTAATGTATCTTTTCACTGTGAAACCCCTTTAGCATTTTTATGCTAATAATAGCTACTGTAGCAAGAATGGCATAAATATTATTCTGATTTTGAATAATAAATAAAAAAGTGTATTTGAATATTTTAATGGAGGCTTCCAGGTGAAGAGACTAGAGCCAGAGGATCCAGAGTCTACCTCTAACCCTCAGTCATCTTACATTCTCATTTTTTAAATTTATTGGGGATGACATATGTTAATAAAATTACATAGGTTTCAGGTAATATACATCATCTGTATATTGTATTGTGTGTTCACCACCCCAAGTTAAGTCTCTTTCCATCACCATTTATCCCTCCTTTACATCTTCTACCTCCCCCCACTCCCTTTCCCTCTGGTGATCAGCATGTTATTGTCTGTGTCTATGAGTTTTTTTGTTTGTTGCTTAATCCCTTCACCCAGCTCCACAATCCCCCTTCCCTCTGACAGCTGTTCTCTATCTATTATAAGTCTGTTTCTATTTCATTAGTTTATTTTGTTCATTAGATTCCACGATTAATGAAACAGCATGGTACTTGTCTTTCTCTGACTGGTTTATTTCATTTAGCATAATATTCTCCAGATCCATCCACGCTGCCACAAAGGGTAAGAGTTCCTTCTTTTTTTATGGCTGAGTAGTGTTCCATTGTGTAGATGTACCTCAGCTATTTTTTTAAATTTATCTTTATTGTTGAAAGTATTACAGATTTATCCACTCATGTACTGATGGACACTTAGGATGCATCCAAATCTTGGCTATTGTAAATAATGCTGTAATGAACATAAGGGTGCATATAGTCTTTCAAATTAGTGTTTCAGGTTTCTTTGGATATATTCCCAGAAGTGGAATTTCTGGGTCATAAGGCAGTTCCATGTTTAATTTTTTGAGATAACTCTCATACTGCTTTCCACAGTGGCTGCATCAATCTGCATTCCCACCAACAGTGCACAGGGTTCCCTTTTCTCCACACCCTCACACACCCTTGTTGTTTGTTGACTTATTGATGGTGGCCATTCTGAGAGGTATGAGGTGATATCTCATTGTGGTTTTAATTTTCACTTCTCTGATGATTAGCGACATTGTGCATCTTATCATATGTCTACTATTCATCTGTATGTCCTCTTTAGAGAAGTGACCATTGAGATCCTTTGCCCATTTTTAAATTGGATTGCTTGTTTTTGAGGGTGCTGAGTTTTATAAGTTCTTTGTAAATGTTGGGTATTGACCCTTTATTCAATGTATCATTGGTGAATAAGTTCTCCCATTCAGTTGTTTGTTTTTTCATTTTGTTGATGGTTTCCTTTTCTGTGAAATAAGTTTTTAGTTTGATGTAGTCCCATTTGTTTATTTTTTCTTTTGTTTCCCTTTGCCAAGGTGATATATCAGGAAAAATATTGCTATGAGGAATGTCCATGATTTTACTGCCTATGTTTTCTTCTAGTATTTTTATGGTTTCAAGTCTAACATTTAAGTCTTTAATCCATTTTTAATTTATTTTTGTGTATGATGTAAGAAGGTGGTCTAGTTTCTTTTCTTTTCTTTTTTTTTTTGGCATGTATCTGTCCAGTTTTCCCAAAACCATTTGTTGAATAGACTAGCTTTAGCTTATTATGTGTTTTTGCCTCCTTTGTCAAATATTAATTGACCATAAAGGCATAGGTTTATTTCTGGGCTCTCTATTCTCTTCCATTGATCTATATATGCTTTTGTTCCAGTACCTTGCTGTTTTGATTACTGTGTCTTGTAGTATAGTTTGATGTCAGGTACCGTGATTCCTCCAACTTTGTTCTTCCTTCTCAAGATTGCTGTGCTACTTGGGGTCTTTTTGGTTCCATATAAATTTTTGAAATATTTATTATAGTATCTTGATAGGAATTGCATTGAATCTTTAGATTGATTTGGGTAGTATGGATATCTTAATGATGTTAATCTGTCCTATCCATGAACATGGTAAATGCTTCCACTTATTTGTATCTTCCTTGATTTCTTTCTTCAGTGTCTTATAATTTTCTGAGTAAAGGTCTTTTACACCCTTGGTTACATTTATTCCTAGGTGTGTGTGTTTTTGTTTGTTTTTTTATTTTTTTGAAGCAATTGTGAGTGGGATTATTTTCTTAGTTTCCCTTTCTGATAGTTCATTATTGGTGTATAAAAATACAACTGGTTTCTGTGTATCTTTTTTGCATCCTGATACTTTACTGAATTCATTAGTCAGTTCTAGTAGTTTTTTGGTGGAATCTTTAGGGTTCCCTATATAAGGTATCTTGTTATCTGCAAATAATGACAGTTTTACTTCCTCCTTTCCAATTTGGATGCCTTTTATTTCTTCTTGTCTGATTGTTGTGGCCAGGACTTCCAGTAGTACATTGAATAAGAATAGTGAAAGCAGACATCCATGTCTTATTCCTGATGTTAAGAGAAATGCTTGTAGTTTTTGCCCATTGAGTATGATGTTGGGTTTTCATATATGGCCTTTATTATGAGGTAGGATAGTAAGAAGCTAGGGAAATTCCTTGACACGTGGAATAAAGATAACTGAGACAAAATAATTAAACAAGGTCAAATGATTTGAGCAATTTACAGTCAGCTAGTGAATCACAAAGTTTTATCTTCCCTAACCAAGGAACCCTTAGGAGCAAATGGTTTACACATTCCAGACTGACCCAAGACAGAAGGGACAGAATAGATTTGATCCTGGTCCCTCTTCAGTGATGTTCTTGGTGACATTCTTTAAAAATGAAACTAACCAGAAAATAAGCCCTGACCCCTCTATACGCATACTTTGATGAATCAACATATTGAAAGACACACCTGAAAAGCTAATAAATATTCTGTTAAGGCCCTCCCCTGAAACCTCCCCTAAGATTCCAGCTGGCCAAACAAAGAGCAAAAGCCTCAAGACAAAGATACAAGGCATGCTTTCAGTAGAGCACACCCACACCTTGTATCTTTGCTGTTTTTCTCCTAAACTCTAAGGGAGCCCATGAGACTTGCAACCAGGGGAGCAGTGGACAACAGCACCTAATCTGGGGCTTATCATGTATCTAAGACCCCTTTTTTCTCTGACTTTGTTTTTCCTGTTGCTTTTTCTACCTTAGCCCTTTCTTTGTTATAGTGTCCCAAATTTTAGTAAACATACTCACAAAATCAGCTGGGTTCCTGTTGTGAAATCTTTCATACATGAAGTCAAGAACCCACACACTACCCTAGGGCCCAAGGCAGACCTGCTCCAGGCCTAGACTCCATCTGGTAACAAAGTCACGTGTTTTCAGACAAATTCATAGTGTGAACATTACAAAAAGCTTTGTGTTTATTTTTATAATTGGATTCGTGTTGAGACCAGAGTGGGTAGCTCATGGTGTTTGATAAGTTATGGCTTAGAGCATAATAATGTTTAGGCTTAAGGCATCTTCTAGACATTCTGAAATGTACTCTTAAATTTGGAAGAATTGAAAGCAAGTGATTTTAAGAGCATCAACACAATGGGTAGATGATAGATGATAGATGACAGATTACAGATGATAGATGACAGATTACAGATGATAGATAGATGATAGATGATAGATAGATGATAGATTAGATAGATAGATGATAGATAGATGATAGATAGATAGATAGATAGATAGATAGATAGATAGATAGATAGATGATAGATGATAGATAGATGATAGATGATAGATGATAGATGATAGATGATAGATGATAGATAGATAGATAGATAGATAGATAGATAGATAGATAGATAGATAGATGATAGATGATAGATAGATGATAGATGATAGATGATAGATGATAGATGATAGATAGATAGATAGATAGATAGATAGATAGATAGATAGATGATAGATGCGTATATGTGCGAAGGACCAGAGGTTCTCAGTATCAGCAAAGACCCAATTAATGAGCTAAGGTAAAGAGGGTCTGCCCTGCACGCAGGAGTACATTTGTAAAGACAGGTCAGGTCTGAGTCACCATTTTGGGGTTGTTGGCAGGCCAATGAAGTCAGCCCAGCTCTGTGTTCTTCTGATCAGAGCAAGATCTGGGTCAAAAATCCAGGCTCTGCCTTTTTGAAGAAGAAAACAGGTATGGGCAGGCCAAGTAGTAAGTAGAGGTCTAATATAAACTCAAACCCACGGCTCCCGACAAAAGAGTAAGAGCATTTTAGCTTAGAGTTAAGGTGAGAAATAGAAGCTAGTTTCCTTGGCAGAAATGCAACCTAACCATTCCTGAAGCTTTCAAGAAGTTGGGGACACATTTTGATTTGTGCAGCAACCTCTGGATTTGCTGATTTTGGCTTGGATGGTTCAAAGATTCTTGGAAACTTTGTGGTAGATCATTTAAGTCAGTGCTTTTCAAACTTTAATGTGCACATGAATGTTTGAGGATTTTGTTAAAATAAAGTTTCTGACTCAGTAGATATGGGGTGGGCCCCAAGCATTTGCATTTCTACAAGCTCCTAGGTGAAGCTGCGGCTACTGATATGGATGCCAAACTATGAGTAGCAAGGAGACCAGCAGTTCTGGCTGCATATTGTAACCACATCTACCATGTCACCTCCAGGTTTGGCATATAAAAATATAGGATCCCCAGTTAAATTTAAATTTCAGATAAGTAACATTTTTTTTTTTTTATGTTTAAGTATGTCTCATGCAAATATTTGGAATCTATTTATTCTTAAAAATTATACCTTATATATCTGAAATTCAAAATTGCCTTAGAATCCTCCATTTTATATGGCAGTCCTACATGAAGAATTAAAAAATGTTCCTGTCCCAGATATTCTCATTTGATTGGTCCAGAGTATAGCCTGGGGATGTGGACTTCACAAAACACCCTAAGTGACCCTAATGTACAGCCATGGTTGAAAGTTACTGGTAAAAACTCACACTCTTATTAATCAGCTGAGAAAACTAAAATTTAAGGAGTTGTATATTCAGGTCAATGGTAGAATGGGAATTGAAATTTAGAGTTTCAAGCACTCTGTGCCCCATACTGCCTCTATCTTGAGTAGAACTCATATTCCTTTTTTTAGAAGCTTAAAGGGCAGCCTCTCTGGGAACTTTATTTGGCCCCAGAACTCTGAGATTGAGTGTCATAGCCCTTCTTTTAAGCCACTTCCTTAACCCCCCACAGGCCTAATCCTAGTTAAGTATTCAGAATGCATTTAGAGATCTGCCTGTTCTGAATCTGAATTTGTGGATGCTTTAAAATGCATTTATTCTCATTCTTAATTTCACATCTGGGGATTTTGAAAAGCAATGGTGTCTGGGTGCCATCCCTAGAGATTCTGATTTCATTGGTCTGGGGTGCAGCCTAGGTGCTGGGATTTTTGGAAAGCTCCTTGAGTGATGAACAGTGCTGCTCTATCAAACCCTTTAAATGCAGTAGACCTGGGGCCTGTGACTCTCCAGTTGTCTGTAAGGGGTGGGTCCAGCTGAGCCCATCACAGATGTGTGTAAATCAGCAACTTCAAAGGCTGGAAACACTGAGTTGACTGCAGGGTAAACCTGGAATGCCTCATATGTTATTCTTTCAAGACCTGTCAAAGCATCTGAATCCGTTCTAATTAAAAAACACATAGTTTCCTTAGATTCCGACATCTTAAAATACCTATATGAGCCTTGTATGTATTTCCACTGGTCCTAGGATATCCCATTTCTCTGATGAAATGAAGAGTAAATAGTTATTTTAAAAAATAGAAATAAAAAGAGGTAAGGGTTGTAGAGGGGGAGAGAAAGCCAGCATTGGCTTAATCTGAGCTTTCTAATGAGCAGTTCCAAGATGCTAGAAATGCCTTCCCCACCCCCAGTCCTTTCGTGTGATCTTGTACTTTTCCCACTCATCAGTAGAAAGTGGACCAGGTTCCTGCTTTAGAAACAGCTGCATATCAGGCCTTTCGTGAGGAAGGAAGATTTCTTAGGCGAAGTATTTTGGCAAGAGCTAGGACAATAAACAGTAGGGCTTTGTACTTTCCTCCTGCTCTCTCCTTCAAGAATTGAAGTGCACTTGGAGCAAGCCATGATCAAATCGCTGCTATTGGAGGTAGACAGATGAGGGTCTTATGAAGTCTTACAACTGCAGAGTGTTATTTATCAGACTTGTGAAGGTCATTCATGGATTTTCTATAGGGAAACACAGCCTTTCCACCCATCATGGAGTGGTGAATAATTAGAGTGCTTATTAATTAGCCTGATTTCATTATACCAAACTACCCCATTATGTCTCTATAAGTGTGGTGAATTTACATAGGTTTAGATGACTAGATTACATAACTGGAGATACACCATTTGTCCAGCCCAGATTTCCCAAATCCCAATCCAAGTCCTTTACAACTAAGACAGACCACCACCCATGATTGTTTGGCATGGTTCTGGTTTTATAATTTAAATGGACTTTGATCACCTCCTTCTAGGTCGGTCAATTGAGAGAAAACTAGGTTACACAGATGGAAAGATTTATTGACTCAGTACGTGGCAAGTCCAGTCTCCCCTTCAGCTTCAACCCTCTGGCAAGTCCTTAGAACCATCTTGTTAAGCTGGAAAGTATAGTGACTCCACAGTAGTTTATTCAGGAGTGCAGTAATTTTCACCAAATTGTGACATGTCCTTTGCGAAAAGGAAAGATGTTCCTATTTATTAGGTTGTGCATCTTTTTAAAAGCTGCTATTTGTGAGAAAGCATTACTGAGATGTTCACTTGTGTTATGATCCCATTTATTTTCTTTCCTTTCTTCCAATTCTCCAATGCTCCTTTGCCTTATGAGAGATTCATATGACAGAATTAAAAGTAGAATTTGTTTTTAGACTCCCTGGGTTCTCAACTTGGGTTTTCCAGAAGCCTTCAAGACCCACAGACAAGTGTTATGGATATGAGGTGGCCAGTAAAGAAGCTAAGACAAAAAAATAAAATTTGCTCTGTGTTGTACCCATGAGGCTAGAACCCACGCACATGTTGTATCTCTCAGATTTTGCAAAACCAGAGTTTGGAGTAGAAGTGCTTCCAGACTTTGGAGCCAAAGGTTATCAAGAGATTTGCAGGCTTGGACTAGAAGTAGGGTTTTAAGATTAAAAAAATAAAAATATAGGGCACTCAATTACATTTGAATTTCAGGTCACTGACTTTTAATGTAAGTATGCCCATGCAATATTTGTGACATATTTATGTTAATATGTTTGTTTATCTGAAATTCAAAATTAGCTGGTGCCCTGCGTTCTATCTGGGAAACCTAGTAAGGTGGATTTCATGATTGATTTCATGGACGACAGAGATATATCCTGGCTTCCATTTTCCAGATAACACACAAGCTTCCTGAGTTTTTGGGTAACACTAGGTGAGAGGAAGGGCTCCCCATTAATGGCTAAGATATATTTCTCACCAGCTGGACCAGATGAAGCCTCAGAGTAAGACTTAATTGATTTTAAAGACAACCGTTTTAAAAATTGGCATTTTTTTGTACATCAAAGCCTTTGGTTATAGATGCCTACTCAACATAACCATCACTCCTGTCTCTTGTAGACATGTTTCCCCGGGTATCTGAGGTAGGGGATTTGGTCACACTCCTGTAGGGCAGTGATTTTCAACCTTTCCCTCTCGTGGCGCAAGTAAACTAATTACTAAAATTCGGCGGCACACCAAACAATATATTATATTTTTTGCCAATCTGACAGAAAATAAAAAGGTATCATTTTGATTCATTCACACTGGATGGCTATTGTTGTGTTGGCTGTTGTCATTTTTTAATTTGATGATTTAAGGGAAAAGAGGTCAGTGCCTCTGCCTAAATGGTCAAGAATCGCATGTTTTAAAAATTCTTGCGGCACACCGGTTGAAAATTGCTACTGTGGGGAGATGAGGAGATGGGAAGAGTTAACCCTGAGTGTTTGCTTGTGTTTACCCTCCTTGTGACAAGAGGTCATTTGTCAAGGTCTAGAAAGAGATTGGGAGACTCCCGGTGCCACGGTTCTAAAACAGATTATACCTGCTGCCAGCAGAATGCTATTGTTTCCATGGAAAGCGGACTGCACAATACTTCTCTCCCATGAACTAAATGGTGGGTTTTTTCCTGCAAAGTGAGTCACGTCAAAGTGACTCATTTTAGTATACAGCAAATGCATTAAAATCAGATGACCAGGTTTTCATGAAAAGCCCGACTCTGTTCGTATTCTCAGAGAAATGGCTTATTTTTTCCACATATGTCTACCCACATAGGGAAAAGAATTTGCCACAAGATGCTCATGAATATGACGTACCAAACCAACCACGGCTCACACGTCTATTTGCGAGGCAGCGAGGGAGCAGGAATGGATGAGCCATTTGTTTCTGGATGGGCACAGCTGCTAATGGGTCTGGGTGGAACCACAGCCCGGGACGGCGGTGAACAGGGATCCTTGTTCAGCTCAACCGTAAGGTGAAATCAAGGCAGACAGGTTGATAATGTTCCAAGAATCAGGTCAGGCCAGACAAGAGACTATACATCCCTTCTCTCAGCGACACTGTGCCAAAGGCGTTTTTGTTTTATTTCATTATTATGTTTAAAATGAGCGAGGCCTTCAGATCCTGGTTTCAGCGCCCGATGCAGGCCTGAGTCATTGGCACGGCTCCCTGACTCCTCTCTGCCGCAGGTGTGCTGCAGGCCTCCTGCCCTCGCTCCCGCCTGACAACTGTAAAGTGCAGGGAGCGCTCTCAGGGTGGTATAGCTTCAGGCACATGGATTCCTTCCGGGGCTCTTTGCCTTTGGAAGCAGTTCAAAGGTAAGAAGGTTTGAGGAGTGAATGAGTTCCCGAGGATAAACATTTTTCAAAGGAACCTGAATGAGGGACTGTGTTTGTGCGGGTTTTTTAAAATGACGTGTGCTTACTTAGTGTAGTAACTCCTTGAACGTATTGCCTGGTGTGATATAATTTATTTACATAATTCTGGATTAGAAAATCCAAAGGAAATTTCTGGAAAGAGGAAAACTTGTTTTTGTGAGGATTTCTTATATATATATATAGGGTGTCCCCCCAAAAATGTATACACAGTTTAACAGCTGATAGCTCAGTTTTGAAAATGAAATGTACTTTAATAAACGCTGCCTTTATAATTATTCAAAGTGTGTGTTTACATTTCTTGGGACACCCTACATATAAGTAATATACTTATATATACACACACACATATGTATGTATTTGATACATATAAATTTTACACATGTATATATAAGATACACATACCTACATATATGTATATGTACAGATATAGATACAAATTATCTACCTATATTGAAATAGAGACATTTAGATATAAATATTTGGAAAAAGGAGCAAAAATAAATTTAGATCATAAGCCAATTTCCAGCCTGGTTTTAATTTATGCCCAATTTTTTCTCCTTGGATTCAAAAGAAGATGGTGGTTTGTAGTGATTCCGGTGCAAGTTCTTGCTTTTGTAAGCATCTCAGCATTCGCTCCATTGACACGCTGCAGATGGGGAAGCCCTTTCAGCGCTGAAAGGAGAGCTGGCGACTCTTGGCAGGATCGGGGTCAGAGGCACGGAAGAGGGTTTCCCTCCTGTGCCTCCTGGGAGGGGACAGCACTGCTGTCCCATGGCATGGACAGGTGGGGCAAAGGAGATGAGCCTCGTTTTCTAGACAGGGAAGAGGAACTTGTTTACTTTCTTAAAAATGTTGTTTTTTCATGTCACCAAAAATAGATTATATTTTATTTATCTCTGTCTATTCCCTAACTTTATCTACAGTGAGATTTTTTTTCTAAATCTCAGCCTTCAGAAATGTAGGTGGTGGGCGTGGGGATAAAGAAAATTTAGTGCAGGGAAGATGTGGGGAAATCAGGTGAATTCTCCCGGGACCAGAGCCCTGCACCGCGTTATCTAAAAGGCCAGGGCCGCAGCAGCAAGACCCAAGACCCTGGTTGTCTAGAGAAAGTGCTCTCTCTCCAGTCATTTGCTGAAGTAACTCACATTGTTGAAAGAAAGGGAGAAGATTCAGTATAGACATTCTGCCGTCCAGGTTCATCCTAAATTTTTTTTAATATGTTTTTATTGTTTTCAGAGAGAGGAAGGGAGAGGGAGAGAGATAGAAACATCAATGATGAGAGAGGCATTGATCAGCGGCCTCCTGCATGCCCTCGACTGAGGATCCAGCCTGAAACCTGGGCATGGGCCCTGACTGGAATCTAACAGTGACCTCCCGGTTCATAGGTCGACACTCAACCACTGAGCCACACCAGCCGGACCATCCTAAATTTTTAAAATATCCTTTTTTTTATTACTCATTATTTTATAACTGATACACATGTTTGCGGTAACAGGAACAGGAACATAAGTGCCATTTAGAAATCATTTTCTTTAGGATGCTGAAATTCTTACAGAGAAAGTCAAGGGGCAAGGGTGAGGGTGCTTTGGCCAACAGTCAGTAAGAATAAGTAGAGGGGGTTCAAAGTGCAATCTAAGAAGGGAAGTGACTTTCAAATCAGATCACAGCTATGCTGATTTTCCCAAAGCCCTTGGGGAAGCTTATCTCAGAAAGACGTCTTGTTTTTTGGTCTAATTTTTTGTGTTTTTCCCCTCCTTGCTTTGATTTGAGTACCTTGTAATCCACACCTTCTAAATCTGCCTGAATTAAGCTACACATAGATCTCAGGACAACTGTGTACTCATTTGAGAGATTTATCTCTTCATTGGACACAGAAAAGGACCTTTGATGAGAAACCTAGAGGTTATCTCTCTGCTGCAGACTTGATGTCAGAAAAGAATCACATAGCGATTTTGTTCTCTGTTTGATTTTGAGGAGATAATATCACCAAACTACTCCAGAAGCCTCCAGAGTCTCTAAGGCTACCTGCTCTGCGTCTCTATCTGGATGTGGATCACCCGTTGGTAACCTCCCGCTTTGATCGTTTCTCCAAAGGCTCATTTCCCATGTCAGGATTATCACCTGGCTCTGTCTACAATAAACATCTCACACCAAAATCATTGGTAACATTTCTCATTTGGATATTGAAATAACAATAACAGAATAAAAGTAATGAAAGCAGATTAATAATTAAAGAAGTTTTTACGAGGGTTTTTTTAAAAAAATAAAAGGAACCCAAATTTCTAGAAATTTTATAAGATGAGAGTTTTATTCACTGAATGTCTTTTTAGGGTTGTGGGTAAGGGAATTAGTGAAAGAGAGTAAAGAACTAGACTTCTAAGACTTCTAAATGCATTACAGAATAGCTTCATGTCACAGATACACTTCTGGCCATCCCAGAGTGTCCCAGGGTGAGCACTACACATACCCGTCCTGGAGCAAGAGTATCAAGAGGAAAATTCAAAGAGAGATTTGAGGAATGTTGAGAAAATGAAGCACTAGACTCCCGGGAGATAATAAAACCTGTACAAAAAAGTGAGCTGAATTTTTCCCCCCCATAAGTGCTGTTGTAAGTGGTAAAATGTATACCCTTTAATAGGGGTATAAGTACTTTTAAATTATATTTGACTAATATCTTATGCTTCTACAAATGAGACCCTAAAGGAAGGCTGAGCCATTGGCATACACTAATTAGCTGGGTTGCAAAGACATATTTTATAAGCCCACATGGAATGTGAATTTTGTAAAAATAAGAATTATATCTTTTTTTCTCTGGTGATAGTAGAATTATTTCAAAGCCTTTTGCTCAGATATAGTGCTACTAAGGAAAATCTTTCAAAACATTACCAAGGGTAGTAATAAATTACATTTGTGGAGTATTTTATAGTTTATAAAATGCTCTCCCAATTTATTCTTACAATGCATCACTCTATTTCTGCCCTGCAGTACCTGAAAGACCATGCAAATATCATGCATAAGCATGAAGGAAACAGTCTGCTTGGTAAATGTGAACTCACAGTAAACTCCCAAGTTGTTTTTGAGGCCAAGTAGAAGCATCTTTAGTTGGGTAGTGGTCTCCCTTTCTCTTCCTTTTACAGCCATCTCTTCAATCTCTGGCTCCATCTGGTGGAATATTGTGAGGTCATGGCCACAGGCATCCTTGTTCCAAAATCTACCTTATGGGACCAGTATCCTGTCTTTATGCCTCTCTAAGGAAATAAAAGTAGGCCTTTCAAAATCTAAAGATTGGATTACCTACTCAGCCCCCATAACCTATCTTGCTAATGTGACTGCCTCTTGGAATAGAATGTTTATTTTGCAAAAGACCCCTTTCTAGTATTAAAAAAAAAAAAAAAAAAAAAAGACACACAGGTTAAAAGAAAATCCCATCCTGCCCAAAATAGTGTATACTGTTCTTTTATATTTTTTACCTCACTTGACTATAAAAACATCTTCCATGAACTAGGGAGGCTGAGCATTTTACAGAAGGAAAAACGAAACTAGACTAATTGAATTTCCCCAAAACAAACAAACGGAAAATGAGGAAGCAGAGACAAGACTGAAAGCCTCATGTTGTGATCCACGCCGCAGTGTTGATAACATGCACATCCCGTTGTGTAGAACAAACACAAAGCCCGTCTAAAGGGCTCGGTTGGTTGATCTGCGCGCCAAAGGCTGCCGGCTTGATTCCCCGTCAGGGCAGGTACCTGGACTGCGGGCTAGGCCCTGGTGAGGGCACGTGCAAAAGGCAACTGATCCATGTCTCCCCCTCTCTCTCCCTTCCTCTCTCTAAGCATGCCCTCAGGTGAGAATTAAAAATAATAATAAAAAATAAAACAAAACTAAAAACACATAAGACCCTTATTTTATGTTCATAATATATATTTTACAAATTTTTGAATGTCAAGGGTTACACAATGAAAAATCAGATGAAGAAAATCTCCTCTAAATGGATAAAAAAAAAAAAAAATCAAGACCAGATGAAAGAATGGTATTAAAGTGAATCTGTTTAGAAATAGGAAAATAACTAACAAAAATATAGTCGCTTTTTAAAGGCTGATAAATGTCGCTAACATCACAAAACATACAGAGAGACATACTGCGGAAATAAGAGAGTATTTTTGGTATTTAACTGTCAGATGCATGTTTAAAACCCCTTTACCCCTCCATCTACCCTCCTTACAATGTTGCACAACTGAATACTGGGAGACTCTTCCACAGACCAGCATCTGACTATATACATTTCAAACCTTAGTTTTCTTTCTCTCCATAATCACCACCATCCACCTGTGCTTACTGCTGCAGCCATGGGACAGCGTCATGTCAGAACATGTCATGTCAGAACATGACCTCTGGCCCTGCAGCCTGGCGCCCCAACCAGCGTTCCTGCAATGATTCCTACGCCAGGATTGCAGCCTCGCATTAACAGGACTTGAAAGTAACTGCAAGGACGTGCATCTACCTCACCATTCCCAAAGTCAACGTGTTCTCCAACTCAGCTTCCCCTTAAACCCACCCCCCAAATCCCTGGGGCATGCCAGTTCCACCCCACACGGCAGGAAGCGTGATAAAGTAGAAACTGGATGGAAAAAATAGTACTTACAACCAATTTTGACTAAATATCTTACTTTAGAAATTATTTTAAAAAGAAAAAAAAACACGCACACACAACCAAAACCCACACAAACAAACACATATGACATTAGGAGGACATTGCTGAGCCTTGAAAGGGTTTGCGTCAGCAGAGGCCCTTATCTTCATGATGAATCCATCTCTGGTTGCCTCTAAGACACCGTGGTTGAAAGAGGGTAATTTAAAGTTGGGTTAATCATCATTTTCTTTGGGTTGTCTCTCTTATCCTCTCCTTCAATTTCCAGGGTTGGATTAGGGATATTTTTGAAAGTCAGTGGTTTGGAGTAATGTGTCCTTTTATTTTTTCATAAGCACCCATTGCCATATAGGAGAAAGACCACGACTCAGCCCAGCCTGCAGGGAGTTTTCTGTTGCTGCATTATTCCAGTTTGGATACGGGAGGAAAGTGTGACTCATATGTGACAGCAACTGGGCTGTCCACTAGCAGTCTGCGTAAACGGTGGCTTGGTTTCAGGCAACAGTTTGGCATGAAAAGCATTTCGTGTTTAGCACACACTTATTTTCCTCTGTAGAGTTCCTGTTGTGTCTCCTTTCCTCCCTCCCTCAGCAATAAACAATGAGTCTGGCCTGCCTCGGTGTGGGCAGGGCAGGCCAAACTTATTGTTAATAGTAAGCCTAATGGTCACTTATATTTCTGACATGTTTTAAAGTTGAAAAAACACCGTCCATTTGGCTGGGTTCTTATCAAGCACTCCACAGCCACTTCTCCTGATGGGTGAAGGAAAAACTCACCCTGTTCTCCGTGGTAACCACTTGTGGGACTCCCCACACTTGGTCTATGGGAAGGAGTCTCACCCGTGGAGGGAGCAGGGAGAGACTTGGGGAGGTGGGGTGACAGTGGTGAGCAGACTTGCGTGTCTTTTTTAGAAACCCAACTGCCTGCTTCCTTGGGGACTAGGACTTTTAATTGCCATGTGATTTTTAAAAAAGTAAACTTCATTTTTTAGATCAATGTGAGGTTCACAGCAAAACTGAGTAGAAGGTACAGAGATTTTTCATGTACCTCATGTCCCCCACCGACCACACACACACACACACACACACACACACACACACACACAGTCTCCCCCACTATCAACATCCCTGACCAGAGTGGTGCTTTAGTTACAACTGATGAACCTTCACTGACATGTCATTATCACCCAAAGTCCATGGTTTACATTAGGTTCCACTCTTGGTGGTGTATATTCTAAGTACGTGTATGTACAACTATAGTTCATATGAAGTGTCTTCACTTCCCTAAAAATCCTCTGTGCTCTCCTATTCTTCCCTCTCTACCCACACGCCCAAACCCCTGGAAACCACTAATATTTTACTGTCTCATAGTCTTACCTTTTCCAGAATGTCATAAAGTTGGAATCTTAGAGTATGAAGCCTCTTCAGATTGGCTTCATTTGCTTATTTATATGTGTTTAAGTTTCTTCCATATCCTTCCATGGTTTGATAGCTCATTTCTTTTTAGTGCTGAATAGTATTCCATTGTCTGGATGTACCACAGTTTATTTATCGCTCACCACTAAAGGATATCTTGATTGCTTCCAAGTTTTGGCAATTATGAATAAAGCTGCTATAAACATTTATACGCAGATTTCTGTGTGGACATAAGTGTTTAGCTCAATTGGGTAAATACCAAGGATTGTGACTGTTGGATTGTATGATACGAGTTTATTTATTTTATAAGTAACTGCCAAATTGTGTTCCAAAGTGGCTGCACGATTTTGCATTCCCACCAGCAATGAGTGGCAGCTCCTGCTCACATTCTCACCAGCATTTGGTGTTCTTAGTGATTTGGATTTTGACCATTCTAATAGGTGCATATCTCATTGTTGTTTAATATGGGATTATAAAAATGAACTTCTAAGGGGGAGAGCAGTCACATTTCAGCAAACACATGGCTTTTATGTGGCCCTTCAAAATTTCAGTGCTAAATAGAGGAATTTCTTTTCTTTCCCTGCTAATAGCTGTGCCTTAAGGGGCAAATCACCAGTGTCTTTGGATTTAAATTTTCTTATCCAGATTAAGAAGGAATTGGCATAGGTTTCCAACCCTGATTGCACATTAGAACCACCTGAGGAGCTTTGAAATATATTGTTCCCCAACTACCACAACAGATTAAGTAAAATCAGAACCTTGGTATTTTATCTGAAACATTCCTATGAGATTCTAATATGCAGCAGCCTTGGTTGAGTCTTACCAGCTTGAGGACCTACTAAATCTCTTTTAGCCCTTCAATTTTGTGGCCATATGATTCTATGTGGCACGACCTTCAGCCCATTCCCCTTTAGTAAGAGGTATTTTAACTGCTTGATAACTGGATGTCCATTCTCCAACGCCACAGGACAATTGTTCCAGTTCCAAATGTCTTGTTTCTTTAAATAACATCACATTGTCTCCTTCCTTGATTAAGAAGGGAGTGGAGGGAAGAGATCTATAGATCCCTTAAGATCTCCTAAATATGCAACTGATATAGAGAGATAAACAATGATGTATTTCAGAGTTGTAACTCTGTTTGATTAAAAGAAAAAAGTCAGTGCATTTAGCATTCTCTTACCTCTTAGACACGGAAAATAGGGTTGGGCCAGGTCAAATTAATTACCATGGCAAATGTTACCTCGTTGCCCTTTAGTACAGCTCTGTGGCACTGCTACAAACATGTATGTGCCCAGCCAAGTTGAGCCCTCAACACTGCATACCCATAATTTGTTTCTCAGTGGACAACTTCCTTTCCCATGCCTTTGGAAGCTATTCCAGAAATTTTACTTTTCTTCTCTTGGTCCCTAGACATATATCTTATACTGCATTCCAAGCATGTAACCTTGCAATTATTTTATGAGAAACTTGATATAGGCTACTATTAACTTTCTCTCCTTTCCCACCCACTCACTTATCTGCTTCTGCAGGGTTTGCTCTCTTTTTGTGGTACCTATGGAAGAATATTTACTTTTTTGCTCTGTATTACTTATTACTACTCCTATGGTCTCGAAATACTACCATATATCTCTTCTAGAGCCTTGGATTTAATTCACTCACTTAGATCCAAATGTGGCTCAAGATAAATATATGTATTGATCTTCAGCCTCTTACTGATTACTTCCACTTGGTTGTTCCACTGGCACCTCAAAAAATAGCTCCAAAATGCCACCCCATTCTGCCTTGATTGCGTCCAAAGTGGAGTAGTCCTAAGAAATAAGGGTCTTTCATTCAGCATCTCTTATTGGTCATTAACTACATAAACTGTGTTTGTAAACATACATATGGCACAGCCCTTATCCTTGAGGAACTCACAGAACTCTGTTAATTGGGCTGGTAGGATATATGATGTGTATGTATCCCACACTCACCCCAGTCATCAAAAAAGTAAACAAGCAATGCAGTGTAACGACCTGGCACATGGAATACTAGGCATTCCATCCTGATGCTTATGGAAGAAGCCAACTTTGAGCTAAGCCTTAAATTGTTAAACAAATTCCAGGTACTGCAGGGGTTGGCACTCCCAATAAGCAAACAGCAGTGAGTAAATGTGGAACACGCGGGGTTATAGAAGGAAGGGTTTGGGAGATAGTGAGCAAGTGTCTAAATTTGTGGGGAGTTCCTCCAGTTCTTAAGAATGACTCATTCATTAATCTCCTCTAAACTAATTCACAATGAGGTGTCAGTGGTTTAATGATACCCCTCCTAGGACATTAAAGGATTTTTCTTAATGCTTCCATTCAAAAGGCTACTTCTCTAATGGTGGGCATTTGAAATCAGATGGTGGGATTATTTGGAGGATATTTGAGGACAGAGTAAGTTTTTAGCATCACCGCTCAAACCACACCACGAAAGCACCGGGGACAAGTCCCACTGAAAGATGAGCTGATAAAACAAAACGCTGTTGGTTTTGGAGTTGCTTTGTTATTATTGTTATTGTTATTTTTAGCTGTTTGGAAATTGCAGTGCTTCTATGGAGAGGTGGATGAATTTTAAAATAACATGGAAATTGTGTGTGAGTATGTGTGCTTGTGTGTGTGTTCCTGTGTTTGTGCCCTGGGGCGTCCTAGGTGAAGGGCTCCCTTGAAAAATTTGAAACAAATAAATAAAGTGGGAGCTGACCTAAATTTTTGCCTCAAACTGGAACGGAGTTCAGACTTTTGAGAAGGATCAAAAGCTTGATTAACAGTTGTTTATTTGTTTTTAGAGGCTTTGCTTCCCTGCAACTCAAAAAAGTAAAAGTGATCAAACACTATGCTCTGAGAGAGACTCTTGTCTCAATATTTCCAACCGGGTTGAAACCAGAAAGTACTTGTGAGGCAACTGGGAAACCCAAGTGACTTGCAACCCAAGGTCCAAGATTCGAGGGGTTAGGAGGAGTTCAGCTGAATTTCATGTTGGCATCCAAGGAAAACATAGCAGTGCTGTTGTGCTCAATGGAACGGAGATCCTAGAGGGCAGAACACATCATTATGTGAAGCAGAAAAAGTACATGCATTTGTGTTTTCCACCAATGTCTGCAGGAAAGCACATTTATTGATTGGCTGAAAAGTAAAATAAAGACCCATGGAGTGTGTTGAGACCTGTAGGTCAACTTGAGGCAGCTGGTGTAAGGCAAAAGCCACCAGGGAGAAGTCAAGGGACTTGAAGTAAGGCCCTCCTCTCACAGCTGTGTGACCTTCAGCATGCTGTGTAGCTCCTACAGATTTTGGTGTTTGAATCTGTAAAGTATCCATTTGTTTAGAAATATCAATGGCCTGTCTTTCATGAAACACTGAAGCAGGGCTTTGGATCTTTCTGAATTGGGTAAGAAACAATCTGACTCTTGAGAATACTGAAATTCAGGAGGGAGGTTTACAAACACATACCCAAATAATTTTTTTTTTTTAAAGAGAGAGATTAAAGGCTATGAGAGTTTGGGGAAAAGAGTGGCTCATTTGGCTTAACTTCCATGCTTTGGAAGGCTTTATAAAAATAGAATTGAAAATAGGCAGGGCTTTGGCACAGAGAAATTCATTGGAGGGAGGGCATTTCAAATAGAGGTGACAACCATAAGAAAGGTACCAAGACCAGAAAAAGGACTTATCATAGCAAGTAGGCAAGATTGGGTACATGAATTGGAAAAGGGCCAAAATATAATTTTGGGAAATTCATTGAGGCAAAAGGATAGATATTGTTGAATGCTAAGCTGCTAGTTTGAAGTTTTGTTGGGTATATGAATAATTATAACCCTTTATCAAGATTAAATATACAACAGGATAAAGTGAATTAGGAGGGAAAGAAGAGGCTATCACATCAGTCTAGGTGAGAGGTGGTATGGCCCTAACTAAGACAATGGCCATGGTTATAGAAAAAGGGTGTGAATTCCAGGGTTAAGATAGAAGTAGGATCAAGAGGATCTGGCAACTGAATGTAGCTTAGAAGGGAGCCAGAGGAGTCAGAGAGCTGAGGCTTCACACTTGAATGACTTGGGAGATAGTGCAATGAACTTGAGTAACTTGGGATAGAAGCAGGTTTGAGAGAGAAAATGCTGAGCTGGAGTTTAGAAGCACAGCAAGATGAAGATGGGAGTATAAATCTTGAGATCAAGAGCTAATAACGGCTGGCCTCAAAAATGAAGAGTCAATTGCATAGGTGTCATAGTTGCAATCATGTAAGCACTGGATATTAATGGACATTATTCAGTATCTTTTCCTGAATCTGATGCCAGCTATAAAGATCTTTTTTCCTGAGCTTTGTTGACAAGTTTCCATGTGTGAACATGGCTCTAGGCAACTGGACTTTGTACCTGGAATTTAGACTCATCTCTAGTGAGTTGAATTTTAATACCTACTTGAGTTCTTCAAGCCTAATCCAACCTCTGTACTTGCTTCAAGTTCTAACCTCCTTGGTTTTAATCATGTCCCCAGTTGATTAAGTCCATGGTGTGCACTTCCCATATTGACAAGAATTAGAAATGCCTATCAAAACATTTTCCAAAGAAAAAGGGAAAGTTTAGGCTTCTGTTTACTTCTTCAGATTTCTGATTTAACTTTTTAAATAAAACTCATGTCTTAAGGATCTGGATGTATTAGTTTAATACTTTCCATAAGCAATGTGCATTTTATAATATTGTATTTCCAAAGAACATTCCAGGAAAATGGCAATGCCAAGAAAACATAAAAAATTCTTTCCCTCCATATATCACATCTTTCCTGTTTTATTTGCCTCTAAAAAGCCTCATATAGATTACATAGATGTTTCTTTAATATTTAAAGACATATGAAGAGATAAAATGATAAAATTCTGTAAGGTTGATGACCTGCCTTGAGGCCACGCTTTAAATCTTTATAGTTTTGTGATATTTGATGAATCATAGAGTTGTACCAGAATGATATGAAAATTCAATGAGGCATAGCACCATTCTCTGAGAGCTATAAAGAACTAAGAAATATGAAGTATTGTAACATTGGATATGGCAGGATAAAGATAAATTGTTCACCATAATCTAGAATATGAGAAGTGGCACTTACCATGGTAATTTTACATTTATTTTTATGATATTTGATGAATGCTTACAATCAGTATCAGATTGCTAGTTACATGATGAAGAATCTACATCAGCTTTTGTCTATATAACCCCATACTCCACTTACTATACAGAAAGCTCTCAGTGAAAACTTTTGGATGAATAGTTGAATACTTTGCAGCTTAAATTTAGAAATTTTAGTGCAATAAAAGAAACAATATTCATTATGAAAGCAATTTCTCTTCTAAAATTCAATACAGAAGATGGTATATATTGGTACAGGGAGGATCTGGATAAAATTTATATATGAAAAAAAAATCCATGGTAGCAAAATGAGGAAAGATAGAAATGAATAAAAAACATTTTCCCTCTTATCCCAAGTAGTCTTTCTACTGTGATAGTGTTATGTTCCCTTTGCTGTGCTTTTTGTGTGCTTCTACGTAAAACATATGTTCTGCAAAGAACAAACAGCACTCACACTTTATCCCCTTACCTATTACTCCTTGAGGTGTTACCTTCATCTACACAATGCTGTTAAATTCGCTCACAGGTAATTTAACAGCAGCTTTATAGAACATTCCTCTTGGCTGTGCTGACAACCTCTCCTTCTTTCTCGAATTTCACTTCCTTTGGATTCTATAATAAATATTTTCTCCTTATTTTTCTCCAGTTTTAAAACTTTCTTTGTCAGTATGCCCTTTGGCCACATCCCCAACAACCTAAAATAGAGGGACTCTCTGAAAGTCTTCCATCTCTTTTAGTTTTTCTACATAGTCTTTAATGTTGTTTTTTTATTTACTCTTCCTTCACCTGCATGGAGCAAGTTTCAACAGCTGCTTGGATACCTTGACATGGATATATTCAAAAATATCCCAAACTCAGCTTGTCCTAAGATAAATCTATCAATTTCTTATATTTTTCCACCCCGTTCTCCCACCCCCTTACCATCTATCTTGGAGTATAAAAACACCATTCAGCACTCAAACTTGACTCTTTAAATCTCTCTCCCTGCCCCCCTTCCTTTCTCTTTCCCTCTTTCTCCTTTGTTACCTTACACTCTTGTCAGTTTTATTTCCAGTTTTATGTCATTCCCACTTTTCTGTCCCAACCATTCCAGTTCTGGTTTCATTGGACTTTATTATAGTACAAGTGTTCAGCCCGGTCATTGTGGCTCAGCAGTTGAACATCGGCCTATGATCCAGGTGATCTCAGTTCAATTCCCTGTCAGGGCACATTCCTAGGTTGCAGGCCAGTCCTCAATAATAGGCATGCAAGAGGCAGCCAATCAATGATTCTCTCTCATCATTGATATTTCTACCTCTCTCTCCCTCTCCCTTCCTCTCTCTGAAATCAATAAAGATAAATTTAAAAATAAACAAATGCTTCTATTTCATGTGATACACTACTTCCAAAATGATCTTCCTAAAATTTACATCTGCATATGCCACTCCTACTTCTGCTCAGTCTCTAAAGTAAAAAGTCTTTGGCCTAACATCCATGATCTCTTTAAATAAGGCTCTAAAATGTCTTGCAAATCTCCTTTATTTTTAATTTATAGGTTCTATGATATGCAGTTTACATACCATACCATTCACCCCTTTAAAGTGTACAGTTCAATGGTTTTTAGTATGTTCAGAGTTGTGTAGCCATCACCACAGTTTTAGAGCATGTTCATCACTTCCATAAGATACCACATATTCTTCAGCAGTCACCTCTGCCCAATTTCTCCACCCCATCTCATCCATAGGGGACCTATGTAGCTATTTATTTCCTCTCTATATAGGTTTTCTTATTATAGACATTTCATATAAATGGAATCATTCAATATGTGGTTTTCTTTCACTTAACAATGTTTTTAAGCACCATCCCTGTTGTAAAATGTATAAGTACTTCATTCCTTTTTATTGCAAACAACATTCCACTGCATGGATACACCACCTTTTGTCTACCTATTCATCAGTTGCTGGTCTCCTTTTGCATTGTTTTCCTCTTGCTATATTCTCTTATTTTCACAATCTTAAATTGCCCTTTCTCAAATTCCTAGAGCTCTTTGTACTTGCTGTGTTTTTTAGTTGATTAAGGATTTTAATTTCTAGTAGATTTTATCTTTACTCTTCTTTAGCTATTATATTTCTATAATTTATTTTTTCTATAGCTACTCAATTCTAACCAATGGAAATGGATTAAGTCTACTGTTTTCAGTATTTGAAACTTAGGAATGTAGGGGATGTAATAACTAGTTCTACACATAGTTACTGTATATAATATATATTATAGACTATGTAGTATATAACTATATACTGTAGTTAATACAAAAATGAACACAGTCTTTATACACACACACACACACATATATATGATAGTATCCATGATGTCAAGAAGTTTAAACCTACAATCATGTACCAGATGGTCATTATGCTTATATAATTTGTTTGATGCCCTTTATTTATATATGAAACAACATTATTGACATAAATAAATCCCTGATAGCAGATTATATGCATCAGTTACTCAAAATCATAAAAATCCTAGAAGAAAACATAGGCAGTAAAATCTTGGACATTTCTCCTAGCAATATTTTTTTCAGCTATATTGTTCCCCTTGGGCCAGGGAAACAAAAGAAAAAATAAACAAATGGGACTACATCAAACTAAACAGGTTTTGCACAGCAAAGGAAACCATCCACAAAATGAAAAGACAGCCCACTGAATGGGAGAACATATTTGCCAATGATGCATCTGATAAAGAGTTAATATCCAAAATTTATAAAGAACTTATAAAATTCAATACCAGAAAAATTAAAAACCCAATTAAAAAAAATGGGCAAAAGACCTAAATGGACAAGTCTCCAAAGAGGACATACAGATGGACAATAAACATATGAAAAGATGCTCAATGTCACTAATCATCGGAGAAATGCAGATTAAAACCACAGTGAGCTTTCACCTCATACCTGTCAGAATGGCTACCATTAATAAATCAACAAACAAGTGCTGGCGAGGGTGTGGAGAAAAGGGGACCCTGTGCCCTGTTTGTGGGAATGCAGACTGGGGCAGCCACCATGGAAAGCAGTACAGAGTTACCTCAACAAATTAAAAACGGAGCCTTATTACCCAGCAATTCCACTTCTGGGGATTTAGCTGAAGAAACCCCGAAACATTGTTTGAGAGAATATAGGCACTTCTATGTTCACTTCAGTGTTATTTACAATAGCCAAGGCTTGGAAGCAGCCCAAGTGTCCATCAGAAGATGAGTGGCTACAACAGCTGTGGTACATTTACACAACAGACTACAACTCGGCCATTAAAAGGAAGAAAATTTTACCCTTTGTGACAGCACGGACGGACCTGGAGAGCATTATGCTAAATGGAATAAACCAGTCATATGTGGAATTCAATGAACAAACTGAACTAACAAGCAAAATAGAGACAGACTCATAGATAGAGAGCAGGCTGACAGTTCTGGTGGGGGAGGTGTTGAAGGGTGGAGGGACTGAGCAAAAGAGAAAAAAAAGAGAAAGAACTCACGGACATGGACAACTGTGGCAATTGTGGGAGGGTGGGGGGTGGATGGGTGGAGATGGAAGAGGGTATGGGGGGATAAATGGTGAAAAAAATAAAACCAAAAGAATTATTGACTCACACAAAAATAAGTTTCTTTGCACTTAGATTTGTCTATTCTATTTATTTAGATCAGTATGGACTCATGGATATGTATTTTATATTTTGGATTATAATTCAAGACTTTGTTTTTGTTTTGTTCAAATTATTCCAGTGTTGGCCATTGAGGGCTCTTTCAGATAATGCCTGTGCCTCTTCCTCATTCCCCATCCTTGGGTATTTTTGTTGTTGTTTGTTATTAAAATATGTTTTTATTGATTTTAGAGAGAGGAAGAGAGAGACAGATAGATCGATGAGAGAGAAGTATCATTCAGCTACTTCCCGCACCCTCCCCCACTGGTGTGGCTCAGTTGGTTGAGCGCCATCCCACGCACCAAGAGGCCACCGGTTCAATTCCTGGTGAAGGTACATGCCTCCTGCACACACCAGCCAGGCTATTTGTTTATTTATATAGACACTTCCTTACTTTCCATCACTAACAGATGCTTCAGGCTCCTACTTATATGCATCTCATCCTCATATCATAATCAGGCTTTTCTGCAAGGAGCCTCTGGTTCCTCTTATTGGAGGGCAGCATTAGACGCTGACATCTGAGTGCTGGATGGGCTTGTTGCTTCTGAAGGGTGACTGTTTCTAGGTTTTCTCAGCTGACAAAGCAAAAAGAATATGTGTATATATTAACCCATGTACACATACACACACACATATACATTTATGTGAGTATCCATCTGTATCTATATTAAGCTAAACGTTAGTTCATATGTATCAGAGCAAATCAGCAGTGATGTACGAAGCGTTTGCAATGGGTTCCAGAATTATCTGGAAATGAGTAAATTACGGGTACTGTTCTAATGTTAACACAGATTATATTTACACTATTTCCACTTGATAGCCTGACAGCAAAACTCCAGGAGTACTTTCTTTGTAACTTGTGTAATATTTTCCCTTTTTCTGGTTTTACTGATCAAACTCCTGGGCCAATCAAAATAATGTTTGTGGTCCCTGTTACTACTGACTTTGTCCTCGGAACAAACTGAATAAAACAACGAAACTGAAAACTGAGAAGAGAAAGTGGACCTATCCAAGTCTAACCCAGGGGCACATGGACCGTTCTAGCCTCTCCTTCCCTTTGCTTGTGCGTAGCCTCCCACACCCATGAAACCTGCCTTCCACCATCTTCCATGAACGCACTCAACTGTTCAGTTCCTGGATACATGTACAGAGGTGTAACCCACACTTTCAAAAAGTGTAACCCACAACTCCAGGCGAGCAACTCCACCAACTAGAGTCTGAGGCTGTCCTGCAGCTCTGTTCCACGGATCGTGTTGGAGGGGCAGCCCAAATAAAACGTGGCCTTCAGCACTTCATAATCGAGAAGAACAAGTCCTCCAAGAAACTCTGAACTGTACCATCCAAGGCTTATTTTTGACAGAAAAATAAAATAAAATGCAATTTGCGAAAGCATAAAGGGTAAAAAAAATCAGAGGTAAGCAAGACCCTGGAAAAAAATGGAGCATTTTCTAACAGTGAGGTGTCAGCAACCGAGAGTATATGCACAAGACCTATTTTGTTAAATCATTCGTGGATTTAGAGTGGCCTATCACTGTGGCGCCTCCTAATCGGAGAGGACCATCGAGCAGAATCTCAGGTCCTACAAAGCCAGAAGTCTACGACAAGCCCAAGGGGTCTGAGCTTGGGCCCTCTTCTTGAGAAAGCTTCGCAGGTAAGACAGTAGGTTAGGGCTGGAGGACCAGAGAGAATGGGAAAGCTGGCCACATCGTTCAGAAAGTCTTACCTAAAATTCCTAGTGGTCCAGGAGATATTTTTGATGAATTGTCCCAGGAAAGGTGCCCATTCAAAATAACTGGCCATTTTTTTTTTTTTTTTTTTTTTAGCAAAGAGCATCCCGCTCATAATTTCTTACTAAAATTTTGTCACTTCTGTTAAGGAGGAAACCAAAATTGTCCCACATGAGAACGCATCATTTAAAAAAATCTGTTGCAGTCCCTTTATTATGTTCCTTCTTTGCATTCAATTATGTGTGGCTACAGTGCAGTCTCTTGTTTATAGTGTTGCTCACCTTCCCCTGTCCGGTCTGCCCCAGGTGTGCTCCTTGAGTATGGGGACTTGTTCTCAAAATGAGAATGCCGTTCCTATAGTAGGTGATCAGCAAATAGTGAATGGAAAGCTCAGTAACATCATAGAGGAGGATAGTTCAGCACTAGCTTATTCACAGATTTCTCTCATGAAAGTGAATTATTTCCTTGAGTTATTTAAATAAGCGGCCTTTAGTCATGAACATTTATACTCATAAAAGCAAGTTTTCAAGAGGCAGTATTGTCCTTTGAGTCTCTGAAAACTATGTTTCTCATGCTTCTTGTATGTTTTTTTAAAAAAAATATTATAGGATTCTCCATTATATTTCTGGAACTGGTTATATTGTTTATGTAAGTTTTCATTGTCAAATAATGGCCCAGCTGCATCAGAATTGACTTGAAATTTAAAAAAAAAAAAAACATGTTCCAGAGTCATATATGTCCCCAGAGTTTTGGATGCAGCAGGTTTGAGGTAAGGCTTGGGAATCGGTCACTTTAAAGCACTCTCCCATGTGTTTCTGCTGGGAAGTTGGCTCAGACCCTGCCTCCTATTCTGGGATAGGTGGTTAAAAACTCTCAGGCTCTATTCTTCCATTAGCAAAGGTGTCGGTCCTGAGTCCAAAGTCATCCTCCGCATGTGTGCTGCAGCAGAAGTCTGTTCATCTCGGGCATCGCAGGAGGTCGAGCTCGGCTTGCCTTCTCACTGGTAGGAGCTCCAGGCTGTGTGGAAGAGCAGACGGGCTGAAGAGCAGAATTTATATTTGGAAACCATATTAAAAACATAGGTCAAAAGAGAAAGCCAGCAAAGTGATAAGCTTTCCATAGCAAATTTATCAAGACTTCTCCTCTTTCCCTTAACAAAGCTGCCTGGTGAATTCTTAATGGCAAATATATCTGCCTCCCCACCCCACCCCACCCCAGCATTTGCAGAAGGGGGTTTATTGACACTTTACCTGTGTGCCTTCTGAAGTTCAATCCAGTGTATTGAGGCACAGGCTCCTGGGACAAGTTCTGAGCCTCAGGGAACAGCGCCATCTGCTGATTCTCCGGGACATAGCTCACATGAGCACAGGGTGAGCTGAGTATCTGGAAAAGTGGTAGACGTTAATTATATATTCCCTGGCTTTGCTACTGCAACACCCTACACCCGAGCGCCAGGCGTTCTTTCAGCTTATTGTCTGAAATGAGCCGGTATTAATTGGCGGATGTTTTTGTTACTTACAAGTGAATACATCTCCTTGAATGCCTTGGCTTTCACTAATTTGTATTTCAATATATTTTTAAGCCATAGGTAGACAACTCTGCCTGTAGGTGCTCATTCATGATTTGGGGAAGCTGAGCACTTGGAGTACCAAGAACCAGGCCTACCGGACAATGTGCTGCGGCACCTTTGCTCCCAGCACCTTTGATGGTTTATGGAGAATGTTCTAGAAGTCTAGCTACAAGGCGCTACGGGAAATTTCATTTCCTAAACTGTTTTTCTTTAGGGCCCAACAGCAGCAATCCACAGAGTTAGTGCTGCAATACTTTGAAGTTCCCCGTATGTGCCCTTTCCTGCTGGAACAGGCCTAACAGGAAAGCAGACCCCAGGGAAGCCCAATTTGTGGAAGTCCTTTAAGAAATGAGGTGCTATTTTTCCTATTGTAGTTTATTTATGTGTTTGTTTTAATGTTAGGACCTATTCCTTATAATATTCTCCCTAGGAACCAGGAAAGGGAAATGTTAAAAAGAAACACCATGTGTGTGTGTGTGCGTGCGCGTGTGTGTGTGTGCGTGTGTGCATGTGTGCGTGTGTGTGTGTGTGTGTTCTAAACCAGGCTTTTGAAAGATAAACATTTGATGTAGGGAAATGTTGAAAGTAAGAAAGTTATAAGCAGGTTTCATTACATTTTTCTAAAAATATTTGGCTTTCAAAAGCAAACCCACTTAAAGTTTTCCGCCTTTTATTTTCTTTTCTTAGTCATTTCGACATATTGTAGGGGGTTTCACTGTGTCATAATAATGTTATTTTTATACAAGTTTTAATAGTGAAAATAAAGTCAGTGGACCCTGCTACCCTCCACCCAGCTGAAAGTGCATTTCTCTGCCCAATTCTTCCCACATTCATGAAAAAAAACACAAGATTTAAAATTAAAGTTCAGCACTTAAGCTCCTGTGAGGTCCTGTAATATTTGATCACTGGTAAAAAAAATCTATAGTGCATATTACAAATATTAGCAGGAATAAGTACAGATGGGACTAATTAGAATTTTCCAGTTTGATTTTACCACTTACAATATAGAACATTTTATTTTCTGAACTAAGTTTCTTTCTTTTATATTCAAAATGTACATAATCCAATTTTCACTGCTGCAAGGACAGAGTGGCATAAACACGCTGGAGTGAAAGCTTTGTCTCTGAACTCGTACAACTCTGGGCCACTTAATTCCAGGTGCTTCACCTTAAAATTGTGCTAGTTTAAGTAACTCGTATTTGATGGTATTGTAATAACGATTATTAATAATAGTGGACCGTACTGAGAATATTGTTAGGCATTGTTTTCGGTACCTCATGTGCAGTCATTCACTTAACCCTCTCAACAACACTGTGAGTTAGGTACTGTTACTCTTCCAGTGAGGACACAGAGAGGTTAAGTACCTTCCCCAGGGGTGCATGTACCAGTGCACGGTGGAGCTGACAGGGCCTAGCCCCTTCATAGGCCCCGCGCACTGTCTGCACAGGGAATGGAGGAGGGAGGGAGGTGTGAAATACAGAAACTGTTTTTAATGTTTCCTCCCACACCTCACCCTTGCCCGCCTGCCTTTATGCAGGTAGACTCACCTGTAGCCTTTTTCTTGGTGTCTCTCTCCTGTCCTTGGGTGTGGGTCCCTTTCAGCATGACCAGGGACGCAGCGTAACATTGAAGGGTTTCGGCTCTGGGGAGACGCCGCAGGCCGCAGGGCTCTGACGGCCACTTTCTGGCTACGTTAGTTCAGAGGAAGATGGGAACAGGAGAAGGAAGGCAGGGTTAGGTTTTTGCAGCAAACAAGAAAACAGGGAGAGAATTTCAAGGAAGAGGTGGGAGGTGGAGGGCCCCTAACTGTCTCAAAGGCTTCAGGGAGGGCAAGAATGAAAATGGCTGAGGAAAGACCGTTTCTAAGTCAGCATTGTCCTAGACGTGAGACCCACATGGAATTTCAAATTTTCTGCTAACCACAGCAAAAGAAACAGGTAAAGCTAAGCTTAAAAATATTTTTTATTTAACCCAAGATATTTAAAATATTATCATTAAACATGAAATCAATATAAAGTTCGTTTTATACTCTTAATTCTGTACCGTCTTTGAAATCCAGCATATGTTTTACGCTCACAGCACCTCTCAGTGCAAATGAGTCACCTTTCAAGTGCTCAGTAGCTGCCCGGGGCCGGGGCTGTTGAATTGGATGGCACGGATTTAGGCAACAGCGAGACTGGGTAGGCAGAGAGGTAGGTGGGCCCAGAAGCCAGGTTCTGAAGCCTCGGGAGACAGTCGATGGTCAGGACCTAGGAGCAGAGACTGGCAGCTACCTTTCCTCAGACACTTAGAGGGCAAAGAATCGAGGCTCTTGGTTTAAAACCCTTGCTTTAAGATAACTGAGCTCAGGCTCCGCTTCACGGAAAGAGCCAACAAAGGAGGAACAGAACTTGGAGGCGTGGAGAGGACCTTCCGAAGCAGGCGTTTCACACCCGGGGCGAGGCCGCGAGGACCCAGGGCCGCTCCGGAGTGAGCTCTGATGCGTGTGTAAGGGAGCCCGAGGGCCGTGCCAGCGCAGCGCAGGCCTTCTCCGCTCCTGCCTTCAGCTGGCCCGCACCGCCCAAGCTCCCTAAATGCCCTCCTGCGGGCGTCCGGGTTGCCACTCTTAGGACACAGGGTGTAAGTTTAACTCGGCCAGTTGGAGATTCTTTTTTATGAGAAGAGAAAGTAACTTACAGGTTTTATTCTGAAAACCCAGTGTTTTAGTGTCTATCGCCTGTTGAAACCCTAGGTCCATGCATCATCCAGTCATCTTCTCACGCTTCAACAATATACAATATTTGTTGAATTTCTACTGATTTCTTTCTTGAAATGTACAGCCTGTGCAAGAATTCCTTCCTTCTTTCATCCACAAACTTTCTTTGACCCACCCCCCTTACTCTTCTTTCTTTCTTCCCCTTTTCCCTGATTAGGACCAAGTTAAGGCAAATTCTAAAATGGGTGAAATCGATTATTGGCATCGTGTGATAAAACTGTGATCTGATAGTGTGACCTCATTGAGGCTGGAAGCACTAGGGGGTCTGATGACGGCCTGGTGTCCTCAGGAGTGGAGCAGCAGCGTGTGCCCTCTCCAAACCAGATGCGTTGTCACCTGTCTCTGGCCAGAGCTGGTCTTGAGGTGGGTGATGGATGCTGCCAAGCTCCTATGCAGAGCTATAGACGTACGGCAAGGAGCCCCTCGCCCCCGCCAGGAGGTGGACCCATTAGGGAAGGGCCTTGGGGGTAGATGACTGTCGGTCAGCGCTGCGTAATCCAAGAGCCGCCCTCAACTGCAAGAGAGTACTCCTGACACCATAGACCAACCCATGTCTTCGTGATGATCTGCCTCCCAAAGCTTCCTGTCGTATTGTGTCAGGCCATCATAGCAGGAAAAGCAAGTCTTTCCAGATTTAATAAGGAAAAGTCTGGGGTAAGCAATTATAGAGAAACTTAACCTGTGATCTCAAGAAGTGAAAATAGAAAGGATCAGTAAGAATACTCCAGGAGCCTTAACTCTGATCTTTTCTTGAGCATCTTGGTTTCCATTTAATCTGATCATCGCAGATCCAAGATTACATTTTGCAAAAGGACTTAAGGACATATTCTAAATGTTATATGTATATATATATGTTTATATATTTTTATTTTTTCTTATAATTTGTTGGCACAAAAACAAAGACTATCATAAGAGTATCTTTCATTTGGGGTAAGAGCAGGTGTTTTTGTTTCCTTTCTCGATGTCCTCTGTTCAGATCAGAATGGGTATTACTGGAGTGAAAGCATAGCTTTATTAGTCATATCTTAACACCGGGAATGGCCATGCCCCTGTGAGTGGCTATAATGAATGAATATTAAGCTTAAAGCA
This sequence comes from Miniopterus schreibersii, assembly GCF_964146895.1. Lineage (NCBI taxonomy): Eukaryota > Metazoa > Chordata > Mammalia > Chiroptera > Miniopteridae > Miniopterus > Miniopterus schreibersii. The sequence continues at coordinate 67,064,413 of NC_138110.1, forward strand.
TAAACCTCAGACTTGTGGGTATTTTATTCTCCATGTTTTAAAAAATACCAGAAAGGAAAGATTTAACTCACTAGAGTTATTTTGAGAAAATCAATTTCCATAAATACATTTAATTGCTCACTCATAAATTTATACTTCCCTTTCCCTCACTGCATAATTGGTTTCCTGCATGCAGTTTAACTCCATGTTCCATGTTTTCTTAAGAGTTTTATTCCTGATATTTGTCTGGTCAAGACATTCTTCTGCTAAAAGACCTGGCAGCTTTTCATTGCCTGAAGGATTAAGTCCATAATTCTTAGCATGGCATTCAAGGCTTTTCAGAAGCTGGTCCCAACCTGTTTTTCTAACTTGACCTCCCCCAACCCCCCCGGGCATTCCTTTGCAGTTTCCTTCAACTTCCTTCCCAGTTCCCACAATTCCTGTATTCTTTGTTTTTTCCCTACGGGCAAAAAAATTTTTTTTTTGGGGGGGAGTACAATTTTATACCACCAGAGTTAGATGACTGTGTGTCTGCCCACCCATGTTCCAGGTGGCTTCTGTGTCAGAAGACAATCTGTAATTTGCTTACTCACTTGTGTTAGGATTTGTAAATAGTGTAGTAAAATAGACATAACATAAAATTTACCATCTTAATCATTTTTAAGTGTACAGTTAGGTGACGTTAAGTACATTCATGTTGTTGTACATCCAGCACCCCTCCCCATCTCCAGGACTTTGCATCGTCCTAAACTGACCCTCAGTACCCATTAAACAGCAACACCCCATTCTCCCCTCCCTCCAGTCCCTGGCAACGATTATTTTACTTTCTGTCTCTATGATTTTGACTCCCTAAAGTGGAATAAGTGAAATCATATAATATTTGTCCTTCTGCGTCTGGCTAAGTTTCATCCATATTTTAGCATGTATCTGGATTTTCTTCATTTTTAATTGTTCTATACATACAGTATGTATATAACACATTTTATTTATCCATTCATCTACTGATAGGCATTAAGATAGTTTCCACTTTGGGGCTATTATGAATGATGCTGCTGTGAAGATTGTTGCACAAATATCTGGTTTAGCTCCTGCGACTATATTTGTTCTTTTGTGTATGTACCCAGCAGTGGAATTGCTGGGTCAAATGGCACTTCTATGTTTAATTTTTTGAACAACTGCTGTACTGTTTCTATGGTGGCTGTACGATTTTACTCTCCTGCCAACAGTGCACAAAGGTGCCAATTTCTCCGTATCTATGTCAACACTTGTTTTCTGTGTTTTTGTGGGGGTTTTGTGTTGTTGTTTTTTTATAATAGCCTTCCTAATGGGTGTAAAATGGCACCTCATTATGATTTTGATCTGCATTTTCCAAATGATTAGTGATGTTGAGCATCTTTTCATGTGCCTGTTGGCCATCTGTATATTTTCTTTGGGGAAATGTCTATTCAAGTCCTTTGCCCATTTTTTCAGTCGGGTTGTTTGCATTTTTGTTGTTAACTTTAAAGAGTTTTTTTATATATATCCTAGACATAAATAAATGAAAAGACATCCTGTGCTCATGGACTGGAAGACAATATTGTTAGAATGTCAACACTTAACAACATAAATGTTTGGTTTTCACCAGTGAAGCCATCAGGTCTAGGGCTTTTTGCTGCTGTTGAGAGGTTGTTGATTACTAATCCAATCTCTTTATTAGTTATGAGTCTGTTCAGATTTTCTGTTTCCTTGTGACTCAGTCTTGTTATGTTTCTAGGACTTCATCCATTTCATCTAGATTACTCAGTTCATTGCCACAGAATTTTTCATAGTACTTTCTTTTTAAAAAAATACATTTTTATTGATCTTAGAGAGGGAGGGATAGGGAAAGGGGGGAGGGAGAGAGAAACTATGAGAGAGAGAAACATCGATTGGCTGCCTCTGGCACAGCCCCCACTGGGGATCTGGGGATCGAGCCAGCAGCCCAGGCATGTGAATGTGAATGTGAATGTGAGTGGGAATGGAACTGGCGATCTCTCATTGTGCGGGACGATACCCAACCAACCGAGCCACGCCAGCCAGGGCTCAGTGCTCTCCCAGTCTCCTTTTTACTTCTTTAGATTTGGTAGTATTCATCCCACTTACGATTTGTTAGCATTTGAGAGAAAACATGACACTTTTTAAAACTATCTGGCCAGAGAGGATATTGGAAAGGACAAGAAAGGGAAGAAGGAGAATAGAAGACGCCTGGCCCTGAGGATCTGTGAGCCTAGGTAACTGCGACGGGCATCCCCCAAGTCTGCATCCAGGTGTGTGTCCCAAAAGAGCTATCCTGGAACCCAACAAGTAAGCCGGTGTTGTTTATGACCTGTGTGTCACCGTGCTCAGCTTCTGTCATTGAAATACTGCGACCACCTAGTACTATCTCCTTAAGTATTTTGGAGCCAAAGCAAATGGCTGAGACAATCCAGGCTGACTTCCTGGTCATTCCTAAAAGAGGGAAATGTGAAAGGGATTCCAGCTTTCCCTTCCTTTTCTCCATTAGGATTCCCATTTCTGTCTCCCGTTTGTACTTCACAGAGCACTTAGAAGGCATCAATGAAACTTCTAATAAATAAACTCCTCATAAATAAAACCCAGTATTTTTTGAAATCAAAAGTTTCACAGCTCAACACTCCAGGAAGTCTGATTTTGTTACTTGTTTATACTTTTTCCCCCCTTTTACCTGAAACAAATGCTGTCTTGCCAATTAAATACAGTTTGCCTCATAGAATTTCAGTTTGAGACTGAATTCGGAAGCCCTATAGACTTGGAAGCATGCATTTTAAACGCTACAGGATGTAACTGTTTTCTTAAATGAATGTTTCATAGTATTCAAAGCCAGGTATATAAGACACATTGGAACACATGTCCTCAAGCTACTTAGAGATCATACTAAATGAACTTAATAATTATGTTTTACGTGTGGTGTTTTTTTTTAATGAGCAGTGAGGAATGTGCCTGAATGGTCCAATTTATTGGAAACTTTTCCAGAAAAACATCCTACCAGATTTTCCCAGTAGAGAGCACTTTTTAAAAAACATCTAAGTTTAGTTGTCTCCTCCACCTCTGTTTCTTTTTTATTTTCACTCTTTCAGGTGGCGGAGGGTCTGAGGATCATTGGCTCTAATTATTTTTAGTTCCTCCTCACATAACACCTGAGGAGCACCTTCTATTTGTGGGAACCAAGTTGCTTAGAAGCAGTTCCAAGCTCCTTAGCAGAGGTCAGTAGGCGCATTAGCTTAGGGCAAAGGAGTGTTCACGCCCAGGCATCCCTTTTGAGTTCCCAGCTGGGCTTTATGCAGCTCCTTGCTGTTGGTCCGGTCCCCTTGGTTACCCTTCCCCTTGCTCATAACAGCCAGGCAGCATGTCAGGACCCATCTCATCTCCGCATGTCAGCAGAGGTTTGTGGAAGATCAGCTGTTCCCAGGGTGCCTGCTCGGGGATTTGTGCTGCAATGCGCCCCGTCTCCAGGCCCTGGCTCCCCAGCAACTGCTCGCATGCGTAATCCCCAGTCTTGACTCTTGGCCCCCACTGGGTCTTGCTGGGGTTTCATGACAGTTTTGCACTCTGGGTCCTACTCCCTGCTACAAGCTACAGGGATTGAAGAATTCCTGCCCTGAGGCCCGACCGCACTCCACTTACTAGGCCGTTTGTCTCCTGCTTTTTTGGTTTTTTTAATGCTTTTAGGGTAATTTTTAAAGCACTAGTTATCACTTCTCCTCATTCTAAATCCATGCAGTACAACTTTCAGAACTGGGCTGTTTCCAGTGGAGAAAATGCACAACTTCCTCTTGGCGGGAAAGGCCCTGTTGCGTGCTGTTCATGCCCTTTGCTTAGCTGCGTGTTTAACTTCGTGGAAATAAACCACACTAGGGACTGTGGCGCGCACGTAACAATAGAGTTGTGTGGAAATTTTTTTAATCAGAATACGATGATGGATACGGCCTCTATAAATGAAGTGACACCTAAATAATAAGACGTTTGAACTAGACAATTTTATGAAAAACATTTCAAGTGCTCCCCTTTGGTCATAAATACTTTTCAGGTAGTGTTACTTATGGAAGAAACAGCCAACCCCCTCGGCTCTGGCAAATGTGTATCTTGTGTGATAACTCTTCAGTTCAGGTCTGAAACGTGGTTTGAACAAAGAAGAGGAAACACATTAAAACCATGGGGGGGAAAAACACCCAGTTTCACAGAATTAACTTGGAAACTGCTGTTAATACAGATTCCTCTTGGTAGGAGTCCTAGATTCACTAAAAAGAAAAAAAGAAAGAAGAAGAAAGAAAGAAAGAAAGAAAGAAAGAAAGAAAGAAAGAAAGAAAGAAAGAAAGAAAGAAAGAAAGAAAGAAAGAAAGAAAGAGAAAGAAAGAAAAAACAGACAAACAAAAGAAACATAAAAACCCCAGAAACCTGAGATGTCAGTTAAATTTGAATTTCAGGTAGATAATGAATACTTTTATAGTGTAAGTATATCCCAAATATGGCATGGGACATACTTGGACTATGATATATCATTTGCTGTTTATCTGAAATTCAAATTTAACTGAGTGTCTTGTGTTTTACCTGTCATTCTTCAGCCATTAGAGGGTCCAGTTCAGTTGTGGGTAGATGGAGGTCCAAATGGGTGTACTTTAAAAAAAAAATTAGTGATATTTAGAGAGAGAGGAAGGGAGAGGGAGAGAGAAACATCAATTGGCTGCCTCCTGCATGCCTGCTACTGGGTATCGAGCCTGCAACCTGGACATGTGCCCTGACCGGGAATCGAACTGGTGACCTCCTGGTTCATGGGACAACGCTCAACCAACTGAGCCACACCGGCCAGGACAAATGGTTAGACTTTTTATACTCTGAGCAGGACATAGAATTCTGATAAAATAAGGTTTGGGAAACACTGGATTATCATTTCAAAACAGAAAACCCACACATGATTGCACACAGACATACACACAAAACAGACATAATGGTGGTCCCAAATTCTGTGTTTTTGATAGATGGATACCACAAATGGAGAAAAAATATTATCCAAAGTAAACAGAGAAACCAAAGGATATCTGAACTTGCTATTGGGGGTCCTAGCACAGGTGAAAAAATGCTCAGGTATTTTTCAAGTTATAGCCTAAGCTATAAGCGGTTAGACTATAATAATAGCCTAAGCTATAAAAATAGTTGTGATGACCATTCGTACTGTTTTGACTGTCTAGCTTGAATTTCTATTATCAAATACTGTTAGTTGTTACTGTATGTTCTTGTTACCCTTTATGATTGATAGTGAAATACAAGTTTGTAAGTAAAGCCCCAAATATTATATATGCTCTACTAGCTTTTAAAAATATAATTCAGTAAAATATACAACAATAATCTAAATTGAAAAGAAGTTAATTCATTCACTCTACATATATTAAGTGCCTGGTATGAGGCACTGCTGGTGGAAAATGATACATAATATAGGGCCCCAGCTTAATGAATAGTTTAGAATCACAACAGCTTCCATAAGTCCCTTATGTTTCGTATGATAAGCTGATTAACATAGAGCTTTATGTTTAATATGCCAGGGTAATAGAATATCTGATTTCACAGAGCTTACAATACTGAAAAAAACCCTCTATATTTTTAAATGTAGTGGCCACACTATAAAGCTTTATACAGAACTCCCTTTTGGGTACTGTTTAGGCTGCATGGTTTGCTGAGAAGATGACATTAAAGCTCTTGTATTCACTGGGCTTGTTTAATTAAGAACTAGTTATTAATTATCATGTGGGCATTTAGCACTACATGATACTTTTGTATTGGTCATTGTCACATGAAATCTTTTCTGGATTACTTTTTTCTGTTAATGTCCATTGTCACCAGTCTGGTGATGGGAGGGCTGTGTTATGTGATACGAAATCAGACAGGTGGGGGAACTTCAGGCTCTTAGTAGAGAAAATCCAGCTCAGTTCCCAACTGTTCCATGAAATCTTTTCTGACAACAGCCACCCCCTATGAGCTTTCATTTTCCAAATGACCATAGCACTACGCACTGGACATTCGACTATTCTGAAAACTTCTTCATAACATTCAAGCCTGGTAGTCCAATAACATTTGCAGGGGGAGGAGAGCAGCAAGCCCCACGTCATGGGCTCATCTAGAACCCTCCACAGCACTTCTGGAAGTAGCCCCGCGGGTGTTATCACCTGGGTGTCTGACCTGGAAGCCACTCGGAAGGCCCTAACGCTGAAGCATCCAGAGCACTCCAAGGCCAAGGGCGTGTCCTGAGAAACAGCCAAGTCTAAAGTCAGACTTCGATGCGCCAGGATGAGTGAGGATTTGGGGTAATTGTTCTTTCTGGTTGACTGGAAGACATCTTTCTGAAAATTAATTCTACTCCGACATGAAAGTTGCTGTGCTTAGTATTCTGGTTTGTCCAAAGGGGACAAGAGCAACACAGAGCACCTGCTCTCAAGCACCAGCGAAGCCAGGCGAGGAGTGAAGACGAAGGCGCATGAAAATGGAATTAACAGGAGAGTTATCAGGCGGCGTGAGGACAGGCTCTTGCCTCCACAGGGAATTATTAACAGTTAGCTTCTCATTCTCTAGGCTGGCTGATTTTCCCGGTGGGTGGAATTGGGTCATTCTTTTGATATAGTTTCTTATAATGTGTTAGGTCGATAATATTAATAATATGACTCCACTTATGTAGTGCTTAATACTTTTCAGGTACTCTCATAAGAGCTTTTGTAATTTAACGATTTAATTCTCCCACAACTCTATGAGGTAGGAGCTATTACCCCATTTTACAGAAAAACAGAGGTCCAATGACTTGCCCAAGCTTGCACAGCCATGAGGTTCCTCAGTCAGGCTGACTCCAGAGCCCATGCTGAATGGTGTTTCTAGCCTGTCACCTTGTCTCTGCACATCAACTCTTAGCGTGTCCTCTGAAAAATGACATTCCAGAAACGGTTTCCTCTTTTGTCTCCATGTTGCAGAATTGAAAGGAAAACATCTGCAGTGATCTTCACCCTTTCTGATCTCACAGCACATAAACTAATTGCTAAAATTCTGCAGCACACCAAAAATATATTTTTTTGCCGATCTGACAAAAAAATAGGTATAATTTTGATTCATTTACACCGGGCAGCTATTGTGTTGGCTGTTGTCATTTTTTTTATTTGACAATCTAAGGGGAAAGAGCTCGGTGCCCCTGACTAAATAGTCAGGTATTGCATATTTTAAACATTCTGGCAGCACATGGGTTGAAAGTCGCTGGCTTAGTAGACTGTTCTTAAAAGAGACACTGTTTCCAGATCATTGAAATTTCACATTGGTGAGGCCAAGGGTCCCTAGCCAAGGCCCGTTTATAAGAGTTGGAAGTAAAAGCAGGACAAACATCACTGTCCACGACAGTCCTTGATCAACAGAGATGTTGCCTGGATTGGGAGAAGGAAGTGTGGTTTCTTCGAGAAGTGCACTGTCTTGCTGGGTGGGAAGGAGTTCTTTCAAATCCGTGCGGCACAAGGTGATTGCTGTGCAGGAACCAAGTTCACAACAAACAGGGGAAGCAGTGAGTCGTCCCGGGCTTTGTGGCATCGGCTGCAACTGCACCTGCCTCAGGGGTTTCCCTGGTTCCCCTGCCCAGGAGAAAGTCAGTCAGCAGGAAATGAGGCAAGTGCATGATGACTTTCCGGGAAAGGGTGGCTTTGAACTTCTCCGTGGGCTACGTTCCTGGCCCTCTTACCCACCCCCTCGCTGTTCATCATTCTTTATAAGGCAGCCGTTTGTCGAGGGGGAGATGAGGAAGCAGCCAGGGCCCTGTGCTCGGAAACGGTTTTGACGGAGCCCTGGAATGTCACGGAACCACCAGTCAGTCGGGTGACATCCGTGCATCTGGCCGGCGGGTCCTCGCTCTGACTCAGCGGCTCACACCTGGAGACAAAGCCTATCCCTACTCGCCACAACAATTCAAAGGCTCACCGGCTCCCGGTTCCTTTCTTTCTCAGATTCAGTGGTTCTCAAACTTTAAAGAGAAGCAGGATCACCTGGGAGGCTCCTTAAAGCAGATTTCTGGACCCGACGCCCGGGCTTTCTGATTCGGTGGGTCAGGTGCGGGGCGTGCGGATTTGCCTCCTGCAGGTTACCAACTGCTGCTGCTGCTGCGGGTCTGGGGGCTGAATCTGAGAAGCGTTTGCTCCAATTGATTTAAACAGAAACCCCCCATGCTTATTGCTCTGCTCTGTTCTAGCGCCTCTCTCCGGTCAGGATCAACCAGGGCCCGGGAGGCCCATCTTCTCCTCCAGTCAGTAGCAATGATCAGAACTTGTCTCTCACTTCCTTCCCCATCCGAGCCCCAGCCCCACCCCCAGCCCAAGCATTGCTCTCCAACTCTGAATGAATTAAGTTACGTTCTAGAGCACTGACACATAGAAAGTCACTTAGGAAAAACAGCTATTACAATAAAAAGCTCCCTGGGATGAAACACATGCAGCGGCATCTATGGCACTAAAAAAGAGATAACCTCTATATGTGTGATATTTACTGTAGTGCTATAATATGATCACAGTGTTTACTATATGAATCGCCTTTATGGAGGTATTCATCTCATTATTTATCTATTATTTATTTTCTTTATTAATTTATTTCCTAATTACTCTCAATATACAATATTACATTAGTTTCAAGTGCAGAACATGGTGATTAGGCATTTATATACCTCACAAAGCGATCACCCTGATAAGTCTAGCATCCATCTGACACCAATCCTACTGCACAGACAACTGGAATTAATGAAGTTATTGGATAATGGAAAGTTTATTTCATTACCTGTGGGCTAGTTTTGGAGACCTTGGGTATATATATATTCAGTGCAAGTTTTAAGTAAGGAGTAATAATTAACATTACCTTTCGCCTCTAAGGCAGTGTGTTAACTACAGAGCCTTAATAATTTGATAATGTTTTTAAGGCTCTTAGTGAAGAAAGCAGAGTGTCTGCCTCATGGGGGTCATCCAGGGGATCCTAGAATGTCTGCAGTTCTGTCTCTCCGGTTTTCCTGTCACGGTGCTTGGAATCCCACTATCACAGCATCACTGATTTAAACCCTGTGATTATTCTAGGAGTAGCCTTCTTCAAAATGCTTCCATTTCTAAGAGCTTACCATCTTTGTGAGTCCCATTATCAGTGTCATTTTCCAATCACCTGTGATGGGTTTGGCATATCTAGGGTTTAAAAGCAGCAAAAAATACAAGAAAGGAAAATGGAGACAAATTCAGGCTTCTCTATGGCTCTCACAGAAAGAAAAAGTCAACACTGAGATCCTTCTTAAATCTTTCTTATTCTTTAATATTTTGCCAAACTAAAGGCTGACATTATTATCGGTTACATGGCCCTAACGCAACATGCAACTGACTGGAGTTAATGGAAAGGCATGTGCTAATGAATTTTGAACCAGAGGTCAATGATCATGCCCTAGGAAAAAGCATGCTGCATGCCCTGAGAGTTTCGCCGGCTATGAATGGGGACTGGTTTAAAGTTGGCTGAATTTAAATCCAAGCGTTTTAAGTGGGCAAACGCTTAAAATCAAATACACAGCGATGATTATATTAATCCCTTCCATTTGTTCAAAGCCTGACAGTATATAAAGGCTTTTTGGGCATTTTCAGATTTTTCTCAGGGATGTTCTCTCATTGAAGACAGCCTAGACCAACCTGGTTGTGTGGCAGGTAATTAACAGCCTCATTTCACCCAGGGAGACACCAGGCTGTGGATCCGAGACTGCAACCTACCCCCTTGCAGCCAGTGCACTTGCTGTCCGGCTGTGGTGTCTGTGAAGATATTTGGGGGCCTGGAATAAATAACATCCGCAGAGTCACTTTCTGATTGTAACTGGGAGAAAATGTGGGACTGAGCAAATGTAGCCAAATGTTCTTTGGAGATGATTTTGATTCCCCCTCTACCTCCGTTCATGGCCTACATAGTGCCCTCCCCAAGTTCATTTTCAAATCCCAACGCCCAGTATAGAATTTAGAGATACTATAAGGTCTTGAAAGACATGATTAAGTTCTGAGAGTACCACGAGGGTGGGCCTGGGTGCAGCATGACTGGTGTCTACAGTACAGGAAGGGGCGTGGGGCGCACAGGCACATGGGACAGTTGTGGGGAAGAAGCCCCAGGGTGTGGCCTTCTGCAAGCCAGGAGAGGGGCCTGGAACAGATCCTTCCCTGGTGGCCCTCAGAGGCTGCCAACCCTGCTGGCACCTTGATCTTGGAATTCCAGACTCCAGAGCTGTGAGAAAATAAATTTCTGTTGTTTCAGCCACCCAGTCTGTGATACCTTGTTATGGTGGCCCAGCAAACGTATACAGCCCCCAACAGAATCTCTTTGAACCCCCATCTGGAACAGGTAAAAAGAGGGTAGCTTTTGGAATCATCTATACAGTGAAGCTGTTCATTAACATCTTAGCTCCTAGAGAGTGGACCTTCCAGCCCCATGAACGTCTTACTGCTTATTTAAGGCGCGGTGGCTTTGGTAGCCTGCTGTGCCCAAGGCAAATCTTTTCTTCAGCCATTGGCAAGTGGCGTGTACTAAGGATTTTTATTCTTTATTGAGATACCCCACCTGCTTCCTCTCCCCTTGCTGTCTTTCCCTCCTCCCCACCCTTCCCTCTCTTCTCTGGCTTTCCCCCCTCCTTCCTTTCCCTGCTTTCCAGGTCCCCCCTCTCCTCTCTCTCCTGCCTCCCTTCTCTCTGATCTTTCCTGTTCTCTCTCCCCGTGTCCTGGGTCTTCTCCTCTCTGCCTCCCCGACCCAAATATTCTCTCCCCACTTCTGCCTCCCCTCCTTATCCCACCTTTCCTTTCAAAAATTTTTCTTTAAAAAGGACAGATTTTCTATCTTTTTTACCCTCATGCAAACATTCTTCAATAGAACATACCCCACGGGGTGTTTTCTCTGAATTCAACAAGGGCTTAAAGGAAATAAATGGCTCATCCAACCCCTACTCGCATGTCGGGCATCCGAGCATAGATGTGGAGGCATTTCTGGGTTGGCACAAGGCTTTCCGTGTCCCCAAAGTCATACCACCAGTCAGACATCAACATAACTCGTCAAAAGTCCTTGCAGCCACTTTTGAGCTAAAAATTCCTTAAGATTCCTGAACTGTTTCGGATCTATTTAAACTCGTCTGAGTCAGTGGGTGTGGGAAGGAGGTGGCTGCAAGCGTCGGCTGGCAGAAATGACTAAAATGAACAGCGACTCTCCAGCCTCTTGGTATAACATCAAGCCAGGACTTGAAGGTTAAAGGGCAGATTGTCAGTGTACATCATGTCTTGGGTACATATTTGTCTTCTCCAGATCATTTCTTGCTTATGCATGCAAGCATTACAAACGGGACTCTCTCAACCCGGACATCAACGGTGTGGATTCTCCATTCTGTTGGATTCCTTCTCTGCAGGACACGAATGGCAAAGAACTTCTCAGCTTGTCGCAATATTTAGCATTCTCAACTCTCCACTCCAGCTCTTTGGGTTTCACCTTATATATAGCATAACATGCTTATAATCCATAAAAAGAATTCTTAAATTACAGGAGAAGTATGGCTTAACAGTTCTCTTCTGGCCCAAAGAAAATAATTGGTATCCCAATAAAGTCATTATTAAAAGTAATGGATGGGCAAAGCCTGGAAAAATCATTTTTGAAAATTTCCAAACAGGGCGAATCAGGAAAATGTCTGGGTTTCACAGTGTTATTTAACAAACACACACTGTCTGCTCAGGGGACCTGCATCTCCTCGGTCGTGAATTCAGCTAGTCTCTTGGTGCCCCTTCTTGTAATGACGTAAAATCCACGACCTCCCAGGATAGAAATGAAAAACAAAACAGGAAAGCTTTCTACAGTCATCAAAGCTACAGGTATGAATGATCAGCTTTATCTTGAGTGACAAGTCAATAAGAAAAGACAAGGGTGACTGAGATTTTCAGGGCATTAGAAAGTACCACACTGAAGGCCAACAAGGCTCCTGCTCTCTGAGGGACATGCCACTCTTTGTCGTATAAGCTGCAGGAAGCAGCAGGGCGTGCCCCAGGTTCATTGAAATCAGGGAAATGGACCATCATTTATTCTCTGGCTGGTCCTTTGTGCATAGTTTCTGCATATGTTTCCCTTGATGATTTCATGGTCATTTTTTCTTCACTCTTACCCTGCTCACCTAATGGAAATTTGTTTCACATAAAGATGGAAATTTGGGTATGGATCCCTGGAAGAGTACAATTGATAGCTTCACAGTCTAGCAACTCTGGAGTTACCATTTGTCAGTCATCCCTGGAAAAGACCACATCTAACTGTAGAACGGCAGTGCCCACACCTCTCTTAAGGTGTCCACAGTCATCGCTATTGCCCTAAGTCTAGAGGAGCGAGCTGTTTCTGTAAAGGGCCTTGCGAATATCTCATTTTTATTCCAGCTATAGCCAAAGTCTAACTGCTTGTTGATTAAGAAAAAGAAATAAAAGTGGAAATGAACAAAACCTACGTCTTTCTAGAGCGTCATAGCCTGAGCAATCTCTTACACGGTAATTCAAAAATTAATTTTATATGTAGCTATTTATCTACATATCTGTGGTGAATTATATAAACTAAGAATTTCAGAACTGGGTGGTTTGGAAATACGAGTAAAGGAGATTTCATCAGAGACATAAATGTAGCAAAAATGTGCACTGGGTGATCCTGAGACTACCCGACTCAGATATCTGCATATCATTGCCCTAAGTACACCCACTATTGCTTCCTATTGTCTCGCTTCATGTCCCACAACTCTTAGCTGTTCGCATAATTTTTTACTCACATTGCCATGCCATGGAGCTTTTATTCTATAATATCTATCTCACTAAGTTTAACTCATGTTTGGAGGGTTAAATGGAAAATAGCTCTCTCTCAAAGACTTATTTTAAATCCCAGCTCCTCTAATATGATCTAAACCTTCTGTGCCTCAGTTTACTCTTTTGTCAAATGGCGATATTCAGCTTGGTATTTACCTTTCCTCAACCTCATTTTGTGAGACTTCCTTGGGTCTGACTTACTCTGCACCAGCCCTAGCACAGGGGGAAACCCACACAACACAGCAAGGAGGGCAGGAGGGTCAGTGGACCCCCTTTCCTGGCCACAGTGTCATAGGGATATGGATTTGCCTCCTCAGAACATCACACGAGAGAGAACAGGCAGAAAGTAAGGGCGAGGCCACGCAGAGCTTACAGACCAGCAGCTATTTTGAACGCCTTCGTGGGTTCACACGCTGGTGTAAGTAGGAGCTTATTGGAACTGATGGCAGTTGGCAGGACTCCACTGCCCAGGTTTTGCGTGTTCCAGGCAAACAGTGCCCAGGCCTTTGATGGTCCTCTCCCTCTGTCAACGTGTCACTGCTTAGTCCCTCCAAATGGCACGAGTTCTAAGCCCCAAAGCCCAAAAGGAGCAGTGAGGCACCCTAGACACACTATACGTTTCTCTATAAGCACGTTGGATAGAAAAATATAGACACTGGATACAGTGGAAGAGCAACTAGACTAGGAGCTGATTAAGGTTTTGAAGAGCAGATGGAATCAGGGAAACGATGACCGAGGGACGCACTGTGGTGTGAGCTGGAGTAAGGAGTCACTAACGTGGCATTGTTATAACACCCAGGAGGCTGCTACAGTAACACGAGCGAACGGTGGATGGTCGCGGCGCTGAGGATTGAACGGGCCTGTGGTAGACTGTGGGTGACGTGCACACGGGAATCAGCCGCTCGGGCGGTGTCCAGGATCATGTGCACAGCTTGTTTCACACCCTGCATGTCTGCGTCTGCCCATCGCTGTCCCTGAAACTTCTCCAACCAGGGCAGGAGTTCGTTTTGTAGATAAAGGGACAGTGACGCAGAATGGGTAAGTGACTTGCTGCAAATAAAAGTTCTTATTTACGAACAATTGGGGAGGCATAAGGAGTTTTGCATGAAGCATCCTGAACACATCAGGATGCTTTCTTTGGGGAGGGAGGCGCTCCTTCCCTTTCACAGTCATAGAACGGGGGAGCCTCTTGACTCTGTTCTGTTTTACGCTTCAGCCTCAGGCGTTCAGCTCTACCACCTTCTTCCCTTCAAAATGGGCCCAGCTGCGCCCGCATTCGCACAGCCACGTCACTCAGAAGCTAAAGGTTTTCAGCAACGCTTCTGTTTGGTGAAACAGTTCTCAATAGCCCTTGGAAAAGTCAACCATCTTTTTTTTTAACTGAGCTGAATTGGTTGTTTTTTCTTCCCTCTAGCTCTGTGAAGAATGCCTATCTGTTTTCGTATTTTCTTTTTCGGTCTTTTTTATGTTTCCATGAAAAATCCAGTTGATAATCCTTTATTGGTACCTGTGTTTAGCAAACCTCAAATGCCTCCTTCAAACATAGCCCAGCGGGCGTCTGGCCTCATGCAGGCTTCAGGTAGCTGTGTCCAAAACATTAACTCTCATCTGAATGAGTCACAAACTGAACTGACCTGATTTGGAATCTTAAAGGCCTTGTTAGAATGTTATCTGCGAATCAGGCTTTGTTCCACTAAGCATGCAAAAGGACAAATTGTCACTCAGGAGCCATCAAATTGGATTGTTTTTCAGCAAGAGGAAGTGCAGGTGCCAGAGTGAAGAGTAGCAAAGGCAGCCATTTGGTACAGCAACAGAGGTTTATTATACACACTGTTTTCTGGTTAAAAACATATACTTTCCTAAGAAACCCAAAACACTAATCAGAAAGAACTTATGCACCCCTGTGTTCATAGCAGCGCAATTTACAATAGCCAAGATCTGGAAACAGCCGAAGTGCCCATCAGTAGATGAGTGGATAAAAAAGCTGTGGGACGTTTACACCATGGAATACTATGCAGCTGTAAAGAAGGATCTCTTACCCTTTCCAACAGGATGGAGGGAACTGGAGAGTATTTTGCTAAGTGAAATAAGTCAGTCAGAGAAGGACAAGTCACTCATATGTGGAATATAATAAACAAAATAAACTGATGAACAAAATAGATCCAGAGACATAGAAGCATGGAACAGACTGAGAAATCTCAGAGGGAAGGTGGGGAGAGATTAATCAAAGAACTTACATGCTTATATGCACAACCTATGGACACAGACATTGGTCTGGGGAAGCCCTGGGGGTGAGGTTGATGCTTGCTAGAGGGGATCAATGGGGGAAAAAAAGGGGACATCTGTAATACTTTCAACAATAAAGATGAAAAATAAATAAAAAGTAAATAAATAAATAAATAAAATGGGAAAAAAAATCTAGCAACAACAAAAAGACACATACTTTGATTTTCTAAATCACTCCAGTGTTTGACTTCCATTTTTTCTTACCCACCCATGAATCTGCTCCACAATCAAGACAGTGGACATACCCATCACTCCTCAAAGTTTCCTTGTGCTCCTATGTAATTCCTTCTGTTCTGGCTCTTCTCCCAAACACCCTGCAGAGCAACCACCAATCTGTTTTCTATCTCTATACATTAATTGGGATTTTCTAGAATTTTATATAAACGGAATCACACAGTAGGTGTTCTTTTTTTAGTCTCATTTGTTGCCTCATTCGCTATAACTCTGTTTTTTGTTTATTTTTTAAATTTAGGGTGCTTTAGAGTTTATAGTAATATATCTTTACCATCAAATGATTTCTTACGACAGTTTAATTTTATTTCCCCCCCCCACCCCAGGCTTTTATGCTTTTATCACACATTTACCTATTCATGTGTTATAAACCCTACAATACGTATTATTGTTATTTAAACAGTCAATATCTTTAAAGGGATTTAAATAATAAGAAAAGTGTATGTTTTCCATGTAGTCACAGTTTATGGTGCTCTTCATTCCCTTGGGTAGATCCATATTTCCACATGGTCTTATTTTCCTTCTGCCTGAAGGACTTCTTTTAACATTTCTTACAGGGCAGACCTGCTGTTGATGAATTGGTGTTACCATTTTCCACCGCTTTTCTTTTTTGTTCTTTGGCAGCCCCGTTTCAACCTTTTCTCTAATATGCAGCTAAGATAAACTGAGCTCATGTTAGATGTTTAATTCTCCACTGCATGTTAGCCTTTATATTTAATTATCGTTTCAGAACTGATTTGGAAATTCAGTTTTCTTTGACTTTTCATATAAATTTTAAAGTCAGCTTATTAATATTTATAAAAAGTGTTTGCTAGAATTTTGATTGGGATTGTATTATTGGGTCTATAGAGCAAACAGGGAATAAATAACACTTAAATACTGACCTATTAACACAGCATAGCTCTTTATTTACTTAAGTGTTCTTTCATTTCTTTTGTTAGTGTTTGCTGGTTTCTACATATAGAGCTTGGATTTAGATTTATACTAAGTAGCCTAACTTTGTATTATTGCTAGTATTAATTATCAGATTTAAATTTCTCATGTGATTTGTAGTAATGATACAATTGACTTTTGTAGGTTGACCCTGTATTCTGACACCATGTAAAATTCATTTATTTGTTCCAGGAGTATTTTGTGAATCTTTTGAAATTTTCTACAGACAATCATATTATCTCAGAATAAAGATAGATTGCTTTCTTCCTTTCCAGTGTATCTTTGCTTTTTTGTTTTGTTTTGTTTTGTTTTGTTTTTTGTTTTACTTTACTAACTAGAACTTTCAGTGTGGTGTTGAATAGGATTGGGGGAGGGGACACCCTTTCCTCATTGTGGAGCTTAGGAAAAAATAGTCTTTCACCTATAAGCATCCTGGTAGTTGTAGGTTTTTGGTAGATATCCTTCATTAGGTTAAAGGAGTTTGCTCACAAAGAGTTGTTATTGTTAACATATGAGATTGTATCATGAATGGCTGTTGAATTTTGTTGAAAGTTTATTTCTGCATGAATTAATATGTTCCTATGTTTTTTTCTTATTTAGTCTAATAATATGCTGAATTGCAATGATTGAATTTTGGATGTTGAACCAGCTTTACAATTCTGGGATGAACTGCACTTGATTTTGATGTATTATGCTTTTTACTGGCTTTGATTTGTTAATATTTGTTATGAACTTTTATGAAATGCTCATGAGAGATAATGACCCCTTAGCGTTCTCTCCTTGTAATACTCTGATTTTGGTATTAGAGCAACACTGACCTCATAGAACAATTTCAAAAATATTCCCTCTTCTTCCATTTTCAGGAAAAGAGTATATAGTTGGCATTATTTCTTCCTTAAGTGCTTGGAAGAATTCATATGTGTATTTATCTGGGCCTGGAAAGCTTTGTTTTGTTTCATATTAGGAGATTTAAAACTACAAATTAAATTCCTTTAATAAGTATAAGACTATTCAGTTATTCAACTATCATTGTAGATTTGTTTATTTATTGTTTCAGGTCCATCAATTTTTGGCTCAAGCTCTGTCATTGGGCTCAAGCTCTGTCATCAAGTATAAAGTTGTTACATAATTTTTGGAGAATTGACCCCTCTATTATTATGCAATGTTCCTCTTTATCCTTGACAACCTTCTTTGTTCTGAGTGCTATTGTTTACATTTCCCCTGCTCATGGGTAGTGGGTGGGAGCTCCATCCAGGTTCTCTGGCCAGTCTGCTGGGCACTGTAACGCATCCCTAACCACCCTTCCTGGAGCTAGATTCAGCAGAAACAGGAGAGCACCACAGGATGTGTGTAAGTGGCCCATCCACCCAGAGAATGATCTACCACCTGTGGCAGGGTGCTGCTTTGTGCACCCACTGAGAGAGAGTGTGGGACTAGAAAAATGCTGAGGTACCCACACATAAGGCTGCCCCATGTGCAGTGAGTGGGATGCTGCTGTGCACGTGCCCAGGCCTGGCGGGCCAGAGAGGGTGCAGAACTAACAAAGCATGGCTGTGCACTCACACAAGGCTTCCCCACCCAGAAGAAGGGCAGAGCTAGTAGGGCTTCAGACACAAGCAGGCAGAACAGCTTCACCCAGACCCTGCTCTGACAACAGGCAGTTAAAGCAACAGGGCACACCAAGCGCGCACAAAGAAACCCCGTTTACACTAGGCAGCCCCACCCAGACTTGAAAACACGCACACCAGGCTGCCTCGCCTGGAACCCACCCCTTCAGGCCAGGCGACACACCAGGCACCACACGTACCTGCCCTGGCTGCGATCAGCCTACCAAAACTGTTTGACACACAGTCTACAATGAGACCATTCTTTCAAGACTGAGGGAGACAACTATTCCATCCAACTCATAGGAGCAAACACAGAAAGTCAATCAAAATGGGAGACAGGTGGATTCCTAGCTCACTAGCATAGATCATTATTCTTGTTCCAGACCCGTATTTTCAAATCCCCTCTGAACACCCTCAGCTGTATCCCTTAACCCCATCCATTCCTTTATTCATTAAAATGAGAGTTACTCTGCGCTGGAACAAAGATTTTTGACCCATGAAGCTTACATCATTGTGTGTGTGTGTGTGTGTGTGTGTGTGTGTGTGTGTGTAGAGAGAGAGAGAGAAAGGGAATAAATAATCCACAAAATAAATGTTATACTATAAGATGGTGTTACAGAAAAGCAAATTTTACTCTATGCTACAGTGATCAGGAGGGCCTGAAGTATGTGGGACTGGCAGCATAAAATTGAGTTACCCGTGTAGGTGTTCCTTGTTTCAAAGGGTTATTCCAGCAAAATGTTGAAGGAGATATAGGAGTTGGGCCTTGACTATCTGGGAGAAGCATTCAAGTTAGAGGGGGTGCTATGCAAAGGTCGTATGGCATGAGCCTGGGTCTTCTAGGGCAGCAGGGAGGCGAGCTGGCCAGTGCAGTGTGAGGAGGGCGAGAACAGGAGAGTAAGTCAGAGCGGCAATGCAGGCCACGTCCTGCTAGTCCAAACACGCTGCTATAAGGACTTGGGCCTTTATTCTAAACTAAAGGGCAAGTCATTGCAGGGTTCTGAGCAAAGGCATGACTACTTTGCCTGCTGTGTCTCTTGACCATCCGAATGTCCAAAACTTAATTTACTTTGCTTATTTAATCCCCCAACCCAATTCTACTACCCTACTTTAAGTTCTTATGAAATGCACCCTGTCTCTCGAGCCAGATATAATAGAAGTTCATTTCTTATATAATAGTCCAAAGCTGGATTTTCCTCTCATCAGCAAGGACTAAGGGTCTTGCATATCATGATTCTTCCATCCCTTAGGACCTCATTATCACTGGGCTTCGGTCAGCAAAAAGAGAAATAAGACATGGAGGGGCCCTTTCTTCTAGAGGTAGCACCCATCACTGTTATTTTCCATTAATGAGAACTCAAAGAGTTGGCCCCACTTTAATGTCACAGAGGCGGACAACATAGTCTAGGTGGGTGCCCAGAGAGAAAAGACTTGAAGCAATAGCTCAACTTTTTTTTTCTAATCAAATAATGCTAAATTAATTGATTCTACCAACTAAATACCTCCCAAAATTATGTATTTCTTTATCTTTACCAGAACTTTTCTGCTTTATTCAAGTATTAACCTCTCTACCTGAATTTATGGGAAAATCTCCAAACTATTCTCTAAGGTTTCAGGCTCTAGCTTTTCTATAGATGTCCTGTTTCTCACCTCAAATTTGGTCATTTTCACACATTTTCAAAAACTCCTCATAACTTTTACCTTCCTTCCTCCTTTCCTCCTTTCCCCTTTCCTTCCTTCCTTCCTTCCTTCCTTCCTTCCTTCCTTCCTTCCTTCCTTCCTTCTTTCCTTCCTTCCTTCCTTCCTTCCTTCCTTCCTTCCTTCCTTCCTTCCTTCCTTCCTTCCTTCCTTCCTTCCTTCCTTCCTTCCGTCCGTCCTTCCTTCCTCTGGGCCAGAGTATCTCATATTTTCAACGTGTGGGTTGAATAAAATAATATCCAAGATTTCTTCGAGCACCAGAAATGATGGCCTCTAAAGGTCCTGAACATAAGGCCTCATCTTTTATAGCACCTGCCTTGCAAGGCCTGGATTGAGTTTGCGAACACAGTGTTTTGTACAGACCTCAGAATACTCTCCAGAAACCACTATCTATGTACATCACCATTACTGGACACAAACCATCTGATCAATATTAGATTTCTGGGGGGTAAGGAATTCAGATGCTATTTAAACAGCAAGACCTCTTCGGGTTAAAAAAAAGAAAAGAAAAAAAAAAGAAGTGTATTTCTATTCCTATCTCATTCCCCAATCCATCTGAAACATATTTGGAAATTAAGCAGGTGGGGAACATGTGAGTTTCAGTATAGAATTTCCTACTCTTTTTGGTTCATACTGCCAACAGCGTTTTTGCAATTAATTTAACATGAGATGGACATGAAGAAACATATTTCTCATCTCTGCAGGAGACTGTACAAGATAATTGGGGACAGATTACTCCTTTATTCTCATTGGTAATATTTTTCATGTCCTGCATGAATATTTTTCTGATACCTTAGGAAGGGCAGAAGCAAGTGCACCTGCACCTCTGTTATCTAACCTCGATGCTTCTCCAGGAAGGGTTCACAATTTATTTGTTGGTGTCCTGAACTTACTTGCTTATCCCTCATTGAACTTAAGGCTATTAAATTCTTTTCAAAATAATTTACTTTTAAATGTGTAAAGGAAAAATAACATATTAGAATGATTTTTTTGTGAGAGCAGAGAACTCTATCATAAACACAATGACTAGCGCATATTTCTCACCCAGTAAATATTTGTTGAGGTGGCTGTGTCCTTCCCTTTTATTTTTGTATGTGGGATAAGACAAAATAAAGCCCACTAAAACAAGAACAAAAACTAACAATGAGTTTTAACTAAAAATTCTCCACAAAGCATTTGAACAATTTTTTCCACATTTATTGTAATCAGAGTTTTTGGAAAATTTGATTCATATCTTCTCTGTCATCAAAGAAAGCCTCAAGAAAAAATATTATCTTTGTTATAAAATGATACCTGAGCTATAATGAATCTTCATGAGTGGGGGATACTGACTTCACAAGTATGGGATAAACTGCCACAAATTCATGATTTAGTTTCATTATGTTAATGCCATGTTTATAAGGCACACTATTTATACTCTCTCTACATTAGTTCCTTCAAATTTATTTTAGGAAAATAATTTTTTTCTTCATAACATCATTTTGAGGCTTTAAGTGTAATCAATACACTCATGGATACATACTTACATATTTTGTTGCTTATAACCTCCACTTGAATGATTTGTAGATATATTAAAGATAAAGTTAAAACTAAATTCTTTAGGCTGTTTGGTCATATCTTGGCTATTGTGAATGATGTTGTGGACATAGGTTGATGAATATCTCTTTGAAACCCTGATTTTAATTATTTTGGTTAAATGCCCAGAAGTGGGATTGCTGGATCATCTGGTAGTTCTATTTTTAAATTTTAAGGAACTTCCATAATGTTTTTTGTAGCAGCTACATGATTTTACATTTCCATCAGCAATGGGACAGGGTTCCATTTTCTCTATATCCCCACCAACACTTATCTTTTTTCCCCCTTCACCATCACCTCTTTCTCAGTGTCACACTCAATCCATGGCCTATTAATTTCATCTCTAGATTCATGTTGATGCATCACCACCTTTATGACCTGGGCCAAGACATCATTTTCAATTTCCTAGACTACCATAAAATTCTCTTAAAAAATTCTCATTTCACTCTTGTCTTCTCTAATATATCTAGAAAATAGCCTCAGTGATAGTTTTAAAACAAAAATAGCATTCAACTCCCCATTGCTTAAGTCTGCAATGGCTTCTCATTGCACTTATTGTAAAATCCAAATTTCCCACTGTGCCAACTCTCTACCTGTTCTGCCCTCTGCTTACTTCTCCCTAAGGTCATCACAACTTGACCTACTTTTATGACCTTACAAAGCTGAGTCCTTTCTCACTTTGTTAGGCTGTTCTGTGTGTCTAGGCCACCCTTCAGCTGACTTTGTCAATGCTATCTCCTACCCAAACTCCAGTCCTTTGATTTCATGCTAAATCTTTAGAAAGAGCTTCTGTGATTAAACTAACTATATTAATATTCATAACCTACCAGACTTTCCCATTCATTTTGGTTTTCATTTTAATACTAAAGAGTACTTTCTACATACTGGGACTTTATAGAAGCTTTATCATTTCATATGATTGGAACCAGTAGTTGATTGGACAATTGGAATAGCAAAAAAAGTTCAAAACTAAGATGAATAAAAGGTAGATCCATAAATTAACATTTTATTTTAATTTAAAACATAGGTATGTGCTTGTTTCTACTGATTTTTTTATCTAGGCCAAGGATTTTTCTTTAAGTATGTTATTGAATGATTGGAGTTACTATAGATTTTTTTTTTTTTCAGTAGCATAACTCATACTGCTTTGACTGAGACTTTGAGTTTCAATTGTTTAATTTAAATCAAATGAGAAACTAAAGACACCTGTGAAACAATCAGAGTATCAATTCCTTCTAGATTTTGTGTTTCTTTTTTATTATTTGTAGATGTGCCTCCCTTAATTTGGAAGAAGGTGTTGTTGTTTTGGGGGTGTTTTTGTTGTTGTTCTGTTTTTGGTGAAAACATTCGTATTGAGTTCTTTCAGAGATTTTGCTCATATTGTTTTCTCATAGTAATCACACAGGGACTCCAACTCTTTCCATCCTGTCCTTTGCCCTCCTCAAGTGACATATTTGTGTTGCTCAGACCTGGAGATGGCACATATTACCTTTGCTCACATTCTACTGACTAGTCCTCAGTCACATGATCACAGTTAACTGCTAAAGAGACAGGAAATGCAGTTTAATTGTGTGCTCAGGAAGGAGAGGAAATGGGTTTGATTAGCAACTAACCGGTCTTGGCAAAAATATCCTTTAAATCCACTTTAATATTGTGATACTATTAGGGCCCTATTTAATATGGTAAATTTGAAAAAGAAGATGACTAAGTTTTATAAATATTTTTTATTCTGGAATGGTCTAGGTAATAGTCTGTTTATTCTATTTATCCAGATCGCTTGGCAGGTATTGCCTGCAGAGATAGGTAAGTAGGAGATATTTTATCTTATGAATGATGTCCCCCCATTAGCACTTATGAAGACAGGATCAGAAAGAACCCTATTGAAAAAAATATAGAATCATAATATAAGTTTGTATTGTAAGTAGGATGATGTTATAGACATTAAAATATTAAATAGTCTCTACTATTTCCTGCCCTACAAATTAGTTCCTTTGGCTTTTACTTACCTGCTGGTGTAAGCAAAACAATCATGAGAGTTACAGGAATAAATGGCATTGGTGGCTATAACAGGATTATTTTGTTGGTCAGGAATAGGTTCGTGCAGATGGATTAAGCCTGTTAGAACCACTTGGAGGTGTTGAAAATACCACCTCACCAAATATATCCAATTACTCATCAATCAGCTGTGATTCCTAAGATCCACTGTTAAAGAGAATTTGCTAAATTAATCGATATCATCATAGGATTCCCAACAAAATATTAGTATCTTAACTGGAAAGAATAATAAATTAATCCCAAATTACATTATTATTTTTTCATGAATGAATGTACTAAATTACATAACTTCTTGCAAGTGGCTGAAGGTGTTCAGCAAAGGACAGCTGAAATTTTAATGGCAAATGCTGGAGAGAATATACATACTGAATTAAACACTTCTGGCAGGTAGGGGGCAGGCCTGAGAGCTAGGGGGAGTAGAAAGGTGGCACTAACTTATAAAATACCTGTCCCTGGACATAGATATATTTTTCTCGCTCAAGGTCTGCTTGCTGCAATTGCTACTCCATTATTTTTGTTCTAAAGAACAATTATAAAAGTCCCTTGTATTATTCAATAGCCGCTTCTCTTGGTCTTTTGGCTACATCAAACATTAGACCTATCATATGTCGATGGGAAATCAAGGTTGATTTTTTAAAAACAACTTTATTAAAGCATTATTAATATATAAAAATGCACATATTTAGTGTATACAATTTGATGAGTTTGGGCATATGTATCTACCCATGAAACCATCACCATAATCAAGGTTACAGACATATCCATCACTTCCAAAACTTTCTTCTGTCTCCTTGTTGTTGTTTATTTTTTCTGGTTTTTGTGTTGTTGTAATAACTTCCAACATGAGATCTACCCTCTTAACAAAATTTTACGTACACAATACAGTATTGTTGACTATTGGCACTATGCTATACAGCAAATCTCTAGAACTTATTCATCTTGAGTAGCTGAAAATGTATACCAATTAAACATTTCTCTGTTTTCCTGTCTCCCCAGCCCCTGGTAACCACCATTCCACTATCTGCTTCTATGAGTTTCACAATTTAGGTACCTCATATAAGTGAAATCATACACTATCTGCCAATCTGTAACCGGCTTATTTCACTTAACATAATTGCTGCACAGCAATAAAAACAACTATTGATAGACACAAATATGGTCAAACTTCAAAAATTATACTATTGAGTAAAATAAGCCAGGCAAAAAGGAGTACATACTATATGATACCATTTATACAAAATTCAAGAAAAAGCAAAATTACCCTATAATGATAGAAATCAAGATAGCGGCTATCTTGGATTTGGGTGAATATTAACTAGAAAGGTGCAGAAGAGAATTTTCTGCAGCACTAATAATATTCTATATATTTTTCTGAAAGAAAGATATAGAAAAAGATATAGAATGGTTATATGCTGGTGTGCATTTGTCAAAGATTATAGAACTCTACACATAATATTCAAACATTTTCTGAATACTGAATACTGGTAATAAAAATTGTATTACCTCTGCACAAAGAGTATTACTGTGTAGATGCAAAAAAATAATCGCTCAATAAGAAATAGTAAAATCCAAATTTAATCTGAATCATTCTCTGTATGGCACCTGTTTCTAATAGATCCCCGGAGCAGCGAGGATGAAAGAAGAAACCATAGGCATGAGAATATTTTCATTTCCTTTTAAGTCTATGAGTACAGCAAAAATCTAAATTGAAACACCAAAGACATGAAAAATAAAATTAATAGCAGTAGGGAATTCAGAAATACTGGTGAATTTGAAGCAGGTGCTCCCATAAATAGTCACCCACGGTAAATGTGAATTTCGCACCTTGCATTTGATTCTGGAAAACATGTACACATCTGGCTTCCTGCTTATTGGGCATGAGTTGAAGAGTTTGGGTCCAGATATATAAATCAATGCACTTAAATCCAAAAGATTAATAGTAAGAGCTAAGAGCTCACATTGGCCCCCTGGCTCCCTCTTCTGATGAACTAAAGTGGAAGGTTTGACTTAGCTTTCAGAGAACTTCAGAAGACTTAGATGTAATAGACTTAAATAATTCTCTTAGCTTTATTTGTCAAATTTGGGGAAGTCAGCCAAGTTAAGCTCTGAGGTACGTCTGGGACTGATGTAGTTTTCCCTTGGATAGATGTAGGGACTGTGCACATAAATTAATGATTTAATCATGACAGTGTTCCTACACAGACTCTGAATAGCTCTCCAGTTGCACAGTTCCAAAACTATTTATTTAAACTTTTCAGAAACAAAAATGATGCAAAAATACATTGTGAAGGCTTAGTAAAACCTTATTACATGGTCTTATTTAACAGTCTTGATTAAATAAAAAGCAGAAACAAAATAAACCAATGCAAATACTCTATATAAACAGTTACAGGAAAACATGTACCAAGTTGTGTACTATTTGAAGCGTTAGAAAGGGAAGGATGATCATATCCAAAAGCTGCCTATAAATGAACAGATGTCAGCCTGGAAGGGATTTCTCAAGGTGGTCTACAAGGATTAGGCCTTGATCCCCTTCTGTTGAACTAATACAATTTGGACAGATATTCTAGATATCAATACCATCAAACACAGTTCAGTGCTGGGGTTCAAATCCCTTCCAGTCACAGCATCTCTACGTAATAAATCATCCCTTTATTAGATATCTATTGCTGCTTAATAAACTATTAAAATTTGGTAGCTGAAATTTACAATAATTTTATTTGTTCATGATACTGTTGGTCAGCAATTTGAACTGGGCTCAGCTGGGCGATACTTCTGACCTCTCCTAGCGACACTCATCTAGCTCTGGTCAGCTGGAAGGTTGGCTGGAGGCTAGCTGGGACAAGGGGCCTCAGCGGGACAGCAGATCCTTGACCCTCCTAGTCTCACCATTCAGCAGGCCTTCCTAGGCTTACTCACCTGGCAGCAGCACATGCAAAGAGGTCAAAGGGAAACGGCAAGGCCTCTTAAGGCCCACAGCCAGAAGTTATACACTGTGCTTCCACCTTATTTTGTTGCTTGACCCAGTCCAGATTCATAGGGTACGGAAATAGACTCCACTTGGCAAAGGGAGAAACTGCAAATAATTGGTGGCCATATTAACTGTAGCACAGTTCTCTCCCTGGGTACAATTATTTAGATTCTTCTTATGAAAGATACACTTACCTCCGAAGACCATCAAAAGTAGTGGTGTACGATAACCAACTTTCTAGGGAAAAAAGCAAAGACCCCCTAATTTTGGAACATTTGCTCATTTCTGTGGTATAACTACTACCAGTACCCATAATTTCAAGCTACTATTATGACATCACTGAGTGTAAGCTGGGGAATGATGTACACAATTGGCTCTGAAAGCTGGTATGAGTTGGCCCCAACACACCACTGCCCAAAAGTTTCATTCAATTATGGCATCGGATGCAAGGACAATATATCAAAATCTGTGTGCAGTCCAGATGTAGATGGGGCTTTTCTTGATCTATAGGCCTATAAAGAAATACATAATTGCCCGGCCAGGTATGGCTCAGCGGTTGAGCATCAACCTAGGATCCAGGAGATCACGGTTCAGTTCCCAGTCAGGGCATATGCCCGGGTTGTGGTCTCGATCCCCAGTCGGAGGCGTGCAGGAGGCATCCGGTCAATGATGACTCTCTCATCATTGATGTTTCTATCTCTCTCTTTCCCTCTCCCTTCCTCTCTCTGAAATCAATAGAGATATATTAAAAAAAAAAATGCATGACCTGCTTCCCATATGCCCAATGCATGATTTTGAAAGTAACAAGATAACTAGAGTAGTCAGTATCACTCAAAAAGGAGAGGAACAAACATCACATAGCACACACTGATACTTAGAAATTTATATATAGCACATATTATGATGTTTCCTAATCCCAGGGACTGCATTAGTCCTTCACTAGGGTTCTGATCTGCTCTATGAGAGTAAATCTTTAGTCCATTGCTATCCTTGAGTCTTGACATTACCCTTTGGGTATTTGGCTCTTCCCTCTAGGATTTTTGCTTTGCCTCTGAGATGCTTTCCTTTACCATAAGAAGTGCCACATATTTTCAGCTGAGTAGCTTTCTCATTTTGTTTCTTTCTTAGTGAAAATTGGGGGCCCAGAAGTATGTTTTCATTTTGCACTATCTATGCCATTTATAGATCAAGGTGCCATAATTCCTTAAAAATAATTTTGACTTTCCTGTGTATCTAATGACAGTCTATGCCATTCAACAAAAATGAAACACAATTCTTTATGTGACTTCTTTCTTAGGCTTTTTCAGAGCCATTTTGGAATTAGGCAGGCTTCTTTGTGAGCATGCTCTTAAATTTCCTAAAAGCCTTTTTGTCTAGATGAGAGGGTTTATCATCTTAAATCTTTCTGACATCTTAACAAAGTATGTCAGCTACACCATTGGTTTGATATTTACTATGAGACTATATTTTTTTAACTTGAGAAATTTTTGTCCGCTGGAGAGACTAGAGATGAGATAGTTTTATTTTTCAGTCTATCAAATCCTGTATTTCCTCTAAACTCTGCTGGCACATTGAGTATCTCCTTCTTTAGTTTATTGCTCTCTTCTCATACATCATTACATGCAGTTTAAAAAGAAGCATTTGTGTAAATCTTCTTAGTCATATCCACAAGTTCATTAGTATAGCGCAGTAAGTACCAGATAAAAATACAAGAATGGGTGGTCACCAGTCAAGGCAGAAGAGACATCTAAACTGATTTCCAAAGGGTGAATAGAAGTTGGTTAAGATTAGCACAAGGGCACATGTTGAATATTCATGTAGTTCAAAATCATTTTAGTCTGGATTGCTAGGAGGTACAGTTCAGTTGGGACTAAATGTTAGAATTTGCACTATACCTTGAAAACAGTGAGGGCAGGCAGGGGGATTGGAAGGGTTTTAACCAGGAAAGACATAACAAGACTTGCAATTAGAAAGTTCATGCTTCCTTATGCACATGTGCAAGATTTAAGTTTTCTAGCCATGGTATATACCTAAAATTGAGATTTTTACATTGAACAGTACAGTTCTAAACTGTTCTCTAAAATGGAAAAAAAAGGGACATCTGTAATGATTCTTACAATAAAGATAAATTTAAAAAATAAATAAAATAAAAGACAGGGACCTTCCCTCAATGAGTTAAATAATAAAAATAAATAAACAAATAAATATATAAATAAATGGGATCAATGTAAACTTCCATCAGCATATATTTATTGGACTTTTTAAGCTTGGCCAATTTTATGGGTAGAAATAGTATCTCACTGTTGCTTTGCCATTTCCCTAAGTAATGAGGTTCAGCATCTATTCATGTTGTTCAGTATGGTTTCCTCAACTATGAATTGCCTGTTCATAACTTGTATGCATTTTTTTCTGTTGGTTTTAAGTACTATTTTGTATTTTTAGTGATTAATTACAAATTATTTACACACTCAGATATTTTCCCAATATATCACTTTTTTAACTGTATTCATAATGTCTTTTATTGTATAATTTTAAATGTTATCTCACAGTTTCTGAGGATTAGGAACCTGCGGGCAGCTTGTCTGTGTTGTCCTGGCTCAGGGTGTATAATGACATCACTGTCAAGCTGCTGGCCAGGGCTGCAGTCTTTTCAGTTCAACTGGGGCTGGAGAATGTGCTTCTGCACTTACGCACATGGCTACTGAAGGTCTCGGTTCCTTCCTTGCTTTGGCTGGGAATCTCAGTTCCTTGCCACATGGCTGTCTTCATTTGATTCCTTAGCATCCTCATGACATATCAGTTGGCTTCTCCCAGAGCAAGTGATTCAAGACAGATTGAGCCAAAGATTGAGCTGCAATCTTTTAAAATCTAATTTTAGTAGTGGCATACTCTCACTTCTATAGACTATTGGTCACACAAACCATCCCTCATAGAATATGGCATAAATCTACACAAAGTTGTTAATACAAGAATTATTGGGGGTCATCTTCTAGTATGTCTACCACAGATGATTAATTAGTGTCAGAAGAATTCAGTGATTTATTAATTTCACTTTTTTAGTGAACATGGAATCAATTAAAGTAGTGGTTCTCAACCAATGGTAAATTTGGACCCTAGGGGACATTTGTCAATCTCTTGAAACACTTTTGATTGTCACACTATGGGGGGAGGGGGGTACTATTGATATCTAGTGGGTAGATGCCAGTAGATATTAATAAATACCTGTTGCTAAATATATAGAATACTCACTCATGATAAATACCAATCATGCTGATGTTAAGAAGTCCTAACTTAGAGAGAGCCTAAATAAATAGCAGGTATCTTAGTTACTAAATAGATTGTCCAGCTAATTCTATTCAAAGGATGGTAAATATGCAAAGTAATTTCCAACTACACACATACACACACCTCTGCAGTTGATTATATCAAACCAAAGCATTATAACCCGTAGAAGATATCATCTATTAAAATAAAATTTGGGAGCATTTCAGAATTATAATTAGCTATTAATGTTAATTGGGCCAGTGTTCTGTGGTCACAGAAGTCATTGAAAAAATGAACTTGGGCAAAAAAAATATGATGGTTTTTCTCTAATTTATCCCATAGATAATTTTTTTGAGTTTCTCTTTCCTGCTCACTGTCATAACATTATTGGGTTAATGACTACACCTCCCAGGCTCCCTTAAGCTCTGTGAAGAACTGATAATGTTAGCATAGGTAGCTAGATATTAATAAAAGAGAAGGGAGCAAAACTGGCTAAGCTTTTTAGGTTGGAAGCTATAGCTTCATATATCCTCCAGGGGTTAGCCGCATTGCCCTGCCAAGGATACTCATTCCCAGAAGCATTCTATTGGTTATTTTCTAATCACCTTTCAGATTTCAGTATGAGACGCGTTCCTTTGCTTGTCTCTAAATCAAACCAAGATTCTGTCTCTTTTAATACTTATATCAACTTCAGTCAACCAAGATTCACTCATTCCTTCATTCATTCAGCAAATATTTATTGAATTCTTGCACCGTGCCTGCTTCCAAGCACATAGAACACAACACTGGTATGGCCTTGTAGTTACATACTTATTAGTAATTTCCTGATTAATATCTATCTGCCCCTTTAGAGCATAAGTTCATGAAAACAAGGACATTGTTGTGCTTGGTTACCAATGTATTGCTGAATCCTAATTCAGTGTTTCAAGCATGGTGTTCATAAATAAAGATTCTGAAAGACAGGTATTCTGTGCTAACCTTCCTCATTGTATCTTTCATGAGGATTATGCACATGTACATAGAAAGATGCTCCACAATTAGAATTTTGTACATTTTAATGCACATGTTTTTAAAATTCTACCGTCAATTAAAACAACCTCCCAAACATTAAGATGCTGAATAGAGTACAAATAGCATTTTTTTTATTATTTTTATTTATTTTATTATAAAATTAAAATTTTATTTTGAAGAGAAAAAAAATTATTTATATGTGTAGTATGTTTGATTATCTCCAACTTTAATTTCAGGAGGGCACAGAGAGTGTTATAAAATATTTGTTATAAAAGGGGAGCATTGGGGTTTGTTAAAGTAAAGAGCCATTGCTCTATGGGGAGTAATTTTTTGAGTAAACTTTACATGTAAGCATACAGACAGAAAAATGCACAAAACATGAGTGAACCACTCAGTGAATTTTTATAAATTACCCATTTATTATCCAATTTATATTTATAAATTAAAGTTTTATAAGTTACCCATCTCCTCTGACAAACCTTAGTATTATCAACTCCGTAGAACTCCCCTCATACTCCCTCTCAGTCACTTCCTGCCTACTGTCCTTTCTTATAACACCAAATATTTATTTTTGCCTGTTTTTAATTAAAACTTCATGTAGTACTGGCCTGTGTGACTCAGTAGTTAGAGCATCTTCCCACATACCCAAGGGTCAAGGGTTCGATTCCTGGTCAAGGGCATGTACCTGGGTTGCAGGTTTGATACCTGCCCCTGGTCAGAGTGCATGCAGGAGGCAGCCAATCAATGTGTCTCTCACATCAATGTTTCTCTCTCTCTCTCTCTCTCTCTCTCTCTCTCTCTCTCTCTCTCTCTCTCTTTCTCTCTCTCTCTCTCATCTCTCTCACTCTATCCCCTTCCCCGCTCTGACAGGCTAACAAATGAATAGCATTTAAAAATAAGTAAAAGAGTCAATTTGGAGATCAGAGTTTTCCATTGGCAGAATCTAGATAATATATATTCTAAAAGGTTAAATTTCTTTGTTCAGATGAGCGGCTCTTCGTGAATCAGGGTAAAATTTACACTACTTTATAAGGTGCTTTAAGTCTTATGTCCCACAAGAAAGATGAGGAGGATTCTAAGAGCTATAAGAACCTGCTATTATCTGGTCACCTCAGGCATTAGTTCTCACAAAAGCTCCAGGAGGCTGGTCCTTATCATTAGCTCATTTTAAGAGATGAGAAGACAGAGGCTTAGGGATGATACATAAACTGCCTTGCCCAAGTCCTCAGAGCCATCTAATAGTAATGTTCAGAAACCAAGCCCATTGGACTGAAGCCAAGACCCACCCCAGTCAACAGAATGGGGGCGATGACACACCATTGCATCTTTTTCCAAATAACCCCTTGGGTCAGGATCATCTAAATCCTCTAGAGAAAAAGTGGTGTAGGACCTTTCACCAGATGGAGAGAGAATCTGACCCATATATATATACTGCTTATAAATATATTTTCCTATTATAAATTAGGGGATAAAATTTGGGAATGTGTAAAAATGAGCCTGCTCTCTTCTTGGTCTGTGTATCTGGTTGACCAGCCCTGGGACTGGGGTAATATGATACTATGACACAAGCAATCCCTGCCCCTTCTTGCTATCACCCCACCCCACCCCAGCCCTGCAACCTTTCTTATCAAGGCCCTTCCTCGGTTTCTGATGCAGCAGGCAGGGCTCCTTCCGCCTCCTTCCCACCACAGTGTATATTGGTTGAACTGTTGAGCTGTATAGACAGGAAGCATTCGTTGGAAATCATCAGTTCATAGGGAACCAAAGAAGAAATCTCACAACAGACAAAAGAAACTTGTCTAGATATTCAGACCCCACCCCTCAGAATGTTAACAACAAACTAAAACCCAAAGCACAACATGGCAGCCCATTAGATATTTGTTGCATCAGGCCAAGAGGAGGCAATGTACCTATAACACATCTCAGAACGTAAAGGTGACATAAGCAGTCAACGGAGAGGGGAAGTAAGAGGCCGAAGAAGAAACTCTCGGCTTTTAGGTACTTAAATACTTCCAGGAGAGAAGCTACATTCCAAAGAGGTTGCAGGGCTGGATGGGGAGCTTGTAGGGGCACGTTGCACAGCCCCGGAGAGGCTCTTTGAAGGCCTGTACTCACGCTCATTTTCTGGAGATTTACGAGGTCATTTTTGACTCTGTCTTTCCAGGGCCACATCAAAAACATGTACCTATATGTTTCCCGAAAGAGACAATAGAGGCTGCAATACTAAGAGCCAGGTACAGGCTGGGAATATTCCACTTCTCTTTATTAAAAGACTGCTTTGGTAATCATAATGCAAGGGAGCAGGATTAATTCCTGATTATCGGCAATTGAATTCTGGAGCCTGAAAACAACATCATATTTATTCCTTGTGGTTTTTCTGCCGCCCTTCTTTACTTGCTTTTCTCCTTCCTCCTTCATCTTTCCCACCTCCCTCTTTCCCTTTCTCTCCACTTTCCTTCAACAGATGTTTACTGATGCTTGTTCTATTGGGCTCGGCTTTAGGAGCTGGGAACGCACTGGGGACAAGACGGATGGAGTCTTGATATTGTAGGAATAAACTAGAATGAGAAGAAGGGTTGTGTAAAGGATGTCTTTGAAGCTCCTATATGCTTATCTGTAGGAATCATCTGGAAGTTTGTAGACAAATATACGGTGAGGTTAAAATATTTCATAATTGAGAATATTTGTCAAAATCAGGGCACTCTAGATGGCAAAATGAAATGAAAAATCAGATGTGTTTTAAACATGATTGTGTGTGTGAAAGAGAGGGACGTTTTTGAACATTCTACATCTACTTTGGTGGCAGTTAGGATACTATGAGGCAGTCATTTAGGCAAGAGAAAATAGGAGCTTGGGACAAGGTGTTGGCCCTAGAGATGGGAGAGAATGGTCATCTTTTACTACAGTTAAGAAGACAAAATCCACAGGACTTGTAGCTGGCTGAACTTGATAGGAGGTTGTCAAGGATGACCTGAGATTTCTGGTTTATGGATAATAGTTGTCCTTCTCTGAAGTAGTTAGCACTGAACACAGGGGCAATTTGGGGTGAGAAGGAGATAATAAACTTAGTTCTGAAACTTCCAAATTGGAGGCGGCTTAGTGTTATCCAAATGGAGATATCAAGGAGGCAGCTGGATGGGGGTGTTGGTCATCCTTGTACTAGGAGAGATGAAAAATATGAGTCCAGAGTCATCATGCTGGGTGCATGTGAACAGGCAATCGGGAGAGTGTGGACAGAGGGAAAACACAGGAGAGTCAAACAACCCGAGGTGTAAGATTCAGATTCTGCGATCAGATTGATATTGCTGTTATTGTAATTGGGAAGAAAGGTTAGTGGACTGGAAGCAGCTATTGGAAGCAAACAAGTCATTAAACTTTTCTCTCAACCTTGAAATATATGGCCTTTGATAGTGACAACCAACCAACACCTGGGAGAGCAGCAACCTGGACTGCAGGTGAGATGGATGAGGGGTCTGTAGACTTTCTTAGTGGAGAGTACACACAGTTTTGGAACCAGTGGTGGCAAAGTTGCCTGACAGACAGCCTAGATTAATTCTAGTCAAATGGGCCATGTGTTCTAAGCCAGAGAAGAATAAAGTCGGGAAAGGGACTGAGTTAGGCATAAGAGGTAGAAGGCAAGAGAGCAAGATTCATTCCCACTCCCTGTCTTCTCAGTGGCCCATTGGCAAGGAGCCATTGCCTCCTGAAAGTACCCCCTTTCTGCCCTGGGGAGGACAGAAACCATTCTGACCACCGATGATCTCAAAGCCCTGAGGGAAAGTAATGAAACATTATGGAGACGATGGAAGGTAACACATGGGAATTATACTCAGACAAAACACTGTAATTTAGTTTCTTCTCCACATGAGAAAGAAGAGAGAAAATATGTAAGAAAAACATATGTAAGTAAATATAGCACATACATTTTTTTAAAGATAACATGAGTGTCAGGGATTATCACGTAATCTACTAGTGTGTCCAAAAAGATTGTGGAGTGAACTGACAGCTGGAAGGAGTAGGTAGTATATAATATTACACATGACTTGAGTTCATGTCTCAACCCTGTCTGGCTCATAATTGTGTTCCCATTCTGGTAGAGGCATAGATTTGGAGACATAGTAAGTGTTCAATTAATATATTTGAAAGAAATGAATGAAAAGATGGTCTCTTGGGAAAGCATGTTTAAGCCTTCCCAACCTCAATTTCCTCGATTCTATTTTCTTAGTTAACAATTTCTATCTCAGCTGTTCTTAGTCTTAAATGAGATAGGAGACATGGACTTGGCACACAGATGCCAGCAAATATTCATTGGGATCTAAATTTGCATATGGGAAGAGAATCTTTTCCTTAGCCTCCCCAGTCATTATTCAAAGGTCTCTTGCTATCTTCCACCCACACGTGCATTTTAAACCAAGCCTTGTACATAAGCCCCAAGGATTTTCCTTGTAGGGTTGACCTATCGTATTTACACACCCAGGCGCTCCTTGAGGTAATCTTGAGCCAAGCTCTTGCTGATTATATTTCACCTTTCATGCTGTTGTCCCAGAAGACGTTGACGTCATCCAGAGACACAGTAGCGCCGTCTGTCTTCAGAGGTGCCATTCATTCTGCCATCCGGAAACTCTGTCCACAAGGCGGCCAGTGTTAGAAATTCAGCTTGTGACATGCAGGACATGGTGGAGTGCAAACATTGGTCAGTGCTTCCTCTCCCAGCCACAGAGGAAAGCCACACTGATTGGTATTCAGGAAAGGGACCTCCTGTTTCGAAGGATTCCTTCATGCTGTTCAGCAATGCTGTTTAGGGTGGATTTTGCCATTTGAACTGCAAAGCTTAAACACACATATTAACTACCTGAAGCTGCAAATAGCAGCATAGTACATTAAAAAAATAATGAATATTTTAACCAGCCTTTGCCCAACCAAGAAAAATATTATGCAGAAACGAGGCTGATTTTAGAAAAATGCCCAAGGAAACATTAAAAAAAAAGTTGAGTTTCCTTTCAAAGTTTGTTTTTGCTAAACATTCATAGTTTTGCTTTTTCCAATCCAATTTTATTATAAGAAAGGTCTCCCACATGTGTACCTGGCATTTCTTTCAAAATAATCAGTAATACACAAAACCTTTGGAAATAGTGGGTGACTTCTTAAATGTGACAGGAAGAAAGGAAAAACATTATACAGGGGAGAAGGCACTACTTCGCAGGCACATGTGTTTGTAGTTACTTTAGTTATAAGCAGATTTTCATGTCCCCATTATTGTGACTATTTACACTTTAATTTTGCTCATTTGGATTATCCAAATTTAACTGATTCTTTACTGCGGATTTTCCTTCCATAAAGTCACTGAAGGTGCCACATCGCTTGTGGTCACTGAAACATTTTGTCGTTTCAGAGCTGTGATTCTGAGTAAAGGCAATGGACGGATGTTCTGCTACCTGTTGGATAGCTTCCTTGGGGCTCATCTTGTCTTTGGTGAAGACCACAGTTAAATCATCAAAACATGCTCTTCAAAAATTCATATTCTCAATCAGTAAAATAGGAATTTTAGGCTGAACTTAATGAATAACAATATGCTTTTAGAGCCTTTCCTTTTTTTTTCTTCCCCAAGCTCTTTTTCTCAACACTTACATTATCTCATTAACTCCTCATAACAACCCTAAGAGGTTGGTATTAGCATTAACCCACTTTCCAGATGAGGAAACTAAGGCACACAGAGATTAAAAACTGCCTGGGTGGTTGAGGCAGGATTCAGATATCTGCTGTCCCAGTCCACATCCCATCCTTGTTACCTCCTTGATGTGCTGTAAGTTAAATTCAGTGCAAAACTGGCTGAAGTGGCTTCCATGGCTTGCTGTTAATCCATGTCATTCAGAGGGTTTTTTTGTTTGCTTATTATTTCATCTAATTTGTGGATTATGCATAATAATGTTGTAATGATAACAAAACATGTGTCTGGACACCTGGATTCCAGTCACAGCTTAGCTCCTGGCTCTAAACGACTTTGGATATTGCACAAACCCTGGTCCCCTCCTGTGAAACAGACGCGATAGCATCCCTACCCAGCTCAGGATTTTGCCCTCCAAATCCCCTGTGGTGATAGACTTACAGTGCTATTGCTGACGCTTCTCTTGTAAGCAAGAAAAATGCACCAACCTAAAGTTCATACCGTTCAAGTTTAACATTTGAATGTTAAACCTCTAATTTAAATTAAAAAAAAAATTATTTTTTGTCATGGAGGATATTTAACCTATTGGGAAAAGGGAAAATTTAAACTTATTGATGAATTTTTATCAAACCTTTTGCTCACTTCAAGAATTACTGTCAAGAATAAGATGTGATGTATATTTAGAACAATTAAAAACAATAACTGACCACCCAAGTGTCTTTAGTATCAGAAATGTGGGAACATCTCTCATGATAATCCAATGAAATTAATTTTGACTCCCAAGAGATTCTTCATGCCTCTTTAGGGGTTGCCGAATCTA
The DNA here is from genome assembly GCF_964146895.1 of Miniopterus schreibersii. Classification (NCBI taxonomy): domain Eukaryota; kingdom Metazoa; phylum Chordata; class Mammalia; order Chiroptera; family Miniopteridae; genus Miniopterus; species Miniopterus schreibersii. Next base: position 67,101,368 of record NC_138110.1, read on the forward strand.
TTTATAGGGAATCAGACCCAGAAAAATGCCACAGTTGGAAGGGTCATCACAGTATTTGTGAACCTTTGGCATAAATCAATTTTGCAGACAAAATTGAGGCAATTTATTATTTTCATTCCCAAACATTAATTTAGGAATCTCTTCCTTCTCACCACATAGTAATATGTATCTATATCCCTACTTCTTGTTTTAGTTACTTGCTTGTATAGCTCTCTTCCCACTCTAAACTTGAAATTCAATTCCCCAATTTTCACACTGTTTAAAATAAGCCTTCCTCCCATCCTTTTATCCCTAGGCTAGTGTTTTCCCTCAAAGATGAAAATGTACTGTAAATGAAGGAAACAGCCAAACTTAAATACCCTACTCTATTATTTGAAAAGAATCATCACTCCCTTTTTCCCATTAGCACCAGCATCTGAAAGGGGGTGGTCTTTATGGTTGGAAAGCCAGAATGATTTTATTTGAGAAATTGGGGCCCCATCAGTTTGTGTCACAAGGCAGTATGCTTGTGGTCATTGTGTTCCTTCCCCGGGAACATCCTGCCTCATGCATACTTAATAATTTTGTTCAGCTCTTCCCTCCGTGGATGTCTGATGGGGATAATGGAGCAACAGAAACCACCCTAGTATACTCATTGGTTTAGTTCATAAATCATTCTATTGATATTTAGTGAACACCTTCTTTATACCAGGAAATGTTTTATATACTAGGGATATTGAAGTCAAAAGCCAAATATTGTTCCTGCCCACAAAGCCCTTGCAGCCTAAGATATTGGACAGAGAAAGAGAAAAACAAATATTTAGCTTAATACTCATCTATATGAATATATAAATCAATGAATATATGTAATTTTGTAGTATGATGTAAACACATAGGAGCTAAAATGTGATTGAGGTGTTTGGGTTGAAGGGAGAATGCCTCACAGTGGACAGTGGTCAGGCTTCTGAGGGATGGCTTTTGAAGGGCTATGTCATTATGAGAACAACTAGCCACATGAGAAACACTCTAGGCAGGGGGGATATTGAATACCAATTCCATGAGATGACAATTACATGGAATGCTGATGAAACGAGCAAGTATGATGTCCGTCAGAACCAATGGATGACTTGCTAAAGCTGTATGGCTGGGTCTATATTACTGGGTAGAGCATAAGAATTTCCATTTTTAACGGGTGGTGCTGACACTGCTGGTGTGGGGACAACACTTAAGAGAACCATTGCTCTAGTAGATATCTATTATTTGTGCCTGCCCAGAATAGATTTCACCACAATCTTGTAGCTGAATTTGATTTTCCTGTGGGAAAATTTCCTTCTATTCTTTTAGTCCAACCAACGTATTTCATTACCCTGGTCACAGAACACCATTCAATGATGGGCATATGACTCAGCAGTCATTTGAAACCCAATCCAGTGCTTTATAGGGAATAATCTCCCTGGGAGTTAAGCAAATGGAGAGGAAGGCTGAACCGAAAGATGGCAAGTCCCCGAGCTGCTGGATCCAGCCATGCCTAACTTAACTCCACTCCTATGTTTTTCAGTTACATAATTCATTTCCCCATTTTGTGCTCTAAGAAATATCTCTTTGTTTTCCAAATCTTACAAACCAAAAATTAAATACAAATAAAAAGGTATTGTAAATACCTTACTTTCTGAAAAATTTGGATGTACTTTGGTCATCACAGAGAACCAGACAGATTAGAGAGTTTAGATGGCTCAGTACTACTCTGAACATTTATGATATGATCTTTGTACAAACCAAACTAGACATATTGTAAAATAGAAAATCCAAGTAAACAGGAGAACAAAATAGTTGGTTAAATGAACAAAAATTATATCAAAGTGTACTAAACAGGACTTGGTGACACCACACCCTTACCAACAGCACTGTCACCCCATAGTAACCATAGCCTGACCCTAAACAAAATTTATGATTGTATCCCCCTTTCCTTCTATATGGAAACCTCATGTCCTACACAAATTGATGCATGTTTTTTTGTTTGTTTGATTTTTACCTTTTGACCCCTTTCACCATTTTTTTTTAAATTTATTTATTAGTTACACGTGATAGCTTCTCATCATTCAGTTTTAGTCTAATTGTAACCTAAGGCAATTGTGATTTCTTCGATAGCCTTCCTTGACTGCCCTATTTCAAGTAGCATCCCCTTACTCAAGCCCAACTCTATCAAATTATTCAATTTCCTTACTTTCTGAGAATTTAACATGTTCTCAGATCATCTTGTTTATTTGCTTATTATATATACCTTAGAATAGACTATAAGCTAATGAAAGTGTGATGCCTCCTGTCAGTCTGTCACCCAGTTGATAAATGAATTAGTTGCCCATTTTCTAGAATAGAAAAATAAATGAATTAGTTACACATTTTTGCCTTCCCTTAAATAGCCTTTAAAAGTAGACTATATGTTTTTAGAGCTGTTCTAGGTTCACAGCAAGTTGAGAGGAAGGTACAGATTTTCTACATGCTCCCTGCTCCCACATGGGCATTGCCTCCCTTATTACCAGCATCCTGCACCAGGGTGGTACATTTGTCACAATCAATGGACCTACACTGACACATCATTATCACCCAAAGTCCATAGTTGATGTTAGAGTTCTTTCTTGGTGCTGTACATTCTGTGGGTTTGGACTAATGACGCGTATGCGTCATTATAATATCATATAGAATATTTTCACTGCCCTAAGAATCTTTTGTGCTCCTTCTGTTCACCCTCTCCCCCACCAATCCCTGGAAACCACTGATCTTTTTAATGTCCCCATAGCTTTAAGTGTCATGTAGTTGAATCATACAGTATGTTGCCTTTTCAGGTTGGTTTCTTTCACTTAGTAATATGCATTTAATATCCATGTCTTCTCACGGTTTGATAGCTCATTTCTTTTTTAGTGCTGGACAATATTCCATTGTCTGTATGTATTAAAGTTTATTTATCCATTCACCTACTAAAGGACATCTTGGTTGCTTCCAAGTCTTTATTCTGTCAGGTGAGTGGAAAAACAGGGGACTGTCTGTAATTCTGTAATTACATGTAACCAAGATGTTGTTAGTGACCCATTGGCCATATGTGGATCAAAGTGTTTTACTGCAGTGGTGAAGGATTTGAGCCAATGTGTCTATGCTTCCTCTCTCGTTCAACCTCATGACCACTTCAGCATAGGCTAGTGGGACAGGGTGTGGGCATTGGCCAACCTCAGTCATTTTGGAAAGGAAACTGGCTTTGGGTGGCAGTGGTAAGCCTTTTTTTAGACATGTTATTTCTAAGATAACAGCAGGCTACTGAGCATGATGTCTACATGTGTGGAACTGTATGTAGTTAGAAATATGGCACTGTAGAGAAGAGAGAGAGCATAATTGGTCCTAAATATTTGAGGGTCATACACCTGAACATCTTAAAGAAAAAGTGTGGATGAACACAAAATACAGGTTGGCGGTCATTTCTTGGGAGAGGCAAAGGCCGATGGGGTTATGTGTTGGGACAATCCTTGTGGGGTGATCTTAAAAGTTATTGGTAATCTTCTTTTACATAATCTTGGTGGTAAGTATGTTATCTATGATTTTCAAAAGTCATATTTTAGTTACATATATTATATATAATACATGTATAACTATATTGATATGTTGATATATCATATATATGATCTATATTTCATAATAAAAAGTAAAAAGAGCATAAGTATGAATTGCTTTTCTAAACAAAAATACACAGTACCAAAAAGTGAATTTTTAATACTTCAAGTGTCTTTTTTAATTTCATAAAATGTGATTTCTTGAGGCACTTAGTTGGGAGAATTCAAGCGAGCACAATATTTCTCCATAGTTTCTAGCTATTTCAGGAACACTATTTTAGTTGTGGATGAGCTGATGGTATTTTTCTTAATTCTTTTTACTCTTGTGTAAACAAAAATGACTCTTCAAGCTTCCTTCCTCTTCACACTAATACATACTCTTCTACAAAAGATGATTTCAAAACACCTACAGCATAAAGAATGGAGGAACCATCCCCAAGTTAAAGCCCACAGTAATAAATGCACAATTTAAAGCATGACATATGTACTTATTGCCACAATAATGCTGTATAACAAATCACTTCAAAAAGTATTGGCTTAAACTATAAGCATACTTATATCATGAGCTTGTTAGGTTGGCTGGGGGATTCTTGTAGTCTCCAATGGGTCTATCCCTGTGCCTGCAGTCTGCTGTGGATGAGCTAGGGGGCTCTGCTGGTCTTAGCTAGGTTCTCTCCTAGCTAAGATCTTTGACTATCAGCTTGTCTAGGATGGACTCCACTGGGAAAATGAACAATTCTGCTCTGCTTTCATTGTCTTATCCTCTAGTAGGCTAATCTGAGCAATTTCTCATGACAAAGATAGACGATACATTCAAGTACTGTTCTGGAGTTCTAGTATATTTTTATAACCTCTGTTGATGCCATGTTTGCTAACAATTGGCCAAAGCGAGTATTAGGGAGAGAGTAGAACATTGACCAGATCGGGAAGATGCTAAACACTTCAGAGCAAAGGGCATGGATACAGGAGAGGGTTAAGAATGAGACTACTGATGCAAGTCATCTGCGACCAAATGGTCGCACTGCCTCCCCGGGACCTTCCCCATCATCTCCATGATTTCCTGCCTATCCATATCCTACATCTTAGCCTTCCTCTGAGGCTCAGTTCATGTGACCTTGACTCTATAGGTGATCACTCCAGCCTCCTTGACCACCCAAGACCTTGAGACACTCATTATTAGCTTCCATCATTTCTCTGTCCCTATCTACATTCTTCGATGTTATTTCATAACTGACTGTCCAATCAGAGGACGAGGTATTAAGGAAGGGGATTTGTTTTATAACCTGACAGAGTCTGATGGAAGCTGGGCAGAAATTATACCCTCATCTAGTTTTGATTCTTTGTTCACTGATTTATTTTTGTAAATCTACTCATTCGTACATCCTTTTGGCCTCTTTCTGGAGTTCTGGTATATAAATATTTATTCTTGTTGGTAATTGGGCATAACCCACCAATTCTTTCTCTCCTTTCCCCCTGCCTTTATCCCCCCTCATTCCCTCCCTCTGTTGCTTCATTTGTCCCCCTTTCCTTTTTTATTTAGTTTTTCCCCCCTTTATTTTTATTTTATTTTTTAAAATTTTTTGCTAGATATAAGGATTTTGACTTATTGGGGAAAAAGAGGGTCAAAACCCTTTTCATCACAGTTAATTAGATTTCAGACTTGTTTCCACATGAGTATTTCTTCAGGCACATTACTTGTATATACTCCCCTCTACCCGCTCCCCCCCCCCCAAATAACAGGTGTCAAAACACATTAAATGGCACAGCTTCCTAAAACATCAAAGAGTCTGTGTTTTTTCGTGTTTTTTTTTTTAAGTATCACCACAAAGCTACAAACCTGGGTAAATTAGACATGTGAACTGTATTGATGTCAAAATATGGTTAATTTGGGTGCTCCCCTTAGTATTGCTCTCATTATCTCATTTATATATGTGTAAAATGTTGCCGTAGTCCAAATCCCACCATCTGAATAATTTATGCAGAGGCCAAAGACATGTCAAGCTAGCAAATAATTTCAGGACCTTTACAGAGATGCCAGGTAAGAGCATAGAGGTGGGAAGTAGAAATGAAAACACAAGTCTAGTTAGGTGGACAGTTCAAGAGGAAGGCATACTAGACATCAAACACAGCTCTTCAGTTTCTCAGTGAAGGGTGTAATGAGAACTTTCGGAGTCTAGATTTTCTACCATGGAGATGACCTTAGCCTAAGCCACCAGTAACAAAGATTTGAAAAAAGACTAAAAGCAAAATCCACATTAGATTTATCACAATTAAGCCCTGTGTTGCAATGGTAAGGGTAGTCCTGAAACACATTATTTGAACCTGAGGTCAACTGGGCAAGGAATATAATAAAGCATTATCCTCATTAGACAGTTGACTGTATATTAAAGACACTTAACTATATAATAAAGAAGTTGAATGCCTTGTCCAAGTTCACACAACTAGCAGGTGCAAGAGACTCTGGGCTCTCCCCAGCTTTAGAATCACTTTCCTTGGCTTCCTCAACAGATGGCTTAAAGCACAACCTCCCCATATAGGTAAAATATTCACAGATTAACAGAAAGGACTTCCTGACAGCCGGCCTGAGTCTGCTGGAGAGAAAGTACAGAGCTCTCCTTGGCTTTTAAAGATTTTGTGATCCAGTTTAATTAGATATCTCATTACAACCTGTTACTATTTTTTGAGACAGGTAAGAAAAACAAAATGAAGGTGATGGGGGGTGGGAATTGGGCTTCATTTTTAAGCAAACCCTCCTTTTAAGGCTCTCATTCACTCTTCCTTCTCTCACCAAAAGCATGCTGTAACATAGCTCAGCATCTCATGATGGTATCTTTTTTCCCTTTTTCTTTTTTAATTTCTCCTTTATCTTGAATAAACTGCTCCATGAGCTTTTTCCCCTCTCCCTCTATGTCCTGATATGCCCAGGACATTCTCTCCTGTAAGATCAGCCAGGTTGGTCTGTCTGCTCGTGGCCCTACTGTTCTCATAAGAAAAGAGAGGAAGAGGGCTCATTGCCTGGAGTGTGTGAAAATGGGAGTAAGGTGAGGGCCCAGTGTGGCAGGTATTGTCCTGAGGGCATGAATGGATAATCACTCCTGTCAGGGCAAATAGACTCTGTCACAAGGAATTCCGTGGTTTTCTAGAGGAAATGAGCTTTCCCTGCAGGCTGCCAAGCCCAAATGAGCTCCTTACAGCACCTGCAGATCTGAGCATCAAGCAATTATTCCACTATCTTGCCTAAAAACAAAGACTGTGCTACCCTCTGACAACCTCTGACCTTTTCCAGCTAACATAAACTAATTATATTTGCAGCAGGAGGGGAGGAAGGCTTTCGGAGTCCTTCGCGGGAGTTGTCCTTCATGCTTTGTGCCACATTGTCAGTTCTGGGAATCCAAAAAACGACCGCCCTTCAATCAAGGGAGTTGCTAGATGAAGCGCTTAAACAGATACAGGGAGGCCCTTATCACAAATAAAGCTCATTGCCCAGGATTTAGCCATGGGGCTGAGTGGCCCACCCTGTCCATTTAGCAGGGGTTCAAGGCAGCTATTGTTAAGTGTCACTTAGCAATTATATCCTGGTCAAAACAATTGTTGTGTTTTGTCTTGTTTTTGGACAACTTGTTAATAGGCCTACAATTATGTGTAAGGAATAACCTAAGCCATGGGCACTGGAACAAGGTTAGAGGTTAATTGAAACTTTCTACCCCAAGAGCCTGAGATTTTAGCAAACTTTTGCTGAGAAGACAGTCTTGAACAAAAAAGAGATAATATGATACAATTAGTTGGAAAGCGCGAGGATCAAAATTCCCAGATCAGAAAGGAAAACTGGCCAAGGAAATCAGGCCAGAGGGACCACCTGGGCCACTTCGGATGCCAAGAATAGCTGTGGCCATTCATCTGGTGGATGAGGCAGAAAGTGGTGTGCCCGCCATTCATCACATCCCTCCTCTCTACCAAAGAAAATACAAGGTCAATGCTATAAACAGTAGGCCCCCCAGAGTAATTGAAATTCCAGAAAGTGCCTCATTGAGGAGCTCACAGGCAATCAGGTTTTTCTTTTCCTATTGATGGTATATTCAAGTCTTGAAATTCTGTGGCTGGCCTTCTTCATGGTGACTGGTGTTGCAGGGGGATTTTCCTGAGAGATTTTGAAGGGTTTGTCTAAATAAATGAGGGCCTTTGCAGTTGAGAGGAAGTGGCCCATCAGGACCCTTGGGCTGGCTTGCTGTGTTATGGCACACACAAAGTCCACACCTGCTCACTCTCTTAACTATCAAAAGGGCCCCTAGTGCTCCATCCCTTCCAGGTCATAATCAACATATTATATCTTAAGGTCAGCAGCAGCTGCTCTTAATCAAACAGCTCAAGACCCTGAAATTATTATTGGAGGTTTCTGGGATTTAATATTTCTTAAAGTTTTTTTTTTTTTTTCAAATCCCCTTCTTTGCTCCCACCCGCAACCCAAACTTTGACACATCCAGCTGGCAGATCCCACTGACTGGAAGTTGACTAAAAATTGCCAACTCATTTTCTTTCTTTCTTTCTTTTTTTTTCCCCCAGTGCAGCTGGTGCCAACATGTGATGATTTGTTTTGCTCCAGTCACTGAAGTTTTTGTTTTCTTTTATTTCAACCCCCTGCTGGCTTCCCAACTTGGTGCTGAGTCATCTGGTGCAGGTGTTCCACGCGGCTGGTATTTATGTCACTCGCAGATGGTTTGGGTAAATTACACGATGTTCCTGCAGCCCTGTTGAGGCTCTCTCGGCTCCCTTTGATCCACCGGCTTCCTGTGGTTCCTGCACATGTGCAGAACTTCAGGGCACTGGGTGAACACTTGGGCGGATTCTATCCAAAGATGGTTAGGTTGCTCTGGGCCCCACGGCCTGATGGGATCCTACTGAGACTAAGAGAGGTTGACTAGAACAGAGAACCCTGAAATCACAAGGCACCACAGCTTAACCTACAAAAGCTGCTAAATACCAAATGTGTGATAGAACACAAGTAAGTTAATGCTGTAGCTACCTAAGGAAATTGGCATAAAAGGGGCCACTTTCTATCTCTGAAGAGCAAAGCTATGTAAGTCTCAGAAATATGCATCTAGTGTTTTCTCTTTTCTTTCCCCTGTCTAACCCCACAGGGTCTCCAGCCCCTATTCCAGTGATCAGTGTGAAGATCAGCTCACAGGTAAGAAACTGAAAAATCTCACTTATTTATACTCTAGACATAAGGCATCAATCAGAAACATGAGTTCTTACTCTTTTCCACCTGGGAAGGCTGTCCTTTATCATGAAGCAGTACAATACACTCCAATTCATGGGAAAGGCTCAATGAATTACCTTCCTGAGGAAATGTATAACTTAGCAAGAGAACTCTCTGTTTGGCCATCTCCAAAGACATGAAGCGTTAATGGTATTTCAGAAGCATTTTCAGAGACAGGTTTTTGGCAGAGCTGTGCCTATAGAAATTTCATCACTGCAGGTTGCCTCACTGATTCTTACAGAGTGACCAACCTTCCAAGGGGTTTCCCATGAAGAGTGAATTTCAGTATTAAAACCGAGACAGTCCTGGGCAACCAGTAGCCACCCTAATGTGTGCATAGAACTACCTGGGGAACTTGTTAAAGTGCAGATTTTTGGGTCCCAACCCTAGAGGTAATGATTCAGTTGTTCTGGGGTAGGGCCTGAGGAGTTGCATTTCTAACAAGCTCCAAGATGATGGTAAAACTGCCGGATCAGGGCTATACTTGAAGTTGAAAGCAGCTAGAACATCCTTTGCTACTCTCTAGCAGCTTTGGAAGAGAAGATTACATGTATGAGAGGGTACAAGTAAAGAGCACAGAGGCTGGAGCAGTGCATTTAATACAAAAAGGCATTATAAAAGTGACTCGCCCTGAGTGTCTCAGGAAAAATTGCCATAAGAAACAACCACCACAAAATTTCAGTGGCATACACCAATCAACACATTCTTACATGCCCAGATCACAGGCCAAAGTGGTTCAGCTAATTTGGGCTCAGCTTGGGGTGGGAGAAGGCAGGGATGTCTTTCAGTCTATAGATTGGGTGTAGGTCCTTCCACATATCACATGTTGGCAACCTGACACCTGTTTTCTCACGGTGGAGGTCAGAAGGGGAAATGTGATGTTTCTGAAAGCTTAGGCTCAGAAATAACACAATAATAACACTTTTGCCCCCATCCCATTGGCAATAGCCAGTCAAGCCCACAATCAATGGAGTGGGCAGCATATTCTTCCATTGAAAGTGCGTAAGGAGGGAGTGGATACTTGCTGAATGATAATCTAATCTACTACAGTGATCTCCGAGTTTCAGAATATCCAGTCTGGTGCCTGAAATATAATTGATACACGGCTCATAACCTACAACCAATTTTCAGGTTCCCTTAGCATTCAGGTAGGCGTAGTTACCTAGGGAATGAGGGACTGAATTTTAATTATATTTAAGTTAGAACTGACTTAAATGTCAATCTGAAAACTGAAAGCATGTAAAATATTTTTTTTATTAAACACAATTTTATAACTTTGGGGGAAATGCTATAATACAGATTCTAGTTACTCTCATTTATTAAAGAAATCCCCTTGATATTTCACCTTATTTGATTTCTTTGTAGGAAACCAAATAGAATATAGAATATGCAATGTTCACCCACGTTACAAGTTCTTGTTTAGAAATAAGGGTATTACTCTACTTAATTTTATTTTATCTGAAATATTCTGCCTCTTATCTTCATTATCTTTTCCTCTGAAGTCCTCAACCAGTTTCCATTCCATTAAATAAACCTGAAGATTCAGTGACTTTTCCCTACAAAAATATCACAGATATCTCATGTTATAATAATGTATCACATAAGAGACTTAGAGAGAAAGCACATATAACTGTCAAAGAAGTAGGTAAATTACTTAAGAAATCATCTTGATTACAATACAACCATCATGTTCTTTAAACAGGTAAATTACTTCTGATTTTTGGCAAAACTCATTAAATGGGATCTACCAGTATATGAGGAAAAAAGTATTATTTCTTATTGTCAGGGCCTCTTTGAGCACTAGAATAATTTTCTATTATTAAAAGACTGGTCAATTTCTTAAACTTCGTCTTCAATCAGGATCCAGATTATGTATCATGGTTTCTTTAGCTTTCTGGCAGGGTCACAGTGACCCTGGACACAGTATTTCCATGCCTTTAATGTACTAATGTATCCACAGGTCTCACTGAAACCACCAATGGAAGAGCAGTGCAAATAGGTTGTCAGGTAGGATTGTTTCTCCAAGAGTGACTAATCTTACATCTGCTATGAAGGTTCAGAGGTAAGTTCCCTTTTGTGCTGCTAATCACTCCAAGAATTTTATGCAGGAGAAACCTGGTTAAAACAAATGACTTTAGAAGCTTTGAAGGGGAAAAACAAGGAGATGGTTGTAATAAAATTGCAATATGCAACCTAATAAGTATGCAGGGAACTGTGGATGGATATTGTTAGCAAGTATCTGCTAATTAAGATGATCCCTCTAGAGCTGTGCTATTCAATATCATAGACACTAGCATTATGTGACCATTTAAATTTAAGTTAATTAATATTGAAAATTCAGGTCCTCAGCCACATTAACCACTTTCAAGTGCTCAATAGCCACATGTGACTTGGGCTACCATATTGGAGAGCAGCAATATGGAACATTTTCATCATTGTGGAAATTTTCACAGGGGATGCAGTTCTTGTTACACTTATATCCACTTATGTTCCAGGATCTGCTCCATTGAACACCACTGAATTCTAAGCACTTTATATATATTGTCATTTGATTGTTACCTTAGGGAATGAGACCTATTTATGAGTTACTTTGAGAAAAATGTGGTCAAAAGAAAGTAAGAGCTGACCTAAGATCATAACTAAGTCAATTTATTTGAATCAAGGGAACTTCATATTTTTTAATTACAGCTACTGTTACTGAGATAACTTCCTAGAATTAAGCCATAGATTCTGCCAGAGACCCGAGGGAACAGGGTCAAGAACAGGGACCATGTCCAAGTGGAAAGGAGAAGAAAAATCTGGGGTATTTGTGGCTTCACCAAAGAGTTGAGATTCAGTAAGAAGAGTTGGAGCAGACATGGGAAACTAAAGCAGAAATTCAGCTATAGGCTCTAGGTAATCAGAGATAGGTTGCACTTGGGAGGTTTGAAGGTTCCCAGATTCACCCCAGAAACAAGGCTCAGGGCTTCAAGACTGATGTTGAAACCACTAAATGGACAGGTTAGGATCCTATTTTCCTTCTAAGATTAAGTTGGACCCAGTGTCTAGAGTGAGGAATTTAGGAATCTACAGTTCAATATAAGACTGCCATTCTCAGAACCTTGGAAGAAAGAAAATCCATAACCTCTTTGTTTCTCTTAATAAAACTCAATTTAGCTATGAAATTTCAGAGGAAGAAGATGGCATACATTCAATGTTCTGCGATATTACTATACAAAGAGAAAGTCATGGAAATTCCAAAATAACATAAGGAATTGTTGAGTTTTGAACTTCAGGACAGTTGGTAATAAAAATACCCTACCCTACTATATATAATAAATTACTCTTATTTAGGACATTGGACCAAAATCTCAGAACACCAAGGACTGTCCAACCTTGTTTTATTACAGAAAAAAATTGCCATAGTGTTTGTATTTGGAAACTTTCTTATGTTACACAAGGAAAAAAATCTAAGCTCTCCAGCACCTGGTATTGTTTGTGAGGTATAGCCAGGGTGACAATATAATTTATCGTACAAATAGAGACACTTTTGAGAATGAATGTAATTATTTATAATTATACCAGAACCACAGGTGTAAACCAGAACTGTTAGAGGCAAGGCAGGCGCACTGTCCCCCAGTACAGACCACAGCTGCGTGCAATTGGATCATGCCATTTTCCCACCGCAGTTGCCAAATATGACCCAAAGGCTGTTCTTTTCTGCCAGCTGGTTTGCAAGCTGATTGGAATAATGATGAAAATGCACAATGATGAAGATGTCCAGTACCCTTAAGTAAAAATAACTAGTGTGAAGAAAAATGTGATTGATCATTACTGTTGAGTTTTTGTTTAAAAATAAAACCAGTCACTTAATATAATATATCCAAGAAAAAAAGTGTTCGGTAACAAATTTTCACTCACCATGAGCGAGTATTTCTCTTCAAATGTTGTTATAAACCCAATTGCCTACTATCTTTAAGGTACTGTGTTTGATATTCTAGTCTGGTTGTCATTAGGCAGTAGGTGAATTTGGAGGGCAGTCTGGTTATCACAATGTTTGGGGTGCACTACTGGTATTTAGTGGGGAGGGACCTGGAACGATACATGTCCTACAATGTGCTGGATAGTCTCACCCAATGAAGAGATGTCTCAGGTCTCATCTGACATGTGTGGATGAAAAATGTGTTTATAAATACCTAAGCCTAAAATTTCATTCTTTATACACATAAATAGAAAATATCTTTTTTACACTGTCTTAATAGCAACTATCATACACTTGGTGGGGATATGCTCTTTGTCTTATTTGTCACTTTATCAAAAATTGTTTGCTATTTCAAAAAGTGACATCACAGAAGGCAACACCAATCATCATATTTGAGTAGCAACACAACACACCTGCATTTGTTACTGACATTCAAGGTGATCTTTGAATGGGTGTAAACTTTGACAACTTAATTATATCTTCTAGTGTAGTCATGCCCAAGCATTTACATGTTGAAATACTTATTTTATCATGAATTATTTTCCCCTTATTTTCTTTTACAATTTATTTTTACAGTATAATTACAATATTATATTGACAAAAATAAGTGTGTGGGAGGTTTATATTACCTATGAATTTTATTTAATATAGTAAAGACTGTGTTATAAAATCTCTGATATAAATAGGGCCCTTGGATTGGATAGGGCTGTGGACCAGGGCTCCAGGGCAGTGCTACCCAAAGCATAGTCCCAGAGTTGGCAGCAGGGAGTTCATTAGAAATGCAGGTGATTAGGCTCCACTCCAGGTCAACAGAACCACAGTCTCTTAGGTGGCAGCCAGGTGATCTGTGATTTAACAAGCATCCTAAATGATTCTTATATATGCTCTTAATGCATACAATGATTTGAGGATTATTGCTCCAGGTAAGATAAAAATGAAGAGAAATAATTTTTTTTCAGAGAACAGATAGCCTAACAGTAGATATAAAGATACCTTCTTCCTTCAGTTACATGAGCAAGAAATTCACAGGGATTATGATGACCAAAGACATAACAGAAATTTGGCAATAACCTAATTTCAGAGACTGACACGTCAACAGCAAAAAGCTGGGTCGTGAGACAAGTTGAAACTACACAACTTCGATTAAAATGAACAGGACTCATGCTGTTAAGACTCGGTACAGTTCTAAAAACATACCCAACAGAGTACTTAAGCTGTTCCAAAACACGTCATTTGCTACGTTTTAACAGGGAGCGAACAGCTGGGATGTGTTATTAGTGAGCCATGTTTTCATAGGCTTTCTGGTTTTCTTTAGCCAAAGTCTTACAACAGTCTTCGGACAAATTAGTGCCTGAAGCTATAGGAAGTCTTTAGTCGTTTTGGAGAACTGCTGAGTAAGTCAGGTCTCAAAGACAACATGCCCACACAGACTTGCTTTGGCACCTTTGACCTTTCCACCTTGGAAATGCCTTCGCAACCAATTACACTATTCTCAAATGTCTATTTATTTTTAATGACTCTAGTTAAATGTTAAGAGTTATTCCGATGACCCCGTTCAAGACTCACAGGAAAAGCCTCACCAAATCAATAGATTAAACTGTGAGAAGCTCTCAAATAAAGGAGCAAGCATCAACTCAACATCTTAATAAAAGGAAAAGTTGTTGGGTACCTCTGTGCCTTGATCTTGATCGCACTGAGCCAGATCTCACCTTTCAAAAGACATAGAGAGATCGCCCCGGCTGGGCAGCTCAGTCGGTTAGAGCATTGTGTCATCCAATATGCCAAGGTTGTGGATTCGATCCCTGGTCAGGGCACACACAAGAAGCATATATAAGTGGGACGACAAATCAATATTTCTCTCAAGAAAAAAAAAAGACATAAAGATTTCCACAGGGAAGCACTACTGGGTGAAATGGCTTTCTTGCATCCACTTTTGCTCCAGGGCATTGCGGTTTGTTGTGATTGTTCCTAATTGTCAGCACAGTGATCTAGCTCTCACAGATTCACTAAAACAACTCCTACAGATATTCTTCCTGTATTTGCTTGTTGGGGTAAATCCCAAAACCTTGTCTCCTCCTCCTACGCACAAGCAAGCGGCCTCCCTAAGGCTCTTCTTGGGTTTGCCTCCTGTCACCTGCGTGGGTATTTCTCTCTAACTTTGTGTTATTTTCACTGCTGCTCACCAAACCTTACTGAATCTCAGAAAGTCCATTTGTGTCATTCTACACAGGAAGGTATTTTTCAAAATATTGTTACATGTCCATTGTTCATAGGCTTATGGCCCACAATGTCTAGTCTCCTTTTTTTATGGCCCATGAGCAATTGCTGTAACTGCATAACCCCCACTGGGAGAGAGAGGGGGAGAGAAGAGAGAGGGAGAGAGAGAATGGTGCCAATTCTTTTGATATCTCAGTATGCAAAAATCTATGTGTCTAAAATCATCCGGATAAAAAGTATGAACTCCCCGTCTTACTTTGGCTGGAAACAACTTCACTTTGACATTCATGTCCCCTTTGGTACAGATTGCTGCTCAAAGAAGCATTTAGCAACAGGTGGTCCTGGTTGCACTCAAGCAGTTCGCCTAGGGAACAAACACATGCTTACCCTGGGGATTCCCAGGCCAGTAAACCCAAGTAAAAATTACAACTCTCAGCACTCAGCTCATTTAATTTTACACAATGCAGGCCATCCTCTTTGTTGGGAATGAAAAGTAGATTCCTTTTAGCAAAAAAGCACAGTGTGATGGAAGTGGGAGAGAAAGTATTGAAAGTTAACACACTCGGGAGATAATGAAAGTTCTGCCAATGATTAGCCCTGGGATTTTGGTGAAGAATTTAAGATTTCTGTTCATTAACAGTATCAGAGTGTATAAAATTAAGAGGTTTAAAAATCCTAGATGGCCTGTGAAAGGATTCAGGAGGTGCACATATGCATTACTTTGGATAAAAATTTGGTGCATATCAGCACATGCTTTTTACACATTTTTACAAGGGTAGATATGATCCAAAAAATTAAGAATCATGGGATTAAATTTCTCCAAGGAAACTTTACTACCCTAATGTTCTATTTAGTTTATTTCAACAAAAATTTATTGAAAACACCCTGGCCAGGTGGCTCAGTTGGTTGGAGCATTGTCCCCACAGACAAAAAGGTTGCGGGTTCGATCCCGGTCAGGGCACATACCTAGGTTGTGGGTTCAGTCCTCAGACAGGGCACATACAACAGGCAACCGATCAATGTTTCTCTCTTCTCACATCAATGTTTCTCTCTCTCTCTCCCTCCCTCTCTCTTTCTAAAAATCATTAAAACATACTTATCCTCAGGCGAGGGTTAAAAAAATAATTATTGAAAACTTTCTCTGACAATACACTGTGTCAGGTTCTTGGATATATGGATAGATAAACACATAGGCCATGCCGTGTTGCTGACTCTTCCATGACTTTACAACCCCCCACTATGAAGAGATCAACAGCACCAGATTTAATGTTTCTTATAACCTGGGTTCCATGCTCATTTCTTACTAAAATTTTATACTGAGTCCACAGGTAACTCTTATGTACAAATTGAATATATCACCTAGAAGTATCTGCATCCTCTGCGTGTTTATCAACACAGCATGTCTGGCCTCACCCTAGACCTCCTGAACCAGAATTTGCATTTTAAGAAAAAAAGATTCCTATATACACGTCAAGTTTGAGAAGCTCTTGTCTGTAACATTCAATAGTTCCACATCACCCTTCTTAGGTAAAGAAATAAATGACATGATCCTTGTTTCAGAGAAGCCTTAACTTCAGTGTCATTAGTGCTTTTGTCAGCATAAAATATAGCTAGGGTGACAATGCAATTTATCGTACAAATAGAGACACTTTTGAGAATGAATGTAACTATTTATAATTATGCCAGAACCACAGATGTAAGCCAGAACTGTTAGAGGCAAAGTAGGGTGCACTGCTTTCTTACAATCATGTGGACTAATAATAATAACAATAAAATAACTAAATTGTAGGGGGGGAAATCTACCTATTTATTTCTGTGTCTAAACATTTATGGGCTTCATTTGTTGAGTCAGAGGATCAAATGGATATCCGTAGCATGACTGTGATTCACAGCAATTGCTCAGAAAATTCTGAATGGGTGAGCATCAGGAACAATACAACAAAGGAAGTGATCAGGAATCTTTGGTTAGAAAGAAAGGAAGTGACTTCCACTTCTGGCCACGGTGGAGTAAGAGGGTAAACATGATGTTTACTCTCCCATCTGGAACAAGACAAAAACAGACAAAATATATGAAGCAACAGATTGCAAGACACTGGACATGAGGCAACAAAGGACAGTGATGGGTGAGGGATGGTAAAACATTAAATGAGCCTTTCCATTACCTCAGATGATTGCGATGAGATCGTTTCCAGGCCACAGCGCAGGGAGGGGTGCTCAGGGAGAGCTCAGCAGACTACTTACTGTGAGGAGGCAGAGCTAAGAGTCTATGGAGATTATGTAGCTCAGGTTGACAGGACAGAGTAGCGGAGACCTGCACAGACAGGGAACCCTGGGGATCTGTGGAAGGTCCCCTTGCATATTGATTAGCCCACGTGTAGTGAGGACACTACTTGAGGCTGAGGAAAGAGTCACCTGAAAGGATTAGGCACTGTTCTAACTGGATCACAAGGGACTGGAGCTAACACCTGTTCCCATCTGCCGGATTAGAAAACATTAAGAATCATGGGGCATTGTGTAGAGTCCACAGAAAGCTCTTTCCTCAGTAGTGGGAAGTAATTAGCCTTAGACTAAGCACTGCTCCAGCCCCACCTAAGAAGTCTTAAAAACAAGACGCAAAAGGATTAAACTGTTTCCAAGTAATTTAATTATATCCCTAAACAAAACAGAGTATTTAGAAAAACACAAAATTATTCAGCACTCAAGATGGTAAAATTTACCACATCTATTATTCAATCAACTATTTCTAGGCATGCAAAGGACAAAGAAGATGCCGCCCATCAGGAGGAAATAGATCCATTCTGCTGCACCAACCCTGAACGGATCCTGATGTTAGCATTAGCAGACAAGGACACCGGTAAGTTTGGAATGAATGAATTAGTATCCTTTTTAAAAAAATTAGGAAATATCATGCTTTTAGGAGAAACATTACCACCTGGTGGTATTTCTAGGTATTGCCAGTAAAGACATTTAAAACAGAAGTATAGTTTTTGGGGGAGATTACAAAAATACCTGTAGAAATCATTAAAACTACTTGTATAAGTAAACAGTTGAAAAATTGTATAGAGTACTTATACAAGTAATATACGACCACTTGTATAAATTATACACACATACATGTATGAGTATTCAGAATTATGTAAATTAAAGTTTCAACTAATAAATAGGCTTTCTGAAACAATTCAGTCATTCATTAAGTGAGAAGGGCATTGTATTCCTTATAACAAAAGTAGTGTTCTTTTTTTTAGTTTACCGAATTTTTTTTTTTTTTTTTAAGAGAGAGGGGAAGGGAGAGGGAGAGAGAGAGAGAAACATTGATTGGCTGCCTCCTGCAGGCCCCCCCACTAGGGATCAAACCCAAAACCCAGGTACGTGCCCTGATGGGGAATCAAACTGGCAACATTTTGGTGCATGGGATGGTGCCCAACCAATTGAATCATACTGGGCAGGGCAAAAGTAGTGTTCTTAAATATAATTTTAATATCATATTATTGCTACTCTCTATCCTGGCTTCTATCTTGGCTTCTTCTCTTCATATAAGTTTTCCCTATATTCATTTATGTGCTTATTATGTGCCTTTTCCTATTAGAAAGTATGTTCTTTGAAGTTTTGTTTCCCCACTGCATTTCTAATACCTAAATAATCTTTGGCATTTAGTAAGCACTCAATGAACAATGTTTAAATAATTGCATTCCATGAACAAGATGAATTTATTGAGTTCTGCAGTTTCAATGATCAGATATAATTAGGATATGTGTAAAACAAATTCATGTATTCTTTATGCAGCTATGCGTATATATTATGATCCCAAATCCATTTTATAGTAAGTTTTACATGATCAGATATCAACTCTGTTGGTCAATTTTAGTTTCTTTCTAGCTAGGGGATTATTTATTTGGCAGTTAAGTATATGATAGTATAAAATAAGACTTAAAAGCACAGCCTATGGAGCCAGCCTGGGGTCAAACCTTGACCTTACCTCTTACATCACATGTATGTGGATCAGGCCAATCTAACAGGCACAGAAACTACTGTACGTATTTTCAACAGAGATTTTACTAGAGGGATTTGATTGTCCTGGGGATAGAGAGTTTAAGAAGCCAAAAGAGAAACAGTCTTTCAAAAGATTAACAAAAGCGGGAAGACATAACCACTTTTAAGGTTGAAAGTTCAACATAGAGACTATGTTGAGGAACTGGGAGCCAGGGCCACCTGGTGGAAGACAAGGCCATCAGACCTGTTGGGACCATGGCAGAGGGGCTGTCAGGTGAGAGCTGGAGCCATACAGGGTACACAGCTGCTGACAGATGTGTGGTCAGGGTCCATAGAGGAAAAGGGAGATATATTCTGACTTGCTCCTTCCTTCTGCCCTCCAATCACCTGCTCTTTCATCCTATTGCATGTAAGAGCCAGAAGCTTCTTGGCAAGGAAATCTGAGAAAAACAGTTCGCAGCAGTCACTCTCTAGGCTCCAGTTATCCATCTTAAAGTTGCTTAAATTAATATTTTGTCCCCTAGCTTTGCCTCAGGGTCTTTCCACAAATTTTCTCTTGCTCCAAAATAATCTTCCTTTATCTCTTCACTTCGTTGCCTCTTTGTCATCATTCAGGTTTTACTTTATCTGTTACCTCCTTGAGATGCTTCCTCTAATCTTTTAGATCAGGCTAAGTTTTTCTGTTACACATACTCTTGGAGAATTTATGACGTCCTTTAAAATAGCATCAGAATTTGTGATTATGAATTCACTTGTACGACAATATCAAGAATGTGTTTCTTTTTTACTTGGTGGCATGCTCCATGAGGACAGCTTTCTTCACCATAGACCTTTCAAAACCTAACACAAAGTTGGTAGTCAGGATATACAGTTGACCTTTAAACAATTCTGATGTTAGGGGCACCAAGCCCCATGCAGTCAAAAAGCTGCACGTAACTTTTGACTCTATGGCATTTTCCCATCCGCAGTTGGGAGACTTCAGTTGGGGGTGTGAAAACACTGCTCTTGATCTGTGGTAGGTTGAATCCGGAGATGTCAGATCCGCACTTCTTGAAAAAAGTCCATATATAAATGGATCTGCTCTGTTCAAACCCATGTTGTTCAAGGGTCAACTGTATTTGTTAGATAGTTCTCTACTGATAGCTTCACCTCTGTTCTTGAGACATGATCAGAACCCTGGCTTCATGGACAAACCAAGTGCAGCCTTGAAATCCTATCTCAAACTCCTGGATATGTGGAAGTGACAAATTGCCATTCAAAACATTTTACTGAAAAATCCAGAAAGAAAGGCCTCAAACATTTCTCAACTCCACACAGTCTTTTCTACAAAAATCCTAGCTAAAAATCTTAACTTTGTCTAATTCAATTTCAAAGATAATTTTACTTTGTGTTAGCCAGGGCTCTCCAGAGAGACAGAACCAATAGAATATATATAAAATAATATTATTATAGACATTGGCTCTCATGAGTATGGAAGATGACAAACACCAAAATCTGCAGTCAGCCTGTAGGAGGCCAAAGAGAGCTGATGGTATAGTTGCAGACCACGTCTGAAGGCCTGAGAACCAGGAGTGTTGATGGCGTAGCTCCAGTCCTGATGCCAGCAGGCTTGAGACCCAGGAAGAGCTTATGTTTCAGTACAAGTCCAAAAGCAGGGGGAGACAGGTCTTAGCTAGAAGGCAGTCAGGTGGGGGGAGTGCCCTCTTACTGGTGGGTGGGTCAGGGTTTTCCTTCTACTCAGGCCTTCAACTGATTGGAAGAGACCCACCCACATTAGGGAGGGTAATTACTCAGTCAATGGATTTCAATGTTAATCTCATTGAAACACACCCACAGACACACCTACAATGATATTTGACTAAAAGTCTGAGCACCCTGTCACTCAGGCAAGTTGACACATAAAATTAATCATCACAAGTCCACCCCTTGTCAACTTGGCACCCATATACATCTCCATAAACCATACTTAATTTCAAAGTAAAGACAAGAACAAGGTTATAATTTCACCTAACATGGTACAACTATTCTGCATACAACCAAAAACATACTAACCCCTTCCCCAGAAGAGGAGGCAAGTTCTTTGAATGATGTTTACTCTTCTTGAAATCCCATGACTTAAACACTATGAGCTAAATTAACAACACTTAAATACTATGATATAAAGTCACGTAACTCTTGTTTTTCTTTGCCCTCCCCCAATGTTGTTCTGTTTAGAAAACAAAGAACTACTTGCAGGAACAAGTAAAAACGCATATGGCAGAAAAGTATAGACTATTGTAGGACATCTTCAAAGTGTAATAATTGGGGAACAAATAGGAGAACTGGAAATTCAAACTAAGGAAAGAATTTTCACCTTCCCCTTTGAAATTTTACACACACGATTGGAAACAGTTTACAAAAGCACTGAGAATTCTACCTTCCTTCTTTCCTCATGTTCCATTGATATTCTATTTGGATCATGCTCCCAAAGCTGGGCCGACTCATAAGTCATAGGTCAAATCATTGTTGGGTAAGCTAAGAGTATATTTCTGTAACTAAGAAAGACTGGCAACTGGAATGGCCTTATCATAGATCAAAATAACTATATTAGGAACTATTATAAAATAATAAAACACTATTGTATGATCAATAAACTGGATATCTGCATGTCTACCATTTAATGGTAAAGAATGAGATTCGCCATTTATCCTTAGAAGGGACTCTGTTAGATTTTATGTTTCATCTCATAGAGGTAGCCTTCCTTCAGCAACACAGCCACAACCAAGCCTCATAGTGAGCAACCACACATCAATTTTCTTATGTTCTTTTTGGACATTTCAGAAACAGAATCCTTATCCAGTGATTAAGTGTGTCAATTTCCTCTATCTGACTTGGATGTCCTGATATTTCCAGTAAATAAACTACCTTCCAGGTTCAGAGTGTGCTGGTATATGAGTGTACCAAACTAATCATCTGATTTTCAGAGAAAAATATATAAATACCAATAGATTTCTTCCTGTTATTATAGCCAATGAAAAACTCTAGTGACTCTAGTGTTTGAGGACTACTTAGATCACAGATCCTAATATAAAAAGATTTCTGGTAACCAATGGAGTTCGTTGTGAGAAGTACAATAAATTAAGCCTAACCAAGAGTAATGTGAGACCCAGGAGCATGAGTACACAGGAGTGGGCTTCTCCATTGGAAAGACATGGGAATCAGGAATGGAGGCAGGAGGTGCCGCTGATGAAAAGAATGTGAGAGTCTTCATTTCACTAATAACTGTGAGAAGATGTCATAAAGATGCTTTAATAGTAAGGAGAACCATTCCCTGTTTCCCCTGAGGCTATAAGGACTGGTCATTTGGCTTCAATTTCAAAGCTCAGACACAATACTCTCAGAAAATCCAGAGAGGAAATGTGCTAACCTAGGGTCAAGGGACTAAGGATGCATTTGTAGTATCTGGAGTAAATGTTGGAAGCTACTTTATACTATGACATGAAGATCATGAAACTATTAAAGATACGCCTGTTTGAATGCATTTCATCTCTTAATGTAAGAATTTCCACATGGCATCTATTAGTCAGTTGGTCTATCAATTTCAAGTGTTCCAACAAAGATGACCTTTTCCCTCTATTTTATTATAAGGAAAATAACCTTTTAAAAATATGCATTTCTTTGTACAATTGTTGGCTCTAAAGAGCTATTTTAGAGATGTTTAGGATTGTGATATTGATTACTGAGCAACTAAGATGAACACTAAGAGTTTTCATACCTTCCCTCACAGAAAAAGGTAATGAACATTTTGTAGGACTGTTAGATATTCTATAAATAGAAACAGCTATTCTGTTTGTTCGTAATTTGAAGTTTTTCATTCACCAGCACCAAAAGTAATTTTACAGTTGATCAAAACTGTAATGAAAAATTAGTTTCCTGTTACTCTATTTTCATTACTTTTGAGTACCTATGCCAGTAAATCTTTTGAGATTTCCAGTCTGTATATACTCAAAACCAAGTTAGTGGCCAGTGATCAAGTTTGAGCTTACCAGTTGATGCAATAAACAGTCCATTTGTCTTGTGTTGTTGCCTGCATTAGAGCAGTTATTTGTCCATTTTCACTGGAAACTGAGGTAGAAGTTGAAAGACTGTGCACATAAAAGCAAACTCTAGGTTTGCAGTCGCAACTCATGCACAGTTTTCCCCACTTGTAAGACATCTTTACTGCCTCTCTCTGAACCATTCTGATTTCAGTTCCACTTTAGGTCAAGGGGCTGTGCTGACACGGAGGCCCACATTCATCTATCTTACATTTACTGAGTGCCCACCATGTCCCAGACATATTGCTGGATCCACTGAGGTACAGTGGTGCACCAAAAGAGACACATGGATGATACACCCATTCCTAAGTGATTTTTGTTCTTGTCATTTCTGTCCTTTTGTAATCTTTTGTTCCCTATCAGAGGAAATGCCCGTCTCATTTAAGCACATAGCTGGTTTCCTGCAGCCATACACCGGTCAGGCCATTCCCCTATAGAGCTAGACCTGCTCAAGTGATGGATCTCCAACACTATAAAAGCCCATGTCACTCTGGTTTGCTACACGCCACACCCTAGAACCTGACCATGGAGAGCCATGAGAATACAGTTCTGAAAAGCTGCTTCCCCTACAGGCATTAGAAGAAATGGGAGAGTTGTGCTTAGTTTAGTGCATCTGATTTTTCATAGCAATAATTTAATTGTTAGTTTTGTGGATATTATAGAAGTTATGGCATCATTGAATTCAGGGCAGGAAGGGCTCCTGTGAATCAAGTCCTTTCACTCCCTGACTTTTACACACAAAGAACTCTGATACCAAGTGGTTCAGTGTTTGTTCTCACACAGTCTGCCTGCTTGGGAATCAAAAAAGTCAGGGAAAAGAGTAGAGATAAAATCTAAGCATAACTCACATCTAGAATTTAATTCATTATTATGAAAATGCAGTTTAATTAGAGTGATAAATTATTATTATTTTAAAAGGTCAAGCTTCCTTAGATTTCTTCAATTACTTCACTTGAGAAAATAACTATAATTTCTTCTTTAAAATAGCAAAATTAACAAAAATACTACTAATTCTCTGGGAACCAAGGGTAAAGGAGTCTAGAGCACAATCACACTTAAGCATGTGTAGTTAATGTATTTTTAGCATCTATAAGGAAGTGAATTTTTTTCTTGGACAAAAGAGTCTGTATGATATAATCTGTTTCCACTTTTTGAATAAAAATATGTTGGGTTTTTTTTTTTTTAACACTTTTACCTTCTTTCTATTTCTAAAATTGTCCAAAGTCAATGTGATTTTTGTAAAATGTCCTAAAGGTTCAAAATCATTTGACTGCCAATGTCTAATTCTAAACCTGATGTTCTGGAGAAATGTGTGGCCTAAAGCATGCCAGAATGTCTCGTTTTATGTTTAAATGGTCACAGATTTAATAATGGACTGCAAAAAGAAAAAAGCAAAAAAAAAAAAAAAAGCTTGCATTTAACTACATCTCGTACTTTCAAGCACTCATCCAAGCATGCCCAAACACAGAGAATGCCATGCGCTTTAAATCCAGGAGCATCATGGAAAAGGCCCACTCTGGACTCAGTGCACATTAACAAATTATGTCCCATTAGGTCAGTGCAGAAATTAATTGTGGGATTATTTTCAAATCCACATTGTTTCCTGGCTCTGTTGCAGGCCACTCAATTAGACACCTCTCAAGGCCTTTGTGCTGGACTAAACACAGCTAATTGTTCCATTTCTGCATGGAGTGATTCATCTCCCAGATGTCTCAGACCTTTCAGCAGCTCTGCTCCACCAGTATCTCGACATATGAAAATAGAGTCATTTGGGACCCAGGCAAAGGGGAGTGATTGGGAAGCGAATAGAGCAGGGTATTCTTTACCCCTGCCCTTTGGTATGATTAATCTTCAGTGAGAAAGGACTCCTGAATCATTCTCTTGACAGGGCCGCCCCCTGCCCTATCTGGCTTCCCACGTGAGGAGAGATGGATGAATGCTTCCTTTTTTCTCTCCCTCCAGGTGCAGCCTGACAGCACGCAATAGAATGGTTTCTACTTGCCCGTAGCCGTAGCTCTATAGCCTTTTCTCCTCCACTCTTTCTCGTTTGTTCACATCCCAGTGGCAGAGCCAGCCAAACTGAAAATGCATGAAGACCCAACGACAGTCACTTATTTCCTTGGAGCACTAGAGTAAGTGTGTGTGTGTGTGTGTGTGTGTGTGTGTGTGTGTGTGTGTGTGTGTTACAGGAGACATAGCTTCAGAGTAAATCTATAGAGAAAGGTTCTTTCATCTCTAACCTATTGGGTTAGCTTTACATTTTTACTGTGACTGAATATTTGCTTTGTCTTTGCATTTTTTTCTTAAACTCTTTTCTTTACCCATGGCAAATAATGTTATGAATCCATTATAGTAATTGAGTATATAATGAGTGTTCTGAAACAAAGAGAGGTGTCCAATTTTACTTTCTGTGTGGTTCCAACCATTTTTAAAAGAGCCAATAACTTATCATTATCAAATTTATTTTTTACATTTAACATAGATTGCCAAAAAACTTCGGATTTAAAAAATGAGATGAGAAATTGGTACTTAAAACTATGTTTAAACTTTATATGGATCCATTGCTAGAGTTAGGTTTGGCCCTACCAAAAATAATTAAGCTAAATATAGGCCTTAGTTTGCGTTCCCTGAAAAAAGACATTGAGTCTGGGGTGTGAATGCACGTAGTTTATTTGGGAAGTGATCACAGGAAGTGAGTTTGGAATGACTCACGGAAGGGAAGGCAATCTACAAAGGGTATATTGTCAAGCAAGTTACCACTGTGGGCAGCTTGAGCTTAATCTCAATAGGGAATTCTGGGAGACCATGTAGAACATGTAACTCAAGATTTATCCCACCTATCGAGCAAGGGCTGGATTACATGAAGTACATGGAAGCAGATGAATTCACTGTCCTCCGTCAGTTGGTGGCCAAAGGCTGCTCCCAAAAGATTTAATTAAACCTGTGTACCCAGGGAGGGTAGACTTGATCACCAAGTCTTCAAGCAAATAGATGGAGATGTGGCTGTTGAAAGGCTGCTGGGGAGCATGAAGATGGCAGGGCATCAGCAGTGTCTGCACTATCATTGTACTTTCTGAAACCTCAGTAGGAATGATCACTGGCTTTAAGCTAATTATTGAAACCTTGCACTGCTGTAGCATATATGGGAACCAATGACTTTAACATATAAGGTCACCCTGGACTCTTCATTTTGTTTCATAAGCTTTTCTGACTTTCTCTGTCTTTTCCTTAACTAGACCAACAGCATGACTAATTAGTCTGAGATCACAACTCTAGGAGAACGTATTTGTTTATTTTTGAAAGTATGTACAATGACATTTCCCCCCTGAAACATTTGTTCTAACCTGATGCCCCAATAACTTTGAATGTTTTAGTGAATTTTATACAAACAAGGACGTAATCACATAATCACAATACACCTACCAAAATCAGGAAATTAACAGTAATGCATTTCTATAATCTAATCTTCAAATACTATTCAAGTGTCACCAATTGCCTCAGTAATGACCTTTATAGCAAAAGGATTCATTTCAGAATCACATGATTTCACAATGTATATGTTTATCAAATCATTATGTTGTATGCTTTAGACATATATAATTTTATTTGTCAATTATTCCTCAATAATTGGGAAAAAAATAAAACAGTCTAGTAGATGAACTAAAAAGAAATGGCATGTCTCTTCAGGTTTTTTCAATCTGTGGAAGTTTTTTGATCATTTCTTAACTTTAACCCTTGAAAGTCTTGAAGATTACATGTCATTATTTTGTACAATGCTCCACAATTTGAGTTAGGTTTGTCTTATTTTTACCTCATGATTAAATTTAAGTCATGCATCACTGGAAGAAATGTCACAGACCTAATATTGTGTTCTCACTGTTTCATACATGTGACATGTGATTTTGATGCGTCCCATTACTGGTGATCACTTGGTTAAAGTGGTGTCTGCCAGCATCCTCCAATGTAAAGTTACTAACTTTGTATTTGTAGCTTAGAAATGTTTTGAGGAGAGATACTTTGAACCTATAAATATCCCACTGATGATCAAACTTTCAATTCTTTGTTGATTTACGCAGTTCTATATCAGGATATTCTATGGATTCTTATTTTATTCATTGACTCATAATCTTTACTACCCTATATATTCTGATGTTTAAATAGTCACAGTTTAGGTCAATAATAGCTTCTTATGACAAGTTTGTCTTTTGGACAGGATCCCCATCAACCTTCGATCATTTCCTAGGAAGACTTTTAAAACTGAGCAGCCCAAACAACTGTGAGGTAATTGATGAGGCCCCGTGAATGGTATTCCACTCAGGGGAAGCAGAAGAATGGTACTTAGCCAATCTCCATTACCAGTGAAAGAAGAAACCAGTGAGGAGGAAAAACCCAAACCCATGGCATGAGAGGTTTGCTTGAGACACAAGGCAGCTTCTATTGAAGTAGTAATACATATCAGCATGGAAATCTTTCACTTTGGAAATCTTGAAGTACTGAATTGATTCTAATTGTCCTCAAATTACTTAAATGTAGAATTTGCTTTGACTATTTTGAATCAAGAATCCCAAGATATTATAGTTATAGCTAGAAAACTGTGGTTTGGATAGCAAGATACAAACAAATAATTTTAGAAGAATAAAGACTCATTAGTCAATAAGTTAATAAAATCAGCACATATTTCTTCAAAACATTCTTCCAAGAAGAAGGATCTAATTGTATTTACACTGACAGAACCAGGAATGCCAAAACCCATCCTTGCCAATTGTCTCTTTTTCTTGAGATCATAAAGTCACGAAGAGATGCAAACACACACTGGTCAATAACCAATGGAAAATAAGAATACTCTGATCAAGGCAATGCCTACAACCTATAGCAAAGAGGTTTGAGGAAACTGAACGTTCCACCTCCCACCCCTTATCACAAATCTTAAGAATTACTAGCTGTGGCTCCATTGGTTGGAATGTCATCCCATACACCAAAAGGCTGTGGGTCCGATTCCAGTCAGGGCATGTATGGGAGGCAACTGATCGATATTTCTCTCTCACACTGATGTTTCTCTCTCGGTGAGGATTTAAAAAAAAAAAAAAAAGAATTGCCAGCTAGATGGTGCAACATATATGAAGCAATGGGCTTGCATGTTATGATTATAAAGGGACTGAAGAAAGTAAGATGCCTGTGCTTCAAGAGTTATTGCTTCCTTTGCATGAAGTGAATGAAGAAGGAAACAGAGCCCCTATTTAACCCACAGTCACACTGCGACTCATAGCTATGGTCCAGTAAATGGCCTGAACTCAGCATCATGATTAGCAAATCCTTTTCATCTCTTTGTGAGGAGGTGGTACATAGTACTGAACTGAGAGAAGAACAGAAAGTGCTTCCTTTCTTACGTATTCATGGTGCTGGGGCCTAAAGGGTTTGTCAGGGTGGCTCATTTGAAGATCTTGCCTTTAATGGGGAAAGATATATAGGTCAATAAGTAAAACACAAGATTAAAAAGTGTGAAAGTCTATGTAACAGGTACAGAAAAATAGGTAAATGATAATGTACAGCTACATTTCCTTTAACAATATTTGAATTTAAAGAACTTTATAAATGAGATTTTTTGCTGTTGTTGTTCACCTACCCTACATGCAGAGTTAGGAAGTTGTCTCAGATCATTACGCACAGGCCAGTTCTAACCAGGTGATTAGGGTCATGGGCTCAGTTCATTCTTTGGATACATTTCCTTTGGGCTCAGTCAACTCAAGCCAGTGCAGAAGAGAATTTAATGAAAAGAAAGGAAATGGTATCAAGGCATCTTAGGGTTTTAAACCTAATGCTTGGCTTCCTTATGCCTTTGGGATAACCATATGTAAACAATTGCTACTTGTGACACCAGAAGCAGGCTACCTTTCAGAGGTGGACTGACTCCTTGGCCATAAAGTTAATAAGTCCACTGGCTAAGTTTATGAAGTGCTCAGGCACCCTTTGGAAATGAAAGGTGCTGTGTGATGGCAAGGGCTCTAGGGTGGGAAGGAAAGGAAACATAGCCAGGAAGGCTAAGTCTCATTAGCCCAATGCATTGCTTTTGCAATGAAATTAGACACATTGTAAGAGAGTTAAGACTAATCCATAACACTGAAATGCCCTTGAGTTGTCAAAGCATGGAGTCATTCTATGCTCTGCCTCTGAGGGCTTTGGGGCATTGGAAAGCCTGAAGAAAGGCTGGACGGAGTAAAAATAAAACACAGTTGTCTATAATAGGTCTTGCCCTGCTTTAAACTTTAAGCAACTCTTCATTGGATGGTTCTTCCCCTGAGGGTAGTGGGAGGACTATCAAGACTTGAGGAAGGATTTCAGAACTTTGCTTTCCCCTAGGGCCGCTAATTTTTCATCTGCCCCAGAAGTAGCTAAAAATTCCCTTCCTTAGGGACACATCTTACCTGAAGCTTCTATTTTCTGCAAGATGAATCATTATGATTCCCTTTGAAGGTAGAGCAGTTAGTTTTTGTGTAATAAACAATCCCAAAATTAGCAGCTCAAATGAACAGTTTCTTTTTGTCATGATAATGGAAGTTGGCACTTTGAACTTGGCTTAATGAGGACTGCTTGTCTCTGCTCTATAAAGTGTCAGCAGAGTTCACCCATTTGTTTATGATCAGAGGGTGGCTTATGGTTTTCTTCACATGCCTGGTGGTGAATCGCTGGTGTTAGGATCACCGAAAGTAGCTGGGCCATGTGTCTCCCACCCTCCAGCAGGCTAGCTGAGGCGCATTCATGGGGTCAGAGTTCCCGAGAACAGCAGGAGAGGAAAAGCCCCAGTGCTCCAGCGCTCGCCACGCCTCTGCTTGTTTCAGGTTTTCTCATGTCCCATTGGCCAGCATCTGTCGCATGCCTAAATCCAGATTAAAAAAATAGAGAAATAAATTCTCCATTCCTTGATGGGAAGAGCTGTAAAGTCTCATTGCCAACAATGTATGGATAGAGGAAGAGAAAGAATTTGTGGTCAGTTTTACAATTGACTATATATGGCAAAAAATGAAAAGAAAGCCAAATATGTTCTCACCATAAATGTGGCCAGACCTTCAAGATAGTAACAGTGGGAAATGTGGGTGCCATATTTATTTTGATATATAATTGTTATCATTGGAACCTTTCAGCTTATGCGTGGAGAGATTTTGGAGTCTGTCATAGTATAAGATCTTTTTCTTTAAAATTTCCCTCTCACAGTATGTACAGGATGATGAAACAGTTTCCAGACAGAGGGGTTTATTATTACCCCTTACACACACACACATACACACACACGTGCACACACACATTTTAAAAGAAGCTAAAAGAAAACAATCCCAATGAGATGGGGTTTTTTCCTTCCTTTCATTATTTTCTAGACTTGCTTAGTAAGCAGAGTGAAGCCTGTGGTAAACCTGTTCACACTTTCTCACTTTTAGTGAGTAACTTCATACATTTATTTTTGTATGTTGATGGAGCTCGGGACATGCTAACCCAACATACAGCGCCTTGGTGTATTGAATATTTGCAGTTGAAGGAGTTTGGGAAAACAACAGAAGCAGGAAGGCCACGTTGACCTTCCCCCCACCTTTCTTTATTGAAACTATTCATAAAATCCTTATGTGAGAGGTGCCCTCCCTATACTGGGGGGAAAGGAGCACCCTTATATCCAAAAATGAAATGATGATGAGGAGAATCTAAACAAGCAGTTCTTGCTAAGCCCCCCCCCCAAGTTTGCAGCATTTAACTCATACTCCTTGACCTGTCATATTTCTCCATGACTGTCCACTCTTCCTACGACCTCACATAAAATCGCTCAGCTCTAACTTTCTTTGAGTCTTCGTTTCCTTATGAAGCCTTTCATGTCACTTAAAACTTATACTAAAAAATGTGTGTGCTTTTCTCCTGTTAATCTGCCTTTGTCAGTTTAATCTTCAGAGTTACCCAGAAACCCTAGGAGAGTTGAGGAAGGCTTTTTCCTTCCCTACAACGTCAAGCAAAATGACCGTTCTTCTGTTTCTGGTGTGTGGCTTTGGCACATTGCTGAAACAATCGGTGTCTTGGTTTCCTCATCAGCAAAATGAGAATAATGAAAGTATCTCCGTCAAGAGTTGTCACAGGAACTAAAAGGGTCATTATTGTTAAAGTGTGTTGAACGCTGCCTGAAATACAACTAAGATGAGGCCACTGTGAAATGAGTGTTTAGTAAATAAAAACAAACGTTTGAGTTTATGGTGACCATGTTAACCCAAGGCTGAAGAGGTGGTCAAAATATTATTCTAATTTTAGAGCAAATTTTGTTTCATTTATCAAAATAATTGAGGCAGACCCTACCACCACCTGCCTATTCTTAGCTTGCTGTTGTCACCGGGAGACAAGAATGTCAGCTCCACGGCCTTGCAGAATGGCCTCCTGCCTCTAAAGCACCTTTCCATGCACCTTCTCTGATTCTTGCAGTGGAGCGTGCAGAGATTCACATCAGTGGCATTTGAGGGCTATTTCAAAATCCTAGCCATAGTGCAGAAAGAACAAAAAGGGAAACAAAGGGAAAGGAAGGATTAATTCTTTATTTTGGGGGGACTTATTAGCCATGCTCCTTGGAAACTGCCAGCATTTTTTTTCTGGGATTTTGCAGGCAGCAACTTCACTTACAAAAATCTAGAGGAAACAGCAATAGGAAACAATCACACTGCAGATAAAATTCATGAATTATGATACGACCACTTTAAAAAAAAGGACATTGCCAGAAGTTTTTCATGACCATAAGAAAGCTCACATTGGGAGTAGCTACATCTTAGTTATATTAGCAAAAATGGACAACACCCTTGATAAATTTGAAGTGATGTGTTCCAGTTTCCCATTACTTTTACGGAGGGGTGAAATTTTTTGAGAGCCTGATTCTGAAATTTTCACTGACATCACTTGCCCCTAACTCATCTTAATTCTTCAGATAAATTTTTTTTTCTGAACAAAATGTCAAAATAATGTCTTTGTCTTCAAAATATTATAGGAATTTTATAATTTTTTAACTTATATGACCCTTGTGTTTTACATGGGATTGTAAAGATGTTGTAGTGCGATTATATATCAAGCTATTATCCTAAGATCTCTCCTTATTATCAAGGAAAACATTTCTGTCAGCTAGTCTGGTTGCATCTCACCCTTCCTGGATATCATATTTTCATTTAAAAATTAATTTATTTTTTATGTTGGGGCTCATTCTGCAGCAGGAAATTTTTTGAGAACTTGCACTTCTTAATATTTTAGTTCTACCTTGTCTTAATAATCACCAAGTTTGTCAGTATTTTAGCCTGTTTTCCAATAGTCAATAATTGTTTTTATTCACTTAGTAAATGTCTTTAACCACCTTCCTTTTTCTCTTTTTATTTTCAGTTTCTTCTTTCCTGAGCATGTCCTTTAGTAGTTTCTTTTATTGAAAGTATGTGAATGGTAAATTCAAATTCTTTGCTGCCAGAAAATTTTTAATCTTGGCATTATAGTTTAGTGTTCTCTCATTTCCTTTGTTTCTATATGATAGAATTCTAATAATGGCATTGCTTAGTTTAAGTGTTTAGACAAGTTTAATTTTAATAGAAGTTGCCTGATTGCTGATCCAAAATCCTATACAATTATATTTTCACGTATGCTGTTGGAGGGTGAGAGGTAACATGCAGCAAAGATGAGCCACCCTAGCTGAGGCCAACCTAGACCAACCAACACTGCAGCTGTCCTCAGACACAGCTCAGTGCCAGATCGCTGACACACAGACTCTTGAACTAACAAAATGCTTAATACTTAAGCCACTAAGTTTTGAATTTCTTTACTATGCAGTATCAAAATGATACATGAGAACTATAGTAAAAAGAATTTCAGAAACAAGGCTGTAATCTAGTAGTTGGAGAATGAAGCCATAGTTTGGCCATACACATGAATATATCTGGTTATGAGAGCTACAGATTTTACAGTCAATTTTGCCATTGGAGCTGAGTCTATAAGCTGTGGGACAGAGGTAAACACATAGGGAATAGGCTATGAGAGAGTCTTCCAACTATCCAACTCCTTAAAGCTTTAATGGATCCTTCCTCCTTGCCAGGTATAATGCTAAAATGTCCTAAACAAAGAGAGGAGTACCAGGTCTTCAACTCTGGGATCAAAACCATCAGGCAGCCTAGCCAGACGTGGCTCAGTGGTTGAGCATTGACCTAGGATCCAGGAGATTGAAGTTTGATTCCCAGTCAGGGCACATACCTGGGTTACAGGCTCAATTCCCAGTCGGAGGCATGCAGGAGGCAGCCCATCAATGATTCTCTCTCATCACTGATGTTTCAGCTCTCTCTCTCCCTCTCCCTTCTTCTCTCTGAAATCAGTGGGGATATATTTAAAAACAAACAAACAAAAAATAACTGTCAGGCACACACTCTATCCCAAGCATTTGGTGCACATAGCTACAAGAACTCTAAAGTAACCCAAATTATTAGTTTGAAAAGTAGATATAGGCATAGCATACTTGATAGTTTCCAGTGATAGTCCCACCTCAAAGGGAGATAGTCTACTCTTCACACGATGCTCCTTAGACAAAATGAATTCTTTTTCAAAGCAGGAGGAGGCGGCATCTTCCTCTTTCTCTAGACTCATGGAGGCTGCTCTAGATTGTTGAAGGTTTCCTTGTCTGGATTTCCATCTCCATACATCTGAAAGTGCCTTTGGGGTTGGCAGTGGCAGAAGGTGTTTGATTTCTCTGCATCATTTTGGACAGATTGCCAACATCCACCTAGGATTCTAGAAGACAAATGCGATAAGTAACTATGAGAGATGGATAAGTGAGTCCCACTGGACTAGTGCCTAACCTAGTATTATGCATATTATGGATAATATATAATCATAAGATCAGTTTTGGTAAGTTAATTTTTTAAATTATGGTGACATGGTCACAGGCTAAATAACGTGCATTTTAGGTTTAAAAAATTTCTCTTACTTTGCCCATGCTGTAAATAAAAATATTACATCAAAAACACTAAATAGTAAAGCTCAAGATGCTCTTGTTGGATACCTACCATTACCTTAGATGCTTTCCCTTTTTCATAGAGGCTTTTTCCCCTTTCCTGCCAACTGTACTATTATAAAGTATATTTTATGCACTTAATTACATTTCCACAAACGTCATGTCTAATGTGTGAGCATGCCAAAAATCTATGAGAATATTCCTTCTCTTGTTGCCATGCCAAGTTCAGTATGAATTAATTTTCTGAAGATCTTGCAAATGTCTCATTTAACATGCCTTCAGCCTAAACTTGCCTAATATAAATGTACACAAGTGGTAATTCTCTGTTGGGAGATTGGTTGAGCAAAGATGTCATTTTGGAAGGAACTCTCAGTTTTAAGTGATTCCCTTTTAAAAGCACACTACATATTACCTGCTCTGGTTAGCTCTCAAACAAATAGCCAGCAATTTCAATTGACTACTTTCCAAAGCAAATTACTCACACCTTCCTACTCATCAGAAAGTCTCAGCTGAACTAACATTTTAAAAGACTGTTCCCAATTCACAATTCTTATGGAACAAAATTGGATTTTTTTCCCCCACCCCTCATTTTTGCTGTAACACTTTGGCTACCTTCACCACATGTCACTGTAATATGCTACCAAAAATAAAGTCTTAAGTTGGTGACATGAGATCAATTCTGGTGTTCATCACTGTTGTTCTCTAATGCTTCATCCATTACAAATCACGGAATGTTAAATAATCATTTTTTCTTTCTTTTTTGCCTATCTTATTTTGGCAAGATGTTTTAGTCTTTCAAGAAAAAATGAAAGCCATGTGTTGTGAATGGGTTCCATTGCAGCATGATTACTGCAATGAAGACATTTTATTGTGTTAATTTTCATTAAATAAAACCCTGTTGAAAGCCAGTAGTTTTCCAAAACCCATATGATTTATGACATGCTAATGTTTGTAGGAATACACTCTGTTTCAATTATATGGAGCAAGTGACGCCTTTCAGAAGAACTCAGTAATAATACCACCTACGACAACTTTAATTTTAGACCTACAGCAGGGGTGTGAGACCTAGGAACGTATCGACAAAATTGTCAGCTTCTGCACAAGTTTAATCTTCATCACCTCCATGCTATGTTTAACTTCAGATGGTTGTGCTTGCCAGGGACTTCAATAATATGCTTCCAGAAGGCAGGCACTTCATAAACATTAGAAACTGGGTTTTCTATAACTCAAACATTCTTTAACAGTCAGCAGAATGAAATATGCTGAGGCTCTAAGCGAAATAGGGGTGCACCTGTAGGAAATGGGCTGTATTTCAGATATTCTGCCCCTACACTCTTTTTCTTTCTGTTTGGTCTACTTATCTTCCACTTACTGACTTTTAGCTCTTCCTGAAGTCACAGACGTTAGATGCAAATACATGACATGAAAACACTATATATTTTTTCACTCATTTTATAGGAAAAATGGTGTGTTCTTTTCCAACCCAGAAATATATATACGTTTATCACAGATAAAAATACATTGATAGTTTTAATTTACAGTTTACAGAAGTCATAAACAGAAAATTGAAAGTACTCAAATAGTATGTACATAAAACTGAATGAGATAAAGATTTGTCCTACTTGTCAAAATGTGAAATGAAGACCCGAGAGTGAATGAAAGAAGTTGAAGATTGGTTCCAGAAAGCCATTTTTTGGAGGCCCGTTCTCTCTATACCATTATTTTTACTACTACTTGAAATTTTCTGAGGCTTATGATTTTCTCACATTCAAACTGAAATTTAAAATAAAACGAAAACAAGAAAGCATCTTCAGTTAAATTAAATGCTACACTTTTAATTAAAGGGCTCAGAACACATAGAAGGACATGAACATAGCATCCTGAAGAGCTGTAGATGACAATACTTCTGCATGGCTCCCTCTCAGGGTGCATTTCCAAAACAACTCCCCTGGTGTAGATCTAAACAGCAGTATGCAATTCTAGTTCATTCCATAGCATGTCCTCTGATGACTGTGGGAAGCAAGTCAGCATGATTTTGAATGAAACTGTAACATCAAAATGCCATTTTAAAAGAGACACTATGGTGAAACCTCATTACCTGAGTAATCGTTACCGAGGTCAGTCAGTATTTAGGGGGAACAGGCTGCCCTTGGCTCCTGCAGTTATACAAGATGGTTCCTCTGATTCTTTTCTCTTCTGACTGCTATTGTGCCCAGATGATGGATGCTTCAGGAAAAATGATGAGGTGAAACAAGCCACAAACATTATCTATCTGGGTGGAGAAGTTGGAAAGTCCATTAAGCATATTCACTATCCAGTAAGATCGCTTTGGTCCTAAAATATGCCATTGCCATGAGAGGGCCATTAACTATAACAAATTTGCCACTCAACATGAATAACACTTTTTTGTCATGTGTAAAAAATGAAAAAATGAATTCCAAAACTTGTTTCTCAGTAGTAATCAAAGGGTATAAGCAAGAAATCTGAAGAAATGAATTAACTAGTAACATCCCAACCAAATAATTAGAATAAGGATTCAGTTTAAATTTGGGAGGGTGAACTGAAGCACATTTATTAGAGTTAAAACAAAACATCAGGATTTTAGCTTAATGTTATTATTATTATTTAAAATAAATTCTGTTGAGAAGAACATGAAACTGGCACCTGAAATTATAGCTGTGGATATCTGAAACTCTACTCTCTAAGGAGGTAGACACTCAAAGTGAAGAAAGCAGGTAACTCACAGCACAGATCTGGTAATTCAGTCTTTTACTATCCAAATAAAATGGATGAGTCCGGTGTATCTTGGAAAGAAAATAGCACCCGATTAAAAAATGGGCCGAAGACCTTAACAGACACCCCACCACAAAAGATACACAGCAAGTAAACATACAAAAATATACTTCACATCATGTCACCAAGGAAATGCAAATTAAAACAACAGTGATACACCACTACACACCTATTAGAACAGCCAAAATCCAGAATGTTCACAACACCAAATGCTGGCGAGAACGTAGACGAACAGGAGCTCTCATTCGTGGCTGGTGGGAGATCAAAATGGGACAGCCACTTTGAAAAAGAGTTTGGTAGTTTCTTACAAAACTAAGCATGCTCTTACCATATGATCCAGCAATCACGTTCTTTGGTATTACCCAAGGGAGTTTAAAAGTTAACCTGCACACAGATGTCTATAACAGGTTCATTCGCCAGTGCCACCACACAATGGAATATTATTCAGCTTGAAAACTAAGGACCCTACCAAGCTCCAAGTGCGTGCTCTTCCCGCAGGACTTCATCATTTCTTCATGCTCTCCAGAAACAGTAGAGATGGTTCTCCAGAGAAGATAGCTGAGTGGGGACTCACCCAAATCATCCCAACTGATTTTCTGGAATTAAAGAATCAAATCTCTCAACATTTCATTACATTCTGTTTATTTAGCTATAGACTGAAACCACTGGGGAATATCACCAGCCTTTACCACTAAATATGAAGCTAAATAACACCTCTGTTTCTTATCTCCTTAGAATTAACTTCTCCAACAGGAAAAAATAGTCAGCAATTTAGAAACATCCCATTTATGCATTCCAAGCAATAAAAAGAAAGGCATCAAGATAGTCCTAGTAATTAGGTGCTGATTCCCTACCACTGTATCGTCTGACTTCATAATTACAAGGATGTGTTTCAACCTGCTTTATGTGAGTCTTTGCTCTTACACCCCTGTATGCACTCACTAATGGTTATCAAATGGGCAGCTGTTTATTTTGCGAGGGAAGGCCAACCCTGCAGACCAGGTTGTTTAAGTATTTTAAATAAACACTCTCTGTAAACTCTAAAATGGTGCATTTACCATGACTTCTATAAAAGGCTCATTTACATTTATGTGGAAAATAAATAGAACAAAGGATCATTTAAACCTGGTCTTCCCTCAAATCCAATCTCCAGGTTCAAGCCCCTGATACTCCCTTTCAGATCAGGTACTTTGTGGTTAGAGTATAAATCGAGGTGAGGCTGCTAAGCCTGCAGTCAGATTACACAGGATTTCCAGAATGTGCCCAGAATCCCTTTGGATGCTAAGCAACCCCAAGGTGGGGTCCATTTATAATTCCTGTTGCTCACACCATACTGCCAATTGCAAAGTTCTTGGTGCTGCAGAAAGATAATCATTTATAGAAACAAGCAGTGCAATTTCATCCAGAAAAGCCCTTTAGAGAGAAAAACCAGGTGGCCCCTACTCTTTGTCACACTCATTTGTCAGTGAGAGACATTGATATTGGTAATAGACTCCTGGACTCCACCTTTTCTGGGGCACTGAAATGCTCCCAAGAACAGAATACCATTGTGTGAAAACATTTTTTAGGTCAGGGGCCCCTTTGCC
The DNA here is from genome assembly GCF_964146895.1 of Miniopterus schreibersii. Taxonomy (NCBI): domain Eukaryota; kingdom Metazoa; phylum Chordata; class Mammalia; order Chiroptera; family Miniopteridae; genus Miniopterus; species Miniopterus schreibersii. Next base: position 67,139,819 of record NC_138110.1, read on the forward strand.
TATGCATACAAAGTAAGAAGGAAGCATGAAATGGATTTTCTTCCCAAGTCCTGCCTACATGGAACAGTAGTCAGCCTCTTCTAACAAGTTATGGGAGTTATGCTTTACTTTGACTATATAACATCTTATGACATACTTAGAGAAGCCATTTGTTCATGAGAAGCTAAAGAAAATGTAATAAACTTCATGATGATGTCATTGTAAATACCATATATCATCACGCTGTACAATAAATGGCATAATAAAGAGAATTTAGTTGGAAAGAGTTGTGTAAATTTACAAATATTTGGAAGTAGAATTATCATCAGCTCCCTAGGATCACTCTTGGATTGAGGCTAAAAGGCAGTAAACAACTAGTTGAAAAGTGAAAAATTCAGCTAATGAATTATTTTGCCTGTGCAGTATCACATATCAGATGTGGTTGTTTGTAATCTCAGCTGAATAATTTATTGCTGTGATGGGTAGGTGCTTACAAAGAGCAGCGCCGCTCTCTAGGAAGAGCACTGAGCAATGAATCATTCAAATCTCTGCCTGACTTTTTCTTTAATTTTAAGATGTTTTTATATTTACGGAAAAGTTGCAAATATACTACAGAATTCGCATATTTTATTGGTCACCCAAGTTCTCCTAATTTTAACATTTTATATTAACCATAGTACAACAAAGAAATTAGGAAATTGACATTGGTGCAATACTAATAAATACCTAACATACTTTATTAGAATATCACTAGTTTTTCCACTAATCGACTTTCCCTGGTCCAGGATCCCACATTGCATTTAGTTTTCATTTCACTTTTGTTTCTTCCATCTGTGGCAATTCCTTAATCTTTCCTTGTCTTTCATGACCCTGAGACTTTTGAAGAGAACTTACCATGTATTTTGTAGGATGACTTGTATTTATCATGTGTTCTCATGATTAGATGGGGCTCATGCATGGGGTTGAGATGTCTCATTACTGATGATATTAACCTTGATTACATGATCATTTATCTGTAGAGTTACTATTATTCCTTTCATAATGAATAAACATCTTGAGGGGATACTGAGACCACGCCAATATCAAGGACCTAGTGAGATGGCAAAAAACCACAGAGGGTGTAACAAGGGTGATGATACGAGTCAGAAGTTTTCTTTGAAGGATGAACAATAAGGAGGTCAATGTTCTGGAGCAAAAGAGCCAAGGGTAGCAAGCAATAGATGAGGTCTGAGAGGCAATTGCAGAACAGATGAGGGGAAGTATATGACATGGTAAGGAGTGAATATTCTTGCATGTTAATAATGCACTTGCATGCTAGCAGAATTCAAAAGACTTTAGACCCATGGTTCCAGTCCATCTAGATATAATGTGATGTACATACTTGAAAATTTTCTTTGAATGCTTTGTGGAGAATACAGAAGCTGGTCAGGATAACACAGAAGAGAAATGCCATGAAGAATGAGCCCTGAAGAATACCAACATTTAGAGATCTGGAAGAGAAGGACAATCAGCACCAGAAAATGAGAAAAAGTGGCCAATGACGTAACAAGATAAGTAAGAGAGTATGGTTTCCTGACGGTATTTAAGGAAGGGTGGAGTGGACAATTCTCTATTAGGAATTTAAGTAAATTTGATCATTGAATTTGGAAACATCTCTCCAGCTGATCTGACAAATGAAATTTCAGAGGAGTGAGTGAAATCTGTGGTGTTCCTGGGACTGTGCTAGATTCGTGACAAATGTCCTCAAGGAGACTGCAATCGATTGGGAAAGATGGAACCTGGCATAATGAAGGGTGTATAGCAAACGTAAAGACACCAGTAATAAGTAGTGAGGTGATCTGCTCTTAGTCAACAGTTTGGGATTGAAGTCTTTGAAGGGGATTTTGAGATTAGAAAATATATCTATAGTGTGTTTTAATTAATATCCATTTGTTAAAATTTAAATGTAAAATTTAGTTTTCTTAAGCCTCCAACTTACAAATATATTTATTCATAAGAAAATAATTACTTTCAATAGTCTAATGAATTAATAAACTTATCCTCTTAGATAGCATGTGAATATTTGGCAATATTTATCTAGTAATATTTCTCCAAGCATTTCAAACTATAATTACAAATATAATATGTATTACAAATATTAAAAATATCCAGTACATCAACCTTACAAAGGAGGAAACCCTTCCAAAGCACTTAGGCAAGATTTGTATGTGTGATAAATGCAATTTAGAAATGTCTTTGATAAGCTCTTCAACTGCTTTTTGGACATATGGAAACGGAAGAAACATATACAAAGTGGCAAAATGGTTGCAAACTTTACTAAATTTATATAAAAACACACCTTACACAAGAGCATAAATATAGCTGGAATGTATCAATATAGAGAATTATCTGTTATTGTTATTGCAAACTTTTATACCCTTTTTTCTAGCATGCCTTCTATTATGTGCCCCTTTTGTGTATCATTATGTATGGACTTATAACTTTTCACAAAATTCAGTTTTCTTTAGAAATCTGACATCTTCAAGACTAAGCCAGGGAGAGCCTGCTTTGAGTTAGCCTTTTGTTCCCTCAGATGTATGGGACAATATTTTTGCTCTCTGGCAACAAGTTGTTCCTACTTATCTTGGTCTTCCTTGCTCTACTGCATTTAATCAGCTATTGTCCTGTTTATACTTAGTGATCAATTGAACTAGAGACCAAAACCTAGATGGTAAGAATACGTACCATGTTGTTTCATATGAACAGCTGCATCTTCACGGAAAAACCAAAGGACATTTGATTAATTACCAATGACATCTTGTTTATTTGGGCCATAATAGAGACAATAGAAACAACAACGTAATGTGCCAAGTCTGGTGCTAAACATGTGATACCAATTATTCCATTAACATTCACCCCCATAAATCTACTCTCTATAATGGAAAACCCCCCAAAACATTATTATTCCAATTGGATAAAGTAATACCTGGGTTCCAGAGCAATTACACACAGTTTATGGTAGAGCCTAGCTGCAGAACCAGAGAGGCTGGCTCTAGATCCCAGGCTCTAATATCTGTGGATTCTCTCGCCCTCTCGTTTATCTGCCAGTCTTGTTTACCATTTGTACTCCAGGACCTTGCATGGCACCCAACACATAAGAGAGGCTCAATAAATATTTGTTACATGAAAAGATGAATGGACAGCCATGATTGTTTTTCTGCCTGAACTAAACAAACAAGCAGACGAACAAAAAAAACCTCACTTTGCAGAGGTAACTCAGATGAATGCAAGAATCTCGTGTCCTTAGTGTACCTGAGAAAGACAATGCGTGTATCTTGGATGAGGGCATTCCTCTCCACTCTCCAATATAATGTAATTCACGTTGAAATCAATGGGAGCTGAGCACTATGGGCATAGCTTGGCTGCAGAGCAGTTCTCATAGTTCTAAGACACGAGATTAAAAACACCCTCTGTTTGATTGTTTTAGTAAGGATTCTATCAGCTTAACTACCTACTGCCACGCTCACACAACAGGATATTAAACCATTAATATCCCTGGTTGTGCCCCACTATCTCAGTGCTGTTTTAACATGAGAATGCAATTAACTTAGTCTGCTCCTGTGAAAGGATCAGGCTTCTGGGAGTTTAAACAAATTAATAAACTTGTTGATTAGGAAGGAGAACTCACCAGCTTCCTCTGTATATTTTTATTCAGCACAGCACATATGTAGAATGTGTTGTTATTTTTGTCTACTGGCTTTCAGGAAAGAGAGGATGGTCGCCAGCTGCTCTTCATCACCAGTGGGGTAAGAGGGGACAAGCTTTCGCTCTAGCATGAGGTCATGAGGTTCATTATAGGGAAAGTTCAATTTCCATGGGGCTTTTTCATCTTTCATCTTTGGAATGGATTGGTGAGGAAGATGGAAGCCTTTGTCAGGCAGGGTAAATGCCATTTTTTGCTGAATTATCAGATAGCAAGAGGTATTTCTTTTTCAAGTCAACAATATTCTGCATTTTCCCCTTCTCTTTATATATCAGTAGCTCTCAAGTGATGCATAGAGACAAAATGGAATCCTTTAGGGAGATTTTAAAAACCCAAGGCCTAGGCCATACCCCAAACCAATTAAATAAAAAAGCTCTAGGGGTCACAGCCAGTTACCAGTATTTGTTAAAGCTCCGGGGATGATTGTAAACTAAACTGTAAACTAAGGGAAGCTCCTTAAAAGGAAGTTCCCCCAAACAAACTGGTGACTGAAGATTGTGATCAAGGAAATTTCCAATGCACCTTGAGCCTGAGCACAGGGCCTTGCCCACCGCCTGACCCTAGCTCAGCCTGGGGGTTGTGAGAGCTTCCATGCTCGAAGAAAGTAACAGAAGCAACCACTGCTCTAGAGAGCCGATCAGGATCAGTGTAAAAACACAGTTGAGGCAAACCGAAGTCTGTACCCTATTAAAAATCTGGGCTCAGCCTAATAAATTTGTTGGATCCACACTGTTCCTAAAACACTGCAGACTTGGGGTTCGGCAATCATCCTGAGCTTAGTTTCACCACCACCAACCCACCTTGAACTGACAGTCCAGGTACTCATTTAAACCCACTAAGCATCTTTTCCTGTAAAATTCTATGGCTTCTGCCTTTATCAATCCCATACTTGCCTTTGGTCTGGGAAACAGCCTTCAGAGATTCTGCTCTTCCTCTCATAAAACTACATATAAATCAAGTTCCAATGTTTTCAACTAATTGCCTCTGAGTTATTTTTGTAATGCTCTCCTCTCCTGACTTTATAAACTTTTTTGAGGCAATTTTACATTTTATTGTAACTAAATATACAAAAGAGCATTTTCCATTTTAACCATTTTCAGTTATAATTTAGCAGCATTAAGTACACTCACAGAGTTGTGCAGCCCTTGCTGTGATCCATCTCTGTAACTTTTTCTGAAGCTCTGTGCCTGCTAAGTAACGATTCCTCTTCCCAGCCCCTGGTAACCACTGTTCTCCTCTCTGTTTCTATTAAGTTCACTATTCTAGCTGCCTCATCTAAGTGGAGTCACAATAATAGTCTTTTGTGTCTGGTTTACTTCATTTAGCAAAATGTGTTCTAGGTTTGTACATGTGGTAGAATGTATCAGAACTTTATTCCTTTTTCAGACGGAATCATATCTCGTTGTGTGCATATGGGAAATAATTGCAAATTCACATGCAGCATTAAGAAGTAATACAGAGATTCTATATAACCTTCACCCAATTTCTCCCAAAGGTAAGATTTTGCATTACTTTAGTACAATATCACAACCAGGAAATTAATACTGATACAGTCCATTGACTTTATTCATACTTCACCATCCTACTTGAGTGCTTGCGCGTGTATGTATGTGTGTGTGTGAGTGCATTATATTTAGTTCCATGCAATTTTATCACATGTTGAGGGTTGGCGTGACAAACACCAGAGTTCCAACATAAGGAGCTCTGAGGCTACACTTTTATAGCCACAGCCACCACCCCAACCTCCCCTTCTCACTAACCACTCACAGCCATTAATAAGTTCTCCATGTCTGTAATTTTGTTATTTCAAGAATTCTAGGTGAAAGGAATTATATATTATGTAACAGTTTGGAAATGGCTTTTTTTTTCCACTCAGCATAATTCCCTGGTGATCTATCCAACTTGTTTTGTGGATTAAAAGGTTAATTCTCTTTTTATTTGTGAGTAGTAGTCCATGGTAGGAATGTACCAAAATTTGTTTAACCATCCACATGTTGAATAGCACTAGTTTCTATTTTTCAGCTATTAAGAATAAAACTGCTATGAATACTTATGTACCAGTATTTGTAAGAATAAAAGTTTATATTTCTTAGAATAAAAGCCGAGTGGAACTGCTGAGTTGCATAGTAAATGCATGTTAAGTTTTGCTAGAAAATGATATGCTTTTATCAAGCATAGCAGTATAATTTCGCATTCTCACCAGCAATCTATATGTGATTCTATTTCTCTGCAGCCTTGCCAACATTTGGCTTTATCACTGTTTTTATTTTATTGGTTTTGATGGGTGTGTAATGGCATCATATTTCGGTATCAGTTTGCGTTTCTCTTAATGGCTAATGATGTTCAGAATCTTGTGCGCTTATTTACCATCTATGTATTCTCTTCAGTGAAATGTCTTTATCATGCCTTCTGCCCATTTTTTTCAACTCCTCTCTCTCTGCAATTGACTAATGACATAGGCAGAAATTCAAAAAGGATATAGCTGAACTGAAGAGCAACATCAGTCAACTGTATTCAGTTGATATCTATAGAATACTTCATCCAACAAGAGCAGAACACACATTTTTCATATGCTCATGTGGAACATTTCCAACATAGAACACATTCTGGATCATAAAACACATTTGAACAAATTTAAGAGAATGGCAATCAAACAAAGCATGCTCTCAGATTACACAGAAATTAAACTAGAAATCAATAATAGGAAGATAGCTAAAAATCATAAAATATTTCAAGATTAAACAAAGACTTCTAAAAACACATGGGTCAAAGAAGAAATCTCAAGAGTAATTTCTAAACAATTTGAATTAAATAGAAATTAAAATGCAACTTACCAAAATGCATGGGATGCAGCAAAAGCAGTGCTTACAGGAAAATGAATAGCATTGAATTCATTTATTAAAACAGAAAAAAGTTTTAAAATTAATAATCTAAGCCTACACCTTAGGAAACTAGGGAAAGAATGTCAAAATAACCTAACATAAGAAAAAGAAAAGAAATAATAAAAAATTAAAGCATCAACATCTCTAATCATCAGGGAAACTCAAATTAAAACCACATTGCAATATCACCTCACTCCTGTTAGAGTGGATGAATTAATGAATTTCACAGTTATTCTCTAAGCTTGTGGAAATGGGCCTTCTTTTTAATCTATGCCCATAGAATAAAATAGGTACTAATTTACTAAAGAATTGTTGAATGAATAAGTGAATATCTACCTACATGTATGAAAGACAGTGGGTTAAATAATGTCTTCCAAGACAATCATTCTTATGGTTCTTGCTGGAAGAATTAAGTAGGTGATATTTGAAAATTTCTTCTTTAATAAAAACAATTCAGAATTATTCTTTCTTCTGAAAGTTTGTGTTTTACAGCCAAAGTAGACAACTTCTGCCCAAGTCAGTCTCTGGCCACTCCTCCCTCCTTAAACGAGTGGATCTATCATTTTTTTTCTTTCATTATGGGAAAACAATTTAGTTAGACAAACGCTGGACAAATAATTCCACAATGTAGACTATTTAGGCATTAAAATTTGAATTTTCATATGTTTTACGGCTGAAACTTGCCTTACCTACAAGCAATATGTCTAATGAAGATAATTTTGCTTCTAAGTTTGGGCTCGAAGCTCTCCTAGGAGACAAAAGCTTGCTTCTTAACCACAGGTAATCTGCAGCAAACATTGAAGTGTGCAGGGGTAGAGAAGAAGGAATCTAAGAAAAATAAGAAATTGTGGAATCCAATTAGAATCCAGAGATTTCTCAGTCAGGTGCTCACAGTGAGCCACATATATGTGAAAACCACAGCGTTACACTCATGCTAATGAAACTCTCCTCAAGAATTCAAATTGTGTTTATTTAGTGGACTCTTTAGAAATTCCAAATAATATGTAAATCATTCTGTCTCTCACCTTCGCCTTTGAGGTATTTTAAAAGAGATTACCTCTCAAGAAACATGTTTGCACACATATAAAAATATATTTTTATAAATACATTACAAGAGTCATTCAGAGGAGAGATGAAAACAAAAACAAAATCATGTGGGTGCAATTCTTAAAAGATCTTGCAAAATGTCTCCCTGTGTTCAAGGTCACAAAGGGAGACCTTTTGACATAGAGCTCATGGAAGAAGATGAAATGTCTTCATTTTCAAATGAGCACATTGCCACTCTCCGTAGATTGTGTTTTTAGCAGGAATTGTGAGAAAAGTCAAATCGAACTGAGCTGCCTGTGTGCATAGATAGTCTTCTCCACTTTGTTGGAAGATTAAGGGAGATGTGGTCCTTTTTACTCAGTTAATGACCAGGCACTGCTTTATCGATCCTCGCGGGGCTTTGGAAGAGGGAGGCTGCCATGGAGGAAATGTGGGTTTTGTGGGTTCCATGCCTGGGCCGCTTATATTATGGCTGATTGGAAAATCAGTTCTTTCTGTTTCCTTTCATGTATCTCTGCATCAGTAGTAACATGCAACTAATCAAATAAATAGAAAAGGGTAGAATGAAGATTACGACAAGCTCCAAACAGGCTTTACAACTAAGTCATCCTAATTAAAAGCTGGCCTCATTTCTACCACATGTAAAAACGCTGGCAATGAAAACAAATACATATGCGACTTACACACTGACTTACTGTTTTACATTAGTTTTCACTGACCAATGACTTCATAGGATTTGAGGGATTTTACTTTAAATTTTATTTTACTTTCTTATTTTCTTTTGGGTCATCGACAGCAAAAAATTGATTTGTCAACCTCCCGTTGTGTGAGGGCTGAAGCTCCCAATTATTTTTTAAAACTTCTTTCTCTTCTGTTGTGTCTTAGCTGTCATCAACCCTGTGTAGAAAACAGAAAGAGTAACAGGGGAACTGAAGGGATATAAAAACAAATTAGTCAAGTTTGTTATGTTTCCCTTGGTGAAAGGAGTTTAGAGAAGATATAGAATGTGAAGTTATGCTCTATTCCTACCTTTTACATTATTTCTGTCATCATTTGCCTTCTGATTTGCCTCCTTCCCTTCTCTGTTATTTCAGACCAGGTCCATTTCTGTAGGACTTTCATATTTTAAATATGGAAAACACACACGCAATTACTTCAGCATGAGCTGTCTGCTCTTTTGTGATTTAAATACAATACACACAAACAGAAATATGTGTTACTTTTAACTTTTTCTTTCTATTTACAGTCTGCCACATCTTTTGTTAGTAGTCCCAGCCAACCTACCATCTGAATGGAGTCATTAATGAGCCCAGAAAAAATTACCAAGAGGAGTCCAGATCATCAGAACCCAGTTGGTCCAAACATCTGTTAAAAAGTAAATGGTTGTTGTTTTAAGCCACTACTTTTTAGGGGTTTGTTTGCTATGCAACATTATTGTGGCAAAAGAGAAGTGATATATATACCAACCTAGACTCTTTAATGCTGTAAAGTGAACTAAGTTCTTTTCATGTGGCACTGCAAAAGTGGGTGTCATGACTAACTGACTTCATTTTCACATATAGGAATTGTTAAGAGAGGTTATTTCCTCCAAAGCCAAAAGAAATTGCTCTCTTTCCACAGGATGTAATGCCAAAATATTTTCAAAAATAAATAGATGAGTAGATGCTGATGTGGTCAAGACATATTTCAGGAAATAAGATATATTTGTCAATCTTGCATTGATTAAAATTTCTTTGATCAAATTTTTGAAAATTTATTTTATGTATATGCAATACATACTGACTCTTTGCTATTGGTATTTTATTTATACCTTCTAAATTAAAAATCATTACAGCCCGGCCTGACGTGGCTCAGCGGTTGAGCGTCGACTTAGGATCCAGGCGATTAGGGTTCGATTCCCCGTCAGGGCACATGCCCGGGTTGCGGGCTGCAGCCGACCAATGACTCTCTCATCACTGATGTTTCTGTCTCTCTCTCTCCCTCTCCTTTCCTCTCACTGAAATCAATAAAGATATATTTAAAAAAAAAAAAATCAGTACAGTCTGTTGGGCATAAAATGCAAATGCAAACAACAGCTGGATAATTTATTCTGTTTATTTCTTCACTGTAATAAATTTTTTTTTTTAACTCTGAGAAGGACTGACAGTAGATTTCAAAGATATATGAAATATAATAGCTAATATAAAATTAGTAGTAAATAAGAAAGAAAAATAAGCATAGTGAATGAAACAGGAGATAGAAATAAAACATACATTTTTGACTGATAGTAATATATTATTCATAATTAATAAGAAAATACCACGAGTTTAAATTTAAGTCCTTTTTAGCATCCAATTGAAACAGGCAAACCTGAACCAGTTACACAATTCATCACAACAGCAGTTTAGCAAATGTAGAATTATCCTCTATGGGACAAACTATCTAAATTAAAAACAAAAAAAACTGGCCTATGTAGGATATTTGATTTTTGAAAACATTACAGATAGAAAAATACAATATGTGATTGCACGAGAAAGATCTTTTCACTAAAAGCAAAAATGAAAAAAGTAAGTATGTATTGAACAAAGAGCATCCGAAGAACAAGAAAGTGATCTTAGAAATTAAAATGTGACTCTTTAGAAGAAAAGAAAAAAGTAATTCCATAGGAGAAATAAAAAATAAATTTGAGCAAGTCTTGTGTGTGTGTGTGTGTGTGTGTGTGTGTGTGTGTGTGTGAAAAAGGACAATATATAACATATCTAGGAGTTCTAACATGTGATAGAAGGAATCTTTTTTAAAAAATGGAACAAAATATGGAGAAATTGTCGAGAAAATTATTTTTAAAAACTAATCTGTCTAGAGTTGAATAACAGAATGACATAAGTCTAAAAGTTTAAAGTGCCCATAAACATCTGGACAAAATATATATATTTAAAAATACCTTGTATGATTTGTGAATTTGTAGAACACCAAGAATATGCAGAAGCTATTAAAATTTCCAGAAAGAAAGTGGTGACTTATGAAGAAACAAGAATCAGACTGAAACACTTAACAAGCAACTCTGGATCTCAGAAAGAAATGTTTCAGTAATGTTTTCACTGGACTTAGAAAAAAGAAAACGTTTTAATCTAAATTCTGAAACCAGCCAAGTGTCAATCAGGGCAAAATTAAAGAACTTTTTAGATATTCAGGGCCTCAGAAAGGTTTACCTTTCATGTGCTCATTGTTACACTGTGCATGTACTTGACAGTAATAAAAGGTGAAGAAAAAATGTAAAAAACGGTACATAAAATGGGGTTTTCCTGCCTTCTAAATTGTACTTAACCTGATGCAATTACATTTACAGAAAAATACCTAAAACCTCCTATGTGGATTCATGAACATGGATGAATTTATATATCTGATAAAATATTCAGAATTCATAACATCTGGGGGATAAATGCACTTTGTAAAGGTAATCTTGGTTTAAACAAGATTAAACAGGGTTTGGGGGGGCAGAAAAGAAGTGTTTAATTCATGAAATAAAATACGGTTCTTAAGCCCTTTTGAAACCACCTCAGCTGCACCATCAGCAATTAACAGAGTTCTAAGAAAGTGCGGTATTTTCTGCCCATTCGAATGGGCCTGGGAGGACACCTGCTTGGGCACATGAATGTGAGTGGGCTCCCCTTACTGCCCCGGTTGAAAGTAAAACATGGCATCTCTTTTAACATTTCTTTTATTTCCAGATTCAGGCCAGGCTTCCTTGTAATTATTTTGAATTGGTGGAATTGTAGTCCATTTGTTTCTTGAGCCTTTTATTAATTTTTTTTCATTATGGAAAATAATGCAACTGCACATATCCTGGGAGTAAAAATTCAAGGAAATAATCTCATCTAAGTTATTTCTGATGTCAAATCACACAATCCAGAAGTCAGGCTGTAGCAAAACATAAAAAGAATATGCTTTATTAAAAGGCACTCTCAGTTACAGGAAATTGCAATTAGGTGGGCGTATTAGTAGACATTTCATAAGGCATTTCCATGAGAGGTGAAGGCAGATTTCCGGCCTTTTTATGACCCAAGTACACTCTGAATACACTATATCTTAGCTAAAAGACTTAAAGTTAAAATATGTTAATAGCAAATGTTATGAAAGTGTGTCCAGCCTGTTTTTACAGAAAATGAGGAAGCAAAGCAGAGTGGAACAAAATCATAGGTCTGCCTTGGCCAGCGGCTGGAGAAAAGTGTATGCTACATAAGAAAAGTTATGGCAAGAATCTGTCAATAAAATCTGTTAAACGAATTAAGTGGCTTTGCCATGCCAAGGGTAAGGCAAAAAATATGTCTCTAAATTAATGTAACATTGCCTTTTATAAAAACGTAATTTGTAGTTAGAAGAAAGAGGAGGGCCCAATTTGTTGTACATATGATATGAATATAGGAAGGGTGTGCTATGTATGTATTGCATGTGCATATGTAATACATGCAGCATATGTATGTATATCCATGTGTGCGGATGCATGTAGCATCCTTTCTATAATCATGCTGCATGTGTAATAAACACAAACATATTGTTCAGAAAGAATTTGAGGCAACTGGAGGGTTTTTAGAGTTTTTAAAAATAGTTTATTTGTATGTTTTTTATGACTGTGCCAATAAACAGACAAAAGCAGAAACTAATATTGTCAACACCGTATACCTACCATCCAGATTTAACAAATGATGTTGACACTTGGACATATTTGCTTTCACATCAGTTTCTTTTCTCTTAAATAAATACGCTGTGGCAAATACAGCTGATGCCACCCTTTTCTCCGTTTCTTTCCAGATTTTATTTCTACACTGACATTAGTTACTATCAGTCCCATCTAGGGTTTTAGACTTTACCACCTACATATGGTCTGTAAGTGGTGGTATTTTCCATGTGCTTTTTATTTATATATGTGTTAGCATCCTGATGCATTCTTATGCAACTCGTCTTATTTACTCAATGTTCCATTGCTCCCTGGTGTTCTGTTATATAAACAGACCATATTGCATTCATTCAGATTTACTATTTGCATTTAGACTGTGAGCAATTTGTTGATCTTCTAAATAATGTTATAATGCATTCTTTTAACAGCCTTTCTTGAGCACGTTTGTGACTTTTTTCTACAACATATAACTCAAAGTGAAATTGCTGCACCATAGGCCACAAACATCTTTGTGTTTTTTAGAAAATGCCACACGGGCTTCCAAATAGTTGTAACTCTTTACATTTCCACGAGAAGAATATATGAACATTGTCATTTCTCTAGTTTTTCACAAACACTTGCTATTGGTTTTCCTAGTGTATATAACACAGATGTAGACAGAATGTTCTTTCTCTCTCTCTCCCCTCTCCCTCTTTCTGTGTGTGTGTGACTATGGATAAATACAAACACATCTGAATACATGCTTTTAAGTTTTGGACCATTGGATGGGTATGTATAATGCAAAAAGTTTTAACAAGAGAAAGCTTAAGGGTTTAACAGGTATGAAATATGAGCCAACATTTGCACACTTTACCAGATTTTATTCTCTAGCTAGATTTTGAAATGATTTTATTCAAAAATTTATCATTATATAAATTACATTCTTGAAAAAAAGTGAGAGATGTATCCAAGCCACACTGCTTTTATGCACATATTTGGGTCAGAATCTGTTCCCAGAGCCCCTTGTTTGCACTGTGTTAGAGTGCGCGTGTCACACTTCGGGTGATGAAACACTTTCACGTATGTTATTTACCTTGCAGGGGAGATACTCCGTTTAGACTTAAACCACCTTTCTAGTACAAGGCTTGCAACATGCTATCATTTAATCTAATTCTTCAGAATCTTAAGCATATTAGCTCGCATTTTAAAAATTAAGAAAACAAAACTCAGAGATAGGAAGACACTGTGAAACATAATCAGAGAAAAGAGCGATGATACAGGATTTGAACAGAGTCCTGCTTCTAAGTCTATTCCTCTGGGCTTTTAGTTCATTCACTGGTTTTGTTCTGTTTCGACTAAGGAAACTAGAAGAATAGTCTGTAGGGACCTTGTTACATCAGAGGAATTTTGGTAAAATCTGAGTTTAAGTTAATTTTAGAAAGGAAAGGGGACAGGGAATTATTGGCTTTTAAAATCAAGCCTAGAAAAGTTGGGTCTGTGCTTTCCACCAGCCAAAGAGCTTGTAAGAGGCTCCATGGGACTGGAGAGTGTGAGGAGGGGCACAGGGCTCCAAGCACATTTCCAAGGTTAAAAGAAAAAGGACATTTTCATATCTGAGCATGATATCAGTAATTGACCCAGATGAAGAAAAGAAAAGGCAAGACACTGTTGCACTGTTTTTCTCTAACAAAAATCACTAGAAAATCATCCCAGTCACTATGGTAAATTTCCATGCACCCATTTGCAATTTATTCTTCATTCTGATCTCCTGGAATTTTTCCACCTGCAATTTGCTTTGCCTTGCAAAAGTCATACTTAATGTTTGACTGTCCAATGCAGAAGCCTCCAAGACTGTGTTTCTGCAAGAGCACAAGCTCTTAACTACTACTTGGGTAAATAATTGCAAATGCACCTGAGCACAGGTATTGCAGAGCTTTTCCAAAGTGCTGGTTCTGGACCCCAGGTCCTGGGACGCTGGCTCTCATGCTCATGAACCTGGAGACCCTAAGCTGTTTATTTAAACTCTCTCCGCTTTGGTTTCTCCATTTGTAAAATGAAGAATTTTGGTGGTTTATATTTCATGAAAATTAAACAAAATTAAGCAGATGAAGTAATTAGCAAAATGTCTGGCACCTACTAAGCATCCGATACATACATGCCAGATATTATTTTTATCATAATTTTGAGCAACATACTTTGCATAACTTTAAGTAATAATATAATAGGCACACAGATGCAAGTGGGCCGATTTTGCCATAAATAGCCTTTTTACCCCCGATCCCATATTGTATCTGACCTTGAAGTTAGAAAATACATTCAGTCAAGATCCTCTTTAGTCATGAGCAGGTGACATGAGTCTGCAGAGGGTTCAAAACCAAAGATATTGCTGACCCATGAGTCCATTCTAAGCTCTAGAAGAACTAATAATTGACTACCTATGACCCACAAGGGCATACCTGAATTGCAGTGCCTTTCATTTCCTTTTAGCCAAGTTTCTTTTTTGTGGTTTTTGTTTACATCTTTCTTTCTCTCTCTTCCCCTTCCCACCAAAAACAAAAGTTATCTCCCTGGAGCCAATCCAGGGCCGGTCCTGAGGACCTTTAGAATGGTGAAACACAGATTTTTATTAAAGAACACTAAGAGGATCAAAACAGTGAGGGGGGGGGAGCAAAAAGTAGAACCTTATGATATTTTTAATTAATAAAATATTTTTCAATGGAAAAGAAAGAATAGTATTTTTATTTCTTGGGCAATGGCTTTGTAAGAGCTTGGTTAAAAATTATAAGCAGTCCGAAAATTACTTCAAATCTGAATCTGAATTTTTTTAAGGTTCAAGTAAGTTCAGTCGCTCTTTTTTATTTAATTGTGTGCCTTGGTGTGTAGTGGTTGCCACCTGGGACAGGAGGAGGGTTATCCAAATGTGAAGAGAGCCTGTTCCTTGGCTGTTTATGGCCAATGATGATGGGGGAAGAGTGAGAAGCCTTGCAGGAGCATGGGGTCATATGAGACTTCCAGACCAAAAAGGTTTGGAAACTATTCAGAGAAGTACTCAAACCTTGTGATGTGTATCTGTCCTCATGGCTTAACCTTCACAGAGCCATTCATCGCCAATGATGGCATTCACTCTACCCAATCTCCCTATGGGATTTCTATGGAATAAGTTGTTCTTGGTAGCATTTCTAAAATAAATACTCCGTTTGGGGATAAATATTTAGACAAAATCAAGGATAAGGGTTTCATCTAAAAGTTTTAAGGACAGTTAGATATATTTGAGAGAGGCCACTATCTTTTGAAACATATCTGGTTGATTTACTGGCATGATTATTTCAGTACCACTGATATCTAGCCATTTCCTAGCCCAGATACTGGATAAGAGATGGTCCTATCCAGGGGTTACTATATCTATCTCAACTTTATGAAGATTGTCTTAAAGTGGTTTAGGCATATCATCAATTATTTAACCCTACAGCTAACCCAGTGACAGCTTTTGATTTAGTTTTTTAGTTACTTTTCACTTAATGTTCTAAGCTTTTCAAAGAACCCAAAGAACCAGGCAAGCAATAACTTCCATGATCAAGAACACAAAGTTAAAAGAAACATCATTGATTAAGGCATTTTGAGGACAAATTTTTACAGATGCAAATCTAGGTAATCATTTGATTAGCTATCTAAGTAATACATGATTTTAAAACCTTTGTTCTTTAGTCACCAATAAAATAATGCATCCAGAAAGTTTGTGTAATACATTAATATTTTCTTTGTAATCAATTTGTGTCTGATAAGTAGGTAAAATAATACAGAAACAATATGTCACCAACACTCATTAGAAAGTTTGAAATTATTGCTTTAAAAATTCTTATTACTAAGACACATTTCGTTTTTAAATTTGTTCCTTGGAAATCATTTAATTTGAACTTCAATTTTTTTTGTTAAATATGTTTTTATTGATTTTTTTCGAGAGGGAGAGGGGTAGAGAGATAGAAACATGGATTGGCTGCCTCCTGCATGCCTCTACTGGGAATTGAGTCCAAAACCCAGACATGTGCCCCGGCTGGGAATTGAACCAGGGACCTCTTGGTTCTTGGGTCAATACTCAACCACCACCACACACCAGCTGAGCTGAACTTCAAATTTATATCTTTCTTTGCTTTTAAAAATTTTCTTTTTTTTCTTTTTTAATGCAATGTTACATTCATTTCAGATATAAAATCCTATTTATTCTTTTTTGTAACCCTAGTTGCTCTTAAAGTCAGGATTCATGATCAATCTCTTTTTTTTTTTTCATTGAATCCTCTCTAACTTCTCTCACCCAGAGTCATTTTTCCCTTCTGTGACTCTTATCATGCATCATATTCTGAAAAGGACACATTTAAGTACAATATTCCTCATTATTTTTAAATACCCACCTTGAGAGGAATAATTCTCCTTTTTTACCTAATGAATATATGGGCAAAAACCTGTGGAAAACATAAACATACATTTCTTCATCAGTTTCTGGCTGAATTTCTAAAACTTCCTTTCCCATTAGTAAGTAGATCTCAAATGAAACCAGAGAACATCTCAGTAATACTCTACCTCTGTATACACAAAGTTAGATGCATTTCACCCTCTGTCCTGTGAAAGTTATTAATTGGCTTCTGGTAATTACTTTCCAACTAAAAGAAACTTCTGTTCTAAATGTTCATTTATGTATTCATTGTTTGATAATTTAAAAAACCTTTTTTCTTCTTCTGAAAAAATAACAGAGGGTGGACTTAGGTTTTATGCAGCCTTGAAAACTCTGAGTTTGTGTTGCATTTGCTTGATCACCTATGAGGACAATGACAACTTTTGGGGGACAACACTTCTCTCATCTGGAGACCACTTCCAGCAGTGGGAATTGGTTGGATACCCCTGGCCACAGTGATTGATTCCTAAATTGACACATGATTCTTCTTGAATAATTACAGAAAATACCAGAACATTTTAGGAAATATCAGGAAAGAGGCAGTCCCTTTCCAAGCAGGCAGGATACAACCTCATTGTCATCTTGGCAAAATATTAGAAGGATCTGCATGGAAATGAATCCAACACAGAAAAAAGAGAACTGAGAAACACAGGCAGAGTGACAGTGTGTCCTGAAAATACATAATCCCCTGGATCTAGCTGTACCTGAAGTCAGTTCTAAGACTTTGCTATTATGTGAGCTAATATTGTGCCTTTTCTCCGTAAGACATATTGGGTTTGGGCCCTAGCTGATGTGGCTCAGTTGATTGAGTGCCATTCCATGCACCTAAAAGTTGCTGATTCAATTTCCACTCAGGGCACATGCCCAAATTGTGGGTTCTATCCCCAGTTGGGGCATGTACTGGAGGGAACTGATTGACGTATCTTTCTCACATCAATGTTTCTCTGTCTCTCCCTCTCCTTTCTACTATCTCTAAAATCAATAAAAATGTGTTTTTTACAAAAAGACATATTGAGTTTAGTTTCCATAAGTACAATAAGCATATTATCAGGTTTTTATTCACATAAAAAAAATCAATATAAATTAGATTTGCCACAGTTAAAAACAAATCTCCTATCACCCTTAAGGTGAGAATTTCTCACATAAACTGTCAATGTAAGAAATGTCCAAACCTGTAAAGAATTTTTATGAGTTTATTTGACCCAAATTGACAACTGTTGAGAAGCAAAATCTCAATTGATTGAAAATGTGAGAAAACATTGTCAGATGTCAAACCTCAGTGAAGATCTGACAGTTCACACAAAGGCAAAACCTTATGATAACAATGGATGTGGAACATCTTGCAAGAAATCTACCCCTCTTAGTACACTAGAGAACACACAGAGAAATTAAATTCTATCAAAGTAATAAATTTGGGAAATCATTTTCTGAGATGGCACAGCTCAAAGAATATCAGGATTTCACACAGAGGGGAAATGCTATGAATGTATTGAATGTGGGAAAACTTTCTCTAAGAAGACATATCTCAGTGCACATCAGTGAATTCATACAGGGGAGAAACCCTATGAATGTAATGAATGTGGGAAAAATTTTGCTGATAATTCAATCCTCATAACACATAAGAGAATTCATACAGGTAAGAAACCCTATGAATTTCATGGCTGTCAGAAAACTTTCACCCACAATTCAGCCCTCAGAATGCATCAGAATTTATACCAGGGGGAAACTGTGAATGTAATGAATGTGGGAAAACCTTCTCCAAGAAAGAAATCATACTTTAGGGACATGAGAGAATTCACAAAGGGGAGAAACCTTATGTATGTAATGAATGTGAGAAGACTTTCTCTAACAAGTCACACTGCAGTGGACATCAGAGAATTCACACAAGCAAGAAACCCTATGAATATAATGAATGTGGGAAAATCTTCTCCAAAAAATCACACTTCAGTGGACATGAGAGAATTCACAAAGGGGAAAAACTTTATTAATACAGGGAATGTGGGAAAACTTTTGCTGATAATTTGGCCCTCAGGGCACATCAGAGAATTCACATGGGAAGAGAAATGCTATGAATGTAATGAATGTGTGAAAACTTTGTCCAAGACCTCACACATCAGAGCTCATCTGAGGACTCACAGAGGGGAGAAACCCTATGAATGTAATGAATGTGGGAAAACTTTTTCCCAGAAGTCATATGTTAGTGTACATCAGAGAATTCATACAGGTGAGAAACCCTATGAATGTGATATAAGTGGGAAACCTTTTGCCCATAATTCAAACCTCAGAGCACATCAGAGAATTCACACAGATGTAAAATCCTATAAATGTAATAAGTATGAGAAAACTTTTTCCAAATGTCACACCTTAATGCACACCAGAGAATACACCCAGGGGAGAAACCCTATGAGTGTAATGAATGTGGGAAAACTCTGGTCTGCAAGGCAGCTCTTCAAGTACATCATAAAATGCACACTAGAGAGAAAACCCTTCATGTGATAAATTTGGGAAGTCCTATAGAAACTCATCCTTTATAACTCACAGTGGAGAAGCTCATGTCACATAGACTGGCAAATTGTTAGCTGTAACTATTTCCTTTTCTAGTAGACACTAGCTTGTCTAAATTTCCCAATCTGTACTTCATCCAAGTGGGGCTAGTTGTGGAATATTATGCTTTTACATTTACTTTAGATGTGGAAGATAGTTTCTGTCAATGTCCCGAATGACCAGATGGCTTCATTAAAAACCTGAGAACACTCAGGGAAAAACACAAAAGTCTCTACCACCAAGCGAACTTCATTAAACATCAAAAAATTAAGATTAGACTAAAATATTGTATTCTGATAAATAATATTTTTAACACATATTGAGTTTGCATCAGGTAGAGTTTTTCTATGGAGATATGTCAGCTTCAGAATTGAAGGTAAAATCTTCACCTAGAACTGATATACTAAAACTTATGTTTTTTATGTAATATTGTTTTATAGAAAATATATAAGAAAATATTTACTTATGCACAAACTCACTGTGGAATGTGAAGTTTTAAAGATGGAAGAATAACTGAAATTCTGTAAACAAACACCAATAAATGTTTGTGACTAGTTTCTGGAAAAAAATAGTCCAAGTCATGAGAGAAGCAAATACAGTCCCAGTGGAATCACATGGACCTTGGGGTTTGTGTTCATGTAGAAAAAGGAAATTAACCAGAAGAAAGGGAATAGCATATTCACCTGTGGCTCCCGATGATTCATCCTGAAAGTGTGTAACTCCTGAGTCCTGTGTCCTGGTCTGGAATCTCTTATCAGTTACCTATTATTTCATTGTCCCAATATTTTACTCAACAGTCTCAAGGAGTAAAATTATGCATCTTAATTATTTGAGTACATCACCTCAAAATCACCTAGAAGACTTAAAATTAAATAACAAGATAAAGAAATTAATCAGATCCTTTGATAGAGATTTTTCTTGTTAAATTTAGGAAAAAACTGTGCATATAAAGTAGTTTGCAATTTTATCATTTCAACTTGCAATGAATAATGGATGTTAAGATTATAATTTTATATTTAAAGGTGTAATAAAATTTAATTGTTTTTAAAAAGTAATGGAATGCTTAAGAGAACTCATGTCACCTTATTTATAACTTTGAGCTCATAGATTTCAAAGAGTTACTTCAGGATTTATGGGCACTTTGCTTTACGTAAGCAAATTTGTCCTTACATGCATTAGACATAATTCAATTAAATATGTTTAATTGAGGACTGATTGTACTTTAAAATGTTTAAAGGTATTTCACTAAATGAGGCCAATCACTGTGAATATTTCTATGATAAACTTTAGTTGGTTGAATATTTGTGAATTAACAAATGCAGATGGTTGAATTTTTCACAAGAGCTTTATGAATTAAACAGAAGCTTTGAAAGTTGAACTTGACATTTAAAAAATAATGTGGCTTTTAAATTTGCAACTTGAGGTAAGAAAGGTGAGGGGATTAATGAGGAAAAAACCCCTCACAGACACAGACAACAATATAGTGATTACCAGAGGGAAGGGGGTGGGGGGAGGTTGAAGAGACGACTGGGGGTGGTGAACACACAATACAGTATATAGATGATATATTATAGAATTATACACCTGTAACCTATATAATTTTATTAACTGATGTCACCCCAATAAATTAAAAAAAAGACAAATAAATAAATAATAAACCACATACACATACAAATAAATACATTTACAACCTTAGTTAGTAGAATAGTATTTAGAACCAAAATAATTATAAGAAGCTATTTCTGTACAATAGGCTTTCTTAAGACTTAAAAGAGCTCACATTAACATTTTTCAATTAACATACAGAGTTAGAGCAGATGTCTCAGAACAGGATTCAGGGGAAGAGTCTCTTATTTTATCTTATTCTACTTAATTTTAGTAGGGTGGAAGCAACATAAACAAGTTTTTAAGAAGAAAGCAAAGAGAAAGATGACAGGGAAAAGAGATTGGAGACACACATTCATGTAAGCGTGCGTGCGTGCACACACACACACACACACACACTCACATATCCTGTTTTCTTTTCTATATGATAAAAAGATAAAATAAACATTTGAACCAAGAGTTATTTCAATGTGTCTGCATATAATTTTTGAGGAAACATTGACCTATCGCTAACAGGAGGTGGCAACTTAAGTGCAAGTATAAGTGCAAACTCTGATTATTTTATTTTTATGACTGGAGCTTAAAAACAGTCAATGAAATAGTTCTGATGCTCTGAGATGTTGCAGTATACTTCATTTCTTATTTTCTTATATATTCTAGAGGTATGGAAGCATTAGGACAAATGATTTAACACTGATAAATCAAGAACATAACTTCTAATATAAATAAACATATATATAATATCATCTTGATTATTAATATAAGTATTGAAGACTAAGTACAAAGCATAGCAAAATTTATTTTACTTGTTTTTCTTTATATAGAGGTATATTTTCCCCACACATGATATATCTGCTAAAAATAAAAATATATATATAAAACCTTAAATTAGATGGACTATGTAGTCTGTCTAATATCTCATCACATGGTAAGATTATAGGGGAGGAAAATGTTTTCTATATGCTTCTAGGTTCTTTGGCTGGTCTAATAGTCAAATTAACATAAGACAGATTAACAGGAGAAAATCAAATTTAATTAAGTACTTGTGGAAGGCCCTATAGATATGGGACTCAAGGGAAAGTTGAGCAAATGAGACTTATATGCCATCCTGAGATAAGGAATGGGACAGAGGCCAGGGGCTTCCAAGGGAAGGAGGGTAATTCACAGGTTGATAAGAGCAGATGTTTGGTAATTAGACGTTAGTCCTCCCATACAGACAGGTCATGTAGATGAAAAGTTACCTAAGGTAATAGCTCTCTTTCTGGACCAGGTCTTTATCTAAATTGTTTTAGATAGTTAAGGGAGAGGTAAAAGTTCTTGAATCAACCAGGTCTTGATTGTCTTCAGCTCAAAATAGTTCATATGTTAAAGTGACACATTTGGGGGAGGCTTGTTCTGAATCCCTTCAAAATAATATCTAAACAGGTTTTGTTTTGTTTTTTAATTTTTCTGTGCTTGTTTTTTACTAACTCTCTTTCTTTCTGAGTCAGATAAAACCACACTATCTCAAGGAGAATTAGGATTATTAAAAGAACAGGTGCTGACAGGTAGTTCAATAGGTTAGAGCATCCTCTATGATGTGCCAAGGTGGCAGGTTCAATTCTTGGTCAGGGCACATACAAGAAGAAACCAATGAATGCATAAATAAGTGGAACAACAAACTGATATTTCTCTCTCTCTCTCCCTTTCTCTCTCTTGCTCTAAAAATCAATAAATTTTTTTTTTAAATTCTTAAAAAAAAGAAAAAGAAAAAGAACAAAGAGGCCTCACTTGTTTTGACTTTCAGTCTGGGCTCCTAAGCTTCCATAGAGTAGGCCTTGTTGGGAACTGAAGACAGAAGATGTAGGGAAGGAGAGGCTGAGAGCCTGCTCCTAGCGCTTCCCAATCCAATCCATGAGGCTCACCTAGGCTTACAGAAGATCATGCATGACATTAAAAAGGTGGTGCTTTAGCATGTGTGAGAATTCGTTGGATGATCTGCAAAAAAAACAGACAGCTTGGGACCAACCCAAGAGTTTCTGAAGCAAATTTGGAGGGAAACTCCAGAATTTGCATTTCTCACTGTTTTCCAGCTGATCCTGATGCTGCTAGTCTGCAGACCTGGAAATCAGTGACTAAGGAGATGGGGTAATGGCCCAAAGGCAACAAGAGGACTTAATAAACTAGCTCCCAGATGAAGCCTTTCTTCATGGCTAGCTCTGGAAGGTGGGGTGGAAATGCAGCCAATGCCTACAGATCCTCTCGCAGCCAATCAAATACGAACTTACATCATCTGGCCAAAGAAGATAGGTGAGGGCCTATCAAAGTTGCCAACCGCTGGCCTATGCTTCTTTAGGTTAAAAGTACTTGGCCTTGTTCTGAAATTTTGCTGAATCCCATGCCAACAGCCTCTTGGGAACACATTGTTTTTTAAGAACCCAGTTATTTGCAAACATCTGAAAGCAGAGGATAGGGCTCTTGATGAAGAGGTGTTGATACTCATGTGGAGAAGAAAGCCTTAGCACCACACTTGGATGGGCCCAGATGTGGCAAATCCTCTGCCATTATACTCAAAGATTCCTTCTGCGTTTAGAGACCATGATTCTATATCTTATTTATAAATGCTCCAAGTTTCCTCTTTTCCTTGCTCATGTTTTTCCTTACAGTCTTTCCTGGTGCTTTAATGAGACCCACGCCTCTCTGACATTAGCCAGAACCATCCATATCTGGGAGTGGAGGGTGTTTAGCAGTAATTACTTCTAAAAACCATTGCTATTATTTCCCACAAACACATTTATAAACTTCTCTGTATCCTACTGCATCTTCTTCTTCAATAATTGTGTTAGCACAGAGAGGATGCCCCTAAATATTTTTCAAGTCTAAGGTATCCAAAATAGTCCTTTGATTGCTATCCAAACATCTCCACCAGTCTTGATCTCCAGGGAACAGACAATAAGCTCACTGCTGCTTCACAGATGTGAAAGATCAAATTATGCCAGAGAAATATCCATGCCAGTCCATATGGAGCTAAATGTAAACACAAAATCTAGGTTTTATAACATCTCCTTCCAATCACCTGACAACTTGGGTCTGGATATAACATGTGGACATCAGACACTGAACAACTCCTGATGGCCTATTTGGCACTCATAGTTCTGGATAAAGATTGGGAAGAAAAACAGACCAGGAGGAAACTGCACTGTGTCAGAGCATAGCCCACCCCTTAATTAAGGCCCACTCCATCCTATGCAACCTACATTCCAAAAGGGAGCCTGGTCCTGCAAAGAATCTGGAATATCTCAATTTGTAAATGGACTTGCGCCTTTTACTTTGGGTAGGTTACCATCAGTGTGCCTTAAGGTAAAAGCACACTGGAGGTGAGATAAACCATAAGATCTGTGATCCTTACTGCCTTTTGGGGTCACTGACTGCAATCACATTATACAACTAAAAATGAGTCAAAGGAATGGGGCAACATGAAATATTTGAAATGTCTTTGTTTTGGGAGGTATAAGGAATAATTAGGAGAAAGAAAACCTTCTAGGCGGTAAATGTCAACCATCTCCCTATAAACTCGTTTTGTGGGTATACGTCTATGCCTTATAGAAAAGGACTCTCTCAGCTGCATAACAGACCACTTAATAAAACAATAAGCATATCACAATGTTCATGGATTCTGTAAGTGAGGAATTTGGAAAGAGCACAACAAGCTATTGTTTCTGCTCTGTGATTGGTGGGACTTCAATTGGGAACCTTCAAAGGTTGGGGGTGACTTGATGTTTAAGAGGTCAAATCATCTGAAGGATTACATATTCACCTGTCTGGTGGTTAATGTGTTGAGTTCTCAGTTGGGGTTATCAGCCTAAGCACATACATAGGTGCTCTTCATGTGACTACATGAACTTTCTCACTGCATGGTGGTTGTGTTCCAAGAACACATGTCCCAAAAGAACAGGAAGAAACCTCTTATGAAGTAGCATTATAAGTCACATGACTTCACTTTGGTCTAAGTCATGAGCTACCCACATTCAAGAAGGGAGAACATAGAATTCCACCTCTCAACAGGAGGGATATTGAAGTCTCACTGTAAGAGTGTGTGATATGGGAAATACATTTTTTTAATCTCTGGAAAATACAATCTGTCAGAAGGACCATCTCACTTCTCCGAATCATAACTTTTGCCATTTGATTAATTTACTTTTCGTGTCTCATAAAATTGTAATTGCCTTCTTGTAGCATGACACGGTCCACTCAAAAACAGAATCCTTACTTCTGTAGATTAAATTGCTTTGAAAACACAGTTAAGATTCCACAGACACACAGTAGATGAAGGAGGATAGGTCTTAACAAAAGAAGACAACCTGTTTTGAGTAGAAGCAAAGGGAAAATTGACTCATAATGGAAAACCTGCATGATTTTTTTTGGACCTGTGGCCCATCCACTTTTCCTTGGACAACTGGAAAACCATAGTTAAGATGAAGAGATCAGGTAGGAAACTGCTCTGACGGCTACTAATGGTTGATGGAAGAATATTTTATGATCAAAGTAGTTATAAAATTAGAAATGAGCCCATTTGAGCCCATCTATACCATTATCTGATAAGCCTGAATATTTCATAGAAATGGACAAATGTCTATAAGAGATTATCTACTGCGTCTGGTGGTCCTGGGTCAATCCACAGCTGTTCCCCATATGAAAAATTCCTCAAGACTCCAAAGTTCTGAAGACTTTGAACCTGGGGTTCCTGGGTACAGGCTTTGGGCTCTTTTGCATCTCTTTGTCTCTTCCTCAATTCTGCTAATGATTCTAAGGCTCCTTACCTTTTTGTGAACTTTATGAAAATGAATGCTAGCAGTGATCTGGGCCCCTTTCCTGAATGTCCCTCTCCTCTCTCAGCAGCCTTGGAGATGAGACAATGGGTTAATTGAGGTAGTATCTGAATTTGGGCCCTGAAGGAACCTATCTCTCTGTTGATTTTGGACTGTGGTCTAACTAAACAGCCTCAAAATATTTTTTCAGAAACTTTTGCCAATATTGCAATTTTCCACTAAGGCTTTTGAGGATGAAGAAACCCTCAGAGGATGCTTCATAAAAAGGAAAACTAACATTCTAGGCCCCTCATATATTATAATTTATAATATATTTACAATATATTATATATTGCATTTATAATATTATGTATAAATATAATATTTATAAATATACCTTTTCTCTTCTTCATTAAGATACACCCTCTGATATTCAGTGTGTATCTTGTTGAATCATAATTATGAAATCCACAGCAATTGAACTGTAAGAAAGAAGGGTCCTATCTTCACAGGGGGGCCATGTCCTGCTAAAATAAAGCAGTCCCCGTCTCTCTCTCTCTCTACTAGATGAGGTGAATAACATCCTTCTTTATGATGGAATTAAAGTGATTTCAAGAAGAGGTTCTTCAGTGAGGAAAACTGACTTAGACCTGATACCTTTGCCTTCTTTCACCATTAATAAACGAGGAACAGTGAGTTTGGTGTACTAGCAGCATAAATGCCTCTATCACCTGGATCAGAGCTTTTCAAACTTGGGTGCATCGGAATCACCCCAGAGCTTATCAAAATATATATTGCTTCTGGGGGCTCCACTTTCAGAGCCACTGCTCTTCAGCCTTACTTACAAAGCATGGTCTGTGGACCAGCAGCATTGGTCCTTGTAGCCTCTGTCACACTCCTGAAACGGTTCTTGCACTGAACTGGTCTCTCCATTATATTTACACTACTTACTAATCCCACTGACCCCTCTCCCCTCCCTGCTGTTGCTGAGACTCTCTCCTCTAAGGATCCTACATCAGTTCTCTCTTCTGGCCCACATCCTACAGGTTGATTTGTGTGTGTGACTCACTTTTCTTTGTCCTGGATATAAAGGTTAGTGTTTCCACAGTCGCCTCAGAAAATTTTCATGATCCAGTATCTCAAAGACTGGTCAAATTAAAGACATATATTTGTGTTTTATTTATTTTTAAAAATATGTTTTTACTGAATTTTAGAGAGAGAGAAAGGGACAGAGAGAGAAATAGAAACATTAATGAGAGAGCAACATCCATCGGCTGCCTCCTGCACTCCCCCTACTGGGGATGGAATCCACAACCAGGGCACGTGTCCTGACTGGGAATTGAACTGGAGACCTCTTGGTGCCTGGGATGACACTCAACCAACTGAGCCACACTGGCTGGAGCTATATATTTGTGTTTTAAAATACACAAAAATTCATGTTGATGGTTGGAAAAGAGGTGGTTATTAATGCATTGACTTGGGCCTGTGTACTTCAGATTCTTTAAATAAGGGCACAAATAACATTATTTCATATGGATTATATACTTGGGTATTTACCAGGCACTTAAAAGTTCATGGTTTGTAATAAGTATGTGTAAGTGATCACAATTATTATAAAGCATAAAGGACCAGATTTAGCAGAGTGTCACAGGTGGAAGAGGTCAGCTGGACCTTTCAGACTCACTATGAAAGGAGAAAACCATGGATTCCAATGAGCCCTGCAAGCAGAAGTCACTCCCAATTCCAGATGGACAGGACGCAGGGAGAGAGCTTCAGAAACACAAATAACAGAGTGAGCTGATCTTCCATTTCATTGGTATGGGGACTTATGCTTCTGACAGCATCCCTTTAACTAGGGAGCGTACTATTACACACATCCAGCCTTTCTAACACTAATGCAGAATCCGTGACTTATTTAGCTATTTCATGCCCGAAGGCTTTCCACTGACAACCTTGTTCTTTCCATACAAATGCCAGGAATATATCTTTCAAACCAGGTTTCCTTCTTCTGCTAATCATTTTATGGTGTCTGGACTGTATCCTCAAAAAGAAAATAAAACACCTTGGGCTTAATGTCAGCTGTCAAACGAATGTTCTCTTCATGTTCCAATGACAGGCTATTACACCTTGTCCCATCATATAATTCACAGCTATTGTGGGAATAGATGTGTGAATTCCTAATGGAAAGCTGAGAACAGGACATGAGGTGTTGTGTAATAATAGTAGGCGCACTCATGAGACACCTTAAGGACAAATCATCGAGAAAAATGATTTATAGGATGAAGTTAGATTATATTGCAACATGCTATCGCTATGTGTCTTGCTCTCGTCACCCAAAATTTATTAAGGTAGTGATGTTAGGCGTGAAGATAAATGAAGCTCTCTCCTCCAGTATTTGCATCATAATACATCCAGAATAGCAGATCACCCATGTGGGGAAGTAGATATAACAAGGTAATTATTTTTCTTCTGGTGTGATGACCACTTATATCAAAATGCAAAAAAAAAAAAATTACTTTTTTCATTTGTGTGTAGCTAAGAAAAAATTTATAGGGTAGTTGGTCACACTGCCCTATACGTTAGAAAGTGATAAATTTAATAAGTATATTTGTAAGATGTGCCCACTGGGACAATCTTTTGCGAGAATGAGGACCCGTCAAAGTTGGCCCCGTGCAGACGTGAAGAACAGTGCAGTTGGACTCTGCTCTCGTGCCTGCTCGGGGCCAGGGGTGAGAAAGAACAAGTCCAAGGTCACAAAACATCTTTCTTATTTCCAGGACTGCACAGGTAGCCTTCATTTTGTATATGTGAGCTATCTAAAAGCCCCAATTTTGTCTCTTTATAAATCTGGCTTATAGGGGGTAAAAGATCGTTCCTAAAAATCCATCAGACATATATCTATATTGCCAAGAAAATGCTATATTTGGGGTCGAAAATTTTATAAAGCTTATCAATTCTTGTGGAAATAACATTTTAAAATTAGTTAGGGGACAATATAAAAGGACCAAATAACAGATCTGAGCAGCGTGTTTGACAAAACAGGCGCACAGTACACCCCTTCATGGATGAAGCTTTGTTATACATCGTCCAAAAGGCTCACTGTACATGCTGGAATTGGGACAGAGGATGTGCTTACAAGAAAAATAAAGAAGACAATATCTGTGGACTGGTGGCATCAAGTTTCTTACCTAAGCCAGAAAAAAATCAGAATTAAACTTTGAAATTGCGTATCATGCTGCTGTGCCAGTGCCAATGTTTTATACTATCAACAGCCATAGGTAAACTACAGCAGTAAGAGTGAGAACTAATAGGCCTCCTGAATGAAAAAATTAATCATCTCTAGCTAATAGTTTTAATAGCTATTGACATTTCTGATTCTAAACTGAACAGAAATAATGCTTGGACTATTAACATTTCACCAGAAGAGTTATAAATATAATATTTCTTTAAATTTCTGAGGTATTTTCTGAAGGCCTGGCTCAGAGAAAATAATCTTATTAACACACTTATCTTGGTATAAATATTCACATTATTATATTAATTTATATTATTAATGTTCATAGTTATAAGACCAATATTTTTACCAATTAAGTGATGCTTGTGTTTCAGTCACTGCTGTGGGGAGGGCATGGGGGGAGATATGATAGGTAGCTACAGCACCAGCCAACGGAAGAAGGCGTTTCCAAGGTAACTTGTTCTGTCTATACTTGAAAACGGATTTGGGGGGAAACAAACTGTGAACAAACCAGTTAGTCCATTGGAAAGTCACTGAGATTTACCTCCTCCTATGAACCAGATGCTCTGTCCTCACCTAATCAACCTGCATAAAGATGCGGGGTAAAGAAAGTTATCCATGTCAATGCAGCAGGGAGATGCTGGAGAAATGGACTGGGGACGACTGTCTCTGTTTAGGTGTGTAACCCTGCAGACTTACTGTGGGTTTTTATTTTATCATCTGAAGCAAAAGAAATCAAACTCATGACCTCTAAGATCTCCAATAATCAAATGACAACTATTTTTTAACTTGGAGTTAAAAATCTTTACTTTTACTAAATTTTAACTCTAAATTCTATGTTGAAATGTAATATTTCCTTCAATTATGAATATAATAAACCACAGTAGTAATGGCAGGAGCTGTCCTTAGTCATCAGTAGAAACTACGGACACTTTTCCATTACATTACAATTGTCGCAGCTGTCTCTCCACATCATTTACCCTCATCACATTTTTAAGTTTAAGGTAGTAATTAGATGCACCACGAGATCCTTATTAAGTTATGTGATAACACAGAGGCATATATTACTTATCACAAATTTATCTTCTTACATTTAGATAACTGTCTTTCAAAAACTTGTTTTGTAAAGTTATATATGCAATATATGTATATGTATATACATATACAGGGCATCCCAAAAATGTGTATACACACTTTGACAGCTGATAGTTTAAATGATATTTCTTTCTTTTCAGATTTAACCCATTGGAATTAATAATTTTTCAATATATGCATATTTAAATTATATATATAATTTAAGAGAGTATTCTTAGAAACATTTCATGGGCTCCACCAGACCTCCCAAAATATTCATTACAAGAAAACTAATGATAAAGCATTGACATAATGAGTGCCTTAGACAGTGATGTGATATGAGACAGATATCCTTGTAACACATTTATAAATAATGAAACAGGTAAAAAGAAAGTAAACTCTTGTTTAATGTCACACAGATTGTACCAGATATATAAGCCCAGGGCCTTGGGTCTTTTTTATGTTTTCTCAGACATCCACTTGAAACTTTTAAATGCCAAATTGGTGCAAGTTCTGCCTCGTCACAGATCTGTAACGTCCCACCTTGCTTTTGAATTATACAGATGTATACATCTCAAAAACTTGAGGAAGACACTCTAAAAGCCTTGCACTGGCTTCAAAGTCAATTAATGGTTTAGATACTCTCCCAGAATGAGCTCAACGCCCAGCTAAGGACCAGGGAGAAAGGGGAAGAGCAAACTCTGACTTACGCAACACAAGAGTTGAAAAGATGGCTTTGAAATAGGATACAAGCCTCTGAACCGCTTCCCGGAGTCTATTTTGTTCCTCCCGCACTATATGGTTTGCAGGGACTTTGAAGTTCACATTCGAGACTGCAACTGTCTGAATGCAGCGCAACAAGATATTCTGTGAAATTAGGACAGATAGACTTATTAGCCTCGTGGATACTCAATGACAGATGAGCCACGCATGCTTGGAAGTTCAGAGTTAGTTCAAATAAACCTCCAAAATGTTATCTGTTCATCCAGAGCTTATCCAAATGATCTGAGTTTCTTCACCATCCAAAGTCCAGCTGACACTCGTGTGAGGATTTACTTTCCCATGAGATTTTTCTTTCTACTCTCAGCCAGAAATATCCCACACAGTTTCCCAAGGTTATACAGCTGAGAGGTCCCAAATGGACTGGAAAGCAAAAATAAAGGGAAAGGTAAAAGGCAATATATTTAACGTGGAATCTGGTTATGCAGAATTAACGTCCTAAGTGAATACTACAGGTCTTCACATATAGCGCTCTGCTAAAGTCTGTAAAAGATGCTACAGGTGTGGTAACTGTAGTGTACAGGAGCCAGAAAATAGTAATCTGTACTCATTCTTGCTTTGCCATACAAAACCTAGGTTCTACAGTAAAATAGCAAAATGGGAGAGTTAGAGAGGATGGAAGAAAGAGCTGCAGAGATGATCAAGGCCTACGGATATAAATCTAGAGGGAGAGGCTCAAAGAGCAAGGACAATTAATCATGGAGAAGAAAAGGCTATGTGGAGCCAACATGATTCATAGGAATAAATGAAATAAAACAAAGATGAAAAAGTATCCTAGGCAAGGATAGAGATCAATTGTGTCTCATTTACTCTGAGATCAAAACCAAAAGAAAACATTGTAGTGGATCTGAGAAACAGACTGATAAAGTTGTTCCATTTCAAGGCGAATTACTGTGGGAAAGTGTGTAATCGCCTCTCTGAAAATCTTGATTGAAATTTTATTTTCTACCTAACATTACTTAAATGTGTTCTATCTTCATTTCGGAGGATGGACAAAAAGATTTTTCAAGATCTTCCTGTGAATGAATTCTGAAACTCTGTGCATTATCTTTTAATAATAAGAGTAAACACAATCATCAATTAACCTTGCCTATAGAAAGACTGTGTTCTAAGAGGAACTCTATTGAGAAATAATGATACATAACAGGTACCCTAACTAATGATGGCTGGAAAATTCTGCACCAAGAAAGGGATCCAGTGGCCACCAAATCATTCCCCAGACCCATTTTCCAATTCATAGAAGTCGTGCATAGCTTTTGTTTTTAACATAAAATGTGGCAAAGCACCCTCTGTATGCCTGCCTTATGACATTAAATGCAATTTATTGACAGGCTTTAAAATTACTTTGGGTATGTGACATAGCAGCAGTATTTAATGTTCAATTTTTCTCCACATACCTACGAGTTCCCTCATATTTCATAGCCTATTTTTACTTCCTTGGGACCATGTGGCTGATTCTGGTCAATAAACTGTGAGAGGAAGTAGCACATCTTACTTCCAGGTCAAAATGCAGATGAGGTGTAATTTCTTCATGTGTCTCTCCACGTGGCTGTGCTTCACATAGAGCTCAGCTAAGAAGACAGCACTGCCAGAGGCATGCTGATTGGATCACTGAATTCCCAGAGCTACACTGTGCTCACATGAACAGTGTACAGAATTTAAAGAGTTAAGCATTGCCTATCTATCTTAATAGCTATGATAATGCTTGAGATAATAGTTAAGGTAAAGACATTTCTAATCCACTCTCAGTTCTCACAATAGCTACCCTTAAAAAGTAACAGCATCACTGAGTTTTGGCTATGGACAAGGAGCTGCTGTTTTATCTGTTAATTCATGGAAATATGAAATCATCTATCAGCCATATCCTTACATTCTGATTACACTTACCACAGAGTTGTGTGTGTCTTTTTAACTATGAACATCACATGATCTATTTAAACAATTATCAAAATTGGGTTCATCTGAAAATACACACACACACACACACACACACACACACACACACACACACACACAAATAGATTCCTAAATTTACCTAGTTTTAAGAAAGTAGACCTGGCTGGGTGGCTCAGTTTGTTGGAGAGTTATCCCATACACCAAAAGGTTGCAGGTTCAATTCTTAGTGAGGGCACATACCTAGGTTGTGGGTTCGATCCCCGGTCGGGGTACATGTGGGAGGAAACCAATCAATGTTTCTCTCTCTCTCGCTTCCTCTCTCTCTAAAATCAATGAAACATATCTTTGGGTAAGGATTTTTAAAAAAGAAACAAAATAGTCATGCTATATGTACTGTTTCGGCAGCATTTACATGCTGCATGAGCCCATTTAGGCACCTAATCAGTGTACATGTGAGCACACACAAACATTAGTTAGGAGTTTCATTATTCCACATAGTAAACATTTGTATAGAGCTTACTACAGAATTAAAGGAATGGATTTGGGGGAGGCATTGTGGAAGAATTGTTTAATAACTTTGAGCCTCATTTCTAGAGGCTTCATGGATTTGTGAAGCACTATGATTCTGGTTGAATACAAGTAGCATGCACACAAAGTTTGACAAAATAAATAAAGTACTCATCACCACTACCATTTTAGCTCTTTAATTCTCATAACTTCTTGAGGTGGGCTCTTTAACCTCACTTTATAACATAAATGAAAGCTCGAACAGCGATAAAAAATGAAATTAGAGTTCAAACCTAGATCCCCACCCTTTACGTATACTATACGTCTACCATGTGCTAAATAAGTCCCCGTTGTGTCCTCAGGGACCTGGCAGAAACGCATGGCATGTTCAGACAGAGTAAGTGAATGGAGCATGAAACACTGACTATGTGAACTTATACAACTGTGGTTAAGGGAAACCCCAGGAGCTTGAAAGAGCAAGGATGACTTGAGAACCATTAGACCTGAAGTGACAAAGAAGGGACGCAATTACAGGGACCCAGCAAATGCCTTGAGCTGCAAAGGGGACCATCCTATATCACTTGAGGCCCTTGATATGCGCATGACCACCAAAGATCTATGTTCTCTCTTCCCCATGAAGATTTTTTGTGTGTGTGTGGCTTCCATTGACCCAACCCAACCGAGGCCGGAGAGTTACGGAGGGTGCTGGGGAGCCGCGAGGTGTCTCCAGCCAGGCTCAGCAGCAGCCTGCCACAGCCGGGTCGCCCGTGTGGCCGGAGCACTGTGGCCATGACGGCGCCTTCCTCCTAATCCTCCTCGTGGGTCTGAGCTGCAACGCAGCTAACTGTGAATTGTATTTAAGTGATGGAAATTTCATCAGCCACCCCAAATCCCCCAATTAACTAACACATTGTACACTCTTGGAATACTGCTGAGAATCCCCCCAATAAGTGATCCTGGCGGCTTTGCCTGTACTTCTAGCGCTTCTTTTGTTCCCCTGCCTTCTTTTTTTTTTTCTTCTTTTAAATAAAATTCTGGAAGGTCCAACTTCCAAGAACGTATATTAACTAAATACTTTTCCTTCAAGTATTGATGTCTTCAGCTACCTTGAGAGGGGGGAAGTATTATTTTGACTCATGGTGTACTTGGAGGAGCCGTGGAGCGAGGCGCTGTGAAGGGAGCGCTGAGAACAAATTCTCTTTCCCAATCTGGTTGATGTTGGACGATTCAGCAGCCTCTGTAAGGCAGAGTTTATGACTCAGCTGTTAAGGTTCAACCTTTAGATATATTTGCTTAACACAAAGAGAGTTTTAAAAGAACTGCAACTTAGGGGTTGCTCTAAACATTGGGTGGCTTCCTACCAAACCTTTATTTCCACTGTTTCTTGTTAAGTTGGCAGATGTGGCCACAGTGAGCCAGCATTCTTGATATAGAACCCTGGGGAGGATTCGGGTGATGCTGTGCTTTTTAGGGTGAGGTGAATGTTCTCTACTGTAGTCCCAGCCCTTCCATATGAGTGGTCTTACTCTTCTCAAATTCAGTTTTCTTTCCTGCTTGATCCCTGGTGCTATCAGGTTTTGTTGACAGTGATTCCATCCATTATAATGTGTGATGGGTAGTGTGCCATAATCACTAATCTGCGTTATGTACACACTCATACTTTTAGGTAATCCACAAAGGGTTCTACACAGACAGTCGACACAGGAGTTCTTTAAGGTACCATTCATACCTAAGTCAGTAAATCGCAGTGTTTGCCCCACAATCTGAGTGGTTTACTTAGGAAAAGGCAGGCACAGTGGCCTAAATTATCATTGGTTTTGGTTTATAAGTTTTATTTTTCACCAACACTTTGGTTTGGTTCAACATACCACTGAAGTCATCTAAGCATGGAGGTCCCTTTAAAGTCCATGGATGCTCCCAGGACAGATGAATTTATGTGAGAAGTGGGCCAATTTTTCCTATATAAGCAGTATTACCAAATATTGTTTTCTGTTCTCAAATAATTGCTACCTAATTAAGCATCAAACTGACAATGGCCATGTAGTTGTCATTTGCTTTCCAGAACCATCTGGTTCTGTGTTCCTGTCACCCTGACATTGCACAATGTAAATTGAGGAAGCAAAAGAACCACCACTTAAATTGGTCCATTCAAATTTCTCCTGACGCATTCTGGTTGTTAGGATTTTCCATTGCCTGGGACCTCTTTGCTTTGACTTCACCATGGGCCAGGGTTCTATAGCTGCCCTATAAAATAAATCCAGTTGCTCTATCAATAGCGACATTAGAGGCTACCAAGAGTTCTTAGCTTTTCTCAGTGTCATGGGCCTATGTACCTATCTCAGAATAATGTCTTTAAATGTACAAAAAAACTTACATAGAATTACAAAGTAAGCAACTACACTGAAATATGGTCACCAAGATATTAAAATGTGATATGTTAAAATGTTATATATATGTGCCTATTGATATATTATAAATGACCATTTTAAACATATCATATTATAATTTCAAAGTGTGCTTAAATGATATTCTGAGATATTTGCAACAACCTTCTATGGTATGGCAGAATCAGGGGTCCCCTTGATATG
Source organism: Miniopterus schreibersii (assembly GCF_964146895.1). NCBI lineage: Eukaryota > Metazoa > Chordata > Mammalia > Chiroptera > Miniopteridae > Miniopterus > Miniopterus schreibersii. The sequence goes on from NC_138110.1 coordinate 67,175,565, forward strand.
CAATTTGCTGCCTATAACAGTAACTGAAGGAAATGCTAAATTTCAGTTAGAGTCCGGTAAAAATAAAGATGTCATTTAAAAAAAAAATCAGGTTTATAGAACTCTTGAATTCCTTTCACAGACCCTTTGGAGGTCCATGGACCCCAGGTTAAGAATAGTCTAGTCTGGCCTAATCTTGGAAAATTTAAACGCCTCTGCTGTACCTGTTCACTTTGGTGGTAAAAGAAGACTGATATGGGGTAATTTGGAGAACAGCTCAATCCACTGAGCCATCTAGGGGATTAAAACATAATACAGTTTTAAACTACAATGTCCAGCATCCCATTATCTATTTAGGCAAGGACAAAGAACTACTTTAATTTAATGTTTTCCAATTAGTTCACCATTGAACTGGCTAGTGTGTTAGTCTCAAAGAAATAAGTCAGAAAGCTATCTTTCTAAACAGGGCTCCTTGATGGGCTTAAGGAGTAAGTGTAGACCTAGAGGCAGGTAAAATAAGGCTCTACCTGTTTAGCAAGCAGCCTCATGCATTCACAAACGGGTGACACTCAGCCAGGTTTGCACTTTACAGAGAAATAGTGTAGCTACGCTGATGCGCATCAGTTCTCTTTGCCTAATTTGGGAGCCACGTGATTCCAAGTAGGAGTCGCAGTTTGCCATTCTCTCCAGCCCTGCTCCACCTACATTAAACAGCCAGGTTTTAGTTTTCTCATTTCTGAGCGGCTGCCTGACTCTAATCATGACAAACAGGGGTGAGGCGAGGAGGCAGGAAAACCCTAGCAGGAGAGCAGGGCTTCCTCTCTTTCCTGTGCCCCATGCAGATTGTACACTACTTAAGAGCCCGTGAAAGTTAGAAACTCACCCTCTATGAAAAGCAAAAAAAAACCCTAAATAGATGTTTTTGAAAAAGACCCTCTCAGACAAAACATTTTTAGAACAGTTACTCACCCTATCACAGCATTCAATCAATGTTTATTTTTTTTCTCAATAATAACAACAACTTGTTAAAACGCTGTCCAACCGATCTGAAAGCTAAGCCGGGGAGGAAGGGGATGCTTGTCATTGCCTCCTCTCCTTTCAAGCCACCACAAATATTATGCTCTTGCTACTTTGTTTAACTTGGGCCGAATTCACTTCATAGAGTAACAGGGAGACAGAGTTGGGTCCATTAAGAATAAACTTCAGAAACCCTCTGGCTTCGGGGCTTTCTTGTGTTACTCCACCTCAACCCCAGGGGATAGGAAAGATGGGAAGATTAGCAAGGGCTTTGCCCTGCCTGTTCTTTGACTGAATGGCTTCAGAAATGCCAATTGAAATAATTATCAAGCCATTATGATGATTTGCATTAAAAATGGTAACTTTAGCAAGCAAGTCCCTGTGCTTGGAGGAGGGCAGTTGAGGGGTAGCATTTAATGTTATAAAAGGCCCATTGAAGCCATCCTAGCTTTCTGGCTTTCCGAGGATTACCGCACAGTAGTTCACAAAAAGGTTATTCTTCCAGCTCTATTTATACTCACAGTACTTACAGTGCATGCTCCCCGCACACCCATTCCTGGCATTGATTCGTGCCTCTGCCCAAACTCTCATCTGGCACAGATAAGGCTGCGGCTTCTGGAGATGGTGATGCAATGCTTGGAGCATGGCAGACAAAGAAAGGCCTCTTCTTATCAACACTTCCTTTTGCTGTTTAAGTGAAAATACCAGATGCCCTGGGTACCATTTCCTACTCCCTCCACCTCCAGCTGCCCAATTGTCCCATTGAAGCCCTTGGCTTACCCTGGATCCCCTTGGAGAATCTACTTAGGAGAATAAGGCAGGATATTAGGAAGATCAAGTTCTCACTCACCCCTTTTCTCAGTGAGGGAGGCTATTGTCTTTTGAAAGGAACCATCTTTGTTTGATAAATGTCACAGACTCTTAAAGGACCTGAAAGAGGAGGGGAGGGTGTAGTGTCTGACCACTACCAACACTCTAGGTGGCGGCTCTGAAAGGTACAGGGGGAGAGACACCACCCCTGTGCAGGACCATGTGGCCCTGGAAGCTATCTCACAGGTGATGGGGTTCAGGAACATCACTCCAGAATATCGCACTTTGGCATGCTGAATATTTCAGGTGGAAGGAATATGAGAAAAGGAATATGCATAAAGGACTTTTTGACCTTCCCCTGAAGCAGGTCGTAAGACCTTCCTGTGAGAAGTGCTGTCTCTAAATCCAGAGGAAGAGTCTATTTCTGAAGACTAAGGGACACAGAGAGACATCTGAATGGACAGGCCTTGCTAAATTTCCTCCAGTTTACTACACTTAGCCCACACCCTGACCTATCATATCTTTACATGATTCTTCACCAGACCTCACAGAAAGACTTAAGTTTCACCATTTCTTTGGGTCTTCATTTCCTTATGAAGGCTCCTGAGTCATGTAAAACTTACATTAAATAAATTCATATGCTTTTCTCCTGTTAATATGTCTTTATCAGTTTAATTTTCAGACCTAGGCAGGGATACTAATGTTATCAGAACCCCAATGTTTTTTGCCTTGGGTCCGCCTGCCTGCATGCACTGGCCCAAAGAAATGCGTAAGCAGGGATTTGCAGTATAGGAAGAAAAAATAGTTAAATATTGAATTGGCCAACATGGAAACAGGGAGCCTGTGCTCTAAACAAACCAACTCACCCTTGGTTACAGATCATATAGGGCAAAATCACAAGACACTATGGGTTAGGGGTTTGGGGTTGTGCTGGGAGCTGATTGGTCGGAGGTGAGATAAGGGTAACAACTCATTTCTTCAGGTCTTGAGGAGAGCTCTGAGGTCTTTTCCCATGTCCCTCCGTCCAGTCTCATTGGAAGGTAGCCAGGTTTGTTTCACCTTAGGGCTCAGGAGTGGAATCATAACTTAGGTAATGATGTTATCTTTAGCCTGCCAGAGGTCCAGACCCTGTTACCATTAGTCAGGTCCAGCCTACTGTCTTCTGCTGCCTCGGGGGTTGCTAATTATCTGGGGGAAAGGCTGGGTCTTTGAGAGTTGTAGAGAGAAAGAAAGAGATATAATTTCTAGATCTGGGATTTAAAACTAAATTTAATCAAAGTCATAAGGACCTTGGGTTTCAAGAGGGTCAAGGAAATCTTTTTCTTCCACTACACAGGCCATGCCTTAAACATTTGTTGAAGTTGACCAAATAAGTGCCACTGAGTTCTCTTGGGGTGCCACTGTAGTGTGCCCCAAGTTACCCAAGAAGATGGTTGACCATTTGCGTTTGTACACTCCATCCCCAGACAACTTAATCCAACAAATCTGTCCTGGACCCAGGAATCTACTTTAAATAAGCACCAGGATAATTCTGATGCAGGTGGAAGACAGAACCCAAGATTAATTTGTGCCAAGATTAATTGTTGGCATTTATTGTGTGTTCTATTAAATCTTCTTTTGAAAGAAATAAAACATGATGGCCTAGGAAGACAGTGGAACAGGCTTAAGGAAATAGGTGAACATTAAGTAAGTGCCTGTGTTTAAATGGTTATTTTTAAGTTCACACCTGAGGTTGCTCCATGGAAAGTGCCATTTTTGGGAAATTAAGTGGCATTAGATAGCAGTTTTAGAAGACAGGGCCTGCTCCTGGACCCCAGAGCATTATGCATGGGCTGCTCCACATGGCCTGAGCTCACTGTTTCATTCCCTAATGATCTTGGATGGTCTGCTATTTAAATCCCAAGCTCACCATTTGGTGTGGCAATTTCCTCTAATACAGAAGCCACCCTCTACCACTAAGTCAGGTGTGTTTGATGACCATAACCAATGGTTGGGGTGCTAATTGTCCCGAGCAGCTTCTCCCAGTGCCCATGTGACTTCTGCATGATAGCACATGAATGGCACGCCCTGACTTCTGCAGGCAATGTTTGTTAGGTTGGTGTTTAAAATGAAATTTCTGAGAATGGGTTAGGAGGTCCCACTGTTCAAGCGCTCGGTTCTTCTCATCACTCTTCTTTACTTGAATGTATATTATGATCCTGATGCCCCTTTCAAATATTTTATAATTAGTTTTGGTGTTAAGACCTCACAGGGTGAGCCACACAGTTGAAAGAAAGATGGAAAAAGACTAAAGTTCAAAATCACAATTTCAAGACCACCCATACCAGAATCCACAGTAAATAAGTGATTGTTTTATATTATTGTTATTATTTGTTCATGAGATTTATGTTCAATTAGAAATACATTATGTACCAGATAGACTGTAAATTGCCTGAGAGACTATAAATTCCCTAGACAGTCTATCAAGTATTTTCTGGATGGTGATATTTAATATTCTCCAAAACAATGAAGATGAAACAACGTGCAAGGTGAACTCATATACATATTGGATGTCAGCAACAGATCTCCTTGTCAGAGTCAGGTGACATTTTTCTCCAATGGCTTTGGCTTTCATAATGGCCCTGTCATAGTCTGCATTGTTCCAGGAACAGACCTTGAGCCAAGGATCTGTGTGCATGTGATTTATTCAGGAAAAGCTCCTGGGAGAAGCCAGTCAGGGACTGAGGAGCAGGACAGGGAAGAGGAAGAGGCCAAGCTAGTGCTGGATATTTCAGACACAGCTTAAGACCCTGAGAAACTCCAGAGAGTAAATAACATCTCAGGCACTTCTCTTTTCCAATCAGACAAGGTGGACTCCATTGTCTAAGGGGTAGTCATCTAAAGACCAGACAGCAGAAGTTGGGAGATGGGTTTATAGAGCTGGTCAAAAGAACCCAAGGGCATCTGAGGAGGACCCCAAATCATCTACTACATGATTTAATCAGGTTATTATTTCAATTGTAGTAACAGTGGTATCTCTATAATTTCACCAAGATACCAGAGAGTAGAAATCCATTTTATTCATTTTTTAAAATTAAATGTATTGGGGTGACATTGGTTAATAAGATCATATGGGTTTCAAATGCACATTTCTATGCTACATGATCTGTATATTGCATCGTGTGCCCATCACTCAAAGTCAAATCATCTTCCATCACCATATATTTGGTTCCCTTCACCCTTTACTCATTTTAGAATTAACAACAACAACAACTAAAATAGGAATGGATCAGCCATGAAGTAGTCAAGTAGCCCAGAAGTAAAGCTGATGTTACAGGGAATTTGCCATGTACAATAGAATGGCATGCCATGGGGTTTATTTGAATTAAATTACAACCAAAGGACCTGGATAGCAGAAAAAGAACAAATCTATCAGAAAGAGGGAGCAAGAAAGATTTTAGCTAACCAGGGAGACAGAATCCTAGTGGTGATGTTTCCTCCTCAGTCCTTTATCTGTATCTTCAATAGTTTGAAGAACTGAAAGGTCCTTGAAGTTTATAGGGCTGAGCACACTCTGATGCAATTTCCCTGTTTCTACCTCAGTTCCTCTTCAAAACATGCCAGTTGGTATCACCTGCAGACATAGAGTTTAAGTTGCAAATAGTGGCATTGGACAAGCTACTTCACTTTTCTTAACCTTAATGTCTTCATCAATGGAGATAATGGAACTTAATTCCTGGGAATTATGTTTTAATTAGAAGAGTAAGTAAAATACATAGCAAAGTTTCAACCTATGGTAGATAACACAATATTAATTAGTAATATTGGGAAAAGCATCAACGGTCTAATTATATATGGCCAGTCTTCTAGTTAGCATCGTAGGTAAGGAGGCACACCCGTAGTCAGTGATGTGGAACTGTCATTTTATCATGCTCATGGTTTCTGTGGGTCAGGAACACAGACTGCACAGTGGGGACCGTTCTCCCTGCTCAGTGTCACAGGCCTCAGCTAGGAACGTGAGATTGCTTGGATTGTTTGAGAGGTGACACTGGAATCTTTTGGAGGTGACTTTACTCACATACCCAGCAGTAGATGCTGCCTGTCATCTGGGATATCAGTTGGGGCTGCTGACTGGAAGAGCTCACATAACCTGCCCATGTGGCCTGGGCTCCCCCAGAGCATGGTGAGCTCGGGACAGTCAGACGTCCTACACGGCAGCTCAAGGCTCCGAAGAGGAGCATCGCAGTGAAGGAGGCTTAAGGTGGATCATGGGCAAAGCGTCAACGGTCTAATTTTATATGGCCAGTCTCCTAGTTACCATTGAAGGTAAGCTCACCGTGTTATCACTGAAGCTCACCGTGTTATTAGTGAGGCACAAACCCAGATTAAGTAGAAGACAATGTAACTTCACCTCTCAAAAGAAGGCATGTCAAATTAGGTGAACAATTATTTTTTAACCACTGAGCCCTGAAACTAAATGATATTCACGGTTCTCTGTAGTTGCACATACGTGAAGAATGCTATTGTACGATTGTAGGCTGTAAACATTTCCTAACAATCCAAAGCAATCAAAGGAATTCAATGACATACAGGCTCCGTATCCTGAAAGGCACCTCCACTCTTATTCTCAGGACTCAGTTACAATCGTCCCTCGGGATTCATGGGGGTTGGCTCCAGGACCTACAAAGATGCCAACATGGTGGCTGCTCAAGTCTCATTTAAGATGGTGCAGCATTTGCACGTAACCCAAGTGCACCCTCCTGCAGACAGGCACACCTCGCCGCATCTTACTGCGCTTCGCAGACAATGTGCTTTTATCAGCACTGAGGCCAAATCCCCCACCAGCAGAAGGACTAGGACTCACTGAAGGCTCCAATGATGGTTAGCACTTTTTAACAATAATGTCTTTAATTAAGGTATGTATATATTTTTTTTAACATGATGCTATTGCATACTCAATAGACTATAGTATACTGTAGACATAACTTTCATATGCACTGGGAAACCAAAATAATCCATGCAACTGGCTCTGTTGTGGTGTCTGCAACCGAGCCTGCAGTAGCTCCAAGGTCTGCCTGTACTTAAACCATCTCTAGATTACTCATCATACCTGATATGACACAAATGCTTTGTAAGTAGGTGTTATTCTGTACTTTGGGGAAATAATGACAAGGAAAATAGTCTGTACATGGTCAATACAGACGCAACTATTGTAGGCCTCCTTACCTAGTACACATCAGCAACAGTTTCTGGTCAGTGCACAGAGCCAGGTTTCGGGTTCATCTCTCTCTCTCTCTTTCTCCCTCCCTCCCTTCTCTCTGGAAATAATCTAAATAAATATCAAGAAAAGGTAGGAAACAAAATGTTTCAATGAAATATTAGTCCAGTCATAATATTCCAATACTTAAAGTGATCTGCAGTAATTATAAAATGGTTAAGTCTTAATCCTTCCCTATCATACTTTTGTTATGTTACCTTTTAGGGCCCTTTCACCTGAAATCTGGTGTCAGCCATGTGACTTGATTTGACCATGGAGATGTTAACCAGCGTGACACAAGCAGAGTATGGAAAAGCACTTGTGAACTGGGATTGATCTTTCTCTCTCCCTCTTGCCTCTGTCATCACACCAAGAACATGCCCAGGCTAGTCTGCTCTAGGATGAGAAACATGAGGGGCAGAGCTGAGTCATCCCAGTCCCCTCAGCCAAAACCAGCCTAGACTAGCCGACAGCCAGCAATCCTCAGACATGAGTGAGCTCAGCCAAGATCAGTAGAACTGAAACTGAGGGTACTTATGACTTTTATTAAACTCAGCTTTGAATCCTAGCTCTAGAAGTCCTCTCTCCCTCCCCCATCTCTCCTTCTTTTCTGCACACCCCCTCAGAGACCTAGCCTTCTCCCAGATAATCAGCAACCCCCTAGGCAGCAGAAGACAAATGTTCCATCTTCAAGAACTTATTGCAGAGGGAGTGGAAGACAGATAATAAAAAAAGAAATACTCAATATAATTTTTGGTAATGATAATTGCCATGAAGTTTCTAAAGCTGAGCCAGAACGAACAGGTACATAAAAAGATGATCAGCATCACTAATCACGAGGGAAATGCAAACCAAAACTACAGTGAGATATAACTTCACTCCTATTAGGATAGCTACCATGAAAAAAGACAAGAAATAATACATTTTGTCGAGAATATGGAGAAGAGGGAACCCCCATGCACTGTTGCTGGGATTGTAAATCGGTGCAGTAGCTACAGAAAACAGTATAGGGATTCTTCAAAAAATTACAAGTAGAACTACCACATGATCCATCTGTCACTTCTGGGTATTTATCTGGAGAAAATAGACTAACTGAAAAAGATACATGCACCCCCAGATTCATTGCAGCAATATTTACAAAACCAAGATATAGAAACAACCTAAGTATCCACCGATGCATGACTGGATAAATAAAATGTGGTATGCACACACATACAAAGGAATATTATTTAGCCATAAAAAAGAATGAAATCTTGCCCTTTGCAAACAACATGGGTAGACCTTAGTTAAATTATGCTAACTGAATAAGCCGTAGGAACAAAAGTACCCTATAATCTCACTTATATGTGGAATCTTAAAAAAAACAGAAAAATCAAGTTCCTAGATACAAAGAACAGATGGGTGTTTGCCAGAAGTGGGGGCTGAGGGTGGGCAAATGGGCAAAGGGAGACAAAGGTACAAACTTCCAGGTATAAAATAAATAAGTCATGGAGATAAAATGTACAGCATCGTGGCTATCGCTAATAATACTCTATTGTATATTTGAAAGTTGCCAAGAGTTCTCATCATAATAAAAAAGTCTGTAACTATGTATGGTGACAAATATTAACTAGCCTTACTGTGATGATCATTTCCCGATATATACAAAGACTGAATTATTATGTTGTACACTTAAAACTAATATAATGTTGTATGTCAATTATACATCAATTTAAAAAGTTGGGAATAGAGGATTCATGGGGTTATTTGAAAAGGGGATTAGGAGGGGCTCTGTGAGGATGACATTTGAGCAGGTCGTGACTGATGCAATGGAGAGTGAGAAACAACAGTCCAGGGCAGAGCACCGCTGATGGTGGGAACAACCCTTCTGAGCTCCTCGCCGTGTGCCCGGCACGAAGTGCCATGTGTCCACCCCTGTAGTCCTCACCATGACTCTGTGAAAAAGGTACTGCTATTACTCTCAGCATCATCCCTCTGTTCACATGAGGAAACAGAAGCTTAGCCAGGTAACCCGCCCAGCCCAGCACATGAGTGGCGAGTGGCGGAGCTGACCCTGGAGCCCCAGCGGCCTGCTTCCATCCTCGGTGCTCTTAACCATTACTCTACACTGCCTCCAGCTCTAAGTGAGGTCCAGCCTGGCTCGGTCAAGGCCGGTGTGGCTGGACCACAATTAGCAACAGGGACTCCTCTAGGAAGGAAATTATTTTAATTTCTAAAACTCACTCCAAACACTTTCCCTCTCTACTTCACGCCCTGCTATAGACTTGTAATGATTCCCCGTGGACAGACCGGCAGCCCTCCTTGACAGAAATCAAAAGGGCTGTTTATTTTAAAGAAGCTGCCCTTTCCTCAGCACCCTCAGGATGCCTACCAGTTTATCAAATGCAGTGGGTGAAGTTTCAACCACCAGGTGACATATGGGCCAGTAAGGTGCTTATTGTTAGTCGCCAACCTGTTTTCTATGGGATCAGTAAATGGATTGATCCATGACCGTATTTTAAATCTTGGTGGTAGGGTGATGTTAACAAAGCTTCAGTGGTTTCTGATCCAAAGCCTTGCCTGTCCATGTGCAGGTGGCAGATGCTGAAAGTACAAGCTTGCAAATCCCCATACTGTTAAGAGGTAGTGCCCCTCCCAGAGACCCAACAGAGACTACAGTGATTCCCATTATTCATTCTCCTGGGATGCATCTGCATAAGGCTCAGAGGAGAAAAAATGAAGTTTTGTGCTTGTGTGAGCCACATACTATTTAGAAGACAAGAAGCACCCTATCACCGAGTCATTTAAGACCTTGTTTGCTCACAGGGGGTCACATTATGCCAAATGACCCTACCAGGACCTCTGCAGGGAGTGGTGTTCCTTCTTCCGATGTTCTGATGAACTTAGTGCAATTTCAAATGTTTATATGGAGAGAATTCTTTTCCCTGAAAACATGATGAAAATCTCTGCTGATAGTCATCATTTCCAAGACAAATTCCTTCCAGGATTCTCTGCCTTCCTCATTTTTTAGACGCCCCTACTAGTTTGATTTCTTAGGTAATTTTGCTTCCACTGTCTTTTTGACAAGCATATTACTAAGATACGTCATTTCCCTGTGTTAAAGAAGGTTGCCCTGCATATTTTTGGAAATGCTTTTTTGTACTTCTGGGAATGTTTCTCTAGGTTGGACAGCCAGAGTGAGGTTGATGGATCAAGGAGTCTGCACATTGTTTTTTAATTGATTAATGTCTAATTCCCTTGGATAGACTTTGCCAACTCATAATCATACCACCACTGTTTAACACTTCCCATTTCCCAGACAATTGCCAAAAACACACAAAATTTATTACTGAACATTAGTGCAGCTGAGCAATTTTTATATGCATATTAGTCAATTATGTAGTTTTATAAATTGCTTGTATATATTTTGCTAACTTATTAGTTAGAGTTTAATAAAACTCTGTAGCCAGGCTTGTGTAGCTCAATGGTTGAGTGTCAACCCATGAACCAAGAGGTCACTGGTTTGATTCCTGGTCAGGGCATATGCCTGGGTTGTAGGCTTGATCCCCAGTAGGGTGTGTGCAGGACACGACTGGTCTATGTTCTCTCTCATCTATGTTTCTATCTCTCTATCTCTTTCCCTTCCTCTCTCTCTAAAAATCAATAAAAAGATATATTTTAAAAAAACTCTCTACAAAACCAATAAGGCATGATGCCTTTATTAGGAAACAATCATTGATTATATTTTAATTCCTTGTATGGTTATTAATGCATCAATATTTCCTGTCTTCTAAAGACAGCTTTGCTTTTTATACTTTCTTTTAAAAACCATTGAACAATTATTTGGTGTTAATCAACTAAGTGGAATCCTGGGGACAAGCAGCCTATAGATCCATAGGCTATGCTAAAATTATAGCTTTAAGGATGTGTTATTATCTGTGTACAGAATCTGCTTAACCCCAAATGTTAAAAATCTTAAAGCTGGTCACAGTCTTTGTGTTCCTAAGCTGTTTACTCTTAGAAAAAAACAAAACAAAACAAAGAACAGTTTCCTGTTTCTAAGACAAATGGCTTTTAAAGACATCTTGGACATCAAATAGACCTTACAAAACATTTTGATGAGTTAAGTGTAAACGATTCTGAAACATATGGATTAAATTTCCCTAGGAATCACTTGGGTTTAAAATTTGAGGAAAAAACACTAAACCAAACTAAGTTTTGGGTTTGCCAACTCCAAGGCATTTGTTAAATAATTCAAGACAAACGACAAATCCCAATTATGTTCAAATTGACCCTCCCTTAATGAAAGGATGTGTGCAGGCCCCTTTATTAACTTCATTTTATCTGCCGTATCTCTTACTGTAATAGACACAAGTATCCCAAACTTCTCTAACTCTAGACATTTTTGGTGAATTACGTCTGACTATGAAAGATATTGTTAATGATGAAAAGGATTAATGAAATATAATTTATAATAATAATTTTTACTACTTTTTAAAGAAGTGTTCAGGGTCACCTTCTCTGACCAAGAGGTCCATTACTGTATTTCTTGAATATGATTAAACATTCCTGGCTGAAATTTTAACTTCTGTGAAATTCGCTGCACATCACCTGATCTCTTGGGACAATTGCAAAGTTAACTTTGCCACTTAGGTCTAAATCCCATTGACTTGAGCATCTCTCCAGATTCAAACCTGGGTCACTCATTTGGATACTTCATTATACTTACAGAGGAAAGTGGAAATATAACCAGATCTACTAGTGTTTACTCTTACAGAGTAAACAAAGTCCCTTCCGTCTGCACAGACTCTTCCAGACCAAGATAGTAGGAGTAGAACTCAAGACATAAAATACACACATGGCTTAATATGTTCAAGATATTCTTGGAAAGTAATACAGTATAAGAGATGGGACTCTGATATAAGACGGCATTGTACTAATTAATTTATGTTTTAAGGGGTACAAGAGTAGGACAACAACATATTACAAAAGAAAATCCCATGGTTTCCACCACTGATTGCTTAATTTCCATCCAGCCAGAAGATGAACATAGGCACCTCTGTTATAGCTGGTCCAGCTCCGGTTCAGCAGGAGAAATGCACAACTTTACACTATTCCCATGCACCTTCCAACACCATGAAAAAGGATATACACGGTGGGAGCCAACCAGCATCATGGGGACACAGGAAGCGTTGCTTTGGAATCCTGCGGTAGGAAGGCAGCATGGACGAATGCAAGAATAATTGTAATGGGAAGGGGGGGAGGCATTCATAAGGCTCTGGGCACTGAAAAATAACGGACAGCACAGAGAGAGGTGAAGTCTGGCTAGAGACACATATTTGTGAGTCATCGATACTACTGTCCTAATGAGCTGATGACATAGATAAAGATACACACTGAAATCACAGGTGGGAGATGGTAGAATATTCTTCTGTAAACATTTGACAAGCACCGTGTTAAGTGCTGTCAGTAAACGGTTCCCAGTCAAGTTTGAGAAACAGCTTCCAAGCAGATTATTATGACATAATATAACAAAGCTACAGTAAAGTCCTGCATGGAATAGTGCAGAATAATGGGGAACGTTGCCCAGGTGGGTAGCACTCACATAACAGAAAACTCAACAGAACAAAAATTTCCATCCCTCTTCCTATTCATTTTTTCCAACTGGAAATCAGCCCCGGGGGATTTTGTCAGCACTGAGCTCTCTACATGTCCCAAACTGATACCGAATATCTATTTTCCTCCCTTCCTCTCATCTATATGTTCCTTTCCCTTCATTTACTATCACAATCACCTATGCAAATCACCGTGCAAGCTGAAATCTGGAACTCACATTTAGCCCCCATCCATTCAATCAATCAACAGGGAACTGAAATTCCATTACAGAAATATCACCCAAAAATTGAGGGCAGGCATCTTCCCTCAATCTTATGCTTGAGCCCCGCATCATTCCTCATGTAAACAGCCATCGCAGAAGCGTGAGAAAGGGTTTCTCGGGAACCAAATCTCCCCTTCCTCTAGTAGAGCAAGGATCCAGAAACTTTTTTCTGTAAAGGGCTAAAGAGTAACTATTTCAGCTTCACAATCTGTAAGGTTTCTGTCACAAGAACTCAACTCTGCTGTATTGAGAGAGCAAGAATAGCAACTTGTAAATAAGTGGGTGTGGTTGTGTTCAATACTTTAGTTTTCAAGTTTGCCGAACCCTGCTGACACTAGAAAGAATTTAAGAGGTTCCATCAGGAAAACAATCAACTTACATGCTGTTGCTCTTTCCCTGTCCTTTGGGAGAAAGCCTATATGCTTTTGCCCCTTGAAATGACCTTTGTAATTTGTTCCTAAGCTATTCTCTGCTTTCATCTCTTGCCTCCTCCCTACTGTATCCAGTTGTATTGATCATTTTTATGTTCCTGAGCCTTTCACAGGCTGTTTCTGCCTTCTTCCTGTTTTGTTTTGTTTTTCATGAAAATCCTACTCATTTTTCTACTCCCTGCCCAAATGTGACTGCTGTCTGCCTTACAATGCTCCCTATTCTCAAGAATTCTATACCAAGCTCTTTTGTAGCTTTGTCAGATTGTGTTGTGATTATCTGCTTGGAAGCTGTTTCTCACACTTGACTGAGATAATACTCACAGCACTTAACACAGTGCCTGCCAAATGTCTACAGAAAGGACAAATGATGAATAAAAAATGTTAAGTGAAGGAATGAGTGTGAGAGTGGCCAGAGGGAAGAGAAAATGAATGCAGACAATTCTTTGGATAATTTGGGTAGTATAAAGTAAGTGGGGGAGAGGCATTTTATTCTCATAATCACAATATAATACTGGCTTTCATAAACTAAGTTTTTAAAATACAATAAGCTCAGTTTCCAAGTTTAAATAATAAAATAAACACAGAGGGAAATATGGAAATGTCCCCCATTTCAGGAGTTGAAGACAATGCCCGAGTCCTGGAATCCTCCAGTGTTGTTTTCACTCTGCCCACTTTGGTACATGGCTTTCATTCTGCCCAGAACATTTCTATTTTAATAAGTACTGTTGAGGCAACGAAACTCTAAATCATAGAAAGAAATCTGGAGTGTTGAAAATACTAGCACTGTGGACGAGACAGAGGAGGAGAACTGAGAATGTTGCACCTACTCTCCTATCAAACTGAGATAGGGTATGTGGCAAAACAGCTGCAATCAATAAAAGCTACAGGAACTGTCAGGAAAAAAGAAGACCACCCCCACCAGATTTGTGGCTTAAAACTGGCAGAGACCAGATTGATCCAACCCAGAGACTAGTTTCACCTAATGGTAACCCCTCCCCTCAATATATGATCATTGTAATTCGTTAGCATGCTAAATGACACACCCCAGACACCATGATTGGAAACAAAAAGCCCATATAAGGACACAACAGGGCCAACAGAGCTCTTCTGAGAAATCTCTACCCCTTTCCTGGGAAGATCCTGAATATTCCTCCCCTTCATTGAATCCCCTACCCTGAATTAAATGAGCCTCAATAAAGGAAGTAAATTCTGAAAAAGGGAGACTTCACTGTCCATGGAGTAGCCCATTATCTGTCTCACTGCTTCACTAATAAACTCACTTTCACTTTAAACTCTATTCTGGCTCACCTTTGAATTTTTTCCTGTGTGAAGCCAAGGACTCATAGTAGGTCATGGACCCTTGGGTCCCCAGGCCCCTGAAACACCTGCATCAAAACGGTAACATATCTGGGCAATTCTAATCAAATGTCTCTGGACTTGGGCAATGAGGAGAAAGTTTCTTTCAGTGAATTGTTTCTTGGATCTTTTCTTTCACACCAAATACAATTAGTCATTGAAGTGGACACTGTTGGAGACCCATGCAGATCCCCTTTAGAGGCCCTGTACCTTTCCTTCAGTGGCTGTTCAAATTGGCTACCAAAGGCTCACAGTCCCCTGCTCTACAGCTCTGCACAGAGATGAGAAAGTGCCACTTCGCCAGGAGATTATATGCATGACTGTCTTGCTCCCTTGCCTCAAGGTGGGACCAAAGCTGTGGTGCAATTGGCACTCCAGAGCTCCCTGTGTGATCAGGCTGAAGCCAGATTCCACATCAGACCACCTCTGTGCTCAGAAACCTCTCCTGACCTGTCCTGCTTTCCTCACTCCCTTTGCCTTGAGGACACTTCTTAACAAACCCCATGCACCTGAGTCCCAGGCTCAGGCTCCTTCACTTCTAGAACTCCAGACCTGAGGAGGCACCATGAGAAGAAAGAAGTCTCATGTTACACAATGAAATCATTTATGTCTGTAAACTCCATTCATCAGTATTCAATGCTATTAAATACTCATTAATCTTGGACTTTAAAAATTAATTTCTAAAATTAAATTCAAATAATTATATAAAAAATATGGCGTGCACACAGAAACAATAAAGGATTCATGAGGATATAGAATATTCTGAAACTCTTCTTTCCCCCTGTCTTATTTTAAAAACTTTCAATGGCCAGGGCACTAAAGAGGCATAATCTCCTTGACACAATTTCACCCTCCAAGAATTTAAAAGCATTCAGTTAGCTGGCTTCTTATCACTTATAAAACCTTCTAGTCATGAAATAATTTTGAAAGAATCTGGCTTAGCTCTTTACACTGAAAGAGTCCCTGTAAGTTAAGGGAGAAACTTCTGTCAAAACTTTGGGTCTCCTCGGGACTAACGGAGTTTCTTTGTTTCTCAGCAAAACCTTTTGCCCTCAGACCAGCTGCTAAAGTTGAGCACCACAAATGATCCTTTCAAAGTGATCCTGAAAAGAGATTCTGATTCCATATGCTGGAACCCACATTTATTCAACTTTACACACAAGAGCCGCACTCCCGGTCTTAAAGGCCGTATAACTCTATGAAGAATGAGTCTTCATTTCTCAGATAGATCACTGCAGCAGAAGGAACCCGAAAAGGCTCCATGAGAGCATTCCACCTGTATCGCTGGCAGATGACATAAATGTCACACAGACACGGGCCTTCTACTGGCTCATAGAAGAGGCATCCAAGAAATAGCCGAACATCTGCCGGTAAATACACAGCAAACAAAAAATGCAACCCGGTGCCAAACATGTGCGCGGGGTGGGCCTCATCTCTGCTCGTAAAGCAAGCAATGTGCGCTGCTAAGCATTAGCAGAGCTATTGATTGTGGATGTGTATCACACGGCTATAATTTTGTCAGAGAGCAGACCACATAAGTTGTTCTTTTTCTGGTTGTTTCATTTTGTCTTATTCCAAGAGTCCGTAAATTGACGACCGGGACAAAAATTATAATTGACATCATCTGTGGGAAATATTTCATAAAACAACAGGCCCAGATGTAGGATTAAAGCCATGTGGTAGTAAAATACCCCCCTGAACAAGGGCCAGGCTCCATGATTTCTTATGAAAACAGATGTGCTCTCACTCCCCTCTGCTTGTTTTTCAATGTTGTTTTTTTTTTTAACTCCAAATAATTCCTCCCCCAACTTATTTTTTCCCCCTCTCTCTTCACGATTGCACTGGAGAGAGTTCGTAAATGGATTACAGATGCAGGCTTGTACTTCAAAATCCCAACTGTCACAGTCTCTGAAATAAAATAAATGAAACATTTGGGGAAATTACATTGAACTATGGGAAAGGTAATGGAGATTATGCAAACATGTCTGCTTGTCATTTATCCAGCATCTCCGGGCATGAACATGGGATCTTCTGGACAATGCAAACTGCAGACTAGAGAGTGGAAAGTATGTTCAAGATGCAGCAAGAGGGGTCATGCCTTCTAAAAACCTCAGTAACGACGGGGAAGCTTTCACCTTTGGGGTTTAGATGAGCTGGTGGAAGTCTTCACATGTACTTTCTATCTTCCTTCAGGTGAGATTTCTGAGTAAAGACAGGGCTCAGGAAAATAACAACCCATCAGATCTCAGCCTGTATTGGTTCAAGTGCTTTTAGCTCTCTTATTGCCCTATAATTTCCCCTTTGGAAATTCTGGGAACCACAAGAGTGGGATTCTAGGACACAAGCACAGGCTAGGTTGTTTGAAGACTAATCTATGAGTGCTGTAAAGATCTGCACCCAAGTATCTGCCAAAGACTTCGGTGTCATATGGAATCCACCACAGTGCCACTGATTATATTTAATTAATTCAGCATTTGTACTGCATCCCAGGCTGAACCTCAAGTAATATGCCAAGAAGGCAGTGTTAGGAAGCTATAACAGTGCAAAGGAAAGTAAAAGTCCCTTATGTGTCACTGCCAAGATTTCAACAGAATACCTACACTTTCCAAGCCTCCTCTCTGAGCCCCTCAGATATTGACGCAAACACTGCATAAATGTGTTCAGAACCAAGAGGGGCACAATTCTAATTTCCCTGCTTTATTTCTGTAATCTGTCTTCTTTGGGTTGAATGAAGACTAGTACTCAAAGTGCCAGCTAGACTCCAGGGGACCAGAGCTAAGTAAAAACTCACCAAGATAATTTTGAGCACCCTTCCTTCTGTCAGCTCTGCACACACCCAGCTCAGGCCTGAACATCTTTGTGTTCTGTGAGAATCCATATATCTCTGTATTCTTTAATCACTCCATCACGTTATTTAAAAATTTAGAATATACTTATGTTTTCCAAATGACACAAATGAATGGATAATATTGTGGATTCCTTTTGTTGTACATACATAAGTATATACAATTCAAAGTTCCATAAAATGCAAAGTTGTGATATCAACTATATCACTATGTTTCAGGCCAAATTTAAGATGACTATACACTTGCTGTTGGAATTTTCTTTATAAAAAGTTGAGATGGGTATAAGTAAGGAGTGCATTCAAGGGAAAGAATTTGAGATTAAAGGTTAAGAGACTCAGCCAAGATCAAATTTGTTGGGCAGCATAACTGAAATAAACATGCAAAACTCTTGGGTCTTTCTGTTTGTTTTCACCAAACTTCCAAATGTACTTGTATAAATTCTTTCACAGAATGAAGCTCGAAGTATCATTTCAAAAGTCAATGGTTATGTGGCAACCAGCTCATTCACACTATGTGTTCTTTTGATACCTCACCAGTGTCCTCTATTTGAACTGAGATTGTGCACACAGACAGATTCCAAATAAATGGGGATTTCACTAGTTTCACTGGTTTTGCCAAAGTTCTTAGCACCAGTCGAGCACTTTAATCTGGCACTATGGTTCAGTTCCCATAGTTACCAAAGATGAAAATCCCATCATTACCTAAGAGGAAAATCATCTGGACACATAGTACATATTTTCAGCAGACCATTTATGTGAACTAGAGCCAATGTACATATTAAAATCTCCTTATAAGTTGTCCATCCTCTTATTTAGCAAAGTGGCTTCATCTCCGGGGGGAGGGGGGAGAAGAAAGAGAATAGATTTTGCAGAATATTCTACAGAAGAGGGAACTAGGAAGTCAAAAGCCTGTAAAATGGTTTTTAAAATGAATCTTATCAAGGGAAGGAACAGTAGAGCATTCTTCACCTGGAAAATCAGAGAATGGATAAAGGAATTCATTAAACTATTTGTAGAGTTTAGATAAAAGCAAAAAAAAAAAAATAGCTCTTTAATAGATAAATCTATTTATAACTACATGTGTATTATATTTGTCTGTTTAGCTATAAAAACTAGGGCTGTTTCCACAAGGCTAATTTGAGCAGTTTCCCCAAGGCTTAACTGGGAATGGTTTACTAATATCTCTCCCATGATCAATGTGATCTTGACATAATTAAGTTAGTCAGTGATCCCATGGGAACCAGCTGAACCTGGAAGAAAGAGGCTTAGGGATATTATGCGGTGACAGATTTATTAGAGGATATTAACTAAATATGCTTTTTCCTCACGTCCTGTTTGCATGTGACCAATACCAACTTGAGCATCAATTGTCCCAAAGAGAAGCAGCAGCAAAAAATAAAAATAAATAAATAAATAAAATTAAAAAAAAAATCAGTCTCTTGGTGGATCAATCAGATTCCCAGCAAGGAACAGGTATTTAAGAGCTTTATGAAGGAACGCCTTACAGAGATCTGGGTAGGGCTAAGAAGACTAACAAAAAATGTGAAGGCATCAAGAAGAACTGTGTGCAGACCCTATGAGCTCTAGGCTCTTTATTTTCCTGTGTGAGAGTAGTGACTGGAGTTACTGTAGCGAGAAACGGTGGTGACCATGCATAGGTGTCACTGCTAGAATTGTGACCTGGCAGGAAGTGAGCAAGAAAAAAAAAATTACCCTAACAGCTTTCTCCTATGAACTCCCAGTCTTTTGTACATGCATTCTATGGCCAAACCCAGTGGGAAGCCAGGAGGCATGGAAGGAAGCAGGGGTGTTATAATGTGTAGAAGATAAGTTTCTGGGGCAACAATTATTTCAGATAATCTTTCAGGTGGGGCAAATGAGGAATAAAGAACATCCTGGCTTCTAAGTTCTACAATGTCTTCTAAAAATGTAATTCAGACCCCAACTTCTGGGCAAATAGAGTAGACATACTATTCCCTATTCCTCCCAATAAGTACAATTTTAAAGACTGGACACATTATACACACACACACACACACACACACACACACACACACACTGAAAGGTTGAGAAAAGAACAGGAACTAGAAAACTCAAGAAACAAGAAACTCCAAATTTCCTTAGCTAAGCTCTTTTATAAAAGTCTTACCAACAGCCAATGAAGAAAGGCAAAGTTGCATCAAAACTGTGTAACTGTCTTGTTTAACTAGCTTATTTGGTAAGACTGAATTTATTGGTAAGTCTGAATGTAAAATGCTTTTTTCCTCCCAATCTCTGAGTGGTAACAATGCAACATCTTGAACACATCCGATACCATTCAGTAGGGGTAATTTTATAGCATTTTTCAGTAGCTGAAAATCCAGTTTAATTTAATTTAGAACTTTGGTCTCATGTTTTATTTATATCCTTTCCACCACTCTGGGATGGTAGAGCTTGCAGAGATAGAGTGGACCGACACTGTGCTCTATGCTTTTAATTATTTTCCCAGTCCAGCTCTTTGGAGTAGAGGAGAGAGTAATCTCTTCTTCCCCTTCTCCCATCTTGGAACAATTCCTCCAGTGGTAAGGGAAGGAAGGAGCACTAGAAGAGAACACATATACCAAGTGAGGGGTAGCCATGCCTGCTTGCAGCCTCTGCAGATGATCAATACCACTGTCCACCTCCAGAGATCCGATTGTGTATCCCTTAGCCAAGGCAGGAGCTTCCTTGGTAGTCTATGGTCCATACCTTTCCCCTCACCTTCTATTTCCACGTAGAGTCGTAAGAACTACAGAAATCATCCTCTATGCCATCTCAACCAAAGGGTCCGATGTGTGAGTTATTGGGTGGTTGGGATTGCTTTTCTTCTCAGACACAACACACATGAGCATCCCCCCTCCCTCTGTGTATGGCTAACCACACAAGCCATCAGCAGTCTAGAGATCTAAAACTGAGACCCCTGTAGTCCTGAAAATTGCCAGGGCATACATACCAAACTCTCCTTAGAATTTTCTCACCATGACTCATTCTAATGGCAATACTGGAGTAACACCAGTATAGGAAATCAGTCTAGGGAAAGGGAGGCCAGTGCATGCAGATACGCTGTTTCCAGAGTGATTCCTTTGAGGTTTCTCATATTCGGTTTGGTAAAATGCAGCAAGGAAGTGCTGTTCTTGCATAAACATTGACCTGTTTGAGACTCTAGCACCTGCATCTCCCGTCTTCAGCGATGGATTGGAGAGGGAAAAGAAGGGTATTGAAGAAGGACTGAAGAGAAAGGGTGCTAATGGGAAGTTGGGCTACCAGAGCAGATCCAGCTGCCTCTTACTAAGATCTAAGGAACATTCCAGCGCTAGATATTGGCAGATCTTTTTAGAAGATCTTTTTAATGTCCCCCTGATTTCAGCTTTCTGTGGGACCTAGGCTCCAATTCATTTTACAGGGAAAGTTCCACTTAACTTCCTTTTATATTAGATCGACCTAAGTTTCAGAAGCAGAAAATACAATTATATACTCCTATTTTATTACTCCTCCCTCTAGTTAATGACCTCTTCCCAACCCAAAGGGAGCCCCCCGCTCCCACTCTATTCCTCTATAATCTCACCCTATGTTCTGAATTGCCTTTGTTCACTTATTTTGGAGCTGATCTGTTATTATATTGTTTAAAGGCCAAAGTACTTGTGGCATTTGTGAATGATGTCTGGTGGCTTCACAGGGAACTTAATTTTTAAGTGTGTGCTTCTTTGAGTGAATGGATAGAAATCAACTCAGTCTTAAATAAAAGTCTTACCAGAGAAAGAAAAGAAAAAATCTGTAAATGAGTGTATTTCTTTGGCTTTAATTTTTCTCTTTTCTCTCTCTCTCTTTCTTTCTTTTTTCTTTTTCTTTGCCATTGTCTCAAATATTTCTCCTGTCACATAAGCTATTAGATTAATTTAGCAAAGTAACTGGCTATAAGATCAATACACAAAAAATACTTGTATTTATATACCAGCAACAAAAAATAGAAATACATTTTTAAAAGACACCATTTTCAAGAACACCAAACATGTAAAATTTCTGGGAATAAATCTGATGAAAGGTGACCATGACACCTGCACCAAAAGCTGTAAAACATGATTGAGAGATTGAAGAACATCAAAATGAGTGAAGGAATATAGTCGTAAATTGCATTACTCAGTATCATGAAAATGTCAGTTCTCTCCAAATTTATCTATAAATTCAATATAATCCAAAAAATCTGGATTTTTTTAGTGGAAATTAAAAACTGATTGTAAAATTTATGTAGAAATACAAATAAACTAGAGTATTGACAATACTGAAGATAATGTGTTCTATTTGACATGCCTTTCTGACATAAGGGTAGAAATGTCCAGAGATCAGCTATGTTTAGAAATTCAGAGCTCATATAAATTTTCTGACAATAATAAAATCTAACATAGTTTAGAGTTTTTGTTTGCCAATCATTGTGTTATGTGCTTTACATATCTAACCAGAGGTATAGAAGTTACCTAACCTGCACACAGCAAGTATCTGGTGGTGTTCAAATACATGGCTCCAGATCCCTCAGAAACCCACACCCTATAAAACTAGTCACAAGATTTTCCAGAAAAAAGAAAAAGAAAAACTAAAGGGCCCTCATTTTACATGGAACAATAAATTGTACTCATTTGCAACTCATCTTTGATTGGAATCTCAGGACCATGTTGAGATCTCCAAGGCAATTTCTGTGCAGGCAGCAGCTGCCGTGAGATTTCTCAGGGGTTTCTGTTGCCTTTGGATTTGCTGTATAATGGTCGGCATTTTGGACTAGGTGGCGGAGGCAGCTACAGTTACCAACACGCATCTTCATCAGGAGAAAGGAAAGTCTCCCGTTGACTATGCATCTTGCATTGGTGTTAGCTAATGCAAATTTCTGCAGTCAAAATGAGGTCCCCTAGTCACTCATTTCAACTTGACTGCAGGCTTTTCAAATTTCTATTTTAATTTGAAACACATTTCTGAATGTTACTGATATTCCATTCATGTTTGGAGTTCTATAAAAGGTTTGAAATCTTGAAACTGCTGTGGAGCATTGCTTCTTCTGAAGTACCCATCTGAAAGGCTAGCAGGGGTCAGAGGAATGAATTTTGTGGGTTCTTCTCTGCAGGATTTCAAAGGAGATTTCTTTCTCAGATATCGGAAAAGTTGGAGGATCTCTTAGCCAGAATGAAGTCAATGCGCATGACACAAAATGATAGTCAAAGTTTCTATAATATCCTGATGGGGAAAATATGAGATGGTCCTATTTTTTAAAATTCTCTATGGAAATCATATCGCAGACACATTTTGTTATGTATCTTATATTAGGAATAATAATGGAATTTTAAATAGAATTTTTAAAAGACTATGCAATGGTTCTCCTGAATATGCCACTGACATAGCAAACTCAAATCTGAAGCAGAATCAACAATCCTCGCCCTAAACATATTATTTATTACTTCTACAAATGAAGACTGTAATAGATGTATGTGTCTATATGTGTATTTAAGATGTCAACAACCTTTTAATTACTCGGGCTGAGAATGTTAGGGCTCTCTTCCTTCCTTATCTTTCTTGGTCCCCCCCCTCCAATCAGCTTCATGATTCAAAAATGTTATTCTTTATTAGCATGCATAATATTTTTGTCTTATTTATTTCCTCTGCCATTGCTATAGTTTTGGCATTCAATATCTCCTAAAAATAAACTATATTTATTACTTCAATTAGGTTGGAAAATAATGCATTTCCTTCCTAGAACATTTAGAAAACACAGAAAAGAGGCAAATGAAACTATTCGTGCTCCACGATCAAGAAGCAAAAGACAGGTACTATGATGTTTTATTCTCTTACTTTTAATGACTGCATAGTGTTCTAGATGTCTGAATATTTTCTTTGAAAAGAACAAAAGGAGAAGAGTTTACAGTAGAAGAATATAGTAAAATAGTTTATAATCCTACCAAAGTCTTCTTTTTCAAAGAATGTAGATATAACACATAAACAGAGGTGTAGAGAGTGTTGTCTGTATAATATTGTCCATCTTAGTAACACAGACAATCAGGGAAAATTGGAAACAGTACAGGTGTCTTATAACAGGGGAATGGTTAAACAAATGGGGACGCACCCGTATTATGTCATTTATTTCTGAGAAAACAATACAGAAAGGAGTAAATTTATTATGTGTTCCTGCTATACATCTTTTGTCTTCAGAATAATGTATTTAATTACTTAATCTTTAATTACTTTTAATACTCATTATGAAGCAAGAGTAAATTAAATTAGAAACACAAAGATAAGCACAGAAACTCTCACTAGGAGTGAACCAAATGAGAATTAAAAACAGTATCTTTGAAGCTTAATATTCCATAAGCTTAGGCCAGTTTCTTTATTTACTTGATTTTCCATTTGCCACTCCAATTTGAGAGAAAGACTAAACTGTATCCAATGTGGACTACATATTCATCATCTACTTATAACTTGGAGCCTAATATTATTGTCAAAATTTAATATTAGGAGACTTTTTGTGTTTAAATTGAAAACACAGAAACTGTAAAGTCCTGAAGAAAACAGGAGGCTATAAAATGTAAGCCAAAATTTGCATAACCAGTGTGTATGCATGCACGCACTAATTAGTTCACAAGCATTTATTCCTGTGCTTTCTCACTGCCTAGTCAAAGCTTAAGATGTTGACTTCTAAAATTTGGTATTGGTTGAGCATAGAAAATTAAGATACTGAAAAAGATATTTGTTGATGAATACTTAGTACTCTGGAGATCGTAAAGTTAAAATAATTACTAAGATAGCATCCATATACTTAAAAACATCTGGTCTAGGGTGGGAGACAGACATATTAAGCAATAATGTGCTATGGCAAAGCTAAGTACTAAGGTTAAAGCTAAGCTTAAAGGTTAGGGGAACACAGACAAGAAAATAATCAGCCCCACCTTGGGATATATGGGGGGATGGGTGGAGCAGGAGCTACGTTTGATGTAGTAAAGGGAGAAAAGGCATTGCAGGAAACTACTCAGGCAAAGGCAAGGAGCTGTAGGTATGTATATGGTGTTAGAAGAGATACTAGAAGTTAGGTTTATCTGGAAGTTGAATTGTGGGGTGTAATGGGAATGGCCAGAGATGAGCCTATGAAGGTAGGTTTGAGGCAGGTTACATGACAACATTCAGCCTGTGAAGGGTTTGAGTTTTATCCTATAACTTAAGTACAGTTAATGAGGATCCAAAAGAATATTTCTTTAGCATATAAGTGGCATAATTCGATTGATATTTTAAAGTCATTATTCTAGCGCTATTAAGGAGGCACAGGCAAGCACCAGTATATGGGAGCGAATAGTATACTGAATCCTTTCAGCTCCAATCACGCTCCAATTCACTAGATGACTCTTTCATGCCTTCTTTTCTCTCCCGTGATTTCTACTACCGATCAGCACTCCTGGATGATAATTTTGCTTGTTACTGAACAGAGAAAATAAGAACGTTCTGAACTTGCACTCATACCTTCTACTTCTCTTCCACTTCGAGGGATAAATGATCCACACTGCTAACACAGGAGCCCTCTGCTCTGCACCGGATTCCATCTCCTTGGCCCTACTCTAATGCTTCCCGCTTTCTTAAGCATCATCCAATGATCCTCTACTTGATCTTCTCCATCAACACAAATGCTCTGATTTCTCCCATTTTAAGATACAAAATCCTTCGAGCTCATTTCCCTCCTTCTCCTTACAACAAAGTTCCTCAAAAGAAATGTCTATATGGAAAGCCTCCAATGGGTCTTCTCCCTTCCATGAATCCATTCAGTCAGGTTTTCTACCGTTCCAGCTATAAGAAACTCTCTTGGCTCTGCCACTGCTTACCTCAATCTGTCCTTGCTCTACCTTTCAGCGACGCATCAGTCGATCATTCACTGATATTGAGTCACTTTCTTAACCCTGACTATCAGGCTCCACTCTTTCCTAAGTGTACTCCTCACCACTCAGTGGCAGGGCCTCTCATTCTCATTAGGTTTTCATCATCTGCCTGGGGTTGAAATTTGGAACTCTTTGTGACTCAATCCTTCAACATTGTCTCTTTTCTATTTGCAGTCACTCTCTTGGTGTTATCATTCAGTGCCATGGCAATCATTGCTCTCTACATACCAATGACACCCAAGTTCTTGTTATCCTTAGGACAACAGAACCAGAAATCCAACAAACTACTCAATAGCTCCACCTAGTAGGTAACTAAATGAAATGTCAAACTTAACAGAACTGGAATTCTTGATCAGTCCCCCAATGCCTGCTCTGGTCACAGTCTTCCCCATCTCACTTCATAGTAACTCCATCCAGTTTCTCAGGCCCTGAGCTAGACTAAGAACTATTAATCACCTAAACGTATCACTTGCTCTCATATCCCATATTCACTTCATTAGCAAATATTGTTGGGTTCATCTCCAAAAGACATACATAATCTGACCACTAGCACCACCTTTACTCCCAACGCTTTGGTGTTACCTGCCACTAACTGGCCCAATCCACCTCCACCCCCATCTCTAGCTGAAATTACAGCAATTTTCTTACTGGCCTCCTTGCTTTGAATAGTGACTCCCTAAAGGCTATTCTCAAAAGAGCAACCAAGAGTTTCACACTTCAGATGTACTCAGATCATATCTGTCTTCTGCTCAAAAATCTCTCAAGTCTCCTTATCTCGTTCTAAATAAATACTAAAGTTCTTAGAGTAGCCAACTTATTGAGGTTTCCCTCAGACTTCACACTCCATTACATTCTGCCTTATGAATCTGTTCTACCTCCTCTGGACTTTTACCTTTTCCTCCAACTGTCCTCCAGTTGTGCTTTTGCCTCAGGACCTTTGCACTTGATGTTCCTTCTACCTCCAGGTCTATTTCTTCAGGTATCTACAAGGCCAAATTCCTCATGTTCTTTAGGAGTTTAATCCAAGATCATTTTCTCTAAGAAACCTTGTTGGGCAATCTGTTTTAAAATTGTAACTCCTACCTGCTGACCCTTTTAAACTTCTTTCTTGCTTTAATTATGTTAACAATACTTATAACCACCCAATATTCAACTTTTATTACTTGGTTCCTAGCACTTATTTTTGTCTACCCACCCTTCCCCATAACTGCAATGTAAGCTCCAGGAAGGCAATTATTTGTGTCTGTTTTGAGTATCATTTTGTTCCCATTTCTGGAATGGTTTTAGACACATAGTGAGAATCTAATAAATATCTGCTTAATGGATGAATAAGTGTGCAATTGCAAAAGATTATAAACAAACAAATTGAGAAAAATATAACATACATGTTGTGGGGATGAAATTAATCTTACTAATATTGAGATCTTACAAATCATTAAGACAAAGACCAATACACCAATTGGAAAATAAATACATGTAGGCTGAAAATAGAAAAAAAAATAAATAATCAATAATTAAAACATACAAAGTAAATAATAATTATACACAATATTTACATTGCCAAAGATTTAAAAGAAATGCATACCTAAGGTAGATGAAACCTTATAAGAATTGAGCAATCTCTTTAAATGAAAGGAAAAAACATGAATTAGTTTAAAACAGGAGACACTGGAAATAAGCAGCATGAAACTTTTAAGAATGGGCATACTGTTCAATGTAAAAAACTACTACTTGAAACATATATTTTTCATTCATTCACTCACATGCAAAGTATGTGGGCAGAATGGTGAACACAAACGAGTTCCTTTCTCCTACGAATCTCATGTTTAAGTGCTCAGACAGTTAATCACTTGTCATAAAAAATAACCTAACATTGTATCTGGAAAACTATTAGAAAAGAGAAATACTTGATACATGGTGCTAAAAAGTCTATAATTAGGCATTTGATCTACTTTGGATGTCAGGGGGTACTTTCAAGAAGGAATTATTTTTAACTTCAAACCATAGAAGCCCAAGCAAGAGATAATGGTGACTACCTGTTAAGTGTCAGGTACTGTGCCAAGCACTTGGGCTAAATGAACAAGGCAGTTATGGCCCAGGCCCTCATGGTTTCCACACTGTTGGGTGGTGATTGGGGTCTGGGTGGAAGATGGTTATTGAGATAAAGAAGGGCATATAGTTATGAGATATTTTGGAGCATATGTTATGAGACATATAATGGGCTTGACAATTGGTTTGTTTGGGGGAATAAAGGGGAAGCAGGAATCCTAGGTAACTTTTCATAATTTTAACTTATTCCTAGGTAAACAGTATGCCATCTACTGGGATAGAAAGGCAGATATTAGTAGAAGGGAAATATCAAAGGTTCTCTTTTAGTCATGTTCACTTTGCACTGTCTCTGATACAGTTAACACAAGTTGACAGTTATTTGTCTAAGAGTCTTAAGCTAAGAAAAGAAGATGAGTTGGTTGTATAAGTCTGGGAGATGCTATCATAGAAATAGTGTTTGAAACCATCATGCTGACTAAGAAAATCTAAGGAAAACAAAAAACAAACAAAAATAGAAAAGTGAAGAAAAAACTAGAGAAGTCAGTTAGAAGCAAAGCCAAGAGAAGAAAGGTTAGCATGAAAGACAGTAAGAAAAGGAAAAGAGTAGAGAAAATACAGGGGACAGAAGAGAAATTAAAGAGGAGGAGAATTAGTGGGGCCCAGAAGGAGTTAATACAACTGACCAGCAGAAATAGTCGATAAAGAAGAGAGAGAAAATGAGTGGCCAGAAAAGAGGTGGGGCAATGGGAGCCAGGGTCCTACTGCCAAAACTGATCTTAAATGGAGAGTGTGGGTGAGCGGCTTCCTTCTTTTCAGAGAAGCATAGGCCAGGGGTGTGTGTGTGTGTGTGTGTGTGTGTGTGTGTGAGAGAGAGAGAGAGAGAGAGAGAGAGAGAGAGAGAGGGAGAGGGAGAGGGAGAGAGAGAGAAAAGGAGAGAGAAAGGGAAAGACTCTTCTTGGCAATGGAAATCACTTTGAGGGATTACCTACTATATAAGGCAGGGCAAATATAAGTTTACAATTGTGAGTACGTGAAAGAGTTTATTCTTGTACCATTATTTATTATTTATTGCATTATTTTCCACATGAACAACTGTAAACCTACTTTTTCCCACCCTCTATTCTCTTACGAATTGTGAGGATCGGCCATCTGCTGAAAATCTGGAAGGAGGTGGGGAAAGACCTGGTGGTTCAAGGAAAATATTTAAAATAATCAATGTGTAGAATGGAGAAGTGTTGCCAAACAAACGTTTGGGACCCTATGTGATGTAATTGATCATGAATATTTCGTGAAGCCAATTTTTCTGTTACAGCTTTTCACAAGCAGGCTTCCACAATCAAGAAGGAGCAGAAATAAGGTAATAGTTGGGCTAAGCTATGCTGGGTTTCTGGCACTTAAGTGTGATGAATCCAGAGGACCAAATAGAATGATTTAAAATTTTTAGTAACAGTTATATTGAGTTATGGACTATGTACACAAAGATTATATAACCAGCTTTGTTTATAAAATGAAACTTTTCATCTGTAGAAATATTCATCAACAAGGAATTGGTTTTTGATATATATTTAGATCCACAGTATAAAAGATAATTACACAACAATTCACAAAAATGATTATCTCTTTATTTATTGATATGGAAAGATGTCTAAGATATATGGTTAGGTAGAATATTCAGGCTACCAAAGTACATATAGAGAATTTGGAAACTCTGTCAGGGTTTATTTAAAAACTTAATATATGCACAGCCCTAGAAATCAGCCAACAATTCTGCTCCTAAGTGTACACCAAACAGAAGCATGTCCTTAAGTTCCCTCTAAGGCATGTGCTGGAATTTCATAGCCCCAAACTTAAAAGAAACAAATGGTGAAATGGTTAAAGTGTGGTATATTTCTCTAAGGCAACTGTAAATCAATGAGACTAAGCAAATTACACTGACAAGTAACAACAGGAATGTAGCTTATACAGAGTCAGCCAACACAAAAGAGTACATACTGCGTGATCCCTGTTATAGAAAAGTCAGACACAGGAAAAACCAATCTATAGTGTTAAGAGCTGGGGAACTTTGCTCTTGGTAGAGAGGGGTGAGAACGTGAGGACTTCTGGAGTTCAGAAATGCTCTTTCTCTAGCACACTTGCTGTTTGTTCACATTCTGGGTGCATGCTATAATTTAATAACAATTACACAAAGAGAATCCTCATGTATAGGAAAACATCTGGAAAGAAATATCTCAACATGTTAATAGTTATGATATCTGTATGTTAAGTCTGTTGGTGATTTCTTTATCTTCTTGACATATTTTGTTCCATGTGGATTTTTACATTGCAAGTGTATTTCTTATATATGCAGAAAAACAATGAAGCTCTTGGCTTCTTCGAAAGTGCTAAATGTGGTCTCAAGTATACCCACTCTAAAATTGTGTAGTTCATGTTCCCTCTTCAGAGAAAAACACTTTACCTCTTCAAACACTTCTGAGATATTGAAAAAGAAAATTAATATCAATTCCTATTACTTCAGTCAGTTGTCAGCATTTGACCTTAATAATTTAATTTCTAACATACTTAAAATTTAGCCTAATAGTAAAACAAATTGTTTGCCTAGTTCTGGCATTAATTCTTAAATTGGGCAGGGACCATCTATTAAAACTAAGCTAATCTCCTTAAATTCTTTACTGTAAACTCATTTTTTAAAACACCTACTTATATTTCACCACTAATGGAACGGGAGAGGATGCTGCAGAAAATGCTCAATTATTATTAATCCCCTTTCCCATGCAAGTCCTATCAATCTTGTGTGTGTGTTTCCTTCACAGCGCAATGGTCTATTTAACAAAATGCATGTGGTTAAGTTTGTTTCTCTAATAAAGCTCAAGAGGATGGAATTAAATTAGTTTAGGGTAATTACTTATAATTAGATATTCTTAATGGAAACTGAATAAGTCCTAAGGTTTTCGAAAGACTCGCTTGCTTCCCTCTGCAGCTCCGCTGGCAACTCCCCACTTCCCGTCCCCACGTGGAGACAAGAAAACCGCTTTCCAGTTCTCCAGGCAGAATTCCATTTGCTTGGGAAACTCTCCGAGGCGCATTCAGAGAAAGTTTGTAAGGAGTTGTTGGTCATTACACTAAAGAACTAAAACCTTGACATTTAGATTGTACAAAGATAACTATCCCTTAAACTTTCAAAAGAAGGGTGGGGGGGAAAGAGAGCCCACGCTACGCTAAATGTGACTTAGACTTGAAAGGGGGCGGTGGACTGGAGGGGAAAGGAAAGCAGATACAGCCTCTGAGACGATCAAGTGTGATTATCTGTTGTCTGTTCAGTTCCACACATGGATGTGAGAGTCTCTTAAAAACACATCAGGTGCTGGGCGGAATATATTTGTTGCTGGGCAGAAAAACTAGCCCTGGGTAAAGGCCAGCTCCGTGATGGTATCTTGTGAACCCCACAGCTCTACAAGCAATGTGGTGTTCAGTGGGCCATGCCAAGGGAATCACATCTGTTTTGAATCGAGGATGTCTTCACACCAAGAGGGTGGGAGAGATAGCCAAAGACACAAGCAGCCAGCCCTCCTATAAAATCACCAGGACTTTGATTTTTATCTTCCCCTCATCAAAACAGCAGAGAGGTTAACTTCTCCAATTGACAGATGTGTAAAAAGGCCAGTGCAAGGAGAAACCTGGCATGCTTTATGCAATTCCATGGCAGAAGAATGTTTTCATCCCTACCATGTGAAAAACTTAAGTTTAAATGACTTCCACATGGGGGATTTGGGGTTACCCCGTAGGAGACCCTGGCTTTTGTCTTCATGCTGTTGCTGTCTAAATTAGATTTGTTCATTTGGTTAAAGTCTTTCTGTGAATTCCAAATAATAGGCTCCTCTTGGTCCCAATACAATCAAGTTTTTGATCAGATAACTCAAATTCTGAGAGGAAAAGTCAATTTCATCAGAATAGAATACTCCGGGGATTCTGTTTGACCTCAGTTCTGAGACCACACTTGTTTAAATGTCATAAGTATCTGCCTGACGTTAGAGAGCAGGACTATGAGAGAGACAAAAAAAGAGAGATACCAGATATTACCAGGATGTAACAATGCTTATCCTTTGGGCCATAGTTAATTTCTGTTTGGTTTAATACATAGATTGCATTGCTGGTGTATCTCTTATCAAAATGAAACTGTAAATCATGTCCTAATATGTCTTTACATTATGGCTAACTAAATAACAGGCATGAGTGAGTGGAGTGAAGGAGGCGTGAAAGCATCATTGTAATGTTACTTGAGTGTCAGTCACATGTACTTACTTTAGCTGCAAAGTAGATATCAATCTCCCCCTTTTTCAGAGAAGGTCTCTGGCCAGAGATGTGAAATAATTTTCCAATGTTATAGAGCTAAGAAGTAATGGAGAAAATTACAAATGAGGACCCTGTTCCAAAGCCCACATTCCTGCCTTGCACCATTCCGGAGAAACCTGGATCCCAGGATCACAGTAGATGACGTTTTCAAAACATGCCCACAAATTCTTTCATACTTCTTTTGTCAAAAGGAGGGGTCTTTGTTTCCTCCCCCTGATTCTGTTCCTGCCCCAGTGATGCCTCTGTAACTGAATAGGCTACAATAGAAGTGATGCCACATGGCTTGTAAGAGTTGGCCAAAGAAGACCCTGTCCTTCCACCCAGTTCTTACAGTCTGCTAACTCTGACAGCAGCTAGCCCGCGTGAAAGAGTCTGACGGCCCTGCCACTACTGTGTGGAAAGGGTAGATGTAGGTGCCCTGCTGGAGAGTCTGGCTAAGTTACATGCCAACAGCAGTGTCAACTGCCAGCCGTGTAGCTGAGCCATCTTAAACATCTACTCCAGTCATGAGATCCCATGAAAGCACAGCTCATCAAGGCTTTTCTGAATTTCTGAGCCATACAATCATGAGCGAAATAAAACAGTTGTTATTTGATGATACCCAATTTGGGGATAATTATTATACAGCATTAATAACTGAAACGAAAGATAAGATTCAGAAACAGGAAGTGACACCTCAGCGGGGGGGCTGTTCCTCGTAGTCGTTACCCATCTTCACTGTTCCATAAGCAGAACTCAGTATTACACGGGATATGAGCATGCACATTAGTCACACAAACCTGCGCACATCCCAGCACTGTAAATTGTGTCAGCTTGGGCCCACTGCACACTTCATTTGCTGTGAAGTCCCTTGATCGGAAGCAGTGCTGTGTGAAATACCATGATGAGGCATCAGGCAGTTTGCAAGGCCACTTATGGCAGAAGCACAGCTTGCAGGGAAGGCAGATTTGTACCCAGAGTGTCTGTTCCATTAAGAGCGAACACTGCCCCTTCTGTTATGGAAGCGGTGCCCTGTAACCAACCTGCTGCCAGGTAGCTCACTGAGCACCCTGAGAAATATCGCCATATCATCAACATCCTAGACCTGGTGTTCGTCTTTGCTACTGGCAGGTCGGGCACCCAGCAGTGGCTCTAGGCGGACTGGCTTTGGTGAGTCAGTGTCCGTGTTGCTGATTCCATGCACCACCTTTATCTCTGCTACCATGACCACTTTATTCATGAACTCATTGAGCAATGACAGAGGAAGGGGCTAATTAGTATGTGCACAACAGGTCATTCTGGCCACTTGATTATTAAAATTCTCCTCTATTGAGGTCACCCATTGATGAGCATTCGTGAGACACAAATATCTTCATTTTCCTCCATTCTGAGAGATCTATCGATACACTTATTCCCTAAATTTCCTTGTCACTAATTTTCTAATCACGTTGCTTCCAAATCCCTGACCATCTGGTGAAACCATTGTCCACAACACCTGAATTTGTATATAATCACATACCTGACTAATCAATCCTTCTTCCAAGAAAAGTGAACAGTGAGCTGCATTGCTATACTTCTGCCCACTGGGAGGATTTTCCTTCACAAATGTCCTTCAGGGATGTCCCAGGGAGGGGCTGTAATGCTGCAGATGTCTACTTTCTGGTAGTGCCTGCAGATTAAGCAGAACTATCTACAACCAGGACCAAATCTTCTGTTCCTCTGTCAGGTGATCTTAGGAAACTCCCCATGAGGCCATTAGAGCACTCCG
Organism: Miniopterus schreibersii; assembly: GCF_964146895.1. NCBI lineage: Eukaryota > Metazoa > Chordata > Mammalia > Chiroptera > Miniopteridae > Miniopterus > Miniopterus schreibersii. The sequence goes on from NC_138110.1 coordinate 67,209,158, forward strand.
GAAGACAGAAGGTAGTGTAACAGGAGTGGAGACCATGGGTATTTGGGCCACTAGTTCATGTGACTTGTACCTTAAGTGCCTGCTCTGGCACCATTTCACATATAACCTCCCCCATGTGATGATTGGAGTGTTGCTGTGCACACACAATTTATAACTTGGTAGAGTCAGATAACACCCAGTTCATGATGGGCAGCACAGGTTACATGGGAACCTGGTGACTCATGCTCAAGCATTCGGTCTCTATTAACACCCTGTGTCAGGCCAAGAGCTGTTCTCAAAAGGAGGGGAGGGCAGTGCTTTGCTCCAATCTTAACAGCCTTTGCTGCGATCTGTCTTTAGAGGCCTGCCAAAGGCTCCACACAGCATGCCTATTCCATTGGCTTCAGTTGCCATTGGAATTACTGGGTGACATGGCCCAGCTACTTAGCCTGGATCTGCTGTAGAGTGTACTCCTACTCTGGGCCCCACTCAAAACTAACAGCTCTTTTGGGTCACTTGGTAAGTGGGCTGGAATAACACAACCAAATGAGGAACAGTTGACTCCCCAAACCGAAGTGGTCCACTAAGCATTATGCCTCTCTCTGAGTTATAGGAGGGGCCAGACGCTACCGCTTATCATTCATCTTGAAGGCATATCTCAACATGTCCCGCAGCACTGGACCCCTAGAAATTTCACTGAGGTAGGAGGCCTCTGAATTTCTGTCATATTTATTTCCCACCCTCTGAACACAGATGTCTTACCAATAAGTCTAGAACAATTGTTACTTCTTGCTCATTGGGTCTTAGCAGCATAATGTCATCAATATAATGGATCAGTGTGTCATCTTGTGGAAGGAGAAGGCAGTCGGGATTCCTTTGAACTAAATTATGACACTAGACTAGAGAGCTGATGTACGCCTGAGATAGGACATGGAGGGTATATTGCTGGCGTTGACAGCTGAAAGCAAACTGCTTCTGGTGACCCTTTCTGACAGGAATAGAGACAGAGGCCTTTGCCAGATCAAAATCTGCATACTTGATACAAGGGGATGTGTTCATTTGTTCAGTTTGTTTCAGTGTGATCACACCTGGAACAACTGTGGGAATTTTAGTTACCTCATCATTAAGCTTACAACTCATTGCCACTCCCCAAGATCCATCACTCTTCTGCAAAGGCTAAAAGGTGGGTTGAGTAGGGACCTGTTGGTAATCGCTAACTTGTGTATCTGCCATGTCCTTGGCAGTGGCAATCATCTCTGCAGTCCCTCCAGGAGTGCGGTGTTGTTTTTAATTTGTTATTTTCCTAGATAGAGGTGGTTCTAATGGCTTTTACTTGATCTTTCCCATCATAGTAGCCATTATTCCACAGGTCAGGGGACTAGTGTGGGATTCTGCCATCTGCTAAGTGTGTCTGTTCCAATTATGCATTCCAGAACTGGGGAACAAATCACAAGATGTGTTCTGGGACCCACAAGGGCCGTTGTGAGACACATCTGAGCTGAAACCCTATTGATCACCTGACAGCCTCTAGTCTGACCGGTGGGCCACAGGGATGTGTTTGGTTTCCTGGAATTACTGTCAATTCAGAACCAGTGTTCAGCAGTCCCTAAAATTTCTGATTATTTCCCTTTCCCCAGTGCACAGTTACCCTGCTAAAAGACCCTGAGTCCCTTTGGGAAAGACTGGGAGGAAGAATATCAGTGTAAGTGTTGGCAGCACCCTTGGGATCCTTCCTCAAGGAAACCCAGCTTCCCCTTCATTTTGCAGACAGTCTGTAAACTGTCTCAAGTCCGGCAATTGATTGAAGGGCTATGACTTTCTGCTTTTATGATTCAGGTAAGACTTTTGTCCACTTGACCTAAAATGTTTCTGCTTATATAGGTCAAGCAACAATCTAGTAGGTGTCCTATCTATTTCTCATCCTTAGACACCATAATTAGCTGGCTAATGCCACAGTCTGCATGAGTCAGAGTACTCTGATTGCTTCTTGGACTCTGCTGTCTTTTACGCTAAACACTCCCACCTGGCCTTTGAGAGTTGAGTGCTGTCACTTGGCCCCTGCTCCCTTGGGATACAATTACTCCCATTGCATTTAGTTTCCCCAATTCAGGTTACTGCAGTTTCCATGGTGAGATCTGGCCTACATGTAAGAGTGAACACTGAGCTCTTCCACGATGCCCAGGTCTAGGATTCAATCCAGTTTTGAAACCTGAATCACATAACCTGATGTAGTTTCTCAATATAATTAGTGTCACTTTACTTGTGCTTCCCCCTAGCAAGAAGGACACCATGGATTTGAAAGTCTAGCTCCAATGGCTAGACTTCCAAGCATGGCTGGTGTCAACAGGGACAACATGGATTACGGACATGCACGTAGACAACCATGGTTACAGCTGTTAGAGTCTTCACCTTTCAGTTTTGCCCCAGCATTTATGTACACAGGTTGTTCCGTATTGTCACAGCCTTGGTCATGTGATTAGTTTTCAGTTTTAAATTGTGTACTGTCTTAGTCACTTTGGGCTGCTATAACAGTGCCATGAACTGGGTGGCTTATAAATGACATAAATTTACTTTTCCCACTTCCAGAGACCAAAAGTCCAAGATCAAGATGCCCACATAGTTGGGTTTTGGTGAGGGCCCTCTTCCAGGTGGCAGACTGTTACCTTCTCCTTGTGTCTTCCCCTGGTGTAAAGGGAAGGAGAGAGCTCTCTGGGGTCACTTTTATAAGGGCACTACTGTCATTCATGTGGGCTCCATCCTAATGACCTAATGACCTCCCAAAGCCCCATCTCCTAATATCACATTGGAGGGTGGAAAGTCAATATAGGAATTGGGGGGGGGGGGAACACTGCATTCAGTCAATAATAGCAGTGAAGCCATATCTAGAAAGACACATCTCATAAGTGTACAGCTCATTCAATCATCTTACAATCAACACAGTCCAATAATGCTCAGGTGATTTTAATTCTTAGTTTCCCACTCCTTCAAGAATATAGACTTTTAACCCCTAGAATTAGAGCAATTGTCCATTCTGCGTAAAGGAGTACAGAATCTAGGTGGAAGTATCAGGGTTCAACTCTCACCTCCACCACTGGCACTGGCTAACTCCTTTGCACCTGACCCTTCTCATCTATAAAATTAGCAAAATAGTATACCTACCTCATAGGTAAATTAAATGAGCTAACACATGCAAAGAGCTTAGAAAGTGCCTGGCCTGTAATAAGCTCTCAATAAATGTAAGTTATTTTTATTACTTAGCTCATTTCCCCTTATACTACCTGTGACCAGATGGTGCCTGAAGTGAGGTGGCCTGCTTGCGGAATAAATGGGGAGGGGAAATAGGAGGCCTTTACCTAACAGAATATAAGGTTTCAATGAAATTACTCCGTGCAGAGAGCAAGCTGTCCTGTTTGTATGGAAGACAAACAAGGAGCTGGACTTTCAGGCGGCGTGAATGGAAGATGGCATTGCTTCCACGACCCACATTCACGCTCAGCAACAAGGCCAGAGAGAAACAGCTTTTAGGAGCCCAACAGGAATTGTCACCTAAGCCTGGCTGTTTGATGGAACAGCCACTCCATTCTTTTCTGCCACACAGCCATTCCTCACACGTCTCAGCTCTTTGGCAACGTGACTCTCCTGAGCTGGAGCAGCAGTGTGAGATCCCAGTGCCCGCAGCGGGACAGGGGAGCGGTGCCCGCACCAGACAGGCCGCTTTCACTCTGGGGCGCTCTCCTCCATCACATGCAAGAATCTACTCGCAACCCGGGTGCTGGAGGACTGAAGGGCCAAACGGAACCTTAGGCAAGGTGGAGTCACCCGCACACTCAGGAAGAGCCTTAATTTAGGGAAAGAGTAAAGCTCAGAGGCAAGCCATCACCAAGTGTTTGCCAGAGAGAGTATAAACTTTTCTGCGTTTGTAAACTGTTTACAAAACTCTTAATGCTAATCCTCTCGTGGACTTAAACAAGTCGGAACAGTTTCTTCCATTCCAAACAGAGAAACCTGTGATGTATTTATTGATCTATTTATAGCTAGAAAGGTCCCCTTTTTAAATCTCTGGAGCTAGAATCCGATAGGCAAGAGTTATTAAGGAACATGTGAATTATGAAGTGTAGGAAAGGATGGTTTGCCGACGTGCTGACACTGTGGGGGTGCTAAACTCAGCCAGAGGTCTCTCTGCAGTCCTTTGTAATTACTTAAAGATTATTCAAAACCACTCTTTTCATATATTAATTAGATGGATGAGTGCTTAAGAGATTCTGTAATTTCTTCATTTTCATGCTCCGTTAAAGCTACCAAGCTGTTTCAGAAAATCAAGCAAAAGAAACATTCAATGGGCTAGTTTTCTAGGCCTCTCACTAGACAGGTGTTCATTCTGTGAGGTCATACCATTGAAATCAAGAGGTACATTACATCATTATTTAGCACTGGATGCTGGCCCGAGGGCATTGTAGGGATGCATGTACTCATTGGTGGACATGTGATACAAATTACATGGCATGCCACTAGAAAATTAAATGTGAGGGAAGAAAAGAAGAAAAAAAATTAATTGAGTGCAAATGCCCATGAATTTTAACCACTGTTGGTGACTTCTTCTAGTATATTGGTTCTCAGCTTCTCTTTGAAGCTCAGATTAGACACTGTCATGTTCTTGTTTATTGAACCCAATTCGTTCGCCACATTTAGAGCGTCCCCAAGCCTCTCAAAGGCAAAGTACCTCATTTTCTGGCAGACGGTGGAGCGTAAGAACTGAAGCAATAGACTTTACATAAAGTACACTCTGTACTTCCTCCCCAGGGTAAGAGCAGTTTCCATCCCAGACACACTCCAAAACTTTCATGATTTTGATGACAGTAGCAGTAAAAAATCATTTCACATCTACCAAAATGGGCAAGCATAAATCTCAAGTTTCTTTTCACAGCTTTGACAATCTTCATTTACCAATTGAGAAATTGACTTAGTGGGAGTATTTGGGAACTAGCAAAGGTACACTTGGATGTGCCTTCGTTCTGCCAGACTGGACCGAATTGGCTTCTAGAAGTGCCATTGCATTACATGGGATGGAGGTGAAAAAAAAGGGTACTGGCAACAGGACTGCCTTGAATTTGTAAAAAAAATAAAAGAAAGAAAAAAGAAACTCTGTGTGTGAGTGTGTGCATGTGTGTGTGAGGGAAGCTTATAGGAAACAAGTGGTTTTGGAGTTTAGTAGATTTGGAGTTACAGACACACTTTAGTACTCTCACTTGCATATATGAAAACATAACTAAAAAGTTTAAAAAAAAAGATTAAACAAGCTATTGACATGGAGGTTTTCACAAGGAAGGTGATAATACAGCTGGAAAAACTAAAGCCAATTATGTACCAAGCTCATTCATTTACATTTTGTTTATTTAATTCGTAGAACAAACTGCAATTTAAAAACCAGGAAACCGGGGTTGGCATCAGATGGGTTGCTAAGACTTACAGACTCACAGTAAGCAGACGTGGGAGTTGGAAATAGGCATTTATAGATTTTGGGTTCCAGTGTCTGAACTGGGAGAAGACTGAAAGGCGTAAACCGATACGGTGGCCGTGACAGTGGTGCTGGGCTCACTGGGCCCTTACAGAGGGGGCAACGCTTACCTACCTACAGAGGAGCCAGCTGGCTCTGTCCCAGCTTGAGGAGGTGAACACTAGGATTTCATCCTGGGGCCTGGGGAGTGGAGGGTGGCTTTTGGATTTCTATATCTCTATCAAGACAGAAAGCCCATAGGTAGGGAGGAAGCTACAATTATCCTCATAAAACCTCCCATTTTCATGCATTTACAAGTTTACAAGTTTATGATTTTTCCTCAAACTTAAATTACCGCTCTTTTATCACTCACAGCAGTTGTGATGAAAAACCAGGGCAGACTCTCAGGATTCTCTGTCCTTGTACATATCTTGGTTTTGAAGTGCAGGCCTGACTGAAATGACAGTGGGTCTACGTGTCATGTTCCTCTCTGGCTTTGGTGTCTCTAGTGCAGGACTTAACATCGGTGTGACTGAAAACAGAGAGGGGAACAAGAGCTTTCCTCTCTTTCTAACAGTGTATGAGCCAGAAAAGCTTAAGGATGTCCATTGTAATAAAGTTTTAACTGTAAGGCAGATCAACCACTTATTAACTTATTTCTCCCTAATGCTCTTTTTATTATTTACTTATTTATTTTGTTTTAAATTTTTTCCTTGGGGAGACATTGGTTAATAAAGTTATATGTGTACAATTCCATAATACATCGTCTGTATATTGTATTGTGTGGTCACCACCCCAAGTCATCTCCTTTCATCACCATTTATCCCCCCTTTACTCTTTCTGCCTCCCCCCACCCCCTTTCCTTCTGGTAATCACCATACTATTGTCTGACTATGAGTTTCTGTTTTTGTTATTTTCTAATCTCTTTACCTTTTTTACTCCTTGATGTTCTTTTTAGAATCCTTCTTTGTTTTGTTTAGCTTGTCAGATAATTTTGAATTGAAAATTTTCCTTGAACTCAAAAGCCCTCTGTAGTTGAGGTGAATATATTACTGCCTGTTTGTGACCAGGTTGCCAGTATTTTGTGCCCAAATACTTGGAAAAAGAAATGAATCTCCTAGTTTCTCCCAGGTCATCCATTGGTCATGTCTTTGGAGAGACACATGTCAATATGTCCTCCGAGACCCCTGCCTCATTTCAACCAACTCAGTACTGTTGAAAATTCAATTTTTTATCACAGAAACTTAACACATAAAATAATCTCTTAACTGCGGTATGAAATAGAAAAAAAAAATTAATTATTTTGTAAGCATCTATTCCATACCTTTTATTCAACAGGAACTATGCTAGATTCTGACAGTGCTAATGGAAACTAAAATTCTTCTTAAGAAAAAATACATATAAACAAAAAAATTACAAAACAAGGTACTAAAAATATTTGTCAATTTATTTAAAATTTATTGAGCCTGTACTATATTCTAGGCACTATTTTGGGGATGTAGCAGAAAGAAACAAAGTCCATGTATTCCCTGCATGGACTTTAGATTGTAATGGGGAGTGAGAGACTGAACAAATGAGTAAAGAATAATATAATATCTGGTAGTTCTTTGAGTTATGATGAAATATATAATACATGAGGGCAAGGGGATAAAGAAAGGTCTCTGTTAGGGAAGCCTTCACTGCAACAGTAATGTCAATGTTAACATGAAAACTTTAATTTTAAATTACATTTTAATAGAGAGTTAACATTTTAATAGCGATCTGAATGAAGTACTATGGAAAAGTTTCTACTCTGACGTGGGAGGGACACAAGAGGCTTCACAGAAGAGAGACATTTAATCACAGTAACAAGTGCAGAGTGGAGGCCGAGCCAAAGAGGTTAAGCAGACCAGCACTTAATGTGGTATAAAGAAGTCCTTTCCCTAATCCAAAGATGCATCAAGTATAGTTTTGAGAAAGCTCCAGAGAATGTCACCATTTAGCTTTGGTGTAAAGAGATGAACGACCGGCCAACACAGAGAGGCTTCTGTCACTGAAGAAGTGGACATCAGGAAAGGTGCCATATGAAATGCTGATTAGGTGGGATTTTGTCGTAGGCTTGTGAGGTGGTCCCCGGGACTCACTTCCATGGAGGTGGAGGGAGTCTCTGCTGCTCGGGGAACTGCAACGGCACCATTTAAGAATTTGGCTCTTCAATGTGTGGGGGGGAACCACTGGCGTCAGGATTGCCCCAGGTTCTTATTAAAATGCAAATTTCCCTGCCTCACCTCAGACCAATGAATCAGAATTTCTCAAAGGGGAACCTGAACGTCTTAATTTTCAGCAGACCTGAGGAGGGGGAGGAACCAACCTCAAGAAGAAGAAAGATCTTTTTTGACAGAATGAACAGCAGATACAGAGGCTCTGAGACTGACACGTTCCAAGGAAGAGAAAGGGCATCTTGGCTAAAGCATATTTATCGTATGAGAGAGAAATGGGAGACAAAGTCACGAAGTAGGTTGAACACGTCAACAGTGTCTCCTGTGGTGCAGAATCTGGTGTAACATCTCAGTGTGTGTGTTTTAATGGGTCCTAAATACAAAAGAGTGACACTCAAAGACAAAGACACCAGTGGAGCTTCTAAAAGGACGGGCTTTAAGAGACCACCAAAGAAATCTTACGTCTTCACTGTTTATTTTCTTAACTCTTGTGTTTCTGAAGGGTAGGTATAAGCAACACGGAATTCATGACCTCATTTTGGCTAATGCAACGCAAATTTCATTTTGATGACATCTTTTTGTTATTGCACATGCCACCAAAAAAATTTCAAAACTGCCATAATTTTGCAGCTAGATAGAAAAAAACATCTTGTGCCCTATCAACAGTATCGCTTGATCGTACATCAAGGTTGTGAAGCACATGCAGTCTGGTGAGCTACAAACTGAGGCTTTATGTAAGGGAGGGCTAAGGGCTCTAAAAGAGGACTTGAGAGACCTTGTAAAATAGGGGAGGGGTGATCGTCTAAGCAGGCCCTTATTGTGAATGTTGTCTAATCTGTTTCTGAACCCCATCACTAATTTTCCTGGATATTATCTAAATAAATAATTGAGTACAGACAATGCCAAAAATAATCTTGTAGGAATCCTATGTTGATTCCTCAGAACAGAAATAGTTGCACAGGGAAAGTAGATGGTGAAGATCTAGCTGGGGTTTAGAATACGAAATCACTTTTTTACTTGAGAGAAAAAAAATGTTCCTGATGTACAGAAAGTGCTTAAAAAGAATATTGTTTTGGTTTTTCTAAATAAAATTGCTGCTAGACCAATTATTCTTAACCAGGGACAAATTCCCACTCTCCCAGGGAATAGCTACTGGCGTAGAGTGGCCAAAGGGTGCTGCTAAATGTCCTACACAGCACAGCACAGCTCTGCCCACCTCCAAACAAACAACAAGGCAATACCCAGCCCCAAATGTCAAGAGTGCCCAGATTGAGAAACCCTAGACTAGAAATTTGGCTTTGAGAGGGATCCTCCCTTAACAAAATAAAAAAATTCTGGAGCCCCTCGGAATACTGTTTGCCCAAAAGGGTGACGCAGGTGATGGTCTTAGGAAAGAATTTAGATGCATCACATCATATAAAATTATGTCCCGTTAGGTGAAGTCCCCAGAGGGTGTGGGGTTCGGATGTAACTGGCCATGAATTCCATTCTAAACCACGGTGTTTGCAAGAGGAACGGCAGGAGAGAAGGGGGGACTGGGACTCAGAAGGACCGCTTCCCCTTTCCACTCCGTCTCTAGCTGACTCCCGAACGGGATACAGCTTCCCTGAGTTTCAGTGTCCTCCCCTGGAGCTTGGGGAAGATTAGGATAACTGGACCTACCATCTTTTCCAGTTCTTATGACTCCATGGTGTGGTGCTTTGCACTGTGCCCACTTAGCTAAGTAGGAACTTCATTTCCCAGACTGCCCTGCCTTGGCCTTGGCCGGTCACCGGTCAGGACTGGCCGGAAGGTCATTTCCCAGGCTTGGCAGCCTGCTGGGGGCAGGCGCTGCTGCGGCCCGCGGGCTGACGGGCCCACTCCTCCGGCTCCGCTGGGTCTCCTGTTTCAGGCCTCAGGTTCTGCGTTGGGAGGCGTGCAGTTGTGTGACAAATGGTGACAGCTTCTTCCGTGTCCAGATTGTATGCCCGGACGGACAGACGTGGGCTCTCCTGTCCCTGAGAGTCCCATTCCTCCTTACGTGCTCTGGTTTGTTCTTTTGTTTGGACAAAAGAACTGGTTTGAACTCTTGTCTTCTGGTTCAATTCATCTTCGCCCCCCCCCCCCTTCATGTCCCGGCTTCTTTCGCTTGCCCTGACCCAGAGCAACTTTAGGTGCACTGCTGGGGGCAGGGGCAGGGGCAGGGGCAGAGGGGCAGGGGCAGGGGCAGGGGCAGAGGGGCAGGGGCAGGGGCAGAGAGGCAGGGGCAGAGGGGCAGGGGCAGGGGCAGGGGCAGAGGGGCAGGGGCAGGGGCAGGGGCAGGGGCAGAGAGGCAGGGGCAGGGGCAGGGGCAGAGGGGCAGGGGCAGGGACAGGGGCAGAGAGGCAGGGGCAGGGGCAGGGGCAGAGGGGCAGGGGCAGAGGGGCAGGGGCAGAGGGGCAGGGGCAGGGGCAGGGGCAGAGAGGCAGGGGCAGGGGCAGGGGCAGAGGGGCAGGGGCAGGGACAGGGGCAGAGAGGCAGGGGCAGGGGCAGGGGCAGAGGGGCAGGGGCAGAGGGGCAGGGGCAGAGGGGCAGGGGCAGGGGCAGGGGCAGGGGCAGAGAGGCAGGGGCAGGGGCAGGGGCAGAGGGGCAGGGGCAGGGGCAGGGGCAGAGGGGCAGGGGCAGGGGCAGAGAGGCAGGGGCAGAGGGGCAGGGGCAGGGGCAGGGGCAGAGGGGCAGGGGCAGAGGGGCAGGGGCAGGGGCAGGGGCAGGGGCAGAGAGGCAGGGGCAGGGGCAGGGGCAGAGGGGCAGGGGCAGGGGCAGGGGCAGAGGGGCAGGGGCAGGGGCAGAGAGGCAGGGGCAGAGGGGCAGGGGCAGGGGCAGGGGCAGAGGGGCAGGGGCAGGGGCAGAGAGGCAGGGGCAGAGGGGCAGGGGCAGAGGCAGAGAGGCAGGGGCAGGGGCAGAGAGGCAGGGGCAGGGGCAGAGAGGCAGGGACAGGGGCAGAGGGGCAGGGGCAGGGGCAGAGGGGCAGGGGCAGGGGCAGAGAGGCAGGGGCAGGGACAGGGGCAGGGGCAGGGGCAGAGAGGCAGGGGCAGGGGCAGAGAGGCAGGGACAGGGGCAGAGGGGCAGGGGCAGGGGCAGAGGCAGAGGGGCAGGGGCAGAGGGGCAGGGGCAGGGGCAGGGGCAGGGGCAGAGAGGCAGGGGCAGGGGCAGAGAGGCAGGGACAGGGGCAGAGGGGCAGGGGCAGGGGCAGAGGCAGAGGGGCAGGGGCAGAGGGGCAGGGGCAGGGGCAGGGGCAGAGAGGCAGGGGCAGGGGCAGAGAGGCAGGGACAGGGGCAGAGAGGCAGGGACAGGGGCAGAGGGGCAGGGGCAGGGGCAGAGGCAAGAGCCTTTCTTAGGCTTCGTCTCCAGGCTCAGCGATGGTGCGGGATCGACCCCTATAGTAGCCCTTCATCCCGTATCACCCAGAGGGGCCCTGCAAGCTGTTTCTAACTTTCCTGACACGCAGGGTGGAAAGCAACGCTAACGAGTAAGCGAGGGAATGCGGTTAAATCCCATTAGAGTTTCAAAGAACTGAAAGAGGAAAATTTCACAAGGAAGAAAAGGAAAAAGCAGAAGAACCAGCAGGGCCCTGGCTGGTGTGGCCCAGGTGGCGGGCATCGCCCTGTGCCCCAAAGGCTTCTGGTTCGACGCCTGGTCAGGGCACACGCCCCGGCTGCAGGCTCGACCCCAAGTAAGGGGCAGCCAATCAATTTTGCTTCCACATCTGTTTCTCTCTCCCTCTCCCTCTCTTCTTTTCTCTCTAAAATTCAATAAAAATTGTTTAAAGAAAAAGAAGAAGAATCAGCCAAGTGTTTTCTAAATGCCCAGAATGCCCGTCTAACCATGGTCAGCCACCTTTACGTAGATTTGTACACCCTGAAGGAATTTACACTTTAGGTGAGAAGTTGAAATCACAATCTAGGAAATAATCAAATTAAGCTAGAATAACATGTTCCAAAAAGTGTTCCACTGACCACTGCTTTCATTTTTTAAAATGCACTAGCTAATAATCGTTTTGGGAATACTCAAATCCCTTTTTGAAAATAAATTATACGTTAAGACTATTTACCAAAAAGTCTTAGAGTTAAGCAACATTTATAACTATATTTAATCCAGTATTTCTGACTTCCTTAAACATCTGTCTTTTTTTCACACCTAGGTAGATATATTAAAATGAAAAGAGAATTCTAACCTAGGTAACATAATGAAGTACTGGCTATAAGCAGTCCAAGAATTTGGAGAAAATGAAGTCAATATGACGTCCAGTAATTTTAGAGGATTCCATGAAGGCAGTGTAATCTGTACTGGGATATAAAACTGAGGTCCTTCGATTAATTTAGTTTTAAATCCTATCTCTAGAAGTCATATATCTCTATATAATCAGTAACCCCAAAGCAGCAGAAGACAGTAGTCCAGACTAGACTAATAATTAAATGGGCTGGACCTCTGGCAGGCTAGAGATAACATCTTGACCTAAGTTAGGTTTTGACTCCTGAGCTCTAAAGCAGAACAACCCCTGGCTACTTTTCCATGGCAGAAGGACATGGGAAAAGACCTCAGAGCTGCCCTCAAGACCTGAAGAAATGAGTTGTTACCCTTACCTCACCTCCGACCAGTCAGCTCCCAGCACAACCCCGAACCCCTAACCCATGGTGTCTTGTGATTTTGCCGATATGATCTGTAGCCCACATACCATTGGGGAGTTTGGGCTTTTGAGCATTAGCTTTCTGTTCTCCTGGGTGGCGCCATTCATAATAAAATAGTCACTGTTTCTCCACTGCAATTCTTGGTGTCTAGTGTTTGATTCTGCTAACACCCGGGGTATGAACTCTTTCTGTTCTGTAACAGGTATAGGATGAGAAGTATTTAGATGTCTGGAAAGGAGACGGAATAACATTTTAAAAGTCATGGATGATATAAATGGGTGGAATTTGTGATATGGGGAGGAAGCCAGCTTTTGGTGAGGAATTATCTGAGGGGGTATATTTCAGAGGGCTTTGAAAGCCAGACAAAGATATTTAGATTTTTATTTAAAGGAGTTAGGAAGATTTGAAGATTTTTGAGTCATTAACTGCTATGAAAAATATTAAATATTTTCTCAGCATCACTCTGCTAGAGTGATGGTAGAGTCAGGATTCAAACCCAAGAGCTCTAGCTCTAAAGCCTGTCATTTTAGCTTCTAATACTGGATTTGTTAACAGGCCCACTGAATTTTAAGTTTGTTTGGTCAGAAATAGATTAATAAACAAACTGACAGTATGGATGATAGGTTTCTTCACAGCGTCTTACGCCTGGGGGAACACGGAAGCTAGAACATGGGTGCTTTGGGAGCAAAGCATCAAGCAAGTTACAAAGCTGTGGCCTGAACATGTTTGAGAGAGCTCCATGAGCTCACCGAGGTCACAGACCTGACATTGAGGAATTCATCCAGTGGAAATAAAAAACAGAAGCTACAGAATTAGCACCAAAAGACAGAAATGTAACCAAGCCCGGAGATTTCCTGGCAGGAATAAGGGGTTATGGAAAACTCATCTCCTGCTTGTCTGGTCTAGTAAAATCTGACTGAATTATTAGAGAAAGGTAAAAAATTAAAATAAAAAGCTCCATTCGCAAGATTCCAACCAAGGGAACATTTTTGGATAGGACCAAGAGGCAGGAAGTGACGTACGGCTGATTCCAAAGCAGTGCATGAGTTATGAAACCACTTGGATAATTATGGTTTGCACCGGCAGGTAGTTCCATCTGGATCATAAACTGAAATACACCCCTGCTAAGTGCACAGAGAGTTCTCTGCTTAGTCGGAGCATGCGCGTGTCTGCCTGGAAGCCTAAGCAATAGCTTAAAATTTGGTTCGTTTGTTAGTTTTTTCCTCCTTTTATCTTTTCTTCACTAGAAAAATAAACTGTGTTACACTCAAAGAAAAGAAATAAGACAAGTTCAATAGGACAAATGAAATACACAGCCCGGGCTGCCCACATTGGTCAACACTAATCCCAAACTGTGCTGGCTATATGCAAAAATATAAATAAATATAAAAGAAGATGAGAAATGAGAACCATTAGTCCGGGACTCCTAGATTATTTTGTACATTTCTTTTTTCTTTTTTAATTCAGCAAACCATATTTGTTAAAGAACAGGTAAGTGAAAAAGAAGTTTTCCAATAACTTGGTGTCAAGAACTGTAGAGTGAGAACTTGTTTTTATTTCGCCTCTATGATTCTCACTAAAATAACACTGAATTCTTTAGAAATAACAAATATGTAAATATCCTTAAAAACAAAAAACAAAAAAGAACCATCAGAAAATCGGTAAGCCCCAGCAATTTCTGATTCTTCTCATGCCTGCATCGTCGGAGTGGCCGACACCAATCCCTCGCTCCTGACCAAGCTCCTTTAAAAATGCAAGCTCCCCTGGGAAGGGCACCCAGCGTGGGCATTGCCTCTTACAGAGAAGTCAACCAGAGCTTGAGGGGATGTTATGAAGAGAATAAATAAAACGAGAACATTTGGGGGAATTATTAAATCATTAGTGCGTTTAATCAAAAGGTTAAATGACGTAATGAGTAGCATGAGAAAATAATTAGGAATTTAGAAGAATAAACCAATTAAGTCCCTTAAAATGAAGGGCAGCGAGATGAGTGACTAACAAACAAGAGAGGAAGCTGAGTAGAATTAGAAGATGTGCTTACCAAACACAGCATCAGGCCTTCAAGAGGAAAAAAAATAGCAGGAAAAGTAACCAGAGTTCAGTGTCAAAAACTGTGAACCTTGGACTATCCCCTCTTTTGTAGCTAAGAAGTTAGCCTGCTGTGGTTTTATGGGTGCTGGCAGAAGAAATGCGACTCCTGGGCCAGAGATAAAAGGCTTCAATACTCAGCGGCATGAGCACCAGGACATCTGAATCAGTCCCTCTTCCCCCTGATCCTGCTTGGCAACAAGGATGAGCCCAGACGGGCACCTGCTCAAGCGGGGCCCTGCGTTCAGGAAGAACCTGAGCTTAATGAACTCAAATCTTCCATAAGGGCCACAGGCACCCAGGTCCATTATGCTGAAGAGAGACACTATCCCTGCCTTTCTAAGCTGTGGGACAACTTGCTCTTTACTCTGAATGGAGACACCATCTTTACATTCCAAGGCTATTTGTTAGTAGTAATACTTGCAAAAGATAGTATGGAACAAAGGGCAGTCAGTGTTTCTGCTCACAAAATGTGCAGAAAAGTGAGAGGCCCATGGAAAATGTTCTTTGAACAGGCATGAAATAATCAAAGACATGTTAGGGGGGAGAAAAAGGCCATAACATTCTTGTTTACATATCCAGATATGTTTTTGCTATTGGTCAGTGTGAAAGTTCACATGAGGAAGGAAGCTTGAGATGATTTATAAAAACAATGGAATAGATTTCTATTAGCTGAGAGTCTTTCTGCTACAAAGGAGGGGAACCTCTCTTAAATTAAATCCCAACACGAAACTTACTGGCCTAAATAACTAAAACGTCAGGGAGTAAACTGGATGGAATCAGAACTTCAGTCAGGAAATATAATCTCTCTCTTTCATTTGTGTTCCTTTTCTTCATTCACAAGTGGGTTCTTTCCCCCATTATTTGTTCCCTGTGGGTTTTGTGGTAGAAAAAAATGGACCCCAGAACTGTAATATAACATTATTCTTGGCATTCATGGAATCTGAAGGGGGGGGGGGATGAGATACATCAAAAGTCATGGAATTGATGTTGACTGGTCCAACTTTGTCCTTATGTCTTTCTCTGCTCATCACTGTGGCTCTGATTGATCAGGGCTGGGTCACATGCCCACTCTAGAAATAAGCAGTAAGATGACTTTTAGAGGAACGAAATAGACAGAAAATGAAAGAGGAGTGATTCTCCTTTTAAAAAGAAACTGGTCCTGCTTCCAGAAGAAGAGAGGGTGGGAGTGAAAGCTAATCATTTACACCAATTATAATCTATTTCATTTCATATGGACCCTTCTGCTATTGAGATTTAGTATTACATGTAATATCTGGAAGATGTACACAGTTGTAGGATAAAGAAATGAATAGTTCATTTTGGGAAGATACTTAACACTAAAATTAGTAAATCAGTACTTGTTTTATATCAACTAAGATATGCATCTATATCTCTTTGACTTATACAAACTAGACAAGATGGATTTCTCTAGTTAGAAATTCTACTTTGTGAAATATGTGCTATAGATAACCATCAGAATAAGAGTAGGATAATCCCTTTAAACCTATTATGGAGCTCTCTTTAAAGAAAGTAACTGAACAACATTAATTACATTTTTACAAGTAAACAGTGATAACAATTGTATGAAACAAAAGAGAGTGAAGGAAAATTTGCCAGACAAGACCATTATCTGTTTAAGCATGTGGGCCCTGGTAACACACAATCAGTTACAATTAAATAAACTGAGTCCCGTTTTGCATTTAAGCAGGCTGGCATAAAGTAGAAGAAAGTAAGGCCTTTGTGGACCCCTGTGTAGAGCTTTTTTCAGACTTTAAAAAAATACACCAAAACCAACAAAAAATACTTAGTGCTCTGGCCATGGTGCTGAATGCTGGAGGGCCACACCTTGGGCAGCCCCAGGCTGATTTGAAGAGGACAGGTTCAAATTGTGGATTCGCAGCCACAGCGGATACTTAACTTGTGAATGAAAGAGGTATTATATTCTCTGGCTTTGTTTAGGAGAGGAGGAGTTGTAACAGGGGATGAGGCACAGACCTCGACCCACAGCAATGCTAAGAATTGACTCTAAATTATAGAAGAATATTCATATTTGCCTTCCTGTAAATCTGTGGTTAATACTTCCTACTCAGTACCATACAGATCTATTAATTAGTTTGGATAGCAAATTAATTATAGGTACTACTTGAATTAGTGAAAAAAAGAATCTCACTACCTCAATGAGTCAAAAAACATAGTTTCTTTACTTAGGATGTGAGCTCCATGACAGCAATGTTTTGTTTTTGTTGTCTGTTTTTTTGTTTTGTTTTGCATGCCCCCTACTGTATCCTTAGTACATAAAGTTGTACCTCAGACATATAAGCACTATTCCGAACAGTATAAGAAGGTATACAAATACCTGATATGGCATAAAAAGTACTCAACTTCATTAATCATTAGGAAAACAAAAATCAAAACAACACTGAAATACTACTTCACATTCACTAGGATGGCTGTAATATAAAGATGAACAATAAAATTTGGCAAGCATGTAGAGAAACTGGAACCCTCATACACTCTTGGTAGGTATGTAAAATGGGACAGTCACTTTGCAAGAGGTTTTCAATTCCTCACAAAGTTAAACATAGAGATACAATATAACCCATCAATTGAACTCCTAGGTATATACTCAAGGGAATTATAAACATAGATCCATGCAAAAACTCATACACCAATTTCATACCAGTATTATTCACATTAGTCAAAATGTGGAAACAACCTAAATATTTATTAACTGATGAATGGATAAACAAATGAGATCTATCCATACAATGAAATTGTATTTGGCAATAAAATTAATTAAGTATTAATACACACTGCAATTTGGATGAACCTTGAAAACTTTATGTGTGTAAAAAACCCAGACACAAAGGGATGCATTTTGTATTTCCTTTTATATCAAATATACAGAATAGGTTAAGTCTACAGAAACACAAAGTATATTAATGGTTGCCTAAGACTGGGTGGGGGAATGACTGCCAAGGCTTCAGGGTTTCTTTAGAGGTCATGAAAATTTTCTAAAAATGATTTTGGTAATAGTTGTACAACTCTGTAAACATAATAAATACACAAAAGCTGAACTTTAAATTGGCAAATTTCATGACCTATGAAATATATCTCAATAAAGATGTTTTAAAAAATAGCCATGTAGGAAAAAATCTAACAAAATAGGTACACAAAACATATATATAATTTTATAAAAAACAAACAAACAAACAAACAAACACCCTGACACAATAAATATAGTAAAATCTTAATTAATGGTGAGATATTTTGTTTCATGATTTAAAAGACCCAATATTATTAAAATGTCAAAGTTTCCTAACTTAATATACAAAATTAGTGCAATCTTGATCAAAATCCAAGAACTCTTTTTTAAAATCAATATTGACCAACTGATTCTAAAATTTATATGGAAAGTCAAAGGGTCTAAACTAGCAAAACACAATAATCAAGAACAAAGTTGGAGGACTCACAATACCCAATATCAAGACTTATTATAAAAGCTGCACTGGTCAAGACACTGTGGCATCGGCAAAAGAATAGATATATTGGTGAATGGAATAGAAGAGAGAGGCTAGAAACAGACCTGTACAAATACTGTCAACTAATTTTTTACAAAGGTGCAAAGACAATTCAATGAATAGAGGACACTGTTTTCAAAATATTGTACTAGAACAATTGATATTATATGAACAATATGAACATAGACTCAAACCTCATACTTTACAAAAAATAAACTCAAACTGAATCAATGACATGAATGTAAAATGTAAACTGATAAAATGTGTAGAAAAAGGAGAAAATCTGTGTGACCTTGGGTTTGGTGATGACTTTATATATAAACAACAAAACATAATCTATCAAAGAAGAAATTGATAAGCTAGATTTTATTAAAATTAAAACTCTTCCTCTGTGAAAGGCTTGTTAAAAATTAAAAAGACAAGTCACAGTTTTGAGAAAATATTTGAAAAGCACTTACTTCATAAGTGATTTGTGCCAGAATATACAGAGAACACTTAAAACTCAGCGATAAGAAAACAAACAAATCAACTGAGAAATGGGCAAAAGACCTGAATAGATTTCTCACTAAAGAAGATAAACTATTCCAAAAAGTTCAAGAAGAGGGAAGACTCCCACACTCTTTTTATGAGGCCAGTATAATCCTAATTCCAAAACCAGATAAAGACACTGCAAACACAGGAAATTACAGGACAATATCCCTAATGAACACAGTTGCTAAAATCCTCAACAAAATATTAGCAAATCAGATCCAGCAATACATTATAAAGATCATGCACCATGACCAAGTGGGGTTCATTCCAGGGATGCAGTGCTGGTACAATATTTGCAAATCAGTTAATGTGATATATCACATAAATTGAGGGATAAAAATCACATAATAGACACATCTGTCACAGTATAAGATAATCTATCACAAAATGAAGGGTAAAAATCACAGTAGACACAGAAAAAGCATTAGACAAAATCCAGCAGCCATATTTTATAAAAACTCTCAGCAAAGTGGGAATAAGGGGATCATACCTCAACATAATAAAGGCCATATGTAATAAACTTACAGCTGACATCATACTCAGTGGGCAAAAGTACAAGTTATTCCCTTAAGAACAGGAACAAGACAGGGATGTTTGCTTTCACCACTCTTATTCAACATAGTCCTAGAAGTTCTAGCCAGAGCCATCAGACAAGAAGAAAAAATAAAAAGCATCCAAATTGGAAAGGGGAAAGTAAAACTGTCATTCTTCACAGATGGCATGATATTGTACATATAAAACCCTAAGATTTCGTCAAAAAACTATTAATTTAATAAATAAATTCAGCAAAGTAGCAGGATACAAAATTAACATCCAGAAATTGATGTTATTTTTTTACACCAATAATGAACTCTCAGAAAGAGAAACTCAAAAAGAATCCCATTTAGCACTGCACCAACAAAACAAAAACAAAATAAGATACCTAGAAATAAACTTAACCAAGGAGGTAAAAGACCTGTACTCAGAAAACTATAGGACATTGAAATAAAAAATAGAGGAAGATATAAACAAGTGGAAGCATATACCATGTTCATGGATTGGAAGAATTAACATCATTAAAATGTTCATACTACCCAACGCAATCCCTATGAAAATACCAACAGCACGGATTTATCTGGAGACTATTACGCTAAGCGAAATAAGCCAGTTAGAGAAAGATAAATACCACATGACCTCACTTTTAAGTGGAATCTAAAGAACAAATTAAAATGACAAACAAAATAGGCCCAGAGATAAGGATTCATGGAACAGAATAACAGATCTCGAAGAAGGGGGTTTGAGGGGAAGGAACAGGAAGAGATTAACCAAAGAACATATATGCATATACGCATAACCCCTGGACACAGACAATAGCAGGGGAAAGACCTAGGATTGGGCAGTGGTTGGGTGGAGGGTAAAAAAAGAGAAAATGGGAGACATCTGTAATACGGTCAACAACAAAATAAAAATAAAATAATATAAAATAAGCCAATGGCATATTTAACAGATCTAAATCAAATACTCCAAAAATTTATATGGAACCAAAAAAGACTCTGAATAGCCACAGCAATCTTGAGAAAGAAGAACAAAGTTGGAGGGGTCACAATACTGGACATCAAACTATACACAAAGGCACTGTAATCAAAACAGCTTGGTACTGGCACAAGAACGGGCATATAGATCAATGGAACAGAACAGAGCCCTCATAAATCAATCCACACCATTATGGTCAATTACTATTTGACAAAGGAGGCAAGAACATACAATGGGGTAAACACACTCTTTTCAATAAAGGGTGTTGGGAAAATTGGACAGGTAAATGCAAAACAATGAGATTAGACCACCAACTTACATACAAAAGTAAATTCAAAATGGATAAAATACTTAAATACAAGTTGTGAAACCACAAAAATCCTAAAAGAAAACATAAGCAGTAAAATCTCAGACATCTCAAGTAGCAGTATTTTCACGGATACATCTCCTAGGTCAAGAGAAACAAAGGAAAAAAAAACAAATGAGACTACATCAAACTAAAAAGCTTCTGCACAGCAAAAGAAACCATCCTCAAAATGAAAAGGGAACTTACTGTATGGGAGAACATATTCGCCAAGGATACATCTGATTAGGGGTTAATTTCCAAAATATATAAGGAACTCATACAACTCAACAAAAGGAAGACAAACAATCTGATTATAAAATGGGTAAAGGACCTGAATAGACACTTCTCCAAAGGGGACATACAGATGGCCAAGAGACATATGAAAAAATGTTCAATGTCACTAATCATCAGAGAGATGCAAATTCAAACCACAATGAGGTATCACCTCACACCTGTCAGAATGGTACCATCAACAAGTCAACAAACAATAAGTGCTGGCGAGGGTGTGGAGAAAGGGGAACCCTGGTACACTGCTGGTGGGAATGCAGACTGGTGCAGCCACTATGAAAAATAGTATGGAGTTTCCTCAAAAAATTAAAAATGGAACTGTCATTTGACCAGAGATCTCACTTCTGGGAATATATCCTAAAAATCCCGAAACACCAATCAGAAAGAACATATGCACCCCTAAGCACACAGCAGCATTATTTACAATTGCTAAGATCTGGAAACAGCCCACGTGCCCATCGGTAGATGAGTGGAGAAAAAGCTGTGGCACATTTACATCATGGAATACTATGCAGCTATAAAAAAGAAGGACCTCTTACCCTTTGGGACAGTGTGGAGGGACCTGGAGAGTATTATGCTGAGTGAAATAAGCCAGGCAGAGAAAGACAAATATCACATGATCTCACTTATAGGTGGAATCTAATGAACAAAACAAACTGAGAAACACAATAGATCCAGAGGCATGGGCACATGGAACAGACTGACAGGTCTCAGAGGGGAGAGAGGTGGGTGGGACAGGAAGAGATTAACAAGAATTTATATGCATATATGCATAGCCTATGAACACAGGCAATAGTGTGGTGAAGGCCTGGGGTGGTGAAGGGGCTGGGTGCGGGAGGGCAAAGGGGGAAAATGGGGGACATCTGTAATACTGTTAATAAAAAAAGATATCCATGAAAAAAAATAAACAATAAAAAACGTAACATGAAAAGATGCTTAATATCATGCTAATATTGAAGGGGGGTGCAGGGAGTTGGCAACACCAAACGCTGGTTAGGAAGTGAAGTAACAGGAATTCTCATTCATTGGTGGACAGAATGCAAAATGAAACAGCTCCTCTGAAGATGGTCTGGCAGTCTCCTTAAAGCTACACATAACCTTACCATACAATCCAGCAACTGTACACTTAGATATTCATCCAACTGATTTGACATTTGATGTCTGTGCAAAAACCTACACACCCATGTTGACAGAAGCTTATATTACCATAGTGATGCTAACAACAGGGGAAACTGGGTGCAGGGTAGATTGGAATTCTCTAATATTCTTGAACCTTTCTGTAAATTTACAACTATTTAAAAATTTTAAAGTTTATTAATTTTAGAAAGGGGGGAAAAATAAAAAAAGTAAAAATCATTAAATTAAGAAAAATTCATTTTTATCGTTCTTAAGTCTTGGCACCAGACAGAAACTGTGGGTTCTGCCGTGTGGAGAAAAGGTTTTGGGTCAGCTCATTAATAATAAGCCCATATTTCTCATTAATATAAGCTTCTCTTCCAGCATGTCATTTGTGGTTGTTCAAGTCATCTGCTGATGAGAGATTTGTTTTGCTGTTTTCTGGTAATAAGTGAAGCCATAAATCTGCCCATTAGGAATGATTTGTTGCTCAATAATTTATTTTTGCCTAACGTCTTACGTCAACCTGGCATCAAGAAGTCTGGGAGGTTCCAGACTCACAATTATGACTATGATTCCAGCCTGAAGGAAATAAGGCTCTGTAAAATGTGGGACTACATTCATTTCATAAACACTTATAAAGTGCTTACTATGTGCCAGACTCTCTGGGACACTTTACAAACATCAAATCATTAAAATCCTTATAAAAACCTCCTGAGGTAGATCTTAGTATTATCAATATATTCATATTGTAACTGCAGAACCAGCTCAAAATGGTCCTATCCTGGTCAAGGAGATGCTGAGTTGCTTTTCAGAGGCAACAGAACAAAATCGCACGTCATAGCACTGGGGCAGGCGAGGAGGAGAGAACTTTGACCTCCAGCTGTACCTAGAACCAAGTCCCCTGCTCTGCCCCACCCTGCCCCACCCTCTATGGAACCAAAGGTCAAGGGCAAACCTGGAATTTGAACACCTGAAACTTGTCAGAAGCCAGGGGTCAGTCCATTTTCTAGGAAGGTCCAGTGTTGACGCCCCCTTATCGTAAATGGTCAGGTTCAAAGGCTCTCTGATTAAAACTTGCCCCCACCAGCACTTCCATATACTGATTCCCCTAAGTCCTTAAAAACCCTTGACCTGGTCCAGCGAACAAGATGGATTTGAGGCACCACCAGGTCTTTCATCTTCTCAGTTGGCGTCTTCTCGATCAATAAACCTTTCCTTACTCTAAACTCTGATGTTTTGACCTTTGGCCTTTCAAAGCTTTGATTCAGTAACAGCATAGCTATATATTAGTATATCTGTCTCTATTTACATATTTTCTCCATCTTTATTACATAGCCACATAGAAAGAAAGAGTTCAATCAACTTGTCCAAGTCCAGGTACTTTGCCTCCAGAGCCCCTTCTCCTCATCAGGATGCTGTGATGCTCCTTAGCTGGAGATGCTTCTTTTAGAGGCATTTAACCATCTGATTTGCTGTCTTTGAGCACTTTTTCTGGTATTTTAATGACTTTTCTGACAGAACATTTAAACCCCTGAAAATTAGGTTAAAGAAGTATAGATTCCTACTGCATTATTAGAACTCACAAACTCTGAATAAGTTTTCAAGAGACAGCAAAGAAGGTGAGACAACCTAAAATTAAGGATTATGTCATGAAGGAGCATTCACTCACCAGGTCAGAGTCCCATGGGATCCTGAGAACTTAATGGCCTCTAACAAATATTTAGAGAGTTGTAAATAGCTAGATGATGCCATGCGAGATACTGAAAATGATATTAGAAATATGATAGCGATTAAAGTATTTAGAAGATTAAGACATAACTATTCTATTGCCACTTAGTTACTACATAAGCTACTGTTTACTAACAACTTATATTTCTAACTTTTGTATTTTTGGGAGGTGCGAGAGCAGTAAATCAATTAAATGCTGATTTATAATAAAACACTTATTTGGCCTTTTTAGAGTTTCTGGCACAGAGCATTTAAATCTGAAATTTCCTAAGTGATGAGAGCCATAAAAGTGTCTTTTATTAAGTTAATGAGATGACTTGTAGACCCCCCCACCTAAGAATGGGGGGGGGCTGGTTGCTAGGGGAGAAAACCACAGAATCAGAGTGTTGGAAGTTTCAGTCCCACCCTTCCATCTCCCTGACAGAAGAGGGGTTGCAGGTTGAGTTTAATCACCAGTGGCCAATGATCTAATCAAACATGTCTATGTAGTTGAGCCTCCATAACATCCAAAAGATCTGCCTTTATCAAAACATAGTAAAATTCATTTTACTATACTATAATGTTGCCTGTATAAAGAAATCACAATTCACATTTTCATTCTCCAATAGATAAAAAAATTAGGTTTTTTCCTATTTATCAAAATTATAAGCATTATTGAAAAGAATATATATACATATTTAATTCTTATACATGTTCCTTTGAACATGTGTGTAAGATTTTCCTAGGTTATTTATTTAAATTGAATTGTGGGTTATAAGATTATATGCAATTACAACTTTGCTAAATATTGCCCTCCTAAATGATTGCATATTCTCCCCAGAAATGGACACGTGTTACATTGTGAGGCAAGAGATTATGCATATTTATCAAGTCCCATTTCTTTTTCCTCCTGAGCATAAAGCTTGGCCCAGTCTTCCTTGCATTCAGGTGTTGCCAAAGATCTGGTCCTGGTAACATGAATAGAAGAGATGTTTGGTCCCTTAATGTTGCCTTGACCAAAAAGTGAGCCTTCACCATGCTCTCTTTCCCTGTCTTCCAGCTGCTTGGAGTTCTCAAAGGACCTTGAACCGAGTTGAGCTACAAGATGAGAGGGACTAAGCCTACTGAATGACCTCATCAGAAGCTGCATGACAAGGAACATGTCCCCTGGCATGGGACATGAACAATAAATGAGCTTACACTGTATTGAGTCACTGAGATTACGAGTTTCTGTTTCAACTGTTATCATTACATTCTACCTTAATTAATGTACATTTACTTCCATTGGACTTATATTTTTATCTATTTTAATTTTGACAAATGACTATATGGATATTAGTATTATATTTATTTGTACTAGTGAGGTTACGTAGCATTTTCCATGTTTATTGCCATTTGGTTTCTCCTTTTTAGACTCACCCATTCATCTATTGTCCATTTTCTCCCAGGCTATATATTTCTCCCATTGTTTTGAAAGAATGCCTCCTGTATTTTGGCTACTGAGCCTTCTGTGACCATGTTCATTGTTAATATCTTCTGCCAGTCTGTGGTGTGGACTTCAACTTTGTTCATGATGTTATTTTGTTTCCACAGACTGGATTCATTTTAATGTGGTCAATTTATCATTCATTTCCTTTTTGGTTTGTGCATTTTGTCTTGTTTATGAAATCCTACTTTACTCTGTGGCCATCCCATCAAAAGATTCTCTTAGTGTCTCCCAACAGCTTACATTTTTTGTTATCCACCATTTAGAATTTTACTCCTGGAATTTACTTTTGTGTGTCATGTGGAATAGTAATGTTGATTTTATTTTTGACACACAATGCCACCTCTGTCATAGAGCAAATATTCACAAATGTGCATCTGGACCTGTTTCTAGGGTTTCCATTCTGTCCTGGTATCTGCAGGAGCTGTGGAAGGATCTTCCCTGACAGGCCTTCAGCCATGCCTCCTAAAGAAGCCCTCTGCCTCCAGGGCAAGGAAACACCTCTCTCTAGCAACACTCCTCTTGCCCCTGGGGGCACGTGCATTAATATGACACCAAAGCAGCCTTAAAGAACACATTTTTTAAATAGTTAACTAAGGTTGGGATAATGGTAGGTGATCCAAGGAGGGGTATGCTACGTGCACCACAAAGGTCTGGGACTTTTCTGAGAAGTCTGATAACAGCCCACTTGGTTTGTTTTTCTGCTATACAGAATATATCCTACGTGGAGAGGTTGGGACAATAACCCAAGGAATACAAAATGGATTTCTAAGTCAGGAGGCTTCAAATATCTTCCCATCACAAAGGCTGACTTCCTGGGTGTCTTAAGGGTGGAGCATTTGGAATCTTAGTGCCTTAATAGTTAGTATGTCAATCCTTCTTAATACTTAGTGCCTCAAGAGTGTGGGAAGTAATCAGAAAATGTGGGAAGAGCTCTGGAGTGAAGCGATTTCTGTAGGAGCTTCTTGTTTGTGTTATGTTTATCTGGCTTCGGCAATCAGTGTCACCACTCTCTTCCTAATATGGGTCAGAAGTGAAGACTGTAGCCCTTCACAGGACTCTGACATTAAAAAATGCTTCCTAGTTGTTCTGTCTTTGCCTCACTTTGCCCACTGCCTGCTGTGGTAATCATGCCTACTACTCACCAAGATTTCTAGTTGTCTTCTCCTCTGGGAATATCATGTGGCTTGTTTGGGCTGGTGAGTGTGAACAGAAGAACTTGAGAACTGGTGGGTAATTGTCTTCTCCTTTGTGACCGTGTCAACAGGCAGTCGTCTCAAGAGCTAAGCATGTGGGATGCCGAGCCATCACCTGAAGGACAGCTCCCTGGAGAGTTGCCCAGACCCGCAGCAGACGTTGCACGCGTAAGAAAGAAACCTTTTTGTTGTGTGAAATCACTGAAAAATGCTGGTGTTGTTTCTTATGTCAGCCTCTATTCTGGCTAATTTGCCCTACTACTTTTCTCTCCCCTCTTTCTTTTTCAAAATAAGAATTTAGTTTTGAAAATGCCCCCCTCCCATATCACTAATTTTACCACTTCCTCTTCGTTCGACTATCTGCCTCTACTTCTCAGCCTCCTAGGATTGCCCGGTGGCCCTCAATGGGCGTGTGTCTTGGTTATGTCCCCTAGAAGCAGAGCCGGGTGTATTTGTGTGTGGAGAATGATTTACTAAGGGAATGCACTCAGGAGAAACCTATGCGGGAGTGAGGGAAGCAGAAGGGGAAGAACATGCAGACTGGTGGTTCACCAGCCGTCTAAGCCTCCGCCTGATCCCCTGCGATCTTTGGAATATAAACGGCACCACAGGTTGGGTTACAGCTGGAGGCAAAAGGGTAGGGCTTTGTACCCTTTCATCATTTGGTGATTGACTAGCAGGCATCTCCTCCAGTGGAAATGGCACTTCCTACGCACTGCTGAATGGAATGGATCCCACTGGCCAAGGGAAAGTTTTGAGAAGCAATGGCAGCTATGAACCACAAGCTGCAAGCTTTCAGAGCAGCTGGTTGCACTAGAAGGGAAATGGCATCTTGATAAGGCACTAACAGTATCTACTATAGTACAATACATCTTTGTGTCACTATAAGGCAGTGAGATTCAAGATAAAATGGAGTTAAGTGTTTATTTCCTTTTGGGGGGCTTAGCTCAGAATTACCAGTACTTGGATACATTTTCAAAAATGTACTTTTAAAGACATATGCAAGTTAATCACTCCTGTATCTCAGTTTCTTTGGCTTTTACTGTATTTGATGCCTTGCACATATCTGGGACTATAGTTATGAAGGTAGAAATGGCTCATGTAGCAACTGTAGAAGGAGCTACTACCTCCTGCAAGTCGAGGTAGGCCACACTGCAAGCCCCAGCCTCAGCTCAGGACCTTCCAGGCTGCGGACTGATTTTAGAATAATCTGAAAGAAGCCTGTTCCATTTTGGGGGCTCTTTCACATGTAACCAAAGTCTCTACTCTGGTTACATAAAGAGAGACACTCTGATGTGCAGAGAGTTGGGTCCAGACACAGTTGGATATGAATTTGTTGCTATCACATCTCAGTTGTATTAACGAAGGCATTAGAAGTCAACAGTGGGTGGTCCAGCTGGTGTGGCTCAGTGGTTGAGCATTGACCTAGGAACCAGGAGGTCACAGTTCTATTCCTGGTCAGGGCACATGCAGGAGGCAGCTGATTGCTGTTCCTATCTCTCTAACCGTTTCCCTTCTTCTCTCTAAATATCAATAAAAACCTATTCTAAAAAAGAAAAAGAAAAAAGAAAGAAGTTGCCAGTGGGTAAACTCCAAACTTTTTGAAGCTGGACTTCAGAATAAGTTCATCAGGTAAGTCTTTTGAGAACTAGCCTCTCTTTAAGATATCACTAAAATATAGCACACCTTTCATCCAGAAATATCAACTATGAGCATTCTCTCATCTGCTTGTGACTATAAAGTAAACAGTTTTTAATCACAGAAAAGGGCTACGAGAATAAAATGCCAAGTTCATACCATCATACTCAGAAAAGCAAAAACTATGAAGAAGGGCCAGGTGGTTGCTCATTCCTTACTGAACTATATTATCCATAGCCTCCTGAAATTCCTAAAACATCATTTCTTTGCACAAGCAGGACTTGGAACTAAACTCCTTGGTGAAGCTCACTGACAGTTCATTTGAATTAGAAATTCCTGCTTTGGACCACCCGGCCTTGTACTGGCTTTGATGCCAGCACTGGAATGGCAGCCGGAGTTTAGAGGAATAAAGAGAATCAGTGGAGAAGGTATACATCTGGGTTACCGGTCAACAGAGAGACAACTGTTCAAAGAAATCAGTCATAACCCATAATAAGATGCCCACCAGGCCAGTATCTCAAGAGACACATGGGGTAGGAAAAAGAGCTTGAGGAGCAATAAAAAAGGGTTTCTAGGTCTTTCCTCCTGCAGTGTGTTGTTGTATAGCTGCCCACATCCTGACTGCACCTCGTGATGACATTCCCAACCCTCTAGCACAGGAGATAACAGAAGCTCCTAACAGCATTGCCAGTGGCCACTGCAGGCAGGCACAATCCGTACTTGTTTTATATTCATGGCATGTGGAGGTGTCTCTCTCACCATCCTCTGACTTTTCAGGATGCAACAACAATGAATCCAACACAGTCCCATGACCCATTTTCCCCAACAGATCTTGCAAAAAATCTATGGATGGACACCACCCAGAGGACACCCTAAAACTCAATCTGGGGAAAACATTTTTGAAGAAGAAAACTTGGGGGTAAGTATTGAGTGGGATATGAAATGGGCCATTGTTTCTGAGATTTTTTGTGTGACAACTTCCTGTAATTGTTTCAAATAAATAGGTAACGGGTTTATTTTTACTGACCTATAACATCTATGCCTAAAGATGAACATATCATAAACTTGATGGATTTTCTCTAATCATACCTCTGTAACTGCTCCCAGGTCAAGAAACAGAATTTTACTTGCATCTTAGAAGTCACCCTGAAGGCCCACTCTGTGGCTCTGTGGCTCTGGGGTCAGAGTTCTATCTGATAACTTTCTTGGAGCAGGACACAGCTGCCCGGGAACTAATCCCACAGAAGGTATTCCCTTTTGTAGCTAATTCATTCTGATTATATTCACTCTCACTCTACCCCATTACCTCTGAATGCTTTTCCTGATAGTTACGCTTCAATTTAAGGAGTCTTGCAATGCTACCTGATGATAAGACCTTTCTCACCTTCTCTTCCAAATAACTCCCTTTGTTATTTTAGCTTCTTAGCATCTGGAACTCAGTATTCAAATGCCCTTCATGAGGAACAACAAGCATGCCTTTTCATGCTGACCTCTATTTTAAGGATCAGTTAAGAGAGTAGGAAGCAATATTATCTACAAACAGGATGGGAAGCACTGATATCCACACACTTGGACAGGGGAAGTGAAAGTCTGGGAAATATTACAGTGACTTGGGCAAGCAAACAAGCTGAGACGTTCATTGACTCTTCTGCACTGATTTAGAACCTAAGAGTAGATGTTCTTTCATTGCTGTGAAATGTAATGACAGGCAGGGCTTCAGATAACCATCCCCAAATCCGGATGCTTATCTAAACCAAACCTGCCTGCCTGGAATCCTTTTGACTTTCGAAAATAGAGCCTGAATTCATGGGGAGCCCAGCTTCCAAGGACATTTGGGGCAGTTCCTGTGTTTAGTAAGGAATATTTTTTAAAGAAAAAAACATTGTTTTCTCCCTGTTTTACTCCAGGTTAAACCCAGACCATGAAGAAAAATGTAGGGCAAAGTGTAACAAACAATAAAGGTTATGTAAGCAATAGTGGGGAGGAGTGTTATAAAAAGGGAGAGGTAGAAAATCTAGGATTTCCTTTGTGACTGCTCTATTTTTAAATAGAACAGCTTCATCTTATGCCTCTACCAATGGCCAGTAAACTCTTCGTCTTGGTTTTTGTTTTGTTTTTTCTTTACTTTTTTTAATGATCTGGGATACTTCCAATAGTTCTGGATAGAAAGTACTTTTACATAGTAGGGCTGGCCTCAGCAAATCCGTAAAAAGTGGCAATTTAGGCTCAGAACCTTCTCATTTCCCTTCTCAGAGACAACTGCTGTCCCCTCGAACATCCCCCAATGTCCATACATCTCTTATCTCTTTTAATTCATTCCTTTATTCCCTTCATTTGTTCATTTAAAGATTAATTGAACCGAAGTTGTGTTATAACCTATGTCCTTTAGTACAATTGCCTTCAGGAATTCGGGAAATATTTGGTAAGTCACTCTACCAAAGCAAAAGATCTCAGTGTCACAAAGTGTTTCATGAGAAACAAGTTCTCAAGGTCACAAAATGCTTCTACGACAGGGAAGACAATCAGACCCCATCACTGTTAGTAATGGGAGTGAGTTTTAGGTCCCAACTTCTCAGAATCCCTTAAATTTCACCCACTGAGGAATGGATTCCCTACTCAGCCTACTCGTAAGGTTAGTCCTGCTTGGGAGAGATCTGGACACACACATATTGGGACTGGAAACGAGTTTGAGTCTCTGACCTCCATTTCCCTTCTAACCGATTTTCTACGTTGGGACCAAAATGCTATCTAACCGTCAATATGGCTTTTGTCACAAAATTGCAATGACAGTCACTACATAAAACCTTCCCTTGAGAGTGTCAAAAGATAAACCGAAGTATATTAAGAATGTGAACAGTTTACCTGAGAAAAAAAATCAACTCAAATAGGGCAGTGCCAAGGCAGAAGTGGTTAGGGACCCGGTGCCTACAGGAGCTGGGGGGAGACTGATGCTGTGAAGTGCGGAAGCAAAAATAAAAATTATTTGATGGACTATAGCCTAAAGCCTCGCTGGCTGTGTAACTGGCTGTCCTTACTGTCCTTAGCACATCAGCATCAAGCCTCGAGGCATTTACAGGTTTAGGGTCCGGCTTGCTTACACAGGCCACCGCAGAATTAGAGTCACCTCAATCAGATGGCTCTGCTTCATTCAACAAGAGAAAGCTGACACTTTGCAGGTGGCCCGAAGACCTCCCAGGATGTGGCTTCTACTCACATTTTTCCTCTTATCGCCAGTCGCTCGGCTCCAGAACCCCGAGCCGAGGTTGGTGGACACGCGAAGCAGAGCTGCGAAGAGTCCTGACCGGCCAGGGGCCCAGCAGCCTCCTGCGAGAAGCGGACAGGTATTAAAAGGCGTCAGCATTAGGGCGGAGGTAAGGCAGGCTGGAGGTCCCTTACCAGTTTCCTCTTCCAATCAGAATCTGGGCAACTGAAAATACCCACTCACAATGTTTGAGGAGGCCCGTAGTTTACTATTCATCCTGCAGTGATACTAAAATTTTATTTGGCTATTTCTCAATTAAAAGGTAACAAATATATTTGTGAAAACTTCAAGGACTAACGAAGATATACAATCATACCAATTTTCATAAATCCTAAGATTCTTCATATTTTAATGTTTCTGAAATAAAAGAATCGTTATTAATAATTATAATAGTATCAAAATCCATGGTGTGTCATAATTTAATTGGCAAGGTTATTTCTCTTGAGTATTATATGCAATACTGATATGCCTTTTAATAAATGTTGATTAGGTTTGATGAGACCTCATAGCTAAGTCTTTCTCCCATGCCAGGTCTTTAGCCCCCACTCCACTTCTTGTGTGCACTTGTCAAAATTTTTATGCATATACAGATATACACAAATGGGGACACACATGATATATACTTCAAAACCTCACATTACATTTACTTTTATACTTGTAGAAAAATTGTGAATAGTGATGCTGTTAATGGACATCTTTGCCTTATTGGGTAATCCCACTTAGAGTTTTATTATTCTTTTAAAATGGTGCTAGACTTTATTTGTTAATAGTGTAGTTGTATGCGAGCATGCACAATTATAACTGTCCATAGTTATCATAATCTCTGTCACGATGTTAGCTTTTTCTGTGTTATATTGACGTCAAAATAGAAATTTGGAAGTTCTACTTCACTCTCTAAGGTCTAAACCAATTTAACTAACCTTGAAGTTCTCTGTCTCTCAAAGGTTTGTGAGAATTCATGTTTATAATGCTAAATGAATTAAGCAAGGAGGTCACTAGATTGTGGTGGGTTTAAATGCCTTAGTGTCATACATAAGCAAACCTAAACCTAAGCCTGTAAATGCCTCAAGGGTAAGACGTCAAAATCTAAGGACAACCAATGACAAACAGCCACCTCGGCTTTCCCAGCTAAGGCCACCACCTCAGAAAGATCAAGCCAATAAAATAATGGCCTTGCTTGGCTTCTGCCTGTTCCCTGTAAAAGTCTTTCTCCTGGCTCCAACTGGCGGAGCGCTCCTAACCACTTCCAGTTTGTCACTGCCCAATTTGTATCAATTTTTGCTTTAATAAAGTTAAATATTTTAATATGCCTCAGTTTATCTTTCAACAAATAAAATCATATGCTCCAGTACTGTTTAGAAAGAGACAAGGGAAGGTGAACAGGAACTTTTTGTAGAGGATCAATTTATTCCATAGAAATGGGACTATCTCTTCTGGAGTCATGTTTAAATTTTTCCTTGGAAATCATGCATTTCATCCATGTACTCAGATGTATTTGCATAAAGCTAAGAAAATCACTCTCTAGAGTAAATTGTGATTTTTGTCTATCCATAGTTATTTCTCAATCTTTTCAAAATAATTTCATACATTTCTACTTCATTTCCTGATATTTTTAGTTAATGAGTTGTCTATTTTATTAGCTTTTTTCCAAAGAATCAGCTTTGGATTAATTCATGTGTGTACATTTACATTAACTATTTACATTTGACTCTCTATTTAAAAATTTCTTGGGTTAGATACTGAATTTTTCCCCATTCTTCCTGGTTTAGTGCACTAAGTAATTAAGACTGACAGTTGTCCTCCAAGGTCTGCTTTAACCACACTGTTTTAGTTTTGATGTATAGGTTTTTACTATCCTAACTTTTTCTAGGTGTGTTTTAGCTTAATTTTCAATATTATAATTGATCTAAGAGTTAATGAGAAAGTTTCTTTAACATTTTTATGGTAAGGTTCATTTCTTTTTTGTTAAAAATTTCTAGATTTATAATGAGCACAGAATGCCATTGAAATTTTTTGTGACCAGTTACGATTTTGTAAATAATTCATGTGTAGATGAAAGAAGAAATGTCTGATTTCCTGATTATATAATTTAACATACTTCATTAACTATGTTATTTATATGCTTATATTTTAAATAACTTGACTATTTTTGCACATTTAGTGTGCTTTCTTCTGAATGAAGCATATAAAAGTTAAAAGCCCCCTGCCACTAGGGGACTAGGGTCTGCTTGCCTTCAGCTTTCAAGGCTGCTACTTGTTTTAAAAATATGATGCCACTTTCATTTGTGAATGACCATCCTTGTCTCTTGAATTCAGCATTGTTGGATATTATAACCCCTGCTTTTGCCTTTTCTTTCCCTTTTTATCCTGTGTCTTTGCCCATTATTTACTTTTATATATATTTATGTCATTTTAAATGCATTACATATAAAGAGTTTAATAAGGTTCTGATTTTTAAAATCTAATTTGAGAATATTTTTCTTTTAACAAGTATGTTTTTTTTATATGTATTTATTGCTAAGATGAGTGTATTTTCTTAGTTCCACTACCAAATTTTATGATCTAATTTCTGTTTTTAATGCTTCATGTGTGTTTTTAACTTTCTCTATGATTTGTGTATGTCTTTATTTTACAGCCTGAATGTTTTCTTTCTGATAGTCTGAAGGGTTCATGGTCTTCAACTTTTTTGTTTCTTCTTATTTGCAAATGGTTCCAGAGACTAGAGCAACACAGAGAAGTTTTTATCCTGTCACATATATATTTACAATGTCCAATGATCTTAAGCATTGACATTTTCTCACACCTCTTTTCCCCCCAGCTTTACTGAGATATAATTGACAAAAATATATATATTTACAGTGTACAACTTGATGCCTGTGAAGTAACTTGATATACATGGTGAAGTAACCACAATCAAGGTGTTCAACATATCCATCACCTTACGTAGTTACCGTCACCTGATTTCTTTTTGTGTGTGTGCAACGAGAATGCTTAAGATCTACTCTTAGCCAACTGTACTCATACAACACAGTATTATCGACTATAGTCACAATGCCCTACACTAATGTTCAGAACTTATTCATCTTGCATAACTGAAGCTTGCTGCCCTTTAACCAACATTTTCACATCTCTCATAAACTACTGCAGGGTCTTTATACCAAATGCTATGAAGTTTGGGGTTTCTTTGGAGCCAACATAGTATCATTGAAAGCGCTGAGAATCTTCTAACACCACTAAGCTACTCAGCACTCACTTTCCGTGGAGTATCTCTGCTTTCATTCGTTTTGTATATTTGCCTACAAAAGATTCTAGGTAACCAAGAGTGTATAACTCAAATAAATTTGAAATGAGATAGTTAACCTAAAGACGCTATTTTCTGTTCAAAAGTGAACACATGTAATATCACTTTAAAAAGGTGAATGTAACTCTTGTTTCTTCTGTTGTCTAACACGAGCAACAGCATTCTGATCCCTAGACCTTATTCCAAGGAAATAATAAGATGAATCACTCCTGATTTCTAAAGTTCAACAATTTCAATTCCCTGAGTGACTCAAGTTCTATCTGCCATGTCTCTAGTCCACTTCGGGTCAGTTACTTAGAAGCAAGGACAGAAAAGCATCAGCTACTCTAAACTGAGCCTATGCCTTGCCCAAGTATTCTCCATCTTTTACACAAAGATGAAGATTCTGGTAAACCATTCCTTTCTTAAGAAAAGCCGCCGTATTTCCCCTACGGTTAATATCAGTCCAAGTGCTTACCCATCTATTCATTCATTCATTCATTCATTCAGTTTACAGAATACCTACTGTGTGGCAAACACAGACAAGTGGAAACAAAGTTGTGAACAAAAGAAAACGGCCCCCATTACCTTCTAGATTGTTTGCTAGTCTTCTAATGGGAGAAGCACGTATTGATGAGAACAGAAAAGGGCCCAGGAGATTTAGAGACAAGTAGCTCATTACTGAACAACTAAAATTGGGAGCTTCTATATCCCTAGCACCTCGCCCAGTGTCCAGCACTAAATAAATGTGTGTTGAAGGACGAGAAGCTGGGAGAAACAAAGGGAGGGAACTTTTGAGTTAAGACTTACAAATCATTTCCTCAATGGTGGGGTAAGATTTAATGACAATTTAAGGAATACGTGCAAAAACGACAGCACAGTGATGAAAGTCACATTTAATGGAAGGTCCAGTTGGAGACATGAGAGGAGGCAAGAGGAATCTAGAAAGAAGTTGGATGGGAGACGTACTTGAACACCAGTCCGGGGGTTACACGGTAAAGAGATGTAATTTGTTGTGCAGGTAACATGACTGAAGTCGTGTTATAGGATGATAACTGTACCAGTAGCGTTTCCTCATCAGACATTAAAGTTCCCCAAACCACTCAGGAAAGACGTAGCTGTATTATGAGCTGGAATCTGAAACTCTGCAATGGAATCAGTGCTGCGGCTCACCTCACCTGCCCCGTAGGACTCATGGAAAAAAGCATCATCCATAGTGGGGTTTTTAAAAATTTGTTAACTATATTGAGAATTTTATTTCTCGTATTTCTTTTCTTTTAATTTGAGATTTTAAAATTAAATTTATTGGGGTGACGTTGGTTAATGCAGGGATCGAGCCTGCAACTGAGGTACGTGCCCTTGGCCACAATCGAACCCGGGACCCTTCAGTCAGTCCACAGGCCGACGCTCTGTCACTGAGCCAAACCAGCTAGGGCTCAACGAGCGCTCATTTTCCTCCTTTGCCCTATGCGATGCGGGATAACACTGTGCGTCCCCGCGCAGTCACAGGTATCTGTCATTGTCACACTGCCTTACGTCGGATTCTTAGTATCAGCCTGCGAGTCGAACGTGTGTGGGCGCCTGTGCGTGTGTGTGTGTAACGAGGGATAAACAAACAGCCCCACTTCCGATGAAAAGAAGAGCGAACTCCTGTTTCCTTTGTGTATTAAAATGAATCGCAGTTAAGGGAAGTGACTTTTTTTTTTTTTTTGAGTCTCAATTAGAAGTTACTTGGGCCTTTCTCATCAAGCTACAACTGAAGGACCTCCCCCTGCCTTGGATTGTGAGGTGTGGAACGGCCGACGTGAGCGTCAACCGCATCCCCTCATCCTTCAGAGGAAGGAAACAGCTAGAGGCTGCGACAATATCGTGCAGTCACCTCCCTCTCAGACCCCAGTGAGGACAAAAGGGTCCAGGGCGCCTTCATTCTTTGTGACAGTTCGGCCCTGCTTTGCTTTTCTTGAACAGATTTATCCCAGGGCCTGTTCTTTCTCAATGCGACCCACTTGGCCGCACCCATTTGGAAGCGCCTCTCACCACGGTCAGGGTTGGTTTGGCCGGCTGCAGCTCTTTGCTACATTCTGTTTTTAGAGCCTGCCAAATGTGGGACAACGGGTGTGTCTTGTTGACATCCTGTGGTTCATCAGATATGTAGGATCACTCCATTGCACCCTCTTTAGGAGGCTGCAGCTGTGCTGGGAGGCCCAGGTCAGCACGTCTAAGAGGAAGCCCAAGCTCTGATTCACATTTAACCAAAATGCCTGAGGGCAACAGGAACACCGGCATGCTTTGCTTTATGAAATACATGGCGGAGGGGCTCCCCATACCTAGATCAGTGATTTGTGGTTGCAAATATTTGCCTATTTTTCTAAACCATAATTTATCCCAAAGAGATGACTATGTCACTTAGACATTTAGATACAAGAACCACCCACAAAATGGATTTCCTGGATCAGTTCTGATTTTCAAAGTCTGTACCCCACTCTTGATTTGCCACATCCAGGCCACAGGGCCACTTTTAAAGAGAAATTAGGAACACAGGGAATACTAGTGTGTAATTAAAATGCACATCCCATGGCAGGGACAGTTCAGAGGACATAATTTTGGACTGGAGGAAGCAAACATCGTCAGAAGTTTGTTCCTCAAGTAATCATCTAGTATACCCACACCATATCCTCTATTACAGATTTAAGTGGCTTAACAACCTCATTGCTAAGTGCAAATACTCCCACAGGTGGTTAGATTTCATTCACACTTTAGTATAAAACACCTCAATGAGGTTTTCCTTTCTCTCTGAATACCTGGAACTCCTGGGAGGCGGGGGCTACAAGGATGGAGTGTCTGCTTCATTCCCAAATGTATTTCAGGAACTGTTATCATTAACTTGAATAAGTAGAAATATAACCAAAGTTTATGTATGATCAGGGTCCACTGAATACATTTAACTTAAAAAATGGACTCTCAGAGACAGTGAGAGAGTTAAAACAAATATGGTAAGAGTTTAAAACTCAGTGAATCTTGGTGCAAGGTATAAGGATGCATTTTACCTTTTCTGCAAACTTTCTGTAGATTTAAAATTTTCCAAAATAAATATTTTGGAAAACAGTTTCAAATAATGAACTCTCTTACCTGAAGAGTTTAGTTTGAGATCATTGATCCAGTCAACCAATGGTTGATACCATGAATGCTTTTTTTTTTTTAGAGCAAGAAGAATTTTGGAGGGAGAGTTGATGGTATTAGAGAACCAGAAAGTAAAACAAGAAGGGTACTTGGGGGCCAGAAATAGAGGCGGGTGGTAGGGTGGGAGACTGAAAATGAAAATGAGATGGACAAAAAGAAAACACGTACAGAAAACATCTTCCGAGCCTCCTGTGAATGCGGCAGATAGGTAAGCGGGGTACTCACTTCCTCCCACAGCCACATCAAAATGACAACTAAGCCACAGAACAGCCATCGCTCAGAAGCGCCTGAAGTCGAGCTGAACAGAAGTCCTGTAACTAAGGGTACACAGAACAAGCCTGCTCCACCTCCCCAGCCCCCAGCTGTGTACCTGTCTCACTTCTCGGGTCGCAGGGCTCCCAGCAGCTGGCAGGGACGTGCTTTTTCTGCTCTTAGCAGCTCCATAGCTCCACCTTGCCTGGTGTGACATCCTTCCCAGTGGCATCCCTGAGCTGCCACACCTCCTCGTGAGCGTCGAAAGGAAAGAGTGGCCCACCCTTCTGCCTTGGTGACAAGCACGTAGAAGCTGGGCAGGGGGGCATGACTGAGGCCTCCTTGATGTGCAAGAGCTGCTGCTGCTCCACCCCGGCCCACCTGAGCTCACAGACGCCTCCGCACAGGACCCCACGTGCCTTCTGCGGGAAGAGCCACACCTGCGGCCTTTCTTCACCTTGACCGTCCGCCGGTGCCCAGGGCCAGCCCAGTGCTGAAAGCGACCTGTGTCCATGCCCTTGATCTCCTGCTTCAGGTCACACACGTGCCGCAGCTCTTCCAGGGGCCGATGCCCCTCCTCCCCAGGGTCAGCGAGAAGCTCGTGTCCACATCTGGGTTCCTCCCCAATTTCCTCCTCTCCGTGGTGATCTGTTCCCTTTCCAACTCCTCCTCATATATGGCCTCCTCCCCTCCTCCCTCTTTTTTCTCTCCTCCTCCTCCCCCCTCCCTGCCCCTCCTCCTCGCCCACCTGCTCTCTTCCTCCACAGTGAAAGGGAGGCTGCAGGCCTTCCGCTTGGCCTCCCCCTTCCTGCCTCCTTCTCTCACAGCGTCTCCAGCTTCAGCTGCGGCTCATTCTATTGCTCCTCCTTGGCCAGCTGCTTCTCCCGTTCCTTCTCCAGTGCCTCCTGCTTGGCCTTCCTGACTTTCAGGGCCACAAGCACCATGGTGCCGGGAGTGAGCTCTGCCTCCATGGCACAGTAGAGTGCAGAGAACTCCTTGTCAATGTTGGATTTCTTTATGCTCCCCTCCAAGATCTGATGCTCCATCTGCTCCACCTGCTTGCACTGCTTCTCCCACTCCCTCATCCAGTACATGGCATGGCATGCATCCTTATACCTTGCACCTAATGTGCCTCATTTACAGTGGCCTTGTACTCAGCCACAGCGGAAGTGGTGACAGCAACAGTAGCCATAGCAACAGCAGCTTGGCAAGATCAGTGGCTGCAGTGACTGCCACGTCCCTGCAGTCAGCAGACCCTGACACCATGAAGTTGACCACCAAGGAATGTGCGGGCACCCTGTCCTACCCTATCTCACTTTAGATTTTTAAAGTGAGCCACTAAGCAGGTGTGTGTGTGGGGGGGGGGGGGGGAGATGCAGAATGGGCTGGTCCCACACCCCGTGTGCCACTTAAAAATTGGGAGGGATATCTCCACTTTGGAGGTCCCCACTGAGAAGCCAGGGGCTGCAGCACACACCAGGCCTCCCCAGCCCAGGGTTCCAGTGCTGGGAAGAGAAATCCACATAAATTCTGGCTGTGGAAACCAGCAGGGAGTGTGGCTGAGTGAGAGGGAGGGCTGCTGGTGTCCCATGCATTATTCTTAAAGGGTTCCTCATGCACAGACTTAATCTAATTCACTCAACTGAGCTCCAGCACGGGGGCAGCAGTTTGAAAGGCACCACAGACATAGGAGAGGAACTGAATTTGCTAGCTTTGCGGCAAGAGTTAGAGAGGCAACTTTTTCCCAGAAAGAAGTATTCCAGCCATTGTTCCCTCGTTGAGCCCTCCTTCCCACATAGCCAGCAAGTGGTACCATATCTGAGTCTCCATCAACCTGGCTAACACTGCTGACCCCACCCCGCTCCACTTGCCAACCTACCCAAGTCGTTTCCAATGCTTTTCCATACAACCTGTTTTGGGGTCATGCTGGGGAATTTCCTAAAATGTTTCAAAAGTCCACAAACCCCAAACAAGCAGCATCTGGCCTTGGTGTTCCCTGTACTACCTTTTGCTAAGTGGCCACAGGCCCAGCACTAGCAGCAGTTGGCTTCAGTTCACAGCCTGGCCTCACCAGGGCACTTCCAAGCTCAGCACAAGTAGCAGCCATCTGCAGACTTCTATGTAGCTCATGCCAGGTGGCCCTGGGTTGGGTATAGGCAGGAGCTGACCTTAGCCTGCACCTTCCAGGAGGCCCCAGAGACAGTGCACCTGGTGGACAGCTTCTGACCATGGATGAGCACTACCCAATCACCTCCATGAGTGACACACTCAATGGTTGGACTCAGCAGGCACCAGAGTCCCACTGAAGTAAGTTCTGTTCTGTGGGGTTGGCTCCTGGACAGCAGCTCCTCCATTGTAGTCAGGACTATTCATTATAGACAGTCAGCCTGGGGTCAATCCCTCCCATTGATGTGCCAACAGCAATCAAGGCTCAACTACAATAGGAGGATGCACACAGTACATACGGGGCGGGGGGAGGGGTGCACCTGGAATGCTGGCTTGAGTAACCTGGGAGGCTGTGCCACTGGGCCCTACAGGACACCTACTACATAAGGCCACCCTACCAAAACTGGGAGACATAGCAGATCTACCTAACACATAGAAATAAACAAAGAGAAGCAGCCAAAAAGGGGAGAAAAAGAAACATGTCCCAGATAAAAACAGTAGAAATTTCCAGAAAAAGAACTAAAAGAAATGGAGGCAAGCAAACTACCAGGTACAGAGTCCAAAACAATGGTCATAAGGATATTCAAGAAACTTAGCAAGAACTTCAACAGCATAAAAAAGAATGTGGAAACCATGAAAAAGAACCACCAGAAATGAAGAATACAAAAACTGAAATGAATACACTGGAAGGAATCAACAGTAAAATAGATGAAGCAGTGATCGAATCAGCAATTTGGAACACAAAGTAGCAGAAAATACCCAATCAGAACAAGCAAAAAGAAGAAAGAATTTTTTAAGAAATGAGGATAATTTAAGGAGCCTCGGGGACAACTTCAAGTGTACCAACATTTGCATCATGGGGGTGCCAGAGCGGAAGAGAGAGAGCAAGGAATTGAAAACCTACTTCAAAAAAATAATGAGAGAAAACTTCCCTAACTTGGTGAAGGAAATAGACATACAAGTCCAGGAAGCATAGAGTGCCAAACAAGAGCATCCTAAAGAGGCTCACAGCAAGACACATCATAATTAAAATGCCAAAGGTTAAAGACAAAGAGAGAATCTTAAAAGCAGCAAGAGAAAGCAGTTAGTTACCTACAAGGGAGCTCCCATAAGACTGTCAGTTGATTTCTCAACAGAAACATTTCAGGCCAGAAGGAATGGCATGGACTATTCAAAGTGATGGAAAGCAAGGACCTACAACCAAGACTACATTACCCAACAGGACTATAATTTAAAATTGAAGGCGAAATAAAGAGCTTCCCAGACAATAAAAAGCTAGAGCTTGTTACCACCAAATCAGAGTTACAAGAAATGTTAAAGGGCCTTCTCGAAGAAGAAAAAAATCAAATATAAATAATAAAATGGCAATAAATACACATCTATCAATAATTACTTTAAATGCAAAAGGATGAAATGCTCTAATCAAAAGACATACAGTGGCTGAAAGGATATAAAAACAAGACTTTTACATATGCTGTCTATAAGAGACTCCCTCAGATTGAAAGACACATACAAACCGAAAGTAAAGGGATGGAAAAAATATTTCATGGAAATGGAAATGGAACAAAAAGAAAGCTAGGTTAGCAATACTTATACCACACAAAAGAGACTTAAAAACAAAGGCTTATAACAAGAGACAAAGAACTGAGCAATTCTGCTTCTAAGTATTTACCTGAAGAAACTCAAAACACTAAATCAAAAAGACATGGGCATTATTTACAATAACCAAGATATAGAGCAACCTAAGTATCCCTCAATAGATGAATGGATGAAGAAGAAGAGGTATATTTATACAATGAAATATGACTCAGCCATAAATAAAAGAATGAAATCTTGCCATCTGCAACATGCTTGGACCTATAGGGTATTATGCTGAGTGAAATATGTCAGAAAGAGAAAGACAAATGCCAGAAGATTTCACTTAGATGTGGAATCTAAAAAACAAAATAAACAATTCAGCTGAACAGAAATGAACTCATAGATACAGAGAACATTTTGACAGTTGCCAGATGAGAGGGGGCTTGGAGGTTGCATGAAAAAGGTGAAGGGATTAAGAAGCACAGATTGGCCCTGGCCAACACTGCTCAGTGGTTAGAGCATCAGCCTGGGCACCAAAGGGTAGCTGGTTTGATTCCTAGTCAAGGGCACATACACGGGATGCAGGTTAGATCCCCAGCCCCAATTGGCACAAGTGTAGGAGTCAACCAATCGATGTGTCTCACATCAATGTTTCTCTCTCTCTCTCTCTCTCTCTCTCTCTCTCTCCTCTCTCCTCTCTCCCTCTCTCCTCCCTTCCTCCTACTCTCTCTAAAAAAATCAATGGGAAAAATATCCTCAGGTGAGGATTAAAAAAAAAAGCACAAATTGATAGTTACAAAATATTCATGGGGAAACCTTCCTACAGATGCAGGTCCCTAGATGGGCCTTTGGAGGCTACTGCACTTGTGGCTGTATTAAGAGTGACCTTCTTCCATGGGAGGAGTGTGACTCCCAGAGGGTCCAGTCCACTTCATAAACTGTCTCCTGGGAGTCCTCCTTGCTTTGTATCTCAATGTGACTTTCCTGTCAAAGAAATTCTTTCTCAACCCCTTAGGTTCTGTCATGGCTCTGTAAGCGGCTAGTAAGTAAATCTATATCTTGATTTATAGCTGTTCTTGTCCAAAATAAGGGACGAAAACACATGACTTTCAGGGTTTTTCCTTTGTATTTACTTTTGTGATGTCTTCCTTTTAATTTAATAAAACTTACAGAAGGTAATATTGATTCCTCTAAAGAAAAATCAATTTATGGGAGAAGAAACATTTTTAAGGTATGGTCTTTTTTCTCTCATTTGAAAAAATAAGATTTATTTTGGAGATAAAAATATCTCTCATTATTTTGTTTTTCCCCCCCTAATATTTGCCCACATATTTTGGAAGTATGTTATCTGAGAGCCATGATGTTAAACATGCTTGACCTAAAAATTCTTCATCTAGCTGTGCTATTGAAAACTTGGAAATTTAAAAGAAGAAAAAAAAAAGAATAGATTAATTTGGGGGATTATTCAGCCTTCATTTAGGGAAAAAATTTAAAGAGGAAATCAAGTTTCTGGAAACTAAATGAAGTCATGGACTGAGAATGTCCTTCAGTAAGTGTATTAAAAATGCAAGAAAAGAAAGAATAGCTCTAAAAATATACATTGTTCCCCCCTCCCACACATCACCTTAATCTCGCTAAGTAGCATCTTTCTGTCCCTCTGAATGGGTTCAGAAAGATTCCATACTCAGGCTTCGGGCTTCTCTTTCTTATCTCGCACATCCAGCCCCTGAGGTCGTGCCCTGTAGTTATTCCTCTCTGCCTCTAAAGGCTTTTGCAGAGTTGGGTGTAGTCTAGAGTGTGCTGATTCTTCATTATTCTCTTTCCAAAAAGGTCAAAGCATAATACAGAGCTTCTTGAACTTAAAAGAGACAGTCTAGATAACCAGCTGTGCCCGAATTAAAATGTCCCAAAATAGCATTTATTCACCCAACAGCAGACTGATATTAAATCCAGGGGAGTACAAAGAATGTCCCCTAACAGGACTTTCAAACCGCACTAAGTCATCACTCACATTTCACAAGTTTCAGTAAGATTCCTTCAGAACTAACAGACAAACGAATGCTTTGCTCTACAATTTCAGCATCTATAAAGAGACAAGTTCTTCCACCCAAGTATAAATCTTTGGAGGATTTCCTACTATTTAACTAAATAGACTGGCAAGGCATAGAATTAAGTTTTGTTCCTTGGAAAATTATCAAATATCTACATCACTGGTTTTTACCATGCTTTACTGCTTATTAGCAAGAATTTCCTCAGTTCTTATGAGGGTGAGATAAAACACGGGTGCACGAAACAATCTGAGAAAAGTTAGGAAGTATCATTAATATTTTGGTCACTATGAGGGAACTGGTCCATTTCTGACAAAAGCCGCATATCATTGAATGGTGGCATGATTCCTACTCTGATGCACATGGTTAGTTACAGTTCTTTGATACTTATAGCTTAAGGACTTGCACTACAGATAAACAGTATGAATGAAGTCCTTCTGAAGCAAGATCTACTTCTTCTATGAATATTATCAAAAAAATAATAATATCAATTTTATATATATAGTTATTTACTTTTTCAGCATAATTACACAAGTTATCTTGCATTTCTATCACCCAATAGACCAAAGTTGCCGTATCTTGACATTGGTTTTAAATGTATCTTATCATTTTCCCTCTTTGAACAGGACTTATAAATAGGCATACAGAAAAAGATACCCTCATCACTATAATAAATCTCTACATGTTAACGGTAGCAGGTTAACAAAAGTAGCAGACCATAATATGCAGTGTCATTTAATAT
Source organism: Miniopterus schreibersii (assembly GCF_964146895.1). Classification (NCBI taxonomy): domain Eukaryota; kingdom Metazoa; phylum Chordata; class Mammalia; order Chiroptera; family Miniopteridae; genus Miniopterus; species Miniopterus schreibersii. The sequence goes on from NC_138110.1 coordinate 67,253,418, forward strand.
CACTGGGTCCACCATTTCCATCTTGAGCACAACTATCAAGAATATGCGTCCATCTAAGGTTAGGCACCGCATCTCCCACCTATCTTACACATCCAGCTATATGCCCAATATGTAGCAGAACCTCTATAACTGCTCAACTTTAAGCTCTGTGAAGATGAGTGTATCATAAGGATCCTCATAGCAGAGAGCCTAGCACACACAATGAGATTACGTAAATATGTGTGGTGTAAATGGATTATTGGGTGAGTGAATGCAAGAATGAACAGTTAGAATTAGTTAATTAGTGAACAGAAGCAAAGATGTCCCAGGTGGAGATAATATCATGGAGGCAGTGGTTAGTGGGCTGAACATAAAGCACGGTAGGTAGGTTGACTGTTTTGGGCCACAGAAAGCCATTAAATATTCTTGAGGGAAAAGTGGGTTGGTAGAACTACTATTTGCGAAATATTGTGGTGTTTTTTATATGATGGATTGGAGCAAGGAGAGAGTCAAGGGAGAGTCAAATATATCCATAAGCTTTACCACCAAAGAATGTCGCCTTCCAAGTATTGCTCACTTTTCTACCTCTCTCCTTGTGACTCTCTCCAAGGCTATTTAAATATCTTCCTGGCTTAGGTTCTTTCTCCTTCAGGTCTATGCTATACTTTACCACTGGATTTATCTTCCTAAATTCCAGTTACTTTTCTCCCACTCATCTAATTAGAAATCAACTGCTCTCCGCTTCCTAATACATCATGTTAAAACCCTGAATCTGGTATTAAAGGCTATCAATATGATGCCGTGAAAAAAGTTCTACATTGGTGTTACTAAAAAAAAAAAGCTAAGTTTTCAGAATCAACTTTTTAACTAATTTCCTCAACCAAGTGTCAAACTAGACAGTTCCTAATGGCCTTTTGAACTTAGAATTTTATATTTTGTTTGATCTTATCTTTGAGGATACTCTTTATGCACAGTAAACCAGTGCTTCTGAACCTTCCCTGTATATAAGAATCACCTGGGTACCTTGTTAAAATGCAGATTCTCATTCAGTGAGACTGAAGCTCCTCTGAGGCTTCTGGTCTGTGGACCACACTTTGAGTAGCAATGCCCTAAATTATACCTATGTTGTAGAGCTCCATGTTGGCAAAACAAACAAACATACAAAATATCTCCTTTCCTTCCAAATTTTCCTGAATCTATCAGTCAACTTGAAATGTCCTCCCATTGACATTCAGTCAGAAACTGTCTCGTCTTTCATTATGTATCTCATTCCAGCTAGAACATGGTCATCTCAATAAAGCTCTTCTTAATCCAGTCCCTTACCCACAGGGGAAGCCATCGTGTTTTCTCTTATTTCCCCTAGACCTCTGTGTATTCTTACAGCATCATTTAAGCCTTGAGTTACAATTATTTGTGAGTTTTGTCTCTCCCCTCTAGCTTGTAAGCCTCCTGAAAATATAAATGATAGCTGCCACTTTTGACTAAGAAGTAGGAGGAAGTCATTCTGAAGGAAGGGAACACGGTCACACTAGTAAGTGTCAGGGAAGTTTAAACCGAGTACATCTGACCCCAGCACATTTCCTTCTATTACACCTGTCAGGCACTATAATATGTACCAGAGAACCTGACACATTGCTGTGTTTCCATAATTGTTTATATTTGGCGACGGAGACGGAGTAGAGTAGAAGTGACAGTCTGTTTCTTGCATGCTTAATTTTCAGGCGTTGGCAAACAACCCAGTAAAGAAGTTCTCTGGGCATCTGGAACTTGAGAGGAGACTGATCCAGGGGAGGGCAGCTGAGAGTGGTCCATTTGGAGAATAAGCTGCCTCATTCTACCTACAGAGCTGCAAAATTAACGTATTCACCCTCATTGGCTCAGAACATTTTTATTTCTTGAAACACAAGTGCAGCAATGCCATACATACAAACGTCCTTTTAAAATACTGAGCCTATGACTCTTTAGATTTGGCATATTATATAAAGGCAAGAGGCCATTTGATGTATTTTTTAGCATGAGGCCAGTTACATCTAAAACATCAGTAAGGGGAGCATGATGTTTTACAAATTATTTTTTAAAAATGTATTGCATTTGTAACCTGTCTTTACTCCATGATCTATTTCTTTTGCAATATATTTTATTGCTTGGGATTTATAGCGTCATTTCTCTGCATGGCTTATGCAACAACACACATCAACGTGTCTGCCTTCAATTATCAAAGGGCAGAAATTCAGGTCAGACATCAGTTGTTTTGCTAAGCTCATCTGGATTAATGAAGGTCTAGAGCTTGCATCCAGCATACACAGAGAGCAATGTAAGGTATGTCTGTAAGTAACGTCAACCTACTTCTGAACTTGTAATGCCCAGATTTATGTCTGCCATGTTCTGCCATGTTCTTAAATCAAAACAATATTGACTATTGTGATAAAAAAAATCCTTCCTACTTGCAGCTGTTGTTCCAACTATAGCCCTGGTAGTTTCCACAGAATAATCAGCCAATAAACTTCCTCATAAATCTTACTCATTAATCTCTGATTTAGGTCCAAGGTGGGGCTTCTTTGGGTGACTTTGAATGGAGTAAATATGCTCGTAAGTGAAAGTGAGTCTTGCTGTCTCTGTTGGGCTCATCCTAAACACGTGGCCTTAAAAAAATGAAAGCTGTTGAAAGCCTGCAGAGGGACTCCCCAATGAAGTAAAAAATGGAAAGCTCTTTGTACTTTTTCCCAGGGCACATAGTTTAGAACATTTAATTCTCACAATCACCCTGTGGGGTCAGCAGAGCAAGGGACACCAGGTCTAATCAACACACAGGTCAACTGAGCCCCTGTGATTTGGTTCAAAAGATTAGAAACAACTAAACAAAGGCAATGCAGGTTTTTATTAGTATAGACTGGTGCCCTCTCCATACTATTTCTTAAGATAACAACAGGTCAAGACGGAGTCAATGAAATGGTCACTTAACTATCCAGAATGAGCCCAAAAATTCCAAAAGGATTGAATTCTCATGAAGGAGTAGAGTTTTCTTAACTGGTGAGATAACTGCAGAAATGAGTTAGTGAACAAGCCTTTTACTGAATCCTTACTGAAGACAAAGAAGAAGGAAAACAAGAAATGATCAGGATCATCAAACCCTCCACGAGTACCTAGAAACAGTTCATCTCCCCAGCTTTGAGATTAAATGTCTCAGAAGCTTCTAATAAGGGGCTTGAGAGGCCAAAATACCCAGAACTAGTAGTTAATGCAAATATATTCAGATCGTGTTGATTTCTAAGTAAATCATTCTTTAAATATTTGCTCAAATAGTGCTACATTGGTACCTTAAAAAAACATAGGCAATATACAAGAGGCAATATATCAAAGAGCATAAACTTATAGACTTATTCTTAGAAAAAGATTTAAACTCGCTAGGTATAAAACTTCTGATCTGTAAAATGGAGCTGGTATGAGTTTTAAACAAATTAATGCACATATAACTTTTGTATCTTGTCTGGCAGGTAGTCAGTGTTCTTTGAATGTTAGCCATGCAGTCTTACTTGTACCTCCGACTTTCTTCCACATGCCCCTGGAGCTGAATCAATGCTATCTATCCTATGACACAATATGGAGAGAAGAGAACCACATTTCAGTGAGTACTTTCTCTTCTTTACTGCTGGGGAACTGTCAGGTAAACAGCGCTAAAGATAAAAAAAAGTCCCCTTTGTATGGCTTTTCTCCAGAAGAAGTTAGAAGCAGGGTCCCAGGGTAATCAGCAGTGTAAATGAAATTTTGAAATGTGCCCAAGGAAGGAAAAGCACTTGCCACTAACTATTCATTAGAAATAGTGGTATCCTACAGGAATTCCTTTTAAATGTTTACTTCTAGAATCAAGTTGAAAGACAAGGAGAGAGAGGTCAGGGGAAAGGAAAAAGGGAAGGGGGGAGGGGAGGGGAGGGGAGGGGAGGGGAGGGGAGGGGAGGGGAGGGGAGGGGAGGGGAGGGGAGGGGAGGGGAGGGGAGGGGAGGGGAGGGGAGGGGAGGGGAGGGGAGGGGAGGGGAGGGGAGGGGAGGGAAATAAATAGGGTAAATTTGAAAACTAAATAGAATTTCATTGATTCTTTTGGGCAAGAGCAATAACTTTTCCAAGAGAAGCTCAGAGAAAGCCAGAAACCAAAAACAAAAAACATACAAACAAGGGATTTGAAAGGGAAAATGTATTTATAACATATAATTCTTTCCAACCTTTTTGTCAGTTCTTTTCTACTGACTCTAATAAAGTAAGTGGCAACAAAGAAAAACAACACTCCAGAGCCAACTATTTTCTCCTGTGATGTGGTCAAGGTTTTTAGCCACAGGTGGACCACCTGTTCTCCTGGAGAAGTTCGCAGCAGTGTTGGCAGGTGAGGGCCATCTCATTTGGCAGCGAAGGATGGAGAAAAGCTGGAGCTCCTTGCTCATGAAATGGGATTTCATTCTTGAATGACCGGTTTGGGGATTCTGCTGCAGGCTTTTTGGCTGATGTGTGCACAGCCTGCTCTTCCTTTAGAGACTTGACTCTTTTTACCATGTGTTTGAAACCATCTCATGCCATGACAGAGTAGAAAGAGATGATTCGAAATTAGAGCTAGACCCATGAAAAATTTGTTTAAAGACCAGGAGATTTTGATGATTTGAGATGTGCTTCTTGAGCTAAGAGTGCTTTTATTAAAGAGGTTGATGAACATGGGGTTCTCTCCCTAATGCATTTGCTTAGGCTTTCACGGGAAGCGTAGGTAGGCGGGGGCTTATGTTTCCTGAGCCAACATATGGCGCTCTGGCAGAATGTTTTCTAGCACTTGGAAAATTGAAACAATTCCTTTATGCTCTACAACCCAGGCTCCATCAGGAGTAAAAAAGATGACAATGATGGTGATGATGAAGAAATACCATTGACTGGCTGCTTATTTTGAGCCAACCATCATTTTCAGAACTTTTCATGCAATATATCATTTAATCCTTATAAAAACCTAATGATATGATCCTCTTAACTTCATGTTACTAACTTCACGTTAATAGAGGTGAGGAAATTGAACAAAGAATTATGCAAAACACAGTGGTATAGGTCTTTGCTGACTAAGGTAGAAGTACTAACAGAAAGACAGACAAAAAATGGTCCATCATGTACTCCCTCACAGCTTACCCCTCAAGGGTGTTTTCAGCGTGGCCTGAGTATGGAGAAAACATCAAGAACTGAAATTGTGGCTGTACATGAACCTGGACCTACTCAAGGACATACCACCCATGACCACAGTGGTCTCCTTGCTGGCTGCCTCGCAATCACTATGATGATACTAACAAAAGTGCTAAAGCAAGGTTTATTGTCACCAGACTGCCTGTAAGTTTTCCTTTCCCCTCTCTCTTCTTTCTTATAATCCTTTTGTTTTCCTTTTTTCATTGAGACCATATATTATTTTCCCTTATGAGCTCCTTTGCATGTAGACAATTAAAATTTTCCCAGTTATTTTTTGACGTGTCCTAAGAAAGTTAGTTATCTTACAGAGGTCACACAGTAAGTAAGGGAACAAGTATTTGACCCATTTGACCCAAGCTGTCTTATTTGCACTAAACTTCTCTCCTCCAGAAAAAATCTGAATTTTATGTGCTGTAATTAAAATATAAAGAAAGTTCCAATTGAGAAAAATGGTGGCAGACATCGGCCCTAGAACTGCAAAATTATTCATTCCACCCTCCCCCTCACACACACACACACACACACACACACACACACACACACACACTCCTCTCACACAGGTTACATGTAATACCCTTTTATGATTCTTATTCCACTTCAAGGATTCTTTTTTCATTTATTTCAGAAAAATTCTGAAAAGACAAATATGTTCATGAAATGGAAGGTGGACTTTTAGAGGCAAAGGATAGGCAAGAATTCCCACAGTGTGCAGGAGTGACGCAGGGGAGGGAGAAAGAGCACCGGTGGCTGGAGCTGAGGCGACATGGCTCATGGAGATGTCCACCAGAGAGACACGGCCAGGCTGCTCTGCAGTCTGAGAAGTACTGCTCATTACGTCTACTCTTCCCCCAATGGTTCACCACATTCACCTCCCCAGTCATCTCCAAAGGCCTTTATCTCCATCATGAGGCCCCCCTGGCCTCTTGTGAGGTCTCTGACTTCACAGCTGCCAAAGCACTCGCAGCCCTTCTTATTATGACTGGGTTGGGTGCAAGCCACTTCCAGCACCCCCTCTAGTTTCAGAGCTTCAGGTGCAATGCCAGTGTCTCCTACCATGGCCACATTCTCCACTGAGCCTCACGTACAGCACACACTTGATAAATATTTGTAGGTAATAGAAATCTGAGGAGTATTCCCACTAGCCTCCTAGCTAATTTAGTAACCCTTCCAATATTTCCTTACATAAACAACAACAAGTCAGCAGGAACCAACCAGAAGTGTGTGACAAAATCTATTTGATGGCAGAGTTGATCTTTCCAAATGGGAATTAGTCTTGAATTTCTGCTGGTCATCTTTTCCATTCTCCATATGTGCCAGTTATTTTTTCCATTCACGTACATATTCTTGGTGACCTCTAAATAAACGTCGGGAAACATTCCACAAAATAAAGACTCGCCAAGATACTTTTAGGTGAAGCAGGAATAAGAAGGAAAACTGTGGAAAGGCAGATAAATGAGCATGGGGGCTGCCCTGATGTTTTTCCACAGGGCTGAGCAGAATCATTAAAAATCCCATCTAGGTAAGAGTTAATACTGGGTCAAGTTAGAATAAAATTTTACCTTACACTTTGCAATTAAACATGCTTTTAGAGAAACTGAATTCAACTCCTTATACGATTCTGTTCTTTAATTAAATAACAGCTTTTTAAAAACTAATTTGATAATAACCTAAGTAAATGTGGCAGGGCACTCAGGATCTTCTAAAAAGTGTGATACATATGTATTTTTTTAAATATATCTTTATTGATTTCAGAGAAAGGAAAGGAGAGGGAGAAAGAGACAGACAGAAACATCATTGATGAGAGAGTAAATTGGGCATTGAGCCCGCAGCCCAGGCATGTGCCCTGACCGGGAATCGAACCTCGACCTCCTGGGTCCTAGGTCGATGCTCAACCGCAGAGCTACGCCCGGCCGGGCTATGATACATATTTTCTTTTATTTAAAATTAAGAGTGAATAAGCTAATCCTAGAGCTAGAAATGGAATTCAGGTCCTCGAAATGACAGCCTGAGACAGCTCTCCTTGTGACACTCTTAGTATATCTCAGCCTCCTGAGCACTGTCCTGATGTCTGACCAGCCCACGCTCTGGGACCTCTAGTGCTCAGTTCTGTTCTTACCGGTGGCCTCTTCTGAACTGAGATGTCTCCCTCCTCTCGGAAGCCTAGATTATCCTCATCCAGTAAGTCCTTGAAGGCTTACACGACCATATCCTTTTGTGTATGGAGCATATTTCCTATCATCTTCAAGATTAACACAATAATTGCAAATTGACTTGTTGATATACTGCACCCTGGGCTACCACATTAAGGTCCACTAGAATTTTATTGCACCTTCAATAGAAAAATTTCTTAGGTCTGGCATAGCAAGATTTCAAGAAAAATCTTTAATAAAAACTCTGGTTTTTAAAAAGTATACAACTAATTATAAACACTAATTAAGTATTAGTTCTATTGAAAAGCAATATTCCTTCTCTTTAGAAAGATAACTAACTGGAGTTTCCCTGAGAAACAAAAACCCAGCCTAAGGTGTGCTAAATTTGCTGCAACGATTAGCCTACCCTTTCAACTCTCAGTCAATCAGGGGTTTGTGGGTGAGACAGAAAGACCATAAAGAGCTTTTAATACACTCAGAGGTGTATGATCTCAATCTGACCGTCTGAGAGTCAAATTAAGCAGCAAAATCACAGAAAATTACACACACAACCCTCAGGATAAGATACCAGGTTTCTTCTTTCAGACACAGGCCAATGCTGGGCTCACGGGCCCACGAAGCCACCGATTTGTAGCCCCTGATGTATTTTGGTAACGTCTGGGCTTTTGAGTATGCCACAGGGTGTACCGCTCCCAATTGTCTTAAACTCACTGGTTTGAGGAACCTGCCTGACCCAGAGAGCCATTAAGCATGGGGCCCTGTCACCGTTTATATATGTGTAATGTGTGTATATATTACATATATTTTATTCAGAACATGGAACTAAGTTTTGCCAGTTTTGATTTTCATGCCTCCACAGCCTAACCACCCCTCCTTTGTACCACACATATTCCACTTCTTCTGCTTTGTGTTAAACCTAAAAAACAGCAAAATAAATACGTGCAAGGAGTGAGCAGTGAAAGGGTCAATTGCGCCTGAAGCAGCCCACGGCTGTTGATGCTGGCATCGTTTCTCCCCAAAGATTTTTCCTACTACTTTCTGGAATCATTCTAACGTAAAGCATTTTTCTGGTTTTCAGATTCAAACACTTTCTAGCCTAACCACCTGTGTATGCAATTGATTTGGTTTTAACTTTGAGCTTCATCCCTGAACCAGCCCTGGCACCTGTGGGAGAAAATACCGGGGCGGGGGGGGGAATAGAGCAAGCGAGGCCACAAAATAGTGTAATATCCTCCCGGGTGGCTCACGGGGGTGCTGCTTCGGGTGTGCATTTCAGCTCACGAGACTCCAGACAACAGAAGAACTAGACAAAAGCAAAACATGTGATGGAGCACTATTTATACTGCGATCTTTCCAACATTTCAGGAGGGAATGGTTTACAGATGTACAACCCCCGACGACATTTACACTTCTATTGTTTTCTTAACCTCCTTCCCCATCCTATGACAAGACGCTCTGGGTGAGAAAGACGACACACTCCCCCGTGCTTTTCTGTGATAAAGAACACATTTCCTCCTGATTACGAGGGGAGACGCGATGAGCTATAGGATAGGCCAAGTGTTAATGCAAAATCAGCTTCAGAAAATGGAATACTTTTGTGATTACTTAAGCATTTGTATTTCATGCCATAAATTCTTCCCTGTCTGAAAGAGACCACTTAACCCAGTCTTAGGACATCAAGCTGCTAATTTACACAGTGTTCTGACAGGAAACCATCCACAGCAATGAGTGCGCGGTGGGGGATTTTAACAGAAGCCCATCTGGACTTCCAGCCATTGAAGGCAATTTCTTCTTAATTATCTATTAAAGTGAGATGCTGTAAAGATGAGTTACCATCTCTTGGTCATAAATTTCAGAAGAGACTTTATGAAGAGCCTCTTCCCGCCCCCTCCCCCCACCACCACCTATTTTCAATGATTTAATTCATCAACATTTAACTTAGTGTCTTTCTGCTTTGTTATGACTCTCGAAGAGTTTAAGGTGCTGTTAAGGTCACAGTTGTTGCCTTCAGGAAAGGATATCTGTCTTGGACACGTGCTTTCTATTAATTTAGGCCTCTGGATTCCTTTAGGATGAAATATGTCTTTGAAAAATCAGATTTCAGAGTTGTGTGTTGTTGTTTTTTCATTTCAAGATTTTTCCCCCCAAAATAATCCTTTTCTAGTCAGCCAATTCTCAAATAATAAAAACAAAAGTTTGATTATTTGGCAAATTTAGAATTTTTGGTGTTGAGAGGAATTATTATAATTAACTTAGAAGCATATGAAGACTTTTTTCTTTCCTCTCGCCTCCTTTGTCTTTGTTAGGAAGGCCTCCCTTAATACACGCTATTTTATATTATAATCTTGCCCCACTCCCAGCTCTATCAAGTCCTCTCCCCACTTCATTTCTTTCTGAAATACTATGTATTTAATTATTCATTTAATTTGTGTCTTTCTGGACCTGTTGGAATGAGAGCTCCATGAGTACAGAGGGGTTTTTTCCATTGCTTTCCCCCATTTCTGTGTCCCTAGAACCTAGAAGCGTACATGCCACACAGTAGGTGTTGAAAAACATTTGTTGAGTGATGGGACAGATAAGAGAACATGACTAATTTGGCAAATAAAAACCAAACCATAATAGCGAGGATGACAGAATTAGACCAAGAATGGTGCATGATACATTGTAGGTGCCAAATTATCTTTTGTTAAATGAGTGATAAATGGATACAAGAAAAATTAAAATGTAGGGAGGGAATCACAGCTAAAGAACTAAAGGAAAGTTTAAGAGTGGGATAATTACATTTCCAATTTCTCAAAAGAAGTTATCTGAGATAATTAAGAAGGGTCAGTAATGCTGGGGTTTTCTTTCAAGAGCAAATTCGCGGAGGGAAAAAAAAAAGGAAAACAGAAAATCAAATGGAAGAACTGACTGTTTTAATGTTCAAATAGTGTTTAAAGCTGCTTTAAAATATTTTAAATATGATTGCCAAAAATGTCTCCTCAATGAAAATGATTAAGACTGTAGTCATGTGCTGCTTAATGATGGGCTGTGTTCCAAGAAATGCTATTGTTGTGTTGGCTGTTGTCATTTTTTTATTTGACATCTAAGGGAAAAGAGGTCAGTGGCCCTGAATAGTCAGCATTGCATGCCATGGCACACTGGTTGAAAATCGCTGTTCTAGACAATTCTTTACCCATATCTGTTAAAGTTTTCCTAAATTCATAGAAATAAAACATTAGAAATATTTAAATTTTTTGATGCAGATTGCTATACTTCCTCCCAAAATACTGAATCAATTTGAACTTCCATTTGCAATGTCTGAGAATGCCATTCCTTGAGATTTTGTTAAATGTTTTTGATTTTTAGAGAGAGGAAAGGAGAGGGAGAGAGAAACATTGATGGGCTGCCTCCTGCATGCCCCCCACCAGGGATCAAGCCTGCAACCTGGGCATGTGCCCTGACTGGGAATCAAAGCGATGACCTTTTGGTGCACGAGATGACACTCAACCAGCTGAGCCGTACCGGCCAGGGCTCCTTGTGATATTTTAATCATAATTTTAAAATATATATACTTGCCATTTTGATAGATGAAAATAAAATGGAAATTTGGTTACAGCAAGATGGTGGAGTGGTGGATATTCAGGGAGACAAAACACACACTTTGGGATGAAGTTTCACAAAAGTACATTTACTTAGCACTGTTCGTTGGGTTACTTTATACCTTAAGTAGACCACCAATGTTAGCAGCCCCTCCAGACTGATTTGTAATCATAAACCATGTCAACTGTACTATCTTGTGTGTGTGTAGATATTTTATGTGATAAACAGTCCTCTTCTACAGATCATCTGGGCAATTTACAAACATTAATTTAATCTCATGCTTCCCTTTTTTAAAAACTTCTCTGGAGAAGAGCAGAGAATATGCAAGAGTGTGTGCTTGGGAGGCGGGAAGAGAGTCAAATGGAATAGATCCATGTTCTAAATTTAAGATAATTTCCAATCGAGAAAGGGGAACCCTAGTACACTGCTGGTGGGAATGCAGACTGGTGCAGCCACTGTGGAAAACGGTATGGAGGTTCCTCAAAAAATTAAAAATGGAACTGCCTTTTGATCCAGTGATCTCAATTCTAGGAATATATCCTAAGAATCCTGCAACACTAATCAGAAAGAATATATGCACCCCGATGTTCATAGCAGCACAGTTTACAATAGCTAAGATCTGGAAACAGCCCAAGTGCCCATCAGTAGATGAGTGGATAAAAAAGCTGTGGGACATTTACACCATGGAATACTACGCAGCTATAAAAAAGAAGGATCCCGTATCCTTTGGGACAGTATGGATGGACCTGAAGAATATTATACTGAGTTTAATAAGCCAGGCAGAGAAAGACAAACATCACATGATCTCACTTATATGTGGAATCTAAAGAACTTAATAAACTGATGAACAGAATAGATTCAATGACATGGAAGCATAGATCAGACTGACGAATGTCAGAGGGATGGAGGAGGGCGGGTGGGTGGAGGGAGAGAGAGTAACCAAAGAATTTATATGCATATATGCACAACCCAAGGACATGGACAGTGGTGGGGAGAGGGACTGGGGAGGGGGGTGGGACAGGGTGGAACGGGTCATTGGGGAGAAAAAAGGACATCTGTAATATTTTAAACAAACAAACAAACAAAAGATAATCTCCAATCTTAACAGCAAACTGAATCTGCAAACAGAGGGTAGATTTATTTTTTAGTGTGTTATTACTATAAGCCTTGATATTTAAGAAACTTGCTCTAATGATTACTGGTAAGACCTATTTAATGTAATGAAAGCTGACTCATGGTCATCATTTACCTGCTGGTGAGTTTCTTTTCCTCCAAGAGTAAAACTCGCCTCTCTGTATTAAATTTCTCCTTCTCTTCAATTTTAGGGTCCCCTAAGCCCATGTTCTTCAAAATGAACCATATTGCATCAATATCAATTGGAAATATTAGAAGTACGGATTCTCAGAAACTACTCCAGACCTACAAATAGAATGTGCCTTTCACCCGATCCCCAGTGATTAATGTGCACATTGAATATTGAGAGGCGTGGAGCATTAGTTTCTATTGAGAATGGAGTGCAGATACGGTCAAGCTGCCAGGCTCTAGACTATTGCTAGGTATGCCACACATGCTTAGATGCCAGTGGGGTCCATCTTCAGAAGTCAAAGAAGAGGGAAAAATAAGAACTTGTGAAAAAGGGTGTCATGAACTAGTTCATAAGAAAAATTGCCAAGCAAAATTTTTTTCTGAAAATCAAAATAGCCCTGATTTGGAGAGTCCATAAACTTATCATTAAAATGTTTTTTCTACATATTTTGGATAAAAATATTAATTTGAAACTAAATCCTAAAATTGTTTCTCCAAGTCAGTGATAGGACAAATGATCACTGGTTATTTTCCCCCAGGCTTTCCAAAAATGAGACTACTTCCTTGAGGTTTTTTTCCTACTTATCTGTTGCTGGGTAACAAACCACCCCAAAACATAGTGGCTTAAACTACAATTCATTATTATCTTTCATGATTCTGTGTGTTGACAGGGCTCAGCTGGGAAACTGTTATTTGAGGCCTCCCAGGCAGCTGCGGTCGGGTGGCTGCAGTGGCCCCGGCTGGGTGTCCAAGGTGGCTGGCCCTCGCGGCTCGGAGTGGCTGTGGGCTGGCGCTGACAGCTGGGCAGTTTGACTGGAGTACCCAGGCGTGGGCTGCACAGGAGGCTTGGTCTTCTCCGAGTCCGGCAGCTGCCTTCGGACAGAGAATGTCCCAAGAGAAAATATTCCGAGAGACCCAGGTGAAAGCCACAAGGCTTCTTCCGTCTGAGCCTCAGAAGCTCCATCAGTGTTTTACTGGTCCAGCAAGTCGCTAAGTCCAGCCAAGATTCAAGCGGGAAAGGAAATCAGTACCACCTTGCAGTAGGAGGAACAGTAAAAAAAAAAAATTAACCATCTTTAACCTACCACAAGGTTTTGACAAGCTCCATTCTCTGCCTGCACAGCGCAGCCAGGTCCTCCACACGCAGACCGCTGAGGCCGCAAGGGCATCGGGGCCTGGGTCCTGCGCGGTCCACTTACAAAACTATCACTCCTCACCCTAGGAGGGATGAAGCAGGCCTCTGTCTATATGCTGATATTTGATAACTCAAAGTATCCTTTCCTTTAAAACATGTTTCCCCTTATGATCACAATCCTCTATATCACTTTTCCCCAAGGTCTATTCTCCATGCTCCTCTGATCAACTCGGTCAGCCGGGCTGCAGATTTCCCCACCGGGGCTCCTTTGCTCTTGGGCTGCCAAGTGGATTTGACCGACGGCAGGCACTTGCCTGTCCCTTCCCCCTCTCCCTCCCACCTGCATCAGTGCATTTCTAGCAGCAGCTGCAGCCCCTACGGTTCTCCCAGCCTTTCCTCCAGGGTCCCACTGCCCACTTGGCTTGTGAACTCTGTTTCTTTCTTTCTTCAGCTCGGGCGGGGGGACTAAGGACTTTTCTCTTGTTGCTAGATTCTGAATGTCGCACCATCCAGACTTCAGACCTTTTCTTTTCAATTTAAAAAAGTGCTCCTTCTCAAAAGAATACTTTTCTGGTTCCCTAAGAGTCAACTATTAAAAGTAAAAGTGTAATATTTGAGTCATCTGAAACTTTTAGTGCTTGGGGAAAATGAAAAATTTTGTGTCAGTCGAATCGCACACATCGAGAGAGAAGACGAGAACCACCACTGGAGACCTTCCTCCCTCGTGCGCCTGACAGGCTCTTAGCTGTGCTTTAAGACATTTAAAGAGAAGCATTTCCTTTCTGAAAACTGTGATAGGGTCCGTTAGGGGCACTCAGAGGCCCACACCTGCTGTGACTAGCAAATTGGTACTTACATTTCTTTGGCCAGCATTATGTTGCTAGACTATTAGGCAATAAGGGGATGTTTAACACTATTTTCTAGACTACCTCACAGAGAGATAGATGATCATGTAATAAAATGAATATCGAGGACATTAGCAAGATGGTGGGACAGCAGGTCCCTTGTTCATACCGTCCGTGAGCAACAACCATGTGGCAGCCACCCGCAGCTCTGTGAAAGCTTTGATTCCAGGAAGGAGGCTGCGAAATCCTAACGGAGCCCGAGGCTGAGGAGCTCATGTCGTGGTCTCTCCTGCAGGTTTGGGATGGCTTTCTTCACGTGTCCAAAAGCCATCCGCCAAGGCTGGGGGCATGCACAGGTGGGGCCAGTGTGCTGGTGAGGCAAGCCGAGTGCCAAGGGTACCTGTGGGCAAACTGGGGTATCCATGGGCAAGGTGTCTCCAGTGACTTGCTGGAGAGCTTCTTGATGGAGTCCGCCAGCCACCTGGTTAGTAGGATCTGTGTCCCTGCAAGAGTCCTATCTGCCATTTCCCAGCCTCTTCTCACACCTCAGTCATGCAGCTTGCTCCTCAGTACTCTGGATGGGGCGAGAGAGAAATGAGCCTCTTTGACGTAATCCCACACAGCTGGGGAAGCCACGCACTCGCTCACAATCTCTCACTTACACCCATGGGAGAAATCTTGAGCCAAGGTCGTGTCTCTTGGCCCTGAGCAGTGCCACCTTGAGGGACGGTTGATCTGGGTAAAATCAAACCGTTCCTCTTGCTCTTGCTCTTTCACTCCAGTGGTGTGCTAGGAATTCTCCACTGGAAACCTGGACTTCCACAGAGCCTCTTTCATCCATAGATGATGGTCTGAGATGGTTGTTCCCCTGGGACTCTGGACCATGGCCCAGAGGGGCTGGAACTGGCTCACAGGCCACTGCAGAGTCCGCAGCCCGGATCCAGGTCTGTATGTCTATTACACCAAGAACTGGTGGGTGAGACTTCCCCTGGGTCTCTTGCATATGGTACTGGATCCCACCAAGGCGTTTTTTTCTTCTGTCCATGGATGGATGCCAAATTGCTGTTGTTGAGGGGGCAGATATAAGTGAGTGACATCTTCAGCATCATGCTGATGTTAACCCCAAGTAAAAGCTGAAGTTTATAAGCCTACTCCTCTGTGAGTTTGTAATGGTGATACCACCTCTGTGGGGCTGTTATGAAGATCACCGCATAGGAGTCTAGGGAAACTAGGAGAAAGCAGAGACACTCTGCTGGAGTTAAAACCTGGAGTTCTAAGTTAGCACTTAGACAAAGGCCATAGAGTAGAACTGCATGACCCACATTATACTATGATAAAAGGATGGAATACTGTTTTTTGTAACAGCCACTGTAATGTGAGAATTGTTTGTTATAGCAAGTATCATTAATAACTACAGAAAAAATATTTTTCATTTTATATCATGTATATTGTCTATAGTTTTATCTAGTGAAGTAATTAAATATGCATGAACTACAATGCATCAGCCAAACTATTTTAATTTAGGAGTCAAAATTGACCTGGAGATATTTTCTAAATGGCAATTTTTTACTTTTCTCTTCATTGCAAGGAATTGTGCATATAATAAAGCATACTTATAAGGTGCATTGCTGTACACATTTTAAAATATCATCATCTTACTTGTTTATATTTACCTTTAAATGATATGTAAAATACCTGAAGCTAACCAGCTCAGGAATTTTCAGGCTCTCTAATCATGTTCCTCTGTTCTGGTTTGAAAAGCTATGATGAAATTTGTGAGTAGGAATTATTCCCCCTACAAGTCCTCCCTCTCCTAGCTCCAGATTATTTCAAGTACTTTTTGACTAAATCCAACCAATAGGTAATTCTTCAAGCCATCATTTTTAAAAAGGCTATTAATTCTTATAATTCAGATTTGACAGTAATGGAATGAGCTATTAATTATATTGGTAAGTCCTTAATATTCTCACCATTAAATAATATATAAAAGACATGAACAGCCCTGGCCAGTGTGGCTCAGTGGTTGGAGTGTCGGCCCACTCACGGGTTCCATTCCTGGTCAAGGGCACATTTCTGGGTTGCAGGTTTAATCCCCGATCTGAGTCGGGGCTCGAGCAGGAGGTAACAGATCCATGTGTCTCTCTTGCATTGATGTTTCTCTTTCTCTCCCTCCTTCCCTTCCACTCTCTCTAAAAATCAATGGAAAAAATATCCCCAGGTGAAGATTAACAACAACAACAACAAAAGATATGGACAGTAAATAATCATCATACTCATAACCATTATTATGACTATCCCTTGCTCAGAGGATGTTTTAAAAATCTGTCTTAGTTATAGTATACAAAACGAAACCACAGAAGTGTTTATGCTGTAATCACAGGAGAAAATAGTATATGGAAGGCCAGGATAACTATAATTAACGTTATCTTTAAAAATATATTTTGTGGTTAAATAACCTCAATATTGGGTCCATTTTAATTTGAAATTCAAAAGGAAAACCATAGATCTTCCACTCATTTTTCTTTGGCATATTCTGTATTCACAGATGGTACAGATATTTTGGCATTCTAAACTAAAGCATCCCTAAGTATGATTTTGTCTTGGAAGTCTCTTTCGTGGTTAGACCACATTTTGTATACTTCCGATGATGGACATATGATCTGAGCTTAGCCAAGGCAAGGAGTAGGCCACATGAAACATAATCAAGGGTGTAAGTTGCTGCCGCCAAGAAGTTGGAAAAGACAATTTTACAAGTCATGAAGAAAATTGGGACCCAGATTAACTAACAAAGCATTCAGTGAATAGAAAAATAAGTATGTGATGCTCATACAGGGCCAATATGTGGCTCAATAGAAACTTATTTACATGGAACAGCGGGATAGGGATTTCATGTGTAAACTATTTTTTATCAAGAGGGGAATAAGAGGGTTAGGAAAGAATTAACCTGTCTTTGGAGGGAAAAGACATTTCATTAAGTGGCTGTGTATTTGCATAACAATGCCAAAATTCTTACTCTCCCTCCTCCTTTAAAGATAGTCTCCCTTGCATCAAGGACAAACACCTTGTTAAAATAGCATAAAAGATGATAGATTTTCATTTTTTTAATTTTTAGGTATTTAAGTTGCAAATTTATACATGGATTTGATGAAAATTCTTGAGGCACAAATTGAAATTATTCACCAAGACAAAAAAAAACTTCACATCTTATTATACAGATGTAAACATTCTGAGAAAATTTACATTGATATGGAAAATAGAAGCATTAAGAAATTCACTAATTCTGACACGATTTCCTTATCAATCTTGGTTAATACAAACCCTTCTGGGAAAAAGCTAATATAAAAATCACTAGTTAGAAGGCAGAGATTTCTACCTCACCATGATACAGTAACTGGAACTCAACTTGTCCTCCTTGTAGAAACAACTAGAATATTGGACAACGTATATTAAAGTGTGTTTTTGGACATTGACTAACCAGCCATGCAAGACTGTGATGGAAGGTAGAAGGTAAAACAAATGAGCCCTACAATCCACGTTTATGTGGCTTTTTCCTGAAAACATGCCACAGACTATGACACAGCAAAGGATAATTGAAGCAGAGCTAAAAGAGAAGAGAAGATAGAGATCAGATTTGGAAATATGAAGACAGCTTGGTTTTGTGGGGCAGAATACTACAGATGAAGAAGCTGCACTGAGAAAGAGCTCCAGAAATCAATATGTAGAATCTTGTGTTTGATCCTGTTTCTAATTACTAGGACCCAAATGAACAGGATGAATGTCCTGATGCTGGGCAAAGAATTCTCAGGAAGACTTAACTGAACAATTCCAACAGTGTAGACAAGGCTGCAGGATATGTAAGTTCTATCTAGCAGAGGTGCAGTGAGTACAGGAAACATTCAGTAGAGAGCCAAGTAGGTCTAACCTTAGTAGCAGCACTATAATAAATGATAGTATAAAGCTTCTCTAACTTAAAATCAAGTATGGAGAGGAGTGAACTGACTTACAAGTGACTTAACTTCCTGCCAAAACAAACTTCAACATTTTCAAGGTAAACAACAAAAACCAGACTCAAAATAATTATATTCACAAAGTTTACGATTGAATCAAAAATGATGAAACATATAAAGAAGCAGGAAACTATAACTCATACCCAGAAGAAAAATCTGTTAATAGAAATATTATAAAGATGACAGTATTCAGAGACAAAGATTTTTTAAGGGCTATTATGAATAAGCTCAAAGATCTAAAGAAAAACATGAAGATCAGGTTGGAAGAAACAGAAGATATGAAAACAAACCAAATGAAACTTCTAAAAATGGCCATATTTTAAAAATCACAAGGTGAGTTTAACATAAATTAGACACTGCAAAAGAAAATATAAGTGAACTTTAAGACATAGCCATAGAAATCATCTAACATAAAACAAGAGTAAAAACAAACAAAAAAAATGAACAGAGCCTCAGTGACCTATAAGACAATTTCAAGCGCTCTAATATACATATAATTGGAGTCATACTTGTTTCCTATGGTTGCTGTAAAAAATTAAACTTAGTGGCTCAAAAGCTGTTATCTTAGAGTTTTAGAGGTCAGAAGTCAGCAATGGGTGGTATGAGCCAAAAGCAAGGTAGATGCAGAGCCACATTCCTTTCTGGAGAATGGAGAAGAATCCATTTCCTGTATTTTCCAGCGTCTGTAAACCACCTGCATTCCTTGGCTTCTGTCCAATCTTCTATTTTCAAAGCGTATCACTTCAACTTCTGCTCCTATCATCACATCACCTTTTCATTCTGACCCTCTTTCTCCTTCTTACCGGAATTCTTGTTATTATGCTAGACGTATGCAGATAATCCAGAGTCATTTCCCATTTTAAAATCCTTAACCTAATCACATCTGCAAATGTGAGGTTAAATGTTACCTTTTACCATGTAAGGTAACATATACCAGGTTCCAAGAACCAGGGCATGAACATCTTTAGGGAAGAGGGGGCATTATTCAGCCCACCATAGAGTTTAGGAAAAATAAAAGAAAGTGGACAGGCAGCGAAAAATAGTAGATGACAATTTTCTAAATTTGATAAGAAATATAAACTCATAAATCCAAGATCAATAAACCAAACAGGATAACCTATATCAAAAAACATCATAATCAAATTTCTGAAAACCAGTGAGAGGGAGGAAATCTTAAAAGCAGGCAGAGGTTGGGGGAATGGGAAAGGAGGGAAAGCACATTACTTATAGGGAAACAAAGATTAGAATTTCCCGTCTTTCTGTCAGAAATAATGCAAGCCAGAGCACAAAGGAATCTTTAAAATGTTGAAAAAAGGGTTTCTACTACGTAAAAATATCTTCACCCCTTGCAAGTGTCTTTCTAAAATGAAAATAAAGTTGGTTTCGACATATAAATGTTGAAAAGTTTATGTTTCTCTCTATTTTGTGGTTTTTTTGTTTTAAAGCAAAACTGCATAATAAGAAATATTAAAGGAAATTCTTCAAGCAGAAATAAAATTATATCAGCTAGAATCTTAAATCCAGTCAAAGAAATTAAGTGAGCAAAAAATGGTAAATATGTTTTTCTTTGTGTTTTCTTTCTAAGAGAGAACTGATTGTTTAAAGCAAGGATCAGCAAACGATGGCCCACAGGCTAAATATTAACTCCTCTCTCCTTTTGTAAATAAAGTTTTATTGAAACATAGCCACACTCATTTGTTTACATATCATTTATGACTGCTTTCATACCACAATGGCAGAATTCAGTGGTTTTGAAATTCTGATAGGGACAGTTTGACCTGCATTGCCTAAAATATTTACTATCTAGCTCTTCAGGAAAAAAAAGAAAAAAAAAAGGCTGACCCCTAATTTAAGGAAAAATAATAATCCATTGTGGAGTTTAAAATATATGTAGAGCCCGGCCAGGCATGGCTCAGCGGTTGAGCGTCGACCTAGGATCCAGGCGATCGGGGTTCAATTCCCGGTCAGGGCATATGCCCGGGTTGCGGGCTCGATCAATGACTCTCTTATCATTGATGTTTCTCTCTCTCTCTCTCCCTCTCCTTTCCTCTTTCTGAAATCAATAAAGATATGTTTTTAAAAAATAAAATAAAATATATGTAGAATTAAAATATGTGTTAAATTACACAAAGAATAGGAGAGGAAAAATGGAAGTATTTGTAAGGTTCTTACATTACGCTTGAAGTCATATAATGTTATTTGAAGGTAGACTGTAAGTACGGATGGATATTGTACACCTTAGAAAACCATTACTCAAAAATAGAGCAAAGATGTATAGCAAATAAGCCAAGAGTGGAGATAAAATGGAATATGAAATGTACTCATAAGCTAAAATTAGGCAGGACCTAAATTCCATGTACCCAATTAAGCTTCAAATGCATGAAGCAAAAATTAACAGAACTAAAAGGAATATGAAACTATCCCATGAATATTAGTACTTGTCAGAAAAGGAAGTACACAGAAAATGGTAAGAATATTGCAGATATGAACAACATTTGCAACCAGTGTAATTAGATATTTAAAGAACACCTCACCCAACAAGAATATGCAATTTTTTCAAGTGTAAATGGGACATTAATGAAGATAGACGGACTGTATCCTTGGTCAGAGACAAGTCTCAATACATTTGAAAGTATTGAAATCAAGCAGAATATATTCCTTTTTTTATTGTTGACACTATCACAGAAGTCTCCCACCTTCCCTCCCATTTGCCTATCTCCACCCAGCCCCCACCTCCCCACCCTCCGGCCTTCACCACATTGTTGACACCCATTGGTGTCCATGGGCTATGCATATTTGTTCTTTGGCTAATCTCTTCACCTTCTTTTAACCAGTCCCCTCCACACCCCTCCTCTCTGACATCTGTCAGTCTGTTCCATGTATCTATGCCTTTGGTTCCATTTTGTTCATCAGTTTATTTTGTTCTTTAGATTCCACATATAAGCAAGATCATGTGATACTTGTCTTTATCAGACTGACTTTTTCCCCTTAGCATAATACTCTCCAGTTCCATCCATGCTCTTGCAAAGGGTAGAAGCTCCTTTTTTACAGCTGCATAGTATTCCATGGTGTAAATGTCCCTCAGTTTTTTTACCCACTCATCTACTGATGGGCACTTGGGCTCCTTCCAGATCTTGGCTATTGTAAATAAGGCTGTATATATTCTTTCTGATTGGTGTTTTGGGATTCTTAGGATATAGTCCCAGAAGTGGGATCCCTGGGTTGAAAAGCAGTTCCATTTTTAATTTTTTAAGGAAGAAGAATATACTCTTCTGCTACCCAGTAATAGGATACTTTTAAAACAAATTTATTAAAGTATATAACCATTAAAATAAGCTATAGATAATAAATACCTTATTGGGTTTGGATGTTTTGGGTGGAGAAACACTGAATATTAGCCCTTAAAATTAACCTTAGCTAATAATCTCCATTCATTTAATTAATAAGTATTTATAGTATTGAGTGGAATTATTTAATCCACCTTTAGAAGCCTAGAATTACGTAAGTTATTTAAGCTTGTCCTTTATTTTAATCAACTGGTAGAGATGTGTCCTTGATAAATTGCCTCCTCATACAGCAAAAAACACTCAAGTCACCAGCCAGCAGCCTGCATTTTCACCAGATGTGATACAGCCTAAATGTATTTATTATAAAAACAGACAGAACTACCGCCACCAATTGCAGTTCAATTATTTTACAATGTACCGACATTGCCACAAATACAGTTGGATCTTGAGAACCATATTATTCTGTCAGGAACTATGTCATGTGGAGAAAAGAAGCCCGTCAACAAATTATTCACATGTGTTCTCTCTCTCCCCCTTTGTCTCTCTCTCTCTCTCTGCATGTTTATGTGTGTGTATAAGGTTTATAATACATATATGTGCATATGTGTGTATATATGTAATTTCACAAAAATAAAGATATTTAGGGGAAATTTTTAAAAAATTTATTCCAGAGGAAAAAGTCTTAGGGAGTCTAAGGGAGTTCAGGGAATTGCAACGTTTAAGGAAAGAAAAGAAAATAGAGTAATATTTCTGGTCCACAAGTCTAAGTAGACATAAAGTATTAGGGAAAGAAAGTAGGATCCAGGCTCAAACCTGAACACACCAAGATGGCATCAATTAAAAAACCCAAAAGTTAGAATTAATACCAATGAAGCATCTTATCCACCTCCTGCCTCAAGAAGTGGTCCCATCCAAACCTAACTGAGAGAAGTTGCACCCGCCTTAACAATGAACCTAAGTTCCAGGACATGCTGACTTGGATTCAAGCGAAACCATTCTTAAGGAAATTTAAAAATGTCCTCTTGTTCTATGTTTTCTTACCTACAGAAATTACATGTAAAAGAATTCGCCCAACTTCTTCTTCACGTCTGACACACTTTCACCAATGTGCCATCTGGGTTGCTTGGCTTTTATGAAAATTATGGTCCCCACGGTTATTCAGGTATGTCATTTACCAGCATAGTCTAGGGATGGAGAAAGTGAGCTGCCTGGGTTCAAATCTCAGCTCTGCCACTTCCTAGCTGTGTGACCTTAAGCAAGTTATTTTCTCTCTCTTGCCTCAGTTTAAATGAGGATGCCATAGAGATATTCTAAGGATTAAATTACATTATGTTTGTAAAGTTCTCAAAACAGTGGTTGGCATGTAGTAAGTCCTACATAGTGCTTCTTTAAAAAAATTATTTTTTAATTCATTCAGGTAGATTCTCATTTTTTTAAATTTACAGAATTGTCTTTTCTGTCTTCTTGTCTCCTTTGAAAAAAAACAAAACCCAATGTATTTTATGATGAGCCTTAAAATAGGAAAACTCCAATAGTGATAATGAAGGTTTATTCTTATAAGAACCATGGCAAAATAATTTCTGAAGACTATAGAGGAAATAAAAGAAAAATGTGAATGGTTTCTCTGCCACCTCAACCACAAATGCAGTTACTGCAATTTTAACCAAAAAGACTTAGTTGGTGCAGGCTCTAAGTTTATATAACTATAGATTGATAGCATTTCCTGTCCCAGTTTACAGACTTGAATAAAAGTCATCTGCCTACATAAACACTTAAAATATCACCTCATTACATAATGTTTTAAAGTGAGAATTCTGTATCTTCTTGGGTATGTTTTAACTTTACACTTTAATGAAAGTGTACGTCCATTTAATAGATATTTTCAGTTTTCTTTATGTAATAAACTTGCAGTACAATAATGTGAAGTCAAGTGTTTATGGCAAGTTGAAGGAAAAAATTTCTTAAAAATCCAAGTGGGTATGAGAGAAAAAAAACTTTTGAAAGCAAACTGTACCCTTTGGAGTAAGCTATTATATTGGTGGCCATTTCAAGACATGTCAACTTATGGTCATATAACAAAGAGAGGAGTACTTTATAAATATCATTTCAGGAATATCCACACTGAGGAAATTCTGAGACATACTTACTGAAATACTGCCTTTCTTGCCCTCAAAAAATCAAAGGTTAAGCTGGAAGCATCCTTAAAAACTGTGGCTCAAATAACCTTCTTCCAAATGAAAAAGAGACTCATTAAAACTTTTGGCAATCTGCTACTATTATGTGTAAAGTAATTGATGAATTTGCATAGGAGTTCTCATAAAATCATACCCAAATGCAAGTTGTAGCTACTACTGTGAGATGGCAAACTTTTGGAAGGATTACAAAGACTCATTTGATGCTCCAAAGGAACCGTTAACCTTACCTCATTGAGCAAGAAGACTTCTACGGACTGGCTTGTGTTTAATCAATTAACTAGTATTTATTACATATTTCCTGTGTTCAGCTGAACATATAACAATATGAATCGTATGCTGTATCAACCAGGGCCCAGTCAAGAAAACAGGTAGTTTAACAGAAGAATTTTAATATTGAGAACTAGTCCAAAAAAAGAACTGAAAGGTAAATCAGGGGATTCACTGTAGGGCAACCCAGGATGAACAATAGCAGAAAGCCACTACCAAGGCTAGGATCAGAGAGTCAAAAGGAGGAGGTTGTCCCCAGAGACCAGGAGCTGGCACCTTCAGGTTTGAAGAAATACAGCTTTGTATGAATAGCATATCTGTCTTAGGCCAATTTTATGCGATAGAGATACAAACATATAGATAAATTTTATTTTTATAAGTTCTAAGATTGTTTTTAAATATAAAGATACCAATGAAAAGTTCTAAAACCATTTCAAGGACTTCCTGGAAAAGCTGGGACCATAAAAGAGACATAATCACATAAGATACTGCCTGATATACAGATAGAGGGAGAGAGAGAAATACCTCAGTTTGTCCCCTAGTCTCACCCTCTGATCTGCCACTAGTGCTTCCTATGGGCTGAAACTACCTTCCAGCCAATGGGAAATGTAGCTTTTAAGAGTTCTCTTGCATTCCACTTGCTTATTGTGGTTTAACAAACGACACAAATAAATAGTGCTGAAAATCACAACCACTGCATTATGTTCACAGACAGGTGTGACAGCTATGGCTGGTCCCTGCCCTATGAGGTCTGGACCCCTCAGCTAGGATGACTTTAAAGGCTAGTGACAGACGATACATTTCCAATATAGCATCTTCATGCAGCTATCTGCCTGCGGTGGGACAGCTGAAAAACAAACTCAACACAAACTGTCAACTGGGGTGTCTGTATGTGGCTTTGACAGCATTAAGATTCCAGGGGAGTCAGACTTCTCTCCTGGCATCTCAGGGATCCAAGAGTGAATCAGATGAGCAAACAAGGCTGAGTCTCTCATGAGCCACCACCGGAAGCGAGCTGTGTTTCTACAGCCCCTTGCTTTGGGCAATGTTGCATCACCTCTGCTGTTCTCTACCAACAGACGCACTCAGAGCCCACCAGATTCACCAGAGGGAGGCACGTAGCCCTGTCTGCATGAGAAGAATGTAAAAGAATGGGTAGCCACGTCTTAAGGCAAACTCTCCCAGGCACAGAGAAAATAAAGCGAAATAAAGTTGAACAAATTCAAATAAAAATGCAAGAATTAAGGAACAATACAGAAAACAGTACAAATGATGTACATCCCCACCCACTCTGAATTATGCCAAATGTGTAGCAGAGTCAATAAATGTTTCACAAGGTCTAGAGGGATAAACCACTGAGGAAAGGTAAGCATGGCTTCCGAAAAAACCCTGAACTCTTGGAGGCCGGTCCTTCTGTTCACCTAATCTCTATGCAATTTCATCTTCAGGAGCAGCGATCTGCACTGATAGCTTTACTTCCTTCCTCCATCTGAAGTTGCACCCCCTTTCTCCAGGTGTGCAGAAGGACACAGTGTCACGTGTTGTTCAAACCTAGGCCTCTCTTGCTTCCTCCTGGCTCGTCCTCTACACTCTTGATATTGGTTCTTTCTCATTCAGCCCTCCTTTCTCTCCTTCTCTCCATCCATCAGCTCCCGCCTTGCCTTGTTGGACCTTTCAGTTTGGGGCTTACACTGTGTTCTTAGCCTCAAATTCCAGTGGAACCTCTCAGGCTAAAGCAGCTAGTACATTTTTTTGTAGGATGTGGTGAGTCCAGCAGTCTTCAGTTACCACTTGTGGACCTCCAGACCTCTCTGTGGTGAGGGGAGGAGGAGCTTGGCCATCCTCTGCCTGGGACAGATGACTAAAGCAAAGCACATGACCTAAATTAGCAAAGGAAGGAGCAGGGACACATGGAAAGAATTTCCTTCAAACAAATAAAAGTGTGTTTTTTTTTACTTTTCTTTTATGATTCAACTCTTCTGTTGTTCAGCTAGAAGTTGAAGTCATGGAAAAGAGAAATGGCTGGTGAGTAGGTGACAAAAACTTTAAAAACTGAAAATGATCACCTTTGTGTGAAGATATAAAACCAATGCATATTCAAGAGGCATTCACATAGGTTTATCATATAACTATATACAATCAAACCATCCTTGTGTTCCCTGTTCCATCTGGGTTTCTATTTTGGTTAACGCAGAAGGACTCTTGACCACAAGGCTTTTATTTTATGTGCAAACAGAAGGCTCTGGTGTGTCCATTTGTCCTCTGTTTAACAACCACAAAGAAATGTAGCAATAAGCTTTGGTAAGAAGCAGGCTTCCACTCAATTACACACTGAAAAAAACTTTCAGATCTTAAAACCTGCAAGACCACCACAATAAATTAGGAGAGGGAGAAGGCCCACATTGACATTCCTTTAGATTAAGGAATATTTGACAGGTGTCAGTTGTTGGGAATAACTTTGAACTAAATTCTTGAATAGAGAGAAATGGTTTCCAAAATGATCATGTTTTAAAGAAACTGAACAAAGTTCATCTACATTCAGCTCTTCAGAATCATGCCCTCTCCACACAGAGACTCACATGTGTAAATTCTAATCCTTTACAAGTGAAGTCCTCTGTTTCTGATCCAAAAGTATTTCAACTCAATCCCTGGGCCTTAAGACTCTGTGTCTGGTGTCAGGGGTAGTAGGTCACTGTGGCCCACATGAGGTCAGGTGAAATAAAAGGTAAACATACCACTGTCTTCAACCCTGTAGCCTTGTCTTTGAATTTTTATTTTACTTCCCCCTCATAGTTAAATAAACCACATTTATTTAAATGATCATTCCTTTTGAGTAAGAGTTTCCTTAAATAAGAGCTATCTGTTTCATTTAACATGAGGATACATAATGCATTGTGCCTACCCTTCAACTTGAGGAAGAATACAAGAAAGCCCACGTGTTACATCTTGGGATGAATTGCCAGTTTCTCTGTGTAGGGGTAAGCAAGAACAGCAAACACAGCTGAGGAAATCCAATGTACAACACCTCCCAATTAACTTGAGCAACAGAGAAGAGACACAGCCGAGCTCCAACAGACAACCATAAATGTCATGAGGAAAATGATCTCCAGAGGGGTTTTCATAATACATAAATTCAGGAGAGTTTATTACAGCTGAAGACGTTGACTCTATTTGACATTGCTACATGGTCCCCAAGGACAAATGAGACTCATAAATTCTGAGTACCATGAAAGCACATGGTACTCTCCTACCATGAGCATACTCGATTTTTCTCAAAGAGCAGACCAGTAGCATCAGCATCACCTGGTGATGCCTCACTACAGACTTAATTATTCAGGTTTCCAGGACATCTGTGATCAGTATGAACACTAGGAATGGAAAAGCTCCAGTCTAAGAGATGCCCTCCAAATCTGCTGTCCAGAGGCGGTGGAAAAAACCACCCCACCTGCTGGTTAAACAAAGGGTCTGCTCACCTGCAAACTGGAACAGACAGCATTACATAAACCACGAACCCTGTTAATAGTCACTTTGGAAATTCCCAAACTATGAGTCGGATTAGTCCAGAAGCTGTGGTTAAAAGGCAAGTCAAGGACCCAAACCGCCTCTGAAAGATTCCAAAAACACACTCTGTGTCACAATTTCAAAGCAAAGTTAGTAATATTTTAATCTCCTCACCACATGGGTACGTCTAATGTAGCTTGTCATGAGGCCAGTGACTTGGAGAAAAAAAATTGGATTTCCCCTGTCATATCATCATTTTAATATTGAAAAAAAGGGGGGTATCAGAAATGGTTGCTAATGAGAGCAGTTCAGACTGTAGGCCTGCCTCCAACACTAATGATAATTCAAGATCCTTCCAAAGGTTTTAATGTTAGCCTTTCCAGATTGTTCACTTGATGATATCACCACATACTTTGAAAATCCTTTGAAAAATTACCATGACATGGAAAAAATAAACAGAGCTGAAAGTTATCCCATTCCAATGGATTTGAGGATTTTTAAACCCAATTTCATGTGCCTAAGATACCACTGTTTCCCTGTGCAGCAGGACCAGGAAGACAAAATTCTTCTCTGGAGACATTTTACTCATAATAGTCTAATATGAAGATGTTAATGATTGTGGCAAGGCCTAATATAGTGATAATGCCCAAGGTAAACACAGAACTTTAAGTCAATGGTAGTGAGGAGAGACGTTTGCTAAGGTGGTTGCTTCCCATGAGCAATACCCAAAATCAGAAACACAGCACCCATGGCCTCATCAAACATTGACTCACAAAGGGAGTAATGACTTGGGATTAAGTCCTTGGGTCCTCACTGTACCTTGTGTGAGCCCGAATGTTCTGGCACTCCAGCATAAGGCTGCTCCTCACGCTCAGGTGAGAATGACTCTTTAATCACCACTCAGAAGAGCTCCCTTTCACTGTCAGGTCTCCTTTCACGGAAAATGGTTCTGCCTTCCATCCTTAAAGGCTTTAGCATAATTTTTCCAATAAGTATCATGAAATGTTTTAACAACCAGTGGTTTGAGTTTCTGAATCCACTCTCCAAAACAAGCAGCTCATTGCCTTCTGACTCAGTTTCTTGTTATTGAATTTGGCCGGCTGCATTCCCATCCCACCTTAGGTGACCAACTTGTCACACTTAGCACTGAATGTCTCCTGTCCCAAGAAACCTATCCGTCTAAGGCAAACTGGGACTGTTGGTCACCTTAATGTCACTTCCCCTTCTCTGACTGTTTTCTTCCACGCATCCTTAATTTCTACTAACAAATGTATCACACACTTTCTATTTGCCATGATGTCCACATTGTGTTGATTCTGTTCTCTTTCCCTTCCTCCCTCTGTTCCTCTCACTCCACATCTTTCTTTTTCCTTTTCAATTTTGTTTCTAAACCTTTCTTTATCCCTAAGCAACAGAGGGTGAGCAGAGTAAAAAGAGAGATATTAATTAGCCAGAAATAGGGTAGTGTCTAGAGTAAGGTAAAAGTTTGAAAGGAAGAGCTAATATGTGCTCTCTCCAATCAGAGTGGTATATTTTGCACTGGATGAGATACACAGAATTTTGGCGGAGGCAAGGCTGAAAAATTGGGGTAGAATGTGTGAGCATGATTTTTGAAATACCTGGGATAGGAAATCTTACTATATGCTTTCATTTTATCTCCAGATAGAAGAAGCAGGAAAGGTATTTATACAGGGGTGAGCAAAACTAAGTTTACAGTTGTTTGAATGGAAAAAGGCATGCAGATTATGGTTATTACAATAGCTTTATTAACTCAAAAGAATGTCACAATGCAACTATAAACCTACTTTTGCCCACCCACTATTGGCAATGGGTCCTGTAGCTTACCTTGTCACTGCTTGCCTGGTTAGCATCACTATGATATGTACTGTTTATGATCCTGTGATCTTACTCTCACTAGTCTTAATCAGGGGGTGATGTTCCTTCCTGTTGAGTTAGTTCCTCCTTAGGTCTTGGCAATCCATATCTCCCTCCCCTGGGGTGTCTGGCCTCATGACTACCCAATTCTAGCCAGGCCGGCAACCCTGAAACCCTCAGTTACAGAGGACTCTGTGCCTACAGCATGGCATTTCTTCTCTCCAGCTGCCATCAACAGCAACTTCCATTACATGATGGAACAAGTGAGAAATTCCAGATGCCCCCATATCATGCTTATCTACACACACACACACACACACACACACATCAATCAAGACACACTTCTGAGTTAGCCAAAATGCACCTCTACAATGTTGGCCTATCTTAAGAGCCTTCCCTTCCCTTCCCTTCCCTTCCCTTCCCTTCCCTTCCCTTCCCTTCCCTTCCCTTCCCTTCCCTTCCCTTCCCTTCCCTTCCCTTCCCTTCCCTTCCCTTCCCTTCCCTTCCCTTCCCTTCCCTTCCCTTCCCTTCTCCCCTATTCAACCCTCTAGCTGGTCCCCTAGTGCTTGATCACACAGAAAACCCAGTCCTAGAAAACAGTACTCAGGGAGTCTTCAACTGTGATGCATTACACGTGGTAATAGAAAAAATTCTGAGATGAATTATGCTCTTTAAAATATGACTCCTATTCAATGCTTTGGTTTCCCTGCCTTTGTGCTTCAGGCTAAATATTACTCAGATTCCTGCAGCACCGAGTGCTTTCTCACCAATTATCTGAAAGGCCCAAAGAACGGTACTTACATCAAAGCCAAGCCTAATGACAAAGGACACCTGGCCACTGCAAACACAGGCATCTCTCAGCTCCTCGCTCCATTTGGCAAAAAGCTATTTCCATCTCAGTCACAATGTAACAAAGGACTAATTGATGCAGAGGGTTTTTTTCCATCTTTCAAAAATAAATTGAGCCAACCCTACAAGCTCATCTACAGGAATTAATTAGGGAATAGGAAATCTCCAAAGCCATCCTTAAATTGAGATTGAACAAAGCCTACGGAACAGATGGCTTTTCATCTGAATTCTTTAAAACCTTTAACACTCTGCTAATTCCCCTACAGAAATGAAAAAAAAAAAAAAATGCTAAATGAATTTGAGCAAACCATTTCACCAGGTGTTCAGTTCCCCTAAGGATCTTTTTGCTTTAGGAAAAAAGGAAAAATACAAAACCAACAGGTATCCCCTCTACCAATATTACTGTAATTTCATTTATACATCTGAGTCCCTCCCCTAGGGCCCACGGTAAACCTCCCCAGCATTTCTGACTACCAAAGTTGGGGGAGTGAGTCCCTTAATTGATGCAGCTGATCAGAGGCAACCACTCAGAGCACAAGGATTATGTCAACACACACAAAACAAAGTCGAGAATCGGGCATTGTTCAAGCAAAGCAGAAACATAGAAAAACAATTTTGTGATTCTGCTTCCGATATCTGAAATTTCTGGGGCAAGGACTGGCAAAGTCAATTGCGTTATCCCAATAGCTGAGTAAATGTTTTCCCATACAAATTTAACGTGTAGAAACACTGAGGCAAAGGGGCACTGCCTCTCATTTGCACGGCTCACAAGAAGCTATCCTCCACAGGACCCCAGAAGGCTGAACTGTTAAAATGTACACATTTTCATTCCAAGGGTATGTAAAGACCACTTCCCATAAGAATTTGGTATACAATTTAAA
This sequence comes from Miniopterus schreibersii, assembly GCF_964146895.1. Taxonomy (NCBI): domain Eukaryota; kingdom Metazoa; phylum Chordata; class Mammalia; order Chiroptera; family Miniopteridae; genus Miniopterus; species Miniopterus schreibersii. Next base: position 67,284,481 of record NC_138110.1, read on the forward strand.
AACAGTTTTTAATACATTTATTATTTATTTTTTATTCACATTTTAGATGAAATAACTTTATATAGAAATCTGATATTCTATTAGACTATCAGGACATTCTGGTATACATTCTTTTTTTAAATAACAATTTACATTAAACATAATCTCTACCCATAGACCAGACTATGCCAGGTAAGAGCCAAATGGACCAAGGAAACACTAAGATAAACCCAATTTTGATACAGGTAAATTCTGATAAAATGGACTTAAAATGTGCAATGAGCAACCTTGGGATTGGGGGATCATAAAGGGAAACTGAACCCCTAAAGGAAAACAGCTGAAGCAAGTCAGCAAAATGAAGGGGATTTAGGTTTCCAGTTCTCAGCTCCAGCCCTAGGACACTCCACAAGTTGACCCAAAGACTCAGCCTTCACTGGCATCAGCTGTCTGGGTCACTTCCTTCTCACCTGCCTGCCACCTGCCCATCACATTTGCTATAAAAGCCCTTATTTCACTGTACACAGCTTGCCCACCCTACTCTTCCACAGACACAGTTCTGGCCATACAGAGGTCCAGTTCTATCAAGGTGGATATAAGAAGACGTTAGTCCCAGAAGTCTTTGTTCTAGAGAGAAGGGCTGCTAAGTCACACATCTAGAAACAGAAGTTATGCTAAAAATAAATAAAAATTCAGTTACACACACAACCTATTGGTTATAACACCCATTCATTCAATAATCAGTCAACAAACACTCTGCCAGGACTTAAGGAAAAAATTAGTAAGTAAAGTAGAAATGGTCCTTGTTCCCTTAGAGTTCTACATTCCTTTTGGGAAGACAGTCAAATATCCCCACATGTATATAATTATAAGCTGTAATAAATGACATGAAGGTTAAAAGATAAGAACTATACAAAAGTGGAAGCCAGTCTAGGCAGGAATGTCAATCTTCCCTACAAAATCGATTTTTTGAATTAAAATCAGAGAAAGGAGTAGACGTTAATTAAGTGTTTTGAAGGCAATAAAGGGTAGAAAGCGGCCCAGTGAGGGGAAACAGCATGGGCAAAGGCCCTGAGAAAGGATCTGGGTGAGTGTATTTGAGGGACTGAAATAGATCCAAGGGGCTGGAAGGAAGCCCAGCTAAGGCTCAGGAGGGTTTGGAGTCTGCAGGGCCTCGAGGGACAGTAGAAGATTCTTGTCTTTGTTTGGGGGCCCCAGAAGCTGCCACTGGGACACGGGTACCGATGGGAGGTGATCCAGGAAACACCAGTAGAGGAGATGCGACATAGAGAAGGGAAAGTAGCAGATAAAGGATGGGTTGTAAAGAAAATTAGCACTGTGGACAACTGTAGTTTCATCCAGCTGCCAGGAAACCAGGAGACAGTGCAGAACATACACTTCAGAAGCATCACACCCAAGGGGTCCTGGGGTCACATTAATTTTCCAGTACCTCAGCACCACAGTGCATGTTGTTAGGCACACTGTGCTCAGAGCCCGAGAGAAAGCCCTCAGTAGTAGGAAGCTGGGCTACTGTGCCCCACAGTGGTGAGGCTAAAGGCACCTTGCAGGACACATGATCAGCTACCTCACCACAGGTCTACACTTGTGCACTTATTCCAGTTTACAGAGTAGCACTAGTAACATCAGAAAGCAGCAAAATTCATCTTCATTCTTAAGATGTTATTTCTACAAGGATGCGGTACCTTATGCGAGTGAGTAAAGTCTCAAATACATCCGTCTGATGCGCTCATATGAGCTCTGCGGTAGCTGGGGGTTTCTGTTCCTATTTTATGTACTAAAAAATTGGGGATTACTAATTGTTCCATGCCATGTATCTAAACTCTAAAGGAACAGCATCTTCAACTCAAATTCAAGGCATCGGTTTCCACAGACCTTTTTCTTCCTGACATGCCATGACGACAGAAGCAACATATGACAGGGTAGCCTCCGTACTTGATTAAAATATAATCATACAGGTGGCTTTAGGATCCATAGGAAAAAACAAATCCCTGTTATTTAACTTGTCTATCTAACTCTAAAAATAACAGAATTCCCTTTTGAATGATAATAAAAATCAACCACAGGATAAAAATAAAAGTTATGAGTTTCCTTTCTGATAATTCAATATTTAATATATTTTCGATGACAAGCCAGAAGATTGCTTATGGCAAACAATGTAAGATAAAGAGGTTGTTCAACATAAATGACTTGAACACCGTCTGAGAATGAAGGACAATTATATAAGCCAGCTCCCCTAGAGTGAGGGTAAACGTCACAGGGAAGATATGATGATACTGCTTTTAGATCTAAATTCTAGCTTTTATGCTTTACAGGTGAGAGGAAAGGCAACTGAACGCAGAGAGCAGAGTGGCTTTCTGAAATTCTATCCCCGTACGAAACAGCTCACCTCTTCTCAGATCAAGTTCTGAAACGCAGGTTTGGGCAGCAGAAAATAATTTCTCATCTGCAAGTATTACAGGTCGAGTGTGAGCGCCGAGGGCATAGGTTGTGCTGTATGGATGCGAGCTTTGCTTAATGTGATTCTCATACTCTGCTTTATGATATCTCTTTTCAAAGTGAGTATTTCCACTCCGCTGGCAAGGGTGCCGGCCTTACTGTTGATTATGTGTTGAGTCTTGAACATGGTCCCACATTCTATGAAAAATGAGCCCCGCCATGGCTCTGCGCTATGCAATGAGATGGGAACAGAAAGAATAGCCTGGTCTGAGAATGTCCACTATAAAAAAAAAAGGAACAGGAGGAAATCTATAAGTAAGAAAGCAGATTTTCCTGAGCGTCTATTTTCCGGGGGAATTTCTGCCGACCATGCAACCCAGCTCTGTCCTTCCCAGCACGCCCGACTCCGTTTCCTGCGGTGCACAGTTCCTAGATAATTGTTGCCCCTAAGGATGGGGAAGCATTTATTTATTTTTCCTCATGATGACAAAATATTGCTTTCAGAGGAGACACTGCAAAAAGAAGAACTGTTGCAGGTTCTTATGACGGGGGTTGTTTGGGGTTGGAGACATTCTTTAGCGTGTTTTCCTTATAGTCACTCTAAATTTTGAAGCACAATCCATTTTTAATGGCCTCTACGTCTGGCAGGTAAAGCTAATGTCATTGTGGTGGGAGAAATCTTGCATCGTTGACAAATGTCAAAAGCATCTCTTGGCCTCAGAACAGTCCCACCAGTGTTAGAAATTTTAATTTCCTTTTAAAATAGTTCTACTCTAATTTCGTAGAAAGCTCATGCATGTAACGACATGCCCAATAATAATGAAATCTAAAATCTCAATCAAACCCAGGTTGAGATTTTTAGAACCTGTGTATACTGGCTATGAGGAACTCATAGAAGAATGCCGTCTTGCAATTTGTAGGCTACTTAACGCAAACCGACAGCTTTTTCGTTATCTTCTCAAATATAAAATAGTTCCTTTTAGTAGTTCCTTTTCCTACTGTGACTTTGACACAATATTTGGTGGAAAGATATTTATTTTAACATGTCCCACATCAACAATGCACTGTGACTCCGTCTTTGTTTCCCTCAAAGTTTATAGTAGACATAATGTTTGAGGGTGATTTCATTTGATTTTGACTAGACACAAATCTGTTCCATTTAGTTAAATGGAATGAGAGCATTCAGTGATACTCTGGGTGATACCAACAATTTATTTAACAAATTACATCCAGAGATGCTCTGTTGGTCTTAGGTCTTTGTCCTACAAAATATTAAAAGATTCTTAAGAGATACTTAAGATGTCCTAAATCCTTGGCATCACCCACAGTGGTGGGTTCCCTCAGTGGTCCTGGGTGGTCTGTCTTCTCTTCTCCACACCCTTGTCTTAGCGACATGTAATAAAAGTGGACGTAACACACAGAAATTCATAATGATAACAAAACAATGACGGAGGCCCCTGTGAGGAAAAGAAATAGCAGTGCCTGCTGATTTTAAATGTCCTTTTACCTGTTTTGTGCGTAGATCTTTAAAAAAAAAACAAAAAACAATTACAGTTCTAGACATTCGTGGATATTGTGGGATTTTGCCACTAGCCACACACCACAATTTTTTTTTTTTAATTTGAGACTTACAGTGACGCTGATTTGGCGAGACTTTTAGCAAACAGATCGTTTCGGAATGTTGAGGCCCGTATGGTGCGCGAGTGATGAGATATTTCTCTTCTAAAGGTTGCCCAACATATTGCTCATTCCTTAGTCAGAGCTGATGACCACTGTCACTGTTCTTAGGAACAAAAAGACATGTGAGTAAATTTTTTAAAAATCGGGATGTTCGATATGCTTATTGACACTAATAGTTCTCATTCAATTAATACTTTAATAAAAGATATAAGATACTTTGACCTTAGAAGATATAAAACTCAAGCCTATGTGAATGAATTCAAATCATTTAAAGTATCCGTTGAAAGGAAATTAAGTTTATAGAATTATACTATTTTTCATTGAGCCCATAGTTATATGTTAGAAATTAGTTTATGTCTCTTATTTAAACTATTCTAAATCCCACCTTTTTGTAGATGTGTTATTACTTGCATTTTACAAATAAGGATACTAAATGCCAGATAAGGCTATAACGTTAAAGTAATTATTTCCACATGTACATGAACATTGGAATCACCTGGAAGGCTTCAAAAATACTAATGCCTCTCTCTGAACCCCAGAAATTGTAGTTTATTTGGTCTGAGGTGTGACCTAGACTTTGCAATTTTTAAGAGATTCCTAGGTGATTCAAATTTGAAGGAAAGTTTAAAAAATCCTTGGTGACAAGATGGAACCATGTACTCTTGGAGCTCACTAATTTTCTATATGTCGGGGTTCTTGGAGCTCACTAATTTTCTATATTACACTGAATATAGCCTGTGATATTAATCAGAGAATTTTAAAAGTTGAGAATATGACACTAATATTCTCAATGCCACACTTTCATAAGAGAGGCATTCTTTTCTTTGTGGGTTGGTGATCAACTCAATGCTAACTACTATTGTTAGTGTATGTGATGATAACTTCTTCTGTGTCAGGTTTGCTTTACAAGTATTTTTGCATGTGTTTTCCATATGTTGTAGGATAGCCTTTTACCCTTTTTAGAGGTGAGGAATCCAAGACCCAGAGCACTGCTGTAGCTTGCTGAAGACCCCAGAGCTGGAAGGTGGCAAAGATAAGATTCAGATCCAAATCTGCCAGAACCCATGGCTTATGCTCTTGAAAACCACAATATCTAATATGCTTCAAAATTCATGGATCACAATGATAAAATAATTATAACTAAGGATGAGCTGCACAGTTAGTCAAACCAAATTCATCATTGAAACTATTTTGTCTTAAGTTTCTTTGTTCAGGCCCCTGGCTTTTCCTTGGTTCTTCTCAAAAACCATAACTGGGTGCCAGATCTTGTTTCTCTGTTTCTCAAAATACATTATGTCTCCATTGACCATTCATTCTTTCAACAATGAAAGAAAAATAGAAGGCTCTTCATTACCTATTGTTGTTTTAGATTTTTTACATGCAACTGAAATAATTTTTAAATTATGCATAGGAGATGGAATTAAATATAGACGAGGGTTAGTCAATACAAGGCAGAAAAACTTTATGAGCAACTTCGGGAACAACAGGTACACAAACAGAGCAGCTGAGTAGAAAAGCAGTAGCCATCCCATGAACTTTCCAACTGCACACTGAATACCTACAGCTTTTCCACTATTTCTTATGGCCTATTAAATCCCCATGTTTTAAAACATAAAAAATATAAACTTTTTTTTCTCTTTTGGGATTCTTTGTTTTAGACCCAAATAACATCTAACAGAATGCATTTCAAATCACATATTGCATTATCATCGATTATACTCTATAATTGTATATGTGCAGAAAATTCGGTGATATGTGAAAAATACAGCAGCTCAATATTCAAGATTCTTGAAAGGCATGAGAACATGTATTGTGTGTGAAACAAATTTTTCTTAAGAAATCTCTACCTTATTCCTAATCCAATCTGAAAGAATTTAACATTTATGAAAAGGAAAGCCATATTAGGAATGATTTTTGCAGGCAAAAATGATCACCACAAAATCAATAAAATAAATGGTGGACTACATATTCCACAAAATGCTGAAGGGGGTATTTAGAAGGTAGAATCTAGATATTCACCTGAAGCTCAGAGGTAAAAAGGTAAGCAGAGAAAGGCAACAATCAAAGATCAGAGAAGCAAGGCATATAGAACCAAGAGGCTACATGAGGATTCAACAGAATTCTAGAAAGTAAAAAAAGATGTAATAATAAAATTAATTTAAAAAATTTCTGAGCTGAAGAAAGTTTGAACATTCAGTCTAAGTATCTAAGAATACTAGATATTAATAAAAATCAACCTACAATTAAACAATTATGATTTGCCTTATATTTCTTTGAGTATAAAGATAATATTTTAAAAGCACCTAGGCAGCAAAGACTAAAGTAAGACCTATGAAGATAGCATCATACTGTTCTTCTACAACACTGAATGAAATTAGGCAATGGGAGGTATTTTCAGGGTTTCAGGGGGAATGTTTGTGACCCAAGAATTCTAACCTAAGCCAAGTCAACATTGGTTAGTGAGGACAGAGGACCTTCTCAGACATGAAATGACTCAGGAAGTATGCTACTCAGTTATCTGTCTTGAAAAAATTACTCAAGGAAGTATTTCACCCAACCAAGAAATGAATCAAAACCAAAAAATTAACTCAATTTGAGGGCATGTGTGAATCAAAAGAAATGGCAGTGTGAGTAATGAACTTAACATAGGGCTGGTGTCTGAGTAACTGTTATAAACATAGTTATGAAACTTGACAAATGTCAAAAGTAATTCTTGGATGAGAAAGAGCGTACCATTTAAAAATAAATCACTAAAAATACCTAGTTTCATTTCAACAGAAACAAGGTAGTGACAGAACTGAGAAAGCGGGAAGAAATGAAGGTATTCTAAAATTCTTATTCATATGCTATAGTAAAACAATTCTGTTTTATTATCAATGTCTATAGGTTTATTTATTCATTTAGCAAATACTTGTTTAGGATCTTCTATGTGTAAGGACCCTATGCTGGTGTGGCAGAAATAAATGACCAGATCTAAGTCTCTACTTCACATTGTAACATTCCAATTAACAAAATAGATGGTTTTAAATGTGGAAATAACCAAAGAGAATAAAATAGCATATATAACTTAAAATCCTACATGCAGAAAAGAATTAAGAAAATTTAAACAATATTTCAAAAGATAGAAACAAAGATAATATAGGAAACAACAAGGAAGCAAATAAATGCATATATCACAAAAAAGTTAAATTCATGGAAAAGCTCAGTAAACTTACATAGATTTAACATCTATTAAAGGTGATCAAAATGCCAATGGTGTTTTTCACAGAACTAGAACAAATAGTACAAAAATTTATATGGAACCACAAAAGACTCCAAATACCCACTGTAATCCTGAGAAAGAAGAAAAAGTTGGCAATATCACGTTACCTGATAGCAAATCAAAACAGCATGGTACAGACATAAAAACAGACACATAGATCAATGAAACAGAATAGAGAGCCCGGAAATGAATCCACACCTATCTGGTCAGTTAACACATGACAAAGAAGGCAGTGGGGTAAATACAGTCTATTCAATAAAGTGTTGGGAAAATTGGACAGGTACATGCCAAAAAAAAAAAAAGAAAGAAAGAAACTAGACCACCTACTTACACCATATACAAGAACAAACTCAAAATGGATTAAAAACTTAAATTTAAGACCCAAAAACATAAAACTCCTAGAATAAAACACAGGCAGTAAAATCTCAGACATTTCTTGTAGCAATATTTTTTCTGATATATCTTCTCAGGCAAGGGAAACAAAATAAAAAGTAAACAAATGGGGCTATGTTAAACTAAAAAGATTTTCCTCAGCAAAGGAAACCATCAACAAAATGAAAAGACAATTTACCAAATGAGAGACGATATTTGCCAATATACAAAATTTATAAAGAACTCTTACAACTAAATACCAAAAAACAAACAATCCAATGAAAAAATGGGCAAAAGACCTAAATAGACCTTCACCAAAGGACATGCAGATGGCCAATGGACATAAGAAAAGGTGTTCAAAGTCACTAATCATCAGCAAAATGCAAATTAAAACCACAAAGAGATATCACTTCACACCTGTCAAAATAGCTGTCATCAATAAATTGACAAACAAGTGTTCTGAAAAATGTGAAGGAAAGGGAACCCTCATTTGCTCTCTGTGGGAATGCAGATTAGTGCAGCCACAACAAAAAACAATACAAAGTTTCTCAAAAACTAAAAATGGATCTGCCTTATGACACAGCAATTCCACTTCTGGGTATATATTCTAAGAAACCTAGAACACAAATTCAAATGGATATGTGCACCCTATGTTCATTGCAGCATTATTTACAATAGCCAAGATATGGAAGCAACCCAAGTGCCCATCAACAAATGAGTGGATACAAAAGTGGTGATTACACACACACACACACACACACACACACACACACACACACACACACACACACACAGTGGAATATTACTCGGCCATTAAAAAGAATGAAATCTTACCATTTGCAACAGCCTGGATGGACCTAGAAGGTATTATGCTAAGCGAATAAGTCAGATAGAGAAAGACAAATATCATAAGATTTCACTTATATGTGGAATCTAAAGAAAAAAAATAAACAAAATAGAAACAGACTCATAAATGCAGAGAACAGACTGATGGATGCCAGAAGGGAGGGAGATTGGGGGCTGGGTGAAAAAGGTGAAGTGATTATCAAGTAAGAATTAGTAGTTACAAAATAGTCATGGGGATGTAAAAGCACAGCATAGGGAATATAGTCAATAATATTGTAATAACTATGTATGGTGCCAGGTGGGTACTTGAAATATCAGGGGGGATCAGTTTGTAAAGTATATGATTATCTAACCACTATGCTGTACACCTGAAACTAATACAAAATAATATTGAATGTCAACTGTAATCGAAAAATAAAATTTTAAAAGTGATTTATAAATTACATTAAATATATATTTAAAATATGAACAATAGACACTGATAAAATTTAATTACACAAAAAAATTTAAACTGATAGGAAACTATAGACAAACAGCAAAAATATTGTTATGAAGATAAGGAGAAGTAGAATTCTAGGTAAAACTACTACATTTTAAAAGAGGGCATTTTATATTGATAAAAGTATAGTTCACAGAGAAAAAGTAATAATCTTGAACTTTTAAGCATCAAAAACATTCAGAATATATGTAAAACACAAATGATTAATGTCACTGAAGTGACATTAAAATTATAATGATACAGATTTAATTACAATGACTTGACATAGACCTATCTTCATTGCTAGTTAAGGAAGACAAACTATATTGCAAAGTCAGATGTATTTAATGGTTTGAAAACTGAGCTGATTTCAGAGCTACATACACACACTATACACATGTTCATGAAACAAAAACAAATTCAACTGTAGTTTAAAAATCACTCTTATTATGTTTGAAAGAATATAACCTAGGCCACATACTCTGATCATACTAAAATAAAACTAGAACTTCATAACAAAGAAATGACATGTTAGAGTCAAACATTTGGAAAGTGAAAAAAAATCTCACAAGTAACCACTTGATAGCAATAATGGTGATTGTTAAGGAATATATGAAAAAATTTATGGAAATTTTTCTAAATCTATACTCAGAGGAAAACAGCATTTTTCACAATAATTGGTAATAAACAAAATAATCTAAGCATTAAATTCAAGAAGCTAGAAAGCAATCAAGATTTGATATAGTGAAATATAGTACATGTATAATCTGGACAAATAATAAATGACATGTTTTAAATATATATAACTCTAATCTTTATGGATCACCAATTGAAGCAGAATTGTCCATTTCAACAGTGTCTTTCATAACACCAAAAAATGTGGCTCTTTCTCAGTTCAGTGGCAAGGAAATCTTTTCTTCTTCAGATTTTTAGGCTTATGGTTTTTAAATCAAACTCCTCTTTAAATTTCAAGATCAATATACTACTTACTTTAGTAAACTCCCCATTATCCTCAGGTTTATCATCTTATTTTATACTATGTTTTCTTTGTAAACCAACTCCAAATGGAGTCACTGACATGATAGTGCTGTGCTGATAAATGTTTGACCACCAGTTCACCGTGGGAGGTGGAGGAGAGAAGCCGGGGGACAGATGATGATTTATAGCATTTGCCCCTTTCTATGGTGTAAAAAGTCTCACCAAGTGTCCAGTTTCAAGCTGCCCCCTTGGGGGCCACTGAATGTGGAACTGGGAAAAGATGCACGGAATCAGCTCTCATTGCCCAGTGCCACTGGCTCCAAGTACACCACTATATACATGTCATTAATGAGTCTATAAATACCTAATTATGGATGGATGGATGGATGGATGGATGGATGGATGGATGGATGGATGGATGGATGGATGGAGCAAGCAGATAAAATTATTTGATTGAGATATCAAATTAATTAGTTAATATATTTTTGTTGATTGGCTTATTTAATTCTTCTGCCTTATTATTAAAATTTGATAGGAATCAAGAATGACGGGAGGCTACCTGTCCTTCAGTGCCATGTCTGGGCTAATATGACAACTTAGAAAAGTTTAAATAAATAATGGAGACTATGAAAATATAGGTATCAGAAATACACTGAATAGAAATTTGGTTAAGATTAGCTATAGATTTAAAACAGATTTGGAAATTCCTCCTAACAGTTCTCATTAGTATTCTGCTCCTTCGTTGAGCAACCTTAATTCACTGAACTCTCATGTGCTTGTGCAACCTTAACTATTAAATCAGATGGTTACAGCTGATAAACTGCCACAGTTTTAAAATATTATGGCTCTACAATTAAAGCGAAGCTTCGTCTCTCGTCATCTCACTCTCCCCTTTCACTCATTAAACAAGGAAAGTACAACATTTTAAAGGACTAGCTCTGGAAATTACAATATTTAGTTAAGTGGTACATATTTTGCATTTGTCCCCATTATATTCACAGGAAAAGTGAGGGTTTGGAAGAGATACATTGACTAATGAATGACTGCGTTCTTTCACTCAAAATCGTGAGATGTTTAGTCTAGTATTCATACTTCATAAACATTTCGAACTGATCTTATTAGTAAAGAAAATTACTCTATGTCCTAGATGTATTAAAATTGAGTTCAGATACATATATAGGAATATATATAAATCTTATACAATGTAAGCATTATAGAATATAATATTTATTTCATTTGTCAAGTCCTAGTCCCAGTTTGAAATTTTAAAAAAGTAAAATATATTGAGATGTTCATATTGCTAAAATCTTTAAATTCAACACGGTAACAAAAGTACCCTTTGACTGTAATATCACTTAATCTAATTCCTATTAACTATATTAGCTCCTCTTAAATTCCTGTCCTTCAGACTTCCTCTTGTCACTCTTAAGATACATATCATCAAAGTGTGAGAAGACATCCTACCATTCAAAACACAAATTCTCAAAGTAGCAAAGTATACATCTTATTTTCATTTACATGTCCAGCTTCTAAATAGTTAATAGTTTACAGGCCACGTGCAAATCTTCCAAACATATGAGGATTTATAGCAGCTGCACTGGATTTGCGAACTCTGCAAAGACATGGAAGAGATAAAGCTGTTGCTTTGTTATTAAAATACACACATGGGTGGATCGTGGCAAATCCTTGTGATGTCCTAGGCTTCAATCCTTCTGCCAAACTGATGTCACCTGACAGTTCCACTCCCTTCCCACCTTTGGCACATTAACTGTATCTCTCTGATTTTCTGCCCTGAAACTTTTCCAAAGCCATGGCAGGCTCCTTCGCCTTTGCAGCCTGGATGTAGAAGGAAGCTGACACCCACGGGAACAACCTTCGACCACTGGTTCCTGACTTCAGTAGATTAATGTTCCATCCCCCTCTCCTATAACAAGATAATTCTGAGGGGTGTTTTACACAGTTCCTGAGAGGGTCCCCAGTTGGATTGCTCCTCAGCTGCCCACAAGGATAACCTGCTCAACAATGCACCCTTCAGGTCCCTTCCTCCCGTCTCCACTTTCCTCTCCTCACTCCCCTCTTTCACCTACCATCTCTCAAGCTCCCTGCGTCTGAGTTCTCCCGTCAGGTTCCGCCTTCAGGAGAACTCAGACAAGACATCCTGGATGCCTTTTGTTTTTCAAATGTTTCATTATTATAATTTTTGAACAAAAACAAAATTACATAGAATTATAAAACAAATGCGTATTTAGTGATCATCAAGATTCAACAAGCATAAAGATTTTGCAATGCTTGTTTCATTGATCCATTTTCTGAGTATATGCTCAATCAGGTTTAGTCAGAAAGACAGACGTATCAGAATGTCTCAAACCCAATTTTGTTCCCATTATAAAAAGGAGGTACTTCTAATTACATAGATATAATTTAATTACCAAATGAATACAAGATCTTTTCAGAAGCATTCATAACCATTAACTGCATTTTATTAAATACTCTATAGGCAGGAGTAAATGGTCTAGTCAACAGATCATTTGAAAAAAGCCACAAAGGCCTTGAAGTAATGATCTGTAATTTGACAAATGTTTATTGAGCCCTATCTAATCTAGGCACTGTGTGAGGTGCTGGAGATACAGTCAAGGAAAACATGGGTGCTACCCCGTGAAGTCTACAAGACATTACCATAAACAGACAATAATCAGTTCAGTGCATTAACAAGATTATTATAAATTCTAATTAATGCTAATAGAGAAAGAGAAGGTCCTGTGGAGAAGGTCACTGGGGAGAAGGCAATGGCGAGGGTCACTGAGGAGCTTACATTTGGGCTGAGGCTTGAAGGACGAGAGTAAATAGACCATAGAAAAAGGACTTTAGCACGGTGGACTCATATGCGATGAGGTTGGAGAGTTTGGCAGAGCTTAAAATAAGAAGAGTCTTGTAGACAAAAATAATGAATTAGGATAAGTCAATTTGTTCATTACCTGCTTGCTCCCTCCTCCCAGCAAGAATGTAAACTACATAATAGATGGAATTTCATCTGTTTGGTTCACTCCTATATCCCCACAACCTGGTATCATAACTAAAGTAGGTGCTCAATACACATTTGCTGAATGAAGGAAGTAATAGGCAAATGGTATATCATATAATGGAAAACTGTGCAGCTATTAACATCAATGAGCTAGATAAATGTTATCAGCATGGGGGAAAAAACAAACCTCAAACCAAAATGCAGAGTTCAAAAAGCAAGATGAAGAATGTTATATTGAAGTTGAAGACATCTGAATCAAAATCACTTATTTCAGAGAATCTTCATGACCCTTCTAGCCAAACATCCTGAGTTAAAAACAATGCAAAGCATGACTATTCTTATTTTCAAGCTAAGTTCCATAGAGTATTGTCACTCTAAGTTATAGAGCCATGAGTAGTGGAATGGGACAGGAACAGACAATGACAAATTTCCTGCCTCCTTTTTCCTTCCAACACCCTGGAAAGTGCTAACAATAACTTCCACCAAGATGCAACTCAAATGTGAGCTTTCTGAGAGCTCCTCAATGAAAGCAGGACCACCACTATGCTTTCTTTTCTTCTTTCTCTCCTTTACCATAAGTACAGAGTATGAATATCACTCAAAAAATGTGAGAGCCTAGATGGTGAAAAACTCATTCAGTTCTTTCCAATGCCCATCTTCCTTCATATCAATGATCTATGAAGGGCTCAGGACTGGTATATAGAACAGAACATTCATGCAGGCCCCTCAGGTCCTCCTTGGGTAACACTGATCACTACTGAATGGCTTACTGTCCAGACTTGTACATTCCTTTCAGCTCCCACACTTGAGACAAGCTCTGCACTTGGAGGAGCCTTAGAATGACTCAAGTGTGCCACCTGGGCTTACCCAACAGCTATTCTACTATTTTCCATGGGTTCCTATCACTCATAAATCCCCCAAGACTTGTTAGTATTGTCCTGGGGAGCCTCTTCCCTTCTTGTCTCATCTAGTTACATCACCTCATATTATGCTTGCAGTGGCTTAATGGGAAAAGAATAGTTGGAATGGGAAGGATTGGTGGGAGAGGAAATGGAGGGGATATCTTGAGTGCAGTGGTACATGAACATTAAACATGAACAAACGCCAAGCTACAGCTGAATGCTTAGCTTACAACTGATGTAAGCTAGGAAGCAGTTCACAATGCCATGGGGCAGTTTTGGAAGATCTCCTGAGAAACTGTCAGGCAACAGAGACCTGAAATATAAATAAGGGTTAAGAAGGTCCAAGATGAGGGCCATAAGCATCCTGGGGGCAGGAAAAAGCCTGTGCAATGGAAAAAATTGGGAAGGGACATAGTGCACATGAGCTCCTGTCATACAGTAAGTGCTCAGTAAATGGACATTATTGTAATAAAAACTATTACTGTTATTATCAAAATACAGAGTGTTTGCCCAAACAGGGCATTTACATGAATTTGGAACAGAGACAGTTGGAAAAGTAAAGCATGAAAAGGACTGGAAACATCAAGTACAAGAAGTAGAAGAAAGGACCACGCCATGCAGGTGAGCCTGACAGGTTTCTCCTGGCTCTAAGGTAGGCAAAGGGCAGCATTCACGAGCAGCCAGGCCAGACGCAAAAATATGTCTTGTCTCCTGGAAGGCCGAATTTATAAATGAACGCGGGAAAAAGAGGGACCTGCGCGATGAGCTGCATTCTCACACATTTAGGATACAACCACCACCTCCGCCCAACTTTTGGACCTTCCTGAATTAGTTGGAAAGAAACTGCCATGTTTCTTCAATTCCTTAAGTTGGAGTTTTAAAAAAAAAAATAGCATTATCTTATTTTTCTTGTTTGGTGTGTGTAGTTGACTGGCCAGTCCCCACTCATAATAGACCAGGCTGAGATATTTTAATTTTCTCTAATAAATGCTATCAACTTTTCCACCTAACACACCATGGGAAAATAGAAAACATATTGACTAATTAATGGGGCCTCAATCCATTCAAATAGAAAACAGTTTAGCGCTGTAATTTGTAGCATAATCTGTATATTAGAACGCTGAGTCTCCTTGAAATAGATAGTTGGTTGCATTTGGGTACCCCTTTGCTCTCCTACTAGAAACTTACAGAGAATGGGTACAATTTCTCCATTTTCTTCTCTCGCACTCGCTTCCATTCCCTCCCCACAAGCCCCTGCTCACTCTCATAGCTGTGCCACATGCAGCAGATGGAAGGTACATTTACAAGGGTGAATATAAACTCTTTCATTGGTGATTTGGCTTCTGCTTTCTGCCTACTTCCCTTGAATATAACCACAGAATGTACATTTTGACAACCCCAAGTAATTGACGCAGGTGGCAATCTAAACCTGTTAGTATTTAGAAAACAGCAGTTATCATTTTGGCGCTGTGTTCCTTTTGTTTCAGGGTTCATATTGAATTAGATCAGTTTTGCTGTGAGAACACAACTTGTCTGCCAGTGGCCTTCAGACATCCTAAATGTTGCTCCCAAATAAAACCAGACCCCTAAGCCCAGTAAAAGATCAGCATTTATGTAGGATACAGCATGGTGTGCGTTGGCTCAGGATTTTTGTCTTAATTAAATACTTTTCATGCAGCTGTGAAGAAGGATCTCGTCCCATTTGGGACAGTATGGATGGACCTGGAGAGTATTATGCTAAGCGAAATAAGCCAGGCAGCGAAAGACAGACATCACATGTGGAATCTAAAGAACTTAATAAACGGATGAACAGAATAGATTCAATGACATGGAAGCATAGATGAGACTGATGAATGTCAGAGGGATGGAGGGGGGCGGGTGGGTGGAGGGGGGGAGATTAACCAAAGAATTTATACGCTTATATGCACAACCCAAGGACACAGACAATGGTGGGGAGAGGGACTGGGGAGGGGAGTGGCCGGGTAGGAGGGGTCAATGGGGAGAAAAAAGGACATCTGTAATATTTTGAACAATAAAAAATAAAAATAAATGAAAAAGAAAGAGAAACAGCAGAGTAGGCAGGCATTAAAAATGAAGTGATGTTTATGGCGTGGAAAGATACTCCTGTTATAGTATAATGAAAAGAAGGATACTACCCAAACTTGACAATTTTTTTGTAAACTAATAGCAGTAATAATAATAGTAATGTCTGTATCTATTCAACATATGAATGTTGAATGGAAACAAATGAAATGTAATGGTAGTTATCTCCTCCTCTGTATAGGGGGAATGTGGGAGATTTTTGTTTTCTTCTGAGTTTCTGATTCTTCTTCAATAAAATATTTTTATGTAGTTAGAAAAATATATATATATTTTTTTCAGTCCCTATCTCAGAAACTGGAAAACACAATTGAAATGCCACAAAGTACACAGAATTCTAAGCTTGTCTGTGAAATGGTAGCTAAGGTCATAAAATTATTCTGCAGCCACTACTAGATACTTTTCAAGGATATTCTTTGTGAACATAAACAATGGAGTTAAAAGCCATAGAATGTATTAATTTTATTAAAAACAATTGTGTCACTTTTCCTAAAAGTGATATTATCATCATATAAACTTGACTGATAATAGCAGATGGGTGGACTTTAAAAAATATATTTAAACAAAAGGGTGGTTAATTCTGATTTAATATGGGATATCTTCAATTCTAGTCTGAATCACTCCTATCCTTTGTCATGCAACTTCTGTCTGCCACAAGAATGCTGCCAAAGGAAGTAATGCTGGTCACTCCCAGTGTCCTGGAATTTCTCCAAAATGTTTTAGAGCCATACTTTTAAGAGTTGAATTTTTGGAAAGAGATTGCAATGCTACTTACTGGATGACATAAGAGTTTATCTATAATCAAACTTGAAATAAAAATGGAATCCTTTATAGGGTTTCAGTGAAACCTGGAAGTTGGGTCAAAGACACAGGAAATATGTAATTGCATCATCTGAAATATATATTTTAAATAAATAATTTGGACATGTGATTCCACTAAGTGATAAATGCTCATCATAGACTCATTCATTTAAATTCTAAACTCAATCAAAGACACACAAAATTTTGTTTTTAAATATTGACAATTAATTTACAACTTATTTACTTCCTAAATTATGTTTGGATGACTTTCAATGATTAAAAAACATGTAATAAGATTTTCCTTCCTAAAATACCAATAAAATCCCTTTGAGAAATACTATATTGCTTGAAAAAAATCAGGGTTACATATTAAGGGGAGAGAGGTAGGGAGCATAATTTGGGGAGTATAGTAGAAGGAGGGAGACATCTATTGAGTAGGCCATGAGCAGTGAGTACCACTGGAAGGTTATAGAGATCTAAAAAAACAGAAAAGGAAAGACTGAATAATCAATGAATTAGACATGGAACTATAACCACAAGGAATATATTGACTCTAATGAGAAATAAAAGGAATAATTTCCCAACATTAGCTATTCATCAGTGGAATAGCAGACCTCCTAAAATAGTGCACTTCATTCACACAGAACCTATTCCCAAAGCATTGGGGAGAAAGTTGACTGTTGACCTCTAAAATCTCGAATATCAAAATTATATTATTATAATAATAAAAGTACATTATTATTATTATAATAAAATTAAATAGACAGACAAGGGGGAACTAGAATAATCACAAAATGTGGGAAAATTCACTATGGACTTTGGGTATGAAACGTTTTTCTAGATTTTATTTTAATGTGGAATAGAAAATTAGACTTTTTAATCACTTTGTTCAATGATACAAATCCATGAAGATGGATGGTAAGTATCAGAGGGTTCCCTAAAGTCAATTTTCTTAACAATTAATCTAAGTTAAGTTTATTCCCTTGTGTAGAAAGGGCAGTCTATTGAAAAATACACAAATTTATGTTGTAATTAATGTATGAAAAAAGAGATGGGCAATGATTAAGGCAATCAATGTGACTAGAATATGAAGCATCTCATTAATCATTGTCCAGCCAGATTTCAACATAACAAAATGCATCATCTTTAATTTCATAGTTACCATCCAATCCAAATAGAACAAAACATACAATTAAGCCATTTAAAATAGTTGGATTAGGTCATTGCGCTTTTTGGTCAAACCCTTTCCTTTGAAAGACAATGGATTTCTTCATAGGAAACTCCTGTTGGCAGGCCTACTTTTGAATACTGTCCATTGATTTTTTGGATCTTCCATAAGGGACAGTGCCCAACTACCCAAAAATAGACATTTCTTCTTGAGGTAGTACTATTAGATTGTAAATACAAGATTTCCCACTGTTACTAAGCTCACAGGAAAAGCTTTCAACAGCTCATCACGGCATGTTTGCTATTGGTTTTACAGACATACACTTTATCAGATTAAGAAAGTTCCCTTTCATTCCTGGCTTACTAAGAATTTCTTTTATATATGAATTTGAATTGAATTATACATTTCTTCATCATATGATCATATGATTTTTCCTTTCATCTGTTAACACGTGAATTACATTCATTGATTTTAAAATCTTAAACCACCTTATGTTATTGATATGAACTTAATTTGGCCATGATATATTTTGTTTCCATAAATCAATGGATTTTTTTTTTTAGTATTTTGTTTAGGAGCTTTGAATCTGAGAGATTTGCCTGTAAACTCCCCTATGTGCATTTGTTTTCTTTATCAGATATTGGTATCAAGATGATGCTGACCTCATGAAGAACGTTGGCATGTCATGACTCTTTTCTATTCTCTGGAAGTTTATGTAAGATTTCGGGGGGGGCTCCCCCTTAATTGTTTGGTAAAAACTCACTAGTGAAATGTCACTATTTGGGGAAACTGGTGAATAATACACAGGACTCCAGCATTTTTACAGTTTCTTGCATGTCTAATTTCAAAATTAAAATATTTAAAAATTCACTGGTGACATTTCCAGTTTCCAGTTCTGCAAGGAAGGAGATTGAAAACTGCCATTCCATCCTAACAAGAAGTAAACAGTGGAACAGCCTGAAAAATCAATAACTCTTCTTAAATCCTTAAGGGGGGGATGTAGGGCAAACCTCTGCTCCCAAAACTGAAGTCAGATGCATTCAGAGGACTATAACTTACCAGAGCACAGACATCGGGGTCAAGCATAATAGAGGAAAACCTGAACTATAATTGAGAAATTGCCGGAACCTCAGTGTATTCAATTTTGAAAGTTAAAAACTCCAGAGAGACCAGCCATGGGGGGTATTCAGGGGGACAATACTATAAAATACACCTCCAGGAGTCTGACCAGGTTCCCACAGTAAATATCATGAAAATTCCCTCCTTATTCTACCAGGTGGAGGGGAAAAGAAACCTTTTTGAAATACACTAGAACATTCTGCCCTTATGGGAAACTAGCTAACCAAAGCCTAACTCTCTAGAGTATTATCAGACTCTTACCAACCTCGAGGAAGGGAAATACCCAACTCCAACTCACTTTAGCCAACCCATCCTATCTAAGGGACAGAAAAAAATTAAAAACACTTGTCAGGCCCACAGTCCAGAGGCACAGGCTCACTAAGGGTCTGAGACAATCACAGAACTATAGAGCACTTCCCCTCCCCCCCATAGTTCACCACCATATTACTAAAGGTCTATTCACAGGAGTTCCTTTTACCCTGTACATCATGTCTGACTATCAAGAAAAAATTACAAGGCATACCAAAAGGCAAAAAAAAAAACAAAAACCACATTTGGAAGAGACAGTGCAAGCGTAGGAATCAAACATGGCAGGGATGCTGGAATTTCCAGAGCAAGAATTTAAAACAACTATGATTAGTATGCTAAGGTCCCTGATGGATAAAGCAGACAGCACACAACCACAGGTGGGCAACATCAGTAGAGACACAGAAATACTAAGAACCAAGAAGAAATATCAGCAATAGGACACACTGTAACAGAAATGAAGAATGGTTTTGAAGGATTCACAAGTAGGCTGGGCAAGGCTGAGAAAACAATCTCTGGGGTAGAGAATATATAAATAAAATCCTAGAAAACCCAAAAGAGAACAAAAATTGGAAAAACAGAACAGAATATCCAAGAACTATGAGACATCTAAAAAATGTATAACATATGTAGAATGGGAATACCAGAAGGGAGAGAAAATATTTAAAATAATGACTGAGAATTTCCCCAAATTAATGTCAGACGCCAAACCACAGATCTAGGAAACTCAGAGGATCCCAAGCAGAATAAACGCTAAAACAAAAACAAAATACAAAAACTATACATAAGCAAATCGTTTTCAAACATAAAATCAAAAAATAAATTTAAAAACCCAGAAAGAATCAAGGGGACAAAGATAAGAAATAAATCCTGGCTGGTGTGGCTCAGTGGTTACAGAGTCAGGCTGCGCCCCAAAGGGTCATGGGTTCAATTCCCGGTGAAGGGCATATGCCTGGGTCGAGGGTTAGATCCCGGGCCCTGGTCGGGGCTTGTGCCAGAGCCAACCAATCAATGTGTCTCTCTCACATCAATGTTTCTCCCTCTCCCCCTCCCAGTTCCACTCTCTTTAAAAATCTGTGGTAAAAATATCCTCAGGCTAAGATTAACCAAAAAAAGAGAGATCTAACCTCTCAGAAATCATGTAAGGAAGAAAATACTGGAGTGAAATATTTAAAGTATTGAGAGAGAGAAAAACAACAACCTGGAATTATGTGCCCTGTGAAATTATTCTTCAAAAGTGAGGGAAAAATAAAAACATTCTCAGACAGACAAAAATTGATGAGGTTTGTTGCCAGTATACCAGCCTTGCAAGACATGTGAAAGGAAGTACTTTAGACAACAGAGCCAATTACAATACCGTGCAGTGTGATCATGTGTTACTCGTTCGCCAAAGCTTGTTTACGAGAGGTGACTCTTGGATTTAATTATGTAGACTATAGTTGTAGATATGTAATATTTATTTATGTGAGAGAAATTGCTACGGTGTTTTTTTCATCATATGGCCTATTCGCTAAAATTTGTTAAAAATAAGTGAATTAATATAAAAAAATAGCCCAGCCAGTGTGGTTTAGTGGTTAAACGTTGACCTATGCACCAGGAGGTCACCGGTTTGATTCCTGGTCAGGGCACATGCCCTGGTTGTGGGCTCCATCCCCAACAGGGGCATGCAGGAGGCAGCTGATTGATGTCGATGTTGATGTTTCTGTCTCATGGGTGTTTCTATCTCTCTCTCTCTCCCCCTCTTTTTCTAAAATCAATAAAAACATATTAAAAAATAATAACCTGTTAATTTAATTATAATCAAATCTTGGTTAAAAGCATTTTAAAATCAGTAGGATGTTAATTTTCACATATGACACCAGAAATTCTATCCATTAAATCCAAAGTCCCTTAAATTGAGGTCCACAAAATTGAAGGTTTACTGTAATTTAATTCATAATTACCAAAAGTTGGAGACTACCAAGATGCCCTTCGGTAGGTGAATGAATAAACTATGGTACATTCAGACAATGGAATATTATTTGGGACTAAAAAAAAAAAAAAAGAGCTATCAAGCCATCAAAAGACATGGAAGACTCTTTATTGCACAGTACTAAGTGAAAGAAGCCAATCTGAAAAGGCTACATAGTGTATGATTCCAACTATGTACGTGTCCTGTTTCTGCATGAGTCTCTATTAAAACTGATTTTTTTAAGTCACCTGAATTTTTAATTCTTACTGGATTAGTAAGAGGGTATCAAATGTATAACCCCCTTTCCTGAATGCTGACCTCTAAGGACAAACCTACTGAGGAGAGTTAATAGGTACTCCTACCTGATCTAATTGCCTCCAGCCAATAAAGGGTTTGGGTTGGACGCTGGTCACCCTTAAATTTATCTCGGTGTGGCAGGATTACTTACAAACAGGATATATTTGAATGTGACTATTAGTAAATCAGGGGTTGCCCATAATTACTTTTGATATTTAAATAAATTTTTGACTATCTTTTTAGTGTCCTTTAATGCAGTACCCCTATTCAGATTATTCTTGCACTTCAAATTCTTTTCAGTAAAAAGGAGTTGAGCTAGCCATTTATGAGAGCCATAAGTTTAGTTTCCCCCTGTATACCCACAATAAATGACGTTAGAAACTATAACAATGAAATCACAGTAGAGTAAGAAAAGCATTGTGTAAATCCCAAATAACTATGATATAAACATGAGAAATAAAAGCTACAATATGAAATAATCAATTATTAAAACAGACAAACTTCATTACCCATATTCAATATATCTAAATATGTCTGATAAAATAATGTCTTTGGGAAAAAAAAAAACAATTCATTGAATATCAAGAGATGGAAGTCATCTTTTCTAGGTTTTTACTCTTTAATAAAACTTCACTTCTCTTTGATTCTATTTCATTATCTCCAAAATAAGCTATGATATATATGAGGTATTGGAAATTCTTGAGCATAATTGTTAAATGCAGAAAATATAATTCGGAGGTTTATTTTGTGTTTAACAAAGTAATGTTGAAACTTCAAGAACCTAGTTTGTTTATCATGCCTTTTGTGTTTAGCTTGAAAATCCTGTTCTCTAGCAAAGTTTAGTCATTGCATTTAAGGGACCTTTGAATAATATTGTTACCACAAACAAATTCATTAAAACATCTGACACATTTTAACTGCATTTAAACATTCAGATTTTTTACTTCACTTTTAAGTATATCAACTATTTGAGCATCTAATCACTTTAATTCATATAGATCTAAAATTTCAAATAAAAATTTTCTAGAATGTATACTCTAAAAGATTCCAATTCTATATATAAACTTAAAAAATTAAATAATTAATTAACTACAAATTTTAAAACTAGACATTTTCTGCATTCTAATAAGCTAAATATTCTTAAGTATTACAAAATTATAAAATGCTAAACTAGTACAGATTTTGACATTAATACTATGGTTTTGATTTTGGTAAATACTTTAAAACATTTTACACTTTGTACATAGTTGTGCTCTAAACATTATTGAAATTAAAAGATACCTAATCAGTGAGGTAAATAATCCCTGGTCCAGTTAACTTAAGCTCTTTTCCACTAAATATTTTGGCTAAGCATAGTATTTGGAACTATATAAAATTTTATATCATACTTTATGATTTTGATGGTTGCTTCTCCAGTGTCCTAGAGCATCATATGGAATAGAATGTTAGTCAAGGGTTTGCCTGGATTTTTATTGTAGACAATGAATGGGTGCTTTAAATTCTATTTATAGTTGCTGTGTCAATTAACTCACAATTACAAGAGGGAGTGGTTTTATTCCAAGACATCATTAGATTCATAACATATGAAGGAGTCTACAATTCCAAATTGGTGGTTGATCTCTCGTTTAGATTTTTGCCATTTCTTTGGCTCTTAAGAGATTTTCTGCCTGGGCATAAACATCATCCAACGAAGGATTCTATCAATCTCTAGGTCAGGAGTCAGCAAAAACTTCCTTTAAAGGGTCAGATAGAACATAGTATAGGCTTTGGGGGTCACATAAGGCTCTCTGTCCCAACTACTCAGCTCTGCCATGGAAGCACAAAAGAGTCATAGAGAACACTTAAACAAAATGGACAGAGCTTTGTTCCAAGGATACTGTATTTATTTTTTTAAACTTATTTATAAAAACACGTGGCCAGTGGATTTTGGCCCATGGTAATTTGCCAACCTTTGCTAGGAAAATGAGCTCTGCCTGATTTGCTATTTGAACCTGATAAGGGCCCAGATTACAAGTTAACTGGACAGATGTTGGTCCTATACTTGACACAAGTATAGAAAACTTTGTGTCAATCTGAGAACAAAAATATGAGTACGAAGGATTCGGTAAAATAAACTCTCTTGGAAAACATTAATACTCTACAATTATTTTTCCATCAAAATAGGACAGTGCCAAGTACATGCCTTTTCCAAGTACCAGATCTTTAACACCAAAGTGAAATTTTAAAACCACTTCTTCAAATAGCATCCGTCCGGTAGGCTGGTGGCCTGTTTTAGTTCATTTCCCGTTTCTACTTGGTAGTGTTCATGGGATATTTCAAGAATCAATGGGTAATTAGGAATTGGGTGCCAATTTAGGTATTTGATTTGGAAACTGAGTCTTTGAAAACCATCCATTCTGAACACAGGGCAGGCTCTTCTTATTATGCTATCCCAGAAACTGGCAATAATAAAATTCTAAAAATATTTATAAATGCAGGAGCTGGGGGCTGCAGGTGGAGCATACACAGCTGCCAGGAAAAGTAAGACACCTGCTATGTCCTTGTGTACCCTTTGATGGCTGGGGGAAGCAGAACAATACCGTCCGCTGTGTATAAATCCAGGGAGCAGTTATAAATAAGTGCGATTAAAGAGCTCTGTTGGGAGGCTTTTCTCAAAGGGCATGCACAGTGGTCCCTCGTAGTAAGAAATTAAGGCTGGCAGCCCCAGACAGCTTTTGTTAAATGTAAAGAGACAACTGGAAAAGTTACACACTTGTCACAATCAGTTGTTTACACCTTAGGAGACATTACTTCAGCAGATACAGAATTAGCTGCTCGTTCTAGCCAGTCCAGCAGATGTCTATGGAAGTCTACTCTCTACCTACGTAAGACACTGTGCTAGGCTGAGAGGCATCAGTCTCAAACCTAGGTGTGGGAAAGGGTCACTAGAGAATCTAATTAAAAGACTCAGCTATAATAAGGATTACACATGCTATCATGTTGTAAAATTGTTTAGAAATGTAACTAACAAATAGTTTGAGCTCTTTTATGTTTTTTTACAAGCAAAAATTTAGAAAGTCACAGAGGTAGAAGAAGTGAGCCGTGGAAGAAGTGAGCCAGCTGGGCTGTGTGGGCTCAGGAAACAAGTTACGGAGGCAAAAGAAGGGCTTTTG
Source organism: Miniopterus schreibersii (assembly GCF_964146895.1). Lineage (NCBI taxonomy): Eukaryota > Metazoa > Chordata > Mammalia > Chiroptera > Miniopteridae > Miniopterus > Miniopterus schreibersii. The sequence continues at coordinate 67,309,348 of NC_138110.1, forward strand.
GAGCTTAGGAGAGAGAAAGCAAAGGTGTGCGCCTTGAGGGAAGGAAGGGGGAGGAAAGACAGGAGTGTGCTCCAGAGAGACAGCGTGCTGGGTCCTCGTTCTAAGGGCTTTTCTTCTTGTTATTATTATTGGCACTGAATGTTTTTTGTTTTTTTTAATTTATCTCTATTCTTGAGGGGATTACAGATGTCCTCCATTTTCCCCCATTACGCCACTCCACGGGTTCCACCCCACCCCAGGCCTTCCCACACTAGTGTCTGTGTCCGTGGGCTATGCATATGTGCATATAAGTTCTTTGGCTATTTTCTGTCTCCGCCCCCCCCCCCCCGTTCCCTCTGAGATCCATCAGTCTCTTCCACGCTTCCATCCCTGTGGACCTATTTTGTTTGTCGGTTTATTTTGTTCATTAGATTCGACATGTATGTGAGATCGTGTGGTACTTGTCCTTCTCTGATGGGCTTATTTTGCTTAGCATAATACTCTCCAGGTCCCTCCATGGACTTGTAAGGGCTGGGGTTTTAGAGGAGGTCCCAGGGCAGGATCTCAGCAGCTTCAATGGAAGCCAGCATTATTTTCTGTCCAACCCTCTTAAGCAGCTTCTCTGTGCCAGACATTTGACGAGATGATGCAGTTATATGCACAAGACATGCATTCCTCACAATCGAGCACTGACAGTAAGAAAATACAAGCATGCTCATAAATAATTATAATGCTCTAATAAGCACAACACTAAGTAGTCTCTAATTTGGGCAGGATCCCATTAAGTGGGATACCATTAGGGAGCGGCCAAGGCCATGATTGGTTTCTTTGTTACCACCCAACTCCCACGGGAGCCATCAAAAGCTACTCTCTCTAGCACCCCACCCCTGGCTTCCCCAGTTTACTGCAGAGAGGTGCTTCGCATGTGTAGTATTAGGCTGGATTAGATTCATCAAAGATAATCATAGTGCAGGAAACAGCACTTACTATCTATTAGATGTGGTTTCATCCTAAATTATTTTTTGCCCATACTCGGATGTTTGAAGTTTTTGTCATGCTTCCTGTGTTTACACGGAACCTTTCTTCAAAGAGCAGCTACCACTTCTTCCAGCGTTACCTTCACCTGATCACATTCCTGAGAGATTGAGAGGAGCCACTGAGCACCTTCACTTCACGGAGGGATTATGAGCTGGTGAGACACTCATGCTTTCTCTCAGGGCAAAGGCTCGGAACCAGAACTCTGACTGAGGGACCCAGAACTCCACATTCAGATGTGTCATATGAAGTAAAAGATATACCTGCCTCACTCACCTCAAAGGACAGAAATTTGGGGTGAGAAATAATAATCAGTGAAACCTGAGGAGAGGTCTTCTTATTCAGAAATCATGCCTCCTCATCGGAGAGAGGAGTCTTATCCTTTTCAGGGGATCATCACAAACAACTACTTTAAATAAAGATACAGATTTCAATGTTACCCACAGGATGTAGCAGCTCTTACTACCTGGATCCTGTTCCTGCCAAGAAATGTTTATCTTTACCAATCGCCTCCCATAATGTTTAACAAATGGTCTGGGCTGGACCACCCAGCTGCTGCTGCTGCTGCTAAGAAGAAAGAAACAAGGTTTCCCAGGATCTATGTTTTCCTATGCTGACAATCTCAGGGAGGAATGAGAACTATATGTTACGATATCATGACTTTCCTTATTTAAAATAAATTGCATCCAGAGTCTTACAATATTCATACTATAGGTCTAGAGAAGTTGGACAGGAAATTGGTTGGGTTTTCCCTCTCAGATACTTTCATCTAGCAGTGAACCTATCCACCTGAACACGCTGCCTACTCAGAAAGAAAAGTAAGGCCTGGGTCAACGCCCGCCTGCTGGAACTCACGTGAGGGAAGCCCGGTTCTTCTCAGCTCCCATTTTATCACAAAAGCGGCCAAAAATCTAGCATTTTAGCCCTGCCCCCTAGAATATCTTCTTTCCAATTTGTTCATTTCCAGGAAATCCTACAAATATTTACAATCTGAGGTCACTGAGGAGTAACATTTTCTAGATGCTGTCAGAAATCACGTCTGGTTTGATTTGACCATATCAACTTGTATACTGAGTCAGAACATCTTTACTGAAAGACTCATAAAAATCCAAAAACCAGAATCATTGGAAAACTTGAAAAGAGAGTATAATGAAAGTCCAATTCCTGGGTCAGTCCAGGTGGAGTTCTATATGAATTTAATTGTATTTAGCTATGATTATGGTAAAATTTTTCTGGTTCATGGTCACCCCACAGTTGAAGGAATCCTACTACATCAACAAACTTTCTAGATTTCTATACAATCTCCACTAAACAACTCAAGAATAAGAACTCATACCTCTGAAACCTAGCATAATCATTGGCAGCCAGCCAATGCCTGCTTAAATAATCTTATAACCACCACTTTCTTGTTTATGTGATTTATAAACATTCACAAAATATCTATGAGGATCTCTGGCTAAAGATCAACCTTACCCAGGTAACTCATGACTGAAATTCTAATAGGGGAAACTGATGAAGACAACTGTCTTGTCTCCTTAGGTCTTCATATGAATACTAACCAATACCCAACCTAGAAGAAAGAAATCAAGGTGTTTGCCATTGTGTCATTTTGATCAAGATGCAGACAAGTGTTCCAATATTCAAAGACTTGGGGTGCCCTTCAAAGAGCAGGGCAATGGAATTTTATTTCCCTGATCAGCACACATCACTCAGAGCCTTACCGGAGCCTTAACAGAGTTACCCATGACCACTGGGGGTGAGGCAATAAGGGAGAGAAAGGAGCAGCAATCTGACCTTTAGAGTCTTAGGAAGTTGTATTGCTATTGTCATAGACATATCAGGCTTCCAAAATCTTAGTAAGATGTATTACTTGAGCCATCCTGGGGATGATAAGGATGTCCCAAGATTATCTCAGAAGAATGCATTTCTACATAAAGCTCATGTAAATTACACAAATATTTCTTCCATTACACCTGTTCATAACCCTTTTTTGGTCTCAGCCCCTTCTCCTCACCTCAATAACAGAGGTGTTATTAGGGTAATAATTAGTATACCTTAGTTTAACTAATTTCCCCTTAATTCAGGTAACTTATAGCTGCAGGTCTTCACCAATGTGTGAGGTTTTGGCATTTTGTGACTTTAGTATGAACCCATTAACAGAGAATGGACCTTCTTCCGCATCTTGATTTTCAGGGTGTCTGTGGCTCCCCACCCCCACCCACCATGCCCAACAAATAAATAGCATCTCTTATAGCCAAGGGGTTATGACACAATGAAAAGGGGTTATATCAGTTGAGTCTTGGTTTAAATAAGGAATTTGAGGATAATAGGACAGCATTGTTTCACCTTGAAGAAAAAGATATAAAAATACCAACCAGACTAGCAAGCTCCCTCCACACTCTTTATTCTTATGAAGGATTCAGACTTGATTCCCCTCCCTGACTAAAGTTCATCGTTTAGCCAAGAAGCTTATTTTACAATATTTTCCTCATTCATGCAATGAATGAGCTACTTGTATTTTCTTAACTGAAGGGTTTTCTACTAAACTGGAACAAAGAAACCACTTCTAACACTTAACAGTCCACTTGCATTCTGGAGGCACTTAATTTTCTTAATGGGACTCAGATGAAAATAGGAACAATATCAAAGGTCTATCTCAAAATGCAAGTGATAACTTCCAGCTCTTATTCCATCCAGTGACTAACAATTAGCAAACCTGGGATGCTATCTCTTTTGATCCTGTTAAACAAATGGTTCTCAAATTTGTCTACACATTAGAATCACCTAAGGGGATTTCAAAATTCCCAATACCCATACCACTTTGGACCACTTAAATAGGAATTCTGGGAGTAGAACTCAGGCCTCAGTGTTTTCTGAAGTCCCATTGGTAACTCTGATGCAATCCATGATTAAAAAACAATGTCTTAAATTTGAGAGCTAAGTTCAAACTTGAGTGTATGTCAGAATCACTTGGAGGAGATGTTAAAATACAGACTGCTGGACCTCAACCCCAGAGTTTTTGATTAAATAGGTTGGGGGTGGAGCCCAATAATTTGCATTTCCAACAAGTTCCCAAGTGACCCATAAGCTGATGCCTTTAAGTGTGGGGACCACACCTTGAGAACCAATGTTTTACAGGACTATGTTAATCTGACAGTTTTAGGCAGAAGAAATAAAGCTCATTTGTTCACATTTTGAAGAAACTGGTTTAATACAAACAGCCGTTTTTGAATAGCATTATATAATCTTTAATTTGACAAACTAATGGAAATACTAGTGACAGTGCCAAAGAGCAAGTCTTAATGGCTTCATTTCCTTCATTTCCCTCCCAATTATAGAAGAAATCCAATTCATAAAATATAACTGAGATGTTTAAACAAACCACTTATGTGGTACTTAGGTGAAATTATAACCCTTGTAAAATAGCACAGATTATAATCAAGTTACTGAAGTATCTGGTTTGTTTCACTCAGCTTACTTGAAAATTTGAGCAGCTGAGCATCATAGAAAGAGAATTGTACAACCTCACCTTGATTAGCAGAATGGTAATAACAAAAAATTTATCTAGTTCATAATGCTTTTCTCATTCTTAAGGAAATAGCTTTCCTACAATTTTTTGGGGGGGAAACAAAATTTCTGGCCTCCATACCACCTGAGGGACATCAAACTAATTCCCTGATGTGACAATCATATTTCTTGCTATCATCTTATCAAATCCTTTCTCCTTCTTTGGGGTTTTGAATTTTGCTAACTGGCATTATATGTATATATATATATATACCAATGCCCTTAAAAATAATATTTAAAGGACTTGTAGGTGAATGTTCACATCATTGACTTTATTCATAATAGAAAAAAATTGAAAAGAACACAAATGTTCATCAACAATCAAATAATAAATGATGGCATATTTATACAATAAAGTGTTACACAACAATAAAAAAATAGTGCACCACATAACAACATGATGAATCCCATAGATGTAGTGTTGAGTCAAAGCAGCCAGTCATAGAAGAGCTCCTGCTGCATGGATCCATTTATATGAAGTTCAAGAATAAGCAAAACTAATTAATAGCCATAAAATTCAGAAGAGGAGTTGCCTTTGAGGGGAGTATTGACGGGTAGGGGACATAAAAAAGTTTTCTGTAATGCTTTAATATTCTATATTTTATTCTAAGTGGTAGAGTAGGTACATGCATATGTAAAAATCAATTGAATCTATGATTTGTGCACTTTATATGATATAACTTAATTGACCATTTTAATCTCAAAATTGCATTAATATAAGAAATTACTTTTTGTGAAATATTGCTCACACCCAAATTCAAAATCTGCTTACATGAAATTTAATAATTGAAATTTAATAATTGTTAATGATGGGTATAATATGGAAAATAGCCCAAAAGACTTACTTATATAATCAAATGTGAAAGACTTCCATCTAAACATTATTTTGTCTTCTTCAAATACTTTTTAAAGATCTTCCTTTTCTTTTTAATGGGATTTTTATTAAAGTCCCACAAAATAAGAGTAAGGTATAAAATGCTATAAATCAAAGACAAAGAGAATGGGGAAAATAGTCTTTATCAGCAGACAAAGGATTTCAACAAGATTTGGAAGGCAGAAAGCAGATGAAAGATGGCAACTGAGTTAGCAGATGCAGAAAAATGCAGCCTAAGGTCACTGTGAGAAAGACAGGGAGAATGAAAAAAAAAAAAAAGACAGGGAGAATGTCAGGGATGATTGTCACTGAAGAACCCTAGAAAGCAAGGCACTCAGAGGCACCAAATATGATGGCTAAAACAGACAGAAAAGGCAAGATGTGGGGCTTAAAAATAAGAGGAGGTTATTACCTGAAAGTCTATACAAAATGTCAGAGACTAGACTTCCAGCTCCTATACATGTGATAAAAACATTCTTCTCTGAAGGAACTAAATTGCCCCAATAAAAAATATATATATTTCTTGCATACTAGCACATGTGAGTCCCCCAATTAAGTGTCTGCTTAAAGCCCAAATAATCACCCTAAAGTGAATTCCACTCCAAAGACCCACCAATATACATATAGCTGCCAATTAGTTTTAGTGCCTCACTCTTAATATGAAACAGATAACCAAGGACCACCAGACATTGTAATATACTTCCAACATAAATGGGCGGGGAAGGGGTGGAATGAGCAGGAAGAGAATAGAAGGTCTAGAAAACATCAAGCAAAACTTCATAAAAAAATGCTCATTGGAGTGCAACAATGAAAGGTAGGAAATTATTATACTTACAAAATAAGAATAGTATGTTTTTTAAAATAATGGAGAATAAACAATTTTTAGAAATGAGAAACATGATAGTCAAAATTCAAAAATTAAGAAGTTAAGATCAAGGAAACATCCAGAAAGTATAAAAAAAGAACAGAGAAAAATATGAGAGAAATAACAGGACATTTGGAACATTAATATGGGAAGTAGGCACTTTAGATGGAGAAAAAAGGGGAAAAGAGGGAATGGAATTCATTAAAAAATCATGTGAGAAATATTACCAAAAGTAATAGCCAAGTATTTCTTAATTGGGAAAGCTCAGGACAATAAAGGCTAATTAAATAAAAATGGCATACCAATGCACATCATCATAAAGTTTAAGAACCCAGAAATAGATAGATTTATGGAATGGGGGAGTGAAGATGGCCAAGAACCTGCTCTCCTACCAGTAAAACAATTAAAACCAAGAAGTTTAGAACTCTTGAAATTAAACAAAACCACTGAACTGAAAAAACAGCCTGTCCAAGAGAAATGACTGACATACCTCATTAAACAGTAGACTTGGTGGCATTTAACTTGAGGCTATTTTAACTATGCTCACCTTCACCAGTCCAATGTTGCCTTGGTGGCATTTAACTTGAGGCTATTTTAACTATGCTCACCTTCACCAGTCCAATGTGACAATGGATCCAGGAAAAGTCAGCAGCCTCACAGCTAAAGGAAAGAATTGGTATCTTCTGGAGCTCTGTTAAAAGCCTCATGCTCAGAGCACAGTCAATATTTTGTCCAAACTGGTAGCTTCCTAGAAAATCTGCATTTCCAAGTCTGTGGTGCTATGTGATTTGGTCAGAGCTCGGCTAAGCAAAACTAAAAGCCCTATCCCCAGGGGATTTGGTGTAAACCATAGCAATCTTCTAGTGACACTGCAGATCCTAAGACTGTGATTTGTGACAGGAAAAAGTTAGATCCTAGACAAAAATTTCAAAGGAAGTCCTAGAGAACTATAGAACCAAAAGGACTTTGGAAAGCTCCAAGATATTTCTGGAGATCTGAACAAGATCTCATGCACAAGACTATGTGTATGCCCAGAAAAACCTGGGGAAGTACAAGACCTCAGTCATTCACCTCCAGCTGACCTTGAGGCCTTGTACAAACAGAAAGTGAAACCTACAGATTCTTATAAATTTCCTGAAATTTGAGGATGGGCTTTCACACACAAATCCCCTTGACAAAAACAGATAGAAGACATAAAAGGACAGTATTTAAGGAAATATTTTGACTGATCATTGGCTTACTGCTAAATTGTACTGACCAAGTAACAACCCCTAGGAAACCAAGAAGAGTAATTGAACTTGGCTGGATTAGTCATGAATGATTTTGTAAGCTACCTGTGACGTCCAAATTCCCGTTCAGGGATGAAGCACTGAGCCCTCCATTTGCTGGGACTGCTACGAGAAGATGACCTCCTCTCAGCTGAAGAAACTGCTTTGTCCAAGACTGCTTCCTTCCAGGGCAGCCTACATCCAAAGAGGGTCAGAAAGGAATTATAGAAATACAGCCCCCTCATCCTACCTGGGTCAACTCTAAAGGGCAGTCTTAGCCCTAGGCCACCCTGCTTCATAGGACCTGCGTTCTCCCTCTGAGCGGACCTGCCTCTCTTCCCTCATTTCCACAGGTGTCCATCACAAGAGCACCCATAATTAACAGGACACTGCATGGATCTCTATCTCAGAGATCAAGTCTATTGATTTCTTCTGCTTTATCAAGCTTCCCGATGCATGCCCCCATGCAAAAAGATCTCATTATTTTAATTCTGGCATAAAGTAAGAGTGATCCTACAATCATAAGTACTTGCTCCCCGGTCTTCCACTGCTTGGTATGGTTTAATAAAATGAATATGATTATACTTCTCTCAAGCCTTGGATAGAGGTTAAACATGTTCTCATGAAAACATAAAGAACTGACTCATTATAGATTTGCTATGTCTCTCTATCTTTATTATTTGTTTTTGGAGATTGGTGAGCCCAGTAACGATTATGCACTAACAAATCTGTTCCCAGCTCCTCTGGCAGATTTCTGAGCGACTTTGCTTGGAAACACCTGGTAAAACATTTTTTTATTCAACTTCAGGCAATTCAAAGGCAGCTGAAAGTGACTTAAGTGGAAGCCCAACGATGATGCTGCTTTTCAAATCAAAAGCAAGATCTCAGCTCCGCAGGATGTGGCCGGTTGCCAGGTGTCTAATATTCGAGGGGCAAGTACACTGCTGGGAGCTTCTTTACATAATTGACAAACCAAAACCCAAGTACTGAGGTTAGCAATTCGCCTCTCTTTGGCCGCAGAACTGGTACTGTGATATTTCTTTACTGTATATAAATCACCTTCATAGAGCCATTGGAGGGTTGTTTTCAGTCTCTAGAAGACTAGCAATGGCCTCTGGGTAGCAGAGCAATGTCAGAACAAGGTACAAGGTGGGTTTAGGGTCACTTTGGAGCCACCACCATTTTTCTTCTTTCTTGTTCCTGAATCTGCCAAATTGTTTTGGCCCAAATGCTGCGTATTTGAATTCTGTGCAGACAATAGTCCAAACACGTGGTTTTCTGCACACAGTCTTTGATGGATTAAAACAGGACATCAAACATCAGCATATCTCCAGATGTCACAGAAAGCTTTGCAGAGACTCTGCAGCTTATGTTCTGCCAACCATCTGGGCTATGAGACAGACACAGCAGACAGAGGATGTCACATGAGCTGACCAGCATTTTCACAAATCACTGGTGTCAGAAGTTGAGGTGCCTCACTTTTCCCTGTGTGTGTGCCACGGGCACACCTGTGAACTTTTATTAGAGGAATGATAGAATAGGAAACCAATTCAAAAATAAATAATACAGGCCACATAAAATTTCTCAAGGAAAGATTAAATTATAAGTTTTTCTATGTTATTTTACTTCCTTTCCTTTGAAGGAAGAAAAGGAATAATAATTTGACATTTCTGAATACCTAAGATGGGCCTTTTACCTTACATAATTTATGTGCCTCATTTAATTTTCACAGTACATTATGAAAGGGCGAGGAAAATGAAACCCTTAGAAAGTCCATAACCTGCCTAAGTTTACACAAATAATAAAGTGAAAATATGAAGATTTGAATGCCAGTTGTAGCGACTTCAAAATGTACGATATTCCCACTCTTACACCCATCCCTACATGAGTTATGATCCAAGCCGCACGTAAAGATTCAAATTTCTTCTCTTTGATGATTTGCTGGTCTTCTTTTTCTTTTCTTAATTGAGAAATTCTAATTAAGCAGATTTTTAATTGCAGGAATAAAAAATAGTTCAAGAATTACCAGAGGTTGCACGTTGTATGGAGTAAATTGTAAAAAAAAAAAAAAAAAAAAGGTCATACAGTTTCATAAAGATTAAAACAGGAAGTCTGGAGAAGAGGCATGTTGAAGGTTGAAAAGATTATCTCAATTGTTCATCCCTCTTTATATCCACACCCTTTGCCAGGAAACCTTGCTGAGCTCTCCACTTGCTGGAGATGTGGCGACCTCCTCTGTCTCTTCCCTGGGGTTCAGCCATGTGGCTCACTAATGAGAGATTAGCAGGTGTGATACAAACAAAAACTTTAAGTGGGTCTGCTCATCAGGGTTGGCTTTGTACACCTCGGTCACCGCCGTGAGAAAATGCCTTGAGGTAGTTTGCTGGAGGAGGAAGGAGTCTGAAGCAGAGCCAAGGGGCTCCAGCTGCCACAGTCACCGCAGCCAAGCAGTCTAGGTCAGCTGACAACCAGGCATCCCCAGACATGCAAGTCCAGGGCAGTTCAGCAGAGCCACCCAGCCAAGGCCCAGATGAAAGCAGTCTGACTATGAGGAAACAGCATGCCTAAGTTAAGAGGACATTGCCAGGTGACTGTCCTATACTCTCCAGGGATGTTGGGACCATGGAAGACAAGGCATGACTTGAAATAATTCCAAATGAACTACCACCAGAAGGACATGACAGTGAAGAACCTTGGCTTTGATCCTGGGCCAGAAAAATAACATCAGGGACAATTGGCAAGATCTGAAGTGGTCTGTAGATTAGATAATATTATTGTGCACATGTTGATTTCCTAGATTTTGATAACTGTACTGTGTATATATTAGAAAATGTTCTTGTGTTTAGGAAACACACACTGAAATGATTAGAAGTAAGGGAAAATCATGTCTACAACTTACTCTCAAACATTTCATAAAATAAACATGAGCATAAATACACACACACACAAGGGTCTCGTATCTTTCATTCCTGTCTTTGAAGGATCTTAAAACAAAGAGCAACACTAATTTTAATCTCTAAATTATAATAGATCTTAAATGTGGCAAATGAGTAGCAAAGAGACAGGGACGTCATCCTAAAATAGAAAGGATCCATTTGTTTCATTTTGTTTAACATTTATTAAGTGCCTCCCAGGATAAATATTAAAAGCCAAAAAAAAAATCAAATTCAGAACCCCTACCCTCAAGGAACATATACAGTGATTTAGTTTTAACTGATTATGGCCTGAAATACAGAGGCTTTTGTCTAAGCTAAATGACTTTAGAAACCTCAAATAGAATTATATTATTGTAAAAGATTGAAAGAAGAAAATAATACAGAATTCTACTTTGATCATTTCATTCATAAGTAGGTATTTCCAAACTAATATTTAGACTGAAGTCAAATCAATTGTTAGCACTTTACTAACGAATGCTTATGGTGTTGCCATTAAGGCCAATTATTGGAGACAACTAATAGCAGCTATTCTTCTACTTAAGTGAAGACCAACCAATGTGCTCAATGCCATATCCCCAATACTTACATTAGAACCCAGGATACTGATGTTTGATGGAAACATGTTGAATAAACAGAGGTTGGGACAGGTAAGATCTTGTCAGAGCATCAGAACAGACATAAGGTTAAATATTTCTGATCATGGAAGCCAACTTACACTCATTAGATTTCAGTCGTAGACTCTCCTTACTTCTAGCCTCTGAGGTCATCCTTTGGTAAGTAATGTGGGACAATGCACTGCATAGGCCAAGCTTAATTAAGAAGAAACAACTTTTTTCAAATAGCACCAGCCCCCGCAACACTTGGCTCCACAACTGTCTGGTGACATGACACTCACATAGCACCTAGGTTTAATTCGCTGAGACAAGACTACATTCAGTTTCACCTGAATGAGTGGCTTCCATTCCAGGTGTGAGGGTTGCCTCCACTATCTTATAGGATGGAATATAAAGTAATTCTATTTTTCATATTTCTGCTCTTTCTGAAATCCCTTTTCTCGACTAACTGGGCATGGTTGCACTGAGGTTTCATCAGCCATTGGTCATCAGGACTCTGCATAAATGTGGCCAGGCTCTTGCAAAGTAACCCCGTTAAGGAATCACTCCATCAGGTCTAGGTTCTCTATCTTCATGTAATACATGCCATCACCTGGCATTTAAGATTATAAATGTTATTTGACTCCTGGTGCTAGAAGGAGGTTTGGAAGCAACAGTGTAGGTCCTGTTAGTCATGTGTTTCTATGGTTTTTATAAATATTATGACCATTCTTAGTCAATATATGATGATTAAAAATTATTCTTTTTTAATTGCCAGGAGCTGTTTTCTTCCAGAGGTCATTTAAAAGGGCTTTCAAATTCAATTGACTCTGATGAATGTACCAGACAGAAAATATTATCAGGGCCAAGATTTGAGTAATTAGGATGCGATTCAGGCTCCAACTTACGGAGAAGAAAGAGAAAAGAATGAATAAGTGCAGAAAGGACTCCTTGGTTGATCATGTCTTTGAGGAAGTACTTATTTACAAGCATGGGATAGATAACTTTCATGAGAAAATCATCTGAGCCTTGTAGATCGAGAGGAAATCTGTTGTTGACTTTTATAGATATGAAGCTACACAAGGTAGAATTTAAAAGTTTCTTATATCCTAACAGACTACATCATTGGCAATGATGACTATACATCCTCTGTAAAAAGTAATATTTGGTAAACTGCAAACACTGGATGGTAAAGGAACTAAGTAATGTGTGCTGAGAAATCCAGCTGGTGCTTTAAATAGAATATGCAGTTAGCTTTGAACTACTCACTGGCCAAGCTCAAGTTAGATCAAGGATCTTGCCCCGCTGGGCATGGCTCAGAGGTTGAGCATTGACCTAGGATCCAGGAGATCCCCGGTCAGGGCACATGCCTGGGCTGCACGCTAGATCCCCAGTCAGGGGCATGCAGGAGGCAGCCGGTCCATGACTCTCATCATTGATGTTTCTGTCTCTCTCACTCCCTCTCCCTTCCTCACTCTGAAGTCAATAAAGATATATTTGAAAAAAAAAAAAAAAAAGGATCTTAGAACACATCTTGGAGCCAACAATGCTAACTGAATGACTTAAGTATCAGAGTAAAAGCCTTAGATGCTAGGTTTGTTTGTACCATAAACATAAAGCAGAAAAAAAATAACTCAGTCTAAATTCAAGTGAAAAGATTCTCATGCCTATTTTCTACATATCTATTTTTTTGTAACTGTCCCTGTTGTTGCTAATTATAACAGGCACAACCACACTCAGTATTAACAACTTTAATAAGCTGTTCTTATAAATAACCACAGTGACAATGACAGTTTTTAGGGTCATAATTGTTGCTTTTGCACATCAAGAGTTTTGACACATCTCTTGGTTGGTTGTTTGGTGAATATTCTGACACGTATTCCAGTAGGGGTGCGTGTGTGTGTGTGTGTGTGTGTGTGCCTGCGCGCAAGTGCGCACGTGTGTTTAGAGTTCTCTCTCTCCCCCCCCCCCCCATCTTCTCTATTATGTTTTCTGCCCCAGTCAAGAAAAAGGGCGCAAAACACAAAAAGGAGTAATCAACTCTGAATTCTCCTCTTTTAAGTTACCCCTACTTCTAAGCCTATCTATCTATCTATCTATCTATCTATCATCTATCTATCATCTATCTATCTATCATCTATCTATTATCTATCTGTATTTCACTGCTAAAGAAACTAAGGTAAAAAAAATGTCCCAAGTTTTCCAATTTGAGCTAGGATTTTAACCCATGTTCTAACATAAGATTTAACCATGTCTCTCTATTATACCAGGTATTAAGGGTAAAATTATTATTGGGGGTACACAAAATATTTTACTTAATTATACTTAATTTTTAATATATTTTTAATTTAAATTCTAATTATGACCTTGATTCTGTATTTTTATACATGGCACTGTAACCAAAATAAATCAATTTAAAGAAAGATGTCAATCAATAATTTTATAAGTGGCAAGTATAGATAGCAAATAATTAGAGGAAGTTCACAAGTAAAATAAGGTTTGGAAACAAAATTTTATACCTTAGTGCCTCCTACTTGTGGATTAAGAGGAAATAAGTCTGTCTTTTGAAATCAGATAATATTAGAGTTGAAAGGAACCTGAGAAAAAATATTTCCAAGTCCCCTCTCCCTTTGTATTATTTTATAAGTGAGAAAACCGGGGGTTGGAGGGTCATTGGCAGCTGAAGTTACACCAACACTTTTGGGAGAAGCTGAATTTAGGATGTGTTTTGGATTCCATGCTGGGCTAGTGAGGAGGGTTCACATTTGACACATACGTATCAGAGCAGAGTGGAGGACCACAAATTGCTCTGAGAAAATGCCAGCAGAAGGTCAGCCTGTCAGTACTGATCCGGAATCCATTCCAACCAGCAGGTACAGTACAGATAGATGTCTGATAATAAACTAATGATTTTTTTATTCAGCTAAACTCTGATTTTCAAAGTAGTGACCTCTGAAGACATTACTCTACATCATGTGATCCTGCTATGGTCAAAAATATATTTGGATCTCCCACTGGTCGAGGCCAAGCCCACCTATGTACCCACACATCCGACAAGGACTCATCAGGTGCCTGTTATGAGCCAGCACTGTGTGGGGGCTGTGGATCCCTCAAAGAAAGCAAAGGTCCTGTCTTCTGAGAATTCAGATTCAAGCGGGAGAGGCTGGTTACTCACAATTAAATATAGTCCATGGATAGGAGCACGGTTTTTATTCTAACAATGGGTTTAGCAGACAAGAAACTTGAGTTTGTGAAAGATCCCTCTGGCTACGATGTGAACAATATATTGTAGGGACAAGAGTGGGAATGAAGAAAGCAATCTGCAGACTATTGAGAAAGTCTGCGTGAAACACGGTGGTGGTTTCAATAGAGCGGGAGTTCTCAAGGTTGAGAAAAATAGATGGGGATGAGGTATATTTTGGAGAGAGGATTGACAGGACTTGCTGATGAATTGGATGTGGGGGGTGAGGGGAAGGGAGGAGTCAAGAATGACTCTCAAGCTTCTGGCTTTGGTAACTGGGTCGATGGTGGTGCCACTGACAGAGATGGAAAAGGCTGAGGAGAGCCAGGCTTGAGGGGGAAATGAAGGGCTCTGTTTTGGCCACATTAAGCTGGAGATGCCTATGAGACATCCAAGTAGAAATGCCAAGTGGGTGATTGGATGTTTGAGTCTCAAGCTCATAAGGAACACAAAACCAGGAGATAGAAAGTGGAGCACTCTTGCCTATAGGTGAGTTTAATCTGGGAGATAATGTACATTTATCTTCCCCAAACTATCTCCACACTTAGTGCTTTCCATTTGCCCTCAGATTCTAAGATTTTGCATCATTGACCTCTCAACTCTGGGTGATCCCCCATCCAGAATCGTGTCATAAAAATTTCCACTTGTCCCTTCAAGATGACCAGAAAACAAATACAGGCCCTTCCCATTTAGGTGTTTTTAACTACAGTGACGGGGGGGGGGGGGGGGACCCACTACAAACAACAACAAAAACACAAAGGGTGATTTTCAGTGGAAATGGAAAAGTTTTTTTTTCTTACTGTAAACAGAGCTACTCCTGGGACTGATTTTTTTGTGCTTAGAGAGAAGATTCCATTTACCCTTCGTCCGTAGCTCTATCATTCCTGTGAGATGCCTAAGAGTCTTTTGATGGTGGAAGTCATACTGACTCAGAATTCCAGACACTGAGACCTGGAGAAGTCCTCAAAGGCTAGTCCAACCTGCCCACATTCCATGTGAGAAAACAAAAACCTAAAAAGTTTGGTGACCAACACGGTGACTCTAGTATATACTTTATATTATTTATATCCTCTAACTTATGTATTATATATAAGAAATATAAATATATGTACATGTACAATTGACCCTTGAACAATGCTGAGGTTGGGGCACTGACTCCCTGTGCAGTCAAAAATCTACATATAACTTTGGATTCCCCAAAAATTTAACAACAAAAAGCCTACTGTTGACAAGAAGCCTCACCAATAACATAGTCTATTAACATATTTTGTATGTTATATGTATTATATATTGTATTCTTACAATAAAGCAAACTAGCAAAAAGAAAATATTATCAAGAAACTCACAAGAGAAAATACATCTTCAGTATTGTACATATTTATTAAAAAATAATCCCATATAAGTGATCTCACCCATGTTGTTCAAAGGTCAATTATGTATATTTTTTTATTGTTGCTGAGTAGATCATCCTTTCCTCTACCCAAGACCAGATGAATGCAGCTGACTCACTTCACCTTGTGAGTTGTTAGACAAGGAACCACTGTCGTTTTACTTCTAATACACTTTTTAAAGCTATAGAGACCTGACCGCAAGCTCACTTATTACAGGAGCCAGAATTCTCTCTAAATCAAGCTTGTCTCTTCCCTTACATATTCACAGAGATTTCACAGTGAAAGACCTTCCAAAACACAGCTTTATCTCATTATTTAACTATAGGGGATCTTGTCCAATAGGAAAATGCATGAGATAATATACATAACAGGCTTTAAAACCTTATAATATTTTACATACTTGGGATCTATAATATTTTCTCCCACTTTTTTCTTGTTCTTTTTAATGATTAATCCATAGGTGCTCAACTGAAAGGTTTTGAAAATGCTGAAAAGTATGAAGAAAACAAAAATATAATGCCACAAGCCTTAAATTGTTTATATTTTATTATATTTCCTTCCAGATCTTATCTTATGCATATAGGTTTGTATGTGTTTTCTGTAAGGTTTGTATGTGGTTTATGTATGTATCTATATAATGTTTGCATATATTTATGTATGTGTATATGTTATATACATATATGTATTCATATATATATGTATATACACAGATACACACAAATATATAATATATATGCTTATTTATTTTAAATTATTTATATTCTTTAATTATATATCTATTTGTATATATATAAATGGCACATTACAAGCACCCAATAAGTGTTGGCTCTGTTAATGTTATAATTAAAGATACAGAGTGGGTGCTGAAAGAGGTAAGAGTATTCTTTGGCCAAGGCTGTAGAATTTACTCATGGAGCAGGAGTCAAGGCCAGCAGACTTTATGACTCTCACAATCTTGTGCCGGAACTGGCAGTGAATGGCCATAATGACTAGTGTTTACCAAAACCCCTGAACCAAGACCAGGAATGACAATAAACCCAACTATGCTCATACCCCCGCTTTGAGAATGGTTAGTAGTATAGAGCATGCTTGAGAGATAGCAAACCCATCACAATTTTAATTCTCATTCTAAAGGCTTTAGAATAATAAAACAATTGACTTTTTTCCTAACAACTACCATCTTCCTCCAAATACTTATACTGCTATCAACTTGTACTTGTCTAAGTTTTGCATTCTAGAAATGGCAGGTGTTGTTCTAGAGACATAAAGGGAGTTCATTGAAGTGGGGAAAAAAGAACATTAGCCAGTGAATCAGGAACCTCCTCTCTCACGTGGTTTTTGACTTCTGGTTAAACTCCTTTCCCAGCTATAAAGCTTTGTTTTATAAAATGTAAGTATAATCAGCACCACTAAGAAAAGGTCAAAATTGATATGTCAATCAGTGAAAGCAAATGAACCTGAGATTATTTTGTAAACCAGGAGGGACAGAAGTGAAAGGTGACTGACTAATCAACATGATTATATGGTAGCCAAATTCCTTTTCTCATCTGCACTGGGGCAAAATAGTGAAACTGACTTCGCCTCAGACTTCAGAGGTTTGGCACAAGGAAGAATTCCTTAATAAAGGAGAGTTTCTTGACACAAGAATGAATGGCTGAGTCTGTGAAATATTCTCCGTAGAGCTCTCAGAACAGGCATGGTTCTCATCTGTCTTTGGTTGACGATGTAGATGCGGTCCCACTCTGCACTGGAAAGGATGGATTCACCAGCTGACCAGGGCCCAGCCAGGCCTCTGACTCGATGAAACAAACATTGGTTCGTGGACACTGGAAACACTCAATGACTTCTTGTGATTACGTGCCTCCCAGGAGCCACATTTGGAGCCAGTATTGTGACAAGTGCCTGGCATTGTTCGGACTGTGAACATAAGCTCACGAATGTTGATATTTCCAATACTACATGTGAACATGTGATTACAAATCATCTTGTGGGAATTCTTAAAGCACAATGTATGGTGTAGCCAAATTCCCCGGAAACACTTCACTATTTTAAACACTACGTTATGTAAAAGCTTTGTGGATATGAGTCTTTTTTCCCTTTCCCTTCCTCTGTTTGAAGGAATATACATATACAGTCATTTACACACAATGCTATTTGGGCATCCAAATAGCTATAAGTAATTTTGAGTGGGGGTGATTGATTTCTTGATATCCCAGGATACTTTTCAGTATATCTGCTGACATTACTATGATTTATAAATAAATAAATAAATAAATAAATAAATAAATAAATAAATAAATAAATAAATAAATAAAATAACTTAAAAAAATAAAATACCTTCCCTTTGTCTTTTCCTATTTCTGTTTCATGGTCCTCCTCATCTGTCCATCAAGTAACTGAAAGTAAAAGCCTGCCTTTGACATTAAAATCACACCTGACTTAGAGAGTGGTGCAGCAGATGCTTTCTTCACATTGACATATTTGCCATCGTTTTACTGCTTACTTTTCTACCTGAATGTTCTGAACAAAATGTATATAACTAGGCTTCCTATGCACTTAGTGAGCAGTATTTAATGATGATATCTGTTATAGAAAAGTAGAATGTAGCAGGACTGACGGTTACATATTATCTCAAAGACAAAAGTAATCCTAAAACTTGGAGATTAGCAAAGATGTTTAACATCTCCTATTTAGTCTCTATTAATTGTGAGTGCATAATGCCCTGACACATTTATTTGATCAAAACTCTGGGAACTTAACTGTTCACAAGCATAACAGTAATAATGTAGTTAAAAATGCAAATGTAAAAAAAAATAATAAAAAAATTTAAATTAAAAAGGCAAACATACAATCAATTACATGAATGGAAATAGACTCTTCCCCGGGTTAAAGGGAGATGCCCCATAGTCTTTGCTCTTGCCATAGTGCTGCAGAGGAACTGGGTCAAGTCCCCAAGGCCTTGTTCAGGAAGAACACTGGAGGACAGGGAGTTAGGAGTTGAGGCGAGGCATAGCACGTGTTCTCAGCAGCCCCAGCCTACGCCAGCCTCCCAGACCTTCTAGAAAGTCACAACAGGGTCTCATCCACCTTGGGGGCTCCAGCCTGAAATGTTTTCCTCCCACTTCTCACTGATAAACACGTTATTCTTCTCTCAACTCTATACTTAACTGTCACTTTCTCAGTGAAACTTCCAGACCTACATCTAGGTTAGTGCCCTACACCCTGCATGCTCCTGGCAGGATCTTTCTGGTTTAGCTCAGGAAAGATCTGGCAAGATATGTATAGATGAAGGATCCCCAGGCTTCCCCTTGTGAAGAAGCAGTTATTATGTATTAGCAATTTCTAATTCTAAGGACCACCATGGTCTTCCTTTATTTATCTAAGAAGGCTGACACCAACTTGCTAAATGAATAAATCCCTCATGTGCCCAGGTCATATTTTCCAATTTGCCCCTCACAATGCCTATTCCAATTCGGAATTTAATTTTTAAAAAATTACATCTGCAGCCTGGCCAGGCGTGGCTCAGCGGTTGAGTGCTGACCTAGGATCCAGGCGATCGGGGTTCGATTCCCGGTCAGGGCACATGCCCGGGTTGTGGGCTGCAGCCAATCAATGACTCTCATCATTGACGTTTCTGTCTCTCTCTCCCTCTCTTTTCCTCTCTCTGAAATCAATAAAGATATATTTAAAAAAAAAAAAAAATCACATCTGCATTCCTCCCCACTAGACTATGACTTCCATGAAAGCAGGAATCTCCAATTTGTTCAATGCTGAATATTACCAACCACCTAGTATAACTCATTAGAATGACAGTGCATAACCCAGTTGAAGAAAGCACCTACTAACGTATAACTTTCTAATTCAGAGAGACGAGAACCTTGGAGAAAGATCTTTAATTACCAGTGAATTAACGAACAGGTGAGGAGGGCCATGAAATAAAAACTGTAAGTACAGACTTCAGCAGACTGGCTGAGAAGGTCCTGGGAAATCAATTACTGTTACTCGAGGAAATGATGAAACTGAGACTTGGAGAATTTAACTTGCCAAGTTCATACAAACAGCAAGTGGCAGGGCCTACACTGGATCCTCAGCAACTTTGGATAAATGAATGAGATCATACATTCACAAGAAAAGTTGCCCACAAGTTGTTGGGCAATTCTACATACAATAATGCTCTTTTATTTTTAACAATGTTGCTTTCCAAAAATGTAATATGTCAGTCCTACTTTTGTGTTTGTGAAACTCCAAAACCTTGATTCACTCCTTCCCTTGATATCTCTTCACTTCATTATTTCATTCATTTAGCCAAGATTTATGGACTGCAGCAAATGTCAAATGCTATTCTAAGAACACAATAAAGACTTCATGTCTGCCTTTATGGCGCTTACCGGGGACAGATGAATAACAAATTATCTTATAAATGTGAAATTACCACAGCGAAATTGCTACGTAATTCACAGGGGAGAAGCTGTGGGAGTTTATAGCAGGGGCTTTGACCTCATAAGGGAGATCAGAAGGATGAAAGGTCTTATTTTAACTAGTCAAAGAGGAAAGGGGATGCATATTCCAACAGAGGCGATGGTATGTGCCCAGTGATGGGAAGCACAGCACGTGAGGGATGGAAAAAGGTCCACCTGGTGGAATCAGGGAAGTGAAGAGTCCATGGTATGAGTTAGGCTGGAGGTCATGGTAGAGGCCAATCCATCCATGCAAGGCCACATATGCAACTCCAAGAATTCTAAGAGCAGAGAGAATTGCAGAGGAGTTTTAAGCCAGAAAACAATGTTATCAGATTAACACTCTGACGGGTGTTTGGACAATACAAAGGCAAAGAGCAGCAGCAGAGATAACAAGGCACTACTGCCAGCAAACTCTGATGATGGCTTGGATAAAAAGGCCCTGGAGATAGAAAATGAACCAATTTAATATATTATTGGAAAGTAAACTGAACAGGACTTGCTGGTGGTTTGGGCTAAGAAAGAAAGAAAAGGGAAATGACATTTACAGGATCATTTTCTGCTCATTTCCTATCCCAAAGTCCATCTCCCCCTTCCTTCTTAACAGAACCGTAATTTATTTGGTGTTGCCAAGAGTCTTTATATTTTTCTGTATGACTTTCAGTAATCTATGGTTATTATATATGTCACTAAAACACTGTCCAATATAATAAGAGGAAGTGTTGGGAGCTTTTGCGATGTTTCCTTGAAAGAAAGATGTCATGGTCGTACTCTTTTCTACATAAACCTTATTATCTGGAACTCAGGTGTGAGATTCCAACTTTGGCGGTCAGTTTGGACCATGAAGACAAAAGCCAAACATTAAAGAGGGCAGGCACTCACATGCCAGCCAGTCCTCCATACCTCCAGGCTTCTTTTTCATGATAAAAATGAAACTTTTTACATCTAAATCACCTACAGCCCAAAGAATCTGACCTGATACAGAGCATAATCCACTGGGTAAACAGGAGTGCCATTAACTGGGCAGTGGAAAGGTAGACGAAGTCCAGGTGATGGGGAGAAACGCCGAGACTTACTTGGAAGTGGTAAGTTTGAGATGCCTTGGAGGTGACCAAGTGGGCATTTAGATATTCAAGTCGAGAATTTCTAACATGTGTGGATTAAGTATAGATATTTGAGATTCCTTGCCATATTTAAGGCATTTGCAACCATAAAAGAAAGTGAAGTGGATCCACAGATTCGATACAAGCCTATCAAAATTTCAGATGTTTTTGTTTTTGCAGAAATTAAAAAACAGAACCTAAAATTCATCTGGAATTGCAAGGAACCCAGCATAGCCAAAACAATCTGGAAAAAGAACAAAGTGGGAGGACTCACACTTTTCAATTCTAAGACCACAAAGCCACAGTAATCAAGATAGCATAAAATGACATATTAATCAACAGGATAATATCGAGAGTACAAAAGTAAACCTTTACATTTGTGGTCAATTGATTGTTGAGGGGGTGCTGAGAAAATTCAGTGGGGAAAGAAGAGTATTTTGTTTGTTTTTTAATGGAACTGAGACAAGATAACCACATGCAAAATAATGAAATTGGATGCCTACCTCACCATGCACAGTGCTGTGTGTCTCCGGAAACCCCAGCCAGTGGCCCACTCCATTCCTATGCAGACTGCAGCCAGGGACGGACCCCGGGAGCCTGGATGTTGAGTCACACAGCAGGCACTGAAGCAGTTCGCTCCAGAGCAGCTTCCCCCAGACATCAGGCCCTGCTGGACTGTTGACAGGGTCTGTCCTGTCCCATCAAGGCATCATCCATGGTCCAGCAGTTCCCCGAACTGTGCCACTGATGAGGCAGTCTGAATCGTGGTTATGGTCAGAGCTCCTAAGGCTCTGCTTTCCTTAGGGAACTTTGGGCCTGCCTGGCAATCGTGATTCCCAGGTGTCACTCATCCCAGATGGCCTCCAAGATCCCCGTGAGATCTGGCGTCAGGGGAATTAGCAGCTCTGTTCTGGGGCAGGGTGGACCCTGGCAGCAGGATATGTGGCCCCAGAGGTCCCCACCTGGGGCCTGGCCTGTCCCCACTTGAGGACCTGGGACCAGCACAGGGATCCTGGATTATGTGACGGTGCTGCGGGCGCAGGTGCAGTTCGCTACGCGCGCACCTGCGCCCTCCTTCAGGCCCTCAGCCTGTGAGACAGAGGCTGCCCCTGCCAAGCAGGCCCTCTGCCTGCAGCCACCGGTTCTCTCGCACTGCGCTCCTGATGTGCGGTGGGGAGACTCTTTTGCACCAGGCCTCTTAGGCTCTGGGTAGGAAAGATACGCAGACCCTCACTGGGAGTCAGTGCTCCCAGTGCCTCATCAGTGGACTCCCTAGCACCGCCCGGGTGGCGAATCTAAGGAGTTCCCATAGACCTGGCTTTGGGGAACAGGCATCTCTTTCAGAGTGGGCTGGACGTTGGCAGGATGCTGTATTCCCTGGAGATCCCAGCCGGTAGCCCATCAGTCCCTACAAGGTGGGAAGTCAGGACCTATCCGTGGAAGTCCCGCTGCTGATCCAGGTGACAAGCACACACGCAGTTCGCTCTCACACACCTACCCTCAGTCATCAGGCCCACTGGCCTGTTGGATAGGCCCTGCCCTTGCCCATCAAACTATCATCCTGAGGCTCCCAACTGTGCCATTGCTGAAGGGGGTTGCATGCAAAATGAATATTAATATTACTTCACCAATGAAAATCATATAGCTGGACGTGGGACTTATATCCAGATTATAGAGAAACTTTTAGAACTCAGTCATAAAAAAGAAGAAACACATGAATGGACATTTCTCCGAAGAAGACATACAAATGGCCAAAAAGCACATAAAAATATCATTAGTCATTAGGAAAATGCAAATCAAAACCACACTGAGATACCACTTCACACAAGAGTGGCTATAATCAAAACATCATTCAATAATAATTTGGCAGTGGGTGGAGAAATTGGAACCTTCATATATTGGTAGTGAGACTGTAAACGATGCAGCCACCGTTTTTTTGAATACAGTCTGAGTTTCTCAAAGATTAAACATAGAGTTACCATATGATCCAGCAATCCCACCCAAGAGAAATGAAAACATATGTTCACAAAAAAGTGTTCATAAATATTTATAGCGAACATGATCCATAATAGCTGGGTAGTAGAAACAACTGAAATGTCCTTCAACTGATGAATGGATTAATCTGTTATATCCATACAATGGCATATTATTTGGCAATAAAAAGTAATGAAGTACTGATATATTCCGTAACATGGATGTACTTTGAAAACATGCAAAGTGAAAGAAGCCAGACACAAAATAATGCAAAGGATATATATCATATGATTCCACTTATATGAAAAGTCCAGAATGGACAAATCTATAAAAACATAACGTAGATTAGTGTTTGCCTGGAGCTGGGAGTGGTGAGTGTCGGAATATATGAGTAGTGTCTGTTAAAGGATACAGGAGTTTCTTTGTGGGATGATAAAATGTTCCAAAATTAGAGAGTGGGATGGTTGCACAACTCTGTGAATATACTAAAACACCACTGAATTGTACACATGAAATGGATGAATTTTATGGTATGCGAATTAAATCTCAATGAGGTGGTTAAGAAATCAAAAGAGAAGCTGACTTTTCCCTGCCCACCTGGGTAAAAATCCACAGTCATATTCATGGACTTGTAGCTCCCAGACGTGCGATGCCTTGCTGCCTCTGCCTGGAAGTTCCCCATCTGTTTACAGGGTCCTTTGCCTGGTTCTCAGAGGCCCAATTATCTTAACTGTCTCTTTGCTTGCTTTTTACTCCCACCAAATTGTGAGCAACTGCACAGAAGCGATTGGTTTTTATCTCAGGATTTCTAGAAAATTGATCCAGATTTCTGTATTAAATACTCTTAGCTATTTGTAAAACAAAAATTTTAAAAATCAAAATAATTAATTGTATACTATGAAATGGATATATTGGAATAATCATTTGCGTTCAAGTTCATTTCTTCTTTGATGCAGAAATTGAAATACATCTCCTCCTGCCTCTCTCTTAGATATTTGAAATTTTATAAATGAGCTATTAACAAGAATTATACTACATTGGGGCTTCTGGACTGGTCTTTGACGTCATTTCTGGCCTATGCATGTCTATATAAGTGCATTGTCCAAGTGTGTTGCCATCTGGCTCAGCACCTCTTAAACTTAAACCGCATCAGAATCACAGCAGCAGCTTGTTAAAGCACAGCTTGCTGGGCCCTACACCCCGAGCTCTGATTCCGTGGTCTCCAGCTCATCAGAGCTTGCATTTCTGATTAGCTCCCAGGCCATGCTAATGTTGCCATCCACAGACCACACCTGGAAGCTCAAGGAGGCCGAGCACCAGTATCTGTGTATTATACTCAAACCCCGCCAAGCCCCAGGTGTGTCACTCAGAGGAGGCATCTGCCAGGGCAGTTGTTCAATGATAAGTTCGAATAAATAAAAAAACAAACTAAATAGAAACAGATTCACACATACAGAGAACAGACTGATGGTTGTTACAGGAGAGGGGGTTCGCGGCTGGGTGAAAAAGGTGAAGGGATTCAAGAGTGCAAACCAGTAGTAACAAAATAGTCACAGGGATGTAAAGTACAGCAGAGGGAATATAGTCAATAATACTGTAATAACTATGTATGGTGCCAAGTGGGTACTTGAAATATCAAGGGAACCACTTTGTAAAGTGTGTGATTATCTAACCCATATGCTATGCACCTGAAACTAAAACAAAATGATTTTGAATGTAAACTGTAAGTGAAAAAGAAAACTTTTTAAAATGGTTAAAATAAAAATATTTGCATATAGCAGTTTATAATTTTTTTAATGATTGTATATTGCCACTTATATGATAAGTTTTGGCTCCTCATTTTCTAACTTTCACAATTACATCAAAGAGTATTAATAATTGTGAGATATTGTTTGTAATATATAATAACATAATGTCCTAATAATTCATTTTAGGGCTTCTAATTTATAGATAACCCTTTCATTGTAAAACATAAAAAAAGGGTCATCATTGTAATTATTATCCTTAGTGATTGAAATTTTCATGATACTATCCAACCAAAACAAAAAATATATAAATAAGTTGAATGCTAAAGCATTTAATAAATTGAATGTTATAACTACCAATTGTAAGAGCCAATAACTAATTTTGTGCTTATCACTACAATCCGATTATTCATATTTTTAAAGTAATTATTTTTTATTTGAAGGGAAATTATACTCATAAAATGTTACTTTTAAACAAATACAACAGGAAACTGAAAACACATGATCAGACTAAGCATGAAGATCAGTATGGTGAGGAGAGATCACAGGCAGGGGATGGGAGGGAGTAAATATTTTCTGAACGATAATGTAATCTACCACAGTTTTCAGCATATGTTTAACTTGTACTCATAAATGATGGTTGGTTGAAGTCACAAAGCAAAGAAACATTAATTACTATAAGAAGATCACATAAATTATAGTAATTACATAAACTTTTTTCAACATGATCAGCACCAAATCAGCACATTGAATTCTTCTGATTAAAATTCCCGCAGATCAAATCAGCATAGCTTTATGTCTCATAACATCAGTGATTAAAAGAGAAAATGCAGAAGGGGTTACGTGCAATTTTTTTTTTCACTTACGAGGAATGAAGAAGCTCCAGAGTTACCTCCTGTTTGAAAATAGAGTAACAAGCACATCTTTTAGAAAAATAGACCAGCTAATTGATAACCCAAGATGGTAATATTCTAAACATCAGGTCACAAAAGCAGTCTTCATTTTTATGATATAAAACATAAAATTAAATTTTAAAATATATCTAATGAACATCCACTCTCTAGCAAAACAGGATATATAAACACCATTTTTAATTCATTTGTCAACAAACCATACTGTTTTATAATTTTATGGATATTTTTATTTTATAATTTTATAATTTTACTTTTATAAGTAAACAGCATCTGTTCCTAATCTACACGGTAATCCATTTATACATTATCTGTGCATAAAGAATATTAAAAATTTAATTTAAATAATTTTATAAAATGTGATTAGTAATGAAAATTATTATTTTTAAAAGCATGTTACCATATATCATGCAAATATTCCACAATGATTTTTTGAATACATAAAGGTGACTATGAGTTTATATGTACGTTACTGTACTCAATTCTAAGGCTGCTGTAACAAAATTGCAAAAAAATTGGTGGTTTAAAACAACAGAAATCTATTGCCTCACAATTGCCTCTGCAATCCAGAATTGCAAAATTAAGGTGCCAGCTGGGTTGTTTCTTTCTAGGGGCTCTGGGGTGGAATCCACTTACGTGCCTCTCTCTTAGCCTCTGGTGGTTACTGGCAGTTCTTGGAGTTCTCTGCTTGTAGACACATCACTGCAATCTCTACCTCCATCATCACATGGCTTTCCCCCTGTGTCTATATGTCTTTTCCTTTTTGCCTAATACCCATCATTAGATTTAGGGCCCATCCTAATTCAAGATGATCTTATTTGGAGACTCTTATCTTAATTACATAAGCAAATACCCTTATTCCAAATAAGGTCATATTTTAAAGTTCTGCATAGACATATTTTGGGACTCACAATTAAACGTACTATAATTGTGAAAGAAGTTTGAGAATTAAAAATAATTGGTGAAGTAGCAGCAATCTATTACTTACCTTTCCACACATACATTGCTTCCTTCACCTATACATTTATTTTGTACAATAATTGAGTATGTGCCAGGCACTGAGTTAGGCTCTTGGAAGACAAGAGTTACCAAAACAATAATTGCCTCTGAAGAAACAGTTATATGCTGGTTTTTACACAGATCCATGGCCAAGTTTTCACCACCCAGAGATAAAATACAATACAGTTTTTAAGAATTCTAATTTACTTCATTTAAATAACTTTTAAATTTCTACAGTGTGCTCTATTTACTCTTTTGTGCAAATACTTGTGTTCTATAAGTAAGAATGAATGAATGAATGAATGAATGAATGAATGAATGAATGAATGAATGAATGAAAGATGATAGCTGTACTTTGTAAGATTCTTTCTTGAACTTCATGATATTCTTTCTTGGGGAAATGAAAGATATGAAAATTCTAGCCCTGTTGCACCAAGGCTATGAGAGATTAGGGCTTTGAGTAGAGATGGTTTGGAGCTCAGAGAACAGATGTGGTATAAACTATGAAGCAATGTTCTTTCTATCTCTGGATAGAACCAAGATAACTTGTACTCATTGAGGTCTCCACAGGGCATATCCCCACTCCAACATTTCAAAGGTTAGTTACTCTCCTAGACTCAGCAGAGAGAGATTTTGATGGGAATTGGAATGGGGAAAAGGTGGAGGTAGAGCCTAAATTCATGGGGTCAAGAACACAGACATTTGTTTTTATGATATAAAACATATTTTATTGGTGTTTTGTTATTAATAATAAATATTTCTATCCATAAGCTGGTAAAAATCTTGCTACTAGAATGTCTAAAACAAGCAGGCAGAGATTTACCTTAGAGGAAGAGATCTTAATAAGAAAAGCTGAGAAGTAACATATTCCATTACAGGTGTATTTTAGAGAGAGATGAATTTTAGAAATATATTAATTCTGGGATAAAGTATTATGCTGAGACACATGAGACAGAACATGGTGAAAATTCTTGCTGAACTTTTGTTTTCCACAGACTGTGTGCAAGAAAGAGTTAACTCAGCAGGCCTGGGCTGTTCAAATCCTCACATTCCAAAGAAAGGCCTGTCTTCAAGGCTGGCCCTTGACAGGATCCTGAGTGATAATCTCTGAACCTTTAGAATATCCTGCTTGATAAGAGTGTTGTTATATGCCTGAGGTCTTGGGCCATGCTATGTCAGTTTGACCTCTGGGGAGCTAGAGTCCATGTAGCTGAGGTCAGTCACATGGACACTGCATTCCTATTTGACTGATCCACAATAAAACCCTGGACTCACAGACTGGGTGAGCTTCTTGGAAAAAAAAAAAAATCAGTTGAAAAGAAGCCACAAAAGAAGGGGGAGGAAACTTTTTTAAGCTGGAAAAATACAAAGCACAAAAAGTGATTTGAATGACCAAACAACTTACATTATATTACGTGTAAAAGGTTCAAATGTTTAAAGAGGTTCATATTGGCTAAATTTGAGATGATTTGACCATCAGAAATAATCCTGTCTATAATCTGAGCACTTAGGATTTGTAAAAATTCATGAGTACGTAATGATGCTCATAATAATAAAATGAAAGAGAAGACCATATCACTGTGATAATTATCTAACACACCAGTTTCTTACTGTGAAAACAGTAGCTAAAGGGAAAGATGCACATGTTAATTCTGCCTTCTACATTTAAAATTGTTATATTTTGTGTGATTAACCCTCTCTATATTAAAGACTATTATATTGGATACTTCTATAACTATATAATTTCCTCTCAGTTTTTTATTTGCTTGACTAATCTTTTTTTTCCCCCTATCCATTTATTTCAACCCTTTTACATATTTGTTTTAGGTGGGTCTCTTATAAACATAATATAGATTTTTTTTTCTAATCTGCCAATCTTTGTCTTTTAATAGAACAATTAATCAAATGTAAATGGGAGAAAAAATAGTACAATAAACTTCCTAACACCCTCCAAGAAAATCATCAGTTTTTGACATTTTGACATATTTATTACATCTATTGTTATTTCCCTAATCATTAAAAAATAAACACATGGAAGTTAGGGTTACTCTTCCATTTTAACTGTCAAATTCAGCAGTGAAACAAGGGTTTATGCATTCTTAGCCTCATTCAGTTTTGAGGGAACCTCTGTAAGTAGAGAAAAAATATGAGTACACAATTGCTAAGTATCTTCTCAAGTTCTCAGAAAGAGTCTGTGATACCCAATCAAACAAGAGCAGTATAAGAACCAAAAACATAGGTCATCAGATGAGGAAAAAAAATTTAAATAATAACAATAAGCTAAATAAAATGTTATAAGTAAATTCATTAAAATCAAATAAATCATGAGTAAATAAATTCAAAAGACTACCTCAAATAAAATATCAAAAAAGTAAATCTAGAAATATGTAAAAATAATAACATATTGTGGTTTTGTTAAACTTATTCGAGGAAAGCTAATGTGGTTTAACATTTGAAAATTAATAATTGCTCACATTAATAGATCATATGATCATTTTTAACAAATGCAGACCTAACATAAGATAAATTTGACATATATACATGTTTAGAAATAATCAGTCATAATTAAAATTAGAAAGAAACTAGGGCTTCCAGCCAAGATGGCTCTGTATGTAAATGTGGTACTCAGATCCTCCCACAGCTGCATCAAAATGACAACTAAACCACACAACCATCATTTTTTCTTTTCTGAGTCCTCCCTTCACAGACCTTGGAGGTGAGCACCACATCTGAGTCTCCATTAACCTAGCTATCATTGTTCACCCCGCTTTGGTGATTTCCTAAGACCCTGACCCACCCAACTTGCAGGCCCACCCAAGCTGTTTCTAGTAGCTTTTCCATACTAATTGCCTATCTGGGCTCATGCTTCAGACTTCCCTAAAATCTCTCAAACAAGTAGTATTTGGCCTCAGCATCCTCCCTACCTTTGGATAAGTGGTTCCAGGCCCTGCACTAACATTAGCCAGCCTTGATTCACAGCTTGGCTTCTCCTGGGCCCCTCCAAGCCCAGCACAAGTAGCAGCCAATTGAAGATCACTTTGTAGTTCATGCTGGGTGACCCCAAGCAGAACACAAGTGGCCACTGACCTTGGCTTACATTTCCTGGGAGGCCCCAGAGCCAGCCCACTAGGTGGACAGCTTTAACCAACCAGCTCCACAAGTGACACACTCAAGGGGCAAACTCAGTGGGAACCAGGGCCCCACTGAAGTAAGGCTGCTCTGTGGGGTGGGCCTGTGCACAGCTGATTCTCCAAGGTGGTTGCAGCAAATCCTTGCAATCGGTCTGGGGGTAAATCTCTCCTATTGATATATCAACAACAATCAAGACTTAACTCCAACAGGAGGGTGAACAGAGCCCGTATGGGGAAGGAGGAGCACACCAGGAATGTCCAGGTCAGCAGAACTGGGAGGCCATGCCACTGGACCCTATAGGACACCTACCGCATAAGATCATTCTACCAAACCCAAGAGACACAGCAATAAGGAGAAAAAGATAACATGTCCCAAAAGAAAGAACAGAACAAAATTCAAGTTAAAGAATTAAACAAATGGAGACAAACATTCTATTAGATGGGAAGTTCAAAACACTGGTTTATAAGTATGCTCAATAAACTTAGGGAAAGAGTAGATGATTTTAGTGAAAACTCCAACAAAGAGATAAGAAACATAAAAACGGGCCCAAAAAACAAAAAAGGAACCAGTCAGAAATGAAGAATACATTATAGAGAATCCGTAGTGAAGTGATGAAGCAGAGGATCAAATCAGAGATTTGGAAGAGAAGGAAGCAGAAAGCAAACGATCAGAACAGCAAAAAGAAAAAAGAATTTTTTACAAAATGAGGCTAGTCTAAAGAGCCTCTGGGACAACTTCAAATGTACCAAAATTTGCATTATGGGTATGCCAGAAGGAGAAGAGAGAGAGCAACAGATTGAAAATCTATGTGAAAAACAGGATGAAAACTTCCTTACCCTGGTGAAGGAAATAGACATACAAGTCCAGGAGGCACAGAGAGTCCCAAACAAGAGGAACCCAAAGAGGCCCACACCCAGACACACCATAAGTAAAATGCCAGAGTTTAAGCACAAAGAGAGAATCTTAAATGCAGCAAGAAAAAAGCAATTAGTTACCTACAAGGGAGCACCCATACGACTATCAGCTAATTTCTAAACAGAATCTTTGCAGGCCAGAAGGGATTAGCAAGAAATATTCAAAGTGATGAAAAGCAAGGACCTACAACCAAGATGACTCTATTCAGCAAAGCTACCATTTTGAATTGGAGCACATATAAAGAGCTTCCCAGACAAGAAAAAGCTAAATGAGTTCATCACCACCAAACCAGTATTTTAAGAGGAAGAAGGGGAAAAAAAGATAAAAAAAAATATGAATAATAAATGCAATGAATAATATCTATCAACAATTGAATCTAAGAAACAAAATAAATGAACAAGTCGAACAGAAACAGACTCATAGATACAGAGAACATCTTGACAGTTGCCAGACGGAAAGGGGGTTGGGGTGACAGGTGAAAAAGGGGAAGGGATTAAAAAGTACAAATTGGTAGTTACAGAATAGTCATGGGGATGTAAAGTACCAGCATAGGGAATATAGTCAATAATATTCTGATTACTATGCATGGTGTCAAATGGGTATGAAATGTATCAGGATGATCACTTAGTAAGTTATTTAATGTCTAGTCACTGCATTGTACAGCTGAAAGTAATATAATATTGTATGTCAACTGTAATTCAAAAATTAAAAATTATTTAAAGTCCAAAAAATAAATAAAATTAGAAAAAAACTTTTTCAATTTGATATAGGAAATTAATAAAAAAGAAACTACAGCAAACATTGTGCTTAATAATACAATACTGAAATTATATCAGGGGAAAGATAAGGGTGATCTCTTTGACCATTCCTATTTAATACTGTATTATAATATCCAGTGAAGGAAGGAAGAGAGGAAGGAAAGGAAGGCAGGCCAACCAGGATTGAAAAGAAAAATGCTATCGTTAACAGATGATAAGATTGTAATGTAGAAAATCCAAAAGTCTAACCGTAAATTGTTCAAATATATGAAAGAATTTAGGATTGTTGCTGAATGTAAATAATATACAAAGTGAACTTATATTCTATTTACAAAGAAAAAGAGAAATTTTTTTTAAAAAATAATACTTTCAATTAAAAATACTAAAACATAAGTGTAACATACCATAGGCAAGATTTTTTAGAGAAAAAAAATGACAAAAATTTACATTTATGGGGGTTAAAGAACTACATAATAATGAAAGCTATATTACGCTCATGGATTGGAAAGTTCAATATTGTGAAGGTGCCAACCATCCCCAAGCTGATCTATGGATTCAATGCAATCACAATCAAAATTCCAACAAGGTAGTGCATGTATGTATGTGAGTGTGGTGTGTGTATGTATTTGGGTTGATGAGCTTATTCTAAAGTTTATAAGAACCTGCAAGGTAGCCAAGAAAATTCTGAAGAAGAAAAATGCTGAGGAACTTGAAGCACCAGATAGCAAGACTTCTTATCAAAATAGCAGAACTAAGATAGTTTGGTTTTGGTGCAAAACTAAACATACAGAGCAACGGAACAGAACAGAGAGTCTATAAAGGTACATTAGGGAAGGATCCAGGCAAGATGAGTAGCTAAATATTCATGGGAGAAAGGGTTAAATATGTTCAAGTTAACCGGATGGCTGGGATACAAAAGCTGGGTGGAGGGACAGGACCTAAAGAGGGGTCCCGTCTGAGACTGAAGGAGAAGAGACGTTGGACAACGGAGAAGAGTGAAAGAGTTTTGAAACGGTCACCACAGAGAGTAGCAGAGTGAGCTGATCACAAACTGTAACAGCAGAGCCAAGCATATGGGAGAACTATTGAGACTCGTGGCTAGGAATATATCACTCAGGAAACAGCAAAACATGTCTGCAATGTTTATCTGTTCAAGTACAAGCCCAGGGAAGGTCAATACGTGGGGTCAGTAGGATGTGATATTACCAGGTAATTAGAGATAAAAGATGAGAAAGTAAGCTATTGGCAAGAACACTATTGAAGTGATAAACTTTGGAATATAAGCTGTAAATGGAGAGAAATAAAGAAAAAAATGATATATTGAAAGAAAGGATGGATGAGGGTCTCTGTGATAGTTCTGTCCAATTTTATTTGGTATCATCACCTCTCCACCTGAGGACGTTGTCTGTTTCTTGGCTTGAGTACAAAAATCGGTTGCCCACCAAATTTCTCACATCATTCCATCAACACACTGGAACTGATGCTAATGATATGAAATCCTTCCACTGAATTCAATAAAAAATAAAATAAGCAAGATAAACACAGAGTCCAAACAAAGGGCAAAAAGATACCTAGGACCCGCTCTGACTTATAGAACTAGTAGAATGTCCCCCTGAAAGGTTTGCTTTAACCAAATTCCAAGTCCCTGAATTCTTTCGCACAGCTTGTAAGCAAATGTTAGCGTGTGAATTAGATTTGCATCTTACAAAGGAGAAGGGTTGTGAGGCTGAGGAGAAGGTATAACAAAGGTTTATTTTGTGGCAATGGAATCACAACTGCCTGGTTAGACATGGACTTGACTGATGGGTTTTCCATGGGAGCTTCCCAGCACTTAATCTTAGCCAAATATTAATGTGCTGAATTTATTACATTTGAGGTTTGAATTAAAAGTGACCATCTGTGGCACATGTGTGTGGTACACAGAACAGTGATATATTGTGGACTCGCAAGGGATACTGTGATTGTGACATGGCAGGCAAACTCACTCACACACCGAGACAGCTAAATGAATCTGATGGACACTGCTGTCATTGGTCTCTGCAGGTATCTGCTTTCTGAAACAGTGCACACTATACAGGCAATATTTGTTAATAATTCCTTTCATGTATCTCTATAACAGACTGTGCAGTCTAAATCTGAAAATGCCATTTACCTCACTGAAACAGAGCAATCAACTGAGCAAAACCAATTCTAGAGAAAGATCACAAGTGTCAGACAAAAGAAACACAAAAGAAAGTTTTCTTTTGCTGGTGAGCAAGACTACAATGAAGGTTAGGATTGCAAAGGTTGTTTCACTGGGATTTTCAGCCTGATACTAGAATCAAAACTGGGAGATATATGTATGCATTTTGTGATCAAAGGAGAAACAATTAACATATTCACTAGGATATAGGACACATATGAAATTAACTTTTGCTACAAATTAAAGACAATGGGATTTATATCACAAGGCTGGAGATGTAAAATCCTCAATTAAAAAAACTAATTATTCTGTAAATTTTATAAAGGACACCTTTATAGAGACCAAGGGTGCAATTTGCCAAGGAGCGGGAACAATAGAGCAGCAATAAAATCATTGATGTTGAATGAATTTTTATTTACACTTTGAATTGTCTACATCCTGAGGATAGAAAACAAGTAGGTAAAGTTAATTCTTGGAATGCCATCCTATCAGTATTACAGCAGCAACCAGGTTATTGTTTCCACGGCTTTGGGTTGTGCATACAATGCGGAGTTTAGTTGGTTTCACAGGTGAAATCCATAGCTAGATAAAATGTGTTGTATCAAGATTCTAAAGAATTGGTGACTTAATGGCAGTTTCACAGCCATAGACTCTAGAATACTGTCCTGTTGGTCATGTGGACCTCCTTGACCTGTTTCCTGAGGACACTCAACTGAAGGAAAATTAGTGGAGTATAGATCAAAATATTACTTTATTATTAGTTGTTCAAATGCTTTAATATTCTCAAGTTTAGTGATCTTGCCACTTCCAGGACATTGAAGAGAAAAGAGAGAGGGACATAAATCCAGACCTAAAGAAAGCACTCAGCCCAGCCAGGGTAGCTTAGAGGTTGAGCATCCACCTAGGATCCAGGAGATCTCGGTTTGATTCCCGGTCAGGGCACATGCCCGGGTTGCGGGCTCAATCACCAGTCGGGGGCGTGTAGGAGGCAGCCGATCAATGACTCACCATTGATGTTTCTCTCTCTCTCTCTCTCTCTCTCTCTCTCTCTCTCTCTCTCTCTCTCCCCCTTCCTCTCTCTGAGGTCAATAAAGACATATTTTTTTTTAAAAAAAAGAGAGAGACAGAGAGCACACAATGTCTACAGAACAAAGCTGAATTTACCCACTATTTTACATTATTCAGGACCCTTTCAATTATAAGTAATAGAAATCCAACTCCAACTGAGCAAAGAATATGCATAGGCCACTAAAAATGTAAATGGCCAATAAACCAATGAAAGTATATTACCCTTCTAGAAGAAATTAAAACTAAAATAGTGAGCAATAAGATCTTTTTGCCTCTGAAATTGGCAGGCTGTTGATAAAGGTTAGAGAGAAAGGTCACTTTTGTGCAGTGTGGTATGAGATCTTTCAGGGGATTGACTGGGCTAGAAAATGATAAAGTTTTAAAATGTTCCTTAGCATTTATCCATTAATTAAACAAATAATTTATCAAGTATATATTATGTGGTTATGATCTACAAAACAAGATAGGCATTACAAAAATTAGCATACTAATAAACTAGAAAATTACAAGATTACAAAATTACTAATAAAGTAAACTATAGAGAATTATAGAAAGTTACAAGAGCCTACAATAAGGGTAAGTTGAGCAGTCCCAGAATTCTGGCAAACTTCTCTAGGGTGCACCTTGCTATAAAGAATTAGGGAATATTTACTAGGTAAGGCCGGGGGTTACCAGGCAAATAAAATAGCATGTTGAAATAGCATAGATTTATTTCTCACTCACATTTCCTAGCTGTTGTGAAATCCAACTGCTCCAATCAGCTCTGCTCCTTGCTTTCACTCAGGAACACAGTCTGATAAAGTGGCCACTACCTGGAATATTGGTTACCAGTCACCACTGTAAGGAGAACAAGCTAAAAGGTTATAGTTGCATGGCCTCAACCAACCACAAAGGGGTTCCAGGAATTCGTTCTCTCCAGGTGCCAAAATGGCAGAAAGCTAAAATACCTAAAGAACAGGCTATTCACGTGTCCAGCGTGGTTGGAGCTGAGTGAGAGAGGGAAATATGAGCCAGAGTGAGAAGACCTGTCTTTATCTTATTAGCAATAGTCACTGAAGACTTTACACTTTGAGGAATTTATCCTAAGAAGAAAGATTATGTAGTTGCATTAAAGCTTAATCTATAGGCTTCTTTACCACAGTAGCGCTTATTAAATTTTTTTAATGGTAGAAAAACTAAAAATTCAACAGTCAGTTCTTATTCAAAAATAATAGGTTCATTGCATCTTTGTGATGAAATACTATAGAATTCATGGAAACAATATACTTAGAAAAATGAGGCATAAAAATATATTAAGTGATAAAAGTATGTATTAGACATAGTACTAAATGAAATCTACCTATTTTTTTAAAAGTACCCTATATTTAGTATATGTATATAAAACTCATATAGAGAAGTTTAAACTCATATAAAACTCATTCAGAAGATCTTTGAACACCACAGGGGTTAGAGGCACCAACTCCTGATCAGTCAAAAATGCGCATATAACTTTTGACTCCCCTAAAACTTAACTACAGTTGTCCCTCAGTATCCGTGGGGCATTAATTCCAGGACTCCATATAAAATGGCTTAGAACAATGAATACCTCTCCACAACCAGGGATCCCAACAGTAGGCTAAATATACTGTTTTCAGTTTGAGATTGGTTGAATCTGTGGATGTAAAACCCAGGGATACAGAGGGCCAACTATATATATTTATCAAAAAAAATTCATGTATTTGTGAACCTGAGTGGTTCAAACCCATGTTGTTCCAGGGTCAACAGTAATAAGTTCTTATTTAATCTAGGATTATGGTTTGTTTGTTTTTTACTTTTATTGTTGTTTTCTTTCCTACTGTGTGTGCTTTACTGATGTGATAATTTTCTGTGAAGAAGATATATTCTTTTTCAGCAGAATTTTTTAAAATGGTCAGGACTTTGTTTACCACTGTTGAAAAATAAATATATTTTCGTTTTTTTTTTAAAATGTTATTGATTTTTAGAGAGAGAGGAAGGGAGAGGGAGAGAGAAACATTAATGTGAGAACAACACGTTGATTAGCTGCCTCCTGCATCCCTGGATTGAGCCCGAAACCCAGGCCTGTGCCCTGACCGGAATCAAACCAGCAACCTTTTGGTGCACGGGAGGACTCCCAGCCAGCTGAGCCACCGCTGTTCAAAAATAAATATCTTTTCCTTTTAACACTGGTAAACATGACTAGATTTCCTGCTAATCTCTTGTAAAGTATGCAAAAGTTAACATGTTTTTGTTGTTGTTTCAATTCATCTGAACATTCTGAAAACTGTGTTGACCTTACCACTAGTTCAAAAACTGTTTCTTGTTAGACAAGGCTGAACACTTGTTTGCATCTTTCCAGTTACCTCTTGCCATGAGCAGCCCGACCACTCAGGCTCTGGGTCCATAACTAGATGCCCTAAGGCAATGAAATGGCAAGTTGTTACTTAGTCCAAAGTAACCAAATATTTTTCAGGTAGTAATTCGGGAGTCCAGTTGAGCATCCCCCACTTATTGAGCAATAATGACCTCATGAGAACCTGCTCTGCATCCACTTTTTTGACATTTTTTTGGCTATGGTGAGAGAATGGTCATACTGCCAGTAATGGATCAAGAATAATACAGCATATGTATGGCTGATGCTACCATAAGAACATATATTTCGCTGAAGAACAGGCTGCCTTATTTTACTTTCTTACTCCATCACTGGACATTTCATAGCAGTAAATTCTCTGATTTTTTTCAAGAAAAAAAATTGGCACATAAACTCAAACCGTAATTCATCTCTCCTTCACCTTCCAAAAAAATAAATAATCTATTTGACCAGACTTTGGAGACATCAGCCAAATGTTGGCCTGAACTCTGAGCTTATACCTGGATGGGTTGATACATCTGACACAATTGGGTTACCACAAACTGGGCCTTACATGAAAGGCCTGAAAAAAAATTAAAATCAGCCTGGGATGGAAACAGTCCACTAGGAAGTACGTTGGTGAAGGAGCAGATTTACATTTCTTGCAGGAATTGTTTTGTTGCTTTGTTATAAATGAGTTTGCTTTGTTCTTAATGGAAAAAAAGTTAAACAATGGATAAGAGTCTCATTACAATACCTAGAATCTAGAATTTTATTTATCCAAGTTGCCATTTATGAAATCCCACCCATGGAGCCATTAATATTTGCCATTTTGGCTCTGATGACACTTCACAGCATTTTGGATACCAAGGGGCAGTTCTGTTTGAGCTAGTATTTCATGATGAAAATAATTTGATTTTGTTTTTTAATGGGAAGCTATAGTTAGTATTTCTTTTTGCATAGAGGTCTCCTATTTTGAATGAAAATTGGATTTAAAATAAAATTAAAGTCAAAATATAAAGAGTATTTGCTAGCCAGAGCAGCAGGTTGCATTTTTTAAATGAGATCTTTGAAAATACTGTCTGAATCTTCTTTGGAGAGTACTAAGTGGGTCTTTACTTAGTCCTGCAAGAGTAAAACACAGACAGGTATCACGTATATACTTAAAAAAAAAAAAAAAGAGCACTAATCAGTGTGAAGGAAAGTCTAAGCCAATTGGGATAAATAATCACTGGAAAGGGCGAGTCTGCAATTTCTATTTCTATTTTTTTCCATCATAAGAATAAAGAAAAAAGAATGAGAAGAATTCCAAGAAAATATCCAAGGACGATTAGCTCTGTCAAATATTTACAGTTACTTAGACGCTACTCTGAAAGCATAGATGTTCTTCCTCGAGTAAAAACAAATAAACGAAAAAGTATGAGAAGCAAAGTTCCTCCGCTAACATCTCAGGAAGGGGGATTACAACGGGTGGGTCTCAGCAGTGGGATGAAGGTGGGTGTTGTCAGCACCCAGTGAGAGCACCGACACGAAGCCAGGTTCGGGTCAGGGGTGAGACGGCGTTAGGGAGTAGGGAGACTGCTAAAAATCTAGTTAGTGCAGCAGAAGTAGTCATATACGGCTCCGCTCGGCAGCCCCAGCTGAGCCCTCGGCCGACAGCCCGCGAGGCCTGCAACTAGGTGAGCAAACCACCTGGGCGCCCTACCCAGCAAGGCCGCCACATGGCTGCGGCCGGCACACGGCCTCTATGGACGCAGTCAGTGTGCAGTGCAACCCGTGAGAAACCCCAAGCGACGCCTGCCCAGGCAAGCAAGCCCTTCTGAGTTCCTGACCCACAAGCAGATGAGGAAACAAAATTGCTCTTGTAACCCTCTGAGTTTTGGGGCAATTTCTTACACAGTGGTAAGTAACTGGTAAACTATCTGGTCCAAACTCTCCACTCGGAGATGAAGCTTTTGGATTAAACGACTCCAGTAATGGGTATGGCCCCTTTCCATGCATGTTAGACATGTTTTGGATAACTCTGTTTTTGTTCTTTATATTAGACCAAAATCTTCATC
The DNA here is from genome assembly GCF_964146895.1 of Miniopterus schreibersii. Taxonomy (NCBI): domain Eukaryota; kingdom Metazoa; phylum Chordata; class Mammalia; order Chiroptera; family Miniopteridae; genus Miniopterus; species Miniopterus schreibersii. The sequence goes on from NC_138110.1 coordinate 67,348,748, forward strand.
TCTCTAATTTCAAACTAATATTCTAGAAGAACCTTTGTGTTCAGTATAAAACAAATCTTCCGTGACTTCTTAGGCACGAAAGCTTGCCACACAGACAAAAGCATACTTGCCAATCTCTCATTGGTCTTTTCTCCTGCAGGAAAGAAATACCCCTTCTTTCAGACTTGCCTCAAAAGATGTGATTTTCCGAACTCCGTGTGCCTTCCTCTGATCACACTCTGATTGGAGAAGTCTGCCTTAAAATATAATGCAAGGGGATTGATCCTTTATTCAAGGAGGCATCTGGATAGGACAGAATTTGGTGAGATTGGTTTTTTCTATCGCCTTTATTGTGTTAGACACAATATTTCATTAATGCAACTTACAACTGTGCTAGACTGCTTTTCTAACAGCCTCATCGTACTAGTGCCTTATTTTATGGTTGTCATAAAAAAATAGAAGTCCCAGAACTTTACCATCTGTACAGGAGTCAGGCCAGCTCACTCTAACACAGCTGACTTTCTGAACCTAAACAGAACTTGAAATTTGTTTCTGCCTAATTTCATTTCATTGGTTTGGGGCCAGTGTGTCTCTGTCAGTTGACATCGCTTTTATTCTTGGGTTTGTCACCTATAGTTTTAGCTATGCATCCTACCTATGCATCATCACTTCTAAATTCTATCAAAAATACCTATAGAAATATTGAGCCAACAGCACTAAAAGTATAACCTCGTCAAATTCCATTAGAAAACTACAGAACTATTTACAAGCACACAGTAGGCATGTTTAAAAGGAACTAAATACCAACAGCTTTAAGATTCAATGGGCTTCCTAGTCATGATGTTCGTGTAAAGGTATTGTCAGCCTTAGTCAGATGGGTCAGCTGGTTGGAGCATCGTTCCGTACACCAAAAGGTTGCGGGTTGGATTCTCCATCAGGGCACACACCTGGGTTGTGGGTTCTATCCCCAGTTTGGTCCCCAGTTGGGGCACATGTGGGGGGCAGCTGTTCAATGTTTCTATCTCACATCAAAGTTTCTCTGTCTCTCCCTCTCTCTCCCTTCCTCTGTCTCTAAAATCAATAAAAACATATCCTTGGGTAAGAATTAAAAAGGCAAAAAAGTACTGTCAGAGGTGTTGATGTAATTGAAATAATTTAAATGCATTTTATCCAGAAAGTTTTCTGTTCCCAAGAGATCCTAACAAAATGGGGAAATCATGTGAATTTAGCATAATTTATCTTCAGTAAATGTATGCTACTTCCTAGAGATTGTCTATAGTATCTTCCAGAGTTTATAAACTACATGATGGTAATTCATTCTAGACCACAGTATTAAGCTAAAAAAGAAAAGGGAACAATTCCCATAATAAGTCTTTATCACCATTTTTAAGACCAAGATATAATGTTCTTAGTTCAGAGAGAGTTCTACCCTCATGCTTTTAGACCCTCTGTCTGTCTGAGGAGAGGGATGTCTCACTTTACCACACCATCAGAAAAATGCCATATGTTTACCTTCACAGGCATTTACAGGGAGGGGAATGTTCTATGTATCAGCAATACTCAAAATTTATGGGGATCCGGTTAAAATACAATTCTGAATCTATAGTGGGAACTGAGATCCTGCATTTCTAAGAAGCTCCCATAGGAAGTGGACTTTGTCAGTCCATGGGCCACACTTTGAGTGTCTAAGATCTAGATATTATAGAAAAATAAGAATGACTACAAAGCACTTTCATCTGTCCCCTTTGATCTCAAGCTTGTCTGCAGGACTAAAACAGTTGTCTCTCACCCCTTGTTTTTATTGACATAGTCTATAATATTCAGAGTTCTATTATTCTTATACTTTCAATTTCATCTGCTTTTGTTATGGGAAAAAGTCCCCTGAACGGTCTTTATGTTACAAGGTTACTGATTATTTTGTGAAAGAAATGATAGGGAACAAATTCATATTATAATAAAATATATTCTGGTCCTAACAAGTATTACTACATTCATGGCTGCCATTAGTCATACCAACGCTAAATCCTTTCTCTTTATTCTTTGAGAAGGGGGTGGAGGAAGTCCCACAAAATATAATTAAATCTTTTTTACCACTCAGACTAAATATTGCACGGATATGTGTTCTCTTAGGATTATCATAAAACACGCAGGACACTATACTTGCAATGCCAAAATGACTCACGCCTGGTGGTCTTGTGGTGCCAGGTTAGTCAGGAGTACATGGGGCTGTGTTTCTTTACTTTATCCTATTAGCCAATTTTTTATTCAGGTCTTTAGGACACGGGGAAAAATATCCTCATTTGCAACATAGTACCTCTTAACTTTGGGAGAAAAATCCTATCCCTGTTCTAGTTAGCGATAATCACTTACATGAATTATTCTCATTGTTACAGTATTTTTTTGAAGTACCCTTTGGGATCATAAGTCCTTGGCCATTCTAGTGTACTCTCTTCAATAATAAAGCCAATTCAAAGATCTTTTTTACCTTCTCCTATAAAATAATGCCAGTAAGGTAAAAATTGCTAACATTTTTTGAATAATCATTTCCCTGGGTTTATAACAAGATAGTGAATAATATTATGACTTTCTTTTGCCTTTCATAATTATAGAGAAAACATCCACCAAAAAGGAAAGAATAAAATATTGAGAACAACTTAAAAGACACAGAATGTGTTCTTGCAATCCTGGCTACTCACTACAATCAAGTCAAGCTTTTAAAAATTCTAGTTTTATTACAAGACTCTTTCAACTTCATAAGAGGCACCAACCAAATATGACTCAATATCAAACAAATTCTGTTGTTCTTGAAACAGTTAGGTTAGCATTACTCCAACCTGTTTCCAATTAATATCTCTTTAATTGATTCACATTTGGGCACAAAGAGAAAATTTACCCCAACATTTCTATAAAAGTCATTTTGTACACAAAACTGGAAGAAGAAAAAATATTATTTCTTTTGCTTTGGCCTCCATGGTATCAACCAGTCTAACCAGACAATGTTTCCAAACTCCAGCCCAGCCCAGAATGAATAAATGTATGAGATGACATTGCCACTTGGAAGCTCGATACTCAGAATAGCTGACTCCTTCACTGGAGTCACCCCTACCACAGTCTTTACCTTGGAAATTACATCAGAAGTGGCTGGATCAATCCTTTCAAGCCACGTATGCTGAAATTTTAGTCTAATGCCATGGTAACCATAGCAATGTTTACTTCATTACTAACTTTTATAACGAACATAACGAACTTAGACATAAATATTTGGCAGCAATAATGAAATTGCCCAACTCTGGTGGCTGTTGTTCCATTCGCTCCTGGGAGACCATAGCGAAGTATAAAGAACAAGTAATTATGTCCTCAGACTCCATGATTGAGCTATGGTTTAATGGGGTGATTCCCGTTTGCCTAGAAGTTAGGTGAGATATGGATTTCTGCCCCACTTTGTCTGTGGCCAATTGTTTGAATTTGAGTAAGACAATCAATCAATCAAGCAATCCGAGAATTGGTTTATTTAGGTATCTCTGATGTGCCTTTCATCAATAAAAATATAAAATTTTAGTTTATTTTAAAAGTGAAAGAAAAAAATGTGAGCCTTGTCCATTTCCCCCTCTCCATCAATTTCATTCTTGACATAAATATTGAAGCCTTTGAAAAAAATGTCAGCGACTAATTCTGAGTCACTAATGAAGCTCCTCGCTGCCCCTCTCAAACAAAGGGATTTACAACAGCCCTCAAAAGTGACAGATTAATAATTAGCCAACAAATATTTATTGAGAAGCCACTAGAAACAGAAAGCTATATAAAGTTGATTAGTATTAGAGCTTCATTGAGTACCAACTATGGGGCAAGTGGTTGGTAGTCCGCCTTATAAGTGGAAATATTATTGACCAGTGATGAGGACTGCCTATCTCTTCATGGGTCAAAGAAGAAGAGGTAGGCAGTCTTCCTAAAGAAGGAGAGTAGCCCTCCATCTCAACCCGGCTAGTAAGCAGATGGATAGTGTCTGAGAAAGAAAAGTGTCTGACAAAACAGCATTAGCAAGCCTTAGAAGTTCAGAGATATGACCTTGAGATCCTGTCTGTAGGACAATCCAGATCCACAAGCACTCCTTGGGAGAGATTCTCAAGAATAAAAGAAATAACTATCAGGCTAAATTGTAACCAGCATTTAGTTCTTTTAATTCCACTTTTACCCTATCCATGCTCAAGAAACTACGTTCCTATTCAAATTAGACTTCCCACCCATCTGCTACTATTAAGTGTGGAAAATTTGGTCCCACTCCAAAATGAAGGTAATGTATTTTTCTGACTGGAATGGACAGCCCTTGATGAACTGATAAATCCCATTTTTTGAGCTTCTCAAAGTGTTCCAGAGAGGAGGGGGCCACCTATAGTAAATTTGTTGGGCTAATGACAGGCCTTCCCAAAGAACACAACATATCACAACCACCTACTTTTCCCTTAAATTCCAACACATTTATTCTCCCTCTCTGCTCTTCTCATTCTTACCCCCTTTTGCTCCTCCAGTAAAGATAAAGAACTGACATGGGTCTGAGTTTTAAGAATGGTTGGAATTAGGCAAATGTTAGAAGAGGGCATTTCAAAGAGAAAGATGATTTAATTTGGGTCAGGGGGATTAAGTAGACGAGACCAGCCAATTTAAAGAGGAATGACAATGCCAGGTGAGATGAGACTAGAAACTTAAGCTGGATCCCGATTAGGAAGATTACCAAAGGGCATTAAGGCATCTGATCCTAAACAGTTGACTATGGGAATTTTTAGGGTTTCTTGAAAGGTAGTGACAGAGGTAAATTTGAATATTAGGAAGATTGTGCGTGCTACGTATAATTATACATGAGGGAGTTGCACATATTTAACACAAAAGTATGTAGGTTGGTACTTTGAACTTCAAAGAGATCACACACTCCTTGGTACGTGGTGGTAAGACACTTGCAGGGAAATGACTAAGAGACATTTACTCACAAAGAGACAACTGGGAGGGGCAGGGGTGGGGAAAGGATGTGGGCCTGTCCATGAGTAAAGGAGGAAGGAAAAGAATGAATGAAGATCTCTCTAATTCACTCAGTACCTTTCCTCCGCACTAGAAATGAGCATTTCCAAAATGACCAGCAAGTCAACACTGGCAGCAACTCATCCACCAGAGTAATATCCAGGAAGCTACCGGAACCACAGAAGACTTTGAAACACATGAGTCTGGGTTTCAGTGTTATTCCCAAGAAATGTCTGCAGTCTTCCTCCAACACCTCCCTCTATGAGGAATGGAAACTAGGGTGACACATGGCAAGAAGAGACAACTGGACACACCAGCTGAATCATAACATCTGGTGGTGACTTTTCTGCTATCACAGAACCTGAGAGATGCTTAATAATCATTCAGGCTTCCAAGAGTAGGGTTTCCTACAGGAGGGTAAGACAGCCTCAGTATTCCAGGTCAGGGAGACGCGTGTGTGTGTGTGAGTGTGAGAGAAAGGAAGTGTGTGTGTGTGTGTGTGTGTGTGTGTGTGTGTGTGTGTGTGTGTGTGTTTTCAAAGTGGAGCACGAACAAAATCACATAGGCCTCTGGTGTGATGGGTTTAGTGATGAAGTTTGGCACTGGAGCCTGCATCTGAGCTGAGGTTCCCTCCCTCTCTTTTCTGCTTCAGCTCAGTGTTTTGCTTGAACCTGAGTCATAAGCTCCTTAAGCTGGCAGGAAGCGGATAGTCGGGCTGGCAGCTCCCTCTCCCCCAAACGGAGGGAGTGTCTTGGCTGACACCTAAGCAACCTTTTCCATCCCCAGACTCAGGAACAGAACCAATGAACATTAGCAGAACGGAAGGCTGGGCTACACTCAGAGCAGGAGAAAGGAGAAACCGTCCTAGAGAAATCCATTAGCTCAAGCCATGTGGTTTTTTAAAAAAAAAAAAAAAAAAAGTTTTATGGAATTACCTCAGCCACTCACCAGGCCCTTCAAATGTTTTGTGTTTATTCCCCAAAGCTGTCCTATAGACACTCTCCATCCTGGCCCCCACACAACTCCCCAGGCCTTCTTTCTCCTTTAAGTTTCTGTCTGAGTCTTCCCCTTAGCAATCTCCATCTTTCCCTCTATTTCTCCTAAACCACAGCTACCCTAACAGTTAAATTCACACTTTCAGGGTTGGCCCTTACTCATGGGCAAAACAGTAATCTGAAGGAATCAAGGAGCTGCCTCTTTCCTGCCCAATTCCACTGGAATTCCCTCTTTACTGTGTTAGGAAGGACACGATTGTGATCACAGAGGAAACTCTCAGGCAATATTGGTCACTGACATCCCGGCTCCAATCGGTTGTCAAATTTACTCCAGCAGGGATCAAAGACAATGAGCAAAGAGGGAACCAGATTTGGGGAGGCAGAAAAACTGGGAAGAAAAGTTTGGAATAGGCAGGTTGTTCAATGATTACTACCATGCCGGTGACCCTGTGCACTGTAGTTCAAGGGAAGGGAGTGTGGGGGTCTGAACACCTGGATGGAGAGAATCTGCCAAAAGAGCTACAGGGTGTTGAAAAGTCATGGCAGAATGTTGGACACAACCCCTACCTCCTTCATAGTTTTTCCTTCAATCAACCTGGTTTCTCAAGTTTAGAACTGAGCCTTGGCAGGTTTTTCTGCATGCAGACCCCAGCAGAAAAAGCCTGTCTTGCCCTATACGTGCCAACATTCTGTACGCCCCTCTCCCAATGCCTCTGTCTCCCTCACAACCTCTCCTCATCACTTGTCTCTCTGGCTCCCTTCCACTGCGTCTTCAGCCCCTCACGCCCTACTTATGACATGTGGCAAGACTCCCAGGCCCAGGGCCCTGGCCTGTTTTCTACCCGATGTTCCTCCGTTTCTTCCTGTCCGCACCTTTGTCTGATGCCTTCTGATTGCTCAGACCAGGGCGCAGCTGTCGATCAAGTGCTTGACCTCCAGAAGGCAATCTTCGGCCATCCAATTTAAGGAAAGGAAAAACAAAACAGAACACACACACACACAAAAAAAAAATCCCTAAAGTATTTGAAATAGGTTCTGTTTGGAAAGTTAAAGTCAGTGAATGCTGAGTGTATAAAATAACATCTCCCACTGTCCTAGAAAGAACTTTGCAAAGCAGCTAGATTTCCTATATTAGGAATATATGCAATTTTGTTATGAATTGAGCTCTTTCTTTTCACAGACACTAGCTCTTTGTTTATTCCAGATATGAGCAGCTACACAGCTGCTCCCAGCTCAATATTTGCAGCATATTAGTTATGAGAGATAACATTGAATTATTAATATAAATAATGTGTTAATACTGCCCCACCTGTATATGTAAGGGGTCTTGAAAAATAGTCTCCATACCTAGTTGAAAATAACGTTCAGGACCAAATTTTCATAGAGGCAATGAGGAGACACTCATAACCACCAGACTCAGGTAAGTTCACTTCTCCCTTTCCAGTTGGTTCAAGCAAGATGGGCCCTTCGACCTGTTTCCATGTGTCCATTCTGAACAGTTCAATGCCAGCCTTCCTAGAGACAGGTCCATCTGAGTCTAACACAACCAACTTAAAGACGTCGGTGTTTGAGCCTTACAGACCTCGTCTGACAGCTTTGGCTTAGGAATCCAAAGAGATGGAAGCAGTAATCAAGGAGCAAGGAACTTAATGAGAAAGTCTTATTAAGTAGAAGCGGAAGACACTGCAAGAAAACGTCCTCAACTCAAAGAATTGAGGAAAGACCAATCTGACAAAATGTGACTTAGACGGGAGAGGTCATTGAGGATCCCCTGACACTCTAGATTCTTATCATTCTGTCTCCGAGATGTGTCGCTTGAAGCAGGATTAAATGTTTTCTAAAGTCCCAGAATATAGAAACTATAAGTCCCAATAAAACAGTGAGGACTGAAGGTTTTCTGAAGTCCTAATACAGACTATTTTACGTACCTCTCTGAGGTCAAGTTCAGAAAACAGTCAAATGGACACGGTTCACACAAAAATAACAACTGTCAAAAATAACCTAAATTCTTTTCTTGCATTTTTTTAACTCTTTGAAGAGGGCAGAGAGTCAGCCTCCAGTAATACTTTTAAGAAAAAAATCCATTTTTTGTTTTCATGCACTGGAAGTCGCTCCCACATCCCCATATTTTGTTTTCACCCACATGGAAGTCACTCCCAGGGAACTTTCTTTAGAGTAGCAAGAGCATATTCCCCTCTAAAGGTCCTCCAGACATTCACTCCTCACTCTCCAGTTCACCGCCTCATTGCTTTATTGTGACAACCGATAGGCTCCTCTAGGCACTCAGGCCCTGTTCCCCTACAGTCCTGCTCCGATCCCCCGTTACAAGCGCTGGAAGGACTGGAAGGACTGGTCGGGCCCTCCTTGGAGGGCAGAAGTGAAGGCGCCGGAGTCCTCGTGAGCATGCAGGGCCTGGGGGAGCCTGAACATGCCCAGAGGAACGCTTCTTACCTGCTACAACGATAGCTTATGCACGCTCTTAAGCAAAAACGATATAAAAACTCTGTAATGGGTGCCAAAAGGCTTTCCAGATAGAAGCCGTAAGCTGATGAGTGACTGTGCAGAGCTCCACATTGAGGCGGACGGGGGAGCACTCGGTGGAAACCAACGCGCTCCAGCTGCACGGATCAATGTGCGCGATTCTCACAGGTATATTCCTTTCTCCTCCGGTACATTGTCCTTTTAACACCTTGGTCTCCCCACACTTTCAGCTCCGTCTCTTCTATTCAGATCGGCCACCAAGCTCTGCCTGGGTTCCCTCTCCATGGACTGCAGCCTAAGACTCTCTCGAGGCTGTAAACCGGGGCAACCGCAGGCTCACCACCCTGGTTTTCTCTCCCAGGTATCACTGTCCTACTCTACCTGGGGCCTAATGTCTTAAAAACTAATTTTTCATATATTTTTTCTGAATTTTGGGTTATTGCAGGTAAGCAGGTAGATGCATTTCCCCTTACTCCACCTTAGCTAGAAGGAGAAATCCCACCAGCCGTGAGCATGCGGAAACTCAGGCTGGGCTGGGTGAATGAAACCGCTAAAGATCCACAGCTTCAGACACATACTGCCCCTTCCGCCACCAAAAGCAGACCTCAAAAAAAGATCCAACATACCCCATTATGCTTTGTACTTCTAACACACTCTCAGACCTCTCCCGGGGTATATTAGTTTCATAAGGCGGCTGTAACAAATTACCACAAACACGGTGCCTTAAAAGAAGAGAAATTTATTCTCTCACAGTTCAGAGGCTATAATTTCAAAATCAAGGTTCAGTGTGTAACTATCTTGAGAGCAGAAAGAGAGTCTTCATTTTATTGTAGCCCACAGCACCTAGCTTTACAATTAGCCCCTAAAATAAGACCTCCAGTTTTTACATAAAGTTTAACTTAATTGTAATGGTCAAGAGGCTTTTCTATGAAAGTAATTTCAGGTACCAATTATTTATGTAGGGATTCCTAAAGGCAGTGCCAAGTAGGCAACTCCAATATGCCTATAAGTGACACCTGGCTCAGGAACAAAAAGTAATTTTTCCATTTATGCAGAAGTTTCTAGAATGCCAACTGGAGAGATTTCACTATTTCATATTCCACAGAAAAAGACAAAGCGGTCTCTACAAAACTACCCACCAATTCTAAGATAGCATCAGTTGTAACATGCATCCCCGACTTCATAGGTAATTAAAATGTAGAAGATATTTGTCTTAGGATCAAATAGGTACAATGTAGGTGTGTGTTTTGTATGGGAGCAAATGTAAATATACTTAACATGCAATAGATACTTAGATGCTTCAAGGGGTCGCTGACCTGCAATTTGCCATTTAATCTGCCCAGAACCCCCCCCCCCCAGGTTTCCACACTGTGAGATTTGCCCAGGCCCTAACCCCTCCGCCCCCACACATTCACACACTACAACTCTCTGACCGGATCTGGGTCTGGCTTGGCCAATCACATTTGAAATTTAAAACAGAAGTACCAGAGGCTGGGAATCTTTGTGGCCAAGTCACGTTAATGGCAGTCGTCTGACATATGGTGGAGGGATGTCTCGTAACTTTCCTTTAACCTACCCTTTCCAAAGACTTAGGGATTTAATCCTGCCTCAATTCCGCAAAACACCCTAGCATCCTTCCAGTAAATTCTTTTTTGTGGCTTAAGCCAGCCGGAGTTTATTTTTGTGGCCTGAAACCAGAAGAACCTTAACTAATGCAATGCCCTCAGAACATTTTGGAAAACTACACAAGAAATTAACACTAATTACCAGAAATGAATGGAACTGCGGATGCTGAAGGTGTAAAGGGGAACTTCCCTTGATACCTTTTAAGAGGCTGTACAATTGAACGTGGTGTGATTATGGTTTGCTCAAGTTGGGTCTGGGGTGTTTGCTTTCCATCATGAGTCTGTGCTACATGCACACTTCTTTTAGCTAGTTTTTTTCTTATTGCCAAACTTGAAAAGATACAATATGATACTAGCTTTCCGATTCTTCACTGCTCACCTTTATCTCTGCTCTATTCAAGCCCCCTCATTTCAGGGTTGCACAAACCAAGCCTAGAATAGTTACGACAGGGCCGTTTCCAGCAATCAGAACCATGAAGTCATTATTTTAGACCAGCCCAGTGTTATTATCTTGTTAGAGGGTGAATGATGATTTTATTTTTTGGTGCAGTAGATATGAATTGATTAAACATATTTCTGTTCATCTATTTTAAGTTTTTTTCTTTCTACTTAATACTCTGAATTTACTCAATTTGAGATTCTTTCTGGTTAATAATCTATTTTGAAAAGAATATCAAAGGTGAGGTGGGTTGGTTATTGACCATTTCACACTCTAATGTGAATTGTTTTAATCAGGTTAAATATAACCAAAGACTTGGGAAAAATCATTCATTGAGTGGGTTGGAAGTTCGGATGGAACTGCGGCAATTAGAGTATTAGAAGTTTCATAAAAAGTGTCTAACTCTCTCCTCCACCTTTCCCCACTATGGCTGCTTAAAAAAATTAATATTGTCAGAAAAATCTCACCCCCTAGAGAGGAAATTAGCACAAGTCAAGACAAATGGATCAAATTAGCCATCTGTGGAAATAACCCATCCTGGGAGGTGACCTGTAAATGCCTCGTGGATGGGAGCAGAGAGTTTCCAGCCCTGAGAGGGCGCAGGAACACCGGGCTGGCATGCCCTGATTATGAAGCTGAAAACAGCACTTGCACTTTACCCTGCTTAGGATGAAGTCATGGTGCTTTAGCGACTGATTTGAAAATAAGAATCAGAGAGCAGGAATGTGTCAGTGTTTGTCCAGAACTGTCTTGAAAATCAGAGCGCTCCCCAGCATCAGTCTGATTCTCCATAAGGGATCACAGGGCTGGAGACAGGGAGCAGGTGTTTCCTAGAGCTCTGAGCTGCAGGGATACGGGGTCACCACGGAGGAGAGAAAGGGGGGAGGAAGGAAAATGGGGAGGGAGGGAGGAGCGGAGGGAAAGGGGAAGGAGTAGAGGCAAAGAAAAGGGGCCGAGGAAAGGGAAGCCCCCTCCTCCGAAAACAGGCATAATTGGGTCACTGGATGTGTTAGCATGTTTACTGTCGGGGGGCGGGGGCAGTTAGAGGCTCCTTCCTCTCCCCGCGGCCTATGGAAACAGCATTTTAACTGATTTTCCTGATACAGATTTACATTGTTTCAGAGTAAGATCTGAAATACTGAAGTTACTAGCTCTCCCCTGCTTAAATTCAGGGCTATTTCTCTGCCTCCTTCAGTGTCAGGTGGCTTATCTGCTAGGTCTGCCTTTCCTCTCAGGAGCTTCCCCTCCCAGCCACAGCCTCCCTGGTGCCCCAGGTTCTTGGGCAATACTTGCAGGTCCCATAAATATGCTTTGTTTCTTCATACCCTTGAGCCTTTTCATAGTCTAGTCCCTCCAGGTAGACTGGAAAGTTCGCATTGAAACCTCCAACCATCACCTCTCTTTTTCTGACTGGTGAGCTTTTCAACCAGCAAGACTCTGCTCAAACAGCATTTCTTCTGTGGAATCTGCCATAGGAGAATCATTCATTGATATTCTGCGGGCTTTTATCAAATGAACTCTAGTTATCCGAGTACATCTCTCTCCCCCACCTAAATGTTTAGCTCCTAGAGAGCAGACACCTTCTCACATTCGCCTGTGTATACCAGGCTCTAATAGGCCCTGAAAAGTACTCGAATTAATGAACGAAGCAATAAAAACTCTTGTCGGGAAAATTTATCCAAGACTTGGAAATGATTTTTAATTACTTCTTGGCTATTTTAAAATTCTGTAGGGTGGCTATTAAATTTGCAGGAAATGAACAACAATGTGAATGATTCCTGCTCATAGCAGCACAAATGAATTATATAAATCCCAGTAAGTCAAATTCTCATTTGGATCTGTTTTAGCATCTCATTGGTTTCCTCATTTATTAACGAGTTAAATAAAATCTTTGACATACATTCATTTTATGTTCGCGTGAGTCATGATTTCACCTTGTGAAAATTATACCTTAACACTCTAACAGAATATCTTCATTTACTGTGTTTGTCCATAAACTACCAAGTAGCCTAGGTGGAGTGTGTGTCCATAGAATATAGAGAATGTTTTTGTTAAAGAGCTTAACATAATAGTTGCAAGGCAATAAGAAAGCGAAATGAATATATCTGTTAAAATAATAACACTAAATGAAAACACCAACAGAGTAATACAATAGAGCCCTTTAAAGCAGATGGTTGCCTAGTATATATACACATGCAATATAGACACATGTGCACGTACATGTGTTTAAATGTAACTGATATATTGTAGCCATATATTTTCCATAGAGTAATTCTGAGTTTATAGGTTTCTGCATCACAAGTATGTATCACACTCTATTAAACATGTGGTCCTAAGGGCACAATGCTAACTGTGTTGCTTAACTGTTTTAATCACTGTTACTCACCCGTGCCTGCTGTTTGCCTTTCCGTCCTTTTCCCTACCCAAAGCATATGTATCATCCTCCCCCCCCCCCCAAGACACGGCCCCACTCATTCAAGAGGAAATAGGCACATTTGCCCATAAAGGCAGCGGAGCAGACCACAGCAAGCAAAAGGTCTAACGGCCCATTAGTCATCCTCAACTGATGACCCATTGAAATGACTGACCAGGTAACTGGGTCGACTGGCTCAAGGGAAAAGTTTACTAAGCCAATAAAGCGTTTCAGTGGGCCAGTCCAGACGCCCTGCCCATCCTGCCCCAAACACACCCAAGCGGAAATGAGCGCCTTCAGCAGGGCTGTCCATTCCAGCCCCCAGCCGGGAACAGCTCGCACTCTCCTAATCGCGGCTACCCCGGGGTCAGCCCCATCCGCAAAGCAGGCTGTGGGCTCACGGCTTGCGCAGTGTGAGCTTCTCACAGAGGTGTGCGCTCTTCGAAAGGAGGGTGGTAGGTACAGCCACTTCTTAAGGCTGAAGTTCAGATTCCCTCTCAGGGAAGGCCATTGCCACGTCACCAATCTAATCCTCAGGTTAAAAAAAAAAAAGATACCACATCACTTCTTAAGATACATACGACAGCTGATTAGAACTATATTCTACTTGTCTCCCTCTTAGCTGGCATTCCTTGGGAGTGGGGGGAAAAATCAAAGGCATTCTCACACAAAAGTCCACATTGAAGTGTGTTTAAGGGCCAGATTAAAACTAACAAAAGGCAGGAAACAGGGAGCTAGGACCTTACCCGTTCCTGAACTCACCCTATTGTGCCTAGGTACCCAGGGGTCAGGAAAGAACTTTTAGGTTCCGAATTAGCTGCTTCTGTTTCCTTTCACTGCTGAGATATTAAACTTCAAAAAATATTAAATGGACAAGAAATCCCCAAGTGCCCATAACCCATACGGGGTGGTAATCTGTGCATATCTCTGGCTTTGAAAGGCATCTTTCAGCCTTATACGTTTTCAAAATTAGAAAAACATCTGTTCCATTTGGTAAATTCCCTTTCCTATGTATCTGTTTTCTAGCTGCCCCAAGTCCTTTCCCTTTCACCAAATAAATAAATAAATAAATAAATAGGAAAAGATGCCAGGAGTAGGACAAAGCAGGGATTTCTTATCAGATAATTACCAGCAACTTATTTATTTTTCATTTTCTTACATCCAGGCTCAAATTTCTAATCCAGGATGACCTCCAATATCAGCCAGGATTCTGATTCCTCCTGACCATCTTTCACATACATCCTTTCGTAATAATTTTAAAGTGTCTCCAGCTCATCTGGGGCAGGGGGTGGGGGAGTCCATCTCCTCTACAAAGATCGACTGTGCTTGGGGACTGTCCCATGTGTGCCTAAAATCTCTCCATCCCGCTGCCGGGATAGACACTGTTTGGGTATGAATGCGGGTCAGTTCTGTGAAGCTGTGAACACATTTTGTGTTTCGTGCAATGAGAAATCGTAGTTAGTTCCATGATCAGCAATACTGCTGAGGAATTAGCAGGATTCATAATACTCCAAGCACCACATGTAACAACAGGCTTACTTGGGGAGACTCAAGGTCTTAACAATTCGGGGTCTTGAACCTCTACTCGTTGGATGCTCCGCATGCTCTGTGACTTGAGACAGATCTCCCACCAGTAGATTTGTCTCTCTAGGTAAGAGAACCTGTAGATGTCTGCGGGGTTCCTGCCAGTACAAATCTCGCAGGTGCATTTGCAGAGCAAGCCTGAGCCTGCAAGAGGGCAGGGGACCAACTCTGCTTTCCACCACTCCTATCAATTTATCTCCCTTTTCAACCCCCCAAAGAAGTGAGCAAATCACCACTCTTCCTTGGGCCAAGAATCTCACACCCCTTCTTTAGATTTACCAACCGTAGCAGCAATGTGGGGTAAAAGTGGCAAACATTGGGACAATCACAAAGTTTAAATAAGACATAAACTAGAGCCCCATCTCCCTCAGTGGGGTAAATGTTTTGAATTGCTTCCTGCTTGCTAGTTAACACCTCCCTCCCCCTGCATGCAAACACACAGCTTCCATTTTCACTGAAGTCTTATAAGAGGAAAGCTCAGGCATTGGGGAGAAAGTTATGCATGAATCTTTTAAAGAAATAGTTCAGGCCCGGCTGGCATGGCTCAGCGGTTGAGCATGGACCTAGGATCCAGGAGATAGCAGTTCAGTTCCCGGTCAGGGCACATGCCCGGGTTGCAGGCTCAATCCCCAGTGGGGGGGCGCAGGAGGCAGCCGATCAACGACTCTCTCATCATTAATGCTTCTATCTCTCTTTCTCCCTCTCCCTTCCTCTCTCTGAAATCAACAAATATATATATATTTTTTTAAAGATTAAAAAAAAAACAAAATAGCTCAGAACTTTCGGAAGGTGATAAAGGCCACAGACAGGAACTAGTTAAAGGTATAGAGAGTGACCATGTAGTCTGCCATCCAAACTGGTTCAGTTTTGAGAGTGAAAAGGGGTGGGACAAATGCTAACCGGACTGAGCACTAAGACAAGAGGCTTAAGCGAGACAATTTCAGGCAAACGTGGATGTCTCCCTATAGGAAAAGTTATAAAGGTGCCTGGAGTCTCTTTCAGGTATTTGTATTCAGAGGGTCAGGAGAGAGAGAAAGGATCTTGGGCCAGATAGTGCCTGGCTGAACTGAGCTTTAGAAAGCCTTAGAGAATTCAGACGTAGGATGGATTTGAGATGCCCCAGGGAACAGGTATATATTTAGGTTCTTACACCAGACCTGTGGGAAGTAATTAAAGTTCTAACTGGCTGATACCGATGGGATAAATGCGAGATATAATTAATGTAAAATGAATAGACTTCTGCAACTTATCAGACGTGGGAAACCTCAAATAGGGTGAATCAGAGGTGATTTTTCTAGAAAACTGAGTGATGCCATTAGCAGCAATTTGGGTGAAACTAGGCCAAAAGGTTAAGTAATGCACAAGTTCATCAGCTAATAACCCCATGACCTTCAGGTCTACCCTGAAGTAAAAAGATGGCTACATTTCAGTGTGGGAGGGGATACGTACAGGAGACTCTCGGATCACAGGAATTGCCTCTATTTCTGCAAGGTGTGGTAAGGCCCTAGACTATAAATCTGAATACGTCCCTTGAATTTTGCTCATTCAGTCTCTATCTTTATTACCTTTGGGAAATACTTATTCTTTTATGGGACTCAGTTGCTGCTTTTGAATCTCTGCAGTAGATATATTGTTTCATTACTCTCCTAACAGAATGCCCTTCCCAGCACGTCTACTGCGAAGTCCTTTGCCCACCCAGTGACCGCCTCCCTGAGGCTCTCCCAGAAAAGCAACGCCCAGGAGGGATGGCCTACCAGCCGGTCGCTGTCCGTTTCCTCCTGTGGCAGGCACATCTTTCTTCCCAAGGCCTTCCAGCCGCTGGCTACCCCCGCAGCCTGGTTCAGTCCAGGGCCACCGAGGCAGAAACCTGTCGAAGGGAGATCAGGAGGCGCTCTTACTGCTCTGGCAAAACGGGAGCTGCCCACCCGCCTGCTCTTTCCCCTCCCTTCTCCCAACCGCCTTGAAGCCCGTTATGATTTGGGAGGCGAACAAGCCATCCCGTAACCATGTGGTTACCACAGAGAGAATGAATGAAGGCCGGCACACTACGTGGGAGGCACGCAGGACGTCCGTTGCTGATGAGCAAACAGCCCTGCACATCTCCAGGGCCGCGGGGCCACTCTGCGGGTCTGCACCCGGCGCTGGCCCCGCTGGCCGGCTGCTTCCAGGGCAGCCCCAGCCGGAAGGCTGCTCCCAGCTTCATGTCGTATCCCATCCTCCCGGCTAGCCGAGCCCTGTGCACATGGGAGCAGCAGGTTTGGAGAGACAGTGGAGCTTGCAGGCATCTAGCATATTCTGTTGACCAAAGCAAGTTACAAGGCCAGCCCAGACGGAAGGGGAGGAGTGGGGAACCGGCCTTGTCACCTCTCTTTACCAGGAGTCGCTTCCCCTGGGAGTTCTTTCCTGGCCACTCCAGGTATACCCTACTTTTGTCTTCTGTCACCCCTTCAATTCACAGATGCCTCAGGAAAGCATTAATTGTACATTACAAGTATCATTTTAGACGTCTGTCTGTCTCCTCCCCGGCATCAGGCTGGGCCCATTCCCTGGCATACTTTCTAGAACAGAGAACAGACTCAACAAATATTTGTTGGATTAATGGAAAACTGTTTCCTAGGAGAGTGGGTCTCCGTATCTATTTTAAAATTAAAATCGCTTGGGAAACATAAAAATGTGGATCCTCAAACCTATGGAGTCAGAATATCCAATAAAACCACACGACAGTATTTTTCAAAAGCCACCGTAGGGCATTGATTTCTGTGCTCCAGTCCTTCTAACCAGGAAGCCTCCCAGTCCCAGGAATCCAGTCGAGCTACAGCACTTTATTCGGTGGTTCTGCCAGGGTTTCATACCATAGAAGCGAGATGGGAGACCAGTGTTGTCAGCCCGTCGGTCTGCCGGTCAGTCCGTCAGTGACAGTGCAGGGCCTCTTAGGCGTCAAGCACTCTTCCAGGCTTTAGGGACGCGGTAGGAAATAAAATGGACAGTGCTCCTGCCCTCGTGGAGTTTCTACTCTGGGGAGTCAGGGGGGATGGTGCACAAGGTAAGGAAGGACAGAGTATAATATGTTTGTAGCAAGCGCTGAAGGAACACGTTAAACCAGAGAAGGAAGACGGAGTGATTAGAGTTCAGTTTTACATAGAGCTGCCAGGTGAGAGCCGCCCCAGCGAGAAGGTGACACTGAGAAAACATCTGAAGGACATGAGAATGGGACCTGGGCAAGGAGCGTTCAGGGCAGACAGAAGGCCGCTCGGCCCCAGGGGGGAGCATTCCTGGGAGTCTGGGAGAGAGCAGGAGACCATGACTGAGCCACAGGGTGGCTGACACAAAACAGAGCCCCCGGCTGCAAGGGCCTCGTCATACAGGGCTGTGCAGGCCACTGTACGGCCCTTGCCCTTCCTCGGGGTGAGATGGGGAGCCACCCAGGGCTCTGGGCAAAGGACTGACAAGGCCTGACGTACCTTCCAGCAGCTCTACTGTGGCTACTGTGCTGGGACTCGAATGAAGAGGGGACAAGGGTCGAGAGGGAAACGTGTGAGAAAACTATTGTCCAAATTCATGCAAGAGACAAGGCGGTCAGACCAAGGTTTTCCGAGGAAGGTGGTAAGGAGTGGTCAGATTCTGAATGTCTTTTGAAGAAAGAGCCAATGGGTTTTGCGTATAGATCAGGAGAGTAAGAAAGAGGGGAGCCAAGGACAACTCCAGAGTTTGGGAGTTGAGAACTGAGAGGATGCATCGCCGTTTACTGAGACAGAGGAGACAGGAAACCGAGCAGCCTGGGATGGGTATCAGAAGCTCAGTTCGGGATTTGTTAAATTTATACTCCCAAGTGGAGACCTAAATGAAGCGAGAGGTCCATCATTACCCTGTGCATTTCTTCCTCACTGGTCTCTGGCTTGGACCTTCAATGCCCTGATTCAAATCTCCATTTCCTAAGAAAAAAGATAATTACATATGTTTGTAAAATTGCTCTGTGAAACCATAAAGTACTATAAAGTGAACGGCATTACTGTTTATACATGGAAATCCCAGTAGGATGCCATCAACCCCAAGAAGGGCCCTTTATTTGGTCTTCGGAAAACTAGGCTATAGGAAACATACGAGAGTCCATAATCCCTCAGGGTTTGGGGACCAGAGGAGTACAGGCTTGGTTATTTGCAAGCAAACATAGTGCCCTTTCTGGAAACCTTCACAGTTTGCTAAACTTTTGGAAAATTAAACACCCACCATTAAATCATAACCTAGGGGTACGTGAAGTAACAAGTCACCACACACACCCACCTCCTCTTGCCCAGGAAGTAAACGCATTATGTACAACGAGAGGAAATACGAGTCCAACTGAGACTATGTGAAGCCCATGGATTTCCTTTCTAAGGAAACCATAGTCCATTCTTTCGACCCATCTCCCACGTCCATCCCATCTTAAACCACCAGCTCTGCCCTCGCCCCCACCCGTCAAATCTTGGTAGAAACAGCTGTCACCACAAAAGTCATAGCTGGGCCAGGACAGCCAGCTGGCTCTGTGATTCACAAACAAGTTAACCTTGGGATTTTATTTTGAGCAAAGGGGCTTCCTATCCTATGTTCTTAGCGGCCATCCATATTTTCACTCTTGGATAAACAAACAACAACTCAAATGTCACAGAGGCTGAGCCATAGGTGGGTTTTTAGGGCCACTACCAACCAGTGCTAGTTAACAAAAAATGCCCCTTCTTAATCAAAAGCTTTTATCTCTTGACGACTTTTCCAGTGAAGGCGTATATCCTGCTTTGGTGACCTGATCCATGCCTGGGGTTTCACTTCTCAAAGGGGGAGGGGTGTGAACATCATTGCTCTATTAACAATTTAACAATCATTTCTCAAAGTATAGGCATAAGGCGTAGAATTAACAGATGACATAATGCATTTTAAAAGTTTAAGAAACCAGCAGATATGTGTTGCAGCACAGCACCATCTACCGACCAGACAGGGGAAGAATGTGGGAGAAAGAACGAGGGAAGAGAGACGGGGAGGGACAGGGCGAGGGAAAGAAGGTGAGGAGAGGAGAGTCTAGAGGGGGAGGGAGAAAAGTAAAAGACGGGGTGGGGGGGAAGGAAAGGAAGGAAAGAGGAGGAACCAGGGGAAGGGCGGGAAAGGGAAGAAAAGGAACTAACTTTAGATTTCTACTAATCCAAGTTCTCATTCTATAGATAAAGAACTGAGCTTAGAAAATTTAGTTGAATTCACAGGGTGCAAAAGACTTCTCAGGTCATCTACTTATAAGAAAAATCACTTTCACATATTCAACGATGAAAAGGCAGTGAACATGCTGTGGTATTGGAGAATGAACAGACATATAAGATCAAAGGAATCAAATAAAGAATGCAGACACAGACGGACACATCAAGTCTACTATGCTCTACAAAGGTGCAAAGTCGGTTAATAGAGAAATTAATAGAGAGTCTTTTCAACAAATTATGCTGGGACAATTATGCAAAACACAGGCAACCTCAACCCATACCTCTCACCTTGCATAAAAATTAACTAACTATGGATCATAAGCCTAAAAAAACCCATAAAATTATAAAATTTCAAAAAAAACGTAACAGAAAACTTTTGTGACCTTGGGTTGGGCAAAGAAATCTTACATATGACACCAAAAGCACAATCACTAAAGAAAGAAATTATAAAATGGACACTATTAAAAATCAATAATTTCTGCTCTTTGCCCAGCCGGGTGTGGCTCCGCGGTTGAGCATCGACCTAGGATGCAGGAGATCACAGTTCGAATCCCTGTCAGGGCACATGCCCGGGTTGGGGGCTCGATCCCCAGAAGGCAGTCGATCAATGACTCTCTCATCATTGATGTTTCTCTCTCTCTCTCCCACTCTCCCTCTCTCTGAAATCAATACAGATATACTTTTAAAATAATAATAATAATAATTTCTGCTCCTTGACAGGCACTGTTTAGAGAATAAAAAGACAAGCTATAGGCCGAAAAATATATTTTCGAATCACATATCTGATAAAGAACTTGTACCCAGAACACATATTGAACTTTTGAAGTACAGTAATAAGAAAGCAAACAACTGAACTTAAAACTGGTCGAAGCACTTGAACAGGTAAAATGCCTAACATCGGCACTCAAAAGGGAAATTAAAACCATAATAAGATAACCTTGAGTGGTGGTATCTGTAAATGGTATTATAAGAATGTCTAAAATGTTTAAATGACTGAAGACACCAAGGGATGCAAAAAGATGGGAAATTGTTTATTCTACTAATGGGAATTAAAAAAAAAAAATGGCACAGTCATTTTAAAAATAGTTTGGCAAGTTTTTTATACAGCAAAAAATATATGCTTGCCATATAGCACACAATTCTACACCGAGGTATTATCCAAGTGACATGAAAATGGACGCTTAACATAAAAGCTGTAAGAATGTTGAGAGCACCTTTATTTATAACTACCAAACCTGAGCAACAAAGTATTACTCAGTAGGTAAATGGATAAACAAACTGGTGCATCAGAATACTACTCAGCAATAAAAGGAAAGGCCCTCAGAAATGAAACAGGGGACACCGCAGGGGTAACAGAGCCATAGTCTGTGCAATAAATAGGAGTGAACCAAAATGTAAACCAGGGACCGCGGATGGTGTAGGTTCATTGATCATAACAAATGTGCCACCCTGGCGGGGGCGTTGAGAACTGAGGAGGCTGAGCATGTGCGGGACGAGGGATATATGGGATATCTCTGTACCTTCCTCCCCATTTTGCTGTGAAACTAAAATGCTCTTTAAAAAAAGTCTTTAAAAATGCTAATAGAAAATTCCTATAGAATTATTCACAACATGGGACAGCCTGGGGAAAATGGAAAATCACTATTTCACCTAGCAACATGATAAATCTCAAGTTCATGGCTAAGCGAAATACGCCAGTATCAAAGAGCTACACCTTGCATTACTCCATCTAATAACATTCTGGAAAAGTAAAAACTATAGGGCCCGAAAATATATCAGTGGTTGCTGGGGTAGGAGGTGAGGGGGACTACAAAGGGGCATAGAGGAATTTGGGGGGCGAGTAAGCTGTTCTGTATCTTGATTGAGGTGGTGATGACACAACTGTGTGCATTTGTGGAAACTCAGAACCGTACAATAGAAAGAGTGGATTTTACTATCTGTAAATTATTCCTTAATAAAAAATGTAAAAAGTAATTAACCTGTAGTCCAATATGTCACTTATGTTGAAAAGGAAAAGATGGAATTAAAAGTATTTTCTACCCTCACACACTATTTGTTTAGACTTATGAATTTATTCTTAAAAGAAAGCATTTGCAAACAGAAACTAATCCTGGCTTCTGCCTAAAATATCCTACACTTAAAAATGATAGAATCTGAATTGGTAACTTTTCTTGGCTTAACATATTTTAATGTTAAAATATGGCTTAACATATTTTAATCATCAAAACTTATTATGAGATGGATTGTACTGACATTTAATGCAATCTTGAGTGTTTATGGGCATGAAATGCCTTCATAAATTCTTTCTGATAGTTTACGTTATACAAATACATGAATACACAGTTTTGAATGCTGCCCCTTTCTTTTCAAGCTCCAAATTACATATTATCTGCCTTCTGGAGCCATTCATTTGCTCTTATAACCCAAGTGACTTCTCAGCCCCAAAGAAAAAAGTTCAAAGGTAGCCACCTATAGGCAGACCCTTTCTTGTACTGGATTTTTGATGCCAGGGGTAAGAGCCAGCCAAAGGGGAGGGGTGGGGACTATTAAAGCCCTTAGAGTATTGAAGGCCATTTAGCACAGTAACATCTACCTCACAGCCGTTTGATCACTGTTTCTCTTTAGATCCTTCATTCACTAATACGATTCTTGAGTTATACAAAATTCATTGACTTAACAATTATTTTTGTGTTCTGTTATATAAGCTATGGGGCTAAAAAGAAACTCTGACTATAGTGGCAAACAGAAAGACAAAGGGCCTGTCCTAACCCAGCTCAGCACCTTCGGAAGGATATGGACACATGAAGCCGAAAATGATGGCGCGATAGAATCAGGGTCATGATGGGACCCGAGGACGACGTGGGAGGAAGGCAGGTTTCTCAAAGCAAGGCCCCCAACCAGGGAGGCTGGTTAGTAAAGGGGGAAAATGAGGGCATCAAACAGGTTAATGCCCACTTACCATCCATTAACCAGGGCGATTGGGGAATATGGGTTGTAAGAGAAAAAATATGAGCAAAGCCCTAAAGCCTTAGAAGTCTGTAACTTTTATATAATCATGTAATTAAGCCTTTACCACAGGGGGGAAAAAATGCTTAGAAAATATAAAGACAATAAAACTTTGTAAAAATGTCATTCTCTTTAATGGATTTGTAGATATGTAATTGAATTAACCCAATTGACGCTAAGTGGAAACATAGGGAGCAAACCTAATTTGGAAAAATTCTATCCCCAAATAATACAATTAATTTGTCTTTAATTGGGGAAAATATTTTGGCCTTAGAGCGGCTTATGCTAGACAACTGAATTCTCACAGAACACTGTCAATTGAGGAAGGAGCAAAGTTCATTAAATAGTCACTACAACCCTTTCATGTCCTGAAACTGTGCACTTGGAGTAGATTCTGGCCAGACTGTTTTGTGATAGATGTCGTTTTAGAAATAGATAGTAATCTCTTACTTATGCATTCCCTGCAACAGAAAGATCTTGAACATTTAGTCTTGCTATTTCTTTGCATAGAAGCTTAGTGTTCGTAGAAAACCATTCATTCAACAAATTTTTATCTAGTGCCTAAAACGTGCCAGGACCCCAAAACCCTCATTTGTGTTATGCACTTGAGTAATTGCTCTCATCAGTCATATAAAGGTCTGAAGATACATGCAAAATTACTTAACCAGTAGCTTAAATGCTTAGGTAAGCTCTCCCTCAAACCTCAAAACCAATAATAAAATGAGGGCTCAAATGTCACAAACCTAGCCATATTTTTGATCTGAACCATTTTTTAAGATAGAGTTTCAATAAATATTATTCCTTTAACATGCCATAAATTCACTTCTCTATAGCTTCAAAAGCTTGGTCATAGTTTTATGGTTCTCAATTTTAGTGAATTTGTCCATACTCCACCATCAGTCTTTGCCCTTCCAAAATATTCACAATAAATAATTCCGAAATAGCATCCTCTTTATTTTTCCCAGGTAATATTTTATTTACTATTTTTTCCTTCCTCCTCATGTCAGGCCTCATTTCCCCCTGTTATCCAAAGAGCATTCTGCTGTTTAATGGTGGTGGCACCTTAGCAAAAAGCTGAGGTAACGTTTTTGAAAGCTTAAACTCATGACCCAACAGCAACCTGGCTGACATTTAGAAAGAGTTTAAGAATCACCTAGAAGCCAGCACCTTGACTGGTTTTTCAACTAACTAAGCAATGGTAGAAAAAAAAGATTTCTCTTTGTGCGCCTATAATATTCTGCCAGATACTGTACGATATTTACTTGGAAGCCATTTCTTCGAGTCCCTGTTTCCCCGAAGAAGCAGTGATACAAAGTAGGCTGTCTGAGACATCCTTTCAGTGGACGATTCATTGCTTCAGGCAGAAGGAAGCTCCTATAATAAGTCCTCCGGGCAGGCTTGCTCCATAAGGGTCTCAGAAGCTGAGAAAAACAATAAAAGAACCAAGTGTAAAATGTGAGGCAACTGTCACTGCCAACATACAAAGTTAAAATCACTCACACCACCTACCTGCCCGTGCTAGTAAAAGGACCAATTTCTCATTCACTCTGTTATTTTTATAAACCAAGAACACAAGGGGGAAAATCTCACTTTCATGTTTATAACCCCAGAAGGGAATGCAAGAGAAAGGCTTGTTTTGAAAATTATTCACTGTTTACTTTGGGCAGTTATTGTTAACTCTTAAAAGTTAAATCAAAAACATGATGGGACACCACCAATCTTGGGCCCTCGCAGAGACAATGTGCCCCCTGTCTTCACAGCAAATACGCGACTCGTCTTCAAAATTGGGAATCACAGCATCATGGAGAGCGTGTTGGAAGAGGCTCACTTATTGCAACCTGCCCATATGGTATCTGTAGATATTTTGTTCAAGTCCACTCTGTTAATTTTTAATTTATGGGTTGGTACCCTATTTCCTTTAAGTGTCTTCCTAAGCCTGTTTGTAAGTATTGGCTAATGCTGAACCTATATGCCATGACCTTCAAGACCCACCACCACTAAGAACTTTATGTGTGGGGAAGGTAAATACCTTACCTGAAATTCCTGCCCTCAGTCCCACATCTAAAATAATCTCTACCAGTACCTAGTTGTTGCTTAGAGAACTGGTTATAGGTGGTGAACTGCGTTAGGGGACACAGCTAAGCTCCACCCAAAGGCCCTTAAATGCACTATGCCGGGCCTGTGTGCTCTTTGGTGGGGTTTGTGTCACATGGCCTGCACTGGGACTCCCATCAGAAGGCTGATCTTGGACTGTGAAAGCCAATTTGCTGCTCAGAGAAGCCAGAGTGCCTGTGAATTTACATCCTTCAAGTATGACCAACCAGCCCAGTTTGCATGAAACTGGAGAGTTTCTCATGATGTGGGATTTTCAGGGCTAAAAGCAGGACAGTCCCAGGCAAACTGAGATGGTCGGTCATCCAGTGCACCCCCAATACCACTAGTGGGCAGTCCTTAGCCAACATCAGGCTGGTGCTGGAGCCTGAAAGCCCAGTTCTTTGCCTCAAGTTGGGACAAACGTTCAGGTACAATTCTGCTCCACACCTCCTTTCAGGATCCAGCTGAGGCTGGAACCTCCTTTACCTGCATCTCCCCTCCTGCATCTTGGTTCCTGGAAGCCCTTCCTTCATAATCATTTCCCATGCTTCCTCACCTCCGTGTCACAGTCTGATCTCGCCACGGAAGACACCTGCCTTCCCGTGTCAGGAAATCACGGGCTGTGTCTGTCATCGAAATCCACAAGGCGGTCACAAATTTCATTGCAGCCAAATGTTTGTGCTTCCTCTCAACTAAAACTTGTGATAGAGATACTAGCAGCTGGAGAAATCCCCTCCTCTTGGCCTGCTCCCTTTTCTTGTTTCCATAGCCTTGGGTCAGCTTGGACGGGCTAAAGATGGCAGAAATAGCAGCAGAGGGTAAAGGCAGCTCTGATGGGCAAAGAAAGTGTAAGAAAGAGAGAGGCGGAACGTAAATAATGAACCCCAAGTCGTTAGGATTTCATGGTTGTCTTTTGGTAATCCCCACCCGAAGATATTTTTTCCATTGATTTTTAGAGAGAGTGGGAGAGAGGGAGGCGGGGGTGAGAGACAGAAACATCCATGTGCACAGGTCCAGGAACCTGCAACCCAGGCCCTTGCCCTTGACTGTGAATGGAACCTGCAACCCTTCGGTGCACAGGCCAATGCTCTCACCACTGAGCCACACCAGCCAGGGCCCAAGCTGTTAAGATTCCATTAGTTCTTCCATAGCTCAAGGGGTGTTTGTCCTGAAATAAAACTGAAATCTCTAGCACATTTTAAGAAAATAGTTTCTCTACTATGATATTAGTAGGGTCCTATAATTATATTTTTTACATATAGTTCCAGATACTTTTCTGAAACTGAAACTTAATAAAATAGTAACCTGGCCTGGTTCTGTTCTTTTTTTATATATTGAAAGCTCTCCTTCACTGACTTGCTCTCTCTTTGAACCACTGAAGTTACTATACAGTGAGGAGCAATTTGCAATAATTTACCAAATAATAATAATAAGGTAGCTCTATATCCTGTGTGTTTGATTTAAGGGAAAGGGTTTCCCTTTCAGGGCCCCAGGAACGTCCGAGGTTCACACAAAGTGCGGGCGCTAATGAACAGACTCTGTTTTCCTGTGCGGGGCCCCTGAACAGAATGACTTCATTCAGGGCTACTGCTCGCGCATGGAAAGTGTTGGTAAGAAATCCCACAGAGTTCAGACGACCTTTTCCTAACTTTCGTTTTTTTTTCCCTGTTTGTCTTTCGGGTCTAAGCCAGGGATAACATAAATATTCATCAGCTGATATTTGCAGTAGCTGTGAAGTTATGAATGAGGCATGCGGCTCCCCTCCTGTCCCATCTACCGAACGGCAGCTTCTCCACTCAGCTCCTGGCCAAACGACACTTTCCGAAATCCCCAAAGTGGACTAGTAGGCTTTTCAAATTCAGTCTTTTTTTTTTCTTTAATGCTCAAAGCAGAAATGCTGTCTGCTTAATGTTTACCCTGGGATTACAGAAGAAGAGAAAGAAAAACATTACCTTGCCAAGCTTTAAACCTTCAGATGCCTTGACATCGCAGGCAAGTGTGTTAGTAGCTCGGCATATTGGTAGCATATATCAATGGTTATGATAGTTGCAGATTTCCTTTTTATATCAAATACCAGACAGATACCCGAGGCATTCATTGCATGGAGAACAGGGAAAATAACCACAGCTTGGATTTGTTTCTGCTGTTTGGTCAGTCACCTGGGCAGGTGTTGGAGAGAGATGTTGGAAAACGCTTTTAAATCGGACAATTTCAAATAGGTGCTCGATGTTGAGACATAAAAACATGAAAATTGTGCCTGTCATAGGGGCTGGAAGGGAGCTGCTCTTCCTGTAATCCAGGTTTCCAACAAATCAGCACTTCAGAGTTTGGAGGTTTTTTAATTTTCCAGGGCCTCTGGTTCAAATAAAAACTAGGTTCAAGGTGAGTTGCAAATGGAAGCAAGAGGCTGTGTGGTAGCAAAGGGTCAATCAGTGAATCAATCCTCAGTAGTTAATAAGCACAAATAAAAGACATTTTTAGAGATACAAGATAAATAGTATCAATGGGTAATATTCTCTTTTTGAGTTTGCTAATTAGTGTATTGTATGCAAGGCCCAACACTGGATCTGTCCTTGTCTCTGGAGAAATGTTAGGAGTTAGCTGGGTAATTCTAGGACACAAGGACCACTTTTCAGATGTGTTACTTCAAATGCCATACTTGGAAGAATCTTCTTGGGAATGTTCTGTGTGTCTGAATTTTAAATAATTACAAATCAATATATCCTATAATCACTGTTCTCTATTTTGGGGAGATTCAGTCAACTTACTCATACCTGACAGTGGAAACAATTGTTTAAACCACTAAACCATAAAGAAGAGCAGGGTCTCAGGTGTTCAAATAAAGACCAGATCCCAGCTTGGAACAGATACTTATGGCTGGACTCCTGTCTCTGTCTCCATCCTGGAGTCTAGCTCCGCCAGGGCTGGAAGCAAAGCCAGAGGCAAGTGTTCAACTGTCTTCTCCCTGGCTCCAGCCTTCTCCAGAATAAGACCTGGTGAACTGCTGCTGGAGGGAGTCAAAGGCAATGACCTTCAGTAGGAAAAAACCAGACGTTAACAGGAATGATGGATTGTCACACACACCCTGGAGACACTTGGGAGGCCAGATGAGTTAGAGCAGGCAGGAAAGCGTCTCCTCTGCCTCTCCTTTCTCCATCCTGAGCATTCAGTCTCATCTGCAAGTAGCAGAGAGGAGAACTCCATGTTGACCCTTCTCTGTGAAATTCTCTTTTTCAAAACACATCAGATTACAATGTCAAAAAGACTTCCAATTAGATATTCATTATCCCTCATTTATCAAGGAAGAAATTAACCTGATTCAACAGTGGCTTGTAGAATCTTGGTTACAGGTTGATTGCACATTTTGGAGTTAGGCACAAGCAAGGAAAGATTTTGTTTAATTTGTTTATTTTCTTTGTTCTTACAGGACTATTTACATATTAGAGACCACTTCCTGGGTTTTAGCCTTTTTTCATCCCTCCGCTTCTCCAGAAACACTGTATTTTCCCCACCAATACTTCATACTTTCAGTATACAGCTCAAATTTTCAACAGTGCAAGAGAACTTCTGACCAGTTGAGGTGCATCACAAGTACAGTACATATTATTCCATCACAGTGGCCCATGTAACTTATAATTCAAATTGAGAAACGTTGGAAGTAAATGGGGCATTAACACTGGGAAAACAAGTATTAAACGGAGACTGTTGTGGGCAAACTGGAGCCTATGATCACCTTACACATGGAGTCTTCTAACTGATTCTCTCTTCAGTAAAAGACAAAAGTTCACTTTTGTTCTCTGGATGGTGAGTTGCTTGCCTCTTAGGGGATTTAACGCCACTTTATTTGACTGCTGGACCAAATTATCACCAATATACCTCATTCATCCTGCACCCTCCTGAGGTTACTTGGGAAGATGTCCTCTACCTTTTGTCTCCTCCTTGGTGATTTTAATGATCTCTAAAGCGGAGCATGTAAACAACTGTGTGCACTGCCTGTGTGTAGGGCCAGTACTATCTCAAGAAAAATAGAAGATTAAAGATTGCTTAATTCCCTTGCTGGGTGGTCTGAGAGACAACTCGGTGGATACTGGATATCCAGCTGTTGGACCTCTGTACTGAAGTATGCTCAGCTCCCGATAGCAGGACCAAGATAATTAACAAGGTACAAAAGGACCTCAGACGACTTCTATGGGGTCAGTGTCCACGGATGTGAGAGAAGAGCACCCTGAGAGAATAGCAGCTTCAACACATTGGTTTTGGCTCAAGGCCTCCGTGGTGCCATCTGTCTTCTGTGGTAAATTTCCTTTACTGTTTGGTGATCTTGAGGAGCCACTGTACCTCCCTGGTTTTGTCCAGTCCCTTCAATATTGTCGTGTGGAAGGTAAAGCTGTACCACTTCAAAGTTCATAATTTCTTGAAGTACAAATCACCTGAAGTTTATAGATACTGCTCCTCCCTGAGGAGCAGTCTGACAGGGATTTGAACTAACAAGTTTTTTTAGTTTTTTTTGCCATTAAACTTTCATTTATTTTGGTATTTAAACTTTATCAATTATCTCCAGCTCTGCTACCATTAGTTGACTGACCTTGGGTGAACCATAACCTTTCTGTGTCAGTTTCCTAAACTAAAGATGAAAGGGCTGGGTTTTAGCATTTCTCACGCTGCATTCCACAGAATTTTCATTTTTGATTATATTAATTGTACGCATACACAAAGTATGTATGGAAAATACCTGGTTTAACAAAAGGAGTTAGATTTCTTTAATAAAAGACTTGACATCAGTTAATAGGCAGATGTGTCATTTCAAACCACAAGACTTGACTTTAAATGTATATGATTAATTTATGCACCTCAACAATAAAGCAATCAAGAAGTTAAATTTGCAAGAATGAACACACTAGCTTTGAAATAATATGTTAAATTTAACATCAAACGTTCTGTGGCCTTAAACTGACAGTTTGGTTTTGGGTCACTGATGTGTAGTCAAGCAAACAAAGTAAGACACTACCCACAGCGGGATCCCA
Source organism: Miniopterus schreibersii (assembly GCF_964146895.1). Taxonomy (NCBI): domain Eukaryota; kingdom Metazoa; phylum Chordata; class Mammalia; order Chiroptera; family Miniopteridae; genus Miniopterus; species Miniopterus schreibersii. The sequence goes on from NC_138110.1 coordinate 67,378,617, forward strand.
GGCAATTCCCAGGCCAGCATCGAATTGCCCAGTTGCCAAGTGATGCTGTGCCCTTCAGGTATTACAAGATTAAGATCTAAGAACTCGTCCAGCCGGTCGTGGCTCAACTGTTGAGCATTGGCCTAGGATGCAGGAGATCTAGGTTCAATTCCTGGTCAGGGCACATGCCCGGGTTGCAGGCTCCATTCCCCGTTGGGGGCGTGCAGGAGGCAGCTGATCAATGACTCTCTCATCATTGGTGTTTCTATCTCTCTCTCTCCCTCTCCCTTCCTCTTTCTGAAACCAATAAAGACATATTTTTTTTAAAACTCAAAGGACTCATATGTTTCCTATGTTCCTTTTTATATAAATATATGACCAAAAAACATTAATTTGTAAAGAGGCCCACAAATTTAGCGCACGCACACACACACACACACACACACACGAGACTACTTAAATTAAAATTAACTAGTTAAATAAAATGAAGCACTCACATTAGGCACATTTCAAGTGCCCAATAGCCACACAGAGCTATTGGCTACGATATTGGACACCAAAGATATAACACATTGTCATTGCCACAAAAGACTCATGGGGCAGCATTGGTCTAAGAATAGAAATCTTTAAATGTTTGTTTTAATAGAAAAAAATGTCCAAAATTTTATAATAACCACTGATATTACTATTGTTATAACAGTGCTAGTAAGGTTAACAAAGAAAATTGAGGGCAATGTTGTAAAAATAAATGTTAATGATTGATATGAAAGTTGGAGGGGGGTTCATATTTAAATTAAAAATAAAACACAATGTGGTAGGTATAGTTTTGTTTTAAAATTGTGAATCACATGATATTTAGCATTTCTTCAGCTGAGGGTATTGAAATTCAAAGATAAAGAAATAATTTTTAGATATCACTGTGGAGTGGGGTTCAGCTAACAGCAGGAGAGGAAAGCAGGCAGGTGTCAATTTCTCCACATCAAATTCAATGCCAGATGGCAATCCAAAAAGTCTACAAAATCATGACCCCAAAAATATCATACTCATCAAAACTATCATTCAAATACAAAAGCATCAGGCAGATTTTTCAACATGCACAAACTCAAGAAATACAGTTATTTGTGAAAAAACAATCTATCAATGAAATCCAGGGAACCAGGAGGAAATTAAAGTTTTCCAGGGGATGGAGAAGCTATGAAGGTTATAGTAAGTACTGAGCCCATTTCAATGGAAACTAATATTAAATAATTTTAGAAATCATTGTTCCAGAAGAGGATGTTTTATACTTTGATTGTATAAAAATTATAATATAAACAAAACTGGGACAGAAGGGGAGGAAAGAGGAAGGAAGAGTAGGTTTAAGAGGCTTATTTCTTTATTTTTTATAACAATGCATGAACTGATACTGTGTAAAATTGAAACATAATATGCCAGAAACAAAAAATTACTCTAACTTCTTAAGTTTCAATTAATTTTTTTAAAAAACAATGTGCAGGTACTTCTAAGCTATACTATTTCTTTTTGAAAGAAGCATTTACCTTAATTTTAAGAATTTCTTCAATTTTACTTTCTCTTCTACTAAGTTAAAGTAAAACTAAAACGCATATTTTACTTAAATGTGACATTTACTTCAGTAAAGCCATTTCAATCTATACAGCTGCTTTTTATTACACTTATATAGCAATATCTGAAGTGGTATTTGCCTAATACAAATAACAATGATCTCTATGTAGTAAAATCTGTGGTTGTTTTTTATTTTATTCTGTGAACTGCTTGAAATTTTTAACCAGTTTTATTAAAAAGTTATTCTTTTCTAAATAAGTACTGTAAAATCAGAATACATAGGGGAACTTGTTGCACTCTCTCTCCTGGTAATAATTCTTACTAATAAGTCTTTAAATGTTTAATTATAATTCACAACACACTCTCACATCTTTCCCTGTGCTGTGCCCTCACTTCACAGCTGAGAATCTGAGGGTCAGAAGGGGAAATAATGGTCCACCCAGCTAGTCACTCGGATCTTCAGGAGCCTAACCCAGTGCTTTCAGGGGGGCTGGCCTTCACCTCCATTTGGTGAGGTTAGTGATGAAGGACAGATGATAGATGACTCGATCAATACGAAGATCCCACCGTTAGAAACACCCTGAGGAGTTTGACCATAAAAGGGGGGTGAGGGGATCAGCTTTAAAGGTGGATGATCTAAGCAGAAAACACAGGCAGGAAACCAAGCCAGACTCTCTCCCCCAATGATGCTGAATCAGAGGAACGCACAAAGCCAAATTTATTGCTCGCTTAAGTCCAGCCTTTGTTTTGGCACCATTCAGGGTAACACAACTCTTCGTTTTCAGAAGATGCTGGAAAACGTTCAGCTCTGAACCTATGTTCATTATCTAAAATCATATTCAGAAAAATTTCAGTAGAGAAACGGAAAACAGAATAAAAGGAAGCATTCTTCATTTCTCCATCCAACTCCGGGCAACCACATCAGGGAGGAAAGAAGATAACTGTTGCTCAAGTTAGATTTGGGTAAGAACAGGAAATTGCATCTTTTAAAACAGATAAGAGTTTCCACCCATAAGCGTATCATAATAGCCTTTATCATTTGGGTTAACATTTATATTACCTAAAATAAACTCTCGCCCTGGTGTCGCTCTATAATTGGCATGGGACAGAGTACACATGGAAGCAAATGGAAGGTCAGAAAGCATCTTCTATCTTTATGTTACAAGAAACCTTCAGACTTTCCTAAACAGACAAACTTGGGTTTGTTGCTATGCGACTGACATGCAATAGAGCCAATCAGACCGTAGATAAATTGCAAATTTGACAGTGAAAAGTCTCTTCTCCTTGTTTGAGAACAAGCCGTGACTTCCTTTCATCTCATACCAACCACCACAGCCCTCTAAGGCTATTTGACAAACACCAATGTTTTGGCGAGATAAACAGATGCATGAAGGACACAGCAATGAGAGACGCAGCCTGGAAACGCCACGCTAAGCAGCAGCACTGCCGTTCAAGTCATTCCTACAGGCCCGGGAACCTGGGCTCCCCAAACCTGGAGGAAGTTTATTTCACCCCCACATTCTTCCAGGGAGCAGGATATAAGCAAACTTAAACAAAAGACATTCTGGGAAATTCTGTTGGCAGGCACCCATCCTTGCTACATGGCTCGGGCCTGCTTCTACGTAAGCGCAGAAGAGGGAGTTTAGCCTTGAGAGAAACATCTGTGAGCACAAGATGTTACAGGCACAGGGAACTTGGGGCTCATGGGCCGGACATGGGCAACAGGCATGTTTAACGTGACCTGCTCAGTGTTCAAAATGCTGTTCTCCAACATTTAAAATCTTTACTTAACAACATAGACGTCTATTAGGTTTTTTGAAAATAACATAATGTGAATTGCATTTTCACAAAAATTAGTTGGAATTGGCTTCTAGTAGAAAACCTGAAAACAATCCAAATATATAACGAGAGGAGAGTGGATAAACTGTGGTATATTCACAGAGAGAATTACTAGAGATCGACAAACAGAACCAACTACCGATATACTCAAAAACATGAACGGAGCTCACATACATTGTGCAAAAGAAGCCAAAACCAAAAATATATACTATAGGCTACCCTATATAGCCTCCCCTAATAAGTGGCCACGGAAGTTAGCCTGAGTTTACTGCCGGTAGAGGGGTGACTTCTGGGGATGATGGGAATGCTCTAGGTCTTGATCTGGGTGGCGGTGGTTACGTGGGTGCATATGTAAAGTGTGTCCACCTAGGCGCTTAGGGTTGAGCGCTTTGCACACCTCGCTGTAAGCAGTGTATACCTCAGTAAGAAATAAAATTCAACAAAAAGCACGATTTAGCTAAAGAGAGGTTGGCCTCTGTAGGTCGGGCATGTCTCACTCCTAGCCAGCTCATTATGCGATCTGCTTAGCAAATTTACCTTTTTAAAAAATTTTTATTGAATTTGTTGCAGTGACATTGGTTAATAAAATTATATGTTACATGCATACATTTCTACAATACCTCATCTTTATAATGTAGTGTGTTCAGTACCCAAAGTCAAGACCCCTTCCAACACTATTTATTCCCCCCTTACCCTCTTCTACCTGCCCCCACCCCCCTTTCCCTCTGGTAGTCACCATATTGTTGTCTGTGTCTATAATGGTTTGTCTCCTTTTTTATTAATCCCCTCACCTTTTTCACCCAGTCCCCCAACACCCCTACCCTCTGTCAACTGTGAATCTGTTCTCTGTGTCTATGGGTCTGTTTCGATTTTGTTAGTTCATTTTGTTCCTTAGATTCCACATATGAGTGAAATCATATGGTACTTGTCTTTTCTGATTGGCCTACTTCACTTAGCGTAATACTTTCCAGGTCCATCCACGCTGTCGCAAAAGATTTCCTTCATTTTTACAATCGAGTTGTATTCCACTGTGTTAATGGACCACAGCTTTTGACACTTTCAGGGACCTTCTCTAGAGTTCAGTACTAGCCAGTCTGGCCCGATGCTCCTTGCTCTAGACTAGACCAGCAGTTCTCCAAGTGTGATGCCCAGACAAGCGGTATCAGCCTCACCTGGGGCCACGCTAGAAATGCAGACACCCAGGCCCCACTCCACGCCCGCTCAGTCATAATCTATGGGAGGGGGCCCAGCAATCTGCTTTAACAAGCCCCCCGGTGACTACGATGCATCTACAGACTGAGAAACACTGCTCTAGAGCAACACACTCGTTGAACAACATACAAGAAAAGCAGACTTGGCCTGTCCCACATTCTTCAGGCCCTACTACCCTGCCCCCAACATATTTCAGGGACCTCAAAAGCAGAAAAGTCGATTGGCTCCCTCAAAGCACTATCAACTTCAGGTAACAAAATCCCCAGAAATGATGGGCAACTAACACACCCATTCCTGTCTTAGCTATCAGGTACCTTTGGATTTACTAGGGTTACAACTGGATGGGAAACACTCTCCAAAGAAAATGAAAGCAACCTCACATACTTTTTACTGTGGAAACAATGCAGATCATAAAGCATTCGGTTCTACCGCAACTCTGAAGGAAAAATGGAAATCTACACTCAAGGAGGGAGCATGGCTCTGAGGGTCATAGAAGCATCTAGAAACTCACAAATTAAGACCAGTAACCCCCATTGTCATGTAACTTGCATAAAATTTACTTAAAACACCGTACATGGATCTCCATTTGGGGTTGGAAGTCGTCACCATCCAACCACATGCTACAGTGTAACCAGAGTGGGCGTTCTTTGCCAACAGAAATGTCATTTCTGAATGAGTCGGGGGAAATCAGAGATGCTTATTACATGACTATAAACTGATTAATATTAATTCAAAAAGCATAAAACAGTTACATGTTATGACAGTAATATTCCTTCTTTGTATTTGTACAAAGCATGAAGAGGTAACCTATTTCTTTTTAGAAGATTAAACAATTTCTCCTTTATCAGATTGAAATATAATTTCAGAACAAAAGATCGACGTTTGTGTCCATCATAGTATTTACGGAATCCCTAGCATTTAAAGAGAGAGAGAGAGAGGATGGGGGGAGAGAGAGAGATCCTTAATAATAAAACAATAAAATAAATATAACAATCTTATTTTAAGCAGTGCTTTTCTCATTTGTTTCACCCAATACTTCACGGCGGGTAAACCAGGGAGATGGTAAAAAATCAGTTTCAGAATTACACTGGCTACCAAGTTCACCTACAATCCATCATTTGACCGGTTTGGGAATAAATCTGAAAGTCACGTGAGCAGAGCTCCGTGGACACACAACCAGTGAAGTTGCACAGGACTCCACGCTCAGAAGGGGGCCCTGTGCTTGGGGTTAATGCTCTCTGGTTGTTGGCTTGGAAGGCTTAATAATTTCATCTTTGAGTTCATGTTTTGTAAGGAAAGGCCAAAGGGATGAGCTGGGTGCTTGGAGCTTGGACTCACACATTGTCTCACCATCTCCCCACCTCCCCTGAAGGGTCCTTGGCTAATGGCTCACTCACCCACCCGGTGACAAGGCCACCCTCCACCCCAAGGGTGCTGGACCTTGACACAGAAGAGTTGGGGCCGGTCACAGGACAGTGTCCCAGCACCTGTGAGGGTCTGCGCTTACCCTGTGAGTATCCCCGTGCCCAAGGAAACGTGACATTAAGTAGCAAATAAAAGACACCATGCGGGTTGAGAGAAAAACTGTGGAAGAAAGAAAAAAGTTTTACTCCTACTTTTTGAACAAGGGGCTGACATTTTCACTGGGCATGATCCTCACAGATAACGTAGCTGGCTCTGCACACGGCTGCGAATGGAAAATAGCAAAAGAATTCAGAAGAGGAACTAGAAGGTGTGAGAAGTAATGGGGCATGCGGAGGGGACCGGGGCGCTAACTAGCGTTCAGGAATCAACATGGTTGAACTCCACATTGTTACAAATGGACCAGATATATTCTTTTCAGAATAATGCTTTATTTCTTTCTGATTAAAAAGCAATATATATCACAAAGTATTCAAACATATCCAGACACTAAAGATGTGAATGGGAATCTACATTCAGAGAAGTAACAAACCTCAGGGTATTAAAAATCACAAATTACCCCCGACTCATCCCAATTCTATCAAGCACTACCTTCTGGGTGCTGTGAACCCAAGTCTCCCATTTTGCCAGGCACGTGGAACCTTTTGAGCCTGAGCTTACGATTTATGAACACAGCTTTGAGGATATCTAAACGCAAGGCAGGTTAACAAACAGTGGGATCCTTATCTTCGCACCTCAGCATTAGCCACCTTCGATTTTACCAAAGGATACCTTTTGTTTTTCAGCACTTGAGCCTGCCAAGGGATGACGTCTAAACACATTTTCAATGTTTTCTTTTTAACAGTTAATATATTTCCAGGATGCAAGTCCATTTCTTTCTAAAAGGTTCCTAGGCACCCATTGAAAAGTCAGAAGCAATGAACTAAAAGGAATCGCTATTTTGTTGGATAACGACACCCTTTGTATGGAAGGGGGGGATTACAGGCTGTGGTCACCCTCTGCACAGTGTCTCTTTGTCAAGTAATAAGCGCTGAAAAAAAATAATACAGATGGGAAAATATTGTGCACTGTCAGATCTTGGAAAGGGCCAAAGGATTTTTCCTCACCAATGTCTTGTCGATGACTTTCACATTCTGGCACCCTGAAAAAAAATAATGCATACATTTAATATGAAATGAATGCAGTAATAATCAGGCAGGTAATCGTTTTCCCAAGGAATGTAAAACTTGACAAATGTAAGGTTTATGATTCGAGGTAGCCTTGCCAAATCTTATGTGGCATGAGACCATTTTTATTACCTAAACAGTCCTTAACACAAAATGACTGGCACATATTTTTATTAACACAAAGAGTATATTCTTTCTGCCACATTTAATAAGGAGTCGGTGGCTGAAAGCTCTCTTTTAGGATATGTCTGTAGCAAATTAAAACGCGTGGTGAGGATTCGCAGAACGGCATTCTTCTCAGAGGCACTGTGTCCACACAGGCCCAGCACAGTTGTGAGTCGACAGCTGATCTGGGGGAGTCTATGCATGGGGCCAACCTGAGTGAGATGGGTCACAGAAAAGGAAACCTTCATTACCTTCACAAGTGAGGGAGTGGGTAGTTAACTCAAGGTCATTCTTTGTATCGAGAGGTCCATCTGAGTCAAATTCAAAAGTTACTAGTAATAAGGTGCTTATTTATTGGTTCATTCATTCTGCAAATATGGCTTGTGTGCCAGGCACTGCTCTAGACACTAGGAACAGTGCAGTGAAGACAACGGACAAGATCACTGCCTTGTGCTTCTTACGTTCTAGAGAGGAAAGAGATCATACATACTGCCTATAATTTAAAAAATAAATCACATGATAGGTGATCTATAGAAGGTGATAAGTGCTATGAAAATAAAAACATGAAATAACAATAGGGAAAGAAAACTGGAAGTTGAGTAGGTGAGTAGAGAATAAGTTGCCATCTAAACAGGGTGGTCAGGAGGAAACCCGTTGAGAAAGTATAAGTGTGACTTGGAGAATGTGAGGGGGTTAGTTATATAGATACCTGGGGGAAGGGCCCTAAGGCTGAAACATGCCTGGCATAGCCAAGGAACAGCCGGGAGATAAATGTACCCTGGGCAGAACAAGCAACGGTGACAGGAGCAGGAGCTGAGGTCAGAGAGGTGACAGAGGTCAAACCACATAGGGCCTTGTGTACTATGTCAGCTCTGGCATTTACTCTGAATAAACCCAGAGCCGGTTGAGCATCCTGATCAGAAGAGAGTGACACGGTCTGAAATAATGTGTAAAAGATCACGCTGACTACGGTGATCAGGATGAGCTGGGGGAGGAGGTAGGCAAGGACAGACAGACAGACCTATAATTCCTACAGGAAGGGAGGGGAAGGGAAGGGTACAGAGAGATTATCGCAATATCCAAGGCGAAGAGAGATGACGATGGCACTGGGCCAGAGCGATGGCAGCGGAGGCGGCCGGTGAGGTCAGGTTCTGATTCCATCTGCAGACGGAGCTTCCGCGGATGTAAGGGTGCGAGGAAAAAGAGAAGTCAGGAATGGCTCAGGATTTTTGATCAGAGCACCTGAAACGATGGTGCTGACCTGAACTGAGAATAGAGAGTCTGCAGGGGAAGCAAGTTTTAATAAGAAAAGTTGGCAGCTTCGTTTTGAACAGGGAGAGTCTGAGATGCCACTTAGACAAGCAGGGGTGTTGGCTAACCAGATAGATTTACTGTTCGTGTGTTATGAGGTGAGGAAGAGTGTGATACAGCATCCACCCTTCAGGTCCTCAGCACTGCCGAAATATCCTCACAAGGCTTTCAAAGATAGAGGCTGACTGGGTGTTACAGACGATGCACTGGGTAGAGTTCCTCAGTTCAGAGGGTGCCCTGCACTAGAGCTGTAAATGTGGAGCCAACTTAAAGTTAATTACATCCTCAAATCATTCCATCTTCTTCCCCCTCAAATTCACTTCTCCCCACCAAGCAGCCTGGCTTAATGACCACTGGAAGAAAAGAAAGCTGTAAATTGCAAAGACAAGTCTTACCACTCAGGGCCATGGCCAACCGGAATTCTTCCTTTAGTATCTCAAGGACATCTTGAACACCTTTCTCTCCCTAAGCAAGTAAAAGATACAGATCTTTTGGGTAAGTCATTCCGTCCTGTTCCATGTATTTATTTCATTGTTGAGTTATCCTGTCTTATATATTTATTAATTTGCCCTCCAATTACCTGAGAAGCCAAGCCCCAAATGATGGGTCTCCCCACAAACACAGCCCTGGCGCCCAGGGCCAAGGCTTTCAGAACATCCGTGCCTTTCCGAACACCCCCATCCAGGAAGACTTCCACCTTCCCTTCCACGGCCTCCACGATTTCTGGAAGAGCATCAATCTGTGGAAAGAAGAGGTCAATAACGTGATGACATTTTGCGTGATGAATTGTTGCCCCACTCAACCTCCAGAGGCCACTGACCATCTGACTAGGGCTCAGAGTAAAAGAAGGTAAGTAGATTTGGAATCAACAAACAAACAAAACACACACACTCAGTGCATTTGCCCAGTCCTTGACATTGGCCTTGGCCTTGCAGCCTACTTTGGCCAATAATATGTGAGCAGAGGTGGCAGAGTTTCACTCCTGGGCTTAGGCCTTAAACAACCTCCTGGGTCTCAATTTTCTCTTGCACCTGTGCCATCTGCCATGAGAGGAGCATCCCCTGGGCAATGCTTCCCCTTTAGCTAGGCCCCAGGATAAATATTCAGGAAGCAGAGCCAGCCCAGCCGGGCCTGAAACTGGGCGCATAGCCATCTAACCAGTACCAAGTCCATATCAGCAGACCTCCAGTTCACACAGAGTTTCATGGGAATAAATTACTGCTGATTTAATTCACTGAGTTTGGAACCTTGTTTTACAGCATTATGTGGCAATAGTGACTATAGTTGGCTAATAGCCAAAATAGTTAAAGCTAATAGCTGATACGCTCAGCTACTTTGATGTAAATCTTTGCACTTGGGAATGGAAGCAATTCCCAAGGTGACCTGTAGGTTAAAATCTATAGAAATTACTCACATTCATACCAATATATTTAAATCTAGAATTAAATCCAATCCCTATATAAAACGCATGCTGAAAAAGCTACCATACATTCAAGTGCAGTTTTTCTCAAAATAATTGTGCTGAAATCACTCAAAGGTTTTTCCCACTTTGCCCCTAAAATTTTAGAGGCTAAACTTAAAAAGAGTTTTATGTAAAAGGCTGAAGACCAAACCCAGCAACAGATTTGGAGGAAGTGAAGGCAACACTTGGCGTGCGGCCCCTGAATGTTGGCAAGTGGTCTGATTTTCCCCTTTCCCTTTGGGCTTTTCTGCCTTGCCAAGCATGCTTTGGGCCCATTTACATGCACCCCTTTACCTATACATAGGCCTCCTTTTACAGCCCAGCAAGTTACATCAACATACAAATGCTACAATTTCCAAGGGATGATGCAAGCTATAATTAAGCATATTTCCCCATTTGAAACCAGAACCAAAGAAAAATATCGGGTAGCGTGAGTTCAATACACATTTTCAAAGTCACGCAAACCAAGTCCCTTTAGGTTATTTCCAATGCCCAACCTGGCCTGAAAGGAAACTGTTAAGGATACTTTCAATGTGAATCCTGGGTTATAAGAGGAACCCAGGTTGGTGTTTCATGTGTCTGTGGACAAAGATGTTCTATCCGTGGCTGAGGATTTCTATCCCACCTCCTTTTTTTCCCTTTACTGCAGTTTTACTGGGTATGTATTTCAGAGGATAATTCTGATCAGAGGAGATTAAATAAATAAATGTAGTAAACAAATCCACTATGTTATGACTCTGTTATGTTTCCTTCTTATCAGCTTGCTGCCCATCTAAGGGATGATTCATTTCAGCTTTTCTAGCCTTAGTGGTTCTTTAGACAACTGGCTGTGGGCTTAACTCCAGTGGGGTTCATATACAGAAAGGTAAGACACCAATAATGACTATTGGTCATTCATCCATCCATTCATCGACGAATCAAACTCTTTATGGAGGACCTGGTATATTCAAGTCACTATGCCAGGTCGTTTAAAGGACCCAGAAAGAAAATCTCAGAGGTGCAAGAAGAATCCCACATGAATCCAACTGACAGTCTCCTCTTTCCCGTCCTTGCCCAAGCCACACTCTTCCAGGATGCTCCCGAGGGAGCTCTCACCTCTCTACCTTCCTATCACACCTGTCATGATAGTCCTAATTTCTCACACTTTGGGCATGGAAACTTTTGAAGGTCTCAACCCAAAGCAGTTGAACATGACCAAAACCAGAGTTGCTTTAGTGAAAAGTGAAGGAGACAGCACCCAGGCCGCTGCCCATAAATCCTTCCCTGACTCTCTGCGTTACCCATCACACTTCACCAGGCACCCCTGGGGAGTTTCTGCTAAGCCCACTTAGAAAATCATTGGCCCACATAGACAAGCCCTGATTGTTTTTGATATCAAAAATGACTGCGAGTATTTCCTTCCCTGTCTTCATTTCCTTGCAATGTGGCCTTTCAGCTCCTCCCATCACAGGGGGAAAATGTGACCAGAAGAGTCTATTTCCTCCCCCCCTTGAATCTGAACCAGCGGCTGTGACCAACAGAATGTGAGAAAAGCAACAATGTGTCTGTTCTAAGCCTAGATCCCAAGAGGCCTTGCGTGCTTGCACTTACTCTCTAGGAAATCTGCCACCTCGTGAGAAGCGGCCCAACTAATGTGCTAGATGGAGACAATGCAGAGCTGTCCCTGCTGAGGGCAGCCTCCGCCAGCCCGTCTAGAAGACCCAACAGCTGACCACAGATGCACATGAGTGAGCCCAGCCAAGACCAGAAAAGCCTCCCAGCCCATCTCAGCCCAAACTGCCAACTCACAAAACTGTGACATAAGTAAATAGTTACTGAATTTTGGCCAGTAAGTTTCAGAGTGGTTTGTTACACGGCAAAAGCTAACTGATACATTGTTTCTCAAAGATAGAATTGCATGTATCTCCTTTAAAAGGAAAAATAAAATCTTTAGATCTCATAGAAGATGCCCAAGGACCCAATTTTGGAAACACTTACCAACCCAAATACTTATTTTATGAAACTGTTCTGCAGTTAAGAATTTTCACTGGAAAAGAATGGCATGTTTTTAAGCTTAAATTAGTTTGGGTCCAGTTAGCAACAAAAATGAATATGCATATATATTCTGCTATGGTTCAACAGCTCCAGAGAATCTGTCTTTAGACCCCAATTCGAGATGCTCAGTACTACGGATTTTGGAAATCTATTTGATTCTGTCATATTGTTCTCTAATTACTTCAAAATCAACCTTGGTTACATTATTACCTTGAGGGTAAGGACCTTCACATGAACTTAATTTTTAACTTCTTTTGGGTAGAGCAGAGGTCTGGCAGGGGTTCTCAGTGCTGTGGTATTAAGACAAACTGAAGTAAGATTCCTAGTGATAAGAATTTCCCCATCCAAGGGAACTCTGCGATTTATAGAAATATAGAAATCATCTAGTCCAGCTGCTTTGCTCTTGCAATCAACACAGTACTATGAAGAAGTTCAGGCTGAAAAGTTAAAGCAACTTGCTCACCCAGATCTTACCCCTGAGAAGAGGCAAAACAAGAACTTGAACTTATGACTCTGGGCTCCCACTTCAGTGCTCCTCCCATGACATCACTCTGCTTCTTTCGCTCTCACTTATGATGTCACAGAATCTGCAGGAGAGCCAGTCCTTCTGTGTATCTACTGAAAAGTTTTACATCACAGCCTCCTGCAACCCTTTTGCCACTTACTTCAAAACCCACACACCAAGGAAAAAACATCTTCATGTAAAACAAACCCTTTCTCATATTTCTCTCACCATGATGGGCCTTAAATTTGCTCTAAAATATGAGGCAAAACTCAAGCAAGCATCTCCTCTCTTGCACACAGCATGCAAAGGGGAGGGTCATTGTTTTTCTTAAAAGTCTCGGAGACCACAGCTCAAAAAGCCCTTTTAGATAAGTTTCCATATCCCCTCAGCCAAAGTGAAATAAACCACACCATTTAGATATTTTTTCCTTAAAATCTAGTTAGATTTGATTTCAGTAGATTTAGATTTTTATTTTTAGAAAGCAAACTTAATTTGGCCCGCACACTAAGTCTATGTCTTCACACATAAGAGAGGCATAAATCTGCAAAAAAGTCAGGAGCTGTGACCAACTTTCCCTCCCTGCCCAGAGGAGGTGCTTCACTCTCCACCTCTATTTACCTGCAGACAATATTTAATATCACCTAAAAATATGGGTCTTTATAAGTAAGGCAGAATTGGAAAGGGCTGAAAACTTCCAGTTTTATTACTCAAAATCTTGACAGTGTAATCCTACAGTGTGCAAAGACTTGGTTCGTTCCTACCATGAGTGCTTTAGGAAAAACTGTGAGTACAGATATATGTACCCTAGATTCCCTTGTAGTCGTTTAGTCTGCTCTAAGACCGACACAACTGTCTACGAATTTGGCTAAATCAACCTGCTAGTTCAATAAAAAAATAATCCACTGCTTCTTGACTAAATTATTTCTTCTGCTCTACTTCCATGTGTTCTAATCAGTTCAACGGATTATCCCAATGAAAGCCATTCATTATAACAACTATGACTGAATGACTCTGATAAAAGGGGGAAGATCCATACGATGGTCCAGCTCAGAGACGGTGTTCTGAAAAGCCCATCCACATTGTTTGGTAAATCTATTTTTTTAGTTTTGTTACACGAGGCTAGCTTACTTTGCCTACAATAAATTGGATTATAGGATGTTGAAGTTTAAATGCACCAAAGAAATAATGTAAGGATGTTTAACGGGTGAGAAAACTGAGGTTTGGAGTAGAAATCGATTCCCTACACCCTGCTGCAGGTCAGGCCCTCTTCCTTGGCTATCATAACTATCCAGGCTACATCATTGATCTTCCTGCCTCCAGTCATGCCAAAACCCAATTTATAAGAGTCATTGCTGCTAATCAAGGCACTTCTATTGTACATCCAGTGACTCATATCATTCCAGATGAGTCCTTTACCTACCTAGGAAGGCATAGTTCCCAGGGTTCCCCCACCTCAAAGAGACACAACAAACAAAATGGATTACTTGGAATTCCCCAAACACATCCCATGTTTTTCCATTCCACATATACATTCGCACTTCTGAAAACAGGGATCCACATGAAGACAGGGCAGAGGTGAAAGGCAACGGCAAAATCATTGCCTCATTGAAGAGAACTGTGGCCAAGTCCCCACAGGTGGACAGCAGGGAAGAGAGATGCTTTTTAATACCCCACCCATACGGCTCCTGGCCCCATTCTGGATTATGGATCCATGAAATTCACTCCAGGATATGTGTCTGTCTCCATGATTTTCTATCTATTTCTGGGCCCCTAGTCCTGGATCTCAAAACCTGCCCCAGTGCCTCTTAACTATCGGTGTACCTATGATTACAAGAATAATCCCTGCCCACAAATGACTTATTATTTAACTTTCTTTAGTTCGTAAATAAGTGTATTGGACTAATTAATGATCTAATTTAGGTGGTTATGTGCCACTAAACGTAAAATTGGAGATCTCCTATATTCACATATATTTTACCTTGAGCATTCACACAAAAACATACACAGTGAAGAGGCAGACAGAGAGATGGTCAAACTGTGATGGAAATGAGAACTCCAAAAAGAAATCTCAGCATTTGCTGCAACTCACTGTGGCTGGCACCCCATCGAGTTGTCGAGCCCCGTGATTCGACACCAAAATCCCATCCAAACCGTGTTTCACTGCCTCCCTGGCATCATCTCCTAGAAAGAGCAAGACAACCATCATAAGAAAAGACTACTTATAGAAGGCTTGGGGTCAGAGGTCGAAGTATCCCAGTGGAAGGGAACCTGACCTCACAGGTATGTACCTCGCTAGGAACCCTTAGTACAGAAATACACCCAAGGGTTAGAGCTAGTATAGCAGATAGACATGAACTTCTTTCACATAGGTGGGTACAGGAGAGTTAACACTTAACAATTAACATGATAACAATAACAAGCGGTTCTGTGGTCTCCTGCTCTGGTTCAGTGATTGTGTCCTGAGGGGTCTGGAGAAAGCAAATTATCCTGAAATTCCAAAGGTATGTTATTGTAGATGCAAAAAGACAATACACAGGCTCAGTTAAGGAAAAGATTGACCTTTGTCAAGGAAGATACGGGCCTGCGACATGACAATCCGCCATTGTTTGCTTTTAGTTAGGAAGTTTCATTTCAGACCATCCTATGTGGTTACTTTAGGTCTCTGAGTGGACAAGGGCCACCATGCATATCTCCCCTGAGTTTGTCAGGTTTAGTATGTGGCCCATTTTTGGCAACACTTCCATCTTTTGGTCACAAATCAATCCAAAGGATGCATTGATGACCAACCATTTGGTTGGATAATGTGGTCCAACGGTGCCAGGAAGGCTCATTCCTAGGAAGTCTTAGTATGAGCATTTGTCTTGCTGAACAATTGACCACTGCAGATGGGGCAAGACCGTAACCTAGGATGGAAGTCAAAGCTGAATTTTTCTCAAAAGTAGAAAGCAGGTAAGTGGGAGGCAGTCAGGTCTTACGGGCCTTCATGAAGAAAAACACTCTGGGTCCCTTCTAGCCTATAAGCTATCATGACCCAAGTTTTGCTGTTTATTTCGCTTCTCTATATTTTGTTTCTAGTATAACATTTACTTATAGTTTGAGGACACACCACATACCTCTTCAGTTTTCATAATCTGACCAAATATATTTTATATTTTAAACTATTATTCTCAGCATGCTCCCAATAACAAACCATTTGCTAACAGAATAATGAAAGTAATGCTAGTTCTCAATTTGAACAAAAATAGTTGGCCCAAGATTGTAATGAAAATCATATTTTGGAAACTTAAGCAGATGGATACAGAACATGGTATGTATTCATTAACTCAACCATGGAGATCAAGGAGAGAGCTGATTAAGAATAATAAAAAAAATTCATAGGAGAACCTGTAGTTCTGAATGTTTTCAAATTTTATGCTGAAACACCATTTCCAAAATGTTTCATGGAATACTAGACTTTTAAATATCTCCATATTTTAAAATAATGCTAGTATTATTTTTCTTCTAAAATTACAGGTAAATGAAAACGTTAAACCTATGTTTTATGGGCTGAATGCTTGTGTCCCCCCAAAAGCTTTAGGTTGCAGCCCTAACTTCCAACGTGATAGTCTTTGCGAAATATTTAGGGTTAGATGAAGTCGTGAAGGTGGGGCTCTCATGATGGTGTTAGCACCCTGATAAGAAGATACCAGAGAGCTTGCTCCCCACCCTCGCCTTATCCCCACAAAGAAGAGGTCACCTGAGTGCACAGTGAGACAGTGTCCTCCGCAGCCCAAGGAAAGAGCCTTCACCAGAGAATGAGCATAATGGACCCCTTGTCTCAGACCTGCAACCTCCTAAATGGTAAGAAAATTAATTTCTGTTGTTTAAGCCGCCCAGTCTGTAGTATTTGGTTATGGCAGCCAAGCTGACTAAGCCATCATGTCCTTGTTGCTCTTGTCAGAATCCGCCTTTAAGCAATGCTGCGACAAATCCTAAAATGCAACGACACAGTGCGAAAGGTGCCCTGATACGTAAACATCGGTGTTTACCAACGACTTCGTATGCTGTCCATTCCCCTGTGAGCCTGAGTTACTATGCATTTACTGTATACCCAATAAATGATCCATAGTCTACATTTACTTCATATTAAATGTAAAACCTCCTGTTCCTACAGGACCGTTTGGGCTGTTTTAATCCAAGCATGCGCTCCATCTCGTGAGATCTTACCGGCAGTTTCTGAGGCGCTCATGGGGAAAGGCCCTAGCCTCAAGACCGAAAGATGACTTCTTTCCCCCTCTAGTGACTGACTCATATTTTACACTTTAATGTTGCTTTATATTTGGACCAGATGTGTTTAATTACAGATCTTTCTTTTCCTGGATTTCTAATTGCCTTTCCTTTCTCTCCATTTATCATGAGACTTTAGAGTATCAAAGTCCTTCACGCCTTCCCATGACTAACCTACTGAAGTCACCTAGTGTCCCCTCTGCGGACACCCCGAGCCCCCGCCCTCCTGCTCTCTCCTGCTGTGACTGCTCAGCCCACAGCCCCCCTGCACCTGCAGGGCTGACGGCCTGTAGTCAAGTCTATGCGCTCATTGGGTTCATGTGCTCACTTGCACTACATTCCTGTGGAACTTCCTAAAAGAAGCAGCTAAGCTTGCAGGTCACTTAAATAACTTCTCTTGTGTGTGAATAACTGGATGAGACACGATATTCTACACTGAAAGCTCCTTTTCCTTGGGGTCTTAAAGACATTACTCCTTTGTCTTCTAGGGCCCGCGGGTGGTGACGAGCCGGTGGAAGCCACTTCGGCTCCCACTCCTTGGTAAGTAACCGGTTTTAGGTTTGTTCTCTCTTTACACACATTTCCCCCTGAAATTTCATAAGCTGTGGTGTTCTTTCAACGGGGTGACTTAGGTCTCCAGCATTTGGGCATGTTTGTCTGTACGAATTTCCTCCCTGTCTCTCTCTTTCACTTCTTTATCTGAAGACCTTTCTCAACTGAGCTTTGGACATTTTAAAAGGTTTTCAAGCCTCTTCTCATTTAATCATATTTTCCTTCTATTTGTCCTGTTGCCATTTGACATTTTGGGAAATGTCATTAACCTTCTTGTTCAATTAATAATTTCATTTTTAATTCCAGAAATCATATTTTTAAAAGATTTGGTAGCTTCTTTTTATATTCTGATTTTCTTTTCATGACGTACTTTTCTCATTTAGATATATTTTTGGCTTCTCGTCTATTAGTTGGAATTTTTTAATTTGCTTTTCTTGTGTTCTCTCTTTCTTCTAGGATTAACTTTTCTGTAGATTTATCTTGGTCTTTTAGGTTTTCATTTTTCTGATATACCTTGTGATGCTAAATTTTTCTTTTTATATTTAAGGGAGAAAGATTGGGAAGCTGCTATGTAGCCTCCTGGGCTGTTCTGAAAATCACTTTAATTCCTCCCAAGTCTTTGCTGGGAATAGAAATTTTTTCTTGGAGCATCATGTGGGACAAGGCAGGGGGCTATTTTTGGACTGTGAATTCCTCAGGTGTCAGGGTGAGAATAACACCATGTCATATTGTAAATGTTACCCACCCACAGGTTACCCCAGAATCCCAATACATGAAGATTTCAAAAATGGTTATCTAAAAAGACAGCCTTCATACAGTGCCAGCCAACAGGACTTTCTCCGATGTCCATGTTCTATACAGTAGCCACTGGCCACGTGTAGCTGTTACACAACTGAAGTGTGGCACTGTGACTAAGGAACTGGAACTTTACTCTTATTTCATTTTCATTAACTTAGCCACACTTGGCAAGTGACTGCTGTATTGGATAAATCAGCTTTAATGTTTGCCTGAGTTTACCTATTCTAATAAAGAGAATTTTAAAAGTCTGGGTGTATACATAAGTAACCTTAACAAACAATGTAAAATATATTTAGAACTGTTGTGGTTTGCTCTGGTTATCTGGTTGTGTGTATGAGAATCAAATATCAAATCAAAAGTTTTTTAAAGTCAAAATGTATGAACTGTAATATTTTATAAGCCCCATGACTGAGGATGTATGCAGCCCTTTGATTTATATTCAGATGTCTGCCACAATGTAGTTGCCACCTGTGTTTTGAGAAATTGAATATTTCAGTAAACAGATTCTATACAGTATAGAAAAGTGATTAACTGCTTAGGCTTAGTAGTGAGACCACATGGATTTGAATCCTGTATCTGCTTGCTATGTAAGTGGCAAGTTATTTAACTTCTTTGCACATCAGTGTCCTAACCCATAAAATGGGGATAATCCACATAAGATTGGTTTGTGGATTAAATTAATTGAACAAGTATTTAGAGTAACATCAGATAAACTAACTATTATTATTATCATCTTCTGGTGTGGGAAGCATAAATTAAAAAGATGAATTGGTGGAGGAAGATTTATTTGCTGGATGCTTTGGCAAGTCTGAGCTTTATTTATAGCAACAACATTGCCATCCCAGTAAGGATTCAGATTATAAACAGCCTCTGGTCTGAAGTAAGTGCTACTTAAGTAACGGTTTGTTATCTTCTATCATTTCAAGTGATTTCCCATGTTTTTCTAGGCAGTGCTGGGGAATGTAGGAAACGGTCTACTCAGAAGATAGGACCATGCGTGTCTAGCAAGGCAAAGAAAGAAAGAACAATTTGCGAGTAAACATGAGCACCTTTTGTTAGCTGCTTATGAAACACTGCCCACAGTTTTACATTTTACTTTAACCTAGAGAGGAAACAATGTTGCCTTAATGAGAGGGTTAAAATGTTCTGATCTAGGAAAATGTTCATGAATCTTCGATGCTTTCTCTAAGCCTTAGGGCTTACCAGCATGGCATTCCACATCTGTTCATGTGCCAGGCACTGCCTTCACTGGCTGACGAATACAGTAGTCAACAGAGAATAGCAGTGTTTGCGATTTTATTAATACATTGTTTCTATATTTAATCTAAAATACCAAAGTGAAATGTAAATACTCAAGATTTACCCTGGGGCCCTTGGAGCTTTTGAAGCGGTCCTGGTCCTCTGTGCTCCCTTATAAGACTTTGGTAAGTAAATACCAGGCACATGGCAGCCTTTGAAACGCGACAGGGAGCATTTGAGTGAATGCGCTTTGAGAGTGTCTTGAAAAAAAAAACTGCATACAGAAAAGAAGGCACTTAGAGCATAGTTTCTGCAAAACAAAAAGCCACTCTGGAAGTGAGACAACTTAGGTTTAAAAAAGATTTTTAATTGGGGGAAAAAAACCCAAAAACCTCTAAAAAACATTACATTTTTGCTCATAAAGCCACTTATTCGTTAGCAAGAGTTGTGGTGAAGACCAGACCCTGTCTCAATACATGTTGCAGTTTGTGTTGAAGTTTTCCAAGGGCAGAGCTTAACCACAGCGAGAGATTGCATCTTAGTCTACAATTTGCTGGTGAGGGGACTATTTCACTGATATCTTTCCAGTTGCCTGTGCTTTTATGTGCCTGCAACCATAAGCTGCATCTTTCTAGTAGAAGGGGAGTGAAAGAGTATGAGTGGCTCGCAGTGGATCCCTGAGATGAAGACTTCTGGATGAAGATCTGTGAGACGAAACGCAAGCACTGGGTTTCCCAGAAGGGGCACCGCCCTGGGCCCCCCCCCCCCAAACCCTTCCCCCGTTTCCAGACCGAGCCCAGGCGCTGCCTTGGATGCAGTTGTGGTCATAGAAATGATTCTTATTTGTTAAATAAATGAAATAAATAGCTACAGAGAAACCAGACAATGTAAACTGTACATGTATAAATAAGTTATTTCCCTTCAAATGCCAAATGTCTCAACTCTCTTTCTCTCGCTTTTGAGCTCTCTCTAATTTATAGACTCATACAGTTTTCACTGAAGATTTTACTCAGTAAACATTTGGGCTATTTGCTGTGTGCAAAACATTATGAAAACATGCAGAAACAAGTGGCACAAAAAGAGAGGTAAATAGTGGTGCTGGGGGTCGTAGGTAAGATGACCACAGAATGAAGTTCTAGAAGTCAAAATATTTTTAACATAACACGTGAGAGTAAAGTCTAATTCAACAGAGTTCCATCATCTCCTAGAGGACATCGTTGTAGAAAATGGTAATATATTGGGAATCTTACATTGAAAAGTTAAAGAATTAAATAACCTCATTCTTATATTTGTCCCCTGTTTTACATGGACAAATATGGGACTATACTAAAATGTTATCTTTCCCTGGTGTTTTCAAGCCAGTTGCTCTAGGTCACCTCTGTGATGAGCACGAATTAAATGCTGGAAACTACACTAATTTCCTAATTCGATTACACCCCCTGGCTCCCTCAAGTCAGCCACAGTTATCTCTTGCCCGAGCAACAAGAGGTCCTTGAAGGTGCCCCCTGCCCCCAGTGTTGTCCCATCTATCCACTAGATGCATCGTACAAAATGTGACTTTTCCAAAACGGTCATCTGAGGAGGTTGCTTCCCTGACCAAGATCCTTAGCGGTTCTCAAACATCCAAAGTCTACATTCTCTAAATGGCTTACATGGTTTATATTCTTTTATTTTGCCATTAGTTCAGTCTAAGAGGCATTTGACCTGATAGCATAGCAAAACTCAGGCATCATCTTTCATTTGGAGATGAAATCTTCCCTAACCCACCCTTAGAATTGCCTACACTGTGTTCTAAGCACATCCTTACACCGCATAGATTTCTACCTCAGCACCGGTAACATCTCATTGCACCAAATTCTTGTTTACAAGTCTGTCTCCTACAAGAATGGGGTCCCCTTTTGGCTAAGAACCTCAGCTTGTGTGTGTATGTTTTAATTTTAGCACACAGTAAGCATGATAAATATTTATGTGACGGATGGATGGATGGATGGATGGATGGATGGATGGATGGACGGACCAATGGGGCAGAACCTTCAGGTCGATGTCCTTAGGACCTACAGTGGAATGTGGCTGCCGGAAGTGGCACGAACAATCCCAGGTGACAGTATGGATGGGACTACGGTAAGCAAAACTTGTTGAAAAGTGTCTGTAACACCAGGATAAACTCATTGCAGCTTAATTCTCAGAAACTGAGCAAGAACAACGATCGACAGGAAAGAGTGAAAGCACAGGTTAGGATAGATCTGGATCTAAACACATCCCCTCTGCTTGGAAGCTTCCCTGGGCCCATCCTTTTACTTCTATTAGCTTCATTCCTGCACACATAAGATTAAAAAGATAAATTCAGTGGCATGCCTAGAGCTTGATAAACAGGTGCCCTATTCAAATAAAACCTATAGAAAGGTTTGATTCTAAGCCGTTGGGAAGCCTGCGGTAAGTTAGTTGAATCTCTCATCCCAGAGCCACTTACTTAAACATTTGCATTTAAAATAATATGTTTGGGGCAGTGTCTATTTAACCATACTACAAGAAGTGTTTTCAAAGGTGAGAAAACACTTTTGTGGGTGAGCACATTTACCCTCCAAATTATTACAGCCGCTGTATCTCCCTGTGGGGACTGCATACGTACGGACCCAGGGGAAAGTAAAGCTCCTTAGTGCCCAGGGCTTGACACCTGAGGATTTTAATGTCCTAGCCGACCACCCTTTACAGCGAGGTGGTGTGGGATTCACCTCCTTCTGAAATCGGTCCTAGTCATTGGTATTTAGAAGGAACAGGAGAAAAATACGGAGGCTCTTAAAACAGGTCTGGTTATTAGAATATCATCCGTGGGCTTCTGTTGGCCTAAGAGCAACTCTTGTAACTTTCAGCAGGAGCAAGACCTTCCACCTAGGCCTTGTCAAGCTCCAAACTAAAGGCAACAGTATCCCAGGGCTTTAAAATGGGTAACTTCTTGCCGCTCGGGAGCCCTGCTCGCCCTCAGTGTGTCACCTACGAACGAGGAAAGGATTTACTCACTAACATCGAAAGACAGACCTGAGAGATGGAATGCCTCTTTCAAGTTCCATGTTAATTTTTCCTGACCATTTCCCTTAAAAACATCATGATCGTATCCACAAAGGATCACAAAATCAGTCCAAAGTCAGGTAGAGAAAGAAACAAACCTCTCAAGATGCCTTTTGCGACGATTGGCAGCGACGTGAGCCCCCTGAGCCATTTCATGTCCTCCCAGCTGATGGACGGGTCTATCGCTTTAGCCACGTACGTGGCAAGTCCACTGTTGTCGCCAAAATCCTCCTTAGGGGAAAACGCTAAATCGTTGGTTTCAAAATTTTTCATTCTGAAAGAAAGAGATGTATAAGATGAGAAACTCCTCCAAGCTGGAGAGATCTTTACAATGACTCAGTCAATAAAAAAAGTTACCCCCAGGTTTCCGCAACCACTATTGCTGTGTGCGATTGTTTTAAAAAGTAGCTCTATAAAGGTACAATTCACATACCATACAGTGCAAGTAATAGTGTGTGTGTGTGTGTGTGTGTGTGTGTGTGTGTGTGGTGTGTTCATATGTATATCCTGTGGGTTCTGTTTCTCTGGAGAATCTGACTAATACAGGCCGTTTCTCTTGCTCCTGGAGCCTGAGTCCCCACCCACACAGCAGACTTGCAGTGTCAGGTACATTAATGTATAAACCCCCAGCTCCCCCACCCCGAGGCCGACTAGCTCTAAGATATCTCCCACATGATATCCCGCAATTCCCCAGCGGGACTGAGCTTCAGTGGCCCACAGTAGTAGGTGTCTTGAAAACGTGACCACTGCTCACCGCCTTCCCTCCGTGTACCACCTCCCCACTCCTCTACCAATATTCCCTTCGTCTTCCAAAGGAACCACCGCCACTTAAACCGCTGGCTCCCAGTCTGCTCCTAGAGGAGCCCAAACTGCGAGCCAGCTCCACCGGGTCGCTGCCTCCCCTCCGTCTGACTTCGTTACCTCGCGGAGACCAGCATTTCTCTCACTCACCGGTGAGGCTCTGCGGGCTCACTCTGTACCTGAAGTCCTTTCTCTTGGTCTAAGGCCCTGATGTCCTGAGTGGGTTTTGGCAGTTCCCCAAACTGGGTACAAAGCCCCTTCTGTCTGCATCTCTGACCACTAGCTGGGTGGATGGACATCAGGATACACAGCGACACCATCCATGTGACTTAGCTGCCTTCAGTCCCAAATCCAGTTGTGAACCTGATTCCTCTGGAAGGCTGTCTTTGAATGATGACAATGACCTGGATTCACCTGCTCTTCCGCACATTATAAATTACCCTGCTGGCCAATCTTCTCTCTGGGTATAAATACAGCTGCACCTCGACCTCTGACTTAGTCATGGCTCTTTCTTCCCTTCCACTAGCTCTGCCATTGAATATAGAAAGGATCCTGGAGCCATAACTATAACCATTTTATATAAACCTAGAATTACATAGGCACACTATTTTAAAATTATTTTTAAGAGGATCATAAGATTTCCTTTAATATAAAACTAAGCTTAGTGCTTTTTTACATTTTAGTGCACTTTCAGCTAAAATAACTGGTTGGGTAGCTTGGGTGGCACATATTATCAAAGGATAGGAACATTCATGTCCAATATAACTCTATTCAAGCCACTGGCAAAGTTTTCACAATAAGAATTAAACAGTAAGTCCTATAGTTTCATGGACTTAGGAGGCCCTTATAGATCATAGAAAATGCCAACTCCATGAGAGCCGTGCTAGTACCCATCTATTCGTTGAGCTTTGGTGTGGATTTTAGCTGCAATGCTTGAACATCTCTTTTTTTATCAGATCACTTAGGGTTGTACATTTTATCACAGACCCTGGTCTTCCATTGTCATCCTAACTTGAATTAAGCTAACCTTCTGGTCAAAAAACAGATCCGTATCATGGAGAGCTTATTCTACTACTTAGAAATAATATTAAGTGATATTAAATTCTAAACTTTTAAGGAATATTGTTAATAAGAAAAAGGTCTGGTCTGTCTCTCCCATACCAAGACCAGAGGGGGAAAAAAAGAAAAACATTTGTATGTGTATATACTCTGCACAGCACCCCACACCGCTCCCAAACAAGCTACAGTGTTTCAGCAGGGGCGGGGGTGAAATGGGTAGGAAAAAACAGAAACATGGATAAAATTATATAAATAACTGTTGTTATTCTTGGACCGTGCAATGCAGATCAACACTTGAATGAATGTTGCCTTACAGAAATCTCAGTGCACAATGAAGCCTTGTTGTTACTCTAAAACGTTGTTCAAAGCCAGAAGCCAAGAAAAAGTTTTCAGATATCTTGACAGAGACCCGCGATGGAGTGTTTTACCAATGGCTCCGAAGGAAACCTCCATGAATGCTATTTTTATTTGAATTATGACATATACACAAGAAACACTTAAAGCGGCTTCTGATAACCAAAGTATTCCATTTCGTAAGGAAGGAAGGGGCAACATCAAAATAATAACGTGATTACTTCTGACTTAATTCTCCGAATCCCAATCTATTTAATGACCCAAAGGCAAGGGATAGAATTTCTTCTTTGTAAGGAACTCATTGTGCCTTGAATGTTCCTCAAATATACTTTTTAATCTAATATACAAATTACTTTAGCTTTTAGTAAGTTAGCACCATGCAAACAGTAACAACTACTGAAAGAAAGTTAAACATTATTAAATCACCAGTAATAACACTAGTAATAAATATTATGGAGAAATATATAATATTATTTTGTTATAAGTATTGATAATATGACATTAAAGATAAAGCTACATGTCCCCATAGTGGGAAACAAAATAAAAAATAACAACCATGAGAGCCAATGATATCAACACAATATGAGAGAGACAGAGAGATTCATAATACATCCAGGAATTGGTACACAGGCCACTAGCCTTTAATTCCGTGGTTAGCAAAACACTTATATTGAGAACATAGCCCTACTAATCTCTTCCTCAATGTGGCTGAGCAGTTAGAAGAAAGGTCGAAGGACTGGATATTAAGTTTGAGCTCAAACCTTTTGTTCAACTTCTTACTAGTCATGTTTTATTGGGTAAATCTCATATGATCTAATACAGTTTCATTTACTGATTCAACATTACTTCCTGAGCACCCACTGTGAGCCAGTGTTTTAGATGTTTAGGGTATACCAGTAAATGAAACAGTCAAAAAGCTCTGGCCACATAGGGTTGACATTCTAGCACGAGGAGATAGGAAATAAACAATAAAATCAATAAGTAATTTATGGAGCAAGTTGGGTCATACATGCCATAAAAAATAAAGGAAAAAGCCGTGGCCGGGTTGCTCAGTTAGTTGGAGCATCAACCCATACAATCAAGAGGTTGTGGGCTCAATTCCTGGTCAGGGCACATCCCTGGGCTGTGGTTTTGATCCCATGTCAGTGCGCTTACGGGAGGCAACTGGTCAATGTTTCTCTCTCACATCGATGTTTGTCTCTCTCTAAAAATCAATTTATATAGATATAGATGATATAGATATAGATATAGATGATATATAGATGATATAGATAGATATAGATGATATAGATATAGATATAGATAGATGTAGATATATAGAGGATATAGATATAGATATAGAGGATATAGATATAGATATAGAGGATATAGATAGATTAGATATAGATATAGATGATGATATAGATATAGATATAGATATAGATATAGATATAGATATAGATATAGATATAGATATAGATATAGATATAGATGATATAGATGATATAGATGATATAGATGATATAGATGATATAGATGATATAGATGATATAGATATAGATAGATGTAGATAATCTCCCCCCTCAGGTGAAGATTTTAATTAATTTTTAAAAGCAGAGTCGAATAAGAGGTACATGAACTCGTAGAGGCTTAACTTGAAAATTAAAACATAATCAAACTTAGCCTCCTTGAGCGGCCACCTTGTAGCTGCGATTGGCAGACGGGTTGTTGCGTGCACACCGCTGTGGCTGCTACAACGAAGGACCGCAAACCCAGGGGCTGAGAGGGGCAGATTTATTACCCTGCCGGCTGGAGGTGAGGAGCCCAGAATGATTCTCACTGGGCTGCACTCGAGCCGTGGACAGCGCTGTCCTCCTTCGGAGGCTCCAGGGGACAGTCGCTCCCTTGCCCGTCCAGCCTCCGGAGACCGCCTGTGCTCGCCGCCTGCGGGGTGTCCTCGGCCTCCGCGGCCGCATCGCCTCCTGCGCGGGCTCGGGCCGCCTGCCCCCTCTCCCGGGCCCGCAGCGGCGGGAAGTCTGGGCGATCGATACTCCAGGATAACCTTCCCACCTCAGAGCCTGTGGGGCATGGCGTCTTTGGGGTTTAACACCCTTACCCTGTTCAACACGGTTTTGCCCCGAATGTTTTTCTAACCACGGAATTCACGGGCTACGGGGCCACGTATCAAGGCCACCTTCGAAATGTTCCTCCCCAGAGCCCCTCCAAGACCCCGCACGTGCGGCGTCTCCATCCTGATGTCTCCTGTGTGTTTCCACTTTGGTTTCCCGCTATAAAGACAGGAAAACGCTAGAAACTGAGGACGTTAGGGGTGCCCTGACTCCGGGGGGGGGGCAGGGGAGCCGGGGGCTGGAGGGGGGTCAGGGAAGTACTGGGGGGCCCGCCCATGGTAGGCTGGCGCCCCTTTCACCCTGAGGGGCCCCGAAGACCTTCGTGCGTGTGCTCTGTCCGGCCGCTGGGCTTCACAGGTCATCTCAGGGCTAAGGGGGCACGTGTCCCCCCCCCGCAAACCGCGGAAAGGGGGGTGTCATGATTTCCCTGGGCCTTAGGCCATGATTGGACACGACTCTCCTTCTCTTTCGGGGCCCTGGCAGCGCAGCACAGCGGGAGCCGGGCCCTCCCCAGGGCGCAGGACCGGCCCTGGGGCGCTCCTGCGGGAGCAGAGGAGGGTCCCCCACCCCACCCCACCCCACCCCACCCCCGGGACCCTCCTGCAGCTCCGAGGGGCCCACAGCGTGTGCTTCGCATATCAGCCGAGGGGGCGACCCGGCCCCTGACCCGGTGCCCAGGCTGCGCAGAGGAAGCTGCGGCCGCGGGGAGGGGGGAGGGGGGAGGGGGAGGGGGAGGGGGAGGGAGCAGGGGGAGGGGGAGGGGGAGGGAGCAGGGGGAGGGGGCGGGGGCGGGCTCCCCCTGCGCTTCCTGCGCCCCGCCTGCCACACCTCACGTCTGAACCGCGCTTCACCTCGCTCCGGGCGGGGCGGCGGGGAAAGGGGGCCGCCCCCCCCCCCCCCCCCCGGGCTGTAACAGATGCGCTGTCCCCGCGCCCTGGGCTCTGCCCCCCGCGCCCTGGGCTCTGCCCCGCGGCCCGACCCCGCCCGCGCGCCCCGGGTGCGGCCGCGCCGGTGCTTCCTGCGTTCCGGGTAGACGGCGATGGCTCATCACTCGACCGTCTTCGGCCGGGGCTGGGGCGGCTGCGGAGCCCCGGCCACTCCCGCGGGACAAAGGGCCCTTTGTCTCCCGGTCCTGCGGGTCATCCGGGCGGGGCCCGGGAGCCCAGGGAGGGGGGGACGCGAAGCCCGCGCTGACCCAGGGGCCCTGGCGCAGGAGCAGCGCAGGAGCGAGACGCACGGGCCGAAGGAGCGGCCGTGCTGTGCCCCCCCCCGCGCCCCTCGCCCCCCCTTCTCCGCGCCTCCCCTGCGCGCCTTTGGTCCGCGCGAGGGGCCGCTCGGCTGCGGAACCGCCCCTGCGACCAGCACTGTGGCCGGTGCCCGTGGGGCGGGATCGCGAGCTCCTGTTGAAATGGCCGGAGGAAAATCACGAGGACGTGTCCTGCCAGGAGCCTGGGGGGGGCACCGCTTTTAGAAAGTCTAGAAAGTCAAGCCACCAACGCAGAGAAGCGGTGTGAAGACAGATCTCACACCGGGGAAAGCTGAAGGCATCTTCTTCCCTTAGAATCTGGCTAAAGGTGGGAATAGGGCAGGGACGTTTTGCTTTTGCTTTCTTAGGAAGACGGGCTGTTTGGGTACCCCAGCGCCTGGGACAGGGCAGGGAGGCAGGTCTGACCTGGGCAGAGCACTTCTCTCTGCCTTTGGCCACAGAAGGTGCCACATTCGGGAACAGCACCCTCAACCCGCCTGGAGGGAGGTCACATCACACAGCTCATTTACAAATGGCCCAGCAGCAAGAGTTTACACACAACAGTTTATACCCAAATAGCAGAGCTCAGTGGCAGGTATGTGAGGCACAGGGCTGTGTATGGACTCAGGCGCCGGTTGCCATGCATCCTGTTCTATAGCATAGGGAGAGTTCCCGGCTCCCAGCAGTCTTCTTGTCCTCATGTGGAATGCTGGTT
The DNA here is from genome assembly GCF_964146895.1 of Miniopterus schreibersii. Lineage (NCBI taxonomy): Eukaryota > Metazoa > Chordata > Mammalia > Chiroptera > Miniopteridae > Miniopterus > Miniopterus schreibersii. Next base: position 67,407,479 of record NC_138110.1, read on the forward strand.
TGATGTTGAATCTTCCAGATTTGGGATCTTTCAGAAGGGTTAACTTTAAACGTAGACAGAATAAGCGGTGGCCAATGTGAAATGAGGCCCCGGGCCCAAGGAAGGCAGCCTCGCTGTTTCCCAGACTCCCAAGTAGGCTCTGAAAGCCCATCATCAAATGTCCTCTGTAAACACTAAGATTTTGATTCCTGCTGGAACGCATTGAGCCCTGAAGGTTATCGGTCACACACTGTATGAAAAATCCTTAGAGCAGATTTTGGTGGGAACTGGGGGGGAAGGAAAAAACAAAGGGGAAAGGGGCCTGTCGCTTAGGGACGTTGGGGTCTTTCTTATACACTCCACTAAATTCTCAGCTTTACTAAAGATGATTCTAAGTCTCAATTCTTATAGGAAAAAGGACCATCCCCCTGCTAATGGACAAGCTGACTGACCTAATGAAACCATCCTTGCTCAATTATAGATTATTAGACACATTGTTTATGCTAAGATGAGTGAGTGAATGAGCCAGTGAATAAATGAATTAATCTTCATCTACAATTATAGAGGGATAGTGTGGCTGGGTAACTTAGAGCGTCATCCCGACGCGCCAAGGTTGGAGGTTTGATCCCTGGTCAGGGCCATACAGGAATCAACCAATGATGCATAAATGGGTAGAACAAATTGATGTTTCCCTCTCTCTCCCTCTCTCTCTCTCTCTTCCCCCCAATCTCTCTCTTTCTCAAATCAAAAAAGAGGGATATTGCTCAAAGAAGTCATTGATGAGGAATCAGGCACGTGGCTTCATTTGTCTCCACTCTTTAAGCTTTTTTCAAGCTTCCTAGCCATAGTTTCTCAAATACAATGAAAAATAGAAGTTAATAGGTGGCTCTGTGACTTCAACAGACAAAGAACTAGGGTATTGGGATCACAATAAACCTGTTGCCTGGACTATATTAAGTGTCTTCTATCTATATGGCTATTCATGCTTCCCAAAGCCCTTTATACACTCTGGTACATAAATTTATTTGGCTTTTATAGGTATAATTTATATCTCTTTTATAGCTCGAGTATGTGACACCCATAAAAGGAGTGTGATTTGCTGGAAATTATGGGGATATTTGCAATGACACTATCTCTAGAATCCAGACCCTACCATTCCCAGACAAGAGCCCTTTCAACCATACTTTGGAACCAATGTTCTATGAAGAACTAATTCCCCAGACCACTCGCTTGGAAACTGGAGAAAACCTTTGGAGCTGGCTCATGACAAGAGCGAAGAGAGTTAGAAAACCATCTGAGGGGCCCAGGAGATCAGAGACCCGTGGTTACCTGAGCTGGGGTGGGAGCTTGAACCTGTTACGCACGTCGTCAAAGCGGTTGCCCAGGTAAGGCGTGTCCACTGTCACAAATATGGCCTTGTAGCCCATCCGCTCAGCCCGCCGCACGAGCTGCTTGGTGACTTCACGGTCCTTGTAGATGTACAGCTGCAGCCAGCGGAGCGCCTCTTGGCCGGCCTCCGCCACCTCTTCGATTGAGGAGGTGGCCCAGGAGCTCAGCATCATGCCAGTCCCCAGGGACCTGCAGGCTGAGAGAGAGAGGAGATCAAGGCAAGCCTGGCATTCTCCCACTCCAAACACTAGGGTCTTAGGTTAAGGGTTAAAGAATCTACAAGGGCAATTTGGCAAAAAGAGGTCAAATCTTTAAAAAGTTAGAAATGTGCATTTTTTCCACACTCTGTGAATTGATCTGGAAGACAAAAATGAGTCAATTAGCCAAAGGCAAAAAATCCTGGGAACAATCTGAACATCCAACCTTAGGGGACTGGATAAAGTACAGTTTATATATAAAACGAGATGTACACTCCATGAAAGGTAATATTTCTGCGATGGTTAATTTGTGTCAACTTAGCTACACCATGGTAGCCAGATATTGGCTCAAAAGTGTCTGGATGTTGCTGTGAAGGTATTTTTTAGATGAGATTAACATTGAAATCAGTAGACTTTGAGTAAGCAGATTACTCTCCATAGGTGGATGGGCCTCATCCAGTCCATCAAAAGGCTTATAAAAGAAGACTGACCTTCCCTAAGGAAGAGGGAATTCTACCAGCTGTCTTTCTTGAGACTCAAATTGCAACATCACCTTGTCTCTGGGTCTCCATCCTACCAGCTTACCCTATAGATTTTGGACTCACCAGCCTCCACAATTGTATGAGCCAATTCCTTAAATAACCAGATAGATAGATTAGATAGATAGATATTCCTTTCTCTCTATATAGATAGATAGCCAGATAGATAGATAGAAAATATTATATATAATATTTTTAACTTCTAAACTTTTAAATTTTATCTTTAAAAATATTGTTTAAGGTGTATTCTACCATTTATGTTGTATTTTAAAACTTTATAATATACTAGACATCCTAAATAGAAGCAGTTTCCTTGTATCCTTTTGAGCAAGGTATCAAAAATAAATGAACAAACAAATGAAAAATTAGATAGACTACTCTAACCACTTGTCTTAGAGAACTTGAAAGAATGTAGGTAATAATCTTTCCTCCAAAAATAGGCAGCAAAATTGGGGTCATCTTTAGTGGAGGAGAAACTTATCTAATGTTTATATAGCATATACCAAACATGCCATGAGACAAGAAATGAACATATAAAACTGACAATATGACCCTGGGACATTCAGCTTATCCATGTGCCCACCATATACCAAATGAGAGTAAAAGTAGTTGTCCAAGCGACACACAGGGAGATGGTGGGAAGCCAGTGACATGCTCCTTAGAAAGCAACTTTAAGAGGATATAAAGCTTCCATGCTTCTAAAACTTTAGCGGACAGACAAATCCCCCGGAGTGTTTGCAAAACCACAGATTGTAAAACCCACCCCCAGAGTTTCTGATTCGGTTGGTCTGAGATGGGGCCCGAGAACTGGCCTTTGTAACCAGCTCCAGGTGATGCTGGTGCTGGTGCTGGTGCTGCTGGTCCGGGACCACATTTTGACATTTAAACAGTAGCGTTATCATTTGGTAGTAAAATGCTAAGTTCAAATGATAATAAAATGGATTTTGTTTTTGATACATTTTATTTTTCCTATGCCTTTGAGGGTGTTTCTAATCCCCATTCTTCAGGCCACAGGCCAGATAAAGAAGATCCGAGCTGCAGATTATAGTGTCCATGTACCACTAAGCTGTTCCTTACAAGTGGCCCTTTGATCATTTCTCCCATAGGGATTAATGGAGCACAAAATGTTGTCTGACAAACCACATTTTATTGAGTAATAGCACGTATGAACATCTGGACCACTGTCTGATCTTTATTAAGATTTGTAGTATGGAAATAGCTCAGGCCATCCACTGTTGTTTGGAAGGAACCCCAGGGGACATTGATTGCTTGGGCCAGAATCCCCTAACCGTCAGTTTCCCATAAAGAAGTTATGTCCTGAAGAGAATGTAACCTAACAAAGGTCGCCCAGAGAGGGACAGCAGAGTGGGAGAAGAACACAGCACGTCTAACCACTCCCCCAAGGCAAAGATCTTTCTAGAACTCCCAGGTGCCCAAAAGACTCCCTTGGAATCAAGCACAGATAAATGCACTCCCCCGGTCCTTCAGGGCCATGGGCAACCAGGGAAGCAGGTTTGCCACATGCTGCCAGCTCTGGGAAGGCCTGGAGCCTCGGAAAACAATGGGTAAGGCCTGCCACGCGCTGTAAGAGCAGAGTGTGGCTACACAAGATGGTCCAGCGAAAAGGACCATCCAATGATAGGGCACCGTCTTGTAGTTTACACAAAGCCAACAAGAATGAAAAACCCTCAAAAAGATAAGAAATATCTACAGACATTCCATACAGATCATTAAAATCCTACAAACCAATCCATCAAAAATATTTACATCACTTACACCATCAAACTTGCACGTCAGCGCTCACAAACGTTTTGTCTAAAATCCCTTGGTATATATGTCCAGAGAAAAGCAAGGCCAGTTCATGCCACCTGAGTCTTTCGGCTCCAGTACCAATGGCTCCTGATGTTATTGGTGCTAAGTTTTTATTTTCCACTGATTAAATCATAGGAGCTGAAAGTTGGAATCAGGGCCTCCCTGAAATTCTAAGTTACCATTGTTTCCAGTTGTAGGCAGTCAGTAACTATTTGGTGAATTGATTAATTTAGTGAGACTCTCTTCCTGGATGCAGAGGGAATATCAGAGTCTGTGCTGACACATTATGAGCTGAGGCTAAGATATTACTCCCAGAAGAGAACAGCAGTGAAACTGAGAAGGATCCATGCTCCTTGGAACATGTATTCCTAATTACTATGATCTCCATTCACTTTGTGATTATTTGCTGTGATAAAATAAAATTATTGATGAATTACATCCATTGTTTTCAACATAGTTGTATGTTAGAATGAGATAAGGGAGCCTAGGATTTTGTAAGGACCATTCAGAGAGACTATTATAAATCTGCCTGGTTCCACTAAGGATAGATCTCAGATTAAGTTGGTACATACCGGAATAACAGTTCTGCTTATTAAAATATTGCAATACCTCCATTCCAATTGGTAAATAACTATGGCTCTAAGGTAAATAATCCTTCCTCCAGAGACCCTTCAATGTGCCATCACTCCAGCCTCTGCCCAACGAGGATCCCTCCTCGAATTGAGCAATGTAAAGGTTAATGCCTGGAGAGCTGGGTCATCCAAAGCCCTGTTGGAGCACTAGAGAAGCATCTGAGGTTCTCTTCTTACTGGTCAAAGTCCTTGGCTATACTGGTTGCTAAATAATTTCTAATGTCACCTTTGTCTGAGACATACAAATATACCCCTCTAGCTCACATCGCTCTACTGGGGACAAAAATTACAAGCTTTTCAATTTTATAAATGACCTAGCATAGTCAGACTTTGTTAAGAAACTCTAATTAGAGCTACAATAACCCAGTACTTGGAAGCACAAATGTTTTTGAAGTCTGTTTTTTCTCCCAATTCATTTTCCACAATGAAACTTTGACCTGCTGCTCTGAAAAGCAGCAATGGTCAGATTTCATTTTACAGAGGGCAGGGGTCAGCTTGCATAGAGTCCTGTTCCCAACTTGAGGGGCAGGATCAGAAGACTCCAATATGAGTTGCATTTTTGCAACTCCTGGCAAAATGGAGACCCCCTCCGAGGTGATACTACTCTAAAGGCAAGGCCAGGCTCTTGCTCATGATGGGGATCTCTAGTGTTGACCCAAGTCTAAATATCTTGGCTAACATATCCCTAACATATCCGGGAGGCTACCCCATCAAGTAAACATTGAGCCCACGTGACAGGACTCTGGTTCCTTGCTTTCCTTAATTCCATTCCCCCCCCCCTTTTATCATTGCTCAGATATATCTTCAAGGATAGACACCTAAAATGTTCATGCTTTAGATCAGCGGTTTTCAACCTTTTCCATCTCATGGCACACATAAACTAATTATAAAATTCTGCAGCACACCAAAAAAAAAATTTTTTGCCAATCTGACCAAAAAAAAAGAGTTAGTATAATTTTGATTCAGTCACACCAGACAGCTGTTGTTCTGGTGCTTATTGTCATTTTTTAATTTGACAGTCTAGGGGGAAAGAGATCAGTGCCCCTGACTAAATAGGTAGTGCACGTTTTAAAATTTTTTGTGGCACACGGTTGAAAATCACTGCTCTTGAGGATATTTTCAGACGGTTCATACTTGGCATTTCTTTCTCTTCTTTATTTAGAGGTAACAGTAATACATTATGCCATTGCTATAGGAAAATGCTTTAACACACACTCACTAAAAGAGACACTAGTAAGTTCTCAGGCACTGAGGCATCAAAGACAAAAATAGATGATGATGATAATGATAGATGATAGATGGATAGATGATAGATAGATAGATAGATAGATAGATAGATAGATAGATAGATAGATAGATAGATGATAGATGAGATAGATGATAGAGATAGATAGATAGATGATAGATAGATGATGATAGATAGATAGATAGATGATAGATAGATGATAGATAGATAGATAGATAGATAGATAGATAGATAGATGATAGATGATAGATAGATAGATAGATAGATAGATAGATAGATGATAGATGAGATAGATGATAGAGATAGATAGATAGATGATAGATAGATGATGATAGATAGATAGATAGATGATAGATAGATGATAGATAGATAGATAGATAGATAGATAGATAGATAGATAGATAGATGATAGATGATAGATAGATAGATAGATGATAGATAGATGATAGATAGATGATAGATGATGATAGATAGATAGATAGATAGATAGATAGATAGATAGATAGATAGATAGATAGATGATAGATAGATGATAGATAGATAGATGACCTAGGAAATAACATCTGTATTCCAGAAAGACAACAGGACACAATGGGTGGAGAGTCAGAGGCCTGGGCACAGTCCCAGCCTCGACACCCACAAGGCACCGTCCATCTGCAAATAGCTATGCGGGCAGCTGCTGCCCTGTCCTTGGATTGCCGGACCGTCCACTGAGACAATGTCTGCGGACGTTTTCTGTGTAAACTCTGAAGCCGCGCAGCTGTTAAGGGTCAGCGAGAGAATGTCCAACACTATTTGGGACAAGGAGTCCTACATGGCTTTTGAAATCCTTCCATTTCGCCAAGGACCTGATTTCTGCACACCACCGTTCACCATCTCGGCGCTCAGCTCTCCTCCGCGACGGTTTCGCTGCTCAGGGCAGCCTCCCCCTTTTCCTCTCGCACATATGGTGTCAAAGGCTCGCTACCCTGGGGAAGAAAGCTCTTAAGGGACAGGGATCTTCTCCAGGCCAAGGAGCTCCCTGCTCAGTCCTCTGTAGGGAAAGAATATCAAAGGGGCCAAGTCCGACATTCCCAGGGTACAAATCACCTCGAAAATCCAGGGACAGAGCAACAGCGGACACCCCAGGGGGGGCAGCACCGGGCCTTTCCCCAGCCCCCGCCCTGCCGCCCATCTGCCTGCAGACTTCGGTGGCAGGAACGGCCCAGCGAGCTAAAGGCCTGTCAGTATTTGCTTAGTCCAGCCATCGAACAGTAATACCTGGAAGAAATTATTTTTTTTAATTTTCACTACATTCTTCTGTTTCTCTACTTGTCCACTTCCCTGCTGGGGCACTTACATTCTGCAGGTGCTGGGTGATGGCGACGCCACAGACCCAAGCGCAGTGCCCCAGAAATCAAAGGCTGCCCCACGGCTGCACTTTCTTTTATTTTTTTCTTTCATTTTCTTTTGAAAACTCTATGAAGAGAGTCCAAGATGAAACGAGAGAGAGTGCTGAAAAGCGAGAACCCCCGGTCAGAAAGCATTTAAACGGTTCCTGGGGATGAGCAGAGAATAGATGAGCCATAGGCAGGAGTCCACAGGAGCCGAGCGGGGCTGCTGAGGACAGGACGCTGCGGACATCACTCATTCACAGGGTCTCCAGGAGTCGGAGCCGACTCAGTAGCACATAACACACACTCTTTCATTTGTAGTACAACTGTAAGTATAATTATGTGGAAATAAATGTGATTAATGTCATCGTTAACTATCACCCATAAGCCCTACCCCCCACCACCCTGAAATGGGCTGTGAGCTAGTGGAAAATATTGGTGAATTCTGTTTCACAGAATAAAAGTCATCCTCAGACCCACTCACAATGAAGTTTCTTATTAGAGTTACATCACATGCCCTGGGGGGGGGGATGCCACAGGGGTCTGCAATGAGCTGGCATAAGACTGAGTGTAGGTCAGCATCCCCAAACCACCATTCAGTAGAGGTAACTCAATTTCCTACACTATGGGACCTGTGATCCACTACAAAGGTTTATATCGACTCATATTAGACATAAATGCAGCCACCTCTAGGGTTGATGCAAATCCCAAACTCCAACATACAGTGATTTAAATGGGCTAGAGCTCTGCAAAACAGCATGAACTGGCGGAATCCTCCCCGTGGCTGAGAAATGCAATGTGCTTCTAGATTTCTGCAGGGTTTTGCTTTACCTCGGCCTTAATAAAAATGTTTATTTCCGATCTGGATGTGGTGGCGAGAAGATAGGAAACCAATCGCAGACTTAAGTTTTAGGAGACTGGACACTAAGCCCACCTGTCCCGGTTCTTCGATTGAAAACTACTTTGTACACACCTCTCATTTACCCAGAGTCACTTTCTTACTTCCGGCTGCATTTCAGGGAGTTTTCCTCAAATCAGCGGCTCTCAGAAGACCCGAGGGGGCCTTTAGATGGGAGTGCCAACCGTGCTACATCTAACACTGTTTCATCGTTGAGGATCTGAACTATGCCTTTGGTTGGCAAGCACCAGGGTCTCCCATTCCAGACTCTTTCTGGTGTTTCTCAGGCTTTGATGTGCACAGGAATCACGTGGGGATGTTGGCAAAATTCAGATTCTGACCCAGTGGGTCTGGGATGGGGCTTGAGGTTCTGCATTTCTAACGAGTTTGCCAGGGACACTAATGCTTTTGTCCGTGAGAACAAGATAGACGTTTTCGTTCACAAGGACTCACCTAAGCTAATGGGAGATACCTTATGGCCTAAGTAAACTGAGGACCATATAGAAAATGGGAGGGAGAAACGTGCAGGTGCCAGTAGCCTGGGTGGTGGCCAGTGTCCCGCTTCCCAACGGCCAGTCACGTTCTGCCGATGAATCTGTCTGTCCTCCTCACTGATGTCCAGCTGGAGAGAGGCACAGGCACAGTTGCCACATTTTCTCCTGCATTCACCTCGTACTAGTTTTAAAGTGAAGGGATTAAATTGCATTACAGGAATAGCCCTTCAGCACACTTACCCATCATCAGGCATGTATTTCATAAGCTGGTTGATCTAGGATTTGCCCGGTTTCCTAGTTTTCAGATTAGAAGCCAAAAATATAAAGGGCAAAATAAAAGTAAATTGACAGAAGATGAAGACGACAGAGAAGTTACTCACGGCTGAGAAGGCACAATTTACCCGTTGTAAAATTGCTTCCAAATGTTTAATGCCAGGTCCAAGTCTTACACATATAAGTAAGATGCTGAATCACAAAGTAAAACTAAAGTTCATCGTGCTAGGACCGAGAAGGAAGGGGGTTATAATAAATTGGGGAATGATGGGCATCCAGGGCCCCTAAGACAACCAAGAGAGGAAAATATAAAATGCTAGTTATCAGCAGGAGTAAATGTCTGTCATGTGGAACATCGACTCATGTGGGACAATCCCATGCCCAGGTTGGAGCACAACAATGAAGTAATGTGCTACTTCGGGCCCAAATGATTTCTTTGAAAATAGCTCTCCTTTATGGGAAAGATGAGTTGGTTTCCAAAATTATGTGTTTGAAGGAAAAGGGGTAATACGTTCAAAAGGCCTAAAGTCTTTTTTTTTTTTTTTTAGGTACATTTGATTAAAAAGCTCCTGCAAAAGTTAGTCATCAAAACAGCTGTGCTGAAATTTTGTTACGGGAACACATTTTGCCATCTGCACAGGAAGCCACTATGTAACGGGGAAAATAGGCAGTGACAGAGCAACAAGCAGTTGTGTGGTTCTGAACTCAGGGTCTGACACACTGAAGTGTTTGCATACATGGTTTGCAGGCATGTGCACCCTCACATCCACCGCGTGTGTCAGCCTTTCTTTGCGCAGGAAGCACCATTACACAGGTTTGCTAAAGAGACGATTAACAATGTTCTATGGAGGTCTAAAATTGCCATTGCGATCACTCAGGAAAAGAACATTCTAAAGCCAGTAATCTAAGAAGAGAATAAAAGTTCCACTACAATTACGCTTAAAATACTCAGAAGTGGTCAAACAAATCTTAATCTACTCTTCAGGAAATTTAATCCATTTAAACACTGCTAAGAAAGGCCAGGAAACCAGACTTCATCTTTCCTGTGATTTCATGATGGCCCATTGTCTGAATCTGGGCAGGAACATCATGAGGGAGCGCCCTGTCACCACACCTCGAGAACTCTTTTTTACTACTTGGAAATGTTTTTGAGGAACAGATAGTCCCAGTGACATCTTAGCCCTCCCTTCCTTGCTTCCACTGTACCTCTGGGGCAGAAGCCTGCAACAGGCTTAAAGCATTAGCTGTACTGCAGTGATTCCCAGGCACTGGGCATTGCACTGAGCTGTGCGGTCTGGGCCTACCCGGCAGATCGCGTGGAGCCCACTCCACAGTGAGATGCCTTTGAAAACGGTTTCAAGGAACATCAAGTTGGGGCACGAATACCACGTTCCATCAGCCCCCCTCTTAGTTTGACAACCTCAGGGTCGGGGTACACAGGTGAGCCTCTGGCTTCTCACTGCCACACTTTGTCGTCAGGCACACTAATAATTCAAGAAGAAGCAATTTTATCTTTTCAAGAAAGCTGCCCAATAGCTTAAATTATGCTGCAAAATCCTAGAAATCATAGTATTTGACATTGATCTTTAACATAGCTAAAGTCTATTTTCTAATAGCTGTTTAAAAGCTGGATCTATCACTTTTGAAACATTTTAGGTATGAATTATATTATATGCTTTACACATAATATATAAACTATGTGTATATATAAAAATAGGTCCATAATCTTTTAGTATATATGCATGTATATGTATATGTACATACATATGTGTATGTAATGTGTGTATGTAGAAAGAGCAGGTATAGTGACTTTTGATTGTTAGCACAAAAGGTTCAAAACATAAATCAGCTAAATTAGATTAAAAATAAAAGTGAGAAAGGGCATGACTTGGGGTTTTTTTTACTATAATGATGCAGAGATTCCCTTCCAAATGTGTAACTGATGTAATTTGGACAAAGTTCGAATGAACTGTCCTTTCTCCATGAGTCCTTCCTACTTTTGTTCCTCCCTCGTAAGAACTGATAAAATAATGAAGAAAGACAAAGAACTGGGTGAGACTCTGGAGTCAAACAGATCAAACCCGTCTCAACACCGACCAGCTCTAGGCCGTGGTCGAGGGCGTGCTTTTCCTCCACACCCAGTGAGGATGATAAATGATAATCGCCTCGCAGGTCTATTTTGAGGATTAATGATAGGAACGTAAAGTCCAAGCTTCTGGTGCATAAAAGACACTCACTTCAGAAAGAGTAAAAGTTTCATTTAACGCCGACCTGGTGCTTTTCCTGGGTTTAGGTAAAAATCGAGAACAACAAGGACATTTTCCTCGTAGTTACACTGAAATGTATATCTGCTCGGTCACCTAGTACAACACATAAATATATAAATCACTAAAGCTTTCAAAAGTACATCGTTTGGGTCTGGAGCAAAGGAAATGACAATTTTTCTTGCTGAATGGTCTTTCACTCAATGTTAGGGTTGATCACTTAATCTCGGAAAAATCCAGAAAATTCAACAGCTAAAGCTCTCACCTACACCCTAATTCAGCGCTCTGGGGTCTCTATGGCTCTTTGTGTTCCTCCCAATCTGTTCCACCTGCACCTTAATAGGTGGTCAAGTCAGAGCTGAGTCTCGAAACTTCACTTTGGAATGTTCTGGCCTTTTAGGCTCAAAAAGAAAGTGTTTAGGTTTAATGGTTTTATGGCCCATCGAATCCTGTGTGGTAGCCTGTAATTGCATCCAGGGGCAGACATTTTTTTAAAAATCTTTTTTTTCTCTCTTCTTTTGACAGTTTAATAAGAATTTGCTAATATGCTGAGCATTCCTGGAACACCCTTGGTGGGTCTGATTTTTCTCTATTTGAGGTCCCAGCGCTCCCTCATGTGGTCCTCATCCATATAACAAGTCAGAGGCAAACGGATACAGGAATGTTTAAGCCCCTCTTTCTCTTTCTTTCTGACTTTACCTGTTTAAATGTCTCCCCATAAAGGGTGAAATAAAATTTATGGCGGCCACTATGCATAACACCAGAGAGATTTCCATGACAATGTCCTAAAAGCCTCAGTGACCAGTAAGCATTATATTAAGTGGCCCCTGGAGAAGTCAGAGATGCTCCGGTTATCTTGCCAGATGGAAATGTAACCTAATGAGGCCACCTCTCTTACGTGCTACTAGCATTTACACTTATTGCTGCTCTTTCCTTCAATATATTAAATACTTGTAATGGTTTTATAATCATCCCTGGAGTTTATATGAATAAAACTTAAAAAATAAAAATCCAGCCTAATAGAGTTTCAAATGAATGTGGCATTATGAGTGGAAGCATTTCTATGACTGCTTAAATAGAGCGATTGTCAATTATCAAAATGTTGACTAAATCATCTACTGCAATAAATCTCCTCATCATAACACGATGCATGGCAAACTCCTCTCCACTCAGTGTTTCCCAGCTCTGTTCCTTCTACCTTAAGAGTTTAAATTTGTATTTGTTTAAGATTCAAGCCCCTTTATTTATGTCTCTGAATTTTGAACAAGGCTCATATTTGCTCATGAGTTTCATATTCTTTGGCTTATTCCATCCTTTCAAAACCAAAGGGATCAAACTGTAAAAACAGACCGTCTTTATAGTCTATAAAGACTATAGACTATGGCACAGAGCTTGCCTTAGGGTTCTTGCTGCAGTTAACAACATTTGAAAATATCAGTAACTGACCAGGATATTATTGGCAGCACTGCATATGTGATCGATAACCTTGAGCAGAGTATTTAAACTTTGAAAGCCTCAGTTTCCACATCCACAGGCGCTGGAGAAAGATCCTTACGGCGCTGGGCTCACAGGTTTTCAGATGGTGGTCAGGGAGAGATGAGTTAATAAGTTCAAATTGCCTGGCTCACATTCATCGCTATCATCTTTTCCCACGAGCCTCTGAAGTACCCTTTTCTATACTTACGTAGCACTTATTAAACACCTACTTGTGTCTTCAGGAAGATCTAGGGATAAATGCCTATCTGCTTGCTTCCTTCTAGTCCAAGAATGCTGCTATGAGAAATGAAAATCAGAGGCGCGCAAGTGCTCTCTCCCCCCAGCCCCTGTCCTCCAGGCTGGCGTGGAAGGCAGAGGGCAGAGGTGGGGTTTCAGAAACATAAGGAAGGTCAGTTCTCTACTTTGAATGGTCTCTCTTTTTGTAGTTGATAAAATTTTAAATGGGCACAAAACTACTATATAGAGAAAAAAATTATAAAGATCACCTACTGTTGGGAATTTTCTGGATTTTTTTGTTTTTGTTTTTAGTTTTCTCATTGTGGAGGTTTTGTCGTTTGTTTTTATCTTAGCAGCAGAACTTCTTTAAAGAATTGTTCTTTTCAACTGCAACATGCAACATCAGTGGCTCAGGACACACCTAGCTTCCCTCGGGTCCCTGTGCACAACCCCAGCCTCCTGCAGACACATAAGCAACCACTGATCTTGCTTAAGCAGCTCACTTTATCACCGAGAAAACGTAATCCTAGAGAGTGAAAAGGACCTGCCACAAGAAGTGAAACTAGTTAGTGGTGAATTTCCACATAAATCAGATGCCCCGGCCGGACAGCCCAAGGGACAGTTGTAGCCCACAAAAGTATTTGCTTTGGCCCACACATTGTTGCCCCAAACAGTGTTTTAGAGAATTTTGATTTATCTGCCAACATTTAAAAACCAGGAGATTGCACATAAAAATCAAGGTTTCTGGCTTCTCTTAAAATTTTTGAAGATTGGCAGCCCCACATCCTCACTCCCTCGGGGCGACAGTTGGCCAGCACTGAGCCAGGGCTGCCCCCTTTTGATGGAACCTGCAAGCTCAGGTTCGCTGGTCTCCACACTGAGCTTGCACGGTCGTTTTCTTAATGGGGCCCCTCTTTGAATATTTATACTACCAGCGTGGCCCTTGAAGCCACTTTTTGAGGTTCCTGCATGGAACTTAACAAACAAAAATATCTTTAGCTAAATGAAAAGAGCCATTTTCATTCCCACTAAGGCATAAACAGAGTGTACTTTTTCTGAGTGTGTTTTTCATGTGTAGAAGAGAAAGATTTGGGGGACTCTGAACTCTGAGGGGCAAATAACATAAAAAGTGCACTGCATTTTGGGCAGCTTTCCCTGGCATTTATCTCATGCAGTCTTCACAAGAGTCCCTAAAGGTAAGAGCTGCTATTCAACCTGGGTGGCCAAATACAGCAAATAAGCATACAGGTCACCCAATTATACATGGTGTATTGTTTATCTGAAATTCACGGGTGTTGTTGTTTCGAAAATGACAAAAAATAAATAAAAAAGAGTAGCTTCATTGGTCAGTCTACAAGCACACAGCCATGTAAGAAAGTGCAGTTCTGTTCCTATGCCCAGCTCTACTGAGATGTGCCCCACAGTGGTGAGAAGAAAGGGCAAAAGCCCTTGAAGCAGGGCCCTGTGAAGACTGGAGAACCAACTGGGAAGATGAGTCTGTGGTCCCACAGCAACTTCCAGAACTTTCTAAAAGCCCATTTTAATTATTCAGGCCAGACCATTTTCTGGGGATTTGAATGAATCTCACCTACACTTACTGACCATGCTAAAGGGGACTTTCTCCAGAGAAAACAGCTCACTAGCCCCTGTCCCTCAAACTTGGCTCCAACATCTTCTAGCTCAGGGCCAAGCCCCTGGAAACAGGGAACCTTGATTTGGGGCCAGGTAGTTAACGGGGTGGCGGGAAAAAGAAACCCTCTAAACAACTCCCATAGATGTCACAGTCTCCCTGAGGGTCAGGCTTGCTTGAGAGGATCTCTGTATTTTGAAACAATCAAGCAAATCAAATAGCAGCTGCTTAATTCCATGTCAATTTTCTGAGTTGTTAGAAAAGAAATTAATATCTACCAAATATGAATGCTCTTAAGCTCTTACTTAGATGCGCTTGTGGCTACATATGATCTTCAGTGAGCCCCTGCCTTGGTCTGCATCCTTCCAGAAGCCAACAATGAGACAAATATGGGAGAGCAGGTCTTTCATCTGGGAATGGTCGCAAGTGAGTTGATGGAGTTGGAAAGCGAGTGAAGGGGAAGTTAACGAGCAAGTAACTTCCGAGGGCAACTGGGGCTCAGCCCCACTGGGGAGCCCTGGACACTAGTATTAGAACATGTGTCAGCTCCTCTGGTCAGAGAAAGATGGGGTGTTTCTACAACTCCTCTGCATTGCTCACCCACTCCCACTCCCTCCGCTCACCCACTCCCCACCCACCCATTCTGACATTTGTCATTCTGCTGCCAGAGAAGATGGCCGGCAAAAAGTCACAGGTTCTGATACAGATGGTAAGTAACAAGGGAATGTATCCCAGGCACCAAGAGCATCTGCCCCTGGCACATACCCTTTCCTTCCAAGGCACCTATGCATCCTTTCCATTCTCTTCAGGGTCCCTTCTCCATGTTCTTTCCTCTTTTAAATTTAGTTTTTATTGCTCCCCTCTTTCAAAATAATTCAAAGTAAATATTATAAGTAAGGGCAAAAAAATAAGAGGACTATAAGTCAGGAGTAATCCTATCAGTCATACATAAACACTTGTAAAGAGTCATCTGCCTTCTCAGTCTTTAAAATAAATGTATTTTAGGCCCTTACTATTGTCTGTAACTGATTTTTAAAATGTCTTATATTGTCACGTCTTTTTATGCCACTACATTCTTCTTATAATATGATTTTTTTAAAATGTATCCCATTTTTAATGCCCCCTTTTTTTTTGCATCCTATTTCCAATTATGGGACATTTGTCTGTTTCTCCCCAAATTTCCTCCTTTTAAAAATTACAGAGGCATGGACATCCTTGGAGAAATGTCTTTCCTCAAAGTCATTAGTATTTCCTTGGAGCTCTTAGAAGAGAATTTACAACATCTCACAGAATTCACATTTTTACAACTTTGGTACACAGCGACAAATTATTTTCTAGAACAATTATTTCACTTTACTCTCTTTTCAACAGTGCTTGAAAACACACATTTTCCTTCTAACCTCATCAAAATGTATAATCTTTAATAAGTTGATATTCAGAAAATAAAATATATGGTTATAACTTACATTTATTTATTTGTGAAATTAAACAATTTTCATATGTTTATTGGCCATTTTTATGTCTTCATTTGTGAATTTCCTATTATGTCTTTTTCTACTTACATCTTTTTTTTTCTTTTTGTGCTATTTGTTACTTTACTCTTCAAATATAAGGGCTCTTTTCACAGAAAAGACAGTAATCCTTTGCAGTGTCATATTTTGTAATTTTTTTTGTTTGTTTGCCATTTGTTTTCATTTTTATAGAAATTTTAGAGCATGGAAGTTTCAGTTTTTTATGTGGGTTTGTTGCTTTGATTTTATGGCATGCTTGGGAAGGCCTCTACTGTCCCAACTTTAAATAGACATATACCCACTTAGTATCCCCCCTCCCTTTTTCCCTTCTCCCTGCCCATATTTCAGGATTACCATAGACAAATGGCTGGGCCCACTTATCTGTGTGTGGTCCTTGAATCAAAAAAAGCTCCAGGCTCCCACCTAAGTGTGTCCACTACAACTTCACTGTGTCGTGCCGGTGTCCCTGGCAGAACTCTATAGAAGACATTTCAAGGAGGGAAAAATGGATCCACAAGATCCTTAATTCTAGAACTAAAATGCTTTAAAATAGTATTTAGTTCCTGCTCTTTGGACCTGAATTACCTGCCCTGTTCAGCATCAAAAGAAGTAAGACAGAACTCATTACCAACGTTCTATGAGTTTCTGAAGCAGAATGTGGGGAGAGTAGTCATTGTGCACACCTTCTCAAATGCTCAGAGTTGCTGGAGTTAATAAATTAGCCCTAGTAAGAAATTTCTTTATATCGTATTTGAATCTCCTTCTAAGACAGTTGGAAATGCTCTATCGGGAATATAATCCATTGGTAAAAAAATAATAATAATAATGGTCCAAAATCATGGCAGAAAACACAGCCAGTCAGGTCATTGCATTTGCTCTTTCATTGTGAGAATCTCGTGGTTTTGGGGAAAGCAGGCCGGGCTTTGGAATAAAGTAGTCAGGAGGTTGAATCCCGTCTCTGCCACCACCTGCCTTATGACCCAGGGTGAGTCAACTTCTCAGACCCCCATTTTCTGAGATGTTGACTCTAATACTCATAATATAACTAAGAGTTATTGAGCCTCTGTTCTGTGCCTGTCACTGCTTTAAGCACTTTATATGTGTAGCCCAAGGAGGTAGGTACTATTTTTATCCCCATTTTACACCTGATAAAACCAAGGCACAGAGAGCATTTTGCCCAGAGTCATGCAGTTAGAGAGGAGAGGAGCACCAGGTGCAGGATCAGGCCTTTTGATGAGCTTCATTCTTGTGACTGTAAAAACATCAGGGAAGTGTTTGCTCGCCGCATCCAGAGAAAAGAGTCACTGAACGTGAGCCCCCTTCCGCCCCTCTGGGCGAGGAGCCCCCTACCTCGCACCGTTGCGAGCTCCCCATCCGCGTGAGCCATGCACTGCATGGCCGTAGCCCCGGCGCATATGGGCATGCTGACCCTCTGCCCCAGGACAGACGTGGACAGGTCTATCTCAGCCACGTTCCGGAGCATCCGTGGGTACAGCTTCCACCTAGGATTCAAAGGAAAAAAGGCTGAGAATTTCAAAAGCACAACTAGAGCCTTTAGGTTATAGTTAAAAAGAGAACATTTTCTTCTATTTAAGCAAATTGCAGAGGTAAAGGGAAAGGGGCAATCTGAACGCTTGTTAAGATGGAAAGTCAGCAATAAGACTAAATGAATTTCCGAAGCCACTGTTTGCAGCGAGGTGTGTGTAACACACAGGAGAACTCGCCTGTTTGAGTGTAAAGCTTTGTGAGCTTTGACAAATGCACAGTCGTGTAACTACCAAAACAATCAAGATCTACAGCAGCTTGGCATCCTGGAAAATGTCCCCATTTCCTTTTGTAGTGAAACTCTCCCCGTGCTCATCCCCTAACCACCACCAGGGGTGATTTTTTTTCCTTTGGTTTTTGTCCCTAGAGCGTTGCTTTGCAAGAAAATCATACAAATGAAATCTCATAGCGTGCAGGCTTGCGAGCCAGCTGCTTTGACTTGGCATGAAGCATCTGAGATTCGGCAGTGCTGCTGAGCAGTGCATTGTTCCTTTCGGTCGGTTAGTAACCTTCCGAGCTAAGAAGGTGGCACAGTTTGTTTATTCATTTCCCGGGTAGGAGACATTTAGGATGTTTCCAATTTGGTGCAGTTGGTGCACTTTCAATATTCACTTAAAGTTTTCTGTGTGAACACAGCTTTCACTGTGGGAACAGGCCATCTGAAGATGGTACGCAAAGGCAGGGAAGCCAGATGACAGCTTAGGAGGGTGTGTCCTGGCTACTTTTCTCCCTCTCTCCCTCTCTCTCTCTCTCTCTCTCTCTCTCTCTCTATATATATATATATATATATATATATATATATATATATGTATGTATAATATATATGTTATATATACATATATACATATATATAATATATATGTTTATACAATATATATATAATAGTCCAGCTTTAGACCATTACTTTAAAAATTATAATATGTTTTATTTCTTTCCAAACCCTTAAGCTGAATTCTGTATCCACTGAAGTATGATGATTAGGGAAGATAATTTTTTTTCATTTTAAAATTGAGTATTTTCTTCAAAAGTGTTATGTGGCAGAGACTGGAGTTCTGGACTTAAAGAATTTTTGGCTGCTGAACATTATCTTAAATGCCTTTTTCTACGATTGTTTTGTGTTGCAATAAAAATACCAAAAACCAAGAGCCAAAGTTTCGCTAGTAAAATTTACAGGGTAACTACTTCTCTCTCCTCTCGGCCAAATGTACATCTCCTATTTGTTCCGAATTGTTTCACTCCCCATTAGTAACTGATCTAAACGGAGGAAAACACAGCCTCGTTCCACGGAGCGCCCAGCCGGTAAGCGTGCGGGTGCACACGCTGCACACCTACCTGTCCGGCGCGTGCCTTTCGTTACCCCGATCGAACCCTGCTGCCAGGAGAGCGAGGCTTTGAGCTAGTACCGTGCAGGGCGAGTTACTAACGGAGGAACCAAAATAAATGGAGCCTCCCCGGTCTTAAGTGGAGCCGGCTTCCCGCAGCAGGAGAAATCCCGCCTTCCCGCTGCGCTGAGAAATAGCTGAGGGCCCAGCGCAGCCCTGGCTCCCACAGCCAGGTGACAGGTCCAGCCCCGCAGCGCAGAATAGACGGGGCGCACTGTGCGAGTCCCCTGCCACCCCTTTGCCCGTCGCCCTGCATTGCTCCCCGCCCACCCCGGCTCCTTTCCCCCCACGGACCTCTCACCCGGACTCTGATCTCCTGTTGGAGGGGGCAGAAGCCTTGAAGAGAGCGTCTATCAGCAGTCATCGCTGCGGCAGTGTTAGAGCGAGAGCAGAGGGTTTAACAGCAGCCATGGGCACAGGCCTTGCAAGGGATTAGTATGTACTCGGAGCCCAGGAAAGAGTGGGAGCTTCCATGAAGGGCACACAGCTGCAGGGCATCGTGTGCGTGTGCGTGTGTGTGCGTGTGTGTGTGTGTGTGCAGGCAGAGGGACATTCGTAAATGTCCAATTCCCACTTGTAAGGCAAGGTTTAGTTCTTCTCTCTCAGGCAGAAGCTCTCCGCCGGTCCACACGGTGGCGCAGTCACTTTACTAACTGTGTGCTCCCGCTTCCCTACACATTATATTTCGTTCTAAGGATGACATTAGAGAGACTTGTCAACCCATGCACAAAATGCAATTCCTAGACAAAGTTAGATAAAAATCAATAGAGTGAAAAACGTATGCTCTCAAAAAAGTCCCCCGCATTTTGATATTTTCCAAAGAGCAATTACAAGGAACCTTGTCAGGTAGTTTCAGTAAGTTTCCAAGCCCCACCCACCCCCACCCCCACCCCCAATTGAAGTGATTTTTTTTTTCGCAAATCTTACATGAAATAGGAGCTGACTATAATCCTGACTGTGCTCATCTGAGACCTTCACTTTGGGAAAGAAGGGTATGAAGACTGATCAAACAATTGAGCAAGTAGAATAATAAACCTTTTTTAAAGGGTGGAAAATAAGACACCTGAATAAAGGAAGTGGGGTAAAGGAGGGGATCCTTTAACAGGGTTTTTGACTCACACTTCACATCTAACAAGGGTCTCAAATTTAATTTATAAAGACATCAAGTGACATACCACCCCCACCACCCCCGAAAGGGGCTTCTCTAGTAAGGAAGACAGCCAGCTGTGTGCTGTTACCGAATCCCACCAACTGAACAGAGTGGATTAATGTTTAATAAATCCTGTAAGATGATCCTATTGCACTCTAATTTCTCCTGATTATTTTTTACCCTAAGCATTGAACACATAAAATATATGTATATAAAGCATACCACGATTTTTACAATCTTATTATTTATCATTCATTGTTTAATGGTTTCTGAAGCCCCTTCAACCTCCTGAAATGGTGCGTGATCGTGTGTGTGTGTGTGTGTGTGTGTGTGTGTGTCGCCTGGATAAAGAAACCACAGCTTTTTGGGGGGTAGAGGAAGAGTAGGGAGGGAAGGGGGAGGAAGGAGGGCAGATAAAGAGAAGAGAGAGCTGGGATATGAAATCTCCTTCCATGTGAAGCCTCAAAAACGAGAGACAATTGGCTGCTTTTCATAATGCAAGAGCAGAACGCAACAAACCCACTTTGCAAACCACCTAAATTGTTCTGTGACATTTACCTTATGGGGAAAAATACTGAGAATGCCACAGGTAAGTTTATATTGCTTCCCAAATGTTAAGGAGACAGAATGATATCCCTTTTACCATCTGTTATGTGAAAGTGTCCATAAGTGACGCAACAGGAATGAGAATAGCTTCCTTTCCTAATATCGTGAAACTTCTAAATGCCCAAATTATAGAATTATTTTCCACCAATGATGTCTTCACAAGAAGCCACAAAATACGAGCAGACCACGGTCGAGAAGGATGCCGTGAGTTAATGTGTGTGAGAATCCAATTACTGTTCTTTTTAAAATTAGCCCCAGAGGGGACAGGCCATGGAACATGTAGCAAGCTGACGTTTGCTCTGTTCTTGTCCCGTTTGCAATAGAAACCTCTGTTCTTCTGGGTGGCTCCATCTATTTGACTTCATTGCCCTTTTGCTGGGAGGGGGAGGAAGCAACAATATTAGGGTCCCAAATCTTACCCAGAAATGTCTCCACTCAACTGCTGGCTCACATAAGTGGCCCGTGTCCCCAGGACTCCAAAATGTGGTTGTCAGAGCTAAGTGCAGAGACACAAAAGCTGTCACTGAGAATGACCTTTTGCTGTCCTTGTGGGAGAGGGAGGTCTATAAATTTCATTAATGTCTTTAAAATACCCTGTCATTGTGTCACAACAGGCTAGGTGAGGTCCGGTTGATCTGCAGTCTTCATTTAAGTTGGAATGAGAGATTTCAAATTGATTCCCTCCAACCCGTTAACCCAAAGCCACCACAACCCCCACGGAAAATCTATTCTTAGCTCCACGTGATCAGCTCGATACAGGGTGAGGGGTGAAGGGTCGCCCAGCCAGTAACCAAGCAAAAGAGGAGCTGCGACGGACAGGCAATGGTCCCTGACGTTTGTGGCAGTAAAAACTCCTCAAATGGCTGATAATGAAATAGCATGAGCCACCCTCCAGGGAAAGTGGGTTAATATATCCATTTTCCCCTTTAAAGCTGAGCAAAAGAGGGTGCTCAAGGTTTGAAAGGTAGCAGTGCACACTCATTCGCAGGACCTGTGTCCTGTCCCTGAGCCACTCGCAGGGGCGCATGCAGGGGCTGGGAAGGCTCATGGGAAAGGAGCACTGTGTGGGGCACACAGGCTGAGAGGTCCAGCTCACAGCTCGGAAGCACCACACACAGCTTTTTATGTTTCACAGAGTCTCTGGGATTTCTAGGGCTGCAGAGGTGGTCCGTCTGCTTTGCCGCACACCTTGGCTGCCCCTGGGAGGCTTCCACTGGGCCAGCTGTTTCCAGTCCCCTTTGCATCAGGGCGCCCACCAGCATCATGGAGGCGGTTCCACGCGTGTCCATTGGAAAGTAAGCTCTGTGGGCAGGAGCTTTCTCTGTCTGGCTCACGCTCTGTCCCCAGCATGTAGTGCAGTCTAGCCCATAGAGATTCCTAATAAGTGTTGGTAAATTAATTAACCGGTGTGGGTAGAGGGGAGTTAAGGGGAGAGGAAGGCTGTACATAAATGGAATAGGTGGTCTCCTGGCATTATGCCTTCAAGAATGCTAAGAGACACCAACTGCATACTCCTATCAAGGACCTGAAATTGCCTTGGTTAAAATGACCCCTTTGGGTTAAGGTGTTGTCTTAAGGAAACAACTCATAAGCAAACCACATTACTTGGTGAGCAGAGTTGGATGGGCCCAAGCAGGGGCATCTTCCAAGAGCAGAAAACTGAAAGGGCCCAAAGTACTGAAGATTGGAAAAGATGCCGAATTTTAAGGCCTCCTCTACTCTTTGGCAACTTTTCCCTTCCCATAGCTCTTCCAGCATTTTTTTCAGCTCATTTGGTTTCCAGGGAAGATCTGAGACAAAGTTGAGGCTGACAGGGTTTTGGGGGAGGCCCCAAACTTCACCCCATTCTCAGGCCCCTGCACGGATTTGCAAGTGAACCTGTGCTGCTTGTCAGAGAACACTTGGTTAAGATGGTTTCATTTCTCCTAATTTGCACATGGAAAAGTGATTTTGAGTGATTTTGCTCTGGACTAAAGAAAAAAAACAAGAGGAAAGGCAGATTCTTTCCCTTGGATATTTTCTGCCTTTTTCTCTTTAATTTATTGCCATCATTGAGCACCCATGTCATTTGTTGGCTTTACTAAGGCCTCAATGTAAAACGGATGAGCCTGAAAGAGTGTCACGTATTGAGCACTCTTTTCCCTACTTGAGCAAATAAACTTGAGCAAATATTGTTGTAACTGATGAGAGATAAAATACTCCTTTAAAGTTATTTTGCTTTTTTGTTTTTATTACAAGCAGAAAACATAAACCATGACACCCACCATCTTGTGCTTTGAAATATGAAAGTCAAAGGAAAACGAACTTGGGAAGAGAGATGGGGCTCTTTGGAGCAGAGATGAAACAGCAAAGTTGAAAGATTAATGTTCTAGACAAATTGAAATCTAAAGTGAAAGTTTAGACAACAGTAATCAAAATGAATGATAAGGGGGAAAGCCAGAAGGATGGGAACATTTGAGGCAACAATCTGTTCTGGCTCAACCAGAGATGATTATCTCGCATTTAAATGCTCTTTCCTACACTGTGAACAGACTCTCACTGTCACACTCAGAGAAAAAGACAAAGGGGTTATCAGAATTTACCACTATTTTTACACAAGGTTAAACTAGTTATCCACATAATTCCAAGTGAGGAAATTTAGGGTTGGTTTTTTCATTCAATCGTTCAATATTCCCAGGCTAGGAATATTTTAAAAACAATTTAAAAGCCCAACCTTTCTCAGAATTTTCCCTTCCATCTAAGCATATATCTAGACAAATAGTTCCATATCATCGACACTGAAACTAGGAGAACTTATTTTGGCAGAATGTCTTTTTGTAATTTTAAAACATGATTTAAAATAATTAAATTTTCTTACCTGGAAAATGCTGCCATATTATCAGCCAAGGTTTCCTGATCATTTGCCCCAGACCTATAATAGTCATATATAGACTTCTGAAGTATTGATTTAGCATGTTGTTCATAATCGCTGATACAAACTAGCTGGGTGAACATTTTCACAGGTTATTGCAACCCCAGGCTGTTTTTATTTTTTCCCGTGTTGCCTTCTACATCTTGACAATTCTGTTGTCAATTATTAATAGGCTTTTGCTAAAGTTCAGATTTAGTTCTCTGGTGTTACATTAAGTGAGCAAACATGCTTAGACTTTGAAATTTCATTTGCAGCTCTGGCCAAAGAACAGCAACACCTAAGCCATATGGACTGGGCTTGGCGGGGGGGGGGGGGGGGGGGGGGGGGGGGCGGGCCTCGGGCAGCAATGACCATCACACTAAAAAGGCAGAGGATTGAGTTAAAAATGAACAACTTAGAGAAGTACTTGCATGAAGCCACTCTTGGCTCCTTTCTGCCAAAGGCCGCTTTCTCCACCCAGTGTGTGCCTTTGCTACCTATTTGGTACCCAGAATAGGCGGCCCTCCATTTTCCTTCCCATTCGGATCATGCACGTATCATGTGAAAAAGAGTTTATGGAGTGAGTGGGGCATCCTGTAAACACAGATATCTACACAATACGAAATTTAGCTGATTATAAACATTGGCTTTAAGAAGGAACATTAAGGCCAAATGGGAAGCTAATTCTTAAATGGTCTTACCTCGCTCTGGAGAAGATGTAAGGAGGTGCCATTCCAAAGGGCCTTGGGCTTTCAGTCTAGAATTTCCGTTAGTCCGGGAACACCTCGCATTAGTCGTGATTCAGAAAGCAAGGGCTTTGACATCAGTCAGTCCTGGGTTTCGATCCAGGAGCCTCCACTTAAACTAGCTGTTCAGCAGCTGAAGTCCATCTGTAGGTAAACTGGCCCCTGTCAATGTAACAAACGTTCCAACCTGTAGAGACTTTTTCCGTTTAACTGAGCCAAACTGATGACAGTTGCCAAGAAGCAAAATCTCAATGGACTGAGAAAATGCTCCAGAAAATGGTAGTTTTGCACCTTATTTTATACATTACAATCAAAGGGGAGGCATAAGGGGGTGACATGAAATTCACTGGTGATGGAGTAGGAAGGAGGGAGAAAGCAAAGCAGGAACAGCTCTGGGACTGGGTAAAAAGTAAAAAGGGTGGACACATATTTCTTTTACCTTGGTGGGCACAGGGTAGTTGACAGTTAACGTTTACAGCACATACAGACGGTATGCGGGTAACAAGATCCCAAAGGAAGGTACTGTGGTCTTACCCTCTGGTGGGAGATTGTGCCCTGAGGGGTCTGGGAAAAGGGGGTTACTCAGACATTCCAAGGTGTGTTACCTTCGATGGAAAAAAGACAATAGACACACTCAGTGAAGGTAAAGACTGACCTTTATCAGGGAAGACACCGGCCTAGGACAGGACCACCCGCCACGACTGGCTTTTAGTTAGGAGGTTTTCATTTCAGACCGTCCTACGTGGTTACTTTGGGTCTCCGAGTTTGTAGGGCCCCCCATGCCCGCCTCCCCTGAGCTGGTCGGGTTTAGTATGTGGCCCCTTTACATCCACACCCCTTTAGTCCTGTTACACTTTGGCAAGATGGAGAGAAAAGGAGGTTTGTTTTATTTCTTTTTAAAGAGGCCTGAATTTTAAAAAGAAATAAATTCCACTCTCATTGTGTTTATTGCAGCCCAACAGCCGATTTGGAGTGCCACCTTAGAGGATACGTGACACACACTCCCCACATTGCTTAATTAATCTCTTGGCCCAGGGAACTAAAAGAAGTGGTTGGAATTTAGAACAGTTTCTGTTAATTACATCATTGAAATCCCTCACTATTTCGGAGACAATACCTTCTGCGAAACTCCTCTCTAGGCCTCAGTGAAGCTGAAACCGCAGAACCAGCTCAAAATGGTCCTATCCTGTTTCTAGCGAGATGCTGAGTTGCCTTTCAGAGACCACAGACCAAAACGGCCACTCATGCAACCAAAGCAAGCGCAGGGGAGGGAACTTTGACCTCTGGCTGCACTCGGAGCCAAAAGTGCGCCTCCCCCTCCCCAGAACCAAACGAGCAGGACGCGACCTGAACTTGAATTCTGGAGCCCTTTCAGAAGGAAAGGGTCCCTTGTGCAGGAAGGGCCGGGGCTGAAGCCCTCACCATATCTTACCAATTTCCAGCCTTCAATCAAACCTACACCACAAGCACCTCTGCCTGCCAGCCTGTGCCCCAGCCCCTAACCCTCAATCTCCTGATGGAGAGACCCTCAAGAACCCTTGATGCAGAGACATCGGGGAGTTCTCCTCGCTTGGTGCCCTGCAAATAAAACAGTTTTCGTTTCTCCACTGCAAACCTAATGTTCGGCATTTGGCTTTGCTGTGCATTGGGTGGGCAGACCCTCATTCTGGTCGGTTCCGTCCAGTAACAGAGTGAAAACAAGATCAGGCCTCATTCAAGCTGCTAAAGTCCACGCTTGCCAGTCCCCCCAGCCCACACCCCCCATCCGCCCGGCTGGGCAGCAGGGTGGTAAATGCAGTGCCATGGCATCTGCTAGAGATGAGCGCTCTCCCTCACCGTGGCCAAAAGAATAGGGATTCTTTTACACTAGGCTTAAAAAAATCCTAATTCACACCCGGCCCTCCCTAATGTCCCAGTAAAATGGCTCACCATCTCCACAACCTTCCCATATTTTCCAAAGCAAGTCACTCTTCTCCTGCCTTCATCCCAGGGGAAGCCCAAGTGTGAGCTGGAATGAGGCACGGAGAACGCCGAGTCCTCAACAGGTCTTCACTCTCATTTGTCTTAAGATGTAATTCAGAGTATCGCTTGGAGAACGTCTTGTTTTCTGGTTTTTAGCCTCCTCAGAGGCTTTTCATTTTCCGTGAGGCGTAGGGTTGGTAGAATCTTGGCCACCTCCACCGTCCAGGCAGTAGAGGGGCTGTTTGCGACATCGAAGGCATGGACCTGGAAGGCCAGGATCTCCCAGGCAGCCCGAGAGTGCCTCTTACAGGGTGAGCCTTCTCTCACGTGGCTTTACTTGTAATTTTCCTGATTACTAACGACTTTGGTCACCTTTTAATATGTTTACTGGCCTTTCGTTTTTCCACTTTGTGAAATGCTTGCTCATGTCCTTGGCCAGTTTTTATATTAGGCTTATTGTTACTGACTGGTAGAAATTTTTTTTATTTACTTAATATATTTTATTGATTTCAGAGAGAGGAAGGGAGAGGGAGAGAGAGAAACATCAAAGATGAGAGAGCCATTGATCGGCTGCCTCCTGCACACCCCCTGCTGGGGATCGAGCCCATGACCCGGGCATGTGCGCTGACCGGGAACTGAACCGAGATCTCCCTGATCATAGGTCGATACTCAACCGCTGAGCCATGTCGGCCGGGCTAGAATTTTTTTTGTACTTTGGACATAGATATGCTGATTACTCATGTGTAAGGTACATTTTTACTAACTTCTTGACTTTTTTCACATACAAATCATGCCAAAGTCAGCCTCAAAGCTGCATGATTAAATCATGTGGTTAGTCTCCACTTTCCTCCCCTTCCTTCCTCTCTTTCTTCTTTCCCTCTCTCCCGTCCTTTCTGTTTTCATCTCTAACTTAACTGCCTTCACCATCTCCTCTCCTCCTCCTCTCCCCCCCCCCCCCCCCCGCCTTGTTCTAAGGAGAGCCAAGGCCTAGACCGGCAAGGGCCTGCAGCCAGTGGATCTTTGGGGCTCACCCACTGAGCGTGCTTCTGCCTGAGCTCTGGGCTTTACGCTGGGAGGGAAGGCAGGCCACGGTCACATTTCAGGAAAGGTCCCCCCGTCACGCTGCGGGACAGGGCAGGATTTTGCGAGCAGTCTCTTGGGGGTGCAAGGAGTTTAGTTGTACTTCTCCACGGCCCTGCGTTAACCCCTTTGGAGGATCCACCGTGAAAGGGATCTGCTCTGTCTTCTGTCCCCCACGGCCCCCAAGGCTGCTAAAATAGAGCTCCAGGACGGGGCGGCACCTGCCCTCGGGGCGGAGAGGGGCTGCAGGACTCTGCTTGCTTCTCCGCTCTCCTGCTCGCCCCCGTATTTGGGCTGTTTATTCCATGCTATTTTACAAACATCTTGATGCCTTTAGAAATGTGTTTGTTATATTTAAAATAACTATAAATTACTTCACTGGGGTCATTTGAATTGATGTATTTTAGATCACTCAGTATGAATATGGGTGACAAATCCTTGGACCACTAACTACGGGGCATGAACTGCTGATTCAGATTTGCTTTATCCTACTATCCCAAAGCCGGCATGTGGCAACAGGGCATTTTCCTTGCAGGAAGGAATATTTCCTCCCACTCTCCTTTCACTGTCATGGGGTCCTTCAGGTTCCCATCTTTATGCAGGAGTCTCCGTGGCTTTTGTCTCCTCAGCCCATGTAGCTATAAACACCCGAACTCTTGGGGACAGGGCTTAGTAGATGTCATTTGAACAACGTTTCGGCTTCAGGATCATTTACTAGCCTGTTGGGCTTTTGCCTGGTTTTTAAGTTTTTTGTGGTGTGTGTGTGTGTGTGTGTTTATTTACCTGTTTGGCTTCTTGAGAATATCTATTACTTCCTTGCCATTTCAGCAACACATTATAAAATATGCTTTTCAAATTTTATTCCGCATCTGTAGGTGTTTTGTGACATATTTTAGTAAACCTACTCCACAGTATTTTCAAAAACTGAAGTCTATGGTTTTTCTTTAATTATGGGTCTTCTATCACACGGAAATTAAATTTTATAATGTAGTCAAATTTATCAGTAGTTTTAGTGATGGCTTGAGCTCTTTAGTCTTATTTAGAAAAATCCTCCACAGGCCATAGAGGCATTCTCCATCTGGAACTGATCTTTGAGCCCTGTGGTAGTCATTACTGCTCTTCAGCAGAGAGGTCTCTTTGTGTTCCAGACCCGCCTTAGGATTGTGTGCCCCGATTTGCTTGTGGTAAGACTGTGGCATGAGACCTGTTCTGGCCAAAGAATCATGGGTGGAAGTATAGTGTGTCACTTCTGGGACAGAGAACTTCATTGCAGACGGAGACTGTCTGGGGCTGTCTCTTCCTCTCCAACAATAACTAGCAATATTCCAAATAGTGGCTCCTCCGTCAGCCTGAGTTCCCAAACTTGGGCATCATGGAACATGAGCCGCTAGCCAGTTCAAAATGGCTCAGTAGTGTAAGCAAGAATAAACTTTTGTCATTTTAAGACACTGAAATTTTGAAGATTGTATTACTGCAGAATAATCCAACCCACCCTGACTCATATAAAAAATTGTATTACAGAAGGAAAAAATGTTGGGTGTTTTTATTAGGGGGTGAGTGGTAGGAAAACTTTTGTCAAAGGCAAGAAGAACACAAATTCATGCCTTGTAGCAGCAAAATCATTGCCATTCTCATCACTTGCAGTAACTTGGAAGGCAGGTCGTGTACTTAATGAACATGTACTCCTAAGAGAAGAAACTTGAAAGCAAAGCATGTAGCAAGAGTTGGCTACTATTAGCTGCATTGGGTGAGTTATTACAAGAAAAACATATAAGGTTATAAAGACTTGGCTGGTTTGTAGACAGGAAAAAAAGATTCTCCAAAGAGAAAGTCCGGAAATTTGAGGACTTGAAACGTTTACAGACTACCGGTTCTCAAACCCTATCAATAAAATGTAAATTTTAAAAGGTGTTTAAATGACAAAGGACATTTCAAACTCAGTTCTACGCAAGGATCAAAACTAGGGCACAGCACTCACACTCCTTGTTAACACAGCTGCGTAAAGTGAGCCATTTCCGAGCAGAACCCAAATAAGAATGTGATACTAAGTCCTCTCCACTGGAGG
Source organism: Miniopterus schreibersii (assembly GCF_964146895.1). Lineage (NCBI taxonomy): Eukaryota > Metazoa > Chordata > Mammalia > Chiroptera > Miniopteridae > Miniopterus > Miniopterus schreibersii. The sequence continues at coordinate 67,436,855 of NC_138110.1, forward strand.
GGGAAAGGTGCAGGCGTGGGAGAGGGGAGGGCGAGAGGAGAGAGGAGAGGCTGGGTCCTTCGTCTTAAGGTATTTTATCTGGTTTTCAAATGCAGGAGCTTCAGGGGCGGTATCAGGGGAGGACCTCAATAGAATATTCGGCAGTGTTCCAGGTGTGTCCTTTCAGGATCGAGGTCTCTACTGATTGGTCAGTGCTAGGGTAGGGGGCCATTTGTCATTGCAGCTGGTCCTGATGTCAGCCATGACATCACTTTGTTTTTTGCTGCTTTTCGGGGCCTGGAGCTGAAATACAACTGAGGCCGAGATGTTATCTCTAGTTTGACCAAAACTCTGTCTCTGTGATCAACAGACCTGAGGCTTTGTTCCTAAGATCACTGGCTGTGTCCGGAGGGCTTAATGTTTAAGGAAGTGGTAATGCCGGGGCTTGTATGGGAGTCCATGGGGCTATTCTCTGCCCACCTAGTTCCTCCTCTAAGGGGGTCTAGCACGTGACTAGCCACAAGCCGAGAGAGGAAAGGTCAGGGGAGGATCCGAACCACAGAAGCAGCGATAGGAAAGGTCGGGGGTCTAAACTGCATGACCAGCAATATGCTAGGGGAGGAAAGGTCCCCCTGGCCGGAGAGGTCCGACCCTGCAATACTTGTTTTCCCAGTCGTGCCTGTTGCTAGGCATCAGGGCCTTTCCAACCTGGTGACCTGCTGAACCTGGCCTGTCATTCCTGCTCTGCTCATGTCTGTCCACCTGTCTGCTCTATCAATACTGTGCATATAACTAAAAGAACCTAAAACTTGTTCTTTTGAGTAACAAAAAACGAACTTTATGCCACAGTATTTCCCATGTAGACATAAAGATATTCCCAAAATAATGATGAAGAAAGATAGATACTAAATGCCAGAAGTTACGCTCTAAGCAGTGTACACACAGGTATACCAGTAACTTCCACAGGGCCTAAAACACAGCTGCCCTGGGAACACGCAGGCAAGAGTACATTGGCCTATAATGAGATGTCACACTCTCTGATTTTAGAGATTAAGGATCAGAATCGAAATGACCTCAAACAGCGCAGTTTTGTTTAGACTCTAGTCTCCTGCCAGGAGGAAAAGCTCTTGACATTTAAAATGAGATGCAATTCTTCAGGTGAATAATCTGAAGCTTGACAGGAAAGATAGCATCGTCGGAAACACATAACCACGTAACATTAAAGTGTTAGTTTTTGTTTTATTTTCTACGAATTTATGGGGATGAGCACGGGTCTGTGTGCGCATGCGTGCGTGTGTGTGTGTGTTCTGTGATTTTGACACTCGACATTAAAACAAAAATTTTGATTTGAAGATTCTGTTTTGATTCTTATCAACTGAAATTTTTCAAGAAGATCAAACACTGTCAATGGGTGAGGGCAGACACTACGAGAAAACCCACAGTGCGCGGCTAGAGCTTCTGACGCCGCAACAGCAGAACGAGTGACTCCCCTCCAGGGTCTGCATACACTACCATTTTAAAGCTATGTGCCCCAAAACTGGAGGACCCCATAGTTTCTGAGATTGGAAATATATAAAAAAATCTGATCAACCACTAAACCAGGTCACTTGACCTTTTAAAATTCCAGCAGAAGAAATGTTCTGTCCGGTACATGTATTCTGACCCTGAACCCCAGCACCCCAGGGGGACATTAACCCTCACAGCTGAGGCAGGGTAGTGGGAGTGTGACTTTGACCTGAGTAAGTGCCCTTTTCTTCTTCATGAACCCACCCGGTAGCTGTCAAGTTCAAAGAAAGACTCTTTCAATCTTTCGAAGGAGGCCTCTAACTATCCCAGCCCTGTGCTCAGTAGTAAACAAAAACAGAATGTTGCCAGGTTCCCGCAGGTTATTATGAATTCACCTCATGCCCACGGCCTCCTTATAACCAGGAGCACAAAGGCTCCTTTCACCTCCGGCGCAGCGCCTGGGTGAAGCCCACCAGGCAGCTCAGGAGAGGAAACCCAAGCGGACAGCTTTCAGGCGTTCAGCCCTTCTCGGCTCTGCAAAGCCCGAGGATGGGCAGCCCCGGCTAAGAGGCAGCCACAGGCCTTTCACGCCTGGTTTCTCTCCACGTGAGAATGAGATCCTGTTATAACAAAACCTTGGCGCTTTGCTCTTCCAAGCCATGCTCTAGTCACTGCGGAATAGCTCCTGGAAGTTAACTACATGTGTGTTTAAGAATCTGATTGCATTCCTGTGGAAGGGAGAAAGTCACAGGAAAGATAGGAATCATTGAAGAGAATACGCTGAATTTGCACCAGAATGACAAACTGGGAAAATCTGTCTTGTCATTCTCTGTTTTATGTGGCTTTCAAACATTGTCCCCTCTGAGCTTTTTTGTCACTCCCGAAAACAATAACCATATATTAGCCTCTGGCGTTTTCTCGCAAGTCTACAGCACACCCGAGTCTACCTTTTACTCCTCTTAGTACCCACATCCATCTCTTCAGTTCAGTTAGACAACATTGGGAACCAGGCCAGCTCCATCATTCTCAGCCCTTTTATCTTAATAGGATTTTCCAGAAATCATGTGGAAATGGATCATACAAATTATGCTGCTCATCAGCTCTCAGTAGCAGGAAAGTGTCTGGTAATGAGATTTCAGTATTGATAGACACCAGCCTTTTCCAGAAAGGAGATGGCATCACTTTCAATGCGCAGGAAACAATTTCTCAAAGGATACCCCAGTTTAAAGAGCACAGGAAATATAAAATGACGGACTTAATATTATGGTTACATGGGCAGGTTATTTATTTTTGGCCAATATTTCTCAGCAGAAGTAGGCTGCGTTTTATTATTCTTCCAGTCTGGAGTCGCTATCTACGACCAAAAATCAACATTTGATGACATTAAATAATTCCTGCCCACAAAGGCTACGTAAGTTCTCAGAATGTTTGGATACATATCAAATGAGCAGTACCTGGAATTCAAGTTCAACTAACCAGACACAGTCTATTTTGTATGCCTTTCTTCCCCCCCATTTCCCTTGAATGACACACAGACAGAAAGGCAGCAGCTTCTAAAGTCATTTCCCAAAGTGGGTTCCATGGGTCACTGATAGATAATCCTTGACAGAAACATATTTAGGAAAAAATATGTGCTTCACTGAAAAACAACGGTTGTTTAGGTGACAACCTTCCAGGTTATCTCATTTTAGTCTCTCATTGTCTTTGAGCTATTTTAGAACTCTATGAGCTGTAGACATCTAATGGAAAATAATTCTTGTCTGTAGGCGAGGAAAGTCAGTCTGTCCTGTACAAGATCAACAGACTTCCCTTCCCCTCTTGTAGAAACACTGGTATTACCTCCAGGTAAACATGCACTTTAATGCTCCTGATCCAGAAATGTGTCTGTTTTTAAATCTTTTCTATCTGGTTCTCTCATTGATTGTGAGTGAATAAAATCTTTAATGTATATTCATTTTTATATCTGTATCTGAGTCATTTTAACCCTTTATGAAAATTATATGTGTATGTATATAAAGATAATATGAGTTTGGAAAAGGCTGGTAAAGACAACAGGCGACTGAGCTGAGACTGAGACCTGAGTTCTTTTCCAGACTACTTTTTATTATGGAAAATTTCAAACCGAATCAAAAGCAGAAAGAAAAGTATAATGACCTTCCCACCAGTTAACCTCACTATCTGGCTTCCTCAACTGCCAGCTCCCGGCCAACCTTATTTCTTCCATCCTGTCCCCACAGCTTCCTTGGGATTATTTTGAAGCAAATTCTAGACATGTCATTTTATGTATCACTAAAATATAGAGGCTTTTTTTAAAAGAAAATACACACACACAAAACATAGCCATGATATCCTTATCATACCTAAAATTTAACAAAAATTTCTTTAAGTCATCAAATATCCAGTTATATTTAAATTGCGCCTTTTTGACATGTCATTTTTGGGCTCTGACAGCACTTCTTGACAAAGAGGCAGAGCATCTAGAACCCTGTTCCTCTCTGCTGTGCTATCTGAAGATGCATCTTCAGGGATATCTTGCTTTTATGCAGTGACTGCGCTTTTAAAATATTGCACTGTCTGAAATTTTAGAATGTAAACACTTATTTAAATGCACCACAATGAATTACTACTTGAAGAAAACCAGCAGCAAATAATTTTGATGAGCATCTCCCATTAATGTGTTTATATATCTAGATTTTTAGGTGTCAGCATTCCTAAAATGAGTCACTCCTTCACGATTGATCTACTTCAACAAGTCTTACAAAACGACTATACTTCAAAAGTACGGGCAATAACTAAAATTAGGGTCTCTAAATTTCTCTACAGGTCATGAAGGTCAGAGGCATTCACTGAACATGTTTAGATTTGCCTCTGACATACAAGCCAATAGGAGGTAATCTGGAATTAGGAGATGGAATTGTCTTCACTTTAATGGTTGAGAGCTGTCTTAAGTCAGCCCAACCTAAGAAGACTGTAGCCCTCTGGAGAACTTTTTACCTATAAAATTAAATTCATACAGACAAACAAACATTAGCCATTGCACACTCTTTGTTGGGAGCTTATGGTGACATGGAGGGAAGGAGAAGTGCAGAGAGAAAATTCTTCCCAGGCTGAGGCAGCAAATGTGAGCTTTTCTTTCTTTCCACCCTCAAGGCTAATTTGCTTCTGGGCAAACAGAAAGAATAGAATGGAATCAATATCACAAACCTGGGAACTCATAAACATCTTCCACTCAGATGTAAAACTTGCTGGAAGGAAGAAAAACGTTTTCTATCTAGTTTTAGATTAAAGACTCCGAATGCCCAACCCGAAAAGAGAGAAAACAGGGGGAGGTGGAAAGGAGGTGACGGGCAAAAATACAGGGGCAACGGTAGTATCCCCCGTAATTTATTACCTCACTGTAGTGTGACGGGGCCAATGCTTGGCCATAGCTGGCCGTGGCCCATTCCTCCCTGTGCCCTCCCCTCTACCCCTAGACTTCATTCTGCAAAGTCAGAGCCGTCGGGGGGGGGGGGGGGGGGGGAAAGTAAAAGATAGAAGGCTGGCAGCAGGAAAGGGTGAGATTTATTTGTGAAAGGAGAAAAAATACTGTGTCAAGGAAGAGAAAGGGGAGAAGGAAGACCGGTAGGGGGAGTCCGGGCGAAGGTCTGTGGGAGGAGAGTGGAGGGCGGCAAAGAGGGGGGAGCTGAACGAGGCAGCAGGAGGGTGCGAGAAGTCAGGCCTCAGGCGTGGCCCCCGAGGAATGTTAGTCTGGGTAATGAATTGGATTTTCCTTAGTATCCTTCTAGAGCTAGAATTAATTATGTTTCTGGTTCCCCGGGCTGGGTTGTGTTGGCTGGAAAGACTGAACCACGTGGATGGAGCCTCTGAATTTAGATGGGTTACATTTGGGGAGCGAATGTCCAAGTCTTTGGATTTGTGATGTGACGTCCAACTGCACCTTGAATTAAATTATCACCTGAGTCGAGAGCAATTGGTATGAAGGTCAGACTCTGGGAACCATGAAATAAAGAGTGGGTTCTTGAATTAACTCCAGAAAGTGAGAGCCATGTAGTTGAGGCTTTGCTGAAATGAAAACTGTAATTGGAAGAAGGAAAAATAGTTCCAATCTGGAAATCAGACTTATGAAGTAAATATGATACATTCAACTGAGATTGTAAAAGAAAAAAAATTACCTTGTGAAACTGCAAACTGGACATCAATTTTAAGGCAGATTCCATGGCCATCTAACTTCCTAAAAAATTATATCCCATTCCCAAGGGAACAAGCAGGTCCGTGTCAGGCCTGCCTGGAGCAGTCAAAAGCTGCTGCCTCGCTTCTCTGGTGGGGAACAGATCGCTCCAGGGGATCTGGCGGCTGCAGTGGAAGTCAACTTGAAGCAGACTTTGGAACCACTGGAACAGGATAATAGCTCCCAGAAACTTGAGAAATTCGTGGCAAATTTGTGCCAAAGAAAGGCCAAATCAAAAAACCCTGGGTTCCACCAAAATGATACAAACATGCACATACACAGAAATAAAAAGATGTCAGCATCTAGCATCCCACCAGGGGTGACCTATGAAGTCAAAGCTCGAAAAGTTGTCATTAATGTTATGGTTTTGAGAGGATGTGTCCATAATAAGCCACTGGAGGAATTTCTAAGGCGAACTCTCTGCCAGGAGTGATGAGACTTGGCAGATCTGTTGGTTGGAGCAGGTGGGTGAATAAGCCAGAATTTGCTGGGTTTTAATCCTGAAGCCCGAGCTTCATGAATGCTCACTGTTGGTGAAGCAGACCTAGGCTGAGATGGATAAATAGTGGATTGTAATGGATTTAGGACCAGCTAATGGGGCTCGCACCAGAGGCCTTGAGCAGATTCAGGGAACTGGAATGAGAGCAAGGATACTCTATCTTATTGAAGTCTTCTCGGGTGAGCGTAAATAGCACCCAAACCTCAATCGGAGGCCCCAGGAGACAGCTCTTCTTGCAGACTGGGCACCAATTTGCTTCCAGTTCAGGTACGTTTCCTGTGATGAGAGATTTGAAAGAACCCAGCACGGTTAGTCCATGTGGGGATCACCCTTGGGCTGCCTGGTCAAACTTGGAGGACTGGCCATGGCCAATGTTTGTCTTCTATTGTAGAGAACAGAGGCACCTCATGATAGCCTCTGCTTCCAGGGTGTCTGTCGATGAATCATCTTTCATTATATGAAGAACAGGGACTGGAGGAGAGAGGTGGGTATGCTTAGCAGGGGAAGGGATTAAATACTAAATCTGACCTGTTGGCCATCAGGGAGTTTTCCCATTCTCAGCCTCCGATGTTTGTGGAAAGGACAATGATGACTTCTGGCAGAGGCAGCTGGACCTGGCAGGGATTCTGCTCTGCCCAGGATAAGCTAGGAAAGCTGGGGGCATCAGATGGAAAGGGTAACAGTGACACAGGCACAGTTTCTTTCAATGCCAGCTATTCACAGTCTCCCTCTCCCCTTGCCTTGCCATCAAGGAGAATTATGGCAATGTCACTTCGGTATTTACTACATTCCTGGGGCTCTGTGGCATAACTGTGCAGTGAGAAGGACCTTACACGCCCAGATGTGGTGTCTGTATCAGAAAGTGTCTTTCCGCAGGAAGGGTAAGAGTGGAGAGCTAGCAGGGAAGAGAAAAACTGAAGGGGAAACAGAGCAACTAATGCGCACACCGTGGGAGCACCATAGAGAGCTTTTCCAGGAGAGACTAAGGCATAAAATGGGGTAATGCTGGCTTCAGAGAGCGGTGGCTTTGGGTACTAAACGAGGCAGAGAATGAGAGGAATATAAGGCAATTACCATTTCCTTTTGTTTGTTAGATTATGGTCTTTTGAATCCAACAATCCACAAAGACAGGGCTCTAGGAGCCCCAGGATTTATTTAGACCATGAATCCTACCTCATGGCAAAGTTAAAAACGTAAGAGAACCCACCACTCAAGAACTCAATCATTACCAATTTACTCTCTCCCAGCATTTACACCAGCATTTACATCCTGGTGCTTGGGGTTGAAAGCGTTTGGGGGCCTGGCTACTCCTGGTTCATCGTTGTTCCCAGTGTGAGTCTTTTCAGAGACCCAACCCAACCAAGGGGTTTCTACAGGCCCTCCCATCCTTAGCCAATCCTTGTCCCCTCTCTAAAGCATCGCTCAGGCTCTGTAACACTCTCTCCACCCCTCCGCCTAGAAACTGCAAATGCGCTCAGGAGGAAAGCAGCCCCAAACACCAGGATCACATTCTGAACCTTTCCAACTCCGCTAGATCCTGGCCTGGTAACCTGGGAATCCATTATCTTTTCAACACTGAAGCCTTCAAGAACTTCATTAATGAATGTGGATTTCCCTTAATACTCCTACTGTAAAGACGAGTCACAGAGAAGTTAGGACCTTGACTAACTTACCACCACCGGCAATGGTGGACCCAGGATTCAACCCCAGGAAGACCTGTGCCAGTATCTCCTTCTCAAGGATCTTCCCCCTGGAAGGGTGATCTGTGTGGCGCTCTGGTGATACAAGAACAAATCTTGGAAAATCCTAAGGACTATATTTCTAACATTGCAGTATTTCTACGAAAGATGATTATTAGTAAAGTAGTCCTGGGAATGTCTCATAATCAGAAGACTCAAAGGGCCAGCCAAGAACAGGAAACACTCTACAGGGCCCTCAATTCATTCTGCAGGACAAATAAACAATGTGATATGTGTTCATTCAATGAAATGCTACACACCAACAGAAAGGATGCATGCAGCATTGATGAACCTGAAATATATTAATGTGGGAAAGAAGTACCTTATTTTATTGTTTTATGTTCTTTCTTTCATGTTTTTAATAAATTTTAAAGTTTTTATCTAATAGTATTATTCCAAGGATTGGGTTAAGTCTAATTCTGCTGTCTGATGGTTTCCATGTGTAATTGGTAACTGTGGTTGCGAGTTCATCTCAGTGGGGCTTCGTCTATAGGAATCTTTATGAGGGTGTTTTCAATAGCAGTTAGTTCTGTGCTTGCTTCTGCTAGGAGACCCCCTCCTCCGTTTGCATTTTTATGAGTATTTCTTGGTTTGGAGACTATGAAGCAAGTGTAAATTCAAACTTCCATTCAGATAAGGTCAGGCCCATTTGATTTCTCAGGGAAGTCTACTGTTTTTCACCACAAAGACCAGGCCAAGACAGATGAGGTTTCTTGTAGTCTCCATGTGCTGGCAAGCATGTTTGTTTGTTTGTTTCACTGAGGATGTAGCTGGGAGTTTTACACAATTTTAGTTCCAACCTCCCACCTGGCTATGGTCAAGACCTTGCATCCTGAACCTGCATGGCCAGTAACACATACACTCCCTGGTTCCCCGGGGCAGCAGCTCTCCCCCATCTCCACAAGGCAGGCCCAGGGCCAGGTCTGTTTACTCCCCTCACAGTTGTTGGCCCCTATGTCAGTTACATTTTAGCCAACATTTCTAGTTTTTTGTAGTGGGAGGGTTTTCAATTTTTCTCAAAATTTGTTGTTAAGTAAGTTTTAGAAATGCTAAAGCCCTCCTTGAGATTCACGTCATTAGCCTGCTAAAAGGCCAACAGTTGAACCCTTTTGGGAACAATGTACACAGACTTGGATTTAACCTAAATCACTATTTTGTTTGCATATTATGAATTAGGCAGTTCTCCTTGCTCAAGAATAGTCAGGGGCTTAGCTGTTGCTTGAGGACACTACTTTACCTGTCACTAGGATGGTAGTATACTCACACAATAGGGCTTAGCTTTCCGCTACAACACGAGAGTAGGCCTGTGGTTTTAAAACAAATGCCAATTTGTATAATTAAGAATTTCCTAATTTTTAAACATGACACAATATAGAGAAATACTATTATTTGAGAACAGGAATCCCATGTCAGTCTACAGAGAGCCACTAAAAATAGATGAATCAAGCAGGCATAAGAAAATAGACACTATCAGCCAAGTCTAAACTGGCCTTTTAAAAACACTCTTCACGCAGCCAGCGTGGCTCAGAAGTTGAGCATTGACCTATGATCCAGGAGATCGCTGTTCGATTCCTGGTCAGGGCACATGCCTGGGTTGCAGGCTCGATCCCCAGTAGGAGATGTGCAGGAGGCAGCTGATCAATGACGACTCTCTCATCATTGATGTTTCTCTCTCCCCCCCCCTCCCTTCCTCTCTCTGAAATCAATAAAGATATATTTAAAGAAAAAAAATGCCAATACTATTCATATATGTTAAAATAGCATAGAAGAAAAAGAAATCACTCTATTTTATGCCATTTAAAAGGACAATTTGCTCTGTCAGGAGGTAACACTTACTTTTCCAGTCAATAAACACTCTGAAGGAGGCTCAGATGACTCGATGCTCTAGTTTCAACTCGTGGCTTTGCCCACGGCTGGTTCCCACTCATGGAGCGTCAATATGGAGTCTCAGAATTCTCTGTGCAGTATCGTTATTGGTCCCTTTGGGGCACAAATGTGCTCTGGGTTTATCCTATTGTCTCTACTCCAGTAACTAATTATAATAAATAATTTTAGGAGTTATATGCCCTACTAGTAACAATAGAACACAAGGAATTCTCATGGCATAAACCTTTCCAAAGGGTAATTTTTAGATTAACGTGATTAATCAGATGTCTATTAACTAGAATCACACTTACGTAGATTTGTGGAGTCTATAAATTACTGACTTCAATATATACAGATCTCAAAGATATTATTAGAATGGGAGATAAAGCTCATGCAAAGATTAGTAAGAAACTATGCCTCTGTCACTCCCCCATACAAAAGGAAAATGCTCAGACTCTACCCTGATGACTCCACAAGGGACCTCCCATTGAGATGAATGCTAGTCCTACTTCTCCACCTGTGTAGCTTAAAGGTTGCTCGAGTGCACCTGAGGGATCCCAAATCCATCTCTGCCTCAGCAATTCCTAATCTCACCCTCCTGCTCATGTTACACCTAAACCCTCAGCCTAGACCAGGCTCCTTTTATATAAACTCACACAGCACCTCTAGAGCTTTCCAATGAGAACTCTTATCCCACCTACTAATGTCCAACTTCCCAAGTAAAACATAAATCCTATGAGAGCACACCACTCACAAGTTGAACACTCTGGAGTCTTGGAGATCAATAGTGGTGAAGTCCAGAAGGAAGAAAACCAGTGCTGGGTCCGTATGTACTCTCTTCCCTCCTGCCGCGTGGGCACTCGTACTACTACTTCTCAGGAGCTTACCCTCATGAGGCACTGGGGTTACAAAGGGAGCAAAGATGAAGTCACTGCGGCAGAGATGACGTATGCCAGCCTCCCTTTTGGTTAGGTGTGAGCCTGTGACTAAGTCCTCACAAAGGAAATGTGACCAAAAATGGAGCACGTGTGCCTCTTGGCGGCCTACCCTTAACATCTCCCAGGAATGCTCCTCCATGCCCTCCCCCCTTCTGGCTGGTTGGGATGAAGGTGACCACAGCCACCTTAGGAGCCACAGAGAACAAAGCTTCCCTTGACCTGGGTCCCAGAAGAACCTGCCTGCAGCTTAGCCACACTGCCTGGGATGCCCGAGGTGGACTAAGTGAAAGGGTGACACACTCCTTACTCTTAAAGGTCCAGAGATCTGGGGGTCTGTTAACACAGTCTAGACCAGTCTAAGGCAGTTATCAGTCTCAAGGTCACAAGACCTAAGAAAGAACTCTCACTGTGGAGTATATTCCAAAGACCATCAAGACCAGGGTAAAGAACGGGGTTGCATTGTAACTCAGTGTTGCTGGCTTCAAAAGCGACAGGTTTTGCTGCCACCAAGGACGTGTGATCAGGTTCACGCAGCTGAGACACTGCATAACGGGTATTTTTCAGTATATAGACCAGTAAGTATCCTGAGCCGATTTCTCTAAGGGACGGCCTCAGAGGCATGGAAATTTAATCACTTCCTTCCTACTCCACATCTTTCTGGTTTTCAAAAGTGAAAAATGCACTCTCTGTTATTTTAGTCCCCAGGGATGTCTTAAGACTCACCTCCCCTCCTTGGTGCTTTCCCACAGCCATAGTGATAGGAAGGGCTGGGCACAGACTAGTCTTCTGAGTGCCCCAGGAAACCAGGTCCATAAGCGTCCTGCGGGATTACGGGTCTCACTGCCACCTGCTCCAGCCCCGGCCACCCCCAGACCTCAGGACACAGGCAGACCTGAGCAGTGGGTGCAGTGGGTTTCTGTAGACAACACAATGGGCTGGGACAAGGGGCCCTTTGATGGTCCTCCTTGGTTTTGTGCTCTTTCCAGAGCAGCTAAAGGCCCATGGTTTGGGTTTCACCAAGTTAAGGAGATAAAGAGAAAATATGAACAGACTGGATGGAGGGTGGACACAGAGGAAACTGTCTTTTTAACGAAGCAATATTTTTCACTGCCTAGGCAAGTAACTTTTGTGAAGATACGTGAAAAGCAATAGATGGCTCTGTTTTTACTTACTTCTCACTAATACTAGGTTTTGAGGCAAATGGAAATTTACATAAAATGAAAACACGCAGGATCAAGGATCAGGTACCATTCTGTGACTAAGGTGCTTTGCAATTCAGGCAATGTTCTGCTAGAAACTCATATCTTGATTGCAGTGGCTGCAGATACTATTTGAGGAGGCAAAGAACACATGGATGAAGATAAAAATAATTAGGTATCACCGGGCTAAATAATCAAGACTATTACAAAGGATATAAGTAATAAATTTATAGTGTATTGCAATACAAATAAGTATTTTCAGTATAAAAATTGCATTTGCACAAAGAAGCTATTTAGTAACAATTACACTACTTTGGAAACATGGCAATGGTGTATGAGTCCCACACATACAGTGTCACAGTTCACATGAAAGTTGACTGAGAGTAAGCCACCTGAACGCCATGTCCTGGTCTGAAGCTGTCACAGGCCTTTCAACCGAACCTCCTGGTTCAGGAGAGCTGTTCAGAAGTTGTGGAACGTTCATCAGACTCCATGACTCCACGTTCGGTTTTTCAGACCACGTATAATCCTCAAGAGGACCAATACGTAGGACTGAGGTAAAGAGAAACTAAACAAGGAACTTTTCTGTTGGCACAAGAGAGTGATATGAACACTTTCCAAAAGTGTTGTCATATTTAACAGGATGGGCCTACCACACATTTATGACACTGGCAGAAATAGCACTTCAACACTGAGATGAAGGACAGATAAACAGACACATTAGCCAAAGCACAAATCTCCTTTCCTTCTCTCACTTCCTGCCAACGTGAGGTGAAATGCTGAAATCCTATCTTGTCTACCTTTTTTTGATGCTTTCATATTTCCCATCCTGTAAAGCAACATGCAAGCTCCAGTCACATTAAGTACTTGCCCTGAAAGACATTTATCATCTACCCCAAAGGTGTTACAGGTGCAGGCTCTGGGGCTTCCATACACCCAAATCATATAGCAACACCATAGCTATTAACAAGGGGGTTTGGCCACAAATAAGTAAAAATTTGGCTTTCTTGTGTCAAAAGTCAGCCCTGTGAAAGCTTTACTTTTCACTACAGTAGGTATTCTGAATTTCTTTAGGTAGAGGCCCTCGGCTAGCAGGGGTCATATGCATGAGATGAGGTCATATGCACAGGCCCAGGCAGGGAACTGAATGAGCCACTCATCCCATTCAATGCTTATATTTGAAGGGGAAGGAATGGCCTGTGTTACCTCAACAGGAGATCTCTAAGCAAGCTGGGGAGTGTAACAGATCTAGCAAGAGAAGGGTAATAAAGGAAGCTAAAAAGATGGCTAGGAGTTTCAACCTTTCCTTCTAATCGATGAAAAGGCGCCTGCTCCAACTACTCACACAGACAGCAATGTACCTCACTTAAAAATCCAGTTACTTTTATTTTAATTCACCTAACTTTGACTTATACAAAATACTACTGTGTAAGTAAAAAAACTGATATTACAATATAGGGAAGTATTGACTATTTTTTACTTTTTAAATCAAAATCATGTGTCCAGGCACTTGACTCCTGGAATAAATATATTATCTGTAAGAAATATCCTTGGAATCCTATTGAATGTTAATCTAATTTCAAATTATTTTAGGTTGACTTTTTCCCTTTAGTTTTACATTCAGTCAGTACTGAAAACAAATCCAAAGGCGTCAAGTGCAAAGAAATAAAATTAGTTGTGTATCAGACCATCTGGTAAAAACTCTATCTTTTGCCAGGATATTAAAAAAAAACAACGGAAAAATAAGGGAAATGGTTCTCATAGCCAGACATCTAAATTTCTAATGAATTTCTTCTCCATGATGTTTTTTGTCCCTCACTCCATATTTTTTAAAGTATTACTGAGAAAGAAAATATATATTTTTTAAAAATACATGATTAGGTACTATTTGGGGGCCAACTGGAAGTTGGCCTTACGTTTCTAAAAAGCCAGAGTATATCTTATTTCTTCATTCCCTCTCCTCTAGTCAAATACTCCACTCTAAAAAATTACCTTATTATGGAGGGGAGATTATACAGAAAAGCCAAACTGAAACCTTTGTTAGTCTATAGCTCTGAGCTTGACCTTAATGATCTTTGAAAACTTGATTCAGCTGTTGTTAGAGAAAGAAACCCAGCAACAGGAGGGCACACCAGGCTCAGCAGTGATCCAGAGAAGCTGCCCAGTATCAGGGAGATGGAGCCGCCATCATCAGGAGGATGACACTTTGGGTTAGGATGTGCCAGACCCTACTCTAGCGGGAAGGAAAGGAAATGAGCAAAAGCCAAGCTTTTCCCAAGCCCTCAGTTCTCTGATGGCCTCAAACTTGAGGTCCTATTGCTGTCTGAAGAGAACTACTACTGGTGACTTTTTGTGGGGGAGGCGGGGTGTCAAACCATTTTATTGAGGGTCTTCTGGAGAGGGTCAAAGGGCTGGGAGGACAATGACATCTGATGCCCTCGGCCTGCCCTTGCCCGGCTCACCACGCTGCGGGAGGAGGCTGTCAGGTAACTGAACTGCAAAGATGGAAAATAAGCATCTCTAAAGATCAGAGTCTGGCAGAATGAAACCCCCTTTGTATGAGGCTTGCAACAGGCTCATTCAGCACAGGACAGCGAGTTTCAGAACACCTCCCTCCCACAGTGATCAGTGGTCAAAGTCAATAGTAGGAAGGGGTTATCTAAACAGCCAGATAAGCATATACTGCATATTTGTTTTAAAATGACAGAAACTTTTGAATTTCACAAGCCAGCTCTACTTATTATTCTGTCCGACCCAAGGGGTGTAGAATCAACTTTAGTCATCTTTCATAAGCTTGGAATCTAATTTTATGACTTTACTCTAAGACATAAATCAGGTAAGGCAGAAGTAGATGGATGGATTTTTTAAAAAGAAATTGGGCCCCCTGGGTACTTTTAGTAGATTGAGCATTGAGAGATTTACAGGGATAAAATTCTGCACAAGATTAAGGAAGAAGGAAATGAAACCAAATCTTTCATTTCCAGATATTCGCTTTCATTAATTCTTTCACCAAAAGCACATCACTGAAGGAAAACCAGAAATGGTTTTTCAGTTATTATTAAAGTGGTTCAAGACCAGGGAACCCTGGAGATGAAAACAAAACAACACAAGACTCAAGTTTCTTCACAAGACTGCCTTGTACCGGCAGGACTGGGACTCCGGGCTGAAAAGGAATACTGCTAAAGGAGCTTTTTGAAACAATTACTACATTTTGGCAAAAAACAACGAAACTGTCTCCCGTACAATCGCCACTTCCTTTGAATCTCCAAAGGTTACAATACTGCACTGGAGCTGCTTGCGGCGCCAGCTTCACAGGCTGCAGACGGTCCTTGATTACCTAAAACCCTAAGTCCAATAAACACAACTGAGGTCAGCCCAGCTGCTGTCCGGTCCTCTCACTAGGCAGTACTGTGAAGGGGTGGGGAGCCCGCAGGCCAGGGCGGGGAGGCTGGAAATGTGAAAGGTAAAAAATAAAACATGACCACGGAGATTTAGAGTCAGGTCGACTTCCAAGCTCTTTTCTACAATAATCCAAGGCCCTCTCAATTTTTATCTCTAAAAAAGCGGCCCTGTCCCATGGTGCCTGATGTTTACAAAAGTAAACACTTAACACAAGCACAAGGAAGCAAGAGCTCTGCACACTGGCGGGTGCTCAGGCCGCTTTGCTTTCCTGTATCGGGCCTGCAGCCTTGTCGCGGGGCTGGGAGTCGCTTCCGCTGGTCGACTCCAGTACACGGCCGGGCGCCCACCCCGAGCCCCCAACCATTCCCTAGCACAGCACCGTTAGCCTGAAAGGTCCTCACACACCCCGGGCTGCACGCCCACTACAGGGCCGGAGGTGCGGAGACTGCGGGCCAGCGGCCGCCGGCACACCCTCGGCGCCCTATTTGGGGGCGTCCTCACGGCCGGGCCCCGCGGCAGCAGCCTGGCTCCTGCGCTGCCTCAGCGCGTCCTCCGCCGCCTGGGCGCCTGCTGCGCGGGGCGGCTCGCGGGCCCCTGCCGCGGGCTCCGCCGGCTCCGCTTCCCGCCGGGCCTCCCCCGGCGCCTGCGGGCCAGGCCGCTGCTCCTCGCCGGCCGCCGGGCTGCCCTCGCCGCCCTCGTCGTCCTCGCCCTCGCCGTCCTCCGCGCCCGCGTCCTGCTCCTCCTCGTCGTCGGCCAGGCTGTCCCGGGGGTCGTCCTCATTGGAATCCTCCCGGTCCTCCTCTCGGTCCTCCTCTCGGTCCTCCTCCCGGTCCTCCTCCCGGTCGTCCTCAGTGTCCCGCAGCCGCTCGCGCTCGGGCCCCGAGGCCTCCTCGGACTCCCGGCGCTGCTCTGGGAGGGGAGAAAGGAGAGGGGAGAGGGGACCGGCTGAGTGACAAGGTCATCAGCACTCAAAGGAAGGCGCGGGCTGCGAACCAGAAGGGCGACAGGACAGCTTCCTCCACCCCGCTGCTATGACCCAGGGCGGGTCTCCGGTTGGCGTGGGCGCACCAGGGCCTCCCCGCCCCGCGGTCCACCGACAGGGGCTCCCACGGATCCGCCTGCGGCGGGAGGCAAAGGCTCCCTCGGCTCTGTATTTGGTGCTTGCAGAACCTGGCTGGGGACCCTCTCTGGTGCCCTAACTGGTTCACCATGTGACAAGCGGAGCCAGAGTACTCCAAGCAGAGTTTGGGCCGAGTCCGAGGGAAAGCTCGCTCTCTTTCTACGGTGATGGCTACTGCTGATGACACCACTGAAGCAGTCTCAGGGGAAACAAAATCTAACATTCCTGGGCTTGTGCTTGAAGCTGGAACATCCCTGGACTTGCAGTTGTGTGTGTTAATACACTTTCCTTTTTTCCCTAAGTTCCTTTAAATTGGCTTTCTGTTACTTGTAAGAATTCTACAGGACTCGATATACCTTCTAAGTATAGTCCGGTGCTGCACATATCACGGCAGCCCCACAGGTTACAATGGAGCTGAAAACTCCTATGGCGGCCCTCACAACCTAGCAGCGCAAGGTAGTACCGGATACTCGTGTTTGTGGGGACGCTGCTGTAAAACCTCTCTGCTGTCAGCTGCATAAAGCATAGCACCTCCACTCACAGAAGTGGACTGTGTCATCTATGTGTGTACAAGCGCATTCTGTGGTCTGCAAAGACCAAATCACACCTCATGACACATTTCCCGTAACTTATCCCTGTCGTTAGGGGCGCATGACTATATCTATGGAAGTTGCAAAGCCTTGAAAACTTTAAAAATTAAAAGGAAATATAAGCCTATCTAAACTCCAATATAAAATTCAACAATTATAAAGTCTCGTAAAAGTCTTTATGCAAAGTTTCTAAAATAGGATTAAAAACATGTAAATCCAGGGCTGTTTGGTCCCAGAAACAGTACGGAACAGTACAAAGATTTGGGGAGGCTTCTTTTAAAGCTCTTAGACTAGTTGCAGGCACACAGCAGAGACTAAATAAATGTGAGTTCCTCTCCCTCCCTTTTCATTCCAGTTTGAATGAAGAAAAACGTGTCAACTGATTAATGAAGAACATACACTTAGAAGGAAAAAGAAATTGCTGAAATGAAGTATTCCTTGAGAGAAAAGAGAACTTTTGTTCAAATCTGTATAGAAAACATTTCAAGGAATTTGATAGTGGCGGTGGTTTGGTAACCTAGCAAATCGGGGAAAATCCACCACCTGTATGAGCACAAAAGGGCACAACACAGAACCCCAAAAATACTCTACTGCATGAGTTTATCACACTTACCAGGATGTTCAGATAAATGCCTTGGAAATGGCACATAGAAACATTCTGATATTACCACCAAGACCTGGAGGGGAAAAAAGTGATTTTACAGTAAGTAGATCGAACATTTATTACCAAAGAACCTCAAAATTAAGCCTGGCTTCCATAACCAGATATTCACAGATACATAATTAGCAGTTGGTCAAAATTCCTCAAGGAAGAAAAAGGTATAATTAAGAATTTCCTAATTCTTAAATGTGACACAATATAGGGAAATACTATTATTTGAGAACAGGGGTCACAAAGTCAAATGTCTACAGAGAGCCACTAAAAACAGATGAAAAAGCCAGCCAAGTCTAAATGGGCCTTTTAAAAAACACTCTGCTGGCCAAACAAAACTGGTCTGTACAGGAGCTGCCCCTTACCATAAACAGAAATAGTACTTCCAACATCAGTGTTTTAAAGGTATTCTAAGATTTTAAAGAACTCAAAGTCACAGTCCTTTTGATTCAATTTTATAAACATCAAATAAGTATCCTACGATTTGTTCAGGGTTATTACCACCTATATTTTCATTTATTACTTTACACAATATTTCGTTCAGTAGGTTAACATCTGGGGGACAAGATTCAAAAACAGAAAAAATGGCAGCGGAAAAATAAATCAATACAGAACACTGAGTTTCATAAGAAAAATGAATAAAGCACTTTGACAGATGAGAGATACAGAGATTACAACTAGGGGCAGCACTGGGAAGGACCAAGAAGGATGCAGAGAGAAGGTGCATTCAAGGCCCTGGGCACAGCCAGGGAAAGCCGGCTGACGCCAGAGGTCTGGCTCCTTTAAGCTACACCAAACTGGGTCACGGGGGCTCCCAGATCAAGAGATCCCAGGAGACCCATGTGGTGGGGCCATTCGATGCAGGAAATTCTGTGGGTGGCAGAACAAGTGCCAATCCATTTAATTAATTTGAATACCAAAAAGGAAAACATTTGCATCTGAAGACTGAGGTTGAAAACTTACATTTTTAACATGACAGTCAAGTGCTTACTAGCTAGCAATTCAAGGGACATTAATATTTCTGTAACTTTTTTTCTTTTCCATTTCTTCATTCCAACTGGAGGGGAAATTTTTGGTCCTGACATATTGCAAAAGGAAGAAAAAAAATCCTCCTGCCAGTGACAAGAAATACTGGCATTCGCAACAAAAAAGGGGGGTTGGAGGGGGGCTAAGTCCTACTCGTGACATATTCATGCTGGCTAAGGGCTGGGTAAGGGGCCTAGAAAACTTTCGGGACACTAGTCTCAGCTTTGTCTCTCATTAGCTGTGGCCCAACAAGTCACATAACTGCTCCCTCACTGCACACTCTCCTGAAAGGACAGGTCTGGGCTAGCCCATCACCGAGCTCTGTTTTCGGTCTGACGGTGCATAATTCCACTACACAGTCTTTCTTTTCAGGGACAGGAGTAAAACCCTTTCATCTCATATTCTCTCAGTTCTAGATCTGTTTTCTGGTCTGGGGAACAATGGGCCACTTTCTGAGCCACTAAGAACAGCACTATTTAATAACAGGGTGTGCCGGGGAATGCACACCCTGAAGCTTCAGCTTCCCCTCCAGGGTTATATCTTCAGGTTTCAGCTTTTACCCAGGGAGGTGCAGACAGACGTACACCTAACTGAGGAGAGCAGACGAATTCCTATCTTTCACTGACAGCGGCATGCCCTGTGCTAGGCACTGGTCATCAGCACATAGCAAAATAATCTACCTAAGCACCAAAATCTAGACTGTGTCTAAACCAACAGAAATGGAGACCAGACAACAAAGGCAGAAGACTGCTGCCTGTTTACCATCGCTCTGCTCCTTGTCCAGAGCTTCGCTGTCTTCCGTCCTTCAGAGCAGAGCTGCTAATGGCAGAAAATGCTGCTGCCAGAGTGATTTGATATAGACTGTGCACTTAAGGATCTTCCCTTATTGGTTTAAAATCCAAAATATAGGCCTGATTTCTAAAACCGAGACCTTTCTTTATATGTGAAAACAACATTTAGTAAAACACTTCAACCATCACTAGGTTCAATGAAGAAAGCAAACAAAAATCAAACCAGCAGCCTTGTTTTAAATTCTCATCTTTTAAAATTACGCAAAAATAGGAAACATAATAGTCAGGCTTATGGGAAATAATAACTCCATCAGGAAATTGCTTCTCTATGGAAAATATCCTGCACCTGCCGGCCAATACATAAGTTAAACTGCACAAAACCTTTAAGGGAAGGATAACCTCCAAGGTCAGCAGGACCAAGCTTCACCTGACTGCATGCCTGGGCTCGACTTTCAGCCCCCAGTGAATGGCAAAGGTGACACAGAGCACAGAACTGCACACCTGGAGACCTCCTTGCTCATGGCAAAAATTCTAGCTGTTGGGTGTTTTAACACACATTACAGCTGTAGAAAAGGCACTCTGAGTAGAGATATGCGTATGCTATTCTATAAAAATGTATTGACAATTTATGAGTCTATCACTATTCTGAAAGCATTATTTTGTTAAACAAAATTATCCACCCAACTTCTTATAAAGGAATAATATATTATATCACTTAATCACTTGAACAGTGTTAAATCCACTCTCTTCTTTCTTCAGGTCAAGCCTCTAATAACTTTCCTACACTGATTATCTGAATCTAAGTTTCCAAATGAAATTAAGGGATAGGCACACCTGACTTAATTTCTTGGGCTTAAAGTCAACTTCAAAGATAAAAAGTCTAAAACTTTTTATGCTGAAAAGACTTTTCAGTGGTCTTGCAATAGGCTCACACTCAACCTACATTCCCCATAACTCTACCTCAGAATCTTCTAGGATCTCATACTGTTCCCTCTACAAGAACCTCATACTAGTGTGGCTCCAGAATACACTACTAGAAAAATCTAGCACAAACAGTAGATGGAAGAAGTACATTTACATCCAGGGTCAAATTTATATCCAAAGTCAAATCCTTTTAGGCCAAAGCATTAGGGATATGTTAATATTAGTAAGATTAATGCATCACAATGGAACATACCTAGGGCCCAATGAATGACATATCTATGTTCTATATCTGTGAGGTTGACATCAGCAGTCAAATCTCAAATATAAGCCATATTATGAAGCATGCTCATGGCAAAATAAAATTGAGCCTCTTTGGCTCCCTGGAATAGGACTTCGTCATACTAACTTAGACTTGCTATAATGTCAATTGCTAATATTTTGAGCTTATTTTAAAAGACTGTGCTCACCCTGGCTGGGTGGCTAAGTTGGTTGGAACATCACCCAGTGCACCAAAAGGTTGCGGGTTCAGTTCCCAGTCAGGGCACATACCTAGGTTGTGGGTTCATCCCCCAGTCGGGCACATGCAGGAGGCAACTGATCGATGTTTCTTTCTCACATCATGTTTCTCTCTCTCTCCCTTACTCTCTAAAAATCAATAAAAACACATCCTCGGGTGAGAATTAAAAAAAAAAAAGACTGCTAAAGAGCCAGAGTTTATTATAAAATGTAAGGACAGGCTTTTAAGATAATCTTAACTAAAAGTTTGTGCTTTCTATATAAATGTTTAGTAATCATCACTTATTCCTATCATATAGCATTTAGGAGCTATGTGACTAATATATAGTATAAGGGCTTTTAAGAATTTATATTAGTTTAAAGCTCAATCAAATTGATCAAGTGTAGGTAAAGAGAAAGATAAAAAATTATATCAAAGAGTAAAGAGTAGGCCTACATAGCTGCCTACACAGTTAAATAAATAAATTTATTATTCCAACTCTTACCTAAAATACCTAGGTTGAAAATGCATAGATACAGATACTTACTAGATACTGATTGTCATACCCAAAGACATGTGATGTGCTTTGCACCTGACATTTTTTTCACAATATTGCCTGTGGTTTTTAATCAACATTATCTTATAACATGCACCTTGGGAAACCAGAGTGTTATGTATAAGCAGCTGGCTAGGATTAGAGGGTTAATTAGAGGCTATGAACAAGAGAAAAACCATCCCTTTCACTGAAGGAGCCTATCCACAGTGCTGGCCTTATCCCCACAGTGCTCTAGTCAAGTAGCAATGTGTGAAATCACCATCACCACTGACGGGCTGTCTTGGAAACTATGAATTCAAGTATGGTCTATGGTCTCTGTTTCTTCTTTTATCACTGCCTATATTTTGGGCAGCACACATCTTCAGAATATTTAAGGGATAGAATTAAAAGATAATGATTTAATGAATTTTCCATTAGATCTCAAATTACCATTGAAAGCAGTATCAGACAAGCAAATGCTATTTAACTGCTGATATTACACACAAAGTGATGTTAGTTTATATGTGTTTTCTTTCTTGGCAGCTTTGTAGTTCTGCATGAAACCCATTAGGCTTTAAAGACAGGAAAAGAGATTGGCATATCTCTTACCAGACCCATGAGAAGACCTAAAATCAAGGTGGCTATGACGAAAATGACATAAGAACACCAAGCAGGAATTCCAAGGGTCACTGTGAAATAGTTGTGAAGATGCTGTAATCAAAAGAAAAAAATTTATAATAAGGACAAAAGTGTTTAAATCTACCTCTCCAGCTGTAACTCAAGTCTGTAAATTATTTCCACATATAGGAGCTCCCATGAAATGCATCTGTGATTCTTCAAGAATAAGTCACACTTTACAACACTGAGAATCTGAGAGCAATACTCAAGGTTATATGTATTAAGAGTTGAAGTTCTTTGGAGTTCATGACCTGCTACAACTCTGGTAGAATTGTTTTTCTAGTCCCTTCTTCCACAATGATAGTTTTTTTTGGTCACTTTCCACTAGTAATTATATATACCTCAGTATTTACTTGTAATATGGCATCAATAAAAATTACACTTCTTAGGCATTGGCTAATTTTTAAGTAGAACCAAACACTACTTAGAGAACACGAACCATTTTAAATGTCTCCATACTTCCGCTTTCTAGTCAGACTCTCATTTCTCTATGCCTACCCATCGTTAACAACTTTTCTAAATCACTATAAAATCTAAAATGTAGTATTAAACAGAAGGTGGTTTCTGTAGGTAATTCATTATGAGGAAATGAAAATTCATCCGGCTTTGCGTCCAGTGCACATCCTTTACGTTTACTATTCCCTGGAACTCTATTTGATACCAAAGACTAAAAACAAGAGAAGAGATACAACCTGAGCTAGAAAATATTTCCATGCTAAAATCACTCAGATGATGATACAAAGGATAATACCAGATTTCTCTTATAGATTTTTGATGTAATATGTACATACACTTAAGAAGATCAAAATAATCTACAAACCTACCATTTCTGTTCCTTTAGTCAGGTACACTCCCCCGCCCCCCCACATCCATACACAATCTACAATCAGGGCAAATGTGTTAGTGATCCCAATAAATATAAATGGATTAAACTGATCAATTGAAAGAATTACTTCTTGCCATATACTTTTTACAAGACTCATTTAAAACACAACAAGAAAAAGACTGACAGTGGGGGAAAAAATTCCAGGCAAATGCTAACCAATAAGAAAAAAATATGGTATTAATATTAGATAAAAGCAACTTTGTAGAATGTAAAATATAATTTTTTGTGTGTCAAATGTTATAGTTTATCTTATAAAACTATCTTTTTTTGTTCCCTTTTTAAGTATCTGTAAAGACATTCTAAATATACATGTAAATATCATGTGTAATCTACTTGTCAATAACTGAGAAGAGTATCTTAATTGGTTACTCAGAGATGGATCATATTCTATTTTCCAAATGGTCCTTTCTCTGCAGTCCAACATCCACAGAGAACCCATCCACGCTGTCCATGGCTGGGCACTGCGCATGCATGAATAATAATAAAACACCCATTCCTGGCCTTATGTGACATTGCTGCACATTGTAATCATCTGCATGATATAATGAAAAACTGTTAACTCCTTGTTTAAACTCTTGTCTATCTAAATACTAAATGTCAAGTTAATGTACATGAGGTCAGGGCAATTATTTTTGTTCCCTGATACCATGTTTGAAAGTAAAACTCTAACAATGTATGAAAGCCATGACTAACTTCCACCTAAAGTGCAACCTTGACCCACAAAACAAATTCATCTTTTGACCTGCACTTATTATAGGTTCTATGCTAAGACTTTCTCTCAGTGATTCCTGACATCCATGTATTATAATTATCCTATTAAGTTAGACATTATAAGGCTACAATATTAAGACAGTAGAAGGAAACCATATGAAATTCATGCTACCTGGAGAGAGGGAAAAATGCCAGTTATTGTTTAATATTATACACAGAATCCATCCAGATTCCACACAGAATTGCCAAAAAACAAACAAAACAAAAAAACGAGTTAACAAATTTTAACCAAAAACTACTGTATCCAAGTGACCAATTTAGCTTCTGTTGTTAAAACAAACAAACAAAAAACAAACCCTGAAGTTGGTGTTCTCTCTCACAATGTAGAAAACAAAATACAACTAAAAGACTGGGACACAACAGGTTGTTCTGAAATTTCCCTCAACATATATCGATGTGCATGAGAAACAGAGTCTTCTTGAGCTCCTTGAATATTAAGTTCCAAATATGACACCCTGACCTACACATAGTTTAGAAAAGACGAATATAGGAACTCATTCTTAAAGATTCGGAATACTTCAAGAATATACATTTAATTCCACAGCAATTGTGTTAAATCTGGCAGGATTTAGCTCACTCTACACACGAAGGGGAGCACAAGGTTTTGTGACAGATTCAAGGTTATATAACTGTCCAACCTTTTAACCTACATAACAGTTTGAATTCACTAAAATGACTCAGTGAAATGATACAATCACATATAGCAGGAGTGTCCAAACTTTTTCTTGAAGGGGCAGAGAGTAAATATTTTAGGCTTGTGGGCCACATGGTCTTTGTCACTGCTACTCAACTTTACCACTATAAAGTGAAAGCAATCATAGACAAAAGGTAATGAATGAACATGACTGTGTTCCAATAAAATTTTATTTATAAAAACAGGTGGCCAGCGCTCAGGCTCGTTTGCTGACCCCTGACATATAGAATCACTTTCAGGCTTAGCTAATCTTTGATCTGTAGGAGACCATGACAATGGGAATATAAAATGAAGTGAAACCACACAGGCCTGTTCAGCTCTGATAGAGATTCCTCACCAATCTAAGTAAGTATGACTTTGACATGGCAGTTACTGGTCATTGTTCAATTGATACCTTTCTACACAAGACACATTCCCACTGGGGACCCCTCGTGAGAGTAGCTGTGTGGCTGAAGAAGTGGAATTATAGAAGTATTTATGATGTTTACCTTCCTACAGTTTAGAAGTTACATTATTACTCTTAAAAAAGCCCTCTGCAGAGATGATTGCAAAGGGTGTATCTAAGATTACTTACCCATATCTTGCCAGAGATGCTAAAAAGACCAGCCATTCCAGACATGCTAAAAAAAATAAAGAGAACCACTGGTGACGCATACTATGAAAAGACAAAGCAAAACTCAGGTCACAGAGGTCTGCCCTTCCACTCTCTGCAATACACTGTCCCCTCTCCCGGTTTCACTCGTGTTCACAGAGTTTCACCTCCACAGCATCATTTCAGTCACTGCTGTAAACACACTCCAATCCCCTGGCCCTTTTTCCCTCCATTGCACATAACTGGCATAAACCCAACCTTGGGCAGCTGCGTGTCTCTGGGAAAAAGTCCGATGACCAGCTGACTGTTCTCCCTTCAGTCACAAACCTCAGTGAGCACTGAATACTGCATTTTTCACGCTCTGACAAGACAGCTCCTCTCTTCACACCCTTACACACCCTCCTCTCCCTGTGCACTCTCAGCTAGCAAAAGCTCCTCACACATCACTGAAATCAGAACCCATTATGTGATCTCTTATCTCTCCCCCACCCAACCTGAACCTGGCACACACCTGTACCTGCCTTCTCCTGTTTCA